>NC_069793.1:61415673-66415673 GCF_027406575.1 Nycticebus coucang | reverse complement strand
TTTTGGAATGTCTGACTTGGACTTAAAGGTTAAGCAGCCTCAGGCCATCCTAGTTAAACAGCATTGGGCAACACTCATGGCAGAAGCTGCAATGCTATTCTCCAAGATAAACGATATACTCAGGAGTGGCAGGAAGTCTGTTTTCAGAGTTGAGACTTGTACACTTTTTGAGGCAGCAGCAACAGCTACGGTGCTGTCATGACTGACCTAAGCCAGGTGGCTCCAACTGGCAGAGAAGCTGACTCCATGGACCCAGCTGCCTGCACCACTGCCCCAAACTCTGACATCAGCTGACCAAAGGTGTCTTCCTTCCCCAGGTCTGACCAGCTTTTCATCCACTTCTTTAATATAGGTGGAAAACACTGCATTTGAAGTCATATGATCCCGCTGCCCCAAAACATTGTTGGGATGCCAATCCAAGCTGAGGACTGTGGAGTAAATTGGCTTTTTAATGTGCTTGCTTACCCACCAGTCATTTTCAGACTCAAAGTAACAAACAAAAATGAGTCGTGCTCCACTTCCACAGCCAATTTGTTCTCTAAGGGAGACCACTTCACAAAAGTGGCTGCGCAATTAATTCTCAGGATCACCAGGATTGGCTTCCAGACACCATTTTTCTAATTATAGATGTAGGCATTGCAGTATACCGATGCAGTTGCTTTGGGGATCCAGTCGATACCTGTGACATGTCCCTTATGCTCCTCAAGTTCATGAGTTCTCACCCACTGGCTCCCGTTTTTCGTATAGATGTGAACTTCGTGATTATTGGGGCTAAGAGCAATTTGGGTACAATCCCTGTTCCAGGTATGACAGGTGGTTGGCTCTAGTAAAAACTGATGCAGGGCTCTCTTAGCCATCTTGTGGAAACGTTCCATGGTAGAGATGTTGCACTAGAACTCTGGATTATTCTTACTGTTCCATGGTAGAACATGCTACAGTGGAACTCTCGGATTGTTCTTACTGTTTTCAAAGAATAGAAAGCTGGGATGGGGGAAGGCTGAATGGGATCGGAGCAGAGAATTCATGGAGTCTGGTCATGTGATGTGAACAGGCTCCACAGGTGTGGGTAGAGTACCGAGGCCCAGAGAGAGAGACTATAGATCTAGAACTATGTGTAGGAAGCACCTGTGAGAAATACTTTGGCAATAAGGGATTGGGGGAGGGATTTAACATCATTGGCTCTCGTTAATGAGATGCACGAGAGCACAAAAGTATGAACGTTGTTGGTTAGCAGTCTCTGCACCTCTGGCATAGGTGGCCACAGGATTACTTTTGCTTCCAGAGAAGTTAGCAGGGGACTCATCCTTTGGCTCTGCTTCTTGCTAGGAGGATACCTGATTGGCGTTCCCCTACTAAGACTGCTGCTCAGATACTGGCTCCTACTAATATTGACTGTGACTTCTAAGGTGTTTCGGCGCCTGAAACCTAAATGAGACCTACCCCAATTAAGCTGGTGCAGCGGTCTGCATCCAGACAGTTGAGTGGGCCAGGGCCAGAGATGTAGCGTCCCGGTTCCAACGAGGACCTGGGTCAGGGCCAGAGACACGGCATCACGGGCCAGACAACAGTGTTTTAAGTTAATTTCCTTGCTGGAGATACTAGGACCATACAGGTGATATTAATCTACACAAGTAGTATAAATTCAGACTTTACACAGGGAGCCATTTTCTTTTTTAACCTAAGCTTCTCTGTTGTATCTCTGTACTTTTGGGTCAATTAAAAAAAAACTGACAAAAAGACTTCTTCTTAGGGTCCAGATCGATGTAGGGGAATTTGAGTTCCAGTTCTTGGCCTTTCTAGGGCCCACAGCCTGTCTCATACCCCTGCTGTCTATAAAAAGCAAGACTTCGTGATTTTTAGATTCCTTTTCAATTTCGACCACCAGGGATTTATTTTTCATTTTTCAAATCTCAACTCTGCCTACAAGTAAAATGTTTGTTATATTTTACCCAACTTTTCTAGGTATTGTTCAAGAGGCAGATTTTCATCTTATCTTTTATACTGATGGAAATGTAAGATCCAAGTGAGATAAGTTGTAAACAAATGCCAAATGCAGTGTATTAGACGAAACATTTGTTATTATTGTTAGTAACAGCAGTGGTTATATTAAAAAGTATTAATTACCGTTTGGTAAGAGCATGTCAAGCCCCTGTATATTAATTACAATCTTATTAATCATAAACTTTATGGTACTCTATCACTATTACAGATAACAAAACTGTGGTAGTTTAATTCAGGTAATGTGATTGGCCAATGTACATAGAGTCTAAGGGATGAGGAAATATTTGAACTCAGGTCTTTATGATTTCAGAGCATATGTGCTTTCTGTTGTAGCAAGCTAATCTGTAGAATATGAGTTCTTTTTGCTGTTCCCAGTGATAAACTAAGAGAGAAGGTTGTCTTTGTAGTTTTTATTGCTAGAGAACGTTCCCTTTAAAGAGCTAGAAGCCTGTTCCTGACTAGCAGTTTAGAGTAGTTTCAGTGGGGCAGAAGAGGAGGAGGTGTAGTCATTTGTGGTATTGTCTGTTTCAGAAGCAATGAAATGGTGACCAGAGGGAACAGAGAAGTCGGAAACACTCCTGATTTTAAATTATCCCTGAAGTCTTAAGATGGGAAATAAAATATAGCTTTGTAATACAACTTATTATAGTAAGCAGCTATCTCCTAGCCACTTGACAGTCTTCTTTTTAAAGCTACTTCACTGAGTACTTGCTGTATGCCAAAAACTAAGCTCAGTATTTTGCAGACGGTATCTATCTTTTCACTTGCAATAATCCTACGACATGATTTTAACTAGCTTCTTGCACATCTTGGAAAAGTGGATTTAGAGAATGTAATATGCCATATACAGTAGAACTTTCGTAAGTTGGCCACCCAAGGGACTGTAACAAACTGGTCAACATATGGAAGTGGTTAACATAAGGAACTAGGCCTATTGTATTGATACACATGTGTGGTGCATGCCCAGTCTATGAAAATCAGGTCAATTTAAGGAGGTGGTCTGTACACAGATGATTGCTTTGCAGATCAATGAAAATGTAAAGCTTCTGGCTCTGTGCCCCACTCATAGTTTATACTCAGTTTACACTCCTCTGCTGGCCCATACCAGTTAATTCTTTGCAGAGAACTCCTGGGAATTTCCTGGTTTTAGTCAATAGCCAACATAGATCCAAATGCCACGAATACCCCAACAAAAGATACGATGTTATAATGCACAGCACAGTATACCTCTATAGGGAAATAATATGGTATACAGAGTTAGTGACTTAGATTATAGACCCAGTTCTGCTATTTAAGAACTATATGACATCAGATAGGGTAGCAAGTTTTCTGGGCTTCAGTGTCTCATCTGCGAAAATAAATTTATGAAAAGGAGTTAGAAATACCTTTTTCACAAGACAGCCAGGAATAATAAATGTAACAGGATTAGCCAGTGACTTGTGATGAAGTTTCCAAAACAAATTAGAAAAGAATTCTGAAATGTGAGAAGAGATTAAGCCCTTACACTAACTCATCATTTTATAGGTGAAAAGATGTTTTTCAGAACATGTTGGAGTTGAGTCTGGAACCTAGGTCTCCACATTCTAGGTCTGTGTATTCATTGTCTTTCTACCACAGAATAAAAAGCAAAAGTTTCATCCTTTCTCCCCTATGTCCTATCCTGGCCACTTCCCACTCCTCTGCTAGCCCATACCAATTCAGGTGTTCTTTCTCTGACTCATGGTAATTTTCTGGTTTTGTTCAATAGCAAACATAAAGTCTAAATGCTACAGATCCTCCACAAAAGATAGGATACTCAGGTTAAAAGGTTAGGAAATTGTCCCAGCACTCTGGGAGGCTGAGCTCAGGAGTTCAAGATCAGCCTGAGCGAGACCCTGTCTCTAAAAATAGCTGGGCATTGTGGCAGGTGCCTGTAGTTCCAGTCTCTTCAATGACCCAAGCCCTACCCAATTCACTGTCCTTCATAAGGATCATCTACTAGAGGTTTTAAGATTAACTGATGTTTATACTTTGCTTATTCTTTGCAGAGAACTTTTGTGGGTTTTTTCCTCGTATTTTTTTTTTTTTTTTTTTGAGACAGTGTCTCACTTTGATGTCCTGGGTAGAGTGCCATGCCATCATAGCTCATAGCAACCTCAAACTCTTAGGCTTAAGTGATTCTCTTGCCTCAGCCTCCCAAGTAGCTGGGATTATAGGCATCCGCCATAACGCCTGGCTATTTTTTTTTTTTTTTTTTTGCAGTTTTTGGCCCTGGCTGGGCCTGAACCCGCCACTTCCAGCATAGGGGCCGGCACCCTACCCCTTTCAGCCACACGTGCCACCCACGCCCAGCTATTTTTAGAGATGGGTCTCACTCTCGCTCAGGCTGGTCTCAAACTCCTGAACTCAGGTAATCCACCCACCTGGGCCTCCCACAGTGGGATTATAGAATTACAGGCATGAGCCAGCACTCTCAGGCCTCCTTGTGTGTTTTTGTTTGTTTGTTTGTTTTGAGACAGAGTCTCACCATGTCACACTTGGTAGAGTGCTGTGGTGTCACAGCTCACAGTAATCTCAGTCTCCTGGGCTAAAGCGATTTTCTTGCCTCAGCCTCCCAAGTAGCTGGGACCACAGGCGCCTGCCACAACGCCCAGCCATTCTTTGCAGTTGGCATTGTTATTTAGCTGGCCCAGGCCAGGTTCGAACCCACCACCCTTGGTGTATGTGGTTGGGGCCATAACCACTGTGCTACAAGCACCAAGCCCCTTGTGTCTGTTTTTAATAACAGCCCTTATTTTAATAACAAAATAAGGGAGATAGCCCTTATTTTCCAGATGAAATGATGGGATCAGCTTCCTCAAGGTTACATTGTATAACATAGGCCAAAGTAACCCCAGACTTTCTAAGTTACAAACTAAGCACTTTTAGTGTTCTAGCCTGCATCATTGTCTCAGGGACACCACAGTGATTAGGATCTCAGATAAACCTGGGAAATGGATTCTGATTTCTGAAACTGCTCCAGCAAAACCTCCTTTAAAGTTCAAGCTGATAGCCTCTGTTCAGAAAAGACCTCTCAGGTCACTTAATTACTTTCTCACCTGTAGTTAAAGAAGAGTCTCTAAAGACAATTCTTACTATTCTCACTATGGTTATGAATAATCTTATTGTTAAGTCCAGTGGACCCTTTTCAGCCCTCATCCTAATTTGACACCTCTGTATTATTTAACACCCCTAACCCTTCCCTTCTTGAAGCAGGCTTTCCTTGCTTGTTGTTGATTCCTTGCATTTTATTGACAATAATTTTTTTGTTTGTTTATTTCTGTTTATTTTACCTCTCCTCCTCTCCAAATGTTCCTGAATCTGTTTCCTTTCAGGCTTTTCTTCCCCACCTTACCCATTAAAAGTTGACACTGGCAGGGTGCTGTGACTTTTGCCTGTGATCCTAACACTTTGGGAGGCCAAGGCAGGAGGATTTCTTGAGGCCAGGAGTTTAAGTGTGGGCAACTTACTGATCTGTCTCTATGATAAATAAAAATGTATCTGGGTGTGGTGGTATGTGCCTATAATCCTAGCTATTTGGGAGCCTGAGGCAGAAGGATCCCTTGAGGACAGGAGTTTGAGGTTATGGTGAGCTATGATTGTGCCACTGCATTTCAGCCTGGGCTGTGTGAGCAAGACCCTGTCCCTTAATTTAAAAAAAAAAAAAAGTGGATGTTGTCTGAGTTTCTCTTCTTTCTTAACCTCAACTGCTATCTGTAGGCTAATGATTCATGAATCTAGCTCTGTGGCTAGAGAGCTCTTATGAACTTCACACTAGTTTATTTAGCTGTCTTCTGGACATCTCTTCCATGAATGTCTTATACTTTGTTTAGACTTACTATGTCTAAAACAGAACTTATCCTATTTTTTCCTTGTAACCTATTTTTTTCTTTTATCACTTTGTGAATGGTCTCACCATCCATTGCTCACAGCAATCTCAAACTCTTAGGCTCAAGTGATTCTCTTGCCTCAACCCCCCAAGGATGCATGCCATTTCCATTCTAGATGTAGGGCTTTGCTTATTTGCTGAATTAACTCCAGTACAAAGGAGGGTCCATTATCACTCTGTATGGAGGAAGAGAGCCTATGAACACCTTGATGACCTGTGGGATCATTTGGTCCACTGTGTTAAGCTCCTTAGAGAAACAGTTTACCAGGTTCCTTCTAGGGCTCCACTAAAAGATGCTTATGCATGACCACTGGCTGAGGCAGGAGGATTACTTGAGCTCAAGAGTTCAGGACCAGTCTGAGCAAGAGTGAGACCCCATCTCTACAAAAAATAGAAAAATTAGCTAGGTGTTGTGGTGGATGCCTGTGGTCCCAGCTACTTGGGAGGCTGAGGCAGGAAGTTTGAGGGTCCTGAGCCCAGGAGTTTGAGGTTGTTGCAGTAAGCTGGGATGATGCCACTGCACTCTAGTTGGGGTAACAGAGAAAAAAGAAAAAGAAGTGCACATTCTTTGGCCTGCACCCCTGAATCAGGAGCCTCGGAGGTGGTTCCCAGCAAAATCTGTGTTTTTACAAGTTCTCTAGATGATTCCAAGGCATATGCCTGGCATTTATTAGATGTTCAATAGTCTTGCTCTCCTTCTTCCAGTTTGGTGACCTGGTCTAAGACTCTTGCCATCATGACTGTCATAATTCCTTTGAGTTCAAAACAGCTTGAGAAATAGAGGTCATTTGTTAGCTGTCATACATGTGTCACCTGTGACAGGAGAGGTGGCTGGCCCCTTACATAGGTTGAGAGGTCTGTGAGCAGGCACTCCTAAACCCTGGACATGGAGATGGAAGCTATAGTTTTTAGCAGGATAGCCAGCATTCTGTCTTTTTGCTTGCACATCTTAGGAAAACTAAATAATTGGCCCAAAAAAATTGATTTTAAAAGGACTCATCTTGAGTAAGGTCAAAAAGTGTGATTACTTGAAAATTGCTCAGTTGGTGGGGAAAGGTACTTGAATTTAAGTATCTAAATCAGATTTTTGCTATTACTGCTCTCAGTAGGAAAAGAGGCAGAAAAATCAATAGTCCTTGGCCTTGTTCAAGCCACACAACTTCTTGTTATCTCCAAAGGTCTGTCTGCCAGGAAGCAGCTTTGGCCTCTACCATCCCCACAAGTGCTGTAACAATGTATGTGTTTATATTGAGTTAATTGAATTGTGTTGTCTCATGCCTGTGTGGCAGGAGGCCTGGAATCTTTGTGGTACCATGAGATAGGTAGGGGTGGGTAGAGAGCCAAGACTCCAAACCTATCCTTCATCTTCTCCGCTTAGGGTGGACCATGACTGGGAGAACTGAACTGAAATGCAGACAAGAGGGCTGAGCACAGTTTTCAAAGTAGGGACCTGTTCCTGAACAGCTCTGTTATAATTTGGGTTACTGACAATCTTGAGCTTCCAGTGGAGCTTGGAGTCTTGAGGAAGTAGGCTGAGTGACTGACGTTATTATGTATAATTATTTTCGTCATTTAGTACTTACCCATACCCTAGTAAGTCCAGTGCCAGTTTTTTCTCATGTAGCTTAGTAGTTAAGAACTATATTTGAATCTCAGCTTCATCATTTGATTACTAAATTATAAATACCTGAAGATGTTACCAAATGATTTGATTAACAATAGCTTAAATTAATAGGCAAATAGCCTTCTCATCCTTTGTATGAGAAGGATATTTTTCTCATACAAAAAGTCTGAAGGTCATTGGCAGATGGCATCGATTTATTAGGTCAGTGATTTCAAGACCAATGTCCTCGTAACTCTTTCCTTTCCATCATGATTTAAGATGGCTACTAAAGTGCTAGGCATGACGTCTACGATAGAGGTAGTAGAGGCCAACAAGGGAAAGGGGTTTGGAAAGGAATTAGCACTGAATTAGCCAGCCCATGATGTCTACCACAAGGACCTGGACAAGTAAATTAGTTTCTCTGGTTAGTTTTCTCATCTGTAAAATAAAGCTAATAGTAGAACCTACCTCATGAAGGGGTTGTAAGGATTAGATGGGACTCATGTAAAGTGCTTAGCATCAATACTGGACACATAATAAGTAATACTAATTAGATAGGTGGGGTTTGTTTTTGTTTTGAGACAGAGTCTTACTCTGTGGCCTTGGGTAGAGTGCTGTGGTGTCATAACTTACAACAACCTCGAACTCCTAGATTCAAGTGATCCTCCTGCCTCTGTCTCCTTATAGCGGGGACTGCAATAATCCATCACAATGCCTAGCTAGTTTTTCTTTTTTTTTTAGTAGACACAGGGTCTTGCTGTTGCTCAGGCTAGTCTTGAACTCCTGAGCTCAAGCCATCCACTGCCTTGGGCTTCCAGAGTGCTAGGATTATAGGTGTGAGCCACCTTGCCCAGCCAATACTAATTTTTTTTATTATTAGCATCACTATCCCATTTTATCTGAGAAGTATCTGAAGCTCAGTGAGTGGAAGTAACTTGTTTAAAATCACAGTTTGAGAAAACATAACTTGGATTAAAGCCTATTTCTGAATCTGAAGTCCACTGTTCTTTTTCTGCACTGCAAATTGAGTCACCAAAGTGGTGGTTAGCTGGTAGGTCTGTCTTGGCCAGATCCAGGGCATCAGCCATAAGGCTTGGTGATTAAGGAAAGAGGGAGACTGTTACCATGTTTGGATGGTAACAGCCCAAGCACAAAGAGAACCACAACTCAGGAAGTCCTTATTGGAATGATACTTGATTCACCAAATTGGGGGATGGGCATTTGAGGAAAATGGAAATGTAATTTGATAAAGACTATAAGAAAAACCAGTTATGGGAGTAGCCAGAAGGGAACCCAATCTAGCCTGAAGAGAAATCAGGGAAGACTTTTTGGAGAGGAAAGTGAAGTGAAGGGCAAAGGAAGGCCTTTCCACGCATTGAGGACAGTCTGAACAATGCATGGAAGTAGAATAGTCATATGGAGTGTGTTACAACAGCTGTATGTTTGGCTTTTGTTGTGTGTAAAATGCGGGGCCAGGCTTGGCAAGAGAAAAAAAAGGACATCTAAATGTATAGGAGCTAGACTTGGTCCTTAGATCATACTGAGAAGTTTGGAACTTTCTTGTTGGGGTCCTGCCCCGGGAACAGGGTCCACTAAGATCTGTGGAAACTGGCAGCGATGGACTAAAGAATTATAAAGTTAGAAGCCATGGTAAAGAAAGGGACATAAAACATAGAGTAGAAATAAAGGTAGGAGCTCAGGAATCCATTGCCCGTTTGTGGGCTTCTGGCAATGGCCCAGAGTGTTTGCTCCACTCTGATTTTATCGAAGTCTATTTGCCTAGAGGGTAAGATGAGGGAGGGAACAAAGATGCCAGCAGTTACTGATATCAGCTCCTATTGTTATCATTATTAACCTTAAGGGTAGCTTTCAAAAATCCGAAATCTGAGCCCTGTATTGGGAGAGCCTCCTGTTTGAGATCACACATACAGATTTCTAGGGTGGTGTTAAACTCTGCTAATTCTCTGTGGAGTAGAATGCCATGCCATCGCCACCGGCATTAATCTCCTCCGAGGAATTGCTGGAAGGGAGGCATTTTTTTCCCATAACCACCACAGAGGATCTTCCTCTGCAATAAGGGATACAAGCTCTTCTGCCTATATCTCAGAGCTCGAGCTTCTCCATTGATCTCTGCCCCAGGCAAAGGCAAATTTCCACAATGGGTATCTGCTTTGCCTGTTTAATGGGTAGGAAATGCCCTAAAAAATGTATCTTTTCTAGGACTTGCCATAATATCTTCTATGGCCATTATTTTTCTCAGAGTGCTCACATACCCAGCAGTGTGTTTATAAGCTGTATCCCCAACAGCTTCTAGAATTTCAGAAAAGTCAAGAAGCTTGCTAGCAATGGCTAGCTTAAATGTAAACTAGTTGACTTTTTTTTGTTCCGACTCACTCAGCTTACTTTTTAGTTTTCCTCTTTTTCTGGGGGTGCTTTCCTTTGTGAAGAATGGGGTCTTCAGTCCCCATTCTTCCAGCACTTTCTCCTTGGTGAAGCCTCTAGAGAGTTTCAGTTATGTTGGATAGATTGGCATTTTTGAAAGATGTCTCTGATTGCAGTGAGAAGTATGGATTGGAGACAGGAATAAAATGGAGGTCAGAAGACCAGTTAGGAGACTCTTATAATAACAGGTCAGTCTGGCCAAGCATGATGGCTCATACCTATAATCCTCGCATTCTGAGAGGCCAAGGTGGGTGGACTGCCTGAGCTCACAGGTTCAAGACCAGCCTGGGGAGTCCCGTGTGCACGTGTGGAGAAGCAGTTGCACCAGTGTGGTGGCGGGAGACACCATCGCCACCTTGGGAGATTCAGGGCCGCGCTTGACTCTCACAGCCTTGGTCACCCGCTCAGTTCCCTGTCCAAGGCGAGGAGGCCAGCTTTCGGGGTTGGTAGCCCGAGCTGAGGGCGCGGAGAGCTCAGGGCGGCTACAACGGCCGCATTGATATCGGCGATAACGTCGGCCTCAGTAGGCGGCGAAAATGAAAGGCCGGATCCAGCTGGGAGATGTAACACCACACAATATTAAACAGTTGAAGAGCTTGAACCAGGTCATCTTTCCAGTCAGCTACAATGACAAGTTCTACAAGGATGTGCTGGAGGTTGGCAAATTAGCAAAACTTGCCTATTTCAATGATATTGCTGTAGGTGTGGTGTGCTGTAGGGTGGATCATTCACAGAACCAGAAGAGACTTTACATCATGACATTAGGATGTCTGGCACCTTACTGAAGTCTAGGAATAGGAACTAAAATGTTAAATCATGTCTTAAACATCTGTGAATAAGATGGCACTTTTGACAACATCTATCTGCATGTCCAGATCAGCAGTGAGTCGGCAATTGACTTCTATAGGAAGTTTGGCTTTGAGATTATTGAGACAAAGAAGAACTACTATAAGAGGATAGAGCCTGCAGATGCTCATGTGCTGCAGAAAAACCCCAAAGTCCCTTCTGGTCAGAATGCAGATGTCCAAAAGACAGACAACTAAACAAATGACAAATGAACTTTCTTGCACTTGCTTGTCACCAAATAAAAGAGAGGCCCGTTGATTTCTCCCTTTCTTTTAAAGCTTTTTCCTCTCCTTGTTCTTATTTTTCCTTCTGTCTTTTCTTTTTCTTCAAGAGGTTTAATATTTTCAAGGACTTTAAAAAGTAATCATGCTTGGATTGTTTTAGTTCCCTTATTTTTGTGAGGTGGTTCAATTGAAGGAAGGTGAAGGTTAGATCAGTTTGATTTCGTGTTTAAAATACATGGTCTCAAAAAAGTTGGGTATCAAACAATTTCAAAGTCTTTAGCTTTTTTTTTTGTAGAGACAGAGTCTTACCTTATGGCCCTTGGTAGAGTGCCGTGGCATCACACAGCTCACAGCAACCTCCAACTCCTGGGCTTAAGCGATTCTCTTGCCTCAGCCTCCCGAGTAGCTGGGACCACAGGCGCCCACCACAACGCCCGGCTATTTTTTGGTTGCAGTTCAGCTGGGGCCGGGCTTGAACCCGCCACCCTCGGTATATGGGGCCGGCGCCCTACCGACTGAGCCACAGGTGCCTCCCAGCTTTTTTTTTTTTTTAATGTCTTGCTTTCTCATTGGAAGAGCAGAGCCTACAAAATGTATATTTCAAAAGGCAAAAAGCAGCAGCAGCAACAATATCTTGTTCCCTAATTAATAGACAAGTTTAGTCTGTGGTACTTTGGGTATTTTAAGACTTGTGAGATGCATATCCCTAGACGTTGCCTTCATTCCACCTTTAGTTCTTCTGAGCACTGCCTCAGGAGTTAGACCATTGTTATCCCTATAAGAAATACTAAGCTTATTTTGATGTTTTTTTTTAAGCATTTCTTCACTTCTTGCTGGTGGGTGGGGTAATGTGGGTAGGTAGTGTTATACTTTGGTCTAAGTATTTGAGTTAAACTGCTTTTTGCTAATGAGTGGGCTGGTTGCTAGCAGGTTTATTTTTCCTGCTATTGATTGTTACTAGTGGCATTAACTTTTAGAGTGTGGGCTGGTGAGATTAATTTTTTTTAATATCCCAGCTAGAGATATGGCCTTTAACTGACATAAAGAAGTTTTTTGTGATTTAATTTCTTCTCTTGTCCTTTTTCTTCAGTAAACCGGACAATAGTTAGTATGACCTTGAAAGTGGAGTTGATGTCCTTATAGGTCACTACCCCTAAGTAAACCTAAAGCAGGTGTTTTGTTTTTTTTGGACATATTAAGAATTACCTAAAGGAAGCTTAAATGGATTTGTGGCATGATAAATACATTTGATGTCAACTAATGTAGGCTGGTAAAAATGTGGCCACTGAGCATTTGATTTTACAGAAAAGCATATCTAGACAGTATTTTTGAGAATAACATAGCTGTGCTATTGCTTATCTATTGGAGAAGATCTCAGATTTGTTTATACTCAGTGCCTATGATACTGAGTTTAAGGATTTGGGATAAGGATAATTGTTAAACATATTGCTTCTATTCTTGGAAAAGTAGAAGTATAAAGTGTTAATGCAAATGTCACTGTGACCTCCTCTAATGACAGTACTGGTCTGTGCCAGATTGCTTTCTGAAACACAGGGATTAGCTCTGACAGTTTGCTAATGTAAGATGGAAAACAGTTGAAATATTTGTGTTTTCTTCCCATAGTCTTATCTCTAGTATTTAGAAATTATTAGATTACCAGTGCTGATGGCCCAGGAAATGTTCACAATCACACTTTAAAACAATGCACAGGGCTTGAGTTTTCTTTCTGTCATTAGACATTAAAAGAAAGGTTGATTCGTAAAAAAAAAAAAAAAAAAAAAGACCAGCCTGGGCCAGAGTGAGACCCCTGTCTCTAAAAATAGCCAAACATTGTGGCAGGTGCCTGTAGTCCCAGCTACTCAGGAGGCTGAGGCAAGAGGACCACTTGAGCCCAATGGCTCACCAAGGGTTTCTGTGAGCTATGATGCTACAGCACTTTACTGAAGGTGACAAAGCAAGACTGTCTTAAAAAAAAAAATCAGTTGAGAGAACTGAATTGGGGTGATGTGGGATGCAGAGGAGAGGACATGTTAGAGACATTTTTAGAGAGAACAGTGTCTGGCATACAGTAGACATTCAATATTTGTGGAATATGAATGCATAAATTGGGACTAAGAATCTGGATTTACCCCAGGCTTTCTCTGCCTTAGGTGACAGGTTGCATGGTTATAACTTTCACTAAGTTCTCAGGAGTACTGAGGCCAGTTTGTGTGTCAGAGAGCTTTCCTTTGAAATGTTTCTCAGGTAATTTTCTCACAACCTTTGGAGAATTCCCTTTTTCCCTATTGCTGGGCACTTCTAAACTTACTGTATCTTGGTAATTGTGAGGCAAGATAATGTTATTACCAATTTACAGATTTGGAAACTGAGGTGCAGAATGGTTAAGTAACTCACCTGGGATGCCCTAGTGATTCAAGAGTAAAGAAATGTTCCTTCCTCTACAACATTTGCCTTTATTTAAGACTCTTGGATTTCCTATTATAATTTCAACAATCGATTATAGGCCATAATAAAATAAGCAATAAAATTCAAAAAATTAGATTGATCTAATTACTCAGCTGTTAAGATGAGGCCATGAGTTAATTGCATTCAGTGCACCTCTTAATTCAATCCAACAGAGTACACAATATCATTTGCATTATACAAAGTGATTTCTGTTAATGCCTCCTTAGTGTTAAAAGGAAAAAATTAAGTAACAAAAGAGTCAAACATTTCCCTACCATGATTCTCTTTTATCAGGTAGATCTGGTTTTAATCTTAACTCTCACTTACAACTATAAGCAAATTACTAAATCTCTGAGAACCTCTTTTCTCACCTGTAAAACAGAATATGGGAGATTTAGTAGTAGCTGTTGGGCTGAGCACTGTGGCTCATGCCTATAATCCCAGCACTTTGGGAGCAGAGGCAACAGGATCACTTGAGGCCAGACATTTGAGACCAGCCTGGGCAACGTAATGAGACCTTGTCTCTACCAGAAAAAAAAGTAGCAAGTAGAAACAGATTCAGAATTTGATAAGAACAATAAGGGTTTTGCCCAGGTTACATAGTAACCTATTGATAGCTCTGTACAAACAGACTAAAAAACACTTTGAAATGATAGTATTTTTGGGGGATCTTTGATGTAAGCCACATTCCTTATTTCAGTTTACTTGAAATCCCAGTCCTGGTGTGCATGTTGCACATATTTTCTACCTACTTCCTTTAGGACCTCAATAATGGGTTGACAAAATTTCGATTTTTTTTTTTTTTTAAACAGTCTCACTTTGTTGCCCTCAGTATGAGTGTGGTGCCATCATAGCTCACAGCAACCTCAAACTCTTGGACTCAAGAGATCTTCTTGCCTCAACCTCCCTAGAGCTGGGACTGTAGGCACCCACCACAACCCCTGGCTATTTTTTAGAGACAGGATCTCACTTTTGCTCAGGCTGGTCTCGAACTCCTGAGCTCAGGCAAT
This sequence comes from Nycticebus coucang, assembly GCF_027406575.1. Taxonomy (NCBI): domain Eukaryota; kingdom Metazoa; phylum Chordata; class Mammalia; order Primates; family Lorisidae; genus Nycticebus; species Nycticebus coucang. The sequence goes on along the minus strand of NC_069793.1, from coordinate 66,401,195 downwards.
CCACCCACCTTGGCCTCCCAAAGTGCTAGGATTACAGCCACGAGCCACCTTGCTCGTCTGTGACAGTCTTTATTAACAACAGCCCTTTAATTTTGCATGGCCCACTATGAGTTTTAAAGACATTTTTATATTTAGAAAACCTAGGTATTAGATTCTAGTCCTGGCCCTGTCCGAAGGATGAGTGGCAGTTATTTGGACCAGATGAAATGTCTAGTAATAGATTAATTGAACCTACCTAAGTGTCCAATAATACAATCATTTTATGATTTCTTTCACTCTCTCTCTTTTTTGTTGTTGTTGTTTGCAAACAACATCTGCTTAGTTTAGTCTAGTTTGAGACAGGATCTTGCTCTGTCTCTTGGGCTAGAGTGCAATGGCATCATTATAGCTCACTGCAACCTCAAACTCCTGGGCTCAAGTGATCCTCCTGCCTCAACTTCCCAAGTAGCTGGGACTATAGGCATGCGCCATCATACTCATCATCACACTAATTTTTCTATTGTCTGTAGAGATAGGGATCTCAAACTCCTGGCCTTAAGTGATCCCCCTGCCAGGAGGATCCCAAAGTGCTAGAATTACAAGTATAAATCACCATGCCAATCCAACTGATCATTTTAGAATACCTCCAAAATATTGACATATAAAAAGATTCCTACGGGACTCAACTATAAGAAGGACTCTACTTAACAAATATAAACATTGTAACCTAGTTGTTTGTAGCCTCACATTAACCAGAAATAATAATAATAATAATAAACATTTCTAATACCCCTGGTTTAAAGACAGTCACTGTTTTTCTACATCCTTTTAAATGCACAAACACACATTGTTGTTGTTTTTTAATAGACTGTATGCTACCTACAGTTCTATAACTTACCTTAATTTACTTAAAAAATTCTGAGTTGGACCATTAGATTTGTTTCAGCTAATGCTCTGTTGGGAGACATTTAGGTTGCTTGCGCTTAACCAGTAGCACAAAACAGAAATCATAGACTGAAATGAATTAGAAATAAAATGTTCCCTGGTTGTCTAGTGATTAAAAAATAAACTTAAAAAATAAAAAGACAAATTAAATGTAAAAATGTACTTTTATTTATACTTATTTTTCTGGTCTCATATTTGTTGAATCATTTACATATTTTTAAAGCAGGAAGAAAATATTTTAAAATGCACAAAAGATTGTAAACATGCATACACACAATACACAAAAGAATTACTTGTATTGAGAGAATAGTGATTGGTTTAATGTTTCCACAAAAAGCTATACTGACTAGAAGCTTGCCTTTGTCCAGCTTGTGCTTGACCCAACAGTAATAGGCCTAATGACCTAGAGCCATGTGAAATTTGAGAGAAAAGCAGGATATAAGGCACATGATTGAGGAGCAAGATATTCATTAAGTGGTCTTAAAATCCATGGGCAAACACAACCATTTCCAACAGGGAACTTTTTTTTTTGAGACAGGACCTTGCTCTGTTGCCCAGGCTGGAGTACAGTGGTCCAATCACAGGTCAGTACAGCTTTCAGCTCCTGGGCTTAAGGATCCTCCCACCTCATCCTCTTGAGTAGCTGGAGTTAAGAGGTGCATGCCATCATACCTAGCTAATTTGTAGACTTTTTGTAGAGACAAGGTATTTTTGTGTTGCCCAGACTGGTCTTGAACTCCTGGCCTTAAGAGTATTAGGTCTTGAACTCCTAATAGTTTACTACTTTTAGCTCCTAAGGACTGGGATTATAGGCGTGAGTCACCACCCCCCAGCCTAACTGTGAACTTTTAATAAAATTGATGGAAGACTACCATTTATTAAAGTACTTACCCTATACTATCTCTTAATTTTTCTAGCCTGCAGTATAGGATGTCCTTATATTCCTGAGGATCTGGTGAAGGGACTTGTCTACAATTTCATGTCTGGTAAATCGTACAGCTAAATTTTAAATCCACATTTGCCTCCTTCAGAATCCCTGTTCTTTCCATTGGACTGTGATGGGTCCTTTAAAGAGGGTCAGAGGCAGAAACACCTTCTCTTAACTCTAAACAGCAAGTTCAACACTGCCTTGCTCACCTCCCTAGCCTGCCCATATACAGATATAGGAGATGGATAAAGGGACAATGGTGTTGACATAGAATAAGTACTAAAACTTATTTACCAAGTAAGTAAATTACTGATTGTATTTTTTTTTTAAAAATATCGAAACCTAGGCTCTGAAAATTGGAGTGATTTGCCCAAAGTCACAATAGTTTGCTAATAAGTTGAAGAACTGGGGTTTGAAGCTATGTCTGTCTATAAATGAAGCTCTTGCTGCTGAATGATACTGTACACTTTGCCTAAGTTTGACACCTGTTCTCAATGTCCATAACAGTAGAGGGAGTATATGGCCCAAGCACAAGTAACATCCCCTGTCACTAACTTGGAGTAGCAGCAACTGCTCCAATCCAGAAGCCAGACCAGATTAAAATTCTTTTTGTCTTTCTTCCCTGTTTTCCTACAACAATATTTTTTAATCTCTTTCTGTGATAGTCTTTTATCCCAAGCTGCCTAGTAACAAAAAAGGTTATTTATGTGCTTGTTTGTCTCTCCCATTAGATGGTGAGTTCATAGAGGGCAAGTTTTATATCTTTTCATTTGCATTCATTGTAGCACTTAGCAGGTGTTAAGTATTCAAATATTTATTTAGTTGAATTGACCGAAGGTTGTGTACTTGGCTCACTTTTGACAGGAATCACTCAGATATTAGCATTTAACAAATACACAATTCATGAGATCCCCGTCTCTACAAAAAAATAGAAAAATTAGCCAATCATGGTAGAGCATACCTGTAGTTCCAGGCTACTTGGGAGGCTGAGGCAGGAAGCTCACTGGAGCTAAGATTTTTTTTTTTCCAGATAGAGTCTCAAGCTGTTGCCCTGGGTAGAGCTGTGGCATCACAGCTCACAGCAACCTCAAATTCTTGGGCTTAAGTGATTCTCTTGCCTCAGCCTCCCAAGTAGCTGGGACTACAGGAGCCTGCCACTATGCCCGGCTATTTTTTGTTTGTTGTAGTTGTCATTGTTGTTTGGCAGGCCCAGTCTGGATTCATGCCCGCCAGCTCTGGTATATGTGGCTGGAGCCCTAGCTGCTGAGCTACAGGCGCCAAGAGCCAGAGCCTTGGATTTTGTGGTGTATTCTAGATTGAACAACGGAGCAAAACCCTGTCTAAAAAAAAAAAAAAGAAAAAGAAAGACAACTCCAAAACTTCCAGCTCTTTCCCTGTGCTAGAATTAGTAGCTACAGGGAAAAAGCTAGTTATGAAAGACTATAGAAGACAGGGTTCACCATAGTAAAATAAGTGTGAAAGTGAGTGTTAGATCTATGCCTCTAATTTCCTTCATTTTTAAGAGAAAAAAAGTCTATTCAAAATAATAATAAGAAGAAGAAGAAGAAAATCCTTTTGGACCCTTCTATCTCCTTAAGCCGTCATTTCTTTTCTTTCCTATCAGCATCTTTATTCCCTTTTTAACACAGCCTAGTCTTCCAGTGCCTTCATTCAGTTTTTACTATATTGACTTAAAAGTCAGATATTATCAGACTTGATAAAAAAGATTCATCTGAATGCTATCTATAAGAAACACTTTAATTCAAAGGCATACATAATTCAAAAGTAAAAGGATGAGGAAAAGTGCATGAAAACAGCAGCCAGAAGAAAGCTATAGTGGCTATACTAATATCAGACGGAATAGACTTTAAATCAAAAAGTGTTGCTAAGACATAAAGAGGTAATATTTTATAATGATAAAAGGGCCAAGTGAAAACATAATAGGCCAGGCACAGTGACTCACCTATAATCCTAGCACTTTAAGAGGCTGAGGTAGGAGGATTGCTTGAGGCCAGGAGTCTAAGACCAGTGACAAAGTGAGACCTTGTCTCTGCAAAAAATAGATTAGCTGGAAGTGGTGGCATATACCTATACTCCCAGCTACTTGGGAAGTGGAGGCAGGAGGATAACTTGAACACAGGAGTTTGAGGTTGCAGTGAGCTATGGTGACACCACTATACTCTACCTTAGGCAACAGGATGAGACTCTGTCTCAATGTACAGCAACAATAAAAATACAACAATTATGGGCGGCACCTATGGCTCAGTGAGTAGGGCGCCAGCCCCATATGCCGAGGGTGGCAGGTTTGGACCCAGCCCCGGCCAAACTGCAACAGAAAAATAGCTGGGCGTTGTGGTGCGTGCTTGTAGTCCCAGCTGCTTGGGAGGCTGAGGCAAGAGAATCGCATAAGCCCAAGAGTTAGAGGTTGCTGTGAGCCATGTGATGCCACGGCACTCTACCCGAGTGGGGTACAGTGAGACTCTGTCTCTACAAAAAAACAAACAAACAAAAATAACAATTACAAACACATGTGCGCTTAATAAATAGAATCCCACAATTCATGCAGCAAAAACTGACAGAATGGAAAGGTAAAAAACAACAATTCAACAATAGTAGTTGGAGACTTCAGTATTCCATTTTCAGTAATGGATAGAACAACTAGGTAGAAGGTCAACAAAGAAATAGAAGACTCAAACAATGCTAAACTAACAGAACACCTGTAGGGTACTCCAACAACAGAAGAATATAATTCTGAAGAATACATGAAACATTTTCCAGGATAGACTACATAGTAGGCCTTAAAACAACTCTCAATACATTTAAAAGATTGAACTCATACCAGAGTATGTTCTCTGACCACAATGGAATAAAATTAGAAATTAGTAACAGAAAAGAATTTGAGAAATTCACAATTATGTGAAAATTAAGTAAAATTAAGTAATTTCACTACTCCTAAATAAGTAGTGAATCAAAAAAGAAGTCAGAAGGGAAATTAGAAAATATTTTGAGATGAATGAAATATAACATACCAAAATGTATAGGATGCAGCTAAAATAGTACTGAGAGGAAATTATAGCCAAAAATACCTATGCTAAAACAGAAGGCCAGACATGGTAGCTCATGCCTGTAATCCCAGCACTTTGGGAGGCCCAGGCAGAAGGATCATTTAAGGCCAGGAGTTCAAGACCTCATCTCTATTAAAAAAGGGGGGGCCCAGGAGTTGGAGGTTGCTGTGAGCTGTGTGATGCCATGGCACTCTACCGAGGGCAATAAAGTGAAACTCTGTATCTACAAAAAAAAACAAAAAAAACTTTGGGGCGGTGCCTGTGGCTCAGTGAGTAGGGCGCCGGCCCCATATGCCGAGGGTGGCGGGTTCAAACCCAGCCCCGGCCAAACTGCAACAAAAAAATAGCCGGGCGTTGTGGTGGGCGTCTGTAGTTCCAGCTGCTTGGGAGGCTGAGGCAAGAGAATCGCAGAAGCCCAAGAGTTAGAGGTTGCTGTGAGCCGTGAGACATCATGGCACTCTACCCGAGGGCGGTAAAAGTGAGACTCTGTCTCTACAAAAAAATAAATAAATAAATAAAAAAGGGGGGGAAATTAGCCAGGTATGGTGGCACACACCTCTAGTCCTAGATGCCTGGAAAAAAAGCTTAGGTGGGGGGTGGCGCCTGTGGCTCAGTCAGTAAGGCGCCGGCCCCATATACCGAGGGTGGCGGGTTCAAACCCAGCCCCGGCTGAACTGCAACCAAACAATAGCCAGGCGTTGTGGCGGGCGCCTGTAGTCCCAGCTACTCGGGAGGCTGAGGCAAGAGAATCGCTTAAGCCCAGGAGTTGGAGGTTGCTGTGAGCTGTGTGATGCCACGGCACTCTACCGAGGGCCATAAAGTAAGACTGTCTCTACAAAAGAAAAAAACAAAAAAACAAAAAAACAGCTTAGGTGGAAGGATCATTTGAGCTCAAGAGTTCAAGACTACAGTGATCTATGATTGTACTATTGTACTCCAGCTCAGGAAACAGAACAATACCCCCATCTCTTAAAAAAAAAAAAAAAAAAAAGAAGAAGAAGAAGAAGAAATATCTCAACTCAGTAACTAAAACTTTAACCTTAATACACTGGGAAAATAAAGAGGAAACGAAATCTAAAGGAAATAAAGGGAAGGAAATAGTAAAAATTAGAGCAGAAATCAATGAAATAAAATAAAAACAATAAAATCATTAAGATATAAATTGGTTATTTAAAAAGATAAGCAAAATTGACAAACTTTTTAGCTAAACTGATCAAGAATACAAAAGAGGACTGTAAAAAAAAAAGAATATAAAAGAGAGATGAATCCAGTTACTAAAACTGAGATTGATAGATACAGGGACCATCACTACTGACTTTACAGAAATAAAAAAGAATATAAGGAAGTACTATGAACAATTATATGCCAACAATTAGAGACTGAGTGAAATGGGCAAATTCCTAGAAGGACACAAACTAACAGCACTGACTTATGGAGTCAAAATCTGAATTCAGGGTCAGCACCTGTAGCTCAGTGACTAGTGCACCAGCCACATACACCAGAGCTGGTGGGTTTAAATCCAGCACAGGCCTGCCAAACAACAATGACAACTATAACCAAAAAATAGTTGGGCGTTGTGGCGGTTGCCTGTAGTCCCAGCTGCTTGGGAGGCTGAGGTAAGAGAATTGCTTAAGCCCAAGGGTTTGAGGTTGCTGTAAGCTGTGACGCCACAGCACTCTACCAAGGTCTCAAAAAAAAAAAAAAAAAAAAAAAAGAAATTGAATTCAGTAGAAAATCTGAATGGATCTATAACAAAAACAGAGATTTAGTAATCAAAAAAATTTTCCACAAAGAAAAGCCCAGGGCAGACAGTTTAATTGGTGAGTTCTACCAAACATTCAAATTAGAATTAACACTAGTTCTCCACAAAATTTTACAAAAAATTGAAGATGAAGAAACACATCCTAAGTCATTCTCTGAGGCTAATATTACCTTGATACCAAAACCAAAGATAACTCAAGAAAGTGATAGACCAGTATCCCTTTTGAATATAAATGCAAAAAAAATTTTTTTTTTTTTTTTTTTTTTGAGACAGAATCTCAAGCTGGGTAGAGTGCTTTGGCATCATAGCTCACAGCAACTTCCAACTCTTGGGCCCAAGTGATCCTCTTGCCGCAGTTTTTCTATTTTTACTAGAGACGGGGTCTTGATTTTGCTCAGGCTGGTCTCAAACTCGTGAGCTCAAGCAATCTATCTGCCTTAGCCTCCCAGAATGCTAAGATTACAGGCATGAGCCACCATGCCCAGCCTTTGTTTTTTTTTTTTTTGAGAGAGTCTCACTTTGTTGCCCTGGTAGAGTGCTGTCGCATCATAGCTTACAGCAACTTCAGACTCCTGGGCTCAAGCTATTCTTTTGCCTCAGCCTCCTGAGTAGCTAGGACTACAGGTGCTGGTTGCAAAACCTGATTATTTTTAGAGGCGGGGGTGTCTCGCTCTAGCTCAGGCTGGTATCAAACTTGTGAGCTCAAGCAGTCCACCTGCCTAGGCCTCCCAGAGAGCTAGGATTACAGGCGTGAGCCACTGCACCAGGCCTAAATGCAAAATTTCTTAACAAAATGCTTGCATTGTTTTAGATCTTTTCCCATGCTTGATATTGTCAAACTATCCTGTTTATGTGTATTTTGCTGATCACTAGTGTAGTTGAACGTCTTTTTCCTTTCTCTTCTTTCTCCCCAGTAAATTGATTTCTTCTGTGAATTGTTGCCTGATTAGATTCTTTTGACTTTCATTTCTTGTTGATTAATGTGAGTTTTTTCTTCTTATTATCAGGCCTGTGTTGTATGTGTTACAAATGTCTTTTCTCTTTGTGCCTTTTAACTTTATTTATGATATCTTTTGTCATACAGAACCTTTCATTTTGATGAGTTAAATTTATTATCCTTTTCTGTTTCTTCCTTTTGGTCTCATCTAAGAAATAATTTCTAGTGCCAGGGTTATACTCATATTCTTCCTATTTCTTTTACTAATAGTTTTAAAGTTTTATTTTATATTTAGGCTTCTTGTATTTTTGGAATTGGAGAAGTGTGAGTTGGGGGGTCTAATTTTATTTTTTTACATGAAAAATAAATGTTCTAATATACTTTATTGAATCTGATCAAGATTCTTCCCTTTGCCTGATCCCTTTAAACAGAATACATTAATGAAATAAAAGAGTGAAATGGCCTGAGAGAGAAAGGGATCATTGTCCAAATTATAAATTTGCAAAATTTCACCTTGTTGTTTTATCTGTTTTTAGAAGATAAATGCACAGATGCTAGGGACCATTCACCAAACTCCCTATAAAGTGGTGAGTACCTCCTTATAGATGTTGGAGTGGGGGGAAGCAGCAGCAACTGTACACTCCTGGAGTGGAAATTGAGACAGAATAGGCCATTTGCTTTCCATTTAAATTTCTCCAGCAGGTAGGGGGACTACAGACCTATTTTTAGATTTGTTAAAGAGTATTTTCCTCAAGGAATAGCACACACTTGACTATATGTTACTTACCTAGGAATAATTATATTATTAGCATCTAAGCAGCCTATTTTCTTATCTTTTTGTTGTAGTTGTTGATACTGTTTGTACACTAAAGATGTACCAAGTTAAGCCTGCTTTGATTTTAGCAGGCTTCTCCTAGGGCTCAGCCTAGGAGAATGACCCAGACAAAAGTTGCTGATCTTTAACCTGGATATGTATGTTTTCCCTGAAGGTACTGCACAACTCTGAGCACAAGTGATTTGTGGATATTTCCTGGTATGTTGTTTCCTCAGGGCGAGTTTTCTTGCCCATGCTAAAAACAGTGCCTCACTTATATTCACTCCCTTTGCAAATTCCCTGGGGCTAACCAGTAGGAGGCTGGGTGGGTGGGCCTTGAATCCAATACACTGATTACCTCAGATTCAGCACTACAGAGCTGCTGCCTGCTGGCGTGGGCTGACCTACATTCTTTCCAGTATAGCACTTTCAGCTAGTAAGAGAAATTCAGATTCAGGCATTTTTCTGGAGCTAACAGATTCAAAGATCTATTTAATTTATTTTCCTGCCTTCTGCCTATGAAAGAAGAGGAGGAAAAAGTCTACAAATCCTGTGGTTAGAGTGTTTCCCATCTTGCTTTGCAGCTTCTCAGCCCACACCATTAAAAATGGGTCTGAATATCCGTATCAGATTTTGTGGCCTCTGCTCCTAAACATCTTTGTAACTGTGTTCTTATCCCGTTTTTACTAGCCTTTTCCTTTGGGCTACTGCAATACTTCCTATCATGTCCCTCCCCTGATCTTCTTCACTCTGAATTCCTTTCTATTCTATTGCTTGAGTAATTTTTATAAAACACAAATCTGAAATCCCCCATTTTATGTATTTCTTTATTCATTTATTTATTTCTCTATTTAAGGTTTTTTTGTTTTTGTTTTTTTTTAATTTGTCATTCATCTTTTATTTATTACATTTCTGTAGTATAAGATTTTTAAAAATTTTCATTTCATCAAATTGATCGATTTTTTTCTTTATTAAATCATAGCTGTGTACATTAATGCGATCATGGGGCACCATACACTGGTTTTACAGACCGTTTGACACATTTTCATCACACTGGTTAACATAGCCTTCCTGGCATTTTCTTAGTTATTGTGTTAAGACATTTTTATTCACTTGTTTTTGTTTTTGAGACAGAGTCTCATTTTCTTGCCCTGGTAGAGTACTGTGGCAACAAAGCTCACAGCAACCTCAAACTCTTGGGCTCAAGCAATCCTCTTGCCTCAGCCTCCCAAGTAGCTGGGACTCCAGGTGCCCACTCCATTGCCCAGCTAGTTTTTTATTTTTTATATTTTTTTAAGAGATGGGGTCTCGCTCTGACTCAGGCTGGTCTCTAATTCCTGAGCTCAAGCAATCCACCCACCTCAGTCTCCCAGAGTGCTAGGATTTCAGGCATGATCCACTGTGCCCAGCTCAAATTCCCAGTTTTAAAACCCTGCAACTGCTTCCAATTATTTACTGAAAATTTCATCCCTTAACCTGGCATTCAAATCCTTTCACTATCCATCCCCTAAGCTACCTTTTTATCTACATTTCCTGCTACTCTTCCTCCCACATACTGAACTCTTTGTCATTTCCCGAATATGTCATGCACTTTCACGCCTTCATACATGAAATGGATATGTATTTCTTTGTCTCCATCCCCATTTACCTAAGAAACTGTTCTCATTCATCATTGTTCAAGGTCAACTAAAATGTTTCTTTCTCTAAGAAACCATTTCCAAATATCCCAAACCCATTCTTCTTCGTTGACTCCTTGGCATTCTGATAACACTTCCCAACATCCTCTAATTATATATATTATGTATATATGCCATATATATTGATTTAAATAACTCATATTATTTTCCCATCAGATTATAAACTCCTATGTGAAGAACCTAGCACCATGATTGCCACAGAGTAAGCATTCACTAGATGCCATTATAATGAGGGTTAAGAAATCTGGATTAAGGGAGGCGCCTGTGGCTCAGTCGGTAAGGCGCCGGCCCCATATTCCGAGGGTGGTGGGTTCAAACCCAGCCCCGGCCAAACTGCAACCAAAAAATAGCCGGGCACTGTGGCGAGTGCCTGTAGTCCCAGCTGCTCGGGAGGCTGAGGCAGGAGAATTGCTTAAGCCCAGGAGTTGGAGGTTGCTGTGAGCCGTGTGAGGCCACGGCACTCTACCAGGGGCCATAAAGTGAGACTCTGTCTCTACAAAAAAAAAAAAGAAATCTGGATTAAGTCACTGTAGGCCTTCACTGACCACCATTGCCATAGTTTCATTATGTCCATTCAATTAAAAAAAAATTATTTTTAGGGTGGTACCTGTGGCTCAAAGGAGTAGGGCACTGGCCCCATATGCTGGAGGTGGTGGGTTCAAACCCAGCCCTGGCCAAAAACTGCAAAAAAAAAAAAAAAAAAATTTTTTTTATTAAATCAGGAAATAGCCATCAGCAGAAAAATGAACAAGGCAGAAAGAAAATTTTTAATTGTTTTAAGGGAAGGGAACTTATAAATTGAAGTCTGATCAGACATGAGCAAACAAGATGGGGCAAGATTGAAGGAATTGGATCTGTTGTGGTTGGACAAAAGAAAATTCAGGAACAGACATGTTCTGTGACGGTAGAAGTAGGATTGATGCTTGAGAAGGTATTCAGGGTAAGATTCCTCATAAGGCAGATTTTTAGCTCAAAGTGAAGAATTTTCTGACCTTCAGAGCTCTCCAACAGGAACTTTGACTGAGAGGTTCTGAATATACAGTCATTCATTAGAAGGGTGTGCCAGCAGAAGATGTGTTTATAGCTGTCCATATAAAGGATATTCCTGTGCTGAGTGACAAATTAGACTCAAGTAACCTCTAATGCCTCTTTCTTCCAACTCTATAATTCAGTGCCTGTGGGATACCTTTCAATAACTCAAGCATGACCTATATTAGAACACTGAGTGGAAACAGAATAGCTTTATTGTTAACAGAACCATCTTTGACCAAATTGATTCTCCAGAGTAATTTCCTGTTTACCCTAGTTTTGAAGATAAAATGAAAGGATTTTGTCAAAGTAAATGGTAGCCAAATCTAGGGTTTACTTTAAATAGACTCATGTTTTGAGGAGATATGGTGTAGGTTGGTAGGAATAGCCTTGTCTCAATCAACAGGCTTGAGTTTTGTGACCAGTCTGTACTTACTAGCTATATGAGTAAGATAAATCTCAGTATCCTCATCTCTAAAATGGAACTAAAGATGTTTTGTATATTTTGTTAGGGTGAAGATTAAATCAGATAAAGAAGTGCCTAGCTAGCCCAGTGCCCAGAACATAATACAGATTCAAAAATTATATCCTTCCTCTTGCCCTTTATTATTTTGAAAGAATAAGGTTTTTTGTTTTGTTTTGATTTTGGTCAGCCTGGGGGTGTTATTAGGGGGCAGTTCTAATTTCAGTAATAAGCTTCAGACCTAAAATGTCTTCATTGCTTAAGTGTTTCCCTGCACACAAAGGAGTAAGCCTCTTTGCATTTCTGAGCTAGGGAGTTAGTCTTCTACTACTAACCTTTTCATACTCTGGTATTTTTCACTTCTAAGGATCAAATATTTTCTTTTTTTTTTTTTTTTGGCCGGGGCTGGGTTTGAACCCGCCACCTCCGGCATATGGGACCGGCACCCTACTCACTGAGCCACCGGTGCCGCCCAGGATCAAATATTTTCAAAAACAGTCCCCTGTTTTCTGTTGAAAGCAATCTCTAATTTACATATTAATAAAAAAATAGCTTTACATTTCTTTAGTCCTAATCCTAGTAACAACAAGAAAAGAGGATTAGATTGTATTGACATCTATAAAGCAATTAAAATGTACACATCAAAATTCCAAGAAATCTGATCACTACTACGGCCTTTGGGATAATATAAAGGAGAAAAGCTCACTTGTCTATATATTCTCTTTACTCTTGACCTTCAAAAAATATAAATACAGAAGGGGCAGATTTACTTCCCAGGACTAAATTATAGTAATTTGGTAGGTGTGGGAAAGACATTGCTGTTGGGATTACTTTCCTTGTTCTGCTACTGACTCACTGAATAATCTTAGCCAAAAAGTTATTTCACCTCTGAGCTTCTATTAAGTTATTTACAGATGGGATAAATAACATTAGAGGCCCAGCTTGATGGCTTACACCTATAACCCTAGCACTTTGGGAGGCTGAGGTGAGAGAAGATTGCTTGAGGTCAAGAGTTTGAGATCAGCCTGAGCAAGAGCAAGACCTCATCTCTACTAAAAAAATAGAAAAAATTATCCAGGTGTGGGGTGGTGCATGCCTATAATTCCAGCTACTTAGGAGGCTGTGCCAGAAGGAGTGGGTAAGCCCAGGAATTTGAGGTTGTAGTGAGTCATGATGATGCTGCTACACTCTAGCTTGCGTGATGGAGTGAGACTTTGTCTCAAAAACAAGCAAACAAAGGAACATCAGGGTTGAGTTGAAGCTGAAATGACAATCAGGTGTGAAAATATTTTTTGTCTGAGCAGTAGGTGAAATAGATATAGTATGATATTTCAACTCAATATACAATCATGTGTAGCTTAACAAGGGGGGTATGTTCAGAGAAATGCACGGTTAGGTGATTTATTTACATAAACCCAGATGGTACAGTGAGGCTATAAACATGGACAGCATGTTACCATACTGAATACTGTAAGCAATGTAACACAATGGTATTTGTGCGTCTAAACTAAACATAAAAGAGGTATAAGTATAGGGCGGCGCCTGTGGCTCAAAGGGATAGGGCGCCAGTCCCATATGCTGGAGGTGGTGGGTTCAAACCCAGCCTTGGCCAAAAACCACAAAAAAAAAAAAGGTATAAATATACACAAAAATAAGTATAAGGCCAGGTACAGTGGCTCATGCCTGTAATCCTAGCACTCTGGGAGGCTGAGGCAGGTAGATTGCTTGAGCTCACAAGTTCGAGACCAGTCTGAGCAAAAGCGAGACCCCATCTCTACTAAATATAGAAAAACTGAGGCAAGAGAATAACTTGAGCCCAAGTTGGAGGTTGCTATGAGCTATGATGCCACGGCACTCTACCCAGGACAACAGTTTGAGACTCTGTCTCAAAAGAAAAAAAAAAATTAAAATATAAAAGATTTTTAAAATGGCACACTTGTTTAGGGTACTTACTATGAATGGAGTTTGCAGGATTGGGGGTTGCTCTGGGTGAGTGAGTGGTAAATGAATACCCAGGACATTACTGTACACTACAGTGGTAGTGTAAACTTTATAACTGTATACTTAGGCTACACTAAATTCACAAAAAATAGTTTTTCTTGGCTCCTGGGTGGCAGTTGTTGCCCTGATGGCAGCCACTGCATCTCATCCCATCTCTGTGGCCTTGGGTGCCGTGGTGTTGGCAGCCCCAGAGCCTATGATGGGCCAGGGCCAGTGAAGGTCTGGAGCATGGTCTTCTGCCACATCCAGTATGAGAACCTGGTAGTGGGTGTGAGTGGAGGGGTCTGTCCAACCTTGAGCTGTATCTGCTCGACCTTGTGAAGATCCACTTTGCTGTGAGTGATAGATTAGAACTGATACTGAAATATACAGGAATTTTACATTGCTTGACTACAGGGACTTTATCTTTCTCTTACAATGCAATCCAATCATATAAGACAGAAGGAAGAGCTGAATATTTAGAGGCGACAGAATACCCTCATCTCAACTGCTGAAGCTGGAGCCATGACCCCTCTGCATTACAAACTCATGATGGCTAACAAAAACTCATCTGATGTTACAGTGTGATGGTATTGTTAATTCCCCAAAGCAGCAACATAAAGGAATGTTTGCTACACTTGTGAAAATATATAAATATGAAGGTATACACGGATTGTATAGGTATTTATTCCTGAGCTCTTTGCAACATCCCTTGATGCCCTTCAGTTTATGGCATATGAACTGTTGAAGTTGAAGTACAACCAGCATATCAGTAGATTACCAGAAACATAGTTGAGCACAGTAGAGTACATATCTGTTGCAGCAATATCCAAAATAATTGCTGTTGCAGCAACATACTAGTATCAAGTTGACCTGAGAGAAAAGAGAAAGTAAGCTAAAAGAAAATAATTCCAAAATATCTGCTCAAGGTGGCTATAAGGTTTTTTATGTTTAAGGTATAAACTCTAAAGAATAGTAACATGGCTCGTGATCACAATTAGTCTAATTGTTAGCAGTTAAAGAACTCCTAAGGTTTCATAATGTTTTTCTGCTTTTTGCCTTCCTCATATGGATGGGACTTGGATACCTCTGCTTGAAATGACTGCCATCAACATAATACCAAAACTGACATCAAGTGTAGTTGCACAAACCTCTTCATTTCATTATTCAACTAGAAGTTGATTTGCAACATTTGCTAAATGGATTAGATGAATGTGCTGCTTTTTCTGAATTTATTTGCCTGGGTTGGCTTTAAAATTAATCTTTGTGCAATAGCAAGAAAATAGCTTCTTACAAGAAATGTCATTGTGTGTTTCCAGGGTAAATTAAACTTTCAGGATTTACTGGATAAAATGCTACTTATCTAGACCATTTTAGAATTAAAAATTTTTAGTGAGAGGGCAGTGCCTGTGGCTCAAAGGAGTAGGGCGCCGGCCCCATATGCCGGAGGTGGTGGGTTCAAACCCAGCCCCGGCCAAAAACTGCAAAAAAAAAAAAAAAAAAAAAAATTTTTTTTAGTGAGAAAAAATGACTTTAAATGTGCTTTAGTTATAGTTCACTTGGAACACACTAATTACAGAAACTTGAAGTTACGAACTTCTCTGAGAAATGTGACATCTCTTATCATTATTGTTATTTTTTTTCCCAGAGACTTCCATAATTTAAAATGTAATCCTGGATCCAGTTTTTTTTTTTGGGGGGGTACTTGGTATAGTTTAAATTTTTTAAATCTGAACTTCTATGATCCGGCTATGTTGGCCTTTATTTAACATAAGTGGTTATAAATCATTTATTGGAGATGCTAAATAGATCACCTTTTAGAGATGGTTGAGTGTTTGGGATGTGTTTGCTGATAACCTAGATGAGAGGCTTTTAACTTTCTACTAAATTTTCACATATTTGGGTCTAGATCCAAAATAAATGATAAATGTACATTGGTCACTCAGTTCAGATCGAAATACAAATTATATTAATGACCATTACTGATTTCACTTTTAATAGTCATTGTAGATATTTATAAATATAAAGGTCTACCCCAGGGGGATGCCAGAATAATACTAGTATTTTTTATTTATCATGAGCATCTATGAGTGCTGTTAAACTATCATCTACTTGTTGTAAATAAAAATAAAAAAATATGGGTTTTCAAGGCCATATTTAAGTAGGCCTTTGAAAATAGGTCTATTTTTTGTATTTTAGAAATGGCATTATTTTAAAAATAAAGACAAAATAATAAAAATTCTTCAATAATAATTTAATCTTAGCTTTCTGTAACTTTTATTTATAAACTTAAAAATTTTTAAAGCACTTTTTTACTCTTTTATAATAATTCTTAGCTTAAAACAGATTGTACAGTTGTGCAAAAATATCATGTTTTGTTTATATACTTATTTTATAAGCTTTTTCTATTTTAAATTTAATTTTTTTTTTTTTTTTACCTTTTATCAAAAACTAAGGTGCACACACACAATAAAAACTAAGACACACACATTGGCTTAGGTCTGTACAGAGTCAGGATCATCAATATCACTGCCTTCCACTTCTGCATCCTGTCCCACCGGCAGGTCTCCAGGGGCAGTAACATGCATGGAGCTGTCATCTCCTATAACAGGGCCTTCCTTGGAAATACCTCCTGAAGAACTTCCTAAGGCTGTTTTATAGTTAACTTGTTTTTAATAAGCAGAATGAGTACACTCTAAAATAATTACAAAAGTATATAGTATAGTAAATGCAGAAACCAGTAAGTTATTTGTTATCATTATCACATGTCATATACCATGCATAATTATATGTGCTATATTTTTATGTGGCTGGCAGCACAGTAGGTTTGTTTACACCAGTGTCATCACAAATACATTATGCATTGTACTGTGACATTAGGGATGGCTACAACATCAGTAAATGATAGGAATTTTTCAATACCATTGTAATCATATGGGACCATTGTAATCATATGGGACCACTGTCCTGTATGTGCTCAGTCATTAAACCGAAACATTGTTATGCAGCATGTTGACAGTATTTTATTCCCAATGAGCTTAATCACATCCACTCAGACTTTAGGGGGACAAATATACTCTGCTCACTTGGGTGGGACTGAACCTTTCTTTTTTTTAAGAGACAGAGTCTCACTTTATCGCCCTCGGTAGAGTATTGTGGCATCATAGCTCACAGCAACCTCCAACTCCTGGGGCTTAGGCGATTCTCTTGCCTCAGCCTCCCAAGTAGCTGGGATTGTAGGTGCCCGCCACAACGCCTGGCTATTTTTTGTTGCAGTTTGGCAGGGGCCAGGTTCGAACCCGCCACCCTAGGGGATATGGGGCCAGCACCCTACCCCACTGAGCCACAGGTACTGCCTGGGGCTAAGCCTTTCTGGGGAATCTTTGGACTGCTTGGAGAGAATATTTCAGCAGAAAATAACCACAAACTAACAAGTGCTCATGTGACTGGAACCTTTTATTCTAGCAGTGAGAGACAAATAGTGATCACATAAAAAAATGAGAAAATATATAGTATTGCTAGTTAGTACTGTGGAAAAAAACCATAAGAGGGTGGCGCTCCTAGCTCAGTGGGTAGGGCGCTGGCATTCTAGGAAGAGAGAACAGAAAGGGCAAAAGTGCTCAGATAGGAAGGTACTTGACACATTTGAGGAATATCTAGTAGCTGGGGGAAATTAGCAAGAGAGCAAATAATGGAAAAAGTAGTGGGGACTCAGGTGGTCATTAAAAGGATTTTACTGTCATTGTCATGGGAAGCTACTATAAGGCTTAAAGAAAGGAGTTACATCATCTTAATGTTTTAACAGGTTCACTCTGGCTGGGAAATAGGCTATATGGGATTAAAGTTAGAAGCAGGGAGACCAGTTATGAAACTGTTGCAATAATAAGATTAAAAATAATGATGAATTAGACTAGAATAGAAAATGTGTAGTCAATGAGGTATGGTCAGATTCTGACTATACTATATTGAAGATAGAATGGAAGGTGGATGTGGATAGGAGAAAAAGAATAGAGTCAAGCATTAGTAAGGTTTTTGACCCAAGCAGCTAGAAGAATAAGTTGTCATCTATTGATATGCAGAAAACTACTGAGGATGGGATTGAAAGGGAATGAGAAGACAGGAAACAAAAATTTATTTTTGAATCTCTTACATTTGACATACTAATAACTAACTTTTTGAAGGCTTAACTATTTGCCTAAGATCTCTACTGCTTTGAGATCTTAACTAATTTAATATTTCTAGCAACCTATAATATTAGGTAAATATTTTATTAGTCCCATTTACAGATGGGAAACTAAGTCACAGAGAGTTTAAAGGGCACAAATAATTACTGGTGTTGCTAGGATACAAACCTAAGCAATCTTGCTCCAGAGCCCACACTTTTAACCACTGTACTGCATAGCCTTGCTATCTAGCAAGCATACAAGTGGAGATGCCAAATAAACAGTTTGATACTACGTGAGTCAGGAGTTCAGGCAAGAAATCCAATCTACAAGTATGAAACTTGGGTGTAATCAATGGACAGATGAAGCGATAGAGGTAGGTTAGGGCCAGCCACATAAAGGGAGACGTGGTCACAAGAAGGCAAAATGATGACATCAAGTCCACAGAAGATAACCTACCTTCTCTGATTTGCTGCTCCTTAGAGCCAAGGAGAGCACAAGCCAAGCCTCTTACTGATGCCCCCAAAATGCAACCCCACCCTCCACCCTCCCATGCTTCTGCCTGGAATGTCCTTCCATCTCTTTTTAGTCTATATCCAGGGATACCTAGAACCCTGGCAAATAATAGGTAGTAAATAAATGATGGTTGATCATGACACTTTTCAGGCTTTATTCTAACTATCCACTTATTTTTCTCATCAATTAGTGACTCTGTCAAGGTCAGGGACCCAACCCTGTTGGATTTGTTTCTTTTGTTTTTAAACCACTTATAGCTCTGAATACAGCCTACTTGGTAATCTCTTGCATACCTGTTCTCTGCCTTATCTCTAGGCAAACATCATCATCAACAGAACCAGCAAGATGAAAAATATCAGTTGGGGACAAGGAAACAAAATAGATCAAAATGATGCCAGCATAGTCCCTCACGCCTGTAATCCTATCACTCTGGGAGGCTGAGGCAGGTGGATTGCTTAAGCTCAGGAGTTGAGGTTGCTGTGAGCTACAGTGATGCCATTGCAGTCTACCCAGGGTGACAGAGTGAAACTCTTAAGACACAAATAATTGGTGGTGTAGCCAAAATTACTCTCTATGCCAAGTTCTTAGTTCTGGAGATTCAAGGAATGAGTCCATGGACCATTGAATAAGCAAAAGGACAGATTTTATTGATAGATAAAGAAATAGATAAGGGTAAGAGGAGAACAGAACCCCCAACAGTAGAGTGGGGAGCCCAGGTGGGCAGCCCATTTGGGCCTTCTGTCTAGGGGTTTATATATTGCTTTTCCTATCCTGCAGGCAGGGGATTTGGGGGAGATGGAATGTATGTTTGGTATATATCGTAACTAGCCAGGGGCCTGTGGGCAGAAATTAATTTCAAAACTGCCCCTATGTAGGAATATGGCACACTTCTCTGCCCAAGGAGAAGCCAAGAGAGGCAGCCCAGATGAGATACCAGTTTGTTCAGAGACTGCTGCTTACAAAGAACCTGTTTGTGTCCAGAGATGGGGGTCTGTGATGAGACTGATTTCTGAGCTCACCCAGGCCTAGAAAATGGGAGTCCCTGTTTAGTCCTGAGTGGGAGAACCCTGTATCACTAGGGCTCAAAGAAAAAAGAATATTAGAAGTGGGGAGGAAGCCCAGCTTACCTATGATGATAATCTTTTTAGCAAAGAAAGTTGATGATGGGGAAGGCATGTTCTCTACTAGCTAAATAGGCTATCAGCTACCCTGCCTTTGAGAAGCTCGGGTGCTTGGTGTCCAGGCTGAGGGGAAGGGTGGGGTGGTCTGCTGATAGAGTAGGAAAGGGGAGGGAGGAACTGCGAGCTGTTGCATGCAGGCTAATGAGACATAGCTGTGCCTTCAAGGAGCTTACTGTTTGAGTAAGAGGGTAAAGAGAGGATAGGAAATATAAACCATTGAAGTGTAGAGTGCAGTAAGTATAATGTGATAAGATAATTGGGGCATGCATGTGTCTTCAAATTTGTTCTATTCTAAAGGATAGAAGCTACAGGAGTCAGGTTTGATGCAATATGAGAAAGCACTTGCTGACAATCAGAGTAGTCTCATGGTGGAATGGGGGTCTCAGGAAAGGAAGGAGTTCAGTCAGTAGATATGTAAGGGTTAAGATGAATGATTCCATGAGGGTGTTGTAACAGAAGCTCTAGCCCCAAATGTGAGCTTTAAGGTACTTTCTAACCTTAGCAGTCTGTGACCCTACGTCCTTCTCTTTTTCTGGGCCTCAGGATGTCATCTGTAACATGAAGAAAGGTAGACCAAGTAAAGCTCCCTATGCTGCTGCCATTCTGTAATATCTGCCATATTCAAGTAAATTGAAGATAATTCTACTTGGAAACATTAAAGGAAGATCCCATAATTGCAACTAAAGTAAAGACATCTGAAATGATAGGACAAGAGTATAATTACTTGTGGCTGCACAGCCCCTCACATGAAGCTGAATACAGATTTTAGCCATTAAAACTGCCTTGTTTGGCTTTCCAGATCAGACTCCTTTCTTCTTGAGAAGTGGCACATCTCCAGTTTGCTAATTAAGTGACAAGTTGGCTACTTCAGTTCTAACATCAGAAAATGGTTAGGGGGTAAAAAGAGATGAATTTTCTTTGGGGTTAGAAAGGATTTAGGAAAAGGCATATTAACAAAGATACATTATTAAAGCTCCAATATTTACAAATCCCAAAGAAGCTTTTAGGGATTTAAGGATTTAATCTTTGACTTCTAAAACCAGCTTTCCATTGTCAGTCATAATACCAAGGAGCATTTAAAAACTGCAAGGAGCAGTGAGACAGGCACTTACTTACATACTGCTAGTATAAATACAAATTGATAGTCTTTCCAGAAGCAGTGTGGCAAAGTGTATGAGACTCTTAGCATGTCACTTCTCATCACCTCCTTGTTATTACCCCTGTCTGAGTCCCATCATCTGTTGCCAGTTTGCAATAGCCTCCCAGCTGGTCTTTATGCTTTTCCCCTTATAGTCTCTCTTCAACACAGCTATCAGAGTGAACCTTTTCAAATCATATTGCTCTTCTGTTCAAAACCCAGTGATGACTTCTTATTTCACACAGTAGCCTGTAAGGCCTTGCATGAATTGACTAGCCCTTTGACTTCCTCTAGTATGACTGTACCCCCCCCTTTTTTTTTTTTGTTTTAGACAGAACCTCAAGCTGTCCCCCTGGGTAGAGTGCCATGGCATCACAGCTCATAGCAACTCCCAACTCATGGGCTGAAGCGATTCTTGTGCCTCCACCTCCCAGGTAGCTGGGACTACAGGTGCCTGTCACAATATCCGGCTATTTTTTGGTTGCAGCCATCATTGTTGTTTGGCGGGCCCGGGCCGGATTCGAACCCACCAGCTCAGGTGTATGTGGCTGGCACCTTAGCCCCTTGAGCCACAGGTGCTGAGCCTTTTTTTTTTTTTTAAGGACAGGTATCCCTCTGTTGCCTGGGCTAGAGTATAGTGACATCATCATAACCCACTGTAACCTCCAACTCTTGGACTTAAGCAATCCTCCTGCCTCAGCCTCCTGAGTAACTGGGGCTGCAGTCTCACACCACCATGCCTGGCTAACTTTGCTTATTTTTTGTAGACAAATTTGCTTAGCCCAGCCTTGAACTCCTAGCTTCAAATGATCCTCCTGCCTCAGCGTCCCAGTTACAGACATGAACCACCACACTCAGCCTGACCCCCGTATTTGTTCTACTCCAGCCACCCTGGACTCTTTGCTCTTCGACTCTGACATGTCCCATATGCTCTCAACTTGGCATTTGCACTGTTTCCTTTGTCTGAAATGTTCTTCCTCCAGCTATCTGCTTGGTTAATTCTTACCACTTCCTTCAAGTTTTGGTGGAAATCTTACCTTCTCAATGTGTTTTATCCTGATTATCCTGTTTAATATTGCAATGTCCTCAACCTCAGTACTTTGGCATCTCTGATACACTTTCCCCTACCTTTTTCCTCTTTTCTGTAGCATTGAAGATTTTCTTTGTTTTTGTTTACCTTTTTTTTTTTTTTTTAAGACAGAATCTCATTCTGTTGCCCAGGCTAGAGTGCAATGGCATTAGCCTAGCTCACAACAACCTCAATTGCTGGGTTCAGGAGATCCTCCTGCCTCAGCCTCTTGAGTAACTGGGACTATAGGTGCCCACCACAATGCCCAGCTAAGTTTTTCTATATTTAGTAGAGATAGGGTATGACTCTTGCTCAGGCTTGTCTGGAATTCCTGAACTCAAGCGTTGCTCCTCCCTCATCCTCCCAGAACACTGGGATTGCAGGTGTGAGCCACTGCGCCCAACCTATTTATATTTACTATTTATCCACAACTTTCTCTCACCCTCTTAGACTATAATAAGCTCCACAAGGACAGGAATCTTTGATTTGTTCTCTGATAAAAGTTTCTAAACCAAAGTCTGGTTACTCAAATATGTATTTGTTGAATGGATGACTTTTAAAAATACCCCTATTCTTTGACCTAGAAATCTCCACTTCTAGAACTCATTTCTGAAGAAATAATCAGCCATAGATTTATTTAGGTTATTAACTATTATAAAAATAAAAATTTTCAAACAACCTAAACATCTAAAAACAGATGGTTAATGGTTAAATGATTTAATATATCTATATGTATAATGGAGTAACATAAAGATATTAAAAATATGGTTTTGAAGAATATATACGTACATGGGGAAATATTTACAATGTTAAAATGAAAAGTTGAATATAAAACTGTATATACCAGGCAGTGCTGTGACTCAGTGAGTAGAGCACCAGCCCCATATACCGAGGGTGGCAGGTTCGAACCCAGCCCCAGCCAAACTCCAACAAAAAAAAAATTTGCCAGGCTTGGTGGCTCATGCATGTAATCCTAGCACTCTGGGAGGCCAAGGCAGGTGGATAGCTTGAGCTCACCAGTTCAAGACCAGCCAGAGGAAAAGCAAGACCCCCCATCTCTACTAAAAATAGAAACACTGAGGCAAGAGGACTGCTTGGAGATTGCTATGAGCTATGACGTCACAGCACTCTACCCAGCGCAACAGCTTGAGACTGTCTCGAAGAGAAGGTGGGGGAGGGAGGGAGGGAAGGAGAGAGAAAGAAAGAGAGAAAAGAAAGAAATCCACACAGAATGGGAGAAAATATCTGCAAGTAATATATCTGATAATGGTTTAAGATTCAGAATATATAAAGAACTTCTACAATACAACAGCAAAAAGACAACCCAATTCAAAAATGGGAAAATTATTTGGTTAGACATTCTTCCAAAGAAGATATATGGAGAGTCAGTAAAAAAGATGCTCAGTATCATTATTCATTAGGGAAATGCAAAGCCAAACCAAACTGAATCCCACTTTATACTTACTATACAGGGTAAGTATACAGTAATTTAAAAAACAGAAAATAGCAAGCATTGGTGAGGCTCTAGAGAAATTTGAACCATCACACATGTATATTGCTAGTAGTAATATAAAGTATTGCAGCTGTTGGGAAAAATAGTTTGGTAGTTCCTGGCTCCCATGTTTAGCTTTCAAAGCTAAACATGGGAGCCAGGTTCGGTGATGTGTGCCTGTAGTCCCAGCTACTCAGAATGCTGAAGTGGGAGGATCACTGGAGCCCAACATATTAAGACCCTGTCTCTTTCCCAGAAAAGGCTAAAAAACATGAAATTGGCTTGGCGCCTGTGGCTCAAGCGGCTAAGGCACCAGCCACGTACACCTGACCTGGAGAGTTCGAATCTGGGCCTGCCAAACAACAATGACGGCTGCAACCAAAAAACAGCCAGGCGTTGTGGCGGGCGCCTGTAGTCCCAGCTACTTGGGAGGTGGAGGCAGGAGACTTGCTTGAGCCCAGGAATTGGAGGTTGATGGGAGCTGTGATGCCACGGCACTCTACCCAGGGTGACAGCTTGAGGTTCTGTCTAAAAAAAAAAAAAACATGTAATTCCATTACTCAATATAGATCCCAAAGAACTGAAAACAGGGACTCAAAGAGATACTCATGCTATTGTTCTTTACAGCATTATTCAGGTATCCATCAACAGAAATGGATAAACAAAATGTGGTATATACATAAAAAACAGAGTATTTTTCAGCCATATAAAGGAATGAAGTTCTAGTACATGCTACAACATAGATGAACCTTAGAAATACTATGCTTAGAGAAAGAAGCCAGACACAGAAGGACAAACAGTGTATATTCAATTAACATGAAATATCTAAAATAGGCAAATTTATAGAGACAGAAAGTAGATTAGATGTTACCACAGTGGGGGATGAAGAATGGGGAGTTATTTACTAATGCTTTCAGAGTTTCTGTTTGGGGTGATTAGTGGTTTTAGAAACAAATAGCGAGGTTAGCTGTTCAACATTGTAAATGTAATTACTGCTGCTGAATTGTACATTTACAAATTTACAATTTACAAATGGTTAAAACTGCAGCTTTTGGGCGGCGCTGTGGCTCAGTGAGTAGGGCGCCGGCACCATATACCGAGGGTGGCGGGTTCAAACCTAGCCCCTGCAGAACTGCAACAAAAAAATAGCCGGGCGTTGTGGCGGGCGCCTGTAGTTCCAGCTGCTTGGGAAGCTGAGGCAGGAGAATCGTGTAAGCCCAAGAGCTGGAGGTTGCTGAGTCCTGTGACATCATGGCACTCTACCGAGGGCGATAAAGTGAGACGCTGTTTCTACAAAACAAAAACTGCAGCTTTTATATTATATGTACTTTACCACCATAAAAAAATTTCCTCAAAACCCCCAAACTATATATTTTTTCTTTCTTTTTTTTTATTTTATTTTATTTATGTTGGGGATTCACTGAGGGTACAATAAGCCAGGTTACACTGATTGCAATTGTTAGGTAAAGTCCCTCTTGCAATCATGTCTTTATATATTAAAAATACGTTGAGGTGAGCTGGAGCTGCCTTATTTGAGCACGGGCATCTCTTCTCAACCGTTCCTTCTGGGATGTTAGTAGCTTCAGATTGGCCATGGTAGGAGTATTTTATGCCAGGGCAATTGGCAAATGCTACAAAACAGCCCCCATTCCACCCCTTTTGAGCTAGTTTTTAAAAACTTACCAGCATACCACTAAATAGATGTGTAAAAATGTATAGAAAACCTTCTGGAAGGATAGATGCTAAAAGATTAATGTGTAACCTTTGGAAAGGAGGGTAGTTATGGCAGGAAGGTGAAAGTAGACTTATACCATATAAACAATGTTAACACTTAATATAGCACTTCCATTTTTTTATAGCTAGCATACAGATATATTTCTTATATTGCCTTTAAAAAAAATGGACCTACAATATTCATATATTAGAATTGTAGTATTGGTAACTTTTCTCTTCAGAGGCTCAAAGCTGGTCACACATACTGTTTAAAACAGCCCACAAAGAGACTAAAGGTCAAGCCCAGGAATTGGATTTTAATCTCTTCAACTAAATGTTTTTTCTTGCCCAACTAAATGAGGCTTTTTCTTGTCTCTCTCTAGGTTACCCCACAGCCTACCCAGCAGCGGCCCCTGCCTACAATCCCAGCCTGTACCCTACCAATAGCCCCAGTTATGCTCCAGGTAAGGAGAAAGTGGGGGCAGCGGTGGTGAATGTGGTGGGAGGTGGGGCCCTATTTGGGGAAAAAAAAACTCACCCTACTGGCCTTTTTTTGTCCTTAATGGCTCTGGGCTCAGTCTGTCCCAGCTTGATTCTCCTGGGAGTCCCCTTTGGGAACTGGAGCAGATCAGCCTCGGGGTGTGGGTTGGGAGTAGAATCTCCTTCATTATTCTTGGGACTTAAGGTTGGCCATCTCTCCTATGCTAGAATGTTTGAGATATGCATCCTCCTCACAGAACCTTTTCTGCTCTCCCAAGCAGTGTCCAAATCCATTCTTTGCTCAGTTTCCCCTGAGGCTGCCATTGGGACACACACACACACACAGACACACACAAATACACACTCCTGAGATGTGGATTGGAAGAGAGTGAGAGACTTGCCACCAGAGAATAAAGACCTGGTTTTCATGCTGAAATAAGCTACTTTTATTTTTCAAAATAATAAAGGCCCAACACTTCTTGGGTAGAGATTAAAATGGGTTTGAAAATGTTGAAAAGTTTTATTGCACTTTGGGCAGTGCCTGTGGCTCAGTGGGTAGGGCACCAGCCCCATATACTGAGGGTGGCGGGTTCAAACTCGGCCCCAGCCAAACTGCAATTTAAAAAATGGCCGGGCGTTGTGATGGGCACCTGTGGTCCCAGCTATTGGGGAGGCTGAGGCAGGAGAATCACCTAGGCCCAGGAGTTAGAGGTTGCTGTGAGCTGTGACTCCACAGCACTCTACCAAGGGCAATAAAGTGAGACTCTGTCTCTAAAAAAATAAAGTTTTATTGGATTTTGAGCCAGGAGCATTGCAGAGGTTTTACCTCTGATCTTACCATCATACTTAGCTGGTGTTTTAACATTCAAGAACAGGAAGAAAAATTATAGGCTCCATGGTTAGAAAGTCCTGGGTTTGAATCCTGATCACCTAACTCTTAACTAGGTTTAAGGCCTTGGGCAAGTCACTGTAGCTCACTGAGTTTTCGATGTGACTGCGTGCCTCAGGGTTGTGGATGGTTTTATGTAATTTCCTCTTCATTTACTAAACAAATACTTCCTTGTTGAATGTTCTCCACACTGAGATAGAAATATTTAAAGATGCCATCTTTGCCTGAAGTAGCTTATAGTTTGTTTGGAAGCCTGGCATATAAACAAATTCATTGTAGTACAGTGTGGTAAGTATTGCCAAAGGAATACACATAGGAAGAGAGGAGGGAACAACAGTCTGCCTAGGGATGAAAGTGCAGGGGGCTTCACAGAGGAGGCAGCAGTAGAGACTTGAAGGAGGAGTAGGAGGGGTTCTTTTAAACATACAAAGGAAGAGTGGGTATTGTAGCAGAGGAAAGCATGGACAGGGTCATGGAGAGAGGAGTAACCTGGAAGTAGGGGAGTGGTTGAAGCACAGACTGTGAGGCACTACGTGAATCTGTAATAGCCAGACTTAGGCCTTGATTGTCATGATAATACCCCCAATTTCTTATTTAGCAATTATTATTGTAGAATTAGAAAGCTTCAAAAGACTCCAGAGATCCTCCATTTCAATCTTTTCTCTTGACAGGGGAGGTCCAGAGAGAAACACATTTTGTCCTAAGTTACCTAGTGAATCAGCAGCAGAATATGGACTAGAACCCTTGGCAGATCTCTTTCTCTCAGTCCCATGCTTTTATGTGCTATTTCAGTACTTACTGTATTGTCATTCCCTTTCTTCTGGATATTTAAAGGAGAAAAGAACATGGGCTATCTCTGAAGGCCTAGATTTGAGTCCTGACTCTGTTACTTCCTAGAATAAAGTGACCTTAAAGTCACCTGACCTCTTCGAGCCTTCATTGCTCCATTTGTAAAGTAGGAATCATATCATAATCATATTATAAACACACACACACAGAGATACACACATACCCCCACCCACCATGAAGTTATCAGATAATTTTTGTTTGCCAAAAAAGGAGGGGCTATTGCAAATAAGTGGTGTTACCTCCTAAAGTGCCTCCATAGATGTGTCATTCCACAGACATTTAAATTGGACCTATATCTAAGACCCCCTGGAAGACAATGCATACCATTTTCTTAGAAACTCACAAAATCTATAGAGAGGGTAGTGTTAGCACATTGTGTGAGAAAGCCCACAGCTGGGACTTGGAAGACCTGGGCTGCATCACTAACCCTGCTTCTGATTTGGGTGGCTTTTTTTTTGTTTGTTTTTGTTTTTTCTTTTTTCAATGACATGCACACACAATTGGGTCTGTTTCATATTTGGGGACGCTCATCTCTGCATTCACAATGCAGATTTCCTGACAGCAGTGGGGACTTCCTGCCATGGAGTAGCTGGCTCAAAGTCAGAGAGGACAATGAAGGTTACTCTCTGTTTCCTGCCACAGCCATCCATTTGTAGTGCAGAGAAGTGTCTGCAAAGGAGCCAGGTCTCAGTTTTAAATTTCTTTCACCTACCTCAAGGAGATCAAGAAATTGTTTCAGAAGAGCTATTTTTAGCAGTTCTGAGTCCTTACCTAAGATGTCATCTATCCAGAATATAGGGAAACGGTTCACTCTTTCATTGGTTCTGAAAACAGTGTGGGTACTTAGAGCTTTTTTCCAAGCTTTGAATGATTTCAGGGATGTTATGTAAGAATAATTTGGCCCCACAGGAATCAGGGGCCAGCCAAGACTTAGTTTTCAGAATCTGGAGAGCAAAGAATTTGTCCTATTAATAATAATCTGTCTTGATTACCATTTGATTTCCTAGCAGCCCTATAAAATACAAATATACAGGTATTACTTCTATTTTACATATAACAAACTTGGGGAAGAGTAGGGGAAAGGAATCTGTGCCTTCTGAACACCTCTGTCCAGGCCCTGCACAAAGCATGTTACAAATATTTGTTTTGTTTTTTAATTTCTCCATTTTTAAAGGAACATTCATTTTTACCTAAGTCTTATAAGTTAGAGCTTCTCACCTCAAGTTTGTCCAAAGTTATACAGCTACAAAGAAGTAGAGCTGGGATTCAAACCCAACTTGTCTGACCCTATAGCCTGTGTTCCTTCGATCGTACCACATTGTCCCAGAGGCTTCAGGGAGGGAGTGCCTCTGCATTTGGTCCTTGCTCTCTGGAGCTTAACAGACAAACTCTTTAGAGGCCAAAGATGGCAAGATTGTCCCTGAGCCTTCACTTGCTCTAACAAGTAAAGTCTCTGTCATGTGTGAAATTCCTCTGCAGTTCTTGGGACAGTTGAAATGTATTCTGGATATCACAGACAAGTGAAGAGCCGGAGTTTAGATTTATTTACATCCAGGCAGCTTCTGGGCCAGCTGCCTGGAAGACACCATGGCATCCAAGAAGGTGTCCCCTCCACAATGAATGGACTTTCCTGGATGGCAAGTCTGTCACCCTCTCTAGGGTCAAGGTACTTCCCACCCTCTGCATTCACTGTTTCTTGTGCAAAGGGGATAGCAGCCCAGGGGAAACTGCTATCTTGAGATAAAATCTGTTTATGTAACTGCAATGTGTACAACTTTTCACAAATTCTTAGTGGTAATTTCAACTAACATTTCTATCCAACAGAGTTTCAGTTCCTGCATTCAGCTTATGGTAGGAGAGCTATTTTTCCTCATCTGTATTACAGCCTATGTGTTATCTTGTAACAATGGTAGATCCCTTTTCCTTTCCTCCCCAAATCTCATACCCTAGGCTTGGGCTCCCCCCCAGGTGGCTCAGCAGCAGTTCCTAAAGCATGCAGGAACATGTCTGATGGTGCAAAATCATGGGTTGGAGACACACGTGAACTGTACCCGAGGGCAACAATGAAGGATCATGGCACTAAAAGGCGTCTCTCACCCTAACCTGGCTACAGAATTCAAACAAGCAAATGAACAAAAATTCCAGGGCCTGTATGTGGCTCTTCTGTTTGCTTTTTGGCAGCCTCTGTGAAGGAATACCTGGATATGCTTATTAGAACAAAAAAAAAAAACTATTCTGCCCCAGGATCAGATTTTCCATCACCATCAGCAGTCTGACATGTTTGAAGACCTGGTTGACTTTAGATACAATCTGTTCCCTTAGCCCAGATCTTGAACTCTGGGCTCATTTGGGGGGCATTTTTCTAGATGGTGAGAAAAATGGCGGCCAAGTGTGCTATTGAATGAGAGACCAGAGCTGGGTTCTCTGGGCAGTGTGGACTCCAGGCCCAAGGCACCACGGGAACTTCTGGGCACCTGTGAGGGTCCCAGCAGTGTAACTTGACTAGGTCCTTTTCGTCATAGACAGGAAGGGACCATGAAGGGACTTGATACTTTTACCACCCTCACCTGGGCTGCTCAGGACAATATTTTTTGAAAATCTCTGCATACTTTTTCAACTTTTAACCTTGAATTATTTGGATTGAATTTGTGTGTGGCACATCTTTCAGGAGATGAGCTGTGAAATTTCTCCTTGCCATTACTGTGGGCTGCGTGATCTTGGGCAATTTGCTAATGTCTCCAAGCCATAGTTAGATTGTTTTATTACACATGATCTCTGAGGCCCCTTTAAATGCTAACACACTGTCCTCTTATTTTATTATTTTAATTTTGCTAGTCACAGACATGTTTCTTACATCGTTTATGGAGGGTCATTGTTTGCCTCAGGATATATGAACAGAAGACTCCATAACAAGTTTGAGAAGCTGGCTAGATGGGGTGACCCACATCTGTAATCCCAGCATTTGGGGAGGCCAAGGCAGGAGGATTGCTATGCCCAGGAGTTTGAAGTTAGCCTGGGCAACATAGTGAGACCCTGTCTCCACAAAATTTACTTTGAAAAAAATCAGTTGAGTATGATGGCATGCACCTATAATCCCAGCTATTTGAGGGGTTGAGATGAGAGAATCACTTGAGCTCAGGAGTTCAAGGCAGCAGTGAGCCCTGATCATGTCACTGTTCTCCAGCCTAAGCGACAAAGTAAGACCCTTCCAATTATAATATCTGAAGTAGATATGCATAAAGAGTATGGATAGAGGTCTTCACTTCACAAAATATTCTTTTCCAGGTCCTAAGCTGGCCCTTCAAAGTTACAAAGATCAATAAGAAATGGTCCTTATTCTCAAGGAGCTCATAGTTTAATGGGGAGATGGATAAGATGTCAAACACAGGGGCTTTTAAGAATCATAAGGACAGGTGGTGCCTGTGACTCAAAGGAGTAGGGCGCCTGCCCCATATGCCAGAGGTGGTGGGTTCAAACCCAGCCCTGGCCAAAAACTGCAAAAGAAAAAAAAATCTTAAGGACACTAGGCACAGTGGCTCATGCCTGTAATACTAGCACTCTGGCACTCTGAGAAGCCCAGGTAAGTGGATTGCTTGAGCTCATGAGTTCGAGATCAGGCTGAGCAAGAGTGAGACCCCGTGTCTAAAAAATAGCCAGGCATTGTAGTGGGTGCCTGTACTTCCAGCTACTTGGGATGCTGAGGCAAGAGGATCTCTTGAGCCCAAGAGTTTGAGGTTGCTGTGAGCTATAACATCATAGCACTCTACCAAGTGTAAGGAAGTGGGACTCTGATTCAAAAAAAAAAAAAAAAGAATCATAGGAACTAGGCTAGTCAACTATGTGGGATGTATGAAGAAATTGTGATTAAGGGGTGAGGAGAAGAAAAGCCTTCATAGTAGAAGAGAGTCTTTAGCTCATGATTGATGAATTAAGTTTACTAGGTGGAATTTAGGGAGAGACATACCAGAAGAAGTAACAGTGTGGACAAAAATGCTATGCTGGAGCTCAGACTGTAGCCTATAGGTAGTGGAGAGCTGTGGAATGTTTTTGAAAAAAAGTTTTGTGATTAAGTTTATGTCTGAGAAATATTACTCTGAATGCATGTTGGAGGTTGGAAGGGGCAGGTTTAAAGACAGAACATGAGGAAGCAGTTGCAGTAGTTCAGGTGAGAGATATTAAGAGCTCACATCAGAGCTATCCATTAACTGTGGAAATGGAAGGAGTAACTAGAAGCCATGAGACTGGATGACACTTTATCTTTGACCCTCACATTAGTATTATGAAGTAGTCGGGGAGTGATTATTATTGCCTTTTTATGAGATAACAAACTAAAGCTTAGGTTAAGTGACTTGCCCAAGGTCCCACAGCTAATAAGTGGCAAAGCCCAGGCTAGAACTCAGATGTCCTGATTCAGTACATTGTTCAGGATGATGGTCCCTTGCTGCCTGTTCTCCTTGTGAATGTGCTTAACAGATTGTTCAAGTGTCAGAGGGTGTGAGGGCGCCATATCTAGGGAAGTGAACAACCCAGCACCTGGATGTGGGCAGCATGCTGTGACTGGGTGCATGGTCCTTCACTGCCAAGGGTTCTCTCTCTGTTTGTTTTTTTTTCTTTTAATTGAGGGATAACATACACAGTAAAGTACATGAAGTACACTAAGTCTTAAATGTACAGACTTTAATGTTTTGACACATGTATACACCTATATTTAACTACCACCCAGTTTGAAATAAAAAACATTTCTAGGAAGTAGTCCCTTTCAGGCACCCCAAAGCAGGCGTGTCTGTCGAAGCAGCCTGTCTATCCCCTGGCTCTGTGAGTTTCAGCTGGGACTGTCTTACTCCTACAGCTGAGCTCTGAATCACTACCACCAACAATGTTTTACTTTAGGATGGTACATGGAGGAGCTGGATCATAAAGTACAACTAACGAATGGGGAGGTCAAGTTGCCAGCTAATATTTGGTTTTTGTTTTTCGTTTTCACATTTATTCAGTTGTTTAAATTAGTGAATATTCAAATATAGTACAGAAAATACTAGTACTAATATGCTTTCTTTAAAATGAAACCAGAAGAAAATACTCTTTTATTCAGAAAAACATAGAGTGAGTTCATGTGATCAGTTGGAAAAGGCATAATCAAAGGCACAGCCGCACTTGCTTCTTTCCCGGCTAATCTAGAACATTATTTTACTGTGTATCATGCTGTCTTGTTCACTCCCTGGTTGGCGTGTGGCTGTGTTGCATCCTCAGCTAGACCATACGTACTTTGTCTGCGGTGACCATGACCTATGTGTATTCCTGTCTGCCGCGGCGCTCCCCTCAGTGCTGAATTCAGTGTAGGCCTCAGCACTCTTTAGTTAATTTTGATTTACTTACTTTGTCACACAGTCCTTCAGGCTAATGTCAGACTTGTGGCTTATGATAACAATTGTGGTAAAGGATGTACTATTTGAAGGAAAATACTGGAGTGGAACAGAACCTCCAGATTCCCAATTCCTATAGCCATATTCAGGCCTTCTGCCCTTGGTGGAGTTCCTATGGGGTCTCAAAGGCATGGGCTTGCTGTGTATGACATTTCAGAGCTACATGTTTCACTTTTTAGAGAGTTGTTTTGAGCCACAGCTTTGCAGCCATGTGGAGTGGCAATTTCTAAATTTGGAGATATCTTCATAAGATTTTTCAACACTAATTGGACTCTTCATCCCCCTCTATTTCCTCCACCAAAGAAACCCAAGATGATTGCTTTTAAAATGGACTTCTTCTCCTACATTGTCTGCAAAACCACATCTTGATGTCTAACAAAGGCCCTGGACTCTACATGAAGTTCTGTTGGGTCTCCATTTCTCTTGCCAGAAGTCTCCTTTTAGTGTCACTTTCCTGCCCATGATTTCCTTCTCATTTCTCAACATCTGCTGTATATATTGCAGGCCATTAATGCAAGCTCAAAGTCAGCCTATAATAGCCATAGTTCTAGCCTTGGGTTAGCAAAAACAAGAGAGTCTCCTACCTTCTCTGGCCCTGGTACTTCCATGATTGAAGGAACCAGAGGCATTACCTGCTACCCTGGTGGGCAGAGGGGGTTACAGTGTTTCTTTGGAGGTAGAATATTCTTGTCCTGGTGGTATTAGACTGTATACAGGTATATTTTCTTCTCATACAACCCTGTCTTAACCTTAGCCCCTTGTTAAAATGTTTCAAGTATATCTGTTGCCAATGTGGCCCCATCTCCTGCTAATATATTTTAAAACACCCAATATCTATGACTCCCAAGACCTTACTACTTACTTGAGTGTAAAAAAATATTGCTAAAATCATTCTTTTTCCCATAAGTAGAAATTTGGGTTAAGAATGAGATTTGTGTTCCTTTGGCTTTTTTGTCTCGGTTGACACGGCTGCACACTTCCAAGTTAAATACAGCGTGAAAGGGCAGCGCCTGTGGCTCAGTCGGTAAGGCGCCGGCCCCATATACCGAGGGTGGCGGGTTCAAACCCAGCCCCTGCCAAACTGCACCCAAAAAATAGCCGGGCGTTGTGGCGGGCGCCTGTAGTCCCAGCTACTCGGGAGGCTGAGGCAAGAGAATCGCTTAAGCCCAGGAGTTGGAGGTTGCTGTGAGCTGTGTGAGGCCACGGCACTCTACCGAGGGCCATAAAGTGAGACTCTGTCTCTACAAAAAAAAAAAAAAATACAGCGTGAAAACTATGTTTAAAAAAAAAAAAATTAAAAAAGGAGATTGTGGCCTGGTTTTGTAAAAGTTTTAGGTAAAACTACAATTGATTGTTTTAGGAATCATTATTAAAAATTTCCTGCAAATCATAAAGCTATATCCAGGTGTTGAGCTTAGCCACTATGCACATTTTAAGTACTCATTGTGGCTGTCCAGTTCTATGATGTGTTCTGGCATTTTGTAAGCTGCTCTGACTAGCAATATATAGATTCATTTAATGTGTTAACATTGGTTAATAAATGTATTAAAAAAAAAAAAAGAATATTTCTCCTGGCCAGGCGTGGTGGCTCACGCCTGTAATCCTAGCACTTTGGGAGGCTGAGGCCCATGAGTTGCTTGAGCTCACGAGTTCGAGACCAGCCTGAGCAAAAGCAAGACCCTGTCTCTACTAAAAATAGAAAAACTGAGGCAAGAAGATCACTTAAGCCTAAGAGTTGGAGGTTACTGTGAGCTTTGATGCCACGGGACTCTACCCAAGGCAACACCTTGAGACTCTTTCTCAAAAAAAGAAAGAAAGAATATTTCTCCTGGCTGGGCAGGAGAATTGCAGCACTTTGGGAGGCCAAGGCAGGAGGGTCACTTGAGGTTGGGAGTTTGAGACTAGCCTGAGCAACATTAGTGAAATGCCATCTCTACAAAAAATACAAAACTTAGCCAGATGTGGTGGTGCATACCTATAGTCCCAGTTATTTGGAGGTTGAAGCAGGACGATGGGTTGAGCCCGGGAGTTTGAGGTTGTAGTGGACTGTGATGATGCCACTGCAATCTAGCACAAGCACTAGAATGAGACACTGTCTCAACACAATGGAAAAAAGAATATTTCTCTTCTTTTTTTTTTCTTTTTGTAGAGACAGAGTCTCACTTTATGGCCCTCAGTAGAGTGCCGTGGCCTCACACAGCTCACAGCAACCTCCAACTCCTGGGCTTAAGCGATTCTCTTGCCTCAGCCTCCCGAGTAGCTGGGACTACAGGTGCCCGCCACAACGCCCGGCTATTTTTTGGTTGCAGTTTGGCCAGGGCCGGGTTTGAACCCGCCACCCTCGGTATATGGGGCCGGCGCCTTACCGACTGAGCCACAGGCGCCGCCCAAGAATATTTCTCTTCTAATGTTTGAAACTATAACAAGGGAAATAGTTAAAAAGTTAGGCATCTCCCTCCCCTTTGGAACCTTATTTTCTCTCTCTTTACCCTCAGGATACCATAAAGGTAAGTGTTTTAGTTACTCCCTGTTTTAGAGCATATGAATTATCATCTCTCAAATTTCTCAAGCTGAGCTTTGAGTCAGCCTAGGGAAGTCTCTCCAGATCTCAAACTGGGCCTCATTTCTATTTCACATGTGCCCCAATTGATGTTTATTGTCTTAAAGGCCCAGAACCTCATCCCTTATTCATTAAGAGCTATCTCAGGTAGGGCACTCCTTGTAGCACCTCACCAGGAGATACTCAGGGTATGCAAGAGATATGTCTATCTGGGCCCAGCTAAATGTACAGGAGGAGTTAGCAAGGGATGCCCCACTGGGTTGGTAGGTTTAGTAAAGCCATTTAAGTTAACATGGCCAGACCCTTTAGAAGAGAAGGTAGTCCAATAAGTTTCTTGTAATATGGTAATTATTTGTGGATCTCTCTTTGGAAGCAATTTGTTAAATACACAGATATATTAAAACTTATTAAATCCCCAGGTGAGATTCCAGAAACTAAAGAGTACTAAACTAAAGAAACTAAAGAGTACTTAGTTGGCCCACTGTATAGCCAAAGGCTCCAAAGTTGCTACCTGTTAATGGGAAAGTGGCTGAAGAATATACCAGAGCCTTAGGCCACAATGTCGGTAGTAGGTGGCAGTATTCATGGGCATCTTTGTAGTGATAGAAAATCCTGACTCTCTTAGTGTAAGTTCTTTGGTTTCAAATCATTTGGAAGAACATGCTAGCACTCCTCCCAAGATACTCACCCATCGCAGAAAGGCTGAACCATCCTGTGTGTCTGAATAGGCGCCTTGGGTTATATGTTTCTGTCCAGCACAAGACCCTTGCTTTGTGTCTGTGATTGGTGATACCCACTTCTTATTTCTGCCTAATGCCATTCTTGTGTCTTCCCTTAAGCAACTCTGCTGATGAAACAGGCCTGGCCACAG
This sequence comes from Nycticebus coucang, assembly GCF_027406575.1. Taxonomy (NCBI): domain Eukaryota; kingdom Metazoa; phylum Chordata; class Mammalia; order Primates; family Lorisidae; genus Nycticebus; species Nycticebus coucang. The sequence goes on along the minus strand of NC_069793.1, from coordinate 66,365,252 downwards.
AACTCGTCCTCCTGTGGCACTGAAGGCACCTTCCACCTCCCAGTGGACACCGGGACCGAGAACCGAACTTACCAAGCATCCTCTGCGGCTTTCAGTAAATACAGCCTGTCTCCTCCTTTCCTTGTTCCCCTTGGTTGGGACTGATTTATTTCTTAGGAAGACAGGAAAGGGAACTTTTAAAAATGACATTTATAATATAAACTGCCTATGCAAAGGCAGGTTCTCCTGCCTATGCAAAAAATGGCCCTCCTCATTGAGGAAAGGTCATTGTTTCTGATCCTGCACCCAGCTTTGAGGAGACACAAAGCAGTGAGGGAGGGAGGTACCCCTCCTCCTGGCCAGCAAGTTCGATTGGGAAAAGACTGTTACTACATTTGGGGGGAAAGGAGAGAGGGCACATTCTGAAGGTCTGGGGTCTTTGGACAGAGAAGGCTCCTCCCCTAGCCCAGAGTTTCTTAACCTCAGCTCTGTTGACATCTGGACCAGATAATTGTTTGTTGTAGGGAACTGTCCTGTGCATTATAGGATGCTTAACAATATACCTGGCCTCTACCCACCAGTTATCAGCAGCACAACCTCACTGTGGCAACCTAAAGTGTCTCTAAACATTGCTGGATGGCCCCTGGGGGACAAAATTGCCCCCAGCAGGGGAAACACTCCCTAGTGGAAGCTACGCTGTGGGAGCAAGGTATGTATGGGGAGTCCTCAGAGAGGCCAGAAACCAGCCGGTCACATTCATCTGGAGGTTCAGTGGGGTAACTGATGCTATCGCCTTTCTATCTGATTGTTAACACAAAATGGTTAAATGGAAAATGAGGACCAATGTTCAGAAATTACTAAGTGGCATTTTGACTCTGTATAAGGAAGACCTTTGTGGCTTGTTGGCTGTCCAATAGAGGAATGACTGACTTTGGATGTGGTGAGTGCTAATCTCTTAAATTGGGCCAGCAGAGGTTGGACAAGCCCTCAGAAAGATGTTCCCAAGGAGGCCTGGTAGTCTGTGGTTTCATAAATTATTAGTCTACTAAATAAGTAGATTAGAAGAATTCATTGTGTTTTTTTTGTTTTTTGGGGTTTTTTTTGTCTTTTCCTTAAGACATCCAATGTCATTTTCTCCTTAGTTTTCAGTGCCCCAGATGTCAACATCAGCCTATGTTTATACAATATAATTCACCTTTTGGAGAATTTGCTTTCATGGTCACCCTCTCATTTAATCTACACTACTCTCCTATTAAGTTATTTGGGTGGATTTTCATCCCAGTTTGAAAGATGAGGCTCATGCCACTCAACCAGTGAACAGAGCATAATGGGAAAAAGTTATCACCCAGGTTAGGATTCTATTATTAACTTTGTTCGTGAGACTGATTTTACTCTTTTAAGAGAGGGATGTCAGCAGTAAGGAGTTTTTCCAGACACCTCAGGTAGAATTGAATGAACATAAGTCAGATTATATATTTAAGTGGGCATGTACATATTCTCTCCTACATCTACACACATGGATACAGATACACATAGGCACGCCTACTGTAGCATAGCAGAGAGACACTTAAGAAGGGAAACCCAAAGAGTTAGATTCTAGACTTGGTTCTGAATAACCTTGGATAATTCATGTCTATGCCTTGGATCTTAGTTTTTTCAAACTATGAAGTGAGAGAACTGGACTGGGTCATCTTTCAGTTCTCGGCAGCTGTTAGAGTCCTAATTCTCTCATCTTGGTGACATGAACTCAACATCCTACACCATAACAGGGATCTCCTCTCTAGCTCCCTTACCAGTAGCTGGCCAAAGAACCTTAGCTCACACATCTTCAAGGATAGGGTACCCTCCAGACGCCATCCTTTCCACAGTTGGAAAGTCTGAGTATCAGAAGGCCTTGCCTTCTACTATGTTGAAATTTTCCCGAAGTCCCATTAAATGTGCAGTAGCCACATCCTGTTGTCCCTTCCCAGAAAGGTTGGGACCAAAATGTACCCCTCTCTTCTAAGTAAGTGATGTGTAAACCTGTGCCATTTTTTTTTTTTAAATTTCAGATTAATATGAGGGTACAAATGATTGGGTTACAATGTTTGTGTCTGTTAGGTAAGGTCCTTACCCAATGTTTGTGTCTTTTAAGTGTGCCATATCTTACATTGTGCCCATTAGGTGACAACATACCAGTCTTTGCAATTTTTTTAAGAAAATTGGGATTGACTGACCACCCCACACCCATAAGGTCCCTCCCAGCATTCAGATTTTGTGGCTTCTAGTGCTACAGAAAATTCAGGGCAGTTTGACAAATTCAGTTCAATTTCACCAACACTTGTTAAGCCTGTTTGTAATTAGGTCTCTCCTACTTACTCATCACTCTCTTGTTCAGCTACCAACAAGGAGACTTAGGGGTCAAGGCAAGATTCAGACATAGAGCTTTGTTTCGTCCAGACATATAAATGTGATGATCAATAAACCGATTAGTCTAAAAGGCATCTGTGATGTGAGATCAATGCCTTTGAAGGTGGTAGGGGCGCTACAACTGAGAAAGATTTATAACAGTGAAGAAGGATTGAAGAGAAGGCTATAAAGGTTTTAGCTTGCTACTGTACATACTCTCTTTATTATCCTGCTTGATGGAGCCTAAAATTAAGGTTAGGAACCTGAAAGAACAGGATGTCATAAACAAAGCCTCTTTTATAAGGCAGAGATGGGACTTTTTTCTCTCAGGAGAAAAAAGGTTCAGTGAAGTGAGGACACAAAGACCAGAATAACAAATGCCCAGGGTTGGACTGTAGAGACCTTTGACTCAGCAAGATCTCTGCCCCAGGGCATGGTGAACTGTGAATTCTGTGTCTACCTCTGCACTGGTATGTTGTGCAATTTGGGGAAATTGCCTATGTGGGCTCCAGGTTCTTCCTCTGAAAGGAAGAAGGTTGAATGCAAGGCTCTACTATCCTTAAGGCTTAATAATTAATATTAAGCCGGGCGGCGCCTGTGGCTCAGTGAGTAGGGCGCTGGCCCCATATGCCGAGGGTGGCGGGTTCAAACCCAGCTCCGGCCAAACTGCAACAAAAAAATAGCCGGGCGTTGTGGCGGGCGCCTGTAGTCCCAGCTACTCGGGAGGCTGAGGCAAGAGAATCGCGTAAGCCCAAGAGTTAGAGGTTGCTGTGAGCCGTGTGACGCCATGGCACTCTACCCGAGGGCGGTACAGTGAGACTCTGTCTCTACAAAAAAATAAATAATAATAAATAAATAAAAATAATTAATATTAAGCCTTAAGGTTTAATAATTCTAAGACTTCAGACTTAGAATTCCTTTTAGCATAGCCAAGCCTCCACTGAGTGAAGGGAGTCTAAGTTCATTTGGATAAAATTCATGAGGCTTTTTAACAGCTTCTTTTACTTAGATGCACAAAGTAATAAACCATAATTTTTGTATTACCTAATATAGCCCGAGCTGTATAGCTCCAAGGGAATTTACCCCATTCCTTAATAGTGTTGACAGGACCACCAGTCAGTTATGCAAAGTTTTCCTCAGTGATTTTCTCATAGAGGTCTTCTGAAATACTCAGAGAATTGGAATGTCAACACTTGAAAGGCCCTCTGATAGTATCCAGTACAAATGAGAATACTCCCTGAGAGAGGAATTGACTGATAGAGCCCAGGATGAGGGTCCCTGGGCAGCTTCTGCAGCCTTATGTAAGATCCTCCTGACATAAATGGTAGCCTGGAGAGCCACTGTGGTTAGAGAAAGTGGCACTGAGTCCTGGGTGGTCCCTACAATCAGTCTCTCTCTTTTGGCATCTATTTGTTATCTCATCTGTGAAATGTTCACATTGGTCTTTCTTTCTTTTCTTTTCTTTTTTTTTTTTTTGAAGCAAATATTTTGTTTTATTTTATTATTATTATTATTATTATTATTTTTTAGGGATTTCACAGGGAGTTTATTGACATCTCCTTATCAGGAGCCTTTAGTCATTTCTATTTCCCTGCGGCCCTCTGTGGGCCATTTTTGTGCAAGATATTTCCTTTTTTTCTTTCTTTCTTTCTTTTTTTTTTTAATTTCAGGTTTATGTGAGGGTACAAACAACACTGGTCTTAATGATCTCTAAGATCTCTCCTAGCTCTGCAGTTCTGCTTCTCCCACTTCAAACTATCTGGACAAAAAAGCAAGGCCTTCTTCTGCAGCATCATCTCTTTGGCTGCCAAGGGTGTTTTGGCTGCTGATTTGTATTCTGAGTATGTGTGTGTGTCTCATTTCATAACATGAAAAAAGGGAAACATTCTCAGACAAGGTTATTTTTAGATATGGAAACCAAATTCTACTGCAGTTTCTTGGAGCCTTTTGATTTTCCTCAGAGGGATAGTCTCAACACTTTGTAAAGGGTTGTCCTTGTGGCATAGAGGAGGTATTGCAGCTTCCCCCGGGAAGACAAAAATTTCAGAAGCACATTCTCCAGGAGCAGAAAGGAAAATCATCAGCATCATTAGTTTGTTAACTTTAAAGAATCGTAAAACCATGACAGTTTAAGCCATAAAATGTTAGAGTCTGTGTTCTAAGTTAAACAGACCAAATTAAGTTTCCATCTCCTGTAGTCTTTCAGATATGCCTCCAGGCTCCCAGGACAGGAAGCTTACCATCTTTCTATATGGTGAGAGAGAAAATAATAATGACTGATATTTATGAAGTACTCATGTCAAACACTGTTTTGCGTGCTTATTAATTAATATGTTTATCATGGGAACCTCATGAAGAAGGTAGTCGTACTATCCATCTGCATTTTACAGATGAAAAGACTGATATATTCTACAGCTGTTAAATAGCAGAACTAGGGTTGGACCCATGCTTGTACCGTCTGCTCTGTGCTGAAAAGCTTTCAGAGACAGGCATCTTCTCATCAGGGATGTCCTACTTTCCTGCATAGAAAAGAGGTAGGACTCTCTGTACCTTGTTCCTTTAAATCAGGGGCCAGCTAATTTTCCTGAAAAGGGCCAGATAATAAATATTTTAGGCTTTCCAGGCCATATGTCTCTGTCAAAACTACCATTGTATCAAGGAAGCAGCTACAGAATGAGCATGACTGTTACAATAAACTTTACTTACCAAACAAGATGCAGTTACAAAAAACCATGGCTGAAGTTTGCCTGTCCTAAATGTTAACAGTGTAATAAAAGATTTTTTTTTTTTGGTAGAGACGGAGTCTCACATTATTGCCCTTAGTAGAGTGCCGTGGCGTCACACAGCTCACAGCAACCTCCAACTCCTGGGCTTAGGCGATTCCCTGGTCTCAGCCTCCCGAGTAGCTGGGACTATAGGCACCCGCCACAATGCCCGGCTATTTTTTTGTTGCAGTTTGGCCGGGGCTGGGTTTGAACCCGCCACCCTCGTTATATGGGGCTGGTGCCCTACCCACTGAGCCACAGGCGCCACTCATAATAAAAGATTCTATGGAAAAATGAATTTGGGGGATATAGTCTCCTGTATATCCCTATCTTAGAGATTTCACAGTTCTCTTATCTTTAAACCCTATTTAAAAAACCTTCTCAGGGTTAGTGTTACTTCTGTTTTGAAATTTGTCTAACAGGCTTTCTGGTTTTCATTTGAAAACCCCCTAAAAAAATTTAATTTCTCAGGGTCATGGTATTAAAAAAAAAACAGACCTTAGCCGGGCGTTGTGGCGGGCGCCTGTAGTCCCAGCTACTCGGGAGGCTGAGGCAAGAGAATCGCTTAAGCCCAGGAGTTGGAGGTTGCTGTGAGCTGTGTGAGGCCACGGCACTCTACCGAGGGCCATAAAGTGAGACTCTGTCTCTACAAAAAAAAAAAAAAAAAACAGACCTATTTAATCTCTATTTTACATTGCTATGTCACAAACTTATGGAACTACAGAACTCTTCTTTTATTCTTTACTTTAGCAAAACAACTATCAAGATCCCTTGGAACTACTAGTCTGTTGTGCATATCTGGGACATGTCCATCTTTGGTTTATCTATAAAAGCCCTTTCGTTTGTTTGTTTTTTTTGGTTTTTGGCCAGGGCTGGGTTTGAACCCGCCACCTCCGGCATATGGGACCGGCGCCCTACTCCTTGAGCCACAGGCGCCGCCCAAGCCCTTTTGTTATATAGATAAGTAAACTAAGTACCCTTCTAGATGTCTGCAAAGCTAGACTTCCCATCTTCCCCTACAGTCTCTTTTATTTCTCATCTCAATATTAACTCCACAGTCTAAAAACTTTGAGGAATCTACTGCAAACTTCTCCCTCAGCTGACTTGCTTTTCCACTTCCAGTCAGTTCCTACTTTGTATTAATGTTACCTTCACTTTAAAGTGTCCTTTCCACTCCGTCTTCATTGCCATTTATTTCCCAAGCAACACTGACCACAAAACTAGTTTTTCATGGAACAAACTGTGGATATGCAGGTGGAAAAATAAATGACATGAGTCCAGGGAAGAGGACAAGACATCTTTTGTGGCAGCTGAACAGCAGTTCTCCTATCCTTCTGAGTCATCAGGGGCAGAGGGTGCCATGCCAAAGCTGGTTGAGGGTGCTCAGTGATATAGACTGAGAGGTATCTGTGACATGTGTAGCTTGCTTTTACTTGGGGTTAAGATAGAAGAGACCCAGAATCTTTAGAACCATGGAATTTTAATTTAGGAAGAGATCTTCATTCTTGGCCTCCTGATTTTACAATGTGAGCAACTAAGGCCTAGAGACTTGGCAGTGTCACTATAAATTAGAGGGAAAGCTAGAACTGAAGGCTAGATCTCTTCACTTTGAATAAAGTACCTTTTCCATTCTGCCCCCAAGTCCCTTACAGAAACAGTACCTTGGAGCTGAAAGGGCCCTTGGTAAGCATCTTGTGGGTGAAAAAGCTGAAGCCTGGAGAGGTTCGGTGATGTCAACCAGACCTACACAGGATGGTACTACAGGGAAGAAGCCACCCTAGCACCTCACTACCAGGGCTTCAAAGCCTAGGCCTCCTGGCATTGTCTCTTCAACTTAAAGAGAGCTTAGAGTCTTTAGAAGTTCCTAAAAAGACTTTTACTTTCTGAGCCCCTTGTGTAAAAGAGGATTGAGATCACTTGATGATTACTTGTGTTGAGTAGAATGATTCCATTTTGTGATCCTAGGAGGAGACAATCTTGTTCCTGAGTGAGTCATGTTTCAAGTTTTTCCTGTTAACGTAGGATCTGCCTCTTTTCCAGAGGATTCAAAGGCAGTACCGTTTGTTTGCATGGCCAGCTGTGAGCCTGGCTTCTCAGCCCTAGCCTTTGTCCATCGTGCTGAGGTACATGGCGTGGGTTCTGGGGTGATGTGAATCTTTGTGATCTCTGACTTCAGGCCCTGCCAGACCTCAGGCCCCAGGAGGAGGAAAAGCTAGCTCTATAGAGCAAACAATTTTAACATCCTAGAAGATGAAGATCTCTGAGTGGTGTTTTTTATGGGGTTTTCACCTTCAAACTTGGTGAGGAAGAAGGGGGACATGGTGGAGAGAAGTCTAAAAAGGGAAAGAGATGTAGGAGAAAAAGAAATAGAGCATGAGTAGTAAGAGAGAAGATACCCCAGAATGCTTAACAAGGAGCAGAAAAGCACAAAGACAGAGTAGCAATAAGGAATCAGTATCAGCCCCGACAACATAGCAAGATCCCATCTCTACAAAAATGTAAAAAATTAACTGGGTGTGATGGCACATGTTGGTAGTCCCAGCTACTCGGAGGCTGAGGTGGGAGCCCAGGAGCTTGAGGCTGCAGTGAGCAGTGATAGCAATAATCATGTCACTGCACTCTAACCTGTGAGACCCTGTCTCTTAAAAAAAAGTGAGTGGGTTGAAGGGCTTCCATCTGTGTACACCTGCTTGTCTCACACACACAGCTCAGAAGTTTACAAACTGCCAAGTTTTCAAAGCTGAAAAAGTCCCATAAATGACCATCTGGTTCCAGCCTCTTATTTTATAGATGAGAGCCCGGAGGGCCAAAGAAATAAAAGATGCCCAGAATCATACATGCAGCCCTGTGCACCAGGACTGAGGGAGGTGCCTCTGGGACCAGGGCTGTCTGGGTGGAGCCCTGTTCTCTATTTGTTCTCATCTGTGTTTCCAGCCTGGATTCAGCCCATCCTTGCCTAGGGAGTCATGACTGGGGACCTTCTGCCTTCTAGTAATGCTGTTCTGCCTACTAACTGGAAGTCTTTCTTATTGCTTTGGCACAGGATATACTGCAGGGACACCATATAAAGTCCCACCGACCCAGAGTAATACTGCTCCGCCCCCCTACTCCCCATCACCCAACCCCTATCAGACGGCCATGTATCCAATCAGAAGTGCCTACCCCCAGCAGAATCTGTATGCCCAGGTAAGTGCATATGGGCCCATGTCTTTTGCGGGTGGAGGAGCCCCCAGCTGGGAGTGTGGTGGAGTGGGGTGAGGTGGGGTGGAGAGGAGGAGAGGAGAGTTCATGGCTCTGGTCAGCCATCACTGTGTATCACTGAAGCAATATCCCTGCAGTCTGCTCACTCACTCAACTCTACCTCAGTCCCCAGAGGGTTGAGGCACAAAGTCATTTAGAGTAACTAAGAGTCCAGAATGTCAGGAGGCCAAGGGTCCCTAGAGATCCTCTAGCTCAACTTCTTTGTTAAACTAGCGGAGAAGCTGAGTCCCAGAAAGGGGAATGACTTGTCCAGGGTCACACAGAGAGGTACTGGTTGAATCAGGATGAAACCTCATGTGTCTTGGTCTTCTCTCCCTAAACCCCACATTTACCCTTCCTTGATATCAAGTCCATAAGACTAGTGGGGAGGACAGAGTGCCCAGGTTCTGCCACTATTGTATGACCATGACCGTGGGCAATTTATTCTCTCTTTCTGTGCATAAAAGGGCCCCATCTGGGCTCCTTTAGTGGAGAATATAAGTACTCTGAGGCAACTGGTATGAGACAGGGACTATATGAGGCTCTGGTGCACCTGTGACACATTCTTCTCGAGTGACAAGGACAACAATTTTTTAGTTTAAAAACCTGCTGTATTGCAGAGTAGGAGGTAAAACTTAAAAAAATTAAATGGGGTTTGAGATCAGTTTTTCTCATTTTGCTTTGGATTTGCTCTCAGACCACTGGGGTTACAAACCCACACTCTGTGGTTCGTTCTTAACATTATTTAGTGGAAACATTTGAGGATTTCTGGATTAGAAAGCTTTTAGGGGTCCCTGTCTACTCCCCCCAGAAGTCAGCAGGCCTGTAGATGGTGGCAGTAGGAAGCAGCCAGGTGATTCAGGCAGTGAGAAGTCACCTCAGACCACTGACTCCATCTTTACCTTTTTGCTTAAAGTGGGATAGGTAGTAAGAGACATCTTGGGAAACCATGTGCAACATTGTTTCAGTGTGTAAATGGCAGCATTTACACCAGTACCATAATACCTCTAATAATCCTTCAGTGCGTGTGCACGGTACCCTGAAGTTCACCAGCTTCATTCACATGCTTGGTAACTGATTGATTGTAGTCCCTACCTTTAATTGTAGGCAGTTTCAGCCAGGCATGGTAGCTCATGCCTATAGTCCTAGGATTCTGGGAGGCAGAAGTGGGAGGATTACTTGAAGCCAGGAGATCAAGACCAGCCTGAGCAACCAGTAATACCCCATCTCTACAAAAACTAGAAAAAATAGCTGGGCATGGTGGCAGCTGGGTATAGTCCCAGTACTCAGGAGGCTGAAGTGGGAGGATTGATTGAGGCCAGGAGTTTGCGGTAGGTTGCAGTGAACTGTGCTGGTGCCACTGCACTGTAGCCAGAATGACAGAGCGAGACTCTGTCTCAAAAAAAAGTATAGGCAGGGCATTTTATAAAAGCACATTGCAATAAAATATAAACATTTTAAATTGCTAAAGCTAAGATTAAAGGAGTAAAGTTCTTATCCCATTACATTGTCAGAGCAGTCTTAGAAGCAAGGCAGAACAGAGTGAAAAGCCTTATTTTTCAGACCCAATACTGAACTAACCATAGTCATGTGGTGAGGCAGAAGCAGTATCTTACCTGGGGCCCAGACCCTGTGTCCCCGGGCTGATGCTTCTCTCACTCCATCCCTTAGGATTTGGGAAGAACAGAGATTCCCCTTCCCTCTCCCTCTCTCTACATCCTACTTACTTCTCCAAAAGCCTGTGTGACCTCAGCCTCTTTCCTCCAGGGAGCCTACTACACACAGCCGGTGTATGCTGCCCAGCCCCATGTCATCCACCACACCACGGTTGTCCAGCCCAACAGCATTCCCTCCGCCATCTACCCAGCTCCTGTTGCTGCTCCCAGGACTAATGGTGTGGCCATGGGCATGGTGGCAGGCACCACCATGGCAATGTCCGCAGGTGAGGGCAACATCTGCGTCAGCGTCCAACCCTCTTCTCTAGGAGCTCATGGAGTGGAAAACACAGTCGTGGAATCAACTGCAGCATAGTCTGAGAAATCTTGTGTTGGGATTTTGGGAACTGAGAGGAGGGAGATAAATCTGTGTCCAGGGATGAAAGGAAGATTTCATCAAGAAGGGTATATTGGGCGTCACCTGCGGCTCAAGGAGTAGGGCGCCAGTCCCATATGCCAGAGGTGGCAGGTTCAAACCCAGCCCCGGCCAAAAATAAAAATAAAAAAGAAGGGTATATTGAGCTGGGCCTGAAAGGGTGAACAGAGGCTAACCAGGGAAGTGAAAAAAGGAAGAGCAACACAGGCAGGAAGAGCTTGAGTATGGCTCGTTCACAGAATGGAAAGGGTCCAAAGTTCCTAGGAAATAAAGGTAAGGAATCAGAGGGGTAGCTGGAGTGCCGGCAAAGAAAAGATGGTGAAAAGTCTTGAATACCTTTGGTAATAAGACTCACAAAGGGGGTTAAACAGGGGAGGGATGTTGGGTTTAAACATTCTCTGGCTGCAGGGGGGAGGCAGGATTAGAAGGAGAGAGCTAGAAGCAAGTAGGTCAATGAGGAGGCTGTCAGTGTTGTTTAAGGGAGAGATGATGACGCTAGGACTTCAGCAGCAGCAGGAGGCCCAGAAAAGAGGACACAGGGACAATATTATTTAGCAGGCAGGAGCTTAAGGACTTGTCCAAAAGGGATGAGAGAAGCCAGAGTCCCTGAGGACCCCTTCTCCCTTTCTGGCTGATGCCAGAATTTAGGGAAGAGCAGATTTAAGGATGTCTTTGGATGAGTTGATGCCTAAGGGGAAATGTGGACATTCTGATGAAGAGCATAAGAAGACAGGAAGGCTACGAATAACCTGTAGAGACCCAACTTTTAAAAAAACTAGCTAGGTCACTCTCTGAAGAAAGAAAGTACAAGGGGTAGAGGTGGGCGTTTTGATTTTATTCTGCCCCTAATGTAAGGGCATTGTGGAGGCCTCTCAACTCCCCAGATTAAATCAGCAAGCTCTTGGATCTCTGCTCAGTGCCAGACTTCTTGTTCTGGTCCTGGGGACCAGATATCAGTAGATCAGACCAGAGGTCTGCCCTTTAGGAACACGCAGGTTATTGTGGGAAATACAGCCACAGACACCAACAATAACTACTCAGTGTATTTGTGATAAGAGAAGCACACAGAGACAAGGAACAGGAGGCCTCCAAAGAAAAGTGATTGACTTTAGCTTCAAGCATCAGCAGAAGTTCCCCTAAGGAGGTGAAGTGTGACAAGCTGGAGAAGAGCGGACAGTGGTTTATCAGGCAGGCAAGGGAGATGGGGGTGCTCAGTCAGGGTGAGCAGCCATGCGAAAGCCTGTGGTTTCATCCTTTTCATCCTGTGCCCTGGTGCAGCCTTGTCAGGTTTATTCTTCTCTCTCTGGATGCCCAGGTACGCTGCTGACGACACCCCAGCACACTGCAATTGGGGCACACCCGGTCTCCATGCCAACATACAGGGCCCAAGGAACCCCTGCGTACAGCTACGTGCCCCCGCACTGGTAAAGCCTGCAGCCCATCCAAGTGAGTGGGGCCAGGATGAGTGAGTGGGGAGGGGGATACGCATGGAACTGCCTCACAGCCTCTCCTTGAGTCTGGAGTACGGGTGTGAGCAGGGGCAGGTGACAGTTTTCATTGTCAGTTGCTTTCCTGTTCCAAGGTCTGTAATATTCTTTTTTTTTTTTGTAGAGACAGAGTCTCACTGTACCACCCTTGGTAGAGTGCCGTGGCGTCACACGGCTCACAGCAACCTCTAACTCTTGGGCTTATGCGATTCTCTTGCCTCAGCCTCCCGAGCAGCTGGGACTACAGGCGCCCGCCACAACGCCCAGCTATTTTTTTGTTGCAGTTTGGCCGGGGCTGGTTTTGAACCCGCCACCCTCGGCATATGGGGCCGGCGCCCTACTCCCTGAGCCACAGGCGCCGCCCAGTCTGTAATATTCTTAATAATAGAACTCTTTCAGCACTGTGAAATAAGAATCTCTATTTTTCAGATAAACATATACTTCAGCATTACTTAGCTAGTAAAAAGTAAGTGAATACTTAAGTTCCAGGCCTCTAGTACTGAATGCTTGGTGCTAGAATGCAACTTCCACAGGCAAGAAATAAGCAGCTGCATTGGAAATGCACAGAGAGCTCCATTTAGGGCTCCCAGGTTGAGGGGAAGGGTCTAGAAGCTTCCTCAAGTGGTCCCTGGAATATCACTGTCACTAATGGCTGTCCCTTTTGCCCCTCCAGATCTGGAGTCACACATTGTATGCAACTACTCAAGTCTTACACCGGTGCTGGAGCAGTTCCCTAGCAGCACCGCCTCTATTTGCAAGAAAAGACAACAGAAGTGCAAGGGTCACTTTATGCATCTTTAATGGTTTTGGTTTTTATTTTTGGTTTTTGTAAAAGCTGCTTTTTCTAATCTCCTGCCTCTCTCCCACTGTACCCCTCTTAGCCACTGCCCTTCTCAGTCTGTTCCCTCCTCCTGCCTGACCAGGCCACATCCCCTCTGCTCTTCTTTTCCTCCCTAAGTATCCTGTCCCCAGGGATCCCAGTCTAGTGGCGAGCAGAGAGTGGGGTTTATTGCAGTGGTTCAGCTGAAGTCTGTTTCATGTGAAGAACATAAGGAGATGTGGTCCTCGGGTCTAGGCTAGGAACTCAGAGCTGTTGAGCAGGCCACATCTCTGGGGACTTGTTCTTTTTTTGTTTGTTTGTTTTTTCTTAAGCAAGATTAATTCAGGACATTACTATGTCCTGACACAAATGAAATGTTTTCTGAAAACCATTGCAACAGACCAAGAACAAAACCACCTGTTTATGTAGGAGTGGTATTAGCAGCTTAATACCCCAGGCTGAGAACCTGGGGAAATCAGTTTTTCTTTAGGAGAATTTGGGGGAGGGTGGAAGGGAGGGAGGGCACTGTTGGGAAGGAGAGGGAAGAAGGGGAGAGATGCTTCCCTGATAGCTTTGGTTTGAAATAAGGTCTATGGCCAAATTGTGTGGGCCTGGACCTTCTGATTTGCACAGTGGTGTTAACTGACCTGGCACTTCCTAAAAAGGTGATTTTGGTCTCAGACCTGCCAAGTAGCTGCAGGGTGATGAGATCCCAGCATTCTGAGGCATTGGAAGGCCAGGTGCCCTGTGTAATTCAGACCTTGGTCTCTGATCTATAATGAACCCACTCTGATGAGGAGCTTTCTCCTCATTAGAGTGGGAACCTAGGGCATTTCTCTCCCTCTCCCTTCTGCCCTTCCCAGTGCCAAGGCTCACCTGTCTGTCTGTAGGGCTGGCAGGCAGGCCAAGCTTTTGGTTACCTTGTGCCACTCTGGCCAAAGTGAAGAAACCACATTCCAGGTGGGTGCAGGAGGCTCTGAAGGTCAGGATATTGAAGGAAAAGTAATAGCAATAAACATTTCATAGACTCATGGAACTGAAGGGACCTTAGCAATCATCTCATCCATTCCTCCATTTGACAGAGGAAACTGAGGTCCAGAGAAGAGGAAAGGACTTCCCAGACCTCACAGTAAATTAGCATTAAATGCAGCCTTCCTACCTAGTGGCATGTTGCCTATAAAAATTTACCTAGGGATGGATTGGCTTGGTTTTGTAAAAATTAAGTCAACAGCGCCCACACCTGGTGAGGTTTGGACAGTCTCTGGACTCTTGTTTCTGCTCTATTCCTCCATGGACTCCAAAGGCAGGGGCAGAGGCCACATGGGGGCAGATGGCAGGAACAGAAATTGCAAATGAAGAAATAGCATTTGGAAATTCTGTGAAGACATCTGGAACTTTCGTCCTGTGCTTGACTTCACCTCTAAAAAAAGGAGCAGGTGGGCTGGCCAAAAAAGGAGAGGCCATGCTTTTAGAACAGTATCCCCTCATCTTGAGAGGAGAGGAAGAGAAGGACGAGAGTGGGAGTCGCCAGGAGAGGAGGACAAGGATGAGGCCCAGGAGACATAGGCTCATCTGGGAGAAGAGGGACCCCTGGGACAAGGAGGCCCCTGCTAGTCTCAGCAAGGAGCCTGGATTGCCCAACACCTGCACCCAATACCTGGCTGGGCCAGCAGTCCCTCTGGGCATAGGGCAGGAATATTTTACTGTACAAAATGAGATCATTGACAACATTTGGGACTTTTAAATAATTATTTTCATTTTAAATTCATGCAAACTTGGACACACCCTTCCCTCTGCTTCCCATGCTCTCCCTAAAGGAGAAAAAAAAAAAAATCAGGAAGCCCTTGGGCTGGAAGGACCTCAGAAGCTCTCCAGCCATTCCAAGAGGGCAAAGCACATCAGCATCCTTGTCCCAGAGCCAGGAGTTTGGGAGCCCACCTTCCTGGGCTTTCAGGAGACTTCAGGACCAGTAAGAAAAAATCCAGCTGTTCTAAATGATCTGTTCTGGGGTGCAGATGAGGTTGCATTTTAAAACCACAAAGTTTTCCAGTATTAATCCATTTTTTGCAAATACCTCCTCCTACCCTCTTTGGTTTTGTAAAGGTGGGTGAAGGTTGTTCTAGATCATGTTGTACGTGTTTGAAAAATGCCAAAATAATAATAATAATGATAATAATAATAATAGGAAACTTTGCATTTGTCAGGTGTGTCATAGATTTCAAAGCACTTCACAGCCTTTAATTTATAGACCCTGAGAGACAGGGTTAGGGTTAACATATTACACCCAATTGACAAATGAGGAAAACAGGTTATAGAAGGAAAGGGAACAGGCCCCCATTGAGCAGAATGCTGGTGTTCTGACAGGCTTCCCGGGATCCTGCTGCCTCCAGATGGGCTGGGGTGGCATCACAAAGAGGAAGAAAGAAAAGGAAGAGACCTAGGGATGACCTGGCAACTTTCATTCTTTCTACACCAGTAAGTAAAACTAACATGTGGACCCATAGTTCACAGAGCAGTGTAAAATAGATCATCTGTTTAACTCTATAAAATAGAGATTATTCCTCCCATTTGATCCATGAAGAAACCAAGGCTTAGAAAAGTGACTTGCTACTAGTAAGTGACAGAGCTACTTGAATCCCATGCTGTCAACTTTCTCTTTCCCCTCCAGTCTGATGCCACATAGGCTCATGTACTGAGGCATTTGTACTCTGCCTGTCTTCGCCCCTACTATTTAATTCAAGAGCAAAAGGGGTTCTCAAGGTGAAAATAAGGCACTGAAAGGCTGTGGTCTGGAACAGCACCCCCTTTTCAGTATGAGCACCAGAGCCTCAGTTCAGTTGGCCTCACCCTCTTGCTTTGATGGAGATCCACAAGCCTGGCCAAGCTTGGTGAGTCACTGCAAAGGGACTGAGACCAGGGGTAGTCAAGTATGTCTGGTAGCCTGAGCACAGCTTTTAGTAAAATCACAGGCATCTGGTGGGAGGTACCATAGATATACTCCAGAGATTCTGGATGACCCAGTGGTCAAGCTGGATGGAAGATCAGCTCAGGAAGGGCACTCTCACTGTAGGAAGGCAGCAGCCAGAGTGGACAGGGGATGTGTTTATGTGATACAGTGAACTATAGCACTGGCACCAGCACGCAAGCCCCTATCTCCTACCCACCTTCTCCCCAGGTGCAACACTGTGGTGGGCAGGGTCAGAGTGTAGGTGGTTCTAGATACCAGTCAACCCTCCTGGCTTTTCCCACTTCTTTCTGACTCCCTCTACTCACTAGCCTGGGACCTAAGAATTTTGAATCTAGAGGCTGGATTGCCCCCAGATAGTGAAAGCCTGAAATAAAATCTTTTGCCACATTTTGAGAAATACATATATTTAATTTCTTCCCCATGAGATAAAACCGTATTGTTCCCTCTCTTTCTTACCTGGCAATGACCCCGAAATAAATATCCCCTTCCCTGAATATTTAGCAGGGGCACACAACACCTGTCCAAAGCAAAGTACTTTGACATGGATTGCCAAAATCCTAATTTCACAGATGGAAAACCAGGCTCAGAAAGCTTAAGAAACTTGGTCAGTGGTCACACAGCTAATTAGGGAAAGAGCCAAATTCGAACTCTTCAGGTCTGCTCTTTCTGCTGTCACCTGTTGGGTCTCTGAGTGGCAAGCATTAAAGGAAGGGCTGCCTGTCTCTCTCCAAATAAAAGAAGACTCTGCGAAGACCTGGGAAGCTGAGTCCTCTCAGCTGAGCAGATTTTTATGAATTGTTGCTTTGGACCAGGGCCTCTGATGGGCCCTGTGGACCCAGAGGCAAGTCCCACTGGAGGCACATGGAAATGAAAATCTGCAACAAAAGGCCCAGCTTGAACAAAACACTTTGGGGTTAGAATGCCCAGGATGCTCAGGACATGACCAGGGACAGCACCAAGCATCTTTCTATTGAAAGACTCATGTTCCTAAAACAAACAAACAAAAAGACCCATGTTCCTGGGAAGCCTGCACATCCTGGCTTTCTGACTCTTCAGATTCTGCCACTGCCCAGTGAGTTGGAAGGTTCCTCACAGGAACCTGGCATAGCCCCAAAAGGCCTTAAGTATATCGATTGAAGGCCTTGGGCTTATTTTTCCCATGAGTTAGAACCAGGACTTAGGGAAACTAAGCATGTAGGCTTCATGCATACTAATCCTTACCCTCAGCCACCTAAATTGTTCCAAATTCCAGGTATCCCACTCCAAGAGATCTGGTATACTCATTTGGAGGTCTTGCTTTGTTCTGAACCAAATGGCTTTCAGAAATAAATCATTAACACAAAAGTAGGACAGGCCCCTTGGTCAGTGGGTTCTAGCATCTTCATTCTTGACTCTGCTCTGTGGCCAAAGGGGATAGACCCTGCTCTGGGCCCTGCGATCTTCATCACAGCATTGGATCAGTCATTCCTGTATCACCATGGCATTCCTCCTCAATTGCACTTGAGTGAAAATACGCAGAAGCTCTGCTTTCCCAGCCTACTTGAGGATCAGGAGAGGGGCAGGCTGAACAGTGGGCATGGGCAACTGGGAAGCAGGCTTCATGCCAGTGTGCACACCTGAGCCTGTGGGAGCTGCATGCAGATTTGTCCTTTACTTGTCCAAGTACATCTGTCCTAGAAAACTCCTTATTTCTGAACTTAGGCATTGAGGGCCCAGCCTTCAAAATTCCTGACAGGCCAACTTCAACATTCCACGGCCAACCTTGTTTGAGCCAGACTTAGGTCCCAATCCCTCAGTTTCTTCAGTGGGTATTTTCTATCTTGCATGCCTTTGAGTGCAACCCAAAGGCCAACTGAGGAACCCAACAGTTGGGAGTGGCTGCCACAAAGCCAGAAAGGGAAATGATAGCACTTGCTTCCCTAATGGCTACATCAGTAGTCTCTCAATATCCTTGCCATGGCAGTGAGCCCCGTGCCCATTTCAGCCTGATAGAGGGGGGATTTTCCTTCTTCAAGAGAACTGACATAACAGCTTTGCAGATAAATACCAGCCCACAGGAATCAGCTGGGTGAAATCAGCTTTGGGCCTGACCCCAGCAAGACCAGCATCTCCAAGCTCCAGCCTTCCTCCTCAGGCCTAAGAGTGTCAGGGAAAGAATGGGACTGGCCAGAAGCCTTCTCCTGGGGTCAGCCAGATTGTCTGCATGTGGTGTGACTCAAGCTCCTGGTTACCCAAGGGTAGGTAAGGCTAGGCCTCTAGCAACTTGGAATGATCATTAAAGGCCCAAGAGCCTATCCCCATTCTAATTTCAAGCATCTGCATCCCTGTTTCATATCACATAACAGAGAAACCTGTTTTCATAGCATGTAACATCCCTGTGAAGAAAGCGTTGTATATGATTTTGTATTTTTTAATTCATTTTAATCTACAGGTTGGAATCTAATTTTTAAATTTTATTGGAACTCACATTTTAAAAAGAAATAAACATTTAAAATAATAATAATAACAATAATAAACCTTTGACCGGTGTCTTCCAAGTAGTTTGATCCAAGAATTTATAGGTGTTTCCAAAACACAGCCTGGAATGTAAAAATTGGAAAGCCCCATGGCCTTGCTTGTGTGTATGAAGTGTAAATCTGATTTTGTTTTGTTATTTTGGATTCTTTTGGGTTTTTGTTTCATTTTGTTTGGAAGATCAGATAGTGATCACTCTGAAAGACTGCAGCCAAGAATTTGTAACTATGATATTTACTGTAAGCTGTAGAACATTCAATAACTATTAAAAAAAAAAAGTTTCCAAAAAAAAAAAAAAAGTCCAGGTGACTAGATTGAGTGGTTTTTGGGGAAAGGAACAGATAACCAGCCCCTGGGCCAGTAAGTCCCCCAGGGTTCTCCCCAAGTTAATTCTAGTCGGGAAAAACCTATCCTGCATCTCATAGCAGACACAGCACGGGCCTGACCTCAGGGTCTCTCAGTTGATGGAGAGCTATGAAGTGGCAGCTTTAGCACCTGGACTCATGTGTGATATAAAGCCCAGTGAGGCCAGGAAGAGCTGACATCTGTTGAAAGCCTACTGTGTGGCTGGCACACTGGCTCACTCATTAATTCATATAATCCTTACAGGTTGATATGAGGCATTCCCTATTATTAGTCCCATCTTAGCCAGGGGGCATCTCAGGAGGTTAAGCATCTTGGCCAAGGGTACAGAGCTGGAACTCACCCTTGGTCTGGCTCCATAATCCAGGCAAATAATCTCCATGTTCTGTTCATCTCAAAGGAAGCAAGGCCTGAGCTTTTTTAAAGGATGGATTTATCAGAAATCAAGGGGGACAATTGAGGGAGGCTATGTGGTCTCCATCCAAACCATCAGTTGTTGTCAGTTTTATCTCCGAAACATCTGAATCTCCTGTCTCCCCTCTGGGCAAAGCCACTTGCCCTAGTCCAGGCACAGGCTTCTTTCCTGCCTTATCTGTCTATAATTTCCTCCTGAGCCTTGGCCCCTATAGTCCATGCTCCATGTGCCCACAGCCACATGTCCAGAATTCAGCCTCTTCAACTAGAGAGAAAATACACCAAAAGTGACCAAGTAACTTGGCTCACAGTGCAGCTGGAAATAAAACTCAAGACTCCTTACTCAGCGCTTCCCACCAAACCTCACCCAGTGCCTCTGCCCAGCCTTCCCTCCCGTCCTTGACCCAAACCCAACATGGAATCCATCCACTGTGGGAGGAGAGCAACAGGAATTGCTGCAGTTTTTCTGGTGCAAGAAGGGATTCTCTCCCAGAGGCTTCAGGTCACTCTGGCAGGGCTGAAGGCCAAGAACATGGTGGGAGGGAAAAACACATTGGGTGGAAACTTGAGCCCACCCCACCATTCTGACCCATGGGGGTGGAAAGTGAGTGGAGTGAGAGGATAAGCTCAGGATCCACCCCCAAATCCCCACCCTGACCTCCAGCTTCCATTTCTGCCAATGGCCTGCACCTATCTTGAACTACAGGAGACTGCAGGACGAGCTAGGAAAGCTTCCAGGTAAGAGTTAAGAGCCTTCAAGACCAAAGGCATCAAAACACATCTCTACGTGATTCCTCAGTTCTTCATCCCACTTTTTGGAGCCAGCCTCAACACCCCAAAGGACAGGTGAAGAAACTGAAACCAGGGCCAAAACTTTCTCCTACCTTTCTGCAAGCAAAAAATCAGGAAGAAGGGTCTAGAGAGGCAGTGTTTACTGTGATGGTGTTCACACCTGGCCTGAGAAGCTTGAACCCAGCCTCAGTCTGAGTACGTATACATCTACACACATAGTTGTGCTTCTCCCCAGGCTGGGTGAGCAGGTTGGGGAGAGGGTACCTAGAAACCATAGGCCAGCGTTCCCTGGGGAAGGAGGCTGAGGCCCAAGAGTAGGTTCTAGTCCACCCCACACATGGGTAATGTGCCCTCCAAGTCCTGGGAGAAGTAGATTGCTTGGCTGGGGGTCAGCCTAGTTGGGAAAGCCAAACTTTGAGATGCAGCTGATCAGCTGGCAAACTGGGGCCCCAAGTGCACTTGACAGTCCCAGGGGAACAGTTCCTACCTTGGGTGTACTGGCGATGCCTGCCAGTCCCCTACATCAGACACCCTGCCCTAGACTTCAAACCTTTGCTGGTCCAGAAAATTCCTCCTAAAGTCCAGCCTCCCAGTGTCCTTCCTCTCACCTAGTGCAGCAAAACCTTGTTTCCCTTTGTCCTCACAAGTGCTCCTATTCTTTTTCTGGCCACCTGAGAAGCCCCAGAGAGAGAAGTCTGTGCCCCAGGTACCCAGGGAGAAAGTGAGAGGTTGAATCCCAAAGTATACCTGCCCAGCCTCTGCCTAGGGCAGGAATTTTCTCTGTAGCTGACAGGTCAGGCCCCCACCGTGGCTTCTGCCCAGGAGAAAAGCCCTTGCCCTCTGTGAAGCCAGGCCTGCACTCCAGCATGGCTGCCCCTTCTCCACACCTCCAGGTTCTATCAAGGGTCAAATTACAGTTCATTCTCTCTGAGAAGGCCATTAGCATTTAAATGTGTCCCCTTCTTCCATATTTAGACAACATACTAAACACTAATAAAACCCCAAATTAAAAGTTAGTCCATCCCCAGAGCCTAAGGCCCCACCAGCCATGGCCTGGCACAGTTGGGCTTCTGCAGGGAACAGTCCACTGGGACCTTGCCCTGCTCTCACCACTCCCTTGGATGACCCTCGACAAGTCCCTGTGTCCACTCATGAGGGCATGCAGCACCTTTCCTTGCAGCACACTGCTTCCACACCCACTGTCCTGATGGCAAGGACACTGTCTTCTGGTTTTCTTTTTTTTTTTTTTTTTTTGTAGAGACAGAGTTTCACTTTATGGCCCTCGGTAGAGTGCTGTGGCCTCACACAGCTCACAGAAACCTCCAACTCCTGGGCTTAAGCGATTCTCTTGCCTCAGCCTCCCGAGTAGCTGGGACTACAGG
This sequence comes from Nycticebus coucang, assembly GCF_027406575.1. Lineage (NCBI taxonomy): Eukaryota > Metazoa > Chordata > Mammalia > Primates > Lorisidae > Nycticebus > Nycticebus coucang. The sequence goes on along the minus strand of NC_069793.1, from coordinate 66,344,049 downwards.
CGCCCGCCACAACGCCCGGCTATTTTTTGGTTGCAGTTTGGCCGGGGCCGGGTTTGAACCCGCCACCCTCGGTATATGGGGCCGGCGCCTTACCGACTGAGCCACAGGCGCCGCCCTGTCTTCTGGTTTTCTTCCCACCTCCTTGGCAGTAGTTTCTTTGCCATGCCCTGGAGCAGCCCATGATCTGCCCTGGGCCCTTCCCCCAGGATGTGTCCCTTCCAGGTCCAGTGCCCACCTGAGTGTTTGTAGTTCTTGTCATCTAGGTCCACTTTTTGAGAGCTCTAGGACTTCACATCCAGATGCCTCAGCACATCCCTAAGGGTTGTGTCGCAGGTGTCCCAGGAGCTCCTGTTGCCCCACCAGCTGCCCTAATCTTTGACCCATCTCTTAACCAATTCAGTACCTGCCAGTTCTGCCCTAGGAATCTTTTGGACCCATCTGTCTTTCCACCTCTTTCCTGGATGGTTGCAACAGCTTGCCCAGGGTGCCTCTGCTCCTGTTCCTCTACTCGCCACACTGTGGCCAAGAAGGAGCTGATGAATCATGCTTCTCCCCCTTCCTGAAGGATTGGAGGCTCCAGGGCAGGCATCCTTGGCATGAGGCCCACGTGTCCATTCTGCACCCCCTTGTGTGGGTGCCTGGCCTTTGCATGTGCCATTCCCTCTCCATGGAACACATTCTCTCCTCCTGCACTGTCCAGTCCTGTCCTCCTTACTGCCACTCATCCCCCAGGCTCCATGTAACTGCCACTTCCTCTAGCGCTGCACTGTGCAGTGCAGCAGCCACCGGCCGCATGTGGCTGTTGAGCCCTTGAAATATGCTAGTTCATATTAAGATGTGTAAAATACACACCAGATTTCAAAGCAAAGAAAAATAGCTAATGCATAATTTTTTTTTTTTTTTGAGACAAAGTCTTGCTATGTTGCCCTCAGTAGAGAGCTGTGGCATCACAGCTCACAGCAACCTCAAACTCTTGGGCTTAAGCGATTCTCTTGCCTCAGCCTTCCAAGTAGTGGGGACTACAGGTGCCCCCACAATGCCCAGCTATTTTTTGGTTGCAATTGTCATTGTTGTTTAGCAGGCTGGAGCCAGGAGTGAACCCGCCAGCCTCGGTGTATGTGGCCGGTACCCTACTCACTGAGCTATGGGCGCTGAGCCTAATTCATAATTTTTATATTGATTTTACGCTAGAATGAAAATATTTTGAATATACTGGGTTAAAAAAATATTAAATTAAGTTCCCCTGTTTTTACTTTTTGAAATGTGGTTATTAGACAATTTTAAACCATATAGGTGGCTCACACTCGATTTCTACTTGATAGCCCCAACCCTAGGCCAGTGTTTTTCAACCTTTTTTATCTCACAGCACACTTGAACCCACAGTTAAATTTCTATGGCGTACTTAAATTATGTTGATCAAAAAAAAAGTACAGGGCGGCGCCTGTGGCTCAAGGAGTAAGGGCACTGGTCCCATATGCCAGAGGTGGCGGGTTCAAACCCAGCCCCGGCCAAAAACCACAAAAAAAAAAAAAAAAAAAGTACAAAAAGGAATATACTTACAGTCTTTTGAAAATAATTTAATTAATCTAAAATCCTCTCTGCCATGGCACACCAGTTAAAATTCACTGCCCTAGTGGCTTCAGTGAGAACCAGAGGAAGTGAAGGGCCTCTTGGGCCCTACTTTCCTGCCTCTGAGGAGCAGGTCCTGGAGGGGAGGGGCGGCCTGCCCAATATGGAGCAGGGTCTGAGGTATGTGCTGAATAGACAGTCTGGGGGAGGGGCGCAGAGAAAGGAAGCTCTTCATGACAGCACTTTCCCACCTTTTATTACCCAACAAATGGATGGGGATGGAAATGTAAGGACAGGACAACAGTAAGTTTCAATAAATAAGAGAAATGGGGGCAGGTGGCGGGCCCGCGCCTGCACAGCCCCACATAAATAACCAAGTTGCTGAGCTGGAGTGGAGGGTGGAGCTGGCCTGGCAGCGCTGCCCAGACACACTGGCACCACAGGGACACAGCAGCTACTAAAGGCCAGAGGCACTCTCCGGCTCACCAATGCCCCTCTCCCCGAAGTTCCCGAGATCTTGTGGATGGCTAGGCAGACTGCAGCTCTATGCCACAGCCCTGCCCAGATCAAGTCTGTTTTTTCAATTTCATTAAAAACAGCAGAGTGGAGGACAGGCACATGCATAAAGCCCCTTCTGTAGGCAGAGCCATGGATGGACAGCCCCGGGGGGGCCTTGAAGGCAGAGGCCCTGGAAGCAGCAACAGGGGGGCCAGATAAAGCTACTAATGGGGGTGGTGACAAGAGTCCAGCTCCCCCACCCTCCACTACCCATCCCAGAACCTGCAAGGAACTTGAGAGGCCCTGGGTACTGAGATGTCGTCTTCTCCCACTTCACAGTCAGAAAAACTAGGACCCAGTGATGGGCCCAAAGTTAGAACCCAGGAACTCAGCCTCCCAGCCCAGGGCTTTCTGTTGCCCTTTCCCTTGACAGTACCTGCCAGAAGAGGAGTAGGAGGCATATTTGCTCTAGGGCCCTGTACAGGGGCAGGGGCCAAGGGTGCCGGACACACACTCCTTACTCCCACCAAACCTAGCCCCCTGGTGGTACAGAGAATCCTGTGGGCTCCTAGGATCTGGCAAGTGTAGGCACAGGGGACTGGAGGGGGAGTGCAAGGGAGGAGCCGGGCAGCAGGGACAGGGGTGGGGCTCTTGATCTACTCCTGCACACAGTGCGGTCACCTGCCTTGCTTGCCTCCTCGCTGGGGCGGATGATCCCACTTCCAGGCTGTGGCCTTTGCTGTTTTGTCTCTGGGCCATTGCATCTTGGTCATTACAGTCCCAGCTGCAGCTCTACCTCCTCCAGGAAGCCTTCAGAACCGCCTAGGGCAGGGCTACAGTGTCCTCAGACTGGGTAGCCCCTCAGATGACCAGGTTGCTCTCACTTAGCCGGACAACATAGCGATTCTCCTGGGCAGAGGGGTGAGGGGTCAGATCTGAGTCAAGGGCTAGTTTTGGGGCTCCAGAAGAGTGAACCCTGCCTAGGGCCCTTTGCACTTCTACCCCTGCCCTAACTTTAGTCAGGGTTGGCCCTGGTGCCAGCAGATACTTCCCCCTGCCCCTTACCTCAGCCTTCTTCTCTGCTGGTGGCTTCATCCATTTAGTATGGCTTCCGCCACTTCCTAGCAGTGTCCGCTGCTCAGGGGGTAGGCCAGGCTGTGGGGAGTCAGGGAGATCACCCTCTGAGGGCCCAGCCTCTGTGATGGTCTTCACCTCAGATACCATTGAACTTGTCCTCTGCTCAGGAATTCGAGCCACACGGAACCTGTGAAGATGTGGTACAATCATTATCATTAGAGAGGGAACCTTGGGTGTAGAGAGGGCAGTTCATGGATTAAAACTTGAGCCTACTGATACCTGAGCCCTTCCTAGCTCCCACCCATAGACAAGGGCTTTGCCCTGCTGCTACTTGTATCCAGCCCCCACCCGCCTCAGTTCTAGGCTGCAGGTAGACAGGCCTTTGGCCTCAGAGGCCCCAGGGAGCCAAGACACAGCATTGCCAGGAAGTTCTGACTTCCCTCTGGCCACCCCCAATTCTCCAAAGAGTTCTAATAAGGATGGGACCACCACCAAGCAGGGTGCCCTGCCTCTGCATCCCCCCCACCAGGCTGTGTCCCTGACCTTCTTGGTGCCCACTTCACCTGCCCACAGACAAGATGGTGATCTCGCCCTGGCGTCCTGATTTGGGCCCAGCCTTCGGAGCCCTGGCAGGGTTGGGCAGGAGGCTGGGAGCAGGAGTAGTGGCAGCTGCGGCCTCAGGGGACAGCAGCACCTCAGGCCACTTCTTCTGACTACAACGGGAGCAGCAGGGGCCAGAGAGTGAGGCCAGGCCCTGCACAGTGTGGAGGTGGTGGCGATGTGGGCAGATGTGCGGCATGCTAGGAGGTACTGGTGGCAGCCTGCGGGAGGGCACAGATGGGAGCAGTCAGGAGGGCAGGCCAGGGTCAGGAGACCCCAGCAGCAGGTAGAGAGGCCTAGGGTGACATGAAGAGGGACAGCCCCCTGAACCCAGGAGGCAGGCTGATTATCTGTGGGTTCTGGCACCTCCTCTCTCATGTGCCCACTCACCTGGGCACAGGCCTGTGGCTCGTCTGCACCAGCTGCTTGCTGTGGTACTCTTTCAGCAGCTCCTCCAGGGCTGCAGCATTCTCTGTGGGCAGCTGCAGTCAGAACCAGCTCTGGCCACGTGGGGCAGCCTTCCCACACTCTGCCCCAGCCTGCTACCTGCCCACCACTCTTCTCTAGCCTGGCCTGTGCCTTCCCCTCCTCCATCAGGCAAGAACAAGAGGCCAAGAGGCAGCACTACTGGGCCAGAGAATGCCAGGGCTGGGGCAGAGCAAGGCAAGACTCTGAACTCTGACCCCGACAGCTGCCTCCCAGGCTCTTGGAGGAGACTCTCCTGAGCACTGGGATGGGGTCAGAGCCCCTTCTCACCTTTCTTCTCTGTGATCAGGCGCACTAGGACCCCAATGGTATCCTCATTAGCATCCTCAGTCCGGTAGGCAGGGTTGATTCCTGGGGAAGAGAAGGCCCATGATCCTATGGAAGAGTGGGAACTCCAGGTTCCCAAGCTTACACCAGAGTCTGCCGGCAGAGGGCGCCCCTGGCCTTCCCAAAGAGTCACAACAGCACTTGGTATGTGTGTGTGTGCGCGTGCGTGCCTGCGTGCATGCGTGTGTGTGTGTGTGTGTGTGTGTGTGTGTGTGTGTGTTTGGGTGACACAAGACTCACAGAACCCTGCATTTATGGGACTCATCACCTTTATTATTCAATATCACTATTTCCTGTACCCAGAAGCCCCAGATGCTTACTGCCATCTGCACTCCACAGTCCTTAGTCTGTATGTGTGTATGTGTTGGGAGATGGGAGGTCAGTCTCTTTTAGGCCTGCACTGTCCCCTTCTCAGCTACACAGATCTGTGGGTCACCTCTCTGCCCAGAACTCCCAACATCTGCAGTGAACTCTGCCATTCTAGGTCTGTCACTTCCTTGCATACCACCCTGTCCATGCAACTGAGGGCCGCTGGTCAGCTTTGGTTCTGAACCTCAGTGGTGTGAGAATGGATCACCATGATCAATCCTGAGACCAATGCCAAACAAAGCTCCCAGAACTAGGCAGCAGTAAACAGTTAAAGGAAGTCATTAGGCTAGGAAAACAAGTGTAGGCCCAGGTAAAATGGTCCTGAGTGGCCATATTCCTTCCTGCCTATCCAAAGCTCCTATCCCTTTCTAGCCTCTTCCAGACTCCAACGTCAGGAGTTGGAAGGGGCTCTGGCCAGCAGGTTGGGGTACTGGCATGGGAGATGCCATTTTACTCTTGACTTGGCCCAGGGAAGAGTATGTGCATGTGAAGTCCCCTGCCCTTCAGGTGACAGTGGTGGGTGGAAAAGAAGAAAAAAGGCCCAGGGCCCTGGGGTCAAGGTGGTACAACGTGTCTCTCCTTCTGGTTTCAGGACTAGTAACTCAAACCACAACCTGGAACTGAAACCCAAGCCCCTCATGGTGCCTGCCCAGGACAGCTGCCCTGCCAGCCCTCCTGACTCAGAGCATTCACTCCTCTCCCACTCCAGGACAGAGGTCTCAGGTCACCTTGAGTACCTCAAAGGCTGTTTAATCCTTGAACCACATACACAACTGTGGCTCCAAGTACAGAAGCTATAGCTTGGCAGAGCCTCACCCAGGGTAGGAATCCTGCTGAAGCCACCTGACCGGCTGTCCTGTCTCTGCTCTGCCCCCATTGCCACACCTTGGCCCCTCACCCTTCCTCCCACTGTCAGTCTGCAGCTGTCACCTCCTTACTAGCTCTTGAAGGCCTCTCCCTGGCAGACCCCCAAGACCAGGTTCCTAGCTTGTACCCTTTGTCCTCCCCACCTGGACCCCAGCCAGGGCTCACCGCTGCCTCCACCTCCCGGGCCAGGCCCGACCTCCTTGTGAGCTGTGCAGTGGTAGCCCTTCCGCTTGAGGAGGTTGCACACCAGGATGCCCAGCAGCCCCATGAGGCAGAAGACAGGCACGATGGCAATGACCGCATACTGTGCAGCCGTCTCCTCAGGGCTGCCTGCCCGTGTGCTGTTCCCAGGCTGCCGTGTCTCACCACCGCCACTGGCCCCTGCAGCCACCTCCACACCACGTCGGGCCCGCCGCTCCCATCCTGAGCATCATGGAATATGGAGGCAAGACAGAGGCAGAGAGAATGGAGACAGAAGCAGAGGCCTGGGACCCCAGTTAGTGTGGAATGGGGAGGAACCGATGTGTCCTGGGAAGCTCACTCTCTGCCATAATGGAAAAGCAAAGACCAACTCACTCTCCAGATTTTCCCTTTTGGGCATCAGTCATCCTGAACAAGGCTGCCTCAGGCCTCAGGACATACTAACCCTCAGCCCCATCATCCCCTCATGCTGAGGTCAGAGGGGTAAATAGATGGCACATGTGTGGCATGAATTAGTTGCCCCAGAAAATGACTAGCTCTGCAGTGAGAGGAGGTGAGCCCGTGCACGGACATGAGCATATGTGCGCAAGCGCACACTCATGCTTGTCCACATGGGTCTCTTGGAGTGGGTAGGGACAGGAGATTAGTCAGGAAGTGAGTTTCCCAGTGCTTTCCCCACTGTGGCTGCCACCTGCTGGACAGTCTCTGCCACTCAGAAGCGAGATGGGCAGACCCACACAGTGGAGCAATCGACCTGTCCTACCGGACACCCTTTGGCTACATACTCTCCCCTGGGTTGGGAGAAGGACCCTAATGCCCCCACACAGACACTGTAACAGCTCCTAGACTCAAGCTCACTGTCCCCTTCCCACACCACCACCAGTCCTAGCCACTGTCTGCTACTCACTGTCACAGCCACGGATACCAAGAGGTGCCCAGGAACATGGTTGACATGGAACTTGGGGGACCCTCCAAGGCCCAAACCACCTGCAGGGAAGGAAGATGTCAGTGAGGGCTAGAAGTTTCCCTCATAAAGTATTCCTAAGAGAGACTGGATTCCTTCCCACCAGGAACCCTCATTTGTCCTGCCCATGGCACAGATGGAAAGACTAAGGCCCACACCGGTTGGAGTGAGGCTAGGACCCCAGCATCCAGAGTCCTGGTCACCTAGCCATTAGCCCACAGCCCCCAGCCCCATGGACTTACCCTGGCAGGCAGCCTCCACACACTGTATCTTCAGTTGCTGTGCCCACCCAGGTCTCCAGCCTCCTTCGCAGGCTACAGCGGGCATGGGGCTGGCATGGACTGGAGCCCCATGAAGCTGAGAAGGTGCCTGGTGGGCAAGGCCTGCATAATGTGCCCTGCCCCAGGTCCTGTGGGAGGTGAAGGATGAGAAACAATGCCAGGAGCTAAGCCTGAGGTCCCTGGGGAAGCCAGACTCCCAGGACATGGCAGATGGGACAGGGCAACACGCACCAGGTTGGGCTCCTCCCCAGGTGGGCACTGCCAAGGGGTCGTTGATGTTGGAGTGGCCAGAGACCAGGGCAGCAGCTGAAAGAACAGCAAGCAGGAAAACGTTGAAAGAGGCAGAAAGTGCTGGGCATGTGGTCTTTGGGGTCATCTATCCGCTACCTACTTCCTGAGGCCCTAGTGGTGGGGACCACTGACCACACAGGGCCATTCCACCAGAGCTTCAGAGACACTCTTCCAACCTTAATCCCACATGCAGCAAGGAAAACTTGCCCTGTCCCAGACCTGTTGCATTGGCAGTGCCTGGATAGGGAGAGAACCACATCTGCTCTGGAAAATGCTAGAAAACCGCAGACCAGGCCAGATAGGATTTCAAGCTCCGAGGTCTTTGAGTCACAGCCCATTCAGCTAACCAGATGATGATGAGGAAATACTTCCGAGTCCTCTCTCAGATGCCTTCCCCCTTCCTGGTGCCTTGGGTCCCCACCCCCACCCCCATTACAGCTGATCATGTCATTAACCAGTCTCTGTTTATCATCCCTGGAGCCAAATCTGCAGCCAGTGTTGCCTATTCTGGGCCCTTGCCCGAATTTCTAGGACCACATCCTCTTCTGTGACGTCCCCACAAGGCAAGGTCACCATGCACTCCAACAGGGCATACCACATATCAAAGGAAGGATCTGTCTTCTCAATGTGTGTCCCCCGGACCACTCTACTGGGAGGTCCCTCTGCTTCCCATTCTCAGGTACAAAGTGTCTGCCCTGAAACCCTCTTCCAATTTGTCCCAAGCTTTGGGAGAGCAGCAGGCGCAGGGCAGAGCCAGCTACTCCGGAGGTGGAATGTTACAGAGGCTCTGGAGACTTCCTCAGACCTGCTCCTAACACCTGCCAAGGCTGGGGGGCTTCCTACAAGAAGCAACCCTCCAAGGTGCCTGAGGCCAAGCTCAGCCCTTCCCTGAGCTTCTGGCTTCATAGGAATGGACCCAGAGCAGACTCTAAGATGTTACAAGTCTGTAATTCAGAGTCACCTGAGGCTCTTGATTCTGGGACCTGGAATCTGGGGTTCCTAAACTAAGTCAGATGTTGAAACCCAGCATCTGAGGTGCTAAAGTTCTCAAGCTTAAATTCTAGGCCTCTTCTGCTCAGTTTTCTCTAGGTCTCCTGCCAACCCTTCCTGCTGGGCTTGGTTTTCATGCCCGCCTGCCTGCCAGCAGGGATCTCACTCTTGACCATACCTGTCTTGCCTATAAATGCCAGCAAGTCCTTCCTTCTTCACCATCCCCCCAAAGGCCTGGGTGAGCCTGATTTGGTGCCTTGAGTGGAAGCAGCCATGATCTCCACTCCTGGGTCTCTGTCTCATGCCAGAGTGGGTCCAGAAGTGCTTCCTAGGGTCTGACTGCTTCAGAGTCTTTAAGAGCTGAGTAACGAAGCCTCACTCCAGGATGGGGTCCCTGAGCAGTGTTTGCAACCCCCTTGCTGGAGGACTGGGGTGCAAGTCTAAGGATATGGCTTTCCTGCCTTTCCCAGGGCCCATCCCCAACTTACCAAAAGAAAGGTCAGGGGCCAGCACAGTGGTCTCAGCTTCATCCTCAGACCCCGGGGTGGTCACTGGTCTAGAGCAGATGGAGGGGAGACTCAGCAGGGCAGCAGGGACAGGCAAGCAGCTGCTGTCCTCTCAGCACCACTTTCAGGATGACAGAATTAGACTGGAAGTTAACTAGGTACCACTGGACAGGCAGAGCATGAGCTGGCGACACCTCCCAGGGACAAGCCTGAGCAGAAGGGCTCCCCTGCCGGGGGGTTGGCCTCACAGGGCAAGACAGGCTGGAAGGGGAGGCTTTGCAGACTAGAAGGCTTCCCGGAGGGGGAAGGGCTTCCTTCCCCTTCCTCAAACAGATGTCCTGCAGCATCGGCAAGGGAGCCTGGGAGGAAGGACGCCTGTGTCGCAGCCTGAGCTTGGGGGATGACAGGGTGGTGGATGACGGTGGCAACATCCCACAGCCCCAGCCTCCCCACTCCAGCCACATCTCTCCAGGCTCCTGCCACCCACTCCTCACAAGTCTGCAAGCATGGGACTCCTACTGAGCCTCTCTGCCTCACCCTTGCTGGTTCTGCTCTAAGAAAGGCCCTTTCCTTCATGCTTTGAGGCACAATGCAAACGCCTCTATTTCTAGAAGCTTCTCTAGAAGTTTTTCCCAAAGTGGGTCTGGTTTTTATAGCTCCTGTGTGTCCCTCTACCCCCACCCCGTCTAGGTCCTGCTCCTTCCACACCTCCTCTGGAGGGGACTGGGACATGTCTGATTACATCTCTGCCCAGATGTGCAGCCTTCCATCATCTCTCCAGCACTAACTGTGTGCCAGGCACTGCCCTTGGCACCAGAGACAATGTCCCTCCCCTAGGAAGCACCATTCCAGGGGAGAATGATGGCAAACACACAAAGAGTGGTCCCCCTGCCAGCTGGTGGGAAGTATCAAGAGTCAAAATAAAGCAGGTTGAGGAACAGTGTGTGATATTTCAGAGGAGCCCCCAGGCCCAGACTATGGCCTGCTCTGGAGAAACCTCCATCCTGTGTATAAGGTGAACACAGCAGGAAGCAGGACACGTGGTAGACAGTGGGAGGAGCTGAGGGAGAGTGAGGAAGTCCACCACGCACTTCCAGAGGCCCAGACTCAGGTGCAGGAGGTGAGGAAGCACAGGCCACACATAGCCCTCTGAAGCTCAAGGGTGTCTTCAGAGCTCGGCCACTGGCCCTGGGCCCCGGCAGGTCAAGGAGCCCTGAGCTGTCTGGTGCCAAGCCTGGCAGTGGAAGTGCTGCCTGTAATATGTCCCCAGGCCACTCGAGAGCCCCTTTTCCCTAAAGCAGTCTGGGCTTCCTGCCTGGAAAAGGAGCCCAGGAAACTGATCTGCCACCTGCCCTCATGGCCTGGCTGGGCACAGGCCCAGGAACGTCCAAGGTTTCTGTTACACCCAGGGGAAATGCGGGGAGAGGCAGTGTTCACATCATCCTCGGGACTCTCCAGATCACTGGCAGCTGCTCAGGGGGAAACCAGGGACAGGAGAAGGGTGAAGGCTATACCTGGCAGCCAACATCCAATAGATGGCACCCCTGGTCATCTAAGGAAGGCCTGCCTGTCCTTCCTCAAATTTGGTATAAGTCTTCCAATTTCTGCCCCAAGGCATCCGTTCCTCCTGCCCAGACTGAGCTCCCACCTCAAGACTGTTTCTGCACAGCCCCCTCCCTCGTCCTTCAGAAGTCTAACCCACAGACCTAAGAGCCCCAAGTCCTCATACTGTCCCCACAGCCCAGCCCCCAGCTCCCCTCCATGTCCCCAGGCAGGTCTGGAGGGCTGGGGCAGGAGTGAAAAGAGGCAAAACCAGCACAGAAGAGACAGTCCAGAACCACCCCTGCCCCGGCGGCACCTGCTGGTGACCTGAGCCCACAGGGAGGCCGTGCAGCTGCTCATCTGCAGATAGACGCCATATGATCCAGACTTCCAGGAGGAAAGTGAGGGTCCAAAGGACCAGACTCAGAGCCAGTGAGGGGCCATTCAGGCATGCTCACAGACATCCACCACCTAGGGCCCTCATGCCTTCTAATTACGCACCTTCTAATTACCCCAAACCAACACTTACCCTAGTCTGGCTCCCCGGCCCCCACACTCAGCCCAGACTGAGCCTCAGCTGGACCTGCCAGGTCAAGTAAAAAAGCCCTATGTGCACACATGTACATTCGTGTACATGCCGCCTGCTCAGACCCCTGCGCCCTTTCCCTACTGTGCCTCCATCGTCTAAGACACAGCAGCAGAACCACATACCAAAAAACAAGCCCTAAGAAGCCCCTCAGCTGGAAGGGAGCCTGTAAAGACCCCACCTCTCTCCACCTCATCCTGAAGGCTGGGCAGTCAGTGGTCTCCCAAAGCCCAGCACCTCCTGAGGGCTTCCCGGAGGAGAGCTGTCAGAGATGGGGAGACTGAGCCTCCCTTCCAGCTCCAGAGCCCCATAGAGGGGAACCACACCCCAGCCACACTGAGTGGGGAGGATGGGCCGCAGTGGATTTTACCAGAGAAGGAAGTTGGTAGAAGCCACTCCTCCCCACAAATCTCCTAGCCTGGGGCCCTGTCCCCACTGCTACCAAATCCTTGTGGGACCTGGTCCCCTGGCTTCACCTTGCTGAGTCTTTGTTTCCTCATCTTCAAGTTGGAGATGTGATATTATCTCCCATGGCAAGGCCGTCATGAAGTTTAAATGAGGTAATGAGCCTGATGTAGGTCATGGGATTTCCTCCTCAACACCCCTTTCTTTCCTCTGCACCTGAGGTAGAAGTTTGTGTTTAAGTATCTGTTTGCTTACTTGTTTATTCTTTGCTTCCCTCACCAGACATCAGTAAGGGCACCAATGTCTGTTTTATTCACCACAAGACTCGGCACCCAGCCCTGTGTCTGGAGCAGGAGGCCTCCTCTAAACAGGCTCACGGGGTCGGGAAGAGCTTCCTCAGACTCAGCCCTTCCCTAAATGCCCAATTAGAATCAGAAATTCCCTGGATAAAAGCCAATTAGCAAAGGCCACAAGCAGGGCCCCAAGCTGAGGTGGAAGTCAGAGGTGGCAGAGCCCTTTGCGAGGTACAGCCCTGGAGGCCTCCCAAAAAGAGGAAGCCGTGCCCGGGCCAGGCCCAAGCCACAGGCAGCTTCCCCTTTCCCAGAACTGAAGCCCAGTAGGGTGACCCTGCCACGCCCCTGCCCACCCCAGCCAGGCCCTCCCCTCTGGACACTCCCCAAGATCTCTCAGCACCTGCGCCCACTCCTCAGCCTCCAGGTCAGCCCATCCTGCAGCCTGAGTGTCTTGATGTTGGGTTCTGGCCACCTCCCCCCAACATATTCAGAATGGTGTCCCACACACCTCTGTCAACCTCCCACATGCATATGCCAACCACTCTGAGCCTCTTTTCATCCCTCAGACACACCATACCTGCTGTTTCCTCTGCCTAGAAACCCCTCCCCATTACCTGGTCAACATCTATTCTTCCTTCAGAGCTTAGCTCAAAGTCACTTCCTCCTCGAAGCCCACCCACCTGCCCCCACCTCCTCAGCATTAAGAGCCTTACACACCAATATCCTATTTACCCAGCCCCTTCCCCACCATGAGTGCCAACTTGGCATGTGCCAAAAAGGCACCCTGGATAGAGGGCACAGCTATGCCAATGTAGGGAAGGCCCAAGAGCAGGCTGATGGTAAAAGTGCCCAGAGTCTGGGGTTAGGCAGGGATGGGCTTGAACAAATGGATGCAATCACTGTCTTCAAGTGAAGTGTGACCAATGACCTACTCCCAGTGGCAACATCTACGCCCTATGCTGACCAAAGCCCTCACATATGCTGTGTAGTTGAGAACAGAAATAAACCCCACCTCCCCTTGATGGGATAGAAACCATGGAGTACCATCCCGCGGTTCCTCACTGGCCTGTGTCTGTGGGCCCCTACGGAGGGCTATGATGAGGGTGAAGTGAGAGAACTCACATCGAGTACTCAGAACAGGCCTGGCATAGAGTAAGCCCTCCAATAGGCATTCACAGCTCTTCAGTGTGCCTCAGTGTCCCTATTGTAAGCTGGAGTGGGGCATACACCTGACTCTCTTTTACATTATGTTCAGTGCTTGGCACACAGAGGGGCTGGATAAGCCATGGGGGAGAATCTGGAGGAGTGAGGAGTCTATGGGGTTGATGGGCAGTCTGCAGGTCACACCAAGCATTAGCCACAAGCTGAGAAGCTTGTACTTCCTCAGGACCTATGGGAGCCTCAAAGGGTTAAACAGAGGAGGGATAGGCATGGAATAGTCTCGGTCTCAGGGGGCTCTCCGGCTGCCTGCCAAGTGAGGCTGTACTGGGGGAGCTGGAGGTGGTGGCAGGTGCCCACCTGGAGCAGGGCAGTGGGGAGGCAGGTACTCTGCTTCCTAGCCAGTGATCCAGGGCCTGTGGACCTCCCTCCAGCCTCCAGAGGCTGGGGTTATCTGGAAACACAGCTGGACACGGCTTCCCAGGAAGACAAAGGCTGCCCATCCACAGAGAAATCCAGGTTAGCAAGGAACCCAGTGGTTCCCTGGCAACTGGGGCTGAAGTAGGGCAGTGCCCTACTGGGTGGCAGCTAGGGTAATGAGGCACTGCTGGCTTCCCCTCCACCACCCTCATGGGAAGGGAATGTCTCCCACCCAGTGCAGGCCAGGGCCTGGTCCTGGGCATCCTCCAATCCTCACAGGAGAAGAGAGCATTCCCATCTCACACCTGGGTAAACTAAGGTCAAGGGAGGTCACCTGTGGAGGGTCACACAGCCAGTAAGTGGTGAAGCAGGAATGGAGCCCAGGACAGTTTCCTCTCTGCCTCCTCTCACCCTGCAGCCTTGCCCAGGGCCTGGCACATAGTGACACCCTCAGGGTATTTGCCAACCTGATGCCAGAGGTTAGAGAGCCCACACACACAGTAGGTGGTTCTCTGTTACAGAGGCCCCAGGTGGGCCCCAGGGGGAGGTGCTGTCCCTACCTGCAGTCTCTGCGGCCCCTGGGATTTGCCTGCATACCCATTTGCATATTGCCCTGGTCTGCACCAACTCTGGCAGGAAAGGATGCTGGGAACTGAAAGCAGCAGGAAGACTGTGGAAGTCCGGGAATTCCCAGAGGAACAAAGAAGAGGTCCCAGCGTGGAACCCCAGCTCTGTAAGGGCTGTTGCTGAGGTTAGGGCCACTCAATGAGAAGGGCACTCCATTCCTGCTCCTCTTCCCAGCTTTGGGCAGCCAAGATGTCCCAGGTCACTCCCCTGGGGTGAATACTCCTCCCTCAGTGCTGGACCCCTAATCCTGTATCACCGCACAGCCAGACAGTAGCTGCTCCCCGGCCCACCCTCAGCCCCAGGCCTGGGCATGGATGCTTCTGCCCCTCTGACCTCCTGCTGCCACCAGACCTGGGCTTCAGTGGCTCAGGTAGATCAAGTGGGCAGGTGGAGCTGGAGTGGGGGGTAATTGGCCCCTTGAGGCTACGAAAAGGGCTGAGGTAGCCAGACTTGGCCTACCCAGCTCCTCCCAGTCTGGGTATGGTGAGGATGCAATCCCCTCCCCGCTTCCCAGGTGAGTCTGGGGCTAGAGGACGTGGTGTCCAGGACCAGTCATCTCTGGGGCAGAGCTGGGGCTACCCGACACCCTCCCTACTAAGCACCTACTTACTACATGTCACTTCCCTCTCCAAGCTGGGTCTTACTGAACCCCTCAAAAACAGCCTTCCAAGCTTCACAGCTGAGGAAACTGAGGCTCAGAGAGGCTAAGTGGAAACCTATAATCACTTGGTCTCAGAGGAGACAATCTTACAATGAGGACTTGGCCCAGGGGCCCCCTCCTGCAGGAAACCTCCCCAGCCTCCTGTCAGGGGGTCCCCTCCCCTCTCTAGGACCCCTCAACCATCAGTTTTCAGCTTCCCTCAATCCCTGCTCCTGCGGAATTGGGGGAGACTCCATGGGGGAGCAAAGGAGGCGAGTGCACACAGGAGGGTGAGTGCAGGCTCCTCTTCTGGAAGCCAGCCTTCCTTCTCTACTGCCTCTAATTCGCTGCAGAGGTCCCCTCCATCCCCCCCGTGTCTGTGCCAACCAGCCAGGGCACTCGCTCCCAGCCACATGGGAAGTTTATTTATAGAGCTCTCATCTTTCCCAGGGTGGCCCAGGAAAAAACTTTGGCCTTCAAGGCTGACAGACCTGAGTCTGGATCCCAGTGACACTAGGGTCTTACAACTGTGTTCCCCTCTCCGGGCCTTGATTTCCCTTTCTGTGCCTAGAGGGACTAAGGATGACTCTCCTGAGTATGAACTTAAGGATATGACAGCCTCAAGGGGCCTTATTCCAGAGCTAGGCACAGGGTAGGGACATAGCATTGGCTCCTGTACTCTCTGTCACCCTACTCCCACCCAGCAGCACTAAACCTAGGCCCAGGCACACAAGGACTCAAAACATAGGGGGTATAACTCTACCCAAAGACCACATCCCTATGCCCCTCCAATCCTGAGTGGACAGGCCCTGCTGGGCAATCTCAGGCAAAACTCCTCCCTTTCTGGTTTACCCTCCTGTCCAACTGGTAGAAGGCTAACCCTATAACGGAGGGAGTCTGGCCCCATCCAGCCAGGTCAGGTGCTGACCAGCCTGCCAACACGTCCTCCTCCCACTTCAGGTAGGCCAGTCTGCTCCTTCTCTGGAAACAGATGCCAGAATTGTAAGATAAGCCCTAACCCTCACCTTCGACTTGTAGATCTGGCTGGGAGCTGAGTAAGAGTTGGAGTGCCAGACTCCAGCAAAGGCTCCCCATAACAACTTGGGAAGGTGTGGGCCCCCATCACTCCTGCTGTGAGAAGACACTGAGCCCCCAGGTCTGGCACAGAGCAGGGCCTGAGCAGACAGTTTCCTCTCCTAGCCCAGAATGGGGGCCCTGTGTGAGGAGGGCCAGGCCATGTACTGAACCTGCCCCATACCCACAGGGGTGCCCTTGAGTCTTTGCCCCTAAGACCCAGCACACTTTCTGACGCAGGCCATAATAAGCATCAGAGATCCTTGGTGCCAACCTCCTGTGCTTCACAACACCCAGGTGCTGGGATCCTGGGGCGGCTGCCCTTCCATAGACATGGCGGCAGGGCAGGGCAGGCTGCTGGCCAGGCTGGCTCTGCCTGGCTGTGCCTGTTCCCCAGAGGTGGGGCTGAAGGGACACCTGGCAGGTAGACCACAACAATGAAGAGGAACTAACATTGGGTTGGGAGGGTATCCTGAGTGAGGCAGGGCTGGGGCTCTACCTTAAAATGGCCAGGAGAGTTCTAGAAAGAGAAAACAACAAAAGCAAAGGCAGGGTAGCACCAAGGTATCCAGCAGGGAGAGATGAGGGTGAAGATCTAAAATGGGAAAAATCTTGAAAGAAAAGGCCTCAACTTCAGGATAAGGAGTACGGATTGTACTTTGAAGGCAAAAAGTAGGAGTTACTTTAGTGAGGTCACTCTGGCAGCATGTGGCAGAACTGACATGGAAGCGGAGTCTAGGCAAGGAGAGCGAGGCCAGAGCAGGAACGTAAGACCTGGTGTTGGGAAGGTGTGTCTTGCGCCTGCTTCCAGTGCAGACCACGTCCAGCCAGCCAGGGAACATGTGAATCGGGAACACGGGATAGAAAGCGAGTCTGAGAGGTTCTGTTGGAGAGTCTGAATACAAGAATATTCAGACTGTGGGACGTCTTGGGTTAAGTCCTTGCATTTCGCAGAATCTGTCTCTCCCTCTGTAAAATGGGACTCAGCCTGTTCGCTCTGACTCCTGAGTAGGGACAGGTGCTGACTGCCCCTTGATGTCTCCCTTTCTTGGGCAGACATAGGCAACTCCCTCCAGCAACTATCATACCAGTCCCAACTGTGGCCTCAAGCACAAACCCAGCCTGGCCTCACTATCATCCCCAGAGGCCACAGTTCTCAGAAGGGTTTGGCTTGGGCAGGGCACAGGGTGGGGCTGAGGGACCTCCATCGAGCTGGGCTGAGGAAAGGTTAACTCTTCCCCTGTCTCTCCCCATCCCAGGCCCTGAGCTATTTCCACCTCTTGCTAGGGACAGAAATAACTCGGGCTCAGCCCCTGGAGACCAAGACAGCTATTTTCATCAGTCCCAAGAAGCGCAGCTTCCATCATTCCAGAGAGGACCAAGAGACACCCTAATCCCCAACCCCAGCTCTTGGGCAAGCAGCGACAGTGGTCAGAACAATAATAGGGAGACAGGAGGTCCAGAGAGAGTGGGGCACCAGCTCAAGATCAGTCTCTGTCTGTTTGCCACTCATGTGGGTGGATTTTGGAAAATGCCAGAGCAACTACAAGGAAGGGAATCCGAGCCTCTGAAGTATGATGAAGGTCACCTGGGACTCTAATTACCCCTGCCATCCCAGGGCTGTGATGCTAACTCCGAATGGACACTCCAAGAGCCAGATGTAAACTCTAGAAGGAAGGTTTATTTGGTGACTTCTGGCTGGGGATGAAGGATGGGGGGGAGAGAGAAGGAACAGGAAGACCATGTAACCCATCCATCCCCAATGTTCAAGAGATGTGCATATACATACCACACTTAGAACTCACAATGGGACACCATGCCAAGGCCATGCCTACCAGCCCAGGTTTGAGAGACAGAAGACCAGGTAAGCCTTGGGCAGTTATTCGGAAGGTAGGTGATGGTGATCTTCAAGTATCTCACAGGGCTTCTAGGTCAGAAGACCTGAATTTTGGCCCTGGCACTGTCCTGACCCCACATGACCTTGGTGAAGTCACTTTGCTTCTCCAAATTTCAGTTCCTTTTACTGAACAGTCACTATATCACTGTGAGGACTCAACACCATAAAGCACACCAGAAAGTGTTGAGCACAATGCCTGACACTGAGTCTGTCCCCTAACCCTAGAATGTAATCAACACATTCAGAGGATGACAGTTAAAAGAACTTCTAGATTGGCTTGGAGGCCATAGCTCAGTGGTTACGGTGCCAGCCACATACACGGGGGCTTCTGGGTTTGAACCTGGCCAGGGCCTGCTAAACAACAATGACAACTGCAACAACAACAAAAAATAGCCGGGTATTGTGGCAGGCACCTATAGTCCTAGCTACTTGGGATGCTGAGGCAAGAGAATCGCTTAAGTACAAGAGTTTGAGGTTACTGTGAGCTGTGATGTCATAGCACTCTACTGAGGGTGACATGGTGAGATTCTATCTCAGAAAAAAGCAAAACAAAAAAAAAAAAAAAAAAACAACTTCCAGATCCTACGGCAGGTGCCACTCTCCACCCATCATCTCCTCCACCACCTCCTGGTGATCCCAGTTTCCACCCTATTCTGCATGAATGCCACAGACCCTTGTGTGGGAGTCAGGATCTCAAGGGGTCTTGCCCAGGTGGTGACAGGGCCCTGCTCCAGCTCTCCAGCAAGAACTTGGCCTCCTAGACCAGAGGCCACTCCTGGGGAACAAATCCATCCCCTTGGTCCCCCCTAGACAGGGAACTGAAGAAATGACACCTACACAGAGAAGTCAATTGTCTATGAATCAGGATTGTGGAACCACATTGTCTATGGATCCATTTTGGGACTGAGATCTAGGAAGCTTTTGGGTGGGAGAATAACATTTCCTTGACCAGTTTTGGAGAGGGATGTGCTTCCAATCCTATTACTAGCACCAGAGGTCCAGACCCTAGGCCACTGTGCACCCAGGAGAAGCCTACTCCCAACCCCCACTGCAGTCTTTCTGCCTGAAGGGAGGGAAGGGAGAACAGAGGAGGATGACCCAAAAACAATAGAGAATCCCAAAGTGATGATTCACAGTCCATTCACAGTCCAACACCTCAGTGAGCAGGGGGGAGACTGAGGCTCAGCCAGCTTGTCTGGAAGCCACAGTGCCTGGGCCCACTGAGAATAAAGGTTTACCAGAGCTTTGCCAGGTGTGGAGACTTCGATGTGTGAGTGTGTATGTGTGAGCATTGTGTATGTTTGGTGGGGTAGAGCATGAGACCACTTCAGGGCCCCTCTGTTGTTGCCAGAGATGCCCCCCTGCCAGATGCTGCCCAGTCTTGCCTCTTGCCCTCTGTCAGGGTAAATCTCTGAGTCTATATCCTCACTGAACTGAACTCCAGAGGGGTCCCCTCTTGGGGACAGCCCTGGAGAGACCATTGTCCCCTTAGCCCCCAATTTCCTTGCCCCCCAATCTTGTTGAAGTGTCTGGAGTCTCTGCTCTACCTCTTACTCACTGCCCTGAGGCGGGTGCATACACACACACACACACACACACACACTCTCTCTCTCTCTCTCTCTCTCTCTCTGACAGTAGTAGACCCCACACACTATCACTCCAGTGATTCAGTGCTAGTTCTTAGTCATTTGGGTTCCTCACCATCTGTTTCACACTCAATTAATGAGTGGTCCTGACCCTGCCCTGGCCACAGTCCAGGCCATACGCACTCAGTGACCCCAATGACCCCCGGTTTCTCACACACAATCACATGCACACATACTGCTTGTCACAGATACACAGAGCCCCTCTGTGTCGCCTGCTTGCCCGGCGTCACCGCCCAGTGTCCCAGCCACACGTTCGCCCAAGCCAGGCCGCCTCACGCGCCGTGTCACCCACAGTCACGGGCTGACACCGTCCAGACAACCCCTCCCCGTCCGCTCCGCGCCAAAGTCGCACCGAGACGTCGTCGTCAGTCCCAGACCCTGTCCTGGTCTCAGTCCAAGTTTCCCAGGCCAGGGGCGGCTCTGGGCCGACTCACGGCAAGTTCCGCTACTTCTCCCCGGCGTACCTTCTGATGGCCCACAGCCCAGGGTCGGGCTCAGAGTCGCGGCTGCGCAGGTCCCGTGGCCGGGGGCTCAGAGACTGACGTGACAGACCGGGCACAGAAGGCGCCGGGACAGGACGCCGGGCCCGGGTTACCGCATCCGCCGCGTTGGCGAACTTCCTCAGAGACGCGGGGAGGCAGGGGGCGCCACTCGGGTCCGCATCCCGCTGGCTCTGCCGCGGGGAGCGGACCCCGGAATGGGGACCCTGCGCGCGCTCCTTACCTGGCCGCGCTGCGGCAGCTCCAGCTCGGATCCGGGTTCGACTCGGAGCCCAGGCCCGGCTCAGCGCGCGCCGCGGCCGCCGCGCAGCCTGCGCGCCTTTTGAATGAATCGCCGGCCTGCCGGGGAAGGCGCGCGGCCCCGCCCCCTACGTCACATCCTCAGGCCCCGCCCCCGACGTCAGAGGCCCTCCCCGCCCGCCCCCCCGGGGAGCCGGCTAGGGGTCGCGCACTTCTCTCCAGCTGGGGAATGCTGGTCTACGTCGCAGTCTCTAGCGTCCCGGGGAACTGCAGGAGGCTGCGTGGAGAGGGGGGCGGGACTAGAGAGCCTTGCGATGATCGCCTTCAGAGCTCCAAACCAAGAAAGAAGGGGTTGCACAATGCTAGATAAAGACTGCAGCTACACCTCCGGGTCCTATCAACATTGCCAGTGTAACTGGGGCCCCTTCTTGGACCTCATCTTCCTCCTGGAAATTGGTGGTTGGGGAGAACTACTTCACTTTGCCTTGTTGATGAGGTCCAGGCTTGCTCCCTAGAAATGCCCACCAAGATGGTGAGAAAAGGCCCAGAGAAGAGCCTATAAAAGAAGCCCACCTAAGCTGGGTGTTGTGGTGGGCGCCTGTAGTCCCAGCTACTTGGGAGGCTCAGGCAAGAGAATCGCTTAAGCCCAAGAATTGGAGGTTTCTGTGAGCTGTGACAATACGGCACTCTACCGAGGGCGACATACTAAGACTGTGTCTCAAAAAGAAAAAAAAAAAAAAAACCTAGTGGGCTCCCACACTACATTCAGGGCCCAGCTGAAATCTACCTCCCAGAGGCGTTTCCTACCTCCACTCCCTACTCCCATCCCTCTTTGCTAAGGTTTTCTCTCTCTCCAGCAAAACAGGTGACACGGTGTTCTCAGTCCTACGACCAGCTATCCCACCCTGCCCATTCCCAGTGCCAGCACTATTCCAGGGAACTATTCACACCGTATTCCCAGCTTTGTGAATCGTGTCCCCTAGAGTTAAGCAACATGGTGAGCCACGACTGGAGGCAGCAGCTTAGTGACCAGAGTTTGCCCTACTCAGTACCATTCAGGGGATCTCAGGCTGTCCTCCCAGGACCGCAGGGCTGGGAGAGGACTCCCCAGGGAGGGCCTAGGACTGAGGGCAAAAAGCCTGGCTTGGCTCAGGAGAATCATATCCTGTGACAGAGAAGAAGGAAAGTAAATAAGTTTGTTGGGATAGTCAGGTTGGAGGTGGGGTTCCAAACAAACAGTCACAGAAGCAGCCCAGGAAAAGGGGGCGGGGAAAGGCCAGGTCCCCAGCGTCCAGGAGATTCCAGGAGGAGAACCCGACACCATGTGGGAAGGGGGCAAAGGAAGAGTTTCCATTTCCTTGGGCTATGCCCAGATTGTGGGGGGAAGGGCATAGCAGTTCTTAGTCCGTGATGTCAGGATCATGGCCCTAGCCCCTTCATATGTCAGTGGAGACCCCAAGACTGGGGGCAGGGATTGTTCCAGGGTTCTGCCTCCACATCCTAGCCCATGGAGGGAGCCAGAAAAGGTCCATCCTGGGGACCAGGAAGGGGTGCTGAAGCAGCCCGGTTTGACTTCTACTCCCAGAAATGTTTTTTTGTGTTTTGGGGGGGATTGTAAAGGGACCTGTCTATACCCCAGTTCTAAGTTTTGGAGTTCAAATGGTGTATTTCAGTTGTCTCTCAAACCAAATGAGGATATGCTTTTTGGTTGAGTTGGCTATGAATCAGACATCCTAGAGAAGATCCAGGCCATCTCTGCCTCCAGCTCTCTGAGTGTCTTTGGTCAAATCCACCCTCCGACTCAGTTTCTCAATCTGAAAACTGGGATGTCAGATTTGTTGCCTCAAGATCATTTGGCTTTCTTGGGGTGGCGCCTGTGGCTCAATGGAGTGTGGCGCCGGCCCCATATGCTGGAGGTGGCAGGTTCAAACCCAGCCCCGGCCAAAAAAAACTGCAAAAAAAAAAAAAAAAAAAAATCATTTGGCTTTCTATAGGAGGAGCTACCTGGCCACCCTAGTTGTAAATCCATAGAGCAGGTCTCTAGGAGTCACAGCCAGAACACCTTGCACCTCTGCACCCCTCAGGTTATGAGGGAGCCTAATTATTATTTACTGCTGGTGGGATGGGCCAGCTCCTGCCCCAGCTGACTCTGACTCCCAAACCACTGAAGGAAGGGGACTCTCCTCCAGAGTCTGGGAACACCATAGCTACTCCACAGTGAGGAGACAGGGAGGGACTTGTAGAAGCCACAGGAGAGATTTAGACCAGCTTTTTATGGAGCTTAGAGAACCACAGGTTTGAGAACAAAGGACTCTCAGAATCACAGGCTTTCTAAAATCTTGGCATCTCAGATCAACCCATGGAATCTTAGCATTAGAATCTCTGAACTCAGATACCTCACAGACCATTTTGTTGAATCTCACATAGTACAGCTGGGAAGTGAGCCCAGAAAAGGTGTGCACCTCATCCTAGGTGGCAGAGCACAAAGCCCAGTAAGCTGGGATGAACTATGATGGTGATATGGCAGTAAGAGCATGGGCTCCTTGGCCTAGGAAGGTCCTGCCTATGGTAGGGATCCTGGGTCACAGGATCAGAGCCATCAGGCTAAGGTTGTTTGGGGGAGATCTGAGCAGATGAATACCTCTGGTTTATGGACCATGAGTGGTGGTGCCCCCTGCTGGTTGTACTAGAATTCCAAAATAGAAGTAGGTAACAGCACCAGCCAGGGGGAACAAATTTCAATGAGGCCCTATACTAACCACCCCTAAGGAAGGTGGGCTGCTTAGCTGGGTGTTGTGGCGGGCGCCTGTAGTCCCAGCTACTTGGGCAGCTGAGGCAAGAGAATCGCTTAAGCCCAAGAGTTTGAAGTTGCTATGAGCTGTGACGCCACAGAACTCTACTGAGGGCAACACAGTGAAACTGCCTAAAAAAAAAAAAGAAAAAACAGAAGGTGGGCTGCCATCCTGTGGTTGTGCCTTAGGTCCAGGGGGAGGATGGGCAGAGTCTAAGGAGAAACTGAGGCTAGGAAGCCAGGGCAGGTGCTGAGCTGGGGCTGTCTGGAAGACTAGGTTCCATTTAAGTCCAGACCCTGGCCTCATTGGCTCTCTGAGTTATAGCCATTGCAAACATGCTCAGGAAGATAGTTTTGGGGTCATCTTGGTCCCATGGTGGGTTTGAGAGAGGAACTCAGAGCCATAAACTGCAGGTAGTGAGGCTGGAGGGGGCTCCTGGGGACTGCTTAGGTAGACTTGCAGTCCAGTCACCTCTAAGCCCAGAACATGATGAGCAAGTCAAGAGTCAGGGAGTATGTGGCCCAGGGAGGCAGGTGGCTTTCTGAACCCTTTAAGATTAGGGAGCCTGGAGAGAAGAAATCTGGAGGAAATGGAAGAGTGTATGCTTTGGTGTCACAGGGATAATGGTCAAGTCCCAGTTCTGCCACTGCCAGGCTGTGTTAAAAGGATCTACTGAGATCCCACATGGGATGAGGGGCAGCTTCTTCCAAGCTGCTGGGCTCCAGAGCTCCCTCTTCTCCCTCTCCCCTGAGGGTGGTTCTTGCCCCACAGCCCCAGGCATCAGGGCTCTGCCCCCGTTTAGCCCCAGGCCTGCCTACCATCTTCCTCCCCAGTGCAGCCTTGCAATCCACCCGACCCAGCCTGTGATGCCAGTTCACCTGCCTTTGCCCGGCAGAGCTCCTCATTGGTCATAATTGGGCCCAAAATAGCACTTCTCCTTCTTTCTGCTTCCTGCAACCTGGACTGTGGCTTAAGGTCTGTGAGGACAGAGACTTGGTATTTGGCAGGCATGCTGAAGATATGAAGGACTCTCAGAGGTCACCTGGGTCCAGAGAGGGGAAGACACTTGCCTAGGGGCATACAGTGAAGAGAGGTCGGGGTTGGAGCTTGAGTTCAGACTTCTGGGTCCCCTATCTCCTCCCCAGGCCCTACCCAGGTCTAAGGCAGGGCCTTAGACAGACCTGCTGCTCCCTCCACCAAGCACTATGGACCTACAGGCTAGTGCTGAGGCTGGTCTTGGGGCCCCTGGAGGCCAGCTAATCTAGCCTCCCTTGGTTCATAAAGCTCACTTCCTGACTTTTCTGACCATAGAAAACCTTCCTGGCCAGGCATGGTGGCTCACGCCTGTAATCCCAGCACTCTAAGAGGCTGAAGTGGGTGGATTGCTTGACTGCTTGAGCTCAGGAGTTCGAGACAAGCCTGAGCAAGAGCAAGACTCTGTCTTTACTAAAAATAGAAAAGCTAGCTGAGTGTTGTGGGAGGTGCCTGTAGTCTCAGCTACTCAGGGGGCTGAGGCAAGAGTTTGAGGTTGCTGTGGGATGACACCACAGCACTCTACCCAAGGCGACAGAGTGAGACTCTGTCTCAAAAAAAGAACAAAAAAAGAGAGAGAGAGAGAAAACCTTCCTGCCTGGGCTCTCCTCTCCATCCACCCTCGGCTTCAGTGTTGCCTTACTGTGACCTCAGGTGAGTCCCTGTTGCTCTATGTGCTTCCTTGTGAAGTGGAAGTTCTAGCTAGACCTGGCCTTCTGTCCTTAGCCCGGGGGTCCACCTAGAAAACCCCCTGAAGAGGCGAGGGCCTTTGGCTCCCCCTCTGGGGTCTGGATCCTCTTCCTACCACTGGTCTAAGGAACATGAGCCAGGTCACCTCCTGAGTGACTAGGTGTGGCTCTGGCTGCACAGGCTCTCTCCCCTTGTCCTCCAGCCACATCATGCAGCCAGCCTTCCTCTCGTTCATGAGGTATGGAGACAAAAAGCAGACAGAGCAGATGTGAATCCAGGTTCTAGCATTTAGTAAGTGGGAGGCCTTGAAGGAGGCATGAACCTCCACTTCCTCGACTGAAAAAGAGGGCAATAAAGGTACTAACCTCCCAGGACCATTGTGAGGATCAGAGATGATCTGTGCTCCTGGCTTGCAGCGAACATTCAGTATGTGGAATCTGGGGTTATTGATTTATAGCATGCGAGACCTAGAGTTGGCTCTCACCCTAATTCTCCAGATTTAATTTATTGAGCACCTACTGTGTGTCAGGTGCTGCAGCAGGCCTGGAGATGGAACAAGGAACAAAACATGGTCCTGGCCTCACAGAGCTCCCAATCTCACCTCCCCTGCTTTCCTTCTTTGTCCTACACTGGGTACCCTGGGCACACCAGGCACCAGGTTCCCCCACCTCTCCTTGCCTTAGTTCCAGCTGTTCACTTTTTTTTTGGCGGGGGCTAGGTTTGAACCCGCCACCTCTGGCATATGAGGCCAGCGTCCTACTCTTTTGAGCCACAGGCGCTGCCCTTCTTTTTCTTTTTTTGAGACAGAGTCTCACCCTGTCACCCTGGGTAGAGTGCCGTGCCGTCATCATGGGTCACAGCAACCTCAAATTCTTTGCCTTGAGCAATCCTCTTGCCTCAGCCTCCTGGGTAGCTGGGACTACAGATGTCTGCCACAACGCCCAGCTAGTTTTCTATTTTTCGTAGAGACAGGGTCTCGCTCTTACTCAGGGTGGTCTTGAACTCCTGGGCTCAGCAACACACCCATCCTGGCCTTCTAGAGTGCTAGGATTACAGGCATGAGCCACTGTGATCAGCCCTAACTGTTCACTCTAAACATAAAACCTGAGCCCCACTTTCTTCCACCCCAGTGGCCAGCCACCAGCCATGCTCTTCAACACAGTTCTCCCCCTTGGTCAGCAAAACTACACCATAATGTCAGAAACTAGGGTGATGGTGGCCCTTGAAAAGTAGACAGAAAGGGGGTCTAATGGGGCTTTCTGGGGTGATGAAATAGTCTGTTTCTTGATCTGGTTCTGGTCATTTTATGAACATTCATCAAGATGCACACTAATTACTTGTGTACTTTTTTTTGCATAAATGTTATTTTTCTTTTTCTCTTTGTTCTTAGAGACAGGGTCTTACTATGTTGCCCAGGTTGGACTTGAACTCTTGGGCTCAAGTAAGCCTTCCAAGTATACACCCAGCCTCAATAGTGTATTTCAATAGTTTCCTAAAAAAGATATTGATAGTAGGGCAGCGCCTGTAGCTCAGTGGGTAAGGCACTGGCCCCATACACCAAGGGTGGTGGGTTCAAACCCGGCCCTGCTCAAATTGCAACAAAAAAATAGCCGGGTATTGTGGCAGGCGCCTGTAGTCCCAGCTGCTTGGGAGGCTGAGGCAAGAGAATCACCTAAGCCCAAGAGCTGGAGGTTGCTGTGAGTTGTGATGCCATGGCACTCTACCGAGGATGATAAAGTGAGACACTGTCTCTTAAAAAAATATATATATTGATACTAATTCCCACCCTGAGTTTCTGATTTAACTGGTTTGGGATTGACCTGGGTCCCCTGGGGATTATAGTGTGCAGCCTAAACTAAGAACTTGCTTTAGAGGAGTTAATCCTTCCAGGATTCTCCCCTGAGCTTGTTCATTCCAGGATCTCCCTGCCCATAGCTGACTGGCTCAGGGGTGAGCACCGGACTCAGGGAAGCCATCCAAAGGCAGCATAGTGGCCTGGGGTGCAGCCTTTGAAGTAACAGTGGGCTGGGCCAGTCCCATTCTTCCTAAGCCATTCAAGTTGGGAAAACGGTGAGGATCCAGCCCTGGGTATCTAGTGCTGAAACTGGACTCTGCCCAGGGTCCTCCGTGTCGAGGAGGCTGAGCCCCTGAGTCAGCAAAAGCTGTGAAGCAGTGGGAACAGCAGCTGGCTGGCAGTGAGGGAGGAACTGTGGACTTGAGACAAGAAGGCTGGAAGGGCTGAGACGCAGCTCATTTGTCTGGGCCACTGTTCCCTGGGGCAGCTATTTGCTATCAGTTTATGTCTCTGCTAATAAACATCCCTTCTGTTTCAGGGGCAGAATGGATCTCTTCCTTGCAAGCCAAAAACCTATGTACACCAAGCAACAGTCCTGTGGGAAGGGATGATCAGCCCCATTTCACAGATGAGGAAATGGAGGCTCAGAGGAGATACAATGCACTTGAAGGTACAGTTAGCGGCAAAGTCAAGATTTCAAACAGGGTCTGTCCAGCTTCAAAGCCTGTGTTTCTTCTAATGCTTTGTTTCATTATAAATTCCACATGAACATTGCCTTCTACTCTGTAGTATATCTGTTTAAAATAGCCCACTCCTTCCCAGTAAAATGATAATGCAGGGATCAGTCTATGCATGTTCTGTGGCACTGAGGACCCACCAGACCTCTGAGAGATGTGTGTGCCAGTTTGCAAAGCATGAGCCTGAGTGCCCCTTGGAGAAGTGACTTTTTAAGAGTCAGGCATTAGAGCTGGGTGTGGTGGCTCATTCCTGTAATCTTAGCACTCTGGTAGGATGAGGCAGGTAGATCGTTTGAGCTTGGGAATTCCAGACCAGCCTGAGCAAGAGTGAGACCCCATCTCTACTAAAAATAGAAAAATGAGCTGGGCGTTGTGGCAGGTGCCTATAGTCCCAGCTACTTGGGAGGCTGAGGCAAAAGGATTGCTTGAGCCCAAGAATTTGAGGGTTGCTGTGAGCTATGATGCCACAGCACTCTACCCAGGACAACAAAAGTCAGACATTAGGTTGAAAATGTTCACATGAGGCTCAGCGCCTGTAGCTCAAATGGCTAAGGTGCCAGCCACATACACCAGAGCTAGCGAGTTTGAATACAGCCTGGGCCTGCCAAACAACAACTACAACAACAACAACATAGCTGGGCGTTGTGGCGGGCACCTATAATCCCAGCTTACTTGGGAGGCTTAGGCAAGAGAATCGCTTAAGCCCAGGAGTTGGAAGTTGCTATGAGCTGTGATGCCACAGCACTCTGCCCAGGGTGACAGCTTGAGGCTCTGTCTCAAAAAAAAAAATAAATGTTCACATGGGTTTCACAGAGTCAAGGTATGGTCTGTCCTTTTCTAGCAGCAACTGCCTTGAGTTCAGCAGGTGTACAGTGATGTGAAGGGCTGCCCCTGCACAGAATGGCACCATGTTGCTAGTCCTTCATATTCTTGTGACTGATTTAATGACATATCTCCCAAGACCAGAGATCAAACAGACTTGGATTCTGCCCCTTCTCCAAAGCCTGGACTCACCTTGGCTCCGTCAGGGTTCTTTAGCTATGAGGCTTTGCTAGAGAACATTGTTTCCTGGAGGAGCCTTAGAGGGCTCACTAGCCCTCTTGCTTTTATATTTGCATAGGTAAGCTGCAGGGATTCTGACACATGGCCCTGGTTACTAAACACTGCACCAGAACAACCCCTTTATTTTCCTGAGGAGGAAAGTGCAGCCTGGACAGGGGAAGTGACCTGTCCAGAGTAACACAGCAAGTTGGTGGCAGCTTTGCCATCTAGCACTCTTCTGGGTCTCCAAGGCTTCCCTTCTGCCCAAGGGAGTCAATGTTGGGAGGGCTGAGGAGGCCACTGGCAGGAGGCCGGCAGACCCACCAATGAGGAGCAGTAGTTTGGTATTTCTATTTATTGACTCTTTAAACTTCATCATCCAAAGAGAGTAGCAAGAGAAACGTAGTCTAAGACCACAATGACCCACCCACCCAAAACCAAACCAAAACCAAACAGAACAAAACAAACCCCATCTGAAACCAGACCTTTGGAGCTGTAGCTGAAGCAGCGAGCGGTCTGAGGGACGGACTGGCTCCTTGCCACCCAGGGGCTGGGAGAGCTGCCCCTGAGTGGGAGCCTTTGCAGCCGATGAGGCCACATCCAGCCCCTCAGTTTGGGGGATCCTTCCTGAAGGGGCTGCCCCTAGCAGGAAGGGGTGTGAAGAAAGTCAGTGGTCAGGGTGAGGGGCTCCTAGGTCTGCCCCGAGGTGACTGTATGTGCCAGTGTATGAGACACAGGGAGGCAGGGCTGGGGGCAGTGGTGAAGAGGGCAAGGGCCCTTTCCTCTCACCTGAGAAAAAGCCCTGGCCAAGGCCCCACCAGCATTCCCAACTTAGAAAACCACCAAGGCACCACCAACAAACTGGGAAATGCCAAGACCTGGGGAGACCTCCAGATGGGAGCCACTGTCCCAGTAGTCACCATTTTGTCTTGGACAATGGAGGGTAGCCCAATCAGTATGAGGCCTTGGAAAGTTTGTGAAAGGGCAGTGTTTTTGTGCCCTGAACATACTGTGTGTGTGAGTATGCAAGGGGGGAGGGATTGGTCCCTCCAGGAAGGACCAAACTAACAAAGTTTGGTTAGGGTCCCAGGGTGGTGGGAATAGGGTTTTTTTCCTTCTGTCATTTCCTCAAATCACCCCAACCCCAGGTCATTGTATAAATAAGTGCTTGGGAAGGTATACATCTGAAAAGGAACATAAATACTGTACACGGGAAAGAATTCCATTCCTTGGCCTTCCTGCTGCCCCCAGAAAACTGTCCCTAAATATTGCACATGGCCCTCTCCAGCCCTGTGGGGTCCAGGCCTGGCTGTGTCTTTGGTATAAGCTCCAAGGACAGAGGTCCTGTGCAGCACACATGTCCCCCCACCCCATCATGACTGGGAGCACTGGAACAGCCAGAGAGCCAGGAGAGACCTTGGCCTGGTGGACCAGCGGGTGTTCCATCAGAAATGCTGTTGTGAAGACAAGACAGAGCCCACACAGGCACATGTGTGCCCTGATGAGACACTCCTCAAGGTCTGCGTGAGGGCTAGCAGGAGGCAGGCAGGCTGATGGGCAGGCAAGCAAGTCCTGGACCACAGCGGACAGGGTCACACCCTCCATAGGAGGAGGTGGTTTGTGCTGTCGTCACGGCCCACGGTCTCACTGCTGCTGCCACCCCCACTGCTGAGCCGGAAGTCCTCATAGCCATCCCCTCCACTGATAACCAGCATTTTAGGCCTGGCTGAGGTGGGGCTTCGGTGCCGCGGGGAGTCTCGGTGGTCCAGTGATGGCAGCTTCTCAGGGCCTGGGGGGCAGAGGGGAGATCTATTAGCCTGAGAGCAAGTGATGGCTTCGCTGTCCCATCATGGTCTGAGCTCCTACACCCTGGAAGACAGGAAGAAAGATATGCATACTTCGTGCAGGGATCCCACTCTCTGTCAGCCAAGAACGTATTTGGAAAGAAATGCCCACTTCCTGGCAGCCAGATTTCTTATCTCCCACTCATATTTTCTAGTCAGATCTTCTCAGGGTGACAACACTTTCTGTCACTCTTGATTATGGCTCATATAACCTCCTCCTCCTCATAACTATGTAATATTTCCACCTTCAACAGCCTTTTCCCAGTTAGGGAGTGTGAATCTGCTCTGAACCCAGACGACCCTGACCCAGGCTTTATTGCTTCCTGATTTCCACAGCCACTTCCTCTCAGGAATATGATTTTTTTTTTTTTTTGCAGTTTTTGGCCAGGGCCGGGTTTGAACCCGCCACCTCCTGTATATGGGGCCAGCGCCCTACTCCTTTGAGTCACAGGCACCACCCACCCAGGAATATGATATCTTTTCTTTTCTTTCTTTCTTTTTTTTTTGAGACAGAGCCTCAAGCTGTCGCCCTGAGTGCCATGGCATCACCGCTCACAGCAACCTCCAACTCCTGGGCTCAAGCGATTCTCCTGCCTCAGCCTCCCAAGTAGCTGGGACCATAGGTGCCTGCCACAATGCCTGGCTATTTTTTTGACTGCAGCCGTCATTGTTGTTTGGCGGGCCTGGGCTGGATTCGAACCCTCCAGCTCAGATGTATGGGGCTGGCGCCTTAGCCGTTTGAGCTACAGGCGCTGAGCCAGGAATATGATTTCTTGTTCTGCCAAGGCAAAATGTTTCTGATTGTGACCTCCTTCCTGTACATATTTCCTACCATTTCACTTTCTAATTTTCACAGTTCATTTCCCATCCTACGTGCTGTTCTATGGTATGTTTCCTGCTCTGATTTCTATTTCCTGTTCTGCACATCACTTCCTGACTCAACTTCCTGCCCATGTACATTATTTCTAGTCCTGTTTTATTTCCCATTATATATATGAAATATATGTAACAGGAAAAACTAAGTAACAGGACATATTTGCTATATACATACACCAGCTGTGCCACAGCTGCTTTTTAAGCTTATGGTTCATTCCCTGTCTTCCTGACACCTCTTTGGACAGCACTTTATATAAACACACACATGTGAACACACACACTATCCTAGTAGATTTCATTTATGGGCTTCCATCACCTCTTTCCTGTAATATAGGCCACTTCCAGCTTTATGTTACACTTTTTCTCCTTCTTGAAACCTCTTCTGGCAGGACAGTGAGGAGTCCTCAACTGAAACTCCAGGATTCCTGGCTTAGGGTAGGATGCACAGACCCACCTGTGTCTGGGGGAGGTGGTGGGGTTGGGCAGAGTAGGTTGAAGCCATCTGGCAGCTGGACTGCAGCCAAGAAGCGGACGTGGCCAGTGTGTCCCTGGCCAAGGCCAGCAGGGCTGAGTGGTGCCCGTGGACAGCTGACAGTGCCAGGCGAGGTGGGCATGGTGAGCACAACGCCGGCACTGGTGCCCACCCACAGCAGTTCCTCACACACCAGCAGTGCCGTGATACGCAGGCAGGCAGCCTTGTGCTGCCGGATGATAGCGTCTGAGCCTGGGGCAGGAGACAGACCGGAGCTGAGGTCAAAGTCTGGCTCTGGCTCAGCTTCCTCAATGACAGGGCAGAAAGGCTCTAAGGGAAGGTGTGGTGGTAGCTTAAGATCAGTACCTGCGAGCATCCTGTGCACGGGAGGGGTGACATCTACTTCTGCCAGCTGCTCAAAGGTGTCTGGATGGTAAAGACACACATGGGCGCTACCCTTCAATGTCACCCACACGCCCAGGCTGGAGTCCACCATGCAAGCCACACTGCGGCTTGAATCCTGCCCTACGTGAAACGTGTGCTAGATGGGGGAGCAGAGAATAGATGGTCACTGGCAGACACTGCATCAGTGTCCATCCCTCCCTCTTTACAACTCACACCAAACCTCTCCAGAACACCCTCCCAGATGGACCACAAAGGCAGCCTTGGTCCTTGGTCTGGATGATTAACCTTTCATAGCCTGGCTTCCCTGATGCCTCTTAATTCAATGCTCAGGAATTAAAATGGTGGCACCCTTTCTCCATAAGAGCACTGCAAAACTTAAAGGGTTTTAAGACCAGGCATTGGCCTCTCCTTGGACAGATGGGGAAGATGAAGCTTAGGAGGGGAAAGTAACCTGCCCAGGGCCAAACCAGCAAGTTAGTCACGGAGATGGGGCTTGAAACCAGGGCTTCACACTCCAGCCTAGCCAACGATAGAATAAGTGAGAGGGAAATCCAGGGAACCTGATACCACCAGACTAGAAACCTCTGACATGTATGTAAATGAAGCCAGGGCTAGTGGCCAGAGTCTAGCGCTAACAGATATAGACATCAGGAAGGACCCCTGTCCTGTCCCCAAAAGACCCCAATACCTGAGCTGAGAGATAGGATAGGCAGAAGCATGAATAAGGATCCCTGACGCACATGAGCACCTACTGTATTCCTCAGCAGCTACAGAAGGAACGAGAATCAAAGAAAGGCAGAGGCTGGCCCAGGATCGCACTGTGCTCAGCAGAAGGTCCCAACCCCAGCTGGATGCTTTTTATGTCCCCCCATGGTCTCATCTTCCTGTCACATGGGCCCAGTTCCCCCCAAGTCACCAATTCCATCACTCTGTTCCCCACTACCTGCAGCTGCAGCGTGTCAGGGCTCAGGACAAGGACGCGATTCTGGTAGCCACACCACAGCCGCCCACCCACAGATACCATCTTGGTTATGGGGCTCCCCTGAGCACCCAGGGTCACGGATTTGAAGTTCTGGGGGTCCCAGAAACGGCCTGGAATGGGAGGTAAAGAAAAAAAGAAATTCATTCTAGTACTGAATTTAAGCCTCACTCTCCCCTGAAATGAGATGTCAACAACCCCATTTATTAGCAAGGACAATGAGGCCCAGAGTTGCCCAAAGCAGGACAGAGCTCCAACACTGGCGAGGGGATTGGGATGGGTGGGTCCTCACCTGCTTCTCTTTGGTAGACCACAAGTTCTCCGTTGGCCAGGGACACAAATACCTGGTTGTTCAGATATCTGGGCAGGAAAAAGAAGGAGCAGTCAGGGAGTTCAGGAGGCCAAAGTGGGTCACCTGGGGCCTGGGGAATAATAGATAAAATGGCTGTGGCTCCCCAGAGAGTACCTCCTTCCACCCATGAGAGGTCTGACACTAAGAAGAGACAGTGGCTGTCCCGAGCTCACATAGTGTGTAAAAGACACTGCTAGCCTAAGGCCAGGCCTCTGGCCTTCAGCCTCTGCAGACAGGAGGGGCAGCAGAGCAGAGGGACCCAGTGGACAGGAGGAGGCCTACATGTGTGGCTGAGAAGGATGTGGATAGGAAGGGCTGCCGCAGGGCCTTACAGGATGCAGGTGACAGAGGCTGCATGCTGGAGCTTCAAGCTGTTCCTGCGATCACGAATGCTGTCCGAGGACTGGTACACGTGGACACTGTGGATCAGAGGTGTCCCTGTGACAAATGCTTGGGGCACACTAGTCCCTGAAGTCATCCCCTCTCTTCTCTGCCTGGACCACTATATCCTCTACGGTGCCTGCCCAAGGTATTGAGGTCCTACACCCTCCCACGGGTTCAGACTCACTGGCACCCCTGGATGGCAGTACCCCTGAGGTCTGTGTTTGCTTCAAGATGCCATCTGATTTCCAGGGCAGGGAGTCCCCAGCCCCTTCCCTGTCTTTACCAGCCATCCTCGGTGCCCAGCCACACGGAGCTCTGGTAGGCCTCAGGGTCAATGCTCAGCAGGTCCTCAAGGCTGCCCCGGGTAAAAGAGCCGCGGCTGGAACGGCGAAGGGCTCGCCCATCCATTGGGCTGCTGCCACAGGGACCGCCAGGGCCAAAGGAGCTAGACAGCGGCAGAAAGCCAGGTTCCTGCTCTTCCTCAGAGCTGGTTGTCTCTGCTGTGGCCTCCTTCGAACTTGGGGTCTCTTCATCTGAGAGAGACAAAGGTCCCTGTCTCCATCACCCCCACCAGGTATCTTTCTAGGACTCAGTCTCAATACATCCCTCCTGGCCATGACCTTCCTGAGGGCCTCTCACAGATGTTCTTCTCATCCTGGAGGCCTCTGCATCTGCTCAGGCTTCTTACCCTGTTCACTGATACCTCAGCCACATAGACACCTGTCCAGACACCCCCACAACTTGGAGAGAGGGACCAAGCACTCCACTCAGTAACCCATCTTCCTTAACTGGGCTCTCCAGGGTCTTCAGGATCCTGTCTGTGTCACTGTCCTTGGGTCCTCATTGTTACAGCCTCTGCCAACCTTGTTGGCTCCCACTGCTCCATGTGCTGACATCCTGATATCTGACTCCATGTCTCTGCCTCATGCCCTCTGGGCAGCCCACTCTGCCTGCCAGTCCCATGTTGGACACTCACTGCCAAAGCTAGAGGAGATGGTGGATCGGCTGGCCTGGCTCTGTAGGGTTCCCGAGGGGCTGGGTGAAGACTCATCATCGGAATCACTGTCAAAAGGCACCAGTTCTGGACGGGGGTCACCCTCGGTGGGGCCTGGTACTATGTCCAGGCCCGAACCTGCAATGGAGATGTGCAGGCAGGGCTGGGGCCCCGGCTCTGCCAGTGTTGCTGCTTCCTCATCGGCAGCAGCCTCCACGTCCAGCTCTGGCCCAGCAGGCTCTGCTGTTGTCTCACGGGGCCCCCTCAGTGATCCTGGCTGCTCCCTGTGAGACAAGGGGAGTGGGGACAACAGCTGTGACCAGCCAAGCTCAGCTGACCTGCTGCTGGCCCTCCCACTGGATCTGCTCACAGCCATGGTGAGGTAGCCTCGGTGTGCTGGGGCAGAGTCTCGGACTCCCAGGCCCACAGGGCACCCACTGTCACCCGGGTTTAGGTGACAGATGAAGCCTCACCGATGGCAGTGGCGCTGCAGGCCAGGCACCGCCCCAATGCAGAGGATACGGGCGGAGCAGACCGCAATGCAGGCTTCCACGTCGGGCTCTCCACGCAGACTCAGCAGACACACCTGGCCCACGTAGCCGTCGCTGTTGCACACCCACACCTCAGGTGAGGGCTCTGGGCAGCTGTTTAAGGTGGGGGCCGCGCAGGAGAACTGTGGGAGGTACCAGTGGATGGGGAAGGTGAATGGAGGAACTGCTGCCAGCTCCCCTTTCTCCAGGAGGACCCCCCCCCAGGATGGAAGGAGGCAGGCCTGCATGGGTGTGTATGGATTCCCTAAATGCCCTTCTAGATACACATGTACACGTATAGCACACACGACACTTCACACTTCAGATGCACTCACGCCACTCCTGCCCATCTGATACAGGCACAGCCTGTAGGTGCCTGTGCACATAGAAGTCTGATCACGAATACATGAACGTAACAATTTGACTTTGGTAACTTCTGTACATATGTATGCAGAAAAGCAGACTCAGACAAGCACTTACATGAGACCTCTTCCCGTCAGTCATATAGCCTTCGCTCACGTGCACAGACAGAGATATGCCCGAGACATACCCACATGCATGCGGTACATACACAGTGTCCACGTGTACGTACAACTGTACGCACTCAAAGTCATGAGGAGCAATAGCAACGTTCCAGACATGCATGCAGCATTGTAGACAAAACGAAAATTCAGGGACACTTGCTGGCTTTGACGCATGCACACACATGACCCACGTGCAGACACACCTGCATGCCGCTGCGGGTTTTCATTATGGGGATGGCCTTCAGGAACTCGGGGTCTAGACAGCTTTTGCTGGATGCTGTAGTAGAGATAGACGGACAGACACAGGGACAGGGCAGAGGGAGATAGACCCTTCTCAGCATCCCCTGGTCCTGTTTCTGCCCCATTTCCCCTCCTCTGCTGCCCCTCTAGGGAGGACGTAAACCACCTCCCACCACACCCTAGATACATGGTGGTCGTGCTTCATACTCTGCTTGCTCCTGGGCTCAATCTGTTCCCATCTGTTTTGTGTCAGGGTTAGACTCAGAGATCTCTGAGAATTTTCTAAGCCAGAACCTTGATCAACAGCTTTTCCTGATCCAGCCCTGTTCACAGTGTGTGTGTGGAAGGGAGGATACAGGGAAGGTTTTGCTCACTGGTGCCCGTGGGCAGCGATAACTCTATCTATGGAATCCCTCCATAGAGGGATTCAGAAGATCCAGAAGCCTTAGTCCTCCCTCCCCACCAGGTGGGGCCGGAGCACACAGCACCCCACTTCTGGGATTCTGGCTCCTGAAGTCATTGACAGCTGAGGTGTGGCCCACCGCTTACTGCCCAGAGGCTCGGGGTGCCTGGGCTCACCCAGCTTCCTCTTGGCCTCATCGAAGGCCTGTTCGAAGCCAAGGCGGGCGTCAGGGTGGGGAAACTCGAAGATGAAGGAGTCGGTGCCTTCGGGCCGTGTGGCACAGAGCTCCAGCTTGGTTGGTGGGAAGGAAAGGGCATAGCACAGCGCCTGCTTCTCTGACAGGTCCCGGTGCATGGCCGCTGAGAGGTCCCGCAGCACGTCATCCAGGCTCTGCAGGGAAGAGGGCCCAGGCCTCAGGCCCAAGCGTCTTCTCACAGCCTGTGCCTGCCCCTGGGAATGTGTGTGGGGACCTGCCTCTCTCCTCGGACAGTAAATGGGACTCTGTCTCCTCTCTTAGACTAAGAGACAGCCTGGATTTCCCCTATAGGCAAGGGCTGGGCCCTCTCTCCCTCTCAGATGGGGATGGAGCTCTGCCTTCAACCTCAGACCTAGAACATGTCGCTTCCTGAAGACGAGGTTGAGGCTGTCGTTTTACCTCTCAGGTAAGCAAAAGAGATGTCTCTTCCCTCAGACAAATGCCAAGCTGTGTCTCCCCCTCAGATAGGGTCAGGGACATCCTTCCCTCACCACCCCCCCAGCCTCAGGCAGATGACACAGACCTGGTGAGGGAAACCGAGGCTCTCAGAGAGCTTGCTCATTTGGCCCAGGGTAGTAAGGTCTTCATCTAGGCGGCTAATGGCCTTCTGGATGTTCTCCCGATTGGTGGCTTGGGACGCCCCTGGTGGGGACGGAGGAGCGCCAAGGACAGATACAGAGATGGATGCAGTCAGGCTTGGAAAGACACTCCTCCCCTCACTGCATAACTTGCAGTGGGGCACAGGAGAGGCATGACAAACACAGAGAGGAGACACATCAAGCTCTCAGGAATAAGGTTAATAGGCAGCTACCAGAGAAACCCCAGGTCTGAGAATCGGGGACCGTGCCTGATTCAGAGCCACATAGCACAAGATGTCAGGCCATGGAGAAGTCCCTGGGAGAGCATTCAGGGAAATGGCAGACTACCCTGCAGGGCATGCAGCTCCAGCTGACATAGAACCACTGCGGTGCAGCCCCCGGGAGTTGGCCAAGCAAGCAGAGCCTTAGGCAGGCAGATCTGCTAACAAGACATTCCTTTCCCCACAAAGGAGGGACAACGAACTGATGCCCTGGATTTCTCTGGTCCTATCCCATACCTGACTATTGCTGAGGGGTTGGCCCACGGGCAGCTTGGCACCCCCAGGCTCACTACTGCCTGGTTCAGGGTGCACTCTCCGAACCAGCAACCTCTAAGTGGGGCTCTCCCTCCCCTTGTAGGCAATAATATACAAATTCCTACTGTGTATAAATTACCCCATCTGTGGTGTTTTTCTTATAGAAGCTCAAATAGACTAGGATAATCCCCTGCTCCTTCTGGGACAAACTGTCCCGTCCCACCCCTCACCACTTGGGCGGCCACATTTTCTTCCATGAGACCCTACCCCATTCCTGGCCACAGCTGACTAGACCAAGAGGGGGCATCTAAGCTAAAGGTGGTCATTTTATTGACCAGTAATAATAAAAATCAGCTTACACTGCTTGTGGGCCAGGCCTGGGTTCACCCAGGGCCCCCTCACTCTGGGGGCCAAGCTCTAGGTGAGCACTCCTCTAGGTGAGCCTGGAGACAGAGGCTGGGCCTGCTCATTGGAGTTACAAGAAAGCAGAAAGCTAAAAGCAGTAAGAATGGGCCAACTCACAGCAAGAGGGGGAGAAAGGCAGACAGAGCAGGAGCCCTTGAAGCTGCTTCAGCTCTCAACAGTCTTAGCCCCAAACAACACGAATCGTTGCAATTAGCCTTTTCCTACACTAACTTGAGCGAGTCTCTGTTTCCCACGTACAAAACCACTGAACCAGAGCAGTGCCACATCATTTA
Source organism: Nycticebus coucang (assembly GCF_027406575.1). NCBI lineage: Eukaryota > Metazoa > Chordata > Mammalia > Primates > Lorisidae > Nycticebus > Nycticebus coucang. Next base: position 66,305,837 of record NC_069793.1, on the reverse strand, counting down.
ACATTAGCAGCTCGAGTGAATTTGTACAGATTAACCAATGGTTAATTCATTGTGTCTGTTCTCCCTGCATGTGCCCCCAAACCCCGCCCACCTGCCCTACCAGTCAGAAGGTGGTGTGCAAGGGCAACGTGGCCTGGCTCTGAGGGTGCCACCAGGTCCTTTAGACCAGCCACCCACAGAGGGGGGAAGCAAGGCCCCAAAGCAGGAAAGCAGATGGATAAACGGCCAGACTGGCTAAGCTCAAACCCTCCAGAAAGGCTTCTCAGAGGAAGACCCCAACACTCAGAACCTCGGGGCAGGCCGGAGCCAGCCTCACCTTTAATGATGTCTGCGTCCTCCAGTGGCAGCTTCCATAGCATCTTGTACTTGCTGGCTGTGTCGATGACACTGGCTGCTGTGTACCTGTGGGGAAATAAGAGGGCACTCTGGCCAGGGTGGGGGAGTGGGGCCCAGGGAAGAGCAACTGCTCCCCCTGCCCACACCACCTGAGCCCCGCCCCAGCCACTCACAGGCTCATGGAGCTGCGCCGCAGAGAACCTGACTTTCGCTTCAAAGTGGTGCAGACAATAAGGTCCGAGAACAGGAAGAGGGATCGGTCCTTCTTGCCACCAATCGCCTTCTATGGGGCCCGAGGTAGTATTCAGGCAGAGTAACAAAGTCCACAGCCCACCCACAGTGCTCAAGGGGACAACAAGGCCCAGGGATGGACAAGGGCTCTCTCCCAGCTGCTCAGAGTCAGAGCAAGATTAGGGTAGAAGAGCAGGGAGACCCACAGGTGGCAGGAAGGAGCCGAAGAGTGACAAGTGGAGAGGTGGGGGCAGGTGGGCAGACACTGGGACGCTTCTTACCACTTCAGTGATCATCTCCTGCCTCAGGAACCGCCGCAGAGGTGCCTGGAGCTGTGGGGCAGGAGGGACAAGGTGTCTTGAACACTAATTATCAATCCCTATCCTCTCCACAAATCCCAGTGACCCCCAGCCCCGCTCCACGGGCCAGGCCACTGGAAACAACATTCTGGCCACCCTCCAAACACTGTGCTGCCCAGCCATGGGACACATGGTCAGAGACGGACGTGGAAGAGGATGCAGATAGGTGAGGATGTGTGATGATGCCAGATGCTGGCAGACACGATGCGGATACACTGCAGCCTTGCGGGACACAGACATGGCCACAACACAGGTGACCACAGATGCAGACAGAGGATGAGCACACGGAGCGTGGGTGGGGCAGGGCGGGGCTGCACGCACGTCCTCCATGCCCTCGATGTGAGCCTCGATCTCCTGCAGCACGCGGGCATGGCGCTCTGCCTCCTCTGCACTCCGCACACCCTTGTTGATGCGTTCCGCCACCTGCTTGATGTTCCGCTGTGCATCCAGCAGGAGTGGGTGATCTGGGTGGTCCTCAGGTGTATGCTTTAGGAGGTCCTGGGGTGGGAATGGGGACCAGACCTGCCTGCTTAGCTATCCCTGGGGCCCCGCACTAACTGCTGGAGCAGAAGGGACTATGAGTAGACAGTGGAGAGGACTTCCTTTCCCACCTAAACCCTGGAGACCCTGATACCAGGCTCAACCAGGCAGGGGTCTCACAGCCCCTCTATCCCCCTATGCTTGCAGACCTTGACCCCCTCCTCACCCAGCCCCATGCCCACCTTCACCAGAAGCTCATAGCGTGGGATCCGCTGCACGGGCTTGATCATGAGGTCAGATAGTGCCTGCTTCTCCTTGTTCTCACGCATGCTTTGCTGAAACCCAAAGCAGGGCAGATGGATACCCATGTGAGGAATGACATGCCAGGGGGTATGTCCAGGGACAGGCCCCCAGAAAACACCTCCAGCTCAGCCTGTGGTCAGAGGCTGACCCAATGGTGAGGGCTATGGTGCCCGGACTAGGAGCTGGCCCAAGGTGAGAGTCACTCCATCCCCTTGCCCTAGCCCCCAATACCTCCAGGAACTTGAGAAAGGCAGGTCTCGCCTCTTTAGCCACACGCACGGCATCCTTTGCATTGAGGAAGTTATCGATATAGGCAGAATAGATGTTTACCAGGACATCTTTGGAGAACTATAGGGGAGGAGAGGCAAGTTGGAGACCCTCAGGGTGTCCCTCGCCCCATCTTCCCCAGTCCTGGTTTCCATTGATTCATGAGTTGACATCTTTTCCCTCCAAACTAGAAATGATACAGACACTAAGGGATCAGTCCTGTGCTTGTGCAACAGTGGCTGAGTGTGCATGTGCTGCATGTGTGACTATGTGATCAGCTTCATGCACATGTGGATATACATCTATACAAGTATACATCTTACCTGGGTATGTCTGTGTGTGCTTGGATGTGTGCTGTGAGCTCAGACCTGGTTCCTTCACTTCCAGATGGGCCTTTCTGTCCCTGGGTCTCCAATCTCACCAAGTCCAACCAGCTAGGTCTCCCTCTTCCTTCTCTGAGTGGCACAGACTATTCTAGCCACCCGGCCTTTGCTCCTGTAATTCCCTCCACCAGGAATGCCCTCACCCCTCCACTTCTCACCCACTCTCAGGGCTGAGCTGCCTGCTCCAGGAAGAGAGTGCTGCTGGTAGTACACCTGGCCTCTGACTTCTCCTGATCCCCCAGGACAAGTTCCCTTTTCCAAGGAAAAAGTTCTCCATCCATCCCACCCACAACAGAGCCCTGCTCAGGACAGGGCACATAGCTGGTGGCTGATACCTGCTGGCCAGCTGGTGGCAGACTAAATATGGAGGTTCTTGGTCCCTTGTCTAGGAGTCAGGACACCAGGGTTCCTGTTTCAGCTGCACCATGGATAGGCTAAGTGATCATTTCTGGTGTGTCTAGCTCCCTCAAGGCCTCAGAGTCCTTGTCTCTCTAATGTGCCAACTGTCTGCCTCTGGACAGAGCAGGACAGGATATAAGGCAACTCAGGGAGGAAGATAGCCCTCACTAAGCACCCCCATCCTGGGGCAGAGCATCCTGTGTGCCTGGCAGCCCAGGGCTTCCGCCACAGTCCATCATCGGCATGAAGGTCCAGGCAAGGAGCTGCGCCCAGGGACACTGAGGGCCGGAGATGTCAGCACTCAATCCAGGTGGGGGTCCCATCTGGTCACATCAGTTTCCAGCTTAGTAAATAGCCTCTAAAACCTATTTAAGGCTCAAGGCCCCACCCTACATAATAACAAACACATTAAAACACACACATCCCACAAAAACAGATATAATTTTCTTTTGCTTGTGAAATTTTGAAGTAATTTTTACAATTTTGCTTTTGAAATTATGTAACCATTTAGTTTGCATTTGACTGTGGCTCTGAGTAACCATTTAGTTTGCATTTGACTGTGATTTATTAGTCACCATAATATATTCTTGGGAATTCTGGAAAAATCACAAAATATAACTTTAAGTTTTTCATTTATAAATTCTTATACATGAACGCTAAATTTAACAATGGAAGAAAATGGCATGCTATGTTTTACAAGCATTTCCTGTGTTTATTAGTTTGCTTTTGCAGTTCATTTTGAATTTGGAAATCAATACCTTTTCTAGCGTCTCAATCATTACGGTAGGAGCTTGACAAGCTTACAGGGGGGTCTGGCCTGTGGTGAGAAGGAGTACGGGGCAGGGCGGAGCCCGGGTGCCGCAGCCAGGTTTCCTGAGGTTAAACCCTCCACCTCTGACTGTGACTTCGATAAGATTACTTATTTCTCTCTGCCTCAGTCATCAACTTTAGAATCAGGGTAATCACTGCATCTTCCTCCTAGGGTTGTTGATACATATAATGTATTTAGAATAATGCCTACCACATAATCAATGACAAATAGTGTTATTATTATTAAAATACCTGATGGAGAAAAGAGTTAGTCAAGACTAGGCTGGGGTCAACAGCAAGCCCAAGTCCAGGGTCAGGATCAGGGCAGTTGTTTAGGTTCAGGTAAAGACAGAGGTTGAAGTCAGTACCAGCATCCATGTAAGGTCTAGGGCAGCATCAGCACCAGCTCAGGTTAGGACTGAGGTCAGGTCAGTGCCAGCCCTTGGGGCTAGGTCCAGGATCAGGGCAGTGTGCTAACCAACCTTGGGGTTGGGGTCCATGCCAGAGTCTGGCCAAGCTCTGAGGTTAGGCAGTGTCCAGGTCCAGGTCCACCTAGGGTATGGGGTCAGTGCCAATGTCTAGCCAAGTTCTGGAGTCAGATCTGGGAGCAGAGTCAGTATCCAGGCAGGGTGGGGTGGGGGCGGGAACCACGGCAGCATCTAGCCCCTTCCATGAGGGCCCGAGCTTGTGGGTGCTGGCAGCAGTGGGCAGCGGGGCCACTCACCGATTGGAGGAGCAGGGCTCCCACCTTCTGCTGGGCATGCCAGGTCTGCACACAGTGTCGAACCTGCTCTAGGAATTGCTCGTGATGCTCCAGGAGCTCAGGGATCTGGTCGAAGATCTCATCCACCAGCGATGGGTCACACAGCAAGGAGTTCTCTGGCTGCTTCAGTGGCTGCATATAGCCCTGAAGGACCCACAGGGTGAACGCACGTGCCTCAGAGAAACAGCTTCCCCCCACCTGCACAGGCCCTGTGTGAGTGCATGCAGACACTGGGCTCAAAGTTCAGCGCCCCGTCTCCCACATCTCCCTTGGGAGACCAGGAGCTCTAAAAGTGAGACAGGAAGACCTATGCCCTCACGGCCCAGCCCAGGGCCTGGCACAGGATGGGGAGAAGAGGGCTCAGGAACTGTCTGTAGAGTGTATAAACAGAGCTTGGAATGATGAGGCTCCCTAGGAGATCACCCAACACTAACTTAGCAAAGATTTATTGAGCACTTACTGTATGCCAGGCACTGTTCTAGAAACTGGGAGATAGCAGTGAACAAGAAAGACCAAAACCCCTGGGCGGCGCCTGTGGCTCAAAGGGATAGGGCGCCAGTCCCATATGCTGGAGGTGGTGGGTTCAAACCCAGCCTTGGCCAAAAACCACAAAAAAAAAAAAAAAAAAAAAAGGAAAGACCAAAACCCCTGCCCTCACTAGTCAGATAAAACACATACATAAAAGAATAACAAAAAAAAAAAATCACATTTCATCATATCTAAGAGGAACCATCATTTTTATTTATTGTGACACGCCAACAATTATAGGATGAACCCTGATTTCAGAGATGTTACAATGTTGAAGACCCTGTGTCTTACAATGGACAAGTATGGAAATCATGAGGGGCGTTAAAAGGCAAGAACTACTGTGAAGATGGGGGGCGCATAGGTCACAGGGGAAGTTATTGGAGGCTGTTAGTGACACTATCAGCATGTAGTGTTAGTTTTCAATGGTCAGTCTGTGACTAAACTGAAATCTGCGTGCAATGAACAGCCCAGCTCAGTGGCTGGCGCGCTGTGGGGGGAGGTTGCCCTCTGCTGGCCTATATTGTAACTACAGGCCCAAGAAAGAAGGGTGTTATTTGAAAAAGCATATGTGATGTTGCAATAACATTTATATTAAACATTTAAAAAATCTGGCTTGTTTTGTAAAACAAGCTTCAAAGAGTAAAGCTCAACAGAATTCTGCTGCCTGGTTGGGGATTCTGGAAAGGCCAGGGGTGACGGTGAGGAGAAAGGCAGGCAGCTTCCCTCTCACGGCTCTCAGGCCAGGGTGGGCCAGCACCTGGGGCCTGGGCTGGCTCAGGGTCACCTGGGCTGGGTCAGGGTCATTGCCTCAAAAAGAGCAGCAGCTAAATTGCAGGCACACAGAGGGAGGAAAGAATAAACAGCGACTGAAAGCTTGACAGGGAAGCTGCTCCCAGCCAACAGCATTCACTCAAATGCTCCCCGAGTGGTAACCTGGGGCCTGCTGAGCACTGGGCTATCTCAGCTCATGGGCAAATCCCCTGCACCTGTGGGGTTCACCGGTGAGTAGGAGGCCACAGGAAGGAAGCACAAGAAATAAGGAACTTATAATGCTAGAGGTATGATTGCTACAAACACAGGAGAGTGCCAAGGGAGGGGGCATGCCAGGGTGGTCAGTGAAAGCTGAGTGTCGGTGTTGAAGATAGGCTCAAGGGTGAGAGTGACACTGAGGAAAGGGTGTAGCCTCAGGACCTGGGTTCATATCCTACCTCCTTCTGGCTGCTAGCCTTGGTATTTAACTTCTTTCTTCATTTTAAACACCTGGCCTGCAGGAACGATCTGTGGCAGCAGTGATCCCTGGGAGGTACCACCAGGGCTGTGGAGTCTAGTCTCACTATGCTTCAGGAAGTACAGACTAGTGGGTGACAGAAAGGACCTAGAGTCTGACTGACAGGGTTTCAACCCAGGCTATGGCACTTCCTAAATCTGCGACCTTGGACAAGATGCTTTATTTCTCTGGGTCTCAGTTTCATCATCTGTAAAATGGGGGTTATAGTCAGGTTTATATGAATTAAGCATGAAAAGCACACAGAACAGTGCTTGGCACGTAGTGAGTACTCAATAAATGGCAGCTATGACTACTTACTAGATGGATCTGAGTCTTCAATTCCTGGTATGAAGAAGAATATAATATCTACCTCATAAGGGTGATGTGTGGATTAAATGCAACTTTATATAAGCATGCATGCAAGCACACTGAGTTGTGGGCAGTTTGCTAAATTATTCTCATAGGTCTCTTACCATTTGCCTCTGAGGCAGGTACTATAACTATCCCCACTCTACAGATGAGGAAACTGAGGTGGAGACTGGTTATGTAACATGCTACAGGTCTCACAGTTCATCAAGAGGTCAAGTTTGAACGCCCATGACTTGGCTCCAGAGCCATGCTCTGGACCACACAACTGGACCTCAGTCCTCCCTCCTACACTCCACACTCCAGGCTTTATGGAGCAATAGTCCTTGGGTTCAGGTGACTCCTATACCTCTACCCCTCCCCACCCAACACTCAGTTTCCTCCACCCACAGGTCCTGCTTGCCCTGTAGGAGATTGAGAGGTAGAAAGACACGCCTAGGCCCTGCCCGCTCCTAGATCTCCACTGCTCCTGCCTCCTGCCTGAGAACAGGCATGGGTGGTGTCACTTGTAAATCTTCTCTCTGGGAGATGAGTATGATTAACCATATTTTGCACATAAAATCAAGGCTCAGAGAAATGAGGTGATTAGTCTGATGTCACCCAGCAAGGAGGCAAATGACTCAAACCCTGGACTGTCTGATCCTAATGCCTCCAACTGTCACCTAGGGGACCAGCAAAGGACCACCCCTCCCACCCCCAGGCCCCTGCATGTTACTCCTCCTCCCTCGCATTCTGCTTGTGTCCCTCCTATGGCTTTTGTGTGCATAACGTAAAGTCCAGCTCCACGGCCCAGCCTGGCCAAGTCCTACCTCCCTCTTGCAGCCACACTGGCCACCTCTGGTCACCTACTGCTCTAGGTTTCCTCCAGCCTCTCAACCTTGGTCCCTGCTGTACCCTCTGCTGGGAAACAGCCCTTCAGAGCTCTCTCTGCTGAAATCCTACCCACCCTTCAAGTCTCAGCTAAACACCCCACCTCAGAGAAGCTTTCCCCTACTACCATTATGGACCCTATTCTGTTTTCTTACCTCTCCATGTACTTTTTTTTTTTTTTTTTTGAGATAGAGTCTCACTAAGTCGCCCTGGGTAGAGTGCCGTGGCATCACGTTCACAGCAACCTCAAACACTTGGGCTTAAGCAATTCTCTTGCCTCTGCCTCCCAAGTAGCTAGGACTACAGGTGCCCATAGTAACACCCAGCTATTTTTGCTTTGTTGCAGTCGTCATTTTTGTTTAGCAGGCCCGGGCCGGGTTCAAACTTTCCAGCCTCGGTGTGTGTGGCTGACGCCCTAACTACTGAGCTATATGCGCCAAGCGTCCATGTACTTTTTAAAAAAAAAAATAGAAGCAATGTGTTTTTTTGTGGCAAAATATAAAATTTACCATTTTAAGTGTATAGTTCATTTCATTCACCTTAAGTATATTCACATTTTTTGTGCCACCATCATTCATCCATCTCTAGCATTTTTTGCTTCTTATAAAACTGAAATTCTGTACCCATGAGGCACTAATTCCCCATTCCCTCCTCCTCCAGCCCCTGGCAACCACCTTTCTACTTTATGTCTCTATGAGTTCAACTACCCTAGGTACCTCATATAAGTGGAATCATATTTGTCCTTTTGTGACTGGCTTCTTTCACTTAGCATAATGTCCTCAAGGCTCATGCGTGTTATAGATGGGTCAGAATTTCCCCTCCTTTTAAGGTTATACCCATCACAAGCATGTGCTCTGGGTGTGTGTCTTTGCATTCCCCTGTGTCATGTGTATGACCTGTCTGACTGGTCACTGTCGGTCTCTGCCACAGGCCATAAGCTGCAGGAAGACAGGCCCTCATCACTCAGCTGACTCGGCCCCCAGCCTCACTGCTGAACACCGCCTACAGCACTAAAGGGGCTCACTGCAGACGGGTGCAGTGACTGTGTTAATGCCCTGGGTGCTTCGCCCTTCCCTCTCACTCTGCCTGGGTGGCCTGAGCAAACTCATCCTGTACCATGACTGCCAGGCCCCACTTTGGCTTGGGCCCCTGTTCTCTCAGACCCCAGGCCTGCATGGGCATACAGGTTCTGGGTCTCCCCCAAACCCACACATCTAACCTGAACTCACCACCATGCTCTAGCCATGCTCCTCCCCTGTGCTTTGCCTTCCCAGGCCAGGAGCCCAGGCATTATCCTGGTCTTCCCGACCTCATCCCCCACCTCTAACCAGTCATGGTGCCTGGCCTGACTAGTCTATCTCCTGAGTATCTGTCTCCAGTGCTCCCTCCCTGCAGCCTCTGCCCCCGCCTGACCTCAATGGCCTTGGCCTCCTCTTTTGCCACCCACCTTCCCAGCCATCAGACACTTTGTGAAGCATTAATCAGGTCACACGCCTCCCCTGCTCAAAACCCTTTGCTGCTTCTCCAGGTTCCCCAGCAGAGTCCACACCCTCCTCCTGTTGTTCAAGGCCCTCCGGGGGTGGCCCTTGTTGACTCTCACAGTGGCACCATAGGACCAACCCCCTGGGCTCTGTGCCAGCCACATGGGCCTCTAAACATGCCAGGCTTTCTCCTTACTTGATTTGTATGTGCTGTTCCTGCTGCTGAGAAGACAGGTCTTGGCAGAAGCCAGCACCTCCTCCAGGGAACCCTTCTGAGCCCACACCTAGCAGGCGCCCCTCGATGCTTCTAGAGTGCCCCATTTACTCAACTATGTCCTCAGCAGGCCTGCGAGCTTCTGTGGCAGGGGCTGGTCACTCTTATTCATCTCTATGAGTCCTGCACCTAGAATTAGGGCCTGCATACAGCAGGTGCTCAGCATTTAATTCCATTCCCAACTCTGTTGGTCTCATGAAATGGACTCCTAACAAAAAACTCAATAACCTTTAGCATCTGCAGAGGATGATGCCTCTACCAAGGGTCCTCAAACTTTTTAAACAGGGGGCCAGTTCACTGTCCCTCAGACGGTTGGAGGGCCGGACTATAGTTTAAAAAAAACTATGAACAAATTCCTATGCACACTGCACATATCTTATTTTGAAGTAAAAAAACAAAACTGGAACAAATACAATCACACAGCTGCATGTGGCCCATGGGCCATAGTTTGAGGACCCCTGCATAGGCCATCATCCACTCTAGTGGCCAACTCAGAAAACCCCAGTCAATGAATAAAATGGAGGGGAGCACATGAGAGGGGGGGTTCTCAGATCTAAACTCAGGACCAGGGCTGCCATGAAGTGGGAAGACCATTGGGAGGGACTCCTGACTCCTCCTAGGGGGTGGCCACATCAGGATTCTCTGTGGAAGGGTGGTATGTCCCAGGTTAACAGCTCTCTGGCCTCAGCCCTTTGTCCGTGAAATGGGTTTGCTCCCACCCGTCTGATAGCCTCATGGATGCAGCATGGCCATTCTCAGGAGCCTGGGCCAAGAGCCTCACCTGCAACAGGGTGCGCAGCGACTCCACATATGACTGTTCCGTGTCCAGCAGAGTCATGGTCACGTGCTTCCGCATGTCCTATGGGGAAAGGAGCAGAGAGTGAATAAGGGTGTCGTTACCCTCAGATCCTATCTCCTGCAGCCACACTCTCTCCCTGGCCTTGAAGGCCTTCACTCCTGCTACCCAGGGTTCCTTGGCAGTTCCCCCAAAAGCCCTGGACCTCCTTCTGGCAGCCCTTGACTCTGATGTTCCACAGCAGGAGTGACCTCCCCATGCTATATCTCAAACATACACCCAACCCACAGCTGTGGGCAGATCTGGAGATCTCTGGTTTACTTTTTGGTTCTCTGCTGGGCTCATGAAAAGGACACCTAAAAAAAAAAAATTAATAACCTTTCACATCTGCAGAGGACGAGGCATCCAGGCCATTACTCAACTAGCTGCCAACTCCAAAAACCCCACCTTCAGCCTGAGTGCTATGGGGACATCCCGCACCTGGCTGGGCTTCACATTTTCCTCAGAGAGGACACCTTCACCCCCTGCTACAGAAGAAGATACCAAGGAACATTGGAGTGATGTCGGAGCAAAGGTCACATAGCTGGGTGGTGCCAGGGGTCAGCCACTTTCAGACCAGGCTGGACCCCAATTCTCTCATTTAAAAATGCTAACTGAGGGCGGCGCCTGTGGCTCAGTCGGTAAGGCGCCGGCCCCATATACCGAGGGTGGCGGGTTCAAACCCGGCCCCGGCCAAACTGCAACCAAAAAATAGCCGGGCGTTGTGGCGGGCGCCTGTAGTCCCAGCTACTCGGGAGGCTGAGGCAAGAGAATCGCTTAAGCCCAGGAGTTGGAGGTTGCTGTGAGCTGTGTAGGGCCACAGCACTCTACCGAGGGCCATAAAGTGAGACTCTGTCTCTACAAAAAAAATAATAATAAAAATGCTAACTGAGCCCTCCTATGCACCAGCCACCATCTAAGCATTATGCTATTAACTACTCCCAACCACTCTGACAAGATTATTCACGTCATTTTATGGATGGGAAAAAGGACACCCAGACACTCGTGCCTCCATCCTGATGATCTGAACAACTGAGTACCCCCCAAGGGTCACCCAGCCTCTGTACTCACAACCCCAGGGACAGGGTGCTCCTGGTCAGGGTGAGCTCTGTCCTATGGGGGGGCTTTGCTGGAAGCCAGCCTGATAACGCCATCTCTGCCCTCAGGCTCTGGGACTGAGCTTACCTACTGCGGATTCCCACCAATCTCTACACCTCTGGCTCCCTCTCCTCCAGGAAGCCTTCTCCGATGGTACCAACTCCACTGTGTCCCTTCTCTGGCAGGTAGTCCACTCCAGATCTCCAAACTAACTCTTCTAAGTCCCTAGGGGTGATCCTGAGCAAGGCCTCTAACTCTTCTAGGCCCCAGTTCTCTGGTTTATTATCCCCTGTCAGGTCTCAGCTTCTCTCCCAGGTCTCAGCTTGGTCCAAGCATCTGTGTGGACCCTGACTCAGGCTCCAGCCATCAGGGTCTGTTGGTTCTAGCAGACACTTTGCAGGAGGCAATGGCATGGTGAGTGTCCATGTCAGTGGCATCCCTTCAGCCTCCACCCCTAAGCCCCTCAAAGTAGGACTCAGATTCAACCAGGGGGGTACCCTTGTATTGCTGTGCCCAGGACCCATGTCTGCTTAGTGGACCTGAGCCCTAGGCCTTGTCTGGCCTACAGGACCAGCCATTGCTTACCCCTCTACTTGTGGTACACCCACCTCAGGCCCCTGTACCAAACCCAGGGACTCAGGGATCAGGCCTGTCCCCCAATGTCTTACAATGAGGCACAAACAGAAAAGGGGGCTCCCATGCTAGGAACTCAGTGTGTGGGGGGGTGAATGACATCTCTTGGGGCAGGAGGTAGGCTGGTATGGCCCACACTTTAGGGTCTGCTTTAGGGTCCCCAGATACAGCCAGACTACCCATCTGTCCTCAGGTCCTCAGTGTTTATGGCCTTTAAAAAATCAGGGCAGCTTTCAGCAGGAGGTGGTGTGAACCAGGTACACTCTAGGTCAGAGACCTAGGGAGAACACCAGCGCCACGAGGGCCTCCCAAGAAAATGTCTGGATGCCCCATCCTGTCCCACCCTGCTCACAGGGACATCTCACCTCACAGACACAGACTTATTTCAGCCTCACCCTCAGCTCTGTGACACAGGTGTGTCATCACTGCACAGATGAGGTGAGTCAGAGAGGTGACGTGATTTGCCCAAGGTCACACAGCCAGTGATCAGCAGAGCCAGGACCAGAGTTTCTTTTGCCACCTCATGCTAAGTCTTAGGGTCTCAGCTCCCCTAGAGTTCTCACCCAGACCGACCATGCAGCCATCAGCCACAGGGTCCCTAGCTCTGCCCTTCTGGCTGTGTGACCCTGGTGGCCACCTCACCACCATGTTCCCTCTATTTCATACAAATGGAAGTAATAACCCCTCACTCTCAGCGCTGTGAAGGAGAGGCGACAGGAGGCAGAGCAGCTCTGTCCTCACACAGTGGTCCTCAAAGCCCATATTCTCATTCTACCTCAGGGAGACTGCACTCAGAGCTGGGCCCCTCAGCTGCCCTCCCTCGCCCACACCCGAGGCCTGGTCAAACCCAGCGGGTACAGTGAGGGTCACAGTCAGGGAGGTTTCCTGAGAGGCAGGGCTGGCGCTGGGCCTGATGGCCGGGAGGCTGGGGTAACATAGGGAGGCTGACGCTGCAATGCCCGCCTCTCCCAGCCTCCTCTCTGCTGCAAAGCACAGTGGGCTGTCACTCAGCTGTCAGGTAAAGGCACAGAAAACAAGGCCAGTTCCCTGTGACTGCATCAAGCACCTCTCTGCACGTGTCCAGACACAGATATGGTGTATGTGGGGGCCTAGGGGGAGGACAGGGAAAGCAGGAGATGGACAACGCAGCTGTCAGCCAGGACAGCAGCCCACCTGTTCTGGGCAGGACAGCCCCGCAGGCCCAGCCTTCCCACAGGGCCCCTCACGCTTCAACGGCCCCATGCTCACTACATGGGGCACTGAGGTGGGGACAGGGGATACAGGAGGAAGACAGAGGGGGGCCTTGCCACTTAGTGTGACTGGGGAATCACGACCCAAAGATGGGGAACTTGTAGTACATAGCATGAAGGCAGAGACGTAGGCACACAGAGAGAAGCCATAAAGAGACAAAAAACACCGCAAGTCCAGCCCAGAGACTTGAGGCTGTTATGATAGCACAACACAGGGAGGAGGACAGAACCACAGCCCCCACTGGAGCTGGCAGAGTGGCATGACCAGGGTCCAGGCCCAGAGAGACACACAAAGACATGGAAATAGCCCCGGGAAGCCTCTCCAACCCCTACAGGGGAATGCACCCTGAGCCAGAAGGGGGACACCACTGTTCCCACCACGGCATGACACCTCTAAGGCCTAGCAGTCTAGTGGGAGGAGAGGAGGGCAAGGAAGGAGACACTGGCCGCCCTCCAGCACATATACCTGGGAGCTGCCTCAAGCTGGAGGAGAAGTCTGGAAAAATGTCTCCTTCCTGAGCCTGAGGACCCAGGATGTCCCTGGCAACAGCCTTTGCTTCCACACTCACCCATTGCCCAAACAGAGTGCCACCGGGCCTTGATCCTCAGTGCCCTGCCAGCCACACCATCATCCTCTGCTGCCAGGGCTCCTCACCCTCAATCTCCCTGTCCTCATCACTGGTCACAGAGCCCTCAGCCCCAGTAGGGAGGGCTTGCATTCCACGCCTCCCCTTATCTCCGTAGCGGGCTGAGTTCTAGGCCATGGCCAATATTCCTGGCTGCTCCTCCCCATACCTGGGCCTCCCCGGGCTCCTCAGGGTCAGCGCCGCCGCCACTGCCCCCGGCGGGCTCCTCGGAGGCGGCGGCCGGGCCCAGATCGCGCATGTCTTCCAGCGCGATGGTGAACTGGGCCAGGGTCTTCACCATCTGCAGCATGCGGCCGGCCCGCCGCCGGGGCGGGGGCACCGAGGTGACCGCGGCGGTAGGGGTTGGTGCGGGGTCTGGGCACCCCCTCCCACCCACGCTCCCCGGGGGCTCAGCCAGGCCGCGGCGGCGTTGGCTGTGTCAGTTCCAGCGTCGATCTGAGCGCGGCGCCGGGCCAGCAGCGGCGCTGTTGCCTCCTCCGCGCTGGGAGAGCGCCCGGCGAGCCCCGCGCGGCGCCGCTGGGGGAGGAGGGTCCCCGCCCTCTCCGCGCCGCCCCATCTCTCCAGCCGCGCTGGGGGCGGCCGGGCCTCGCACCCCTACCCCCACACTGCGGTGTCCGCTGACGGACCCATTACCTGCTCCGGGACACTGGTGGACAAAGGCGAGTATATGCGGTGACATGTACTTTCTGTCCCTACCCGTACCCAATTACGGGCACACACTGGACATAGATTCCCACCCAGGAGCCACAGAGGCAAACAGTAGCTACACTGCGTAGGCCCTGAGCCTGGAAGCCTGCCCCCCGGGCCTTCATCAGTATGCGCAAGCGGGTCAGAGTCAAGTGCACCCAGGATAGTCCCATTACAGACCTGAGTCCTGACACGCATGAACCTGACCCATCGCTGTGCGCAAAGACAGCTGCCTCCGTGTTCCCACAACTATGGCCAGGTAGAGACAGGCACACAGTCCCACGCACAGCTATTCAGGGATGTGCACACATACACATCCCTGGAAATTCCACACTGGCCTCCCACAAAAGGGAGGAGCACTCGGGCCTGATGGAGGGGAACTGTCACCCAAAAGCCTTAAGTCATCCCTACACCTAACCCCTCCCCCCATCTGTGTCCTTTACCTAGGACAGCCCTGTCCTCTCCACCCCACACCAGATGGTGCTCCAGGATGTCTCAAAGCAGGCGCCTCAGAACCTACTTCCTTAAATCCCAGTGTGATGGCAGAACCTATCCCAGACCTGCTTAATCAGACTGAGGGGTAGGGTGTGTGTGTTCTAATGTACCCTGCAGCAGTGCCTCAGCATTGGCTGACTTCATGCCCCACTTAGTTGAAGGCTCCCACATTCATCAAGCCCTCAATTGACTCCCTTTCCCAAACTTCCTTTCCTCTGGGTTTCCTATGCAGTGAAGACATCTGACCCTTTCACCCAAGCTGGCCTCACCTGTCCCACTCCTCTCGCCCTCACTTGATATGCTCCAGCCACTTCTGTTTTAACTTACAGAAAAAGATCATGCTTTCTCCTGTTTCAGGATCTTGGCCCATGCCTTTTCCCTCTCCTAGGAATGCTTTTTACTCCTATCACCTCCTCAGGGAAGCCCTCCTTGAGGGCTAAGATCCCTGAGGGATTAGGTCATGTGCACCTGCTGTGCTTTCAAAGATTCTTAGTTTTCCTCACCTTAACCAGGTATAACAGTTTGTAATTATACATTTGCGCAATTCCTAGATTGATGCTTATTCCTCCCAGGGGACTAAACAATCTCTGAGGGCAGGGTCCCTGTCCCTTTTGTAAGCTAGAGCACTGTGGACATAGCAGTGTCTGGCTAATAAGCAAGCCCCCATAGCTCTTCTTTTTCCCTTCCCCCACATGCCCAGCAGCCACTGACTGGGAGACAAACCAGTTGCACAGCCCCATCCTCAGGTACCTCCCAGGCATCCCCAGGGCACAAGTTCAACCCTTCCACTGGCCCTCCCAGACTCCTATGGCTTCATTGTATTTCCTGGTCCAAATTGGAGGCAGAAGAGGGTTTAGTGGTTTTCTGAAGGACTGTTGCTTCTGCTATACAGGGACAGAAGGATGCTGTACTCCCCACCTCCATTCAGCCCAAAACCAAGTGGGTCTACACTCCCCCAAGGGGAATCATTCCTTTATCTTTTCCTGAGAGGGCAGGTCATGGGCCTGGGCAGTACTGGCCTCCTGAAAGAGTCCAAAACATCAAATATTAAAAATTTAATAGCCAGGTGTTGTGGTGGGCACCTGTAGTCCCAGCTACTTGGGAGGCTGAGGCAAGAGCATCACTTGAGTCCAAGAGTTTGAGGTTGCTGTCAGCTATGATGCCACAGCACTCTGTGAAGGGTGACAAAGTGAGACTTAGTTTGAAAAAAAAATTAACTACCCCAACTTGGGCAACTTAGTCAGACCCCATCTCTTAAAAATTTAGTCAAGTATTGGTAGCCCATAGCTATAGCTAATCAGGAGGCTGAGGCAGGAGGATGGCTTCAGCCCAGGAATTTGAAGTTACAGTGATCTATGATCAGGCCACTGTTCCCTGGCTAGGGTGACATAGTGAGACCCTGTCTCTAAAAGAAAAAAAAAAATTAACTCCCCAATCAACAATTCCAAAATGGCCAACAATGACAATGGGTACAGAAAATTCCAAGAGTAGAAAGTAGAAAAACAGCGTGACCCCACATGAAAGCCAATCCCAGAGCAGGGATCACAACACAGACAGGATTCCAGGACACTCCCAGGGACTGCACTGCAGGGCCAGAGCCTGATATGTGATAGGTACTTGGTAAGTTTGCATTATATAAATGAATGAACAATTGGTGAACTCATCTGTCTCACAGGGCCTGGCTCAGAATGACGGTTGTGAGTTCACTGAGTGAATGACTGAATGAAGGCATGAGTACGTGCTCCACACAAATCCCCTTTCTAGTCCCTCTACAGCAGTGGTTCTCAAAGCATGGCCCTTGGGCCATGAGCTTCAGCATCTTCTGGGAATGTGTTAGAAATGCATATTCTCACACCCCCCCATGCCCCCTACTGAATCTGAAACTCTGGGGTAGGAACCCCAGAAATTTGTGGATCACTTAAGTCCAAGAGTTTGCTGTGAGCAACTCAGCCTTTGACCAGGCTTCCGGTGACTGTGATGCTTTGGCAGCACAGAGCCTGCCTGGCCACCATTTCCAGCCTTGGAGCAGCAGGTCCTTGTCAAGATCCTGGGTGGCAGAAGCAAAGGTCCTCAGGAGGCCCCAAAGCCCTACAGTTTGGACCGAGCAATCTAGTGGGTCCACCTGCTTCTTACCCTCTCAACAAGATGGACTGTGGGCTTCCCTGGGCATGGGGCCTAGCCCTCCCCTTCCTCCTCTCAGGGCTGGTATATATGGGGGCTAGGGGTATATATGGGAGTCAGGATAGCCAGCCCAGTTGGTTGGTGGTTTGAGAGAGAAGATTGACAGGCTCACAGTCCAGTCCAGATAGACAGACTGATGGTCTGAGGGTCCCGCCCCTGCCCATTGCTTGATCATTGTAGATACTTAACCCACATTTGGCTTTCTGACCTCTTCTCCTATCTGACCTTCTCTTGAACTATCCCACCCTGGGATAGTTCAATTTCCTCTGTAGGGTTGGGCGGCAGCACACAACTCAGGATTGTGAGGCAGGGGCATCCATTTCCTCACAGCTCCAACGGGTTGGGACCCTGCAGAGATGAATCTACCTTTGCTGGCCTCCAGGAGCTCCCAGACAACACACAGGGCTTCTCTCACAGGGCTTCGCAGAGGGAGGGGGAAAGCATTCAGGAAGGGCTTCTGGAGGAGGTAGAGGCTGAACAAGGTCCTGAGGTCAAGAGAGCCAAGGCCATGTGTGTGCCCAGAAGGCAGAGTTCACTGGAGGCCTCTGTCACAGAGAAGGGGCTGGGGTTTGGTGCCCATGGCACTGCTTGCTGCTGGTACTTCATTAAGGATGGCTAATTAGATCCAAGCCTGTTGTCATGGCAATGGAGGGGGGCCCGTGGGGCAGGGGAATGAAAGGAAGCTAAGAGAAGGAACAGTAGCACATGGGTTGGCTGGTTGCTGAGTCAGGGTCTCCAGGGATCGCCCCACTAGAGCACAGGCATCAGAGAGCTTCAGGATGAAGTCAGCTGGGGTGGGGGCTGAGGTCACCAGGAGTGCCAAGGCATCCCTGTGCAGTTATGGTTCTGTTGTTCCTCTGAGCTTCTGTTTTCTGCACTGATTTCATTTTTCCTTTTGGTTATGTGCCATTGTTTAAAGTAGGTCTGGCTAGGAATAGTTTTTGTGATTGTATAAGGTGGTTGGTGAAAGCCTGCCCTGCCCCCCTCTCTTTACCTTACACCTCTACACAAATACCCTTCCCCCATCATAAAGGCCCTTCCTTGTTCCTTAGGGGAAGGCGAGAGACAGAGAAGGAAGAAAAGGGTTCTGCCCTACGAGATCAGCCCCCACTCCGGGAGGAGTAAGATGAACACCCCAGCTCAGTGGGACCAACCTCCTTTCAGCCCTGAAGAACATCTAACCCTGCCTACTTCCATCCAGTCTGCTGACAGCTTCCCCATCTCGGAGGGAATACCAATCCCTTGCTTACCCACCTCTGGACATACCCCCCAGTCTAAGCCCCACCAAGACCTCCTACATCTGGGTACTGGCCACTTGGGGAACACGTGGTCCTGCAACTGGTGCTGGACCAAATAGGGGACCAATGATGAGAAAGGTTTGACATATGGATGGATAGACTAATGGACAGATGAGTAATGGCTGAATATATGAAAAGATGAAATGGCAGATGAATAAATAATAAATGGATAGATAAACAGAATGCTCAGTCAATGCCAGATGAACACATAGTGGATGCACAGATGCATGGTTCAATGGTGAGTAGTTCATTGAATTTTTATTGTATTCATTTGTTAATTAGCTCAATAAATATTTATTAAGCACCTACTAGGTACCAGGCTCTGTGCTAGCGATTGATTTAAAGGTAAAAAAAGAGGCCTGTGCCCTGTTGGGCACCACAGCCTACACAGGAAGACAAGACTGAGAAAGAAGTGACAAGTGCAACTCAGGCTGAAAGGAGAAATGCTGCTTCAGGGGCAGCAGCCTCGTAAGGCTCTTGTATAAATATTTGTTAAGAGAGTGCCTGGGACTGGCATGCTGGCTCATGCCTGTAATCCTAGCACTCTGGGAGGCTGAGGCGGGTAGATGGCCTGAGCTCATGAGTTCAAGACCAGCCTGAGCAAAAGCGAGACCCTGTCTCTACTAAAAATAGAAAAACTGAGGCAAGTGGATCCCTTGAGCCCAAGAGATAGAGGTTGCTGTGTGCTATGACACCACCGCACCCTACCCAGAGCAACAGCTTGGGATTGTCTCAAAAAAAAGAGAGAGAGCGCCTGGGCCCCAGCACTGCCCAAGCTAGAACACTGAGAACCCTGTAATCTTAGAATCTTTACTGTCACTGATGATGTCTGAACAATTTTCAGGCACCTACCACTGCTCACAAGCCCTGACTCCATTAATCCTCACAGCAGCCCTATATCAAGGGCTCTGTCACTGACTCTCCCATCTTACAAGCTGGGAAACTGAGCTCAGGGAGGTCACCTAGCTGGTAAGAGTTAGAGCCCTGCTGGCTGCCTCCAGCGCCCACGCTGTTATCCCCCTCCCCAGGAGGAGATCCCATGTCCACATCCTGTGGCCTCATGCACTCAGCTTGGCTTCCCCCAATTTCCCTGGGGCGCTGGCTTCCTGAATTGCCTTTCCCAGCCTCCTCTGTCCCCAGAGGAGATGTGAACAGATTCTCCCGACCCAGGGAGGTTTAGGTGGTAAACAGAATGCCGCCATAGGCAAGGCAAGGATCAAGGATCAAGGAGGATCCTTTTCCCTGGGACCTAGCCCTGGCTAACAGCCCAGACAGACTGTCTGACTCTACTGAATTCACCCATGTCCACGGTGTGGAGTTTGTCCTGGGTGTTCCCAACCTAACAGGCTTTCCATTTCACTGATGGCTGCTGCCCATGTTTGTCAGTGAGACAGAAGTTGCAAAAGAGAGACTTCTTGGCATAAAGGTAAAGAGGACAGCCTCTGGAGTCAGTTCAGGCTCAAATCCTGGCTCGGCTGATTACTGGGGTGGTGACCTTGGCAAGGCATTTCACCTCTTGGGGCCTCAGTCTCTCCATTCTCCTTTCTGAGACTCCATTCTCCTTTCCATCATTGGTCCCTCGTTCTGCCTTCCCAGGTCATGTCATATTTTCTATAGACCCTCCCTTCTGGAAGAAGGAGCCTTTCAAGGCTCCACAGAATTCCCAGGCCTCACAGGGAGCTGGGAGGACTGGCTGCTCTGGGTGGGCATAGTCCTGGGGAATGTACTTGGGGAATGGGAAGGAGAGCTGAAGGGCCCAAAGAGTATCAAGACCTTCCTGCTATGGGGACACTGTCCTGTTTAGGTGGCTCAGTGTGTATACCGGGAGGGAGGACTACGAGTGACACTACTTGTGTTCCACCATGAGGATCCCTCCACATTTCTGTGTACACTCTTCTGTCAGGGGTCTGCTGTGGACATGTGACGGTATAGCCAGGCTGTGGGTGTTGGTCCATGTAGTTCTGTGGCAGAGGTAAAAAGTGAAGAGGCCACTTTAACAATAATCAAAAATAGCTATAGCTCATCTACCAGCCACTTATTATGTGCTAGGCATGGGCTAAATACTTCACATCACTGCCCCATTTTCTCCTCAGAATCATCGTAAATTGGTGTGGCAGGTGGTATTTTTCTTTTCTTTTTTTTTTGAGACCGAGTCTCACTATGTCACCCTCAGAAGAGTGCCGTGGTGTCACAGCTCACAACAACCTCAAACTCATGTAGGTAGTAAGTGGAAGAGCTAGAATAAGAAATGAAGGTCCTTACTATGCCGACGGAAGAAATGAAACGGGACAATTTCAATGAAGACTCAGTTTTCATTTATTGGCACAGAGGGTCCAGCCAACCTCAGTACCATTAGAAAGCCTTACCACTTCTTCCATAGACTATTCCTGTTGGGTAAAAGGAGGGTCAAAGTAGCAGGTCTCACTTCCTAGGCAGAGGATCAGAACCAATTTCTGGCTGTAGAACCTTACTGGTTCACCTCTTAGCCCACAGGAGACCTTCCTACCCACTTCTGGCGTTCTTCTGGACCTCTGGGAATAACATGCACTCCCCATATCCTTAGTGAGGACTTACTACTGGTTAGCTAATGTTCAGGGAGGTGCTGTTTTCCATGTATTATCTCATTTAATCCTCCCACCAATCTTCTGAGGTATGTATTCCTGTTACCACTATTTTACAGAGGCTGCACGAAGTGAAACAATTTGCCGGGTGTGGTGGCTCACACCTGTAATCCTAGCACTCTGGGAGGCTGAGGCAGGTGGATTGCTTGAGCTCATGAGTTCTAGACCAGCCTGAGCAAAAGTGAGACCCCATCTCTACTAAAAATAGAACAACTGAGGCAAGAGAATCTCTTGAAGCTGGAGTTGGAGGTTGCTGTGAGCTATAATGCTATGGCACTCTACCCAGGGAGACAGCTTAAGACTCTGTCAAATAAATAAATAAATAAATAAATGGCGTGAAACAATTTGCCTAGTGGCAAAGCTGAGATTTGACCCCAAGTAAGAGGCATATTACTAGGCTCCCCAGGGTCATGGAGCACAGAAATAAGAAGTCAAGCCAAGTCCACAGCACCTTGAATTAGAAGGTAGGGGGCTTTATTCTCTTCCCTGGATGGCTGGGAAGTAAACAGAAACAGGAGGAAGGTCTCAATCCTCCCTCTCAACTATAAAACCCATAAGAGCAGAGACCAGGTCTCTGACATATAGCAGGGGCATAATATGTATCTATTGACTGATGGTCTTGCACTGTGACTTTAGGTAAGTTCTTTCCCACTTTGGGATTCAGTTCCAGCCTCTGTCAATAAATGGGGGAGAAGGGAAGGTTAAGGTGAACTCTTAATTCCCCACCAGGCTCCCAGAGTGGAGGAGAGAGAGCGATCATGCCCAGAGATGAAGGATGGACAGTTTGACCTTCCTTCTAGATTTTAGGCCTGAGCATCTAGCCTCTCTCTGGCTTTAGTGAGGAAGCTGAGATTCCAGACACTGCACTTCCACCAGAAGCCCCACAGGTGGCAGCAGAGGCCTGCGTGGGAGGGGCTTGGTGCATGTGGTTTGAATTTAATTCCAGTTTTTTTCATGTGGGTTTCTTCCCTTTCTTTCTTCTCTGCAGGGCCTGCCCCTCTCAATATCACGAAAATACAGCTGGACCTTCTAGCCTGTGAAGGAAAAGTTTCTTAACATCATGGATGATGGCCAGAAGCAGGAGGTGGGGGTAGGGTAGTATATGGATAGGCAGACCCCCAACAGATGTGAAAAACATCTGAGGAGCTCATAAACTCTGAATTTAATCATCTTTTTGGTCCAAGAGGCAGGGACTGTCACCCTCATTATACAGTTAGAGAAAATGAAACCCAGATCTGGGGTCCCCATCTGAGTCTGGGGGGCTGGATACCCTGCGTTTGGCAGCTAGAGGGGACAGCACTGGAAATCTAATGAAGCCTTAGGGTAGGACTCGATAAATCTGGCAACTCCTACTTCAGGGGATCTCAGGAAAGGTACCCACACCACCCTATGCACACATATTGGTCTGGCTAATGGCCCCAGTCCTGGCTCAGAACCTGTGGATGAGCTGACCTCCAGGGGCCCTTCTCTCCCAGTCTTAAAATTATTTCATTCAAAATAACCTTGCTCAGCAACAGAACAGTGCACAGAGAATCAGGCCCATATGATCTGGGCCCAGCACCACCACCTTCTGGCTGTGAGCGCACCTTCCCTTTAGCTTCTGTTTCTTTACATGAAAAATGGAGGTGACCACCTACTGCATAGTAGGTGCTTGGAAAGGACTGTGCCCTTCCCTCACCTCCACCCAGTCCTCCAGCATGCAAGGAGGCTGGGATCGTGGGAAAGGAAGTTATCTGGGGTCTGTTTCCAGCCCTTCTGTTCCCTCCCTCCCTCAGATCCAGGCACAAGGGGGTGGTTCCATTTGCACGTATTGTTGGGTGGGATGGGGTGTCCTGTCTCTGGAGCAGAAGATGACTCACTGGGCTGTGGGCCAGGCACCCTGAGAAAGGCCAGGCCAGCCTCAGGCCAGAGCCCCAGGGAGCTGAGAAGCAGGGAAGAGGAAGCAAGGCCGGCCTGAGCTGAAGATAAATTCCAGGGGCTCTCAAAGCCCATAGGCAAAAGAACCCATCTTATCATAGTGCCAGCAAGCCTTCTACTCAGGCCACCAGAGGCCCAGGGAAACCAGAGGTGTAACCAGCCTCCCCCCAGCCTACTCATCTGACCAGCCTCTGCATCCAGCCAGGCTGGTCTCTTCACCACTGCCCACTGCCCAGGCTCATGCCCATCTCTCTCTCTCTATTCAGGCTGTTCCTTTGCCCAGGTCACCTGCCTTACTCTTTTTAATTTTTATTTAACTTTTTTTTTTCTTTTTTTGAGACAGTCTTAAGCTGTCGCCCTCGGTAGAGTGCTGTAGCGCCTGGCTATTTTTTTTTAGCCGGCCTGGGCTAGGTTCGATCCTGCCAACCTTGTTGCATGTGGCCAGCACAGTGATCACTGTGCTACAGCTGCCGAAACAATAGGTTTTTTTTTTAGAGACAGAGTCTCAAAGCTGTTGCCGTGGGTAGAGTGGGGTAGAGTGCTGTAGCATCATAGCTCACAGCAACCTCAAACCTTTGGGCTTAAGCAATTCTCTTCCGGCTATTTTTTTTTGTTGCAGTTGCCATTGGTGTTTTAGCTGGCTTGGACGGGGTTCGAACCCGCCAGCCTCCATGTATGTGACCTACCCACTGAGCTATGGGTGCTGCCCACCTGCCTTGCGCTTGACCCTGGTTCAAGACCCATCTAACTTTTATACTCTGCCTCTTCCAGGAAGTCTCTTTTAAATCCTTCTTCCTTCCTAACCTCTTCAACCTCAGTAACTACCCCCACTACCGACCAGGGCACTGAGCACACTGTCTTGTGTTAAATCCCCAGACAACATTCTTCAACATACTGAAGACCTTCAGTATGCCAGTCTTACACTCAGACAGGCTTGTGTTCAGGGTACTAAGGGACATAAAGTCTGTGTGCTCCAAAAGGGAGACCTCTGCCTCTGCCAGCAGTACCATGCCTAGAACCACAGTGGGTATTCAGTGCATATTTGTGAATTAGTGGATGAATGAAAGTATCAGTGTAATGATGTAATGAATATGCCAGCAAGTTTAGAATGTCCACGTTCAATCCTCCCTTTAAGGAGGGAGGCAGAGAAGGGACCATTTTTTCCCCTTTTTGACAAATGGCCCCTGAAGCCCAAAGAAGAAAGTGTCTCATGACCCCCAGTGCAGCAGCCAGTGGGCTAAGTTAGAGTCAGACCAGACTGGGCTTTTGGGGCCTTCTACTGAAGAGGGGCCCAACCAGCTGGGATGCATAGTAGCCCCAGGTGACACTCCCAGGGAACAATAAGTTCTATCCGTGAGTCAGTCACTCCAACTCTGGCACTGGTGACCCTGGCCCAATCCAGAGCCCAGAAAAGCCCCCTCCCTTCACACCAGGCAAGCCTAGGGTGGTCATGATGCCCAGGGCAGTGACCATGACCTCAACAATCTCTCCACCCCAACTCTGGCAGAGTGGTCTTTGCCTCTGGTTGACCACCAGCAGCAGTCTGGACTTTTAGGCCTTACTGTACTTTATCCACAAGTGGTGACAAGCCCTAAGCTGTCACCTTTTTTTTTAGAGACAGAAAGCTACCCTAATAGCTTAGACCTGCCCACTCTCTTCCTCCTCTAAGCTTCTGGAGTTGCTGCCTTGAAACCTCAGGGTCTCTATAGTCTTGTTGTGATTATTGGCAATAAGTGGCATCACCTTTTGAGTTTCCAAAATGCTTGCAGGATGTAACGTAGTAAGACCTTCACAGCAACTCAGTGAGGAGCCATAGCTTTCTCAGGTTCTCAAGACTAAGAGGTTGTGGGACTAGGGCTCAAATACCCCCTCTGCTGCTGATTTGCTGTGGGACTTCGGGTAAATCACTTAACCTTGCTGAGCCTGACAACAGAAAGAGCATAAAAGCATAAAAATAGGCAACATCTATTAAGGGAGTCCTCTGTGCTGCTTACTAAGCAGTTCATAGGCTCCTGGGTAGGACCTATTATTAACCCATTTTACAGAGTTGGAGGAGGAAGCAGGGGAGTTACCTTGCCCAAGGTCTCTTAAGCAGGTAGGATTCCTTCCCCAGGGGACCCCAAGGGGACAGAGAGTCAGAATATCCACATCTAGCCCAGTGCCAGGAGAGAAGGGCACCTTCTGGTCTAAGGGAATAACCTCGAGAGCAGCCCACACTCCCAGCACAAGGAAGACACCCACGTGGCCTTTTTCACAACAGGTAAAATAGAAGACAAACTCGAAGTGCAACCACAGTGAGGGCCCAATGAGTCACAGCACTTACATAGATCTTTGAAATGCTATGGGAAGTGTTGAGGTATAACTGCAAATCAAAGAAGCAAAAAGCAAATACAGGGCACCATCTCAGCAGTATTTAAAAAATAAAAACATACACTTACACACAGGGAGACAAAGCCTGTTAGGAAAGATACCAGAATATTAAGAGTGGGTAGGGTCCCTAGAAAAAGTGGGTAAAGCCACAGATCACTCTCCACTGGTCACCGCTCAATCTCAATCTCTCATCTGTGCCTCAGTTTCCTCGCTTGTAAAACAGACAATATAAAGGGCTTACTTAGCCCAGTGCCTGGAACAAAAAGAGCATTCAATAAATATTGGCTGCTATGAATACCAGAGAATCTTAGAAGGGAGGTCATCTCAGAGTTCAACTAGACCAGCCTCCTCTCAGGGCAGACATCCCCTGACACCCCTTGCTTGCATATCCTCAGGGCTGAGGACATTACTCCCTCCAATAGTACCATGGTAACTCCTTCCACTGTGGGCATGTCTGCTTGGGAGAAAGTCTAAGGGCTGGATCCCTCAGTCTCTGGGATGCCTTAGCATTGGGTGGTAGTGACATTGGGAAGGATCTCCTTCCACCTCCCATTCTAAAATCCTTTGCTCTTGCATCTTTTTGTGAAGTGCTTCTTGGTTTTCTGGGTGGGCTTCTTATCCCCAGCCCAGGTGATCACCTCTGGCCTCCCTACTCTCTGGGATAACAGAGTAACATTTGTTGGCAGTATTTTGTGCCTTTTCCATTTTCTCCTTTGGAAAACTAATGAGAACCCAGCTGGGTCTGACACCCCACCCCCACTCCCAACATACAACCATCCAGTCTCTAGGGGGTCGGGAGGCTCTCTCTGCCTCCTCCCTGGACAACAGGCCTGGTGGAGAGCCTAGAGGAAAGGCCCTGTGAGCAGGTTGTTGCCATGGCAATGGCAGCCCTGGAATTTGACCACTGGGGCCCAGAAGTGGGGGTGGAGAGTTGGTACAAGCCATGGTGGGGGGGTGGGGGGCAGGCAGGGAGGAGGCCCAGGAAAGCCAAGAAGGGCAAGGCAGGGTGGGAATTCAGGGGCCTCTGCATGGACTCAGTTGCCCGATCTGTGAAGAAGGAAGAGGCACAGACCTCAAGATTTCTCTTTGCAGCCCTAATCCAAATTGGGACCTGTGAAAGGGCTAGGGGTGGGAAAGGCAGACAGGACAAGGCCAATTTCCTTCTTTGATGGATAGGGACCCCAGGGGACAGGGACTCGCCTTCAGTCATATAGCAAGTCCTTGGTAGTGCCAGGACTAGATTCTGGGGTGGGGGGTGTCTGTCCACTCTGGCTTCCCTATTTCTCCATAGGAAAGGATAAGGGTGCCACTTCCTGGCAGGGATAAGAGGACTCCCGAAGAATGGCTATGGCTGGGCTGGGCCCACAGCCCTGAGACAACAGATGATGTGCCTGCCCACAGAAACCCCTGGCATTTCTGGATTGGGAGGTCTGGCAGAAGGCCTCCCCTCACCCCTGCCTACCGCACCAGGCTGCAGTAGATATTTTTAAATGGGTGTCCGCCCCTCTCTGCCTTCCCGCCTACCCACTCCAGAAGACAGTGAATTCTGCTGCCAGATCTCCATCCACTTTGGCCAAGCCTGAAAGTGCGCAAACTAGACCCATTGCCATCCTTTGTGGCCCCACCTCTTGCTGGCTGTCTTTTCCCTTTTCCCTCACAGTTAGCCCAAGGCCCCTCCCCACTATGGTACTTTAGGCCCAGAGATGGGATGGGACTTGTCTAAAGTCACACAGCACAGATGAGGAATTTGGGAATGCTGTGCCACCACCTTCAAATGCCCACCAGGTCCTATTGGTGCCACCTCTGGTCTTCTCCGCATCCCTCTGCCACTGATGCTCAACAGCCACAGCCTAGTCCTCTTCAGCTGACCTTGAAACCACCCCAGAAAGATACTCTGATCCTGACCAAGCTGCTCCTTAGCTTAAAATATCTGCCATTTGGGAAAAAAATTAAGTTGAAGCAATAACTGACACTACATACCAGGATAAATACCAAATAGATCAAAGATTTAAATGTAAAACAAAACAAGAAAACTTAAAATACCAGAGGAAAACAGGGAAGAATTCCTTTATAATTTTGGTGTGAGAATGGGCTTTCAAATCCAGAAGCCATAAAATAAAAGCTTTATAAATTAGACCACATGAAAATAAAACCTTTTGCATGACAAAAATATACTATAAACAAAGTCAAATGCTGAATTAGGAAAAAATATTTGCAACTCATAACCCAAAAAAGTAATCTCCCTAATATTTAAAAATGTTCCTAGAAATTGATAAGACAAAATGCCAACAACCCAACGGAAAACTGGACAAAGGGTATGCAGCTTTCACGGGAAACAGAATCCAAATTATCTCTTGGACATAGAAAAAGATGCTTAGACTTACTCATTATACCACAAATGATAAATGCAAATTAAAATACAGAAATACCAGTGTTTTACCTATAGAACTGGGGAAATATTCAAAGGTCTGAATGGGGTGAGGTTGTGGGGAAATGGGTCTACATACCACTGGTGGCAGACCCCATCGATAGCCGTGATTCTACTCCCAGGAAGTGGCCCCCCTTACGAAATGACCTATGAACATAATCACTGCAGCACAGTTTGTAATAATAAAAGAGTGAAAAACCCTACATAGCTTTAATACGTGGTTAGATACAGTTTGGTATTCTGCATACTGGAACATTATGTAGTATGAAAACAAATACAGAAGCTCTCCAAGTGCAGACAGGGCAAGATCTGCAGGTGATACTAAGTATAAAGAGCAGGTACAGAATGGTGGCTGCCATCTGTGCTGGAATTTGCAG
Organism: Nycticebus coucang; assembly: GCF_027406575.1. NCBI lineage: Eukaryota > Metazoa > Chordata > Mammalia > Primates > Lorisidae > Nycticebus > Nycticebus coucang. Next base: position 66,277,883 of record NC_069793.1, on the reverse strand, counting down.
ATAGAAGGATTCCTAAGAAACTATTAGCAGGGTGACCCTGGTTTAGGCCCAGTAGGTAATAAGGAGCTGGGTGAGAAGGTGACTTTTCATTCTTTTTAATTTTTTTAACCAGTCCAATATTTTATCTATTCAAAACATTAAATTTATAGATTGAATTTTTAAACATCCACCTTGCAATCTGGCCATTGCTGCCCACAATCCTCATGTCTCAGCTCTCTCTGAACAGCCTTTGGATCTCTCATCTTCCTTCTCCCTCCTGTGGGCCCTCTGGGCTCTCCCAGCCTTAGGACATCTCTATCCTACCCTGATCACTGTCCCTGGTGACACAAGCCTGGTGTTGTTCCTGTCGGTCTACCTCCTTGTAGACGGGGCACTGACCTGTGTTCCCAGCCTACACACAGCAGCAGGTCCTAAGGCAACCCCTGAGAAATGAAGACTACATGGAAGAATGGGGGTGCTGCTCTGGGCCCTGACTTTAGAGCCTTTGTCTTTGTTTCCTCTCTATCATTGCTGCACTCGTTCCTCTTGGACAGTTCCAGGCTCACGTGTGGTATTTCTCTAGGAAGGTCTCCCTGCTCTCCTTCCATTCAGAGACGGGCTTGGCACTTCAGCCCTTCCTGCAGAGAATTGCAGAATTCCTCCTTCAAGCCAAAGCTGCCACCCCCACCTTAGGTTGAGTAGCCTCAAGGCCGGGCTTTGACTCAGCCAGAGCTTGGAAATCAATCTCTGGCTTGGATGAAGGCCCTGGGGTCAGAAGTCACTGAGTGACCTTGACAATCCTGCCCCTCTCTGGGTCTCCATGTCTACAGGCAGGAACATGGAGCTGATCCAGAGCAGCTTTACAGCAGGATGGGGATTCCTGCTAGTGAAAATCCAGTAGAGCCCCAGAACACAGAGTCCATCCTTTCTCTGCACAGCTTGGCTCCTCGCCTATGGACAGCTGCCGGGGGGGTCTCCCAGCCTCCTTCAGGGAACTCGGTTCATCACCCTACCAAAGATGACTCTCTAGGCTACTCTCATGGGCCCATCCACTTCTCTCCATCCCTGGGGCCCTTCCTCAGCCAGGCCTGACCACCATCCTCCCTCCCTTTCCAACTTGGTTTATGGTTTCCCACTGATCCCCAGTGATCTGTAGTCCAACTCAACCATCACAGACATTACTGCATTAAATCTTCACAACCACCCTATAATAAAAGGGGTTGTCATCATCCCCACTTTACAGGTGCATAAACTGAGCCCCAGAGGGATTTACAGCTAAAAGTAAAAGCAGGACTTTTTTTTGAGACAGAGTCTCACTATGTCACCCTTGCTAGAGTGCTACAGCGTCCCAGCTCACAGCAACCTCAAACACTTGGGCTTAAGCAATTCTCTTGCCTCAGCCTCCCAAGTAGCTGGAACTACAGGCACCTGACACAACACCCGGCTATTTTTTATCGCAGTTGTCATTGTTGTTTTAGCTGGCCCAGGCTGGGTTTGAACCCGCCAGCCTTGGTGTACGTGGCTGGTGCTATAACCACTGTGCTACAGGCGCTGAGCCGGAAAAGCAGGATTTGGACCAAAGCCACCTGGTTCCAGTCTGTTCTAACTATTACACCAACCCAGCTGGATGTAGGATCAAATCCAAGTACTTCGAATAACCCCCAACACTTTCAGTGACCTGCCTTTGCGAACCCAGCAGCATCAAATTTCCCCACCTGTATCACGCTATGCCTGCATCATGTTCCAGCCATAGTGGTTCCTCCAACTTATCACATTCTCTTACAGTCCCAGCCCTTCGCACATCTTGATCTCTGCCAGGTGAAGAGACCCTTCTCTTTTCATGTTAGTCAATTTCCTACTCATGCTATGTTTTTGGTGGCCAAAGAAGTAGGAACCTAAGGTGATATGGTGGGGCAGGAGGGCTGGTGCCTAAGATGGGCAAAGCCCAGGTCTTGAAGAGCCTTGGATCTCCCAGCCTCAGAGCTCAGGTTTTTTCCTGAAAACACCTGCTCACACTCTTCCTTTTACTCACTCTAAACTCTGGGGAAGTCCTTCCTGCTTCTAACAAGTCACCTCACCTTGAGGCATCAGGAGGACTCCAGAGTCCCTAGAGAAAGCGTCACTTCCTGTTCCCAGTGTAGCTGAGTCGAGCCAAGACAGGACGCACATTCTGGGAGCAAGGCTGGTGGCCAGCTCCTACCTCCTTCAAAGGGCCTATACATCTCTAGGGGCAGCAGTGGGCAGGTGGGATCCTCCCACCACTTCAACACGTTGTCTTCCTTTTCACGTGGGCCCAGTGCAGGTGCAGAGGCCATGTGTATGGGCATTGCCTGCTCACTGAAGCCCTGATTTGGGTGGAGAGCTCAACTCAATCAGCCCAACTCCATCTGGAGACACAACCCCCAGCAGAGTTTGTCCCTGCCCAGGAAACCTGGCAGGCTGATATCCGAACCTGTGGAGATACTGAAGGGAGAGGTCTGTTTTGCTCTAAACCCCTCATCAGGTTTTCCCCTGCCCAAAAGAAGGGTTTTCTGACTGAGTCCTGAGGATTCCATGGAAGCACATGGGGCAAACATGCCCCCACCTTCACTTCAATCAATGAGGTTGGCTTATTTTACATTCATAGTTTAGGGTCAAGATTCCTCTAAAGCAGCGGTTCTCAACCTGTGGGTCATGCAACACCCATTTCTGCCTGTCAAGCCCCCATTGGTCCTTCAAGACTCCAGCCACTAGGGTGGCACTTGTGGCTCAACGGAGTAGGGCGCTGGCCCCATATGCCAGAGGTGGCGGGTTCAAACCCAGCCCGGGCCAAAAACTGCAAAAAAAAAAAAGAATCCAGCCATTGCCTCAAGTTAGCCTCCCCTTCCCTCATCCTTGTTGGCCTCCTCTAACCTCCAGTTCTCAGATGGGGCTCCCTGAGGGCAAGAACCCTTTCTCCATCCTGTAGCTCCCATGCTAACTCTGCACATGCAGGCACCATCAGACACAGTGGAATTGTGAATTACCCTCAATTCCCTAGGACCAGAATATATTCCAGAGTCAATTACACAGGGCTAATTAGAAAAGTTAGGTGCAGCCAGTGTCCCACTCATTCCAATGACAGCGTGCACCCTGTTCTCTGTCAAATGGCTGGGCTCTTCCCACAAGAGTGAGGTCTGCTCCCAGGCAGGAAGTAGGCTGAGGTCCTCACCCCACTCACCTGGTTCTAGTATCTGCTGCCTACCCCCTTGCCAAACACTCAGGGTTTCAGTGCAGGGACAAATTGCTCTGTTCGCATTTCTCACGATGGATAAAGCCTAATTATGTTATTTGTAGACATCTGGCTGACCGGATCTACTCCAGCTTTGCTGTCATCAAAGCTTCCTCCAGGGAAGGTATGTGGCTGGGTCTGTACTCCTGATACCTGCACAGATGTCTTTGTAGGTATAGAAATCTGCTGGGAACTGAAAAGGAGTGTGTGTGCGTGCACAAGAACACATGCGCGTATATGCCTGTCAACATACCCCGCAGTATGCGATTGTTGGTTTCTGTGTGTCCCGCCTCCAGCCTGTGAGCTTTGCTGGGGCTCCTCTCTGCATCTCTATCCTGAGCACAGGGCCCAATCCTGGACCTTTCTTCCCTAGCACGCACAGCCCAGGCCTGGCCACACAGAGGGTGGCCTAGTGGCTGAGGAGGGTGGGGGCCACAGTGCTGCCTGAGGCCGAAGAGTTAAACTGGTGGGACAGAGCTCAGGGCCATGGGCCCAGAGAGAGACAAGGCAGGAGGCTGGGGGTGGGGGAGTCAGCCTGGGCTGGCTGTAGGTCTGGGCCCCGGCTCTTTGTCCAAATATGGAAGGTTTTTTTGTCTCCATTTGAGTCACGCCGGCCATGGCCCAAGAGATCTGCCTTCCAGATACTGCAGGCGGGACTGCGCCACACGGCCCCGCCCCACCCACCCCCACCCTTGCTCACGGCCCATCTCAGCCCTGTCCCAACCTGCGGGGCTGAGCTCTCTCTGCTAGACAGCAGAAAGCCTAGCACTCACCTCAGCTGCTCTCCAGCACCAAGAGAAGGGTCCCTGGGCACATGAAGGGAGGAAACACTCATTCCTTCCGCCTGTCCATCACCTCTCATCTCCCCATGCAACGAAGCCATTCAACTCATAGTGATGGAGCAACTACTACATGCTAGTTCCTGGGGGTGGGACCGTGGACTGCAAATCCAATGAGGTCATGATGTCCAAAGCAGAAACCACTCTCTCCTGCTGTGCTCACCTTGGTGATGGCACTGCCCCCCAGCCAGGTGCTCCTGAAAGCCAGGAGCCTAAGCAACCCCACAGTTCTGGAGCCAGCTTGTCTGGGCCCGAGCAACCTGAACTCCAACCCTACCACTTATCTAGCCTTCCTCGGCAGGCGCGCTGCCTCACAGGCTGTGCCTCAGGGTCCCCATCTATAATGCAGGGTTGCTGTGAGGACTGAGTGAATTAGCACAGGTAAAGTGTTCAGATCAGCGCCTGGCCCACAGGAAGAGCTTTGCTTCCATTACTTATGACTCTCTGCCCCTTGACCTGCACCTTATGGACCAGACCTCTGAAGATTTCTTATCAGCTTCCTCTCTGATTTCTCACATTAGGCAAGATTTACTCCCTCATTCTTGAAGTGAGGCCAGCCTGGGTTCAAATACCACCTCTCTCTTTCTGGGCTCTGTGCTCTGAGCTGGCACCTCCCCCTCTCTGGGCCTCAGTGTCTGCTTCCTGCCCCAAAACCTGATTTGTACTGATGCAGGACAATATCCTCTACTCAAGGCAGAGCCAACAAAGTGCTGGGCATGAGTGGTAAGGCTCAGAGTAGCCTGGGAACTCCCCCAGGGCAGGGCTCAGCTGTCCTCCTCCCTCCCCCATGTTATTTACTTAATGAACATATATTGAGGCTCCACCACGTGGCAGAAATAGGAGGGCTTGGCATAGGTGGGGCCACCTGACCAGAACTAAACATTGGGTCACAGGGAGAATTTGGGGGCTCCCACCCACATCTGCACACCTAGTGCTTTTGAGGACTATTCCCCACTAAACAGAGAGAAGTTGCCATGGCTGTGTTTTCTGGGGTGGGGCAGTTCTTCACACCTGGGCCGGGAAGCTGAGGGGGACACAGCCCTACACAAAGGGGTCTCTTCCAAAGGCTAGTTCCTGGCCAGTGGCTCTGGCTCTGCCGAGGGAGGCAGGGAGATACAGAGAGTCAGAGGAGACAGAAGGAACAAGGCCCAGGTAGGAGAGCAAAGTGATGGACACAGGAGGGGAGGAGGGAAGAAGGCAAGGAGGCCCCAAAGAGAGAAGCCTGGTATGAGTGCAGAAGAACCAGATCCCTAGGAGGGAGCCAGGCGCTCCCCTGCCCAGGCCCTGGGCCCAGGTGATGAGAAGGGGGTGGCAGGATTAGCACCCTGCCCAGCCCTCTCCTCCTCCTCCAGTCTTGGGGCCAGGCCCAGGACTATATTTAGCTGGGGCTGAATTTAGCCATTTCCTCTGAAATTCCTCACCCGCCCCAGGCAACGCCCCCGCTGGCCTTGGGGAGAAGCCTGGAAGCGGCTGGTCCAGGCAGGAGGGAGAGGAGGTCCAGGAGCAGCAAGGAACTAGAAGGGTACTTACGCATCTGGTCGGGGGAAACAGGCTCAGTTCAAAGAGCCAAACCTGAGTTACTCTTCTCCCAGCAGCCCCTGCCCTGCAGGGCCAACAAAGCAGTGCTGGTCTCAGGGCTCTGGGGTACAAATATCACAAGGGTCCTTTGTCTCTCAGTATAGGACCCCATGATCCCCATGAACTCTGTTAGCAAGGCTGCCTACCTGTCTACCTAGTAGTCTCTCCACCCCCAGCTCCTGAGAGCCTGTGTATTCTGGAACTCTACTGGGCTAGGCCACATATGGGACTCCCACTTCACAGTAGGAGTAATTGAGGCAGAGTGATTTGTCTTGGGTCAGCGCCAGCGAAACAAACAGGCTTGCTCCCTACGCCATGCTTCCTCCAGAGAGCCAGACTAGAGGTGTGGCCTGGAGCTCTGCTGCTCCCTGCAGCCTCCACTTGCCCCAGAGCTGGGGACTGAGGTCAGACAGGAGGCACACCGGGCACGGGCAGCAACCTGAGCTGGCACACAGCCCCTCACCCTTGCAGAATGCAAAGGAAAGTTCTACTCAGAAGTAGACAGATAGCTCAGACTCTGCATCCTGTCCCACTGTACATTTTCTAACTTAAATAAGAGAAGTGGGTCCTGCTCCGACACCCCAGTTTCTGTTAGGGCCCTTGAAACTAAATTTAAACCCTCAGATTATATCTCCCAATTGTCAGTCAGTCCTCCTCTCACCATCTCTACATTCTATGCTCCCCTAAGCTTAGGCTTCTCCCCTCCCTGCACTGAGACATTTAATGTGCAAAGCTGGCAATGCTCTTCCCCAGTCCCTCCTCTTCCATGGCTCGCCACTGCCCAGGCCATTTAACTCAGCACTCAAGGCCTTCAATCTGGTTCCTGGACACAAAGCTTCTCCCCATGTGCTCTGGTCAAACTGGGACCTCCCTGCTCTCTCAGCCTCAGACACATACAGGGGCTTCTCTTTCCTGCCCTGGTCCAGACCAATTCCCTAAATGACATGAACCATGTACCCTAACCTCTTAAAGACCTCTCAGTGGCCTCTTGAACCCAGTAGTTCTAGTGTGGGGTTGGGGCAATGTGAGGTATGTGGGGAAGATTTCTGGATCTGGTTTACTACTGTGTGGCATTGGTTAAGACACCTGCCCCCCACTAGATGTCATTTTCCTCATCTGAATAATGCAGGAGTAAGGGAAGGTTTGAAGACATGGCTGGCTTCTAAGGGTCTTTATAGGTGGACTATCCTGGCATTCAAGGCCCTGCCCCTCTTCTTCCTCTTTCTTCCCTTCTGGTCTGCCAAGAAGCTGGCTGTCTCACCACGAGGCCCCACTCCAGGGAGATGGCGAGATTCAGGGGGATGGCAAGAAACCAGGAGTGAGACCTCAGTGATACAGATAGCCAAGAAAAATGGTGTTGCCAGGACTTTTATTGGGGGGAGGGGTCCTTCCCATCTTTCCACCCTTTCCCTTCCACATCTGCTTCTTAACCTCCAGTGCCCTGTCCTGGGAAAGGACTGAATGTTTGTCCAAGGGGTGGGGGAGTGGGGTCTCAGCAGTCCCAGGAGGCCTGGCTGTGGGCTGGCTGGCAGCCAGGAACCCGGGCCTCCCTCCCTCCTGTTCCACAGTGACGAGGGGGAGCAGGGCCTGCTCACCCCTGGGAACCAATAAACAGGAAACAGACACCAATCCTGCATTTGCTCCCTGGGCCTGGCCCCCTCGCCCCATCACAGCGCCCCCACTGCCCGCCAGCTAGCCCATGACCTGCCTCACCGCTCCCTGACCCCACTATCTTAGGACTAAAGGCCATCAGAACCAAGAAGTAACACTCAGAATAATGAACACAATCAAGCTAAGAGGTCTGGACTCTTGGAAAAAAACTCAGAATCCTTCATCTTGAAACCATGGGAGTCTATACTCTGAGAGTGACAATCTCAAAAGCACACAATAAGTGGTCACAATTCTGAGAGATTCTGGGGATCTGGTTCTTCTTCACTCATACCACTTATCTTATTTAAGTTAGAAAATATACAAGGGGACAGAAGCAGATGTGGAAGGGAAAGGGTGAAAAGATGGGAAAGGACCCGCCCCCCAATAAAGGTCCTGGCAATGCCATCTTTCTTGGCTGTCTGTATCACTGAGGTCTCACTCCTGGTGAGACCAGGATCCTGGGTCAAGGGGTCCACAAACATTACCTCTTTGGCCTCACATTAACTCTTCAGTGTTCCCATTTTACAAAGCAGGAAACAAAGACTCAGAGTGGAGGTCAGAGTCAGAATCAAGACTTTATCAGCCAGACCCCAAATCCCACTAGGCACACAGAGGCTCAGGCTCCTGACATGAAGGGGCTCCAGGACCAGAATGAAAAGCAGAGGAACCAAGTCTCACCTCCTAGGCCAGTTCCAGGGGGTCTGGGGCTTTGACCCAGAAAGGGCTCTGGCTCTGCTCGGCCTGCTACTGTGGGCCGAGCTATCCCAGACATGTCCCAGGTGGGGGCTAGTGCTAATAAAAGTAGAGGAAAAGCTGGAAAACGGAGAAAGATAGTGGGAACTAGTTCACCCTCCCGCCATGATTCTTCTCCTTCTTTCCCACCTCTAAAGGCCCAGTCTGCTGAGCCACTGGCTCTGCCTAAGTGCAGCCAGGACCCCAACCTGTCTTCTTGTCTAGAGCTTTCTTTGTCCTCTGCTTCAACGGCTACAAAGAGGAGCTAAGCAGCTGAGAATCTTAGAATTATAACATCTTAGCATCTCAGTCATGAGGGGAGAAGCTAACATTTCTTGAGCACTTACTCTATGCTGAGCCCTCTTGGTTTCTTTTCATTTAACCTCAACAATAATCCTTTGTAGAGTGAAGGGATACTGCTCCTACTTGTCAGATTCCAGGGAGTAAGTAAACGTTTGCCCAGGGTCCCATTGCCAGCTTGGAGGGGAAAGGAATGCTGAACAGTGCCCTTTACCCTCTACATGCCTCCTCCTTGGAAGCCCCTTAGCCTCTCAAGTCAGATAGCACCAAGGTCACCCATCCCCAACATGGAGCTCCTAGCAAATGGGGACAGGGAGCTCCTTTCCAAGTGTCCCTATGGTCCCAGCTCTGCCCTTGGCTGGGACAGCCTGGCAGGATGTGACTCCAGCCCTCTCTCTAGGTCCCTGCCTTCCCTCCTTGCCCTGGCTCTGAACTCTCCTACCAAATACATGTTTGGGGAGCTGCTTTATGCTACTATCTAGTCAGCAAAACTAGGGCCAGCTGGCCCTTGAAGCCAGGCCTATCCCTAGCCTCCTTCTGGACCTCACCTACATTAGGGGACTAGTATCCTTGAAAGTTCCTGGCAAGCAGGCATGGTAACCAAACTTTCCCCATGTGTCTTCGCTGCTTATCATGGGGCTCAACAGTTGACTAATAAATGAATTGTGAATAAAAAATGAACATGGGGGCGGCACCTGTGGCTCAGTGAGTAGGGCGCTGGCCCCATATACCAAGGGTGGCGGGTTCAAACCCAGCCCCGGCCAAAATGCAACAAAAAAATAGCCGGGCGTTGTGGCGGGCGCCTATAGTCCCAGCTGCTTGGGAGGCTAAGGCAAGAGAATCGCGTAAGCCCAAGTGTTAGAGGTTGCTATGAGCCGTGTGACATCATGGCACTCTACCCGAGGGCGGTACAGTGAGACTCTGTCTCTACAAAAAAAAAAAAAAAAATGAACATGGGAAGAAACGAAGGGAGGATAAATGCGGTGGGTCTCAGTTCCTGGGAACAGCATCTACTGGGGGCTCTGAATCTCAGGAGTTAATAGCCTGGTCTCTATCAGTGTGACAGGCAAAATAATGCTCCCACACAAGATGTCCCTGCCCTAATCCTCTCAACCTGCGAATATGTCATCTTACGTGGCAAAGGGGATTGCAGATATAATTAAGGATTCTGAGATGGGAAGGGTGTTGGATTCATCCATCTGGGCCCAATGTAATCACAAGGTCCTTAAAGAGGGAGGAAAAGGTGCATGCATAGTGAGAGACGTGAAGGCACTATGCTGCTGGCTTTAAGATGGAGGAAGGAACCACAAACCAAGGAGTGCCAGCCGTACACCAGAAGCTGAAAAAGGCAAGGAAACTTCTGACCTCCAGAACTGTAGAATAGTAGAAATATGGCATTTCTTCTATAGTAATTTGCTATATCAGCAACTAATATATCACTTGCAAGCTCGCCTAGACCTCTGGCATCAGCTCATGGCCTCGCATCCTCGGTACCCTCTGCACTGCCCTCTCACACTCTCCCTGACCAGGAAGGGTCTTAGACCCAGGTGATTTCCCCATGCTCCTCCAGAAATAAACCAGAGGAAATTTTAAAGTCCCATTAGCAACAACATCACTTCTAGACAGAGTAAGCACCAAAGTCTGCTACAAGTGTAGGGAAAGACCCTGTCTACACATGGAGGGCAGGGGAGACCAGAACAGGAGCTGGTGGTAGGGGAAAGAGTCCCGGAGGCGTGAGTCCCTGAGCCTGTCTCCTCTGCCCAGCCCACCTGCCAGCTCTTCAGTCTACAAGTGAGAGGCTGCCTTTCCCAAGAGCCCTGGGAGGAGATTTTATCATGGTGCCCAAGAGCATGGGGGAATCTGTGGCTCTGAGAGGGGAAGGGACTTAAGACTTATAAGGCCTCATGGCAGGACGATAGTCTCCTGCCTACTGGTGCTGCCCTCTATGTGCTATACCAGGCCATGCCTGGTGAACCCCACAGCTACTGAGGTCAGGGTCCTGGAAGCACTGCTGTGGGCTAGGATACCCTGGTTGGGGTCCCAGGCCCCTGCATGTCGTGAGCTGGTGCTCACTCATTGCTCAGACTCCAACGGCCAATGGCAGGACAGTTTTGCTCTGCCTCTGTCCAGCCCTGGAATGCTCCAGAGGCTCTGGGGACCGAGAGGTGGGGTGGGGTGGGGGGGAGGAGGACACGAGCAATGGGGAGCAATGCTCCCATGGGGGAGGGCATCGGCTTCAATAGGCTTCTGCTTCCCAAGGGACCTGGGGCCCCCATTTCAGGGCCTGCCAACAAGGCGCCAGGCTGCCTGGGCACATGTCCCAATAAGTACTCCAGGGCTTCCAGCCTTTCTGGGAAACATGGACTCCCCCTTCCCCCCGCCCTGACATTGCCATCTCTGCCAACTTGCAGTGGGAACTCTGTGGGGCCAATGTATGGCCTGGAAGTCAGGATACCTGGGGCCAAATCCCATGATTGAGCCATGGGGCCTTGGGCAAACCTCTGTGGGATCTGGGCTGGCTTCTTTATTCGAATATTAGAGCTGTGGTAATGCCCATCTAGCTGGAGGATCAGATGGGAGGGTTAGGAGCTGCCTTAGGGGTGAGAGGATGAGCTCCCTATCCTAGGAGCCATACAAGCTGGAGCTGGATGGGTGTCATGGTAGCTGCAATAGGACAGGGCACTGTCACCTTCCTCACTGGGGCCCAGTGGGATATGGCTGTCAACTGCCCCACTGGGGCCCCACTAGGTAGTGCCACTCTCCTAGCCTTTGATTTAAGCCAACATAGGTCTTCAGGGGGTGGCCAGTACAGCCCACAGCCCTGGTTCACTTTGGGAGCTTTTGTTGATTGCCCTCTCTCTACCCTAAGATCCCTCACATATCACCCAGCCACATGAATGGTTGTAGCTCTGCATTCATATTGAATGCTGGGGTCCAGGCCTTTGCAAAGCTTTTTGGTTGCTGCAGAAACCCACCACCCCACCACCTCTGCTCTAGCCCAAGCCACCATCATCTCTGATTATTCTAGTGGCCTCCTGACAAGTCTCACTGCTTCCACCCTGAGCCCCTGCAGTCTATCCCATGGAGCAGCCGATCAGGTCACTGTTCTAAGTGCCTGCCTCATCTCACCACAAGTAAATGCTGAAACCCTCCTATTGGTCTATAAGGTCTTTCTCGCCTTAACCGACCTCTGCCCTCCCTCACTTCTCTGAGCTCTGACTCCTGTTTCTCTGCTCCATCCATACAATCCTCTTGACTGTTTCTTGAACACCTCAGGCCCTTTGTACTTGCTCTTCATCTCTGCCCAGAGTCCTCTTCCTCTCAGACAGCCAGTGCACTTGGTCCCTCACTCTCTTCAGGACTCTGCTCAAACATCTTAGACAGACCTTCAGCCCTTTCGATCTAAAATAGTACCCCCACCTTGTCATTCTCTACTCCCTTTATCCTGCTTTGCTCCCTGACACATAAAGTCTCCATTTACAGACAGTTCTCACTAGTCTGGAAGCTCCACAAGGGCAGGCCTTTGTTGTGTTTGCTGCCACATTCCCAGGCCTAGAAGAATGCCTGACATCTCTAGGTGCTCAGTTAAGTGTTTGTTAAATGGATGAATGCATCACCCTTCCACGGGCCACTCAAGTCCCTGAAACAAACACACCCTGCCAAGTTCTTTTTTATCTTCTAGCCTCTGCTCATGGTGTGTCCTCCTCCTAGAGCCCTCCCTTTCTTCTGGTGTTCAAGGTCAAGCTCAGGCAGAGCCTCTTTCAGGAATCCCCTCCTGCCAGCTCCCAGGCCAGTCTCTCAACTTCCTGAATCCCTTCCAGTCCGCTTCTGGATTCCAAATTGTCTGAGTGTCTCTGCTCTCAGGCAGCCTGGGGGTGCCTCCACCCCATGTGGGGCAGCATGTGTAGCCTGAAAGATCACAGATGGGAGGGAGGGCCGCAGGAGGTGCAAGTCCCTACATGGAAGAGGAGGCTGGGGACAGGATTAGCAGCAGCCTCTCTGCCTCCCAAATCCAGCTGGTCTAGGAAACGTGGGGCTGGAAAATGTCAGACTCAACTGTAGTCCATCCCCCAATCTGTTCCTCTCTGGATGGACTCATTCCTGGACAGCATTGCCCCCAGCAGCCCAGGGCCCTCGGGAAGGAGTTGGGAGGGGGATAAACAGAGGAACAAGACAGCCCTCTGCCTGTCCTCCCCTATCCCACCTTCCTCCTGCTGGGTGACAAGACATTTAATTATAGATATTTGGTACTACTCAGAATTCCAAGTGTCCTAATCACCTCTTCCCTTCCCCCCAGAACCAGTTTCCATGGAAAAATCACATCAAAGAGCAAAACAGGGGAAGGAGAGAACCCCCACCACCACCACCATGAGTTCTCTGCCAAGGGGAGACAGACAGAAGGATGACTGGAAAAACTGCCAGCCTTCATCAGCAAGGCAGGGAGCTGGCCAGGCAAAGCATGGGGGTATTTCTGCTGGGTTGAGGGGGGGTGGCAATGAGGCCAGGGTTCTGGTGCTCAGGCCTTGCTCTGCCCAGCCTTGCTGTGTGACCTTAGACCCAGCATTCTCCTTCTCTGGGTCTCAAAGTTTTCCTTAGCTCAACCCCAGGCTCTGGTGACTTAAATAACCACTATGAAGTGTTCATGATGTTGAGAGTATGGCAGTGACATCCAAAGTGTCCCCTGACTTGTCCTCCCTACTCAGATAACAGGCCAATCCCACTGAGAAACGGGGATCCCTTGGGCCCTTCACCTCTAAGACACAGATATGTTAGGAATCAGGGTCTGTGAATTTAAGCCCACACTGTGAAAGATACCCAGGACTTTTACATTTGAAGAATGAAACAGCGTCTGGCATATAGTAAGAATTCATAAATATTTGCCATTGTCATTGCTATTTTGATAGGCTAAATTTTGTGAGTTCATCCATCCTCCATTCTGAGAGACAAGTCATTTCCTGTGTCTGGGGTACAGTTGTCACATGTGTCTAATGGGTACCAGGTACCTGATGGCAGGAGGTTGGACTACAAGACTGTACTTTTTTTTTTTTTTTTTGAGATAGAGTCTCACTTTGTCACATAGGCCACAGTGCTATTGGCCTCAGCCTAGCTCACTGCAACTTCAAACTCCTGAGCTCATGTGATCCTCCTGCCTCAGCCTCTGGACTGGCTGGGACTACAAGGTGCCCACCACAACGCCTGGCTAATTTTTCTGTTTTTAGTAGAGATGGGGTCTTGCTCTTGCTTAGGTTGGTGAGACTCTGTACTTTAAGGGACAGAGTACGGGAAAAGTTGCTGATCAGCCAGGCTATTGTGGGCCTAAGTGGAAGTAACAAGGGGGGTGAGAACCAGACAGCTCTCCCTCCTCAATTCCAAGCTTACAGGCAATCACATGTTCATGCAGCAAATGACCTCTGAACTGTTTCTTAGTCCCTGCACTCCTAGGCTCTTATAGCTACTGCAGACAGCTGTTCTCCTCTCCCTTCAGACACACCCCTGACTACTTCCGTTTCCCTTGACCACCCTGTAGGCTGTCCTTCCTAAAGAACCTCAAAGACCAGATGGTCTAAGCTCCCACTGTACAGATGAGAAAAGTGAGGGCCCAAGAGGACTCTGTCCAGCTGTCAGAGGGAGTTCAGAGACTAAGTCAGACCAGGCCTCCCAACAGTGGGGCAACACACACAGAGTGAATATGGGTTCTGGGCTGGGAAAGACCTGAGTGTGAGTGACACCCCACACCCCTGGGTTGGGTCAGGGCCCCCTCAGCCGATAGCGCCTCTCCTGTCAGCCCCTGCCTGGGTTCACACTGGTTTATGCCCCATAAGCAAAGAGTGATGCCCCCTCTCATAGCCCACACATGCCTTCTCCACCCACGGCACAGGGAGCATGACTGGAGTCCCAGGCCTGAAACAAGGGAATATTGTCTCCTCAACAGAGGCCACCAGGAGGGATTGGACAGCTGCTCCCCATTTTTTGGCGCCAGAGGAAGGGGACAGCAGGAGGGATTCAGGCGAGCAAATGGGAGAACTAGGCTTTATGAGAGGGTAGGAAGTTAAGAGATGATGAATTTTTTTTTTTTTTGAGATGATGAATCTTATCTATTAAAACTTACCAGGTTATACTGAGACCCCCAAGCACCCAGGCCCTGTGCTCAGAAATCAGGAGTGGGGCAGGGATCAGGGGCTGAGCCTGGTCACTGATAAGCAGCTGGAGCAGTGGGGGCTGTTTGTCCCCTCTTCTGCCCTAGAGAGGAAATGCTCATACCACTCACTGTACAAAAGCCTGCCAGGCACAGACCATTACTCCATTTTACAGAATGGGAAAATGAGGCACAGAGCAGGGATTTGATGATTCCTAGGCCACATAGGGATCTGCAGCCATAGCTCAAATCCTATTCTTTCAATTATAGATTTACCAGTTCTGTCCCTTAAGGGGTAAGAGGGGACATCAAGCTGGGCCTGGAAAAGGGGCAGGACTGGAGCAGGCAAAGACCTGGAGGCCAGAGAAAGCCTGCATTCAAGATGCAGATCTGCCTCACCTCAGAGCCCCCTGGGGTGGGGATGGGGTGGGGAGAAAGTGAAGGGAGGCAAGGCAGGAGCCAGCTCTGTAAAAACTCCCACCTCCTCTCTGGGTCTCAATGCCTCCACTTAGGAGCACTCCCTCCCACCCCCAGCCTCAGAGTCCCATGGTTCACCCCTGCCCTCTCCCCTAATTAAGCCTTCAAGGCTCCCAGAGGAGATAATTACATGGGAAAGGAAGTTAAAGAGAAGATCGCTGGCAGCAGCTGCCCCTGTTCTCCCCATTTTCTTTCCCACCTTCCAAAGAGAACTGGCACTGGAGTTTAGGAGCACCTGAGCTGCTGTAATAGGGTCTCAGAAGAAAGGACAGGTCCCAAATTCCCCCTCTCCCCACTCCCTGCCTGCTGACATTCTCCAGGAGACACACCAGAGCAAGGACCAGGGGAAACTAGAGACAAGGAGAGAAAAACAAAGAGAAAGGCAAGTTCAAAGGGGCCGTGAGAGCCTGGGAACTGGAGTGACCAAATTAGTCCAGGGTTTAGGGTTTCCAGACTTCTCACAAGTCAGGAAACACAGAGGGAGTGCAGGCCACAGTAGAAATAACCCCTCTGAACTTGGTCTAGAACTCAGAGCCTAGAATTTACCTTTCCAATCCAGATGCCAGGCATATGCTGCCTACAACCCATCTGAACCCAAAGCCCAAACTCTAGGGACGGCTAAAGCCAGAAGGGAGAAGTAGAGGTTTGGGGAAAGTGAGACTCCAGGGTCTGGCAGAAAGGGAAAGGCATCTCAGAGTCTCCAGGGAGGGGGTGGGGTGGATAGAAGATGCAAAAAGGCAGGATGGGGGACCAGGACACACACACTCCTCCTTAACCTGTAGAGGCAGCCTGGCCTGTGGGGCCCAGAACCACTCTGGACCTTTCTAAAGGCCCCTGGCTGCTCAGCCTCTGCATCCCACTTGCTGCCTTCACCTTCCTCTAGGAGCACACATCTAGATGCTGCCCAATATGAAGAGACTATGGCAGATCTCAGGCCCCAAGAGTACACCAACTCAAACCTGCAGACTCCCCAAATCTGCTGGACCAACTGGATAGAAACATAGGCACAACTTTGTCTAGTCCCTTTTCTGATTTGAGGAAGTTAAATCACAGAGAAATGTCAATGTCACACAGCAGGGACAGAGCTGGGATTAGAATCTTGACCCCTCTCTGCTACTCCACAAAGTAATGCCTTGCACCTTCCCAGTTCTCTCAGGACCAGCAACAGATCTACATTCTGATCTGTCATAGGAAAGCTGTATGAGGAAGGGTAAACTCATGTCAACTGTGGGCTCCTGAGCCAAACATCCTACAAGGGGTCTGGCCAACAGAGCAGCAAGGCTCAGAGAAAGGACTGAGCCTGTGCTGGGTACAATCACCCGCACACCTCCAACAGAGAACCATATGAGAATCTCTGGAAAACCAGTCCCTGAGAAACATCTAAATGACAAGATAAGAATCCTTTGTAATTATCACTAAGCACATCTAAAAGCAGACAAGCACCTTTGACAAAGCCTGAAGCCTCTACAGTGCCTGGGTAGATAGGAGCCTTATGTCATTAACACCCTTAAAATTGCCTTTGCACTTCCAGGACCAGAGAAGCACCCCTGGGACCTGGTCACCTGCCCAATAAATACATTGCAAAGGACTCCATGGAAGTCAGTGCCTATGGCCCACCTCTGACCCCATCCTGAAGGCCCCCCACAAAGGACTCACCACCTGTGGCTTACTACAGCCCTTGCTGGCTGGAGCAGCCTCCTCTGGAGGCCGGGCTGCCTCAGGGGGCTTGGCCTCTGCAGAGGGTGGTGCAACCAGAGTCAAGCAGGGCATGTCCACGGGCGCTGGGGCAGGGACCTCGCCTGAGTGGAGGGTCAGCATATATTGCTTGGTGACATCCTCAAGCGATGGCGCTTGCAATGTGGGATGGGCTCGGGCAGGGAAGCCCATAGGCTCTGGCACAGCCACTGGGGGGCCAATGGAAGTTGGTGGTTCAGGTACCACAATAGGCATGAAGGTGGCAGGCACACTGGCATGGCGAACATGTTTGGATGAGGGCCGGGCTGTAGACAGGTCCTGTTTGCTCTCCTCTCTCCGAACTTCTTGGTGACTGCTTCGAGCTGGGCGCTTCTTGGAGCCTCGGCGGGTGAGCCTTGGGGACAAGATGTTAGCTAGCTTGGGGTCAAGGTGAAAGTCCCGGTGGGCAGTGGAGGAGGTAGGCAGGACCTCAGGTAGGGCCCTCTCAGACTTTGCTCGGCCCCTAGCAGGACTGGGCTCTTCTGGCTCTGCCCGCTGCTCTGCAAGGATGGGCTCACTGCTGGATGGAGGCAGCATGGGCTCGACTTCTTGGATGGGCTCCCCTCCAGGGCCCTCAAATCCAGGTCCAGCCAGCTCTCCACGGCGACTGGGGTCACTCAAAGATTTCTTCTTGGGGGCTTTGCCAGCAACTCTGTCATCTACCACACACCCCAAGGCACCAGGCCCCTGAACAATGCTCTGAATAACCTCTTGATATCCCTTGCTCTCTTCACTGCCCACAGACCAGTCACTATGGCCACTGGTCAAGCCCTCATCCACAGCTGGGGTCACTGGGAGCCCTGTCTTGGGACTCAGTGAACCCAGGAGGTTGCTGTCCATGGAGAACCCAGAGGGCCCTTCAGAGGTGGCAGCCCAATGGCGCTGTGGAATTGGGTCACTTAGGGACCTGTAGGCCTCTCCTGCTTCCCCATTGTTCAGTTCAGTCCCACCAGGACCTGAAGGCGGGACTTTCCTTCGGCGACGGAGGGCACCAGGTATGGGAGGGGTCTCAGAGGACACCAATGGCCACCCACCCAGACTGTCCTCAGTCACAGGGCCATGGTGGTTTGCCTGGGCTGAAGATGAGGAAAGGGGTCGCCACACTCCTGTAGTACGCAGGCCACAAAAGGGTGCCACAGGGGGCTCATGGTCTGCCCCAATGCCCTCATCTGTCAGGCTGGACTCAGGGCCAGACAGCTCCTCCTGAGACCGTTGCCCTTGGGTCATGTCCCCAGCCCAGTCAGAGCTTCCAGGGGGTACATCGCTTCCATCATCCTGCTGGGCACCCATACGCTGGATCTTCTCAAAAACCTGACGTGCCTCCTGCACATACTGATCCTGGACAATGAGGGGCAGTGGATCCTCCTGGGCACCAGGGCAAGCCAGCAAGAGCTCAGAGGAGCTAGGCTTCAGGGCACTGGCTCGGGGCAGGCGGTGGGCCGTGGGCTTCTCAGAGCAGGTAAAAGACTTTGCCCTCCGCAGGGTGGCAGTCAAGTCCTTGAGGGTGGGGCGGGTACCAGCCGATGCTGGCGCTGGGGCAGGCGTGGGTTCAAGTTGCCCCACAGGGTCACTTGGTGATGGTGAGCCTCTGCCATCAAGGGTGCTGCTCCCATGGTCCCCTGGACCTCCATTAGGCTTTCGGACCCTCAGTTCTGAAAGGTCTGAACGCAGGAAACTGAGCAGTGTCAGGGTCTCTGAAGCAATATCTGGATTTGACAGGGACTTCCGCTGCCGGTTCTTGCCCGGCTCCAATCCTCCGTCCCTGGATGGTCTGGTGGTACCCACAAGTCCCTTGGTGCGGGTTCGAGCTTGGGGCCGCAAGAGGAGCCCTTCCCCGGTTCCAAAGCTAGGGGAGCGATACACACCCCAGCCCCCAGAACCCCGACTAGACCACAGGTCGTCGTCCTTGAGGGTCTCCGTGCTGGAGTAACGGCTGCTACCCCGGGAGCCTGCGGGGCTGGCCAGGTACGCGGGAAAGCTCACCTTGGCCACACGGAAAGCTCCTCCTACAGTGTCAGACATAGGCAGCAGTCCCTCCTGGGGCCCCGGGACACTGGACAGCGGACCCAACTCCCGGAGTCCTTCCCCTCTAGGGGCTCTTGGAGATGTTGGGGGCTCCGGGCTCCTGCCTCCCCTTGTTGAGTCCATGCTGCCCAGATTTAACCCATCACTGTCAGGCCTGCCGTCCCGATCCAATAGAGAGCTTCCAGGCCTAAGTCCCGGCCTCCCCTCCCAGCGGTGGCCGCCCTCACGGTCGGGGTCCTCGTCACTGCCCGAGGAGTGGCCGCCGTGGTAGGCCGGACTCTGTGCCCCGGGCGGCTGCGGCGGGCCCTCCTCTTCCTCCTCGCTGGAGCTGGCAGCCCGGCTGCGACTGACAGGATAGGAGGCTATGGAAGAGGAGGAGGAGCAGGAGGCCCGGGCCCCGGCCTGCGGTTGGGAGAAGCTATGCCAAGAATGTAAACCATCCGCCGGACGCTGCGCCCGCTCCTGCTGCTGTTGCTGCTGCCGGCGCCGCCTCCCCTCGGTCCCCGGCCCGGTCAGTGGTCGCGCCGAACGCAGACCCGCCAGGGGGAAGCATGTACGAGGAGGTGGCGTCGGTGGCTGCCGGGGATCCCGAGCCAGGAGCTCCCACGCGGCACCGTCGGGGCTGGATGTGCCTGGGCCCTCAGAGTCAGCGCTGGGCCTCCTGGAATCAGGGCCGCCGAAGAGCTTGCGCATCTCGGTGACGCTGGGCCAGGCCCCGCGCGCGGCGCTCTCGGCCGCTTCTTCCGCGGTCCCGGGGAAGATGCCCCCGTCCCGGGCCCCAGCGTAGTCTTCTTCCAGACGTGGCGCGTCGAAGCGCCGGGAGAGCTGTCGCACCGACGGCGAGAGGCTGCGGAGAGGGCGCGGCTGCGCGGAGGCGGCCGGGGGCCCCGACGCCAGCTTGGACACGCGCCGAGAGGGCTGGCCTGGGACCGCCGTGTTTGGCCGGCGCGAGGCGCGGCGCTGCAACCCGGGGGTGTCGGTGTCCTCTTCCCTCGGCCCGGGACCGCCGCTCCAGCGCTCCAGCAGCTTGAACGAGACGCTGCGATAAAGCGGGGGCCGGGGTGCCCCGTCCGCCATGGTGGCTGCACTGACTCTGGGGGGGCTGGCCCCGGGGAGCCGCGGCCAACCCCCCCTGCGCCCCCGTTTCAAAGGAGGGCAGCCGCTAGGCGCTCAAAGCAGCGCGCAGGGTTTGGGGAGAAGGGCGCAGAGACCAGAGCAGGGGTTTATAGGCTCAAGTTTCTGCAGCGGCTGGCTGCACCGTCTCCATCTCCAACAGCCCCAACCGCTTCAGCCCCGACCCCCAGGCCCAGTCCCCGCCTCGGCTGGAGCTACCAGGGGCATCGCGGCCGCACCCGGAGGGATCCCAGCGCTTTGCCCCTCGGCTGTATCCCCTCCCGCCCGCCCGCCCAGTGGCCGGCCTGCCTCCCCTTGCTCTCCCGCTCCGGCTCCAGCTCCCTCCCCCTTGGCTGCTTGCTCCTCGCTCCCTTTTGTTGCAAATAAACTTTGTGGCAGAGGAAAGGGGGCGGAGGGCGGAGCCTCGCGCCCAAAAGAGGGGGTGGGCTCCTGGCGCGCGCGAGGCTGGGAACCCAGTGGTGGGAGGGAATCAGGGAGGAGCTGAAGAAGAAACAAGATTGCTTGAGCATTGCGGACCGAAATAACCCTTCGGAGAAGTCTCTCCGGAGCCCAGCGGGCCGAGCTGCTCCCCAGGAACTCGCTCAGACACATGCAAGCTCTGAAAACGGTCAGCTCAGCAGAAACACCACCGGGGCGGTAAACCGGCTGCGGTTCAGCTGCCTTTGCGCGCAAATGCCTCCTGCTCTAGGGGCTCCAACATGGCAACCTCGGACCCACTAACTCTCGTACACTTCGAAACAAGTACACACAGGTACCCGTTTCCTGGCCCGGGAGGGTTTGGACTCGGCGCCAGGGGGAGCTGTAGGCACCTCAGGCTGACTAGAGCTTTAGCCGGGTCCAGTCCCACCCTTTACTTCCTCCAGGCCACGCCCCTTGTCCAGCCTCTTCGGACCACTCAGCGGTAACTGCGCCCAAATCCCACCCCTTGCGTTCCCAAACGCCCGGCCAGTCTCCTCAATTTGCTGCCTGTCCAGTACTGACCGTCCTACGCTGCTCCAGAAGCCCCACCCTTCACGCCACGCCCCTACCCCTACTTTTCCTGCTGCCACGCCTCCCACCTGCTCCTGCAGTCTCGGCAGCGCCTCTCTTGATGCCGGGTCTGTTGCCCCGCCCTCACTTTCTTTGCACCCGGATACGGGGCTCTTGCGCCCTCTACCGGCTTGATTTTCTCACCACCACCTCACAGCGCCCCGCACAAATGAAGCAGCACCCACCCATCCCTAAACTGGAGAAGTAGGAGGACTTGATTTCAGTAGTTTCCTCGGTCTTTTCTGACCTTTGCGGACAGCACCGCCCCTCCTTAGGCCTCACACACGGGAGTGCCCTTGACTGCCCACTACCAAATCTACACTCCTATCTTCGGCTGCTCCACCTCTCAGGCAAGGAAGATGTAGGTCGTTTCTTCTACCTCGCACTGATCCAATTCTTCAACTGTCCTATCTTCTCTGCCGAGGTCGGGGTCTGGTAAGTTTTACGTTCTCCTCGATTCTTGGGGCATTATCCCCTTCCTCACTCCCACCTGCCTCTGCAGCTTAAATACAGGACCCTTCATCTAAATAAATGAATGAAAATTTCTGGAATGCCTATGATGTATGGGTGGTATTATTTATTTTATTTTATCCTTGAACCACCCTTGAAGACAGATATTACTGTTCCTTCCTTGTGGGTCATGAAGAGAAGTAACTTTGACCAGAGTCAAAGTCAGGAAATGGCAGCTCTTGCTGTGACTCAAATTCAGATTTTAGGGGCTTCAAACGTTGTGATCTTCCAGACAGCCTTCTTGGTCCCAGATCTTGATGAAGAAAGAGAGTCTCTCTCCTTTGAGCCCCCAATAGCCTTCTCCTCTTTAGGCAGGAGCTTACCCTCCCTGGGAGCAGGTCTGACCCATGCTCCCTGTAGCCCTGCTCTCACCTTCTTCAGGTTTGGTAAGCCTCAAAAGTAAGGCCTCAGGGAAGGAAATGGTTAGGTCAGCAGTCTGTGCTTTGTCCACTGCCATCCCACTTCTGGACAAAGAGTCTGTAGCTGGGTGAGACTAGGCTGAGAGGCTGGTTCAGATGAGAGGGGTGGGATGAGAGAAGAGACGGATGGCAGACATTCAGCGATTGCCTAACTACAGAATGAGGGAGGACTCAGCTAAGACCCCAGATCCTGCTCGCTACTTACAACTCACCCCCCTCCAGGATGGGGAACTCACTCTCTACCCTCTGGGCAGCTCCTTGAATTGTGGGATATCTTTGAGTTGAGACTGGTCTCCTGTGAATCTCTCACCTTAACCTTGTCTCAGCTTTGCCTCAGGAAGCCAAGGAGTAAATCTCTCCCTCCTCCACTAGGAAATTGATGATTGATGGGCAAGGAAGGGAGCCTGCCTGGTCTAGTTTCTCTGCCATGCTTTACTCTAGGACCTTGGGTGAATCCTTTTGCTTCCTGGGCCTCAGCTGCCTCATCTGAAAAAATGAGGAATGGGTCAGCTTTCCCACAGATATGCCCTCTCTGAATCTGGCATTTGAAGTCTCTTACCTCCTTTAATCTTTTCTTTCTGTTCTTTGGGGGCAAGTTTTTTTAGGGGATGGACATGGGGGACCTCTCATCCCAGGAATCACTCTCTTCCCCCAGAGTGATGCCCTCTACCATCTGAAATTTGTATTAATACTTTTCCAGACTCCTTCACATGCGGTCATTACTTCTAGGATGGAGATCCTAATCTCATATCACAGATGGAAAAAGGGATGGAGAGGAGTGGAGACTCAGGCCACAGGGTCCCAGAGTCCTGTGGCTTGGCCGTGAGGTGAACTGGCTGAGGTCTTTGGCTCAGAAATCCCCTTGGTCGGGAGAGAGGCTGTTTAAGGATCTAGGCTGCGTCTCTACCCAAAGGGAAGCTCACCCAAGCAGATGGTGCCTTGGTTGCTTCCAGTGCTTTGTGAGTCCTCCCACCTCCATCCTTTAAAGCTCCAGGATGAGAAGAAGTTATCTTTCATGAACAGAAGAGAAAACCTAACTTGGGTTGGGGGTGGTGGGAGCACTGGACACCAGGGTAGAGAGAGAAACCCTAGGCTGGAATTTTGAAGCAGGGCCCACACAGAGATGTGCTAGGTGACCCCTAGCAGGTGACCCCATTTTCTGGAGTTCAGGGTCCTCATCTATGAAAGGGGAATGAAAACAGTAACCCCTTTATCCAGTGAGTCATGGTGACCTAATGATCCAGTGAGTCAGGGCCATGTAAGCCCTTGGAGAAATCAAGATAGCGAGGTTTTGATGGTTACAGTCATGGCCAGTTATGGGCTTTGAACATAAATGGTCCCAGATTTATGATGTTTGACTTACGATTTTTTTGACCTTTAAGATGGCAGGAAAGCAGCGTTCAGTAGAAACTATATTTTGAGCACTCATGCAACCATTTTGTTTTTCACTTTCAGTACAGTATTCAAAAAATTACACACACAAAAAAAAAAAAAAAAAACAACAAAAAATTACAGGTGAGGGGTGGCACCTGTGGCTCAGTGGGTAGGGCGCCAGCACCATCAAACCTGACCCCCACCAAACTGCAACAAAAAAATAGCCAGGCATTGTGGTGGGCACCTGTAGTCCTAGCTACTTGGGAGGCTGAGGCAAGAGAATTGCCTAAACCCATGTGCTGGAAGTTGCTGTGAGCTGTGAGGTCACAGTACTCTACCGAGGGTGACAAAGTGAGACTGTCTCTAAAAAAAAAAAAAAAAAAAAATTGCATGAGATATTTAATACTTTTTTTTTTGAGACAGAGCTTCCAGCTGTCGCCCTGGGTAGAGTGCTGTGCCATCACAGCTCATAGCAACCTCCAACTCCTGGGCTCAAGCTATTCTTCTGCCTCTGCCTCCCAAGTAGCTGGGACTACAGGCGCCTGCCACGATGCTCAGCTATTTTTTGCTTGCAGCCGTCATTGTTGTTTGGTGGACCTGGGCTGGATTTGAACCCACCAGCTCAGGTGTGTTTGTCTGGCACCTTTGCTGCTTGAGCCAACAGGCACCGAGCCCAAACTGTAAGTTTTCATATTAGTTTTTTTTAACTTTATAAAAATGTTACTCTGTATAATTTGGGGGGACTTATAATTTTGCTCTGTATAATTTTGGGGGACTTTTTTCCCTTAGTATTGTACCACCATGATTCATCTGTATTGTTGTCTGTTGGTATAGATCAATTCGGCAGCTTGGAATATTCCAGCATATGAATATAGCACAGTGTATTGATCTGCTGTCTTATTGATGCTCATTTGGGTATTTCCAGGTGTTTGCTAAGTGTCATGCATGACTCCATGCACGACTCCAGGTACACATGGACGGAAGTGCTCCAGCCCAGAGCACGCAAGTGTTAAACATTAGGACACATTGTCCAGCTGGAATCGAATATCTCTTCTATGTTTTCTGATCATCTATGTTTTGTTCAATATGAAGTGCCTGTTGCTCCCTCTTACCCATTCTTTTATTGGGTTGTACTATTTTTAGTACTTTATGAAATTTTTTCTCTAACTTTTCTATTCTCATTATCCCTTGTGGCTTAAGGAGGGCTGATAGTACTATCACTATTTTATAGGTAAGGAAACAGGCTCAGAGACGTGAAAGTGCTTAGTCAAAGTCGCAGCCTCCGTTGCAGCCCTTCTGCCCTGAGCTAATGCCTCTGAGGCCTTCAGGCCTCAGCTAAGAAAACTTCTCTGTGCCTCAACTAGGTTAGGGCCCCTCTGATCTCAGCATCTCTCAACCACTGACCATTCCATGAGCTCATCATCTCCCTAGTGAGACCTTTGACCATGACCCTCCTGATGTTCTTTTGAGCTCTTCTTCCCAGCTGTTATGACCCAGGTGTGTATGTGTTTATTTCTTCATTGCCCATCTCATCCTTCAGTCCTTGCACTCCCTGAAGGTAAGAGCCCATTGCCTAGCATGATGAGTGGCATACAGTAAGTGCTTAATAAATGCTGTTTTCTGGATGAACTGTTCCCTTGTCTTCATCTCCACCTCCTGGATGCTTTCCGAGGATAGGGTCTTGGATTGAGCTGCTCTCAGAGGCACACAACAATGTTTGTTGAATAAATAAATGAAGGAGAAAGGAGCCAGCTGCATTCACAGACCAAATGCCTCTGGTCTTTTCTTGCTTGGGATGGAAATCTCTGGAAGACAGGCCCTGATATCTGGTTCTCTGGCTCTCCAGCCTGTGACTCCATTTTCTTGGCTCCCCGTCTTCAGCTGCCAACAGTCAACACTTGAAGCTCTTTGTTCCAGAAATTCCTTCCCTGGGCTTGGCCTCCCTCAGAAATTTCCCATGTCTTTCCTTCACCCACCACCCCTGCTTCCTCCTCTCCATCATCTCTCTCACTCATTCAACTCCACTGCCCCATCATGTCATGCTGTCATGTTCCCATCAATTAGAGACTTTCGGGCTCTTGCCTCTTCCTTCCCAGCAGTTCCCAGGACTCTACCCAGGCCCGCCTCTCTTCTCACTGTCTCCCTCAGAAAGCACATCCACTCACTCAGCTTCAAGCCACTCTGGAGCTGACTCTTCCCTGGGCTATGTGCCTTTCCTAAAAAACCTTCCTGGGTGTCTCCAGACCTTGTTGACTCCGAGTTCCTACCCAGGGCACTGCCTGGCCTTCACCTAAGGCCTACCATCTCAGGATGGAACCTGAGTAAAGGGATTAGTTTTGGCTGTGTGTAACAAAGGCTTAAAAAACTAATGTCTTATAAAGGAAAGGCATTTATTTCTCTTTTATGCGACAGTCTGAATTTAGGTGGCCCCCAAATGGAATGGTTGGAGGCCCAAGCTATTTCTAACTTTCTGCTTCATCAGCTGCAGAAGGAATCCCTGCCTTTGTGGCCCAAGATGGTGCTCCAGCTTCCATATCCACCTTGCCAACAGCAAGAAGGGATGGAGAGGCAAAGATTCTGCCTATCTCTTAAAGACCCTCTGCCCTCCCCATATTAAACTGGCTTAGGGCAATTTGATTATATCCCATTAGCCAGGAGTAAGTGAACTGGCCATAACTAGCTATAAGAGAGCCTGGGAAATGGAATTTTCATCCTTGGAGGCTGTGTGCCTAGCTAAAGGGGGAGACTTTAGCTAATATTGTGGTTGCCATCCGGCTGCTTTCATCACACCTTCTTGGGGGGTCCCAAGAAGGGAAATTGTGCAGGGCAAGTGGGCACTTGGCTGGCAGGTAAAGAAAGGAAAGGGAAAGGTCTCCATACATACATACATAGGGAAAATGGGAAATTGCAGCTAAAAGTACCTTTATTTACAAAAGAGTCTTTACAAAATTTTAAAAATATTTATAAAATATTTCTCCAGATGTTGATATACAAATATAAAATATATAAAATATAATAATCTAAAATATAACATGAGTTTGTTGTTTTCCTATTTATGGTGACCTTTGGGATACCCGGAAGTATCTGGATTAGAGAAAGACTGTGTAACTTTTTTTTTTTTTTTGTAGAGACAGAGTCTTACTTTATGGCCCTCGGTAGAGTGCCATGGCATCACACAGCTCACAGCAACCTCCAACTCCTGGGCTTAAGCGATTCTCTTGCCTCAGCCTCCCGAGTAGCTGGGACTACAGGCGCCTGCCACAACGCCCGGCTATTTTTTGGTTGCAGTTTGGCCGGGGCTGGGTCTGAACCCGCCACCCTCGGTATATGGGGCCTGCGCCTTACCGACTGAGCCACAGGTGCCGCCCCAAGACTGTGTAACTTTGACAAGTCATCTCTTACATCTGGGCCTCTGTTTCCCCACCTGAGGTATTATAATGAATATATGAGGAAATGTGTGTAAGCACATTACATGGTGCCTGGAACCTGCAGGGCTTAGTAAATGGTCACTGCTGTCACAGTTATGGTGCCTCAGTGACTGGCACCCAAGACCTTCACTCTCCAGCTTCATCTCCAGCTACAACCCTTCCTATCCTTCTTCCAGCAGCCTCCATGTCTTTGCCTATGCTTTTCCCTGCACCAGAAACACCCTTACCTTCTATCCTTCAGTCCAGTTACATCTATCCTTCAAGATCCAGTTGCCTTGCCTGGTCCTCCAGGAAGTCTTCCCCAGCCCATAGAAAAGTCTCCTTGGCCTCCGCTGAACCTGCTTGGTCCCCTGGCCCCTCACCATCCTGTACTTCCACATGTCTCTCTGTGTTCCCTCTGTCTCTCATCCCAGCAGGCAGAAATCCCCACCGCCCTCCCACCCCACCACCACTGAGTGTGCCCTGGGTTAGAGTGAGGAGGGAGAAAGGAGTGGGGAAGAGGAAAGGGACAAAAAGAGGGAGAGGAAAAGTGGGCATCCCTGGTGCTGGTATGTAATAAATGGTTTTCCTTCTCTTTTTTTGAGACAGAATCTCATTCTGTTGCCCAGGTTAGAGTGCTATGGCAGCAGCCTAGCTCACAGAAACTTCAAGCTCCTGGGTCCAAGTGATCCTTGTGCCTCAGCCTCTCAAGTAGCTGGAACAACAGGTACTCACCACAAAACCTGGCTAATCTTTCTAATTTTTAGAAATCGGGTCTTGCTTTTGCTTAGGGTGGTCTCGAACTCCTGAACTCAAGCGGTCTTCCTGCCTAGGCCTCCCAGAGTGCTAGGATTACAGGCATGAGCCACGCCCAACTGGTCTTCCTTCTTACAGAAATAGATGGGACTCATGGATTATGGTCCTTATTCTCAAAAAGGTATGAACTTTTTTTTTTTAAAAGACCATGGCACCTCTCAGGTAAGAGAAAAAGAGAAATGGCTACAACCTCCTGCTTAAACCTCCCCTTTTAGAAACCTCCTATACTTATTTCTAAGGATGGACCCTGGAGGAACTTGTTCCAAAAAGGCAAAATAATTACAATACTAACATTCATTGTTGGGAGGTGCCCGTGGCTCAGTGGGGAGTGCTGGCCACATACACAGAGGCTCACAGGTTTAAACCCAGCCTGGGCCAGCTTAAATAACAATGACAATTGCAACAAGAGAGATCCAGGTGTTGTGGCGGGTGCCTGTAGTCCCAGCTACTTGAGAGACGAGAATTGCTTGAGCCTAAGAGTTTGAAGTTGCTGTGAGCTGTGATGCCACGGCAGTGTACCCAGGGCAACAGCTTGAGACTCTGTCTTAAAAAAACAAAACAACATTAATTGCATACTTACTGTCTTCCAGCCATTAATCTAAGTGCTTTGCACATATTAATTAATCTTCATAACAACTTTATAAGATAGGTGTTATTATTCCCATTTTATAGTTTAGGAAGCTGAGGCACAATTAGCAAAGTATCTCAGGAGTGGAAGAAAAAGTATCCAATGTACTCAGCTCTACTATGAAGCTAAATTATAGCTTTCACATGAAGGCTATAACCCAACTATAGCACAAGACTATGGGGAAAGGGCCAAGGAAGGGGAAGGGAGGGGGGAGGTTTTGGTGGAGGGAGGGTAATGGGTGGGGCCACATCTACAGTGCATCTTAAAATGGGTACAGGTGAAACTTACTAAATGCAGAATACAAATGCCTACATACAGTAATTAAGAAAATGCCATGAAGGCTACATTGATCAGTTTGATGAGAATATTTCAGATTGTATATGAAACCCGCACATTGTACCCCTGATTGCACTAATGTACACAGCTATGATTTAACAATAAAAATAAATAAATTAAAAAAAAAAAAAAAGAATTTGCCCAGAGTAACACAACTAATAAGTGAGCCAGCACATACACCCAGGTGGTCTGGCTATGGAGTCTACACTCCATGCTATTCTGCTTTGCAAAATGAAACAGGCAATGGAATTTACCTGTGGGCCACAGTTTTCACTCCTAGAAAAGTAAGTAAAGGGTCATAGCTCTTGGTCTTTGGCTGGGATAGTCACTGGGGACTCTACAGGGCTCAGCTGTGCCATGGGCAGAGGCCCTCTGTCTCCTGCTTCTCTCTCCCCAGTACCCTCATCCCAGGCAATCAGTGTTTTTCAACTTTTTTCCTCTTACAGCAGACTTGAACCTACTTGGACTTGATAGTTAAACTTTCATTGCACACTTAAATTATGTCAATTTAAAAAAAAGAGTAAAAAAAGCAATATGCTGTGATTTGAACTTCTTTTGAAAATAATTTAATTAGTGATCTTTAGAAATTTTCGCAGCACACCTAAGATTCTGTCATGCACACCAGTTGGAAATCACTGGGCTGAGGACTAGGTACCAGGTAGGTGCTGTCTGTCCTGCTTAGAATGGCATTTCATCATCTAACATTCCCACACATCTAATCTCACTGTGGACAAAAGAGTCAAAGTTCTTTCTGTCCAAGTGGTCAGTCTCTCCAGCACCAACACCTTGAATGGATTCCCAAGGTGGGTTGGGCCTGGTTTCCGCACTTCCTAAGCCAGCTGCAAACATACATCTGATATTACTATGGAGTTTACTTCTCCAAAGCCCTTCTCTGAATGACCCTGCTGTCCCGCAGCCTTGGGAACTAGGCAGGGCTAAAAGAAAAATATTATGTAAGTTATACAGTCCTTCCTCTCTCTTCTCTGTCCCCTGCCCTTCCCACTCCTGCTCTACCTTCTGAAAAGGAAGGGTCTGCGTGACTAGATCTGTTACTCACAGGGTCTGTGTGTCACACCAGCAGCCGAAGGCAACTAGATTGTTCTACATGAGGAAAACAGATCTGGTAGGAGGGAATAAGGACTGGGGGAGAGGTAAGGAGGTGGGTAGAGAAAAAAGGGCAGAGAGGATGAGGAGTTGCAGTTCCCTTTTGCTGCCTCCTCTAGAGACCTTCAATAAAGATGCTGTTCCAAGGCATTTTAAAGCTCAGATCTCTTTTGAGATGCGTCCATATAAGATGGCTTCAAAGCGGCCTTCTGGACACCCATGGGTCAGAATGATGGACCTGAGAGGGCAGGGGAGGGACACAACAGGAACAGTGTGTCATGAGACTTGTTAGCAGCTTTTCAGCCATGGGACCTCCATGTAGCAGCCTCTGAGTAGCCTCAAGCTGCTGACTTTTAGGGTGAAGCAATGTTATAGGGCTGTTTCCCATCACTTGGAGGCCCTGCGGGCGTACCCCAGGCACTGAGGATACCCCAAGGTGAAAGAGCATTTGAAGAGATGGATGAAGAAGAGGTGGGTCTGGGGCTGTTCCTAGTGTTTAAAGCTCCGGTAACACCCCTCCGCACACTCATTTTTTTTACTTTTCTATTTTTTTTGAGAC
The DNA here is from genome assembly GCF_027406575.1 of Nycticebus coucang. NCBI lineage: Eukaryota > Metazoa > Chordata > Mammalia > Primates > Lorisidae > Nycticebus > Nycticebus coucang. The sequence goes on along the minus strand of NC_069793.1, from coordinate 66,247,867 downwards.
AGAGTCTCAAGCTTGTGCCCTGGGTGTGGCATCATAGCTCACAGCAACCTCAAACTCGGGCTCAAGCAATCTTCTTGCCTCAGTTTCTTCTATTTTTAGTAGAGACGGGGGGGTCTCACTTTTCGTTCAGACTGGTCTCAAACCCGTGAGCTCAAGCTATCCACCCGCCTCGGCCTCCCAGAGAGTTAGGATTACAAGTGTGAGCCCCAGCGCCCAGCCCCAACCCCCAGACTTAATTAAACTCACTCTTGCTTTGTAGCCATGCTTAGTACACCAAGCCTCCCACCAGGAGCAATTCCACGCTCTCTGTTCTTTGAATTCCTCCAGGCTCCATCCCCACTTCTTCTAAAAAGCCTCCCTGATTCCTTCTTCAGCTGGGGTCTCTCATCTGGCCTACTCTTGTTCTTGTCTGAAGGTGGCTAAGAGACAGCTCTTGTTTTCTCAGCTCTCACACACATGAGGACACGCGTCCTCTGCCCCAGCCCTCTGCCTGTCTTCCGCAGGGCAGAGCCCCACTCGAGGCTGGCCCAGGCTGCACTGCACTCTCCACTTCTGTCTGCTGAGCACCTATTCAGCTTTCGACAGCTGGTTCAGACGCTCCCTCCTTTTTTTTTTTGTAGAGACAGAGTGTCACTGTACCGCCCTCTGGTAGAGTGCTGGTAGAGTGCCGTGGCGTCACACAGCTCACAGCAACCTCTAACTCTTGGGCTTACACGATTCTCTTGCCTCAGCCTCCCGAGCAGCTGGTACTATAGGCGCCCGCCACAACGCCCGGCTATTTTTTAGTTTGTTGCAGTTTGGCTGGGGCTGGGTTTGAACCTGCCACCCTCGGCATATGGGGCCGGTGCCCTACTCACTGAGCCACAGGCGCCACCCAGATGCTCCCTCCTTAAAGAGGTCTTTCCTGACACCCTGTGGGTATGCCCCTCCCTCAGCTGTGCTTTCCTCTGTCACAGCCCTGATGATGTGTTAGTCTATACATCCAGCAACTGTGAGGGGCTGAGGCACCAGAGCCAACCCAGGCCTGAGCAGTTTACTGAATAAATGGAATATCACTCTCTCCACCCCCAAGAACTCATAGTCATCCCTCAAAACCCAGCTCAAATGCCCTTTCCCAGAAGCTCTCATTTCCTCTTCTCATCTTCCCTCACCTGCTTTATTGGTGATTCCAAAGCATGTAGCATACCTCTTGTTTACATGTCACACTATATTTTTGTGAGCAGCTTAACATAGTTTCTCCAACTCTCCATGGCTGATTAGCGGCTTCCCAAGAGCCAGACCCAGGCCTGTTTGTCTCTGTGCCTATAGAGCCTGGTCCAGAGAAAGGGCTTGATAAGGAGGTGGTGAGATTCTGGGATCTGTGAGGGAACTAACTCCATGCCCAGCTGCGCTGAGCTCGGACTTTTGGTACACTGGCCTCGATGGTGAACATAGTAGCCACCCAGGCCCTCAGTGTCCTGCCCCAGTGGACTCAACGACCCTGCCTCTGCCACTTGGCTATGAGTTTCTGTAATAGCTCATGTGGTCGCTGGCGGAACTTCTTCTGGGTGAAGTAGAAGAGGATGGGGTCCAGCATGCTGTTGGCACTGGCAAAGGGCCGCGTGACTTTGTAGGCAGCTGCAAAGGCCTCCAGCACAGGGCAGGGGACACCTGGTGTAGAGCGAACTGCCAGGTAGGCTGTCTTGGTGACGTGGAAAGGCAGGAAGCTGATGGCAAAGGCGGCTGCCACGACCACAGCCATGCGGGCTGCCTTAGTACGCCGCTCCTGGGCCACAGGCCCTGCTGGGCCATCCTGGCGGCATAGGTGGCGAGCCAGGCGACAGTAGCAGGCCAGCAGGGCGGCAAAGGGCAGCAGGAAGCCGATGACCGTAAGGGCCATGCCATAGGGCATGTAGTGGGTGGCCAGGGCAGGTGGGCTCAGGTCATAGCAGACAGTGCGGTTACGCTGGATGCCTGTGGTGGCAAAGACAGCTGTGGGCAGGCACTGGGCTGTCACAGTGACCCACACAGCTACACACACTAGCCAGGCAGTCCGGCGGCCCCCACGCTTGTGCCAGGGAGCCAGCGGGTGGCAGATGCCCAAGTAGCGCTGGAAGCTGATACAGGTGAGGAAGAGGATGCTGCCGTGCAGGTTGGAGTAGAAGAGGAAGCGCACCAGGCGGCAGGCGAGATCACCGAAGGGCCAGTGGTCACCTTGGGCATAGTTGTAGATGAGCAGGGGCAAGGAGCAGCCATACAGCAGGTCAGCCAGGGCCAGGTTTAGGGTGTACACAGCCGTGCGGGTCAGGGCTCGGTGGGATGTGCAAATCTGGACAATGACGCAGATGTTCAGTGGCAGGCCAGCTGCCAGCACCACCGAGTACACTGCGGGCAGCAGCAGTCTCTTGAAGTTCTCCCGGTAGACACAGGTGGTGGGTGGCAAGCCCAGAGCCTGACCTGTGCCATTGTCCCACTCCATGGCTGCCCAACTCGGTTTCCTACATTTGAAGAGGCTGGGGAAAAAATATACAACCTCTCAGTGACATGCTTACTAACCCCCATAGGTCCTAGTCATCTCTGGGCCTTGATCTCCCCATCTGAACAATGAGGGCACCAACTTTGTCATCTCTTAGACTCCTCACCCCATGGAGGCCCCACACCACTCTTGCTTCAAGGAAACGTGGACTACAATAAAGCTCAAACTTGGGAGAAATCCAGTTTACATTCTTTCTATAGTATGTAGAAAGTCTTTTCTCTTCAGACTTCCTAGTGAACTTCTTTTTTTTTTTAGAGACAGAGTCTCACTTTGTCACCCTTGGTAGAGTGCTGTGGCCTCACAGCTCACTGCAACCTCTAGCTCTTTGTTTAGGCGATTATCTTGCCTCAGCCTCCCAAGTAGCTGGGGCTACAGGTGCCCACCACAACACCCAGCTATTTTTTGTTGTTGTTGTTGCAGTTTGGCCAGGGCTGGGTTTGAATCTGCCACCCTGAGTATATGGGGCCAGCGCCCTACCCACCGAGCCACAGGCACAGCTCTTCCTAGTGAACTTCTATTCATCCTTCAAAACCCTGGTCATGTTTCCTTCTCTGTGTTAGTAGAGATCTATGGAATTGGGTTTCAATCCCAACTGTGCTATGTATTAGCTCTGGGACCTTAGGGTGGTGATTTACCTTCTCTGAGAAATGGGGAAATGTTGCACCCACCTCTCAGGAATGTCACGTGGTTAGAAGCACTAATTATGCTATGCAGAGTTGCCCCTGGGCACCCTGAGGTGTGGAGATAAGGTCTGTGTGTTTCTCTCAGACTAGGAACCTTCTGAGAAGAAATATCAGGTCTGGTGTCTCTTTGTGTCTTACAGCCCAGCCCAGGGTACAGGGCAGAGAGGGCCCTAATAACTTTTAGTTAACCGGTATGAATGGTCCTCATACCATGAGTCCTCTGAGGACAGTCTTCATCATAGCCTGAACTCTGCCTTCCAAAGCCAAGGCCCTGCTTCTGGGCACAGTCTTGCTTTCTGTGTGATAGGGATTAGAAGGAGGTGATCCAAGAGTTCCCTAAGGCCTCCTTGCATGTGTCTGTCACAGCCACTGGCACCACAGTGGCACGCCCTGTTGACCAGAGTAAAAACAGTTTCCTTGAAAGCAAATGGGTGAGGGACCAAGGCAGGAGCTTACTTCACAGAGAAGGAAATCCAGGCAGCGTGAGGGAAAGGGACCACTCAATATTTCTTTGTGGGTTAGAAGCAGAGTCTAGACCAGAACCCAACTGCCTCACCCAGAGGAGGCAGCTTAGTGTAGCTCACAGACATGGGATGTAGAAGTTACACACCCAGCTCAGAGCTAAGCAGGCCTGAGTTCAGTTGTTGGCTCTCTCTCTTCTATGCTGTATGATAAACCCAGGTCATGTCACACATCTTTTCTGGACTAGTGTCCTCATCAGCAAAATGTGCCATGGGTCTGACATTCAAGTGCTCAATATGGGCCATGCCATTGAAACCTACATCTTGTCTCGTGACCCCCTATCCTTTCAGGCTGAGTTCTGGGGGTACCAGCAGCACAAATGCCTTAAAGGCTTAACAAGTTCCCTAATGAGGTAAGTCTGACTCCTAAGTACTTGTCTCTAAACTGACTTTTCCACTTACTGATGTCTACAGAGAATTTGTAACTTACATCCAATGGACCTCTAAGGCAAAGCCTTTTATATAGTGAGTCTAAGCTTCCTCTCTCCCTACTTTACAGATGGGAAAAACGGAGGCCCAGAAAAAAAAATGAAGCCCAGCAAATGCACCCAGTGGATGGTAATGTCTTGAGGTCAAATATACTCTGGGATCAGACACCAGTCTCAGATCCCAGCTCTGCCACGTGTGAACTATGTGGCCTTCACACATGATGTAACCTCTGTGCCTCCGGATTCCCATCTGTAAACCATGATAATATATTACCTGACTCATAAAGTTGCTGTGAGGATCAGTTCCTGGCACAGGGCCAAATGTTAGCTGTTTTTAATATACCTGCTAAGTAAGGTTATAGAATTTTTTTAAAGTTGTATTATAGTAAGACATACTCCTCCCAACTTAAAATTTGATTTTTTTTTTTTTTTTTGGTTGCAGTTCAGCCGGGGTTGAGTTTGAACCTGCCACCCTTGGTATATGGGGCCGGCGCCTTACCGACTGAGCCACAGGCACCACCCTAAAATTTGATTTTGATGAAACTATTTTACCTATATTCTGGGTAAAATGTTAATGTTCAGATTATTTATTTATTTTTTGTTTGCCCTCAGTAGAGTGCTGTGGCGTCACAGCTCACAGCAACCTCCAACACCTGGGCTTAGGCGATTCTCTTGCCTCAGACTCCTGAGTAGCTGACTACAGGCGCCTGCCACAACGCCCAGTTACTTTTTCTTGCGGTTTGGCTGGGGCCAGGTTCGAACCCACCACCCTCAGTATATGGTGCCAGTGCCCTACCCACTGAGCCCACAGGCACCGCCCTAATGTTTGGATTCTTTAGTCTGCATCTCACATCCCCTTAAGTTATCAAAAATTCTTTGCAGGACTTCAGCCCATATGCAGGGAGTGCTGGGTGTCCAGCCAGGATGGGGCAGGCACGGGAGGGAGGCCAGAGGAAGGAGCACAGTCTGTTCCCCACGGTGTCACCAGGAAGACAGAATTATAAAGGCAAAAGAGGTTTGCTCTTCATTGGTTCAGGCCATTCTCTTATTTACACATTCATTCTCTGGTTTTCACACACCAGACGTTTATTGAGTACTCACTGCTGGCTAGATAAGAGCCCAGAAGAAGTAGAGACAGACTTACCATGCTGGTCTGAGAGGGGAGGCCAGTGTGAACCATAGGACCAGATGGACTTTGCAGAGGAGAATGAAGGATGTTTGAGGAGGAGAAGGAAGTAAGGATGACCAAGGTGGGAGGAAGGTGTGGCAAGCAGGGCCTGAGAGGAGGTCAGTCTGCCAGGGCAAAGGAGAAAATGGATAGAAGGGTGCTGTGTCCCTAAACTGTCCTTTGGGGGGCCTGTCATCCTCAGACCCCACTCCCAGGGACAGCTCTCTGTCTCAAGTGACTGGAGATTGCAGTTCTTTTCTGCTTCCCCTGCCCACCTCCCCTCCCACCTCTGGAGACCACTTCCCGTTCTTCTTGGAAGAAGGCAGGGCTGCAGGAGGGGATCCAGGGAGCCATCCTGCCCTCTGGCAGACCTGCAGGGCTGTGCCAAGAAAGACAGGCCTGGTTGCCTCCCTCCCCCACCTGGCTCCCTCATCCACTGTGACTTCTGAGGACCTGGGAGAGCTGAGCTGTTGTCCTAGTTCCTGGCAGGGGCTGGCCTCAAGGGAGGGCTCACTTGGCTCCTATGGCAGGACAGCAGCTGACTTTGGTTGTCAAAGCTGTCACCTGCTCTTGGGTCCTAAATCTTGGAACAGCTCATATACTGGTCTCTTCATGGGGTGGGGAGCTTTCTAACAAGTGGCTCTGACTACATTTTTCCCTATCCTTCTGTTCTTTGGGGAAAATCCCAAACCCCTTTCCTGACATTCAAGGCACCTGCCAAGCCCTCTAGCCTTATCTGAAGTATCTCAACTCTGCTACACTTCACCCCTTATTCTCATTCCTTCCTCTCTCATCAGACTATTCCCAAGACACAGAGACTGCCATATAGCCATTGGCAGCTGGAGATCCAGACTCCTCTACAGTCACCCCATCTCTGTTGCTCCCCACATACAAAGTATCATTCAACCCACCTCCATAGTCAGAGCCCTCTGCCCATCAGACTCCAGATCCCAGCTGCATGGAATCCCTTCCTCTGGACCTCCCAACTCTGTGCCCCTCCTTTAGGTCAGCCCAGGACCCAGCCTGCCTGCCCAGAGTCACAGTTCCCTGTGTCCAGTGTCCCTACCCCACCTGCATTGGCCCACAATGCGGGACACACTCACATGCAGCCTCCTGGCCTGTCCCTGCAGCACGTTGATGGTCCCAAGTGTGTTCAGGCACAGGGAGGCCAGACCTGAGGCTCTCCCTCTCTGGCTCTCAGCTAGGCTGCAACACCTCCGATGGGGGTAGGCAGCTTCCTCTGTTTCCTGGCAGGGCTGTCTGACTGGGAGAACTCCTATGGGGGCCACCGCCTCCTAACATCATGCGGAAACTGGGCCTGAAGAAGCAAAGAGGCGGAGAAAAGGCATCCTTCCTGGAACTCTCCTCCACCCCAGCAGGGGAAAGAGGGGGATAAGGGGGGAAGTATAAAGAGAGAGGTGGGGGAGGACCAGAGGCTGCCTGTCAAAGGCCAGTTCCATAGACCAGCAGTTTTCTTTCTCCTCTGCCCTCCCTCAGTCTTCTCATCTGCCAAATGGGCAGGTTGGTGTGTCTACTTATCTTCCCAGTCATTTACTTCTTTATCCAGCCTACACTTCTCATTCATTCAGCCTACCTTTCTCATTTCTTTTATTTTATTTCATTTTAGTTTTTGAGGCAGAATCTCACTCTGTTGTCTCAGGCTAGAATATCATGGAGTCAGCCTAGCTCACAGCAACCTCAAACTCCTGGGCTCAAGTGATCCTTCTGCCTCACCCTCCTGAGTAGCTGGGACTATAGGTGCCCACCATGATGTCTGGCTAATTTTTTGTATTTTTAATAGACAGTGTCTTGCTGTTGCTCAGACTGCTCTTTAACTCCTCTGAGTTCAAGGAATCTGCCTGCCTCGGCCTCCCCCATGCTAGGATTATAGGCATGAGCCACTGTGCCTGGCCTCTTTTTAGTTTCTCTACAAACATTTCTTAAGCACTTAATATCTGTCTACTCACATTCTCCCAGTTAGCAATCATAGTTCCTTCTGTGCAGCAGGCCCAGAGCTCCCAAAGGGTGGAGGGTGTGTGCAATGGACAAAGAGGTTACACCCTCACCTAAGTGGGATCTTGCTGCCTGTCCCTAGCCCTCCCAGCCCTTCCTCACCACCACACTGGGCCTCCCAGCTATAAGAAGCTAGAGGAGGAGGTGTGGCTCCTCATTGTCCCCTGGCTCCAGGGGCGAATGCAGCATTCCAGGAGGGTGACCTGGAGGAGGTGGGCTTGGGTTCTGAGCATCTGAGGCAAAGGGAGAGGAGCGGGGTAGAGTAGGGAAAGAGAGCTTTCCCTAGAGTCGGAGGCCTAGGGTCTTTCTCTACCTTTGCCCACCTCTCTGAGCTTCCTCTGTAGAATGTGGTCACAATGACCACCAGCAGATGGGGGGCAAAGGTGGCACTTCATCTTTCATCCTATAAAGTGCTAAGGGGACCCCTAGATCCCAACAGTAGCAGAGCCAAAGGTGCCTTAAAGGCATTGATCTCACCCCTCCCCCAACCCATTTTTACAGGTGAAAGGATTGAGGAACTGATTTGGAGTCAAAAGTTTGGATAAAACTGAGAAAATGCAGGTTTGAACTGCCTGGTAAACACTTGGTTAGTTGTGCACAGATTGAGCACCTATAGCTTATTCAGGTCTGGGCTAGGTGGCTGCTTGTGGCAGCTGAAAGCCTAGACCTTCTGGTCTAATTTGAACTTTGCTGGGGCCCAGGAGAGCAAGATGTCCTGGCCTTCAGCCCAGCAGCCAGTCCTTTGCTGGTCTCCAGGACAACCTTTCATGGTGACTCTCAGCAGGGCAGGTCACCGTCTTTCCCTGGAATGGGTGAAGGTCTGAGAGCTTCCTGGGGGTGTCAGTCCCGGACAGGGCAGAGCTTGATTCAGACACCTGATGGTTTTAGTTCCTGCCACCTGGATGGGAAATACAAGGCTATCCCCATCACGCCTCATCCAAAGGACCCAGACATGCAGATCTGGAAACTCCTAATGCCACCCTTGTTCCTTCTGAGGAGAAAGGAAGGCTCCTGGGGTCCCACTTGACAGAAGGAGAGACTAAGGTCAGTTGCCTCTTCCCCACCCTCGGGGGTTCAAGGGCTTGGTACCTCACAACTACTGAATACCCATTACTCCCCCAGCCTTTCTGTTCTTTGCCTTATTAACAGAGTCCAGGGTTGAGGGCTCGCAGACCTTGGAACCACGGTATGACAGGGCATGGGATTTCAAAGACCCTCAGGATAATTGAATCAGAGCAAAGGAAATACCCAGTTCTCACCAGGTCAGGTCTGGAAGAGAGCTCAGGTCTGAGGGGTCGTGGGTGCACCTGGGAGGGAGCAGCCCAGAGAGCTCCTGGAGAAGACATGTCTGTTGCTGGGCATTGGAGACAGAGGGACTTAGACACATAGAGTGAGGAGGGTCTTCCAGGTGGGATACCCAGTGTGAGCAAAGGTATGAGCCTAACTTGTGTGAGAAATAAAGAATAAATATTATAGCCAGAGCACGGGGTGAGTAGTGGGAAGACAGGGCTGGATGGTGGCCTGCAGGGGGCTGGGCTGCCATGGAACTGCCAGGGCTCCAAGGCCACCCTCAGCCTTCCTCAACTGGCCTCCCAGCCCCTAGGCCTAGGCACATGCTGTTCCCGCTGCCTGGAATTTTTTCCCCATCTTCTCTGAGTAATTCCTACTCATCCTTCCTACCTTTTTTGTCTGTAAGATGAGAATGATCCTTGGCATTTACCACGTGAAACTGTTATAAGAATGAAAGGAAACCGTGTATGTGAGGTGCCCTGGCACACAGCAGGGACTTAATCAACTTTTGCTCACTGAGTGAGCAATCCAGGCTTTACCCGAATGCCCCCACTGGGGCCTCCTTCAGCCCGCTGAGCTCTCCACTCACTTCTGGGCCCTTAGCAGTGCGTGTCATTTCTTAAATACCTATTCTGTGCTAGATGTTTATCTGCAGTTCTGGGCAAGTGGGGGAGGATTATTCTCTCCATTTTACAGATGAAGAAACTAAGCCTCAGGAAGTCCAGTGTCCTTCCCAAAGTGATCCAGCCACATGGCATTTCAACATGGTCTTTCTGACTCAAAGGCCCCATTTTCCATTATTTTCCCAAAGTCCCCATTTAGATACTTAGGGAGTTCCAGGCAAGTTGTGTCTTTCCTGTACTGAGAGCCTGTGGCCATGAGATGGTGCCAGTGGACAGCCCAGGATGGCCAGCCTCCCTCCTTCACAAGGCTGTCCTGTGTGAGGGCAGGGCCAGTCTGCACATGGCAGCCGCCTCCCCTCTGGGGCAGGTGCTGAGCAACCTCGGGACTGGGCTCCCAGCCTCGGTTCCTCACCCTCTCCCCAGCCTTTCTCCTACTTACCCTTCCCAGTTATGGTCAAGCCCTTGCTCTCAGGTCCTCACCCTGGCCAATGTGCCTCGCAGGAACCACTAGGGATATTGGCAGTGGCGACACAGTCAGTGCTGAGCTCTGTCTGTCTGAGACAGAGGTCCCAGAGTGCCACCCTGACCACTCCAGCTACATCATCCGCAAAAACTAGTAAAGTCCTCACTCCACAGCAGAGACAACCTCTGCCAGTTTCCTTCCTTCAGTTTAGGTGACAACACGGGGGGTAGGGTGGGGGGTGCATTCTACAGCAGAAGCAATTCTATGTAGACTCAAGGAGGAACTGATAAGGGACAAAGCTCTTTGGGCTTCTTATGTCCTATGGTCTCAGGATGACCTTTAGATGACCTCACAGCTTTCATATCTAGAGGGGATGAGGGGGTGTGTTGGCCGGAGGCAGAAGCTGGAACACTGAGTCACTGTCTGCTAACCAGCCAAGGCAGGAACCAGCTCAGACCATGCTGGATGTGGGAAGAGTCTTCCCAACCTTGCCCTGCCTGCCTTCTGGGAAATAAGGCCTGGAAACCCCCTTGCTGGGCCTCTGTCTCGTGAGCTTAATAGCAAGGGCACAAGATGACAGGGGCCAAGACCTAGCTTCCTTCCCTGAGGAGTCAGACATGCTGGGATATCCCACCAACATGCTATGTGACCTGGGGTGAGCCACCTACACTCTCTGAGCATGGGTAAACAGGGCAGCTATGGTACCTATCTACCGTACAGGTCATTATACCTTCAGTGGTCCAGTCATCACCCCAGGCCTGATCCTTGGCAGTATGTAGCCTGGGGCAGAGGTGCCCCTGGAGCCTACCCCTGGACCAGCCCAAGGCCAGCTTCCTGATGCCAATGCCTCCCTGGCTCCCAGAGGGTAGGGTAGGGGGCAGAGTCCCCCCACATGAAGGAGCCCAGGTCACACCTGTGGTGTCAGGCTAGACGCAGAAGCAGACAGACCTGACAGGAGGGTTCAGGGAGGACAGGAAACCTGATTTCTCTTCTTTTCCACTTCCCTTTCTCACCTCCTGCTCAACTGGAATTAAAGCTGAAACTGAAATAGCCATTTTGAATGCAAGGAAGGGGAAGCCGCAGCTTTGGGGAACTTGGAGGTTGAGGCTGCTTTTTTCGGGCCTCTCTCCTGCCTCTTCAAGCTTACCAAAGAGGGAACTTACACATCCTGAGTCTGCATCAGGCTGCAGCTGCTCACAAGTGTGCTCCAGAAGCACCACCGGGATCCAGACAGGGGCGTGTCTTGGGCATTGACGATACACCAAGCACTGTGCAAAATGCTTTACAGGCTGTATCTCACTACTCACACTGACTGTTTCTGCTTTACAGATGAGGAAACTAAGGCATGGCCAGGTCAGCAAGAGGTTCTCTCTTGGGAATGTGAATGAAGAGGGTTGGTGACCGCAGTAGCCCTGTGGGCACAGGGCTGAGAGGTCAAGGGCAGCTCTGGAGCTGAGGAACTGTGAGGCCCTGGAGACAGCAGCAGCAGGGCAGTCCATGATGTGCAGAGGGAGAACTTGCTGTGCCCATGCCACTCACAAGGTCATAGTACCTCCCAACCCAGTGCTCTGGCAGATCTCCTGGAGCCAGTGGGAGAGGCTCTTTTCCTTGCCTGGAACCCAAAGCTGTCTTGTTTTTTGTCTCCCTGTGGAGGAGGCAACTTCGATCTCCCTCAAGAAGAGCACTGCTATTTAGTTGCAAGGAGTGCACTTGGCTGCACAGCCTTGGTTAATACCTTCAGGATCCAGTCATCCTCCAGATAACCAGGCTCCTGCGGGAGAAGAGATGGCCCAGGCCCAGCTGTCTGGCCAGCACTGCAGGCAGGCATTGTTCTGCCACCCATGGCTTCTTCCCACCCTTTTCCCAGACCCCCTCTTATGATGATAGCCCTGCCTCTGGTTTTCCTTGGGGGAATGACCTCTTCTCCCTTCTGGACTCTTGAAGATCTGGGAGTGGTGAGCCTGCGACCGAGGCCTGCCCATGAGAGAAGAGTGGGCTGCTCAGGCCCTGTGACTGGCTCAGGGGTGGACAGGCAACACTCACTAGGTGCCTTGTAGTCAATTCTGGGGCTTCTGTTGGAACCATGGGAAGGAGACAAATTTTCCAGCGGGTTTGAAAAGCTGGTAGGAAGTGAGGCTGGAGCTGCTAAAGCCAGATGAGCTATGTGCTGGGTGCTGTCCTGGGCACTGGAGATGCCACTGCCAGAGATGACACTATCCAAAAATAAAGCCAAGGCATGGCAGAGTTGAGAGATGGGAACACACCATTTCCTGAGAACATCATTGAGTGCTTGCTTCTAGCTGTTTTTGAAGTTTTACCTTCCACTTGACTTTTTGGGGGCATGAGCTAGTAAATTCCCTTTTCACGTCAGTCCATCAGACCTAGATGATGTCAGGTGATTTCTGTCACTTAAAATCAAGCCTCCTGCCTATAGACCTGTATCCCATGTCTAAGAAGAGAGGTGACATTTCCCTTTGGGAAAACTGAGGCCAGAGAGATTAGAACTTGCCCAAAGTGCAATGTAAATCCACATGACACCTGCCTCTTAGGAACAGAGTGGCCTAAGAAAAGACAAATAGAGACTGGACATGGTGGCTCACACCTATAATTCTAGCACTGTGGGAGGCCAAACCGGGTGGATTGCCTGAACTCACAAGTTGGAGACCAGCCTGAGCAAAGCAAGACCCTGTCTCTACTAAAAATTAGAAAAACTAGCCGGGCATTGTACCAGGCACCATAGTCCCAGCTACTTGGGAGGCTGAGGCAAGAGGATCATATGAGCCCAAGAGTTTGAGATTGCTGTGAGCTATGACACCACTGCGCTCTACCAAGGGTGACAAAGTGAGACTGTCTCAAAAAAAAAAAGACAAAGAAATGGAGTTTAGGGCAGAGAAGACCAGTCAGCCAAAGGGCTAGTGTCAGAGAGACTCCCTCCTTTACCTTCTCTAACTTCATTAACAACTAGGGACAAGGTCTGCTTTGCCTTTGGGGCCTCAGAAAATAGCACTGGCCTCAGCTCCCAAGAGACAGTGGGAAATGTTGGATGATTGAATCTAGTCTGTAAAGTTGAGCCACAGGGCTCTGTCCTTGGTGCTGCCTGGCTCGATATAATTTTGTTTGTTTGTTTTGTTTTTTAATTTTTGCCTTGTCTGATGATAGAGATTTGTCAAGGGGAATGAAGTTAATGACTGCACCTCTGAGCTTGCTTGGGTCCTCCAGCCCTGGCCTCAGGAAGGGCAGACCACCAACACTGCCTGTGTGTTTGCTGTGGGTTATAACCTGCCCGTTTCACTAAGAGACGCTGAGGCCCAAAGGAATACATTTTTGTAGACCACAAGTCACACAGGTAAGGCTTGGGTGTGGGGATAGCCTCAGAGAACCCCTCACCCCTCCCATGAAAGGCAGCCCCCTGCTTTGGCCTCTGCTCTGACCACTCTAGCACCTCATGGAGCCTGAGCCCAGTTGGTAGAGATAAGACATCCCACTGGACCCCAGAGCCCAGGGACCTATGACAGGGCTCTGTGTTCTGGAACCTTAGAGCTAGAGAGGCCTTAAGATGATCTTACTCAGGCCAGGCCTGTAATCCTAGCACTCTGGGAGGCTGAGGCGAGTAGATTGTCTGAGGTCATGAATTTGAGACCAGCCTGAGCCAGAGCGAGACCTCGTCTCTAAAAGTAGCCAGGTGTTGTGGTAGGCACCTGTAGTTCTAGCTACTTGGGATGCTGAGGCATGAGAATTGCTTAAGCCTAAGAGTTTGAGGTTGCTGTGAGCTATGACACCATGGCACTCTACTTTGGGCAACAAAACAAGACTCTGTCTTAAAAAAAAAAAAAGATTATCTGACCCAGAGCTACTCCCATCCCCAAGAAGGAGGCTCCCTGAAGCTTTCCTGACAGTGCTTCCCTAGCCCCTGTTTGCACACTTCCCTTGACAGGGAGCACACTCCTCTCCCAGGATGCTGCATTCCAGCTTGAGAAAGCTCCCTGTGAGATGCGCTTTGTAACACCAAGCCTCGAGATCTACCCCTAGTCACTGCTTTCCACCCCCAGGCCAGCCTGCCTCTGGGGCCACCGAGCTCAGCTGCCCTGGGACAAACTGCAGAGATTTCCCAAGTCCACTCATCTATTGGTCTTCATTCCTGCTGGGCAATCCCAGAGCTCATGTCCAGGCCCAGGGAGACTGAGTGGTGGATCCCATAAAGCAGTGAGGCTAGTGGGGGGCCGAGGCTGTTTCTAAACCCAAAGACAAAACCCTTTGCTATGCTCTGTCCTGTCTTATTCCCTGCTTAGGGCCTGTGAGGGGCGCATGGTCTCCTCTTACCATTTCGGGAGAGAAAACTGAGCCCCTACCCCCAAACTAGTAACTTGCCAGGGCTGACAGTCAGTTGGTGTCCAATCAGCTGAATGGTCTTCCACCAAACCCCAAATCCTCACCCTCAAACATCTGCCATGAGGAACTGGAGCCCCATCTGTGGCCAGCACACTGTGGGAGAAAGAAGACTTTGTGGTTGACAGAGGGGTGGCCTGGAGGAGGAGATCAAAGCCAGTTCAGAGTACAATGGGGGAGGTTGGTGGGTGACAGGTGACTCCTGCCGAGGAGTGTGTTGTTGCATGTGGAATGTGTGTAAAGAGCACAGGACAGGCCTCCCTTCCTTGGATGGTCACACAAATGACACCTTCTCCAGCAGGGCTTTCCCCCACCACTCTGAGCTAAGCCTCCCACCCCCCACATGTGATTCCCATGGCCCTTCTCTGCTCTATGTTTCTCCTTAGCATTTATCATCTTTTAACAGACTCTTTCATTTCTTAGTTTACTTATTTTCTCTCTCCCCCACCAGAATATAAACTCCACCAGGGCATGAGTTTTCACATTCTTTTCACTGCTGTATCTCTAGTGCCTAGGACAATACCTGGCATATAGCAAGTGCTCAATGGTATTTATTGAGTGAATAAATAAATGAACAAATGAATAAATTTCCAGGTGTGGTTCAATACTCTCTACATAGAGAGGACTTGGGGCAGAAATCTGACTGAGTGTATAGGGGACTTGGCTTGAGGCTATTTGTATAGCAAGCTATAGTTTGCACCTGTAGTGTGTGTCCCATCACTATGAGTGATTTAAAGTCACTTCATCTGATGTAAGAATGGCTACACTGTGCTGGGGTTTGGGGGGGGATGGGGATTAAATGTGGGAGCCACAGGTCTTTAACCACCCTGGGGCTGCCTCCATCTGGCTGTGTGTGCAAGATTCAGACTGAACAGTCCCAGATTAAAGGACAAACAGCGCTAGGCCTGGTGGGGCCAGGCAGCCTGCTTCTCCCTTCTGCCCTGTCTAAGGCTCTCACCTCCTCACACAGGATCACTCCCTTACACTCTGAGGGCCTTGGCTCAGGATCCACCTGGCTAGCCTGTACCTCCACCCCAGAACCCAGGATTCCTGTGAACACAGCCGGTCATTTTTTTTTTTGCAGCCAATTTTTATCCCATGTTCATGACCCCATCAGACTGCTCTGTCCTGTTCTGTAGAGCTGAGTGTGGCTGGAGGACGAGACTCAGTTGAGCATCTGAGGCCCCACAGATCTGGTTGCTGCCCTATTTGGCTGGGTCCCCGGGCTTTTGTCTGTCCTGAAGTGGCCTCTCTCCCCTCTCTTCTAAGCCTTGGCTCCATCTTCTTGTCACTTCTATGACCTCAACCCTAACAACCCTCAACTCTTCCTGTAAGAAGGGCTGCCTTCAACTTCCCACCACCTAAGTTTGCCCCTGTGTCTGCCCCTGTCTCTCCGCAGCCCTCTGCAGCCCTGCAGGACCCAGGACAGCCCCTCTTGCCCTCTCCTCAGAGTCCATCCTGCACTGTATCTGCTGGTTCCTTTCCCTCAGCCCACACACTCTCCACTTCTCAGTCTCACTCATCCTGGTAAACCTCCTCCGTGGCCCCATGTGCCTCTCCAGCTGGGCCTTTTCTTCCTTCACTGCCAAGCTTCCAGAAGAGTCACCCATAAACTTGGCCTCTGCTTCCTCCCTGCACTCATTTCTCACACCCCTATGGTGAAGCCCAGGACAGAGCAGGGAGCCTTTGGGCCTGTCTGTGGGAAGGGCCTGTCTTCTAGGTGAGACTGGCAGGGTGGGACTAAGGAGCAAGCAGCTGTCTGAGCTCCATCACAAGGAGTCTCCAAGGTGACCTTGATGTCACAGGCCTTGGGAAGAAAATAGGCCACAGCAAGGTTACTGAGGGCTTGGCATCCCTGAGCATTCTGTGAGGCTGGTGGGGGGCTGAGGGAGGGGCTTCAAGCAGCTCCAAGCAAATGGCCTGGAGTCTGCCTGGAAAGTGGGTAGAGCTCAGGGTTGGCAGTGGCACCTCCAGAACATCTGTTTAAGGGGAGACTTGGGGAATTCTGCAGGGGGTGGATGAGGGGACTTGTTGGGATTACACCTTTCATAGCTCATGACACTGGCTTGAGAAAACTACAATGGCTCACACCAAAGAATTGGGAGCTTCTAATTATGGAGCGGGGGGGGGGGGCACAGGGCTCCCCAAGCTACCCACCAGCAGTGCCCCTGAGGATTCAAAACGTGAGGCTTCCCTCCTGGGACAGCTCTCTCCCCAGAGTTCTCTAGAAAAACTCAGAGTTCTTTAAGACCTCTGCTGGCATAAATTAGATCCAGACACCTATTCCTGGCATTTGCACCCCTCTGCCACTTATCACTGTTCCCTTGCAAAGTTTGGGACCCAGCAGTCCTGGTTCCCCTCTTCATTCTGCAGCTTGTGAGGAGCGACTTTCCTCTCAGAGCCTTAGAGTCCTTAATCATAAAATATTATAAACAATCAGAGCATTGCTGGGGACTCAAATGATAGAAAGGATCTAAAAGATGTCCCAAAAGTTGCCCATAAAGTCACCATACATAGGGAAAATAGGAAATTGTAGCTAAATATACCTTTATTTACAAAATATTTATTATAAAATTTTTAAAAATATTTACAAAATATTCTCTACATGTTGGCCACTTCTTTGTAAAATTTTGTAATGAATATTTTGTAAACAAAGGTACATTTAGCTACAATTTCCCATTTTCCCTATGGATGGTGGCTTTTGGGACACCCTGTAGATCACCCTAGCCTTATATCCAATGCACAGTAGGTGTTCATTCAGTGGGGTTCTCCCATCACTCATAATTTTATCACAGGCCAGCTAAACTCAGAGAAATGGCCTCCCTTGCAACACTGGCTTCCTCCCTTCCTTCTTCGCATGTTCACTCATTCATTCATTCATTTGATGTGCATTTACAGGGAGTCTTATGATGTGCAGGGATCTTGCTGGGCTCTTAGATATGTTCTTTAAGGATCTCCAGCTAGTGGGGAAAAGACAGATGAAGATGGAGACCCAGGGTCCCAGGGAAGACGCAGGATATGTTCCCTTGTCTGGGATATCATGAAAGCTCTTTGGTGGAATGTGGACAAGGAAAAGGAAAGTATTCAGGCAGAGAGATCTGCTGGGACTCTTTCTTTTTTTTTTTTTTTTTTGTAGAGACAGAGTCTCACTTTATGGCCCTCGGTAGAGTGCCGTGGCCTCACATAGCTCACAGCAACCTCCAACTCCCGGGCTTAAGCGATTCTCTTGCCTCAGCCTTCCGAGCAGCTGGGACTACAGGCGCCCGCCACAACGCCCGGCTATTTTTTGGTTGCAGTTTGGCCGGGGCCGGGTTTGAACCCGCCACCCTTGGTATATGGGGCCGGCGCCTTACCGACTGAGCCACAGGCGCCGCCCGAGAGATCTGCTGGATATGTGGGTGCTGGGGATATCTGCAAGTGTTTCTGTTTGAAGGTGCTGAGAAGCCCTGCTCAAGGTCAGGCTGAGGGGTCACTAGAGAGCCAGGCCCACAGGCCTCAAAATGCTAGGCTATGCATTTGGACCCTGCATTGTGGGTACCAGCTGAGGAGAGCCCTCAATGGTTTCTAAATCAGAGCAGAGGTATGATCAAATCTGAGATTTAGAAGGTGCCTTGGGATGTTGGATGGACGGCAGATTGGTTGTGGTTAGAATCCAAATTGGAGAAAATAGACGTGAAGTGGGGCCGTGCTTGGAACAGGGAGGTTCCAGGGGCCAGCCAATAGTAGGGACAAATCAGGGATCTTGTATGCCAGGCTCACACCAGTCTCACCCCCGCCTCCACAAACTCTGCCAGAGAGTTAGAAAGACAGAAGAGAGTGTGGCAGATGTCCTTCTCTAGCCCTCAGGCCACAGATGGGAAGCGGATGCAGAGAAGGCAAGAGGATGCTACAACCCTGCCATGAGTTTACAGAGGAGTCTCCCATTCCTCCATCTGGTCCCCACACCTGCTGCTCCAGTCTGACTCTCCTCTCAAGGGCATGGCATTAGTAGCTGAGACTTCGAGAAATCCAGAAGGATGACTTCCGACTTCCAGGCCTATGCAGTCTGTCCCTTCTTGGACTGGAGAGGAAAATCCTCAGAGCTTCCAGAGTCCTCTCCTTTACACCCATATTGCAGTGGGAGAAACTGAGACCAAGATAGGAGAAGCATTTGGCACAGACATCTGAGCAATGGTATGGTGGTCAGGAGTAGCAGACAGAATACGTGGCCCTGGCCCTGACACTGGGCAGCTGGATTCATGATCCCTGAGGACATTCCGCTGGTGAGGAGGGATGGAGCTCCAAAGGCACAAGTGTCAGGCCTGCA
The DNA here is from genome assembly GCF_027406575.1 of Nycticebus coucang. Classification (NCBI taxonomy): domain Eukaryota; kingdom Metazoa; phylum Chordata; class Mammalia; order Primates; family Lorisidae; genus Nycticebus; species Nycticebus coucang. The sequence continues at coordinate 66,229,471 of NC_069793.1, read as the reverse complement.
TCAGGCCCTTGTGTCTAGCACCATTCCCAGGGGTCGGTTCCCTTCTTTTCCAGTTTATGTCTCTCAAAGCCTAGCTGAGGAATTAAAAACAGGAAGGAACCATATGCCATCTGCTCTAAGCACTGTGGATCTCAGCTGGTCCCTTCTTGGGTGGAAGAGCCCAGACCCCGCTCTGCCTAAAGGGGACAGATGTCCCAGCACAGCTCACTATGCTATATCCTTATTCTCAGCCCTGCCAGCTCTCATAGAGTGGGGTTGGTAGGGAAGATTGGCTCTGGTCCTTGGAGCTTGCAGACTTGGCCAACGCCCCTGAATTTTGAGTCTTGTGCTTTACCTGGACTCTAACAGAGGGTGGAGGTTGGTTGAAGCAGCGTATGGGATGACATGGAAGATACGTCATTGGCAGGTGCCTGCTATCTTCTAATCCCATCTGGAGAGGCCAGTGGGGCAGGGCCTGCTCACTGCCATCTCCCTGGTGGGAAAACCAAGGCCCCACTTCAAACCAATCACCAAGTACTGTTTGTGTTACATTCTTAGATCCGTCAAACTCCTCTCATCCTGTGACTCCTGCCTCAACCTAGACTACACCCATCTCATGTTCTCAGTCTTCCCTCTCCCTAACCAATCAATTCCCCTTCTACAGCCAGATGAACCTTTGCTCAGCAAAGATCTGACCTCATCACTTTCCCCTTCCTAAGTCATCTATGGCTCTCCAGTGCCTGAAGATAATGGGAAACGTACGCCCTGCTGATCTCTCGGTTCTCAGCTATCACCCCTTGCATGTGTCCAGGCCGTGATTTACTTTCAGTTCCTGGGACTGCCTGTGCTTTCCTTTGTTCCCTGGTCAGTACTGTTTCCACCCTGGGACTGCCCTCTCCCCACATCTGCAGCTGGCAGACTCCCACTGCAAACTCAATGACAGAGGAGGCCCAGGTCCTATCAATAGGAGCTCACTGGGGACAAGGGATATATACCTGCAGACCCCAAATCCAAGGCAAACATCAGTGCTCCAGAGTATTGGCAGGGAGGATGGTTCCACAAGCTGGGAAGGCTTGGTGAGGAGATGGCAATGAAATGGTCAAGTGTGCAGAGACAATGGTAAGGGCAGAGGCTGGGTGAGGCCTGTTGAATGATGGTGAGCAGAGCTGGAGCTCCCAATGTACTAGGAAATGGTTTTGAAAGAGGCCCAAAGTAACAACAACAATGATAAAATTATTGAATCCTTACTATGTGCTAGATGTGTATTACCCCCATTTAATCCTCATAAAAACCTAGAGGAAAGACATGTAAACATGTAGATGAGGTAGGACTGGCTACTTCATTTTATATTTCTGGTGGAGAAACCAAGGCACAGAGGTTAGCTCAAGGAGACACAGGTAGAAGGAACGTCTACTTACTGGGCTATAAACCCAGGGGCAGTCTAGCTTCAGAGCCCTTACAATATACCATAAGGATAAGGAGGGTCTCTGGTGGCAGAGAAATCCAGTCCCTTTACTGCTCTGACCCATTCTGCCTGGGGCCCAGCCTGCCCTGGGCTCACTCTCCCACCAGTCACAGGGTCTCATAAATACCACTTCCCCTTGGAAGTCTTCAGGGACCAACTAGAAGGATTTCCTCTGCTTCTTACAGGCCCTCCACAGCAAACCTAAGGTGAGGGATGTCTTTCCATGCAGAGCTTCCCAACTCTGCTGCCCATCACATTCTTGGATTCCTGAGGAGGAATGTTTGTCTATCTAGCGTCTCTTCCTAATGGAAGAGCCTGCTGCCCTACTTAGTGGAAATCTTGGTCATTCAACATAGTCACCTGACCCAGAGCTAACCAATCAGAGCATCCATGCAGGCCACTCACCAGTGATTGGTTCAGGAGCAAGCAATTAAAGTTTGCCTAGGAATTTTGATGGAATGAAAATGAAAGCTTGCTTTCTTTTCTTCCTGGTTATTAGCTGTTAGGAGCATGGAAATCCGGTACTTCTGGGAAGAATATGAGTGAGAGTGCAGGAATGCAGAAGAAAGTCAGAAGAAAGCAAGCAGAGAGAATGCTGACGGCATCCTTGTAAGTGCTGGATCTGTCATGTCAGATCTAAGTTTACCTTAGACTTTTTATTTACACGAATTGATATCCCTTTTCTTGCCCAAGCCCATTGCAATTTGTCACTTGGAATTAAAATATTGCTGACTACTATGACACCAAAAGCACAGGCAACAACAAAACATTAGATAAATTGGATTTCATCAAAATTCAAACTTTTGTGCATCAAAAGACATTATCAACAGCGTGAAAAGGCAGTCTACAGAATGGTAGAAAATATTTGCAAATCATTATGTCTAATAAGGTAAATCCAGACGATATAAAGAACTCCTACAACTCGATAATAAAAAAGAAACAACCCAATTCAAAGATTGACAAAGAACTTGAATAGACATTTCTCCAAAGAGGAAATATAAATGGCCCATAAGCACATGAAAAGATGCTCAACATCATTATTCATTAGGTAAAATGCAAATTTAAACCACAAGATACATTTCACACCCATTAGAATGGCTATTACCCAAAATAAAAAAAATCGGATATAATAATAGCAAGGATGTGGAGAATTTTGGTAGAAATGTAAAACGGTGCAGTCTATGTGAAAAATAGTATGGTAATTTCTCAAAAAAGAAAAAAAAGCATAAAATGATCATATGACCCAAAAATTCTACTTCTAGAATTCTAACCAAAAGAATTGGAGGCAGGGACTCGAACAGATATTTATACACCAATGTTCATAGCAGCATTATCCACAACAGCCAAAAAGTAGAAACAACCCAAATATCTATAGATAGATGAATGGATGGACAAAATGTAGTATATAAGAGAATATTATATGGCCTTAAAAAGGAATGTACAACATGGATGAACCTTGACAACATTATTCCAAGTGAAATAAGCCAGTTACAAAAGGACAAATACTGGTATGATTCTGTTTATATAAAGTATCTAGAATAGTCCAATTCATAGAGATAGAAAGTAGAATGGTGGTTGCCAGGGACTTGGAGGAGGAGGAAATATGGAATTATTGTTTAATGGATACAGAGTTTCAGTGGATGATAAAAGTTCTGGAGATGGTTGGTGGTGTTGGTTGCACAACAGGGTGCATGTACTTAACGCCCTTGAATGGTATAATCAAAAAGGATTAAAAAGATAATTTTCTTATGTACATTTTACCACAATAAAAACCAAACAAAACCCAGCCCTAACCAGCACATCGACTGTAATGGGAGACAATACTCCATGGACCTTTCATATTTCTGCATGTTTTGTGAGCAGAGACAGACTGCTTTTTGTTTCAAGAATGTTTTTAGAGCAAACAGCTCTGGAAGATAATGATAGTATCTCCCTCTGGAGCAAAAAGCAAGTTTATTAACTGATGTAAGAAAGATGTCTTCCTCTGGGACAAATGTCAGGCAGGCTTACTGCCCATTATAAAAGATGCGAATTGCCTAAGCTCCAGGTTCCTTTCTTGTCATGCAACCCAGTGTGTGTGCAGGTATCATTCAGCCCTCTGCACATTGTCCTGTGGGAATTGGGGAATCAGCGCAAATGCCGATTTTCTGTCTATTCCTATTGTGAGGAACAAAGTTCTTTATCTCTACCCAGAAGTCTTATGTCTTCTGCAGCATTTATGACCCTGCTGCAGACCAGCTTGTTAGCTGTGTGGTAAAGTCACAGGCCCTTCACAGTGCCTAATACTCCTTGCATCAGAATGTCAGATGAGAATCACAGAAATCCTGTATTTCTCATGGTGGCTCACGCCTGTAATCTTAGAACTCTGGGAAGCCAAGGTGGGTGGATTGCCTGAGCTCACAGGTTCAAGATCAGCCTGAGCCAGAGCAAGACCTCGTCCTAAAAATAGCTGGGCGTTGTGGCAGGCGCCTTTAGTCCCAGCTACTCGGGAGGCTGAGGCAAGGGGATCACTTGAGCCCAAGAGTTTGAGGTTACTGTGAGCTGTGACGCCACGGTACTCTACCAAGGGCTAGAAAGTGAGACTCTGTCTGAGAAGAAAGAAAGAAATCCTGTATTTCTTTTCTTTTTCTTTTTTTTTTTTTTTTAGAGACAGAGTCTCACTTTATCGCCCTCAGTAGAGTGCTGTGGCATCACAGCTCACAGCAACCTCCAGCTCTTGGGTTTAGGTGATTCTCTTGCCTCAGCTTCCCGAGTAGCTGGGACTAACAGGCACCCGCCACAATGCCCGGCTATTTTTTTGTTGTTGCTGTTTAGCGGGGGCCGGGTTTGAACCCGCCACCCTTGGTATATGGGGCCGGCACCCTACTCATTGAGCCACAGATGCCACCCAAAATCCTGTATTTCTGATAATTTATTACTGATCCAGCAGGCCAACTTGGATTTGCGGGGATCTTGCCCTAGAGCTAAGCCCCTGAAGAACTGGCTTTTCTCGGGAGCTAGCATTTTCCTCCTCTTGGAAACTAATCAATCCTCTCTTTTCACTCCAGCTGCCAGGAAACTCAGTCAAGTTTCTCTGTGCTCCTACGTTAGAATCAACTTAGCCTTAACCTTCTATATAATTCCTATATTTCTGCTCATGGCATTTAAAAAATTAAAATGTACTTCACATAGCATAACATTTAACCTTTCAAAGTATACAGTTTAGTAGTTTTTAATGTATTCACATATTGTGCAACCCTCATCACCATCTAATTTCGTAACATTTTTATTACCACAAAAGAAACCCTGTACTCCTTAGCCATCACTCCCTATTCCTCTTTCTTCCCTTCCTCCAGGAAACTACTAGGCTCCTTTTTGCATTTATGAATTGCCTATTCTGGACATCTCCCACAAATGGACTCATACAATGCAATATATGTGCCTTTTCCTTCTCTTCAAGGTTCATCCATGGTGTAGCCTAAATCAGAATTTCATTGTTATGGCTGAATAATATTCCATTGTATGGATACATCACGTTTTGTTTATTCATTCCTCAACTGATGGACATTTAAGTTATTTCCACTTTTTGACTGTTATAAAGTAATTCTGCTATGAACATTTGTGTACAAGTTTTGTGTGGATGTATGTTTACAATTTTTTTGGATGTACACATGGGGGTTATCTTGTACCTTCTGAGGATCTACCTAACTGTATTCTAAAATGGCTGCATAATTTTACATTCCCATCACTAACACACAAGGGTTCCAGTTTCTCAGATCCTCACCAATACTTTTTATTGTCCATCTTTTTTATAGGCATCCTAGTGTGTGTGAAGTGGGTTATATTGTTTGAATTTGCTCCTTTTTTGTGTTGTCACTCAGATTTTATCATTTCATTGTATGTGTCTCTGCTCTGAGGCCTGAGTACTAGATGGAGTGGGAGACTCAGGAGATTCAGGGACAGATAGTTCTGGTTTGAATCCCTCCTCTGCTTCTATTAGCTGTACAACTTTGAGCAAGTTATTTAACACTCTGAATCTCTGTTTCCCCACTTATTATTTGCGAGTTATAGCATTAACCTTTCTTGTTTGTTGCTGTTTTTATGAAATGGATCTATAATAAAGCCCTGGGTCTGGCACAAAGCAAGTCTTCAATGACTCTCACCAGTGGAACTGGGAGTCAGAAGGGGAGACCTAGGCTGGGCAGCAGTTTAGTTTTTAATCTATTATCTGCTTGATGCCAGCAACTTTTACAACAGAAGAATTTCTGTGTCAAACATTAGCTTCTCTCTATGCCTCTGTATCCCCTCTATTTTGGTGTGGACCATGCCCACCTCAGAAGCATGGTGGGCACCAGTGTGAAATCATGAGAAATGAGACTGTGTGCCCTAATGTCAAATACAGGGGAATCTGTAGCATAGATTCTAACATCTTACAAGACTTATCTCTTGCCTCTACCATCAGACTATCTGCTGCCTAAGAGAATTTATCCTCCCTTAGACATAGAGCTGTCCTCCCCCTATGCAAAATCTGTCCCTGCCATGCCCCTGCTCTGCAATAGAAGGCACAAGATGCTCATGAACTGTGGGCTGACCCAAATGGCTGGTTCCCAACCCTCTGGCATTACAGAGATAATGTCATTCCTCACTCTGAGTTGAGATCTGTCTCCCGGTGCCATAGAACATCCCTCCGCTCTATCCCAGGCCATGAAAATTGATACAGCTACTACAGACTTAATCCTCCTGGGGATTAGTATCCAGCCCATGAGCCCCTAAGGGGAAGGCTGGGTTTACTAGCCCCTGGGTCCCCGGCATCCAGCACAGGGCTGGGAATGGAGACCATTGACACAGCCTGGGCCATCTCCACAGACAAACAACTGCATCCTACATAAGCCCTTCCCTCCCATGGAGCTATTAATGACAGGCCAGCTGTTGGGCAGGGGGAATAGCAAGACACGCCTCGTATACCTGGGCCAGAGCATTGTCAGAGAGGAAGAGTCAGAGCCTGGGCTGCCAGATCTCCACCCCAGACTAAAATAGAAACCCATTTCAGAGACAAATGGTGAAATGGCCCCAGAGCAGTAGAAGTGGGAGTGGCATGTTGGACCCCACTTCCTGAGCATCTGCTATAATGGGCACCTATCACCAGGCTCTGCCAATTCCCTCTTCCTCTAGGGAAACCAGAAAGTCTGGTCTCAGAGCTCTGGGTCTGGAGACTGAAAAACTATAATTCCAGTTTCCACACTGGACAGGATGCTTTAACTTTCTCAACTGCAAATGGGGGTAATAATAATCTTGCCTGCACTCACTTTTGTGTGAGATGCTTGACACATTGGAGTTATTCGATAAATGATAGCCATTGTTAATATTGCTTGATGTTTTATTTCAGCTCAATATTGACCAAGAGATGCATTCATTTTCTCTTTCATTCATTTATTTACTCAGCCACCACATTCCCACTAGGTTAATCACAAAGGTTAATAAAGTTTTGGAGTTAGCAATCTTGATATGAGGACAATTAATGACAATTAAGGTCATGGGGGGGAAGCAGAAAGAGGGATGGAGGGAGGGGGGTGGGGCCTTAGTGTGTGTCACACTTTATGGGGGCAAGACATGATTGCAAGAGGGACTTTACCTAACAATTATAATCAGTGTAACTGGCTTATTGTACCCTCAATGAATCCCCAACAATAAAAAAAAAAAATGGGAAAAAAAAAAAAAAAAAGTTTTGGAGTTAGGTAGGAGTTGAAACCCTAGCACTGCAGCTAGTTGGCTGGGAAACTCTGGGAAAATCATTTCCCCTCACCGGGCCTCCATTTCCTTGCCTGTAAAGTGGGAATAATAATAGCATCTCCGGAGGGCACAGGGATGTTATGAAATGTCAATGGAACAATGATGTGAAAGCAGCCAGTGCACAGCTATGGAGGAAAGTGGGTGGCAGGTAGGCGGCCCAGAGGAGCCAGACGACCTTCTGGCTCTGGAGCCTGGGCCATACTGGGAGCTCTGGGTAGCCAGTCTCCAGGGACAGCCACAGGATGGGGCAAGGGCAGCAGAGAAGAGTCTGTAGGCTCAGAGACAATTGCTATGTTTCTGGACCATGGCCCTCTCCATTTCTGGTAAACTAACAAATAGTAAGGAAATGCAAGAAACAAAACAAAACACCAACAACAAAAAAGAATTTTGGAGGAGGAAAAAAAAAAACAGCCAAACAGGGAGTATTAAGTAGTGTGGAGTTACCACCACCCACACAGGCCTTGAGAACATGCCCAGGCACGCATGCACACATACCCGTAAACTGTGCACTCTCACTCAAGCACGTGCACCCAGGGGCTTGCTCACACACGCAGGTGCACCATCAGAGGTGTAGCCCTTGGTAGTTTACAAAGAGCCTTCTCATTTTTCATCTCTTTTGATTCTGAGGGGCAGAGAGATTATCCCTGTATCAGCATAGGACCTGATCCATTCTAGAGCTGACAAGAGATTTGAATCCCAAATATCCCCTCTTCAAGAGGCCAGGGCTGACCACGCGGGCTGTGCAGCCTCTTTTCTCTGTGGAGCAGAGCTGAATGGCAATGGGAACCCAGGTTCCCCAGATACACTTTTTTTTTGTAGTATAGGATGTCACAGCTCGTTGCAGCCTCAAACTCTTGGGCCCGATGATCGTCCTGCCTCAGCCTCCCCAGTAGCTGAGACAGGCACATCACATGCCAACCCACCTGCCTAATTTTTCTATTTATTTATAGTGGCAGGGTCTTGCTATGTTGCTCAGACCAGACTTAAACTCCTGCCTTGCCTCTCAAAGTGCTGGGATTATAGGCATGAGCCACCGAGCCTGGCCCAGATCACTCTTTCACCCTGCTTCACTCCTCTTACCAAGTCACACCTGTACTCAGGGACTCACGTTCCCCACAGTCACATGAGATCAGTTCCAGGCTGCCTGGAGATTTCACTGGGTGGCAGAAATAAGAAGCTTCCTAAGGGCCTCCTCTGTGGACTCTCATCTGGTCACTTAATCCTTTCTACCCAGGTCCCTCACAAAAGGTTTCTGGGGAGCTCTCAGGGAGAAGCCTCCTCCCTGAGAGACCCTCACCAGCATACTACACTTAACAGTTTAGAAATACTCAAGGACAGTTCATTGTTACCCCTATTTTAAAGAGTAAGAAATCGAGACCTAGAGAAGAAAAATGTCCTATGCCATTTGTAACTTAATCCCAGACCTGAGCGGCTTTGCCTACACCATTCCATAAAGCCCAACCCCAATGTTTCCAGCTCCTTCCGTCCTGTCCTGTGTGCCTCACCTCTCCACTCTGTACAGCCCATGGGCTCTAGGCACAACCGGCCAAGGAAGACCCCTACATCTGCCCCCACTCCCTCCAGCCTGCGATGAGCTGAGGCGGCCACAAGTGGACGACATGCACTCAAGAAGCTTGTAAAGCAGTTGGGGGCACAGGCCCTTCCTGGGCATTGACTCAGAAAACTCACCCAGGAGTTAGTGAGTGCCCTCCTTGCAGTCTGTAAGTGCTGGAGCAGCCCCTACTGCTAGTCAGCTCCTGTGTTACTGTCACACGCAATGTCTCACAGAAGCCGGGAGAGGCAGCAGATGAGGAAACTGAGAAATCTGAAGAGGGGAAGTGGCTTGCCACAGAGCTGGCAAGCAGCAGGGCTAGGACCCAAATCTTGAGAACTTTCTAGCTCAAGTCCCTAATGCCAAGGCTGACTCAGCCTGCACCCAGCTGCAAGAAAGTCACTTCACCCTCTGAAATCTGCTCACCAAAATATGGGTATCATCACCTTAGGTCCAAGGCTGTTGGGAGGATGGAGTGAGATAGCATTTAAGGACCAGGCCTGGCACAGGGAAGGCACTTGTTGGATCACCATTTTTTCTCCTCCCCACCCCAGCCCTCTCCTGGCCTCTCTCAGGTCTGGAGATGGTCCTGTTCCTGCTCACTGCTGCTACAGGATTTTTTCAGTAGTATCTGTAAAGTCCATTAAAAGCGGCTGAGACCTCAAGATTAACAGCTGTACTGTCTGTAGGTCCAAGCCCATGGATCCAGATCCCTCCATTCCGGGGACTGAAGATGACTCCTCAGATGGCAGGTAATTTGGGGGGAAAGGCTGAGCTCAGTTTACCCTCCCTCCACCCAGCTCCAATCCATCCTTGAGTTCAGGCTTTATGAAGAAAAGGTAGCCAGGGCGGCTTTGCCTGGGCCCATGGTGGGCCTGAGCCAGCCTCTCCTCACCTGCAAGAGTCTTCATTCTCCCTCCTCTGCTTTCTCCTCTTCTTCTTTTTCACAAGTGCTTACAGGGCACATACCTGTTCAGGTAATGTTCAAGTCACTGGAGGGCACAAAACAGAGTCCCTGCCCTTGAGAAGACCATATTCTAGCCGGAAAGACTGGTTTATTTTAGTTAATTAGTTAACATACAGCAGGTCAGGTGGTGATAAGAGCTAGAGAGGAACATAAAGAAGGGTAACAGGTGGAGATCCAGGGATAGGCACCATCTGGGTTTGCTGGATCCCCTTCTCTCTGCACCACCTCCTGCCTCTCTATAGAAAAGCCCACCCAGCCTGGAAGAGACCCTGACCCCAGGCCTGAGCCCCTACTTTGTGCCATGCACTGCCTTCACAGTTCTCAGCAGCAGGCCAGGGCCTGAGGCCACGGCCCCCTGGGAATGGGCTGCAGTTTAGGGCTGCCAGGGCTTTGGCATGGGGCATCCTGAGCTTGCCTTCCACCCCTGGCCCTGGGAAAGCCCTCTGCAGGCCTGGAGAGGGAGCATGTCCCCCAACCAACCCCAGGATTCTATTGTAGAGAGGAGGGCACTGGGCCTAGAGAGGCAGGAGCTTGCTGGGTCACACACAGGCAGAGGTGTTCTTTCCAGCTCCTGCCCTCTCCTCCAGTACATGCACAAGGTGAATTCAGGACTGAGCCTCACAGCAGAGTTCTGGCCTGTGCCCACAATCAGCCCTGGGCAAAGGCTCCTGCATCAGGCCTGCCTGGCAGTCTCACCCCTTCCTCTTTCATCTTTGACAGGCTGAATTCTCATGCCCTAAGCCTCAGGAGGCTAAAAGCACTTTGTCCCCAGCCCAAGCTCATGAGAGTTTTGGTAGATTCTGCCTCTACTTGCTGTGTGACCTCAAGTAGATTCCATCCTTCTCTGGGCCACAGTTCTCTCATAGAGGAAATGAGGGCTCCTGCATCTCAGGGGTATCATGAAGAATGAGCAAGGCACTGGCAAGAAGGCAGTTTGTGAACTTTTAGGCACTATCCAGATGACAGGCATTCTTACATGCTCATCTAATATCAGCTTCCTCATACCCATGAGTCCTGCGGGAGTCCCCAGAGGCGGCTCTGGATCATTGATGGAAATTAGAAATTCCACAGAACCAGTTCTTCAGAAAAGACGAGGCCACCTCTGCTTCCAACCGGCCAACAGGAAGGGCCCTCCTCTGTCCTTGTGGCAAGCAGGTAAGGGGGAGAGACAGGAAAGGGCAAAGCTGGGAGGCCTGAGAATGTTTGTTCTGGGGGGAGGTGGCATAGCCCTGAGGCAACTGTGAGAGTCACCCATCCCCTAGGGTGGTAAACGATGAGGACGGTAACATACATGAATGTTGGGCACACACATGCCTAACTAGGGTCAGCCATGTGGAGGCCTGATCTGGAAGGCGCCCATGTATTCACGGGGTACGCAGGCTTGAGATTGTGCCAAAGTGTGGACGAGCACATGTGTATTCGTGCAAGTGGCTCTGGAATGTGGGAATTTGCTCACACACATGTTTGCCCATGTCTGAATCTCTGCTTGTGCTTGGGAGCCCTGCAAACTGCCAGTCAGAAGCTGTGGGAGATTTGTGGGGTTCCCAGGCACCGCAGGCTCTTGTTCCCACAAGGACAAAAGCAGTTACATAAAAGGAGGAGGAGGCCTTAAAGGATTAACTTGGGCTAAGGCTCTCTGAGCTCAGCCCAGGTTATTGGCTCCTTATAGGAAATAGGGAAGTGCCCAAGGTTGAAGCCCCCCAAAATCCTATGTTGCCTGTGGACGCCGACCCTCAACAGCCAACCTGCTGCCCCATCAGTCTCCAGCAGGAGCCTCTGGCTCCTATGTGATTATGTGCCTCACAGCTTATACCCACATATCTTGTGGATGAGGTGTACCACAAACTGGCTGGGCTGACCTGAACACCCTGCCTCAGAGCCCTGTCCCCAGGAAGCCACTGCTAGCTCAGTCTCAAGGTCCCCCACCTGACCCTGGCTGGGCTCCTCAGCACTGGCCACTCCCCTTCCTATGCCTTGGTTTCCCCAGCTATGGAATGGAGCTCTGCATGCCTATGTGAGCTAAGGGCTAAGAAGGGTCTCTGTGGCCCATGATGAGTCACTGGCAGGCAAGAATGGTTTCATGCAGATCCTAGGCACCCAAGGCCACTGCTCCCAGGAGCCAGGAGGGAAACACCACTCTCAGCCCTCTGTCTGAAAGAGGAAACCCTTGGTCCCCACCTGTGGGAGGAGACATGGTTCCTCTGGGTTTCAGATCAGATACCAAAGAGAATTGACTACACTTGAGGCTTGCAGGAAGAATGCTTGGTGGTCTCTTCAGGCAAAAGGAGGAAGGTCCCTCTCGCTGAGCTTTAGTTTTCCTTTTCTGAGATCTGAGCAGCTTGTTCCATCCAAGGGTCATTCATCACAGCGTGGCCTCAGAGACCTGGCTGAGGAGTAAGGGTAACGTGCCATGGGCACAATCCTGCACTGGGATGTGCACAGCATGCCCAGACCCTGACACAGCTCAGTGGGTGTAGCTCACACAGGTCCACATGTGTACACAAGTGTGCCCAGGTACCTGCCACACTTGGGAGCACACCACAACAGGCTCACATGCACTTGCATGTAAGCACCTACATCATCCAGCCCTGAATACCCAGGGCTCCGCTTAGCTCAACAGGAAGTTGCACTCAAAGAACTTTCAGAACCAGGAGGGATGGAAGGGGAAGACCTGAGTCTTCAAAGCTGAGGCCCTTCTCCTCCCTCCCAGAGAGCCTAAGGGGTTTTCCCCAAGGACACAGATGACTTGTCTGGCTCACCCTCTCCAGCCATCCCACACAAGTCCTGGCCAGAATATTCAATGAAAACATGCCTCTGTGTGAGTGTAGTCCAACTTGCCCAGTGGGCCACCAAACTTGCTTGTCACCAGCTCAAAATGAGGCTTTAGGCTAACTTCTCTAAATGTTGGAGCCCTCTACTTCCTGGTCTATGCTGAACTCACACAAGGCTGTGGATTAATGATACTGGTCCTGCTGCTGCCACAGCAGTCTTCCCTACTACCTACGGTGCTCAAGAAAGTCTCTCAGCTAGAAGGAGGTCTCTTCAGCCCTGTTTTTTATCCTCTCCATTCTTCCCCTTGGCTCTTCAAGGTACCCAGTGTCCCCCACAATTCCCTCATCCTATAACACAAGATCTGAACTTTTCTCTCCTCCAAAGCTACCTTCCCCTGAGAGATATGAGGCACTCTGAACATCTCCACCGCCCTGATGAGGAAGGGCCTCCAGGTTCACTGTCATCCACCCAGGGAGCATGTGGCCATTTTATCAGGGTCCTTCTTTCACCCCAGGCTGGCTGTGGGGGGAGGGGACCTTTCCTGGGGGCTTCTCAAATAATTCTACCAAAGTGACCTCTAGTATATCTATCTTCCCTAGTAGTTCCTAAGTATGAAAGTATTAGACTACCAAAGCCAAGGTCAGAATCCACAAGCATTTGAGCTGGAATTAGGGAATGTTAGAGTTGGCATGTAGAAAGTTGGAATTTGGAGCGTAGACTTCTAGAATGTTTGAATAATTATAGACTCTTAAGGCTAGGACTGTGGAATCATAAACAATTATAGCCAGAATTGTGGATTAAAGGAAATCAGGGCCAGAAGTGACGCCAATATCACTTGGTCCCACCTCCCCAACAGATGAGAAAGAAGATCTGGCCTCATCACTCAGCAATTCAGGGACATGCCAGCCTCCTTCTACCCAACATGGCTCTGACCTCTAGACACTGGGGAACAGTTCTCAGGGCCTCTGGGACAGAAGGACTTCCTGCTTGGACACAGTGGGGACAGTGCGGACAGTGGTCTGCCTCTGCCCCACTAGGCTTACACTGGCCCATCACAGCACCCTGCCACCACAGGGATATATTTAGGTGCCCTCCCCAAATATGTTTCCACGGCTCCCAACACTGCCTTTTATGTCCCCTTGTCCTCTGAGGGCTCCAGGCATCTTCTCTAAATTGACTTGATGAAGTCACCAGGAACAGGGGCTCTACTGCCAACGCAAATGTTTTAGCCCCGAAACAAAGCTCAGCCTGAGGGTGTTCTGGTCCTCTTTTTCCAGCAGCTCAACTCTGACCTCTCAGCCTCTTTTCCAGCTCCTAGGGCCTATCTTGGTCCAGGGACCAAATATCCTGATCCCACTCTTCTTAGCTTTCCTCATTCCAGGCAGAAGGACCACCCCCCCAGTTCCTGCCTTGCAAGTTCCCAAACACATCCCTCAAAGTGCAGAACACATATACCACCAAATAGACAAGCCAGCATTTTTGGTTCCCCTGTCCACGTCCATGGCTGCCCCCACATCTCTTTCCAACCCTCTCTCCCACGCTCTGTCCCAAGCCTTGCCAGAGACTTGCATCTTCCCTGTCAGCCTCCAATTCGCCCACAAATCAGATAGCCACTGAAAATTTAACAAGTATACTGTTTGCAGATATGAATGGATCTCTTAGACGTACTCAAACGGGAGGCTCTCAGATCCCCACCTGCCCAGCTCAATTAAATTATTAGCTCTGTGGGAACTGAGAGTTCCTGGGAGGGTGGGGCAGGGACCCAGTCACCTGGGGGGCTCCATCACTATCGTTATACGGTTGTTTTGTCACCAGCTATTCAGTGTTTCTATGCACCGGAGATTGTGCCAAACTCTTCATATCCCACTCAGTCAATCTTCACAATAACCTATGAGGCAAATACTATTAACATCTTCAATTTACAGAGGAAGAAACAGGCACAGCAAGGTTTTGCCTAAAGTTCTGCAGGTAAGGTGCCAGAGCAGGGATTTGAACCAATCTTAGTCCCAGGAAGCAGCCTATGATGGGAACTCCCTTCTCCATGTCCCCCTGGGTCCTACAGCCTTTTTTGTCCAGTGGAGAAGAGGTGAGAATCTCATGGCCAGTCAGGGCTCCTCCCTGCAAGCCCAGCTCCCTTGTCCTTGTACTAAAAGAGACCAAGATCACACGCTGCATACAACTTTGTGTGTGCTTGTGTGTGTGTGCGTATGAGGGTGAGCCTGCGACCTGCTGTACTTCCGCTCCCTAGCCCCTGGGACGCTGGTTGGAAAAGGTAGAATCACCCTGGGGTCATGGAAAATGTTCTGTCAGTGGTAAGCACTGCACAAATGCTCCTCACCTTCCATTACCTGGCTCAGCACATCACAGGGGCCATGGATGTGCCCCACAAAACACACAACTCGTACAACACACTGACAGTGCACCATCCCACCGTGGCTGCTCCCACGCAGTGCACACGCATGGACCCCTGGGTTACCCTGGGGTGCAGTCACTCACGGCTGTAGATGGGTACACCGACACTTCTTGCAGGGCACTTGGCAGGCCATGCACACACTGCACACTAACTACATACAACGCTTTGCTGGCAGTAATCATTTACTGCCCGGGCCACCCACACTACGGGGACTCGCCCCTGGGAATTTTACCCTGGTGGGCCGTGAATGAGCCTGGGTCCCGGCACTACCTGACCCTTGGATCCCTCACACCCTCACCTGCAGTGCGCAGCACCAGACGGCGTCGGACCGAGAGTCTCTGTCCTCGGGCGCTGGGAGGCGAACACGCGAATTGAGGCGCCTGCATAGACTGTGGCTTGGGCTCTGGCCCCAAGCGAGCGCAGCCGGAGCACAGCGGCCGGGGCGGGGCTGTGGCCAGGCACCGGCACCGGAGCAGGAGTCCCGCCCAGGAGTCCCGCCCAGCCTGGACTGAGCTGGGCTGCCCGCCCTGGGGAACGAGGGGATGGCGTCCCGGGTCTCAGCCCCCGTAGTGGGTTCCCTCACGACTCTACCCTTCTTTGACCTCCGTTTCCCTCTTTGTATTTAGGCGTGTGGTTGGGGAAGGCGTTAAATGGTGAGCTCTCCCATCTTCTCCCATCTTTCCAACTCTGACATTACAGTTCTGGGATGGTAGGGGGGAGGGAGGAATAATGCTAAGTATTATTTCTTGAGCACCCTCTATGTGCCAAGCTCTGTGCTAGGTGTTTCAGCGCATACCTCACTTAATCCTAACAGCATTCTAATATCACCCCTACTTTACAGGTGGTGATAGAGGCACAGAGATAAAGTGACTTGCTCAAGGTCGCATAGCTGTGAGTGGCAGACTTGCATCCTGAAGCCATGCAGTCAACTCCAGAGCCCAAGTACCCCTGCAGTACTTGTCACACTTTCTACGGCCACATGCTGCTTCCCAAACCCCATAACAATCCCAGAACGTTGGTGTTACAAGAAACCGAGGCTCGGGGAGATTAGCTTGCTCCGGGTGACCCAGCTGGTAAGACATCACACTAAAGATGGGAGTGATGTTTGGGATTATTGAGTATAATGGGTCAGTGCCAGGCGCACACACAGCTGGTGCTCATCAATGTCAACATTCCTCCTGTCACTCCCCTTCCTTCTCTCTTTTTTTCTTTAATCTCCTAAAATTCGGCTGGTGGATAGAGACCTCCAATTCCCTCTTCTGGGAAATCTTCCCTGACCTGCAGTTCCCGGATACAAGCCAGCCCCTCCTTTCAGCCACTGTTGTGGCTTTTATTCAACAATTACTGAGTCCTTGCTGTGTCCTAGGCACTGGGGCTGTCAAGATAGTCCAGAAACATTAAACAGTCACACAAATTAATACACAGACATTGTGTTAAGTGCTAAGAAGGAAAAGTGAGGACCCAGATGAGAGACTACAATGGGGAAGGGAGACCTCACATTTAAATTTGGGAGATCCAGGAAGGCTTCCCAGAGGAAGTGACATTTAAACAGGCCAGAAGGAGGAGTTAGACTCAGCCAGGTAAAGGTAAGGTGAAGAGAATCTCAGGCAGAGGAAACTGCACAGAGGACCCAAGGCAGGAAAGTTCTTCCCTTCACTGTCACCGTTCTTGGGGGAGGTTGATAGTTCTTGGACTGCCTCCTGTGCAGTCGTCTGCCTGTCTATCTCTCAGAACATCTGCAAGCCAACACTGCCAAGGATCCAGTGACCTCCATTGAGCTAATGCACACATTTCTGTCAGTCACTCCAGGGACACTCATTCATTCTCCCTGTGGCTCCTGCAGCTCCCACCTGGTTCTTTTCCCACTTCTCAGACTCCTCTCCAGGCTCTGCTCTCTGCACATTCTCCTTGGGGAAGAGCATTCATTTTCCTTACTCTCCTTTTATTCAGCACACATTGAATTCCTACTATGTGCCAGGATTAAAGAACAAGTTTTTAAACAAAAACAACAGCAAAGAAAAAATTAAAAAGGAAAATACTATTAAACTCAGATGTACTTTTAAAAATTCTGTTAATACAAAAAACACTAAATAAAGAAAAAATGAAAAGACAGACTACAGACAGAGAGAAGATCATTGCAACACATATGACAGATGAAGGATTATTATCCCGCATATAAAAATATTAATAACTCCTGCACGTCAATGAGGAAAAGCCAAAGAATATAATAGAAAAATGATTGAAAGACACAAATAGGCATTTTACAGAATAGAAGGCAAATATGGCCCCAATACATATATGAAAAGATATTTAACCTCACCATCAACCAGGGAAATTTAAATTAAAACCACAATGAAATACCATTTCACACATCTGATTAGCAAAATTTTAAAAGTTTGATAACACTAATTTAGTTGAGGGTGTAAGACAGACAAGAATTTTTGTTAATATATGCTGCTGGAGGGACTAGAAACTGAACACAGCCAAGTTGAAGAGTGATTTGTCAGTATCTAGTAAAGGTAAGCAGGAGAGGGACATGGTCAGAGTCGTGTTTTGGAAAGGTGGCTCGTCCAGCTGCTTTGCACAGGAGCAGAATAGGGGGCAGAGGGTGCAGTGAAGAGGCTGGGTCAGTTACACAGGCAAATGGCCAGGACAGTGGGGATAGAGGAGGGGTAACAAATAGGAGATGATTAGAAGGTGGATTTGGGGTCTTTTGAGAAGTAGAATGAGCAGGACTCAGGAGATTAGATGTGAATCTGTGGGGAGCGCGTTTTGGTTTGGGTTCCCCTAGAAGCAGACCCAGAGGCAAAGATTTAAGTGCAAGTAGTTTATTTTGGAGGTGATCCAGGGAGAAGAAGAAAGCCACCTCAGGGTGGCTAATGTGCACTTCATCACCGGGGGGTCAGTCCTGTTGGGAACCTCGGAGAGACTACACAGAACCTCAGAGATGTCTCACTGAGGAGGGAGGGAGCCAGAGCATCTTTCTACGGATACTGGCTGTCGTTGGTTAAAGGCTGATGCTCAAACTTTCAGGCATTCCTGGCAGAATCCAAGGCTCTGCCATGAGAAGCTATGTGGGTGTGGGGAATGGTGAGTGGGGAGGGTCCTGGGCAGGAACCCACCCACAACATCTGCTACAGGGTAAAGAAGCCTGTCTGCTCCCTACTGGCTGAGCTCTGGTTCTGGGCCCAGTGTTGACCCTGCAGCCCTGTCCCTCCTTCTCCCAGGCCCATCTTCCCTTGGCCTTAGTGACACCACATGTGGGGGAGGCAGTCTCTGTGGGAGCTGAGGGAATGGGGACGAATTTAGATCTGGTAGTCCTGTTTCCCAACATCCTCCCTTCAGCCCTCAGCCTTTCTTGACTGCCCCACCTATTGTCTCCAGGTCCTCCTGGGTGTGCAGAGCCTCACTCTGATTTCTGTGGAGACTCTGCTCCAATCTCTGGAAATGCTCAGTCTGATCCACGTGGGCTGATCTGCGCAGCCACATCAAGGCAGAGAAATTTGGTGGCTCTTTAATAAAATCGAATCCTGTCATCCAGGGTTGGCAGCAGATTGGAGACACAGATTTGGAATTTATCAGCTTAATGTCTGGTCCTCCAGGCCATAGGATGAGTGAGATCACTTCTATCCTCTTTAGAATGGAGCCATTAGTTAAAGAACAGAGGAGGAGATGCCCAGATGTGAGGAGCAGAGCAGTGTGGTGTCACTAAGGCCAAGGGAAGATGGGCCTGGGAGAAGGAGGGACAGGGCTGCAGGGTCAGCACTGGGCCCAGGAGCCACGCCCCTCCCTTTGGCCCCAGGTCAGGTCGAAGGACTCTTGGATTAACTGTGCCTGGCAGCAAACTTGCTACCTCCTCCCCTGCACAAGCTCAGAAGCCTGAGCAGCTGGCATGTGTCCAGCAAGACCCAGTATGGATGAGCTGCGTCTGGCATTCCCACAACTTCTGAGACTTCTTGTCTCTGTCAGCTCCAGTTTCGGTGTGCCTGTGGTCTCTTCTCAAGGCCAGTGCTGCTCTTTCAGTCCAACCATATCTTCAGGACCCCTGGACCATTCCTGAGGCCCAAGAGCCCCTACATGGTGGTTCCTGTTCACCATGTCAGTCCAGCAGCCATGGCCACCTCTTGTTGGGAACAAGAGCATTCCTTCCTGGAAGTTGCCTCTTTCACATTCCCACTACATTACAGCTGCCTAACCAAGTGTTAATTCACAAATTCTTGACCCAAGAATCCTACCCTGGCAGCTCTTCCTCTGGGCTCTGGATTCCTCTCCTGCCTCTAAGCACATTGACCCGATGGATACCCTGTGTAGCTCGCTCCTACCAGACCCATGCCCACCAGAGCCACGCCTGCTACAAAAGTTAACATTCTCTCTGGCAGCCTTAAAAGGAGCATAGTGCCTATGTCAAAGATGGTGATAGTCCACAGAGGTCTGCTGCTCAAGCTCTTGTGGAGCCCCATGACTTTAGCAACATTTTCTGCATCACCTGGCACTTCAGGGACCCTGAGGGGGTAATGAGATCAATGCATGGAACAAGAAACCAAGTTAGTGACAGTCAAACCTTGGGATCAGGAGGCACATCTTGCACCTAGTACCAACAGATACCTGTCCGTTTTAAAGCAGACTTATTGAATCTGAGATTCAACCAGACATTATTATTTAATGAAATAGTTTCCACTTCATAATGAAGAAAAAGTTGATGTTTTTATTCTTCTCTGCTCTTTAAGAAGTCCACAAATCAATATTGAAAGATTAAAAACTGTCTGTCTATTCATAAGAAACTGGTTAAATAAATTATGGTTGTTAAAACATAAGAAGTTTTTTTATGTAGAAAGGCCTTCAGGAAGTCTTCAGAGGAAAGCTAGGTATAGAAATAAGCATATAATTTGAAGTCTTTTGTGTACAAAAGAAGAAAAAAAAGGACACACAGTTTTTAGGCCTTATATTTGCATATAATTATCTGGAAAGATAAAGAAGTAACCACTACTTATTAGGGCCAGTAAAGAGGGAGACGCTTCTCTGTTTACTTTTTAGTATTTTTCTGTTTGAACCTAGTGAATGATTATTTAGTTGCAAAGTAAGTTTAAAAAAACATATAACCTTCTTAAATCAAGATGTCACATTTAAGGTGCCCCAAATGCCATGATAGTGTCCCATTGTTGAGAAAAATGCAAAGTTTTCATAAACAAGAATTGCTACAGGGAAGTTATCAGTTTCCAATTAGTTTTATATAAATTGACATATCGACCTTATTAAGCATTTTGTAGAATAGTTGACTACTCCCATTTTTCAGAGGGGGAAACAGGCTCGGAGAGGACAAGTTTCCTCCATCTCTAAGTAAAGAAATCAGTACTGGAGCCTGGGAGCCCGGGAGCCTGGGAGCCTGGGAGCCCAGGAGCCCAACAACAGGAACAAAAGAAAGGGCAGAACATGGAACAAAAACCCTGGGCTGACACAGGGGTCAGAATACCCTTTGGCAGGGACAGGCACAAGTTCCTTCACTTTTCAGAGCTCTACTCACATGTCAAACAGGGATAATAACTCTGTTCTCCCAACTGAGGTACTGCTTGTAAAATTAGCAGAGTACCTGGCACAAATAATCAAACTTTTAAACTTTTATTTTCCCACATGAGTTAAGCATTTTATTTATTATCAAGGAATCCTCTCTAAAAACTCTGGCCTATATTTAAAATTGGTGCCCTGTTAGTTTCCAGAACATTATTGGAAACACCCATTCCTCCAAGTACGATCGGAAAACATGGGAATCCACTGCATAAAACTTCACCCACAATCATTTTGGACTTGATACCTTTCCTTTCCATCAGCAGCTGGAACGAACTCAGCTTCCTAGAAACATTTAAACAATTTTTAAAAGTTTGCCTGATAACCGGCACTCTTTAGATTTTTTTTTTTTTTTGTAGAGACAGAGTCTCACTTTATGGCCCTCGGTAGAGTGCCGTGGCCTCACACAGCTCACAGTAACCTCCAACTCATGGGCTTAAGCGATTCTCTTGCCTCAGCCTCCCAAGTAGCTGGGACTACAGGCGCCCGCCACAACGCCCGGCTATTTTCTGGTTGTTTTGCATTTTGGCCGGGGCCGGGTTTGAACCCGCCACCCTTGGTATATGGGGCCAGCGCCTCACCGACTGAGCCACAGGCGCCGCCCCACTCTTTAGATTTTTAATAGTGAAGAATGTTACTTGCGCACGTCAGAATCTGATACCAATTAAATGGTGACAGCTTTGCAGATAAATAAGAATATGCTCTTCCATGGCTAGGAAGGGAAACTGCCACAGTTGATGGGTCCCAAAGACACATGGAAAATTTTTTTTTTTTTGCAGTTTTTGGCCGGGGCCGGGTTTGAACCCACCACCTTGGGTATATGGGGCCGGTGCCCTACTCCTTTGAGACACAGGTACCGCCACCCCCCACCCCCTTTTTTTTTAGACAGGGTCTCATTCTGTTGTCCAGGTTGGACTACCATGACATGATTATGACTCACTGTAACCTTCAACTCTCAGGCTCAAGTTGTCCTCCTGCTTCAGCCTCCTTGTGTAGCTGGGACTACAGGCATGTGCCAACACACCTGGCTTGTTACGGTGCCCAACTTGGTCTCACATTCCTGGCCTCCAGTGATCCTGCTGCTTCGGCCTTCCAAAGTGCTGGGATTATAGGCATGAGCCATCACACACGGCACAAAACTTTAAACTATTAAAGTGTTTTGTTTAAGTAACAGAACCGGATATTCCAATTCAACTGATAGTTCATGGACATCCTATACGTCTGCCACGTAAATTAAGAAGGAAAGCACTGGAGAATTGAAAGAAGTACAGGAAACCATCTTTGCCCTAGATGGCATGTAGGGTCATATTGGTGAAACAAATTTTAAGTAGGCCCACACTCCTCTTCTAGGAATACAGTTTATATTGCCAATAGCCAGGCTATTTTTCCAGGCCAAGTCTCACTGTAAAATTAAAAAGGAGATGAATTGTTTACCCAGTTTTATGTGTAGTAGTTTTAAATGATAAGTGACAAAATTCACAATAAGAACTAAATTCTTGGCTGGGCAAGGTGGCTCACTCCTGTCATCCTAGCACTCTAGGAGGCTGAGGTGGGTAGATCACTTGAGCTCAGGAGTTCAAGATCAGCCTGAGCAAGAGTAGAAACTCTACTCTACTAAAAACAGAAAAATTAGCCAGACGTTGTGGTGGGCACCTGTAGTCCCAACTACTTGGGAGGCTGAGACAGGAGGATTGCTTGAGCCCAGGCCATGGCACTCTAGCTTGGGCAACAGAGTGAGACTCTGTCTCAAAAGAAAAAAAATTTCCAGGGAAGCACCTGTGGCTCAATAGAGTAGGGTGCCGGCCCTATATGCTGGAGGTGGTGGGTTCAAACCCAGCCCCGGCTAAAAACTGCAAAAAAAAAAAAAAAAGTAATTTTTTTCCAGAATATTTGATGCCATTTTAGATATAAGTTTATGTGTAATTTTTGTACTACTGACCACTCTAACTGAGGTCCTGGGTACACATCTAGGCCTCCTCTAATCATCCTCTGTTAATGCTGTTTTGGCATTAAGGGTGTCAAAATAGTGGTATTGTCATATACTCACTTCATTATCTAACGTTTTGTTGTGTTGACATACGTGATACTCACTTTGGCCTCTGGCAATTTGCAGACCAGAAAAATACTAACAGATTAGTACTGAACTTCACTGAACATTATAAGAATATACAGATACATATATGATATACATATATCAAAACATTACATTATACTCCATAAATATATAAAATTATTATTTGTAGATTTAAAGTAAAATTGTATATTAAAAGTAAAACTTTAAATTAAAAAAAGAAACAACAGAATTATCCTTACGGTTTATTATTTTTTTCTGAAAGTTTTAGAACCTCACTGAAAATTATAAGAAACAGCAGGCATTTCACACTGTATACATTGTATCCCATAAATGTATAAAATTATTTGTCAATTAAAAGTAAAACTTTAAATTGGGCAGCAATGTGGCTCAAAGGAGTAGGGCTCTGGCCCCATATGCCAGAGATGGGGAATTCAAACCCAGTCCCAGCCAAAAACTGCCAAAAAAAAAGTAAAACTTTAAATTATAAAAAAGAAACAATATTATTTTTTCCAAAGTTTGAGAATAAGGGCTATAACATGCGTCTCAAAGAAAAAAAAAGTCCTGACTTACTTCTCTCTTGTGTATAGGGCCACATGTGTCCTTATTCACCAGGGAGACTGGTTTATGGGAAACACCTACCTCTATGTGCTACCACTCACGGATGTGGCTGGCAGAGGCTCTTAGGCTCTTAGGTGTCGTCACTCTCACAAAGGACAAGAAAAGCCAGAAGAACAAAAGCAGGGATGGTAAGGGTAATAATACAAAAAGTTGAGATCAACGTGGTTTGGGTCCACGTTGACCCTCACACAGGCTGGACAGGGCGGCACTTCCCTGGAATTCCAGGGCCTCTTATAGTAACAAAACTGGCTAACAAACCCTTCTAAAGTATTTGGCACTTCTGGGTTTAGGTTAGAAAACAGCAGTATTCAACTTTTCTCCAGTTGATATGTGTACTCTCAATATATCCCCAGGATTTGGAAAACAGCAGGAGACAGAGGCTAAACGATAATGAAAAAGTGTCTAGGTCCCTTATATGAACAACAACACAGGAAAACCTATCTACGAGGTACTTAAGAGATAAGAAAGCAAAAAATGACCCAAGATTACCTACTAAGGAAGTGATGAAAGGAGTCTATTTGAAGACAGACTGAATATTCTTTCATTTATATATATGAATATAGTTAGGCACAAAATTTCATGGTGGCATGAAAAACATCACTAATAAAATTAACATTTAGATCTTGTATTAGTCAGGGCTCTCCAGAGAAACAGAACCGAATAAAATTTATTTTTTTTATTACGAATTGTCTCACATGATTATGGAAGCTGCAAAGTCCCATGATCTACTGTCTGCAACCTGGAGAACCAGGATAACTGGTGGTAGAAGTTAGTTTGAAGGCCTGAGAACCAAAGGAGCCGATATGTAAGGTCTGGATTAAGTACAAAGGCCCAAGAATCAGGAGCACTGATGTCTCAGGTCCAGAGATGGATGTTCTAGCTCAGAGTGAATTTGCCTTTCCTACACCCTTTTGTTATACCTAGGTCCCCAATAGGTTGAATTGGTGGGCCATCTGCTTCACTCAGTTCACCTATTCAGAATCTGTTACAGAGACACTTTTACAGACACACCCAGAACAATGTTTTACCAGTCTTCTGGGCATCTCTTAGCCCAATCAAGTTGATCCACAAAATTAACCGTCATAAATCTCCTTATGTTATCACTGTGTTCCTGGATTTTTAACCAGCATTCTCTTTGCTCCCCAGGCTTTTTTTGGGTGTGTGTCATTTTTCTTTTCTTTTTTTATTGTTAAATCATAGCTGTGTACATTAATGCGATCATGGGGCACCATACACTGGTTTTGTAGACCGTTTGACACATTTTCATCACACTGGTTAACATAGCCTTCCTGGCATTTTCTTAGTTATTGTGTTAAGACATTTATATTCTACATTTACTAAGTTTCACATGTACCCTTGTAAGATGCACTGCAGGTGGCTCTCTAGGCTTTAAACGGTGGTTTAGCATGGACTCCAAGTTGTAATAAAAAATAGAAAATACTTTCCCCTCATTCACAGATCCTGGAGAAAAATTTTTGAGACACACAAATGCTACTGATCTAAAGAAAATAGTAATGGCATCAATGTGACAGCTGCAGGGACTGCAGGGTTTTGATTTACCTTGAGAAAATTAT
Organism: Nycticebus coucang; assembly: GCF_027406575.1. Lineage (NCBI taxonomy): Eukaryota > Metazoa > Chordata > Mammalia > Primates > Lorisidae > Nycticebus > Nycticebus coucang. The sequence goes on along the minus strand of NC_069793.1, from coordinate 66,204,726 downwards.
TATCATTATTATTATTTTTATTTTGAGGCAGAGTCTCACCATGTCCCTCTCGTGGTGTGGAGTGGTGTCATAGCTCACAGCATCCTCAAGCTCTTGGGCTTAAGTAATTCTCTTGCCTCAGCCTCCTGAGTAGCTGGGACTACTTCAGGAGATGTGGTGGCCTCATTCACCACATTATGGTGGATTATGGTTGGTCACAAAGCAATCACAGGCCATGAACATTAACACATGTATTTAGAGAGGACCTACTAGAGAAAAAAGCAGCTGCGTCCTATGCCTGCCGTAGAGATGATGTTCTTCTTTTATACAAAAGTCATCAGCAAAGGGCCTAAGGTCACCAGTTGAGATGTGCCAGGTGTGGTGGATGTCTCTATCTCAGGCCCAAGATTCCTATTTCCATTTCTATGGGGAAACAAAGGAAAAAAAATAAATAAAAAGCCATCAGCACTTTGAGGGTTAAAACAGAAGGATAACAGAGATCTGTGAAGGACTGATTAAAAGGCAGTAGACCATGGAGATGTGAAGGTGAGACATTGGGCCAGTTAGAGTGATCAAAGTTCTCTGTCACGGCAACAACTGGTTAACCCCACAAGGGTTAATTCAGGCCCTAAAAAGTTATTTCCACCAGACATCCCATTTGGGAATATATAGCCCAAGAAAATGCAGCTTCCTTATCACCTGTAATAGATCTGATGATTCTCACAAGTGCCTATGGTCCAGTCTCTTCTGTTTCAGATTTTCTGTCCATTTCCCTCGAGGGAGGTGGCACTTCATACCTTTGCAGCAGTGAGGAGAGATAGGACCTTGGCTTTGACTTCCATTCTTATGCCTACTCCTCCTCTACACATCCCGGCCCACCGTGCCATTTATTTACTGAAGAAACCAAGTGATTTATCCTGTGAAAGTTCTCAAATTCTGCCCAGCATAGTGGCTTGACACCCAGAGTTCAAGATTAACCTGGGAATAGAGGGAGGAGACTCTATCTCCAAAAAAAAAATAAGAAAAATTTGGTGGGATATTGTGGCACACGTCTGTCGTGCCGGTTACTCAGGAGGCTGAAGCACAAGGATTGTTTGAGCCCAGAAATGTAAGGTTGCAGTGAACTATAATGATGCAACTACACTCCAACCTGGGCAACAGAGCAAGACCCCACCTCTTTAAAAAAATGATTTCTTTCTTTATAGTTCTCTTTGTCATAGACTATATCCCTCTTAGGAATGTACAGTGAGACAATTATTAATTCCAGGAAAAACAATAAGTTATGCAAGAAAGAAAATTTAATCACAGAATGCTATAAGATGTTGCTGTGAACAATAGTTTTGACGTCATAGAAGTAGAACCACTGAATATTTAACCAAAAATTGCAACGGGAGGATAAAGGAGGGAACAAAACTAAAGTCTCATTTCATAGTAGGAAATCAGTAGATAATGTCTAAATTGGGAGAAACCAGTTATTTTAATGGTCTGAATTTGATACTAACATGAGTTTTCTTTTTCTCCAGGGAGTTTAGCTTGTTATCTCATTTCTATTGTGTGGATTTAATACTCACTTCAATTCTCTCCTGCCTCACTCCCACCCTTTCTGACTTTAGCTTCCGGTGAGCGGGAGCTAGAAGAGGAAATGGCAAAGTCCTTTTTACTGAAGTGGGATTGTGATTTAAATGTTCTTTGGGTGTCCCTCTTTCCCAGACAACCCTGACTTGGACAATGTTCTCTGTGGAGACCATCAAAACTCAGGTAGTATCTCTCATGGGCCAGATGTCTCGGTTCTCTGTGGAGAGAGCACAGGAATGTCAAGGTGAGGGGTGGTGATCAGCACAGCTTCACCCAAAAGGGGATTTTGAACTGAGAATTGGAGGAGGAGGGAGATACCTAACAGGTGAGCAAGGAAGTAAGAAGGACACTGTAGACAAACGGGTGGCATGGGGAAGGCAAGGTGCCTGGAACGGGTTATGCAATGTGCCCAGGGCCTGCATTGCTCCTCAGGGATGCTGTTCAGCTGTGCTGATTTTTCTGGCAGCCCAAGACATAGGGCCATTTCCTAATGTATTTAATAATAGGCAACTAATCTGGCATCTGCTCAGCTCAGTCCATGGTCTTGGAACAAATAGACCCAATTAAAAGGCCATCATAGGGGGAATTCAGGGAAAGAGGAAAAAGCCATTGATCAAATCAACACCGTACTGCCCTGGGGCTGGTTTGGGACTGGCAGTGACAGAGTCCTTCCCTCCATTCTGCTCAGTCATTTCCCAGATGCTGACCTCCATCTGGGCACCTTCCTTCTACCCTGGTCTCATCCTCTACTCCTCCAACCCCACTGGCAGACCAGCTGTGTGCCCCTCACCATACCTTCACTAGGTGTCAGGTGCACTTTCTCTTGCCACATCCTCCCATAGACCCATCAGGAATCCCATAGGTCCCTCTGAAATACACATGGCTTTGGTCCACTTCTCCCCACCTCCATAGCTGCCACCCGGTCCCAGTACCCAGGTTGAGCTCTTCCCTGCTCTAACTACTTCTGCCCTTGCCCTACTGTCGTCTGTCTATTCTCACATACCAGGCTGATCCTTCTAAAATGTCCCAGGTTATACCTCCTGCCCAGAACCTTACCATGACTTCCCATCTCACTCACCGTCCTACCAGATCTCCCCTACCTCTGGCTTCCTCTCCTCCAGGCCCACATCACCCCAGCCACACTGGCAGCCAAATCTTAGGGTCTTTGCACTTATTGGTCCTCTTTCCGGAAGGCTCTTTCTCATTGACTAAATCCCACACCTTCTTCAAGTATTTGCTCAAATGCCCCCTTTCACCCTCTCCTGAAGCCTTACTTGACCACCCTGTTTAAAATTGCTTTTTCCCTGCTCACTCATCCCCTGTTCCTACTGTTTGCCTCCCTGAGCTCTAACAGATTATGTAATTTACATTTTATTATGTCTGTTGCTTATTGCTTTTCTCCCCTCACTAGAAATTAAGCTCAAAGGCCGGGTCTTCATCTTTCTTTATTTAGTGATGATTTCCAAGCACAAAGACACAGAGCAGTCTCTGGCACATAGTAGGCACTTGTTAAATATTTGCCAAATGAATAAATGAATCAATCATAATAATAAGGTTTCTATCTCAAAGGGCCATTGTGAAACTTACATGAAGTAATTAATCTGATTTGCTTTGTAAAGGAAAGGAATTAATATAATGAGTATCCACCAGCATTAGATAGTCTGCAAAAACAAAAGCCAGGCATCTTTCTGGGCACTGAGGATAAAGCAGAGACCAAAGCAGTCAGAGACCCATGTCCCCTGGGAACTTTCATTCTAGCAGGGGAATATAGACAGCTCAAATAAAATGTGACAGGAGTATAATTATCCCCGCCTCCTTTATTTATTTATTTGGTGCCCTGAGTAGAGTGCTATGGGATCATAGCTCACAGCAACCTCAAGTTCTTGGGCTCAAGCCATCCTCTTGCCTCAGTTTTTCTATTTTTGATAGAGATGAGATCTCACTCTTCCTCAGGCTGGTCTCAAACTCCTGAGCTCAAGCAATCTACCTGTGTTGGACCCAGAGTGCTAGAATTACAGGCATGAACCACTGGCCAATTATCCCTTTTTTTATGATGTGAAAACTGAAATGCCCAAGGTCACCTGATTAGTGAGTGGCAGAGCTGGGATTCGAATACAAGTCCCTCTGGTTCCAAGTTTTCTGCACTTTCTGTATTTCCGAGTGAGGACATCGGCTTAGGTGGAGTAAAAGCTTGTGGCTAAGAAGTGTGCAGGTCTAGACTGAGGCTGTGAGGTGGGTTTCTGGAAGGCTGGCTGAGCCCACCTTTGTGCTTTTCATTCCATTCAGGGGCCCAGGACATGGGCCTCCCCTTCCACATGACTTCCACATGAGCTGGGGGTATCCAAATTACAGCATCTCATGGGTGGTGGGAGGACTCCAACTTCTGCCCAGATGCAATCACAGGGACATTCCCTGGGAGGTGGGCTGTAGGTTTGGAGGCTGTCCTGTGAGAAGACAAAAACTTCTAGGGGCATAAAGAGGACAGGAGACTCTGATGGGAGTGGAGCCACTGGAGTGGGGCAGGGGAGGGAGTGGGGGTGCCCAGCCTGGAGTAGGGGCACAGTTGTACCCTTCCCTGGGCTGAGAAGCAGATAGGCGTTATGTCCCTGAGGTGGAGCTGGGTAGGCACAGGGCTCCTGTGAAGCGGGCTCTCCAGAAGGAAAAAAAAAAAAAAGATTGCCAAGCAGGGAGCGTGCTCCTGAGCGCTCCCCCAGGAGATGAACATTATATCGGCAAGTAACGATGTGCAAATTACGTTCTGTCTTTCAATTCTCAATCCTACCTTTCTACCACCCCAGACTGACAGCTGGTCATTTTCTGGACCCCAGCTCCCGGCTACGCGGTCCCTTTTCCTGCTAATTCTTCCAGTTATGGCCACCAGGGGGCGGAGGCGCAGCGGCAACCAATGTGGAACCCTCAGAAGAATGAACAGCCAAGAAAGAGTTCAGAGCCAGTGCCCAGAATTAACAAGGGCTGAAGCCTGGACTGATTGTCTCCCTCCCTCCGCTCCCAGGCTGGAGACAGGGAGAAAAAAAAGGGGAGGGTGATAAGGAATTGAGGACACAAGGGAGGAGGAGAGAGAAAGGCAGCTCCACAGAGCTGGCAGCTGGATCTTCTAGCCCCTGCAACTCAATCGCTGCCATCCCCAAGCCTGCACACTTTCGTCACCTGGTTTTGATTTGACCTCCTGGAAGCCCCTTGTTGTCCCTCTGACTTGGCTACCCATCTGTGGCCCTTCTGTCTCCAGGTGCCTGCCAGAACTCCCCCTCCCCCACTCTCCCTTGAACCCAGACACGGTCAGTCAACACACACACACACACACACACCCCGCACACACAGACATGGTCAGTCAACACACACACACACACCCCCCGCACACACAGACATGGTCAGTCAACACACACACACACACACCCCGCACACACAGACATGGTCAGTCAACACACACACACACACACACACACACCCCGCACACACAGACATGGTCAGTCAACACACACACACACCCCGCACACACAGACATGGTCAGTCAACACACACACACACACACACCCCCCGCACACACAGACATGGTCAGTCAACACACACACACACACACCCCGCACACACAGACATGGTCAGTCAACACACACACACACCCCACACACACAGACATGGTCAGTCAACACACACACACACACACACACACACCCCGCACACACAGACATGGTCAGTCAACACACACACACCCCCCGCACACACAGACATGGTCAGTCAACACACACACACACACACACCCCGCACACACAGACATGGTCAGTCAACACACACACACACACACACCCGCACACACGGACATAGCACACACAGTGCGTCAACTTATGCAGCAGGCTTTTAATTTCCTGCCCCACATTTTATAATCACTTTGGTCACAAAAGCTGATCTAACAGTTTAATCCCACACAAGGGGGTGTTTTCATGTGGCTGCTGATTTGGAATTTGGCTCCAGGACATAAATCTGAGGACACATGGGGAAAGTAGCCCACTTTCTAAAGAAACCTGTAAACAACTGGGGCTTGGGCACCTCAGAGTTCCTTACTAAGCCCGGCACCCTTGCCTCTACACCGTGAGCACAAGGATCCATGGACTTGAAGACGTCTTTGCAGTACGAGACCTCAGACTGGTGTGGAGAGTGGAGTGCAAAGGGGACAGGCTTTCACACTCAAGACCAGTGAGGGGACACTCCAGGAAGATCACTCAGGGTCCTTGGGGGGTATCAGTCAGGGTCTCAGCAGGAAAGACATGGCACTTGCAAGTTGGGTAACTTTGGAATACTTTATCAAAGAGACTTTTTACAAAGATGAGGGCTGGTGTTTAGAGGGCTTCTTGCAGGGGAAACTGATGGCCAGGGAAGACACATTTTTCTCCCTTTTCTCTCCACCCTCTCAACACCTAGAGGAGAAAGGGACCCAGAGGCAGAGTGAGGATGGTCCCGCCAGCACAGGGGAAGAGGAGGGGTGAACATTTAATTAGGTAGGGGACTGAGATTTTAAACTTGATTTATTTGTTGCACAGAAGTGACTTAAGATTTGTAATTTGCCAAATGTCCAGTTGATGGACGGGAAAGGAAAATCACAGGTCACTGAGCAGTTATCATGGAAGGGAGGAAAGTAAAACAGTTGATGTTTGTTCCTTACTCTACGTTCACTGTCTGGTAACCTGGGGAAAGAGGTATCGGCAATGAAGGAACTGAACTTGCAGTCACAGAATTATTGGTGGCTGAACAGGGCCGGAACCCTGCTCCTAGCTCAGCTGCCCTGTGTCCCCAGCCCTCCTCCTTTCCCCAGACCTGCTACTTGGTAACCCTGAGTTCAGTGCAAGCTAAAGCCACTGTTTTAGTTCCAGTTGCTATCACAAAAATGCCATAAACTAGGTGGCTTGTAAACAACAGACATTTATTCCTCACAGGTCCAGAAGCTGGAAGTCTGAGATCAGGGTGCCAGGATGTGGGGTTCTGGTGAGGGTCCTCTTCCAGATTGTAGAACGCCAACTCTCCTTGTATGCTCACACAGTGGACAGAGAGTGGGAGAGCTCTCTGGGGTCCCTTCTATACAGCACTAATCCTATTCATGAGAGCTCCATCGTCAGGACTTAATTACCTCCCAATCACTCCACACCCCAATATCATCACCTGGGCAGTTAGGATTTCAACATATGCATTTGTGGGCAGAGTACAAACATGCCATCCATAACAGCCACATTTAGTAAAAATGGGACCTAATAGGGAGAACAGGCTTTATGTTCAGGCCCCTGCACTGAGCTCACTGTTTCAAGGTCAGAACTCAAGATGACCCCCTTTCACCCACACTACCCAGGCTTTTCCCCAAGATGCCTATCCCGGGCCATTGAAGGTGAGCTCTCAGTTCCAGGAGACACAGACTAGGGGTAAGGAATTTGGCCAAGGCAGTGGGAGCAGAAAAGAGCCCTGGGCTCATGTCTAGGCTCCACCCTGTCTGCTGTGTGACTTTGGACAAGGCATAGCCTTCTCTGGGCCTCTAGCCCCACTAAGCAGACAAACAATCCCTGGGGCCCCTGCCAGGAAAGAAAATTGATTCCAACTGGTCATGTCTCCCAGGGTTTTCATGTGCTGTTTCACAATGTCCTATAGGAAACAGTATCAGGGTGGGGAGTTGAGGAGCAGGACAGGGAGGCCCAGAGGGTAGGGGCAGGGGATATTTGGGGGCAGGTGGGTCCCCTGTGTCACTGCTGTACAATGGTCCAGGGAAGTCATTGTGCAGGGAGTGGAAAGTCTTTGTCTGACTTCATCAGCAAGGGCTGAAAATAGTTCAGATTGGTGGGTGGAGCCCCTAAGGACAGCGTTTGGGACCAGTGAGTGACTGGTTCCGCCCGGTCCATTGTTCCTGGCTGGGATTGGACTGAGACTGAACACTTAGCTGAATTGAAGCCAAGAGGAAATCCCAGGAAGCCCCTACTAGAGGAAGAGTGGCTAGATAGGGCCAAGACGCATGAAAGGGAAACTGAGGCCTGGAGGGAGTAGAGATCCACCCAAGTTACACAGTGCACTGGGGCAGAGGATGAAAGTTTGACTCTGGGGCTCAATCTCAACCCCCATCCCTCACTCACACAAGCACATCCCTCACCCTGCAGCCCAGTCACTCCTGGCAAAGCTCCACCATCCACCCTCCACCTTTCAGGCTTGAACTGTGTGGCACTGCGTGGCCCTGTGTGATAACAGTGACGTCACTTCACCTCTCTGGTCACTTAATGCCGGGGAGACCCACTGCCACCACTCTAGTCCTCAGAACCAAGAGCCTGGAGGTCTAGACAAAGCCTGGGAAGAAGCTGTTGGTTGTGCCTTTGATGAGGATGGAGGCAGCTGATGTCATAGCTGAGGTGGGGAACTGGAGCATGGCAGGTCTCCAGGCTCCAGTGTGGCCCAGAGAAGGCAGTCACACAGCAAAAGCTGCCCATTCACTGCCTGCCTTGGCCCCAGTTCCAGGATGATCCTTCCATACTTGCTCTTGGGATTCAGTTGATCCAAAGTGTGGCTGCAGACCACCATTCAAGGAGAAATGGCTGACCTGCTGTGATGGGTGGATGGGAGCTATTTGTCCTACAGGGGCCATTCTTCCTCTCTTTCCCCTCTCCCTGCTCCCCTCCCACAGCCAGGCCTGGACAAGGCTCTGTAAACAGCACAGGACCGTGGGGTGAAAGCTACCCAGTGCCAGGCTGGACAGAGGCTGGTCCCACACTTTCCTGCAGGATGGACCTCCTTCTCTCCTCCTGCCCCCACAGTGGGTCCCGGGAGATATTGGGCCCCCACTGCACACTGACCAGACATACCATCTTCCCCTTTGAAATATTTATCCTAATATGATTACATATTAAGTGACACAGCTCTCTGAGGGCAGGCCCCAGCTGGTTTGCCTCTGTATCCCCTGCAGTGGTGCCAGGCACTGTTTTCGGTGCTTCATGTGTATTAATTCAGGTAAACCCCCCAAATGCCCTGTGTGGGAAATCATATCTCATTTTAGAAATGAGAAAACTGAGGTGTTACAAGATTAGTGCCATAGCTGGAAAAGTAGAGATAAGACTCCAACCGAGGTGATCTGGGTGTAACATCTGTGCCTTCACCCTCATCTTCACTGGGTTGCCTCCTTCATCTTGAACCAGGTGAAGGGTCACCTACAGATCCTCTTGCCCTGCACGGCTTGGGTGTGGTGCAGGATACCAGAAAGGGCATGGATCTGGGCATCGGATGGACCTGGACTCCATCTCAACCCACCTTCTGCCTGTGTAACCTGAGTCCTCCCTTTTCTTTCCCTCTTCTGCCATATGAGATGATAATGTCCACTTCACAGGGTTGTTGTGAAGAACATGTACATAATGTACGTGAGAGGGTCCCACATGGTGCCTGGGACCTGGGTCAGTACATGAGTTCCCTCCCCTACGTGCCTGATTCTAAACAGATTGGTCCAGCCTATACTCTGGTTTCTCTTCAGGTTTATAAATCTTTTGCCTTTTACTAAACAGATCAGCCCAAATCTGCCATGACAAGGTGGCAGGAGGTTGGCTTTGGTGACCTTACTTAGATCAGACTGTAGCAACTATGTGTGGAGAACATGTTGTCTAGGTGGTGGCTCACGCCTGTAATCCCAGCACTTGAGAGGCCAAGGCGAGCTCAGGAGTTCAAGATCAGCCTGAGCAAGAGCAAGACCTTGTCTCTAAAAAATAGTTGGGCATTGTGGCAGGTGCCTGTTGTCCCAGTTACTTGGAAGGCTGAGGCAAGAGAATTGCTTGAGCCCAAGAGTTTGAGGTTGCTGTCAGCTGTGATGCCTACTGAGGGCGATGAAATGAAACTCTCAAAAAACAAAACAAAACAAAACAAAAAAATGTTGTCCAGGCACAACCTTGGAGGGTGAGCGTGGGGATGTCCTCTGGGGTTCCCCCTCCCTCCTGGGTGCTGGGACATCTGCCACCAGGACAGAGACCACTACGTGCCAAGGCTCCTGCCCTGGTCACATGGAGCCATCAGGAACAGCTGCTGCAGCCTGTCCACGTCAGGGGCATTTTCTCCCCCACCACATTGATCTCTACCCTCTTTCTCCTCCATCCCCTACCCATGCCTCTGCCTCAGCTACAGGGCTCTGCTCTGGTCAGTGTGGGTGACAGCAGGGTTCCCGCCAAGGCACCAACCTTCACTGAAGAAGCAGGAGCAGCTGAGTCCCTGGCTCATATCCAGACGCCGCAATGACCTGCTGACTGACCTTGGGCAAGGCCCCGCCTCTCTCCGGCCTTGGGTCTACAGCTGGGCTGGATAATCCCTGGGGTCCTGTCCCATGGCAGGGCAACTCACGTGCCCTTTCATAGTGGCCTTCATGAGTCAATAGCCTCAGGAAGTGATGTCAGGGTGGGAAGGTGGGGAGGGGCAGGGAGCCCCAGAGGGAAAGAGGAGATATTTTGAGGGCAGGCAGGTCCCCCCCACCCCCACGGCACTACTGGACAATGGTCTGGGGCTGCAAGTGGAAAATCCTGGTCTTACTTGAGCTGAAAATAGCACAAGGCAGCAGGACAGAAACCTCGCCCGCAAGCCACGTGGCCTGAGCACCAAGCAGCAAGGATATCTATACCTAGGGGCTGGGCAGTCCAACTGGGGTCCAGAGGTGGGGTCCTGGGCCTGTCCTCGGTTCCCGGAGAGTCTCCATGTCCCACCCCAAACATGCCTGCCATAGGATTAGGTGGCAAATAATCCCTTCCTGTGCCCCAGGTCCTATGTCCTTAGAAATCTACAGGCAGTAGTTGAAGGAAAGCTTCCTAGAGCTAAACTATAGTGCTGTCTCCATCCACCATGGGGCCTGGATTCTCAGGGTCTCTAGGGCAGCTGCAGGAGGGCTAAGTCGGCAGGACCTGAGAGGATTGGGGGCTAGAGAAACTTGGGCCTATGGTGGCCATAGCCCCACTCCCAAACAAGACGCACACTAAGGACTCCCAAAGAGATGAGGTCTGCAACCCCTGCCTCCAGGTCTAAGCAGATCGGAGACGGTCAGAACTCAGCATTCACACTCCTGGTTTGCAGAGCGTCTCAGCTGGGTAGGGCCTCGATAGGGCTCAGCCTGAGCAGCAGGAAAGAGATAGGCTTGGGCCTGCTGGAAAGGTCAAGGACAGTCTGTAAGAAGCAAGAAAGCTCAGAGAACTCTGGTGACATTAACGGAAGTATAGAATCTAGAACGCAGGAGGTAGATATCTTACACTATTCTGGGCAGGTCACCCTCATTGCACAATGCAGTTATCGATTGGACCATGGCCTATGATGAGTCTCTGTCACACGAGGGAGCTGTGGAGTTAGGCTCTGATTAGAGAAACACCTGCAGGTGCCCTGTCTTTGACGAGGAAGAGTGGGAAGGGTAGAAAAGTCACAGGAGTCAGGCAGGGTCAGTCCCCAGGGCAAGGGCTTTCTAGCCTGTCAGCTTTGCCTCACTACTGCCCAAATGCTAGGGCTGGACCCTGTCCAGCTGAACTCCAAAAACTGGCTCAGAGTGGTCCCAGCTGGACCCAGAACCTGCCATGGGTGAAACCTGTCTCCCCCATGTTAAACCCTGATCCAGCCCATGCACCAACCATCCTGCCACATAGCTGGGATTTTCCCAGAAGGCAGAGGACTGGATGGGAGGAGGACTAAGTCTCTCTCACACTTAGCCCAGTGTAATGGGAACCTCATAGTCAGGGCAAGAAGGGAGCCCCGCTTTGGCCTCTTGGTGACCCAGCCCCAGCACCATCCCTGCCTTGAGCCTGTGCCAACTGGCCAGCCCACTTATGCTTCCTGCAGGCCAGGCTCTCTCACCCCCATTCTTTGCCCAGGATGTATCCTGCACCTGGATATTCTGGTGAACTGTTTTTCTCGGAAGCTGCAACTCAGGAGTCTCCTCCTACTCCATGAATCCCCTGGCATACAGCCCCAACCACTCAGCTCTCTCCAGTGGAGTGCTGGAGTAACTTGTACCTGCTTGCAAGAGCCAATTGTTAAATTTTCAGAAATTTTACAAAGAGGTTGACATCACATTTGTTGTTTGAATTGGCCATGGTAGGAGTATTTGCACCATTTTCAACTGGCAATGTTACAAATAAGTGGTTCCTCTCACACCCCCTGGAGATCCAGTTAAATGGTTTAACATTTACTGGCAAGGGACTAAACTAGGGGATCCCAAAGACTAGGACCACATCTGACTCTTCTCTATGCTTGGCACAGAGCCAGGCACAGGAGCTTCAAAGTAGGGGATGACCTGGGGTCTAGAGAGGGGATCCCTGATGTGAGACTGCCTCTCAGACTGCCAGGGGGGAGCTAGGTGGCAGAAAAGAACAGATTGGAGAATTGACCCTTGTGTGGATGTTGAAAGCTTCCCAAGTCATATCCCCATCCTCTGACCACACAGCGAGACACAGCTTTGCAGGCAACAAAACCTTTAGTATAAATTACAGTCTCACATTGGCTCCCAGCCCAGGGGAGCCTCTAGAGGGGTCTATGACATCAGTCCCCAGACATTCATCTCTTGGGAAGGGGGCACGCCTCAGAGCTGAGTCCACTGTGGTACCCAGTCCTGCCCCAGACTACCATGGGAGCTCGGCCCTGACTGCTCATCAGGGTCCTCTGGCCAATCTGACTCCACCCCCAGCCGAGATAGCTCAGGCTCAGACCTTGCTATGTGACGTCTGTAAGATATCTTCCTCTCGGAGCTATTTCTCCATTTGTCTTAAATAGACTGAACTCCAGCGTAGGCATCTTGGCAGGCATGACCAACTATCTGTGTGGGAGCCAGGCCGGGGGCAGCCCTGGCCCTGAACACTTACCTTTCTTGAAATATTACTCCCCCAATCACACATTCAAATGATAATTGGGGACTATGGAGGAGAGAGTATCCTCAATACCTGCCAAATGACAGAGCATGGGGTCATGGCCTCCTTGGTCATCTAGCATGAGTCGCTGATGAGCCCTATTGGGGGAGACAATCCCATTTGCACAAGTCCTGGTCCTCCACAGCTCCTCTCCTCCATATAAACTTGTACAGGCCAAGGGGTTTGGAGCCTACAGCCGGATGTCCTTAGTGTTCTGGCTGCCAGTTGGCGTGAACTCTGTCTGCCTGGAGTCCTCACTGCTGGCTGATATATCTTCCACCCTCTGGAGGTCAGTTCTGTCTAAGGTTCGCAGGCCCGACCTTCGCAGGCCCAGCCTGCGATCAGGCCGGGTAGCAGGAGTGGGGTTAGTGGGTGGCTTGGCGTCTCGGGCAAAGCGCACAAGCCTCTGCCCAGCTAGGAAGTAAAGCACAGGGTCAAGGCAACTGTTGGCGCTGGCCAGGGGTCTGGTGATCTTGTAAGCCATGTTGATGGCGTTAAGGGTGTGACAGCCGAGGTCAAGCGAGCGGAAGGAGTAGTAGAGGGTGCGGGTGACGTGGAAAGGCAGGAAACAGAGGGTGAAGACAGCCAGCACCACGGCGATGGTGCGCACCGACTTGCGCTTGGCCCGCGGCAGGCCTCCCGAAGTCCCGTAGGCTGGCTTCAGCAGCCGCCGCGCCATGAGCACGTAACAGACCAGGATGACCGCAAAGGGCACCGCGAAGAGCAGCCCCAGCATGACGGAGCTGTAAGCCACAAAGTTACTGAAGAGCCCGGGCGCCGATGTGTCATGGCAGGTGATGCGGCCTCCGCGAGCGCTGGTGGTGACGAAGTAGAGCACGGGGGCCTGGCAGGCGAGCACCAGCACCCACACCGCAGCTGCCACCCGGCGGGCGTAGCGGGCCCGGCCCCAGTGCAGGGAGCGCAGAGGCCGCAGGACACCCATGCATCGGTGCACACTGATGCAGGTGAGGAAGAGGATGCTGCAGTACAGGTTGGTGTAGAAGAGGAAGCGCACCAGCTTGCAGAGCACCGTGCTGAAGGGCCAGTGGTCGCCGCGAGCGTAGTAATAGATCAGCAGTGGCAGGGAGGCCGCATACAGCGCATCCGACACGGCCAGGTGGAACATGTACGTGGTGGAGGCGTTCCAGGTCTTGAGGCGGCACAGGAAGATGTAGAGCGCCACAGCGTTCAGACAAAGCCCCAGCACGCACACCACGCCGTAGGACACGGGCAGCAGCAAGTACTTGAAGTCCTCGTTGAAGCGGCATTTGTAGCCCAGCTCATCCCTATCCCAGGTGTCATTGATGGTGTCATTCCCTGGGCCTTCTGCCATCGCTCTGCAGGGACCAGAGGAGTGGGCAGAACAGACATCAGGGTCATAGCTGAGGCTTTTTTTTTTTAGACAGAGTCTCACTATGTCGCCCTAGGTAGAGAGCTGTAGCATCACCGCTCACAGCAACCTCAAACTCTTGGGCTCCAGCGACTCTTGCTTCAGCCTCCCAAGTACTGAAACTGTAGGTGCCAGCCACAACACCGGCTATTTTTCTGTTGCAATTGTCATTATTGCTTAGCTGACCCCAGCTGGGTTCCAACCCACCAGCCTCAGTGTATGTGGCTGACGCTGTAACCACTGTGCTACCGCTGCTGAGCCATAGCTGAGGCTTTGCAGGGAGGTCTGACACATCCACATTACCAGGGCATCTGACCTGGATCTGGACTCAGAATCTCCAAACCCTAGAACCTTGAGGATGCATGAGATCCAAGAAAATAAGGATCACATATTATTATTAACAAACTTTAGAACAGGGGTGAGGAAACTATAGCCCAAAGGCCAGAGTCAGCCCACCAGTCTATTTTTATAAATAAAGCTTTATTGGAACACAGCCACCCCCAACTGTTAACAAAGACCATATGGCCTGCAAAGTCTAAAATATTTGTTTGCTATATGACCTTAAGAAAAACTTTGCTGATGCTGCCCTAGAACTTTGGGATCACGGAATTCTAGATCTAGGATTCTGAGCTCTAGAATCTAAGGAGCTGGGGTGCCAGAGGGGTATAGTCTCAGATCTATAGGAAGGGGCCTTCTAGGCTGGCTGGCCCTGCTTCACACCCAGTGTCCACTCCCTGCTGAGGCATTTCTGGCCTCCTGGGAGCATTGCCGAGTTCCTTCCTACAGCTCATCTTCCCACTCTTTGGGGAGGCTCTGGTCTTGTGCTTGGTATTTTGGCATTTGAGGAAATATTTCCAAGCGTTATTCATGCGCTCACTCAGCGAATATTTTCTAGATACTCCTATATTCTGGCACTTTCTACATGTGCAAGCAGTAGTCATAACCTCGAGACCTGTGAGGCTACTAGATGGGACAGTAACTCTCCTGAAGAGCCCAGGGAAGTCTGGGGTCTGGGGTGGAGATGGGGGATGGGGGCAGAGGGAGACTTCTGTGCAGCTTCTTCTTTACCTATCCAGTTTCTTTTCTTTTCCTTTTTTTTTTTTTTTTTTTGCAGTTTTGGGCTGGGTCTGGGTCTGAACCCATCACCTCCAGCATGTGGGGCCGGCACCCTACCCCTTTGAGCCACAGGTGCCACCCTCCAGTTTCTTTTTCATGATATTCCCTTACCTCGTCTCTAGTGAGCTTATAACATCCTCATGGGGACTAACTGCTCAGCAGACGGTGAATGCCCAGACAACAGCTTGTCCACCTTCTACTCCCCACCTTTGCCAGTATGACCAAGAATAGCTCTCTCTCTCTCTCAGCTAGGAGGCAGGGGACAGATTTCAGTCTGGAGATAAAGATGTGACCAAAGGTCCCAGAAGGTAGGCTGGAAATCACAGTAGAAGTCCCAGGTGGGCAGGTTTGAGAAAAACACAAAGAATAACTTTCTAACTGTGAAGGGTAGGGGAAACTAACATTTTCAAACCCTGCCTCTCTGTGTGCTTTATTAAAGTTACTTCATTTAATCCTGACAACACGCTCTGGGAGTCAGGTCACCATCTGCAGTTTTCCAATCAAGAGGCTCAGACACAGATCATTTAAGTAACTTGGTCAAGTTACCTCACACAGCTAGGGATGGGCTGCAATTCCTATCCAGGTCCATCCCACAGTGGAAGGGGCTGTAGGAGGGAGGTGTGAACTCCTGTTTATGGGGATATGCAAATAGTTTCTCTAGTGAGGCTGCAGAAGGGCTTGTGCCTTGTATGTGGGTATGTCTAGAAGGCTGGAGAGGGTAGATGATGTGTGAATCCTCTCCACCCTGAGAATCCAGGGCTATACAATTCCCTACATTTTGGTGGGTTTTGTTTTTTGAGATGGAGTCTCATTTTGTTGCCCTTGGTACGGTGCCATGTTGTCATACCTCACAGTAATCTCAAACTCCTCAGCTCCCCCCTACCCCCGCCCCAGTAGCTGGAATTACAGGTGCCTGACACAATGCCCAGCTATTTTTAGAGATGGGGGTCTTGCTCTTGCTCCGGCTGGTCTTGAACTCCTGAGCTCAAGCAATCCACCTGCCTTAGCCTCCCAAAATGGCTGGGAGTACAGGTGTGAGCCACTGCACCCAACCTGATTCTCTTCCTTTTGGATCCTGGGGTGCTGAGAGGCTGGGATTGGGGAACTCTAGAGGGCCAGCAACATCCACTCACTTAGACCCCGAGCTTCCTCCTCAGTCTTGGCCTCTCAGCAGCAGTTCAAGGCCCATGAGTTTGAGATTAGAGGGGCTGTGGGCGCACATAGGTCCCTCAGTGTCTTTCCCCTTTCCTCCAAATCTTCCCTGTCTCCTATTGTCAGCAAATGTACAACCCAGGAGGAAAGGGGCCTGCATCCTTGCCATGGACTTAAGTGGCTTCTCAAGGAGCCAGGGCAGGACAAGGAGAAGGAGTCAGGTAAAAGCCTATATATAGTGTCAGGTTAAGGGGGGGGGCAGGTAGTAATGGGGCTCTGGCAGGGCCAGTTGGCTAGATCTCTCTTCCCAAAGGGTCAAGATAATTTCTGAATTCTGCCCTTGCCCCATGCATGCCCAAGACCAGTGCCAGCCTCTGCCTCCTGCTGTGGGAACATTGCACTGGCCTTCTTCCTCCAGCCTCAGCCCCCTTCACAATCCAGAGGGGTCAAAGTAATTCCCCTGCTCGAAACCCTCCTGTGGTTCCTGCCTTCTCTCAGGAGAAAACCCAGCTCCTCAGTCTGCTACTCTAGGTTTACCCTTTTTTTTTTTCTTTTTCTTTGAGATGCAGGTCTCACTATCTTACCCAGGCTGGTCTCAAACTCCTGGGCTCACGTGATCCTCTTGCCTCAGCCTCCCAAGTAGCTGGGACTATAGGTGCCTGCCACTATGTCCAGCTCCTGGTACTTGAGGTTTTCATAACCCAGCTTCTGCTAACTACACCAGCAACATCCCCTGTGACCTGCAGTTTCCTGAATGTGTCCACCACTTTCCCCTTCCAGCCTTAGTTCCTGCAGCTCCGCTACCTGGAATCCATCTATGTCCCTCACCTCCACCCATTGAGCTTTTTATCCTTCAATGCAGTAAACTCAGGGACTATCAACATGGCTTCTGGGCTCAGACTGCCTTGGTTTCCCGGCTATAAAATGAGGTGGTTAATAGACTCTCCATCATAAGACTGCTTGGGGATTGAGTAATTTGTATGAAATGTTTGGAGCAGAGCCTGGAACACAGTAGATATACTGTGGTGTTCTGAGCATCAAGGCTCAGCTTGAACCCTTAGGAAGCTCTCTCAGACCACAGTGGAAGAGGGGCTGCAGGTCCTGACTGGAGGCTGCAGAGGTGAGAGTGGTGTCCCAGGGGAGGCCCAAGCTGGTGCCAGGTTTGGAACCCTGTGAATAGGCAGACCTCAGTGATATTTGGGAGGGAGGCACCAGAGACCTTTTTCCAATAGAGGAGGGGTGAGAGGCAAGGAATTTCACATCAGATGTGTTATGTGGATGGGTACAGGCTGGGACTGTTGGGTCTGGTGCTTTGGAAGGTGGTCTGGGAGCTGCTGGCCCATAGAAGCTGCAGGAGGAGCATGGAGAGGTCCCAAGTGTGAGACCGAGGGGCTGTAGAGGGGCCACATTTCCTCCTAGGACAGAGCCCTGGCCTGGGACTCAGAAAGCTCGGTTCCAGTTTAGCTCTGCCACAAAACCCAGGTGACATCAGGCATTTCTTTCTCTCCCGGGTCTCAGACCTCTCACAGGTCAAATTCTCCAGTCTCAAGAACTCTAGCCTGAAAACCTCCCCCAGGTCCTCTGCCCCACTGGAAACAGTGACAACGGCTTCCTCCATGCTCTGGGCACACCTAGCCCCCTCTATGCTGGTGCTGTGCTCCTGTCCCAGGGCCAAGGCCTGGCTGGTCTCTCCTCAGATTAAGGTCCAGGCCTTCATCTTTTCTTCACAGCCAGCATCTCATGGCTCTGCACCAAGAGTATCCTGCTAATCACTAACGGTGGAATATCTGACACTAACAAGAGGGGTGGAGATTTCCCTGTCTCCCCATTAACTGAGGGAGCTGCCCCTCCACCTGTTTTAAGATATCCTGGCCTCCACCCTTCCAGTCCAGCTGGGGACCCCATCACTGTGGGCCCTGGTCCAGACTGACCCCACCTGGCCTCTCCTTCCATAAGCTGGCTCATCAACCTGGCAGTACATCTTTCCTAGCCTCAGCCTCTGTTTTAGGGAGACAACAAAGTCCCCAGTCCTGTCTCTCAGCATCCCCCTCTGCCTCTCCTGATCTTGGCTGCCCTTGGGACCTCACCCAGATTCTACCTGACTTTGTCCAACACCACTCAACTCTGGACCCAGGGCTGGCCCTTCCCTGAAGAGCTCCCAGTCTGGAGGGGAGATGTGAGCCATTTAAGGGTCCTTCCAGGCTTCCCCACCTTTGTTCATGCTGTCCTGTCTATCTGGAACATCTTTCCAGAACTCCCACACACTTCTGAAATGTCACCTCATCTCTGAAGCTCTCCCCTTCCACCATCACTCCTCAGGGCATTCCTTGTTGGTAATTTGTCCTTTTAGCCTCTAACCCAACACATTCTAGTTGCTCCTTGAGAGTTGGGTCTATCTAACTCTTTTCTCTGTCCCTATCACCCAGCAAGAGGCCCAACCCACAGCAGGTATTACAAGAACAAGAGAATGAATGAATGAATCAAGCCAGGTGGCTACAGGAGCCCATGGGAGGCTGAGCTTGAAGAAGGTGCCTCTCCTCTTCCTTGCTTCTCTGAGGGCCTCTTAGAGGACAATGGCGCATAAGGATTTCTCATCTGCTGACCCTAGATGGCCAGGGGACAGCCCAACTCTCCTAGGGACGCAGCACATCTGGGACCTGCTTATACCTAGACAGGCCTCTGGACTGTCTCTCTTTCATGAGCTGCAGGGACCCAGAAGGTTCTTCCCTTATCTAGACAGGGCAGGGAAATGGCAGGGAGAGAGGAATTGGACTCAGGCATTCTGGTGCCATCTGTGGCCAGCCTCATGTTTTTATTGGTTCAGATCATAGGTCTGCTTAGGGGTTCTCCTCCACTGCCAGCCACCTGGCTTTGTAGGAGCCAGACTTGGCTGAGCACCTTCTATGTAGCACCTTCATTTCATCCCCATCTCCCATCTTCACCCCTTGGTAGTCAGTGCCATAGAGGTTAAACTATTTTTTCAAAGTCACATTGCCAGGAATTGGAAAAACTGGGCTTGATACTCAGGGCTGTTTATCTCTAAAGCCTGAATTCATCATAGCCTGGGATGAGGAAGCAGGGCAGGCCACCTGCTCTGGAACTCTGTAGTCTAATCCCAGATTAGTGCACACGCGGTCACAGCATGCACGCACACCTGCCCAGCCTCCCAGCCAGTGGACCCGCCTTGGCACCCTGTACCTGATCAGTCCCTGCTCTCGAGGTCAGGATGCTCAGGTTCCTTACTCATGAACGCACAAGCCTGGACCAGGCTGCAAGGAATTCTGCGGGAAACAGGAAAAACAGGTCCCACGCCTGGGGCCACGCCCAGCCTCCAGCATTTTTCAGGGCAGACAGTGCCACAACCTACAGGGGGCTCCTACAGACACAGGGAAGTGAAGACAGCATGGGTCAAGGGAAGCCAGCCGGGCCAAGCCCTTCCAGGGCCACCACCTCTGATACATCCTTAGCCTGAATGAGGCAGAAGGGTGGCCTGGTGTGCTTGTCCTGGTCACAGTGTCCTCTGCATTCCCACATCTCAGCTGTCCATCCCCACTCACGTGTTCCAGCCTCCTTCCCCAGGTACCCCCTTTCACAGGAGAATGACTCTGCTAGGGGAAAATCTCCCCCCACCCCACGTCCCTCAGAGCTAAGCCAAGTGTCCAGCGTCCCCTCCCTTGGGCCTGGTTCTGTGGCTTTGGTCCCATAGCAGGAAATGGTCAATACCCTCCTTGTCCAGTATACACTCCATTGTACTTCTCCCAACACACTTTTGCCTAAGCTAGGTGTCTGTCTAGAATTTTCCTCCCCCCTCCCCCCCAGCTCTAAGCATCCCCCTACCAGGCACTTGAAACACACACCCCACACCCAAACACACAGGCACAGACACCAAGACACACAGATATATACAGAGGCACACAGAGCCACACTCAGACATGAGTGGTCATGCAGTGGAAACACAGAGTCCAGGCCTGGAGCATCCTCTGGAAATCACCTGTGCCAAACCCCCTTTCACAGAAGAGGAAGCTGAGGCTCAAGGCCTCACAGTAAGTCAGGGACAAGATTAGAACACAGTCCTGCTGAATTCTCACCCTGGTTTTGTGTTCCCTTGGAGAACCCCTGGCACACCAAGCACCAGGCTTCTGTGAGGGGATGCCTGGTGAAGGGATCTCTCTGTATGGGCAGGTCCAGCCCTCAGCATCCACCAGAACCTCGGACACATCATAAGAAGAAAGGAATATCCCCTTCCTGAACTACCTTTTTCCATCTGCTTCATTTCCCTAGAACCGGGAAGCAGGGTCTGAGATAGCTGAGGCTAGGTCCCCGAGCTGAAATGCAGTACAAGGGCTGGGTGATGTAGGAGAGGAGATGGGCCACAGGAACAGGGCTGGATGGGGCTGTGGGAAATGCCACTGGGCTGCTCTTTACTTAGTGCCCCTTGCTGGGTTGTCTCAGGCTGATGTGGCCCTCAGGCTGGTAGCTATCTGCCAGTGTATTTTAGCATCTATGATAAGGTCAAGAGATATCTCCTTTTCACCCCACTCCACCCAGGCACTCACCCTGTCTTCTCCTCCTTAGGAGATGCCTCCACACAACAAGCTAAGGTAGGGCAAAGTCATTGTCCCATTTCTTTTCTTTCTTTCTTTCATTTTTTTTTTTTTTTTTTTTATGAGACAGAGCCTCAAGCTGTCATCCTGGGTAGAGTGCTATGGCATCACAGCTCACAGCAACCTCCAACTCCTGGGCTTAAGCAATTCTCTTGCCTCAGCCTCCCAAGCAGCTGGGACTGCAGGCGCCCACCACAATGCCCGGCTATTTTTTTTGGTTGTAGCTGTCGTTGTTTGGCAGGCCCGGGCTGGATTCGAACCTGGCAGCTCTGGTGTATGTGGCTGGCACCTTAGCCGCTTGAGCTATAGGCACTGAGCCAATTGTCCTGTTTCTGAGATGGGCCTCCACCATCCTTCCAAGCTTCAAACCTCCAATGTAACCTAGACAAACTCCCTCTTTCCACCCCATTTGAAGTCCATCCCTCACCAAGTCCAGTTCAATCAGTGAAGTCCCTCAGACATGCACCCCTTAGGCCTGCGCATCTCTGACCACTGCCCCAGCCTCCTCACTGGATTCCTTGCCACCACCTACACCCCATCTGTCCAGCCTTCATAATGCAGTCATGAGGTCTTCCTAAAACACAAATCCAACCAAATACCATCGAATTCAAAACCCTTCCATGGCTCCCTAGTGCCCTTGGGCTAATGTCCAAGCTCCTCAGCCTGGCACTCAGGCCCTGGCTGATCTAGTTTCTGCTTCTACCCTCATCTTCTTGTCTCAAGCACAACAAAAGCAGTCCCATGGTCATATCTTTGGTCAGGGACAACTCCCTTATCTTCTAACACCTATATCTCAAGAGTTTAGTTCTGTATCTGCCATATTCTGTGTTAAGACAGCTTCATATTCCTCTTCTCATTTAGTCCTGAGAGACTCAGAGAGGCTAAATAACCTCTCCGTGGTCACAAAGCTAGCAAACAGCAGAGCAGCTCTGATCTGGCTGACTTCAGAAGCTATGCCTCTGACCATAACTCTTACCTGCAAGGCCCAGGCCTCTCCCCAGGAAGCTCCCTGACTACCCCCCTTTCAATCCCACAGCTCTGCCTGTCTGGTCAGTTCTCCACCAGAGGAATGCTCAACTGGAAGGGCCCTGGATTTATTCTTCTTAGTACTTCCCTAGTATGAGGTGGCCATGATGGTTATTGTACCCATCTTACAGATGGAAAAACTAAAGCCAGAAAGGGTAGCTCAAGATCTCACCCAAGCTCACTGATAAGGCAAGGGCAGAGCCAAGGATTGTACGCAGACCACCTTCCCCCTGACCTGGCTCTGCTCCCATCCCAATCTGGGTCTTTCTCTCTGTGGCTCTAGGCTAGTGAGCCTGAAACTGGGAGGAGGAGCTGGGGCAGTTCTCAGGCTGGCTGCGGAATTTCCAAGGTGGTTGGACAACATTCCAGCTACTCCACGAGGGTGTGCCACGCAGCCTGGCTGGTGGACCCTGTCCAACCTGGCAGAGAAGAGTGCCCTGTCACCACTCCAGAGACCCCTGCTGCCTATCTCTGCCAGGGGTAGAATGCTACAAGGGGAACAGAACCTGCACCCAGAACCAATCCTCATCAAGGGGGTGGAAGAGGGATCTGGGCAAGTGGGAAATCTCAGTTCTGCTATTCCCAGCTGTAGGACTTGGACAAGTCTCTTAACTCCAATCCCAAATCTCAATTTCCTCTCAATATCAGAACAGAATCTGCCTCAGAGGGTTGCTGAGATTGTTCAATGAGATGATTTAGACTCATTTTATGAACATAAGAGAAGATTTCAGCAAGTGGAAAAGGCAAGGAGGATGAGAATATCTCAGAAAGATAAGAGGGTCAGGAAATCCCATAGGAATTATGGGCAGGAGCTATAAGTAGCAAGGTCATAGCCAGACTGTCCATAGATAAAGTTTCCAACACTGGAAGAATGCAGTCCAGGGACCCCATTTAGGAGCTGACACCTGCCATACTCCTTCACTCAATCACCCTTCACAAAGGTCGCCATGTCTATGCCTGTCCCTGTGCAGGGCACTTGGGGACTTGGAGGCTTGTCAGAAGCTTTCCTGATCTCAAGGAGCTCACTGTCAAGGTAACAGAGGCACACTCAGAAACAGGCAAGACAATTCAGGGTGATTAGGCCAAGGAGGTCCCAAATGGGAATAGAAGGTGGCTAGAGAAGGTTTCCTGGAGCAGATGACACCTGACCTGCATTTTGGAAGATAAGTTGGAGTCAGCTGACTGGAGAGAGAGAAGGAGCAGAATGAGCAAAAACCAGAGCAAAAGATGACCTGATATACTTGGGGGACTGGTGATCATCCCTGTAACTTGGGAGTAGAGAGGGCAAGGCTGGGTTGCACAGGCTTGGGAGCTTAGAAGTCACCTCTGTTCCCTCCCACATGTCCTCCAAGAGGCTGAAGGCCAGCAGGTCCCTCTGCCTTGCCTAATGTGCTTCTGCATTCTGAGCATTGGGGCTGGTCTGCAGAAACAGCCGAAGGGTAACCTTAGATATTATCAGCCAATGCTATGGTGGGTGAGGGCTCTTTAGCCCCTCCCAGACGCTCTCTCCCTGTCAGGAGCCCCCAGGATCCCAGTTGTGGAGGCCACTCACTAAGGCTGAGCTCAGAGCATCTGAGTAGAGGTGTCTCAGATCAGCCAGGCTTACGGATCAGGAAACCGAGACCCTTAAAGAGGAAGGACGTAACTCAAGGTCTCGTGTTCTAATTATTTACAGTGTGGGGTTGAGCACACCACCCCTGACCCAGAGCAGAACTCCTACCTCCAACTTAGCACAGCCCAGCACTGGGCCATTGAGATGTGCTACCGAATTGAACAGTTTCAGAACCACAAGGCCCTGGATGCCGCTCCAACCTATCACAGCCAATGACTCCTGCCAGACTTAGGCAAAAACCCTGGGTTCAGGCTTTAACTTGGAACCACCTATGCTGTGAAATCTTGGCCAAGTCAGTCCCCCTCTCTCAGCCTAGGGATCTTCACTGGTCCAATGAGAAGAATCATTGCTGCACATGACAGCTCGTGAGGAATAAGACGGGCAGGTGGGTGCTCCATGGTGCTGGCAAATTGTGCACTGTCCTGATGTGGAGGTTGTGTCTTCTTCCTGTCACAACAGAGAGACACTAAAATCCAGAGGCCCATGGTGATTTTCAGTGGTCAGGGAGCCCAGGTGTCCCTGGCAGAGAGGCAGAGATCACAGAGCAGTCAGGAAAGGCTCCTGGAAGAGCTGTGATTAGGTTTGAGGAAGAGCTTAGGAGGAAAGAGGTAGAATGGAGAACCCAAGGTGGAAAAAGGGATAGAAGAGAAGAAAGGATACTTGGTAATCTGACTCTGAGACTGTCTCACTCTGAGCGAGTCCAGGATTCTGAGTTCACTGGTTCTGAGAGTCCAGTTCCAAAAGCCTCTGATTCCAGGAGTGACTGATAATTGTTTTCTAATTTTGTCACTTGTTGCTCCTGACAGCCTTTGGTTTTGAGATTTTCAGAACCACAGAGTCTGGAGTAATGCAATCATAATTACATTCCCAGGAGCCACAAAGTCCCAGCAGACACTTGCTAATGCCCTTGTGTGCCCAGTCCCAGAGGAACCCTGTGAACCTGGATTCAGACCACAGTGTTAGGCCCTTGAGGAGCACCTGATCTGGGCAGGGAGAAAGATGAAGACATGGACCAAGTCCATTTGGGTGATTTAAGCCATGACCACAGGAAGCTTAGGAGCCACAGAGCCCAGACCAGCTCCTACCTGGCCTTGGGGAGGTGGGAAGGAAGAACTTCCCAGAGAAGGGGTCATTGCGCTGGGAATTAATAAATGATTAGGAATTTGTCAGGTAGAAAAAGGGGTGGGTGAAGCCAGACGTGATAGCTCACACTTATAATCCTAACAACTCTGGGAGGCCAAGGTGGGTGGACTGCTTGAGCTCAGGAGTTCAAGACCAGCCTGAGCAAGAGCGAGACCTCATCTCTACTTAAAATAGAAAAACTAGACGGGTATGGTAGTATGTGCCTGTAGTCCCAGCTACTTGGAAGGCTGGGGCAAGAGGATCGTTTGAGCCCAAGAGTTTGAGGTTGTTGATAGCTATGATCACGCCATGGCACTCTATCCAGGGTGATAGAGTGAGACTCTGTCTCAAAAGACAAAAAAAGGGGGTAGGAAGGCACCAAAGGCAGAAGAGACATGTGCAAACACTTGGTGGTATGAAAATGTGGCCTGTTGGGGAAAGGCCAGGAGATTGTGCGTGGCTGGTGTGGAGGATTAGGTGACATAGAATGTGTGGGGGCCTGAGTAACTCATATGAAAAGGCTCAAATGCCAGGCTGAGGAGTTTGGCCTCTATTCTGAGGAAAACAAGGAGCCATGGCAGGGTTTAAAAGGGGATAACATGGCCAGAGTTGACCTTTACACAGATGGTGCCACACAGAAGGGGTGTGGTACTAGGGAGTCTGGAAGGAGAGAGACCGAGGAGGAGACTATACATACAACAGGGCAGTGACAGAAGTATGTCCCTTGGCCCTAGATTTCCTGCAAGAAGGGGAGCATCCCTCCCTGCGCATAGCCTGGCTGTGGCAAGAGTCCTCCTGCAAGCTGCATAGGAAGCCACATGAACCCCAGGAGGCTCTTGCCAGATGGCAGAAGAGTCTCAAGAAGGCCCTCTTCCCTTGCTTCAGTGCCCAGGTTCCTTCTCTGGGGAGCTGCGATGACAGGAACAGGATATAGGGGAGAGGGCCAGGTTGCCCACTTTTCCAGCAGAAACTCCACTTACTCCTCCTGGACCAGGAATGACTGAGGCCTAGGAGACAGGGTGATAGATAGAACTCTGCTCAAGAACTAACTATGGCTCTCCACAGAGCAAAGACCCTCTCTTGTATTGTGTGCCTACCTTTTCATGGTCATTCCTTTCCCAAATACTCACTGGCATCTGCCCTGTGCCAAATCTGTGCTGGGTGATGTGGACAGAGAGAGAATGCAGGAATGGCCTGGCCTCGTCCTGAAACTGGCCTCTGGATGAGTAAAGAGGTGAGAATGGGCCTCCACAGTCAGCCTCCCCTCATCAGGGCTCAGTGATAGGGAGAGGCCAGGTCTAAGGACCCAAAGGTAGCCCAAGAGGAAGGTATGGCCCAAAGGGTACAGCAGACAGGGCTATGGAAGGCAGTTTGAGGAGAGGAAAATGCCATTAGGAGCATCTCTCCCTCTCCTCACAAGTTCAGCAAGGTTTCTCTGGTCCTATGGGCAGTCATTACCTTAACAGCGATGGGATAATCAGGGCCACAAGAAAACCCCAAAGACAGGTTCCTGGGGCAGGAGTCAAAACTCCTTCAGCTTGGAATCCAGAGGATTGGGCCTCACCTTGATGGGGTTTCTGTCTTGGATGGGGAAGGCTATGCTGGGACCGTAGACAGGAGCCACCGATTTCACCTTGCTTAGTGACCTTGGGTAAAATACATTCTATGCCTCTCTTTCATCATCTGCAAGATGGAGATAACAATTCCTCTCTCACAGGGCTATTGGATGATAAAATAAGGAATTTTTATAAATTGTTATTAGTAAGCTTTCTCTGCAGAGGGGAAAGGAAGACATTCAATGATTAAATTCTAATAATCAGTACAATCCCATGTTCTAGTATAGTCTCCAAAATGCATTTATAATAAGTCTCTGAGTATCACACTCCTCCCTTGAGCATTGCACTTTAAACTTCTAAAGCTTATGAAGCTCTTTCCTGGCCAGTATTCTTAAGAATTCTCATAGCAACTTTGCAGTTGAAGAGGCAAGGCTCCTCATTCCCCATTGACAGATGGCAAAATGGACACCTAGAGAAACATAATGAGAGTTCTAATAAGGACTATAGACACAAAATCACTCATGAAGCCTTGGTGATGGCCTAACACTCTCTTAGATGATTCTTAGGGGATCCAGAAGCCTTAGAGCTCAGTATAGCCTTGACAGGAGTGGGACAGGAACAGAGGAGCCACAGCCTTACTCTGTAGCCCAGCTTGGCAGCCATTTCTGAAGATTGCCCACTGTGATCCCCAAGCCCCTCTGACCAGACCTTAGGATAGCCCAAGGCAGACAGAGGAGGAGAAAGAATAACAAGCCTGTCCCAGGGCCTCCCTGCCCGACACACACTTAAATGTAGGACCTTACTGGTTCTGGGCTCCTTTTAGAGGCTGGCAGAGCAGAAACTATCCCATGATCACCCAACAAGTGGAGAGCAGAGTTAAGATGAGATCCATTGCAGGCCTACTGGTTCCCCCTGGGAGAGGGAGAGTCCTAAGCATCCCCAAATTCCTCAGCAGGAACATCTGAGAGCTTAGGGGCAGGGCTATTAATCAGGCCTGATTACCCAACTGTAGTTGGGTAGTTTACTCTAACTTAGAGTTTAAACAATGCCTAGGATGGTTCTGATGTCAACATCACAAATGCCCTGACCTTCCTGCACTTGACACTATTCAACCCATTCCTACCTGCAGCCAGAGAGATCTTTCTGAAATGCTTCTCTGACCATGAATCTCCTCTGCTTGTAAACCTCCTTGGCTCCCTATTGCCTTCAGGATGAAATCTAAGTCTTTAGCCCGTACACTCTGGTTTACTCTTCTTCATAATGACATGGAGCTCCACTGCAGACAGGCCTTCACTGGGGAAGTTGAGGGCTGGAGAGAGGGATAGTGGGCTGCTGTGGCTTTCTCAGTTCACCGCTATGCAGGGTGCTGGCAACATGGAAATGAGTGAAACGCAGTTTCAGCCCTGCAGGAGCCCCCAGAGTTACGGAGAGGAAAGGAGGGGACAGATACAGAGCATGACAGACTAAGGTGGGACGAGGGTTGTAAGCACCAAGACTACAGGGCCCAGAAGAGGCTCCAACCTAGCTGGGGGATCAAGGACGGTTTTCTGGAGCAGACATCTGACCTGGGCCCCAAGTCTGGGTAGTTCCCCAGTTGAGGAAGGTGAGAGTAGTTGGGCATGTGAGGTGGTAAGCAGAGAATATACAATGCACAGAGGCAAGAAACAGACTAGTGTGTACAGGAGTCTACAGGCAGTTACTATAGGGTGAAGAGTCAGATGGGAGAGGTGGCTGGAAAGGTCAGCAGAGACCAGTACTCAAAGGCCTTAAGTCCCAGGATAAAGGGTCGGGGTCATGGTTGGTCCTGTGGAAGTCCTGTGAAAGTTTAGTCTAGGAGAGGAATGGTTGGGATTTTGGTTTCAGAAGGCACCCTCCAGGAACTGACCCTCCACTCTGAAGCTGTGAGCCTGCCCAGTGGCACAGGGGTGCTGAACATGACCTACACATCAGCTCCCCAGCTGCCCTCAAGTTCCATAACTTATTATTCCCTTTTTACAGATGAGGTCACTGAGGCTCAGAGAAGGAATGCCTTGCCCAGGGTCACAGAGTGGCCAAGGCAGGATTGGAATATAGGTTTCTGAGTCTCCAGAGCTCTTTTGTGGATCCTGTTGGATCCTGTCTCTTCAAAGAATCTTCTTCCTTCCATTCCCATCCACAGATAACTGCAGCTTCCCTGGGGCCCCACCCTGGTCCTCAAAAGTTCTTCATTATCCCAGCCTAGATCCAAAACAAACCAGGAAGATCAGGCTGCAGCCCCAGGAAAGTGGGGGATGCCATGCCCAGAGAAACAACAGCCAAGACCTCTGAGATCCAAACTAGCATGCTAGTCTTTTGCCAGACCTGGCCCTTGGGTTGGGCTCCTGGAGGACCCCAAGTCTGTCAATGGCTGCCCTAGAGGGGAGTGTAGGGGGATCACCTTTCTCTCCCCTAACCCTTCCTACAGCACCACCTGCCAGATTAAAAGTCCTCTGACAGAGGTTCAACTGTCCTTCCTCACCACTGCCCTTCTTACTTCCCCAGTCTTACTAACGGCCAGGACAGGCATGGCACACACAGTGACCCTGGGGTAGGACAGAGGCGCAGCGGGTCTCCAGGGATTCCCGGCTCTCCCGCCACAGCACGACGCCGCTGCGGTGCTCACATCAGACACACACACAGATTTCACAAGTTCAACTGCTGCTCCCTTCAGGGGCGCACGCACTCACCAACTAACACCCAGAATTCGTAAATATGCGGACACATACAACCTACTTAACTACGCGGGTATCCGTCCACACTCACCGAGATCCACACAGCAGTGGAGACAAAGTTCAACCACCGACCCACAGCCGCGCTCACGCAGTCCAATTCTGCGCTCCTCACCGTAGGACAGCCACCCTCCCACGGCTCTCTCCCTGACCAGCGCCGATTCGGCACCTGCCAGTCTGACTCACCGCGTCCCCAGGCCGCGTTCGGGTCCTGCCGGTGTCCCGTCCCCTCCAGGCTGCCCACCCCTCACCTCTGCGCGGCGCTCCTCCGCCCCGGGTGCAGTCGCCGCCGCTCCTGGGTGCCAGCACCCGCGTCCCGATGCCGCAGGGACCACGTGCCTGGGAGCCCTGCTGCCCCAATGGTGCCTCCCTCCCCACCCCCGCGGCCCGGCCAGGCAAGGGGCGGGACGGACTCTGGACAGACCCTGGCACCGCCCCACAGCCGACAGACACCTCGCCACCCGCTCCAGGACGCCGCCCAGCGATACGGCCGCGGGGTCAGCGCGTCTGTAACCTGTGCTGCGCGGGGAGGGGCCGGGACTGTCTTGCCGCCGGGCCAGAAGGAGGCCACACGGCTTTCTCACGCTAGACCGGAGCGTGTGAGGAGAGGTTTTCAGAGACTCCAAATTGTTTTTTTTTTTTTTTTTTGTAGAGACAGAGTCTCACTTTATGGCCCTCGGTAGAGTGCCGTGGCCTCACACAGCTCACAGCAACCTCCAACTCCTGGGCTTAAGCGATTCTCTTGCCTCAGCCTCCCGAGTAGCTGGGACTACAGGCGCCCGCCACAACGCCCGGCTATTTTTTGGTTGCAGTTCGGCCGAGGCCGGGTTTGAACCCGCCACCCTCGGTATATGGGGCCGGCGCCTTACCAACTGAGCCACAGGCGCCGCCCAAATTGGTTTTACAGGTTTGCCTGGTGGCTGCTTGACCCTCTGCGGACGTTTGCGCCCAGCCTCAGACCCACTCCACCTCTTCCCCGCCTGGCTGGCTTCGAAGGGACCTGCTCCGGAGACACCTGCTCGGAGCACCTCCCTTGCTTGAGGACGGGCGGGTTGAGTGGGGGTCTCCTCATTGCCCTAGGAAGGAAAGCAGGGTATTCGGATCCTGCCTCTCCTTCCAGCTCTGGAGAAAGCAGGGGTGGAGGAAGCCTCTTCTAAACTCCCCTTCCCTTTCTTTAATCACATCAGCAGGTCCCTGAAATCTCCCCCTTTTTTTTTTTTTTCCTTTGAGACAGTTTCACTATGTCGCCCTGGGTAGAGTGCTGTAGCGTCACAGCTCACAGCAACCTCCAACTCTTGGGCTTAAGCGATTCTCTTGCCTCAGCCTTCCAAGTAGCTGGGACTACAGGTGCCTGCCACAACGCCTGGCTATTTTTTGTTGTTGTCATTGTTGTTTAGCAGGCCCAGGCCAAGTTGAAACCCTCTAGCCCTGGTGCATGTGACCGGCGCCCTAACCACTGAGCTATGGATCCCAAGCCTCTCTGCTCTTTTTGGTCCCTCATTTTGAGCTGCCTTGACTCACTTCTCCGCCCTCAATCCCACTCTGATGGCTTCGGTAGTCCATCTCTTTCCTAGATTGTGAGCACTGGAGGGCAAGGACCAAGTCAGCCTTCTTTGCATTGCTGTCACAGAGTTGCTCGCTCCTCAAGGTGATCTCTTTCTCTCACTCGGGGTCTCGGAGTCAGAAGTGTAGGTTTGGGCCCAGCTTCAGCACTGACTCTGAGAGACCTTGACACAGTTCCACCTCCTTTCAGTCCCCCTTTTCTGTGACATGGAGCCAATCACACTCATTCTTCCTTCTGTCAGTCCTCCATGTGCTTTGGATGGTTCAGTGGCTAGACAGGTGCAGAGGAGGACTCTTCTTGTGGCCAAGGAGCTTTTCCCAGGCACTGAGGCCTTGGAGTCTCATAGGCTCCTTATCATCTGACTAGCTGCCAGCCCCAGGAGGGGTCCAGGAAGGGTGCTGACTGCAGCCTTGCCAGGAATAAGAACACAGTGGACACACAGCCCTGTGTATCTGAGCTGCCTCTGCAGTCCCACTGGGACCTTTGCTTGGGAGACACAAAGGCCCCTTGTCCAGCCTTCTCTACTTATTGTCTAAGCAGGTCCATGCAGTTTCCAGGGGCTTAGGTATCCCCATAGCCTCAAGTTGTGGGACCCAGACTTTAGGGTCCCAGTGTGGGGAAGGATCCTTGGGTACTGGCATCCCACCTGATTCATTTTCTTCGTTCCCTCCTTTTTCTTTGAGACAGAGTCTCACTCTGTCATCCTCAGTAGAGTGCAGTGGCATCATAGCTCACAGCAACCTCAAACTCTTGGTCTCAAGTGAGTCTTTTGCCTCAGTTTCCCTATAAGCTAGGACTGCAGGAGCCCACTACAACACCCAGCTATTTATTTTAGAGACGGGGTCTTGCTCTTGTTGAGGCTGGTCTTGAATTCCTAAGCTCAAGCAATGCGCCTTCTTTGGCCTCCCAGAGTGCTGGGATTATAGGCATGAGCCATTGCATCCTGCCCTCCAACCCTCTCTTTCTTGTCCCCATTCCAAGCCTTCAGACCCTCTACTATCATTGCTATTAAAAAAAAATAATTCCTTTTGCATCAAGCTGAGAACCCAAGCTCAATCTTAGTCTTAGCAGACAAACCTGGGTGGTGGCCTATCCAAGGCTCCACCTTATAGGGGGCTCAACTCCCTTACTTTACAACCAAAGAAACTGCATCCCTGAGACACACAGTGTCTCAGCTACCTCAGCCGAAGACTTAGTGAGGCCTGAAGTACAGAGAAAAGGACCTTGTCCTTAAGCCCTTGTGACATCATTCTGAGCCTCAGTTTCCTTTCCTGCAAAATGAAGTTATGATAATCTCTTGCTGGCCTGTCTTAAGTTCTTTTTTAGGGTTTTACCCATCATCTAGAGCCTCCTAGGTACAAAGTGTTAGTGTCCCCTTTAATGAGGATTAGAAGTCTAGGTCTCCAGTTCCATCACTGAATTTTGGAGGTTGTTAATGTCTAGCAGTATTAAAATCCAACCTGGCTTCAGCTTGAGCATCATTGCTTTTATATTTTTATTTATTTATATCTCCTGGTAAGAACTGGTTGCAAATATATAGAAGATTCTACAGTTAAGAGAATTTAAACCATTGATTCAACCAGGAAATTGACGCCCAGTGAGTCACATGGCAAGCCTCATGTAAGAGGCTCATCTAAAAGGATGGAATAACATTGGGGAGTCTCCCTGGGACCAAGCAGCCAAGGCAAGCTAATGGTGAAGGCCCAGGCACAGTAATGGTCCCCACGAGGTGGGTAAATGGAGCCATGGGGGCGGAGGAGGATTCCATTAGCAGCAGCAGGTCAGGAGGGGCAGGGCAAGCCCCAGCCTGGGCTCCTCTCCATGCATTAGGAGGCTTCCTGTCTCTCCATTTGGCTGGCTCAAGCCTTTTCATCTTCCCTCCCTCTACTTCTCTCATCACCTCTGAGAAAACTTCTGCTCTAAGAATCCCTGTGCTGGGCCAGACTCCAATCCCTCCTTCACAGGGTAGGGTGATGTCTCTGTTGCTCCTCACTGCTATCACCTGCTCACAGTCTCTGGTGGCTCCACCACTCTCTGGGTAAAACCCACCTCTCCAGCCTACCTCCCAAGCCTCCCCACCTCTCTGCCTCACCTCCCGCCCACGAGCCAGTCATGTGGAAGTGCTCAACTCTCATTTACCTCCTGCCTGGTACCTGCTACTCGCTCTGTTTGCAGGGCCCCTTCGTGCTTCTTTGCCCTTTGCCCCCAGCTCCTTGCTCCCCACCATCACTCCTCTAAGACCCAGGCCAAGTAACCCACTATTTGCCACTCCATTGTCACTATCCATGTCTGGGGATCTAACGGGGATCTCTTTGAGGGCAAAGCCCAAGGGCATCCTGTTCATAGTTAAATGCCCAGCACCTAACACCATCCCTGAATATTTGTTACAACATGAATATTTGTTGTGAGTGTATGCGTAAGGACTCTAGTGATCACTTTCTTTGTGCTAGTCATTGTGTTAAAGTTTCTCATTTAATCTCCACCAGAATCATGTGGGTTAGGTGTTATTATTTGCATGTTACATGTAGAGAAACTGAGGTTCAATAAGGGGAAGTGAATGTGCAAAGTCATGCAGTAATTCTGAGATGGGTCTCCTGGCCCTGGGACTGCAGCCTGCTGGGAAGGAAGGCCCTATTGAGCTCCTGAGTAATGGCTGGGTCACAATGTTGGGACCCACCCTGGCGGCTCCAGTTACATAGGGCTGGGCTGGTTTCAGCAGCCTTTTCTTACTTGCTCCTTGGACTACTACACTGACCTGCACTGTCCTCCCTTCTCCCAGCCAGGAAATGTGTTCCTCAGGTTTCCTGGGCAGGGGCCAGGGCCCTGATGCCAAATGCAGCCTGGAAGCTCTGGCTCTCAGCATCCCAGGATGCGAGCACCCAAAGGAGGCAGTCCTGGGAAGCAGGATGCCTAGTCCAGGCCTAGACAAGCCCCTTTTCTTCCTCTTCACAAGCAGGACCACCTATATAATTTGCAGGACCAAAGGCAAAATGAAAATGTGACCCCTTTTTCAAAAATAATTTCAAATTTTCAGCAGAATATTAGACCAAGTACAGGACCCTTCAAATCACAGGCCCTATTTAACTGTACAGATTAATCTTCCTAAAGCCTATTCTCAGGCCTTGGTTTCCTCATCTGTCAAATGGGTGAATGGTAGCCACTTGGCTGAAAAATGAGGATGATGCGAGAGCTATAAGGAGGAGGTCCAGCGAACAGTTTGAGGATTGGGTAGAGGTTCCTGAGGATATCATTTGTTGTTTGGGTCTCAGCACTGGGTAAAGATCAATTCTTGGCAATAGTTTGATTCTTTATAATAGCTCTTTTTCATAGATCTAAAAACTAAGACTCAGAGAAGCAAAGTGACTTGCTCAGAGACTCAACAGGGAAAGGCAAGGTCAGAGCCCTGGCCTGTCTCTCTGCAAAGCTGGTGCTTTTTGTAATGCAGTTAGGAGAGAGAGAAGGAGGGGAGGGAGGCGGGACAGGACAAAGGAGCTGCTCAGAACAAAGAGGGCCACTGTGCAGACACAAAGACCTGTGACTACAGAGGCCCCTGCGGGGGCTGGGCTAGACAGATGGATAGAGCTGTGTGACTCTATCTGTGGGGACTGGGGGAGCTGCCAGGGACTACCTCTTAGACCCTCCATGATTGTGATGCAGGCAGAGGGTGTGTTGGCATGCAGGAGCCAGGAAATGGGTCAGGGAGGAGAAACAGACTAGGGATGGGTCCCTTTTCCCTGCCCAGCACCTCCAGAGCCAGAGCTGCCCACTCCACTTCCCCCACCTCCTCCTGGGCAGCCTGCCAGCTTAGGAAATTCCCCTCACACTACCTATCACCCCACATTCCTGAACCTCAGTGAGGGGGGACTCAGGCCACTGACTATGCTGACTGTGTGACAGTGCCAACCTCACAACCTTTTTTTTTTAATTTCAAAATATGGGGGCACACACATCTTGGTTACATAATATGCTTTTGTACATTTTAAGTCAAAGCGGTAAGGAAAGTGCTCATTGTACCCCTTAGGTGTGAATTTATTCATCTCCTCCCCCACCCACTTAATTTCCCTTGAGTTTTACTTCCATATGTGCACTAAGTGTTAATCAACTAGTTCCAAGTTAGTACCAAGTACTTGTGGTATTTGTTTTGCCATTCTTGCAAAACTTCACTTAGAAAAATGGTATCCAGGGCTGGGCATGGTGGCTCACACCTGTAGTGATCCCAGCACTTTGGGAGGCTGCGCTTACGAGTTCAAGACTAGCCTAAACTAGAGCGAGACCCCATTGCTAAAAATAGCCATGCACTGTGGCAGGCGCCTGTAGTCCAGCTACTCAGGAGGCTGAGGCAAAAGAATCTCTCAAGCCCAAGAGTTTAACGTTGCTGTGAGCTGTGATGTCAGCACTGTACTGGGGGCAAAACACAGTGAGACTCTGTCTCAAAAAAAAAAAAAAAAGAAAGAAAGAAAAGACAAATGTATCCAGTTCCATCCAGCTTGTTACAAAAGATACTAGATTGTCTTTTTTACGGCTGAGTAGTACTCCATGGTTTGCATATACCACCTTTCATTAATCCACTCACATATTGATGAGCACTTAGGTTGTTTCCACATCTTTGCAATTGTGAATGGTGCTGCTATAAGCATTCAAGTGCACGTGTCTTTTTTATAAAATACCTTTTTTTTTTTCCGCTTTGGGTAAATGCCTAGTAATGGGATTTCTGGATCAAATGGTAGGTCTAGTTTTAGTTCTTTGATGAATCTCCATGTTACTTTCCATGGAAGTTGTGTTAGTTTGCAGTCCCATAAACAATGTAGTGTGTAAGTGTTCAGGCCAGCATCTGTTGTTTTGGGACATTTAAAAAACTTTTTGAGACAGTGGTGCCTGTAGCTCAGTGGGTAGGGTGCCAGCCACATACACCCAGGCTGGAGGGTTCAAATCCCGCCCAGGCCAGCTAAACAAACTGCAACAACAACAACAACAAAAAAGAGCTGGGTGTTGTTGTGGTGGGAGCCTATAATCTCAGCTACTTGGGTGGCTGACGCAAGAGAATATCTTAAGCCAAAGAGTTTGAGGTTGCTGTGAGCTGTGATGCCACAGGACTCTACCGAGAACAACATAGTGAAACTCTGTCTCAACAACAACAACAAAAAATTTTTCGAGACATAGTCTCACCCCGTTGCCCAGGCTAGAGTACTGTGACATCAGCTTAGCTCACAGAAACCTCAAAATCTTGGGCTCAAGTGATCCTCCTGCCTCAGCCTCCCAGAATGCTAGGATTACAGGAACAAACCAGAAAACCTGGTCTGTTTGGAGACTTTTTGATAAGAACCATTCTCACTGGAGTTAGGTGATATCTCATGGTGGCTTTGATTAGAGGCTTGAGCCTTTTTTCATGTGTTTATTGGCCATTTGAAAAGTTTCTGTTCATGTTTTTTGCACACTTTTTAATGAGGTTGATTTTTTTCTTGCTGATTTGCTTCAGGTCTTTGTAGATTCTTGTTATCAGTCCTTTATCAGGTGTGTTGTACTCACCATTGGAGGCCCCTTGTGACCTGCCCTGTTGACCTTTCCATACTCACCTATTCCACTCCTCATTAGCCTCCCACACCAGTCACGTAGGATGTCCCCAGTTCTCCAAACCACTCTGTCCTTTCACTCCTGCCTGTGCTTGCTTGTGCTTTCCTTCTTCCGGGGGTGAGGGCTCTTTCCTCTGCTCCATTGTGGCCTGAAATCCCATTTCTCCTCCATGAAGCAGCTCCACCAGCCAGCTGTCCTTCATGCCCACAACCGGATTTCACCGCACACTCCACTCTATTTCTCCACTCTGCCAAAAAAGTTGGATTTACCCACTCTTACAGTGTTCATCCCACACTGCCTTGTGTTGTAGTTTTTGGATCCACAGCCTACTTGGAAGAAGGGGTTTTGGGCTGAGACTTACAGGGCAGTGCACTTTACTAGTAGACAGCAGCAATAAGCAAGTAACTGGAGCCCAGAGAGCCAGGGATACTAGCCCTATCTCCAAAATTTTATCTGAATCAATCTGGTTCCTGAGTTCAGACAGCAAAGAGTCCATAGTTCAGAATGGCAAGAGTTGAATGTGTAGGGGCATTGTCAAGGTCCAAATCATCAAGGGTTTTATTTACCATACTAAGGATTTTTTTTTGTTTGCTTATTTAAAACACATTTGAATTTATTTCTCATGTGTATAGTTCACTAAATAATTAATTTCTTTTATCTTTACTATTTTCTTCCTCTTAATTGCCTTGAGATAACTTTTTTGTTCTTTTTCTACAAGCTTATTTATTTACTTATTTATTTTATTTTTTTGTTTTTGAGACAAAGTCTCACTTGGTCTCCCTTAGTAGAGTGCCCTAGCGTCTGTTATAGCTCACAGCAACCTCAAATCTTGGGCTCAAGAGATCCTCTTGCCTCAGCCTCCCAAGTAGCAAGGATCGCAGGTGCCTGCCACAATGCCCCAGCTATTTTTAGAGACGAGGTCTCACTTTTGCTCAGGTTGGTCCTGAGAATTCCTGAGTTCAAGCAATCCACCTGCCTTGGCCTCCCAGAGTTCTAGGATTATAGGCAGGAACCACATCACCGGGCCTATATGTAATATTTAAAAATAATGTATATCCATATTTATTTTTAGCCTGTATAATTCTTCAGGCTGAGAATGATATGTCTTCTGCTATTTTTTTGTTTATATCAAACTCTCCTTCTATTTCTTGTTCATCTATTTTGATGCTCTGTTATTCAACATATAAAAGTTTATCAACACTCTTATAAAATGTTACCCTTTTGTTTCATTTAATGGTTTTAGCTGTGATTTTCATTATATCTTATGTCACCATTACCATCTCCTACTTTATTTCATTTGCATCTAGCTAACGGCTTTGTCTGTGCTTCCTCATGTAAACTTTC
Organism: Nycticebus coucang; assembly: GCF_027406575.1. Classification (NCBI taxonomy): domain Eukaryota; kingdom Metazoa; phylum Chordata; class Mammalia; order Primates; family Lorisidae; genus Nycticebus; species Nycticebus coucang. The sequence goes on along the minus strand of NC_069793.1, from coordinate 66,167,479 downwards.
TATATTGTTTATTTTTTATTTAAAAATTTCAATGCATAATTTATTTACATAGTCAAAAAATTTTAAACATAAGAAAAAAGATATACAGAAAAAATTCCCCCCCCACCTTCATCATTCATCTGCCCAGTTTTCCCTCCTCCCCTCACTTCTAACCTAGAAAGTGGTTTTATTAGTTTCTTGTATATTCTTGAGTTTCTTTGTGCAAATACAAACATTTCCACGTATTTTCCTCTTTTTATTTAAAAAAAAAAGCCTTTAAAACATAGCATATGATACCCACTTGACTCTTTAACTTTATCATTTAATAATGTATCTTGGTTGGCTCACTTCTGTAGTGCCAGCTACTGGAGAGGCTGAGGCAAGAGGATCACTTGAACCCAGGAATTGGAGGCTGCAGTGAGCTATGAATATACCACTGTGCTACAGCCTTGCACCACAGAGCAAGATCCTATTTAAAAAAAAAAAAGATATATCTTGGAGATCTTTCCAGATCAGTACATTGGAAACTTCCTCATTCTTTTTAAGGGCTATATAGTATCCCATTGCATAGTTGTACAATAATGTGTAATATTTAACCATTGTTCTATTGGTAGACATTTGAGTTGCTGCCAATTTTTGCAAATGAATAACCTTGTACATACTTTTTGCTTAGGTGCAAATATATACAGGAAAATTTCACAGAAATGTTAATACTAGATCAAAAGGATTGTACATTGTGGATTTGAAAATGATTGCCAATTGCTCACCATTGGACTGTTATCATTGCTCCCTTTAGCAATGTATGAGAAAGCCTGTTTCCCCAACCCCGTGATATCAAAAATATATGGATTTTTGCCAATCTGACAGGTAAAAGATCATGTCTCAGTGTAGTTTCAGTTTGCATTTTTTTTTTTTTTGTTTTGAGTGCATGTGTTCATAACACAAAAGAATCATTTAAGGCAGATGCCACTAGTCCTAGCTATTTGGGAGGCTGAGGCAGAGGGATTGCTAGAGCCCAGGAGTTTAAGCTGCAGGGAGCTATGATCCCACCACTGCACTTTAGCCTGGGTGACAGAATGAAACCTATCACTAAAGAAAAAAAGAAGTTATTTAAGATCCATTTGTGTATCCTTTTCTGTTACAGTCATGAGTCATTTAACAAGTGGGATACATTCTGAGAAATGCATCATTAGGCAATTTTATCATTGCATGACATCATAGAGTGTGCTTAAACCAACCCAGGGGGTACAACCTACTGCACACCTCAGCTGTATGATATAGCCTATTGCTCCTAGGGTACGCACCTGATAGCATGTTACTGTACTGAATACTGTAGGCAGTTATAACACAATAGTAAGTATTTATGTATGTAAGCATAGAAAAGGTAAAGTAAAAAAATAAGATATTATAATTTTATGGGACCACTGTCATATACATGGCTCATCACCATAGAACAAAATGTTGCTATGTTGCACATGACTGTATGTTCCTTAGCCATTTTTCTATTAGGTTGTTGGTCTCAATAATTCCTATTGGCATTTTGTATTTTACAAAGATTGTCCATCCCTCTCTCTGTCACCTGAGTTGAAAATGATTTTTCTTCATTTGCTATTTATTATTAGTCTTTACTCAGTGTGTTAGTCTGCTTTCTGTTGCTTTACTGAATACCACAGACTGGGTAATTTATAAAGAATAGAGGTTTATTTAGTTCATAGTAATGGAGACCTGGAAGTTCAAGAGCATTTTACAGGTGTCTGGTAAGGACCTTCCTGCTGCGTCAGGACATGGTGGGAGGCATCATCTGGCGAGACCAAGCAAGTGTGCTAACTCAGGTCTCTCTCCTATCCATATAAAGCTACCAGTACCATCATAGGGGCCCCACCCCGATTACTTTATCTAATCCTTATTACCTCTCAAAGGACCCACCTCCAATCAAACTATGAATTTGAGGATTAAGTTTCCAACAGATGAAATCTGGGGACGCATTCAAATCACAGTACTTAGGCTTTTCTTTCTTTTTTTTTTTTTTTGAGACAGTCTCACTTTGTTGCCCTGGGTAGAATGCCATGGCGTCACAGCTCACAGCAACCTTGAACTCTTGGGCTTAAGCGGTTCTCTTGCCTCAGCCTCCCACCAAATAACCGGGACCACAGGCACCTGCCACAACGCCCCCCACCTTTTTTAGAGACAAGGTCTGACTCCGGCTCAGGCTGGTCTCAAACTCCTAAACTCAGGTAATCCACCCGCCTTGGCCTCCCAAAGTGCTAGGCTTACAGGCGTGAGCCACTGCACCTGGCCAGGCTTTTCTTTTTTTAATGCAGAAGTTTTTTTTTTTGTGGTTGAATGTATCAGTCTTTTCTTTCTCTCTCTTTTTTTTTAAAGACGGAGTTTCACTTTGTCGCCCTCGGTAGAGTGCCATAGCATCATAGCTCACAGCAACCTCCAGCTCTTGGGCTTAGGCAATTCTTGTGCCTCAGCCTCCCGAGTAGCTGGGGACTACAGGCGCCCACCACAATGCCTGGCTATTTTGTTTGTTGTTGCAATTTGGCAAGGGCCGGGTTTGAACCCGCCACCTTTGGTATATAGGGCCAGCACCCTACTCACTGAGCCACAGGCACCGCCCTCAGTCTTTTCTTTTATGGTTTCTGGATTTTGAATCATAATTAGAAAGGCTTCTTCTATTCCAACATTCCTTCCCCATATTTTCCTTTCATACTGTTTTGTCTCTTTTTTACATGTATATCTTTGATACATTTATTTGGATATTCTATGTTATTTTAAGTATTTCTTATAAGCAGCATATTGTGTAGTTGACTTTTGTTTTAAACACAAGATGTGAAAATCTTTGCCTTCAATAGCATAGCTTCATTTATTTATATCTAATGTGGTCTCATTTTGTTTATTTTTGTGCTTCCTTGCTGCTTTGCTCTTTGCTAGAGAGTCTATTTTTTCTTCCCTTTATCTTCCATAATTATTTAGAAAGTATAGACCAAGTTTGTAATTCTATAATCTTTTTTTTTTTGTTTTAGATAAAGTCTCAACTCTGTTGCCCCAGGCTAAAGTGCTGTGACATCATAGCTCACAGCAGCTTCAAATTCCTGCACTCAAGAGATCCATCTGCCTCAGCCTCCCAAGTACCTGGGACTATAGGCATTCACCACCACTACCAGCTAGTTTTTCTATTTTTAGCCGAGACCGGGTCTCACTCTTGCTCAGGCCAGTGTTGAACTCCAGAGCTCCAGCAATCCACTCCCAGAGTGCTAGAATTACAGGTGTGAGCCACCGCAGCCAGCCGTAATTCTATAAATCTTCAGAGTAGTCAAGCACATGTATTTAAATTTATATGTATCAAATTACCAAAGTCAATAAAAGGTGACATTTATTATACTGTATTGGCTGCTTTTAGTAAGTGTCTACCATTGTGTGAATTTTAAAGACGAGGAAACTAAAGTTCAGTATACTTAAGTAGTTTGCCCAACGTTTTCACCCAATAATTTTTTTTTTTTTTTGAGACAGAGTCTCCCTGTCTGGTAAAGTGCTGTAGTGTCATAGCTCACAGCAACCTTAAACTCTTGGGCTCAAGAGATCCTCTTGCCTTAGCCTCCCAAGTAGCTGGAACTACAGTTGCCCACCACAACACTCAGCTATTTTTTAGAGACGGGGGCGGGGAGGTCTAGCTCTTGCTCAGGCTGGTCTCGAACTAGTGAGCTCAGGCAATCAACCTGCCTTGGCGTTCCAAGTGCTGGGATAACAGGCATGAGCCACTGTACCCAGCCCCAATAATTTTTGATGATCTCTGGATGTTTAGAAATTTAGCAGACTAAAGCCAGTGAGGGCCACCCCTGCAGCTGAAGTGAAGGAAATCTCAGCTAAATAACATTGCCAAAAGTGAAGTGAATTCCTTAGAGTAAAATCCCCATGGCCCCTCACAACCTTTGATATCAAACTCTTGGATTTTTGCCAATCTGATAGGTAAAAAAATCATGTTTCACTGTAGTTGTGGTTTGCATTTCTCTTCTGAGTGAGACCAATCATCTTTTCGTATGTTTGAGAGCCACTTGCATTTCCGTTTCTGTGAATTGCCTGTTTGTATCCTTTGCCTACTTAGGAAGCACCCAAGAAATAACCACTATATCAAAGCTTCCTGGATGTTTGTTTTGAGAATACCAAACAGATGTCTTTTAGAGTTTTACTCTGTTTATTACAAAAAATCATTTCAGAGATGATAAGTTCTTCATCTGAACCTTCAGAACAATTTTTTTTTTTTTTTGAGACAGAGTTTCATTCTATTGCCCTAGGTAGAGTACTGTGGCATCATAGCTCACAGCAACCTCAAACTCTTGGGCTCAAGTGATCCTCTTGCCTCAGCCTCCCAAGTAGCTGGGATTACAGGCACCCACCATAAGGCCCAGCTATTTTTAGAGATGAGGTCTCACTCTGGCACAAGCTGGTCTTGAATTCCTGAGCTCAAACGATCTACCACCTCGGATTGCTAGGATTACAAGTGTGAGCCACTGCACCCAGCCTTTCAGAACAAGTTTCATTCCTTCTTGTGCTATAGGATCTTTCCACAGGTCCCATGTTGATTGCTTTTGTTCACTCTCTTGCTCAGGCAGCAACAGAGCCAGGCCAGGCATTGCTTCCTGGCCTTCTCAACCTTATGTTGTATGCTCAATAATTGTGGAAGTCTCGATTCCACCATTACACAGACAGTGTAGATACGAAAAGAGAAGCTGATGTGGTGGATTTAGGGGAATTGTCATCATGATTATCATCAGTAATAGCTGCCCCTTAAATAGCACTTCATATGTAAACTTATTTATTTATGGGTGCATATGAGTGTGTGTACACACACACACACAGAATATTTTGCCACATATAATGCACATCCATGTTTTGGGCCCAAACTTTCAGGGAAACATCCCCAAGAAAGTGGCTCACTCTCGGCCAGGAGAGACACGTCTGGGAAAGGCTGACAATACTAACGCCCCTGCACTCACATAGCTGCCTGCTCTGTGAAAGCTGCCCCTTCCCTCTCGTCCAGGAACCCTTCCCTCTTCGTCAATACTGGGGGCTGTGGCCAAGAGGGCCACACATGTGACTGGTGGGGCAGGAGCTTCTGAGGCTGCTCAGCCTGCAAGCAGCCAGCAGGGTCCCTGGGGCCAGTACATCTGGGGCCAGGGCCGAGGCCCCACATGGACACAACCTGACTTGCCAACCCCACCAATGCCTCCTCCTCTGATCTCAGCTGAGGTCGCTCTGCCATCCCCCTGGCAGGTCCAGGTAGAGGGCATGGTGACCCTAGGAGGCTCACTGGGCTCCCCCACTTCATGGGTAATATGTAATAATATGTAATAGTAATATACATATTACCCACGTATAATGCACATTTTTCTTTTTCTCTTAAAAATGTATACATTATACAAGGTAAATAAATTTATACATAAATTTAGTTCTCACAACAATTCTGTGAAATAGCAACTATTACAGGGGTCCTCAAACTGCGGCCCGTGGGCCACATGAGGTGGTGTGATTGTATTTGTTTCCATTTTGTTTTTTTACTTCAAAATAAGATATGTGCAGTGTGCATAGGAATTTGTTCATAGTTTTTTTTTTTTAACTATAGTCTGGCCCTCCAACGGTCTGAGGGACAGTGAACTGGCCCCCTGTTTAAGAAGTTTGAGGATCCCTGATTATAATCCTCATTTCACAGAGGACAAAGGTGAGGCGTAGAGCAGTTACATAACTTGTCCAAGCTCACACAACTCTGCCTACACTACCTGGCCTCAGAATCCATACCCTCAACCACTCTGATTGGCTTGGAAGAGTGTTTTCTGTGTGGTTAGGGTATGTCCAAAAGTCCATCTAGTTAGTGCTGCTTCTGGGTCCCTGAGACAGGACTAAACAGTGGGGATTAGTCTGTCTTATCTATTTTGAAACCATTAGATCTTCATTCATTCATTCATTTAATCCTCTGATTCATTCAACAAATATTTATTGATCGCCTACTCAATGTGTGCCAAGTCTTGTACTAGGTCCAGAGATACCAAGGCAAGTTAGATATGGTCCCTGTCCTTAGAGCACTTGCAGTAAAGAGGGGGTGGGGTTGAAACATGGTCAGTTAACGACACAGGATGACACATACTATTCTGTTTCAGAGGGAGGAACAAGTGGGGTGTCATCCAAGAATATGTTTCTCAATCTGGCCCCATCTACCATCTGGTTAGTGCAATTTCTCCTTTACACTTTGTCCTGTGATCTTCTCTTATCTTTAGGTTACGTAGCATCACTGCAAGTTTTTGCATTTTTGTATATCTTCCTTACCATTTTCACAAGGTATGGAGATTAGACTGATAAGTCATATTTGCTGTCACCTTCTTATTATCCCAGAAAAGCAGCCTTGTTCGTATAAGTGATGAGGAGCCAGAGAAGGGTGGATATTATAGAATGACCTCTCTAGCTGTAATATGGAAAGTAAATTAAATGGGGCTGGAGGTTGGGGGCAGATGAGGTAGGCAGCCCTGTTTGAAAGTGCTTTGTAGTCCAAGTAGAACATGAGATCTGAGCAATGCCTGGCTGGGAGAGGAGAGGAGGGTATGGATCCGAGGAATATTAAGGAAATGGAATTGAAGGGATTTACTAATTCAATCAACAATGTTTAATTAATCTACTAAGTATGAGGCACTGTGCTGGGTGCCAGGAATACAGCAAGGAATGGGACATACACTAATTTCCTGGGCAAGGGGCTGAGGGGGATGGACAACTAGAGCCTTTAGAAAAATAAAAGATGATAAACAATGCAACAGAAGTCCAGGGCACTACAGGAAAACAGAAAGGGATACATGATGGGGAGTGAGGGAGGAGTCCAGGCTGATGCCCGGATTTCTGCCTTGCTTGCAGAATAGATGTGGTGCCATTGTCTGAGCCAGGGAACTCAGGAGGGCAGACCCCTGTGGATGTGTCTCTGGGTCCCCCAAGCCTAGGACAGGGCAGGAGCAAGGGAGGTCGTAAGCAAGTGACTGTTGAATGAATAAATAAACGTGAATACTCCCCAGCCCCCAGCCTGACCCTAAAAGAGGAAGATGGGGAGTGGTCCAGAAAAGAAACTTGAAGTTTCAGGAAGTCCAGTGGTTACCCAACACCCACAAACCGTTAGCCTCTTGCCAGTTACCCAATGGGCCGTATGAGGCAGCCATGACTCTCCTGATGTCCAGTGAACAGACTTAGCATACCCCTGACTATTCTGAGCCTGGCAGGGAGGGAAGAATCAGCCCTACAAATAGATATTTTTTGTGTGTGTGTAAAACTTTTTCTTCTTTTTTTTTTTTTCTTTCTTATCCAGTCGGGCTGGCACAGTGGATGTGTTCAGGTCACCATGGCAAGTGTCAGAGACTGGTGCCATTTCTGTGCTGGCTGCTTCTCACTGGGCATTCTTGTCACCCTTTGCTATAAGATGAGCCTTCTGGAGCCAACACACTGTAAAACATTTTCTTTTTGCTTGTGTGGGGAAATACGACCACAGACTGGCCAACAGCACTAAAAATTCATACATATAAAATTATATTTTAATTTTTATTTGTATGTTGATGTATATGATTATATATTAACTTTTTGTATATTTAAAAGTATAAACCTTTTATTTTTGTGTGTATACACATATTTCTAATTTTGTCATTACTCGAGTCTGTATTTATGAAACACTCCAAAGTGTTTCTTTTTTGTTGTTGTTGTCAGACACTTTCACTTTTTCCCGCTCTACAGAATGCCATGGCATCATAGCTCACAGCAACCTCAAATTCTTGGGCTGAAGTGATCCTCCATCTTCAGCCTCCCAAGTGGCTGGGACTACAGCCACAGGCCCGGCTACTTTTAGAGATGGGGTCTGGCTCTTGCTCAGGCTGGTCTTGAACTCCTGCGCTTAAGCAATCCACCCGACTTTGCCTCACAGAGTGCTAGGATTACAAGCATGAGCCACTGCACCCAGCCACTATACTGTTTCTTAAAAGCAGTAGTTCTGAAACACCGAGAGTCCACTGAGTGTCGCGTTCTGGTCTAGCATGAGGACACAGCTGTACATTGGATCCAGATGTCAGGGTCATTTGTTCTTGTGTTGCTTCCATGAGGTTGAGCTCCCACTCTAGGAGAAAGCAGAGAGTTGGATGGCTGTTTGGGGGCAAATGGGGACAGCAAAAACCGAATGGGCCCAGTAACATCAGGTGGTCTCCCATCCAAGTCCTGTCTGGTTGCAACCTCTCTGAACGTCTAAGAAGAGAAGAGCAGGGGCTCTTGGGTTACTTGGCCATATACTTGACAGCCTAGGTTGGTGACCTAAAGGCCTGCTCAAAAGCTCACATTGCTCCTCCCTTTTGAGGAATCCCAACTGACCTGTCCAGGCCCTGATTACAATGCCCTCAGCAACCGGAACTCTCTCCAATCTGGGACCTAAGACCAGCCTTCCCTCACTTCTCTGAGGGTCTCTTCTCATCTTCAAGGCCATAGAGACCTCACTTTCCCCTGTTAATGCACTTACATTTACATTTGCTTACTTGGCAGCCATTGCCTTCACTCACATAGAGCCGTGGTCAACTCAAACTCTTTTTGTATCCTTGTTAGTAAACCAGTTCTTCCATATCCTGTGCTTAGATAATCTTTGGCAGGGTTTAGAACAGCCACCGGAGTCAGGACAGGTTGAGGCTGGGGTACCTTGCCATCCTTGAGAGATGAGGAAGTAAGCAGTAGGTCCTTGCTCCAAGGCCAGAGTTAAAGTGTCATCACGTGCACTAATCAAACCATCACTAGGGTCACACCAAGGCCAAGAAGGGCAAGAGACCTTGCCATTTTGCCAAGCAGGAAGCTGAAATGTTGTGGCTACTTTGAGGAAGTATGCAACAGTGCTTAAGAGCACCTCTGCTATGTACTAGCTGGTGCTTAATTTTTCTGAATCTCAGTTTTCTTTTCTTTTCCTCTCTTTTCTTTTCCCTTCTCTTCCTCCTTTCCTCTCTTTCTTCTTGTTTTTTGAGATGGGCTCAGGCTGAACTCAAACTCCTGGCCTCAAGCAATCCTCCCAAGTAGCTAGTACTATAGACACACACCACCATACCTGGCTGAATCTCAGTTTTCTTGCTGTAAAGATGCTGACCTTGACTGTGTGTAAAGAAAAGGTCCCCCAGTACTGCACCAGTGTGAATCTGAGCTCTCACGTGGCAGTGTCCGGAGACTGAGCCACACCCACGCCCCTGGCTCTCGGGACCCACCTCTAGGGCATTCATGTTTCCCACCAGGGCTGGGCCCACTGAGGCTGATGACCAACAGCAACTGGGAACTGCAGCTGCCACTGTGAGGGGAGACCCCTGCTCTGCCCTGGGATTGCCCAACACCATCAGCTGTGCCTATATTGTGGGCTCCCCACCCTTCAGGTCTTTTCTACCTGAGGCAGGGTAGAAAAGTGATTCTAGGGCTCTCCTCCCTGCCCTAGAATCACTTACTTGTATGGCTCTTCAAGCAAGAAGTCTTGTGTTTACCAAAATTTCCCAAGTACCTGCTGGGAACACGGCCCTGGTGGGGAGGTTCAGGGGACCAGAAGGGCAGGGAAGCAGAGGAGGAGCCATGCAGCTGGCCCGGTTAAGTTAGCTCGCAAGCATTAAACAAAGGGTTTTATTTTTTCTGACTCTAAAAAATAATGTGACTTCATTGCTGAGCATTTGAAAAATACAGAAAAATATAAAACAGAAAAGGAAGGGCGGCACCTGTGGCTCAAGGAGTAGGGGACTGGCCCCATATACCAGAGGTGGTGGGTTCAAGCCCAGCCCCGGCCAAAACTGCAAACAAACAAACAAACAAAAATAAATAAAAATAGAAAATGAAAAATCCTGACCGTCCTGATTCACACTAGTAATAGATATTAAGATTTTATGGTGTTTTAATGTGTGTAGAAAATTGTATACAATTTCACAAGCCAGACAGTTAAATTCTACCCTGTTGATTTTAGCCCATCATTCTAACAAAAATCCTTAATTTTTGTTGGAATTTAGCTTGTTGTTCCAGCATAGCATGGTGCTGTGTGCCAGCCTGGAGAAAAAGGAGGAAGAAGAAGGGGAAAAGGAAGAGAGGAGGAAAAGGAAGATGAGACCAAACCAACACCAAGAAGGCCCATCGTCTCTGCTTGTCTCTTCCTCTCAGGCTGAATAGTTTCTCAATATGAAAATGACAGGCCAGTCACCTGACTCCCAAGGTCACCAGAACTCTCTTGATGTCCTTCTGAATATTCTTCCTGCTCATTTCGCACATCCACCCATAAAGAGAAAGGAGCTTACTCCCTGCTGGGAAAAAAGCCTTCCTTTTTAGGGAGTTAACCACGAAGATCCTGGGTAGCAAAGACTCCCCACCTCAGAGACTTTGCTTCCATGTGGGTTCTCTGCCCACTTGTCACATGACCTGATTTTCAGGCCTCTGAAGTTTGCTCACCTTCTCATGACCCAGAGCATTTCTCAACATGTCAGACAGCTCCAGAGCTCCAGGTGGGTCTGGCTGAGTGTGCAGCAAGGTCAGGCTGTTTCCTCTGTTCTGAATGCTATACATCTGGTAACACAGCCTATATTTGCATTTGCTTACTTGGCAGCCACTGCCTTCCCTCATGTAGAGCTTGTGGTCTGCTCAAACTCCTTTTGTACCATTGTTGGTAAACCAGTTCTCCCATATCCTGTGCTTAGACAATCTTTTGAAGAAACAACATACAAGCTTTGCCCCTTTTTATATATTTGCATTGTGATTTTTAGCTCTCCATCCTGGCATCTTGTCATGGGAGAACTTGATATATGTGTATGTGTACCATGTCTTTATCCAACGTATTGATAAGGTGATAATCTGAACCTGACCGAGACAGACCTACCATAGGCCCTAGTCCATAATCAGGCCATAAGTTTGATCAGTTTCCTAAAAATCCATGAAAAAAATTGCACCTTTTAAAAAAATCCAATCATGCATTAGTATACATCCAAAAGAATTGAAATCAGATACTCAAACAGATACTTATACACAATTGTTCATAGCATACTAATCACAATGACCAAAAGGTGGAAACAGTCCAAATGCCCATCAATGGATGAATGGGTAAACAAAATGTGGTATACATGCGATGGAATATTACTCAGCCATAAAAAGGAAGGAAGTTCTACTACACACTACAAAAACATTGTGGTAAGTGAAAGAAACCAGACAGGAAAGGTCACATGTTATATGATTGCATTTATATGAAATAATGAGAATATCTCATATGAAATAATGAGAATATTTCATACTCACAGAGATAGAAAGCAGATAGGTGGTCACCAGGGACTGAGGGGTGGGGGGAATAGAGTGATGGCTTAATGGGTACAGGGTTTTCTTTTGAGGTGATGAAATGTTTTAGAACAATAGAGGTGGTGGTTGCACAACATTGTGAATGTACTAAATGACATTGAATGGTTAATTTTAGGGGTGGGTAGGAATTAAAAAATGGTTAATTTTATATTGTATGTATAAATTTATATTGTATTCACCTCAGTAAAAAAATTCATTTGCAAAAGAAAAATATCTAATTATGTATTCAATAGACAATCTTTTTCTAAGTTTGGAATCACTGAAATAAATTAGATGCTAGTAGGACCCATAGCTTTAGAAGCTGAGATGGAGCAGTTGAACCCAGAACTTGAATGCTACATTCTGAGATTTACCTTCTGTGTGGGTTCTCTTACTGGTTACTACTACCACCATGAAGACTCAGGTGGACTGCTCCTCCCTTCTCAGTGATCTGGGTTGGTGTAACAAAGTATGCCTCCTTTTAGTAATGCTGCTGGAGAAATCTGACCATCACTAACTCCACTATGTGTTTAGGCTTAATATTAACAGTGATGAGTCATGAACCTGTTCTTGATATGACGAGATAAGACCAGTACTTCACCTCTGTGATCTTCTTCCCAAGAACTCATAACCCCAGTCTAATCATGACAAAAGCATCAGAAAGGCCCAAACTGAGGGACAGTCTACAAAATCCCTCACCAAGGCTCAAAACTGACAAAAATACTCAATGGGAAGTCTGAGCAGCTATCCCAGACTAGCAAGAAGGGATGGAGACATGATGACAAAATGTAATGTAGTATTTTGGATGGAATCCTGGGACAGAAAAAGGACATTGGTAAAAACTAAGGAAATCTACATAAAGTAAGGACTTTAGTTAGTGAATAATAATGTGTCACTCTTGCCTCATTCGTTGAGGCAGATATGTTAGCAAGAGAGGAAAGTGGGTGGGAAAGATATGAGAGTCCTCTGTACTATCGTCCTAACTTTTCTGTAAATCTAAAACTGTTCTTTGAAAAAGTTTATTTATTTATTTTAAATATTATCTTTACAAATGCATCCTTTAAAATCCTTAAAGTGGCTGTAATAAGGCTGTTCAGCCAGAGCTGACAATGGGGAGAGGAACAGAGAGCAGTGGGACCTACTAAGCAGTTTGTGAATAAGGTCCCACGTGCCTTCCAGGCGCTAACTGACTCCAAGGAGAAATGTAAGGCTTTGTCTGATCGCCATCCTCCCTTTCCAGTTCCTGACCTATCTTTTTTTGAAAGACTCTTGATGGAGGAACACTCTTGTAGACACCAGTACCTTAAAAATCCAGACTAAGAGAGCCAGGTAGTCTCTTCAATAATCATCAGACTCCACAGCACATGTGCTTTCCAGGCCCTGGACCACACATCTTCCCCTGCGGACAATACCAGGAAGAACTTTAAATATGCCGTTTCACTGCTTTCTCACAGGGGTGTGGCCTGGCTGCCAGATGGTTTTGTTCTAAGTCAACTGTGTCTTAATCCAGTATAACATCCACAGATGATCCCATCCCCTAATCAGGGGCGGTTTCCTCCTGTACTGAATAAACATTCCTCCATTTGGTATTGAAGGGTACTGGAGATACTTTTGACTGGGGCCTTCCTTTAATACAAATGCAGGTCAGGGCAGTGTAATGGTTAAGAAAAATGGTTTGGAAGAGGCAACTATAGATTCAAATCCTAATTCTATTCCTTATTAATTTACTTAAACTTTATGATGCCCGAATGGAAAATAAGGGTGATAATATTATCTGTTTTATCTGTGGTAAGATGAGATGAGATAATTCACATAATGTGCTTGGTATAGTATCTGGCACAGAGTAGTCATTCAAATATGATACACCAAAATGACATTCTCAGCTCTCATCTTTCAGCTATTAGAATAAAACGAAGCTGATGGGGCCAGTGAATCCATGCAAGTTTCTCCTGCTCACTGCCTATTCCCAACCTGATGTGGACCCACAGACCTTTGGATAAATGATATGACCTGGAATGTTGCTGATAGGAGATCTAAAACCCTCTCCTCCGTGGTTTCCATAGTTTATCTTCCTGAAGGATGGATCTTTAGTCTTCTGGAGTTTAGGTTCACTGTGATTCCTCAGAGATCTCTGACAATGGTTCTCTGAGCACAATAGTCCAGGCTGCGGGTCAGCCCAAAAGTTCTTTGGAGCAATAGGCCAGGAGGGCCTGAAGCTCACTCATCTTCGCCTTCTCAGCCCTAAACACGGTGGTCTTCCACTCCCAAGCCCTTGACTCCTAGGTTAAGTAAGGGAGATCTTGTTCCATAATTCTTTTGTGTCTCTGAATCTTATCTCCATAATCAAACTAGGAATTACCCATAGGGCATATCTGCTCCTCTTCTTGACTCTCTCTTAAGTGTGTAAAGCTAAGGTCAAGGCCAAGGAATCCCAAACACTGACCTACACACCTACTGAGAATATCCCCAGAGATGTATCATCACTTGGTTAAGGAAAACTATTGTTGCCATTGTTAGTGATAACTCCATAACAATATCAAGAATCACCACCTTCTTGAGGTAGAGGATCACCTGAGGTCAGGAGTTTGAGACCAGCCAGGACAACATAGTAAGACTTGTCTCTAAATAAAATTTTTATAAAAAAATTAGCCAGGTGTGGTGTCATGCACCTATAGTCTCAACTATTCTCAAGGCTGAAGCAGTAGAACCACTTGGGCCCAGGAGTTTGACACTTCCCTGGACAATATAGCAGGACCTCATCTAAAAAAAAAAAAAAAATCACCACTTTTACCATACCATCAACCACCATAACAAATTTTGGTCTTATCACAATGCCTTTACTTATAGTTTTAATTTTTTGAGCACCTTGTATATGGCAAACACTGTTAAATGAGGGCTTTCCATGTATAGTCTTAACCGAATCATTTAAAGTCCACACTCTTAGTACTTAACTGCTCCAGTCTTGGTCCAGGAGGGCAAGACTCTTTTTCCTTCTTCTGGGAAATATTTGCATCTTCTTTTCTTTCTGTGTTTTTGCCACTGTGAACACTGCTCAAGGACAGGTCCTAGACCACCCCAGGATGTGTGAGGGCCCCTGGATACAGGGCAGACCTGGAAACGTGAGCTGGGTACTCAATATACCAAAGGTCTCAGCTCTGCCCATGAACTAAGAACTGGCAATGACCTTGGAACCAGGAGTCGAAATAATCAGAAAGTCAGTAAGACTCCATCAGAAGACAAGGACTTTAACCAGGCTTTGGGCTCCTGTCAAAGTTCTTGGATGGAGCTGATGATAAGTCCATAGATTCCATGGAAGTGACACCTGCCACCAAAGCCACAAGTCTATTAGAGATGGCAGAATTAAAGAGAGAAAAGACTGGCTGGATCCTCAAACCAGTAGAGGCAGGGGAAGGAGTGACAAACTAACTCTGAGGAGACTTTCACAGAGTGGTTTTCAGGTTCTGCGTGTGTCTGTACCCAACAGTACTTTATATATGTATTCTGCAGAGCCATCACCAGGTGAATCATCTTGCAAACGGCTACGTGTTCATTCCAGAGAGGACCTGCCCTGTACCAGGCATGCACATGGAGAGGCCAGGGAAAAGGAGATCTATGACACAGGCCAATGTGGCCTAAGCTCCTGGAACACCCCTGTGCCAGGCATTAGCCCTTTAGTTGAAGGACAGTGAGGAAGCTCAGGAAGTGCACCCAGGGCGATAGAGCACGTGGAGGTCTCAGAGCAGCTACAGCTATACTATTGTGTGCTGACTGCACGTCAGCCTCCATTGTGCCCTAGCACCCAGCACCGTGCCTGGCACACAGTAGGTGCTCCTTGAGTGACAGATGAGAGGATGAAAGTTCCCTGCACTTGAGGCGTTCATGGTATAGCTGGAGAGACGTGGCACACTGCAAACCCATGAAGAATTTTGCCCAGTAGTAGCCTTAGATTTTGGCCATTGAAAACCTCGAGGTAGGGCGGTGCCTGTGGCTCAGTCGGCAGGGCGCCGGCCCCATATACCGAGGGTGGTGGGTTCAGGCCCAGCCCCAGCCAAACTGCAACCAAAAAATAGCCAGGCGTTGTGGCGGGCGCCTGTAGTCCCAGCTACTCGGGAGGCTGAGGCAAGAGACTCGCTTAAGCCCAGGAGTTGGAGGTTGCTGTGAGCTGGGTGAGGCCACGGCACTCTACTGAGGGCCATAAAGTGAGACTCTGTCTCTACAAAAAAAAAAAAAAGAAAAGAAAGAAAACCTCGAGGTAGTGAAGCCCTTCCAGGCCTAGGTGGAAGGTGATGCATGGGGACAGGTGTGCGCCTGGGCTGCAGAGGAATCTGCGTGTGGATGGGGCTCAGCTGTCCAAAGAGTGGCAGGAGCGGCATGACTCAGGGCAGGGTGGCAGCCTGGAGGAAGGGTTGGGCAACTGGGTAAAGTGCCAGTGAAGCCCAGGAGGAGCCAGTCTCAAACCTGCCTTTCTGCTATCCACCCTCCTTCCACAGTTTACTGCTCTGGGCAAAAGGCACCACAGATGTTCACAGAGAAGGAACAGCTTTGATGGCATCTGCAACATAAGCCATAAAGATCAAAGGTAGATAAAGCTGGAGTGAGTTTCTGAGTGCCAAAAATAAGAGGTTACATCCCCCAATGGGGGAAGTTCAGTGTAACATAAGGAGCTGAGCCTCAGCATTAGACAAATCTGTTAAAAATCCTGGCTTAGTCACTTTGGACCACTTAAATTCCCTGAGCCTCAGTTCTTCTTTAACCTGGGCACTGGAGATGGTGGCTGTGGAGGGCCTGACACATTCAGTTGGGGCTAAGTGCAGGGTAAGTAGACATGGCCTTGTCACTGTCACTGCACCATAGCTGTGAAGGGGCCCAGGGAAATAGATGGTAAAACCGCAAGTCATTCCCCTTTTTTAATATTGCAGAGTGATTGTGATTACCTACTAAAATTGCCCCAAATAACATTTGATGCAGAGGAGAAAGAACAATGTGGTGTGACTGGTCCTCCCAGCCTAAGCCGAGCAGCCACAACAGTGTTATTTCCCCTCCATCAGCTCTCTATCAATCCATCTCTTGTGTCAGGTTCCCAGCCCAGTGCTTCAGGGGATGAGAGAGGAGAAAGATCCAGTCTCTGCCCTTTAGAAATGCAGAATCTGGCAGGGCGAGGCTCTCTGCAGCACTAGCCACAGGTGCCTGCTTCAGGCTCTGTGCATGGTGACTTCTCAGCCTCACTCCCACTGTTCCTCCTCTGTGACAGCCACACACTGTCCCATTCTTTCCCAGCATACTCCAGGCCTCCTCCTGTGTGGGCCCCCTCCATCTGGAAGGCCCTTTTCCTGACTCTAATGCCTTCCCTTTTGGGGAAGGTTTCCGAGGAGACCCTCCCTCT
Source organism: Nycticebus coucang (assembly GCF_027406575.1). Lineage (NCBI taxonomy): Eukaryota > Metazoa > Chordata > Mammalia > Primates > Lorisidae > Nycticebus > Nycticebus coucang. The sequence continues at coordinate 66,150,780 of NC_069793.1, read as the reverse complement.
CTATTCTCCTTTAGCACTTTCAGTTTTTCGGCTAACATTCACTGAAGCCTGTTCTGTGGTGCCTGAGTACAATAGAATGTGGCTCCTGTCTGCATGAAGCCTCCGGTCAAGTGGGCCAATCAGTACCAGGGAAAGGGCAATTAATTCTCTCCCGGTTTGTGTGTCCGTCTCTGCACTACACTGCACACTCCAGGGAGGCAGGGGCTGTGTCTGTCCTGATCACTGTTTTCTGTGTCCACAGTCTACTCCAGGGAGGGTGCTCAGTTGATTGAGAGCACCCTGGGAACCCAGAGGAGGAAGCCATGATAACAAAAGAATAATCAAAGAAGGGCTCCCAGAGGATGCTGTGGGTAGAGTTTGTACAGGAGGGAAAGAGGCAGGGCTGGAACAGGGTGTGGAGGTAAGAGTAGTCTGGGCTATGCGGGGGACATGGAGAAGAGGGATGGTGAGGTTAGCGGAGGGCAGGGCGGGAGTCCAGGTGCTGCCTCTTGGGGTTTTGGTGTCTTTTTTGCCTCTCTACATAGCTCTTGGTTTCCCCCAATCCTGGATTCTCTCTCCCTCATCCACCTACCTTGCAACAAAGTATCAGAAAAGTCCATGAATAAGGACCCTAAAGGGCATCAAGGTAGGTGGCAACAGCTGAGGTTGTCTGAGACTCTAGGATCTTCCTCTGTTAAAGTATCAGCTCCAATCACCTTCCCTACCTAGAATTGCCAAAGTATAAGGCATCCAGTTAAATTTGAATTTCAGATAAACAATAAATAGTTCTTTAGCATAAGGTATATTGGTAACATGCTTACCCTAAAAAATTATGCAGCCAGGCATGATGGCTCACATCTATAATCCTAGCACTCTTGGAGGCCATGGTGGGCAAATCGCCAAAACTTAGGAGTTCGAGCACAAAGTGAAACCCTGTCTTTACTAAAAATAGAAAAACTAACTGGGCATTGTGGTGAGTGCCTATAGTCCCAGCTACTCAGGAGGCTGAGACAAGAGGATTGCTCAAACCCAAGAGTTCGAGGTTGTTGTGAGCTATGAGGCCATGGCACTCAACCCCAGGGCAACTGAGTGAGACTGTACCTCAAAAATAAAAAAAGTAAAAATAAATAAAAAATTATTCATTGCTAATCTGAAATCATATTTAATGCAGCAGCCTGTATTTTCATTTGCTAAACTCTTCTCCCACCTTCCCATTTTGGAATCTGTCATTCACCCCTGTCCTGAGCCCCCAGGGAACCATCAGAGGTTGTGGGCCTCCTGCAATATACTCAACAAAACAGGAATTTGGAGCTGCAAGGCCCATCGAAGACTATCTGTTCCCATCTCTCCCCAATTCCTTACACAAAAGACTAGGAGGTTGAGGCCCAGAAGGTACAGGCACTGATAAATCCTTCTACACCTTTCGCCTCCTTGACTATAACTTGGGCTCCTGCAGAGCAACAGACCCTTTGTGGGGGGCTGCTCAGGAAAGACCAGGCCCCTTCCAGTCAATCATTCTAGGCACCACAGGGCAGGGAGTCTCAACGTTTCCACCTTGACCCCAGGCTGTTGTTTCTTGGATCCTAACATCCCCAAGTGAGTCACCTCCATCTCCCAGGCTAGATCTGGTATAAGGCCAAGGCCCCCAGGTGCTCCTAAACTCTTACCTGGCTCCCAGGCCAGAAGAGCCAAGTGGGAGGATCTGGGGAGGCTCTTGGGAAGGGCCAGGTGAACCGGTTGGGTCCAAGGGGGCAGGGCTGCTACTGTGGGAGGCTTATCCTTAGGCCCCTCTAATGGCTCGGCAAAGGGTTAGGGAAACTCAGATATGACCCAGCTTGACTGCCAGGGGTGCAACTGGAGGTGGGGGAAGAAAAGGACTTGATCAAAATCACTAGGGCACTCAGGCCCACGGGGCTTTCTGTGGTCTTTCCCCTCCTGGCTGACATTGCCCACCCCTCTGCATTCTGTTTCTTCATCTCACTATTACCTCCTTGACATTATATTCAAGTATTATGTGCTTATTACTGGTCTTCAGTTAGAACATAAATCCTGTTCACTGTCTGGAAATTATAGAGCAATGGTGCTTAATAAACATTATTGAAATTGTCCTGATTGCATTTCACCTTGTGTGGCACATGATACCTGAAGCCTTGGTTTTCCCACCGTCACACATTCATCACAGCATCAGACAGGACTCAGTCTCTGTACAGGGCCGTGTGCTCCCCAGGGTGGTCTGCAGCTTCCACCTCTGATCAGTGCCAAGCCTGTATCCTGGGACTGAGAAAGTAACAGCATAGGGTGGGGATGGACTGATGGAGAGTGGGTTTAGGGTGCTGCTTGGTGAGGAGTTGGGTGTCACTTGTCTGCCCCAGTGCCTTCACCTGGAACAAACAACACCTGGGCATGGACCAGGAGCTCAATCCTGGAGCCACACTGACCTGGCTACTCCCAGACAGTCTGGCCCAGGGTATAGCACTGAGCCAGGAACTGGTGGCCTATCTGCCTTGTGGGGTGACCTGCTATGGCCCTACCCCTTGCCTGGCCTCTTTCTGCCTATCTGGACAATGATGGCTCTGGGCTGACTGATCTTTAAGGCCTACCAGCTTAGCCTGCCTAAGGCTTCTGCCTACTCCCTTTCTACCCCCAAACCTCTATGCCACCACTCCTGCCCTATTCTGGGGTATTCCTTTTCTTGGGGCCCCAGACTCTTCCCTTGTCCCTGGTCATACCCTTTGCTGACCCTATCCCCTGTCCTTCTCCTGTTTATCTTGGAGACCACAGGTGATACGGACTTAATGGACTGTCCCTGGAATACTTGGGACACTTTAGGTCATCCAGAAATTTTTCAGAGCAAATCTATCCAGACTTGCCTGGCCCCAGCCCTCTGACTGGTCCGGACAGCTCCTTTGGATGCCTGCTAGGTCCAAAGCAAAACTCTTTATGTTTCCCCAGTCCTGCTCCTTTCAGCCTCAGCAAGGGCATCTCCAGTCAGCTGGTCACCTGGGCCAGGAGCCCAGGAATCATCAAGCCTCCTCTCACTTCTCCCTTGACCCCACCCAGCACTTCACTAAATCCAGTCCATCCTCTGTGATATCTGGTGATTGCCACTTCTCACCCTCCACAGAACTGCCTATGTTAATACTTCATCCTCTCCACCTGAACCTGGAAAGCAGAGGGCTCCTTGACACCACTCTGTCTACCTCCAGACCATACTTCATGTGGCAACTACAGAGGGATCCTACTGGAAACAAACCTGACCTTATCACCCCCCTGCTCAAAACCCTTGTAATGTCTCCCACAGTGCTCAGGATAAAGTCCAATTCCTTGGCCTGGCATTCAAGGCTTCTATCTGCTCTGTACCCCGCCAGCCTCATCAGCTCACCCCACACTGTTGTTCCATTGGCAGCTCAACATTCTCCAGCCTGAGCCTTGGCTCGAGGTGTTACCTCCACCTGGAATACCTGTCTGCTTCCTAATCCTTAGATCCTCCATTTTGAATCATCTTGAAAGTCCACTGTGGGAATCAATTTACTATCTAGGGAGGCTGAATAAACAAGGCTTTTCTCAGGGTGCATGTGTGTGTTTTTAGTCCGTCAATATTTATCTATTTATTCATGTACTCATAGCCTTGTTTCAAAAAGGATTTAAGGAGGGCCATTAAATATTTATTGCCTGCCATGATATGCAGCGTGTCTCTGCACAAGCCCACATACACTCAATTCGCACACAAGACCAGGGCACCAGGGGACAGGCAGAAGCTTTGCAGGGGGTCTCAGTGGGCCAGGGTGAGTTAGGATGAGACACCTGGGTTCAGAGGCAGGCCCGCCCGGCTCAGGAGGACACAGACAGACGTGGAATTGAGGTTCAAATATAGGGTTTTCTGAGCCTAGAATTCATGGAGCTGCTCCTAGAGGACCAAAGTTCAGCCCTGTCTTCAGGGTTATGAGGAGAAGGGGGGTTCTGGAAAATTAAAACCTCCAGGGTGCTCAGTGCCCCACCCAGCTAAGCTCCCCAGAGTGAAGGAGCTCAGAGGACATCTGGGACTGGGGGAGAAGGGGGAAGCTGGGAGGTGGGGAAGATTTGGAAGGAGAGAAGAGTGAGAAGGGCCTGCTAGGAGGCAGGGACAGAGGAACCAAGGCTGCAGGTTGGGGAAGGGAGACCCGCAGCTTTCCTCTGTGACCCCTCTTTGCACTTCTCTTCCCTCTTGCCCAGGTCAGCTTCATCTGTTCCTCTTTCTTCCTGCAACATTGTCTGCCAGGTGGGGGCTGGATGGGGTGAAGACAGTGGTCCCTGCTCAGGCTCTAGGTTTTCCACAGGAGGGAGCCCCAGTCCCCAGTTGGAGGGCAGCGCGGTGGGCACAGCAACTCCAGAGTTCCCAGTGGGATTTCCAGCCTCCTTTCATCTCTGCTGTCCCTCCCAGCCAGTCCAGTCCATGAGCACTAATCACTCAACTCATTTCAGAGGGGGAAACGAAGGACTAGAATATTGGTGACAGAATAAGGACTCCATCTCTTGATCCTCAGAGGCTAAAATCCTCCCACTATCAATGGTCCTAAGTGCCATCTGCTCTGATCCCTGACAGCCTGGCCTGACACAGTAAGGGATCTCAAGAAATATGTGTTGGGTTGGTGTCAGGGAGAGTCCCTGAAAAGGGGCTTTCCCTCTCTACAGCCTCCAAGCAAGGAGACATCAGGCCCCAGTCTTAACTTCCATGGTCTATTTTAAGTCCTGGGTCTCTATATTTTTACCCACAGGGCATGGAGCCCAGCTGAGCACCAGGAGGTCCAGGCTTCAGTACCAGCTTTGCCATCATTTACTGTGTGACCCGGGCCACGACCCTGTTCCTTCTGGCCTTTCACTTTTTTTTTGGCAGTTTTTGGCCGGGGCTGGGTTTGAACCTGTCACCTCTGGCATATGGGGCCGGCACCCTACTCCTTTGAGCCACAGGTACTGCCCTGGCCTTTCACTTTTGAAAGCAAGGGACCAAACTAGAAGGTCTTCAAGAGCCCTTTCTGTTCTAGGCTGTCTGATCTTTGTAACTTTCAGGTTTCCACGGAATTTGCATGCAGACGGTATTTCTGACTGGGAGCAGAACCAGTTCCCATCCCATCCTGCAGGTTAGGTAGGACTCTCCAGGCAGTGGGGAGTGTGGACAGGGGACAGCTTTGCAGTCAAAGCTGGGGCTGGCCTGGCCCATTCCCCTGTGACCCCCCCTGACTCCAACACTCAGTGTCTGGGAACTGACGCAGGTTGAGCTGAGGCAGCTGTCAAAGCAGCCCTAAAATTAGCCCCAGTAGGGATAAGGAAGGGGGGAGCTGGCCCAGGATTCTGGCTCCCATGGCCCCAAGAGACTGAGTCCACACCCTACTCAAGATGGAAGAGGTCAGCCAGAGTTCTGGCAGTTACCTATGGTGATGCTCTCCATGGAGAGTTATAAACTAGTGTGATCATGTTTCAGAAGGGGCGTTAAAGAGCATGAAGAACCCCCTGCCAGTTGCTTGGCCCTGATGTGGATCCCAGACCCCTGCCCTTCAGAGCCCTGGGAGAACCACGTAGGGACCGTGTGTTATTCATGATCTAGAACAGGGTTAACGGAACCAGTCCTCCCAAGGCTGAATTGGATAACTTCACACCTTAGTGATAGCTCCCAAGAGCAGAGGAGGAGCCAGGAAGTATATTAGCCTGATATAGGAATAGATTGAAGACACCAGGGACAAGCCCAAAGCCAGCCCCCTCGCACCCAGGGATACAACTCCACCCACTTCCTTCTTCTCTGCTTTGGTGCACTAAAGATCATATTAAAATGCAAATTCTAGGCTGGTGCCTGTAGCTCAAGCAGCTAAGGTGCCAGCCACATATACCAGGGCTGGCTGGTTTGAATCCAGCCTGGGCCTGCCAAACAACAATGACAACTACAACCAAAAAATAGCCAGGCATTGTGGCGGGGGCCTGTAGTCCCACCTACTTGGGAGGCTGAGGCAAGAGAATCACTTAAGCCCAGGAGTTTGAGGTTGCTGTGAGCTGTGATGCCATAGCACTCTACTGAGGGTGAGAGCTTGAGGTTCTGTCTCAAAAAAACAAACAAACAAACAAAAAAACCCCCGCAAATTCTGTTAGGTGCAGTGGCTCACGCCTGTAAAACCAGACTCCAGAGACTGAGGCAGAAGGGTTACTTGAGGCCAGGAGTTCAAGACCTTCCTGTGCACCATAGTGAGACCACCCATTAAAAAAAAAAAAAAAAAGAGGGCGGTGCCTGTGGCTCAAAGAAGTAGGGCACCAGCCTCATATACTGGAGGTGGCGGGTTCAAACCCAGCCCCGGCCAAAACTGCAAAAAAAAAAAAGAGAGAGAAATTTGCTGGGTATGTTGTGTACCTGTAGACTCAGACCCTGGGAAAGTAGAACTGGGAGGATCACTTGAGCCCAGGAGTTTAACGTTGAATGAGCTTGATGATGCCTGTGCAGCAGAGTGAAACTGTCTCTAATTAAAAAAAATAAAATGTAGATTTTTTGATTCAGAAGATCTGGGTGGGGTGTGAAATTCTTCAAGATTCTAACAAATTTACTTATTGGTCTGCAGATCACACTTTGAACATGAAACTCACTTCCCAGCCAGCTTGGGTAGACCCCAAGGCTAGAATCCCTCTCTTCTCCTATACCATGGGCATCATCCCCCCACAACAGAGCCTGCAGAAGCCCAGGTGCAGGCACACACGCTGTAACAGGTGTGACTGTTTTATTCGGGGTTCCTGCATGGGCATGGATGTGTGCATGGCAGTCCCTGTGCCTCTGTGTGTACTGCGCCTGTCTTCTGACATGCATACAGAATGCACAAAGATCCATAAGTACAATAACAATGAAATAAAAATAGCTTAACTTCTAAAAATAGCTAAACTTTATTAAGCACTATGCCCAGGCAAGGTACTAAGACTGTTACACACAATATCTTATTTAATTCTCATAACAACTCTAAAGAGATGAGAAAATCAAAGCTCAGTCACACAGCTGAGAAGCGGCAGTCAGGGCTGGGATGTGCAGGTGCATCTGTGTCCATCAGAGTATCTGCCTCGATGCTGTGAGTTGTGAGCATGTGAGCCACTGGGTGGGCACAGGTGATGTAGGAGGCAAGCAGCAGCAAGGGTGGAGCAGTGGGGTAAGAGTCAAGCACAATGATACAGAGTGTGAGCTTTCTGCAGTGGGGAGAAAGAAGGAAACACCGGTGGAAGGAGACACAAACGGGAGCTGGGCAAGTCTGGGCCTGAGTCTCCATCCTGCCAGGCCCAGCTCTGACTTCCTCCTCTTTGAAATGAGTGTGATAATATTTGTTTCATGAGGCTCCGCTGTAAGAAAGAAATGTGATAATAATACAAAGTGCCCTGCCTGGGGCCTGCCTGGCACAGAGCAGGTGCTCAGGATGTGTGAGCTGGCCCTTCCTCTCCCCCTGTGACTGCACTGCTTGGCCATTTGGGGAGAGGCTTGTGCCCTAGCTGGTTACAGCCAGCTCACTGGATTAATAGAAGGCATTCTGGGGAGGGCCAGGGACATGCAGGGACAAGGTATGGAGGGTGATGAGAGCACCCTGGGTGTGGGGGAGGAACAGACATCTGAACAGCTCAGAGCCTGGCCCACTCCCCCCTTGTAGCAACAGGAGAGGCTACAAGGCTGGAGACCTCCCAACTCAGGAGCAGCCCTCTCAGGAAACCAAACACCCCATCCCTTGACTCAGCCCTCAGCTATGCCAGACACATTAGTCCTCACGGTCCTCTAGGCCGTGCCCACTGGAGACCAAATTTCCTCTGGGCTGGGCCAGACATCAGTTAGGCTTGGCCTTTAGAGGGCCCTGGTGACTCATCTGTCCTTCCTCTACCCACAATCCTGACCTTGCTTCTGGAGCTGGGGTCTCCTTGAAGCTGCCCACAACTGGGGAAGCATCTGTGAAGCATTGTTAGGCTGACCCTTACCCATCTGCCTGTGTTGCTAGAAAATTTGCTGCCTGAGTCACAGCTCATGGGTGACAAGCTGCTTCTTGTAGGCCTCAGTAAAAAGTGGGAAGTTGCCTGGGTGGGCATTAGTCTCACCTGCGATCTAGAGCAGAGGGGGCACTCAGATCCTGGGAAACAGGTACTATGTACAGAGCCCAAAGCACACCGTGGATGAGGGCTGACTCCGGATGGGAGATTATAGCATTGGTAGATCCAGATGAGTAACTGCACCCACCTCCTTCATTTTCCACATGAGAACTCTAAGGCCAAGAGAGACCAGGGTCTCCTAGAGCAGGGACACAGAACCCATCACAGTCGTCCACCCATGTTGCAGATGGAAGAGCTTCTAGAGGAGGCTGTGAAAGACCAGCTCTGGTGCCCTCATGTGGCCGCAAGGAAGAAAGGCAGAGTGGGGCCCAGCTTTGGGTGATACCACGTGAGGTGCCCCTCCTGGGTAACAGGGTTAAGAGGTCTCTGCAGTTACAAAGTCTCTTTCCCTACAAGTCACATCAATCCATTATCTATCTCCCCCACTAGACTACCCTTGCTCCCTAAGGGTAGGGCAAGATCTGATCCATCATATCACCAGGGCATGCGGGGAGGGCATTGTGAGAGTTTGAGGAAGTAGTCTGAACTGAATTGAATTCAGTATCAATGGAAGGAAACAGTGAGGAATGTGGACTGAGGCTTAGGCACAAAAATGTTCATTGAATCAAGGTTAGTAAAAGCAGAAATTGTGTTGATAATTGTTGAAATGGGTGATGGCACAGAGGCTCATTATACTGTTCAATTTACTTTAGTGTGTGTTTAAAATGTTTTGGAACCATGGAATTAATAGAAATGGGCCCAGCAATAGAAACCTAAATAAATCATGATACACTTGTTCAAAGGAATAATGTCTAGAGACATTAAAAATTCTGCCATGGAGGGTTTTTGTTTTTAATTATAACATCTTTATTGATATATAATTCACATACCATACAATTTGCCCATTTAAAGAGTACAATTCAATGATTTTTAATATATTCACAAAGTTTTGCAGTCATCAACCATCACCATGATCGATTTTAAAACATTTTCATCTCTGTCCAATAAAACTCCATCCCCAATAGCAGTTCCTCCTCATTTGTCCCCAAACCTCCCTGCTCTTTAGCCCACAAATCTACTTTCTGTCTCCATTGATTTGTTTACTCTAGACATTTTATATAAACAAATCATACAACATGTGGTCTTCTGATTGTGACTTTTTCCCTTAGTAAAATATTTTCAAGATTCATCTATGTTGCAAGTATCAGTACTTCTCTCCTTTTTGTAATTGAATAATATTCCATTGTATGGATATACTACATTTTATTATCCATTCATTAGTCAGTGGGCATTTGGGTTTTTCCTTTTTTTTTTTTTTTTAGCTATTACATATAATGCTGCTATGAATGTTCATGTACTGGCTTTTGTGGGGACATATGTTTTTACTTCTTTCAAATGTATACATAGCAGTGAAATTTATGGGTCTCTTTTTTTCTTTCTTTTTGAGATAGAGTCTCACTTTGTCACCCTTGGTAAAGTGCCATGGCATCTTAGCTCACAGCAACCTCAAACTCTTGGGTTTAATTGATTCTTTTGTCTCCCTACTATGGGATGATAGGTGCCTGCCATAGTGATCGACTATTTTTAGAGACTGGGTCTCACTCTGGCTCAGGCTGGTCTTGAACTTGTGAACTCAGGCAATCTACCCACCTCAGCCTCCCAGAGTTGCTAGGATTACAGGTGTGAGTCACCTCACCTGGCCTGATTTCAGGGTCTTACAGTAACACAATGCTTAACTCTTTGAGGAACTGTATGTTTTCCAAAGGGGCTGCACCATTTTACATTCCCACCAGCACTGTATAAAGGTTCTGGTTTGCTGGACTTGTTATCTGTCTTTTTTTATTCTAGCCTTCCTAGTGGGTGTGGCCCATGCAACTTTTAATGATACGGGAAAATATACTTGGTATAATGTTAGATTTTTTTTTTTTGAGACAGAGTCTCACTTTGTCACCCATGGCAGAAGGCTGAAGCGTCATAGCTCACAGCAACCTCAAAGTCCTGGGCTCAAGTGATTCTCTTGTCTCAGCCTCCTGAGTATTTGGGACTACAGGCACCTGCCACAACACCCAGCTATTTTTAGAGATAAGGTCTAACTCTTGCTCAGGCTGGTCTCGAATTCATGAGCTCAGACTATCCACCAGCCTCAGCCTCCCACAGTGCTAGGAATACAGGCTTGAGCCACCATGCCAGGCCTATAATGTTAGATTTTTTAAATTAGGCTTTAGAAATGTTTATACGATGTGATCTCAACTCTCTAACATATTAATATATATGTCTAAATAAACCAGACTCAGAAACAATCTAACAAAATGTCTATTGCAATTTGGGTGATCTAAAAATTTTTGACAATGTGAACATGGAAAAAACCCAATTTTTTTTTTTTTTTTGAGATAGGATCGCACTCTATTGCTCAAACTAGAGTGCAGTAGTGGCATTATTATAACTCACAGCAACCTCAAACTCCTGAGCTCAAGTGATCCTCTTGCCTCAGCCCCCCAGGTAGCTGGGATTACAGGTGCATACCACCATGACTGGCTAATTTTTCTATTTTTAGTATAGACAGGGTCTTGTTCTTGCTGAGGCAGGTCTCAAACTCCTGAGCTCAAGCAATCTACCTGCCTCAGCTTCCCAGAGTGCTAGAATTACAGAAGTGAGCCACTGTCTCCAGCCAAAACACTAACATTATAAGGTAAACAAAAAACAAGAAGTGTTAATAGAAAGTTAACAAAAATAAATTTAAAGTTTAAAAGTATAGTGAATGATGTTAATTAAGGATCAGAGTCTGGGCTCTCAGAGGCAGATGTGTGAATGTGATAAGAGAGGTAGAAGGGTCAAGCTATTGATTCCAGGGTATGGGAATATTTGGAATATTTGGAAAAAGATCAGTTACTCTCAGTGGGAATCAGGGAAGGCTTCCTGGAAGAGGTAGCCCTACACCTCGCTGGATCTGAAGCAAGAGGAGGATTAAACTCATGGAGATAGATGGGGAGAATGCAGATCCCAGATACATCAGACATAGGCTGCTGGGGTTGCAGACGAAGGCACCAGTGTCTCTAAAGGCAGAGACCGGGGTCTGAGATTCCCTTACCTGTGCATTGGCCCTGCTCACCTCCCTTGGGGGTTGTTGTGAGGCTCGAATGAGATAGGAGCTTGAAGCAGCTCCAGGACTGGTGAGTGATTTGCTGTAAGGATAGAGCAAGAGACAAGGCTGAGTCTCAACACTCTAAAGGTGGTGATGTGAAGGGAGGTTTAAAGAAGGGTGACCTTTAGCTGGGCTTTGAAAGATGGAGGGCTGGTAGAGGAGGGGATGTTCCAGGCAAAAGCGGCTGAAATAGGCCCCCTTGGGGTGGGGGTGGGGTGTTGAAGGGAGGGGTGCCTAAGCCTGTTCACAATAGAAAAGTCACTACAGCAAAGACACAAATAGTATCCTGGGAGAGAGGCCAAACAATCACATTATCTACTTTTACCAGCTAAACCCAGAGGGCGGAACTGTCTCAAGGTCAGCTAGGGAGATCTTGGCCTCGGCTTCCCAGAAGAGGCCTCTTGGCACAGGAGGTGGCTGAAGGACTAGGGGTTACGGTGGGATTCAGAGATTTGTCCCCTAAATTTTAAGGTATTTCCAAGCCCTCCTTCCCTACCTCTCAGGCAAATGGCCCCTCTGGTATCAAAGGGTTGGAATTGGGGAAGGAACAATTTTATTTTTTTTTCTCCTCTGTTTTTTCCATGCTTTCCACTTTCCTCTGGGCAAGTACTACCTTTGTTGCTGCAGTAAGTGGCTGTTGCTACTTTTTATTATTATTATTATTATTTTTTATTTTTTTTGTAGAGACAGAGTCTCACTTTACTGCCCTCGGGTAGAGTGCTGTGGCGTCACACGGCTCACAGCAACCTCTAACTCTTGGGCTTACGCGATTCTCTTGCCTCAGCCTCCCCAGCAGCTGGGACTACAGGCGCCCGCCACAACGCCCGGCTATTTTTTTGTTGCAGTTTGGCCGGGGCTGGGTTTGAACCCGCCACCCTCGGCATATGGTGCTGGCGCCCTACTCACTGAGCCACAGAGACCATTTCCAGGACATTTTGCTTAGAGTTTGCAAAAAGTCAATATAAAATCCTGCAACTTATTAACAAATGTTTGGGGGTGGGGGGAAGGTATCCAGGGAGATAAAGCAAATGTAGCAAAATGTTAATAATTGATGCACGTAGGCAAAAGGTATACCAGTGTTCATGGCACTACTCTTTCAACCTTGCCATCAATTTTAAATTTTTACAAAAGTTTTGGGGGCCAGGCCACAGTAGCTCACACCTATAATGGCAGCACTTTGGAAGGCCAAGGCAGAAGGATCATTTGAGTCCAGGCATTTGAGACCAGCCTGGGCAACGTAAAGAGACCCCATCTCTGCCAAAAAATAAATGATTAGCCAGGCATGGTGGCACATGCCTATAGTCCCAACTATTTTGGAGGCTGAGGCTAGAGGATTGTTTGTACCCACTAATTTGAGGCTGCAGTGAACTGTGATCACACCAGTGCACCACAGCCTGGGCAATAGTATGAGGTCCTGTCTTTAAAAAAAAGAAAAAGAAAAAGTCTTAGGGAAAGTGGCAAGATATAAAATGATACATATAATGGGAACCAAAAATTGGAAGAAGGGAACATCAAACAATAAAACAAAGTCTTTTTGATTTTGAGTTTAGCAAAGATTTCATAGATAAAAAACCAGAAACATGATCTATAAATGAAAAATAATGATAAATTTAACTGCACCAAAATAAAAAATATTTGCCCTTTAGAAGATACTATTAGGGCTCGGCACCTGTAGCACAGTGGTTACAGCGCCAGCCACATACACAGAGACTGGCAGGTTCAAACCTGGCCCAGGCCAGCTAAACAACAATAATGACAACTACAACAAAAAATAGCCAGGTATTGTGGTGGGCACCTGTAGTCCCAGCTACTTGGGAGGTGGAGGCAAGAGAATCCTTAAGCCCAAGAGTTTGAGGGTGCTGTGAGCAGTGACAGCACAGCACTCTACTGAAGGCAACACAGTGAGACTCTGTCTCAAAAAAAAAAAGGACACTGTTAGGAGAATGAAAAGACAAGCCACTAACCAGAAGAAACTATTGCAAATCACGTATCCAAGAAAGGATTTGTATCCAGAATGTATAAAGAACTCTCAGCTTGATGCCTGTAGCTCAGTGGTTAGGGCACCGGCCACAGACACTGGGGCTGGCAGGTTCAAACCTGGCCTTGGCCTGCTAAGCAACAATGACAACTACAACAAAAAAATAGCCGGGCATTGTGGCAGGCACCTGTAGTCCCAGCTACTTGGGAGGTTGAGGCAAGAGAATCACTTAAGCCCATGAGTTTGAGGTTGCTGTGAGCTGTGACATCACGGCCAGTGCCAAATAGTGAGACTTTGTCTCAAAAAAAAAAAGAAAAAAAGGAACTCTCAAAACTCAATATAAGAAAACAAACCACCCAATAAAAAATGGGCAAAAGATTTGATCAAATATTTTAGCAAGGTGTACAGATAGTAAATAAGTACATGAAAAGATGTTAAAAATATATCATTAGCTACTAGGAAAATAAAAATGAAGACCACAATGAAATATCACCTTCTAGTTATTAGAATGGCTAAAATTAAAAAGACTGACCACACCAAGTGGTAGTGAGGCTATGGAGCAACTACATTTCTCATACATCGCTGAAAGGACTGTAAAATGGGAGCACCACTTTGGAAAACCATGTAGTAGTTTCTTAAATACAAACCTACCGCATAACCCAGCCACTCCACTTCTATTATATTATAATATTTTCTCAAGATAAGTCAAAGCATATATCTATAGACTTGTACACAAATGTTCAAAGCAGCTTATTTGTAATAGCCTCAAATGGGAAACAATCCAAATGTATACGAATGAGTGAATGGAACACTCAGCAAAAAGGAGTGGCTTTATGCCAGGCATAGTGGCTCATGCCTGTAATCCTAGCACTCTGGCGCGGGGCGCGTGGATTGCCTAAGCTCGTGGATTCAAGAACAGCCTGAGCAAGAGCGAGACCTCATCTCTAAAAATAGCCAGGTGTTATGGAGAGCGCCTGTAGTCCCAACTACTCTGGAAGCTGAAGCAAAGAGAATCGTTTAAGCCTAAGAGTTTAAGGTTGCTCTGAGCTGTGATGCCATGGCACTCTATGGAGGGTGACAAAGACTCTGTCAAAAAAAAAAGGTAAACTAGTGGACAATTTCTGAAACAGTAGTGTGAAAAGCTCTGCAGACACTCCAGAACTTCTCCTCAGTTGAACAACTGCTAAAAGTTAACATATATAATTACATATTTATATCTACGTGAGTATTAATATAGGTATGTGTTCCCTTGAAATGGTTCTAAGGGCAAACAGCAAATAAAAGAACATTTTTTCAAGACAGTGTATTGAATCTCAATAAGAATGGTAAGATTCTGTGGCATTCCCTGCTGCTACATGCTCAGGAAGATAGAAACTCTTTCCCAGGCAGGTAAAGCCAAGTGCACAGGCTCTTTCCTCTCCCAGTCAAAAGATATGGTATCTCTCTCTGATAAAGGCTACCAGCATTTCTCATCCTCTCATTGCTGGAACATTTGGGTAGCCCCAAGAAAAAGAAAATAAAGGAGTGAAACTTTGGCTTACACCTCATTCAAAAATTAACTCAAAATGAATCAAAGAACCTCAAGAGCTAAAACTATAAAGCTCTTAGAAGAAAACATACGTTGCATAAGAAATTTGTATCTAAAATATACAAAGAATTATTGCAATTCCATAATAAAAAGATAACCTAATTTTTAAATGGGTAAAGGATCTAAATAAACATTTTTTCCAAAGCAGATATACAAATGGACAATAAATACTTGAAAAGATGCTTTGATATCATTACTTATCAGGGAAATGCAAATTAAAACCACAGTGGAAACCACCTCATACTCACGAAGATAGCCATAATAAAAAAGTCAGATAATAACAAATGTTGGGAAGGATATGGAGAAATCAGAATGCTCACAGATTTCTAGTTGGCATGTAAAATGGTACATTTACATTGGAAAAGAGTTTAGCCATTTCTCAAACAATAAACAGAGAGTTACCATAAAACTCAACAATTGGGTGGCACCTGTGGCTCAGTGAGCAGGGCACCGGCCCCATATACTGAGGGTGGTGGGTTCAAACCCGGTCCCGGCCAAACTGCAACAAAAAAATAGCCAGGCATTGTGGCGGGCGCCTGTAGTCCCAGCTACTTGGGAGGCTGAGGCAAGAGAATCACCCAAGCCCAAGACCTAGAGATTGCTGTGAGCTGTGATGCCATAGCACTCTACTGAGGGTGACAAAGTGAGACTCCGTCTCTAAAAAAAAAACTCAACAATTGCCCCTCTAGGTATATACCCAAGAGATATACCCAAGATATATGCAAAACCTTGAACACAAATGTTTATACTGGCATTATTCATAATAGTAAAAAGGTAGGAAAAACCACAATTTTAATCAACTGATAATTGGTAAAACAAAACATGGTGTGTCCATACAATCTACAATATAGCTGAACCTTGAAAACATTATGCTAGGTGAAAATAGTCGCAAAAGACCACACATTTTATGATTCCATTTATCTAAAATGTCCAGAATTGGTAAATATATACAAATAGAGAGTAGATTTGTGGTTTCTTAGGGCTGAGGGTGAGGGTGAATTAGGAACAGAGGAGTGATAACTAAAGGGTGTGGGTTTTGTTTTTTTTTTGAGGTGACAAAAATATTCTAAAACTGAATGTAGTAAGGCTTATGTATATCTGTGAATATTCTAAAAACCATTGAATTGTATACTTTAAATTGATGAGTTATGTGTGAGTCATATCGCAAGAGAGCTATTATTTTGATTTTGTTAATGTATATTTTAAGAAATTTTAAGAAAGATGTCAGGAAAGATATCAAATTACAATAGTGGATAGCTAAAGCATTGGGATTACAGATTATTTCCTTTTATACTTTTTTCCTACTTTTACAATTTTTCTCTAATGAGCAGAAAAACATTTTCAAAGGTAAAGAAAATCAGTTTAATGGTAGAAAAAATGAAAGACTGTTTTAGATTTAAAAAGAGCGAATGAACATTGGTTGGATCCTTGATCCTTTCTCTTCCCCTCGCCCCCCCACCAAACAGCTACAAAATACATTTTAGGAAAATTGGGAGAAATATAAATTGGGTATTAGATGATGGTATGGAATTATTACTGCTTTTTGTAGGATTGTGGTTGCGGATATGTAGAAAAAAATCTTAGGAGCTTCATGCTCTTGGGGGTCATCGAATATAGTACCCGCAAATTTCAAATGGTTCAGATTTTTAAAAAAGACAATGATGAAGCAAATAAGATAAAGCATTAATATCGAATCCAGGGAAGCATATGGATGCTCATTTGATTATTAAATCCTTTTTTTCTTTGTATTTGATATTCTTCTTAGTAAAGTATCTCAAGAATGGAAGAAAAAGTATCCAATGTACTCAGTCCTACTATGAAACTAATTTATGGCTTTCACATGAAAGCTATAACCCAGTTATAACCTAAGAATAGGGGGAAGGGGGAAGGGAAGGAAGGGAGGAGGGAGGGGAGCAGAGGGAGGGGGATTGGTGGGACTACACCTGCGGTGCATCTTATAAGGGTATATGTGAAACTTAGTAAATGTGGAATGTAAATGTCTTAGCACAATAACTAAGAAAATGCCAGGAAGGCTATGTTAACCAGAGTGATGAAAAGGTGTCAAATGGTCTATGAAACTAGTGTATGGTGCCCCATGATCACATTAATGTACACAGCTATGATTTAATTAAAAAAAAAATTGGAGGGAAATGTTATAAACAAATTTGCTAAGCACACAGTAGAGCCTCTCTGGGCTCAGGAAAGATAAGAAGAGACCTGAAGCTTGGGGGCGGGGAGCCCAGACAGGGCTAAGATCTGAAGCGCTGGAGTTTCCCACCAGAAAGAATGTGCCCACAGGGATGGGCAATGGGGAGAACTCCCATGCCAGCAAGAGGCTAATGAGCAGCTTTTTATGCATTTACTTATTTAATCCTCACCATATCCCAAAGGCAGACGCTATTGTTATCCCCATTTTATAGTTGAGGAAACTGAGACAAAATAACTGCTTAGAGATTCTTCTACAAATCCAAGGCCTATGTTGGTGCTTCCTGGGGGTCAAGGAGATCGTAGGATTGTGTCCCCCAAGAGCAGCCTATGGACAGCCTAACCTAGCCCCTAGTCTGGGGAAAAAGGAGAGGGTTTCAGGACTCAGGACCTCAGCTGGGTGCCTGTATCTGCACGGACACTGGGGGCGAAAGCAGAGGGTGGGGACAGGGAGCAGGGAATTCCAGAGAAGCTGTGTTGGCCACTGGCACCCAAGGCTGTGACCTTTCTGACCTCATATTCTGGCAATTCTTCTTTTATCCTCCTCCTCTCCACTCCTGTCACCCTCAAACTTACACACAAAAATACTCCTCCATGCCTGAGCCTGGGATGCCTTCTGTTCACACAACAAATTACTATCATCCTCCCAGCTCCAAGAGCCTGGCTCTGGGATTCCACTCCCAACACCACCTTTCTCAGCAGATCAGAATTGATTCCTTGAGGGCCCCCAGGTCTGCTCAGACCTGGCCCAGAAAACAGTGAGGGTTGTAATGATGACAATTCCTCTCATCCATGGCTCCGCGGTGCTCAGGACCTTTCTCTGCCCTGTACTGTGCTGTCACAGTCTCCTCATCCAGAGCGGTTGCTTTCTGGGGATCTTCTCCCCTCAGAATCCCTTCCATAGCTCAGGGCGGCACAGAGGTCTCACAGGGAGAGGTTTGGTGGGGGCGCCATCAGCATGACGCATGTGGCACCAGTTGGACTCCAGGGGGCGCTGTCAGCCCAAGTAAGGATTGGAAAGTCCGCACAGGAAGATGGGGGTGGGGCTGTCAAAGCCCCAAATTCCAAAGCTGCTTCTCTACACTCTCCACACCCTGTCCATTCTGCCTGATTTAAAAGCTTAGAATGTCAGGGGTAGATTGACAGTGTGGACCCTCCAAGCCCCAGATGCAGAGAGGAACAGCAACCTTCACACAGATAAACAAAGAGGACCCAGATGTCCTGAGAGGCCTAGGGTGGGCAAGCAGCCACCCTAAGCACCAGTCATTTCTTCCAGACTGCCACAGAGGGTTGTGTGATGAATAGCCCTTCTTTTCACGTTTAAACCTTACTGCCTCCTGTTGGTAGTAAAAGCTGAAAAATGGCCAGAGCGCTGGGTTCTGGTCCTGATTCTGGTCCTAGTGTGCTCCTCTGGCCTGTGCCCACTTCCCTGGGATTCTGATTGTGAAATGGGGGGTGGACAAAAGAGCTCTGAGCTACCAGGTCTCCAGGATCGTCACTGGATGGGAGAGGCCAGTTGGCACCTTGGGGAAGGACAGGCTGCTCTGGGAGCTGCCAGACAAGAAGCATTTTCCAGGAGCTAGAAGGGCTGGCAGAGCTCAGGACTAGGCTGAGCAACCACAATGGACCTTTGTGTGTAGGTTCAGTCTGGACTCCCTTGCAGGCCCAGCCCTTGGGCTGGAGTGGGTCCTGCTTTCTGATCTGCAGCCAGACCCAGTTCCTGATCAACCTGTCTTAGGCTCAGAGACAGGAGCCAAGGATGGGTTCACAGTCCAGAGCAATGCTCACAGGTTTGTCAGCAGCGCCTAAATTTCTACCATCAGCCTTCTTGAAATTCTCTTGCCTAAATAACTTCACAAAAATTTAATGACCCATCACCCCAATCAGATGGGGCCCCCAAAGGAGCAGGGAGCAGGTCTTTTCCCCCTCATGTCAAGTCAGGGAGCTCAGGACAGCCTATTGGTTTGCTGAAGGTCCCTGGTTAGGGAATCCATCTGGGAGACCTGGGCATGGTTCCTCGTGGAACCTTAGTTTCTTCTGCTAATAGGAGGGAAGGAGGGTTAGTAACACTCATTTGAGGGGACACAGACACTGGTGGGGGGAGGCCTTCAGAAACACAGCCTCCCCCACCTCCAGAAGGACTCCATCCAAATCAGCCCAGATAGACTCCACTCTTCCTCCCCTTCTCCTGTGGCTCCAATCACACTTGCTTCTGGAGCCCTGTCTGAGGATCTAAGCTGCCTCTGAGGAAGCCCTTCTGGATACCATGTAGCCTGCACCCTGGTTCCCTTTCTCTGGGTTAAATAGTCTTGCTGGGGCCTTTGCTAGCACCAGGCTCCCTAGGGGACACTTTACACCAGGCATCTCTGTGAAGTCCAGCAAACTATCCTAAGCATAAAAGGAGATGATGCATGTGAGGTGTTATATGTAAACTGTAAAGCAGGGAACCACTATGAATTGCTAATATCCACAAGAGGAAAATTTAAAGAGACAGTCAAGACCATATATTTGTATCACATAAAAAAGGGCTGAGATCTGAGATGACAAGAATGCAGTGGGATATGACCAGCACAAAGATAGATTTGGCTACATTAGCAGAAGCATAAAGCCTAGAATGTAGGAGGCGACCAACTGGCTTTTCCCTGGAGCTTTGTTTCCATTCCTTGGGAATGGCTTCAGTACTGTGGGCTTTGCCACAGGTAGTGTCAGACTGTGGGCAAAGCACATGCGGAGTCACTGTCCTTCCAGCTTAATAGGGCCATCTTGGGACCGGGGTGGGCAGCTGACTTTGGTACCCTAGGAAGACTATGGGAATGTCATCAGAGGTTGGTCAAGTGCAAAAGACAGTCTACAGGCAGAAGGGGCTGCTTCTGCAGACAGGCAGGGAGGGTGTGAGAGCAAGGTGAGTCCAGCTGAGGAGTCTGTGGAGAGAGTTCCTCCTCTGGTGGGATGGACAGAAAAGCTTGGGAGGACTCTCCATGTCAATCAAGGAATCTGAGGTTCTGAGGCTGATGGTGCCTTGTCCTAAAACCACTTAGTAGTGAGTATCTTAGCAAGCCAGGAGCAATGCTGTTAGTTCCTCAGCCATTTGTTATGTGTGGCTTTATTGTTGGGTGTGGATCAATATACCTTTTTAAAAAAGAAACAAAAAAAAACCCTGTGAGTGGGAGGCAGGGCCCTGCTGTCCAAGGTCACTTCTGTTTATCTTTTTCACTGGTACAACTGGGTGCTGGGAACTCAGGCAGTGCCCAGAGTGTACCTCTGGCTTCCCCTTCTCTGCCGAGTCCTGGTTCCTAAACCCAACCCAGCCAAGGTAAAGACAGGCTTTGAATGTGTGAACAGACTTGGACTTGAGTTCCTGCATTGCTATCTGCAGGCTTTGTGGCCTTGGGCAAATTGCTTTGCCTCCTTGAACCTTTGTTCTCTGACTTGTTAAACGTAGGCAAGAACATCTGCCTCCAAGGCTGTTTGTTGTAGGGATTAGAAAGAATGTGTGTCAGGGACCTGGTACGTAATGAGAGCTCAGTAAATGTAAGCCCCTTTCTCCCCGCTCTTTTCTCTCCTAGGGAGACATTATGCAGTGAGAAGCCCTGGGCTGAGGGTCAGGACACTTGGATCTGGTGGGTAGATTTTGTTGTTCGCTGGCTGTATAACTTCAGGGGAGTCCCTGCCCCTCTGTGACGTTCATTTCAGTATCTGGAAAAACAAGGCAGGAGAGCAAGGTGATCTCTCTAGGGGCTCTTCCTTTTCTCCATCCCCAGATACGGTGCTGCCTGGCTAGGTTTGACTTGCCTGAACATAGGCAGAAAATGATCCAGCCTATTGGGCAGGACCCCACTTTGAGGTTGGACACTGCACCTGACACACTGGGTGACCTGAGACATGCCCTTCCCCCTTTAGACCTTGGATTGGATGCTGTGGGCTCTGTAGCCCCTTTGGGGCTAGGATCAAGGATGATCCTAGGATCTCGTGATTCTCGTGAGATCAAGTAGGCCCAAGCAAACCCCCCATCTATAGGGACCCCTAGACTCACCTACAGCAACAACCTCCGGTTCCACATTCTCTGTGGAAGAATTCACCCTCTCTCCCATCTCATGGTTTTTCCTTCCACATCTTGTCCAAGACTGAGAGCTGCTGAGACTCCCATCTCATTATTCCCTTCTCAGCATTCCACAAGCCTCCCAAAACTCTCTAGGCCCTTCACCCCTGAAATCATGGGGTTTCCTCCAACAGGGTATTGTCTTGACCCTTTCTTACTCGTTTCACAAGAACAGAACTTGGGGAAAGCTTCCCGTGTAATGTTCCACCTCTCCAAGCATCTTGCCTGCCTTCCCACCACCACAGACACTTCCCTTTCCTTGAAGCTCTCCAGAAACACATGAGCAGTTTGAGCCAGAGGCCGCCCCCTTGGAGAAGTAGCTAGATCACTTGACAGTCCTGTGTTTTGGTGTCCCAAGCTCAGGCACATAAGGCAGGTCCCTGCTGGGTTAATCTGCTTCTGGACAGCTGGCAAATGGCAGGTTCACAGCGCCACACCCATTGTGTGGGCTATAAAGTTCACCTGGGACAGGGAGAGGCCATCATACTTGCAGGCTTCTGAGCAGTGTCACCACGGGGCTGTGCCAGATACTGCCCTCTGGCAGGAAGAGAGCTGCCAGATGGGGAGGCCTGGTTCACTGCCAGATCTCTGACAGGGGCCTGCTCCATTCTGGATCTGATTCTCCTCCTAGAGAAGCAGAAAGGGGTAGAACTCAGAATTCTCCTTTCCTCTGGGACTGCTGGCTGTGTTGGCTGCCCTACCCATAGGGAATGGTGGGAAGAGGCTAAGGAGGTCTGGAGAGGGAGTTCCCCTACAAGCTGGGGGCCTCCTCTGGGCACTCCCAGTCTCGGGCCCTGTTTCTCACGATCTAGCTGACCACATTGCGCATGGCCATCGGCGTACTCCCCGGAAGGAGTGCTCTGAGTGAAGTGGGGCTGAGTCACCTTGAGCTCTAGGCCCTATTTTAGGGCTTGGAACAAAATGGATACTTTAAAAGTTTCTACTATCTATGCCCTGTTTGAATCTTTCCAGCACTGACCCATAAAGGCCCTAGCAGGGGACCTCCTTCTAATAGAAACAAAGAGGCCTCAGAGGGGGCACTTTTAGTTCCGAATGATGGAATGCTAATGCTGGCCTAGGGCAGATCCTGAGGGATTTGGGGGCCGCTAGGGCCCGCAGAGTGGAATGGAAAGAGCTCTATGGCATTCTACCAATCGCTGATTATTTTGTTTATGATCCTGTCCCACTCTTGGCATGGATTCTGGGCTCCAGCCCACCGAGACAGACTGCCTGTGAACTGCTGGGTGTCTAGGTATTCCATTTCAGGGCTGGGCCTGTCACTACTTTCTCTACTTGAGGTACTCTCCTCATCTCCTTCTTCCTGGAAACCAAAGTCTACTGACCATGGGAACCAAAAGTGACCTTTCCTCTCCAAGTTCCCCAACACTCTCAGTTTTTGCTGCTTATCAGCCCACCTAGCCCCAGAGTTATTGGTGCTGTTATCTTATCTGTCTCAGGAGGCTGCTCTGACAGAGAGCAAATACCAGCCCCTGCAGCCTCAGTTTCTTCCCCCACCAATTGGGAATAGTGATCCCTACCCTTCCAGGGTGATGTAGGCATTCAATGAGTCAGCCCAGAAGCCAACACAGAGTCATCTCAGTTGTCCACACACAGGGCAGGTGGTAAGGCGCAGCCAGCGTACACCAAAGATGCAGGAGCCTCAGAGCTGGGGTTCTCAGCCCAGTAGCAAAGCTCTACTAAGCAGTTTAACAGCTCACTTCACTGCCCAGGCACAGAGAAGAATGGTCTGGGGGTGTGGGAAGCTCAGAGTAGAAGGTAAGCACATTATAAGGTGATCAGCTTTGGGTGAGGTGGGGACCACTAGCCTCTTCTGGGCACCTGCTACGTGCTGGACCCTCTGTTAAGTGTATCACATACTCTGTCACAACCCTTTACCTGCAATTCACAGGATCCTGGAGGAAGTACAGGTGAGACTGCCTTTTCCCACTTCTCCTGTGCCGTACCAATGACAACAGGGTACCTGAAGGCAGGTAAGTGTTTATTTATTTCTTTAATCCCAGCTGTTGGGCTCCTCCCTCCATATAGTAAAAGTGAACCTACACCACAAAGTGGTAGAAAGAAAGTGACTCTTTTTGAGATAGCATCTCACTCTGTTGCCTGGGCTAGAGTGCTGTGTCATCAGCCTAGCTTACTGCAACCTCAAAATTCTGGGCCCAAGCGAGATCCTCCTTGCCTGAGCCTCCCAAGTAGCTGGGATTGATTACAGGTGCTTACTACCACGCCTGGCTGAATTTTCTATTTCTAGTAGAGGTGGGGTCTCAGATTTTTGCTCAGGCTTGTTTCAAAGGCTTGTTTCTTGAGCTCTAGGGATCCTCCCGCCTTGGCCTCCCAGAGTGCTAAGATTATAGGCGAGAGCCACCTCACCCACCCCAAGAAAGTAACTTTTTAAAAAAATAGACTTTATTTTGAAATAATTTAGGTTTAGAGAAATTTTGCAAAGGTAGCACAGAGAGGTCCCCTAATCCAGTTTCCCTCATTGTTAACCTCTTACATAACTGCATTACGTTTGTCACAAAAACATTACATTGGCAGGGCGCGGTGGCTCACACCTGTAATCCCAGCACTTGGGAGGCCGAGGCAGGTGAATTGCCTGAGCTCATGGGTTTAAGACCAGCCTGAGCAAGAGTGAGACCCCGTCTCTAAAAAATAGCCAGGAGTTGTGGCGGGCACCTGTAGTCCCAGCTACTTGGGAGGCTGAGGCAGAGAATCACTTAAGCCCAAGAATTTGAGGTTGCTCTGATCTATGACTCCATGGCATTCTACCAAGGGAGACAAAGTGAGACTCTGTCTTAAATAAACAAAACAAACAAAAAACCATTACATTGGTACATTACTATTAACTAAACTCCACACTTTAGTTGGATTTCACTTGTTTTTCCAGTCATGTCTTCTTTCTGTTCCAGAATCAAATGCAGAGTACCACATCACACTTAGTCATCATGTCTCCTCTGGTCTGTGACAGAAGAAACTGACTTTTTGTTTTTTTTTTTTTTTTTGCAGTTTTTGGCCAGGGCTGGGTTTGAACCCACCACCTCTGGCATATGGGGCCAGCGTCCTACCCCTTTGAGCCACAGACACCGCCTGAGAAACTTTTTAACTGATGGCTTTATATGAGATATAGAGGGGAGGGATTTTTTTGTGACTTCCTTCTCTTTCACTTTTGCAATATCATTTCATAAAATCATCATCAGATGTGAGTTTTCTCAGAAAGCAGCCCAGTCCTGTGCTGGCTCCATCTTGAGCCCCTGCCCAGCCTTCAGGCCCCGGACACCCTTTAGGGAAGCTTTCCCATCTCTCTCTCTCCCTCGCTCCTCTCCCTCCTGCAGGGATATTTAATTCTGCCCTGCTACCTTGTATGTACCATTTGACATTGTCTTTAAGTACATCAATGGCCATTTTTTAAAGAATTATAAGACACCTGAAATTTTAGTTTTTGCTCCACTTTTCCTCCTGGGGCAGAAACTTTATGCTCTCACATAAGTGAACAGGGTAAATTTCTAATGCACTATTTCCTCACGTTCATCCCTTTCCCGCTTCCCTACGGTTCCTGTTTGTTTTGGGAACACTTGTGATTCCGAGGAGGTCAACCCCAGGGATGGAACATGGGTAGGCTTGACCAATCAGTACATTCCCTCCTTCAGCCACAGCTACTTGTTCAGGAGTGGCCTTGAGATCCAAGATGGCCCAATCAGAGCGAATCTTAGGCATTCTGGCCTTCTCTTCTTCACAGGGGTTGCTGTATGCGGATGTAGGAGGGCAGTGGCCATTTTGTGGTTGCAACTAGTTATTGAAGAACTTCAGATAGTTGAGGTAGACATATAGGACAATTCTACTTTTTTTTGTTTTTATTGTTTTCTCCCTAGTCACTCACCCTGCTCTTTCCTCTCTTTTAACGTTATAGATAACTTACTATTCTCATTTCATTAACAAAAATTAGACCAATCTCATTTAAAACTTTAATCTCCTATGTGATTCATGGCAGTCATCCTACCTTACCCAGGCTAGGACTGTGACTCAAGGGGCTTGGTGCGGGGATGGGGTATGGCATGCCAATTACAAACTACGCTGTTCTGGTTACCCACTCCCAGCAATGGGGAAGAAGCTTGGCAAGGTTTCCCACTGGCCCAACCTCTCTCTGCAGCAGAAAGGGGTCCCTGGCTGCCCTTGGTGGCCTCTGTGATGTGGTGAGCTCCACTGAGGTAATATGTGGCTCTCGTTCAGCTTTAACATGGCCCCTTATTGCCATGGACTCCCACAGATAAGGGCAGCCTGGCTTTCCTCTGTGCCTGCCATCTGTCTGATCCCTAGCACATCCTCCAGGTTGTGGGTCCCACTGCTTGGCCCTCTGGTTGGCTGGCTCTCTGGTTCCCGCCCCCATGCTTTCTCACGTGGAACCATGGGAAGTATGAAGACCTAGAGGGATGCGTCTATGTTCACCCCAAGCCCACCATACCCTGGTCCTGACAAACTCTGTTGACACAGGCCCCACCACGGGCCTTCTACCTTCAAACTCTCCGGTCCACTGTCAGTGTTCATGAACGCCCCAGTCTCAGCCCAGGTCCTCTCTGCCCACCGCCGTGGTCCCTTAGCACACTTTATTCCAGCAGCAGCACCAGGAGCCCGTTTCAAACTTTGTAAGCGCTTGGAGTCCCTTAGTTTATTCTTCAATCTGATCAGCATGTTCAGGGACCTGTGAAGTCCCAGGGAGTGTCAATCCTCTTGGTGAAAGGATTCTCCCCAGTGAAAGAGAGCAAGCCCAGGGCTCTAGCCACAGGCTTCAAGCTGCCTCTGAAGAACCTTCTGTTAGTTGCCAGCCTCCTGCCTGCCCCACCCTGTCCTACAGGAGGCTGATGATATCTTCATCCTCTCTAACTCCCCACTTAGTTACTGGCTCATCCAGCCAGAATTCTGCTGCTCACGCTTACTCTGTGGCTTCCCAGCTCACCCCCACCTACCTCCTTCTGAATTACCTCAACTAACAGGGAGAATTTCAGGGATGGTATCATTCAGGGTTCCAACAGAAACAAATGAAAATAGAAGGAGCTTTTATTCATAAAGGGATAATTTGACTTGTGGGGAGCACTTTGTACATTTTTGTACAGGGATGAAGACATTGATTTGCACCTTTGAATCCATACTTGATTACTACTTCCATGGCCTAAATCCTCTTAATTTTCGCCTCTTCTCTCTCTCTCTCCCACCACCGTCCTATAATATTTTGCTGCAAAGCCCTAATTCCAATTTAGCATCCTCTTCTCTTGTTCCTGTGGCTGCTTTCCTGTAAACATCTGTCTTTTCTGGTTGCATGTTGCCTTGACCAGAGCTTTCAGGGCTCTCCTGGTAGCCAGCCTTGCAGTAGCAGCTCCAGTGCCAGGAAATCCTGTCTCTGAAGCTAAGGCTGAAAGGGGAGGGAAGGAGGACCCAAATCAGCCAGAGGTATCTGCTTCAGTCCACCTCACCCCTTCCTGGAGACATTCTAGTTTTTTAATTAATCATGTGTCCTTCAGAGCTTGATTAAACATTGGTTTCCAGCCTGGGTCACATAGGGAAGTTTGGGGATTTTTGACATCATTCTCCTGAGCTCATTTCATGGTGGGTCCCCATGTTTCACTGACTGCTGCTTTGCCATTCCCATTTCTGCTATTAGCACCCTGTTTTCCTTTGGAAAGGAAAGTCTCCAAAAGTCTTTGGGAGACTTCAATCCAGGAGTTCCTGTTTGACTGATCCCATTCTCCCAATTTCAGAGTTGGGGAAATAACCCATCAACCACGTGTGACTCAGTCTTGGTACTTTCCAGAGGACTATAGGGAAGATAAACTCTTTCCAGGAAGGCTGATGATATGAAGATGGAACTCTTGGGGGCCACTTTGCTACCATATGAGGAGAGACACCCAAAAGGGAAACGAACACAGAAGAAGGCAGTGGTGAGATGGAGACAGACTCCTGGTGACTGGACTCTGTGTCGAGATAGCCAACCTGAAGGTAGTCTTACTCATGGGTTTCACATTTATGTGAGCCAATAATTCCACCCTTCCTTTTTATTTCAGGGTGGATTTTGTTTATTTGATTCGCTTAACACATTGGAGATGAACTCTATGATTTGTAACCAAGTAATCCCGATGAACATACCTTCTGATAAATCCATTCTTTGTCAGGTCAGAATGCTGATCTCACAGCCACAACTTCTTCTGGCTTGCCAGGTCATCTTCCAATATCATCTCTGTTTGGGCTAGATGAGGCTGCCCCGGTACTTTGGCAGTGATACAGAGGGAGGTACATTTTTTTGTTTGTTTTGTTTTGAGACAGAGGCTCATTATGTCACCCACGGTAGAGTGCCGTGGCATCACAGCTCACAATAACCTCAAACTCTTGGGCTTAACCAATTCTCTTGCCTCAGCCTCCGGAGTAGCTGGGACTACAGGCGCCTGTCACCACGCCCGGCTATTTTTTGTTGTAGTTGTCATTGTTTTTAGCAGGCCCAGGCTGGGTTCGAACCCATCAGCCCCAGTGTATGTGGCCGGTGCTCTAGCCACTCAGCTACAGGCACCAAGCCACATGTTTGGTTATTTATTTAGGGTAATGAAATGAAACCCAGATTCAGCTGAGAATTGAACTGCCCATTAAAAACCCTTAGTAGGAACCCAAAATGTAGTCCAGATATGTCTGCCCTCCCCAACTGCCTCAATTTATAATCCTCACCAAAGAGCAAGACTCAGCACTTCTCTTAATTACCCCGAAGTAAATCCTTACCATAAAGCCTTATTATTATTTTTTTTTTAATTTGAGACAAAGCCTCAAGCTGTCACCCTGGGTAGAGTGCTGTGGCGTCACAGCTCACAGCAGCCTCCAACTCTTGGGCTCAAGCGATTCTCCTGCCTCCGCCTCCCAAGTAGCTGGGTCTATAGGCACCCACCACAATCCCGGCTATTTTTTGGTTGCAGCTGTCATTCTTTGGCAGGCCTGGGCTGGATTCGAACCTGCCAGCTCAGGTGTATGTGGCTGGTACCTTAGCCGCTTGAGCCACAGGTGCCAAGCCCCTTATTCTTTTCTATAAGGCCTTGTTCTTAGTGAGGAAGGGTCATTGTCTTATAGATTCCTGTTCAGAGATGCAGTACAGTCATTCCTCAGTGTGGGGCGGGTGTGGGGATTGGTTCCCCCACCCCAGCGTCCAAATTAGTGAATACTCAAGTGTTGCAGTTAGCCCTGCGGAGTCACCTATAAGCAAAGTCAACCCTTGGTATTTGTGTTTCAAAGCCTGAAAATTGAGCCTCATTTGGTTGGAAAAAAAATCTGCATATAACTGGCCCTATGATAGGTCAAACCTATATTTCTCCAGAATCAACTGTAGGGCTTTACATCAAGCAGCCCATAGTAGTTGTCCCTCCACTCAAGCAACCCCAGGCTCCTCTCCTCCCCAGGGTCTTCACCATCCCCATCTTTCCTACTCTCCTCCCACTCTGCCTTTTTATGGAAGCATAATTAGTTCTGGGGTTCTAGTCCTTACCGATGGGGTAAGGTTGTGCTCTAGGATAGGAAAGATCATTACTGGGGGCCCAGCCTGGCTCAGTGGCTCACACTTGTAATCTAGCATTCCGGGAGGCCAAGGTGGGTGGATTTCTAGACCAGCCTGAGCAAGAGCAAGATACCGTCTCTATTAAAAATAGAAAAACTAGCTGAATGTTGTACTGGATGCCTATAGTCCCAGCTACTTGGGAGTCTAAGGCAAGAAGATTGCTTGAGCCCAAGAGTTTGAAGTTGCTGTGAGCTAGGCTGATGCCATGACACTCTAGCCTGGGGCAACAAAGTAAGACTCTCTCAGAAAAAGAAAAAGACCACTACTACCCTGAATAAGACTATTCTC
The DNA here is from genome assembly GCF_027406575.1 of Nycticebus coucang. Taxonomy (NCBI): domain Eukaryota; kingdom Metazoa; phylum Chordata; class Mammalia; order Primates; family Lorisidae; genus Nycticebus; species Nycticebus coucang. Next base: position 66,121,840 of record NC_069793.1, on the reverse strand, counting down.
AGCAAACCAAAACCCCTCAAGTTACCTGGATATATCTTCCTTAGAAAGCATGAAAGAGTTTTTGATTTTTCTTTTTTCCTGATTAGGGGTTTATTTCATTACGGTAATATAATTATATCATTTCAGATCTGTTTTTTTGTCATATGTGAGTACAATCAATAGAGTTTTTTTAAATTTCAGATTAAAATAAGGGTACAAATGATTAGGTCATGTTGTTTGCATTTGTTAGGTAAAGTTGTAGTTGAGCCCTTCACCCAGGAGGTATGCCATATACCCTTACATTGTGCCTATTAGGTGAAAGCACACCAAACCCCCCTTCCCCTTGAATTTGTGGTTTTTTTCTCATGTGGGTATGTAGTTGTTCATTTACTGGTTTCATATTAGTATTGAGTACATTGGCTACTTGCTTTCCCATTCTTGTAATACTTTACTAAGAAGACTGTTCTTTAACTCCATCCAGGGTTAATACAAAAGATGTAAAGTCTCCATCTTTTCTTATGGCTGCATAGTATTTCATGGTATACATATACCATAGTTTATTAACCCTTTCATGGGTTGATGAGCACTTGAGTTGTTTCCACATCTTGGCGATTGTGAATTGAGCTGTGATAAACATTCTAGTGCAAATGTCCTTATGGTACAATGACTTTTTTACTTCTGGGTAGATACATAGTAATGGGATTAAGGCATCAAATGGAAGGTCTACTTTTAGCTCTATGAGGATTCTCCATACTTCTTTCAACAGAGGCCATATTAGTTTGCAATCCCACCAACAGTGTAAAAGTGTTCCCTTTTCTCTACAACCACCCCAGCATCTGCAGTTTTGGAACTTTGTGATGTGGGCTATTCTCACTGGGTTTAGGTGATATCTCAAGGTGGTTTTGATTTGCATTTCTCTGATGATTAGGGAGAATGAGCATTTTTTCATGTATTTCTTGACCATTTGTCTGTCTTCTTGGGAGAAGGTTCTGTTCATGTCTCTTGCCTGGTGATGAAATACGATTGTTTGCACTTTTTTTGTTGATTAATTTGAGTTCTCTGTAGATTCTGGTTATCAGCCCTTTGTCAGATTGGTAACATGCAATATCTTTTCCCATTCTGAAGGTTGTCTGTTTGCTTTAATTGCTGTATCCTTAGCTATGCAGAAGCTTTTTAGCTTAATTAAGTCCCATTTATTTATTTTTGTTATTGTTGCAATTACCAATGGAGTCTTCTTCATAAAATATTTTCCCGGGTCAATATCATCAAGGATTTTCCCCATGATTTCTTCTAGGATTTTTTTTTTTTTTTTATCATTTTGCATCTTAGATTGAAATCTTTTATCCATTACTATCATTTGATTTTTAAATCAAGCTATTTATACAACTAACTTGGATGCCAAATTATAGTATAAAGTAATTATTTTCAGGCTGAGTGTGGTAGTTCATCCCCATTTTGAGATATTAAGGTAGGAGGATTGCTTGAGTTCAGGAGTTTGAAGCTTCAGTGAACTATGATTATGCCACTGTACTCCAGTGTGGGCAACAGAGCAAGACTCTATACCCCCCACACACACAGAAAAAAGAAAGAAAGAAAAGAAAAATTGTTTTCAGTTATCCACCAAAAAGGAAAAACATTAATCTGAAGCCATATTTTTTTCCAGCTTTACTGAGGTATGATTGAGAAATAAAAGTTGTACATAATTAAGGTGTACAATGCTATTTTGTTTTGTTTTTGACAGAATCTCACTCTGTTGCACAGTCTAGAGTGCAGTGGCATCATCATAACCTCACCATCATGAGGTTACTTGGCAACCTCAAACTCCTGGGCTCAAGCAATCCTCCTGCCTCAGCCTCTCCAGCAGCTGGGCTACAGGCACACACTACAACACTCAGCTCTTCCTTCCTTCCTTTCTTTTTTTCGGTAGAGACCAGGTCTTGGTGTTGCCCAGGCTGGTCTCAAACTCCTGGACTCAAGCAATCCTCCTCCCTCAGCCTCTCAAAATGCTAGGATTACAGGCATGAGCCACCATCCCTGACCAACGTGATGCTTTTATATATGTATACATTGTGAAATCCTTACCATAATCAAACTAATTAACATACCCATCATTTTACATGATTTACAATAATACATAATTATCTAAATTTTCTGAAACAAATCTTTTTTCCTGTCATGTGTTATAATTTGTTAGAATGAAATATATATCCCACTACTAAATCACCCTCTAACTGGAGATCACTTTATGCAAGTTACTCAGAGTTCTCTTAATAAATTTGTTTTCTGCTTAAATTGGCAAGTTTGTTCTATCACTTGCTCCCACAACCCTGCAGATGCAGTGGTCACTCCCTTCTGTTGCCCCACCTCACTCTCTGGTTTCCCCTGGCCTCACTGACCCAGGCACCTGTTCACTCTCTCTTCTTTGAGTATTCTTGTGTCATCTCTCACTTCCAATGGCTTAGCTCCCCACTTAGATCTCGGTTCAAACTACTCAGATGAATGAATGGCTAGACTACCTAATCCCTGTTGTTCAGTTTGGGCTAAGCCTTTTGGGTCAAGTCATCTCTAAAGTATCCAGCAAATTCATGGAGCAGCTGCCCTTAGGACATCCAACTGTAGCTAAGGGAGGTTGAGGGGTATGTGGAACAGGGTGAGGGGAGACCTCTTCAGCAAAATTGTGGGTATGACAAACATTTTGTTTGGAACTGTAGGCCACCATCCTCTTACCCATTGTACTTGGAATGTAGACTCCCATTCCAAATCCCAAACCAGGAGAGAGCCTTGGATTGAGGGGGTCCTGTCTGATGAGAGGAAAAAGACTAGATCAATGAGGGACCATCACCAACTGGGACAGGGAGGTACAGAGGGGGCCACAGAAGATAGAATCTCCATCTTTATCTGTAGACAGGATCTCATGGCAGTACTAGAACCAGATATGAATGTTACAAGGAAGAAAACTTTAAAAATATGTTTTCATAACCAGAGCTATTCCACAACAGACCAGGAAAACTTCGAAGATAGCAAGCTCTCCATTTTGGCAAAACAGTAATGGAAAGAATTCCTACATGGTTGAAGTGGTTGAGCTAAATGGCCTTTGAGCTCTCTTTTAGCCCTGAGCTTTGCTATTTGGAATATTTAGTTGAATAAATGAAGATTGAATGACTACCTACTGCTTTGTTGGTTGAATGAAGATTGATTTGTTAAAGAAAGGGAATAAATGAATGAAATTAATTGGTTGTTCCAATAAATACAGGATGTTTGATTGAATGAAGATTGGCTCATTCGTTGATTAGATGAATGAAGGTTGACTGGTTTTTTATAAGAATGAATTAGTAGGGTGGCGCCTGTGGCTCAGTGAGTGGGGTGCCGGCCCCATGTGCCGAGGGTGGCGGGTTCAAGCCCATCCCCAGCTGAACTGCAACCAAAAGATGGCGGGTCGTTGTGGCGGGCACCTGTGGTCCCAGCTGCTCGGGAGGCTGAGGCAGTAGAATCACGGAAGCCCAGGAGCTGGAGGTTGCTGTGAGTCCTGTGACATCATGGCACTCTACTGAAGGCGGTAAAGTGAGACTCTGTCTCTACAAAAAAAAAAAAAAAAAAAAAGAATGAATTAGTAAATGTGAAACATAGATGAGCAGTCATTGATTAGATGAATGAAGGTTTGATGGCTAATTGGATTCAGTTCCTTGATTTATTTATTTATTTATTTTTTGAGTCAGAATCTCACTCTGTTTCCTAGGCTAGAGAGCCATGGTGTCAGCCTAGCTCACAGCAACCTCAAACCCCTAGGTTCAAGTGATCCTCCTGACTCAGCCTCCCCAGTAGCTGAGACTACACAGTCCAGCTAATTTTTCAATTTCTGGTGGAGATGGATTCTCACTCTTGCTCAGGCTGGTCTTGAACTCCTGAGCTCAAGGTGATCCTCCTGCCTCAGCCTCCTAGAGTGCAATGATTATAAGCCTGAACCACTATGCTCAGCCATTTCCTTGATTCTTATAATATTCTCTTTTCTTGCCTTTTGTCTTGGTTGTCTTTCTTTTCCTTTCAAGTATAGTCAAGAATAAATGTTTTAATTTGTGAGCTGGGTATGGAAAGATAAAGATTTCCTTTCACATAATCAAAATTTCATCTTAGGCAAATTTGGTTGCCAGGCACATGTTCGTGGTGACTGGTCTAACCTGCTTCAGGACTGATGGGTGATCTGAATTTTGTACCTTGGCCTAGGGAGTGGAACTGAAGGTCATAACTGGAGCTGGGCCTGTTTGGCTTAGAGCCCTGGACCTCTTTTAGGCTCCCTCATGTGTAGGCAGAAAAATGCTGTCTTCTCCACAGGTGAGCAAAGGGTGCCTATTTGGCTAGAAAATATCTTCCCAAATATTCCTTCTTTTATTTATTTTTATGTGTTTTTTTTTTTTTTTGAGACAGACAGAGTCTCACTCTGTTGCCCCAGGCTAGAGTGCCGTGATATAAGGCTAGCTCACAGCAAGCTCAAACTCCTGGGTTCAAGTGATCCTCCTGCCTCAGTCTAATGAGTAGCTGGGACTACAGGCACTTGGCTAGTTTTTTTATTTTTTATTTTTAGTAGAGATGGAGCCTCATTCTTGCTCAGGCTGATCTCGAAGTCCTGAGCTCAAGCAATCCTGCCTCAGCCTCCCAGAGTTCTAGGATTACAGGTGTGAGTCACTGTGCCCTGCCCACTTTCTTTTAAAACAAACAAACAACAACAAAAAAAAAACTTTTATATTTAGAGACATTGTCTCACTCTGTCACTGGCTGGAGTACAGTGGCATGATCACAGCTCACTGCAGCCTTGAATTCCTAGGCTCAAGTGCTCCTCCTGCCTCAGCCTCCCAGGGGGCTGGGACTACAGATGCATGCCATCACACTCCCACACCCAACTAATTTTTTTCATTTCTTTTTGTAAGAAATGAAGTTTTCACTGTGTTGTCAAAGCTGATCTTGAACTCCTGGCCTTAAGTGATCCTCTTGCCTTGCAGTCCCAAAGTTCTGGGCTTACAGGTGCAAGTCACCATGCCAAGCCTAAATATCCCTTCAAAGTGCCTAAAATTAAACCAGTAGAATCATACCCTCTTGGCCCAACAGAGCTGAAAGGCTATTGAGGTGGTACATTTCAACAACTTTTGCTTAGATTGTTGTTTTATTTTCTTTTTTTTTTTTTTTTTTGGCAGTTTTTGGCCATGGCTGGGTTTGAACCCGCCACTTCTGGTATATGGGGCTGGCACCCTATTCCTTTGAGCCACAGGCGCCGCCCGATTGTTGTGCTTTTTTTGAATAATTATGATCCTGGTAATATGTGAATGGAGTCAGGAAAAGGATGCAGGTGAAGCCCTTATTGGCTGTATTAACCAACTATTGCCATCAGCTCGTTAGGTCAATTGGGTCTATCAGCTGAGCTCAGTGTTCCTAATATAGCACAGAGGGACCTGGGCACAGGTTGGATAAGCTTTGTACAGGAATTGAGCAGAAAATAGCTGATCCTGGGCTGTGGTGGAATCCTGAAGATGAGAAGGATACTTAAGAAGGATTTGCAGGGAGGTGAAGTAAGAAAAAGAGGCCCAGAGACTCTCCCTCCAGTTCCCCAGGGTTCTGTTGAGCTGGCCTAGGTACAGAAAGGAATAATACACCTGTCTGGTTCCCCTCATCTTGCCCTATCTTTGGAGCTAGAGAAGCAAAGATCTTGAGAACTGTATGTAACTGGTATGTTCACTCCACTAGCTTAAGGTAGAAACTATGGTCACATCCCCCAGCCCCATTAATTGCTTGAGCTCCCGCAAGATGTTATCAGCAGGAAGTCCAACCTGGCCCTCTGGAGGCCTCCTCCACTCATAGGAGTCCTCATCTTCATGGACTAGCTCATTTCAACTGGCATCACTGTTGACCCCCAGCCTTGTACCACCTCACTGTTCAGAGCCCTGGCAGCCACACACACGTGACCCCAAAGTCCACACTTTCATTCACACTCAGCTCAAGAGGAAGATCCATAGTGCCTTTTAGATACTCAGCCCTAAAGCTAAGGCTGGTATCTAGTTCAGGGCCTCTGTGCCACACCACTGAGTTTCCCTTGGCAGCTCAGGGGTTCTCTCCTGACTCCCTAGATGGTCATCTTAGGAGCTGAATAAATTTGAACCTCACAGGGAAGAGGCTAAGCTCCTTTGTCACCTGGATGTTCTCTCCAGCTCTGCATCTCACTGGATCTTGGGAGAAGCAGACTTTCTCAGGCCAGAGAGGGTCGGTTTTGTTCTCTTAGGTCCTAGTCACATCTGATAAATTGAAGTGACTACTGAAACAGAGGACCTCCTCCATGGTGACTTGGGAAGTCCTGTCCCAAGGATAAAAGAGAGAAGCTTCCTGCCCCTGTTACTTTTGAGCTCCTCCAGGTTAGTACCAGAGAAGGAAGTGACTTCAGTAACCTTTAATCAGGGACATTATATTGTGCTGCTGGCTCCTCAGAAAGGCCTCAAGGACCTCTGTGTGGGGCGTAGCAGGGAAAGAGAGACCAACAGAAAGTGCTCTCACACATGATACTCCACCAGCATGTGTGCACATACAAACACACACAAACACACCCCCTTCTTCAGCCCGTGAGACCTCATCAGCCCCTCTCACCTCCGGTGAATCACTATCAGCTCCTCCCTCAAATGATTCATGTAGCCTCTGGATAACTTTTCTTTCTTATTCCATGGCTATGAGATTAGATGGGATAAAAGATATAGGAGCACTCAGCCAGCACCCTGTACACAGGAGCACTTTCTTCTAGACTGTTTTCACCAGAAGGGCCCTTAGAATTTATAGAGTCCACTTCTTCATCGTACAGATGGAGAAACTGAGGCCCAGAGAGTGTGACCTACCCAAAGCCATACACTTTCTTGACTCCCTGCCCAATGCTTTCTCTCCCTTGGATGGTATGCTGAGAACAGACCACTTTGGGGCTGGGCAGGATTTCTCTAGCAGGTGATGACCTACAATCTTCAGGTTCTGAAGGTTCTTCAACTGGGCTAGGATGAGAACCAGATCACGGAAAGCTAGGATGGTCCCACACCCAGATGAAGATACAGCCACCTCCACCCAGGTGTGATGGAGACATCCCACCTACTCCTAAGCATTTCCCTATTCCCCTCCTATGCTGCCTTTTCCTCCCTTCTGACATTGCCCTGCTCACTTCTCCAGCTAGTGTCCCCAGGAGACTGCTGAGGGTACAGAATGACAAGATAGGATAAACTGATGGGCTTGGATGGAGGGTGCTCAGATTAGTTTATCTGGTCAGAATATGTAGGGTGCCTAGATTAGTTTATCTGGTTAGTACTGTCATATGTAGGAAAAGCCTGCCCCAGACTCTGGTGAGCATTGACTTTGGAGGGCAGGCATGCTTGGGGTCCAAGGTCAAGAGGGCACTTCCTCTGACCCCAGGTGCTCTTCCAGCCCTGGAGTTCCCTGGCCAAGAGACAGAGCTTCAAACCTTTTCCCAACAAAGTGAGAGAGATGTCATCTCCACAGTGTTGAATTAACAAAGGTAGCAGGGAATCTGCAGGGAGAAATGGACAGAAAACGATTACAGTGGATCAGTGCAGGGACAGAGGTTAACAGACTGAGGGTTGGATGAAGGTCCTGACCTGGCCTGGATGGGAGGGCTTCCTGACAGAGGAGACTGTTGATTTGAGATCCAGGCAATCTGTGGGATTAGTCAGGACCAAGGTGTGGGAGTTGAAGATGGTCATCTATCAGAGGCATGATTCTGGCCCTGCTGAGGGCCCCTATTCCCTAAAGCCCTAGTGTGAGCTGGGGTGAGGGGAGATTATAGGCCAGGGTGGCTTTAAGTCCCTGGCCTGCAAGGGAGTAAGGGTGATGGCTGATAGTGAACTTCAGAGGGAAATCCCACACAGGTGACGTCTGGGCTCTCTGATCTCTCCAGGAGCCCAGGGTGTAGAATCCTACATCTTGGGAGGAGCCTTCCAGGTCTTGGGGGTGAGTCTCAACTGACACCCTGGTTGGTTCTAAGAACTCTCTTCAGCCTGGTAGCCTTCTTCCTGATGACTTTCAGCCTCCCTCAAGCTGCCTCCTTTATATATGCTTGACACCCACCCTCATGAAGGTGACACTTTTCCACCTGTCATCTTTACCTGCCTGCCTGGTACAGCACTGGGCTTCAGAGCACAGGTGGGAGTGGCGTGGGGTGTGGGGGTGGTGGTGAGAGGGCAGCTCAATTACAATTTGAAATCCTTGCCTGTGAGAGCCAGAAGGGACCATGGGGATTGTCTAACCCAAACTTCTCATTTTACAAATGAGTAAACTGAGACCCGGACCAAGACACAGCGAGTTGTTTAAGGCTATTCAGTGGGATGGGAGCTGAGACAAAATTAGAACCCGGGCCTTCTGACCCCAGCTGAGATCCTTTCTTCTCTACCCAGGACCTTACAGGAAGGAAATAAGATTTTTAGCTAGAGCAGTCTCAAACTTGATAAGTCAGTTTGAGACACTGGATTGAAGTTAAATGTGGTTATCTTAGGAGAGTCTTTGGAACCAGTCTGCTGATACATCCGGATATGGACACTAACACTTGAAGCAGCTTTTTTATTGTAAGATGTTCTGTATTCTAGCTAAACCAGAATATTCTCTTATTAATTTGTTTAGGTTATCATTAAAGTGAAGATATAAAATTTAAAAATTCAAGTAGAGGGGCGGCGCCTGTGGCTCAGTGAGTAGGGCGCCGGCCCCATATGCCGAGGGTGGTGGGTTCGGACCCAGCCCTGGCCAAACTGCAACAAAAAATAAAATAGCCGGGCATTGTGGCGGGCACCTGTAGTCCCAGCTGCTCAGGAAGCTGAGGCAAGAGAATTGCCTAAGCCCAGGAGTTGGAGGTTGCTGTGAGCTGTGTGATGCCACGGCACTCTACCCAGGGCAACAAAGTGAGACTCTGTCTCTACAAAAAAAAAAAAAAAAAAAAAATTCAAGTAGAGAATTTTCAGACTCCATGAATAAAGCTGAAAACCTTCAGGAAAGGTTGAGAAACCCTAGTCTGAAAGGACAGATGATCCTGGGGAGGGGGTGAGACAGACCAGGGCTAAGCTGCAGAGTCAGTTATGATGGGGCACAGTGTGGGGTTGGACTCCTGCCCTCTGCCCACCCCATGCCCCAGCCCTCTCCCTCTGAAGGGCAGGTCCAGGAATGTCCTTCCTCAAGTTTCAACTACATGGAATCTGTAGGTTTCAGACAGCTCAGAGTCCACTTGGGGTGGGCATGCCCCTCCTCGTCCTTGGGTCTTTATCTGTAATATGTAGTTTTACCTGGAGGGATTGGTGGGAAGGGGTAAGGGAAGGGGACAGGAATAGCCATTTTTATTAGAGCTGCCACTGTAAACTGGGCAGTTTTTCTGGTAATAGAGGACTATAAAGATCTTAACCTTTATTCCACTTCTAAGATATCATCTTTCAGAAATAATGCAAGAGGAAAAATCATGGCTGTAGAAGGACTGATAACACCCTGGGTATAAACCCAGGGTTTGGGCCCCAGTTGGCAGTTTACATTTTTGTCTGTAGATTATCATGTAGTCCTCCTGGCAGCCCTGGAAGATACCCCCCCCCCGCCCCCCGAGCTCCCTCAGGCCCATATTTTCTCCTCTCCCAAAGTGACATTAGGGTGTATCATTGTTTGTGTTCCCATCTTCCACCACCTTCCAAAATGGGTGTGCTTGCTTTCTATTCTATATCCCTATAGAATATAGGGATATAGAAAATCCTGCAGCTCACCTGGACTAGGAGAAGTTTCCAAAAACCTGGGCGAAGGAATCAGTGGCGATCAAGTGCTCTGGACACAACACATCCTCTCCCTCTAACAACTCTGTACCTATCTGCTCAGAAGGAAGCAGAAGTGAGTGGCTAGCCAGAGAAACTGGAGCTTTTACATAGTAGGCCTGAGCACTAGCCTCTGGGGAAGGTCAGCTGACCTTGGCGGAAGTTTGGACCAGGGCTGAGGCTGCCTCTTCTGGTTTGCCTTCTGCTGGCCTCCCAGCTTCTTTGGCTCAGCAACGCCCAAGATTCCGGGCATGTCTGCCTCTGGCCTTCTAAAAATACCCCAGCTGCCCAGCACCTCCCAGATGTCTGAGCGCTGAGTCTGTGATTTCCCTGCCTGTAATGGGACAGCCCTGACATGGGCAGCCAGGGGTGGTACAAGCAGCTCAAGCCACTTCCTCTGCCTCCCACCCTCTAGCCTACCAGAAGTTTTGGCCAGCCTCACCTCCAATCCTTACAAAGCAAAGGAGGGCAGAATTCCAATTGCCTGAACTGACAGACCTCAGAGATTGTTGACTCCAGTCTTTTCTTGAGATAAATGAGAGAACTGAGGTTTAAGGACTTGCTTCTGGTAATTATAACTTTAAGGTCCTCCCCAGCCCACTCCCCAGCACTCTGTTATGCCTTCTGTGGCCTCACTTCCCACATGCTACCTGGAGTCCAGCTCTCTGAATCCAACCTGACCTCCTGCACACTAGCTGTAAGCTCTTGACAGTGGTGATAGGGTGGATCCCGGTGGTCCCCAGGGTGCCTTCAAGAGTGTTCAAGCCAGAGTACAAACCAGTAAATGCATATTGGAGCGAACAATGCAATGGCATCCAGGGCCATATGTGGAGGCCTGAGCTAAGGGACGTAGCCTCTGGATTCTCTGTGTAGCCTCATCAATTGCCCTGGACAAGCCTGTCTGATGGAGGCTGGATGAGGTGATATTTAAGGACCAAGTGAGCTTTGCTGTCCTGAAGTCATGAGATGAAAGCATGTTGGGTTCTCCTGTTTCCTCCTGTGCTCCACTGTGTGTGGGAGAGATGGCACAACCTGCTGGTTCCAACAGCTCCAGGTTGTCAGCTCCTGTTCCTCTTTCCTTCATGCTTCTGAACATTTCACCACCTCTGGTCCCAGGCCCTGAGGCCTAGCTCTTCCAGTGGTGTCACCTCTGTGTCTGCTGCTGGGGTATGTCTGTTTGCAGGGGTGAATATACACCCTCCTCCACTAACCATGTGACCTTGGGTAGGCATTGCCCTTTTCTGGACCTCAGTTTTATCAGCTCTAAAATGGAAATGATAAGACCTACCTTGGAGACTATAGGAAGGTCTACATCTCAGATTCCATATTGTAAATTGCCTCCTGCAAAAAGTCTTCCCTGACTTTCCAGGATGGCTCAGGTACCTTTGCTGGCTTTATAGTTCTGTTTTTCCCTCCTTCCCATCAGGTCCACATTATGTATCCATTATCTACCAGGCTGAGGGATCTTAAAGTGAGGAATCTGCAGGGCCCAGTATAGGATCTTCACAGATGAAGTGACTAGGGAAGTTTGTTACCAGCAAAAGGGATGAATAAAGCTTCATGAAAAGACAAAGTGTTGTGCAGAAATCAGGGAGTCTGACTTAGCAGAGGCCTAATTGACAGGGCAGGTTCTGGCAGTAGAAATATTGAGAACTGCTAAGAGCCCTTCCTCCATTTCTTTGCTTGGCGAATTCTTTTTTTAAAATCCCAGAAAAGCATTTCCTTCCCTGAGAAACCTGGTCACTCTGTCCTCCGAAACACTCACTATTTTTTTTTCTTTCTTTTTTTATTCTTATTTGCATTTATTTTATGGTGCATCTATTCCCGTGCCATAACTTTTTGTTTCTTCTGGGATATCTTTTTCTTCCGTGCTACCTCCTCTTCTGGTTTGTTGAAAAGGAACAATTTGTTCCAAAGGATTCCAAAGGATCATCCCGATGTGGTGGGAGCTCATGTATGGGTTAATGCGACCATGAGCTCTAGAAGTTCGGCGACGCATCTTGGGTGCTTTGTTAACTTGGATATGCTCAATGACCAGAGAATCTACATCTAAACCCTCAAGTTCAGCATTACTCTCTGCATTTTTAAGCACATGCAGCAAAAATTCAGCACTCTTTTTGGGTGTGTCCAGCCCACTATTTGGCCTGGGCACACCTAACCAACTCCACCATTGTAATATCAGAATGGTGTACATTATTTCTTTAAAGTGACATCCTTCAGATACTTGGTGGCTTTGTGTAGAAACTACCCTTGATGGCCAGGGTAGTTTCACGTGTGTTTTTAAAGTGAACACAAAGATTTGAGACTCTTGACTTGCACGACTTTGTGGGCTTTTCTGGGTCAAGTGAATAGTGAATCATTTTCACAGATCCTCTCAGGCCGCGTAGGGGAAGCGCACTCCACTGTTTCTTTACATGTCTGTGTCTCCTTCCTCTCCCCTCAGATAGTTGAGTTCCCTGAAGGCAAGTCTCTGTTAGATTTCATAGCACCAAGCACTGGATCTGGTGTGAGTCCAATAAAGGTTCTGAGGAGAAAGGATGGATGGAGGAAATGATTTCTGAATCTGACTTGGAGTTGAACTGCCTGATCTTTAATGCCCTGTGCAGCCTTGGGGATGATGGTAAGTTACCGATGTGAGCGAAAAGGAAGGGCAAGCTGTGGTCTTCCTTCCAGGAGGCATCCTGTAAGCATGGGTGGGTTAAATATGAACTGGGGAGAGGGCTGACAAAGAGCAGTGAAAATATGTTCCTGAATCCCATCTTTGTGTAAGAACTTTTTCTCTGCTGAAACCAGATTCTAAACACAAATGGCCTTGGGATTTTCCCAAGCCTTGGATGTGAGTGCCTTTATTCGCACTTCCCACTTTCACTTGACACTTTTAAGCCTGAGGTGATCTGGTGGTAAACAATTTAGAGGTTAGTTGGCAATCAGTGTAGGGGATGAGAAGTTGCTGCTGCAGGCAGGTAGGCAGGCAAGTACTCACCAAGGCAGCAGAGAGAGGAGGCACCTGCCTGGCTGGTAGAAAAAAAAACACCAATATCATACAGGCAAAAGCACTTAAGGGCACCACAGATTACCACCATTTAGTTCAGAGTCAGGCCTCCCTGAGAATAAATGCCCCTGGGTACATCACTGAATTTCTGCTCTGGGAAAATCCCTTTCTGGGCACTAGTCTGCCTATCTATAAAATTAATAGGTTACATCAAGCACTCTGAGGGTTTATGATTCTCCAGCAGCCTCACGTGAGGCCTTTCTGTCCCCAACCATACAGGTCAAATGAGATTTCATCAAGGTCAAGACCCCATTCTCCAGGTGCTTTGGGTAATCAGGCTTTCCTGCCACAAACCCCCAAAGGGTGAATGAAGCCTGTCCTTAGAGGGATTTCACAACTGGGGCTATCTGGACTGAGACCTCAAGAAGAAACAAAACGGGTGGCACCTGTGGCTCAGTGAGTAGGGCGCCGACCCCATATACCAGGTTCAAACCTGGCCCCAGCCAAACTGCAAGAAAAAATAGCTGGGCGTTGTGGTGGGCGCCTGTAGTCCCAGCTACTGGGGAGGCTGAGGCAAGAGAATCACCTAAGCCCAGGAGCTGGAGGTTGCTGTGAGCTGTGATGCCAAGACACTCTACCAAGGGCGATAAAGTGAGACTCTGTCTCTACAAAAAAAAAAAAAAAGAAGAAACAAAACACTCCAGAAACTGCCCCAGGGGCTGTGGCCCATGGTCTGCTTGCTGCCTGAGGAGGAAATGAAAAGGAAGCCTGGCTCTGGGTGAAACGGAAGTGTCTGAGGTCTGACAGTTGCTCTCAGCATGGTCTCTGTAGCCAGAAGGGAAGTAAAACTGGGCATCTGGTAGTTTCTACCTTGAAAGCTCATGGGATAGTGACAGTTGAGGCCTGGTGCAGGCCTGCTGGTCCAGAGTTCTGGCCTGGGCCAGGGGGTGGTCCTTGGAGAGTAGGCTGGCCCAAGACTTGAGGGAGGACAAAGGAAAAAGTTCTGAAGCTGGTTTATGACCTTGGGAAAATCGCTGTACTTCTTTAGGCCTAGTTTTTCCATTTGCAAAATTGGAGTTTGGGCTAAATTTGCCTGTGCAAGAAGGATTTCTGGAATAGTGGGCACTCGGGATACAGAGACAATTTAGGTACAAAGAATCTAGACTAGCAAGGGACTCATACTGTGGGTAGGTGATAGTTACAGAATCCTGGGGTAATCATGTGTTTATCAATGTATGTAGATAAACATAGAGATTGTATGTAGAGATTAACCCAACATAGAGAATGTATGTAGAGATTAACCCAGCATTAATTCAGCCTGGAGGCTCAGGTAGAGCTCCAGAGAAGATTAAGTGACTTGCCCAAGTTCACATGCTAGCAAGTGGTATAAGTCTTGAAAAGAAGGGGAATTCAGAAAAGGACATAGCTAAATAGAAGTCTAGATGTCTGGTCAGGTTGTGCTTAGTGCTATCACCAAGATCTAAGCAAGAATATGGAGACCCAGATGTGGGAAAATTAATTCTGACTTGGGGCAAAGAGGAAGGCTTTGCAGAAACAGAGGTTTGAACTGGGGTTTAAAGGGCATGTATGAATCTATCAGGCAGAGAAAAGGGAAAGGGTTTCAGAAGCAGAGGGGACAGTGTAGTCAGAAGATTAAAGTTGCTAAAAGAGCCTGATGAGTTGCTGAAAAACTCTGTGTGTGTGTGTATAAAGAGATGGGGTTGGGTAGGATGGCTGGAGTCACATAGTGAAAGGCCTTGAATGTCACGTTAAAAAGCCTGGGCTTCATTTGGAGGGCAGTGAGGAGCCATGTCTTAAGCAGAGAGGTGCATGGTCAAAATAACCTATCACACGACTTGAGTGTGCGTCTATAATCCTAGTTACTCAGGAAGCTGAAGTAGGAGGATCATTCAAGCTCAGGACTTCAAGACTAGCTGGGCAATATGGCAAGACCCTGTCTCAAAAAAAAAAAAAAAAAAAAAGAAAGAAGCAGCTTTCTCTGGCTGCTAGAAAAGGCAGAAGGACAGGAATGCAGGGTTGAGGGACAGGCAAAAATGACCAGAAGGAGGCAGTGGCAGAGGATTGAGGGTGTTAGGTAAGTGGAAAGCTCAGCCCCTATCAAGAAATTGAAACTTTTCAAGAGTCTGCATCAATGTGGATAAAATGAGAATTGAAACCTGAGCCCTGATGTGGCTGTGGTCTGGGCAGGTGTGGTTAGTAAGGGAAGTGAAAGGGTTGGAGGTACTGGCAGCCCAGCCTTGAGAGCAGATAGCTTGTGGGTGACTTTGGAGGCCTGTTCTCAGGCCGAAGTCCTTTCCCAGGGTGGGACAAGGTAAAGGGCTGTGCCTCGAGGGAGACCAATGGACACTGAGCCCGTCAAGTCCCTGCCTCTTGCTCCTGCCCTCAGGAATCCTGTTTTCTTCTGCCAAGTCTTAGTAAACTCTTTCTCTGGAGATACTCCTTCCTTTACTTCCCCTTCCACTGTTCCCTCAAACTTTCCAGCACCCCATGGTTCCTGTCCAGGTCCCACCAGGCCTCTGGAAAGCCTGCCCTGAGCAGCAGGCTCTTTGCTTCCTGCAGCTGTGCTGTTCACACAGCCTGAGCAGTGGCATGACCATTTTCTGCCTTGAGGCATGTTTTGTTCTGTGGTATTGATTCATCGAGTTGCAGGTGCATCTGTCTCATCTGACTCTGCCCACAAGAGTTCTTTGAGAGTGACAGAGAAGTCAGAATTAGACCCTGGGCCCCCATAAGAAGCTAGCAATGTTCCTAAAGCAGGAACACTGGGAGGGGCTGTTTATGGGCTGGGAAAAGTCTTGACCTGATTGGTGTGTATGGGCACATGCAGGTGGAGGATCAGGTCTGAGTTAGGGGGTCAGTAGGAAGCATATCACTTTAATGAAGAGACTTTAATGAAGGGGATACTACACTGAGGTGTGGGCAGGTTAAGGGAATAAATAAAAGGATGGTGAGGCACCCACTCAGAGGCTGGCAACTGTTGGAAGCTCTTATGCCCTAGGACTGAAGGGTGTCAGGGATCATGTTACTAGAACCCTGTGAAAGGTAGGCTGCCTGGAAGGAACTGTGATCATGGAGGAGCCAGAGAAAGGAGAGAAACTTTCCTTTTCTCTCATCTGCTAGCCTCCTCATTGGCACAGGGCTTGGTGGTGCAGCCCACAGGGGTCAGCCTCCTGGGGGCACAATGCAGAGTCTGGGTGGTCTCCAAATGTGCCCAAAAGATTATTACCCAGAAGGAATATCTGGAAGGTGCCTATGGCCTTGATGCAGTCACTTCTTTGTGATCAATGCTGGGTTGGAGAAGGTATTTCCAGCCAGAGATAAAAGGTGAAGCACCATCTTTAGATTCATTCTGCCACTATCTAGAAAGCACTCCCTGGTTTTGATGGTTATAGAACTAGAGGATGATAGAGCATGTGGGTCTCAAGGCTAACTATCCCAACATACACAGTGACTGAGGCCCAGAGAGAGTCCTAGCTTTGCCAGAAGGTCATAGTGGAAGGAGGTACTGTGAGATGATGTGGAGTGGTATGCAGTATCCCGATTATGCAGATAAGGCCATGTACCTAGAAAGCAGCAAGATCAAAAGTCAAACTGGTCAGTCTCACTTAGAACTTAACCCAAGCTCTTAACCAAGACCCAAAACTGAATGCCTAAGGTGCATGGAGGAAAGGCTCTGGAATTAGTGTGACCAAGCGCAAGGTGTCTTGTCCTTCAGACTCACCCCAGGCTTTCCTTTAGGGCTACTCACTCACAAGCATCCCCCTGGGTGGAGTAACAGTGGCATCACAGTCCAATAGGTGAGGACGAGGCTGAATATGAGCAGAGGACAGGTTTGTACAGGCCTTCAGGCACATCCTCTCTTCGGTTGCTAGTTGGGACCTTCTAGTCTAAGACTGGGTTGCTCACTTTCAATGTTCCACTGCTAGTAAACCTCTGGGTCTTCAGGCCTTCACATCCATCTATCCAGTGTGCCTGCTGAGTTCTACATCTGGTCCTAGGTGCTGGAGATCCAGTGACAAACAAGATATCTTCCCAGAGGTCTATGAGGAAAGGGGGACACTGATAGGACACTGATAGTCAATATGTGTACCCATTACCGAGCATGACACACACCTTAAAGGAGTATCACTTTTTAAAAAACATTAGAGCAAATATCAAAGAGAGCCATCCAAGGTTGCCCTCTACCTTTGTAGGCTCCTTTTCTCAGGATTCTTTATTCAAGACTGTTTCTAAACATGGCTTAGACCCGTCTAGCTCACAGTTTTTGCTTTCTTTGTCCCTCTACATGGAGTGCCCTCCCATGCATCACTGTCCACTTGCAATGCAGCTGTCCTAGGGGCCTCCTCTAGACAGAGGCAGGCTTCTTCCACTTGGAACTACTATAGCTCTTTGATACTGTGCTTTGGAATTTCTTGCTCAGACTCAAACAATAGTAAGGGAATTCTAGATCTTGTCTCTCCATCTGTGTTGAGAGATATGGGTGAGTCTAGCCATTATGATGTGGGGTTAACCTCTGGACACTGGAGCAGGACCATCTGGGTTCAAATCCTACTTCTTATTAATTCTGTGATTTCAGGCAAGTACTTAACTCTATTCCTTAAAATCAGAATAATTGAATGTTGTGAGAATTAATGGGTTAACACAGTCAAAGCCCTCATAGCTGTATCTGATACCCTAAACATTCAAGAAATGTTAGCTATTATTATTACAGCTATTATTAGGAACCAGCTGGGTATGCTTATAAACAACTCTCCACCCCCAAGCAAAGCTGGTTCAACACACAGCCATGCTTGAAAATGGGGGTTGGGGGGGGAACTATAAGCCCATTTTAGAGATGAGTGGAGGTTCAGAGCAGTCTAGGGCATTTATTTAACAAATATTTACTAGGCAATTTCCATGTGTCATTCACTGCATCTATTCCCACATCAAATTTGATTCAGAGCAGGGGCTAGGGACCATGTAAACAAGTATCCTCAAGTGATTGTCAGCTTAGGCAAGTCAGGTAAAATGCTTGAATTGTAAGATACTAAGGTAAGCATCTTAAATTTGGACCTGGATTTTATGAGGGACACTATCTTTTGGTGACAGATTAGTTTAGTAGTTGATAGCACAGACCCTGTGTGTAGCCTAACTACTGGGTATAAATCTTAGTTTGCCACTGACTGGCTGTATGACCTTAGACAAGTACTTAACTATCAAGTACTTGTGTCATCTGTAAAATGGGGCTAGTAGTAGTACCTACCCTAAAACTGTTGTGAGAATTAAATTAGTTTTTTATGTGAAGTGCTTGGAATGGTGTCAGCCACACAGTAACTATTATAAAGCATGAGCTATTATCATTAATGAGCCTAATGTAGATAAGCATCAGACAGAAGGCCAGGGCTGGTGGATATGATGCTCCTTACCCCACAGTTGGCTGTGCCTACAGGGTTGGCAGCATCTGTCTCTCTGGGGAGACTCAACACCTGCTTCCTTCTGCTGGAAGAGCTTTCCTGAGCTGGGGAATTCCCTCCCATAGTGACAGACAGCAGCTCCCAGCATTCTGATGCCACACACTCTGCCCATAGGAGCATAGTGAGAATTAGATCATCACATCTTGGGGACAAGGCTGGACAAGGAACACAGGCATGTGTAGGAGCTGGAAGAGTCCACTTAGGAAAGCTGAAACTAGAAGGGGGAGTGCAGACCCTGGGGTGGCTCCTTTTCACAAACTGAGCCAACTTTGGCTGAGGGTGGTGCCACAGACAGGGGAAGGGCGGATGCCCATGGAGGAGAGGCAGGATGCCAGGATGTCTGCCAGCCCTCCAGCAGGGAGCAGGCAAGTGTGTTTTGTTTTGGCATTAACTGGGTAGGCTGTGGGAAAACAGGCAGGCAGCCTTCCTGAGCAGGGCCAGCTCCCTTCACAGGCCAGCCCATGGTGATGACAGAGCTGCTGCCTCCCTATCCTGCTGGCCCTCTGCCACAAGTCCAATCTCCTTCCCTTGGTCCCTGCCTGACCTTGATTCCCCACCTCAGCCTGCAGGTTCCTCTCCATGCAACGGGCTCAAAGACTAGTATCCTGGGTGGCGCCTGTGGTTCAAGGAGTAGGGCGCCAGTCCCACATGCCGGAGGTGGTGGGTTCAAACCCAGCCCCGGCCAAAAAAAAAAAAACCACACACACACACACACACACACAAAAAGACTAGTATCCTTCACCTCTCAGGCTAACCCTCAGAGAAACTCCCTGGTCTTACAGATGTGAAAACTGAGGCTGAGGGAGAGGCAGGGACTTCCCAGGTCCTCACAATGAGTAAGGAGCAGAACTGGGACTCTACTTGGGCTCAATTTCCCCCATGTGAATTCCTCTTTTTGTCTTATTTTTCTTGCTTCTCCTCTTGGTCTCTGTTTTATTTTTTTATTTTTTTGAGACAGGGTCTGACACCCAGGCTAGAGTACAATGGCGTCATCATAGTTCACTGCAACCTCAGACTCCTAGGCTCAAGCAATCCACCTGCTTAAATCTCCTGAGTAGATGTGGCTAATTTGAAAAAAAAAAAAAAATTGTAGAGATGAGGTCTCACAATGTTGCCCAGGGTGGTCTCCTGGCCTCAAGTGATCCTCCTGCCTTAGCTTCCCAAAATGCTAGGAGTATAGATGTGAGCACCTGAACCTGGCCTCTGTTTTATTTTTTTTTAATTTACAAATAAAACCACTACAAGGGTGTATGTGAGGCTTGGTAAATGTGGAATGTAAATGTCTTAGCAAAGTAACTAAGAAAATGCCAAGAGGGCTATGTCAACTAATGTGATGAAAATGTGTCAAATTGTCTATGAACCAAGTGTATGGTGCCCCATGATCATATTGATGTACACAGCTATGATTTAATTAAAAAAAAAAAAGAAAAAAATTTACAAATAAAACCAGAACAAAATGAAGAGAAAGTGAAGGAAAACTGGATGACGGAAACTCACATTTGTGGGCTAGCACAGTTGCAGGCACCCTACATAAATATTTCCATTTAGTTCCCACAACAACCCTGCAAAAAACCCATTATCCTCCTTTCATAGATAAGGGAACACAGACCAAATGAGGTTTCAAGATGTGATTAAGAATTCAAAGCTAGGCAGAGGAGGAACCAGACTTCTAATTCATTATTTAACCTCCCTATAACCTCATCCCTCCACCTAAACTTGACTGTTTTACTCATTGATGCCTCATTTTTGGAGGTACAATCACAGTGCAGCTCCTGGTGGAAGGCTCTCAATAGCATCCAATACAAGCAGTCACTCAGCCTTCTCTGATGCTCCCCAGAATGAGAGTCACTTGCTTATTGGGCTTCTCAGGCCTTTATAGACTACATACCTATTATTTCATTTAACCTACACAGCCTCTCTAGGAGGAAGACAGAATTTGTTATTCCCATTTTACAGATGTGGAAATCAAGGCTGAGAGGACAGCAAGGTGCCTGAGGTCACACTCAGTGAGTTCCTGCGAAAGATAGTATTAGAACTGTGGCTTCCTACCTCCTGATATCAAAATCATGTGCCTGTCAGCAACTCCCATAACCCTGGGACTAACTTCTCATTCTCCCTTCTCCAAAGTTGTAATATTTCCTGACAGGGTTACCACTTGACTGGATAATTCCCTGTCCTAGAGCCTGCCTCTTAGAGCAGTGGTTCTCAACCTTCCTAATGCCGCGGCCCTTTAATACAGTTCCTGTGGGTTGCGACCCACAGGTTAAGAACCGCTGTCTTAGAGTTTGCCTCTGCTCTTTGTTCCCTGCTACCATCTGGTAGGATCTGGGTCCCTGTGACTCCCCTGGCTATGGATGTCCCAACTCACTGCTGTGATGTTTGGTTCATGTATTGAGATTAAGAACTCCTGGAGGGCAGGGCTTGGGTCTCCCCCAGATATCTGCTCATGACTAAGCCCAGAATAAGGGGCTTGCTGAGTGGCACCCAATGGAATGAAAAGGTTAGTTTTACCAAAAACTTTCAGCATATCCTAAGGTGAGCCCCTGTCTTCCTCAGGTGGTCACCCATCTTGAAGCTTCATTGCATTGTACTGGGTTTCTGTCTTGAGAACTGACTAGTGAGGAGACAGGCACACTACCACACTAGGCTGACAGATGGAATAAGCTCAGGGAGGGAAAAAGGTGGGCAGTGGGGGAAGGGAAAGGTGAATGGGGATTTGAAGGAGATGAATGGGGATGAGGTCCATAGATTGCATTGTCTGCAGCAGCATCCCCAGCTGGGATTGGTGGGGCTGAGGGAGGAAACAGCAGGCATCCAGACCTGCTGACAAGCATTCCTGAACAGCCTGTGCCAATGTGGGTGGGAGATAAAGAAATGACACAGAGGAAGAGGGAGTAGAGAAGGCTATGGACCGGACCCCAGCGGCAGGCAGAGTGGGCAGTTTCTTAGTACAGTGTGGGCAGGTGGACTGGTGGCCACTTTCTCTGGAGAGCCTTGAATGGAGGATTAATCTGTCCTGGATGCCTGCTCTGGACTGGGAATGGGGTGCTGCTCATATACTAGCTGTACTAAAGAGCTGCTGCACACTTTGCCTTCCTGTAGTTTCTCCCAGGAGCCTGTGGAATATCAGAATAGCTGGTCTTCCAGTGCCCGCTCATATGCTTGCTCCAGGCCAGCTTTTTTTTTTTTTTTTTTTGGCTCTTTATACTATGTTTTTAGCATTCTTTTTTTTTTTTTTTGTAATTTTTTTTCCTTTCTTTTTTTTTATTGTTAAATCATAGCTGTGTACATTAGTGCAATCACCTGTACCCATTCTAAGATACACCATAGATGTGGCCCCACCCATTACCACCAGGCCAGCTTTTGATTTTGTTTCTGACAACCTTAGAATCATACTGTTTCTAGGTCACTGGACTGTAGCACACTGGAAGAAGAGAGCAGAGCTTCAGAGCCAAGAACCAGGCATTTCTCTCCTTCACTAGCTATGTGACCTTGGTAGGTCATTTCACTTCCTGAGCCTCAGTCTGTGAAATATGTGAAATGGGGTCATATGTATCACAACAGGTTGTTGTGAGGCTTGGAAACAATGTAAATAACATACCTACTTCAGTGCTTGAAACATGAAGGGACAAAATAAATGGGAGTGTTATTAATTTCTTTCCAGGGTGAGAATCCTACCTGTGGCTTTGGTGGAAGGAAGTCAGCATCTGCTTGCACAGCCCCAGGGATGGGGAGCTCACCCCTCCAGGGGCAGAGCTGCCTGGAAAACCTTCCTGAGATACAGTTAAGACCTGTCCCAGTTCTGTCTCTTGGGCCACAGTGTATGCTGCTCTGCAGAATTTCCCTCAAAGAATCTCAAGAGATCTTACTGTGCTTGCCTGCATTGCAAGAGCAAGGCTCAGAAAGTCCCCAGCCTTGTTCAAAATGGTACGTTTTAAGTCAGGCTTATTAAGTCACAGAAATCCCTTGCCTTATCTGGAGGAGTTTGGACAGTAATAGATTACATCTTCCTGAGTCTGCTTTTTTCCTGAGTGAACTCTCCTAATGCCTTTGAAAATTCCTCATAGAAGAACATTCTTTATGGGAGAACTGGGTTCTGGTCTCAAGTCTATCACTTCAGGGCAAGTTATCTTCACTGAGCTTCTGTAAGAAGGAAGAAAATAGTACTATCTCATAGGGCTGTAGTGAGGATTAGCTCATAAAAATAATATGCAAGGTTAGGGTTTAGAAAGCCACTTGGTAAATATTAAAGTACATTTTAAAAATATCACATTTTTGAAAAAGGAGCTAGCAGGTAAGCCCATCTGTTACTGCTTTTAGCTCTTTGTAAAACCTCCAAGGGAAACCATTCCCCAAAGTCATTGGCACTCCTGGCTTCAGAATGATGGCAAATCAGGTAAAGATGCCCTCCTAAATCCATAAAATAAAGTCTGGCTTCATCTGTGAAAAGCCTACTAAATTCTAGGCTCACTAATCCACCTTACTCTGTTCACCAAAGCTCAGAGAAAGCCCTGCAGATAGTGAAAGAGGAAGGATCCCAAGTCTCCTAACACCCAGCACCTTTATGTCCCAGAACTTATTTCCTGAGAGAAGTGGAGGGATGTTAATCTCTGAGTAAGGCCTGTTGCACTCAGGGCTAGGATTCAGCAAATCTTTGTTAAGCACGTATGTGCAGGATATTGCAGCTGAGCAAGTACTGTGTTACCCCCTTTTCACTAGCCTAGTGACATTCATGGAACTGTTGTTCTGGAATTCAGTCTTGATGAAGGCCTAGGCAGATTGTATCTTGCTCACTCCTACATACTCAGTGCCTGCCACAGGTTTGGCAAAAACAGGACCTTAGCAAATATTTTTTAAATGATGAATCAATGAGCATTTATTAAGCATGGACTATGTGCCAGGTCCTGGACAAGGAGAAATACTATTTAATATAAGCCTATGAGGCTTCTATTACACTTCCATTATACAAGTTTGGAAACAAAGGCTGAAAGAGGTAAACTGACTAGTCAGAGCCTTCCCAGTGAATTGATGGTGGAGCTGAGACTAGAGCCCAGCCTAGCTAGGCCCTTTGGCCTGGGCTGTAGCTGCTGCTCCACAGCTGTCAGGGCCCTGGGCCTCCTCCCACATGTTCCTTTCACCCAGGCCTTCCCTAATCTAATTAAGGATTATATTGAAGAGCTGACTTTTGAAACTAGAAATAGGAAGACTGGTCTCTCTTTTTTTTTTTTTTTTTGAGACAGAGTCTCATTATGTCCCTCGGTAGAGTGCTATGGCATCACAGCTCACAGCAACCCCAAATTCTTGCGCTTAAGCAATTCTCTTGCCTCAGCCTCCCAAGCAGCTGGGACTACAGGCGCCCACCACATTGCCTGGCTATTTTTTTTTTTTTTTTTTTTGTTTAGCAGGCCTGAGCTGGGTTTAAACCCACCAGCCTCAAGCATGTGGCCCAGTTCTAACTACTGAACTATGGGCGCCCCAAGGAAGACTGGTCTCTTAGTTCATATACAGCTCTAGATTAATTCGACTCAAGCATAGTTCCGATTCTATCACTTTCCTTTATAAGAATCTAGACTGACTCAATGTAAACAATCTGGATTCAGGTTTTCTACCTTCCCAATTTTGGCTATGTAGTCACTTGGCAAACCACTGCATCTTTCCAGGCCTCATTCACCTACTAATCTTTTGCCTGACTGCATTTCTGAGAATAGGTGTCTGGGACCCCAACTTCCAAAAGAACTTTGGAGCAATCAGCTCAACCACCACACACCCATGTGGCTCAGAACAACTCTCTGGCCATGGGGAAAAGGTATTTCTACTTTTAAGGACCCCTAGGGAAGAGCTATTACACCTCCCTATAGATGGTCTGGACAGAGTAGGACATTGGCAGATGAAGCTCACCCAGTCAAGGGCAGGCAGAGTGGACTGGCACCCAGAAGTCCTGTCTCCCAGACAAGGCCTTCCTCTATGGCCCCTCCTGCCTCCTTTACTTTTCCTCACGGTATCATTCTGCACCAGTTTTTTTTTTTTTTTTTTTTAAACAAATAATCCATAGAACCCTTCCTCACCCAGTGATTCTAGTGTGGCTGTGTGACCCTCGGAAAGTCTTCTCTCTATGGGCACCAGCCTCCTCATCTGTGAAATGGGGGCCCTGGCCTTAATGACCTCTCAGCTCCCTTACAGCCCAGAATCCGTGTTCTTTGACTTGAATGCCCTGTGGTAGTGAGCTGTTTTCTCCTTTGCCCAGCAACTGCCTTTCTGCCCCACAATTGCAAAGGCCAGGCACCTGCGGCCCACCGCAAAAGGACTTGTCATTGCTCGCCCCCTTCGTGAACATCTAGCTGGTAGTGACAAAGGGGATACAGAAGGGAAGCAAATAATGGAATTCCCCTACTTCCACAGGGATGTTGCCTCATCCCTAGTGCAAAAATTTCACGGCGAGGGTCGTTCCGCCTCACACCCCCCGCCATATACTTATGCTCGGTCGCTGCTTAGGCAGGCAAGAAGCGGGGGCGGCCTGTGCGCGTGCGTCGGCGCTGAGCCCTCTTCATCCCACGTGCGCGTCCCCGACTGGAGGCGCGCGCCGCTGAGGGCTGGCGGGAAAGCGCGCGGGAAGCCCCCGGCAGGCTCCTAGTGTGGGGGAGGGGGTCAGGAGGCGTTTGGAATGTGCCACTCTCGGAGAGAAATGGGGGATTTTTGCTCTCCGCTAGCGTTTATATCCCGCCGAGCAATCCGTTAGTTCCCCCCGTCCCCGGCCGTGATACGAAGTTTCGGGCTGCGGCCCCATTTCCCTCCCTGCTGCCTGGCCCGGCCCCTGGAATCCAGCTCTGGACTGAGCGGTTCTCTCCGCCGCCAGAGCGGGGCGCCGCGCTTCGCAGTGGGGCCGGAAATTCCCGCGGCCTGAGTGGTGGAGCCCTAGCCAGGAGCGTGGCGCCGCCTTCCTCCTCCCCGGGCCGGGCGGGGGCGTTGGGCCCAGCTAGGGCTGGACTGCCCAAGTGGGTGGGGTGAGGGGGCCGTCGCGTCCGCCCGGAGCTGCAGAGCCGGCAGCGGACACGGACTGCGGACAACGCGACTGCTCCTCCCCGGCCGCACAGCCTGCAGAGAGACCCTCGCGCCCCCGCTCCTGGGCCCCCGCCCCCTCTCTGTCTCCGCCTCCTTCCTCACACACCCCCCGGGCGGCCCGGGCCCCAGGCCTTCTCGGTGCTCCTCCCACTTCTCTTCACACTCGCTCTCCTACCCCGGTCCTCCAGTCGCCTGCTGGCCTTGCTCCCTCCCGGACCAGTCCTTCCTAGGCGCTCCTTTTACACACACACACACACACACACACACATATACATACACGCGCGTGCTTGTTCGTTCCCTGGGCTGTCCCTTCCTCTCCGGCTCTCCTCCTGGCCCTTACTAACGCTGCCGTCGGGGGAGGATTGATGTCCCTTCAGCATCATGCAGCCGCCGCCGAGGAAGGTAAAGACACAGCTGGGGGGCTTTGGGCTTTTCAGGGGATGCGTACAAGGAACGCAGCGGGCTCGACTGCTGCGCCTCCTCCCTCTTTCGCGAGGGGCCGTGACCGCCCTCGCCTCGGGCTTGTCACGGAGTTGCCGCCGGCTCCTGGCTGGCAGAGTGCGCGTGAGGTGCCTTTCTCACCGAAGGGCGGCTAGGGCTTTTCCTCTGCTCTGGAGACCCCCAGACATTTCACAAGAGTTTCAGGTGTGCATTTGTGTGTGTGTGTGTGTCTGTGCGCGCGCGCATGGCAGTGTTGCCCGCTGCAAAGTGCATTCTCAGGGCTGCACTGAAGGGAGGCGGGGAAGCCCCTGCAGCTTTGCAGAACCTTGTGCGTGTGGTGTGTGATTGTTTAGTCTGCACCAGGTTTGAGTCCTCCATTCGCTTGTCGCCACCCCCGTGCGTTTGCAAATTTGCGGGGGATTTGTTTAAAGCCTAGCCTTAAGATTTGGCCTGCTTTTCCCACGAGGAGACGGAAAAGAAGTTGGAATAGTCAATGCCTCCCCACCCCAGGGGAAAACAAATGGTGGTGACGAGTCCTGCCTTCCCTCCGCCCCGCCCCCTGGCTGGAGGGCGAGGAGGCTGTGGTCTGTTACCAGGAAAGCGAGAACAGGGCCGCGCGTGGCATGTGCACTGCGATCCGGGCTTGGATGGTGAGGGTGGGAGTGACGGGTGCTCCGGGCTTGTCAGCAGCTTCCCCGCTGTGCCTTTCCGCAGCTCTCCCAGGAGGCGAGGCTGTGTCCTTGTATTTTTAATCCTGCAGATGGATTCTGAGTGTCTACTCTG
The DNA here is from genome assembly GCF_027406575.1 of Nycticebus coucang. Lineage (NCBI taxonomy): Eukaryota > Metazoa > Chordata > Mammalia > Primates > Lorisidae > Nycticebus > Nycticebus coucang. The sequence goes on along the minus strand of NC_069793.1, from coordinate 66,095,306 downwards.
GGTACTAGGTGGAGGAGGCCGTTCTGTCCTCCCCACCTTCCTTTTCTTTCTCAATCGGGTTTCTCCGGTTAAGTGAGTCTTTTTCTTTCTAACATGCACCCTCACCCCTCCCGGTAGTCCCGCTCTGGCGGCCAGGATTCCAGACTGACCGTAACCTCGAACCCTGGAGTCCCAGCCTTGGCGGGTGAGGCTCGAGCCAGCTGGCGTTTGCTTTTCTCGCTGTTTGAAGTGGAGCCGCCACAGGACCGACTTGCTGGGGTAGTTTAAAAGCCCTGCATATGCTGGAAGGTCACTTTTGCTTTCTCCTTTGTGAGAAAGACTGTGATTTGATGCACTGTCAGTGAGTCGATTCGAGGGTATCATCCTGAGACTGTGCTTTCTTGCAGCCGTTATGGAATAATTTATGTAGTCGATTCATGCATATTATTTTATGATTGTGTACATTTCAGTCATTAGATGTTAGGTATTCTTAGGCTCCCATTTCCCACCTATGCTGTTCACCTCCTGTTGGTTAATGACTTTGAATCCTTTTAAGAGAAATAGGCTCTTTTAAAACTATGAGTACACCTATATATGTATTGATTGAGCTTGTGCATAAAATGGAATGACTGGCAGTTCATTTTGCACCTCTTTAATCTGTGATTTTTATATCTGTGTATTTTCATTTAGCCTCTGTTTCAGGTTATTAGGCTAATTTTTTCATTAAGTATCTTCATTAAATAAAACTAGATGGCTGATCATGGATTTATGGTCTTGAGGGGACAAGAGATACATATTTTGACAAATGTGAAGTATTTTCCTTAAGCAGTTTTCTTTTTTTGTAAAAGTTGTGGTAAAGCCTTCATAAATGTATGGTATATTTTAGGTGAAAGTTACACAAGAACTGAGAAACATTCAAGTTGAGCAGATGACAAAACTTCAAGCCAAACATCAAGCAGAATGTGATTTGCTAGAAGATATGAGGTAAGGTTATAGTAAACATTGTAGTTTAAGAACTTTTATATCTCTGTTTCAAAGAATCTTTGCGTTATCAATCCCAGGAACTGATGATGGAATTTCCTTTTGGATTTCCTGCTTTAAGGCTGTTAGAACTTGGCTCAGCTGGAAATTGTAACTGTAACTAACACAATACAAACTTTTTCCTTCAGTGGGGGATCCTATAATATACACAGTTGTTATTAAAAAACAAGGGCCTTAAAAGATTTATCAGTCAAATTACATAATTGAAGTAACAATTTTTATTTAAATAATCTTTCCACTGAATTGTAAAATTATGTATTGACCTTAGCAATTTTGCATGTTAGTTTTTTAAACCTGTGGTTAATGGTTAACATCTGGGGGTGAGCTACTCAATCCCAGATGATTGTATGCTAGCACTGTTAGCATACACTGTTAGAACATGACAATAGTACTTTGTCTTTGAGTGTTAAATTCAGTGAGAAGAGCATATCGTATTTTATTTTATTATTAAAGTTACCAACATTTGTAATCAAGATGCCTTTGACTTTAATTGATAAAACATCTTGCTGATATTGTAAAAATGTGTATCTTTATAGGAAGCAATGACTTACTTTATTGAAAGAAACACCACTTACTTAACAATCTTGTAATACAAACTGACAGTTTAAGAAAGATATTTTTGTAAAAGATGGAAGATGATTTGCATGTTAAAATAGGGTGGCTACAATTCTTACTTCTCTTTAGTAATACATTTCTTAGGTTGGAATTGAGCCTATAAGCCTCATCAGTTGTCTATTTTTCCTAACACTAACTTCATGTTGGTTTCATGAAAAATACTAAGCATGTGTTATTATGATAAAATTATATATGTTTGGATAGCTGAATTGTTTATAGCCCAAAGATCCTTATAATGAGATATCTGTACCAGGAATTATCCTAGTCAATGGCAATAACATGGGTGCTTGCTCTCAAGGAGACCATAATCCAGTGGGGGAAACAAACATTTAGCTATATAATTATATGAATTGGTTGGGCTAGCAGGGGTGTCCAACCTTTTCTTTTTTTTTTTTTTTTTGTTGCTGCACATTGGAAAAATAAAGACTTGGCTTGGGCCACACATTAAATACATAAACACTGATGATGTGCAAATAAAAGTTCTGTGCTTTTTCTGATATCAGACACCACAGATAAGCAAAAGCAGTCCTCACAAAATCAGCATATGGCCGGCAGACCATAGGTTGGACACTCATGCTTTAAGGATTTCTTTTTTCCTTTCTTCATATTTAACTTAGGTACTATTTTTAAGCATTTCTGTTGTATTTATCTTTTCAGGGTTTCTGACTGAGGCATGTGAATCTATTTGCATTCAACTTGCATAGATCAAGATATATCTAGTTGTTTTCTGACTGAAAAGTACTACATTTTAGTTTTGTACTTGTCTGTCTTTTACTTTTTGTGGCCACAAGGAAATTTTAAAAGTTCCTGTTCAGGATATCTGAAACTTTGCACATGATTAAAAATTCAAGATTTTTAACCTTAGTTCAGTGAACTAAGGTATTTAGTAAAATCTCTAGATGAAGGAAGTAATAAATATTCAGAAGTAGTTCAGGATCACAAAATTAGTGTGTAAGTAAAAATCCCATGTGGTATGTGTATGGTCAGTGGTCATTAAAGTGTTGTCGATTGTTTCTTCTAAAATCTTCGTAATTATAATCTTTTCTCTTTTCCTCCTATCACTTGTACCTTGGTGCTGAGCTTATGGTCAGAATGTAGATATTGGAGTCAGACAGTCCTGAGTTTGTGTCCAGGGTCTGTCATCTGCTATCTGTGCTGACTTCTGGAAATGACTTAATTTTCCTAACTTCAGTTTTCTCTTTTGTAAAATGGGACAGTAATGTCCTGTATTCATGCAGATCAAATGACAGTGCAGGTAAGATGTGGCACACATTTAAGATAAGTTGATGTAGGCCATTGTTCCTGCTGTTGTTGTTTAGTTTGTATTATTGTTGATCCATCACATTTCACTTGCGTTTTTACAGTTAATACCCTAATTACTGCAGTAATGTCTTTCTATCTTCCATTTCCCATCTCTTCTTTTAAATATGTCATCTATATTGCTACCAGTTAAGCTTTCTAAAAACATTGTTTATTACATATCACTTCTCTATGGCCTTTTGGATAAAGGCCAAACACCTTGTCGTGGTACATAGGGTACTCTGCGCCTAGCTGCAAGTTTACTTGATTACTGCCTGGCTTAATTATTACCATTTCATGCCCGTGCATCTTTCCCCTGTACCTCTGCTCTGGCCATTCAGGACATCTAGTTATCTTATTGTGCATTCTAGATTCATGCCTTTGTGCTATTCTCTTTGCCTGTTGATACCCTTCCTCTCACTCTTTTGCCTAGTAAATTCAGGTTACCACTAACTGCAATTTTTTTGTTCTCTGTAGTCTCAAAGATTTTGATTTTGCACATGCTTCTAGCTTCTCCCCTTAGAATTTCTTGAGATTAGGGGCTAAGTCATTCGTTTTTGTATCTTTTTCTTTGTGTAGGCTGGAGAATTATTGAATCAGTGTGACTGGTTATATTTAAGTGTATCTTACTTGCTCTTAGGTAAGATAATTTATAAGCTTTGTTTGTAGGAGGCTTTAGAGGTGTCTGTTCACCTTGTGTTATATTTTGATTTATGTGGGCACTTTATGCTATTTGATGTACAGTACCTCTCTACATGTGTATGTGTAATGTGCAGATGCAGAGAATGGTAAAGATTCTTTATTATGTTAAAGGAGTCAGTGAGTTCTTCTTTGTATTAAATTAATGGAATGAATACTTTCACTCCTGTATAGTTGTGAATAAAATACTGTATTACCTACTAAGACATGTGTTTAGGTTTTTTTTTTTTTGAGACAGAGTCTCACTTTGTTGCCCTGGGTAGAGTGCTGTGGTGTCACAGTTCATAGCAACCTCAAACTCTTGGGCTTAAGCGATTCTCTTCAAGTAGCTGGGACTACTGGTACCTGCCACAACGCCAGGCTATTTTTTTTTGTTGTTGTTGTTGCAGTTGTCATTGTTGTTTAGTAGGCCTAGGCTGGGTTTGAACCCACTAGCCTCAATGTATGTGGCTGGCACCCTATCTAAATGAGCCACGGGCACCGCCAGTGTTTAGGTTTTTTTATTTGCTTTTTTTTCCCAAGGATAATACTGAATTTAAAGTTGAAACTTGCTTACTTTTGACATTCACAATAACTTTAGTTACTTGAGGAGGGAGGTGGTCTGGCTTTCCTGGTCTACCCTAGTAAGTGGAATGACCTTTTAAAAATTCATTAGATATCTCTGAACTTGGGTTTTTTTAATGTGTCAAGTTCAAAGAATCTTGCCTGCTTTTCCTTTCTGAGACTTCCTTTCACTATTCTACTCCCTGAAACCCCAAATACAGTGCTCTTCCTCACCCGTGTCCCCTGTGAGTTTTAGGCTCTGTTTAAGTTAGTGTGAATTCACTTAGAAATGTCCAAATAGTTTTTTATTCTTAATAATAAAGAAATTAGCAGTAGGCAGAGAAAAGTTTATGTGATTAAAACTAAAACAACCCTACCCCCCACCCCGTGATATGTTAAACTGTAAATAGAATTTTATCCTGCATTTTAGCTAGTAACTATGCTGTTTCCCCTTTTCATCTTCTGGAATTTTGAGGAGAGGAGACCAGTTAAGATAAGGATTTTTTTCCTTTGCTTTCTTTCCCATCTTTATTTGTTTCAGGGATGCATTTGGAAGCTAGTTTGTTGGGAATGAAGTATAAGGAAAGATAAATCATTTGTTGTTAATCAGGAACATTCCTGATTTTATGCTGATGTATTTCCTGTTGACTTTTTCTGTCAGTGGCAAAAAGTACACTTTACTTTCTTTTTAGTTTATTGTTTTTTCTTTCTTGGCTTTTTTTTTTTTTTGCAGTTTTTTCTTAGCTGGGGCTGGGTTTGAACGCGTCACTCCGGTATATGGGGCCAGCGCCCTACTCCTTTGAGCCACAGGTGCCACCCAACTTGGCTTTTTTAAGACCACTTACAAGTAAGTTCTAAATATTAGAGCCTATGTATTTTTGGATGGTTTATCCTTATGTGCCAAATAGAGCCAGTTAAGAAAGGTTCTTTGCAAGCACTACCTTCTTAGCAGAACTTTTTATTTTTATTTATTTATTTATTTATTTTTGAGACAGAGTTTTGCTTTGTCACCCTCAGTAGAGTAATGTGGCGTCATAGCTCACAGCAACTTCTAACTCTTCGGCTTAAGCGATTCTCTTGCTTCAGTCTCCCAAGTAGCTGGAACAACAGGCACCTGCCATAATGCCCGTCTATTTTTAAAGATGAGGTCTTGCTCTGGCTCAGGGTAGTCTTGAACCTGTGAGCTCAGGCAATACACCTGTCTGCGCCTCACAGAGTGCTGGGATAGCATACCTTTTTAGGAGTTCCGTATATAATATGGAAAAATTATTGAATTTTAGTCAGGTGGATATTATCACATTTGTGCATTTTATGGAAACCAAGGTACAGTGAGGTGATGTAAATCACATTGGTATGGACTCTAAGCTATTTGTTCTAATTTCCAGTATAGTGTATTCTCCCCCATATCTGTGTTTCCTAAGCTTTTAACCAAGGAACTCATCATAGGTCCCATGTTTTGAAATATCTTGCCTATCAAAAAGTGTCTAAGTGTTATTGACTAATAATAATTTCTCTTTTTTATACACTGAGCTGTCAGTTTTGAATCAGTATTTACAAATCACTAACATGAGTCTAGCCAAAGGCAAAGACATTTAGACCTAATGAAGGCTGAGTGTGTAATTTCTTATAGCCATTCTGAAAAATTGGAACTGGCTCAAGAAGCAACTGTTCTACCTTTGTAGCCACCTAGAGGGGGGAGGTATGGAGACCTCAAGTGAGGAATTTCTGTTCTGTATGTTACTTTCTTTTTTTTTTTTTTGGCCAGGGCTGGGTTTGAACCCACCACCTCCGGCATATGGGACCGGCGCCCTATTCCTTGAGCCACAGGCCCATGTATGTTACTTTCTTTAAACTGTAGGTTGACAAGAGTCACTGAGGATTGGGTTCTGAAGTCTGTTTATGAATGTTCTGAGACTTTTTTTCCTTACCTCAACTATTTAGAAAGAGACTTGAGAGGTAATTTATTCTAGAGTTTTAAAACTTTATTGAGATACCTGTATAATTTACATATTATGTAAACATGATATGACTACATATCATATATGATTACATATCAATGAACCCATTTAAAGTGTATCATTCAAAGTTGTTTTTTTATATTCAAAAGGTTGTATGACCATCACCACAATTTAACTTTAGGACATTTTTGTCCTTCCTAAAAGAAACTCTGTGCCATTTATGGTCACTCTTTATCACCTTCTCCAGCCTTAAGCAACCACTAATTTACTTTCTGTCTCTGTAGAAATGTAATATATTTATATGGAATACTACAATATGTAGTTTCTTGTGCCTTTTTTTTTTTGTTGAGACAGTCTCACTATGTCGCCCTTGGTAGAGTGCCGTGGTGTCACAGCAACCTCAAATTCTTGGGCTTAAATGATTCTCTTGCCTCAGCCTCCCAAGTAGCTGGGATTACAGGCGCCCACCACAACACTGGCTATTTTTTGGTTGTAGTTGTCATTGTTGTTTGGCAGGCCCAGGCAGGGTTTGACCCGGCCACTCTTGGTGTTTGTGGCTGGCACCCTACCCACTGAGCTACAGGCGCTGAGCCCCTCACTTCTTTTTATATTGATGTGCTTCCTATCTTCAAGGTTTGTCAGATTGTAGTATCAGTATTTCATCTCTATTGCCAAATATCCCATTGTGTGGATATACCACATTTTATTAATCCATACATCAGTTGACAGACATTTGTGTTGTTTTCACTTTTTGGCTATTATAAATAATCCTCCTGTGAACATCCATGTACAAGTTTTTGTGTGGACACATGCTTTAATTTCTCTTGGATGTATACCTAGAAGTAGAATTTATGGGTCATATGGTAACTCTGTTTAACTTTTTAAGGAACTTTCGAACTGTTTTCCAAAGCAGCAGTACCATTTTATATTCCTACTAGCAATAACATCGGATGGTTCTTATTTCACCACATCCATGCCAGTGCCTGTTATCATCTGTCTTTGATTATAGCCATTCAAGTGGGTGTGAAGTGGTATCATAAGTGGTTTGATTTACATTTTCTTAACAGCTTATGATGATGAGCATTTTCATATGTTTATTGGCTATTTATATATCTTCTTTGGAGAAATATCTATTCAAATCCTTTGCCTATTTTACAATTGGATTATGTCTTTTTTTAAAATTGAGTTGTAAGAGTTCTTTATATCAGGTTGGGTAGAATGGCTAATGCCTGTAATCCTAGCACTTGTGAGGCTGAGGCAGGAAAATTGCTTGAAGCCAGGAGTTAAGACCAGCTTGGGGAACATGATGAGACCCAGTCTCTGCAAAAAAGTAAAAAAATATTAGCCAGGTGTGGTGGTGTATGCCTGTAGTTCTAGCTACTCCGACAGCGGAACCATAATTATGCCTACTACACTCTAGCTTGAGTGACAGAATAAGACCCTGTCTCTTAAAAAAAGAGTTCTTTGTATGTTATCAGTTATATGATTTGCAAATATATGCAGCATTTTTTTCCCATTCTGTGGAATAATCATCTGATGTGACTTTTACACAAACTAAATTTTGAGAACTATTGAAAATAGAGAAAATAAGGACTTTGGAGGTAGACCAGAGATTGAAATCCAGCTCTGCCATTCGTTAGCTTGGGCAAGTTTCCAAGCTTTTTTGAACCTCGGATTTCATATACAGTAGAATCTCTGTAAGTTGATCATTAAAGGGACTGTAACAAACTGGTCAACATGTGGAGGTGGTCAACATAATGAACTAGTCCTGAGTACGTGTAGTGCATGTCTGTTCTATGAAAATTAGGTCAACTTAAGGAAGTGGTCAGTATAGGGAAATAGTCAACTATGGCGGTTCTAATGTATGTAAAACAAGATTAATGCTTATCTTTTTGCTTTTCTGTAAAAGTAAAATGAGATATGTGAAATACTGAGTATATTAGTGCAGGAGCTAAGGAAATTTCACTTCAAAATATGACTTCTTGGTATAAAAAATGTTTTGAATTAAAGGCCATTCGTGATCAGAAAGCACTAAAAAAGGCCTATCTACATAAAGCTTGACTAACCTGATTAAAAATCCAAATGGGCTACTGACTTCCTTTTCTGAATGCTAACACACCTGATCCCAAATAATTTAAAACACAATACCTGTTAATTTACAAGTCATCTGTTTCCCTCCATCTGTAAGTCCGCCCTAGCAACCACTTACTGCACCTATACTTTGCACATTCTCCCACCTCTCTTCTAAAAGATGTCTTTAAGTCTCTGACCATCACTAAGACATTCTTATGGTTCTCCCCATGCGCATAGTATTTAAAAATAAGCCTTTCTCTTTTAAATCTACCATAATTATAAATAATCTTTCGGTGAACCAACGAAGGGAAAAGGGCAGGTTTCACTGTGATCCCTACCGTAAATATTTATCTTTGGTAGCTTCTATTATTAGTGGAAATCGAAGTCCAAGAAGGATGTTGTCTTATTTAAGGTAACTAAGGAAGTTACTGTGTTTCATAAATTATAGGAAGCACCTTTTCTTTTTACATTTTTACATTCTGAAATCAGGATGTGTCTTATAGTTGCTTTTAGCTGTGATGTAGTTGTCATTGTCTCTATGTGCATAGAACTTGCGGAATAAGTATCAGCCGGCCTGAAAGAGAATCCCAGAGGCAATTATTGGAATACAAATCTTGGATCACCTGGGCTTTTTGATGGCATGGAGGACAATATGTGGGAAAATAAGGATATCAATGACTAATTTAAAAAAGTGATTCAGAAGAGTTTGACTCTGAATGTGACTAGTTTATGTACCAATTTGTTTCTGTTTTTTCATTATGCACAAGGGTAATATATGCTAAAAATCTGACTATAGTTGAAAGAACTCTTTTAATAAGTATAAATAAAATTCTAGATAGAGTATTGTGTCAATCTAATTGACAACATTTTTTCTTAGTGGAATATAAAATAGTGGACTGGTAGTATAAGATCAGATATTGGACTTGGTGGGTTTTTTTTTTCCATTCAAGAATCATTGTGTCTCAATTAGTGGTCTTTCGAGTAGAACTTAAAAATGATATAAATTTTTTTACATCTTTTTTTTTTTAAACTGAGGGCTGCAAGGAAAATGATCAAATAGGACCATACCTAAACAACACTTAAGAGAAGGAGAAAAAGATTACCTGATTTTAAAGTTAATGAAACATAACATAGAACTTCAACTAAGTCAATTTAAAATTTAAATAAATGCTTCCACATTGTGGTCAGTTATTGAAGAGGAGACTAAGAAGGACTAGTTAGGCAGTGGAGGAGATACAGATTGAGAAGTTCTCAAGAGTAAGTGAGAGGTTAAGGACCGACAATGAGAGATTATTCTAAGATGTGAACGAAAGGAATTGGAGTCCAGGTTCTTTCTGTGTGGGCAACGTGGCCTTTATTCCACTCGAGTAGAGTGAGCTGAGTTCAAAAGGGAAGTCAGCACGTGGGGTAGGTGGATGGGAAGATAAAAGTTTGGAGCCGGAGGGATTGGCACATTCCTTCCTTCTGGCAGGACGTTCATGCACTCATTCCTTCCTGGAACCAGAAGTTCTATTGGGGCGGGTCCCTACATTTGGCCCTATCAGTAAGGGTTTTAGTAATATTATTCTTCCTATTGCTGTCTGTTGGTTTATTAGCTCACATAAGCCATTATTCATAGATTCTTAATCTGCTTTTCATCTGCTCCTAACATTTAAAAAGTTTGAGTTCTGCATGGGGATAGCTGTTGCAGCCCACTGCAGGTGGTATGATTTAAGAGGTGTGAATGAAGGATACTCACCTGAGCCTGATGGAATTAAACTAAGGTGTATTAATGAAAGTTACCCACTATTAAGGCTAAGAATAGAAGTGTTAGCCAGCACAGTGAGAAGCACCTGTAGTCCCAGCTACTTGGGAAGCTGAGGTGGAAGGATAGTTTGAGCCTAGGAGTTTGAGGCTGTAGTGCACTAACATCGTGCCTGTGAGTAGACACTGCGCTGCAGCCTCACTAACATAATGAAAGCCTCTCTCAAAAAAGATAAAAAGAGAATAGCATTGGGCACAGTGGCTCACACCTATAATGCTAGCACTTAAGGAAGTTGAGGCAGGGTGATCACTCAAGGCCAGGAGTTCTAGAGTAGCCCGAGCAACACAGCGAGACCCTATCTCTACAAAAAATAAAAGAATTAGCTACTGGGAAAGCTGAGGCAGGAGGATCACTTGAGCCCAGGAGTTTAAGGTTGCAATGAACTATAAGTTACGGTGATGCCATTGCTGTTGCATTTAAGCCTGGGCAACAGAGCAAGACCTGTGCCTCTCCCCTCCCTCCAGTAGATGTATTGAATAATTTTTTGTTCACTTTTCTTTGACCTGGTCTTGGATAGCCACACTCAGGTATATAAATATGAGAGATTGTGAAGGTAATCTGTGTGGTAGGATAGAAGGATAGATGTGATATGCTAGAATATGGCCTAGCTTAGAAGCATACAACCTGGGTATGATTCCTACCTAGTTCTTAATCTCTTAAGAACTGTTTGACTTTGTATGCAAGGCACTTAAACATCTCGGAGCCTCATGTTTGTCATTTGTGAAATGATGATAATTATAATTCCTTATGTACTTATCTTGATAATTAAAAAGAATAATAGGGCTGGGTGCAGTAGGGTTCATACCTGTAATCCTAGCACTTTGGGAGGCTGAGGCAGGAGGGTGGCTTGAGGCTAGGAGTTCAAGACCAGCCTGGCCACATAGTGAGACCCTGTCCCTAAAAAAAAAAGAAAGTAGGCAAGTGTGGTGGTGGACACCTGTAGTCCTAGATACTTGGGGGGCTAAGGCAGGAGAATTGTTTTAGCCTAAGAGTTCAAGGTTACAGTGAGCTATGATTGCATGACTATATGCCAGCCTGGGTGACAGAGTGAGACCTCATCTCTAAAATAATTTTTAAAAAACCCCAGTACTCCAAAGTAGTTTATAGAAAAGGTCTCTTTGCACAGTGTGTGGAACATAATAGATACTCTATAAATGCATGTTGGCTATAATTTATTATTAAGTAGTTGAGAACATCAATTTAGAAGTTATGGTTTGTGGTTCATCCCCTAAAGAGTTAACTTGTATGTTGAAAAAAGGAATCATCCTCAAAGATAGATGGCTAAAGAACTCAAGTGGTGTCAAAGAATCTCTTTCACCAGGTCAGTAGTCCTAGGTGTATTCTTTCTGTGTGTTGGTAACTCCAGGCATTTTACTTATATATATGTGTGTGTATGGATACACACACATATATATTAGAAGTATGTTAGATTAGGAATAGGTTTTTGTAATTTCACATTTTGTATTTGGGTAGTGACATATAATTGGTGGTCAACTTACAGAGATTCTACTGTATATGAAATTCGAGGTTCAAAAAAGCTTAGAAACTTGCCTCTAACGAATGGCAGAGCTAGATTTCAATCTCTGATCTACCTCTAAAATTTTCTCTCCTATGTATGGATACATACACACACATATATAAATAAAATGCTTGGAGTTGCAGCAAAAATAAAAAATACATATTTTATTGTTTGAGATTCATTGAGGGCACAAAAATTAGGTTACCAAGCTTATGTTTTTATATAACAATTTTAGGTAGAAGAAGAGGAAAGGATGATTTCTCCTTATGCAAAAATTTCTCTCCCCTCCTGAGGGCCTCCTTCCCTCCTTTATTTTCCATCCTTCTTCTCACTTCCCTCCCTGTCTTCTTCACTCCTTTTCTTTATTCCTTCCTTTTTTTCTTTCCTTCATATTCATTCATTAGGGAAGGCAGTTTTTACCAGAAATTATCTCACAATAAACTTTCCCTTTTACCTCATCGTCTGAGTTTCCTTCATATGCCTGTGCATGCCTAGCTGCAAAGGAAGCTGGAGATGTGATTATCTTCTAGGAGGTGTGTCTTTGCCAGCAAGAAAGACAGTAATGAAGGCATTAATGTTGCTTTTCCTACATCAGGGGTCCTCAAACTTTTTAAACAGTGGGCCAGTTCACTGTCCCTCAGACCGTTGGAGGGCCGGACTATAGTTAAAAAAACAAAACAAAACTATGAACAAATTCCTATGCACACTGCACATACCTTATTTTGAAGTAGAAAAACAAAACAGTAACAAATACAATCACACCGCCTCATGTGGCCTGCGGGCCGTAGTTTGAGGACCCCTGTCCTACATTAACCATTTTTCTCTATTTGTCACAGGGACTCATTTCCAGTTTACTTAAAAAGTGGGTTGGGGTTAGATTAGGAGGGGTATCACTGAAATTTCAGTTGTCCCAAACAGACCGAGAATAAGGGATTCCTTAGAAACAGTTTGTATTACCTCTTCCCAACTCCTTTCCCCCCTTCTCATCTCCTTTTGAATTAAGTATGTTAGATTAGAAATAGATTTTTGTAATTTTGTATTTTGTATTTGGGTAATGACATATGGTCTCTGAGAATTATTAGCTAAGGACTATAGAAATTGTTAAAATCTTGCCTATTTTGGTCTTCTGCTAATTTGGAGAAATGTTCGTCTAAGGCCCCTTAAGGCAATTTTTTTTTTTTTTTTTTTTTTTTGAGACCGAGTCTCATTATGTCGCCCTCGGTAGAGTGGCATGGCGTCACAGTTCACAGCAACCTCACATTCTTGGGCTTAAGTGATTTTCTTGCCTCAGCCTCCCAAGTAACTGGGACTATAGGCGCCTGCCACAACACCCGGCTAACAGTAGTATCTTTTAAAGAGATCAAGAGAAGGAAAAAAGTCTTTTATATTTACCAATTCTGAGACCAACACACAAGTTTGAGTTTCCATCTGATTTCATATCCTTTCAGCCTGAAGTGACATTCCTTTTGCATTGTTGCCTTTTCTCCAATACCCTGTCCTATAAATTTTGGTTGCTTCAGTAACCCTTAACTCTGATCTTTGCATCTCATTTGAGTGAGAACATCATGTTGCGCTTATGTTCTACCTCCCTGTGGTGTCACAGGCAGAACACTGCAGTGAACAGAGTATGCACTTCTTGTGCTACCTGAGTGTTTTTTTTCTTTCTTTCTTTTTTTTGAGACACAGTATCTGTCTGTTGCCCCTGGTAGAATACATTGGCACTAGCATAACTCACTACAACCTCAAATTCATGGGCTCAAGCAATCCTCCTGCTTTAGCCTTCTGAGTAGCTAGGACTACAGGTGTGTGTCATGATGCCCAGCTAATTTTTCTATTTTTTTGTAGAACTGGGGTCTCATTTTTGCGCATGCTGGTCTTGAACTCCTGAGCTCAAGTGATCCTCCTGCCTCAGCCACCCAGATTGCTAGGATTACAGGCATGAACCACTGCACCTGGCTACTGCCTGTTGTTTGGTACCTAAAAATATAGTAGAGTTATGTATTCTGTCTAGTTTTATAGATATTACCCAGGGAGCACCAGTTTGGTGTCAGTTATTTTCTTATGGCTGGAAATGGAAGTCTTCTTTTCAAATGTATTTGAGGAAGATATTGTACTGTCTTTATTTTTTTGAGACAGAGTCTTTCTCTGGGTAGAGTGCTGTGGCGCCATAGCTCACAGCGACCTCAAACTCCTGGGTTAGAGCTATTCTCTTGTCTTAGCCTCTGATTCTCTTGTCTTAGCCTCCAGTTTTTCTATTTTTAGTACAGATGGGGTCTCACTCTTGCTCAAACTAGTCTTAAAGTCTTGGGCTCAAGTTATCACCCACCTCAACCTCCCAGAGTATTAGGGTTACAGGTGTGAGCTACCATGCCTGGCCTGAACTGTCTTTACATACATAATTAAGATGATATAGTTATACATATTTAATATCTATATAATCTTAATCTTCTGTTTTGGGGTATGTGAGTTTGGATATTTCATATGTGTATGTACACTGTAACACAGGATTTGCTTCTTTCAGCATGTTTTCAAGGTTCATCAACATTGTAGCATGTATCAGTATTTCATTTCTTTTTCTTGCTGAATCATATTTCATTGCATAGAATACATTCACATGTATTGTCCACATCAGTCAGTGGACATTTGGGTTGTTTCCACTTTTTGCTGTTATAAATAAGATTGTGATGAGCATTTATGTGTAGTCTTTTCACATATATGTGTTTTCATTTCTCTTGGGTATATACCTATAAGTGTAATTGCTGGGTAATATAATAACTGTATGTTTAACCATTTCAGGAATTACCAAACTATTTTCCAAAGTGGTTGTGGCATATTACATTTTCACTAGCAGAATATGAAGGTTCTGATTTCACCACATCTTTGTCAATACTTGTTATTGAATATTAATTATATTTCAAATTCTCATGGAAACTATGCATTTTATTATTATTATTCCCATTTTATAGCTGAGGCTTATAGTGGTCAAATGGCCCAAGATCAGAGGAAAAAAAAGAAGTGGAAGAACTGGATTTGAACCTGGTATATTCCTGATGTCAAAATCTGAGTTTTTCTCTTATTGAAAACTATTTGGCTGGGCTTGGTGGCTCATGCCTGTAACCCTAACACTCTGGGAGGCCGAGGTGGGTGGATTGCCTGAACTCACAAGTTTGAGACCAGCCTGAGCAAGAGCGAGACTCCACCTCTAAAAATAGCCTGGCGTTGTGGCGGGCAGCTTTAGTCCCAGCTACTTGGGAGGCTGAGGCAAGAGAATTGCTTGAACCCAAGAGTTTAAGGTTGCTATGATGCCACCGCACTCTACCAAGGGTGACAAAGTGAGATTCTCTCTCAAAAAAAAAAAAAGAAAACTATTTCCGAAGGTATATGATGTAGTAATTGAAATCAAATGAAATTTTCATAGGCATTAAGAGAGCCTGTTTTAAACATACATTTTCTCCCCCCTTATTAGATCTTGTCAGTCAGGAATCTATTGATCCTTTTTTCTTTGGTTTTGATAGCTGTCCTCAATTTCCTTGAAAGTAAAAGACAGATGTCTTTCACTCAGGAATCTTTTAAGCAATTGGGGCACAGCATTTTCAGCGGCCACTATGATGAGACACTGTGTATGGAGTGTATAGTATCTTATTGCAAGAACTACTACTTACAAAAGGTACTAAAGAAGAGGTGTAAGATTGAGTGTCTTGCGGATCTTTCAGTCTGGCTGAGTAGTACTTGTGTGGTCTGGAGTTTCATGTTTTTTCAGATCTAGGATTGTTGAAGGGCTGTGTAAAACACTGGACTTTTGTGGATCTCCGGGTTCTGCTGATTATTATGTCTGTGATCTAAGTTATATCTTGAGATACTTCCATGGTTAAAAATGGCTTGTCTTTTGTGTCTTACAGAAAGACCAGTTTTGTGGTGAAGAGTGAGGGTACAAAATTTCTGGCCAAGTAATTCTGTTTATTTTTAACTTTGACAATATACCTAAAATAAAATATACTCCATGAATAACTTAGAATCAGCTCATATTGGTGATAGAAACAAGTATAATCTCATGATACTTTATATTAGTTAGTAAATTCTCTTTAATAAAAAATTTTCTTTCCAAGTTTGAAGCCAATAGGTTAAGTTATTGAGGTGCTTCTTACCTAGAAAATAAATTGCTATTAGCTAATTTAATTGTTTCATTTTGCATAGTATGAGAACACAATAATCCCAAATTATTTTCAGGAAAATAATAGGTTTTTAAAGTTCTGTTCATTTGTAAAATTTTAAAAAAACAGCTTTGAAAATGGCCTATTTTGTTTTTCTGGTGTCTTTTGTCATTGATCTAGGTCTAATTTTGATATATTAGTACACAAGAATTTCAGTTAAGTCTTTAAAGCTACTATGTGTTATGTGTTAGCATCGTTTTAACAAAGGAGAAGATAAGGGCAAAGACTTCATTGTTTAATTTTATGTGACTCTGCCACAGAGAAGATTTATGATGTGTCTTTTAGATGCGCAATATAATTCAAGGACAAGACATACCTTGTACTCAATTTTCAAAGACAAATGTAGTAAAAATTATATGTTAATTTTTATTTGTATCCTATACAAATAGCAGAAATTTGTAGCAGGTTTTCAAGGTTCATCAACTTGAGTTGATGAGTATCTCTCACTTTATTACTAGAACAGAAAACTAGACATCTAAAACTGGGTCTTAAACATGATATGTATTATAGATGAAAAAATTTAAAATTATGGTGTTCAGATGTGAACTTGATTATAGGTATGCTGACAAGATGATTTTGGCAACTTGGTTAATATTGATAAATTTGAATAGAAAGTTATATTTTTACTTGAAAATAGTCTTAAAAAGGAGAGAGAGGGGTGTGGTGGCTCCAGCTGTAATCCCAAAACTTTGGGAGATGGAGAGGAGAAGATTGCTTGAAGTAGGAATTCAAGACCATTATAGGCAAAACGTAGCGAGATCCTATTGTTAAAAAAAACCTAAAAAATCAGCTGGGTACATGGGCAGTGCCTGCAGCTCAAAGGAGTAGGGCACCAGCCCCATATACTGTAGGTCACGGGTTCAAACCTGGCCTCCATCAAAAACGGCAAAAAAAAAAAAAATCAGCTGGGTGTGGCTGGTGATGTGTGCCTGTAGTCTCAGCAGCTTGGGAGACTGAGGCAGGAGGATCACTAGAGTCGAGGTTATAGTGAGCTGTGATAGCTCTACTGTACTGCCTGGGTGACAAAGGAGATCCAAAAGAGAGAGAACATGTAGTCTTAGGGGTCTTAACTCCTACATGTCCTTAGCTTATATTTTTGTGGACTATAACAGCAATACTTTCAGAAAATATAATGACGTAGTGATCTTCTATTGTCTTCTAGACAATAGAAGGTTTTTATGACAAAAAACCTTGGAGGATTTCTATGACCAGTCAGTAAAGGCCTATACAAGACAAACCTTAATTTCTTTGTGCTAAGATTATCTCTTTTCAAGTAACTCAGTTTGATGACATTATTTCTCTTGATTTTTAATGTATCAAATCTGAAAGGCAAAGACGTTTAAAGATTAGTCATTAAAATAAGAGTCAGATGGCCAATGCATGTAACTAGAGAAAAGGCAGTTCTGTTTAGACAGCATTTGATCAGACTGATAAGTAATGCTCCCAACATCTGTTTTGAAGTGATGAAGAGGGATAGTTACATGATGAAAAAGATTATATAGTATTGGGCGGTGCCTGTGGCTCAAAGGAGTAGGGCGCCGGCCCCATATGCTGGAGGTGGGGGGTTCAAACCCAGCCCCAGCCAAAACTGCAAAAAAGATAAAGATTATATAGTATTTTCAGCTTCCTGAAGATTACCATTGCAATGTGATGACATAATCTTTGAAACATTTTGAATTCCCAGACTTAAACATAGCTTATTTAAATAGAAGCGCCACCAATGTATTGTAAAACTAAGAGTCACCTGTGCATTTTACATTATAGGTGCCTGGGCCCTACTCTTAAGATTCTGAATTGGTAGATTTGGGGAGAGGGCTGGGTATGTGTGTTTTTAAAAGCCATAGCAGGTGATTCTAATTTGTAATTAAAGATTAAAAAAAAAAATGAGAGCTGCTATTCTAGGACTTACCATCGTTGTCTAATATGCATTTCAGATCATTTTCTTGACCTCAGACATTTCAATGAATATTGGCTTGGCTAAGAGACACTGTAGGAGGGGTGGAATTCCAAGATATATAAATTTATTTATTGGATAATTGACCTTAAATTTGTTGTAGGTTGAAAATGTCAGTGAAATAATTGGTGTTTTATCTATTTTTTTTTTTTTACTGAATGATGGATTAAGAGAGTGGTGCTTTGGCTTGTTCATAAGGTGTTTCTCTTTCTCTTTTCATGTATATATAATTACATTTAATTAATTAAAAATGTTTATCTTTTTAAATTTATTTTTTTGTAGGACAGGAAGGATTAGGCTGCTTGTGGCTTCATGAATGTTTAGTGATGACAATAAACTATATATACCCTAAATATGGCTTGTGTTACGTAGTGTTAAAACATTTAGTAATGAAACTAAATGATAACCACTTATTCTGTGTATTTTGTAGGTCTTTTCTAGAATGTAGTCCACTTCAGGATGGCAGATTCATTCTTACCAATTTTACAGAGTCCAGTACAGACATGTTTTTTAAGTATAATACCTAGTTTGTATTTTTTTTTTTTTTCTTTTGAAGACAGAGTCTCACTACGTTGCCCTTGGTAGAGTGCCACGGCGTCACAGCTTACAGCAACCTTCAACTCTTGGGCTTAAGTGATTCTCTTGCCTCAGCCTCCCAAGCAGCTGTGACTACAGACGCCCACCACAATGCCCGGCTATTTTTCGGTTGTAGTTGTTGTTGTTTGGCAGGTCCAGGCTGGATTCGAACCTGCCAGCTCCGGTGTATTTGGCTGGTGTCCTAGTCGCTGAGGTGCAGGCACCGAGCTATACCTAGTTGTTTTTAAGAGCTTCATTTTAATTTGTAATAAAAGTTTGCAACTTGATTTTTTCAAAAAGTCACCAAACTGCAAGCACCTGTTAATAAAGGTCTTAAATAATTAAAAACTGTATAATATACCTAGTTTTAAAAAAGTATCATCTCCATGGGATCTGAAAAATAAATATTTCAGGTCTTGGTGTGCCTCCATTGGGGTGACATTAATGCCATTAATGAAATATTTTTTCCTTTTTGCCCTCGTGAACACTTGTTTTCTAGTTTTGTTTAATTTTATGAAGGAAAATTTAAGTTTCTATTCCTTAGCCATATGATGCATCCCTTGTTCAGGCCAGCTTTTATAAGTGGCCATCCTCTGTTCTGAAGAGGAGACCAAGTGAGAAGATGGTGCCGTCTTTGCCTAATATAGGGTAATCTGCTCCTGAGGGATTGCCTGTGTACTTGCTTTCTCTGAGGCCACTAGCGTGCACTCAGCTGTAGCAGAGTCTGTGTTTCTTCTGATAGTCTCAGGCTTCTGACACAGGGCAACTTTTGTACCTGTAAGACTTTGGGAGTCATTTAATATCAAAGTGTCATTAGTTTACTTTGATAAAGAAAATAAGTAAATATAAATAAAAATAAAAAAATCTTCATTTTCTTTTAAAAATTATTGTTATTTCATTTAAATCTAAGCAACCCAAGAGACAGGCATTATCATTCACTTCATATAGGTGAGGGAAAGCCCAGACTCACTGATTTGTCTAAGATCACAGTTTTTAATTTTTTTAAGGTTATGTATTTGTAATGGTTTAATCTGAGAATTCTTTTCTGGCTTCTCTTTTTCCTTTTTGGGTGTTCTTTTGTGCTAAGTTTGATAATGGATTATCTAGGTAAGTGGGGTATAACAAAACAGTAAGTGAAATATGAGATGACAGAAAATTGCATTTATCAGAGCTTCTTCTGGGATAAGTGTGAGAGAAATAAACAGTCTTCCTGGGGTGTGTGTGTGTGTGTTTGTGTGAGAGAGAGAAATAGAGATTGATCCCAAGGGATATGATTCATTGCCTTTTAAGAGAATTCGATAAAAGTAGGAGTAATTTGTTTAGTAGATATGCAAGTTTCGAGCCAGAGCTAAATTATTGGGAGAGAGAAGAGGCTGAGCTCTGCAATCAGTGGCAATCATGTACTGCCTTTCCTCCTCTTAGCAGCCCTCTGCCTCTTTTCTAAACAAATATTGAATGACAACAAAAAAATGAGGAGAACCAGATTAGATTTCATAGGGAGCCTGTTTTTGACTGCCTGTGTCCTCCCATAACAGCGGTTCTCAACTGTTCTCAGCAGTATTAAAGGGTCCTGGGATTAGGAAGGTTGAGAGCCACTGTCCCATAACATTGAGTGTTTGTTACTGTCAGAGCACTTATCACATTATATGTTAATCATTTGTTGTTTGGTATATCTTCCCCTCCAGACTGTTTTTTTTTTTTTTTGAGAGCTAGACTGTTCTTTTATCTTTGTATATTTTAGAGCCTGGTATTTAGATACTGAAGAAATATTTGTTATTGAGTGAGACCTTGTTGGCCATTCAATAATTAATAGATTTCTAAAATGTAGACTTCTAATTATTCTTTAAACTCAAGTTTTATTTTCCTTTGTTTTCATAAAGACCATACGCTACACTGTAGTATGTAATTTTCAGTGTTATTCACATCTTTGTATATTTATGTAACTTTTTGAGGATAAATTTCTAGAAGTAGAATCAATGGGTCAACATACAGTATACTGCTTAAATGGCTATTATAATAATACTTCTTGACAAAATTACCTCCACCACTGTGTAGGTACTTTATTTCCAGACCTGGCAACGGTATGTATTATGATTATTCTAATATTGTTCTAACATTGGTCATTATAATAGGCAAAATGATTTTATTGCTTGAGCTGAATTTGGTTATTAGCAAGGTTGGGTTTTTTTTTTTTTTGTGTTTGACTATTTGACATTATTTTATGTATTTTGCTAACATCTATCCTTAGCCTAATTTTCTGTTTGAGTGTTAGCTTTTCTTACTTTGAAGAACTTTTAATATTTTAGGCTGTTAATTTTATTTTAAATACTTTCTCCAAGTTTGTTGCTTTTTGACTTTGCTTTTTTTAATCTAAAAATTATAATCTAGATTGCTGCATACTTACAAGACATATTTAAAAAGCATAATGACATTGAAAATAAAACAATAAAATATTTAAGAAATAATTTCTAGAAAGAGAAATGATATTGAATTAGTATTAGATAAGACTGAAGTATAAATATTAATAAGGATAAAGATACTTATAAATGAATGGAATAATCCATCTGGAAGTACAATAAGCATGCAGATTTGTTTATTCAATAACATGCATTTGAAATATAAAAAGTACAAATTGTAGAATGTAAGGAGAAATCCTTAGATGTATAATCATAGTGGGAGTTTTTTTTTTTTTTTTTTTTTGAGACAGAGCCTTAAGCTGTCACCCTGGGCATAGTGGGAGATTTTAATATACTCTCTCTGAAATGGATATGTCAAGGAAATAAAAAGTATATAATATAGATTTGAATTCCAAATGATAATTGGAATCATTAAATGATAATATTAAATGATAATTTTAATTATGTATTTATTAGTCTGTAAAGGATATCTCAAAGAATTCCCTGGAATTAATACCATACATTTTGTGTAATATGTGGTTAAGAGAGGCCCAGGAGCCAAATTATGGTTTCCCCCTCGTTGTATGAGCTAGGATAAGTTCCTTTTGTGCTTTAGTCTTCTAATCTGTAAAATGGAAATAATAGTGATCCTTCAGCATTGTTGTGAGAGGTAGCATTCAGAACAATGCCTTACACGTGGTGAGGGCTTGATTAATGTTTGCCATCGTCATTATAATATCATCATACAGTCTGATCACAATGTAATGAAAATAGAAATTAATAATAAAGGGATAACATTCTCTTCCTACCCCTAATGGAGAAAAACCTCTATACATATCACTCAGTAATACAAAGGAGTGAATTAGACATACAGTCAATGTATGTGTATCTCAGAAACATGTTGGGTGAAGCCATACACTAAAAGAGTACATACTGCATGATTCCATTCATATTAAGTTCTAATTTGTGGTATAAGAGAAATCAATGTCTGAGTGGTTTGCTTTGAAGGTTAAGGGTAGGAATTCACTTAGATGAACATGAGAGATCTTTCTGGGTTGATGCTGTCATTCAGTATCGTGATAGGGATTTGGATTATATAGATGTGTACATTTGTCAAAACTCAGATAATGTATATATAAAATTTATGCATTTTATTATATGAAGATTTACATAAAAAACTAAGGAAATATTGGACTCCGTTTAACATTGTGCATGTTGAATTATTTAGAAGGAAGGGTACAGATGTCTACCAAATATCTACAGCTTGCTCCCCCTCACCGAAGAACAGGGTCTTGCTCTGTTGCCCAGGCCAGAGTGCGGTGGTATCATAGCTCACTGCAACCTCAAACTCCTGGGCTTAAGTAATCGTCCTGCTTTAGCCTCTCAAGTAGCTGGGACTACAGGGCATACACCACTGTGCCCAGCTATTTTCTTTTTTTCGTAGAGATGGGGTCTTGCTCTTGGTTAGGCTGACCTTATCATCATATATTCTCATCACAATGCAATGAAAATAGAAATTAATAATAAAGAGATCACATCTTCTTCCTACCTGTAATGGAGAAAAACCTCCGTATATATCAGTCAGCAATAAAAAGGAGTAAATTATAGCCAGGCATTGTGGCGGGCTCCTATAGTCCCAGCTATTAGGGAGGCTGAGGCAAGAGAATTGCTTAAGCCCAAGAGTTGGAGGTTGCTGTGAGCTGTGATGCAATGGCACTCTACTGAGGGTGACATAGCGAGACTCTGTCTCAAAAAAAAAAAAAAAAAAGGAGTGAATTATACATATAGTCAATGTAGGTGAATCTCAGAAACACATCAAGTAAAGCCATATACAAAAAGATCCTCCCACTTCTGCTTTACAGAGTGTTAGGTTTACAGGTGGAGCTGCTATGCCTGGCTTCCTGTTCTATTCTTTTTTTTTTTTTTTGCAGTTTTTGGTCAGGGCCAGGTTTGAACCCACCACCTCTGGTATATGGGGTCGGTGCCCTACTCCTTTGAGCCACAGGCACCACCCCCTGTTATATTCTTAAAAGGAATTTCTGGAGATATCAGATAAGTAAACTTCATTCTCATTTTCATCTTTGCTTTATAAGCTTTAGGTGATGTTTATAAAACAAGTATTTACCAAAGTGAACTTTTCAGACTTATATCAAGTAAGTATTCAAATATAAAGAATTTTAATTTTAGAGAAATATTACAAAGCAACTTTAAGAATATAGATCATTTAATAAATAATAGTAGAGATATGAACTAGGCTATAAGAAGTTCAGAGTATTGGATATTGGATGTTGATTTTGAATTTTCTAGAATATGGTCATGTGTCACTTAATGATGGGAATACATTCTGAGAAATATGTTGTTTCAGGCAGTTTTGTCATTGTGTGAACATTGTAGAGCAGTGGTTCTCAACCTTCCTAATGCCGCGCGAACCTTTAATACAGTTCCTCACGTTGTGGTGACCCCTGACAAAATAAAATTATTTTCGTTGCTACTTCATAACTATAATTTTGCTACTGTTATGAATCATCATGTAAATATCTGACATGCAGGATGTATTTTCATTGTTACAAAGGGGTCGTGACCCACAGGTTGAGAACTGCTGTCATAGAGTGTACTTATACAAATTCAGATGATATTACCTACTACTCACCTAGTCTATATGATAACTTATTGCTCCTAGACTACAAACCCCTCCAGGGTATTACTTTACAGAATGCTATAGGCAGTTGTAACACAATGGTTTAGGTATTTCTGTATCTAAACATAGAAAAGGTACATTGTACGTATGGTATTACAGTGTATGGGACCATGTCATATGTGCAGTTCATCATTGACGGAAACGTTATTTGGTGGCACATGAATGTATTTATTTATAAAGAAACATATTTGGCCAGGAGCAGTGGCTCATACCTATCATCCTAGCACTATGAGAGGCCAAGGCTTGAGCTCAGGAGTTTGAGACCAGTCTGAGCAAGACAGTGGGACCCTGTCTCTACTAAAAATAAAAAAAACTAGCCAGGCATTGTGGCGGGTGCCTGTAGTCTCAGCTTCTGTGAAGGGTAAGGCAGGAGAATTGGTTGAATCCAGGAGTTTGAAGTTGCTATGAGCTATGATGATGCCATGGCACTTAAAACCCAGGGCAACAGAGTAAAACTCCATCTCAAAAAAAGGGGGAGCATTTTTCTTTGCATTTTTGCATTTTTGTCTTAGCATTTCTACCAGTAGTATTTACCGGGACCTTAGCACTTGTTTTAGACATTACAAAAATAAAGGATAGAGGAGTACTTTTTAAAAATTTAAAGGCTGGGGCGGTGCCTGTGGCACAGTTGGTAGGGCACCGGCCCCATATACCGAGGGTTGTGGGTTCAAACCTGGCCCCGGCTGAACTGCAACCAAAAAATAGCTGGGTGTTGTGGCGGGCGCCTGTAGTCCCAGCTACTTGGGAGGCTGAGGCAAGAGAATCGCTTAAGCCCAGGAGTTGGAGGTTGCTGTGAGCTGTGTGATGCCACGGCATTCTACCGAGGGCCATAAAGTGAGACTCTGTCTCTACAAAAAAAAAAAAAAAAAATTTAAAGGCTGTTACAAACCTTTTCGGGAGAAGGGTTTTCTTGGTTCTTGAGACTGTTAGAGGAATAACACATCAAGTTAATGTGGCTTGTCATAATTAGGTTTGATGAATATCTAAAAGAGTTGCATAAATTTAAAATGACATGAGCAGTGCTCATTGATAAGCCCCTTTTCCTTTTAAAAAAATTTTGGCATTCTGAATTTTTTTCTTGAAAAGTGTATTTTTCTTCATTTGACAGTAATAGTGTCTGTAATTTATGAATAGGTTCCATATAGGTTAACTTTAGTTTAATTGAACTTCTGTGTGCCAGCATCAAGCTAATTGAAAAGGTTAATCTTTTTTTCTTAAGCTAATCAAATCTTATTAAAATGGTTACCTTGTCGGGTGGCGCCTGTGGCTCAAAGGGGTAGGGTGCCGGTCCCATATGCTGGAGGTGGTGGGTTCAAACCCAGTCCCGCCGAAAACCACACACTCTCTCTCTCTCTCTCCCCCCCCCCCCCGGCCGAAAACCACACACACACAAAAAAAGGTTAAGTTGTCTGAAATAGTAAACCATGTTTTGAAAATTTCAGTGTTTTGCAGGTTCTTAAACTGTTAGCTAATTGCCCCCAGAAAGCCCATTGCCGCTTTCAACAGACCAAGACTAGCTGTCTCACTCTTAAAGTTACAGCTCCTTTCCAAGTACAGGGAGTTGCCAACTAGACATCTCCTTATCTCCCAGTCGCAAAACTTACCTCATCTCTCTGTCCCAATTACCCGCTGAAGATTTCAAACTTCTGGCCTGCCTCTAACTGCTGTTCCCGCCAGAGTAGTAACTCCTTATTGGCTATTCTACCGTCCCGTCACCATTCTGAGACTTCCCCTAACTGAACCTATATAAAGGTGAGCTTTTCTTTTGGTCTCTCTCTCTCTTTTCTCTCCTCCTTGGTGCTGCTCTGCAACATCCTTCGCCAATAAAGACCTTTTGTATAAGCCTTGGTGGTCTGTGAGATCTCTGCTGGTCAAGTGCCACCCTTTCATAAACAGTGGTACTTAAATAATATTTGTTATTTTGGTATTTACCACTTTTATTTTTTACTAACCTTACTGAGATATAATTTACATACAATAGAATTCTTTCATTTTAAGTGTATGTTTATACATTTTAATAATAAAGATTGGGAACTCCAAGATCAAGGTGCTGGCGTCTGGCAAGGGACCTCTTGATGTATTATCACATTGTGGGAAGGCAGAAGGGCAAAAAGAGAGAGAAGCAGGCTAAACCCACCCTTTAGTAACAGCATTGATTCCAGCTATGAGGGCAGAGCCTTATGGCTTAATCACATCTTAAAGCTTCCACTTTTTAATATTGTTTTAATGACAGTTAAGTTTTGGAGGGGAACACATGCAAACCCTAACAAAGTATAACCACAGTTTGCTCATTCATCAGTTGCTGGGCATTTCATTGTTTCCAGTTTGTGGCTATTATAAATAATACTGCTGTGAACATTTGTGTATGTGTCTTTGTATCAGCATATGTTTTCATTTATCTTGGATAAATACCTGGGAGTGTGATTGCTGAGTCTTTTGACAAATGTGTGTTAAATTTAAAAGAAACTATCAGAATGTTTTCCAAAGTGGCTATACCATTTGGCATTCTGATTGATAATACATGAACATTCCAATTATACCAAATCCTCATCAGCACTTGGTAGTGTTAGTTTTCTTACCTTTAGTCATTCTTGGTGTTTAATGGTATCTCATTTTAATTTGTGTTTCCCTGATGACTAGTAATGTTAAACATCTTTTCCTTGTTATTGACCATTTGGATAGTTTCTGTCCTGAAGTGTCTGTTCACATTTTTTGCCCACATTTAAATATTGGGCTGTTTGACTTATTTTTGAGCTACATGAGTTTTTTGTGTATTCTGGGTCCAAGCCTTTTTTCAGATATATTTTTCTCCCATTCTATGGCTTACTTTACATTTTTTATGTGTTTCTTTTAAAAAACATATTAATATGCATTGATTCATTAATATTGAACTAACATTGTTTTACAGCCAACAGCACTATAAGTCATACTTGAATGAAGTTTGTCTAACACACATTTTTTTCTCCGTAAGGCACCTCACAGCCTTCTTGTACTTAGGAATGCTAGACGTTACTTTAGCACTGTGATTGGGGGCCATTTTATACAGCAAGATCACCAAGAAAAAATGCAGAAATGTGACACAAAGTAGACCATGAAAAGGTTGCTTATTTATAGTATGAGAATTGAAGCAGGAAGGCAGAGGATTCCTTGTTTGACCTCAGTTGGTATGTGTGCAATGAGTAGTTCAAATTTTTTGCCACTCTGTGTGTCTAAATAACGGAGAAAGTGCCACACTATTGATTTTGGGGTTACAAATAAATTGTAGTAAGTGGGCAAATCCCCAAATACAAAATCTATGAATGAGGATCACCTATACCTTAAGTACCCCGGGTACTTAACAGTGCCTCCTCACTGAAGAATGGAAACATTTGAGATTCAAGTCAGTTATAAAAAATAATCTTTTTTTTTGCATATCCGAGATGTAATATTTAAGTTTTTGTCTCTACCTTACTATTATTTTGAAAAATAGAATGGAAGCTCTATGAGGGTAGGATTTTTTTCTTTTTCATTCATACTACATATGCATGGTCAGCAGCTGGAGCAGTGCTGCATATGTAGTGGATGCTCAACCAGTTGGTATTTGTTGAGTGCATTAAGGAGTGAAAATCACTTTCTAACAAGTACATGTGCATTAAACTACTGTCGTATCTTTGGGCTATGATAGTTATAATTCTAGAAATTTTATAACTTGACATATGTGGAGGGGAAAAATAACCTCTCAATTTTCCAGCTTTGGAAGGGTCTGGGTCCAGTTTAATGATAGAATTTTCTCACTGAAGTAAGGACAGAGAATGATGGTATGAGCCAACTTCCTGTCTGACTAGTACCTTTTAGTAATTAGGAAAATTTCTTCTATAGCCACAGGGAGAAGAAAACATCAGTAGCTGGATAAGATTTCAAATCTGCACTAGGAAAGATGATTTCATTTGAGATGTAGTAGTCCCAGATGAAGGTCAGTTTTAAAAAATTTTCTTGTAGGCTTGGTGCCTGTAGCTCAGTGGTTAGGGTGTTGGCCACATACACTAGGGCTGGCGGGTTTGAACCTGGCCTGGGCCTGCTAAACAATAATGAACCTGGCCCAGGCCTGCTAAACAACAATGACAACTGCAGCAACAACAAAATAGCTGGGCGTTGTGGTGGGTGCCTATGGTCCTAGCTACTTGGGAAGCTGAGGGAAGAGAACCGAGGGTGACAGCTTAAGACTCTGTCTCAAAAAAAATTTTTTTTGTCTTGTAGAGATGGGGTTTCACTTTGTTGCTGAGGCTGGTCTGGAACTCCTGGCTTCAAGCAATCGGCCTCCCAAAGTGCTGGGATTATCCTTGTGAGCCACTGTACCTGGCACCTTTAAGCTGTTTTCTAAGAGCACTAGTCCATTCATTGGGGTGGAGCCATCATGACTTAATCACTCCCCAAAGGTCTCACCTCTTAATAATATTACATTAATGAGTAAGTTTCAACCTATGAATTGGTGGGGCGCGGGGGAGGCACATTCAGGCCATAGAGATCCACTAGGAATTCTGAGGTTCACCTGTAGCTTTTGTTTTTGAAGATTGATGTTCCAGGTAGCTCTGTCACTCTGTCAACACTATCTAATTTTAGAACTCTTTTTTTTTTTTTGGAGACAGAATCTCTCTCTGTCATCCCTGCTAGAATGCAGTGGCATCATCATAGTTTACTGCAATCACAAACTCCTGGGCTCAAGTGATTCCATTGCCTGAGCCATCCCGCTTAAATAACTGGGACTATAGGCACGTGCCCCTTGCCCAGCTAATTTTTCTATTTTTTTTCGTAGCATTCAGGTCTTACCCTTGCTCGGGGTGGTCTTGAACACCTGAGCCAAGCAGTCCTTCTGCCTTGGCTTCCCAGAGTGATAGGATTACAGGCATGAGCCAGTGTACCTGGCCTAATTCCAGAATATTTTTATCATTCCCAGAAAAAATCTTATACCCATTAAACAGTTACTTCCAATTTCTCCTTTCCTTCAAGCCCCTGGCAATGAATGACTAATCTGTATTCTAGGGTTTGCCTACTCTCCGGACATTTCATATTAATAGAATTATATATGTCCAGTATATAGTAAATGAGGATTAGTTTTTATGTCAGTGTGGTGGGGCTACAGAGATATGTAGACAAACATTTTTGATATTTCTATGAGGGTATTTTTGGCTGAGATTAATATTTAAATTGGTAGACTTTGAGTAAAGCAAATTGTTCTCAATAATGTTGGTGGGCCTCATTTAATCAATTGAAGCCCTGAATAGAACAAAGACTGACCTCCTGAAAACCAGAGGGAATCCAGCAGCAAACAGCCTTTAGACTTGAATTATATAACATTGACACTTTCCTGGGTCTTCAGCCTCATGACCTTCTAACTTGAATTGTAGCTTCACCTTTTCTCTGGGTCTCCAGCCTGTTGGCCCATCCTGTAGATTTTCTGCTTGCCAGCCCCTATAATCTCATGAGCCAGTATCTTAAAATAAATGTCTTTATATGTATGTATATGTATGTGTATATATATATATACACACATACACACATAATATGTTGGTTCTGTTTTTCTAGAGAATCTGTTAATACATTGATTTTTAGTGAATGGCTTCTCTTACTTAGCATAATATTTTCAAGGTTCATCCATGTTATAAGATATATTAGTGCTTATTATTATTAATTTTTTGAGGTGAAAGAAGGACAACTGAAATGTGATAGGGGAGTTGTTGCCCAAAAACCCAAGGCCTAGAGACGCCTCCACCTGCATGCCAGGGAACAGAGCTCACAATGCCCACAGTAATTATGAACCTTGGAGAGGGGGCAGGACCAGAACCAAGGTGCTCTTCATTTGGTATTTGGTGGGTAATACTCTCCTTAGTACTTACTGTTTTTATGGCTGCACAATATTCTATTGTATTGATATACTGCATTTTGTTTATCCATTAATTGGTGGAAATTTGTTTTTTTCTACTTTTTGACTATTATGAGTAATGATGTCATGAACATTTGTATACAATTTTTTGTTTTAACACCTCTTTCTCTTGGGTATGTATGTATACCTAGGGGTGGAGCCGTTTCGTCATATTAATAATTCTGTGTTTAACTTTTTGAAGAACTGCCAAGCATCTTCCATAGCAGGTATACCATTTTACATTCTTATCAACAATAATGAGGATTCTGATTACTTCACATCTTGGCCAATATTTATTATTTTCTGGGTTTTTGTTTGTTTTATAGCCCTCCTAGTAGGTATGAAGTAGTATTTCATTGTGGTTTTGATTTTCACTTTCCTAATGACTAATGATGTTGGGCATCTTTTCATGTGCTTGTTGACCATTTTTATATATCTTTTCAGAGAGTTGTCTGTTCAAGTCTTCTGCTCATTTTTTAAATTGGGTTGTCTCTTCGTTATTGGTATAAGAGTTCATCTTACCAGATATTGGATCCTTATTGGGCTCCCATTCTATTGTCTTTTATATTCTTTATAATGTCTTTTGGTATGCAAAAGTTTTTTTTTTCTTCTTGAGACAGAGTCTTACTCTGTTGCCCTAGTCAAGAGTGCTGTGGCCTCATAGCTCACAGCAACCTCAAACTCCTAGATTCAAGGAATCCTTTTGCCTCAGCCTCCAGAGTAGCTGGGACTACAGGCACCTGAGCTATTTTTTCTATTTTTAGTAGAGAAGGGGTTGTGCTCTTGTTCAGGTTGGTCTTGAACTCTTAAGTGCAAGCACCACTGTGCCCAGCCAGTATATAAAAGTTTTTTTTTTTTTTTTTATTGTTGGGGATTCATTGAGGGTACAATAAGCCAGGTTACCCTGATTGCAATTGTTAGGCAAAGTCCCTCTTGCAATCATGTCTTGCCCCCATAAAGTGTGACACACACCAAGGCCCCACCCCCCTCCCTCCGTCCCTCTTTCTGCTTCCCCCCCACCATAACCTTAATTGTCATTAATTGTCCTCATATCAAAATTGAGTACATAGGATTCATGCTTCTCCATTCTTGTGATGCTTTACTAAGAATAATGTCTTCCACTTCCATCCAGGTTAATACGAAGGATGTAAAGTCTCCATTTTTTTTAATAGCTGAATAGTATTTCATGGTGTACATATACCACAGCTTGTTAATCCATTCCTGGGTTGGTGGGCATTTAGGCTGTTTCCACATTTTGGCGATTGTAAATTGAGCTGCAATAAACAGTCTAGTACAAGTGTCCTTATGATAAAAGGATTTTTTTCCTTCTGGGTAGATGCCCAGTAATGGGATTGCAGGATTGAATGGGAGGTCTAGGTTGAGTGCTTTGCTGTTTCTCCATACTTCCTTCCAGAAAGGTTGTACTTGTTTGCAGTCCCACCAGCAGTGTAAAAGTGTTCCCTTCTCTCCACATCCACGCCAGCATCTAAAGATGACAGACGAATGGCTAACAAACATATGAAAAAATGTTCATCATCTCTATATATTAGAGAAATGCAAATCAAAACAACCCTGAGATATCATCTAACCCCAGTGAGAATGGCCCACATCACAAAATCTCAAAACTGCAGTATATAAAAGTTTTAAATTTTGATAAAATTCATTTTACCTATTTTTTCTTTGATTATGCTTTTGGTATCCTATCTAAGAATCCATTGTCAAATTTTACAAAGAGGAGGCCAACATGTAAAGAATATTTTGTAAATACAGATACATGTAGCTACAGTCTCTCATTTTCTCCTATGTATGGTGACTTTATGAATGACTTTTGGGATACCCTGTATAGCTTTAGTTGCTTTTTCTGTTTGTTGTTCTTTAAAGAAGTTTTTTTATATTCTCAAGTCATTATTTCCATGTTGTTGCAATATTTATCGTAATAATAACCTTTTAAAATAGCCATTGTATTACACAAAAAATTATGAAGATATCTTGTCTTCCTTTTCCCTTCTTTTCCTTCCCTTTCCTTCCCTTTCCCTTTCCTGATAGAGTCTCACTCTGTTGCCTGGGCTAGAGTACAGTGGGTGTCATAGCTCACTGTAGCCTCAAACTCCTGGGTTCAAGTAATCCTCTTGCCTTAGCTTTCGGGTTAGCTGGGACTTCAGGTGTGTACCACCATGTCTGGCTGATTTTTAAATTTTTTGTAGAGACAAGGTCTTTTTATGTTGCTTAGACTGGTCTCAATCTTCTGTCCTCAACCAGTCCTTCCTTTTTATACTCCCACAAAGGGCCAGGCTTACAGGTGGAGCCACCGTGCCTGGCCAAGATTTCTTTAATTTTTAATTTTAATTATTATTATTATTTTTTATTAAATCATAATTTTGTACATTGATGCATTTATGGGGTGCAGGGTACTGCTTCGATATACAACGTGAAATGCTTACATTGAACTAAGTAACATATCCATCACAATTATACTCATTTCTTAATAGTTTTGAAATGTACCATTGCATCATGCACATTAGGTGAGGTCCCCCCAAATACCCTCCCATCCCCTCTCTCCTCTCTTCTTCCCTTCAAGATTTCTTTATGAAATTGTCCATGTGCAAATAATGTAAGCACTAGTACCCTTACCCCAGTTTTCTGCCTATGTAGGAAATTATTCTTTATATCTTAATATTGTTGTATTTAAGCAGTGTCATTTGTAAAATAACAGGAGTCAACTAAAGGTAGCAAAAATGTTAAGTGTCATCTTGCAGTTAATTTGTTTTTATTGCTTTTATTCCATTGTAAGACTGTATCACTGTTTATTCCTTATCTCATTGGTGAACACCTAGACTCTTTTTGGCTATGATTTATGAAGTGATGTTATAAATATTTTTGTGGACATACATTTTCATTTCTCTTGGGATACGCCTAGTTTTGGAATTACCATATGAGGATAGATGTATGTTAATTATTTGAGAAATATCAGATTTCCCCCAACATGGTTGTATCATCTTATACTCCTACATGTTAGCATTTTATTCCATTTATATTCATAATATTCAGTGTTTTAAATTTTAAGCATTCATTTGAATGTGTTTATCTTTATTCTCAATATCCATAATTATGATCATTGATATGTGACTCTTTCACTATTAATAATTTGAACATTCTTAGGTATTCTGCTTATCCTGCTGATGAATTTAAAAGGGCTCATTGAAGAGATAGCCTCCAAGAACACTCTTAATTCTGACACCATTTCTAAGTTTGATTTTCCTAAGACTACTTTTAGACACCAACTCCAAGTTTGGAGGTCTCTAAGACCACCTTTACTTCTCACATGACTTGCAAGTTTGAGGGTCACCAGCATTCTTAGACTTGATAATTAACTAGAAGGACTGTGAGAGCTCACTGAAAGTTTATGTGAGGTTATGATTTATTATAGGAAAAGATGACAGTTTAAAATCAGGGCGCCCAACTTGTGGCCCCCATGCTGATTTTGTTAGGACTGTTTTTGCTTATCTGTGGTGTTGGATATCACACAAAGTATGCACAGAACTAATTAGCTTTCATTAGTGTTTGTGTATCTAATGTGTGGTCCAAGACAACTCTTCTTCTCCTGATGTAGAAAGGAGAAAAAAAAAGATTGGACAGCCCTTACTGATAAAAGTTTAGTAAATACAAAGACTATTCTTAGTTGTTTATCATTGTCAGGTATTACTGTACATAATTATACATGTACATGTATGTGCTATACTTTTATGTGACTGGTAGCTCAGTAGGTTTGTTTAAACAAGTTTCACTGTAATACGTAAGAAATGTGTATTGCTATAATACTATGAAAGCTATGCTATCACTAGGCAATAGGAATTTTTCAGCTCTATTATAATTCTGTGGGACCACCATCACATATATAGCTTGTCATTGACCAAACTTACATGGTATATGAACGTATGAGTATACTGCATATACAGTATATATCTATTAATATACCATGTATACATGTATACTGTGTATTTTGCATATATGATTATGTTTTCTCTTAATGAGACTAAAATAATTGCATTTTAAAGGACTGTACACATATATGTGTTACGTGTTATATAATAATGTACAATATCCCATGTACTTTTTTTCTTCTAATTTTTAAATTGTGATAAATACAATGTAAATTTTATAGTACATGAAATCATTTGTAAGAGTACAGTGCAGTGGTAGTAAATAGGTTCATGTTGTTTTGCAACCATCATCTCTGTCCATTTCCATTCTTTTCAACTTGCGAAGCTGAAATTTACTAAACAATGAGTTAAACATTTCCTTCATCTCCACTCCCTGACAACCAATATTCTATTTTCTGTCTCTATGATTTTGACTATTTTGAGTACCTCATATAGTTGGAATCATACCTTGTCTTTCTGTGACTGACTGACTTCATTTCACATAATGTTTCTGAGGTTCATCCACGTTGTAGCATATATCAGATTTTCCTTCCTCTTTATAGCTGAATAATATTCCGTTGTATACCACATTTTATTGATTGATTTGCCAGTGGACATTTGGTTTGCTTTCATATGTTAGTGATTGTGAATAATGCTGCTATGAAGCTGGGTGTATAAATATTTATTTGCGATCATGCTTTCAATTCTTTTTTTTTTTTGGGGGGGGGCAATTTTTGGCCAGAGCCGGGTTTGAACCCACCACCTCTGTCATATAGGGCTAGCGCCCTACTCCTCTGAGCCACAGGCGCCACGCAATTCTTTTGAGTGTGTAACCAGATGTCTTTCACTTTATTTATGTCTAATTTCTTTCAAAATTGTTTTATAGTTTTCATCTCTTTGGTTAATTCCTAAGTATTTATTCTTTTAGATACTATTGTGAATGGACTTTCTTAATTTCATTTTGTATTGTTCATTGTGAATATATATAGAAAATGTAACCGAATTTTGTGTGTTGATTTTGCATCTGTTATTTGGCTAAATTCATTTATTAGTTCTAAGGGGCATTTTCTGGAACCTGTAAGGTTTTCTGTGTGTAAAATCACAACATCTGTGAATAGAGATCATTTTATTACTTCCTTTTTAATTTGGCTGCCTTTTATTTGTTTCTCTTGCCTTATTGCTCTGGCTAGGACTTTCTGAGTGTTCTGTTGAGTAGAAGTGGCAAAAGTGGGTGTCTTTATCTTGTCTCTCATCTTCGAGGAAAAGCATTAAGTCTTTTATTAATACCATTGAGTATGATGTTAGCTGTGCGTTTTTCACATATGGCTTCTGTCATATGAGGTAAATTTTATTTCAAGTTTGTTGACTGTATGAAAAGATTTTGAATTTTATCAAATGCTTTTTGTGTATCAATTGAGATAATCATGTATTTTTCCTCCTTCA
Organism: Nycticebus coucang; assembly: GCF_027406575.1. Lineage (NCBI taxonomy): Eukaryota > Metazoa > Chordata > Mammalia > Primates > Lorisidae > Nycticebus > Nycticebus coucang. Next base: position 66,060,679 of record NC_069793.1, on the reverse strand, counting down.
TTCTGTTACATTTATCCATTTTGTATGCTGAATCATCCTTTTTACCCCATTAGATCATGATACATAATCTTTTAAAAATGTTATCTTGAATTTTGTATGGTATGTTTTTGTTGAGGATTTTTCCCATCAATGATCATAAGTGATATTGGTGTATAGCAGAGGTCCTCAAACTACGGCCCGCAGGCCACATGCGGCCCGCCAAGGACATTGATCTGGCCCTCTGGGTGTTTTTGCCACCATTGCCTGTCCTGCTACAGTGCGCATGTGTGGAATGTGTGGGGCACTCTCCGACTCCCCTCCTCTCTGTCTCTCGACTCCTTCTCTCAGTCTCAGGACTAACTGATGCATACTTGCATCACTTGTTACAACTAGCAGTGACAAATATGGAACCAGTCATTGACCATCTCATTAGCCAAAAGCAGGCCCATAGTTCCCATTGAATTACTGGTAAGTTTGTTGATATAACTTTAGTCATTCTTCATTTTAAATACTGTATTTGTTCCCGTTTTGTTTTTTTAATTCAAAATAAGATATGTGCAATGTGCATAGGAATTTGTTCATAGGTTTTTTTTTAAACTACAGTCCGGCCCTCCAATGGTCTGAGGGACAGTGAACTGGTCCCCTGTTTAAAAAGTTTGAGGACCCCGGGGTATATAGTTTTCTTATATTAATTGTATCTTTATATGGCTTTGGTTTGAGGATGATACTGGCCTCAAAGGATGAGTTAGATTTATTATTTATTTATTTATTTTTTTTTGGCCAGGGCCAGGATTGAACCTGCCACCTCCGGTATATGGGGCTGGGGCCCTACACCTTTGAGCCACAGGTGCCACCCAGGATGAGTTAGATTTAGAGAGTGTTCCTTCCCCTCAATTTTCTGGAAATGTTTGAGAAAAATCATTGGTGCTTTAAATGTTTGGTACAATCCACCAGAGAGGCCACATCAGGTCTAGGCATTTCTTTGCTGGGAGATTTTTGATTGCTTACTCAATTTTTGTTATAGATCTATCTATTCAGATTTTCTATTTCTTTCTTTCTTTTTTTTTACTTTTTACTTTTTATTAAATCATGGCTGTGTACATTAATGCAGTCATGGGGTACAATGTGCTGGTTCTATATACAATTTGAAATGTTTTCATTAAACTGATTAACATAGCTTTCACAGGATTTTCTTAGTTATTGTGTTAAGACATTTATATTGTACACCTAGTAAATTTCATAGGTACCTTTGTAAGATGCACCACCAATGACTCTCCCTCCAGCAATCCTCCTTCCTCCTCTCCCCTTTCCCCTTCTTCTTGGGCTATAGCTTTCATATGAAAGCTATAAATTGGTTTTATAGTCAGACTGAGTATATTGGATACCTTTTTTTCCATTCTTGAGATACATTGCTAAAAATATGTTCCAGCTCCATCCATGTAAACATGTAAGAGGTAAAGTCTCCATCTTTAAGGCTGCATAATATTCCATGGTGTACATATACCACAATTTATTAATCCATTCATGGGTTGATGGACACTTGGGCTTCTTCCATGACTTAGCAATTATGAATTGGGTTGCAATAAACATTCTGGTACATATATCTTTGTTGTAATGTGATTTTTGGTCTTCTGGATATATACCTAATAGAGGAATTGTAGGATCGAATGGCAGGTCTATTTTTAGATCTCTAAGTGTTCTCCAAACATCTTTCCAAAAGGAACGTATTAGTTTGCATTCCCACCAGCAATGTAGAAGCGTTCCCTTTTCTCCCCATCCACGCCAACATCTCTGGTTTTGGGATTTTGTGATATGGGCTAATCTTACTGGAGTTAGATGATATCTCAAAGTAGTTTTGATTTGCATTTCTCTGATGATTAAGGAAGATGAGCATTTTTTCATGTGTCTTCTTCAGAGAAGTTTTTCTTCAAGTCCCTTGCCCAGCCTGAGATGGGATCACTTGTTCTTTTCTTGCTAATACGTTTGAGTTCTCTGTGGATTCTGATTATTAAACCTTTGTTGGAGACATAACCTGCAAATATCCTCCCACTCTGAGAGCTGTCTGCTTGCTTTACTTACTGTGTTTTTGGCTGTGCAGAAACTTTTTAGTTTGATCAGGTTCCAGTAGTGTATTTTTGATATTGCTTCAATTGCTTGGGGTGGGGGGGTCCTCCTCTTAAAATAATCACCCAAGCCAGTTTCTTTAAGTGTTTTCCCTGCACTTTCTTCTAGTATTTTTATAGTTTCATGTCTTAAGTTTAAATCTTTAATCCAGTGAGAGTCTTTCTTAGTTAATGGTAAGAGCTGTGGGTCCAGTTTCTGTCTTCTACAGGTCGCCAGCCAGTTTACCCATTACCATTTGTTAAATAGGGAATATTTTCCCCACTGAATGTTCTTAATTGGCTTGTCAAAGATCAAATAACAGTAAGTAGCTGGGTTCATCTCTTGGTTCTCTATTCTGTTCCATACATCTACCTCTCTGTTTTTGTGCCAGTACCATGCTGTTTTGGTCACTATCGATTTATAGAATAGTCTGAGGTCTGGTAGCCTGATTCCTCCAGCTTTGTTTTTATTTCTGAGTAATGTCTTCGCTATTCGAGGTTTTATTTTTTCAGGATCTTTAAAGTATGACAGTGGAGCTTTAATAGGGATTGCATTAAAATTGTATATTGCTTTGGGTAGTATGGACATTTTAACAATGTTGATTCTTCCCAGCCATGAGCATAGTATGTTTTTCCATTTGTTAACATCTTCAGTTGTTTTTTTTCTTAAAGTTTCATAGTTCTCTTTATAGAGATCTTTCATGTCTTTTGTTAGGTAAACTCCCAAATATTTCATCTTCTTTGGCACTACTGTGAATGGAATAGAGTCCTTGACTGTTTTTTCAGCTTGACTATTGTTGGTATATATAAAGGCTACAGATTTATGAGTGTTGATTTTGTAACCTGAGATGCTGCTGTATTCCTTGATCACTTCTAAGAGGTTTGTAGTAGAATCCCTAATGTTTTCCAGATATGCAATCATATCTGCGAAGAGTGAAAGTTTGATCTCCTCTGACCCTATGTAGATACCCTTGATTGCCTTTTCTTCCCTAATTGCGATGTTAAAAAGCAGTGGAGATAATGGGCAACCTTGCCTGGATCCTAATCTGAGTGGAAATGATTTCAATTTAACTCCATTCAATACAATATTGGCTGTGGGTTTGCTGTAGATGGCCTCTGTCAGTTTAAGAAATGTCCCTTCTATACCAATTTTCTTAAGTGTTCTGGTCATGAAAGGATGCTGGATATTATCAAAAGCTTTTTCTGCATCAATTGAGAGAATCATATGGTCTTTGTTTTTTAATTTATGTGCTGAATTATATTTATAGATTTACGTATATTTATAGATTTATGTATCCCTTAAGACCCTGGGATAAAACCCACTTGGTCATGGTGTTTAATTGGTTTGATGTGTTGCTGGATTCTGTTTGTTAGGATCTTGTTGAATATTTTCACATCAATATTCATTAGTGCTATTGGTCTATAATTTTCTTTTCTTATTGGGTCTTTTCCTGGTTTGGGGATCAACGTGCTTGCTTCATAGAATGTGTTGGGTTGTATTCCTTCTTTTTCTGTATTTTGGAAAAGGTTGAGTAATAGAGGTACTAGTTCCTCTTTAAAAGTTTGGTAGAATTCTGATGTGAAGCCATCTGGTTCTGGGCTTTTCTTTTTAGGGAGATTTTGTATAGTTGATGTTATTTCAGAACTTGATATAGGCCTGTTCAACATTTTCACTTGATTCTGGCTAAGTCTTGGAAGGTGGCATACTTCCAAGTATTAGTCAATTTCCTTCAGATTTTCATATTTCTGAGAATAAAGTTTCTTATAATATTTATTAGGGATTTTTTGAATTTCTGAGGAGTCTGTTATTTCATCATTACCATTTCTGACTGATGAAATTAGAGATTTTACTCTTTTTTTCCTGGTTAGGTTAGTCAAAGGTTTATTTTCTTGACCTTTTCAAATAACCAACTTTTTGATATATCGATCTGTTGTATAATTCTTTTGTTTTCAATTTCATTTAATTCTGCTCTAATTTTGGTTATTTCTTTTCTTTTGCTGTGTCTGGGATTGGAATGTTCTTCCTTTTCCAATTGCTTGAGATGTCCTATTAGGTTGTTAACTTCCTCTCTTTACGTTCTCTGGAGGAAGGCTTGCAGTGCTATAAAATTTACCTGTTAGGACTGCCTTTGCGGTATCCCATAGGTTCTGATAATTCATGTCTTCATTATCGTTTTGTTCCAAAAATTTGGTAATTTCCTTCTTAATCTTGTCTGTGACCTAGCTGTCATTCAGCAAAAGGTTATTTAGCTTCCATGTTTTTGTATGAATATGCAGATTTCTGTTGTTACTGAGTTCAACTTTTATTCTATGATGGTCCGAGAAGATGCAAGGAATAATTTCTATTCTTTTAAATTTGCTGAGGTTGGACTTGTGACCTAAGATGTGATCAGTTTTGGATGATGTTCCATGGACTGGTGAGAAGAATGTGTATTCAGTTTTGTTAGGATGAAATTTTCTGTAGATGTCTGTTAAATCCTGATGTTGAATGGTTCAGTTTAATTCTAAAATTTCTTTGCTCAGCTTCTTAGTGGAGGAGCTATCCAACACTGCCAAAGGAGTGTTAGAATCTCCAACTATTATGGAGCTGGAGGAAATTAAGTTGCTCATGTCTGTTAGAATCTCTCTTATAAATTGAGGTGCATTCTGGTTGGGTGCATTAATATTAACAATTTAAAACTCATATTGAGTATTACCCTTAACAAATATTAAGTGGTCATCCTTATCTTTCCTTACTTTTGTTGGCTTAAAGCCTATTGTATCTGTGAATAGAATTGCAACACTTGCTTTTTTCTGATTTCCCTTTGCCTGAAATATAGATGACCATCCCTTCACCCTGAGTCTATATTTATCTTTTAAGGTATGATGAGATTCTTGTATGCAGTAGATATCTGGCCTGAGTTTTTGTATCTAGTCAGCCAATCTGTGCCGCTTTAGAGGACAATTTAAGCCATTCACATTAATGGAGAATATTGATAAGCCTGGTAGAATTTTGGGTATTGAGTTTTTCAAAAGTCTGTGGACATTTTTAATCCTTTTGCCACTGTGGAAGTTGGAGTTTGATCAAAAGTTTCTGAGTGAGTTTACTTTTGTGGTGGAGGATTGTGCTGGTCATTATGGAGGATACGTCTGAGTATTTCCTGGCGAGCTGATTTAGTTATGGCAAATTTCTTCAACATGTGAATGTCATTAAAGTATTTAATTTCTCTATCATAAATGAAACTCAGTTTAGCTGGATACAGGATCCTGGGTTGAAAGTTATTTTGTTTTAGAAGATTAAAAGTTGATGACCACCCTCTTCTAGCTTGAAAGGTTTCACAAAGGTACATGTGAAACTTAGTAAATGTAGAATATAAATGTCTTAACACAATAACTAAGAAAATGCCAGGAAGGCTATGTTAACCAGTGTGATGAAAATGTGTCAAATGATCTATAAAACCAATGTATGGTACCCCATGATCGCACTAATGTACACAGCTATGATTTAATAATAAAATAAATAAATAAATAAATAAAAGATTTCAGCAGAGAGATCTGCAGTCATTCTAATATTCTTCCCCTTGTAGGTTATGGTTTTCTTACGTCTAGCTGCTTTCAGAATTTTCTCCTTCATATTAACTTTAGTGAAGTTAATTATAATGTGTCTGGGGGGGTTTTCTTATTCAGGATGAGTCATGCTGGGCTTCTGAAACTGTCTGCTATCTGCATTTCAGAATCTCTTGGCTGGAAAGTTCTCCATAATCTCATGAAAAAAGGCCTCTGTGCTTTGCACAGCAACTTTGTCTCCTTCAGGAATTCCTAAAGGCGAATATTAGTTTTCTTCAAGTTATCCCAGAGCTCTCTGAGAGAATGATCCATTTTTGCTCTCCATTTCTCTTTCTCTTTGAGCACTTGGGAGCGTTCAAAAGCTTTGTCTTCAGTATCAGAAATCCTTTCTCCTGCTTGCTCCATTCTGTTACTGAGGGATTCTACTGTATTTCTCAGATCTTTGAGGTCTGCAAATTATTGTCTCAGTGTGTCAAAATCTTTTGTGATTTTGTCTTTGAATTCATTGAATTCTTGAGACAACTTTTGAATTGCTCCTTGAATTTCTAATTCCAAGTTTACCTCTATTTATTAATCTTATTTGCAGTCTAAACTCTGAATTCGATTTCTGACATCTCAGCCCTTTGTCTATGAATGGGATCTTCAGTCATGTCCACTGTATTGTTTCTTTGGGGAGTTATTCCACTCTGGTTATTCATGTTACCAGAGTTTTTCCACTGATTCTGTCCCACCATTATTTTACAGTGTTTTGCTGGATGAGCCGATAAGGTGAAGTTGGGTTGGGAGACTCTTGCAGTAGTGATTAACCAGCCCTTTACCTAAGAGCTGTGATTGCTGTCTGTACCTTTACCCTAGAGCAGGTGTCCTCAAACTTTTTTTTTTTTTCTTTGGCCGGGGCTGGGCTTGAACCCGCCACCTCCGGCATATGGGACCGGCGCCCTACCCGTTGAGCCACAGGCGCCGCCCTGTCCTCAAACTTTTTAAACAGGGGGCCAATTCACTGTCCCTCAGACCGTTGGAGGGCTGGACTATAGTTTAAAAAAAAAAACTATGAACAAATTCCTATGCACACTGCACATATCTTATTTTGAAGTAAAAAAAAATAAAACGGGAACAAATACAATCACATCGCCTCATGTGGCCTGCAGGCCATAGTTTGAGGACCCCTGCCCTACAGCTTTGCAAAGGACCTGTACAGTGATACGGCCTGAGACACTGCCTACTTACTTGATGTGGTGGGGCTAAGTGGCTCTGTCTTGTTTTCAGCTGTCTCTGTCCTACTCTAGTGAATTAGTTACTCTGGGTTGAGGTCTTAGCTGTGGACAAATACCAGCAATTAAGTCTCCCTGCCCCACATGGGCAACAACTAGAAAAGGAAGATCAAACTTTCCCACAACCACACACCCAGGGTACCACTTTGGATAGTCCTTGGGTGATTGGTCCAGTCCGAGAGATTCAAATCAATTGCCCCAGTCAGCACCCAGTCTCAAGTGAGGGAGTTCCAAACATCTCTAGCAACTAGATAGCAGGGGTCTGCTGGCATGTCGAGTATGACTCATTCTGATGCTCTGTGGAGTCAGCAGGACCTCCCCAACAAATGAATTAGCCTGGGAAGGTTGATGCCTCCTTCCCCACCTTGCACCTCTGTTACACTCAGTCACTGGTAAGCCCACAGGGCTATGACCCAGTTCCCTCCAATGAGCAGATGCTCCAGGAGTTTGAGCCTGCCTGAGTCACAGAGAGATATTATGTCTCCTTGACAAGGCCTCCACACTGCTGCCATCTGGCAGTGGAAGCTGAAGCCTGACAACCCCAGGTGGTTAATGGAAGCTAGGGTGGTTCACTCAGTTCCAGCCCCACTCCTGATTGATGTTGCTGACACTTATATTTGCTCAGAATTTGTGATTCTGTCCTAGCTATATTCCCCTGCGGACCAGGCACCATTTGAGTTCACAGAAACTACTACTCAGCTTCAGTCTGTGCTACTGTCCAGAGCTGTTGTTGGTGTTTCCTCTGCAGTCTGTGTTGGGGTGAGGGTGGTTAGAGCTTACACTCAGCTTTCAGTTTCCTGCCTGCCTTTGTCTCAGCTATGATCCCCTGAGGGCTGGGTCTTTCTTAGGCTCAATAAATCAGTCCTCTGGCTCAGCCCTGCCCTGGGAGTATGCCATATCTGCACAAGTGTTCTTCAGTTCTCCATCCTGCCACACTCTACCCAAACCAGTATTGCCTCTGGCATACCCTTTGTTCATGGGGTCTGCGTTACCATCCCAGATCTATTCTGCCAGCATGTGGTACCAGAGAAGATGCCTGGTTTTCTCTGGTTGCCCAGAGAGACAGGGAGTATCTTTCCAAAATATCCCCAGGGGTGTTAGCCCTATTGTTTCTGCTGCTGCTGCTGCTGCCCTGTGCCGTGGGGCACCACCTCTCCCTTTCCCAGTTCCTTCAGTCCACTGTTTTCTCCTTACCCCTATGCTGCTGAATCAGCACAGACCTGCAACAACCCATGCCCTGTCCACAGGAAGTTCTAGCCATTATAATCAGGCAAAAAAAAAAAAAAAAAGAAAAAGAAAAATCAAGGGTATCTAGATAGGAACAGAAGAGATCAAACTCCTTTGCTGATGATATGGTCATACACTTAGAAAACCCCAGGGACTCATCACAAAGTTCCTGGAAGTGATCACAAACACAGTAATGTCCAGGGATATAAAATCAACATCCACAAATCAGTAGCCTTCATATACATCAATAATAGTCAAGCTGAGAACCGAATCAAAGACACAATGCCCTGTATAGTAGCTTCAAAGAAAATGAAATACCTGGGAATATACCTAGCAAAGGGTGTGAAGGATCTATGAGGATTGTAGTAAACTAGTGAGACCTTGAGAAAATAAATAGCAGATGATGTTAACACATGGAAGAACATACCATGCTCATGGCTGCGAAGAATTAACACTGTAAAAATGTCTATGCTGTCCAGAGTGATCTACAGATTTAATGTAATCCCCATTAAATCACCAACATTGTATTTTGAAGAACTTGAAAAAATAGTACTTTGTTTCAAATGGAACCAAAAAATATCCCCAAATAAATTGCCTTGCCTATTTTTTTTTTCTGGTTCCATATAAAATGAATTCTGAGAAACAAAAGCAAATCTGGAGGCATAACATTACCAGACTTCAAGTCAGACTACAAGCCTATAGTTATCAAAATAGCATGCTGCTGACATAAAAATAGAGAAATAGATCTACTGAATAGGATAGACAACCTAGAGATGAAAGCAAGCACATATTGCCATCTGATATTTGATAAACCAAGCAAAAGCGTACACTGGGAAAAGAATCCCTATTTACTAAAATCTTTGTTTTTTTATGTAAGTGTTTATGGCTATAAATTTTTCCCTTAGCACCATTTTTTATATTTACATTTTTTTATTGTTAAATCATAGCTGTGTACATTAGTGCAATCAAAGGGTACAATGTGCTGGTTTCATATACAATCTGAAATATTCTCATCAAACAGTTCAACATAGCCTTCATGGCATTTTCCTAGTTATTGTATATAGACATTTGTATTCTGCATTTAGTAAGTTTCACCTGTACCCATTCTAAGATGCACTGTAGGTATGGCTCCACCCATTACCCTCCTCTCCCCTAACTTCCCCCCTCCCTTCCCCTTGGCCCTTTCCTCATAGTCTTGTGCTATAGTTGGGTTATAGCCTTCATGTGAAAGCTATAAATTAGCTTCATAGTAGGGCTGAGTACATTGGATACGTTTTCTTCCATTCCTGAGATACTTTGCTAAAAAGACTATATTCCAGCTCCATCCATGTAAACATGAAAGAGGTAAAGTCTCCATCTTTCTTTAAGGCTGCATAATATTCCATGGTATATTTGTACCATGATTTGCTAGTCCATTCGTGGGTCAATGGGCACTTGGGCTTCTTCCATGACTTAGCAATTATGAATTGGGCTGCAGTAAACATTCTGGTACAGATGTCTTTGTTATGTTGTGATTTTTGGTCTTCTGAGTATAAACCTAGTAAAGGAATTATAGGATCGAATGGGAGGTCTATTTTTAGGTCTCTAAGTATTCTCCAAACATCCTTCCAGAAGGAACGTATTAGTGTGCATTCCCACCAGCAGTGTAGAAGTGTGCCCTTTTCTCCACATCCACACTCATATTTACATTTTGCTTACACACAGTTTTCTTAACCTTTACCAATTTTTTCCTTTAATTCTTTGAGAATCTTTAAGACCTTTGTTTTAAAGTCTTTGTCTAGTAGATATACTATCATGTCTTTTTTAGGGACAGTGTGTGTTGATTTATTTTTCCGTTGGGGCATACTTGTTTCTTTGCGTGCCTTGTGGTTATGTTGAAAGCTGGACATTTGAATGTAATAATGTGGTAATTCTGCAGATCAGAGTTTCCTCTTTGCCCAGGGTTTGCTGGCTTTCTCAAAAGTAAGTTAAAATGTTAATTGCTTTAGGTGGTTTATACTGACACATGTTAATATTAGGTCTTCTGAGGTCTTTTCTGAACCTGTACCCTCCCCTAGTCATGCATGGTGAATTTCTAATTTCTCCTGAAAATGTAGTTGCTTTTGAATGTCCTTGTCTTCAATGCGGGGTGGTAGGGAGCAAGTGCTGTGGCTCATGCCAATAATCCCAGTACCCTGGGAGGTAGAGGTGGAGTGATTGGTTGAGGCCAGAAGTTCAAAACCAGCCTGGACAAAATAATAAGACCCCATTTCTATGTAAAATAAAATAAAGTTAGCTAGGCATGTTGGTGCATTCCTGTAAGTCTCAGCTACCTGAGAGGCTGTGGTGGGAGGATCCTTTGAACCCAGGAGTTCAAGGCTGCAGTGAGTCATGATTGTGCCACTGACACACAGCCTAGGTGATATCCTATCACTTAAAGAAGAAAAGGGGAGGGGAGAGAGACAGAAATGAGGAGAAAGAGAAAGGTACCAGCTCTTTCCATTTAAGTCCCCTGAAGTCACTTCAGCCAGAAAGAGTAGGAATTGTATCAGTGTGAGGGAGATTTAAGAGTAATAGCCACTCCCCTCTTTGTCTGTAACTCTGTGATCAGAAGGAGCAATCTGTGAACAGAGTATAGATCTCTAGTATTTTAAGGACAGAGTCCTTTTTGCCCACTGTAGTTCTGGTAGCTGTTTGAAAGCTGCTTCAGGTACGTATGCATGGCTGCCTTCTATGGTCTCAGGGGTTGGAGCTGGTGGCTGCTACTGTGCTAAGAGCCAAAATTGTCCAGAATTAACTACAATTTATCATCTAAACCTTCCCCTGGAAGTAGCAAGCCTTAAATTGACTCCAGAATTCCAAAGTGGTTAAATGACATAGATTCTGTCAGTGTCAGTGTTGTTTAGGAGGAGAGTCAGATTTCTGCTGCTTTGTAATCCACCATCTTCCCAGAATCCTTTCTCCTTGCTTAATCTTGAATCCAGTGAAGGCATTTATTTATATAGAGCCTTAGTTATTATTACTGGTCTTTTAAAGCATCCCTAAATAAATGTGAATCTTTAGGTTTAATGTAACACTTTTTCCTTTTGTTATTTTTATATTAAATTAGTTACTCAAAACAAATGTAGTAAGAGCTTGAATAGTTATATATTTTGTGAAATAAATCAACATATTGGTAAATTTAAATAATTTTTAGAGTGGGCGTTTTGACTTCTTCCCTTTTTTTTCTATTTCAGCCCTTTTTTTATTTCTTCACATTTATTCTATATCTGCCTTGGTAGTTTTAAGAACACAGATCTCTGGCACATAACAGAAAAGTCTTTTGAACTCAGCATACTGAGAGTAAATAGTCACATTATCATTTCATTGACTCTACAATGCCTATGTTTGTAAGGGGCACTGTCATTTTATGTACCATGAAGATAGAAGAAAATACTTCTGACCATAATTAAAAGTTGCATCCCACTATCATAAATGTTAATACAGGAAAAGTATGTATTGTAGAAACTGTGAAAAAGAAAGTATACTCCCTTCATATTACGGTTTACAGTGGCCTTATAATTTGTTTTGTAAGTCTTGTAAAAAACTGGAGTAAAAGAAATGATTTGACCACTTTTTATATTCAGAAGCTGATCAAAATTTTTATTTATTTATTTTTTTGAGACAGAGCCTCAAGCTGTCGCCCTGGGTAGAGTACCATGGCATCACAGCTCACAGCAAACTCCAACTCCTGGACTTATGCTATTCTCTTGCCTCAGCCTCCCAAGTAGCTGGGACTACAGGCGCCCGCCACAACAGCTGGCTATTTTTTGGTTGTAGTTGTCATTGTTGTTTGGCGGGCCCGGGCTGGATTTGAACCTGCCAGCTCTAGAGTATGTGGCTGGCGCCTTAGCCACTACAGGCGCTGAGCCATTTTATTTTATTTTATTTTATTTTATTTTATTTTATTTATTTATTTTGAGACAGAGCCTCAAGCTGTTGCCCTGGGTAAAGTGCTGTGGCATCACAGCTCACAGCAACCTCCCAACTCCTGGGCTCAAGCGATTCTCCTGCCTCCACCTCCCAAGTAGCTGGGACTACAGGCTCCTGCCACAGTGCCTGGTATTTTTTGGTTGCAGCCACCATTGTTGTTTGGCGGGCCTGGGCTGGATTTGAACCTGCCAGCTCAGGTGTACTGTGCCTTAGCTGCTTGAGCCACAGGCCCCAAACCAGAAGCTGATCAAAATTTGATTTTCACCATGTTTTCTTTAGTGCCCTCTATGTTGGTTGTTCAGTTTAGTAAGCATTTTTAGTGCCTACTATCTAGTGGTTATTCTTACAATAGTAGCCATGATTTATATAGATTTTACTGTGTTCTAGATACTACTTTGAGTGCTTTATGCATTTTGAATAACTAAATTTTATAATATCCTTATGAGGTGAGTGCGTTTTTATCCCCCATTTTATGAAGGAGGAAACTGAAACACAGAGAAGTCAAATGACTTGGCCAAGGTTGTACTGCTAGTAAATGGTGTAGCTGTGATTTGAATGTAGATCCTCTGACAGCAGAGACCATTCTGTTAGCAGTATTTCTAAACACATAAAGATAAATAAAATAGTGTTCTTTCTCTCACACATCTACTAGGCAGTATTTGAAGATGTATTGATAAAATTACAAAAAGTTGTTAAGTTATACTTTTGGTAATTAATTTTTATTTATATTTTTAGGACATTCAGTCAGAAGAAGGCTGCTATTGAAAGAGAGTATGCACAGGTAAGCTTGGAATTGGAGGCCTTATTTAGGTATACCTCTTTCCCTTGGCTTATTATGACCTTGTTGACAAAGAGTGGTATGTTTTCAATGGATGGTATGGAGATATTTCTAAGGAAAAAAAAATTTTTTTTTTTTTTTGAGACAGTTTCACTACATCGCTCCCGGTAGAGTGTCATGGCGTCACAGCTCATAGCAACCTTAAACTCTTGGGCTTAAGTGATTCTCTTGCCTTAGTCTTCTAAGTAGCTGGGACTATAGGCATCCACCACAACATCCAGCAATTTTTTGGTTGCAGTTGTCATTGTTGTTAAGCAGGCCCAGGCCGGGCTCAAACCCACTAGCCTCCGTGTATGTAGCCAGCGTCCTACGCACTGAGCTATGGGCGCTGCCCATTTCTAAGGAAATTTAAGCATTTATTTCTTTAATTTTAAATAGCCCTTTATTTGTATCTTTTTCTTAAATTTTTATTTATTTATTTGAATTTTTTTTTTTTTTTCAAATGAACATGAGGGTATAATTTTGAGGTTACCTTGATCTCACTTCCAGGGTAAAATTCCATTTATAGAAGAGCCCCTCACCCACAGGGCCATTATTTGTATCTTGATGGCTAAATGTACCAAGAAAAAATTATGTCACTATTTCATTTTGTGGTTATATAAGAATCAATAACTCTTCTTATATGTATAAAAACAATTTAATGTGGGCGGCGCCTGTGGCTCAGTCGGTAAGGCGCTGGCCCCATATACTGAGGGTGGCGGGTTCAAACCCGGCCCCGGCCAAACTGCAACCAAAAAAATAGCCGGGCGTTGTGGCGGGCGCCTGTAGTCCCAGCTGCTCGGGAGGCTGAGGCAAGAGAATCGCGTAAGCCCAGGAGTTGGAGGTTGCTGTGAGCTGTGTGAGGCCACGGCACTCTACCAAGGCCATAAAGTGAGACTCTGTCTCTACAAAAAAAAAAAAAAACAATTTAACGTAATTTGGAAATTTTGGCCCTTATTTTAAGTATTTATTACTTTCTATATGGGGCAGAATTAAAAAATTGTTACCTCTACCCCCAAATTATAAAAGTTATATTTGTAGTAAAATTTAAAAATACAAGAGGTTGTTAAAAGGAAAAATGAAAATACAGTGAATTTTCTAGACGGTAACTACTATTTCTGCTATTGTTTTTTTTGTTGTTTGTTTGTTTTTTGAGACAGAGTCTTAATATGTTGCCCGTGGTAGAGTGCCGTGGTGTGACAGCTCACAGCAACCTCAAACTCCTGGGTTTAAGCGATTCTCTTGCCTCAGCCTCCCAAGTAGCTGGGACTACAGGCGCCTGCCGCAACGCCTGGCTATTTTTTGCTTGCAGTTGCCATTGTTGTTTGGCCAGCCTGGGGGGTGTTTAAACCATCCAGCTCTGGTATACATGGCTGGCGCCCTAGCCGCTTGAGCTATAGGTGCTGAGCCTCTGCTGTTATTGTTATACTCATTATAAATAAGTAATGAGATCGGGGCATAATTTTTTTTTTTTTTTTGCAGTTTTTGGCTGGGGCCGGGTTTGAACCTGTTTGCTGACTGTTCTTGTTATTTGTCATCAGATTTGCCCTTTGGATGATTTTTCTCAGTTCATCTGACTCTTCTGTATTTTTCCAATTTTAAAGTTTATTTCCTGAGCATCTAGACAAATATGTCTCTTATCTTCTTGTTTGGTTGCCTAAACATTACTCTTATTTCTTGTCAATACCAGAGAAACCCCTAAAACAATTGACATGTTCTTTATATAGATTTTGCCTGTAAGCACTAATTATTGCATTTCCTGTATGATGATATATCTTCACAGGTAATAGGGTGCAGTCAGAAGGATAGTTGCATTATTTGAATTATCTTTTTCTCTTACCTTCTTTGCTTTAGTGTAGAACTGAAATTTGGGGAGTTAAATTTTTAGAAATTGAGATGTAACATATATAGTAAGATGGACAAATCTTGGCAGGGGCCCTCAAACTTTTTAAACAGGGGGCCAGTTCACGAATCCATTCCTATGCACATTTTTTATGAAAAAATTCCTATGCACACTGCACATATCTTATTTTGAAGTAAAAAAACAAATCACACTGCCTCATGTGGCCTGCGGGTCGAAGTTTGAGGACCCCTGGATAAATGTTTGTGAACAGTCATGTAACTACTATCCAGATTAAGATACAGAACATTATGATGGCCCCAGAAGTCAATAAATACTTTTACTTTTCGATGGTAACCAATATGTTTTTATCAGAATAGTTGTTATTTTTGGATTTCTGATGCTTTTTGAACCTAAATGGTATCATGAAATTTGTACTCTTCTGTGTCTGATTTCCTTCATTCAGTATTAAGTTTTTAACCTTCATGTGTTAACTAGGAGTAGTTCATTCGTCTTTGCTTTTATTATATCAACTGAATGAATATATAACAATGTTTTCCCAGTGTACTGATGATGAAAATTTGAGTTGTTTCCAGTTTTGTATGATTTTGTCTATTGCTTCTAAGCAGACATTTTATATGTCTTTTGGTGGACATATGTACATATTTATGTTTAGTAGACACCTGGAAGTAGAACTGCTGGTATGTACATGTTGTATTCTAGTAGATATAGTCAAATGCTTTCCCCAAGTTATTGTTCCAGTTTACGCTATTAGCAGTGTGAGACTATCAGTTATACCATATATTTGCCAACATTTGGTATTCTCTAAAATTAAAAAGATTGACATTTTGATGAGTGTATAGTAGTATCTCATTTTCTTTTTAATAAGCTTTTAAAGAACTGACATATCCAGAGCAGTGTGAAGATCATACTGAAGACCTCCATGAATACTCCTATAGCTCCATGAATTTTCAAAGTGAACATATTCACATAGCTAGTGAGGTAAAGAAACAGAACATTAACAGTGTCCCTCCCTCTCATGCAAGAGATTTATTGTGGTATAATTGATACATAACAAGCTGTACTGTTTACAATTTGATAAGCTTTAACATATGTATATACCTGTGAATCCATCACCGTGCATCGTAGTCAAGATAACGAACACAGGGATAAGCCCTCAAAGTTTTCTTGTGTCTCATTACAATCCCTCCGTCCCAACTACCTCTTCTTGATTCTTTTTCTTCATCATCACTGATTACCTGTTACTATATATTTGTTTGCATTTTTTAGAATTTTAACTTAGTAAACAGAATCATATGCTATGTACTATCTTTTATCTGGCTTCTTTCATTTAGCATAATTATTTTGTATTATAATTTATGTTGTGTTTATCAATATTTCATTTCTTTTTATTGTTTAGTATTCCATTGTATGGATATACCACAATTTATCAATTTACCTGTTGATGAACACTTGAATTATATTTCTTTTTTGGATATTATAAATAAAGCTGCCATAAGTATTTGTGTGTGAACAAATGGTTTCATTTCTCTTGGATAAATGGAGTGGAATAACTGAGTCATTTTTAACTTTTTAAGTAACTATCAGACAGTTTTCCATTTCACATTCCTTCTAGAAGTACAAGAGAGTTTCAGTTACTCCACACCCACCCCAACATTAGAGAAAGTCTTTTTAATTTTAAGTAGTATAATAAATGTATAGTGGTATTTATTGTGGTTTAGTTTGTATTTATTTAATGTCTAATGATGTTGGACATCATTCTCATGTTTTTATCTTCCATCCATATGTATTCTGTGCTGAACTGTTTTTTCAGATATTTTGCTAAATTTTTTAAAAATTGAGTGGTTTATTTTCATATTGATTTTTTAAAAACTTATGAAAGTTTTCAAATATATGTTAAATAGAAGAAATTACTACGATGAATTCTTATTAGCGCTCATCTAGTTCTGCTGATACTAATGCATTACCAAGTTTTTTTTTTTTTCCTTTGAGACAGAGTCTCATTCTGTTGCCCTGGGTAGAGTATCTTGACATCATAGCTCACTGCAACCTAAAACTCTTGGGCTCAAGTGATCCTCTTGCCACAACTTCCCGAGTAGCTGAGACTATAGGTGTCTGCCACAATACCCAGTTAGTTTTTCTATTTTTAGTAGAGATGGGGTCTAGCTCTTGTTCAGGCTGGTCTCCCAAGTCCTGAACTCAAGCAATCCATCCACCTCAGCCTCCCAGAGTTAGGATTACAGGCGTGAGCCACTGCTCCTGGTTTACCAAGCTGTTTCATTTATAGTTTTCCATCTGCTATCCCTTGCTGGTTACTTTTTAAAAATACCTTTATAAAGCATAATTTATATGTTATTAGCAGTTTGTCTATTTTTAAGTATGTAATTAGATGATTTTTAGTAGATTTATAGAGTAATGCCACTATTAACATAATCCAGTTTTATTATTTTATTATTATTGTTTTTTCTTTTTTTTTGAGACAGAGTCTCACTTTATAGCCCTTGGTTGAGTGCTATAGTGTTATAGCTCACAGCAACTTCAAACTCCTGGGCTCAAGAGATTCTTTTGCCTCAGCCTCCCAAGTAGCTAGGACTACAGGTGCTCGCCACAATGCCCGGCTATTTTTAGAGATGGGGTCTCTCTCTTGCTCTAGCTCAGTGGTTGTGACCCACAGGAACTGTATTAAAGGGCCACGGCATTAGGAAGGTTAAGAACCACTCTCTAGCTGGTCTTGAACCTGTGAGCTTAGGCAATCCACTCGTGTCGGCATCCCATAGTGTAGGATTGCAGGCGTGAGCCACCGTGCCCGGCCCATAATCCAGTTTTAGAGCATTGCCATCGCCCTAGTTTATTTCCTATGCCTGTTTGAAGTCAGGCTCTACTTCCATCCTGCTGGAAGCAACTATCAGCTTTATGTCTCTATAAATTTGCTTTTTCTGGGCATGTTATACAAATGTAAGCATACAGTCTGTAGTCTTTCTTACCGGTCTTTTTTCACTTAGCAGATACTTTTGAGGTTTGCACATTCTTTGGGAGGTGAGGACAGAGTCTCATTCTATTGTCCTGGGTAGAGTGCAGTGGTGTCATTGTAGCTCACTGCAACCTCAAGACTCCTGAGCTCAAGCAATCCTCCTTCCTCAGCCTCCGTAGTAGCTAGGACTACAGGCGTGTGCCATTGTACCTGGCTTGTTTTTCTATTTTTGGTAGAGATGGGATCTTGCTCTTGCTCAGGATGGTCTCGAACTCCTGAGCTCAAGCAATCCTCCTGCCTCAGCTTCTTAGAGTGCTGGCTCACATCTATAATGCTACCACACCTGGCCAGGTTTGTACATGTTTTATCATGCATGCATGAGTAATTAATTCCTTTTGATTGGTGAGTATTATTTCATGGTATTATAGTGTCTTTTGTTTATTCATTCACCAACTGATGGACATTTGGATTGTGTCATGTTTTGGCTGTTACTAATATGTGTAATTCTGCTGTAGCCATTCATATTCTAGGCTTTATTTACACATATGTTTTCATATTTCTTGAGTAAGTATAATACCTAGGAGTGGAATTTCTATGTCATTTGTTAAGTTTATGTTTAACTTTTCAACAAATGGCCAAACTATTTTCCAAATTGACTATCATTTTGTATTCCTACCAGCAATGTATGAAGGTGCCAGTTCCAGTAATGTCCCACCCAGTACTTGCCATTGCCTGTCTTCTCTGATTATAACCTTATAGTGGCTTTAATAATTGTGAATGGTACCACTGAACATTTTCATATGTGTTTTTGGTATGGATGTGTTTTATTGTGGATATGCTAAGGAATGGACTTGCTAAGGCATAGATTATGTGTTGTTTAGCTTCAGAAATGGTTTTCTAAAGTGATTATTCAATTTATAATCCTGTGAGCAGTGAGTAAGATTTGTAATTGCTTTAAGTCCTCACCAGCACTTGATTTTTAGCTTTTCTGGTGAGAATAAGATGGTAAAGAATTGAGGATGTGATTTATATTTTCCTGATGGCTAATGAATTTGAGGAACTTTTCATATCTTGACTGGGCATTTAAATATTTTCTGTTATGAAGTCCTTGTTAAAGTCTCTTATTGGCCTTTTTCTTCTTGATTTATAGTACTTTATATATTCTGGATTTGATTCCTTTGTTAGATACACGTATTGAAGAAATTTTGCAATCTTGTGCAGAAATGTCATGTTTGGTGGCTTGCCTTTTTATCTGTTCATGGTTTCTTTTAATGAAAACAAATGCTCAATTTTAATGAAATGTAGTTTATTTTCTTCTATACTCAGTGCTCTTTTATGTCCTAGTTAAGAGTTTATTGCTATTGTAGGTCTACCCTGAGGTATGTTATACAGTGTTCTAGAATTTTTATTGTTTAATCTTTCACATTTAGTTCTTTATTCTATCTGAAGTAAACTTTGTTTGTTTTGCAGTTTTTGGCCGGGGTCAGGTTTGAACCCGCCACCTCCGGTATATGGGGCTGGCGCCCTACTCCTTGAGCCACAGGCACTGCCCACTGAAGTAAACTTTTGTATGTGGTATTGGACTGGTGTCAGGATTTCATTTTCTATATGGATATCCAGTCAAGGATGCATCATGTATTGAAAAGTCTATCCCAATGCCTGCACACCCATCCTGTTTTGAAGTGATATTTTATGGCATATTAGATGACTGTGTATATGTAAGTCTGTTACTAGAATCCAGTGATCTAGGTTTGTAAATATTTTGCCAGTATGACACTGTTTTGTTTACTTGGCTTCATAACAATAAGAACCTTCACTATTCTTGACCCTTTATATTTTTATATACATCTTACAGTTTGTTACTTCCCCAATATGCTGCTTGAGATTATTTTATTTATTATTATTATTTTTTGAGACAGAGCCTCAAGCTGTCACCCTGGGAAGAGTGCTGTGGCGTCACAGCTCACTGCAACCTCCTCCAACTCCTGGGCTCAAGCGATTCTCCTGCCTCCTCCTCCCAAGTAGCTGGGATTACAGGCGCCTGCCACAACGTCATTGTTTGGTGGGCCCGGGTTGGATTTGAACCTTCCAGCTCAGGGGTATGTGGCTGGTGCCTTAGCTGCTTGAGCCACAGACGCCAAGCTTATTTTATTTTTTTAGAGATAGGATCTTGCTCTGTCACCCAGGCTGGAGTGCAATGGTGACTGTAGCCTGGAACTTTGGTCTCAAGCAGTCCTCCTGCCTTAGTCTCCCAAGTAAGTAGGACAACAGGCTTGCAGCTCCAAACCCAGCTAATTTTTAAAATTTTTTTTGTAGAGGTGGGGAGTCTTGCTGTTTTGTCCAGGCTGGTCTCAAACTCCTAACCTCAAGCAGTCTTCCTGCCTTGGCCTTTCAAAGTGCTGGCATTAAAGGCACAAGCCACTATTCCCTTTTACCAGATTTTTCACTGTTTTTTAAAGTCTTTTAAAATACAACCAGAACTCATTTTACAATAGAAATCCATATAGTTGGACCAACTTTATGGATATTTTTGTTATAATTAAAGTTATCTAAAAATACATGTATAATGAGAATTGAGAACGGTTATCACTTTAAGCCATAAGAGATTCTTACAAATTAAATTTTCCATTATGTTAACCAGCTTTGGATTTTGTAATGTTTTTACTTAATTGAATTGAAATATGAAGAAAGTTTTTGCCTAAATTTGTAGAAAGACTAGTGTACTGAAGAATTATATGCATTTCCTCATTAATAATTCATTAACCAATAATTAACACTTTGCCACATTTACTTTAGCTACACATTAAAATTTATTTTTTAATTTTTAATTTTAATATTTTTAGAGATAAGAGTTTCACTCTGTTGCCCATGCCGGAGTATGGTGATGTGTCCATAGCTTACTGTAGCCTTGAACTCCTGGGTTCAAGTGATCTTCTTGCCTCAGCCTCTCAATTAGCTGTACACTTTTTTTTAGCTAGGCCTTCATAGCCATATTACTACTTCATTTCTACATACTTCGCTTTGCATCATCTGAGAACAAGAACATTTTATAAAATAACTATTACATCTTTCTCAAACCCAAGGTAATGAATAATTTGTTAATAACATGTAGTAATATAGTTTATAATATTTAGATTTCTTGATTGATTTTTCAATTTTTATTTTTCTTGAGACAGAGTCTCACTTTGTTTGTTACCCTTGGTGTAGAGTGCCATGGTGTCATAGCTTACAGGAGCCTCAAAATTTTAGACTCAAGCAATCCTCTTGCCTCAGCCTCTCAAGTAGCTGGGACTATAGGTGCCTGCACAATGCCCAGCTAGTTTTAGAGACAAAGTCTCTTGCTCTTGCTCGTGAGCTCAAGCAATCCACTCACCTTGGCCTCCCAGAGTGCTAGAATTACAGGCATGAGCCACTGCTCCCAGTCTTTTCAAATGTCTTTTATAGCTGTTTTCCCCTTCAAAGATTCGTTAAGGTTTATGCATTGCATTTGGTGAATATGTCTTTTGATTTTATTAGAATATTTTCATTACCTTTTTTGTGTTTTCATGACATTGACTTTTTGAAGAATCTGGTCAGTTGTCTAGTAGAATGTTCTGTATTTGGGTTTAAAATTTTTTTTACTTTATATTTAGATTTAGGTTACATTTTAGTAAGAATATTATATAGGTGATGTTAAGCCTAGTAAGATTTTATGGTTTGTTTTCATGGCTTTGATAGATTACAAAATACAACATTGATATTGTCTACTTTTCAAACCTGATTGAAGCTATAGGAATGATAGTAGAGTCCTGTAATTTCCAAAATTGCCTATCCATTTTGTATATTGTTCTGCTTTATCACATTTTGCTGGTGCTCTAAAAATACAAAGTTTTGTTATATTAAGGTATTTGTCAGGGCTTAGAGTAAAACCAAATATCTAAGAATTAATTTTAATTTTAACTTAATTTCAGTCTAAACCATTATGTATATTGTTCGTTTTTTTGAGACAGAGTCTCACTATGTCACCCTCGATAGAGTGCTATGGTGTCATAGCTCACAGCAACCTCTAATTCTTGGGGTTAAGTGATTCTCTTGCCTCAGTCTCCTAAGTAGCTGGGACTACAGGTGCCTGCCACAATGCCCAGCTATTTTTTTTTTTTTTTTTTATTGCAGTTGCCATTGTTGTTTTAGCTGGCCAGGGCCAGGTTTGAACCAACCAACCTTGGTATATGTGGCTGGCACCATAACCACTGTGCTACAGGTGCCGAGCCTAAACCATTATATGCGTGTATATGTGTGTGTGTATATATATATATATTTTTGTTGTTGTTGTTGTTGCAGTTAGGTCGGGGCTGGGTTTGAACCTGCTACCTTGGTAATTGGGCCGGCGCCCTACTCACTGAGCCACAGGTGCCACCCCTAAACCATTATATATATATTTTTTTTTTTTGTAGAGACAGAGTCTCACTTTACCGCCCTCGGTAGAGTGCTGTGGCGTCACACGGCTCACAGCAACCTCCAGCTCTTGGGCTTACGCAATTCTCTTGCCTCAGCCTCCCAAGCAGCTGGGACTACAGGCGCCTGCCACAACGCCCAGCTATTTTTTGGTTGCGGTTTGTCCGGGGCTGGGTTTGAACCCACCACCCTCGGTATATGGGGCCGGTGCCCTACTCACTGAGCCACAGGCGCCGCCCAAACCATTATGTTTTTTAAATGTAAATATGTCTTTCGCTGTTACATTTTAAAGATTTAAAAGTCAATTGAAAATGAGAACACTTGCCTTTGGAGAGTAATCTAGTAGTTATGTTGAAAATAGTATGTGAAATATCTGTTACCTTACTGTCTAATCATAATGTTTGGTAATTACATTATTATAAGCTTCTTTTTCAGGAATTTCCATCATTTTGACTATTTGTCATTAGTACATAACCTAAATAGGCAAAACTATTTAAATAAATATATCAAAAAGAAATGGGATTGCAGGGCAGCACCTGTGGCTTAAGGAGTAGGGTGCCAGCCCCATATACTGAAGGTGGTGGGTTCAAACCTGGCCCTGGCCAAAAACAGCAAAAAAAAAGGAATTGCAGTGTATATAGGGGATTGGCTTTTAAGTTTTTATTTCCTTTGTTAGTTTCACATATTTTTTTATTTTACTAGTTTATTTTTGAGACAGAGTTTTGCTCAGTTGCCCTAAGGTTGAGTTCTATGGCATCATAGCTCACAGCAACCTCAAACTCTTGGGCTCAAGCCATCCTCTATCTTAGCCTCCTGAGTAGCTAGGACTATTGTCACCTGCCACAATGCCTGGCTAGTTTTTCTATTGTCAGTAGAGATGGGGTCTTGGTCTTGCTCAAGATGGTCTCCAACTCCTGAGCTCAGGCTATCCTCCTGCCTCAGTCTCCCAGGTAGCTGGGACTACAGGACCTTGCCATTACGCCTGGCGAATTTTCTATTTTTTATGGAGATGAGATCTTATTATGTTGCCACACTGGTCTCAAACTCCTGGCCTCAAGTGATCCTTCCACCTCAGCCTGCCAAAATATTTGCATTATAAGCGTAAGCCACCGTGCTAAGCTCATGTTTTGGTCTTGAGCATGTTTCATTTTTAAGCACTTTGTAATTCTCCAGAAACAACAGATGTATTGGATATCTGTTTCTATAAACAACAAATGAATCTCTGAAAACACAGAAGCCATATAAGAATCACTGAGCAACGTTGACAATTAGGGAAAAATCTAATCTGGCCTCTGACTACAGTTAGCTGACAACTGAGGTGTTGGTAAAATCATTTGCAGTACTCAAGCTGAAATTGCTACAGGCAAGTTCTGTGTATTAATATATTTCCTGTAGTCTTTGGCAGAATTCTGGTAGTGAAGGAAGGATAGACAAGGTTACTGTAGCTGGAGAGAAGGAGAAGGAAAAGATTGTGGACTTTAAGGGCGGCTCCTTGACTCAGGACAAACACAGAGTAAACATGGACATGCTGGCAAATAACCAGTGGTATCACATTCTGGCACTTAACATTTTTTGCTATTTTAATTCTTTTGAGAAACATATTTACTTTATGGCCATTGAAATATTTTTTTTAAAGGAAAAGAAAAAACATATTTAAGAAGAGTTAGGCACACTATCCAAGAAATTCGTGTTACGTATATGAAGTGGTTTTTTTTTGTTTTGTTTTGGTGAATTTCATCTGTATAGAAACTTTAAAAATGTAGCTTAATTTAGCTGTGAACAGTTAGCTTTCTGTCTAATGCTATTAGAGAGAAATGGTGGAGCAACAGTGAGATCCGGTCAAAAGTAGGTGCGTGTGGTGGCCTGGTGCTTGAATTCTAGCTACTCAGGAGACTGAGGCAAGAGGATCACTTGAGCCCAAGAGTTTGAGGTTGCTGTGAGCTATGATGACATCATGGCACTCTACCTAGGGCGGCAGAGTGAAAGTCTTTCTCAAAATAAAAAGGAGGAAGAAGGTTAACTATCATGACAGAAAGTGTCTCAGAACAAAATTGAGACGTTTTTGTGGGTGTGTGTCTGCATTCATGTTTATCCATATTTTGTAAATATTTTAATCTCATTTTATTTTATTTTTCCTTGGCTTGCAACAGTGGTTAGAAATGCATATAGATAATATAAAATCAATATATAAATAATTACAGTTCATATGAACAATAAAACACTAATATAGTTCCAGTTTGGGTGTAGAGGGAAGCGGGGGTGGGGTGGGGTGGGGGCGTATGGCAGAAGGAGGGAGGGCATGAAGCGGGATCTCACCTAATGTGCACATTGTGGGGGTGTATAACATGTGCCCCCCCCGCCCCCCTCCGTGAGGGCCTCTTCTATAATTGGAACTTTACCCTGGAAGGGAGAACAATGTAACCTAAAAATTGCACCCTCATATTACTTTGAATAAAAAAATAAAAAAAAGTTTACCAAGGCAACAGCAATAACAACAGAAAAAGAAATGCATGTAGAAAGAAGAGCAGTCCAAAATAGGCTACATTTTTTTGTATGACTATATAAAATACTTAGATTTTGGCTGGGTGTGGGGGCTCACTCCTGTAATCCCAGCACTCTGGGAGGCCGAGGTGGGTGGATTGCCTGAGCTCATGGGTTTGAGACCAGCCTGAGCAAGAGTGAGACCCTGTCTCTACTAAAAATAGAAAAACTGAGACAAGAGGATTGCTTGAGCCCATGAGTTGGAAGTTGCTGTGAACTATGATACCACGGCCTTCTACCTAGGGTGACAGCTTGAGACTCCGTCTCAAAAAAAAAAAAAAAAAAAAAAAAAGACTTGGATTTGTAAGTTTTTAAAAACTACATTAAAAGAAGAAATAGTAGATATAAGTAAAGGTTAGTACTCTGGAGCAAAGGTTTGCTAGTAAGTTTTCATCCTTTTGTGACTGTTCTATATACCATACCTCTTTAAGGGATAAGAAGAAATCGTTGCTTATGCTGCTCCATATTTTTTTGCTTCCCAAATCTTCTGTTGTTACTAATGAATTAAGCTGTGATTTTGAGGCTTTTTGTGTCAACATACCTCTTTTCCTTTTTTCTTTTATGGGCATACTGGTCTGCATATGTCTCCACTCATTTATTGTTTGCCTGGTCCTCTTAGTTGAGTTTGAGTCCCTTACTCTAACTACTGATGAAAAACTTTTATTTACAAGTAATTGATCACAACCAGTTATAGATTCCTTTGTTCCTTCTCCATTCCCACTGCTTCACTTGACTAGCCTTAAAAAAAAGAAAAAAGAAGAAAAAAAAACTTTTGTTTTTAAACAGTTGTCCTATCATAACCTCTTAATATGGTTTCAGTTTATTCTGTTATTCTGTGGACTCCAACTTTCTCAGCATTATGGGTTAAACAACCTACAGTTAGATTGTTCTAAGCACTTTACACGCATTAACTCACATTTTTCCAGTAACCTTTTAGGTATATAGTAGTTACTGTTATTACCATTTCACAGACAAGAACATCAGGGAAAGTAAAATAACTTGCTCAGATTCTCCTGTCTACTGCTCCCTCTGTTTTCTTCCCTTCATATAACCTAGTCCTGGACACATTTTAAGAGAGACTCAGGTAGTATGAACTGCATCTAGAAGATGACTAAGAATGGTGGTGAAGCTGGAAATCATGCCATTTGGGAAAATGGTTGAAGAAACTACAGATTTTCAATACCTACATTATAGATTTCATGTGTATGTATGTGAATAAAATATGCCTAATTTTTTGTAACTCTGAAGTATAGATTGAGGAAGAAGGAGTAGAGAGATCAAGATGAATGAAAGGGACTGTGTCTTCCAGAAGAATTCAGTTCAAATCATTAGTAGTCCATCTTTTAGTGATGTTGTAGTAGGCGTTTATGTAATACATTTTTCTCCTTAAAAGTTTTCTTATAAGGGCGGCACCTGTGGCTCAGTGAGTAGGGCGCCGACCCCATATACCAAGGGTGGTGGATTTAAACCTGGCCCCGACCAAACTGCAACAAAAAATAGTCAGGTGTTGTGATGGGCGCCTGTAGTCCCAGCTACTGGGAGGCTGAGGCAAGAGAATCGCCTAAGCCCAAGAGCTGGAGGTTGCTGTGAGCTGTGATGTTGCAGCACTCTATGGAGGGCGTTGGAATGAAACTCTGTCTCTAAAAAAAAAAAAAAAAAGTTTTCATGTAATGTTCTCTGCTGTTTATAATATTGTAGGACAAATGAAACATGTGCGAAGGCTCTTCCCAACTGAAAGATGCCAGTTTGCAACCTCTGCTTTAATTGTTCTATTTCTGAATCAAATAGAATTATTAGTTTTTGGTCTGTGTTATCTTCAATCTCAGCACGAGTGCTTTTACTGAGGTATACTTAGATTTTGAAGAGTCACAGTTGACTTAATAATCTGTCCAATCTTTTGTTGTTGTAGTTGGGGATAGAGTCGCACTCTGTCACCCTAGGTAGAGTGCCGTAGTGTCACAGCTCACAGCAACCTCAAACTCCTGGGCTCAAGTGACCCTCTTAGCTCAGCCTCCCAAGTAGCTGAGAATATAGGCACCTGTCACAATGCCCAGCTAATTTTTCTATTTTTAGTAGGATGGGATGTTGCTCTTGCTCAGGCTGGTTTCAACCTTCTGAGCTCAAGCAATACACTTGCCTCAGCCTCCTGGATTTCAATCTTTTAAAATTCAACAACATTTATCAAGTACCTACTTTATGACCGGCATGATGCTGGGTGCTAGGGATGTCAAGGGACTGAATGGTTGTGTGTGTGTGGGGAGGGCGGTATTCAGGAGGTTGGGTTATAGACTGTTTAGTGTTGGAATGGTATTAAGTAAGGCAGAGTAGTGTGAGGTTAAGCTGAGGTACAGACAGGAGCTATGTCATAAGGATTATAACAAATAGCCTTGTAAAATAGACTACATTTTTTGTATGAATATTGTTGTGGACATTGTCTACCACATTATTAACAGACTACTCAGTATAGGAAGGCTATTAACATCTTTCTTTACCCTATGCATTTTTCTTAGAATAATGAGATTGTTGTTACTGATAACTTCTCCTTTTTACTTTGGTCACCTGGATATTTAGTTTAAGAGACTATAGCCTTTATATCTACATTTCTTTCTTTTTCTTTCTATTTTTTTGAAAATAGGGTCACATTCTGTTGCCTGGGCTACAGTACAGAGGTATGATCATAGCTCACTATAGCCTCAAGCTTCTAGGCTCAATTGACCCTCGTGCCTCAGCCTTCTGTATAGCTGGGACTACAGGCATGTGACACCAGGCCTGGATAATTTTTATGTATTTTGTAGAGACAAGATCTTGCAATTGTTCGGGATGGTCTTGAACTCTTGTCCTCAAGTAATCCTCCCAGTTTAGACTCCCAAAATGCTAGGATTACAGGCGTGAGCCACCGTGTCTAGTCTACAATCTAACTTTCTACGTGGTCTTGATCAATTTTTTATTTTATTTAATTTTCTCGGGCTCCATTTTTTTACATATTTATTTTATAGTATTGTTTTACACATAATCTGATTAAGACATGCAGAATTTTGGGAAATGAGACCAAGGAAATAAACTTTACTTTTTGTTGATTAATGCAGCATAGATTTATGAAGAATAGAATGCTTTAATTGAAATGTAGGGTGGATCTTCCTGTAGCATAAAATACTTTTTTAAGTATTGTTTTACACATAATCTGATTAAGACATGCAGAATTTTGGGAAATGAGACCAAGGAAATAAACTTTACTTTTTGTTGATTAATGCAGCATAGATTTATGAAGAATAGAATGCTTTAATTGAAATGTAGGGTGGATCTTCCTGTAGCATAAAATACTTTTTTAACTTTGAATTGTCTAAAATATGTTCATAAGTGTGAACAATATATATACCATTTATGAATGTAGTGTTTCATTCACCCTGATGAGTACCCAGAGTCATTTGTCTCTTGTCTTTCTTAAATTATGAAAAAGTTTTAGTCATTGTATCTACAAATATTACTTCTCCAATATTCTGGCTCTTTTTAAAGTTTTAGTTGTTATATCTTAGCTCTTCCCAGTCTGTCTTCGATGTCTTTTAATTGTACTTTTTTTTTTTTTAATTCTTCTTTTGGGTACAGTTTTACATGCTAAGTAAGTTGTCCAATTTCAACTTCTAATTCACCAATTCTCTATCCAGCTAAGTCTATTTGAGGGTTTTATCATATCCCTTGTTTTGTAGAGTGACCGTATTCTTTCTACAATTTCTGATACAGTTCTTTTCACATATATGTGTGTATCTATGTGTATTTTTATACTAACTTATTTCATTTCTGAATGTTTTCATAATTTCTCATTCTTTTATATTTATTTATTTATTTATTTTTTATGACAGAGTCTCACTATGTCACCCTTGGTAGAGTGCCATAGCGTTAGAGCTCACAACAACCTCAAACTCTTGGGCTTAAACATTTCTCTTGCCTCAGCCTCCCAAGTAGCTGAGACTACAAGCACCTGCCACAACGCCTGGCTAGTTTTTGTTGTTGTTGCAGTTGTCATTGTTGTTTACTTGGCTTGGGCTGGGTTCGGACCCACCAGCCTCAGTGTATGTGACTGATGCCATAACTTCTGTGCCACAGGTGCTGAACCAATTTCTTTTTTCTTTTTGTAGAGACAGAATTTCACTTTATTGCCCTCAGTAGAGTGCCGTGGCGTCACACAGCTCACAGAAACCTCCAACTCCTGGGCTTAGGTGATTCTCCTGCCTCAGCCTCCATAGTAGACCAATTTCTTATTTCCTTTAAAACCACAGTTCTCAACCTGGAGGTCACAACCCAGAGGAACTGTATTAAAGGGTTGTGGTATTAGGAAGGTTGAGAACCACTACTTTAAAAGGAGAAATGATTTTTAAATTTATCTCTTTGGGTACTTATTTTGAAGTCTTTATAAGACTCTTCTATAGTATATAATTAATTTCATCTGAAGTAATTGTGTATTCCAATTTTTTGTTTGTTTTTTGAGACAGAGTCTCACTATATCAATCACCCTCAGTAGAGGGCTGTGGCATCACAGCTCACAGCAACCTCAAACTCTTGGGCTTACAGTGATTCTCTTGCCTCAGCCTCCCAAGTAGCTGGGACTGCAGGCGCTCGCCACAATGCCTGGCTATTTTTAATTTTTTTTTTTTTTTTTGGTTGTTGTTGCAGTTGTCATTGTTGTTTAGCAGGCCCGGCCGGGCTTAAACCCGCCAGCCTCGGTATATGTGGCCAGCGCCCTAACTACTGAGCTATGGGCACTGTGCCATGTATTCCAATAGTTAATCTTAATGGTATAAAAACTAGGAAAGCAAGGGCAGCGCCTGTGGCTCAGTGAGTAGGGTGCCGGCCCCATATGCCGAGGGTGGCGGGTTCAAACCCAGCCCCAGCCAAACTGCAACAACAACAACAAAAAAAATAGCCAGGCGTTGTGGTGCGCGCCTGTAGTCCCAGCTGCTCGGGAGGCTGAGGCAAGAGAATTGTGTAAGCCCAAGAGTTAGAGGTTGCTGTGAGCCGTGTGACGCCACGGCACTCTACCCGAGGGCGGTACAGTGAGACTGTGTCTCTACAAAGAGAAAAAAAAAACAAACTAGGAAAGCTTTAAATCAGGGTTGTCCAACCTGTAGGCCGCAGGCCACATTGTTGATTTTGTGGGGACTGTTTTTGCTTATCTGTGATGCTGGATATCACAAAGAATATTGCACCCACCTTTTTTTACTGATCAGTTTTCATTAGTGTTTGTGTTTAATGTGTAGCCTAAGACAACTCTTATTCTTCCAGTGTGTGGCAGAGGAGAAAAAAGGATTGGACATCCCTGCTTTAAACTAAAAATACATAAGAGAATTAAATATTTTTATTTGTTTGTACTTTCATAATAGCTTATTTTTAAAAAGAAATTATTTCTTCATTTATTCCTTTGGGAACCTTAAAAAAAGAAAAACTTTACATCAAAGCCCTGTTCTAATGATTTTATGTGAAGTGATTTTTGTTCTGTAAAATTTGGATTCAGTATAAAATTTGGATTCACTCAAGGATCCAGAAGGCCAAATATGACTCCAAGGTTGCAGGTTCCCCACTCCTAAGCCTCATTTTGAGGGGTAGGTATTTTTATTCCACTAATTTTCTCTGTGCTTATCCTTCTCTGTGTAGTGGTTTGCATTTGTCTCTTTTTAGCTTCTGAGCCTGCAGTCTAGAATCAGGTCTCCTAATGATGGTTCAAGGATCTTGAACATTGTGATCTTGGGGATATGGCTGGTCTACCCTGAACCAGTGAGGAGGTTTGGTTCTTTTTAGTTGTTCTTTATTCAGTTTAAGGCTGTGACTATTTTCTTTTACTTATATTCACCAACAGTTCCTAGCCCTGTTGATAGCATTTTTTCAGCCTCCTTCTATGAGCACAGGAATCCCACCCTAATCCCTAGTTTGAAGGTATGAATCTGGCTGCTGACCCATGTTCCATTTGGACCCGTTTAGTTTTCTTTTTAGGAGCTAAACTCTTCACCATTTTCTTTTTAACCTAGAACCTCAATGTGTTTCTGACTGTAGTCTTACTCATAACTTTGCTTTTCTGGTCCAGGGAGATAGTTATCTTATTTTCATGCTCATTTTTTATTGTTTTTCTCTTAGTTTTTAAATCTTCATTTGTAAGGTTTTTTTTGTTTGTTTGTTTTTGAGATAGAGTCAGTCGCCCTGGGTAGAGTGCTGTAGTGTCACAGCTCACAGCAACCTCAAACTCTTGGGCTTAAGCAGTTCTCTTGCCTCAGCCTCCCAAGTAGATGGGACTATAGGCACCGTCTACAACACCTGGCTATTTTTTTGGTTGCAGTTGTCATTGTTGTTTAGCAGGCCCCAGGATGGGTTTGAACCTGCCAGCCTTGGTGTATGTGTACGGTGCCCTACCCACTGAGCTACAGCACCACCCATTCGTGAATGTTTTGAATTGGATAGGTGGACGATACATCAAAGCACACATTAATTGCATCATCTTCTTTTGAAGTCTTTCTTATGCTATTATTGTTATGGCTCATCTAGCTCTGGCATTGTGTGATATACTGTTGATATTCTCCTGGAAAACTCTCTGACTATAATGCCTGCCTGCCTTACCTCTGAGAAGGAGCACAGAAAAAGCAGATTTTTTGTTTTTTTCTTCTGAGACAGGGTCTCACTCTGTCACTGCTGGCTTCAGTGCCATAGTGTCATCATAGCTCACTGCAACCTCAAACTCCTGGGTTCAGAGAATCCTCCTGCCTCAGCCTCCAGAGTAGCTGGGACTATAGGTGCATGCCCCCGTGCCTGACAAATTTTTCTATTTTTGGTAGAGGCAGAGTTTTGCTATTGCTCAGATTGGTCTCAAACTCCTGGCCTTGGGTAATTCTCCTGCCTTGGCCTCGCAGAGTGTTAGTATTACAGGCCTATCAAAACTTTGTCTTATTTTTTCCCATACTCTTGTATTAGAGTGATTAAAATGAAATCATATAGGATGTGTTAAGATAAATCATTGTTCTTTGGAAATTATGTTTGAATTTGCTGATGATAGACCATAATAAGAAATATGTAGAAATGAAGATGTGAATACATGGCTCGATTTCCTTAATGCCAAAATTACAATTAGACATTTATTTAAACTTCTTCCTGGATGGATGTTACTTTCCTTGAGGTTTAACTTTAAACCAGTGGTTACATTTACATTCATTCAGTGAATCTATGGTGTGACTAACTCCTTTTTTAGTAGTAAGACACAGAGGTTAGGGTGAGGCTTCTAGGAGTGTTAGTCCTCTCTGATTGGGGTATATCTCACCTAGCTTTTAAAAATAACCTTCCTACCACTCTGGGAGACTGAGGTAGGTGGATTGCTTAAGCTCAGGAGTTTGAGACCAGTCTGAGCATGAGAAAGACCTGGTCTCTAAAAACCATAGCTGTAAGCTACGATGCCATTGGCAGTCTACTGAGGGAGACAAAATGAGACTCTGTCTCAAAATAATAAAATAAAACAAAATAATCTTTATAATAGGGCCAAGTGCAGTGGCTTACACCTGTAATCCTAGCACTCTGAGAGGCCGAGGCTGGTGGATTGCCCTCACCTCACAAGTTCAAGTCTAGCCTGAGCAAGAGTGAGACCCTGTCTCTAAGAATAGCCAGGCACCTGTAGTCCCAGCTACTTGGGAGGCTGAGGCAAGAGAATCACTTGAGCCCAAGAGTTGGAGGTTTCTTTGTTGTTGTTGTTTGCAGTTTTTTATCTGGGGCTGGGTTTGAACTCACCCTTGGCATATGGGACCGGCTCCCTACTCCTTGAGCCACAAGTGCCCCCCCCAAGTTGGAGGTTTCTGTGAGCTAAGACGCCAAGGCACTCTACTGAGGGTGACAAAGTAAGACTCAGTCTTAAAAAAAAAAAAAAAAAAAAAAAAAACAAAAGTAACCTTATAATAAAGATAGGTGATATAGTAGGATAATGTATAATTTGCTTTGTTTATAACAATGGGAGTAACTGTGTATGTACTAATGACCATGTGAATAAGATACACTTAACTTTAGTGTAGAGATTGTGTGTCTATAAACAAAGTTTTGATAAAAGATCTAGTTAATTTATGAAGTCTTCTTGTGTTAGTAGTCAAGGGTTATTTGAGATTATGGTAACTGTTATCTGTTCCTTAACTGTGGGTTTTCATTGTCTTGGAAAGAGTTATCAGTGCTTTCAGATTGCCAGAATTCTGAAAGTGTTGACAGTTTAAAAAGAAAAGAACAGAAAATTTTCAGTAAAGTTCATCATTAACCAGTCTCTCCAGACTTCATTTTGTACCAGGATGCATAAAACTTTTGCCCATGGTTGGAACCTGTATTATGTATGAAGTTACTCAATCCTCACTTCAAGACATTATTTCATTTAATCTTCAGTTTGGGGTTTTGGGGGGTATATTCCCAGGGTCCTTCTGCATTTCTCTAGGCAGCTTCCTATGTTCTTTAAGATACAGATCAAGTGCCAACGCATTTTGGGATTTTATTCTCTCATCTTTTGCTGCCCAGCCTGGATTTGGTGGTTCTCAGATGTTCTTTAGTAGTACCTTTTTCCTTCTGTCACATCATTTATTCTGGTATGCCCATCCTCTTTGCCCATTTTGCTGAATGAATGAATGAATGAATGATGAAATAACAATTTCAGGTTCTGAGAATAATAAATCTTTAGGTGAAATGTTAATTGAAGAGGCAGATATACCAAAGTGGTATATGTATATGACTTTAGAAGCTGGGGAGACAAAAAATAATTTTTAAAAAAGGTTGCATTTCCTGAGGATGAGGAGTGTTCTTTACTAATACAGCTCAGTGAGTAGGGCACCAGACCCATATGCCGAGGGTGGCGGGTTCAAACCCAGCCCCGGCCAAACTGCAACCAAAAAATAGCCAGGCGTTGTGGCGGGCGCCTGTAGTCCCAGCTGCTTGGGAGACTGAGGCATGAGAATCGCGTAAGCCCAAGAGTTAGAGGTTGCTGTGAGCCGTGTGACGCCACGGCACTCTACCCGAGGGCGGTACAGTGAGACTCTGTCTCTACTAAGAAATAAAAAAAAAAAAAAAAAAAAGAACGAAACAGCTATAGAGCAATTAGGAATTTGTTTGCATTCAAGAGATTTGACAAATGGAAATCATTTCTTTACTTGAGGCAGAATTTCAGAGTTTCATACCTTGCTTGGCTCTTAAGTTCAGAAACTCACTTGTAATCTATGTAGAAGAGATGTCCCCATAACACTAACAAGACACTTAATTTATTAATTTATAATGGGAGTGCTACTGGTCAGGATAATTATCTTTAAGACAATCAAGGAAACAAGCTTCTGTATCAAAAATTGTTCAGTAGGCATTTAATTTGAACCGAGAGAGTAAGTTTAGTGTTTTACTCGGAGCAGGTGGGTGTGGGGATATGTTTGTGGTTAACTTTATTTTTAATTTTAAATTGTTTTTAGAGATGGATCTCATTATATCACCCGGGCTGGTCTTGAACTCCTGGTCTCAAGTGATCATCTTGTCTTAGCCTCCTGAGTAGCTAGGACTATAGGTACAAACAACCATGCTTGGCTTAGAATTTTTTTATTGTGATTATATATATATATAACAAAATTTACTATTTTAAGTGTAAAATTCATGGCATTAAGTACATTCATAATGTTGTACAACTATCACCACTATATCCAGAACATTTTCATCACCCCACACAGAAATTCTGTACCCATTAAACAGTAATTCCCCATTCTCTCCTCCCATAGCCCCTGGTAATGTCTAATCTACTTTCTGTCTCCATGAATTTGCCAAGTCTAGATACTTTATATAAGTGCAATCACAATATTTGTCCTTTTGAAGCTCAGCATTCTTAAGGAAATTCTACTTTAGGGATTGTTCGTTTAAGTAGGGTTCCTCAAATGTATTTTGATTGTAGGTTCCAGCTATAAAAAAAATTAAGTGGTATATGTGTATGTTTATTTCTAAGTTATATACATGTACTCTGTACTAATGTATACATTGTAAAATATGCGTAAAATCTTAGAAGAATGAAATAAATTATTTTGAAATATATTATCAATACCTATTCCCTGATTTGATTATTTACATTGTATGCCTATATCAAAATATTACATGTACCCTGTAAAAATATACAACTGTTTTGTAGCCATAATGATTAAAAATTAAAAAATTTACTCAGGGTAGGCAAGGGACTTGAAAAGAAACTTCTCTAAAGAAGACAGGTGCACAACATATGAAAAAATCCTCATCATTCTCAATCATCAGAGAAATGCAAATCAAAACTATTTTGAGATATCATCTAACTCCAGTAAGATTAGCCCACATCACAAAATCCCAAAACAAGAGATGTTGGCGTGGATGTGGAGAAAATGGAACACTTCTGTGCTGCTGGTGGGAATGCAAACTAATACGTTTCTTTTGGAAAGATGTGTGGAGAACACTTAGGGATCTAAAAATAGACCTGGCATTCCATCCTACAACTCCTCTACTAGGTATATATCCAGAAGACCACAAATCACAACGTAACAAAGATATTTGTACCAGAATGTTTACTGCAGCCCAATTCATAATTGCTAAGTCATGGAAGAAGCCCAAGTACCCATCAACTCATGAGTGGATTAATAAATTGTGGTATATGTACACTATAGAATATTATGCAGCCTTATAAAAGATGGAGACTTTACCTCTTACATGTTTACATGGATGGAGTTGGAACATATTCTTCTTAGCAGAGTATCTCAAGAATGGAGGAAAAAGTATCCAATGTACTCAGTCTTACTATGAAACCAATTTATAGGTTTCATATGAAAGCTATAACCCAATTATAGCCCAAGAATATGGGGAAAAGGGAGAGGGAAGGGAAGGAAGGGGGGGATGGGTGGAGGAAGGGTATATTGGTGGGACCACACCTACTGTGCATCTTACAAGGGTACATGCGAAATTTACTAAATGTAGAATATAAATGTCTTTTTTTTTCTTTTATGTTTTATATTAAATAACACTTTATTTTATATTATTTAATTCTTACAAAAACATTGTTATCAGTACAGGCAATATGAGAATTACACATGCCACAAGGCAACTATAATTTGATCCTCTTCTTCACTCATATACTTTATGTTTCAAATTAATTATCCAAGTAGTATGTGAATGTCCTCATTATAAAACATTCAAATGTTATTAATAAGACAAAAATTTCTTTTGATGATTAAATCTAATTCTGCTTCCTTTATGAAAAGCAAACATTAGTATGATTTCAATGCATACATTATTCAGGCTATTCACAACAAATTTAAATATATGCATCCATAAAATATATAACATATTTAGTTGAATTAATAAATGTACATAAGATGAAATATATAACTTTGGGGGATGAGTATACATTACATAGTATATGTAATACAGATAAATATATATTAAAACAAATATTAATATAAAATTGATATGTAATATTCAGTGTAAATGTATGATATTCAATATATAGTATTAATACACTATATAATATTTTACTTGACTATATTATATTCAACTAAAGCATTAATTAATTAGTATAATATGTATGTGAAAGATATTATGTAATACATAGCTGCTAAAGTATATTATATATGGTATATATTATATAATTTTTTTAATCACACTGTAGGTGTTATTTAGCTATTTCTTTTGCTGTTGGTTAGCTATTGTTTAATAATGCTCTTTGCTTTCACATCAGTACTTCTTCATCTGCATCACTAATATTAACTATGGTTAATTTATAATATAATATAATACTGCATAGCACAGGCATATAAAAGTTATTTAGCTATTCCCTATTTGGATGGATATTTAGCTCATCCCAATTTCTGCTTGGTGAATCAATGAACATCTTTTAAATATTTGCCCCAGGGTGAATGTAAGTATTTCTCTAGGCAGGTCTGAAGAACCTGATGCTTTTACATAAAAACTTAATGGCTACTATCGCAACAACTTTCAAAATGTTTGTCATATAAAACCCCCACAAACCATGTATATTTCCATTATTCTTGCCAATATTTCATCCTATATATACCAGTTATATTTGTAAAATGGTGTTTTCTTGTTTTAATTTGGATTATTCTGTTGACTAGTGAGATTGAATCCCTTTCATTTATTAATTGCACCTTATTTTCCCTATAAGATGCCTATCTTTTGTCTAGATTTCTACTTGATATTTTTAATTTTCCTAATGATTTGAATTCTTAATCTATTTTAAACACGAATCTTGTGCTTTTATGATGTATTTTTCTTTCAACTTTTTTGCCTTATTTACGTTGTATTGTGCCATGAAAATGTTTTACATTTAAGTTTTTTTTTTTTTTTACTTCATTGCTTTTTCTTTTGTATCTTGTTTTTCTAAAAAAACCTTTCTGTACACAAAGGCATGAGAATGTTCTATATTTTTCTGAATAATAAATTTGGGAATTTCCTTAGACATTATCCCATGATGTGACTTAGAAAATTTTTCTTTTACAAAAAAGAATTTTCAGTTTTCTAGGGATGGTTTATTAAGCAGTTTATCCCTCTAATACTTACTTAATACCAACTACACCAAACACATTACCCTGTTACATTCTCTTCTGGAACCAGAGGTATACTTTTAAATTGCCATTGTTTTGAGTTTTGATAGATAGTAAGACAGTCAGCTCTGTTTCTCTCTGGAGAACACTGATCAATGCAATAATGTTTATATCTCTTTAAATATATTTTTCTTCTTTGTTGTTGCAAGTTTATCTTTGTAAACAGTATATTATAAGTTGTTTTTTACTCTATTCTTACCTCTTACAATAAATAAATTTCAAGTAATTTTTTAGAATATAAATGTCTTAACACAATAACTAAGAAAATGCCGTGAAGGCTATGTTAACCAGTTTGATGAAAATATTTCAAATTGTATATAAAACCAGCACATTGTATCCCATGATTGCATTAATTTACACAGCTATGACTTAATAAAAAAAATTTAAAAAGCTTTGCAAAAATGAGAAGAAAATCTTCTAAAGGCTTTCTGCTATTATTAGCTTATATCTCAAGGTATGAACTTTTATTTCTTATCAGATTTTATTAGATGATCATTATATCTATATTGCTGCTGATAAAGAGCTTTTTGGATAGAAACTGTCAGCTCTGCCATCTGCTTGTATTTGAAATATCAGTATTTAGTTTTTCTTTATCAGAGTCTTTTAAAGCTACTTACCCTCTCCCTACTCTTTTTTTTGTTTTTTTTTTTTTGAGACAGAGCCTCAAGCTGTCGCCCTGGGTAGAGTACTGTGGCATCACAGCTCACAGCAACCTCTAACTCCTGGGCTTAAGTGATTCTCTTGCCTCAGCCTCCCAAGTAGCTGGGACTACAGGCCCCTGCCACAACACCTGGCTATTTTTTTGTTGCAGGTGTTTAGCTGGCCTGGGCCAGGTTCAAACCTGCCACCCTCCATGTATGTGGCTGGCGTTGTAACCACTGTGCTAAGGGCACCGAGCCTACTTACCCATTTGTGTGAGTTCAATTAAAATGATATTTAAATCACAAATAGACTCAACTTGGTACATATAAACTATAATTGTTTAAATACATTGAAAATGAATGCATAAATGAAGGAGCTACTGTAACCCCTCTGTTGTAGAACATCCTTTATACCCCAGAGTATCTTGTGTATTGTACATAGCATTTGATTGAGATTCTGTCCAAGTTAGAGGCAAGAGTGGGATACATCAAAGTTGTATCTGTGCTTGAATGTTAATAACAGTTTAACTGCTTCTTTATGCAGATAATTCAGTGATTTTCTTTTTATATCCTGTGGATGGCTTCCATACTCCTGTCAGACACAGTCACCTCAGGCTCACTAAGCTGAGGTTGTGGTCTGGTCTCTCTTACACCTTTTCCTAAGAGTGACTTGCTTAACCAGAATGATTATTTTCTACTTTCATCACAAAAGGGTATTTCTTTTGGATTTGCTAAATGCTGTAGTCTCATCCATAGTAAGTTTAAAAGGACATCTTGAGATAAGTAAAATAAAACCTTTACACTCACTATAATAATAAATTTTAAAACTTAAGTTTAAGGGAGTGACTTTATTTTCACTTACTCTCTGAAACTGAATGGAGTTCAATAGTGTCCTCCCCTCCCCCAATTCGTGTCTACCAGAACCTGTGGATATGAATATATTTGTATATCGAGTCTTTGCAAAGGCTCAATTAAGATGAGGTCATATTATGTTACAGCAGGCCCTAATCCAATGACTGCTGTCTTTATAAGAAGAGGGAAATTTGGATAGACAGAGAGAGATGAGAACAACATGTGAAGATGGAGGCAGAGACTGGAGTGATGAGATCAGTCTACAAACCGAGGAATGCCAACGATTGATGGCAACCCTCATAAGCTAGTAGAGATGCATAGAACAGATTCTCAGAGCTTCGAAACAAAACCAAACCCTGCTGACACCTTGATTTTGGACTTCTAGCCTCTAGAACTGTGACTGAATAATTTTCTGTTATTTTAAGCTATTCAATTGTGGAACTTTGCCACATCAGCCCTGGGGAACTGTTACAGTAACTAAGTATATTTTTTCCTATTCAAATACTAATTTGAGCCTCCAGATGTGACTACCTCCATAAATATGATTGAAAGGATATTCACCTTTCTCCTGGAGATGCCATCTTCCAGTAATTCACTGAAATGACAAACGCAAAGGGAAAGAGGAGAGGCACTAATAAATGTTCTCTAGGCCTTTTAGAAAACATGGAGTTGTTCCTTTGGCCACATACATGTGCATCTGTAAGAAAGGTGATCTTGTGGACATTAAGGGAATGGGTACTGTTCAAAAAGTGGAAGAGTCTACACTGTTACCCAGCATTGTTGTAAACAAACAGGTTAAGGGCAAGATTCTTGCCAAGAAGATTAATGTTCATACTGAGCATATTAAGCGCTCTGAAGTCGAAATGGCTTCCTGAAATGCGGGAAGGAAAATGATCAGAAAAAGAAGGAAGCAAAAAAGAATGGTATCTGGAAAAAAAAAAAAAAAAAAAAGAATGGTATCTGGGTTCAACTGAAGCACCAGCCTGCTCCACCCAGAGAAGCTCACTGTGAGAACCAATGGAAAGGACCCTTAGCTACTGGAACCTATTCCCTATGAATTCATGGCATAGCACACTTTTTAGGAACCAGTGAAAAGGGATATATGATGTTCAAACCTATTCCCTATGAATTCATGCCATAATAGGCATAGCATGCTTTATGACAGCCAATGGAAAAGGCTCTGAGCTGCTGGAACTTATTCCCTGTGAATTCATGACATAACAGGTATAAAAAATAAAAGCCTACTTTTTATTTTTTTAAATTATTTTTTATTAAATCATAACTTTGTACATTGATGCATTTATGGAGTTCAGTGTACTGCTTCAATATACAATGTGAAATGCTTACATTGAACTAAGTAACACATCCATCACAATTATATTCATTTCTTAATAGTTTTGATATGTACTATTGGATCATGCACATTAGGTGAGGTCCCCCCAAATACCTTCCGTTCTCCCATATCCCCCCTCTACTCCCCTCTCTCTCCTTTTCCCTTCTACTTTCTGGACAATAGTTATGTTTTCCTATTCATATGAGTGTGTAGATGGTTATATATTGATTCATAGTAGTATTGAGTACTTTGGATACTGTTTTCCCCATTCTTGAGATACTTTACTAAGAAGAATATGTTTCGGCTCCATCCAGGTAAACATAAAAGATGTGAAGTCTCCATCTTTTTTTTTTTTTGTAGAGACAGAGTTTCACTTTATCGCCCTCGGTAGAGTGCCGTGGCGTCACACAGCTCACAGAAACCTCCAACTCCTTGGCTTAGGCAATTCTCCTGCCTCAGCCTCCTGAGTAGCTGGGACTACAGGCGCCCGCCGCAACGCCCGGCTATTTTTTTGTTGCAGTTTGGCGGGTTCGAACCCGCCACCCTCGGTATATGGGGCTGGCACCCTGCTCACTGAGCCACAGGCGCCGCCCAAGTCTCCATCTTTTTTATGGCTGCATAATATTCCGTAGTGTACATAAACCACAATTTGTTAATCCATTCATGGGTCAGTGTGCACTTGGTCTGTTTCCATATCTTGACTATTAAGAATTGGGCTTTAGTAAACATTCTGGTGCAAACATCTTTGTTGTAAAATGATTTTTGATCATCTGGGTATATACCTAGTAGAGGAATTTCAGGACTGAATGGTATGTCTACTTTTAGTTCCTTGAGTGTTCTCCAAACTTCTTTTCAAAAAGGTCGTATTAGCTTGCATTC
This sequence comes from Nycticebus coucang, assembly GCF_027406575.1. Taxonomy (NCBI): domain Eukaryota; kingdom Metazoa; phylum Chordata; class Mammalia; order Primates; family Lorisidae; genus Nycticebus; species Nycticebus coucang. Next base: position 66,019,672 of record NC_069793.1, on the reverse strand, counting down.
CCACCAGAGTGTAGAAGTGTTCCCTTCTTTCTGCATCTACTCCAACACCTGTAGTTTTGGGATTTTGTGATGTGGGCTAATCTTACTGGCATTAGATGATATCTCAAAGTGGTTTTGACTTAAATTTCTCTGATGATTAAGGATGATGAGCATTTTTTCATGTGTTTGTAGGCCATACGCCTGTCTTCATCAGAGAAGTTTCTGTTCAAATCTCTTGCCCACATAGAAATGCGGTTGTTTATTCTTTCTTATTGATTATTTTGAGTTCTCTGTAGATTCAAGTTATCAGACCTTTGTCGGAAGCATAACCTGCAAAAATCTTACCCCATTCTGAAGGTTGTCTGTTTGCTTTATGTACTGTGCTCTAGGCTGTGCAAAAGCTTTTTAGTTTGATCAAATCCCAGTAATGTATTTTTGGTGTTGCTTCAATTGCCCGGGGGGTCATTCCTTATAAAATATTCTCCCAGGCCAATTTCTTCAAGAGTTTTTGTGCTCTCTTTTAGTATTTTTATGGTTTCATGTCTTAAGTTTAAATCTTTTATCCAGTGAGAATCAATTTTTGTTAATGGTGAAAGGTGGACATCCAGTTTCTGTCTTCTACAGGTCACCAGCCAGTTCACTCAGCATCATTTGTTAAAATAGGGATTCTTTCCCCCACTGAATATTTTTGATAGGTGTGTCGAAGATCAAATGGCGATAAAGTAGCTGGGTTCATCTCTTGGTTCTCTATTCTGTTCCATAAATCTCCCACTCTGTTTTTGTGCCAGTACCATGCTGTTTTGATCACTATAGATTTATAATATAGCCTGAAGTCTGGTAATGTGATACCTCCTGATTTGTTCTTATTTCTTAGTAATGTATTTCCTATTCGAGTCTTTTTCTGCTTCATATAAAACAAAGCACTATTTTTTTAAGTTCTTTAAAGTATGACAATGGTGCTTTAAAAGAGATTGCATTAAATCTGTAGATTGCTTTGTGTAGTATGGACATTTTAACAATGTTGATTCTTCCCAGCCATGAGCATGGTATGTTTTTCCATTTGTTAACATCTTCAGCTATTTCTTTTCTTAGAGTTTCATAGTTCTCCTTATAGAGATCTTTCACGTCCTTTGTTAGGTAAATTCCCAGATATTTCATCTTCTTTGGCACTATTGTAAAGGGAATAGAGTCCTTGATTGTTTTTTCAGCTTGACTGTTGTTGGCGTATATAAAAGCTACTGATTTGTAAGTATTGATTTTGTATCCTGAGACGTTGCTGTATTCCTTGATCAATTCTAAGAGTTTTGAAGTTGAGTCCCTGGGATTTTCCAGGTATAGGATCATATCATCAGCAAAGAGTAAGAGTTTGATCTCCTCTGACCCTATTTGGATACCCTTGATCACTTTCTCTTGCCTGATTGCAATGGCTAAGACTTCCATTACTATACTGAATAGCAGTGGAGACAGTGGACATCCTTGCCTCCTTCCTGATCTGAGTGGAAATGTTTTTAATTTTATACCATTCAATATGATATTGGCTGTGGGTTTCCTGTAGATGGCCTCTATCAGTTTAAGAAATGTTCCTTCTATGCCTATTTTCTGAAGTGTTCTGATCATGAAAGGATGCTGGATATTATCAAAAGCTTTTTCTGCATCAAATGAGAGGATCATATGGTCTTTGTTTTTTATTTTATTGATGTGATGTATTATATTTATAGATTTGTGTATGTTGAACCAACCCTGTAACCCTGGAATAAAACCAACTTGATCATGTTGTATATATTTTTTCATGTATTGTTGACTTCTGTTTGCTAAGATCTTATTGAATATTTTTGAATCGATATTCCTTAATGATATTGGTCTATAATTTTCTTTCTTTGTTGGATCCTTTCCTGGTTTGGGTATCAGGGTGATATTTGCTTCATGGAATGTGTTGGGAAGTATTCCTTCTTTTTCTATGCTTTAGAAAACTTTTGTATAATATAGGTACTAGTTCCTCTTGAAAAATTTGATAGAATTCAAATGTGAAGCCATCTGGTCCTGGACTTTTCTTTTTAGGGAGATTTCACATTGTTGATAATATTTCAGTGGTTAAATAGGTCTATTCAAGATTTCTAATTCTTTCTGGTTGAGTCTAGGAAGGTGGCGTGCTTCCAGGTATTGGTCCATTTCCTTCAGATTCTCATATTTCTGGGAATAGAGATTTTTGTAGTAATTTTTGAGGATTTTTTTGAATTTCTGAAGTGTCTGTTGTTATTTCTCCTTTATTGTTTCTGATAGACAATACTAGAGATTTTACTTTTCTATTTCTTGTTAGGTTGGCAAAGGTTTATCAATTTTGTTAATCTTTTCAAAAAACCAACATTTTGTTTCATTGATCTTCTGAATGATTCTTTTGTTTTCAATTTCACTTAATTCTGCCCCAATTTTTGTTATTTCTTTTCTTCTGGGTTTAAAGCCTACTTGAAAGAAAAAGAGATAAGATGGATAGTCAGCCTCCTAAATTACAGTAATAGCCATGAGTTTTCGGAACACTGTAAATATATATTATACCTAATTACATTATTAATATAAATATATACTAGTCAGTCACTATCATTTAATTTTTACACCAATGCTGTAAAGTATAGACTGTTATTCCTACTTTCTTATTGATGCATGGTAATTGTACATATTTTAGAGGTATTAGTGATATTTTCATACATAAATGCTATGTATAACAATCAATTTAGGATAATTGGGATATCCATCACCTCAAATATTTATCTTGTCTTTCTATTGGGAACTTTCCAATTCTTTTCTTCTAGTTATTTTGAACTATATAGTAAATAATTGTTAACTGTAGTCACCCTTCTGTACTATCAAATACTAGATCTTATTCATTTTATCTAACTGTATTTTTATACCTGTTAACCAACTTCTCTTTATTCCTTCTCTACTCCCTCCACCCTTTCTAGCCTCTGTAACCACCAATCAACTCTCTGTGTGAAATGCATTTTTTTTTTTTTAGCTCCAACACATGAATGAGAACTCTTATCTCTGTTTAATAACTTACCTTAAATAACATGTTATTTGCTTTTCTGTGCCTGGGTTATTTTACTTAACACAATGATCTTCAGTTTCATCCATTTTACTGCAAATAGTAGGATTTCATTCTTTTTATGGCTGAATAATAGTCCATTGTGTTGGAATATAGATATATACCACATTTTCTTTATTCATTCATCTGTAGATGAACTCTCAGGTTGATTCCATATTTTGGCTATTGTAAATAGTGCTCTGCTAAACATGGGAGTGCAAATATCTCTTTGATGTACCAATTTCCTTGTTTTTTCTGGCTATATACCCAGGAGTGGAATTGCTGAATCACATGGTACTTGACATTTTTAGTTTTTTCAGAAACTGCCATACTGTTTATTCCTATACTAATACATTTCCACACAGTGTATAAGTTTCCCTTTTCTCTGCATTCTCTCCAGGCATTTGTTATTTTTTGTCTTTTCAATAAAAGCCATTTTAACTGAGGTATGATGATATCTCATTGTGATTTTATATCTCTTTTTGGGAGCATTTTTTGATATACTTGTTGGTCATTTGTACATCTTTTTAGAAATGTGTTCAGATCTTTTCCCCATTTTTTAGTTGGGTCATTTAATTTTTTCCTCTTGAGTTGTTTCTTCTTTATATATTCTAGTTATTAATCCCTTGTCAGATGGGTAATTTGCGGTTGTCTCTTCACTTTATAGATGCTTTCCTTGGCTGTGCGTTAGTTTTTAGCTTGATGTGATTTCATTTGTCAATTTACTTTCATTGCCTGTGCTTTGGGGGCATTACTCAAGAAGTCTTTGCACAGACCAGCATCCTAAAGTGTTTCCCCAATGTTTTCTTTATTAGTTTAATAGTTTCGAGTACTTAAATTTAAGTCTTTAATCCATTTTGATTTGATTTTTTGTATATGGTGAGAGATAGGGTTCTAGTTTCATTCTTCTGCATGTAGATATCTAGTTTTCTCAGCACCATTTATTCCTGTATTTTAAATCAGCTGGTTCCAAACATAATTTCCAAAGCAGATGATATGCCATCAAACTTTCTGATATCATATATTGAAAAAGACTAATGAACAGAAATTTAATTTTGTAGGCCATTGCTATAATCTAAGCTGTTGCTCTTTCTGATTTTCTAAGATGTCTTGCTTCTTGTCAAGCAAAGAGGATGGGATCTAATGCTTTATGTTTAAAAGAAGGAACATATGCTATTTTGAAAACATTCTACCAGGATTGTATCATCAGCTCCACTCACTCTCTTCACCTATGAAGTCCTTGAGCATACAGGTTATATGTTCCTTGTGATTTATTTCTAATGCTTAGTAAAGTGCCTGGCACATCATAAGTCCTTAAATAACATTTGATGCATAGAAAGTGAAGGAAACACTCTACTTATCTATTGTGTTGAACATTACATTTCAGAATAGGAATTGATAAAATGTTATTCTTAAGCTGAAAAGTGGCATTGCGACAAGGACATTGAAGCATATCTTTTTATTAATAATTGAGAGTCAAAAGTAGCTCATAGTGTAAATCACTCCTTATTTTTTCAGAAATTAATCATTTAATAAAGTTTACATTTGAATAGTTAAAAAAAGCTTTGTGTATTTCTTTTAGTAGAATTAAACTCTTATCACTAATAACTACCTTTCTTCAATTGTCAAAAGAAGTTTTGAAGTTAAATTTTTCCACACCATTAGACATTAGAAGCATTGCTCGCCTTTAAACCACTTAGAAGACCTCAGCTCGTTATGAATTCTTTGTAGTCAAGGAGTCTGTACCATTATTCTTTGTAGCTTACAGCTTCTTGAAAGGAAGAACTCCAATGGAGTTGTCAATAGATTGACTCTTTGATATCAATACTCAAAATATTATAGCACTATTGTTCTAAAGTTGAAATTTTAAAAACAAATGCCAATTATGTATGTCAACAACTTTCAAAATTTGTGTTCATTATGGATATGATTTATATTGTAATGGAATTCCAAAGATTATACTGGGAAATTATTTAAGAGGTGTGTAATAGTGAGACATTGTTCTCAGAATAACAGGATATCCTTCTATTATATAGACTTTGCATTTCTAAACCATGAAAGAATATAATGACATACTCTGGACATAAGTATTCATAAAAACAATTTATTATTTTGAAATAATTGAGCTGTGGACATTGAATAAGAGAAGTAATTCATTACCTTAGTGGATTATACATTTAATATAATATTTTAACACATTGCTGATTGGTCACCAGTTACCTGGTAATATGGATAGTTTCTGCATAAAATTGCCAGTCAACAATATGTTAAGAGTAGATTCCAAGTAGCAAGTAAAATCCAAAGCACGTGAAGCCCAAATTATCTTTTCTACTGTTTTGATTGTTGCTTCTTGAAATCTATATGGGATGTAATTTTTTCAAATTGAAGTTTTAGATAAAAGTTATAGCAGGAGGAGGTCCTTTCCCTCTCTGCTTTATTCTCCCCCTTTCATTCCCCCTTTTTCATTCTTCCTCATCTCCTATATAGTTGGAGAGCTTTTTATGTTTCTGAATTATTTTGCGTCTTCTGGATTTAGTGCTTCTTGCCCTTTCTGGGTCAGATCATATTTTGATTCATTTTAAATAAAAATTAGACAGGAATTTTAGGATACCAGGAAATAGAGACTACATTGAAGGGTTTATGTGTCGGTCATTCCCTAGCAATGGTAATACCTAAATAATATCTAAATGTCATTTCTTCTTGTTCTCTGTGCAAAAGTCAGAATGTGTAATTATTTTCAGAGTCCTGATAGTGCTGTCTTTGCTTATTGAATGATTTGGGATAGATAATAGAGAAGTGACCCAACAGGGTATGTTGAGCCATACAGAGCAGGGGTTAGCAAACTTTTTTGCAGAGGACTTGATAGTAAATATTTTATGCTTTGAGGGCCATATGGTCTCTGCCAGATTACCCAACATTACTGTTGTAGAGTGAAAGCATCATAGACAATTGGCAAACAAATGGATGTGACTGTGTTCCAGTCAAACTTTATTTAATGAAACAGGTGGTGAGCTGTAATTTGCCAAACTGTGCACTCAGATTGTCCTGTTGAGAGGATCTTTTTTCCCCATATAATTTTTGGATGGAAATTTTTGTAAATGAAAATGAATTATTGGATAATACTAACAAAAAGATAAAACATACATAGTACAAACTTAAAATTTTTGGATTATACAGATACAAATTACATCTTAATAAATATAAATTGAATAGTCATACAAAGGGAAAAAGAAAATAATTAGAAAAACTGTGATAGTACCTGAAAGTATCTTCTAGCCTATTAATATAGAGAATTGCTATAAAACTTTTTTGTCATTCTACAATATTAAACAGTTGAGTCAATGGAAAATCCATTTATTAAATGCCTTGATACTACATACACACTTGTGTATATCAATATTTAAAAATTTTAATATGACAGATTTGCTTTTTGATACTAATTTAATCTGGGTTGGGTTGACAGCATTACTACTCACAAGAGATAATGTATATGTAAAGTGTTCCCGGTGTTTTGTTTCAGTAACATTCAGCTTTTAGAGAAACCAGTCTAATATGTAAGTTGATGACAGATGAAGAAAAATTTATAAGAAATTTTAGCAGCTCAAGATATTCATGTCTGACTTTTTCAGAGGTGAAGCAAGTGATTTTTTAGAGTTCATTTTCAATCTTTTAGTAGTCAAGTCTAGGAATTTTATTCTGTATGGTTAAATTTAATATCTTTTAGTGAAAGAAATGGGTTGTAGATTCATAACTTTCCTATAAAGTGGATCTTCTTTTGATATGAAAGAAGATTGAAAATATTCTATCAAATTTGTAAAATGTTAAGTGATAATCTTTCAACAAAAGCATGATATCTGGCTTAGCCCGTGGCTCAAGCGGCTAAGGCACCAGCGACATACACCTGAGCTGGCAGGTTCAAACCCAGCCCAGTCCCACCAAACAACAATGACAACTGCAACAAAAAAAATAACCAGGTGTTGTGGTGGTCGCTTGTAGTCCCAGCTACTTGGGAGGCGGACGTGGGAGAATCACTTGAGCCCAAGAGTTGAAGGCTACTGTGAGCTGTGATGCCTGCAGCACTCTACCCAGGGCGACAGCTTGAGGCTCTGTGTAAAAAAAACAAACAAAAAAACAAAAAAAGGGCATGATATCTGATTATACTTACTTCATTGAAAATTATTATTAAATTATGGAATGTGTCATACGCATCTGTAGAAACTCTGGTCTATTCACGCTATTAACTTATGATTTTGGCCTTTGATTTTATTGGCCATTGAGTGGTATTTGTATGCCTTCCTTACGTGGAAGTATGAAGATTATTAAAAATCACATATATAGGACAAGTAAGTCTGGCTGTTTAATTCACATCTTTAAAATGTTAGGACCAAACTTGTTTTTTTTTTTATCTTGCGGAAACACTAAGAATTCATTATATTGTTCATAGTTGACAGAATATTTCTCTTTGATAAGCATGGAACTTCAGCATGTACTACGTATTAATAATAACAGTAGTGTACAATCGGTTTCCATATCATCACTTTTCTAGTACATTTCCTATGTAACTAAGCATACTGTTTAGACTGGTGACTTTTAAAAAAAAATCATAGTTTCTCAATGAGGGAAACAGTACATTGACTTACATTCTGGAATAAACTTCTTTATCTGGGTAACTGCTCTAAAACATTTCCCTGTCACATCACTTGCATCGAACAGGGGTATTGAAACCTTTTTTCTTTCCTGCTACACATTGGAAGAATAAGAGTTGTCTTGGGGCACACATTAAATACACAAACACTAATGAAAGCTGATGAGCAGAAGAAAAGGTCATGCAATACTTTTCATTGATACCCAGCACCAGATAAGCAAAACAGTCCTCATATAATCTGCAAGCAAGTTGGACACCCTGACAAACCACGTTTGTTGACTATATAATTTTTCATATATTTATACAGTTTGGAGTTAGTTATGTTTGGCAGTGAAGCTGAAACATTATCCTTCCTTCACAACACTATTATATTCAGAGCACATGTATACCAAAGGAATTGCCATGTTGTCTTTGTATTTATTACATTTTTATTAAAAATATTTTACTAGTTCTGTTCTATGAATTGGTCTCATATATTATTAGCCAGTTTCTGAATGCATCAACCTATGGTGTCACTGGAAATTGGTTCTTTGTTGAAGATTCACTGAACCTCTCCAAGCAAACATCTTTGGTGTGGTGCCCATGCTATTGTGTGTGTGTGTATTTGTTTGTATACCATATTAGCATCCTGCAGAATTACTGTATAAGAAACCTAGAAAGGATCTGCCTATAATCATCCATTTGAGGATACAGGGAGTCAGCAAAAGACTTCTGGACCCCAAGAGGAGGACAAAAACAGTGGAAAACTGGCAAGTGGTTGCGTGTGTTTGATCGGTCTAATCCTGCCAGCAGCTTCCACAGGCATGAAAACTTAAAGAACAAGAGGAAGTGAAAGGAAAATTAGGGCAAGGAAACAGATAAAAGAAATCACTCATGAGGAAGAATCAGCAGAAAACTCCTGGCAACATGAAGAACCAGTCCAGAGCAACCCCTCCAAGGGACCATGAGGTAGCTACTGCAGAGGATTCCAACTATAAAGAAATGTTAGGAATGACAGAAAGGGAATTTAGAATACACATGATGAAAACAATGAAGGAAATGATGGAAACAATGAAGGAAATGGCTAATAAAGTGGAAAATAACCAAGAGGAAATCCAAAAACAGAATCAAATAAGAGATGAACAATTTGAAGAATACAGAAAGGATATAGTGGAGCTGAAGGAATTGAAGCAGTCAATTAGGGAACTTAAAGATGCAATGGAAAGTATCAGCAACAGATTAGAACATGCAGAAGAAAGAATTTCAGAGGTAGAGGACAAAGTTCTTGAGATAACTCAGATAGTAAAAGAGGCAGAAAAAAGAGAGAGAAAGCAGAATGTTCACTGTCAGAATGATGTGATTTTATGAAGCATTCCAACATACGAGTTATAGGAATCCCAGAAGGGGAAGAAGAATGCCCCAGAGGAATGGAAGCCATACTAGAGAATATTATAAAGGAAAATTTCCCAAATATCACCAAAGATTCTGACACACTGCTTTCAGAGGGATATCGGACTCCAGGTCGCCTCAACTCTAACCGAGCTTCTCCAAGCCACATTGTGATGAACCTGTCCAAAGTCAAGACCAAAGAAAAGATGCTGCAAGCTTCCAGGAGTAAACGCCAGTTGACCTACAAGGGCAAATCCATGAGAGTGACTGCAGACTTCTCTAATGAAACTTTCTAAGCAAGAAGACAGTGGTCATCTACCTTTAATCTACTTAAAAAGAACATTTTCCAGCCCAGAATTCTATACCCTGCTAAGCTAAGCTTTAAAATTGACGGAGAAATCAAATCATTTACAGATATACAAACACTGAGGAAATTTACCACAACAAGACCAGCTCTATAGGAAACACTTCAACCTGTTCTACACCCTGACCATCACGATGGATCAGCAGCAAAGTAAGAACTCAGAAATTAAAGGACAGAACCTAACTTCCACACTGATGCAAAAGACAAAACTAAGCAATGGACTCTCACAAAATAAGATGAATAGAATACTACCACACTTATCAATTATCTCAATAAATGTTAATGGCTTGAATTCCCCACTGAAGAGACATATATTGGTTGACTGGATTAAAAAACACAAGCCATCCATTTGCTGTCTGCAAGAAACACACCTAGCTTCAAAAGACAAATTAAAACTCCAAGTCAAGGGTTGGAAGACAATTTTTCAGGCAAATAGAATTCAGAAGAAAAGAGGAGTTGCAATCTTATTTTCAGATACATGTGGCTTTAAAGCAACTAAAGTCAAAAAAGACAAAGGTGGTCACTTTATATTGGTCAAGGGAAAAATACAACAAGAAGACATTTCAATTCTAAATATTTATGCACCCAATTTAAATGCTCCCAGATTCTTGAAACAGACCTTACTCAGTCTGAGCAATATGATATCTGACAATACCATAATACCAGGGGACTTTAACACTCCTCTTACAGAGCTGGACAGATCCTCTAAACAAATTAAACGAAGATATAAGAGATTTAAATGAGACCCTAGAACAACTGTGCTTGATAGACGCATATAGAACACTCCATCCCAAAGATAAAGAATATACATTCTTCTCATCACCCCATGGAACATTCTCCAAAATTGATCATATCCTGGGACACAAAACAAATATCAACAGAATCAAAAGAATTGAAATTTTACTTGTATCTTCTCAGACCATAAGGCACTAAAGATGGAACTCAACTCTAACAAAAATGTTCAACCCCACACAAAGGCTATGGAAATTAAACGACCTTGTGTTGAATAACCGATGGGTGCAGGAAGAAATAAAACAGGAAATCATTAACTTCCTTGAGCATAACAATGAAGACACAAGCTACCAAAACCTGTGGGATACTGCAAAAGCAGTTTTGAGAGGAAAATTTATTGCTTTAGATGCTTACATTCGAAAAACAGAAAGCGAGCACATCAACAAACTCACAAGTCATCTTATGGAACTGGAAAAAAGAAGAACAATCTAAGCCTAAACCCAGTAGAAGAAAAGAAATCTCCAAAATCAAATCAGAGATCAATGAAATTGAAAACAAAAGAATCATTCAGAAAATTAATGAAACAAGGAGTTGGTTTTTGAAAAAATAAATAAAATAGATAAACCACTGGCCAGACTAATGAGACATAGAAAAGTAAAATCTTCAGTAACCTCAATCAGAAATGATAAAGGGGAAATAACAACTGATCCCACAGAGATAAAAGAGATCATCTCTGAATACTACCAGAAACTCTATGCCCAGAAATTTGACAATGTGAAGGAAATGGATCAATATTCGGAATCACACCCTCTCCCTAGACTTAGCCAGGAAGAAATAGAGCTCCTGAACAGACCAGTTTCAAGCATTCAGATTAAAGAAACAATAAAAAATCTTCCAACCAAAAAATGCCCTGGTCCAGATGGTTTCACATCAGAATTCTATCAAACTTTAAAGGAAGAGCTTATTCCTGTACTGCAGAAATTATTTCAAAAAATTGAGGAGGGAGGAATCTTCCCCAACACATTCTATGAAGCAAACATCACCCTGATACCAAAATGAGGAAAAGACCCAAACAAAAAGGAGACTTTCAGACCAATCTCAGTCATGAATATAGATGCAAAAATTCTCAACAAAATCCTAGCCAATAGATTACAGCTTATCATCAAAAAAGTCATACATCATGATCAAGTAGGTTTCATCCCAGGGATGCAAGGCTGGTTTAACATACGCAAGTCCATGAACATTATCCACATATTAACAGAGGCAAAAATAAAGATTATATGATCCTCTCAATAGATGCAGAAAAAGCATTTAATAAAATCTAGCATCCTTTTCTAATTAGAACACTGAAGAATATAGGCATAGGTGGCACATTTCTAAAACCGATCGAAGCTATCTATGACAAACCCACCGCTAATATTTTACTGAAAGAAGTAAAACTGAAAGCTTTTCCTCTTAGAACTGGAACCAGACAAGGTTGTCCTCTGTCACCTTTACTATTGAACATAGTGCTGGAAGTTCTAGCCAATACAATTAGGCAAGACAAGGAAATAAAGGGAATCCAAATGGGAGCAGAGGTGGTCAAACTCTCCCTCTTTGCTCACGACATGATCCTACACTTAGAGAATCCCAAAGACTCAACCATAAGAAGTCATCATTTGATGACTCCCAGAAGTCATCAAAAAATACAGTAATGTTTCAGGATATAAAATCAATGTCCACAAGTCAGTAGCCTTTGTATACACCAATAACAGTCAAGATGAGAAGCTAATTAAGGACACAACTCCCTTCACTATAGTTTCAAAGAAAATGAAATACCTAGGAATATACCTAATGAAGGAGGTAAAGGACCTATGTAAAGAAAATTATGAAATCCTCAGAAAGGAAATAGCAGAGGATATTAACAAATGGAAGAACATACCATGCTCATGGATGGGAATAATCAACCTTGTTAAGATGTCTATACTTCCCAAAGCAATCTACCTATTCAGTGCCATTCCTATTAAAATACCAACATCGTACTTTCAAGATTTGGAAAAAATGATTCTGCGTTTTTTGGTTTTTTTTTTGAGACAGAGCCTCAAGCTGTCACCCTGGGTAGAGTGCCATGGCATCTTAGCTCACAGAAACCTCCAACTCCTGGGCTTAAGCGATTCTCTTGCCTCAGCCTCCCAAGTAGCTGGGATTACGGCTCCCGCCACAACGCCTGGCTATTTTTTTTTTTTTTTTTTTTTGGTTGCAGCCGTCATTGTTGTTTGGCAGGCCCTGGGCTGGATTCGAACCTGCCAGCTCAGGTGTATGTGGCTGGCGCCTTAGCCACTTGAGCCACAGACGCCGAGCCGATTCTGCGTTTTGTATGGAACCAGAAAAAACCCCGTATAGCTACGGCAGTTCTTAGTAATAAAAATAAAGCTGGGGGCATCACCATACCAGATTTTAGGCTCAACTACAAAGCCAGAGTGGTCAAGACAGCGTGATACTGGCACAAAAATAGAGACACAGACACTTGGAATCGAATAGAAAACCAAGAAATGAAACTAACATCTTACAACCACCTAATCAACTTTTATAAACCAAAGAAGAACATGCCTTAGGGGAAAGACTCCCTATTCAATAAATGGTGCTGGGAGAACTGGATATCCACATGTAAAAGACTGAAACTGGACTCACACCTTTCCCCACTCACAAAAATTGATTCAAGATGGGTAAAGGACTTAAATTTAAGGCATGAAACAATAAAAATCCTCCAAGAAAGCATAGGAAAAACACTGGAAGATATTGGCCTGGGGAAAGACTTCATGAAGAAGACTGCCATGGCAGTTGCAACAACAACAAAAATAAATGGGACTTCATTAAACTGAAAAGCTTCTGTACAGCTATGGAGACAACCTACACAATGGGAAAGGATATTTGCATATTTTGAATCAGACAAAAAAAAAAGCTTGATAACTAGAATCTATAGAGAACTCAAATTAATCCACATGAAAAATAGCCAACAATCCCATATATCAATGGGCAAGAGACATGAATAGAACCTTCTCTAAAGAAGACAGACGAATGGCTAACAAACATATGAAAAAATGTTCATCATCCCTATATATTAGAGAAATGCAAATCAAAACCACCCTGAGATACCATCTAACCCCAGTGAGAATGGCCCACATCACAAAATCTCAAAACGGTAGATGCTGGCATGGATGTGGAGAGAAGGGAACACTTTTACACTGCTGGTGGGACTGCAAACTAGTACAACCCTTTTGGAAGGAAGAATGGACAAACCTCAAAGCACTCAAGCTAGACCTACCATGTGATCCTGCAATCCCATTACTGGCATCTACCCAGAAGGAAAAAAATCCTTTTATCATAAGGACACTTGTACTAGATTGTTTATTGCAGCTCAATTTACAATCGCCAAAATGTGGAAACATCCTAAATGCCCACCAAGCCAGGAATGGATTAACAAGCTGTGGTATATGTATACCATGGAATACTATTCAGCCTTTTAAAAAAATGGGGACTTTACATCAGGCGTCCTCAAACTTTTTCCACAGGGGGCCAATTCACTGTTCCTCAGACTGTTGGAGGGCCAGACTTTAGTTTAAAAAACAAAACAAAACTATGAACAAATTCCTATGCACACTGCACATATCTTATTTTGAAGTAAAGAACAAAACGGGAACAAATACAATTCACACCACTTCATGTGGCCTACGGGCCGCAGTTTGAGGACGCCTGCTTTACATCCTTCGTATTAACCTGGATGGAAGTGGAAGACATTATTCTTAGTAAAGCATCACAAGAATGGAGAAGCATGAATCCTATGTTGGTATAAGGACAATTTTGATATGTGGACAATTAATGACAAGGTCACAGTGGGGGTGGGAAAAGGGGAGAGCAGAGAGAAAGAAGGAGGGAGGGGTGGAGAACGGAAGAGTAGAGAGAGGAAAGGATGGAGGGAGTTGGGGCCTTGGTGTGTGCCACACCTTTTGGGGGCAAGACATGATTGCAAGAGGGACTTTACTAACAAATGCAATCAGTATAACCTGGCTTATTGTACCCTCAATGAATCCCCAACAGTAAAATAAATAAATAAAGTGAAAAAAAAAAAAAGAAAGAAACCTAGAAACACTAATATTTAAATGTGAAAATAATGGACATTTACTTCTCTTGGCTGTGTAATTCCATCTTTATTTCAAATACATTTTTGTGGTTGTTTACTTATATTTTCTACATAAATGTTACTTAAGTCTTGATGGTTTTATCGTTTCATACCCAATATATCTCTGCAAGTAATATACTTAGGGTCTATAGTACTTCACTGCCCATCACATTTGATGTAAACTAGTGTGAACTCTTTGGTCTTTATTTCTTTGAAATTACTTTCATTGGTAGTGTTTGTGTTATTACTGCTGCCTCATTCAGAGAAGTTTTATCTTTTCTTGCCAAAGGCCTTATAAGCTTTTTCCTGTTTTTAAATTAGAGGTTAAAAATATTTATTTACTTCCTTAATTTAACTAAATACATGAAATTATAAATTGATTAAAATTTAAATGATTATACAATGACAAATTATGAAAACATTCACATTTTCTCAGATTTTTTAAATATTTGCATTATAGTTAGCAAACTGATGTCAACTTGCTGTAAAAATTTCTGAAAGCTTACCCATCAGTGTTTATGCTTACCTGTTGTAGACTACTAATAAACATTGGAAGACCTTTTGTTTTGACCTAGGGATTAGTAGAAGGCTATTATAGCAAGGGGAAGGGGTGTTCCACTAGGTAGAATTTTGCACCTTTGGTGAAACCTAATTGTATCTTTCATTTGCTTTGTATGTTATTAAATGGGATAATTTTTCCTCTGTATCTGTACATGGAGACATAATACCCCAAAATTATAAAGGGACTTTAGGCAATTTTCAGGTCTTCCCATTATCTTCCCTTGTAGCTTTTAAAAGGCTTATTTATTTTTATTGTATTTTACTTTTTTGAGACTAAATCTCAATTGTTGCCCTAGCGTGCCATAGTGTCATAGCTCACAGCTACCTCATACTTCTGGGCTCAAGTGATACCTCTGCCTAAGACTCCCAAGTAGCTGGAACTACAGGTACCCACTACAACACGCAGTTAGTCTTTCTATTTTCAGTAGAGATGAGGTCTCACTCTTGCTCAGACTGGCCTTGAACTCATGAGCTCAAGCAATCCATCCGCCTTGGCCTCCCAGAGTGCTGGGATTACAGGAGTAAGCCACCATGCCCAGTCTTGAAAGGCTTGTTTAAGATACTAGTTTCAGTTGATATTGTCTTGTTTGTTCACCTAATACTGACAAATCATTACTGTGCTGCCTGGGTTGCTATGTCTATCATGTAAATTACTCCAGGGTCCTCCCATAAAAGGGACCTATTTAAGAGCCTTATATGTTCAGCAGCTATCTCTCAAATTCATTTAAATGAGGGTGACCTATTCCATATATGTTTATGGTAATTTTTCTATGCAGAAGGTGCCAAAAATGTATACAAATTTTAAGAAAGGAAAAAACCTTATTAACATTGTTATACTCACTATATACTGATAACAAAAGCTGAATATAAGTCATGTTTGACTTCTGCAATTACAAGAGGTGCTCAAAGTGGTTATCATCAGCATCCAGATGCTTCTGATTATGACAAACTACTGCTGGAGCCACACTGACCTAAGTGTAGCTTTGGTCACTTGTATTGCTATGAGTGCCGTTTCAATTTCTTCCTGAAGTACTGCCATTGTAGCCAGTTTTCTACAGTACACCACATCCTTTAAGGTTCCCCATAAGTAGAAGAATGTGGGGGAAATTCAGCCGCACCTTTTGTCCTTTCCATTGTCCTGGCAAACTCTCATCAAGGTGAGCTGTCACTTCTTGGTGCATGTAATAATGTTGGGATGAAAACTTTTCTATTTTGCTATTTTAAGAATGTGTCATATGCTTGTTCTGATAACTCCTGCCTCATGTTTAGGTAGACTTCTATGGTGAGCATATATACTGTTTCAACACCATAGTAGGAGAAACAAAACTTGTTGCTGTGCAAGGCCTCTTGATCTTCCTTTGTGGACATCGCACACAGTACTATGCATCTCAAACTTACTACAGAATTGTAATGTGCCTTTGTTAGGCGTGTTGGAGGTTCCGTTGCTACTCACACCTCCATTATTGTTATACTGTCACTATGTTCTCGAATTTCAAATACCACTTCAAAATGGTCCCATGCTCTCCTACAACCGAACCATGCTTCTGCTGTTTCTCCTGACTATCCTGCCTATCACGTGATGATGCTAACTTTCATTGGATTAACGCCAGGTTTTGAGCAATCATTATACTACACATTGCTACCATAATTCAACTCAACTTTGAAAAGTAATACATAGATAACATTTCTTTTTTTTTTTTTATTTTTTTTATTTTTGGCCAGGGCTGGGTTTGAACCCGCCACCTCCGGCATATGGGACTGGCGCCCTACTCCTTAAGCCACAGGCGCTGCCCGATAACATTTCTTAAAATGTGTTATGGCTGGGTGCAGTGGCTCACGCCTGTAATCCTAGCACTCTGAGAGGCTGAGGAGAGTGGATTGCTTGAGCTCTTAAGTTCAAGACCAGCCTAAGCAAGAGTGAGGCCCTCTAAAAAAATAGCTGGGCGTTGGGGTGGGCACCTATAGTTCCAGCTACTCCAGAGGCTAAGGTAAGTGAATCGCTTGAGCCCAGGAGCTTGAGGTTGCTGTGAGCTATGATGCCATGGCATTCTACCCAGGCCAACAAAGTGAAATCCTGTCTCAAAAAAGAAAAGAAAAATGTGTATACATGTTTTTGGCACCCCCAGTATGTATCATAAATATACACAGACACCTGCATGTAATATGTTTCCTTGTCTATCTAAATATATCCTTTCCCCAACCATTTCAGCTTATCACTGAATTGCTTTAATGGCTTTTTAATGGAGACTCAAAGCTAGAAGTGGTGTGAAGGTTACATAGTCCAACGCTCTTTGCATTTATTCTTTTTTGTATATATTTTTAGAGACAGAGTCTCACTCAGTCCCCCTTGGTAGGGTGCTGTGGCGTCACAGCTCACAGCAACCTCCAGCTCTTGGGCTTAGGCGATTCTCTTGCCTCAGCCTCCCGAGTAGCTGGGACTACAGGCGCCTGTCACAATGTCTGGCTATTTCTTTTTTTGGTTGCAGTTTGGCTAGGGACAGGTTTGAACCCACCACCCTTGTTATATGGCACCAGCACCCTACTCACTGAGCCACAGGCGCCGCCCTGCATTTATGCTTTATTTTTAATATAGTGAAAAGGTTGGCAAACTATGGCCATCTGACCTGAAACCTGTGTTTATAAGTGAAGTTTTATTAGACCACAGCTATACTCATTTGTTTACATTTGTCTGTAGTTGCTTTCTTGTTACAGTGGCAGAGTTGAATAGTTGCTGTGGTGATCTTATGGCTTTTAAAGCCAAAAATATTTACTTGCTGTCCCTTTACAGAAAAGTTTACTGATGCCTGGTAAGTTCTACCTGTATTTATTCAGAGACAGTATTTCACTATCTTACAAATGGCTAACATGAAAAAATGCTCATCGTCCCAATTACTAGAGAAATGCAGATCAAAACAATCCTGAGATATCATCTAACCCCAGTGAGAATGGCCCACATCACAAAATCTCAAAACTGTAGATGCTGGCAGGGATGTGGAGAGAAGGGAACACTTTTACACTGCTCGTGGGACTGCAAACTAATACAACCTTTTTGGAAGGAAGTATGGAGAATCCTCAAAGAACTCAAACTAGACCTCCCATTTGATCCTGCAGTCCCATTACTGGCCATCTACCCAGAAGGAAAAAAAACCTTTTACCATAAGGACACTTGTACTAGACTGTTTATCGCAGCTCAATTTACAACCAACAAAATGTTGAAACAGCCTAAATGCCCCTCGAGCCAGGAATGGATTAACAAGCCGTGATGTATGTATAGTATACCATGGAATACTGTTCAACCACTAAAAAAGATGGAGACTTTACATATTTTGTATTAATCTGAATGGAAATGGAACACATTATTCTTAGTAAAGAATTGTCCTCATTCTGATATGACAATTAATGACCTAGTACACAGTGGGGGGGGGGGAAGGGGAGAGCAGAAAGAGGGAAGGAGGGAGCAGGGTGGGGTCACGGTGTGTGTGACACACCTTTTGGGGGTGGGACACAATTATAAGAGGGACTTTACCTAATAAATGCAATCAGCATAACCTGGTTCTTTGTACACTCCACGAATCCTCAATTAAAAAAAATTCACTGTCTTTCAGAGACTGTCATAGTTAGAAAGTTCTATTTATATTAAGCAAAAATCTTCTCTTTTAAATAATCTTCCTGAATACACGATAGTCTTTTAGGAATTTGAAGACAGCATTCATGCTTGTTCTTATCTCTATTTGTTTACATTCTATTCTCAGTCTTCCTAGTCCTAAAATCTGTAACTTACTCAGTTTACACTTAAATGTCTGATGAAGTTCAGTTTTAAACCTTTTACCTATCTTTGTGTCCTGTCATTATTCCTTAGGCATTGAAACAATTTAATGTTCTTGGCATTGTGATTGGCTTGGAGTGTTTCTTTCATGTTTTTATTTTTTCTTTAAAATTTTTCCTTGTACTTCACTTGCACCAGGCACTCAACTGTGTTGTTATTACTGTAAATATGAGCTAAGTTCATTATCTGTTTAGGCAGCCATATTTCACTAGTGGCTATTATCAGGCTTAAAGTCAAAACCACTAAGCCTTTTTACATATCTTGCCAACAAATCAGGTCTTCATCTTGTGCTGAACTTATGGCAGGACTTTTACTATGAGATTCCATTGTATTAGATTTAGCCTATTGTGCCAGTATGTTGAGAAGTTTTTGCATCTTGATTCTGTTACTCAAATATTTACTGTTCCTCTTAGCTTTTCGTTATGTGAGGGTTTGATAGCACTGAGTTACTTGATCAACCTTACTATGTTTGCATGGTTATTATTGAACACAAGTGAAATCGTTCTGGGAATTTCTCTTAGCATTTACAGTAGATTGAATTATTGCTCAGTAAATATTCTCTACCCTTTCTCTTGAAGTGAAGTATACATCCTTGCCTTCCTTACTTTGCATTTGGTCATATGAATTGCTTGGGTCAATAGAATGGAGATGAAAATGACCATAGGCCATTTCTACAATGAGGGTTTAAAGGCATAGCAAGTTTCTTCCATCTCTCTTAATTCTTCTGCCACTTACTGTAAGCACTTGCCCCAGGTAACTACTTCCCCTTCAGATGGGGTCCCAGAATGAAAGATATGAAAAGGAGACCTGAACTTGACCTGTAACTTAAAGCAAAGATACTCCAGCCGACCTGCAGATCCATGAGCAAGAAATTAGCATTTATTGTTATAATCCATTTTCATTTTTGGAGTTGTTACATAGCATTGATAGAGCAATAGCTGACTAATATATATTAACCAAGCCATTCAGTTTTGGGGGAATTGTCTCTGAAATGCCTATTACCAGTAAATACCAAATTAAGCAAGTTACCAAATTAAGCAAGTACTAAACCATTGTGAAGGTAAAGGGAGATCAGAGGTAAATTTTGGATCCCATAAGTACTGAGGTACATGGTATGAGATGAGGGACCCCTCTGAACAAAGAACTACAGTTGTTAAACAGGATATGCAGATATACCCTACTGCTCAAGCTACACCTCATATGCTTTGGGTCAAAGTTTTACTTTTTTTTTTTTTACTTCCTACCCTATTGTGAATCATGGTTTCACAGAAGATATATTCTATGTAAAGAAATCACATAGACTAAGACCATTAGAGTTCTAATTCTAGCTCTGGCATTTGTTAACATAATTATGCTACTTAAGTTACTTAAACCATTTCCTCCTTTACATAGTGCGATTAATAAATAATTCACAGTTGTTCAGCTTAAATGAGATAACAAAGTCAGTTAGCTAAGCATTATTTGTATATATAGTCGTTTAGCACAGTGGTTCTCAATCGTCCTAATGCTGCGGCTCTTTAATACAGTTCCTGTGGGTTGCTACCCACAGGCTGAGAACTGCTGGTTTAGCAAATGTTTACTGAGTGAATTCTGAGGGATACAGTGCTTTTCGCATTATCAAAAAGTCAACACATCTTACAGCATTTTGATAGTCATAGTCCTAGAAAGCACTTGTGGGTGTCATGTTGATGCCAAGTGAAGAAAAAAGAGAAAGGGTTCTATTCTTATTTGTGGAAGGAGCCTAAATATTTTGACACTAGAAATCATGGAATAGTTTTTAGATGTGTTTTATGTTATGTCATGGCTTAATATATAAATATATATATATATAATATATATTACATATTAATACTTTATTTCGGGTCTTCTTTTTTTGATTTCTCCTTGGCAATGGCTAGTACTGTCAATGGCCAATATTTTTGTTCTGTGGATATGAATCCAAAACAAAGTATAAGAAGATTGTTTATTTTCTATTTCCTGTTATAAAATCCAAGTACATATTATGTTATTTAGTATTATGGGTGACTGTATTCTTTTTTTTTTTTGTGAGACAGTCTCACTATGTTATCCTCAGTAGAGTGCTCTGGTGTCATAGCTTACAGCAACCTCAAACTCTTGGGCTTAAGTGATTCTCTTGCCTCAGCCTCCTGAGCGCCCGCCACAACACCTGGCTATTTTTTGGTTGCAGTTGTCGTTGTTTAGCAGGCCCAGGCTGGGCTTGAACCCACCACCTTTGGTGTATGTGGCCGGTGCCCTACTCACTGAGCTACGGACACCAAGCCAGGTGACTGTATTCTTTTCTTATAACCTTAGATAAGTTATAATAAAAAAAAAAATGAAGCTAACAACTTTTCTTTCCCATTATTTGGCTAAATAGTGTCTATAAGATGTTTTGACATTCTGTTTCATAAGACCATTTTTATTTTATTTAAGAAATAATGGTGGTTTCAACAATTCAAATAATACAGCGAAACAAAGTAAAATTACCTTCTGTTTCTTTTCAGATATACCCATATGTTTGGCAGGAATCTTTTCTTGTTATGTGTGCTTATTAATATGTAGGGTTTTTTTTTTTTTTTTTAATCAGGCACGGTAGCTCACACCTATAATCCCAGCACTATAGGAGACAGAGGTTGGAGGATCACTTAGGGCCGGAAATTCAAGACCAGCCTGATCAACATAGTGAGACCTTGTCTTTACCAAAGACAAAAAAAAATAGCCAAGCATGGTGGTAGTCCCAACTACTCAAGAGGCTGAGGCAGGAGAATTGCTTGAGCCCAGGAGTTTAAGGTTACAATGAACAATGATTGCGCCACCGCATTCTGGGCAACAGAACAAGACCTAGTCTCTTAAAAAAATATATGTAGTTTTTGTCATTTATAAAAATGTCGGATTATATTCAAGTTTATTCTGCATCTTGGCTTTCATATTTATCATTGCTACTTTCCTCAATAGAATATATATAGATCTCATTTTTATTGGCAGCATCATAATTCACATTGTGGATATAAATTATTTAATATTCACATTGGTTGATCTACATTCTATTGATTTAAGTTATTTAAAACAACTAGAAAACTACAGACCAATGTCCCTTATGAAGATAGATGTAAAAATCCTCAACAAAATATTAGCAAACTGAATCTCACAGCACATCAAAAAAGATTCATCAAGATTGAGTGAGTTTCATCCTGGAGATGCAAGAATGGTTCAGCCGAAATAAATTGATAAATGTGATTTACCACAAAAAGAGGGTATTGCTCTGTCACCTAGGTTGAAGCGTGGTGTCTTGATCATAGCTCACTGTGGCCTCAAACTCCTGGGCTCAAGCAGTTTGCCTGCCTCAGCCTCTAGAATTGCTGGGACCACAGGTGTGAGCCACTGCACCTAGCCTGTATTATTATAATAGATACCAAGGTATTAATGTACACCTTAGATGAGACTCTTGGTAGCAAACAAACCTAAAATATCATGTGGTTTATGAAAACAAAGGTTTGTATTTTGTTCATTTTTTAAAATACATTGTAGGTTGGCAATGGCTCACCCCCACATTGTCAGCCCATCATCTTTATTCTGGGACCCAGTCTGAAGGAGTAACCTCTATCTGAAATTTTGTAAATGGAAAAGAGAGCTGGACCAAACATGTCCTAATTCTTACAGCTTCCACATCAAAGAAGTTGAATGCATCGTTTCTATTCATAATTAGATCAACCAAGGCAAGGCGCATAATCAAGTATGATGTTGCTGGTATGGGAAAAAACATACATATATGTGTATATGTATATATATATATATTTATATATTTATGTATATATACACATATATACACTTAACTGAATTATTGAGATATAATTCAGTCAATTTACCCTTTAAAAGTGTATAATTCAGAGGTGTTTAGTATATTCACAGAGTTGTGCAACCCTCATGACAATTTTAAAACATTTTCATCACCCCTAAGTGAAACCTGTACCTATTAGCAGTCCCTCTCTAATATTTAAAGAACCTTGATTCTAGAGAGAATTGTTAAATCACGTTAGATCAGTTAAAATAAATGCTGCCATTTTGAAACTGACTTTACTCAGAAACCAAAACCAAAAAACTTTGATAACATAGCAATGGTTAATAAATACTAGGGACAGTCTTCCCTTGTCAGTGTTGTACTTCAGATCTGATGGGTTTCTATCTTTAGCCTGTTTCATTGTGCCTCTGGATGAAAAAGAAAAATGCTACATGAGGCCAGGAGTGGTGGCTTACGCCTGTAATCCTAACACTCTTTGAGGCTGGGGTGGGTGGATTGCCTGAGCTCCTGATTTTGAGACCAGCCTGAGCCAGAGGGAGACTTCATCTCTAAAAATAGCTGGGCATTGTGGCAGGTACCTGTAGTCCCAGTTACTCAGGAGGCCGAGGCAAGAGAATTGCTTAAGCCCATGAGTTTGAAGTTGCTGTGAGCTGTGATGCTATGGCACCCTACTGAGGGTGACAAAAGTAAGACTGTTAAAAAAAAATAATAATAAACGCTGTATGTACGTGAAACAAGAATGCTTCTATGCCTGCTTTACCAGAGAATATTTCTCTCATCTTATAAGATGAAGTAGTCAGAAAAGAAGATTCGAAATGTTCCCAATACAAAGAAATGATAAATATTTGAAGTGATAGCCTAAATACTTTGATTTGATCATTACACATTGTAGGCATGTATCAATACATCATAAATACCCCTGAAATATATATGTACAATTATTATGTATCATCAAAAATAAATGTTTTTAAAAACAAAAGTTTATAAATGTATATATCTTACTGGTAAGGGAAGGTGTAACCAACAGAGAAGACTTGACACTGATAAGAAAGTAGAGCTGCTCAACTAGGGGACTTGAGTAAAGGCTGGAACAATTTGTGTTCAGTGTTTGAGAAATACACATTAAACACACACACGTGTCTGTGTGTGTGTTTGTCTATCTCACATATATTGTAGTAGTGGCCTTAATGAAAACACTCTGCCTACAGGAAAAACAAGAAAAAAAACCCAAAAACAAAAAACCAAAAAAAAAACAAAAAACCAAACCCAAAAAACTCTTTGCTTGTTTTTACACATGACTGCTGAACAATTACAGCTTCTACTAGGCGCCCTTCTCCAGTTCCTGGGAAAATAGCTGGGTTGGCTGGCATTTGCATAATCGTCTTTAGGGCTATTGTGGGCGGGTTTGGGCTGCTGACACGGAGCTGCAGACTGGCCACCTGTCCAAAACAAATGAATTCAGCCTTTGTGCAGCATTATCTGATTCTCTATGGTGTTATTTCTAGGTAATGAATAATTTGCTTAAAATACTTATGAAACTGTTATTTAGGAAATATTTGTCTTGAATTTAAATCCTTTATTTTAGGGAGAGAGAAATTTTCTCCTTTTCCCACTAGCATAACTATATATATCCATGCTTCTTCTGACATAGTTTTCTGTTTTTGTGAAATTATTCTCATGAATATTAATTAGGGAAGTGAGAATTTAGAAAGAAACTTCAAAATGATTTATATTGACCCTCGTGTAAATTTAAATTATGTTTTTTTTTTTTAGCAATCTATTTTACTTATGTGGAATAATCAATTAAACATTTAAAGTCAGCAAAGAAAGAAGAAATATATGTCTAAAGTCTTGAAACAGTAACCAATCGTACTTTATTCATTTACCTTGATAATTAGTCCAGTGACTCATATGTGAATTTAGGAAGTTTTTGTCCTAATAATGCATACATTTCTATGTTGAGTAATTTTATCATTTATATTCAACTTGTGATAAATGTACACATTTGCATTCAGCTTATTTTTAAAACTTACATGTGACATCATACTAATATTTCTTATACAAAATAACTGAGTTGAAGTGTTAAAATTAACTTGTAATTAATAGACCCTATAATTGTAATATACACATAACAAAGGTCTCAACATAAAATAAGTGGTCAATGAACTAGTAAACTTTTAATTACTTGCCAGAGAGAAGTTTTGGGCAAAATTTATCTGGTTATGATAGTAATCACTTCTGGTAGTTCTCATTAAATATTTGTTAAATGAATGAAAGATTGAATACCACTGAAAGGCATTGTTGAATACCTGTAGTTCTGTACACATCAAGTACTTTATATGTGTATGTTTTACTTCATTTGATTGACACAACAGCTTTTTGAGATAGTTGGTATTGTCATTTTTTTTAATAGACTAACTTTTGGAAAGTTTTTGATGTACATTTGTTAACATTTGATGAACCTGACACACATAATCACCCAAAGTCCATGATATGTTAGGGTTCATTCTTGGTGTTGCCCATTCTATGGGTTTTGATAAACGTATAATGACATGTATCTTCAATTGGAGGGAATACATAATGAGTCATTATGAAAATTTTGAGATAAACGGAAATCAAAAAAACATAAAATCCACATGAACAGAAACAAATGGAGTCCTCCCAGCAACACAGATAAGCTAAGCGAGTTGAAACTTGTATGAGTGAGTCAGGAAGAAACGCTGTGGACTGTACTGGAAGTGAAATAATGGACCATAACAAAGTCTGTCTCAAAACTTTCATAGTGACCTACATACATACAATCATACATAGTGGTTTCAGTGCCTTAAAATCTTCTGTGCGCTCCCTCTCCCCAACAATCACGGCAACCACTGATCTTTTTACTGTCCTGTCATTTTGCCTCATCCAGAATGTCATATAAATAGAAATAGAAACATATAGAAACATACAATATGTAGCCTTTTCAGTTTGGCTTCATTCAGTTTGTAATATGCCTTTAGGGTTCCTCCACGTCTTTTCATGACTTGGTAGCTCTTTTTTTTTTTTTTGCTTTGAATAATATTCTGTTGCCAGACATATCATAGTTGATCCACATACCTGTTGAAGTATTATTTATTTTACAAGTGATGAGAATGAAAGTGAAATCCAATGACTTGCCCAACTTCACATATATGTTAATAATATATATCAAGTCTAAGACTAAAGCTCATGATCTAAATCAGTCACTAAAGTAGGTTGATAACACTGTTGAGCGTGTAAAAGATGATTATGTATATAGAGAGTTTTTAGCAGCACCCTGTTGGCTTTTGTGTGTTGTAATGTACAGCAGTTTTCGTCTGATAAATATATTTACAGATGATATTCCCTAAACTATCTCATAGTCTGTGTAAATAGCTTTAGAATATCACTGGAGAAATTTTTAAAAGTTCATATTGAAGATACCTACTAACACAAGCACAAACATCAGTTAAAGAGCAGAGAAGCATTTCTTCTTGTAAAAGCTGTTCATCAGCTTAGTCACTTAGTAAAAATAATGATATCCTAAAGAGACCTGAAATGAAGTAAGCCAAGAATAATATCTGATTTCCTGGAAGACCATTTAATAGTAAATTTTTAGCGATTTTCATAAGGATGAGCTTAATTAAGTTCAACTTCTCACTGTCTTGAGATACTAGCCATTGATAAACGACATATAACCCTGTCACAATTGGAAAGACATCAAAAAATTGTTTATTATGTAGCTCAGCCTTTAAAATTATATTTTTGTTATGTTTTATAATCTATATACTATATAAACATGAAGTATCTGGCTATAATTTATAACTAAATTACATATTTTATGGGCATGAGCTAAATTTTTTTTAAATGATGGATTATATAATCAAAAAAGTTTGGAGATCCCTACTCTAAACTGTATTAGTACATTTTAAAATATCTTATGCCAATTAAAATAGTGATTAATTTCAGTACTGTACCATTTCTGTCTCTTTTAAATATATCTAAATACTTGTTGTCTTCCCTTCATTTTTTTTTTTTTTTTTTTTTGTAGAGACAGAGTCTCACTTTATCGCCCTCGGTAGAGTGCCGTGGCCTCACACAGCTCACAGCAACCTCCAACTCCTGGGCTTAAGCGATTCTCTTGCCTCAGCCTCCCAAGCAGCTGGGACTACAGGCGCCCGCCACAACGCCCAGCTATTTTTTTGTTGCAGTTCAGCCGGGGCTGGGCTTGAACCCGCCACCCTCGGTATATGGGGCCGGCGCCCTACCGACTGAGCCACAGGCGCCGCCCTCCCTTCATTTTTTGAAAGAGATATTCATCTTGACCAGGCATGGTGAAATTTTATGCCTGAAATCCCAGCACTCTGGGAGTCTAAGGCAGGTGGATCAGGTGTTCTAGACCAGCCTAAGGAAGAGTGAGACTGTCTCTATTAAAAAAATAGCTGAGCATTGTGGTGGGCACCTATAGTCCCAGCTCCTTGGGAGGCTGAGGCAAGAGGATCGGTTGAGCCCAGGAGTTTGAGATTGCTGTGAGCTATGATGCCATGGCACCGTACTCAGGATGACAGACTCTTGTCTCAAAAAAAAAAAAAAAAAAAGAAAGGAAAAGAAAAAGCAAAGAAAGAAAGGGAAAGGGATATTCATGCATTGTTCTAAGACTGACCTTCCATCTGTGTGATCTTGACTCTTAACACTTTATAGTATGTCGACTTTACTTTTATTACTCTGGTTTTTTATTTCTCCTGGTTTTCAATCTCTCTTTTTGCCACTGGCTTCTTCTCAGCCCATAAGTCCCGTAAGTGTTTATTCCATTTTTAAATTAACAAACAAAGCCTTATTTTTAACATACACATCCTTAAACTTCTGCCTTCTGTTTACATTTTATTTCCATTTGAAGGTCTATACTCATGGAACTTTCTGAGTGCTGAGAGCACATGAGAATCATCTCTATTCTTTTCTGTTTCTATATTATCTGGCATAGGGTAAATATTTTCTAAATAAATATTTATCTAATGATGAATGTTTATCTCATGAGTATAGCGCAGTATTTGACATAAAGGTATATAGCCTGTGGTCTGTATTAGGAAAGAATTAGGAAAAATTAGGCTTCATTAGGGAAGAAACACTTGTGCATGAAGAATCTGGAAAAAATCAAGTTCAAGCTAAAGGAATTGCTTGTAATCTATTTAGTCTTGAACTAGGCTTTGAGAAATATGTAGGATTTATAGTAGATGGGTATTATAGCTTAAAAGTTGCAGATAAAAATTAGCAATATTTCTGAAGTTATTATGAAGACTTAAGCAATGTTGGAAAGAATTCTGTAAGAAGATACACTTGGGATATATTAAGTTGATACCACTATATATAAAGGTATGGATACTAGGCTGGGGGTCCCTATAGAAGTCACGACCAAAAAAAAAAAAAATGTACTGGAAAAAGAACACTGAAATGGGAGTCATGGTCATGATTACATGGATAATGACTCTAAGTGAGAGATCTTGAATAAGTGCCCAGTTTTCTTGATCCGAGAGGGCTCAAATAGGTAAGTACTAAGGTCCTTTTAGAATCAGTCATCAATATTTCTTAGTGATAGATGGTACTTGTATTTAATATTTCAGCTAGAAAACTATTTATGCATCTAGCCCAAGACTTGTATATGGAAAAAGCTTGACATGGAGAATCTTTTGTTAGAGTAATCCTTATTTTTGACATAACCATTTCATGTAAAAATGGTTTCCTACTCTTTAGTGTAGAATATGATCAAGATTGGATATAGTAGGATGGATATGCTCTAGTTATCTCAGAGAGTTGCCCTCTTCTTTTCCTAAAGTTGTCCATTATGTTTGAGGGTCTGATCTGTGCATCACAAGTTTGTTACTTTTTTTATAATAAACTTCATTTTTCTTTTTCTTTTTTATTTTTTCAAATTAATATGAGGGTACAATTTTTGGGTTATATTGTTCTCACTTCCAAGGTAAAAGTTTGTTACTTTTGTAGAGTTACAAGGAAATTAGGACCCCTATATTCAGAACAAAACCTAATTGACAAAGTAAGATAGCTGTCCATAAAAGTTAACAAAATATATACTATCACCGGGACTATATCTGATTTATACATGCATGATTAAATGCCATATTTATGACATAATTTGTAAGGGCACTAAATTTGTAGGAAGGTATGAGAAGTAGGATTAGAATATCCAGAGAAGGCAGAAATATCGTGTGGATATGGAGGAGAAGTGCATTCTTTACTAGTGAAAGGCTGGTATCAAAAATGCACAGATAAAAAATAATTGTGGGGAAAGCTATAGAGATAGTAGAAAGATTAGTGGTTGCCAGAGATTGAGGGTGGGAGAGGAAGAGACAAATAGGCAAAGTACAAAAGATTTTTAGGGCAGCAAAAACACCTTGTATGATACTGTAATGGTGGATATACCAAGGCTATTCGGTTATCCAGCCACATTCTGTTTTTCATATTACATATGAATGGATTCAATTCTACTTATTTAAAAAAAAGTTAACTGTAAAACATACATATGAGTCAGTGATGAATGATTGTGAAAGGTGAAGACGTTATTCTACATTATTATAGATTTTATAAATGCTGTATACTTAAGCTACACTAAATTTACTTAAAATTAATTTAATAATAAATTAATCATAGCTTATTGCACCATTTTTTACTTTATAAACTTTTAATTTTTTAACTTTTTGATTTGTAATAACACTTAGCTTAAAACACGAAACACATTGTACACACAAAAATATTTTCTTTCTATCCTTATTCTAAAACATTTTTTATTAAATATTTTTAAAAACTTTTTTTAAAAAACTGAGACATAAATGCACATACTGGTCTAGGCCTGCACAAGGTTAGGATCATCAATATCACTGTCTTCTTCCACATCTTGTCCCACTGGAAGGTATTCGGGGGCAGTAACACATGGAACTGTCATCTCCTATATTAACAGTGCTTTCTTCTGGAATACGTCTTGAAGGTCCTGCCTGAGGTTGGTTTAAAGTTAACGTTTTTCTTTTTTTTTGAATAAGTAGAGAATGCATGCTGTAAAATGATACAGAGTATATATAAACTGTCTATATAAACTGGGAGCACAGTTATCAAGTATTATATGCTTGACATAATATAATTATTATATATGTGCTATGCTTTTATGTGATTGATACCTTGTTATATAACTTTTATATATGTGATCCATCATTGACCAAAATGTCATTACATGGCACAGAAGATTATATGGTTTTATCTGAATTAATTGAGTAGTCAAAAAGTCTTTTAAACTTTGAAAGAAGACCAGAAATTGAGTCATGCTTAGCTAGCTGGGTGATCTTATAAAGATTATTTAACTTTTTAAAAACTTGGTTGCAGGATGGAAGTGGAAGACATTATTCTTAGTAAAGCATCACAAGAATGGAGAAGCATGAATCCTATGTCCTCAATTTTGATATGAGGACAATTAATGACAATTAAGGTTATGGGGGGTAGGAAAAGCAGAAAGAGGGACGGAGGGAGGGGGGTGGGGCCTTGGTGTGTGTCACACTTTATGGGGGCAGGACATGATTGCAAGAGGGACTTTGCCTAACAATTGCAGTCAGCGTAACCTGGCTTACTGTACCCTCAATGAATCCCCAGCAATAAAAAAAAAAAAAAACTTGGTTGCATCTGCTGCAGAAGTAGATGTAAAAAAGTTCATTAACAAATGTGAATTGTCTGGCACAGAATAAATACTGAATTTTTACCACTAGTGATTAGTTATATATATATAGTTTCCATCTAAGGGAAAATGGAGGAAGAATGGCTCTCAGTTGCCTTCAATCCTTCAGTTCATCCAAAAGTTTTGGCTGTTCTTCTAGATTTCTCCCCTGCATTTCTAGATTATTGCAGTCAAGCACATGAAGTTATTATTTGCTTGCTGATTTAATACACTCAATTTTGTGCTCTAAAGAAAATACTGCTTTTACAGCTGTCTTTGAGATCAAATGGGTAGTTCAAAATAATACTTTTTGTTGATTAAAAACAACAGTCACCAGCTTGTTTTCCCCTCAGTACACACTTTCATGTCAGAGAGACTTACAAGTAGGTAGCAGTTAATCTTAGCTTTGAAAATATGACTTTTGTAAAAAAAATTTTTAATTACAATTTTTAACAAGGTTTAATGACTCATTAATGTTCTAAGTAAGTCCAAACTATAGACATTTTACTTTTAAAATCCAAAAGCTATAATTTATGTTTCCCAATTGATGTTTTAAATATATATATATTTTTTTATTGTTGGGGATTCATTGAGGGTACAATAAGCCAGGTTACACTGATTGCAATTGTTAGGTAAAGTCCCTCTTGCAATCATGTCTTGCCCCCATAAAGTGTGACACACACCAAGGCCCCACCCACCTCCCTCCTTCCCTCTCTCTGTTTCCCTCACATAACCATAATTGTCATTAATTGTCCTCATATCAAAATTGAGTACATAGGATTCATGCTTCTCCATTCTTGTGATGCTTTACTAAGAATAATGTCTTCCACGTCCATCCAGGTTAATACGAAGGATGTAAAGTCTCCATTTTTTTTTAATGGCTGAATAGTATTCCATGGTATACATATACCACAGCTTGTTAATCCATTCCTGGGCTGGTGGGCATTTAGGCTGTTTCCACATTTTGGCGATTGTAAATTGAGCTGCAATAAAGAGTCTAGTACAAGTGTCCTTATGATAAAAGGATTTCTTTCCTTCTGGGTAGATGCCCAGTAATGGGATTGCAGGATCAAATGGGAGGTCTAGCTTGAGTGCTTTGAGGTTTCTCCATACTTCCTTCCAGAAAGGTTGTACTAGTTTGCAGTCCCACCAGCAGTGTAAAAGTGTTCCCTTCTCTCCACATCCACGCCAGCATCTACAGTTTTGAGATTTTGTGATGTGGACCATTCTCACTGGGGTTAGATGATATCTCAGGGTTGTTTTGATTTGCATTTCTCTAATATATAGAGATGATGAACATTTTTTCATGTGTTTGTTAGCCATTCGTCTGTCGTCTTTAGAGAAAGTTCTATTCATGTCTCTTGCCCATTGATATATGGGATTGTTGGCTTTTTTCATGTGGATTAATTTGAGTTCTCTATAGATCCTAGTTATCAAGCTTTTGTCTGATTGAAAATATGCAAATATCCTTTCCCATTGTGTAGGTTGTCTCTTTGCTTTGGTTATTGTCTCCTTAGCTGTACAGAAGCTTTTCAGTTTAATGAAGTCCCATTTGTTTATTTTTGTTGTTGTTGCAATTGCCATGGCAGTCTTCTTCATGAAGTCTTTCCCCAGGCCAATATCTTCCAGTGTTTTTCCTATGCTTTCTTGGAGGATTTTTATTGTTTCATGCCTTAAATTTAAGTCCTTTATCCATCTTGAATCAATTTTTGTGAGTGGGGAAAGGTGTGGGTCCAGTTTCAGTCTTTTACATGTAGACATCCAGTTCTCCCAACACCATTTATTGAATAGGGAGTCTTTCCCCCAAGGTATGTTCTTGTTTGGTTTATCAAAGATTAGGTGGTTGTAAGATGTTAGTTTCATTTCTTGGTTTTCAATTCGATTCCAAGTGTCTATGTCTCTGTTTTTGTGCCAGTACCATGCTGTCTTGAGCACTATGGCTTTGTAGTACAGACTAAAATCTGGTATGCTGATGCCCCCAGCTTTATTTTTGTTACAGAGAACTGCCTTAGCTATACGGGGTTTTTTCCGGTTCCATACAAAATGCAGAATCATTTTTTCCAAATCCTGAAAGTACGATGTTGGTATTTTGATAGGAATGGCACTGAATAGGTAGATTGCTTTGGGAAGTATAGACATTTTAACAATGTTGATTCTTCCCATCCATGAGCATGGTATGTTCTTCCATTTGTTAATATCCTCTGCTGTTTCCTTTCTGAGGATTTCATAGTTTTCTTTATAGAGGTCCTTCACCTCCTTTGTTAAGTATACTCCTAGGTATTTCATTTTCTTTGAAACAATGGTGAAGGGAGTTGTGTCCTTAATTAGCTTCTCATCTTGACTGTTATTGGTGTACACAAAGGCTACTGACTTGTGGACATTGATTTTATATCCTGAAACATTACTGTATTTTTTGATGACTTCTAGGAGTCTTGTGGTTGAGTCTTTGGGGTTCTCTAAGTATAAGATCATGTCATCAGCAAAGAGGGAGAGTTTGACCTCCTCTGCTCCCATTTGGATTCCCTTTATTTCCTTGTCTTGCCTAATTGTATTGGCTAGAACTTCCAGCACCATGTTGAATAGTAAAGGTGACAGAGGACAACCTTGTCTGGTTCCAGTTCTAAGAGGAAAAGCTTTCAGTTTTACTCCATTCAGTAAAATATTGGCTGTGGATTTGTCATAGATAGCTTCAATCAGTTTTAGAAATGTGCCACCTATGCCTATACTCTTCAGTGTTCTAATTAGAAAAGGATGCTGGATTTTATCAAATGTTTTTTCTGCATCTATTGAGAGGATCATGTGATCTTTATTTTTGCCTCTGTTAATATGGTGGATAACGTTTATAGACTTGCGTATGTTAAACCAGCCTTGCATCCCTGGGATGAAGCCTACTTGGTCATGATGAATGAGTTTTTTGATGATAAGCTGTAATCTATTGGCTAGGATTTTGTTGAGAATTTTTGCATCTATATCCATGAGTGAGATTGGTCTGAAATTCTCCTTATTGTTTGGGTCTTTTCCTGGTTTTGGTATCAGGGTGATGTTTGCTTCATAGAATGTGTTGGGGAAGATTCCTTCTTCCTCAATTTTTTGGAATAAATTCTGCAGTACAGGAATAAGCTCTTCCTTGAAGGTTTGATAGAATTCTGGAGTGAAGCCATCTGGACCAGGGCATTTTTTGGTTGGAAGATTTTTTATTGTTTCTTTGATCTCAGTGCTTGAAATTTGTCTGTTCAGGAGCTCTATTTCTTCCTGGCTGAGTCTAGGGAGAGGGTGTGATTCCAAATATTGATCCATTTCTTTCACATTGTCAAATTTCTGGGCATAGAGTTTCTGGTAGTATTCAGAGATGATCTCTTGTATCTCTGTGGGATCAGTTGTTATTTCCCCTTTATCATTTCTGATTGAGGTTACTAGAGATTTTACTTTTCTGTTCCTCGTTAGTCTGGCCAATGGTTTATCTATTTTATTTATTTTTTTCAAAAAACCAAGTCCTTGTTTCATTAATTTTCTGAATGATTCTTTTGTTTTCAATTTCATTGATCTCTGATTTGATTTTGGATATTTCTTTTCTTCTACTGAGTTTAGGCTTAGATTGTTCTTCTTTTTCCAATTCCATAAGATCTCTTGTGAGATTGTTGATGTGCTCTCTTTCTGTTTTTCAAATGTAGGCATCTAAAGCGATGAATTTTCCTCTCAAAACTGCTTTTGCAGTATCCCACAGGTTTTGGTAGCTTGTGTCTTCATTGTTGTTATGCTCAAGGAAGTTAATGATTTCCTGTTTTATTTCTTCTTGCACCCATCTGTTATTCAACAGAAGATAGTTTAATTTCCATGCCTTCAGGTGGAGTCGAGCATTTTTGTTAGAGTTGAGTTCCACCTTTAGTGCCTTATGGTCTGAGAAGATACAAGGTAAAATTTCAATTCTTTTGATTCTGTTGATATTTGTTTTGTGTCCCAGGATATGATCAATTTTGGAGAATGTTCCATGGGGTGATGAGAAGAATGTATATTCTTTATCTTTGGGATGGAGTGTTCTATATGCGTCTATCAAGCACAGTTGTTCTAGGGTCTCATTTAAATCTCTTATATCCTTGTTTAATTTCTGTTTAGAGGATCTGTCCAGCTCTGTAAGAGGAGTGTTAAGGTCCCCTGTTACTATGGTATTATCAGATATCATATTGCTCAGACTGAGTAAGGTCTGTTTCAAGAATCTGGGAGCATTTAAATTGGGTGCATAGATATTTAGAATTGAAATGTCTTCTTGTTGTATTTTTCCCTTGACCAATATAAAGTGACCATCTTTGTCTTTTTTGACTTTAGTTGCTTTAAATCTACATGTATCTGAAAATAAGATTGCAACTCCTCTTTTCTTCTGAATTCTATTTGCCTGAAAAATTGTCTTCCAACCCTTGACTCGGAGCTTTAATTTGTCTTTTGAAGCCAGGTGTGTTTCTTGCAGACAGCAAATGGATGGCTTGTGTTTTTTAATCCAGTCAACCAATCTATGTCTCTTCAGTGGGGAATTCAAGCCATTAACATTTATTGAGATAACTGATAAGTGTGGTAGTATCCTATTCGTCTTATTTTGTGAGAGTCCATTGCTTGGTTTTATCTTTTGCATCAGTGGGAGGTTAGGTTCTGTCCTTTAATTTCTGAGTTCTTACTTTGCTGCTGATCCATTGTGGTGGTCAGTGTGCAGAACAGGTTGAAGTATTTCCTGTAGAGCTGGTCTTGTTGTGGCGAATTTCCTTAATGTTTGTATATCCGTAAATGATTTGATTTCTCCGTCAATTTTGAAGCTTAGCTTAGCAGGGTACAGAATTCTGGGCTGGAAATTGTTCTGTTTAAGTAGATTAAAGGTAGATGACCATTGTCTTCTTGCTTGGAAAGTTTCATTAGAGAAGTCTGCGGTCACTCTGATGGATTTGCTCCTGTAGGTCAACTGGCGCTTACTCCTGGCAGCTTGCAGAATCTTTTCTTTTGTCTTGACTTTGGACAGGTTCATCATAATGTGTCTTGGCGAAGCTCGCTTAGAGTTGAGGCGACCTGGGGTCCGATATCCCTCTGAAAGCAGTGTGTCAGAATCTTTGGTGATATTTGGGAAATTTTCCTTTATAATATTCTCTAGTATGGCTTCCATTCCTCTCGGGCATTCTTCTTCCCCTTCTGGAATTCCTATAACTCGTATGTTGGAACGCTTCATAAAGTCCCATAATTCTGACAGTGAACGTTCTGCTTTCTCTCTCTTCTTTTCTGCCTCTTTTACTATCTGAGTTACCTCAAAACCTTTGTCTTCTACCTCTGAAATTCTTTCTTCTGCATGGTCTAACCTGTTGCTGATACTTTCCATTGCATCTTTAAGTTCCCTGATTGACTGTTTCATTTCCTTCAGCTCTGCTATATCCTTTTTATATTCTTCATATCGTTCATCTCTTATTTGATTCTGTTTTTGGATTTCCTTTTGGTTAATTTCCACTTTATTAGCAGTTTCCTTCATCGTTTCCATCATTTCTTTCATTGTTTTCAGCATGTGTATTCTAAATTCCCTTTCTGTCATTCCTAACATTTCTGTATAGGTGGAATCCTCTGCAGTAGCTACCTCATGGTCCCTTGGCGGGGTTGTTCTGGACTGGTTCTTCATGTTGCCTGGAGTTTTCTGCTGATTCTTTCTCATGAGTGATTTCTTTTATCTGTTTTCTTGCCCTAATTTTCCTTTCACTTCCTCTTGCTCTTTAAGTTCTTATGCCTGTGGACCTCCTCTTTCCTGGGCACGCAGCCTCCGGTCAGTGGTCAGCGGTCAGGTCCTCTGACCCATCCTCTCAGCGCCCCCGATGTTTTAAATATTTTAAAATAAACTTCCTTGAATTCAGTTTGTGCCACCTAATAATTTAAATCTTTATTGGAAGATGACTGTAACAATAAAAAATACTATTTTTCCAATATTATTTTACCAATAGCTTTCAGCAATTTAGAAAGAAAAATGCATAACATATAGGAGTAAAGACTCGGTACCTGTAGCACAGTGGTTATACAGCATCGGCCACATACATTCCAGGCCGGGTTTGAATCCGCACCAGCTAAACAATGACAACTACAAAAAGAAAATAGCTGGGTGTTGTGGCAGGCGCCAGTAGTCCCAGCTACTTGGGTGACTAAGGCAAGAGAATTACTTAAGCCCAAGAGTTTGAGGTTGCTGTGAGCTGTGATGCCATGACACTCTACTGCAGGCAACATAGAGAGACTGTCTCAAAAAAGAAAAAATATATATATGAGTAAAAAAAAAGTCACAAAACCATCAATTCTTAGTTTTAAATCTATTGAAAAATGGAAAATGAATGAAAAATTATTGAAATCTTAGAGCAAGGCTAAGTTGAATTTCTTCTAGTCTGTAAAGTTTTTTTCTTGATTAAAGCTTGCATATTAATTGTTTTGTAATAAATGGAGCAACTCTATAGGATAAAACAAGACTTTCTGGGGGGGGGAAGGTTGAAGTGAAACTTGAAAATAAATAACTGGCATTTAATATTTAACATTGGGTATAGTTGGTTTTATTCCTCCATCATGGGAGGATAGTTTTTATTAAGCAAATTTCCAGTTAATGCACTTATATTGGCAACAGCAATATATAACTAGACACTTAATTTTTTTATTAAATCATTGCTGTGTACATTAATGCAATCATGGGGTACCATGTGCTGGTTTTATCTACAATTTGAAATATTTTCCTTTTTTTTTGGCCAGGGCTGGGTTTGAACCTGCCACCTCTGGCATATATATGGGGCCGGCGCCCTACCCACTTGACCACAGGTGCCGCCCTACAATTTGAAATATTTTCATCAAACTGTTTAACATAGCCTTCATGGTATTTTCTTAGTTATTGTGTTAAGACATTTATATTCTACATTTAGTAAGTTTTACATGTACCCTTGTAAGATGCACTGTATGTGCGGTCCCACCAGTTACCCTCCCTCCATCCATTCATCCATCCTCCTCCCTCCGCTCCCCTCTCTTTCCCCTTTCCCCATATTCTTGGGCTATAATTGGGTTATAGTTTTCATATGAAAGCTATAAATTGGTTTCATACTAGGGCTGAGTACATTGGATACTTTTTCTTCCATTCTTGAGATACTCTGCTAAGAAGAATATGTTCCAGCTCCATCCATGTAAACATGAAAAAGGTAGTCTCCATCTTTCTTGAAGGCTGCATAATATTCCATGGTGTACATATACCACAATTTATTAATCCATTCATGAGTTGATGGGCACTTGGGCTTCTTCCATGGCTTAGCAATTATGAATTGGGCTGCAATAAACATTCTGGCACAAATATCTTTGTTATTATGTGATTTGTGGTCTTCTGGATATATACCTACTAGAGGAATTGTAGGATCGAATGCCAGGTCTATTTTTAGATCTCTAAGTGTTCTCCAAACATCTTTCCAAAAGGAACGTATTAGGTTGCATTCCCACCAGCAGTGTAGAAGTGTTCCCTTTTCTCCACGTCCACGCCAACATCTCTGGTTTTGGGATTTTGTGATATGGGCTAATCTTACTGGAGTTAGATGATATCTCAAAGATAAACTAGACATTTAATAATGTCCTTTCTGTTTAAGGCCAACAGGATTTGTGCACACACTTTAATAAAATTGCCATAATAAATAGCAGCATTCGCTGGATAACTAGGCATATTTCAGATAGATGACTTCTGTATCTCTTGTGTTTGTTAAAGCAACACTGTGAGTTTGCCATGAGTGTAAGCAGAGTAAATTAAGACACATTCTAGTTATTATTAGAACTGTAAATTTCCAAGGAAATACCTTTTTTTTTGAGACAGAGTCTCACTGTGCTGCTCTCAGTAGAGTGCGGTGGCCTCACAGCTCACAGCAACCTCAAACTCTAGGGCTCAAGCAATTCTTTTGAGTCAGCCTCCCAAGCAGCTGGGACAACAGGTGCCCACCACAATGCCCGGCTGTTTTTTGTTGCAGTTGTCATTGTTCGCTGGCCCCGGCTCGGTTCGAATCTGCCAACCTCCGTGTATGTGGCTGATGCCGTAACCACTGTGCTACGGGCACTGAGCCCTTAGGAAACACCTTTTTAAATGTGTTTTTATGATTTTGTTTTAAGCACTATGATAGTAAGGGTACCTTTATTCTGATCTGAGTGAAAGAAAGACATTGGAGGGACTTTTTTTTTTTTTGAGACTATGTTTCACTATGTTGCCTGGTAGAGTGCTACAGCATCACAGCTCACAGCAACCTCCAACTCTTGGGCTTAAGAGATTCTCTTGTCTCAGCCTCCCAAGTAGCTGGGACTACAGGTGCCCACCATAATGCTCAGCTACTTTTTGGCTGTAGTTGTCATTGTTGTTTGGCAGGCCTGGGCTGGGTTTGAACCTGCCAGCTCCGGTATATGTGGCTGATGCCCTAGGTGTTGAGCGACAGGCGCCAAGCCTGGAGGGACTTTCTTAAAGAAAGAGAGTAACTTCATGGAAAACAAAGTACTTTAAGAGTAGAGATCTCCTGAACACTGAAGAAAAATTCATTGTATAAGTGTAAGAATAAGTTTCAGAACAAGTTGAGTGCTTACAAATCAAAATTTATCCCACTAGTCCATCACCCACATTTCCCCTATAATTTTTTACCTCACCATTTAGTTTAACTTAAATTATGCCAAGCCTTGGAATGCCTTTCTTCCTTTTCTCAGTTGATCAAATTCCTATTCCTATTCATTTCAGACCCAGTTCAATATACCTAATTTTTTTTTCCCCCTGGCAAGGATATCTTAAAACAGAAAGAATATGCCTAAGGTATGTTTTTTTTACCTAGGAATAATATAGGTATATTCTTATACCTATACAAGTTTTCCTG
Organism: Nycticebus coucang; assembly: GCF_027406575.1. NCBI lineage: Eukaryota > Metazoa > Chordata > Mammalia > Primates > Lorisidae > Nycticebus > Nycticebus coucang. The sequence goes on along the minus strand of NC_069793.1, from coordinate 65,980,582 downwards.
ATATATTCTCATTTTAGGAGAGATAGTTCTTTTTTCTTATTGTGTCAAACCTAGTATTGTCAGAATTAATCCAATAACTTTTTGTTTAATTAAACAGTCTTCTAGTTTATTCATTTCTGGGGATGGTACCATTATCCAATCAGTTGTATAAAGGCTAAACACCACAGGCCATCTTTGCTGTCTCCTTCCTTCTTAGTTTTTCATAGCTAGACTATTACCATTTATGTCAGTTTTCCCTGCTAAATAATCTGTCATCACACTGGTTCTTTCTATTTCCAGTGCTTCTACCATAGTTCAAACTATCATCATCTCTAGTAGAATACTACAGTAGTCTTCTTTGGCTCTTAAAGTGAGTGTCTTGTAGACATCATATAATGGTATTATTTAAAAATTTTTTTCTGCCAATTTCTTTCTGATTGGAGAGTTTGATCCATTTTCATTTATAGTAGTGTATATGTGATCTTTGGGCATGGTGGCTCACACTTTAAATTCTAGCACTTTGAGAGGCTGAGGCAAGAAGATTGTTTGATGAAGCCAGGAGTTTGAGAACAGCCTGGGCAGCAAAATGAGACCCTATCTCTGCAAAAAAAAAAAAAAAAAAAAGATTTAAAAATCAGCCAGGCGTAGTAGTACACACTTGTAGTCTTAGCTACTCAGAAGTCTGAGGCAGGAGGATTGCTTGAGCAAGTTTGAGGTCATAGTGAGCTATAATCAAGCCCCTGCACTTTAGCCAGGGCAACAAGCAAGACTCTGTCTCCAAAAAAAAAAGCAGTTACTGATAAGGAGGGATTTCATCTTTTTTTGTTCTTCATTTTATACATTGCTATCTCTTTCATGTTCATTTCATTCTTTTGTAGTATATGCTTTCCTTTCCTTCTTATTTCCTTTTTTATATATTCTATACTATTTTCTTTGTGCTTACCATGAGGATTACCTTTAACATCTTAAAGTTATAACTGGTCATTTACAGCTCTTTCCCAACCTGTTTCATTTATTAATGTCAAAAATTGCATCTTTAAACATTGTATGTGTGAAAACATAAATTAATAACTTTTAGTGCACTCACTAGTTTATTAAATCATATATGTGTTACAAAAGAAAACGTAGAGTTACAAACCATTGTTGTAACAATAATAACTTCTACAATCTCCCATGTGTTGACATTTATTGAGATCTTCATTTCTTTATGCAGCTTCAAGTTACTGTCTAGCATCCTTTCATTTCACCCTACAGGACTGTAATGAGCATTTCTTGCAGGGTAGGTGTACTGGAAATAATTTCCATCAGCTTTTGTTTATTTGAGAATGTCTTAATTTCTCCTTCACTTTCCAAGGAAAGTTTTGCTGAATATAGGATTCTTGTTAAATAGAGTTTGGCCTCTCTTGGCCTCCAAAGTTATTGATGAGAAGTTTGCTGATAATCTTATTGAGGATTCCTTGCATGTGATGAGTGATTCTCTCCCTGCTATCAGAATTCTATGTTGTTGACATACAGAAGTTTGATTATAATGTTTCTCAGTGTGGGTCTCTTTGAGTTAATATTACTTGGAATTTGTGGAGCCTCTTGAATGTTTATATGTCCTTCACCAGGTTGGGGAAGTGTTTGGTCCTTAAGTCTTAAAATGGTATCTGTGCCCCTTTCTCTTGTCTCTTTCTGGACTATTACTGTGTGTATGTTGGACCACTTGATGGGTGTCTAACAAATTCCTTAGGCCCTGCTCATTTCTCTATGTGTTGCTCATATTTAGTAATTTCATTTGTCCTATTTTCAAATTCTCTGATTATTTCTTCTGCCTGCTCAAGTTTGCTTTTGAATCTCTCAAGTGAATTTTTAATTTCAGTTGTACTTTTCAGCTCTAAAATTTCTTTGTGGCTTTCTTTAGGTTTTCTGTCTCTTTCTTGATATTTTCATTTTGTTCATATATCATTTTCTTAACTTTCTCCATATCTGCCTTTAGTTCTTTGAGCATCTTTACAACAGTTGTATTAAAATCTGTTTGGTAGATCTGCTGTCAGGTCTTTTCTCAGGGATAGTTTCTGGTTTTTGTTTTTTGGGGTTTTTTTTCTTTGAATGGTCCCTACTCATCTATTTCTTTATACTCTTTGTAATTTTTGTTGTTGTGGAAAACTAGACATTCAAATCTAATAACGTGATGATTCTGAATATAAGATTCTCCTCCTTCCCCAGGTTTGCTTGTTTTTGTTTTTGATTGAAATAGCTGTCTATTTGCTGAAGATCATCCTAAAGTATAAACTTAAGGTCTTAGGACTTTTCTAAGCCCGCACGGTTGTGTACAGAGACTTACTAATTTGCCTCAAATATGCATTTGCTTTTGAATGTCCTATTCTTTGATATATAGCTGCCAAAAAGGGGAGAAAAGAGAAAATGAAGAGGAGAAAAATGGTATTGACCCTTTAAGTTTCCTGGAAGTCACTTTGGCTTGAGGCAGAAGGGTTTGCAATTATAGGGAAAGGGGTGCTACAATGGCTGCCCACCTCTGTGTTCATTAGCCTGAGTCAGTGAGCAGAGAGCCCAAACTAAGATCCTATTTGCCCACCCTGGCCTGGCCCCCACAAGCAGCATAGGAGCTACTATACACTACTGCATACTACTGGGCTGGGGATAGGATATGGATAGCCACTGCCGAGGGAGTGGCTGAAATTGAATGAGATCAACCTCAATTTATTATCTAAGTTTTCTCTGGAAGTTGCCTGTAGTAGACTTGAGAATTCTTAAATAACTGCATCAGCTGGTACAATTGTTGTCAAAGTTGGGAAACAAAATGACCTGATCCTTTTAACTCTGCCTTCTTCCCAGAATTCTCTCCTGCAAGTCATTTAAGTTAATTAACATTCATTATCTCACATAGTTATCCACCGCCTCCCCCAGAACAACTATAATATATTCATTAACCAAAAAACTCTGAATACAATATATTATTATTATTAACTGTAGTACTCATGTAGAGTATTTCATTTATCTATGTAGTTTTTTAGTCGAATTATAGGGGATATCTGTGTACCTAGTGGTGTACTGTGGAGTGGTTATAAGATAGCAGAAGAATATTACTTACTTGGTATATCACAAAAGACATCTGGATGTGGTTTTGGTTGTTCTAGAGCTTTTTTATTTATTTATTTATTTATTTTAAGAGATGGTCTCCTTTGTTGCCTTTGGTAGAGTGTCATGACATGATAGCTCTCAGCAACCTCAAATCAAGAGATTCTTTTGCCTCAGCTTCCCAAATAGCTGGGACTATAGGCACCCACCACAACGCCTAGCTATTTTTTAGATATGGGGTCTCGCTCAAGCTGGTCTCCAACTCATGAGCTCAAGCAGTTCACCCACTTCAGCTTCCCAGAGTGCTAGGAGTACAGGCGTGAGCCACTGCATCCAGCTGTTATATTGCTTTTTTTAAAAAAATCCTTAATCATAAGGATATACTGGTATAGAGATATAATTTAATTAGAAACATACAAATTATAATTCTGCAAACTATTTTAAGATAATCTTTATCTGATTTTTAAGTATCATTCATCTATTCAAATTCTAATCTAAACAAATATAAATACATTACCTTGTAAACAATTGTGTATGGGTGCATGTTTGTTTTCTTTCCTTTAATTTTTGTGCATGTTTAAAATTTTTATTAGAAAAAAGTGGGGAAAAAATCTAAACTATCAAAGTGTCTCATTGTCCTTGAAAAACATTTAGAAATACGATAGCTATTAAATCCAGTTTGGCTTTTTATTTAGTAGCATTAAATATGTAAAATATGTACATACCCATATATATTAATTGCAGATTAATACTTTCTAAAAGGTAGTGCAGTGGTGCCCACAGACAAGACTGGGAGCACAGAGGTTCAGGTCAGGTTTATTGAAAAGGAACAGTGACCTGCCTGGGCAGGGCAAAGATGTCTGCATTCAGGGGCGTAGTTAGAGACCTCTCTTATATGGGCCCCTAGGGAGGAGGGCAGATTCTATAGCTTATCTGGAGGGTTTTTGTGGGTTAGTGTCCTTTGGTGTGAATTTTGGAGATGGGGTTAATTAGGTCCTTTGTATTCTTTGTTTTAGGAGTAGAGACAGAGGAGGAAGAGTGGGGAGCATTTGTGTAGGGCCATGTTAGCCCCCCCCAACATTTTCCAATAGCATTCTGGAATCTTTTCTCTCCCTGTTTAAAATCAAAACACAAAAAATTATCAAAATTTCGTATACATCAACAACAGTCAAGCTGAGAATCAAATCAAAGATGTAATAACTTTCAGAGTAGCAACAAAGAAAATAAAATACCTAGGAATATACTACATATTTAAGGAGGTGAAATACCTCTGTAGTGAGAACTACTGAGCACTGAGGAAAGGAATCACAGAGGATGTAAACAAATGGAAAAACATATCATACTCATGGGTTGGCAGAATCAACATTGTTAAAATAGCAATACTACCCAAAATGATTTACAGATTCAACACAATCCCCTATAAAATGCCTATGTCATTTTTTGCAGATCTAGAAAAAAATAGTTCTGCATTTTGTATAGAACCAGAAAAAACTCCAAACAGCAAATGGAACCTTAGGTAATAAGAACAAATCAGGTTTGGCGCCTGTAGCTCAGTGGTTAGGGTACTGGCCACATACACCTGGGCTGGTGGGTTCGAACCTGGCCCTGGGCCTGCTAAACAACAATGACAGCTATTACAAAAAAATAGCCAGGCATTGTGGCGGGCATCTATAATCCTAGCTACTTGGCAGGCTGAGGCGAGAGAATTGCTTAAGCCCAAGAGTTTGAGGTTGCTGTGAGCTGTGAAGTCACAATACTCCACCAAGGGTGACATAGTGAGACTCTGTCTCAAAAAAAAAAAAATCAGGAGGCATTACCTTACCAGACTTCAAGCTGTACTATAAGACTAGTAACAAAACATCATGGTACCGACATAAAAAAGAGACATAGACCTATGAATCAGAACAGAGAACCCAGAAAAGAAACCATCCTCATATTCCCATCTGATCTTTGCAAAGCAGAAAAAATCATACACTGAGGAAAAGAATCCCTATTCAGTAAATTGTACTGGGAAAACTGGGTAGCCACATGTAAAAGACTGAAATAGGATCCACACCACTCACAAAAATTAATTCATTATGGCGGCGCCTGTGGCTCAGTTGGTAAGGCGCCGGCCCCATATACCGAGGGTGGCGGGTTCAAACCCGGCCCCAGCCAAACTGCAACCAAAAAATAGCCGGGCGTTGTGGCGGGCGCCTGTAGTCCCAGCTACTCGAGAGGCTGAGGCAAAAGAATCGCTTAAGCCCAGGAGTTGGAGGTTGCTGTGAGCTGTGTGAGGCCACGGCATTCTACAGAGGGCCATAAATTGAGACTCTGTCTCTACAAAAAAAAAAAAAAAAATTAATTCATTATGTATAAAAGACCTAAGCCTATGGCACGAAACTTAAGAATTCTCAAAGAAGGGCAGCGCCTGTGGCTCAGTGAGTAGGGCGCCGGCCCCATATGCCGAGGGTGGTGGGTTCAAACCCAGCCCCGGCCAAACTGCAACAAAAAAATAGCCGGGCGTTGTGGCGGGCGCCTGTAGTCCCAGCTGCTCGGGAGGCTGAGGCAAGAGAATCGCGTAAGCCCGAGAGTTAGAGGTTGCTGTGAGCCGTGTGACACCACGGCACTCTACCCGAGGGCGGTACAGTGAGACTCTGTCTCTACAAAAAAAAAAAAAAAAAAAAAGAATTCTCAAAGAAATGGTGGAAAAACTCTTACAGATATCAGCCTAGGGAAAGAATATGTGAAAAAAAACCCAAAAGCAATCACAGCAACATTGAAAGTAAACAAATGAGACCTGATAAAATTAAAATGTTTCTGAACAGCTAAGGACACAATCAGTAGAGTAAGTAGTCAGGCTACAAAATGGGAGAAAATATTTGCATGCTGTACATCTGATAAAGGGTTGATAACCAGAACTTATAAAGAACTGAATTCTTATCAGCAAGGAAAAAATAAAACAACCCCATTAAAAAGTGGGCAAAAAACATAAACAGAAACTTTTCAAATCAAGATAGATGAATGGCCAATGAACACATAAAAAACTGTTTTATATCTGTAATCATCAGGGAAATGCAAATCAAAACCACAATGAGATATCAACTAACTCCAGTGAGAATAGCTGTTATCAAAAAGTCTCCAGCTGCTTCTACAGATGCAGAGAGAAAGGAGTACTTATACAGTGTTGGTGGGACTGCAAACTAGTACAGCCTCAATGGAAAGTAATATGGAGATTCCTCAAAGAACTAAAACTAGATTTACCGTTTGATCTAGGAATCCCACTACTAAATATTTATTTGCCCAAAGGAAAAAAAGACATTTTATAAAAAGACACTTGTATTCTAATTTTTATAGCAAGACAATTCACAATTGCAAAGATGTGGGTATAACCCACATGCCCACCAGTACGTGAGTGGATTAATAAAATGTGGTATATGGGGCGGCGCCTGTGGCTCAGTCGGTAAGGCACCAGCCCCATATACCAAGGGTGGCAGGTTCAAACCTGGCCCCGGCCAAACTGCAACCAAAAAATAGCCGGTCGTTGTGGCAGGTGCCTGTAGTCCCAGCTACTCGGGAGGCTGAGGCAAGAGAATCACTTAAGCCCAGGAGTTGGAGGTTGCTGTGAGCTGTGTGATGCCACAGCATTCTACCGAGGGCCATAAAGTGAGACTCTGTCTCTACCAAAAAAAAAAAAAAAAAAAAAAAAGTGGTATATGTATACCATTAAGTATTTCTCAGCCATAAAAAAAAGATGATCTAGTGTCTTTTGTAACAACCTGGATGGAACTGGAGAGCATTCTTCTAAGTGGAGTCTTTCAAGAATAGAAAAACAAGCACCACGTATACTTAATACTAAATTGGAACTAGTTGATCAACTCTTACGTGCACATTTGGAAGTAAAACAATGGAAATCAAATGGGTTGGGGAAGGGATGGGTAAATTCACAACTAACTGGTACAATGCACACATTCTGGGTGAAGGGTACACTTACAACTTTGATTTTAAATGTACTAAAGCAAAATATGTAACCAAAATGTGTGTACCCATGTAATATTCTGAAATTTTAAAAACGATATAAATAAATAAGATAAAATGGTCTTCAAGTGTAAAATTCAAGAATTCTAACATCAGGTCTATAAAGTTGCTTTGTTTCTTTTTTTTCTGCTGCAATTTAGAAAGTAGCTAAATTTCATGAACTTTGAAAAATGTAAATGAACTTTTTAAAGAGTAGTTTTGAATTCATGAAAAATTTCAAAGTTAGTACAAGGTGCTGTTGTTTTCCCTGTTATTAACATATTACATTATTATGGTACATTTGTCACTACTAAGGAATCAACAATGACACAATACTATTAACTAACATTCAAACTTTACCTATTTATATTTTACTAGTTTTCCCCTATCTTATATTTTTTCTTTATTCTCGATTCCCATGCAGTATAACATATTACATTTATTCCTGTGACAATGTCTCAAGCTTTCCTTGTTTTTAACAATCTTGGTAGTTTTGAGAAGTACCAATAAGGTATTTTGTACAGTGTCTCTCAATTTGCATGTGCTGTTGCTTTTCTCATGATTGGACTGAGATACGGTTTGGGGAAGAAAGACTACAAAGGTGAGGATCTTACTCAATATACCATACCAAGGGCATATGTTGTCAACATGACTTATTACTGATGATGTTAACCTCTATCATCTGGCCAAGGTAGTATTTATTTGCCAAGTTTCTCCACCATTATGTTACTTTCTTCCTTTCTATATTCTGCTCTTTGAAAGCCCAGTTATTCAGAGCAGGCCGTCTTGAAGGCATGAGGATTTAAGCTCCATGTTTTTGGAGTAGCTGTACAAATTATTTGGAATTCTATATGAGAGATTCATCTCTATTTAGTCATTTATTTATATCCAAATGGACTGGGCACAGTGGCTCACAGCTATAATCCTAGCATTCTGGGTGGCCAAGGCCAGTGGATTACTTGAGCTCAGGAGTTTAAGGTTAAGACCAGCCTGAACAAGAGTAAGACCCTGTCTCCACTAAAAAAGAAAAAAATAGCTGGGCATGGTGGTGGGCATCTGTATTCCCAGCTACTCCAGAGGCTGAGGTCAGAGGGTGGCTTGAGCCTAGGAGTTTGAGGTTTCTGTGAGCTATGATGCCATAACCCTCCACCCAGGATGACAGAGTGAGATTCTGTCTCAAAAAAAAAAAAGGAATCATGGGTATGTACTTTATTTTTTGGATTGGGTCCAGTACTACTTTTTTTGTAGTCTTGTCCATTGGGAGGTCTGGGTTGGCTTTAAGATGTTTGACAGGCCCTCATTTTTTTATTTTTTGGGGTTTTTTTGTGTGTGTGTGTGTATGTGTGTGTGTATACTTTCTTACCTTCTGGCATTACAAGATGCTACAGGCATATCTTGTATGTTTCCTACCTTAGTTCTAGAATCAGCTTTTTCTCTAAGATGACCTGATTCCTTTTATTGGAGAATGATATTAGAAACCAAGATCTGGGTGCTGGATGTGCCAGTTGCTACTGGAGTGCCATTGTTTCTAGGCCTTATCAGTGGACAGAGCTAGAAGATTTATACATTTATACTAAGCCACAGATACACACCTATCTGTAATTATTTTTGTGTATATATTTAATTAAATGTCTCTGACTCTAATTCACCCCAAAATGGTTCATTCTCGTTTCTCGCTCTTGCTTATCTATAACTCCCACTGTCTAATGTTGAGCAACTGACTCTCACTGTCTGTCATGTATTTAATTTGTTCATACAAAGTAAAAATAAAACTATACTCAGGTCACATTTGACTTCTGTAATTATAAGAGGTGCTCAAATGTGACTGGTATTCATCTTTTGTTATCATATTGAGTATTACAAATTTAATAAAGTTTTTTCCTTTCTTAAAATGTATATATCTTTTTTTGGTATGATTTGTATATATATACATACACACCATGTTTCAGAATTGTTAACCTGTACCCAGTGAGAAATAATTTTATCAACTTGTGTACAGTGTTTGTATATAGTTCCTTTTTGTTTATAATTCCTTATAGGCTTATAACTTCTAGTCAAAATATTGTTTTCCAAAGTTACTTTGGTCAGTTTGTAAAAATATTGTTTTACATAGTTACAGAATTTACCCCCTTCACCCTCCACACCCATCTGTGAAATTATATCATACATTTAGATTCATTTGTTGCAATCTGCATTCTATCCTGAGTTCTGCCACTGGTTGAACTTTTTAAAATTAACATATATTAAGAATCATTCTTTGTGTTGTGAAGTTCTGTGAGTTTTGACAAATTGTAGTATTATGTATCCACTACTATAATACTGTGTGTGTGTGTGTGTGTGTATTAGTCCACCACCCTTAAAATTGTCTATACTTCCCCAAGTCAAACATTTCCACTTCTCCAAACCCCTCACAATCACTGGTCTGTTTTTGTTTTCTATAAATTGGTCTTTTCCAGAATGTATTATGAATTGAATAGTACAGAGTATAACCTTTCAATTTGGCTTCTTTGACTTACCAAAATGCAGTCAAAGATTCATCCAATTTAAGTGAATTAATAGTTTATTTTTTTATTACAAAATAGTATTTCATTGTAATGATCTACCATAGTTTGTGTATTCACCTACCAAAGGACATCTTGGTTGTGTTAGTGGGGAAAAACTCAAACTCTGTAAAATAGTTTAAAGGGGTTTATTTTGAGCTAAGTGTGTGTTTTCCTTGGCCTGGGAAAACAAACCCTCAAGAAGTCTTGAGAAAATGTGTCTCTGGTAGCCAGGTTACAGTGTGGTTGTTTTTACATTAATGAGACAGTGATTATACGTAAATTAATATATTGGTTTGACCTGAAAAGGCAGGTCATCTTGATGCGGAAGCTTATAGGTTGTAGGTAGGTTTAAAGATTCTTTGATTCGTAATTGATTAAAGTAATAAAACTTTGTCCTAAGGCTGGCAGTGCTTTAAGTTAAGATCTAGGAGTTTGTTAGTCAGAGGCAAGCCACCTACCAAGACTCAAGTGATCTGTTAAGTATTTTTTTTTCTTTTTGAGACAGAGTCTCACCCTGGTAGAGTGGTGTGGCGTCACAGCTCACAGCAAGCTTCAACTCTTGGGCTTAAACAACCCTTTTGCCTCAGCCTCCTGAGTAACTAGGACTATAGGTGCCCACCACAACACTCGGCTGTTTCCTTGTTGCAGTTGTCATTGTGTTTTAGTAGGCCGGGGCCGGGTTCAAACACACCTGCCTTGGGTACATGGCCAGCGCCCTACCCACTGGGCTACGGGAGCTGCCCGATCTGTTAAGTATTATAAATTGGTGGCCTACAGGTGTGGTTTAACCTTTGCCTTGTGTGGCCTTAGGCCTGTTAATGATTTAGTGTCTTATTGTTACAAAGAGTAACTCCCAAAGTGAGGAGGCACAAAGACCTTGTGCCTGTCCCTCCTTCTTCTCATGGCTGGAAACTCAGCCGTAAGGTTTTTCTGGGGTCCCTTTGGGCACAAGAGGGTTCAGTCAGCTGGGAGGGCTTAAGGTTTTATTTTAGTTCACACTTGCTTCCAAATTTATGAATAAAGCTGCTAGAAACATTTGTGTTCAGAGTTTTGTGTGGAAATAAAATTTCAAATCAGTTGGCTTAAATACCTGGAATACAATTGCTGCCTTATAACAAGAAGTCTATGTTTAACTTTACAAGAAATTTTCAAACTATATCCCAATGTGTAGGTACCATTTTGCATTCCCATCAGCAATGAAGGAGAGTCCTGTTATTCTGAAGCCTCACTAGCATCTGGTATTGCCAATTTTGTGAATTTTGTCTACTCTTAGAGGTATGTACCGTAGTGGTATGCCATTGTTTTAATCTGCTTTTCTATAATGACAAGTGATGCTGAACATCTCTTCATATGCTTTTTGCCATCCATATATCTTCTTTGATGAAGTGTCTCTTCAGATCATTTGCCTAATTTTTAAGTGGATTGGTTTTTTTCTTACTGTTGAATTTTAAATGTTCTTTGTGTATTTTGAATACAATCTTTTATCAGATATGTGATTTGCAAATATTTTTTCCTAGTGTGCAGCTTGTCTTTTTATTTTCTTTTCTGATGTTACATGTTAAAACCCTTTTTCAAAGATCAAGGAGATTTTCTTCCATGTTTTTTCTGTTTTCTAGTTTTGTGCTTTATATTTAGGTCTGTGAACCATTTTGAGTTAATTTTTGTGTAAGCTGTGAGGTGTGTGTCATGGTGGACTTTTTCCATATAGTCATTCATTTGTTCCAGGACCATTTGTTGAAAGACTACCCTTTTGATACTGAATTGCCTTTGTTCCCTTGTGAAAAATCTGTTTGTTATTTCTGTATGGTTCTGTTTCTAGGATCTCTAGTCTGTTCCACTGATCTATGTGTCCATTCTTTTGCTAATACCCTATCTTCATTCCTGCAGCTTTACAATATGTCTTGAGATCAGAAAATGAAAGTCCTCCTTGTTCTTATTTTTCATAATTGTTTTAGCTATTCTGCTGCCTACCATTCCTTATGTATTTTATTTATTTATTTATTTTACTTTTTGAAACAAGAGTCTTACTATGTTGCCCTTGGTAGAGTGCTGTGGCTTCATAGCTCACAGCAACCTCAAACTCCTGGGCAAGCGATTCTCTGGTCTCAGCCTCCCAAGTAGTTGGGACCACAGATGCCCACCACAATGCCTGGCTGTTTTTAGAGATGGGGGTCTCACTCTTGCTCAGGCTGATCTCGAACTTCTGAGCTCAAGCAATCTGCCCATCTTGGCCTCCCAGTCCTTATGCATTTTAAAATCAGTTTGTTGATATCTACCAAAAAGTTTCTTTGAATTTTTACTAAGATTTCATTCAATGTATAAATCAAATTGGCAATTGGTATTGTAACAATGTAAAGTCTTCCAATCCATTTACATGGAATATCTCTCCATTCATTTTGATATTCTTAGATTTCTTTCATCAGTATTTTAGCATTTTCTACATCACATATAGATCCTGCACATATTTTTTAAGATTTATACCTAAGTATTTCATTTTTTTAAAAGTCAAATTCTAATTGTAGAATTACAGGCATATGGAAAAGCAGTTGACTTTAGTGTATTGACCTTGTATTATGCAGCCTTGCTAAACTCAATGTTTAGTCCCAGGAGTTTTTTTTTACAAATTGTTAGGGGGGTTTTGTATAGACAGTCATGTCATCTATGAATAAAGATAGCTTTGTGTTTTTCTTTCCAATCTGTATGCCTTTATTTCTTTTTCTTGTCTTAAGGTACTAGGTAGGTCTTCCAGTAAAATGGTGAAAAGAAGTGGTCAAATAGAAGACATCTTTGCCTTATCCCTATCTTAGGAGGAAAGCATTCATTCTCTATTAAAAGTATGATGTTAGCTGTAGGGTCTTCGTGTATATTCTTTGGTTAAGGAAGTTTTTTACTACTTTTAGTTTTTGAGAGTTTTGTCATGAATGATTGTTAAATGTTACATATTTTTTATTCTGTGTTTGGTCTTTAAATCAAATAGGATAGGTTAATTTTTATTTTTTTTATAAAAGGGAAAAGGCCAAAATGTCTTTAATGGTTGATATAGCTAACAGATATGAGATTAATATTTCATCATGAATTAATAGAAAAATAGGTAAAAAACAATTATGCAATTTAAAATAATACACTGATTAATAATTTTACCTTATACGATTATATACCACACAGAATAGTTTCAAAACTTTCTTTAGGGTAGGAATAGTTAAAAATACAGTAAAGACAAACACTGCATAATTTATATGTCTGATTAGTATACAACTTATGCAGTGGACTTGTTAATTTTATAAAAGATCATTTGCATAATGTTGAGAATTTCATGACAGATAGGTATAGTGTATAAATAATATGGTTTCCTAAAATTTTGAGAGCCATCTGAATAATATTATTTAATTATAAAATTTAAATATTAGTAAAATTTAAATATTTTAAATTAAATATTTTAAATATTTAAAATTTAAATCTTCCATATGCTGGGGGAAGAAATGGTTACTGACTAACCTGTGCCACACTCCTCTCAGTTTGCTGGAGTAAATAGGCCAAAGGTTAAGCCATCAGTCCATTTCCCAGTGTTGCTCTACAGTGGCTTTCTTTGTGTTTATTCAATTGTTAAAGCAATACAGCAAGTGTTATTGAGAGGTAAAACAAAGCAAGTCTAACATCAGACACTGGGGGCTTTTTTAAAACTTGCAGTGGGATATTATTACATGTTTCAAAGAGTATATTGATAGTCCATCTTTATGGAAACCACCACTCTAGCGTGAACTGTACTGCAAATCAAATCAACATTATGCGCCAGTGATGCTCAGGTGAATTTAAATAAATATTAAATGTTTAGTGGACCAGTTTTAGAGAGTAATACTGTGGGCATAATTTAATTAAAAAACACTTTTTACCATGGGCTGGAGGAGTGAATTAATAAAAAGACTTTTTTAAAAATTGCAAGCTATAGGTTTATTTTCCTTAGCAAATTAGGGTGAGTTTATTTTTATATAAGTAAACCCTTTACTCATCAGATGTAGCTTCAAGCATAACATAAAAGGAACACCAGTTAATTTAAATACAGAATGCTTTCATAGACACGAAATATTATTTGTGACCTTCCCTATAAGGTCCACAGAGTATTTCTGAGCATCCATACAGATTAGATCTTGAACAGCTGCATGGAGCACACAGAAATCATGATTCCTGTTTCTGTGAACTAACTTGAATAAAGTCTTTCATCTAAAGATCTCATTGTTTGTCAATTTCATGAATCCCTCATCTCATCTCTGAAGGGCTCATTCAGTTTAATACAGTTCATCTTTGTGGTTTAGAACTCTAGAAATTGCTATTACAATTTATAATGCACAAAAAGTTAATAAGTTAATTTCACAGTTTCTTTGAAGAATTAGATAAAGTGCACTCTAAAACGATGCCTTTTGCAAAGACTTAATGATAACTTGGGATTCTAACTCAAATTTAACTAGGTGTAAATTGTATGATCTTAAGTAAATTATGTATTCTCTTACTGTCCAGTTTCTTTGTGGTTATAATAAAGCCTCGTGTAGAATTAAGAGGAATAAATGTGCGAAAGTGTTGGTTTAGTTCATTTATTCTATATAAATTTAGAGTGTCTTCATTCTGCCTTACGTCTTAATCGTACTAATGAACTGAGGCTCATCTTATATCCCATGTTCTGTAAACATTTTAGCAGTGATTAAACTAAGTCACTATCATTATTTAACTGTGATTTATTAAGAAAATATCAGATGATCTTTTCGTTATGTCACAATTTATTATTTATTTGGCAGTAAGCCATGTGTTGCCTGGCGTTTCACATTGCATAATTCTTATTCCTCTTTACAGATAATGCATTCTTTGAATTTAGGGATCTTGACTTACTTGAACCTTCACAAAAATTAATGTGTAGTGCCTTCTAAGAGAATAAACGTCTGGGGTTTGTTGTTATTGTTGCTTTTGGAATATCCACATACATGTTCTCTTCTTATGGTGAGGATGGTCAAAAAAATATTAAAATATATATGTGTGTGTGTGTGTGTGTATATATATATATATATATGGAGATAGGATCTTGCTCACTCTGTCAACCAGGTTAGAGTTCAGTGGTGCAGTCATAGTTACCATAACCAGGCCTCAAGTGATCCTCCTGCCTCAGCCTCCCAAGTAGCTAGGACTATAGAAACACACTACCCCACCTAGTTAATTTTTTGTTTTGTTTTGTTGGTAGAGATAAGAATATCCCTACGTTGCCTAGGCTGATCTCAACCTCCTGGCTTTAAGTTTTCCTCCCACCTCAGCCTTCTATCACATCTGACTTTTACTGTAATTTTACTAAGGAGCTTATTTATTAAATTAAAGTCACCTGATCAGAATATCAGCACTCTGGTATAGTTTTCGTTTTTCCTTTGAGAATATGAAAATTAGCAACCAGAGAAGGTTTCTTCCAAACATTTCTAACTGAGAATGGCAAAAACACAAAAGGAGATGGGTATTACACAATAGAAACAGAATAATGTAGGTGACATTTATTAATGCAACCAGTGGATATTATTGGCATCAACTAAATACTAGGCTCTCTGCCTGGGAATATAGTGATTTTTTTGAAAAGGAGGGGTAAGATCCCTACCTGATGGAGCTTTTGGTGAGTAAACAGACAAAAACAATTTTTCTAACCCAGAAAGTATAAGGAATAAGAATAAATACCTTTGTGTGTGTGTAACTGGGTAGAGGAAAAGCTATTTTGTTTACTGTGATTAGAAAAAGACTTTAGAGAAAGACACAAAATAACACCTGAAGGGTGAGGACTTGCTTAGATTGTGATCTCTGGTTTCTCTCTGAAAGGAATCAGGATTCTTTGGAAAACAAGCTATTTCAGGTCAAGATCACAGCTATTGGGGTCATGATGTGGGAGCCAGCTTCCTACAAGCTATAGACTAGTGACTGTAATTAATTGGAATGCATCTATTATTTAAAATACACGCGTTAATAATGTTACCTTAAAAATGCATTGTTTATCTTTGGATCCAAACTGGACATCAGATATTCATCCTGTCTTTCTTGTAAGTACCATACCTCGGTATAACCAAATAGGACAGGAGGCATAGTTCTTAACAGAATGTAGCTAATAAATGCAGAAAGAGTGATAAAACTATTACACTTTAATGAAATAAAATTAATGATATTAAATACCTAGCAAATGAAACTTTTCACTTTTTCCTATATATACTTCTGAATGTTTTATATTAGGAATTAAAAAAATCAGTTTAGGGCAGTGCCTGTGGCTCAATGGGTAGGGTACCAGCCCCATATACCAAGGGTGGCGGATTCAAACCCGGCCCTGGCCAAACTGCAACAACAACAAAGTAATAGCTGGGTGTTGTGGCGGATGCCTGTAGACCCAGTTACTTGTGAGGCTGAGGCAAGAGAATCACCTAAGCCCAGAAGTAGTTGGAGGTTTCTGTGAGCTGTGTGATGCCATGGCACTCTACTGAGGGCAATAAAGTGAGACTCTGTCCCTCCAAAAAAAAAAAAAATCAGTTTAAAAGGAGGGTAAGAATTCAGCAAGTAGGAATGGAGTTTTTAGAAATATTTCATGCAGTGAAAACAGGCAGCGGTATGAACAAGGTGGAAAGTGAAAAAATACTGCACATATTCAGAGAAGATTTAGTAATCAGATTCCTCAAAGTATTATACAAGATATATTAAGTGGAAGTATTGTAGATGTGAGTTCTCAGAATACACAATACCTAGAAATAGTGAAACTAGACTATTGCTAACTTCAGGAGGAACTTGAAATTCAAAGGAGCTTCTCTACAGTTCTTGCTACCCTTTGGTTTCATTGAACTAAAATAGAGGCATTAAGTAATGGATTTAATTAAGTCAAATAGATTTGGTAACAGACCTGAACAGAAAGGTGCCATGTATAGAGTGTGGCATTGATTTTACTTGAACAACTCTTACTTAAAGCAGTCAATCTATTAATTAATGTTGTTGTCCTTCAATTCAGCAATGTATTCTTGTTAGAATTGCATGTATGTGTACATACAAATGAATATCCCAACATTAATTATTTCTATAGCCACTTTAGGCCCTGGAATTCTGTTAGGGGACCACATATATTCCTGTCTAAAAATAGTACATTTGGTGAACTCATTGTCAACAAAAGTGCCAAGCATATGTATTAGGTAAAGGATAGTCCCTTTAATAAATAGTGCTGGGAAAACTGGATGTCCATATGGAGAAGTATGAATACTAGATCCTTATCTTATGCCATATACAAAAATCAAATCAAAATGGATTAAAGACTTACATCTAGGCTCAGTGCCTGTAGCTCAGTGGTTAGGGTGCTGGCCACATACACTGGAGCTGGTGTGTTCGAACCCAGCCTAGGCCTGCTAAACAACAATGAGAACTATAACAAAATATAGCTGGGTGTTGTGGCTGGCACCTCTGTAGTACCAGCTAATTGGGAGGCTGAGGCAAGAATTGCTTAAGCCTAAGAGTTTGAGGTTGCTGTGAGCTGAGATGCCACAGCACTCTACCAAGGTGACATAGTGAGATTCTGTCTTAAAAAAAAAAAAAATGACTTAGATCTAAGCCTGAAACTAAGAAACTACTAAAAGAAAACCTTGGAGAAATGCCCCCAAGGCATTGGTATGGGCAATAATTTTTTAGTAATACCTCAAAAGCACCAGCCAAAGCAAAATTAGACATTTGGGATCACATCAAGCTAAAAAGCTTTTGCACAGCAAACAAAGCAATCAACAAAATGAAGAGACAATCTACAGAATGGAAGGAGATATTTGCAAACCATCCATCTGAGATTCAACAACTCAACAGGAAAAAAATCAAATAATCCAATTTAAAAATGAGCAAAAGATCTGAATAGACATTTCTCAAAAGAAGATATACAAATTGCCAATAAGTTCATGGGAAAATGCTCAACATCATTTGTCATCAGAGAAATGCAACTCAAAACTACAATGAAATATCATCTCACCCCAGTTAAAATGGTTTTTATCCAAAGGATAGGCAATAATGAGTGCTGACAAGGATGTAGAGAAAGGAGAAGCCTTACGTATTGTTGGCAGGAATGTAATTTAGTGCAACCACTTTGGAGAACAGTAGGCGGTTCCTCAAGAAACTAAAGATAGAACTATCATTTGACCCAACAATTCCACTGTTAGGTATATATCCAAAAGAAAGAAAATCAGTATGTCAGAAGCTATCTGTACTCCCATGTTGATCACAACACTACTGGCAAGAGACAAGATTTGATATCAGCATAAGTGCCCATCAATGGATGAATGGATAAAGAAAATATGCTACAACACACAATGAAATAATATTCAGCCATACAAAAGAATGAAATCCTGTCATTTGCAACATCATGGATGGAACTGGAGATCATTATGTGAAGTGAAACAAGCCGGGCACAGAAAGACAAATTTCTCATGTTCTCATTCATTTGTGGGAGCTAAATATTTAAAACACTCGATTGCATGAAGACAGAGAATAGAATGACGGTTGCCAGTAGCTGAGAAGGAGAGGAGGGAGCAGGGTATAAAGTGGGGATGGCTAATGGATGCAAAATTTAGTTAGATAGAATAAAGAATATTTGATAGCACAACAAAGTTTTTCTAGTCAACGGTAAGTTTTATGGTATACTTAAGAGTAGAACTGGAATATTCCTAACACAAAAAAATGATAAATACTTGAAGTGAATAGATACCCTGATTGCACTGATTTGATTATTACACGTCGTATGCTATCTCAAAATATCACATGTATCTCATAAATATATATACACAACTATTATGTACCCATAATTAAAAATAATCAATTACAAAAACAAAAGTAATACAATAAATAATTGGAATGTGTAGTTTAACCTCACTTCGTAACAAAATGGTCTTCTCTGTTCAAAGCCCTATACCTCTCTGCCCCACCTGTTATAGATAAATATTCTGATTTATCTACATTGATGTTGTTTATGGATAATAGCAAGTGAATATATTTCTTTTTAAACTAATTTTTTTCATTTGCAGTGACTTGTGCCATGGTATTATTATTATTATTAAAAAAAAAAAAAACTTAAAATCTGTCTTGAGAATTTCTAGAGTGGACTAGCACCAAGCTTTGTTTATTAATTATACAAGCCAAGGTATATTTGCCCCAAATTGAATTTTTTTTTTTTTTTTGAGACAGAGTCTCACTATGTCGCCCTTGGTAGAGTACCATGGTGTCACAGCTCACAGCAACCTCAAACTCTTGGGCTCAAACTCTTGCCTCAGCCTCCCTAATAGCTGGGACCATAGGAGCCCGTCACAATGCCCGGCTATTTTGTTGTTGTTGTTCATTTGTTTTTAGCAGGCTCAGGCCGGGTTGGAGCCAACCAGCCCTAGTTCAAACCTACCAGCCCCAGTGCATGTGGCCGGTGCCCTACCTGCTGAGTTATGAGCACCAAGCCAAATTGAATATTTTTTTACTCTCCTGGTATATGAGAGTTTGGTTGCTGGGATTTATAAATGCAGTATGTGCCACAGCTGAGAAATTGTGGGAAACTCAGATGTCAAGCTATGTAAGCAGAGCTCTGTGGAGGACAGCTGTGTTCCCTGTGATATGTCAGAGGTTGCTTGCTTTTATGGCTAGTGAAATAGTTTGGTGAAGTCAAATACATATTAATTTTCAGTTTTCTCATCCTTATAATTTTTTCCTAAAAAATGGAAACTGGACAGTAATGAAAGAAAGTTGTAGTGTTCTATTTATCATTGGTTCTTTACTTCAGAATTAAATTTAAATTTGGAAAAAATTTGAATTTGGGTTTTTCTTTTTTTTTTAATATCAGAATAGAGCAATTTATTCAAGACTGAATATGATCTGTTGATTCTCTCTTGAAACAAATGAGCTATGACACAGAAGGTGATTCTTCTTCTTATTTTTTTTTTCCAAAGAGCATGAGGGTGAGCATAGGTGGAGAAGAGAATGGAACGGGGGTGGATGTTGTTTGAACAGAATCTGGAAAATGCTGATGGAGAACCGCATCTGGCTGTACATCTGACACAGACAATAAAAACCGCAGAAGCCAGAATTCAAAATTTCAGTGAGTGAATTCTGGCTTCTGCAGTTTTTATTTATTATTAAATCATAGCTGTGTACATGGGGCATCATACACTGGTTTTATATACCATTTGACATATTTTCATCACACTGGTTAACAGACTTCCTGGCATTTTCTTAGTTATTGTGTTAAGACATTTATATTCTATATTTAGTAAATTTCACATGTACCCTTGTAAGAATTTTCTTAGTTATGTATTTTAAGGAAAAGAGATTCCTTTATAGCACAATACTTACTTTAGAAAAAAACATGTATTTTTTTAACAGGGAATCCAGAAGTTGGCTAGTCAATACCTGAAGAGAGATTGGCCTGGAGTAAAAACTGATGATCGGAATGATTACAGGTAACTTACTAAGTAGTTTTTTCCTACTTTTTAACAAAAGTGTTTTCAATTAGAGCCGTATCACATATAGATAATGTAATATTCTAGTTGTTAAAAGAATTATTTCTTTCCTCTACTGTTTTTAAATATAATATCAAAATTATTAAATTTTTAATGTTTCATAACATTTAGGTAATCTATGTAAAATAGATCATTTTCATGTGTTTAAGCAAAGGTTATGATTTAATTAATACTAACATAATGGGATTTAAGGAAGATAGATGACAATGTAACACAAATTATGTTCTGAGTGACCTATGATGAAACACATTATTTCAACAAGTTTCTAAGTAAAAAGTTTTAAGGAAAGGAGCATTCTTTTAGCACAATACTTATTTTAGAAATGTCTGTGTTTGCATAAATGAGGCACTCAGAAGTTCGCTAGTTATTACCCCACACAAATTAAAAGAAGGCAAATGACGATATAATAAAAATTGTGCCCTCAGTGACCTACGGATAACTTAAAAGTATTTATAATTTTGTTTAGAATTTGAAGTCTTTTTTGAGGTTAACTTGGAAGCATTTATAGTCTGTTGTGCTCAGGGTTGTACTTTATAGTCTCTTGTGCTAAGAGTTGTATTTAGTTGGAGGACACAGAAGTCAAAGACTTCAGAGTTTATAGTCTGGTTGGAATTAAGACTAATATCCACGAAGCAATAGCAGAAAATCCAGGGTAATTAAGATCTCAGTACTGAAGTACACAGTTTGGAGTCTGAGTATGAAATCAAGCTGTTGAATTCTCAGTGAAGACTGACATTATCAAAGAATTTCTTGAGAAAGTGGCAATGGGGGTAGAAAACTAAAGGATATGCAGGAAACCCTAATAACTCTTCACAGTGGCGACAGATAAACTTAGAAGATGGCATAATAGCTAGAACATCTATAAATGCAATAAAGAATATTAAAACAGGAAATAAAAATAAGATTTCCTTGTGGACTTTCCTGTATCTACAAAGTTCAGCTAAGGAGAAAGAGGAGATGAAATTCTTAGGCAAAAAAGACAAATAAAATAAAATTTTGCAGTGAGAATGAGGATGATATATGTTCAGTGTTGCTGGTAAAAGGAAATTAGCCTAACCAAGAAAGAGATTGCTTGTATGTAGTGAAAAAGCATCCAACTTATAGAAAGCTATATTCCAAGTTTATTTGAAATTCAGAGTTCAGATTACCAAAGAAATAAGGACAATAAATCTATTCTCCCTGGCTGGCTTTTAAAACCTAATTTTAAAAAATGTTTTAAGCTAGCATTTTCTAAGGATTTACTATGTGCCAGACACTATGCCATGAAATTTAACTCCTCTCCCATGATTATCCAAACAACCTGGTAGATATAATTATTCTCATTTTTATATACTAGGAAACTGCATCTCAGGCTAAACACCTTATTCAGGGTCACATAGCTATTTTAACATTCTTTCTTTTTTTATTCATGGGATACATATGAAATGTCTACCCTATGCCAGCTGTTAAAGTAGACTTCAGGATTAGAGAGACTAGAAGATGTGATGTCTGGCCTTTAGGAGCACAGAGGAGATAACCACTATAAACAGCTGTGGTACTGGGTCATACACAGCAGAGGTCCTTTGAGAACGTAAAAGAAAACCAAGGCTTATACAGCAGAGTCTTAAAGAATGTGCAGGAGTTTGCTAAAAGGAATTCTAAGCTGAAGTAACATCTTAAAGGCGTGGAACATGAGAAGATATGAGTATTAGTTAATAATAATGAGCAATTCAGTATGGCTGGTGTGAAGTATATAGGTTGGAGGATAAGTGGAATGGTGGAGATGGAGGATATATAGGTAGGCGTCATCAGGGACTTTTCATATCATGTTATAGAGTTCATTTTCTTATTTGGAAGATAACGGAGGCATTGTAGAATTTCCACAAGAGGCATGATGTGATCAGGTTCTCTTTAGTGATAGTATGAAAGTATATTAGAGGAGTGTAAGGAAAAATTTAGAAAGGATAGAATTGCAGGAATTTGATCCCTTATCATCTCTTATTTGAACCATGGAAATTATAGTATAAATCAGGTTGTGGGGGAAATATCAGAGAATGAAACTACAAGACTTGCAAATGATTGAGCAAAATTTTATTTTTTGTTGGTCAAATTTGTTCTGAGGCAAACTATACATATGGTTTTCTTGATATCTAAAATAGCTCTTGGAATGTAAAAGGCACTTGATAAATATTTACTGACTAAAAGAATGGGGTAGGAGGAGGGAAAGGGACAGTTACACAGTGACTCTCAGGTTTTTCAATTTAGGCAACCGAGAGGACAATGGTGCCATTGTGGAAAAAGATAGTAGATTGAGGTTAAGAATGTCAATTGCCAGGGTTTCTGTTTGTTTGTTTATTCAGTTTATTGAGTTTCCCATTTATTTTTTTTCTATTTATATTTGCATTGGTACTTTTAAAAATCTTATCCAAGTAATACATGCTTTGGATTAAGTAGGACATGGTACGAAAGAGTATAAAAAGTATAAAGTCCAGCTTCATCACGTTTCTACTCCCCTAGAGTGATTGCTGTTAAAAGCATATGGTCTTGTCTTTTATATTTTTTTCTGTGTAACTCATACATGAACATAGACAGTTTGCCGTTTTTAACAGAACTGTAATAATTATTTGCATATGTTCCTGTAACACACCCCCACACTTAAAGAGTCTATTCTAGACATCCTTTCATGTCAGTAGGTTCAGATCCCCCATTTTTTAGTGGCTGCTTTTGTTCACTGCCACAGTATGGATAAACTACAGTTTTGTTATCCATTTCCTTGTTTGTAGTTGTTTAGTTTATTACTGTTACCAATAATGCTGCAGTGAATAACTCCTAAAACTACATGGGTTTGCACACTGTGAAAGTACATCTGTTGGCTAAATTGTTAGAGGGGGAAATGCTGGATCAGAAGGTTTATACATGTACATTTAAAATGTTGATATTGGAAATTGTTCTACATAAATTCTATCAACATATTTTATATTCCTTCTAACATGATTGAAAATTACCCGTTTTTATTTGTTACCAGTGCTTGTGATCAGTCTTTTAAAATTGTTTGCCAATCTGAGGATATGTACACCATTTAATTTCATTAAATTACCCTAATTTGTCTGGAAACTAGAATTCTGCATAACTACTTTCTCTTGGACTTTTTAATTTTTAAATCTTGAGGACAAGATTTAAGCATTTAAGGATTTCCATTCCTTTCTATGTAAATGTTTCCTAAAGTTCCTTCAGTTCTCTAGTGACTCTGCTAAGTAATCTTGTCCATATTCCTGTTTTAGTATTGTCTGAGAACTGATAATGATTATATATTTTTATTAACTTTTCAGCTTGGGGGAAAAAAGTCAGCTGCCCTCAGCTCAACTTCTTTCTAGAACTATTCTTTTCATACATGAAGTATTAAGTAGCTGTTTCTCTGTCTGTGATCTCTTCCTCTCACAATTCCATTTGCTACAGTGCCAGAAACTATATTTTTATCTCTATAGAATAGGCCTACTGTCACCCTCCTGCTGGAAAATCTTCTATTGTTTCTTCTTGCCAATAGGATGAAATTTAAATTTCTTTGTATAGTATTTAAAGTCAGGAAGAAACCTAGCCTCAAGTTACTTTTCTTTCCTCATCTATGTCCATTTCTCTTCCTTTCATCTTTGGTTTCCCAATCCCTGGGCACATCAGTGCAGTTGTTATTTCAGTTCTTACCACACTTCTACTGTATTGAAATCATTCTTCCTCCCTGTCATTAGTACCTGGGCTTCCAATGTTCTCCTTTTGTACTACCAAGAACAACGATACACGAACACTTATTTACCAGAACACTAATACTTTCTCCTTGTTATCATTTGATATATAAATTAATCTTTTTTAAATTTAGAGATGGGGTCTTGCTGTGTTGGCTATGCTAAGGTACTGTGATACCATCATAGCTCCCTACAGCTTCAAACTTTTGGACTCAAGCCATCCTCTTATTTCATCTCCCAAGTAGCTAGGACTATAGGTACATGTCATTACACCTCGCTAATTTGTGTTTTTAATTTTTTGTTGAGACTGAGTCTCGCTGTTTTGTCCATGCTAGTCTTGAACTTCTAGCCTCAAGAGATTGCCCTGCCTTGACCTCCCAAAATGCTGGGGTTACAAGTGTGAGCCGCCATGCCTGGCTTAAATTAATCTTAGATTATGAATTTATCACGTTTTTTGGAGTCTTCTTGAGGTGTAGTGCTAGTCGGAAGCTATATTTCCAGGGGTAGGGAAGTCCTATGATTATATTTGTTACATTTAAAAAAAACTTTTTTTTTTTTTATTAAATCATAACTGTATACATTGATATGATCATGGGGCATCATACACTCGCTTCATAAACCATTTGACACATTTTTATCACAGTGGTTAACATAGCCTTTTTATTTGAGGTAAATGTAGCTTCACATGCAGTTGTAAGAAATAGCACAAAGAGGTGGGAGGACTGCTTGAGGCCAGGAGTTGGAGACCGGCCTAAACAACATAATAAGACCTTGTATCTTTAAAAAACAGAAAAATTATCTGAGTGTGGTGGCGTGTGCCTATAATCCTAGCTACTTGAGAGGCTGAGGCAGGAGACTCACTTGAGCCCACGAGTTTGAGGCTGTAGTGAGCAGTGATAGTGCCACTACACTCCAACCTTGATAACACAGTGAGACCCTCTCTGAAAACAAACAAACAAACAAAACACCAAAGGGCTGTTCTTATTTTCTTATCCAGTTCCCTCAGGAATAATATCTTGTTTAACTATAGTTCAGTCTCACAACCAGGAAGTTGATAATATACCGTCCACCAATCTAGTTCAGCATTCATCAGTTTTATATGCACTCATTTTTGTGTGTGCCTATTAAATTCTGTGTAGTTGTACCACATGTAGATTTGTGTGATCACTGCCACAGTTAAGATTTTGTTAACAATTTAACAATTGCTTTATTAATAATATGTTGATTTATTTCTTGATGAAAAATTCTTTCCATTAAAATTCTTTGTTTTCCAGTATGATACCCATATAAGAAATTGTTCACAGTATGATCTTAGATGGTATATGAATGAATTTTTTTGTATTGTACTAGTTATAACTTTATTATGGCAAATGTTATTTGTTTTTCATTTAGAATAATGATATAAGATTGTGAGGTACATATTTTATTTTAAAAAGTAAGTCAGTTTAACAAAAAATGATAACAAAGGCTAGATGCCTGTGGCTCAAGTGGCTAAGGTGCCAGCCACATACACCTTAGCTGGCGGGTTTGAATACAGCCCAGGCCTGCCAAACAATAATGACGGCTACAACCAAAAATAAATAAATAAATAAATAAATAAATAGCCGGGCCCTGTGGCAGGTGCCTGTAGTCCCAGTTACTTGGGAGGTGGAGGCAGGAGAATTGCTTGAGCCCAGGTGTTGGAGGTTGCTGTGAGCTGTGATGCCACGGCACTCTACCCACGGCGACAGCTAGAAGCTCTGTCTCAAAAAAAAAGATAAGAAAATAATGGTGCAGAATATTTAAGACAAAAATCATGTAGGATGTATGCAAAGAACTTAGGATACACAAGTTTTGATATAACTTTATGAGAAGGAAAAGACTCTTTTTTATGTTTAGCATTGTTACCGAGACTGAAAGTAACCTTATATCAGCAGAAGAGCAGAGGTTTGAGAGCCAGGGAAATTAGAGTTCAAATCTAGGCTCCATTATTCCCTCTCATCTCCTCCAGTTTTATTGAGTGCCTGCTATGCTATACCCTGTTGTAGGTGCTATGTATATAGCAGTAAATAAAACAAAGCTTCTGCTGCAGGGAGCCCACATTCCAGTGAAGGAAGATAGGTAGTATACAAGTGAAGGCCGGGCAAGGTGGCTCATGCCTATAATCCTAGCACTCTGGGAGGCCAAGGCAAGTGGATTGCCTAGCTCACGGGTTCGAGACCAACCTGAGCAAGAGCAAGACCTCATCTCTAAAAATAGCCAAGTGTTGTAGTGGGCACATGTAGTCCCGGCTACTTGGGAGGCTGAAACAAGAGAATCAAGAGTTTGAGGTTGCTGTGAGCTATGACTCAACAGGACTCTACCAAGGATGACAAAGTAAGACTCTGTCTCCAATAAATAAATAAATAAATACACAAGTGAATAATTAAACATATATGTCCATTTGGTGATAAAGACCAGTAACCCTAGTAAAGAGAATAGAGAGTACCAAGAAGCAATGACACTGCAATTGCTTTACTGTAGAGCATAGACATTAGGAGGGACAAGGCAGAAACAGAGGGTAGCTAGGAGCATCTTGGAATAATCCAGGCACAAAGTGTGATAGTGGCTCAAAACAGGTGGTCACAGTGAAGGAGCTAGGCAGTAATCAAATTCCAAACAGAATTTCTTGATGGTGCAGATGTGGATGTAAGAGGAAGAAAGAGGAATCAATGTTGATTCTAGGGGTTTTGTCTTGAGCAACTAGAAAGTTTGAGTAGCTGTCAATGAGATAGGCTAGACGGCCAGAACATATTTTAGGGAAATAAGAAACTTTGTTTTGAACATGTTGGGTTTACACCGATGCCTAGTAAATATCCAAGTTGGATATGTTAAACAGGCAGTTGGAGGTTAAGGAAGATGTCTGGGCAGGAATTAATAGTCCATGAGTAGTGAGCATATTGATAGTCTTTAAAGCCATGAGAACAGGTGAGCTCATCTAAAGAGGTAAGAGAAGAAACCTGGGGTCTGACTCTGGGGCACTCCAGCATTTACAAGGCAGTGAAATGAAGAAGAACCAGTAAAGGTAGGAGTAGACTAAGAGAAAATGATGTGGAAATCAAGTGAAGAGAGCAGTTCAAGAAGGGTAAACTAGGTCAATACTGCTACTGTGGTGAATAATAGTACCAAGATTTGAATTAACTATTGGGATTAACCACAACGAGATCTTTAATGATGTTGGAAAGCAATTTCAAAAGAGTGGTACATAGCCGAAGTCTGACTTGAATGGATCAAAAGACACCAGGATGGTAAAACATGGAAACAGTAATTTCAGACAATTCTTTGAAGAAGTTTTGTGTGAAAGGGGGCAGATATTAGGGTGGTACTGGAGAGAAATAGAGGGTTGGTGGAGAGTTATATTTTTCTAAATACAAATATAGCATATTTATTTACTCACGAGAATGATCTAGTAGAAGAGGAAAAATTGTCATTGTAGGAGATGACTGGATTGACATTCTTGAGCAAGAGGTTATATATAATGTAGTGTGAATGTGAAGGCCCTTAGAGCATGGGTGGTTAATGCAAGTAATAGGAGGATGACAGAATGTGTCGGTGCAAAGACAGGGAGATTGGCAGAGTGGTGGGAACATGTGGACATTGCCTTCTGATAGTTTCATTGTTAGCTGAAAGTGTGGTGATACTAGATTTTTAAGAAGAGATAAGTTGAGAAATAATTGTGTGGAAGAGGGGGAAAATAAATAGATTAAGGGACTATGGTATGATTACTGGGTACCACTAAGGGATCACTAGAATTCATCTGACATCAATTTAAAGTGAGACCAGGCAAGATGATTATCTTTTTCTCCAGCCACATTCTACTACAGACCTTGGTATGGTGTAAACAGAGTTTTGGATTTGTGCAGGGTAGAAGCTTGTAATTTGTAAAACTGGACAGAGAAGAGGCAAGAAAGGGTATACATAAGGAAGTGATTATAATAGACCATGAATCCTAGGCTGGGTAAGGAACCGAGAAAGGGAGATTATGAGAGGGATAAGAGACAGTGGAAAGGGGGGAAGGATGAGTTGGATTGTGAGTTCTTATAGGATTGCTTGTTGGAGTCAAAATTCTAAAGGGCTTGAGTGGAATTAGGAGATATTGGTCAGTGATGATTGAAGTTGGGATAAGAGCCCAGGAGAGAGGATAAGAGCAGTTAATAGTAATGACAAATTCTAGGTTATGAGCATGGAGGTGCTATTTTGTAGTGAATAACCTTAGGAAAATTTCATAACCTATCTGAGCCTCACTTTTCTCCTTTGTAAAATTGGAATAATATCTATCCTACAAAGTTATGGTGAGGATTGAATGATGGGATGGATGTAAAATATGTAACATAGGACCTACCATGTGATAGGCTCTTAAAAGAATCTCCTTTGGGCGGCGCCTGTGGCTCAGTCAGTAAGGCGCCAGCCCCATATACCGAGGGTGGCGGGTTCAAACCCGGCCCCGGCCAAACTGCAACCAAAAAAATAGCCGGGCGTTGTGGCGGGCACCTGTAGTCCCAGCTACTCGGGAGGCTGAGGCAAGAGAATCGCCTAAGCCCAGGAGTTGGAGGTTGCTGTGAGCTGTGTGAGGCCACGGCACTCTACCGAGGGCCATAAAGTGAGACTCTGTCTCTACAAAAAAAAAAAAAAAAAAAAAAAAAAAAAATCTCCTTTATTTCTTTATGATTTTTACCTTCATTTCCTGACCTAAGCAGAATAGCCAAATATCATACATACTTAATACTGTTCCTTATCCTTCTGAATTGCTTCATGTGAGAAATATGATGAATAAAACTTTTTTAAAAATCACTCTATGGCAGGCACCTGTAGCCCCAGCTACTTGGGAGGCTGAGGCAAGAGAATCGCTTAAGCCCAAGAGTTTGAGGTTGCTGTGAGCTGTGACATCATGGCACTCTCCCAAGGGTGACATAGTGAGACTCTGTCTCCAAAAAAAAAAAAAAAAATCACTCTATGACCCACGGGTTTTTCTTTTTGTTGCTGTTGTTGTTTTGCTTTGTTTTGTTTTTTATTGAGACAAAGTCTCATCTCATTATGTTACCCAGGCTAGAGTGCCATGGCATCAGACTAGCTCATAGCAACCTCAAACTCCTGGGTTGTTGGAGTGATCCTCCTGCTTCAGCCTCCCAAGTAGCTGGAACTACAGGCTCCCATCACAACACCAGGCTAATTTTTTTCTGTTTTTAGCAGAGATGGGGGAGAGGGATCTCTCTCTTGCTTAGGCTGGTCTTGAACTCCTGAGCTCAAGGGATCCTCCTGCCTTGGCCTCCCAGAGTGCTAAGATTATTAGCATGAGCCACTGCGTTCTTCTGATATTTTTTTTCTCAATCAGAATGAAAAACATCACTATCTTTAGGATGATCACTATTATGCTAACAAAAAATAATTTTTATTTTCATTACAATTCTGCTCCTATTACTATTTTTTCTTTTAAAAGAATCTGCATACCAAGAGTTTTTACATCTTTTGCATTTAATTGTTAAAATAGCCCTGTGTGTTTATAGGGTGCAGATATTTTTGTTATTTCCCCATTTTCTGGTTAAGGAAATGAAAGTATAGTGAGGTGTGCTATAAATGATCATATTGGTTAAACTAGGACTTGAACCTTGGTCTTCTGACTGGTAGGTGAATTCTGTACTTTATCTGCTACCTCATTGTTTAGGGTATTTTTGCCTCCTATAAATGAGCTAATCTCTAAAGGTCTTTTTTTTAACCCTTTATTGAAGAGATTTATTTTATTGTACAGTCTTCATAATTTATACATTCATCTATTCATTTATTTGTTCATTCAAGACATATTGCTGTAACCATTCTGTGTTTTCTGGGCCCTAGGAATACTATAGCAAGACATATACCCCTGCAAGACATATACTCCATGGAGTTTTTACTATAGTTAGAGGGATAGACATTAGTAAAAATATTTACAATCGAAGGAAAAGTGCTGGAGCCATGAACAAATACAAAGAGCAATTAGACTGAATCTGGGGGTTGGCTTGTTGGTGATCGTGAAAGACTTTCAAAAGGAAGTTACACTTAAAGATGTGATTTGAAGGGTAAGCAGCAGTTAAAGGGGTAAAGGGAAGAGGGTACTACACTAAGGGAAGATTGTACATGGAGGGCTTCTCCCTCCATCACAATTCATAATGGTTCTTTTTCATTTTTATTATGATTTCATTAGGTATATATTAATAGTTACAAAGCATAGTACTGAACTTTTCTCTTGGTGTATCTGCGAGAATTTATTAGGACTGCTTAGGAAGGCCTGTGGTGAGTTGACATGGTAAGTTCCATCTGTTGTCATGCAATGTGTCTGTGGAGGGCATTAACTTTTCTGTTCTTAAGTTTGTTGGTGCTTTTATGCTGATAGTTTATGCTGAATCTTTCCAAAGGTATGGTGATAAACCTCTGCCTTGTTGGTTAGTGACAGGGTCTTGCTCTGTTGCCTGAGCCTCAGCCTTCTGAGTTGCCCAAACTATAGGCATACGCCACTATACCCGAGTAGGTTTTCTCCTTTTTTTAGAGATGACATCTCACTATGTTGCCCAGGCTGCTCTTGAACTCCACATCTCAGGTCATCCTTCCACCTTGGCTTTCCAAAGTGCTAGGATTACAAACATGAACCACCATGTCAGCCCACCTCTGCCTAAATAAGTGAATATTTTCTATTCAAACAAATAGATTCATTTGGTGTTTATAACATGAACAAAATAATTCAACTCCTTGGTTGAAAACTATGGTTTATCAAGGCTTTTTTTTACTTATAACTAGGATAAGAATCCAGGCAATTTTTGTTTTTCTTGTATTTATATTCTCAACTATTGACCCACAGCTGGAATTTTATGTAGCATATGGTCCCATACATTGCTGTAGTAGAAAATTCATATGAACAGAAGAGAAATCTCAGGAGATGAATATTATAATCCATCAAAACTTTCTGTAAGTACTGATTTTTTAAAAAACAAAGTACCTGCCACTGTTACATGGCATAAGTTATAAAATGCATTTATAACTGGTATAAGGGCATGCTAGAATTGTTTAAGGCACTTAGCAAAGTAAGAGAGAAGCTTGAAAAGGAAATTGGCTAGAAAAAGCAAAGGATGAATAATTTTTTGATTATTATATCTCTTTACCAAGAGATTGGTGAGCACATTTATCGAGCAAAGGGGCTTGGATTTGCTTGTAATGACTCCAAGGCACAGTGTGATGGTGGCTAAGGATTGTTATGAGAGAGAGAGAGAGACAGAGGCAGAGCAACAATCTAGAAGTAGATTTTTTTTTTTTTTTTTTTTGCAGTTTTTGGCCAGGGATAGGTTTGAACCCGCCACCTCCAGCATATGGGGCCAGCGCCTACCCCTTTGAGCCACAGGTACCACCCCAAGGTAGATTTTTTTTAATCAGACAAAATATATTTCTCAAGCACAGAAGCAATTGTTCATGATATGTTTTTCTAGCCACTTCAGTTTGCATAAAAATAATGTATTTGAAAGAGAAAATACTTTAGAGGTACCAGCCTTTCTCTTCTATCTCAGTACTACCACATTCTCTCTTTTTTTTTTTTTTTTTTTGAGACAAAGTCTCACTATGTCGCCCTCAGTTTATGTGCCCTCAGTAGAGTGCCATGGCATCACAGCTCACAGCAGCCTCAAACACTTGGTCTTACGTGATTCTCTTGCCTCAGTCTCCCAAGTAGCTGGGACTACAGGCGCCTGCTACAACACCCGGCTACTTTTCTGTTGCAGTTGTCATTGTTGTTTAGCTGGCCTGGGTTGGGTTCGAACCTGCCAGCCCCAGTGTATGTGGCCAGCGCCCTAACCTCTGAGCTACGGGTGCTGAGCCAGCACTGCCACATTCTTGTATGACCTAGAGTGATTGTATCTTTCTGAGCCTCATTAACTTATTTGTAAAATTAGGAAATATCTTAATGAAGTAATAAAACCTGATATTCATAATGAATGATGCTCCTGTGACCATAGAAGGCTTGAAGAGTCTGAAGTACTCACTAATTTTTATAGCGTTAGCTTTGTTTATAATTCTTATGAGTATATCCCTTTGCTTCGTTATCAGGAATGGCTATGAATCAAACTCCCTATGGGTGAGCTATAGAGGAATAAAGTGTATGCCATGCTGCTTCTTACAGGTGCTGATATTTCCTATAAGACATTCTTAATACATTTATAGTTATAAAGAAGATAGTTATTCTGTCAGTGTTGGCCCATGAGTAAAAGGTCAGCCAACAGTTCCTTGTCCTTGCCTAATACTTTTCTGTCCTTTGAATTTAGGAGCATGTATCCTGTTTGGAAATCCTTTCTCGAGGGAACAATGCAGGTAGCCCAGTCTCGGATCAATATATGTGAAAACTATAAAAACTTCATTTCTGAGCCTGCAAGGACAGTGAGAAGCTTAAAAGAACAGCAACTAAAAAGGGTATTATTTCTATTTCTGTTTTTTTAATATATGTATTTAATATCTGTATATATTTATTTAATATCTGTATTTTATATATGTATTAATATTTGTTAACGTGGAAGTTTAAGCTAAAGTGTATTTAAAACATCACAAATGTTTTTGGTTGACATTTTACTATGGTTTTCTGATCTTAACATGTTTCCATTAACTACTCTATTTTACAAACTGATGAAAGTGATTGTAACTTTTTTTTTTTTATTAAATCATAGCTGTGTACATTAGTATGATCATGGGGCACCATGTACTTGGTTCAGAGACCGTTTGACACATTTTCATCACACTAGTTAACATAGCTTTCCTGGCATTTTCTTAGTTACTTTGCTAAGACCTTTACATTCCACATTTACTAAGATTCACATATACCCTTGTAAGATGCACCGCAGGTATAACCCATTAGTCCCCCTCCCTCCACCTACCTCCTCTATGAATGTTTAGAAAGCTCAGTAAACACTTCTTAGAAATATCACTTTTCTGCCAGGTGCAGTGGCTCACGCCTACAATCCTAGCACTTTGGGAGACTGAGGTAGGAAGATCCCTTGAGCTTAGGAGTTCAGGATCAGCCTGAGCAAGATGGAGACTCCATCTCTGCTAAAAATAGAAAAATTAGCCTGGCATTGTGATAGGAGCCTGTAGTACTTATCTACAGGAACGAGGGAGGAGGATCGCTTGAACCGAGGATTTTGAGGGTGCTGATACCATGGCACTCTATCCTGCTAGCCCGGGCAGCAGAGTGAAACTTTGTCTCAAAAGAAAAAGAAAAAAAAAAGAAATATCACTTTTCAGCTTAATGCAAGTGAACAGACCTTTTAAGTTTAAAAATATTGGTATAGTTTGGTGTATGTATATGTATTTTTTTATTTCAAATTAATAAGAGGGTACAAATGTTTAGGTTACATTGTTTTCAATTTGAAGGTAAAGTCCAAGCTGTATTTGAGCCTTTGTGGGGGTGGGAGATGGAGGGGGGTAAACTCCCTCACATTGTGCACATTAGGTGAGATCCCCATAGCCTTCTCTCCTCCCCCCTCTGCTCTCTGTCCTCTCTCTCTCCCCTCTTGCTAGACTGTATTTGTGTTTTATGTTTTGTGTGGACGTGAAATTGTTTATTGGTTACATATTGATATTGAGTACATTGGATATTTTTTTCCCAGTCTTGAGATCTTTACTAGGAAGAATGTGTTTCAGCTCTATCCAGGTAAACACAGAAGAGTAAAGTCTCCATCTTTTCTTATTGCTGAATAGTACTCCATAGTATATGTATACCACAGTTTGTTAATCCATTCGTGGGTTGCTGGGCATTTGGGTTGCTTCCACACCTTGGCAATTATGAATTGAGCTACCATAAACATTTTGGTGCAAATAGTTTGTTATATATTAAAATAATTACAATGTTACTAATGCCATTAATTCTTGAAAAACAAGAATTACATTAATATTTTAGTTTCAACTTGAGCCGTTCTACATAATATTTAAAGGAAGTTGACATATTTTGACCAATATAGTAAACTTATTTTTAAAAACCCAATGGAGCTTAAAGTTTAATTATATAGGTTACACATGTTTCAAGTAGACATATTTCTTTGATTATACAGAAATTTAAAATTCATAGGAAAATGTCATTGTTTAATGTGATTTTTTTCTTTTCTTTTTCTCTTTTTTTTTTTTTTTTGTTGGGGATTCATTGAGGGTACAAGAAACCAGGTTACGCTGATTGCATTTGTTAGGTAAAGTTTCTCTTACAATCATGTCTTGGCCTCAAAAGGTGTGGCACACACCAAGGTCCCACTCCCCTCCCTCCTTCCCTCTCTCTGCTCTTCCTTTCCCCACGCCTCCTTCCTTCTTTCTCTCTCTGCTCTCCCTTCCCCCACCCCCACTGTGTCCTTAATTGTCCTTAATTTTATTTTTTTAAAAGTTTGCTGATTAAAATAAATGATTGAATTGTATCCTTTTGGAAATAGAGTTACAAAAATGGAGATTTTCATGATACCTAATTAGTTATTAAAGTTTTCTTGTGGATGTATTAATATTTTAGAAAATATTAAAGTATTTAAAAATAATATTTTAGAAACCATCCAACATTTTGATTCTAATTGTCATTTTGATTTTCAGAACTGTTTTACAAATAAATATTTTAAAAAACTGATCTTCCATATTTGCCAAAGATGATTTCATGAAATCAGTATGTTAAATGTATACGTGGGCTGGGCCCAGTGGCTCATGCCTATATCCCAGTCCTATAGTCTAGCACTCTGGGAGGCTGAGGTGGAAGGATTACTTGAGGTCAGGAGTTCCAGACCAGCCTAAGCATGAATGAGACCCCTGTCTCTATAAAAAATAGATAAAATTAGATGAGCGTGGTGGTGCACACCTGTAGACCTAGCTACTTTGGAGGCTGAGGCAGGAGGATCACTTGAGCCTAGGAGTTTGAACTTTCAGTGAGCTATGATGACACCATTGCATTCTAGCTGGGACAACAGAGTGAGACTCTCAAAAAAAAAAAAAAAAAAGTATATATGTGCATATGTAAAATTTTAATTTATTTAGCACACTCACCTAATATGCGTTGGCTTGAACTCATTTTCAAAGAATGCCTGTTTTATCTTTGCCAAAATGTAGCTCTTTTAAAGCTAACATAGTGAATGAATTTTCTGACCGCTGACCAATGGTTTGGGGTTGGAAGAAAATGTGCTTGTGTGCATGCGTGCATGTGTGTGTGTTTCTGATACTGTAGAAACTGGGTAAAAGGTACAGAGAATTATTGCTAGTTAACTTCCTAGCCAGAAGGAAATACTGCATTTAAAAGTACATTCACCGAATCTCTACTTGAATTACTGGAAATTTGTACCTTTTAAAATATGATAATACTTTTTTTTTTTTTTTTTTTTCTGAGGTTCAGGCCAAGTTTAATGAAAGGGGACAGGAAAAAAAAGATGGCGTCTGCCAATATTATAATACTTTAAAAGTATTAGCTACCTCTGGTACTTTTCTCTTGTATTGGTGGAATGGTTCTCAGACACGAATTTAACCAACATTCTTAGGCAATGTTTGGTGAAATTTGACAAATCCTCCTATCTGTGAATTTACTTGTTTTATATTATAGCTGATAATAATGCTGCTTATGTTCTATCTAGGTAACTGTTAAACACTAAGTACAACAAAAAAAATGCCCCTAGTCTGGATGGCTTCACACCAGAATTCTATCAGACCTTCAAAGAAGAGCTTATACCTAACTGCAGAAGTTATTCCAAAAAAAAAAAAATCGAGGAGGAAGGAATCTTCCCCCAACACATTCTATGAAGTAAACATTACCCTGATACAAAAACCAGGAAAAGACCTAACTAAAAAGGACAACTTCAGACCAATTTCACTAATGAATATAAACGCAAAGATCCTCAACAAAAATCCTAGCCAATAGACTACAGTTTCTCATCAAAAAATTCATACATTATGATCAAGTAGGTTTCATCCCAGGGAAGCAAGGCTGGTTTAACATACACAAGTCCATAAACATAATTCTAAGTGTATTTTGTCCAACTTTTACAGTTTCCAGCCTACAGAAAGGTTGTCTGATCTGAGTTATTCTGTCATGATCAGAACCAATTTTTACTTAAAATTCTTCCTCTGTAAAATTTTGCAGTTCATGTTCTTTTCAAAATTTTCTCTACTATGGTGGTTTTCTTTTATTTTGGGGATAAACACAGACACATTATAATTATGAAGGACCTGAGATTATAAGAAGAATTATGATGAAAGACTATAATGAGAATTACGGTCTTTTCCAAATCCTTTTCTATTTGCTGTCATTTGCTTATAAATCAGAACAAGAGCCACAACTACCTAAGGGCTTTAGCCCATATCATGGGTTTGTCCATATCTTTCTTATTTATACCAAGTTCAGTTATCTTCCTTGAAATAGTGATTCACATTTTTATAACAATTTAGAGTTTGAAAACTGTATTCCTTATATTCTCATTTGATTTTTGTAACAATGTAATAGGTATATAAGTATTGTTATTTTACAATGATGAAGCTAAGACTTAGATAGTAAGTCTCTTTAACATTGGAACAGGAACTTGAATATACTATTTCCTAATTTTAAATACTATATTATCTTTAAAAAAAACCATTGAAACTGAATATTTAAGCAGGTTTCCAAAAAAACACATGTAACTTTTACATAATAGTAGACTACTTAATTGTACTCCTTTTATCATCTTAGTATTTATAATCATTGTAATTAGTACATAATGGTTTATGATATTCCCTTCCCCCATTCTTTCTATTCTTAATTATCCATGTTTCTGTATAACTGTTATATTTATTATTTTTTATTGCTAAAGAAATTTTCCATTTATTTTGCTTTTATTATACCTATGTTTTTGGACATTACCGCTAAGTCTGCAGTAAAAGTTAACTTTTTGTTTTAATTATTTTCTTAGGTTAAATTTTCAGGACATGATTACTTGGTCAAAGAACCTAAGAGTTTATAGGATTTTGATGTATTGGTCTGGTTTTAATAGAATATATATATACTCAAGAATATATATCATATATTCATATATATATAGAATATATATATCATATAGAATATATATCATACTCAAGGACCATAATTTTAATTTTTTCAGTAGGATTCTGAATTATAACATCCAAATTTGTTATGATTTTATATGATCCCTTAGCCTTAATGTAAACTAATTTAAGCATTAACCCATTTATGCTGGAGATTGATTTTATAACAATGAATTGTTTAGGTACGTGGTATTCCAAAAATGGAACAGTAGGTACACTCCTTTCACATTGCACATAATGTATAAAATTGTTTCTTATCTCAGGAGGTGGTGACACCTGGTCTTCACTGTGATACTTAACAGGACACTTCATGTGTAAGGCAACATCACGTTTTTTCACATTGAAAAGTGGTGTTATTATGACATTCAACATACCATATTTGCTTTCCCTGTTTGACTATCACATGATTCATACCCTCATAGTGTGAGTCAGTGTTACGCTTCTGCCAAGTTCTAGAGGATGACTATGAGTCTCCAGATAATGGCATACCACATATCAATGAAACTCCAGAAAATCCACTGGCTTCTCATCATATGTTTTATGCAGTTTCTGAGCATTTTGTAAGACCGATTTGAAACAACAAAGGAGGCTTGAATACCATTTCTTTCCATGGGTTAATGCCTGACACTTATCAGTGTTGTCGTCAACTCTTGTCTACTCCTCCCATAAAATGGTTATACATGTTTGGCAGCTGAACTTGAATCTTCTTTCCTAGTTTCTGGGAATAATGATTGACAAGACACAAGGGATCAATACCAGTACCAGATGAGGCAACAGTGATAACACTGTTATCATTCCATTTTCATTCCATAACTCCCAGTTTGGAAGTTAGTCAAGTCAAGGTTTATACCCTTGCTTGCAGCATGTAAACTGAAGTATATGACAATGAATCCAATGACCTTGTCATCAAGAAAAAGTTCAAAAATTTCTGTAGGAGTTCTCATTTCGGTGAAGAAATCATTTGGTGGTTCTATAACTCTGCTTGTTATAGGCTGTGCAGTTAGGTCAGCTTTTTTCTGTTTGCAAACAATTTTTGTCACTTTCTTCCTTTTTCTTTCTTTCTTTTTGAGACAGAGTCTCACTTTGTTGCCTTTGGTAGAGTGCTGTGGCATCATAGCTCACAGTAACCTCAAAATCTTGGACTCTGGCAGTCCTCTTGCCTCAGGTGGCTGGGACTACAGGTGTGAGCCATCATGCCCGCTGTTACTTCCTTTTTCTTTTTCTTTTTTTTTTTTTTTGCAGTTTTTTTGGCTGGGGCTAGGTTTGAACCCACCACCTCCAGCATATGGGGCCAGCGCCCTACCCCGTTGAGCCACAGGCGCTGCCCTACTTCCTTTTTCTTTGATGGAGGAGGTTGCTGTGCAGTAGACACAGATGGAATTTCATGGTCAAGAGAGTCCTTTTCAGGTGCATATGAGGGATCATCTGAGTCAGACTCAGCATCATAGCCATTTTGAATAAGATATGCAGGTGTGTACAACAAAGAACCTGGCAGATTATTTATTGTTTCCACCTTCTTTGTTTCCTGAGTCCTCGTCAGAAACAGGTGCCATAGCATGTTCAGATGGTTGTATCACTATGGCACTTGCTTCTAGACCATGATCTGTCTCTAACAGATTAGTGATTTCATGTAAATTTAGAGTTTGAAGCATCTTGAAACTTGTAAAATGATTTCAACTAAAAAAGGGGAAAAAGATATTATTAGTCCTAGTTGTTGCAGCCTTGCCTAGTGCTCCAAAAATGAAACATACAAAGTATCAAACCTATAACTAATACTACAATAATAATTTCTGTATTTTCTTTTTATAGCATAATAGCATAATGAGTAGAGAAGTAATAGAAAAAAATTACTTAGTATAAGATGTAGTGCAGTAACCTTGTATTTATCTGTCTTTGGATGATTCTTCAAAAACTATCTGAAAATTTTTGCCAAGCTTCCAGCATGCAGGTATCTGTGGTAGTGATTATGTGCACCATATGATAACTTGTACCTTCAGGAACCAGATGTGTGAAAAATCAGACCTCAGCAATGACCTTGAACAATAAAATATAAAAAAGCTCTATGTCACTATGGTTCCAATAGTGGAACATGAGGCATAAGTGTGTTAATGCACACTCCTATCTGTGTCTGCTCATCGCAGACAACTATACTATTGAGAAAGAGCTGTACATATGTCGTCAAGAATTTTCTGGGGTTTTTTTCAGCTTTATTGAGGGATAATTGACAAAAAAATGTATACATGGGTCATTACGAAAGTTTTAAGATACACAAAAATCAAGAAACAAAATCCACATAGACAGAAACAAATGAAGCCCTCCCAACAACACCAATAAGCTAAGAAAGTTGAAACTTACGCAGGTGAATCAGAAAGGGTGCTGTTGACTGTGTTTCTTAGAAGTGAAATAATGGACCACAACACAGTCTGTCTCAAAACTTTTGTAGTAAAAAAACAAAACAAACCACTTTTGTAGTGACCTACATATATTCCAGGTATACAACATGTTTTGATATATGTATACACTGAGAAGTGAATAGCAAAATCAAGCTAATTAACCTATCACCTCACATAGTTTTTTGTGTGTGGTGAGCATACTTAAGATCTATACTCTTAGCAAATTTTAACTTTATGATACATTAGGTTCCAGAATTTACTCATCTTAAACTGCAAATTTATACCCTTAGGTTAACATCTCCCCACTTCCCCTACCCTCAGATCCCTACTCTCTCTTTAATCTGCCATTTTGCTAATGTCTGGTTACCTGAGGTTTGACATTAGCAAAATGGCAGGTGCATGTCTGTTAGCCTTGGAAGCACAATCCTGCCTGTCTTTGGGATATTTGCTAACACAGTAGATTTAGGTGCACTTGCCACATAGACAACAGGTAATTATATGAGATGATGCATATGTTAATTTGTTTGACTATAGAAGCCAGTGTACCATGTATATGTATATCAAAATATCATGTTGTATATCCCAAATTTATACAATGAAAAGAATAAAAAAACAGAAAATTATTAACTGATTTTGCTAGGTGCAGTCATCATTATCTTCTAGAATATAGAAACTGTTCTCCTCAAAATATATTCTTCAGAGAAAAAATGAAGATATCAAAAGAGATATTAGAGAGTAGGGGTCAGAGAGCAGGGGAAATGGGGAGATGTTAACCTAAGGGTATAAATCTGCAATTTTAAGATGAATAAATTCTAGAAACTAATGTATCATAAAGTAAGGGGTGGAGTTGGCTTCAACTGTTCAGAGTCTCATATCAACCATTAACAATATCCCCACTCTGGCCATCACCACCTGTCACACTGATATAAAGTCAGATAAAACATGATGCTTAAGTAATTTATCAAAATATAACTTAGGCAACAAGGATATAACTTAGACAACATGGACATCAGTCGCTTCAACAACAAGGCACAGAGACAAGATTAAGGAGAAGGAGGCAGTGAGATAAGTAAGTAAGGGAAGGAAGTAAACAAGAAGAAACCACACATGAGGAGGAACTAATAAAAAAATCTGGCAACATGAAGAAGAACAGATCAAATCCCTGCCAAGAGATCACAAGGCAGCTACCATAGATGATCCAAGTACAAAGAAATTATGGAAATGATGGATGGCAAAATAATGAAGGGAACTGAAGAGAAAGTGTTAAAATGTCCATACTTCCCAAAGCAATCTACCTATTCAATGCCATTCCTATCAAAATACCAACATCATACTTTCAAGATTTGGAAAAAATGATTCTGCGTTTTGTATGGAACTGGAAAAAACCCCGTATAGCTAAGGCAGTTCTCTGTAATAAAAATAAAGCTGGGGGCATCAGCATACCAGATTTTAGTCTGTACTACAAAGCCATAGTGCTCAAGACAGCATGGTACTGGCACAAAAACAGAGACATAGACACTTGGAATCGAATGGAAAACCAAGAAATGAAACTAACATCTTACAACCACCTAATCTTTGATAAACCAAACAAGAACATACCTTGGGGGAAAGATTCCCTATTCAATAAATGGTGTTGGGAGAACTGGATGTCTACATGTAAAAGACTGAAACTGGACCCACACCTTTCCCCACTCACAAAAATTGATTCAAGATGGATAAAGGACTTAAACTTAAGGCATGAAACAATAAAAACCCTCCAAGAAAGCATAGGAAAAACACTGGAAGATATTGGCCTGGGGAAAGACTTCATGAAGAAGACTGCCATGGCAATTGCAACAACAACAAAAATAAACAAATGGGACTTCATTAAACTGAAAAGCTTCTGTACAGCTAAGGAGACAATAACCAAAGCAAAGAGACAACCTACACAATGGGAAAGGATATTTGCATATTTTCAATCAGACAAAAGCTTGATAACTAGGATCTATAGAGAACTCAAATTAATCCACATGAAAAAAGCCAACAATCCCTTATATCAATGGGCAAGAGACATGAATAGAACTTTCTCTAAAGACGACAGACGAATGGCTAACAAACACATGAAAAAATGTTCATCATCTCTATATATTAGAGAAATGCAAATCAAAACAACCCTGAGATATCATCTAACCCCAGTGAGAATGGCCCACATCACAAAATCTCAAAACTGCAGATGCTGGCGTGGATGTGGAGAGAAGGGAACACTTTTACACTGCTGGTGGGACTGCAAACTAGTACAACCTTTCTGGAAGGAAGTATGGAGAATCCTCAAAGCACTCAAGCTAGACCTCCCATTTGATCCTGCAATCCCATTACTGGGCATCTACCCAGAAGGAAAGAAATCCTTTTATCATAAGGACACTTGTACTAGACTGTTTATTGCAGCTCAATTTACAGTTGCCAAAATGTGGAAACAGCCTAAATGCCCACCAACCCAGGAATGGATTAACAAGCTGTGGTATATGTATACCATGGAATACTATTCAGCCATTAAAAAAAATGGAGACTTTACATCCTTCGTATTAACCTGGATGGACGTGGAAGATATTATTCTTAGTAAAGCATCACAAGAATGGAGAAGCATGAATCCTATGTACTCAATTTTGATATGAGGACAATTAATGACAATTATGGTTATGGGGGGGGAAACAGAAAGAGGGAAGGAAGGAGGTGGGTGGGGCCTTGGTGTGTGTCACACTTTATGGGGGCAAGACATGATTGCAAGAGGGACTTTACCTAACAATTGCAATCAGTGTAACCTGGCTTATTGTACCCTCAATGAATCCCCAACAATAAAAAAAAAAAAAGAAAAAAAAAAAATACAAAAGGAAATCCAAAAGTAGACCCAAGAAAGAAAGACATGAAGAAATTAGAAAGGATGTATTGGAGATTAAAGAATTGAAGGTGTCATTCAGGGAGTTTCAAAATGCAGTGGAAAGTTTCAATCACAGATTAAACTATGGAGAAGAAAGAATGTCAAGAGTTGAAGCCAAGGCTCTTGAGATAACTCAGTCTTTTAAAGAGGCAGAAAAGAAGAGAGTAAAAGCAGAGCAATCTCTTAGAGAATTATGGGACTTCATGAAGCATATAAACATATGAATTATCCATATCCGTGAAGGAGAAAAGTGACCTAAAGGCATGAAAGCTGTCCTGGAGGATATTGTAACTGAAAATTTACAAGAGTCACCAAAGATTCAGACATACTTCTTTTATAGGTATTGAACCGCCTTTTATCTCAGTTCAAACAGAGCATCACCTAGACACATTGTAATGAACCTGACCAAGGTGAAGATGAAAGAGAAAAAAGTACAAGCAGCTAGGAGTAAGCACCAACTGACCTACAGGGGCAAATCCAGCAGCATGACAGCAGATTTCTCAACTGAAACTTACAAGCCAGGAGAGATTGGCTCCCACATCCAATATACTCAAACAAAACGACTTCCAGCCTAGGATTCTGTGTCCTCCTAAACTAGATTTGTTTCATTATTTGATGGAGAAATCAAATCTTTAAGTGATAAGCAATCATTCAGGAAATTTGCCACTCTAGCTTTGCAGGAAATACTCAAACCATACTACACAAAGACCATCATCAGTTGGACCATCAGCAAAATAAAGACACCCAGAAACTAAAGGTCAAAGCCTAGCTTCCACAATGGATCAAGTGATTAAAAAGTAGGCAACATCCACAAAAGAAAATTAACAAACTTCACCATATTTATCAATTCTCTGAAAAATGTGAACAGCTTTCCCCACTGCAGAAGCACAGACTGACTGACAGGATAAGAAAGCCAATATGCTGTTTTCAGGAGACATATTTAACCTCTAAGGGCAAAACCAGACTCAAGGTGAAGGGTTAGAAAACAATAGTTCAAGCAAATGGAAATCAGAAGAAAGCAGGGGGTCTTGGTCTTATTTGTAGATATAATTAGATTTAAAGCAACAAAAGTGATGAAAAAGATGGATACTA
Organism: Nycticebus coucang; assembly: GCF_027406575.1. Classification (NCBI taxonomy): domain Eukaryota; kingdom Metazoa; phylum Chordata; class Mammalia; order Primates; family Lorisidae; genus Nycticebus; species Nycticebus coucang. The sequence goes on along the minus strand of NC_069793.1, from coordinate 65,937,295 downwards.
TATATTAGTTAAGAGAGCAATACAACAAGAAGATGTTTTGATCCTAAATATATATGTACCCAACTAAATTGCTACCAGATTTATAAAATGAACCCCAGTGGGTCTGAACAGTATAATAACCTACAACACCATTAATAGCTGAGGCCATCAACACCCTACTGACAGAACTGGATAGATCCTCTAAACAGAAACTAAAGAAGCAATGGACTTAAACATGACCTTAGAACAACTGGAATTAATAGACATATACTGATCATACCACTCCAGTATTACTGAATATATATTCTTCTCCTCAGCTCATAGATTATTCTCCAAAATTGATCATATCCTAGGGCATGAAGCAAACATGGACAAATTTAAAAGAATAGGAATTATACCTTGTGTCTTTTTAGACCACAATGGAATAAAGATAGAATGCAACTCAAACAGAAACCTTTATCCCCGTACAAATTCATCAAAACTAAATAACTTTGTGCTGAATGACATCTCAGTCAGGGAGGAAATAAAGAAGTAAATCATTAGGTTCCTCAAGCAAAACAACAATGAAGCCACCGTCTGTCAAAACCTTTGGAATACTGCAAAAGCAGTCCTAAGAGAGAAAATTATCACATGAGATGCCCACTTCCAAAAAACAGAAAGAGACTGGACACTGTGGCTCATACCTGTAATCCTAGTATTCTGGGAGGCTGAGGCAGATGGATTGCTTGAGTTCAGGAGTTTGAGACCAGCCTGAGCCAGAGGGAGACCCCAACTCTAAAAATAGCTGGGCATTGTGGCAGATGCCTGTAGTCCCAGCTACCTGGGAGGCTGAGGCAAGAAAATCACTTGTGCCCAAGAGTTTGAAGTTGCTATGAGCTATGATGCCATAGTACTTGACTGAGGGTAACAAAGTGAGACTCTGCCTCAAAAAAAAAAAAAAAAAAAAAAAATCCAGAAAGAGCACACATCAATAATCCAATGAATCATCTCAAGGAACTGGAAAAGGAAGCAAGCCAATCCCAAACCTAGCAGAAGAAAAGAAATAACCAAAATTAGATCAGAATTAAATGAAATTGAGAAAAACCTCTCAGAATAGTAACAAAACAAAAAGTTGGCTCTTTGAAAAGGTAAATAAAACCAATAAACCCTTGCCCATACTAACTAGAAACAGATAAATAAGATCTTTTTTTTGAGAGTCTCACTTTTGTTTCCCCCTGTAGAGTGCTATACTATCACAGATCACAGCAACCTCTAACTCTTGGGCTTAAGTGATTCTCTTGCCTCAGCCTCCCAAGTAGCTGAGACTACATGTGCCCACCGTAACACCCAGCTATTTTTTTAGAGACAGGGGTCTCACTCTGGCTCCAGTTGGTCTTGAACTCGTGAGCTCAGGCAATCCACCCACCTTGGCCTCAGTAAGCCACCATGCCCAGCCAGAAAAATAAGAACTCTAAGAGCCTCACTGATAAGGGGGAAATAACAGATACCACAGAGCTACAAAAGAGCATCACTGATTACTACAAAAACCTCTGCCCAGAAATTTGAAAATGTGGAGGAAATGGATAAATTCCTGGAATCACACAACCTCCCTAGACTTAACTAGGAAGGAATAGAATTCTTGAATAGACCAGTACTAAGCACCAAAATAGCAACAATAAAAAAGCTTCCCACAAAAAATGTCCTGGACCAGAGAGTTTTATGCCAGAATTCTACCAGACTTCAAAGAAGAGCTTGTACCTATATTGCAAAAACATTGAAGGAAGAGATATTCCTCAATTCTTTCTATGAAGAAACATTGAAGGAAGAGATACTCCTCAATTCTTTCTATGAAGCAAATATCACCCTGATACCAAAACCAGTAAAGGACTCCCCCCAAAATGAAAACTACAGACCAGTTTCACTAATGAATATTGATGCAAAAATGCTCAATAAAATCCTAGCAAATAGAAAACAGCTACACATTAAAAAATTACACATCACAATCAGGTGGGCTTTATACCAGGGATGCAAGGTTTGTTTATATATGCAAATCTACAAATGTAATTTGCCACATAAACATAAGCTAAACCAAAGACCATATGATTGATCCTCTGAATAGATGTAGAAAAAGGATTTGACAAAATTCAGCATCCTTTTCTGACAAGAACACTTAAGAAAATAGGCATAGATGGGGCATTTCTTGAACAGATAAAAGCCTTCTACAACAAACCCACAGCCAACAGCATTCTGAATGTAATAAAATTGAAAGCATTTCCACTGAAAACAGAACCAGACAAGGACTGTCCACTGTTGCCACTACTATTCAACATAGTGCTGGAAGTCCTAGCCAGTGAAATTAGGCAAGAAAAGGATTACCACCCTTTTGGCCAGAGATGCTATCTTCCAGTAATTCACCAAAATGGCAAACACAAAGGGAAAGAGGAGAGGCACCAATAAATGTTCTCTAGGCCTTCTAGAAAATGTGGAGTTGTTCCTTTGGCCACATATATGTGAATCTACAAGAAAGGTGGTATTGTAGACATCAAGGGAATGGATACTATTCAAAAAGGCATGCCACACAAATGTTACCATGGCAAAACTGAAAGAGTTGAAAGTATTACCCAGCATGCTGTTGGCATTGTTATAAATAAACAAGGGCAAGATTCTTGCCAAAAGGATTAATGTTCATATTGAGCATATTAAGCACTCCAAGAGCTGAGATAGCTTCTTGAAACACATGAAGGAAAATGATCGGAAAAAGAAGGAAACCAAAGAGAATGGTACCTGGTTCAACTGAAGCACCAGCCTGCTCCACCCACAGAAGCTCACTGTGTGAGAACCAACAGAAAGGACCCTGAATTCTTGAAACCTGTTCCTTACGAATTCATGGCAGAGAACCAGTTGAGCAGGAACATAAAGTGCTGGAACCTATTCCTCATGAATTCATGGCATAATAGGTGTACAGCATAGGACACAGGATAATCAAGAGAACCAGTGAACAGGAACATAAGGTGCTGGAACCTATTTCCTATGAATTCATGGCATAGTAGGCACAGCAAGCTTTGTCATATTCAATAGAAAAGCACCTCCCCGAGCTGCTGGGAACCTTTTCACCATGAATTCGTGGCATAATAGGTATTAAAAATAAAAGGCTACTATACAAAAACAAAACAAAAGAATAAAAAAAAAAAGGATATCAAGGGTATCCAAATAGGGACAAAAGAGGTCGAACTTTCACTTTTTCCTGATGATATGATTCCTTAGAAAACCCCAAGAACTCAACCACAAGACTCCTCAAAGTGAACGAGAAATACATTAACATCTTGGAATGTAAAATCAGTAGCCTTCATATATGTCAATAACAGTCAAGCTGAGAATCAAATCAGAGACACAATACCCTTCACAGTAGCTTCAAAGAAAATGAAATAACCTGGGAATATACCTAATAAAGAATTTTAAGGCGCTCTATAGAGAGACTGCAAAACCCTGAGAAAACAAGTAACAGAAGATGTTGACAAATGGAAGAACATACCATGTTCATGTCTGGGAAGAATTAACTTTGTTAAAATGTCTACTACCCAAAGCAATTTACAGATTTAATGCAATCCCCAATAAAACACCAACATCATACTTTGGAACTTGAGAAAATAGTTCTTCATTTCATTTGGAGCCAGAAAAAAGCCAAATAGACAATGCAATTCTTAGAAGTACAAACAAATGTGGAGGCATCACTTTACCAGACTTATATTTTACCGGGTTATACTACAAGTCCATAGTGATCAAAACAGCATGGTATTGACACAGAAATAGTGACATACATCTATGGAACAGAATCAAAAATTTATAGATGGAACCAGCCTAATATCACCATCAGATCTTTGTTAAACTAAACAAAAGCCTACATTAGGGAAAAATCATTTCTATGTAATAAATGGTGCTGGGAAAACTGATTAGCCACATGTAAAAGACTGAAACTGGACCTGCACCTTTCATCACTCACAAAAATTGATTCACACTGGATAAAAGATTTAAATCTAAGACACAAAATGATAGAAACTCTAGAAGACAGTGTGGGAAAAACTCTTGATAATATCAGCCTGGGGAAAGATTTTACGAAGACCCCATTGACATTCGCAGCAATAACAAAAATAAATAAATGGGACCTGATCAAGCTAAAAAGCTTCTGTACAGCTAAGGGCACAACAATTAAATAGACAACCTTCAGAATATGAGACAATATTTGCATGTTATGAATTTGACTAAGAGCTAATAATCAGAATCTACAGAGAACTGAAACTAATCAACAAGAAAAGAGCAAACAATCCCATTTATCAGTGGGCAAGAGACATGAACAGAACCTCGTCCCCAGAAGACAAAAGAATGGCCAAAAAACAGATGAAAAAATACTCATCAGACCTAATCATCAGAGAAATGCAAATCAAAACTACCTCGAGATATCACCTAATCCCAGTGAGAATAACCCACATCACAAAGTCCCAAAGCTGCAGATGCTGATGTGGTTGTGAAGAGAATTCCACTGTTGGTGGAATTGCAAGCTAATATAGCCTTTTTAGAAAGACGTATGGAGAATCCTGAAATAACTAAAAGTAGACCTTCCATTTGCTTCCACAATCCTGTTACTTGGTATCTACTCAGAAGTAAAAAAAAAAAAAATTTTTTTTTTACCATAGGACATTTGCACTAGAATGTTTAACACAGCTCAATTCACAAATTCCAACAATGTGGAAACAACCCAAATGCCCAGCAACTCACAAATGGATAAATAAACTATGACTATGTTATATGTATACCATGGGTTACTATTCAGCCTTAAAAAAAAAATGGAGACTCTATGTCTTTTGTATTTATCTGGAAAGACTTAGAGAACATTCTCCTAAGTAAGATATCACAAGAATGAAAAACCAGGCATCTAGTGTACTCAATACTAATAGGAAACCAGTAGATGAACAACTACATGCTCACAAGAGAAAAACACAATAAATTCAAGGTGGCGAGGGAGGAGAGAGAGGTTTAGTAAGCTCTCGCCTAATGGCACAATGTAGCAGTGTATGGCATACATCCTGGGAGAAGGCTCAACTGCAACTTGGACTTTACCTAACAAATGAAAAATGTAACCTAATCATTTGTACCCTTATTTATTAATCTGAAATTTTAAAAAATTATATTGTTAAAAATTAGTCTGTATAGCATATTTTATTTTTGTAAAACTGAATGTAAGCATGAGCATGTTTTATATATGCTTATTTCTTAAGGATATGTAAGAAAATATAAGCCTTGACCTCAAGATGTTTACTGGTGATTGATGGGAAGGGGAAATTCCACTTTTTACCTTTTTGTCTTCTGCTATTAGTACATTTTTAAACAGTCAGTTTGTATTATTTTTATAATATTTAAATAATAAAGTATTGCAAACAAAAAAAATTGACAAAAATATCCCCCCCAAAGCCTCACCCAGTCATTCAATGTGTAACCCATTAAAAGAGGTGTAGGGGAGTTTTGTTTTCATTATAGTACCTTATCTGGAAAATAATTTCGAAACTATTTTAGTAAAGAAATAAGTATTGATGCTTTAAAAAAATAAAATATAATACAATATTAATATTTGTAATTATACTCATGTTGTCCACAACTAAATCTCTAGACTTACTCATCCTATGTATTTGCAACTTTGTACTATCTCCTTATTTGCTCCCCCACCCAACTCCAAGTAACCACCACTTTATTTTCTACTGTGGTGTATTCAACATTTTTCCCTTTTCTTTTTGTAATATACTACAGGTCTGTAAGATCATGCTGTATTTTTCTTTCTGTTTCTGGCTTATTTCACTTGGTTTAATGTCCTCCAGGTTTATCCATGTTGTGGAAATCCAAAAAAGGATCTGCTTTTTTGATATAATATTCCATTGTGTATATACAAGGTGTCCATAAGTTTGTGTGCAATTTAAAATAGTTGTAACTTTCTCATTATTCCAGATAATTAAGATTGCTGAGCAAAGGAATTTAATTTTTCCTATTTCTTTCTTTTTTTTTTGAGAAATGTTAATGTCTGCATAACATCCATCAATAGAATTCCTTTTAAAAATTAACAAAAAAAAGTTGTACCTTTGTAAGTATATGTGATAGAAAGAATCTGTACAAAGGATTAGAAAGAAAAAAAACACATTTTTTTTGTTTTTGAGACAGTCTCACTTTGTCATCCTGGGCAGAGCGCCGTGGTGTCATTACGCACTGCAACTTCCAACTCCTGGACTCAAGCGATTCTCTCATCTGAGCCTCCCGAGTAGCTGGGACTGCAGGTGCCTGCCAGAATGCCTGACTATTTTCAGAGACAGGGTCTCACTCTTGCTCAGGCTGGTCTCGAACCTGTGAGCTCAGGCAGTCCACCTGCCTCGGCCTCCCAGAGTGCTGGGGCCACTAAGCCTGGCCTAAGAAACACATTTTTTATTGTTCTTCTTATTTTCAACATGTCTACCATTATTTCTAATACAAATGCTAATATGATCCTGTAGTTCTTGGAAAACATTTTCAAGCTGATTTTCAGTAATACTAGCAATCACATTGGTTATCCTAGCTTGTAAGTCTTCTAAAGATCGAGGTTTGGTTGAATAAATGTTAGTTTTTACTAACATTTGAAAAGAAATGTTCCCATGAAAAGAAATTCAGTGCAATCAAATCACATGTACTTACAAAGTTACAACTACTTTAAATTGCGCACAAACTTAATGGACACCCTGTATGCCACAGTTTCTTTATCTATTTATTCATCAATAGTCACTTTGCTTGTTTCCCTATCTTGCTATTATGAATAATGCTGTAGTGAACATGAGAGTACATTTATCTTTATGAGGTAGTGATTTCCTTTTCTTTGGATATACACATCGAGGCTTTTCTTAACATAGGATTATGGTGATCAGAGGATTAAAGATCATTATTAAATAAATAATGAACAATAAATAAATAATAAATGTTTGTGATTCCCAAGTTTCCTGTTTCTGTCCTTCATCTTGGGCTTATCAATTCAGACTTCTCAGATGTCACTTCTTGCCTAAGGGTGAATTCTTCAGTTCCCTTTGTACCATCAGTTACCCAAACATGTAGAGAAACTTATATTAAGTTATGAAGAAATATAAAATTGCATTATTCTTTTGCCTTTATTACCATTATATCTCCAACAATAAGAGCATTTTTATAGCAGATCTTTTTATGCTTTACTTTAGTATCAGTCATCAGCAGCAGCTCTCAAATTATTTCTCAAAGCACAGTTGTAAGGCAAACCGTGACAACATTGGATGTAGTACTTGAGAGTACCAGCTGTTTACTGGATTTTATTTAGTAATTTGAAGGACACTAAAAGTACTGATTCTTCTCCTTGGTTTCCATCCTGAAGGCATAATGTGTCATTTTCTGTAAGCCTAAAAGCTAAAATTGTAATAATTGTACTTTTGTGTTTTACAGTGTGTGGACCAGTTGACAAAGATCCAAACTGAATTACAAGAGACAGTGAAAGATTTAGCTAAAGGCAAAAAGAAGTACTTTGAGACAGAGCAGATGGCACAGGCAGTACGAGAGAAAGCTGACATCGAAGCAAAGTAAGTATGTGTTTTAGCATTTGAAGAAATGATTATGCAAATGAATGTTATTTTTGCTAATGCTTTGTTTTCTGTTAATACAGGGCACAGACTTATTCTCAGGTAGTGTTGATTTCATTTGACTTTGCATCACATTTTTTTATATTGGCTTATTTTTATTCAAATTAACATAGCAAAATAGCAATATTTGATGCATTTGTTTTTTTGAAAAGGAAAGACAGTAAATGAATATTATAATTACAGACTTGAAAGTTTATCAAAATTCTAGTTAAAGTTGCTATGGTGTCTGAATATCAGAGCTTAAGAGCTTCATTTTTCTCATGCTAGGCTCTCAATCAATTGTAGTTGGAAATTTCTGTGATCTTCAGGATGCCGTCAGAGGGTCGTGGATGCATCAAGTAAACAAGAGCACTGACCTCCACATAGAAAGCCCACCCCAGGCACTGTTTTTGTCTTTTACCTGAAATTCTAGTAAATATACTTTAGCAATTGTGTGACTTTCCTTTTTAATATGTGTAAATTTCAAGTCCTTTATTTTGAGAATAAGAGGGAAGTAACAAGAGATTTTTGCAGCGATAACTTGAAGAATGGTAGAAAGTTGATGAGAAAAAATAAACCTTTGACGTAGAACTGTACTCTGGAGAGATCTGTGAGAAGAAGAGCTAAGACTTTAGTTTAATGTGCTGGCTGATTTAGAATATAGGAGTCTGAACTCCTGGTCATGAAATCAGAAAAGCTTTGAACACTTATGCAGACAAACCAGCAAGGAGGGGGACTGTCTTTCTAATATGATTTTTATTTACAGGAAATTTAAGCAACCTTATTAGCATCTTGTGAAAATGCAAGGGCTCTTAGAAAGTTTATTTAGTACTAAGAGATGGTAAATGAATACTCATCAAGTACTCAATGTTACAGGAAAACATATTTAATATTTTCCCAGTTTTTGTTTATTATCTTTATTATTTAAAATTTTGAGCATACAAGTATTTTCTGTACTTTCATAGAGTCAGTGACCCCGTCTTCTCAATAAGACCTCAAGTTTTTAAGTTAGGAGATTTCCATTGGGAATATCTCGTCATCATGGTTTTTAGGAACTTGTTTTTTAAACTCCCCCAGATTCTAGAACAGAGAATTGACAGATTCATACAGTGTCTATACTTAATTTAGCTAGAGCTCACAGTGTAAAAATGAGGACAGTGGTAAGCTATTCCTAAAATGTATGGATTTGATGGTTCAATTCACAGAGCTGATCAGAATTCTAACATGGCCCAAAATCAGAGGTTATACAACAGGTTAGACATATTATTTCAATATGTAACTTTTCTGGATAAGTAATTCGACACAGAGTAAGAACTGCCTCTTTCTCTCCATTCATTTGTATTGGGTGCAGAGATGAATAAGCTAAATTTTGTGCTCTCAAGGAGGTTCAAACTAAAATTAGAAAATGTGTTTAAAAGTAACTTTACGATTTATTTATTAACACTAAACTTGAAGAAATTAAATGCCTAAAGTCACTCACCTAGTCACTAATAATTTATAATAGTAATATGAAAATACTGTTATGAAACCATAGAAAATATACAGATTAATTTCGCTTAACAATAAGGGAAGCCTTTATAGAAGTGCCATTTGGATAGAATCTAGAAGAATAAATATGATTTTTTGAAGTAGAAATGGGAAGGAAGATCAGGAAGTGGAAATGAAACTGGACTACTTATATTATGGCTTTGATAGATGATTTAATAGATGGTAAGATGTGCACATTAGGAGAGACGATAGAAGGAAAAAGTATACAATTTGAAGGAGATAGTGAATTCCATTTTGAATATGTATATACTGTAGAGCTTGGGAGACACTGGATTAAAATAAACATGTTTGTTAGGTAGTCAAATAGCTGAGATGAGAATTTAAGCCTGAAGATCCCACTTTGGGGGTCAGTTGCCTATAAAATCATATACAGAATGAGATGAAAGTTGAGTTTAGAAACCTCTGAGAATGTTAACATTTGAAGGGTAGCACACAATATAGTCCAGTATTTGTGTAGTGTATAATTTGTAAAAATCCTATGTTATTTTTTCTAGATTGTAATCTTTGGGAGAAAGTACTGTCTTATTCTATCATGAATACCTACCATAATACCACACAAGAAGTGTATAAAGAGTAGCAAATAAAGCAAAAGCTTATTTGGGTAATGATTATAGAAAAAAAAAACTGGAAATACCCTAAACACAGTCTTTCTTCCCAAAACAGGCTTTAAGATTTGAGTTTGTATAGTACTCTGGCAGGCCGAGGTGAGTGGATTGCTTAAGCTCAGGAGTTTGGGACCAGACTGAGCTAGAGCGAGACCCTGTCTCTACTAAAAATAGAAAAAACTGAGGCAAGAGGATCGCTTGAGCCCAACAACTAGAGGTTGCTATAAGCGATAATGCCATAACACTCCAGTCAGGGCACCAGAGTGAGACTCTGTCTTTAAAAAAAAAAAAAAAAGATTTGAGTTTGTGGTCTTTGCTTTTCTAGATTAAAATAAATAGGAATCTAATTAATAAATACAAGAAACCCATGAAATATGAATATGACAAGGTAGAAATAACATGAATATCCTAAACCAAAGTTTTGTTTTGTTTTTAACAGTGGGCAACTAGTTGGGATGTACATGTGTTCATTTCTGAGTTTTTTCTCTCTTGTTAGAAAGATTAAAAAGCTGCTCTTGCTATCCTCTTCACACTGGCTCTGCAGACACTGGCTGATCTTTCTTCCAAGTTGGTTTGCAACCTGACTTCATGGGGCATAGCTGCCAGCACATGCATTGAGTTCTTCCCATAACAATCACCGTGACACTGCGTCAAGACAAACATTGCAGCTTCAAAAAAAAAAAAAAAAGAATCACTAGTCCTGGGAGTTCCTTGTTCCTTAATGTTTATTGACTTTCACCATGTAGTTATCTCTAGTTACTTGGGTAAAACCAATATATTTTTAGTACAGATTGTTAGATTATGTTAATCCTTCCCAAACAGAAAAGGATTGAGGGAGATAAGAATACTAGAGTGGGAGAAGAGTAAATAGAACCAAAATCATCCAGGGAAGAGGGTTCAAGGACTTAGAACGTTCAGAATACCCTTAAAAGTGGAGGGTGCACACAGGCAGTTACCCAAGAAAGAAGAACATTTACTGGGGGAAATAATGGAAGTAAGGGCTTTCTAGAGCCTGTAGCTATACATTCCTGGTGTTACACCCTTTCTCACACAGTGCTGAAAGCCTGCTTTACCCCTGCCTCCATAGGTAGGTTGGCCCTGGGTTACTCTAACCTTTCTTGCAAAACCTAAAGTATGACTTAGCAATTATAAATTGGGCTGCAATAAACATTCTGGAGCCCAAGTGCCCATCCACCCACGAATGGATCAATAAATTGTGGTATATGTATACCATGGAATACTATGCAGCCTTAAAGAAAGATGGAGACTTTACCTCTTTCATGTTTACATGGATGGAACTGGAACATATTCTTCTTAACAAAATATCTCAAGAATGGAAGAAAAAGTATCCAATATACTCAGCCCTACTATGAAACTAATTTATAGCTTTCATATGACAGCTATAACCCTATTATAGCACAAGAATATGGGGAAAGGAGCAAGGGAGGGGAAGGGAGGGGGGAGGCTGGCTGGAGGGAGGATAATTGATGGGACCACACCTATGGTGCATCTTAGAAGGGTACAGGTGAAACTTACTAAATGCAGAATATAAATGTCTGCCAGGAAGGCTGTGTTAACCAGTGTGATGAAAATATGTCAAATGGTCTGTAAAACCAGTGTATGGTGCCGCATAATCGCTTTAATATACACAGCTATGATTTAATAATAAATATAAATAAAAATAAATAAAAAGCTTTTAATTGCAAAAAAAGAAAAAGAATATAAATGTCTGAACACAATAACTAAGAAAATGCCATGAAGGCTATGTTAACCAGTTCAATGAAAATATTTCAAATTGTATATAAAACCAGAACATTGTACCCCATGATTGCATTAATCACAGCTATGATTTAATAAAAAAGATATAAAATAATACATAATGTGACTATAAGATATAAATCTATAAATTGAAATACAAGACAAAAAATAACAAAAAAAGTAATGACGAGTTCAAACCCAGCCCGGGCCAGGTAAACAACAATGATAGCTGCAACAAAAAAATAGCTGGGTGTTGTAGGGGGCACCTATAGTCCCAGTTACTTGGGAGGCTGAGGTAAGAGACTATATTAACCCCAAGAGTTTGAGGTTGCTGTGAGCTGTGACGCCATGGCACTCTACTGAGGGCAACAAAGTAAGACTCTATCTCAAAAAAATAAATAAAAATAAATAAATAAATAAAATAATTTAGTAATATATTTGGTAATTTTATTATGATATAATCGGATAATTTTATTAAACATATTTTTCTATTCTTATTATAGATCTAAACTTAGTCTTTTTCAATCAAGAATCAGTTTACAGAAGGCAAGTGTGAAGGTGAGTTTTTAAGTGTGTTTCACAATTAAGAAAAACCTCTAAGTTTATAAGTTTATTGAAATCTTTTTGAGGGGTGAAGTCGGATTATTTCTACCTTACAGAAGCATTTCGAAGTCATTAACTCTTAACTTTCCCTCTTCCTATTTCTTGGAAGTGTTACACTTAGATGTTAGCACTTTGGACACAGCTTACTTCTCAAGAGTGCTATAGGGATAAGTTTCTATATCTTATGCTAAGATAGCCTGTTTTAGCTCTTAATCCAGAAGACTTAGTCCAGAGGTTTTAGGAAGCTCTACAAAATCTGTTTCAGTTAGACTTATATCCCTATGCAGATATTCTGGGCCAGATGCAAGTGAGTTTGGCCTGTGGAACCTTCCAGTTGTGGAATGACTAAGTAAGCTTAGTGACCTGACTTTGGGTCTCAGGCTCCCAACTAGCATGTAGTTCTTCTGGCACATTGGGAGTGGTTTTTGTTTGTTTGTTTGATTGTTTTTTGAGACAGAGTCTCACTCAGTCGCCCTGGGGTTGAATGCTATGGCATCATAGTTCACAGCAACCTCAAACTCTTAGACTCAAGAAATCCTCTTGCCTCAGCCTTTCTAGTAGCTGGGACTACAGGCACCTGCTACAACACCCACCTGTTTTTAAAGACAGGGTCTTGCTTTTGCTCAGGGTGGTCTCACACTCCTGAGCTCAGGCAGTCCACTGGCCTCGGCCTCCCAGAGTCCTAGGATTATAGGCAAAAGCCACTGCACCCGGCCCAGGAGTGTTGATTTTTTAAAAACTATTTTTTAACTCTCCTAGATTTACCATGACTTCTAAGATAATATACTTAATTTTGGAAACTTTTATTTTCCCATCTGAATAAAATGAGCAAGATATTTTGAATTTTTCTAGAAAGCCTTGAAAATATATTAAGTATAATTAACAAATATTTGGAAATGCTCTTACCATGTGTAACAGGTCTAGACGTCACTGTTTTATTCCTCATTAGTGATAAGTAATTGTTATATACACATAAACGTTTTTCCCACATGGTTACCTTTATTCTTGGTGGAAAGCCATTGATTGTCAACTAAAAGTAGTATTCTTATGTGTTTTGCAGTGCAATGCCAGCTTACATTGATTTTTTCTTTTTTTTTTTACTGTGTTTTAGTTAAAAGCCCGGCGATCTGAGTGTAATTCCAAAGCTACCCATGCAAGAAATGATTATCTTCTTACTCTAGCAGCAGCAAATGCACATCAAGATCGCTACTATCAAACAGATTTAGTTAACATTATGAAGGTAATGCAGTTTTAATATTTGTGGTAATTTTGCTTTATTAAAAACAAAAACAACTCACGAGTTTGGTGTTGGGTATATGAATTGCACCTGTAGGCTAGTAGTCAGGCTACTTTGCATTTCATTGGAATATATTTGATACTGTTTGGGTACTTTCTGTTTCAGATAATTCAGAATTATTTTTTAGTGTAAGAAAATGTTTAAAGCTAAATCACAGTAAAGTATTATTCCTCAACTGTGGCAGATATTTGCTGTGTAGTGGTTATTGATATATAAGATATAATGTAAGATTGTTATAAAAGAAATGAAATACTAACTCTTAAGCTGGCAAACTGCTTTTAAGCTATTTCCTGAGACTCAAGTCCTTAGTAACAATGAAGTATTGAAGGCAAGCAGAGTATCTTCTGAATCATCAGAGAAAGACTGATATCTCAGAGTAGGTATTTTTTTTTGGCTTTCCAACTATGTCTAATATATACTAATTATGTTGGCTATCTTTATTTTACAAAACTTAGATTTTAAAAATTTCATAATTTTTAATTTACAGGTAAAATTGTACATTAATATTTTATGATTCTGAGCTGTCTATGGGAAAGAAAAAATGTCTAGTAGTTTTATGAAGATATCTCTACTGTGGGTATTATTCTGAGATGCAGGTAGATTGGATTACAGTTTGTATACCCAACCTTGATCTTGTCTTTCCCTGTTTATACCACTTGTATGTATCTTTAACTTTTACTGAAGTAAAGAGAAAGGGTTGGAAGAGAAGAAAACGTTTTTAACTTACTGCCAGGTTCACTATTGTTACTGGCAAATAAGCTCTGCTTTGGATTGTATCTCATTCTCTCCTGTTTTGTCAAAAGCTCAAACATTTTTATTATTTTTTTCTTTCTCTTTTATTGTCAGTCCAGCCCTCTCAAATATGTTGTTTTTTTTATTTGTTTGTTTGTTATTTTTGTTGTTAAATCATAGCTGTGTACATTAGTGCAATTGCCTGTACCCATTCTAAGATGCACCATAGATGTGGCCCCACCCATTACCCTCCCTACACCAAAGCCTCACCCCTCCCTTCCCCTTCCTTGGCCCTTTCCCCATAGTCTTGTGCTATAGTTGGGTTATAGTCTTCATGTGAAAGCTATAATTTAGCTTCATAGTAGGGCTGAGTACATTGGATACTTTTTCTTCCATTCCTGAGATAGTTTGCTAAGAAGAATATGTTCCAGCTCCATCCATGTAAACATGAAAGAGGTAAAGTCTCCATCTTTCTTTAAGGCTGCATAATATTCCATGGTATACATGTAACACAATTTGCTAGTCCATTCGTGGGTGGATGGGCACTTGGGCTTCTTCCATGATTTAGCAATTATAAATTTGGCTGCAATAAACATTCTGGTACAGATGTCTTTGTTATATTGTGACTTTCGGTCTTCTGGGTATAAACCTAGTAAAGGAATTATAGGATCGAATGGCAGGTCTATTTTTAGGTCTCTAAGTATTCTCCAAACATCCTTCCAGAAGGAACATGTTAGTGTGCATTCCCACCAGCAGTGTAGAAGTGTGCCCTTTCCTCCACATCCATGCCAACATTTCTGGTTTTGGAATTTTGTTATGTGGGCTACTCTTACTGGGGTTAGGTGATATCTCAGAGTAGTTTCGATTTGCATTTCCCTGATGATTAAGGATGATGAGCTTTTTTTCACGTGTTTGAAGATTTTGTGTCGGTCTTTAGAGAATTTTCTCTTTAAGTCCCTTGCCCACCCTGAAATGGGGTCACGTGTTCTTTTCTTGCTAATAAATTTGAGTTCTCTGTGGATTCTGGTTATTAGACCTTTCTCAGAGGTATAACCTGCAAATATTTTCTCCCATTCTGAGGGCTGTCTGCTTGCTTTACTTGCTATGTTCTTGGCTGTGCAGAAGCTTTCTAGTTTGATCAGGTCCCAGTAGTGTATTTTTGATACTGCTTCAATTGCCTGGGGAGTCCTCCTCATAAAATATTCAGCCAGGCCGATTCCTTCAAGAGTTTTCCCTGCACTTTCTTCAAGTATTTTTATAGTTTCGTGTCTAAAGGTTAAATCTTTTATCCAGTGAGAGTCTATCTTAGTTAATAATGAAAGGTGTGGGTCCAGTTTCAATCTTGTACAGGTTGCCAGCAAGTTCACCCAGCACCATTTGTTAAATAGGGAATCTTTTCCCCACTGAATGTTTTTAATTGGCTTGTCAAAGATCAAATAACGGTAAGTAGCTGGATCCATCTCTTGGTTCTCTATTCTGTTCCAGACATCTACTTCTCTGTATTTGTGCCAGTACCATTCTGTTTTGATCACTATGGATTTATAGTACAGTCTCAGGTCTGGTAGCATGATTTCTCCTGCCTCGTTTTTATTGCTCAGTAATGTTTTGGCTATTTGAGGTTTTTTTCTGATTCTATATAAAACGAAGTATTATTTTTTCAAGATCTTTAAAGTATGACAATGGAGCTTTAATAGGAATTGCATTAAAATTATATATTGCTTTGGGCAGTATGGACATTTTAATAATGTTGATTCTTTCCAGCCATGAGCACGGTAAGTTTTTCCATCTGTTAACATCTTCAGCTATTTCTTTTCTTAGAGTTTCATAGTTCTCTTTGTAGAGATCTTTCACGTCCTTTGTTAGGTATACTCCCAAATATTTCATCTTCTTTGGCTCTACTATGAAAGGAATAGAGTCCTTGACTGTTTGTTCGGCTTGGTTATTGTTGGTATATATAAAGGCTACAGATTTATGGGTGTTGATTTTGTAGCTGGAGACATTGCTGTATTCCTTGATCACTTCTAAAAGTTTTGTAGTAGAATCCCTAGTGTTTTCCAGATATACGATCATATCATCTGCGAAGAGTGAAAGTTTGATCTCTTCTGACCCTATGTAGATACCCTTGATTGCCTTTTCTTCCCTAATTGCAATGGCTAAAACTTCCATTACAATGTTAAAGAGCAATGGAGACAATGGGCAGCCTTGCCTGGTTCCTGATCTAAGTGGAAATGATTTCAACTTAACTCCATTCAATACGATATTGGCTGTGGGTTTGCTGTAGATGGCCTCTATTAGTTTAAAAAATGTCCCTTCTATACCAATTTTCTTAAGTGCTCTGATCATGAAGGGATACTGGATATTATCAAAAGCTTTTTCTGCATCAATTGAAAGAATCATATGCTCTTTATTTTTTAGTTTGTTTATGTGCTGAATTACATTTATAGATTTATGTATATTGAACCAGCCTTGAGACCCTGGGATAAATCCGACTTGGTCATGGTGTATAATTTTTTTGATGTGCTGTTGGATTCTGTTTGTTAGGATCTTACTGAGTATTTTAGCATCTATATTCATTAGTGCTATTGGTTTATAATTTTCTTTTCTTGTTGGGTCTTTCCCTGGTTTGGGGATCAAGGTGATATTTGCTTCGTAGAATTTGTTGGGTAATATTCCTTCTTTTTCTATATTTTGGAAGAGGTTTAGTAGTGTAGGTACTAGTTCTTCTTTAAATGTTTTGTAGAATTCTGACGTAAAGCCATCTGGTCCTGGGCTTTTCTTCTTAGGGAGATTTTGTATAGTTCATGCTATTTCAGAACTTGATATAGGCCTGTTCAACATTTCCACTTCATTCTGGCTAAGTCTTGGTAGGTGGCGTGCTTCCAGGTATTGGTCGATTTCTTTCAGATTTTCATATTTCTGAGAGTAGAGTTTCTTGTAGTATTCGTTAAGGATTTTTTGAATTTCTGAGGGGTCTGTTGTTATTTCATCGTTACCATTTCTGATTGATGAAATTAGAGATTTTACTCTTTTTTTCCTGGTTAGGTTGGCCAAAGGTTTATCTATTTTATTGATCTTTTCAAAAAACCAGCTTTTGGATGTATTGATCCGTTGTATAATTCTTTTGTTTTCAATTTCATTTAATGCTGCTCTGATTTTGGTTATTTCTTTTCTTCTGCTGCGTTTGGGCTTGAAGTGTTCTTCCTTCTCCAGTTGCTTGAGATGTTCCATTAAGTTATTGACTTCCTCTCTTTCTGTTTTCTTGAGGAAGGCTTGCAGTGCTATAAATTTCCCTCTTCGGACTGCCTTTGCAGTATCCCAGAGGTTCTGGTAATTCGTGTCTTGATTGTTGTTTTGTTCCAAAAATATGGTGATTTCCTTCTTAATCTCGTCTATAGCCCATGTATCCTTCAGCATAAGGTTGTTTAGCTTCCATGTTTTTGTATGGGTATGCAGGTTCCTGTTGTTACTTTTCAACAGTTCAACTTTTATTCCATGATGGTCTGAGAAGATGCAAGGAATAATTTCTGTTTTTTTAAATTTGCTGAGGTTAGATTTGTGGCCTAGAATGTGGTTGATTTTGGAGTATGTTCCGTGGGCTGATGAGAAGAATGTGTATTCGTTTTTGTTCGGATGAAATGTTCTGTAGATGTCTGTTAAGTCCAGATGTTGAATGGTTGAGTTTAAATCTAAAATTTCTTTGCTTAGCTTCTTTTTGGAGGATCTGTCCTGGACTGCTAAAGGGGTGTTAAAATCTCCAACTACTATGGAAGTGGAGGAAATCGAGTTGCTCAAGTCTGTTAGAGTTTCTCTTATAAATTGAGGTGCGTTGTGGTTGGGTGCATAAATATTAATAATTGAAATCTCATCATATTGAGTATTACCTTTAACAAATTTGAAGTGTCCATCCTTACCCTTAATTATTTTGGTTGGTTTAAAGCCTATTGCGTCTGAGAATAGGATTGCAACACCTGCTTTTTTCTGCTTTCCATTTGCCTGGAATATAGATGACCATCCCTTCAACTTGAGTCTATATCTGTCTTTTAATGTAAGATGTGATTCTTGGACACAGCAGATATCTGGCTTGAGTTTTTGTATCTAGTCCACCGACCTATGCCTCTTTAGAGGACAATTTAAACCATTCACATTAATTGAGAGTATTGATAAGCCTTTCGAGAGACCAGTGGACATTTTTAATCCTTTTGCGACTGTGGAAGTTGGAATTTGATCAAAAATTTTTTGGGTGGGCTTACTTTTGTGGTGGAGAATTACGCTGGTCTTTATGGAGGATAGGTCTAAGAGGAGAGCTGGTTTAGTTGTGGCAAATTTCTTCAACATGTGAATGTCGTTGAAGTATTTAATTTCTCCATCATAAATGAAGCTCAGTTTAGCTGGGTAGAGGATCCTGGGTTGAAAGTTATTTTGATTTAGGAGATTAAAAGTCGATGACCATCCTCTTCTAGCTTGAAAGGTTTCAGCAGAGAGATTTGCAGTTATTCTGATATTCTTCCCCTTGTAGGTAATGGTTTTCTTTCGTCTGGCAGCTTTCAGAATTTTCTCCTTCATATTAACTTTAGTGAAATTGATTATGATGTGTCTGGGGGATGTCTTATTTGGGTTGAGTCGTGCTGGAGTTCTGAAACTGCTATCTGAATTTTGGAATCTCTTGGCATGTCTGGAAAGTTCTCCTTCATAATCTCATGGAGAAGAGACTCTGTGCCTTGTGAAGTCACTTCGTCACTTTCGGGGATCCCTATAAGACGAATATTAGTTTTCTTCAAATTATCTGAGAGCTTTCTGAGAGAGTGGTCTGCTTTTGCTCTCCATTTCTCTTCTTCTTTGAGGGTTTGGGAGCGTTCGAAAGCTTTGTCTTCGATGTCAGAAATCCTTTCTTCTGCTTGCTCCATTCTGTTACTGAGGGATTCTACTGTGTTTCTCAGATCTTTGAGGGATGCAACTTCTTGTCTGAATGTGTCGAAATCTTTGGTCATTTGGTCTTTGAATCCGTTGAATTCTTGAGATAACTTTTGGAATTCTAATTCCATCTTATTTGCTATCCAGATCCTGAATTCAATTTCTGACATCTCAGCTATTTGTTTGTGCATGGGGTCTTGTGCTGTTTCTGCCCCATTGATCCTTGGGGGAGTTGATCTACTCTGATTATTCATATTGCCAGAGTTTTCTGTTGATTTTGCCTCATGATTGTTTTTCACTGTTGCCTCTGGCTGTCGTCAGAGTTGGGGAGGTGTCTCTCCAAGGTTAGACCCCAGCGGGATCACTCTGTTGTTGCTGGATCTTTGTAGGGAGTGACCCTGTGTAGTTCCTCTGGGGCTGCTCTAGCTAGGGAGTTCTGGTTATGGAAGCAGTTCTGGTTTGTGACCCACCTGGATCCAGCAACAGGGCTGGGGGTGGTGCGCACGGTTCTGGGAGTGCCAGGTGCCCAGTGACTTTGGCACAGAGAGCCCAAGGCTCCAGCAGTCTCTGGACAGGAGAAGAGCTCTGCGCAGAGGCAGAGAGGGCTCCAAAGGGCACGCAGCTACCAGAGTCCCTGTCCAGATGAACAGGCTAGTGTGGAAGCTGGGAGGACACAGGAGGGAGGACGCAGGGTTGCGTGGCTCCCACAGTTCCTGGTCAGGGAATGTGGAGGCCCGGTGGGTGCGGGTCACGGGTCAGGGGTTGCTGCACAGCTCTTATGGAGGTCTGGGCGGCGCCAAGCCCAGGAGTTTGAGGTTGCTATGAGCTGTGACGTCACGGCACTCTACCCAGGGAACAGCCCAAGGCTCCAGTGTGCCAAAACGGTCTCACTCTGCCCCTAAAGATTAAGGCTGTAAGGCAGCTCAGTCTCCGCCTTTAGGCTGCTCAGTCAGGAGGTTACTTTGACCCGCCCAATCCTTGCTCTGAGACCCTGAGGGCGGAGCTTGCCGGGGCAGTTCTTTCACAATGGCTTCCTGCGCCCAGCTCAGTGGCTCAGTCTGGGGCCCCAGACAATGCCCAAAGTTCTCCACACTCCTGCTCAAGCTCTCCCCAAGGCAGTTCAACTGAGTGCCAAGTCCAAGAACACGGAAACAGTTCATAGGTAAGGCCTTTCCAGTTTGCAGTCTTACGGTTGCCGGCATGATTAGGTGGATCGAACACACGCAACCACTTGCCAGTTTTCCACTGTTTTTGTCCTCGTCTTGGGGTCCAGAAGTCCCTTGCTGGCTCCCTGTATCCTCACAGGGATGATTATAGGCAGATCCCACTGGCCAGAGACGCCTGGAGTCTTGTCTCCCCAGACTTGCTGTTCCCAGTTGCAGGGAAGCTGTTACTCGGCCGCCATCTTTAATCTCGATCCTCTCAAATATGTTGTTTTTAATGATTATCAAACAAACACACTGCTATAGTTGAATTGCTTGCTTTATGAATCAGCAATTGAGAATGGGGAGACAGCCAGAGCAGGTACTGTTTTTTCTATAATGGCTCTGGGCAAGAGATCAAGCCTGGACAGAAACTACAATTTCTTTCCTTGCAAGTAGAGAGAGGACATTTCATGGAACCTTCAGGGGAAAACAGAGTGTTGGACAATGTCAAACTGGACCAAGAAGTATCTTACTGCAGATTTTTTTCTTGCCTTTTTCTTCACTGCCTGAAATTACCATTACCTAGCTTCTATTCTGTTGTGACTTTTGCTGGTTAGAATACACATTAAAATATAGAGACAAGGAATTGTTTTGGCATCCCACATGAGTAGATGAGTACTCTTCATACATGTTCCTCAAGGTGTTAGAGGTGTAGTGTTTAGCGTCCTCATAGGAGTTACATAGTGCTTCAGTGTTGTAAGGACCAACTGGAGATTTGACTTCCCATTCTAACATGGTTTCTAAGGGGAAATACTCACACTCAATTTCAAACATGTTTAATAAAGATGATTTTTAGCACCCCTTATACTTATAGTTGTGATTCTTTATATCCTAGATCTAATCTACCATTAGATCAAAGCTGTATATACACATATTTTTCCTTATAAATATTTAAAAATAAATATTATCATAAGCAGCAGCAAAAATAAAATTCTATGTTTTTAAAAATTGAATCTATAGCCAAAAACGATGGCCTTCAGTAAACCAGGAATGGGACCTTATTATTTGGGGCTCTTCCCTCTACCAAAACAAAGAAGTTAATTGGCTTATCCAGTGCTCAGATTATTATGTGTTCTTGAACGTACTTTGAAGTCCTCATAGATATATTTGATCAGAATTAGGAAGGTCATGCATTTGTTTATTCATTTCATGAAACATTATACGGTACCTAATTGATTTAAAATAGAGGCCAGAGTCCCTCTTGTCTCTTAAAATGAGAAAACATACTCTCAGTTTTCATGTATTGTATATTAACTTATTTTCTTCTTCATGCTAATTCTGTAGTCTATAGCAGCAGTCCCTAACCCCCAAGCCATGGACTAATACCACCTCCCTGCCTGCAACATCTCTCGCTCTCCCCATGCTCTCAGCCCAACACAGGTGTTGAGCAGCAGTGATGGAGCAGAGCAGCTTCATCCGTATTTATGCCTACCATCTACCCCTCAGCATTGGCATCATCACCTGAGTTCCCCCTAACACACCTAATACCTTCACCCCCTGTCTGTGGAAAAATTGTCTTCCATGAAACTGGTCCCTTGTGCTGAAAAGGTTGGGGACTACTGGTCTACCGTATTGGAAAACTGCCCTCAATCTTGTTACTAGCTTCTTAGTAAATTTATGTGTTTCTTTAAAATATCTATTTTTGTGAATTGGTGTTAAGGTGATAATCCCTAGTTAAAAATCTTTTTTTTTTTTTTTGAGATAGAGCCTCAAGCTGTTGCCCTGGGTAGAGTGCTGTGGCATCACAGCTCACAGCAACCTCCAATTCCTGGCTTAAGTAATTCTCTTGCCTCAGCCTCCCAAGTAGCTCGGACTACAGGCGCCTGCCACAATTCCTTGCCATTTTTTGGTCGTAGTTGTCATTGCTGTTTGGCCTGGGCTGAATTCGAACCCACCAGCTCTGGTGTATGTGGCCAGTGCCTTAGCTGCTTGAGCTACAGGTGCCAAGCCTAAAAATCTTTTTTTTAAACAAAATTATACAGATAGCTTAGAAGATGAGGATCTGATTCATTGATGTAATCATATACATTTAATAGGCACAGCGTCCCATCTTCTGGCTTTGGGAAGAGGCAAAAATGAGTAAGATACACTACTCATTCTCAAAGAGAATGGAAGAGAAAATATATAGAAATGATTACAAATTAGAATAATGAAATCACTAACTGATGAAGGACCATGGCAAGTAATAATAACAGCTATCATTTTTTTCTCCTTAATATTGCCCTGATATCATCCTAATCACTTTAGACCTTTATTAGCCTTTCTTATTTTGTTCTTTACACTGGTTTGAGTTCAGAGTCATTATTTAAATAATACTCTTGGCAGTACCTGTAGCTCAGTGGGTAGGGCGCCAGCCACATACACCAAGGCTGGTGGGTGCGAACCTGGCCCAGGCCAGCTAAAGTCAACAATGACAACCAGGCATTGTGGCAGGTGCCTATAGTCCCAGCTACTTGGGAGGCTGAGGCAAGAAAATCACAAGCCCAAGAGTTTGAGGTTACTGTGAGCTGTGATGCCACAGCACTCTACCAAGGGCAACAAATAAGTAAATCTCTAACCTATACTCTAATCTTTGCTCTTCTGCAAATGAAATGAAATCCCAACTCTTATGAATCCAGATAACCCAGATAACCAGATAATCTGCACCTAAGTAGCAAAGTACTGCTGAAGAAAATTCTCAACAAAGCAGAGTGGTGATCATAAATTAATAGAGAAACTAGTGGAGCAGTCTCAACACTGCTTAGGTATCCTGTCAATATTGTTCCACCACCCGCTTTTGTCTGTATTCAAGACTCCTCCCAGGAGTCTCAGGAGCAGAGTTGTTCGTGTCTCTTTTTCCTTCAGCTTTGAATCATATCTCGTCCATTCCTCCCTTCTTAGGAGCCAAAACAATTGGTTTTTCTATTTTCTCCTTATATTTCCTAGACATTGTTTTCTTACAGGATCTTACGTGTATTCTTTGGAGTTGCATTTCTTTAGCCTGGATTAGTTGTCTTCTGTGCCCAAAGCAAGCATTATCTCGAGATCTTCTTTTGCCTCTTTCTTGTATTGGACTTCTAGTTTTCTGTATCATATGTTTTCACTTTTCTTGGTTTGCTTTGTCCTTTGGATCTTATGTTTTAGAGGTTCAGTGAGGTCCAGTTAATATAAATGATAACCAGGACTGAAATCAAGATCTCTTTGACCTCAAAGCCTAGGTTTTTTCCATGTTCTTATCTACATACCATTCCAATCTTCTTGATAGTAAAAGTTAGTATAATAAGCAGTTGTGTACTATAAATGACATAAATTCTGAGAGAATTGTAAAATGAAATTATCAATTGTAAATTACAGATCCTCCCATGTTCTAATCATTTGAAGAGTATAATTACATAATTATCTAAATACAAGTATTTAGACAGGCATCCCCAAGGAATATTTTTATTCATTATTCCAGTACTGAGTAGAATGGACACTGAATATATTACTTTGTCTACATATTTTCATGCAGAATTTTTTTTGAACTCTAGACTAAAATAAACAAAAAGCTATTGCTAGATATTGGAAATCAGATAACTGATTTCATCAGATCTATAGAAAGGAACATAGCTGGATACTGAGAAGTGAGGTAATTCATTCCCCAAATGTTCTTCTTTAATAGCATGTTCTTAGAACTAATATTTTTCTTTTTTTGTGGAATATTTTCTTTGTGGTTTGGATAAGGAAGAATGAGATACAATGCATCATAGTAGAAAAGAGAACAAATGTCAATTTAATGACTTTAAAAGTTTAATAATACTAGAACCCTATTCTAGACAAATGTTTATTATCTTCAGTGGAAGCTAAACATATATGGACTAGTTGATAATTGGGCAAAGTAATAACTAAACATCTTTCTATATAACAGAAAATATAATTTAATGTATCTTTTGCAAATTTTTGGTCAAATAGTCAAACATTATTGATGTCCAAGTCCTTTTTTATTGATACATAATAATTATACATATTTATGGGATACATGTGATATTTGGATCCATGTATACAATGTGTAATGATCAGATCAGGGTAATGGAATAGCCATTACCTCAAATATTATTATTTCTTTGTATTGGGAACATTCTAAACCTTCTCTTCTAGCTATTTTGAAATATACAATAAATCATTATTAATTATAGTCACACTTCTATGCTATCAAACACTAGAATCTATTCCTTCTATCTAACTATACTTTTGTACCTAGTAACCTGCCTATCATTGTTCCCTTCCCCTACCTTTCCTAACCTGTGGTAACCACCATTCTCCTCTCTGCTGCTATGTATATCTCCAAAAGAAAGAAAATTAATATGTTGGAGAGATATTTACATTCCCATGTTTAATACAGCACTATTCACAGAAGTAAAGCTATGGAATCAACCTAACTATTCATCAGTGGATGAATGGATAAAGAAAATGTGAGATATGTGTGTGTGTGTCTAAGCAAGTACACTTACACTGTCCTTGCTACTAGGGGCAGGTCCTGGATGTGCCCAGAGCTCAAGCTCATTGTCTTGTTCAAATCTTCTACATCCTTCACCACTTTTGAAAATCTGCTTGACTCACTAATTTCTTTAAACTTCTGTTTAGAGTCTTGCTCTTATAATTATTCATTTGTATGCCTTTCCCATTGGTACATATGACTATTTAAATTAATTAAAAATAAATATTTTTTAAAATTCTGTGCCTTGTCTGGGTGTGGTGGCTCATGCCTGTAATCCTAGCACTCAGGGAGGCCGAGGTGGGTGGATTGCCTGAGCTCACAGGTTCAAGACCAGCCTGAGCCAGAGCGAGACCTTGTCTCTAAAAATAGCCGGACATTGTGGCAGGCACCTATCCAGCCGCTTGGGAGCCTGAGGCCAGAGAATCACTTAAGCCCAAGAGTTTGAGGTTAATAGGAGCTGTGATGCCATGGCACTCTACCAAGGGTGACAAAGTGAGACTCGTTCCCCCCACCCCCAAAAAGAATTTTTTTTTGTTCCTCAGTTACAATAGCTACATTTCAGGTATTCAAAACCTACATGCTGCTAGTGGCTACCATATTGAACAGTGCAGATAAAGAATATTTTCATCATCTTATAAAGTTCTATTGGACAGCAACACTTTAAGGCTTATTTAGTTTTTACTTGTTGCTCTGGTTTGAATATGTTCCAAAAATTTGTGTGTTGGAAACTTAATCTCCAAATGCAACAATGTTGAGCAGTGGAACCTTTACAGGTAATTAGGTCATGAGGGCTCTGCCTTCATGAAGGGATTACTGATATTGCAGGAATAGGTTAGTTACCATGGGAGCAAGTTCCTGATAACAAAGATGAGTTCAGCCCCTTTCCCTTTTCTCTCTTACACTACTTTCCTTACCCTAGTGCAGTGGTTCTCAACCTTCCTAATGCAGCAGCCCAAAATACAGTTCCTGTGGGTCACGACCCAGAGGTTGAGAACCACTGCCCTAACACCTTCCAGCAGGGCATCATACAACATAAAGACCCTTGCTAGGCCCCTTGACCTTCCCAGCCTCCAGAACTGTGAGTCAAATAAACTTAAGTTGTTTACTAGTTACCCAGTCTGTGGTAACCCCCATTTTAATCTGCCTTTAGCAACCCTGTTGGTCATTTTTCCCCATAACCATAGCCTTGATTATATTTAGTTACTTCACAAATTAATTGCTCCTTCATTTGTACTCTAGACCTTTACTTATACCTTGTTATAGAATAGATACTGACAAACATATTCTGTGAAGGGCAATTTTGCTGTTGTAGTAGAGTCATTGAAAATACACAAACAGGCTCGGCACCTGCAGCTCAAGCAGCTAAGGCGCCAGCCACATACACCAGAGCTGGCAGATTCAAATCCAGCCCTAGCATGGCAAACAACAATGACAATTACAACCGAAAAATAGCCAGGCGTTGTGGTGGGCACCTGTAGTTCCAGCTACTTGGGAGGCTGAGGCAAGAGAATTGCTTAAGCCCAGGAGTTGGAGGTTGCTGTGAGCTGTGATGCCACAGCCTCTACTCAGGGTGACAGCTTGAGGCTCTGTCTCAAAAAAAAAAAAAAAGAAAGAAAGAAAATACACAAACAGATGAATGTGACTGTGTTTGAGTAAATCTTTATAAAAGAACATGATGGGATGGATTTGGCCTGCGGGCCTAAGTTTGCTTACCCTTTGTACAGAACTTTAAAAACTCTTATGAATTTTTCTAACAATATGTATAAATATGCTCAAAGAATAATAAAATGAACATCCATTTATTCACCACTAAGCTTTAAAAATGAAACATTGTAAATAGAAACTTCCTATGTGATTCCTCCCAAAATACCTACCTCCCTCTCATCAGTCTACTGTAACCACTACTCTGATAATATTGTCTTAAATAGTATTGTACCCTACAATATTCTGCAGCTTGCTTTTTTCCCACTAAACATTATATTTGGGTTTTGTTCAATGGTTTTTTAACTTTGGTTTATTTTTATTTTTGCTATATAGTATTTAATTGTATATAGGTTATAAATAACTTACCATTTTTCTTTTTTCATTGTTTGCCCTTATGAAGCTGATAATTAATTTTTTCACAATAGTATGGGGGTACATACAATTAGGTTACATAGTTTGCTTTTGTAAGGTTAAAGTCCAGGTTATCGTTGTACCCTTTACCCAGGAAGTGTGCAGTATACCCATACAGTGTACCTGTTGGGTGAGAATATACCTACCTCATCTCCCTTCTCCCTACCTGAAATTTAATTGAGTTTTTCTCTTATATGAGCATGTAGTTGATAATCTATTGGTTCTAATTTACTACTGAGTACCTGTGATGTTTGTTTTTCCCTTCATGTGATACTTCATTTAAGAGATTGTTTTCCAAATCCATCCTGGTTGTTAGGAAAGATAGGAACTCTCCATCTTTTTTATGGCTGAATAATTCTCCATGGTATACATATACCACAGTTTATTAATCCATTCATGTGTTGAAGGGTACCTGGGTTGTTTTACATCTTTGTAGTTGTGAATTGTGCTGCTATAAACGTCCAAGTGCAGATATCCTTATGTCCTAGGTTATAAGCACTTGGTGATACAGAGATGAATTGGACATGATACATACCTGGAGGTTATAATTCTCTGGAGCAGCCCAGTTTATGGAATATGGGGTAACAGAGCCTTTCCCTGCTTATATTGGTTATATTATGATTTGCTCCCTGTGACACAACAAGAAAATTAGGATGCTTCTTGCCAATCCTTAGTAAACTTATAAAGCAATGATTTTAAAATATATTTTTAGCAGTTGAGGGGGCCAGGGACAGTGGCTTATGCCCATAATCCTAGCACTCCGGGAGGCCAAGGCGGGTGTATTGCCTGAGCTCAGAGGTTCGAGACCAGTCTAAGCCAGACTCTAAAAATAGCTGGGTGTTGTGGCAGGTGCCTATCGTCTTAGCTACTTGGGAGGCTGAGGCAAGAGAATCGCTTGAGCCCAAGAGTTTGAGGTTGCTGTGAAGTTTGAGGTTGCTGTGAGCTGTGATGCCATAGCACTCTACAGAGGGCAACAAAGCAAGACTCTGTCTCCAAAAATATGTACATATTCTTAGCAGTTGAACAACTTGTTACAACAAACACCTGCATAGAATCTTTATATATAAAGCAGATAAAAGGGAAGTTATTTGGTTAAAGTTTACAAACCTGTTTCCTGTTTGTATATTTTCCTCACTTCCCAAACCTGCCTGATCCCCTCTCTACTTCTTTCCCTTGGTTCCTGAAACATTATAGTGAATACTAAAGCTCCTGGAAATATAAGTGGGAAACATGTTCTAAGACAGCATTTTCTACCTAGCAAATTTTTTGTAGAATTCTAAGCTTTGATGATCTTCATTCTAGACTTTTTCAAAGTAATATCTTCAAAATATAAGTAAGAACATGGTAATCTGTTTACACCCTCCAGTAGACAGGTGTAACAGGCAATAGAATATTCTAGTTTGAAAGCTTAATTAAATGTCTTTAGCTGAGGAATCAACAATAAACAAGGGATGCTGAAGCAAAAATTGCATAAAATTATTTATGAGAGTAGTGTATAGAGTGGTGACAAGTTATAAGGAGAAAACTTTAAAGAAACCAATTTTCTTTTTAAATTAACTTTATTGAGGTATAATTAACATACAATAAAATACGTCTATTCTAAGGTTGGTTGAGTTTTAGAATATTTCTTTCTTCCCCAAACTTCCTCTCCTGTCCCTTTGTAGTTTTTTGCTTTCTGTTGCTATGTAACAAATCACCAAACACTTAGAGGCTTTAAACTACCTTCCTTTTATTAGATCACAGTTCGGTTAAGTCAAAAGTTCAGGTGAACTTAACTAGGTTTTCTGCTTAGGGTCACATAAGGCCGAATCAAAGTGTTTCTTAGGCTGTGTTCTTATCTGGAGGTTCTAGGGAAGAATCCATTTCCAGGGTCATTCAGGTTGTTGGCAGAATCCAGTTCCTTGTGTTTGTAGAAAGAAACAGTTCCTTGTTTTCTTGTTGGCTATAGGCTGGGGTCATTGTCAGCAACTAGAGGTTGCTCTCAAGTTCTTTGCACATGACCCTCTTCATTACCAAGCCAGCAAAGACATGTTGAATCCAATTCATGTTTCTAATCTCTGACTTCTTCTTTTGCTACCAGTTGGAGAAAGCTCCTCTTTTAAAGGGCTCAGAGGATGAGGTTAAGCCCACCAAGATAATTCTCTTGTTTCCCATTTAACATGACATAATCACAGGAATGATATCTCACCATATGCATGTGAGATATCATTATATTATACTTAAAGATGAGGGGATTTTACAGGGTAAGAGTCATTGGGATCATTTTATAATGCTGCTTCCCTCAGTAGTCTTGCACACATTTAGTTAAATTCATTCCTAACTAGTCCATGTTTTCACTGTTACTGTGTTGTATTTCAATGCTTTTAACTTGCTTTATTAATATATAGAAATAAAATTGATTTGTATATATTGACCTTTCTAGTTACTATGTTACTTTTGATTAACAAATTACTGCAAAGCTTATTGGCTCAAAACAGCAATGACATTTAGTTTGTTGTCAAGTCTATACATTGAGCAGAGTTTAGTAGGGACAACTTGTACCACTCCACATCAGCTAGAAAAATGCAAAGGCTAAAGGCTAAATTCTGAGAGCTTAGTTTCTCCCATATTTGGTGTTTGATATTGCTGCTTTTTTTTTTTTTTGAGACAGAGTCTTTGTCACCCTTGATAGAGTGGCATGTCATCACAGCTCATATCAACCTCTAACCCTTGGGCTCAAGTGATTCTCCTGCCTCAGCCTCCCAAGTAGCTGGGACTACAGGTGCCTGTCACAATTCCCAGCTGTTTTTAGAGATGGGGTCCTGCTCTTGCTGAGGCTGATCTCAAACTCATGAGCTCAGGCAATCCACCCATCTCAGCCTCCCAGAGTCCTAGGATTATAGGCATGAGTCACCACGCTTGGCTGACACTGCTTCTTGATGGAGACCTTACGGGAGCTATCAGTTGGAGCTCATGTACTTGATTTCTCCTTGTCACCTAGGCTCCCTCACAATGTTATGGTTGGGTTCTGAAGGCAAATACAAAGGGTAGGGGGAGGTAGGATGCATGCCAGTCACAAGCAGTACCACCTTACATGAAATAGCCTCAGAGGCTACAGAATGGCCTTTCCTTTCTTAATATTTTTTAAACTGCAAGTATGCGGCAGTGAAGAATATAATGACCAGTTTAGAGCCACTGCCTGAATTCATGCTACGTCTTTGTTTTTTTTTTTTTTTTTTTTTTATTTTATTGTTGGGGATTCATTGAGGGTACAATAAGCCAGGTTACACTGATTGCAATTGTTAGGTAAAGTCCCTCTTGCAATCATGTCTTGCCCCCATAAAGTGTGACACACACCAAGGCCCCACCCACGTCCCTCGTTCCCTCTTTCTGTTCCCCCCCCATAACCATAATTGTCATTAATTGTCCTCATATCAAAATTGAGTACATAGGATTCATGCTTCTCCATTCTTGTGATGCTTTACTAAGAATAATGTCTTCCACGTCCATCCAGGTTAATACGAAGGATGTAAAGTCTCCCTTTTTTTTAATGGCTGAATAGTATTCCATGGTATACATATACCACAGCTTGTTAATCCATTCCTGGGTTGGTGGGCATTTAGGCTGTTTCCACATTTTGGCGATTGTAAATTGAGCTGCAATAAACAGTCTAGTACAAGTGTCCTTATGATAAAAGGATTTTTTTCCTTCTGGGTAGATGCCCAGTAATGGGATTGCAGGATCAAATGGGAGGTCTAGCTTGAGTGCTTTGAGGTTTCTCCATACTTCCTTCCAGAAAGGTTGTACTAGTTTGCAGTCCCACCAGCAGTGTAAAAGTGTTCCCTTCTCTCCACATCCACGCCAGCATCTACAGTTTTGAGATTTTGTGATGTGGGCCATTCTCACTGGGGTTAGATGATATCTCAGGGTTGTTTTGATTTGCATTTCTCTAATATATAGAGATGATGAACATTTTTTCATGTGTTTGTTAGCCATTCGTCTGTCGTCTTTAGAGAAAGTTCTATTCATGTCTCTTGCCCATTGATATATGGGATTGTTGGCTTTTTTCGTGTGGATTAATTTGAGTTCTCTATAGATCCTAGTTATCAAGCTTTTGTCTGATTGAAAATATGCAAATATCCTTTCCCATTGTGTAGGTTGTCTCTTTGCTTTGGTTATTGTCTCCTTAGCTGTACAGAAGCTTTTCAGTTTAATGAAGTCCCATTTGTTTATTTTTGTTGTTGTTGCAATTGCCATGGCAGTCTTCTTCATGAAGTCTTTCCCCAGGCCAATATCTTCCAGTGTTTTTCCTATGCTTTCTTGGAGGATTTTTATTGTTTCATGCCTTAAGTTTAAGTCCTTTATCCATCTTGAATCAATTTTTGTGAGTGGGGAAAGGTGTGGGTCCAGTTTCAGTCTTTTACATGTAGACATCCAGTTCTCCCAACACCATTTATTGAATAGGGAGTCTTTCCCCCTAGGTATGTTCTTGTTTGGTTTATCAAAGATTAGGTGGTTGTAAGATGTTAGTTTCATTTCTTGGTTTTCAATTCGATTCCAAGTGTCTATGTCTCTGTTTTTGTGCCAGTACCATGCTGTCTTGAGCACTATGGCTTTGTAGTACAGACTAAAATCTGGTATGCTGATGCCCCCAGCTTTATTTTTGTTACAGAGAACTGCCTTAGCTATACGGGGTTTTTTCCGGTTCCATACAAAACGCAGAATCATTTTTTCCAAATCTTGAAAGTACGATGTTGGTATTTTGATAGGAATGGCATTGAATAGGTAGATTGCTTTGGGAAGTATAGACATTTTAACAATGTTGATTCTTCCCATCCATGAGCATGATATGTTCTTCCATTTGTTAATATCCTCTGCTATTTCCTTTCTGAGGATTTCATAGTTTTCTTTATAGAGGTCCTTCACCTCCTTCGTTAGGTATATTCCTAGGTATTTCATTTTCTTTGAGACTATGGTGAAGGGAGTTGTGTCCTTAATTAGCTTCTCATCTTGACTGTTATTGGTGTACACAAAGGCTACTGACTTGTGGACATTGATTTTATATCCTGAAACATTACTGTATATTTTGATGACTTCTAGGAGTCTTGTGGTTGAGTCTTTGGGGTTCTCTAAGTATAAGATCATGTCGTCAGCAAAGAGGGAGAGTTTGACCTCCTCTGCTCCCATTTGGATTCCCTTTATTTCCTTGTCTTACCTAATTGTATTGGCTAGAACTTCCAGCACTACGTTGAATAGTAAAGGTGACAGAGGACAACCTTGTCTGGTTCCAGTTCTAAGAGGAAAAACTTTCAGTTTTACTCCATTCAGTAAAATATTGGCTGTGGGTTTGTCATAGGTAGTTTCAATCAGTTTTAGAAATGTGCCACCTATGCCTATACTCTTCAGTGTTCTAATTAGAAAAGGATGCTGGATTTTATCAAATGCTTTTTCTGCATTAATTGAGAGGATCATGTGATCTTTATTTTTGCCTCTGTTAACATGGTGGATAACGTTTATAGACTTGCGTATGTTAAACCAGCCTTGCATCCCTGCTACGTCTTTGGTTTTAAACTTAACATCATGCTGCTTCTCCAAATTTAAACATACTGTCCCATGTGCACATGACAACCAAATGAGAATGTGAGTTTCTTCCTAATTTGTAATCATAGACTTGATTCTATTGTCTCTTTGCATTCCTCCCTTACTCCTAGTGTACTATGAACTTTATGTTAGCAAAATTGTGTTTTTTCTGCTTGCAAGTACATCCCTGGAGCCTAGGACAGTACCCTACACCTATGTTTGTTGTGTGTATTAATGCATGAATCTGTGGTATTAAGTGCTTGAGACACAAAAATGAAAAAACGCCATCTGTGCATAGAACTTACAATTAAGTTAAGCAGACAAACAATTATCCTACAGCAAAAAATGCTGTAATGGCAATATGTACAAATTTAGAGAACATAGGAAATAGAAGGAAAGTGAGAAAAGGCTTTATAGGAGTAGCTTTTAAGTTAAGACTTATTTGGTCTCAGCTTGTAGAATTAAGGCCTTGAAAAGAGGAACTGTGTGTTGTTACTACTGTGTTTTATTGCGTAGAAGAGTGCTCAGTAAAAAATTCATAGAATTGAATCAAATTCAGTTTTCCTGGAAGATAGTCAAATTGAAAACATTCCAATTATAGAAACAGCATTAATTCTGGACTAGAGATATAAGTAGTTCAGTATCTCTATAGTATAGTGTGTTGTAGGGGGTGTAGCAAGAAATGGGGCTAGATTATAGGAAGATCACTTGAGTGGGTTTACATGCCCTACTAAGAACATTCAGGTCTATTATAGTATGGGTAATGGGAAGCCATTGAAAACTTTGAATTAAGAAGTAAAATATTGGCTAGGTGTGGTGGCTCACACCTGGAATCCTAGCAGGAGTTTGATACTAGCCTGAGCAAGAACGAGACTTCGTCTTTACAAAAAAAAAAAAAAATAGAAAAATTAACCAGGCATGGTGGTATGTGCCTATAGTGCCAGTTACTTGAGAAGCTAAGGTAGGAGGATTGCTTGAACCCAGGAGTTTGAGGTTGTAGTGAGCTATGGTGATGCCATTGCACTCTAGCACCGGTGACACAGCAAGACCTGTCTCAAAAACACACACACAACAAGGAGTGAATTACTGATCTGACTGGGATTCGTACCCAGGACAGACCCCTCACCCATTCCATCATTCCACCATCTGAGGATACTGTGAGAAGACACTGTCTGTCAAACAGGGAGTAGGCTGTCATCGAATCTGCTGGTGCCTTGATCTTGGGACTTTCTAGCCTTCAGAACTGTACAAAATAAATTTTAAACATTACCCATACTATAATAGACCTATTGATTTTAAACCCAGTTTATGCAATGAACAGATCGAGACAAATAGTATTTTGTGGAAGAACGATGCCAATTCCTCATCATACCTCCATCCACTAACCTTAGTGTGCTTTTCCCGTGCCCTGTCCTATGCATCTCGTCTACCTGGCTGTTCACATGTATCTTTGTAATGTCATTTATAGTAAATAGGGAGGCATAAATGAGGTATTTGAGTTCTGTGAGTTGCTCTATCTAGTAAATTAAATTAACCCAAGGAAGGGAATATAGGAACCTTTATTTTTAACAGGTCAGTCAGAAGTACAGGTTACAACTTGGAACTTCCAACTGGCATCTGAAGTGGGAAGCAGTCTTGTGGAACTGAAGCCCTAACCTGTGGAATCTGATGCTACCTTCAGGAAGATAGTGTTTGAATTCAGTTCAGTTAGAGCATATCCAGCTGATGTCTACCAGAGAATTGTTCAGTGTATGTGGAAAACCCCCATACATCTCATGTCAGAAGTGTTGAGTGGTGAGTGAAAGTAAGAATAACACTTTGGTTTTTTCCCATCTCTATTACGTACTCATGCAGCTGTATCTATTTCTGTGTCTGTCCCTGTGTGTGTTTGTGCATATACTGATGTAAATTCACATTGAAATGTCCAATGCTGTGGAATTCCTTTTAGCATTCTCCCTTTCTATATGTGTGTGTAAATATCTTATTTCACAATGATAAATTTGGCCTACATCATCCCCAATATGTTTACTTAGTTGCTTAATCTTTTTGGATATCTCCTAACCACTCTGTTAACCTACTCAGCTTTTAATTTTTACCTCCCAAATTTGCTACTCTTTTGATCTTCCCAATCACAGTAATGGCAACTATATCCTCACAATTGCTCAGGCTAGATGTCTTGTTACTCTACTTCAAACCCTGCATCCATTCCATCAATAATTCCTTTAAATGGAACCATTTTCCACCACCTCTATTGCGGTTATTCTAATCCAAACCACTATTATTATCTTTATTTAGCATGAGTCTTCTAATTGGCTTTCTGCTCCCTTCTGCCTTCAGTGTCTGCTCTCCACACAATAGCTAAAGCATACTTTTAAAATCTAAATCAGATTTTGTCATTTTATTACTCAAAGTCTGCTTCTCTTCTCACTCAGTTTAAAATTCAGAATTCTGGCTCGGCCCCCGTAGCACAGTGGTTACAGCACCAGCAACATTTACTGAGGCTGGCGGGTTCGAACACCGCCCTAGCCAGCTAAACACAATAACAGCTGCAACAAAAAAATAAGCGGGTGTTGTGGTGGGCACCTGTAGTCCCAGCTACTTGGGAGGTTGAGGCAAGAGAATTGCTTAAGCCCAAGAGTTAGAAGTTGCTGTGAGATGTGATGCCGCGGCACTCTACTGAGGGCAACTTAGTAAGACTCTGTCTCAAAAAAAAAAAAAAGAATAAAACAAATAAAATTCAGAATTCTTGTCAAGGTCCTCTGTTATCTACCACTTTCCCTTCCCCCTACTTAATCCCCTCTGTAATTCAACCATTAATGTTCTGTGATGTTCCATATCAAGCTCACTCTCACCTCAGGAACTTTGCACTTGGTGTTTCCTCACACAAGCTCTTCTGCCATATATCCACATTCAGTCAGTATCTCTACACTCCCAGGTCTTTTTGCTCAAGTGTAACTTTTTTTTTTGCTGTTTTTGGCCGGGGCCGGGTTTGAACTCGCCACCTCCAGTATATGGGGCCGGCGCCCTACTCCTTGAGCCACAGGCGCTGCCCTCAAGTGTAACTTTTATCAATGAAACCTTCCCTCACTACCCAATATAAATAAGACAGCATCTTTTCTTTACTCTCTCTTGCTTTACTTAGTTTATGTTTATTGTATTTATACAACCTCCTGTAAAACCTCATTTTATTAAGAGCAGGAATTTTTTACCTTTTCCCCTAAGCAGTAGCTCCAGCACCTAGATTAATATTTAACAAATAGGCTCTTGATGAATACTTATGAATTACTTTTTGTGGATTCACGTTTAATAAATTCATTTGGCTGAAATTGATTTGGGTGATATATTTAGCAGTATCTTTTATAAAGCTGTAAATTAGATAGATGCTTTACTTGTTTTATAAGTAGAATTAGCTCAACTGACCTTGAGAGTTTACTTTCCAAATGTAGATGTTTTAGAAAATAGAATTAGAAATTAGAAATTTTGAAAAAGGCTTGGCGCCTGTAGCTCAGTGGTTAGGGTGCCGGCCACATGCACAGGGGCTGGCCGTTTCAAAGCTTTTTTTTTTTTTTTTCAACAAAAAAAGCTTAGTGTTGTGGTAGGCGCCTGAAGTCCCTGCTACCTGGGAGGCTGAGGCCAGAAAATCACTTAAGCCCAAGAGTTTGAGGTTGCTATGAGCAATGACGCGACGGCACTCTACTCTACTGAGGGCAACATAGTAAAACTCTGTCTCAAAAAGAAAGAAAGAAATTTTGAAAAAGAAGCTGTTAGTAGAATTAGTGAGGCATGTACTTAACCACCAGCTATGTTTCTAGAGATCTAAGATAGGAAGCTTACCTTGCTGCCTAAGTTTCTGGTACTTGCTTGTTTTCTCAAGGTAATTTCTCAAAGAATTTCCTTCTTCCCTATGAATATAACTTTTCTTTCTGACCCAGCACTGTCAAATGTCTGATGTTTTCTGGTATATTTTATTTTTCATAATATTTTGTGCTATATTTTATTTCATTTTCTATTGGAATACAATAATTTTATAAGTTCTACTTACTCTTTCCACTATCAATGACACAATTTTTGAAAGTTGAAGTGTGTTAGAACCAGTATAGAAGTAGTCATATTCACTTCAGGATAGTCTGAGGCTTTAGAAAGGGTGAACTGTTGACCTTGAGAAAAAGATAATTCTATCAAGAAAGCCTTCCTTTAAGAGTAGGGTTACATTGCAAGAATAAAGCTTTCATTGCTTTATTATATTAACCTGTGATATCCTGTTTCTTCATCCTTTTCATGGTTATAAAAAGTGCCTGGCACATAGTAGGTATTCTTTAAATATTCTGTTTCTAACTTCCCTCATCTTCTACTAATCAATATTTAACTTAATGTCTCACCTTCATCAATAAGCTCCTATGTATCTTAATCAAGTTTTCTTACCAGAATAGTTGGTGAATACAAGTAAACAAAAAAGTATATGGAAATATTTTTGCTCTAAAAATACCAGAGGCTAATATTAGATTAGTATTTTCCTTTATATACTATATATATATCTTTCTGTCATTAAAATAGAGAAGAGAGAGTTGCTTCTTCTGAGCGATCAAGCAAGACCAATATAAATTAAAGTACACAGGGAGTTTCCAAGTATTAAAACTCTTAGATGCTCTTCCTCCCTTAACTTTGTCTTCATTTGGTAAGATAACGTACAAATAGACTGTGAAATTTGGGGGACTTTTTGATTAAAAATATAAAGTGTGCTTGTTGAGAGTGCCAGCAACATATGAATTCTGAGATTATCTTTTAACTGAAAGAAAGAGTATAGCTCTTACAGTATTCTTGTAAAATAGGATTTTTCCTAAGCTTTCTGAGAGTAAGAACTTTATCTGCTATACTAAATTCTAGCCTCACTTCCTCAGCAAGTATAATTGATTTCAGTTAGATATTAAGAACTTATAAAGAGACCATGAAAAGGTAGACTTCAGGTAAGTGGGAAAATAGCAGTTTAATAAAGTAACAATGTTGAGGCTTTTTAGAAAAAGAAAAATTTTGGTCCCTACGGCATACGAGGTCCAAGTAAATAATAGGTTTGTTAAAGAGAAATGTAGTAGAGAAAAACATGGGTGATTTATTTATCTAATCTAGCATAGGCAGGCTGTATATAGAAAAATGATAGATTCAACAATCCCAAATTTTAAAAATGTATAATAATAGTAACAAACACAATAGCTAACATTTGTTGAGCCAATAGTGTCAAGCCTTGTAATAAGTGCTTTACATACAAGTCAGAGTCCCACAGCTGAGACAACTGTGCTAGAGCTATACAGTCTTTAACCCTGTTTTGCTTTCCATGTTATCACAGGCAACAGTATCATCAGTTGTTTTCCCATGGTATAAAAGGTGCTGCTAGCTTTCCAATCTGTAACCTGTTTCCTCACTGCTTTCAAGTCGTACCACTTAGCAGATGCTACCTATATTAGTTTTTCATTATAGCAACATCCCACTACAGGATACTAATTCTGTATTAATTAGGATAAAAGCTAAACAACTAAGAGACCCCAAATGCAATCGCTTACACAAGGTAAAAGTTAATTATTTCTTATGCATTAATTCAGGATAGATAGGTTCTGCCTCATGAAGTTATTCAAGAATACAGATAACAGGGTGGCTCCACCACTTTCTGTCATCGTGGCCTGGTTAAAGCCAAGTCAAGTAGTGTTGTAGCAGGTGAGTAGGGGAAAGAAAGCATGAAGAAGACATACTTACTCTCTTAAGATCTAGTTCTGAAAGTGGCATATATTTCTTCTGCTCTGTATTAGAGAGAATGTGGTCAGATGGCCATACCTAACAGCAGAGAAAACTAGGAATTGCCTTCTCACACTCACACTCTTTTTGTGTACCCAAAAAGAAAGGGAGAACGGATTTTTATAGACAACAACAAATAATTTCCACCACAAACACTCTTTGTGCAACCTCTAAATATCTTATAAGCCAAATGATAATGTGAGCATTAGTATGTTCTTATGAATCAATAAGAAAAATTAAAAATATACTTTTACAGTGGTTTGTTCCTGTAATCCCAGCACTTTGAGAGATCAACATAGGAAGACCACTTGAGGCCAGGAGTTTCAGACCAGCCTGGGCAACACAGTGAGATCTTGTCTCTACAAAAATAAAAAATAATAAAAAATTAGGCAGGAGTAATAGAGCATCACTATAGTCCCTCCTACCTGGGAGGCTGAAGTAGGAAATGGGATTATTGCTTGAGTCTAGGAGTTTGAAGTTATAGCAAGCTATGATTACATTACTGCATTCCAGCCTGGGTGACAGAATAAGACTCTGCCTCAAAATAAATAAATAAACCTAAGGAAAGAAATAAGGAAAAGCTATAAATTCAGTTTAAAAAAGAAATGCAAGAGACTAGTGACTGTGCATCAGTGGTAAGTTGATTTTTGGCAGAGGTGCCAAAAAACAGTTCAATGGAGGAAAGAATGTCTTTCAAGAAATATAGTTGTATATCCAGGTGTTGGTGGAGACGTGGAGAAATTGGTTGAGAATATAAAGTGATGCAGCTATTATGAAAAAAGTTTGATGCTTTCTCAAACTGTTAAACAAAATTATCATATGACCCAGAAAGTTCACTCTTAGTTATATGCCCAAGAATATTGGAAATGGGTATTGAAACAAACTATGTGCACATCTGTTTGTAGCAGAACTATTCATAATGGTCAAAAAGTGGAAATAACTCAAATGTCCAACTAATGAATGGATAAACAGAACAAAATATAGTATACCCATATAAAGGAATGTTATTCATCCTTAAAATGGAACGTAGTACTCATTCATGCTACAACATGGATAGATCTTTTTTTTTTTTTTTTTTGTAGAGACAAAGTCTCACTTTATGGCCCTTGATAGAGTGCCGTGGCCTCACACAGCTCACAGCAACCTCCAACTCCTGGGCTTAAGCGATTCTCTTGCCTCAGCCTCCCAAGTAGCTGGGACTACAGGTGCCCGCCACAATGCCCGGCTATTTTTTAGTTGCAGTTTGGCCAGGGCTGGGTTCGAACCCGTCACCCTCGGTGGGTGAGGGGTTCGAACTGAGCCACAGGCGCCGCCCATACATGGATAGATCTTAAAAACATCAAAACATCTTTCACGAGTGAAAGAAGCCAGACACAAAAGGCTATTATATTGTATGATTCCCATCATATTAAATGTCCAGAGTAGGCAAATCCATAAAGGCAGAAAGTAGATTAGTGGTTTCTAGGTGCTTGGATATGGGCAATGGCAGTGACTACTACTTAATAGGTATAAGGCAGCAGTTCTCAACCTGTGGGTCGTGACCCACAGGAACTGTATTAAAGGGTTGCATGCAGCATTAGGAAAGTTGAGAACCACTGTTATAAGGTTTCTATTTGGGGTAATGGAAATGTTCTAGAATTAAGTAATAATGATGGTTGTATAACTTTGTGAACACGCTAAAAGTCACTGTGCTGTATACTTTAAAATGATGCATTTTATGTTACAATATCACAGTAAAAAACAAAAGACTAGCAACGGTGAAAATCTACCATTTTATCAAAGTAGTGGAAATTATAATAATATTAAAGTTATTTGCATCCATCAAAATAGTCCATTAAAATTTTTGTTAATACATTCATATTCTGTTGTTGAGAGTGTAAATTAATACAGTTGTTTTGTAGGGGTTATTGGCAATATACAAGTATATCAAATGCCTTAACATAAACTATGCTCTGCCTCAGCAGTTATATCCTAGCAATTTATTCTGAGATTATAAATAGATATCTGTGAAAGTATTTGTCTGCATGCATGATGATTATAATGAGATTGAAAATTGAAAGCCACTAAAATGTTTAAAAATAAAACATCCAATAACTTGAAACAATTATGATACTGATAATAAGCAATAAATAATTTGTGTCATAAAATTATGTTGTACAGGATTATAACATTATATTTCCATGAAAAATGTTAACACTGTATTAACTAAATAAAAGGTGAGTCATAATGATATGTAAAGATAGCCCTAAATGATGTTTTTAAAATCTATTTTATATAAGTATATATTCACATATTTATATATGTTTATTTATATATGGATGGTCATCAAAATACTTAGAATGGATTCTCTAGATAGAGAGATTACCTGTGATTTTTGTTTTTTTACACTGAACATGTATCACATCTATAATTAGAAAATTATGTTTCAGGTGTGTTTTTTTGCCTAGGAATTTTGGCACACATACTTTAATTTGTAATCAGGAAAATATGTGGACTAACCCCTTTGGGAGATTTCAAAGTTAGAGGTGTTCCAACAGAATGTGCTGAAAGGTGGTGGTTCCTATATGTCTATTAGGACCAGCACTATAGTTGTGTGGTTATTAATCTTCTATTATAATATTCTTTCTTGCTAAACTTGGTGACTATGTCTGATTAGTTCACTTGCACAAAACTGGATCTCGTGCTCAATTCCTGTGTGAGTCAAGGAAACACTGACAATTAGCTTTACTTCTAGTCATTGCATAGGTTTGTGTCTCAGGTCACAGGGGGCACTAAACAGAAGTGTAAGTGGATTTTTGTAGATGAAGCATTGCTGTAGGAAAACCTCTTAAATTCTGCTCCTCTTGGCTAGACTTGGGCCTGGATGTGCTTATGGTAGAGAAGAACTAAGTGTAAAATTTATTTACACTTCCTCTAGATAAGAAATTTCTTATCTAGAGGAAGTGTAAATAAATTTAAACATAAAACCTCAGCCTTCCACTAGATTTAAAGCCTTTAATTGAAGAATAAAATATATTGGGGCTCGCACCTGTAGTACGGTGGTTATAGCACCAGCTACATACATCGAGGGTGGCGGGTTTGAACCCTGCTGGGGCTAACTAAACAACAATGACAACTGCAAAAATAACAACAACAAAACAGCCGGGTGTTGTGGTGGGCACCTGTAGTCCCAGCTACTTGGGAGGCTGAGACAAGAGAATCGCCTAAGCCCAAGCGTTAGAGGCTGCTGTGAGCTATGACGCCACAGGTGACAGAGTGAGACTCTTGTCTCAAAAAAAAGAGAATAAGATATATTGGAAAATGGTCAGCAGCCCTTCCCCTGTCCCCATGTGATACCCTGCACCTCCCCAGAAGAAGATGCAGCCCCTTAACATGAGATTTCTAAGCCTCCATAACTGTAAGAAATAAATTTAAAAAAAAAATAAAATGCTTTAGAATCATACAAAGCTGAGTGTTAAGTTCTAATACTATCTCACGGGCGAGAGGGAGGTGAAGAGGAGCAAAAATCCACCTAATAGGTACAATAACACTGTTTAGGTGATGGGCACATTTATAGCCCTGAGTCCAGCGTTGTAATACAAACATTTGTACCCTCTTAAAATTTTGACATTTTCAAAGAAGTTCTAATACAGTATTGCCTCTTACTAGTTATGTAACGTTGACCAAATCACTTAATGTGGTTAAAAGTTTAAAAAATCCTTTTTCTTTCTGCATGATCATTTGATCTTGTGTTAACTTTTTAGGTCTGTTGTTCCAAAACACGATTGCTCCCTCATGAGTGTTTTAAGACTTTTTTTCTCTAATTGCTTTCACCCATATGAAATGTTAATACCACATATATACTACATATCTGTTTATGTACAGGGGCCCTTTAGAGGGCCACAAATTATTGTTAAAATCTAAGAACCATCGCTCACCCCTAACCAATTTTTGATCCATTGATGGTTCTCTTTCCTGTTAGTAATGCATGCTG
Organism: Nycticebus coucang; assembly: GCF_027406575.1. Taxonomy (NCBI): domain Eukaryota; kingdom Metazoa; phylum Chordata; class Mammalia; order Primates; family Lorisidae; genus Nycticebus; species Nycticebus coucang. Next base: position 65,895,142 of record NC_069793.1, on the reverse strand, counting down.
TAGAGTCCTAATAAATATGCTGTCAAACATGTTTATTAGTAAACTACATCTAATGAAAGAACTATAAGTATTTTGTAAGAGACTACCATATCATAGAGTTTACCTGAGGGCACTCTAGCAACTGCATGTCCCTTTCAAGGACCTGTAGTCTATATTTATAGCATTGTTATTAGAGATGTTGGTTCCCTGGAGGGCTATGGCTGTTAAACCAGAGGGACCCCCAAACTTACTGATTTGAGTCTCATTTGCTTGGACCTGAATCTGACCTGGGGCATAAAGAAGGGACTTGGGGTACTAGGAGAGTAGGTCTTGGGTAGCCATGTGCATACCAAAGATGCATAGATGACTGTAAAGACTCCCCACAAAGAGGCACCTGGTGCTGCCTTGTTGCCGGGCTATCATTTTTGTCCTCTATGTAGTATCTCTCTCAGTAGACTGGTGCCAAGTATGCCCTATAATAGTCTTGTGAGTACAAATGTATAGTTGAGCCTGAAAGATTACCCTGGGCATTATATTTAACATCTCTGTAAAATGAAAATATTATTTATCCTACAAGGTTTTGAAAAGAGATAATGCACAACGCTCTTGGCATGTAACAGATATTTTGTAAATGGCAGCTATTACCCGGTTTATACTATCATATGTTTTAATGTAATGTATGCTAGATATTTCCACAATATCAGTTTTCACTGACTTATATTAGGGGACATTGTCACATGTTAACATTTTGAACATTGTAATTATCAATCATATAATTCTTTAGTTTTAACTCCATGTCATGAAATAAAAGTTAAAGTTGAAGCTACAGATGTTGGTGTGAATGTAAGGAGAAGGGAACACTTTACACTGCTGGTGGGACTACAAACTAATACAACTTTTTTGGAAGGAAGTATGGAGAATCCTTAAAGAACTCAAATTAGACCTCCCATTTGATTTTGCTATCCCATTACTAGGCATCTACTTAGAAGAAAAAAAAATCCTTTTATCATAAGGACATTTGCACTAGATGGTTTATTGCAGCTCAATTTACAATCGCCAAAATGTGGAAACAACCTAAATGCCCACCAACCCAGGAATGGATTAACAAACTCTGGTGTATGTATACCATGGAATACTATTCAGCCATTAAAAAAAAAACGGAGACTTTACATCTTTTGTATTAACCTAGATGGAGGTGGAACACATTCTTCTTAGTAAAGCATCACAAGAATGGAGAAGCAGGAATCCAGTGTACTCAATTCTAATATGAAGGCAGCAGATGAGGGGAATGAGGTGACAGGGAGAGGGGAAGAGGGAGGGGATGGGGGGGGTCATGGTTTATGGTACCTCCTGGGGGTGGGACACAAGTATTAGAGGGACTTTATCTTATAAATGCAATCAGCGTAACCTAATTCTTTGTACCCTCAATGAATCCCAAGCAATTAAAAAAACATAGATTATAAAAAACAAGTTAAAGTTGACAGCATCACATGAATAATGATAGAAGTCTGAATATTTACTAATCAGTGTATCTTAATGTATATTTAGTGAGGCAGTTTACAGTATTGTTATGTGCCTCAGGCTAAGTATCTGAATTATACATGTGCTAATGAAAAATTTCTTATAGCTGATGAACTATGAAAATATCAAAATCTAACTTTTAGCTATCTTGTCTCTTTCATTCAGCGTGTTTATATTGTATAAATCCTAAGGAGTGAGGCACCACCTTGGGTGCCTGAGATCAGTGATGAAAGCAGATAATATCCTTTCCCTTTTTTATGGTGTTCATAGTCAGTGGAAAAAGATAATAAACAGAAAAGAATAATTAATTGTGTTAACAAGGATTTTTTAAATTCAGTTTTTTAATTATAGGGGGGTTTTTTGAGCTTTTTTTTATTAAATCATAGCTGCATACATTAATGCGATCATGGGGCACCATACACTGGTTTTATAGACCATTTGACACATTTTCATCACAGTGGTTAACATAGCCTTCCTGGCAATTTCTTGGTTATTGTGTTAAGACATTTACATTCTACGTTTACTAAGTTTCACATATACCCTTGTAAGATGCACCGCAGGTGTAATCCCACCAATCACCCTCCCTCCGCGCACTTCCCCACTCCCTCCCCAGTTATAGGGCTTTTTGTTTATTTTTTATTTATATCTACTTACACTTATAATGAAAATATTGATATATATTCATTTGTTCAAGCTCATAGTATATGCAAAGAAACCTCAAAATTGCAATAACAGTATTACTATTGACAGAACAACAGCTACTGTATTTTGCCATATATAACGCACACTTTTGCCCAAATTTTCAAGGGAAAAATAAGGACATGTATTATACATGGGTAGTACTAATTCTGTATCTGCATAAGTGTTTTTTATTCTTTTATTTACGCTCATGCGTTAAAAGTGTAACTCTTGTATCATAATATGTTGAAGAATAAATGTTTAAATTCCTTTATGATACAAAAAACAAGCACCTAAATATAAACCAAAAATGTGAATTAAAAAATTAAACAAAAGATTTTTTTTTTCCTGAAAGTTTGGACCAAATCATGGGTGAACATTGTACATGGCAGCCCCTTATACATGGCAAAACATAGTAAATAAAATTTGACTTCCTTGACTTTTTTTTGTCTTTAGAGTATATTCCACTAAGGGTATATAGTTACACTGTATTCAATTTAGGGTTTTGTTTTTCATCCTTTGAAAATATAATTTTATATTTTGAATATGTAAAACATAAAACGTGTATGTTCAAAGTCAAATCTACCAATTAAGGGAATTCTTCACCCTCTATCCCCTTCAACTTCCTTCTTACCCAACTCCTCATCTCATCTGTCAGTTCTCTTCAATTTCCTCTCCTTCCACTAAACCTATTAATAACTAACTAAGGTAATGTGAATTTCACCTCTACTGCTTTCCCATAATCTAAGGCAGAAACTTAATGATCAGTGAAAGTAGGGAAAACTGAGAAGAAAAGGAAGTTTTGTTTTCTAAGGCCCCTGAATTAGCTATAAGCAAGATTCATTTCCTAGAGAACTGCAAGTCTTCACCCAAGATTTGAGCATTTATGTATCTATCACTTAAAATTAACAAATAGTAACTTTAGTAGATTTAAATTTTTGAAAGAAATCAAACAGCTTAAATCCCCTCACCTTTTTTATTATTTTTTTCCCCATTCCCTCCCACTTCCAGAGACAGCCACTCTCCTATAGGTGGTACCATTCATTTTTGACCACATTTTCTTTTTTAGGTTCTTTTTTTTTTTTTTTTTTTTTGTAGAGACAGAGTCTCACTTTACTGCCCTCGGTAGAGTGCTGTGGCGTCACACAGCTCACAGCAACCTCCAGCTCTTGGGCTTACGTGATTCTCTTGCCTCAGCCTCCTGAGCAGCTGGGACTACAGGTGCCCGCCACAACACCCGGCTATTTTTTTTTGTTGTTGCAATTTGGCCGGGGCTGGGTTTGAACCCGCCACCCTTGGCTTATGGGGCCGGCACCCTACTCACTGAGCCACAGGCGCCGCCCGACCCCATTTTTTTTTTTTTTATTAACTTATTTCTTTTTCCTTTGGAAACAAAGAGTCTCGTGTTGTCACCTAGGCTAGAGTACAGTGACGTGATCATCACCCATTGCAACCTCAAACTCCTGAGATCAGGTTAATCTGACCACATTTTTAATACTTTTTAAAAATCCACATAAATATATATTTATAAACAATATGATACCGTTTTATGCTTTTAAGAAATTACATAAAGTGGTTTTGTCCTGTTGTGCAACTTGATATTTTTAATGAATACATTGTTTTTTAAATTTATCCAAAAATACGTAACTCAATTTTAGTTTCTGTATTGTACACCATTTTGTAAACTACAATTGATTTGTATATTCTGCTATTGAAAGAGATTTGAGCTGTTTCTAATATTTTAATATTAAAATAATGCTATGAAAATTTTTGTACATGTTTTCGTATGCGTATGAGTCTGTGCCTAGTTTCACATACATGTGGAACTAAAATTGCTGAATTAATAGAGTGTGTACATTATATAACTTTACTAAGTACTGCCAAAGTGTACCAATATGTATTCTCTCCAGCAGTACATATGATTTTTTTCTTACATTGTCCTACATATATAACATGAGTGGACATTTTAATGTTTATCAACCCAATGGATATAAAATGGTATTTTCTTTTGTACATTTCTAGTTCCCTAATCACTAGTGAGGGACAGTGGTTTTCATGTTCCTCTGCTATGAATTGCTTGTTCATATCCTTTGCCTATTGTTCTATTTAGTGACTTTTTGGTGTGTAGGAATTCTTATTTTCTGGATACTGATTCTTTGTTGTATGTTACAAACAACTTTACCAGCTTGATGCTTTTTTATTCTTATTTTATCAACAGAAGATTTAAATTTTTATACTCAAAAAGTATTATTCTTGGCTTGGTGCCCATAACACAGTGGTTACGGCGCCAGCCACATACACTGAGGGTGGCGGGTTCGAACCCGGCCCGGGCCAGCTAAACAACTGCAACAAAAAATAGCCAGGCATTGTGGTGGGCACCTGTAGTCCCAGCTTCTTGGGAGACTGAGGCAAGAGAATCGCTTAAGCCCGGGAGTTTGAGGTTGCTGTGAGCTGTGACGCTCTACTGAGGGTGACATAGTGAGACTCTGTCTCAAAAAAAAAAAAAGTATTATTCGTTTATTATTGGTACTTTTTGCATTCCTACCTAGAGATCATGTGAGTATTCATATTGTCTTCTAAATGTTCTAAAGTTTTGTTTTACTAATTTAGATCTTTAATACTTTTGTAATTTTTTATATATGGTTTGAAATAGGTATTCCACTTTTTTCTCTTTGTATATAAGCACTTGTCTCAATACTATTCATTGAATAGTATGGTTTGGACTGACCTCTGTTATAAACCAATGTCTACACACACATATATATTCAGTCTATTTCAGGGTTGTACATGTGTCTCTTGTTTTGGTCTCTTTTCTGTCTGGGTACGAATATCATACTGCTTTTTAAAATTGTATGGATTCATAGTGATCCTTTTCTCTTTAGAATCAACTTGTTCATCCTGTGTGCATTTTCCTTGTGATTTCAGTGCATTTATAGATTAATTGGATGACATATTTTAATATTGAGTCTTCTCAGTATGAACATTATTTTTATCTCAATATATTTAGGTTTTTTCTTACATCCTTACTTAATGTTTATAATTTTCTTCCTAGTGATGTGGGATTTCTTATTTTCTATTTTGAAGTTTTTATTGCTCTTTTAGATATTTTTCCTTATGTTTTTTACTTATTTTTTGATGAGACATATGAACACTACTAATGTTGGCATATTAGTCCTTTTTTAAAAAGTTTTATTAATGTATAACTTTCATACCATAAAATTCACCCATTTTGAGTACATAATTCAGTGATTTTCAGAAATTTTATAGTTGTGCAACTATAACCACAATTCTGTTTAAGTAAATTTCCACCACGCCTAAAAGTTTCCTCATACCTGTGTGCAGCTAATCCCTGCTCCCACCCTCAGCCCCAGGCAACCACCAGTCTGCTTTTTGTCTTTATAGATTTGCCTTTTCTGGATATTTTATGTAAATGAAATCATACAATAGTGGTCTTTTGTATCTGACTTCCTTTATTTAGTGTGATGTTTTTTAGCTTTATCTACATTGTTCCTGTGCAAGTAGTTCATTTTCTTAAATCGCTGAATAGGAATCTGTTATATGGAGATACCATACGTTGGTTTATCAATTCATTTCATAGACTTTTTCTTCTGGGTTTGGGTATCATGAATAATTTTGCTACAGGTATTCACATACAAATCTTTGTGTAGCCAAATGTTTTCATTGCTCATGAATGGAACCTTCAGAGTGGAATTGCTGATTCACATGGTAAGTTTATACTTAACTTTTTAAGGAACTGCCAAACTACTTTTCAAATTGGCTATTGTACTTTGCATTCCCACCAGCAACATATGAGGTCTTGTTTATCCATAAGTTTACCAGCACATGCTGTTGTCTGTCTTTTTGATAATGACCATTTAGGCATTTGTATCTCATTGTAGTTTTCATTGCATTCTCCTAATGATTAATGATGTTGAACCTCCCTTCATTTGCTTATTGATCATTCAGATGTATATCATTTTGGTGAAATGGCTATTTAGAGCCTTTGTCTATTTTTGAAATTGGTTTGTTATTATAACTGAGTCATATATTTTGGACACAAGTTTTTTTATCAGGTACACAATTTGCAAATTTTTTTTTTTTTTTTTTTTGTGACAGAGTCTCACAATGTCGCCCTCCGTAGAGTGCTGTACTGTCATAGCTCACATAATCTCAAACTTTTGGGCTTAAGCAATTCTCTTGCCTCAGCCTCCCAGTAGCTCATACTACAGGCACCCGCCACAATGCTTGGCTGTTTTTTTTGTTATTGTTGTCATCGCTGTTTAGCAGTTAACAAGTAAGGCCTTTCCGGTTTGCAGTCTCACTGCTGCTTGTACTTAGGGCTGCCGGTGGGATTAGGTCGATTGAACACATGCAACCACTTGCTAGTTTTCCACTGTTTTTGTCCTCCTCTTGGGGTCCAGAAGTCCCTTGCTGACTCCCTGTATCCTCAAAGGGATGATTATGGGCAGATCCCACCAGCCAGAGATGCCTGGAGTCTTATCTCCCCAGACTCACTGTGCCCTGTTGCAGAGAAGCTGTTACTCGGCCGCCATCCTGGATTGTTCTCCCCATAATTTTTATTAACAGAATGATTCGATTCTAAACACTACTGAAATCAGCAGTTATTCATGTTAACCCAAGAATAATTTATCCTTTTGATTATTTCTATTTTCTTTCTTTCTTTTTTTTTTTTTTTTGAGACAGAATCTCACTATGTCACCCTTGGTAGAGTGCTATAGCGTCACAGCTCACAGCAACCTCAAACTCTTGGGTTTAAGTGATTCTCTTGCTTCAGCCTCCCCAGTAGCTGGGACTACAGGCGCCTGACACAACACCTGGCTATTTTTTTGTTGTAGTTGTCATTGTTGTTTACCAGGTCAGATTGGGTTCGAACCTGCCAGCCTCAGTGTATGTAGCCAGAGCCCTAACCACTGAGCTACGGGCACCAAGCCTATTTCTATTTTCTTTTCTTTCTTTCTTTTTTTTTTTTTTGCTTATGGCCAGGGCTGGGTTTGAACCCACCACCTCCAGCGCCCTACTCCTTTGAGCCACAGGCGCCACCCCCATTTCTATTTTCTTAATAAATGAATTCATTAGGTTTTAAATTGTTCTTTGAGTTGTACTGTAAAGCAGATTTAAGATTATAAATATTTTCTTAAAAAATATAGTGAAGATAGAGTCACAAAAGTTTTGGTTTTTACACTTAATAAAAGTGATCTCTAAGCTACTAAATATGTAATGCAGGATATTTTCAAATTTTAACAGCCAAATTGTACCTTTGGGGGGGGTATACAGTTATTCAGAATATCAAATCTTTCAAGTACAGAGCCTATGGAAAAAAAATTTGCTTTCCTTACTATAAACACTCACATGTCCATACTGAAGTCAATTCCAGAAAAAACTTCTGCTGTGCTCAGCAGTAGCTGAATCACAGAAAAAAGTTAGCTGAGGACATTCAGGAAAGACGAGGTCAAGAAAAACAAATCCATGACAGTAATTCTTTCCTAAAAAATTAAAACCAAGCATTTTTTTTTTTTTTTTTTTTTTGGTTTTTGGCCGGGGCTGGGTTTGAACCCGCCACCTCCAGCATATGGGACCGGCGCCCTACTCCTTCAGCCACAGGCGCCGCCCAAAACCAAGCATTTTTTAACATACTTATTAAGAATATGGCTGTAATACACTGTGCTATAAAAACCTTATTAAGGAATGGATTTAAAAATAAAACAAAAACTAACTTCCAGCTTCCTTATTCCAAAGTTATATTATCTGCAATTATAACTTAATTTTCTTTAAAGCATTATAGATGTTTCTTCAGACGTTAATAGCTACCTATTTAACTGGTAAAAACATTTCAATTTCTCTGCCAGATTTTGATCTCTCAGAGAAAGTCCTCTGGGTTATAGGAATTCTATGAAGATGACTGGTGGCTCTATTACCAAGTAGTAGTGTTCCAGGGAGCTTCTTTAAGAATATCTGTGGCCTGCTTGTACAGTCTGCTCTGGCAAGAGCCCCCAGTGTTTTATGCGGCAGTGCTCTAGCCTGTGTAGAAAGTGCAAGCAAATTCGAATGAAAAAGGCATTTATGGAGTACCACAGATGACTCTTGGCTCTGAGTTCACAGAAGTAGGAATATAAATATTACTGAACCGCGTATGTATCATATATTTTCCCATATACAGTGCACACAAACCTATGGTAAAGTTTAATTTATAAATTAGGCACAGTAAGAGATTAACAGTAATAATAAAGTAGAAGAATTATTGATAAAATGTATGTGAATATAGTCTCTTTCTCCCTCTCTCAAAATATCTTATAGTAGGCTGGGTGTGATGGCTCACACCTGTTATCCTAGCACTCTGCGAGGCTGAGGCAGGTGGACTGCCCCAAGCTTAGGGGTTTGAGACCAGCCTGAGCAAGAGTGAAACCCTTCTCTCTAAAAAATAGCTGAGAGTTGTAGTGGGCACCTATAGTCGCAGCTACTTGGGAGACTGAGGCAAGAGAATCACTTGAGCCCAAGAGTTTCAGGTTGCTGTGAGCTATGAGGCCACAGCACTCTACTGGGGGTGACAAAGTGAGACTGTCTGAAAAAAAAAAACTTATAGTATATAATATTTTCAGACCATAATTGACAGTAACTGAAACTGTGAAAATCAAAACTTCAGATAAGAGGGGGCCTACTGTAGTAGGTTACGTAAGTATAAATACTGTTATAACTTTCTAACAGTGACAGTTGTTCTCCTCTCATTCTTCGTGCTTACCTTCCTATGACACAAAAAAAAATTATACTTTTTTGATTTGTGTAGCTTCTTTAGTCCTGCAGTTCCTGTTTCTTTAAATACCACTTCTCTTGATTACTAATAGCATTTCTCACTAAAATTACTGCCATAGCTTCTTTGTTCTGTTTCTACCTCGTCTACCTTCCCAAACAAGGATTTTTCTCAGTGCACTGTGACAAATGTGCTGTTTCTAAATCTGCCTTCCCATCTAGGGTTTGATGACTGAGATACAGAAGGACAAGAGAGGATGACATCTGGGTTCTCGTACATGTATAAGGAAATGATAGATATTACTGAGGCTGGGAATAATTTATGTAGCTAAATATACATGTCTAGAACTCAGAAGAGAAGTTAAGGACAGATTCAGAGATTTCAATCATTTATTTAATAAACATATATCAAATGCCTACTATGTGAAAGGTACAGCATACACAATAGATGTAGGGTATGTGTAATGAACAAAAACCAAAACCAGACATGATCCTATTCTCTCATCGTTTGAGAATAACCCACTTACAGGTGGGAATTATAATAACTGGGAATAATTATGACTAAAGCGTGTCTACAGAGAAAAATAAGATGGCCAAGAGCAAAACATTTATGAGACAACGAAAGCTAAGAGCAGCCGGAAATGGATGAAACCAGTGATGAAAAGTTTTATCAAATCCAAGAAAAGAGAAAGGTTAGAAAAGGGAGTGGTTAAGTAACAATAATAAAGAATAAAAGGCAATAAAGAAGTTACCTTGGTGAGAGCAGTTTTACTGGCATGATGAGAGTGGAAGTCAGACTATAAAAGTTGAAACCGTGAGAAAAGGTGTATCTCAGCCAGTTTCAAAGAGTCTATCTAAGGAGAAAGTAAATCAGTAAGGCTGGTCTCTCGTATACGTGTATTCCTACCTCCCAAAGACACCAAGCTCAGTCAGTCTTCCAGGCACCTGTGACCAAAATTTCAAGAACATAACAGATCACTTCTAGCTTAAATAAGATTCTAGAAAAAAAGCAAAGAGACAGACAGCTTCTAGACTCAATTTGGCATTTAGCAAAACTTGGGAACAACCTAAGAAGGGAAATTAAGATCAATTTTAGTTATGAACACAGATATAAAAATGCAAAATGAGATGTAAACTAACCCAGCAATGTATATTTTTAAAGTCCATCATGATTAAGTAGAATTCATCCCAAGAATAAAAAAAAGTTTACATGTAATGCTGCAAAATATACTGATGTATTTCAGTACATAAAAAAGAAAAAAACCCAAACCCAACAACAACAGTAAAATTCAACCTCAATTCAGAATTATAAAACAAAGTAACTTTCTAACCTTTAAAGCAGCGGTTCTCAATCTGTGGGTTGCGATCCACAGGAACTATATTAAAGGGCCGCAGCATTGAGAACCTCTGCAAGCATACATACTGTTAAAACTTCCAAGTTTCTTCATCAAATCAGACACTCTTATATTGGAGGCCTGAATAAAGGAGATATGTAGGAAAAAAGAACTGAGCTATAAAAATTAATAATAAATTATTATTGTTACCTGATGACTATCCAAAAATTGAAAAATTGAAGAGAATTTACAAACTATTAGAAACAGATGAATTCAGTGAAGGCTGGACTTGCCTTACAAATCAATCTACTGAGATAGGACTTCTAGTAAGGCAAAATAAACAGGTTGGCAAGTCTTCACACCCCACAAATAATATACAACTGGATACAATTATCAAAATCAGCCATTATAGGTTCAGGAAATCACCCAAAAGCAAACAATAAACTGAAAAATTGCTAAACTCATGTAAGAGTGGCAATAGTGTAATCTATTGTATTCCTGCTGGGGACTATATCCATTTTTGTTCAGTTTGAGAACAGTTCTATCAAAATAAAGCTAGCAGCAAAAATCCACAGGCTCATTACCAGAGAAATGACTTGATTTGCCACAGATGGTGAAATATTCATGTCCAGTGATCCTAGCAGGAAGAGCTCAAAAGAGCCAACAACTCTGCTAGCCTATGGCTGTGATCCCAGTAGGGACAAGCATCTGACCAGCAGATTAGCCAGAAACTTAACATGAAGATTCTAGAAATAAAAGAGCCATTAAGTTCCCACACATCCGTAGCTCACAGGGAAGATATGTGCACATGCAGATAAGAACTGAGAGGGCAGAGCAGAAAGTAAAAGCAAGGGAAAACTGAATTGAAATGCATTCTCCAACTAATAAACATATCCATCAGCAGAAAAGCCTTATTGGTTTGAGGTGTTTGAGTACAACTTCTGACCAATCATTGGCTGACAGCCAAATTATACAGACACAGGAGTGAACCATAGCAATCCAACCTTATAAATGGAAATAATAAAAGAAATTGAGGAAAGATATCAGTGGTTGCATACTGCAGGATAGACACACTCTGCAGAGTTAGTTTGGGTAAGTAATGAAATAACCCACCACCCAACTAAACAAAAACAGAAACAAAGGGGAAAAAAAAGAATCCAGATAATATATAATATTTTGTCTCTATTTTCCAGTTTTCAATAAAAAATTAGGAGCTATCCAAAGAAACAGGAAAATATTATATCAAGAGAAAAAAAAGGAATCAACAAAAATTGCCTGAACCTAGATGTTAAATTTAGAAAGAGATTTTTTTTTTTTTTAGACAGAGCCTCACTTTGCCACCGTTGGTACAGTGCTATGGCATCATAGCTCATAGCTACCTCAAACTCTTAGGCTCAAACAATCCTCTTGTCTCAGCCTCCCAAATAGCTGGGGCTACAGGAGCCCAACACAACACCCAGCTACCCTGTTTCCCTGAAAATAAGACATCCTCCGAAAATAAGACCTACTTACAGGAAAGATAAGACGCCCCCTGAAAATAAGACCTAGCGCATCTTTGGGAGCACACCTTAAAATAAGACACTGTCTTATTTTCAGGGAAGCAGGGTATTTTTTAGATATGGGGTCTTGCTCTTGCTCAGGCTGGTCTTTTTTTTTTTTTTTTGAGACAAAGTCTTAAGCTGTCACCCAGGTAGAGTGCTGTGGTGTCACAGCTCACAGCAACCTCCAACTCCTGGGCTTAAGCAATTCACTTGCCTCATCTTCCCAACTAGCTGGGACTACAGGCACCTACCACAATGCCTGGATATTTGTTGTTGTTGTTGCACTTGTCACTGTTTTCTTTTCTTTTTTTTAGCTGGCCCAGGCTGGCCTCAGTGTATGTGGCCGATGCCCTATCCACTGAGCTACAGGTGTCACCCTGCAGGCTGGTCTTGAACTTGTGAGCTCAAGTGATCAACCTGCCTCAGCCTCCCAGAGTGCTGGGATTACAGGTGTGAGCCACCGCACCTGGTAAGAGACTTTAAAGCAAGTTTGATAAAAATGTTCAAAGGAAATTATGTTCAAGGAAGTACAGAAAACTGTAACAATGAATAACCCACTAAAAAAGTCAATAAAGAGATAGAAATAATAAAAAACCACTGCAATATGGCATGGAAAAGAAATTAAAGGTGTATAGATTAGATAGTAGATAGTAAAACTTTTTATTCACAGACGACTGATCCTACATATATAAAATTGTACAGAATCCATACACATGCAAAAAAAGAATTTATCAAAACTAACAAATGAACCTATCAATATTGCGGAATATAAGGTCAATATACAAAAATCAGTTGTATTTCTATATAACAGGCAAAGTACCACCTGAGAATGAAATCAAGAAAAGTATACCATTCACAGTAGCCTGACAAACTTAGAAATAAATACATTTAATAAAAGAACTAGAACGGGAAGCAAGATGGCGGCCAAGTAACAGCCTCCCTGCAACAGGGCACGGTGAGTCTGCGGAGATAAGACTCCAGGCATCTCTGGCTGGTGGGATCTGCCTATAATCATCCCTTTGAGGATACAGAGAGTCAGCAGGAGACTTCTGGACCCCAAGAGGAGGACAAAAACAGTGGAAAACTGGCAAGTGGTTGCGTGTGTTCAATCGACCTAATCCCACCAGCAGCCATCAGTACAAGCAGCAGTGAGACTGCAAACTGGAAAGGCCTTAACTGTGAACTGTTTCGGTGTCTTTGGACTTGGCACTCAGTTGAACTGCCTTTGGGGAGAGCTTGAGCAGGAGTGTGCAGAAATTTGGGCATTGTCTAAGGCCCCAGACTGAGCCACTGAACCGGACGGAGCTAATAGTGTTCAGCTGTGGGCTGCAGGGAGCCATTGTGAGAGAACTGCCCCGGCAAGCTCCGCCCTCAGGGTCACAGAGCAAGGATCGGGCAGGAGCTAGTAACCTAATGACTGAGCAGCCTAAAGGTGGGAACTGAGCTGCCTTACAGCCTTAACCCTCAGGGGCAGAGTGAGACTGGTTTTGGCACACTGGCACATCGGGCAGTTGCCATGGGTAGAGTGCCATGGTGTCACAGCTCATAGCAGCCTCAAACTCCTGGGCTTGGCCCTGCCCGGACCTCCGTAAGAGCTGCGCTGGGCCTCCGCATGCCCTGACCAGGAACTGCGGGAACCGCGCAACCCTGCGTCCTCCCACACTAGCCCGCTCGTCTGGCCAGGGACTCTGGTAGCCGCGTGCTCTCCGGAGCCCTCCCTGCCTCTGCACAGAGCCCTTCTCCTGGCCAGAGACTGCTGGAGCCTTGGGCTCTCTGTGCCAAAGTCACTGGGCACCAGGCACTCCCAGAACCGTGCGTACCACCTTCCGCCCTGTTGCTGGATCTGGGTGTGTCACACTCTGGATCTGATTCCACAACCGGAACTCCCTGGCTGGGGCAGCCCCAAAGGAACTACACAGGGCCACTCCCTACAAAGATCCAGCAACAATAGCCTGATCCTGCTGGGCTCTAATCTTGGAGAAACATCTCCCCAACTCTGAGGGACAGCCAGAGGCAACAGTGAAAAACAATCATGAGGCAAAATCAACAGAAAATGCCAATATGAATAGTGAGAGTAGATCAGCTCCCCCAAGGATCAATGGGGGCAGACACAGCACAAAATCCCATGCACAAACAAATAGCTGAGATGTCAGAAATCGAATTCAGAATCTGGATAGCAAATAAGATCGAATTAGAATTCCAAGCAGTAACCCAAAAGATATCTCAAGAATTCAACGAATTCAAAGACGAAATGACCAAAGATTTTGACACATTGAGACAAGAAGTTACCGCCCTCAAAGATTTGAGAAACACAGTAGACTTCCTCAGTAACAGAATGGAGCAAGCAGAAGAAAGGATTGCTGACATTGAAGACAAAGCTTTCAAACACTCCCAAACGCTCAAATAGGAAGAGAAATGGAGGGCAAAAACAGATCACTCTCTCAGAGAGCTCTGGGATAATTTGAAGAAAATCAATATTTGTCTTATAGGGATCCCTGAACGCAACAAAGTGGCTTCACAAGGCACAGAGTCTCTTGCGTGAGATTATGAAGGAGAACTTTCCAGACATGCCAAGAGATTCTGAAATACAAATAGCAGACAGTTTCAGAACTCCAGCATGACTCAACCCAAATAAGACATCCCCCAGACACATCATAATCAACTTCACTAAAGTTAATATGAAGGAGAAAATTCTGAAAGCAGCTAGATGAAAGAAAACCATCACGTATAAGGGCAAGAATGTTAGAATAACTGCAGATCTCTCTGCTGAAACCTTTCAAGCTAGAAGAGGACAGTCATCAACTTTTAATCTCCTAAAACAAAATAACTTTCAACCCAGGATCCTGTACCTAGCTAAACTGAGTTTCATTTATGATGGAGAAATTAAATACTTCAATGACATTCTCATGTTGAAGAAATTTGCCATAACTAAACCAGCTCTCCAGGATATTCTCAGACCTATCCTCCATAAAGACCAGCGTAATCCTCCACCACAAAAGTAAACCCACCGAGAAAATTTTCATTAAATTCCAACTTCCACACGCAAAAGCATTAAAAATGTCCACTGGACTCTCGAAAGGCTTATCAATATTCTCAATTAATGTGAATGGTTTAAATTGTCCTCTAAAGGTGCACAGGTTGGCTGACTGGATACAAAAACTCAAGGCAGATATCCGCTGCATACAAGAATATCATCTTACATTAAAAGGCAAATTTAGACTCAAGGTGAAGGGATGGTCATCTATTACTCCAGGCAAATGGAAAGCAGAAAAAAGCAGGCATTGCAATCCTATTCGCAGACACAATAGCTTTAAACCAACCGAAATAAGGAAGGATAAGGATGGACACTTCATATTTGTTAAAGGTAATACTCAATATGATGAGATTTCAATTATTAATATTTATGCACCCAACCAGAACGCACCTCAATTTGTAAGAGAAACTCTAACAGACATGAGCAACTTGATTTCGTCCAGTTCCCTAGTAGTTAGAGATTTTAACACCCCTTTAGCAGTGCTGGATGGATCCTCCAAAAAGAAGCTAAGCAAAGAAATTTTAGATTTAAACTTAACCATTCAACATCTGGACTCAACAGACATCTACAGAACATTTCATCCCAACAAAACTGAATACACATTCTTCTCAACAGCCCACGGAACATACTCCACAATCAACCTCATGCTAGGCCACAAATCTAACCTCAGCAAATTTAGAAAAATAGAAATTATTCCTTGCATCTTCTCAGACCATCATGGAATAAAAGTTGAACTCAGTAACAACAGGGACCCGCATACCCATACAAAAACATGAAAGCTAAACAACCTTATGCTGAAGGATAGATGGGTTATAGATGAAATTAAGAAGGAAATCACCAAATTTTTGGAACAAAACAATAATCAAGACATGAATTATCAGAACCTCTGGGATACTGCAAAGGCAGTCCTAAGAGAGAAATTTATAGCACTGCAAGCCTTCCTCAAGAAAACGGAAAGAGCGGCGCCTGTGGCTCAGTGAGTAGGGCGCCGGCCCCATATGCCGAGGGTGGCGGGTTCAAACCCAGCCCCGGCCAAACTGCAACAAAAAAATAGCTAGGCATTGTGGTGGGCGCCTGTAGTCCCAGCTGCTCTGGAGGCTGAGGCAAGAGAATCGCGTAAGCCCAAGAGTTAGAGTTTGCTGTGAGCCGTGTGACGCCACGGCACTCTACCCAGGTGTGGTACAGTGAGACTCTGTCTCTACATAAAAAAGAAAAGAAAAAAAAAAAGAAAACGGAAAGAGAGGAAGTTAATAACTTAAGGGGACATCTCAAGCAACTGGAGAAGAAAGAACACTCCAACCCCAAACCTAGCAGAAGAAAAGAAATAACCAAAATCAGAGCAGAACTAAACGAAATTGAAAACAAAAGAATTATACAACAGATCAATAAATCCAAAAGTTGGTTTTTTGAAAAGATCAATAAAATAGATAAACGTTTGGCCAACCTAACCAGGAAAAAAAGAGTAAAATCTCTAATTTCATCAATCAGAAATGGTAACAATGAAATAACAACAGACCCCTTAGAAATTCAAAAAATCCTTAACAAATGCTACAAGAAACTCTACTCTCAGAAATATAAAAATCTGAAAGAAATTGACCAATACCTGGAAGTATACCACCTACCAAGACTTAGCCAGAATGCAGTGGAAATGTTGAAATATATCAACATTTCAAGTTCTGAAATAGCATCAACTATACAAAGTCTCCCTAAAAAGAAAAGCCCAGAACCAGATGGCTTTATGTCAGAATTCTACCAAACCTTTAAAGAAGAACTAGTACCTATATTACTAAACCTCTTCCAAAATACAGAAAAAAAAGGAGTATTACCCAACACAATGAAGCAAACATCACCTTGATCCCCAAACCAGGGAAAGATCCAACAAGAAAAGAAAATTATAGACCAATATCGCTAATGAATATTGATGCTAAAGTACTCAATAAGATCCTAACAAACAGAATCCAACTACCCATCAAAACCATTATACACCACAACCAAGTGGGATTTATCCCAGGGTCTCAAGGCTGGTTCAATATACGTAAATCTATAAATGTAATTCAGCACATAAATAAACTAAAAAATAAGGACCATATGATTCTTTCAATTGATGCAGAAAAAGCTTTTGATAATATCCAGCATCCCTTCATGATTAGAACACTTAAGAAAATTGGTATAGAAGGGACATTTCTTAAACTAATAGAGGCCATCTACAGCAAACCCACAGCCAATATCGTATTGAATGGAGTTAAATTGAAATCATTTCCACTTAGATCAGGAACCAGGCAAGGTTGCCCATTGTCTCCATTGCTCTTTAACATTGTAATGGAAGTTTTAGCCCTTGCAATTAGGGGAGAAAAGGTGATCAAGGGTATCCACATAGGGTCAGAAGAGATCAAACTTTCACTCTTCGCAGATGATATGATCATGTATCTGGACAACACTAGGGATTCTACTACAAAACTTTTGGAAGTGATCAAGGAATACAGCAATGTCGCAGGCTACAAAATCAACACCCAAAAATCTTAGCCTTTATATATACCAACAATAACCAAGCTGAAAAAACAGTCAAGGACTCTATTGCTTTCACAGTAGTGACAAAGAAGATGAAATATTTGGGAATATACCTAACAAAGGACGTGAAAGATCTCTACAAAGAGAACTATGAAACTTTAAGAAAAGAAATAGCTGAAGATGTTAACAAATGAACAAACATACTATGCTCATGGCTGGGAAGAATCAACATTGTTAAAATGTCTATACTACCCAAAGCAATATATAATTTTAATGCAATTCCTATTAAAGCTCCATTGTCATATTTTAAAGATCTTGAAAAAATAATACTTTGTTTTATATGGAATCAGAAAAAACCTCAAATAGCCAAAACATTACTCAGCAATAAAAACACAGCAAGAGGAATCATGCTGCCAGACCTGAGACTGTACTATAAATCGATAGTGATCAAAACAGCATGGTACTAGCACAAAAACAGAGAAGTAGATGTCTGGAACAGAATAGAGAACCAAGAGATGAATCCAGCTACCTACCATTATTTGATCTTTGACAAGCCAATTAAAAACATTCAGTGGGGAAAAGATTCCCTATTTAACAAATAGTGCTGGGTGAACTGGCTGGTAACCTGTAGAAGATGGAAACTGGACCCACACCTTTCACCATTAACTAAGATAGACTCTCACTTGATAAAAGATTTAAACTTAAGACATGAAACTATAAAAATACTTGAAGAAAGTGCAGGGAAAACTCTTGAAGGAATCGGCCTGGCTGAATATTTTATGAGGAGGACTCCCCAGGCAATTGAAGCAGTATCAAAAATACACTACTGGGACCTGATCAAACTAAAAAGCTTCTGCACAGTCAAGAACATAGTAAGTAAAGCAAGCAGACAGCTCTCAGAATGGGAGAAAATATTTGCAGGTTATACCTCTGATAAAGGTCTAATAATCAGAATCCACAGAGAACTCAAATATATTAACAAGAAAAGAACATGTGACCCATCTCAGGGTGGGCAAGGGACTTGAACAGAAACTTCTCTAAAGAAGACAGACGCATGGTCTACAAACACATGAAAAAAAGCTCATCATCCTTAATCATCAGAGAAATGCAAATCAAAACTACTTGGAGATATCACCTAACCCCAGTAAGAGTAGCCCACATAACAAAATCCCAGAGATGTTGGCGTGAATGTGGAGAAAAGGGCACACTTCTACACTGCTGGTGGGAATGCACACTAATACATTCCTTCTGGAAGGATGTTTGGAGAATACTTAGAGACCTAAAAATTGACCTGCCATTCGATCCTATAATTCCTTTACTAGGTTGATACCCAGAAGACCAAAAATCACAATATAACAAAGACATCTGTACCAGAATGTTTATTGCAGCCAAATTTATAATTGCTAAATCATGGAAGAAGCCCAAGTGCCCATCCACCCACGAATGGATTAGCATATTGTGTTACATGTATACCATGGAATATTATGCAGCCTTTAAGAAAGATGGAGACTTTACCTCTTTCATGTTTACATGGATGGAGCTGAAACATATTCTTCTTAGCAAAGTATCTCAGGAATGGAAGAAAAAGTATCCAATGTACTCAGCCCTACTATGAAGCTAAATTATAGCTTTCACATGAAGACTATAACCCAACTATAGCACAAGACTATGAGGAAAGGGCCAAGGAAGGAGAAGGGAGCAGGGAGGTTAGGGTGGAGGGAGGGTAATGGGTGGGGCCACACCTACGGTGCATCTTAGAATGGGTACAGGTGAAACTTACTAAAGGCAGAATACAAATGTCTACATACAATAACTAAGAAAATGAAGGCTACATTGAACAGTTTGATGAGAATATTTCAAATTGTATATGAAACCAGCACATTGTACCCCTTGATTGCACTAATGTACACAGCTATTATTTAACATTAAAAAATAAATAAATAAAAATTGTGACTAATTTAATACTGAAGAACTTTCAAGATAGGTCCTTTCCCCGCTGTTTTAGTAAAATATGGGTAGGGAGTTAAGAAAATTGACCCTCTTCTGACAAACCTACTACCTAATGGAAGATGCCTACGCTTCTTCATCTAGTTAAATGCTGTGATCTGCTAAGTAAGAAAGAGGACACCCTGTAATTTCCTAAGTAAGAAAGAGGACACCCTGTGTTGGCTGTAGGCTCACCTAGACACCAGTATAGAAGAAAATAAAGGGCAGGACGTAGTAGCTTTGGTTCTTCTCAAGGCTGCTACTGTTTGGACACCCTTAATCAACTATCCTAGACCCCTCTTATCTAGATCTTGGAGACTTTCTCCATTTTGGGCCCTTTTAGGTTTCTTGACCTTCTGATAATGGCCTTATCTAACAGTCTTAGTGGGGCTAAAGTCTAAATTCCAGTACTAATCTTAAAGTTCAAAATCCTCTCTAATCTGAATTACCTTACTTCTCAAGCCTTACCTTCAGCACTCATTATTTTACCTCAGGCAACTAAATTCTGCCATTGAGGGTGATGGGAATGTATTTCTCTACTTGGAATGCCTTCTTCCTATCGCAATTCATGTCACGCTTAGAGACTTACTCACTGAAAACTCCACCAACATTAATCTGTTATTGCCCTTTCTACTCAGACATAACACTTATCCCTACTTTGTTCAGTATTTTAATTATATTAAATTGGTACATTATATTTGTTTCACATGTTTTATGTATTTCCCATGGTATCTTAATATAATACTAAGTACACTCAGACATCATTTCCTTTAGAAAATCTTTTTTAAACCTCCTGCTTTTGTATCTCCTACCCTTCCTAGTTCTATTCATTTCAATCATTTATTAGAGCCCTTCTTTGCTAAGGATAGGGTACAGGGAAGGAGGGAAGAAGTGGTATCTGCTCTGAAGGAACTAATGGTTTGTTGGAAATCAGACATACATATGAATGGTTTGTAAGTACTGTGATGGAGTAGTTTGCAAAAATTTTCGAGCTCCTTGATTTGATTCTGTTTTGATTTATTTCTAATCATTGGCTTTTTAATCAAGGTTCATATAAATATTTATGCAATCTGACTTCTAATCACAAACCATGTTAAGATGGTACTACCCAGAATTGCTTTGAATGTTATAGGTACCATCATTGGTTCACACAGTTGCAAGTAACTTAAGGCAGGGGGCTGGAGCCAATCATAGGATTATCATCTATTTCCTATGTTTCCAATTCTAACAATTTCTGATTTTCATACCTCCTCCATTAACTCTCTGAACACTAGCAATAATCCATCAAGATTGCAAGGCCTCCAGCGATCTGATTCCTACCTACCAGAAAAATTAGTTCATATGCAGTAAATGAGTACCGTACTCTTCTAAAGGTGATAATTAAAATTTAGGGAGTTCTAGGTGTGAATAGGGTGAAAAAAATGTTGAGATTAATCTTTGTTGAAAGAGGCTTTCAATCATTTGGGCTGCCTTCCCCATAATGTTATTGAGGGATTTTTTTTTTTTTGGTGGGGGGGGTGTTTTCTTCTGATTTTTGCAGTTTTGGCTGGGGCAGGCTTGAACCCGCCACCCGCTACCCGCCATATGGGGCCCACCCCCTACTCCTTGAGCCACAGGCACCACCCTGTTTTGTTTTGTTTTGTTTTTTGAGACAGAGTCTCACTTTGTTGCCTTGGGTAGAGTACCCTGGCTTCATGGCTTATAGCAACCTCCAACTCCTAGGCTCAAGTGATCTTCTTGCCTCAGCCTCCCAAGTAGCTGGGACTACAGGCACTCAGCACAAAGCCTCACTGTTTTTGTTGTTGTTGTTGTTTTGTAAGAGATGGGGTCTGGCTCTTTCTTAGGCTAGTCTTGAACTCATGAGCTTAAGTAGTCTACCCATCTCAGCCTCCCAGAGTGCTAGGATTACAAGTTCACCCAGCCCCTCCCCCTAATATAATTTTTGTTCATTAACCTTTACTTGGGTTGCTGAAATTAGAGAAGTCTTTACTGGTTTCGGTATATCATGATTAGTGGTATATTTTCTCTGGGCCAGAATATGTTGGGTATAGCTTGCCCATGATCTAATTTGGTGCATATTTATTGCTATACTTAACTCTAGAGTAAATCATTTATTTATTCTATAAATATATGTGAGCATCTGCTATCTGCCAGGCAATGTGTCTTAAATAAGATTCAATCCATTATTTTGTAAAAATGCCTATACAGCATATAGAAGCCAATTGGGGGAGCGCTAAAGAAGAACTAGTTGAGTAAGTTTTATTAAAGCACTTGGCTGGGCATCTGTAGCTCAGTGGTTAGGGTGCCGGCCACATGCTCTGGGGCTGGTGGGTTCAAACCAAGTCTAGGTCTACTAAACAAACAAACAGAAAATAGCTAGGCGTTGTGGTGGGCACCTGTAGTCTCAGCAACTGGGGAGAGTGAGGCAAGAGAATTGCTTGAGCCCAAGAGTTTGAAGTTGCTGTGAGCTATGATGCTATAGCACTGTACTGAGGGTGACAAGGTGAAACTCTGTCTCAATTGAATTAAATAAATAAATAAAGCGCTTAGACCATGGTAAGTTTAGATGCTCAAGCAATCCTGCTGCCTCAGCCTCCTGAATGCTGATACTACAAGCCCATGCCACAGTGCCCAGTTAATTTTTCTAATCTTTTGTAGACATGGGATCTCACTATTTACTTGGACTGGTTTCAAACACCTGACCTCTAGTGATCCTCCCACCTTAGCCTCCCAAAGTGCTAGGATTATAAATGTGAGCTACCATACTCAGCTCTTGTGCTTGTGAACTGTTAGTATAGCTACTAGTTCTAGGATTTACTGTTGTTACATAGGACTTTACTGTTTAAAAAAGAAAATCCAACAGGCACAAATTCCTGTTTGGAAGTAAATCTTTTACAGTTAGGTACTTCTTGTCACCAAGTTACAATAGTTTTATTATTTTTTAACTCTTTTTAAAACATTTTTTATTACAGAGTATTATAGGGGTATACACATTTTGATTACATAATTTGCATTTGTACATTTTAAGTCAAAGTTATGAGTGTGCTCTTCGCCTAGAATGTATGTGCATTGCACCATTTAGGTGTGAATTCACCCTACTCCTTCTCCACCCCCCACCTACTTGATTTCCATCAACATTTTTTTCCATATGTACGCATAAGTGTTGATCAACTAGTTTTATTTTTAACTCTTTAATGGTAAATAATGTACATTTATAATCTTGGTTGACATCTTTGAACTTAAATTAAGAAAGATGTTTACACATCTAAATTCAAAACTACCAGCAAAAGTTCAGTATTTCTACTCATCCTCCACTTGGTAAAGCATCAACAACCAAGTTCAGATCATCATGCCTACTGACAAACCCTGGGATCTGTGTATGTTATTTCATGATGACCCAGTGAGATAATAAATGCTTTATAGTTAAAGTAAAATACTCTGTAGCAAAGGATTACTTCTTGAACACCATTATAAAGTGTTTATAATTTTTAAGATGGGAGTTAAGAAGTTGAATGAATATATAATTCCTGATTTGAGGTATACTTTGAACAAAATTAGTTGTACAGTTCCTTTAGTGATAAGTATCATTTTCAATCAGAAGTAATCCTGATTACAGTAAGGCCCAAAATAGAAGTAACAAAAGGACTTTAGTTTCTTTTTTTAAAACCTTTCTCTTCCCTCTAACACCATACAGCCAGCATAGTGCCCTGGCACAATGGGTACTCGTATTGTACTGAGATTATAGAAACTGTGGATCTTTGGTTAACTTTAAAATGCATGCCTTATTTTTCTAAGCTAATGATGCCTATATTACCATTTGTTGTATTTAAATAAAATAGTGCACTGTTTTCCTATAAATAAAATATTAACGGTCATGAACCAACAGCATTTCTAAGACAGAAACCTTATGTCCAATGATGTCATATGTTTGCTTTTTTAACACATTCATGAAAAAGCATGTCCTAAGGTAAGACGTTTTCTTCAGACCTAACACCACCAGTCTGACTGGTCATAGTACATAATTACATGAACATTGTATTGAAAGTATTTCACGGCCTGTATCTTAAAAGTGCTCAATGGTGCCATCTAGTGGCATAAGCACCATGGAAGGTGCAGCTTTAATAATGCTTTGGGGACCGTTTGTGTGTGTGTTTTTTTAAAATCAGTTTTATGGTAAAAGTTTAATGGAAATAGTCAAACATAAGATGCAAAAACAAAAGGAAACATAGCAAAGCTAGACTGCATCACAATTTATCTTTCGTACATGAAAAGGCACTACCAAGAAAGTTGACACAACAACCCACAAAATGGGAGAAAATATTTGCAAGTTGCGTATCTTGTAAGAGTCTAGTATCCAGAATATATAAGGAACTCTTATAACTCAACAACAAAAAGACAGTTTAAAAGTGAGTTAAGGAATTGAATAGATATTTCTCCAAAGAAAATATATGAGTGGTCAATAAATACATGAAAAGTCAACCTCTTTAGTCATTAGAGAACTGCCTATCAAAACCACAATGAGATAACTATTCCTTACCATTAATATGGCTTTCATAATTTAAAGAAACAAAACAAAACACCAAAAAACAGAAAATAACAAATGTTGGCAAGGATGTGGAGAAATTGGAACCCTCATGGATTGCTTGGTAGAGAGGTAAAGTGGTGTAGTCACTGTGGAAAAAGTTTGAAAGTTCCTCAAATAGTTAAACAGAATTACCATATGACCCACCAATTCCATTCTAGGTATACTCTCAGGAGAAATGGAAACAGGTGTTCAGAAAAACCTGTACACAAGTGTTTATAGCAGCATTATTTATAATAGCCAAAAAATAGAAAAAGATCAAATTTATATTAACTGATGAATGTGTAAACAAAATGTGTTATATCCATACAATGGAATATTATTCAGCTATAAAAATGAATAAAAAAATAAAGTACCTTGCTAAGTGACAAAAGCCAGGTATAAAAGGCCACATGTTATATGATCCAACTTAAATGAGATATCTACAGTAGCTAAATCTGTAGAGATAGAAAGCATTTAAGTGGTTGCCAGGGGCAGGGTGCAGGGGGGAATGGAGAGTGACTACTTAAAGGGTATAGGGTTTTTTGAAGGAGTGATGCACATGTTCTAGAATTAGGTAATGGTGGTGGTTGTACAACATTGTGAATATACTAAAAGCCACTGAATTGTACACTTTAAAATTACTGTATTGACTTGATGGGCAAGACTCTAGAATCTTTTTCATTATTATTATAGATATATTTTTCCATAGTTGTTGCTAGTCCATGTATTCTATTTTTTCAGTTTTTTTAAACCTAAAATTATTTGATATATACTTTTAATCTGTACAGTTCCCACAATTTTTATTTTAGTGGCTGTATAAATTTTAATGACTTTAAACATAGCTTAATCTTTGTCAAATGATCTGTTTTAATCTTCTTTAAGTTTCAAAGAATCCTGCTATAATGTTTAAGCAAATAAGAATATTTAAAACCTTTCATAGGTATTACACTGCTGTTTCTTCCCTAAAACTATCTCTGAGCTCTGAGTCATATTTTGTTTTGTGTTGTGAGACAGTCTCATTCTGTTGCCCAGGCTGGAGTGTAGTGGGTAACTCGAATTCCTGGGATCATTCCTGAATAGCTGGGACTACAGGTGCATACTATTATGCTCACTTTTCTTTACTTAATATTTCTATTGTTTGCCAGATGTTGTGGCTCATGCTTGTAATCAAAGCACTTTGGGAGGCCAAGAAGAGAGGATCAGTTGAGGCCAGTAGTTCCCATCTCTACAAAAAGCAGAAAAATTAGTCAGGCATGGTGGCACAAGCCTATAGTCTCAGCTACTTAGAGACCCCTGGAAGATTTTTATTTTCTATCTGGTCATGGTGGCTCACTCCAATAATCCCAGAAATTTGAGAAGCTGAGACAGGAAGATCACCAGAGGCAAAGAGTTTGAAATCAGCCTGGGCAACATAGGAGATTAATGTTCACTGAGTGTTCTCGATACTGCACCTGGATCCTTTCACATTTATTTTTTCATTTAACTCCTATACCTACTCTGTTATGGAGTGACTGCAGAAGTTAGGCAGATGAGCAAAGATTAGAACCTGAGCCTCTGAATTGTGTCCTTTTTTTCCTGCAGCTTTACCAGTATTGAATCTTACCTCTTTTGGTTCTTGTTTATTAGATACTGAACATTTTCCCAAGTGATTATTAAATGCTCTATTTACTTATATACAGTCTATATCTTTTGTCCATTATTAATAATAGATTTCAAACTGGACATACCTACTTTTCTCATAGGTAGAAGGCATTATGGGTCAAAGCTTTATCATAATTTTTTTGCTTTTATTTACTTCTCCACAGGCTCTTGATGGAAATGTGTATGACCACCTCAAGGATTATTTAATAGCCTTCAGCCGGACTGAGCTAGAAACATGCCAAGCTGTGCAGAACACATTCCAGTTTTTGTTAGAAAACTCTAGCAAAGTAAGTTACCTTTAGTGCAATATGTGGTGTTATCCATTTTAGAATCTTAAGTGTATTTGCATAAGCTTTAAAGAATGCTTTAAAGGACGTATTTCCTGGAAACTTGGAGGATGTTCTGTTTTCCTTGTTGACATGTTGGTGAAAGTGGCACCAAGGGCACAAAAGGAGGTAATGATACAAGATAGCTCAGAATATCAGTCCATTGCCATGTTCATTGCCTTTGAGAAGAATGGTTCAAACAGGGTGTCCAACCTTTTTTCTGCTGCACATTGGTAGTAGAAGAGTAATCTTGGGCCTCATATTAAATATACAAACACTAATGAAAATTGATGAGTAAAAAAAAGGTCCATGCATAATTTTCGTGATAAGCAAAGCAGTCTTCACATAATCTTTATACAGCCCATGAGCCACAGGTTGGAGACTCCTGGAAGGTTTTTGTCTTCTATCTGGGCATGGTGACTCACGCCGATAATCCCAGCACTTTGAGAGGCCAAGACAGGAAGATCATTTGAGGCCAGGAATTTGAGATCAGCCTGGGCAACATAGAGATCCCCATTGCTACAAAAATGTTTAAGAATTAGCCAAGTGTGGTGTCGCACCCCTGTAGTCCTAGGTACTCAGGAAGCTGATGCAGAAAGATCACTTGAGCCCAGTTGTTCAAGGCTGCAATGAGCTATGGTTCCACCACAGCTCCGTAGCCTGGGTGACTGAGTGAGACCCTGTCTCTAAAAGCAGAGAGTTTTATTTATCACTCAAATTAATTTAAAGTACATCCAGCTCAGTCAGGTGGGGAACAACAGATTATGTTTCAATGCCAAAGATAATAATGAAACAAAAAGGAAAAAGTAGCATTTTTTTTAATTAAATCATAGCTGTGCACATTAATGCAATCATGGGATACAATGTACTGGTTTTATATACAATTTAAAATATTTTCATCAAACTGGTTAACATAGCCTTCACGGCATTTTCTTAGTTATTGTGTTAAGACATTTATATTCTACACCTAGTAAATTTCATATGTACCCTTGTAAGATGCACTGTAGGTGTGGTCCCACCAATTACCCTCCCTCCACCCATCCTCCCTCTTCCCTTTCCCCTTCTTCTTGGGCTATAATTGGGTTATAATAAAAAATTAATACTGTAATATCTTATTTTCTTTAAATTAAATTTTACTATCTATATGTTATTATTGATATAGTCTTTTCCTTTATAAGTGTTAAGATCCATCAAATTTGCTGACTTTTCACACTGTGTACATAGAAGATAAATATAATCACTTTCCTTCAGTATCAGATAAATTGAAACTCTTTGCAGTAGTAAAACCATTCTTTGGGATATAAACTGTTCCTGTGATTAGTAAATGTTTTCTTTCTGATAAATTAAATGCACAATGTTTCCTGATTGACCGACTACATTTATAAAAACATATGTATTATATAACTATTACTTTTAAAAGATCCAGTTCAATTCTCATTTTCTGTCAGGAATATGAGAACTGTAATACCTTAGAAATTATTTGAAAAGGTCCCAGGATATTCATTTTCATGTAATAGTGACCAAAGATGGGAAAGAAAAGAGGTACAGACATTTCATCCTGAATGCTTCTTGTATACATATTCTTATTTTCAGTGTACCAGAACTTCCAATTTATTTTTATTTATATATATGTATATATATGTATGAATGAATGACAGTGTCCTACTTTGTTACCCAGGCAGTGGCATCATCATAGCTCACTATAACTTCAAACACCAAGTCCCATGTGATCACCCTGCCTTGCCCTCCTGGGCTTTGACTACAAGGATGTGCTACTATACCCGGCCCATTTTTTTTATTTTTTGAGACGGGGTCTCTCTGTGTCACTCAGGCTTAAACTCCTGGCCTCAAGTAATCCTTCCACTCTACCTTCCAAAATTGCTAGGATTACAGGTGTGAACCACCATGCCTTGACCCAATTCCTTTTTTTTTTTTCTGAGATAGAGTCTCAAGCTGTCGCCCTGCGTAGAGTGTCGTGGAGTCACAGCTCACAGCAACCTCAAACTCTTGAGTGTAAGCGATTCTCTTGCCTCAGCCTCCCAAGTAGCTGGGACTACAGGCACCCACCACAATGCCCAGCTATTTTTTTGTTGCAGTTGTTGTTTTAGCTGGCCCAGGCCAGGTTTGAACCCGCCACCCTCAGTGCATGTGGCCGGCTCCGTAACCACTATGCTATGGGCGCCAAGCCCCCAATTCTATTCTTAGATTTAAAATGCTAGTTTGATGTGGAAATATTACTATCACTACCCTGGTACCTTTGATCCTTGCAGTACATCTATTTTCATGTATTTTTATCCCCCAGAATCTAAGAAAAGATATGAAAGGATTGATGTGTAGAAAGAAGGACGAATGAATAGATGGATAGGGTCATAAATTATGTGAAAGAAAATGTAGAAAATGTTCATTGCAGAATCTAGGTAGTGGGTATACAGGTATTCATTATATAATTTTTTTGAATTTAATGTATGTATATTTGAAATTTTTCGTGAGAGAATGTTGAATGAAAGTCTATAAAAGAATCCTGACTTTGTTCTTTTTTTGGGGGGGTTGATTTTTGACTTGTGATCAAATTTTTCACATTTACTTGTTCATTCAGATATTCTGTTTCTTTTTTAGTGTGTTTTGGTAACTTACATTTTCCTAGATCCATTTCACTTATCACATTTGATGGCATAAATTGGCTTATAAACTTGTTTGCTTCAAGAATTGTCTCTTTTTATTTCTTATATTGTTTGTGCTTTCTCTCTTATTTTGATCATACTTACTAATCTTTTTATTAATCTTTGCCAAGAACCATCTTTTGTTCTATTTTTTAGTGTTGTTACTGTTTCCTTAATTTTTGGTTTTATCTTAATCAATTCTTCATATACTTTCTGTACTTTTTTATTTTTTTGAGGCAGCGTCTTGCTTTGGCACCCAGGCTGGAGTGCAGTGGCCATGTCATTCTAGCTCACTGCAGCCTTGAACTTAGCTTCAAATAATCCTCACAACTTGACCTGCCAAAGAGATAGGACTTTAGGCATGAACCAGTTTTTACCCAATCTCTCTACTTTCTTTTTTTATTTTTATTTACTTATTTATTTATTTGGGATTCATTGGGGGTACAAAGAATTGTTTCTTTGTTGTACAAAGTTATACTGATTGCATTTGTTAGAGTCCCTTTTATAATTGTGTCCCGCCCCTAAGAGACATGCTGTGACTCTACTTTGTTACAGTTTATTTTCTTGTTCTTTTTCAAGCTTCTTTTTTTATTTTTTATTTAATTTTGTTGAGGTAAAATATATAATTTATCTTTATCATTTTTTAAATGTATGGCTCAATGGTAATACATACATTTATTTATATTCTTTTTTCCCTTTCAACCCCTTCTTTTTCTATTAGGTCCTTTATTTTTAGTCTTTCTTGTTTTTGAATAAACCCCTGTGTAAGGCTGAAAAAAAATCTTCTACTTTAACTGTATTCTGTGATATGTAGGACTTTTGTTATTTCTACATTTTTTTCCCCTTTAATAATCAGTGGTGACTTTGTTAATCCATCATGAGTTTTGCCATTTCCATTCAGTGGGAGTATTAGTGCAATAGAGTGCCACTTTTCATTTCTAACTTTATTATATGTTGTATTTGGGCACGGTGGCTCACACCTGTGAGCAGGAGGCTGAAGTGGGTGGATTGCTTAAAGTCAGCAAGAGGGAGACCCAATCTCTATTACAGATAGAAAAACTAGCCCTGGGGCAGTGCCTGCAGCTCAGTCTGTAAGGCACCGGCCCCATATACTGAGGGTGGCAGGTTCAAACTCGGCCCTGGCCAAACTGCAACAAAAAAATAGCTGGGCATTGTGACGGGCGCCTGTAGTCCCAGCTACTCGGGAGGCTGAGGCAAGAGAATCGCCTAAGCCCAGGAGTTGGAGGTTGCTGTGAGCAGTGTGACACCACGGAACTCTACTGAGGGTCATAAAGTGAGACTCTGTCTCTACAAGAAAAAAAGAAAAGAAAAACTAGCCTGGCGTTGTGGCAGACAGCTGTAGTCTCAGGTACTGAGAAGACTTAAGTCAAGAGGATTGTTTGAGCCCAAGAGTTTGAGGTTGCTGTGAGCTATGCTGACGCCATAGCATTCTACCCAGGGCAACAAAGTGAGTCTCTGTCTCAAAAACAAACCAAAAAAAATTTTTTTATTTTATTTTTATTCTAATTTGTCCCAATTTTGTCAGAATGGTTATCTTCCAACAAAATTCCTTGAAAATTTTTTTCCAAGAATAAGTTAGACTGGATATGCTATAAAACAGGTAAACATAATCATAACAAATAGCTAATATTTTATACATTCTTAACAGTTTCCTAAGAGTTTTTAGCATATTATATATCTTGAATCCTGCAAGTTTGGTATTACCATGCTCATTTTATAGAAAGGAAAGTGGACTTAGGAAGTTTATATGATTTACTTGAGCCCACACACTCATAGTACTTTCCATGATCTTCTGCTGTATAATCTCTTAAGTTTATATTATTTTAATAGAAAAATTAAGAATTGAGAATTCATAAACTAGTTTGGACCACATAAAGAGATAAGCTTTCATTTTCTGCATTTACTCATATGAGTACTCACTCCCCTGGGATGAGGAATAAATGAAATACTCTTACGTTTAGATTAGATAAAAATTTAGTGAGAATGATGTATCTAGATATCTAGGAGATGTGCCCTTTTGTTCTAGGTACCAGAAGAGCTCCACCTACAAGTTTTATATTATGTGTTCGTTTACAAACGGAATCCCAAAGATATTTGTGGTAATCCTTCTTACATGCTGCATATGTTAAGATGCTGTCTGTATCATTCATCCCCAAAATGGAAACAGCTGGTCCTGGGGGCTTTTGTTAAATTTTAATTATTTATGAAGCTTGCTTTGCTCCTTAATATTTTATGAAATGCTTTGTATATGTAACTATAGCAGATGTTCTCATAGATATTTTTCCTAGGATAATAACTGCATAGATAGCTCTATTGGTCTTTATAGTTTGTTCGCATGTGCTTGCTTGCTTTCTCTATAAGGAACTTTCTATTGATTAATAATATAGTTCTTTTAACAATTCAGAAAATAATAATGTTCTTCTATATTTCTCTGGAATTAAATTGTCTAATGTTAGACTAATCAAAAGCTAACTAAAGATTAGCCAAAAAAAGTAAATTTAATGAAATGTGGGTAAGGACTATCTGATCATTTCAGTAGACACAAAGAAAGCATTTGACAGAACTGACAAAATTCAGCATTCTTTCATGACCAAAAAAAAATACATTCAGTAGACTAGTAATAGAAGGTAACTTAAATAACATGATAGCATTTGCAAAACACAACAGCTAATATTATATTTAATAATAAAAGGCTGAAAGCTTCTCCCACCAAGACAATGAACGAGACAAAGATGCCCACAGAATACTACTGTTCGCCATTGTACTGGAAGTCCTAGCCAGAGCAGTTAAGTAAGAAAAAGAAAGAAAAGGCATCCAAATTGAAAAAGAAGAACTAAAACACCTCCGTTTACAGGTGACATGATTATATGTAGAAAATCCCATAGAACCTGTAAAACTACTAGAACAAATAAATACAGCAAAGTTAGAAGAAAACTAAAACACAAAAATTGTGTTTCTATACTCCATCACTGAATGTTCAAAAAAGAAAATTAATAAAACAATTCCAACAACAATAGTACTGAATAAATAAAATATTTATAAATAAATTTAACCAAGTTATTAGAGACTTGCACTCTGAAACTATAAAACATTGCTGAAATAAATCAAAGACCAAATAAATGGAAATAATAAATGTTCATGGATTGGGAGATTTCATATTACTAATATTGTAATATTCTTCAGTTAGGAATAGAAGGAATCTGTGGATCTACAGATTCAATGCAATTCCTATCAAAATTCCAATGGCCTTTTTTTCAGAAATGGAAAGGCCAGTCCTCAAATTTACAGGGATTTATAAATAGCCCTAAATATCTAAAACAATATTGAAAAAGAAAAACAAAGTTAGAGGATTCACATTTCCCAATTTCAAACTTACCACAAAGTAGTAACTTCGTAGTTACTTTATGACTGATTAGTTATCAGTAATCAAGATAGTGTGGTATAGGCATAGGGATACACACGTAGATCAAGGAATAGAATTGAGAATCCAGAAATAAACCCAAACATATGTGGTCAATTGATTTTTGACAAGGGTCTCCTGATCATTCAATGGAGAAAGAATAGTCTCTCAAAAAAAGGTTCTGAAACAAATGGATGCCTGCATACAAAAGAATCAATTTGAACCCCTGCTTCACAAAAATTAATTCATAATAGATCAATGATCTAACTACAGAAGAAAACACAGAGGTACATTTTTATGACCTTGGATCTGGCAGTATATTCTTAGATTTGACATCAAAAGCATGAGGAACAATAGAAAAAATAAAACAGATAATTAGATTCATCAAATTAAAAGCTTTTGTGGGCGGTGCCTGTGGCTCAGAGGAGTAGGGCGCTGGCCCCATATACTGGAGGTGGCAGGTTCAAGCCTGGCCCCAGCCAAAAACTGCAAAAAAAAAAAAAAAAAAGCTTTTGTATATCAAGGGGCATTATCAAGAATGTGAACATATAAAAAGAATGTGAACACAAAAGATGATAGAAAATATTTCCTTATCACTTATAAGAATTTAATATTGAGAATATGTAAAGAACTCTTACAACTCAGCAACACAAAGAACCCAATTTGACCATGCACAAAGAACCTGAATAAATATTTCTCTTGAAAAGATAGATAAATGGTCCACAAGCACATGCAAAAATGTTCATCACTGGTCAAGGAAATACAAATCAAAACTATAATGAGATACTACTTCCTAACTGCTGGTTTGGCTTTAATTAAAACATAATATGTGAGGGTGGCACATGTGGCTCATTGAGTAGGGTGCCAGCCCCATATACCTACACTGGCGAGTTCAAACCCAGCCCCAGGCAAACTACAACAAAAAATAGCTGGGTGTTTTGTGGCAGGCGCCTGTAGTCCCAGCTACTTAGGAGGCTAGGCAAGAGAATCGCCTAAGCCCAAGAGCTGGATATTGCTGTGCGCTGTGACGCTACAGCACTCTACTGAGGGCGACAAAGTAAGACTCTGTCTCTAAATAAATAAATAAATAATATGTGTTGACAAAGATATAGAGAAATTAGAACCTTCATATGTTGTTGGTGGGAATATAATGTTGCAGATACTATGGGAAATAGTCCAGCAATTCAGGTACCATTTGACTTGGCACTTGCACTCCTGGGTATGTAGTCAAGAGTATTGAAAACAGGAGTTAAAATTAAAATTCTTACAGAGTGTTCATAGCATTATTGATAGTAACCAAAAAGTGGAACCAACCCAAATGCCCATCAACTGATGACTAGATAATATATGATATATTTATACAATGGAATTATTATTGACCCATAAAAAGGAATGAACTACCAATAAATACATCATAAGCATGCATCTCCCAGAACGAAAAATATAAAAAAACCATTACTATATAAAAACATATTGTTAAGGGCTGAATTGTGCCCCTTCCAAAATTCTTTTTTTTTTTTTTTTTTTTTTTGTAGAGACAGAGTCTCACTTTATGGCCCTTGGTAGAGTGCCGTAGCATCACACAGCTCACAGCAACCTCCAGCTCCTGGGCTTAAGCGATTCTCTTGCCTCAGCCTCCCGAGTAGCTGGGACTACAGGTGCCCGCCACAACACCCGGTTATTTTTTTGTTGCAGTTTGGCCGGGGCTGGGTTTGAACCCGCCACCCTTGGCATATGGGGCCGGTGCCCTACTCACTGAGCCACAGGCGCCACCCCCCCTTCCAAAATTCTTATGTTGATGAACTAATCCCTAGTACCTCAGAATGTGACTGTATTTGGAAATAGGCTCTTTTGAGAGGTAATTAAGGTAAAATAAGGTCATATGGGTGGGCCCTGATCCAGTATCAATAGTGTTCTTATAAAAAGAGACACAAACAGGCACAGAGAGAAGACCATGTGAGGATACCAGCAGAAAACAGTCAACATAAAAGCCAAGGACAATTACCATCAGAAGAAATCAGCCCTGCCAACACCTTGATCTTGGACTGCTAGCCTCCAAAACTGTAAAAAACTATCTCAAAAAAAAAAAAAAAGAAAGAAAGAAATTTCTGATGTATAAGCCACCTAATCTGTGATACTTTGATATGGCAACCCTAGCAAACTAATAAAAGTAGCTTTCATCGTTAATAAGGAAAAGGAAACTAAAACCACAGTGAGATTCCATTTTACATGATAAAATGGACAAAAGTAAAAACAGGAATGTAGTAAGAATATGGATTAACAGAAACTCACACACTACCCTGAGGGATACAAATTGGCCCATCCAATTTGAAAACATTTGGCATTATCTATTCAATTTAAAAATGTATTTACTTTATGACCTGGCAGTTCCACTCCTATGTTTCCTAGACAAACTTTTGCACGTGTATTCTAGAAAACTTTTAGAAGAATATTCATAATAGCTTTCTTTGTAAGAGAAAAAAGCTAGAAACCACCCAATTGCTAGTAGGAAGAGTAATGGAAACTATCGTACAGCAGTAAAATGAAAGATGTAAATATTAATATGGATGAAACTCACAAGTATAATTTTGAGCAAAAAAAGCAGGTTTCAGGTGAATATAAAAATATACTATTTATGCAAAGTTTAAAAATATGCAAGAAAACAGTCTTATTTTGAAGTATATCAGATATAGTAAAACTTTTTTTTTTTTTTTGAAGAAAAGGGAGAATATTAAATACAGAATTCAGGAGTATGGTTACCTCTAGGGTCTACATTCTCAGGAAGGGTTGTATCACCCCCAAGGAAGTAAAAATTGCTTCCAGATGTGGGAAGGGTGCAGAAAAAATCTTAGATTTTTACAGTTGAGCTCACAGTACATAAATATATACACAGTACATTTGTGCTATTAAAACTTAATGGATTGCAAGAGATCATCTCTGAATACTACCAGAAACTCTATGCCCAGAAATTTGACAATGTGAAGGAAATGGATCAATATTTGGAATCACACCCTCTTCCTAGACCAGGAAGAAATAGAGCTCCTGAACAGACCAATTTCAAGCATTGAGATTAAAGAAACAATAAATGAGCTTCCAACAAAAAAATGCACTGGTCCAGATGGCTTCATACCAGAATTCTATCAAACCTTCAAGGAAGAGCTTATTCCTGTACTGCAGAAATTATTCCAAAAAATTGAGGAAGGAATCTTCCCCAACACGTTCTATGAAGCAAACATAACCCTGATACCAAAACCAGGAAAAGACCCAACTAAAAAGGAGAATTTCAGACCAATTTTACTCATGAATATAGATGCAAAAATGCTCAACAAAATCCTAGCCAATAGATTACAGCTTATCATCAAAAAAGTCATATATCATGATCAAGTAGGTTTCATCCCAGGGATGCAAGGCTGGTTTAACATACGCAAGTCCATAAACATTATCCACTATATTAACAGAAGCAAAAATAAAGACCATATGATCCTCTCAATAGATGCAGAAAAAGCATTTGATAAAAATCCAGCATCCTTTTCTAATGGGCATAGGTGGCACATTTCTGAAACTAATTGAAGCTATCTATGACAACCCTACAGCTAATATTTTATGGAATGGAGTAAAACTGAAAGCTTTTCCTCTTAGAACTGGAACCAGACAAGGTTGTCCTCTGTCACCTTTACTTTTCAACATAGTGCTGGAAGTTCTAGCCAATACAATTAGGCAAGACAAGGAAATAAAGGGAATGCAAATGGGAGCAGAGGAGGTCAAACTCTCTCTTTGCTGACAAAATGATCTTATACTTAGAGAATCCCAAAGACTCAACGACAAGACTCCTGGAAGTCATCAAAAAATACAGTAATGTTTCAGGATATAAAATCAATGTCCACAAGTCAGTAGCCTTTGTATATACGCCAATAACAGTCAAGATGAGAAGCTAATTAAGGACACAACTCCCTTCACCATAGCTTCAAAGAAAATGAAATACCTAGGAATATACCTGAGAAAGGAGGTGAAGGACCTCTATAAAGAAAATTATGAAATCCTAAGAAAGGAAATAACAGAGGATATTAACAAATGGAAGAACATACCATGCTCATGGCTGGGAAGAATCAACATTGTTAAAATGTCTATACTTCCTAAAGCAATCTACCTATTCAATGCCATTCCTATTAAAATACCAACATCATACTTTCAAGATTTGGAAAAAATGATTCTGCATTTTGTATGGAACCAGAAAAAGCCCCGTATAGCTAAGGCAGTTCTTAGTAATAAAAATAAAGCTGGGGGCATCACCATACCAGATTTTAGGCTCAACTACAAAGCCAGAGTGGTCAAAACAGCATGGTACTGGCACAAAAATAGAGACAGACTTTTGGAATCGAATAGAAAACCAAGAAATGAAACTAACATCTTACAACCACCTAATCCTTGATAAACCAAACATGAGCATACCTGGGGGGAAAGACTCCCTATTCAATAAATAGTGCTGGGAGAACTGGATATCCACATGTAAAAGACTGAAACTGGACCCACACCTTTCCCCACTCACAAAAATTGATTCAAGATGGATAAAGGACTTAAATTTAAGGCATGAAACAATAAAAATCCTCCAAGAAAGCAGAGGAAAAACACTGGAAGATATTGGCCTGGGGAAAGACTTCATGAAGAAGACTGCCATGGCAATTGCAACAACAACAAAAATAAACAAATGGGACTTCATTAAATCGAAAAGCTTCTGTACAGCTAAGGAGACAACAACCAAAGCAAATAGACAACCTACATAATGGGAAAGGATATTTGCATATTTTCAATCAGACAAAAGCTTGATAACTAGGATCTATAGAGAACTCTAATCCACATGAAAAAAGCCAACAATCCCATATATCAATGGGCAAGAGACATGAATAGAACCTTCTCTAAAGAAGACAGACGAATGGCTAACAAACATATGAAAAAATGTTCATCATCCCTATATATTAGAGAAATGCAAATCAAAACAATCCTGAGATACCATCTAACCCCAGTGAGAATGGCCCACATCACAAAATCTCAAAACCGCAGATGCTGGCATAGATGTGGAGAGAAGGGAATACTTTTACACTGCTGGTGGGACTGCAAACTAGTACAACCTTTCTGGAAGGAAGTATGGAGAAACCTCAAAGCACTCAAGCTAGACCTCCCATTTGATCCTGCAATCCCATTACTGGGCATCTACCCAGAAGGAAAAAAATCCTTTTATCATAAGGACACTTGTACTAGACTGTTTATTGCAGCTCAATTTACAATCGCCAAAATGTGGAAACAGCCTAAATGCCCACCAACCCAGGAATGGATTAACAAGCTGTGATATATGTACACCATGGAATACTATTCAGCCATTAAAAAAGATGGAGACTTTACATCCTTTGTATTAACCTGGATGGACGTGGAAGACATTATTCTTAGTAAAGCATCACAAGAATGGAGAAGCATGAATCCTATGTACTCAATTTTGATATGAGGACAATTAATGACAGTTAAGGTCATGGTGGGGCTGGGGGAAGGGGAGAGCAGAGAGAGAAAGAAGGAGGGAGGGGTGGGGAAAGGAAAAGCAGAAAAAGGGAAGGAGGGAGGGGGGTGGGGCCTTGGTGTGTGCCACACCTTTTGGGGGCAAGACACGATTGCAAGAGGGACTTTACCTAACAAATGCAATCAGTGTAACCTGGTTTATGTACCCTCAATGAATCCCCAACAATAACAACCACAGCAAAAAAAACTTAATGGATTGCTACCCATTAGTATGTTAGGGGAAAAAAAAACTTAATTTGAGCCTCATGGTGGTTAATAACTATAGGAAATTTCTAAAATTGTATAAATACACACTGAATGTTTTTAATGCATAACTTCATAGTAATAGTTTATTAAAACTATAATTGGTCATTTTGGGGAGGTTGCTAGAGAAGCAATTCAATTTGAAAACTAGATAATAAAGAGAAAGAATTAGTGTTTATCCTGCCTTACTTAGTTTACCTGGGTGGGCCGTAATACAACCTGTACCTAAAGTAACTAAACTGTTTCTCAAAGTAAATATAATAAATAGTTGACTTACGAATGTTTTTCTTATAGAAGTATCCCAGCTAACAAATGAAAAAGAAATGGTAGAATTAGAAAAAATATTTTTTGTAACACCTAATGAATTTAAGCACTTATCAGCAAAGGTTATTTTATCAGCTTTCTAACTGATATGGTAAATATTACTATAAATGGGTGATGTAAAATAATGGAAATTTATTAACTCTGTTCTGCAGGCCAGTCACCTGCAATCCAAATGTCAGCAGGCTGCACTTCCTCCAAAGGTCTTTATGGGAAGTCAGGTCCTTGATTCTGGCTCCCAACAGTCCCTGGCAAGTGGCCACGTCACTACCTTCTTAGCCTCCATCATTGCATCCTCTCCTCCTTTTTTGTCTATATTCTCTTTGGTTATCTTTCATGAAGACACTTATCATTGGGTTTATGGTCCACCCAGGTAATCTAGGGTGGCCTCAAATGTCTTTGCCTTTATTGCATTTTCAAAGTTCCTTTTTCTAAATAAAGTAGCATTCACAGATTTTGGACATATCTTTTGGAAGGGCTACCATTTAGCCCTCTACTCCTATTAATATCATAAAAAGAGGCAGTTAGGGTGGCATTGGCATCTGTGGCTCAAAGGAGTAGGGAGCCAGCCCCATATGCTGGAGGTGGTGGGTTCAAACCCAACCCTGGCCAAAAACTGCAAAAAAAAAAAAAAAAGGCAGTTAGAGGTAGGCCTTCTTATGGAAGTAAACATCTCTTTTCCAAAAAAAAAAAAAAAAAAAACAAGCACACAAAACAAAATAAAACCACCCCTGAATCCAATTAAAGCTCTAGATCCCAACACCAATTTATAGGAAATACAAGAAACAAAACACAGTCAACAAAATTTCGATCATAAGAATCTCTATAGAACAAGAATACAATTCTTCAACAATTAAATTATAAGGAACAGAGAGGTATAGATGAAGAAGCCTACATATGAAAAGAAATTTATCTACAACATCATCAACCAGTGGTACTGTCTGGGTTTTATTTGGATCCTGATTTGAAAAACTTTTTTTTTTAAAGAAACAATCAGGGAAATTTGAATACTTATTGGTTGCTTTGCAAGTATGCAAGTATTATAAATTTTAAAAGAGGTCTTATCTTTTAGATACCATACTAAAATATTTGTGGATGAAATTATCTGTCTAGGACTTGCTTCAGTATACTTAGGAGTGAAAGAGGTAGATGGGTTTATGTGTAAAACAAGACTTGCCATAAGGGAATGTTTTGATGACAGGATGTTTTTGGAAATTAGTGATGAGAACATGAAAATACTATACTGTTGTTTTTACTTTGGTATGTGTTTGTAACTTTCCATAATAAAAAGCTTAATATTTTAAAAGGTTGAAACTTGTTCCTCAAAAAAAAAAGTTTGTAATGCTTGAGGATAGGTTTGGCAACTACAGGGGTGATGTTAGTTTTTCTGCCTGATGATTAGTGAGGCTCCAAGGGCTTGGTCACTAGCTTTTATAGCTGTTCTAGCATAAAACTATTATAGAATATAAGAATAAAGCAGAATATGTTTATTCAGCCAGCCTTCCCTGACCAAATTTTTCCCATCATTTCGTATCTCACATCTTCAGTCTGGTTAATTGGGACTATCTTGTTCTCTCCTCCATACTTCCATAGTACATTTTAATTGTGTAGCCTGTTTGGTTGTCCCAGTTTCCAGATGATAAATTCCTTAAAGACACTAACCTTGTTTGTTCATCTTACTCATCTGCATATCCCCCTCATACCAGCATTTAATATTGAACCTGGTAAACTCTCTCACTAAATGGTTGGTTGAGTGAAGGAGAGGAAAGCAGTAGAGCTAAGATTGTTCTGGTAAATAAAATGCACTATATACCTATACTTTATTTCCAAAATAATCCCTTTCCCAGAACTACTAAAGTAAAGCTACAGAACTACTTTGACCTTTTTTTCCTGCCCATCCCCTGGCAAAGGTGCTAATGAACTATATTGTACTGCAAATAAAAGATAAGTTAAGAGTGAGGCTGTACCAAAATAAAAAGTTGGTTTTTATATAATCAAATGTTGCTGATTCCACTTTCCCAAGGTCTGTAATGAAATGAATTCTTTTTAGATAGCTGGCTTTCTGTGTATCAGAATTCTCCCTGTGTGAGAATTTCTTTCTTCTCTATCTCTTGGTGTGCTTTAAGATGGTAATTAGAATGTAACTTACTGGAAAAGGTGTCAAGGAGTACTCTAAAAATACTATTTTGTGCTATGGAATTATCTGGCAATTTCCTTGTGGATAGCAGTCACCATAAAAGAAGCTATAAGAGGCTGGGAGAAACTAAAAAGACCAATGTCCTTTTCTATTCCCACCTTTCCCATTACAAACGATAGTTTTTTGTATAATAACTATCTTCTTGATGTCTTATAATATTGCATATTGTCCAATCCCCAAATCCAAGCTAGTTTCTAAACTATTACTTTCCGAATTTAAATTTTTGAGAAAATAGATTTGTACAACCACTGTTATCTAAAATGAAAAATAAAATGTGTGACACTATCATTTCTTTTTTACCACATAGTCTTGGATGAATTCTCATTGATATAGAAAACAGCATAATAGGGCGGCACCTGCGGCTCAGTAAGAAGGGTGCCAGCCCCATATGCCAAGGGTGGCAGGTTCAAACCCAGCCCCAGCCAAACCACAACAAAAAAATAGCTGGGTGTTGTGACAGGCACCTGTAGTCCCAGGGGGCTGAGGCAAGAGAGTTGCCTAAGCCCAAGAGCTAAAGGTTGCTGTTGAGCTGTGTGATGCCACGGCACTCTACCGAGGGTGATAAAGTGAGACTTTGTCTCTTAAAAAAAAAAAAAAAATTATATATATATATATATATATATATATATATATGGCATAATAAACCTTAAACTTTAAAATGTAATTATTGTAATTTTATTTTAATTTTATTAACCTAAATATATTTTATTTTTCTCTTTAGGTGGTACGAGACTATAATCTTCAGCTGTTTTTACAAGACAGTGCTGTATTTCACAAACCCCAGCCCTTCCAGTTTCAGCCTTGTGACAGCGATACTGTAAGAGAATTCTGGATTTTCACTACATTTGCTGTTCCTTTGTTTTTGTGTTCTGTAACAGTTATCCTTAGAATGGACAAAAAAGGCTAAGTGTGGCCACATGCAGCAGCTCACACCTATAATCCTACCATTTTGAGATGCCAAGGTAGGAGGGCAGGAGTTTGAGACCACGCTGAGCAACATAGTGAGACCGTTTCTCTGCAGAAAAAGGTTTTTTTTAAATTAACGAGGGGCTCAGCACCTGTAGCTCAGCAGCGAGGGCGCCGGCCACATACACCCAGGCTGGTGGGTTTGAACCTGGCCTTGGCCTGCCAAACAACAATGACAACTACAACAAAAAATAGCCAGGCGTTGTGGTGAGCGCCTGTAGTCCCAGCTACTTGGGAGGTGTGAGGCAAGAGAATTGCTTAAACCTAAGAGTTTGAGGTTGCTGTGAGCTGTTAATGCCATAGCACTCTACCAAGAGCGACACAGTGAAACTCTGTCTCAAAAAAATAAATAAAAATTAAAACTAACTAGGCATGGTGGCACAGGCCTATAGTCTCAGCTACTTGAGAGGCTAACGCAGGAAGATCGCTTGAGCCCAGGAATTTGAGGTTATAGTAAGCTATGATATCTCCACTGCATGCTAGCCCAGGCAACAAAGTGAGAAAAAAAAAAGAAAGAGAAAAAGATGAACTTGAGTGTATCTCATTACTTTTATAACAAAACTGTGGGGATGCCAAGAAACTATGACATTTTTTTCTTAAAATGTGGCTAACACACCCAATGTTTTTATGCTAACAATTTTCTTCTAAATGAGATTAAGTTATAAGACAAGTTACTGAAAATCTGAAAACAATTGAGGGAAAAAAGTTTAATACATTTATTCATATATACTTTCTGTCCACAAAATTCTTCATGTTGTACCATTCCAAAGAAATCAGTGGTTAAATTTTAACCAGAATAGAATTCATTAATGGAATAATGAATAGGTATATGCAAATATTTTGGTTGGCCTTATAAAAAATAATAGGCCTTTCATAATTATTTTCACATTTCTTTGAATGTTAAAGTACTAGCATAAATCTCAAATTGGCAGTTTTTAAAAAGCATTAATCTTACATTTTTGTTCTTGAGTTTGAGTTTTGTACTGTAAGAAATGTTTGCCGTAATTTGAATTAAAAAAAAAAAAAGGCTAATTTGATAACATAAAAAAATGAAATTCCCTTAATCCTAGCACTCTGGGAGGCTAAGGCAGGTGGGTTGCTTGAGTTCAGGAGTTCAAGACCAGCCCAAGCAAAAGGGAGACCCCCCTCTCTACTAAAAATAGAAAAACTGAGAATAGAGGCTCGCTTGAGCCCCAGAGTTGGAGGTTGCTGTGAGCTATGACATCACAGCACTCTACCCAGGGCCACAGCTTGAGACTCTGTCTCAAAAAAAAAAAAAGAAGAAAAGAAATTAACTTCTACTAAATGAGAAGGCACTTGTTGGCATTACCAGCACATTATCTCAGTGATACAGTTTCAGAGTTTAATGGTATCAGTTTAATAAAAATACATTTGCTGGAGATATCTTCATTGCTTTTCTCTCATATTAAGTAGCCCTGTTAGTGGCTCTATAAAGAAATGTAGGAAATCAGCATTTCCCTCTGTATTATAACCATAACCCTTTTTTATCAATCAGCTTTTGCTTATGAGTAACTCAGTCACACTGTCCTATAATTTGACTGCTTTGAAGCTTGGGAGAAATGGAGTATAGAGCATTAGAAGATACAGGGTATGGACAAGTTTATCAAGCTCAACTTAAAATCGTGACTAATTTGAGATCATTTTATCTTTGCCATTTTCCACAAGGCAAGTAAGAATAACAGTAACTTTCATCTCACGTTTGCAAGACTCAACTACAGCCCTAAATGCTTCTTTGTTTCTAGATGCTGTGTGTTCCTAGGCAGTGTTCTTAGCTGTTGTGTCCCTGTTTGCCTTAAAATTCTAACTCTGTGCTGTGTTTTCTGTCCTTGTGCAATCTTTACTGGGCAGAGTTTAACAGCTGCCCAACTGGTGGATATTGAGCTCTCCCCTGTCAGTGCTCTGAGAATGACCATAGCTGAGGTATATGGGGTGTGGGTTAAGGGGGGAGAGGTGGGTTTGCATGTTAATGGAGGGGGGGACCTGGTGTTGGGATGAAAGTCATATACAAGTGTAAGAGGCCACTAAATGCACAAGCTGTGGCTTTCTGTTTTCCCTTTAAATTAGGAAGTTCCTTTCCTGTTGATAGTGAAGAGATTGAGCTGCTCACTTTTCATTTTGTCTGAAACATCTTACTTACCCTCAATAGGGGTGCTGGAAAGAACCATAGAGCTAACTTTGTCTTTACTAAAGGGGAAACTGTAGCCTAGAAAGGAAAAAAGACTTGTCTAGAGCCATATTGAAAATTGACACATTACTGTTGTGATTGCAATTATGATGTCGTTTCTGCCACGCTAGTCTGTTTTCTGAGAAGAAATGTTCAACACTTAGGGAGTAATTAGTTTTTTCATAATGGAAAAAGATAAATGCTTAATGCTTTTTTTTTCCCCTGGCATTTTCTTAGTTATTGTGTTAAGACATTTACATTCTACATTTACTAAGTTTCACATATACCCTTGTAAGATGTACCGCAGGTATAATGCCACCAATCACCCTCCCTCTGCCCACCTCCCCCCTCCCTCCTTTCCCTCTCCCCATTCCCCATATGCTTAGGTTATAACTGGGTTATAGCTTTCATGTGAAAGCCATAAATTAGTTTCATAGTAGGGCTGAGTACATTGGATACTTTTTCTTCCATTCTTGAGATACTTTACTAAGAAGAATATGTTCCAGCTCCATCCATGTAAACATGAAAGAGGTAAAGTCTCCATCTTTCTGTAAGGCTGCATAATATTCCATGGTGTACATATACCACAGTTTATTAATCCATTCGTGGATCGATTGGGCTTTTTCCATGACTTAGCAGTTATGAATTGGGCTGCAGTAAACATTCTGGTACAAATATCTTTGTTATGATGTGATTTTTGGTCTTCTGGGTATATGCCTAGTAGAGGAATTATAGGATTGAATGGCAGATCTATTTTTAGATCTCTAAGTGTTCTCCAAACATCTTTCCAAAAGGAATGTATTAATTTGCATTCCCACCAGCAGTGTAGAAGTGTTCCCCTTTCTCCACATCCACACCAACATCTCTGGTCCTGGGATTTTGTGATCTGGGCTAATCTTACTGGAGTTA
This sequence comes from Nycticebus coucang, assembly GCF_027406575.1. NCBI lineage: Eukaryota > Metazoa > Chordata > Mammalia > Primates > Lorisidae > Nycticebus > Nycticebus coucang. The sequence goes on along the minus strand of NC_069793.1, from coordinate 65,850,798 downwards.
GATGATATCTCAAAGTAGTTTTGATTTGCATTTCTCTGATGATTAAAGATGATGAGCATTTTTTCATATGTCTGTAGGCCATGCGCCTGTCTTCTTCAGAGAAGTTTCTCTTCAAGTCCCTTGCACAGCCTGCGATGGGATCACTTGTTCTTTTCTTGCTTATATGTTTGAGTTCTCTGTGGATTCTGGTTATTAAACCTTTGTTGGAGACATAACCTGCAAATATCTTCTCCCATTCTGAGGGCTGTTTGCTTGCTTTACTTAGTGTGTTCTTGGCTGTGCAGAAGCTTTTTAGTTTGATCAGGTCCCAGTAGTGTATTTTTGAAGCTGCTTCAATTGCCTGGGGGGTCCTCCTCATAAAATGCTCACCCAGACCAATTTCTTCAAGGGTTTTCCCTGCACTCTCTTCTAGTATTTTTATAGTTTTGTGTCTTAAGCTTAAATCTTTAATCCAGTGAGAGTCTATCTTAGTTAATGGTGAAAGGTGTGGATCCAGTTTCAGTCTTCTACAGGTTGCCAGCCAGTTCACCCAGCACCATTTGTTAAATAGGGAATCTTTTCCCCACTGAATGTTGTTAACTGACTTGTCAAAGATCAAATACCGGTTAGTAGCCGGATTCATCTCTTGGTTCTCTATTCTGTTCCAGACATCTACTTCTCTGTTTTTGTGCCAGTACCATGCTGTTTTGATCACTATCGATTTATAGTATAGTCTGTGGTCTGGTAGCGTGATTCCTCCTGCTTTGTTTTTATTTCTGAGTAATGTCTTGGCTATTCGAGGTTTTTTTTTTATTCCATATAAAATGAAGTATTATTTTTTCAAGATCTTTAAAGTATGACAGTGGAGCTTTAATAGGGATTGCATTAAAATTGTATATTGCTTTGGGTAGTGTGGACATTTTAACAATGTTGTTTCTTCCCAGCCATGAGCATGGTATGTTTTTCCATTTGTTAACATTTTCAGGTATTTCTTTTCTTAGAGTTTCATAGTTCTCTTTATAGAGATCTTTCACGTCCTTTGTTAGATAATATTTCATCTTTTTGGCACTACTATGAATGTAATAGAGTCCTTAATTGTTTTTTCAGCTTGACTATTGTTGGTATGTATAAAGGCTACTGATTTATGAATGTTGATTTTGTAACCTGAGATGCTGCTGTATTCCTTGATCACTTCTAAGAGTTTTGTAGTAGAATCCCTGGTGTTTTCCAGATATACAATCATATCATCTGCGAAGAGTGAAAGTTTGATCTCTTCTGACCCTATATGGATACCCTTGATCGCCTTTTCTTCCCTAATTGCAGTGGCTAAAACTTCCATTACAATGTTAAAGAGCAGTGGAGACAATGGGCAGCCTTGTCTGGTTCCTGATCTGAGTGGAAATGATTTCAGTTTAACTCCATTCAATACGATATTGGCTGTGGGTTTGCTGTAGATGGCCTCTATCAGTTTAAGAAATGTCCTTTCTATAATGCTTAATGCTTTTATAAAAATCAGTCCAGATTATCAACCATTGAAAAAGTCTTTAGAGTAATGATTCTGAAAAATGTTCTCATCTACGAAATATTTTTATGTTTAATTTTGTTTATTGTAAGTTAAATATTCTTATAGCCCACAAAGAATAAAATCTCTAGTAATTATTTTTACTCATTGAGACTGGTACTGTTCTTTGTGAGAATGGAGCAAGCCATTGTACACTTGTTTTTATGGTTTCCTCATGTAGGTGGTAGCCCCAAGCCTGCCATGTAGTAAGCAACACCAGTCATTTCCCATTAACTCTGTCCTCCTGCCAGGTGAATCTAGGACATACAGGCTGAACTAAACATTTCTATCTTCAGTTGTATTTCTGAAGTTGCTGTTGTTCCTGTCCTGTTTCAACAAGCAGTGAGCTCTTGCTGTATGTGCCAATCACTAAGACAGATGCTGAGAATAACTACTACAACCAAACTACAGATGCCCACTAGATGAGCTCACTGACGTGCACAAATAAGTAAAATATAAGGCATGTGCTATATGTAATTGAGTACTCTTGGTGTCCAATGATTGATACAGTCAGTGCATCCTGATGTGCTATTTTTTTTACAATGTTATTGAGGCATATTTACATCATATAATTCACCCATTTCAAGTGTAGTCAATGATTTTTAGTAAATTTACAAATTGTTCAGACATCTTTATAAATAAGTTTTAAAACATTTTTTCATAACCCCAATAAGATTCCTTATGTGTATTCACTATTAATCCCCATTCCCACTCCCTGCCACAAGCAACCACGAATCTACTTTCTATAGATTAGCCTTTCCTGACATTTCACATAATCATACAATATGTAGTCTCTTATGTTTGGTGGCTTTTAGTTAGTATACTGTTTGTAAGTTTCATCCATGTTGTAGACATCAATAGTTTGTTCCTTTTCATTGCTGTTTAGTATTCCATTGTACATATACCCCGTTTTGTTTCTCTGTTCATCAGTTGATAGACATTTCCATTGTTTCCCACTTTTGGCTTTTACGAATAACTCTACTATGAATATTTCTGGGCAAGCCTTTATATGAATGTGTTTTCATTTCTCTTGGGTTGCTAGGTCATATAGTAAATTTATATTTACTTTTTAGGAAACTGCCAAGCTATTTGTCAAAGTAGCCATAGCATTTTACATTTCTACTAGCACCACATCCTCACCAACATTTGTTATTTTCTGGCTGTTTAGTTATAGCCATCCTGGTGCTATGAAATAGTATCTCTTGTGGTTTTGATTTGTATTACTGTTTTCCTAATGACTAATGACTAATGATAATGGTGAGCATCTTTTCACGAGCTTATTCATCATTCGTATATCTATTTTGGTAAAATATCTATTCAAATCTTTTGCTATTTTTTGATTGGGTTGTGTCTTCATGTTACGGATTAGATCTTGAAAATGAATTGAATCTACTCTGCAGAGACTGAGATAACAACATGGCAGGAAATGAAAATGACAATTGAAAACAATAAAATTAAAAGACCTTCCTCCCTCCAGACTTACCCAAAAAACTTACAATTTTTAGAGCATTTCGAATTTCAAAATTGTGAGATTGTGAATGTGTACAAACATGAGTGCTTGGAATGTAATAAAAGATACAGATGCTTTTTACTTGAAGAGAGGCTTTTTTTTTTTTTTTTTTTGAGACAGAGTCCCACTATGTTGCCCTGGGTAGAGTGCCATAGTGTCACAGCTCACAGCAAGCTCAAACTCTTGGGCTTAATAAATTCTCTTGCCTCAGCCTCCCAAGTAGCTGGGACTCAGGCACCTGCCACAATGCCCAGCTGTTTTTTAGTTGCAGTTGTTTACCTGACCCAGCTGGGTTTGAACCCGCCACTGTCAGTGTTGTGGCTGGTACTGTAACCACTGTGCTATGGGCACCAAGCCAAGAGAGGCTTGAAATAATTAACAGTATATTAGAAAACTTCATAGAGAGTAAGAGGGATCAGGCTGCATGCGATTGCTCATGGCTATAATCCGAGCACTTTGGGAGGCCAAAGCAAGAGAATTGCTTGAGGCCAGAAGTTCCAGACCAACTGGACAACATAGCAAGACCCATGTTTCTAAATTTTTTTTTTTTTTTAGAGACAGAGTTTCATTTTGTCACCCTTGGTAGAGTGCAGTGGTATCACAGCTCACAGCATCTTCCAGCTCTTGGGCTTAGGCGATTCTCTTGCCTCAGCCTCCTGAGTAGCTGGGACTACAGGCGCCTGTCACAACGCCCAGGCTATTTGTGGTTGCAGTTTGGCCATGGCCGGATTCGAACATGCCACTGTCGGTGTATGGGGCCAGTGCCCTACTCACTGAGCCACAGGCACCACCAACCTGTTAATACTTTTTTTTTTTTGACCAGAGATATCCATTTTATTAGCATCAGTATAAAATGTGGGAGCATCAGCTATAGCTTTTTGTTTAACAATTTGAAGTAATATCCAAGAAGTATTCTTTTTCTTTTTTTTTTTACACTGATTGCATTTGTTAAAGTCCCTCTTACAATCATGTCTTGCCCCCCAAAAGGTGTGGCACACACCCAGGCCCCCCTCCACCGCCCTCCTTCTCTCTCTCTGTTCTTCCGTTCCCCACCTCTCCCTCCCTCCTTCTCTCTCTGCTCTCCCCTTCCCCACCCCCACCATGTCTTTAATTGTCCTCATATCAAAATTGAGTACATAGGATTCATGCTTCTCCATTCTCATGATGCTTTACTAAGAATAATGTGTTTCACCTCCATCCAGGTTAATGCAAAGGACGTAAAGTCTCCATTTTTTTTAATGGTTGAATACTATTCCATGGTATACATATACCACAGCTTGTTAATCCATTCCTGGCTTGGTGGGCATTTAGGCTGTTTCCACATTTTGGCGATTGTAAATTGAGCCGCGATAAACAATCTAGTACAAGTGTCCTTATGATAAAAGGATTTTTTTCCTTCTGGGTAGATGCCCAGTAATGGGATTGCAGGATCACAAGGGAGGTCTAGCTTATGCTTTGAGGTTTCTCCATACTTCCTTCCAGAAAGGTTGTACTAGTTTGCAGTCCCACCAGCAGTGTAAAAGTGTTCCCTTCTCTCCACATCCACACCAGCATCTGCAGTTTTGAGATTTTGTGATGTGGGCCATTCTCACTGGGGTTAGATGGTATCTCAGGGTGGTTTTGATTTGCATTTCTCATAGGGATGGTGAACATTTTTTCATGTGTTTGTTAGCCATTCGTCTGTCATCTTTAGAGAAGGTTCGTTTCATGTCTCTTGCCCATTGATGTATGGCATTGTTGGCTTTTTTCATGTAGATTAATTTGAGTTTATAGATCCTAGTTATCAAGCTTTTGTCTGATTCAAAATGTGCAAATATCCTTTCCCATTGTGTAGGTTGTCTCTTTGCTTTGGTTGTTGTCTCCTTAGCTGTACAGAAGCTTTTCAGTTTAATGAAGTCCCATTTGTTTATTTTTGTTGTTGTTGCAATTGCCATGGCAGTCTTCTTCATGAAGTCTTTCCCCAGGCCAATATCTTTCAGTGTTTTTCCTCTGTTTTCTTTGAGGATTTTTATTGTTTCATGCCTTAAATTTAAGCCCTTTATCCATCTTGAATCAATTTTTGTGAGTGAGGAAAGGTGTGGGTCCACTTTCAGTCTTTTACATGTGGATATTCAGTTCTCCCAGCACCGTTTATTGAATAGGGAGTCTTTCCCCCCAGGTATGCTCATGTTTGGTTTATCAAAGATTAGGTGGTTGTAAGATGTTAGTTTCATTTCCTGGTTTTCTATTCGATTCCAAAAGTCTGTGTCTCGATTTTTTGTGCCAGTACCATGCTGTTTTAACACTATGGCTTTGTAGCACAGGCTAAAATCTGGTATGGTGATGCCCCAGCTTTATTTTTGATACTAAGAACTGCCTTAGCTATATGGGGTTTTTTCTAGTTTCATACAAAATGCAGAATCATTTTTTCCAAATCTTTAAAGTATGATGTTGGTATTTTAATAGGAATGGCATTGAATAGGTAGATTGCTTTGGGAAGTATAGACATTTTAACAATGTTGATCCTTCCCAGCCATGAGCATGGTATATTCTTCCATTTGTTAATATCCTCTGTTATTTCCTTTCTTAGGATTTCATAATTTTCTTTATAGAGGTCCTTCACCTCCTTCGTTAGGTATATTCCTAGGTATTTCATTTTCATTGAAGCCATGGTGAAAGGAATTGTGTCCTTAATTAGCCTCTCATATACAAAGGCCACTGATTTGTGGACGTTGATTTTATACCCTGAGACATTACTGTATTTTTTGATGACTTCCAGGGTCTTGTGGTTGAGTCTTTGGCATTCTCTAAGTTGAAGATCATGTTATCAGCAAAGAGGGAAAGTTTGACCTCCTCTGCTCCCATTTGAATTCCCTTTATTTCCTTGTCTTGCCTAATTGTATTGGCTAGAACTTCCAGCACTATGTTGAAAAGTAATGGTGACAGAGGACAACCTTGTCTGGTTCCAGTTCTAAGAGGAAAAGCTTTCAGTTTTACTCCATTCCATGAAATATTAGCTGTAGGGTTGTCATAGATAGCTTCAATCAGTTTCAGAAATGTGCCACCTATGCCTGTTAGAAAAGGAAGCTGGATTTTTATCGAATGCTTTTTCTGCATCTATTGAAAGGATCATATGGTCTTTATTTTTGCTTCTGTTAATATGGTGGATAATGTTTATGGACTTGCGTATGTTAAACCAGCCTTGCATCCCTGGGATGAAACCTACTTGATCATGATGTATGACTTTTTTGATGATAAGCTGTAATCTATTGGCTAGGATTTTGTTGAGAATTTTTGCTTCTATATTCATGAGTGAAATTGGTCTGAAGTTCTCCTTTTTAGTTGGGTCTTTTCCTGGTTTTGGTATCAGGGTTATGTTTGCTTCGTAGAACATGTTGGGGAAGATTCCTTCCTCCTCAATTTTTTTAGAATAATTTCTGCAGTACAGGAATGAATAAGCTCTTCCTTGAAGGTCTGATAGAATTCTGGTGTGAATCCATCTGTACCAGTGCATTTTTTTGTTGGAAGCTCATTTATTGTTTCTTTAATCTCGGTGCATAAAATTGGTCTGTTCAGAAGCTCTGTTTTTTCCTGGCTAAGTCTAGGAAGAGGGTGTGATTCCAAATATTGATCCATTTCCTTCACATTGTCAGATTTCTGGGCATAGGGTTTCTGGTAGTATTCAGAGATGATCTTTTGTATATCTGTGGCATCAGTTGTTATTTCCCCTCCCCTTTATCATTTCTGATTGAGGTTACTAGAGATTTTACTTTTCTATTTCTAGTTAGTCTGGCCAAAAGTTTATCTATTTTATTTGTTTTTTCAAAAAACCAACTCCTTGTTTCATTAATTTTCTGAATAATTCTTTTGTTTTCAATTTCATTGATCTCTGATTTAATTTTGGAGATTTCCTTTCTACTGGGCTTAGGCTTAGATTGTTCTTCTTTTTCCAGTTCCATAAGATGGCTTGTGAGATTGTTGATGCGCTCTCTTTCTGTTTTTCAAATGTAGGCATCTAAAGTGATAAATTTTCCTCTCAAAACTGCTTTTGCAGTATCCCACAGGTTTTGGTAGCTTGTGTCTTCATTGTTATGCTCAAGGAAGTTAGTGATTTCCTGTTTTATTTCTTCCTGCACCCAACTGTCATTCAACAGAATGTTGTTTAATTTCCATGCCTTTGTGTGGGGTTGAACGTTTTTGTTGGAGTTGAGTTCCACCTTTAGTGCCTTGTGGTCTGAAAGATACCAGGTAAAATTTCAATTCTGTTGAGGTTTGTTTTGTGTCCTAGGATGTGATCAATTTTGGAGAATGTTCCATGGGGTGATGAGACGAATGTATATTCTTTATCTTTGGGATGGAGTGTTCTATATGCATCTATCAAGCACAGTTGTTCTAGGGTCTCATTTAAGTCCCTTATATCTTTGTTTAATTTCTGTTTAGAGGATCTGTCCAGCTGTATAAGAGGAGTATTAAAGTCCCCTGTTATTATGGTATTATCGGATATCATATTGCTCCGACAGAGTAATGTCTGTTTCAAAAATCTGGGAGCATTTAAATTGGGTGCATAAATATTTAGAATTGAAACGTCTTCTTGTTGTATTTTTCTCTTGACAAATATAAAGTGACCATCTTTGTCTATTTTGACTTTAGTTGCTTTAAATCCACATGTATCTGAAAATAAGATTGCAACTCCTCTTTTCTTCTGAATTCTATTTACCTGAAAAATTCTCTTCCAACCCTCAACTCAGAGTTTTAATTTGTCTTTTGAAGCTGGGTGTGTTTCCTGCAGACAGCAAATGGATGGCTTGTGTTTTTTAATCCAGTCAACCAATCTATGCCTCTTCAGTGGGGAATTCAAGCCATTAACATTTATTAAGATAGGGCGGTGCCTGTGGCTCAGTCGGTAAGGCGCCGGCCCCATATACCGAGGGTGGCGGGTTCAAACCTGGCCCGGGCTGAACTGCAACCAAAAAATAGCCGGGCGTTGTGGCAGGCGCCTGTAGTCCCAGCTACTCGGGAGGCTGAGGCAAGAGAATCGCTGAAGCCCAGGAGTTGGAGGTTGCTGTGAGCTGTGTGATGCCACGGCACTCTACCCAGGGCCATAAAGTGAAACTCTGTCTCTACAAAAAAAAAACAAAAAACATTTATTGAGATAAAAGTATGGTAGTGTTCTATTCATCTTATTTTGTGAGAGTCCATTGCTTAGTTTTATCTTTTGCATCAGTGTGGAAGTTAGGTTCTATCCTTTAATTGCTGAGTTCTTACTTTGCTGTTGATCCATTGTGATGGTCAGTGTGTAGAACAGGTTGAAGTATTTCCTATAGAGCTGGTCTTGTTGTGGCAAATTTCCTCAATGTTTGTATATCAGTAAATGATTTGATTTCTCCATCAATTTTAAAGCTTAACTTAGAAGGATATAGAATTCTGGGCTGGAAATTGTTCTGTTTAAGTAGATTAAAGGTAGATGACCATTGTCTTCATGCTTGGAAAGTTTTATTACAGAAGTCTGCAGTCACCCTGATCGATTTGCCCCTGTAGGTCAACTGGTGCTTAATCCTGGCAGCTTGAAGAATCTTTTCTTTGGTTTTTATTTTGGGCAGGTTCATCACAATGTGTCTTGGAGAAGCTCAGTTAGAGTTGAGGCAACCTGGGGTCCAATATCCCTCTAAAAGGAATGTGTCAGACTCTTTGGTGATATTTAGGAAATTTGCATTTATAATATTCTCTAGTATGACTTCCATTCCCATGGGGCATTCTTCTTCCCCTTCTAGGATACCTATAACTCATCTGTTTGAACACTTCATAAAGTCCCATAATTCTGTCAGTGAACATTCTGCTTTCTCTCTTCTTTTCTGTCTCTTTAACAATCTGAGTTATCTCAAGAGCTTTGTCCTCTAACTCTGAGATTCTTTCTTCTGCATGGTACCATCTGTTGTTGATACTTTCTATTGTATCTTTAAGTTCCCTAATTAGCTGCTTCAGTTCCTTCAGCTCTGCTATATCCTTTCTATATTCTTCATATCATTCATCTCTTATTTGATTCTGTTTTTGGATTTCCTTTTGGTTATTTTCCACTTTATCATAAGTTTCCTTTATTGTTTCCTTCATTTCCTTCATTGTTTTCATCATCTGTATTCTGAATTCCCTTTTTGTCATTTCTAACATTTCTTTATAGGTGGAATCCTCTGCAGTAACTACCTCACGGTCCCTTGTTGGGGGTGGGTGCTCTGGACTGGTTTTTCATGTTGCCAGGATTTTTCTGCTGATTCTTTCTCCTGAGTGATTTCTTTTGTCTGTTTCCTTGCCCTAATTTTCCTTTCACTTTCTCTTGCTCTTTAAGTTGCCATGCCTCTGGACCAGGGTCTCAATGAGTCCTTTTGGTACAGGACCAGAAGGCTGAGAAGGTTGAAGAGCAAGAAGGGAAAAAATAAAGAAAAAAAAAGGAAAAAAGAAAAAGGGGAGGAGTGGGTAAAAGGGAATATTGACAAAAAGAAGAGGGGCACAGAAAGAGGGAGACAGAGCAATATAGATGTACAGTAGGGTACTTTGACCTAACCTTAAAACCCCCAACCTCTGTGGGTGTTGGGTTGGGTGGTTCCCTTGATCAGCAGTTCTTTGCTAGCCTGTTTGGACACAGTACCCCACTTCCACCAAGTAGAGAGGAAGGACAAAAATGCTATAAATCAAAATCCACATGTATCTGATCACTTTAGATACACTAAAACTATATCTGAACACTTTAGGTACACTAAAACACTGTTTTCTGAAACAGAAAACTTTACAGGATAAAATTGGGGGGAAAACCAAATAATAGGGGTAGAAACACTAGCAAAAATGAAGTTCTAATTGTTGAAAAAGACAACAATGAGAAATTATGTTTAAACTAGAAAAATGAAAGAAAAGAAAAATCTATAGGGAAAATGTTGAAATTGAAAAACAAAACAACAACAACCATAAAAAAACAAAACAAAAAACAAAGCAGTATATATCTCTTGCTGGGCAACAGGTGATCTTCTGGGGTATGAGATGTTAATCACAATGCTGATACACCTGTACTGAGATGGAGACTGGAGGCCTCTGCTGATTTCTCAAACCCCACAGGGTGGAGAGCCTAAATCTCTCCTCAGCCTGTGTAAAAGGCACTTTAAACTGCTAAACTTGGCTAAGGAGAAGCTTTCCCAGGAAAGTGCTTGTTGCTGGGATCATTCCTGAAGTGGCTATCCACTTAACCAGTGTGCCAAAACCAGTCTCACTTATACCCCTGAGAGCTAAGGCTGCAAGTCATCTCAGTCCCCGCCTTTAGACTGCTCAGTCACTAGATTACTAGCTCCCGCCCTATCCTTGCTCTGTGACCCTGAGGGCAGAACTTGCCAGGGCACTTCTCCCACAATGGCTCCATGTGGCCCACAGCTGAACACTATTAGCTCTGTCTGCCTCAACGGCTCAGTCTGGGGCCCTGGACAATGCTCAAAGTCCTCCACACTCTTGCCCAAGTTCTCCCAAGGTAGTTCAACTGAGTGCCAAGTCCAAAAAAACCAAAGCAGCTCACAGGTAAGGCCTTTCCAGTTTGCAGTCTCACTGCTGCTGTATTTACAGCTGCTGGCAGGATTAGACCCATCAAACACACACAACCACTTGCCAGTTCTCCACTGCTTTTGTCCTCCTACTGGGGTCCAAAAGTCTCTCGCTGACTCCCTATGTCCTGAAAGGGATGTTTATGGGCAGATTCCACCAGCCAGAGATGCCTGGAGTCTTGTCTCCCCAAGACTCACTGTGCCCAATTGCAAGGAAGCTGTTACTCAGCTGCCATCTTGCTCCTCCTCCCCTGTTTCTAATTTTTAAAACTTAGCTGGCATGGTGGTACATGCCTGTAGTCCTAGCTGCCAGAGAAGCTGAAGTAAGATCATTTGAGCCCAAATCTTTGAAGTTATAGTGAGCTACTATTGTGTCATTGTATTTCAACCTGAGCAACAGAGTGAAACCTGTCTCAAAAAATAAAGAATAAGTTGGATCAAATTTTTAGCCCAGTATATATCTTACCTACCAATAAACTAAAACATATAAATAGTAAAAGTTCTTTGAATGAGAGTTAATAAGATTGTTTCTGGCATATGACTTTGGCATAACAACCCCAAAATTATTTTTTTTGAAGTGGATTAGAATACTAGTATTTTACTATGTTAGTAATTTTCATTCATGATACATGACCATCTGTTTTTCTGTCCTTCAAATGGCTACACAGTAGAACCTCCGTAGTTGACCACCTCCCTACATTGGCCACCTCCTTAAGTCAACCTAATTTTCATATACCAGACATGCAGCACATGTAGGTAATAGGTCTAATTCCTTATGTTGACCAGTTTGTTACAGTCCCTTTAGTGCTCAATTTACAGAGGTTCTACTATATTTTGATTATGGACTTGAAAAATGATGAAATCAGCTTTTCTCTCCTGGCTCACTTTGCTCAGGTATGTATCTGAGCCTTCTGTACCCTTGTATTAACCTTAAAATTAACTGAAATCATATCTTGAGAGGGGAGCTAAGGACAAAATAGTTAAGGTGATTTAAAATAATATATCAAGAATACTGGAATGTTAATTTCCTTAGTTTAGTTCTTTAAAGTTATTTAATAATTTTATATATTTTTAAAAGACTTTATTATTTTGTTCTAAAAGGACTGGGAATTGTTAACATTGCTAGGCTTTGAAACATTGGTAACTCATTTGAAACAGTGGCTTTTGTTCTAAAAATGAAATTAAATCCATAGATATCTTACCTGTAATTAAAAGCCTAATCTGAATTTCACTCAAAGGATTCTGTTTTTCCCACAAATGACAATCTTCTTCTTCATCAGTTAGAAACTGATTCTAATATAGTACACTTATTCTCTTGTCTCTGAAGGTACCATTCTAATAATCTGGGACCCTGGCCCTCACTTTGAAATGAGGGCATTAGATTATGTTTGTTTAACCAACAATTACTGAAGGCATTCTATGTACTATTAGGCAAGGTGCATGATGCCAGGAATGCAAAGATTAAGATGCTGCTCAGGTCCTCGCATTGCCCTAAAAACAAACAGGAAACCAAGCAGCAGTCACAGCATGATGTGATATTTGCCTGACAGTGGCAACTCAGTAAATGTCTAACAAACAAATAGATATAATGGATACATGTGAAAAATAAAAGGGCCCTTGACTCAGTCTGGAAAAGTCAGGGATGATTTCACAAAGAAGGTAGCACTTGAATTGAGATTTCTTGCCTAGAAGTTTATTTTTGAACAACAGCAAAAAGATAGGAAAGTTATTCCAACCACAGGAAAGAGTATTAAAAAAAAAAGATTTGTGTTTAGATTGAAATTTATTTCCCAAGAAAAGACCTATGGCCTTCTAAAATTGTCTACTAAAACTTGTATGATTTCTTTTTTTTTTTTTAATTGTTGGGGATTCATTGAGGGTACAAAGAACCAGGTTACATTGATTGCATTTGTTAGGTAAAGTCCCTCTTATAATTGTGTCCCTCCCCCAAAAGGTGTGTCATACACTGTGACACCCCCCCCACCTGCCTCCCTACTTCCCTCTCTCTGGTCTCCCCAACTTGTGTGATTTCTAAAATTCATATGTTTCCAAAGATCTCAAGAATCACATTTACTTTACCCTACTTACCTTATACAATACCCAAACTGAAACAGACCAAGGAAAAGCTACTTATCCTATACTTAAAAGTTTGACAGAGGCTGGGAGTGGTGGTTCACTCCTGTAATCCCAGCACTTTGGGATGCCAATATGGGAGGATTGCTTGAGACCAGGAGTTCAAGGCCAGCCTGGGCAACATAGCGAACCCCTATCTCTACAAAAAAAATAAGAAAAATGAGCCAGGCATGGTGGTATGTGCCTGTACTCCCAACTACTCATGAGTCTTAGGCGGGAGGATGGCTTGAACCCAGGAGCTTGAAGCTGTAGTGAGCTATGATTGCTTCATTGTACTCCAGTCTGGGTGACAGAGCAAGACCACGTCTCTAACCAAAAAAAAAAAAAAAGTTGATAAGAAACTTCTTTTTAGCATTCTTCTTCATGTTCTAATTGATATGAATTATTGTTGTACTATTATTCTTAATTGTTGTGTTCTTATATATACCTCTTTAAACATAATCAAATTGAATAAGTGAATTTTTTTTTTGCAGTTTTTGGCCAGGTCTGAACCTGCCACCTCAGGCATATGGGGCCAGCACCCTGCTCCGTTGAGCCATGGGCGCAGCCCAAATAAGTGAACTTCCTTAGAGCAAAGCTATGGTGGCATTTGATACTTAATTTTTAAATTCTTATATTCTGCTTTAAGAAAATAACAATGTTCTCTCAATGAATCCCCAACAATAAAAAAAAAAAGAAAAAGAAAATAACAATGTTCTTTAAAGTGTATGCTTAATAGCTTTTATACTAAGAGGCTGAGGTAGGGGATAGCTTGACTCAAGAGTTTCAGATTAACCTCAGGGAGATCCTGTCTCTACAAGAAATAGAAAAATTAGCCAGATGTGGTGGCATACACCTTTAGTCCCAGCCACTTGAGAGTCTGAGGCAGGAGGATTGCTTGAGCCCAGGACTTGAGGATGCAGTAAGCTATCATGATGCCACTGCCCTCTAGGCAGGGCATGAAAGTGAGACACTGTCTCAAAAAAAAAAAAAAATAAAAAGTTTATATGTGCATATGTTATTATTCTTTTATATGTTCCAAATACATTTTTTTATTTCAGATTAATATGAAGGTATGAAAGATTAGGTTATAGTGTTTGCATTTATTAAGTAAGGTCCCTGTTGTAATTGTGCTCCTCTCCCAGGAGGTGTGCCATATACCCTTATATTGTGCCCATTAGGTGAGAGCACACCAACACCTTTCCCTCCTCCTCTCTCCCCCAAATACATTTTTAAAGATAAGGAAAAATGCTCAAAGAATGAACTAAATATTAAAGTAGTCAGCATTTTAAAAATAAGTAGTCACTAACAATTCCTTTGCTAGAATCAACTGCTGCTGATACCATCTTAAAAGATAATTATCTACGCTAGATGTTGATTTATGTTGATCGTAAATAGTAAAAGTTTCATTAAAACATTCTTTATGTATTGTTTAACAGCCTGGGCTGTATTTGCCTTCTATGAAATTCTCTGTTGTCAAGACTTGTGTTATAGGAGCATCACATGTCTTTCATGGCTTGATTTCAGAATTCAGGAAAAGAATAAATTAATTTGAATTTTAGTTAAGTGTCATTCTCTATCTAGAGGATCTCAAAGCCACATCTTCTAATTAGTGGCTTTTATTTGTCTTGATCATGGGGTCCTCCTGTCTAAGTAATAGTAAACCCATAGAGGATGGGGGAATGTCCCTATCGTAACTTACCCAGCTCTTAACACAGTGAATAATCAATAAACAGTTTACAGATTCAGCATGACAAGTTGAATTAGCACACATTTAAAACTGATTACTTGTTCCTAAAATGCTGCTCAGAATAAAAATTAAATTTCTTAACCAGTTTCCTCCTTTCTTATCTGTCTATTCCCTACAAATTCTTTTTTTTTCTTTTAATCTGTCTTAATCTTTTAATATATTTTCAGTTTTGTTTTTGGTTTATTCTTTAGTCTATCAAGAATCTAGTAATCTGAAACTTAGTAAATGGGAAATGTAAATGTCTTAGCACAATAACTAAGGCACAATTAACCAGTATGATGAAAATGTGTCAAACGGTCTCTGAAACTAGTGTATGGTGCCCCATGATCACGTTAATGTACACAGCTATGATTTAATTAAAAAAAAAAAAAAAGAATCTAGTAATCATTTGGATTTTTTGTGAATAGTAATGGTAATATTTTTTGTTTCAAATAATTTTCAAGAGGATCTTTAACATTAACAATTACCATTATTGGATACTTAATATATGTAGATACTGTACCAGAATGTTTAAAATATAATAGGCGACATTTGCACCAATTTTCAGACTTAGCTAAGACTCTTAGTAATTAATGTACCCAAGATCATAAAGCTAATAAATGGCCTAAAATGGATTCAAAACTAAATCTGTCTGACTCAAAAGCCTACTCCTGGGCTTTTCAGAGTATATCTCTCTACCTTTACACATCAGATTCCTCTAGCTATTGTACATTTCATTTACATCTGCATTCAGACTTTAACACTTTAATGGCCCTGGCTTCTGAGAAGAGATATAAATTTGAATGCCCCGATTCAATTGTAGAACAAAATGTAGGGTGGCCATAAAGGTCATGTTAAATTGCACATGAACTTTATGGCCACCCTGTATAATAATAAAGTAGATTTCCAGATTGGTAATAGCCCAAAGAATAAATTAAATTAGAAGTTGGTTAGATTAGAATTTTGATTATTTTGCTCTGTTTTAGTTGACTTGTCATTGTTATAATCTAGCTTTAGCTGAAATGTTTGCATACAGCAAAAATTTGTCAACCTTGCCTCATCACAATCCCCCAACAAAATACTTAATTTTTAAATCGAGTTTAGCAAATTCTACTTACATTGGTTTTAAGCTATGCTCAAAATTCTAAAATGCTTTTCACTTTTGCTTTTTATATTAAAAATCCTCTTTACATAATTGACATTTAAGAAATTTTAGTTCCTAATTATTTTAATAAAGTTTGTTTTTCATAGGTTCTTGAAAATTTAGGAAGAATTAAATTAGGTTCACGCTTAATAGCTCTGATTCTGGAACCAGACTTGCTTAGTCGAGGTTTAACACTTACTATCTGGGAAACACTGGAAAATTACTTAACCTCTCTGAGCCTTGGTTTCCTTTTCCATAAAAATGATATGTGACTCACATCATAAGGTTATTATTAAAGTTATATGAAGCACCTTGCATAGTACTTTACACAATTGGGGTTAAATATTACTACTATTTACTTAGATTTTATTATTTACTTAGATGAATTTCTTAGAATCATCTATGCTTATGCCCACTCGGAGAATTTGTTCTTTGTGAAACAGAATCCTGGCATTTTAGAGCTAGAAGAAATCCTTAGTGATCATTTGTTCTAGCACCCTTACTGTTCATGTGAGCCCAGACAAAGGGCAGAAACTAGTATGAAGTTTGGTAACAAGTTGGTGATGAACCTCTAACTAAATGAAACCCAGCATTTTGGGATTGGGGTAAAGGGGGAGAGTGTGTTGGTGTTAATATATTGTTTTGTTCTTTTTACCTCTGTTCAATGATTCTTTAAGCACGTTGAAACTATTGTTTCTGTTTTTTTCTATGCAACGATTTTAGCATCATGTAGGTTAGCATGAATACTTTTTCCTTCTTTGTTACCTTAGCTTCCTTTGCACCCAAAGATCAGTCCACGATATTAGAGATGAAGCTTTCATGTTCATCAATGTAAGACAAGAAACCTGTGTTCATTTATGGTTTCATACTGTCGTAGTCTTCTGCTGACTTTCTGTGACATGAGACATTGCTTCCCACAAGAGTGGAGCATGCCCTGTGTTTTGAGTGCTGATTAAGTAAAGGCCCTGTGATCCAACTACAAAGTGATGGTGGTTGCAATAAGAATAGCAATACTTTTCTCTCTGTTCTTGCCTGTGTTGTAGAGTCGACAATTAGAATCAGAAACTGGGACCACAGAGGAGCACAGTCTCAATAAGGAAGCTCGGAAATGGGCCACACGTGTGGCACGTGAGCACAAAAATATTGTTCACCAACAACAGGTAAGTGTAATAGAGAGTCCTAGACTAACTACATTTAGCTTAGCAACTTAAGGAGTTGAGCTATATTCATGTGAAATGTTTTTTCTGTACTTTCTCAACACTCAGCAGTATGTTCTCAGTTATCTGCTTACCTTGGAAATGCTTTAAGCCTTCTAGCAGCAATGTATTAATTCACTTGTTTGCCATAGAATTGCCTAAAAAGATTAGTGATGGTGTATTCCAATCTTTTGGGCAGTGGAACAGACATACATATGTTAAATTAATGTAGGTTTTTCATCCTCCAAGACAAATTTTTTAAAGACACAACTGTAGATTTCATGAAAATAAAAATGTCTCTTCGAGACTAAGCACAAAGAAATTATGATAAGTTTAGTACATTTTTCTCAATTTGTTTATTTATACCTATATCCTTATCTTTCCTTGCTTTACATCAATTTCTTAGAATCATCTATGCTTATGCCCACTTATTTTTCAGCCTATTACATTTTAGCTTTCTCTGCCACTAAACTTACCAAAATCATCACAGATATCTATGTTGCTAGCTTTGATTTATTTTGATTTGAAGATACTTGATTTCTTGTTTGTCTTAACCTTTCACAGTTTCATCGCTATTAACACTCCCTTAAGAGAATGTCTTAAAAGATTCTCTTCATCAGTCACCCATGACTCAGCATTGTCCTGGCCATTCTTAGATTCTTTCATAGGATCCTAGTTCTCCATCCTACAATTAAATATTTAAATTCCTTAGATTTCTATACTATGCTATCTTCTTTTCTTATTTTTCACCCACACTTTAGGCAGTCTCAGCCACTTCTATGGTTTTACTTACTACCAAATCATAAATTAATATCCCCAGCCTTGGGCTTTGTTATTATGTGTCCATGTAGCTGCTGACTTGCTTTGATGTCTTCTTTTTACTATCTCACAGACATCTCAAATTCAGTGTTTTACTTACCTAATGTTGCATAACAGACCACCTCAAACTTAATGCCATATAACAAGAGCATTTTTTTTATTACCTCTCACTACTTTGAATATTAGGTGGTCTCAGCTTGGTACTTTTCTCTTGGGGTATTCTGCCTGCTTGTAGTCAGATAGTAGCTGGTCCTAGTGTCATCTCATAGGCTTCCCTGCTGAAATATCTGATGCTTAAAACTGGAAATACTTGAACAATTGGGAGGTGGAGTAAGTGGGGCTTATTCTTCACCTCTCTCTCTCTCTATGGCCTTTCCAACATGGCAACTTCAGATTAGCTATCCTTCCTAAACAGTAGGCTAGGACCCCAAAAGTGTGAGTCCCAAGAGTTAGACAAGTAGAAGATGTATCAGTCTTCTGACTTAGTCTCAGAAATAAAATGATGTTACTTGTGTCATATTTTTACTAAGTGAGGCAGTCATAAAATCATAACTTCTTGGTGGAGTTCTGAAATAGCAAAGTTCTGAAAAAACACCTAGAATGGGAAATACTATAGTAGTTATTTTTTTTTTCGAATTACAGTCTGCCACAGTCTACTTTTTGGGCATAATTGTTCTCATCCCTTTCGCATGCAAAATACAGTTACCTCTCTCTACACCCCAAGTCCCCCAAAGCCTGATGTCAGGCTCCAGCTCATCATTTAAATCAGATTCAAGTACAAAGAAGCCTTCTTGGGTACAGTTCCTCGAATACATTTATCTCAGTCAAAAAGTTATGAATAACTTATCTGTCCACCCACATACAATAAATAGTGGTGAAATTAATGATTGCAGCTTTATGCCTCAAAATACAAAGCAAATAAAAAGAGTTTTTTTCCACTAGAATTCTTGGCTATATTTGAAAGTAAACATTCAGATTAAAAATATATCTGCTTTCCCACTCTGTTGTCAAGCATACTATGTCTCTCTGCTAAGAAGTAGAGACAGATAAATTTAAACAACTTCTCCAATTTTTTTATAGTATGATATATGATAGGTTTTAATCCAGTAAGGTATATTTTAAGCAATAGAATGAAAAAATTTTATAACACTAAAACAATTTTTCTTCTGGCCATGATGAATTAACAGTCACACTTGCCCTTCTGTACAAACAACTATAAAATTGGTGGTCTAAGATTATGAAACAAATGTTTTCAGACAGACAGCAGACAATAACATGAGTGTGATGCTTGAGAGAAAGGAAATGAATAAAGTTAGCCCTATGACCTCCCAGGTTTTCTGCCTGGGGCTCTTTCCCTAGTGCGGTACGGGGAGGGAGATAATAGAATTCAGAGAGCCTGAAGGGGCAAGAATTTCCAGGGCAGAATACCAGACAGCAGAGAAAGTTTCAAAATTCTACATAAGTTTCCCCTTCAATGTGTTACTGGATACTAAACCATGTCTGTATAGGCTGAAACTCCGTAAGACTGGGCAAAGAATGGCAATAAAGGCATAAGCTAGGTAATTACCAAAGTTTACATAGAGTTAGGACACATTCAAGGTTCTGGCCAGCCAAAGTTGAAACTGAGGTTGACTCTTAAAGAACATGTTTAGGTGTTGGGCGACTAGTGAACCCCAATCTGGGACAGTGGTCAGCAAGGGAGATGGTGCTTGGAAAATCACAAGACTTTACACCCATACTATAGCATAAAGTCTGGAAGCCTATAAGGGCATACACTGTTTCATGTGCCTGGTGGCAGCATGAGAACAATGTAGCAACCTGTCCTGTTTCCTGGAATCTTTTTATTGGATACATAACAGAGTATATGTGCAAGAATGCACAGCATTCAGTAGTCAGCAGTCAAGTTAAGAATGAAGGAGGGGAGATTACAGCCCCTAGGAAGGTTGAGTAAAGGGTAAGCAAGGACCTAGGGTAATGGAACATTTGAAGTGGCCAGATAATGGTGCAACTGGAAGAGAAAGGGGAGAGAGCAAGTCTTACCTCCGCAGACAGACATGTCAGCTTCTCTAGTCTAAGCTCCTAGTTGATGGCCTCAGCTTGCCTACACTGCTGATCTCCCCATGCAGGGGTAGTCACGTAAACATTCCCCTGACTTGAGTACTTTCAGACTCCTTTTTTCTCAATTAGGAAGTACAGGGGTGGCCTAACTGTGGGCTTTACCCTGGCTCTTGAAGGGCCTGTGGGGTCTCAGCCTGTCTATTCCCACATTTAGGGATATCAACCCCCCACACAGTCAAAAGTCCACATAAAACCTCTTGACTCCTACTGTTACTCGAATGTGTTATCAGTAAGGCTTCCAGTTAGCACATATCTTGTATATTACATGTGTTATATACTGTATTCTTACACCAAAGTAAGCTACAGAAAAAAAGTTAATAAGATTAATAAAGAGAATATATATTTATATTTAAATATAAGTAGAAGTAGATCATCATAAAGGTCTTCATCCTTGTCATCTTCATATCAATTAGACAGAGGGAAGAAAAGAAGAGGAAAGGGTTGGTCTTGCTGTCTCAGGAGTAACAGAGACACAAGAGGTGGAGAAGGTGGAAGGGGAAAGGCAGGCACACTTAGTGTAACTTTATTGAAAAAATTGTACATTGGGCGGCGCCTGTGGCTCAAGGAGTAGGGCGCCGGTCCCATATGCCAGAGGTGGCAGGTTCAAACCTAGCCCTGGCCAAAAACCCAAAAAAAAAAGAAAAAATTGTACATCAGTGAGCCTACACAATACAAAACTATGTTGTGCAAGGGTTGACTGAACTTGAGGAGCACCTGGGACATTCTGGAGCCCACGTACGTGTCATCCATTAGCAGTGGAGCTCAATTAGCCCTATAATAGGCTTGTTTAGAACTAACCTATAGAACTTTAATACAGGTTTCTAAAAGCTCAAGCTAATCCATAAGTAATTTTTCTGCCAGAAAAAAAATGCCATTTTTGGGTGGTGCCTGTGGCTCAAAGGAATAGGGCACCAGCCTCATAGTCTTAAAAAAAAAAAAAAGGCAACAGGAAAATATAAAGCATGACCAAAAGTGAAGTCAGTTAAAACAGACTCATTATGCCAGTGATGACGGAATTAGCACCTAAGGACTTTACAGTAGTGAAGAAGCTCCAAGATTAAGAAAAAAAAAAAACTAATATATTGAAAGAAAAAATATACAAAAGAACTAAGTGGGACTTTCATAGCTGAAAATATATTTGAAATGAAAAATTCAATAGATTAGACATTGCAAAAGAAAAGAAAGTGAGCTTGAAAGTTTAGCAGCAGAAATTTTCCAACTGAAACATGAAAGAAAAATAAAAGACTGATTAAAAATGAACAGAGCTGGGCTCGATGGCTTGTGCCTATAATCCCAGCTACTTAGGAGGTAAAGCAGGAGGATTGTTTGAGGACAGGAGTTCAAGACCAGCCTGGACAAAATAGTAAGACCCCATGTCTAAAATTCTAAAAAATAAATGAACACTGGGAGGCCAAGGCAGGTGGGTTGCCTGAGCTCAGGAGTTTAAGACCAGCGTGACCAAGAGCGAGACCCCATCTCTAAAAATAGCCAGGCGTTGTGGCAGGCACCTGTAGTCCCAGCTACTTGGGAGGCTGAGGGAACAGAATCACTTGAGCCGAAGAGTTTGAGGTTGCTGTGAGCTATGACGCCACACACACTTTGAGACAAAGTGAGACTGTGTCTCAAAGAAAAAAAAGAGAAAGAATAAAGAGACAGAAAAATATTTGAAAAAAAAGTATAGGCTCGATGCCTATGGCTCAAGCAGCTAAGGTGCCAGCCACATACACCTGAGCTGGCAGGTTTGAATCCAGCCCGGGCCCACCAAACAACAATGACGGCTGCAACCAAAAAATTAGCCGGGCATTGTGGCGGGTGCCTGTAGTCCCAACTACTTGGGAGGCGGAGGCAGGAGACTCGATTGAGCCCAGGAGTTGGAGGTTGTTGTGAGCTGTGATGCCATGGCACTCTACCCAGGGTGACAGCTTGAGGCTCTGTCTCAAAAAAGAAAAAAAGTATAGCTGAAAACCATTCAAATATGATAAAAACTATTAACTAAGAGCCAAGGAGCTCAACAAACCCCAGGTAAGTAAAACACAAAGAAAATCATACCAAAGCACAACATAATCAATTTCTTAAAAGGCATTGATACTCAATGGTGAAAGACTAAAACATTTCCTCTAATATCAGGAAGAAGATGAGGATGCCTGCTTTCTTGACTTCTATTCAGCATAGTTCTGGAAGTCCTAACAGTTAGACAAAAAAAAGCTATAAAAGGCACCTAAATTGGAAAGGAAGAAGTAAAACTATCTCTGCTCATAAATGACATGGTCTTATACATAGAAAACCCTGAAGATTCCACCCAAAAGCGAACAAAACTATTGAAGCTAATGAACGAATTCAGTAAAATGACGGCATACAAGATGAATACACAAAAATCAGTTGCATTTCTGTATTCTAACAATGAATGATCCAAAATGGAAATTAAGAAAACAGTCACATTAATAATAGCACCATACAGGTGGGGCTAAAAAAATAAAATAAAATAAAAAATAAGCACCCAGAAAGAAAATGCTTAGAAATAAATTTAACCAAGGAGGCAAAATACTTATACACTAAAAACAACAAAATATTCATCAAAGAAATTAAAGAAGACACAAGTAAATGGAAAGACATCATGTGGGCTCGATGCCTGTAGCTCAGCGGCTAGGGTGCAGTCACATACACCGGAGCTGGCAGGTTTGAACCCAGCCTGAGCCTGCCAAACGACAATAACCACTACAACCAAAAAATAGCCGGGCGTTGTGGCAGGCACCTGTAGTCCCAGCTAAACTTGGGAGGCTGAGGCAAGAAAATCGCTTAAGTTCAAGAGTTTGAGGTTACTATGAGCTATGACGCCAAGGCACTCTACTGAGGGCAACGTGGTGAGACTCTGTCTCAAAAAAAATACTACTTATCTCTAAATTGATCCATATAGTCAATGCAATCCAGGCCATACACCTAATAGAGTTTTATAGAAATTGATTAAGAACTCAGTGAATCCCCAACAACAAAAAAAAAGAATTAATTAAAAAAAATTTTTTTGAGATAAAGTCTCACTCTGTTGCCCAAGCTAAACTCAAAAATCAAACTCAAGCTCAACAGATCCTTTTGCCTCAGCCTCCCAAGTAGCTGGGACTACAGGCACCCACCACAATGCCCAGCTAGTTTTTTCTATTTTTTAGTAGAAACAGGGTCTCACTCTTGCTCAGGCTGGTCTTAAACTCCTACACGCAAGCAATTCATCCACTTCGGAATTAATTTTTGAGAAAGGTATATCCAATTTTTGTAAATGCTAAATACAAGAGGCTGAGCACAGTGGTTCATGCCTGTAATTCCAGCACTTCAGGAGCCTGAGACAGGAGGATTGCTTGAAGCTAGAAGTTACAGACAGCCTGGGAAACATAGCTAGATCCCATCTCTACAAAATATAAAGAATATATAGCCAGGCCTGGTGGCTTATGCCTGTAGTCCCAACAACTCAGATGGCTGAGGCAAGATTGCTTGAGCCCAGGAGTTCAAGGCTATACTCCAACCTAAGTAACAGGGCAAGACCATGTCTCTTAGAAAAAAAGAAAATTATCACTGTAATCAGCTGCATTTACAGAGTAAAGATGAAAAATTATATGATTACCTGTATTTTCACAGTTGCCAAAAGGACATTTAGTAAAAATTCAGTATCTCTTAATGATTCTAAAATAAAATATCTAGGCAGCGCCTGTAGCTCAGTTGGTAGGGCACTGGACACATATATTCAGGCTGGCAGGTTCGAGCCCGGCCTAGGCCTGCTAAAGAACAATGACAACTGCAACAACAACATAAAAAAATAGCCAGGCGTTATGGCAGGCACCTATAGTCCCAGCTACTTGGGAGGCTGAGGCAAAAGAATCACTTAAGCCCAAGAGGTTGTTGTGAGCTTTGATGGCACTCTACCCAGGGTAACATAATGAGACTCTGTCTCAAAAAAAAAAAAAAATTAAATTATCTAGCCAGTTGATAGAGATATTTTCACTGTGAGGAGAATAACTTCTTAAAACAACAAAATTTATCTATACATTTTTCTATAAATTTATCTATAAATTCTATATCTATAAACCACAGTGCTATAGGTCAGAAGTCTGGAGAGGGTTGGCTGCTTCATCTGCTCCAGCTAACACAGCCAAAATCAAGGTCTGTTTCCACACTCATTCACGCTGTTGTCAGAACACTGTTCTTTGTACCTGTAGGACTAAGTTCTCTGTTTCTTTCCTGGATATTAGCTGGGGGCTACTTCTAACTCCCAGAAGCTGTTCTCCCTGGTCCTTGTATGTGGATTCCTACATCTCAGAACTATCAGTGGTGCATTCATTCTTCCTCATGCTTGGAATCTCTGACTTCCTTTCTGTGCATCTGATGTCTTACTCCAGCCAGAGAAAATTCTCTGCTTGTAAGTTTCTAAGTTGTCATGTGACTAGATGATAACTCTAGTAACCACCCAGATAATCAAGTAGGATCTCACTGTTTTAAGATCCATAACCCTAGTATGTCTACAGATTACATCTTGTACGCCCATAGTTCCAGGAATTAGGGTATGGACATCTCCAGGGCCATTCTGCCTATTAAAGTGAAAACAAAAAAATAATATCCATTATCACCATTGTCTTTCAGTGTCATGAGAGAATTAGTCAATGCATTTGTGAAAGAAAAATAAGGGATTTAAGTATTAGGAAAAGCTACATCTGTCATTTATTTATAGATGAAATGATACTCTTACCCCTAAACATGTGAGATCCAACTGTCAGTGAGAGCACAGTAAGGTGAGTAGTACAAGGCTATATATTTTTTAATCTTTGGTTTCCTATTAACCAGCAATGGTGAATTGAAAATGCAATTGGAAAAAAATTATTCACCATAGCAATTACTCATGAATAAACCAGTGAAATCTCATGACCTTTAAGTAGAAAGACTTGTTTAAACCAAAGAGTATAAAAGAGACAAAAGAAATTGAAGAGATGCAAAAAAAGTGGACTTTTACTAAATTTATGTGTAATCTTAATATAATTTCTTATTTTCTCTTGTAAGTGAAACTTGTAAGATATTTTTAAAGGGACTTGACAATATGGTTCTAAAGTATATCTGGAAATTTTTTAATTTCAGGAATAGCCGAGAATATTAATGAGATTTATGTGCCTTATCACATCTTGAAACATACAAAACATATAGTGATGACCATAGTAATTAAAACTGTGGTATAATACAAAAGTTAACAATAAACTTGATTTACATGGCAAAGAAAATTATTGGTGTATGTATGGGAAGTAGGTGTAACAACTTAAATAATTCAAACAAACCAATCATGAAAGGCTGTTTCTGAAACATGCAGGGAGATATGATGAGCATCGTATTAGAAGCTACCAAGAAATTACTGTTATATGTGACAGTGGTATTATGGATGTATAAAAAATTTCCATGGTCAGAGAGTTTTACTAAAGCATGTAGAAGTGAAATGATATATCTGGAATTTGTCTTAAAATTCTTTAGTAAAGAAAAGAGGATAAGTAAAACAAATGTGGAAAAATCTTGACAAGTTTTAAATCTCAGAGATCAATATATGGGAGTTTGTTGTACCATTATCTCTACTTTGAGTATATCTGAAATTTTTCATAATAAAAAGCATGATAATTTCATTTCATATCTTCAGGGAAAGGATTGAATAAATGGTGCTAGGGCAACTGTCCAGGTAGTTAGGAAAAAATACAAAGTTAGATTCCTCCCTTCTATATACAAAATAAATTTCAGAAGAATTGCAGTGTAAGTGCTAAGCATGAGATTATTAAAATATAGAAAAACATGGAATATTTTTGACATATGTATATTACAGATAGCTTCTTAATCAGGACACAAAACCTAGAAAGGAAAAGATTGATAAATGTAATCACATAAAAACTAAAAGTGTCTAAAATAAAAGAACATAAAGAAAAAGGGGATAAAGTGCAAAGAAATATTTGTATCCTAAAAACCAAAAACAGGGCTAATACTTAAAAAGAAGAATATCTAAATAATAATAAAAAGACAAAGTATAAAAATGGATAAGAAGCTATGAGCTGCCCATTTATAGAATTAGAAATACAGATGGCCAGGCGGTGCCTGTGGCTCAAAGGAGTAGGGTGCTGGCCCCATATGCCAGAGGTGACGGGTTCAAACCCAGGCCCGGCCAAAAAACTGCAAAAAAGAAATACAGATGGCCAGCAACATATGAAAGGATGCTATAAGTTACTCAAAGACATAAAAATGAAAATAGATCTTTTTTAAAAAAATCATAGTGCCATAATTTTAAAGATTGACAATATCCATAGTTGGTGAGATAAGGGAAACAGACTGTCACACACTATTAGTAGAAGAGTTAGGTACAATTTGGGGGGGACTATTTGACAATGTCTATTAAAATTAAAATGTATGGCCAGGCGCGTTGGCTCATGATTGTAATCCTAGCACTCTGGGAAGCTGAGGCGAGTGGACAGCTTGAGCTCACCAGTTCAAGACCAGCCTGAGCAAAAGTGAGAGCATGTCTCTACTAAAAATAGGAAAACCTAGGCAAGAGGATCAACTGAGCCCAAGAGTTGGAAGTTGCTATGAGCTATACACCATGGCACTCTACCCAGGGCAACAGCTTGAGACTCTGTCTCAAAAAATTAAATTAAATTAAAATTACAATTTTTACTTAAGTGTTTTTATTTTAAATAAATATTCTCATAGACATTCAAGGAGTCATTGCCTAGGTTAATGTTGAGAATTTTGAAAATACAAATAGCCAGAGAATAACAGTAAGTAAAATATAATACTATTAAATTATTAAATCTACAGATTTAATTGAAGACAATATGGTCCACTTATTTGTACAAATATAAAAATAATTCTGGGGCGGCGCCTGTGGCTTAGTCGGTAGGGCACCAGCACCATATACCGAGGGTGGCGGGTTCAGACCCGGCCCCGGCCAAACTGCAACCAAAAAATAGCCGGGCATTGTGGCAGGCGCCTGTAGTCCCAGCTACTCGGGAGGCTGAGGCAGGAGAATCGCTTAAGCCCAGGAGTTGGAGGTTGCTGTGAGCTGTGTGAGGCCACGGCACTCTACCGAGGGTCATAAAGTGAGACTCTGTCTCTACAAAAAATAAAAATAAAAAAAATAATAATAATTCTTAGATATATTTAGTGGATTATATATCTCATTTCATTTTTTAAAAACAAAGCTTTATGTTTGTATAAGTATGCATGGAAATGAATAAATGATTTGTAAAAAATCATCTAAATCGGTGACCAGTAATTATCTTGGGGTAGGGGACAGATGGTGGATTGTGGAGGTATAATGGAGAATTTTTGTAATTTTGTATTAGTTATTATTTTACAACAATACTCTATTCATGTAATTTTTTAAAAATTAAAGATATGCAATTTAAAACTGTGTAAACCAAGTAAGGTCTGTAGATTGTGCCAAAATCAGTTTCTTGTTTTCTATACTCAACTCTAGTTGTATAAGTTGTTACCACTGGAGGAAGGTGGGTAGGAGGACTCTGTACTAGTTTTGTAAGTAGTGAGTCTATAATTTTCAGAATTTTTAAAAAATTAAAAAATAAATGAACAAAATTAAAGGTTTAAAAAAGGAATCATGGCTACTACCCACTAATGCCTTTGAACTATCTAAATAGTCTAGTCATTTAAAGAAAGAAGATGAAAAGAAAAAACACTCATTATTTTCCCATTTAATAGGTTTTAAATGATCTGGAATGTCATGGAGTTGCTATATCAGACCAAAGCCGAGCGGAGCTGGAACAGAAAATAGATGAAGCTAGAGAAAATATCCGTAAAGCAGAGGTAAGGTGCAGCTAATTGTGGCATTTTGCCCAGCTCTGACAACAGTGTCGTGGCTGTGATATACTCCTTTACAACTGAGTTTCTACACATATGTTGAAGATGATTAACCATCTTCATTTGTATTCAAGTATTATTTATTAAGTACTTTCTATAAAGGCACTGAACACACTGTGAAGAGTTTACAATCATGAAATATTAATTAACAAAAGAAGTCACAATGAAGATACTAATTTTAATGTTTTTACCAAGTATATAATAAATCAGGGAAATTAATGGGAGAGAAATGGATATATGGAAGTTCAGAGCCTAGAAAATCTACCTGGAAGGTTCCATGGGCCTAGGGGCATGAGCTGGGCTTTTAGGAATGGAAAAAATTGGTTAAGCAGAGAGGGAAAAAAACTATACTAATGGATTTTAATCAATCGTTTTTGGAGTTGTGGGACCTTTTGAGGATTGAAAGTTGTGAAACAGGGTGGCGCCTGTGGCTCAGTCGGTAGGGCGCCAGCCCCAAATACTCAGGGTGGCGGGTTCAAACCCGGCCCCGACCAAACTGCAAACAAAAAATAGCCGGGCGTTGTGGCGGGTGCCTGTAGTGAAGAGTTTACAATCATGAAATATTAATTAACAAAAGAAGTCACAATGAAGATACTAATTTTCAGTATCTGTAGCTACTCGGGAGGCTGAGGCAAGAGAATCGCTTAAGCCCAGGAGTTGGAGGTTGCTGTGAGCTGTGTGAGGCCATGGCACTCTACCAAGGGCCATAAAGTGAGACTCTGTCTCTACAAAAAAAAAAAAAATAGTACATTTTGTAGAAATGTCTAGTATTCATGTACCCAAGGCTAATACTCCCTGCCCAAGGGGGAGGAGGTTGAGATGGGAAACAAGAAAGTATTAGCAAATGGGGAAGACAGGGTATACTTTGATTAGAGCAGAGAATTTTTATAAGGAAATATGGTAGAAAGTAAATAAACTCATTGTGATTAGGGCTACTTCATGGAGGACATGTTTATCTACTTAGCTGCAAAATGGTGAAGCAATATGGAGGTAAAAAGAATATTAAAAAGAACGAGACTGACAGCCCTTGAGAGATTATGTTCTTGTAAATGTTACCTTCTAAATGAAGGGGTTCATTTGCTTGGTGGATATTGGGTCAGTAGACCCAGCAGGCAAGTCAGTTATAACAAGGGGGTGGGGGAGTTACTTGTCACAAAGAACATACTGGGGATAGTTCCCAAAGCTGTGTCTTTCCAAACGAGGGAGTTAAGCTGGTTTTATAGTCAGAGGGTAATGAGGTCTGATCTGATAGGATCTTGCCAGTGAGTAGCCCAGTGCTTGTTCTCATTTGATCCTGGATCCTGCCATGCAGTGTTCACTTCTTAATTTATTCCCAGCTCCTGGGTCTGAGCACTTAAGTTCCAGCTGTTGGTACATGCTTGGTATATCTGAACATGCTTCGGTTATGTGATCTTCAACCTTGGGGTCCATAGCAACTGAAAAACAGCTCACAACTTTTTTATAAAAGTTGAACGAGATTGGTGTGTTACAGTACATTAGGAAGGCATAAAGAATGCCAAAGATAACTAAGATAGTGAAGTATAAGTGCCAGGGAGTGGTCTTACATGTAAGGAACCCGGAAGACACAGAAGTGACTGCGGAAGGGGTTGTCAGAGCAGTTAACACAGAAGAGAAGACTTAAGATGGGTAGTGGCAGATGAGTTGTTTTTGACTAGTCAGAGAAAGAGGGATAGAACAGATTTATGCTCTGCAACTTCAAGAGGCAGAAATTGGACCAAAAGATGAAAGTAGGAAGGAAGCAGGTGTGAGTTTTGTACCGGCAAATGCTTTGTACCAGTCAGATCTTCTCAGACTAAACACCCAAGACATAGTGCAGCACTATTAAGTGTGTGAGAAGATCTGGACAAGCATCTGTCAAGGACTCTATATGAGGAATTCTTGCATTGGTTGAGGATTAATCTAAACTGGTGATTTTGAAACACCTCTTCGAGACTCTAGAGGTTTTGAGGAAGTGCTTCAGTGGTCATGGGGTAAGGAGAGAGGCAGTGTAGACAAGCATGGGGAATATGAGCATGTTTTTGGCACAGCCCCATGGAAGTAATCTGAATCAGAACAGGCTTACCATCTGTCTGGTCTAGAGAAACCCCACCTCTCCCACCTCCACTTCACTCCTGTCAAACTCTGATCCACAGCTTTCAAGGTGAAGAGGGCTGGGTCTGCAACAAATAGCTATTTTCCTCTCTGAATTCAGAGTCATAGCTAAACTACTACGCTATGTGCTGGCCAAGTACTACTGGCAAGCCCTTGCCTAGTTTGAGAAACACGGGCCTATGGTAGAAAAGGTTTTCCTGTTTGTTTCTCCACAGTTTGGTTGAAGACCTTGGTAGAACAGGAGTAATTATTTTGAGACAAGTCTCAGAAGTTTTTTGAAGGATATTCCTTGTATTTTCCAGTTCTCATATTTTCCATGTCCAGTCTCTATCCATGGTGTCACAGTCTGGTACACTAACTCCACCAAATGCTTCTCCCATTCCCAGTAATAGGTTGTAGTCACACAGAGTCTTCATTTAGACTGAATGACCTATTATTTCCATGAATGTGCTAAACTAGACAATGTTTGCTAGTTTAAAACAAAAATATAAAGTAAAATTCTCACAATACAATGTCTTACCCCAAACTTTACAACAAAATCAACAATGATTTGATCCAGTATCTGTCACAATTCTGGATGTTTACCATGCATTTATTTTGCTGGGTTTGCCCAGGCCAGCTAAACAGCAGTGACAACTGCAACAAAAAAATAGCCAGGCATTGTGGCCAGCGCCTGTAGTCCCAGCTACTTGAGAAGCTGAGGCAAGAGAATCGCTTAAGCCCAAGAGTTGGAGGTTGCTGTGAGCTGTGATGCCATGGTACTCTACCAAGGGTGACATATTGACACTCTGTCTCAGAAAAAAAAAAAAAAACTTAGGGTAACAAAATTAATTCAGCATTGAAACCCCAGTAAAGCAAGTCAGAGCACAGATTTGTCTTTGATATGAATTCCTCAAGCAGAGAATCCAGAGGGTGGTCAAAATTGTGTTCCAGAGGGTTCAGTGAGTGTACTTATTTGTCTGGGAGTCCCAAAGAGAGGGAAGAGGGGCAGGGCAAACCAATGGGTACAGTTAATACTACTCATGTAATGGCCACACTAATAGCTCTCACTCAAACATTACAAAAGTTATCTATATAACAAAAACATTTGTACCCCCTTAACATATATATATATATATATATATATTTTTTTTTTTTTTTTTTTTTTTTTAAGACAGAGTCTCAAGCTGTTGCCCTGGGTAGAGTGCTGTGGCATCACAGCTCACAGCAACCTCAAACTCTTGGGCTTAAGCAATTCTCTTGCCTCAGCCTCCCAAGTAGCTGGGACTACAGGTGCCACAACACCTGGCTATTTTTTGGTTGTAGTTATCATTCTTGTTTGGCAGGCCCAGGCTGGACTCAAACCCACCAGCTTCGGTGTATGTGGCTGGTGTCCTAGCCGCTGAGCTACAGGCACCGAGACCCCTTAATATTTTAAAATTTAAAAAAAAGAGTTGCTCTGGACATGTTACATTTGAGATGCCTATTAGGCATGTTCAGATGCAGGAATCAGGAGGGCAAAGGGGTAGGAACATCTGAGTTCAGCAGGGAGGTAAGGACCCCAGACATCCAGTGGGATTCAATTCTGATTGACTGTCTTTTCATTTTTGAGACAGACTCTTACTCTGTTGCCCAGGCTAGAGTACCATGGCATTACCCTAGCTCACAGCAAACTCAAACTCCTGGGCTCAAGAGATCTTCCTGCCTCAGCCTCCCAAGTAGTTGGGACTACAGGCACCTGCCACAATCCCAGCTAATTTTTCTGTTTTTAGTAGAGATAGGGTCTCCCTCTTGCTCAGGCTGGTTTTGAACTCCTGAGCTCAAGCAATCTACCTGCCTTAGCCTCCCAGAGGGCTAGGATTACAGGGGTGAGCCACCACACCTGGCCTGAGTGGGTGAATCTAAGAACTGAGTCATGAGGATACTCTTAGAGTAAGAGATGGGCAGGGAAGGATTAGCCAGTGAGATGGGAGAAAAACCAGGAAGGGTGATAGCAGTAGATTCCTGGAAGCCAGTGAAAGTACAGCAGTCACTTTAGATGAACTGGAAATATGAATTTGTTAGAAAACACCTATTTCTAGGTGATCTGTTAGAAATCACCTATTTTTAGGCTCAGCGGCTAGAGCACCAGCCACATACACTGGAGCTGGTGGATTTGAATCCAGCCTGGGCCTGCCAAACAACAATAACAACTACAACCAAAAAATAGCCGGACTCGGGAGGCTGAGGCAAGAGAATCGCCTAAGCCCAAGAGCTGGAGGTTGCTGTGAGCTGTGATGCCTCAGCACTCTACCAAGGACGACAAAGTGAGACTCTGTCTCAAAAAAAAAAAAAAAAATAGCCAGGGCACTGTGGCGGGCACCTGTAGTCCCAGCTACTCAGAAAGCTGAGGCAGGAGAATCACTTAAGCCCAAGAGTTTGAGATTACTGTGAGCTGTGACACTACGGCCCTCTACTGAGGACAACAAAGTGAGAGACTGTCTCAAAAAAAAAAAAAAAAAAACCTTGCCCATTGTCTCAACTGCTCTAATAGCAGCCTTAGCCATCACAATTAGGCAAGAAAAGGCTATCCAGGGTATCCATATAGGGTCAGAGGAGATCAAACTTTCACTCTTCATAGATGATATGATTGTGTATCTAGAAAACACCAGGGATTCTACTATAAAACTCTTAGAAGTGATCAAGGAATACAGCAGCATCTCAGGTTATAAAATCAACACTCATAAATCTGTAGCCTTTATATATACCAACAGTAGTCAAGCCGAAAAAACAGTCAAGGACTCTATTCCGTTCACAATAGTGCCAAAGAAGATGAAATATTTGGGAGTTTACCTAACAAAGGACGTGAAAGATCTCTATAAAGAGAACTATGAAACTCTAAGAAAAGATATAGCTGAAGATGTTAATAAATGGAAAAACATACCATGCTCATGGCTGGGAAGAATCAACATTGTTAAAATGTCCATATTACCGAAAGCAATATACAATTTTTTTTTTTTTTTATTGTTGGGGATTCATTGAGGGTACAATAAGCCAGTTACACTGATTGCAATTGAGCAATATACAATTTTAATGCAATCACTATTAAAGCTCCACTGTCATACTTTAAATAGCTCAAAAAAATAATACTTCGTTTTGGAATCAGAAAAAATCTCAAATAGCCAATACATAACTCAGAAATAAAAACAAAGCAGAAGGAATCACACTACCAGACCTCAGATCATAGGATAAATCGATAGTGATAAAAACTGCATAGTACTGGCACAAAAACAGAGAGGTAGATGTATGGAACAGAATGGAGAACCAAGAGATGAACCCAGCTACTTACCATTATTTGATCTTGGATAAGCCAATTAAAAACATTGAGGTGGGAAAAGACTCCCTATTTAACAAATGGTGCTGGATGAATTAGCTGGCAACCTGTAGAAGACTGAAACTGGACCCACACCTTTCATCATTAACTAAGATAGACTCTCACTGGATTAAAGATTTAAACTTAAGACATGAAACTATAAAAATACTAGAAGAAAGTGCAGGGGAAACTAATGAAGAAATCAGCCTGGGCAAATATTTTACGAGGAAGACACCCCATCCCCACAAGCCCCCTGGGCAATTGAAGCAACACCAAAAATACATTACTGGGATTTGATCAAACAAAAAAGCTCTTGCACAGCCAAAAATGCAGTAAGTAAAGCAAACAGACAGCCCTCAGAATGGGAGAAGATATGCAGGTTATGTCTCCGACAAAGGTTTAATAACCAGAATCCACAGAGAACTCAAATGTATTAGCAAGAAAAGAACAAGTGATCCCATCTCAGAGTGGGCAAGGGACTTGAAGAGAAACTTCTCTGAAGAAGACAGGTGCACGGCCTACAGACACATGACAAAATGCTCATCATCCTTAATCATCAGAGAAATGCAAATCAAAACTACTTTGAGATAATCACCTAACCCTAGTAAGATTAGTCCACATCACAAAATCCCAAAACCAGAGATGTTGGCATGGATGTGGAGAAAAGAGAACA
The DNA here is from genome assembly GCF_027406575.1 of Nycticebus coucang. Taxonomy (NCBI): domain Eukaryota; kingdom Metazoa; phylum Chordata; class Mammalia; order Primates; family Lorisidae; genus Nycticebus; species Nycticebus coucang. Next base: position 65,817,083 of record NC_069793.1, on the reverse strand, counting down.
CTTCTACACTGCTAATGGGAATGCAAATTAATACATTTCTTTTGGAAAGATGTTTGGAGATCACTTAGGGATCTGAAAATAGACCTGCTATTTGATCCTTCAATTCCTCTACTAGGTATATATCCAGAAGACCAAAAATCACATTATAACAAAGATATTTGCACCAGAATGTTTGTTGCAGCCCAATTCATAATTGCTAAGTCATGGAAGAAGCCCAAGTACCCATTGTCCCATGAATAGATTAATAAATTGTAGTATATGTACACCATGGAATATTATGCAGCCTTAAAGAAAGATGGAGACTTAACCTCTTTCAGGTTTACATGGATGGAGCTGGAACATATTCTTCTTAGCAAAGTATCTCAAGAATGGAAGAAAAGTATCCAATGTACTCAGCCCTACTATGAAACCAATTTATAGCATTCATATGAAAGCTATAACCCAAATATAGCCCAAGAATATGGGGAAAGGGAAAAGGGAGGGGAGGGACAGAGGATGGGTGAAGGAGGGTAATTGGTGGGACCACACCTATGTTGCATTTTACAAGGGTACATGTTAAATTTACTAAAAAAAAAAAACAAACAGAAAAGCTAGGCATTGTGGGCACCTATAGTCCCAGCTACTCGGGAGGCTGAGGCAGGAGAATTGCTTAAGTCCAAGAGTTTGAGGTGGCTGTGAGCTGTGACACCATGGCACTCTACCCAGGGCAACAAAGTGAGACTCTGTGTCAAAAAAAAAAAAGAAAGAAAGAAATCACTATTTTTAAGACCTTGGCTCCCATGGCTGGCAGGAGAAAGATCAAAAGGCAACTCACGCTCAGCTGGAGAAGTGATTAACTGCCTAAAGAAGGAGGAGGAATACTTAGGAAAATCTTTGTAGAAAGGATAACATTTGAACTGACCCTCAAAAGATAAGAGTTATCAGGCATCAAAAAGGAATGACAAGGCACTGTACACAGAGGAACGGGCATGAACAGAGGCGTGCGAGCACCTGATCTATTGGAGGAACGGTGAGTAGGACAGTGGTGTGGGAGCATAGGGTATGTAGTGGTAGAAGGATGTAATTTAGCCAAATTGTGAAAGATGCTTTATTCCAAATGAAGAATTTGTTAATTATTTAATAGGCAGTCAGAGACAATAGAAGTTTTTGTTCATTTATTTTTATTTTTTTGAGGCAGAGTCTCACTTTGTTACCCCCTGTGGGGTGGTCTGGTGTCATAGCTCACAGCAACCTCTAACTTTTGGGCTCAAGCGATTCTCTTGCCTCAGTCTTCCGAGTAGCTAGGAGTATAGGCACCCGCCACAACACCCATTTTTAGAGATGGAGTCTCACTCTAGCTCAGGCTGGTCTTGAACTTGTGAGCTCAGGCAGTCCACCACCTCGGCCTCCCAGAGTGCTGGGATTACAGGTGTGAGCCACGACACCTGGCAATAATAGAAGTTTTTAAGCTGGGGAGTGACATGATGAGTCTTTCACAGACTAAAAGGTTATAGAGGAGAAGAAAAAGTCCAGGAGATGAGTTAAAAAGCTACAGAAAATGGACTCAGCACCTGTAGCTCAGAGGATAGGGAGCTGGCCACATACACTGGAGCTGGCAGGTTCAAACCTGGCCTGGGCCTGCCAAACAACAATGACAGCTACAACAACAACAACAAAAATAGCCGAGTGTTATGGTGGGTGCCTGTAGTCCCAGCTACTTGGAAGGCTGAGGCAAAAGAATTGCTTAAGCCCAAGAGTTTGAGGTTGCTGTGAGCTGTGATACTACGGCACTCTACCGAGAGCCCACATAGTAAGGCTCTGTCACGAAAAGAAAAGAAAACTATAGAAAATGATGGCTATCAGGACGTTCTGAGGCATAGCTTGAAAAGGAAAAGAAAGCAGACTTTATAGCACATTAATCTCTTCTATTCATAAGTTATATTTAATATGTTATCAATATTGTGCTCTTACCAACATTCAGGTATGATATTTGCCCTTGTCAGGCCCAGATTCCTCTTCTTGTGTTCCTGTTCTGTCTCTCTCTTTCTCTTTTCCCTCTTCCTCCCCTTCCTCCTCTCTTTGCTTCCCCAAATGAAAAATTAGCATGTATGTCAAGGAAGAATCAACTGGTGAATATGAAGACTGTTCTAATTAATAAATCAGAAATAACTGTTAACTTATAAAAATGCCTTGATTTCTGACCATTTTCTTGATTCTCTTAGATAATTAAGTTGAAAGCTGAAGCCCGGCTGGACCTGCTAAAGCAGATTGGTGTTTCTGTGGACACATGGCTAAAGAGCGCCATGAACCAAGTAATGGAAGAACTAGAGAATGAGCGATGGGCCCGCCCTCCTGTAGTGACCAGTAATGGCACTTTACACTCGGTACAGTTTAATTTCTTGGATATGATAAGCTGACTTTCACTGATGAATTCTATTCTTTGACTCTGTAGCCAAACTTAATAATAGCCAAAATTTTTTTTATAAAATACTTTGCTGGTGAGCGGCGCCTGTGCCTCAGTCGGTAGGGCGCCGGCCCCATATACCGAGGGTGGTGGGTTCAAACCCGGCCCCCGCTGAACTGCAACCAAAAAAAAAAAAAAGCCAGGCATTGTGGCGGGTGCCTGTAGTCCCAGCTACTCGGGAGGCTGAGGCAAGAGAATCGCTTAAGCCCAGGAGTTGGAGGTTGCTGTGAGCTGTGTGATGCCACGGCACTCTACCCAGGGCAATAAAGTGAGACTCTGTCTCTACAAAAAAAAAAAAAAAAAACTTTGCTGGTGTTTGGGACTTTTTTTTCCTTTACTCTAGTACTAATTGACTTAAACTTATTGCAGGAAATGAGAGAGGAAAAAACTATGTGCTGCTTTTTTAATGTGTATCAAAAAAAAATGTATTATCACCAATTGGGTTATCAATGCCTGTTTTCCAAACGCATTATCCCATTCATGGAGTAAATATGCTTCTTAAGTAGGACGTGGTGGCTCATGCCTATAATCTGGGAGGCCAAGGCCAGTACCAGCCCCAGCTGGAGCGAGACCCCACCTCTAAAAGTAGCCAGGCGTTGTGGCAGACACCTGTAGTCTCAGCTACTCAGGAAGCGGAGGCAAGAGAATCACTTGACCCCAGGAGTCTGAGGTTGCTGTGAGCTATGATGCCATGGCACTCTACCGAGGGTGACAAAGTGAAACTCTGTCTCAAAAATATATATGTATGTATGTATGTATGTATGTGTGTGTGTGTGTGTGTGTGTGTGTATATATATATATATATGCTTCTTGTCTGGAAGTAGTAGAATAGAAAACTTAATCTAGTATTTCTGAAGTTCTCAGAGGTCTTCTGTAGGGTAAATGAAAATTAACATCCAGAGAGTTGTACAAAATCTTAAAAGTGAAAGGAACACTCTTAGTATGTGGGCTTAGTCTGAAAGTGACTTCAGTTCCCAGTAGCTTTCACATTCTGCTTCCTGACAGGGAAGAGATGCAGACAAGGCCAGGATGCAGCTGAAGTTTTACTTCAAATCTAGGGCTCTTTCTACTTTAATGTCATCTAATTCAACCTTGGTTTTTTATGTTGAAGATCTGAGTCCCAGAAAAGTTTGGTATTTTGCCTGATATTATGTAGGCGAATATGTGATACATAAATAGTTAAACTAAAGTAATTCCTGCTGCCGCCTCCCTACCTTGTCTCTATTAATAGTATTTATTACATTTTGAACTTGTCTTCTTTATTGCTTTCTTTTGTTTATTGTCTTTCTCTTTAGAATGTAATTGTCATATTGCCTTGTTCACTGCTCTGCACAGCAAAGTGCCTGGCACATAGTAGAGAGTTAATAAATATTTGTTGAGGAAGAAATGAGCAGATGGATAGGTGGGTGGAACAGTGCCAGACTAAAACCTAAAACTCTAATCTCCCAACTTTCCGCTGTATCCATAATTCCTTTTAAAAATGCTTCTTTATTGGCTCGCACCTGTCGCTCAAGCAGCTAAGGCACCAGCCACATACACCTGAGCTGGGGGGTTCGAATCCAGCCCTAGCCCGCCAAACAACAATGACGGCTGCAACCAAAAAATAGCTGGGCGTTGTGGCGGGCGCCTGCAGTCCCAGCTACTTGGGAGGTGGAGGGAGGAGAATCGCTTGAGCCCAGGAGTTGGAAGTTGCTGTGAGCTGTGATGCCACAGCATTCTACCCAGGGCAAACACAGCATTCTACCCAGGGCAACAGCTTGAGGCTCTGTCTCAAAAAAAAAAAAAAAAAAAATGCTTCTTTATTTTCTGTTAAACTTTAAGGATTATCTCAAATGACATTTCCTTCATGGGGCAAACTTTCTTCCCTATTCTACCTGATGCTAAGTTTTTATGATTGCATTTCAAAGAATCATGAAATTTGGAGTTGGAGGGGACCTTAGAGTCATCTAACCTAACTTTCACTCAGAAACCTGAGAAAAATGACATTTTCCAAGGAGTGTTGGTTACAAGTAAGCAATTTCTAGTTTGCTACATAGTAGCCCAGTCATGGTAGGCCTTGTGTTACTAAGGTCTGTCTGCTCTCCCATCTTGTAAGCTCTTTGAGAAGACAGACCAAATCTTGTTCATCTCCAATTTGTCCAGGAAGTAAGCAGTCAGGTGCTATGTGCCTGCTCAGTAGATTTGATTAGAAAAGGTGCTACCCCAAGGAAAATCATGCGTTTGATTGGTTGAAATCCGTGGTGCCATAGAAGCCAAAAGCAAGATTATGCCTGGAGAGGGTGGAGCAAGATGGCAGCCGAGTAACAGCTTCCTTGCATCTGGGCACCGTGAGTCTGGGGATATAGGACTCCAGGCATCTCTGGCTGGTGGGATCTGCCTATCATCACCCCTGAGAGGATACAAGGAGTCAGCGAGAGACTTCTGGACCCCAAGAGGAGGACTAAAACAGTGGAAAACCGGCAAGTGGTCGCGTGTGTTCAATCCGCCTAAACCCGCCCGCAACTGTAAGTTCAGTAGCAGCGAGACTGCAAACCAGAAAGGCCTTACCTGTGAACTGTTTTGGTGTCTTTGGACTTGGCACTCAGCTGAACTGCCTTGGGGAGAGCCTGAGCGGTAGTGCGGAGAACTTTGGCCTTTGTCTAGGGCCCCAGTCTGAGCCGTTGAGCCAGACGGAGCTAATACAGTTTGGCTCTGGGTCACAGGCAGACATTGTGAGCGATCTGCCCTGGCAAGCTCCGCCCTCAGGGTCGCAGAGCTGGAATTGGGTGGGAGCTGGTAACCCAGCGACCAAGTAGCCTAAGGGCGGGGTCTGAGCCGCCTTGCAGCCCTAACCCTCGGGGGCAGAGGGAGACCAGTTTTGACACACAGGGTAAGTGGATGGCCACTTCAGCAGTGATTCCAGCAACAAGCACTTCCCTGAGAAAGCTTCTGCTCAGTAAGTGAACAAGTTCAAAGTGCCTTTTAAGTGGGCTGAAGAGAGATTTAGGGTGTCTACCTGCTGGGGTTCGAGAAACTAGCAGCCTCCAGTCGTATCAGAACTGTGATTAACATCTCATACCCCAGAAGACCACGTGTTGCCCAGACAATATTCAATTCCATATACATACTGCTTTGTTTTTGGTTGCGTGTATGTTTTTTTTTGTTTGTTTGTTTGGTTTTTTTTTTGGTTTGGTTGTTTTTTTTGTTTATTTTGATGTTGTTGATTGTTGTTTTGTTTTTTAAGTTCAACCTTTTCCATACACATCCTTTTTCTTTCTCAATTTTTCTAGTTTAATTATAATTTCCCATTGCTGCCTATTTCAATAATCAGAACTTCATTTTTGTTAGTGTTTCTACCACTATTATTTGGTTTTTCCAGCCAATTTTATCCCGTAAAGTTTTCTGTTTGCTTGTTTTGGTTTGATTTATAGCATTTTTGTCTTTCCTCTCTACTTGGTGGAGGTGGGGTACTGTGTCTGATCAGGTTAGCAAAGAGCTGCTGACCTCAAGGGAACCACCCCACTGGGCACCCCCAGAAGGTGTTTTTTTTTTTTAAGGTTGTATCAAAGTACCCTACTGTACACCTATATTGCTCTGTCTCCCTCTTTCTGTGCCTCTCTTCTTTTTGTCAATATTCCTTTCACCCAACCACTCTCCTTTCTCTATTTTTCTTTTTTTTCATTTTTTTTTTTTTTCTTATCACTTGGTCCTCATTTCTTTCATCGCTTTTTTGCTCTTAAACCTTCTCACCCTTCTGGTCCTGTAACCCTTAGTCCACAGGCACAAGAACTTAAACAGCAAGAGGAATTGAAAGGAAAATTAGGGCAAGTAAACAGATAAAAGAAATCACCCATGAGGAAGAATCAGCAGAAAACTCCAGGCAACATGAAGAACCAGTCCAGAACTACCCCGCCAAGGGACCATGAGGTAGCTACTGCAGAGGATTCCACCTATACAGAAATGTTAGGAATGACAGAAAGGGAATTTAGAATACACATGTTGAAAACAATGAAGGAAATGATGGAAACAATGAAGGAAACTGTTAATAAAGTGGAAAATAACCAAAAGGAAATTCAAAAACAGAATCAAATAAGAGATGAACGATATGAAGAATATAAAAAGGATATAGCAGAGCTGAAGGAAATGAAACAGTCAATCAGGGAACTTAAAGATGCAATGGAAAGTATCAGCAACAGGTTAGACCATGCAGAAGAAAGAATTTCAGAGGTAGAAGACAAAGTTTTTCAGATAACTCAGATAGTAAAAGAGGCAGAAAAGAAGAGAGAGAAAGCAGAACGTTCACTGTCAGAATTATGGGACTTTATGAAGCGTTCCAACATACGAGTTATAGGAATTCCAGAAGGGGAAGAAGAATGCCCCAGAGGAATGGAAGCCATACTAGAGAATATTATAAAAGAAAATTTCCCAAATATCACCAAAGATTCTGACACACTGCTTTCAGAGGGATATCGGACCCCAGGTCGCCTCAACTCTAACCGAGCTTCTCCAAGACACATTGTGATGAACCTGTCCAAAGTCAAGACCAAAGAAAAGATTCTGCAAGCTGCCAGGAGTAAGCGCCAGTTGACCTACAGGGGCAAATCCATCAGATTGACCGCAGACTTCTCTAATGAAACTTTCCAAGCAAGAAGACAATGGTCATCTACCTTTAATCTACTTAAACAGAACAATTTTCAGCCCAGAATTCTGTACCCTGCTAAGCTAAGCTTCAAAATTGACGGAGAAATCAAATCATTTACGGATATACAAACATTGAGGAAGTTCGCCACAACAAGACCAGCTCTATAGGAAATACTTCAACCTGTTCTGCACACTGACCACCACAATGGATCAGCAGCAAAGTAAGAACTCAGAAATTAAAGGACAGAACCTAACCTCCACACTGATGCAAAAGATAAAACTAAGCAATGGACTCTCACAAAATAAGATGAATAGAATACTACCACACTTGTCAATTATCTCAATAAATGTTAATGGCTTGAATTCCCCACTGAAGAGACATAGATTGGTTGACTGGATTAAAAAACACAAGCCATCCATTTGCTGTCTGCAAGAAACACACCTGGCTTCAAAAGACAAATTAAAGCTCCGAGTCAAGGGTTGGAAGACAATTTTTCAGGCAAATGGAATTCAGAAGAAAAGAGGAGTTGCAATCTTATTTTCAGACACATGTGGATTTAAAGCAACTAAAGTCAAAAAAGACAAAGATGGTCACTTTATATTGGTCAAGGGAAAAATACAACAAGAAGACATTTCAATTCTAAATATTTATGCACCCAATTTAAATGCTCCCAGATTCTTGAAGCAGACCTTACTCAGTCTGAGCAATATGATATCTGATAATACCATCATAACAGGGGACTTTAACACTCCTCTTACAGAGCTGGACAGATCCTCTAAACAGAAATTAAACAAGGATATAAGAGACTTAAATGAGACTCTAGAACAACTGTGCTTGATAGACGCATATAGAACACTCCATCCCAAAGATAAAGAATATACATTCTTCTCATCACCCCATGGAACATTCTCCAAAATTGATCATATCCTGGGACACAAAACAAATATCAACAGAATCAAAAGAATTGAAATTTTACCTTGTATCTTCTCAGACCATAAGGCACTAAAGGTGGAACTCAACTCTAACAAAAATGCTCGACCCCACCCAAAGGCATGGAAACTAAACAATCTTCTGTTGAATAACAGATGGGTGAAGGAAGAAATAAAACAGGAAATCATTAACTTCCTTGAGCATAACAACAATGAAGACACAAGCTACCAAAACCTGTGGGATACTGCAAAAGCAGTTTTGAGAGGAAAATTCATCGCTTTAGATGCCTACATTCGAAAAACTGAAAGAGAGCACATCAACAATCTCACAAGAGATCTTATGGAATTGGAAAAAGAAGAACAATCTAAGCCTAAACTCAGTAGAAGAAAAGAAATATCCAAAATCAAATCAGAGATCAATAAAATTGAAAACAAAAGAATCATTCAGAAAATTAATGAAACAAGGAGTTGGTTTTTTGAAAAAATAAATAAAATAGATAAACCATTGGCCAGACTAACCAGGAATAGAAAAGTAAAATCTCTAGTAACCTCAATCAGAAATGATAAAGGGGAAATAACAACTGATCCCACAGAGATACAAGAGATCATCTCTGAATACTACCAGAAACTCTATGCCCAGAAATTTGACAATGTGAAGGAAATGGATCAATATTTGGAATCACACCCTCTCGCTAGACTCAGCCAGGAAGAAATAGAGCTCCTGAACAGACAAATTTCAAGCACTGAGATCAAAGAAACAATAAAAAAGCTTCCAACCAAAAAATGCCCTGGTCCAGATGGCTTCACTCCAGAATTCTATCAAACCTTCAAGGAAGAGCTTATTCCTGTACTGCAGAAATTATTCCAAAAAATTGAGGAAGAAGGAATCTTCCCCAACACATTCTATGAAGCAAACATCACCCTGATACCAAAACCAGGAAAAGACCCAAACAAAAAGGAGAATTTCAGACCAATCTCACTCATGAACATAGACGCAAAAATTCTCAACAAAATCCTAGCCAATAGATTACAGCTTATCATCAAAAAAGTCATTCATCATGATCAAGTAGGCTTCATCCCAGGGATGCAAGGCTGGTTTAACATACGCAAGTCTATAAACGTTATCCACCATATTAACAGAGGCAAAAATAAAGATCACATGATCCTCTCAATAGATGCAGAAAAAGCATTTGATAAAATCCAGCATCCTTTTCTAATTAGAACTCTGAAGAGTATAGGCATAGGTGGCACATTTCTAAAACTGATTGAAGCTATCTATGACAAACCCACAGCCAATATTTTACTGAATGGAGTAAAACTGAAAGCTTTTCCTCTTAGAACTGGAACCAGACAAGGTTGTCCTCTGTCACCTTTACTATTCAACATAGTGCTGGAAGTTCTAGCCAATACAATTAGGCAAGACAAGGAAATAAAGGGAATCCAAATGGGAGCAGAGGAGGTCAAACTCTCCCTCTTTGCTGACGACATGATCTTATACTTAGAGAACCCCAAAGACTCAACCACAAGACTCATAGAAGTCATCAAAAAATACAGTAATGTTTCAGGATATAAAATCAATGTCCACAAGTCAGTAGCCTTTGTGTACACCAATAACAGTCAAGATGAGAAGCTAATTAAGGACACAACTCCCTTCACCATAGTCTCAAAGAAAATGAAATACCTAGGAATATACCTAACGAAGGAGGTGAAGGACCTGTATAAAGAAAACTATGAAATCCTCAGAAAGGAAATAGCAGAGGATATTAACAAATGGAAGAACATACCATGCTCATGGATGGGAAGAATCAACATTGTTAAAATGTCCATACTTCCCAAAGCAATCTACCTATTCAATGCCATTCCTATCAAAATACCAACATCATACTTTCAAGATTTGGAAAAAATGATTCTGCGTTTTGTATGGAACTGGAAAAAACCCCGTATAGCTAAGGCAGTTCTCTGTAATAAAAATAAAGCTGGGGGCATCAGCATACCAGATTTTAGTCTATACTACAAAGCCATAGTGCTCAAGACAGCATGGTACTGGCACAAAAACAGAGACATAGACACTTGGAATCGAATGGAAAACCAAGAAATGAAACTAACATCTTACAACCACCTAATCTTTGATAAACCTAACAAGAACATACCTTGGGGGAAAGACTCCCTATTCAATAAATGGTGTTGGGAGAACTGGATGTCTACATGTAAAAGACTGAAACTGGACCCACACCTTTCCCCACTCACAAAAATTCATTCAAGATGGATAAAGGACTTAAACTTAAGGCATGAAACAATAAAAATCCTCCAAGAAAGCATAGGAAAAACACTGGAAGATATTGGCCTGGGGAAAGACTTCATGAAGAAGACTGCCATGGCAATTGCAACAACAACAAAAATAAACAAATGGGACTTCATTAAACTGAAAAGCTTCTGTACAGCTAAGGAGACAATAACCAAAGCAAAGAGACAACCTACACAATGGGAAAGGATATTTGCATATTTTCAATCAGACAAAAGCTTGATAACTAGGATCTATAGAGAACTCAAATTAATCCACATGAAAAAAGCCAACAATCCCTTATATCAATGGGCAAGAGACATGAATAGAACTTTCTCTAAAGACGACAGACGAATGGCTAACAAACACATGAAAAAATGTTCATCATCTCTATATATTAGAGAAATGCAAATCAAAACAACCCTGAGATATCATCTAACCCCAGTGAGAATGGCCCACATCACAAAATCTCAAAACTGCAGATGCTGGCGTGGATGTGGAGAGAAGGGAACACTTTTACACTGCTGGTGGGACTGCAAACTAGTACAACCTTTCTGGAAGGAAGTATGGAGAATCCTCAAAGCACTCAAGCTAGACCTCCCATTTGATCCTGCAATCCCATTACTGGGCATCTACCCAGAAGGAAAGAAATCCTTTTATCATAAGGACACTTGTACTAGACTGTTTATTGCAGCTCAATTTACAGTCGCCAAAATGTGGAAACAGCCTAAATGCCCACCAACCCAGGAATGGATTAACAAGCTGTGGTATATGTATACCATGGAATACTATTCAGCCCTTAAAAAAAATGGAGACTTTACATCCTTCGTATTAACCTGGATGGACGTGGAAGATATTATTCTTAGTAAAGCATCACAAGAATGGAGAAGCATGAATCCTATGTACTCAATTTTGATATGAGGACAATTAATGACAATTATGGTTATGGGGGGGGGAAACAGAAAGAGGGAAGGAGGGAGGTGGGTGGGGCCTTGGTGTGTGTCACACTTTATGGGGGCAAGACATGATTGCAAGAGGGACTTTACCTAACAATTGCAATCAGTGTAACCTGGCTTATTGTACCCTCAATGAATCCCCAACAATAAAAAAAATAAATAAATAAATAAATAAAAGATTATGCCTGGAATTTGCTGTCATCAAATATTCTATGACAGACCAACTTGAAGTAGATTGGAATCATGATGTTTAAAAGATGCAACAGGAAGAGATATTCCATGATACAGAGCAATTCTGTTCTAAGGAAAGCAGGGCAAGCTCTTCTAATCCCAAAGTCAAATAGGTGATATATGCTTTCCCCCCACTAGATTATCATTAATAATGATATAAATAAAATAAAAATAAAAATAAACCTTCAATAGATTGTTTTTTCTTAAAATATATACCCACATATTCTCCTTTTCAAACGTGCAAGTGTATTCCCATTAGAAAGTCAGAATGCTTTGTGAAAAAATTCACAAAACTTCCAGGAATGTTTTAAAACTTTGGCCAATTTCTCTAGCAAGATACCTTACATCCGAACTGCACAAGCATTTTTAAGAGGAATTATGGATACAGTGGAAAGTTAGTATGTGCCACTGTAGTGTAGTAAGTGTCAGCATGTCTTATTCATTCCCTTCCTTCACACCTGCTTACTACAGTGGCACATATTAAGTGTTGGATAAATTGGGTATTTTTGAGACTTAGCCAAAGACATTTGCTCATTTAGGGACATATCACATCCTCTGTGAAGGAAGCATTTTACAGTTGCATCCCACTTTTTTCCCCCTCTAGTTGGTTTTTTTTTTTTTTTTTTTTCTTTTTTTTTGAGACAAGAGTCACCATGTTGCCCTCGGTAGAGTGCTGTGGCGTGAGAGTTCACAACAACCTCAAACTCTTGGGCACAAGCTGTTCTGTTGCCTCAGCCTCCTGAGTAGCTGGGACTACAGGCGCCTGCCACAATGCCCAGCCATTTTTTTGGTTGCAGTTGTCGTTGTCTAGCAGGCCCAGGCAGGGCTTGAACCCGCCACCTTCAGTGTATGTGGCTGGCGCCCTACTCACTGAGCTACGGGCACTGAGCCTCTAGTTAGTCTTAAGAGCCTGTTTTGTTTTGTTTTTGAAATAACAGCTTTATTTTAAAAAGCTGTGTTTTTGACCCAAGAGATTGTTTTATGGACGATCTAACAATATAAATAATTGGAGATGTAGGCGCAACATATCTTACTAAGGACCCAATATTTATTTAATCTGCTTTTAGGTAAAAGTGCTGAAATAATTTAGAAGAGGTTATATCTCTTCACACTGCAGCTAACTGGCTGAGGAACAGGAAGCAGCGTACACATTCTGGGGACCAAATTATTTCTTCCATTATAGATGCCAACAAAAGCATTAGTCATCTGGAAAACATGACTAATACTACTGTTAAACATTAACATGATAACTGAAAAGTACCTTATAGAAGATAAATGTTTTGTTTTGTTTTGTTTTTGGCCAGGGCTGGGTTTGAACCCACCACCTCCGGCATATGGGACCGGTGCCCTACTCCTTGAGCCACAGGCGCCGCCCAAGATAAATGTTTTTTAAACATTCACTTTATAAAATAAAGGAGAAACTATATTACTTGTGTATTATTGACTCTTTGCCCTCTATCATGCTGTGGTACAGAATATATGTTTGAGTAGTAAAAAAGAAAAAAATCCCTGTATAATGGCAACATTTTTCTCAAAAGGAGAGCAGTCCACTGATACAGTTTTTCAGTTGAGGAATAGCCACGGCCCACTGCACCTTCCATGATTAGCCAGCAGCCTGCTGTTGTTCACACTGCCTTCTCTTATTGTCCTACTTCTCTTATTTAAAACCCATACCCAGTTGACAACCTAAATTTTAAAATTATATTAATTTGACAATAGAAAAAGTTATATGACTAGATTATTAAAAAATAGAAAAAGTAGCCGGGCGTTGTGGCGGGCGCCTGTAGTCCCAGCTACTTGGGAGGCTGAGTCAAGAGAATCGCCTAAGCCCAAGGAGTTGGAGGTTGCTGTGAGCTGTGTGAGGCCACGACACTCTACCGAGGGCGATCAGGTGAAACTCTGTCTCTACAAAAAATAAAATAAAATAAAATAAAAAACAGAAAAAAAATTAATAGCTCCATCCTGATAATAGCACAGTTAGCAATTTGGTACATTTCTTTCCCTTTTTATTCATTTATTTGTTTCTAAATTGACATGTAAAACTTATATGTATTTACAGTGTACCACATGATGTTTTGATATGTATTCCTCTTTCTGCTATTCTTTCTTAACATATTTATCATAATAAACTTAACTTTGTACATTTTTTCATATAACCTACCACATTGCTAGATGATCTTTGTGATTCTCTTAGTGTCCATACAGTGTTTTATCAGGAAGGCGCACCATAATTCACTTAACTATTCCAAGTTCAATATTTAGATTGCCTCCAGATTTTCACTATTCTAAATAATACTCTATAATAAACAATTTTTTTTTAAGCAGAGTTTCACTCTGTCGCCCTGGGTAGAGTGTGGTGGTGTCATTAGAGCTCACAGCATATCAAACTCCAAGGCTCAAGCAATCCTCTTGTCCCAGCCTTCTGAGTAGCTGGGACTACAGGCGTCTACCATCAGGCTCGGCAAATTTTTCTATTTTTAGTAGAGACAGGGTCTTGCTCTTGCTCAGGCTGTTCTCAAACTCCTGAGCTCAAGCAATCCACCTGCCTCAGCCTCCCAGAGTGCTAGGATTATAGGCATGAGCCACTGCGCCCAGCCTGAGACTTGTTTTGTGATTCAGTATACAGTATATGTTCCATGTGTACTTGAATGTATATTCTTCTATTGTTAAAGGTTATTTTCTGTAAGTATCAATAAAGTCAAGTTAGTTAATAGTGTTGCTAAGTCTTCAGTGTTTGCTGATCTTCTGAGTGCTCTATTTGATGCCCTGTGCCTTATGAGATTTTCTCCTCTTTTAGGAGGAAGCAGGTGTTATTCTCAAACCTGTGTGAGCTCTGAGAATTATTGTTTCAAATCTGTTTTGGTGGTTCTGTCTCTGGCTTTGGATAGTTTCTTAACATGCATGCACTGATCAATATCAGCTGAAGACTAAGGGAACTCTCTGCAGATTTCCCAAGTTCTCTCTAGGCATCTCTCTTCTTGTTACAGTAGTCCCCCGTAATCTATTGGGGATATATTTCAAGACCATCAATGGATGCCTGAAACCAGGGATAGTATCAGACCACATATATATTGTTTTTTCCTGTACATACAGATCTATGATAAAGTTTAATTTGGTGCAGCACCTGTGGCTCAGTGAGTAGAGTGCCGACCCCATATGCCAAGGGTTGCGGGTTCAAACCCAGCCCTGGCCAAACTGCAACAAAAAAAAAATAGCCGGGCATTGTGGCAGGCGCCTGTAGTCCCAGCTGCTCTGGAGGCTGGGGCAAGAGAATCACGTAAACCCAGGAGTTAGAGGTTGCTGTGAGCCATGTGACGTCATGGCACTCTACCCGAGGGCGGTACAGTGAGACTCTGTCTCTACAAAAAAAAAAAAAGATAAAGTTTAATTTATAAATTAGGCACAAAAAATTAACAACAATAGCTAATAGGAATAGAACCCTTACAACAATATGCCACATTCCTACTCTTATACTTTGGGGCTATATTACTAAGTAAAATAAGGGTTACTTGAACACAAGTACTGTGACATAGCAGTCATTGGTGTGATAACTAAGATGATGACCAAGGGACTAACAAGCAGGAAATATCTACAGCATGGATACACTAGCCAGGCGTCCTCAAACTTTTTAAACAGGGGGCCAATTCACTGTCCCTCAGACCGTTGGAGGGCTGGACTATAGTTTAAAAAAAAAAACTATGAACAAATTCCTATGCACACTGCACATATCTTATTTTGAAGTAAAAAAAAACAAAACTGGAACAAATACAATCATACCACCTCATGTGGCCCATGGGCCGCAGTTTGAGGATCCCTGTGACTAGACAAAGCAATGACATTAGGGTAGGCCAGAGCTCAACAGTGCAAGGTTTCATCGTTCTACTCAGAATGACATGCAATTTAAAATTTATGAATTGTGTATTTCTGGAATTTCACATTGCATATTCTCAGACCATGGTTGACCACAGGTAACCCAAACCTCAGAAAGTGAAACCGTGGATAAGGGGGGACTACTATACAGTCCGAATTCTAGCCACTTTGGCCTTCCTGAATTCCTAGTTTTATCTCCTCAGTCCAAGGAGATCACCGTTCTCTGTATGGGTTTCTTCTCCCTATGTCTTGGGCTAGAAACTTTCTTTACACAGTAAGTTATATGAACTGTTTGTTTCCCAGGGACCACTTTCCTTCATGCACAATATCCAGTGTCTTAAAAACTATTCTTGCATATATTTTGAACAGTTTTTCAGTTGTTTCTGACAGGAGGTTAAATCTGGTCCCTGATACTCCATCTTGCCTGGAAGCAAAAATCCATTTTCCTGATATTTTTAATGTCATCTTTTATAAGCTACTTATGTTATATTTGGAATAATGTTCACTGGATCACTTCTCTGTCCAGTGGAATTCAGAGGTTCTGCTAGTCAGTATTAAGCAGCTGCTTTACTCTGTATTGATATTGCCAGATTCTGTATCTAGATTAACCCTTCCTCATAAGAACAACAAAAGCTGACGTTTATTCAGTATCCCCAACGCACCAAGCATGTGATAGGGATTTTAAATAAATTACCTCATTTAATCCTTATGATGACTCTGTGAAGAAGTAATTATCTTTATTAGAATGATGTAGTCATTGAACTTGCATTGCTGAAGGTCAACACAAGTAAGTGACATAGTCAACATTCAAATCCAAGTCTGCCAGACCCCAGGACCTGCTGTTTTCCTCTTCAGGACAGTACCATAAAGCTGAGCCTTCAGAGGTTATTTTGCTGAGTACAGGAAGATGGCTTCTAAAACCAATTCAAAAGATTCTTCTTATCTGCCCTTGCAACAAGAGTAAGCATTTTACAACATCTAGGAAGGAAGAATACTAGTAAAGCTAGAAAGAATAGTTTTGATTGAAGTTCTGTCAAGTAACAGGAAAGAAAAAGGGATGAGAGAGCAGTCCTTAAGAAACAGAGGAAGGATGTGATTTTATTATAGAAATGCAAGGTCAAGAAAACATTGAAACAATTAAGAGGGTGGAAGAGGAAAAAGAAAGAAATTATTCTGAGATGTTATGCTTTGCAAAGCTGCTAGAACAAAGCAGAAGCATATGACAGTGACCCCTACTGCTGTCACTGCAGCTTTTATTCTCTTCCTTGAAAATCAAAAAGTGAACTCAAAATAAAGGGAAGAAAGAAAGGAATGTTTAGTATCAACCAGTGTTGCCAAAATAAAATGTTTTGGATTAATTCCCAGTGTCAAAAGCACAGTACATATTAACGTTCTGTATATATTTTTGAAAACTTGTTCCCTAAACCCCCCCCACACACACACACTTTTTTTTTTTTGAGATGAGGTCTTGCTGTGTTGCGCCAGCGGGAATGTATTGGCACAATCAGACCACAGCAGCCACAAACTCCCTGGGCTCAAGTAAATCCTCTCACCTCAGTAGGTGGGACTATAGGTATGCACCAACATGCTTGGCTAATTTTTAATTTTTTTTGTTGTTGTTGAGACAGGATGTCTATGTTGACCCAGGCTGGTCTCAAAAACCTGGCCTCAAGCAATCCTCCCACCTCGGTCTCCCAGAGTGCTGGGATTATAGGCATGACCTACCACACCAGCCTCTACCCACATTTTTATAAACAAATTAATGTTTTGTTTTTTCTTATGCCCACAGTTTGTTTGTTTTTTTATTCAATCATAGCTGTGTACATTAATGCAATCGTGGGGTACTATGCACTGGTTTTATATACAATTTGAAATATTTTCATCAAACTGGTTAACATAGCCTTCACGGCCTTTTCTTAGTTATTGTGTTAAGACATTTATATTCTACATTTAGTAAGTTTCACATGTACAAGTATCACTTGTAAGATGCACTATAAGTGTGATCCCACCAATTACCCTCAGTTTTGGTTGTTGTTTTTTTAATGTCTATAACCTTTCTAGAATATGAAGTCAGTGTCTTCTAAGTTTGGAAAAATATGTTTAAAGTTAGCTTATGGCAATTTCTAGCATGATTCTTTTATGTGACACAATGTCCTTTTGGAAAATAATAAAATCATAAGTCTGAGATTTGAGAAGTCAAGCCTCTTTTTCCACTGACTTGACTGACCAAAGATGAAGAATTTATAAAATGTCCAGGCACGGTATCTCTTGCCTATAATCCTAGAACTCTGGGAGGCTGAGGCAGGAAGATCCCAACAGTGAAACCGCATCTCTACTAAAAATAGAAAACTTAGCCAGGCATTGTGGCACATGCCTATTGTCCCAGCTACTCCGGAGGCTGAAGCAGGAGGATCACTTGAACCCAGTAGTTTGAGGTTGCTGTGAGCTAGGCTGAAGCCATGGCACTCTAGCCTGGGACAACAGAATGAGAAACCATCTCATAAAAAAAGAAGGAAAGAAAGTGAGGCACAAGATTACCTCACTCAGCTATGGAGAATTTTCAATAATAGTTGTAAAGGCCAGGCATGGTGGTTCATGGCTGTAATCCCAGCATTTGGGGAGGCTGAGGCAGGAGGATCACTTGAGGCCAGGAATTCCAGACCAGCCTGAGCAACATAGTAGGACCTCATCTCTACAAAAATATTTAAAACTAGCCAGGCGTGGTAGTGCGCGTATAGTCCTAGCCACTTGTAGAGTCTGTGGCAGACTACAGTGAACTATGATCATGATATTGTACTTCAGTCTGGGTGACAAAGCAAGACCCTGTCTCTTAAAAAACAACAACAAAAAAAAAAAAAAAAAACCTCTGTCCTCTCATAACATGAGAAATGCAAGTGAAAACAGATTGTCATTTCTATGTGGAGTTAAATAAGTAAAATTCACATTTTTAAACAAACAGATTTTAAATGTTTTTTCTTGCTTTAAGCCATTTTCTTGTAGTAAGGAAAATAACCAATAACTTCTCGTTTTTCTTAGCTTAATGCAGATACTGAAAGAGAAGAAGGAGAAGAGTTTGAAGACAACATGGATGTTTTTGATGACAGCAGCTCCAGCCCTTCTGGCACCTTAAGAAATTATCCACTCACCTGCAAAGTTGTTTATTCCTACAAGGTTTGTATTTTTCCAAAATACTGCTATTATTAAATTGTGACAACTCTGAGGATACACATGAACGTATCTACCCAGCCTTTCATACAGTGGTTAGCATAAAATTGGCATTGAATTAATAATGTCAAAGATAAGATAACATAATGCTGAAGAGTTTAGGTTTTGCTTCAGAATACCTGGGTTAAAATTTTGTCTCTGCCACTTATGAGCTATATGATCTTCCAGTCTCTTAATCTGTGTGAGCCTCAGTTTCCTTATCTATACCATAGGAATAATATTGTAGAGGTCATGTGAAGATTAAATGAGATAATACTTTCATAGCAAAGCATTTAGCATGGTGCCTGGAAGCTAGCAAATTTTCAGTAAGTAGAACTCTTCCCCTTTTTATCAATTACCTACTTGGCGTAGGACCCTTCATTAGGATGACCCTCATCCTTTGATATCAAAGGAAAGTTATTTTACAAAGTACTTTTTAAAAACACGCCTTTCTTTTCCCAATATAACCAACTCTAGCTATCCATGTTAAGCAGGGACCTGGATAGACAGATGACAGAATTTCCAAACTTGATTTGGCGTAATAGTAGCTAATCTCTATGACCCCTACCCTGCTTTCCCAGTAATTTTTTACTCAAGGCAAAGTAAATTGAGTTTCAATTCCTCTGTTCTTTCTTTCCCTCACTCCTCTCATCCAGCCCATCAGCCAGTGCTACTGAGTCCACCTCCAAAACATACCCTGGGTGACGTCACTGTGTCTTCTGCCACCATCGTGGTCTAAGTCATTGTTTTGATTAATATAAAAGGGAAAAAGTCCTCCTAATTTGTCTCCCTCTTTCATACTTGCCTTTGAACAGTCCATTTTCTACTCTGAAGCTGGAATTATTGTTTACACAAAAAAGAAACAATTTAAATCCTTTTCCTTAAAATCTCTTTTTAAGTTTTCCATTACATGTAAGAAAAAAACCCCAAAGTCTTCCCTAGGGTCTCTTAATATCCAGCCGGATCTGCCCCTGCCATTCTCCTACCTTCACAGCTTCCTGTCAAACCATTCTCCCACCCCACCAACTCACTGCACAGTAGCCATTCTAGCTGCCCTTCAGGCTTCAGAAACACCAGGCTTCTTCCTGACTTCATGTCTTTTACTCACTAGTCCCTCAACCTAGAACTCCCTTTTCCCAAATCTCAGTTGGCTGTCCTCTCCTCCTTTCTGAAACTCAGCTCAAATAGTGTCTCCTAAGGTCACCCTTAACCACTTAAATACATAACTCTTCAGGTACCGCTCTCTATCTCCTTGCCTCTTTTATTTACTATATAGCACTTATTACTAACCAAACTTAATCTTGTTTTCACATTTCTTTGTCTGACTCCCCACTAAGGCAGAAATTTTGTCTGTCTGTGTACGTTGTGTATGTGTCTTTAGCATCTAGAACCATGCCCAGTGCATAGTAGATCATCAGTAAACAAATGTGGGGTGAGAAGGGACAATGGGGCATAACAACAGAGAGAAGGTCTGGAGAGAATCTTCAACTGTTAGACACTCGGCAGTCTCACTCCCACCACCACCAATCCTTACGTAAGCCAAAAGGTGGCAGTATTTACTTCTCAATATCAGTGATTCCCAGACTGAGTTTAATATCCTTCTTTTATTCATAATACTTCCTGTTTTCTAAAGTTGGGATTTTTCCCCGTAATTTCCAGGGTAAATTGTTTTGATAATCTTTAGAAAATGTGAAATCATCTTCTAAGATACTTAGTCATTATATAGGGTATTATTAAACTGGGACTGGGTGACCTTTTGTTCTTCTATTTACTTGAAACTTCCAGAACTAGGCTTGTCGCCTGTAGCTCAGTGGTTAGGGCGCCAGCCACATATACCGGGGCTGGCAGGTTCCTGCTAAAACAACAATGACTATAACAAAAAAATATCCAGGCATTGTGGGAGATGCCTATAGTCCTAGCTACTTGGGAGGCTGAGGCAAGAGAATCACTTAAGCTCAAGAGTTTGAGGTTGCTGTGAACTGTGACGCCACAGCACTCTGCAAGGACAACACAGTGAGACTCTGTCTCAAAAAAAAAAAGAAAAGAAACTTCCAGAACTAAAATTGAAGGTCCTTAAATAGAGAGGGTCTTAAGTGTCTGGGTGATTTCAAATAGCTCACATTCCTCCAACATTCCGTCTGTTGACATATCCCAAGCACATACACCAAACTATAAAAATCTATTTAGTCAATCATTGAATAAACATTTACTGAGTGCCCAATATGTAATAATTTTGGGAGGTGCAAGAATGAATATAACCTTATTCCTGCCTTCTGGGAATGGATAATCTAGAGAGGGGGATAAATATTAAATGAGAAAAATATACCATATCTGAAAGATTATAGTAACGCCACTAATTCTACCTGTGATAGTTGGGGAAATTTTATAGATGAAGTGGCATTTGAATTAGGTCATGAATAAGACCTTTCTAGACATAGTGAGACAGTAGAGAGAGTAAGAAGCCTTCTGAGCAAAAAGTATATAGCAGCAGCTACAGAGTGTGATGAGAGTTTAGGGTGTTCTGGAAAGGTTAAATTCAGTGGTAAGGGAGCATACAGTGAGGGAATAGAGCAGTTAGATGTAAAGGTATCTGTTTTCAGAGAGTAAAGGGTCTTTGTACCAGATTAAGAAATTTAGTTTTTATCCTGGCTGGGAGGATCCACTGGATGTGCTAAAATCAGATTGGACGTTGGAGAAAGTAACCCTGTTTGTGGCAGAGATACTTTAACAGGGGTCCTCAAACTACAGCCCACGGGCCACATGCGGCAGTGTGATTGTATTTGTTCCTGTTTTGTTTTTTTACTTCAAAATAAGATACGTGCAGTGTGCATAGGAATTTGTTCATAGTTTTTTTTTTTTTAACTATAGTCCGGCCCTCCAATGATCCCCTGTTTAAAAAGTTTGAGGGCCCCTGCTTTAGAAGATAGATTAGAATAGAGAGAGAATGACATTAAGCCTAATCATGATTCCTATAGTCCAGACTAACACAGAAGGCCTAGAACAATCTGTTAAGAACAAAGAAAAGCTGTGTTAGATTCAAAAGCCTTAAAAATGCTAATAATTTTTGACCTTATTGGCATCCATCCTGAGGAAATAAATCATAATATAGAAAAATGTAGGCTAGGTGTGGTGGCTCATGCCTATAATCCTAACACTCTGGGACACCAAGGTGGGTAGATCACTTGAGTTTAGCGATCCCAGCCTGAGAAAGAGTAAGATCCTGTCCCTAAAAACTGTAGCTGGGCATTGTGGCATGCATGTGTAGTCCCAGCTACTTGGGAGGCTGAGGTAAGAGAATCACTTGAGCCCAAGAGTTTGAGGTTGCTGTGAGCTATGATGCCACAGCACTTTACCACAGGTGACAAAGTGAGACTTTGTCTCAAAAAAAAAAAAAAGATACCAAATTTTATGTACCTTAAAACTGCAATTATGCATATTTTCCATCTTGTCTACGATGAACATGTATTTCTTTCTTTCTTTTTTTTTTGAGACAGAGTCTTAGTGTGTCACCCTCGGTAGAGTACTGTGGCATCACAGCTCACAGCAACCTCCAACTCCTGGGCTCAAGCGATTCTCTTGCCTCAACCTCCCAAGTAGCTGGGACTACAGGTGCCTGCCACAATGCCCAGCTATTTTTTGGTTGTAGTTGTCATTGTTGTTTGGCAGGCCCAGGCTGTATTCAAGCCTGCCAGCTTGGTCTATGTGGCTGGCACCTTAGCCGCTTGACCTACAGGTGCCAAGCCTTGTATTTCTTTTATAATCAAGAAAGATGTATTGTTTTAAAAGAAAATACAGAAAATTTGGAGAGATATTGGTGGGAATGGTGGTCTGGTTATCACTGGAACTTAAGGAGATAATGTGAGACCATTTGTGTATTTTATAAATATTTACTGACAACTAGCTGTCTTTAGTTGGGATAAGTGAGAAGAAATACAGTTCCTGCCTTAACTAAGTCTAGTAGGAAGACCACAGGACTACCAGCTAACTAGAATGCCATGGTAGCCAGTGTTAAAGGGATGTACAAAGCCTAATAAGAACAAAAGAATGAGGAAGCAACTAGCTCATCATGGATGGTCTGGGTGGGTGGTCTGGGAAAACATAAGAGCTGGACCTCAAATCCATGAGTAATAATAACTATCGCTTATTTATTTATAATCTCTTCAATAATCCTATAAGGATAAGATATCAACCCCACATTCATTTAACAAATATTACTTGAATACATTCTACATATCAGCGCTGTGCTCTTTTCTGGCTCTGGGATAAATATAGCATTATTCTGACAAATCTCTGCCCCATGGAGCTTACTTCAGTAGGAAAATAAAACTAAGGCTCAGGCTCAGCACCTATAGCTCAAGTGGCTAAGGCGCCAGCCACATGGCACCAGAGCTGCAGGTTCGAATCCAGCCAGGCCTGCCCAAAAACAATGATGGCTGCAACCAAAAAATGGCCGGGCACTGTGGCAGGTGCCTGTAGTCCCAGCTACTCAGGAGGCTGAGGCAAGAGAACCGCTTGAGCCCAGGAGTTGGAGGTTGCTGAGAGCTGTGATGTCACGGCACTCTACCCAGGGTGACAGCTTGAGGCTCTGTCTCAAACAAACAAACAAAAAGGCTCAAAGACATCTTAAGGTTGCTTGCCCACAGAAAGAGCCTGAAGCTGGACTTAAACCCACAGTAATCTAAATCCATTCATCAGATAGGAAAAAGGGAGCAGAGCATGCTGGACAGAAAGAACAGCTGGTAAAAACATGAGGCAAGGAAAAATATGGTGTGTTCAAAGAACGGGGAGTAATGTTTTGAGTCCAAAGCATCAAGAGGCACATGGGGACCAACTCTGTAAGGTCTTTATGGCTGTGCAAAGGACTTGACCTTTTTAAGTGGAAGAATTGGACACTATTGCCTGAGGATGGTATGATAAGCTACTGTCTGCTTATGTTGAACAACTGGTACTGCAATTGGACAACCTGCGTGGACCCCTGTGACTATTTTTTGATGTGGGGTCTTTCTGTGTTGCCAGGCTGGTCTCAAACTCCTGGGTTCAAGCAATATTCTTGCCACAGCTTTCTGAGTAGCTGGGATTGCAGGCATGTTCCACCATGCTTGCCTTCCATGGCTTTTTCTTTGAGACAGAGTCTCACTTTGTCACCTTCAGTAGACAATATATAGGTGCCCGCTACAACACCCGGCTATTTTTTGTTACAGTTTGGCTGGGACCAGGTTTGAACCTGCCACCCTCAGTATATGGGGCCAACGCCCTACCCACTGAGCCACAGGCGCTGCCTTCCATGGCTTTTTTTTTTATAAGGGAAGCAGGATATTTAAAGGTGCTTTATCCATCCTGTTTTGCTCTCATATACATTAATGTCTGGGGTTATGTTGGTACTGTTTAAGTCTTACCGTGGAATTAGGAAAACATCTTTATTACAAAGGTACTTTTTGCTGATATATTCAAGGCATAGTGTGGTTTCAGAGTAGTAAATAAATCCATTGGAAAAGGGACCAAGGGGCAGCGCCTGTGGCTCAAGGAGTAGGGCGCCAGCCTCATATACCGGAGGTGGCAGGTTCAAACCCAGCCCTGGCCAAAAACTGCAACAACAACAACAACAAAAAAAAAAAAAAAAAAATAGGAAAAGGACCAAGAGTAAATGTGCAAGTTTGTTTTCCTCATATTTTTAGATATGAAGTAATTTTACTTAAAAACTAGTCCTGGAATGTTCTGTGATATGTCAGCCATTTTCAATATTATTTTTCTGTCTCAATGAACTGTGGCAACATCTAGAATCTGGGTTTTGATGAAATGTTTCAATGTTGATGAAATGTGAAATGGATCCTGTAAAATGACCCCCGCTTTTTTTGTTTGTTTTGCCTTATTTTTGCTTAACTTGGAAATATTTTACATTTTGAGATTGTAAGATTTGAAAAACTGTATGTTCTTAGGTGATAGTTTTAACTGATGTTGGGACTTGGGGAAAGCTTTTAAGATTATTAATTAGAAAGCCAGAAGAAGCCTCCAAGCTCCTGCCTGTTACATGAGACAGGCAACAAGGCTCTTCAGAAAGCAAAGCCAATATCCAGCCCTGGCCAAAAACTGCAAAAAAAAAAAAATGAAAGCAAAGCCAAGTACACTTTATAACCCCTCTGCAGAGCCCCTGAGAGTTTCTTCCCAAGTTTTGCTATCTCAAGGGCAGTATCAGCAGGGCTGATGCTAGTGGCTTCCTGCTGTCAAGAATAATAAAACCATCACAGTTAGGTTATGCAAAAAAATCCAAGTGGATCAGCCTAGTCTTTACAGTTAAGTAAGAGCATAATAAATCCGAAACTTGCCTGATCGCAATCATTTCCTTTCCTACAATTTCCTTCTTTTGGCCACTGTCTTACAGTGATTCCAGATCAACCAGGCACTGCTCAAACTCTTATCTAATTCATGTACATAGTTCTTTGCATTTTCACAGCATGCATCTCCATTGTGGCCTTCTGGGAGCAGCTCTAATTCTGTGCCTTCTCCTTTGCCTGTTTCCTAAGTCATCATGGTTCCGTGTTTATTCATCCCACACTGACACTCCCTCATCCCCCAGGGAATGGCAAGACTGTCATTTTGAAGAAATGGAGGCATCAAGTTGAATAAATTACAAATAGACACATAAGCTGGAGCTGGAACCCAAGTCCTCTACTTCCACCATGGTGCTCTATCCATTGAACCTGATTGCCTCTTGATGATTCAGTTTCTCTAGTTTTTGTTGTGATCATTTCATTTATTTTTTGGAAGTAAAACTTCACCTCATTTTGATAGTTTTACAGCATTTAAATTTTTGTGTTCAATACTTTTCTCAAAATCATTTCAATGTTTTGATCCCCTGTTTTTGTTATGATCAGTTCACATCTGCTCTTTATCTAACCTTTTTAATTTTGTCCATGACCATCCTACATTGCAGGCTTCTCAACCAGATGAGTTGACCATTGAGGAACATGAGGTGTTAGAAGTGATTGAAGATGGAGATATGGAAGACTGGGTAAAGGTATATTCCTTTGCTCATATCACCCCCTTCTTGTGACATTTTTAGGAGTTTGTTTTGGTTCTTATTAAGCCCCGTCCAAATTGTGTGTGCAAACTTGTTTTGTCACATATCTTTTACCCAGGCGCGAAATAAAGTTGGCCAAGTGGGTTATGTGCCAGAAAAGTACCTACAGTTTCCCACCTCGAACAGCCTACTGAGCATGCTGCAGTCCTTAGCTGCTTTGGACAGTCGGTCACACACATCCAGCAATTCCACGGAAGCAGAGCTCGTCTCAGGCAGCCTCAACGGAGATGCCAGTGGTAAAGACTGAAACAAGGCCTTCTTTATTTGGTCACTCGACCTAAACTGTATTGCCCTGGATTACTCCTTCAGTAGATTAAAAAGCACAACTTTATTCCTATTCTGTAATATATTTTCCCTTATTTGGTCACATTTGTCCTATACAAAAGATCCCTAAAGTTGATCTTCAGTGTGTAAAAATACTATGATTTTACTCCTCTTCTTTATGATGCTCTTTTAGTTGTCATGTGAGCAAAAGGGTGGTTTCAGAAGCAACCTGGCTGTCAATGTTCTTACTGGATTTGTCTTTCTCTTGTTCCCTAGTCTGTTTTGGGAAAGCACTTTATGATTATGAGGGCCAGACAGATGATGAGTTATCTTTTCCTGAGGGAGCAATCATCCGTATCTTGAACAAAGAAAACCAAGATGATGATGGCTTCTGGGAAGGGGAATTCAATGGGCGGATTGGAGTTTTCCCATCGGTGCTAGTAGAAGAACTTTCAGCCTCAGAAAATGGTGACACTCCATGGATGAGAGAGATTCAGGTACATGAGGGGGGAGGAAACCGAATTAAAAGATATTTTAAAGAAAATTATTCCCAAAGGGTCTGTTAATCCTAATAAAAGTTGGCTGTAGTCTCTGCCTCGCCCTCACCATCCTACCCCTCAGTGTATCTGCAAAACTGATTTGAAAAACCAGAGACCTGTCAGGCCCTTACAGAATGTGGTCATATTACACTTCCCTTCTCCCACATTCTGTTCTCTCAATCAGTTTAATCAAAATGCTAAATTGTACTTATCATACTAAAGATTGGTTTGGTGGAGAGAAAGAAACAAATCAGAGAAGGGAATGTATTGTCTCTGGTTAGTTTACATAGTAAAACTCCACGCTGGCTATTTGTTTCCCTCACTATCAAACCCTCCCTGCCCAACTTAGATCCTGCCAGTCTACTTCAGAGAATTAACCAGCCTGCTAGATCCCTCATTCAACTTACAAATGGCTCTAGACTTAGCTTATCATAGGGAAACTTACCTTTACAGGAGACCCCCTAATTCAATCACAGTTCAGCTTTTCCTCTCTGGGTTTCTATCACAGCAGGCCTGGCAGGTAGAGGAATAAGGAATATGATTGCCAATCTTGTTTGCATGGTGATTGTGACACTTAGCCTGACATGTACAAAGCCTGCAGAAATCAGAAACTCAGCCAAAGTAGCCGGGCTTTGTAGCAGGCGCCTGTAGTCCCAGCTTCTTGGGAGGCTGAGGCAAGAAAATCAGTTAAGCCCAAGAGTTTGAGGTTGCTGTGAGCTGTGATGCCACAGCACTCTACCCAGGGCAACAGCTTGAGACTCTGTCTCAGAAAAAAAAAAGAAAAAGAAAAAAGAAGCTCACCCAATTATTTGCCTTTACCCCCACACAAACACAAAAAATAACTTGGTCCTTCTTTTGTTCTTCACTGAATTTACTGAATTGACTAATTTCCTATGTTTTCGTTAGCGCTTTAGGAAATGGTTTGACTTGATAACTATTTAAAATAAACCAAAATCAGTAATATAATGAGATCCGTGAGAGTAAAAAAGTGCAACAAAAAATTGGGGTTTAGGGTATTTTAGGCTCATTTGCTTCTAATGAGGCTGATGAGGCTTAATAGTCTTAACTGAGCTCCAGAAGAAAGGAATGTGTGCTGAGTAGTCAGAGAAGCAGCTGTGCTCTCTCCTTTCTGAGGAAATGGGCACCTGATAACCTTGCTTCCCTTTGCTGCAGATCTCTCCCTCCCCCAAGCTGCAAGCCTCCCTGCCTCCACTGCCGTTGTATGACCAGCCTCCCAGCAGCCCCTACCCCAGCCCAGATAAGAGGAGCTCCCAGTACTTTCCCAGGTCTCCTTCAACAAATGGTAAGGGTTCTCGGGGCCTGGGTCTAAATGCATTTTCACTTCAGAAATCCATATATTTGCCTGAAGAGCAAACAGATCTTCATTAGCATTTTTATTGCTCAACAACTCAAATAAAATGAGCTGCTTTTGTTCCCTTCCTTTAGAAAACAGCCTTCATGCTGAATCACCAGGATTCTCCCAGGCATCAAGGCACACTCCTGAGACCTCATATGGCAAACTGCGACCTGTAAGTCTCCTATCTGGCAGGGTTATAGAATGCATGGTTCTTCCAAATTCAGAGTTAGAAATTAATGTTTCCCTATGGCCTGTGTGTTGTTACTGATTCTGCCAAGCAAGGGTAAAATGGATTTGAGAAGGTAAAAAGAGCTATTGAAAGGAAACAATAAACTCATCTTAGAACATTTAGTCTTCACTGGAACTTATTTCACTGAGCCATGGTGAGATCACAGGATGATAGCTATGAAAATATATTTAAATGCATTAAAGTGGCCTAATTGTGAAAAAGAAGCACTTTTTTTCAGCTAGTGCTTATTAAGGACCCATATTCCAAGCCTGTATTTGCTTCCTAGAGGACACTGAAATGAATAATAAGATAACACCTCATGGCCTCGAAGAACTTCTATTTCCAGCAAGAATATATTTGCCGGGCGGCGCCTGTGGCTCAGTGAGCAGGGCGCCGGCCCCATATACCGAGGGTGGCGGGTTCAAACCCAGCCCCGGCCAAACTGCAACCAAAAAATAGCCGGGCGTTGTGGCGGGCGCCTGTAGTCCCAGCTACTCGGGAGGCTGAGGCAGGAGAATCGCCTAAGCCCAGGAGCTGGAGGTTGCTGTGAGCTGTGTGACGCCACGGCACTCTACCGAGGGCCATAAAGTGAAACTCTGTCTCTACAAAAAAAAAAAAAAAGAATATATTTGCCTCTACTCATCCCTCTTCACTTTACTGACATCTCACTTCCACCCCCTCCCATACCCTCCAAGGTCAGAACTTTCACCTTGGTAATCCAGTGGATAACTTGCAATTTTATTTTTCTTGACCTTTATCAGCTTTTTACACCATTCCTTAACTATTGGCTTCATCCATTCAGCAGATGTGTATTGAGTGCCTTGTTAAGCACTTGGGTCTTATCCTAAATGCTACAGGAAGCTATTGTAAGGCAGTAAGCAGGACAGTATTGTTGCTAGGTCTGCATTTCAAAACACTGCTGTGGCAGCTGAGTGGAGAATAAATAGAAGGTGGCAGAGTGTCCTAGAAAGAGGTGATGGTGGCATGGACTAGTGAATAAGGGGTGAGAATGGAGAGAAGTAGACTGCCACCTTTGCTGCACCACACTGTCCTGGCCTTCTCCCTGTCTCTGCTGACACTTCTCATGGTTCTCTCCCTAGGCTGCTTCTCTTGAAGTCATTCAAAGCACTCTTCCTAGGTGATCTCATCTATCCTCACTGCCATTTATATACCAGCAACGTCCAGATTTCTAACTGCCAATCTGATCTTTTCCCTTAGCTTCAGACTTGTGGATGTCTCAACTTACATGTCCCAAGTCCCCAAAATTCAGCAAAAATGAGTTAATTATCTTCTCTCTCAGACATTCTCTATCTCCCAAATCACCTGACTTGGTGAATAGAACCACCATCCTATAGGTGTTCTGGCATCGGTCTTGGTATCTCCCCAGCCCTGTCTCTCATAAACAGTCATCTCCAGACCCTGCCAGGTTGACCTCAGAGATAGTTGTCAAATCTTTCTCCTTCTCTGCTTCCTCCATTGCCAGCACCTCCATTGTTCAGGCTAAATCGACTCTCATCTAGCAGACAAGTCTCCTAAATAGTCCTCTTGCTTGAACTCTTACCCACTTCGAATCTTTTCTCCAAACTGTTACCTGAGTCATCTTTCACATATCTAATACTGCTAACCGCCCACCAAAAACAACTCCTTGCCTAAAGAATAAAGCACAGTTTTTTTTTTTTTTGTGAGACAGAGTCTCACTTTGTCGTCCTCGGTAAAGTGCCAGTGGCATCACAGCTCACAGCAACCTCCAGCTCTTAGGCTTAGGCGATTCTCTTGCCTCAGCCTCCCGAGTAGCTGGGACTACAGGTGTCCACCACAATGCCTGGCTATTTTTTTGTTGCTGTTTGGCCAGGGCTGGGTTTGAACCCACCACCCTCGGTATATGGGGCCAGCACCCTAGACACTGAGCCACAGGCACCACCCAAACACAGATTTCTTAAAAAGGCCCCTTCTGGCTTGGCGCCTATAGCTTAAGTGGCTAAGGCGCCAGCCACATACACCAGAGCTGGCGGGTTCAAATCCAGCCCAGGCCCGCCAAACAATAATGACAACTACAACCAAAAAATAGCCGGGCCTTGTGGCAGGTGCCTGTAATCATTAACTACTTGGGAGGCTAGCCGGGCGTTGTGGCGTGCGCCTGTAGTCCCAGCTGCTCGGGAGGCTGAGGCAAGAGAATCCCGTAAGCCCAAGAGTTAGAGGTTGCTGTGAGCCGTGTGACGCCACGGCACTCTACCCGAGGGCGGTACAGTGAGACTCTGTCTCTACAAAAAAAAAAAAAAAAACTACTTGGGAGGCTGAGGCAAGAGAATTGCTTAAGCCCAAGAGTTGGAGGTTGCTGTTAGCTGCAATGCCATGGCACTCTACCCAGGGCGACAGCTTGAGGCTCTGTCTCAAAAATAAATAAATAAATAATAAAAAGGCCCCTTCATGACTTAATCTCAGCCTGCTTCTCCAGCCTTATCTCTTGCCACTCTCCTCAGACATGCTAAAATGTTTTCAGTTTTCTAAGCATTGCTCTCTCTTGCTTCCAACTCCAGGCCTTTGCTTTGTTGGGACTACAGTGACTCTTGTGCTTTCAGCCTAGGCGAGAACCTGATTTGTGTGTTTGACAGTTTCACTGAGAACAATTGCCTACCTGTGTGGGAAATAGTGAAGATTAGACTGAAAGCATCTGTTCAAGAGCATTTCTGAGACCCCTAGGGTACCCACAACCTTGGATGGATGAATAATTGGGTTTGGGGGTGCTTCACCCACCAAGTTAGGAAACTTAGGAAGCTGACTGACCATCCATGTAATTGTTTCCTGCTTAGGTCCGGGCAGCTCCCCCTCCACCTACGCAGAACCATCGAAGGCCAGCAGAAAAGATGGAGGATGTGGAAATCACACTGGTGTGATGATGGGTTTGCCCAACCATTACTGCTACAATCAAGGCCAGGCTTGGGAGTTTGGCCAGTCTTGTGTTTCAGGCACCTTTGCATGATGTTGATGACTCTTGAACAGAGTAAAAACAAGAAGGATTATATGTGACTGGTTGGCCTGGTGGACTCCTCCCACATTTTGAATAATTCGTGCCTTTTTCTGTTGTCAAATTCTATGTCATCTCTCCTACCATAGCACAAATCCTAGTGGACCCTAGGCACAGAGAGTGGGGCAGCCCTCATGCCAAACAGTGGTCCATTTTTATATGAGACTCAAGACCAGGCCTCGTCCCAGGGCACAGTCACAGAAATACTGATCACGTGCACTTGTACAGTATATTACTGTGGCCACAGGATGTGGCAAAGATTCTCATCTTTCTTCAAGTAGCTTTTGCTCATCTGAGTTAAGTATTAATCAGATCATGTTGGCTATATAAGGAAACAGAAGGAGGGATTTCAGGAGAGGCTGGCTCCTCCCCAACGATAGTCCCCAAACTGAGAAAGTAAAAGAAGTGGACTGCCCTGAGTTTAGCACCAGTTGCATTAATGCACATCTCTTCCACAACTAACAGATTTAAAAACAATAACAGTGTCCTTTGTATTATTAATATCTATGCCATTCATTTAGAATTAGTGGAGCTAATATGGAGGGGCTGAACTAGTAGCCACATCTTGTCCATCACATAGACTAATAGAAAGGAGGTTACGGCTAAAGCAGAAATGGAAGTTCCAGATCTGAAATGAGCCAATATAATGTTCTTTTTGTATTTGGGTATTTTTCATCTTAATTTTTACAGCATATATTCTTCTTGCCAGTAATCTAGATAAATTGAGGACACATACCTCCTACATTGTTCAGTTTCTCTACTGAGGAGGCCTCTAGCATTATTTTATTCTCAATCCAGTGCACTGGTCCAGTCCAGCTATCCCCCATGGAAAATCCAGTTTCCAGGTCCCACTGCCCTGACGTTTCTTTGGGATAAAGAACCTGTGGGCTCATGGAGGAAACCAGCTTCCTGTGAGAAAGGACTAAAGGACTGCACACCCTACACAAATCCAGATTGACAAGAAAAAGACAACTGTCTTCATAAGTCACAGGAAGAGCCAGAAGTAGTGTCCCCTGCAGGCTAGTGAGCCCACAGCTGCAGGTACCAAGTACAGGACTCTGGTTTTCCACTCCTTTGGAAGGTAGGGAGTGCAATACCTAGGGACTAAGGATGTTTGCCAGTTGCTTTTTTTTACTTTTGTTAAGAAATCAAATTTGTAGCATTTAATCCAAAAGTTGTTTTATGCTTTGAAAATTCCATCCCTCCTAAGAATCTTTAAAAACTTGAAATGTTCACCAAATGTCCCCATGGGATTTTTTGACCAAAAGTAAAGGTTAAAGCTGAAGAAATTTTCAGTTAGTCATTTGATCACTCAGAGACAGTACTCACTGATGAATCTTCTCTGTGATTTGGGGGGTTTTTTGTTTTTGTTTTTTGCATTTCTTGATCTGTTGATCTATTTGAGGTCTTTTGTGTTTATCAAACTTATTCTTAAGTTTAAAAAAGAAATAAAAGTGGTTTTTTTAAGACTTTAAAATTTTCTGACATACTAAAAATCTTCAAAGTGCTCATAAATAGAGCAGTCTTGTATTTTCTCATTAGCTAGCCAAATTGTCCTTGAATTTGGGTTTTCCATAGCCTCAGAGCGTTATTTGAAGTCTTTTGTTATATTTTAAAATATTTTTTGGAAGAGCTGCTAATTTTATTTTAAAAAGCAAAGTTGTAAAAATATGCCTCCTTTTTAAAAAATAACCCCTCCCTCCAGAACATGTAACCCAGCATCACAATGCACAGGCCAGGGCTCAGAGGGAGCCTCTGTGCAGATGTGCTTTCTTTACAGTGGCTGTAAAAAGTTTGTATTTATTATGTATAAAATGTTGAATAATAAAAAAATGGAATCAAGTTTTCTGCCTTTCCCTATAGGAAGTTCTGGGTAAAGAGACATTCCCCCCAAAGACCATGCTTCTTATAAAGACACATCCGGGCTCTCCTTTAGACCACTTTACAGATAACAGAGGAGAAAGTAAATTAATCCATCCATGGGACAAACAGTCCCTGAAGCCACCCACATGCCAAGTACAGTATCCTACATTAGAGGTGGGCATGATTAAGTTAGGGTCTTTGCTTTCCCAGTGGGGAAAAAGATGAATACATACATGAGGACGTGAGGCATGTGCAGAAGGGAGGGACGGACAGCATACTGAGGGGGGGGGGGTGAGAGGAAGATTGCTGACTGTCCCCTGCAGGCTGTGACTGCGGACTTCCAGGAAGTGGGTATTATGGGTGCCCTTTCCTCATGAGGAGTAATGAATCGTGTGAAAGGAGGTTGTATGGATAGAGGACTCCTGGTTAAACACTGTGTCTTCTAGCCAGCCACACCCAAGGACCAGGGATCAGCCTGTTTGGAGAGGGGCCCCACAAACTCCTCTTTTCATAGCACCCAGGACATGCAGTATGTATCGTTCCAGACATTTTTTTGTGCATAAAACTCATAAGTGTATGGGCACAGTGTAAGGGTGTATGGCACAATGTAGGGTGTGTTTGGGTGCAGGACACAACTACAGGGACTCAACCTAACAAATTCAAATATTGTGACCTGGTTGTTTGTATCCTCACATTAACCTGAAATTAAAAAAAAAAAAAACCTCATAAGTGTACACATTGCTTGTTTACATAAATGTGTTCTAGTATAAATCAATATTGGGTAAGTTCCTAAATATGGAATCTGAGAGTCAAAAAGGCATGCGTTTGTTAGATTTTGTTAAATTGGCCTACAAAAGAATTACAGCCATTTATATTCCCACCAACAGCATATAAAACAACATGGACTTAGTAGTCTCAGTTAAAAATCTGGCTTCACCACTTGATAGCAATGGAGACTGAGCCTCAGTATCCCTTTTATTTTGAGACACTCTCACTTTGTCACCCTCAGTATCATGCAGTGGTGTCACAGCTCACAGCAACCTCAAACTCCTGGGCTCAAGTGATCCTGTTGCCTCAGCCTCCCAAGTAGCTGGGACTCCAGGTGCCTGCCACAACACTCAGCTTTTTTTTTTTTTTTTTTTTAAAGACAGGGTCTCACTTTTAATCGGGCTGGTCTCAAACTCCTGAACTTAAACAATCCACCTGCCTCAGCCTCCCAGAGTGCTAGGATTACAGGCATGAGCCACCATTCTAGCCTTGAGCTTCAGAGTCCTCACCTGAAAGCTCAGAATGCTGTGTAGCCACACATAAAGTGTGTGGCACAGGATGGTCACCACAAATACTCCTCACATGCCCTCTCCCATCTCTTCATGGTGCTGTCCACAGTGGGGGTCACGGATAGTCTCCCAGGCACACAGTAACACTGGTAATCATGAGGCCCAAGGGAAGAAGCGTGTGTCAAGTTCTTCACCCATAAACGTGGGAAGGGCTGTCAGAACGCATGAAATATCATTTCCATCTTCTGCCTTCCCCTCTGGGGAACAGCTGCTCACATTTGAAACTGCTGTTAGCACTTGAGGCTGCCTGTGACCAATTGCCTCACCCCAGTGTCATAGCTTAATTTTGTCCTCCTTCAACACAGAAACTGATTTCATGTAGTCAGGCCACAAAGTCAGCATGTCACCTAGATCCCCTTCCTCTCTGACCCAAGCACCTGAGCACACAAGCCACGTGGGAGCAGGTCATCTGGCCTTAACCTGGCACTCTGTGAGGGATGGCCCTTCCCTCTTGAGCTGCCACATCCTCACCTATAAAAGGATGGAACGAGGTGATTTCCAAGGGCTAACCCAACTCATGTTCTGGATCAGTTCAGTTTCTAGTCGCTGAAAAAGTCACACAAAAAGGTCACAATATTTGAGAATAGACATACATAAACTTCTTGGGATGGCAAAGTGAAACTCAAGCTACTGGACTCTTCCCCAGGCCAAAACAAAAACCTCTTCCTCTTAGTTGCAATTACCAGGCTTCACTGTTCACTGGCTGCCTGAGAAACCCAGCCACAGCTTTTGTTAGGGGAGCCAATTATTGCCCAGCCCTCTCCTATAGCCTTCAGACAAAATCTAGCTGCTCTGAATCTTTACATTTATTTTTTCATTATGAAAATGTTCTTCATGACAGAAATAAAACCTAATTACAGAAATTTTAGGTTGGAAGGGGGGGAGAATTGTAATCTCTCCTAATATCCTACAACTTGACACAACCAGTCAAATTTCCTCCCTGATTCTTCCTGCATTTGCTGTGTTATTACCTGATCTGCCAAGAACCCAATGAATGCCAAAGAGCATCTTGTTCCTAGACTATATTTTTCCTGGTCTCAGTAGCCAGAAAAATACACTTCTGCCATGTCTGCTTCTAAGAGCTCTCGTCTGGGATTATTTTCCTAGAATGTTTTTTTTTTTTTCTTTTTTTTGTAGAGACAGAGTCTCACTTTATGGCCCTCGGTAGAGTGCCATGGCCTCACACAGCTCACAGCAACCTACAACTCCTGGGCTTAAGCGATTCTCTTGCCTCAGCCTCCCGAGTAGCTGGGACTACAGGCGCCCGCCACAATGCCTGGCTATTTTTTTTTTTGGTTGCAGTTCAGCGGGGGCCGGGTTTGAACCCGCCACCCTCGGTATATGGGGCCGGCGCCCCACCGACTGAGCCACAGGCGCCGCCCTTCCTAGAATGTTTTATCATGCAACAGAAATGAACCCATGAATAGGGTTCACACCCTGTCCACATTGTATACTTCACACACTCTACATTGCCTTTACCACTTGTTCTGGTGAGGGACAGAGTTGAAGGGCAGGATTAAAAACTTGTATTCAGGCTCAGCACCTGTAGCTCAAGTGGCTAAGGCACCAGCCACATACACCAGAGCTGGCAGGTTCGAATCCAGCCCAGGCCTGCCAAACAACAATCACATCTACAACAAAAAAATAGCCAGGCATTGTGGTGGGTGCCTGTAGTCCCAGCTACTTGGGAGGCTGAGGCAAGAGAATCATTTAAACCCAAGAATTGGAGGTTGCTGTAGCTGTGATGCCCTGGCACTCTACCCAGGGCAACAGCTTGAGGCTGTCTCAAAAAAAAAAAAAAAAAGTTGTATTCAAGGCTGGGCATGGTGACTCACGCCTGGATTCCTAGCACTCTGGGAGGCTGAGGCGGGTGGATTGCTTGAGCTCAGGAGTTGGAGAACAGCCTAAGCAAGAGCAAGACCCTGTCTCTAAAAGTAGCCAGGCAGGGTAGTGATGGGTGCCTATAGTCCCACTTACTTGGGAGGCTGAGGCAAGAGAATCGAGCCCAGGAGTTCGAGGTTGCTGTGAGCTATGATGTCACAGCACTCTACCATGGGTGACAAAGTGAGACTCTATCTCAAAAAAAACTTGTACTCAGGTCTCTGTACCACCTCATTGGCTGTGACTTTAGACCCATCCCTTCACCTTTCTGGGCCTTTTTTCCTCATCCATAAAATGGGAATGAGAAGATAATACAAATGTCTCAAGATTCAGGGATAGTCAAATAAGATACTAAGCTGAAAATATGTTTGACAAGTGGATTCACATCCAGACTATGAAAACAGCCTGTGCCCTGACCAAGGGGTCCCTACCCGGTGGGGTCAGAATTTCTCTAGAGACCACCTCTGTTCATTTGCTTTGTCCATTCAGCACACATACTGCCCTAGGCCATGCTTTGGTCACTGGAGCCCCATCCTGTTGCCTAGGGGCTCACATCTGGTCAGGGAGACTCAGGAACTGCAAAAGACCAAGGGGCAGTAGGAGCCCAGAACAGGGCCTTCTCTTGATTGTCCTTCCCTGGGCTTTGAGGCTCTCAGTAAGGCATGAAACCATGCAGGACAGACAGGTGGCAGTACTCAGGCCTGCAGAACAGCTCTGGGGAAGAGCTGTGTCACCTTTGAGGAGGCTTAGGACTTTGGGACAGGGACAGTTTCACAGACATGGCATGAGAGCCTAGGAGTCACTATGACTTACCCAAGATCTAGCGGGAAGACAGAACTGGTGCAAACCTAGAACATCTCCACCCCCCTCCCCAGCAATAGCAACAGTGTGTGTAATATTTGCCCCATGAAATCATCAGGGGAGTGCATGGGCCACTGTCCCAGGGATCAAATCACATCACTTCCTGAGCACCTCTTCTGGGTGTACAGTCTTTACCACAATGGTGAAGCTAGGGACAAGACCACGAGGTACTTGCCCCCAGTGGTGTAGCTGTAACAGCCTCCAGGATTCATATTTCTCTCACTTCAACAGATACTAACCCAGGCTCAGGGGCCAGAAAGGAAAAGTGAGAGAAGATGCAGGGAAGGAATCAGGTTAGACACAAAGCTAGGACCACGCTCCACCTCACCAACTGTGCTCCTGGGGGAGGGTAAATGCTCTGCAACCCTGCCCAATTGGTAGCCTGATTTCTCTGACGTTTTGTTTAAAGAAAAGAGAAAGAGGGGCGGCGCCTGTGGCTCAATCGGTAAGGCGCTGGCCCCATATACCGAGGGTGGTGGGTTCAAACCCGGGCCCGGCTGAACTGCAACCAAAAAATAGCCGGGCGTTGTGGCGGGCGCCTGTAGTCCCAGCTACTCGGGAGACTGAGGCAGGAGAATCACTTGAGCCCAGGAGTTGGAGGTTGCTGTGAGCCATGTGACGCCACGGCACTCTACCGAGGGCCATAAAGTGAGACTCTGTCTCTACAAAAAAAAAGAAAAGAGAAAGAGAGTGGGTTTGTGTGAGAGATACAGTCACAATTGAGCTGTGTCACTATCTGGTGTGATCTTAAATTCCTTAGCTTCTCTGAAGCTAAGCAATTTCTCACCTGGAAAACAGATCTACAGATCTACATTGCAGAGTGGTTGAGAGGAACAAATAAGATGCTGCCTAAAGAGCAAAGAACGGTGCCTATCACACCCAAACTACTCAAGAATGGTGGCTGCAGGAGTGATGGAATCTCCAGCCATGAGCTCCTGATAGCAGGAGCTCCTTGGCATAGACTAGGCAGCGAGTGACCCCTGTTGGTCACTGGGAGCCAGGGCATGAGGACTGGGAAAGATGGTGGGAGAAGTCTTGGATTTGAAGAATGGTTGGAATCCTAGAATCTTAGAGGGTGAGATGGCAAGATTTGAGAGACCTTAAATAAGAGAATTTAACCACGTAATAGACATTTCCTGAGGCTTTCTCTGTGCGAGGCCTGATCCCAAGGAATACTCAGTTCCCACCTGGCCTTGTCTCCCCCTGATTAAAATAGAGAGAGGTAGATACCGGAAGTGGTGACTCATGCCTGTAATCCCAGTACTTGGGAGGCTGAGGTGGGTAGATTGCCTGAGCTCACAGGTTTGAGACCAGCCTAAGCCAGAGCAAGACCTTGTCTCTAAAAATAGCCGGGCTTTGTGGCAGGCACCTGTAGTCCCAGCTACTTGGGAGGCTGAGGCAAGAGAATCACTTAAGCCCAGGAGTTTGAGGTTGCTGTGAGCTGTGACGCCACAGCACCCTACCGAGGGCAACAAAGTGAGATTCTATCTCAAAAAATTAAAAAATAAAATAGAGGGGCGGCGCCTGTGGCTCAGTCGGTAAGGCGCCGGCCCCATATACCGAGGGTGGCGGGTTCAAACTTGGCCCCGGCCAAACTGCAACCAAAAAATAGCCGGGTATTGTGGCGGGCGCCTGTAGTCCCAGCTACTCGGGAGGCTGAGGCAAGAGAATCGCTTATTAAATGTTTTGGCACAGTAACTGAGATAACGCCGGAAAGGCTATGTTAACCACTGGGATAAAAATGTGTCAAATGGTTTATGAAGTGAGTGTATGATACCCCATAATCATATCATTGTATACACTTATGATTTAATAAAAAAATTAAAAAAAAAAAAAAAAAAAAAAAAGAATCGCTTAAGCCCGGGAGTTGGAGGTTGCTGTGAGCTGTGTGAGGCCACGGCACTCTGCCGAGGGCCATAAAGTGAGACTGTCTCTACAAAAAAATAAATAAATAAAAAATAAAATAAAATAGAGGAAGAGAGGTACAAGCAGGTGCGTACAGGGACCAAGGGGGCCTCTATCAGCCTAGCAGGCAAGGGAAAGGCTGTGTGTGTGTGTGAGTGTGAGTGTGTGTGTGTGTGTGTGTGTGTAAGAAGGGGGGTCCTGAAAGAAAAGTTTGAACTGGGAGCTAGGGGATAAGGGAACATTTTGGACAAAAAGAAAAGCATAGGTAAGACATTAGGAATAGGCTCAGCGCCTGTGGCTCAAGCAGCTAAGGTGCTAGCCACATACACCTGAGCTGGCGGATTCGAATCCAGCCCGGGCCTGCCAAACAATGACGGCTGCAACCAAAAAATAGCCCAGCATTGTGGTGGGCGCCTGTAGTCCCAGCTACTTGGGAAGTGGAGACAGGAGAATCACTTGAGCCCAGGAGTTGGAGGTTGCTATGAGCTGTGATGCCATGACACTCTACCCAGGGCGACAGCTTGAGGCTCTGTCTCATAAAAAAAAAAAAGACATTAAGAATAGTGAGGGCAGCACCTGTGGCTCAAAGGAGTAGGGCGCAGGTCTCATATGCCGGAGGTGGTGGGTTCAAGCCCAGCCCTGGCCAAAAACTGCAAAAAAAAGAAAAGAAAAGAAAAAAAAAAGCAGCAGGAGAACTTCTAAGGGTTGGACACCCGAGAAAGTCACTGTGGTCATGGCAAGCAGGGGATATGGGAGGGACAGCAAATCTAGATGACTGCAGGGGCAGCAACCAAGCTCTGGTGCCCAAGGATGTAATTTGTGAGGGGAAAAGTTCACATGCAGGAAGTAGCTGGGTATGTCACTTGGAATTCAGCAGTGATCTGGGAATCAGTAGAGTATAGATTTTGACATTTAACCAACACTTTTCAGCCTCCGCGGGTCTGTACCCAGCCCTAGGCTGGTGAAGTTCTGTCAGCTCTGCCCTATACTCTAGAGGCTTGCCATGAAGATGAAACAGGTGCCAATATAAGCGAAGCCTGCAGCCCAGACCTGGCCCACAGCACTCCCCAGGCACAAACACACAGGCCCTGCTCTGCCTCACTGGGGCTCTGGCTCTGGAGGAAAGACACAGCTTCAGTGAAAGGCAGGCACAGGGCACCAAGGACTGTGGTAGCACTCTGAGGTTTTAGGACTCTTTCCACCAGGACCCCTCTATGCTGCCCTCTCCTCAGAGCTCCCAAGGCCCCTTTACAGCCTAAGTCTACCACGGGTACCTGAAGTTAGGAGGGCCCTCTGTGTTGGTTTGGCCTCAACTCAGGACCGGGTTGAACCCAGGATCACATCCTATGGTTCCTTGCTGCCTCCAGGCCCTTTTTCATGCTGTGTCCATGGTTAGCCTTGAGCAGTACCTGTCTCCCCAGGCACAGGCAGGCTGGCTCTGCCCAGCTGTGTGTGGGAGGACGACTGGGGCAGGGCCTGGATTCCCCAAACCCACCAGCTCAAAGATCTCTCTGTACCCTGCATGCTGCAAAGAACCAAACAGACATAGTTCAGATGTAATTTTTCTACTTTGGGGAGAGAAAGTGAGGAAACAAAAAATAAACAAAGTCCATATTCGACCCAAACTATACTTTGTTTATAACCAACAGGCCAGGTCCTGCCAGGCCTTCTTCCCCATTAAATCCTGAGGCCACCCCCTCCCCTGCTGCTCTGGAGCTCCGTGGTGCTAAGGAAAGCAGTTCTTCGGGCTTCTGGACCAGAGCTCCAGCCTAGGCAAGGTGAATCGTGGCCCTAGTGCCAAAGTACAACCTTCCTGCCCTGGTCCACGCTCACCACATGGCTCCTGGAACAGCACCAGGCCACAGCATTGATAGCAGCACTGAGGAGAGGGGGGCAGGCTTCAGGAAGCATCAGGAGCTGGGCCTGTAGCCTGGCTCTGCCTCTCACCATTGGACATGGGCAGCCTGCGGCCCCTCTCTGGGCCTGTTACCCATCTGTGACAGGGCTGTGGTGAGGACAGACCCAGTATGTGTGGAAAGGTACCTTCAGAACTATGATGGGCTCTGGGGGGTATAGGGGCAGAGCTGGGGATTCTAGGGTCCCAGGTATATCAGAACCTGGAACTGGCTCAGCAGGAATGAGGCCAGGCAGCACTGGCCCTGGAGCCGGGGTGGGCGGATGAGAGGGTGGTGGCCATGCTCACCAGTGGGGTCCCCAAAGACTGCTCTCCAGTTTCCCAGTGTCTACATCCCAGATGTAAAGGGCTCCATCCCAGGAACCTGCCAGGGCATAGCTTCTGTCCGGGCTGCAGTGGCCATAGCAGAGCAAGAGATCAGGGCATCAGAGGGGAGAACTCCCACAGGGTCAGATTGGGGCACACTTAGGCACAGGCCTATGCGCTCACAGACACACCTGAACACAGCTTTGGTCCAGTCAGAACCACACCTGAAGCCATCAGCCCTGAGGACAGACAAGGTTAGGGTCAGAATGGAGGCAGCCCCCAGTCTCTCTCTCAATTCCTCTTTCTGTCAAGGGGTCGGGTGTCTCAGCAGGACCTGGTCTGGAGGGGCTTCCAGGGAAAGCAACAAGAGGGCCTTTTATAGAGAGGCTCCGCCACCCCAGCAAAGGCTAAGAATCAGTAGGCAGAAGGCTGGTACCTGAATACCTGACGGATATTGCTGACACGCAGGTCGATGACCTTGAGTGTGTCGTCTCGGGAACAGCTGAGCAGATGTAGCTGGTCGTGGCTGAGGCTCAGGGAGGTAACCCGGCCCTGAACAGGGATAACCTGGATGCAGTGGGGGCCCCTAAGGAGGAGGGACAGAGACAGGGATAAGGAATAGCTACTAGCCCCGGCCATTCCAGACAGCAAGGGGCCGAGGGTGGCAGTTTTCCAAGCTAATAAAGTCCAGAAGCATCCCAGGACCTCTGATTGCTGGGGCCAAAGCTGACAGCGACTGTCAACCCTTCTCTCCACTGTAGCCAGCTCCCTTCATTGAGGAACTTAAGCAGACTCTAATTTGACAGCCAGAGAGCCCCTGAAACACTTGGGTCACTAACACAAGCACTGGAAGAAAAACAATGAAAAGTCTGTCTTTAAGAATGTGAAAGAGATCCTGGAGAACATTTAGAGATTAATAAATAAATAATAAATAAATAAAAGTGTGAAAGAGAGAGGGATAACTACAAACAGCAATCGCTGAAGACCAGTGAGTAAAAGCCTGAGGCAGGCCCAGCATCAGCTCTGGCTTGCTTTTATAAACTGTCCAAGCCCAAAGTGAGGCTCTTAGGTCTAAAAAATAACTAAAGGAACTTTTTTCCTTTTGGCCAAAAAGCAATTACTAAATGGGAAAAGGTGCTTCCCCATCTTTGCTGCAAGGACCAGGTAGAATCCAGCATTGGACAGACAGCCACTAGGATAGTGGCAATTTCCGGGGAGCTGGGCCCTCAAGGGGCCACGTCCAGCAGAGAGGCCATCAGCTGACAGTGCCATCCCCACAGATTTACTTCCCCAAGATGCCACCATGACTCTTGCTGCCATGGCCAAGAAAAAGGAATGAGAGCTTAAAAGCTTTGCCCAAGCCCCTGCCACCCGACACACAACCTGAGCCTGTCACCTGCTGTCCCAGAACCGGATCTTCTGGTCATTGTGGCCACTAATGATGATGTGGTCCCCACATACCACGTCATTACAGTAGGAAAGGACGTTGATGGTCCTGGAGCCTGGGGACCAAGGAGCAAATCTAGGGTCTCAGAGGACAGTTGTCAGGAGCCAGCCCAGGGAACATACAGAGAAGCTGAGGCCCAGAAGGGCAGTGCCTTAAAACCCAGATCTGCTGCTTTCTGGGCCAGGGCTCACTCCACCCCTTCACTGTCCCAGAGCCTAAGGTCACTAAGAAACAAGGCAGAAAACACCAATGGAGAACGGATGAGGGCCTTGGGAAGTTTTACTCTAAATGGCTGTGAATCTCAGACCCACCCCCAGAGAGCAGGGTGAGGTCCCTCCTACTCTGGCAGGGGTTTCCAGGATGGTGGGGAGGGATGGTAGGGGCAGGGCCTCACAGTAGGCACGACCGAGGTCCCACTCCTTCACAGTCCGGTCTCGGCTCCCAGTCACTGCCTGGTGCCTTGTTAGCTTGAATTTGGCAGCTGTCACCTTGTCCTTGTGTCCAGACAGTGTCTCCTGCCACCCCATCCCAGATATGGATCAAGGACATAGCCAAGATCCCATAACAGCACCCCCAGTCCTGAAGTACAACCCCAACCCCCAGACTTCCTCCACAGTCAGCCTCACCTTGGACTGTATCTCCCCCACCTTCCAGAGATGGGCAGCCCGATTGTAAGTAGCTGCTAAAACCTGGGAGCCCTGGAGAGGAGAGTGGAAGAGAGGTGGTGAGATGGGGGCTGGCAGAGGCCAGAAAGCTGGGGTAAGGGGATGCCCCAGAGCTCCCCATGGCCTGGGTCACCGAGGCAAACAGAGGAGCTTCAGGCCCAGGGAAGGACTACATGACAGCCTGAGGGCCAGTCCTAGGGTCCCCATGACATGCCCTCAGGCAGAGCCTCCACAAGCCCAGTGTGGAGACTGAGGGGCAATCCTGCACCACTAGGGCAAAGTCCCCTCACCGAGGGATCGAAGTCCACACTGGTGATGCTGCTACCAGCTCCTTCAAGGGTCTGGTTGGCCTTCAAGCGACCTGGGGAGCCAGGAGAAGAGACAGTTGAAATAAGATCAAGAACTTCATGAAATAGAGGAATTTGGATTGACAGTGGGAAGATC
The DNA here is from genome assembly GCF_027406575.1 of Nycticebus coucang. Lineage (NCBI taxonomy): Eukaryota > Metazoa > Chordata > Mammalia > Primates > Lorisidae > Nycticebus > Nycticebus coucang. The sequence goes on along the minus strand of NC_069793.1, from coordinate 65,773,432 downwards.
AGTCTCCTCCAGTTTAAAGGACAGAATCCCTGGATCTGTTCTGCAGGCCTGGGCTGCAGGTTGTATCTCTCTTAACTGCTGGCAGTGAGTCCCAGGTGGCAGCCAGTCATTTCACAGAGAAGGCTAGAGAGGACCAGAGAGAAGGGACTGTCCCTAGGTCACACAGCAAGCCGGGCCAGGCCTAGACTTGCCTTTTCTAGGAAGCTTCCAGGCGCTCCATACCCTCCCCTTACAGAACACAAGAGCTGCCCCAAAGCAGATAATCAACTGAGACCTGAGAGCTCGAGTGACATTAGAAGGGGTGGCCTGGTGGGGCCAGGACTTGGTCCTCAAGGGCCGGTCTCTATTAGACCTCAAGATAGGGGACCCTCCCCATCGCCCCCCACCTGAGACTACTGGAGCTCAACCCTCCCCTTCTTGCAGGTCTGGACCCCAAGAACTGGCAGGGTCTACCCTTCTTCAGGGCAGCAAGCCCAGAACTCACTCTTGCCAAGGGCTTATCTAGGCACTAACCACAGAATGTTCCAGGAGGGGAACACAAGGAGGTCAGAGACCCTTACCCAGCAAGAAGCACACTGAGGATAGGGTCTGGACAGAAAGCACTAGGTTGACCTACAGAGAAGGAATCCTTACCTCCTACAACATTCCAGAGATGGATAAGGCAGTCAGCCCCTCCAGTGGCCAGGAGGCTGCCATTGGGGCCAAAACAAACAGCATTGACTTCAGAGAGGTGGGCATCCTGTGGGGAAAAGGGGAGGTTGGTGCCCTGGGTCATCCCCACACATGCCTCTTGGTGCCTGCTCACAGGCTGGCATCTCAGGTATGCCCATACACGGTATCATGGCCCACTGCTGACTTGTTGTCCCCACCCCAGGTCTCTCCATCTAAAACCTTAAATTTCAAACCTGATCCCACCAGGCCTCATCACCTCTGCCCAGACCCTGCAGCAGCCTCCCCGCTATGCTTCTCTCCTGGCTGGTCTCCTGTCTCTACCTCCCCAGTCTGTGTTCCTATTATACTATACCGGAGTGGTTCCCATCACAAGCTGTGAAGGGCAGCCTCCCAACCCTGCTAGCAGCCCAGCCTCACTTCCCCACCCTCCTGGAACCAGCCCTGGTGCCTGTCCTCCCTTCTCATTGCTCCACAAGTGCAGCCATCTCCCCCCTCACCAGCACATCCTGAGCTCCGGTAGGAAGTCGGGCAGCCACGCACACAGGAATGCTCTGGTATCGCTGCTCAGGGGCTCCCCCAATTGAATGACCTCTCCTCTTCTTGAAACTGGGGTGGGGGAAGGGCAGCAAGAGGGCATTCAGCAAAGCCTTCTGACATGGGAGCCTCCAGCTGCCCTGAAGCAGCAACAATGGAAAACAGACATGGCAGGAGGTAGAACATGACTCCAAGGTACAGACAGCACATTCCCAACCCAGCCTGTGACCCAGGGTCAGTGCAGAGATAGGGCAGGTTATGCAGAGACAGGTACAGAAGCAGAAAGAGTGGTGCGTGTGAAGAAACTCAGGGCTGAGGTTTCAGTCCTGGCCTTGCCGCTGCTTGGTTCTGTGACTCTGATCAAGTCCCTGACATTTCTGAGCCTCAGTTTCCCAGGTGTCTGGCCTCAGCTTGGAGCTCTTGGTCCCCTGTGAGGCCTCTGGATGAGGGCAGAGCCTGGAAGATAGCTGAGTGGGGCGTGGGGATGAGAGCATACTCCTAGATCCTGCCTCCCGGGTCCAACAGAGACTCACAGACAGCTGGGCACCATATGGACGGACAGGCCAAAGCACACACACAGACTAAGCCTGGACTCAGAAAGCCCAACACAGGGTACCAAGAGGCCCAACCCCTTTACACACATGGTAGCACACTCACAGGCACACACACTTACTCCAGAAGTCCCTTCACCACATCCACACAGTGGGACAGCGTCAGAGAGGTGGCTGAGGCAGACCTGGATAGAACCAAGAGATGTGCATGTGCAAACAGATGTCATTCATCCTTACACTTTACTGGAGACCCAGACGCTCATAACCTATTGAACTTGACTTCTCCAAGACCAGGGAAGTGAAGTGACCTAGACCAATCTCAGGAAGGTAGAGGCAGGGAGGGATCTGGTAACAAAAATCTTCCCAAGGGTCCACCATGATGGTAAGGACTGCCTTACCCCCATAAGTGCCCACCAACAAAAGCTCCTGGAAGGACCAGACAGCAGTGGCTCACACCTGTAATCACAGCACTCCAGAGGGCCAAGAAGCATGGATTGATTGCCTGAGCTCACAAGTTCAAGAGCAGCCCAAGCCAGAGAGAAACCCTACCTCTAAAAACAGCCAAGCGTTGTGGCGGGTGCCTCTAGTCCCAGCTACTCGGGAGGCTGAAGCAAGACAATCACTTGAGCCCAAGAGTCAGAGGTTGCTTTAAGCTATGACACCACAGCACTCTACCGAGGGCAAGGGCAACAAAGTGAGACTCCGTCTCCCCCCCCCCCAAAAAAAAAAAAAAAAAAACTCCTGGGAGACTGGGGCCTATGGGGAAGAAAGAAGGCAAATGTGCTCCCAGGCTAGGACAGCACAGGGGTGGGAAGTGGGAGTGGAAGGAAACCCTGGGCTTGTTGAGCAACCTCAGACACAACCAACAGAGTGTCCTGGGATAACTTGGCCGACCAGGGCTGTCAAGGACTTTAAGACCAGCATCTCATGCCCTTCCCCAAGGTTCCTTCACTGCCCTGAGGGGACCTGCAAGGAAAGGCTGAGGTAGAAGAGCATCTAGGTTGGGGAATAGTCGGTGTGGGGGTGGGGAGGATGGCCTCAATGACAGGCAAACCGAGACAGTTAGGGGAGATGGAGTGGAAGGCACCCAAAGATTGAAGCTCTGATCAGGTTCCATCAGTGTAAGCACACATCTACCCATGCTCACAAGTCCACAGGCAATGCCCGCCCAAATTTGTACACACGTGTGCCTCATATCCCTGGTTATGCACACGCTTGCAAACGTGTGCCTCCACACACATGCTTGGGACAACTGAGCCCTGGGCCTTACCCATAGATTCTCCCTGGTGGGTCTCATTCACCAGTCTGACACCCCCCCCCCAGGGCTCTGCTGAGGGAATGTGCTGAGGGCAGGGGTTGGGGTCCCTGAGGTGGCACTGACCCTCAGTGGCTCCAGGAAAGAAGGTCAGACCACTCCTAAGAGGTCTGAGCTATACCTCAGCCTCTCTCCAGGCCACCTTCCAATCCAAAAATGGGCCTCTAGGCCTTAGAGGAAGATTCTGGCAGCCTCTGGGGTGGGGCTCACAGTTCTGCGACAGACACCTGGGTCCTCACCTGAAGGGCCTCTTCCACTTCTCACAAGCTTCACTGTCCAGGGGCTCTGACTCAGCGGCCACGGCCACGGCCTCCTCCCTGATCCCACCGCCTAGGGTGTTTGGCCTCCTGCCAGGGGGAATGAAGTTCAGAGAGGCCCGGAGGATCCAGGCCCTCAGCTCCCTGCCCCAGGTGGAGGTGTGAATTCCCAGTGAGGAGGGGCTCTGTGGGCCCACCTGAGGGATGCACTCGTGCAGGGACCCATGAGCACACATCTCTGCACGAATCCTGTGGGCCCCATCTACTCGGGGGCCTGGGGACCGCCGCAGTGCACCCCTGTAGTCAGACGCACCGTAGGAAGCGGCGGGAGGCCGAGTACAGCCAGCTGGCTGCAGAGCACAAGAGTCAGGGCCCGCCCGTCCCGGTTCTTACTCGCTGATGCTCACAGTCTGCTTGGCAGCTTTCTTCAGCTCCTGGGACACCTGTGCCTGCTTGGCCCTGGAAGGTAGAAACGCCCGGAAGTGGCGCTTGGGGTGCCCCGGCCTTCAGGCAGAGAGGAGACCCAACCCCTCTCCTCAGCAGGCGGTCGCGGTCGCGGTCGCGCCCGCTGCCCTGTCCCTCTCAGACGCTGACTGCGAATCCGGACCCCCCAGGGGGCGGGGCCTACCCTCCGAAGGGGCGGGGCCAGCTCCCTCACCGCTCCCGGCGCTCGTTGCACAGGTTGCGCTCCGCGGCGGCGCGCGCTTTGCGCTGCAAGAGTCTCTCCAGCAGGTCGCGCGCCTCCTCCTGGAGCCGGCGCAGGGCCGCCTCCTGGAGCCCGGCGAGCGCGCGCAGCTCCTCGTAGTCCGCCAGCTGCACGGCGTTCCGCGCCTGCTGCTCCTCCACCTGCCGGGCGTGCTGCACCCGCTCCTCTCGCAGCTGCGCCAGGCGGGCCTCCAGCGCCGCCAGCCTGGAGGGAGCAGTGGGTTTCGAGCCTCTGCCGTCTCTGCCCAGTGGGAATACCCGCCTCGGAACCAAGACAGACTAGCTTAACTCTGAGCGAGCTCTCTCCAACCAGTCTTTTGCTGTCAGAGGCCTCCGGGATTCCAACCACAGTCTTGGGCTATGGGCACACGGGCAAAGCTCTAGGACCCGAGCTTCCCAGAGCTGGGAGCCGTACCTCGCCAAACAGTCCGCGCCTTACCTGTTTTGCCGCTCCTGCAACTCCGACTCCAGGGTGCCCAGGGCTGCGCTCTTCTCCACCACCTGGTAGGCCATCTGGAAGCGGCGGAGGGGCCAGACAGGTGGGCATGGGTGTCTCTGTGCAGTGCTCACACCCAGCCTGCAGCCCCTCCCGGGCAGAAGGGGCCGGTGGGACAGTCTGCTACTCCACCCGCCCGCCCCCTACTGAAAAGAAAGCTGAGGCTCAGAGAGGTTTGGGATCTTGCACAAGGATGCACTGCTGCTTTGTGTAACAAGGGAAAGGCCTGAGGCCCTGCAGTCTGACATGTTGGTTTCCATCCTAGCTGTGCCTCTTAGTTTCTCTGTCACCCCGGGGTAGTCACTGAACCTCTTTAGCAAGAAGAATCTGCTCCATTTCCTCATCTGCAAAATGGGAACAATAGTGCATAGTGCTTACTTCATATGGTAATACTCTGAAGAGGAGTAACATTTCAAATGCTGACAAACGTTTTATAGCACTTGCACGTGCCATGCCTTGTTCTGAGCACTCTACACATATTAATTCTTTAAATTCTCATAACAATGTAAGATTGGAATTGCCATTCTCCTTTGGCAGGGACATTGACACAGAAAGGTTAAAGTGTCTTGCCCAAAGTCACATAGCTAAGTGGCAGAGCTGATATTTGAGCCCAGGCCACCCATTATATTATCGTCCAGTTGAAGTACTGACCTATAGGAGGGGTTCAAGGGATGTGAGTTCTGTTCCCCAAAGCATCTCCAACAGCTGGCTTCCGGTGCCATCCCCAACCCCTGGCCTTTGCAATCACCAATGTCAGAGAGGAGGGAGGATCCCCTAGCAGAGGCACACAAGGCTAAGAACAGGAAGGGACTGTAGGAGCACAGGGCCCAGACTGATTACTGGAGCTTCCCCACCAGCCTGGGTGTGAGGTGAGCATCATTTCATCTGTACTCCTGCCTCACTAAGCACTCCGTCAGCTGACAGCCAAGAGCTGGCAAAGCCCAACTCCCACCTTTTGGAGCTGAGGAAGTCAGTGAGAAAGACACAGGGAGTCATGGCAGTGCAGGTGGACAGTACCGACTTTGCTCCCCAATCCCTCCTTACCAGGTCCATGTGAGAAAAACACAGGAACAGGTTAGCAATAAGAGCCCCCAGCCTTGGCTGGGGCCAGAGGTGCTCAGAACCTGTGCCCCTAATGTTCCTCGTTCACACTGGGGAGAAATGCCTTGCCTGGGGTCTCTTTCTCACTGACTTCCTCAGCACCAAAAGGTGGGAGATCTTTGTGGTGATGAAATAGTGCCTGTGTCTTGATGGTTGCACACATCTACGCATGGGATAAAAAAAGGAAGAACTATATATATATACTTTCATACCAAATCAGTTTCCTGGTTGTATGTACTATATTTATGCAAGATGTAGACAATGGGGGGAAAGGTACACAGGAATTCTCTGTACTGTCTTTGCAACTTCCTATGAATCCCTATTTCAAAGTAAAAAGTTATAATAATGATAAATGCTTATGTTATATGAAAAAGTGCTAAGGAGAATTAAAGAAAAAGCCCCCATCCCCATCCCCTGGCATATCCAATGGGAACAGACTGTGTCCCGGGAAGGAGTGTGCAGAGGGGGCCGTGAGCTCAAAGGAGATGCCACAGGAGGCTGGAGAACTCGAGTGGGGAGCAGGGCTGAGGAACTTTGGAAGATCTACACCATGCTATACTGGGGAGAGGTGATGAAAGGGGCTTTTTTTGGTGTTTGTGAAAGAGGCTCTTCCTTTTTATTCTATGGTCTTCTAGTCTCTAAAATTCTTTACAACAAGCATGTTTTGTGTATTGCTTGCCTTTAGTGGAGACCATTTTTGTTATTAAAAGATATCACTCCAAATGTTATATGGAGAATAGACAGGAGGTTCCCAAGGAGTCACCCTCCAGCTAAGGATAAGAGTAACTTGGACCAGTTCAAATATGATACAGGAACCAGAAGTTGATGGATTTGGAGGCAGAGTCAACAAGCTGGTGACCAACGCAGGACAGAGGGCTGGGAAGAGTCAGAGGTGTTTTGACTTTCCAGCATGCATGACAACCACTTGGGGCAGTCACAGGAGGGACAGTCCACCATATCCATCACTTAGCCTACACATACTCATTAGTATGGACTGTGGAGACAGGCCTCAAGGATACAACAAGGCAAAACAAAGGCATCCCTGGTCTTGGGGAGCTTACAGCCCAGCAGCTGGGGTCAAATGTTTGAGAATCACCTCTCAAGCAAACATTAAGTTGCCACTACAACAGCGCCTGTGCGGGAGAGGCTCTCAAATGAGTTCATACCCTATGCTAACACCTGTGTTGGGCAGGTGACTTAGCATGCTATGACTAGATGTGTATTTACTGGCCCAACTCAATCTTCTTAGGAGGACTGGAAGCCCCATAGAGCCAGGTCTTGCTCACCACCACTGCATTCCATTTTCCTTGGCAATAGCAAATTTTTTTTTTTTTTTTGAGACAGAGTCTTACTTTGTCACCTCTGGTAGAGTGCTGTGGTGTCACAGTTCACAGCAACCTCAAACTCCTGGGCCCAAGCGATTGTCTTGCCTCAGCCTCCCAAGTAGCTGGGACTACAGGCACTTGCCACAATGCCTGGCTATTTTTAGAGATGAGGTCTCACTCTGGCTCAGGCTGGGCTCGAACTTGTGACCTCAAGCAATCCACTCGCCTCGGCCTCCCAAGTGCTGGGATTACAGACATGAGCCACCAAACCCGGCCTGGCAATAGCAATTATTAATAAACATTGAAAGAATAGATGGGGCGGCGCCCGTAGCTCAGTGGGTAGGGCACTGGCCACATACACCAAAGCTAGTGGGTTCGAACCTGGCCCAGGCCAGCTAAAACAACAACAACTGCAACAACAGCCACAACAAAAATAATCGGGCATTGTGGCAGGCGCCTGTAGTCCCAGCTACTTGGGAGGCTGAGGCAAGAGAATTGCTTAAGCCCAAGAGTTGGAGGTTGCTGTGAGCTGTGACACCATGGCACTCTACCCAGGGCAACAAAGTGAGACCCTGTCTCAAAAAAAAAAAAGAATGGGGATGGCGCCTGTGGCTCAAAGCGGCCAAAAACTACAAAAAAAAAAAATGAATGAATGAATGGAGATCACAGAGGGTAGAGGGTAGATTTGTATGGAAGAGGGTTCAAAGCCTGGATTTACCTCCCTAAGCCTCAGTTTCCTCTTCTGCAACCATAATGTGAAGGATTAGCTGAAATAATGCTTAGCTCAGTGCCTGCAAGGAGTCAACTCTTAAAATGGTGTTGGGCATATTATTACATGTAAGATTTTGAGTCTAATTTTAGATCTTATATCCAAAAAGCAACTGACCAAGAGAGTTATGAGCATTGAAGAGAAGGCTGGGCTAGAGACAGACCTGGGAGTCATCAAAGAGACAGTCCCTAAGACAGACATGAGCCACCGAACCCGGCCTGGCAATAGCAATTATTAATAAACATTGAAAGAATGGATGGGGCGAATGAATGAATAAGTGAGCCAACCAAGTTCCAAGAACTTCCATATTTAAAAGGAGGGGACAGACAGGGAAGAGGGAAAGAAGCCCAGGAAGGAAGTTCAGAAGCAACAGCCACAGAAATGAGAGGAAAACCAGGAAAGTGCGGGGAAAGAGAAGCCAAGAGACAGTGCTCTATTGTAGGGGCGAGTTCAGGCGTAGTGTCAGGTGGAGGGACCACATCCTGCCCATGGACTAAATGAGCTTATTTCTTTAGTTTGCAAATGTACATTGAGGACAACTGGTGCTAGGCCTTGGGGTAAGGCCTGAGCAAGGGGTGAGGAGTAGAGCAGGCTAAGCCAACTGGATGGGGAATAGGCAGTGAAGCACCTGCACACCTCACTCCCTCTAGCTGCTGTCACAGCCTTCTTCATCCTATGGTTCCAGGAGTGCTCTACCCCTGCCCAACTTCCAAGTCAGTGGGGCTCACTCACAGCACTAGACTTGGGGGGTGCTGCAAACATAGCAAGTACTCCTCACTTGCTGGCCCCCTTGGACCATGTCTCCCAGCCCCAAAGTTCAGGACCCTGGCCCTGCCCCATTCATAGACCCCTACCCAGCTTACCTCACCACAAACCAGCCGGAGCCCCTCCTCCTTCTCCTGCCACTTCACCCTCAGAGTGGCCAGTGCTGGGGCTTGGTCTAAGTCAGGCCCTGACTCCTCCTCCCTGCCAACAAATCAGAGAGTGGTTCTCATTGTCCCTCCATTCACCCCAAAGTGTGAGGCACCCAGAGGATGCCACATAAAAGGCCTGAAACAAGAGCCATTGACTTTCTCCTGGGGAAGATGCAAGTCAGCAAAAAAAAACAAGTCTCCAGAAATTAGCAGTCCATGACTCCTCTGTTCTGGAAGCCCCCAGACCCTCGGTTCCCCAGCCAAGAACCCTCCTCAAGAAGAACCTTGCAACTCTGAGCCCCAACCCTTTCCTGGTTCTTATCTTCACTCCTTCTTTGGAATAAGCAGTAAGACCCTTTCTGTAGGCATCAGGTAAGGAATGGAGAGATGGAAAAAGACTGAGAAGGGTAAAAGACAAGAGTGCAGGGTGCAAGGGGAAGGAGATTGGACACACGCAGAAAGATAGACTGAAAAGGGCAAGGGAGAGAGGAGATTTTGCTGCCCCCCCCACACACACACACACCACCACCCCTGGGCAGCAGACAGGGACCAGGAGAGAACCCAGCACAGGCAGTGGGAGCAGGGCCCAGGCCAGGCAGCTCATTGTGACCATGGACATACATACACTCACCAGGGGCCCTGGTGAGTGGTGGGAGTAACATCATTTGGCTCCAGCTGCAGCTTCTCTGAGAACTTGTCCAGCAGCTCAGCCTTCTCTAGCAGATGGTTATCTGGGGGTGCACAGGTTAGTCTAGAGATAGATGCTTTCTAGCAGACCCCTGGCATACAAGTAACCTCTGGCAGGAGAGCTGCAGGAGCCCAGGATTCTGGGAGTGGGAAAGATTCCGGTGGAGTGGACTCTGCCCCTTGCCAGAGAGGTATTTGTGCAACACTATAGAACTTTCAGCCTTGCCACAGCCTCCTCACAGCACCAGCCCCCAGGCTCACCCAGAAGAGGACCTGCTGTCCCAGGGACTGAAGAATGGCCACTGCTGGGAGCATCCAGGGATGACTGGGTACTGTCTGCTGAGGGTCTTGAAAGAAGGAAGGGCCTTGGGATTGATTTATCCCTGCCCTAAAGAAGAAGAGCTTGGCCACATGATGAAACAAATTGAGCTCCACCTACCTATGTCTTTTGGCAAGTCACTTCCCCTCCAAGGACTCTAATTATCTGGACTGAAAAATAATCCTAACTTCCCCAGGATTGGTGTAAGATCCCCTCAGACCAGAAAAGAAAGTCCTTGAGCAACTATCCAGCAGACCTGTGTGAGTTTGGCGGTTTGACCCTGAAACATACCGCCTTCCCCCATCCAGAGTCACTTCCTCTTTTCTCATTAGTTGCAGCATAGGATAGGGGTGGTAAGCCCAGGCTTAGCTCCTTAGCTCCCTTCCCTCACCCAGTGCCTTGCCTGCCCCTTGAGCTCATGGGTCTGGCCTAGTTCTCACACAAACCCCACCTCAGCCCCCAGGGTACTGCACTCTTACCTCACCAACAAATTTATGCCCAATTAACAGCCATGAACCTGGGGCTCAGGGAGATGACCTGCCAAAGACCACAAAGATGACTAGACCTTCAGTCTGTTTGATTTCTCTAGGTCCTCAGACTTGCAACTCCCAGAGGATAGATGGGGGATAACTTCTTCCTCAAACTGGATGGTTCCACTGCCCATCAGAGCAGTGAAGTGAGGCTGCCTGGATGTAGGGGTTTGGCCTCACAACCTTTAAGAGAGAGGACCAGCAGTTTGGAAGGTGGTTGTGGTTGAACTTCAAATCCCAGACATACAATGTCAGGTGACCAGAGGTGCTATACACAGATGCAGACCTGTTTGTTCATCCTGCCTTAAACCACCACACCTCTTGACCCACACTTTCCACAGCTTGGGGCCTGTAAGGACTCTCCTAAAGCTGGGCTAGACCGGCACATAGGTGCTCCACAAACCTGCACCATCACCTATTAGTGACAGCGCCTGAAATTCAGAACTTTATCCTTATAGACTCAGAGTTCCACTCCTTCCCCCGACTGCCAACAAGTGACTGCTCTGGAGACTCCCACGTTCCTTGACTGCACTACCGGGATCAGACCCTGCCCTGGGAACCGCTGGGGAGAGGAAGGCACAAGATACTCTGCAAAACCAACACTCAGGGATGAATCAGTATCTTGGAAATCCAGCTCGTGGGACGCAGAGCCGGGTCATGAGTGGCGAAGAGGGCAGGAGTACCAGGAAGGGGCTCTAACCCAGAAAGAGCTCTAAGTCTAAGCAGAGCCGAGATTGGAAGGGACAGGAATCCTGGCCAGTTGGGAGTGGGGTGTAACAGATTCAAGGCACAAGGCACAGGGCGTCGGAAGAAGGAAGGCGCTGGCACACTTGGGTGATAGCCAGAGGAGTTAGACAAACCCTCTCCCCGCGCCCTGAGCTCCCTCCCTTCAATTCCAAGCCCCCTAAGAGCGTACTCACAGGCTTGCACCAGATCCAGGAAGAGTGCCTTTTGCGTGCGATCCCGCTCCCGCAACTGCCGCACAATGTGGAGTTTCCAGCCGGCGACAGGGTCGCCGGGGGTAGCCGGCCTGGCCATGACCGTTCTCTCCCTCCCTCCAGGGGCTCATCTACTGTCCCCAAAGGCGCGGCCGGGGCGGGGCCTCGGCCTAGTGGGGACTCCGTGACGTCAGACGGCAAGAAGTGGTGGGGAATCCCCGGATTGTACCAAGAGCATTCCCGGGGGAAGAACTGGACTCTAGAGGTCGAAGAAAGGCGCCTCAGGATCTCTACCGCTGGGAGCCTCGAGGAGGCCTCCCCCATGCCTGGTGGCGCGCTCCGAAGGCGGGGCCTTCAGGGCCAGGGTTCCTTAACCCCACAGCTCCCAGACCAAATGCAGAAGTAGCATCCGCTGCGCTCCAAACTAGAGCCATAAAAACCTCTCACACCCGGATTCTTAGTAGACAGAGACACAAGGTATACACAGTATGATAGCGAGGTGAAAAAGTACAGACGAGGAAGAGACTGGAGGGAAGAGGCCCGCTTTTTGCAGATGATGGTATTAGAGCTGGGTTTGTGAAGGATCAAATAGTAATTGGCCGAGGGAGAGAGAAAAGCAACTCTAGATCTGGGGAAGAACAAGTGCAGAGGTTTCATGACAAAAAAACCCAAGATTTGGGAATAAAAGGAAAGTAGGCAGAACTGTCCCTGTGGGGAGCAAGGTTTAGGACCTTAGGATGGTCTCCAAAGATATAGGTTCCCTGAAAGTAAAAGGATGAACTGATTTCATCTGGAAGAGTCCTGGCCCAGAGGAAAGAAGGGGCTTGCTTACCTGTGCTTGGTTGCAAGGTCATGGATGGCTACTTTAGCAACAGTCCATCATCCTGACTCAGGGCCACCTGAGTGTACTACATCTCTTGTAATACACTTGAAAGTAAATCATGGGTCGCAGGGAACTATGATCAAACTATCTCTAGCAAGACTCCTGTCCAGAGCTCTACAAGCACACGTTGGGGTGAAAAACAAAAGGAGGAATTCACCTGGCACAGCGTCACCATGGGACACGCCAGCCAGTGGGTCCTGGCCATCCTCAGGAAACAATGAGAATTGGGCACTGTTCAGCAACCTTACAGGCCGTAGAGGTGAAAAGTGTTGGGGGTTGCAGGGTCCCAGTTCCTCGAACCCAGCTGACCTGGTTCCATTACTAGGCTGAACTAGAAAGTTCAACCGAAGTGAGGGGGTGATTGAAAATGAATTTTCAAAATTCATTTGAAAATGAGCAAAAATGAATGGAAACTGAAAATAAAACTGGAGTGTGTGGTTAGGAAGTAAAAGTAACTTGCACAAGTTTTGGGATAACAAAGAGAAATTTTATTTATTTTATTTATTAGGAAGAACAAAGAGAAAGTTTAGAGCACTTCTCTCTCAGGAAGGAACAGAGGGCAGAGAGACAGAGACTCAAAGGCCTGCCTTTGAAATCAGTTGCAAGTCTGTCACTGGCCTCTCTGTGCCTCAAGGCAGTATTGCCCTTTTCTATTGGTCACTGGTTATCTCTTTTTATTGGCCATTGGTTATGTGGGTTACTTCATACCTACATTCTTAGGGCCCTCCAGGCTTCCTAGTGCCAGGTTTCCTTCCCACCCCCCTTGAATCTCATTTTTAGTGTCCCTTCTCAGTAAGAATGGGATGGGGCTGGGTCACAGGACTTAGAAAAGCCAGTGACACTCCAGGACAGTGTAGGCCTTCTCTGCTTGGAAACCACAATGAACTGGGCTCAGTCCTTCACACGTCCTAATCTTAAACCCTTGAGGCCTTTGCACAAGCTGTGCTTAGTATTGGGAACACCTTCCCCTGTAGTCAGTTTGGCTCCTAGTCCTCCAGGACCACTTTCCTATCCTTGCACTGAACTAACGCTTCTCTGACACCAGCCCCAGGGCCTCCATAGCCCTATATGTCCTCTACCGCCACAGTCATCAGACCATGTTATTATTTGTGGGGCTCCCCTTGGGGCGGGGCCTGGATCCCTGGTATCTCTTCACCTCTAGCCTCAATCCAGGCCTGGGCTGTCTGTAGAAGGAGTACTTCTGTTAAAGATAGGTGGCAACGGGCGGCACCTGTGGCTCAAGGAGTAGGGCACTAGCCCCATATACCAGGAGTGGCGGGTTCTAGTCCTGCCAGCATTATGGTGTGTGCCTGTAGTCCCAGCTACTTGGGAGGCTGAGGCAAGAGAATCACTTAAGCCCGAAGTTTGAGGTTTGCTGTAAGCTATGATGCTATGGCACTCTACCAAGAGGGACATACTGAGATTCTGTCTCAAAAAAAAAAAAAAAAACTTCTGTGAGAAAATCTGCCTAGCAATCACCTATCCCATCCCAGACTGGCATCACCCTGTAGCCAAAGATAATTATTTCAAAACAATTATGTAATCCTCTTTTTTTTTTTTGCTTTAAAAACCTTTGCCTTGGGCAAGTGCAGTGGCTCATGCCTGTAATTCCAGCAGTCTGGGAGGTTGAGGCCAGAGGATTACTTGAGATCAGGAATTCAAGACCAGCTTGAGCAAGAGGGAGACCCCATCTCTACCAAAACATAAAAAAGTTTGCTGACCATTGTGGCATGTGCCTGTAGTCCCAGCTACTCAGTAGGCTGAGGTAGGAGGATCTCTTGAGCATAGGAGTTTGAAGTTGCAGTGAGCTATGATGCCACTGCATTCTACACAGAATGACAGACTGTTTCAAAACAAACAAAAAACCTTGTCTTTAAGTCCCTAAATACTTACATAGTTTGCTATGGCATATGTATTCCCATTGTAATGCTCTATTCTCAAATAAACATTTTCTTTTTTTTTGCGGTTTTTTTTTTTTTGGCCGGGGCTGGGTTTGAACCCACTACCTCCAGCATATGGGGCCGGCACCCTACTCCGTTGAGCCACAGGTGCTGCCCACATTTTCTTTACAGACTATCTCTCTCTCTCTCTGATTATTTAGGTTGACACTTTAAAAGGAAAATATTATTTGTGATGTAATTAGGTAAAGTACACCCCTCCTCCCACTAAGACAGCGGTTCTCAACCTGTGGGTCGTGACCTACAGGAACTATATTAAAGGGCCACAGCATTAGGAAGGTTGAGAACCACTGCGCTAAGGGGAGAAATTGTGATTTCAGCATCATTCAATACTGGCTGATGTGAAAAAAGCTTTGACATTGGGCAAAAAAATGGAATATGATCCCATATTAATTCTTTTTTTTTTTTTTTTTTTTTTTTTTTTGTAGAGACAGAGTCTCACTGTACCGCCCTCGGGTAGAGTGCCGTGGCGTCACACGGCTCACAGCAACCTCTTAACTCTTGGGCTTACGCGATTCTCTTGCCTCAGCCTCCGGAGCAGCTGGGACTACAGGCGCCCGCCACAACGCCAGGGTATTTTTTGGTTGCAGTTTGGCAGGGGCTGGGTTTGAACCCGCCACCCTCGGCATATGGGGCTGGCGCCCCACTCACTGAGCCACAGGCGCCGCCCCCCCATATTAATTCTTTTATTTATTTATTTAGAGACAGAGACTCACTGTCCCCTTCGGAAAAGTGCCGTGATGTCACAGCTCACAGCAACCTCCAATTCTTGGGCTTAAGTGCTTCTCTTGCCTCAGCCTCCCAAATAGCTGGGACTACAGGCACCTGCCCCAACGCTAGCTATTTTTTTGTTGCAGTTGTCATTGTTCTTTAGGTGGCCCAGGCTGGGTTCAAACCCACCAGCCTCAGTGTATGTAGCTGGCACCCTACCCACTGAGCTATGGGTGCCACCCGATATTAGTTTTTAAATTTTTCTTTTCTTTTTTTTTTTTTTTTTGAGACAGAGCCTCAAGCTCTCATCCTGGGTAGAGCGCTGTGACATCACAGCTCACAGCAACCTATAACTGGGCTCGAGCGAGTCTCTTGCCTCCGCCTCCCAAATACAGGTGCCTGGCACAGCGCCCGGCTATTTTTTGGTTGCAGCCATCATTGTTGTTTGACAGGCCTGGGCTGGATTAGAACCCACCAGCTCAGGTGTATGTGGCTGGCGCCTTAGCCGCTTGAGCCACAGGCGCCGAGGCTTTTTTTTTTTTTTTAGACAGAGTCTTACAATGTGGTACCCAGCAAAAGGACCGCTAAAGGCCCCTGTCTCAGCCTGTTTCAGCCTTAGTCCCCCGCATGTCCCCCCCAGTTAATTCCTCAAACAGGTTTCAGAATAGAACAAGTAAATTCCCTGAGTTCCTAAGAACTCCTAGCAACAGGTAACAATGATAGAACTTAAACAATGGTGAAATAAATTACCTATGTGAAGTTCCCAAGGTACTGCATCCCCCAAGTTGTCCCCATGGCAAGTTAGTCCCCATGCCAGCTGCCATGATGTAACTGTAACCAGTGCCAAACCCCCCGACTCTCTGTAACCCCGCCCTCGTGCCAACTGCCACGCTGTAGCCCCCTGCTCTACCCCTGAGCTAACCAGCCACGTTCTGCTTGTTTTTGCTTGGCTTGCCACGTAGCACAAAAAGGGTATAAAAGACAGCCTGCTTTTCTCTTCGGGGCCGTTGGCCCTTTGGGCAACGACCCACCTGCGCAGTTGTAATAAATCACCGCAGTCCCCTGCACAGGTAATAATAAATCACCATCTGATTTATACCTGAAGTGGGGTCTGAGTCTTTCTTACAGGTGGCAAATAATTACAACAACTAAGTTGACCTTGGTAGAGTGCCATGGCGTCACAGCTCACAGCAACCTCAAACTCTTGGGCTTAAGCAATTCTCTTGCCTCAGCCTCCCATGTAGCTCAGATATAGGCACTGGCCACAACGCCCAGCTGTTTTTTTGTTGCAGGCCTGGGCTGGGTTTGAACCCACCAGCCTCGGGGTATGTGGCCCTACTCACTGAGCAACAGGCGCCGCCCCCCACATAATTTTTATTTATTTATTTATTGCAGTTTTTGGCCAGGGCCGGGTTTGAATCTGCCACCTCCAATATATGGGGCTGGTGCCCTACTCCTTTGAGCCACAGGCACCGCCTCCCCCACATTAATTTTTAAAGAGCCATGTTTGAGTAAATAAGAAGAATACATGTTTCTGGCTCGGCGCCCGTAGCTCAGTGAATAGGGTGCCAGTCACATACACCGAGGCTGGTGGGTTCGAGCCTGGCCTAGGCCTGCTAAACAACGACAACTGCAACAAAAAACAGCTGGGCATTACAGTGGGTGCCTTTAGTCCCAGCTACTTGGGAGGCTGAGGAAAAAGAATTACTTAAGCCCAAGCAAGAGTTTGGGATGTTGTTAGCTGTGATGCCACAGCACTCTACCAAGGGCTACATAGTAAGACTGTCTCAAAAAAAAAAGAAGAATACACATTTCTTTGGCAGATGAGAAGTGACAGAGGTGGAGTGGGATGAAGTGGCAAAAGGGTCCTTTACAAGGAAGTTAGATGAGTTAATACTCAAATTATTGAGTATTTGGTTTCAAAATGTGTTAGAGAAAAAGACAAGCACACGGGTGGCGCCTGTGGCTCAGGGGGGTAGGGTGCCGGCCCCATATACCGAGAGTGGCGGGTTTGAACCCGACCCCAGCCAAACTGCAACAAAAAATAGTTGAGCATTGTGGCAGGCGCCTGTGGTCCCAGCTACTTAGGAGGCTGAGGCAAGAGAATCGCCTAAGCCCAGGAGTTGGAGGTTGCTGTGAGCTGTGACATCACAATACTCTACAGAGGGTGATAAAGTGAGACTGTCTCTAAAAAAAAAAAAAAAAGCCAAGCACAGCTTAAAGAAAGCTTCTTCCCGGGCGGCGCCTGTGGCTCAGTGAGTAGGGCGCCGGCCCCATATACCGAGGGTGGTGTGTTCAAACCCAGCCCCGGCTGAACTGCAACAAAAAAATAGCTGGGCGTTGTGGCGGGTGCCTGTAGTCCCAGCTGCTCCTGAGGCAAGAGAATCACATAAGCCCAAGAGCTAGAGGTTGCTGTGAGCCGTGTGACGCCATGGCACTCTACCGAGGGCAGTAAAGTAAGACTCTGTCTCTACAAAAAAAAAAAAAGAAAGAAAGAAAGCTTCTTCCCATAGTACTCACCCTCCCTCCCAGCAGCAGACAGGTCACAGCCTGGCCCTCTGCAGAGCTGTTAGAGTTGGCACCTATAGAAAGCACCAATCTCAGTGAAAACAGGTGGCTGTGAAATTCCCAAAGCACTAGAAGGGACCAGGGACTGAATGAGGTGGAGACACTGACTAGAAGGACATAAAGGAATAGGATCATGAGAGCTCAGATCAGGAGAAGGGGAGACAGGTGAGACCTCCTCTGCAACTTCCACCTTTAGGCCCAACCCTTTGTTGAAGGGACAAGGACAAGGCACAGAACAAATCAGGCCTTGTTTCTATCTTCTGCCACCTGAAACCCTCCAACTTTCTAAGGTTTTAGGATACTCACCTGTGTGAAAACAAGTGAATCAATGTGATGCAGTTTGAGGACAGAGGGTGAAGAAGTACCTGGGCCAGGTGAGGAGTGGCTCCCACCCATCTCATGGTGAGAGGTGGCTAGTGCCTAGTTCTTACTTGGAACACAGCAGTGAAGAGTGGTTGCCCTCCAACCAAAGAAAGAATGATCTGGGGCTGGGTGGCTGGGTAAGAGTTCAGTTTGGAACACAATGAATTTAAGAACCTTTGGAGTCAACCAGAGTGAAATGTCCTAGAGGCAGGGGAATGTCCTGAGCAGGAGAGTTGGGAGTTGTAAGCATATGGATGGAAGTGAACAAGGTCATCTGAAGAAAATGCTGTGACAGGACGGCGCCTGTGGCTCAAGGAGTAGGGCACCGGTCCCATATGCCGGAGGTGGCGGGTTCAAACCCAGCCCCGGCCAAAAAAAAAAAAAAACCCACAAAAAAAAAAAAAGAAAATGCTGTGACAGACCTGCAGCAGGCCAATATTTCAGTGTCCCAGCCCAATCAGCCAAAGACTACCAGGGACATTCCCATAGTCTGGTGAAAAAAGGTTTGTTGATCCCTTGCAAGAAGAAAACACACCAGAGAAACCATGGGATGTAGGGTGGCACCTGTGGCTCAGAGGGGTAGGGCGCTGGCCTCATATGCTGGAGATGGCAGGTTCAAACCCAGCCCCGGCCAAAAACTGCAAAAAAAGAAAGAAAGAAAAGAAACCATGGGTTGTTCCACTAAGCACAAAGGAAAAGAAAGTTATAGGGTTTGAGAGGGGGTAGAGATGAGATGAAATTTAAATGAAAGCAATATTTTTATAGGGTTAAAGCAAGGCACAGTTGTGTGTAAAGGGGTCAACATCTGGTCTGGACTGCTAAGTCTACTTAGAACCAATAAAGTTAAGATGGATGTGGAATATTGTGTTCAAAACTTCTTGTCTTGGCTCGGCACCTATAGTACAGTGGTTATGGCACCAGCCAATACACCAGCCAAATCCAGCCCAGGCCAGCTAAACAATGGCAACAACAACAACAACAACAACAAATAGCTGGGTGTTGTGCTGGGCGCCTGTAGTCCCAGCTACTTGGGAGGCTGAGGCAAGAGAATCGCTTAAGCCCAAGAGTCGGAGGTTGCTGTGAGCTTAAACACCACAGCACTCTACCAAGGGCGACATAGTGGAGCTCTGTCTCCAACAACAACAAAACCCCAACTTCTTGTCTGAATCGCTGTACCTGGGCTATAAATCATTTCACTTGGTGACTTAGGTCCTCTGAAACAGGAGTTTTGTTGTACCCATGTAACTTAAAACAGCAAAGTTTCTGACACAGGAGTCTATGATTTTAGAAAACGATGATGCTCAGTTACAAGCAGTCACTCAAAGTAAAAGGTCATTATGATATTTTACAGCTGCAGTATTGGGAAAAATATGTCCTATTAATGTTACAGCTGCCTTTCAGATTATTATCTATGTCTCTCTTATTCCAGCCTGAGCAGTAGCAAGGCAGATTCTACACACAGCACTGATTTGTAGATTTAAAGGCAACAGTGAGGTAGGAAGCTGCAAAGGCTGTCAGTAGTGAATTAAGCAAGAACAGATGGGTGACTATTGGTGTGGAAGGTATGAAGAGGTCTAGTTTACTAAACTGTCTAATAAGGTAACCACTATCCACAGGTGAGTGGCTGGCTAAACTTAAATTAGACACAATTATAAGAGGGAATTTACCTAACAAATACAATCAGTGTAACCTAATTCTTTGAACTCTCAATGAATCCCAAATAATAAAAAAACTTTAATTAAAAGAAATTTTAAAATAAATTCAATTAAGTAAAAATTTTGATTCCTCCATGGCATTTAGCCACATGTCTAGTGTTTAGGGGACACTGATAAGTGGTTTTACAGCAGAAAGTTCTACTGAACAGCAGCTGGCTGAAAACTGGAGTTCCAAGCTGTTGTGAGTGCAGTCTCAGGGGTGTGGAGGGAGGAAGCCCCGTGTGAGGTGCACACAGCTAGTAGGTAGGACTCTTTCGAAAACACAGCCCTAACAATGCGACTCCTTTCCTACGGCAGCTACTGTGCAACTCATGCGTATCTGAACCCAAAAGCCCAGAACTTCAGCTCCATTGCCTCACAACCTTTCCGGGCCAGCACTAACCCCCCACCACCTTCTCCAAACTCCCTCTCCCAAGGTGCGACGGGCCCCTTCCCGCGACTCTGACTCTTTGTCTCCTGGGAAATGTAGTTTCTACAGCATTCCAACCCCAGAAAGGTCCTAGCCATGAACTACAGTTTCCAAGGGGCAGTGCGCGAGCCGTCCCGGTCCAATTATCTGAGATCTGCGGTCTGCGGGCTTGCAGCTATGGCGGTCCGTGCCGGCACCTGAGGCTTAGTGGAGCGGGGACTGAGACTCTTGGCGTCCGGGGTGCGAAGAAGGACGGCGAGTACGTTGTGCCTTCTCCTGCAGCTCCTCAGATCTCTGCCACTCTGGGGCCTTGAAGACGCCTCAAATGAAGTGGAGCCGACAGAGTCCCCAGAAAACCATGGTGACCAAGCGGCGGCAACCCGGAAGGGGCTGGGAAAGCGTTGCCCTTAGTCGGACTTGGAGTAACCCCGGGGCCATCCGTCTGGTGGCCCCGGGCCAGAAGCGCACGCACAAATGCGCGGCCTCCGTAAACAACAAGGAGCGCCTGCGCAAGAGGAGCGCCTCAGGGTCGGCACGCGGGGGCGCCCTAACGAGGATGACTAATAAATAGTAACGTAACTGTCTGCTCATTTTCCTTTTGTCTTTTCTGGTTTGCAAAGCACGACCCCTTCGTTGCCTCTGCTAATTCCATCCTCATGTTAGTCCTTTTACAAATAGGTCATCAAGTCAGAGAAAGTCAAGCAGAATCTCAGCATCACAGAGTGTGGAGGACCAGAGAAGGATCAAGATTCAAGGACTTTAGGCAAGGCTGTACCTGCAACTTAGTGTGTGACTCAGGGTAATTTTGTTCCTTTAGGGACCTAGCTTTCTCATTGGTAAATGGGAATAGGTTGTTGTGAAGATCAAATGAAATCCAGGAGTGAAAACAATTTAGTTTACTTTTGGGGAATTTACCCAAGCAGTCTATAAAGGCAAAAAATAATTGTAGTCAGGTGATTGCAGATTGAGGGACCCATTTCCTCATTCTACAGATTGCAAAACTGAGGGCCCCAAGAGGGTTAGGGGCTTTGCCCTCGGTCTCAGCAGTCTCTGAGTAAGGACTAAAGCCTAGCCTTCCTGCCTTTGGTCCTGGAGCCCTACCTTGCACCCTAAGGATCAGTGTCTGTATTGGATATCAAGTTAGAGAGACCAACTATAACTTGAGAACCTGGGGGGTCCCTTTGCCCATTCCTTATCCTAACCCCCACTTTGGCCTGATGGAAAGGGCCCTGTGCTCTGTTGAGATGACCACCAGAGGCAGGAAGTTGAGGAGGGTCTGGGGAATCCTAGAGAACAGTGTTGCTGGAGCTGTACAGACCCTGCTTCTCCGGACAGTGGTCCAGGTAAGGAAAAGAGCCCGGGTATGACAGAAGACAGATGAGGAGCAGTACTAAGGGGACAGACTTTGAATGGAAAGGAGTGGGGAGGCATTGGACTTTCTTTCCGAATCTGGGAGGAGTTGAATGTCCAGGAAACTGAGTTGAGTGCTCAGGTGCTGGGGAGCTGGAGATGATACCTGGGCTGGCCTGGGTGATAAGAGGAAGTGATGAAGTGATTGAGCTGAAGCTGTAGGAGCTACTTCCCCAGCCAGGTGGAGCAGCAAGGTGACACCATAGGTACACTATGCCACTCACAGGATCATGCAGCTGCCCACGAAGGAAGTGAACTTTTCTCTGTTCCTTGTAGCAATGAAACTAGGATATATGCAGCTATTTCTCTCTGGAGTGCTTTTAGCAGTTGGGGGAAAGTGGGGGGAGGTGCTGGGAGACCCTGAGATCTTTGATCTTTTTTTTTTTTTTTTTGCAGTTTTTGGCCAGGGCTAGATTTGAACCTGCCACCTCCAGCATATGGGGCCAGCGCCCTACTCCTTGAGCCATAGGGGCCGCCCGAGACCCTGAGATCTGACTGCAGATTGGGCCTCTTTAGGCAAGTCACAAAAGGCAGGTATTTGTGGAAATAGAAATCCAAGATCTGCTTACCTCCCAAGTATCTAGTTCTCTGGGGCTTCACTTATCAATTCTGTTTAAAGCTGGAAAAAACTGAGGGCAAAGAAAGAAAAGGACTCTCTTAAGGACACAAAGGAGTTAGAGTAGAACCGGACTAGGATAGGGATCTTTCCATTACATGGCAGTGATCAAACATCTTCATCAAACATTTATTGTCTAATGTATACTCTAAGAAGAGCTACCTTAGGGTAGAAACCAGAAGCCAGGATTGCAGTTAGACCTGACTTTTACCCAGCACTCCCAGTGATAACAGTGACTATGGGTGAGTGACTGTCCCTCTCTAAGCCTCAAGTTGTCAGTGAAATGGGGACACTAAGCCTTATCCAGCACTGTCTCAGGTTTAACTATAAATGAGTTGAGAACATACCAGATCCATGGTAAGCCTTCTGTGTTAGCGACTGTTATTACTCATGAACACAGGCTGAGACAGGCTACAAATGGGATTCTCCTAGAGCCAGGCAGGGACAGAGATGTAGCAGCCCCAAGTCTGCCCATCTCCCAGATGCTTCCATACCATGCCCTGGGTGCCTATCTTCCTGGAAATCAAAGGAGGGACCCATATCTCTCCTCATCTGGCCCTGGGAGCCCGGCAAGGGAGACATGTCGCAAGCACAAACACATGATTCCCGTCTCCACAGCCCAAGTCCTAGAGTAAAGGAGATGATTGTTTTTTTTTAAGAGACAGAATTTCGGGGCGGCGCCTGTGGCTCAGTGAGTGGGGCGCCGGACCCATATGCCGAGGGTGGCGGGTTCGAGCCTGGCCCCGGCCAAACTGCAACAACAAAGATGGCCGGGCGTTGTGGCGGGCGCCTGTGGTCCCAGCTGCTCGGGAGGCTGAGGCAGGAGAATCGCCTGGGCCCTGGAGTTGGAGGTTGCTGTGAGCTGTTTGACGCCATGGCACTCTACCAAGGGCGATAAGGTGAGACTCTGTCTCTACAAAAAAAAAAAAAAAAGAGACAGAATTTCATTTTGTCACCCTCAGTAGAGTGCTGTGGCGTCACAGCTCACAGCAACCTCCAGCTCTTGGACTTAGACGATTCTCTTGCCTTGGCCTCCCAAGTAGCTGGGACTACAGGCACCCACCACAATGCCCGGCTATTTTTTTGTTGCAGTTTGGCTGGGGCTGGGTTCAAACCCGCCACCCTCGGTATATGGGGCCGGCACCCTACTCGCTGAGCCACAGATGCTGCTGAGTGAAGGAAATTCTTACCCAAAGCTGCACATTACTCTAGCTCCAGGCAGTCAGACCAGACCAGAGCCTGTGCTCTTTCTGGCCCCTTCAGGTTGTGGGCTGTGTATGCCTTTCCTCCCAATAGGGCAGAAGTCCAGGAAAGCTAACAGCAGGTCTTGACTTGCGTTTCCCCTTAATGGAGCAAGGGCTGGGAGTAGAGGGGCATGTGGGTGGGAGGCAAGGTCCAACATCAGACACCCCATCCCTGGCCCACCCTGTCTGAAGGTGGAGGCCTGGCTGGTGGTAATTTTAGTACTTCAAAGTCTTGTTTAAACTCCTTATTTATAGAGCAGGAAAAAGAAGCTCAGAGAGACCCAGAACTCACTGAGAGCCCCACAGTAAAGTGAGAGTGAGTCTAGTCCTGAACTCAAGCCTCCTGACTTAAGGCGAGTGTTCTGTTGGCAGCCAAACTGGAGGCGATAGGGCTTGGGTCCATCTTGCTCCCAGACTGGCACCATAGTCCTGCTTGGGAGGGATCTGGTTTGGGGGAGAGTTGGGAAGGTGGAAAGGTAAGGGGAGGGGATGGTAAGGGCACAGTCAGAGAGAAGACCAGAGCTGGCCTGAGTGAGTAGGATTGGGAGATCTCCTTGGGATGTGTGGCTGCTGCAGGATTCTGGGACCTTATTAATCAGTCTGAGGCAGCAGAGGATAAAAATACCATGGGAGCACACTCCTGGAGGAGGGGAACAAAGCAGATACAGAAATGAGTCACAGAGCTCAGGTCCTAAATTTAGAAGGTGCTGAAAGAGGCAGCCTTCCCAGGGGAGGACTGAGGAGATACCCGCTGACCCAGGACACCAGGGATTCAGAGCAGGAAGCGGTGTTTGGCAGGAATGCCCTAAACAGCAGTGCCCCATGGAAGCTGAGCCTGCTGTAGGGCCTGTTCCAGGTGTGGATTTTGACCCCAGGATGAATCTTTTTTTTTTTTTGAGACAGTCTCACTTTGTCACCCTCAGTAGAGTGCTCTGGCTTCGTAGCTCACAGCAACCTCAAATTCCTGGGCTCAAGCGATCCTCCTGCCTCATCCTTCTGAGTAGCTGGGACTACAGGCACCCACCATGATGCCCAGCTATTTTTTTTTTTTTTTTAGAAATGGGGTCTGGCTCTTGCTCAGGCTGGTCTTGAACTCCTGAGCTCAGGCAGTCCACCCACTTCAGCCTCCCAGAGTGCTGGGATTACAGGTGTGAGCCACTGTGCCCGACCTTCCAGGATGAACATTGACCCAGACCAGAGCCTTCGGCCCTATTCTCAGACAGAGCCCCTAGGTAAACCCATCTGCCCCAGCCAGACCTTGCACTTTCCTGGGAGCCAGCCCCCAGCCCCCAAATACTGATGTCTGGGTGTTGTGCTGCCCTCTGGCTGGGCCTGGCAGAGGGTGCCATACTGCTGTCCTGGCATGCAGATGTCAGTCAGGCACTGAGGAGGGAGGCTGTTGGGATGCGGAGAGCTAATGCCCTTGAGTGAAGGCTCCCAAAGGAACCCAAGCAGGCCTTTTGCAGCTCTGCTTGGATTGGAGTGAAGGAGGGGGACAAGATCACACACCTATCTATCTCTGCTTCCCTCTTAACCTTCTATCTAGACTCTGTGTTAACCCAGGCAGAGAAGGAAGGCATTGCCTCCAGGTAGAGGAACAAAGATGTAGCAAAGAGCCCATGTCTTGGGTCAGAAGGCTCAGGAGACAAGAACTTACAGCAGCTGTGGCATTCATTGAGCACAGGCACTGTGCTCGGCACCCCACGTGATTAACTCACCTCATCCCTGTTGTAATGATATACATCCTAGTAGTCTACCCCTCTTAAAAATGGGACAGCTGGGGATGGCGCCTGTGGCTCAAAGGGGTAGGGCACCAGCCCCATATGCTGGAGGTGGCGGGTTCAGGCCCAACCCCAGCCAAAAACTGCAAAAAACAAAGGGACAGCTGAGACATAGAGAGGTTAAGTAACTTGTTCCAGACCACATACTAAGAAGTTCTAACCTGGACAGCTTGGCCCCCTAGCCCAAGCCATGGTGCTAGACTGCTGATCAGGGAACTTCACCCTCTTCTCCTGCCTCCACTGCTATCCTTCCCTCCCTAATCCTCGCAGCCCTGAGCCCTGGGAGCTGCCCTTTTCTGGGCCTTGCAGCAGCCTGCTGCCTATTGCACTCCCAGGCTTGGGGGATAGAAGTCTAACAGCAGTGCCCACCACCACTGCCTCCACCACATAGGACTTCACAATTTATAGAGACCTCAGTCCACCTCTGAAGCACTACCATTCTGATAGGAGGACAGGCCTAGAGAGGTGCAGGCTCTCTTGCACAAGAGCCTGGAACAGAACCATGGGGACTCCCCCTTAGAGAGGACCCCAGGCCCAGTTGGCCTCACCCCTGCATGTGGGGTCCTTCTGTTGCTGATGGCTGTTGGGCACTGCAGCCTGGAGGAACTCAGTTCAATTGCCAGGTTGATGCATCCTTCTAGAAGTCCTGGCATTTCCTGTCAGAGGCTCCTGACCCATCTGTCTGACCCAAGACCCTCCCCTCAGCTCTGTGTTCAGGCTGGGCAGGGTTGGGGATATCTTGGGTATCTTCAGGAAAGGCAAGGTTGTCTAGGCCTTCTTCTACCAAGATGGGAAGAACTCTAGCCCTGGGATGACAGCGCTTTTTCTGGCAATCCGCACAACTTCCTTCTTTTGGTTTCATATTCTTTAATCTCAAAACTGGACCCTCAGTGCATAGGGCACTTTCTACTGCCTAGAAGTAGAGGAGCCTTTGGGGAGAGCACAGCTTCACCCTTTGGGTGATGGGAGAGGTCAGGGGTTCAACCCCAGAGCCTCAAGGCTTATTGTTCCTCAGCAAAGAGTCTCCTCTGAGAGGCTTTGCTGGCCTGAGTACTTCTTGGGGAGCTGGGACCTACCGAGGGACATAGCCTGGCCCCAGGTATAGCCTGACATCCCATACCCAGGGGACTACATGCTGGGACACCTAGGGTAGGTTCTGTTTCTTGCTGGGCCTTATATTTTTCTCATCTGTCAAATGGTCCTTGCCTGCCCCTCTTCCTGAGGTGGTTGTGAAGGTGAGACAAAACAAGTAGCAAAGCCTCTTCCTCTGGCCCAGTGCCTCTTCCCAGAGAGGATGTGTGCAACCATGTGTGCGCGTGCGCGCCAGCACTGTGGTTTGGGTGCTGGTGTGTGCCTCTCCCTGAGGCAGCGAGTGACTGAGGTCTGTGTGGAAACTGGTATGAGTGGAAACTGTGTGGCACCTCAGAGTTTTACGATGTAGGTGAGAAAATGCCTCAGGTGTAAGGCTGCCAGATTTAGCAAATATTTGGGATATAAGTATATCTAGTAAAAAGTTTTTCCCTACTTACCTGAAATTCAAATTTTATTAGGCATCCTATATTTTAGCTAGCAACTCCACTTTGGAGTGTGGTCTGGCATGACCAAATGTGTGTACCTGTGTAAGGTTGGCCCTGTGTGAGACCCAGGTAGTATGTGTCTGTGTAGGACTGGGACGGGACATCAGGAGGCATGGGGACAAGTGTGACCACTGGGAGTGGCTGACGTGGCAGCTCCTTCAAGGCATGTTTGGGCAGTTAGCTTTGAGAGGCTCAGCAGTGCTATGCCCGCCCTGGGCAAACACTTAGATCCTGCTCCAGATGGAACTAGAATATAGGCCTATTCCCACTGTAAAGGACACTGTAAAGGTCCCTCTCAAGGCCAACCAGCTCTGGGAGCCTCAGAGTGCTTCCTTCCTGAAGACCTCTGGAAATACCATTCTGCTGCTTCCTGGTGACATCACACAAGTCACTGCCTAATCTTCTAGAACTGTGCCCCCAAGACATTGCCTGGTTGCCCTAGACAACCTGGGAATTTGATCTACCAGAATTGGCAGGCAGGGTACACCCTGAGGAAGGGGTGGGGGAAAAAAGGGGGGGGGGGATTTCTCATCTCCCAGAGGGGAGATCGAGGCAGCCATCCATCTGTCTGACTATATGATAAGTAGGGGAGGCACTCAGAAGCAAGTCAAGACTTTGGGGCCCCTCATTGTCTAGGACACTGGGTGGGGTTTGGGACACTAGGAATGCTGACTCTTAAGGCTAAGAGAGGGTGGTGATGGTGCCAAGGTCACCTGCAGGCAAGTGGAATGAGTGGTGTGCAGTGGAAGCCTGAAGCCTCAGGTCAGGAGCTGGGAAACCTGAGTTCTTATTTTTGCTTTGTCCCTGCTAGCTGGGCCTTTGTTTTTTCATCGGTGCAGTGAGGGGGTAGGGTCAGATGACCTTAGTTTGAAGGTTATTAGTTCTGGTGGCGGTAGTTGAGGGGAGTATTAGGGATTAGGTCATGGCTGGCTCCAGGCAGGTGCCCTCCAACGGCTGTCAGGGGACCGTGAGAAAGATCTGGTGTGAATCTTTCCTAGGGACCCCCTCCATGAGTCATAGTCAATTCTGAGGTACTGGAGGTCCCCTGTGGGTTCTGACTTGCGGTGTGATTCAGGGGCACCCCTGTGCCTGCCACAGCCTCAGCTACACTCTCTTCAGAGGTATGTGTAAGACCCAGGCTTGCCCAGCACTGGGGTAATGATTTCGCACATTCTTATGACTCTTCTCAGTTTGTGATGCACCTTCTCGTACAAGCTCTCACCTTTTACACCCACTGTGGCTCCTGCTTAGTGATGCCCCATTCTGGAGTTGGGACCAGAGAGGAGCCAGACCTGAGCTCTGCTGTGGGGGTTCAGAGAGAGACCTCAATCCACTTCCTGGCAGGGGACTGCAGTGCACAGAGTAGGGGTTACACCTTGCCAGCTGTTAGCACTCTTTAGTCTTTATGAGACTTTCACCACCATCCATCATGTCAAGGTGTTATCTTAACATTTTTTCTTGGAACAATGCATTTTTGGACAGTGTATTTCTTCCCTGCCCTAACTACTCCCACCAGTTATATTTTCGGTTACTGATCTAGGGGCAAAACTGGAACATACACACCTCTTTTCATTGCAGTAATTCTCAGATAATAGGTATTATTATTCCAGATGAGGAAACTGAGGCTCAGAGAGGACATGCCATCTATTTGTGGTTACATAGCAAGGAAAGGGTAGAGCCAGGGTTGTCTCCAGACTGTTCCTCCATAGCCCCTCTCAGCCTTCCTGGGCTCAGTCTTCTGCTCTCAAGCGGATGGGGCCCTTCTTTCTGCTGCTCAGACATGTTTTACAGGATATGAATCTGCTTGGTCATGTTTGAGAGGCTGTCATGAGCACCAGAGCCAGAGATACCTAAATTCCTGGGGGAGGGGACTTATAAGGACAAATTAATGGTGAGTAGGATGGAGTGATGCCCTTTTGCCCACCTGCTGGCCAGGTAGGCTGGACTGCACCTAGGTCCTAGGGATAAGCCCAGGAGTCCCAGGTAACCCACCTTTACTGCCCCAAGACTCAAAAGATTAATTGTTGGTTACTCTGTGTTTGGATTTGGGTGATAATTTGGTTCTTGCCATCTGTACCTCCCTGGGTTTCTGTCAGACCGGCAGTTCTCTGGGTAGCAAGTCCTTCTGTTAGTCTGCCCTTACTGCTACCTGCTGTCACCCAATCTTATTTCTTTTATTCTGGACTGGATGGTACCTGCCTTGGTGATTTCTCTCTGCTGGAATATGTGTTATTAAGGCCCTAAAAAGGCAGGAGCCACTAGGTTAAGTGCTTTCATCTCTTTTCCTGATGGCAGATGCCACAGAATACTGTTCACAAAGTAACTTTGGCTCTTTTGGGGTCCCCTGTTGGTCTCCTGCCAGTGTCAGATACAGTCACTGAGGCCTGGGGAGAGGCAGTGACCTGTCTAGAGCTGGGCTAGCGGTAGGGTATGTAGAAAGCAGAGTCAGAGGGCAGTACCTGTGGCTCAAAGGAGTAGGGCACTGGCCCCATATACTGGAAGTGGTGGGTTCAAACCCGACACCAGCCAAAAACTGCAAAAAAAAAAAAAAAAAGAAAGAAAGCAGAGTCAGAGCCTGGGCCTCCTGAGCCCAGAGCCAGCCCCTTGCCACCCACTCTTTCACAGACACTTTGAAAGAGTGTGGTTTAGAAGGGGTGGGTGATTATCTGACTATACCTCCTACACTGCAGATGGGAGGCCTGGAGAGCTAAGGTCATTCACATAAGCCTTATGGGGATCTGCCACTCCTTGTACTAGATTAACTATGCAGAATACCTTTGGGGTCACCTCTCATGATGTCTACTGCTCACTCCCACTAATTATAAAAATGTGGCCTGATTTGCAAACATCTTGGAGCTCCAAGCACTTTAGGAAGAAACACCTCTATTTGTGAATCCACCGTGATGACTCTGCCATTCCTTGTTTTTCTCTTAGCACCTTCAAGAAAAGCTTTTCATCCCATGGCTCTAGGATGGTGAGCCCAGGCGGTGCCTGAGCATTCATTATACATTCTGATTCTCAACTTCTATAGATAGGAATCTAAGGTGCAGAGAGGATGGGACAGCCAGGGCAGAGAAAGGACTCCTGGGGTCCTTTCTGAGGCCTGGGCAGTGGTCAGGACTTACTCCGACACTAGGCAAGGGGAAGGCATGTGGTGGGCCCCATTAGCTGCCCATCCAGAGGAGTTTACCACAGGGCAGTGGACCAGGGCCAGTCACTGGAGTAAGTGAATGCTTACCTTCGGGACAGGCTGCCACACTCATACTGGCCTGGCCTCAGAGAAGTTGAGCTGTTGGCCTCAGTTCACATGGAGTAGAGGGAGGCAGAGGGGGTAGAGGGAGGCACTAGGACTCAAGTGGCAGGAGCATCCTCCTAGGCTGGGAGGAATGGCCAGCAATTTGGAGCTCTGGCTACCCCTGCCTGGGGAGGGAAGGGAGCCCCAGAGCTCTGGGGTCAGGTACTCACAGGTAATCTAACCCATTAGAGGCATGTGTGCATTGAGGAGGGGTGCTGGTGGACAAAGACGGAAGAGTCTGGGGTTGTAGGGAGTACTAATTAAAGCTCCCATGTGGGGGTGAGGCTGGAGTGGCAGTTTTGCCCAAGTCTGGCCACCTTGTGAACCTTGAACCTTGTGGGTTGAATTAATTTCCGGCTGTGCTTGCACACCCAACTGGGAATTGGGTAGGTTATGTGCAGGCTTGATGTGTCTCTAGGTTGGTGGGGGATGCAGGGCTGTCATCTCTCCGAGTTAGTCTCTTGATTGTCGTGGGAGTGCGTGCCCATCTTTGGATCTCTGGGGTGTTGTGTGTGTGTGTGGGATGTCTCTGGGTTGTTCTGGGGGACAACGGCCTGTATGTAAATACTGTAGGTTGTTGCAGAGGTGTGCACCTGCGAGTATGGGAGGGAGTGGAGAGAAGGGGTTCACAATTAACTTCCAGAATCCCACTTCTAGCACCCGGCGGCACTTCCTCTCGGAGCCCCCTCCATCTTGGCCACTCCTATCCGGTCCCCAATCCTTGCCTGAGCACTGGCCCCTCCCGGGCCGGGTCTCTTCCCGGGACATAGGGGGCGGGCACTAGGACCCTGTGGGGCGGGGCGGGGCGGGGCTCCGAGCTCCGTCAGCTTTACCTCCGCAGCCTGGAAAATACCCAGCTGAGGCGAGCGGAGCCCCTGGAGCCCCCGAGCCTAGCCGGGAGGGGGCGCGCGGGGCAGGGGGCACGGGGCGGGGCCGGGCGGCGAGACCCACTGCTCCTCCCCCCAGAGCCCCCGCGCGGCCCCCGGTCGCCCGGGCAGCGGTGGCAGCGGCGGCAGCGGCGGCAGCGGCGGCGCTCGCACCCCAGCCCCGGCGGGCCCCGGCGGAGAAGCGGGCACAGGTGAGCAGCCCGCCGGGCGGGCGCCCCACCTCGCCCCACCCCGCCCCCACCGCTTGCCCGGCGCTCGCATCCCATGCCAGCGGCGCTGCCGAGTTAGTTGATCAGGTCCGGCCACCTCTGTGCGGGGCCCTCCCTAGACCTCTAGAGCACCTCTGGTCCCGGAGGTCCTCTGTCCCGACGGGCTCCCGAGGGCAACCCATACCCAATACACAGTACCCACGCCACCCCCAGGAGGTCTGGGATCGCTTCTCGGGAAGTGGCCCCCATGACTGTCCTGTGCTTATCCTCCCTCCCCTGGGGGTCCTACCCTGCTTATCTTGAGCTCTCCACTGACCCGGGACTCTGAACAGCCCCACCCGCGCCCCCAGCGTACTGATTCCTGTCCCCAAACCGGTCTTGCAGGTCCCAGGAAGGTGGCGTCAGCATCTGCAGCCGCGTCGACGTTGTCAGAGCCTCTGCGAAGGACCCAGGAGAGCGGGACTCGGATCAGGGCCCTGGGCCTCCCCATACCCCCCATGGAGAAGCCAGCGGCCTCAACAGAGCCCCAAGGGCCTCGGCCAGTCTTGGGCCGTGAGAGTGTCCAGGTGCCTGATGACCAGGACTTTCGCAGCTTCCGGTCAGAGTGTGAGGCCGAGGTGGGCTGGAACCTGACCTATAGCAAGGCTGGTGTGTCTGTGTGGGTGCAGGCTGTGGAGATGGATCGGGCACTGCACAAGATCAAGGTAGGGCTATCCTGCTATACCTGCAGCTTCCAATGCACTGTTACTGACTCTCACAGGAGTTTCCTGGTCCTCTCTCAGGGCCACAGACACCTGGGCCCAGAAAGAGTCTCCTGCCCAGAACCAGGAGGCACATCCCTCTGGGCCAAACCCCCATCACATGGATGGGCCAACAGAAGCCTGGAGAGGGAGTGTGACACATTCTGGCTCACTCAGCTGGAACCCAGGCTTGTCCTGTCCCTGCCTGCCCCAGGGGCTGCTGCCAGGCCCCTCTAGGAGAGTGGTCTCCCTTAGGGACCCCTCTGCCCACAAAGCCTTCATCTGGTCCCTGACTTGAGTCACCCCAGGCAGAAGACTGAGCCCTTCTCTCCCTGTTCTCTCAGCTTGAGCTGGGTCTCCTTTCTAATTCTCTGCACCCTGGGGTGCAAGGACCTGTCTCCTGCCTGCCTGATGCCTTGTTTTTTCCCTTCCCCTAGGCTGTTCCTACAGTCTCCTACAGGGACACAGGTTTGCAGCTGGCAGATCCTAAGATAGGATGTGTTGGGTGTCCCTGCCTTGCACATGACCAGGCTACATATGGTCTGGGGGAAGAGGGGATCTGGGGTAGGGAAGCCAACACAGAGGGCAATTGCAGGCACATCAGCCCCACACAGCCATCTCCCCCACTCCTCTTGACCTGGTGATTCTTCTCGCTTTGCCGTGCAGGAAGACTTGGTTTGGGGGTCCCATGAACACACTTCCTTCAGGGCACTAGATGAGCCAGAGGCTGGTAAAGACTCTAGCCTAGGGGTCTCAGTAGCTACCCCCAACACATCTGGTGTTGCCCTGAGTGCCACATTTCTAGGGTGGGTAGGTCTCTCTTTACTGGGCTCCTGGCAGTAGGCTGTGCCCTTTACCTCCCTTTCTCTTACAATTTCTCCTTTCTGCTGTCCTCCTGGAATATTCCTATTGCCAGAGGGTAGGACACTGGACTCAAAGACCTACCCTTCTCTTCCTGCCTAGGACCTGGTCTCACCCAGCTTGGGCTTCTTAGCCTCACACCAGAGCCTGAGGTGGCTCGCCTGTGCCTTTCTGCCTCACTTTGTCTTTTACAGCTTTGTCTATCTGTCCACACACGATATTCTGGCTCTACTTTTCTGCCTTATCTTCTCCCCTCTCTAACTCTACTGCACCCTGGCCATCTGACTGTCTCTTTCTCTGGGGGTTTCCACTTGTGTCTCCCTTTCTGGGATTCTCTGCCCAGGTCTGAGGACCCTGACCCAGGGTCCTGATCCAGAGGAACCTGAGGAGCAGGGAAGTGGGGGCAGTTAGTATGTCTCAGCTTGGTACTCCCAGAGGGAGGGGCAGGTCCTATCCTCTTTGTCTTCCCAGCATCTAACACAGACAGAGCAGGGATGTTGGTTAAAGGAAGGTACAAAAGAACAGATTGAATGAAAGGTAAGCAAGGTAGTTTCAGAAGAACCTGAAGGTAACCTAGGAAAGACTTGAGGCCGGCAGTGAGCAGTAGGGTGGGAAGTGTAGTTTCCCCACTGAGCTGACTCTGAACTTTCCACTCCTGTGCTGGCTCTGGGAGGGAGGGAGGAGGAGGTCTGAGCTGAGGTCGGTACTCCCACCCTTTGTGTCAACAGGGCGGAGCTGCCTCCTCTATTGGCTTGGTTAATGAAAAAACCTAGCCTAGTCCAAGACTACAGTTGGCGGGTCTGGGTCTAGGGGGCCAGGCTCTGCCACAATAGGCCCCATCAGATTTGTTAGGTGACCTTCCTTGGGAATGGTGGGAACTTGGAAAAATTGGGGTGATGTAGGCTTCTTGGGAGGGTATATATCCTCCGTGGCAGTCAGGACCCTGACCTTCTTTCCCTCCAAGAGCCCTTTGTAATTGCTGTTTTATTACCCCCCTACACACAGAAACATACACGTACACATACATACTCTGGGGTACAGGTGAGAGTGCTGAGGCCTAGTCCCGGGTCACACAGCCAAGTCCCAGCAGAGCCATCATAGAACCCAGATTTCTAGGCTCCCAGCCTAGTCCTCCTGTCTTAATTTTCTCCCCATGGTGCCCCCTAGCTCTGATCCCTATAATGGAGAGAGGATGGGGATAGGAAATGAACAGAGCCTAGGCCCAGGGAAGAGGCTGGGACCTTGGTTATGGGCATCCTCTCAGCACAGCCAGATGAAGCTCTGGGACATGTGCAGAGGCCTCTGAGCTTATCCCCAACATTCCAGGACTCCCAGGTTCCATGCAGCTACTCCCATTCTGTTAATAAGAGCTCCTGCTCTGAGCCAAGCATTTTTCTCCATCATCCAATTTACCCTCAGGCCAGTTCTGGACAGTAGTAGACGCTTCTCTATGTTACAAACAAAGAAATCAAGGCCTAGAGAGGTGATGTCATTTGCCTAAGGTCATGTAGCAGTGCAGTAGGAGAGGAACTATGGTGAGCCTGGCTCCAGAGCCCCTGCCCCTCTCCGTGTGGGCTCACATCATTAGTCAACACAGTGGCCTTTAACCTCATCAATAACTCTTTGAAGGACTGAAGGACGCAGTGTTCTCATCATTTCATTCTTGTTTAATAGATGAGAGAGCCAAAGCCCACAAAAGGGTGTGGCTTGTCAAGGTCATACAGCAAGTCTGAAGCCAGAGTCCCTGGGAATGATTGGGTCACTCCTGGAGGCTGGGACTCAACTGTTTGATGACCTTCTGCCCCCTTTCCCTGCCCTCTCTCCTGCCCCAGTTTGTTCTAGGCCTGTCCCCAGACCGGGGAAAGCCAGCTGCCGCTGGACATGCCCCATGTGCCTGATCCCAGAGTGGGCTGGGCCTCCACCTATCTGTCTACCTGATTGATTTCCTCCTCCTCATCTTTCTACCCCTTCCCCCCATGTCCAGAGGTCCCTGGATGCCACCATAGCTCTGGGCCCAGCAGTCAAAGCCAGACCAATGGGAAGGGGCTAGTAAAGGTACCCTTTCCCTCTTCCCCCCTCTCTGGCCTACAGCCTGGCCCCAAACCTGCACTGTGTTCCAGGCACTGGAGAGGAGGCAGACAACACCTCTGAGAGCTCAGCCCTGACCCAGAGACAGATGCTGAACATGAATCCTTGGGTACAAGGCAGAGGGCAGCATGGAGTCTGCTCCCAGGTCTCTCAATCCCCAGGCTTCCCCACAGCATCCGTAGTGGTATGAGAAATGGGAGACCAGGAGGTTCTGTGTCATTCAGCGAGAGACTGCTGGGGTCCAGTCCTGGCTGACTTTGGAAACATCCCTGCCTCTCTCTGGGCGGCTTGTACATCTGTGCCATTGGGCTCTCATGGCTCCAGGAGCCTTTGAACTCAGGGGACCATGAGGAACAGGCAGACAGACAGCAGAGGAGGTGAGCTGCCAAGCCCTCCCTGAGTGCTGATGTGCTCACTTCTGACGTCTGCTGCATGAGAGGCAGAGGAGGAGACTTGGACTCTCTGCAGAGTTTTCCAGACTCCCAGACTCTGGTAGAGAGAGAATAGGCAATTCCTAATGTCCTTTGCCTACTGCATAGGCAGCCCAGAGGCAGGAGTGAGGCCTGGTGAGAGCCTAGGACTATAATAGGTGTGAGCTGGGTGGGCAGGGGCCTTGAAGGGGTTGACACTAGAGCAGGTGTGGGTGGTCTCTTGGGGTGGGTGTGTGGCTGAGAGCCTGCGGCTTCTCTGGATATAGGAAGCTGGGCAGTGGGGACCTGTCTCTCCTCTTACTTCCTGTCCCACGACTCCTCCCCTTCTCCTTTGGAGTAAGCTCTAGTGGCCTCCTAGCCCTCTCTCACTGCTCACCTTCCCCCACACCACAGGTCCCTGGGTTCCAAATTCCCACACCTGTGCTTAGGTCTGTTGCCCTCAGCACCTGTCATCCCACTGTGACACAAGGGACGGCTCAAGGATCATCCAGGGCCCTTCTCACTCTTAACAGTCCTCTTGGGCTCAAAAGGATCATGGGGAAGGCAAGACAGGGAACAGCAGATTCTTTCTTTCTATCTCCTCACTGAGTCTTCACTACTGCCCTATATGGTAGGTCTCATTAACTCCATCAAGCAGCTGTGGAGACTGAGACTCAGGGCAGGAATTTGCTTATAGAAGGCCAAACAGCTAGCAATGGGTAAAGCTGTGTTAGAACTCCTACTCCCTTGTGCCTTGTTATTAGCACTATTGGGCTTTGGGGTATCCCTATGCTGTGTCATTGTGGGAGGGGTCCCTGAGGGCAACCAGCTGGTCAAGAGCTCTGTCTTTGCTATGTGACCTTGGGGGTCACTTTACTTTTCTGGGTCAGTCTTGCTGTCTGTGATGGTAGGGGTAGCTGTTAATCTGATTTTGGGGCTTTGGACTGGAGGAGTCAAGGTTCTGGCTTGGCCTCTGCCCACTCTGGGACTCCTCTTCCCTATCTCTGTGGGAAGCTCCTGGGTAGGTGGTTTGCAGAGGCTGTTATAACCTTAGCCCAGGCTTGGGGAGACTGCACTGCTGGACACAGAGTAAGGGAGAGGACCTTGCTGATCTGTGTTATCAGAACGGTCCCCACATGGGCATCCTGAATCCAGGGGTAGGCCCAGACTTGGTTAGTTCTAGCTCTAATTTGGTATGGGGGCAATTGGAGGGTATAGCTCCAGAGCTGTCCTCAGGGAACAGGTTCCCAGGAAGTACAACCCCAGGTAGTGTCTGGACATTGGAGTCAGGGAACTCAGAGAAGGGGAGGGTCAGAGGTGGCTAGAGGTGTTAGGGAAGTCTTCCTGAACAAGCTGGTTTGGGTTGAGGTAGGGGAGAGAGGTTGGGATCCAGAGTCTTGGCTGTGTGGCCTGGGGCAAATCACCCTGCCTAGGCATCAGCCTTCTCATCTGTCAAATGTGGATAGTAGTGCTGCCCTACCTGACTTTGGGCATCCATTTGCTCATTCAGTGAACATCCATTGGTAGCTTCTCTCTGCCTGGCCCTGCACTGGGGGTGGGAGGATGGAGAGGATAGTCAAACCCAAGCCATGTTTGAAAGGAGCTCGCAGCTGGGTGCTGAGGCAGATACTTATCATGGGAGCTAAGAAAATCCATAGAACATGTCTGGATGAGTGTTGGGACAGGGAAGGTTTCATGGAGGAGGAATTATCAGGTGATCCCTTTGGAATTGGGTGGAGAAGGAGGATTGTAAGCTTGATAACATCAGAAGCATTCCATGCGGAGGAACAGCTGTCCAAGGCCCAAGGCCTGCAGGCAGCATAGTGCATTTGAAGAATTGTAGGTGATGGTTCAGCATGGGCTTGGAACTCAGCAAGCTGGAGATGATTAGAGAGCTAATCAATACCCCAGGGCCAGGAAAGGGTTTTATTTATTTATTTTTTTATTTTGTGACAGAGTCTCACCATGTCGTCCTGGGTAGAGTGCTGTGGCATCACAGATCACAGCAACCTCCAACTCTTGGACTTAAGCAATTCTCTTGCCTCGACCTCCCAAGTAGCTGGGACTACAGGTGCTTGTCACAACACCCGGCTATTTTTTGGTTGTAGTTGTCATGTAATTTGGCAGGCCTGGGCTGGATTTGAACCCTCCAGCTCTGGTATATGTGGCTGGCGCCTTAGCTGCATGAGCTACAGGTGCCGAGCCTATTTATTTATTTTCTTTTATTTATTTATTTATTTATTTTATCCACCCGCCTCAGCCTCCCAGAGTGCTAGAATTATGGGTGTGAACCACCACAACTGGCAGGGGAGGGATTTAGACAAGAGGGCTGGTAAGAGGGTGCTGCTGTTGTATTTGTCTGGGCAGGGGTGCTGAGGCCTACACTAAAGGTGTTGTGGTAAATGGAGTAAGGGATTGAATTGAGAGGGATTTAGGAGGGATAATGGAAGCAACATGGTGGTTATAGCATAACTCCTTGCAATGTATGAACTGTGAAGTGTTGTGCAGGCTGGGGTGCAAGACTGCATGGATGTGCAGCCCCCTTGGCACCTGTTCTCAGGTGGAGGAACCCTTAGTGAGTGGGAGAGGGGTGGAGGGGTGACTTTAGTCTGTGTCCCCACCGGGACTGGAGGAGCCCTTAGCCCAGGTTGGCTCTGTACCCTCCAAACCCAGATCCCCAGGCTCTATCTTTTAAACTTTAACGAGCCCAGCTCAGTTTCCAGCCGAGACTCTTTAAAGTTTCAGGAGATGAGAGAAAGGAGGGAGCCCTGGAGACAGATGGGTTTTCTTTCTTCCCCTGTGTGTCCATGCCTGACTGGGCTGCCTAGAGCCAGGGCACTATGACCACTTGCAAAGACCTGGGACCTTGGCTGGGCTGCTCCAGCTCATTCCTGAAGAGCCATTGGTTGCTGGCCTGGGCGCTAGGTTGTCTCCAAAGATAGATGGGAATAGCTGAAACCCTTTTCCAGCCCTAAGCCACTCTCCTTTGCCTCTGACCTGGACAGGTGATAGTGTTCTGGCAACAGGTGAAGGGAAAACAGCTCAGACTGGGTGACAGACTTGAGGTGTCCCCACCCCTCGTGGTGCTTCCCTTGATCCTCTCTGGTTGCTTGGGTTGGCTTTGATGACCTGGGGTCCCTCAGAAACATGAGTAGTTGAGGGGTCCCATGGCAAACACAGACTCCTCTCACCTGTCATCTCACAGAGAGCCTGGGGCAGGTGGCACAGGGCAGCTGGAGCTGTTCCCTGGGGCTTTAACATAACCATCCCCTCCTGCCTCTGGGCCCAGGCTCCAAGAAGACAGGTACTTGCCACTCTGATGTTTCTCTGGGCTGTTGGGTCCTGGTGTAGGTGAACAATGTCTACACATGTGTTCTGTTTCTGCCACCCCAGGGGAAGTAGAAGTAATTCCCACCTCCAGTCTCCCCCATGGAGCCTGAGCTATTTAATCTCATCCTTTGGGTTATGTGCCACAACCCCCATCTGCTCCTGGTTCTCTGGGATACCTTCCACCATCTCCTGGACTCCTTTTCTATGTCCCTCCCTGATAGCCAGAGAGGGTAGAGTTCCCTTGTATGTCCTCAGCACATTCATTCATTCAACCAACACATTTACTGAGCACATACTGTATGCCAAGTATTGTGTTCTATCCAGGAATCTGGGGCAAACCACACAGATCAGATCCTGCTATCTTGGAATTTAAGTCCTAAGGGGGTGGTGAGCAAAACAGAAGCAAACAGCTAAGATACGAGATGATGGCTGGGAGTTAGGAGGACAGAATAATGTGATAGGATTAATAGATTAATAGAATAATGTGTTGAGGATTCTGTGTCTGGGCCTTTGTGTGTGGAGCTGCATTGTGAGTAACAGTGTGTGTACTATGGCCCTTTGTTGTGTGGACTGTGAGCCCCTCCGGGGCAAGTATTGGCTTCCTTATTTCCCCCCTTCCTGCCTAGGTGACAGCTCTGAAGCCGATGCCTGGCAAGGGTCAGTAAATCCGTGTTGAATGTATGTGTGTGTGCCTACAGTTGTGTCTGTGTCTCTGAGTGTGAGACTCTATGTGTGTTTCTGTGTCTGTCGTTACTCTGTGTGTGTGAGTCACACCCCCTCACTGCAGAAGCAGAGTCGTCTCTGATTCAATTATGTTTCCTCAGCTGTCTCCTGGCAGCTCCTGCCCCCTGGCTCAGCTCTGGCTCTGCTGTGGTTTCCCTTTGTGAAGGCTCCTGTTCTTGCCTCTGGGCCTATCTCTGGGTCTCAAGATCTCCCCTTTGAGGTTTGTTTTGGACCCCTCTCCTTTGATGATTACTGCCTCTGTCCTGGATGTCTCTATTTGCCCCCCTTTCTCCATTTTTTTTCCTGTCCTAGTTATTTATTCATCCCACAGACCTCTTCCCATGCCTCCCACCCCCTCTTTTGCCAGCCACTGTGCTGGTGCTAGGGACTTGGAGATGGATCAGACTTGGGTCCTGCTGTCAAGAGACTCGAGGTCTAGTGGGGAAACAGATGAGACAGTGACAGCTCTTTGTGGAAAGTGCTGGGATGGAGATTTATACTCAGGCTGAGGGCCCAGTGAGTGGCAGCATTGTTGGGGGAAGGGGAGGTGGCTTCCTGAGGAGGTAGTGTTTGGGTAGGGCTTGGGGCCCAGCAGGAATTAGGCAACAAACTGAGAAGGTCCTGGGGAGTCTCTCAGTGAGGTGGCTCCCCAGGAGCAGGGACAGGGCTGAGGATGAGGAAGAGTGGAGGTGGAGCCAGGGTAGAGAGGGCACTGCCATCATCAGCTCCCTGGCTACAGAGGACAGATCAGCCTGGGAGCCAGGCAACCAGAGAAGAAGCTGTGGCTATAGGATGGTAAGGCCAGCCTGGGCTGGTGAAGAGGGAAGGTCGCAGCTGAGTAGAATAGAGGGGAAGAACTGGCTGCTGCAGGGAAAGCATGAGAGCATAAGGGAGTCTAGAACCATCCCCGGTTCCAGGCACAGGAGACAGGGGAAGTGAGCACAGTGTGGGGGGATGGGGAGATACTCTGACAGCACTGGACATGGTGAGTGCCTGAGGGCTGTCCAGGGGATGATGCCCAGGGGGATGTTGAAGTCTGGAGTTTTACTGGAGAGCTCTGGGGCATCAGTCCATGGTGGTCCTTGAAACCCTGGGAGGTACTCTTCTTCTTTGACTTGGTCTGTCTTTGTGTCTGCTCTGGCCTCTACCTTGTCTCACCGGCCTCCTTCCACCCCCTCCCTTTTTTTCTGGGCCCACCCACACTCTGCCTCTCTCAGCTCTTCCTGTTCAGTTGGGCTCCCCTCCTCCCCCAGCGGGAGTACAGAGCTGCAGTGCAGGTCAGCCCCTCAGATTTGGGAGCAGGACTGCTGCAGGGCTGGAGCCTGCCTCTTTGGAGCCTTGTGTGGGGATGCAGGGAGGCTGCTGTTGACTAGGAGAGGACAAGAGCGGCAGAGCTGGAATGAGTCACTCCTACCGACCGGACAGAGAGCAGCAGAGAGGTCTCTTCCGGGTCTGCACCGGAAGCTCTCTCCACTCCCCACCCAAGGCTTTAAGGCATGTTGGGGAATAGATGTGTTAGAGGTAGCTGCTGCCAGTAGGAATACTGAGCCTAAAGATGAGGGAAGGAAATCTTGCATTGGGCTAATGTCATGTGTGCTTTCCGTGTCTTTCCAGCTCCCCCTACTCCAGACTGAGACAGCCCCAACATCCTCTCCCTATTCCATGCCCCTTCCAAAGCCTCAGCCCCTAGCCTGGATCCCTCAGGGACAGTCTGGACAGGTACTGGCCCACCTGGGATTTCTTGGGTCCTACATAGAACAGAACAGAACAGAACCTGGTTATGGAGGAACAGTCTCAGGGGTAGACTTTTGGTCACACTGGGTTCCAAGATGGTTTCTCCACTTTACTTGTCTGAGCCATTGTTTGCCAGTGGGCATAATCTTCCCTCTTCCTAGGTAATTGAGAGGATAGAAATAGATGATTCCAGGGCTGCCACAGAGTTGGCATACTGTTAATATTTGCTGAATGAATGGCTGGATAAATGAATGATTTGAGGAACCCAAGGGACAGCTCCATTTCCCACCCTATCCTTGTTCATTTGGTTACCTCGTGTCTCCCCTTCCCTCAACTAGTGTAGGCCATTTCTAGTCTCCAGGCTCATGTTATCACCCCTGTCAAGACACTCTTCCCCCTCCTGTTCCTCTGAATGCCATCTACTCTTCTGGTCATCCTTCAGGGATTCAGCTTAGGTTCCCCTCCCTGCAGCTGCATCTCTGGCTTCCCTTTGTCCCTGTCCCTGCCTGTGCGCAGCACCCCCAGCTGGAGTCCCCCAACCTTGGGTGGAGCTCAAGAGTGCATTAGACTCATCCAGGCAATGTGGAGCATTTCCAGATTAACTCAGCATCGGCAACTCAGCTGACTCCAGGCTTTCAGATCCAGGGAGCAAGGACTTCAGGGTTCTGGACAACATTTTCCCCCCCCATTTTCTTTTCTTTTCTTTTTTTTTTTTGAGACAGAGTCTCACTGTCTTGCCCTTGGTAGAGTGCTGTGGCATCACGGCTCACAGCAACCTCCAACTCTTGGGCTTCAGCAATTCTCTTGCCTCAGCCTCCCAAGTAGCTGGGACTACAGGCACTCACCACAATGCCCAGCTATTTTTTTGTTTAGCAGGCCCTGGCTGGGTTTGAACCCACCAGCCCCAGTACATGTGGCCAGCCTCCTAACCACTGAGCTACGGGCACCGAGCTTGGTTTTTATATCTTATATAGGCTATATTGTAGTACCAGTAATAAGAATCCAAAAATGAGAAATAAAAAATCACCCAGAGAGGCCTGGCACGGTGGCTCACACCTGTAATCCGAGCACTCTGGGAGACCAAGGCAGGTGGATTGCTGGAGCTCATGAGTTCGAGAGCAGCTTGAACAAAAGTGAGACCCTGTCTCTACTAAAAACAGAAAAAATTGAGGCAAGAGGATCTCTTGAGTCTGAGTTGGAGGGTGATGTGAGCTATGATGTGATGGCATTCTACCCCGGGCGACAGCTTTGAGACTTTATCTCAAAAAAAAAAAAAAAAAAAAATTCACCAGAGCTTTAATTCAGTTCCCTGAGAACTTCTTGGTTCCTTCCAGCTCTCACTTAGAGGTGCAGATAATTTTATACATAGTTTAAACCATGGTACAGGTACTAGTTTCTATCCTATTTTGTTCATTTAACATTGCATCTGTATGGTTCCGCGCCTGTAGCTTACTGGTTAGGGTTCTGGCCACATACAGTGGAGCTGGCGGGTTCAAAACCGGCCCAGGCCTGCTAAACAACAACAATGACAACTACAACAAAAAATAGCTGGGATTGTGGTGGGTGCCGGTAGTCCCAGCTACTTGTGAGTCTGAGGCAAGACAATCGCTTAAGCCCAAGAGTTGGAGGTTACTGTGAGCTGTGATGTTACGGCACTCTACCGAGGGCAACATAGTGAGACTTTGTCTCAAAAAACAAAACAAAAAAAATTGCATCTGTATAATTTTCTCATATTACTACAGAATTATTAATTCACTAACACTTCCGGCAGCTGTTCACTGCAACCCTGCTTTGAGTTTGGAGGCCACTGGCCCTCCCAGGGAATCCCTCAACCCTCAGTGGCTATATAGTAACTATTAGGGTGACGTGTCTTTCTTAACCATCTGAGCCGGCTGTTGGCCCAATCTGTTCCACATTGTTCTCCAATATAATTTGCTAATTACAAATTCAATAATATACTCATGAATATTATAACTTTTTTGTTTTACATTTTTTCCTGCACGTACATGTAAATTTCTAGTCTTGGGCTTCTAGGAACTGAATCAAAGACATGGCTTTTTGCAGTGGCTAATGCCTGCAAGCCCAGCACTTTGTGGTG
Organism: Nycticebus coucang; assembly: GCF_027406575.1. NCBI lineage: Eukaryota > Metazoa > Chordata > Mammalia > Primates > Lorisidae > Nycticebus > Nycticebus coucang. Next base: position 65,730,709 of record NC_069793.1, on the reverse strand, counting down.
CTGAAGCAGGAGGATTATTTGAGTGTAGGAGTTTGAGACAAGCCTGGGCAACTTAGTGAGACATCTTCTCTATCAAAACAAAATAACTAGCTGGGCCTGGTGGTCCACACCTGTCCTCCCAGTTACACAGAAGAGTGACGTAGGAGGATCATTGAGGCCAGGAGTTTAATTTAAGGTTGCAGTGAGCTATGATGATATCACTGTACTCTAGCCCAGGCAACAGGGTGAGACACCGTCTCTGAAAAAAAAAAAGATAAGAAAATGTTTATGATTTTTTATAATATTTACCAAATTGCTTTTCAGAAACTGGAATAGTTGAGCCAGTTTTTGTTGCCACTAACTGTGTAATGGTTTTACTACACCTCACAAGCAGTGGGTATTTTATATATTTTTGCTTAATTTACTGAGTATAAATTGGTACCTCGGTACAATTTTAATTTACTTTTCTTTGACTGTCATACCTGTTAAAGCAAGTTTCAGAATCTCCCCGGAACCTGTCTCTGTCTCTTGGTATTATTGAGAGCAGCTCCACCCACCCCCGCCTTACTCCTTTATAAGAGGATGAGGTATCAATAAGCATTAATTGTTCTCAAGTGTGATAGAGATTAACAAGAGTCCAGGGGGTTTTCGTGACTGTACTTCCTTCTGAATTATACAGAAGCACGAAAGGCTATGGTCCAAGGCCATGGCATTCTAAAAGTCAGAGAAACTCACAGAGGCATAGCCTCTTTGTTGGCTCACCTGTCCAGCCCTCTGTTTAGGCAGTAGTTCTTCACTGAGTACTTGCTGTATGCCAGGCCCCATGCCAGGCACAGGGGATGCTGAGAGGAACAAAAGGCCACAGCACTCCAGACACATGAATGCAATGCGTTCCAGTGTGAACTGATAAGGGAGGTTATGGGTTGGGGGACAGGGCAGGCTGCCTGGACAGAGGGACAGCCAGGCTGAAGTCTGAAGATATATGAAAGGAGCCAGTGAAGGGAAGTCCTGGGGAGGCAGCTGGGGCAGACCTGAGAGGAACTGCTTCAGCACCTCTCATGACAGGAGCGATCAGAATTCTCTTCTCCCTCTATCTCCCCAACCATTCACATCATGCCATGGAGCAGCTATTGGGATTTTTTGTGAGGGATAAATTAGGGAAAGGGTCTTGGCAGGGTCCATATCCTTGGGGCCTCAGAAACCTAGAGCAGTGCTATCCCCTGGGACCTTTGGTAGGGGCAGGGGAGAGGGTCCTGAAGCCAGCAGGTGGTGTGTGGAGCCTTGGAGGAGAAGTGGGCGCAGAGGCCAGCACTGAGCCTCTGGCTTCCTGTGAGCTACTGGGCCAGTCTCTGCCTCTCTCAGATCCTCCTCCTGGTCTGACAAACCTGGCGAGGGTGGAACAGGGGGATCTGTGCAGGATTGCTGTAGGAGGACGTCCTGTCCCTCTCCCTGTGCACTGTGGAGGGCTCTTGGCGTTTTTTTTTTTTAAACTTTGTTCCTTGTTGTCCCTCTGTATCCTATCCTTTGAGGATTAGCAGGAAGGTGCTCCCTTGAGCAGGGCCTGAGAATCAGGGGGATTTGGGGGCCTGGGACTGGAGGAAGGGCAGCTGCTGCTGAGGGCGTTGTGTGCAAGTCTTATTTAATCCTGACAGTGCCATACACAGGGGAGGATTACCCCTGCTCAGCAGATGAAGACACTGGGGCTCAGAGCTCCAGTCTTTTACCTAAGTCAGGGCCACACAGCAGGACACAGCAGGGCAGGGGCCTGTCTGACACACACAGCCAAGACCTGCTGTGTGAATTGTGAGTCTGTGGAATCTAGCCATGTTTGTGGAGCAGTTCTTTGGCCGAAAGGTTCTTAGAAGGGGCTGCCAGGTACAGAGCCCCAGCACTAAGATTTGGAGAATCTGGAGCTTGAGTCAGGAACTTTGTTCAGAAGAAGAACATGTGAGCTCCATCTCCCTGGTCAGTAGGCCCTGCTGAGTCCAGGAAGCATTACAATCATCAACTAAGACATCCCATTTGCCAGTGCATTTTGTTTTAGCTAGGCAAGTCCTGTCCCTTGAAGGTAGCAGAAAGTCTTGTCACCTGGGCTCTGATTCTCTGCTCTGTTGCTGTTAACTGCATGGCTTTGGCCAATCATTGTACCTCTCTGGGTCCCAGTTTCAGCAACTATAAAACAGGGGTAATGATTCCCACTGGGGTTTTGGGAGGGTAAGAGGTAATGTCTGCAAAGGTTGCAGCCCTTGATGGCTGGCAGAGTGGTTTGACCTAATTTTCAGCCCTTGTGGGGTCCATGTTCTAGGAGCTTCTGTCTCCTTTGCGGGATGATGAATTGGTTAGTGATTTGGCAGTAGTTATTGAGGTGGGGCAGAGCTATGATTGATTCGATACTTTGTGTCCCACCCCTAGCCAGGAACTATTCCTCTTATTTGAATATGGTTCTGTTGGGAATGGGTGATTTTTGCTCAACAGTTATTCACTTTACAAAACTGCCTGCCGAAATGCAACGTGTTGAGAAGTTAGCATTGCCTGTGGAATATTTCAAAGCCCAAGTTGAACTCCTTAACCTTTCTTGGTGACCTCAGTTTCCCCAGTGATAACCTGAAGAATAGTGATTGAGGAAATGATTTCCTGGCCTCTTAGGATTTTGGGATAATCTTTGTGCCCCACATGTCCCATGGGCAAGGCTATTGGAACCCCGCTATGGAACCCTGCTAAGGTCTTAGAGGCAGGGCTAGCCTTGTGTCCACCTGCCTGTGTGTCTGTTTACTTTAACTGTGTGGGCCTTTGGCTCCCAAGGCCAGGACATAGCTATATGTAGGGGACCTGACTTCCATTCTTGTTTCAGGTTGGCCATCTCCCTGGGTCCTGGGAGATAGTGAGTGCTGGCCCACAGCATCCCAGAGAACACAGGGCAAGGGGTAGGAGAGAGGTGAGGGGTAGAGTGAGACGCAGCTTGGGCCTTGGACCCTGTTCCGTTGCAATGCTCTGCTTTGCCTTTCAGTGGCTCAGCATCATATCCTTTTGGGCTCAGTCTCTCTCTGCTTCTGCAGCTTCTGTGCATGCCCCTCCTAGCTCATTCTATCTTGCAATTTTGTGTCCCTGTGCCTTATCATTCCCCTTGGCAAGGGCATCTTCGGAGCAGGGCCCAGGTCTGGTTCACCTTTGGTTTCCTACTGCCCAGTTGCACACAGCAGGCTTCAGAAAGTGGTGAATGGGAGAACAAAAGAGCAGGGTGGGGACCAGGTTGGGACAAGAGAGGTTGCCCAGGGCATAAAATATTAGGATGTATACATAAATGCATCCAGTCCTGGACTTGTGGAAGAGTGCATGACAACTTGTGGAGGGCTGCTGGAGTAATAACAGTGACTATTTTTTGAGCATTTATTGTGAGCTAGGCATTAATTACATTACTATTATTATCCCCATTTTTCATATGAGAAAACTGAAACTGCTAAGAGTTTAATCTTATGCTCAAGGGTAAGAGCTGACATTGGAAGCTAGATTCTCGGTGCCTGCATGAGTCTCCCTGAGGGGCTTCCTTGCTTGTCCAGTTCCTTCTGACTGTGGCTCTGGGGGACTTAGAGTGCTCAGAGGGCAGTGCTGGTCCCAGGGTTCTGGGCAATCCCAATTCTCCACCTCAAGACCTTGACAAGGTTTGGAGAGAGTGGAGTGCCAGGGACACTGCCTATTGTCTCTCCCCCTCATCTCTTGTTCCCTCCTGGCCTCAGTTTTCTCAGCTGTAAAATGGCTGATGTACGCTTCTTGCAGTCAGCACAAGTAAGGCTTTGAAGCCCAGCTTGGCTCCTTGGTGGAACAATCCCCCTTCAGTTCTGGTTTCCAGGGGGAGCTTCGGGAACAGTTGAGATGACTGACTCACCCAAGAACCAATGGCTGTGGGTTCCTGTATTAGGCCTGCCCACCAGGTGCTGTCCAGTGACTCAGCTTGACACACCTGTCCCTCCCAAAGCGTCTTAGAATTACACCTGGCAGGGTGTGGTGGGAGTAGCCACCACCTTCCTTAATAGTCTCATAGGAACAAAGCCAGGTGTAATTTCTGATTGGTGCAGCAGTGCTGCTTCCTGGGGACTGTGGAAGGGGCACTATCCAAGCGAGGCTGGGGACGCCTGTGGATGCTTGCGTGACCCAGCCATTGGCCTGCCTCATTCTCTTCTCCTGAATTGCCACAGCCAGGGTTCTCACCCTGTTTCTGGCCTTCCTCCAAAAGAGTCTGCCTGGGAAACCTTTGAAGTTTCCCTCTTTATTTTAAAGTGTTAGGCTGGGTGTGGTGGTTCATGCCTGTACTCTGGGAAGCCAAGGCAGGTGGATTGCCCTGAGCTCAGAGGTTGGAGACCAGCCTGAGCAAAAGCAAGACCCCATCTCTAAAAATAGTTGGGCATTGTGGCGGGCCCCTGTAGTCCCAACTACTTGGGAGGGTGAGGCAAGAGTATCGCTTAGGCCTTACAGTTTGAGGTTGCTGTGAGCTGTGACGCCACAGTACTCTACCAAGAGTGACAAAGTGAGAGACTCTGTCTCAAAAATAGTTCTCTGCAGTGTCCACCTGCCTGGGCGCCTCATCTGTCTTCTGGCTCTGCATGCTCTGCCTACCACCCACCATCCAAGACGTGGGCCTTTGGGCTCAGGAGCCACAATAGCCCTGATCTAGGAATGTCTGCAAGGAGCACAGGTAGTGTCAGCCACATCCCAGTGTGCATCTGGCTGTGGGTGCAGCCAGGCCCAGAGGGAGAGCCAGTCCCAGGATGGCTTCTAACCCACCAAGCAGAGTTTTTTTTGTTATTCCCCCACATACACTCACTGTCCGTGATAACATGTTTGAGAACTTACAAAGCCAAATCAGTTTCCAAACTTAGAAGAATTCTGGTTTCCTCCACAGTCACACTTGAGTGCTTCTTAATGGTTAAGGGTACAGGGAGATCCAGTTTTGAGTTCCTGCTTTGCTGCTTTCTTTCTGTATAATCTGGGCAAGTTGGTTAATCTCAGTTTAGTATTTTGCAGCACAGGAATGATAACAACACCCCTACTATAAGTTTGGGGTGAGGAGTGAGTGTGCATTGAATGCCTGGAGTGGTACCTGGATGTCCATGTGGCTGCTCAATAGAAGGTTGTTTGGATGCTAATGATAGTGCTGGGTCTGGTCTCCCCTGTCTTCTTCAACCCCCTTTCTCACCATCACGTTCCTCGCATCACTTTGTTCAGTCACTCACTCAAGTCTCATTAGTCTCTTTCAGTCTGGTGTAGTTCCCAAGCTTTTCCTTGACTTCGACAATCCTGACTGACACTTATAGGCCAATTATTTTGTAAAAGAAGACAAACCCTCATTTTGGATTTGTCTGATGTTTCCTTGTGATTAGATTTATATTATGCATCTTTGGCAGAGCTATCACGTAAGTTGATGCCTGTATTCTTTTTATTGCATCCTATCAGGCAACACCTGGTCATAATTTGTCCTATTACTAACAATACTCACTTTGATCACTTGACTTAGGTGCTATCTGCTGGGCTGCTATACTATGAAGTTACTCATTTTCCCTTTGTAATTAATAAATATTTGAAGGGAAGTTACTTTGAAACTATGTAAATTCCCTATTCCTCTGTTTATTTATTCATACCTGTATATATTTTGGTTTCCTTTTTTATGCAGTGGAATATAACCTTCTTCTATCATTTTTGTTTTTAACACACAGCTTGTCCCAGATTTAGTTGGTGGTAGTATGACCAAATGTTCTAATTTGCTTGGGACTGAAGTGTTTCCCAGGATGCAAGACTTTAAGTAGTAAAAGTAGGAAACTTCTGGGTAAATACTGATGAATTGTTCACTCTACTAGTGGGACCCTTGGAGCTGGCTCCTGTGTCCATTGGACAAAATCTCTGTCATTCTTTTAGTACTTTCTTGTTTTCTGGCGCAGTATGATGTTCCAGGCTTGTCTTGTCCTTCCTCTGACTCAGCACTGGAATCTCCCATTTCTCTAAGAAGACCTGGAACCAGAGACCTTTTAAGTATTAGGCTGCACCACACCATGGAGACTCGAGACAGGTGCAGCTCATTGAGCTACCCACAGGCCACATGCTCTTGCCTGCCCCCGAACCTTGACCGGCTGTTCTCTCTGCCAGGTCAACTTGGCAAACCCCTAGACTGAGATCTTCAGTGAAGCCATGGAGCTCATCTCCTCCTCTGTGCCCACACTGGGCACTTTAGGACACCTCCCTATTTCCAACTTGGGCTCTTCTTGCCACTGGAAGCCCCTCAAGGATAGGCCTCAGATACACATCTGACTCTTCTGGGCTCAGTACAGGGCTGGAACTGGGGGCTGCTAGTTAAATGATTAGATTTAGTCATACTCATGGAGAAGAAAAGCAAATGGGGCAAAGAGGGAGGGTGAATTATTCAGGGTTATACAATGAATCTTTGCAGGCTGGAGTCCTTGAACTTCGGTTTTCTTAATTCTACATTTGAAACAGAGATGGGGTCTGTTAATAAAATAGGATTAATATTTCAGAGCATTGCTATACGAATAAAATGAAATAATATGTATAAAGCATTTAGTACAATAACAATACCTGACATGTGAAATGCACCTCTCAGTATGTCTGGGGGACCTTTAAATTTTTTTTTTCATTATTGTAGAAGTAGTACTATACATTAAAAAAAATATTATAGAGGCTGGGTATGGTGGCTTACACCTGTAATGCTAGCACTCTGGGAGGCTGAGGTGGGTGGATTGCTTGAGCTCAGGAGTTAAAGACCAACCTGAGCAAGGGTGAGACCCCATCTCTGTTTCAAACAGAAAAACTAGCCAGGCAAGACATGGCGCCTGTAGCTCAAGTGGCTAAGGCACCAGCCACATACCCCAGAGCTGGCAGATTAGAATCCAGCCCCGGCCTGCCAAACAACAATTACTACAACCAAAAATAGCTGGGTGTTGTGGTGGGCATCTGTAGTCCCAGCTACTTGGGAGGCTGAGGCAAGAGAATTGCTTAAGCCCAAGAGTTTGAGGTTGCTGTGAGCTGTAGCACCATGGCACTCTACCTGGGCGACAGCTTGAGACTCTGTCTCAAAAAAATAAAAATAAAAAAAGGGTAGTGCCTGTGACTTAAGGAGTGGGGCACCGGCCCCATATATTGGGGGTGGTGGGTTCAAGCCTGGCCCTGGCCAAAACTGCAAAAAAAAAAAAAAAAAAGTTATCGTGGAAATAGACAAGCAAAATGAAAATAAATGGTCATGCTCTTATCACTTAACTACCTAATATCTTAGTAATTGTGCTTCCTGAGCTTTTTCTGTGCATACATTTTTTTCCCACATGGGATTATACTGTGCTTTCCATTTTGTGACCTGCTTTTTTAGGCAGCAATCTCCACCATTTTGTTTCTATACATTTTCAGTGTATCTAATATTCAGACTACATTCACATTTCTCCAGTTCCCAAAATATCCTTTAAAGCTATTTTGTCTGAATCAGTATGCAGTCCAGGGTCACACTTTACATGTGGCTGTTGTGTAAGTGTCTGAGTCTAGCCCAGCCCCTTTGTTATGTGACATTAATCTGGAGAAGAGACTAGGTCAGTAGCCTTGTAGAGTGCCTTACTTTCTGGCTTTGTCTGATTATATTCTCATGTGACATCACCTAGCTTGTTCCTCTGTCCTCTTTTCTTTTTTTCTTTTTTTTTTTTGTCAGAGTCTCAAGCTGTCACCTTGGGTAGAGTGCCAAGGTGTCATAGCTCATAGCAACCTCCAACTCTTGGGCTTAAGCGATTCTCTTGCAGCCTCACAAGTAGCCGGGACCATAGGTGCCTGCCACAATGCCCAGCCGTTCCTTTGTTGCAGTTGTCATTGTTGTTTTAGCTGTCTTGGGCCAGGTTCAAACCCGTCACCCTTGGTGTATGTGGCTGGCACCCTGCCGACTGAGCTACAGCACTGCCCATGTCCTCTTTATGTTCTGTAAACTGAAGTTATATCCAGGGTTTAATGTTTCTTGGTGCTTAGAATACCCAAGAGGGGTTGGTGTGTCCCTCTGTGGCATCCCCATCCCCATTGTAGTGCCAAGGCCTATCTTGGGATGCGGGGGAAGGCAATGTCACCCCTCCCTCAGGTTGTTGCATGCATCCTCTTGTGAGTAGAAAGTAGTATGTGTGGATTCCCTTGGCACTGTCTGAACGTCTGCTCTGGGAGACCTTTTTAAACTATACAAGAAAACTTACCCATTTGTTGAGGAGAACTTGATCTTGGGGGTTGGACTCTTGGGTGAAAAAAATCAAATAACAAGGACATTGATGGAGTTTCATCTTGTTTAGTGCAAATCTAGGGAAACCTGGCTCTGTTTTTACTTTCTTTCCAGACATGTGATCTAGGTTAAATCCCAGCTCTGCTACTTACCAACTAGGTGACCTTGGGCAAGTTACTTAACCTCTTTGAGCCTTAAGTTCCTCCTTGGATTTCTTATCTGACAGGGTTGTTGGGAGGGTTGAATAAAACAAGGTATGTTCAGCTGTCTTTTTCCTTAGATGGAAAGCTTTTTGAGAGCAAGGCTAATAAATAGTAGGAAATCCAAAGATGTTTTATTTTTTTGAGACAGAGTCTCACTCTCTCGCCCTGGGTAGAGTGCTGCGGCATGATAGCTCACAACAACCTCCAACTCTTGTGCTCAAGTGATCCTTTTGCCTCAGCCTGCTGAGTACCTGGGACTAGTAGAGAGGGGGTCTCACTCTTGCTCAAGTTGACCTTGAACTGCTGAGCTCAAGCAATCCACCTGCCTTGGCCTCCCAGAGTGTGAAGATTATAGTGGTGAGCCACCATGCCCAGCTCCAGAGATGTTTGTTGAATGCAAAAAACACAAAAAGGAGGACAGGTGGTATGGACTGGTGATAAGTACCAGGGAGTAAGGAAACCATCCATTTAGGCATTGTTTTTTAATTTATGCTTCCATTTCATTTAACGTGTACTCATACAAGGCTCCACGATGAATCAACTGTGAGCCTCTCTCCAGGAGCAGCTCATGGGGGCCTGGGAGGGCACAGACGTAGAGATTCAGTGTGTGGGAGCCTGAAAGGTCTAGCTAGAAGGCTTCCTGGTGGAGACTGGGCTGAGTTCAGGAAGACGGGCTCTGGGTACAGGGGCTATGTGTCTCTTGGCACAAGTGATTTCTAGGGGAGCTGGAAGGCTTGTAGTAAGAAGTGAGCCCATGCTGGCTTCAGAGGCCCCTGCTCCTCCCTGTCCTCTACCTCCTTCTCCCCATTCTGCTTGTCTTCCTGCTGGTCCCTGGCCAGGGCCCTGAGCCCTACATGACGCTGACAACCCTTATGTCTGTCTGCAGTGCCGGATGGAGTGCCGTGATGTGCCAGCAGAGACACTCTACGATGTCCTACACGACATTGAGTACCGAAAGAAATGGGACAGCAACGTCATTGAGACTTTTGACATCGCCCGCTTGACAGTCAACGCTGACGTGGGCTATTATTCTTGTGAGCAGGCACAGAGCCTGATCCCAATCTCCCTGGCCTCCCTCCAGACCTCCCACCAATCCTCCTCCTCCCACCTTCTCTCCTGTGGTCACTCCCCTGGCCAGACTGCTCAGAGACCTGAGTGCTGAGATAGAAGGCTGCCCTCCTGGATGCCCCTGTCCTCTCCTAGACCCTTGGGCGTACATGTACACTTACAACACATATGAACTCATATGTTCATGTATACATGCCACACACACACACACACACGCAGTTATGTACATAAGCCACAGCTACGTGCCACATAGTCACAGACACACATTTTCACACACACAGTCATTCTTCCCCCCCCCCCCCAATGCACTCACATTCACCTAGACTAGCGGTTCTCAACCTGCGGGTCGTGACCCACAGGAACTGTATTAAAGGGCTGCAGCATTAGGAAGATTGAGAACCACTGACCTAGACAGACAAGCCAGGCCAGCAAGGGTAAGGGCTGTGTGCGGGTGTGAGTAGCAGGGATGGCTAGAGGCCATAGGGGCAGGGTTCTGCTGTATCTTCCCTGGTTCCAGCTATGGGACTGTGGTCTAGAAGGGGAGGGGTACCTGTTTGGATTGGAGTCACTGAAAGTTAATTAGGTATCCCTGTGTCTCTGGCCTCTGTATACCGTGCCTTACAGGCAGGTCTGGCCAGTGGTCTAGATGAACTGTCCCTTGCCCTCCACAGGGAGGTGCCCCAAGCCCTTGAAGAATCGTGATGTCATCACTCTCCGCTCCTGGCTTCCAATGGGCACTGACTACATCATTATGAACTACTCAGTCAAACATCCCGTGAGTCAACCTACCTTTCCTGCCAAGTGGGCAGGGAAAGGTATCAGGCAGGGCTGGGCTGTGGCTGTCACCATGACTTTACTGGGACTTTGGGCAGGCGTGGACTCTCAGTGTCCTTCCTGCAGAGTGAGGATAATGGCTCCTGTCTCCCTGTGGGGACTCTTAGGAGATCAGGAGAAGGCAGTGCAGCCATCTCAGTGGCAAGAAGGGTGGGATGGAATGACTTTGGTTGGGGTCTAGAACAGGGCTGGCCAGAAAAGTGGGGAGCAAGGGGTAGGAGGCAGGGTCCTCTGGCCCTCCCTGAGTCTGGGCCACCTTGATCTCCCAGGGAAGGGAGGATAGGCAGGTTTGACTAACCTGGGCAAGAGTGAGTGTGTGATGTGAATCTCTGGATGCTCATATGTGCTCATGAGTCCTGGGCCCACTATGGTAGCTTTCCTGAGGGGTGCAGAGAAAGCCTCAAGAGGGACTAGTCTGATTTTTCCCTTTTTCTTCACCCAGAATCAGGCCCAGCCTGGACAGAGATGTGTGAACTGTGTGTGTGTGTATTCCCAAAGACATTTTCTTTGCCTCCACCCTAAGTCTTACCTCCATGTACCTTCCATCCCCAGAAATACCCACCTCGAAAAGACTTGGTCCGAGCTGTGTCCATCCAGACGGGCTACCTCATCCAGAGCACGGGGCCCAAGAGCTGCGTCATCACCTACCTGGCCCAGGTGGACCCCAAAGGTGAGGGCTTGACCCTGGCGGCCTGTTATGAGATCCTTCCCTATACCACAGAGGATGGATGGGGCTTGATCTACTTAGGGATCCATAAGGGCATCGCTGTTTTATATCCAAAGCCTTGTTTGAACCAAGATTTGAGATTTTACTGTAGTTGGAAAACAATGGGCCAGGGTGGCTACTGCTGCACTGAGGAAGCTTGGAACTCTCTTCCTGGGCTCGGACACCCCTGTGCTCTGACTTGCTCCTTGCTCACTGGCTGTTCCCATTCTGTCTTGCTGGTACCCATCCTCTGCCTATTCTGGAGGCCTGGGTTTTCCAGACTTCTCAGCCACTCCTATGGCTTTAGTGGCAGCTGATCACACGTGTCTCTCTGCTAAGATCCAGATTGCTGTGGCTGTCGGCCCCCTGGACATCTTCAGGATGTCTTTAAGGCCCCTGAGACTTGCTATGTCCAACAGTGGACCCACCATCTTTCCTCCGACCTGCCAATAACTTGTGGTTATCTGGGGACATTCCCTCTTCCTCAGCTCCCAAATCCAGTCACTGATTCTTACTGATTCTATCTCCTAAAGAGCTCCTGAATCTGTTTCTCTCCATGCTTAGCTACCTGCTCTGTCTGTACCAGCTACCAGAGAAATTTTTCTAAAATACTTATTTCTTATGACTGTCCTCTGCTTAAAGTTCTTCTATGACTATCTATTGCCCTCAGAGTAAAGTCTAAGCACCTACTCAGGTTTCCTGGTCCCTCCTCACACCTTACACTTTCACACCTCCCTGTCCAGGCAGCCCTTTCTTGCAGCCTAGCTACATCTCTCCTCCTCTACTCAATCCTCCAGTGCTGCTGCAGATGTCACCTCCCTTATCCCTGGTAGCCAGGGGAGTCACTGGCCACTAGTCACTAGTCCCCTGCTCTGTGGGCACATTCGCCTCTACAGAACACTTGGCACACTGCCGGCCCCTTGACACCCTTGACAGTGAGTTCCTTTCTGGTTCCTCAGGCTAGCCCAGGGGGGTGGGGCATCATAGTGAATGTCGAATGAGTGAGTAAGTGAGTGAATGACTAAAGGATGGGTAAACCTTGAGCATCTTTGCCTGGGAATGCTTCAAGACCCCGAGGGCACAAGGGCCCAGGGCTCCCTCTGGCACCTCATGGAGTGTATTGGGCATCAGAGGCAGAGCAGACACTTGGGAATGAGATGAGGTTGAGAACTGGGCTGTGAATTCCAGGTCAGGCCAAATTGGGGGCTTTAGCTAGAGGCCTATGCTGTCAGGGAGGGGGCTTAGAAGGACAGGCAGAAGAGGCTGAGTGTCAGGGCCCTTCAGGTAGAGGGGTTAAATATGAGAAGGGATATCAGTGTGTGTAGAGGGAGGTGGCAGGCTGGAGCTTGGTGGGTCAGAATTCAACCCATGTGTAGCCTATGGTCACCTAGGACCCTGTGGTTTTCTTCCATGCCATAATTTGGGGCTCAGCAGAAGGAGAAGGGGAAATAGAGTTGAGCCTAAGGACCTTGGTCTGAGGTAGAAAGAAGGAGTGAGGATAAAGTCTGGTAGGATTGGCCTCACATACGCCCCTTCCCGTGGGTGGGCAGAGGGAGGGGACCAGTGTGTGTGTGGTGGGGGCCGAGGCTGTTTCCTCCTTCTCACTACCATTCGTTGCCCTCTAGGCTCCTTACCCAAGTGGGTGGTGAATAAATCTTCTCAGTTCCTGGCTCCCAAGGTGAGTGTCCTTAGGACTTTGGGATATGGAGGCTGGGGAGAGGACTTTGGGAATAGGGGATGGTGTTAGGGATAGCCGGGGTCAGGGGTGGGGTTAGGGCTTATGGGCAGAGTTATGAAACTGGGGCTAGAGTCTGGAGGTTGGGGCTAAGCCACGAGAGGGGGCGCAGAGAAGACCTCATCTGTGCCCTGGCCACTCCTGACACCGTGGGGCGGCGGGCCCACAGGCCATGAAGAAGATGTACAAGGCATGTGTCAAGTACCCTGAGTGGAAGCAGAAGCATCAGCCTCACTTCAAGCCATGGCTGCACCCGGAGCAGAGCCCATTGCCGAGCCTGGCGCTGTCGGAGCTGTCTGTGCAGCACGCGGACTCGCTGGAGAACATCGATGAGAGCTCAGTGGCTGAGAGCCGAGAGGAGCGTATGGGCGGTGCTGGCGGCGAGGGCAGCGACGATGACACCTCGCTCACCTGAGCGCGGTACTACTGCAAGGACCCAGACAGAAAACGGGGCCGAGCCCTGGAGCAGCGGATCCTCCTACACTTTCTTCCCTCCCCGACTCCCCACGCTTCCTGGGGGCGCTGGGCTCGGGCTCAGGCCCAGGCATTCGCTGGGGCCTGGCTGGACACAGCCCCAATAAACGATTCCACAGCCTCAGCCGGCTCATCACTTGTGCCTGCTTCTCACCTTCCTGGGCACGGCCACTGCTCTAGTCCCTGGTTCTACAGTTGATTTTGTTAATGTTATTGATTGCCTGATGTTTGATTCTTCAGCCTTCATTTCCCTAGTGGGAGTGTGTGTGCAGGGTGGGGTGGGATGGGACAAGGGAAGGGGTGTTACCCCCTTCACTTGCCCATAGTCTGTTCTGTTCTTTCAGTCTATTCATCAGTTCATTCTTCATTCATCCGCTTGTCCTTGTGCTGTTCATTTTGCCATTCACACTAGGCTATTTTCACTACTCTAAGGAAAGGAGCAGGCCTGGCCAGAGACTTTGGTCAGGAGTAAGAGTGCAAGTTTTACTGTGTGACCCTACACCTTGCAGGCCCCCTTGGGTTCAACTTATGAACTGGGGTGTCTGACACTGTCCAGTCATCACAGAAAGGAGTAAGAGGGGTCTCAGGCTCCGGGCTCTGGAGCTGAAGTTGGGACAGCATGTCCTAGAGGACGGAGCTCAGGGGTGTAGTTGGAAGGACCAAGCTCTGTGATTCATACCCTTCCTAGGTCATTTTGAAGACCTCAGGATTGTGTTAACAGGAATCCTGTCATCCTGTACTCCACGTGGCTGCTCAGAGGTCTAGAGGGCTGCCTGAGTCTCCCCTGTTCTCTGTGATCCCCAGGTGTCCTCAGTTGCCAGGTATAGAGAAGAGTCCTGAACTCTGCTCCTCTCCAGTGTGTTTTCCCTTACATGAATGAACTTGGGGCCTAAAAATTTTCCTCCAAGGTCTGGACCTATTCTCTCCTCCTCCTCTCTCCTCCCAGAAAGCTCCTTGCCTTGGCCCTGCCAATCAAAGACACAGTCTACTCGGCCCATGCTTTTCCAGAAGGACAGGGTGAATGGCCAGTGAGGGTTGGGCAGGAGATTTATAACTCACCAACATGGGTTCTGATCCCATCTTTGTCCAATACCACCTTTGTAACTTTGGGCAAACCCTGGAATTTCTTGGAGCCTTACTTCCTAATCTATAATCTAGGGTGATAATTTTTGCCTCTGGAGAGTAAGGACTGCGATAAAAGAAATAAATTGCTCACCAATGGGCCTGGCTTATAGTAGGCACTCAAATTATTGACACTTTCCTTTTCTTGGGTAAACCGCTATGCCCACTCTGGTGGGAGCTATCCTTCTAGTCATCCTCCTTATGCATATGGAGAAATAGAAACCCAGAGAAGTTGAGGTCTCTGGCTTGGGTTGGGCCCAGAAGTGGCCCTGGATACAGGACCCAGAAATGCCTGCCACGCCTGGGGCGTTCATCTGTGTGTGTGCTGGGAAAATCACCCATTTTCTAGGCCTGGGTGGTATCGGTCTCTAGGAACCCTAAGATCCTTGGGAGGTATGGCTGAGTAGGACTCTTTCCTGGCCCCTTGTCTCTGGGATATGTAGTGCCCAGGAAGAGAAATGGGACACCCTTGAAGAATGAGGTGGGGGATGGGCTTCCTGAAGGAGTTAGGGACCATAGTTGTGCGGACTCCAACTGCCTACTGTAACCCTAGGGGTGTGGGCCAGGTAGGGGGAAGACTCATCAGAAGAGAGGTGCGAGCGGCAGGGAGACTCGGGAAGAGATGGAGACTCAGCGCGGGGGGTGGTGGGGTATCCCTGAACCTTAGGAGACTTGCAAACAGCGAGAGGGGTAGGAGACAGGAGACAGACCAGTCCGGCAGGCGAGTCAGGCTAGTTGACTCAAGGACCACGGCTAGGCGGAGGGGAGGGACCAGGGCGGGGCCAGGGCGGGGCGGGTCCCTGTCCCTGCCCCGCCCTCCCCTTCTGGGGGCGTCACGTGGGGCGGGCGGAAGCGTCTGGCGGGGTGGGCGCGCCCGGACCCGTTGCTGCGAATTGGTTGCGGTGGCGGGAGTCCGTGGCGGCTGCAGGACACCTGGTCCCCGCGTGGAGTTTTCGCTCAAAACAGGTCAGTGCGGCTGCCGGGGCCTCCCAAAATGGGGAAACTGCAGCCCCTAGTCAGACGTGGCCTGTAGTTTCCCCATTTTGCAGAGGGGAACGCCGAGTCCGCGGGGCTACTCCGCGCAGGGCGCCTACTTCCCCTGGTCATCTTGACGGTTTTCCTGACTGGTAATAGTGCTGGGGGTCGCCTCCTGAGAATGAGCGGTCGGGTCAGAGACTATAGGGAAGAGAATGAACCGGTGGGACATGGGGCTTCCAGACTCCGAACCCAGCCCACCCTCAGGTTCCTTGGTTTTCCCATCTGTAAGATGAAGTCTCCTCCTCCCCACGTTGAGCCCCGAGACCCCTACAGTTCTGCAGATCGGTATGACTCTATGCCCTGGACCTGGGGCTCCAATGACCTTGGGCAGGCTACTTCCGGTTCTGCACCTCAATTTCCCACCAGTAAATGGGGGCATGGCTTCCCAAGAGCCCTTACCTGGCCCAGTTGCTGGAGAAGGAGGTGCGTGTTCACTGAATGGGGTCAAGCTGGGAGTGGGTGGTTGGGACTGGAGAGAGAAGTCTTGGAGTGCAGCCTGCAGGGCATGGGGTGAATGTTTGGTCCCAGATCTTCAGGGGTAGTTTTGGTGCTGGGGAACTCCAGCCAGGAGTAGCCATCACAGTATGGCTTCTGCCATATGCACTCCCTCCAAATCTCGTGTCCTGGGACTCTTCTCTGATCCTCAGACTAGGAGGGAGGATAATTCTTCAGGGCCAGATATTTTAGTACTTTCAGGGAAGGATTTAACTGCCTGCTGGGTCCCAGGGTTCCAGACTCGGGCATTCATGACACGTGTCCTTGGAGAGTGCCCAGTTTCCAGGCTGGGCTATACCTCCCAGCAAGATCATTACAGGGTAAAAGGAGCCCAGCAGAGACCCAAAGACAGGTGTGGACAGGTGCAGGCCTGGGGAGAAAGGGATGACTGGAATGAACCATGATGGCTACATTGTAATTTACAAGAATGGGGGCCTTCCAAGGAGGGCATGGCTTGTGCAGAGGCAGGAACTTAGATGGTATGTTTGAAGAATAGCAGGAAGGTGGGTATGGGTGTAGAGAGAACTTATCCTTGTGTCCTTGCCTGGGGGACCCTGACTCTCATTGGCTACTTGTTCACTAGAGTAGGATAGGAGGGGGCTGTCCCAGGCCAAGTACTGATGACTGGTCGGGTGTGAGTGGGCAGAGGCCACCAGGGCTGCGATTGCCCCCAGGTAAGTTTGGCATTCAGGCCTCCTTAGTGGGCCCCAGTCTTATGCCCCCACTACCTGGTCTCCAGCCATGCTTCTCCTGGCATCAAGACTCAGCCTTTTGTGCTGATTGCAACCCGCCCACTGAAGTTTTCTCCCCATCCAAATCCCCAGGTCCTTTGGGGCTTTGACTTTCGGAGGTAGGCTGCTTATTGCCTGTCCTTCCTGCCTAGCTCTTTAGTCTTGTGTAATGGCATGGCTCAGGAAGGGTCTCCATGGAGCTCTGTGGGGAGGGAGCCTACAGAGCCCTAAGGTTGTTTGGGACTTGGGGCCCAGAGTCCTTGTGGCAGCCAACAATCACTATGTGACTCTGCAAGTCCCCAAACTCCTCAGAGCCTCTATTTCCCCATCTGCAGGACAGGGTGACCAGCCTTGGCCTCATGCACCAAAGAGAGACTGTGCTGGGGCAGGAATCAGGTCTATCTAAATCTAAGTCCTGGCCCCTAGCATCCAGCGTTTGAATGAAGAAAAGGGAGAACCCAGGGGAAGGGGTCAGTTAAGAGGGGTGGGGGCATCTGACAGTACTGGAAGCTAGTGGTGGACCAGGCCTAGGGGATTGGCTGGAGGAGAGAGTCCCCTCCACTCTCCGGGGCCCTCTTCCCTTTCCATCCCGTTCTCCTTTGGCTGAGCTCAAAGCCATCCGCCAATGCTCAAACAAGTGGCCTCTGTTCCCAGGGGAGGGGGAGGGGAAGCAGGCTTTGGGCTCCAGGCCCGGCTGTCCAGCTCTGACCCTGGCCCCCCGCCCCTCGCTCTAGGTCTTAACCCTTGGCAGCCTGGACTGGGCCCTGGGCTGCTTGACGGCTGGCTGATGCCCCTTACCCACCAGCTGTCCCCTCTACCTTCAGGCTGTCAAGGGTTGTGTTATGTCAGGAAGGGTTTTAGTAGAACACCGGTGGGAAATGGGGAAGGAAAAGGGAAAGGCTGGAGAAAATAATACCATGGACAATTAGAGACTACTTGGCCCAGAATCTTCAGTCATAGTTGGGGAGACTGAGGCCAACAGCCAGAGGTAAGGCTAGGATCCCACAGGAAGCCCTGATGACAGTCAGGGCTGACTCTGACTCCTAGTCTGGCTTCTTGTGGGGAAAAGGGACAGAAGGTGAGGGAACTCTCTTTGATTAAGAATCTACAATGCGCAGACACTGTACATTTGTACTTTATTTAACTTTACATCATAGCACAAGACAAGAGTCACCCTGCAGTATCAAGGGGGAAGAAACTGAGCCTCAGAGAGAGCTTAGTAATAACATCAATGAGAGTGTCACTGTCAGCTTATGGCATTCCTATAGCACCATTGTAGACAGTTTTATATTTATTAACCAGTTTGATCTTGCCAACAGCTCTGGAAGTTAGGTACTGTTCTGCAGATAAGGAAAGTGAAGTACAGAAAGGTTGAGTAACTTGCTGGGGATTGCAGCAAGTAAGTAGTGGAAGCGTGATCAGAACCCAGGCATTTGACTCCTCTGGCTTGATTTCCCCTCCCCCAGTCTGATCTCACCCCTTGAGCTCTGCCCAGGGCTGAGTGAGGGGTTTTTGCTCTGGGTGGTGGCCAAGGCAGTCTTAAGCAGAGTATCACCCCAGCCAAACAGATCCAGCCCCTTCTTCAGGAGCAGAGTCTGGTCCCTGGGGAGGCTCCTCTCACTCCCTTCTCTGGTCTTAGGCAGACTCAGCCCCCTCTGCAGTACTGTGCAGGGGATGTTTCATGTTCCAGGAAGGGTTCAGCATGAAGGGTGGCCACTCCAGGGTCTGAACAGCATAAAGATGTGGAGAGCCCCAGACAGCCTCCTCCAGTTGTACTCCCCACAAACCTCAGGACCTGCTGCTGACTTAACACCAGTGCCCCCAGCTCTGATCAGAGAAGGCATCTTGTCCACCTACCCTCACCCCTGGCCAGGGCCCCAAACCTATACATTCCAACCAGGGCTCTGGGGAGGGCAGTCCCAGCGCAAAGAGGCAGATGACCATCAGTGTCAGGAATGGTATGGGGATAGTGCAGGATTGGTCTTCTGCATGGCCTTCCCATAGAATCTCTTTCTCTCTCTCTCATCCTTTGAGCCATAGTTTGGAAGGGAATAATACTCTGTCCTGTAATTAGGACATCTCTCCTAGATATTGGGACAATCAGATTGGGAGAGGATGTAGAGTTAAATAACTAGTTCAACAACAAATTATTTAATGGGCCGGGTGCTGGTAGCTCAATGTTTAGAGTGCTGGCCACATGTACCAGGGGTGACAGGTTTAAACCCAGCCAGGGCCTGCTTAACAAAAGCAAACAAACAACCCCCCCTCCCCCAAATTATTTAATGATAGTAAATTATTATTTAATAATGCAATAATAATAGCAGTGGTTATTGTTTCTTGGAAGCTTACTATGTGCCAGGCAGTGTGTTAAGCACTTTATGTACCGATTCATTTAGTTGTCAACAATAGTCTTATGAAAGGCTGGGTGAGGTGGTTCACACCTGTAATCCCAGCACCCCAGGAGGCCGAGGTGGGTGGATTGCCTGAGCTCACAGGTTTGAGACCAGAGCGAGACCCTATCTCTAAAAATAGCTGGACATTGTGGCAGGTGCCTGTGGTCCCAGCTACTTGGGAGGCTGAGGCAAGAGAATTGCTTGAGGCCAAGAGTTTGAGGTCACTGAGCTATGACATCACGGCACTCTATTGAGGGTGACAAGGTGAGACTCTGTCTCAAAACAACAACAAAAAAAAACAACAGTAGTCTTATGAGTAGTTGAATGGATGTTCCCATTCGTTGTACAGATGAGGAAACTAAGGTCCAGAGGGGTTAAGTTATTTGCCCAAGATCATCCATTACATAGAATAGCTCGGAATTTCCATTGCTTCACGATGATGATCCTGAGCCCTGGGAGGTGTTGTATGTCCGGGAGGCTGCCTGGTCATATGACAATTCTGGTGGCCAGATGTGGAGCTAGAAGGCCTGCAAGGCTATCTTGCTTGCACACCTGGGATGAGTACTTCTCAGAGGTCTGGTTTCTGTTCTTTTCCTATTCTGTCCACCCGGGATTGTTTATTTATTTATTCATTTATTTCGCAGTTTTTGGCCAGGGCTGGGTTTGAACCCGCCACCTCCGGCATACCGGGCCAGCGCCCTACTCCTTTGAGCCACACCCTGGATTTTTTTTTTCTTTAATTCAGACAGGCTCTCCCTCTGTCATTGAGGCTGGAGTATAGTGGCCTCATCATAGCTCACTGCAATCTTGAGCTCTTAGGCTCAAGCGATCCCGCCTCAGCCTCCCGAGTAGCTGGGACTATAGGTGTGTGCCACCACACCGGCTAATTTTTGTATTTTTTATAAAGATGGGGTCTTGCTCTTGCTCTAGCTGGTCTTAAACTCCTGGCCTCAAGTGATCATCCTGCCTCAAGGACGATCATCCTTCCCCAAGTGCTAAGATTACAGGTGAGCCATCGTGCCAGGTCAACCCTGGCTTTTGTTTTTTTTTTACATTTTTTATTTTTTTGAGACAGAGTCTTACTTTGTTACCCTTGGTAGAGCCGTGGCATCATAGCTCACAGCGACCTCAAACGCCTGGGCTCAAACAATCCTCTTGCCTCAGCCTCCCATCTAGCTGGGACTAATGAGCCTGCCACAATGCCCAGCTATTTTTAGAGATGGGGGTCTTGCTCTTGCTTAGGCTGGTCTTGAACTTGTGAGCTCAAACAGTCCACCCACCTCAGCCTCCCAGAGTGCTAGGATTACAGGTGTGACCCACTGTGCTGGGCCTCCTGGCTTTTATTTAATACACTGGTCTCCCAGCTCCCATTTTGCTAATGAGGAGACTAAGGGCAGTAGAAGGTAAATGACTGGCGTTAGGCTATGGAAAGTGAGAACTGGGACTGGAAAGTGGAGTGCACCTGAGACCTGCATTCTGCCTTCCTGCCTGGAGCCTTGTCAGTGCCTCCCAAAACCCTGAGCCTCATTCAGACACTGCCCACACTGTCTGGTCACAGGGTCCAAACTGGAAACATTGCTTCTTCTTAGGGAGTTTGGGGTTTGCTGCAGTGGGTGTCAGTGTGTCTGACTGGACAAACCTGGAACGTAGTTCTAGAGCCAAGAGCCAGGATGTAGGGCCCACTTATAGATAAGTGTGTAGGGCTCAGAGCCAGAGGGTTCCAGAAGAGGCTTCAGGGATCAGAGAATCTCCTCTGGGGATATGTGGCAAAATCTTCCCTGTCATTATTCTCATTGTTGCGAGGACAAAAGTGAAAGAAAGGGTGCTGGAGGATCAGAACCTCTCAGCCACTCCTTTTCCCATTCTCAGGGCACGGACCAGGGGTCATAAATAGAATCTTGGCTGCCCAAGGGCCTTGGGGGATCCTGGCCTGGGCCTGCCTCCTTCTGGCCAGCCCAGTGGTGGGGTGAGTTAGACCTCAGAATGAGGACAGTAGCAGGGCTGAGCTCTCACTGCAAATCAGCCTCCCAGCTGCCTGGGCCTTCCCTGCCAGCTTCCCTGCCAGCCCAGAGAACATTGTCCTGCCCTGGCCATCCCTTTTTCTCCTCCCTACCGCCATGATGTGGGAGAACCTGGGTCTACCTGGAGTCAGGAACTCTGGGTCTGTCCTGGGCTTTTGAGCTCAGTGAGAGGCCTTTGGGTACGTTTATGTTCAATGGAAACATTTTCCCTGGAGCTTTGGGGGCAGGCGGTAGGGCAGGAAGAAGCAGTCCCTAGGCTTCCCAGGCTCTCCAGCCCCCAGGTGTGAATGGGGCAGATGCAAGGCAAAGTGTGGGAGGGGAGGAAGGGTAGCTAAGATCTTGAGATTCTAGGTAACAGAGATTAAAAGATTCTAGGGTTTTATGTGCTTGAGACTTCCAGTTTCTAAAATTCTGAAATTCTTCATTTTAAGAAGCTGAAAAAGCCTAGAGTTGAGCTGCGTCACCCCCAAGTTGAAGCTGAGTCCTGTGCTGGCACCAGCCAGGCCTAGAGAGTTTCTCAGGGCTGCCTAGTGGGACAGAGACCCAGCTGGCCCCCAGGCTCCATGTGCCTTCTACTCCTACCACCCCCAGCATGCACACCCAGATGCCTCCCTTTCATGAAATCTGGGAACCCTATGGACTAAGCGGTAGCAGGAGAGGCAGTCATTTTTGTGTTGGGAAGAGACAGGGGCCAGGACCCTCTGTGTTCACTAGTAGCAGTGGGGCCATCCCCATGCACACCAGGGCCAGGTTGTGGGGAAGCTCAGGGAGGGCTGGTGGCTGGCTGGTTCAAAGAGCAAAGTCAGGGTCATGCTGCTGGGCATCAGGGCCAGCATGGGATGAGGTTCAGCAGACCCAGGTCAAGTCTTAAAGGGTCAGACCCAGGCACAGGGACTCCTACAGAGAGTGGAAGGCAGAGATCTAAATAAGGGAGCCTGAGGGGGAGACACTGTCCTGCCTTAGGGTACAGGAGGCTGGGCCTTGAATGAGGGACTTAGAGTATTTCACAATGCTTCCCTCAGCTCCTTCCGGTGCTTATCTGAGCCTTGAGCACTACAGCTGTACTCAGAAGGCCCTAGGCATAGGAGTGGGGGCTGGTCTGCAGGGAAGGAGGCTTGTTCCCTATAGGAAAGTACCCTCTTCCTAGAAAACATCCTGGCTGGGTGAGCCCCTCTCTGGGTGGTAGTTCCCCTGCCTGTGTCATATCCCTTTGAGGGGGAACTCTGTGTGGATGTGGTCAGCATCTGAAGTCCTGATGTCCCAGTGGGGTGGGGCAGGGGGGTTGCCTCTGTACCTCTTGATGTGTGAGCCGTGCAAGGCTTTCGCCCCCTCAAGCCTCAATCTCTCGTCTCTAGTAGGGACTTGTATCAGGATGGACTGCTACGTGGGGTTGCAGCCAAGATGCAGCAGTTTGTTTCCAGAGAAGACTTCCCCCGACCCAGCCTAGGGAGTCCGAAGATCCAGAGAGCACCTAGTAGCTCTCTTCCTGTTTCTGATCCAGGGACATGAATCAGAACACTTACCTGCCTCTAAGGCCTGTGACCTGAAAACCCATATTTCTCAGATTAGGACTGGCCCAGCCTTGGAGCAGGGGAGTTGCTCCAGTGTCTCTGATATTACTGAGGGACCCCTTCCCTCCAGTTCTTCCAAGAAGCAGGCTATTGGAGGAGATTGAGCTCAGGCTGGGGGCCAGGGCTTGAGTCCCAGTCCTGACCTGTTGTATGGCCCTGGCTAGGTCTTGGCCCTCTGAGATTCACTTTCCTTTCTGGAAATAGGGATGGTTGGATTGGGTGGACTTCCATGTGTTTCAGAGTACTTCTAAGTACACCTGGTGCTGGGTGGCTGGAGGCCAAGTTCTAGGCACACTTCAGATGCTGACTTGCAGTGTGACCATGGACGTCACCTACCTGGGCTCTTACACACTCATTCTTCGTATGTAAGGTTGGTAAGTGTTCAATCAGTCGGTAAATATTCATCGTCTACTGCCCTTGGGACTTAGACCATGGTCCTGCTTTGAAAGTGTACCCAGCCAGGGTAGGAGTGAGTGAGAAAGTGTATATGTGGCAGATACAGTCACAGATAGTGACATCTGTTGTGATTGGCTCTGTGACTGTGGGAGTCAGGGACTACTTCCTGGAGCAGGTGACTTGAGCTTGAAGACTGAGCTAGAGAAAGTTGTAAGCAGAAGGAACTACATAAGCACAGGCCTGGCAGTAAAGTGCTGGAGTTGGGAGCTAGAGTGGAGAGAATGAGACCAAAGAGGATGGCCAAGGGGCAGGAGCTAGTGGATGGAGGCCCTTTGAATCCCCTGGTAATGGGGAGCCATGAAAGGTATAAGTAGGTTGGGGAGAGGCAGCATCTGCCTGGGAGATGGGGGTTGGTTTCAGAGACTTCTGGAAGTCTGGGGTGGTTCTGATTCACTGTGGGGAATGGTTGAGCAGTGGGCAGCATGAGGGCCCTGAAAGTCACATTTCCCCTGTGTGGGTGAGGGCTTCCCCAGCAGGAAGTGGCAGGACAGCCTCAGAGGTTGAAAGAAGGGGCAGGCCCTGGGCGGGCCTGTGGCTCAGTGGGTAGGGCACTGGTCCCATATACC
Organism: Nycticebus coucang; assembly: GCF_027406575.1. Classification (NCBI taxonomy): domain Eukaryota; kingdom Metazoa; phylum Chordata; class Mammalia; order Primates; family Lorisidae; genus Nycticebus; species Nycticebus coucang. The sequence goes on along the minus strand of NC_069793.1, from coordinate 65,707,075 downwards.
GAGGGTGGTGGGTTCGAACCCAGCCCCAGCCAAACTGCAAAAACAACAACAAAAAGAAGAAGGGGCAGGCCCAGCCACAGAGATGCCAAGGAACCTCAGAGTCAGATCTCTGACTTCTAGATCTCTGGTCTGAACTTTGACACCTGCCTTGTCTAAGTAGTCCTCTCCCTACCCATCACACCAGGCAGGCTCCTGTCTAGAGCCACGGGAGCAGGGTGGACAGGGTCAGACCCAGACTGAAGGTCTCCCAGGCCACCTCTTGTAGACCCTGTCTCTGGCCACCCAGTTTCTACCTCTGTCCCTTTCATACATTTCACAGATACTTGTTGAGCATTGTTTTCTTTCTTTCTTTTTTTTTTTTTTTTTTGAGACAGTCTCACTACGTTGTCCCCAGTAGAGTACCGAGGTGTCACTGTTCACAACTACCTCTGACTTCTGGGCCTAAGTGATTCTGTTGCCTCAGCCTCCCATGTAGCTGGGACTACAGGTGCCTGCCACAACACCCAGCTATTTTTTTTTTTTGCATTTTTTTGCCGGGGGGCTGGGTTTGAACCCACCACCTCTGGTATATGGGACCGGTGCCCTACTCCTTTGAGCCACAGGTGCCGCTTCACCCAGCTATTTTTTTTGTTGCAGTTATTCATTGTTGTTTAGTAGGCCTGGGCTGGGTTCAAACCCGCCTGCAGGCGCCCTAACCGCTGAGCCATGGGTGCTAAGCCTTGTTGAGCATTTTCTGGACACTGTCCTAGCCTCTGGGGGTACAGCTGAGAATAAGCTCTGTGCCTCCCAGCCAAGGAGACTGACATTAACAATTAAACACACACAAAACCCAGTTATACATATAATAATGTCCAGTTGGGAGAAGTGAGACACTGAAAATTGAAACACAGTGAAGAGCTAGAGAGTGATGAGGGTGCCTTTTCAGGTAGTCAGGGAAGAAAGGCCTTGCATTTGAGAAGGGGCCCAAAGCAGTCACCTAGATGTCTGGGCAAGAACATTCCAGGAATGGGGAGCTCGAGGTCTCATCCCTGAGGCAGGAGCGCTCAGGGACAGATCACATGGGTCTGATAGGACATGTGCTGGTTTTGGCTTTTACTCTGAGTGAGGTAGGAATCACTGGGGGTGAGAACTGGTCAGATTTGGGGTCTGTTTTCAAGGCACATATTTATCCCTTACAAGTTTGTGAGGTAGAGCTATCATAATCTCATTACACAGATGAGGAAACGGGGGCTCAGAAAAGTTATGTGAATTCTCAAGTTCCACAGCAGGAGGAACCTCTGTCTGCTTCCTGTGTCACAGTGTGCTCCATCGCTGATGCACCTTGCTGCCCCCATGGCTTCCTGTTGTCTGGATGGTAAGGATGAGTGTCTGAGCAGGGCCTTCCAGGCCCTTCTTGGTCTACCGTCAACCTCCCTCTTCTGCCTGACTTCTATGCATCCTTGCTGGATCCTGCTGTCTGCACACCGTCTCCTTTGAGAAGACCCTTGGTTCAGATTCTGGCTCCTATGTGACCTGGAGCAAATTATTAAACCTCTCTGAGCCTCAGTTTTGTCATCTGCAAAGTGGGCTAAGACCACTCACTTTTAGGTTGCTGTGAGGATTGTATGAGGCAGTGCCTGGTAGATGGTAAGCACTCCATAAGTGTGACCTTTTGTTGCTTTAAGCAAGGATGGCTGGTTCAGGTGAGTGGGTTAAAATGCTCCCTGTGGTCCTGCTGGAGAATGGTTTGGAGAGGGGAGACTGAGTCAGGGAGTCTTTCCTATCTGTTATCTGGTTATATAGTGGGGGAGGCTGAGGTCACACGTGAAATTGCGAGCTAAAGCCTGTGGGCTGGTGCCTCTGTCTCCTTTCCCTTCTGGCCCCAGCCCCTGCTTCTGCCCCACCCCTCTGGTCCCCTCCACCAGCCAGCACCGGCAGCTTCCCCTTTCAGGTGCTAGCTGCAAGGGGCCCACTTATCTTCTGGCTTCTCTATTCTAGGGGCCATCTAGGTAGAGGGAGGTCTGGGTCCCTATTCTCCTGGGCCAGTAGCTCTGAAGCCCACCAAGTCCCTTCTGGGGGAGGGAAGGGTGCAGAAACTTAAAGTTTCCATTCTCCTCTCCCCTTCCCCATCAGGGCCAGTTCTGGCCCTTGGCCCCTTGGCGTGTGGTGAACATCAGTGACTCTGGTTCTGTCCACTCCTGCTGCTTATGATTCTGTGGTCAGCTCTCTGTACCCCAATCCTACTGCGGTCAGCCTTATTTCTTCCTGTTTCTGTCTCACAGCATTCAGAGTCTCCTTCTGCTCCCCATGGGGGCAGTGGTCACAGAGGAGGATCTTTCTGGAACTATTCTGTGGCACCTCAGGCCTCCCCCCTACCCCTTGGAGGGGGAGCTGCCAAGGGAGTCCCCAGCCCTTTTAGGGTGTGTCTGTGCCTGAGTGGCAGGGGCCAGGCCCAGCCCAGGGACCTGGTGTCCTGATGGGAGCACCCCAGCTCAGGTGTGAGGCTGCTTGGGTCACCCTTCAGGGAGGTCCAGAGGGTGAGGGATTGGAGGAGTAGGAAGGGCAGGTCAAGCAAGGACTGTGGAGGACTCGGGTCAGCTCTGCCTGTGTCAGGTTAGTGCAGTGGGATCAGATGGGAGTTAGGGTGGACCTGGCTGCAAGTGGAGGAGGGCAGGAGTCAGGCCAAGGGCACAGGGTCCAGGCAGGCTGAGAGGCCTGGGTGGATAGGGCAGGGAGGACTGAGGGGAACATGTGCCAGAAACATGGCAAACCAAGAAGGAGCTGGGGGGTAGGGAATGAGTGATTCTGTGTGACCCCTTTAGGGTTTGCAGTACATGGTGGGACTGGAGGGGTGATGAACTTTCAGCTTCGTCTGTTTGTGAGGGAGGTACTTCAAGGCTTCCCACATCATCCCACGCCTCATTCCCTACCTGACTCTTTTCAGGGTGGGATTTGGGTGTGTGTGGGGGGGGCCCTGCATGATGTTTGGGGGGCAGTAGGCAAGGGTGGGGTCAGATGCTGTCTAGAGGACAAACTGTGGAGACCCTGGCATTTCATGTTTATATATGGGCCTCAGTCCGCTCCCATGTGGAAGCTCATTAGATTGGTGATGGCTTAGCCTCTCAGGAGGACTGGGAAGGGGTTTTGGGTCTCAGTCTTTTATTCTGCAATCCAGATGGCTCAGGAAATAGCAGTTTCACTTATATTTCCTTTAGTAATCTATGCATGTTATAGAAAGTCATAAAGCTACTATACAGACATGGTTTAGGGGAACAAACTGGAACAAACCGGTGTCATCGTCGCTCACTGCAATCTCAAACTCCTGGGTTCAAGCCATCCTCCTGCCTCAGCCCCCCAAGTAGCTGGGACTTTAGGTGCTCACCACCACACTGGGCTAATTTTTCTGTTTTTTGTAGAAATGGGGTCTTGCTCTTGCGTAGGCTGGTCTCAAACTCCTGAGCTCAAGTGATCCTCCCACCTTGGCCTCCCAGAGTGCTAGAATTAACAGCATGAGCCACTGTACCTAGCCCAAAACTCAGTTCTCATGACTTAAAATACATTTACCAGGCTAGGTGCTATGGTGCGGTGGCTCACGCCTGTAATCCTAACATTCTGGGAGGCTGAGGTGAGTAGGTTGCCTAAGCCAGAGTGAGACCTCATCTCCAAAAATAGCAAGGTGTTGTGGCAGGCGTCTATAGTCCCAGCTACTTGGGAGGCTAAGGCAAGAGAATCACTTGAGCCCAAGAGTTTGAGGTTGCTGTGAGCTGCAGTGAGTCTGAGACACTCTACTGAGGGGTGACAAATAACACTCTGTCTCAAAAAAAAAAAAATACCATTTTTTCTTCTAATTATAAAGTGATACACAATTGTAAAAGCTTCAAACAATACAGATATGAAGGTTGTAGAAAGTGAAAGTCTTTCATGATCAGATGGAAGTTAGAGTTGGGCCTGAAACTGGTGTCAGGGATGTCCATTGTCCCTTAGTTTTTTTTTGTTGTTGTTGTTCTTTTTTTTTTTTTTTTTTTTTTTTGAGACAGAGTCTCAAGCTGTTACCCTGGGTAGAGTGCTGTAGTGTCACAGCTCACAGCAACCTCAAACTCTTGGGTGTAAGCGTTTCTCTTGCCTTAGCCTCCCAACTAGCTGGGACTACAGGCACCCACCACAACGCCTGGTTATTTTTTTTTTGTTGTTGTTGTTGTTGCAGTTGTCATTGTTGCTTTAGCTGGTCCAGGGTGGGTTCTAACACTCCAGCCTTGGTATATGTGGCCAGCATCCTACCCACTGAGCTACGGGCGCCACCCTTGTCCCTTAGTTTTTAATGTCTCTTGGTCATTAATAAAACTGTGGTTTAGTGTTTTATTAGGGTGATGTTCTCTCACCAGCTGCACTGTGTGGGTGTGCATGTTGTGCACTGCCAAAGGGTACCTGGTTGGTGAGAGCTGGGTGAAGGAGGACTGAAACTCAACTTGTCCTCTTCTTGCTAAGCTGCAAGTCCTGGTGTGGGGCTCCGGGAGGAGGAGGAATCTTTTTCTAATTTGCTTAAAGGCCTTGCCTGAGTTATAAATAGCTCTTCTCCCCTTTGTCTGGCACCTCTGCCCTTATCCCAGAAGGGGAGTTGGTGAGTTCAGTGTGGGGTGGGGCATGTGTGGTGCCTGGGCTCTCCAGGAGGAGGTCCAGGACATAGTGGTGTGTCCAGTCTGGACCTCTGCAGGGGGACATGGCTGGAGGTGGAGTGTGATGGTCGTTGGTGTCTGAGATGACTGAGAACCTCAGGATGTTGAGGGGTCTAGACTAGAGCCTGACTATAAGCCCAGTACCAGCTCAGGAATAGGAAGTGACTGCCTAGCAGTGGAGGAGTGAGCGGGCGACCAGCAAATCTGGCTTCTAGTAAACATGTGGTGGCAGATCATGTGGTGACTGACAGCTCTGCTTTGTGGAGGGGGAAACTGAGGCTAGGAATGTGATGTGACTTACCACAGCTTCAGACAGGAACTAGTGGAGCCAGGACTGGAATCCATATTTGTCTTGTATCCTGGGTGGGGAAGGAGCTCCTGCCTACAGCCTAGGGACTTTCTGATGGGCCCCTATCACCCCACTAGGAAGTTGACACAGCTCTTCATTCACTCAGGTCCTGGGTCCCCACCTTGGTCCCCTCTGCCTCAGGCCCTGCTCCCTGTCAGTCCCTAGAACTCCAGAGGCTCCTGAAGACAGGCATTACCAAACAAGTGATAGGGTAGGAATCTCCTGGTGCCAGGGAGTGGTCAAGGGCAGAGATATGGGGCTGGGGTAAGGAACAGGACCCCAGGATAGCTTTTTGGGATTTGTATACAGCAGGTATCAGTCCCTGAGAGGCAGAAAACAGGCTTCTTGGCCTGGGGTCAGTCAGCTGCCTACCCAAGGGCTGCACCTGCTGCCTTGCCCAGTGGGGTTAGAGAGAGCAGCCTTTTGCTGGGGATGTCACTTTTGCACTCTCTGGTCTGGGAACCCAACCCCCACCTAGTTCCTCATATCTACGGGAAGTATCTCTAGGGCTTCTTGCCTGAGTTAGCAGAGTACTGAGAAGGCCCAGGAGGGTGGCGGACAGGGGTGGCCCGGTCCAGAGGTATCATTTGGTAGTTGGACTGGGAGAGGGGCTGGGGTATCAGGCATTGTGGGGCTCTGAGGTCATTGTGTACAGTTGAATTGGTGGTAGGAAGCTGTGTGTGGTGGGGAGCTCTGTATGGCTATTGGGTGGGGTGGGAGATACGTGTGGCTCTTTGGGTAATGTGAGGTGTGAGTCTGTGGTACCTGTGGGGTGTGGCTTGCCGACCTAGGTCTGGCCAAAGCAGGCTGTATGTGTTCTTGGTTCCTCTGTTGGGAGCTCTGAGGCTTTTCCTGAGGTCTGGACACTGGAGTCCCTGCCCAGCCTGCTGGTGCTGGGACACCTAGGGCTTGAGGCAGTGGTTGGGCTATGCAGGGGGTGGGGGTAGACAAACTGAGGCCCAAGGTCTGGACATCTGGGTCTGCTTTCCTCCCTTCCTGCTCTCTGCAGGCCTGGGTCTTTTCTTCTACTCAAAGCAGAGCTGTGTACAAAAGGGACGCTGAGGATGCAATCAGGAGAGTTGGCCTGGCCAAGAGGACCCCAGAGCTGGGTGTAAAAGGCATTAGGACCTTTAAGGCTGCTTGACCCAGGGCTGACTCAACTCATGCAAATCAGAATGCAAAGGAGACTGGGAAGCCTCATGAGAAGGCCACACCCACATAAGTCAGCAGGCTCTGCAGGTGACCAGGCCAGTCACCAAACCTCTCCAAATAACTTTTGTTCCTACCGCACTGACATCTGTCTCCAGATTTGCTAAATCCATTCCTGTCCCTGGGCCTTTCACACTCAGTCCCCTTTGCCCGGAATGGCTTCCTTCCGTTCTCCTACTTACTTCCAAGGCCCAGGTCAGGAGTCCCCTCTGGAAGCCTCCCGGACTCTACTGGACAGAGGCCGTCACATCCTCTGAAGGCCCTGTAGACTCCAACAAGTGACCTGGGTAAGTTTCCACCTTTCACAGCCTCCCTGAAAGGGAGTAAGAATCCCAGGTGATGAGATATAGGTAGAAATCAAGCAGAGGCTGGGCACATGGTGGCCAAACATTGGGCACTTAGGACATGAAGGAAGCTGGAGCATGCTTGTCTTTGGCTACGGCTCTGGTCATCTTTTTTTTGATAGTTTCACTTTGTTTCCCAGGCTAGAACCATGGCCTCAGCCTAGCTCACAGCAACTTCAGACTCCTGGGCTCAAGTAATCCTCTTACCTCAGCCTCCTGGGAATATAGGTGCCTGCCACCATGCCCAGCCAATTTTTCTATTTTTGGTAGATTCAGGGTCTTGCTTTGCTCAGCCTGGTCTCAAGCTTCTGACCTCAAGCAATCCTCCTGCTTTGGCCTCCCAGAGTGCTAGGATTGCAGGTATGAGCCACTGTGCTGGGCCTGGGTCATCTTCTTGTTGGGCTGGTGGAACTGGTGTCACCAGTCAGTAGTGGGTAAGGATGTCACAAGAGAGTTGCTGGGCTGGGGCAGAGAAGGGGTGATTGATTTAAACTCTGCCCTTGGGGTTGAAATAGTAGTTAGAGACAAAATGGCAAAACCTTTGGCTCTAGCAAAAGGACTGGACTCAAGCCAGACCTGAACAAGGACTGGCTGGTGAGGATTAGAGATTCCAGATGACTCTTACCTCTGGACTGGGACTGAATTCCTTTGTGAGCCCTCCCTGGTCATAGGCTGCACTGTGGAGGGAGTACACAAGAAGGGGTACAGACTCTTAGGGTACCTCAGGCTACATTGAGAATTAGGGAGAAGTAGACTCCCACAAATGAAGCAACCAGAGAGTGAGCAGAAGCAGTGCTGAGCTGCATGGCTCAGTCTAGGAGCCTGAGGGGCAGTCAGGGAGGACTTTCTGGAGGAGGCAGCGTGGAGTCAGTACCTGAGAGTTGGGAGAGTATGGTTTATTCACTTGTCAGTAGATAATTTCTAGAGCTCCCCATTTGCCAGGCTGATGCCTAGTATAAAAAGTGACGCAGAGGAAGTTGTAGACGGGGCCAGCCCAGCTTGACTGGGGGTTTGGAGTATGTCATTGGCAACTTAGGCAAGTCACTTCCTCCCTGTGGGTGTTCATTTCCTCATCTATAAACTCCAGGGCTTGACCAAGTAGAATGATGGGCTGAGGGGCACTTGAGGGGACTGGGAACTATGGAAAGGTTTTCAGCAGGGGTGGGCCCATGGTTGGCAAGCAGAGATGCTGGACAGAGATGGGAGAACTGGACGCAGTATAGGGTGGTGGGGTGTCTAAGCCTGTCTTGGCCCTTGGGGTGGAGAGGAGGGGAACCCCTCAACTCCTTGCTGTGCTGTTGCAATAGGATGACATTCCCCTCCACTGGGTCCCTTCCTCCCTGAGGGTGAGAACTCTGATGTGTCAGGAGACAAGGGGCTTAACCCTCTAAACCAGGACTGGGATTAGGGAAAGCAAGTGAGGCACTCAACTCTGGTGCAGAATTTTGGGGGAGGGGGGCTGCCAAAAAGCTCAGTAATCAAGGTATATAATATTTTAATGTCACTTAAAAAAATCAATGCAGAAAACTATGATGAACAAAATATAAAACATCAAAATTTTGAATAGAGAAAAGACCAGTATTTCCAGTTCTTTCTTTGCTTCAGGCTGTAGTATGGCTTAGCAAGGCACTGCCCTGAACTTCTTTTTCTGGGAGCTGCCTCCTCTGGCAAGCCTTCCCTGACCCCAGCCTGCTGAGGGCCCCCTGGGCTGTTTTCACTGGCTCGTGGTATCTGATCCCTTCCAGTCTGAGGTTCCTGGAGGGCCTGTCCAGGTCTAAGGGCTGGTTCATCCTTTCAGCACCTTCCTAGCACTGGGCTGTCCCAAAGGGATGTCAGCGCTGAGTCCCCTTGTCTCTTACGTTGGCTAGACACTGTTAGTTCTGGAGTAGGAACTTGAGAGAGGCCCAGTAGGGGCCTACTTCTCCGGGAAATCAGAGGTTTCCTGTTTCCCACACCTCAACATTCCAGTAGGGTGGTTGGGACCACAACGAATCTGTGTTTAAACCCTGAGTGTGGTGCCTGGCTGATAGCAGGGGCTCAGTTCATGTTTTGAGGGACAGTTAACAGTGGTTAAGAGTTGAGTGCTGCGCTGTCCTGTAGGAATAGAGCACAAGCCCCACTGCAATGTAAACTCTCCAGTAGTCACATTAAAAACAAACAGGTGAAATTAATTTTAGTAATATATTTTATTCAAATATCTACAATACTACCATGTTGTATAATCAATAGGAAAAATTATTGAGACATTTGCATTTTTTTTTCAAATTTCAGATTAATATGAGGGTACAATGTTTAGCTTAAACGTTTTCAATTCTAAGGTAAAGTTCAAGTTGTAGTTGAGTCCTTCACCTGGGGTGCATGCCGAATTGCATTCTTCTTTTGTATTAAGTCTTCAAAATCCATTGTGCTCAGAATTCAGGACACCTCATTTTGGGGTCCACATCTCATGTTCAGCAGTCCTATGTGGCTTCTGCTGGCTGCTGTATGGAGAACTCAGGGCTAGATTCTACTGAAATGCCTCTTCCAAGCTGTGTGACTTTTTTTTGTTGTTGTTTGAGACAGTCTCACTATTTTGCCCTTGGTAGAGTGCTGTGGCATCACAGTTCACAGCAACCTCAAGCTCTTGGGCTTAGGTGATTCTCTTGCTCAGCCTCCTGAGTAGCTGGGACTACAGGTGCCCGCCACAACACCCAGCTATTTTTTGGTTGCAGTTGTCGTTGTTTAGCAGGCCCAGGCCAGGCTTAAACCCACCACCTCCGTATACGTGGCCGGCGCCCTACTCACTGAGCTACGGGCGCTGAGCTGAAGCTGTGTGACTTTTTAACCACTTTGTGTCTCAGTTTCTTCACCTTAAAATGGGGATAACAGGCTTGGCACCTGTAGCTTAGCTGCTAGGGTGCTAGCCACATACGCCACGGCTGGCAGGTTTGAATCCAGCCCAGGCCTGCCAAACAACAATGACAACTACAACCAAAAAATAGCTGGGCGTTGTGGTGGGTGCCTGTAGTCCCAGCTACTTGAGAGACTGAGGCAAGAGAATTGCTTAAGCCCAAGAGTTTGAGGTTGCTGTGAGCTGTGTGGCTACAGCACTCTACCTAAAGCCATAGCTTGAGACTCTGTAGTAATAATAATAATAATAGTAATAATAATAATGAAAATAGGGATAACAGTCACATAGACCTGGCTTGGCGCCTGTAGCTCAGCAACTAGGGCGCCAGGCACATACACCACAGCTGGAGAGCTGTGATGCCACACACTCTACCAGGCAACATAATGAAACTCTGTTTCAAAAAAAAAAAAAAAAAAAAACAGTCACAGGGACCTGATAGGGCAGGGCTGCTGTGGGGCTTAAATGAGTTAATGCATGTATAAAGTGCTTAGGTACCTGGCCTATAGCAAGCACTATTGATGTGGCCTCCCCTTATTTTAAATTGTCATTTGAGTGGCACTGCCATTTTTGCCAATATTTTCACTCAAAGTACTCACTAGGTACTTAAAGTTTGTTCTTAAAATCCTAATTTTTAAAACATATATGTGTTTTAACACTATCCTAAGCAATGATAATTGTAGAATCTACTTAAGATAAATATGTAACTAATAAAACATGAAATGTGTCTCTCTCACCTTTTCTCTCCTTCATGAGAGGGACCCACATCCAGCTCTATTTGGAAGTACCCTAAATTTTCTATTTGTTCTTCCTAAAGAAAATCTCTGTGTTACCCTGAAAAAAAACAAACAAACAAACAAACATAAAATGGTTATGAATAGCCAATGCAGAGCACAGCAGTGGCAGGAGACCTGATTTTGCTCCGGGCCTAGTCCATTCCACACCCTAGCCCCCAGCTCACAGAGCCCTGGCTATCTGTGCAGAGCAGCAGGGGATGTCCTGTTCTCTCTCCTTTGCTTGGAGACACCCTCTTTTGGCCCATTCTCCTTAACCTTCCCCACATGTTTAGAGTCCTGGCCCCTGGGGTCTCACACTGGTGACTCAGTCACCCGATCTGTTCCCCCAGCCCTCTCTCTGTTCCCCAGGCTTAGTAGCGAGGGTCCTGTGTCCCTGGGTCCCCCAAGATCTCCACTTCTCTTTACACCTGTGTCAAGGGGACCGCCTTTGTGGTGATGCTGCATCTGCCTCTTTCTCTCACTCTCCCTGGGCAGACCCTGCTGTGGCCTGCTCCTGTGTACCTCCCAGCCACTGCTCCTGGGGAAGGGCCAGAGAGCACAAGTCCTGCCTCCCCCTTACCACCTGGGCAGGACTATGCATCTGCCTGCCTCACCCCACTGGAAGCCTCCCCTAGTCCAGGCTTCAATGCCTGGCTCCCATCGGGTGTGAACCTTTTCCTCTTCCTCCTCTTCCTCTCCCCCCACCTCTTCCTCATCTCTCCCTTCCTTCCTTTTCTTTTCCCCATCCCTCTGCCCCACTCCTCCCTTCTCCTCCTGGAATCCTGGGTGCTCAAAGTGGCCTTGTCTCATGGACTTTCTCCCTTCCCTTACAGCTCCTGGCTCAGGCCAAGATGAGGAACTGTTCAGAGTAGCTGCTGTCTCTGGGACACCTGGGCATCCTGGGCAGCCCAGTTGGTGAGTCAGGAGGTGAGAAGGTTAGGCCTCCACAATGGTTGGGCCTCGGGGGAGCTTGATGGGGCCAACACCCGTTATCCCATTTTCCATTTTAAGAACTGAGGCTGGAAGGCAGAGGGCAAGGCCCCGAGCTTGCTAAGAACCTCCCAGCAGGGATTTGAAGGGAACGGGGAAGGTGCCCAAGGCTGGATTGAGGGGTAGAGGGTATGTGTTTGCTTATTAGATTTCCCTCCTTGCCTGGTGAGTTTTGTTCTCTTTCTCATCTCATTCCCAGGCTCTAGACGTGATTATTACATTCTCTTTTAAATTGTATTTATTTATTTGGAAAATCGTACAAATTAAAAAAGATAGAGAAGTATGTAGTGTCTGCTGTCTTCTGAGCTACCAATTCTCTTCCCCATAGGTAGTTTCTTGTATATCCATCCAGAGTATTCTGTGTATATCTTTGAGTACACATAGTACATGTATGTTTTTTCTTTAACCTAGCTGTTCCCATAACACTGTTCTGTTTTTACATTTAACAATAAATCTTTAATATCATTTTATGTGAACTGTAGAATCTGTTTTTCTAAACAAATTTTCGTTGGGATCGTATTAAAGTTCTAGCTTAACCCTGGGAGAATTGACATCTTTATAACATTGGGAGCCATCATATCTAAAAACATTGAGCATATTTCTGTTTCTTTCTTCCTTTGGGTCCTTTGAATAGCCTTTTAAAAGTATTACTATTTTTTAAATTTACATATTAAAATTTTAGGTAATAGAAAAAGATGTAAAGTAAAAATTTTCCCTTTCTGTGCGAGGTTCAGGTTCAGGGCTGCTTCCAGGATCCAGAAAGGGGCCCAAGCAACATGCTCATGTATTTTTGTGACTTTTTCAAAAGTAAGATATTCTTATTTTATTTTTCTTATAAATGGCATCAATATTGTGTAAGCTTCAGGCCACATCAGCTCTGGATCTGCCTTTGTCCTCTCAGTTTTTTTCCTCAAAAGAGACTGGTAACTGCTGTCCCTGGCCCTGATGTGTCTCTTCGGAGATACTTTATGAATTTGTCAATATGTACACATTGCTCTAATGCTCTTCCCTCTTTGTTTTTTTGAGACAGGGTCTCACTCTGTTGCATTGGCTGCAGTGCAGTGGCGTCATAGCTCACAGCAACCTCAGACTCCTGGTCTCAAGCAGTCTTTTGACCTCAGCCTTCTGAGTAGCTGTGACTATAGGCATGTGCCATCAGGCCTGGCTAATTTTTCTGTTTTTTGTAGAGACAGGGTCTTGCTCATGCTGATCTTGAACTCCTGACTTCAAGCAATTCCCAGCCTCCTTTTTGTGTGAGCCACTGTGCCTGGCCCCCTTGTTTTTGTTTGTTTTTTGTGTTTGTTTTAATTAAAAAAATTTTTTGTAGAGATGGAATCTTGCTATATTGTCCAGGCTGGTCTTGAACTCCTGACCTCAAGCAATCCTGCCTTGGCCTCTCAAAGTACTGGGATTATAGGTGTAAGCCACTAACCTGGCCCTTCCTTTTGTTTCCTTTTTTTTTTTTTTTGAGATAGAGTCTCACTTTTTTGCCCTCAGTAGAGTGTTACGCTGTCACAGCTCATAGCAACCTCAAACTCTTGGGCTGTTCACTTGCCTCAGCCTCCTCAGTAGCTGGGACTACAGGCATCTGCAACAACACCCGGCTATTTGTAGAGAGGGGGGGTCTTGCTCTTGCTCAGGCTGGTCTTGAACCTGTGAGCTCAGGACAATCCACCCGCCTCGGCCTCCCAGAGTGCTAGGATTACAGGCGTGAGTCACTGCGCCCAGCCATTTGTTTTCTTTACATAAAAGGCAGAATGTTACACAAACTGTTCTGGACTTAACTCATTTGATGATATATCTTGGACATCATCCTGTGCCAATATATAAGGAATTTCTTCATTCTTTATGGGTGCTTAGTATTCTATTGAATGACTATACCATAATTTAGTTATCTATTCTCCAGTTGATGGGCATTTTGGTTATTTCCAGTCTTTTGTTATTATACACAGGTGCTGCTGCCAATAACCTATATGCGTCATTTTGGGCGTATGTTAATAAAAGTGCAGGATAAATGGCTACGGTGTCTGAGTCAAACTCCCTTTTGGAGTTTTCATAGAGGGCCAGGGAAGGGAATGCCTCATTCCATTACCAATGTGTATATTTTTAGAGTTTCTTTCTCTTTGATAGTCTAATGAGTGGAAAGTAGTATTTCAGTATATTTTATATTTCTGTTTCATAGCATGGGAGGTTAAGTTCCTTTTCATATGTTTAAGAGTCATTTCTATTTTCCTTTCTGGGAATTTCCCTTTTTGTGTTCTTTGACCGTTTTTTCTGTTAGGTTATTGATCTGTTTCTTATTTTACTGAGTGCTTTTAGGAATATGAACCCTTTGTTTGGAATATGAGTGGCAGATATCCCCTAGTTTATCATTTATCTCTTAGCTTTTCTTTTCTTTTGGATACAATGTGTCATCCTATTGTGTGCAGCAACATTGTTGTAGCTTATTGTAGCCTTGAACTCCTGGCCTCAAGTGATCCTCCTGCCTTGATCTCCCAAAGTGCTGGGATTACAGGCATGAGCCACTGTGCCAATCTTGTTCTCAGCCTTGCTTATGATGCTTTTTTTGAGACAGAGTCTTACTCTCACTCTGGGGAGAATGCTGTGGTGTCATAGCTCACAGCAACCTCAAACTCCTGGGCTCAAGCGGTCCTCTTGCCTCAGTCTCCTGAGTAGCTTGGACTGCAGGTACCTGCCACAACGTTGAGCTAGTTTTTCTAATTTTGGTAGAGACAGGGTCTCCTTTTGCTTAGGCTAATCTTGAGCTCCAAGCTCAAGCAATCCACCGACCTCAGACTCCCAGAGTGCTAGGATTACAGGCATGAGCATCACACCAGGCCCTATGACGCTTTTTATTTTATTTTATTTTATTTATTTATTTATTTTATTTTTTTTTTTGGCCGGGGCTGGGTTTGAACCCGCCACCTCCAGCATATGGGACCGGCACCCTACTCCTTGAGCCACAGGTGCCGCCCCTTATTTTATTTTTTTACCATGCAGGAATGATTGATTTTACCGAGTCGAGTATTTCAGTCTTTTCTGTATATCTCCTGGGTTTTTATCATTTCCAAAAGAATTTTACCTCTCTGAGATGATTTTTAAAAATCTTACCATAGTTTTATTTTTTATACTGAAATCTTTGATTTGTCTGTAATTCAATCTATTGTAAGGTGTGAGGTAGGGGTCCATCCACCTTAGTTAATTTTGCGGTTATCTTAGAGCTGTCCCAACAACTTAACAATCCATCTTTTCCCCACTAGTTTGAGATGCTAAATTTTTTTTTTTTTTTTGAGACAGTGCTATGGCATCAATAGCTCACAGCACCCTGAAATTCCTAGTTCAAGCCATCCTCCTGCCTCAGCCTCCCAAGTAGCTGGGACTAGAGGTGCCTGCTACCACAACACCTAGCTAGTTTTTCTGTTTTTAGTAAAGATGGGCCCAGTCTTCCTCTTGCTCAGGTTGGTCTCAAACTCCTGAGCTCAAGTGATCCTCCCACCTCAGTCTCCCAAAGTGTTAGGATTATAGGTATGAGCCACTGTGCCAGCCTGGGATCTACTTTTATTATACACATAATTCAGATATATATTTGAATCTGCTTTTGAACTTTCTGTTCTATTTAATTGATCTATCTGTTCACATGCTAGTACCATATAATGTTTTAATTATCGTGGCTTTATAGTCTGTTTTAAAATGTAATAAGACTGATACCTACTCTTTATTCTCCCTCCTTCCCCACCCTCTGCTTCCAGAATTTTTCTGGTTCTTCCTGTTTGTTTATTTTTCCTCACAAACTTTCAAATAAGCTTGTCAAAAAATCTTCTGTGTGTGTATTTAAGAGAATTGCATCTTATAGCATAGGTATAAACAACCCCCCCCAAATAAACAACCTAGGATTGTATATATTTATTTATGAATTAACTTAGAATGAGTATCTTTATGATGTCTTCTCTCCAGAACTTACTATGCCATCCTATTTTTCCAAGTCCTCTTTATCCCTCACCAACCCTCCAAATTTTTCTTCATGTGATTTTTTTTTTTTGAGATGGAGTCTCAAGCTGTCGCCCTGGGTAGAGTGCTGGGTATAGCTCACAGCAACCTCCAACTCTTGGACTCAAGTGATCCTCTTGCCTCAGTTTTTCTATTTTTTGTAGAGACAGCATCTTGCTTTTGCTCAGGTGGTCTCGAACTCCTGGGCTCAGGCTATCCACCCAAGTGCTAGGATTATAGGCGTGAGCCACCTTGCCACGCTTCTTCATATGATCTTAATACATTTTCTATGAAGTTTATTCTTAGTAGTTTATATTTCATGATGCTAGTATAAATAGGGCCTTTCATCCTGGTTTCTACCTGGGTATTGCTTATAAATGTTGGTTTATATTAATTTTGAACCCAGAAATCTTACTTAATTCTTTTGATGGTTTTAACAGTCTCTCAGTTGAGCTTCTGGACTTTACAACTCAAAAGTCACATTATTGGCAACTGCTGGGTAGTTTCCTTTCCAATTTGTATACCTCCTATGTATTTTTGTTGTGTAAGATTTTCAAAGCAGGGCCCTTCCTCTGCCAGCCCCCGCCCTCCCCATGCCAGCACACACCTCCCTTCCTGACGCATTTTGCCGCACAAACTAATATGGCAGCAGCGATGGCGGCCTGAACTTTAGGAAGCCTGGTTGATTTTTAATGCTTCAAAATCATAAGACTCAGCACTACTTCAGGATTGCAGTATTGGAGCCATGGGAATAAAGGTTCAGCATCCTCGGTGTTTTTTTGACATTGCCATTAACAGTCAACCTGCTGTTCAAACCCAGCCCTGGCCAAAAACCACAAAAAAAAAAAGTCCTCTATTTATGGGCGGCGCCTGTGGCTCAGTGAGTAGGGCGCTGGCCCCATATGCCGAGAGTGGCGGGTTCAAACCCAGCCCCGGCCAAACTGCAACCAAAAAATAGCTGGGCGTTGTGGCGGGCGCCTGTAGTCCCAGCTGGAGGCTGAGGCAAGAGAATCACGTAAGCCCAAGAGCTGGAGGTTGCTGTGAGCTGTGTGACGCCACGGCACTCTACCGAGGGCAGTAAAGTGAGACTCTGTCTCTACAAAAAAAACAAAAACAAAAACAATCAACCTGCTGGAAGAGTTGTCTTTGAATTGTTTTCGGACATGTGCCCTAAAACATGTGAGAACTTTCATTGTCTTTGTACAGATGTAAAGGGGACAGGGAAATCAACACAGAAGCCATTACATTATGAGAGTTGTCTGTTTCACAGAGTTGTCAAGGGTTTTATGGTTCAAGGTGGTGACTTCAGTGAAGGAAATGGACGAGGAGGGGAATCTATTTATGGAGGATTTTTTGAAGATGAGAGTTTTGCTGTTAAACACAACAAAGAATTTCTCTTACCAATGGCCAACAGAGGGAAGGATACAAATGGCTCACAGTTCTTCATAACCACAAAACCAACTCCTCATTTAGATGGGCGTCATGTTGTCTTTGGGCAAGTGATCTCTGGTCAAGAAGTTGTAAGAGAGATAGAAAACCAGAAAACAGATGCAGCTAGCAAACCATTTGCTGAGGTACGGATACTCAGTTATGGATAGCTAATTCCCAAATCCAAAGTTAAGAAAGAAGAAAGGAAAAGGCATACGTCATCATCTTCCTCATCTTCATCCAGTGACTCAGATAGATCAAGCGATTCTCAGACTTCTTCTGATTCTTCAGATTCTGAAAGTGCTTCTGAAGAGAAATAAAAAGAAAAAAGAAACATAGGAAAAATTCCCAAAAACACAAGAAAGAAGAGGCAAAAGAAAAGCAAGAAGAGTGCATCAAGTGAAAGTGAGGCTGAAAATCTGGAAGCACAACCCCAGTCTACTGTCCATCCAGAAGAAATACTCCCATACCTGAAAATAGGTTCCTAATGAGAAAAAGTCCTCCAAAAGCTGACGAAAAGGAAAGGAAAAACAGAGAACGAGAGAGAGAAAGAGAGTGGTATGTGAATTAATCCACCTAACTCCCAGCCAGCTTCCTACCAGGGACAACTTTTCGTAACAAGATCTGGCAGAAAAATTAGAGGACGAGGACCAAGGTGTTATCGAACCCCTTCCAGGTCCAGATCAAGGGATCATTTCAGATGTAGTGAGACTCCTCCACATTGGAAGCAAGAGATACAGAGAGCTCAAAGAATGAGGGTATCAAGTGGTGAAAGACGGATCAAAGGGGATAAGAGTGAGTTGAATGAAATAAAAGAAAATCAAAGAAGCCCAGTTAGAGTAAAAGAGAGAAAAATAACTGATCACAGGCATGTGTCTGAGAGTCCAAACAGAAAAAGTGAAAAGGAAAAGAAATTTAAAGACCATAAATCTAACGGCAAAGAGAGAGACATCAGAAGAAATTCAGAAAAAGATGATAAATATAATAAGAACAAAGTGAAGAAAAGGGTGAAATCTAAAAGTAGGAGTAAGAGCAAAGAGAAATCAAAAAGTAGGGAAAGAAATTCCAAACATAATAGACATGAAGGAAAGAGGATGAGATCAAGGAGTAAAGAAAGGGATCATGAGAATGTTAAAGAAAAAGAAAAACAGTCTGATTCTAAAGGAAAAGATCAGGAAAGGAGTAGAAGTAAAGAAAAGTCTTAACAGTTAGAATCAAAAAGTAACGAGCACGATTACAGTAAAGGTAAGAAAAGGATACACGTGCACAGTGCAGGAGTGGAGAATGTGACGTAACTAAAGGTAAACACAGTTACAAGGGTAGAACCAGGGACAGGAGCAGAAGAGTGCAATCTGGAAGCCGGGCCAGAGATCGCAGCAGGAGCAAGGAGCACCACGGACACAGAGAAGAGAAGAGGAGAAGAGGACGGTCACGCAGCCGAGAGAAGAGCAACACTGAGGGAAGAAGTAAAGAGAGGAGGAGGAGGAGAGATTCACGGAGCTCAGAGAGAGAAGAAAGCCAAAGCAGAAACAAAGAAAAGTACAGAAACCAAGTGTTCTTACAGAAAAGAAAATTCTGAGGGTGAGAAAAGAATGTACTCTAAAATTTGTGATCATATTGGCTCAAGTAATAGCAGGGGGAAAAAGGCTGACAGGGATCAAAGTCCATTCTCAAAAATAAAACAAAGCCGTCAGGACAATGAATTAAAGTTCTCCACATTAAAAAATAAGGAGGATGAGAAGACCAGATCCTCAGTGGAAAAAGAATACCAAAAATCAAAGGGTCAAGAAAAATACGTGATAAAGGGCGGTGCCTGTGGCTCAAGGAATAGGGCACCAGTCCTATATGCTGGAGGTGGCGGGTTCAAACCCAGCCCCGGCCAAAAACCACAAAAAAAAAAAAAAGTGATAAAAATAAAAAATTTGATCATGAATCAAGCCCCGGAACAGATGAAGACAAAAGTGGATGAGTGAATTGGGTAAACTTATTTCCATTCTGTCTAAAATTTTAAGTTTTAGAGACTTGCTGATGAATCTCATTTATGTTATTTTCCCTTTGTTTTGGGGTTGTGTTTGTCTTTTTTTTTTTAATGTGGATTTCATTGAGTTGACCTTTTGATAATCTGCCATCTGGATAATTTGTACTGCTAAAGTTTTAATAAAATTGAAATGAGGTAAACAAAAACAAAACAATTTTCAGAACAATGTGAATCATAGTGAAATAGATAGTTTTGTTTCATTTCTGATTTTAATGGAAATTTTTCTATTATTTTACCATTAAGCAAGGTGTTAGTTTTCTTGTTTAAGGAAGTAGCCATCTATTTCTTCTATTTTATTAAGATTTTTGTTTGTGTCAGCAAGCCAGATATTAGGTTTTATCATATGCCTCTTTAGTATCCATGAAGATGACCAGGCGACTTTCCCCTTTGATCTGTTAATCACCTTCTCCAATGGTCACTTTCTCTTCACATCATCTCTTGACTCCTACCAGGCAGGAGCTCTTGAGTCTAGGGAAGGAAGCTGAGATCTCACTGCCCAGTACAAGGCTCTTTTGAAAGAATGAATGAATGGCCTTTCCCTGCCTTGGTCATAGGAGGGGTTGCCCACTTCCAAGGTCAGGACCCCAGAGGCTATGTGATGCTGGCTTCACTCACCTTCTGGAGTATTTTACTGCTCCAGGGGCATGGAGATGGGGTGAAGTGAGGTGAGGTTCCTATACTGGGCATGCAGAGGGACCAGTAATGGTAAACTTTGGTCCTACTCATACTCGTTAAGCCTCTGGTCCTAGGCCTCAGCTGGAAACTGGTGCTTCAGAGGAAACTGGGTCCTGGCCTGGGTCTTGCAGAGGGCAGTGGGGAAGAGGGTGTGCCAGACACAGCACTAATCCTGCTTCTGGCCAGTCTCACAGCGGTAGTTGAGGCTGGATAGGGTAGTGTGGTATGTTACCAACCCTGGGGCTTATGGCAGATTTCCTAGAAAAGGAAACATGAACTGGATGGTAGGAGGCCACAGAGGCAGTGCAGGGTGTGGGGGTGTGTGTGCAGTTTCAGGCAGCCTGTATGTTCAGAGACCTGGCAGTACCTGCCTTGCCTGGCACGTGGAGACAGGGGAAGAAGCTTAAGGACAGAACTTGAACCCATGCATGAGAGAGCTAAGAAGGATGCTGATGTGGTGATCAGGGGACGACTTCTGGGCAGCCATGCCTCTGACCTGTGCCTATCTGTTTATTTCAGGTCTGGACAGGGCCCTGCCAGTTGGCCTCTGCTGGCAGGAACCATGGCAGAAGCCAGGGATGCTGCACTGTCAGTGGCTGAGTGGCTGCGGGCTCTGCACTTGGAGCAGTACACTGGGCTCTTCGAGCAGCATGGACTGGTGTGGGCCACTGAGTGCCAGGGCCTCAGTGATACTCGCCTGATGGACATGGGCATGCTTCTCCCTGGCCACCGCCGCCGCATCCTGGCTGGACTGCTCCGGGCTCACACTCCTCCAGTTCCTGCACCCCGCCCTGCCCCACGGCCTGTGCCCATGAAACGCCATGTCTTCCGCTCTCTGCCTGTGCCCTCCACTCTACCTGAGCCCGTGCCTGCTGCTGGAGAGGATGAAGGGCTGCTCACTGCCCCACCCATCCCGCCCCGGAGGAGCTGCCTTCCGCCTACCTGCTTCACTGCCCCGTCCACAGCTGCCCCATCTACAGTGGCCCCAACCACAGCTGCTTCAGACCCTGTGCTCCCCCCGCTGCCCGCCAAGCGGCATTTGGCAGAGCCCAATGTTCCACCCGTGCCCCCCCGCACCATGCCCCCCCACCTGCTGGTGACGTGAGTAGATGCCACCAGGGTGGGAGGCACATGGCAGAGGATGCCAGCGCGTGTGTAGAGAGTTTGCGGACTTGGGTGCTGGGGTAAAAAAGGTGCTTTGGTGGAAAGAGTAATGTGTGCATAGCTCAGAGGAGGGAAGCACTGTCTGGGCCCTCTCCGTGGTATGCCTAGACTGTTGGGATGGTGCAGGTGAGGCCTGGCCAGACTGGGGAGCTGGGTAGGTTTTAAAAAAAGTAACTGAAGTGCAGTAAGGATGACTGGCTGCTGGTTGAGGTTGATGGGGGAGGGGGTGGGGCACAGGGCCAGGTGAGGCCCCACTCAGGCTATGCTAACAAGCCTGGTGGTGGAGTAGGTAGATCAGAGCCAGGTGTGGGCCCTAGAAAGGACGGATTGGGACTGCCTGGTAGGGGGGCACTACAGCCTTGGCCTCCAGGTTTCTGTTTCATATGGCTGGGTAGATGAGGGCACTATCACTGATCTAGGGACCCAGGGACAGGAGTGGGTTTGGGAGGAAGTCTGAAGCTTTGGGACCTGGCAAGTGTGAGATAACTGAGATTGGGGTACATGCTGGTATCAGGAGGCAACATGAGGAAGGAACGGAATGCCTAGGACGGTGGCTTATAGGGTTGGGCATGGGAATTGCCCCATTTTTGGTGCTTGTGCTACCTCACATCCTGTCCCCATCCCACTGCCACATGTCACCTAATCCCAGGATACTTCTCATGGCTCATCCTACTCACCCCCCTCCTTCCTTAGACCTGTTTTCTCCCCTCTGTGGCTCCGGGTACCCCTTATTTTCTTGAGTTGCTTCCTAGTTTTGTGGCTATTCCATTTTAATCTCCTTCACATGTGCCCTCCCTTCCTGCCATTTCCAGGGGGGTGGGATGGCACAGGCAGGAGGGAGCACCCCCAGACAGAGCAAGATGTGTGTTCAGGGATTTATTAGAGTACTTGGGCCAAGTCACACTAATCTGGGAAGGCTTTTTGGAGGAGGAAGGGATATAGGGAGAAGTCTTCTGGTCCTTGTTACTGCGGGGCTCTTTGCTTAAATGAGCTTCTTGATCCCTACAGCAAGCCTCTGGGAGATTTGTGTCTTGGTTTTAAGCATAGAAGCTAAGGCTGAGAGCCGGGAGTCGGCACTGGCTCGATTGATGCCAAGTCTATACTTGGTGGGGCGAGAGGGCCGTGTGGACAATCTGGGAAGTTCTTTCTATCCAGGGAGGAATGTTAAGTTAGGGAGCCCTGAAGGCCTAGCCAGGGCTGTGGTATTTTGAGGTTTGGTGGAAGCACAAAAAGGGTCCATGGCCTTCCTGGGTTCACACAACTGGAAACGGGTAACTAGGGTGCCTAGCTGGAAGCTGTTTTGCGTTTCTTGGTGCCGTCATGCCCTCTAGTGGCCACAAGGCATGTTTCCTTTCTACCAGGTCATTTGGATGGGGAGAGACTGTCTCTGGGGGTTAGGAGTGGGTGAACAGGGGAGGAGCTTTCCTAGGGAGCTCACATAGGTTAAGGGGGCCAAACCCCCTGTGGGGAAGGGAGGCTTGGATTCCTGTTTAGGAGGCAGGGCAGCTGAGTCTGGCCTGGCTAGCTGTATGACTGGTGACGAGTTGCCCCTTTGGTTCCCTTCGTGGTCTCCCATAGCCTTCTATGGTGTTCTTGGAGTTGATACCCAAGTTCATATGGGTATGGTGAGAGTTCTGTCCACACTCTTGGGCCCTGGGGGGCACCAGCTCCTACTCTTACAGCCTCGGTCTGAACGTACTTACTTAGCCTGTTTCTGGGGAGGTCAGCCCCCATGGTCAGGAGTCTAGTCCCTTATAGGTAGAGGACCCACAATATATTCTTTGCTGAGAGAATTGGTAGAAAATTATTCCCTGCAACATGGGACTATTCTTTGGGGGAGAATGGGGGTGAGGGCTAAGTTGCAAGCCTGACTTCCCTTGTCCAAAGTCTGTGACATTAGGAGTCATGGCCATCTTCAGTCCTTGGCTCATAGGGTGCACAAAGTCTTCATAGCCTTGCAGTAGAAAAACTCACAGTAGGGGCATGGTGGCTCACTCCTGTAATCCTAGCACTCTGAGAGGCCGAGGCAGATAGATTGCTTGAGCTTAGGAGTTTGAGACCAATTTGAGCAAGAGTGAGTCTCTAAAAAAATAGCTGGGCATTGCGGCAGGCACTTATAGTCCTAGGTACCTGGGAGACTGAGGCAAGAGGATCACTTGAGCCTAAGAGTTTGAGGTTGCTGTGAGCTTTGATGCCATGGCACTCTATGGAGTGAGTCTCAAGTGTGACTCTGCTTAAAAAAAGAAAAAAGCCTCACAGCAGATGGGTAGTGATCAAGGTGGGAACCAACATGGAGCCTGACTGGCCATCCTGTCCCCTCTTGGCCCCTTCCTTTGACTCCCCCAGGCTCCTTGGTGCATGGCATAACACTGCCCCTACCCCGCCTTGCAGGGGTCCTACTCTAGTGTCTCATGACATGGTCTTCCTACCCCAGCTTACAACCTAGGGCCTTTCACATAAGATCATGTGGTGACTAAGGCCTGTCCTCAAGCTGCCAATGGAATTGGGGATTGCTAAGTGTGCATGTGTATACTCTCAGGCTCTTAACTCACTGTGAAGGTGTACCTGGGCCAGTTTGTGTATGTGCACCCAAATGTCTGGGTTTGGCTGGTTGGGTCAGCTGTCAGGGTCATAGTGTGTCTGGGTATTTACAAATTTGCACAGGTTCTGAGGGTGATAATTCGTAATGCTAAGATGTAAAATTTGTAAGGCTTTGTGCAGTTTCAGTGGTGACGTGAAGTAGTGTGTGTGTGTGTGTTTGTGTGTGTGTGTGTTCACTGGGACCTGTATGCACATATACATGTGCTCATAGTGTGTCATATGCTATTGGATAGTGAATTGGTATGTGTTTTATTTCGGACTATCAGGTGTGAGCCAGTGTGTACATATGTGAGTACATGTGCTGCCAAGAGTGTCCACTTGAATGCACTAGAGTGTCAACTCCACTAGGGCCTGGAGTTTTGCTGATTTTGTTTACTACTGAATCCCCAACATCTGGAACAGTGCCAGGTGCCTAATAGGCCTTCAGTGAGTATTTATCATGAGGGAAGTAGATTGTGTTGGTGAGGGTATTGTATATTGCTGGGTGCTGAGCTTGGGCTTCATATAGGCATATATGCATACGACACACTGGTCCGTATGGTTACAGGGTCCTGAGTTCACTACCTCAAATTCTTTTCCCACATCCCACTACCCGACAACAATCTATGTCACTCAAGATGTCTTCGGAGGGAGAGGCCTTCAGAGGAGGCAGGTGGGAAGAACAGGGCTGAGGTAGGATCCTGGGCCACAAAGTTGTCAGCCAATCAGAAAACAAGCAAGGTTAGGGTTCTCTCCTTCTTGCCCAGGGCTCTCAGAACCAGGCTCTAGAACAGCAGTTTGCAACCTGTGGGTCGTGACCCCTTTAGGGGTCGAACAACCCTTTCACAGGGGTCACCTAAGACCATCCTGCATATCAGATATTTACATTACAATTGATAACAGTAGCAAAATTAGTTATGAAGTAACAACGAAAATAATTTTATGGTTGGGGGCAGAATAGGGGTGTTCCCTATTCTGGGGTTGGGGTGTTCCACCACAACATGAGGAACTATATTAAAGGGTCGTGGCATTAGGAAGGTTGAGAACCACTGCTCTAGAAGGACCCCACTTAGAGTCCTCCTAGAGGACTATTACAAGTAGACCCAGGAGAGAGATTTATGGAGAGCTGGAGACCTGGAAAGCCCAAGGGAGAGGGAGAGAGGAGAGAAAGGGAGAAAAGGAAAAGGTGGGGGGTGAGGAAGAAATGGAGAAAGTGAAAGAAAACAGTAATTTCTGTTTTTTTATGTAATTCTACGGTAGAGAACTTGCTGAGGAATCCAGAGATTCTGAGAAACTTGCCCAACCCAACAGAGGGGAAGCCAGGGTTCAGACCCTGCTTCTTGGCCTTGAACCAGGCCTGCCAGCTCTAAGTCTTATGGATGTGAACCTTCTGAACTTGCTTCTCTAAGAGTGGCAGAGAGGTCAGTTCTGATTTGGGGTTCCAGGGCCACTCCACAAATGCCCTCTCAGCTTGCTGAGTCGCAGTTTCTTCCTCTAATACCCTGATGTCTGGTGATACCTGCAGAAAAGAGAGAATTTGCCTTAGGGTGGGGTGGGGGGGCAGCTGCGCAGCTGGAGTCCTACTGCCAGGCTTCCTTCCTGTGTCTTTAACTGCCCTGTGGCTCAGCCAATCCCTAGTCTTTCTGAAGGTTGATCACTTGTTGCTGGGGCAGAACTTGTTCCCTTCAAAGAGCCTCTTTCCCAGACTCTGTGGGCCTCATTGTGGGGGTGGGGAGAAGGAGGGGCCACCTCAAGAGCCAGCCAGCAGCCGCAGGGCTTCTTGGCGTCCTCCCCTTATGACCTCAGCAGGCCCTGTAGGCTGTCCCATCCCAGCTTGTGGGGGAGGGGTGCAGTGGGGGAGGGGGGAGGAGGAAGTGTCAGCCCCATGGGATTCTGGGTGTCTTTTCTCCTTCTCAGTCAGTGTTTTCAGGAAGTGTGTGTTGGCCAGGGCTACAGGGGGCGGAGGAATTGGGGAGCGGGAAGCCACCAGAGACCAGAGCAGACACACACACACTCACTCTCTCTCTCCCTCCCTTTCCAGGACAGATCACAGTTATACACAGAAACACACCCGCACGCAGAGAAGTGATTCACAAACATTCAGGGACGCAAATCACAGGCGCACAGAGCCATACCTGGGCACAGAGCCATACCTGGGCCCAGATGCTTCCAAGAGAACTCAGCCTCAGACACACCCAGGAACAGGGTCAGGTGGGACAGGCATAAAACAAACACTCTTGTGCACACACTGAGTGAGCCCGCCTGGCTGGAGCTGCGAGAATCCTTGGCCCCAGGACCTGGTGGGCGTCTGAGGGTGAGCGAGGGGCTGTGGGGCAGGTGGGAGGGAGGCTCCATCTGAGGACCTGGGAGGGCAGGAGTCTGTCTGTCCGTCTATCACCTCTGGGCCAGACTTTTATGGTGCTCTCCTCCCCCTTCCACTTTGTTCTCAGGATTTTCTGTTTTCTTTCACTTTCTCCATTTCTTCCTCACCCCCCACCTTTTCCTTTTCTCCCTTTCTCTCCTCTCTCCCTCTCCCTTGGGCTTTCCAGGTCTCCAGCTCTCCATAAATCTCTCTCCTGGGTCTACTTGTTTTCTGGGCCTTTCTCAGACTGCACCCCAAGATTTTTGTGACCTTTGTGAGGTCTCTGCCCTTCAGAGACCTGGGGCCGATCCCAGCTCCCTGCATCCTCTGGAGATTCCCTGGGGAGCTTCAGGTTAGCTTATCTCACTGTCAAGATCAAGGGTGCTGTGGTTCCGAAACTCCTACCTCCAGTCTAAGGTGATAGAAGAAGTGCTGAGTCTTCTCAGTTTGCTGAGTCTCAGTTTCCTCCTCTAATACCCTGATGCCTGGTGATACCTGTAGAAAAGAGAGAATATTCCTTAGGGTGAGGAAGTGGGTAGCTGCCCAGCTGGAGTCCTACTGCCAGGCTTCCTTCCTGTATCTTTGACTGCCCTGTGGCTCAGCAGGGCACTGGTTGGCACTTAGTGTGGTTCCTACTCGTCCTCCCCAGGGCTGGCATTCCTTGCAATTGCCGTGATCCCTAATCCTGATGAACTTAGTTACCGCCCCACCCCGACCTGGTGCTCAGGTCACTGGGACAGAGCGGCCTCTCACCAGGTTCTATCTGTGTACCCGCCCTCCCCAGCCCTGCTCTGTGCCCTTGGCTCATCTTTTCAGTAGGGCCCAGTGGATACTTGTACCTGCTCCTCCTGCCACTGGACACTTGGGAGGGGCTCAGTACTTCTGTGAGTTCTGTGGGAGACAAGGCCTCTGCCACCTACTGCCCAGATGGCAAGGCTGGCTGGGTGGTGGCATGCTACTAATGCTCAAAAGGTTGTGTGAGCTTAGAGGAGGGAGCAATTGGGGAGATTTCCTAGAGGAGGTTAGTCCTGAGTGCAATGGAATTGATGACCCTGGGTCATTAAACAAACAAAAAACCAGCAACAGAATGTCGGGCAGGGTGGTTGCTTAGCAAGTGTTAGCTGTTTTCCCAGGGAGAAGTGCTGAGAGCTGAAGTCTTGGTTGTGAAGATGGGCTCCAAATTTAGTTGGACACTACTATATGGAGAGGTGTGGGAGCTGCTGAACATCTCCAGTGACCAGGCTGCAAGGATGGTGGTTATTCATTCATTCAGTATACTCACCAAGGCCTCCTCTCTGCTGGGTACTGCTGGTAGCATGGCGAGGATTGCCCCCAGGGTGTGTGCAGATGCTGAAGTATAGACTGTGGACATCCCATTCTAGCAAGTGAGACCCCAGGAAGAGATGTCTACAAGGTCTGACAATTAAGTTTAAGGGCCTATGTCTGACTAGGCCCTGGCGGCAGTGCATAGCTTCCCAAGGGGAGTGCTTGGATGGCGACCATAGTGATAGTCAGCAATGAGGTATGTATCACTTTTTCAAGGATGAGTTCATGAATTTGTCAGACTTCATACAATGACAGCTTTGGTGGTCATTCCAGAAAGAGTTCCAAAATTGCTTTGAAGGGTGGACTAGAGCACTGGCATCGGTGTATAACCCCCCAAGGAGGAGTACTTTGAAGGTGACCATAGTGATATTCAGCAATTAGGTATATAGCACTTTTTCTGGGATGAGTACACAAACTTACTTCCTAGACCACATATGCTGGGGCCTGGGCACAAGTGAACAAAACACAGCCAAAAGAATGCTGAAGGTGCTGACATTTAGGTCACATGATGGATGAAGAAGGGCAGAAGCAGCAGCAGAGGAAGCAAGAGGCGTAGTGCCATGGCCTGGGCCCCTGAGGAGGCCAGGGCATGAATGAGGAAGTGGGTGGCCAGGACAGTTTTCCCCTGTGGAAAGGGAACATCACATTAGGAGACAGATGCTCAGGGGGAAGGTCCTGACTCTAGGCTGCGTTATAGGCTCAGGTCCTGGGTCCTTTGTGGTCAGTTTGTGTGAAGCAGACATTGGCTGATATGGCCGTATTGAGCAATTAGAAGTGCGGCGGCTGGGTGATCCCCCAGATCAGCCGAAGTTGTGAGAGGAACCCCGCAGTAGAGGGGAGGGTATATGATTTGGGCCTTCTGAAGGAGTAGCAGTTGGCCAGGCAGGGAAGGGTATTCCAGGTAGAAGGAAGAGCGTGTGTATGCAGAGGCCTGGAAGTACACATTTATAGTCTGCAGCACAGTCAAGGGGGGCGGGGTACGAGTGGGGGATGAGTCCAAAGTCAGCCTGCTTTATTCAGGCTGCTCCACTCAGCAGCCTGCCTTCCTTCAAGGTGAGAACTGGTTTGTTTGGCCAGAGATTGGTATGGACAGAAAGATATTAAGAGAGAGCCGGGGGGAAGAGGAGGAGGAGGTTATGAAGCAGGTTCTTGGCCCAATCTCCTCCTCCTCTTCTTCTTCCTCCTTCTCTTCCTCTTCCTCTGAGTGATTGGAAGTGTGGAAGCTGGGGGAGCCCCAAAGAAGCCCCAAATCAGACTGAGATGTGAGGGTTGGTCTGCCGGACGGGGGAGGGTATATGATTTAGCGCTTTTGAAGGAGGAGGAGATGAGGTTGCTGTTATGAAGCAGGTTCTTAGCCCCACTTGTGGGGCCTGAGCCTCCTTCAGCCACAGCCATGGGGAGGAAGTTGTGCTGGTCACATGTGGGAGTAGCTGTCCTTTATTGAATTATCAGTAAGCCTGGAGACAGAGAGGAAGCTGGGGCTCAGAGATGAAGTGACCTGCTCGAGGTCACAGACTGTTGAGCACTTGAGCTAGATTCAAACCCAAGTCTGCCTGGCTTACAGCCCTGTCTCTTAATTGCAGTGACTACACATCTCATTTTGCTTGGGATAGGGCCTTTTTATGCCTGTTGCCCCAACACAGGTATCGATAATGCCTCTTTCCACTCTGAAAAGTGTTTCCAGTTTATATGACTAATTATATGATCTCCCTACTCTTACCCATTCTAGCTTGGGACCCTCACATGTTCCATATCCTCCAGGTGTATGCTACGTGTATATTTTCCCTAGTCCGATAAAACACACTTCTTAGGTGGAAGGCCCAGGCTGAGTGGATCATCCCCTGCCCACGGTGTCCAGTCTTGCCCAGGTGTAGTGGGGAGAATAGATGGGTTTGCATATCCCTTGACTAGGGGAGAAAGGGCTGGAGGAGCAGGGAGCCAGCAGTATGGGAGAAAGTGGGGGTACCTCAGAGCCTGCCTACAGGGCGAGGCCTGTTGAGCTACTGGTGGGCTTCCATGGGCTGGGATCATAGGGAGTGGGTAGCCCTGGGAGCAAAGGCTGAGAGATGGGGCCACTGAGGACATGCTCAGGGTTGGGGCAGATCTTCTGGTCTGGTGGGCTGAAGTTTCTGGGGAACATCCCAGCAGGGCGTTAGCTGGACCTCAGGGTAGGAGCTGGAACCCCTCTTTTTCTTTTTTGAGCCAGAGTCTCAAGCTGATACCTTGGGTAGAGTGTTGTGGCATCGCAGCTCACAACAACCTCCAACTCTTGGGCTTAAGCGATTCTCTTGCCTCAGTAGAGTACTGAGGACCACAGGTGCCAGCCACAACACTCAGCTGTTTTTTTGTTGCAGTTGTCATTGTTGTTTTTAGCTGGCCTAGGCCAGGCTGGGCCAGGTTCAAACCCGCCAGCCTCATGCATGTGGCTGGTGCCCTACCCACCGAGCTACAGGTGCCACCCTGAACCCCCTCTTAAGGGTGCAGGCACTGAGGAGCTGGGACTCCAGCTGGTGTGGGGCATTCTGTGGGCTCTGTTCCCGGTAGGAGGTCACTACCCCTTCCCTGGGGTTTTCCCACATGCTATGCCTTCCTGGACTCCACTTCTTCTTTCTTAGGCCTGCCCATGACTAAGCAGGTCCCTAATCCCATCCAGTAGACAAGCAGGCAGGGGTCAGCCAGGAAGTTTCCTAGAGGACATGGCTATGGTGGGGCCTGAGATTTACAAGAGGGACATAGTCCCTTCCTTGCCACTGCTCTGCTGGGAGAAGAGAGAAGAGCGCTTTGCATCTGTTGTCCTCTCCCTTCTTGCCATGGTGACGACAGCTAGCTGCCAGCTGTGACTGTGTTCTCTCTCAGATGGACCCTGGATCTGGGTGGCCAGTGTGAAACAGCAGGCCTCGGAGTAGCTCTCACGTCCTGGCGTGGTCTCATTTCTTGGGCTGTGGTGTTAGACTGTTTGGGTTCAAGTCTCAGCTTGGGACTAAGGACAAATTACTTAGCACTCCAGTGCCTCAGTTTCATCCTCTATAAAGTAGGATAATAATAAGCCTTACCTTATGGAGCCCTTGTAATGAGTCAATGCATGAGTTTATGTAAAGTGCTTAGAAGATGGCTGGGAACATACAGACATAGACACACATACATGCACAATTAATTAGTAAGAATTAATTCACCTAGGTGTATATTTGTTTATAAATCCTTGCTGAGTGCTGGGGATACAGTGGTGAGGAAGGTAAATATAGAGATCGCTTCAGGGAACATCCTAGCAGGCAGGATGGGCAGACCCCTCAACAGTGACGGGGATGAGATGGGCTGCCAGAGGTGAGAGGGCTGATGACACTTGATCCTGAGGTTGAGTGGCAGCAGGTGGGCATTTTTGCTCATTACTACCACCTTCCCCTTAGCCCTGCCCTTAAATCCAGGGGGAGCTTTGAGAGATACGCCCATTTAGCCCTCCTTGGCATTGGAGGGATAGAGCCTGTCCCTACCTCCTCTGGACTATTATCTGGCTGGCCCTGGCCCAACAGCTTAGAGTTCTGCCCTCAGCTAATCACAGGCTGGGCTTCTAATGGCCTGTGCCTCTTGGATTCTGGGAGGCAGCAGCCCAATGGATTGATTTGTTTGTCAGGTTACATCTAAGGACAGTGACCAGCTAGAGCCAGCACCCCAGGTCATGCTGTTGGGCTTATAGGCATTCCCTCAGTCACATCATACCCACTGCAGGTCATGCTGTTGGGCCTGCCTCCCAGAGTCTAAGAGGTAAGGGCCATTAGAAGCCTGGCCTGTGAGTAGCTAAGGGTAGAATTCTAAGCTGTTGGGCCAGGGCCAGCCAGATTGCAGTCCAGAGGAGGTAGGGACAGGTTGTATCCTTTAAATTTGCCTCCCTTCCAACCCTAAGGATCAACTTACCCACCTACCATCTACCATCCATTTGTCTGCCTACACCCCTGCCCAGCCAGCCCACATACTCTTGATCCCGACTAGGCTACAAGCCCATACTGGACTGTAGGAATATCAAGGCAGAGGCTGCCCCTTGCCCTAAAGAGGCTCAGGGTCACATGAGGGAGACAGCTTTATGCAGTGCCCACCAGGGGGGGCTTCATAGGTCCAGCTAAACAATCAAACTGTCAAGACTGCCATGGGCCCCACTTGGAATCAGATTCCAAGGGAGCAGCTTTCTACCAGGCAATGACAGGTCTTCATCTGCTGTGGGATCCTCATAGCGATCCTGCCACAGTCCACATAGCTTGTGGAACCACATACCCCCTAGGAGTGAAAGACTGAGACTCACAGTGGATAAGCGACTCATGGGGAGCCAACCTGGCTTAGGAGCCAGGATGTCTCTAACAACCCCACAGGTGTGGTTTCAGGCCCATGCATGAGACGTGCCCAGTTTACAAGTCACCAAACTGGGGAAACCCAAAGCCCTGGCTTCTCCACCAAGTAGAGAGTCCACTTGCAGTTCTTTAGTTCAGATGCAGTTCTTCTCTCAGACCGTTGCTGCCAAAGGCAGTGTTGCCTAGTAACACGACTGTCATGCCACCTTTAACAGGCTTCTGGGGGAACAGAGCTAGAAAGCTAGCCGAAGGTCAGATTCCCACACGGACGGTGGAAGAGTTTTGTCACGGACGGTGGAAGAGTTTTGTCACACACAGAGAAGAGATGGTTGCAGTACAGGTTGATGTGGAAGGAGCCATGTGTCCAAAGAAGCAATAGACATTGGAGTCAGGGTTCAGATCCTGGCTTAGGTGTTAGCACATTACTTGGCATGAAGGAGATACTTTGAAAAATATCTTTTGAAATAATTTATAAGAAGCTCATAATGTAGGGAAATGCAGATGGGCTGGGAGAGCAAAAAGAAAGGGTCAGAGATGTTCAGAGGAGGGAGGCTTGGTTTTAGAGTTAAAGAATGAGTGAATGTTTCCTAGTCTGAGAACAGGGAGAAAGGTATTGCTGGTGGAGGCAACAGCTTGAGCAAAGGCCTGGCATCATGACTATCCCCCAGGCAGGCCCTGTCACTCCCTCCTGGTGCTTCCTTGCTTTTGTGGTAGTCTCACACATCAGTCACTGCCAGGAACATTGGGGTAACATAAAGACCAGGCCAGAAACAACTAGTGGGAGAAGTTACCCTTCTGTTCGGATACCTATCCTTGGCTCCTACAGGACCCTGGCAGAGATGGCTGGTAGGGCCAGGCCTTTAAGGGCCCCTTGCTCCTGCTGGTGGTCCCTGGGCATCCTGTGTGCTGGCACATGACATGTCTTGGTTAATCCTCCAGCTGCCCTGCCAGGTCACTAATACAGTCCTTGTCTTACAGAAGAGGAAACTGAGGCTCAGAGCAGCTAGGTGCTTGCCCCAGGACACACAGGAACTAAGGCAAGGTTCAAACCCATGTCCTTGATGCCAAAGCATCAAGGCAGGGCATGATGCAGGGAGGCCCTGAGGGGAGAGTGTCCCTGGAGAGTATGCAAGGGCGTGAGATGCAGGGCGTGTGATCTGTGTTGTGAGAGCCCAGGGAGCCTGAAACTGGCCTTGGAGAGTTGGGGGAAGGTTTCTCAGGGGAGCAGTAGCAGAAATGAGAAATTGGTGTTGTGGAAGACGAGTATGATGGGCTGAGGTGAGCTTGAGGGGTCTGAAGACATCAGGAGATAGTGAACATCCAAGTCTAGGCAAGAAAGAAGGTGATCTTGAGCCCACAATACAGAATCTTAGGAGTTTGTTTCTAAGGCTCTGGTCTGTGACTTGGGCCTTGAATCCCATTTCAATCCTGTCCTTTCCCTTTATCATCAAATGCCTTCTCAGGTCAAGCATTGCCTCCTCTAGGAAGCCTTCCCAGACTCCCCAGTTTGGTCTTTATCCCTCCTCCAGAGTGGAGACCCAGTGGGTACATAGGGCTAAAAGCTATGTACCCCCAGAGTACTGGGGACAGAGGGTGCTTGTTTCCTTTAGGTTTTGGGGACCTAGGAAGGGTTTTGGCCAGGAAATGAGGTGAGGAGGGCATTTGGAGAAGAGTGCTCATCTGTGTGTGTGAGTTTGTATAATGAATGAGTTTTACTGAAACTCAGGTGAGCTGAGGGCTTGGTGGGTTGGAGTCCTGGCTCTGTCACTTAGAGATGCCTAACTTTTGTTTGTTCCAGCCTTCCCTCCAAGGAGAAGTTATTGCTGCCACCACTGTCATCCCCTCCCCAGCCAGAGCCTGAGGAGCCCCTGTCCACTCTCCCCTCAGGGCCTCCTCAGACCCCATCTCCACCTCCCTGCCCACCTGAGATCCCTCCAAAGCCTCAACGCCCATTCCCAGAGTTCGGTGAGTGCTGCCACCAGGGGATGGGGCTCCGGGTAGGTTGCCTAGGATGGGCCCCTGGAGAGTATGCAAGGATCCCACTCCACATTCTGTCCCGCTCTACCACCAGCCCAGTGTGTGGCCTTGGAAGGTCACTCGGCCTCCCTGAGTATCATCTTTGAATGCAGACAGCACCTGGCTCTCTGACCTACTGTTGTTATGTGTGGGGACATGGCAGACTTTTTGAGTTCCCCATGATTTATTCTTAAAGCATTTCCCATGGTAGCGGGTGGTTTGCTTTTCCTGGGCAATCTACTTTTCTTGATATTCGTTGCTTTTTTTATCCTTTTTTGGACAGTTTGGCCCTGACCACCAAGCTTGCTGCCTGCTTAGAACTTCCTGAGGTGGCCGGGCCTCTCCTTGGTCACCCCTTAGTGCTGTCCCATGAGGCCCCAAGGGCATAAGATAGTACTTCCTGTCCCCTGTGCCTTTTTTGAAAGCCAGGCTGAGGTGGGGGTGGGGATCTTTCTTGGTCTGGGGTGGTTTTGTGAAGCTAAGCTGAGGTGCCCCAGGAGAGGAGGCTAGCCCCTTGCTTCTGAGTCTCCCCTATCACTCTTTCACCAGATGACTCTGACTACTATGATCTCCCAGCGGAGGGGCCAGAGGCCCCCACCAGCACAATGATCAAGAAGGTAGGGCAGGGCAGTGGTGAGGGTTTGGGCTGTCTGCCTGTCGGTATAGAGGGAAGGCTGGCTAGCTGCCCTTTAGACTGTGGGGACCATCAAATAGAGAGTGGGGAGCCATATCATAGGAGAGCTGTTCTCCCTCACTTCCTCTTCATACCATGCAGGGGTCAGGGGTTAATCACAGTCCCTGAGCCCTGGGCCACAGTGGGAGTCTGTGACTTCTGCTGGGTGGTTTGTGGCCTCTTTCCTCCGTCTGTGTTTGGTGCATCTCTGTCGTGCAGTGTCTATCTTTGTTTCCTTTTCGTCTGGCTGTTTGCCTTATCTCTCTAGCCCCAAATCTTTTTCTCTGTCCCTTCATGTTTCTGTCTTTGTGGCCTAGGTTGGTGCTCACTGGTTCCCCTGTCCTTGTAGCCCTGGGGCCCTCTGTGGACCCCACGGGTGGGGAGGAGAATGTGAAGAAGCAGAAGCAGAAGTGCTGAGTTGTGAGGGTCAGCCTGCGTGGACAGAAGGGGCACAGCAGCCCCTGGGTGGGTGTGATCCGGGCAGAAGGGAAGGATGATGCTGTGGGTTTGGGGGCAGGAGGAGCCACCACGGAGAGTAGTCCCACGAGCTGTGCGTGTGGCCAGTCTTCTGAGCGAGGGGGAGGAACTGTCTGGGGACGACGACCGAGAGGATGAGGATGAGGACGACCACGCCTATGAGGGTGTCCCCAAGTGAGCATCCACTCCTCTCAGCAGTTCCCTTCTCCCCAAAGCCAAGCCTCCTCCCAGCCCTCCCACCATTCACCTCCTCGGCCAGCCCCCTCAGCTCTCCTCTCTCCCTAGTAGTGGATGGCACACCAGCACCCTGAACTTGCCCTTGCCCAGCCTGATTCCCGAACTCCCACCACACCCCATGGATGGGCTGCCTGGGGGCTCTACCCCCATCACACCTGTCATCAAGGCAGGCTGGCTGGACAAGAACCCACCGCAGGGGTGAGTGAGGCCTCTTGGTGCTCTGTGTGGGGGCGGACGGTGCTCCAGGACACTGGTATCACGAATTAGAAAACCAGAGGTACCCAAGATTTTCTGTATAGGTCTCCCTCCAGACCTGTTTTATTGTCCTTTAAATTGGGAAGTCCTACTGTGGGTTTGACTCACTTATTCAGTGAGTAAGAAGATGGTGATATCCATCTTCTTCTCAGTGGCCATTTGGGATCCTTCTTCCCTTGAACCTGGCTGATCCTAACTGTGTGCGTGATTGCTGGAGCGGCTAGGAGATCCTGAAGCCTATCCTCACAGCCCCAGTCCTTTGCTCTGTTGTTTCTCTGCCTCTCCAGATCTTACATCTATCAGAAACGATGGGTGAAACTGGATGCTGATTACCTGCGCTACTTTGACAGTAACAAGGTGAGGTCTGCATCAGTCCCTGACACAATTCTTGCTCCAGCCTAGGCTAAACCCTGACACCAGACCTAGGTGGAGTCCTCCCCAGAGCTCTAGTCTGACTTTTCTAACCGTGTCCTTCTAGCCCACTGGCTGGTTGTGGGGTCAATATCGGGGCTGTCCCTGACCACCTGCATGAGATAGAGCTGCAGCATCCATTTCAGCAGAGGCTAGGGGGAGTCAGGGAGGTCTAGGGCCCTGAAATAGAAAATAAAGATCTTCTCTTCCCCAGGATGCCTACTCTAAGCGCTTTATCTCTGTGGCCTGCATCTCCCGTGTGGCTGTCATTGGGGACCAGAAGTTTGAAGTGATTACAAACAATCGGACCTTTGCCTTCCGGGCAGAGAGTGATGGTGGGAAGTTTGGGGGGTTGTGTATGTGTGTTCATGGAGTGGGGAGAACACTGAAAGTTTAGCCAGAGAAATGGGGGAGAGAACTAGGGCACATCTGTCCCTCACATCTTACCTGGGGAGGCATCATCCCTTTGTTGAGTAGGGGAAAGAAGGGGGGACTGTGACTCCTCAGAACCACACTTTCCTGTTTATTGGGGAGACAGGCTCAGGTAAGTGAAGCACCTTGCCCAGCATCAGTGGCACAGCTGAGATTGTGGCGTGAGCTGGTTTGGGTCAGGGAAGTCAGAGTAATAGGTGGGCCATCTGTGTAGGCTTCAGGTGGAGGTGCTGCCCGAGGAGCCCAGGGCCAGGAGACCCCTGAATGCTCTGGCCCTGCCAGGCCCAGCTCAGGCTTCCACCTATTCTCCTGCAGCGGAGCGGAATGCATGGGTGCAGGCCCTGCAGCAGGCACTGGCTGAGCAGCGTACCCGAGCCCTCCTGTCCAGCGCTTACCTGCTGGGAGTGCCAGGTTCAGAGCAGCCTGACCGTGCTGGCAGCTTGGAGCTGCGTGGCTTCAAGAATAAGCTGTATGTGGCTGTGGTCGGTGACAAAGTACAACTCTACAAGAATCTGGAGGTGCTAAGGGTTTAGCCAGGTCACTGAACCTCTCTTCCCTGTTCATGTCCACTCCCCTCATCCCTCCTGTTGCCCCAGGCTCTCCCCCAGTATTTCCCCACCTCAGGGACCCCCTACTTTCGCTGTCCCAGGCCCCCCTGGTTCCTCCCCTTCACCGGGTCTCCCAGGACCTGAGCCCTGCCCTTCCCATTCCCTCCTAGTTCTGAGCCCTTCTACCTGGTCCCTGAGCACCGTCCTCCAGCCTCTACTCTAGCTCCTTCATCTCCTCATTGTTACATAAGCCTAAGCCCTGCCCCAAAGCCCTGCCCTCATCCCATCCCACCTGTCTGCCAGGAGTACCACCTGGGCATTGGCATCACCTTTGTGGACATGAGTGTGGGCAACGTGAAGGAAGTGGACCGTCGCAGCTTCGACCTCACCACACCCTACCGCATCTTCAGGTAGAGCCTCCTTCCCCTTTTCTTCCTTCTTCCCTTCCTCCCTCCCAGGAGATCTTTTTGCAGAGTATGAGAAGCAGGAAGCTGTTCCTTCTTCTAAGACGGGTTCCCACCTGTGCCAGAGCTGCCTGCTCTGATCCTCCCTTCTAAGAGGTCTCGCTCTTCACAGTGCCCCCGTTGGCCATCCCTGTCCTCCCTGCCCACTGTGCTGTACCTACCACCTTCTCCCCTGCTGCTCTCACTCCTTCTAGAAAGTACTCTTGTCCAACGGAGGTGGCTCCTCCTTGGCTCTGGGCCTGTGCTGGATGCTCCTTCCTGGGCCTCCAAAGCTCTGCCATCTTGGTTTCCTCTGACCTCAGCTTTTGCTCAGTGTCTGTCTCTGTCTTCTGCCCCCTCCCTCACTTATTCCCAGGCCTTCAGCTACCACCTCTCAGGCACTTTGTTGTGCCCAGGTTCAAATCCTGAGTATACTACTGACTAGCTGTGTCACTTGGGAAATCTGTGCCTCACTTTCCTGGGGAACCGAGGAATCTTTGTAGCACTGGGTAGTAACTGCCAGTAAGCACTGGCACTGTCACCAGCACTACCTCTCTGTCCTCAGCCCAGATGTCTGTCTACAGCCAGATCCTCCTCTGAGCTCTAGGCCTGCAATCCCCCAGCTCTGTGGCCATCTTCTCTGTTCACTTTCCCCACTCCTTTTCTGCCCAGGGCCCACTCCCTCCAGCCATGGGATCCCTGCCCCTCTCCTTTCACCCCTGTGCAAACCCATCCCTACCACATTGGCTCCCCGCCCTCACCACTCTGGCCCCAGGCTCCTGCTGCCTCACCCACTGGGTACTGGTCTGGGTCTCTTCATTCCATCCGCTCTGACTGTCAGAGGGGCTTTTTTTTAGAGAGAGAGTGGCCAAGCTTTTATTTATTCATTTCTTATATTTAAAATACTCTTTGATTATTCTGAATTCATCCCAAAGCTTAGAAAAATACTCTTTAATGATATTCTTGGCCTGAGAACGTTTGCTATGATTTTTAACTACTATACAATTGCAGCCAATCACTTTACGGGGTTTTTCGTCTTTGTTTGTTCTTTTAAAAAAATTTTTTTAAAGAGACAGGGTCTTGCACTGTCCCCGGGCTGGAGTGCAATGGTGTAATCATAGCTCACTATGGCCTTGAACTCCTGGGCACGAGCAGTCCTCCCACCTCAGCCTCCCAAGTATCTGGGACTATAGGTGCATGTACCATGCCTGGCTAAGGTTTAAATTTTTTTTCTTTTTTAATAGAGACAGGGCCTTGCTACATTGCTCAGGCTGGCCTCAAGTAATCCTTCTGCCTCTACCTCCCAAAGTGCTGGGATTACACACATGCGCCACCATACCCAGCCTCCCCTAGTTTTTCATTGTCATTAACCTTAATTAGGTTGGTTTGGTGTTTAGCACAAAGGGCCTCTTCCAACGTGACACATGTGGCCGGTGACAGTGGATGTAAGTGCACAAAGATGGGCTTGGCTCTTGTCTGAGGCTTTGGTGGCTTTGCAAATTCCACATGTCAGGCTGTCATGGATGATGGCAGTGCCTAGCACCTGTCATAGAGCGCTGCTCACAGCCTGTACACTTCTGGTAGCCATGCCTTCCTCAGCCATGGCAGTGGGGTATGGGTGGAGTGGACACTTGAATGCATGTGTGATGTTGCATTGGTGGCAGCAGCAATAACAGGGAAAGAGCCAGAAGGTCTTTCTTCTTTTTTATTTTTTAGAGACAGTTATGCATTTATTGTTCAACCTGGGCTTCCCATCCTGAAGAACAGGAATGTGAGGCAGGACCAAAGGTGTCTGTATATGTCGGGCCAGTGGCACTCTTTGTGGGGTGCGGCCACAGGGTATGTTGCAGTTGGGGCTGGGATAGGAAGGAAGTTGAAGATGGAGATGGCAGAGAGGTCTTTTTAAAACATCTCTGTGCTCTCCCTTCCTTCCCATTTAAACCCTCTGCAGGTTCTCCATTGTCCTCAGGGTACACTTTGACTTCTTCTGCCTGGCCCTGTCTGCTTCCCAGCCTCTTCTCTGCCAGTCTGCCCTCCTGCCCACAGGTCCTGGACTGCCCCTGTGCACACGCTCTTCTCTCTGTCTAGAATGCCCTTCTACCTCTTCACCTGGCTCAGCCCTTCTTATCTGTCAAGTCTTAGCTCAGGTGTCATTTCTTCCCAGCATCCTTCCCCACTCCCCAGGCTGGACAGACTCCCCTTAGGCTCCCCGATCCCCGTATATCGCTCAGGTCTTGGTATCCTTGCCTTTGTCCATGCCTACCTTCCCCACCAGATCCAGGATTCCTTCTCCTTCTGCCCAGGAGCTCCCAACACCTCTGCCCCCACCACTTCATCCTGTGCCCCTTGTGCTGCTCTGAAACTCCTCTGAGCCTTTCCCCAGAAGTCCCCTACTCCTGTGTTCTCAGCTTCTCTGCAGACTCGGAGCTAGAGAAGGAGCAGTGGCTAGAGGCCATGCAGGGAGCCATCGCTGAGGCTCTGTCCACCTCAGAAGTGGCCGAGCGCATCTGGGCTGCAGTCCCCAACAGGTCTTGTGCCGACTGTGGGGCTGCTCAGCCTGACTGGGCCTCCATCAACCTCTGCGTCGTCATCTGCAAGCGCTGTGCAGGTGTGTGGTGGGGTCAGGCACTGGGTGGAAGCATGGTAGGCTGGCTGGTCAGGGGGCTGGTGGCCTGTCTGGCAGGATGGGCTGAAGTAGAGATAGCAGTCAAAGCCTCTAGTAGTGGGACTTCTTTTGTGCTCCAAGCCTTTCCCACTCTGATTAATCTGCAGGCCTTAGGTCTAAAGGCAGGGATTCAATAACTCACATCAGGGATGGGAGTACTGAGGCACAGAGAGGGAAAGTGGCCTGGTCAGGGTCATTTAGCAAGTAGTTGAGCCCAGGTTTGAGTGTAGGCCTATTGTGGTCTCGTGTTCTGTCACCTGAGAAGTGTGGGGAAGGCCAGGCAAGAAGGGTTGGCAGGGGTCAGGCCAGGCCGAGCTTTGCATGTAGGAGGAGGAGCTAGTATTTTGTCTGGAAGGGGACAAGAGGCAGGGACAGGGTCAGATTTGTGGTCAGACTCTGGCTGGCAGGTGGAAGCTAAACTGCGATGGGGACGAGACTGGAGACCAGTGAGGAAGCTGCTGCCAGATCAGGAAAGGGAGGAGGCGGCCTGGCCTGAGCAAGTGATGAACATCAGGGTGTGGAGGTTTAGGATCCAGAGTATACACCTCTTAATGGCTGATCAGATGACAAGGGTGAGAATAAAGGAGGGCGGAGATCCAAATCCATTCATCTTTTCAGCCAACATTGAATAAGGATCTGCCACATGCCAGACACTGCTAGGCACTTAGGATTCAGCCTTCATGGGAACTGATGGTGCCCAGGTGACAGCTCTGGGTGGGTGGAAGTGGGAACCTTCTAAAATGGGGACTAAAGGGTAGGAATGAGTCTGGGGAGGTCGCTGAGGTAGGTGAAGAGTCCTGAGGCACTTCTAGGGCAAATGTCCATGGGGCTTGGGCCATGAGATCTGGGTGCAGGAAAGTGATGCCCAGCTGGGGACCAGATTAGGAAGGCATCAGTGCATGGGGGTACAGGACTGGATGGAGTGGACTGGGTGCTCATAGAAGAGTGTGCAGGAAGGTGAGGCCAGAGCCAGGCAGCGCTGGGTACTGCTAGTGCCCCCCAGGTCCCCTTCTTGCACAGGGGTCCCTCGTGGGTCCTGTAGTTGGGCAAGGCTCCATTACCTTCAGCCCCAACTCCTCCAGGCAGGCCTTTCGCACCACAGAGATTTATAAGGTGTGTGCTGTGAGCCAGGTTTGCCCGAGGCACTGAGGATAGAGCAGGCAGCCAAAGTTCCTGCTCAAGTGCAGCTTCCACTGTAGTCTGAAGAGGCAGGAAACACACCTGATCCAGTAGAAGTATGGGAATGCCCATGCTTGCAAAAGCACGTGTCATATGTTAGGGAAGCCTTCTCTCAGGAGGCGACGTGCCAACTGAGATCTTAAATGACAGGAAGGACCAGCCGTGGGGAGATGGGGAAAGAGAGTCCAGGCAGAAAGATGGTGTATGGGAAGCAGGTAAGGTGCCAGGATGGAAGTAAGGAATCTGCATTTTAAAGAGATCACTCTGGCAGAGCTGCAGGGGGCTGGTGCAGGAGGCCAGTGAGGAATACAGGATCCCTTGGGGTTGTCCTGGCCTCTTGTGCCTATCTGACCTTGTCCCTGTCTGCTCATGGGAAGGGGAGGGCCAGGTGATCCTGAGCCTGGCCTTCTGTCTACAGGAGAGCACCGTGGACTGGGTGCTGGCATCTCCAAGGTGCGGAGCCTGAAGATGGACAAGAAAGTTTGGACAGAAACACTCATTGAGGTGGTGATGCCCCCGTTTGCTACAGATATTTGGGGTTTGCCCCACAAAGCAGCTGCTGGGGTTTTCCAACCCCTTTTCCCCAAATCACTGATCCCAGCACCCAGGAGCCAGAAGAAACCTTTGTGATAATCTAGTGGGTGGTGATTTTGGAAAACACAATTTTTGGCAGAGTCAGCAAAATGACTAGTGAGCTAAGAATATTTTTATAGTTTTAAAGTATTGTTAAAAAAAGATGGAGGGGGTGGCATGTTCAAACCTGGCCCCGGCCAAAACTGCAAAAAAAAAAAACAGATGATGGAGCAGAGAGTGTATATGTTCTGTAAAGCCTAAAATATTTACAATTTGGTCCTTTAAGGAAAGAATTTGCTGACACACCATCTACTTTAGCTCTCATCTCATTAGATGGAAACTGAGGCCCTGGCTGGGCTGTAATCTTCCTGAGATTATTCAGCAAATGCATATTGACCACCAACCCCTGCTGTTTCCATCCATTTCCTGGCTGATGTAAGGCCTTCTCTCCTACCTTGCACTCCTCTCAGAGCCTCTTACCTTTCATTTAATCTGAGCTTACAGGCACTAGTGGGTACGTGTGTGTATGCCTTGGGCACACACACGTACATTTATGCTTGAGTACTTGATGTTCCCACATAGCCGTATATGTGCTAGGTACATGGGAGAACATGCAACAGGGGTCAGACTCAGGCACTTACAACACAGGGCGTTCCTGACAGCCCTGGCCAAGCTATTTGGTTGTCATATCAGTTACCTATGTCCCCACAGTGTGTTCATCACATAAATGCTAAGGACTTTGCATATGTTAATGAACTGACTTTCAAAACAAGCCTAAGAATTAAGATTAGAATAACCAGTTTATAGACACTGGGGCCCAGGGAGAGAAAATAACTTGCCCAAAGACACAGAGTGAGTCAGTAGTGGCAGGGATTGTTTCTGCTTTGCTCTCTGCTGTGCCCTAGTGCCCCACATAGGACTGGACAAAAAGGCAAGGTGAGAGCCCAGGAGATGGCTGTGGAATGATGAGCAGAATCAACCACTGATCTAGTTTCCTGAAGGCTGGCGGTTGTGTTCCTCCCGAATCCACCCCTACCCCTCTTGCCCATGTCAGGGAATGTCAGGGACAGGAGGTGTTTCCAAAATCCCTGCCTACCCCATTGGCTGACAGGCCAGGCACCACCCAGCTAGGATAGCCTCAAGAATGCAAAATTCCAGATGTGGGACTGGGTGGGGCAAAAGAAAGGCCCCCAGGGACCAGTCACCACACCTGATCATCCACCTGTTAGGCTGTCTGCCTCTTGTCCTATCACTGAGCCAAGAACCTGGGCTCAGCCCAGTGCTGGTGGAGGGAACACCCATGGCCACCAGCAGGCCAGGCTGCTCCTTACCTCCAAGAGGTGGATGACCTGGCTCTCCAGCACCTTGTCTGACAACCTCAGAAACCAAGACTACCGGACATACCCGCTGGCTGTTGGCCTCACCTCTTGCCCATACCTGCAGCTCTTCTTACAGCTGGGCAATGGTGCTGGGAACCACTTCTGGGCAGCCAATGTGCCCCCCAGCGAGGCCCTGCAGCCCAACAGCAGCCCTGGCACCCGCCGGCGCCACCTGGAGGCCAAGTACCAAGAGGGCAAGTACCGCCGCTACCACCCGCTCTTTGGCAACCAGGAGGAGCTGGACAAGGTCAGGGCAGTGCACCTCTGAGGCCCCTTGAGGCCACCCCCTTTCTTCTTGCTGTCCACCCCTCACTTTTTCTTATCCTATCTTTTCTACCAGCTCAGAGTGATGAGCTGGCATATGGGGAAACTGAGGCCCAGAGGGTGGGAGAGCCCTGCC
Organism: Nycticebus coucang; assembly: GCF_027406575.1. Taxonomy (NCBI): domain Eukaryota; kingdom Metazoa; phylum Chordata; class Mammalia; order Primates; family Lorisidae; genus Nycticebus; species Nycticebus coucang. The sequence continues at coordinate 65,664,283 of NC_069793.1, read as the reverse complement.
TAAGCCACACAGAAAGTTAGGGCAGTGCAGGGAGGAGCCAGGCCTGACCCTTGGGCCAAGGCCACTTCCCAGCATCTGTCTGCTTTCCTCCTGATTCCTCTGTCTCCCGCACCCTGTCCTGTTCCTTCTGAATCCTGCCAAAAGGAGTGAACTTGATGGGGATGCTATTTCCTGTGAGGCTCATGAAAAACAGCTGGGCTGCTCCGACCCACCCCCATCCTCACCCCACTCATGAAGAGGCCCCGTATGGGCCCCAGGCCCTGACAGGCTGAGAGCCAAGCCTTGGGGCCTGATCTGTCTCTTGAGCAGGAGGCAGCCAGCTTCGAGGCAGGGGGATGCCATGTGTGACCTCTGGTTGGCCTGCAGCACCTCCCAGTGCAGGCTCAGTCGAGCTAGAAGGCCAGTAGGAGCCAGTCTTCTACCTCCCAGGGACCCAGGCATCCTTCCCCCAGCCCAGCCCAGTATGGCCTGCAAGCCAGTGGCCTGTAAGCCAGGAGGGCAGCAACTCCTATTGGTTGGGAGGGCTGGGCAGGCGGTGAGGAATTCAAATGTGGGAGGAATTAGCTACAAAGCACCCCTCCACCCCTCCACCAGGCAGAGGGAGCTGGAGATCCGCAGGAGGCTCACTAGTGGAGTGGGCAGCTGTGTCTGGGCCACCAGCAGGGGTGAGGCCCAGCAGCTGGAAACCCCCAGCCTCTACGAGGCAGCCCACCCTCCCTCCTTTGGCTTCTCCCTTCCTCTTCTCTCTTTCTTCTTTCCTTGCTATCTCTCTCAATTGGAAGATGAGCCGTCCCAGACCCCGGGGACTCCTTCCTGTTCTTTCTTCTCTTATTCCACGCCCCTGACTCTGCGGGCCCCTCACTCCCTGCTTGGGCTGACCCACCCCTCCCTCTTCCTAGGCCCTGTGTGCTGCAGTCACCACCACAGACCTGGCTGAGACCCAGGCGCTCCTGGGCTGTGGGGCTGGGATCAACTGCTTCTCGGGGGACCCTGAGGCCCCCACGCCCCTGGCTCTCGCAGAGCAGGCAGGGCAGACACTGCAGATGGAATTTCTGCGGAACAACCGGACCACAGGTAAGCGTGGCAGAGGATGGGGCAACCCTGCCACCATGGTCTGGCCCTTTGAAGGAATTGTGGACTAGGGGCCCACCAGGGGCTGTGTAGGGCCCTGTGAGGTTTGATTGGCACACCACTCTCAAGCTGTGATTGTGACTCCTCGAGGGGCAACAGTGTGTGTGATTTGGGGTGTGTTTGGGTTTGCGTGTCAGTGCACATTTGTGCTTCATATGTGTGTCTCTTTGTGTCTGTGTCTCTGTGACTGTGTAGGTACTTGGATGTCCCTTCCTGACTTGCAGTGTGTGTCCTGCAGTAGGGCGTCCATGTGCTGGTATTTATGCAGCCCTGAGCTGCGCTGGACCTTTGTTTCCTTGCTCCTAGGGCAGCCTGAGAACTCTGGGGTTTGCGTGTGTGCAGAGTATATCTGCTGTTGCACGCGAGGTGGTGTGTTGCATTTCTCTGTGTGCAGGTCACCTACCAAAGCGACCCTATCCACTGCTTTCTGGGTGGAGCTCAGTCACAGACCTGGTTTGGGTCCTATTTGGCTCCCACTCTCAGAGTGGGTGAGGAGGAGCAGGGGGGTGAGCAGTGCTGGTCATAGCCCAGGGCTAGCCTCTGCGGCCACTTGCCAGGACTAAGGGTGGAGCTCAGTGGCCGGAGCTCTGGGCTCAGGGCCATGGGTGGGTGGGGTGCGCTGGGCTGGAGAGAGCCCAGGTGTTCGGGGAAGCACAGAAGACCACCCAGCTGGTGTGGGCCGGAGGGTAGAACACCACTCTACCCCCCACCCCCCTCCCGCCATCACTGTTGCTGACTGGAGCAGTGCTGGAGCCAGGCTGCTTCCTTGAGCTTCGCACTGTCTGGGACAAACCTCTCTCCCGGGATTTTTCTTGAATTTTCCCAGTGGCTCCCTCATGCAAGTGTGCCTGGCCCATGCCTCCAACGAGGGATGGGCTGAGAGTCAGGGAGGCTCCCTGGAACTGGGCCTTGGAATGGAGTAGACTTTCCACAGGTGGGGAGAGGTGGAGAAGTAGTTTGGGCAAAACCCTGGAGGTGGGGGAAGAAGTTGGTGGCTGCTGGTCAGGCAGCTGGAGAGCCCAGGTAATGACTTGAAAGTGAGCCTAGGTGCCTGGCCTAGTGGGAGTAGAGTGCGGACACCCTTGGATGGCTAGCATGACCAGTCATTCCTCCTCCACAGAAGTACCTCGGGTGGACTCGATGAAGCCCTTGGAAAAGCACTACTCAGTCATCCTGCCAACTGTGAGCCACAGTGGCTTCCTCTACAAGACTGCTTCTGCCGGCAAGCCACTGCATGACCGCCGTGCCCGGGAAGGTGGGTCCTGCACCAGACACCGTCCTGGCCTGTGACGTTCTGGAATAGCTTGTTGGGCCAGGGAAGCCAGGGCTGGCCAGACGGATACTGTGGGGGTGCCAAGTGGACTCTGGCAGAGTCATCCTGGAGGGCTTCCTGGATATAGTCTCTGGTATATAGCAGTTGCCTAATAAATGGGCTAATTGAGAGTAGGGTGGGGCATAGCACTGCAGAGTAGGTCCCTCACTGCCAGAGCTTCCTTTGGACTAAAGAAGTCTTTATTGACCCCGTAGGGCATCTGGTATCCAGAGCCTGTGGATGGAAGGAGGTTTGAGGCCTAAATTTTAAGCCATGTCCCTCTCTCATCTCGGCTTTCCATTTTCTCCTCAACTTTAAATAAAATCTGCGTGGTCCTTTCCACATGCCACAAGAGCCTGCATAGCTGGTGGTCCCCCCTTTTACCTCTTTGCCCTCTACCCTATGCTCACTCCGCTTCAGCTCTGCCAGCCTCCTTGCTCCCACCGCTTTTGCACTTACTGTTCTCTCTGCCCTAACTGCTTTTCCCCAAGTACCTGCATGATCTGTCCCTCACCTTTTTGTTTCTTTGAGTTGGGGGTCTCGCTATGTTGTCCAGGCTGCTTTTGAACTCCTGTCCTCAAGTGATCCTTCTACCTCAGCCTCTCAAGTCACTGGGAGTTAAGACATGCACTACCACGCCTGGCTAGTCCTTCACTTTAATCAGGTCTCTCACTTCTGCAGAGACATCCTTGACCACTTCATCCATAGCATGTCCAATCTCTCCCTTTACCCTAGTTTTTCGTCAAATGACTTATCTGGTATTAATGTGTCTTTTAAAGAGTGTGTCTATCAGTTTTCTGAACCCCACTGGAACAGAAGCTCCTCTTGGGCACCACTGTAGCCCCCAGTACCTGGGACAGTGCTGAGCACACACTGGGCATAGGCATATGTCTGCAGAATGAAGGGAAACTGAAGCAGGACTTGTGCTTCTAGAGGGAGCCCATCCTTGACACATGTCAGGCCCTCCTGGACAGGATGAGGGACAATCTCTGTTGTGGGGACATTGTTGAGCCATTGCTCACCACATCCCTCAGCACCCTCCTGCATAAGACACCCTGGGGATGGAGCTCTCCAACTCCCTGAGAGATTTCTTTGGAACCTATGCTGTTCACAACCTCACTGCCTTGGGTCTAACTCCCTCTGCCTGATAATGTCATTTATGTAACTATCTGAGTCATCCTTTTTGCCTTGGGTGCCAGGAAGCTCTGAGCTGCTATGAAGTTCAGTGCTATGAACTGTACAAGCCTACATGGCTTTGACATTCTGTTCTTTCCACTACCCTTCCTGGTCCAGATTCCCAGTTCTCTTTCCTTTATGGGATCTTGTCAGTCTCCTCAGAGCCATGGTAGGACGAGGCTGAGTACAGAGTGATGGGTGCTCTGGCAGTGGAGGGTGGAGCACCTGGGTGGGTATAGAAGGCTGCCTGTGAACTCAGGTGGTGGGGGGAGGGAACAGGTGGGCAAAAGCAGGGTGTATATAGGAGTGACAGGCAGCTAGACAGGTAGGCAGAGGCAGACCCAGCAGACACTTTGTCCTGAGGGCAAGGGGGGCCATGGAATCCTTTTGATCAGAGGAAGGGTGTAGTCTGATTTTAACTAGGTCACTCTTGGCTCTTGGAAGAGGCCAGGCTGGAAGCCAAAAAACCAATGAAGAGTTCTGGGGCAGAAGATGAGGTGTGGGCTGGCCTGGTGGTGGAGCTACAGAGAGGAAGATGATTTGGGGGAAACTTTTGAGTTAGAATGAAGAGCATGTGGGTCAGGTAGAAGTAGGGGCCAGGGAGGATGGAGAGGTGGCTTACAAGTGGTAGTGGGGGGCTCCCTCATGGCTCCCCTGACTAACTTCTCCCCAGAGTTCAGCCGGCGATGGTGTGTCCTTAGTGACGGGGTCCTGAGCTACTATGAGAATGAGCGGGCAGTGACCCCCAACGGGGAGATTCGGGCCAGCGAGATTGTGTGCCTGGCAGTGCCCCCTCCTGACACCCACGGGTGAGCACCCCTGGGCACATCACTGACTAGTGTTGCTGTAAAGTCCAAGCCTCCACTGGGGAGACAGGGAAATAGGCCCAGAGAAGGGCAGGACCTCCCCAGCGTCACACAATAAACTGTACAGAGACTGACCTAGGTCTCCTGAGGCCACAGCCTAAGGCTTTCTCACCGCCCTTAGGGGCTGGGGAAGTGCAATCACAAGGGCAATGTTGAGGGGGCAAGGAATGTCATTCAGTGGGGGCGGGGGCCGAGCAGGGCAAAATGAGCCTGAATCTTGGCCTGTGTACTTACAGCTTTGAGCACACCTTTGAGGTATACACGGAAGGAGAACGGCTATACCTGTTTGGGCTGGAGAGTGCGGAGCTGGCTCATGAGTGGGTCAAGTGCATTGCTAAGGTGGGCCTGGGTTAGCAGGGTAGGTGTAGGGGCGACTGACAGGGGCAAGGTAGGGCTGATCCATGTATTCCAGCTTCCCTGTCTCTGATGGGAAGCAGGGGCTGGATTGAGCATAGCAGATATCAGGCAGGCTTCACAGGCCAAAGCTCTGACATAATCTGCAGTCCTCTGGGGGAAGGTTAGGAGACCTATCTCAACTCTGCAGGAGAAGGGCTATGGGCCTTGCATTCTATAGGTGCTCTGTAAATGCTTAGTAATGAGTAACAGTCAGGGCCATCTTAGATGGACAATGCTGCCTCCAGGGGCAGTGTGCTCCTTGTCCCTAGAGGTATACAAGCAGAGGCTGGAGGGATAAGGCAGGGAAATTACAGGTGAGAGCTCTACCCTCAGATCCCCTGTGTTGTGAGAGCCTCCCTCAGTTGTCTGTGAGCCTCCTGAGCCTCAATCCTCAAGAGTCCTGGACACCCAGAATAACCCGTCTTGGTCCTGGCTTCTCAGAGCTCCCATGCTGGTGAGGGAGACAGATGGGGTAGAGACAGCAGCAGCAGCAAGATCAGTGCTACAACAGAAGACAAGCATGCTTTGGCGTTGTGAGGGTCCAGAGAAGGGCCATCCCTGATGGTATCTGGGGAGGCTGGGTTGTCCTGGGCAGGCAGTGCTGCTGGCTGATGCAGCCTCCCCTGGCTGCCTCCCCTACCAGGCATTTGTGCCTCCCCTGGCCGAGGATCTGCTTGCCCGGGATTTTGAGCGGCTTGGGCGCCTACCCTACAAAGCTGGCCTGAGCCTACAGCGGGCCCAGGAAGGCTGGTTTGCCCTTACTGGCTCTGAGCTCCGTGCCGTCTTCCCAGAGGGGCCCTGCGAAGAGCCACTGCAACTACGAAAACTACAGGAGCTTTGTGCGTGGACCCAGACCTGAGCCCCCAACCTCCAGGGCACCCTCTCCTGGGCTCCCAGGCCCCCAGCCCTTGCCTAGAAGTCTGAACTCTCTCCTGGCCTGGCCAGAAGGAGCCAGCCTGCCTTCTCATGTCCTCTCCTACCCTTGGGGTGCATTTTGGTGACCACATATGTTGGTGGGTGGGTCCCAGGGTTGTGTGTGCCCAGAGAGCCTCAGGAGGGAGCAGGTTGGGGATCGTGAGCAAAGCCTTACCTTGACTGGCCCCTCCACAGCCGTCCAAGGGGACAGTGAGAACCAGGTGCTGGTGCTGGTGGAACGAAGGAGGTAAGACATAGCCTCCCTGAGGGGCTCTGAGAAGTCTGGAGTAGTCTGGTGTAGGCCCCTCAGTGATTGGCTGTCCTGGGCCCAGGACACTGTACATCCAGGGGGAACGGAAGCTGGACTTCATGGGTTGGCTAGGGGCCATCCAGAAAGCAGCAGCCAGCTTGGGGGACACGCTATCGGAGCAGCAGCTTGGGGACTCGGACATCCCGGTGATCGTGTTCCGCTGTGTGGACTACATCACGCAGTGCGGTAAGCCCCGCTCTCCCAGAGAGATGCCTGGGGGCCTCTGGCACCCTGATCCCAGGAGCCTGGAAAGTAGCCTGTCCTGGAGCCAGGCTTAAGGCCTGAACACTTGTCCCTGCTCCTCCCCAGGCCTGACCTCAGAGGGTATCTACCGCAAGTGTGGGCAGACCTCAAAGACACAGCGGCTGCTGGAGAGCCTACGGCAGGACGCACGCTCCGTGCGCCTCAAGGAGGGCGAGCAGCATGTGGACGATGTCTCCTCAGCACTCAAGCGCTTCCTGCGCGACCTGCCTGATGGGCTCTTCACTCGTGCCCAGCGCCTAGCCTGGCTGGAGGCCTCAGGTGGGCCCCGCAGCCCCTGTCTACCTGTATCTCAGGATTCCTGCCTCCTTCCCATGAGGTAGTAGTGCTAGGCATGCCCAGTTCCTGCCCTCCTCTGCCGTTTATTCCCATAGACACTGTATATGAAGCTGGGGCCCCTTGACGATGCCTCATCCTTGCCAAGTACTTTGCCTGCTTCGACTTGGAGGGTGCAGGGACTGCTTTCACCCAGCAGGAGGGGCAGAGCAGCCAGAGTGTGGGACAGGGAAGGTGGCTATGGGCATTTCTGACCTGGTCTATCTCCCTCCTCCCAGAGATTGAGGAGGAGGAGGAGAAGGTCTCCAGGTACCGAGAGCTCCTGGTGCATCTGCCCCCCGTCAACCGGGCCACAGTGAAGGCCCTTATCGGCCACCTATACTGGTGAGGGACAATACCATTGTGAGACTTTGGGGGGAGCAGGGTAGAGAAGATTCTTCTATCCCCAACCTGGCTGACTGCCCTACCCTGAGAACCCGGTATGCCTGGGAACTGAGTATTGACTAATCTTGGATATTTTGTCTCTCAGCTTAATTCCTCAGGAGGAGAATAGATTTTTAAGCTTGGGGTTGGGGTAATTTGACTAGATCTCCCAGCTTCCCAGCCCTTCTCCTTGCCAGGCCCCACGACATGGCCAGAAAGACTATGCCTCCCCTTTTAGCTCATGGCCCACTGGGACGAGGCCAGTCTCTGTCAGAAATTGGCAAGGCAAGATGGAAAAGTTCCAGGCCAGACCCCTCACTCAAAGTCTCCCTGCTCCCTTCTCTAGTGTCCAGTGCTTCTCAGACACAAACCAGATGAACACGCACAACCTGGCGATTGTATTTGGGCCCACGCTCTTCCAGACAGATGGGCAGGACTACAAGGCTGGCCGTGTGGTGGAAGACCTCATTAGCCACTATGTGGTGGTGTTTAGTGTGCGTCCCTGGGCAGTGGGCAGTCAAGGCAGGGCTCAGCCTCCCACATGGCAGTGATCACCTATACCTGTCCCTCTCCCCTTCCCAGGTGGATGAGGAGGAGCTGAGGAAGCAGCGGGAGGAGATCACTGCCATTGTGAAGATGCGAGTGGCTGGCACTGCCAGTGGGACTCAGGTGAAGGCTGAGGCCTGGGTGGGGCTCAGGCCAGCCACCTGCACCTAGGCCTCGAACTGAACCTTATCTCCTTGCAGCATGCCGGTGACTTCATCTGCACAGTGTACCTGGAAGAGAAGAAAGCAGAGACTGAGCAGCATATCAAGGTAGGGCTTGGGGACCTAGAAGCCAAACGGCCAGAGGAGTCAGGCCGGGCCAGGCACAGCTCAGCTGGCTACAGGAGTGGCCCTTCTATTCCAAAGAGAGCCCTGGTTTGGGACCTGTATGTGGCTGGTCCTGGGGCCTCCTTATAAGGACTATTCAGAGATGGCCCTCTGCATCCCAGAACTTGCAAGGACCCAAGAAGGGTGAACTTAGGCTCTGAATCACATGGCAAGTCGTAGTGGAGCAGAGGCTGGGGATGGGGTAGATTGACCTCCTCCTTGGTCCCTCCAGATCCCAGCATCCATGACAGCTGAGGAGCTCACCCTGGAGATCCTGGATCGCCGGAATGTGGGCATCAGGGAGAAAGACTACTGGACCTGCTTTGAGGTCAATGAGAGAGAAGAGGCAGGTGAGTTCCTGCTGGGATTGGTGCAGGGTATGGTGTCTTATCTGGGCTGTAGTTCCCATCTCTCTTCCCCTACCCTGCAGTGTAGGAGCAGGGTTAGTGAAACGAGTTTAGGATGGCAGATGTTGTTGTCACACTGATGAAACCTGTGATCTTAATGGTGGTGACGGCTGCTGGCAGGGTTAAGGTGATGCCTATAATGTGGCCGATAGGGACAGTGAAGGGGATAGATGATGTCAGCTGTGATGGTGCTTTTCAGGTGTCAGTGAGGGTGGTGTTAGTGATAATACTGAACTCGATCTTGGGATTATGGGGTAACACCATTCTTGATGGTTGTGACCGTGCAGGAAAGGTGGTAGTGGGAGGGGGTGTGGGTGAGGATACTTGTGATGGTACAGCAGGCCCATGGTGGTGAGGAGGGTGATAAAGGCATCTATCTTATGGTAAATAGGGGGTCTTGGTGGTGGGGGTGAGGGTGTAATCTATCTATTTGTTTTATTTGTTGAGTGCCAGACCCATAGTCCTCATGAGGTTAGTCTGGTATGGGTTGCAGACATGAATGTAATGATCACATCAGTAACTGTACAACTATAGCCACATTAACTGCTGTGAAGGAAAGACCCATGGCATCACCAAAGTTTCCCTGAGCTAGGAGGTGGAGGAACAGGAAGATGGGCTACTTAGTGAAGCAGGAGGGAAAGTACTTCTAGGAGTGAGAACAGCATGGGCAAAACCCTGCATGGGCAGAGGTACAGCCCTTTCAAAGAGATGAAGACAGTGAGGGGCTTGTGCCATGAATGGGGCTGGATATCTAGGCAGAGGCAGAGATGGCCACACAAGGCCCAGCAGTAATGCAAGGCCTTAGGATTGTTAGTGATTGGGATTTAGAAGATTGCTACTTGCTGCTGAGTGGAGAGAGGAGGAAGTAAGGGAAGCGAGGGTGCATCATGGTTCAGTCCAAGGAGAAGACAGAAACATGGGCAGTGGAGATGGACAGCAGAGAGATATCTAACACAATGGAAGGTGGGAGGGAGGAGGGTTTGTTTCTGGCTTATGCAGCCTGGTGGGTGGTGGTGCTATTATTTCCCCAATTGGACACAGGGGAAGATCAGGGGCTTGGTTTTGGACATGTTGAGTTTGAGCACAGCCAGAGGTGAGCTTTGGTCACAGCCAGAGGTGTCAAGTGTGGAACTTGGTTATGATGGTGACCTGGCATGGTGCTAGCAGATGGTGGGAGTAGACAGTGGACGTGTAGGTGACATGTGCCACGTGCCAGTTCTTGGTGGTATCAGGCTATGTGACAGTGACAGTGGATGTGACCTCTCCTCAGAGCGCCCCCTGCACTTTGCTGAGAAGGTGTTGCCCATCCTGCATGGGCTGGGCACAGACAGCCACCTAGTGGTGAAGAAGCACCAGTCCATGGAGGCCATGCTGCTGTATCTGGGTATGTGGTACCTGCAGGTGGGGTGGGACCCTCCATCCACAGGCAGGCCAGGACCTGATGGCACAAGGCAGGAGTGACTCGGGCAGAGGATGCCCACCTGGCAAGCCTCTATGGCGGGGAGTAGGGTGGGGGGGAGCAGAATAGGACAATTTCCTTCATCCTGGGACCTGGCCCTGGGGCATCTGGGTGTGTGAGTAGGGGCTGGATGCAGCCCGTGCCCACTCCAGTCCTCCCCCAGCCAGCCGTGTGGGTGACACCAAGCATGGCATGATGAAGTTCCGTGAGGACCGCAGCCTCCTGGGCCTGGGCCTGCCCTCAGGTGGCTTCCACGATCGCTACTTCATCCTCAACAGCAGCTGCCTACGGCTATACAAGGATGTCCGGGTAAGTAGTTTCACTGGGGTTTGCCCTGCGATGGGCACCTGCCCCCACCAGTGTGCTCAGACATTGCTACAAGTGGTAACATCTCTATCATAGCTTCTTGGGATGGCGTGGCCATGGTGAAGAGCTGTAGACGCTTTGGGGCCTTCCTGCTGTGCCCCTGGGTGGCCATTCCCCTAGGCCCTGGTGCCTGGATTCCATCACATCACAACCAGTGCTCTATCACCTGTGCCTGTGCTTTGTCATAGCAGCCACAGGAACAAGCTTTGTGGTGACAGCCCCGAGTTGTGGCTCATGCATGCCTTGTCACGTCACAGGTCATACTATTTCCAGCCCACTCTCCACACACTCTGTCCACATGCTGGGTGTTCTCCCAGACCAGACTGCATCCTGCCACCTCCCACCTCCCACCTTCTACACATACATGCCACATCCCCCACGTACCATTGCACGTGCTGTCCTGGTTCTAGACCTGGCTTCTTTGTCTATAACCCTGATCCTCTATCAAACAGAGCCAGAGGCCGTGGAGCGGGGCCCCTGAGACCGTGAGTAGCTGTGGGCTTACTGCCAGCTGCCTTACACCGCCTGGGGGCAAAGCGAGCTGGGTGGAGCGTGGGGCCATAGCCAAGGCCCTGGCCATCTCCAGGCATGATTCTCTGCCCCTTATTCTTCAGCACTGGCTCTCACACTGGGGCCCATGGCCTTTATCACTAAAACCATCCCAGGGTCCTTTCCTCAAGATAGGGCCCTTATCAATATGATCTAGAATTTTCAGAGGACTCAATGTGGAAGTTAAGGAGACCCTTAGGCTTGAATTTGAGCTCTGATCCTCAATCTCCTGCCATCCCTGGAGCCCAGCTATTTCCAACCCTGGAGAGAGTTCCAGAGCTACAAGAATGTCCTTACTGCTGCTGCTCTGATCCTAAAATGTCCCACCTGTGGTAGGAGTCTCCTCTGTAGCTCTGGCTGGTTGCCCAGCCTTTGCACAGCCACTCCTACCGTGGGGCTGCCCTATTCCTAGGGGGATGGATACTTCTGCCTGACAGAAGGCCTGCCTGACAGAAGGCCTTTTCTCAGGTTCAACTGAGAATCCGCCTCCAATGGCCCTGTGGGTCCCAGCTCTGCCTTGGGGGCCACAAAGCATAGGTGCCCTGCAGAAGTGAGCAGCAGAGGTGTGGTTCCCAGACCAGTGGTCTAGGCTGAGCTCCCACAGCTGCTCCACCAGTGTCTTTAGCCCCTTCTTGCCCCTTGCATCTCCTGAGGATGTGTGGATGGGTCTTGGCTGCCATGGAGGGAGCAAAGCAGATAGAGCAGAACCTTCACCTCCCTCTCTTTGGACTTTCTACCTCTAATAATGCAGCCTAGCCTTACCCTTGTGCGAAACGCTTCCTCTTCTCTTCTTTGCCTCCCACTTTCATTTTTGCGGTCCCACTTCTGAGCCTGTCTACTCCTCTAGTCAGTCCTCTTGGTTCTGGGATGTTACCTCCTTAGCCCCCCTCTCTCTAGGAGTGCTTAGCCCCATAGAGCAGACCATTGGTGTGGGCAGAAGGGAGGAAGGATGGCTGACTGATCCTTTGACATGGAGGAGACAAGGCAGGAGAGCTAGAAAAGGGGACAGACCTAATGTTCCCCAAGGAACCAGGCTTAGTGCCTGGTCCCTCACACATGGCAGGGTCACACCCCTGCCAGGCATGCACCGGGCACACCAGCGCCTGACAAAGCAGAGGCCTGAGAGTTGTGTTTTCAGAGTCTCAGGGAGCCACAGTCTGGCTTGATGCCTCAATTCCTGCAATTCTTTCTGGGCCTGACTGGGACCATCATTACTGTCACGTCCTGTCCCTTCTACACTTGACTCACTTGACACCTAGCTTCAGTTCTCTTCTTCTACTCACAGCCTAGCTTATTCCGGGCCTGCAGCCTGTTTTCCATCCACAAAGCCTGATTCCTTCTGTACCTGAAGTCCGGAGTTCCCCACATCGTCCGTATGCCATTCCAAGAGCCTCGTGTTTTCCATGCCTGTGGTCTAATCCTGCAGCTTCTGTTGCAGTCTTTCCATCCCCTCTACCAGGTGTCTTCTGATTCTCAGGTAGCTTCTTCCCTGCTTGCGTTCAGGTGTCTTCCTGCTATATTCTCCCCACATCTGCCTCTTCCGAATCCATAGCCCAATCTCCCTTCCCACTGTTCAGTTTCTTCCCTGTCTACAGCCCTGATCGTCCCTTGCCCGCAGCCCTACTTTGTCCCAGGTTCTGTTAGACACCTGTCAGGTCAGGGTGCTATCTGTAGAGAACATGGGACTCTAACAGGCCCTTGTCATTATGGGGTATCAGGATAAAAGCAGGGTGAAAGTCCTTCCTAAGACCCTTCTAAGCCACACTCCTTTTGACAGCGCAGATGTCTCCACCAATCCCTATCCTTGTGTGATAACATAGGAAAGTCCACCAATTCCCCAAACTTTTCACCTCTCCTGGCTCCCTCAGTGCCCTCTGGTTTATGCTGAAGAGCCATGCCTGGGGGTGACTGGGAGCTGCAGTGGGGAACCAGGTAGAGGCAGCTCAATCTGTGACCCCCAGTTACGGTTGTAAGTGAATTTCCCTCCCCTGCCATTCACCTTGTGACCCACCTGTGGGCTCCAGGGTTGCCTGGTAAGGGGAGGACTTCAAGCAAGTGGCTCCCAGAGCAGGAATAAGGGTCATTAGCTTGACCCAAACAGCCTTTTCCTTGGGGGTTATTGCTCCTATTCCTTTGCCTACAAGCCAGCCTGCTCTTTCTAAGCCCAGACCCATATGCAGAGGTGGGACCCAGAGGGGAGCATATTGGTGACCTGGTACCCCTCCTCAGTACATTGGTCTCATGCTTCCTGGCCTAGGCTATTGGGAAGATCTTCCTTTGGTCTATTGAACAGCTGTTTGCTTCAGCTTGAGTCATTAGCAGACTAGTTACTAGTCAGAGCTAGTAACTGCTGGTCCCCTTCTCTTCACACGGTCAACCCTGGAGCCTCTATGGGGCAGGGAAGGGTGAGGAATGAATAACCTGGGATGGACAGATCCAAGAAACCAAGCAGGGCTCTCAGACGGCACCTGCTCCTCCCAGCTCAGTGCTGGAGGATGATGTGGGGCAGGTCTCCCTCTGTGTATAGTCTCATTCAGGCTGGTGCTACAAGTTGAGTCTTCGATTTGCAGAGCCTCAAGGTGGAACTGTGATTTGCTTCTGTGGATGTCCCAATTGGAACAGCTTTTTTGGGGACTGAGGGTTGACTGTCTGATGCTGCTGCAGGGAGAGAGGCCTGGCGGGCTGGTTGGGCTGGACTGGAAATAGGGAGGATTTCATCAGGAAGGCTTCCTGGAGGAAGTGCCCTGTGCTGGGAGGCAGAGATGGGTGGGGAGTGGTAGGAGGAAGGTGCCCAGGCAGGAGAACGTCCCATTGCCCACTCTAACAGACTGAAGTGCCTGCTTCTCCCACCCTCATCCCAGAGTCACCGGCCTGAGAAGGAGTGGCCTGTCAAGAGTCTTAAAGTCTACCTGGGAGTGAAGAAGAAACTCCGGCCACCTACCTGGTGAGTTGGGACTAAGGACATAGGCTTGCAGCTGGAATCTGGGGGGGGCTCAGAAATGATGAGAGAGGCATACTTGGGGGCTTTGAACTTGGCAGAAGTCAGTGCAGTGGTTCCGAAGGTGTGGTCTCCCAGACCAGCAGCATCTCCTGGACATACCTTAGAAACAAATACCCAAGTCCTACCCCATTCCTACTGAATGAGTTCTGGGAGTGGGGCCCAGTACTCTGTGTTTTATAAGCTGTCCAGGGAACTCTGATGCCAACTTATGTTTGAGAACCACTGGCCTGTATTAAAATCCTGTCACTGACTATCTCTGGGGTCCATCTGTACCTCAGTTTTCATATCTGTAGGACAAGGAAAATAATGGCACATTTATTTCCAGGGGTGGTTGTACATTTTAGGAAGTTGAAAAGTGCTACTATTGTCATTGTGTATTGCAGTCCCCAAAGTTAGTTTTCTCACTTTCTTCTCATCTGCTAGCTGTGCCTGGCTGTCTCTCTGGAACTAGGACAGGCCTGGGCTGGGGGGTGGGGCTGGGGGGTGGGGCTGGGTGGGAGGGAGCCAAGGGCCGGGGAGGCCAGTGGGGACTGAGAGATAAAAGAAGCCAGAGAGGCCGCTTGCCAAAAGGCCTTGAACCCTGCCCCTGGCTTTTGCCCAGGCTTCTGGGCTCTGTCCTGGGGACCTGGGCATTGAGGCCTCTGCAGGCTGTCAAGCAGCCCCACTCCCTCCTTTCCTCTGCAGCTGGGGCTTCACGGTGGTACATGAGACAGAGAAACATGAGAAGCAGCAGTGGTGAGTGAGGGCCTCAACCTGAGACTCCAGGCTGAGGAGAGACGGTAACACGTCCCCCTTGTTTGGGTCCTCAGTCACAGCCCAGTTCTGTACCCTGCTGGCAGACCCTGGGCTGGGGAGACAGGCAGGGTATCCCCTAATGAGCCAGCTTTCGGCAGCGTCCAGACCTATCGCCCCTCCCCCCCCGTCCCCCGCAGGTACCTTTGCTGTGACACACAGACTGAGCTCCGGGAGTGGTTTGCCACCTTCCTCTTTGTGCAGGTACCAGGTGCAGGGTGTGGTTTATGGGGTGAGGTCCCTAGAGGCTTCTGTTATGGAGAATGGGTACATTTGTGTCTTCACTGTTCAAGTCACCTGTTGCTTGAAGGAGATTTTAAGTTGCTTTTAATGCATTGGTTTGTTTAGCCAATAAACCCTTCCTAGTGCCTGTTGTAGCCCAGCCCTGAGCTAGCCCTACTGGGCACAGAGAGCACACTGCCCCCATGTGAAGAGAAAACAGACCCAGAAGTGGCTGGTTATAGCTCAGCGTGATCAGTGTGGTGGTGACAAATGAAAGCCTAGGGATCCTAACCTGGTGTGTGGGATGGAGACGGCAAGCAGGAAGAGGGTGTCAGCAGAAGCCAGGTCTTAGGGGATGAGGACAGTGCACAAAGCAAAGAGGAGGAGACAATTTCTAGGTCGAAGAGAGTTTATGCAAAGGCGTGGAGATATGAAGGAGGAGTTCAGATTGTCCAGTGGAGTGGAAAGGAAGAAGCTAGGAGTACCAGAAGTTGGCACTGGAAACATTCTCAAAGAGCCTCAAAGACCATGGCAAGGGCTGAACTTGACCTGGTGGGCAGCGGAGAGGGTTTTTTTTGAGACAGAGTCTCAAGCTGTCTGGGTAGAGTGCTGTGGCATCACAGCTCACAGTAACCTCAAACTCTTGGGCTTAAGTGATTCTCTTGCCTCAGCCTCCTAAGTAGCTGGGACTAAAGGCACCCGCCACAACGCCTGGCTTTTTTTTGTTGCAGTTGTCATTGTTTAGCTGTCGTTCAAACCCGCCACCCTCGGTGCATGTAGCCGGCACCGTAACCACTGTGCTACGGGCACTGAGAAAGGGATTTTAATTAAGAGAGAGGGGTGTGCAGCTTAGAGTCAGAGAGGGTTTACTCTGGGTGTGGCTGCAGGGGAAGAGGGACAAAAGGGCAGTACCCAGAGGTTAGCAAGCCAGTGAGGCAGTGCCTGCAGTGGCCCAGGCAGGCATGGGGTTGGGATGGCTCTTGAGCTAGAGCAGGGCCAGAAGCAGAGTTAGACTTAAAATATTTTGATGAGTTAAAGCAAAGATTTAGAAATGAGGGCTCAGAATTGTTTAGGGAAAAGGCAGACAAAACTAGCAGGACCCTGGACTGAGTTCTTCCTTGTAGCTAAGTTCTTTCAGCTCTGAGCTTCCTGGTAATCAAGGACTAGAGGGAAACAGGGTGGATTCTGTAGCTCTTTGTTCCTGGTAAGAGGAGACACAGACATGGACACATTCCTCTCGGAGAAATGTTTTCTTGGTGTTGCATTCTTGGAGAGGCGTGTGGATCCGGGGAGGGGAGTTATTGAGTAACAAAACTGGCTGTGTTTTGCCACGGATGCAGTCATGTTCTCCTCACAGCTGCTTCTCGTATCGGCTGGGATCAAAGCTGAGGGTGTCACCTCAGATCATAGCTGGATGCATTTCTGGGAAGGGTGGACAGATCCAGAGCTGAGAGTCTGGGTGAGCTGAAGCTGAGCCTAGGCCTCAACCCCCAGCCCCGTCCTCTTTCTGCTCCCCAGCACGACGGCCTGGTGTGGCCCTCCGAGCCCTCACGTGTGTCCCGGGTAGTGCCCGAGGTCCGGCTGGGCAGTGTATCGCTGATCCCCCTGCGTGGTAGTGAAAACGAAATGCGCCGGAGTGTGGCTGCCTTTACCGCGGACCCCCTTTCTGTGAGTGGCTCTCCTTCCCTACAGGCAGGGGGCTAGGGACCTGGCTGGGTGGCTGCCTTCTACTCCACAACTTACCTCAGAGTGCCTTGTGGGCCCCACTCCCCCTGGCAGGCCCGTTTGGTTCTAGTGGTTCACAGGAACCTCCTTACTGGCCCAGGGACCCCAACTGACTTGCGCTTTCAGGTCGGCAGTGGAGAATGGCTACAGAAGCTTCAGTAGAGTCCTGGCTCCTCTGAGTGTCCACCAAGTACTTAACGGAATCTGGGTTTCTTGCCTTCCTACAGCTTCTCCACAACGTCTGAGCACAGGAGCCCACCCTGGCTCTGGGCCTCTGCCACTGGAAGCCTTCCCGCTCTGACACCACTCATTTTTCAAGGGCCTGGTGTGAGCCAGCAGGGGCTGCACGAGGAAGCTGCACAGGCCGCATCCTCCATCCTGACCGCAACATGGGGTTCCCTGGCTGGGGGTGGGGCAGCAGGGTCTGCCTGGGCAGGAACCCGTCCTGGCTATGTCAGCATCTCTGACCCTGAGTTTGTGAAGCTGGAGAAATGGGCATCCGTCAGCTCTGGGGACCACCATCCTTTCAGAGGCTTGAGGTTCTGCGGCCCCCGCTGGAAGGGAGCCCCCACAATGAACTCTAGGACAGAAAAAAAGTGGGTGCTCTACTAGAACACTCATCTGGAGCAGGGAGGGAGCTCTGGGTAAGTTTCCACAGAGCTGAGAGCTGGACTTTGGAGACTTCAGCCCCCTTCCAGTCTGGGCTGACTGGGAGGGTCCAGGCTGCCTGATGCCCCTTCCACACTTGGGAGCTTTTTGATAATATAAATATATCTGTATATTTTACCCTGTGGTGCTGAGGCCTGTGATTGGCTGAGGGGATTATGTGTCCTGGGGTGGGAGGGGACAGGAAGTTGAGAAGCCCCAGAGGCCAGCCTGCCCCTGAAGCTGGGACCTGGATTCTGCTCTCTCCAGGCACTGAGCTGGCTCCCTGCCATCCCCATTAATGCCAGTCCTGATCCAGGCCTGGACTGACCCCAGCTGGCTCTGAGCCCCTGCCGTTGTTGCCATCAAGAGTCTGAACTGGGGTCTGGATGTGACATGTCAGTAATCCAGGGCATCCCAGCTGGAGACATAAGGACACAGTGTCACAGGAGCTTTAGTAAATTAATTAGGAAGAAGAACCTTCTGGTTGCCCTTGGCCTCTGTGCATACCCCTCTAGAGGTAGGGCCTGCCTTGCACCAGGCAGCTGCCCTCACTAGGCACTGCCCGACCATCTCCTGCAAGGAGATCAGATAAGCAGGGGAGATAATGAGCTATTCAGAGACAGATTGGGGACTCCCTGGGAAGGTGCCAGACACACCACATTCCCGCCTCTGCCTAGAGCCTCATTATTGCTCCTCGCTCTCAGGCTGATCTCCCATCTTCATCCTCAGCCAATGGGCCAGGCAAAGTGGGTGGAGGATGGGCATATGAACTCTGACTCATATGATCTTGCTCAGTGGGGGGTCTGGGGTCCAGTGGAGGACTTGAGGACATGGACTCCTTCTCTCTGTCTGTTAAGAAGGGAAGATATATGCTAGGAGACTGAAAATGGTTCTCTGAGTCCTACTGATCTATTTCACAGGCTGGGGCTAAGTCATCCCTTGAGCCTTCCATCTCCTGTCCTGCCCTCAGTGAGCTGCACCAGGCCAGACTGATGGATTAAATGTCTGACTGTTCTTCCTACAGTCAGGATAAGGCTGATGTATCCCCTCATCCAAGTCCTCAGAGACTGGAATTCTTTCCTGGCTCTGACTTTGCACTGACCAGCTAGCCTTGGGAGGCCCAGAGACTGGGTGAGACTGGGTGAGACTGGGCTGCCCAGGGGACTGGCTGCAGTACTGCTTTGGGCCACAAGAGGGAAGCCATGGACTGCTGATTGTTGTTGGAATCAGGACCCTGTCTGGAGGCCTTAAGTGAGCTGGTCCTGGCCCATATCTTACTCTGCTGGGGTGTGGAGTAGGACTCAGCCCTGATTTTGGTTCAACGATGGTGATCTTCTGCAAGGCAAAGCAGTACAGGAATGTGCTTTTGACTCCTGGGCTCTAGGAATCAGCAGGAAGAGGTGGTAGAGGAGGAAACAGCCTTGTACCTAGCACCTACTGTGAATCAGTGCCTGTTCTTTGTGCGCTGTCTACCCTGGGGGGAGGGAGGTTAGGTCCAGAGAAGGGAGATGACTTTCCCAGCATCACATAGATCTTCCAAACAGGTCTGAGGTCCATTCCCACTGCCCTACTTTGGGGGGGGTGGGGGGTGGGGGTGGGCTGTTCCTCCTTGATTCCTCTTTTGATTCCAGCCATTTTCTCCTCTTATAAGTGGCCCTGTGTATTCCTCGAGGAGGGGGTTCTGAAGTGTCTGGAGTTACTGATAGCTTAAAAGTGTATTCCCTGGGGTAGGGAATTGACAGGAGCCTAACAGTGTTGGCTAGGTTGGGGCAGGAGCCTCTGCTGGTTCTTATCACAGGGATTCTTAAATATGGGGCCTCTTGGGACCTTGGCTAGTTTGTTCACATATTATTTGAGGTTGGGATGGGGGGGATGAGTTGAAGAGCCCAGAGCTGGGCCTGCTGAGGGACCATCACAGTGGCACAGGGGATGGAGGGGGCTCCCTGGAGGAGAAGGTACTCTTGAGTTGATCTTGAGGACTAGAAGAAGTCTTGCCAGGTATGCATGGTGGGAAGGGGTGCAATTTGGGGTGGTGGTTGGAGTGTTGGGGGGACAGGGCTCTGAGGGCAACCCAAGTTCAGGCCTAGCCCCAGGGGAGCCCAGAGAGCCCTGAAAGAAAAGGCTGTGGCAAGTCAGCACCTGGGTAGTGAGGGCGAGGGCATTGTGGGTAGAGAGGAGGCAAAGAGGAGTGTGGGGGTGGGCCAGGACGTGGGGGGGCGTCCTGCCTCTCTCCTTGCCTCCTTCCAGCTCAACCTACTTTGCAGAGAGGCCTGAGGAGCCTGGGGGGCAGAACGGATAAGCTGTACCCTGCCTCCTCTCCTTGCCCCTGAGCCCAGGGACTAGAGGGGGTACCTGGAGCCGAGGCCATTTTTCCTGGCCCCATGCTTTGCTGACTTACTAAGCTGCCTGCAGCTTGCTTTCTTGGGAAGCGTGTGTGGGTGCTGATGCCCCCGTTTACAAGCTGTGTGGCTTTAGCTGAGTTACTTAGGTCTCTGATCTGCAGTGTTCTCATCTAGCTACCTCCTTGTGGGTTGGGAGATTAAATGAGCTAATAAGTACTGTCCTTTGCTAATTCTCTTCCTGACATCTAGGCCCAGTGTATTTTCATTCAGTAAGCACCCATTGAACACTTACTGTGTGCAGAGCTTAACTGTATGCTAAGGAGGTGCAGATGAGTAGGTGATGTGGGGGAAGAAGGGAGTCCTTCTGATGGGGGAGATTGGTCAGGAAAGACTCCATAGAGGAGGTGAGCCCAGGTCTCGGTGGAGCTGAGAGGGGAAGACATCTCCAAGAGTGGGGAATGGCATGAGTACAGGCCAGGGGATGCGACTGCAGTGAGTGTTCCGGGGCACCCTGGGGCCTGCCCCTCATGCCTCCAATGTTGGGTCTTTGCCTTTACCCCCTACCTCTGAGATATGACCACATGCCAGACAAACAGGCTCCGTGAGATCTTCCCCCACCACAAAAAGGAACAGTTTCTGTTTTCTCAGCTCTGTGACCTAAGTGACCCTGACCCTGTTCTGGGGGACTGTCTCGCTCATATATACATAGATACAGCTGGCCTGAACCTCCCAACCTTTCCTCCTTCAGGAGGCTCTTCTGGTTGCCCTCATCCCACTGTACTGTGTGCACTTGGGGTATGTGTGTGTGCCCACTTGCACCCAGCTAGGGAGTAGCCTAGGGAAGAGCTATCAGGGACAGGGTCTCTGGTCAGTTAGCCCAACCTTAGTTTGTCCCCTCTCCCATGCCACTTTCAGCCTGTGGAAATTTCCACACTTTCTCTGCCCTGGTTACAGCTCCTATTGCTGTATTTATCACCCTGGAGACACAGTGGCACAGGGGCACACATGCCACACACTCAGGCCCTGTGCACACGTGCCTGTACACCTCAGCCTGCATGTCCAGATCTGCAAGTGCATGCTGCACACATACACACAGCACGTGGATGAACACCCACACACACACAGCTCTCTAGGAAAATTGTTCCCCTTCTCTCCTGCTCCTCCTCCTCCTCCTCCACTCTGTCCTCCCACCTCCAAACACTGAGACTAAAGAGATGGGCTGGACGGTGCCTCCCACCACTTGTCAGCCTAGGAAGCCCTTCTTCCCTGAGACTATAGTGTGCCCCACCTCCCCTTCTGTCTGCTTCTCCAGCTCTCCCTACCTTCCCCCTTCCCCGCCACTCGCCTGCACTCTTGTGTTTCTTCCCTCCATAAGTCACTCTCTTTGTGACTCTTTTGACTTCCCATAGTGGGAGCTGTCCTTCCCTGCTTTCTCCCTTGAGGAGCTCAGGGTAGGGACCTAAGGGAGCAGAGAGACAGGCTGAAGGGACCCGGGGCCCCAGATCTCCTCAGCTTTGGTTACCTTT
Source organism: Nycticebus coucang (assembly GCF_027406575.1). Lineage (NCBI taxonomy): Eukaryota > Metazoa > Chordata > Mammalia > Primates > Lorisidae > Nycticebus > Nycticebus coucang. Next base: position 65,643,308 of record NC_069793.1, on the reverse strand, counting down.
AGGCCCTCCTCTTGGGTGAGGGGAGGGTTGTGTACCTGGCACCCTGGAGATCAGCATTATGGTAACACCATCCAGGTGGGCTCAGCCTTCTTCCTTCTAGGGGTGTGGGGAATAGGAGTTGCCAAGAGGCCCTGAGGAGTGGGGCCTTGTGCTGGTGCCCACCACTGGCTGCCATGTCTGCTTCTGGTTCATCCTACCCCAGGACACCCCACTCTGGCCAACTTTGTTTACACTGCAGCTTCCAATGCCACAAGTCACTAATTCAGTTGTGGGGGTGGGTGGGGATCTTCTTGCAAACAAACTCCAGAGTTAGGGACCAGAGAAGGCAGGGGTTTACCTAGGGTCACAGAGCAAGTCTGGCTAAGCTCCTGACTCTCAGACCTCAATTCTGTCCTTTGGTCTCCTGCTATCCAGGTCAGAGGCCACTGGGGGCAAAAGGGTCAGTCCAACCTCAGTTCTAGCCACCTGGGAAGTCTCTAGCCAGTCCTTGGCATTGGCAGTAATAATGGTACAAACAGTAATGCTGAAGAACATTCAGACCATCATGAAACACCCACCTCTTGCTATGCTGAGGCTTTGCATGTGTCATCTCATTTAATTCTTACAACAACCCATGAGGAAGGTGACAAATAAGTGGTGGGACGGGACAGGAACACAGGTCTTTCCCAGGTGGTGCAGGCGAGCCAAGGCTTCATGCACGGTGCATCCTCAGCAGGTGCTCTTTTCTAAAGCAATGACCAACTGTGTTTCCAATTCCATCTTTCTTGCAGGGATTGTTTATGGGGAAGATCTGGGGCGTAGTCTGGCCTTAGGGTTTCTAGAAAATACAGTTATTTTTCTAAGAAAATAGGGAACAGAGCCTTCCTCATGTGGTTAGACCTAAGGAAGATTTTTCTTGCAGTCCAGCAATACAGAGACTAGCTTCCAGTCCCCAGGTCCTTCTGAGTCATGTCTAAGGCCCAGGCTGGAGACTGGGGATAGGAGGGGAGGAGACCCCTGTATCCTGGGCCCAGCCTCAACTTGTCTCCTGACCTTGATGGAGTCACATTGCAGCTGCCTCCCTCCTGGCTTATGTAATAATTCAAATATAGCAGCTGCCTTTATCCAACTCAGTCACACCCCCTCCATCTCCCCTCAGGTGTGGGGAGCGAGGGGGGAAGAGGTGGATTGGGGCTGAATGGGAGGCTCAGGCCCTCCTGAAAAGGAGGATCCTGGTGTGTTGGATTGGAGGGTGGTGATGGAGAGGGTGCTGGTGCTGAGGCCCCAAGGAGAGCAGAACCTTCCCCAGAATATGAAGCCACGGGCCACTTTTACCCTGATTCATCCCTGCTGGCATTCCACATTCCTGTGGGTCCGTGGGGGGTGGGGGTCCATCTCCAGAGTCACAAGCTATATGCACAGCCTTCTATCCTTTTGTCCCAACTGGAGGCAGTAAGGAAGAGGGAGAGGTGGAAGTTGTCTGGTGGGGCAGAGGCCAGGTGTCACTAGTCCTAGGCCCACCCTTTCCCTTTACTTCCTGTGTGACCTGGGCATGTTTTTGTCCTCAGTTTTCCCATCTGTACAAGGAGGCATTGGAGTCTGCTGGCTCTAGCAATTTATGCTTCCTGATTCATATCCCTGGAGAGGACCTCACCTTAGGCAGAGGCAGAGCCTTACTCTATTGCCCAGGCTAGAACATGGTGGCATCAGCCCCATTCCAGGCTGACTTCCCTCTCCTATTCCTTTGCCCATCCCCAACACACCCAACCTTCATGGGCCAGCAGTGCACAACCCCCACCCCCAATACACGAGACAGAGTAGCCAGAAGGGGACACTAGATTCTGAGCTGAGGGCCTAAGGAGGCTTTGACTCCCTTTCCCTTCCCTGACCTTGCCATCTGTTCCACCACCTCAGCCCCCTGCCTAGGAGGAATGGAGAAGTCACTGTTCACCTCTGGTCACCCCTTCCCTTCAGAGGGCAGCTCTGATCAATCCTGGCACCTGGACTGACTCTTCATGCCTCAACCCTGGGTTCTGAATCCGAAGCCATCTCCTGGAGGTGCTGAGATATCTCCTACCTTAGTAAAGCTATTCTAGAGGCTGTAGTAGCCTTTCATTTTTTTTTGTCAGCAAGGGCTTTGCCACCCATTGTATAATGGGGTCCATGCTTAGTGTGAGAATGCAGGGAATGGAGCCAATCCCTTCTCAAGGACATGGTGCTCCTCCAGCCATTGTCATTGGAGCCATGGGTGGCAGTTTCTTGGCTGAGGAGGCAGCGAGAGGCACTGTGAGATGGCTCTGAGCTCCCCATCCCACCCCTATGCCTGCACCTGAACTTCTGTTGCCAAGACCATGATGTGGGCCCATTCTGACCCGCTGCCGGAGTGAGTCATCCAGGGGTGTTCAGGCCAATGCTTCATGTTCACCCAATTACCAGCCTTTTCCCAGGGAGCTGGAGGACTGTTTCACCCTCTGTAGTTCTCAGCCGGCCCTAGGGATAGGGGATGCCACCACCATCTTCGTCCCCACATATACCTGCAGCCTCTTATTTCAGGGCTTATTCCTACACAACTTTGATGTACATCATCTCATTTCTGTCTGTCTCTTTCCTTCTGACTTTCCTCCATCAGCATTTCTTGCTTGTACCTGTTGGGGCTGCACAAAGGCTGGGGACTATGGCTGAGGTGAATAGGACTATGGTTTTTTTGAAGAAAGTAGGATTTTTTTGGTTTTGAGACAGAGTCTCGGTTGCCCAGGCTAGAGTGTGGTGACATCACCCCAGCTTACAACAATCTCAAACTCTGGGTTCCGGTGATTTTCCTGTCTCAGCCTCCTGAGTAGCTGGGACTACAGGCCTGTGCCACAATGCCCAGCTAAACTTTCTATTTTTATTTTTTATTTGTAGAGACAGAGTCTCACTTTTTCACCCTCGGTAGAGTGCCATGGCATCACACAGCTCACAGCAACCTCCAACTCCTGGGCTCAGGCAATTCTCTTGCCTCAGCCTCCGGAGTAGCTGGGACTACAGGCGTCTGCCACAACACCCGGTTATTTTCTTGTTGTTGCAGTTTGGCCGGGGCTGGGTTTGAACCTGCCACCCTTGGTATATGGGGCCAGAGCCCTATCCACTGAGCCACAGGTGCCACCCCAAGTTTTCTATTTTTAGTAAAAATGAAATCTTGCTCTTGTCTAGGTTGGTCTTGAACTCCTGCACTCAAGTAATCCTCCCGGCTCAGCCTCCTAGAATGCTAGAATTGTAAGGGGGAGCCACTGTGCCCAGGTGAAAGTAGGAGCTTGTAGAATGAATGAGATGAACCTGAGCAGGAGGAATGAGGTGCTGGGACAGCTGGCAAGTCAGAGAAAGGGGAGGCCACCAATGGCTGCTCAGCCCAGAATCCAGTGACCCTCACCTGCCTACCCTGTTCCCTGTGGGTGGGGCAAAGTGTGCGCTGGACTGGCCACTTTGAAAAGGGAGGAATTGGGATGGGCAGAGGAAAGGACTAGCATGTTTGGGGACTAGACCCTGCTCTACCTGGAATAGAGAATGGTGATGTCAGTCAGAAACAGACACTAGAGACCTCCGATGCCAATCTGAGGAGCTTGGCCTTGATCCCAAGGGCACGGGCCATCCATGCAAATGTTTAAGGAGGGGTTCTGTGACCAGATGTCTTATAGGGCTGCCCCTAGGGACAGGGTGAAGGTGGAAGAGAGGTGTTGAACTGGGGGAGGAGGCTGGGGAATGACCAGGAGGTGGGAGAGGAAGTAGGGGCACAGAGGATGGAGGGAGTGAACAGGTGTGAGAGAATCTACAGGCCTTTGGAACAGACTTGATACAGGAAGTGTAGGGGAAAGAAGAGGCAAATTCACTTTGAAATTTCCAGCTTGGAGAGTAGAAGTTTGCTGATGCCTTTGATAGAGACAAAAGATGTATTGGATGTTGAATATTTGAGTATGAGTGGCCTTTGGAGTGTTCTCAGGGATGTTCAAGAAGCATCTTGTACCAGACATCTGGAGCTCCAGAGAGAGAAATAGGCATCAGGGGACACCCAAAGTTGTGGATACATTGGGGGAAGAGTGTTGAATGAGGAGAGGGAGGGTGGTGCTCCCGTGAGGAGCATCCATATTGAGGAGGCGAGGATAGGATGAGCCAGTGAGAGAGACAGAGGAGGGGACATCTGGAAGATAGAGGGAAACAGTGGCAAAGTAGGGAGCGGGGGCGGGCTGAGAAGAAGCCGCCCTCTTAGGCAGTGAGGAGGCACCTGGGGCCTGTGGAGCCTGCAGTCCTCCAAGGCTGTGGGGGCAGCGTGGAGGCCGGATTCCAGAACTGCATCTGCCCATCGCTTTGGGCAGCCACCCTGGCTCCCAAGAACATCGTTTTCCCCACTTTCCCCCATTCCCTGGCTCCGCAGCTAGCAAACACCTGTGTCCGCTGACCCCTGGGGGACAGTCGCCTGGACCTGTGAAGGTGGTTCGCACATTTCAGAACCCTGGAGAGCGGCCCGCGCTGGGGCGGGGCCTGCGGCGGGGGCGGGGCCTCGCCGTCCGCGCTGGGGGACTTTGGCTGCAGTTAGGGCTGCAATTAGCCAGGACTCAAACCCCCAAGTCCTCAAGATTTAAAGCATTTCTTTCAGGCAAGGGGTAGAGAAGTGAAGAACAGTTTTGGGGGCGGCGCCTGTGGCTCAAAGGAGTAGGGCGCCGGCCTCATATACCGGAGGTGGTGGGTTCAGACCCGGCCCCAGCCAAAGAACAGTTTTGGACCATCTCCATCTCTCTCTTCTTCGTGACGTCCCTCCCGCCCCATCTTGGCTCTGCCATACAGGAGCTCCTACCTCAACATTTGGGGCTATTACTCCCTTTTCTCCATCAATTCAATGTCTTCAGTGGTGGATTGGAGGGGAAGGGACAACTATTTACTGGAAACTTTACTGAATCTGCCAACATAACCCTTTGAGCTTGGAACTTGTGACTCCATATTTCAGACGATTGAAGTTCAGAACAATGAAATGACTTGCCTAGGCATGTGGCAGAGCTGGGATTTGAATTCCGCCTGATTGGCCCTAAGTCCAGGAGTGCCCATTAGGTTTCCTGAACTCTGGATCTTGCACCTTGTTCCTGAAGACTCTCTACTTCTGGGTAACTGTGGAATCTGGTGTGGCAGAGTGATGGGAAGGAGACCGTAATAGCATAATCATATTCTCAAGAGATTTCTGAGGATGAGGCCACCACCATTGTTTCTAGAGTGGGAAGTCGGAAGGCTGAGGACCAGGTAGGACCTCATCCTACCTGCACTCACCAGTACTCAGGAGGTGCCCTCCTTTGAACTCTTCTGACTCGGCTTCTTTCTACTGGACTCCTCAGACCCAAGAATGGCTTTCTACGGCATGAAGGGGAGCTGTGAAGGACCCAGACTGGCAAGGGCAGGGCCACAGCTTTCTGAGACCAGAGAATGCCTTCCAGCTAGCAGGAATGGAGCAGCAAGGTCGCAGGGACGGGCCAGCTGAGAAGCAAGATGTGAGCTGGCTCAGCTGGTTTAGGACGAGCCTGGGCCTCATTCCCTTTGAGTAAGAAAAAAAACTTTCCCAGAGCTTTCAAAGACCTAAAATTCTATCTCTGGGGTCACAGTTGGGGCAAAAGCTCCCTCAATTTTCTTTCCTAACATTTCCCATGCCACAAGACTTTCTGCAGCACTCAGCTTGGACAGACCAACTGCATAAGCTTGGTCATTCATGTTCATCCTCACACCAGTGTGTGCACCCCCTATACCTTTCTGCATGGGTCAGGTTTCCAGTCAGTTTCATGGCCTTCTCTGCCTGGAGCCTGTTGTGTGGGCAGAGGGTATTCTCTCTGTAGCTCAGAAAGACAGCCTCACTATGAGGTTCACTGAAGCTCCTCTACCCTAGACTATACCCTCTGTGCCTCTAAAAACTCAGCTCAGATTTTATCTTCCTGAAATGTTTTCCCCACACACACACTGGATCAGAAGTCCCCTTAGGCTCCACAGACCCTGTCATAGCCTGTGAGTCTCCCCTCCTCCCACTACAGCTGGGTGCTTCGCCAAGGCAAAGGACAGTCTGAGCCATATCTGATGGAGTTGTCCAGCGGTAGGCTGATGAATGAGTAAGTTAATGGTAGAGCCAGGACTCAAACCCCCAAGTCCTCAAGATTTAAAGCATTTTTTCCTACACACAGCAGGAGCTCTGTGGAGACAACTCCCTATCTGTCCCATTGCCTAAAATGCCTCTATTTCATTGTGCGAAAGCTTTATAAGACAGGGCAGAGATGCAGCAGACCTCCCCCCTTGCCTAGAGTCTATGGAAAGTGAAGGCCATGGGGGGCAGGCTGGGGCCTCGGTGTTCACAACTCAGCTCCCATGGCGAGCTAAGCAGAGCCATCAAAAGGTGGTCTACACAGCTCTGAGTCCAAAGGGCATTAGCAAAAGCCTTCTCAGTTCCTGGGTACCTGGCTCATGCACCCTAGGAAATGATATAAACCCAGTGAGGGAGCCCAGAGGAGATGGAAGCTAGTTCTGCATGGAAGCCTGCCCTCTCAGACTTGGGGAGGGGACATCCATGTCCCCCCACCTTGAAGGCCTCTGTAATAGGGCAGCAAAGGGTCTGGGTGCCATCCACTTGTCCCTCAAGTCCCCAGCTCATAAGGATTATAAGTCCCTTATCCTCACACTTCTCTTGGGGCTTCTTTATCAGCCACTCCTCCCTCCCACTCCCTTCCCCCCACCTCTCTCTTTCTATTTCTGCCTCTATTTTTTTCTTTTTTCTGTCTTTGTTCCTCTGTGTGTGTGTTTTCCCTGTGCCTCTCTGATCTCTTTGTATTTCTATCTTGATCTGTCTGAGGCTCTGATTCCTCTCTCCTCTCCTTCATGTGTTTCTCTTCCCCTTTCTGTCTCTGTGTATCTCTCAGTCTCTGTATGTGTGAGTCTTTTTTCCTTCCTCTCAGGCAGAGTCTCTCTCCACCCCTCCCTCTCTCCCTCTCTGTCTGGGCCTCTCTCCGTCCCTCCTCCCTCCTCCCTCCCCCTTCTGCATTATCAGACCTGCTCCAACCTCCTCCCAGAGCCAGCAGAGCAGCAGAGGCAGTGGCAGTGGGAGAGGCAGGAGCAGCAGGGCAGCAGAGCTGGATTGGGGTGTTGAGTCCGGGCTGAGTGGGGGTCAGGCCGTTGCTCTTAGTCCTAGTGCCTGCTGGGGGCGCTCTGCCCAGAACTCCGGGCAGGGGGGACAGGGCAAGGTGCCACCTTAGTCTGGCTGGTGAGGCAGATGATGAGTGATGGGGCAGGCATGCGGCCACTCCATCCTCTGCAGGAGCCAGCAGTACCCGGCAGCGCGACCGGCTGAGCCGTGAGTACTAGTGAGGGGCTGGGGTCTGGGTGAGTGGCTGTGAGAGGTCCCATGGGCAGGGTCCCTCCCAGGAGCTGGGGTTAGCATGGAGCTGAGCCACGTGGAAGGATTGATGCTGCTCCTGGCTACCCCCTCCCCCTCCGGACTGTAGCCTGGAGGTCCTCTGTGTAGGGGTGCCTGGCATCAGCCTAATAGGTGATAAGACTGGGGTCCCATAGAAGGGGCTGCTGGATGGGGGAGGGGTTGATAATGAACCTGAAGCATTTCTTCAGGGACTGGGGATGGGAGAGGTTTGCTAAGGAGTTCCAAGGAGCTCTGGAGCTGAGATAGGCTGGTTCAGGACCCTGGAGAGGGACAATGTCTTGGACCTGCAGGAGGGGGCAGGTGTGAGAGTAAAGGAGACAGGGAGAAGGGAAGGGAGAGTATATGATTAAGAGTGACCCTGGAGCAGGAGAGGATCAGGGGTAACCACTTTTCATGAAAATGAGGATTGGGGTCCAAGACACGACTTTATGCGACTTTACCCCAAACCATCTGTCCCAGTGTGAGATAAAGAGAGCCATGGAGCTGGTTGGAATGGAGCCCCTTTGTGCCAGCTTTGTGTATTCCCATGTGCAGGGGAGGGGGGGGCTCCATGAAGGTGTCCCTCTATTAAGGGTTGCTGAGGTGGCAGGCAGGTGATGAGCGTGTGGGTGTATGTCCAAGTTAGTAGTGTTGTGGGCCTATGCAGGCTGTGTGAGGGAGTGTTTGTACACATGTGGGAAGTAAGGAGCACATTGAGTATAGAGGGCCCTGTAGAGTTCTGGGGTCTTTTATGGTTGGATGTGAAGCAGCCTGTTTGTGAACATCCCTGTGTGACTGTGAGAGTTTATCTGTGTATGTCTGAGCATGAGTGCAGACTGGTGTGTATACGCAAGTAAGTGTGTGTGTTAAGTTGAATTTGTATGTTGGCGTGCGTGTTAATATATATGCTGTTTCTGTAAAACAGAGCGAACCAATATGCGTTTTTTAAATCTATTTCATGTGCATGCATGTTTTTGTGTGTATTTGTAAGTGGGCGAATAATAGTGTTGCTATGTGGGGGTGTATGTGGAATATGTATTAGCCTAAGTGTTCTGGTGTGGGTGTGTGATCATGGTGCTAGCAGGTATTAATGTATATTGGTGCTTATGTGGCTGGTGTGTGTGTGTGTGTGTATCTATATGTATGTGTTCATCTGAGTATGTGTGGGTGGCTGTTTCCTTTCCATGGAGATGCCCCCTGAGGCAGGGAGCCGGTGGCTGAATGTGTGAGCACCTCTGTGAGCCCAGGATAATTCACTGGATACCCTGTGGGGAGATGCAGGAAAGAAGCAGGCAATAAGGGCTCTGCCCTCTGGGGCCTCCTAAGCTTCATAGACATAAAGTACCTGAAGAATAATTAATCAGTAAAGATCAGCATCTGCTAACAGGTGGGGGTAGGATGGGCACAGCATGAGCAAAGGCCCTGGGCCTGGGTTTCCTGGAGCAGGGAGGAGGCTGTGTAAAGAGAGTGGTGGGAAGAGGCCAAAGGGGTAGGCAGGAGCCATGTCCTGAAGGACTTTGAACTCCGGGTCTCTTGGGCTTTAGCCAGGAAGGTTTTATGTATGGGAGGGACATGATCAGATTTGGGTGTTAGAAACTTGCCTCAGGGCACTGTTGAGGTTGAATTAGAAGACAGAGGTGGGGCCAGGAGGCCAGAGTGGAGGTCAGTTCAGTGCAGGATCAGTGAGGTCTGGGGCTTTCTGAAGGGAGATGCTTAAGGACTTGGGGAAGGCTGGATAGAAGATGAGGGGGAAAGGAGGGTCAGGGTGGCTCAAGTTTGGACTGGAGTGAGGGTGAAGTGGACAGACCTTAGAGAGTCAGGATTTAAAGAGGGAAAAAGCTCTTGGAAGGCTCAGACAACCCAAGGGTAGTCCAGAGTAGTGGGAGAGACCCTCATAGGGTTTCTAAGATACAGAGGATCAGAGATTTTGAAGCCATCTCTTGCCAGACAGGGAAACCGAGACTGTGGCTTCTTCTCCTTCCTTTAGCCACAAGGTTGGGGCTTTTCATCAGACCAGACCCTCAATATCCTTCTCCTTCAGTCTCTGTGCAGATGTCCTGGTTGTCTGAGCTGGGTCTGCTCAGTGAGGGTTAATTGCCTTTATGCTCCTTGCACCCCCCCCCCCATCAACCTGTTCCCCCTGCTCACTAAGCAGCTCCTGCCACTCTTCCTGCTTCCCACTCCAGCCTCCTGTCCCCAGAGATTGCTGATGGCTTGGCTGGGATCTAGCCAAATGGTGGAGGGAGGCAGAACTTCTGGCAGTACCCCTCCCCCCACCAGTCTTAATGGACTGGGAGTCTCACCCTCAGCTGTGCAGCTCTCAGGCCAGGCTTGCACTCCCCAGGCTCCTGCTGCTTGGGCATGTAAAATCTGCCCACGGGACATGATTCCATTCCTTCATTCATTCACTCATTTATTCAACAGGGACTTCAGCACCTACCTAGTGTCCACTGGGCTGGTCCCTGGGGACACAGAGAGGACACTCACCTTGCTCTCAGTGAGGGCCTAGTCTGATGAAAGAGGCAGGAATGGGAATGTACAAGCCAACTGAGTGCACAGTGCTATGCAGAGGACTATGTGTGGGAGCCCACAACAAGCCAGGGCTTCAGACAATGAGACATTTGGGCTGAACCTTGAGGGACAGGCAGAATTGAACAGGCAGGGAAGAGCAGAGGTGAGTAGGTGTGAAAGAATGCAGCATGTTCAAGGGACAGAAAGAGCGTGAGTTGGCAAGAGTAAGAAGGGGCATTGAGAAGAGGAAGTGAGGGAGGGGCCAGTTTCCAATGCCAGGCTAAGGGGCTTGAACTTTCCCTCATAGGAAATGGAGTTTTGAAAACAAGACTCCTGTAGAAATCCTTCCTTGGTTCCTCCTTTCTTTGGACCCCACTACCCACTCTGAAGTCTCTCTCTCTGATGGTACAGGATCGCATGTGGCTCAGACTCAGCCTGAGTCCCTTACCCATTTGGTCAAGGAGTTCCTAAAAGGCAGGAGCTGCCTCCTCTTCCTTCTCCACTGCACTCACAGCACTGGGCTGGGCATCCAGGCCTCCCACCCTGAGTGGGAGGACACATTAGGAGCATCTGGGTTGTTTTCTTTACTGTTTTTAATTTTTGTTGCAGTTTGGCCAGAGCTGGGTTCAAACCCGCCACCCTCGGTATATGGGGCTGGCGCCTTACTCACTGAGCCACTGGTGCTGCCCATTTACTGTTTTTAATTTAAAAAAAATTTTTTTAGACAGAATCTCACTATGTCACCCTTGGTAGAGTGCTGTGGCATCACAGCTCACAGCAACCTCAAACTTTTGGGTTTAAGCAATTTTCTTGCCTCAGCCTCCCAAGTACCTGGGATTACAGGTGCCCACCATAACACCTGACTATTTTTGTCACAGTCGCCACTGCCGTTTTAGCTGGCTGGGGCCGGGTTCGAACCCGCCACCCTAGGTATATGGGGCCGGTGCCCTACCCACTGAGCCACAGGCACTGCCCGCTCATCCCTTTTCTCATGGGCAGCCTTTCTCTGTGGTGATTATATCTACCTTGGGTCTTCTCTTTAGGGCCTAGCTACTCCAGGCTACCCAGAATGATCTTGTGTCCTTTCTCCATCCTATGTCACTGTCCTTCTAAGCAGGGCCAGGCTGGGGCATAATGATCCAGGAGTGGTAGGAACACATCTTAGGCAGAGAATGGGAGGAATGAACAGACTCTGTTAACTACAAGTACTAAGATGGGACAGGCTTTGACTTCTCTCCAAGAATAATAATAAAGAAGCAGCCATGGCCAAAAAAAGGGAGAGAGGATAGACAACAGGAAGAACTTCCTACCAGAGCAAAAAGGCTGCAGAGTCTCCTGGGTTCATGAGAGTGGGTTGTGGGGCTAAGGGAGAAAGTCTCTGAAGATAAGGGGAGAGTTGGAGGGACTGTCTATCCCTGATTCTCTCATGGGAGAGTAAAGTTATCTAGGGAGACCGAGACTGGGGGTGCTAGGGGAGAGGGGGATCAGGATTCATTGTTCATTCATTCAACAGCCATTCACTGGGCTGCAGCCCAGTGGAACATGACAGCCCTGCGGGGAGATGGACAGAACCAGTGACCACATGGAGGGAAGCCCAGAGTCTTCCCTACCTGTGCCAGTGTCAGGGGAAGGCATTTAGGAGGACGGACCACTGGGGCTGGCCTTAGAAGAAAGAGTCACTGCAGGCAGAATTGAGGGACGGGTCCAGGAAGTGGAAATACCATGTGCAAAAGCCATGGGGTGAAAGTATGGTTTTGTTTATGCAAAGACTGTAGGGGTACAGAGTGGCCTGAACATGAGGCACAAGGCTCAGGGGAAGCAGTGGGCAGAGATGGAGCAAGAGATGGGTGGGAATTAAGGTCAGGCTATAGGAAGCACTTTCTGCCATGGAAGTGTCCCCAAGACCTTGATGTGTCAGCATCATTGTAAATTTGCAACTTCTTGGTCTCTCCTAGTGCTCTTGACCAGGGCTGCCAAGGCCTTCTGCCTTGCTTGAGAATGGGGTGTCAATGAACAGAGACCCTGGAAATGAGAGAGAAGCAGTGGCTGAAGAATGTGGGCCCCTTCCAGAATGTGGCATGCAAATTAATGCAAATAAATATGCAAATCAGCCGGCTTTGGTTGGAAGAATGAGACATCACCCCCTCCCGCCCCTCTGCTCCAGTCACTGGGACAGCCTTGTCTGCTGCTCTGAACACCCCAGCTTGTCTGAGCCACAAGATTGTGGCCTACAGAGCGGGGACCATGGGCTCCCTGTAAGCACCCCCGTCCTCTGGGAAGTGGATATATATTTAGTAACAGAGATGTTTTCACACATTCATTTCCCATTGTTCAGCTGCTCTCTCCCTGGGAAAGGCCAGGTCCCTAGTGACGTGACCCAGTTCTGGAAGTCCCTGAAGTCACCCTTCTCACTGCCCTCCCTGAAAAACAGGAGGCAACTAGTACTTGGTGCTGCAGAAGGGATTTGAATCCAATATCTAGGAGGACTTCACAACAGTGTAGTTGCTAAGATCTGTAGATCCTAGGATTTCCAGGCTCTCATTTGTTAGATGGTTAACCCAGGTTCAGATGGGGCATTGGAGATAGAATAGAGAAAGTGGCAGACAGGCAAAGATTGAAAATGTCAGCACTATTACTCTATAGCTGTGTGGTCTGGGAAAGTTACCTAACTTCTCTGAACTTCATGTGACTAGGGGAGTGGAGATAATCATGCTTTTTCAGCAGGATGATTGTGAAGAATCTGGAAGTGCAGAGTTTCGCCCCTAGTTGTGCAGGAGGTGCTCATACAGGTTAGCTACTGCCATTATGAACTACTCACCTATACTTCTAGAAAGATTCAGTGGAGCCTGGAGAGGAAGAGACCAGAGCTAGGATCTCAGAGGCTGTCATCATGTGGGAATGACAAGGAGGAATGCAATGGCCCCCTAGTGTCCGTGGCTATAGTGAGAAGTATAGACACTGTCGGAGGGGCTGAGGGATCTCTGAGATGTGACCATCTTGCTCGGCTTCCCTGGCTGGTCTGAGACCAATCCCCAGAGATTACACAGGAAGCAAGGGCTTGATGAGGAAGAGGTTAAGCCAGCAGCCACACCCATGGCAGTCTGTGAGTCATTCTGGGAGTTGTAGTCTTGTGCCAAGGGTTCCTGCCTTGCTGCCTTGTATTTGCAGCAAGTATACAGTACTTTGTATTGCCTCCTTTGATCCAGATCCACACCCTGCTGCTAATAGCAGGCCCTGGTGGGTGTTGGGAGGTGTCGGGCCCAAAGGTGAAGCAGCCTCCACCCCTTCTTTCAGGGATCACCTAGCTTGCTGTGTTGGGGGTTATGGGTAGGAGCAGGGATAAAAGGATTAAGCCATAATTATGACTCTTCACACATTTGCACAGAAGTTTACAGCTGTCTGAACACTGTTTTTCACATCTATGGTCTCATTTAACCCTCACCACAAACCCAAAAAACTGCTGTTTTCTGGATGAAGAAGCAAGATCTGAGGAGGAAATAACTTGCCCACAGGTATTTAGCAAGTGAGTGGTAGAACCAGGCCTGGAACAAAGGCCTGTCTACCTCCAAAGCTCCTACTCTTTCCACAGAGTATCTTTCAGATGGCAGAGGCCAGGCTTGAAGAACAGGCAAGATATGTATAATTTTTTTTTTAGTTTTTTTAATTTTAATTTTTTTATTATTAGAGCATAGCTGTGTACATTAATGCAATCATGGGGGCACCATACACTGCTTTTATATACCATTTGACATATTTTCATCACACTGGTCAACATAGCCTTCCTGGCATTTAAGATATGTATAATTAAAGTTGGGGGTGAGACATCTGAGCAGAGGAGCAGCTCAGGGTACAGAAGGCAAGGGCCATGCTCTTTGGAATATGAGGTTGAGAGGTGGGCTAGTTGGTTCCCAGAGACCTGATTTCAGACTGAGAGTCTGGCCCTCCAGGATCCACCCTAGGTTTTGAGCAAGGGAAGGATCACATTAAAGTTGGATTTTGGAAGAATTGATCCTGCAGTTTGGGCTGAATGGGTTGAAATGGAGAAACCACAGGCAGCCTGAGGCCTCTAACTTCCATCCTGTTTTTGTTTGTTTGTTTGTTTTGTTTTAGACAGAGTCTCATTTTGTCACCCTTGATGGAGTGCCCTGGCATTATAGCTCACAGCAACCTCTAACTCTTGGGCTTAAGCGATTCTCTTGCCTCAGCCTCCTGAGTAGCTGGGACTACAGATGCTCACTACAACAGCACCTGAGTAGCTGGGACTACACGTGCTCACTACAACAATAGCTGGCTATTTTTAGAGATGAGGTCTCACTCTGGCTCAGTCTGGTCTCGAACCTGTGAGTTCAGGCAATCCACCTGCCTTGGCATCCCAAGTATTGGGATTACAGGCACCATACCAGGCCTTAACCTCCTCCATCCTTGGAGAACCCAGAACTTTGCTCCTCTTCTGTCCTTCAAACATCTCAGTTTCTTTTTCCTCTTTTACTCCTCTCTACCCTAGGCTGGGGAGTGATGACTAGTGTCCTGCAGAGCTATGCTGTAATGCCACATGTCTCCAGCAGGGGTTGCTGTTACATCCAGTCCATTCTAGCCTGGATCTTCCTTATGTTTGAGTCCAATGTGAGAGGGCCCTGCTAAAGTGCCACAGGAAGGAAGGAAGGCTGAGGAGTGACTGGACCCCACACAACAGGGAGAGACACATTAGAGGGCTTAAGTCAAGGGCCAAGAAATTTTTTCCTCACAGTTCTGGGACAACATAACATTTGGTAATGGATTTAGAATGACATTGCGTTTGGTCTGGGTTTCTTTTGGGTTGTATTTGCTTAATACTGAGATGCAGGGTGAAACTGGTTGGTTTATTAGTGTCTATCTATCTGAGTCTTAGTGTGTGTGCGTATTCCTGACTGTGAGCTTCCTGTTGTACATGTGTGTTTGTAGGTCTGAGAGGGTAAGAACATCTGGGGTGATTTGGTACAAAAGTGTGGGCATGGTTGTATATGCAATGTATGCGAGCCATTTTTTATGCTTGATTATTGGTAAATGATTATTGCATGCAAATGTGGTGTGTGTGTGTGTGTAGAGTGTTATGTACACATGTTCTAGTGAAACTGTGAGGGTGTGTATCTCCATACACATGGGTGCCTGGGTTAAAGTGGGAATGCCCAGATACGTGCTCTGCTAACCTGCTAAGGCCCAACATCTGGCTACTCAACACTTTTTTTCCTGGGTTCCACCTGCCTGAAGGTAGAGACTTGTATATGGACTTGTGCTGAAGGGGCTGTCACACCGCTCATTTGTGTGTGGGGCTGGGCTTCCCTTAGCGGATTCTGGGAGCCCCTCCCAATCAAGCTTTGTGTTCAGGCTGGGGCACCCAGGACTCTAGGCTATTGAATTGAGGAGCTGAACATAGTTGAACATAGCTGGGAAGCATCTAGATTCCATTCTCCCCAGGAACTCCTAATGGTCACACCTATACCTCACTAAGTTTCAGGGACTCCCAGCCTAGTCCTCTTGTAAAGATACAAATATTGAAGTCCATAAAGAGGCAGTAATTAACCCAAGGCCACTCAGCAAGATCTAGGGCAGCAGTTCTCAACCTGTGGGTCGTGACCCACAGGAACTGTACTAAAGGGCCACAGCATTAGGAAGATTGAGAACCACTGATCTAGGGGGAGATGGCAGGGCTCTGAGCAGAAAGAGAGGTGTGCCTGGCCTGGATGCCTCCCTCCCTGTAGCCCTGAGAGCAGGTGGGGAGCTCAGATCCAAGTCTGTGGTGTGAGGCCACCTCCTGCGCCTGGGCAGGCCCATTCCTTCTGGGCCTCAGATGCTGGCTTTGAAGTTTCTACCAGAGCTTCTGCATGCTGTGATGCTCCTCCCAGGGACTTGTGAAGTCTGTCATTCCATGGAGCCTGGAGACCCCATGGAGAGGAGCCCAGTGGTGGAGTGGGGCCAAAGGAAGGGGTCTACTCTAGAGAAACCTCAATTTCTTCATCTTTGCAGCAGAAGGGTTTTTTTTTTAGGTTTCTACTGTTCTAACATGCAAGGCTTTCCCTATAATCTCTCCTTGACCTCTTAGTACTGAGACAGCTTGGGGTTGTAGGGGGTCTTGAAGGCCCAGCATGGCTCAAAGTGAAGGAGACAGAGGAGCCCCAGAGGAAGGGGGTGGGTGGGAGGAATGAGCTTTCTGCCTGGGGGGGTTGGGTGGTGCTGCACAGCCTGGTTAGGGAGGCTGCAGAAGAGACTTCTACCCTAGCAAGGACATTGGTTGCAAGCTCTCTGAAGTCCCTTTAAGCTATAACTGCCATGGACATGCTCTGGCCTTCTCAAGCATGGGAGGGTGTGAGTGCCCAGAGTGCTCCCCCTGCAGCCTGGGCAGTGGGGAGGTGTGAGGTTAGTCTGCCCAGCTGGAAGCAGGAATATCCCCTTCCCTGGGGCAATGTAGAGGTATTATTTGTCTTGAATGTTTGGGGCTGCAGGCAGGGGCTGGATGGGAGGACACTCGGGGTGGAGCAAGAGGTGAGATAGAGAGAATTAGGCAACTTTAAGGCGGCTTCTCTGTTGAGCAAGGGTAAAGAGGAGCAAATGGGCATGTCCTGAGTCTTGGGGGGGCTCTAGAGTGATCTCATGCTGTGGGGAGCACTCAAGCATGGCCCCTGGTTGGGGCAAAAGGGGAGACTTCCTGGAGGTGTGGGGCTGGGTGGGGCTGGGGGAGGGGAGGAGAGAAAGGACAGTCTGGTACCTCATCCTTCTCACACCAGAGTGCTTGGAGTTATCCTAAAACTCTGAGTGCATGGGACTTGGGGGCCAAATGGAGAGAACTAATGTTTATAGAGTGCTCTTTATGTTTTTAAAATTACCTTGTTTAATCACCTCAATAATCCTACAAGGAGCTAGCCCCATTTTGTAGAGGGGAAACGATGATACACTTAAATGGCTTAATTGAAGGCAGTTTGGAGAAGTAACTATTATGGAAATGGGGAAGGGCCTGTCCAGGTGCTTGGGACTAGCATCCTAGAAGCCTGAGGGACAAGGAGAGGGCCCAGGTCCCAGAGCAGGACCTTGCAGAAGGTGCTCCTGCCTCCAGGAGATGCAGCTGAAGCCACTGTGTGTCAAAGGAGGGGCACGGGTGAGAGGTGGGAGGCCTCACTTGAGCCTGTGGGCCTCTCACCCTCTGCTCTCCTGCTGGTGCCTGGCCCTCATTGGAAGAACCTTCATCTGGCTCCCTCGCCCTTGTGACCAGAGGGCAACAGATGAGGCTGCCATTAAAGGTCATCTCCCTGAGCACAGAACTCAGTAAGAAAAGGGTGGAGATTGGATCTGGAGGGACAAATGGATAATGGGAAACTGAAGCACTTACCCAAGGTCACATAACTAGTTGGTCTCAGAGTTGGAGCCAGAAGCCAGGCACCACTAGAGCTTCCTACATGCACCCACATGCGCTTAGATGTCTACAACTGGCCTGGGACAAATGCCCTGCTCCCTGTTTGAGCAGCAATGGGGCTGCTGAAGGATGTCATTCTCAGGATTCAGTGTGCCCTGGACCCACACCCAGTCACCCACTTATTCATCCCACCTGTCCCAGATGGTGCTCTGATGTACCGTGCCCTGTGCTTGTACCCTGGCCCTGGAAACGAACCACATAGTTCATGCCTTCCTCTTTGTTAGCAATAGTCATGCCCAGACATGGGCATTAATTTCATGGGGTGAGCACTGGGACAGCTGATGAGGACACTTCCTGAGAAGGTGATGCTGGATTTTAGCCTTAAAGAACAAATAGGAGTTTTCCAGGTAGAGGAGAGGAGGAAGGGTGTTCCAGGCAAAATGGCCAGTAAGAGCAAAGGTGTGAAGGACAACAAGAAGTCAAGGTGGCAGGTCCAGGGCTCCTGGGCTGAAGGAAGGGCCTAGCAGTGGAGAGGAAGGTGTGGAGGCCCAGCTCACACAGGGAAGTGGAGGGGGGTTTAAGTAGGGTCAGACTCTGGTTACCTTCCAGTTTAGAAAGCTCCAAATGAAGGGCGAATTGGGGGCCAGTGAGGAAGCTGGTGTGGAGACTCGGGTGAGGGGTGATACTGAGGGTGGCTGAGGACATGTGAGTTGCACAGACAGGTCAGAGGAGGAGCTATGGCCCTTGTTCCTCAGTGTATGCCCACCAGTGCAGGTGGGTGGAAGCTCCCTCTCTGCCTCATGCTGCCTGTGGCCTCCTCTCTGGAGCACCCGTCCACACCACCCAGAAACCACCCCAAGAGCAAAGCTATGTGACTGCTTCATCATCTGATGACACTTCTGGACCCACCGTTGCCAAGTCTCAAAAAGGCCTCCCTTTGAAGACCATCCTCCTGGAGTTAGATCTCAATTCTTCTTGCTGTCCGGAGACTGGGCCTCGGGCCTTTCTGGGACAGGAATCAGTGAGGGTGGCCCCTTCTGGTGCTTGGGGTTTAGGGACGTTGGCCCAGCCGGCTCATCCATGTGCCAGTGGGGATCCACTTTTTGCTTTGCTGGGTCTTGGGCAGCTGACTCATTATGGGTGTCAATTAGCATCTCCCATGCAGCCTTCTGTCCCACTAAGTGCTTGCCAGTCATTAGGTGGTGGTGTTTGCTTTGGATGCCAGCACTAGCACCTCCCTGCCCCAGGCTTCTCCTCCAAGCCCCAGCTGACTGAGCTAAGAGATGAGATGTCCTGGCCACAAACATACAACAGACCGAGACCCAGGCACAACCTAGGCAAGGGACATGAACTCCAACACAAATATACAGGGAGAAACAAACTCAATAGATACAGAAGAACTCCCCACACAAAACAGCAGAGCACAGCACATAGACACGGAGAGACCTACAATAAGCACACACAACACAGGCATCAACATACGCTGAGAAACAGACACAGGATTGGTCTAAAAATAGACTTAGAAGCTTGGTGTCCGTATCTCAGTGGTTAGGACGCCAGCCACATACACGGGGGCTGGCGGGTTCGAACCCAGCCTGGGCCTGCCAAACAACAATGACAACTACAACAACAAAAAAATAGCCGGGCATTGTGGCGGGCTCCTGTAGTCCCAGCTACTTGGGAGGCTGAGGCAAGAGAATCGTTTAAGCCCAAGAGCTGGAGGTTGCTATGAGCTGTGATGCCACTGCACTCTACTGAGGGTGACATAATGAGACTGTCTCAAAAAAATAATAATAAAAATAAATAAAAATTGGCTTAGAAACAAAAGTACCAGTACGAACTGAGGCATGAATGCAATCAATTTAGGGATAGCCACTCAGACGTGCTGCACCGTTGTGATCCAGCACATGCCTGGAGCCCCTGAGAAGCACTCACGCTAGGCATTACACAGGCTGCTGGCCAATAGGTGGCTTCCCACATGCACGGCTTCTTTTACCTCTGAGCTGCTACCAGGCTGTTCTCTTTGCCTGGAACACCCTTCCTTGATGCCCCTCTATTTTTACCTGGCTAATTCCTATCATTCTTCCACAAAGACTTCCCCTTCCTTGATAGCAGCCTTTCTGGGCTCCCCAATCTTGGAGCTCTTTCCTGCCACATGACATCACTGACTGTTTTCCAACAAGTCTCAGCCAAGTCCTGGGATGAAAGCTTTTGCCTGTGCCCAGCGAGGTAGTAACTGTGTGTGTGAGTAGGTGATTAGGGCCAAGAAAACGGACAGAGATAATTTTTTTTGTGGGGTGTGTGTCAGGAGTAGCAGTAAGGAGCCCTAGCTACTCAGCACCTGAGAAGGCACTTATATCCCTAGGCTGGCGCAGCCAGACATTGCCTGCCTCATTTTCTCAGACCTTGCCTGATTTCTTTTGTGTTTCTCCCAGGCTTGCTGCCTGACCCAGTTCCCACCTTCCCAAAGCTGGCCTTGCCTCTTGCCACCTCTCTGAGCATACACACACCCACCTGCCTTCTCTGCTTGGGCGTGCCCTGTCCCGATTTATAAGAACAGTGAAAGCCTCATTATTCAAAGTCTGGGGCCAGAGGGCACGTCCTCCCTGTGGTCTTCCTAGTCCACACCAGTTAGTGCCATGGAGTGGCCTGATCATGACCACAAGCCTCAGGAATTGTCTCTTGGTTCAAATCTTAGCTCCTCCACTTCCTAACTGCAGGATTACTGCAAGTTCTGCCGCCTTTGTTCCCTTGTTTGCAGAAAGGGGAAGATGACAGAGCCCACGTCATTAGGGCTGCTGTGGGGATTAAATGAGACAAAGTATGTCATGGCCCTGGCACACAGATCAGCTTCCTCTGTGGACTACTATCAGGCAGAGAGCTAATGAGATCAAGGATGCACAGGTGCACACAGGAGGTGCCTAGTAAGTCCTTGCTAATTGGCACCAAGTGAAACAAACAGCTCCCGTGTGAGCACCTAATATGTGCATCGGGATCCTTGCCTTAGTTTCTTCCTGATGGTCAATTCTCCACAACTGTTACTGCTATGGGGCCAAGAGGTGGGGGTTGACATCTTTCTTAAAATTTGTTTTTATTTATTTTTACATCTGTTTTATTAAGGTATAATGTATAGACAATAAAATCACCAAAGGATGTAATGAGTTTCGATAAATATATACAGTCATGTAACCACCATGACAATCAAGAAAATATTTTAGGCTGGGCTTGGTGGCTCATACCTGTACTCCTAGCACTCTGGGAGACCAAGGCAGGTGGATTGCTTGAGAGCAGGAGTTCGAGACCAGCCTGAGGAAGAGCGAGAAGCCCCCCATCCCCCAGTCTCTAAAAATAGCCAGGTGTTATAGGGTGTGCCTATAATCCCAGCTACTTGGGAGGCTGAGGCACTAGAATCATTTGAGACCAAAAGTTAGAGGTTGCCGTGAGCTGTGACAACATGGCACTATACTGAGGGCAACAAAGTGAGACCCTGTCTCAAAAAAAAAAAGAAAAAGGGTGGCGCCTGTGGCTCAAGGAGTAGGGTGCCGGTCCCACATGCCGGAGGTGGCGGGTTCAAACCTAGCCCCGGCCAAAAATCACAAAAAAAAAAGAAAAAAAATTTTTTATCCCCCTAAACTTCCCTGTGCCCTTTGTAGTCAATCCCCTTTGGAGGGATGACTTCTTACAGCTCTGGGAGAGGTGCTGGGTTTTCCTTGAGCAGACAGCCTGGGCACACAGATCAGGACGATGTCAGGGACCTCTCCCTTCTCTGGGCCGTGGCTCCCAGAGGAGCCATGAGGGCAGGCCCTGGATGTGAGGGCTGGATCAGCTGGAAGTGGTGGCTTCAGAAACCATAGAATGGATGACCAAGAGTGGAGAATTGGTGTTTCCACAAAGCTGTCCCTCTTTGGACCAGGGCTGCTTGGTGGCCCTGGTGGAGATGGCCATCTGTTGGTTCAGATTGGAACAAGGGCTGGCCAAGATGACTCCACCCCCTTCCCATTCTTCTCCCACTCAGGGACCATTACCCCACTGTGTAGATTAACAATTCCCTGAAAAGAAGGGGGAACATTTTTGTTCCCCAGCTCTAGAACCAAATATTAAAGCAATTATGTAACTAGCAATAAATTACTTAAAGTAGTGACTCACTCAGCTTAATTAGAGTGAGAGCAGGGAGGGATTAAGGTATTTTTAGAGCACACACCTCGCTCTCTCCTGTGGTGGGGAGGCCTCTGTGCAAGGTGGGGGTGGTGAAAGGGCTGGGAACTCATGGAAACACCCCAGGTGTCTGCAAGGAAATGAAAGCTGATCTTCTGGCTCTAACAAAGAGAAGCCAAGTCAGAGGGATTCAGGTCAGACCCAAGGAGCACATTCCAGTGGCATTTATTGGAGAATTAGGACAAGTACACTAGATTATAAACTATTTGAAGGCAGGGAGTAGGTTTGTGGTCCCTACTCCTCATCCAGGAATAAACCAAGAATGAGACTTGGGAGTCAGACACATCTGTGTTGGAATGCTGCCTTTACTGGTTACTCATATGTGGCCTTAGCAGTTCCCTTTATCACCTCAAGCTCTGCCATTTCCTCTCCCATTAAGTGGGCATAATAATATCCACCCACCTTCATACACATCGTAAGGGTTAAGTCTGTTAATACGAGCAAACCAAACCTGGGTGCTGACTCCACTCGACCAAAATCCCCACAAGGACAAGGATTGGGTCTGCTTTGTTTACTATCATATTCCAAGCTCCATACATAAGACTGCACATAGTAGATGCTCAGTAAAAGCTTTCTTGTGTGACTGCATGACAGTTTTGGTCCCATTCTCCTGTTCTAAATACGTTCCTTTCTCTGAGGCAGGGAGTAAAAAACTTGGGCAATGTGTGTGGAGGTGCCTTGCACATGGGAGCCTAGTCCTCCTCTAGACTAAGGAGCTGGTGACTTCCAGGGAGAGGCCTGGGAGGGTATAGGACCACAGAAAGATCCAGCCTGCATTGGTGGGGAGTCTTATTGCCAAGAGGGTAGCTGGGTTAGAAGATCCTCCCATTGTGACCTCCACAACCAGGGATGGGAGGAGCAGGAGCCCCCAGCCCAGCCTGATGGAGAAGACTGGTACCCTCACCCACCATTGCTGGGAGTTCAGAAGAGGCAGGGGTAAGATTAGGTGGGGCCTTCTTTCCAGAAGATGGGAGTAGGGGGCCAGGTGCGGTGGCTTGCTCGTGTAATCCTAAACACTCTGGGAGTCTGAGGCGGTTGGATCGCCTGAGCTCAAGGAGTTCAAGACCAGCCTGAGCAAGAGCGAGACCCACATCTCTAGAAATAGCTGGGTATTGTGGCAGGCACCTGTAGTCCCAGCTATAGGGAGTCTGAGGCAAAGAATTACTTGAGCCCAAGAGTTTGAGGTTGCTGTGAGCTGTGATGCCACGGCACTCTACCAAGGGAACAAAGGGAGACTCCGTCTCAAAAATAAAGAAAGGAAGGAAGGAAGGAAGAAGGAAGGAAGGAAGGAAAAGGAAGGAAGGAAGGAAGGAAGGAAGGAAGGAAGGAAGGAAGGAAGGAAGGAAGGAAGGAAAGAAGATAGATGGGGGAGGACTGGCTGGGGGCATTTAGACAGAACATCCAGGTATCTAGAAAACGGAGCAATAATTCTGGCCCTGCAGGTTTTCCGGGAGTATTACATGGCTCACATTTTGGAGATGCCTGGTACACGCTCACCTGGAGAGAGGACACATATGAACTCTCTTCCTTCCCCTTCCCTCTGTCCCTCCTCAGCCCCTGCGATTTTAGGAGGGGCACCCCTTGCCCTGTCCAAGAGAGCTAGGGCTAGGCACTGGCTCACAGAGGCTGGTGGGTGTACTGACCCTCACCTCTGCATTTGGCATGAGCTGGACACACAGCAAACTGGAGGAATGGCTGTGCTCCTCCTCCTTACCAGGGTGGTAGGGGGCTGAGGGAAGGACACAGCTGGATTGGGGTGATAGAATTTAATCTCTGCTCCTCTGCTCCCAGCCCAAGGCCTCAAGACTCTTTTGCCCAGGGCTCCTCAGATCAGCTCTGACCAGCTCTCCTCACACCTCGCTGGCCTCCCAGGGCTCAAGTGATGAATTAGTGATGACAGCAGCCAGCATCGCTATGACGACTGTGTGGCACTCTTAGCCTCCAGTCAGGGCTCAGCAGCAGAGGCCACAGACCTCTTCAGCTCTGCGCCTTTGTCCTGGTGTGTGTGTGTGACAAGGGCTGAGGCCTGGGGGATAGGGGTCAGGGGCCAGGGCGTGGGGCTCTTCAGGAGTGGACTGGGCTTTATTCAGATTGTTGGATCCAAAGGGACCTTGGGGACAGTAGTTTCTCTACCTTCCCTCCTTTCTTCTCTCCTTGTTTTTTGTTCCTCCCTCCCTTCTTCCTCTTTCCCTTCCTACCACCCTTCCTGAGCCCTATTCCTATTTGAGGCCTGGGCTGCCCACCTTTTCCCCTGCCCTGGGAATCATTTTGGTCTATGCCTCAGGGAAAGTGTGGGGGCCCACTGGTGGCTCCATAAGAGGGCTGGGCTTCGCCCACCAGAGTGCTCTACAGGTGGCTTTGCAGAGGAGTCGACACTTCTGGCCCTGACAAGTGAGGAGGAGGCTTTCCAGTGGAGGAGCAAGGTCCAGAGGTGAAGCAGCATAGGATGGGAGGGTGACAACAGCTTAGAGCAGCCCGAGTGTGGGATGTGTGGCAGGGAACAAGGAAGTGTTGGAGCTGGCCCAAACTGGGAGGACGTAGATGCAGTGAGGAGCATGCAGATTGTCCCATGAGGAAAGAGGAGCCCCGAAGACTTTTGTTGTTGCTTATTATAGAGATGGGAATGCTGAGGCCCAAAGCAGGAAAGTGGCTTGCTGAAGCTTGCTTAAGTCCATAGGGAGAGTCTAGGCTCTGCTCCGGTCCCACTAGGCCCCAGTTGGGACCTCTTGCCCCAGACTTGCTGGCAGGTTTTTCTCTCTCCAAAAGGTAGAGAGAGCTCGTAGGTGACTGTGCCCTCAGTTTGAATGAAATTTGCATAGGCAGGGGCTGTGCTGACTGGGTCAGGAGGACTGGCTTGATATTGGGCCTAAAGTGCTAAGCCTTATCTGGGCAGAAAGAGACAGAGGCAATTGTTCTGTTGAAGAAACTGAGGTCCTAAGGTAGCAGTGGCTGACTCAGGGTTACAGCAGGGTCTGGGCCGAGCCCCACTGCCTGGCCCTCAGCTTGTCTCCACTTCTCTGACTCAGGTCTCACCTTGCCTCTCTCCCATCCCGCTGTGCGGCATTGCTGGGCCTGCCAGCTGTGATGGATGGCCCTGCAGCCCAGCCTCCCTCCCACAACACTCCGGATGCTGGACCGTTAGCCTCCTAATCACCAGTCCTATCTGGTGGCCACCAAGCCATCCATCTCTCCGCACAGCCTCACCCAGGACAGGTGGTTTTCTCTGGGGATGCAGGGGGGTGCTGGGGTCTTCCTTGTCTGAGGTTGAGCTAAGAGTTTGGCTGCAGCCCCCATTCTAGAGGTCCTCAGGGCTAGGGAACAGCCTGTGCCCCTCCTGGCCTCCCAAGGGCACCTATGGGGCCCCTATACATGCACACACGCATGTGAGTTCACCTTAACTCTAATAAAAGCTTTCATGTACCAAAAGGGTATCATATGCCAAGCATTATACCAGAGCTCTGTGTATATAATTTCACTGAGCCTGTGAGTTGGGTATTGTCACTGACCCTACTGTACAGATAAGGAATTGAGGCTCAGAGAGGTTAACAGATCTCCTATGTAGTAAGGGGAGGAGCTGGGATTTGCTCCCATCTTGCAATCACAATGCCTCTGTCGCTGTCCTAACTTGGCATGGGCACGCACACATGGGCACCCATGTGTGCACACGAACATGTCCTACCATATCAGCTCTTATACCACCCGTCTACTCAGGCCGGGTTCCTGAGGAGTGAGAATAATGCTGGGCTGCAGAGATGGTGAAGGGTCACTGCTTATAGACCCCAGGCTGCCCCCAGCCTCTCACCTTAGCTGTGACACTGGTGGGCCAGGGGGCTTCATGGAGGAGGCAGCCTCCAGGCAGTGGGAAGGGGAGGTGGGGAGGCAGTGGATCGATCATCCCTGCAGCACTGCCTTCCAAGAACTGGGGCCCAGGGGAGTGTGGCACCACGGGTCGATTTTTTTCTGGGCTGCAGCCCAAGTCCAGAGTACATAGTGGGTGTGTGAGAGATGAGGCTGGTGTACAGCTGTCCACTTCCCCTGCTCCCTTCTCCTGGTCCTGCCTTCCTCTGGCCTCTCACTTGCCAGCCCACCTTCCCTCTATCCCCCTACAGTCCCTGCCATAGGCACTACAAATGCTGAGAATCAAACTTCTGGCTCCCAGTTTGAATGAAATTTGCCTACTGCTACCCTGCCCACCCTGTCCTAGTGGTAGATCTTGTGGTGGCAGCTGCAAGAGCTGCCCTATGGTGGTGGTGAGGATGGGTAGGGAAGCCAGGAGCTGCGAGAAGGTGAGGCAATCCACCACAGAGCCTTCAGAGACCTCTACGAGCAATTTAATGAGATGATAAATGTAAGGAGCACATAGTAGGCACTTAATTCATCTTGTCTTGCTCCTCCCTTGAGTCTGGAGAGACCAAGACTGGCAGGGTGCCTCTGAGGTCTGGCTGTCAGGCGCAGCTGCTAGTGTTCCCAATCCCTGGGAGAGTTAGCTCAGAGTAGGGGAGGGTGGAGAGGAGGGAGAGGGGGTGAGGAAGATGTCAGCACCTGACAGTCTAGCCAAGTGTTGTCACGCATACTGACAAGGGGAGAAGGTACATATGGTGCTAGGGGCAGGGGTGGCCAGAACAGGGCTTTCAACCCTCCCCAGGCCACTCCATACCCTCCCTCTGGAAGGAACTTCCCTCACCAGGCAGAGGAGCTCTCCAGCCTGCACTGGCCTCAAGAAAACTGGGGTTAAGTCCTGGGCCAGGCTGCTGCTGCTGGTGGTGTTAGAGCAGAATGCTCTGCTCTTCATTCCTAACAGGTTCCCGTGAGAAGTAAATGAGCTGTTGCCTGTCAAGTGCCTGCCACTTCGCTAATCCCAAGGGATCAGGCTGTGCTGCGTCCCCAGAGCATGCCTCCCTAGGCCTAGCCCTGAGATGGCCAGCAGTGGTCCTCGTTTACTGCTTCTTCCTGGGGCCTCACACCCCAACACAGGTTATGTTGTTGAGGAAGCAGGAAGTAGATATCTGGGGCTTAAGCCCTGCCGCCCATCAGGGGGTCATCTTCTCTTTCACTCTGGTATGCCAACAAGTGTGACTTTCTGCACTAACAGAGCCTCCCTGGCCAACTGAGACATGGGCTCTCTTGGGGTGGGTGGGGAAAGAGCTGGGATCACCAATGCCTGACTTCCTGGCATTCAGACACTGCTTCATTGTGTGATCTGATGCAAGAGCTGTTCCACTGAGGGTCGAGGAGACATGTGACCCTTGATATCCAGAGGTTCTTTTCTGAGGTTTGTGCCTCCTGAGGGGGAGGTCAGGGTGGTTGGGTGGTCTGCTGGGCAGTCCAAGGAGGAAAGGGCCAGGGCTCTGCGACCTCTTCCTGATATAGCTGCAGCTCCGCCACACTGCTGGCTGCTCTGCGTCTGCACGTGCGGTGCCTTGCCTGCCCCTCCATTCCCAGTCCTCAGCCTTTATTACTGCCTTCTGCCTCAGGCTTATCTCCTCTGTCATTGCGTCCATCCATCTTTGTCATTTCCCTGCGGCTCTCCCCCACTCTTTGCACACCCTCTCCCTCCCTGGGAGTCTGGAGCACCCCCTGGGAGTTTGGCCCTCCCTGCCTCTTGGCTGTAAGAGGTCTGTCTCTGTGACTGACTAGCTCTTTTGTCCTTCCACCTTCCTGAAGCTCTCTCTCTGACGGAGTCTCTGCCTTTCCCCATCTCTGGATTCCCTTTGTCTGTCTCTGCATATTTCTTCTTGCCCTTATCTCTGGGTCTCCATCTCTCAGGGCCTGCCTGGTGTTGACCTCTTTGCCTTCTTCCTCCTCTTACAAGCCCAGCCAAGGTAGCAGGTCCTGCTCTCCAGCCCAGAACACAGACGTAGCCCACCTTTGCTCTCTCTTGCTAGCTGCTTCAGAAGCCCCCACTGATGGCCTTCCATGCCTTGTTGCTAGGCCTTGGGCTGGCAGCACCTGGCTTCCATAGCGACGGGTGCTTAGAAACAGAATGCCACGTCTACCAGTCCCACGATAGGAGCCTTTACTGATCGAGCGACTTTCGATCAATCAGGAAGCATGGCCAGGCTCTAGGATGCCTCCAACTTGGGGAGACAAGAGAAGGGGGGCCATGATTTCCATCTTTTGGAGCTCTGGGGACCACTGGCCTGGGAAGAGTTACCATAGTGCAGCCAAAGGAGTCAGGAGGGAGACCCTAGGTTCCTCTCCCAGGAGTCAGCCTGAGCTAAAGGCATAAGCCTGGGAGCCAGAAGGGGCTGGGTTGGAATTGCTGTCCTGCCATTTCTAACTGCGTGACTTTAACCAAATGACTTCGGGTCCCAGGGCCTCAGTTTCATCAACTTTAAAATCAGGCTAAAAGGGCAGCACCTGTAGCTCAGTGGGTAGGGTGTCGGCCACATACACCGAGGCTGGTGGGTTCAAACCTGGCCCAGGCCAGCTAAACAATGACAACTGCAACAAAAAAAATAGGTGAGCATTGTGGCAGGCACCTGTAGTCCCAGCTACTAGGGAGGCTGAGGCAAGAGAATCGCTTAAGCCCAGGAGTTTGAGGTTGCTGTGGGCTAATAATATCACGAATTTTAAATGAAAGAATAGGCTGGGTAGGCTTGGCACTTAGAAGGCGGTCATTGACGGCCATTCCCCTTCCTTCACCTTTAGAGTTGTTCAAGATTTAATTGGCAGGGTATAGGGAAAAGATTCCCCAGGCATGGGAAATGGTGTAAGCAAAAAGGTAGAGGCTGGAATGCATCACACACATGCAGGGGTCTGAGGGGAGGACCCAGGACCACATCTGGAAGCAGCCAGCCTGGAAGCAGCCAGGCTGAGGGACTCTTGGAGGAGGGACCCAGTCTCTTGGTGTGTTCTTGCCAGGTGCAAAGAGATGGTGATGAAATTCTCCTTTGGCATTTGGAAGTCCTGGGGTGGGGAGCTACATTGGGGTTCCTTTGCCTGTTCCCATATGGCTCCCTGCCTCCACCACGGCTACACAGCCTGAATCCTAGGGCTGTGGACTGTTCGTGGAAGGCCCACTGTACAGATGAGAAAACTGAGGCTCAGAAGTAAGAAGGCTTTCCTGATTCTAGAGCACAGCTCTCCCCTCCTTTTAGGCCTGTCTCTAAACTTAGTACTGCAGGCTGCCAGGAAAGGTGGAAAGAAAGAGAGGAGAAGATGTGAGCTTAGGGGAAGCATGGGGAGAAGTCCCACATCACTTGGACTGCCAGAGAAGGCTTAACACTCCTATGTCCAAACCACGGGCACGGGCACTGCCAGTGGGCTCTGAGGCATGCTGGGGGATGAGGACAAAAGCACTGTTTTGTGTGCCATGCCCTGAGTTGAGTACGTAAGAGTCTCATTTCATTTGTTCTTGACACTGCCTTCTGAGGAAGGCCAGCTGACCCCCAGTTTAGAAGTGAAGACACAGAGGTCTGAGGAGGCACTTGTGTAAGATGACACAGCTAGAGAGTGAAGGATTAGACTGACTCACCCGCATGGACCCGGCCCCTCCCCAGCTCCACTTCCAAGCCACCTACGGCTCCCCTGATACTGCTTGGGAGGGGGGGTGTTCATTTCCTTGGGCTCCCCCAATCCCTGTCCTCAGTGTCCCTCACTGTGGCATACACAGGGGCAACATCCCCCTTACCTCATGGAGACTCAAGTGCACAAAGCATTGGGTTCTGAGGGGAAATTGAGGTTGGAGTTCTGGAATCAGGGCATCTGAGGCTAAGGATAATAGAATGATAGGGTCGGGGGCTCCTCTGTTCTCAGGACCCCAGGCTCTCACATTCATAGAATAGTGTAAGAAGCATAGACTCTTCAGATGATGGAGCATTATAATACTCTGATTTTCTTAGAAAATGAGGTTCTGGGAGTTCTTGGAGCTTCGAAGCTACAGACCAGGCAATAAGACAGTTTCTCAGTTGTCAGGGAGTTTGGAACATGGGGCCTTGGATCTCTGTTGCTTAGACTTTCTTGGTATTTCTAGATGTCTTGGTGTTTCTGGTGGGCTCAAGTCCTAGCACCTTTGCTGTGTGTGTTTGGTGGGGGACTGGGATCAGTGACTAACTGCAGCCTGAGGCACCCTGGAGTGGGGCCAGACCAGGAATAGCCTTGTGGCTGCAGCTGTCTTGGCAGGGCTGGGTGAGGCTCTGGGCAGCCACCTTTGGCAGAGGACCAGCCTGCCCTCTTTATCCATCTGTCCAGCCTGCCATCAGGGCAAAGAAGGAACCGTCTCCATGTGGCTCTCCTAGGGCTGGAGTCAGAGCAACCCCCCTGCCTGCAAACTGGGTGGCAGGAGGTGCCATTGAGGAAGAAGATAGGGCAGGGAAGGGTGGGTAGGGGCCTGGGGGATGGGAGGCAACTCAGTGAGGGGTTGGGGATTGGTGATAGGCTGGGGCTTAGTAAAGAGGGAAGGGCTGTGGGGGGCCCTGTGTGTGGGTGGCAGCTTAGTGAGAAGGATGGGGGCTCCAGGGATGTGGCTCAGTGGGGTTTTCCCGAAAGAGCCCCAAACTGCCTCTGCTCTGCTGCTGTAGGTTTCTGAGGGCGGTGGTTGAGTTGAAGGGTCCTGAGCACCCACTTGCCTGTCCCGGAGTAGGCTGAGAGCCAAGAGCTCATTTTTCCCACTTCTGCCCAAAACTGGAAAAGTCTTTTTAGAGCTGCTGAGAAAGCTGGGATCTGCCTCTCCCTTTGCTCATCTTTCTTCTTGGTTTCCATGGGAATCTGTGGCTCAGAATGATCCTGGGTTGACAGAATAGTGCTGTAGGAGGAGTCAGAGTCAGGCAGAGCCACCCCACAAGGGAAGGAGCTGGCTGGTAAGAAAGTGAGCTCCCCATCCCTGGGAGTGTGCAAGCAGGGCAGGGGCTGAACGCTCAGAGTGACTTCAGAAAGAGGTTCAGACAGGGACAGGAAGCAGTGTAGACTTCCCTGGGGCAGTCAAGTTTTGTGTGATTGGCCCAAGTGGCACCACCTTCCAGATGTCCCTGAGCCCCATGGGGGAGGGAGGGCACACCCTAGGATCTGTCCCTGAATCTGCCCCATTCATCTCTCTGTGCCTAGCCGCATGCTGGACATGGACACGGAGCTAAATCAGACCCAGTGGAATCCCAATATGACGGGAGGCATACAGGGAAACAAGCGTGGTTGAATAAGTCCTACAAAAGGGGGCAGGCCTGGGGGGAAGGAAGGTTCTACCACTAATTCTTGAAGTCCATAGATGTCTTTTTGAGCAATTCTTCTAGGTCAAGCTTTGTTATTAGATGCTGGGGCAAAATAGCAGTGAGCAAAACAGAAAAAAAGTCCTGTCCCCTGGAGCTAACAGCATGGTGGGGAGGCTGAGCTCCTCCAGACAGTGACGAGAAGTGCTGGTGAGCCGTGGGGAATGAGGCCAGAAGGCAGGCAGAGTGTGGGTGCAGCAGGACAGGAGGCTTTGCCCAGCTTGAGAGCTAGAAGGCCAGGACCTGGGCTCCAGCTTTGTCCCGTGGATAGGGGTGAAGTAAACAGACTTGGAAATAGAAAAGATTTCTCTGGCAAGTGGTCCTGGAAGGAGGCACTGAAGCACCGCCCACCTGTGCCTGCCTGTGTAGGAGCCAGGGGGCATGTGTTTGAGGGTGTGTGTGTGTGTAGGGGTGATGGGACTATGTATGTGTATCTATGGAGACTTTGTGTGTAGGTGTGTGTGTGTGTGTGTGATTGTGATGTATATCAGGTGCCCAGGCAGCCTGTATAGTGGAAGATGGGGATCTGTGGATGATGGGAAGCAGACGCTAAGGCCCAAGGTGTGTCATCGCTCAAGTCTCCTGAACCTTAACTCCGGTGTGAGCCAGCAGGTCCTGAACTAGTTCTGGGATAGACTCCTATGGGTTCACTCCACCCTGGAGGGTCACAGAGTTACCATCTGCTGCAGAGAAGACAAATATCAAATATGTATGCAAATAATATGAAAATGGCTGACTCCCCCCACCCCATGTCACCTCCTCCCCTGATCCTGAGTTTACTTAGCCTGTGTGCTTTCAGACTCAGAGTTGCTGCCAGAGCTCTGGGAGCAGGCCCTGCACATCCAGAGCTGAAATCTATATTGTCCCCAGTACCTGCCTCTGGTCATATCCTCTCTCTATGAGGACCACTCCCACATCTGGAGCCATAGCCAGTGGGCACAGAGCTGGACCTGGATAAGTGGTCAGGAGTGAATCTGAGTACACACACATATTCACAAACATGAAAGCACATACATGCTATACCTGGACACTTGTGCATACATAGGACTGCACACGCATACTTGTGTGTACATTTGTACTGCACAAAGACACATGTGTGCTCACTTCTAGATACACATATGTATCTGGGTTCACACACTTCAGTTACACCAGGAAACATCACACACCCTTACAGTGAGAATAACTTACATACGTGTCTACTCACACACTCTCTGGTCCTCACACATGTCATGCTTACACACCTGGGTGCAGCCTTGCACACATTCCCACCACATACAGGGCTGCCTAAGGGTGGCTCACCCCTGCCCAGTTGCACACCCATGCCCACCACAGGGCTGAAGTGTTGAGGACAGGGTTAACCCAAGGAGATGTCACTTTTCTCTAGGAAACTTCACGGATTGTCCATTTGCAGAGTCCCTTAGATGTGGGGCCCTATTTTAGTCAACAGGCTCCACTTCAGGTCATGGAGAGACTAAGTCATACACATTCTTTCCTGAGGGGCCTCCTGTATTGGGATCTGGTCCTTGCTCACAGCCCTTGTGCCTGACATGCCCAGGCAGGCCCGTTGGCTCAGGACAGCTGCCTTCTGCCCAGCTAGGCCTGCCTGTCCTGCCTCCCTTCACCTCAGCTGCCTGAGTGCTCAGAGAGAACCAGGATAACCTTCATAGCCACTGAGAAGTCTGAGGCCAGAGAGTGTCAGAGCCTTGCCTAAGGTCATCTAGCATGTCAGGGAAGGGTTCGGGTTTGAACCTGGGCTTCTGATGGTCTGAGTATGGTCAGCCACAATAGGATGGATGTATATCAGGTGCCAGACGGGCTCATGGAAGCAGGACACATGGTCATGTGGGGCGGGAACAGATTTGGGGCTTATGGAGGTCCTGCCAGTACCACTCTCCTGCCAGATGGAGAGATGGTGAGAGGAAAACCATCCTTCTACTTCACTGGAGCTCATTGGACACCATGGTGGACCTGGGCTGGACCATGGGGACTCAGGAAAATATCTGATGGTCCCTGCCCTTGATGGTGGGCTAGGAAGATGTGAGGACAGAGGGCAGTGTAGACTGGGGAGACATGGTGGGAACTCCTTCTCACTGGGTGGGAGTTTTCTTCCTGTATGTATCTTGAAAGATTTGACTTTATAATTTCTCTATCTTCAATAGGTAGCATGGAGTAAACTCTCAGTAAATATCTGTGGCATGAATGAATGAACAAACAAATGCATGACACTGACAGGCAGATATACCTTTGGAAGGGCATTCAAAGTGGGAGGGGAACAGGTTGAGCAAAGGCAAGGAAATGGAATAAAAGCCAGAAGTTTGGGGTGTACCAGAGTCAGGCATGGCTGATGGTAGGAAGTGGCAGGGGAAGAATCAGGAAAACAGTCATTTACATGCCATGCTAAAAGTTTGGATGTTGGCTTGGAGGCTGGGAGTTGCCCTAGGAAGGTCATGCATATGGAGTTGGCATGGTCAAGTGAATCTTCCCTGGTAGGTCTGGGCTGTACAGGAGATGCTCATCCTTAGAGGAAAGAGCACTGGGTTTGGGGTCAATAGGTATGGGTCTGCATTCCTATACTAACCAACTGGGTAATCTTGGGTAAGTTATATCCCTCAGCCTCAGTTTCCTCATTTGTAAAATGTGACTAAAGCAGTGCTTCCTGAGGCTGTTGGACGGGGCCTGGGTAAGGATGTAAGGTCCTCCCAATGGGAAGCATCATTATTATTAGGAACAGGGCAGTACTAGTTCCTGGACAGGGCCTGAGGTCAGGTAGGCTATCAGCTGAGTCACCTTTTCCTGAAATACTCAGTCTGGGACAGCTGGGCCACTAGGCACAGGCCAAGTGGCTCATATGGTGGGGAGAGAAAAAGAGGTTGGCCAGGCGTTCCTGAGCTGGAGCAGACAGGACAGCAGGAGCTGGGGCTAGGCTTCCTGGTATTTGAAATGGGCAGAGGATATAGACACTAGGATAGCAGGATCTTCAGTCACTGCATTTTGGGGACAAAGGAGAGCTTGGAAAATCTATTTTTCTTACCTACCTTTGCTCAAGAAATGAGGAATGAGTTTTAAGGCACAGACTAGAGCCGGAAGGCCTGGGTTTGAATTTTGACTCTGCTACTACTACTAGCTATGTGACTGTGGGCAAGTTTCTTAGTCTCTCTGTGCTTCAGTTTCCCTTAATCTGTCAAATGTAGCCAATAAGAGTGCCTACCTTATAATGTTGAGAAGTTGAAATGCGAGGCGTATAATACATGCTCAATAAATGTTAAAGCCTCCTAGTCCTGGATGTACAGACTTAGCCCTAGGAACCAGCCCTGACCCTTACCTCCACAGGACAGAAGTGAGTCTGAGAGAATATTCATCTAATTCAGGTTCTGAGCCACCTGGGAGCATTTAAAAATATCTGGGATGGAGGCCGGTGCTGTGGCTCACACCTATAATCCTAGCACTCTGGGAGGCCAAGGTGGGTGGGTTACTTAACTTCACGAGTTTGAGACCAGCCTGAGCAAAAGCGAGAGACAAGAGGATCGCTTGAGACTGAATTCGAGGTTGCTGTGAGCTATGATGCCATAGCACTCTACCCAGTGTGACAGCTTGAGACTCTGTCTCAAAAAAAAAAAAAAATCTGGAATTGGGGTTCTAGGGATTAGCATTTTTAAATTGGGTGAGAAGCTAGCACAGGATTGCAGGATGCTGAGTTGGAGGGAGGGCAGAGAGATCCCTGTGGGAGCGGAGGACTCCTAGCCTTGGAGCAGGGTTACTTCCTAGCTGCGACAACTTGGCAAGGCCTTTAAATGTGCCACCTCAAGGAGCTGTGGTTGCACCATCCAAGAAGGGGCTCGTTGGGGGAATTTCAAGGGTTATATGAGAAGATGTTTGTGAAAGGACTCTACATCTTACCAAGAACTAAAAGAAAGAAGTTTGCTTTCTTTGATTATTACTGAGTCTAGAGTAATAGCATTTCACAGATAGGGAAACTGAGGCCCAGAGAGGTGCTGTGGCCTTCCCAAAATCACATAGGAACTCCACAGAGTTAGGATTCAAGACCCTCTGAAGAATGCTTGAATCTGAAAGACTGACACAGAAAGAATCTCTGAGTTGGGGGAGACATAGAGCATGCACCTGAGACCCCAGCCATTGAGCTGTAATATGAGAGCCTCAAGTGAAATTTAAGAAATAACTTCTGGCTGGGCATAGCGGCTCACACTTATAATCCTAGCACTCTTGGAGAGCCAGGAGGGAGGATCAGTTGAAGTCAGGAGTTCAAAACCAGCCTGAGGAAGACTGAAAAAATTAGCTGGGCATTGTGGTGGGCATATGTTGTCCTAGCTACTCAGGAGGCTGAGGCAGGAGGATCGCTTGAGACCAGGAGTTTGAGGTTGCTGTGAGCTATGCTGACACCATAGTACTATAGCCTGGGCAATAAAGAAAGAAAAGAAATAACTTCTTAAGAGGTGAGTGGGGCGGCGCCTGTGGCTCAAGGAGTAGGGCACCGGTCCCATATGCCGGAGGTGGTGGGTTCAAACCTAGCCCCGGCCAAAAAAAAAAAAAAAAGAAAAAGAGGTGAGTGCTCTGGAGACCATGCCTAGAATTGGGAGCCTGGGAGATGTGGCTATGGCCAGGGCAGGATTGGCTTTTGGTTGCAAGATCTGAGATGGCCTCCCCTAAAGAACAAGTAGTTCTGGTCAGTAGCCATACAGATACCTCCTGGGTACCTGTATCCCACCCAAGTAATCCAGAGCCCAGGACCAAGCCAGTGATAAGTGCTCAGGATTTACCAAGATATTTTTGTACCAGGCTCAGGGTTCAAACTTAGTCCTTACAGTAGCCCTTCCATTGGTCATTGTCTTTTACAGAGTAGAAAACTGAGCCCCCAAAAGGGAAAGGAAGCTTTTTGAGGGGCAGGACTTGTACATATCTTAGCCCATATAATGTTTTCTATAGTATTATTAAGTAGGACAAATTGCCCCTATTTTTAAGATGCAATAAAATACATTGACTTATTCCTTACCTGTCGCTAAGTCTCCAGACATGACTCCCAGGAAAGAAAAAATGGGCTACCCAGAGAATTAAGGTAATATCCAAGGAAGGCCTCCTGGAAATAAGTGGGCCTCCAAATGGCCCCTGAATGATCAGCAGGCTGAAAGGATCTGGGAGGTCTTTGGGGGTAGGATGGCATGGGCAAAGGCCTGGAGGTGAGAATGAGTCAGTTACTGATGGGAGCTGTGCAAATCATATAAATTTAAGGAATGGTGGGAAAGGGAGTAAGTCAGGGTTCAGTTTATAAGGTCTGGCATGTCAGACTGAGGGTTCAGGCTTTACTGTGTTGGTAGTAAGGAGCCACCAAAAATGTTTAAGCAGGGAAGGAAGCATGCCCAGAACTGATTCTCAGAAAGATGGGAGAAATCCTAGCGTGGAGAGTCACCCCCTGAGCTGGTGGACAGCTAGGACTCTGCCAAGCCTGTGTGCCAGGTGGCTGGACTGTGTCCAGGATTTGGCTCAGTGACTCAACATTGAGGAAATCATTCCCCAGGGAGAAAGGGCCCTGATGAATCACCCAAATGAGGTGGGGAGGCTGGAAGGCTGGGGGTTCACTGAGTCACCCTCCAAGAGTTGGGGAGGCAGTTGCAGAGAGAAAGGATTCAGGTCAGACCACAGTGAGAGCTGTCAGGGGACTCTGCTCTTGGAAGTCCTGTGAAGGAGATAGGAAAACTGGGGCTCAGAAAGCGGGGAAGGGGATCTGACCAAGGTCATGCAGCAAGTTGCTGGCATAGACCAAGCAGACTCAAGTGCACCGTCTCTCTGTCGAGCGGGACTCAAGTGCACCCTCAGTCCAGATACGTCCCATGACCTCGGCCGCTCTCATGTTAAGCTGAGGCTAAGAGCCGGTCTGTCCATGCAGGGAGCTGACCCCAGTGACCCGCCCCCCGCTCCCGCAGCCAGGCAGCGGGCCACTGAGGCCGGACTGCACCGCTGCCATGAGACAGCAGGGGGCGCAGGAGTGTTGCGGCTGCCGCAGGCTCCTGAACCCGGAGGCCGCTCTGCGGAGAAATGCGCTCCGGGAGCGCGAGTCCCACCGCGGAACTGAGGACTGCGTGGCCCCGGGGCCTGCATCCTCTCCGGCCTCCAGAGGCTCCGACCAGACCTGATTGCCCAGTCTGGGATGCCCCAGTGGCTTTACCCTCACTCAGGAGTGGTGCGTCTGTCTGCGTGAGCGCTCCTCCGGTGGCTTTGCGCACGTGTCTACCTCGCAGATTTCTACTGCTCCAGGGCCTCTTGTCTCGGAGTGACCTCTGGAATTCTCCCTGACACCCCTTTCCTCCTGGGGTTAAGGGAGAGGAGCAAGCCCAGGGTTCCTGTATGGTCCGCGGCCCCTCCCTATCTTCTTCACCCTCTCCCCCAACTCCGCTGGTCCCTTGCCTCGGGACTCTAGCGAGACCCAGGACTCAAAGTGGTGGTGAGGGGAGAGAAAGCGATCAGACAGGGTGGGGGCTCGGAGCTAGCAAGAGGAGTGGCGGTGGAGCAAGGGGAGGGGAGCGAAGGCTGAGAGCCGCTGCCTGGCGGGGGATCCTAAACGCAGACAAGCTGGAAGAATCCAGGGAGTCCGGGCAGCGGAGAGAGAAGGGAGGTGAGAGCCGATGGGGCTCTGATGGGGTCTGAAGATCCGACGGGCTGAGAGGTGCTGTCCCCGCGGCCGGGAGAAAGGCGGGGCTGGGGCGGGCTGGGGCGGGCCGGGGGCGGGGCCGGGGCGGGCCGGGGGCGGGGCCGGGCGGACACTCTCGCGGACCCGGCGAAGCTGTTGCGGACGCGCTGACCCAGCACAGCGGCCGGGCCGGCGGGCGGGCGGGCGGGCGGGCGGGCGGCTGCGAGCATGGTCCTGGTGCTGCACCACATCCTCATCGCTGTTGTCCAATTCCTTAGGCGGGGCCAGCAGGTCTTCCTCAAGCCGGACGAGCCGCCGCCGCCGCAACCATGCGCCGACAGCCTGCAGGTAGGGGGGGGCCCCCGCTCTGGGCACAAGGGGAACAGAGTGTCCGGCGAGTGCTCCTCAGCTCCGTGGTCCACCTTGATCTGAACCCTCTGAAACCTCCTCAGGGAGGGGATCCCTCCCCTAGTTCTGAAACCTACTCTGGTGCTGGTGCTGCAGCTCCTACTTGGAGCCCTTGAAGCCCCAACTCACAGTTCCAACGCTACCCCCAAGCTCTGAACCCCATTCGGATCCGGGACTAGAGTAACCCCAACCCCTGAACTCCCAGTCCACAGTGGGACCCCAGTCCACACTTGAGAGCTCTCCCTATGCCTCCCGGCTCCCCCTAGATAAGTGAAGGACTCCTGCCCTAGCCTCTGGACCTGAACCATCCATATGGGTTCTAGCACAGCCAGAGCACCTGAACCCCCACTTTCTGCTGGGACTCCACTTCAAAGCTGGGGCCTCACCTCAGGCTCCTGAAGCTCCACTCACAGCTGAGGCTGTGCACCCATCCAGATTCCTACTCAATCAACTAGACTTCAGTCCTTGGCTCCGATCAACCCCAGGGTCCAAAGCCCTTTTTCTGTCACGGTTCTCTCATCTCCTCTACAGGATCTCCTACCCCACCCCATTCCTTTCCTCCCTCTGGTCTTTTCCCGCTGGTCTCCCTGTCCCTCTTGTTTCTCTCTGGGTGTGGCAGCCCCACTTTATTCTCTGGGTTTCTATTCTGGTTTTTCTGGAAGTCTTTCTGGGTTTGCTCTCTGCCCTTTTGCTTCTCTCTGTTCCCCCATGGTCCCCCCTCTCTTGGTCTGTCTCCTTCCCCAACTTCTCTATGTTTCTATCTTCATTCTGAGGCCATCTGCCTCTGCTTTGGTGTGAGGAGGAGGCAAGCTCAGAGAGCAGGGCCGGTGTCCCCAGACCTCCGCCAACCCCTCTCCTCATTCTCAGGGATAGTGTGCTGTGGGCTCAGGTGGAAAAAAGCTTGAACATGGAGTGTGCTGCCCTCCAGTGCTGCCCAGGGGCTCTGAGGTGGGTGGGGAGCCTGTGGTAGGGCACCAGTGTCTGTAACTTATAAAGCCCCTGGTCCTGTGCCTTATTCTTGAGAGGGGCAGCTGAGTTTGGGATGGGGGAGAGTAGACTGCAACCTGCTGTCAGTCACCTGTGGTGGGGTGAGTTAGGAGTATATGTGTTTGTGTGAGGGTATCCGTGTGTGTGTAGCATGGGCTGGGTTGCATGGTTTGAGTGTGCCTTGTGTGTAATCGCAGGTGTTGTGTCAAGTCTCATTGTGTCCTCATGAGGGAGATTGTGTGTGGGAAGACAGTGGGGAATGTGGGCATTGTGAATCCATGGTGCATGCTGCGTGTGGCTAGGGAGGCAGTGCTGTGGGTGGTGGCAGCTGGGTGTGTGACTGTTGTGTGTGGAGGGAACTTGTGTGTATGTAGTTGTGTGTCTGTCATTGTAAGGTGGAGCTGTTGCGGGGGCAGCTTGCATGGGGGCTGTGTATGTGGTTGGGTATGTTACTGGGTGTTGTGTGTAGACAGGAAGGGCCACTGTGGGGGACTGATGGGTTCCATTGGATGTCTTATCAGAGAGGAGTTGGGGAGTTGCTTATGTTTGTGGCCTAGGTGATTGGCTTAGAGCCACTGTGGCATACCTTGGGTTTGCTGGTTCTGATATATATATTAGAACCTGTGTGTTGGTGTGTGTTGAGTGTCATGTATCTGTGTGGTGGATGTTTCTGGAACAGCCAGGAAAGGGTGCAGCCAGGGCCAAGGGATCCTAGACCAGGGACCCAGTTAAAAGTGTGTGTATGTGCGTGCACACACGTGCACACATGGGGGTGGTATGGAAGAAGGCAGTGTTATGCCAGAGGTGGCGGGTTCAAACCCAGCCCCAGTCAAAAACAAAAACAAACAAACAAAACAAAACAAAACAAAAAAAAAAGAAGGCAGTATGCCAGCAGGGCTGTCTATGCTGAGGGGCTACGTGTGCCCACAAATGTGTGACAGTAGGTGTGCACATTATCTATGCAGGGTGTGTTTGCATGTGTCTCTGAGTTTGGGTGATATGTGTGTTGAATTTGATTGGATGCATAAGTCTATGGTTGGAAGGTGAGGGAGAGGTGTGTGAGGTGCGTGGTGGGAGACTGGGTGTGAGTGTGGCGTGAAGTGTGGGTGTGTGGGCTGTGTGACTTTCGGGTGTGAGGTGTGGATTATGTGATATTTTCTTCTGTGAGCTGTTTGCATGTGTGGTGAGGGGTGAGTGAGGGGTGTCCAGTGAGCTAGAGGATGAGGTCGAGATGTTGAGAGCTGCAGAATTTGCTGTGGTGGGGAAGGGAGTGTGTGTGGAAGGTGCGTAGTGGGAGGAATAAGGTATGTAATGTTTGGGCTGTGTAGAATATAGCAGGTGCCCCATAAATGTTTGTGGAGTGACGTGTGTGTGCAGGGAAGACTTGGCTGCTGTCCTTCCTTTGCTCCCCTCCCCGTGAGGTCCCCAGAGATGCCCTGTGACGTTCTTGCATTCCGCCCCTCAGCACAAGCTGCCCCTGCCCTTTGCCCTTCATCCTCCTCACTTTGACCAAGGCCTTTGTTTTGGGTTTCCGGCTAAGCAGGCGCTGGACAGGCGGGCGGCAGGCGATGTCGTGGTCCGGGAACCTTTGTTCTTTTCCTCTTAGCCTGACCGGTTTGGCAGGGGGGTGGGGAGGGTGGGAGAGGATGGATGTGCAGACAAGGTTCCTGTCCTTACCACCACCTCAGTGTTCTGTGGAGGGTCTGTGGAGGAGAGGGGTGGGGGCAGGCAATGAGGCCTGGTGGTAGCCTCGGTAGCACCTCTTGGTACAAGAGCAGCTTGTGCTGAGCATGGAGTTAGGCAAGTTTGTCAACTGTGCGGTATTAGTCCGTGGTGGCCCAAAGCGCATGTCACCTCAGGGGTGCTGAGCTGCCGAGCACCCCCTTCTCCAGCCTCTCTTCTCTTTCCTTCTCTCTGTGGCTGCAGCCCCCACGGAGGATACTTGGGCCGGGAGACAACCAGGGCAACCTCAATCCATCTCTATTTTTGTTGACCCACATATGATGGGTGAGAAATAGTCCTGTCCTCAGAGAGACCCCTTGTGAAAGAGGAGAGCTGGCCAAACTTTTGGGGACCCTCTAGTGTGATGGGAGAGATGCAGGCAGCAGGAGGAGCCAGGTCATACCCTCCAGAGAAAGCTATGGGAAACCTTATCTGGCAGACTCTGAACAGGTGTTTGAGAGAGTGAAAGTCCAGGACTCCTTAAAAGTGGAAGGAACAGAGACAATTTGAGTCAGTTGGGGGAGGGGCTGAGGTGATGCCTCAGCATCACATACCAGAAGGTTCTCAGAAGTGAATAAGCTTGAGCTGGTCTTTGAAGGCAGTCTTGGAATGGGCTGAGAAATGTGGCCTAAGGCTAAGGAAGATTGTGGCCCGATTAGCAAAAGGGATCTTTGGTAAAAGGGAAGGCAGCTGGCCCTTCCCCAACCAGTCCTATCTGCCTTTGGACGGCTATCCCTGGGCCTCCAGCTTTCTCAAGCTTTCATGTCACCTTTTCTGTCCATCTCATTGTCTTTGTCTTGAAATATTGTCACTGTCATCATCGTTGTCATTGTCATCATCATCATCACTATCGTCTTTTAGGCAGTTCCTTCCAAATTCCAAGGTCCTTTCCACAAATGTCTTATTTAACAGATTCACTCATTCACTTGTCTTGAAGTATTTATTGAGTATCTGCTGTGTACCAGGCAGGCACAGTTTTAAGTCCTGGGGTCATAGTGGTGACCAAATTGATCTCATGGAATTCTCACCTTCTGTGTCCAGACACATTCTCAGTCTCCTGGTCCTGGGCAGCTGGCCCTCCCTTCTGGGTTTCCCCCAGCCCGGTGCACCTGGTTTCATGAGGCTCCATGTGTGCACCCCGCAGTGCTGGGTTCTATTTTCTGCCAGAATATGAGCTCAGCAAAGGTTTTCTGGGTCTTCCTCTCCTCATCCCATGTGTCCTGAGCTTGGCTTGGCATAATCCAGATGTTCATATCTAGCATCAGTTTTCCATAACTGCCCTGCAGGGTTGGCAACCCAGCTGCCATTTAGGGAAACTGAGGCCCAGACCAAGGAGGGGACTCAAGGCAGCATTCTCACCAGACTCTCCTTTTACCAGATTTTCTCAGACACTGACAGTCAGGTGACTGGTCCACATCTCACAACAAGGTAGCAGGGCTGGTATCAGAATATGGCTTTTCTGGCCACCAGGCTGGGCTCTGGCCCCAGCACCATGCTGCTCCCTGGCTGGCCTCCGTGCTGCCTGCGGTGGGTAAATGATTATTAATGACCCCCCTGGCAAGGAGACAGGAAATGTTTCCCAGCCACAGCTGGGGACCTGCTCCCTGCCAACCCCAGCCATCCATACCCACCCTGACCATGGTGTCGGCACTGATGTTATCTCCATTCTGCCTCAGCCTTCTTTGCTTCTCCTGCCCATCCACCTACCTCCCTGACCTTGGCCTCCCAAGGGTAAATGACAAGATGGGACAGAG
Organism: Nycticebus coucang; assembly: GCF_027406575.1. Taxonomy (NCBI): domain Eukaryota; kingdom Metazoa; phylum Chordata; class Mammalia; order Primates; family Lorisidae; genus Nycticebus; species Nycticebus coucang. The sequence continues at coordinate 65,601,094 of NC_069793.1, read as the reverse complement.
CTTTCTTTTCACATCCCTGTCCCTCACCATTTTCTCCAACCTCGCTCTTCTCTACTTTCTTCCTTACCCCAAACCAGCCAAAAGTAGCCCCTCCTCCAGGAAGCTTTCCTTGAATGCATAGCCAGTCCCTCCAGAGGCCTGGGGCCTAAGGCACTGAGTTTCCTTCATTGCAGCCCCTGTCCCCACTCTGATGGTTTGCTCTGGTGGCCCTAGGGTTGGCCTGAGCACCTCCTGTAGACTGTCCCCTGCTGTTGCCTTAGCAGTGACATATGGAGGATCCTCCCAGATGCCACCTCCATGAAGCCCGGAGCCCAGCCTAGGGATTCTCACTTTCTCCAAGCACTCTTGCCTTTCCTGCCTTTATATGTGGACATTAGTGAGCACCTACTATGTGCTCAACAGAGAGGGTGGGTAGAGATGAACAGGATGGGAGCCTTAATGCTCCCCACACCTTTTCCCAAGTCTGAGCAAAACCATGTCAGCCCCATGGCAGGTGGCACATACCTAGGTGCCAGGGCTGAGGTAGGGAGGAAGTCTGGGATGTTGATAGAGCATATTAGGAGAGAAGGAATGAGGGGGATAAACTCAGGGGCCTGTGGCACAGAGCAGGGGCCCCTACTTCAGCCCAGAGTGGGAGGGAGGGGTAAGTTGGGGAGCTTCCAGGAGAAAACAAATCTAAACCATCTAAACTGATAGCTGAGGGATGAGCCAAGAGGAAGTTCTGGACAGAGGAGAGAATGGCGACTGTGAAGGCTCATTGTTACACCCCTCCCCAGGGCTGGACCCTGGGCTGAGTCTCTGGGATGGGAGGGAGCATCAGAAAACAAGAGCGAGGGCTGCTGAAGCTACCCTGGACAGATTGTGCAGGACTTGTAAGCTGTATTAAGGACTTGGGACTTTTTCCAGAGGGAAAGTGGCACTAGGGGAAGACCTGAGAGAAGGGATGTGACTTATGAGACCTGTGTGTTAGGGCGCTCCCTGGCCCATGGGGTGGAAACAGGTGGAGACTGGTGTGGTCCAGGGAAGGGGTGAATAGGACTAGATGGGGGAAAATGTCTGAAGGATGGAGGGGAGAGGCGGAAGAGGGAGATAGTCAGCTGCAGAGGTGAAGGGAGAGGGATAATGCGCCCTGCTTCAGTGTCTGGGTGGGTGCTGTACAGTCTCTGAGAGGCCCAGGAGGGAAGACCCAACGGTCTCAGAGGCCTCCTAGGAGATCACGCACTTTGAGGCTAACCAGAGACCTGATCTGGGCTCAGGGCTATTGGATCCTCACCTGTAACACGGGGGAACTCAGAATCTGCTCTGGGCAAGGAATGTTCAGAATTTGATAATTAAAACAGTCTGTGAAGTGTAATACTTAATAAAATCCAAATCAAAAAATATCTTGAGTACATTCCAAACTAGTAAAAATGTAAATTTATGAAAATGCTAAACATATGTGATTGTTCTAATGTAAATTGTAAGCATCAGCTGCTTCCCCCAACTTCAGATCCAACTCCCTTGAAGCTGCCGCCTCTGATGTGGCTGCTCCCTGGGGTTCCAGGACCTTCCAGTTCTGCTCCCTTGAGAGGAGCTGTCGGGGGTCCTTCTGGGCAGCTGGTGGCCTGGGGGTGGGGAGAAGCATTTTGCCTTTCTTTTCCCCTACCCTAAGTAAGTTGGCCCGGGGGCATCCCCATCCATGGTTGCCTCTGTTTGGGGGCACCAAAGGGAGATGGAAAAAGTAAGAGAGTTTTAGGAGCTGATAGGGAGAGGGGCTGAGAGCATGTGGTGTGGGCTCAGGAGGAGGAAGGTGGGGAGAGGCAGGAAGAGTGGGAGAGGGCCGGGACTGAGAGTGAAGAGGAGCAGCCTCACTCCAACATAAATACTGCTATTTCAGAATGTAAAAGTCAAGCCACTGTTTCCCGGAACACCGAAAGTGGAGGTCCAGTTTTGCAGTCCCCAGCTGGGCATTGCATGGCTCCCTGCTTTCTGGTAGTCTTGCACAAAACCATTTTTCTGGGCTGCATTTGTTCACCTGTAAAAGAAGGAGGTTGGGGGTCAATATCTCCAAGGGATATATAAGCCCAACCTCTAGGGGTATATGACTTTGAGAATGTATAATTGTCAGTTCGTGGGGTTCTTACTGGGAAGATTCTAGCATTCCACAACTCCCAGCTGCCAGCAGGGCTGTGTGGATACATGGTTGTGTGACTACGACATTCTATGATTTTAAGATGTTGAGGCTCCAGGAACTTAAGATATGGACATTCTGTGAATCCGGGATTCTAGGATTTGATGATGTGATGATTCAATGATTCTAAATGGGGCTGCTGGGAAGAGCTGCAACCACCTGCCTTGTTAATGTCAATGTTCAGTTATTAAAAACATAACAAGATGCAATAGAGACAGATAGCTTAGGATGGTGGGTGCTGCCTCCCCCCCGGAGGGGAGGAGGGGCTGGGCTAGCACTGGAGGAGAATTGAGACCCTTTCGGCCTGTGTCACACAGGCTGTCTCTCCTGCCACAGCAGAAGTGATGTGTATGTAAGTGAGAGGCCTGCCACAGCAAGGTGGTCATTCCCTTCAACTCTGCTTCCATTCCTTCGTTGTTTCAGACTATGGCAGAGAGAGGAGTACCTTTCTTCCCAGCCCCTAAAGTCTCTGGGCAGAAATGGTCACAGCAGAGGAAGGAGAGGCCTGCTCACCCCCGCCCCTTCCCTGACAGTGCTGGCCTAAGGGGGAAAACAGGACATGAGCACTTCCTGGACACAGACATGGAAACACATGAACCCCTGCCTATGAGGGCCCCAAGTACCAAGGACTCAGACAAGAGCAGAGGCCAGGGCAGCCAAAGAGTGCCATCGGCACTTCCTTAATACTGGCTGAGGAGGGTCTTGCTCCTGCCCCAGTGGGGCAGTGAGAAGGGGTCCAGGAAAGGAGGTCCCAGGCAGGGTCTGGAAATGCTGATAGGTTCTCCACTATATCACAGGCCAACAGCCTATCCTGGCAAAAAGCCTGCCCAGTGGTCTAGTAGCTCACTCCCTCCTGCATCCTGCCCATGCCTTGCACCCAGGCCAAAGTTGTGCAGTGATCTAGGTTTGAGGGGAGGACTTTGTCCTTCTGGAGTGCCTATCGTGGCTGGGTCCTTAGAATCCCAAAACAGCTGCATGAATCTGTGGGTTTCCCTAGCCAGGTGGATTCACAGATCAGAGTGGGCCCAGGTCACATGTTGCAGTAGGGCCTGAATTCCCAGTCCTGGTGCTCCCATTACGGCAGCCATTCTCTTCCCTCTGGGCCACCTCGGGAGCAGGAGTAGGGTGACTCAGGTTAGAGGGCAAAGCCTTGTCCATCACCCCTTCATCTTCTCCTCCCGCAGGCCAGAAGCAGGTGGGGTGACCGCTGCTGCCTGTCCTCCACACAGTTCCATTGTTTCCCCTCTCCTGTGTCAGCCTAAGGATACAGTCTCCTCCCCTGGAGGGAACCCCTCCCAGCTGCCCAGACCACAGTGTGCCTCCCTGGGCTGGGCGCTCTCTCTTTGCTCCGCCACCCCTTCCTCCTGCTGTCCTGTCCTCACTCTTGTCTCTGCCTGCCCACAGACTCCTGCGAGTCCCCATCTCTAGCTCTGTTGTGTGGAACCCTCTCTCAAATGATTGGTAGACTTGAAAGGGCCCTCGAAGATCACTGAATACAACCTTTTATTCTTCAGATGAGGAAACCAGCTCAGAGAGAGAAAGGTCCTATCTGGAGGTGCACGGCGGAGTGTGGCAGGGCTCAGTGCCACGCTCCGCTCACCCCTGGGGCATGGTGCACTGCACTCAGCATCAGGTGTGTGGGGTTTGAGGGCTGATCCCATCATAGTCAGTGTGATGCTGAGCACGCAGAGTCCCCAGAAATGCGGTGGGCTTCTCTCCTCAACCCTTCTCTCTCAATTCCTCTCCTCTGCCCAGATCCTCTCCTTCACTATCCCTGAGGCTTGTATGACCCCTGCCTGGGGCAGACACTGCCCTTGGGACACAGACCAGAGGTCAGGCCTCCATGACCGGGACATGCACCCACACACAGGGACACACAGATGCATGCAGTACATCATGAGGATGTGCAAATACCAAGTGAAAACTTGATCACACAGTTAGGAGCCCACTCTGAACCTGGCATTCTCCTCTTCCCATGAGGCCCCACACACCTCTTTCAGGAAGTCCCTCAGGCCCTCTGCAGACTATTTCCATCCCACCACCCCCTTTGTGTCAGCTGAGCTCTGTGATCCTAGGTTCTTTCTCTGTGACCTTGAGGACTGGGCTGAGTCTTCCCCTCAGTGTCCTGGGGCTGCTCCTTCAGTGTCTCCAGAAGGGGCCCAGCTTCTCATAGCTCAGTAGGGAGAGACTCGAAGACCCTGGAGGACCCACACTACTGGTACAATTGGAAGACAGTGACAGATAAGAGGTTGCATCTTCTCCAAACCAGGCTTCAGTTCACCCTGACCTGGTGTCTGGGGCACAGCCCTGGCCTATGGGCCCCTTAGGCTAGAGGCCCTAGTCTGACCCCACAGTGCAGAGGTCAGAGGCTCAGAAGCCCTGATGATCCGGCAGGAGTTCTCTAACTGGAGGCTGTGCGGTCCAGGTCCTCAGGAGACCAGCAGCTTATAGACAAGTTGTTGCAGATTCCTGGGGCATCTGGCAGCATCCTGGGGCATCCAGATTCTCTGGTAGCAGTGGGGAGTAGAAGGATAGTAAACACTGAGGTGGGGACAGTAGTATGGGGAGCTGTGAATGACTGGGAGAGACTCCCCTAGTCCTATCACTGTCCCCACACCTGCTCGAGCGGAGGGGGAACCAGAGGTTGAGTGGAAATAAGGGGGCAGGAGCCTCTACCAGGAGTGATGGAGGCCTGAGCAGGGAGCTGGAGAACCCACTGACATGAGCTCTACCTCCTCTCAGGGGAAGGGGTGGGTGCTGTCCCAGGGGCAGCTCAGTGGTAGACCATCTGGCTTTGGGTGGAGAAAAATGCTCAGGCTTTGTGGACAAAAGGGACGGGCCCTGGGGTCAGGCACTTATCTTGGCCCTCGTCATTTCCTCTACCGGACACGGACGTGGCCAGGTTAGTGGGGTCATTGCACAGAGGGAAGGAACAGGCCCAAGCCAGTGCATACCAGGCCCTGCAGTAGTGTCAGACACGTGGGTGACCTCGTCATGCCCTGGGCTGTAGTCAGTCACCAGCAGAGGTTCAGCCACACAGCTAAAGTCACCGTGGGAGATGGCCACACCTTGACACATAGTACCAGTCATCCTGGGTGACACTCAGGCCTAGCTGTAAGTTCAGCTAAGAGAGGAGACCCCATAGGCTCCGGGGACTTGTGGGACAACCAGATACCCTGCCACAGCCACACCACAAGCATCCCCACACTAGGTGCAGCTACTGTCACCCCTGCGGTCAACCCAAGGAGAGCCAGAGATTCCAGCAGTTGTGGGCAGGCATCAGGGCCTAGGAGAAAAAAGGACGGCAGCAGGTGGGGAACCCAGAAGCACCCCTGTGCTAGACTGTGCCCTCTTCTCTGCTTGCCGAGTGCTTGAGGCTGTATATTTCCTAGCAGGGATGGGTGTCTCATCCCCCTCCCCCTCTGGTCCCCACCACACGATTCCAAAGCTGCCAAATCAAATCAGCCTCTGCACCCGCGCCAGGCTGGCATGGCGGCCAGCAGCTGACGGGAACAACGCCAGGCTCAGAATATCCCGCCGCCTGTCCGATGCCTGGGGAGGCTTGAGGGGTGTGGCTAGGAGGGCAAGAGCCTGCAGCAGCCCCTGGGCTGTGCCTCTCAGAGAGCCTGGGGATCTGAATGCCACCCGGTTGGTGACAGGCTTTCAGGGGATGAGTGAGTGAGTCCCTGGTGTGCCTCTAGGCTGCTGTGGCAGTGTCTCCACTGCCAGCATTCAAGTAGCTGTGGAAATGGTGCTGGTGGGATGTGGGTTGGGAGGCCCCGTCTGAGCCCAGATGACTGGGTGCCAGGCTGGGGGTGGGAGCTCACACATGTGTTCACATTCATTTGGGATTCAAACAACCCTGGGCTGGGAGCCCCTTGGTTTTTTGTGAGCAAAGGCCCAACTTGCCGAGGAAGCCCAGTGACTGGGTGAGGTGGAAATTATAGATCCAACCTTATAGATAGAGGGTCTGAGGCCTAGGGAAGATTCACTGGAGAGAAGCAAAAGTGGAGGGGACCTGAGAAGGGGCAAAGATGTGATCATTTCCATTCCTTAGGAGCCCTAGGCAGAAAGAAGGAACTTGGCTTTGTACCGTGAGTTGAAGAACAGAACTGGAATGTGGCAGAGCAAGAGGTGGCCTCGAGAGGCAGAGAACAAGGAGGGAGTCTGGGAGAGAGCAGGGTGCAACCAGGCATGGCTCCCTGGAGGAGGAGGCCACCTGTGGGCTTGCTGGGGGCCGACGGGAGGGCAGGCTGGGGAGAAGGGGAGAAGGCCCAGCAGGCCTCAGCCCCTGGCCTTCTTGTCTCTGCAGCCAGCCAGGACCCCCTTGCAAAGAAGCCAGAACCCCCAGGGAGTAGAGACGACCGACTGGAGGTGAGAGCTCAGTGGAGGGAGATGCGGGTGGGCTTGGGGGGTGGTGGCACAGGCTGAAGGTCAGTCTGAGCGGTACCTTCACCCTGGGAGGACTGGGAGGCTGGAGTCGCATCCCAACCCCACCCCCTCCAGTCTAGGGTCACCCCATGTCAAGACCATTTTCCCTCACTCTCTACATACTTAGCCTAGGGGTTCCCTACCACTGAGGGTTCCTCCTCCTCCCAACTCACATGAGTGTCATTTCAGATCCACACTCAACCTCCCCACCCTCACCCAACAATTCCCTGTTGATTCTCTGCCCTAAATGTTCCTGGAGGCCCTCTCCTCCTCTCAGTTCCTGTTGCCTGCTTGAGTCTAGGACCTGGCATCTCTCCCTAGGGCGCTCACCAGTTGCCTGCTTTCAGTTGCCCCCAGCCTCCATGTGGCTGCCAAAAGGATCTTTCTAATACACAGGCTTAAACTTGCCAAAAATTCTCTGTGCTCCCCATCCCATGGCCCTTCTGCAGCCCTAGCCTGGCCATAGTCCCTCCTCCTTCATCCATTCCTGCCCCCTTTCAACTGGTCTCTCTGGCCTCTTACTCCCTCACCTTCCTAAACCCTTCTGGGCTCAGCTCTAGCCTCCCCTCCTCTGGGAAGTCCTTCCTGCTCCTTGACCGCAGGACCAAGCTTGCTCACGCTCCCTCCTCTGAGCTCTCCTGTCCTGGCAGTTGCTGGGGCATTCTGCTGTCTGTTGCCCACTGAGCTGTGCCATGGCACCCTGTTTCTCCATCATGTGACTGTGTACGTGTCTGGTTCATCCTCCTCTCTGCATTGTGAGCTCCTTCAGCCTAAGGACTATGCCTTTTTCATTCCTGAAGTTTCCACCTCCCTCTGATGGGTACCTGTCAGGGCTCAGTCAGTGCTTTTCCTTTGAAATCAGGGATGCCAAGCCCAGTCCCTGACGATGGCTCTGGGTACCTTGTAGGAATCTTCAGTGCTCAGAGGGGCGTTATGGAGCAAAAATGGGATGGGCTGCAGATGTCAAAGATTGGCACAAAGGAGGGCTGTGTGTGAGTGTGTGTGTGTAAATTGGACCATGAAGCCAGAACAGCATGAGTCTGCGCAGACCAGGCTGAGGAGAGGAAGATGCTGCTTGTACCAGCACCTCTTGTGTGCCAGGAGCTTTAGATACATCTTGTTTATTTCTCACAACAGCCTATGAGGTAGGGGGCACTATTATTCCCCTTTTACATTTGGGGAGACTGAGGCCCAGAGGGATCGTGCAACGAGTGGATCAGGGCAAGCTGAGAGTGCAGCCCAGATGTGTCTCAGGCTCCTCGCTCTTTCCTTGCCCTTAAGTAAGACAGGAAAAGAAATGCCCATGTGGGACCTGGCACACAGCATGTGTCCCTGCTGAGACATAGGGCCATGCCCCCGAGACTGTTCCTCCAAGTGGGAGTGGGCCCTGCTGCAGGGAGCTGGCGGAGGGAGGAGGGGGAGGGCCTGGAAAGTCATTATTAATTTATTTATTGCCATGGCATTCCCCATGGGGCGGGGGCTCCCCCAGAGCTGGGACAGATGGTGTTCCTGGGAGCCTGCAGTGTGTCTCAGCAGCCTCGGCCACCCGCCAGGAAAGACTGGATTTGTCATCCACTCAGGAAGCCACAAGGGGAGAGGGGCCTTGAGAGAAGATGAGACCCTCCCGGGTAATGGGGGCTGGGCCCTGAGGGAAGGAGTCTGGTCTTGGCTCCTTGCTTATGCCTCTGTGACAGCCCCTCTTCCTTGACCATTGGCTCTGCTCTTTGCAAGCCCACGTTCTGCCCCTTGTCCAGCTCCACCAGCCCCATCCTCTCCAAGAGGCCTCCCTGGGCCAGCCCCACTCACTCTCGTCCGTGTGGTCTCCTTCTGCCTTTCTTACACCTGGGTCCTACTGCCTCTGACTGAGGATCTTAGGCCATGAGCTCCTCTCCTCTGTCCTGCTCCCAATCCACACCTGTCCTAAAGATGGTTATTGTCTGCCCTGCCTCCTAGCAGTGTCGCCCTATTTCTAGGCTCTCTCAGCAGGAGAGAGCCTAGCCAGAGTGCCCAGGCCCATGCTTGGCCCTGCTGGGAGAAGTGATGGGCTGCCCTCGGGAACTCCCCAATATGGAAAGGACAGGACTGGAGGCCCAAGATGTTGCTCAGGCTGGAGGGAAGGAGGGAAGACAGACTGAGAGCCTGACAAAGAGCCCTCTTGACAGGGCAGTCTGGGGAGATAATATGGGCTCATGTTGTGGACAAATAATGTGGAAAGTTAAGCAGGTTCAAGTCCCAGCTTCACCACTTCCTACAGATGTGACCTTGACCCAGCCACTTAACCATTTTGAGTATCAGCTTCCTTACCTGCCAAACAGGGATAAGAAATTCTATTATTATTTGGATATAATTACTATTATTGGACATTATCACAAAGTGCCTGGCCCATGGCGTGGCCTTGGCCCCCTCCCCTTGTCCCTTGCAGATGACATCCTTGGAGCCAGGACTGGACTGTACCCCCATGAGACAGGGTACATCACAAGGATGGACTGAGGTTTGTGGAGGTTCTGTGGGCATGGCATGCTGTCCTGGCACTGGCTGGGCAGCAGCCAGGAGAGCAGAGCTGCCAGCACCCATCCCCACCAGTAGGCATCTGCTTAGCACACCCTCCTGGGATGGCTCCCGGGCTCCTGTGCCAGCAAACAACTTGGAGGAGAGGCCCTGGCAGCTCAGCCTGGCATCCTCCTTCAGGGCCAGGCCTCTGCATCTTTACTTTCCCTGGAAGTCAGAGCCGAGGCCATTCAAGCTGGTGAACTGAGTACACCAAGTCTATGCCCTGTCTGTGCGGCTTTCCAGGCCCAGAGGGGAACTGGGAAGCTTTAGCTGGGATGGAGGGTGGGGTGAGGCAGATGTGGACATAGGTATCTAGGCCATAGGTGTCTGCACTGAGCACCCAAGGCACTGCCTAGCACTGGCTCCTCTATTGTTGCTCTTGGATAAGTGAAGACCTCACCCTTGGCATGGCATTGCTGGCTTTGCCTACCAGGTCCCCCTGGTGTCCATCCTTCACCCCATGCTTCAGCCAAATGGCTGTGCCCACTCCCTACCATGCATCCGCTCTTCTGGCCTCCCTGCCTTCACTCACCCTGACTCCTCTGTCTGGAGCACCTTTCCTTTTTCCTCTGTTTTTAAGGTTCTGATTAAACGTAACCTCCTCTGTGAAGTCCTCTCAGACTGCTCCCTCCACCTCAGGCTGAGTCAGTCTCCTACGTGTCCCAGGCACTCACAGCCCCTAAGTTTCCCAGAGCCTGCAGTTGGTACCTTGTTATTCCCCATGGTTATATGTGTTATTTATCCTTTTTCATGTGATCGTAAACCCAGGGGAGAGGGACAGGGGCCAAGGCTGTGTCTCCTTTGTCTCTCTTGGGCCTATGAGGGGCCTGGCATAGGCCTGACTATACAGCAGGTACTCAATAAACACTTGTTGAATGAACAAGAATGGCTGTGAGTAGGACTGTTCTAAATAGTTCCAGGGGGCAAAGTTGCTGGGTTGGGCAGTCTCAGAGACTTCCTGGAGGATACAGCCTTGGAACTTGGAAAGATGGAGACAGGTAAGGCCGAATGTAGCCAGAGAGGAGCTGAGCAGTCAGAGGGTTCCACGTGCTTCTGACAGGACCAAATGAATGCCATGAGGACTAGAATGGGATAGAGGAGGCTGGAGCAAGGACTCAGCCCCAGAAGGGCTTCAGGGGGCTGGCTCAGTTCTTAGAACCCCACTCCAAAACCTGCTGAGTCCTGGGCTGAGCAAAGCTTAGCTTCCGAGTTGGGGATGAGGCTGAGGCCACTGATGGTCACTAAGTAAACCCAGGATAGTGGGACAACAACAGTCAGGGTAGGAGCCAGGGTGGTAGTGGAGGTGGGATTGCCACAGGGGCCTTTGCGGGGCTTTGCAGGAGAAGGAGCAGCTAGTGCAAGGGCGTGTGGGATGCTGCCAGGCCTCTGGGGGAGAGGGCTGTACATGTCTGTGAAGCATATCTTACAGGGAAGGGAGCACTGGGGTGAGGCTGGAAGGGCTGTTGCAGGCAGCGCTTTTCAGGCTCATATTTAAAATTCTCAAGTGAATGCTCCTAACTGCCAGATGTGCCTGCCTGCTCCTGGATTCTGCACATCAGGAGCAAGTGGCCTCAATGATGTCCCTTGGCCCCAAGGGAGTTGCTGCCAACAAGTTGGCCATAGCATCTGGCATCCATAGGGCCCTGAGGCCCTGCCATCTGTCTGTGCCCACCTGTCAGGCTGCACAAGCCTAGGGTGTGCAGGGACTTAGGGCCAGGGAGGTGGTCTCAGCTGCCACTCCTGCCTCTCTGTCTGCCCATCTGTCTGTCCACACCCTTGACTGCCTTAGGACAAGAAAGAGATGGGCACCATCAGTTGTGCAATCAGAGGATACAGTCTAAAGAGGGAGGCATCAAAGTGCAAGATTTACACCCAGAGAAAACACAAGCTGAGACCCAGGAGTGTGGGCAAGCCTAGACCCAGCTCCCTTGCATCCTGGCTCAGAGAGAGGCAGGTCCTGACTCGGACGTGCACAGCAGGTCTAAGGCAGTGCCCAGCTTGATGCTGTGGGCCAGGGATGAGGTTCTTCCACCGGCCCCTCCCCCACTGTCCTGTCTGGCCCTTGGCTGTAAACACAGAGAGAACAAGTTCCGTTTCCCGGGAAATATTTATCTCAGGCCGTGTTGGGAGCGTGTGCACTGGCCTCCACGTGTCCTTCCTGCAGGCTGGCCAGGGCAGGAGGCGAGGGGTCTTGGCAGCCGGAGGGGGCAGTCTGTGAGGGAGGGGCATGCCTGAGGGCTCTGCTTAGAGCCTGTATCTGAATGCTGGCTGAGGGAGAAGGGGAAGCTGATGGGAGAGAAGCCTGTTTTCTCCAAATCCCACAGAATAACCTCTCTTTCCTGTTCCTGTCTTCATCTCTGTCCTCTCTGTCTCTTCCAGGTTCCAGCCTCTAACTTTCCTCCTGTCTGGTGCCCCCACTTGGGATGTCTTTTCTTCCCCTTCCTCCATGCTTCCTGGCTCTCTGCAGGCTTTCCTCTGGGAAGACTTCCCTAGCTCTATAACCCTCTAACCCTTTGTCCTTGTCTTCCCCCTCCCCCCGCTTTAGGCTTCCAGCCTCCAGACAGAGCCCCTGCTGGTCTTGTCCAAAGTGGTTCAGGGTAGGCAGCTCCTTGCAGGCTGGGCACCCTGGGAGTGGGGCAAGGCCAGAGGCCATCTCCTCTGCCCATGCCAGTGGAGCCATCACAAGCCCAGGCACCTGAGGGATCTGGGCTGACTGATGGGGGAGGATGGAAAAATCCCATGAGCCAGCCAGATTCACACTAGGGAAGGGGCCAGGGTTCCTGCCGGCTGGCTCTTAGGCTTAGGGCTGTGTATCCCAGACTGGGCCAGGCCTGACTGGGGCCTTGACAACAGGAAATCCTTGAAGGAACAAGCGGTGGCTGAGGACTCTGAGCACAACAACAGGAAACAGCCTTGACATGGGGTAGCAGCTCTGGTGACCGTGCCCAGCATGGTGGGGGTGGGAGGGAGCTTTGTGGGACCCAGGTGATGCCAAGGGTGACACTGAGACACTGTGAGACAGTGAGTAGTCTACTTGGCATGTGACGCTGAGCTTGTGACATGTGATACCAAGTGTCTGATTGTGATCCTGTGTGGGGAGTGGGTGAGTCACTGAGTATGTGACACTCTGTGATACTAAATGTGTGACACCATGATAACTGTATGATTGATATTGTGTGATGCTGAATGACATCACTGAATTGTATTGCATACTGTTATCACATGTGTGACACTGAGGGTGATGATGGGTGCACAGAGGGTGTGACAGCCTGAGAATCAAATACATAATGTGAGGGCAGTGCCTATGGCTCAGTGAGTGGGGCAACGGCCCCATATACTTGAGGGTGGTGGGTTCAAACCTGGCCCGGGCCGAAATGCAACAAAAAATAGCCAGGCGTTGTGGTGGGCACCTGTAGTCCTAGCTACTCGGGAGGCTGAGGCAAGAGACTCACCTAAGCCCAGGAGTTGGAGGTTGCTGTGAGCTGTGACACCACAGCACTCTACCGAGGGTGACAGCTTGAGGCTCTGTCTCTATAAAAAAAAATTAAAAAATACATAACGTGAGCAAATGACATTTATAATAATGGGTGTGGTCCTGAGTTTGTGGCCTGAGTGACACTGAATTGTGATTTCAAGTGTGTCTTAAGCATGTGGTGTGTCTTAAGCATGTGCTATAGTGAGGCAGAGTGTGTAAACAAGGGTGTGTCGTAGAGTGACAGTAAGTACATGAAAGCAAGAGTGTGATGCCATGTGACCCTGAACCTGACATTGCATGTGTGATTTAAGGTAATGGTTGTGACAATATGAAATGTCCACACACAACACTGTGTGTGAAACTGTCATGGGAAGACACCAGTAGGTTCAGGGAGGGAAGTAACACAGTTCAATAAATGGTTTTGAAGGGTTGTTCTGGTTGCTGAGTGTGGTAGAGTTGGGAGGTGCAGAGAGGAAGTGGGCAGAGCAGTTGGAGGCTCCTACAGCCACCTAGGCAGGAGATGTTGGTGCCTGGGCTCAGGGGATGGCAGAAGAGTTAGAGACATGGGCTTGGCGCCTGTAGCTGAAGCGGCTAAGGTGCCAGCCACATAGACCAGAGCTGGAGGGTTCGAGTACAGCCTGGGCCTGCCAAACAACAATGACAACTATGACCAAAAAATAGCCGGGCGTTATGGTGGGCGCCTGTAGTCCAGAGACTTGGGAGGCTGAGGCAAGAGAATCACTTAAGCCCAGGAATTTGAGGTTGCTGTTAGATGTGACGCCATAGCACTCTACCAGGGGTGACAGCTTGAGGCTCTGTCTCAAAAAAAAAAAAAAAAAGAGTTAGAGACATGGATAAACTTTGGTGACATTTGATAGAGAGAAAAGACAGAACTTGCTGATGAATGAAAGGTGAGCGAGAAGGAGAAACTGAGGACGACTCTCATGTTTTTGGCTTGAAAATCCAAGTGATGGATGGTGGAGATGTTTCTTAGATGGGCAAAGGTTGGAGGAGGTCAGAGTTAGCTGGGCAGGGAGGATACGGAGGCAGAAATTGAGAGCTGTGATTGGGACATGTTAAGTCAATCATCCAGGCGATGATGTCAGAGGACATCATCCGCTGGATGGGGACATATATGTGGGAGTCAACAGCCCTGGCTGAGATGACACAGAAAGAGAGCTTGGTGACAGGAGAGGCCTGAGCCCTGAGCCTGCACGCTCCATCATCTAGAGCCTGAGGAGGTGAGCAGGCGCAGCAGAGACATGGAAGGCCTGGCAGGTGTAGGGGACCAAAGGTGTGAAACCAGAAGCCCAGGGAGGAGAGAGGTTCCAGGAGCAGGGAGTGTGTAGATGGTGCTGGTCCCAGGAAAGGTGGGGATGAGGAAGTTGTGCTGCCCCTGGCCCTGTGGATGAGTCAGGCTGACAAGAGCCATTTCAGAGACGAGCTGGGGCCCGAAACCTGGGTGAGATGGTGAGTGGAAGTGAACACATGAACCCAGACAGCCCTTTGCTCCAGCTGTAGGAGATGCAGAGAAGGAGTGTGGTCCCTGGAAAGAGCTGCAGGGTCAAGGGGGGAGTGTTAATGTTTTCTTATTTTAGAATGTTTTAAACAGACACAATACCGGAGAGAATAACAATAGACTGCCACAAACCCATCACCTAAGTTCAACAGTTGTCAAGGTTTGGCCACATTTGCTTCATCTATTCCCATCCCTTCCTTTCTTTCATTTTTCTTTACAAGTTTTTACAAAAATATTTAATTGTGGTAAAGTACACATAACATAAAATTTGCCATCATGACCTTTTCTAAGTGTGTAGTCAGTTCAGTCGTGTTGGGTCCATTTCCACTGTTCTGCAACCCATTCCCAGAACTCTTCCTCTTCCCAGACTGAGACTCTGCGTCCTCCTCGGTCCCCAGCCCCTGCCACCCCCCTTTCTACTTTCTGTCTCTATGATTTTGATTACTCTGGATACCCCATATAATTGGAATCGTAGAGTATTTCTCTTTTGTGACTGGCTTTTATGTTCACCTCACATAACGTCCTCAGTGTTCATCCATGTTGTAGCACGTGACGGGATTTCCTTCCTTTTTCTGGTCAAATAATATTCCATCGTATGCACATAGCACATTTTGCTCATCCTCTCGTCCACCTGGGCGGCTTCCACATTTTAGCTGTTGTGAATATGCTGCTGTGAACACGGGTATACAAATATCTCTTCAAGGCCCTACTTTCAATTATTTTGGCTGTGTACACAGAAGTAGAATTGCTGGATCATGCGGGAATTCCATGTTTTCATTTTTGAGGCATCCCTATACTGTTTCCCTCCCCTCCCCTTCCTTTTCCTCCCCTTCCTTTCCCTTCTCTTTCTTTCTTGACAGAGTCTTATTCTGTTGCCTGGATAGAGTGCTGTGGCATCATAGCTCACAACAACCTCAAACTCCTCAGACTCAAGTGATCCTCTTGCCTCAGCCTCCCAAGTAGCTGGGACTACAGAGGCCCACCGCAAGTCCGGCCAGTTTTTCTACTTTTAATATAGACCAGGTCTCGTCCTTGCTCAGGCTGGTCTCAAATTCCTGAACTTAGGTGATCCACCCACATTGGGCTCCCAGAGTGCTAGGATCACAGGTGTGAGCCAGCATGCACTATACGGTTTTCTATAGCTCTGTATCTTTTTTTTTTTAAGTTTTTTTTTTGTAGAGACAGAGTTTCACTTTATGGCCCTCGGTAGAGTGCCGTGGCGTCACACAGCTCACAGCAATCTCCAACTCCTGGGCTTAAGTGATTCTCCTGCCTCAGCCTCCCGAGTAGCTGGGACTACAGGCGCCCGCCACAACGCCCGGCTATTTTTTGTTGTTGTTGTTGTTGCAGTTTGGCCGGGGCTGGGTTTGAACCCACCACCCTCGGTATATGGGGCCGGTGCCCTGCTCACTGAGGCACAGACGCTGCCCAGCTCTGTATCTTTTTATATTCCCACAACCATGTATAAGAGTTCCAGTTTTCCACATCCTTGTCAACACATGTTATTTTCTTTTTTTTTTTTAATGGAAGCAATTCTAATGGGTAGCTCATTGTGGTTTTGATTTGCATTTCCCTGATGATTAGTGATGTTGGATGTCTTTTGTTTGTTTGTTTTTGCAGTTTTGGCTGGTGGGCTTGAACCTGCCACCCCTGGTATATGGGGCCTGTGCCCTACTACTTGAGCCACAGGCGCCGCCCAGATGTTGAATGCCTTTTTATATGCTTGTTGGCCACTTCCGTATCTTCTTTGGGGAAATGTCTATTCGAGACCTTTGCTCATTTTAAAAATTGGGTTGTTTGCTTTTCTTGTTGTTGAACTGCAGTTCTTTATGTATCCTGGGTGTTAACCCCTTATCAGATACATGATTTGCAAATATTTTCTCCCATTTCCTAGGTTGCCTGCTGAAATGTTTTAAAGCAAATCCCAGACATGATGTCATTTCACCAAGGGTGGATGTTTTTTAAGACTGAGAGGTCCTAGGTGATGCTGAAATGTGACAGTGTGACACAGAGCCAGCATGGAGCTGTGTGTCTGCTACTGTGTGAGGATGACACAGTGGCATTGGGGACATGGTGTGTGACACTGAGGATGTGGGAGACCCTAAGTGTGGCTGACAGGGTGTGAGTAGCTTTGTAACACTCACTGTGAGTAGCCTCATAATATTCAGTGATGTAGGATCCTGTGAACACTGAAATGATTGGGTGTCACTAAGTGGGACTTGCCATATGGAGGTGACAGTGACCATGTCATTGCATGCTATCCTGGAGTGATGAATGTGACATAGAACAGGACTCTGCGTGGGAGTGAGAGGGGCTGAAGGTGTGCTGTAGGTGAGAGGGTGTGTGTGATCCACGTGGGATCAGGCCCAACCTCAGCTGCTGACAGTCAGAGGAGGATGGGCCTGGTAGGATGGACAAACATCCAAGGGGACAGGAATGATGTCTGAGCCCAGGTGTGAGTTGGCATGCGGCCTCCTCCCTTTTCTGAATATCCTAGAAAACTTTCTGGAGGCAGGATGCGGTGGTGTCGGACAGCCCTGCCTAGCTCTGACATTGAGCAAGTCATTTCACCTTTTGAGCCTCGATTCCTTTCAATAGAAAATGGGCCTCTCAGGAGGACTGTGTGAAGCAGTGCTTGAAATGAACACAGTTCCAGCACTTGGAAAATGCTCCCCCGTCTCTCCCGGAGCAGCGCCCTTAACCCCTGCCTCCCAGGTCCCTCATGGACAGAGCTAGTGGGAGCCCCGAGGGAGTGTGCTAAGTGATGGTGTCCTCTTCTCTCATGTCCACAGCCCTCCTCTCTGCCTTCCCCCTTCAGTCCCCCATCCCGTGTTGTCAGCGACACCCCCACACCTGCTCCTACACCCTCCTCTCCCCTGTTCCTGCTGCCCTCACTGCTGTAGGCCTCCAGCCCAGGCTTCTGCAGCCTCATTCAATTAGGCCGATGCAATTTGCTCAAGAAAAAGCCCCATAATTTGGTTAATCACACCAGTAGGGGATCTGGCCCTGGCGGGAGGGTGGGGATGAGTAGGAGGTCCCTATTGATAGCTGAGGGCACAGGTCTCAAAGTGCCTGTCCTTTGAGAACTCTACTCATTCCTTTGGCTCCTTTCAGGAACCAACAGAGCCAAAGTTTGGGCCTCCTCAAACACAGCTATAGAGGCCTCAAAATAGGAGCCTGGACTTCCAGCGTTCACTTGTGTCCCTAGCACCTTTCTGGGCCTCAGTCTCCCTTTCTGAAAATGGGAGTTGGACTGGGGGTCTCAGAGGCCCTGGCCAGCCTAGCTGCATTCAGTGCTGCTCAGTCTCCCTCATGGCCTCTGCAGGGCCTTCTCTGGGCCTTGGGGAGGGAGGACCAGAGGGTGTGTTAAGGGGAAAGAGCCCCAAGGGAAATCAGGACGGGTGAGGGTACTCAGAGCCTCATCTG
The DNA here is from genome assembly GCF_027406575.1 of Nycticebus coucang. Classification (NCBI taxonomy): domain Eukaryota; kingdom Metazoa; phylum Chordata; class Mammalia; order Primates; family Lorisidae; genus Nycticebus; species Nycticebus coucang. The sequence continues at coordinate 65,583,523 of NC_069793.1, read as the reverse complement.
GAACATGCCCACCCAGTCCCATAGCCAAAAGCCCTCTGGTCCCAGGCTGTACACCTGAAGGTGGGGGCAGGAAGAAGGGGAGCTGCCATTTCTTGGTAATCTGCAAGGCCATTGGCTCTCAACCATTCAGGTTATGAGTTGCACAAGGATCCCACAGAGAAGGGGCGGCACTGAAACCGAGCCCACTCTCTCCACCAAGCCTTGCCTCTCAGGGCTGTATCAGCCCAGAGGATTGGGATCACTTCTTTCTAACTGGCACAAAGGTAACTCTAGCCCCCTGCTAGGAGTCAGCTTACTCTAGACTTGAGTGGCTGTAGTTTAATTTTGTCAGTGGCTCTGAGGGAAGTTACCGTTTTACAGATGAATAAACAGAGCCCAGATAGATTAAAAGACTTGTCCAATGTACACAGTGTATGGCAGGGCAGGGAAGTGAGCCCTGATCTGAAGGAGGAGATGGAAGAGGTGATGGGGGTGCATGGAAGGGAATTAGATCCTGTGGGTGCCAACACTGTGAGCCAAACCCTCATTCACTCACCAGGGTCACGTAGACATTGATGACCCAGGTCACGTATGCATGGACACAGGCTGAGATGGCCACCCACACAGATGGCTGACGCAGACACAGACATGGAGTGCTCACACGTGTTTACGCTCTCACACAGTCTCCCACAGAAGCACAGACGTACATTCTTTCACACAAACATTTTCCTAGTGGCCCAAGGGACCTATTTGGCCATGGTCATGTGATGGCCCATGGGGACTCACCATTGTGGATGACTAATGGGCAGTCCACACACGTGCGTAGGTCACCAGCAATGTAGGAGCACCACATAAAGTAAGAGAAAAGATCAGTTTTGATAGTGTATCCTGAATTCTGCAATCAGGAAAGCCTATTCTAATAAAAGCTATTCTGATTTTCATTTCCAAGATAGAATGTATTCTGAATTGCACGTAGAACCTCAGAGATAGGAGGGTGTCAGCTTCTTTTCAGGGTTTTGGGCCTCTGAAGGACCTGCATGGATCCACAGGCACAACAATCCTATGAGATGTCCCAGACTCACGTTTACCCAGCCCTGCGTGTGTGTGTGTGTGTGTGTGTGCACCGTGCATGTGCACGTGTACTCATGCTGGCTTCTGGATCCTTGGGATGTGAGGAGACAGAGTAGGAGAAGTTCCAGAGACTCCGGATGTTTGTTTTTCCAGTCTCTAGCCTGGCTTCCTGGGCCCTCCAAAGGCAAATAACTGTGGATGCCAGCCTGCCTGCTCCGGCGGGCTGGGCAGGCTAATAGGCTGTGAGGAGCCCGCCTCTGCCCCGCAGCCCCTGTGACCCAGGCCCATGGCCAGCTTCCCATGGCTTCCTAGGCACATCACCTCCCCTCTCTGGGACTTGCTCCTCTCATCTGAGAAACAGAGGCAGAGATGAGGCGGGACAGGATGCACTTTCCCCTAGAGGCGGAAATAGACTGAGACTCTTGGCGCTCAGGGTCCAGAGGAGAAACCAAAGCTGGGGAGGGGCTGACAAGGGGACAGGAGGGCCCGGGTTCAGGGCAGGGCACGGGGCCCAGAGCCTGCAGTGTCTCTAGCACACTGTCTCCTTGGTAGGGGGGAGGGCTCTGCGCTGTCGGTACCCCAGCCCTCAGTCCCTTGCTTGCTGTACCAGGGAAGCAGGGAAGGGAGGAGGCAGGATGAAGAGTCCCAGTGAACAGCCAGAGGACAAGATCAGGGGAGAGGGCTGGGCCTGGAAGGACAGGGGAGGAGGGAGGACACCACAGTGCAAGAATGGAAGAGCAAAGACCTAGAGGTGGGGAAGGATGCAGGACGTGGAGGGAATAGGGCTGGAGAGTTGGAAGGAGGCCAGAGGCCAGACTGGGCAGAGCCCTGATGGAGGGAAGGCAGTGGCCCCTTGTCCTAGGTGAGCCCTGCTTCAGGCTCTGTGCTGAGGCTTTATAAATAATTCCCAATAGCCTGGGAGCTTAGTGCCTATTGTGGGGGGATCCCCAGGAGCCATGGTAATCTTATTTGAAGGAGGGATAGAGTCACATTTGTGTTTAGCACTGTATGTGGAAGGCAGGAACATGGTGGATGGGAGCCCAGAGGAAGGGGCATGCCTGAGATAAACCCTGCCAGGAAGATTCCTCACCCCAACCCCCCAAAAAGAAGGGCTATTTTTAAGAACAATAAAAGTGCTCACACATTCCTGCAGGGGCAGGGAGAGAGAAGGGGGCCTGGAGTGAGCTCAGAGGGAGGGGGTGTACCCCACCCCTCCCCCAACTCTGGCATTATCTTCAGGGGCTTCTCCTTGGGGGGTTTCCCTGTCCAGCCCCATCTTTCCAGCCCTTGGCCCAGGGTGTCCTGGCTCTTGTTTCTGTCCCTCTATGTGAATTGGTACTTGTTTCTGTCCCTGTCTCTCTCATACTCCCATTTTCTCCCTCCCCTTAGGATTCGGGGAACAGCTGGGATGGGCCAAGCTCTGACGATAGAGCCAAATACAGTCATGGGATAAAGTGGCGTGAGGCTGTGGGAGAGACACACCAGAGAGGAACAGGCAGCAAGAGAGACAGGCTTGGAGAACCCAGGGAGGCTGAGAGACAGGGAAACAAAGAGCTCGGCACAGTTGGGGAAAGCCCCAAGGCAGGCATCCCTGGGCAACCAGCCGCTCTGCGCCTGCACTCTGCCTTGTCCCTGAGGAGACCAGCATGGCTAGGCCCCCTCCTATCCTGGGCCAGACCTTCCTCCCTTCCCTCTGAAGGACCACACCAACCCTATGCCAGGTCGCTGTCACTCAGCATTTACCTCCCCTGAGGACACAGTGTCTAACACAATGGGGAGACAAGAGACCCAGTCTCTAGCCTGGAGGAAGACACACAGCCCCACTTCTTCACATCTGAGAATGGTTCAGCGCATCCCCTGGCCACAGCAGGGTATTAAAGGGGCCCCAAAGATAAATGGTGCTCAGAAGAAAGGTGGCCCAGTGTGGTCTGAAGGGGTGGGGTGGGACATGGGTCTTCTGACTCCTGGTGAGAACCACCACACGTCTTTCCCTGCCTCCTCTGGCCTTAATCTACCTCCATGAAGTTGAGGATTGGACTTCATGAGGCCTGAGGCCTGGTAGACCCTGGTCCTGTGGAATTTTCAAGAGGTCTGAGAGGAGGACGGATGACTACCCAGGAAGGCTTCCTGGAGGAGGTGACCTCACTCGATAAAGGAAAATGACAATGACAGTGCCCCTCTTGGGGAAGAGCTCCTCCCTCCTAACCTGCTTTCCTCTGCCCAGTGTGCACTGAGAGATGATCTGAAACAGCAAGGGCCCCCTGGCCTGTGGAAGTGCCTTGGTAAAGTTGCCAAATGCTCTCAACACAAGACACCTTCTTTCCCAGCCCCTTCTCTATGATGATCACTGTGTCAGATTTGGGATGCCTTGAGAGGTCTCAGGTGTCTCTCCTGCCTGGGGCACTCTCCGGGGGTCATGGGATTCACTTCTCTGCACAGTGATGGTGTTTGGCGCTTACCCCATCAGCCCTGGGCACTCAGGAGTTCAGCCCTTCCGACACTTGTGATGGGCTGGGACCCAGAGGGGAGCAGCACATGACCTCTGCCTCCAAGAGCTCCCAGTTTGATGGGGGAGCCAGATGAGAAAGAGTGGCAATGCACTGGCCATGCCCTCATGGGGGGCAAGAGCATGTGAGAACCCAGAGGAGGAGTCAGATCCGCCTGGAAAGAGAGGCCCAGAGCAGGGAGGTCATTCATTCATTCATTCAACCAGTCACTCCTCCAGTCACTCCTTCAGCCATTATTTCCTCTGACACTGTCCCTGCTGGTTTCTCAGCATCCTTCTCCTCTCCTGCATGGGCCACTATGCCTTTCCTGGACACACTTGTCCAGCTCCCAACCCACCATGAAGGCCATGTGAGGGGGTGAAGCTGAGGAAGGTGGTCAGACATTTAGGGTCATGAAACGCAGAGCTGGGGGCCAGCCAACTCACCCAGGCACTTTCCCAGGGCACAGACTCCGGGAGTGGGCGGTTAGTTCTTGCTGGCACACTCTTGGGGACTGGGAGCTCACCCTCCTTCCTGCCCAGGCCTCTCTCTTATAGGGACATGTCCCTGACTTACAGTGTGCTTCCATCTGCCTCTTTATGACAACCACTCTGTGCCTAACTCTGCCTCATGGGCCCCAGGCCAGGAGATGAGGAGAGTGACAAGTGCCGGGTGACCAGGATAAGACGAGGGTGGCAGTAGAGAGGGAGATGCTGGTGATGTGCTTGAGGAGAATGTAGGCAACAGGGCTGGGGGCGCAGTTGGCCCTGCTGAGTAGGGAGAGGTAGTGGCAGGTGGGGAGTGGGTGTGGGGAGCCCTGAGCCCACCCTGTTCCCCTCTGTAGTGCTTCTTTCTCAGGGCCATCCCCTCTCCCCACACTAGCTCTTGGCCCCACTCCTTCCCTCTGTCTATGCTGCCTGTCCGCTTATTCCCTTCTTTCCTGACTGCAGAAGTGGGCTAGGGACTGACGGGATCCCAGTGAGTTCAGGCAGCTCCTGCCTTCCCTCCCCAGCTCCTTAACCTCTTCTCATCCTTTATCCCCCCAACACCTCGACCTGAATGGACCCAAGTGGGCCGGGGACCATCAGGACTGCATGTGGAGGAGGCAGGGGCTAGAGGAGAAGCTGGGACTGGCTTGGAGGAGTTGAGAGGCCCAGGAGGAGCCAACAACATGGGGTCAGGATCCATCGTCAGGGAGGGGGACGCCCCCAGGAGGCGCCAGGACTGGGCTCAGGTGTATTCTACAGTGCACGTGTCTCCAGTGTGGCTCGGAGGCTGGAGACGCGGCCCTGTTGGAGTAACAACTGAAGCCGGAGTCTGCAAAGGGCGGGCAGTGGGGACAGGAGGGGTGGGAGGGTGGAGACGAGACAAAGAGGTGAGGGGGGAAGTCCCTGCAGCCTCTCCTTTAGGGCTGGGCTCCTCAGCTGCAAGTGGCCCTTCCCACACTGCCTTGTCCCTCATCATCCCACCGCCCCAGCACACTTTCTCCTTCCTCGCTCCTGCCTCTCCCCTCCTTCCAGACCTTCCCTGAGAAGACCCCTGTGTGGTGGAAATGGAGACTTACTGCAGAGGATGGGCAGTTCGTGCCTGGGCCAGGCCCCTCCTCTCTGGTCCTTAGCTCCTCACCTGTAACCTGGGATGAGCAAAACAGGCTCCTCCCAGGCTCACGGGGAATAGAGAGCATAGGGCAGCAGACCACAAGCTGTGATCTGACCAGCAGAACCAGCATCATCTAGGAATGTTTGGAAATGCACATCCTTGGACCTCATTCCAGTCTTTCTGTATCAGAAATTCTGGAGGTGGATGGAGCCCAGCAGTCTGTGCTTTAACAAGCTCGTTAGGTGATTCTGGTGCACACTAAAGTCTGAGAACCACTAGGGGACACCTGTAGCCACAGTAGGTGCTTGAGAAAGGTGCCTTCCCTTCCCAAAGATGTATGACCCACTCGAGCAGGGCATGGACCCTTGGACTAGGCCAGCTGTGGCCTGGGTCTCTATCCTCCCTCCTCTTTCAGACTAGGTCTCCCAGGTCACCAAGCCTCTTTCCTCTATTCTCCCACCCCTGGTCCAGCTCAGCCTTGTTGTAGGAAGGTCTGGGGGTGCAAGATCTTAGTGCTCACAGGCAGCTCCTTGCTGAGTACTCAGGCACCAGCATCTTCCAGAGGGGGCTCCTCAGGCAGGTGGCAGGCGTGGGCGGGTGGGGAGGAAGGAGGAGGAGCTGCCTTGTTCTGCTTCCTTGTCTGACTCTGCAGGCAGGGTGTGCTGTGAAAGCTGCCAGGAGTCACAGAGTAAGTAAGCTTGGGGTGCTGGGCTCAGACCCAGCCAAAGGGGTCATCTCTGGTCTGGGCCCTCAGGGAGCCTCCTTTGTGGGGGATTTCTGCAGTCACCCTGAGCAGGCAGCTGTGCTTGCCAGTTCCAGGCACGTGCTGGGCACAGAGGTGGGTAAGTTCTCCTCTGTCTTTGAAGAGCCTCGTTCTCTGGAAGTTAAAGCACTGTGTATATTGCTCACCAGAGCAAGAGGCAGGAGGCACAAGAGGTATAGCTGGCATCTGCCCTGGCACCTCTGGTTTTCCCAGCTACAGCCACCATCCCAGGCTGCCCCGTTGTGCAGGTGCCCATCGTGGGTCAGGTGTTTTCTCCCCAGGTTCTCGAGGTGACTACTTGGAGGTTTGGAGGAGGAGTGGGCAGGAGAGACAGGAGCTGGTAGGGACAAGGAATATGCAGGAGGAGAGAGGGAGAGTGGGAGAAGCCATCTGAGAGGAGGAGAGGAAATGTGGAGGTGGAAAAAGTTGTCAGGACTCCTCCGGAGGAGACAGGAGTGCAGCCTGTGACAGAAGTGGACGTCGGCTGGGCGAGGCAGGGAAGGAGGCAGAGAGATCCATGCAGAGAGCACAGGAAAGCCTGTCCCAGAGGGAAGGGAGGGGGAGCTCCAAGGTTCTGGGGTCTTGAAAGAGCCCCTCCCTTTAGAGAAGGGGCCACCAAGGCCCAGAGAAAGAGGAGGACCTCATAGAGGATCCAGGACAAGCAGAGTTGGATAAATCAGTAGCAACACAGTCCCAATAACACAGCTTGAGTCTTGGGAGGTACTTTTGAGTTTGGGCCAGAGAGAGGGACACTGTGAGGCTTTCTTCCAAAGAAAGAAGTGTGAGTTAGTGCCAGTGGGGAGAGCTATAGGAGGACTTGTGGAAGGTGGGAAAGACAGAGCATCTTGTGTCAATGACCCAACCTTTGAGAGGGGCATCAGTCCCTGTGCTGGTGTCTCCAGATGGGACAATGTCAAGGTCTCTGGTTTCATATAATTGTAGACTTTAAGAAAGACTTAGAATTTAGTCTGGACCCTCTCCTCTCCCCAGATGAGTGCAGAAATGCTGATCCAGCCCCACATGGTGTCCTAATCCTGTTCAGAAGAGGCCTGATCCAGAATAGGCTCCCCTTTCTCGGGACTAGTACATGGGAGTGGTGCTGGTGGCCCTACCTTGGACCACAGAATAACAGATAGGGATGTGGGAAGAGCAGGAAGGCGCCATTTATCCATCCGCTCACCCACCCATCCATCTACCCACCCATCCATCTACCATCCACCCACCCACCCATCCATCCACTCACTCATCCATCCATCCACCTACCTATTCACTCACCATTTATTTACCCAAGCATCCGTCAATCCATCTACCCTGCCACCCATCCATCCACCCACCTGTGTCCACTCATCTATCCATCCATCCACCCACCTATATGTCCACTCATTCATCCATCCATCCATCCATCCATCCACTCATCTATCCATTTGCATTAAAATAAGCCACAACGCCATAGAACTATATTCTACAGAGCTAGAAAGACCCATTTTTATTAATGAGGAAATCGAGGCTCAGAAGAGAAAAGGAGCCTGCTAAGGCCACACACAATTTTTGTAGTCAATCTGGGACAGGACTGGACATCACTGCTCTTTTCTACACATTACAAATTCTCCTCTGGGGTCTGAGATATAGCCTATGCTGTTATTTATACTAATGTTTGTTCCTTTTAAGGCAGGAAATGTGAACTTTAACCCTGAACATGAGCCTTGTGTGTGTATATGTGTGTGTCCAAGTGCATGCTTGTGTGTGCTTTGGATACATGGCTGCAATTTTATCTGTGTGTGGATGTTTGCATGAGGGCGTGTGCATGTGTGGGCAGAAGTGTGTACATGGCAACGTGTTTGTGTGGCACTTGTACATGGGCATGCAAGCAGATATGGCTGTGTCTGTATTTTTCTTTTCCTCTTTCTTTTAAGATTCCTTTAAAGATTCAAGCCCCTGATTTGAGCCTGGGATTCCATCTGTGCCTCTAATTCCGGATTCTCCCCCATTCTCCATTCTCAGCTCCTCCCTTTTGATTCTCTACTCTCTTCCCTAAGGCAGCAACTCCGCCCTCCTCCGGAGCCCACACCTCTTGGGCTTTGGAATTTGAGCTGTTTTCTTCCCTGTGTTGATGCAATGGAGGTGAGGTTTCTTTGAGAGCTGGGGAAGATTCATGGAGGAGGTGGCATTTGAGCAAACCTTGAAGTCCTCTTTATGTGCCAATCGGAAGTGGCCCTTTCCAGCTGTAGTCCTACACCCAACACTCCCAGTCCTGGGGCAGGCTGAGCAGGACCAGGAGGTGGGTGGACAGAAGAATGCCAGGCTGTGAGCCTTGGGCTTCATCAGCCACATCTGCATCCAGCCCACTCTGGCACAAATGTGAAGCCCTCTCTCTGCTGCTGCCCCTACTCATCCCAATTTTCCTATCCACTCCCCCCACTGCCATTAGCCTGCCCTTGGCCTAAAAAAAATCGCAGAAAACAATCAGTCAGAACAAAGGCAGACAGGCACCCACCAATTCCAGTAAAGGACAGTTCAGGGCATCCCCCAATCGATGCAAAGGGCAGGTGGAGGAGCCCACCAATCAGAACAAAGGACAGACTGTTCTTTCTAAGCCCCCTAGGGTGGGAGCTGGGGGTTGGGTGCTGAGCAGGAGCCAGACAGGGGCTAGAGATCCAGAGATTTAGGTTCTGGATCTGGCTCTGCCCTGACTGGTAGGCTGACCACAGGTGGGTCATTAGTTCTTTTTAAGCCTCAGTTTCCTCATCTGTCAAATGAGGAGACTTAGCTGTCTGAAGCCCGTAGCTTTGAAGATTTCTTCCCCCATTTCAGGTTCACTTTATCAGCTGGGCCCCTCTCCTCCAACTCTCCAGCATATGCCAGACTCCAATGAGGGCAGAGTCTGTCAGGGGTCAGCTTGTTGACTCTCCTGCCTGGAGGCAGGGATAGACCTAAATCAGAACCACCTTCTTCACTCTGCTCTTGGAGCCTGAGTCTGGGGAGCTTGGAACTGTTTTAGGGCATTTCTTCTCCTCTTTAGTCTTTAGAATGGACCTTAAAGGCTACAGCAGCCTACATGCATACGGTGTATGCAGGTGTTACTCAAGCCCTTGCCCTCTGAGTCTGTAAGAAAGTAGCTGTACCGGTGAGAACCTGTGTGTGTCTGAAGGCATGCTGAGGAGTCTGCGGCTGTGTGGCACTGAGTGTGTGTGAACTGCGATGAGGACCACCTAAAGGTCAAAGGACAGCAATTGTGTTGTCTGGAATCAGACAGCTTCCTATGTCTGACGGCAGACCTCTCCCTGTGACCATGATGTATCTTCATCCTTGAGCAGTGGGAGGGATCAAAGGGAGACTGGGGGGTAGGGTGGGGGAAGCAAGGCCAGTGAGCATGTGGGGAGAAAGCCCATTGCTGCCCCGCTTCTCCTGGTAGCATAGGTTTGGGTTGGGGAGGAGGAAGAAACTGCGTCCAAGAAGATCCAAGAGTGACATTTGGAACTGAAGTCTGAACCCCAGGTTCACGTAGATCCCAGTACCGAACTCTCCTCTGCAGCTTTTCTGAAAAATGGGCATTTAGCCAATTCTTGCACACCTTCAGAGATGGAGGTCTCACTTCCTCCCTCTCTCCTGCCTTTGTAGCATGACTCTGCTTGGAGAAAGGCCTTTCATCCCACTGACCAACACCAATGTCCTATGAAATCTTATGGTCGCCAGGTGTCCATGGAGCCACAGAGCTCAGTTCCCTCACCCCAGAGGATCACAGAAATTGGAGTTGGAGACTGAAAGCCCTGGGTCTACTTTGCTTCAGATGAGGCATCCCTGGGTTATTTTGTCTTAGTCAGGGGCAGGGGACTTGGTTTCCAATTCCTTCCTAACATGGGTCACCTCCTATGGATGGGTCTCCTCTTGTCCTCTCCTGGGACACAATGAAGTGGGGACAGTCTGAGGGAGTTATTTGGGTTAACAGACCTCTATTAATACAGCCTCCAGTTTCAGCATTTTAATTTCTTACCAGCCATGGTTACACTGTGAGTTCATGCTGAGTTTGTGGTCCTCTAGGACCCTCAACCTCATGTTATTCTCACGTGAATGGAGGTCAAACCAGTCTCTTCATCTTGTAATTAATCACTTTGCTTTTTGACACAAACCCAGCCATCCACAGAGAAGACATCTGAAAGGATTTCCGAGGGCTGTGGGGAGGGCATGGCTAAAGGGATGGTGTGAGTCACGATCCTGCCTTGGCCCTGGATCCCCTGTTCTGTTACCTTTCTCTTTGATCCCTGTGGTTCTGGCCAAGTTAATAGAGTGAGAAGCAGGGACTTTTGTTGTCTCCATTCAAAAGCTCTGCAAGGACAAGGCCTATTCCTGGGATGGGAGGGCTGCGAAGCAATCAAGACTGACTTCTCTCTTCCATCCTGTGGTTGCCACGGCTAGACCAACTGTTTTCCCACCTTATGGGTCACGCACCCACCAGACCCTTGCTACTCTCAACCCAGCCCCTCACAGGGCTGGAAACAAGCCTGGGTGAAACCTCTGTCTTCTGGACAGAGTGAGCGGGACTCAGCTTCAGCAAACATTCAGAGCACTTGCTCCATGCTGGGTACTCTATGAGGCACTTTTATTTTATTAATTTAATTTTTTTTGAGACAGAGGCTCAAGCTGTTGCCCTAGGTAGAGTGCTGTGGTATCACAGCTCACAGCAACCTCAAACTCCTGGGCCCAAGCTATTCTCTTGCCTCAGCCTCCCAAGTAGCTGGGACTACAGGAGCCCACCACAACACCCAGATATTTTTTGGCCCAGGCTGGATTCGAACCTGCCAGCTCTGGTGTATGTGGCTGGTGCCCTAGCTGCCTAAGCTACAGGCACCGAGCCTGTGAGGCACTTGTAGTCTTCAATTTCATTTTTATTTTCATTTCTTAGTGCTCTATTTCATTTTGTCTTCATGTCAGCTTATAGGGGGCAATAGCCACAGTTGCCCCCAATTTACAGATGTGAGATACAGGCTCAATAACTCAACCAGTACACATATTGCTAATATATGGTGGAGCAAGTATTCAAATTTGTTTTTATTTTGTTTGTTTGCTTGCTTTTTTTTGTTTTAATGTGGAAGCTTTTGAACTTTCCCTACACTATGCCCAAGTTGTCCTTGACTAAAGGATAAGAGATCCAGGGCCCAGTTCGGGCTTGACCTCTTGACTCACCGTGAGGCTCTTGCTAACTTCCTGGCCCTTCTCTGAGCCTTAGTTTCCCCATCTATATAATGAGAGGACTCAGACATTCTATGACCTTAAAGACTGATTTTGAGATCCTAAGATCCCAGGATTCAAGTGTCTGAGAGCCTCAGGCTCTGGTCTAAGCAGAGGGAGCTTCTGGCCTGTCTGGCAACCACCCCTCACTGCCCTTTCCTCTCTTCCAGGATGCTTTGCTGAGCCTGGGCTCTGTCATCGACATTGCGGGCCTGAGATGGGCTGTCAAGGAGGCCCTGTCAGCTGTGCTCCCCAGAGTGGTAGGTGCCTTACCCCAGACCTTGACCAACTCTGTGCTATACTTTACCAGGGTCAAGGAGGGAGGAAAAGACAGGGCCTCTGCCCAGAGGACTCCCATGGGAAAGTAAAGGGTCTGGGGAGTGTTCTGAGAGGGCTTTCTGGAGGAGTTGGCCTGAAGCTAAGAGACAAAGAATGGACTTACATAGGAATCCTACAATGTCTAAGCCAGAGGGGCCTTAGAGGTTAATTGGGAGAGCTGTGTCTTAGATAATGGAAGAGATTCACCTAGGATAACAGTTACCACATAGTGGAGTCAGGTGGGTTTGGGAATGTGTGCAGCAGGAGAGGTTGAGGGTAGACATGCAGAAGAACTTTCTGGAAGCCAGGTCTGGGATGTGCTACCATAGTGCTCAGTCTTGATGAATAGATTGGTTTAAAGTGCCCTGCCTGGAGACAGGATACTGGAAAAGTGGCCTCTAGCAACCTTTCAACTTATTTCCATTCCATCCCAATACTATGGATGGGGTTGCAGGTTTGGGGCAGGTAGAGAGTGGTGACCCTGGTTGCCTGGACCTAGAGTGCCATGTTGGGGGAAATCATACCCCTCTTTTTCTTCTTTAGGCCACTCCCCAACCTGGCTTCAATGGTCCATGTTCCTCCCTTAGGCAGGAGGGTCCGTAAACTGGTCTTCAAGGCCCAAAGCAGCAGTTGTCTCAGTTATGCCAAATAGAAGGAAGCTAGACTTTTGGAGCCTGGGGAAGGGGGTCTGATCCAGCCTAGGGGCACAGAAGACTTCCTGGAGGAGGAGATGCCCACACTGAGTCCTGGTGGCCTTGAATGTCCTCTTTGCTGCTCTAAATACCAGCCAAGGCAGCCTCTGCTCCAGGAAATAGGGCCAGCTCAGAGGGCAGCCTCCCCACTCCACCAGAGCCCATTGTCCCTGAATCTGCTTGATGGATGAACAAACCAGAGGCTCAGAAAGGGCGCTCCCCCAAGGTCACACAGCATGACAGGGACAAATGGGACTTGGCACCTAAGCACCCCCTTTCCCTCTCCTTGGTTCTGCCTTCCCAAAACCTCCTAGAAGTTCAGAGCCCAGAAGGAGAGCTAATGAGTGAGCTTTATTGAGCGTGAAATTGGTAGGAAGTGGGTGGTGTATTGGTGCCCCAGAATAAATCCTCCCAGAGAGGGATGGAACTGAGGCAACATCTGGCCTGGGCTAGAGGCACATCTGGAAAGGGAGGGTGGGGGAAGCTGGCAAGTCAGTTTCCTCAGGGCTTCCTTGAGTGCCCCTGTGGTCATTGAGGCAGCCCTGGGAGCAGGAGGAGGAACTGCCTGACCACTTGTTTGCATAGGCAGGGTGCCCTGGTGGGTGTGCCAGTATGGATGCATCGGATTAATTGTCTCCTCAAAGCTGGGGGCTGGGATGACAGCTGCAGTCCAGGTTCCCGGCCCACCCAAGACCTGCAGGCTCTAGGGAAGCCCTGACTGTGGGGAGCCCTGACTCACAGGGCTCAGCACCCAGTGAGGTTAAAGTAGCTGAGGTCAGCTTTGCCCCCAGGGAGGGGTCCCCCCTCTTCAGAGAGGAATGCTGCTAGCACCTGGCTTACTCATCAGCATCCATTGTGGCAGGCAGCCCCAAATGCAGATGGTGCTGTTGTGTCTGAAATGGTTCCCTCCTTCTCTCCAATAAACTCAGCTAATTTTAACTCAGAGGACTGAGAGTGAGGGGGTGGGAGATACACGGACATCTGGAAGTGAAGTGAGGATCTGTCCCCCTTTGCCCCCAACAGCGATGGATTAACCACCCCTCTCTCTGCCTGGGCAGGACTCTTTGTATGACCCTGGATGTTCTCTTAACCTCTTATGGCTAAATACCTCAGGCCCCTCCCAGGCTGCTGGAAGAGTCAGATGACAAGGAGGCTGGATATAGCAGGGGAGTGGGCGGCCTCCTTCCCACTAAATTCTTTAACCCTGAGTTCTCTGCCTAGATGCCTGGACTCTCCTGCCTGGAGGACAAGGGGGCTCCAAGCCGGACAAGAGGGTATCTGCCCTGCTCACTCCCCTCAGGCACTATCATTCCCACCCAACCGCTACAATTGAACCTGATTCAGTGTCTCTGGAAATGGTGGCCAGGCCATCTCCTGGGTATTAGGAGGAGGTAGGGCCTGGCTAGGGACAGACAAGGGCATCAAGATCGGCTGGCAGGACTGTAGAGTCACAGAGGAAAACTGCTTCTGCTGACAATGATTCCATACTCACTGAGGGTGGACCTTTAACATTGAGCTCCACTGTCACCTCCTCCAGAAGCCCTCCCAGATACTCCTTATACCCTTGGCAGAAGGGAGAGCCTTCCTCCACCCTCCCACAGAGAAAACTGCAGAGTTACCCTGCAGGCCTGTGCTGAAAGAGGGTTGGTGAAGGAGGCCTAAGAGGTACGAGTTCTACTGGGAAGGAATGTGAATTTTTGTCTGTAGGTCATTGAGGGAGACTACTTTTGCCAAAACTTGGCCTGGAACTGAGGCCCGAGACTGCTCTAGGCCCTTGGGGAGGGCAGATTGAAGAGCTGAAGACTTAACAAGCCTAGAGCAAAAGCTTTGATCTCACTCTGGGGAATGATTGGTCCAAAATGTAAATCTGCTCACAGGTCTCCCTTTGGCTCCTGGCCTGCCCCTCCCCCAGCTCTGTTCACAAGGCCCTTCCTGTTCAGCCAGGTGGACCCCAGCCTTCCACAACCCATGGCCCTTGCATTATCAGTTCTTCAATGCACCACGCTCTTTATACTTCTGGACCTACCTGCATACATGCTGTGCCCAGGAGCCAGTCTACCCTGGGCCTGCTCCTTGAATGTGTTTAATTCCTACTCAATTACAGCTTAAAGGTCACCTCTTCCAGGAAGCCCTCCTCAGTCTCCATTGAGGACAGGTGCAGTGCCTTGCTCTGTGCTCCTGTCCTGTCAGGTCATGGATTTGTGGTTTTTGGTGGAGCTTCCTGGGGCATTCTGAGCCCCTTCCCCAGTATGGCCTGGCCGGGTGCTCAGTTATTGTTTGCTGAAGGCCAGAGGCTAGAGTCAGGCTGGGAAATATTCCCTAGTAAGGAGTAATTTGTCTGCACCTTCAGCCCTTCAAATGCTTTCCCTAGCACCTTGGCTCTGGGGTGACAGGTAAAGAAAGTTGCAGGTTCTGGGATTACTGCCTGCCCAGAATCCCTTCTAAGAGGAGAAGGTGAGGTGCTAAGTACATAAGGGTGTTTTGTCCCCCTGGCTGCACATTAGAATAACTTGGGGAGTAAAAACAAGCAAACAAACACACAAATGCAGAGATCCACTCCCAGAGGGTCTGTGGCCTTGCTATGCAGACCCCTGTGTGCAGACTGGGACTGGGCACCTGGGAGGGCCTCTCTGCAGGATCTCATGAATGCCTTCTGTCCTAGGAGATTGTCTACACCTACCTGCTGGATGGGGAGTCCAGGCTGGTGTGTGAGGACCCCCCCCATGAGCTGCCCCAGGAGGGGAAAGTCCGGTGAGCCATTATCTGCACCCCCATTGCCTTCTGGCATGGCCAGTGTTTCTCAGGGCTAAGGCACCTTCCAAGGTCATCTGGTCTGGCCCTCCCCATCCAACATTGACCCCAGCCTCTCTGCCAAGTGGGCTTCCTTTTCCAGGTCACTGACCCCAGCATAGAAGAGCAGAAGCAATGTCTTCTCTCTGCTGGGAAAATGGGACCAGGGTAAGTGCCAACTGGCAGGTTTTCTGCTCACAGAGTTCTTTTAAATTGCTGTGGCCTCCTGAGAGTGAGGTCTGAGAATGTTGGGGTGACAGTGTCCATCAGTTAGAATCCCAGTACACTATGAGAACTCCCTATGAGATTGGACACAGAATCCCAGATGCTGGGCCTACAGGAGCTCATGGTGCCAACTCCTATATCTGAGAATGGGAGATCAGAGGCAGTATCCTGCTGAGGGTCCTGGGACCACACTGCCTGGGTTCAAATCCCAGCTCCCTGTTTACTAGCTGTGTAACCTTGGGCAAATTACACAGCCTCTGTGCCTCAGTTTTCTTGTTTGTGAAATGGTGATAATAATACTGCTTATCTAATAGGGTTGTTGGGAGAATTACATGTGTTTAACATATGTGAAGCATTTAAAACAGGCTGATCCTTGAGGAGTACTACCTTTGGGTATTATCAGTAGGATGAAATACTGGAGTCATTGACTTTAAGGTCATGGGATCAGTACCTGATGGTCCCTGATACCTCTGAGCCCATTGAATTCAGCCTCATTTTCTTGATGGGCAAATGCCATGAGATGTGTCCAAGGCCACATGCCAGATATAAGGCAGAGCTAGGTCTGGGACACAGGTCTCCCGGCTCCTGGCCACTCAGGGGACAGTGAGAGAAAGTAGAACTTGGCAGATGAGAAATTGTTGAGGGTAAGAGAGCTGTGGGGCCGAGGCAGCTCTGAAGGGTGTGGCCATTGCCTTCTAAGCACCAAACAAAGGGCTATGGTGGGGCCCATGTAGCACTGGGTAGGGAGCTGAGGGCAGAGTGGGCACTGGTTGGGTGGGGGGGTGGTATTCCCAGAAGGCAGCTCTCCATCCATGAGGAGGGCTTTTGAAACAGGCTAAGCAGTCCAGGGATGTGGCTTGTTTGGGTAGCAGCTAAGCCTGGGAAGCCAGTCACCTTTCCCAGAGGCCATAGAGAGAATTCTTGTTTGTGCATGCTGGACTCATGATCCCGAGGCCCCTCCTGGCACTGGGAACCCTGGATTCAAGGATATTGGTCTCTTCCTGGCCCTTCCTCATGGAAGTAGCTGGGTCTTCTCCAAAAGCCCAGAGTCTTTCCACCTCCTGTTCTCCCTGTGAGTTCCTTTCAACCTCTCCTGACAACTTCTCCCCTCAAGTACTGTGTGAACAGGACCACCCCTCTCTGGCCTCCTGTCCCATCTGAAAGGTCGTTGGGCTCTTAAAGAAAAAAAATACTAGACTATCCCTTTTTCTCCTCTGAGCTGGCATCTCCCATCCCTGATTCCAAAGAATTTTGCCAACTCCTCTGGGAAGGCTCCTTGAAGCAGCCTGGGCAGCCTTCCAGGGGGAGAGAGGATATGAGGCTAAGGAGGCAGGGGGGCATCAACAGGGTCTGCCCTGCCTCTTCCCACCTGCACTCAGGCCATCTGCTGCATGGCAGAGAGGGAGGTGTCTGTGGCTCAGGCCTCTTTGAGGGGGCTCAGAACTTCACAGCATCCCCTCCCAACACTTCAGACTCAGAAAGGCCTTTGGAAAAGTTACCCCCCAAAAGCAATTAAAAGTGAATGTTCAAATGCAATTAGCTCAGAGCTCAGTGGAGATGAGGAGGCAAGTGCCTACTGGGAGACAGGGGTCAGAGATTCCAGGAGGCTGAGGTAGGCCAGGGGATGTGAGGCCAAGGAGGATGGGAGGTGTGATGACAGTGGGGGGTGTCCTGGGGGATATAGACATCATCGTTCATCAGGCCAGCAAGGACTAAGTGTGGAGGTTCAGGCTTGGTGCTCTCTCTGGTATCCTTGTTCTCCTGAGGCCTTGGTGTCTGCCTGGTGTCTGGTGGTGAGCCCATCACACAGTTAGGGCGGAGAGGCCCCTGGGCAGGCTGGGTCCTGCTCTCAGGAGTTCCCAGCAAGATGCAGGCTTGAGACCTAGGTATGTGGAAGAAGGAAGAGCACTGGAATAGGAGTCAGACAGACCTGGGTTCTAGCCCGGCCCCGTCCCTGCCTTACTGTGTCCCTCCTGGAGGACCTATCTATTGGCTTAATGAGATAATAGGTACTAAGTGCTTAGCACAGTGCCCAGGCACACAGTAGGAGCTCAGTGATTGCTAGTTGCACTCCCAAGTCTTAACCAACTATTAGCCTTGGCTGATCTTGAGAAAATTACTTTTCTCCTGGACTCAGTCTCTTTTTCTGTGAAATTGATCGGTGGGGTTGAGTACAGGGTTCTTCCAATGGTGACCTCTGTGGCTCTGGTCCCATCAGGAGGTGGAGGTACCTGCCTGCAGGGTGAAGTGGAGCCTGAGGCTCTGCCAGTGCTGAGGGAGGGGGGCATTCCTCCAGGAAACCCTAGATGGCTGGCAGGCTGGCAAACAGCAGCAGGTGTGACGTGGCGGCTGGATCATAAAGACAGATAAGGCCCACGGGGAAGGTGTGGAGCACAGGCTTGGGGGGGTGGGGGAAGAGCAAGGTGGCGATGGATCCGGCAGGAGTGAAGAGGCCCCTGCCCCGAGCACTGTGCAGGCTTTCAGGTGTCCAGCTTTGTGCCCCAGTGGCTTCCTGCCTTCTGGGCCTACTGTGCTATTTGCTCCCCTGCTCCCCCTCGATCTCAGCCAGCCCCATTCTACTTATCCTTCGTGGCCTAGCCAGCATTCCTCTTCAGGAAGCCTGCACCACCGTTCCCCAGTGTGGATATGATCCAAGTTTCAGAAAATGTGTCTGGGCCATAGTAACCCCCACCCCCACCCCCCAGAGATGGATCTTTCCATAAGAAGAACCTTGGACTGGGGAGGTGGAAGACCTGGGATCCAGACAACATGGCTGCTGTTACAAGCCCCTGCACTTGCTCTAGGCCTCCATCAACTCCTTTCTGGACATTTTGATGTTGAGGGCTGGAGAGGCTTTGAATTCTAAGTGCTGGAGAGGAAAGAGTCCTGGAAGGCTGCTTGGACCAGGGTCTTCTTGGAGGCTTTGCTTGCCATTGCTGGTATCCCACCACCCCATCTCCCAGCCTACTTCAACCCCCTCCCTGCCATCTCTTTTCTGCTGCCATCCTAAAGCCTCTGATTACCTGCTGCTGAGTGCAGTGAAAATCTCAGCCTTTCAGCTGCAACTGAGGCACCGCCCCCCGCCAGCCAGGCTGGTTGTCTCCCTCCATTACCACTGGGGATTCCAGGCCCAACCTTGAGAAATTTCTTCCTCAGAGCAGACCTGGTGTCCTTTCACCACGGACTCTGGCTGTCCTTCTGGCTTGTCTTGGAGGACACAGGGAATATAATCCATTCCCATCCTTGACTCTCACATTCTGGGGGATAGGGAGAGATGAAGGTCAGAAAGGAAGGGACTGAGGCTCGGTGAAAGTAGAGGGTTCAGTGAGTGGTAGAGCTTAGGGAAGGGTTTAGACCCTCAGTTAGGGCTGGGACTTGGTGAGGAAAAGGGCGAGGGAAAGGGGGAAGGGGTCTTCCTGAAGAGGATAATCAGAGAAGGATGCAGGGCCTCAGAGAGGTGGAAGGGGGCTTGGGTAGTCAGCTCTTTCCAGGCCACTGACCCTACCAACAGAGAGACTTTCCTTCTTTTTTTATTAAACAAATAGTTGTTAAAGGCACGGAACTGTCATAAAATCCACACCCGTTCCTCTCTACACTCTGTGCCCATCTGTCTTTATCTTCAGTGGGGCAGACCATGACCACCCAGGCACCCAGGGCTGAGTCATTAGCCCTCAGCCTAGACAGCTGGCTCTGGGGTACGGAGTCCCCCCCAACCCTAGCATCAGCCTCAAAGGTGGGGCAGTGGGTGGGGAATGAGGAAAAGAGGAACTAGAGAGGAGGCCAGGAGGTGATCTGAGTTGAGAAGAGAGCCGTTGGGGGCCTGAGCAGTAAACACAGTCCCCCACAATGTGGATGGTGGAGACGCAGCCTTGACACTGCCTACTTTGTAATCTGTGGGCATTTCTGAAGTCTTTGGGAGTGTGGCAGTTCTGGGAAGGGTAGGGCTGAGGAAAGGGGTGGCCATGGGAGTAGGTTGAGCTGAACATGGCTTGACACATCCCTGCTCCGGGCTGGGACCTAACAGTGCCAGGGGAGGACAGGTTGCAGAGCAAGGTACGAAGGCTTCCTGAGGACTGAGGATGTTTGGAGGTACTGGTACAGGTTGATCTGCCCCAGCCCAGCCTCTTCTCTCCTGTCCAGGGCCACTAAGATGTTGGTGCCCTCACTGAGACCAGACTTCCGTGTCAGATTCTCTTTCTGGAGTGAGAGTTTTACCTGAGCAGCCAGGATGATCAGTTTGAAATCAACCCAAGGGCTAGGCACAGTGGCTGACGCCTGTAATCCTAGCACACTGAGGCAGACGGATTGCTTGAGCTCATAGGTTTGAGACCAGCCTGAGCAAGAGAGAAACCCTGCCTCTAAAAATAGTTGGGTGTCGTGGCGGGTGACTATAGTCTCAGCTACTCGGGAGGCTGAGGCAAGAGAATGGCTTGAGCCCAAGAGTTTGAGGTTGCTGTGAGCTGTGATGCCACAGCACTCTACTGAGGGTGACAAAATGAGACTCTGTCTCAAAAAAAAAAAAAAAAGAAAGAAAGAAAAAGAAAAAAAGGAAAGAAAGAAAGAAAAGAAATCAACCCCCAACTGTTACCTTCTCCCAGAGTTCCCACTGGCCACAGGATCAAGCCCAGCTCCTTAGGGCCCTGGCGCTGACTCACTTGCTCTCTGCTGTCCAGCCACCCCAGCCTCCTTTGTGGTTGGACCTGGCAGCAGACACACAATCTTCTCTCCCCCAGACTTTTGCACATGCAGTTCCCTTTCCTGCCTGTCTTGGTAACCTCTGCATGCCCTTCAGGACCCAACTCAGGTGTCTTCTTCTCCATGAGGTCCTCCTGGCCCCACTCCTGGGTAGGCTAGGGCCTGCTTGTCCTCCCTGTCAGAGACCTCATCTTCTGACTCAAGCGTGGGTCTGCATGTCAGCCCCTGCAGGACACTGGCCTCCTCAGGCCAGGTTCTTCTTCTTAACTCATCTCAGCCCTCAGCACTGACCCAGAAGGACCCTGTGGAATGAAAGACTTTAAGAAGAAAGTGCCCATAATGTTTTTAGTCTAAACTTATTTTTGCTCTGGTATGGAGGAAGGATTTAAGAGACCCAGATAGGAGGCCAGAGGGGAGAGGGTGCTTCAGGCTTCTGGGGACAGGTTGTCTCCACTTGAGCTGGGCAGAGTCCTGGGGATAGAGGGCAGGGGACAGCTGTGCGAGACACATGGATGCACTGATTGGTGGGAGAGGTGAGGACAGTTTTTGTACAGATGCAAAGAACCCAGTAGGTGGTTATAGCTGGGGAGGCCTCCAGGTAACCTTTGGGTTATCTGGGGTCTGGAGCTCCTGAGTGAGGGCTGGAGTGTCATGAGGCCCTGGGCATAGAGGAGGGAGTTTTGTGCGGAAGAGAAGAAAGGCTATGGACGGTCTTTCATCGTGGTCCTGGGAGAAAGAAGCCAAGGTAACCATGTCTAAGGGTGGCAAGGAGGATAGTCAGGGGTTGGTGGGACCAGGCCACAGAGCTCACTGACCAGCAATGCAAGGACAGCGCCACCTTGTGGCTTCCTGATAACCAGACGTTCCCAGGCTAAGCAGCTGGGTGGCTGGCTGGGTGGGGTTTGGCTGAGGGTCACCCCCTGCTTCTGTGAAGCCCCAACCTTCATCAGTGTAGTTATCAGGGAATGTGGCTCCTGTTGCCCTCCTGCCAAGCTAGTTCCCTATTCATTCCTGGGGTGACTGGCCATTGAGACAGCCCAGAACTAAAGCCCAGCACTCCAACTCCAGGAGCTTTAAATGTCCTAAGTGTGAGGGTTGGCAGATGGGAGACACCACTGGTTCCTGTAGATTCTGGACTGCTCAAAGGGGCCAGGAGGGGAAGGGTCTGGCTGCCTGACCTTGAATGAGATGATCAACCTCTTTGGTGTGACCTGCCGTCTGATGATTTAGGCCATCCCCTCTCTTTTCCTCTTCTGACCTTTGCTGGGCTTTCCTTAGTGACCCTGCACGCACACACCAGAATCCCAGCCCCCCAAGCTTCTCTTCTGTCCAGGCCAGGCAGCTCCTACAAGTATAATTAAGTGGAGACAGCATGAAGGATGAGGAAACCAGGACAATTAATCAGCAAGGAATGACATTGGTGAAAACTCAGGTGCTTAATTAAGCAGGAAGAGCCAGAAGCCAGGAGGGTGGGCGGTGCGGGGGTGGTATGTATGGTGGGGCAGAGAGAAACTCATTTTTCCCACACCAACTTCTCCCGCCTCAGTTCCCACCTCCCTTCCCTGTCTGTCACATCCTGACTCGAATGCTAGTCCCCTGTTCAAGGCTCACACAGATCTTTGGGAAGGTTAGAGCATAGTGGTTAAACCCAGCTCTGATGCCACCTGCCTGGGTTTTAATCCTGGTTCTATCACTTATTAGCCATGTGACCTTGGACAGGTTATTTAACCTCTTGGTGTCTTACGTTCTCCCCCTGCAAATGAAGATGATGACATCTAACTCAGAATTGCTGGGAACTGTATGTTAGTCTAGTAAGTTGCTCTGGCTGTGCATGTCACATAGGAAATGTTCAATGAACTTTAGTTATGATAGTTACATCCAGGAGTCTCCCTGTGCTTAGCATAGAAGTTGTGCTACAATTTGAAGATAGCTTTTGGAAGGCTTCTGCTCTTCCACCCACCCCCCACGCCTAGTTCTCCTTGGGAAGCTTAGAGCGGTCAGGTACTTGCCAAGGCAGGATTTGACCCAGGCAGCCTAGCTCTGAGCCCTTGCGTTCACTTCCTCTACTCTCCTCATGGCCTGGGGGGTCTGCGCTGGTTCTGGGCCCAGCCTTTCCCACATCTACCAGCAAGGCACTAGAGGCCAGACCATGGTGCCTGCCCTTCCACATAGGCCCTGGGTTCCCTAACTCTTATTTTTGTTGCCCTCATGCCTGCCCTGAGGCAGGTCAACTTGTCCTGATCCTTCCACATGTGCAGGGTCCAGCCTGCTGTGTGTCCCCAGGCTGGGGCCTGCTCCTCTTTGATCCAGGGGCTCTCAAGGTGGATCATGTCCTCTTTTCAGAGAGGCTGTGATCTCCCGGAAGCGGCTGGGCTGCAATGGGCTAGGCCCCTCGGACCTGCCAGGGAAGGCTTTGGCCAGGCTGGTGGCTCCACTGGCTCCTGACACCCAAGGTAAGGGCTGGGAGCTGGACAGGGGTAGGGAGGGACTATGGCCCCACATCCCAGGTCATGTCTGTCTTCTACCCACCTTTATCTCTCTGTCTCCTTCTTCCTTGTGCTGTGTCTTTAGCAATTTCTCCATCTAATTCTCTATTGTGCTACTAACCTCCCTGAGCCTCAATTTCCTGACTGTACAATGGGGACAATACCTTGAGGGGATGTTTGGAGGAAAAGCAAAAGAGAGGATGCATGTTAAAGGCCTGGAACACCCCAGGGCTCGGAGGCCCGTGGCTGTGGTTGTGATGAGCTCCTGCCTGTTGCTGGACGGGGCTGCAGTTGTTCTCATGCTCTCTCTGTCACTGTCCCCGTTTCTCTTCCTTTCCATGCTCCCTGTCCGCCACGTCTCTCTCTGCCTCATGTCTCAGTCTCTCTAGGTCTCTGTCCTCTGTGTCGATGTGGAAAGTGCACGAGACTGGGAGTCAGGAGACCTGACTTGCTGTGTGATCTTGGGCAAGTCACTTCCTCTTTCTGGACCTCAGTTCCCCAGTCTGTAAAACAGGGTTGCTTAGCCTTACCTGCTTCCCTCCCTGCCAGGGTAACTGGGAGGATCACACGAGAGTTGTCAAGTGAGGGGGTCTCCTTCTGCACAGGGGTAGTTGCTGTGGTTGTTTTTGTCACTGCCTTAGGCCTCGTCTCTTTGTCTCTCTGGGTCTCTGGGTCTCTTTTTGTCTTTGTCCTGGCCTCTGTCTGCATCTTTGTCTTGCTCCTTGGGTCCTGGCTCAGTATTTCTGAGCCTCACTGGCCCTGCAGGACCACTTCATTGCCCTCTCCCCCTCAGTGCTGGTCATACCACTGGTGGACAAGGAGGCCGGGGCTGTGGCAGCTGTCATCTTGGTAAGAGTCTACCTGGGTAGGTGTGGGGTGGGATGGGGGAGGAGACCAGGGGAGGGAGTGGTAGCTGGAAAGAGAGTGGGTGTGTGTATATTTGTGTGTGTGTGTGAGGGGGGGTGAGAGCCACAAGCTGGGATGTAGTGAGGGGGGATGGAGCATTTCCCAGGCTCCAAGCCCTCCGCCCCACCTTGAATGAGCTGGATGAAGCCACTGGCCCCAGTAGATGACTTTCTGAGGGGTGCACAAGCCCCATCTAGTCTGTCAGCATCTTGGAAAGCCCAGCCCTTTGCACAGCCCTTGGTTCCTATCTGGGATCTTCCCAGATGGGCTAGGGACAGTGTCCAAGAGAGCACGAACACAGTGAGGTGGGAAGTAACTGAGAGGCACTGAGGAGGGAGGGATGACATAAGGCACTGAGTAGAGACAATGGGATAAACCCAGTCAGAGATTCCAGGTGGCTGGAGCCAGGGGTTTGAGGAGAGGACCCCAGCACAGGGCTGAGGCTGGGCAGAAGCCAGAAGGAGGATGGGCTTCCTGGAGGGGATGGGGCGGAGCCTCAGTGGGAAGTGGGGAATGATCTGAGAGGTGAGCAGGGCTGGGAACCCAGGAGGGCTCCCTATTGCCCTCTGAGGTCCCTCCTAGAGTTCCCAGGTCTCTGCTCTTCTATGGGGTGTGAGGTAGAGGAGGTTTGGAGGGTAGTAGAGGGAGGGGATGGTGTCCTGCCACTCTTCCAGTCTTTTCTCCGGTGTGCAGGTGGGGGTTCAAAATCCTTGTTCTCTCCTAGGAACCTAAGGGTGAGGGCCCCGATCGCTATTATGGGGGATCTGCTTCCACCAGAGTGGCTACCACTCCAATAAGAGGCAGGCTTAGGGGTGCAGACAGATAAATGAGCTGGTCTTGGTGCGCCTGCTCAGAGCTCATTAAAATGGAATTAAAGGCTTCCCAGGTGCCTGACCTTTCCCGAGCTGCTGGCGGGAGCGGGTGGTGGGTGTGGGGGAAGCTTGGAGGCGAGAGGAGGGGAGGACAGGGGTTCTTGGCTTGTGTCCTCTGCTCCCATCTGCCTGATTGAGGGAGACGAGGCCCCTGCTCGGTTTCTCCGGGAGCTGTTCCGCCCACCCTAGCTCCTGCTCCGCAGGGAGGGGATCTGCAGTTGGCACGGAGTTCTCAGTGGGTCCGGGCGCTTGCTTCCCCTCTCCTTGCTCCCTGTCTGTTCAGGAGGACCAGGGCCAGGGCAGTGTGCAGGGAGGGGGCTCAGTAGTGGCAGGTGGCTCACCTCTTTCTCTGTTGAGGAAAAAGGACTAGCGGTTCCTGAGAAGGACTTCCTGTGTTGAGGCTGTGAGGACTGGGTCACAAGGGAAGCAGAGTTGGCCAGGGGAAGACATTGGGAAGGTTGTTCATCTTGTGGGCAAGAGGATTGTCTCTGAGATCATTACTCATCTTGGGTCAGGTTGGGCCAGGAGTCCAGGCTTTGGCCTTCTCCCAGGGGAAGGAAAGGCCAGAGTGTGTGCGCTGTGCTGGCGTGTGCCTGCGTGTGCCCATGTGTCTGTCTCAGAGAGGGTGGTGGGGTCAGATCACTTAAATTTGAACCACTTGGCAGAAACTTGCTGTGGGCCCCATCCCAGGCTGAGTGCTGGAGCAAACCATATCTGCCTTCCAGAAGCTTCATCTAAGGGAAATCAGGGACACCCTCAGGCCACCACAGGCCAAATGAAATCAGCTCTACCTGCAGGTGCTCTGGTGGTAGAGGCTGGAGTAGCAAGGGTGCCGCATAGTAGAGAGAGCTTTTGAGTGGGACTTTGGGGAGATGGGTTGGAGGTCAACAGGCAGAGAAGAAGGGCAAGGATGTTCTAGGCAGAGGGACAGCATGAGCAAAGAAGGGTGGGGACAAGGGTAGTGGTGTGTTGGGGGAAGAGTGTGATCTTGGTGAGGCTGAAGTGGGAGGTGCGTGCTATTAAGGAAGATGCTACCTGGGGTTTCCACAAGCATCCCCTCACCTCCAAATACCCTGGGCAGTGAAGAGCTCTTGAAAGAGGATTATTTCCCATCTCCCTCTTCTCCAAGCTTGCACCTTCTCAACTCATGAAGAAATGCACTTCCCCGGGATGCACCTCTCCCCAATCATGCACATCTGATAGACGCTCCCTGGGCCACAGGATCGCACATCCTCCCAGAGGCAGCACAGGTAGCCCAGGACCTCCTAGATGCTACCAGATTCTGAGGGCAGAGAGTGCAGAAGGTAGAAGGAGTGCCACAGGGCAGATCTTTTCGAGGGGCTGAGTCACCAGCTCCTTCTTCACAAGCCCTGTTTCTCTCTCTGAGTATTCATCCCGATCCATCATCCATCCATCTATCCATCCATCCATCCACTCATCCACCCACACAACCATCCATCATCTTAAGTACTCACTATGTGCCAGGCACTGTCATCATCCTGAGTACTCACTATGTGCCAGGGACTGTGCTAGGTGCCAGGAATACAGAAGTGACCAAGACAGGGTCTGCTTTCACAGACCACAAGAAGTTTGGAAGGGTGGGTATGACAACCATTAAACAAGTGAGCAAAGTAAGGATAGAACTGCAAAGGGTGGCAGGTGCTAGCAAGGAAACCAGGAAGCCTGGCAAGGAGTGTTGGGGTCTGGTGGAGATGCAGTCAGTGGAGGACTGAGGAATACATTGTCTGTGTTCAGACTGTTGGACTGAGTTCTGGGCCTTTGCAGTTCACAGCTCAAGGCGCCTTAATTACAGATTCTTTGTGTGGAAAGTCTTTGGCTCTGTTCTTCAATTTTGGGATAATAAGTCTCTTTGAGGGGTGGGCGGCCCTTGGTTTCTGGCATTTGATACTTGATTTGTGCCCACTTCCCTCCCCATTCCCCCCATCCCTGCTGTGCCAGTCACACCAGCCCTTGCATGGGGATGTGATGTTCATGCCATTAGCCACATCAAACTTGGTGAGGGTGGGGGCTGTGGGCTGTGTTGGGCTTGTAACCCTCTCTAAAGCCCCAGGGCCAATGCTTAGTATTCCCACTGGACTCCTGACACCCACCCTGATTAGCAAGAGCAGGTGCAAGTGTGTATTCCTATTGGTAATCAAAAAGCCATGTGTGAATGTGTTGAGGGATTGCGTGTGTATGTGCATGGGGCACTGGAGTGTGTGCATGGCTCTTGGCATATGAACTCAAGTTTCCTATGTAGGTATGAATATTCATGGGTGGACTGAGTGGACACTGTAAGTGTTGGTGTGTGGATGTCTTTGTGTCCGTGACTGTACTTCGTGTGTATTTGTGTGTCTGTGTACCTCCATGGGGGGTGAGTGTGAATGCATGTGTGTGTGGGCCTGAAGTTCTTTACGGGAGTGTGTATGTGTGTTTGTGCACCTGCTGGGTGGGAGTCAGCTGAGGCAGCCCAGGACTGTGTGCCGAGGAGGAGGAAGGATCAGGGGATGGAGGAGGACTCTGGGCTCCCTCTCTTTCTCACAGCAGCCTGTTTCATCTCTCAGCTCTGTACCTGGGGCCAAGCTGTTTTGGCAGCCCAGGAACTCATGGCTCCCAAAGCCCCAGGGTCCCAACTTTCTCTGTCTTCCTGAGAGATGGTTCCAGGTAGAAGGAACAAGAACCATGTACTCTTCCATGTACTAACAATAAAATGTCAACATATTTATGTAAACCACATGCAAATGAACCATGGACCCAGCTTCTTTCAACCCCATGCCTTGTGAGAGTCATAGATACGACTCATCCAGGGCTTAAACGTCAACACCATCCTTGACAGGTCATGGGTCTCCAGATTTTCCTGTCTCCAGTTTTGCTCCATCCAATCCATCCTGCCCCATCAGTGGACTATGGCCCTTAGAGGCTAGTCTGCCATGGCTCCCCAGTACCCTTGGGCTAAAGTCCAATTTCTCAGTCTGGCACTCAAGGCCCTTCCCTCTGTGGCACCATGGACCGCACCTCTGCCTGGGTCCTCCTCTCTCCACTAGGAGGGCAGCCTCCTGCCTTCAGGGTTCCCCTCTCTTCAGGCTCTACTTGTCCCCTCCATGCTTCAGTGCCAATCCAGGAAGCCTCCCAGATGCCCTCCCCTCTGAGCTACCCACCTAGTCTGCCTTCCCCTTCTTCCTCAGGTATGAGGTTCTGCACCACCCCCAGTCATGTCCCCCACTCATCCCGCCCCAGCCAGACTGTGAGCTTCCTGAGAACCTGCTGGTCTCCTCCTCCCCATCTGGTCCTGGCAGGGGACCCAAAGCCAAGGCAGTCAGGCACTGCTGAGTTGGGGGGGAGGGTGAAGGAGGGGCTCCTGTTGCAGGCAGGTGGTGAGCAGTTTTGAGTAGGCGCTGGAAGCTGGTGACGCAGGTGGGGAGCCTTGTTGGCAGGGCCGGTGGTGGGCACCTAGATGGTGGTATCACCCCTTCCTCCCCCACTTTCTCTCATTTTCCTCAACAAGCACCCAAGCAGGTGTGGGGGAAGGGACTTCATAGAGTATGAAAGATAGGCAGAGGGGATCCCTGGTGACTGGCACAGGGAATGTGGAGAAGGATGGGATGCTGTGTGTGGTGGTGAGAGTGGGTCTGGAGAGGGGAAGGCGTGGGTAGAGAAAGGGGTGGAGTGTGTGGTTCCGGCCTCACTTTGCCACTTTCTGCTACATGATCTTGGATAAGTCACTCAATCTTTCTGGGCCTCGGCTCATCTGCAAGGTGGAAACTTGCATCACACAGTAGTGAGACTCACATGTAAGGCAAAGTGCTTCATCAACCCATTCATCGATTCATTCATTAATCCATCCACCTCCCCACAGCAGATCCATCATGCTGGACCCCTATCAAAACCTAAGTTAGATGGTGCTGGGAAGCTGATGCTGCTGCCACTAATTTCATATTCTAGGTCTGAAGGGATCCATGGGCTGGGAGATGAAGGGTCAGAAGTCCCTCCATCCCCTGAACTATATACTTGGACTGTGCTGTTGATGGGACAGTGACTGAAAAGACAGAGACAAAAAAGTTCCACTTGTTTGGATCAGCCTTGAAAGGCTTCCTGCAGGAGGGGGTTTTTCTGGAGCTATCTCCATGGTAGGAGGATGGCTTATCATTCAGGCCCACAGACTGGAGTGTGTATGTGCTGGTGTGTGCTGGGCACCGAGAGGGCGCTCTGGCAGAGACTGAGGCTGGGAGAAGTCACAACAGAGTCACTTCTCCGGTTCTTCTAGGTGCACTGTGCCCAGCTGAGTGACAGTGAGGAGTGCAGCCTGCGGGCAGTGGAGAAGCATGTGAGTTGGGGGAGAACCAGAGGTGGATGGGGCTGTTGAAGACCCTTATCACAAGCTGGTTGGGATGATGTCCTGGCCAGGGAGCTGGACAGACCTGCTTGTCAGTTTCAGCTCCGCCCCTTTTGAACCGTGTTACCTTAAGCAAGTCACTAAACCACTCTGAGATTCAGTTTCATATCTGAAGATGGGGATAATGATAGCAGTGACCTACCTGGGGTAATGGTGACATAAAATGGATCAAATACTTTGAAACACTCCTGGTGTCCGACTTAACAATGGTTAGACTTACAATTTTTGACATTAGGATAGGCTTATGGGGGACATAACCCCATCATAAGTCCAGGAGCATCTGTACTTAGGAAGGACTAGCTAATGATATGGGGCTCTTTTATGCCCAAGATTTTGTGATTTTGTGACTAACAAGGACTTACAACTTCCCATGGGTGCCAGGAAATTTGACCCTGTCCTGTCTTGGAAGGATCTGGGGTGGAGACAGACAGATCCTATACTTTCCCGTTCACCAGCCCAGGGACGCTCCAGGGACAGTGGGAGCCCTCAGGAGGGTGGAGTCCCCCGGGATGGGTTTGTGATGGGCTCCGGAGTGAAGTTAGAGGGAATGGCTGAAAGAGGTGAGGAGTCCTGTGGCGGCGAGCGCGATGAGGCGGGGCGCGAGCGGCGCATTGACGGCCCCGCCCGCTCCAGACCCTGGTGGCCCTGCGGAGGGTGCAGGCCGTGCAGCAGCGCGGGCCGGGCGAGGCTCCCAGAGCCGTCCAGAACCCCCCAGAAACTGTGGCCGAAGACCAAAAGGGAAAGGTTGCGTACTCCGACCAGGACCGAAAGATCCTGCAACTGTGCGGTGAGAGCCGGGCCTGGGCAGGTTCTGAGGGTAGGACAGGGTCGGTGGAGGGGAGGAGCCTGCGGTGTGGGCGTGGCCAGACAGGTGGGGCGCAGCCCGGATCCGGGTCGGATCCAACTGGTAGGCGAGGTCTGTGGGGTGGGAGGCCTAGCGGAGCCCGAGGTAAGCTCGAGGCTGAGCATAGCCTTGCAAGAGTCTACGGATGGGGAGGCATCTAGAGGAGTGGGCCACCGAGGCAGGGCGGAGCCCTCTGTGACCCGGATCCTGCCCTTGCAGGTGAGCTGTACGACCTGGATGCCTCTTCCCTGCAGCTCAAAGTCCTCCAATATGTGAGTCCCAGGGCCCTTCTCACCCATCTCCCGCCCAGTTTCTCGGCCAGGACTCAACGTCCGCTCGAGCCCTCTATTTCATTTCAGATTCCGATGTCCCGCCTCTCTCCTCTCTTCCCGAGAGGCGGGAAGGGCAGGGAGTGGTAGGGAGGCCCCAGACCCGCAGTCAGCCTCTCGCTCTGTCTGTCCCTCCCTCTCAGCTGCAGCAAGAGACTCGGGCATCCTGCTGCTGCCTCTTGCTAGTGTCCGAGGACAATCTCCAGCTTTCCTGCAAGGTGAGGACCCAGGTCCACTGCGATGCTGGGCTGGGCGAGGGAATCAGGTCTCTGAGAGGAAAACCTTCCTGTTTTTTTAACCGGCCCCGCCCCTCCTTCCTCAGGTCATCGGAGATAAAGTGCTGGGGGAAGAGATCAGCTTTCCGGTGAGTCCGCCTGTCCCCTGGAGTAGGCCATTAAGGCGGATAGACACCCCTGCGATCTGCGTGGAGTACTTGGATCCTCTAGAATCTCTTGGAATCTGATGGAATTATCTGGCTTTGGGATCCACTTAGAACTGTTACAAGGGATCACAGCCTCTCAATGATCAAGCTCTATTAGGAGAAATCTCTTATCTACAGAGAGGCTTTCTTGGGATTAGTCACCTCTGTTGAGATCAGTGAGAATCCTTGGAGTCTGCCTAGTCTCTTCCTGTTGAGAAGACTCTAGAGTCCCCTGTAGCGGGTTCTGCCAGACTCCCCCTGCATCTCTCTGCTCCTCAGTGTTGACCCCATTCACCGTTTGGATTGACCAAAGAGTTCATTGAAACTTCTAGACTTGAGGGTAGTGTTGGGTTGAGATCCCTTGACCTGGAGAGAGTGGGGCCCTGACTAAGCCACCCCTTGTTCTCCAGTTGACGGGACGCCTGGGCCAGGTGGTGGAAGACAAGAAATCCATCCAGCTGAAGGACCTCACCTCTGTAAGTTATGGCCTGGCTGAACCAGGGGATGGGAAAAGGGGAAATGCCATTGCCAGTCTCCAGAGCCAGAGTCTCTGGGACAGGCCAGCTGAGGAAAAGGGGAGACAAGAAAGTTGTCTGGGTACTTTCACCACCCCATCTCCATGTCATAGAGCCTCTGTTCCTGCATGAGTCCCTTAGAACTGCCTGTTGCAGAGTGTGGTGGAGGGCTGGGAAGGGAAGCATACCCCTCCCTCCTTCCCTGCCTTGACTTACCTTCCCATAGCAGGAGGATGTGCAACAGTTGCAAAGCATGCTGGGCTGTGAGCTGCAGGCCATGCTCTGTGTCCCTGTCATCAGCCGGGCCACTGACCAGGTGGTGGCCTTGGCCTGCACCTTCAATAAACTTGGAGGAGAATTGTGAGTCTGGGCAGGGTGATGGGGGTTGGGAGACTTAGCTGAGAGGCTGGGCAAGGTGCCACTAGGGTAACACAGTGGGAAGGGTACTAGACAGGGGGCTACTGTCCCAGCATTGGTGATCAGAACATTTTGTTAGTGCAAGAGACTATGGGGTTATGGAGGCTTCCAGACAGCTGCTGTGGCCTGAGGCACACAGGTCATTGCAGACTCTTCATTTGGCTTATTTAGAGTCATGCTAAAGCCCAAGCTGGTTGCCCTTCTCTTCCTACTACTTCCTACAGCTTGGACTATCTGCTCTTAGGGTGCTGGCCTTCTCCCCACTTGCCATCCCCTATTTCTGCATTCTTGCTAGAAACCACCTGATGTAGGTGTCAATGTACTCTGGGATGGGTGGACCTTCTGGCAGCACAGATTATGATCGATACAGTGGACAGTGGCTACAGGGAATAGGCTTGGAGTCTGGGGGAAGCTGTTGATCATTTGAGCCTCTGACAGAGTAACACTGTACAGGGCACAGTGTCCAGGTAAACAGACTTGGAGGCTTAGTCAACAAGCATATCTCCATAACTGAGATTTGGAGATCAAATTTGGGATCCGGGAATGGTATTATGGATAAATTTCATGTGCTATCCCAACTCATTAATTGGTAGTAGCTGCCTGAATCATTGTGTTATGAATAGATCTTAATTCTGTGAGAAACGGCATTGTGTCAGATTAGCCATGTCTGTCCAGGGTGAGGGTTCACACTTGGGCTGACAGATCTAGCATTTTGTGCTGAGTCATACAGGTAGAGAGAAGTAGGCAGATGAGGGGTTGAGTCCTGATGCAAAGAGATGCTGACAGGATGGTGCCCCTGGACTGTGAATGAGCAGCCTGGAGCTCCTGAAGGAAGTGGAGACAGGAGAGGTGTTGGAGCCCTGGGCTGAGGCCTGCTGGGGTAGGGCAGAGACCTGGGAGTCCTGGATCTGAGCATCAGGACCTGCCTTTGAAGAGCTCTGTAGACAGTTGGGTGGGCCTGGGGAAATGAAGATAGGGATGAAGCAGAATCAGCTGTGACATTTGGAACTGGTAGGCATCCTGGTGGTGGGAGCATTTATATTGTTCAGCAAGAACACATGGAGCACCTAATGTGTCCTTCTAAGTGCTGGCCAGATGGCCTGGGGAAGGCCTTTGGGAAGGGGAGTCTAGAGTGAGTGGGAAGAGGAGTCTAGCAGCAGCCATGACCTCTGGCTATTGGCTGTGGGACTGGGTTCTAGTGTGGCCCCCAACATGGAGGAGAGGTGATATTACTAGGAAGGCAAGATGGGTTTTTCGTAACAGCCCTAAGCCTCAGGGCAGGGGCAGGGCCATCTCTGGGTCCCACATATTTTAGGGAAGGAGTGTTGAATGACTACATGAGCCAGAGTGGAGCTCAGCTCAGTGTGGTGACTGTGGAGAAACTTCCTGGAACACAGCTAAGTAGCAGAGCACGGGGGCTCCAGAATCGCTTCTGCTTGGATTAGGATGGGGTTGGTGGCAAGGACAGGGTTGGTGTACAGGTAAGACATTAGCAAACACATCCTGGAGCCAGGCTCCACATTGGCTGTGGGTGATACTGCCTTAAGAATTGAAGCTTATTTTCAGGGCATAGAGGGAAGCTTTTTTCCTACCCTAGAATAGATTCTAGGTTGAGGGAACAGGGTAGAAAAAAGCATGAAGGTGTGAAAGAGCCTGAAGCTTTCTCAGAATGATGATCGTAGTAGTATGGCTCAAGCTGAGAAATGCCCATGGATGAGGGGTGAGAGGAGGGTGGGCCCAGAATGAGGGACCTCGAATGCCATGGGAAGGAAAGTGTGCAGACAGAGCCAGGGTGGTGGGCTTTGGGATCTAGACCTGAATCATGTGATAGCTGGCATTATGGGGGATCCTCCAGCAGTAGGGAGCACTGAGGCCAGCCAAAAAGAGGGAAGGGCCCTAGGCAGGGACATCTGGGGGCAGAGAGATGGGGGCTGAGGCAGGCTCCCACCCTATGATGCCCCCCCACATTGCTCCACTCTGCCCCATGCCTCTCCCTGATGACGAGTCATTTGGTGGCCAGATTGAATGACCTCAACAGGACTGAGGGTTGATCTTGTTGGGCAAGAGCTAGCTCCATGAGTAGGGCCAGCCCTGACTGTAGCTGGACAAGACAGGGTAGTGCCACTGCCCCTCCCTAAGGCTGGAAGGGCCCTCAGGGAGAGCAGGAGAGCACCAGCTCTAGCCTGGGCAAGTCTCTAATCCGGGGGAGGAGACTTAGCTTTGATCTCCTTTGGTAAATTCCAAATAGAGCAGGGAGCTATGGCTTTGGCTTCAAGAAGCAATAGACCTGACTTGGCGCCTGTAGCTCAAGCGGGTAAGGCGCCAGCCACATACCCCAGAGCTGGCGGGTTTGAATCCAGCCCAGGCCTGCTAAACAACAATGACAACTACAACCAAAAAATAGCCGGGCGTTGTGGCAGGCGCCTGTAGTCCCAGCTACTTGGGAGGTTGAGGCAAGAGAATTGCTTGAGCCCAGGAGTTAGAGGTTGCTGTGAGCTGTGATGCCACAGCACCCTACCCAGGGCGACAGCTTGAGGCTCTGTCTCAAAAAAGAAAAAAAAAAGAAGCAATAGACCAAGGAAGAAAACACATTTTGGTTTGAGGAGGATCAGATCCTCCCCTCAGGGAGCCCCCAGTCTAGGGTTAAGGCTTTGCTGGTCCCAAGTGCCTATACCGTAGAGCCTGCCCTGGGAGGAGAGTTACGCTTAGTGGATAGCTCACTGATATTCTGGGGGAATGGAAGCTAGGAGAATGGGGAGAGAAGCCTGCCTTCCCTTCCCTCTCAGGTGACACTCCCCCACTCCTTCCCCCACTGTCCAGGTTTACAGAGCAGGATGAGCATGTGATCCAGCACTGCTTTCACTACACAAGCACAGTGCTCACCAGCACTCTGGCCTTTCAGAAGGAGCAGAAGCTCAAGTGTGAGTGCCAAGTGAGTGACCTGCCTTCAGCCTTCCTTGGGGATCAACTCACCCAGCTCTCAGCCCCAGAGAGCCATCATAAGAGAAATGCCCAG
This sequence comes from Nycticebus coucang, assembly GCF_027406575.1. Lineage (NCBI taxonomy): Eukaryota > Metazoa > Chordata > Mammalia > Primates > Lorisidae > Nycticebus > Nycticebus coucang. The sequence continues at coordinate 65,549,480 of NC_069793.1, read as the reverse complement.
GTCTTTCTGAACTGATGGCAGACCCGCCTGAGGCAGCTAGGTAGCCTAGTGACTTGGAGGCCTCAGAAAGAGGGAGGTCAAGGAGTTCCTCAGAACCCATACCACTGGCCCCAGGCACCGTATGTGGTCGCCCTCTAGTGTTCAACACGGGTACCACAGCAACATCTGGGCGGCAAGAGCCTAGGAGAATGCCAAAGCTCTGGACTCTGGAGACTCCTGCCCACCTGCACTGCGGGCATTCCACCCCTACCCCCACTACTGCACTCGGTAGCTAAATGGTATAATTGGATATGGACAGTTTCCAGCCTGTCTGGGGGAGCTCCAGGGGAGGAATGAGAAGACCTTGGGGCTGTGGGAGGCAGGGGGCTGGATAGGGTAAGCCCTGCAACCCAAATCTCTTGTGATCCCCTCTTCCTCCATTCCAGGCTCTTCTGCAAGTGGCAAAGAACCTCTTCACTCACCTTGGTGAGCCCACTGTTCTCTGTGGCTGGCAGGAGGGCGGGTTTGGGGGCTGACATTTGGCGAGGAGAGGTGGGAAGGCTGGGCCTTGGGGCTCTAGCCTGGTCTCATCACTGTCCCATGCTTCTCTCTCCCCCAGATGATGTCTCTGTCCTGCTCCAGGAGATTATCACAGAAGCCAGAAACCTCAGCAATGCAGAGATGTGAGTGAATCTAGCCAGGGGATTCACTCCTGAGGGAGGCTCTAGGCCTCAGGGCTTATCACTTCATTTTCCTCCCTTTTCCCCTTGTTGCCTTAATGTGGGACCACATCACCTTTTGAGTGATCCTTTATTTCATGGCTGCCTGCTTCACTGAACTGTGAGCTCTAATGACAGCAGGGGCAGGGCTACCCTTGCCTGCTGTATGTTCTCAGTTCCTAACAGTGGCTGGCACACAGTAGATGCTCAAAAAAATTATTTGAATGGGTGATTGCCCTGCAATCAGCCAGTCTGAGTAGAGTGTCTCACCTCCAAGCACTCCTCCAGGCCTCAGAGATCCTGCCTTTGCCTCATGAGAGGTGGCAATGGTGGGGCAGGGTTGTCCAGACTCTGCAGACCAGCCCTCCCCTTACCCCTCTGCAGTTGCTCCGTGTTCCTGCTGGATCAGAACGAACTGGTGGCCAAGGTGTTCGACGGGGGCGTGGTGGACGATGAGGTGAGGGAGTATGTGGCCCTGAGGGCTGTGTTGGAGTCCGATGGGAGCAAGCCCTACGTTTGCTGGTCCCCTCTGTAGCCGGGCCACTAACTTCTTCCTCTCTACTCCATCCCTACCGCGGCAGAGCTATGAGATCCGCATACCGGCCGACCAGGGCATCGCAGGCCACGTGGCGACCACCGGCCAGATCCTGAACATCCCAGACGCATATGCCCATCCGCTTTTCTACCGCGGTGTGGACGACAGCACCGGCTTCCGCACGCGCAACATTCTCTGCTTCCCCATCAAGAACGAGAACCAGGGTGCAAGCTCTTGGCGGCCCTGGCGGAGGGGCGGGGACTGGGCGGGGCCGGAGCGGGGTGGGGCAAGGCCGAGCCGAGTGTGGGCAGTTCTTCCCCACCACATCACGGTATAGCGTCCTAAAGCAGAGCCACGTGGGACCCATGCCTGGGCGGTCACCTGTGGGCACTCTGCGAGGGCAGGTTACGGCCGTACCCCTCGACCAGTCTTTCCTAGCCTCTGTCCCTTCCTCAGAGGTAATTGGTGTGGCCGAGCTGGTGAACAAGATCAATGGACCGTGGTTCAGCAAGTTCGATGAGGACCTGGCCACCGCCTTCTCTATCTACTGCGGCATCAGCATTGCCCATGTGAGGGCAGGGATGGGGAGAGAGGCAGGGATGGGGAGGGGCGTTCGCCGTTCTCCTCCCCCACTGGCTCACTCTCCTGGCTCTGTCCAGGCTGGTTGATTCCCTGGTCAGAGCCCCGATGCTGGGGTGCTGTGCAGCCTTCAGTACTCTCTGGCCACCTCTAGGCTCAATTTCCCATGTGAAAATTGGGAATACTATTTTTCACTCTGTCCACTCAGCCTACCAGGGACAAGAGAAACCCTGGTTGTCATAAACCTCCCCCCTTCTCTGGAAGCAACCTCAACCCAAGTCCCTGCTGAGCTTCATTTTGGGAAATGTTGGGTCCCACTTTCCAGGCCTGCTGGTGGCTCTAGCCTGGGAATCCCTCAGATCCCGGGCATCATACCCTTCCATGTTTCTCTTTCCCTGTCTTGGCCTCTGGGCTCTGCCACTGGGTCAGGCTTAGGAGGGGTGCAAAGTGCCACATCAAATGCTGAGAGGATCTGGGGAGGAGGAGCATGAGGTTAAAGGTGGGGGTGGAGGTCTATACTCTGGGCTGGGGCAGAAAGGCTCAGGGTGGGGGCAGAATGGGACAGGAAAGGGGTTCTGCCAGACCTCTTTGTCCTAGTCCTGGACATTTCTAAGAGTTCACAGACATTATTCTCAAGCCTCACTTTTCCCTGTCCTAGTCTCTCTTGTACAAAAAAGTGAATGAAGCCCAGTATCGCAGTCATCTGGCCAATGAGATGATGATGTACCACATGAAGGTGAGTGAGGCCTGCAAGGAGCGACTGTCCTCCTCCCAGCATCCCCAGGAGCCCCAGGCTTAGGCAGGACTTCCTGATTACTGTTTACTGAGGATGAGAAGACAGATGCAGAGAGACACAAGGCCTCCTGCTCACCTTAGGGCCAGCCTCCCTGCCCCTATTCCCAGAGCCGTTTTGAGTTCAGCCCCAAGGCTGGAAGGAGCCAGTAGGACCAGCCCAGGGAATAACTTGGTTCAGCCAGATATTTCCCATGTCCAGCTATTTACCAATAATCCCCACCTTGGGAATTCTTTTTTTTTTTTTTTTTTTTTGTAGAGACAGAGTCTCACTATACTGCCCTCGGGTAGAGTGCCGTGGCGTCACACGGCTCACAGCAACCTCTAACTCTTGGGCTTACGAGATTCTCTTGCCTCAGCCTCCCAAGCAGCTGGGACTATAGGCGCCCGCCACAACGCCCGGCTATTTTTTTTTTTTTGTTGCAGTTTGGCCGGGGCTGGGTTTGAACCCGCCACCCTCGGCATATGGGGCCGGTGCCCTACTCACTGAGCCACAGGCGCCGCCCCACCACCTTGGGAATTCTTGAAGGCTAGGAAGCCCACCTGGGACGTTTCCACAGCTCCCCCATGTACAGTGGTCATATAGCCCTGGGAAATCCTCACTGCTGCTATTCCATTCCATTCCCAGATTCCACGTCAGAAAAGTTGTCCCAGACCTTAGTTGAGAGTTTAGGGTAATCACAATGTGGACATTTCCTATCACTTGTGTCCAAATCAGACTTTGTGAATATGATCAAAACTATAGCAGGAAGGGAGAACACTGGGAAATTCTCCCTAAAAGGAGAAATACTAGAGTTAGGATTTATGAAAGGCTGCATGGCTTGGAGCGTCACAAATGGTGACATCTTTGCTGAGGACAGGCTGTTACAGATAAAGGGTGGTCACAGGCAGGGAGGTGCAGTAGGTGGGCTGCAGGGCTATGAGGGAGGTAAGTATCTCCTGCTCAGTGACAATCCATGGATTGATGGCCCAACTGTGGTGCATTCTGGGTGAGGGACTCTTCACCTGCTGTGGGAATCTGTGAGGACTCTGGAAGGGGTAGGGGCTGTCTTCTAATGACCTGGCTGGTCCATTCTAGGTCTCTGATGATGAATATACTAAACTTCTCCATGACGGGATCCAGCCAGTAGCTGCCATTGACTCCAACTTTGCCAATTTCACCTATACCCCTCGCTCTCTGCCTGAGGATGACACATCCATGGTGAGCTAGCCCTCCTCCACTTGACTGGGGAGGCAGAGGGCATGCAGCCAGAGATTTGAGTTAGATGTGCATAAGAACTTCCTGGTAAGACAGAGTCTTCAAGAAAGGCTGTGGAGGCTCCCTCACAGATGGATTGGGGCCACAGAGCCTGCCCAGGGACTGGACTGGATGATTCTAAAGGCTGCTCCTGAACCATCAGTGCCCAGGGGATGTGACCTCAGGACTTGTACTCCCTCCCTGTTTTTCTAAGATTTGTGTGAACTTGATTCCAAGAGCTCTTGACTCTTCATGCTTAGATCACTTGGATGTCTAAAAAGTGCACAGCTCTGAGAATGCTTGGTTTGGCTATTTTATGGTTTTCTAGTTTAGATTTAAGGTTCTAAGAGTCCACAAATTTGAGTATGGGACTTGAAGAAGGGTCCAGGCAGAAGCCCCATCTTGATACTGACCATCCTCTTATCCGTTTTCCCGCCCTCTCCAGGCCATCCTGAGTATGCTGCAGGACATGAATTTCATCAATAACTACAAAATTGACTGTCCAACACTGGCCCGGTGTGTTCACATGCAGACAGCTCCAGTCTTGCCTCCCTCTGTCCTCCACTTCCACATCCACTGTTCCCAGTGTTCCGAGGAGGGTTCTTTTTGAGGTCAACTAGGGGAGGCTCAGTCTTAGGGGATGGGGAGGATCCATGAAGAGAAGCAATTCCCAGACATTGGGACTGTCAATAATGGCAAGACTTGGGGCTAGGCAGAGCCTGAAGGGTTTTCTGGAGGAGAGGCTGAGGTCCCTCTGCTGCCCTCTTCCCTCCCCCAGGTTCTGTTTGATGGTAAAGAAGGGCTACCGGGACCCCCCGTACCACAACTGGATGCACGCCTTTTCTGTCTCCCACTTCTGCTACCTGCTCTACAAGAACCTGGAACTCACCAACTACCTCGAGTGAGTGGCTGCATCCTCCTGCATCTGGTAGCTGCTGGGGTCCCCTTCCCAGAGACAAGGAAGTACCCTCTATGTGGCAGGCATTTACGTGTACTGTTTTATCAGCTCCTCTTAACAGGCCCACTTTCCAGAAGGGACTTACCCACAGCCACACAGCCAGTGAATAATGGCTGATTTAAACCTAGGTCTGCCAAACTCCAAACCAGACATATTTTTTTAGGAAGGGGACCCAGGTGTCCCCACCTGTCCAAATAGCTCCTGGACATCTTATCTAGCTGTCCTTTCTCTAAGAGGCCTGGAAGAGAGCTGTGGCCTGACCTCTTTCTCCTTTCTGTCTCCCCACCAGGGACATCGAGATCTTTGCCTTGTTTATTTCTTGTATGTGTCACGACTTGGACCACAGAGGCACAAACAACTCCTTCCAGGTGGCCTCGGTGAGACCCTACCCTCTTCACAGTGGAGACCCTCCCTGTGGCAATCTCACTCCCTCCCAGCCTGAGGAAGGAGGGAGCTGGTGAGAGCAGGAGCCAGGTTTGGAGCCCGAAGGAGGCTCTCCCTGGTTGCCCCAGTACCTAGGGAGGGGAGAAGGGCAGGAAGGAGCAGGACAATGCTTAGTCTAACTGCAGCGGTTCTCAACTTGTGGGTCGTGATCCCTTTTTAACAATGAAAATACATTGCGGCATTAGGAAGGTTGAGGACCACTGGTCTAACGCAATAGCACTTGGATCCACATGTGAGGAGTGACTGAGTTTTTCCTGGGCTTTTCCAGAAATCTGTGCTGGCTGCACTCTACAGCTCCGAGGGCTCTGTCATGGAGGTACTGCCGCTTGCTCACCCCTGTCCTCCTCCTCTCCTTAAGGCTACTGATACAGTCATGACCTAGCACCTCCTATTTGTAAACCATGCTCTCCAGACAGGCTGTGAGAGCTGCAGCTACTTCAAGGGCATGTCGGCTCATTGCCCTGGGTGGGCTTAGCGAGGTGCAGGTGGGGACTTTTGTTTAGCACATTTCCCTTTGGCTGTCTGGGAACACCTCATGCAGCTCCTCCCGCAAGCTTGGGATGGGCTCCATGCTCATCACACTCACCTGTGCCTTAGATTGTTTGGTTTGGGTCTGCCCACCTCCACTTAGGGGCAAGGACAAAGTCTGAGATGTCTCTGCGTTCCCTGCACTTGGCACAAAGTGGGAGCCAAATTTCCAAGGTCACCTTGCCCATGTTGCCTCTCACAACAGAGGCTGTCCCTGCTTGCACACCCCTAGAGATGAGGTGCTTTCTCTCTCTCTCTCCCCTGGGAAGCCTGGTGGCAGCCCTGGTTCTGCCCTCTGCCGCTGGGAATAAGCCTGCTCCTCCTCCGAGTGACAGCCCTTCAGCATCAGGAGACAGGGGCTTGCCCTTGCCTCATATCTGGCTCTCCTTTGCAGCAAACAAATGTTTTTTGCATGAATTAGTGTCTAGGACTCCAAGGGACCATTTCAGAATTTTTCCAGCTTGTGAGGCTCTCAGATCTTGTTGGGTCTCTCCATGTTGTGTGACAACTGAGGACTCTGAGGCTCAGAGCCAGCTAGGGCCTTGCCCTGGCTCACAGAGTCACACTAAACTCAGAAAGGGCAGTGGTGTCCTTGACTCCCTCTCTTTGCCTGCTCTGCTGGCCTTGGGTGCTGGGACCTGTTCAGGCTCTGCTCTCTCTCTTGGGGGTCAGAGGTGAGGGGAACCCTTCTGCCCCAGCTGGGACCCTATCACTCCTCTCCCCCCAGAGGCATCACTTTGCTCAGGCCATCGCCATCCTCAACACCCACGGTTGCAACATCTTCGACCACTTCTCCAGGAAGGTGATGGGGCTGTGGCTGGAGAGGGGGGAGTGGGAGCTGGGAGCTGGCTAGAGATAGGAGAAGAAGCCAAAGGGTGGAGGGTCCTGAAGAAGGTTGAATGGGTGGGGTGTCCAGCAGGAGGCCATGACACCTGTCCACTTGCCCTGGCCCAGGACTATCAGCGTATGCTGGACCTGATGCGGGACATCATTTTGGCCACGGACCTGGCCCACCACCTCCGTATCTTCAAGGACCTCCAGAAGATGGCTGAAGGTGCCTGCTGTTAGCCTTGCACCTTAGGGCTGGGAAGGGGCAACCTGGGAAACATTTGCCAGGGGAGGGTCCCCAGGGGATCAGCTCTCTGCCTCCTAGTATAAGCCTGCTCCTCCTTCAAGTGACAGACCCCCTGGCATTAACCTCTGCCCTGGCTACACAGTCCAACCAGAGAGGCCCCTTGGCACCCATCTAGACTGCCCAATTCCCTGGGCCACTCTGGGGTAGGCCTTGGGAACCTTGTCCTCAGAAGGGGCAAGGAGTCTGGGCCCCTCTCCTGGATGCCATCCTCCCCCCAACAGGGGGCTATGACCGAACCAACAAGCAGCACCACAGACTCCTTCTCTGCCTCCTGATGACGTCCTGTGACCTCTCCGACCAGACCAAGGGCTGGAAGACCACAAGGAAGATCGCAGTAAGTGCTGGCCCTCCCTGGGGAAGCACAGGCTAGGCTACACACCTGCCTGGCTCTGTGCAGCCCCTGTAGCACCCCTTCTCTGTGCTGAGCTCAGCCTGGCTGTATTTTGGGGAGACAGAAACCTAGACATCTCAAGGTGACAGATGGGGGGACTCAGAGAGGGACACAGTTACCAAGGGTCACATAACAAGTCAATGGACCAGAACCCAGCTACTCCTCCCCATCTGGGGCTAACCCATTGCTGGGCTGAGGCTGGTGAAAACAAGTTCTGAGGTGAGACTGAATCATCACTGGGCCTTGCTCTCTGTGCTCTCCTGGGAAAGGGCTGTCAGAGGAGCTTGGGTAGATGGATCCCATGCATAGGATGTGATGAGATTTTTTTTTTTTTGCCTTTTAGGAGCTGATCTACAAAGAATTCTTCTCTCAGGGGGATTTGGTATGTGTGGAGTGATTTCAGGATGTCCATGTTGAGGGAAGGTTGGGAAGGCTGGCCTAGGGTAGGGAGGGCTGGGTTAGCCTGAGCCTAGTACCTGATGGAGAGATGGAAGGAGCAGGCCTGATGATGTGATGCCTTTAGGAGAAGGCCATGGGCAACAGGCCAATGGAGATGATGGACCGTGAGAAGGCCTACATCCCCGAGCTGCAGATCAGCTTCATGGAGCACATCGCAATGCCCATCTATAAGTGAGCAAACCCACAGGGGTGGCTGGGTACCCTGCTCAGAGAGGGTTGGGCCAGGTGTGGACATCACAGTAAATGCAGGAGCTGAGTATGGCCTGGCCCAGCTCCCACTGATCTACCCATCTGTCTCTGGGCACAGCTGTCCCTTGCTTTGCCCTAAGTGGGCCATGCACTTCATCCTTGGGCCTCAATGTGAAGAGACCATCATGTTTTCCTTGTGGGTCCAGTCCTGTGCTTTAGACTCTTATGAAAGTTCTACCGCTGGTATAGCCCTAATCTTCCTTGCTGCCCACAGTCTGATTTTTGACCTCTAACTCTGACTTCATGCACCTGCAGGCTGTTGCAGGACCTGTTCCCCAAAGCGGCAGAGCTGTATGAGCGTGTGGCCTCTAACCGTGAGCACTGGACCAAAGTGTCCCACAAGTTCACCATCCGTGGCCTCCCAAGCAACAACTCGCTGGACTTCCTGGATGAGGAGTATGAGGTGCCTGATTTGGACGGCACTCGGGCCCCCATCAATGGCTGCTGCAGTCTGGATGCTGAGTGATCCCCTCCCAGGACCCTTCCCTGCCCAGGCCTCCTCCCACTGCCCTCCACTGGTCTGGCCAGACCCACTGGGAACCAGAGTCACTGGACTCTAGACCAGGACTTCCCATGTGATGCTGGGCAAGTGCTGACCTTCCTGGCCCTCAGCTTTCTTGTCTGTATAACGGAAGCAAGACTTCCAGCCTCACTGAGACTTTGTGATTTGTCCTTTGAGAGTACGGGGTGACCAAATGAGCAGTGGGCCCCGCTCTCTGCCTCTGATCGCACCTCCCAAGCCATTCTTTCTCTGAGCAGCTTGATGGTTTCTCCTGTGCTTCATTCTGCCACACCAGGTCTGTGCCCTTTTCCGCTGGAGGACCTCCACCCCTTGGGGTCTCTAGGATCCTCATGGGAGGGGAAGGTGGGACACCTGAGTGAACAGAGGGTGAGGCCTTGTAAACATCCTTACAAACAGTTTTGCTGGAGGACTAGAAATAGCCAAGCAGCACAGGTGCCCCCGAGGACCACCACTATACTGATGGTGGGGTGGGACCTGGGGGTTATGCGAACCCCAGGAGGAAGCTGCCAGAGAGGCAGCTCAGCACTCTGGGGAGAGGGAGCTCAGGAAGAAAGCAGGATGACAGTGATGGGCAAGAAGGGTCCCTGCACTAGGAGACAGGCCCAGGCATGCGTCAGCCATGCCTCTCCCTGCCTGTGTGATCCTGGGCAAGTCCCTCCCTCTGTCTTGGAAAAACATGAGGGTAAGACAATCCATTTTCTAAGATCCATTGTAGATCAGTATCTAAAATGGCTTCATAGTTCTGTGGAGTCCCACAGAGGCTTTGGAATGTCTCTGTCACCCTAAGGCACAGACAGCCCAACCCTGAGTCCCTCAGTGGCCCCCTGAGTGTATCCCCTCAGCCCAAGCTACTCTCTCTTCCTGCAGCCAGAGAGAGACCTGGCCTTAGCCCTGGCAGGGCTTTCTCCTCTTCAAGGCCATATCCACCTGTGCCCCGGGGCTTGGCCTCTTGGGTCAGCCCAGCCGCTGGCTTCTCTCTTCTCTGTTTTGTTCTGTATGTGTTGTGGGGTGGGGGGAGGGGGGCCACCTGCCTTACCTATTCTGAGTTGCCTTTAGAGAGATACGTTTTTCTAGGACTCTGTGCAACTGTTGTATATGGTCCCGTGGGCTGACTGCTTTGTACATGAGAATAAATCTATTTCTTTCTACCAATACTCCCTCATGGGGCTATTTACAGACTTTGTGCATGGTGTGTGTGTGGGTAAACAGAATTGGGAGAGGAAAATGCTCTTTGGAACTGCCTGTCTGCTGGAACCCCCACCTCTGGTGCCTAGCCCCTTTTCTGAGGCAAAGACCTGTTGGGGCATTCCCTGAGCCACCCCTGGGCCACATGGTGCAGTTTAGGAGTGGATGGCAGATGAAGAGGCCTGGCCATGGAACGGGGAAAGGACATGTCAGCTGGCAGAGATTGCAGACTATAAAGAGAAAACTGAGAGACTAAAGCAATTAGGAAGGCTCCTTGGAAAAGGTGGCCTGAAACTCCTCCTGGACCTTCCATGTGCTGGCCTGCCCTGGTCATGAGTGCTCACATGGCCAGGGCCTGGACCTCTGGACCTCTCCCTAGCTGCAGCAATGACTGTTGGTGTCCCCATAAGTCCCACATCCTAGTTTCTCTGGGTCCTGCCAAAGGGATATCCCTGAGTCAGACTCCACACCAGATGTAGCCCTGGATTGTATCTGTGGAGTCAGACCCCTGCCTTCCTGCCCGAGTACTGGCCCTGCACAGACAGAAAGGCAGACTCCTGGTGGGGGCCATAAGGAGGCTCTGACTGGCCTCTTCTGTCCTTCATTTGCTTATACCCCTTCTTCCCCTCCCCCTCTCCTGATAAAGAAAGGTTGTTATGTTAGGGCACTGAGGTCTCCATTCTTGGGGGAGGAAGAGGGGATAGGGCCATCCTGTGACCACTAGAATGCCCCTGGGATACAAGACGTGCTTTTGGGACCACAGAGCCCTCTGCTTCCTCTTCTCCCAGCCCAGCAGCCTGTCAAGACTTTGGGATCTGCTCCTCTGGGCTGAATGGTCTCGAGGCTTCTTAGCTTTCCCTTAGGGTCATGGCCCCCCCAGGCTCTTTCCTTGCCCTGCTGCTTTGGGCTCCCACAGTCTATCTCTTTCCTCTCACAGCCCAGGTCCCAGGCTTGGCCAGTGGAACTGAGTTAGGGGGTTGTCAGTAGATCCTGGACCAAGACTACTAAGAGATACCTATTCTAATAGTTCTTGGCTGATGGCAGGGCAGTGTAGGCTGACATGCAGGCCCTTTTGCCTCTGAGCTTCAACCTGACTGCGTGTGCAGGTTCCTCTTCCACAAGCCTTTGGGCAGAGGGGAAACAAACACAGCCTGGGTACAAACCCTAGAGGTTTTGCTCTCCTCCTCCCCACCCCACACCTGCTATTTGGCCCCAGCCCAACTGTCCCATGAAGCCCATGCTGTGACATATCTCTCTTTGTCACCAAATTGAGTGAACAACCTACAAATATTTCCTCCCGCACGCAGGTGCCTGTGTATGTTTGTCCCTGGTCTGGAGGGCCTCACGGTTTGAATGGGGAAATAGATCCAAACTCAGATGCAGGCCATGACAAACTGATGGGATGCCCAGCCATGGGGTTCCAGTCAGGGTCATGTCCCTGAAGAGAACAGTAGTTAGGTTGGAAACATGATCAGGTGGTGTCCTCCTATAGGCAAAAGGAAACAGGCTCTCCAGCTAGGAGGAACTGTACTTACAAAGGCCCAGAGAAGGGAGGAACTGGCTGGTGGAGAAGTGGAGGGATGGGGGTGGGGGAGATAAGCCCAGATCAAGAAGGGCCTTGAATTTCATTTAGGCTGTGGAGTTTGGCTCTAATCTGTGGGCAGTGGAGAGACTCAAGTAAGGGTTTTCAGTAGGAGAGTGACTCAGATGTGCATTTTAGGAAGATCCTACTGGAAAGCAGAGAAATTATTTCAATGAGGGAGTGTGGGCAGAGATCATCCTCTGAGCGGTATTCTGTGCCTGGGGTGGGAGAGGAGAGAAATTCCAGACATGTGGGATTGGCAAGACTTGGTGACCAATGCCATGGGGATACAGAGAGAGGACTGAGAGGCACTCTGGGAAGTGCCCTGGAAGGTGGGGTCCATGCTGCCCCAGGAAGAGCCCTGAGTGGCTGCTCAGCACCGCCCTAACATCCTACCTGGTGCTGGGTGGAGCTCTGGCAGGAGGGAGGGGCAGCTGTCTGGGGATGCCAGGGGAGAATGGGGAGGAGCCTTTTGCGGGCCATCAGGATCACAGAACACAAGGCTTGGTTGGGCTCACTGGCTTCTCGTAGCTTCCCTGCTTACCATGAGTCTGCGGAGTAGATGCTATTACTCCATTCTATAATCAAGTTGTCTGAGACTCAATTATCCACTGAGGTTAGGATGTGAGCCCTGCCTGTCTGACTCCTCTCCAAGGGCTTTCTCTGAAATAGGACACTCAGGAGGGCAGGGTCTCCAGCTACAGTCTATGCAGAACTGTTGTGGGGAACAAGGGAGGTAAGCAAGAAGTAGGTTGGGACCCTAGAGAAGGAGCTAGGATCAGCTTTGTGTGTGTGTTTGGGGCAGAGGGTCGGGTGGTGGGGCAACAGGCAAAAAGGGAGAAGTTTATGGCCACCAGGTGGTGCCAAACCTTTGCTGTCCTCAACTCCCAGGGGTCAGAGAATGGTATGTCGGGGTGGGGGTAGGGGCTGTTGGGACTAACCTCCCTCTTTGGGGGCTAATCTTACTTCCATTCAGGTTGAGTATCCCTTATCCGAAATTCTTGGGACCAGAAGTGTTTTGGGGTTTTTTTTTTTGGATTTCAGAATATGTATATACTGTGTGTATATATATATATATATTTTTTTTTTTTTTCTTTTCTTTTACTTAAGACAGGGTCTTGCTCTGTTGCCTTGGCTATAATGCAGTGGCATCATCATAGCTCACTGCAAGTTCAAATTCTTCTGGGCTAAAGTGATCCTCCTGCCGGAGCCTCCCAAGTAGCTGGGACTGCAGGAGTGCGCAGCCACACTTGGTCAGTTTTTCTATTTTTTGTAGACATAGAGTCTCACTATGTTGATCAGTCTGGTCTTGAACTCCTAGCCTCAATTGATCTTACTGCCTTGGCCTCCCAAAGAGCTAGGATTACAGGTGTAAGCCACCATACTTGTCCTGGATTATGGTAGAACCTCTGTAAGTCAACCACTCAAGGGACTGTAACAAACTGGTTAACATAGGGAGGTGGTCAATATAAGGAAGTAGGCCTGCTATACGGATATGTACATGTGGTGCACATCCGGTCTATGAAAGTTAGGTCAGCTTAGGGAGGTGGTCAACTGTGGTGATTCTACTATATTGGCATATACATAATGAGTTATCTTGGGGATGGGACCCAAGTCTAAATTCACTTTTTAAAATATACCTTATACACATAGCCTGAAGCTAATTTTATATAATATTTTTAATTATTTGGGGGCATAAAGCAAAGTTTGTGTATATTTAACCAGGGGTGGAGTTTTCTACTTAAGACATCATGTCAACACTGAAAAGGTTTTGGATTTTGGAGCATTTTGGATTTCAGATTTTCAGATTAGGTATCCTCAACCTGTGTGCCCCTTTCAACACTCACAAACACAGCAGCCTTCTCACACCAACACACGCATGCATACACACTCGGTTTCTCTTTCACATACAGACACCTCTACACCTATACCCTATGCAGACTCCACAGAGAAAACAGGGAAGTGTTTCTTGGGCACCTCCAGCCCCTGTAGCTGTTCTCTGAACAGGACTGAGGTCCATCAGTTCTACCTGAGTGAGATCTCATGTTCCCTGGGGGTGTCTGCCTGCTGAGTGCTCTCCCTCTGTGGGAGGATCCCTGGGAAGGCAGGGCCAGCCTTGCTATCAGGTGTGGGCAGAAGTGATGCCTCCCCCAGCCCTCTTCTATGTGTGAAATATTCTGAGTCAGAGCCAAGGTCAGGAAGGGGGCTAAGGATGGGAGGAAGGGATAGGTGATGAGGGCACTGCAGGCAAACTAGGAAAGTGGGCTGGGAGGAGGGGAGGTGCAGCAGGCCTTGGCCCACCCTCATTGCTAAGCCTCCCGGCACACAGTCTCCTTATCACAGGTGTGGTGGCGGGGTCCTGGGTGTGAGGAGAGGAAATGAGCCAAGGAAGGCATGAAGTAGCCAAATGGGTGGGAATGCAAAAAGGATGCAGACTCTTAGGAGGGTGCCTGGTCCAGGGAGGCGAAGGAGCTCCGTGCAGGAGTGGAGCCCCCCTGGCCAGTGTAGTGGGCAGACCAGGGCAGCCATTGCCCCAACGCCAGGCTCTGGACAGCACCTGGGTTTGGAGGGAATGAGAAGGGTGAAGGGAAGGAGGCAGAAGGCACAGTGGTGTAAGGAGATCAAGGATGTCAGAGGGGGCCACTTAGTGACATAATTCACACTTCTGGGTTCTCTCTCCTGAAACACAAAGCAAGAGCTGTCCCCACACACAGGCGCCTCTGCTCTCCAGGCTCTTTGCAGTCACTCTCAGCCTCTCTTCTTCTCCTGGTAGGATGAGCTTGAGGATTCCTCACTGTCCTAGTTTTTCCTTCCCTAAACTGAGGTGATGAACCCTGCTAGAGGCCTTTCAGATGAGGCAGGGAGGAGGAGACTTGTGTAGGAACGAAATCTGACAGGTGGCACTGCCAAATTGTCCTCTGAGGGAGTACCAGGGTGAGTCCAGGAAGCAAAGTGCCATCAGGTTTGGAGACTAATGAATCAGGAGTGAGAATGCAAGGTGAAGAGACCTCCTGCCAAGACAGCTGCCTCTCTCACCCCCTAAATCATCCCTGGAGAAACTATAGAACTGAGTGGGGATGTAGGATTCTAGGCAATGATAGCAGTGGCCTGGGGTGGATTGGGGATGGGGACAGGTAAGAGTCAAAGCTGGGCTGGAAGAGAGCACTTACCTTTCTCCTGCTGCTGGGACGGTCATTATATGCTCCCCTCTGCGAGATTCCTCAGGTGAGGAGCTGATGTGGAAAGAAGGGGCTGACTTGGTTTCCTTGGGCATCACCCAAAGGCTCCTCCCCCCATCCCTGGGCTAGTGGCTCACAGTCTAGGGCAGCGGTTCTCAACCTGTGGGTCGTGACCCCTTTGTAACAATGAAAATACATAGCGGCATTAGGAAGGTTGAGAACCACTGGTCTAGGGAGATACCTCATCTGGGCACTCCTTCTCTTATAGAGGTCCTAGTCAGTGGAGGCACCAGCTAAAAGCAGTGTCCAGCTTCCGCTGCGTGGTACAGCCATCACCTCCATCCTTACCTGAGCTAGGAGCCCAGCACAGACTAGGGCCTGCCTTCAGCTGGTCCCCAGCACACATCACCTATCTGACTCATGCTACCCTCAAAGGAGACATCTGCCTGCAGGTCTGAGAGGACCATGACTAAAAGAAAGAAAACAGCACACAAGTCTTAGGTAGACTTGCTGGAACAGATGGGCCCTGAATTTAAAATAAATGCTTTAAATTTCTTAAAGGGAGATATTAGTAACATGAAATAAGAACAAGAAATTATTTTTTAAAAACTTTGAGTATCAGCTTGGCACCTGTAGCACAGTGGTTGTGGCGCTAGCCACATACACAGAGGGTGGCAGGTTCGAACCTGCCCGGGCCAGCTTAACAATGACGACTGCAACAAAAAATAGCCGGGCATTGTGGCAGGCACCTGTAGTCCCAGCTACTTGGGAGGCTGAGGCAAGAGAATCGCTTAAGCCCAAGAGTTTGAGGTTGCTGTGAGCTGTGACCCCACGGTGACATAGTGAGACTCTGTCTCAAAAAACCCCCCCAAACTCTGAGTATCATGTATGAAACCATAATAGTTGAAATAAAGTAATAAATAAGTAGAGCAGGCTTCAACTAAGAAAAAAACAGTGGACTCTGAGGATCTGCTGCACAAACACTTGGCAAAAGCAGTAGGAAAGGAATCAAAAAATAGAAAGTATGAGAGAGAATGAAATACAAGCGATGGGGAGGGTTAATAAAAACATATGCAGTATTTCACAAATTTAAGACTGCAAAGAGAAAATTCTAAAAACTTTCAGAGAGAAAATGCAGCTCACCTAAAAGGGAGAACGAGGGTGGCGCCTGTGGCTCAGTGAGTAGGGCGCCGGCCCCATATGCCGAGGGTGGCGGGTTCAAACCCAGCCCTGGCCAAACTGCAACAAAAAAATGGCCAGGCGTTGTGGCGGGCACCTGTAGTCCCAGCTGCTCGGGAGGCTGAGGCAAGAGAATCGCATAAGCCCAAGAGTTGGAGGTTGCTGTGAGCCGTGTGACGCCACGGCACTCTACTGAGGGTGGTACAGTGAGACTCTGTCTCTACAAAAATAAAATAAAATAAAATAAAAGGGAGAATGAATCATGTTATCATCAGAGTTCTTAACAGTATTCACTGCTGGTTGGAATGCAAAATGGTACACCCAAAGAATGCTTGCACACATCCCCTACACTCAACAGATAATAAACGGTCTTTCTGCATATACCAAATATTTGAAAAGCGACCACCTATTAGGCCACAGAGAAGCCTCAAGCCTCCAAAGGATCAATGACGCAAAGTTTTCTGATCATAGTGCAATACTATGTAGATATTAACTACTATGTAGATATGTAGATATCGATGTAGTGTAGATATTAACAGACATGAATAACAAAATAATGATTAAAATTTCCACGTAACTGGAAATGAAATAGCATGTTATAAATTACTTTTAAGTTAAAAAGAAAGCAATACAGAAAATTATGAAATACTATACATAAAACAGTACTGTCAGAAAAAAAACTCCACTATATTCTGCACCAACATTTGTGAAATGGCTGAAGCAGTAATGGTGAAATGCATATCTTTAAATTCATTTGTCAGGAAACAGAAGACTCTAAAAATGAAACAAATGAGTTCAGCATTCAACTCAAGAGGCTTCACTCCATGTGCCTGTGAGTTTTTGTTCCTCCAGACATCAGGTGCACAGGGTTGAGCTAATCATACTCCTCAGTTCTGTGCAGCGCACCTGCCCCCAGCCAGTCTCCTCTGAATCCCTTAATTGCTCTTGTTTTGAGAACTTATCAGTCTCTAAGAGGAGATACTTTCAGAGAGTCTCTGGCAGGTTCCAGGCCTGTAGAAAGCTTTGCTAAATGCTTACTGAGTGAATGAAAGAATAAATGAATGTGCAGAAGAGTACAGTTAAAGGAGGAAGAACAAATGACCCAATTAGTAAGTGAATATAGGTGAATGAGTTCTAGAATGAAAGTGTGGGTGAATAAAGAAGGTAAGGGCGACTGGGTTGGGTGAGTCAGTGCATTGATGAATGACAGGTGGGTGAATGGACGAGGAGTGGGATGAGGGAGGGCGGCCCATTTGCCCAGACTTTGGGGATTGCTCTCCTGACAGCAGGCACAAGCTGAAGTGGCTGCAGGTCTGTTTGGTGTTCTGAAGGGTCCCTAGGCTGCATGCCTGCCCCATCAAAGAAAATGTTGGCAACCTCATGGGGGAATTAATACTTGGGAAGACTGAGAGGGACTGCAGGGAGAAGAATACGGTGTTCCTAAATCTGAAGACCAACCGCTAGTCCAGGCAGCTGGAGGTGAACTGGCTCTGCTGAACAGAGGCCCTCATCCTCCCAAGCTCAAAGTAAAAGCTGCCCAGACCTGGGACTACAGGGGCAGGGGCCTTGCAGCAGCCCCACTTCCCCACAGCAGCTGCAGGGCTCAGGTCAGGTAGAAATACCAGGTCTTGAAGGAGCAGTGCCTCATGTAGCGCTCCTGGGAACCGTGGCTGTCCACGCTGCCTCGCACAGTTTCTAGTTCAGAGAGTTGGATGAGTTGATGTGGGCCAGGACTGTGCTCCCAGGCCTCCTGCAGCCACAGAGGCAGCATCAAAGGTGTCCTAAGCCAGGTCATAACCATGAAGCCTCTAGTCTGGGGCAGGATGGAGGGAGGGAGTGAGCCTCAGCCTGGGCTAAGCCAAGTTGTAGGCCAAGCCTATTCTGGGTGCTGCTTAGCATTAATTGCATTGCTAGCAATCCGCTGATATAGAGAGGTCATGTGACCTGCCTAGGGCCACTCAGCTGGGACCTGATGGAGCCTGGATTCAGACTCCAAAGCCATGAGTCCATCCCACCTTGTAACAGCTCCTGAAATCAGATAGGGTGGGTGGTCCTCAGGCTAGGAGGCCATGCTGAGGGGAAGGTACCTCCCAGGAAGGAGCCGCAGAGCCTCCTGGGGCTTCCTTGTCTCCTCTTGGCTAGGGCTGAAGGATCAGAACAATCCCTTAAATGGAAGGCTCTCCATGGATGGGATGATTATTGTCCCCTTTGTAGGCAAGGGAAACTGAGGACCAGAAGCTCAGCTGGCTGGAACCTCCCTTAGAACAGGTGGAGCTTAAAGAGCAACTCCAGTGTCAGATGGGGAAACTGAGGTTCAGAAAGGGGCAGGGACTTCCAAGATCACACAGAAATCCAGAGGGAGAACAAGGAGAGCAGCAGCTCCCATTTCCTGGCCCAGGGTTCTCTCCCCTGTCCCAGGAATGGCAGGTGGTCTCTGGTCCATCAAATCCTGAACCTTAGACCCCACCCTGGGCTCTCCCTGCACACCAGGCTCTGGGGAGCTGACTTGTGTCTCCCACATCACTGTGTCCTGTACCTGTCTGGTGCAAGTTAGAGCACCTGACCCCACTTGCTTCTGAACTACTCATCTGGCCCTCAGCTTAGACTACCTGGGCAAGGTGTGTCTTTTAGGGGCATATGGGTTCTCTTCCCCAGTTAGATTGCAAGCCCCTTAATGTTGGAACAGATCCATCTCAGCTCTGATTTCCCCATCCTTATATAGAGTAGGTACTCAAAACAGGTATACTGATTGACAGAAAGTAGCAGAGTCTGGACTCAAATGCATACATTGGTCAAAATTCAGCTGAAGACTGAAGGCGACCCTAGGAAAGTCTCCAGAATTCTGTCTCTAGGTAGTTTTCTCCTCTCTGGTGCCCTCCTCAGACACATTAACTCCATTTCCTCAACTCTGGGAGACTCCAGGGCTTCACCTGGGCTCCCCTGCTGGTGCCGTGGCATGGGAACTCTCTCCAAGAAAGAAGCCAAGCAATTGTAGGCCTCACCACGTTTGTTTCCTACTTCTTAGGAATCATAGTCATTGACTGATTTCCAAAGCCTTGAAAATCTTCATTGCATATATTTTTTCCTTTGTTTATTATTTTAGACAGGGGGGTAAATCTTTTTTTAATTTCAGATTAACCTGAGGGTACAAACCATTAGCTTGTATAGTTTATTCATGTATGGCTAATGTCCAAGTTGTTGCTGTGTCCTTCCCCAGGGAGTGTGGACAGCCGGGTAAATCTAATCTTTATTATTCCATCTTGGATGGGACTATAAGTTTATTAATTTTTATTGCCATACAGTACTCTATGTTTGAATGTTAATAGATATTTGGATATTAACATTTTGGCTATTAGGAACAATGGTCCTATGAACATCCTTGTATGTGTATGTTTTCTATTCTATGAATATATTAGAATTTATGTATCTAGTTCTACTATTAATTTACACCTTCAAGATTCCATCTGGGATCATTCTCTTCTACCTGAAAAATACCCTTTTAGTATTTCCTGTAGTACAGACCTGCTGCCAATACATTCTCTAATTTCTGCTCGTGTAGAAATATCTTTATTTCTTCTTTATTTTTGAAGGATATTTTGGCTGCTATCAAATTCAATTTTAGGAAGTATTTTCTTTTAGCACACTGAACATAACATTCTACTTTCTTTGGATCCCCATTGCTGGTGATGAGAAGTCAGCTATCAGTCTTATTATTGTATCTCTTTGGCTGCTTTTAAGATTTTATCTTTGTTTCAGGTTTTCAGCAGTTTTATCACAATGTGCTTAGGTGTGGTTTTCTTTGTATTTACCCTGTTTGAGATTCACAGCATTTATTTTTTGTGCATGTGGTTTGCAAATAATATTTTTTCAATCTGTGGTAATTTTCTCTTTTTTTAATATGATCTTCATAAAGTATAGATAAATCCATTTCTCATAATTCTCAAAGCATGATAAGAGAATTCTGCAAAATTCTAATGATACACTGGGATAACAGAAGAGAAATAATAACGAAGGCATGGGGAAACGTTTTAAATTAACCACTAAATTCTTGTCCTTAGGATTCACACTTAACACCCCTGTGTCCTCAGTGGCAGTCTGTCTCCTTAGCTCTTATTAATTTTTTTTAGAGACAGAGTCTCACTTTATCGCCTTTGTTAGAGTGCTGTGGCATCACAGCTCATAGCAACCTCCAACTCCTGGGCTCAGGCGATTCTCTTGCCTCAGCCTCCCAAGTAGCTGGGATGACAGGCACCCGCCACAGCACCTGGCTATTTCTTGTTGCAATTTGGCTGGGGCTGGGTTCGAACCCGCCACCCTCCTGGGGCTGATGCCCTACTCACTGAGCCACAGGCGCCACCCTGTCTCCTTAGCTCTTGATCTGTCACCAAGGATGTGTCCTACCTGGAGTCAGGGCTTTCTACCCCCTTGTCTGATACCTGGTGAGAAGGGAAAGTAATTTCCCTTTGTCTCTCTTGTTTAAGGTATGCTTCTCAGTCAATAATTACATTTTAATGCAGAGAAGTTTAGGATTTCATTGTTTAGAACTAATCCATATCAGAATATGATTTTTAATTTACCATGGAATAATCAAAATGTCTCTTAAAATATTTTGCCCCAAACAATAGATAGCTCTGTTCCTAAAGACAAATTCTGCTTCTATTTTTTTTTTTTAAGAGACAGTCTCTCTTTATTGTCCTTGGTAGAGTGCCGTGGCGTCACAGGACTCACAGCAACCTCCAACTCCTGGGCTTAGGTGCTTCTCTTGTCCCAGCCTCCCGAGCAGCTGGGACTACAGGCACTTGCCAGAACGCCCAGCTATTTTTTTGTTGCAGTTTGGCTGGGGCCGGGTTCGAACCCACCACCCTTGGGATATGGGGCTGGCGCCCTACCCACTGAGCCACAGGCACCACCCTCTGCTTTTATTTCTATATGATGTATATAAAAGAATATAAAAAGGAAAATCCCAGAAGGTTTAATATAGAGGTCCCCCTTTCTCCAGCTTTACTTTTAGCCATCAATATTGAGATTCCATCACAGTTGACAATGGTCACTCTAAACCTATATTTCTGGCTATGGTGGGTCAAGGCCAATTTATTTACTTAGGCTTGATGATGTGGACAGTGTGGGGCAGAGCACAGAAGTTGTCACTGGCACAACAAGGAATTCTCTCCCCAGTGGGTCCCTGAGTAGGTCCCTGAGTGCTGGTGTGGACTCTCCCCCAAGCCCAACAGAATAAAGGATAGCCAGTGGGGAGGCCACCACCTGCCCTGGTGGATTTCTCACTCTCTGCTTTGACCATCTGGCTCCAAGTATACCCATAAAAGGAGTTAGGGCAGCAGCAGGGAGCCGCCTTCATACTTGTATCTCTACCTCTACCAGGTCATTTGCTGTTTCAGTGGTGAACCAAAATGGAAGCACCTTGTACCTGGTTTGAATCACCATTCTCACCTATTTTAGTACCAAGAGAGCCCTCTGTCATCTGGCCCAGCTCAGTAGCCCACATATCTATCCCAAACTGCAGATATAATCACCCATTTATCCAGTCTCTTCCATATTGCCATCCTGTGTTATAGAGGCTGGAAAAATAGAATGACTTGTCCCAGATGTCACTATACCATGGGTTTCATGTGTGACCTGAGTTCCATCAAGAAGGTGCCCCTGGTAAGACATGGAGGTTTAGTACACCAGAGGCATTGATGACCGCATGGGGATAGATAGAATCACCAGGAAAGCAGCTGTGAAAGAGGTGTCTGGGAATTCCCAAGAGATCCATGGAGGAGTTTTCTCATGGGTGCCAGGTTACAGCTGGCAGGGTGGTAATGTAGTTTCCACGAGAAGATTCTCACAGTGTAGTTGGGTGTTTGAGCTGGTTGCTTGTCTCTGGCCTTGCTGTCTTTGGCTGTATGGCACTAAGACTGGTTCTTTTCTCCCTCTGCGTAATCCTGCATGGTATACACAACTAAGAACCCTGACTGATGCAGGGTTGTTGATGCAGGTTGACTAATTGCCTGTCTCCTCCAATAAAACCCAAGTTCCTTTAGGAGATAGACTAAGTCTAGTTTATTTCTATGTCCTTAGCACCCAACCCAGAATGGAAGACAGAGTATCCACCCAGCAAACAGTCACTAAATGCTTCAATGAAATGCTAGTCGTTATTATTAAAAATCCAGTCTGAGCGATTGTATGTACTGAGGAGCCAGCAGCCAGCCTGCATATCTTTAGTAGGAGTTTCTTAGTGGTGGTCACTGAGATACTGACAGCCAAGCAAGAGTCACCTCATTCAACAGAAGAAAATAGTTTGCTCAGCAAAAACATGTCTGCATGATGAGCAGTCAGGCCTCCCACCAATGGAAATCATGTTCACTGCGGAATCATGCTGCGTGACCAGGTCAGACATGGATCAAAACAAACCAACTTGTAGCCTGGCAGCTCCAGCATACAAAATGATATTCACCATGAGTAGGGCATATAAAAGTAGGACAGAGAAAAATAGCTGAATTTATATTATGTGTCATCCAATCAATTTTAAAGAATCACCAATAGAAATTCCTCCTTAAACAAATGTCACCTAAAACATCTGTTTTCACCTCTTCATGTGGTGTGTGACTGGTGACCAACATTTAAGCCCTCAATTTTGTGTTCTCTCTTATTATTTTAGTAGTTTTTTCATGACACTCTTATAAGTCCCTGCAAGGGAAGCATCTGGGAAGCAGAGTGCAAAAGTTAGAGGCCTGGACTCCAGTGCCAGAGGGACCTGCACCTGTCATTTCCTTGCTGTGTGACTCTGTGTAAGGTGCTTAACTTCTCATTCAATCTCTTCATCTATAAAATGCAAATAATAATAATAAACTTCCTTGGTCGGGAGTGGTCCCTCATGCCTATAATCTCTGGGAGGCTGTTATGAGGATTAAATGAGAAAAGGTATGAGAGACTTTGGCCATTGTCAAAGCTGTAGCCATCTGAAATGCAGGGCTTCATAAAGGTGCATTTCTGGGAAGGAGGGAGCATAACTTCATCTCCAGACAGAGGCTAAGAGGTCAGCAGGGAGTTCCCTGGGAGAAGGCTTTGGCTTCAGACTCAGAAGGGGCAAAAGAGACTTGAGTTCAAAGCAGGTCACTGTGACATTCCAGGTAAGTGAGTGTGTGGGTTGAACTGTGTTTCCTGAGAGATATGTTCAAGTCCTCACCTACCTATGAAAGTGAAATAAGGCCTTTGGAAATAGAGTCTTTGCACATGTGATCAAATTAAGATGAGGTCAGACTGGATGCTAGTGGGCTCTAATCCAATGACTGATAAAAGAAGACTTTAGACGAAGAGAGAAATTTGCTCACACAGAACCACGAGACAATAAATTCCCACTGTTTGAGGTCATCCAGTTTGTGGGACTCTATTGTAACATCCCTAGACACCTCACACAGGTGTGTCAGAGAGGAGTCCCCAGGTCACAGGGTACAGGTGGGCTGGAGAGAGGAGGAGGCACAGTTGATGACTATCACTTTCCAGCTTTGGTGTCTTGGGTCCATTGGCAAGGGAGCTCACTCATTGAAGACCATCTGGGACATACACACAGAAGCCTGAACCTCGCCTCAGGTGGTGCAGTGCCCCCCTGCCATCTACCAGTTCTGCTCCAGTTAACTCAGGCAAAGGCGACAGTTAACTCAGACTCCATGTTCCCTTGGCTCTTCCACCTTTCCTGTCCCACTTGCCCCCTTCCCTTACAGGTCGCCTGTGTAGGCATCTGTCACCATTACATACCTGCTGTGGGCCTGGGAGGGAGCATTGAGGTGGGGATCCTGCCCTGATGGAGCTCACAGTAACCTGAGTGAAATGTTAATTTTTCAATACACACTTATTGGAAACATACTGTGTGCTGTCCCTGACTGGACTTTGGAAAGGCTGCAGAGGGAAATAAACCCAGATGCAAGCTTACAAACTAGTCAAGGAACAGACATTCATCCAATAAACCAA
Source organism: Nycticebus coucang (assembly GCF_027406575.1). Lineage (NCBI taxonomy): Eukaryota > Metazoa > Chordata > Mammalia > Primates > Lorisidae > Nycticebus > Nycticebus coucang. Next base: position 65,525,859 of record NC_069793.1, on the reverse strand, counting down.
AAGCAGATATGAACCCATAACTAGGCCATTAAAAGAAAGAAGATGAAAGCCCAAGAGTCTCTGGGGGATCTGATCTAGTCATGGTGGTCAGAGGGGGGTTCACCAGAGGAAGAGATGCCTGGACTAAGACCAGAGGTATGTGGTATAAAAGGCGAAGAGGGAAGGGAAGAGTTTGTGCCACAATCTCAAAAGAAGAAACCCAATAGGACAGAGACTTCAGAAGAGTTGGAGGTGGGTGGCTGGAGAGTGAAAGGGAAGAGAAGACTGCGTGTGAGATGAGGCAAAGCAGGTAGGCAGAGGCCGGGCTTTATCCCAAAGGAACGAACACTATGGGCTCAATTAGGAAGACAGGCTGGCCAAAAACTGAGGCCAGTACTGTGGCTGCAGCATGGGGAAGAATCAGGAAGGTAGGTTCAGGGCTGTGGGCAGGCTGAGCAGGAGGCTCTTGCAGCAGTGCAGGTGAGAGCATGACGGTATCTTGGACTAAGGTCATGGACGACAGAGAGAAATGCACGGATTCAAGAGATGCACTGCATGTGATGGGTGGAAGGGAAAGAGAGGGGTTGGTGACTCTTAGTTTTCTGGTTTGTGCAACTGGATGGATGTTGGTGTCATTTTCTGGGAGAAGAATCCCTGGAAGATGACCAGATTTAGGGAACAAAATCCTGAGTTCAGGCAAAACTTCTTTTATAAACCATATGATTGCGTGAATATCAGCTGTTACTATTACTCACTGTGGGCTGGGTGGCTCACACCTCTAATCCTAGCACTCTGGGGGCTGAAGAGGCAGATTGCTTGAGCTCAGGAGTTCGAGACCAGCCTGAACAAGAGCGAGACACCATCTGTACTAAAAATACTAGCCAGGCATTGTGGTAGGGGCCTGTAGTCCCAGCTACTTGTGTGGCTGAGGCAAGAGGATTGCTTAAGCCCAAGAGTTTGAGGTTGCTGTGAGGTATGATGCCACAGCACACTACCCAGGGCAACAGGGTGAAACCTTGTTCCAAAAACAATAAAAATAAAGTAAAGCAATAAAAAATATTTATTGTATGCTTGCTGTGTGCTATACCCTGTGCCAGGTGCTGGAGGGGAAAAGGATGGAAATTGACATTTGATGCACATATGTGTGGAACAGTGGAGTAGAAAGATTAAGAGGGCACCATGAGGCGGTGCCTGTGGCTCAAAGGAGTAGGGCACTGGCCCCATATACCAGAGGTGGCGGGTTCAAACCCAGCCCCAGCCAAAGAAAAAAAAAAAAAAAGAGGGCACCATGGTTGGTCTTCTGGGGTGGGGGAACACAGCAAGGTGCTGGGGGGTGGCACTCCTGGAGAGGACAGAGAAGCTGCACACCCCTTCCCACACACTTCACCCTATGCGTTTCTTCCATTTGTCTGTTCTTGAATTTGTAATAAACCAGTAAATGGAGAAGGAAGAAGTCATGGTTATTGATCCCTGGGGCAACACATCTTACAACTATTTTGCATCACTCTATCTGTTAATGTGCAACTGGATTATGGTTACTGCAAGAGCATATTTTGATAAACTTTGCTCTGATTACCCAGCATATTGGTTCATTTTAGATTTCTTATCAGATGTGGTCTTTTTGGTATATTTGAATAAACAGTGGCATTTGTACAAATAGGGAAGGTTGCTTAGAACAAGAACTGATGAAGGAAGAGGTTAAAATCATAGAACAATATAAATCAAATTCGCAATTTAAACTTGTTCTATCAGTGGTGCTAAGTCATCTGCCATAGTTTAAACGGTGATGTAACTATCCAGAAATTAGATCAAACAGACTGTTAAGGATCTCTCATATGTCTGAATTCTTCCAGGGAACAGAAATGAGGACCCAAACATCTTTGGGGTTTCCAACCTTGTTATGTATATCGTTATCATTATCATTATCTACTGTAATCATGTGTGTACTACTGTATTTCCAAAGCTATTGGATTTGGAAGTGATGCATGGGTCTATGCTAATGTTAATAATCTTGAATTTGGCCATTCAGCTAGAAAATATGTATATAGCCTTTTCTGGTCTATACTGACTTTGACTACCATTAGTGAAAAACCACCTCCTGTGAGGGACTCTGAGTATGCCTTTCTGTGGTTGATTTTTTAATCAGAATGTTAATTTTTTTGCTACCATTGTTGGTAACATAGGTCTTATAACTTCTGACATAACATAGCCAGAGCAGAATTTTAAGCAAGAATTGATGCTATCAACAAATACAGCATTGCTCAGCAATATAGGCATTTTAAAAACATAATCAAAGGTTATAAAGGGTTATTAAATGGTTTGACTACTTATGGACCAATAAGAAAACAGCTGACAAGGAAGAAGTCTGGAAATATCTACCTGATAAACTAATCAGAAATTGCTTTCATGGTCACTTGGGCACATTTAAAAAGCATATATTTTGCTGGCTATGAGGCTAGTCTGTTGGAGTTGGATCCCAAATTTACAGTCCTGGAGATTTTGTTTGCAGATGATGAGATCACTCGGTTTGTGGTATTGAGTGACAGCAGCTACTTTGGTGAGATCAGCATGTATAATATTGAAGGCAGCAAAATTGCAATCGAAGAATGGCAAATATTAAATGAAAGTCTCTTCTGCCCCTTCTGACTCAGACTTGTTCTGTCTCTCAAAGGATGACCTCATGGAAGCTCTAAGTATCCAGGTGCCAAAACTCTGCTGCAAAAGAAAGGGAAGCAAATCTTGATGAAAGATGGTTTACTGGATATGAATATTGCAAATGCTGGAAGTGAACCTAAAGATTTCTAAGAGAAGGCCATCCAAATAGGGGTTAGTAGACCTCCTGCAAATAAGATTTGTCTGGATCCTGGCAGAGTATGAGTGAATGGCAGCAGAAACCAAAGCAAAGATTAACCAAGGTTGAGAAATTTCTGACAAAAATGTTCAGTTATTACAGGAACAGACAGTGAGCCAACAATCTCTACACAAGACTGAAAAGCTGGTCATCAACAAGGACATATCTCATGATCCTTTTGGTCATGAGACTAAGGGCAACTGCAATTTGGAAGAAGAAGAAAACAGCTGGGGGATTCTTCCAAAAGGAAAATATGCTTTGGCTCAGGACTCAAGGCCTGCATACTTACATGGGAGGCACTATGATTAAAGAATCATCATGTCTTGGGATGTTTTACAAAGGATAATGTACAAAAATAGAAACTGATTAACTTGTTTTTCACACATGCTTCTCTTATGTAACAGTCTTTATAAGAGTGAACAAGTATCTCTCACTTTCAGGCAATTTGCACTGTTGAGGAATAACGTGTATGCAGAGTAACTGGGAATTACCCTATACAACATGTTGGGGATACCATATTGAAAATAATTAGAATGCTATAACGTAAAACATAATTATTTTAAAATAGAGGGGCATCATGGTGTTAGATCAATGGTCCCTAACATTTTTGGCACCAGGGACCAGTTTCCTACAAGACAGTTTTTCCACAGATGGGGGTGGAGGGGATGGGGGGTGGGACGATGGGACAGGAGGCGGAGCTCAGGTGGTGATGCTATGTGGCCCAGTACCTGTCTGCAGCCGGGCGTTAGGGATCGTAGTGTTAGATAGACTTTAGTCTGAAAACTGGCTCTGCTGCTTACCAGCTGTGTGATATTGGGTAAATCACTCAACCTCTTTATTTCTCAGGGATTTGCATTGGTGTTATAAGGAGGTAGTGAGATAACACGTGTAATGTCCTTATTGCACGTCATGTTTTAACACAGTGCTTTGCACATGGTAAGTGCTTAATATAAAGATGCTGTTATTGGTTCTCTTTGTAAGGCACCATCATGTATCATTTCATTTAATCTTCACAACAATAGCATGAGGAGGGACCTTTTATCTATATCTTTATAGATGACCTTATCTATAAAAGGATAAGGCAGCCCTGGTGACCACATACCCAACAGCCTTTCCCCCTCTTCCTCGCTGTAAGAAAACAGGTTTGGTTTGGGTAGTCATCATTCCATATTTAGCAAAGTGGGTGGGTGGGTCCCAGGTGTAAACTGATTGGACTAAACTAATCACGGTCATACTGGGATTCAGGTAGTCACATAGTCACTTCTATCCAGTTACCAACTCATCCAGGCTTGCCCAGGACTGTCCTGGTATGGGTACTAGTAGTCTTATGTCTCAGGAAACCCCTCAGTTCTGGGCACAGTGGCCTGGTTGGTCACCCTGCTAGCCACTGAGACCTAAAGAGAAGACTTCTGCAGGTATGCGTGTGGAGGGGTGGAGGCATCTGGAAAACCTTTTCCTTACTAGGAATAAATGGTAAAGACACCTGAGAAAGGACACGTCCTCCCTGACTGGATGTCTCTATCTCTGTGTGCTGTGCTTGGAGCTGCTGTAGCCATCCTGTGTCCACAAGAGGACAGAAGCAACAGGCTGAAGATGCCAGGGTGGAGAAATAGACAACATTTGGGTCTTTAAGGACCATTTTGTACTGGAACACTATGCTCAGGAGTTCTTGTTATAAGAGTGTGAAAAGAAATCCAAAAATGGAGAAGCTTATGTCAGAGGTATCTAAAAAGAAGCCAGGTGGTATGAGGAGTTAGGCCCCAGTCACACACACACACACACACACAGCTGGAATTTGACCTGTTCAACTGGGCCAAATGGTCAAAATCCTTAAGAAGCAGCTGCATTTGATTTAAACTGTTTATACTGGGCCCAATCATAAGTCTCCTGGGGAGACAGTGGCGCCAAATTAAGCTAATCATCACCTAGAAACTATCAACAAGCCATCATCAACGTTGACTGTGCCAAATTATTCCCCTTGTGTAGACTTTCAGTAAACCTGTATAAGCCCCTGCCCAACCTTGCCTAGACGGAGTGCAATTTAGCAGCTTGCTAAATTTGTGTCTTTTGAATTACAATTCCTAGGACTCTGATTTAAAAGCCTTCTCTTGTGTTTGCTGCTCCACAGTGTTGGTTTTATTTCTTATTAGCTGACAAGAGTAATAAACCATAATACCTATTGATGTCTGTTACTTGCAGCTAAAAGCATCCTGATGCCAAATGGTTCCCAGCTGGAAAGAGGCAGAGGCGGGTATGGGCCCATCTCCATTCTGGTGTTCAGATCTTAATGCTAAATACCTGGACAGAGGTAACTATCACCTCTGGGAACAATTCCACTTGTCTAGGACAGTATTTCTCAAAGTGTGTTACTTCTGTGAGATGTTCTCTGTACAAAGGACTCTGTGGTCAAATGGGTTGGGACACATGGCATCCTTTGTTCTTATCAATACACACTCATTTGGGGAGGTCTTACAATATGGAAATTTGTTCATCTTGGGTTAACTCAGAGTTTCTCCCAATCACCTCAATGTGGAATTTTCACAGTTCGTTTTTGTGAAACTCCTATTAAGATCTCCCAATGCTCCACAGAACACAGTTTGGGAAATGTAGATTCAACAGACAAAGAGGCTGTCTGGATGACCAGACATCAGAACTGGGCTCTGGACAGGAAACCGGGTGTCTTGGTTTGCCTGTTGTGTGATGTGATTGTTAAGGGCGCCCCTTTCATCCTTCACAGTGTGCCAGTTGGGATGATTGGATGATCAAATCAGATGTGCTCTGGACGAGAGAAAGGGAACAGCCCTCTTGGAGGAGGGAGCAGTGTGTGCATTGGAAATAGAGAACAGCGTGGCCAGACCATATCAATCAGGGAGATGTACCACACATCAGGAAGAGGAGGGTAGTATAAAGTGAAGCCTGGCACACACTGGCCCTGTGATGAGGAAAGGGATATGGAGACAGTGGTACAGGATGCTTAGCCTGGCTGTGCTACAGCAGAGGCTCAAAGGCTGAGATGAGGTGTGGCCACAGATGGCACCCCCACCCCGTCACTATTTCCCGGTGTGCCCCAGGAAGCAGGGCTGTCTAATGAACTGTTTGGGAAACAGGATGCGGATATGTGACCCATCTGGGAAGGCAGAGCCCTAAAAGAAGGGAAGGAAACTGGCCAGTTCTGAGTTGTTAATCCTACCCACTCCAGCCTTGAGGGATTTCATTTGTCATCCATCTCCTTTGTTAGAATGGAAGCTCTTTGATCCACAGCTGTATCCACAGCACCTAAAGCAGTTTCTCATCTGTAGTAAAGGCCCCAGAAATATCCGTTGAATAAATGAATCTGAGACAGAGAAAAACAGTTTTTCTAAACCACCTTGTAAGGAGGATCAGAAGGGCATTAACCTCTTTGAGCTCACCTACCTCTCAAGGCGGAGAACGTAGACAGCCTAATGACAAGTCAATAAATCCTGTTCATCTTCTAAAGCCCTGTTCAAGCCTCTCATTCTCCAGGAAGGCTTCCTCATCCAAGGCAATTCCCTTCTCCTGGGCTCCTTTGAGCTTTCTAAAACCCTGCACTTAACTGCATGCGGCTCGGGGTGTTCTTCCGTCAGACCACTTCCCACTAGGCCGTACACCCATCAGACCACTTCCCACTAGGCCGTAAAACACTTTAGGGACAGAGGCTACATCTTGTTTCCAAGCCTCCCACACAGCACCGAGAGCTGAAGTGAAACAAGCTGACCCCTATGTACCCGATAATTGATAGGTTTCTTGTTAACTGTGGTTCCAGTGTGACCTTCACTTGGAACACTCTTTTGGCAGTTCCTGCCGCTCTGTTCCGTCTCAGTTAGGATCTCTTTCAGTTCTACCGCGAAACACCTGACAAGCAGTGCCTTAGACAATCAGGACACAGAATTCCCTTTGGGGTCTGGAGTCTGCCCAAGGCTGGGGCAGTGCTTCTGAAACGCCATCAGGATGCAGGGCACCGGTAGTGTGTTGGCTTGTTGCCTCATGGTACATGGAAGCTGATGGAGTTTTTGGCTTTGCATCTGTACTCCAGGCAGGAATACGAGAGAAAGTGGAAGGTCAGCTCAAGTGCTCTTTTGATCAGAAAAGCAAAACCTCTCCCAGAACCCTGTAGTGAACTTCTGTTTCGCCTTATTAGCCAGACTGTGTCACGCGGCCACACCTAAATGCAGTAGAACCACGGAAAATAACTATAGTTAAGGGAACAAAGGAAAAACAGTTTGAGAAGGAGAGAATGAGTGTTACATTAGTCCATCAACAGTGATTGTTGTACATGCTATAGAAAGAAGAGGAAAAACTAATCAGACTTGTCACTAACTCAGAATAGCCATTCTGAAATCTCCCCATCAGCAGGACCCAGTTTAGATTTATTTGTTCCCAGGAAGACGCTCTGAAGTTCTTGAATATATATAAACACAGATGCCTACAGTTCTCAGTGGTGCAGTCCATGTTCCTGAAGACCCCATAGTCTGCTGGGGAGGCTGGAAAGGGCTGGCAGAGACAAAGTCGTCATCTCAGGGTTGTGTGCTGTGGTGGACTGAGCACAGAAGGATGTAGTAGTCATCCTACATGGCAGAAGGTAGTCAGGGAAGGCTACCCAGAAGTAGTGACATAAAAGACTGAAATGGCAGATCAATATAGGAAGAATGAGCTGGGAGGGTATTCCAGACAGACAAGGTGCACAGGCAATGGCCTGGTGGTGGGAAGAGAGCATAGCACATTTTAGGAGTATCGGAAAGTTTCCTTTTGCTGGAGTGTAGGTTGCCTGAAGGAAAGTGAGGCTGGCAGTGAGGCTGGCAGGGTCAGACCACAGAAGACATCATGTGTGCTGCAGAAGGCTCAGGTCTCCAGCTTAGGTGCTGAGGGTGATGGTGGTGCTGGCTTCTGAGATAGGAATCACTGAACTCAGTTTGGTAATGTTAAGTTTGGGAGCTTCCAGGTGTTTTCCTTTACGTGATTTTCCAAGGTATTCTCATTCACACCTTGACTTCCGTTACCTTCTGCTTCCTAAAACTCTATTCCCTGTTCAGATCTCTCTATATCCGCAGCCTGCATATCCAGTGCAGCTTTTGCTGCATGGCACCATGCCCAGAAAAGTAGCTTCCAACTAAAGCATTTATTCAGTTCCTGAATCTGCAGGTTGGAAATTTGTTTGGGCTCAGAAATTAATGTCACCCTTAAAGACATAAAGGACCAGGGTGGTCGTCCGCCTGATTATATCCTGTATTTAATTTACCTGTATTGGTGTCTGCAAAACCCATTTGGATCATGTTGGATGATGTAGTAGCCACATGATCCAAGGGGTAGCCTGGGATGCAGCTCTTATGCAGGAGGTAGGATCTTTATTGGACTAGCTCAGCACAGCTTCTGGCACTTGGCTGTAACTCTGTTCAATGTCCATTAGTAAGGAGAACCAAAAACAGTTCATATGTATATGGGAAAAGTAGTAGTACTCATTCACATTATAACATGCAGCACTCATTAAGATTACGGTAACTCTCCTGCTCTCTGTCATGATACAATCTGCTAAGACCTGGATCATCTTGACTTTCTGTGGAACATCCCTCTGGTCCACTGTGTTGATGACATCATGATGATTGGACCTGGTAAACAGGAATATGGCATTACTTGGAATGTCCTAATAAGACACATATGTGTCAAAAGATGAGTGCTAAACCCTGCAAAGTTTCAGAAGCCTGCTACTTAGGCAAAGCCTTTGGGGGTCCATGTCTGAGACATGCTGGGACATCCCTTCTGAAGTAAAGAACAAGTTATTTCGCCTTATACTCCTTACCACTAAGCAAGACACACATGTTTCATGGGTCCTTTGGATTTTGGAGGCATCATATGCCACATTGAAAAATACTATCCCAATCCATTTATCTAATAGTCAGAAGTGTAACAATTTCAACTGGGGCTTGAAGGAAGAGAGGGCTCTAATCAGGACCAGCTTGCAGTGCAAGCTGCTCAGCCGCTCAGTTATGGTGTTAGAGGTATCTATGGAGATAGGGATGCTGGGTGGAGTGTCTGGCAAGCTCCAACAGGGGATCTGTGGCCCAGCCCTCTAACTAGACCATACCATGCATCACAGAATGATGCATTTGAAAAGCACTTCTGATGTACTTTGGGTTCTAGTAGAAACTGACCAGGGGACAGACACCTTGTGATTAAGAGACAGGTGCAGTCTATCATAAGCTAGATCCATCAAGTCATAATAAGGTGAGGCACGTATAGTAGCGATCCCTCATATGATGGAAATAGTACATCAGGCCTGAGGAGGTCTAGAAGGCACAAATGAATTACACAAGCGGGTGGCTCAGAACCCTGTCACATAAGCTGTTGCAACCCACACTTATGCCCTCAAGGGGCTTCCTTATGAGCCCTCAAGGGGCTTCCTTATGACCAGATGATGGAAGAAGGGAATGTCCAGGCCTGGCTCACGTGTGGACAGGCTCACCTGTAGGTTGCTGTGGGCAGAAGATGGGCTGCTGCCACACATGGCCCCAGGTAGTGGAGCCCCACAGGCAGTAAAGAAGCAAAATCCTCCTAGTGGGCAAAGAGCAGAAGTTTGCTTGCAAGCATTTTGTGGAGTAAGAAGTGGCCTCAGGTAGAGAAATACACTTACTCTTAAGCAGTAGTGAAAGAGGCACCATGTGGAGAGGGAAAAGGTGTACAGATGACTTGGGCTGGGCTGGGCCCTGAGCATGAACATGTCCAAGCCTTGCATCGGTGCTCACAGAGGAAGTGCTCATCAGTCCAGAAGACAGGACGATTCCTCTGGTGGATGTCAGCTGGCCCCTGTCATTGGCCATGCCAGTACTTGAGCAATGGACCAGTACTTGAGCAATGGACCCAGGAATGGTGACAGTGGTCGGGATGGAGGCTACACACTGGCCCAACATCATGGCCGCCACTCACCAAAGCTACTCTGATACCTCTGCTGCTTAATGGAGTGACCAAGGACAAGGGCCAGCTGACATCCACCAGAGAAGTCATCCTGTCCACCAGGCTGGAGAGCACTTCTGTGAACTCTGATGGGAGGCTCGGAATGCTCATGCTTGGAGCCCACCCAGCCCAGGTCCATCCACACACCTCTTCCCTCTCCATACGGTGCCCCTTTCACCGCTGCTCAGGAGTAAGTGAATTTCTTAGCAGCAGAGTCCCCAGGTGGCTCCATCCCTGGAGACTGAACAGGTTGATCACAGCAGATGCTTCTAACCTGGAAGGGGGAGTGATTCCTCCTTATAGGAACTTAAACTAGGTCTGGGTGTGGGTTTGCCTTCCTGGCCCACAGCACCTCCATCAGCACCAGCACAGAGCTGACTGTTTCTGGTTTCCTCAGACAGAACCCTGCCTCACATTGCCTCAGTCTACAGGCCTCATTTTTTGGTGAAGAAGGTATGACAGAGGGCACATCCCCACAGGACCCGCTGGTTCTACTGCAGAATGTCGCCTGAAATTTTGCTAAGTCAGAAAGGTTTAGTGAAGACACTAACCTGGGGTGGTTGACACCCTGCAGGGTAAAAATGGTGTCCTGAGGCGGAGCACAGTGGTTCACGCCTGTATTCCTAGCACTCTGGGAGGCCGAGGCAGGTAGTTTGCCTGAGCTCACAGGTTTGAGACCAGCCTGAGCCAGAGAAAGACCTCGTCTCTAAAAATAGCCGGGTGTTGTGGGCGCCTACAGTCCCAGCTACGTGGGAGGCTGAGGCAAGAGAATCACTTGAGTCCAAGAGTTGGAGGTTGCCGTGAGCTATGATGCCACAGCACTCTACCGAGGGTGACAAAGTGAGACTCTGTTTCAAAAAGTAAAAATAAAGGCACTGTCCTGGAACATGTGGGCTACGTAGTGAGCCCATGGTTGTGCTCTGTCTCCATCAGCTGGAAGATAAGAGTTCCAGGAACCACAGGGTAGAAGGAGCGGTTCCTCTTACCACCATTTCCTGTGGCCCACCCACAGAAGTTGTTCTCTGCATTCCTACAGCTTTAGGTTCTACTGGATAGAAGTCCTAGTTCCCAAGGAGAGGAGACTCTTCCATCAAGGGACACAGCAGGGTTTCACCTGACCTGAAGTTACAACTGCTACCGGGTCACTTTTGGATCTCTACACCCAGGGGTGAGAAGGCAAGGATGGATTTACCATACAGGTAGGGCATAGTCAACACTGATTTCCACAAAGAAGTGTGTTTGCAGACACTTAGTGGAGGTAGAAGGGAGATTGTCTGGAATTCAGGGGATGTCCTACAATGCAGCGTGGTGCTTCCATGCTCTGTCATAACACTGCATGGGCAATTGCATCCATGGCCTGCCCAGGGCAAGGCAAGCAAGGGCTCAGACCCCTCAGGGATAAAGGTCTGGGTCTCCCCCTTGGCAAGCAGCTAGCCCAGGTGAACAGCTGGAGAAGGGTGAAGGAAATTAGGATGGGCAGTGGCTGAGGAAATGATAAGTATCAGAGAAACGAAAATTAAAACTAAACCGAGAGACTCTCACCCGCCAGATGAGTGTAAATTCCATAGTTGGATAGTAATTTCTCTAGGTGAGGATGTGAGGAAAAAACCTGCTCACATGTTGCTGAGAGAAGTGGAAAATGCTACAACCCCCAGGGAGAAGAACATGGCAACATCTAGCAGAATCACACATATGTATGCATGTACCCTTTTCTGGGAATCTATCCCAGATATACACTGCCAAAAACCTGAATGACATTGGCACAAAGCTGCTCACTGCAGTACTATTTGTACTAGCAAAAGACTCAGAGGAATATCATTAAAAGAGCTGTACTTCTTTGTGGCAGCTACTGGGAGAGGGTTGAAATCTGGACAAAGCAGTGAGCAATTTATTTGTTTCTAGCTAATATGTCCCGAGTGCCTGCTAGGTGCTTGGTGGTTTACATGGAACTCCATTTAAACCCTTCAACAGCATGAAATTTCTGGAAACAAAATTTGTATTACTAATCTTTAACCCAGAAATTCTAAGAATGTCATGGAAACATAATCCCAAATGGCAACAATTCTTTATGCAGAAAGATGTTTAGGCAGTATTATTGTTATTTTATTTATTTTATTTTTTTGAGACAGAGTCTCACTATGTCACCCTCAGTAGAGTGCCTTGGCGACAACTTACAGCAACCTCAAACTCTTGGGGGAAAGCAAGTCTCTTGCCTTAGCTTCCCAAGTAGCTGGGACTACTGGTGCCCACCACAATGCCTGGCTATTTTTTTGTTGCAGTTGTCATTATTGTTTAGCAGGCCAGGGCCGGGTTTGAACCCACCAGCCCCATGTATGTGACAAGCACCCTAACCACTGAGCTACGGGTGCTGAGCCAAAAAAAAAAAATATATATATATATATTTTTTTTTTTTTTGGCCAGGGCTAGGTTTGAACCCACTACCTCCAGTATATGGGGCCGGCACCCTACTCCTTTGAGCCACAGGTGCCACCCTGTAATATTATTTTTTAGAATTATTTTTTATAATCTATCAAAATTATGAGGGCACATGATGAAAAACAAATCAGAACAAAACACCAAGAGCTTCTAAGGCACAATGGTATCTCCAGTGCCCAGTTCTATACCTCCATGTCCCTGGTCTGGTCTTCACAGGCAACCAACCCCTTTGAACCATTTCTGGTTTTATATCTTTGAAGAGTTACTTCTATATCTTTAAAGACTGTGTTTATGAGACTCTGGACTTATCAATGTAGATATTGGTATTGGCTTCCTGCTATAGATTAGACTAGAATCTCTTCAAGAGCAAAAACTACTTCTTATTTCTCTTTAGAGCCCCAAGACCTGGCCTTGGGCCTGGCTGGGGGTGAATGTTGAATATATCTTGGTTAAATAAAAGAATAACCTTCGCAGGCAATGGAGGGAGGGCATTTGAAGCAGAGAGAAAAAAGCAGAGGCCTGTTTTTCCTGACTAACAGGACCCCGATTTAATTCAGGGCAGTTATGTGCCCAGCTAAAATTACTCACCTCCCACACTCACCTGCAGGAAGTAGAAGCCATATGATCCTGTCCCAGCAAAGAGATGCAAGTAAAAGTTGCTGAGTGGAGCTTCAGGGAAAGGTTTTCCAAGGAAACCCAAGACAGCTGGCATATTACTTGGCGATTTTTGTCCTTCTTCATTCTTCCTCCCTGGAACAAGGAGGTATTTCTAAAGACCCAGTAGCCATCTCGCAACCACATTTTCTAAAGACAAATAAACTAATTTTTGAAGACATTATTCAACTTTACACCAACCCTGGACTGTATACCTTTAGATGTTATGTTATCTGAGACTCACAGTGCTTTTATTTACGATTATATAACTAGGTTTTCTGTTGCTTGCTGCTGCATGCCTTCTTAACTGAGGGAGATGGAAAAAGAATGGCCAAAATTAATGGTTGTGCTTGCTTTGGCAGCGCATATACAAAAATTGGAACGATACAGAGAAGATTAGCATGGCCCCATGCGCAAGGATGATATGCAAATTCGTGAAGCATTCCATATTTAAAACAAAACAAAACCAAAGTTGAAGGTACAGGAGGATTCATTATACTATTCTCTCTACTTTCGTTTATTTCTAAAACTTTCCATAATAAAAAATTTAGGCTGTGCGCAGTGGTTCATTCCTGTAATCCCAGCACTCTAGGAGGCTGAGGTGGGAGGATGGCTTGATGCCAGGAGTTCAAGACAAGCCTGGGCAACATAGCAAGACACCATCTGTGCAAAAAATAAGAAAAATTAGCCAGGCATGGTTAAAGACTATTTGCGAGACTCTGGACTTATAAAGTATAGATATTAGTATTAGCTTCCTGCTATAGATTAGACTAGAATCTCTTCAAGAGCAAAAACTACTTCTTATTTCTCTTCAGAGCAGTGGTTCTCAATTTATGAGTCGCAACCCCTTTCTAACAATGAAAATACATCAGGGCATTAGGAAGGTTGAAAACCACTGCTTTAGAGCCTGATAATGGGGCGGCAGAGATAATAAATACATGAATGACAGTTCAAGGACCCTCAGGGTGGCTGTGTGTTTTTCTGAATGGTTTCTTCTTTCCTTTCCTTGGGGGAAAAGTATTGGAAGTGGATGCCCCATAATCCCAGCTATTCAGGAGACCGAGGCAGGAGGATCCTTTGAGCCCAGGAGTTTGAGGTTACAGTGAGCTTATGATCACACCACTGTATTCCAGCCTGGGCAGCAGAGAGAGACCCTGTCCTTAGTGGTTGGTGCCTGTGACTCAGTGAGTAGGGCGCCGGCCCCATATACTGAGGGTGGCGGGTTTAAACCCAGCCCTGGCTGAACTGCAACCAAAAAATAGCCGGGCGTTGTGGCGGGCACCTATAATCCCAGCTGCTGGGGAGGCTGAGGCAGGAGAATCGCGGAAGCCCAAGAGCTAGAAGTTGCTGTGAGTCCTGTGACATCATGGCACTCTACCAAAGGCGGTAAAGTGAGACTCTGTCTCTACAAAAAAAAAAAAAGTTTAAAAACTGTGGGAAAAAAAGAACCGTGGAAATAAAAAATACATATAAATCATCCTTGCAAATATGGTTGCCAAAAAGGAGTTTTGCAAGATTCTGGGCTTCAGAGGTTATTGTCACAGCTTCAGAGGTTATTGCTATGTCACAAGCCCTAAATGTCTGTGATTTTGATTGGGTGTCTCACTTAATAATGATTTACACAGGTGATGACACTTAAATTAACATCTCAGCTTTGGAGGGAGGTCCAAATACTCGTGAATTTTCTCATTTTAGATCATTGGCATGGATTTACCTCTATGTTAAGAAAAAACACTCTGCTTGATTTCTTATTTAAATGAAGAGTTTGAGAGTTTCATTTCATTTCAGCTAATAAACTAATGGGAAGCTAAGAGCAGAGGCTGTTGATTCCATGCTGAGAGGAAATATGAGTCAACCAGAAGGAGGCAAAATTAACCTCCACATATTGGGCGACTCTTATGCCCCACCTCACACCCTGTCAGTCCAATTCTGATGCCAGCCATTGGTGCAGTAACCAGATTTGTGTAGGCGTAAGAAATGCCCCAACTGCGCTGTGCCCCAGCTGTAGCCCCCTAGGGCTTCTTTGAAGTCTCAATGGGAAACGCCTGTGGGAACTCACAGGCACTCATGCATATGAGCTCTGAATGTGGGAGGAATTAACACCCCAAGGGGCAACACTTGACTAAGAGGAGATGGGAACCAGAGGATAAATGCTCCCCACCTCCACCCTCTCTATGGCACTTCAAGTGGTGCAGTGGGATCAAACCAACTCGTTAGCCCAGCTGTGAGCTGGTTTTCCTTCCTCTTCTGGGCCTAGCTCCCAGTTCCTGTAATGACCAACTCATCCCATTTTGCCTGGGACTTCTCTGAGTTTAGCCTTGAAAGGTTCACATCTTAGGAAACTCCTCAGCCCCCAGCAAACAGTTGCTCATTTGACCTGTTCTTCACTTTTGTACCTTGAAATCACCCCTCAAATAAATCCTTTTCAGGCAGCTCCTTGTCTCAGATTCTGTTTGGGGAAGGGAACTCAGGTAGTGACAATCCATTTGTGTCTCAACAAAGCACATGCCTGTCTCTGAGATGTTTCTCATCAGCTCAAAACAAGAGCTTAAGGAGCAGCTGGCCAAGAACATCTGTGCAGCATTAGGAAGTGAAAACCTGTAGTTTGTTTTCTATTGTGGTGGATTATTGGCCTGTGGATTTTGCCAGGTGTTCTTGAATAGGAACCAGGTGAATAGAGGCAGAGTCCATTCTATAAACCTGCCAGCAGCCAGAGCGATTGGAAGAACTCTTGTGCCTCTGTCTGTTGGAATGACTGTTTCTGATTTCTGGGTTAGAATTTGATCTGATTGGAAGCATGAGTGTTTTCTTTCTGTTGGAATTAAGTCTCAGCTAAGACAATTTTCCCTAAAGGCTCCAAGAAGCAAAACTGAACCAGAGAAGGTTGTTTTGCACCAGAAACAGAGAACTCATGCTCCTTAAAAAATAAATACGTGTATGATAGTTCAGGGAAACTCAGGGTGGCTGTGTGTTTTTCTGAATGGTTTCTTTTTTCCTTTCCTTGGAAAAAATGCTATTGCTTAATCTTCAGGCTGTTCAATAATTTAATAATTTCTTCTGTTTGTGTGAGAGCTTTATTCTCCTGTGTAAAAACCCAGCTACATTGGATTGAATTGATAGGAACTGAGAGACTGGGAGTGGGGAGCCCAAGGGGGTTCTAGAACCCCCAACAGATGTTCCAGCTTGCTTGTTTCTGGAGGACTGGCCTCTTCATACCACGGATGACAAAGAAACGAGTTGGATATCAAAGATACTTTTGAATTAATTAAGCCTCCTCCGTAGATATGTAAAAAATCCAGCTTTAACGTCTCTCTAGTGGATTTCCTGTTCATTCCGGTTTCAAGAGACTACGGAGAGCTTATACAAATCTAAGATAAAGGGACTCAGTATCTCCCAGGGGGAATAATTAAGAAATCAAGCCACACCTCCAATACTTTAAATGTGCCTGTTCTTTATGAAAAGCCCCGTAGGCTAAGAGAAAAATAAAACCATCCAAATCACAGAACACCATGTTTACAAAGAGACTTAAGCTGGAAATTGTACTCTATAATTTGTGTTAATACATTTAAATAGACTAAAGAAATTGGTCTTCAAAAGGATGAATTTTTTAATGGTGTTCTATTAAGCAAAAATGACTTCCAAGTAAAAAAATAAAACTATTCAATTGAGTACTAAAACCTTTATGTAAAAGTTAAGTTTCATATTCTTCTAAGAAATACGTGTAAATAATCTGGGAAAATAAACTAGGTTGTTAAATACAAATTTAAACGCTATTCCTGTTTTCAAATTTAAGCCATTTATTCAAAATGTTTTTGGATGGGAAAACAGAAAAATCTAACTCTGGTTTATAACTCTGGTTATTCCCACTGGGTTACAAAACAAATATGGAGATCAGGCCCAATAATATGCAAATTCACATGAGTCGAAAAAGTAGTAGTCATAAAAATTTTAAGAAAGCCTTCTATACTAAGACTTCTAATCAAGGTATAGAGGATTCTATTACTCTGGTCAAGGGGTTCCTCACATTTATTTTACGAGCTGCCCTGTGGCCCACCTTCCTTGCTCATTGTGGTCTGTGGCTCTCAAGACTTCCTTTTGTGGCTTCAGCAGATGACATCACCATCCGCTTTATAAATTACTGAAGAAAGGGATTCAGCATAGTCTTCATTTGAATTCTCCAGTTGGGAACTTCCTTGTTTCCTCTCCAGAGTTCTCGTTTCCTTAAAGTAATTTGGTCCTGGTCTAATTAAAATGGCAATGTGTCCACTTATCACTGACAGTGTCTTTCAACCTTTTAATTTGAATGTGTCCAAGGGTGTTTTCCCTTTATCTTGATGACCCATCACTTTTCACAAGTCAAGGGAAATAAGGGCCATGCCGGCCTGAGGGTTCCAGGAAGACGGTGGCACCCTGGGTGTTCAGAAAGGCCAGGGTTAAGGGCACGCCCCGCTGCCTGGTGGCTGCCTGTGCCTACTGCTAAACGCTTACGGAGAAAACTCAGTTGCTATCGTATTGGCCAGGAGCTCCCGAGGGTCTGAGCAAGGGCTGTAGGCTTCACTCCGATTCCAAAGAACACCAGAGTATCTTGTAGTCTGTATACAAAGCTGCTGTGCAGGTGGGTGCCTGCTACCTTCTGTGTTTTGTAACAACTTCAGTCAGCGTATTCCCCTGAAAGGTTAATAACCTGGAACAATTTAGTTGTTTTAATTCTGAAAGAGAAATATTGGTTTCTTCTGAGTCAGTATCTGGTATTTTAATTAACTCAGCTTTCCCCTGCAGCTGGGGCCAGGGGCGTATCTTCCAAGACAGTAGGACTTTTGTGGCCTAGCTCTGTGCTATGCGCCTACCAGGGGTATCTACTGAGTCACCTCAGGCGGCTCTTACTCTCATCCTTGGGGATTATTATCCTCTGGAGGCTGGTTTTGTTTAACCAAGACTCTTGCCAGGATCCTAAATCCTTGTGGGTCCCTGAGAATCCTCCTGTTCAGGAGGAAGAACATGTTCTGGGTATGAATGTGTGTTTTGCGCAATTCTTCCCAGTTGAAGAATTCATTTTAAACACCAGTATCCGAAGCCCTCATGGCGAGAGTGGGGCTGAGTGGAGTAAATTAGCTTCGAAATTAGCTGCTGATTTGGAGTTTGCTGTGATTTGGAGTTTGGGGAGGAAAGGAGAAGAAGGGAAGTAAGAGCCATCTAATCTTGCCTGTGTGATCAGAAAGAGGTCCGCCTTATTTTTCTCCCAGGTATCTTGTGACGAAGTGCCTTTATCACTTCTGGGTTTTATAGGCAAAGCTCTCAAACAGATAGATGTAAAGTTGAAAAATAAATACAAGGAAATTAAATGCTAATACATGTGCCTTTGATATTTTGCAAGGTAAACCCTTTGACAAAATAAATTGTATTGTGAATTTTAGTTAAAAAAATTGACTATAGTTTTCTCCCTGATTTTACCACAATGGAAAATAAAAATGCAGTTATAGTATTTAGTTCTTGAAAGGCTTTGAATTTAATTTTTTAATCCCTGCAAAACTGAGTGAAATTTCCAAGGTTCCTGATTATGTAAATGTAAACGTGTATTCAACTAGATGAATTATTTTAAAGAACCAATATTTTATAAATTGGTCTTTATATTATTGGAACTTATGTAATATTGCAAATTATGAGCATCTATAGTTAATCTACTTAGCATGGATAATGTTTTGCTTTCATATTTCTCTTACAAATTCTTATAATCAACAGTGATTATTTAATGTTAACAGTATATTTTCTAAAATCTGTAAATGATTCTGAATCATAGAAGATGAAATGTTAATGTTACTATTGTTTATCTGGAGTTTTTTTTTTTGAGACATAATCTTACTTTGTTGCTCTCAGTAGAGTGCTGTGCCGTCATAGCTCACAGCAACCTCAAACGCTTGGGCTCAAGCGATTCTCTTGCCTCAGCCTCTGTAGTAGCTGGGGACTACAGGTGCTTGCTACAATGCCCGGCTATTTTTAGAGACAGGGTCTCACTCTTGCTCAGGCTGGTCTCAAACCGGTGAGCTCAGGCAATCCACCACCTCAGCCTCTCAGAGTGCTAGGATTACAGGCGTGAGCCACCACACCTGGCCCCATCTGGAGATTTTTTTTTTTCTTTGTAGTAGTTTTTTTTGGCTGGGGCCAGGTTCAAACCCGCCACCTCTGGCATATGGGTTCTGTGCCCTACTCCTTGAGCCACAGGCGCTGCCTGCTATCTGGAGATTTTTAAAGAAATGAAAATCCAGGGAAACAGAGAAAATAAATTATGCAGTTGCCATATAATCCTCAGGCAGCTTTCTAACCTATGTATTATTTTCTATGAATAAGCACATTAGATCTTTGAAATATTAAATTAAGAAGATAAAATTATCAGGGTATCATAAAAATTACTTTGTAATGTGCTTGATAACATTCATTGTGTTTTTTAAAAAATAGATACTGTCATTTAAGCACATTGTTTGCTATGTTTAACCAGAGACAGGGGCTTGCACTCTGGTGGCTGATTTGGGAGGTGATCCTAAGAAACAAAAAAGGCTGGACCCAGAGGGTAGAACAGGGAAGGAGCAAAGCCCTTGGCCACTCCAGTACCTGAGCAATGGACTCAGGAGTGGGTTGGCCACAAGAATATGTTTTAGGGGGTGGCGCCTGTGGCTCAGTCAGTAAGGCCCCAGTCCCATATACCGAGGGTGGTGGGTTCAAACCTGGCCCCGGCTGAACTGCAACCAGAAAAAAAAATAAAAAAAATACATTTTAGCATGTGTATGCACTTTTTAAGCAATTCATGTGTAATTTAAAATTTTTAATTATTCTTGGTACTTAATAGTTGTATATCTTTACAAGGTACATATAATGTTTTCATACGGCATATAATGTAAATTAATCAGGGTAATCCATAGGGTATCACCTTGAGCATGTATCATTTCTTTGTGTTAGGAACATTCCAATTCTACTCTTTTAGTTATTTTAAAGTACACCCTAACTTACTGTTGATTATAGTCACTTTATTGTGCTACCAAATATTATTCATTCTATCTGACTATATTTTTGTACCCATTAATCATCCTCACTTTTTGCACCATCCCTACTACCCTTCCCAGCCTTTGGTAACCATCATACTATTATCTGTGTACATGAGATCAATTGCTTTATTATTTAGTTCCCACATCTGAATGAGAACATGTGAGATTTGTCTTTCTGTCCTTGGCTCACTTCACTTAATGTTCTCTAGTTCCATCCATGTTGTTGCAAATGGCAGGATTTTATTCTTTTTTGTGTTTATATTCCATTGTGTATACGTACTGCAATTTTTGCAATTTCTTTATCCATTCATCCAGTGATGGACATTTAGGTTCATTCCATATCTTGGCTATTGTAAATAGTGCTACAATAAACATGGGAGTACAGATAGCTTTTTGATATACTGAATTCCTTTCCTTGGATATATATCTAGCAGTGGGATTCCTGGATCATAGGGTGGTTCTATTTTCAGTTTTTTTAGGAATCTCCATACTCTTCTCCATAGTGGTTGTGCTAATTTACATTCCCACCAACAGTGTACCAGAGTTCCCTAAAGTACAATTTTTGACATAGTGTCTGTTGGCAAAAAGTTCTATAAATTTTCTAAATGTTCTTAAGCTTAGATTACCCTTGTCTGTTAATAGTTGTAAAGCTCTATTGATTCATGAATACCTTTATGGCTCATATTATATGGAATCAGAGAATATAGTGAAACTTCAAAATGAAATTCTAAAAAAGATAAACCGGTCAGGATAAATGCAGAAAATGAGAACCAAAGTGTCCAGATACCCTTCCCAGAGCTCTCATGAACATGACATCTATTGCAAAACAAAGACCAGGACTTTTCCCATATGGTTTATCTGTGGGAGGCTGGTACTATTGCTGGTTACCCCCCCGCCATGGCCACCCCCTGGAAGAACATTTGTCAGCCAGGTGATATTATGTCCATCATTTCAAAGCACATGAACAATCATGTGCATTAAAGCATTCTAGTCTAGGTTCAACCTACCAACTGACCTCCACAGAACAATGGTCACTTACATTTACCAAGTCACTCTGATGGGCAGTAGTAGAAGCTGGAGAGCAATAGGGAGGCTGTAGCAGTTGGGGTTCTGTGAAGGGAACAGAACCCACTGCCAGGGATTCAGCGCAGGGAATGAAGGGCCTACACAATCATCGGAAGGGCTGGAGGAGAAGTCAGGCATTATCACTGGCACTGGAGTTCAAGGTCACCTTGCTATAACAAAAACCCAGCTATCACGGGACCAGTTCTACTCCTGCAATTGTTACCTGATGAAGAGGGTCTGGCCACCTGTCACTCTCAGCCAATATGCAGAGACAGGGATAGGTCCACCAAACTTTGTCAGAAGGCTGGGATTCTGAAGAACAGTGAGAGTAGCCTCTCCAAGACTGTTCTGTTCTTCCATTTCTAAAATTACAGTTTTATACATTTTAAGTTCAAAGTGAAGACTGTATTAATCCTTATCTTAAACAATAATTGGCCGAACGCATGATCCATAGTAAACAATAATCAGTATAATCCATGACCCAAAACAACATTCTAATTCAAAAGTTAATCTCCTAAATCAATTCACCTAAACTACTCAAGATAACATCTTTGGGTGGGTGGGTGGGGAGCTAAATTTACAAAATAGTAAGAATGAGAGACAGGGGGTGAAGGTCAGGCAGGACCTAAACCTACCAGACCAGCTATGTCCTGTCTGCCCTAGCCTGACAGACTGCACCTTATTCTCCCTCTGTGTGCTTTCACAATTACTGCTCTCCTCACAGCTGACCCTCACCCCCATCGAACTGGTTGAAAGGCTCTGGAAGGAACAGGGAGCTCAGAATCTGATCACCAAAATTGTCACATCTGTCTACCTCTGCTTGCCAGCAGACGCCACAGCCCCTGCTTCACTTACCGCCTTCTGTATTTAGTGTGTGAGATTATCAGCAGGAACTAATTATCAAACCCAAATGACCGTGGAGTCTGGAAAGTGTAGTTTTTAACTCTCCAACGTCTGCAAAGATAAGGAGGGAAATAAAGGAAGTTGAGGGAAAAATGTAATTATCTACAAAGAGGTGACTGTAATGATTCAGGTGAGACACAGTGGTAGCTCAGATCAAAGTGGCCACAGTGCAGGGATGAGAAGTGGCTGGATTGAATCTAGTGTATAATTTGAAGGTAGAAACAGCAGGTCAGGAGACAGTGTGTTTCACTTGGAGCAAGAAGGTGGAGGGAATGTTGAGAGAGGCGGAGGTTATGGAGCAATTTACCAACAAGTGGCCATGGGCTCCAGGGGTCATAGTAGACGCATTTCCAAAAGGAGGGAAGTGTGAGATACAGGATTAAAAAAGAAGATGGACAGAGCCTTGTGTGAATTGGGTCCCAGCCCATGGGATGACCTGGAAGACCTGGGCTTTGTAGACAGCCCAGTGATGATGAGGCTGCCAAGGTTGGAGTGAGGGAGAGTTCTAGTGAAAGCACAATCCATTCTGAGGGTCTTCTGCATCCTTGCTGAACCCATATTCATAACCAATACGCAATAAGAATATAATGCCACCTGGTTCCTAGGTATGTAACATGCAGCTTTAAATAAGGAGCTGTGTGTGCCTCGTGGTCCTGGGAAGTAGTGGTAGCAGTCAGTGCATAAGGTCCCTATGTGGATCCTCCTGCCTGCCTCTATAGGCCACACTGATGAATCAACAACAGCTAGCAGGATTCTGTCAGGAACCTGGCCAAACTCCCATAGACATCTTTGCTGAAGAATAACACAACTGTACTTCATAGAACAGCCTCCAGCGGTTCAACTCTGGCTATTATTCACCATTGCCACCTCCATTTCCCTTTATTTCTCTTTTGCCCTTTAAATTTCAAACACATAAATCTCTGAACACTTTCTGAATTTCCAATTGAAATGTTTCCTGGGAAGATGTACATCATGGAGTCAGCACCCGTAGCTCAGTGAGTAGGGCGCTGGCCACATATACCAAAGCTAGTGGGTTTGAGCCCAGCCCGGGCCTGCTAAACAACAATGATGACTGCAACCAAAAATAGCCAGGCATTGTGGCGGATGCCTGTAGTCCCAGCTACTCAGGAGGCTGAGGCAAGAGAATCACATAAGCCCAAGAGTTTGAGGTTGCTGTGAGCTGTGACTCCAAGGCACTCTACCAACGGTGACATAGTGAGACTCTGTCTCAAAAAAAAAAAAAAAAAAAGATGTATGTCATGAAGTCTTCCCAGAATCCTCTTGATCCTTCATAGTTGTAATGGAAACTACTGGACAGGCTAAAGAGTCTGAATGTAGCCAGCGTGGTCAAGAGCCCTAATGCCCAGGTGAATGAAGAAGCCTGAACCCACATCCTAGTCTTCAGAGATCAGGCTCTGCCATTTTTGTGTCTAATTCCAGTCTTCATATCTTGAATGGGCTGAGCGGGAAAGTCTTTCAACCATAAGGAGAGGCTTTGAAGACCAGTTTGTTCATCCCCGCCTAAGAAAAGTGTCCTGAGGAGGCCTGAGGCTGAGCATGCAGCTGGCCTCATCTACAAGAGTGGACATGTGATGACTCAAAAGAAAAGAAACTTGCAGAAGTGTTTCTGCAAGGAAAAGCAGAGAAGCAGAAAGAGATGTTTGATGGAGCCCACAAGAAAGAGGGTTGGCAAATAGAAAGAGAAAATGGAAAGGTTGCAGATGTTTGCAACCGAAGAAAAATAGAAGAAAAATAAACACAAAAAGCAGAGTGAAAGTCCTCATACACTGTGCATTCTTGAATTAAACAAAAATTGTACACAATATTGCACCGGTATGACAATAATATAATAGTTCAGGTAGAGGTAGTAATAATGTTTATAATGTGTTGCATAAGTTGTAGGCTTAAAGGATGCATCAAAAACCTTCTTACGTGGGTACAAAATAAGCAATGTAAAGAAAATATAACAATAGGAGGTACAGAATCTCATGCAGATTCAAAAGTAGGAGAAGATGCTACTTAAAAAGCAAAAGCATGTAGGGTCCAGTGGCTAATCTTATAGGTGAAGCAATATGCCATTGTTTCAATTTGCATTTCAATTGCGATTTGCATAAAAATGAGCATTTAAAGAGTCTCTCATTGGTATACTGCTTGTTCATATGTTTTTCTAATTTCATATTGTTTGCTTTTTAAAATTTGATTTGCACTTGGTCTTTTACATGTTATAAATCTTGCAAAGATCCTTTCCCCGTCTGCTTCTGCATTTTTAAGTTTGTTTGTGGTACCTTCTGCCATTCAGAAGTTTAAATGTTTGATTCTGACTTAATTTACTTGCTGTGTGAAAGGAAAATTGTTGACTTACAGGAGCACTTGCCTAGGAAATATCAAAAGCAAATGTTTCATTTCAATACAACTGGTTTTTCTCTGCTTAAGTTGTTAAACAATCATGAACTTTTAAATAGTCTTGCATGCCATATACTGACTGAAGACTTTTTCTTGACTGAAAAACACTAGGATTTCCTTTAGCCAATTCTGTGTAGTCCTATGGACTCTCTCCTACCTGCAACTGCAGTTTTCACTACTTAATTGGCATAACCACTCCTAATACTTAGCGACCCCTGTCCTATTCCTGGTATGTCCCCTTCCCTTGTTTCTCGCCTCTATTTTATTCTTTGACAGCCAATCACATAACTATTCAATCCCTTGATTGTAAAATTGGGAAATAATAGAACTTACCTTGCTGGGTTATTGTGAAGATTGAACAAATAAACATGTAAAGTGTTTAAACAACGAGTGGCTAATACACATCAGTCACCCAATAAACTTTAGCTCTTCATATTATTATCATATGTCAGATTTATTTCTTTTTTTCCTCTATGGCTTATGCTTTTTGATCTTATTTAAGAAATACATCCCCCAATGAACTGGATTTTTTTACAAATATTCCTCCCCTCTTCTCCTTCTGGGCACCTGGAAAGCTCCTTTTTAAGTTAGGTGTTACCATGTCGCTTTTTTTGACCAATGAAATGTGAGCAAAAGTGATGGTGTCACTTCTGGGCAGAAATGATAAGGCCCAGGGATCCTATTTACCACATTCACTTTTCCTGCCTCAGTCACTGTGAAAGAATGTTCTGTGTGTGTGTGTGTTGGGGGGGGGGGGGAGCTACTGCATCCCTGAGTGACCACGAGCAGAATTTGGTTGTGGCCTGAATTAGGCATGGACAAGAAATAAAGAAATTAATTAATTTATTTATTGATTGATGGAAAAATTCTTCCTGCTTTGATGTTTTAAAAAAAATTCTCCTACATTTTAAATAATAGTTTTAAAGATTTCTTTTTTCACAATTAGACCTTTAATTTCTTTGGGATTGCTTTTACATATGGTGTGTCAAAAGACAAACTTACAACACATTTACTTTGAAGATCTAATTGGCTTTTATTAGCAATTCTAGAATCGGGCAATGTCTTATTCTAAAGAATATAACGGGTGTTCTTATTAGCTGAGCAGATGGAGCTACTTTTATAGGCAGAAGATGGCTGAAGAAAGTAGAAATACAGAGCAAAAAGGGGATTGGGCATTTCAAGGTTACTTTCCATATAGGGTTAGGAGAGAGAGGGCCTCTTTATCATGTCAGCACAGGTACACTGAGCCCTTCGGATTGGCTGCTGTGAATCTCCTGTTTGGGGGGAAACAGACCTGTTTTAAAGTTCAGTGATTATGTGGTACCCAGCATGAGTAATTCCACTCTGGTTTGGTCTGGTCTGTTCGGGCCTAGTCCAGAGAAGCTTAGTACAAAACAGTGGCCTCCCATGAATTTTATTTAACAGATGCAATGTAGAGGTCCAATTCAATTTCTTTTTTTCCCTGTGAACAGACAGTTGTTCCAACACCATTCAACAACTCATCCTTTCCTTCAATTTTTATCCCTGCTCCCACTGCTCTATACCTAGTGCATGGGTATTTTTCTTGACTCTATTCTTTTTGATGGTATTTCTTGTCTATTATTGCAGCATTACACTATTTGGTGCTCCCTACCATTTCGTTGTAATTTGTCTTGATAGCTAGTAGGCCAAGGGCAAGGGTAGTCTTCAGGCACAGAGAGGGGGAATAAGCAGTGAGTGAAGTTCTGTGCATCTTAGCCAAACCCAGCTCTGGTGAGTACAGCACCTGGAATCCCTGGCTCAATCCACACATCAGAATTTCCTCAGAGATCATCAGAGTGGACAAGAAATGGATGTTGGAGTTATTATTTAAATTAATTGACAGGGCTTGGTAACTGCCTGAATTTCTGGTGAGGTACTGTAGGGAGAAGGATTTATCTCAGGACAACCCTTGTATTTCTGGCTCAATCAGTAGTCCTAAAAGGAGACCTATGAGAAATAGACACCATGCGGGGGCAGCTCCTGTGGCTCAACGGAGTAGGGCACTGGCCTCATATGCCGGAGGTGGCGGGTTCAAACCCAGCCCTGGCCAAAAACTGCAAAAAAAAAAAAAAAAAGAGAAATAGACACCATGAACCTTCTCAACTGTGAAAATTCCATTGTCAAATCTAATGCCTTAGAAAAATTTCTTGAGCAAATAATACAACCTATAGAAATATCTCATTGCAGAAAAGAAAGGTGTGATTTATAAATGGTTTATTTCTTTAGATTATAACATTCATCACAATTACATTGCATTTTTAAGACTACTACTGCTGAAAGCTTGCAAATGTTGCTTTCTAATCATAGTGAAGTGCCAAGAGATCAGGAAACTATCTCAGGTAGAAATTGTAAGACAGAGTGCTCACTTTTGGAGTCAGACCCAGCAGTTTCCTCGTATGCCTATGGGTGACATGAGCACTAATGTAGACCACAAAAAACAATCTCACCCTTCCCAACACTGCTGATGCTGGAGAGCCAGTCTGGTGCCTGTCCTTGCCTTGATCCCATATCCCTGCTCTACAAACTCCACACAGAACCAGGCACCAGGCCAGGGAGGTCACAGCAGGGAGCAGCACCAGGAGGAGACCAGGCAGCAGGCGAGGAAACGCAGGGCCTGCTCTCATTCTTGCAGATAGGAGGGACAGAAGGAGAGGTTTCTCTATGGAGTTTCTCAAGACATGGGCCTCCCAAACTTTTAGAACCACTTTAAGGTCAAAAAATCCAAGCAGACCTCTCGCCTTCCCAGGATCCTGAGGCATTCAGAAATAGCAGGGAGAGAAAGAGGCTGTGAGGACACATCCTTTGGATTCTTGGGTTTAAGGGTCACCCCATGCTGACTGAGCTCTCAGGCCTGATAGATCCCTCAGTCTTTCCCAAAGCCACTTTTCAAGCCCCTGTGCTCCAAGCTACTGATGCCTTGGTGAGAAAGGCGGCTACCTTGGCCATTGTGGGAGCCTTTTCTCACTCATCTTTCTCCACCCAGGAAGATGTTTCTGGATTCAGACCTCTTGGAAGTCCACTCTTTGCAGCAACCTATGTACCCCTCTCTACTTGCTGGTGTTAACTGGAGTTGATGGGATCGGGCTTCCTCACCTGGACTTCACCTGCCTGGATCTGAACATCGGCCTCTCAGCTCAAGATGGAGAGCAGCATCTTTCCAACACTGCGCTGTCTGCCCGGATATCTTATTTGCATCAGGCTTGCTCCAAATTCAAAGCCCCTCTGTGTAAAAACTCAGAGTCCCCCTGCAATTGTTCTCTGAGTTCCCATTTCTACCCTAAAGATTTCTTGTGCTTTCAGCACCACTTTAGAGCATAGAGACTAATTTGGTCTAAATTTGCTGGGTACTCAGTCCCCCTGCAGCTCAGATCCATTTCTGCTTGGCCCCTTGGCCCTTCAACAAAGCTTAAGTTCAACAATGTATACTAGAGCCATGATCAAGCCAGGTATTATGACAGGCACTGAGTGCAGATGCGTGCAGACAGTCTCCAGACTATAAACAAACGATTGTCAGATAAATGGTGAGTGTATGGCTGGGTACTGTGTTCTCTGTGGGAAAAAAAGAGTTAGTATTTGTTGAGCAGTGTCTGTGCCAGACGATAGGTTACGGCATGCTTCTCTTTGAATTCTCACAGCAGTACTACTGTGTTAAACTACTAGTTATGTGTACCTCCATCTTTCAAATGCGGACACTGAGGCAGAGATTGCTCAGGTAACTTGTCCAAAGTCACAGAGCTGGTGATGGTTGAACCTGATTACTGTTACAGTGGCCTGACTCCAAACCTATGGCATGGAGCATGGTGCAATATTTAGCTTTGCCTGAAGGTATCAAGGGATGCTACCATTGGAAGTGATATTTAAGCTAGGTCTTGAAAGATAATTACTGTACTCAAATTGATGGTGTCTTCAATTGGATGAAATATAGTATGTGGTCAAAAAAAAAAAAAAAGAAATATAGTATGTGGTCAAAGGAGGAAAGAGACTCCAGGCCACAAGGAATGAGGGCTTCAAAGAGACAAAGACCTGAAGCCATGACCTTGTGGGAAAGGGTGGGAGAAGTGCTTATGGTAGCACTTCCCACCTAGCATGGGGCTGGGGGTGCTAGCCTTTCTTGATGCTTTCCCTCACTGTTTACACCAACTAGTGATGTCCTCTGACTGTACCACCTCTAATTTTTGCCAGTGCAGGCATCCTCTCCATGCATGTGGTCTACTGTGTGAGCACTTGTGTAAAACCTTTCAGTGCTTTGATCTCACTCCAACACTATTCATCTCTCCAGTCTAGCCAACCACCTCTACAGAAATGTTTCCCAACCTACTCACACCTGTAAACTATCCACACTGGAAATCTGAAGGTCCACCTGATGCCTCTCAGTGCACCCAGCCTTCACTCTCTTGCTCCTGAGCCACCTCATGGAGAGCACCAGGCCCCAGACCTGCCTCCATCACCACAGACACCTGCTCACTTCAGACATCTCTTGCCCAGGTTATTGCAAAAGACACATCCTTCTGCCTGGAAATGGGTCTCCCCATCCTTGACCCCTTGCTATATCCCCCAAAATAGTGGTGGTTTCCTTAACTCATTTTGCCTGATGCCCAGCATACATATATATATATTTTTTTTTTTTTTTGAGATAGAGTCTCACTCTGTTGTCCTTGGTAGAGTGCCATGGTAGCTCATAGCAACCTCAAACTCTTGGGTTCAAGCGATTCTTTTGTCTTAGCCTCCCTAGTAGCTGGGACTACAGGCTCCCACCACAGTGGCCAGCTATTTTTAAAGATGGGGTCTCACTTGTGGTCAGGCGCGTCTCGAACCTGTGAGCTTGGGCAATCCACCCAGCTCAGCCTCCAAGAGTGCTAGGATTACAGGGGTGAGCCACTGAGCCTGGCCATGCCCAGCAGATCCTTCTGATTTTTCTGCACAGCAGAGAGTTTGGGAGATTGGCTGAACTAGAAACTGCCCTGTGTCTCTGGGCCTGGGCTCTGTTTCTGTTCCAGGACATCAGCCCTGTCCTTGTAGGAACATAACACTCTTTAGGAGTTGATTACAAGGCCACTGTCCTCTGTCCTAGTGTCTTCTGGTAGGAAAGCACCGTCTTCTATTTCATGATGACCCCACACTCCCACCTTCAATACTTACCCGTACTCTTAAAATTGCTGTCTTGTTTTCTGTTTTTTTGTTTTTTTGTTTGTTTGTTTGTTTTAGCAGAACCATCAAAACAGCAATTGAAGTTACTTTTCATTTTGGGGGGACTTTCAAGCAAAATTACATTGTATTTTTCTTTTCTGATGACTTTCTGATACACTTTATACTCTGGAATTCTATCTTCACCAGGGTAGAAAGAGAAGTCTTTGATATTAACACCCAAGCAGGTTGTGATGACAAATAGTGTCTCATCTTCCCTAAGACATACTTAAAGCAGGTAGGTTTGGAAACAAAGATGGTGAAATAAATTGCCCAAATTGTACATTTGCTGCTGTAATAAAATTTGATTCAAAAGCCTCTATAAACCTTGTAACAATTCCCTGTAGTAAAAAGCTGAGTAGCTCTTGTCAAATAATAATGGAAGGTTTTAAACGGAAAGTTATGTGAATTTTCACAGAATTTTCTTTCAGGACTGTTAAAACCTATTGCAATGTTCCCAGTATAGGCTACTAGAACTGTTTTTTAGAAATTGTTCAATTTTTTGAAATATCTTATTTTGTTTTTTATTAGCTTCCATCATATCTCTGCCTTTTCCTATTCAATTTTTAATTTTTTATTCACTGTCAGGTATTCTTTTAACAGTTGGGGTGCCTTTTCTCCATTTCTTCAAAATAACCCACATACTAATAAATCAAACGCATTGTAAGCCCTGCCCTGCTTGGCTGGCCAAGTCTGGCTGTAAAGAAGGAATAGAGTCCCTTGACCTGCTTTTCTGCAGAAGCAGTGTGTGGGGGATACTGCTCAGAGTCCACAGCATGGGTTTCATGCTCTGTATGAGATTTCACATGTTCCTATTACAGGGCTCATGTATGGCACATGTATGAACACAATCTTATCAAAATTTGAGTAGTATAAAAAAGAAAGCTAAGCTTTGCAAATCTGTTTTGTTTACTGATGTTATTTTATAACTACTTTTCAGATTCATGCTCTCTAATTGGCTCTAGCCACAGACCCAACTCTGGGAACCCTTGTCTCAAAGATGTGAGGAAAGAAAGGTAGCAGGATGTAGGTTGAGAAGGGGTGGAGGATATTACCTGTTGTGGTAGTTACCAAGTTAGCATGAAGAAGTGAACTGCATTGTCTGGAAGAGATGTCATCTTCAAGTTCAAAAATAATTGCAAATAAGCATAAGACAATGTAAGTGAAGTGTGAAGATTAGTTGCATTATGAGTATGCCGATGTGTTCGTTCTGCATTAATGGATCCAGATGTCTGGGCTCCTGTCCATGCTGCTTCCTGAACAGCTGACCAGGAGTCCTGCAGCAGGGAGGAAGTGACTCTGACATGTGGCCCCCTACAGGGAGCTGAGATCAAAACAGTCTCTCCTGGAAACAATCAGAGCCACGTGTCATACAGACTGCCAGTGAGAGAGACAGGTCACATCGTAACAGACCCTTCTTACACCCTAATATCTCACTCAAAAATGCTTTAAAAAATTCTTCTCAAAGTTTTGTTAATCTACAGCTCAAACTTAAGTCAATACTTCTGAATATCCCACAGTGTTGTCAGCTTTCGCCGTGATCAGCTTGCCTGATTAATTACTGTACCTAGTGAAAAGGGTGTGATTTTTAAACTTCTTTTTTGGGGGAAATTACACTTGTAGCAAGACAAGTCAAAGAATGAGATTGATAGTCACCCCACTTTGGGTTAGTCTCTGACCTCTTCATACTTTCTTGCTTGCAGCACTTGGCAAATCATGAAAATTCTCCTTTATGCTCTAAACCTATTGTGTTACTTTCCAAGGCATTTTCGTTTAGCCTTGACAGGATAGTGCTTGCCTTAGACTTTGAGAATGGCAGAGAGAGGCTGTAGACCATGACCCTTTGCTGTGACGCTCTCCTCTTTCTCCCCTTGCTCCCCATTCCCAGAACCATTACAATGTAGAAGTAACAGAGTTGGGTGTTCTATACTCTGGTGGACACTGTCCTACCCTCTATTTATTCTGGATTAGAAACAAAATATATATATATATATTAATTACCATTAACTAACTATAAGCAACTGTTTATATTAAGAGTTGACCACAGAGTAATTTTCGTTTGAACACAGTAACGATCCTCATGGACATTGAAAAACTCACTTCACCATGATGTCAAGATGGAATAAACAAATATCTAGATTGAATTCTTTGCAAGAAAAATGATGCTAGAGAGAAGTATTTAACTGGTCTACAAAAGGCAGAACATTTGAGTATTTGCACCTTTCCCAATTCCCTACACTGCAGAAAACCAAAGATGACAAAGAATCCTAGCCTAGCAAGAAGCATTGAGAAGATACTAAAGTTGATGTACAATCATAAAAATTCTTTCAGTATGTGAGGCAACCTTTTATAGACAAAGGATTTCCTTCCTTTACAAAGCACTCGGGGAGCTTAATTTATAGGAACACAGTGTATTGAATTCAAGTAATGTTCCAAGATCTCAGCTTATCCAGAATGGTGGTCTGTTAAGAATGGCATACTTGAAACAAACAATTTTTTTGTCTAATTTAATCTTGCTATACAGCAATCCCTGGTTCGAGAGCAATTCAAACTTAGGGGGCCAAGGTAGAGACAACCACACCTTGCTTTCTTTGATTAAATTATAATGGTGATTTTTTAAGAATATTCTTCTAAAAATTTATTCTGAATTTGGGAGCTTTTTTATTAAATGCTGTTAAACCTCAGAAAGTGATTAAAATGAAACTGGAACTAGAAACTTAACATCACCCCTTAGTTCTAAAAGAAATAAGTTTATATTTTTCTCTGTGGTGATAACTGTATTTTTTATAGCATGAAAAACTGGGAATTTTGAGCATGTGGCATATTTTGATTTTATGTGAAAATGTGTATTTCTTTAGCTAAAGCCTTATGCAAAAGTAATATAAACATGCAAATTAAAATGTGTTATAATTATAAAAACTGGTCTTTTATATCTGAAAAAATTATATGACTTTATGGGGAATTTTCCCTTGAAATACCTGAGTACAACTTAAGTAGATGCTATCTGATACACATTCCCAAATAACTATTTATTAATTTAATTGTTTCATCATCTTATACTCCAGTAATATTTTCTTAACATCCTTAATTGGCTCTTGGAACTTTCTAATTGTATAGCTTTATAGTAATAAATATTTGTATTCATCTAATATTCCTATATAGAGAATAAATTCTAATTTTTTACCTCCAGGCAAAATTATACAAGATTTTATTTAATATATCCTTCTTTAAGGAATTCTAAGACCCTAGCTGTCCTCCTTAAATTGTTAAAATCCTTCTGAAGGAGGATTTTGACTGGCCCTGAGTTAAGATACCAGTAATGAGAGAATACTTAGCTTTTACATCCTATATAATTTAAATCATTTAGCAGCTCCTTATCTCCTGCTCACAGTGGTTCTCAAGGTTTGATGTGCATAAGTATTTCCCCGGAAGCAGGTTACCAATAGAGATTTCTAGACTCTAGTCTCTTAAGTTGTGGATTTAGTGGTTCTGCATGTTTAATGAGCTTCCCAGGTGATTCTAATGCAGTTTGCCTTTTGAGAAGCACTGAACAGCCTGAGGTTCAGGCTCAACTTGGTGAGCGGTGCGTCCATGATCTGGCTTTGCCTCTCTTGCCGGTCTCTCACCACTCCTCATCCCCCAACTTAGACTTGTAGTCCTGGGTTTCAGCATGGCAAGTCTGAGGCATCCAGGAGGAACCCAGATGGATGTGTCAGTAGAAAAGTGGCTATACAGGCTTCCGGAATTCAGTAGAGGAGCTGAAAGCCTGAAACTGAGTGCCAGAGCCCGGGGCTTGGTGGTTGACACCAGGAGAGTAGAGAGAAAATGTGGAAAGTTAGACAGGAATTATCATTATTATTATTATGCTTATTTTTCTGGGGACAATCTTTGGTGTAAGGTTATGACAATCTCACCAAAAAAGATGGGAACTGATGGCTTCTAAAATCATCATCTATAAATGAGCTGTTTGTGTACATGTTCTGATGGACAATTCATATAATTCTTACCCAAAGTCTTTTTTTTTTTTCTTTTTTTTTGAGATAGGGTCTTGCTCTACACTCAGGCTGGAGTGCTGTGGCATGATCATAGCATGCTGCAGCCTCACACCCCTGGCCTTAAGCCGTCACCCTGTCTTAGCCACCTGAGTCATTGGGATTACAGGTGGGCACCACCAGATGGGCTAATTTTTCTATTTTTTATAGAAGCAGGGTCTTGCTATGTTGCTCAAACTGGTCTTGAACTTCCGGCCTCAAGCAATCTTCCTGCCATGGCCTCCCAAAGTGCTAGGATTATGGGTGTGAGCCTTTACCCCTGGCCAAAAGTTTAAATTTTTAAAGCTAGTTTCCATCGTGCTTAGATTATGTTGGTCCAGCAACCTAGCTGAGCCTTAATGCAGAGTGAGAATTGGGAGCCAGTGATTTTCTTTCCCATATTCCCAGGCACCTGTATCTTTGTGCTTAATACACAAGACCTTGGATTTTTGGCTAAAAGGAGAACTAATATACATGGAGGCTTGATAGGTTTCTTAGATGAAAGAAGAGGATAGAAGTTGGTGTGTGTGTGGAATTGGGAGGGGAACAGGGAAGTGAAGACCCTGAAAATCCAGGCTTGACTAACCTGGAAAAGGAAATGGAAGGAGTGGAAGACCCTTTTGCACAGGGGACCATGTGGGTCACAGGCACTGGTTGTGCTGCCTCTGGGGCCTGGATAATAAACTACACATTTAGTTAAGTTTTTAAATTTCAGGTGGTGCCTGTTGGTCAGTGGGCAGGGCACTGCCCCCATATACCAAGGGTAGCAGGTTCAAACCTGGCCCCGGACAAACTGCAACAAAAAAATAGCCGGGCATTATGGTAGGCTCCTGTAATTACAGCTAGGTGGGAGGCTGAGGCAAGGGAATTGCCTAAGCCCAAGGAGTTGGAGGTTGCTGTGAGCTGTGTTGCTGTGCTCACTTTATCTACTGAGGGTAATAAAGTCAGACTCTGTCTCTACAAAAAAAAAAATTTTTTTAATTAATTTCTAGAGGGACGGATAGACTGTTCTTCAAGATGTTTTCCTCTTTCCAGATCCAATCACATCTCCCTACATGAAATATTTCTTCCCAGAACTTGACTTTGTGGCCCTGGCTCTTGACACATAATACTGCCACCCCACACCCTTACTACAGTCACTACAATCCTTAGCTCTTCCCCCACCCCCATCCTAACACCAATCCCTCTTCAAGGGCCATTTTTATTTTCCTCCCCTCCAAAGATGCTTCCCCTTTAGAGAACAAAGTTCAAAGTTTTCTGTACCTGATCTGCAGACTGTTGGAGGTTTGGTCCCCACACCCCTCTGGCAGCAGTGCCTGAGAAGGCAGTGAGTGCTCTGGCCTTTTTATCATGGGGGAAAATATGCTTTTGGCTTCAGATTGGATTTGAAAGGGAGGCACGATAGTCTATAAGCTAGTTAATTGGGTTTTGGTATTGTGCC
The DNA here is from genome assembly GCF_027406575.1 of Nycticebus coucang. Classification (NCBI taxonomy): domain Eukaryota; kingdom Metazoa; phylum Chordata; class Mammalia; order Primates; family Lorisidae; genus Nycticebus; species Nycticebus coucang. The sequence goes on along the minus strand of NC_069793.1, from coordinate 65,490,888 downwards.
ATTTCCTTTTCCTGTTCCAAGAAGAGGGTCAGGACATTTTTGTTTTCTCTCCATGGGAAAGAGTGTGTGTGTTTATTATGGCTTGCAGGTAGATCCTACAAAAAGCAGAGGTTGCTGGTCTGGTCACTGAGGGGATTAGGTCAAGAGGAAGGGTAGAGAGGTGAGTGACTTTTGAGGATCGTTTTTGCATCTTTAATCACTCCTTAGTATAAGTCCAACATTTGTCTACCATTTGCTCATAAACTAGCTAAAACATATAACCAAATTGATTGTTGATTTTGTACACAATTTCCTTTGAATATTACCAAGTCTTCTCTTGGTCCTAGATCTATGTAATAAATCAATTGGTTTCCCGGGTAACTGGACTCAGCCACTAGGTAACTTTTTAGATGAAAAATTCAACAGACCAGGCTGCCAGAAATCTAAAATATCTTATTCCATCATATATAGAGAAAGGAGGGTCTGCCAGAATATCATAATACTTGAAAACATTTCTTTTTTTCCAAACAGAGTCTTACTATGCCGCCCTCAGTAGAGTGCTATGGCATCACAGCTCACAGCAACTTCAGACTCTTGGACTTAAGTGACTCTCTTGCCTCAGCCTCCCAAGTAGCTGAGACTACAGGTGCCCTCCACAATGCCCATCTATTTTTTTGTTGTTGTTGTTGCCATTGTTGTTTAGCTGGCTCAGGCTGGATTCGAACCCACCAGCCTCAGTGTATGTGGCTGGTGCCATAACCATTGAGCTATGGGTGCCGAGCCTTGAAGACCTTTTTGGTATCTAGCTTTTGCAGCTGAACTTTCACAGAAATAGAGTTTGAAAGAGAACCAGGGTATAGTCTTCTTGTACTGTTGTATATTTGAAGACAAGTCATTTTCTCAGATCTTACAAGTAAGAAATATAACTTTTCTTTTGCTCTAGATCTACATAATAATCTTGATGCTGAACTATTCTTAATGAGTGATGCCAAAATGTTACAACATGTGATATAATCACATTTGGGTATTTTGGACAAAAACATATTTTGGGGTGGTCCCCATGACTGGTATTCAGTTGAAGACACCAAAGCCTACTGACTATGTAAAGGTGGGGAAATCCAAGTCTGAACATTAGTAAGAAAGACTTTACTAAAGGAGATTACTTCAATGGGGAAATGTTCAAAGCCTAAGCCAGAAATCCCTCAGAGAAGGAGTAAATAAGCAAAGCTTTTCTATGCTAAGACCATGGGATAGGTAGCTGTGGAAAGAGGAAGAAGGGTGCACAAATGCTTGGAGGTTGCTTTAAAACTTAACGAAGATTGCAATCGCTGAGGTATGGTACACAGGCTGGCAGTGAGATGGAGAGTGTGGGATATTCATACCAAGCCTGTTCTGGTCAAATCAGCCTACAGGTATGTCAAACATACCTGTTTGATCAACTTTTTTAGTTTATCTTGTTCAAGATAGGCTCAGAGAGACCTGAACAACTCAGTCATAAGGGGAATCTGAAGTAGGAGATGACTGAGTGAAATAGTCCTCAAGGTCAGAATTTTCTTGATGGTGTTGCCTCTGTAACCATCTGTCAGGTGTAACTAAAGTCAGTTGTTTTAAGATCCTACAATTAGGGATCTTTAAATTGGGATGCTTAAAGTGGGAAAGATAAACATTAACATAAATGCCATACTAAAGTAAAAGCCAACAGTTGAACTCTGAGGGTGTCCAGTCCAGTGGATTCTGGAGGCTGGAGGATGAAAATCTTTTGATTATGTAGTACTTCTCCTTTCTCGAAGCTAAGATGTGAATGCTCTTGGTGATGCTGTCCGCAGCCTTGGTTACTTTTCATAAGCAAGCATGCATGACTCCAGCATTTTATTAGGCATCCTTAATGGCCCAGAGAAGTGATTGTCCAGGCGTAAATCTGGCCCATGCATGGTCTACTGAGTAGATGTGTCTGTCAAGATATATATCAAGTCCTTCGGCGCTAGCTTATAATGCTTCTTTAGATCCTGGAGAGAAAGATCAGCTAAAGGCAAACTAGAATCCATATAAGGATCTGGACAGTCCTGTTTTAGTTCTTAATGATGCCAAGTCAGGAGGGAGTGAGAAAAACTGGAACATTAGCTGGCATTAACACCAGCTGGTGAAGACAGCAGGGTCAGCTAGGCAGTTGGCATTCTATCTGACTCATGGCACCATTTTCACCAAGGAAGAGAACTGCAAGTCTGAATAGTAGAAGACTTTATCATGGGGACCAGGGAGATGCTCAAAGCCTAAGAAATGTCTCAGGTAAGAGCGGGAAGGTAAATCTTTCTATGCAGACATTGTGCAGTGGTTGGATGTGGAAGGAGGAAGGAGGGTACTGAAAATTGCTGAGCTGGGGGTGTCTTGAAACTTAACAAACTGTGTCAAGCATTGTAAAAATAGGAAAGTTGAGGCAGCCGTGTCGTTTGTAGTCAGGCACATGGGGTAGGGGGCGGGGCTGGGATGGGGCAGATGAGTTACGATATGGAAAATTCACAGCCAATTCAGATCAATGCTAGTCTATTGTAGTCCAAGCAGCCAAAGTTATGTCAAGCACTAAGGCTGACCAGCCTTGTCAGCTGTTCATTGTCAGCTTCTTCCCGTAGGAACTTACCCTAGTAAAATGGTTCCTGCTTTCAGGATAGTCTCACACATCACCCAGTGACCATTACAGCCCATCAGACTGTCTCTATGGAAAAGTGATTATGCAACTTAATTTAAGAAGGAAGAAAATTGGGCCTTGATTTGAAACCCGAACTACCCAAAGGGAATTGTGGATTGCTTTTTCTTCTCCTGAGGCTGCTTCACTTTATGAGTTTTAGGAGAGGCCTGGAAAGTAGGGAGGATCCTACATATTAACTCAAGTGAGTTAGACAATGCTGTAAGGCTTTAGAACTTCTCTCTCAAGAGGTTCATGAAATCAGATAAGCAGTGGTTCATAATAGAGCCACCTTAGATAGGCATGGTTTCCTAGGAGCAGGGCATGCTGGGTTTACTCAAGAGGATGCCTATTGTGTGCATGTCCTTGAAGATCTATCTGGGATTTGGGAAGGAAATAAGAAAATTAGACAATTTAGCTAATAACTCCATATGGTCCTGCAAGTTCAGTTTGGAGATGGGATTTGTTCTCTTAGTTTGGTCTGGGCACTTTGGACTCCTGGCCGAGTGGCTAACTATAAACATGGACTGTAGCCTTATCTTAGTCTCTGTCCGTGTTGCAATGTTCAGATGCGTGATCTCCAGAATCCAAATGCTGCTTTGCAATAGCTGTCTCATCAAATGATCTAAGAAATGATCATCTGGCAAAAAGAATAGAAAACCTCGACACTTAACAAAGGTTGAGACAACCACTCTGGGAAATTTGGTATGTAATTGTGACACCTCAAAGAATGGTAAAGATCTGTATCGACCACACTGTCACATACTAATGGTCTGTCTTTCGGCTCAGGCTGAAGAATGGCCAAAAGAGGAGATGCGAAGAACTGAACCCACTTGTGTCCACACAGCTTATCACCTACGTTAATATAATTTCACAATTCCCCTGTGATTATCTGCATGAATTTACTATTCTAGGAAAGTCTGGTCCAGAAAAATAAAAATTATGAATAAAGATATAGTATTATCCATTTCAGGAACTTCCTGGAGCACTCATCTGCTCTCGAGGAAGCATCACACAACAGTTTATAGCCCTAGACTCTGTGACCTCTTTGCCTCAAAACCCTCAGTTTAAAAAACAAACAAACAAACAAACAAAACAAACCCCCCCCCCCTCAGTTTGCTATGTTCACCAATCTACTCCTGTTAGGTCATGGTACTTACTCAATTGTAATCAAGTCCCTGTCTTAGACAAAACTTCAAAGTCTCAAAAAGTATCAAGGTCTCAACTTTGCCCTTCCTCATCTAAGATGCTATAGAGACCCTGTTGTGATAATGTTATCTCTTGCCATCATAAGTATTAAACAGCGATGTTTTGACAAGGCCATGATTGAAATTTTAATTAACTTGTCTATTTAAAATATGGAATGTATAGTAAAATGCCATAAGAAAAGGATAAAAATCCAGATAAAAATGGATAAAGCAACCCATAGATCATATAAATGTAATACATATAAATATATAAGGGTGTTTATATATAGTAGTCCTCCTTTATCCACAGGGGATATATTCTAAGACCCCCCAATGGATGTCTGAGACCATAGATAGTACTGAACTCTACATATACTATATCTTTTTTCTATACATACATACTTATAATAAATTTTAATTTATAAGTCAGGTGTAAGAGATTAACAATAATAACAACATAGAACACTTATAATAATAAGCTTATACATTATAATATATAACATATTATTAAAAAGTTATGTGAATACGGTCTTTCTCTCTCAAAATATCTAATTGTACTATTAGATATTTTGAACACTGATGACCAGGGATAATTGAAACTGCAGAAAAATAAACTGTAAATAAGGGGGGATTATTGTCCAACAAATTGGGAAGCAATTATTCAAAAAATTTCTCTGAATATTGGTGAAAATCCTGGAAGTGGGCATCTGTGACATTTTAGTTAAGGAGCTGCTCCCATTCCACGCCCCTCATCTTCATGGTGCAGTTCTGTCCCAGGTGGGAGGGACAGACCATGAAGACTGCTGCCCTGCCTGAAGGAGCTGATTTTATTTGGAGCAGATGTGGAAATCCATGCCCAGTGGCCCTGTCAAAAACAATGGAGCTTTCAGTGACAATCAACTAGGGGAAGCTAAAATCACAGAGATTCTCACTGAAGCAAGCAAAAAAACCACCAGATCAACCAGAAATTTAATAGAGATACCTAAGAAAGGGGATTGCTAAAGTGGAGCCTGTGAAAATCACATTTATTTCCAGTGATTCAGAAAGCTGTGCACATGTGCAAGGCCACATTAGCTCAGGAAAGATCAGAAAAGACTCTTGTAAGATATAGGTCCCTGGAGGAATATGGAGCAAACTCACAAACTCACTGAAAGTGTGAAAGTATCCTGTAAGCCACACAGATTCAACTGCTAAGGGTGGAAGTCTTATTGCCTTAAAAGTATTTGAGCATAACTGCTGACCTATCGTTGGCTGACCACTAAGCTATGCTGACCTGGGGCAACCCTTAGGAAGCTAGACTTAAAACTAAAACAAAGAGGAAAAAACTAGATTGGCCTCAGAGGCTTTGAACTTCAGGGAGAACAGGGCACATAGGATTAGTCCAGAAAAATAAACAAAAGAAAGTAAGAACAACACCCTCCATGGAGGGATATCAAAATCAATGGTTGCTAAAATTATGTTGCATAAAATGTCTGGTTTCACCAAGAATTATAAGTCATTAAAAGAAATCATAAAATGGGGCCATATGTAGGGGGGAAAGCAGGCAATAGAAACTATCCTTGAGAGCACACAGATACTGTACTTAGCAGACAAAAATTTGAAAGCAACTACAATATACATATTCAAAGAACTAAAGGAAACCTTGTCTAAAGAAATAAAGGGGGCGGCGCCTGTGGCTCAAGGAGTAGGGCGCCGGTCCCATATGCCAGAGGTGGTGGGTTCAAACCCAGCCCCAGCCAAAAAAAAAAAAAAAAAAAAGAAATAAAGGAAAGTATGAAAACAACATCTCACCACATAGAGACTATCAATAAAGAGATAAAATTATTTTTTAAAAGACCAACTAGAAATTCTGTAGTTGAAAAATACAAAAACAGGGGTGGTGCCTGTGGCTCAGTGAGTAGGGCGCCAGCCCCATATAACGAGGGTGGCAGGTTTGAGCCCACTCCCAGCCAAACTGCAAAAAAAAAATAGCTGGGTATTGTGGTGGGTGCCTGTGGTCCCAGCTACTTGGGAGGCTGAGGCAAGAGAATTGTCTAAAGCCCAAGAGCTGGAGGTTGCTGTGAGCCGTGACGCCATGGCGCTCTACCAAGGGTGACAAAGTGAGACTGTCTCTAAAAAAAAAAAAAAGAAAGAAAAGAAAAGAAAAATACGGGCGGTGCCTGTGGCTCAGTCGGTAAGGCACCGGCCCCATATACCAAGGGTGACGGGTTCAAACCCAGCCCCGGCCAAACTGCAACCAAAAAATAGCCGGGCGTTGTGGCGGGCGCCTGTAGTCCCAGCTACTCGGGAGGCTGAGGCAAGAGAATTGCTTGGGCCCAGGAGTTGGAGGTTGCTGTGAGCTGTATGAGGTCACGGCACTCTACCGAGGGCCATAAAGTGAGACTCTGTCTACAAAAAAAAAAAAAAAGAAAAATACAAAAACAGAAATGAAAATTTCTTTAGAATGGCTCAACAATAGATTGGTGTTGACAGAAGAAAGAGTAAGTGAACTTGAAGACAGATATAAAGAAATTATCCAAATGGAAGAATAGAAAGGAAAAACAGTGAATAAAAATGGATATTGCCCCCAAGGAGTTGTATTTATACATACCATTAAACATACCAACAAAGGTATTATGGGAGTTCTAGAAGGGGTGAGGAAAGAGAAAAGATCAGACAAAATATTTGAAGAAATTATGACTGAAAAGTCCCCCAATTTGGTGAAAAACAATAATCTACACATTGTATAAGCTCTGAGAATTCTAAGTAGAATAATTACAAGGAGATCCACACCTAAACATCTTACAGTCAAACTATTGAAAAGCGAAAAGAAATCTTGAATGCAGCAAGAGGAAAGTGACTCATCACATACACATGAACCAGAATAACATAAACAGCTAATTTCTCATCAGAAACAATGGAGTTAAAAAGGCACTGGAATGACATATTCAAAGTGCTGAAAAGAAAAAGCCTGTCAAAAGAGAATCCTATATCCAGCATAACTATCTTTCAATAATAAATGAAAAATACTCAGATCAACATAAATTGAGATAATTTCTAATTAGGGCACCAGTCTTGCAAGAAATATTAAAGGAAGTCTTGAGGGTGAAAGAAATTGACATCAGATGATGTCAATCTGCACAAAGAAACAAAGAGCACACCTTTTAGAATGGTCAAAATCCAGAACACTGATGCCACCAAATGCTGAGAAGGATGTAGAGCAACAGGAACTCTCATTCATTGCTGGTCAGAAGGCAAAATTATACAGCCACTTTGGAATATGGAACTACACATACTTTCACTGTATGATTCAGTAATTGTGCACCTTATTATTTAGCCAAAGTTAAAAATTTCACACAAAAACCTACATGTGTTGGCTTGGCACTGGTAGCACAGTGGTTGCAGCGCTGGCCACATGCACGGAGGCGGGCAAGTTCGAACCCAGCCCAGGCCAGCTAAACAACAATGATAACTGCAACAAAAAAGAAAAAATAGCTGGACGTTGTGGCGGGTGCCTGTAGTGGGCGGGTGCCGTTGTGGCGGGTGCTACTTGGGAGGCTGAGGCAGGAGAATCACTTAAACCCAAGAGTTTGAGGTTGCTGTGAGCTGTGACACCACAGCACTCTACCAAGGGCAACATAGTGAGACTCTGTCTCAAGAAACAAACAAACAGATAAACCAACAAAAACACCTGCACATGGATATCTATGACAGCTTTATTTATAACTGCCAAAGTTGGAAGCAAACAAGATATCTTTCAGTAAGTGAATGAAAGAAACTAGTATATCGGGCGGTGCTTGTGGCTCAGTGGGTAGGGTGCCGGCCCCATATACCGAGGGTGGCAGGTTCAAACCTGGCCCCAGCCAAATTGCAACAGAAAAATAGTCAGGCCTTGTGGCGGTCACGTGAAGTCCCAGCTACTCGAGAGGCTGAGGTAAGGGATCGCCTAAGCCCAGGAGTTGGAGGTTGCTGTGAGCTGTGTGACGCCATGGCACTCTACTGAGAGCAATAAAGTGAGATTCTGCCTCTACAAAAAAAAAGAAAAAGAAAAAGAAACTGGTAAATCCAGACCATGTAATATTATTCAGCAAAAAAGAAATGAGCTATCAAGCCCTCAACAGGCATGGATGAAACTTAGATGCATATTACTAAGCAAAAGAAGCCAATCTGCGGCGGTGCCTATGACTCAAAGGAGTAGGGCACTGGCCCTATATGCTGGAGGAGGTGAGTTCAAACCCAGCTCCGGCCAAAAAAAAAAAGAAGCCAATCTGAACAGGCTACACCCTACATGAAGGGGAGACAAGAATGAATAGATAAAATACATTAGATTTTTAGGGCAGTGAAACTATCTGTGTGATATTATAATGGTAGATACATGTCATTATACAAGTGGCCAAACCCATAGAATGTACATAAAAAGTGAACCGAAATGTAAACTATGGGCTCTGGACAATAATGATGTGTCAATATGGTTCATCAATTCTAACAGATGTACCCCTAGTGGAGGATATTGATAATGGGGGAGGCTGTGCATCTGTTGCGGAAGAGGTTTTATAGGAAATCTCTGTACCTTTCACTTCATTTTTCTGTGTACCTAAAACTGATATTAATTTTTTTAGATGCAAAAAGAAAGGCAAAAAGTGGAAACCAAATAAACACACCTTTATGTAAGAAAAGAAAAAGATGGGCGGCACCCGTGGCTCAGTCGGTAAGGCGCCAGCCCCATACACTGAGGGTGGCGGGTTCAAACCCGGCCCCGGCTGAACTGCAACAACAACAAAAAAAAAACAGCCGGCTGTTGTGGCGGGCGCCTGTAGTCCCAGCTACTTGGGAGGCTGAGGCAAGAGAATCGCTTAAGCCCAAGAGTTGGAGGTTGCTGTGAGCTGTGTGAGGCCACGGCACTCTACGGAGGGCCATAAAGTGAGACTCTGTCTCTACAAAAAAAAAAAAAGAAAGAAAAGAAAAAGATACAAAAAGAGCCCATAAATATAATTATATAGGTAATTATAAAAATAATATAAACATATTCTTCTCTTTCTTTTCCTTAATGATTTAAAAGACAATTACATGAAACGATAAATATAATATTGTATTGTTAGACTTAGAATGTATAAAAATGTAATATATGTAACAATAATAGCATGAATGAGGAGGGAGGTAGTAAAGCTACATTTGAGTAAGAAAATACCTCTAGATGGTTGAAGAAAATGCCTCTAGATACTTGAAGAAAGCAAAAGAAGAGTACTGGAAATGATAAAAGGTAGCTTAATATAAAAGACTATATAGATATATTGCATCCTTTTAGCTTCTTTTAGGTTGTATAAAGCAATAATTATAACACTATATTGTTGGGTATGATAGGAAGATGATAAATATCAATTATGTCTTCTTTGAGACCAGCTGCACAGCAGGAATTACAGTTCTTACCCTAATCCTTTTGTACTAAATCTTTGAAGAGATGGCAGCTGCAAAGGCCCTGCAATGGAATGGATCTAACAGAGAGTATGAGAAGCTCTGAAGCACTATTCCTCAAGCCCAATGTTCTGGATTCCTGCCCAAAGCTTGACTGATACCAGGCTGTGCAAACCACATAATCACGCAATGTGACACCCAGAAGTGCAGGGATATTAATGCTCTGTGCAGGAACATTTGACCAATGGTGGGCAGGACCCAATAGATAAATGCTTTCCCTTTTCTTTCATTAGGTGGCTAATATCTGGTTGCATTTCTTCCTTTTCCTTTTCCTTTCCTTTCCTTTCTTTCATTCCTTCCTTCCTTTCCTTTCTTTTTCAATTTTCTTTCTTTCAGACAGGGTCTCACTCTGTTGCCCCCTCTAAAGTGCAGTGGTGTCATCATAGCTCACTGCCACCTCATACTCCTGGGCTCTAGTGATCCTCCTGCCTCAGCCTTCTAAGTGGCTGGAACTATAGACATCTACCACCACAGCTGGATAATTTTTCTCTTTTTTGTAGAGACTAGGTCTTGGTTTTGCTCAGGCCAGTCTCCTGACCTCAAGCGATCCTCCTGCCTCAACCTCCAATTGGGTGCACTTTAAAAGGGTGCTAAGATGGTCACAAGGGACAGAACAGGCAGTCACTTATGGTGGCCAACTCGATAATGCATCTCTGTATTGGTATTCTCATTTTCCCTCTTGTACTCTTCCACTCACACTTGCTCTCTTGGATGGAACTCCCAAATAAATTACTTACACATAATCCTTTGCTTTATTCTTTGCTTTCAGGGAACCCAGGCTAGAGAGTTCAATTGCTCTATTTAAGCATAAACTCAAGTAATTTTCTTTCCTTTTTTTTTTTTTTCAGTTCTGGCCAGGGCTGGGTTTGAACCCACCACCTCCGGCATATGGGGCTGGCGCCCTACTCCTTTGAGCCACAGGCTCCACCAACTCAAGTAATTTTCTAATAGGGAAAATATGAGAAATAAGAATATCTTACATGTTTGAAAATGTTTACCTTTTACACCATACTTGCTATCATTTAGCAATAAAATTATGAATTAAAAATAATTTCCCCCCCAGAAGTTTGGAGGAACTACATAGTTTTTTTTTTTCTGTGCTTTTACGAAAATCTGAATATGAATCCAGTCAGATATGCATTCTTTCTTGCTTCCCTCTAGAAGATTTCAGAATCTTCTCTTTATCCTTGGATTTCTGAAATTGTACAATGATATATATAGATATGGGTCCTTTAATTCTTTGTTCTAGGAACTTGGCAGACGCTTTTAATATGGAGACTTGTTTTTTAACATCTAGGAAAATGTCTTTATTCTTTGTTGATATTTTGTTTCTTGATCTTCTTTTTTTTTTTTTTTTTTTGTAGAAACAGAGTTTCACTTTATGGCCCTAGGTAGAGTGCCATGGCATCACATAGCTCACAGCAACCTCCAACTCTTGGGCTTGAGCGATTCTCTTGCCTCAGCCTCCCAAGTAGCTGGGACTACAGGTGCCCGCCACAACACCTGGCTATTTTTTTTTTTTGTTGTTGTTGTTGCAGTTCTGCCGGGGCCGGGTTTGAACCCGCCACCTTGGTATATGGGGCCAGCACCCTACCGACTTAGCAACAGGTGCCGCCCTTGTTTTTTTTTCTTGAGACACTTTGTCACCCTTGGTAGAATGCCATGGCATCATAGCTCACAGCAACTTCAAACTCTTGGGCTCAAGCAATTCTCTTGCCTTAGCCTCCCAAGTAGCTGGGACTACAGGCACCAGCCACAATGCCCAGCTATTTTTAGAGGCAGGATCTCTCTCTGGCTCAGGCTGGTCTAGAACCTATGAGCTCAGGCAATCCACCTCCCAATTGCTGGGATTACAGGCGTGAGCCACCGCACCCAGCCCTTGATCTTCTCTTTTAAGAAGTTATTTTTATTAGAGATTGTACCTTGATTCACTGTGTCTATTGTGTTTCTCTCATATTTTCTGATTCCTTGTCTTTGTTCTCCTCCTGGGTGATACATGTGTATTTATCTTCTGCTGTTCTGTTAAACTCATTAAAAACATGGCAAATATTTTTCTTTTCACATTGCCAGTTTTTATTTGGTGTAGTATTAGTGAAAAGGTAGAAAAAATTAGCCAGGTGTGGTAGCACACGCCCATAGTCCCAGTGACTCCAGAGGCTGAGGCAGGAAGATCACTTGAGCCCAGAGTTAGTTATGAGCCCACCACTGCCCTCTATCCTGGGTGACAGAGGAGGACACTCTTAAAAAAAAAAAAAAAAAAAAAAGCCACAAAAACTGGATTGGAATTGCTGCATTATTTGCTGTATTACCCTAGCCAACTCACTTCCCTGTGGAGTTCACTCATCTATAAAATGGGAATATTATTCTCAACCAAATGGCTTTTTTTGAGTGCTACAGCTGAGTGTTAAAAGTCTGGTCTCTAGTAGACCTTTAGAAAATGTGTCCCTTGGCTCAGTGCCTGTCGTTCAGCAGCTAGGGCACCAGCCACATACACCAGAGGTGGTGGGTTTGAATTCAGCCAGGGCCTGCCAAACAATGACAACTACAACCAAAAAATAGCCGGGCGTTGTGGCAGGCACCTGTAGTCCCAGCTACTCAGGAGGCTGAGGCAAGAGAATCACTTAAGTGCAAGAGTTGGAAGTTGCTGTGAGCTGTGATGCCACATCACTCTACCCAGGGTGACAACTTGAGACTCTGTCTCAAAAAAAAAAAATGTGTCCCAGAGTTGTTACTCTTCTCTGATTCTATTCTATTCTACCTCCAGCTGTGCTCTCCAGGTCAGGATCTAGACCCATTCATCTTCGTGCCCAGCTTGAATGTCTGTCCACTGACATTTTGCCCACATCTCTTCCCCTGTCCCCACTGCCTGATCCTGGAGCATCCACAATCCTGCCCCTCTTCTTCTCTAGTTCTGCTGCTGCAGCCCACTGAAAGTAACAACATGGAGCACAAGACTCTGAAGATCACTGACTTTGGCTTGGCCCAAGAGTGGCACAAAACCAAGCAAATGAGTGCTGCTGGTGCCTTTGTCTGGATGGCCCTGGAAATTATCAAGGCCTCCACCTTCTCTAAAGGCAGTGATGTCTGGAGGTGTGGCTCTGCTGGGGGCTGGGCAGGATCTGGAATGGGACTGCAGACAGCAAAGTGGCTAGCTAAGTCTAGGGCTGAACAGACAGGCCGAGCCCAGGTGAAGGGACTCAAACCATTTAGTTAATGGTTTATAAGCATTTTTAAGTTATTTAGTTAATAAGCAACCGCTTATTCAGTGGCAGTAAATGGACACAGGAAAGGAACAGACTCTGTTTTACCCACTGCTTTGGGGTGCTGCTATGGGAACTGCTGACTGGGCAGGTGCCCTACCGTGGCATTGACTGTCTTGCTGGGGCCTATGGCGTGGCTGTTAACAAGCTCGCACTGCCCATCCCATCTACCTGCCCGAGCCCTTCGCACAGCTATGGCCGGTAAGAGGGAGGGACGCGACAGGTGAGGGACAGAGTTCCCTAGCTCAGGAAACCCCCTTCTAACTCTGTGCCCTCTCCACGCTGAGCCCCTAGAGTGCTGGGCCCAGGACCCCCACCACTGGCCCGACTTCGCCTCCATCCTGCAGCAGTTGGAGGCGCTAGAGGCGCAGGTCCTACGGGAAATGCTGCGGGACGCCTTCCAGTCCCTGCAGGAAACGCGCAATCCCGGGTCTTCGACGAGCTGCGGGTCAAGGAATAGGTGCGAGGATTGGGGGTTGGATGGAGTCTATTCCCGATCTCTCTACAGTAGAGAGTTGGGGCGGGCGCCGGGGGCGGTGCCGGGCTGACCCCACCCCTTGGCTGTCCGGAACGCAGGAGGAGCTGACGCGCAGCGTGCTATCCTGGGTCACAGGCAGAGCCGCCGCGGAGGCGCAAGCACCCCTTGGCCCTGCGAGAGTTACAGGCGTTCGAGCACCATCTGACGCTGCTCAAACATGGCAAATATTTTTAAAATCCAAGACCTTATCTTGGCTTCTGATTGTTTCTTCCTCCTCCTTTATCCCCAACATTTTAAAGACTTAATTTTTTTGCATGATAATTTTTTTTAAATTTCAGATTAATATGAGGGTTGAAATGATTAGGTTATATTGTTTGCATTTCTTAGGTAAAGTTCAAGTTGTAGGTGAGCCCTTCACCCAGGAGGTGTGTCATATACCCTTACATTTCGCACCTTAAGAGAGAGCTCACCAATCACCCTCACTCCCCCCCTTTCCCTTATTCCTCCTTCTCCCTCCCCCCCCATTTGAATTTAATTGTGTTTTTCCCTTGCGTGGGCGTGTACTTGTTTATCTATTGGTTTCATATTCATGCTGAGTACCTAGGACACTTGCGTTTACATTCTTGTGATACTTTGCTAAGAAGAATGTGCTTCAACTCCATCCAGGTAAATACAAAAGATGTAAAGTCTCTATCTTTTTTATTCCATGGCATACATATACCACGGTTTATTAATCCATTCATGGGTTGATGAGCACTTGGACTGATTCCACATCTTGGCGATTGTGAATTGAGCTGCAATAAACACTCTAGTGCAAATCATTGTACCTTAAAGACTTAATATTTTTAGAGCAATTTTCACAGAAAAACTGAGAGGAAGGAACTCAGATGTCCTATATACCTCAAACTCCCCACATATATGGCCTCCTCCATTATTAATACCCCTACCAGTTCCTTTGCTGATGAACATAACATTCTCTTTCCATCCATATTGTTGCAAATGGTAGGATTTATTCTTTTTATGCCTACATAATATTCCATTGTGCATATGTTCATTATATATGCATCCATAGATAAGTCAAAAACTTGTGTAATTTTTTTATGAGTTCCAACACAGCACAGACAGCTCAAAATATCAAGGAAGTGTTTGGAAAGGATCTGGCTAATGATCGTATCATATGTCAATGGTTTGAGAAGTTCCATTCTGGTGATTTTAATCTTGAAAATGAGCCACAGGGTGACCTGAGATCAAGGTGGATAATGATAAACTGAAAGCTATAGGTGTAGTGACTCCATCTTAACCTGCACATGAATTAGCAGCCAAGTTTGATGTGATGATAGTATTTTTTAACAATATTGGACTATATGAAACAAATTGGCAAGGTAAAGAAGTTGGATAGGTGGGTTCCACATGAATTAAGCTAAGGCCAGAAGAGAGAAGTCATCTCAAAGCATGCCTTTATTTTTTGTCATGACATAAAGGCAAACCATATCTATACTGTATGTAACGTGTGGTGAGAAATGGGTTCTTTTTGACAATTGCAAACACTTGGCACAATGGTTGGATGAGGATGAAGTGTCAAAATACAGTTCAAAACTGAATGTTCATCAAGGAAAAGCTAATGGTATTTGTTTGGTATTTCAGCTTTGGTATTATCCACTACGGCTTCATGAAACCTGTCACTTGATTACAGTGGACATCTGCTGCAAACAGTTGGATGACGTGATGAGGATGCTTGTGATTGAGCAGCCAAAACTGATCAGTTGAAATAGGCCAATCCTCTTACAAGGCAACACTATCACACAGCACAATGCTGATCAAACTACAGAAGCTGGACTTGGAAATTCTCTGTCATCATCCACTATGTTCACCAGACCTTATTGCCAATTCTTCCAGGCTTTGGACTACTTCTTGCAAGGGACAATATTCAGTTCTCAACAAGCTGTGGAAAACACCTTTCACAATTTCATCACCACTCACTCTCCAGGCTTCTTTGCTGCTGGCTTGATGGCTGCAACCAAAAAAAAATTGCCAGGCATTGTGGCGGATGCCTGTAGTCCCAGCTACTTGGGAGGCGGAGGCAGGAGAATCACTTGAGCCCAGGAGTTTGAGGTTGCTATGAGCTGTGACGCCACAGCACTGTACCCAGGGCAACAGCTTGAGGCTCTGTCTCAAAAAAAAAAAACAAAAAAGAAAACTGTACTGCTTCTTGTCTGAGATATAATAAACTAAACTTTTGATTTGAAATCAACCATTTCAGATTTAAGGACTTAATACAATATAGTTGTCTTAAACATTTCTTCTTTATGTAGTTAAGACCATATTAGACAGTGTTATAATTTTTGCTAGCATTATCAAACATAATTTAGAAAATGCAAGAGGAAGAGGAATATTTATATTTACCCATATTTTTCCTTACTATGTTTAGGCTTCCTTTATCATGTCACAAGATTCCTTTTTTTATTGTTTCCTTTCTTTTTAGAGATAGCTATTCTTTTAGGGTAGGTCTATGGGAGATAAATTCTCTTTTTTCATGAATATTTTGATTTCTTCTTTAGTCCTGAATGATATTGGACTGGATATAAGATTTTGGGTTGAGAGTCCTTTTCTTTCAGCATTTGAAAAATGTTGTGCCATTTTCTTCTGGCCTCCATCATTTCCGATGAAAAAATCTGTGGTAATTTGAATTGCTCTTCCACTATAAGTAAGAAGTCATTTTGGTCTTGCTGCTTTAAGATTTTTTTTTTTGTCTTCAGTTTTCAGAAATTTGACTTTAATCTCTCTTGACATAGATTTCTTTTTCTTAATTTTTTTTTTTAGAGACAGAGTCTCACTTTATTGCCCTTGGTAGAGTGCTGTGGCATCACAGCTCACAGCAACCTGTAACTCCTGGGCTTAGGCGATTCTCTTGCCTCAGCCTCCCGAGTAGCTGGGACTACAGGTGCCCACCACAATGTCTGGCTATTTTTTGTTGCAGTTTGGCCAGGGCCAGGTTCAAACCCGCCACCCTCGGTATATGGGGCCGGTGCCCTACCCACTGAGCCACAGGTGCTGCCCAACATGGATTTCTTTATATTTATCCTGCATGGGAAAAATCAGCCACTATTTCTTCACGTACATTTTAGCTCCCACCCTCTTTTTTCTTCCACGGGACTTGACATGAATGTTCCATTTTTTATATAGTCTCACAAGTCCCTAAGGCTACGTTAATTTTTTTTTCAGTCTATTTTCTGTTTCCCGGAGTGGGAAATTTCCAGTATTCTATTTTCTAGATCACTGATATTTTTCTGTCTCCTCCATTCTGCTGTTGAGTCTTTCCTTGAGTGATTTTGTGTCAGTTATTCTACATTTCAGTTTTTAAATTTACATTTAATTCTTCTCTATAACTTTTATCTCTTTGCTGAGACATTCTATTTTTTCATTTGTTTCAAGAGTGTTAATAATTGTTTGTTAAAGCACTTTTATGACGCTGCTTTAAAATCTTTGTTAGATAATTCTAATATATCTGTCATCTTGCTGTTGGGATTTATGGATTGGCTTTACTTGATTCAATTTAGGATCTTCCTGGTTCTTGGTTTGTGTTATGAACTGAATGTTTGAGTCCAACAAATTCCTATGTTGAAACTCAAACCCCCCAATAAGATAATATTTGAAGATGGAGCCTTTGAAATGTAATTAGGGTTAGATATAATCGTGAGGGTGGGGCCCTGGTCTGATGGGATTAGTGCCCTTATAATAAAATATGAAAGAGCTTGCTCTCTCACTCTCTTCTTGTGAGCACATGGTAAAGACCATGTGAGGACTCAAAAAAAAGGTGGTTGTATTCAAGCCAGAAAAAAAGCACTTACCACATATCAAACTGGCTGATCTGGAGACTTACTAGCCTCCAGACTGAGAAATAAATTTGTTATTTGAGCCACCCAATCTATAGTATTTTGTTATGGCAGCCTGAGCAGACTAGTATAGTGTAACAAGTGATTTTCTGTTTAAACCTGGAAAATTTAAGTGTTATTTTATGAGACTCTGAATCTCATTAAAATTTTCTGTTTTGCCTGCTTTTGTAAGATGACATCACTCCAGTAGAGGAAAAAAAGGTGGTGAAAACTCATTATTGCCAGATGGGGCTAGAAGTGCAAGTTTTCCACTCAGCCTTCATTGACACACAGGAGGAGGACTCTTCATTATTACTATGCTGGGGTGAAAGTTCAAACTTTCCACATGGTCTCTACTGACGCTGCAGTGGGGAGGGGACCTTGTTACCACCCAGCAGGGATGAGAGTCCCATCTTTCTACTCAGTCTTCTCTGACATAAACCTGGCAGGGGGATAGGGTGTAATATGGTGTAAACTGACACGCTCCACTTGGCCTTTAGAAGCCTGGGCTGTGGAGGAATCACAATTTTTTCTCTGGTGTTTGGCTATTGTCTAGACGTTTTATGTCTTTGCATGCGGTCCCTTTCCTGGTCCCTTGACTGGAAAGAGCAGGCTTTTGGGAATCCTTTTTTGTCTGTGCCTGCTGGTATTTCCTGCTGGCTTCTTTAGTTCCAAGTCTGGGTTATATGAGGCAAGAAGAAAACGTAAGGAACTCAGCACTATGTCATTCCTTCTGTCCCAAAGACCCTGTCTGGTCTTTCTTCTTCTCTACATCTTGCAAAGTCATATTTTTTCCCACATATAATGTTCAGGGATTTTTTTGTGCTTAGAAGGAGGACTAGGGGAAAGTACACCTATACTATCTTTAAGGAAGTGGGAGTCCCATGGATTGAATTTTTAATTAAAATTATTTTATGACTTCATTTCTAAAAAGTCTATTTTTCTTTTTTTCAAGTAGCAGACTTGGTAATTCTTTACCTCCTACACATGTTTTTAAAGCATTTCTGTTACTTATTTATACTTATGGGGCATGTTATCATATAAACTCTGATAATTCTATTACTGGAGTTTCTTCTGAATACATAACATGTATCTTTCTACTGTCATTTCTACTAGTTCTTGCCCATGGTACCATATTTCTTTGTGTGGTTGATTATTTTTCACTGTAAGCTGATTTTTTCCTTTGAATTTTATTTCTAAGGGTTTTTAAAGGTTTTTTAAGTTAGCATATAACTTATATCATAAAATGCATACATTTAAAACTCAAAAACTTTTTACTTATGCGTATACTTGTGGAACTATCACACAAATAGACATAGAATATTTCTAGCAGCACAAATGATTTCCTGTGCTTCCTCCTAATCAGACCTACTCCAACATAACTGCTATTCTGATCTCTGCCACCACACATTTGTTTTTCCTATTTTTAAATGTCATATAAATGGAAACATATAATGTATACAATTTTGTGTTTGACTTCCTTCATTGAAATCATCTTTAAAATTCATCCTTTTTTTTATTAAATCATAGCTGTGTACATTAATGCGACCATGGGGCAACATACACTGGTTTTATAGACCATTTGACATATTTTCATCACACTGGTTAACATAGCCTTCCTGGCATTTTCTTAGTTATTGTGTTAAGACATTTATATTCTACATTTACTAAGTTTCACATGTACCCTTGTAAGATGCACCGTAGGTGTAATCCCACCAATCACCCTCCCTCCGCTCCTCCTCCCCACTCCCTCTCCCTCTTCCCTATATTCTTAGGTTGTAACTGGGTTATAGCTTTCATATGAAAGCCATAAATTAGTTTCATAGTAGGGCTGAGTACATTGGATACTTTTTCCTCCATTCTTGAGATACTTTACTAAGAAGAATATGTTCCACCTTCATCCATGTAAACATGAAAGAGGTAAAGTCTCCATCTTTCTTTAAGGCTGCATAATATTCCATGGTGTACATATACCACAATTTATTAATCCATTCATGAATCGATGGGCACTTGGGCTTTTCCATGACTTAGCAATTATGAATTGGGCTACAATAAACATTCTGGTACAAATATCTTTGTTATAATGTGATTTTTGGTCTTCTGGGTATATACCTAGTAGAGGAATTATAGGATTGAATGGCAGGTCTATTTTTAGATCTCTAAGTGTTCTCCAAACATCTTTCCAAAAGGAATGTATTAATTTGCATTTCCACCAGCAGTGTAGAAGTGTTCCCTTTCCTCCACATCCACGCCAACATCTCTGGTCTTGGGATTTTGTGATATGGGCTTATCTTACTGGAGTTAGATGATATCTCAAAGTAGTTTTGATTTGCATTTCTCTGATGATTAAGGATGATGAGCATTTTTTCGTATGTCTGTAGGCCGTGCACCTATCTTCTTCAGAGAAGTTTCTCTTCAAGTGGGATCACTTGTTCTTTTCTTGCTTATACGTTTGAGTTCTCTGTGGATTCTGGTTATTAAACCTTTGTCGGAGATATAACCTGCAAATATCTTCTCCCATTCTGAGGGCTGTCTGCTTGCTTTACTTACTGTGTTCTTGGCTGTGCAGAAGCTATTTAGTTTGATCAGGTCCCAGTAGTATATTTTTGAAGCTGCTTCAATTGCCCGGAGGGTCCTCCTCATAAATATTCACCCAGACTGATTTCTTCAAGAGTTTTCCCTGCACTCTCTTCTAGTATTTTTCTAGTTTCATGTCTTACATTTCAATCTTTAATCAAGTGAGAGTCTATCTTAGTTAAAGGTGAAAGGTGTGGGTCCAGTTTCAGTCTTCTACAGGTCACCAGCCAGTTTGCCCAGCACCATTTGTTAAATAGGGAATCTTTTCCCCACTGAATGTTTTTAATTGGCTTGTCAAAGATGAAATAATGGTAAGTAGCTGGGTTCATCTCTTGGTTCTCTATTCTATTCCATACATCTACCTCTCTGTTTTTGTGCCAGTACCATGTTGTTTTGATCACTATTGATTCATAGTATAGTCTGGGGTCTGGTATCATGATTCCTCCTGCTTTGTTTTTATTTCTGAGTAATGTCTTGGCTATTCGAGGTTTTTTCTGATTCCATATAAAACAAAGTATTATTTTTTTCTAGATCTTTAAAGTATGACAGCAGAGCTTTAATAGGAATTGCATTAAAATTGCATATTGCTTTGGGTAATATGGACATTTTAACAATGTTGATTCTGGGCGGCGCCTGTGGCTCAGTCGGTAGGGCACTGGCCCCATATGCCGAGGGTGGCGGGTTTAAGCCCGGCCCTGGCCAAACTGCAACCAAAAAATAGCCAGGCGTTGTGGCGGGCGCCTGTGGTCCCAGCTGCTTGGGAGGCTGAGGCAGGAGAATCGCTTAAGCCCAGGAGTTGGAGGTTGCTGTGAGCTGTGTGAGGCCACGGCACTCTGCCGGGGGCCATAAAGTGAGACTCTGTCTCTACAAAAAAAAAAAAAAAAAACAATGTTGATTCTTCCCAGCCATGAGCATGGTATGTTTTTCCATTTGTTAACATTTTCAGCTATTTCTTTTCTTAGAGTTTCATAGTTCTCTTTATAGAGATTTTTCACGTCCTTTGTTAGATAAACTCCCAAATATTTCATCTTATTTGGCACTACTGTGAATGGAATAGAGTCCTTACCTGTTTTTTCAGCTTAACTGTTGTTGGTATATATAAAGGCTACCGATTTATGAATGTTGATTTTGTAACCTGAGATGATGCTGTATTCCTTGATCACTTCTAAGAGTTTTGTAGTAGAATCCCTGGTGTTTTCCAGATATACAATCATATCATCTGTGAAGAGAGAAAGTTTTCTCTCTTCTGACCCTATGTGGATACCCTGGATTGCCTTTTCTTCCCTAATTGCAATGGCTAAAACTTCCATTACGATGTTAAAGAGCAGTGAAGACAATGGGCAGCCTTGTCTGGTTCCTGATCTGAGTGGAAATGATTTCAGTTTAACTCCATTCAATACAATATTGGCTGTGGGTTTGCTGTAGATGGCCTCTATCAGTTTAAGAAATGTCCCTTCTATACCAATTTTCTTAAGTGTTCTGATCATGAAGGGATGCTGTATATTATCAAAAGCTTTTTCTACATCAATTGAGAGAATCATATGGTCTTTGTTTTTTAATTTGTTTATTTGCTGAATTGTATTTATAGATTTACGAATATTGAACCAGCCTTGAGACCCTGGGATAAAACTGACTTGGTCATGATGTATAATTTGTTTGATGCGTTGCTGGATTCTGTTTGTTAGGATCTTGTTGAATATTTTTACATCTATATTCATTAGTGATATTGGTCTATATATTTTTTTCTTGTTGGGTCTTTTCCTGGTTTGGGGATCAGGGTGATGTTTGCTTCATAGAACGTGTTGGGTAGTCTTCCTTCTTTTTCTATATTTTGGAACAGATTGAGTAATATAGGTACTAGTTCCTCTTTAAAGGTTTGGTAGAATTCTGACGTGAAGCCATCTGGTCCTGGGCTTTTCTTTTTAGGGAGATTTTGTATGGTTAATGCTATTTTAGAACTTGATATAGGCCTGTTCAACATTTACACTTGATTCTGGCTAAGTCTTGGAAGGTGATGTGCATCCAAGTATTGGTCAATTTCCTTCAGATTTTCATATTTCTGAGAATAAATTTTCTTGTAATATTCATTAAGGATTTTTTTTAATTTCTGAGGAGTCTGTTGTTATTTCTTCTTTGTCATTTCTGATTGATGAAATTAGAGATTTTTTTCCCCCCGGTTAGGTTAGCCAAAGGTTTATCTCTTTTATTGACCTTTTCAAAAAACCAACTTTTTAATTTATTGATCAGGTTGTATAATTTTTTTGTTTTCAATCCTTTAATTCTGCTCTAATTTTGGTTATTTCTTTTCTTCTGCTGGGTTTGGGGTTGGAATGTTCTTCCTTTTCCAGTTGCTTTAAATGTCCCATTAAGTTGTTAACTTCCTCTCTTTCCGTTGTCTTGAGGAAGACTTGCAGTGCTATAAATTTCCCTCTTAGGACTGCCTTTTCAGCATCGAAGAGGTTCTGATAATTCATGTCTTCATTGTTGTTTTGTTCCAAAAATTTGGCAATTTCCTTCTTAATCTCCTCTATGGCCCAGCTATCATTCAGCATAAGGTTATTTAACTTTCATGTTTTTGTATGAGTATGCAGATTCCTGTTGTTACTGAGTTCAACTTTTATTCCATGGTGGTCTGAGAAGATGCAAGGAATAATTCTATTCCTTTAAATTTACTGAGGTTAGACTTGTGATCTAAGATGTGATCAATTTTGGAGTATGTTCCATGGGCTGATGAGAAGTATGTGTATTCAGTTTTGTTGGGATGAAATGTTCTGTAGATGTCTACTAAATCCAAATGTTGGATGGTTAGGTTTAAATCTAAAATTTCTTTGCTCAGCTTCTTCTTGGAGGATCTATCCAACACTGCCAAAGGAGTGTTGAGATCTCCGACTATTATGGAGCCGGAGGAAATTAAGTTGCTCATGTCTGTTAGAGTTTCTCTTATAAATTGAGGCACATTCTGGTTGGGTGCATAAATTTTAATAATTGAAATCTTATCATATTGAGTATTACCCTTAACAAATATGAAGTGACTATTCTTTTTTTTTTTTGTAGAGATAGAGTCTCACTTTATGGCCCTCGGTAGAGTGCCGTGGCCTCACAACGCTCACAGAAACCTTCAACTCCTGGGCTTAAGCGATTCTCTTGCCTCAGCCTCCCGAGTAGCTGGGACTACAGGCGCCCACCACAACGCCCGGCTATTTTTTGGTTGCAGTTTGGCCAGGGCCAGGTTTGAACCCGTCACCCTCGGTATATGGGGCCGGCGCCTTACTGACTGAGCCACAGGCGCCGCCCTGAAGTGACTATTCTTATCCTTCCTTACTTTTGTTGGTTTAAAGCCTATTTTATCTGCAAATAAAATTGTAACACCTCCTTTTTTGTGATTACCATTTACCTGAAATATGGACAACCATCCTTTCACCCTAAGTCTATATTTATCTTTTAAGGTAAGATGTGGTTCTTGTATGCAGCAAATATCTGGCCTGAGTTTTTGTATCCAGTCAGCCAGCCTGTGCCTCTTTAGAGGACAGTTTAAGCCATTCACATAAATGGAGAATATTGATAAGTCTGATAATTTTGGGTATCGAGTTTTTCGTAAGACCAGTGAACATTTTTAATCCTTTCACCACTGTGGAAGTTCGAGTTTGATCAAAGGTTTCTGAGTGAGTTTACTTTTGTGGTAGAGGATTGGGCTGGTCATTATGGAGGATAGGTCTGAGAATATTCCAAAGAGCTGATTTGTTTATGGCAAATTTTTTCAACATGTGAATGTCATTAAAGTATTTAATTTATCCATCATAAATGAAACTCAGTTTAGCTGGATACAGGATCTGGGGTTGAAAGTTATTTTGTTTTAGGAGATTAAAAGTCGATGACCACCCTCTTCGGGCTTGAAATATTTCAGCAGAGAGATCTGCAGTCATTCTAATAGTCTTCCCTTTGTAGGTAATGGTTTTCTTACATCTGGCTGCTTTCAGAATTTTCTCCTTCATATTAACTTTAGTGAAGTTAATTATGATGTGCCCGGGGGATGTCTTATTCAGGTTGAGTCATGCTGGGGTTCTAAAACTGTCTGCTATCTGAATTTCAGAATCTCTTGGCATGTCTGGAAAATTCTCTTTCATAATTTCAATTTCTTGGAGAAGGGCCTCTGTGCCTTGTAAAGCTACTTCATCGCTTTCAGGGATTCCAATGAGGCGGATATTAGCCTTCTTCAAATTATCCCAGAGCTCTCTGAGAGAATGATCCGTTTTGTTCTCCATTTCTCTTCCTCTTTGAGAGTTTGGGAGCGTTCAAAAGCTTTGTCTTCAATGTCAGAAATCCTTTCTTCTGCTTGTTCCACTCTGTTACTGAGAGATTCTACTGTATTTTTCAGATCTTTGAGGACTGCAAATTCTTGCTTCAATGTGTCAAAATCTTTGGTGGTTTTGTCTTTAAATTCACTGAATTCTTGAGACAACTTTTGAATTTCTCCTCGAATTTCTAATTCCAAATTTTCCTCCATTCTATTAATCTTGTGTGCAATCCAAATTATGAATTCAATTTCTGACATCTCGGCTATCTGTTTATGAATGGGATCTTCAGTTATATCTGCCATATCTTTCCTGGGGGGGAGGGTTGATCTACTCTGGTTATTCATGTTACCAGAGTTTTTCCGCTGATTCTGCCCCATGATAATCTTATACCATTTGACTTTTCCCCTGGAGCTTTGCCAAGGACCCATACAGTGCTACAGCCTGAGAAACTGGGGACCTGTTTGGTGTGGTGGGGCTAAGAGGCTCTGTCTTGTTTTCAGCTGTTCTCTTTCCGACTCTAGTGAAACAGTTACTCTGGATTGAAGTCTCAGCTATGGAGAAATACCAGCAGTTAAGTCACCCCGCCCCCCACAGGCAACAATTGGAAAAGGAAAATCAAACCTTCCTACAACCACACACCCAGGGCACCACTTGGATAGTCCTCGGGTGATTGGCTCAGTTTGAAAGGTCCAAATCAATTGTCTCAGTCAGCACCTGTCTCAGGTGGGAGAGTTTAAAAGGTGTCTGGCAACTAGATTGCAGGGTCTGCTGATAACTCAAATATGACTTGCTCCGGTGCTCCATGAGATCAGGAGGACCCAACCAGCAAATAGATTAGTCTGGGAGGGTTGATGCTTCCTTCCCCATCTTGCACCTCTGTCACCCCCAGTCACTGATAACCCCACAGGGCTGTGACTCAGTTGCCTCCAATAAGCAGATACTCCAGGGTTTTGCACCTGCATGAATCACAAGGAAATCTATGTCTCCTGAGCCAGGCCACTGCTCTCTGCCTCTATCCGGCAGGGGGAGGTGAGGCCTGAAAACCTTGGGCATTGGGGGTGTTTACTCAGTTCCAGCCTGGCCCCTGATTGATGTTGCTGACCGAACAGAACAACTTTGCAGAATTTGTTTCTGTCTCTGCTAAATTCCCCTGCAGAAGAGAAGCTGTTCTGAGTTCACAGAACCTGCGCCTCAGGCCCTGTCTTTGCTGTTGCCCAGTAGTTTGTATTTGCAGCACAGTTAGCTGTCAGTTCTATCCTCCTGCCCTCCTTTGTCTAGGCTGATGATCCCCTGGGGGCCGGGTGTGTCTTAGGCTCAGTAAAGCAGTCCTCTGGGTCAGCCCCGCCCTGGAAGTCAGCTGGCACTGCACGTGCATTTTCTAGTCCCTGAGCTCCACCCAGGCCGGTACCGCCTCAGGCAAACCCTTTACTCATGGGGCCTGTATTTAGCCCGTGGTTGCCACCTGAGAAGATGCCCGGCCTCCTCTGGTTTCCCAGAGAGACAGGGGATGTGACTCCAGAATATCCAGGGGTGAGCCCTTTTGTTGCCAAAAATGGCTGCTGCTCTGCACCTTGGGGCACCGCCACTCTGGTGTGGTTCCCTCTCAGCCAACCATCCTCTCCTCACTCTTGTGCCACAGAATCAGCACTGACCAGCTGCAATCCAGGCCCTGTCTACACCCCTTGAGAAATCACCCAAGAATCTGGGCTTCTGGGGGACATGCCTCCAGACCTCAGAGTGAGAATGGAGGGGAGCACTAGGAGCTCAGAATTGCAGGTAGAGAATATATACAGTTTTACACAGTTTTATGCCTGGCAGGAGTTTTATGCCATGGCACTCTAGTAGGGGAAGTAGGTCCAGTTTTTAGAGGGTCTCTCCCATGGAGTATAATGGGAGGACTTTTGAACTCTGCTCATTTGTTTGTGGGGTACTCTGAGCCGTTCTCATGGGGGAGGGGACTCCTGTCTGCTTGGTGATGGATTTTGTACCTTTTGTTTGTATCCTTGGGGTCACAGCTCGCCTCAGCAGGGTTGATGTGCGTTCTTCAACCTTCTCTCTTGGCTCAGCTCTAATCCACCAGGTTACTTGCTAAATTTCCGTCCTTTAACTATCCTTCTGGACGGGAGTCTCTGCGGAAAGCTGGCTTCAGTCAGCCATCTTGTCTCTGCCTGATCCATGTTTTTCATGTATTATATTCACAACTGATTACTTCTCCTTGCTATTTAATGTTTCATATATATGATATAATAACATTGGTTGCATAAACATATTATTATTCATATATGATATTTCATATACACATGTGTAATGTTTAACTATGCTGGTATGATTCCTTTGTAAGATACATTTATTGCAGATATTTGCTTCTAGTCTATCACTTGCCATTAGGCTCTTTTCATGGTGTTTTTTGAAGAACAGAAGTTCTTAATTTTGATGAAATCCAATTTATCAATCTTTTATATTCTGCCTAGAAAATCTTAACTCTACCTATGTTCTCCTAGAAGCTTGATTGTTTTGTTTTAGCTTCTATATTTAAGTCTATGATCTAGCCTAAATAAATTCCTGATGGCTGTGAGGAAGGGGTCAAAGTTCATTTTTTTAAACCTAGTTATCCTATCAACCCATTTATTTAAAATAACTCTGTTAAGTTAGAATGAAGCCTTTGTCATAAATACATGCATGTGCCTGTTCCTGGGCTTGCTATTTTGTTCTTGAAGTTGATTTATTATTTTATGTTGCTATTGTTGTTCCCACAGGAACAATCAAGAGTTGTAGTGTATAAAGGACAAGTGGATAAAGTCCTCCCACCCCCTTTTCTCTAAGGTAACCATGTTACCATTCTGGGAGGCATTTATCTTTCTCCTATGCTCTTGTAAACACAGTGCTAACATGTTGTGCATTTACAAAGAAAAAAAATTTTTTTTAAAGACAGAGCCTCAAGCTGTCACCCTGGGTAGAGTGCCATGGCATCACAGCTCACAGCAACCTCCAACTCCTGGGCTCAAGCAATTCTCCTGCCTCGCCTCCCAAGTAGCTGAGACTACAGGGGCCCACCACAACGCCCGACTATTTTTTTGGTTGCAGCCGTCATTGTTGTTTGGCAGGCCCGGGCTGGATTCGAACCCACCAGCTCAGGTATATGTGTCTAGTACCCTAGCCACTTGAGCTACAGGTGCCGAGCCTACAAAGAAATTTTTAATGACATGGGGAGATGCTTCCTCATAACATGAAGGGAATAGAATATAAATTTTCATATATCAAACTGTATAATAATATTAATAACTAATAGAAATTTATATTAACTTATTTACATGTATATTAACTTATTGAATACTCAAAATAGCCTTAAAGGATAGGGTCAATTTTGCTCCCACCTGACAGGTAATAAAATGGAGGCACAGAAAATATGAAAGTTGCCCAATGCCACACAACCAATACATGTTGGAGCTAGAATTCATATCTAAGCTATGTGGTTCCAGAGTCCATGCTCTTAACCAAAAATGGTTAAAATGAGACACAGGAAAAATTAGTTCTGTTTACCTCTATGAATTAGGATTTTTGTTATTTTTCTCTTGCTCACTACCAGTCACCCTTTTGACCGTTAGGGCCAAGTTCTTTCCCAGGCTCCAGACCTTTTCATTCCTAGTGTAGACAGTTCTTCCCTGACTCCATGTTATTATTCAGCCTTGGACTCTCAACCTAAACATACTTTCCGCATGGAAGACTGCCCTGACTTCCTACATGAGGCTGGCTTCTCTGAAAGCATTTCACAACTTCCTGACCTGTGCTTTTCTTTTCTAGCATGCAGCACAGTTGTACTGAATAATTTCTGGAATGAGTCGTTTGAACAACTGTCTTTCCTGAGCCCCTACTCTCACTTTGGGCTCCATGAAAGCAAGGTCTGGGTCTGCCTTGATCACCTCCAAATGCCTAGAGTAATGCCTGACACACAGTCAATGCATGTGAACATCCTGTGGTATAGCAAACCAGCAGAGACAGGCTGGGAGGAGGGCTTAGGGGGCCCTCTCACTGTGTTCTATTAGGGATGCAGTGGAAAGTACTAGAATCAGACACATAATGCTGAGTTAAAATACTGACTTAGCAAACTGTGCATACTTGGACTATAACCCTCACATTCTGAGATCTTTCTTTTATAATATTGGGTTAAAAATACCACCTCACAACAACAACAACAAAAAAAATCACCTCACACCTAAGAATGCATGACACATAGTAAGTTCATAGTTAAATTAATTTGTTGCTCACTCTTGAAAGCATTAATTATGAATTTTTAAAAGTCTCTTAACTTGGGCGGCACCTATGGCTCAGTGAGTAGGGCACCAGCCCCATATACAGAGGGTGGCCATTTCAAACCTGGCCCTGGACAAACTGCAACAAAAAATAGCTGGGCATTGTGGCAGGCGCCTGTAGTCCCAGCTACTCGGGAGGCTGAGGCAAGAGAATCGCCTAAGCCTAGGAGTTGGAGGTTGTTGTGAGCTGTGATGCCACAACACTCTACGGAGGGTGATAAAGTGAAACTCTGTCTCTAAAGAAAAAAAAAGTCTCTTAACTTCCCTTACTTCCATTTTTTTATCTATAAAATAAGGATAAGAAATGACTATATCTATTTCTTAGGATTATTGAGAGAATTCAGAAAGAGAATTCATACACTGTTCAGAATCCCAGTGTCTGGCATGGAGAAAATGCTCTGTAAAGACTAACTGTGATTCTTACTATTAGTTGTAAAGCACCTTCTGCAGTGTCTAGAACCCAGTAGGTTCTCTGTAGATAGATGGTGCCTTAGGCCACGGATTTGGTCCAGGTAGGGTAGAGTCACACCCAGCTGCTTCTCTAGGGCCATGCTTGGTCTTGGTGCCCGAGGCAATGCTAGGTTCCAGAGCTGATGCTGCTCGGACACCACTCCGTGGCCATTTTCAGCTACTGCAGCCCAGCCTCTGCTAATATCCTGCTTTAGGGCTGCCCTTCTTGGCTCTATCCAAACCTGAAGAACATCCCTGTGCATTTCCTTAGAAGACTAGGAACACTGGAGACAAAGGAGAGGAAATCGACTTCATAGATAAATCAACAAGGTGGATTCAGCAGGAGGTTTTTACCAGGTATATTCCAGTGTGAAAAGGAAATGCATTTGTCTAAGACAGTAGTTCTCAACTAGGGGTGATTTTGCCCAACAGAGGACATTTGGCAATGTCTGGAGACATTTTTGTTGTCTTGGTGAGGCGAGGGATGCTACTGAAATCTAGTGAGTAGAGGCCAGGAGTGTTGCCAATAACTTATAACACATAAGATAGCCCCTCACAATGAAGGATTATCTAGTCTAAAATCCCAGTAGTGCCACTGTCAAAATACCTGGTCTAGGATGATTCTTGTGCATTCAGGGCATCAGACAAGCTGTGAAAAGCCTGTCACATAAGTCTTCACTACTGCATCCAGCTCGAGGATCAGGTGAAGGGGAAGATCCTCGAGGATCAGGATCTGGGGAAGATCCTAGCCAGAAACTAGCACAGCCTATAGAATTCTCAAAAATCCACAAGGAAACATTATTATAGATCATTTATATCTTCAATTGATAATATGTGGATCACAGTATATATCTCTAATACATGGTACTATTACTGACTGTATACCCAGTTTTTAATCACACTAAAGGACTTAAACACAGAATATATGTCAGGAGAGCTACAAATTCTCAAAATAGGCCACATAATCTTATACTTCAATTAGGAGATCCTTTGGACTTCCAACCAGGATTTGTGAACTCGGGAAAAGATTCTACTTCTTGTGTTTCCCAATATTTGCCACAAAAACTTGGAAAGCTGTCAGATCCCTGTCCTTCCTTTTTATTTTTTAATTTATTTTTTAATTGTTTGAGGCATGGTCTCACTCTATGGCCCATGTTGGAGTGCTATGGCATCATCTCAGCTCACTGCAACCTCAAACTCCTGGGCTTGAGCTATACTTCTATCTTAGCCTCCTGAGTGGCTGGGACTACAGACATGTGTCACCATTCCCAGCTTATTTTTCTTATTTTTTGTAGAGACAAGGTGTCACTCTATTGCTCAGGTTGGTCTCGAACTCCTGACCTCAAGTGATCCTCCCACCTCAGCCTCCCAAAGTGCTAGGATTACAGATGTGAGCCATTGTATCCATTCCTACTCTTCCTTTTATATCTGCTCTACACTGAAGAAAATATACAATTGGGAAGCAGGTGAGGGCTCCACTCAGCAGAAAGTAGCAAGATTAGGAGATCAGGCAGGAGGACCAGGAACACAAGGCCTTCTCTTGTACTTGGGAAGGGAAGAAACATCTCAGAACATGAAGGTATGAAACCTCTCCAGCCACACCCACTATCAAGAAGCCAGGCAGAGGGGCCTTCAGGTCCACACCTCTGCACCCCCAGCTAGAAGCCTCTCCCTACCAGGAACTCTTGCAACACTCAGGAGAGCCCAAGGACATCGCTCTTTATTTCCTTCCCTCTCTATTGGAAGTTCC
This sequence comes from Nycticebus coucang, assembly GCF_027406575.1. Classification (NCBI taxonomy): domain Eukaryota; kingdom Metazoa; phylum Chordata; class Mammalia; order Primates; family Lorisidae; genus Nycticebus; species Nycticebus coucang. Next base: position 65,460,599 of record NC_069793.1, on the reverse strand, counting down.
AGCCTGAGGAAGTCTTAGACTGTTGCAGCTGTCAAGCCTGATGGACAACTTAGTTCTGCCACTTCTAGGTCTTTATGCCTCAGGCTGAAAGTACTCACTTCTGAGCAAACTTGCCTTAAGTTTGCTTAGGCACTGCTCCCTGTGTGAGAAAGGGCTTTCCTGCTTGGGCCTGGAGCTCCTCTGGCAATGTGGGACCTTCTGTGGTACCTGTGGCTCTGAAAATCCTTTACTTGTGATGAATTCTTTTGCTGCCAAATATGACTTTGTGAAATATACATTCTACCCACATATCAACTGGTTTTCCGGTTCTCAATGAAATCTAGCTGGTGGTAATCATTTGATCCAAATGTTGGGTAGGATTTTTTTTTCTGCTGGCCTATTTACCATTGTTTCCATTAAGGCCTAATATGAATTTATAAATCTCCTTGTGAAAGATCAAAGTCTCTCTAGAATTACTCTTTAAGTTTTTGTTTTCTGTGTATATCGTGCTTCTATTTTCTAGAGAAATTTTAGAACAAACTTTCATAAAATGTCCTAGAATCTAATCAGAACTTGAAATGACTCCATCTTTGAAATCTCAGGGTCCACCTGTCTGTTTTCTGACCACACCCCTCAGTGCACCCAGCCTTTGCTCTCTTCTTCCCGGGCCACCTCGTGGAGAGCACCAGGCCCCAGACCTGCCTCCATCACCACAGACACCTACTCACTTCAGACACCCTCACCTCTTACCCAAGTTCCTGCAGCAGCCACATCCTTCTGTCTGAAACTTGATCTCTCCACTCCCTGACTCCTTGCTATGTCCCCCCACATAACAGTGGTTTCTTTAACTCATTTTTCCTGGTGACTAGCAGATCTTTCTGCACAGCAGAGAATTTGGGAGCCTGGCTGGACTAGAAACTGTCCTGTGTCTCTGGGCCTGTGCTCTGTCTCTGTTCCAGGACATCAGCCCCTTCCTTGTAGGAACTTAATACTCCTCAGGAGTTAATAAGAGGCCCACTGTCCTCTACCCTGGAGGCTTCTGGTAGGAAGCCTCCCCTATCTTCTATTTCATGATGACCCCACACTCCCATCTTCAACACTTTTCCAGACTCACCAGAGTTACTAGAGAAGCAATAGAAATTATTGGTTTTTTGTTTTTTTTTTACTTTTCAAAGTTAAAGCTGTTGGCAATTTTTTTTTTTTTGGAATTTTGGCCAGAGCCAGGCTTGAACACGCCACCCCCATTGTATGGGGCTGGTACCCTACTGCTTGAGCCACAGGCACTTCCCTGTTGTCAACTTTTTTTCTATCTTTTTTTTTCTTTAAGGGTGATGTTCCAGGCCAGATGCGATGGCTTACGCCTCTATTCCTAGCATTCTGGAGGCTGAGGCAGGAGGATCACTTGAGCTCAGGAGTTTAAGACCAGCCTCAGCACAAGTGAGGCTATTTTTAGTCTCTACTAAAAATAGCAAAATTAGCTGGGCATTATGGTAGGCACCTGTAGTCCCAGCTACTTCAGAAGCTGAGGCAGGAGGATTACTTGAATCCAAGAGTTTGAGGTTGTCGCGAGCTTGACATAGATCAGGCTGTGACATAGATCAAGTTTCAGCTGATGCCAAGCTCACAGCAAGTTGGCGCTCTAGCTTGGGTCAACAGAGTAAGACTATTGTCTCCAAAAAAGACAAAAATAAAGGGCAATGTTCCAAAACACTCTAGAATCAGCACTTCATTTTTGCCTGGACCAAAAGCACATCTTTAATAGAAACTCCTGAGAAGGCTCTAATGACAAAGACTGAGACTTTCCATTAAAATATAGTGTATGAGAAGCTGTTCTTTGAGAAAAGGATGTAAGGTAAATTGCCCAAAATGTACATTTCCTCTCCTGCTGTAATGAAACTTGGTGCAAGAGCCTCTATAAATTGTGTAACACTGCTTTGTAGTGAGAAGCTGAAGTGTTCTTGTCAAATAATAATGGATGGCTTTGAACTGAAAGTTATGTGAACTTTGGAGAAATTCTCTCATAGCTCTGCTAACTCTATCGCAGTACACTCAGCATAGGCTACTACAGCTATTCTGTGGAAATCATTGAATTGCTTTTTTGGTTTTCTTTCTTTCTTTTTTTTGAGACAGAGTCTCACTGTATCACCCTCAGTAGAGTGCGGTGGTATCACAGCTCACAGCAACCTCAAACTTTTGGGCTTCAGCGATTCTCTTGCCTCAGCCTCCCGAGTAGCTGGGGCTACAGGCACCTGCCACAACACCCGGCTACCTTTTTGTTGCAGTTAGGCTGGGGACAGGTTTGAACCCACCACCCTTGGAATATGGGGACAGTGCCCTACCTACTGAGCCACAGGTGCCGCCCTTATTTATTTCTTTTTGTTTCCCTTTTTCCTCTGCCCTTTTACATTCAGTTTTGAATTTTTGATTTGCTAAAGATCCTCCTTTAACAGCTGTAATGCTTTTTCCTCCATTTCTTTAGTACAGCGCACACGCTAATCATTAAATGCATTGCCAGCCATGTCTCACGCTGCCTGGCCAGCCACCGGTGAAGAAGGAGTGGTGTCCCTTGACCACCACTGAGGAACCAGTGTGTGCTGGATGCTGTCCAGAACCTACAATGTGGGTTTCTTGTTCAGCCTGAAATTTCACATGTTCCTGTCACAGACTCATGTATGAAATTATCCTTGATGATCGGATTATGCGTGTGCATAGCTTCCATCTCTTCCACCAACCACTTTGTACCTGGTCCATTCAGCAACCACTGGAGGGGCTGGGTAGAGAGGCCAACTGACATTGACATGACCAGTCATCATGTCCATCTGATTACCGAGTGACCTCTGTATCCACTGGACAGTTTGTAAGACACGATTGTCTTCATGCTCTATGCCCATTCCAGGAGGCCCACCTATATCTCTCTTCTCCAGGCCATGTTTCTCATGAAGCCATAGAGGCCATGGGGGCGGGTTGAAGAAGAGATGATAAACAGTGTGCTAGGGAACCAATGGGGAATTCAGCCAATTACTAAGTATGTCTACTTTATATATACAAAACTAGGGAGCTAACTGGATCCATTGTACCCACTGTGCAGATGGACTGTGGGTATATATACAAAACAAGGGAGCTAACTGGATCCATTGTACCCACTGTGCAGATGGACTGTGGGTATATATACAAAGCTAGGGAGCTAACTGGATCCATTGTACCCACTGTGCAAATGGAGGCCAAGACTCCATTTATCACATGACCTCTGTAAGCCATCATTCTGACCAGCAGACCAGGGTGGCATTTTGTATCCCCAATGATTAGTGTAAACTCAGAACCAGTGTCTAAGCATTCCCAAATGGCTTGGGTATTTTTCTTCACAATGCTCATTTTTGTAAGTACTACAGGCATCTCTAGAGGCTCGGAGGAAATATACTTACAGCCATATTGCAGATCCTTCCTTAAAGGGACCTAGCCTTCTTCTCAATCAATAGGCTACAGGCCTGTAAATGGGTTTAGGTTCAATGATTGGGTATGAGGTAGTAAATTACAACTGTGAGAACCGGAGTCAAGTTTCTGTTTTTTAATTATACAGATAAAGCCACACCTTAGTAGACTGCGCATCTGTTCATTCCTAGGAACCCCAATGTCAACTATCAACTAGTTGCTACCAAAGATCTCTCAAAATCAAAATGATCTACTACTAGCACTTCTGTGCCTGTAACCTATTACAGTAATTCACCTACCTTGATTCCAAAGCTAAGAGCCACCTGGCTTTAGATAATCCAGAATCTTGTTATTCTCACTAAAATCATTGCTTTTCAGGAGTGCCTATCACCTACGCGTGTCTTAATACCACCGTAAATGGAGCATTCTGCGAGTTTTCCCAGGGTCATGGATGAGGGTGGCTGAGAAAATTGCACATTTAGCTCTACTCTAAGATTCTCATCTTCCTGAGATTTTGGACCTTTGACTCCATTACTCATTGACTCTAGGCCACCCCTGAGTCCAGGCTTCAGCAAACTAGTCAAGCAAGCTGTTAAAGCCACTTGTGGGCACTCAAGTTAAACAATATAGCCTGAATCCATGTAAGTACACTCCCGTTGATAATTTCATGCTTCTCAAATTTACATTTCATCCTCTTTGGTCTGATGCATTTTGAATCCATTTTCACACATTCTTTTCAGCTTTTCCAGATTTAATGCAACAGTTCCTACTCATTCTGACCTTTACACAGACTAATCTCTAAAAGTAAGAAATCAAGTTTAAAACTTTCAAAATAACAGAGGGTAAATCTTTGAAAATACATCCAGACTCCTGATAGGCAGGACATTTCTCTTTGGGGGCACACTGATCACTCCATGTAGAATATGTCCCCCCCTCTCCCCCTGTCTACGGCCATACCACCCTGAACGCGCTTGATCTCCTCTGATCTCGGAAGCTAAGCAGGGTTGGGCCTGGATGGGAGAATATCTTCCCCTTCCTCTCTATCAAATTATTCATATTTACCTTCAGGACCTCTCTTTTTCCCCTAAACCTGAAAAAAAGGGAAATAAGAAAGATTCCAAACAGCACAAAATGAATCAGACCAAGAATGTTAAAAGTCATTCTAAGGAGAAGTAGGGACCAAGGCTGGCAGGACTTGACTTCATTTACATCAGTGGTTCTTAATCCTGTTTGAATAACAGATTCCACTGAGAGTCTGATAAGCAGCCATGAATCCACTACAGAGAAAATGTGCATAGATACGAAATTAGCATTCAATTTTCAGATGCTTGAGAATCTCTAGTTATTTAATTCATAAATCTATAGTCATGAACCCATGCCTGTGTGAACTGGTTCCATGTATTAAAAGTATCTATAGAAAGAATGTGTCCATAACATAGGGATTTGTTGGTTGGGCATGAGTATAGAAAATAGTCATAGAGATACACACTATCTGTGTCCATCCAAATAGCACCCACAGGAGAAAGGACTCTGGATCAAGAAACCCATCAAATGTTGTTGTCCAAGGTGTAGGATGGGGGGGTTGCTTGGCTTGAAGCCATTAACCATTCAAATTCATCATTGTCCCTTAGTTTTGAATTTATGCACACCAAAATTTTGATTATAATTTGGCTCCTTGGGTAGCCGCCTGCAGGGAAAAAGTGTTCTGATTAGAGAATATGACTGCCCAGACCTTCTGCAGAAAGAGTTGCTATGTGAATTAACAAACTGACATTCTGCTGGGGTTTTTTCAATATAGCATTGCATTCTCTGTGAGATTGATTAATGAGAGTCTACATATTAAAGATGATTCTAGGTTTTTAAACTTTCATAGCAGAGGAAAATTCCTTTCTGGAAGATTGATTTGTGTTTCTAAGCTTGCAAAGCAGAGAGAATATGATGTATTTGCCAAATTTCTGATTTAAATCTCTTGAATGCATTGTCTTCGGACAAAGAGTCTGCCAGAGTCACTGACTTTATTAATTTTATTCTGAGTCTAAATGTGAAGAATCACATGTAGAATTTTCAGACTCTTCGGCAGAACAAAAGGATTTAAGTTATTTATATAGCTTTAGGAGTTACAGAAACCAGTTACAGTTATGCAGTTTCCCATGACAACCAATTATTATGCAATGCTTTAGGATTCAAGGTTTCCTACCATAGGAAATAATGTTAAATTTTTGAAGGCCCAGTGTTTTTAAGAAGACTTTCCAGATAACTTTACATGGTTACCTTTTTTGGGTTTTCAGTAGAAAATATTGAAAAGGATGGCTGCAAATAAAAATACTCTTATGAGAGCTATAGTCTTATGATTATTTTTGCCTTCATTTTTCTCTGACAGGGTCATGGGAATGGTTTCATAGCTCTGAATTTCATCTCTTTAGAATGTCTTTTTACTTGCAACTGATAGATAAGAACATTGCAGGCTCTATTTTCGGGCATGATTACATTAGCAAGAACTCCATGGAAAATGCACTATTTGTAGAAACTTAGGAATTAATAAATCAAATAAGAAATTAATAAACTGAAAGAAAACTATATCTTTCATCTATTATCTAGCACATGCACTGTCTCCTAAATCAAGTCTAAACTCTCTGTCTGGTCCCGAAGTCCTCCCACCAGTTGGCCCTTACACATGTGTCCACTTTCTCCTCAGTCCCAGCTTAGTCTCCTCCAGTGAGGCAAACTGTCTTTGCGCGGGTGGTTCCCTCAGAAGCAGAACTCAAGATTGAAGTGCAAGCAGTTTGCAGGGGAAGTGGAGGGGCCACTGCAGGAGGGAGAGGGAAGTGACACAGAGAAGGGAAGGAGCCAATATCCTTTGTGTGTTATTAAGCCAACTGCCACAAAGGGCAACTAGTGCTTAATACCACAGAAAATTCTGGTTAAGGGTGCAAAACACACACATCAGAACCACCTCACTAGAGAGAGACGTGGAACACCAACTGTCATCAGCCATTGGTTTGGGGTTGCTCTAGGGACATTTATATTTATCCTCCCAGCACTTCCGGCATGCAGGGTGGGCAAGACAGCTTTCCACAGTTCCAGAAAGAGTCCTGGGGTACAGAGCCACAGTAGATACGGAGATGGCAGTGTCTGAGGAGAGACACTGAGAGTACCTGCCACAGCCGGTCCCTTCCCTGAATAAGTCTGTGCATTCCCAGTTTTACACACCAGAAAACCATCTTCTTTTCTTCCATCAGGGTTGTCTCAAATCCTCTCAAGAAGCTTTCTGAGTAGCCCTAACCCTCTCTGAGAGCAGCTGCTAAGTGTGTGTATCTTGAATGGATATAAGAAGGCTCCTTCTACGTGGACAAGTTAAACAAAAATGCCCTCCTCTGAACAGATGCAGCCTCTGGGACCACAGCCTGTCAAGTGGACATCTTTGTGAGAAGAGAGTGGCAGTCCTTTCCTTTTTCCCACTTTTCTCTCCTCTCCCATTCAAGTTCCTACAGGGGTACACAGCTTGTGGAGTGAAACAGAGACTGAGCTTCAGTCCTCACACACCTCTCATCTTTAGGCAGTGCACAAACTGCACAACAGTACTGGAAGCCCTGCTTCCTTTCCTCCATAGCCATCCAGAATTTACACGTAGCAGGGCTTTCCAGCAGAGCCTGATCAGATCAGATACTGAACGTGCAAATTTGGGAGCAGCTCCACAAGAATCTATTTGCATTAATTAATGAGTGTTGTGACTAAAGGAAAGGAGAAAGTGGGTGGTCTAGATCCAATTGGGGGAAAAGACAAGAAAACAGGAAATTGAAAATGACATCCTCCCCATGCTCCAGCTGTCCCGAGATATTTCTCACTTGGGGCTATAGATTAATCCCCACCTAAATTCCAAGATAATGGAACAAGATTCCCGTTTAAACTTGATGTGCCTAACACTCACTTTACTTCACCTTCAAAATGATACGGGAGAAAGAGGTGAAAAACTGAGTGGCTCAGTATTCTACCCACAGCTCAGAGCCTGCAGCGCAGCCTACAAGGAGCAGCAGTCCTGAGTGTGGACGCCCAAGGGCCGCTTCAAGTTAGCGTCTGCTCACGGACTATGCATGGTGCAGAAGGTCACAAAGCCTTTTTTTAAGTGTTTAAAATAACACCTACAACATTATAAAAATTAATTAAAATCTCATCCAAAATCACTTTCTCCCTGAAGTCATCTGATGTTGGTGTGTTTCTTTTTGGGTTAACCTCACTCATTAATATGCGTGTGCAGTTTCTACATAGTCACCATTTAATAGTCACATAATGTCTCAGTACTTGATTCTTGTTTTCCACTTTCTTATTACAAGTAACTTTCTTTTCGGGTTTTTGTTGTCATTGTTTTTGCTGTTTGTTTTGTTTGGTGACAGGGTCTTGCTCTGTTGCCCTGGGTAGTGCAGTGACAGCATCATAGCTCACTGTAAACTCAAACTCCTGGGCTCAAGTGATCCTCTTCACTTAGCCTCCGGAGTAGCTGGGACTATGGTGCACACCAGGGTGCCTAGCTAATTTTTTCTACTTTTAGTAGAGATGGGGAATCTCACTCTTCTTTAGATTGGTCTTGAACTCTTGACCTCAAGTGATTCCTACCCCCCTCTCTACTTTGGCCTCCCAAAGTGCTAGGCATGAGCCACTGCACCCAGCCATGTTTTAATGATTTGATTGCACAGTTTTTGTTTCCAAATAAAAATTTGACTAAAGGAAAAACGAGATGGTTGACATGGGAACTTGAATAGGAGAGGAGAGAAAGGTAGGAAAATAGAATATTCCTACTCATCAACTGTCCTTGTGGAACTGAGTTTCACTATTTTGACAAGGGAACATGTGAGATTCAGGCAGCTAGCAGGGCTGCCCCAGGGTCCAGGGAACAATTACACCATATGGTTAAATTTTAGAATTTCTAAAGGAATGTCATTTCCCCACTTAAAGCACTTCTTGCCAAATATAGAGTTTGGTTCTTTACTCCCACACTACCTCCCACTTACTACCACCTCCCCAGTCCCCTTCCCTCATCTTCCCTCAAGTTCTCCTTTTCAGAGGAGGACTTAGTTTAATTTAGACTCCAGTTTCTTATTCATAGATCTCATAAATTCTCCAGGTTAGAGCTGCTGGGCTTTTGATTCTTTGGGAATTCTGATCCTTTTTATCTTGAGGAAAAATATACTTTCACTTTCAAAATAAATTTGATGGTCACTTTTTAATTTGCTTCAGTACCTGAATCTTGCTTGTTGCTGATTCCCCTTAATCCTTAAACCCTCTTAGCTGAAATTACTATTGCTAATGAGTATGCTCATTTTGACACATTCTGGAGATATGTTATCTGTTCCCTTGATCAGCTAGGGATTTGAATCCTGTTTCCATCACGCTTTCTGCCTACCCTCTTCTAACTCCTCCCCTCTGTTACGCTCATCCCTGGACTTTGTGGGCTTTTGCATGGTCAAGTACACACTCTGCACATGCAGGACTTCTCTCCCTTCCTTTCTGCCATGTGCATTTCTTTTTAACCAAAGCGTGACTTCCAAAGATGAGTGCCACTAGAGGGCCTCCTCCAGCCCAGTGATATACATGGGGTATTTATCTCCTTCACTGAAGTCATTTTTAACCTTACAGCTGAGAGCGGAGTCCATCATATTCCTCAGTTCATAGCAGTCTGTCATCACTGCTCCACACAAAGCCTCTCCCTTCTTTTAGCTACTTATTTATTCCCCTTCCCTACTCCCAACAGTAGGAGCCACTCTGATGTATTTGATGTGAATCCTTTTTTTCGTATGTTTCCTGTAAATGGTATTCTATTACTTACATGTGCTTTTTTTTTTTTTGAGACGGAGTCACTATGTTGCCCTGGGTAGAGTGCTGTGGCGTCACAACTCACAGTAACCTCAAACTCTTAGGCTTAAGCAATTCTCTTCCTCAGCCTCCCAAGTAGTTGGGACTACAGGCGCCTGCCATAACGCCTACCTATGTTTTTTTCTGTTTGTTTGTTTGTTTTTTTGGTTGTAGCTGTCATTGTTGTTTGGCAAGGCTGGGCTGGATTCAAACCTGCCAGGTCCAGTGTATGTGGCTTGCACCCTAGATGCTGAGCTACAGGTGCCAAGCCCATGTGTACTATTTTTTTTTTTTTTTTTTTGAGACAAAGTCTCACTATGTCGCCCTTGGTAGATGCTGTGGCATCACAGCTCACAGCAACCTCAAACTCCTGGGCTTATGCGATTCTCTTGCCTCAGCCTCCCAAGCAGCTGGGACTATAGGCACCTGCCACAACACACGGCTATTTTTTTGTTGCAGTTTGGCTGGGGCCGGGTTTGAACCCGCTACCCTCGATATATGGGGCCGGCGCCCTACTCATTGAGCCACAGGTGCTGCCTGATGTTCTTTTTTTTCTTTTTGGAAAAATTTTTTAAATTAAATCATAGCTGTGTACATTAATGCAATCATGGAGTACCATGCGCTGGTTTTATATACAATTGGAAATATTTTCATCACACTGGTTAACATAGCCTTCCTGGCTTTTTCTTAGTTATTGTGTTAAAACATTTATATTCTACATTTAGTAAGTTTCACATGTACCCTTATTATATTAACATCTTTGTCCTGTAACTTACTACTTAGGATCTAGCCATGGAGCTGAATGCACATCTACTTTGTTGTTTCTAATATGATACGTGGTGCCTCCCAGGGGGCATACCCCCCACATTTTAACTATTCAATCTCCCAATGACAGGTAAGTAGATCGCCTCCAAATTCACCACTTCTTTAAAAAGTAAACTTGCAATGAGCATCTACATATCTCTCATTTAGACATGTGTGAGAATTTCTGTTGGATATATGCTCAGAAGGGAAATAATTGGGTAGTAAGGCACATGAGAGTTTAATTTTACTGAGTACTGCCAGGTTGAGTTTCAGAATGGCTGCACAAGTCTGTTCTATCACTGGCCGTGTATGAGTGTCCTTATATTTCTATATCCCCATCAATACTGGGCATAAATTAGCTTTCTAATTTTTGCCAGTCCCAAGGGTAAAATGTGATCTAAATCCTAATTTTAATGATGCAGGAACACAAGGAAATACTGCAGATGGAGCCTTCGGTTCTCCCTGACTCAGCCTCTCCTGCAGGCCTACTCAAAATCCCAGCAGTTTACTCCTGCACATCTTCCAAAGCCATTTCTTCTTTTCCCTTCCCTTCACCATGATCTAGAAAAATATTTCCTTTTCACTATTGTGATTGCTCCCCAATTTGCTTCTTAGTTTCTAGATTTTATCCCATCAACACATACATTCCGTATCTGTTACTAAACTAATATTCCAGAGACACAGCCCTTCGAGGCAGGAATAAGGATATTAAGAATGGCTAATAGTGGGGATTTTGACCTCAAGCTCTTATTCAGGGATTATATTTTCCTTCTAGCAGGGATCTCTTAACTTAAGATGTCAATCAAATACGAATATCATTCTTATATAAATCTCCATAGGGGCATTTCTTTTTCTCTTTCTTTCTTTCTTTCTTTTTTTTTTTGAGACAGAGTCTCACTTTGTTACCCTCAGTAGAGTGCCATAGCATCACAACTCACAGCAACTTCAAACTCTTGGGCTTAGGCTATTTCTTGCCTCAGCCTCCCAAGTAGCTGGGATATAGGCACCCACCACAATGCCCGGCTATTTTTTCCCCTCTTTGGTTATAGTTGTCATTGTTGTTTGGCAGGCCTAGGCTGGATTTGAACCCGCCAGCTCTGGTATATGTGGCTGGTGCCCTAGCCGCTGAGCTACAGGCACGGAGCCTCCATAGGGAAATGTCTAAAAGATGATTATCATACCCTCTAAGAGAGAAAGAAAGCTGGAAATCATGAAAGAACTGAATATGTCAGTTTGGAATCCATTCTTTTAAGTTGAGAAAGTAGATAAAACCTAATCATTAGCAGATTCCTTCTTCTCATGTGTTTCTAAACTTTGTATAACCATATTACTTAGGATTCTTTAATTACATGTTCTGAAAACCAGTTCAAGCTAATGAAGCTAGAAAAGAACTGGGAGAGAGAAAGAGGGCTTTAATTTATTATAAAAATACAAAAGTATCTCACAGAACCCAAAAGGGGAGTGCAGTGGGCCTCAGGAGAGGAATTTGGAAGCTGTGAATATAAACTGCACATTCTTCATTCATTTCTCTCTGTTTACCAGCCTGCATGGCAGAATATCACTGCTCCACAGATCTCAATTATAAATACTACAGACACCACAACCAACTTCATTCTCTCTGGCTTCAGGATTCTTTAGTTACTTTGTTGGACACTCAGGATTTCTGTCAACCAACAGGTCTAATGCAGAAATTGATAGCAAAATTGAAGAGTTGTTAGTGACAGGCTAAAACTTGTTGGAACTGCGAGGTGGAGGTGGAGGCCTTTATCACTTATCTGTGGGTTGCTGGATTATAAGTAACAATATGCAGACTGGATGCAAACTGTACCCAGGGATCCTGGACTAGGAGCTGGATGCAGAAGTTCCCTGTGATTGGATTGTCACTCACTAGCAAGTTTGAGGTAGTGTGTGGATAATGTTCAGGAGATTTGGGATTGAGCATATGAGAAGACAGGTGTGTGTGCTGAGTTGGGGGGTGGTCCTGGTACCATGATGGTTTCTCTTTCACCAACATTCTTCAAGATTTTATGGACTAGACCCGTTTTGCCCAAATTCTGCTGGCTACAGCTCAGTCCTGTGACAACACCCACCTCCAAGGGAACTGGAAAATGTTCTGCGAATGTGTTCCCAGGAAGGGGGAAAACAGTTTGGTGAGTATCTGGATACTCTCCTCCAGTAAGGCCTTCCGCTTCCCTGAAATGCTTTCAAAACCCTTTAAATTCCAGAAAGCCTGTTCTGTTCTCTCCTTTCTCTGCATCCTTCCCATTTTTATGCACAGCAGAGTCTACTCACAGCCTGGGCATAAGAGGCCCAAACCTTCCTTATACTCATTCATGCACATGAATTAGTTCTACATGGCAAGCAATGGGGAGGGGTGCTTTGTTACTGAAAAAAGGGAAACACTTGGTGCCTGAAGGAGAGAAAAACAGAAATATAAAGAGGCTCGGCGCCTGTGGCTCAAGCAGCTAAGGTGCCAGCCACATACACCTGAGCTGGAGGGTTAGAATCCAACCTGGGCCCGCCAAACAACAACAACTGCAACCAAAACATAGCCAGGCGTTGTGGAGGGTGTCTGTAGTCACAGCTACTTGGGAGGTGGAGGCGAGAGAATCACTTGAGCCCAGGAGTTGGAGGTTGCTGTGAGCTGTGACGCCGCAGCACTCTACCCAGGGCAACAGCTTGAGGCTCTGTCTCAAACAAAAGAAAGAAAGAAAGAAAGAAAAGAAATATAGAGAAATAAATAACAGCATGGTGAATATTCCCTAATGGATCAAGAAGTCTTGCAACCTACTAAAGAATTAGATTTCTAAAGGCTGGACATGGTGGCTCATGCCTGTAATCCCAGCATTTTGGGAGGCCAAGGCAGGAAAATTGCTTAATCCCAAGAGTTCAAGACCAGACTGGGCAACACAACAAGACGCCTGTCTCCACAAAAAAAAAAAAAAAGAATTTTTTTTTAATTAACTGAGGACTCTATCACCCAATGGATAGTGCATTGGACTTCTAAAAATTAGCTAGGAGGTGAAGGGGGCTGTGCACCTGTATTCCTAGCTACTCAGGAGTCTGAAGCGGAGGATTGTTGGAGCACAGGAGTTCAAAATTGCAGTGAGCTACGATCAAGCCACTGTATCCCAGAATAACATGAGTGATGGAGTGAGACCCATCTTTCTTTTATTTTATTTTCTTTTCTTTCTTTCTTTTTTTGAGACATAGTCTCACTCTGTCACCTTGAGTAGAGTGTCATGGCATTATAATAGCCCACAGCAACCTAAAACTCTTGGGCTCAAGCAATCCTCTTGCCTCAGACTACCAAGTAGCTGGGACTGCAGGTACACACCACCATACCTAATTAGTTTTTTCTACTTTTACTAGAGAAGTGGTCTTAATCTTTCTCAGGCTGATCTCAAACTCCTGAGCTCAAGCAATCTACCAACCTCTGCCTCCCAGAGTGCTAGGATTACAGGTGTGAGACACCACGCCCAGCCCAAGATCCATCTTTATTATTATTATTATTATTACTATTATTTTGAGACACAGCCTCAAGCTATTGCCCTGGGTAGAGTGCCATGGCATCACAGCTCACAGCAACCTCCAACTCCTGGGCTTGAGCAATTCTCTTGCCTCAGCTTCTCAAGTAGCTGGAACTACAGGTGCCCGCCACAATGCCTGGCTATTTTTTGGTTGTAGTTATCATTGTTGTTTGGCAGGCCCGGGATAGATTCAAACCCTCCAGCTCTGCTATATGTGGCTGGCACCTTAGCTGCTTGAGAGACAGGCACCGAGCCCCAAGACCCATCTTTAAAAAAAAAAACCAAAGAATTGGCCAATCCCGGGGGCTCACGCCTGTAATCTTAGTACTGTGAGAAGCCAAGGCAGGTGGATTACCTGAGCTCATGTGTTCAAGACCAGCCTGAGCAAGAGCAAGACCTCATCTCTGGAAATAGCTGGGTATTGTGGCAGGTGCCTGTAGTCCCAGGTACTTGGGAGACTAAAGCAAGAGAATTGCTTGAGACCAAGAGTTTGAGGTTGCTGTGAGCTATGATGCCAGGGCACTCTACTCAGGGTAACAAAGTGAGACTCTGTCTTAAGAAGAAGATGAGGAAGAAGAAGGAAGAAGGAAGAAGGAGGAAGAAGGAGGAAGAAGGAGGAAGAAGGAGGAAGAAGGAGGAAGAAGGAGGAAGAAGGAGGAAGAAGGAGGAAGAAGGAGGAAGAAGGAGGAAGAAGGAGGAAGAAGGAGGAAGAAGGAGGAAGAAGGAGGAAGAAGAAGAAGAAGAAGAAGAAGAAGGAGAAGAAGAAGAAGGAGAAGAAGAAGAAGAAGAAGAAGAAGAAGAAGAAGAAGAAGAAGAAGAAGAAGAAGAAGAACAAGAAGAACAAGAAGAACAAGAACAAGAAGATGATTTCTAGGCTCTTCTTTATGTAAACTCAAGGACCAGTACCTGTTTTATTTCAATCTCAAAAGGATGGGATGGGCAACAGACAAAGAGTTTAGAAGAAATGGCATGCTACTCACAGCTCAGAGCATCCAACCAAATCTTACCTGAGCTACAGAGGCCTACTCATGGGCGCCCACTTGCTGTTTTAGAGTTGATATCTATAGGCTGTTTACGTGTGAGTCAAAGACTATATAAACTTGGGATAAGGACAAGTAAAGGTGAAAAGTTCCAAATTTATAAGTGAACCAACGTTAGAATCTGATTAAAAAAATAATGTAAATATGTAATTTCAACCAGAACCATATTACCCAACACAGTATTATTCCTTTTTTTCTTTTTTTTATTAAATCATAGCTGTGTACATTAATGCAATCAAACTGGTTAACATAGCCTACACGGCATTTTCTTATTGTGTTAAGACATTTATATTCTACATTTAGTAAATTTCACATGTACCCTTGTAAGATGCACCATGGTTGTGGTCCCACCAATTATCCTCCCTCCACCCATGCTCCCTCCTCTCCTCCCCTCCCTATCTCCTTTTCCCATATTCTTGGGCTATGAGAATATAGTAGGGCTGAGTACATTGGATACTTTTTCTTCCATTCTTGAGATACTTTGCTAAGAAGAATATGTTCCAGCTCCATCCATGTAAACATGAAGGAGGTAAAGTCTCCATTTTTAAGGCTGTATAATATTCCATGGTACATATACCATGATTTATTGATCCATTCGTGGGTCGATGGGCACTTGGGCTTCTTCCATGACTTAGTAATTATGAATTGGGCTGCAATAAACATTCTGGTACAAATATCTTTGTTATAATGTGATTTTTGGTCTTCTGGATATCACAGTATTATTTCTTTATGTTTCTTTCTTTCTTTGTGTTGTTTAGTTTGGTTTGTTTGTTTGTTTTTGAGCCAGGGTTTTGCTCTATTACTAACGCTGAAGTGCAGTGTCACAATCATAGCTGCCGGCAACCTCTAACTCCTGGCCTCTAGTGATCCTCCCACCTCAGCCTCCCAAAGTGCTGGGATTACAGGTATGAGCCACCACATCAGGCCTTTATATCTCTTTTTAGTGTTTATTCTTACGTATAAATACACTTACTTTTTTTTAAATCATGTT
Source organism: Nycticebus coucang (assembly GCF_027406575.1). Classification (NCBI taxonomy): domain Eukaryota; kingdom Metazoa; phylum Chordata; class Mammalia; order Primates; family Lorisidae; genus Nycticebus; species Nycticebus coucang. Next base: position 65,444,979 of record NC_069793.1, on the reverse strand, counting down.
CACTATTAAAAGGACAACATTTTAACTACTGCTACAGTCAAAAGGAGTCTAAGAAAATGTGGCAACTAAATATGATGTGGTACCCTGGATGGGATTCTGAAACAGAAAACACATTAGGTAAAAACCAGGAGAATTTGAATAAAGTATGGACCTTAGCTAATAATAAAGTGTCAGTTTTGGTTCATTAATCGTAACAAATATACTATACTGATGTAAGGCATCAGTAATAGAGGAAAACTGGGTGTGGGGTATCTGGGAAATCTCTGTGCTATCGTCCCAATTTTTCTATAAATCTAAAACTGTTCTAAAACATAAAGTCTATTTTTAAAAAGACTACATTATAATTCCGTGCAGTAACTGTTTTGCTAGCATTAGGCATTCATGCTGTTTCGGGTTTTCCATGGTTAAAAATAATATGCTATGAGCATCCTGTACAGTGACCTTTTAAATGAATTCAGAACCAGAGTCAACTTCAGATAGAACTGAAAAGTGGGTATATTCTAATGATTGCTCTTTCACCTTCTCAAACACTCAACACAGGTTTGTTTCCTCTACTTTTCTGAAGAAACCCTGCCTCCCTACACCTTACAGTACTTACTGCTACCTGAATAATGAATACTATTCTAGTTTTTACCTATTCTAGTCTCTAGAATGAATAATGATCTGAGCAAAATGTATTCAAGCCATCCTGATCCAATCCTTGCTGACCAGCAAACATCTTGCATTGTGGCAGGTAACAGTGATTAAAAAAAAAAAACAAAAAAAAAACAGGTGCACTCTGTGGCAAATATCCACTCTACTCAAATTCAGAGTATTTCATAAAGTTCCATTTGTGGTCATCTAAATTTGAGCATTTGGCTGGGCACAGTGGTTCACCCCCCGTAATCCTAGCCCTCGGGGAGACTGAAGCAGGTGGATGGCATAAGCTCACAGGTTCGAGACCAGCCTGAGGAAGTGTGAGACCCCCCATCTCTAAAAAATACCTAGGCATTGTGGCAGGCATCTATAGTTCAAGCTACTCGGGAGGCTGAGACAAGAGGATTGCTTGAGCCCAAAAGTTTGAGGCTGCCGTGAGCTATGACTCCACAACAATCTACTGAGGACAACGAAGTGAAACTCTATCTCAAAAAAAAAAAAAATTAATTTGAGCTTTTGCATGTTAAAAAGTGAAGCTAGTTTCATCTTATGGATGGAAATCTTTTCTTCAGATATTTCCCCTCTTTTTTAATATAAAGGTAATGTCCAGAATCAAATAATGAGTGTCTTTGGGCCCAGAATATATCAAGAATGAAAAAAAAGTAGTCACCAACATGATGTAGTCAGAAGAAAATTCTAATTTATTAAACTTCTGTCCCTAAGCAAAATTAAGTCATTGAGCCCCATGAGAATCAGACCATGACTAACCCTCAAGAGAAATAAGCTAGTGAAGGGTAAGTTCTCTTCTTTTGATTGAAAAGCTTTGGGAAAGAGAGCCCAGTCACCATCCTGCTTGAAGGGCTAGGAGTAGTAGGGATGGGAAGAAAGAGTGGAATGGGTAATAGAGAAGATCCTGAAAAATATGTGAGCCCTGGCCGGGCTCGGTGGTTCACACCTGTAATCCCAGCATTCTAGGGTGGCCGAGGCAGATAGATTGCCTGAGCTCAGGAGCTGGAAACCAGCCTGAGTCAGAGTGAGACCCTGTCTCTACTATAAATAGAAAAGCCAGCCATGTGTCTGTGGCAGCCAGCGACTATGGAGGCTGAGTCAAGAGGATCACTTGAGCCCAAGAGACTGAGGTTGCTGCAGCACTCAGCCCAGGTCAATAGAGTGAAACTCGGAGGCCCAGCATAGTGGCTCATGCCTGTAATCCTAGCACTCTGGGAGGCCGAGGTGGGTGGATTGCCTGGGCTCACAGGTTCCAGACCAGCCTGAGCAATAGCAAGACCCCATCTCTAAAAATAGCTGGGCATTGTGGCAGGGTACTGTAATCCCAACTACTCAGGAAGCTGAGGCAGGAGAATTGCTTAACCCCAGGAGTTTGAGGTTGCTGTGATCTGTGATGCCACAGTACTCTGCTGAAGGTGACAAAGTGACACTTTGTCTCAAAAAATATATATTTATATATGTATATGTATATATATCTGAGCCCTGGTCACAGTGAATTGGGACTAGTATGAAAAGAAATGTGAGCTCATAAAGATCCTAAACAGTCAAGGGAGTGCTTCACAAAGGGAACTACAAAGTGGTGATAATAAACACACTAGCTCACAATATTATTAATTTAATGTTTTATATTGATCAGTCCAAACTGTGAGTCACGCACTGGTATTTTGGTCACACCCAAGAATATAAACTTTAAGAGGGCTCAGCGCCCGTAGTAGCTCAGTGGTTAGGGTGCTGGCCACATGCAGTGGGGCTGGAGGGTTTGAACCTGGCCAGGGCCTGCTAAACAACAGTGACAACAATAACAAAAAATAGCCAAGCATTGTGACAGGTGCCTGTAGTCCCAGCTACCTGGGAGGCTGAGGCAAGAGACTCTCTTAAGCCCAAGAGTGCCGTGATGCCACGGCACTCTACCTAGGGTGACAAAGTACGCTTGAGGAGAAAAAAAATCTCCAAAAGACATGCATCAGACATGGAAAATATTTTTAAAAGTAAGTTATGTGAGGGAATATTTGCATAGAGTGAGGGTAGTTTTGCGGGTGGGGAAGTACTATGGAAGATGGAAAAATGTAAGTAAGAGGTGGAGAAATATTAGGTGGGCAATACTGAGCAGGGAGGAACTCTACTGCCATGGAAGAAGGGAAAGTATCTGACTTAATTAATAGAAATAAAATGCACAAAGTCAGTAAAACTCAGGGTATTGTGCATAGGTCACCAAGTCCTTCCAAAGAGTGGGTCCCAGGGAGGAGGGTGGTTTGCACACTGCTTGGAAAAGTGGGAAACAATGTGGGCTTGTGGTGTCAGGCTGAATGAACTCAAACAAGTACAAAGTCAGCTAAGGTAAAAGAAGGTGTCAGTGTAACAGAAAAAGAGAATGGGGGAAATGTCAAGGAATTAAAAATAGACTCTTTTTGATAGAGAATCAAAGAGTTATGTAAAATAGGTGAGGGACTGAAAAGAAAAATAAAAGAATGTGAAAGTTTGTCTAAGTTTCATGGTATCTTAGAAATAAGTAGACGTGCACCAAGTACAAGCACAAGCAACGAAATACAATCTTTTGCTAGAATACAGAACCGAAGGGCAATGAGAAAACAGGCAGCACAGCCTAACACCAGCAACTTTAAGCTCTCACAGCAAAGACAGCAGCCAGTGCTTGTATGATTGTGACCCAGAGGGGACAGTGTGCCCACTCAGCCAGAGTAAGAGGACGCTTCTACTGTCCTACAGGCCTCCTGTCCACAGAAAGTAAGAGAGGGGAGCTTGTGGTTTCAAAGCAGGATCCACCTCTCGTGCCTAGAGGACTCTCTGCTTCCATCACCAGGGCTGAGTGGGAACCCCAGAACGTGCGAAATCTGGGCAAGAGCTCATACTCTCCCTTTCCTGAACACTTGCAGCTGCTATGGAAATGGAAGTGACAGAAGCTATGCTGAACCCTGGCCCTCAACACTGAGGGCAGGCTGAGATGGTCAGAGCCACGGCCATGACTACAGGAATTAAATGGGCCATGCTTGGGGCCAAGCCGGTCAGAAAATAGGACAAGTGGGGCGGCGCCTGTGGCTCAGTGGGTAGGGCACCGGCCCCATGTACCGAGGGTAGTGGGTTCAAACCCAGCCCCACCCAAACTGCAACAAAAAATAGCCGGGCAGTATGGCAGGCGCCTGTGGTCCCCGCTACTCAGGAGGCTGAGGCGAGAGAATTGCCTGAGCCCAGGAGTTGGAGGTTGCTGTGAGCTGTGATGCCACGGCACTCTACCCAGGGCGACATAGGGAGACTCTGTCTCTAAAAAAAAAAAAGAAAATAGGACAAGTGGCTCAGGCTCCAAGGGAGAGGAGTGGGCAAGTTCAGGCTGAGCACATCTGGGTGGAAATAAACTAAATTGTGTGCATCCATCCACTGCGCCACTTAGATCTGTTTGTCTCTGTTCACATCCAGATCTGGTGTGAGCAAAAATGATGCTCTCACTTTTTCCCCATGGAGAGAATTTTAAAGCCAATTCTTCAAGTTGATGGCCAATTGCAATCTGCTAAACAAACAAACAAAAAACAAAAACAAGTTAAACTCATTGTTATAGCTGGACGTCACTGATATTCAGGGCCCTACCACCCATTCTAGGCTTCCCTAACCCTTACTCAGCACTGGTCTGTTGTCCTGCCGGCTGGGATAATTCAGACCTTCAGCCCTCTTGCCTTGCCCTTGTCAAGCCACAGTTGCTGCGATTACCCACAGTTCTTACTAGGCACAAAAGCATCAAGAAATATCCCAGTGAATCCCCTGAGTTTCAGACATGCTTTTTCTCTCTTATGATATGGCAACCCTTGCCAATGCACGTGAATCAAGATCACTACCCCTGGTAGTAAGGAACTGCCTTTCTTTGGCACGGCATCGATAGCACAGTGGTTACAGCACCAGCCACATACACCGAGGGTGGTGGATTTGAACCCGGCCCAGGCCAGCTAAACAACTGCAATCAAAAAATAGCTGGGCGTTGTGGCGGGCGCCTGTAGTCCCAGCTACTTGGGAGGCTGAGGCAAAAGAATCATTTAAGCCCAAGAGTTTGAGGTTGCTGTGAGCTGTGATGCCACAGTACTCTACCGAGGGCGACATAATGAGACTCTGTCTAAAAAAAAAAAAAAAAGGAAGAAATGAGCCGATCCTCTGGCATGGGGAGTCCAGAGTGGCCAGACCATTTTCGCAGCTTCCAGTGCACACGTGTGCACAGTCACACACATGAATAGGAAATTGTCAGGGCTTGAGGTTATAGGAAAAGTGTGTTCCACAAGTGAGTTATCAAAAGAAATTGTGTTAGGGACAATACTTCTATCACCTTACAGTTGTCCAGACCTGTGTGTTCTAGCTCCGTTTGGGGAAACAAAACTCCACCCAGCAGCACCACAATAGTACTGCCCACCTGAGAGAACTGTAAACATTGGTACCACACCCAGAGCTCGAAGGATACAGCATGGTTATTCCTACCACAGTCCTGTTTAATATGTCCTTTTGGCAGATGCAAAATCTTGATAGATCTTGGAAGATGACTATGGATTATTATAAACTTAACCAGGTAGTGCATCCAATTAAAGCTACAACCTGAATATGGTGTCTTTGATGGAGTAACTCAATACAGGCCCTGGCAGCTGAAAAATGTTTTCTTTTCACCTCAAAAGCAAACTGCCTTCCTGTGGCACGACAACTATATTCTTTCACTATTTTTCCTGAGGGCCATGTTAACCTCCTGCTTTCTGGCATAACATAGTCAGAAGGGGGCCTTGATTATCTTGATAACCCACGGAACATCATGCTGGTCCATTACATTGATGACATTACGCTAATTGGACTGAGTGGGAAGGATCAGCGGCCCCGGTACTTGGGTAGAACACAGGCATTCCTGAGGATGGCAGAAAAGCCCTGTGAAATCAGGGAACTGATACATAGGTAAGTTGCTAGGGGCAAGGCCTGGGGCATGTTGAAATATGGCTTAACAAATGAGGGGCAGGTTGCTTAACCTTACGTTGTGCACACTGAATAAGAGGTACTATGCTTGTTAGGCCTGTTTGGATTTTCAGGCAACAGATGCTGTAGTTGAGTACGTTGCTCCGACCCATTCACTAAGTAAGCTAGAAGGCTTGCAGTTTTGAGTAGGACTCAGAGCAAGAAAAGTCTCCATATCTAGTCTAAATTTCTTAAGCTCCAACGAGTGCCCAGTTTTTTTCCAGTGCCCTATTTTGGAATTTTCCTGCCCATTTCTTGTTATGCTCTTAGCAAGGAAATGACCTTTATCCTCCTTCTTCCCATGGGACACTCTCCTGCATCGGTTTTCCCTGCTCTAATTATGCGCCTGTTCAGGAATTCCAGAGAATGAGTCTTGAAACAGCCCCCACTGGGAGAGTACCTCAAGGTTGTGGTTAACCTACAGACAAACAGCCTTCAAGGCCCAGCCCATTCACCAAGTACAACAATAATGCAAAACAGTTACGAGGACAAGTCGTGCCGACCAGCCTCTCCTTGCCACTCCTGCATGCCCTTCATACCAGATTCCCTTTTTAAACTCACACTCTCAGCTGAGTGTGAGCTGGATCACAAAGCTGCCCTGCCACTTGGGTCTTGAGACGCAGTCAACCTAACCCCAGGGTGTCTGTAGCAGAAAGAGAAATTATACAGGGACCTCTGACAAGCCCCACGAGAAGAATCACAGTGCAGACCATTCAGGGTTTAGAATAAAATCAAGATCCTTTCTGCTAGCTATCAAAGCAAATCTTAATTACGACTGGGTTCTGGGTAGAGTTTAAATACCAAAAAATGAAATATCAAGTGATGATATAACCAAATTCTTGCCTAAGGTAGGGTGTCGTTACCTAGATGAGTTTGCAATCAAAAAGAAGTATCAACCACGGCGATGGCCAACTTCAGAAGGAAGCTAAAGAGATGTAACCCAGGGTACCACAGACTCTGGGACGATCACAGTTTGCACCACTGAGATCCCCTTGACTATTCTGTTAAACTCACCCTGTTAAAGATGGTAGCCAGCTGTGACCCCATCCAAGATTTAATACATAGGGATTACTGAAACAAGCTGCAGTCTCATTAGTTGTAACTAGTTCCCAAATGGCAATTGAGATTATTATCTTTCTCCTCTCTTCTGCCCACCCCTGCATCCCCATTCTAGCACTTTCTCTCATCAAGTTTTCCTACCCAGTAGGAGGACTCAGACCTTCCTCCCCCAGTGGTCTTGCCCTTGTCAGGCAGTGGTTGCTGCAATTGCTTATTCACAGTTGTTCCCAGGCTTGGAAGTGCCTAGACACATCACTGCTCCCAGCACGGCAGATACTCTCCTTGCAGTCCTCCCTGCATGGCAGCTCCCCTTGCTCATTGTGGTAATCCGGGTCAGGCACAGATTTTCAGTGTCTGTGGGTAACAAGCAAAAGGAGCTCAAAGTGACCAGATCATGACCAGATCACAGTTATAGATTCAGATTAAGTGGAGGCTTTATTGTGTCCCCCAGTGAAAAAGTCCTCCTCACAGGGAAGCAGTCCCTCAATCCAGCAGTCTAAAGTTAAGGGGATGAGCAGATGTCTGGGGGCTAGTTACCAAGAGTGATGGTGAGAGGGACCAATCCCTCTTTAGATAGTAGCTATTGATTTAGTGAAAATACTATCCTGGACTACAGTACCCCACCCACAGAATACTATCGTTAAGTGGCACCCTTGCTGAGCCTTGAATAAACTATCTCACCATTCTGTTTTGCCAACTTCTTTCAAGTATACAATATACAGTAGGACCAGTGAATATTGTGATTATTGTTATGTACATTTTCCACAAAACAGGTCCTTTGGGGCGGCACCTCTGGCTCAAGGGGTAGGGCGCATGGCCCATATACCAGGGGTGGGGGGATTCAAACCCAGCCCGGGTCAAAACTGCAAAACAAAACAAAACAAAACAAAACAGGTCCTTTGGTCTGAGGCAGGAGTTTATGGGATCCCATGTCAGTTGATCAGGCATTCCCTAAGTCTAAGCCAGTGGCTCTCAACCTTCCTAATGCCGTCACCCTGTAATACCTCATGTTGTGGTGATCCCCAACCATAAAATTATTTTCGTTGCTACTTCATAACTGTAATTTTGCTACTGTTATGAATTGTAATGTAAATATCTGATATGTAGGATATATTTAGGTGACTCCTGTGAAAGGGTCGTTTGACCCCCAAAGGGATCACGACCAATAGGTTGAGAACTGCTGGTCTAAGCACTTAGGAAAGTGGTGCTGGGAGATGCTTCTAAGTCAGGAAAAACCAGCATTTTAACAACAAGTGTCAATTTCAGTAAAGGGAAATCACTTCCCCCTCCATTAGAAGAGGTCCTTTGTAGTAATATCTCTACCAAGTGGCTGGTGCTGTCCTGAAGGGTGTCCCCATATCAAGGGCAGCAGTGATCTCTCCTGCTCACAGGACAAGCATTCATCACTAGTGACAGCCAGATCGGCCTGGCTAAGAGCCTACGCTGTTGTGTTCATGCATAGCTTTTATTCCTGCCACTATGGTCCTTCTGTTCATGGGCCCATTGTGAAAATATTGGGTGACATAAGAAAGACAGAGACGGCGTTTATTATTACAGATGAGGCATCCTAAACACCTAGTCGTGAAGTGTCTTCACTGTAGTGGATGCTACCCAGCAGTCACTAAAATCCATTCACTATGTATCTACTTCCATAGATCCATTCACATGATTCGTCCCTAGACCACCTTGTCTCTTATTTTCTAATACTGATCTTTCTAGGCCCCTGGCCAAACAGGTAAAGCATTCTCCATTGCCCAGGAATCCATATATGCTCTTACCTCAAACTATTTGCCCTCCATTCAAAGTGGCAAACAAGTATACTACTCACCACTCTGTTTTAGGGTCATAGTAAAGTATTAGTGTGGCAGCTATTTAGTTTGCTCAGCCATAGACCATTATGAAAGTTTTTCCTCCTTTGCCTGTCAGTTATAAGACCCCCCATCCTCCACCCCCATGAAGTTGCATGTGTGAATTCAAGAAGAGGCATCAATGCAACAGAGGTGGGCAATATAGACTGGGCCACTCTTTCATTTAACTTACTTATAACTTACAACCTGCTCTGAACTGATTCTCAGTATAGCATTTTCCCACTAAGTGGCAAGGCAGCTTCCATCGCAGCCTGGACTGGCTACAGAGCCCTGTATTTCTCTAGGCTCCACTTCAAACCAGCATCCTTCTGAGTCACTTGATAAATGGGTCAGAGCAAATTGGGTATTCCTAAGTCTGAAGTATGTTGCTCCCCAAATCCAAAGAGATCCATCAAAAGCACCACATGGTGGTATGAGTTTATAAGATACAATAACTTGTCCTTTATTTTGAAGGAATGTTCCAGCATTCCTCAGAAATTGGAATCCTAAAAATTTCACCAATTTGGTGGACCCCTGAATTTTTGCAGGGTCTAACCTCCACTCCCTGGCATGCGTGTGTGTTACTAAGGCATCCAGATTACTTGGCACTTTGTATTCTCCAGGACTAATCAGCATAATGCCATCAATATACCAGACCAATGTGCTGCTGTGGAATGTAAAGTCCAAGGTACCATTCTTCAGAGTGAAGCTTCACAAGAATGGAAAAACAAACACCACATATACTCACCATTGCATTCGAACTAATTAATCAGCACTCAAGTGCACATTAAGTAGTAAAACTCACAGAAAGCAGGTGGCCAGGTGCAGTGGCTCATGTCTGTAATCCTAACACTCCAAGAGGCTATAGCAAGTGGATTGCTTGAGCTCAGGAGTTCAAAACCAGCCTGAACAAGAGTGAGACTCCATCTCTGCACTTGAAAAAAAGAAAAACTATCTGAGTATTGTGGTGGGCGCCAGTAGTCCTAGCTACTGGGGAGGCTGAGGCAAGAGGATTGCTTGAGCCCAGGAGTTAGAGGTTGCTGTGAGCTATGATGCCACAGTCCTGTAGTCTGGGCAACAAAGGGAGACTCTGTCTCAAAAAAAAAAAAAAAAAAAAAAGAAAAGAAAAAGCAAGCAAGAAAGCAAGCAGGTGGAGCAGGAGGGGAGGGGTAAATTCACACCTAATGGGTACAGTGCACACTATCCAGGTGAGAGGCACACTTACAACTTTGATCAAACTGTACAAAAGCAATTCATGTCACAAAACATTTATTTCCCCATAATATTCTGAAATGAAGAAGACGGAGGAGAAGGAGCAGTAGAAGAAGAAGATAAAGGGCCTGAGGACTGTCTTTTGACAGAGAGGAGAAGAGGGAATATAATTTTGGGACAAGACAGTGTATTGATGGCCTTCCCCTGTAAATATATAGTACTTTTAGTGATAGTGATTTAAAAGAACACATTGGACGGATCAGTAGCCACATATCAAGTGTTGATCTGTTTCAACAAAGATACACTATCTGGCACAGCAGCTTACACTGGGGCCATTGCTTGGTATTGTCAGGTTTTTAAACATTTCTCCATTTTGGTGGATGTGTAGTTGCAACAGATTTTAATTTGCATTTCTCTAATGATTCATAAAATCAATCACTTTTTATATGCTTATTGGCCCTCTGGATTCCTTCTTTTATAAAGTGCTTGTTCAAGTATATTGTCTATTTAGAACACTTATTTGTAGGAATTCTTTTTTTTTTTTTTTTGAGATAGAACCTCATTATGTCACCCTTGGTAGAGTGCTGTGGCATCGTAGCTCACAACAACCTCAAACTCTTGGGCTTAAGCGATCTTCTTGCCTCAACTTCCCAAGTAGCTGGGACTACAGGCACCTGCTACAACACCCAGCTATTTTTTGTTGTAGTTGGCATTATTGTTCAGCAAGCGCAGGGTTCAAACCCGCCAGCCCCGGTGTATGTGGTGGGCACCCTAACCACTGAGCCACGGGTGCCAAGCCAGGAATTCTTTTTTTTTTTTTTGGTTTTTGGCAGGGGCTAGGTCTGAACCCGCCAGCTCCGGCATATGGGACCGGCGCCCTACTCCTTGAGCCACAGGTGCTGCCCGAGCCAGGAATTCTTTTTATATTCTGGGATATTATAGACTGACTTGCATCCTCCCACATTCTAGGATGTTATAGACTGACTTGCATCCCCCCACATTCTATGTTGTAGCCCTAACTCACAATGTGACTGTATTAAGAGACAGGGCCTAGGGCGGTGTCTAGGCTCTGTGGCTCAGTGAGTAGGCACTGGCCCCATATACCAAGTGTGACAGGTTCAAACCCGGCCCCAACCAAACTGAAACAAAAAAATAGCCAGGTGTTGTGGCAGGCCCCTGTAGTCCCAGCTACTTGGGAGGCTGAGGCAAGAGAATCGCCTAAGCCCAAGAGCTGGAGGTTGCTGTGAGCTGTGATGCCATGGCACTCTACCGAGGGCAATAAAGTGAGACTCTGTCTCTAAAAAAAAAAGAGAGAGAGAGACAAGGCCTAGAAGGGGTACTAAGGTTAAGTGAGGTCATCTTGGTAGAGTGCCGTGACGTCACACAGCTCACAGCAACCTCCAACTCCTGGGCTTAGGCTGTTCTCCTGCCTTAACTTCCTGAGTAGCTGGGACCACAGGTGTCTGCCACAATGCCCAGCTACCTTTTGTTGCAGTTTGGACGGAGCTGGGTTTGAACCCACCACCCTTGGTATTTGGGGCCGGCGCCCCACCCACTGAGCCACAGGCACTGCTCTAAGGGTCTAATCTTAATCTTATAGGGCTCATGTCCCGATAAAAAGAAGAAAAGACTGGGCAGTGCCTATAGCTCAGTGGGTAGGGCGCCGGCCACATACTCTGGTGCTCGTGGGTTTGAACTTGGCCCCGGGCCAGCTAAAAAAACAATGACAACTGCAACAACAACAAAAAATAGCTGGGAGTTGTGGAGGGCACCTGTAGTGTAGTGTAGCAGGCTGAGTCAAGAGGATCGTTTAAGCCCAAGAGTTTGAGATTGCTATGAGCTGTGACTCCAATCACTCTATCCAGGATGACAGCTTGAGACTCTGTCTCAAAAAAAAAAGAAGAAGAAAAGACCAGAACTCCTAGCCGGGTGTTGTGGCGGGCGCCTGTAGTCCCAGCTGCTCGGGAGGCTGAGGCAAGAGAATCGCGTAAGCCCAAGAGTTAGGGGTTGCTGTGAGCCGTGTGACGCCACGGCACTCTACCTGAGGGCGGTACAGTGAAACTCTGTCTCTACAAAAAAAAAAAAAAAAAGAAAAAAAAAGACCAGAACTCCATCTCTAGAAAGGCCATGTGAGGGAGCAGGAAGAGGCAGCCATCTGCAAGTCAGGAATGGAGCCCTCATTAGGAGCTAAGCTTGTGGGTACCTTAATCATGGACCTCTAGCCTTCTTAACTGTGAGAAAATAAACGCATGCTCTTTAAGCCACCAAGTCTATAGAGTGTGTAGTATTTTATCATGGCAGCCCTACTAAATCATAGATGTAAGCCTTTTGTCAGTTATATTTTTTGCAAATATCTTCTCCCTTTTTCTCACTTCCAGGCAAACCGCATGAGCAGCTGTGGTGCTTATCTATTGCTACATAATAAACCGTAATTAGTAACAAACTCTTACCCCAAAATGTAATGACTTAACACAACAATCATCATTTATTCTGGACAATGTTTGATGGGGACGATTCACCTCTGCACCACACAGCATTAGCTGGGGGTGCTGAACTGGAGCTGCAGGGTTGTCAAAACCACAGGGGTGGTGGTGGTCTTAGTCCAGGGGCTCATTGCACAAGGATCTAATTATTGAGGCAACAAGGATTGCCAAGGAAGAAGGAATTTTTAATACACAGGCATCTTGCCAAGAGAAGCTACCTCAACTCTATCTCTCCAACAGAGATTATGAGCTTTTAAATTTATTTATTTATTTATTTATTTTGAGACAGAGCCTCAAGCTGTCACCCTGGGTAGAGTGCCATGGCATCGCAGCTCAGAGCAAACTCCAGCTCCTGGGTTTAAGTGATTCTCTTGCCTCAGCCTTCCAAGTAGTGGGGACCACAGGCACCCGCCACAACTCCTGGCTATTTTTTGGTGTAGCTGTCATTGTTGTTTGGCAGGCCCGGGCTGGATTCGAACCCACCAGCCCTGGTGTATGTGGCTGGCGTCTTAGCCGCTTCAGCTACAGGTGCCGAGCCAATTATGGGCTTTTTAAAGAGGAGTCTGTGTGCTTTCCCCTGGATTGAAGTGCGGTGCCCCACCAAGAGATCAAACTATCTACCTCCTACAGAAGGGGAAAGAAGAAAGGAGGGAAAGAGGGAAGGAAGGAAAAAAAGAAAAAGAGAAAGCAGGGAAGAAGGGAAAGAGGGAGGATAGAGGTCCAGTTTTGGGCCTAGGGAGGAGCAGAGCAGTAGGCTCATGGAACAAAATCTTTGTGGTGAGAATAAGTGGAAGTGGTAGAGTCCTGGGTTCGAATTCTTGGTGCACCATGTACTTGCTGAGAGAAACTATTAAGTTCCTTAACCTCTCTGGTTAAGCTTCATTTTTCACCTCTTAGCCTCTCATACTCTACACTTCAGCCAACCGAGTACTCTGTTCCATAGTGTTCCCTTTACCCGCAGTAACCCTATTCTAGAAGCCGCCCCCATGCTATACCAGCTACTACATTCCCTTTCATCCGGTCAATTCTGGCTCCTCCTGCAGAGCTCAGATGTCACTTGGTCTCAGGAAGACTTTCCAACCGCTCAGCCTACTGTGTGCTCCCAGAGAAACCTGAATTATCTCAATCACAGCCCTTGCCTCTTTGTGTTGATAATGGCAATTTCCTGCATGCCCTTCCAGACACACATGACTTTATTCATGACTATAGTTTCAGTAATTAATGCCTCAGGTGCTCTATACCTGAGGCTGAATATTACTGAGACTTAGTAAGTTTTACACAGCTGAGAAAAGCCCAGAGTATTCATTCAACGAATATTCGTTGAGAAGAATGGAGTGGAGTGTGGCGAAACGGAATAGAACTGGGAAATGATTATTTTAGTGATAGTTAGCTGCACTATCTTTAAAGTCCACAAGATGTCAGTGTTTCCACTTGAGAAAAAAATGTGGCGGTCTGAGTGAAATTGAAAGTGCTCCCCTGATGCCAGAATTTAAAGTGAATATTGATACAGAAGTAGTAGTAACCTTTTAAAAACTGGTTGATTAAATTGAATATATGCACATGGTACAAAATAGAAGTGTATGGCAGACAGTAAACTTCCACCCTCCCTACTTCTCTCCCCTATCCTAGTCCCATTTTGCCCAACCCGGAGACAACCACTTTTATTGCAAGGTATCAAGATATCCTATGTATAAGCCACATTCCAGAAATTACGTATGCATAAAACCACATAAGTATATGTATTTTTTCCAAATAACAGCAGTGGTTGTATACAACTGTTCTGAGCCTTGATCTTTTTCTACTTAAAATATCTCAGAGAATTCCATATTAAAACAGTTATTCCACTGGGCGTGGTGGCTCAAGCCTGTAATCCTAGCACTGTGGGAGGCCGAGGTGGGTGAATGGTTTGAGCTCACGAGTTTGAGACGAGCCTGAGCAAAAGTGAGACCCCAGTCTCTACTAAAAAATAGAAAAACTGAAGCAAGAGAATCGCTTGAGCCCAAGTTGGAGGTTGCTGTTAGCTATAACGTCACGACAGTGTACCTGGGCGACAGCTTGACACTCTGTCTCCAAAAACAAACAAACAAACAAAACCCAAAAAACAAACAAACAAACAAACAAAGAAAAGAAAAGAAAGAAAACAGTTACTCCAGGGTGGTGCCTGTAGCTCAGTGAGTAGGACCCGGCCCCATATACTGAGGGTGGCAGGTTCAAACCCAGCCCCAGCCAAACTGCAACAAAAAGAAAATAGCCAGGCATTGTGGCAGGCGCCTGTAGTCCCTGCTACTTGGGAGGCTGAGGCAGGAGAATCGCCTAAGCCCAGGAGTTGGAGGTTGCTGTGAGCTGTGATGCTACAGCACTCTACCAAGGGTGATAAAGTGAGACTCTGTCTCTAAAACAAAGAACAAAAAAAAGTTACTCCATTTAAAAAATACATTTTATTGTTCGGCTTTACTTTAATATATTTAACCGATCTCCTTTTGATGGACATTCAGGCTGCTTCTAATCTCTTACTATTAGAAATTTCTCAGAACATTCTTTATTTTAGGACCGGGCGTAGTGGCTCATGCTTGTAATCCTAGCACTCTGGGAGGCTGACGCAAGTGGATTGCTTGAGTTCAGGAGTTCAAGACCAGCCTGAGCAAGAACAAGATCCCATTTCTAAAAAAATAGCTGGGCACTGTGGCAGGCGCCTGTAGTCCCAACTACTTGGGAGGCTGAGACAGGATGATCGCTTGTCCCCAAGAGTTTGAAGTTGCTGTGAGCTATAACACCACGGCATTCTACCGAGGGCAACAAAGTGAGTCTGTCTCAAAAATATATTCCTTATTTTATACATAGACAAGTATATGTATCTACATTTTGAATTCCAGTATTTTGATATTGTTCATCTTCCGTTGAAGTTATACCCATATATACCGCCAACAACACGGTGAGTGTCTTTTTCTTCACAAGCTTACCACACACAGATTTATTTTGTATATGTTAATCTAAGGTGAAAAATATCCCACCATGGTTTTTCAAGACAGCTTTATTATAATTGACATACAATAAATGTCATGTTTAAAGTATAAATTTGATAGGTTTTGACATACACTCCTGTGAAACCATCACTATAATCAGGATAATGGATAAATCCATCACCCACAAAAGTTTCCTTGTGCCCGGCTCGGCACCTGTAGCACAGTGGTTATGGCACCAGCCACATACACCAGAGCTGGCGAGTTCGAACCCAGCCTGGACCAGCTAAACGACAATGACAACTGCAAAAAAAAAACAGCCGGGCATTGTGGCAGACACCTGTAGTCCCAGCTGCTTGGGAGGCTGAGGCAAGAGAATGACTTAAGCCCAGGAGTTGGAGGTTGCTGTGAGCTGTGTGAGGCCACGGCACTCTACCGAGGGCCATAAAGTGAGACTCTGTCTCTACAAAAAAAAAAAAAAAGTTTGAGGACACCTGGTCTTGGCTATTCGAGGTTTTTTTCTGATTCCATATAAAACGAAGTATTATTTTTTCTAGATCTTTAAAGTATGACAGTGGAGCTTTAATAGGGATTGCATTAAAATTGTATATTGCTTTGGGTAGTATGGACATTTTAACAATGTTGATTCTTCCCAGCCATGAGCATGGTCTGTTTTTCCATTTGTTAATATCTTCAGTATTTCTTTTTTTAGAGTTTCGTAGTTCTCTTTATAGAGATTTTTCACGTCCTTTGTTAGGTAAACTCCCAAATATTTCATCTTCTTTGGCACTACTGTGAATGGAATAGAGTCCTTAACTGTTTTTTCAGCTTGACTATGGTTGGTATATATAAAGGCTACCAATTTATGAATGTTGATTTTGTAACCTGAGATGCTGCTGTATTCCTTGATCACTTCTAAGAGTTTTGTAGTTGAATCCCTGCTGTTTTCCAGATGTACAATCATATCATCTGCAAAGAGTGAAAGTTTCATCTCTTCTGTCCCCATGTGGATACCCTTGATCGCCTTTTCTTCCCTAATTACAATGGCTAAAACTTCCATTACAATGTTAAAGAGCAATGGAGACAATGGGCAGCCTTGCCTGGCTCCTGATCTGAGTGGAAATGATTTCAGTTTAACTCCATTCAATATATTGGCTGTGCGTTTGATACATACACACACACACACACACACATATTTTTTGTAGTGTCATTGTTGTTTTTATCAGGCCTGGGCCAGGTTCGAACCTGCCAGCCCCAGGTGTATGTGGCTGGTGTCCTAACCATTGAGCTATGGGCCTCAAGCCATACATTTAAGTCTTTTGATTCAGTTGATATTTATTTTGCTGGAAAGGATAAGAGAGAAATTCAGTTTCTTCCTCCCCACTCCCCCCCACCCCCCACCCCCGCCAATTGGCCACCCAATTGTCCCAATACTATTTACTGGATAATTTATCCACTTACATAAAATGTCAGATTTATTATAAACTAAATTCTCATCCTTTGGGCGGCGCCTGTGGCTCAGTGGGTAGGGTGCCAGCCCCATCTACTAAGGGTGGAGAATTTGAACCCAGCCCTGGCCAAACTGCAACAAAAAATAGACGGGCGTTGTGGCCGGTGCCTGTAGTCAGTCCCAGCTGCTCGGGAGTCTGAGGCAAGGGAATCGCTTAAGCGCAGGAGTTGGAGGTTTCTGTGAGCTGTGATGCCACAGTACTCTACTGAGGGCAATAAAGTGAGACTTTGTGTCTAAGAAAAAAAAAAAAAAATTCTCATCCTTAGTGTAAAAGGAAACCATATTGCTTTGCCCAGAGGGCACATGCTACACTTTAATTCTATGAGGAAAAGACAGATGACCAGAAAAGGAGATGATGGAAAAAATTTATTTATTTTCAAGCATGGTTTGGGTTAGTGCTTAAGATTTCTCTATCTACAACATAATATAAAGTATATTGTTGGGAAGCAACAGTTAGTGGGATGACAAAAACCTGGATCATCAGGAAAACAGTATATTGACTAAATTCTCCTTTTTACAAGAAAAGTGTGTAGCATATTTTTGAGAAAAAATAATGCAGGAGGTTTTTCACACACACACATTTTCCTCCTCAGGAAGGCAAATTGTGTCTGACTTTGGGCTCTGAGTCACAAAAAACTGTGATACTAATAGCATCTAATTCATAGAGTTAAATAGGGATCAAGCAAGTTTATTCATATAAAGTGCTTATTAGCACAAGGCCTGACACAGAATAATCACTGAATATTCAGTAGCCATTAACTTTTTCTATTTGTATAAAATGCTTAGAAACATTTCTCCAAGAGTTCTTAGATGTGGTTTACATGCTATTACTGAAGTGTTGTGCTTTCATTGACTAGAGATGAGGGAGGATACTCCAGAAAGTGAGGTCTAGGAGAACAGGTCTTCTCAAGGAGACCACAAGGCTACACCTGCAGGGTCCTTTCCATGGCGACTCAGCTCTTGGGAATTTGTAAACTTAACTTTCTAGAACTTGGAAATTTCCACTTCTATGAAATCCTGTAGTTCTGTGGGGGCTGGAATAGCATCTCCTGCTTGATTCAAACTGACCAATGAGAAAGGTACCTATGGGTTGAAACTTTTTGACTGGAGATTAAAAGGGAAAGACAAAATCAGTCAAAGAGATGGCCATTTGGAATTCTTCTATGCCGTAAGCTCCCGGCTGGTGAATAAAGCCCTTCCTCTTTTTTTGAAACAGAGCCTCAAACTGCTGCCCTGGGTAGAGTGCCGTAGCATCACAGCTCACAGCAACCTCAAACTTTTGGACTTAAGTGATTCTCTTGCCTCAGCCTCCCAAGTAGCTGGGACTACAAGTGCCCGCCACAACACCTGGCTGTTTTTTGGGTGTAGTTGTCATTGTTGTTTGGCAGGCCCATACTGGATTCGAACCCGCCAGCTCTGGTGTATGTGGTTGGTGCCTTAGCCGCTTGAGCTACAGGTGATGAGCCAAAGCTCTTCCCCTTATAAACATAATATTTGGGTACATTTTCTCTACATTGGACCTCATCTTCCTGCAACAGAGAGAGCATGTGGAAACACATGCCCAGGCCAGGCACAGTGGCTCACGCCTGTAATCCTAGCACTCTGGGAGGGCGAAGCAGGTGGATTGCTTAAATTTCGAGAACCAGTGTGGGGAAGGGGAATGAACCAGAATGGAAGTGGCAGGGATTGAGGAAAATATAGCACAAGAGAAGACACAGAAACAAAAGATGGGATTGGCAGGTCTGACTGATCTGATGGCTGCAGCCAGCACTAAAGCACAAAATCAGCTTTATTTTATAGTATCTACAGGGAAGTAGCATAGACAATATGGGGAAGTAGCACAGACAAAAGACATATCTGGGGTCTTACAATATGATTGGAAAGTGTAAATGACTTTAATAAAGACAAATCATCCTGTTAATGGTTTCTACTCAACTTTGTTAACATATGATAAATGAAAAGGGAGGCTTGGCGCCTGTAGCTCAAGCAGCTATGGCGACAGCCATATACACAAGAGCTGGGGGTTCGAATCCAGCCCAGGCCTGCCAAACAACAATGACAAGTACAACCAGAAAATAGCCGGGCATTGTCGCAGGCACCTATAGTCCTAGCTACTTGGGAGGCTGAGGCAAGAGAATTGCTTAAGCCCAAGAGTTGGAGGTTGCTGTGAGCTGTGACGCCGCAGCACTCTACCCAGGGCGACAGCTTGAGACTCTGTCTCAAAAAAACAAACAAAAACAAAAAAGTTCAGAAGTGAAAGGGAAAGATCATAAGAATCTCTGCATAGTTTTTTGTTTGTTTGTTTGTTTGTTTGAGAAAGAGGAGAGCATAAAAAACAGGGAGAGCATCTGGGTGGGTCTGATCTAATCAGATTAGCCTTTAAAAAGGTCCCCAACTGCTTCTCCTTCCTTCCCAAAACAACCATATTCCTTTCTTCATGCTCTCCTAATAGAAGTCATGTAGCTCTTTCTTTGTCTAGTTAATTTTTTTTTTTTTTTTTGAGACAGAGCCTCAATCTGTCACCCTCGGGAGAGTGCTGTGGTGTCACAGCTCACAGCAACCTCCAACTCCTGGGCTTAAGTGATTCTCTTGCCTCAGCCTCCCAAGTAGCTAGGACCATAGGCACCCACCACAATGCCTAGCTATTGTTTGGTTGTAGTTGTCAGTGTCGTTTGGCTGGCCCAGGCTGGATTCGAACCTACCACCTCTGGTGCATGTGGCTGTCGCCTTAGCCAATTGAGCTACAGGTGCCTTAGCCGACTGAGCTACAGGTGCTGAGCCAGTCTAGTTAATTTTTAAGAACTATGCAGGGGGCTTGGCACCCATAGCACATGGTTTATGGTGCCAGCCACATACACCAAGGGTAGGAGGTTCGAACCCGACCTAGACCAGCTTAACAACTGCAACAACAACAAAAAATAGCCGGGTGTTGTGGCAGGCACCTGTAGTCCCAGCTATTTCGGAGGCTGTGGCAAAGAGCCAACATTCCCTGAATGTTCCCCAGGCTGTGGGGCCCTGCCGCCTAGCAGCCAGCTCTCCACACTTAAACTCAGGAGTTGGAGATCAGCCTATGTAAGAGTGAGACCCTGTCTCTACTAAAAATAGAAAAATTAGCCAGGCATGTGGTGGGTGCCTGTAGTCCCAGCTATTTGGGAAGCTGAGGCAGGAAGCAAGAGTTTGAGGTTGCTGTGTGCTCAGCTGATGCCATGGCACTCTAGCCTGGGCAACAGAGTGAGATTCTTTTTTTTTTTTTGCAGTTTTGTGGCTGGGGCTGGGTTTGAACCCTCCACCTCCAGCATATGCAGCTGCTACTCTACTCCTTAAGCCACAGGCACTGCCCCCCATAGTGAGACTCTGTCTCAAACAAACAAACAAACAAAAAGAGAGTTCTGAAATTGCTTTGAAGGGTGGAGTAGGTGTTGGCATTGGTGCATAGCTTCTCAAGGGGAGTAATTCGAAGGTGACTATAGTACTATTCAGCAATGAAGTATGTAGCACTTTTTCTAGGATAGGTTTGTGAACTTAATTGTTAGACTTTGCATTTTCTTTCTTTCTTTCTTTCTATCTCTTTCTCTCTCTCTTTCTTTCTTTCCTTTTTTTTTTTCAGAGTCTCACTATGTCGCCCTGGGTAGAGTGCTGTTGCGTCACAGCTCATAGCAACCTCAAACCCTTGGGCTTAAATGATTCTCTTGCCTCAGCCTCCCAAGTAGCTGGGACTACAGGCTCCTGCCACAACGCCCACCTATTTTTTGTTGCAGTTTGACCGGGGCCGGGTTTAAACCAGCCACCCGCAGTATATGGGGCTGGTGCCCTACCCACTGAGCCACAGGTGTTGCCCTAGCAGTTGTTACTGTTGTTTAGCAGGCCCAGGCTGGGCTCAAACTTACCAGTCTCTGTGCATGTGCCTGGCACCCATAACCACTGTGCTACAGGTGCCAAGCCAAAATTTTTTTTTGCTCTCAGTTGACTTGCAAGTGTCTTAGTTTGAAGTATTTTTCTTTAATTTTCTTTTTAAAAATATTTATTTATTTATTTATTTTTATTGAGACAAGTCTCACTTTGTGGCCCTCAGTAGAGTGCCCTGGCATCATAGCTCACAGCAATCGCCAACACTTGGGCTTAAGCTTCTCTTGCCTCATCCTCCCAAGTAGCTGGGACTATAGGCGCCCACCACAACACCTGGCCTTTTGTGTAGAGACGAGGTCTCACTCTGGCTCAGGCTGGTCTTGAACCTCTGGGCTCAGGGCAATCCACTTGCCTCCCAGAATGCTAGGATTATGAGCGTGAACCACCACCCTGGCCTGCATTTTCTTTTTAAATTTTGAATCAGGATTACAATAGTACAAAGTTCCCTTGTATCACCTACCCTGCTTCTGCAGTGTTAACATCTTATATAACTATAATACAGTGATCAAGAACAGGAAATTAACATTTGTACAATATTATTAACTAAACTATAGATAGAACTTATTTGAAATTCACTAATTTTTCCTTTAATGTCCTTTTCCTGTTTCCTGGTCCTATCCATGATCACACAATGCATTTAGTTTTATTCCTCCTAATCCCCAGTCTGTTATATCCCCTCAGTCTTTCCTTATCTTCATGACCTTGACACTTTTGAAGAGTGCCGAGGGAGGCAGAACTCTATGATGACTTCTAAGATTTTCACCTAACAGTGTACACACTTTGTGTACTTTGAGTGTAGGCAGAACTTGTGACTATGATGGGATACTACTCCTGTGACTGCATTATTTATTGATTAACATTGACTCATCAAAAGGGAGAGCATCTGGGTGGGTCTGATCTAATCAGATTAGCCTTTAAAAATGATTGGGTCCTTCCTGAAGCCAGAGAGCTTGCTTGTATGGATGTGTATGAGCGTCTAAGGAGGTGGTGACATGGCAAAGACATGAAAGTACCTTCTAGGAGCTGACAGAGCTCCTCAGCTACTGACAAGTAGCAACACAATGGGAACTTCAGTCCTATAGCTGCTAGGAAATGGTTTCTATCAACTAAGGGAGGTTGAAAAAACATCTTTCTTTCTTTCTTTTTTTTTAATTAAATCATAGCTGTGTACATTAATAAATCATTGGGAAAAACGCATCTTTCTTTAGTTGAGCTTCCAAATGTGAATACAGCTGGTCAACACCCTTGATTTCAGCTTCATGAGACCCTAAGCAGTGAACCCAGTTAAAATGTGCTAGACTTGAGACACATAGAAACTATAGGATATTAAATGGTTGTTGTTGTAAGCTGGTAAATTAATGGTGATTTGTTATGCAACACTAGAAAACTAATAAAAAAATACTAAATTACTTATTCTTAGAATGTCCTTCAATATGTGGTTTCTCATGATTGGAGTGGGGTTATGTATGCTTGGCAAGAACACATTAGAACAATGTGTCCTTGGTGCATCTTATCAAAGGAATCATTATGGTTGCATCTTATTACCAGTAATGTTTACCTTGATCACATAGTTAAGTTGGTGTCTGCCAAATTTCATCACTGTAAAGTTTTGATAGTTGATAAGTATATTTTAGGAGATACTTTGAGACTATACAAATTCTATTTCTCTTCATCATCATCCATTAATTTTAGCATTATCTAAATGTTTATTACCAGCCTGGTGTGGTGGTTCATGCCTATAATCCTAGCACTTTGGGAGGCTGAAGTGGGTGGATTGCTTGAGCTCAGGAATTCAAGATAGCCTGAGTGGGAGTGAGACCCCGTCTCTAAAAAAATAGCTGGGTGTTGTGGTAGGCACCTGTAGTCTCAGGTACTCAGGATGCTGAGGCAAGAGGATCGCTTAAGGCCAAGAGTTTGAGGTTGCTATGAGCTATGACGCCATGGCATTCTACCAAAGGCGACAAAGAGAGATTCTGTCTCAAAATAAATAAATAAATAAATAAATAAATGTTTATTACTGTGGTATTTACCTAATGGCACTTCTCTATTTCCCTCTTCCTTCTACATTTATTGATTGAGCTTCTACTGTAAGAAAGAGCTATCCCTTCCCTCCTCCCTCTTCCCCATTTATTCTATTTATTTATTTATTTATTTACTTGAGGCAGGGTTCTCACTATATTGACCTGGTCTCAAACTCCTAGGCTCAAGAGACGCTCCTGCTTTAGCCTCCCAAGCAGCTGGGATAATAGTGGCAATCTATGCATTTGATTATGTATATCAGTATGACCCCATGGATATTTGTTTTACTCTGTGGGTAAAAAAAACAAATTGTTTCAGCTTAGATCAACAGGAACTCCTTCACATTGGTCCGTGTGTTCTTTTCACAAACCTGCATCTGATTTTGAGCCTTTCCTTTCTTTCTGGCACATAGTATGTCCTTGGCTCATTTTGTATATTCCTTGTTCCAGTTCTAAAAACAACGATTTCTTCAAGGGTAACTGGTTCCTGGTGTTTTGGAGGATGACGTTTAGAGGTGGATTTTAGGTATGTTCAATTATAGAGTGCCTCCCAGAGGATGGACCTAGGTAATACATTGAATATACTAACCCATACATACTTACATATCTATATTTCTGTATTTATCTCTGTGTTTATATTTAAAAACCATGAGTTTATACTGATACTTCTGATTTCAGTTCAATACCACAAGGTCCATTTTAGCTTTCTTTCCTTATTTACAACTTCTTTCTTCAATAGTGAAAAACCCAGCTACTGTCTGTTAACATATTTATTTTACCATAAAGTGTGTATGTGGGGACGTGTGAGTTTTGTTTTTCAGAAAAAGTTTTTCCTCAAAAGCCCATAGAACAGGTGGCACAAGGTGGCCTCCAACTCCATTCCTGGGGTAGGTAACCATAGCCACTGCATTGATTCTTCACTTTCTGCCTCCTTGTAAACCCTATACTAATATGCCCCAGTCCCCTCATTACAGACCAAATGAAGCTGGAGTTCTCTGTCTCCCAACCCAAGAGCTAGAAGCTCAGGGCCAAGGCAGGGTAGCTGGAATCTAATATAAATTCCTGTTTTCTGAGCAGACCAAAAGGAAGCCATTTTGGTTGAAGATCTTTTTTTTTTTTGCAGTTTGGCTGGGTTATGAACCCACCACCTCCGGCATATGGGGCCAGCACCCCACCCCTTTGAGCCACAGGTGCCACCCTGGGTTGAAGATCTTTTAAAACACTAGTACTGTGACTTAAGGGTTTTTGAATTGTTTACTGACCATCTCAAATCTATTCTGAGTCACAGCTGATTATAATGGTGTTTCCACACTCCCTCACTATGTCCTGCTCAGACACTAATCATTTAAACTTTTCAGTATCCCTACCAAATACCAACAGTAATTAAACCCCTTATCAATGATATCTGTGAAGATAAGTGTTTTGAAAATCATGCAGTGCTAAGTAAATCAAGGGGCCCTTGAATGTGTCTTCAGAGAGAGGGTTCGAACTCTGCACACTCTGAAATGGACTCTGTCTTGTCACCCACTGGTAATACGTGCACAAAGAGTGCTCTTCCTTCTGTGACCACCCTATGTTGGGAGGCAGAAATATTCTAAAAATACAGGGAGGGTGAAACTGCAGTGGTGAATGGTGGTTAACAAGACAGGATGACCTAGGAATCTCTTAAAAAAGGAAGGCTAGGGCGGCGCCTGTGGCTCAGCGAGTAGGGCGCCGGCCCCACATGCCGAGGGTGGCGGGTTCAAACCCAGCCCCGGTCAAACTGCAACAACAACAAAAAAATAGCCGGGCGTTGTGGCGGGCGCCTGTAGTCCCAGCTACTAGGGAGGCTGAGGCAAGAGAATCGCGGAAGCCCAGGAGTTAGAGGTTGCTGTGAGCCGTGTGACGCCACGGCACTCTACCCGAGGGCGGTACAGTGTGACTCTGTCTCTACAAAAAAAAAAAAAAAAAAAAAAAAAAAAGGAAGGCTAAATGCTACGGCTATTGAGTACTTTAAAATATCCATCCATGGATGGAGGCCTACTCACTTAGCCACAGGCGCCACCCCATAGCTGCCATTTTTGAAAACCTACTGTAAGCCAGGGATAGTGTTAGGGGTTTTTTACTTAGGATCTCATTTAGTATAAGCAATCATCTTGAAGTAGGAATTATTTTTTTTCTTCTTTTTTCCTTTTTTTCTTTTATGTATCCTCATGGAGTTTTTTTCTTTTTTTAAGAAGTAGGAATTATCTTCAATAATAATGAGGAAATTAACTATCCGAGAGGCAAAGGAACTTGTTCAAAGTCATATATGTAGTAAATGCAAGAGTCAAAGTTGAAATCCGGGTTTGCCCGAATGCCAAAGTTCATATTCATTCTCCCATAGTAATAAGGGTGAACGTAATCCATTCACTGACCAAATACTGTAGAACCTCTGTTGACCTCCCAAGGAGAAAACCAGGCCTACTGTACTGATAGTACATGTGGTGCATGTCTGGTCTATGAAAATTAGGTCAACTTAAGAAGGTGGTCAATGTAGGAAGGTGATCAACCACAGAGGTTCTATTCCAGGCATTGTTCTGGGTGCTAGTGATATAAAAGTGAGAAAACAAAGTCCCTGCCTCATGGAGCTCATGCTCTACTGGAGAAACACAAGCAACAAATATTTAGTATGTCAAGGTGGTAGTAAATGCTTTGAAGAAAAAGTAGGCAGGGTAAGAATGATGGGAGCGAGTTGGAGTGCTGTATTAATTAGAACGGTCAGAGATAATGTGAACTCTGGGCAGATCCAAAGGACTTGGAAGAAACAGAACTGGCGCAAGAAAAAGCTTTTTCCCTCTTTGCTTACTTGTGGGTTCAGTTTGGAAAACAGGGGCCAGGATGGGGGTGCGGGTGTTAATGGAAAGCATAAAGACCTAAGCCTTAGTCCAGCTGGCTTGTTGGCAAATCATTTCACCCTTGAGCCTTAGTTCTCCTCTGGGTAGACTAGAATAATAGTTTTTGTTCAGCTTCACGCAGCCGCCAGAGGATCAAATGAGATAGCTCACGTGAAAGTCCTCTCAAAATTTAAAGCAAGTCCGGGAGTCAACTCTAAAATCGAAACGAAGCCTGTCTAGGAAAATAAAAGGTATTCCTATATGTACCACGGGAAGATAGGATTAAATATCTAATTCAGCATGGTCCCTTACGTTCTGCACTGTTTACCCTAGACATCTTGAAAAGCCACGTCGGGCTGAAAAGAAAAATAAACTAAAATAAATAAGCATACATTTCTGCTGAAGGTCTATGTTTAATTTATGGCGGTCAGAAACCGCATCATGTGTTTCAACGAAAATAGGAAAGAGCCCCCGGGTTTCGAATCTTCAACTCTAATCGCCACGCCCCACCTTGGTATTTTCCTTCTTGCCACGCCCCTCCACCCGAACTCCATTTCCCAAAATGCCGCGGGCTTCTATTAGTTGGCCGACATTGTGACGAAATCCCACAGCCTTCTGGGAATTGTAGTTTATTTGCTCCTCAGCCTCAGAAAGATCTAGGGCTGTGGACTACCACTCCCGTGAGGTAGTGATCGATTCTACTGCGTTCGCGGCGTCTTCGAACGCGCCGCGGCAGCCATGTTGGACGTGGCCAGCACAGGGGCCGGCACCAGGGGGTTATTGAAGCAGCTGTCACGATGCTGGGGTCCCTGGTGTTGAGAAGAAGAGTGCCGGCACCACGGCTCCTCCTCCGGTTGCTCAGGTCCCCATCGCTCCGGAGCCATGGAGGTGCTTCTGGCCAGAGTGTGATCGCCGGGGGTCGCGGAGAGCCGCAGTGGCTGAGGGCAGCCGCCGGGGGGCGCCCTGGAACATCGCTAGCCTTGCTCCCCGCACAAGGGGCAGCCACCGGCGGGCACGAGGGAGGACAAGCCGAAACCCAGTTCCTCTCAGCTGCCACGTGGGAACGCCTGCCTAGTCTTGAAGAAACACTGCCCGGACAGGAGAGCTGGAATGGAGTCCCCAACAAGGGCGGACTGGGCATGTGGGCCCTGGCCACAGCGCTGGTGGTTCACTGCTACAGCAAGAATCCATCCAACAAGGGTGATTATTGAGACAGTCTGGGTTCGAGGAAGGGAGAGGCGGGATGAGTGCCCCGACTTAGCATCTTCAGAGGGTGGGAAGTACTTATAGTTTTAGACTCTTAGAGTCACTCACACATCTGGTTCCAGGGGTAGGGTACACTGGAGGCCATGGAATTGTATTATCTCTTGTCATAGGTCAGCCTCCTCTCTTAGGGCATCACTTTGTACAGTGGACTAAACAGCTAATATTTAATAGCATGATCCTTTTATGGTCTAATATTTTTCCTTGTCTAATCCCTTTGTCGAGAGGTCTCCCGGAAACCATGGGTGTTTTAAGAGCACCCGCTAGATGGTTTAGAGAAGTTGCTCCCCTAAAGTGGCTTGAGAAAGGAAAAGACTTGGTTCCGGTGCCAGCTTGACTCAGAGAGGCTCCTTTCTGGCCTCAAGTTTTCTTGATGATTTCTCAGTCTTTTTATAGTACTGTTAATTTGATCTGTCTTGTAGTGCAGTGGCATGGGTCTGCCCATCAGTCTCTGCCTGGTTTCACCTGCTGTGAGGTGATCTTACCATTTGGGGTAATTGGCGGGAGAAGGAAGTTGGATCCCTGGAGGTCCAACTGAGGGGGTGGCTGATCCAGATTGGCATTTCACCTGAGTGCATGGAGCTGGGGAGGGGTTAGGAGAGTGGGCAGAGTACCAGCCAGACATATGACCTGTGTGAGCCCAGCCACTCAGGTACTTAGTTATTCCTCAG
This sequence comes from Nycticebus coucang, assembly GCF_027406575.1. Classification (NCBI taxonomy): domain Eukaryota; kingdom Metazoa; phylum Chordata; class Mammalia; order Primates; family Lorisidae; genus Nycticebus; species Nycticebus coucang. The sequence goes on along the minus strand of NC_069793.1, from coordinate 65,417,564 downwards.
AGGGGAAGACTGAGGCACATCGTCCATAGATTTTTTTTTTTTTTTTAGAGACAGAGTCTCATTTTGTTGCCCTCAGCAGAGTGCTATAGCATCACAGCTCACAGCAACCTCCAGCTCTTGGGCTTAGGCGATTCTCTTGCTTCAGCCTCCCGAGTAGCTGAAACTACAGGCGCCCGCCACAACGCCTGGCTATTTTTTTGTTGCAGTTTGGCCGGGGCTGGGTTTGAACCCGCCACCTCGGTATATGGGGCCGGAGCCCTACTCACTGAGCCACAGACGCCACCCTCGTCCATAGATTTTATGACTCTCAAGCTCCAACTTTGAAGAGATAGTGGGGATTGTCTTGATTTTTATGTTTTTATTCATCAGGACGTGCTCAGCTATAAAGGAAAGCTTTGGACTAGGAGTGATAACAGTGGGGGTGATAACACTGGGGGTTTTGTTTTGGGTCTGTGTCTATCTCCCATTGTGAGTTTGGAGTCTTGCTCCTTCAGTTTCCTCATCTATAAAATGAGGGTGTTGAAGTAGACTGTCAGGGCTCTTCCACTTTTAAGTGTGCCATGATTCTATAACTTTCAGCATTTTTTTTTTTTTGATACCCTCTGTGTGTCTAATTTTGGGGTAGATAAGTGAGGATTCCTAATTTAACACATAATCATTCAAGGGAATAGTGCAGGCGATTGGCATGCAGGGCTGATGAGTGGTGCTGACTTGTGTTCTTGGGGAGAGTCAGATAGCCAATAGGATCAGGAAGTCCTTGGAGGATGGAGGCCCCTGGAGGATGTGGAATTCAAACTTGAGTTTTGAAGGATGAGACAGGAGATGAAAAGGAAAATGACATTGTGAGCCCCATAAGAACAAGGATTGCATCTTAACTTTTTCTTCAGGTTGATACCAGCAACTATTCCTAATACTTACACATCATTTGTCCACCAGTGTCTGGAATGTAGTAGATACTCAATAAATATGTCTTAAATTGGATTGTATTTCATTCAAAGACTTCGGAGAACTAAGATAACAGAGTTGTAGGTCACCATGTTGTGTGCAAGGGCTAGCAGAGTGACCAGCTTGGTTGGAAGATGGGATCTTTGGAACAAGTTGAGAGCAGTTGGAATGGGGCCTGGATGCTAGACAGGGGATTGGAATTTTTTCTGCAGGCAATGGAAAGCCATGGAAGGATGGGGGAGAAGTGTCTAAGGTCGTGCTTAAGATGTCTCTGGGCAGCTGCAGACTGAACTTTATAGTATGTGAATTCTAGTGAGGAAACCAAGGTTTGTTTACTAAAGTAATGATCAAAACCATGACCAGTTCCAACTCTTCTGACTTGTCAGCTACCCTGTTCCCTAAGTTTTGAGTCAAGACCCTTATGCAGCTGAACCCTTTGGGAGCCAGGAGGCCCTGGTTCTAATCTCTGTTCATCCCTCACTCTGTGCCTTGCAGAAGCCACTTTTTTCCTGTGAGGGGTGAGTGGATTCAGCCGTATCTGAGGAAGGTTTGATCCCCTTCCAGCTGGTGGCTGGCTGAGCATGCTTGGGTGTGTGCTTGGGCAAGGTAAGCAGGAAAGACCTGGCCCTGGATTATAGGCCAGGAGGTGGAGCAGAGTCACCAGTGTTTGAACCACAGAATTGGTTTTCATATGCATGTAATATGGGTCTCTTATCTCTTTTGTTCAGGTAAGGAAACTGAAGCTTAGGAGATTAGTTGAGCTGGCTAGGTCATACAACCAGTAGTAGGTGGCAGAGTTGAGACTAAGCCCAGGACTGCCTGCCTCTATCCTGGTCTTTCTGCCCTACTCTAGTACATTCTCTCATGGATGAGTCTCTTGCCTGGACTGAGAGCTTCCTGAGGCAGGGATGGGTTTGAGACTGTCCTGTGCCCAATGGTGTAGCTCAGAACTAAGCTGGGCACAGAGAATTCTGGCACTTGATATTGGATTATTTGAAAAAATTGTGCCTCTGTTGACTTTTGAGGTTTTTTTTTTCATTTCTTAATAGTTTTTGTAATATACCATTGCATCGTGCACATTAGGTGAGGTTCCCCCAATACCCTCCCTCTTCCCATATCCCCCCCATCCCTCCCCTCTCCTCTTCAACTTTTGAGTTTTCCAAGTCAGCCAGTATCTCTCTCTGGCCACAAGGTGGTGCCAACAGCCTGCAGACTGCCTAGTCCAAACCAGGGTCAGCATTGCTTTTCTGCTAGGCCTGGTGATTCCTAAGGGATCTGAACCTTTGTTTTGGGTCTCCCTTTGCTGGGCTTGGCGATGGGGAGTTTGCAGATTTTTCAACCATCATTTCATCTTTTCAGCATCCTTGTGAGGCTGGCAGGCAAAGATTATTGTCTTTGCTTTATAATCTGGAGGCTATGGTTGAGAGGGAACTGGCTGTCACAGTTACATGGTAAACAGATGGCAGAATGGGTTGAATGCAGGTCTCAACTCTCCATCGTCAGAGGTGCTTACACCTCTGCCTGCTCCTCCCCTTCCTATCTCAGACCTGGGCTGAAGAATTGGAGATGGGGGAGAAAGTGGACAAGGTCAGGGAGCAGTTAATAACAACAGTGATAGTCACATAAAATATACTGTATTACACAGCGCCTTTTAGCTTAAGAAGAGCACAGTGAGTGCTTGCCATGGCAAGACACAGTGCTGGTACATTACTTGCATCCCCTGTATGATGAGAGGAGCTAAGAGTTTGGTCTCTGTAATAGAAAGGCTTTCAGTCGTGACATGCGAGTGTTTGGGAAGTGCTTCCTCTTCCACTAACTGGTCTCTTTAGGCACCCCTGATGGGTGGGTTTTAGCAAGGATCTGATCAGCGCCCCCTTTCTCTCCAGATGCAGCCTTGTTGGAAGCCACTCGTGCCAACAATGTGCAAGAAGTCCGCAGGTGAGTGTTGAACCCCAGGCCTTGCTGTCCTCCATAGGAGGGGCCAAGCAAGGTGAGCCCTTCCTCATGTGATGACACAGCCTTGGAAGAAATTCTCATCCTAAGCTGGGAACTGTCCCTTGTGACTTCCCTGTAGTCACAGATTCACCTGGCTCCCTTGGTCCACATCAACCTTCAGATATTTAAGGTAGGGAGTCAGCCCTCAAAATATCCCTGGATCCTTCAGCTGTTTTGTTCTTCATGAAAATGGTTTGGAGGCCCCTCTGTATCCTGCAAGTTCTTCTCTGAATCTTTCAATTCATTCTCATTTCTCTGTGAATGTGATCACGTTATGACTTGCTGCCTGGACGTTTGTAGGTGGGCATCCGTGGAGGAGCTTGGAGACTTGAGAGGGAGCTGACATAGACATTCTGCCAGAAGGTCTTCTGGGGCTAGAAAGCCCTGCTTATAGGACTAGGGTGCCCATCATCGGCTCCTGCATAGGGACAGGATGGATTTCTTTAGCCTCACAGGCTCAGCTAGTCCCTTGTGACTCCTGGCAGGTTAGATTTCAAGTGTGTTTTGAAGCAGGGACAGGACTCAACTCAGGGCTCAGGTCAGGGTAGGGTCTGTCCAGGATGGGTGTTCAGATTGGGGTAACACAGGGCATTAGTTATGGGATTATTGGTTAGGGGCAGAGGTTTTATTCTTGGTGAAACTACTAGGCCCCAATAGACCTAACCTAGACCTCTTTTAGCCCTTTGTTTAGAGGTAGGTGGCCAGAGGACACCCCCTCTTCTCTGCCATCATGTCTGCATTTAGACAGAAAGTGTTGGGGTGACTGTGCCTGTACCCAGTGCCACAGATCCTTGGTGACTTCCCCACTCTAGCTGTCTGAACATACAGGGAAGTGTTGAAAGGCAGCCACAGCCCCAATCAAGACTTACTGCTTTGATTCCTTTTCATTTTATCTGCAGCATTATTATTGATTCTCAGGGGTGCTCTTGAGTATTAATGTTCAAGGCTTAGTTTTTAATAAACCACTTTTGGAAGTATGGGCTGGGAGTTGTTTTGTAGCCAAATAAATATGATGGAGCAATAGTTTAATAAACATGCAATGATGCATCTTAAAAACCAAGCACAGATGTCATCTCATTGTTATAAGAGCCATTCATAACTACAGGCTGTGTGTGGCATCTTCATTCCCCCAGAAATATATGAGCCCCCCTGCTTCATTCTGCTGCAGTAAAAGGGAGTAAGGGGGTGGAAACCGGCCCTTGCTGACTCTGGAGTCACCTGTTGGTTATTGCCAAGGACTGCCAGACTAACCCAGTGTTGGTAGAGCATTTGCAGAGCAGCAGTGGTGCAAATCACCTATCCATCCTCCAAGGAAGGCTGACTTTACCCTATGCCTGGAGCCTCCAGTGTTGATATTTTAGCTCTTTCAAATACATGTTTTTCTAAGAGCAATTAAATACTTACCCAAAGAATACAGAAGATGTTTGAATTTGTGTATGTGTGATTTAGAAATTGTTCTGAACATTCATTGCCTGTGTAGATGGTGTCTATGGAGGCTTGTTATATACCCCAGGTTCTAGCCTACTTTTTCCCTGCCATCTCCTGTCTCACCTCCCTTAGTCTGATTCCATCAGAATTAGGTGAGGAAGGCTCAGTCCGTGGCTTCAGTGGCAATCTCATGCTGAACTGCAGAGCCAGGGAGCCAGGTGAGTGAAGGGAGGAGGCAGATGCTGGCTGGCCTCTGTGTCTGGAGAACATGTTGGTGCTGCTGCCAAGGTGGCACTTGGGCAGGGTGTGGGGAAAGAGGGAAGGTGATTTGAGAGAGGCTGGAATGTATGAGGCCTGGCATGCCCAGGTTGAGGAGTTTCGAACTCATATCCATCCTATAAATAGTGGGAAGATGAGGGAGGTTTTTGAGCAGGTGAATTAGCTAGTTAGCACTGTGTTGCAGAGAGGTGAAGAATGGATTGCATTGGGAAAAGGCTGAAGGCGGACGTGTTAAAAGAGGTTGTTTCAGTAAGGTAGATTAAAAGTGATGAGGGCCTGAATGAGGACATCCTTTTCTTCCTTTCACCCAGAGCAATTTTTGCTTATGAAAGATTGAGTGGGCCTCTGCTGGGCACTGCACATGGGGGTGGGGAGGGACCCAGGCTCTGGTCCCAAGGCAATAGGCATGTAACCCACCAACTATAGCTCTTCCTGGTCACAGAGCCAGGTCTTGTGGGAGGGTGGGGTTGTGGAGAACCTGACCATCCTTGCTCAAAGGAAACTTTCTTGAATTCCTATAGCAGGTCCTTCCTCAGCCTTTCTGTGCCCTAGACTCTGCACACGTGCTTCATGCTGTTTCATTACTTCCTCTGTGAAATAAATAAATCACAGAGAATTATTCTGAGAAATGTATAATTAAATGATTTTGTCATTTTGTGAATACTGGAGTATACTTACACAAACCTACCTGGTATAGCATATTGCACAACTAGGGTATATGGTATACCATATTGATCCTAGGCTACAAACCTGTACAGCAGGTTACTGTATTGAATACTATAGGCATTTGTAACACAGTGGTAATTGTGTATCTATCATATATAAATATAAATAAGGTAATATGTTACCCTGTAATGTTAAGATAGCTATGATATCCCTAGATGAAAGGAATTTTTCAGCTTCATTGTAATTGTACAGGACCACTGTCATCAATGTAGTCTGTCATGGACCGAAACATCATTATGTGGGGCATGACTAGTGTATGCCCTGTATTATGATTGGTATGGTCAATGATATCAGTCTTTAGAACAAAACTCAGACATGCTAAGTAATGTTGTCTACTGCCTTTCTGTCCTCCTTGACTTCTCTGGGGCTTTGTGCTGTGCATGTCTCTTCCTTGATCCTTCCCAACTTCTGTCTGCAGAGCTGTGGCCTCCAGAGAGTTCTGGATGGTGAGAGACAGCAGCCTGAGGCTGTCCAGCTCAGGGTTGCTTCATCCACTCTTTAAGGACACTATAGAGTCTGCAGACCCTGGGCCCTGGAAGCGTGCCTTCCATACAGACCAGTGTAACTGAAGTGAGAAGTGCAGAGTCTTACTTCCACCCTCTGCTTAAATGCTACCAGCCTTCAAGGCTCAACTCAAGTGCTGCCTCCCTTATGAAGCCTTCTTGGTTCCTCCCAGCCCAGTGTGACCTCCTCTTCCTTTGTCCCCTATGCTTGCTTCTGCTGCATACCTCCCCTGTGGTCTGGGAGGGTATGAGTGTCATCTGGAAAGGGCCAGCCTGTATAGCAAGAGGGGACTCCTCTTGTGGAGGAAAAGTTGGAGGTCAGGTTGGAGAAGCAGGCTGAATGTCAAGACTTGGAGGAGGCAGTCATTCCACAAACAGGAAAATCGGTGAGATTCACATGCTGACCAAATTAGGAACAGAATAGGGATCATCACAGAGTATTAGACCATGAAGCCAACAGCTCAGGTTGGTGGCCCTTCTACATGAGCACTGTTGACCTGTGTTATGTGGAGCTGGCTCATTGTGTGTGGTGTGAGCTGCCTGGCTAAACATGCAGGGCAGGATCTGCCACTTGCCACACTCTGTTCTTTGTTTTAAGACATTTGTGGGCTGGACTTCAGCTTACACCACTGGACTGTGCCTCCCCAAGGGCAGGGACAAGATCCAGTTCCCCACTGTCTCTGACCTTGTCTCCCAGCTCAGTGGGAACTTTTTAGAGACTTTTTTTCTTTGCTCTTTACTGACTTCTCAGTATAACTGAAGTGAGCAGTCCAATGTCTTTCTTCCGTACTCCCCTTGGTTATATAAGATGGAGGCCATGTCTTTTATCTCTCCTTTCCGCCTCCCTGTGTGACAACCATTTCCTCCTTTCTCCCCCAAGGCACTTACCTTGTAAGTTCATCTAGCTGTGGCTTTTTGGGAGTGGAAGCTTGGCCCCTATCCTACCTGTTAGCAGTGTGTACAGGTGGCTCTACTCCTGGGCTCAGTCCAAACCTGAACCTCGTGTCTGGACTCAGGAACTGCTCATCCGAGACTTAGGGCACAAGGCAGACTGAAGGCACATCTGTCCAGGCTAAGGTTCAGACATGTGAGAAGTTGTCAGGACTGAGGAAAGTGAGGCCTCCTGTTCTCCCAGTGGAGATCATATTTCCTTCAGAACAAACTAAGTGAAAGACAACACCCTTACCCATTTCCCTACTCCCAGCAGAGAGCTGAGCCTCTGCTGAGTACTTAACTCAGTTGTTCATCAGCCCATACAGTCTCCAATGAAGGAAGCCTGGTAGTATCAATCTTGAACGTCAGACTGCCTCCCCTTTCTCCTCCAGATTCACTTGTTCATTTGGCAGACATTTACTGAGCACCTGCCAGAATACTGAGTCTTCTCCTTGGTACAGGGGACATCTGACCAGGCATGATTTCTGCCCTTGATAGCAGAGTTAGATTTAGATGGTGTGATCGATGCTGTGAGACAGGAGAGTTTGGGGGCTGCAGGAGCATACAAGATGCCCCAACCAGCCTGGGGATCAGAGAAAGCCTCCTACAGGAACTGGCACCTGATCAGGGTCTTAAAATTTTAGTATTACTTAGCAAATAGAATGGGGTGGCATTTTAGGCAAAAGGGACAGCATGAATGGTAGCAGCAAGGCTAGGAACAGCCTGTGGTCTGGATTGCACATTGAAAGCACAATGTGATAATACTTCACGCCCATTAGTGTGTCTGTAATAAAAAAGAGATTGACAAGAGCAAATGTGGCAAGGATGTGGGGAAATTGGGACCCTCATATGTTGCTGGTAGGGATGTAAAATGGTGTAGCCGGTTTGGAAAACAGTTTGGTAGTTTCTCAAGCATAGTTACCTTACAACTTAGCAAGTCCACTTTAGGTATATACCCGAGAGAAATGAAGACATGTACATTAGTGTGGTTGTACATGAGTGTTCACAGCAGCATTATTCATACTATTTCCGAAATGTGGAAATGTCAGCCCAAAGGAAGAAATTGAGGCTAATTAATTAATATAAGTAGAGAGTTTATTTGGGCCACGTGTGAGGATTGCAATCCAGGAGCATAGATCTAAGTTGCCCTTAATCCTCCATTTAGCAGTTACATGGGTTTTTGTTTTTTTTTTTGTAAAGACAGAGTCTCACTTTATCACCCTTGGTAGAGTGCTGTGGCATCACACTGCTCACAGCAACCTCCAACTCCTGGGCTTAGGCGATTCTCGTGCCTCAGCCTCCCGAGTAGCTGGGACCACAGGCACCCACCACAACGCCCAGCTATTTTTTTGTTGCAGTTCAGCCGGGGCCGGGTTTGAACCCTCCACTGTCGGTATATGGGGCTGGTGTCCTACCCACTGAGCCATAGGCGCTGCCCACATGGGGTTCTTAAAGGAAAAAAAAAGAAGGCAGTTCCTAATTTGTTCTTCAAGAGTTCACACTAGGGTAGCGCCTGTAGCTCAGTGGGTAGGGTGCCAGCCACATACACCAAGGCTGGCAGATTTGAAACCCCCCCAGACCAGTTAAAGCAATAATGACAGCTGCAACAACAACAACGAGTTTACACCAAAGTAACAGAAACTGTAGATTGTCTGTACATTGTTCTTTGTATCACAGATTCCAGGAGCATGAAGATAATGAGGGAGGCAGCTGGTCAGGAAACAAGAGGGAAGAAAAGAAAGAAGGAAATGCCTTTAAATATTTGCCCCAGGGCACGACTTGGGGGTGACTGGAGTCCCATACTCCCTTCTCTCTGGACCTGATAAATTTTGCATATCTCACATAACTCAGACTGCTTTGATTTTTCTTTTCTCAGAAACCACCTCAAAGTACATTAATTGATGAATGGATAAATAAAAAGTATGACATAACCAAACATCAGAACGGTATTCATCAATGCAAAGGAAGGAAGCACTGACATACAATACAACCTCTCAAATATGCTAAGCTAAAAAAGCCAGTCACAAAAGGTCACTGTCTTAGTCCCTTTGGGCTGCTGTGACACTAGATTGAGTGGCTTGTAAACAACAGAAATGTATTTCTCCCTGTCCCAGAGGCTAGGAAGTCCTAGATCAAAGCTCTGGCAGATTTGGTTTCTATTGAGGTTGCACTTCTTCATTCAGGGATGGCTATCTTCTCACTATGTCCTCATGTGGTGAAAGGTCTGAGAGAGCTCTCTGTGGTTCTTTTTATAAGGGCACTAGTCCCATTCATGCAAGCTCTCCACTCTTGTGACCCAATAACTTCCCAAAGGCCCTGCCTCCCAACCCCATCACATTAGCAATTGTGTCTCAAACATTCCACCTGTAGCAGCCATATAGTATATGATTCCATTTATGTGAAATGTCCAGAATACACAAATCCATAGAAACAGAAAATAGATTAGTGATTGCCAAGGTGGGAGGAGCGAACAAGGGGATGGGGAAGATTGCAAATAGGTCCAGGGTTTCTTTTCTGGATGATGAAAATATTCTGGAATTAGATTGTAGTCATGGTTGCATAATTCAGAATACACTAAAAACAATTGAATTACACACTTATAAATGGGTGGAATTTATGGTATATGAATTTTATCTTGTTCACTAAGAGTTTACATTAAAGTAACATAAGCTGGGCGGTGCCTGTGGCTCAGTGGGTAGGGCGCAGGCCCCAAATACTGAGGGTGGCGGGTTCAAACCCAGCCCTGGCCAAACTGCAACAAAAAAATAGCCGGGTGTTGTGGCGGGCACATGTAGTCCCAGCTACTCAGGAGGCTGAGGCAAGAGAATTGCCAAAGCCCAGGAATTGGAGGTTGCTGTGAGCTGTGTGACGCCACGGCACTCTACCGAGGGTGATAAACTGAGACTCTGTCTCTACAAAAAAAAAAAGGTAACATAAGCTGTTAGTCAATAAAACTTTTTTAAAAAGCGAAGTACAAGACACTTGGGAATCTCCCCTTGAGTGTGAGAGGGTGGGAGATGGGGGTATGTGTTGGTAAGGGAAATCGTCTGGGTAAGTGAGATTGAAGTGAACTCTGAAAGTGGAAGAGAAAAGTAGAAGAAAGTTCAGTTAGAGCAGTGGTCCTCAACCTTCCCAATGCCGCAGCCCTCTAATACAGTTCCTGTGGGTCACAACCCATAGGTTGAGAACCACTGCGTTAGAGGGAACAGCAGGTAGAAGGCCCCGAGTTGAGTAAGATGTGGAGAAATAGAGGAGTTGAGGGAAAGCCAGTATAGCTGGACCCTAGAGAACCAGGAAGTGGTGTGGAATGAAGTTGGAGAGTTAACAAGGACCACGCTGCACTGGGTCTGTAGGCCCAAATTAATAATTCTAATTTTAGTCCTAAGAGGAGTGGGCAGCCATTGAGGACTTTTAAACTAGTATGTGTATGTGAGAGAGGGAAAGACTAACAGACACAGTGACATGACATTACATGATCTAAATCATGTAATTTTAAAAACCATGCTGGTTGCTTGGTAGAGAGCTACCACAGATACAGGAGGACTAGTAGAAAAACAGCTGGCTTAATCCAGATGAGAGATGTGACCTGGACTAAGATGTTGGTAGTAGAGATGGAAGAAGTAAGGTGTTTAGGACTTGGTGATAGTCAGGACATTATCATTGCCTGGTACAGTGCCTGCTGTACCATAAGTACTCAATAAATGAATGTTGGATAAATAAATAGAATTAGATATGGCTAATTAGAGAGAAGAAGATGTTGATGAATTTTGGTGTTCTGACTTGATCATCCAAGTAGCTGCTCTTGCCATTTACTGAGATGAGGACCCAGAGGAAGACTGGGTAGGGGGAAAAGATTATGAATTCAGTTTTAAATGTGCTGAATTTAACATGCCAGTGAGATAGTTACTCAAGTAAATGCTTAGATGGGTCTCTCTGACTCCCCACTGTATGCACATACCATGCTATCTCTCAGAATGTCTCTATTTGTTAGGAGATTGTTTTCATGTCCTGTTTTGATTTCTGGTTTGATGGTTTTAGAAAATAAAGGATGTCATATCAGCCAAAATGGATTTACTAGATGGCTTTGGAACAAAATTCTGATTTGGTTTATAGTTCAAGAAAGAAGAAGGGTTGGGCTTTTTTGAGGGGTAAACACATTCATTCTAGCTTTGCATTGATGGCTTGGTTTGGTTCTTGTCCCTGGATGCCCCAGCTTGGGGCTTGAGGCACTTGCTGTCTGTGTGCCAGGATTGAGGTGTCCAGAATGTGCTTAGCTACAGCACAGGTAAATGTTCTGCACATTGATCCAGGGATTTTATCTAATTAACAAAAACCCTGGCTGGTAAATACATTTGGCTGTCTCGGGGCCTCAGAGAAGCTGTCTGTTTATCGATTGTCGTATCATTTTGGCTGGATGGGAAGATATTAATGATGGCATCAGAGCAACCAAAACATCCAGGTCTCTTAATCAGTAAGTATGTAAATGTCTTTGAGGCTTGCAGTAAGTAGATTGAAACAAAAGCTTTATCCTAGCCCAAAGGTCGGGGCCTCAAGGGCATCACTCTTGTAATTTGAAGTTTACAATGAGAGCTTCTTGAGATCACCACACAGTTTTTTGAATGCTAGAGTGTAACCCACACAGATTTTTTGAATGTTCGGATATTGGAAAGCAACATAATGTTATAGAAAAAAATGCAAAGAGTTTTAGAATTAGAAGACTTGGTTTCCACTTTTGACATAATTACTAACTGGCTGTGTGACCATTAATAAGTCATGGAACCTGCTTTTCTTAGTCTTAGTTTCTAATCTTGTTAATGAAGTTCCCATTGAGAACTTGTAAATCTCAGCATTAAGCTCGGCAGAGAATGTTGAGTTCTTCCGGACGGTACCAGATCACACACTGAAACTCCAGTCTTGCTCAACAGACCTTCACCCAGCAAGCAGTTCTCCAGAGTGGCCTAGTTTGTGGCTTCTTTTCTGAGGTACCTGACCTGTCAGGGCTGTGATTGCTTGCTCCCTGGTGATGGAAGGTAATTGGGGAAGATTGGATTAGGATTTTTTCTTGAACTTCATGGGTAGATGAATTGTGAAAGCAGCTGAAGCCCAGCAGAGTCAGATAATTGGCAAAGAATAGGCAGGGCAGTGGGCTTGGAGGTAGGGGGGATGCTGGGACTGATCTTCTGCTGTTGGCTGTGTGGCCTTCGGCTGGTTTCTTGACTTCTTCCTCAGTGGCTTTTCTTGTCTGACCTCCCTTCCGGAATCTTGTGAGAGTTTCAAGCAGATGAACCTTTGTTGTTTAGAAAATTACTCATCCTTTGGGTTATCAATGTCACATATTCCAGGAAGCCGTTCCTGATTGTCCAGTACCTGTGGGTTCCCATAGTACTCTGTACCTTCTCTGTGAGGGCACCTATCACCCTATATGGGTTTTCTATTTCCTTTCTCTTTCACAATATTGTGAGTTTTGGAAGATAAGCAGACCATTGCTGTATTGTTCATCACTGTGCATGTAAATAGTTAGCAAATACTTATTGAATATTATTGAAAATATTTTGTAAGTGATGTAGAGTTGAACAAACTTTGATAGTAATTACAGTCATAATAACTTATAAAAAGAGGATTGACTTACCTTTGGAAAATTAAAAGTGAAGTAAAAATGAAATAGTGCAATCATTTATTCATTCAGCAAATAGCACCTGCTGTGTGTGGCACAGTGCTAGATGAATCATTGGTCAGCAAAAAATATATATGAGCCTTGACTCTTGGAGCTTAAAGCCTAGTCAGACTTTAATCCTACAAATGTGAAACAACCGTTAGTAAATGCTGCAAAGGAGCAATACATAGAATCATGAGAGCCTGTAATAGGAGATTTCCCCTGATCACAGAAAGCTCTCCAAAGGAAGTTTGAGCTCCAAAGTGAAGCATAAGTAAGAGTTACCTAGGTGAAGAGGAAGGGGAAGAGCTTTCTTGGCAGAAGGAACTTTTATTTACTAAAATCCTGTGGGAGGAGGAAGCATGGCCAGTGTGAAGGACTGAAAAAGGTGATTAGGACTGCAACTGGAGGAAGGCACCAGAAGCCTAGAATAGCAGACCTTGCAGGACATCAGAGTCCATATGAAGGAGCTTTGTCTTTATTCAAACAGCAGTGCTAGCTGAACTGGGGTTGGGAGGAGATCAGTATGATTAGCAACCTTTCTGGCTGAAGACCATCAGGAACTAATCTGAGTGCTTACCTACTTGTTTGTGCCAGGCAACTTCTTGGGCATGGTTCTGTCCCTTGAGGCAGTGTAGGCTACAAAGCTGCAATCCCAGGGTGGCGCCTGTGGCTCAGTGAGCAGGGCGCCAGCCCCATATACCAAGGGTGGCAGGTTCAAACCCTGCCCCGGCCAAACTGCAACAAAAAAATAGCCGGGTGTTGTGGCAGGCGCCTGTAGTTCCAGCTACTCGGGAGGCTGAGGCAGGAGAATCGCCTAGGCCCAGGAGTTGGAGGTTGCTGTGAGCTGTGTGATGCCACGGCACTGTACTGAGGGCGATAAAGTGAAACTCTGTCTCTACAAAAAAAAAAAAAAAAAGCTGCAATCCCCCAGAACTCAACAGCAATAGCAGGGATCAGGCAGGTATCAGGCTTTCTCTCCTTACCATTTCTTTGGCCCAGGTGCTGCTTCTCCTCTAAAGTCTCAGTTCAGTCACAGGCAAAATACAAAATGCTGTTGGTATGGCTGGAACCAATCGAATTTTTCCCAAGGAATTTTCCTGGAGACTAAGGCACAGAGAGAAATCCAAGAGAATTGAAAACGATCAAGTCAAAGAGTTACTAAGCTGACAATATTCACATATACTTCTTGCCTCAAAGTTCTTGTTCTGTCCTTGTTGCATTTGAAAATCCTTCTCAGGCAATCTCAATTCTGAATTTTGAGGCCCTTCTACGTCCTGCCTGCCTCCTTCGCTCTCTTCCCTCTGAGCAGGGGTCCTAGGCCCCAAGATCCTTGTAAGGAAATAAATGGTCCTTTCCTTGTGATTCTTTCAGTGGATCCAGATCCAAGTGGATTTCCTGTCACTGGCAGGAATCAGTGGTACTTTGGAGTCTGACAAGGCTTGAATCTCAGCTGTGCCATTTGTTAGCTCCATGGTATTGGAAAAATTGCCTAACTTGTCAAACCTCAGAATCTTTATCTGGAAAGTGGAGGTGATAATTGATCTACCTCTCACCATTACTGTGAGGATTAAATGAGAAAATGCAAGTAAAACCACTCATGGTACTATGCTTGCCATAATACTTAGTACATAGTTGGTATTTTTATTGAGTGATGTTAATCACACGAGAATCGCTTGAACCCAGGAGTTGGAGGTTGCTGTGAGCTGTGATGCCACCGTACTCTACCCAGGGTGACAGCTTGAGGCTCTGTCTCAAAATAAATAATTAAATTAAATTAAACATAGAAAAGGTATGGTAAAAATTTGGTATAAAAGATAAAAAATGGGCCCGGCACCTATAACTCAAGCGGCTGGGGCGCCAGCCACATACACTGGAGCTGGCAGGTTCGAATCCATCCTGGGCCTGCCAAACAACAATGACAACTACACCAAAAGAAGGCCGGGCGTTATGGCAGGTGCCTGTGGTCCCAGCTACTTGGGAGGCTGAGGCAAGAGAATTGCTTAAGCCCAGGAGTTGGAGGTTGCTGTGAGCTGTGACACCACAACACTCTACCAAGGGCGACGTAGTGAGACTGTCTCAAAAAAAAAAAAAAGACAAAAAATGGATACCTTTATTAGGGCAGCTCCATTGTAAGCTTATGAGACCACATCATATATCTAGCCTTTTGTTGACTGAAATGTCATTGTGTGGTGATGACTGTGTAATATATGTAAAACATTATAATACTAATGAAATAGTACCTTAATAACAGTAATTACGTTGTTAATATTACCCTTAGTAGCTGATGCTTATTGAGTGCCTTTTTTTGTGTCTGGCATGACATGGTACTTTAATCACTAAATTATTACAAAAAACCCTGCAAATAATATAGTCCCATTTCACAGATGGTAAACCAGAAGTTCAGGTTGCTTAAGTAATTGGCCCAAACTTGCCTACCTGGAAAGTGGCCCACTGCTTCATTTTACAGATGAGGAGGCTGGGGTGGCGCTTGTGATTCAGTGAGTAGGGCACCGGCCCCATATACCGAGGGTTGTGGGTTCAAATATGGCCCCAGCCAAACTATAACAAAAAAATAGCCGGGCATTGTGGCGGATGTCTGTCGTCTCAGCTACTCAGGAGGCTGAGGCAAAAGAATCGCCTAAGCTCAGAAGTTGGAGTTTGCTGTGAGCAGTGTGATGCCACGGCACTCTGCCAAGGGCGATAAAGTGAGACTCTGTCTCTACAAAAAATAAAAATAAATAAATAAATAAAAAACAGATGAGGAGGCTATAAAGCCTAAAGAAGAGAGGCTTGCCCTGGTCCCAGTTTCTTCTTAGTATTCTTCCTAGACATTTTCTCACTAAAGGGAAAACTGTTTCTGCCTGGCTTAGTGGGAATACACAAGATTCCTAAAGATAATTGTCAAATTCAGACCCCTTGTCTATCCTCCTCTCAACTCTGCTTCTCAAAAACTTATCACCCATTATCCCCCCGACCTCACGCCCACCAGCCAGGACTGGCCTTCATTCTCTCCCAGAAAGCACCCCATTCTGGTTAGAGTTGGCCTCTCACTGTCCCAAACATACACTTTACTCATTCTTACCTGTGAGCCTTGGCAGGGCTTCCAGTCCACTCCTGTCCTGCTGTATGTCTAGATCCTGTTCATGCTACTTTAACCATTTGAGCCCTTCTTTCAGAAAGATCATCCTGACTAATAAAAATAGCGAGAGTCTTGCTGTATCTCCTAGGCTGGAGTGCAGTGGTTATTCACAAGCTTAATCAAAGCACACTGCAGCCTTGCACTCCCGGCTCAAGTGATCTTCCTGCTTTAGTCTCTCAAGTACTCAGGGCTGACTACAGGCACGTGCCACTGCACTGGGCTAACAGCTGTTGTTTACTGACAGTCTACTGTATGTCAGGCAGAATATTAGATACTACATATGTATTATTATCTTTATTCCTTGCCTCACTGCTGCAGAACAGATTGTGTTGTGCCCATTTTCCAGATGAGAATTCTGCAGGCTCAGATCTAATGCCTACCTGAGGCCTCACAGCTAGTAAGTGATAGAGCTATGGTTTAAACCAAGGCCCATGCAAGTCTACAGAGTGTGCTTTTCTCACGGCAGTTCACTGCATGTGCTAGTCCACACTGATTTTATCAGAATTCCTATAGGACTTAAAGTCAGAGCTGCAGTGTCATGTTTAATGATTCACCTCACTTTTCTCTCCAGTTGCTTTATGCTTATTTCTCCTCACCTAGGCTATGAACCCTATCCCAGCAAGGTGGATGGCACCTCCTTCCCTGACCTTCACCATAGTAAGTCTCAGCAGGCTGGCTGACTCACAGTACAGATAAAAGTATGGCCTGGTGATTGATTGGTTGATTGGGACTCTGTTTATTCTCCAAAGGCTACCCAGCAGGTACCCATTCTTGTGGATGGGAGGCCCAAGAAGACTGCATAAGAATCCTCTCTTGAGGCTGGGCTGAAGCTTCCATCTCAATGCCCTTTTGTTTAGGGGTTTAGCCCCCAGGCCTCCTGGGAAGTCTGTGTGTTTGACCAGCCTTTGCAGATGGACCATAAGCAGGAGCAGGATGTAAAGCACAAACAATTGGGGGAGGCCCCTTGAATTCCCAGGTGCCCAGAGTCCACCAGGCAAGGCATGATCCCTTCACAGCCCCTGTGTGGGTCAGACAGGATCCCAGGCACTTTTGTCTACAGCTTCGTTTCCTCTTCAGGATTCAGGTCTTCACTTCAGCTTCTCTTGCAGGCAGTCAACATCCAGCCTTTGTTGGGTTCCTCTAAGGTATGAGGTACTCTACCACCTAAGGGATATGCAGCTTCTAATTAAATAAAGTGTACATTTATTTATTCATTCTTCCTTTTTCTTTTGAGGTAGAATTTACATACCATAAAATTAACCTTTTTAAAGTATAAAATTCAGTGGATTTTAAATATTTGTAAGATAGTACAACTAGTACCACTGTCTAATTCCAGAACATTTTCATCAACCATGCCCCCAACCCCAATAAAAAATTCCAGTCCCATTTAAGAGTCATCCCTTGTCCCGCTCTCCCCCTTTCTTCCCCCCCCCATACACACTAGACCTTGACAGCCACTCATCTGCTTTCTGTCTATGGATTTACCTATTCTGGACATTTCCTATGAATGGAATCATATATTATGTGGCCTTTTATGTCTGGGTTCTTTCACTTAGACAATGTTTTCAATGCTGTAGTATGTTATCAGTACTTCAGTCCTTTTCATAGCTGAATAATATTCTATATATAGATATATTACATTTTATTTATCCATCAGTTGATGGACATTTGTATTTTTGTTTTTTACTATTCAACTGAATAATATATGCTATGAACATTTGTGTACAGATTTTTATGTGAATGTATATTATCATGTTTCTTGGGTATATACCTAGGAGAGGAATTGCTGGATCATATAGTAACCCAAAGTTTAACATTTTGTGGAACTGCCAAACTGTTCTCCAAAGCGGCCATACCGTTTTACATTCTCATAAGCAATTTGTGAGGGTTCCAGTTTCTCTGCATCCTCACCAGCGTTGTTAACATCTGAGTTTTTTACTATAGCCATCCTAGTGTGAGAGGTGGTATCTGATTGTGGTTTTGATTTGCATTTCCCTGGTGGCTAATGATGTTGAGCATCTTTTTATATACTTACTGGGCATTTATGTATCTCCTTTGGCATTTATTCATTCTTAAGGTCCATTATGGGCGATATGCTTCATTAAGGCATCGAGGAGAAGAATAAAAGATGTATTATCATGACCTCTGCCTTTCAAGGAACTTGAAGTAAGAAAATTGTAATTAGTAAATGTGAAAAGTTAGGGGTTAATGGACAAGGTGGCCTTAGTTTGGATCTGGAAGTAGGTAGTACTTAGATACAAGTCTCTTTGTGGAAAAACTTCTGAGCAGTTAGAATACTAATATAATTAAAGGCAATTTGTATTTCGTAGAAAGCAATTTTATCTTGTGACAAATTCTGAAGTGGGTGAAAACACTTGGCATAGCACTTGACACGTGGTAGACTGTTGTTATGTGTTAGTTCCCTTTGTAACCGCCCCCATTTGTTCTAGCTCTGTCCTCTCAGACGACACAGCTTCCTTTTCCTATATCAGAACTTTAAATACATGTAGTAGGAGACAGAGCACCAAGCTACATAAGCTTTGATTCCCTAAACTGGTTTCAAGTTTCCTTTCTATCCTGGTCATTTACTAATGAGACAGCCACAAAGTTTTGGTGCTTTTTCTAAATTCCAGTGTGGTATGACCATAATTGTGAGGAGCAGGGCAGTTACACCCTTTGTTAAAAATTTTAGGCTTCTTTTAATATGGCCTAATCTTGGATTAGCTTTCTTCGCACCCAGCCTTATATTCCTAGATTCTGTTAAGCTTGTAATCAGCTCAGCTTCTGAGAACCAGAGCTTCCCATGTTCTGTAACCTTTTGATTGGATTTGTTTGCCACGCTTGTTTAATCTCAGGTAAGGACCGTGCAAGGGTGTCCAACCATTTGGCTTCTTTGCACCACACATTAAATAGTAACAAACACCAACAAAAGCAGATGAGCAAAAAACAAAAAAGGTTTGTGCATAACTTTCATGATATCTGCCACCACAGATGAGCAAAAAACTCCACACATAATCTACATGTGTGTAGGCTGCAGGTTGGATGCTCCTGCAAGGTATTGCATTGCTGTATCCATATGGTGGTGGTATGGAGACTACCATGAAGAAGGGTTGGGGTTGGACCTTTCTCATCCTCAGACTAGAGGAGTTTCTTCCAAGGGGTAAGGTTCTAGGAAGCAGAACTAATCAGAGAGTATCTTCATCTCTCAAATAAACTTCTTTCCACTTAAGGCTTTTCCTTCTTTATCATTATCTGTCAGCTGGTTAGTCCTATTAGATAACTGTGGTGTGCTGAGCCATGCTAAATGTGGGAAAGAAGGGACAAGGATAGGATATGTGCCCTGGAAGGCATTGTAGTTCCTTAGAGAGAACTTGGGCTCTAATCTCAAGCTGCTACTTACTGGCTATGTAATGTTAAAGCAGATCACTCACTCTCAGAGTGTAGGTCCCCAGTAATTCATGGGATCAAATGAGATCATAAATGTCGAGTGCCTGGTGTATGTAGTAGGCAGCTGAAGAAAGGTGAGCTCTTTGAACTCCATTATTCAAGAGCTTTGCAAGATGTGAAGATTGCCAAGCATGCTGCTGTGCTCATTGACCCTGCATAGATATCTCTTAGAGCAGTGGTTCTCAACCTGTGGGTCGTGACCCACAGGAACTGTATTAAAGGGCCGTGGCATTCGGAAGCTTGAGAAATACTGTCTTAGAGCACCTGATTCTGAAAGCGCTCATTTGTGTACGGGCGCAACACTTTCTTCTCTTTTTTTTTTTTGAGACAGAACCTCAAGCTGTCACCCTGGATAGAGTGCTGTGGCATCACAGCTGACAGCAACTTCCAACTCATGGGCTTAAGCGGTTCTCTTGCCTCAGCCTCCCAAGTAGCTGGAACTACAGGTGCCCACCACAACGCCTGGCTATTTTTTGGTTGTAGTTGTCATTGTTGTTTGGCAGACCAGGGCTGGATTCGAACCCACCAGCTCTGGTGTATGTGGCTGGCGCTTTAGCCACTTGAGCTACAGATACCGAGCCACATTTGTGTACTTTCTTATTCCGTTTCCCCTCCCCCAGCTCAGACTAAGAGCTCCTTGTGGGCACAATTCACATTTGATTCATCTTGGTGCCCTCAGTGCCCAGCACAGAAGCTGGCCTGAAAAAGATGTTACTTAAGTTTTGTTGAATGGATGAGGACCACACCTTTGCCCTGACTCCCCCATGATGCCTGGTTTTATGGTTAGCTTTCTAGAGTCTATTCTTTTTTTTTTTTTTTTTTTTTTGTAGAGACCGAGTCTCACTGTATCGCCCTCAGGTAGAGTGCCGTGGCGTCACATGGCTCACAGCAACCTCCAATTCCTGGGCTTACGCGATTCTCTTGCCTCAGCCTCCCGAGTAGTTGGGACTACAGGCGCCCGCCACAACGCCCGGCTATTTTTTGGTTGCAGTTTGGCCTGGGCTGGGTTTGAACCCGCCACCCTCGGCATATGGGGCCGGCGCCCTACTCACTGAGCCACAGGCGCCGCCTAGAGTCTATTCTTTACTAAAGGTCTTGTAGGACTCTGGAGCTTGGATGTGGTGCCTCAAGTGCCAACCCTGTTAGGAGAATTTTGAGCCATTTCTCGTCTAACTGTTGTAGTGAGACAAACTTCCTGGCAACTAGACAACTGCCCAGGGGCCCTCTGCAGCTGCCTAGAGTCCTGCTGTGGGGCCAGTAGGTGGCGCCTATCACCCTTTTCCACATGTCAGGAGAGGTCCCTTGACTCCGAGGCAGCTGCTGACTCCCAGAGATGTGTATATATAGCCTTGGGCACAGGTACCCACAGAAAGGAGTCCTAGGCCACAGGTACCCGTAGGAAGGAGCCCTAGGCCACCTTCTCCTCTTTGTAGCCTTGTATCGTTGAATTTTTGTGTTTTGTGTAGTCCCAGCCATGGCACACACTGCCTGGGAAATCAGAAATGTTGCCATAGAGGATCTCAGGAGATCACCTGGGAAATCTTGCTTTCTGGCATTCTGTGCTTCCAGGAAGTCATCGTTGTGACTCCCTTGCTCTGACCTGCACTCACAAAGCACCTTCCTCCAGTAAATGCTTGCATTGTAATTGTTTGCCTGGTGTATAGCTGTCCACTGAATGTTTTGAAGGCAAGGAACTCATTTAAACACCCTCTGCTCAGAGTCCTTTAATAACTAGCCCTCAGGCTCAGCGGCTAGGGCACCAGCCACATATACTGGAGCTGGCAGGTTTCGAACCCAGCCTGGGCCTGCCAAACAACAATGACAACTACAACCAAAAAATAGCCGGGCGTTGTGGCAGGTGCCTGGAGTCCCAGCTACTTGGGAGGCTGAGGCAAGAGAATCACTTATGCCCAAGAGTTTGAGGTTGCTGTGAGCTGTGATGCCACAGCACTCTACCGAGGGTGACATAGTAAAACTCTGTCTCAAAAATAAAACAAACAAACAAAAACCTAGCTCTCAGGAAGAGTTTATGGAATTAATAGATGAATAATAAGCAGTACCTCAAAAATTGTTATCCAAATTGAAGGGTATTCTATAAAAAAAACTATCCTTACTCTGCAAAATATGACAATAGCATGAAAATTAAAGAAAGGCTGAGGAACTATTCTAGATGAAACTGAAGACACATGCAGTGTTTGATCCTGATATTGATCCTCGCTTGCATCTGGATCACAGAGGGAAAACTGCTATAAAGGATATTGAGATAATTGAAGAAATTTGAGTATGGGCTGTATATTAGATAAAAATAGTATATCAATGTTAAATATTCTGAATTGATCATCGTTGGTTAGTGGTTCTGTAAGAGGATGTTCTTATACTAGGAAATACATTCTGAAGTATTTGTGGGTAGAAAAGTATAATGCCTGAAATGAATTCTCATATGGTCCAGGAAAAATACAGAAAAGGAATGGGAAAGCAAAGGAAGCAAAATGTAAAGTGGAGTAAGAGTAAAGGATATACAAGGCGGGGGGGGAGGTTGGTGCTATTTTTATTTTATTTTTTGAGATAGAGTCTTACTTTGTCCCGCTGGGTAGAGTGCCGTGGCCTCACAGCTCACAGCAACTTCAAACTCTTGGGATCAAGTGATTCTCTTGTCTTAGCCTCCCGAGTAGCTGGGACTATAGGCACCCACCACAATACCCGGCTATTTTTTTTTTTTATTGTTAAATCATAGCTGTGTACATTAGTGCAATCAAGGGGTACAATGTGCTGGTTTCATATATAATCTGAAATATTCTCATCAAACTGTTCAACGTAGCCTTCATGGCGTTGTCTTAGTTATTGTATGTAGACATTTGTATTCTGCTTTTACTAAGTTTCGCCTGTACCCATTCTAAGATGCACCATAGGTGTGGCCCCACCCATTACCCTCCCTTTACCTAACCTCCCCCCTCCCTTCCCCTTCCTTGGCCCTTTCCTCATAGTCTTGTGCTATAGTTGGGTTATAGCTTTCATGTGAAAGCTATAATTTAGCTTCATAGTAGAGCTGAGTACAGTGGATACTTTTTCTTCCATTCCTGAGATACTTTGCTAAGAAGAATATGTTCCAGCTCCATCCATGTAAACATGAAAGAGGTAAAGTCTCCATCTTTCTTTAAGGCTGCATAATATTCCATGGTATACATGTACCACAATTTGCTAGTCCATTCGTGGGTCGATGGGCACTTGGGCTTCTTCCATGACTTAGCAATTATGAATGGGGCTGCAATAAACATTCTGATACAGATGTCTTTGTTATATTGTGATTTTTGGTCTTCTGGGCATAAACCTAGTAAAAGAATTATAGGATTGAATGGTAGGTCTATTTTTAGGTCTCTAAGTATTCTCCAAACATCCTTCCAGAAGGAACGTATTAGTGTGCATTCCCACCAGCAGTGTAGAAGTGTACCCTTTTCTCCACATCCACGCCAACATCTCTGGTTTTGGGATTTTGTTATGTGGGCTACTCTTACTGGGGTTAGGTGATATCTCAAAGTAGTTTTGATTTGCATTTCTCTGATGATTAAGGATGATGAGCTTTTTTTCATGTATCTATAGATCGTGCGTCTGTGTTCTTTAGAGAAGTTTCTCTTCAAGTCCCTTGCCCACCCTGAGATGGGACCGGCTATTTTTTTTAGAGACGGGGTCTCGCTCTTGTTCAGGCTGGTCTTGACCCCGTGAACTCAGGCAATCTACCCTCCTTGGCCTCCCAGAGTGCTAGAGACACCATGCTCGGCCCTGGTGCTATTTTTTTTTTTTAATGAGACAGAGCCTCAAGCTGTCGCCCTAGGTAGAGTACTGTGGCATCACAGCTCACAGCAACGTCCAGCTCCTGGGCTAAAGTGATTCTTTTGCCTCTGCCTCCCAAGTAGCTGGGACTACAGGCGCCTGCCACAACGCCCGGCTGTTTTTTGGTTGTAGTTGTCGTTTGGCAGGCCCGGGCTGGGTTTGAACCTGCCAGCTCAGGTGTGTGTGGCTGGTGCCTTAGCCACCCACAGGTGCTGAGCTGCCTGGTGCTATTTTTATAACTGTTCTGTTAATTTTAAATTGTTTCAAAGTAAAAAGTTAAATATATTAATAATCTATGTACTTTGATGGGTGCCAAGTTTCTCCAACAGATAGGACAAGGAATGGTCACCCAGCATTGGGCTTTATTCAGTTGATCCAGCAACTCATTGAAACTATGATTCATCTCCTCCACTGTGTGCCTTTGAACAAATAGAGCAATTGTTATAATAGCAGCTAATATTCAGAAAATGTGAGTGCTTGCACATACATTATTTCCTTTGGCCATCTCAGCACCCTTGTTAGGTAGGTCTAGCAGACTGATAGTAAGATGACTGAGTTCAAAGAGTTTAGTGTGAACTGTCCATAGTCACACAACCTGGAAGAGACAGAACAGACTCATAATTGGGTCAGTCTTTTCCAAAGGGGATGCTTTCTGAACCTTCATATCTGTACATGTGAAAAGAAGGTTTGGACTAATTGATTAGTGGGTGCCTCATAGCCACCCTCTTCCCTCTGGAGTTCCCCAGGCTGGATGGGTCATCTCGGTGGGAATAAGAACATCTAAAGATAGTCCTAGGGGAAAGTCCCCAGCGAATGTAAAAGATGCCAGTGAGGCCTTGTGTCAGTGAAGTTAGAGCATCAAGACCCCCACTGCAGTCTACTGACTCAGGCTGGGGTCTGAGGGCAGCCTTTGCTCCCTTGCTCTGCCCCTCCCAGCCCTGGATAGCAGGGTTGATAAGGCACAGATGGAGGCTGCCTGGGGATTCTAGCCTCAGGCGCCTTGCCTCGGCTCAGACAGCAGGGCCTGGTGCTGTTATTACTGTAAACAGGGCCTTCTGTGCGGCTCCAGCCAGGGCCCTGTTGCCCAGATAGCAATCAAGATTGGGTCTGCATGGCTCAGTGCTTCCAGGCCTCTGATGCAGGTGGGACAGGGCTGTCTACCCTTCAGCCCCTCCCCAGCTGCAGCGGAAGGCTGGTTCATGCAAAGGATCCGGATATCAGTTGGAACAATGCATGATTGTAGTTCAGTGGCCGCTTTGTATTGATTGGTCACAAAGAAAGAAGTGGTACCTCCCCTCCCCTGATTGGACTCACAACGGCCCCTATATTCCGGTTCAGGACTCCCTCCTACAGCTAAGGAGTTTTCATTTCTTTGAAAGTCTTGCAGAATGCCATGTCTATTAGAAATCTACTTCTCAGTTTTCATTTTGATGCTGCACATATTTAGAATTTTAAGACTTTTAGAGTTGGTAGGGATTTGAGGAACAATTTCACTGTTTGCACAGAAAAATAAGGCCCACAGAGAGTGATTTATTCTTATCACAGACCTAGATACCAATAGGGACATGACTGGAATCCATTACCCCTAACCCTGGGCGACCATTCCTTATCCCATCTCTTGGAGAAACTTGGCACCCATCAAAGTACATAGATTATTATTATATTTAACCTGAGACTGAGAAGCTGCACCCATACCTTCCCACATATGCACCAGAGCCTAAGTTCTTTAGGTACCTGTGGCTCAGTGGGCAGGGCACCCATATACCGAGGGTGATGAGTTCAAACCCTGCCCTGGCCAAATTGCAACAACAAAAAAATAGCCGGGCATTGTGGCAGGCGCCTGTTGTCCTAGCTACTCGGGAGGCTGAGGCAAGATAATCGCCTAAGCCCAGGAGTTGGAGGTTGCCATGAGCTGTCTGATGCCATGGCACTCTACCAAGGGTGATAAAGTGAGACTCTGTCTCTACAAAAAAAAAAAGAAAAAGGCATACAATTGTGAAATGGGTAACTTCCAACACCAGACAGAAGTATTGGTGAGAGATCGGTTTAGGTAAGTTCTGTAGACATTCATTTGTTCTGACCCTGAGCCCTCTGGTGTGCCAGATGTTATGGCAGGCACCTAGAGTCAAGAGATGAAGAGGTCCTCATTTCCAGAGGAACACACTCCGTACTAGGGTAGTTAGACACGTGGACAGTGTGATGACTATGTTGATACATATGTGCATAGGCGACTGTGGTGGCATCAAGGGCTTCTTAGGGAAGGCTTCTTAAAGGAAGAAACCATAGGATTATTTTTTCTAAAAAAGTTAAGGAAGTTTTATTTTGAAAAAAGGAATAATAATGCCAGGTGCAGTGGCTCATGCCTGTAATCCTAGCATTCTGGGAGGCCTAGACAGTAGGATTGCGTGAGCTCAGGAATTTGAGACTAGCCTGAGCAAGAATGAGACCCTGTCTCTGCTAAAAATAGAAAAAACCAGCTGAGCGTTGTAGTGGGTACCTGTAGTCCCAGCTACTCAGGAGGCTGAGGCCAGAGGATAGCTTGAGCCCAAGAGTTTGAGGTTGCTGTGAGCTATGATGACACCACAGAACTCTACAGAGGGTGACAAAGTGAGACTCTGTCTCAGAAAAAGGGGGCGGGGGGGAGTAATAATATGATCCCTGTCATGAGAACAAGAAAATTTCAAACAATGCAAAAGCATTCACAGGAGAAAGTTTGACCACCTCATCTCCCTTCCCCACTCAGTGGTAGTAACTGTTACCTATTGGTCTTCAGCCTGCTGGACTACTGGATCCCTGATGGTTAGGAACAAAGTGTGTTTTTCTCCTTTGATTTGTTCTTTTCCTGTGGTAGTCTTCAGTTCTGGGGCTAGGGAACCCTTCATTTTTCTACCACTGCCCTTTTAGACTATTTATTTAACCACAGGTAATTTTGAGCACTTATTATGTTCCAAGTTCTGTGTACACCCTTCATATATCTTCTTAGTTTACTCTGTCACTTCTTTAAATAGGGCAAACACTAGTTGAAAAATGATAATAAGAATGAAAGAGGCTTTTCTGTTTGAACAGTGCCTTATTGCTTACCAAGTATTTTTTACATATTTTATCTGATTGTCTCCTGACAACACCCCTCTGTGACATACATAGGGAAGGTTGGTGGTGTCCTCTCCATTTTTTAACAGATGTGAAAATAGGCCCAGGGAGCAAGATCTGTCTTAGATGAGGGAACCAGTTAAGATTCAGAAAAGCTGAGTCACTCATTCATCCACATCTCCTCACCCATAAATGGCAGAGCCTGGATTTGAACCAAGACCTTTCCTGATTATTTATTTGTCCCACTCTACTGCCTGAAAGTTGTGTAAGAGCTGGGGTTCAAGTCTTCTAGTGTGGTCTCCTCTGTGTCTGCTACCCTGGACCATCCCCACTTGGGATCACCTCCCATTACCTTGCCAAGCAGGAGACCTAGTTCATTAAGGAAAGGCCTTCCACAAGTCTGGATGAACCCAGAAAGGCCTGCCATGCCCACCCCACGTCCTCAGCCCCAGACATAGGCTGCTGTGCTCTTAGTAGCAGCCTGCATTAAGCATTCTACCCATCATCTCAGGGATGATGGAATCCTAACCTTTTCAGAGATACCGTACTCTGTCACAAGCATCGCTCTTTTTAAAAGAGATTAATTCACTTGCTGTATTTTGTCCATTGGTGAAAATCACAGGGGAGTGCAGCGGTGGCTTTCTCAGGCCTCAAAGGCCCTTTCAACTGCTCTTAGCAGGCAGCCACAGCACCCCCCTACCCTCAGCTGGCCCAGGACTTTGAAATGGCTGCCCCCAACTGGGCATTCACTTGCAAAGCAACTCAATGAAATGGAGAAGACTTGGTTTGGAAATCCTAACTTTCTGGGCTGCTCGGCACAGGGGGGAAGCAGGCGAGGAGCCCACCCAGTTTTGAAAGAGGAAATGATGGTAGTTGCATTGCCTGTAGTGAGGTTAGCACTGGTCCTTCTTGATAAGACCAGGTGTCATCACTCCTACAGAGTTCTATCCTAGGATATCTCTTTTAAAATCTTTTGGTTTTTTTTTTTTTTTTCTGAGACGGAGCCTCAAGCTGTCACCCTGGGTAGAATGCCTTGGCATCACAGCTCACAGCAACCTCCAACTCCAGGGCTCAAGTGATTCTCCTGCCTCCGTCTCCCAAGTAGCTGGGACTACAGCCACAATGCCTGGCTATTTTTTTTGTTGTTGTTGCAGCCATCATTGTTGTTTGGCAGGCCCGGGCTGGATTCGAACCCACCAGCTCAGGTGTATGTGGCTGGCACCTTTGCCACTTGAGCCACAGGCACCGAGTCCTCTTTAAAAATCTTTATAAGCACTTTGCCTAAGAGGGATTAATATACCCCATTTCACAGGTTGTAAGCAACAGAGCCAGAGTCTGAACACCAGCCTTTGGACTCCAGGGTCATTGCTTTTTTTTTTTTTATTACATTTCAGCCCCAAGACACTGCAGAGAATAATAATGCTCCATCAGGAAGCTGGGCAGGGCTGAAAAGCTGGAGATTTACTGAAGAACACCAAGATTTGCCTCCTATGGATGACCACTTAGATCAGAGAGCCCTTTTCTTCATATTTCAGTGCCACCTCCTCTGAACTCCTGAAAAGCTGGAAGGGATTATGTTCCACAGTGGACCTGTGAAGAGACTGAAGCTGAAGGGACATCATGTCCCTTCATAAGACACCACGTTCCTTCTTTAGGGCATTAGAATAGGATGTGGCAGGGTCTGCACCTATAGCTCAGCGGCTAGGGCTCCAGCCACATACACTGGAGCTGGCGGGTTCGAATTCCACCCGGGCCTGTCAAACAGCAATGACAACTACAACCAAAAAAATAACCGAGTGCCTGAAGTCCCAGCTACTTGGGAAGCTGAGGCAAGAGAATCACTTAAGCCCAAGAGTTGGAGGCTGCAGTGAGCTGTGATGCCACTGGCATTCTACCGAGGGTGACAAAGTGAGACTCTGTCTCAAAAAAAAAAGGATGTGGCAGAATGGGAGCTAGCACCCAGGGCTCCAACTCTGTCCCATATCCTTTCATTGAAACAATAGCAAGTTTAGCCATTAGCAAAACAGTCTTTTTCTTAAAAGAAAACCTTTCTTTCTTAAAAGAAAACAGAAGCGATAACTCCAAAATACAAGAGGTGTTTAACAAATAGCTCAAAATTGTTGGTGATCACAGACATGCAAATTAAAATAATAATGTGATATCCCTTTACATCCACTAGTGATTAGGAACCTGGTTATTGCCAAATGTTGGCAGGCAGAGGGGTCTGATGGAGCAGCTCTCTAGGAAAGAGAGCTATTGTGGCACTGTTTAGTCAAGGACTCATTGAGCTTAGTACATGCCCTTAGGAAATGCTCACATAGCCCAAAAGGGAACATGAGGGAGGATGCTCTTTAAGAATTGTTTTTGGTGGTTGAGAGATGTTGGGCTACCTGGGCAGGTATTCCTGGGAGGGCAAAGAGAAAAATATGGTAGATACATGCCACGGGGAATTATACAGCAATTAAAAACAAGGAGTTATTGTATACTTAGCAATATGAGCATATTTTAAAACAGAATCATCTGTGAAAAAGTAGTAAACAGGATTTTTTTTTTTGAGTGAGAGTCTCACTTTGTCACCCACAGTAGAGTGCTGTTGCATCGCAGCTCACAGCAACTTCAAAGTCTTGGGCTTAAGCATTCTCTTGCCTCTGCCTCCCAAGTAGCTGGGACTACAGGCCCCCCGCCACAACACCCGACTATTTTTTTTGTTGTAGTTGTCATTGTTGTTTGAACCCGCCATCCCTGCTGTATGTGGCTGGAACCCTAACCACTGAGCTACGGGCACTGAGCCAGTAAATGGGATTTTAAAAATACACACATATACACACACACAAAAGGAAAGAAGGAGGGAGGAAAGAGAAGAGAACCCTGCCTGGCTTAGGTTCTAGAAAGTAAGAACCTCTCTTCCTTGAGAGCCTCCAAAAGGGGCCAGGCACAGCAGATACGTGTACATTTTTGCTGAATAAATGAACAAAGGAGGGCCTAGAGCCAGCCCAGCGCTCCAGGGCTGAATTATCCAGATCATTCTGTGTGACCACATCTTAGAATCGCTTGGTATTGGTCAACTTGCCACTACCAACTTGGAAGCAGAATATTTTGTTCCATCAAAATGATTGAAATAAAGTAGGGTGGCAGGCAGAAACCATCCTGTATTGAATACGTGCTATAAAAAGCCAGGCATTGGGCTGGGTTCCTACAAATTATTGACTCTTTTATAGGTGAGAAAATCAAGAATTAGAGAGTTGATCTGCTTATAGTTATATGGCTGGAACTGAATATGAATCCAGGTCTAAGTTATTCCAAAGCCCTTTATTTGTCCTATTCTTTTTTTCTTCTTTTTTTTGAGACACTCTTATTTTGTCACCCTCAGTAGAGTGCTGTGGTGTCACAGCCCACAGCAACCTCCAACTCTCGGGCTTAGGCGATTCTCTTGCCTCAGCCTCCCAAGTAGCTGGGAGTACAGGCGCCGGCCACAATACCTGGCTATTTTTTTGTTGTTGCAGTTTGGCTGGGGCCAGGTTCGAACCTGCCACCTTCATTATATGGGGCCGGCACCCTACTCACTGAGCCACAGGCACTGCCCTCTTTTCTTTTCTTTTTGAGACAGAGTCAGTAGAGTGCGATGGTATCACAGCTCACAGCAACCTCAGATTCTTGTACTTAAGCAATTCTCTTGCCTCCCAGCCCACAAGTAGCTGGAACTATAGGCACCTGCCACGATGCCTAGCTATTTTTTAGAGACGAAGTCTCTCTCTGGCTGAGACTGGGCTTGAACTTGTGAGCTCAGACAATCCACCCGCCTTGGCCTCCCAAAGTGCTAAGATTACTGGTGTAAGCCACTGCTCCCAGCATTTGTCTTTTAATACTGCACTCAGCCCTCAAGGGCAGGAAACATCTCAACCTTCTTTCTTCAGTCTGACCTCTGGAGTAGTGCTGCTTTGAGTTTTTAGAGTTTTGGGGGCATAGTCAGGGAAACACGGATCATTGATTCACTGGAGGCATAAGGTATTCTGGTGGCACTGAGTTTCTCCTGCCTATATGCCCTGTGTTCTCATTTCTCTGCCCAAACTTCTATCCTTGTGTCTGTATAGCAGTCTAGAGACTGGTTCCCTTATCCCCATTTTGTGTTTTTCACCTTTTCAAATTCAGCTTGCTTAAGCTATCTAGGCTAATTTTATAATTCCTTTACTCCAAATCCTTGAATGACAACTACCTTTGCTGAGAGGCTAAGGAATGGCAAGTAAGTTTTCTCTCTGTTGCCAGACTCAGTAGATGAATGGTGGCTAATTGGAACCTATGTTCAGGAGGATTCTGAGGTTCTTTCAAAGGCTTCATAAAAAATTGCTGCTGGAAGAGATTCACGGTATCTGTCCTAGACATGGGAGTGTGGGACAGTAGTATGCATGCCAGCCATCTGTCAACTTCTAGCTGACTTTTTATCCAAGGGTCCATTACTGATTTCATGGAGGTTATGAACCCTGGATATTATATGCAAAAGAAGTTTTGAGTATATCTGAGCTCCTATGTACTTTTCCAGAGAGAAATTCAATCACACTCTCAAAATTTGAACATTCAAAAAATGTTACTCCCACTGCCTTGACCTCTGAGTCTGGCATTGGAGGCCCTGTATCAGCCCTGCATACCTCAGCAGCTGTCTGTTTCTCTGTTGTGAACTGTCACCCAGATGGATCTGCTCAGTGGTCTCTGAATGTTCCTTTCCTGCTTCGCAATCATATCCTGTTTCTTTTGCCTTGAATGGCACTTACTTTCTCCCACTTCTCAAATTCTTCCTGTTTCTTCAAGACATAGTTCAAGTCTATTCCCTCAGAAGCCTCTTTGTTTTTTGAGACAGAGCCTCAAGCTGTCGCCCTGGGTAGAGTGCTGTGGCATCACAGCTCACAGCAACCTCCAGCTCCTGGGCTCAAGCGATTCCTCTGCCTTCGCCTCCCAAGTAGGTGGAACTACAGGTGCCCACTACAATGCCTGGCTATTTTTGGTTGCAGCCATCATTGTTGTTTGACGGGCCCTGGCTGGATTCAAACCCGCCAGCTCAGTTTGTGGCTGGCGCCTTAGCCGCTTGAGCCACAGGCGCCGAGCCAGAAGCCTCTTTGATTTTCTAGTCTTTCTGGACTGAGGACCAGAAAAGTGAGGCGATTCCCTCAGAATCACAGTTAGGATCAGAATTCTAGACTCATAACTCTTAGAACCATGTGCTTTCTTTGTATTACATAGCCTGCTAAATGAAAAGGTCTTGTAAAGTACATTAAGGAAGGTTCTTAGCCTCTTTAATATTCTTGGTCATAGAAAATTGTTTCTGCATAAAAGAAGTTTAACATTGTAGGTGGCAAGAGGCTCCAGACTTTTACCAGAAGAAATCCTCCAAAGGAGAGGTTAGAGATGAAGGTTTCCTGACCTCCTCGCTCAACACCCTCTCCTCACATTTTTCTGAGGGCTTTCTGGTCACTGAGACTGGGTAGGGTTCCTTTGTGCTCTACAACCTATAGCCCCATTTGTAACTCTCATGGAATGTGTAGTTCTGTGCTTGGTGGTTTCTCTCCCTCTCAGGCTTTGACAGTGCCCTTGGGAGTTAGAGAGACACATCAATCAGTACATGATGTTTCTCGTCATCCTCCCAAGCCCTAATTAACTTCTTACTTCAGCAGCACAGAGATTTTATTTGGGTTGGCCCATAAAAGGATTTACTACAGATTGTGACGCAGAATGGTGTGAGGACTCAAACTCAAGCCTTTGGACTTTGCCCAGTGTTTGTTCACCTAGAACCCACTGAAAAGTAACTTCCTGGTTCCCCCAAAGCTCCTCTGCCCTTTCCTCATGAGGAGGTCCTGCTTAGCTGGCAAATCACACTCAGCTTTTTGGTATCCCTGTTTCCTGGCACTATAGTCTTTGATTTCATGCTGTCCTGAATCCTCCCTCCACTAAATTGTGTGCTTTCCTAGAATGGATCCTGTGTCTTTTCCTCACCCCGATCCTGAGTCTAACACAGGAGCAAGCACATGGCATATTGATTTCCTGAAATCAATTTAGTCTTTGTCTTTCACATTACCGGGAGCCATGTTCTGTCTAAGAGTGATGGTTCTCAACCTTCCTAATGCCTCCTTATGCCATGACCCTTTAATATAGTTCCTCAGGTTGTGGTGACCCCCCCCATCCATAAAAATTATTTTCGTTGCTACTTCATAACTGTAATTTTGCTACTGTTATGAATCATAATATCTGATATGCAGGATGTATTTTCATCGTTACAAAGGGGTCGCGACCCACAGATTGAGAACCTCTGGTTTAGAGGAAGGGTAGTGAGTTCAGAAGGACTTTAGAGTCACTATCAACTTGGGTTCCAGTTGCTACACCACCTGCCCCTTAACTAGCTATGTGAGGTTAAGCAAGTCATTTTTCCTCACTGAGCCTGTTAGCACATCCATGAAAAGAGGAGATTACTGCCATCTCCTTAGGTGGTATGAAAGTAGATGAACACACAAATGTAAAATACTTAGGGCTTGTAGAAGGTATTTAGTAAAAATTAGTTTCGTTAGCTGGGTGTTGTGGTGGGCACCTATAGTCTCAGCTATTCGGGAGGCTGAGGCAAGAGAATCGCCTAAGCCCAAGAGCTGGAGGTTGCTGTGAGCTGTGACGCCATGGCACTCTACCCAGGGCAACAAAGTGAGACTCCTTGTCTCTAAATTAAAAAAAAAATTGGTTCTGTTTATTCACCTTCTGTCTATCCCACATTGTAGAGGGCCCCTGTTCCTGGGGCCCAGAATTCAGACTTTCAGTGGTTTATGTTAAACTCTGTATTTGTTAATGTATTCAGCAATAATTGCATTCTTACTATGTGTCAGGCATTGGCATATAGGTTCAGTTAGGGTCCATGTGGACTCTTTAGGAACCTAATCTATTTTTTTTAATGTTCTTTCCATCCTTCCTTGGCTTAAAGAATTTCCAGTTTCTAAACAGACACAATACAGGAATGTAATCATTTTATAAACTGAGAACTACCTAGATAAGATGTGTCTTTAGGCATTCTGTACAAGGCATTAGGAAATTAAGGAGGAAAGAGAGATCTGTGGGCAGGATGAGTCAAGGAAGGAGAGAGTTCACAAGCCAGGATTGTATCACATAGCATGAGAGGAGGATTCGAATAGGCAAAGAGGCAGGAAGAAAGCATTCTCAACCAAGGGTATGGGAGTATAAGGATATTAAGATAAGGAAAGCCTGTTTCCTCAGAAGTTATCAGGATGCAGATTGATTTAAGGGAAGAAGAGCAGGTAGGGGAAGCCTTGGGTTGGGGGAAAGTGAATGAATGAAGGAGCTGAGATTTAGGATTTAGTTTTCAAAGGCCTGTATTTTCAGACTCATCCACCTGTCTGTTGACTGTGTCTTTTCTTCTGTGGTTATTGCTATTCATATGTCCATGATAAGCCATACATTCAAAATATTCCTCTCTTTTTAGGCTGTTATCAGAAGGTGCAGATGTCAATGCAAGGCACAGACTTGGCTGGACAGCACTCATGGTGGCAGCCATCAGCCGAAATGACAGGTGAGAGATCTTCCTCCATACAGGACTCCCTTAGCAGATCTCTGCAGACTGTGTTCCTGAATGTTCTTTCACCCTTGCCTTCCCCCTAGCTGTCTTCTCCAGAGGCAGGAGGATGAAGACAGTCCAAGTATTGGACTATACCAATACTGGTTAGTTGATGTGCAGAGGAAAGTGTTGGCCAATAGACTTAGCTATACTTCTCCTTTATAGTGAACTTGATCTCAGTCACTCAGTTCTCTTGTTTGCCTTCTTTAGCTTCAGCCACTTATTCTTTAAAAGGAAAAATTGATATAAACGGGCACTGTGGTTGAGAGACCCAGAATCCACTTCTGGTTCTGAGCCTTAATTGAATTTCTGAACTCCATGGAGACCCCAGTTCTTTATCAGAAATTACTATGAACATTTAGTAAATATCTGCTCTGAGCCAGGCCCTATGCTAGTGTTTGGAGAATCTAATACCTTGGGGCGCTCATAGTCTAATGTGAAAAAGAAATGCAGGTAAAGAGACACAGCATAGTGTAATCAGTGATGTCAGAGCAGTATGTACAGGTTATTATTGAAGCAGAGGGTGTGAGAGGACTCAGTCTAACAGCAGAGTAAATTCTCTTCATATTCTTTTGAGACTCAGCTAAGATAACATGTGTGTTACAGGTTTTAAATCATGAGTCGTTATTCCCTGATGCCCTCATTGGACCTCTCTATACACAAACATACATGTGTTTATTCTACACCACTGATACGCCACCCCACTCACCAGTCTTCCTCCCCAGCCTGCAGGTGTTTCCATCTGTAAGTAGAAGCAATGCTAAAGGAGGAGCTGTGTTCCCGTCTATGTGTAGTATTTTCAAGGTTGAGATTGAATAGGAAACAACATTATACTGAGTACTGTCAATTAGTGATCAGACAGCTAGTAGATGTGCTTTTGGGGACACTTCTCTCTGAATCTAATGGATTGTTTAACTGCTTGCTGTGCGTTAGCAGGACTGTTCGCAAATCAGTGATGCTTGCTGAGCAAAGTGAAATTGTTGGCTTGTATTTACTTAGGTTCCTAGGACTAACTAAGCATCCATTTTATGTCCTCCTCTTCCTTTCCACTATCAAGGGAGGACAAGATTTTATTGAAAATGACATACCCTTAGTTTGGATTTATTTATTCACATTACACAAATTTCTTTGGCCCCTGCTATTTGCTAGGTCCAGTTCTATGTATTTGAAATAACATCAATGATAGATAAAGATTCCTGCCCACATAGAGCTTAGTACTATACTAGTGTGGTCCCTGGGTGGAGAGCGGCATGGGCAGATAATAAACAATAAGTATAATGGATAAATAAACTATATATCAGAAGATCAGAAGTGCTCTGGACAAAAAGAAAAGTATAACTTATTAAAAAGGGAGTAGCGGGAGTTGCCTGTGGATCAAAGGAGTAGGCGCTGGCATCATATGCCAGAGGTGGCAGGTTCAAACCTAGCCCTGGCCAAAAACTGCAAATAAATAAATAAATAAATAAATAAACAAATAAAAAGGGAGTACCAGGAGTACATTGGTCAGGGCAAGTAGGCCTCGTTGGTAGAGTGTCCTGTGAATAGTCTGAAAGGATTATCATGTCCATACCAGCACAATCTGCCAAAAAGTTTCTCCTTATTAAAAATGTGCTGGCTGGGCACGGTGGCTCACACCTGTAATCCTAGCACTCTGGGAGGTCAAGGCGGGTGGATAGTTTGAGCTCATGAGTTCAAGACCAGCCTAGCAAAAGCAAGATCCTGTCTCTACTAAAAATAAAAAAACTGAGGCAAGAAGATTGCTCGAGCCCAAGTTAGAGGTTGCTGTGAGCTATGACGCCACAACACTCTCCCAGGGCGATAGCTTGAGACTCTGTCTCAAAAAAAAAAAGTGCTGATTCTCATATATTAATTACCGGTCCTCCTGGAATCATATTGGCCAGGCCTGAAATGCCAGCACCTTTGAATTGGATTTGGATGACAGGAAGATAAAGGGGCAGCACCCCTTGATTCAAAGCCGAAAGCAGAGAACCTTCTCCTTCTTTAGGGTGTTAGCAGCCCAACAGCTCAAGAGAGACATTCCAGAGTAGCCCAGTCATTTCGCCTGTAGGTGCCTGCTTAATGTATTAAGACCTTAAGGATATAGATTATAAAATAGTCTCTATCCTTAATAAGCTTTTTTTGTTATTGTTGTTGAAACAGCGTCTTACTATGTTGCTGGGCTTAGGTGATTCTCTCGCCTCAGCCTCCCAAGTAGCTGGGATTACAAGCGCCCGCCACAATGCCTGGCTATTTTTTGGTTGTAGTTGTCATTGTTGTTTGGCAGGCCTGGGCTGGATTCAAACCCGCCAACTCTGGTGTAGATAGCTGAGCTACAGGCCTGCTGAGCTACAGGCGCCGAGCCGGTCCTTAATAAGCTTAATTGTTATATGTATTTATTATTTTATTTAATTTTGAATAGGAAATAACAGAACTATAGTGCTAAATTTGACAAATATATACAGGAATTTAATTTACAATTTATTCGTGGTAACTTAAACTAAAATACAAATATAAATATACCCAGGAAAGTTAAAACTGGATCAAGATCAGAAACCATATTGGTTAAAGAGAAGATAACTATATCAGCATAGAACCAGAGGTTTTCTTCTCTGAAAATAGGTTTATTATTTTTAAAAAATAATATAGAGGAGAAAGTAAATCATCTAAATTTCCTCTATCTAGAGATTGATCATTGTATGTATATGCATTTATAATTTTACATCAATGTGACCATGCTATAGTCACTATAAATTAGATAATTAGTGAAATTGAGTATTAATTTAGATTGAAGCTTTCTGATGAGCAAGGCATAAAAAGAATACAGAAAGTTTTGTTTCTTCAGGACAGAAAAACTTTGTCCTGGCATCCCTTTATATTATCATTACATGCATCCACCAAACATATTTAAAAACTATACTGTGTGTGGTGGGCTATGGGGGGATTCAGAGGATAAGCAGTCACAGCTTTTGCTTTTAGAAGCTTACTTGAACTGCTAACATCAAGGACTTGAGTATTATGTTGGGACTCTGTCTTCAGTAGCCATTCTGCTGAAGACTCACCAACTTTCTATTGGGAAAGCCTCCTTGCCAGCCCTAGTAACAGCTTGGGTGTAGTATTGATGTAAGGAACAGTCGTTGAGGTCTGGCGCCCTTCTCCACAGTAAGCCCTCTGGAAGCCTCATGCCACAAGGCACTTGTTTAGCCTGAGTCTGGGTGTCTCTTTCTATGTTGCACTCTGACCCAGCCTAGCTAAAGGCTAAGCCACAGGGTCCCAGGATGATCACTGTGACTTAGCATAGCCTTCACCAGCTCGTGCAAATATACACAGCTTTCAGCTAAATTCAATTAGTTTTTCTTTAAGAAGGGAAAGAAATCCAATTTTACCAAACATGGACAGACGGTGGAAGGCACTTTGATGTTACAACCTCTCAGTGATGCTTTACTTAGTCACAAGTTCATAAGCAAGAAGGCTTAATTACTTGGGAAAACACAGGATTAAAACTGAACACAATGGCTGAGTATCCGCTCTCGGGCGACTTGATTCGAACCCATGCACCCAGTTCGTGTGTGGTGCAAACTTTGATGTGTACTATGACAAGCTGAAAGTCATGACCTCCTCAGGGAAGCTCCTTCAGATGGCATTTGCAGGATGTGTAGGCGGAGAGGCAGGGCCTGCCAGGCCTGTTTGCTCAACTTTGATGTCCAAGCAGCCACAGGCCCTACTATTTGCTCTTTCACTGAGGGATGGACTGGGAGCCTCCTACCTTTCCCAATGGACAATGGCCAGCAATGGACTGTGACGACTGTTGACCATTCCAGCAGCCTGGTGGACCAGAACAGGGCTTTGAGAGGTGCAGAGCCTGGGGGGTCAAAATCTGTTCATAGCAAAGTCATTTCTCCAGATGTAGCTTTCCTTAAAGCCCTAAGTTGTTGGGTACTTGTAATGGAGATGGAAATAGTTTCATGAATTTTAGCAGGTAGTTGTAAATTGAAAGTTTAAGTCTTTTCTATTCCTTTAATAAGGGCATATGAGCAGAGGATGGTGGTTTGGAAGCAAAGCAGTATGATTTATATCCTTATAATTTCTAATTTCTCAAAAAAGATGCTGTCGAAACACATGCATGGTAAAAATAATATCTAGAGCATACAAAGAACTCATACAAATCAATGATAGTCAATTCAGAAAAAAGAGATGGGTGGTAAATGAGCATATGAAAAGGTACTCAGCATTGTTAATCATTAGGGAAATGCAAATTAAAATGACAGTGAGCTACCACTTCCACACTTATACAATTAAAATTTAGAAATACTAACAATGCCAGGTGCTGGCAAGGATACATAACAGTTGTTGTATGTTGCTGATAGGAACACATGATGGTGTGGGCATGTGGGAAAACACTTTGGCGGTTCTTATAAAGGTTAAGCATATGACTCGGTGCCTGTAGCACAGTGGTTATGGTGCCAGCCACATGCACCAAGGCTGGCCAGTTCGAACCCAGCCTGGGCCAGCTAAACAACAATGACAACTGCAACAACAACAACAAAAAAGAAATAGGTGGGCGTTGTGGCAGACACCTGTAGCCCCAGCTACTCTGGAGGATGAAAGCTTAAGCCCTAGAGTTAGAGATTGCTGTGAGCTGTGACACCACGGCACTCTGCTGAGGCTGACATAGTAAGACTCTGTCTAAATAAATAAATAAATAAATGTTAAGCATACTTTTATCATATAAGCCAGCATTAGCAACTCCCAGGTTTTGGTCCAAGGAAAATAAAAACATGTATCTGCATAATGACCTGTATGCAAATATTTACAGCAGTTTTATCCATAATCACCCCAAACTGGAAATAACCCAAGTATCCATCAACTGGTGAATGGATAAATTGTGGTACATCCATACAGTTAAAAAAAAAAAAAACAAAAAAAACTCAGAAGTTAAAAAAAAAATAGAAAAAGAACGAACTACTCATACATGCAGGATGAATCTCAAAAGCTTTATGCTAAGTTGAAGCCAACACAAAAAGCTACCTATTGTATAATTCCATTTATATGACATTCTGGAAAAGACAACCTACTCTAGGAACAAAAATCAGATTAGTGGTTTCCAGGGATTGGGAGGAGGAGGACATAAAAGAACTTTGGGGGTGATGGAAATATGTTATATCTTAATTATGGCAGTGGTTACATGACTGCACATAGTTAACAAAACTTATCCAATTACACACCTTAAAAAGGATGCATTTTACTATGTGTAAACGATATTTCAATAAACTGATTTTTAAAAAGCTTAAGAAAATGGCTCGGTGCCTGTAGCTCCAGTGGCTAGAGTGCCAGCCACATACACCAGAGCCGGCGGATTCAAATCCAGCCCTGGCCTGCCAAACAACAACGACAACTATGACCAAAAATAGCCAGGTGTTGTGGAGGGCGCCTGTGGGCCCAGCTACTTGGGAGGCTGAGGCAAGAGAATCGCTTAAGCCCAAGAGTTAGAGGTTGCTGTGAGCCGTGATGCCACAGCACTCTACCCAGGGTGACAGCTTGAGACTCTGTCTCAAAAACAACAACAAAAATTTAAGAAAATGATCATTCCTTATTAATTGTGACAGTGGCATATTGAGAATTCATGTTTGTGGGTCAATATTAATTCATATTGTTCACGGTCACCTGGAATGTTTTGAATTTTTGTTGTTGGTATCTCACATTAGAGTACTACTGTATTCTGATTGTTAGTTGAGAGTGAAGATTTGTGAATTCACACCATTAGTGTTGCCATGAAGTATAATTACTAATGAATCGTAATGAATTCAGTTTATGAGTAGTGTACAGTGGACTGATACTACATATAAATCCACAAAGTGTATGATTCTTCATTCCAGCAAAGAGAAAGTTCAGGTACAGGACTGGGAGTTTGCCTTTTCCAGACCATTCTTAGGCTCTTTATCCCTAGTTTCCAATGCAAAATCACCTATATAGTGAGGTCATTGTGGTGCTTCAGGAACCAAAGATATAGAAAAGGAGGGAGGGTATGGGGGGAGATTTGCATTTGAATCTACTTGGCCATTTTGGTAGCTTTTGCAAGCCCCTACCTCAGAGAAGGTGAAGGAAGCACCAGCAGTACTGTTTGAAATTCCCCATCAGTCTCCCTCCCTTCTGCCTTTTCTCCCCAAGTGCATTTCATCAGCAACGGAAGGACTGGTTCCTGGCACTGCCTTCCCTGCTTGGCCAGGGTCCCTGAGGAACTGAGCTAATGAGTAGATAACACGCATTTGCCAAGGCCTTCCTGGATGTGGTACCTGGGCTTTGTTAATTTTAAAGTGCTGCTATCCTTGGCTGAAGACCATTTAATTCCCTCTCATAGCAGTCATTTATTTTTAGCATTTGCTTATTTTCCCTCCACCTTACTAAGGGGAGAGTGCACATTAAACCCAAGCCAAACTGCTGTCCTACAGGAGAGGTTTTATAGGCCTTTCTTTGTGGACCACCACAGCTCCACAGGTGTTCTTAGAGCAAAGAGCCAATGCTGCTTTTACAGCTAGACCACTAGCAGCCTCTGGAGAATCTCTCCTTTTTTGCTGGCTGGCTATAAGCAGAGCAGATAGAGTACTCCTGTACCTGTCCTTGAATGAAGGTCTTTTAGGGAGCCTGATCACATGGAGGTCTATCCTGCCTTAACCGTATAGAACTCTATCCCAGGGTCCTAGGTCCAGCTTCTGCTGCAGAGTGGTGCTTCCTTCTCGCCAGGGAGGCTGGGCTTTGTGCTATATGATCTCTGGACTGTAGTGATGATGACGACTATAGTTGATTAGGTGCTGTCTGTGTGTGGGCTCATGTCAGGCATTTCCCATGTTGACTGTAATTCTCAGGGCAATCCTGAAAGGGAGGGGATTATTATCCTGATTTTACAGATGTGGAAAATTAAGCTCAGAGATGCACAAGGAGCCAAGATTTGAAATCAGGTCTCTCTGAACCCCAAACCCTTGTTCTTTCCACTGATCTACACTGCTTATAGAGGGAATAGACAAGGAGTAAGGCCATGGGGTAGACCAAGGGATGCTGAGAACACTAGGAGTCAAGTTAGCTCAGTCAGGTTTCCTGATGAGTCACTATGTGCTGCGTCTGTTTTTTTGAGACGGAGTCTCACTATGTCACCCTTGGTAGAGTGCTGTGGCATCACAGCTCACAGCAACCTCAAACTCTTGGGCTTAAGCGATTCTCTTGCCTCAACCTCCCAAGTAGCTGGACTACAGGCACCTGCCATAATACCCAGCTTTTGTTTTCTTTTTTTTTTTTTTTTTTTCAAAACATCATGGGAGTACAAATTTTTTGGTTATATGGATTGCCTTTGTAATACTTGAGTCAGGGCTGTAAGTGTGCTCATCAAACAGACAGTGTTCATTATATGATTTTGCCTTTTCCCTCCTCTCCTCTCCCTGCTTGATTTCCACTAAGTTTTATTTCCCTCTCTGCACGTGTGTGCCCATAGGTTAGCTCCAATATAATAGTATATATGGTGTTTCTTTTTCCATTCTTTAGATACTTCACTTAGGATAATGGTCTCCACTTCCATCCAAATTGTTACAAAATGCAGTAGTTCATCCTTTTTATGTCTGAGTAGTATTCCACAGTATATGTGTACATATACCACATTTTTTAAGTCTACTCATGAATTGATGGGTACTTGGGTTGATTCCATGTCTTTGCAATTGTAAATTGTACTGCAATAAACATTTAAGTGCATGTGTCTGTTTGATAAAATGACTTCCTTTGGGTAAATACCCAGTAGAGGGATTGCTGGATTGCTGGATCAAATGATTAGGTCTACTTTTAGTTCTCTGAGGAATCTTCATAATATTTTCCATAGAGGTTGTATTAATTTGCAGTCCCACCTACAATGTATAAATGTTCCTTTCTCTCTGCATCGATGCCAGCATCCATCATTTTTGGACTTTATTTCTTTATTTTCAGAGACAGAGTCTTATTTTGTCACCCTCGGTAGAGTGCTTTGGTGTCACAGCTCACAGCAACCTCCAGCTCTTGGGCTTAAGTGATTCTCTTGCCTCAGCCTCCCAAGTAGCTGGGACTACAGGCACCTGCCACAACGCCCGGCTATTTTTTTGTTGCAGTTTGGCCGGGCTGAGTTTGAACCTTCCATCCTCGGTATATGGGGCTGGCACCCTATTCACTGGGCCAAGGTGCCGTCCTTAGACTTTTTAAAATAAAAACTGTTCTAAATTGGTGGGGCATTGTGGCAGGCACTTGTAGTCCCAGCTACTCAGAAGGCTGAGGCAAGGGGATCATTGCTTGAGCCCAAGAGTTTGAGGTTGCTGTGAGCCAGGACACCACAGCACTCTACTTGGGACATGGAGTGAGACTTTTTCTCAAAAATGAATAAATAAATAAATAAATACCATTCTAACTGGGGTACAGTGGTATCTCATTAAAGCTTTAATTTGCATTTCTCTGATGATTAGTGATGCTGAGCATTTTTTACATATTTTTATTAGCAATTTGTTTCTCTTCTTTAGAAAAGCTTCTGTTCATGTCTTTTGCCCACTTTTTCTTTTGTTTTTTTGGACAGAGCCTCAGCTATTGCCCTGGGTAGCGTGCTGTGGCATCACAGCTCACAGCAACCTCCAACTCCTGGGCTCAAGTGATTCTCCTGCCTCTGCCTCCCAAGTAGGTGGGATTATAGGTGCCCGCCATAACGCCTGGCTATTTTTTGGTTGCAGCCCATCATTGTTTGGCAGGCCCGGGCTGGGTTCCAACGGCCAGCTCAGGTGTATGTGGCTGGCGCCTTAGCTGCTTGAGCCACAGGTGCCGATTTTGCCCACTTTTTTAATGGAGTTGTTTTTTTTTCTTGCTGATTTGCTTGAAATCTTTATAGATTCTGGTGATTAGCCCTTTATTGGATGAATAACTTGCAGATATTTTCTTACATTCTGTAGGTTGTCTATTTCCTGTGTTATTTCATTAGCTGTGCAGAGTTTTAATCAGGTCCAATTTATTTATTTTTGTTGTTGCTATAATTGTCATTGGCGGTCTTAGTTATAAATTCTTTTCTTTTTTCTATTTTTTTTTTTTTGAGACAGAGTCTCATTTTGTCATCCTTGGTAGAGTGCCGGGGCATCACAGCTCACAGCAACCTCAAACTCTTGGGCTCAAGCGATTCTCTTTCCTCAGCTTCCCAAGTAGCTGGGACTACAGGCACCCGCCACAACCCCTGGCTATTTTTAGAGATAGGGTCTCGCTCTGGCTCAGGGTGGTCTTGAACTCCTGAG
This sequence comes from Nycticebus coucang, assembly GCF_027406575.1. NCBI lineage: Eukaryota > Metazoa > Chordata > Mammalia > Primates > Lorisidae > Nycticebus > Nycticebus coucang. The sequence continues at coordinate 65,374,720 of NC_069793.1, read as the reverse complement.
CTCTGTCAGTCCACCCCCTACGGCCTCCTAGAGTACTAGGATTACAGGGGTGAGCCACCACGCCCACATTTAAGTCTTTTATGCATCTCAAATTAATTTTTGTGAGTGGTGAGAAATATGGATCCTGTTTCATTCTGCATGTGGCTATCCAATTTTGCCAGCACCATTAATTGAATAGAAATTGAACAGAAAAAGAATAGAAATTATTTTCCTCAATGTATATTTTCTACTTTGTCAAAGATCAGTTGGATGTATGCGGAGGATTTTATATCTGAATTCTCTTTTCTAGCCTATCTGTCCGTGTCTGTTTTTGTACCAATACTATGCTGTTTTTGTTACTATAGCCAGTAGTATAGTTTGAAAACTGGGATTGTGATGCCTCCAGATTTGTTCTTTTTGCTTCAGATTGCTTTGGCTATTCAGGCTCTTTTTTAATTCCAAATGAAGCAGAGAATTATTTTTTATAGATCTGTGAAATATGACATTGGTTTTTTGATGGGGTTTGCACATTGCATTGAATCTATAAATCACTTTGGGTAGTGTGAACATTTTAACAATGTCAGTTCTACCAATCCATGAACATGGTATGTTTTTCCATTTGTTTATGTCATTTGTGATTTCTTTCTTTGGTGTTTCATAGTTATCTTTGTACAAATCTTTCATCTCCTTTGTTAAGTATATTCCTAGGTATTTTATTTTCTTTGTAGGTATTGAAACTCTGATTTGATTCTCAGCTTGACTGTTGTTAGTATCTAGAAAAGCTACTAATTTGTGTACATTGATTTTTGTAAGGGTGATTTTGAGAAATCTAAAGGCAAGCATTCTTCTTGTCCTCAAAAAGCTTCTAGTCAGAAAAGGGATAAAACAATCCCACTTTGGAGAATGAGGCAGAATGTGGTCAGTGCCACAGAGAAGACCACATAGAGTGCTATAGGAGAGATCATGCTGTGTAGAGGTAACGTCCGGAAAGGAAGCCCTTTTTCCCCCTGATTAATATGGGGGTACATACAATTAGGTTACATTGTTTGCATTTGTTAGGCAGAGTCCAAGTTGTAGTTGTGCCCCTCCCCCAGGAGGTGCACCATGTACCCTAACTTTGTGCCAATTAGGCTCTCCCTCTCCCTTCTAAAGGAGGCCCTTTCTGAGGAGTTAGGTCTTGCCACGGGATTCAGTTGATAACAGTAGGGGGTGGAGGGACTGCATGTCTAGAAGGACTGTTGTGCTCAGAGGTTCACAAAGGGTGAAAAAGTAGGATAAACTAGAACTAGTAGGAATTGGTAGGGTCTGGGACCTGAGAGTGTGATGGAAAAACCTTAACTAGCATTGGCCACAGTCTTCTCTCTGATTGTAACAGTCTTGTGGAGCAGTCATGGCCTCTGGAGCCAGACTACCTGGGTCAAATCCAGGTATTGCTTCTTACTGGTTTTATACTTTGGCAAGTTCTTTCACTTTTATGTGATTGTCTTCTTGGTCATAAATTGAGAATAATAAGCAGATCTATGTTAAAAGGGTGCGTTGAGGTTTAAGTGTGTAAATATATGTAAGTGTTTAGAACGATGCCTACCATATAGTAAGCACTCAGTAAGGGTTTACTACTTAATATAATAGTAGCATAGTAGTAATAGTGCTTTAATTTTTTTGTTTGTTTGTTTTTTTGAGACAGAGTCTCACTCTGTCACCCTGGGTAGAGTGCCGTGGCATCATCATAGTTCAAGCAACCTCAAACTCCTGGGCTTTGAGGCATCATCATAGTTCAAGCAACCTCAAACTCCTGGGCTTAAGCAATCTTCTTGCCTCAGCTTTCCGAGTAGCTGGGACTACAGGCACCTGCCATAGCACCTGGCTACTTTTTCTATTTTTAGTAGAGATGGAATCTCACACTTACTAGGCTGGTATTGAACTCCTGAGCTCAAGCCATCCACCTGCCTTGGCCTCCCAGCATGCTAGGATTACAGGTATGAACCACTGGGCCTGGCTCTGCTTTAATTATTATTATTACTGCAACTATTGCTGACTGTGAACTGTAGATAACGCTACCTTTGATTAAGGTGGGGGAAGTTACCTGTCTCTCATCAGTAGTCTCATAGGTGATTCAGAAGCAATAGGGGTTTAAGAATTTTATTCCCAATCTTTTTCATCTAAGAAGCTGGGCCTAGAACATGGGAGCCCTAAGTAGGGTACCTTGATGTGGGGCTGGCTTTTGCCCCAGGTATCCCCTTGTCCAATGCAGGACACTGCCCAGTATTTCCCTGCAAAGAAGGATGGGTGAGGGTACTGCCCGTAATGCCAGCACCATGCCCTCAGAAAGTGTGCTGGGCTTGATGTTTCTCCTACCGCTGCTGCTATAGCCGATTATCTCTGAGTAACAAAGAGTCATTTCTAATCCCATTTGGAATCGTTGCTCAAGATAATCCTGTTTTGTAGTAATGATATTCCAATTCCAACCTGCACCGTTTCTAGTTTGGCAGATGCATGCCTCGACCTCAGGCAACCCAAGATGCTGCTCTCTGGAAAGCAGTGCCAGCTCATTTGCCTAACATGACAGTCTCAGGGTACCCCTACTCCCAGCTCCCGCTCTAATGCTATGTATTCTGTCCCAGAGTTCTGTGTTTAGTGTTATCTTCATAGAAAGTGTCATTTGGAGACAGAAGAGTATCAGCTGCTTGGGGAAGGGTGTTCCATTTCTAAAGACTGCTGTGGTCCCTCTTCTTTAGAAGACCTCTTAAAAGCAGCTGTGCCATAAGCTGCTTATCTTAATAGGCTGCCAGGCTAATGGGTTAGGGGTTTGCAGTAGACATAGTGGGTGTATCTGTGTTTCAGCATGGTATTTGGGTGTCTCCCCAGACATTCATATGACTGGAACGTGATGTGGGAAATAGTATAGTCAGACTAATAAATGGTGAATGACTTGGTTCATTGTTTATGCACGAATGGACCTTACACTAGAGAACAGACTGAAGTGGTGAGCCATGGGGCTCTGTCCTATTCAGTAGTTATATCACTGATTCCATTGAGGTCATTGACAAGTGCCATCCAGGCCAGCAGATTAAATAAAACTTGAAGAGGTACAGTACATATGTCTAGTGAAAGAATTGGGGACATAAAAAACGATCCCAATGGGCAAGAGCAATGGTTAAATCTGTGTTGATAAAAATTAACAGGGATGAGTGTATAGGTCAACAAGAAAATTTGAAAACATCTATTGATGTAAAATCCAAGGTATAATACTTAGCAGTACAAAGAAGTAAGGCTAGTAGGCAACTAAAATATCAGCATGTGAGTCAGTAGTGCAACATCGGGCCCCAGAAGTAAATTACCAATAATTCAGCAAATATTTACCACACTATGTAGGCCCTGTGTGTGAGGAAGCAGAGATGGTCAAGGCCTGCTTTGGGGAGCACACAGTCTAGTTGTGTATAACATGGTAGTGAAGAACAGGATCTGGAATGAGACTGCCTGAATATAAAATCTAGCTTTACCTCTAACTAGTTCTTAGTTTCCTCATCTGCAAAAATAATAGGAGCACCTACCTCAGCATAAAGTGGTTATGAAGATTAAAATGTACATAAAACTGCTTAGTGCAGTATAGTAAGTACATAGGGTAAGTATACAATAGATATCTGCTGCTATTATTAATATTATTGTTTTTATTATTGTTGTTATTTCCACTTAAAGTCTAAGGAGATATACCGTCCCATCATACTCTTATGGATCATTTGCCTAGAGCAGTTTTTTTTATCTCCTGGCACACTTATAGTTAAACATCCGTGGCACAGTTAAATTATGTTTATCAAAAAAAAAAAAAAAAGAAACCCTAACAACCGGGGGCCTAACCACATTGGCCCATAAGTGTGGTGACCATATATTATGAACCACATATTGAAAGAAGTGGATTGTATTTAGAATTAAGCTAAGGATGCAAAATTCGGATTGCCTTGGAAACCCTATGATGGTTGATCTTGATTCCTTGGCCCTGTGCTTAATGTGCTGTGCCTTTCTTGAGCCGTGTCTCTAATTATGTCACCTCTGTCTGGGCCCATCACTGATTTTCACCCTTGTCCATCGTATATTCTCTCTTATCCCAGCTAGCTGCTGTGACCTTTGTTTTAATTACTGTCTAAATGCTTTGCAGTCCCTGGTACTTCATATTAGGGGCTCAATAACTGTTGGATGACAACTAATGGGTAGTTCAGAGAGGTGAGAGCCAATGTAGTTTGGGAGAGTGTGTACCAGATTTGGCCCCAGACAGACTTAGATTTGAACTTGATTCCTGGGCTTATTTAGTGTGTATACCTGGGTAGCTCATGTTATTTTGATGAATCTCAGTTTATTCATTTATAAACTGTGTCAGGCACCTCATTGCAGGTTGTTTTAAGGGTCTGAAATAGTAAATGTAAAGTGTCTAACATACTGTACCTGTTTTATTATGATTATTCATACCTTATTACCTTTTGAAATAAATAAAGTATTATCCTCATTTGAAGATATTGGGGCACATATTCTGCACAGGTCCCTTACTGCTTTCCTAATGTTTAATTCATTTTATGAAGAAGCTGGCTCTAAAAAGAAATGCTCTGCGTCCCCTTTCCACTCCTACCTCATGCCCCCATGCTGCAGGACCTCTAGATTTAGCACATACCAGTGCCTTTGGCCAGGCCACCTGGCTTTCTTGATCAGCCAAGAGACCAGGTTACTGAATGAGCCACAGCTCATTTGATTTTCCAGCAGATCCTCTGAACTGTGACCCCTTTGCTTCCTCCCCTCATTGAGGTGTATGCTGGGTTGAGAATAGGTCGCTCTTTGTCCTGTCTTTGGTATCCGTGACATATCACAGTGACTCTCTGCTTTAGATGTGGGAAGTGGGGAGGAGGCAGAGCTGGAGGAGCTTCTTCTGAAGCTCTCAATATTGTGTGGGGATGACCTGGAGCTAGGATCACTGCCCTTCTTGCTTCACCAACTCCAGCTGCTCTTCAGCGGTCTTTGACACGCGCCTGGCCCAGCACAGGCCTCAGCTCACACCATAGGTTTCCTCCTCCCTAAACAATGTGAGCACTCCAACCCCCTCCAGCCAAAAGCCTTAACATCGATTGATGTAACTGCCCTCCTGTGCATTGAGACTCCTCAGTGTCCTGAAAGCAGGAGCCCATCAAGGTCAGTGTGTGTCAACCTTCCTGTATGTGCTCCCACTTCTAATCTGATTACAGCCTGATCAGCAAATTAATTTGGCTGTGGCTCTGAGAAGTTCCTTGAATCCCAGGAGCTGCCACTTAGGACCACCCTCCTGTTCATATCTTCAGCTTTGCCTGGAAACTGCCCATAGCCCAGGAAGGGCCTGGTTCTCAGGAGAGGATGATGGAGGTTTTCCACAGCTAAACCACTTGTGGCCCACTTGGGATCTTCAGGTGGGAGAAGGCTGGGCAGGACAGGGACAGTTGCCTTCCACCTTTCTCCCCAACTTCCCATCAAATAAAATAACATTTACATTTATTCATCTCTTATTCACTTATTTGTGTACTCATTTAGAAAACACCTATGACCACTTACTGTGAACTGAGCATTGGGCAAGGAGCTGGGAAGTAAGGTTGAGTCATGACCCTTGCCCCATAGTCTAGTGGGAAAGGCAAATAAAAATAAACAAACAGGCCGGCACCCATAGCTTAGTGGGTAGGGTGCCGGCCACATACTCCAAGGCAGGCGGGTTCAAACCTGGCCCCGGCTTGCTAAACAGTGACAACTGCAACAAAAAAACAGCCAGGCATTAGGCGCATGCCTATAGTCCCAGCTACTCAGGAGGCTGAGGCAAGAGGATCACTTAAGCCCAAGAGTTAGAGGTTGGTGTGAGCTGTGATGCCAAAGGCACTCTATCAAGGGCAACAAAATGAGACTCTGTCTCAAAAAAATAAATAAATAAAAAATAAACAAACAATGTTGATACAATATGTTGAGTGTTACCTGTCATCATGGTGAGTACTGGATGCTGTGCAAAGAGGAAAGGCATGGACCTAGGCTGGGAATCAGATAAAGCTCAGTTGGTGTCACCAAGGAAGGGGCCCTAAAGGTTAATGAGCATCTGAAGCAGGGGACAGCAAGAGGAGTGATATCTTTGATGGCCTTTGTGTACTTCAGAGAGTTCATTGTTTTTACTGAGTCCTAATTCTTCAGTCCCTGAGTCACTGAATCAGATGGAAATTAGAAGCTCTGTAATTGAAAGACTGCCTGGAAGCAATTAACTTTTGGAACAAATGGTTGAATTCAATTAATGTGTAAATAGAAGGGGTAGGGGGATTAGCCTTTCTTAAAAAATCATCTATCTGCCAGGCATCTGTAGCTCAAGTGGCTAAGGCACCAGCCACAAACACCAGAGCTGGTGGGTTCGAATCTAGCCTGGGCCTGCCAAACAACAATGACAATTACAACCAAAAAATAGCCAGGCATTTTGGTGGGTGGCTATAGTCCCAACTATTTGGGAGGCCTAGGCAAGAGAATTGCTTAAGCCCAGGAGCTGGGGGTTGCTGTGAGCTGTGATGCCACAGCAATCTACCCAGGGTGACAGCTTGAGGCTCTGTCTCCAAAAAAAAAAAAAAAATCATCTATCTACATTGCTGCATGAATATCTAGCCTGTTGCTTCTAATTGTTGCTTTGTGTTTCATAGTGGGTGGGTGCCATATTTAACTCATCCATTTCCCCAGTGATGGACACTTCATTGCCTGCACCTCTTTACTCCCACAGAATGCTGTGATAAACAATTTCCTATATTGCCTTTTATAGATAGACCTGCATAAGAATTTCTCTGGGAAATTCAGAAGTTCTGGGTCATAGGTTAAGGTTCTTTAGTTTGATGAAGATTGGCTTTCAGAATGGCTGCTGCAGTCTGTGCCTTAACAGTGCATGAGAAGTCCCAGATCCCCATGTCCTCACCAACACTTGCCATTTTTAGCTTTCTAACCTTCGTCAATGTGTTGAATTTAAAGTCATACCTCATTGTTTTATTTTTTATTTTTTATCTTACCTCATTGTTTTAGTTTGCATTCTGTAATAACAAATGAGCTTGAGAATCTTCATATACTTAATAATAATCTTTTTTTGGTTTTCTTTGGTTGGCTCTTCTTTTCCTTGCCTCATTTTTCTGTTGGGCCTTCTGATTGAAGCTAGCATTTATATTAAAACCTGAGTTGAGGCTAGGCATGGTGGCTTACTCCTATAATCATAGCACTTGAGAGGTCAAGGCAGAAGGATCACTTGAGGCCAGCAGTTCAAGACCCATATGAGCAGCTTAGCAAGACCCCATCTCTGCAAAAAGTAGAAAAAGTAGCTAGGTATGGTGGTGCTGTACCTACAGTCCTACTACTCAGGAGGCTGAAGCAGAAGGATCCCTTGAGCCCAGGAGTTTGAGGTTGTGAGCTATGATCATGCCATAGCACTCTAGCCTGGGCAATAGATTGAAACCCTGTCTAAAACGAAAAACAAAAACCTGAGTTGAAGCAAAGTGTTCCTACAGCCTGTCAGCTACCTGAAAATCAATATAGGGAAATGAAGGGCAATAAAGTACACTTCTTGTGCTATAGACATTCTTTGCTTCCCCAGGTTAGTAAGGGAAATAGGGCATCTAGAGGTTATCTCTAGCCTTTGAAGTTGATGCTAGCATTGGTAGGCATATCTTTCCACAGATCATCAGAGGCCATATCTGGAGCTGGCTGAGAGAATTGCTAATATTCTTTAAGTCTTGTCCAGTGAGTGCCTGTGGAATAATTCCATTGAGTGGGGATATTTCCTGTTATAGAAAAACATAATTGGGCCCGGTGGCTCATGCCTGTAATCCTAGCACTCTGGGAGGCCAAGGACAGTGGATTGCCTGAGCTCACGGTTTCAAGACCAGCCTGAGCAAGAGCGAGACCCTGTCTTTAAAAATAGCCAGGTGTAGTGGAGGGCACCTGTAGTCTCACCTACTTGGAAGGCTGAGGCAAGAGAATTACTTAAGCCCAAGAGTTTGAGGTTGCTGTGAGCTGTGACGCCATGGCACTCTTCCAAGGGTGACAAAGTGAAACTCTGTCTCAGAAATAAAAGAAAAAGGGCGGCGCCTGTGGCTCAGTCGGTAAGGCGCCGGCCCCATATACCGAGAGTGGCAGGTTCAAACCCGGCCCCGGCCAAACTGCAACCAAAAAATAGCCGGGCGTTGTGGCGGGTGCCTGTAGTCCCAGCTACTCGGGAGGCTGAGGCAAGAGAATCGCTTAAGCCCAGGAGTTGGAGGTTGCTGTGAGCTGTGTGAGGCCACGGCACTCTACCGAGGGCCATAAAGTGAGACTCTGTCTCTACAAAAAAAAAAAAAATTAAAAAAAAAAAGAAATAAAAGAAAAAGACAAACCTAACTGAATGGAGTGGTATACTCCTCTACCTATTTTAGTCCAGCTTAAGACCATGAAGACCTAGCCATAGATCACAGCCCATTTGGTACTAGCTACTCAAATTTAAAGCAACAATACTTAAACCCAATCTACAACACGGCAGCCAGTATGCCAGCACCAGAAGAAAGGAGAGATTCCTTGGCTCAGTGCCCATAGCACAGTGGGTTACAGCACCTGCCACATGCCCTGAGGCTGGTGGGTTCTAACCCAGTCCGGGCCAACTAAGCAACAATGACAACTGCAACAAAAAAATAGGCCAGGCATTATGGCCGGTGCCTGTAGTCCCAGCTACTTGGGAGTCTGAGGCAAGAGAATCACTTAAGCCCAACAGTTGGAGGTTGCTGTGAGCTGTGATTCCATGGCAGTTTACCGAGGGCAACAGCATGAGACTCTGTCTCAAGAAAAAAAAAAAGAAAGGAGAGATTCCCATTGTCCTTTGGCAAATCACTTCTAAGAACAGTGCCTGCCTTCCTTGGGCCATCAGATACTGTTCTTAGTGTTCCACCAGATAGGCTTACCATCTTCCCACATAAATTACCTTCTCTAAATATAGTTCTGAATTTTTGTTTCAGAAAAAAAAACAGGCAGAAATCACTTTATTTTCAACATCTTCTTTCTGATACTCTCAGATACAGTTTCTTTTGCCTTGACTTCTGGTACCAATGTCCCTTGATTTCTGGATACTTACTTGGTTTATCATCTACTATTTATTGCACCTTTCACTCCTTGACTTCTGACTCTCTGACTCTTAATACACCTCTGCTGCCTGATGTCTGGCCCTTGATTTTCTTTTGACTATGGGCTTCTTGACACTTACTAGTCCTGGTCTATGGCTAAGTCAGTTTTCACCAGCCTTGCCTTAGCTTTCTCTGACCTGGCTAAACTCCTACCCTATTTCTGCCCTGCTATAGACCACATTTCCACCAAGCTGCTTTTGTTGCTCAAGGGTTGTGGTGAACTGTACTCATATAACCCTCTAGCTCATTTAGCTGGCTTCTCCAAGAAAGGTCTGACCACTTTTGGAGTTCTTAGGTAGAAGCTTTATGAGCATGTGAAGGCTGTCAGACAAAAGGCAACTAGCCATCTGGCTAGATATTTGGTGCCACTGTTCTCCACTGAGCAGCCATGGTTTCTTTAGTCCTATAGCAGCGCTGGTGCATTTTTGAGTTTTATTAAAAGTGAAGGGAATCATCTCTGAGGTTGCAGGATGAGTCACTATCTTAGTTGCTTACCCTCCTTGGCCTCCAAGTTTGTGAAGTGAATTGCCCATTTCCTTTGATTAAGTTAGCAGCCCCAAGGCCAGTCCTAGTCACTTCTCTCTACATCCTGCCAGACCACTGTCTGCCCTCAGGACCAGGGGCGGCATTCGTGGTTGCTTGGACACGTCCTGCAGCCTGCAAATTGGACAGATGGAATCAATACTCCTGAACCTGGAGAGGCCCAGGTAGCACAGTTAGTGACACTAGCTGCCTAGAGGGACAGCTTGCCATGGGAGGGGGTGCAATCGAATGGTGATTGGACACAGCAGCTGAGGATTAACCAAATTATGTCCCTTTGAGTTTAGATCAACAAACCCTCTCACATGTCATCTTGTGCAGAATGTAGAAGAGCTGCCTTCTTAACACAGGGCTATGCCAGCATGAGTTGTGGTAGTCATCAGGTACAGGTCTGATGTCCCCCAGATTCATGCTATTACTGCTAAGATTATATATACAAAGGAAAAAGAGTGTATTTATTTGTGGAGCTTTTTTTTTTCCTTATAACATTATGTATCTTTATTTTACTGTGAGATTATAGTAGGTATTACACCCACTGCTAGACCTTATTAATGGATTGATTCAAATATTACATTTGCATTTTAAATATTCTTATACCTGCACTGCAAATAATAGGTTCCTACTTTTTTTTTTTTTTTGAGACAGAGTCTCACTATGTCACCCTGGGTAGAGTGCCATGGCATCATAATTCACAGCAACCTCAAACTCCTGGGCTAAATGTGGAGCTTTTTATATGTGCCAGGCACTGTGGAGTTTTGTATACTGATCTCATAGCATGCCAGGGAGCTGTCATTATCTCCTATCCCCTGGTAAGGAAATGGAGACTCAGAAGTGTAGAAACTGTTCCAAGATCATGTAATCAGTAAGTGATATAGAGCTTTGATTTAAACCCAGGGGTCTCTGTGCTGTTATAAAATGCCACACTGTTTTCTCAATTTAGATGTCTTAGTTCATACTTCCCTTGACTTCCCTACACACCAACCACAGGGTACATGGTAGTAACACTTTGAGTAGTTGAGTAGTTATTATGTGTAAGACACTATCCTAAGCAACTTTATATGCAGTATCATAGCCAAATGACATACTCTTATTATCCCTGATAATTACTATGAGGTTATAAAATAGTGATTTTCTAATTTCATCATTCCTTCTATAGTTGTTTTCATTCTAAAGTAAGAATGAGCTCTCCTATTTACTTATTAATTTATTTTCAATGTACACTTCAATGTGGAATCTTACTTTATTCAATAGGTTATAATTATAATTACAGTGGGTTGTAATCCATTACTGTCATTATTCATTTTGATGCACAGATTGTTCCAGATTTTATAGCCAGTTTTCTTAACCTCTGTGCCATACTACCGATCTGTCACACATTGTTTTGCACTGTCATCAGTTTGCCTATCTGTATCAGCCTTTTTGTACTCCATTAACCTTCTGGGAAACAGGAAGACTGATGTCAGTCTTACTCTAAATTTTGCAAGAGTAAATAGTCTCCAAGTGAAAACCTGACAGATGCTACTATAAATTAAATGTATGAGACGTAGAGATGGTCTTCAGCTGCTTAGAGACCCTTCTCATTTCTCTTTGAGCTCTTAATTCATATTCTGGATAAATTATCTTTGAAAGGTATCTTTTTAAATCCTTTTAGGTAAGGTGAGTAGACACAGAAGACTGAAGTATGTTAGATCTAATATAGAAGAACCTCAGCTGTGTAGAAGATAGATTCTGGTATGACTTACCTGAAAGGACTGTGTGTATGCATAGAAATTAGTGAAATTCATTCATTCATTTCAGCAAATAATTGAGCCAGGTACTGTTGAAGATAATGAAATTCAAACCAGGCAATGTGTAGAAAACTATCAACCAGGTAATTTGTAGACAACTATCAATATTCAAAAACTAACGAAGAAGTAAAAGCAAACTATAGTTTGGTGTTTTCATAGTTATAATTAGAGTAACTTAAAATGCTTACCATTTATGCCTTACAAACATTAACAGTTTTGAAGGTTAGTAAGCCAAAGATAGCCATACTAAGAAAAATAGGAAGGACATGAATAAGGGATTCATATAGAAAGAAATACAAATGACTGGGAAGCAGCTGTGGCTCAGTGGGTAGGGTGCTGGCCCCATATACCGAGGGCCGCGGGTTCAAACCTGACTCCGGCCAAACTGCAAAAAAAAAGAAATACAAATGACTGTTAAACACATGTTTAAAAAAATTCAGCCTCACTAGTAATCAAAGGGATGCAAGTTGAAACAGCAGTATGATTCCATTTTCTGTTTTTCAGATTAACACATTCTGGAAAAAAAAGAACCTAACCTGTTGTTTTACAATAGGCGATTGTTTAAATAAAGTATGGAATAGTCTTGTAGTGGATACTGTGTAGCCATTAAAAGCAATGTTGTAGGCAAATATATAACACATAGAAGGGGTGTATGTGTGTTTAGAAAGTTTATATGATCCCATTTTTGAAAATAAAAATATGCATGTATTCATTACAGAAACTGAAAAGACATTATATGTTCTAACATAGTTTCTTCTTTTTGGTTATCTGTGTTTTCTGATTTTCTTTTTTCTAGACAGAGTCTCATTTTGTCACCCTTGTTAGAGTGATATGGCATCATACCTCACAGCAATCTCAAATTCTTGGGCTCAAGCTATCCTCTTGTCTCAGTTTTTCAATTTTAGTAGAGATGGGGTCTCACTGTTGCTTAGGCTGGTCTCGAACTCATGAGCTCAAGCACTCCACCTGCCTCGGCCTCTCAGAGTCCTAAGATTATAGGAGTGAGCCACCATACCCAGCCTGTTTTCTGATTTTTATAGTGAACATGAGCCCTTTAACATTAGAGGCAAAAAAAAGAAAGCATCAGTAGGAACATTACATAATAGAAGGAAAAAGAAAGTAAGCTAACGTATATTGGAGCATTTCCTAGGTCAAGCACTAATTTAACCTCACAGTGACCCTTTGGAGCCCTCCATTCTCACACAGCCACTGGAGTGATTTTTCTAATTGCAAAGATTGGAAAGAAACACACCAATCTGTACCTAGTAGTTACTCTCGGAATATAGATTAAGGAAATGGACGTAAGGAGAGACTTTCATTATTTAATTTAATATTTCAACTTAGTGTAAATTTTTTCTAAATTATTTAGTATGTGTGTCTTTGTAGTGGGTAGGAAAGCACATGTGATCATGTCACTTCCTCATTAAATCCATCAGTAGCTTACCTCATCTCCCACTGTCCTTCCCCTGGCACTCTGGACTACATCTTTCTCCTTTCTTAGGTAAAGCATTCTGCTCTATTGCTTCCAGGAATTATTGGATACTCCTACTTTACCATTCCAGATTTTGCTGCTTAGCCTTCCAGTCTTAAATAACTTCCTCTGGGAGGCCTTTCTTTTAAATGATTTATTTTATCATTTTTTAATTGACTGATAAAAATTGTGTATATTTATTGTGTACAACATGGTGTTTTGAAATACGTATACATTGTGGAATGAGCAAATTGGGCTAATTAACTTATGCATTACCGCAAATACTTATTTTTTATTGTGAGAACACTTAAAATCTACTCTCTCAGCAATTTTCAAGAATATAACACATTGTTTTTTGGGGGGGGTTTGTAAAGACCGAGTCTCACTTTGTTGCTCTTGGTAGAGTGCTGTGGTGTCACACAGCTCACAGCAACCTCCAACTCCTGGGCTTAGGTGATTCTCTCGCCTCAGCCTCCCAAGTAACTGGGACCACAGGCACCTGCCACAATGCCCAGGGCTGGGTTTGAACGCACCACCTTCCATATATGGGGCCAGCCCCCTACTCACTGAGTCACAGGCGCCTCCCCAACACATTGTTATTAACTATAGTCACCATGTACTTTAGATCCCTTTAACTTGTTTCTTCTGTCTAACTGAAATTTTGGATCCTTTGATCAACATTTGCCCTCCCCACCAGCCACTGGCAACCACTATTCTACTCTCTGCATCTGTATATTCAGTTATTTTTAGATTTTACATGTGAGTGAGATCATGCAGTATTTGTTTTTCTGTACCTGCTTTATTTCACTTCCAATATTCTCCAGGTTCATCTAAGTTGTTGTACATGATAGAATTTCCTTTTAAGGTTGAATAGTATTCTATTGTGTATATACAGCACTTTTCTTTATCTTTTCATTTGTTGATGGACATTTAGGCTGTTCCTGTTTCTTGACTATTGTGAATAATGCTGCAGTGAACATGAGTTTAGATACCTCTAAACATGAGTTTAGATACATGAGTTTAGAGTCTAGATACCTCTTTGACATCACTGATTATATTTCCTGTGGATATACATATATACACCCCTAGTAGTGAGATTACTAGATCATATGGTAGTTCTATTTTTTCTTTTTTGAAATTACTAGATAATATGATAGTTCTATTTTTTTTTTAGACAGAGTCTCACTCTATCGTCCTCAGTAGAGTGCTGTGGCATCACAGCTCACAGCAACCTCCAACTCCTGGGCTTAGGCGATTCTCCTGCCTCAGCCTCCTGAGCAGCTGGGACACAGGCGCCCACCACAACATCTGGCTATTTTTTTTTGTTGCAGTTTGGCCAGGGCTGGTTTCAAACCCTCCACCCTCGGTATATGGGGCCAGCGTCCTACCCACTGAGCCATAGGCATCACCCAATAGTTCTATTTTTATTAATAATTTTCTGAGGAACTTCCATGCTGTTTTTCATAATGACTACTAATTTACATTCTTAACAACAGCGTGCAAGGATTCTCTTTTCTCAACATCTAAGTCAGTGCTTATCTTTTTAACAGCCATTCAACCAGGTGTGAGATGACATCTCTTTGTGGTTTTAATTTGCATTGCCCTGATGATTAGTGATATTGAGCATTTTTTCATATACCTTTTGACCATTTATATATCTTTTAAGAAATGTTTACTTAGGTCTTTGCTTACTTTTTAATTGGGTTCTTTTCTTGCTATTGAACTATTCAGCTTCCTTATATATTTTGTATATTAACTCTCTATCAGATGTATGGATTGTAAATACTTTCTCCCATTTCATAGGTCTTTGCTTCATTCTGTTGATCATTTCCCTTGCTGTGCAGAAACTTTTTAGTTTGATGCAATCCCATTTCTCTAATTTTAGTTTAGTTGCCCGTGCTTTGGAGTCATATCCAAAAAATCATTGCCCAGACCAATGTCATGGAGCTTTTCTCTTGTGCTTTCTTCTAGTAGTTTTACGCTTTTGAGCTCTTATGGCTTAAGTCTTTAGTCCATTTTTTTTTCTTTTTTGAGACAAAGTCTCAAGCTGTCATCCTGGGTAGAGTGCCATGGTGGCACATCTCACAGCAAGCTCAAACTCTTGGGCTTAAGTGATTCTCTTGCCTCAGCCTCCCAACTAGCTGGGATTACAGGTGCCCACCCCAACGCCTGGCTATATTTAAAAAAATTTTTTTTTAGAGACCCAGTCTCACTTTGTCGCCCTTGGTAGAGTGCTATGGCATCACAGCTCACAGCAACTTCCAGCTCTTGGGCTTAGGCGATTGTCTTGCCTCAGCCTCCCGAGTAGCTGGCATCCAGCTACAGGCATCCGCCACAATGCCCAGCTATTTTTTTGTTGCAGTTTGGTCGGACCGGGTTTGAACTCACCACCCTCGGTATATGGGGCCAGCACCCTACTCACTGAGCCACAGGGAGTTGTCGTTGTTTTAGCTGGCCCAGGCGAGGTTTGAGTTGATTTTTATATATGGTATGAAATGAGGGTTGAATTTGTTTTTTATTTATTTATTTATTTATTTGTTTTGTAGAAACAGAGTCTCACTGTACCGCCCTGGCATAGAGTGCTATGACGTCACACGGCTCACAGCAACCTCTAACTCTTGGGAGGTTGAATTTATTCTAAATATAGATACTCAGTTTTCCCAGCACCATTTATTGATAAGGCTGCCCTTTGCTCATTGTATTTTCTTGGCATCTTTGTTGAAAATTGACCATAAGTGTGTAGATTTGTTTCTTGGTTCCATTGATCTCTGTGTCTGTTTTAATGCCAATACCATGTTTTTGGGTTACTATAGCTTCATAGTATATTTCGAAGTCAGATAGTATAATGCTTCCAGTTTTGTTTTTTGCTCAAGATTACTTTTTGGGGGTAGTGCCTGTGGCTCAAAGGAGTAGGGCGCCTGCCCCATATTCCAGAGGTGGCAGGTTCATACCCTGCCCCAGCCAAAAAAAAAAGATTGCTTTGTTGATTCAGGGTCTTTTCTGGCTCTGTGCAAATTTAAAGGCTTGTTTTCTATTTCTATAAAAAAAATTATTGGAATTTTGGTAGAGATTTCATAAAATCTGTAGATTACTTTGGATGATACAGACATTTTAACAATATGGTTTCTTCCAATGATGAACACCAGATATCTTCCCATTTATTTGTGTCTTTTTCAATGTTTTATAGTTCTTTTTTTTTTGTGTGTGTGTGTGTTTTTTGGCCGGGGCTGGGTTTGAACCCACCACCTCCGGCATATGGGACCGGCACCCTACTCACTGAGCCACAGGCGCCGCCCTGTTTTATAGTTCTTAATGTTATAGGTCTTTCATCTCCTTGGCTAATTTTATTCCTAAGTATTTCATTTTTTCTTTTGTAGCTATTATAAATGAGATTGTTATTTCTCTTTTGGATTTTTGGTTGTTAGTGTATAGAAATGTTACTGATTTTTTTTTTTTAGAGACAGAGTCTCACTTTGTTGCCCTTGGTAGAGTACTGTGGTGTCACAGCTCACAGCAACCTCCAGTTCTTGGGCTTAGGCAATTCTTTTGCCTTAGCCTCCCAAGTAGCTGGGACCCCAGGCGCCTGCCACAACACCTTCCTATTTTTTTGTTGTTGTAGTTTGGCTGGGGCCATACTGATTTTTATGTCAATTTTGTATCCTGTAAGTTTACTGAATTCACTTATTAGTTCTAACAGATTTGGGGAGGAGCATATAGTCTATACCTTGAGTTTATATTGTTTGTAAACAGGACAGTATTTTTCTTTTCCAATTTGGTAGCCTTCCCCCTCACTGCCCTCCACCAAGGCAGAGTTTCACTTTGTCACCCTGGGTAGTGTGCTGGGGCATCATTGCTCACAGCAACTTCGAACTCTTGGGCTCAATCTTCTTGCCTCAGTTTTTAGTAGAGATGGGGGTCTCACTTCTGCTCAATCTGGTCTTAAACTCACGAACTTAAGCAATTCACCCACCTTGGCCTCTTAGAGTGCTAGGATTATAGGCATGAGCCACTCCACAATTTGGCTGCCTTTTATTTCTTTTTCTTACCTAATTGCTTTGGCTAGGGCTTTCAGTACTGTGTTGAATAAAAGTAACAAGAGCAAGCATCCTTGTCTTATTCCTGATCTTAGAGGAAAAGCTTTCAACTTTTTGCTGTTTTTTCTTTTGTTTGTTTGTTTTTTGAGACAGAGCCTCAAGCTGTTGCCTTGCGTAGAGTGCTGTGGCATCACAGCTCACAGCAACCTCAAACTCTTGGGCTTAGGTGATTCTTTTGCCTCAGCCTCCCAAGTAGCTGGGACTACAGGCACCTGCCACAATGCGCTGCAATTTGTTTTTTGTTGTTGTTGTAGTTGTCATTGTGTTTAGCTGGCCCTGGCTGTGTTCGAACCTGCCAGCCCCAGTGTGTGTGGCTGGTGCCCTAACCACTGAGCTACAGGTGTCAAGCCAAGCTTTCAACTTTTCACCTTTAAATATGATATTAGCTGTGGATTTGTCATATATGGCCTTTATTATGTTGAGGTATATTCTCCTTCAATACCCAATTTGTTTATTTTTTATCATGAAAGGATACTGAATTTTGTCAAATGCTTTCTCTGTATCTACTGAGATGATCATATGGCTTTTGTCCTTTATTCTGTTAATGTGGTGCATCACATTTGTGCATAGCAAACCATCTTGTATCTCAGAGATAAATCCTACTTGATCATAGTAAACGATCCTTTTAATGTTGAGGAATTTTGCCTCTGTGTTCCTCAGGAATATTGGCCTGTAATTTTCTTTTCTTTTAGTGTCCTTTGTCTGGCTTTGATGTGAGGGTAATGCGACCCTTGTAATGAATTTAAAAGTATTTCTTCTTATTCATTTTTTGGAAGAATTTAAGAAGGATTGGTATTAGTTCTTCTTTGTGTTTAGTAGAATTCAATAGTGAAGCCATCAGTGTTTTTTTTGTTTTTTATTTATTTATTTTTTTTTGTTTGGTGATTTCCTTCTTTTTTTATTTTTTTGTAGAGACAGAGTTTCACTTTATGGCCCTCGGTAGAGTGCCGTGGCCTCACACAGCTCACAGCAACCTCCAACTCCTGGGCTTAAGCAATTCTCTTGCCTCAGCCTCCCAAGCAGCTGGAACTACAGGCGCCCGCCACAACGCCCAGCTATTTTTTGGTTGCAGTTTGGCCGGGGCCGGGTTTGAACCCACCACCCTCGGTATATGGGGCCAGTGCCTTACCGACTAAGCCACAGGCGCCGCAGCTGTGTACATTAATGCCCCGATCATGGGGCATCATGCACTGGTTTTATAGACCATTTGACATATTTTCTTTTTTTTTTTTTTTTTTTTTTTTTTTTTTTGTATAAAATTTAAATTTTATGACCATTTTTGCACCTTTTTACACTTAACACAATGGAAATGTTCATATTCATTTTTCCTCCAAAGGAAAAACTTCTGATTCATGACTATGTTGCACAGTAGAATAAAAATATGAATTCAGGTACTTAGTCAAGTTTTTAAAGAATGCAAAGAACAGACAGGATTTTACTTCCAAAATCTGAAGTCATCAACATGATTTTGTAGTACTGTATCTCAGGCTGTACCTAAATATTCATTATTATTCTGATGAAGATAACCCCCTAGTCAGATTTTTTAAAAAGCCTCTGCCCCACCACAACTTCCTGAGATCTGTGAAGAAACTAAAGTCTTGTGATCAGACTCCATATAGTACTGGCAGTTCTGTAATCGTAGGGAAAAAATGGTGACCGATTCTATGTGTCAATTAGTTGTAGTCTGCTGATCTGATTAGAAGCCTTGACAAATGCTTGGTGGCGATTGCAAATAACTGCCAAGCATACAGGGATGATACAGTAGCCCACCGTTTTGGGATCAGCTCTTGTACAAGAGTAAAGGAACAAAAACATCTGTAAGTAAGGTATCAGAAAAATAATTGTCCACAACCAAAATGGCAGGGAGAGTAACCGAGCTTTCAAGGAGTGTGTCCATGTGGTTCCTTCAAGGGGCTCCTCAGGGTGCTGTTGAATGTGTTCCAAGGCCAGCCTGTTGTAAGTCTCATTGATTTCAAAAACATAGTAAAATGCTGCTGCACTTGCTAAAAGATACAATCCCACTCCAATCCATCCCATCCGCTGACGGAAGTTCATCATTCTCCATGCTCTGTGCAATGGTCCCGAAAATCTTCCTGTTCCCACAGCAAGCGTTAAAGAGTCACTCAGTTCTGAATAATCGGGTGGCTTTGGCATTTCAGAGAAAGCACCATACAAGAAATCCCCTGGGTCACCCGGCTTGGACAGAGGTGAACGCCGCCAGCCTGCAGCGCAAGCTAACTGTGATTAAGTACAACGTGACTGCAGCCGGTCACGCGCCAGCCCAGCCCCAGTCGCCGATGCCGAAGCCCCACTCGGGGCAGCCGGCCGGGCCAGGAGACTCCCCAGCCGCCAGGGCCTCCCCGGCAGCCGGCCCCGCCCCCTGCCGCGCTGCAGCGCCGGCGCGGGCGACCAGTGCTTTGCAAGTGAAGCCAGGCCCTGGCTTCACCGCCCTGCGGCGCCGATGCCCGGCGCCCCGCAGGGTCCGCCAGCCGAGCCTTCCGGCAAATCTGAGGAGGTCCCGGGTCTCACCTTCCTGTCCCCTATTTGACATATTTTCATCACACTGGTTAACATAGCCTTCCTGGCATTTTCTTAGTTATTGTGTTAAGACATTTATATTCTACATTTACTAAGTTTCACATGTACTCTTGTAAGACGCACCTTGTAATCCCACCAATCACCCTCCCTCCATCCATCCTCCCCCCCCTCCACTCCCTCTCCCCCTTTCCCATATTCTTAGGTTGTAACTGGGTTATAGCTTTCATATGAAAGCTATAGTTAGTTAAATTAAAGTTAAACTATAGTAAGCTATAGTAAGTTAAATTAGTTTCATAGTAGGGCTGAGTACTTTGGATACTTTTTCTTCCATTCTTGAAATACTTTACTAAGAAGAATATGTTCCAGCTCCATCCACGTAAACATGAAAGAGGTAAAGTCTCCATCTTTCTTTAAGGCTGCATAATATTCCATGGTGTACGTATACCACAATTTATTAATCCATTCGTGGATCACTGGGCACTTGGGCTTTTTCCATGACATAGCAATTATGAATTGGGCTGCAATAAACATTCTGGTACAAATATCTTTGTTATGATGTGATTTTTGGTCTTCTGGGTATATACCTATAGGATTGAATGGCAGATCTATTTTTAGATCTCTAAGTGTTCTCCAAACATCTTTCCACAAGGAATGTATTAATTTGCATTCCCACCAAGCAGTGTAGAAGTGTTCCCTTTTCTCCACATCCACGCCAACATCTCTGGTCTTGGGATTTTATGATATAGGTTAATCTTACTGGAGTTAGATGATATCTCAAAGTAGTTTTGATTTGCATTTCTCTGATGATTAAGGATGATGAGCATTTTTTCATATGTCTGTAGGCTGTGCACCTGTCTTCTCCCTTGCCCAGCCTGAGATGGTATCACTTGTTCTTTTCTTACTTACACGTTTGAGTTCTCTGTGGATTCTAGTTATTAAACCTTTGTTGGAGGCATAACCTGCAAATATCTTCTTCCATTCTGAGGGCTGTCTGCTTGCTTTACTTACTGTGTTCTTAGCTGTGCAGAAGCTTTTTAGTTTGATCAGATCCCAGTAGTGTATTTTTGAAGCTGCTTCAATTTCCCAGGGGGTCCACCTCATAAAAATATTCTCCCAGGCTGATTTCTTCAACAGTTTTCCCAGCACTCTCCTCTAGTACTTTTATAGTTTTATGTCTTAAGTTTAAATCTTTAATCCAGTGAGAGTCTATCTTAGTTAATGGTGAAAGGTGTGGGTCCAGTTTCAGTCTTCTACAGGTCACCAGCCAGTTCACCAGGCACCATTTGTTAAATAGGGAATCTTTTCCCCACTGAATGTTTTTAATTGGCTTGTCAAAGATCAAATAACAGTAAGTAGTTGGGTTCATCTCTTGGTTCTCTATTCTGTTCCATGCATGTACCTCTCTGTTTTTGTGCCAGTACCACGCTGTTTTGATCATTATCAATTTATACTATAGTCTGAGGTCCAGTAGTGTGATTCTTCCTGCTTTGTTTTTATTCCTGAGTAATGTCTTGGATATTGAAGGTTTTTTCTGATTCCATATAAAACAAAGTATTATTTTTTCAAGATCTTTAAAGTATGACAGTGGAGCTTTAATAGGGATCGTGTTAAAATTGTATTTTGCTTTGGGTAATATGGACATTTTAACAATGTTGATTCTTCCCAGCCATGAGCATGGTATGTTTTTCCATTTGTTAACATTTTCAGCTATTTCTTTTCTTAGAGTTTCATAGTTTTCTTTATAGAGCTTTTTCACATCCTTTGTTAGATAAACTCCCAAATATTTCATCTTCTTTGGCACTACTGTGAATGGAATAGAGTCCTTAACTGTTTTTTCAGCTTGACTATTGTTGGTATATATAAAGGCTACCGATTTATGAATGTTGATTTTATAACCTGAGGTGCTGCTGTATTCCTTGATCACTTCTAAGAGTTTTGTAGTTGAATCCCTGGTGTTTTCCAGATATACAATCATATCATCTGCGAAGAGATGGCAGCTGTCATTGTTTGGCGGTCCCGGGCTGGATTTGAACCCACCAGCTCAGGTGTATGTGGCTAGAGCCTTAGCCGCTTGAGCCACAGGCACCAAGCCTATAATTTTCTTTTCTTGTTGGGTCTTTACCTGGTTTTAGGGATCAGGGTGATGTTTGCTTCATAGAACGTGTTGGGTAGTCTTCTTTCTTTTTCTATATTTTGGAACAGGTTGAGTAATATAGGTACAAGTTCTTTTTAAAGGTTTGGTAGAATTCTGATGTGAAGCCATCTGGTCCCGGGCTTTTCTTTTAAGGGAGATTTTGTATGGTTGATGCTATTTCAGAACTTGATATTGGCCTTTTCAACATTTCTACTTGATTCTGGCTAAGTCTTGGAAGTGCTTCCAAGTATTGGTCAATTTCCTTCAGATTTTCATATTTCTGAGAATAAAGTTTCTTGTAATATTCATTAAGGATTTTTTGAATTTCTGAAGAGTCTGTTGTTATTTCGTCTTTGTCATTTCTGATTGATAAAATTAGAGATTTTACTCTTTTTTTCCTGGTTAGTTTAGCCAAGGGTTTATCTATTTTATTGACCTTTTCAAAAAACCAACTTTTTGATTTATTGATCTGTTGTATAATTCTTTTGTTTTCAATTTCCTTTAATTCTGCTCTAATTTTGGTTATTTCTTTTCTTCTACTGGGTTTGGGTTGGAATGTTCTTCCTTTTCCAGTTGCTTGAGAGAGATGTCCCATTAAGTTGTTAACTTCCTCTCTTTCCGTTCTCTTGAGGAAGGCTTGCAGTGCTATAAATTTCCCTCTTAAGACTGCTTTCACGGTATCCCAGAGGTTCTAATAATTCGTGTCTGCATTGTCATTATGTTCCAAAAATTTGGCAATTTCTTTCTTAATCTCATCTCTGACCCACCTATCCTTCAGCATAAGGTTATTTAACTTCCATGTTTTTGTATGAGTATGCAGATTCCTGTTGTTACTGAGTTCAACTTTTATTCCATGGTGGTCTGAGAAGATGCAAGTAATAATTTCTATTCCTTTAAATTTACTGAGGTTAGACTTGTGACCTAAGATGTGATCGATTTTGGAGTATGTTCCATGGGCTGATGAAAAGTATGTATATTCAGTTTTGTTGGGATGAAATGTTCTGTAGATGTCTGCTAAATCCAAATGTTGGATGGTTAGGTTTAAATCTAAAATTTCTTTGCTCAGCTTCTTCTAGGAGGATCTATCCAACACTGCCAAAGGAGTGTTAAAATCTCTGACTATTATTTACCTGGAGGAAATCAAGTTGCTCATGTCTGTTAGAGTTTCTCTTATAAATTGAGGCGCATTCTGGTTGGGTGCATAAATATTAATAATTGAAATATCATATTGAGGGCGGCGCCTGTGGCTCAGTCGGTAAGGCGCCGGCCCCATATACCGAGGGTGGCGGGTTCAAACCCAGCCCCGGCTTAACTGCAACCAAAAAAAAAAATAGCCGGGCGTTGTGGCGGGCGCCTGTAGTCCCAGTTACTTGGGAGGCTGAGGCAAGAGAATCGCTGAAGCCCAGGAGTTGGAGGTTGCTGTGAGCTGTGTGAGGCCACGGCACTCTACTGAGGGCCATAAAGTGAGACTCTGTCTCTACAAAAAAAAAAAAAAAAAGAAATATCATATTGAGTATTACCCTTAAACAAATATGAAGTTACCATTCTTATCCTTCCTTACTTTTGTTGGTTTAAAGCCTATGTATCTCCAAATGGAATTGCCACACCTGCTTTTTTCTGATTACCATTTGCCTGAAATATGGACAACCATCCTTTCACCCTGAATCTATATTTATCTTTTAAGGTAAGGTGTGATTCTTATATGCAGCAAATATCTGGCCTGAGATTTTGTATCCAGACAGCCAACCTGTGCCTCTTTAGAGGACAGGTTAAGCTGTTCACATTAATGGAGAATATTGATAAATCTGATAAAATTTGGGGTATTGAGTTTTTCGAAAGTCCAGTGGACATTTTTAATCCTTTCACCACTGCGGAAGTTGGAGTTCGATCAAACGTTTCTGAGTGAGTTTACTTTTGTGGTAGAGGATTTGGCTGGTCATTATGGAGGATAGTTCTGAGAATAATATCCCAAAGAGCTCGTTTGGTTATGGCAAATTTCTTCAACATGTAAATGTCATTAAAGTATTTAATTTCTCCATCATAAATGAAGCTCAGTTTAGCTGGATACAGGATCTGCAGTTGAAAGTTATTTTGTTTTAGGAGATTAAAGGTTGATGACCACTGTCTTCTGGCTTGAAAAGTTTCAGCAGAGAGCTCTGCAGTCATTCTAATATTCTTCCATTTGTAGGTAATGGTTTTCTTACATCTGGCTGCTTTCAGAATTTTCTCCCTCATATTAACTTTAGTGAAGTGAATTGTGGTGTGCCTGGGGGATGTTCAGGTTGAGTCGTGCTGGGGTTCTGCAACTGTCTGCTATCTGAATTTCAGAATCTCTTGGCATGTCTGGAAAATTCTCTTTCATAATTTCATGGAGAAGGGCTTCTGTGCCTTGCAAAGCTACTTCATTGCTTTCAGGGATTCCAATGAGGCGGATATTAGCCTTCTTCGAATTATCCCAGAGCTCTCTGAGAGAATGATCCGTTTTTGCTCTCCATTTCTCTTCCTCTTTGAGAGTTTGAGAGCATTCAAAAGCTTTGTCTTCAATGTCAGAAATCCTTTCTTCTGCTTGCTCCACTCTGTTACTGAGAGATTCTACTGTATTTTTCAGATCTTTGAGGACTGCAAATTCTTGCTTCAATGTGTCAAAGTCTTTGGTGGTTTTGTCTTTAAATTCGTTGAATTCTTGAGACAACTTTTGAATTTCTCCTCGAATTTCTAATTCCAACTTTTGAATTGCTCCTTGAATTTCTAATTCCAAATTTTCCTCCATTCTATTAATCTTGTGTGCAATCCAAATTATGAATTCAATTTCTGACATCTCGGCTATCTGTTTATGAATGGGATGTTCAGTTATATCTGCCATATCTTTCCTTTGGTGGGAGGGTTGATCTACTCTGGTTATTCATGTTACCAGAGTTTTTTCGCTGATTCCGCCCCATGATTATCTTATACCATTTGACTTTTCCCCTGGAGCTTTGCCAAGGACCCATACAGTGCTACAGCCTGAGAAACTGGGGACCTGTTTGGTGTGGTGGGGCTAAGTGGCTCTGTCTTGTTTTCAGCTGTTCTCTGTCTGACCCTAGTGAAACAGTTACTCTGGATTGAAGTCTCAGCTGTGGAGAAATACCAGCAGTTAAGTCACCCCACCCGCCACAGGCAACAATTGGAAAAGGAAAGTCAAATCTTGCTACAACCACACACCCAGGGCACCACTTGGATAGTCCTCGGGCGATCGGCTCAGTTCAAAAGGTCCAAATCAATTGTCTCAGTCAGCACCTGTCTCAGGTGGGAGAGTTTAAAAGGTGTCTGGCAACTAGATTGCAGGGTCTGCTGATAACTCAAATATGACTTGCTCTGGTGCTCCATGAGATCAGGAGGATCCACCCAGCAAATAGATTAGTCTGGGAGGGTTGATGCCTCCTTCCCCACCTTGCACCTCTGTCACCCCCAGTCACTGATAACCCCCAGGGCTGTGACTCAGTTGCCTCCAATAAGCAGATACTCTAGAGGTTGGCACCTCCCTGAATCACAAGGAAATCTATGTCTTCTCAGCCAGGGCACTGCTCTCTGCCTCTATCCAGCAGTGGGAGGTGAGGCCTGACAACCTCAGGCACTGAGGGTGTTCAATCAGTTCCAGCCCTGCCCCTGATTGATGTTACTGACAGAACAGAACAACTTTGCAGAATTTGTTTCTGTCCTGGCTAAATTCCCCTGCAGAAGACAAGCTGTGTTGAGTTCTCAGAACCTGCGCCTCAGGCCCTGTCTTTGGTGCTGCAGGTTTGTATTCACAGCATGGTTAGCTGTCAGCCCTCCTTTGCTAGGCTGATGATTCCCTGGGGGCTGGGTGCATCTTAGGCTCAGTAAAGTGGGTCAGCCCCGCCCTGGGAGTCAGCCGGCACTGTGCGTGCGTTTTCTAGTCCCCGCGGTCCATCCAGGCTGGTAACGCCTCAGGTAAACCCTTTACTCACAGGGCCTGTGTTTCTGTCCCAGATCTGTTCTGCCGGTGGTTGCCACCTGAGAAGATGCCCAGCCTCCTCTGGTTGCCCTGAGAGACACGGGGTGTGAGTCCAGAATATCCAGGGGTGAGCCCTATTATTGCCAAAAACAGCTACTGCTCTGTGCCTCGGGGCACTGCTGCTCTGGCGTGGTTCCCTCTCAGCCGACCGTCCTCTCCTCACTCCTGTGCCACAGAATCAACACTGACCAGCAGCTGTCCAGGCCCTGTCCACACCCCTCAAGAAATCGCCCTAGAATCTGGACTCCTGGGGGACAGGCCTCCAGACCTCAGAGTGAGAGTGGAGGGGAGTGCTGGGAGCTCAGACCTGCAAGTAGAGAGTATATACAGTTTTACACAGTTTTATGCCTGGCAGGAGAGCGCCATAGCACCCTAGTAAGGGAAGTAGGTCCAGTTTTTAGAGGGTCTCTTCTGTGGAGTATAATGGGAGGACTTTTGAACTCTGCTCATTTTTTTATGGGATACTTGGAGCCATGCTCATGGGGGAGGGGACTCCCGTCTGCTTGGTGATGGATTTTATACCTTTTATTTGTATCCTTGGGGTTGCAGCTCACCTCAGTAGAGTTAATTTGGGCTCTTCAACCTTCTCTCTTGGTGCAGCTCTAATCTGACAGGTTGCTTGCTAAATTTCTGTACTTTAACTCTCCTTCTGGATGGGAGCCTCTGCAGAAAGCTAGTTCAGTCAGCCATCTTGTCTCCGCCCCCTAAGCCATCAGTTTTTGGGCTTTTCTTTGATGAGAGACTTTTTGTTATTAGTTCAATCTTTTTATTTATTATAGGCCTGTTCAGACTTTCTATGTCTTCATGATTCAGTCTTAGTAGGTTTTATGAGGTCTGGCAATTAAGTTTGTAAACTCATCCGAGGAAAAGTGCTATACCTCATTGCTGAATATCACTATGGTCACTTCAAAGTACTTCTCTTGGGAAGCTATGCACTGATACCAACACCTAGTCACCCTTCAAAACAGTTTTGAAACTTTTTCTGGAATGGCTATCAGAGCTGTCATTGAATCGCCCTTATGCCTTGAGTGTCATCAAAATATCTTCCTTTCAATATTTCCTTTATCTTTGGGTAAAGAAATAAGTCATTGAGGGCCATATCAGGTGAGTAGCGAGGGTTTTCCAATACAGTTATTTGTTACTGGCTAAAACCTCCCTCATAAATAGTGCCGTGTGCCTGTGGCTCAGTGAGTAGGATGCTGGCCCCATATGCTGAGGGTGGTGAGTTCAAACCCAACCCCGCCAAACTGCAACAAAAAAAAAAAATTAAAAAAAAAAAATAGTGCCGTGTGAGCTGGTACCTTGTTGTGATGGAAGAGCCATGAGTTGTTGGCCAAGATTTTCAGTTTAGAGTTTCCTATCTCTCTGTCGATGTTTACTTGATCTGCCATCCTTCTCACAGTCAGCTGTGAGAAGGGTAGCAGACAGACAAAATTGTGTGACAATTTTGACATAAAATTTGATGAATTTTTGCAATGTTTTCTTCATTTCTGCTTATTACTGGCCCCCCTGGTCATCTCAAAATAGAAATTTAAGGAGTCTCATCAGCTTTTTGTTGTTCTAAAAAGAAGATATAGACAAAGTGGTTCTAAAAATTAGAAGATGATCCATTTTAAAACTTTTCTAGACCCAACATCTGCTTTTGCCCTGCCTTGTCTCCTTTTCTAAGTGATAAGTCCTTCTTCATTATTATATAATGACCCCTTTGTAAAGTTTTGACTTAAAGTCTATTTTATTTTATCTTACTGTATGTAAGTTTAGGTACTCCTACTTCATTTTAGTTTCCATTTGCATGGAATATCTTTTTCTGTCATTCATGTTCAGTCTGTGTATATGCTTACAGGTAAAGTAAGTCTCTTGTAGGTAATATATAGTTGGGTCTTAGTTGTTTTTTTTTTTTTTGTAGAGACAGAGTCTCACTGTATCGCCCTTGGGTAGAGTGCCGTGGCGTCACACGGCTCACAGCAACCTCTAACTCTTAGGCTTACGCGATTCTCTTGCCTCAGCCTCCCAAGCAGCTGGGACTACAGGCGCCTGCCACAACGCCCGGCTATTTTTTTGTTGCAGTTTGGCTGGGGCTGGGTTTGAACCCACCACCCTTGGCATATGGGGCCGGCGCCCTACTCACTGAGCCACAGGCACCGCCAGGTCTTAGTTGTTTTTTTTTTAATCTATTCAACTACTCTTCATCTTTTGATTGGATGATTTAATCCATTAATATTCAAGCTAATTATTCCTAAAGGATTAACTGCTGGCATTTTGTTAATAACTTCTGATTGTTTTGTACTCTTGCTGTCTTCCTTTCTGATGAGGAAATTCCTTTCTAATGATTTATTTGTTTTTAGTGATAGGCTTTGATTCCTTACCTTTTGTTTTCCCTTTTTTTTTTTTTTTTTTGCAGTTTTTGGCCAGGGCTGGGTTTGAACCCACCACCTCTGGCATATGGGGCTGGTGCCCTACTCCTTTGAGCCACAGGCAGCGCCCTTGGTTTTCTTTTTGAGATGAGGTCTTACCGTGCCACCTGGGGTGGAGTGCATTGGCATGATCGTAGCTCATTGTAGCATCAAACTCTTCCTGGGCTCAAGTAATCCTCCTGCTTCAGCCTCCCTAGTACCTAGAACTACATATGTATGGCGCCATGCCCAGCTGATTTTTTTTTTTTTTTTTTGAGACAGTCTCAAGCTGTCACCCTGGGTTGAGTGCTGTGGCTTCATAGGTCACAGCAACCTCCAACTCAGCCTCAAGCTTCAGTTTTTATATTTTTAGTAGAGCAGCAGGGTCTTGCTTTTGCTCAGGTGGTCTTGAACTTGCGAGCCACTGCACCCAACTAATTTTTTTTTTTGTAGTGATTGGGGTCTCACTACGTTTCCAAAGCTAGTTTTAAACTCCTAGTCTCAAGAGATCCTCCCACCTCAGCCTCCTAAAGTGCTAGGATTACATGTGTGAGCCAATTACTAGCAGATTACTTTTTATATTTTATATATATATCCACTGTAGATTTTTGTTTTATGGTTACCATAAGGCTTACATAAAACATCTCAGAGTTATAACATGCTAAGTTGAGAACAACTCAACTTTGCTTACAAAAATGCTACATTTTTCTTTCACATCCTTCACAAACACAATCTGTAGTTTTGATGTCAAGTTTACATCTTTCTATGTTGTTTATTCCTTAACAAATCATTATAGCTATTATTATTTCTAACAGTCTTGTCTTTTAACCTTATGCTAAAGATACACTCAATTTACATACCACCATTATAGACATAAGCCTATTATTTCCTTAAGCTATCTCCCCCTTTGTCTCTTTTCTGCATCTTGAACTTTAATTACTCAAATATTTGCTCCTTCGATGTTGTCCCATACATCATTGATTCTTTTCGCTCCTTCTGACTATATATATTTTCAAATGCACTTTTTTTTTTTTTTTTTTGAGTCTCTCTCTGTTCCCCAGGCTGGAGTACAGTGGCACTACTATGGTAACCTCAAACTCCTAGGCATAAGCAATCCTCCCACCTCAGCCTCTTAAGTAGCAGGTGTGCACCACCATGCCTGGCTAGTTTTTTGTTTGTTTTTTTTTTAATTTTTGTAGAGACGCAGTCTCACTGTGTTGCCCAGGCTGGTTTTAAACTCCTGCCCTCAAGCGATCCTCCCACTTCAGCTTTCCAACATGTTAGGATTATAGGCATGAGCCACCATGCCCATGCCTTCAAATAACCTATCTTTGGTGCATGTATTTGATCCACTTTTTGATCATTTCTGCTGTTAATGCTCTCTATTGCATTTTTCATTTGATTCATTATAGTTTTCAGCTCTCAAATTACTCTTTTTTTATAATTTTAATCTCTATTAAATTTGTTGTTTTCTGATTTCATTGAATCATTCATTATTCTTTGATCTTTCATAAAATAATTATTTTGAATTATTTGTCAGGCAGATCATGAATATCCATTTCTTTAGGGTTTTTTTTTTTTAATTGTTTGGGATTCATTGAGGGTACAAAGAATTAGGTTACACTGATTGCATTTGTTAGATAAAGTCCCTCTTATAATTGTTCCTGCCCCCAGGAGCTGTACCCCCCCCAACCCCCACTCTCCTCCCCTCTCACCATTCCCTCATACCTTTTTTTTTTTAGAGACAGAGTCTCACTTTATCACCCTTGGTAGAGTGCCGTGGCATCACAGGTCACATCTCCAATTCCTGGGTTTAGGCAATTCTCTTGCCTCAGCCTCTCCAGTAGCTGGGACTACAGGTGCCCGCCAGAACACCTGGCTATTTTTTTGTTGTTGTTGCAGTTTGGCCAGTGCCGGGTTCAAACATGCCACCCTTAGTATATGCGGCCAGCGCCCTATCCACTGGGCCATAGGTGCCTCCCACTCCCTCATACTTTGTATTAGATCATCTACTGCCTTCATGTTAGAATTGAGTACATTGGATTCTTGCTTCTCCATTCTTGTGATGCTTTACTAAGAAGAATGTGTTCCACTCCAATCCAGGTTAATACAAAAGATGTAAAGTCTCCATCTTTTTTAGTAGCTGAATAGTATTCCATGGTATACATATACAACAGCTTATTAATTCATTCCTGGATCAGTGGTCATTTAAATTGTTTCCACATTTTGGTGATTGTAAATTGAGCTGTGATAAACAGCCTAGTGCAAATGTCCTTATGATAAAAGGATTTTTTTTCTTCTGGATGCCTAGTAATGGGATTGCAGGATCAAATTGGAGGCCTAATTTGAGTTCTTTGAGGATTCACCATACTTCCTTCCCAAAAGGTTGTATTAGTTTGCAGTCCCACTGGCAGTGTAAAAGTGTTCCTGTCTCTCCATAACCACCCCAGCATCTGTAGCTTTGAGACTTTGTCATGTGGATCTTTAGGGTTTTTTACTGATCCTTTATTTTGTTCTTCGATAGGTCAGAGTTCCCTGATTGTCTTGATCCTTGTGGCTATCCATTGGTGTGTGGGCATTTGAAGATATAGGGATTTATTCTAGTCATTGCAGACTGGCTCTGCCTGGGAAAACGCCTTCACCAATCAGCATGTCCAGAGATTCTGGGAAAGCTGTCTTGTGTGGTTTATGAGTGCGCTTGCAGCAGGAGCCGTCGGGCAGATTTGCCCGGGTGAGCAGGTGGGTGGGTCTGGTACCTGGGTCTGTGAGATTGAGTCTGTATTCTCTGGGTTGGACAGTTGATTGGGATCACAGGGGTGAACCTGGAGCCTGTATCTGTGGGGGCCAGTCTGAAGCCTGAATGCACAGTGGCTGACCCTGTGCTGCCTGGGCCTTTGGCCTGAGTTCATAGGGACTGGTCTAGTCCTGGGGTAGACTGGGAGCCTCAGTTTGTGGAGGCTGGGCCTGGGACCTGGGTTTTCAGGGACTAGTCTAGAACCTAAATATATAGGGATAGTCCTGAGTCTTGGTCCATGGGGTCCCAAATTCGGTATCTGTTGACCAGCCTAGAGCTTGGTCTGTAGAGAACAGTCTGGAGCCTGGGTGTGCAGTATTGGGTTGGGTAGGCAGGTCTGTGAGGATTGGCCTGGGTCCTGGGCTATGGGACTTGGCCTGGAACCTGAGTCCACAAAGGCCATCCTGGAGCCTGGGTTCATGGGGCCAGCCCAGCGCTGAGTCTACTGGGATGGGCCCAGACCATACATAGGTCTGTTGGAGGACAGGATCTGACCTAGGACCAGACAGGTCTGGAGCCTATGTCTGCAGGTGATAGCCTGGTGCCTGAGGCTGGGATACTTGTAGGCCTGAAGCTCTGGACCTTGTGGATCAACTTGGCTCCAGTCTGGTCTGGAACCTGGTCGGTGGAGTGGGGGGCACGTAGGGGTCCACTGGTGCAAGCCTAATAATAACTAAGCTGTGGAGGCGGCCTGGCTATGGACTAGGTGTGAATATTGAATCTACAAGGCAGGTCTGGAGCCTGAGTCGGGGGGACTGGTTTGTTGCTATGGCTGGCCTAGAGCTTGTGACCACTGGGGCTTGCCTGGTACTGGAGCAGTTTGGAAACTGGGGCTGCTAAGGTTACCCTGGCCATGGGACAGACCCAGAGACCAAGTCTGCCAGGCAGACATGCAACCTGGGTATGTGGGATCCAGCCTGGCAGCAGGGCAGGCTTAGAAGCTCAGTCTAGGGGGCCCTACCCAGCACTGAGTTTTACTGGGGTGGACCAGGTTTTGGGGTCAGAGGCAAAGTGCAGTCCTCATTTCTTTTTTCCTTCTTCCACACAGAAGGTATCCTTTCCATGCTGTATTGCCTGGAGTTGGGGGAGGTGATATGGGTAATTGAGACTGCCCTTCCTATTTTCTTTGGTATGTCCTTTCTGTGCTATGCCCAGGTGCTGTAATCTCTCATCAGTATTTTCACATGTGACTAGTTATTGAAATTGATGTTACTGTAAGGCAGCAAGTACTGGAAAGTCCTGTATCATCACCCTGTTTTAACTTTAAATGCATTTATTCATGTTGTTATGTATTTGCTTTACTTTTTTGTTTGTTTTTTTCAAAATATTAAGGAGTAGAAGGCCTTCCTTGATTTCCTCCCTTGTTCTCCTGCTACATATGGCACTTCTCCCTTCATAACTTTACACATTTTGCTGTACCTTTATGCTTAATTGTCATTCCCAGAAGACTGGTCATAGTTCTGTGAAAGCACAGACCTCAGCACCTAGAACAATGACTACAACGTGGGAGGGATTTGATAAGTAATTGTTGGATAAACAGTTTTTATTTATAGTTGTGGAGTCTGGGCCTTCCAAGGATGTTAAGTAACTTGTCCCCAACCTCTCAGCTGATAAATTTCAGAACTTGCTTTCCTACTCTTATCTTTTACACTCCCAGAGTTCATGTTCTTTCCACTATATCACGCAAATGAGCAGATTCAGATCCAATCTCAAACATGCCTTTAGATCTGAGTCTACCGCCTGGGCCTTTCCTGCTTTTGACACTTCTTTCTGATTTTTTTCAGTGTAGTACAGATCTTGCTGGCTGCTGGGGCTGACCCAAACCTTGGGGATGATTTCAGCAGTGTTTACAAGACTGCCAAGGAACAGGGAATCCATTCTCTAGAAGGTAAGCATGGGCTGTCCTGCTGCTCTGGGAGCTCTTCTCCTTTGACTTCCTTGTAGCCTTGCTCTGGGCAACTTTGAGCAACAGTCTGCCAGTTCCTGGCCTTCACAGTGCCTCTGGCAACTCTATAATTTATGTCACTTCAGAAGTCTTGGGGAAAGAAATAGAGGGTTGATTTCACAACCTAATTGGAGGTGGGTAGGGCATTTGAACTGGTATTCTCCTGAAAGTACTTTGGCCTGTGGAGCCTCAGACAAGTGGAGGAGAACAGGTTTCAATAAAATAATTAACAGAACTACATGGAATGTGGATTTGTTCCTCTTCTACTTCCTGCAGACTTACCCTTCCAATCCCTGCCTCAGAACTAGAAAACAGTTTTACTGTTTTTTTCAGCCTCACAAGTCCCTAAATACTACTCTGAATACTGCTTTCTCCCCCTCCTATGTGTGAAATGCAATCCTGTCTCTGAGACTGGCTCCTCAATTTACTGTATGATCCAGGACAAATAGTGGGCCTTCTCTGTGCCTTGATGGCTGTGCTTGTAAAATGGAATCATTATCAGTGCCTCCTGTGGATGTTATATGGTTGGGTGGTTGAACTTCAGAACAGGGAAGTATTATGCATCTGTATTAGGGCATTGTCACGTATCTGCTGTTAGGTACTTGGACAAGTCAGTCTGTGTTGCCCCTGGTGAATAGTTCTTCCAAAGTGAGGTTGAGAAAAAGGCAGGCCACAGACAGAAATAAATATTTTACATTTGAGTTTTTGTTTGTCTACACTGTCCTCACTGCCTGCCCATTGTCTCAGATCACTCACTTTAGGGCAT
Source organism: Nycticebus coucang (assembly GCF_027406575.1). Taxonomy (NCBI): domain Eukaryota; kingdom Metazoa; phylum Chordata; class Mammalia; order Primates; family Lorisidae; genus Nycticebus; species Nycticebus coucang. The sequence goes on along the minus strand of NC_069793.1, from coordinate 65,341,103 downwards.
TTTTTTTTTTTTTTTTTAGTTGAGTGTCCCCTGAGATTTCCAGCAATAGGACAGCAGAACAGTGGCTGTTTTAGGGGTGGCATTGATGCTAGGAGGACATACAGCGTTGCTGGTTGCTTGAGATTCAAAACATTGACCCTGCGGTTGATTCAGCTAACGGGGTGGGGGAGCAACGCACTCAGCAGAGCTGTCAGTGAGGCTGCCAAACGGATGTGGTGCATAGTAGCCCAGAGCAGAGGTGTCATCGCTGCTCCAGGGAGACAGTTCCTCAAATCAGTGGTATTAGGGCATTACTGCCCAGGTGAAGCATGAAGTTGCCCACCCCCTGCCTCTCCACCTCTCTAAACCTAGTCCTAATGTCAGGGCAACATTTTTGAGGCTAGATCTCCACAAGGCTTTCCTGTCCTTGGCAATAATTGTAGCCTGCCCTCAGATGCTCTTATGAAGGTTCTTTAAATCTTGGTCTTGTCTATGGTTATTTGAACCCTCATCTGCCCATATGTCTTTTCTCTCCTTCTCTGCTGACAATTCCATGTGCAGACCATGACCTATGCCTCCTTAGATTCCCCACTGACCCAGAAGAATTATGTTCACTTTATGTTTTAAACAGAGGAGAATTTCATGAGTACCAAATTTGCCCTGTATTTGTGGCCTGATATGTGGGAACTCAGCTCATGAGTTCTCTCCTCACTCAAACAAAGTTTTACCACCCTCACCCCTGTCTTCAGTTCTAGTATTCTCACCAAGAAGCAAAAAGGGGCATTTCCTCAGAGGGCAGAGCCAGATACATCGGAGGGGATTTTTTTTTAGTGACTTCTCATCTGCTCTCAGGATCCTAGCAGGGCTCAGTAAACGTCTTTGTTTTCACAGAATCTCAGAGCTAGGAAACCATGTAGTCTAACTTCCTAACTTCTGCTGTCACATTGGTCTTCTCTACATACATCACCACATGCATTCAAATTTTATAGCTTTGTGTTCTTACAGTTCCTTCCAGGTTGTTACTCATACTCAACATTCTAATCATTGGTCAGCGAACTTGTGGAAGGAGCCAGATAGTAAACATTTTAAGCTTTGGGGGCTGATTAGATTTAGTTGTGACTGCTCAGCTTGGCCACTGTAGTGCAGAAGCAGCCATAGACAATACCTAAACAAATGGACAAGGAGGCTGGGTGCGGTGGCTCACACCTGTAATCCTAGCACTCTGGGAGGCCAGAGCACATGGATTGCCTTAGCTCAAGAGCTCGACCAGCTTGAACAAGATCAAGACCCCCACCTATACTAAAAATAGAAAAACTAGCCAGGTGTGTGGCTAGTCCCAGCTACTTGGGAGGCTGAGGCAAGAGAATTGCTTGAGCCCAAGAGTTTGAGGTTGCTGTGAACTATGACGCTGCAGCACTCTACCGAGGGCGACAAAATGAGACTCTTTCTCAAAAAAAAACCCTCAAACCAAAAAACAAACAAAAACCCAAATGGGCAAGGACGTACGTCAATTAAACTTTATTAATTAAAATACATAGCAGGCTGGATAGACTATAGTTTGCCAACCCTGTTCTACACAATTTCTTTTCCCTTTGTTCTGGGGGTCAGCTGCTGAATTCTTTTTAACTTTTATGCGAGCAGCCAGCCTACTACATTCTAGGTAGGTAGGTAGAGAGATAGTCAACAAAAGTATTGGAAGAGCCTGTCATGTCCCTCATGAAATAAAAATGAAAATATTTACTATCTCTTACTTTGTATGATTTGCAAAGGTAGTAAGTATGCTTTCTATGGATTCACTTATTTATTTACAAATATCTATTGATCACATTTCTATGTATCAGGCATTGTTTTAATCACTGGTGAGTTAAGTAGGATTCCCTGCGATCATGTAGTTTCTTTTATTAAAATGTTTATAAGGACTCTTATTAAATACAGAGTACTAGAACACATGATAAGGATAATTTTGATGTATTAATTGGTATTAACAGCTGTAATTCCATCAGATTTCATTCTTTTTTTATTCTCCATTTCTCTATTTTGTCCACAAAATTATAAGAGATTTTCTTAGATTTCTTGCTAAAATAAAAATATGTTTAGCATTTTTCTTATTTCTTCCTTAATAACCCTTTCTAAAAAAGAAATTTGGTTATTCTGGCATGTTAATGTCTTGTTCTTAGGAACCCTATACCAGTACCCAATAATTACCTAAGTATTCAACAAAAAATGACATTCTAGAATTTTGTCAAGAATCATTGATAAACTCACTCTCCGTAGCTTGCAAGATCTACTTCTCTCTACTTTTTTTTTTTTTTTTTTAATTCTTTATTGCCTTTATCTGCCATAGTTTCCTAGCAGGTCATCTTATTTGTTGGGTTGTGTTCTGGAGGTGCTGTGTTCTCTGACTTTATGTGCTCTGCTTTCTGACTCAGGGACCTGGATAGTGATAGTCCTTCAGCATCATCTCAAGGCTCTTCTCTTTCCTTACCAGCCTAAGTCTTTAACTTTGTCTAAACCATGTTTTTCTTTCTTTTTTCCTTTTAAGGATACCCCATTTTTTTTACTCATTCAACCAATATTTATTGACTGCCAATTATATACAAGGCACTGTATCTAGCTCTGGCTCATTCTCATTGACAGAGTAAACAGAAACAAAAAGAATCCTGTGGTTTTCTTTTGTTTGGATTGGATTGCCTTTTTTATTAGAAGCCATCTGACTTGTGGGGGTATGTGAGGGAGGTACAGTAGAATCAGAGGTATAACCCCCTTGCCTTGGATATGTTTAGCCAAATTCATAGGAAAGTCACAAGCTCAGGGAAGTTGAACAGTCCTTCACTATTAGAGTGTACAATCAGTGCCAAAGTCCATCAAGTTCACTAAATTTCTAATAGATATTTCTGTGGGCCTTGGCCTGTACTTAGTACTGAAGAAATGTGGTGAATTATAGTTTGTGACCTTGGCAAGATCTCCCTAACCTCCAGGAATGCCTTCCTTTGTCCACCTTACCAGTATTGTTGTGAGGATCAAGAGAGAAAATATGTGATGTGTGAAGTGCTCTACAGTTGTAATTGCTTACTAGTTTCATTTATTTATGATTCAGCATGTATTTACTGAGTGTCGGCACTCTACCAGTTACTGGGTTTATATAAATGATTATACGTAGTCTAGCCCCTCAACAGAGGTCTCAGTCAATTACAAAGATAGGCCTGTCTTTGAGAATAGGACAGGCCTTCTTTGAGAAGAAGAACTCACAATACAGAGTGAGAAATGCAAAGGTAGTCTACAATGTACGTTGGTAGCATCGACAGAGGTAGCGATGAGCTCTGCTTGAGCAGGCTGATATCTGGTGAGTGTCATAGGTGAGTTTGAATTGGGTCTTAAGGACGAGTTGAAGATTGCCAGGCAGGCTAAGAGGGATGGACTTTCCAGGCAGAGGGAATAACACCTGCCTCTGCACTGTTGGGGATAATGACAGAATCATCTGCCACAGTTTTGAGAAAGAAAAATAAGAAATAAGGCTGAAGAGGGAAGAAAGTTACGTGCAGAAAGGACCTTATAAAGTAGTTCTATGAAAGTCATACTGTATTCTGAAAACCATTAAAGGATTTTACGCAGGGAATGTTGAATTCATATTTGCATTTTAGATGGACTTTCTGACAGGGTAGAGGAGGAATCAAAGGGGAGAGATTAGTAATGGTACTTGACCTTTTGGGGATGATGAACCTCTTTGGGGAATCTGATAAGAGATGATATGCTCCACTTGCCCAGAATGCACTTTAGTTTCCAGAGATTCTTAACGGTGATATTTGGGAATGGAGAAAATAGATATGAGATAAATATTCAGAGGAGACTGAATACTCAGTGGATTGTGAAAATGGTTGTAAAAGAAGGCATCCATCCTGATACCTTAGTTTCTGATTTGGGTGGACAGTTGGTTGCATGGGTCTGGAGCTCAAAGTAATAGGAGTCTGGCAGGAGATGGAGATTTAGGAGTCACCAGCATTTGCTTGGTGTGACTGAAATTGTCCAATGGAAGGCTGTAAAGTAAGGAGGTAGAAGGACAAGTTTCTTACTCAGGGGGACTAGCATTTAAAGTGTGAGGAGGGAAGAGGATCCAGGCAAGGAAACTAAAAGCTATCAGAGACACCTTTCTGTTCTGTCTGCTCAGAACAGACACAGCCTAGAGAGGAAAGAAACTTTTTTGCCCTCCTTGCTGAAACTGTGTCATCAGTTACCCTATTCTTAGTGAAACCCTTCTCCTATTTTACATATGAGCATTGCTTCTTAGCAAGAAGCCTGATCAGCTGGGTCTATTACAGTATCTTCTACTCTTTCAAGGTTGGTGTTTCTGGGTGCAGGGCAGTCTTGCTGATGCAGGTGACCCAAGGATGCTTGGTATGAAAATCTTGTTGGCCAGATTGTTCTTTCCATTCTTTCCAGCCCTCAGAGTGGCATCTTCAGAAGCACTGTGGTTATCCTGGAGAAAGGTTGGGCTTCAATGCCAGCCATCTGAATGGTTGATCTAAGCTCTGTCTCTTATTAGGTGTGACTTAAAGTCCCTGAATTTCAATTTTCTCATCTGTAACATATGGCTAGCAATACCCATTTCATAGGGTTATTAGGATGATTAGAGATAATTGTATATATGTAAAGCACAGTGACATGTAATGAAGAATTCCTCTATGCAGATGAGGAATTCTTCTGCCTAAGAGGTATTGAGCAACTCAATACTTCCAAGGGATAACTTTAACAGGCTAAATGTCTGCCCATCAGGGATTCTGTAAGGGGAAAATAGGATTTGAATTGGGCTCTAAAAGGTGAAGAGGAGGGGAAGAAAGGGAAGATATTTTAAGCAGGGGACACAGCCTGAGCAGAGACACACAAATGGAGTGATATAGAGAGGGACATGGGGTTCTAGCTGGACCTCTGCCAACTTACTCCCTGATCTTGACCGCATTCCATTCAGTGCCTTGAGCCCCACCCATGGCCACTCCAGGGGAGTTCCACTTGTGGCTGGCTGATGGGCCCCAATCCTCAAGTGGAGGAGGTAGTAAATTAGTGGTAACAGTAAATAAGTCACCCAGCTGGGGATGCCGCTGGCTGCTTGTAACTGTTATAAACATTGGGTGTCTGAGGCTGTCAGAAATGCAAGCGAGCATTCTGAGTGTCTTTCATATGTACAATTAAAACAATAAAACACGGCAGAAACATGGCCAGATCAGGCCATAAATCAGCTTCTCTTCTCATCTCCAAGAGGCAGCTGAATAAAGATGAGTTGTGAAGAAGTTGGATTGGCATAGGGCTGTTCTGGGGTTAGAAGGCCTGGCTTACCAAGCTAGAACTACGAGGGCCAACCCCGCCTGGCTGAATGCCCCCTTCCCACAGCTACAGAGGCTGTAGGTCCTGGCCTGCTCCAGCTGACCTCCCCATCTCTGTGTCTTCAGATGGGGGACAGGACGGTGCAAGCTGGCTCATCACAAACCAGTGGACAAGTGCCCTGGAGTTCAGGAGATGGCTAGGACTCCCTGCTGGCGGTAATGGAACTGCTCTCTATATTTCTCCCCCTCTTCAGGACATGCTGACTATATCTCATCTACTCAGTATATATCAGTTAACCACCCAGCACCCAATGCGTGCCCAGCCTTACCCAGGCATAACAGAGAGACTGTGTGTCCTTGGAGAGCATTGACTCAGATGAGAACAATAAGGTTCCCAAAGAAATAAGAATATCTTAGAGAGCTTATTAAAGCACAGATTCCTGGACCCCCACCCTCAGAGACTGACTGAGTAAGTCTGGGATGGGAGATAATGCATTTCTAACAGGCTCACACTCTTTGAGTAGCTTGATCTAGGCTATGGGTGTTAGTTGAAGTCTCGTACTTGAACTGCATAAAAAACTCATCTGGGGGCGGAGCCTGTAGCTCAGTGGATAGGGCACTGACTTATGGGTTCGAATCTGGCCTGGGCCAGCTAAAAACAACAAAGACAACTGCAACAACAACAAAAAATTAGCCATTGCTATTAGGCATTGTGGCAGGCGCCTGTAGTCCCAGCTACTTGGGAGGCTGAGGCAAGAGAATTGCTTAAGCCCAAGAGTTTGAGGATGCTGTGAGCTGTGATGCTACAGCACTCTACCCAGGGCAACAGCTTGAGACTCTGTCTCAAAAAAAAAAAAAACAACTTATCTGGGCCTTCACTTCTGGAGGAGACTTTACTTTGCCATTTTCAGCTTTACTCCTAGAGAGGCTGTGTGCTTAAGGCGTGGTGTTATGGGGATGCAGAACAATAGCTGAGACACCTGGAGCAATTTTCTGCACCTCTTAGAGGCTCTATCTCCCAACTTGTAAAATAAAGGTTATTGGGAGAGTGAGAGGTAGTATATTTATCCCTAACCTATAACATAGAAGAAATTCCGTTACTATAAACCTCTGTTTCTTCATCACAATCCTAATCATATTCTTATGGAACTTTATTCAGAGTCTTTGACACAGCCTTCCAAGTGTTTTTCTGTGGTAGCACAGTATTATTTTCAAAAGCTAAATACTATTTAAGTTCAAGGAATGGCTTAGCCATCACCTGTGTGGCCTTGGGCAATTCTTTTCTCTCTCTGAGCTTGATTTCTCATCTGTAGATATTACTATTTCCCATACCATGTATTTATTACAAGGCCCAAAATGAAGTACTTAGGAAAGCTCTTTCAAAAATACACGGTATTGTGCAAATAAGGTGCTAACCAGAACAGTAATTAGTAATAATAAAGATTGAAAACATTACCAAAACACCATTTGACAAGGGTCCAGTTGGAGATGTAGGGAACAAGTACTATCAAAGAGTTCAGAGAAGAGAATCTCTGAAGTAATCCAGGAAATAAAATGTTATTTGAGGCTTAAAATATAGAAATGTTTTAGATAGCTATATGGAGGGCTGATAGGTCAGCGCAGTTGGGTGTGAGTGGAGAGGGAGGGAGTGTGCTATGTCCAGAGCATTCAGAGGTGGCAAATGGAAAATTATATTTCAGGCTGGTAGGCAAACATGTTAGAGTGAAGCATCCACGCAGCAGAAGATTCATTTAGAAAGTAATGAGCAGTAAAGATGCAGCATTAATAGGCAAGGGCCAGATCAAGACACTTGGACTTTATCTTGACAGAGATGAGTCTTAAGGGTCTAGAGAAGAGGATGCTGCAGGAACTGGTTCATTCCAGGGTGGAGAAGCAGGGGAAGGTAATGATGAGATGGCAGTGATGATACCTGCAGCATCCAGGTGACATAGCAGGTGACATTTATTGATACTACTATGTATTTACCGCTATGATTAGGCACTGAAGGAAACTGAGGCAGAGCAATGCAGCTGGATGCCAACAGAACTGTCTCCTGCTCTTGTATAGAATCCAGCAGCTGTATCAGCCTATGTGTGTCCCATATCTAGTCAGCTTAGAACCTCTGCCTTGTTCAAAGGCTTGGGAATCTGCCAGGCCAAAAGCTGTTTAGGCAAGATATTATTTTTAATAATGTCCCTGACTTTTTCATGCTTGTCCAGGCTCACTCAGAGCCTGTCACACTCCAGGGCCAGTGGTTCTACATATCATTTCTCAATAGTGCTGGCCACCATAGAGTGAGTGCACTGTCACTTCATGAGGCATTTTGGCCAACTGCAAGATTAAGTGTATCAGCCAGTTAGGTTAATTGTTTCCACCCTTTTAGCCCTCCAAATGTGTGTATGTGTGTGTGTATCTCCTAGGAGAGGGAGATAGACTAGTTGACATGTTTTATTAAAAAGAATAAATTTGGTGCATTTATAAAAATAAGAAAAAGTGGGATGGGGTGGCAAAGAACTAGTCTTGTGATTTTTAACTGATTTACATATTTTGTATATAAATATTTTTTCATCAGAAGCTCCAAATCAGGGATGGGTCCCACACACCACACAAAATATATTAGAGACATTTATATGGATAGCAGGAAGGGAGACAGAGGGCTGAAATTTTCCAGGCACCCAGTGATTGATGGGGGCTGAGGCTCCCCCTGACGCTTTATTGAGTTTCCGATGATTATCTTTCGCTGAGACATTTTTTACAGATGACGGTCGAGCTGTCACAATGGACCATGGGGGAAAAAAACCCAACAATAATAACACTTTAATCTTTTTACTGCACTGCTCCCTAGTATCTCAGATTCATCTTCCCTGACGCACGCAGTTCATTATTCTGCCCCTCCCTGGATGGGAAATAAAGGAAAATAAATATATATGTAGACACACTTACCCACATACATACACACACAATATATATATATAAAACAGACCACCTCAGAACCAGAGAGGGGCAGAATTTATTGTTCGTTTTGCAAGTGTTGAGCGTTATTAGTAGAGATGCTGGGTTGGCTTGGAATTGGCTATTAATTACAGCATTTTGTATTTGTTTTTTATTGCACGTTTTTAACATCTTGAAGAAAAGGCAGGGGAGAGGCAAGCAGATGTAGAAATGGGGAACACAGAGAACCAAGTTTGACCAACTAAGTAACATAGCTGACCACAAGGCAAAGAGGGAAGGCTCCTTCCTCTTGTTGCCAGCCCTGCCCCAGAGGATCCTTAGAGCTGAACGTATACTGCTTTGGTTATGATAGGGGGCAGGGGAGGAGTGGAAAGTGAGGGAACTCAGGATGATTATAGGACAAATCAAAGGTAATCTAGATAGTTATAAGCAGTTCACTAATCTGAGAGTTAGGAGAGGTGGGAAGTAGAGGAGGTTCAAACAGATTTTTGATGCGTCTGCAGATAACAGAGTAACAGATTCTTAAGAATTTACCCCTCTACCTTTTGAATTTGGTGATATGAAGGTTCTGTGGTGAAAAGAGGGGTCCTACCCTAACAAGCATGATGCCACACTGTCTCAGGCCACAGGCAGGGCCAATAACCTCTTTTAAGTTCTTTGCCAGCTTTCCTGACAAGGAAGTGAGAATAGGTGGACTTGGGGTCCCTATAGGGAAGCTGTCCTTGATGTGTCTCCACGTAGAGTAAATATTGATCCAGTCATCTTAATTCTGATCCTCTGTGCTACACTAGGATGGGGTGGTAATGAGGTGATCAGGGTCTTGTTCATAAGGGGGAAGTTTTCAACCCACGGGCGGAGAGCTTGGTGTCTGTGAGAACCATTTTCAAGAGGGGATGTTCCTCCACCCATAGGCCAGCCTAGGTAACCATAAGTACTTTTTCTGCATAAAGGATAAATCTGGAAGACATGGTGACTGTCCTTCAATAACCCCTTTCCGGCTTGAAGAGACAGCTTAACACCCATGCACTTTTTATGCCATGTTGAAGATTACACACATGAGGGCGGCATCTGTGGCTCAGTGGGTAGGGTGCCGCCCCCATATACCAGAGGCGGCAGATTGAACCTGGCCCCAGCCAAACTGCAACAAAAAATAGCCAGGTATTGTGGCAGACACCTGTAGTCCCAGCTACTTGGGAGGCTGAGGCAAGAGAATCGCCTAAGCCCAGGAGTTGGAGGTTGCTGTGAGCTGTGACGCCACGGCCCTCTACTGAGAGTGACAAAGTGAGACTCTGTCTCTAAAAAAAAGAAAAAGAGTATACACATGAAACAATCTAAGAATATACAAGACCATGTAAAAGGAAGTATCATCCAATTTGATGTAAACTAGACATTGCTAGAACACACATAGGGGAAAGCAAGATCAGTGAAAATCAGGCTGCCTGAATTATAAAGTATGGGTAAAATAGAGAAAAGAAGGCACCATGAAGCTGTATAATCCCATGGAGAAAGGGTACGAGCCTTGGAGTTGAACTGTCCACTTGTCACTGACTACCGCTGTCACTTCACACAATATACATAACTTCTCTAAGGCTCATTTTCTTCTTTTATTAAATAGGAATAACAACATAACAGCCTATTATGGCTCTTGTGAGGAGAGTAGTTGTAAAGTTCCTGGCACAGAACCTGGGCACATAGTAAAGTGTTCAATAAATCGAAGCCATTATTTTCTTTCTATGCTAAGAATTACATAGTTATCTGAGTATTGGAGGAAGACTCAGTCTTCGAATATTAGCATTCAGGACTCACCTGTGACCTTCCACTGACTATGAAATGGTCCCCTTGCAATAGGTCTGACCTACTCTTTTGTTCTTACTCAGGCTAGTCTTGAACTCGTGAGCTCAAGCAATCCATCTGCCTCAACCTCTCAGAGGAGTGCTAGGATTACAGGTGTGAGCCACCACACCTGGCCGGAGCCTAACATACTGTGCACGGGTAGTGTTAGAGGTGAGTCTGGCCTAAGTTAGGATGACATCAGGAAGAGGAAAGGGCAGAATAATAAATTTATCATCGTTTGTTGAGTCCTTACTACATGTCAGGCAGTATGTAATTCACTATTTAGACTAGTATACAATACAGTAGCTTATAGTGTATTCACAAGAGTTGTTCAATCATCACCACAATCAATTTTAGAACATTTTTATCACCCCATAAAGATACCTCATACTCATTATCAGCCATTCTTCACTTCCCATCAACTACCCCCATCCCTGACAACCAATAATCTGCTTTCTGTCTCCACAGATTTCCCTAATCTGAACATTAAATATAAATGGAATCATATAACATGGGTTTTGGGGACTGGCTTCTTTCACGTAGCACATTGTAGCATGTGTCTGTACTTAAGTGCTTTTTATGGTTGAATAATCTTTTATTGTATCTATTAACATATACCATATTTTGTTTATTCATGCATCATTTGGGTGACATTTAGGTTGTTCCCACTTTGGATTTTATGAATAATGCTGCTGTGAATATTTGTGTATAAGCATTTGTGTGGATATAATGTTTTTAGTTTTCTTAGGTATATGTCTGAGGTAGAATTTCTGGGTGATCTGTGTTTTTAACCTTTTGAGGAACTGACCAATTTACAAAGCAACTACAACATTTAACATTCTCACCAGCCATGTATGAGGGTTCCACTCTCTCTGCATCCTACTAATACTTAGAATTGTCCATCAGATTTTTTATTATAGTCATCCTAGTGGATATGAAGTAATTATCTCTGTGTATTTTGGATTCTGTTGTAGCCAATGATGTCGAGCATCTGTGTGTGTGCTTTTTGGCAATTTGAATATTTTATTTGGAGAAATGTCTATTCACATCCTTTGTCCATTTTTTAAATTTGGTTTTCCATTGAATCTTGTGACGTAGGTGATGTTTGTTTTGCAGATGAAGAAACTGAATCTCAAAGATGTTAAGTATTTTGATCAAAGTTACACTATGAGTTTTGTTTTACAGTTTGACGGACTCCAGTCCTCTTGCTCTTTCTAATACATGGGGCTGCCCACTGAGGATTCATAGTTGCATCATCAGAGTCTTCTTATGGGAGCCTTAACCATCAGGAAGGGAGCAAGGATGGGAGAAGTCGAAAGTCTGTTTAGAAAACCAGGGCTGCGGGCGGCACCTGTGGCTCATTTGGTAAGGCGCCGGCCCCATATACCGAGGGTGGCGGGTTCAAACCTGGCCCCGGCTGAACTGCAACCAAAAAATAGCCGGGCGTTGTGGCGGGCGCCTGTAGTCCCAGCTACTCGGGAGGCTGAGGCAAGAGAATCGCTGAAGCCCAGGAGTTGGAGGTTGCTGTGAGCTGTGTGATGCCACGGCACTCTACCGAGGGCTATAAAGTGAGACTCTGTCTCTACCAAAAAAAAAAAAAGAAAACCAGGGCTGGGGCTTGGCGCCTGTAGCACAGTGGCTTACAGCATCAGCCACATACACTGAGGGTGGTGGGTTCAAGCCTGGTCCGGGCCAGCTAAACAACTGCCACAAAAAAATAGCTGGGCGTTGTGGCGGGCACCTGTAGTCCCAGCTACTTGGGAGGCGGAGGCTGGAGAATCACTTAAGCCCAAGAGTTTGAGGTTGCTGTGAGCTGTGACGCCATGGCACTCTACCGAGGGCGACATAGTAAAACCCTGTCTCAAAAAAAAAAAAGAAAAGAAAAATAGAAAACCCCGGCCGGGTAGGAGAGGCCTCTAAAAGTAAGAGAGGAATGTGGCTATATCGTAGGTTCTAGGACAGGGAGGGGATATTAACTTAAAAGTTGTCATTTCCTAAGTACAGATTGTTTCTTCTGCTCCTTACTATACTACATCACCTCAAATTTTTACAGCAACTCAATTAGTGGACATTAATGTCCCCGTGTCACCAAAGAGAAATTTGAGCTCCAGGGAGAAAATTTTTTCAGAATCACTAAGATTACAATCCAGATCTCTCACAAAGATTAGACTCCAGAATCCATTCTCTGAGAGAATTCTTTGCTCTTTAAAAAGGACTATTCTGATATCATATGTATTGTTTACAAGCTCTTGAGAGGAGAGCCCATTCTTTATCCTTATGGCCCAGCCCATGGAAAATACTTAATGTTTGGTGGATGAATGAGGATATAGGCTAGAAGAGTCTAATTACAACTGCAATTGGCGGGCGGTGGGGGTGTGTGTGCAGGGAGAAGTGGTGGTATGAGAGAGGTATTGATTAGGGGTAGGAGTTTCATCCCAAGATGATGTGGTGCTTTGGGATCTTTACTATGACTTTCTTTTTCTTTTTCTTTCTTTCTTTCTTTTTTTTTTTTTTTTGAGACAAAGTCTCGCTGTGTCGCCCCAGGTAGGGTGCCGTGGCATCACAGCTCACAGCAACCTCAAACTCTTGGGCTTAAGTGATTCTCTTGCCTCAGCCTCCCAAGTAGCTGGGACTATAGGCACCCTCCACAATGCCTGGCTTTTTTTTTTTGGTTGTAGTTGTCATTGTTTAGCAGGCCCAGGCTGGATTCAAACCTGCCAGCTCCAGTGTGTGTGGTTGGCGCCCTAGCTGCTGAGCTACAGACTCCAAGCTTACTCTAATTTTCTAAACATGGGGTTTGGGAAGAGCATTCTGGAATCCAGGTATCCTTGCCCTCCCTAAAGCAGAACATGCACGTGGGAGGAGGGTTTGGCCAGCCTTATGTCTTTCTCGTGTTCTCAGAAATCATCTAGTCTAGTGCTTCTCATAGTGTTCTAGAAGGAACAAACTCAGTAGGCTTTTTACATGTATATTCCCAGGCCCTGACTGCTGAAGCTGAATGGCTGAAGTGGGGACCTGGGACACAACATTTTTTGACCAGTTAGACATGCGATTCTGTCCCCACTAAAGCTTGAGACGCAGTCATGTAGAACAACTCCTCTAAATACAGGGAACTTGAAGGCACAGAGGAAGTGAGCCACATATCAAATTAGTAAAAGGGACAATTTCTAATCTCCTGCTCTGTTTTTCTTGCTGATCTCTGTGCAGCTTAATTTGTTTGTTTGTTTGTTTTAGCGACAGAGTCTCACTTTGTTACACTGGGTAGAGTGCAGTGGTGTCACAGCTCACAGCAGCCTCCAGCTCTTGAGCTTAGGTGATTCTCTTGCCTCAGCCTCCTGAGTAGCTGGGACTACAGGTGCCTGCAACAACGCCTGGCTATTTTTTGTTTGTTTGTTTGTTTTGCAGTTTTTGGCTGGGGCTGGGTTTGAACCCACCACCTGTGGTATATGGGGCCGACGCCCTACGCCTTTGAGCCACAGGTGCTGCCCAAAGGTGTCCAGATGAACACTTAGGTTGTGAATGTGAAGAATGCTTTTTTTTTTTTTTTTTTTTTTTTTGGCAGTTTTTGGCTGGGGCTGGGTTTGAGCCCACCACCTCCAGTATATGGGGTCGGTGCCCTACCCCTTTCCGCCGCCCAGTGGGGGGCTATTTCTTAAGTTGCAGTTTGGCCGGGGCCGGGTTTGAAGCCATCACCATCAGTATATGGGGCCAGCCCCCTACTCACTGAGCCACAGGTACCACCCAGCTTAATTTGTTAATAGAAACTATTAAGGCCGGCACAATGGCTCACACCTGTAATCCCAGCACTTGGGAGGCCGAGACAGGTGGATTGCCTGAGCTCACAAGTTCAAGACCAGCAAGAAAGAGAAAAACTCTGTCTCAAAAAATAGCCAGGCGTTGTGGCAGACACCTGTGGTTCCAGCTACTTTGGAGGCTGAGGCAAGTGACTCGCTTGAGCCCAAGTGTTTGAGGTTGCTATGAGCTATGATGCCACGGCCGTCTACCAAGGTGACAAAACGAGACTCTGTCTCCAAAAAAAAAAGAAAGAAAGAAACTATTATGTACTCGTAGCTTTCAGGATAAATTCCAAACCCCTCTCAGGATCAGGCTTCTGCCTACCTGGACAACCTCATCTCTGCCCCCTGCTTCACCTTCCCTTAACTCTGCATTCCAGGCTCACTGAAGTGCTCCCAATTTATTGAGTGAATAGTTATAACCTCTGGCCTTTATAAATGCCACCTCTCCTGGAATGCCCTTCTCTCACCACCTGGAAAGCTCCCCCTGGTGCTCAGGATGGTTGTTCTGAGAGTTTCTTCCCCAATCCTTGTTACATGTGCCCATCTTTGCTCCCATGAGACATGTGCTCTGTCTCATAGAACTTACTATACTGCTGGTGCTCAGTAATGGTGTTGAGAGGTGGATGGATGAAGGCTCACATGAGTTCATGCCTGAGCTACATGAAAGTGGTATACTAAAGTGGTGCTATATGGAATGCAGAAAATGTTAGGAACTAGTGATTGTTGTCCATGAAGAGAGCCTAGGATCTAAGTGGGGAGTCAGCACAAAAGGGAAAAATTTAACACAAAGTATTATTAGCAGAGTTGTAAAACAATAAATAATTAACTCCAAAATGACTACATACAATCAACTTTATAGGCATTCAGGGAAGGGCTGGGAGGAGAGGACTTCCTGGAAGAGGAGGACTTAAATAGGGTTTTAAAGAACATGTAGGATTTGGAGAGAGAGGAGAGTCTTCCAAGTTGTGGAAGGAAATGAAGGGCCTTGTCAGGGGTGTTCTCGCGTTGACCCAGCACAGAGAGTTTCCCTCTTGCCTCATCCCTTGGTTGAAGACAAGCACAAGAGGCAGAACTAACAGCACCAGCTGAGGCTGAGGAGGCGGCCTGTTGATCCTGGCAGTAGGATGACTGTCTTTAAATATACAGTGAGGAATTAGTGAGATAGTATATAAAAAACACCACAGAAGGGCCCCACTTCTCTCTAATAGTATGAATTCCCAAAAGAAAGTTACTTGAAATACACTATGTGCTAAAGCTCTCCACACTTTTTCTGGTTTGAATGGTGGTAGAAAGGATAAAAACAATGAGATAAAGTAACTCGTCCAAGTCGGGAAATGTGAGACCTTTTGGTGGGTTTTAGACAGCTCCTTCACACATATACAGTGTAGATGGAGGTCTTGAGCAGTGGTCTGACGTCCGCAGGTGGTGGTGCCTCAGCAGGGTCTTAATTTGTGTAGAGGGTGAGAGCCCAAAGGCATCTTCCTAGAGACTCTGATGAGAAATTAGCTTAGTCCCTGAGCTTCAGGTCAGAGCAGCTGACTCTGAGTTATGTGAGACTTGAGCATATGGGCACTGGCAGAAATTGTGTGAAATGGAAGATAGAGCAGAAGCCTTGGAGCCAGGGAAGCATGAGGTCTGTCTAGTCCTAGTCTACCAAAGACTAGCAGTGTAAGTTGGGCAAGCCACCCAACCCTTTAAGCCTCTGTTTCCTCATCTATTCAAAAGAGATAATAATACTTGACCCCTCTGCCCTTCACCGGTTGTCATGGAAGTGAGGAAATAACCACCTTGAAGTGCCCTCTAAACTGTAAAATACTGAATACATGTAAGGGGTTATTATTGTGTTTATCTTATTAGTTATACAGGGCCAGTCTCATGGAGTTATGCCCACATCGTTGACGGCCAGGACACTGCTAGACACTACATAACATTGGGTGGCACTGGCTCCTGGGAGTGACCAACAGAGCCTGAGAGAGAGGGACTCACATCTAGGTCATCTCTGTGTTCCTGGTGCCTAACCCAAGGGACAAAGCAGCATTTATAAATGTTTACATTGATGTTTTTAAAAATCTGTTATCAGATTTGATTCTCATAATAATTAAACATTCAGTATTCCTCAGAGTACTGCTTATCATACACATTTTATAGACACAAGAACTTAGTAACTAGCAGAACTTAGATTCAGGATTGTATAGTACAGTTACCTTAAATAACTGTTTCTCTTTGTGGGAGGCAGTGTCTTGTTTTTGTATTAGTTTTTGCAGTTTGAGCAGTTTGGAGAGTGGCCAGGGACTACTTTCTACCTCTTCTGACTCCTTGGCCCTGGTGAGACCAGGGAGACCTACAGAGTATACATCTGGGCACATACCTGCCACAAGCTCCCAGATTGACCCTGGCCACAGCACCTAGGAATAGATTTTTCAACATCAGAAGGCCGGGGGGGAAGCAGAAGGATTGTCAGAGTGGTGTTTCATCACTCTCCTGTAGTCGGAGGGCCAGAGCACCCCCTGAAGGGACAGGAATGGCTGACTGGGAGGGCGTCTTACCCTGTGCTGGAGACAAGCTGGCAGATGTCTTTGTTGAGAAGGGAACGGTTCACTGGCTGAGGACCAGCTGTGAACACAGGGCCTCAGAAGACCACCTTGGTGGCCAGCTGGTGAGACAATCTTAGATGAATCACTTTCATTTCTGTGGCTCTGCTTACTCTTTCTCAGCGGTTGGGGGCAGGCAGTAAGTGTGTGCTCACATGAGTGTGCTATACCTCACCCCCTACCACTCCTCCCACCTCCTTAACACCTTCAGCAACTTTTTGTGGATAGAGAAGAGATCTAATGAGCCAGGGCTTTAGAAAGAGTTTCTGGGACAAGGCTCCTAATGCTGGGTGATGTGGGGAAAGAGTTTAGTGCTAAGAGCATAAAATGGGCCTGGCTGAACTTGACTGGTCCCAGCTCTATCTAGTTGTGTCATCCTTCTGACCTTTGATATTCTTACGAATAAACTTTTACCTTACCTCACAGAGTTATTGTGGAAGAAATAAGTAACTTTACAAATTGTGATGCACTACTGTCTTCTGAAGAGAGTTCTGTAGAACTCCAATACTGCAGAATTTTAACAAGCAAGAGTTAGGCTGTCAAGCAAGAAACTGATGAGTGACACCAAGTGATGGTTCTTAACTCACTGTCCATTTCTGAGAGGAAAAGTGTATGCAGGATTCCCAAAATGAAACTTTTTTTTACAGAGAAGGTACACTTTGGGAGGCACAAGATGAAAGGATAATAACTAACATTTATTGAGGGGTACTATGTGCCAGCAGGTGCTGCACCATCCCCCTTTGTTCATAGTGTCTCATTTAACCCTTACAGCATCCTGTGAAGGGGTTATAGTTATTATGGCCATTTACAGATAAAAGAGTTTGGCACACAGAGGTTGGGTGAACTGCCCAAGATTACACAGTAAATTCAGAACTGGGATTTAAACACAAGTGGTCTGGCTCCAGAACTCATATTTAACAGTCACACTGAACTACCTCCACTAAATACTTGTCACACTCAACTACCTCCACTAAATACTTGTTGACTGGCATTGTTGTTACCATTATTGTTTTTAGTCCAAAACCAAAAATAATATCAGGGCCTTGTTCATGTATGGAGTGTTTATTTGTTGATTCAACAAGAATCTGTCAAGTATTTATGGCCAGACCCTGTGCTGGGCCATGGGGATATAACTGTGGAGGAGATAGTCACGCTTCTGTCCTCACTGGGCTTTTGGGCTAGTGAGGAGACAGCCAAGTAAGCAGGTGATCGCAATAGAATGTAGTAAATACTGTAAATGGCAGATGCCTAAGGTGTTAGGGGAGCTCTCTGGAGCAATGAGAGCACCCTCTGAGTTACAAACATCCGACTTGCATTCAACTCACACTTAACAAGCAGAAGCCATTACACATACAGTATATCCGCAAGTTACAAACATACAACTGACATTGTGACTCACACTTACGAACAGAGGCCGGTACAGTAAGTCCCCAAGTTACAAGCATCCGACTGACGTACAACTTCCACTTACAAATGGAGGCTATTACAGGTAATAGGTAAATGCACCTGTTCCAACTTATATACAAATTCATTTTAAGGACAGAACTACAGAACTTCTCTCTTTGAGAACATATCTCTTTGAGAGACTGCCTATAACCTCAAACTTAGGAGGAATCCCTAGAGGAAGTAACTTCTAATCAGATATGTATTGGAGTTAGCCAACTGAAAATGTGGGAAAAGAGGAAGATGTTCCAGGCAGTGTAATAGTATTTATAAAAGCTCGGAAGCAAGACAGAGCGTTCGGAAGGTGTTGGTGAGAGCATTATTGGCTGGGCTATGATGCTGCCACTCTGGGGACATTTGAACCAAAAATCCCCACCTATGTTCCTTGAATTCATCTGCTTTTTATGGTAAACACCCTGTGTATCGCTCTGTCATTGCACTGTGAAAAGCTGTATTATAATTCATCTGCTCAGTGGTCTGATTCTTGCATTAGACTTAGCTTCTGAAAGTCAGAGCTGTGTCTTATTTATTACTGTATCTCCAGCAGATACCACCATGCATTGGTGCTCATTAAATGTTGTTTGTTGAATGAATGATGGCTTTTCTTTGTAAAATGGATTATACCCTTCTTGCTTTCTTAAGCCAACTATCGCTTTTCCTCAGGTTCATCATTATATCCAGCAGTTAATGTCCTATGTGGCAGTTCAGTGATGCCCTAAGGGGGTTCTGAGGTGCTGTGCTCTGAATTCCTTTTTCAGCTTTTCATTGTCCTCTTCTTTTCCCTCCCTGCCTGGCCAGTGCTTGATTGTAATCAATCTGCTTGATTCTAAAGCATCCTCCCTGGCCTTCTTATTTCCTTCTCCTAATCTGCAGTGGGCTAGAAACAAGATCACCTGGCATGATTTGATAAGACTGACTAAGAGGTAGTAATCTCTGATTGAGGTTCTAAAGGGCCCTCTTTTGGGGAAAGTATAGATGCCATTACACATGGGACTCATATGTTAGCTGTTCAGAGACCCTCTTACTTCCTGTTCTGCTCCAGGAAAGGGCAGATAACACTTTTGCAGGGAGAGTGAAGGATGGTGGGGGATCCTCAGTCTGAAGAGCCCCTTTCTGGAGTAGAAGAGCTGATGGACCATTGATTCTGTAACCACAGGAGAGTATAGTCTGTTTTCCAGCAACACACTAGCTTCATTTTGACTAAGCATTGAAATGCTTCCACCCTCATATGAGCTTATCCGGGTGATAGCTCCAAACTTCAGGCTATTTTCTATTAAGGGCAAGTTCCATAAAAAGTGTGCTTGCCCCTTCACCTGAGAAAGAAAAGAAGAGGGAGTAAGAGCCAAGGCTGAGACTAGAACATCTGGACTCTACTCCTTTCTCTGGACTCTGATTTTCTCATTTGCAAAATGAGGGTGATGGCATGATACAATGGAAAAGAAGAGTGGAACTCGGATTAGACCTGGTTTCTAATCTTCAACCACTTTTTAGTTGTGTGACCTCTGACCTTTAGTTTCTCCATCTTTGAAATGGGAATAATAATTCTTACTATGTAAGATAGTTATGAGAACTAAAAAGATTGGTTTGTGGGCTCGGTGCCTGTAGCACAGTGGTTACAACACCAGCCACATACACCAAGGGTGGCGGGTTCGAGGCCTGCCCGGGCCAGCTAAAACAACTGCAACAAAAAAATAGTCAGGCATTGGGCAGCGCCTGTGGCTCAAGGAGTAGGGCGCCGGTCCCATATGCCGGAGGTGGCGGGTTCAAACCCAGCTCTGGCCAAAAATAATAAAAAATAAATAAATAAAAAAATAGCCGGGCATTGTGGTGGGTGCCTGTAGTCCCAGCTACTTGGGAGGCTGAGGTGGGAGAATCACTTGAGCCCAAGAGTTTGAGGTTGCTGTGTGCTGTGACTCCACGGCACTCTACCAAGGGTGATACAGTTAGACTCTGTCTCAAAAAAAAGATTGATTATGGGAAATGACCATACCAGGCACAGAGTCAGTAAATAAAATCTGTCAATATTAGGTGAGACACGACAGTCTTATGGGTTTCAAAATTTCAAGTAGGATGTTCAGTATTATGGGGGGGATATGCATAGACTCCATTCCAACACCACTTGAAAAAAATGGTTTAGGAATTGTCTGATGCTTTTGACTACCTGGGCAAGGTCACCTCTTTCCTTTATCCAGTGAGAGGTTAGAGGACCCCATTCTTTGCAGACCCTATGCCATAGACTAAGGGAGGAAAAGGGGTACAGGTCAGCAGAGCACAAATTCCATCCCTCACATACTCAGCTTAAGAGGGCACATGAGACAGTTACCCAGATAACTTCCACATGAGACAAAAGAAACTCAATACCTGAGCAGATTAGAGATTGCTCTGTGGGGTCTTCCTAAGGAAGGGACCCAGAGGTGGGATAACCTTCCAATTTATTATCCAAACTGGGACTGTCCAGGATATCCTGGGTGAACAGGGGTATTTGTGGTCACCCAACCCAGAGAGTCTTATAAAAGTGGTAAACTGGTTTTAGATTATTTTATATCAAAGCAGAGTGGGAGAATCACGAACATTAGCCCTAGAGTAAGCCTGTTTGGGGCCTAGGGGTTGGTTCTTTAACCACATGAAATGCTTTTTCTTCTTACCTTTTCAAAAATGTTTATAGGTATTTATTAGGGGTAAAAAAGAAGATTATAAAATTGCATTTACAGTATATTTCAGTTTTGTAGAGAATATATACATATATGTATATTTGAAATCTAGAAAGATATATACCAAAATATTAAATATAGTTTCTCAAGTTGCTGAGATATTGATTCCTTTTTTTTACTTGTCTATGGTTTCAGAATTTTAATTGCTTTTATAAATTTGAAGAAATTTTAATATCTCCTGAACCTCTTTTACAAAAAAAGAAAAAAATTCTAGTTAAAATTATTTCAGAGCAGACAGGTATGTTAATCTGCTAAGAATAGCCACTGTCTCCTGCCTCACTCTTTTTTTCTTAATAAAATTTTTATTTTTTCGAATTAAATATGAGGGTACAGTTTTGGGGTTACATCGTTCTCACTTCCAGGGTAAAGTTCCATTTGTATAGGAGGCATGTTATACACCCTTGCAAAGCACACCTTAGGTGAGATCCCACCTCATGTCCCCCTCCTTCCGCCAGGTGTCCTCCCCTTCTCCTGCTCCATTTTCGCCCTGTCCTACCCAACCTGCTTTCTTCATCCTTGAAGATTCCTGTCTCCTGGGATCCTTTCTTCATGCCCAAGTTGAGCTAAGCTGTCCTCTGGTTTTCTATATCATCCATTCTATATCATTTGTTGCATGTATCGCAAACAATTCTATAAACATCTGTTTCTTGTCTACTTCCCTTGTCAGATTAGGTCAAGGATCATATCTGATGTATTTGTGGTCCCTAAGATGAATCCTAACATATAACAAATGTCAGTAAACATTTGTGGGACTAACTGGCCTCTTTTCCCTCTTACCTAACATAGATGGCCAGGTATATAGTAGGTGCCATTTTATATTTAGTAAGTAGGCAAGTAAGTAAATTAAAATGCTGAGAGAAAGCAAGTGAGATCGGTGGCTCATGCATTTGTTGCTAATGGAAAGGTTTGTCTCGTTGCCCTCCCCCAGTCCTGGTTACCCGAGAGGATGACTTCAACAACCGGCTGAACAACCGTGCCAGCTTCAAGGGCTGCACAGCCCTGCACTACGCTGTCCTTGCTGACGACTACCGCACTGTCAAGGAGCTGCTTGATGGAGGTGAGAGCATGGGTAGATGAAGGCTGGGATAGGGTTGGCAAGGGGAGAGATACTTGGCAGCCTCTATACCATGCTTTACCAGAGTCCTCTTACCCTCCCAGAGCTTAGAAGTGCCTTGAGAGTAGCTGTACTTTGAGAGTGCAAAGTGCACATGTGGTTTGCCCTTCTGTGGCTGGTATGCATTCTTTGCCTGTGTATGTGTGATGCATCATGCTATCTGGCCTGTCTGTATATGCTATGAGAGTTTTCTTGATTGCTCTCCCCAAAAGTGTTCTTGCTTCTCCCCTGTGACCTCCAAAGCAGGGTTAGTAGAAAAGGGAGAAGCTCTTCAAATCTCTACCAACCCAGGTTGAAAAGGTATCCTCCTTGGTCCCACCTCCATCCTAGTCTCAGGCTGCATCCATTATTGTGGGTCATGGCACACTATTCTTTTCCATCATTGCACTTGTCACAATCTGAAATCATTTTTATTTGTTCAGTAGCCTAACTTGATTCTGAGCTTCCTGAAGGCAAGAACCATGGCTTACTTGTGCCCCCTGCACTTATCATATTACTTGGCACATAGTAAGCACTAAATAAACGTGTTGAATGATGAATACCCTCCCTTTAGAGATAACCAGAAGGACATTATGTACCCTTTCCAGACTCAAGCCAGGGGGGGTTCTCTCCAGGTCTGATAGAGAGATACCTGCCAAACACCTCCTAAGCAATCACTTTCTTTCCCACTTGCCCTTATCCCACTGCAGCCTCTCTTTGGGGAGGAGGGAAGCATCTTGCAGGATATGTGAAGCAGAGGCGCCTGAGTGAGGACATGGCTCATGTCTGCCTGTTTATGCCCTCTCTGCTACTTCTTGAATTTCAGTGACCCTCTCTTGGGGCTGGATCCCAGGATCCCCCATGTTAGAGGTCATTCTTCACAGAACCTGAGAACTGGAAAGGTCCTTAGAGGTCCTCTGGTCCACTCTGATTGCCTAACTCCCTACCAGCAGAAACCTCTCCAACAGCTGGCTTGCTGACATTTCATTGGATTTTGTCAGAGACAGAAGGAACCCTGCTTCTTCCCCAGGGAGTTTATTCCATTTTACTTCACCTCTGATTGGTTAAGCATCTTTTTCATGATTAGTGATCTTCTCTGTAACTTTTGCCAACTGCTGTTTGCTTTCCAATGGGTCCTGTGAACATCCCAGAGGCTGTTGCCAGTAACATTTGTACAGGGGCCTGTGCTTCACTTTTTCAAAAACGAGTCTTTGAAGAAAACTCTTTTAGGCCAGGCACAGTGTCTCACACCTCTAATCCCAGCATTTGGGAGGCTGAGGCAGGGAGATCACTTGAGTTCAAAACCCACTTAGGCAACATAGTGAGACCCCCAACTCTACAAAAAGAAAAAGTTCCTTCAGTCCCAGAGGCTTTGCCTCCCCAGGCCCAACATCTCCAGATCATCTTCTAGCCCTTATAATTTGATTGTCCTGGAGAGACCCTAGTACTGCCACCTTCTGTCAGCCATAGCCAGGCCGGCTTAAAACTCTGGCCTGGCTCATACCCCCCAGCCAACAAGGGACCTGCCTCAAAGTAGCCAGAACATGCCTTGGTCTGGGGCACGTACTCTGAAGGGCAGGACTACGCTGTGGATGTACTGACAATGCCTAGGATGACTGATGCCTTTGGAGCAACAACTTGCTATTCTCAGAAACAGAGACTTAGAAAATGTCCACAAGCAGAATGCTTCTTAGTCCTTTGGAAAGTCTCCCATGAGACATTTATAGCTAAGCATTGGAGCATTCATCATAGGGTTTCTCTCTGCAGTGCCTTAAAATCCATACTCCCAGCCATTGTCCAGTAGTTTACATTCCATGCTTCCCCCCACCCCCCAAACAGAGAATTCACTCCATGAGGATCCCCTTCCCCTTGGCTTGTAGATCGAACACCTTTGAATTGAAGAGCAGGGCCTTTTATGAAGTTCCCTCCACCCTTACCCCCCCAGGCCAAGCCTGGCCTTTTGAGCTGGTCCAGGGGTATAGTTCCTGCCTGTTGACTTGGAACAGATGCCCTCTGCCCCCACCTTTACATTTCTCCCACCTGCCTTTTTAACCAACATCCATTTACACCCCTTGCACTAGCCTCTCAGCCTCAAGGGCCAAAACCATTAACCCATTTATGTCCCCCTCCCAGACCTGAACAAGTCCCCGTCACTCAAGGCCTGCAGGCCTGCCAACTTCTGACCTCCCTCCACCCTTGACCTCCTTTCGTCTGCCTCTGTATGTGACCAGCCAACCGAGAGGCAGGATCATGCTCTCTCATCCTAGAGGCTGTCGCCAGTAACATTTCCAAAGTCTTTTGACCTCGACTACCTTCTCCAGAGGGTTTCAGGGAAGGCAGGAGCACCTTCCTGCCCATCCAGCTTTCTTAGCCTGCACTAGCCACCAGCTTTGCCTCAGCAATGTAGAAGGAGGGGCTCTCTGTGAGATCTAAGGCAGGCCTAGATATAGAGGCCAGCCTGTGCTCCCAAGGTCTACTCCAGACCCTTTTCCTTCAAATTGCTTAGTACACAGGGACTTAGGGTCCCCTGGTCTTAAAATATTAGAACCAGAAGGGACAGTTGTTCTTACTCTGACCAGAAGTCCTTGTTTGAGCTGAAAGGAGGGTCAGGCAATAGTGCCAGGCTGTTAATGTGAACAGCTCTGGCCCATGAGGAGGCAGCATGGGGTAATAGAAAGGACACCTCAGGCTTCAGAGTCAGGCCACCTTGGGTCTGAGTCCAGCTTCCCCATCTACTGGTTGTGTTGCCTCGGACGTGTTACCTCAAATCTCTAAGCCTCAGTTTTCTTATGTGTGAAATAACAACCTACTTCATGGCATAGCGTGGAAATTAGTGGTAATGTCTATCTAAGCCCCTGACAGATATATGATAGGTGTTCTGTGATAAGTAATTGTTATGGCATATCAAGAAATCAAATTCTTATCTGGGCAAGGTGGCTCACATCTGTCCTAGCACTTGGGAAGTCGAGATGGGAAGATGGCTTGAGGCAAGGAGTTTGAGACCAGCCTGAGCACTATAGTGAGGCCCCATCTCTACAAAAAATTGAAACATTAGCCAAGCATTGTATGCACCTGTAGTCCCAGCTACTCAAGAGGCTGAGCCAGAAGGACCGCTTGAGCCTAGGATTTTGAGGGGACAGTGAGTTCTGATGATACCACTATACTCATCCTGGGCAACAGAGCAAAAAATCCTATCTCAAAAAAAGATGCTCATACCTGTGATCTTAGGACTGTGGGGTCCAAGGCGGGAGAATCACTTGAGCTCAGAAGTTTGAAACCAGCCTGAACAAGAGACCCTGTCTCTTAAAATAGAAAAATTAGTGAAGCATTATGGTGGATGCTTATAGTCCTAGTTACTCAGGAGGCTGAGGCAGGAGAATCGCTCAAACCCCGGAGTTTGAGGTTGCTGTGAGCTGGGCTGATTGCCACAACACTCTAGCCTGGGCAACAGATGAGACTGTCTTGAAAGGAAGAAAAAGAAAGCACCTCTTAACCTGGCAGCTATAATCCCATTCCTTCGCCAATATGGAAACTATTCTGCTACCTACAGGCCTCTTAATTCTGTCTCTGCCTATAACATTCCTGCCCTGCCTAAAATACCATCGTGTTCCTTCTCTTCTCATTGGAATCCTGAGACTTTTCGGGTCCTTCCTTTCTCAGGAAGCTTTCCTTTGTTGTCCAGTATACTTTGGTACTTGCTGGACTTAAACAGTGTCAGACTGGTGCTTAGCACAGGCTGCTTAAAGTCACTTCTTCATCTTCAAGAGGCTCCATAACAAAGTGAAAAGAACACAAGCTTTGGAGTCAGACAAACCTGGGTTTGAATATGAGCCCTGTTCTGCATCTCTGGGCAAGCCACTTACCGTCTCTGAGACAGATCAGGTAAACTGTGTCTGACCCTGAGGAACTCTCAGACTTTCCGAAGAACAGACATAGAAACAGGCCATGATGGTGTGGTAGGTGCTCTGGCAGGGGGCTGGACAAGGGGCTCTGGGATACAGAAGTGCCTCTTTCTCCGTGGGGAGCAGGGAGGTGGAGTCATTTACAAAAAGCTTCCCAGAGAAGGGAGTGCTTAAGCCTTATCAGGAAGGGTAACAGGAATTTCCAGAATTCTCCCAAAGGGTTTTGAGTTAACTAGTGCCAATTTTCTACTCCCAGCCTCCACAGATAAATAAATGCACAGACCCCTGTGTTTTTCATCTTTGGAGACGCTGCTTTTACCTGTATTGATGGTTTATGGGCAGGAAGGCTGTGTTTCAGCACTTAACTGCAAGTACAAGGAAAGGTTGGGGAGAGAGAGGGAAGGAGAGGCAGGATGACTGAGGAGTAATCCAGAAGGTGGTTGGAGCCCCCTGCCTCAGGTTCCTGGGGCTAACTCAGCCCAGTTTTTCCAGGGCTGTTTAGGTGCTTTAGCAGTCAGGTCCTCAGGGATGTGGCTGCACTGGCCGATCCATCTTCCTAAAACATAGCTGTCATCATGGTTCCTCCAGATATTTGAGCCCTGATACTCTAAGTAATTAACTTCTGTCTCAGCCACCTATAATAGTATACCTTAATATACACCTTTGGGACAATTGAATCGATAAATTTATTTAACAAATAAAATCATTGGTTAAATAAATTTTTTGTGCACAGTTTAAAGGAGAAAACCCAATTAAAAGAGGCTGCAAGGGAAGAGCGTGAACATTGAAGTTACCATCTCAGTACCAGCCCTGCCACTTAGTAGCTGTGTGATCCTGGGCAACTTACTGACCACTCTGAGGTTCCTTTTCGTTATCTGGAAATGGGGGTAATTCCACCTACCTTCTAATGTTTTCTAGGGATTAGGACATATACAGATTCTACAAAATAGGTCGTCTATGTATAGTATCTATTTTTATTGTTATTTCAAAAATACTCAATGCTCACCTGTTTGTTTTTTAACTCATACTAATATATTTTAGCTGGTTTTAGAGTTGCTCGTCTGGCCTCACCTGCCTTCTTTGCCCAGCTACTGCCCTAATATTCAGCTACACTGCGTTCCCACCTTCTTGCCTTTACTCTGGCAGTTCTGCTGCTCAGTTTGCATTACAGTTTCTCAGGCAAGTAGAATTGTTTCTACCAGTCATTCCCTAAATTTCGTCCTTCCTTCCTTCTAAAGTCTCCCTGGGATTTGGGTCCAGTCCTATTTACTAAACCAAGGTAGACTGAAGGCCAGCACTATTGTCTTTTCTGTTTCTGTCTCCTTTGCTATTTTAGTCTATTTGTGCATGTACTCTCCAAAACTACTGTGAAGTTTTCTGTTGGTATCCTTGCTTCCTGGCCCCCTCACTGTTAATGTTCTAATGTGTCTGGCTTTTTAAAGCTTCACATATGAAAAATTAGCCACCTCTTGTAGCTACCTTACTGAAGTCACAGTGCCACTTTCTCCCTAGCCATCAGTGCTCATCACCTCAATAACTCTTGAGCTTTATGAACCTAATACACCAAGGCCTCCCTCAGCCTGCTTCCTTCCTACTTAAATCCTCCTTGCCCCTCTCTCCAGGTCCACCACTCAGTTGTTAGTGTTAACCAGCCATCATCAAGTGAGTCCTTAAATTCTGCACCTTTCCCACCTGAAGAGTCTGCGAGTACTGATGTGCTGCTCCCTTTGGCAGCCTGTTAGCTTGTCAGAACTCAAACCTTAGAGGTTGATTTCTGGCTCCACTTCTCTGTCCATCTGGCTACACTGCCAGGTGTTGAGGAATCAGCTTTGCCTCCAGCTGTCCTCTGTTGAAGCTTCACATTCTGATTCTTGATAGCATTGCAGAGAAAAGGTACACACACTTGACAAGGGTCAGAAGTTCTGGTTCTGCTACCAACAAATTCTTTCTCTTTTAGACAGATCCTTTCTCTTCCTTAGTGAAATTGAGAAGTTGGGGTAGCAGATGTCAAGGACTCTTCCAGCTCCAGAGTCGTATTTAACCACTGAGCAAGTCTGCTCCTTCATTTATCAAACACTCCTGTCACAAGTCCTGCCCTCAGCACCAGGGAAATAAGGATGACTCGGACATGGTCTTTGCCCTTAAGGAACTCATAGTTCAGTGAAGAAACCAGACATTTTAACAAAGAATTGTTATCTGGTGTATTAATGGAGATCTATAGAACATGCTGTGGGCTCACACTTTTAAATCTTGGTGAGGGCAGGGGAAGCACGGTGTAGATAGGAGGTGATGTTCACATTGAGTTTTAAAGGACTGAAGACTAATTGTATGTGTACTGGGTGGGGGAGGGAGAGGGAGGGAGCAGCATGTTCAAAGGCATGGAGTATAAAGCAGCATACTTTATTCAGTACATTGCAGTTAGTTCAGAAGAACTGGAGGGTATGGCTGGAAGGGTCAGAGGCGGGAATGGAAAACAGGAGCTGATAATGAAGGTCTGTGTAATACAGACTATGCAAAGGAAATTGTACTCTGTCCTCCAATGGGATATCATTAAGATTTTGAGAAGGAACATGATAGGCTTTATGTTTAGTGAGAAAGGTGGTTCAGACATTTTCAAAATGTTATCAGTAGCTGACTGAATAAACTGTAGAATGTTCACACAATGGAATAATATACACCAATGGGAATGAATGAACTCTTGCTCTCTACTGAATACAAACTTAACATTCATGTCAAAAGCCAGACAGAGAAGACTACTGTATGCTTGCACTTAAAGTTCAAAATAGACAAAACTGTTTGATCGAGTAAGAAGTCAGGGTGATGTTTAACATCACAGGGTGGATAGTGACTAGGAGAGGGCACTGGGGGCTTTTGGGGGGCTGTAATACTTTATCAAGCTACTGGTTGTGTGGGTCAGTCCACCTTGTGAAAATTGAGTTGTATCTTTATGTACTTGTACTTTTTATATGTTATCTTGAAAGAGAAAGATTTAAAAAATAGGGGAAAAGATTAGAAGACACATCCTTAAAGGGAAAATATATAACTTGAAAACTATTGTAACTGTCTAGGTGAGGCCTAAACTAAGGGAGTTTCAGTGGGAAAGGAGAGAAGGGGACTGATGCTGAAACATTTAGGAGTAGAATCAAGAAGATTGGATGGTAGAGAGAAGGAAGGAATCAGGATGAGGTGCCTGGACTAGAAGGATTACTGGAGCAAGGTTGGAGGGAGATAGCAGGGCCATTCCCAGTGCTATTTTGAGCATCTCTATTCATTCTTCCAACTTTTCTTCCATCCTTCCTTCCTGTCTTCTTTTAGATTCCATGATCCAGTGTTATAAGTACTTCCTTGCTTCTGTTTCCCTTCTTTGTACTTGCTTGACAAATGCTAACCCTAGTTAAACCCAGCTTCCTCTTTACTTCATGTCTGTATCTGAAGAGCTAAATATTGCTAGAGAAAAATCACACAACCAAATTACTTCACATTGAGTCTCAAACACTCACCCCTGCAAACCACCCCACTACACTTCGTGGCAAAATCACTTTCTTATGCTGGACCAAGACATAAATCCTTAAATCTCGAGCCCCTTAACTCCCAAGCTGACAATCTCACCTCACATTTCACAGAGAAAGCAGATTGCAATCAGAAGAGAACTACCTCATCTTCCCACCTTCACTTCCACTAGCCTGCCTGCATCTGTGGCCCTGTATGCAGCCTTCCTTCCTCTGACAATGGAGGCCGTCCCCACAACCAGCCCCTGCCCTGGGCTCTGACTCCTGTTTCCTCTTACTCAAGGACTTTGCTCTTCCTCTTATCCCTGTCTCTCCTGCATTATTTGTTTTCTTCTTCCCACTGGCTCATTCCCACCAACATAAAAACATGCCTTAATATCATCCATCCTAAAAAATAAACCAAAAGTTCCCTTGACCCATGTCTGTCTCCTGCTGCCACCTCATGTTTTACATCCCTTCTTGGCAAAAATCCTCAAAAGAATCATGGACATCCACTTAACTTCACTTCCTCAGCTCCTGCTCTTTCCTGAATCTATGTGATGTCATCATCTCAGTTTTTCAGGCCCCAAATCTCAGAGTCATACCTGAATTCTCTTTCTTTCTTTCTTATACTCCACGTCAAGTCCTTTGATAAGCCCTGTCAATTGTACCTTTAAAGTACTGTTGAGTCCATCCCCTTTTTGCCATTTCCTTTGCTGTAACTCTAGTTCATTTTGGGCTATGTTGTCTTTCCATAGTTTCCTAACTATTCTCACAATTTCCACACTTGCCTCCCTAAATCCATCCTCCAAATAATAGGATGATCTCTTTAAAATATAAATCATGTCAGTCTCTTACTTAAAACCCTTTAGTGTCGGGCGGCGCCTGTGGCTCAGTCGGTAAGGCGCCGGCCCCATATACCGAGGGTGGCGGGTTCAAACCCGGCCCCGACCAAACTGCAACCAAAAAATAGCCGGGCATTGTGGTGGGCGCCTGTAGTCCCAGCTACTCGGGAGGCTGAGGCAAGAGAATCGCTTAAGCCCGGGAGCTGGAGGTTGCTGTGAGCTGTGTGAGGCCACGGCACTCTACCGAGGGCCATAAAGTGAGACTCTGTCTCTACAAAAAAAAAAAAAAAAACCCTTTAGTGTCTTTCCACTGAAACTAAAATGAAATCCAAACTCCTTACCAGAGCCTACAAGGCCCTACATAGCCTAGAGTTCTGCAACGTCATCTCTGTTTACTCACTGTTCCTCAGTAGCACTGGCCTTCCACTGTCCCTCAGACACACCCAGCTTCTCCCCATCGCAAGCCTATGTACCTACCTCTCCCTCTTGGAGTGGCTGCCTGACCATTCAGGTCTTGACTCAGATGTCCCCTCCTCAGAGCCACCTTCCCTGTCCACCCTAGTAACAGTACCTCCCCCTACCATTTTCTCTCATATTACGCTATTTTATCTTCATCATGGCCTTTATCAGTCTCTAGAATGATCTTATGTACTTAATATGTTTATTATCCATCTCTCCTCCACTAGAAAGTAAGGTGTGGTGGTCACAGAAACCTTATTTATCTCTACCTTACTGCTGTATGCACAGCTCCTAGAAAAAATTCACAGCCAACATATGGTAAGTGATTAATAAATAGCTATTGACCAACCAAGAGATATATATCTCCCACAGAGATATATAGCTGGCAATTGGATAAATGGGTCCAAAGCCCAGGAGAGGGAAAAAACTTGAAGTTGGACATGAGATTTGAGAGTTGTCTATTCTTGGGGGTGGCTGAAACTGTCTGAATCTGAGTTATCTTTGGAAAGTTGTAGAGCTAAAGACACAGCAGAGAGAACTTCCAGTTCAGATGTAAGCATGAGAAGAGGAATCAGTGCAAGAGATTCCAGGAAACAAAGAGAGGAAAGGAGAAGCAGAAGAGAGTAGGGAGTGGGTTGCTACAGAAGGCAATGCTTCTCAAGCTGTCTGTGAAAGACCTGTCTCTTTTTGTTGGTTTTTTTTTTTTTTTTTTTTTTTTTTTTTGCAGTTTTGGCTGAGGCCAGACTTGAACCCGCCACCCCTGGTATATGAGGCCAGCGCCCTACGCCTTGAGCCACGCATTTTTGTTGTTTTAATTTGCAGTCTGTCATGGACCCATACTTTAGTAAAATACAATAAAATTAATGATTAGAAAAATTATATTTTTAAAGGCATGTAAAATACAGGCCCAAATCTGTCATTACAGTCAGTAGACATAAAATTACTCTGAAAAGTTGCTATAAAAATTTCCATTGAAGGCTGGGCGCAATGGCTCCTACCTATAATCCCAGCACTCTGGGAGGCTGAGGTAGGTGGATTGCCTGAGTTCACAAGTTTGAGACCAGCCTGAGCCAGAGCGAGATCTCATCTCTAAAAATAGCTGAGTGTTGTGGCGGACACCTGTAGTCCCAGCTACTTGGGAGGCTGAGGCAAGAGAATCGCTTGAGCCCAAGAGTTTGAGGTTGCTGTGAGCTGTGACACCACGGCACTCTACCAAGGACAACAAAGTGAGACTCTGTCTCAAAAAAAAAAAAAAAATTTCCATTGACTTATCTCTCAATTACTGTATTTATCAAGGACTAGTAGCAAAGTTCACCAGCTGGCACCAGTGCATGGACCATACTTTAAGCCTCACTGCTCTACTAGTACTCCTCAGCAGAGGGGAGACAAATGAACAAAATATAGCCTCTACCCTCAAGTAGCTTAAAATCCAGTGGGGTAGACAGTCTGGGACACGTAACAGTCGCACTGCATGGCAGAGGTCAGAGCACTACCAATACGATGTAGGCATTGGGGACTGTGATCTTCCCCAGCTCTGCCACTATCTCACCCCTGTAGATCATAACCCCTCTCTGGCATTGCTTTTTGCATCTGTAAAATAAAGAGATCATGTCAGATGATTGAACACTAAGAGTTTCTTATTGTTTGGACACAAATGCCAAAAACCTTTCATACTTTCAATTGTCTGAAGAAAGGATGGGGAGAGATTGCTAATGAGCATTAAGGTTTCTTTTGGAGATGATGAAATATTCTTAAATTGGATTATGGTGATGGTTTTACAACATTGTAAGAATACCAAAAAACATTAGATTGTATACTTTAAATGGGTGAACTTTATGGTATGTAAATTATATCTCAGTAAAGCTGTTAAAGAAGGAAGAAATCCTTCATGCCACTCAAAACCAAAAAATAATTGACTTGGATGGGTGACTGCCCAAAAGCAGACTAGAAAGCCAGGAGGACCTGATCAGCCCATAGCTAGTGTAGCACATCAGATGAGCTCACAGATGTTGTATATGGCAGTCTCCTTTTAAGGAATACGATTAAAGGCCAGGTACAGTGGCTCACATCTGTAATTCTAGCACTCTGGGAGGCTGAGGCAGGTGGATTGCGTGAGCTCAGGAGTTCAAGACCAGCCTGAGCAAGAGTGAGACTAGAAAAACTAGCCAGGCATCATGGCAGGTGCCTTTAGTTCCAGATACTCGGGGGTCTGAGGCAAGAGGATCACTTGAGCCCAAAAGTTTGAGATTGGTGTGAGCTATGATGATGCCATGGCACTCTAGCCTTATCTGTAAACCTCTCTCTTGCCCTTACTGATCTTTTTATTGACTTTCTGTAATTATTTTAATAAATATGTATTGCCTTCTCCATCCTTGGAAAGTTTAAAGTCTGGCAGAGTAGAGACATTAGACAAATAATTACAAAATTATTAGCTAATTATTAGCTAAATTAATACTAATAATACTGTATAAATATTATTAAGGAAGAGTAGGGGATACTACAGGGGCATAATAGGAACTTAATCTAGTCTGAAGAGGGCTGAGGGAAGTCTTTCCTGAGAAAATGGCGTTTACATTGAGACCCAAAATGAGGATGGTGTTATCCAGTCATTTAACTTGAGAAAATTTTATGGAGAGGGATGGCCATTAGTCACCCAAAGGGATTAAGGAGTCTAGGCAGGGGCATTTTAGAGAATAGAGGAGTTCCATGGTACGATAATTGTAGTTCATGTGTTAGATCTGGCCTGGAAGGGGCTCTTAGTGACCCGAGTCCTGTCCTCAGCCCCTTACCCAGTACAGAATGAGAAACTGTCCTTGCTTACCCCCAGAAAAAGGTTATTTCTGTATCCAGGCTCCTGTGGACACAGAGGAGCACTGCATGGTTGAGCCGGAGATGAGAGCCTGGTCACCAGAGCCCGGTCACCAGAGCCCATGCTCTCCAGAGCCACCAGCCATCCAGGCACCCGCATTTCATCAAGATTTTAATGGGCTCCGAGCAGTCCTCAGATGAGCCTGGATGGTATCCGGCATGACCTCATCTCTGCCAACAGTAGCAGCTGGAGGCCAAAGCTCCTGGGTGAGGGAAAGGTCAACATCAGCTGAGCCAGGACTGTTCTGTGTCCTCTGCTGTCCTCCACCTGCCCTGCGCCTGAATAGGACTCAGATTTTCCGAGGCAGAGCTAACTGCCCTTTGCCAGCCCACTCGTGTCCCCTCCAGTGCATGTGCTCTTGGGCAGAGTGCACAGATAAAGGGCAACACTGGAGCTTTTTAAGAAAGGGGAATGTTGCCAGGCACAGTAAGTAGCTCATACCTGTAGTCCCAGCGACTCAAGAGACAGAGACTGGAGAATCACTTAAGTCCAGGAGTTCCATTGCACTCCAGCATGGGCAACGGAGTGAGACCTTGTTTCTTAACAAATAAAAAAAGAAAGAGGAATGTTAGTCTGAAGGTCAGGGCCTGCAAAATAACAGCAAAGCTGTCATCCTAGTGTAAGACTAGGGATAGCCTGAACCAAGTTTCCCTTCCCCAAAGGAGTTTGTTTCTAGCATTCACATGCTGTCTTCCTCTGTACAGAAGCCTGGCAGTGTCCCGGGAAGAACGCACAGCAGGGATATTCTCTATAAGTTTGTACCACAGACTCCTTCCTGAACTCCATTTTATTTTATTTTATTTTCACAGTGGTCCTCATTGACAAGGGCTCACAGCAGCACACACCTCCCTAAACCTCCCTCCCACCTACCCATACCCGCTACCCCTCGCCCCTTACCCCCAGCTCCGGGTCCCTGGCTTACTTCACCTACCAGGCTCTGGGTAAGCAGCAATGGAACCTGATCATATAAGGAAAATATTGCAGGCTCATTCAAGGGCTGTATTCTGAGAGCAGCCTAACCTACCACACTTGCTGCACCCGAGCAGACACCAACCTCCCCACCTGGGTACCCACACCCGCTTCTGCTCCCAGCCTAAACTGCATGTTAGAAATGTACCAGAATAGGGAAACTTGCCCCTTGAGAAATCCTTCAGGGACCCCTTCTGAAGTAATAGAACTCTATGGATTAGGAAGCACTAACGGGGTCAGGAACCTGACACGTGGTTCTGGCACTAACGATACCTTACTGTAGGACCTCTAGCAAATCTTTCCCCCTATGGAGCCTCAGTTTCTCCATTTGTAAAATAAGATAGTTGGACTGCAGTCTCAAAACTTCTTTCCATTTTAATCAGAATATTTTGTGATTCTGAATGAATACTTGCCCTCTAATTTATCTAGTCACATATCTAAGTGTTTATATTCCTTCAGCAACTATTAATTATTTTCCTGCAGCTAACCACCATCATCCCTATTCTAGGTTCCTCTGATGTATGCTCTTAAAGCACCCTATATCATTTCTTTATCACTCTTACCACAGGTACAGAAGGTGCCAAAAAATATATATACATTTTAAGAAAGGAAAAACTGTATTAAAAAAAAATTTTTTTTATGAGGCAGTCTTACTATGTCGCCCTCAGTAGAGTGCTGTGACATCACAGCTCACAGCAACCTCAAACTCTTGGGCTTAAGTGATTCTCTTGCCTGGGACTATAGGTACCTGCCTCAATGCCTGGCTATTTTTGGTTGCAGTTGTTGTTCAGCAGGCCCAGGCCAGGCTCAAACCCGCCAGCCTTGGTATATGTGGCCAGCGCCCTACTCACTGAGCTATGGGCACCACCTGTATTAAAATTATAATACCCAAGTCATGTCTAACTTCTCTGGTTATAAGAGATACAAGATACAATCTGCACGGTAACAGGTATTATCAGTATATATTGAGTATTAACAATTACGTTAAAATTTGTATATACTTTTTAGAACACTGTATTAGTACTTCTGTAGTTATTTGATTAAAGAATGTATCTCTCCTTCACTTAGCAATGAGTTCCCAGAAGGTAAAGTCTGGATCTGGGATGCTTATGTTCCCAGCACCTCATACTGTCCTTAGCACATGGTAGGTGCTCAGTTAATTTGTAAATGGACAGGTAGACTACAAACAGGCAGGGAGAAAGAAGGAAACCTTCAGGTGAGGCAGCAACAGAAATGAGCCTTGCATTTTCTTTAGAGACCTGGAGGAAACTGGCAACCTGCTAGATTATGGGGTAGGGAGATTTGGGTGTGGAGGTCCCAGGGGACGAGTTAGAGAGATCTCATACCTAATTTTATGGTCAATAGAGAGCTCCTAGAGTGATTGTCTGTTGTTGTTGTTGTTGTTGTTGTTTTGAGACAGAGCCTCAAGCTGTCACCGAGTAGAGTGCCATGGCATCACAGCTCACAGCAACCTCCAACTCCTGGTCTCAAGCGATTTTCCTGCCTCCGCCTCCCAAATAGCTGGGACTACAGGCACCTGCCACAATGCCTGGCTATTTTTTGGTTGCAGCCATCATTGTTGTTTGGCGGGCCGGGGCTGGATTTGAACCCGCCAGCTCAGGTGTATGTGGCTGGTGCCTTAGCCACTCGAGCCACAGGCACCGAGCCTGTTGTTTTTGTTTGTTAAGTGACCAGAGTAATTTTTGTTTTATTTTATTTACTTTTTGGAGACAGTCTGACTTAGTCACCGTTGGTAGAGTGCTGTGGAGTCATAGCTCACAGCAACCTCAAACTCGTGGGCTCAAGTGATCTTTGTCTCAACCTCCCGATTAGCTGGGACTGCAGGTGCCTGCCACAACACCCGGCTATTTTTAGAGATGGGGGTCTCACTTTTGCTCAGGCTAATCTCAAACTCCTGAGCTCAGGCAATACAGCTTCCTCAGCCTCCCAGAGTGCTAGAATTACAGGCATGAGCCACCATGCCTGCCTCATAATGACTTACTTTACGCAACATACAAGATAAAAATTTCAACTAGCACTAGAGGGTATATAGTGGTGAGGAAGTCACCCTTCTATATCCACGGTCCTCATTCTAGAAGGCAACCACTTTAACCTTATGTATCATCCCTATTGCGGCTGTAACAAGTTATCACAAATATGCTTAAAACAACACAAATTTATCTTACAGTTCTGAAGGTAAAAAGTCCAAAATCGGTCTCACTGGACAGAAATCAGGGTATTGGCTGAGCTGCCTTTACCTTTTTGGAGACTCTTGCTTTTCCCAGCAAGAGACTCCACACATTCCGTGAGACTACCCACATTCCGTGTCTTCATGCAGCCCTGTCCATCTCTTCAAAGGCAGCAGTGACTGGTCGAGTCTCTCCCACATTTGGTCACTCTGACACTAACTCTTCTGTCTTCCTCTTTTATTTAAAAGAACCTTTATGATTATACCAGGCCTACCCAGATAATCCGCTGTAATCTCCCCATCTCAAAGTCTGTTAGTTAGCAACATTAATTCTGACACCTTGATTCCACTTCCTAGTCCCCTAACATATTCACAGGTTCCAGGGATCAGAACATGGACATCTTTGTCCAGTGGGAGTATTACTCTCTATACCACAATCCAAGAGATATTTTATACATGCTTTATTTTTAATGCTGTTTTTGAATAGTTAACACTTATGCATGGTATAAAATTCAAGAGTTTTCAGTGAAGTCTTACTCTCACCCCAGTTCCAATCAAAATATTACTTAATTTTTCCACAATATTGTTATTTTTCCTAAATTAATTAGTAATCTCTGACCCTTTTAAGACCATGCAAGTATCCTACTTGTCATCAGAATTTCCCCTTAGATTTAGAATCCATTGATACTTCTTGCCTGAATCAGTCTTTATATGATGGTCACAAAATGAATATTTCCCATGTTTTCTAATTCCAGCACTCATTCCACATGGACCAGTCAGCACTTGGCATTAGCAAGTACCCTTTCCCCCATTCATCTGTGATCATTGGTACTTACTGTTTTAATGTTTTATGATCCATTACCATCCTTACTTATGTTGGGGTTAAAATTGACTCAAATATGGCCAAAGTGGCATATGCCTATCATTTTTTTCTAGCATTTTCTTATTTTTCTACTTAAGAAGAAAGTTCAGGCTCATCTTGTATCTACCCTGCTGCTGCCCTGGAATCAGCCATTTTTTGAGGAGTCCTAGGAGTTTGTATGGGGCAGTTGTATTAGAGACTGAAATCTGAGTTCTAAGTGTACTCTTCATTGCCTCTTCTGTTGACAGAGCCAAGAAATATATATAGATATTTAGACATACACATATACACCTTCAAAATACACACATTTAGGCCAGATGCTGACTCATGCCTGTGATCCCAGCACTTTGGGAGGCCAAAGTGGGAGGATTGCTTGAGGCCAGGAGTTTAAGACCAGCCTGGGCAATATAGCAAGACCTTGTCTCTACAAAAAAATGTTTTTAAAAATTAGCTGGGCATGGTGGTGTGCACCTGTAGTGCCAGCTACTTGGGAAGCTAAGCCAGGAGGATCACTTGAACCCTTGATTTAGAGGGTGCAATGAAATGTGATCATACCACTGCAGTCCAGCCTGGGCAACAGAGCAAGACCCCATTTCTAAAAATGTATACACATGCACATTTACATATACATACATATTCTTATGCACATACTTTTTTTTTTTTTTGCAGTTTTTGGCCAAGGTTGGGTTTGAACCCGCCACCTCCAGCATATGGGGCCAGCACCCTACCCCTTTGAGCCACAGGCACCGCCCCCCACATACATATTTTAGAAATCATGAGAATGCCATTACCTCCCCTTCCAGTTGATTTCAACAGAGTTCTTTTTTGTCTTCACACATTTCATATTCGCGTCCTTCTTCCATAATAACAAAGCTACAACCAGCATGGATACATTTACTCATTTGCTGAGTCCTGTAATAAACCTGAAAAAGCTTCAGCTGCTTCACCCATACCACTGTAGAAAGCCTCCTGAAAAGGTCAGAATTTGTTTTGCATGTCTCCCCCTTTTGTGTGTTTATGTTGTTCATTTGAAATTCAGTTGGATTAATTTTTTTTTTTTTTTTTGAGACAGAGCCTCAAGCTGTCTCCCTGGGTAGAGTGCTATGGCATCACAGCTCACAGGAACCTCCAACTCTTGGGCTCAAGCAATTCCCCTGCCTCTGCCTCCCAAGTAGCTGGGACTACAGGTGCCAGCCACAATGCCTGGCTATTTTTTGGTTGCAGCCGTCATTGTTGTTTGGCGGGCCCGGGCTGGATTCGAACCCGCCAGCTCAGGTGTATGTGGCTGGCGCCTTAGCCACTTGAGCCACAGGTGCCGAGCCTGGGTTAATTTTCAATTTACTTTCAGCTGTAGGGTTTTTCTCCCCTAACTATCCTGGTTAATTTAATGTTGTCAAATATTAAATTAATATTGTTGTTTGAATATATAGAACATTAACTTATTTCTAAAAGTCAAAACTAATGAAAAATGGGCAGCACCTGTAGCTCAAAGGAGTAGGGCACTGGCCCCATATGCCAGAGGTGGCAGGTTCAGACCCAGCCCCCACTAAAAACTGCAAAAAAAAAAAACACAAAAAACTACTGAAAGATATACTCAGAGAAGTAAAACTCTCTCCTATGTCCCTTGCAGCCTTCTACTGACCCCCTCAGTGAGCCAAGAACTCTTGTAAATAACTGGTTTTATTGTTTTCTGATTTATCCTTTCTGTGTTTCTTTGTGTAAGGACATCTTTGTATGTTTTCTTATTTTGCCTTTCTTCCTACACAAAAGGTAGCATATTATGTATATGTTCTTTCATAGTTTGCTTTTTTTACTTAATAATATTTCCTGAAAATCACTTCATATAAGTTCATAGAGATCATTCTCATTCTTTTTTTTTTTTTTTTTTTTGTACAGACAGACTCTCACTTTATGGC
Organism: Nycticebus coucang; assembly: GCF_027406575.1. Lineage (NCBI taxonomy): Eukaryota > Metazoa > Chordata > Mammalia > Primates > Lorisidae > Nycticebus > Nycticebus coucang. The sequence continues at coordinate 65,301,891 of NC_069793.1, read as the reverse complement.
CCTCGGTAGAGTGCCAGGCATCACACAGCTCACAGCAACCTCCAACTCCTGGGCCTAAGCGATTCTCTTGTCTCAGCCTCCCGAGTAGCTGGGACTACAGGCACCCGCCACAACGCCCAGCTTTTTTTTTTTTTTTTTGGTTTCATCTGGGGCTGGGCTTGAACCTGCCACCCTCTGCATATGGGGCCGGCACCTTACTGACTGAGCCACAGGTGCTGCCCCCTCTCATTCTTTTTTATAGGTGCATAATACTCCATTACATGTATGTGTTATATATCCTATGCTTAGAAATTGAGGTTTCCAATACTTTGCAATTACAAATAATGCTACAGTGGCTTTTCACAAGATGGCGCCGAAAGCGAAGAAGGAAGCTCCTGCCCCTCCCAAAGCGGAAGCCAAAGCAAAGGCATTGAAGGCCAAGAAGGCAGTGCTAAAAGGCATCCACAGCCACAAAAAAAAGAAGATCCGTACATCACCCACCTTCCGGCGGCCAAAGACTCTGAGACTCCGGAGGCAGCCCAAATATCCTCGGAAGAGTGCCCCCAGGAAAACAAGCTTGACCACTATGCCATCATCAAGTTCCCCCTGACCACGGAGTCTGCCATGAAGAAGATAGAAGACAACAACACACTTGTGTTCATTGTGGATGTCAAAGCTAACAAGCACCAGATCAAACAGGCTGTGAAGAAGCTTTATGACATTGATGTGGCCAAGGTCAACACCCTGATCAGGCCTGATGGTGAGAAGAAGGCATATGTTCGACTGGCTCCTGATTATGATGCTTTGGATGTTGCCAACAAAATTGGGATCATCTAAACCAAGTCCAGCTGGCCAATTCTAAATATATAACTTTTCACCATTAAAAAAATAATAATAAAAAAAATAATGCTACAGTGAATAACCTTATGCACGTATATTTTGGCATTTTTGGAGGTGCATCTTTACAGTAAAGTATTAGAAGTGGTATTGCTGGGTCCACGGGTAAATGCTTGTGTCCTTTCATTAGATACTGCCAAGTTTCTCAGCCTGCAAGTTGTACCATTTTACATTTCCATTAACATCACATGAGAGGGCCTGTTTGGTTCCTCACAGCCTCTACAACAGAATGTATTGTGTCAAGCTTTTGGATTTTTGCTAATCTGAAGGTGAGAAATAGTATCTTGGTAGTTTCAGTTTAGTTCTCTTATGAGTGAACTTGAACATCATTTCATATATTGAAGACTATTTTATATTCATATGAAGATAATTTTATATCCCCTTTTATGAATTGTCTATTTGTGTCTTTTGACCATTTTTCTATAGGACTATTGGTCTTCATTTTAAGAAGTCCATTCATTTGTTTTTCATGAATCCTCATTTCTGGGACAATCATGGTAAAGTCCTCAGGATTCATGACAGAAAGGCTCTCTTGAGAAAAATGTAATCCCTAGCACCTGCAAAGCCAGCTCTGGGTCTGTCTTTTTGGTCTCTTGATTTTTAGAAGTTCCTTGCATATTCCTACCCACCTGTGGCTCAGTGGGTAGGGCCCCAGCCCCATATACCAAGGGTGGCGGGTTCGACCCCAGCCCTGGCCAAACTGTAACAGAAAATAGCTGGGCATTGTGGCAGGCACCTATAGTCCCAGCTACTAGGGAGGCTGAGGCAAGACAATTGCCTAATCCCAGGAGCTAGAGTTTGCTGTGAGCTGTGACTCCACAGCACTCTACCAAGGGTGATAAAGTGAGACTCTGTCTCTAAAAAGAAAGAAAGAACATGACTCTTTATCTGTGAAACATACATTGCAAGTGTTTTCTCTTACTTTGGATTGAAATGATTTTAACACTTCCCTGTGTAATTAAAATATTTAGCTAGGATTGAGAACCACTGGGGTAGTTTAAACTGTTCGAATTGGAGCTGGTTTTTATTGTGTGTTTTGTGTTATGTGTTTTAGAAGTGTGGTCTCACTTGGTCACCTAGGCTGGAGTGCAGTGGCACATAGCTTACTGTAGCCTCAGATTTCTACATTCAGACAATTCTTTCATCTCAGCCTCCCAAGTCACCAGGATTACATGTGTGAGCCACCAGGCCCCACTTGGAGCTGTTTTTTAAAGGAGAAAGAGATAAGGGCTGAGGATTTGGCCTTGGTGACACCCATAACTTGAAAAAGAAGCATGAACAGGAACTGCAGAGGAGACAAAGTTATGGATATTGTGTATCATATCCATATGGTACACGATTCTTTTCTGTAGAAGAGAATCAAAAGGGAGCAGGATTAGTCAGCAGCATTTATTACTGCACCCATGAAGAGGAGGAGGAAGAGGTTGCTGGATGTGGTAATGAGTTCCATAGCTCTACCTCCAAGCATGGCTGCATCCATGCTCATTTGGGCTGAGGAAAGATGCTCCTGATCTCTGGACAGTGATTTTGTCCAGCAGAATTGCTCAAGACCACAGTGCCAGGGGGGCGCCTGTGGCTCAAGGAGTAGGGCACAGGCCCTATATACTGGGGGTGGTGGGTTCAAACCCGGCCCCGGCCAAAAAAAAAAAAAAAACCATAGTGGGCTTTTCCTAAAACACAGAAATGGAAGAAACATAAGTTTTCCATATGCCATAACTAGGGCATAATTATTCAGTCAGCAAATACTAAATTCCTGCTGCTTGCCAGGCACTGTTCTAGGCACAGGACATCACCACAAAGAGCCTGTTTTTAATCTGTGCCTATCTCTCACTACTTTCTAATAAATTGGAGGTTTCTTTTACCACAATCCATTCGTTTTGTCATGAATTCTCCATTCTGGGATAATCATGGTAAAGTCCTCAGGATTCATGACAGAAAGGCCCTCTTGAGAAAAATGTAATTCCTAGCACCTGCAAGGAGCTCTGGGTCTTGGTGTTTGTGGTCTGTCTCTGTCCTCTCCTTCTGTTAATCTTCCCACCATCCTTCCACTTTTATTTTTGGTGATAGTTGCCCAGTGACTGTGTTTGGGCATAAAAGAAGGCACATAAACTGCAAGAGTCCTTGTTGGCAGCAGCTTCTGGTTCTTAAAAAAGCAACAGTTTTATAAGGGAGATGAATAATTCCTTCAGCCTTGATGGGAGGTTGAGAGCAGATACCAGATAATCGGTTCCTATCCCCAAAACGGTAGCCTAACATTTGATATCATGGTTAAAGATACCTTCACCCCCGCCTCCACACTTGTGATTCTCTCCACTTGGAGAATACAGTTAGCAAAAATATTTAATCGGTTTCTGTTGCTGCAAGTGTTCTCGAAGCCAACTATAAACAAGGCTTCCTATCTTCCTTGAGACTTTCAAGTAAAAGTTTGTATATTTGTGTGTACCTGATTCCAGTGAACTTGACACAACCACTGTTTTAATATGCTTGTACATCTCATCCAAGCAGAAGGCTTTACTTAGCTTTGGGAGTGGAAATGTGAGTGGAAGCGAGTCATCTCTTGCTAACCCCTCTCCTACACTATGAGCATTAGGCTAGGATTGGTCAACAGAAGCAACATCTGGTCAGTTCAATCCTTTGGGGTGGTTGGTGTTTCATAGGCAGCCCATCAAGATTGATTGGTCTCGTAACTGAATTAGCCAGATATGTGGGTATTGGGTGCCCTTTTCTCAGCCTCCCTTCAATGTTGTTAGATGGAAGCAGACATGCGATTAGCATGTTTGAAGATGATGTGGTTTTAGTGAATGAACAAAAGCTGCTGCCTTCTGCAGAGACTGTGGCTGTGCCCCAGACGTCAGCAGTATAATTATGACTGCTAAATTCAGGCCAGACCCCAGGCTCGGCTGCCTTGGTCTCAGCTGTTCCTTGTAGTAGGAGGGGGGAAGATTGCAGAAGTCTAAGGACCCAGGCTCTTTTAGTGCACTTTGAACTCTAATTTATCCAGAGCCCTCCCCTACCCTGCTAACAATTGCCCCCAGCTGCTTTCTGGTCACAGAGCCTGCTACCACCTCTCAGGGTAGTCTGTGCTGGATTATAGGAAGAAGCGGGGGACTTTGGGGGGGGGGGCTAACCTCTTGAAAGCCCAAAACTTCCAGGAAAGTTATGAAATATTTTATTTTGGGACTTGCCCAAAATGAAACTGAGTTGAGAATCCTCACTTCCAATGCCTGTGTTGCATACTGTTCAGAGCATCAGCCACTATATAGAAAACCTCTACTTTAGGTTTGCCCTGAGTAGAAATCCTTGGCAGGAGTTTTTGCTTTTGCCATGTTGGGGGTTTTGTTATTGTTGTTTGGTTTTTGTTTTGCCAAACATATAGGAAATATGTTTGAATACTCATTTCCCATGATTTCTTTTCTTTTTCTTTTCTTTTTTGTGAGACAGAGTCTCACTTTGTTGCCCTCAGTAGAGTGCTGTAGCGTCATAGCTCACAGCAACCTCAAACTCTTGGGCTCAAGCAATTCTCTTGCCTCAGCCTCCCAAGTAGCTGAGACTACAGGCGCCCGCCACAATGCCTGGCTGACAGAGTCTCACTTTATCGCCCTTGGTAGAGTGCCGTGGCGTCACACAGCTCACAGCAACCTCCAAATCCTTGGGCTTAGGCAATTCTCTTGACTCAGCCTCCCAAGTAGCTGGGACTACAGGCGCCCACCACAATGCCCGCTATTTTTTATTGTTGTTGTTGCAGTTTGGCCAGGGCTGGGTTTGAACCCACCACCCTCGGCATATGGGGCTGGCGCCCTACCTGCTGAGCCACAGGCGCCACCCACACCTGGCTATTCTTTTTTAGAGACGGGGTCTCGCTCTTGTTCAGGCTGGTCTCAAACCTGTGAGCTCAGATAATCCACCCACCTCAGCCTCCCAGAGTGCTAGGATTACAGGCATGAGCCACTGCGCCCGGCCTCTTTCTTTTTCTTTTTTCAACTCTTCTGTCTGTACAGTGACATGGTTTCTTCCCTAACCACAGATCTACATATTTTCTTCAGAACAAATCAGGGATTTACATATCTCCAGAACCTCTGCTGATGTTTAATATTCTATAGACATCTAAAAAAAAAAATATTCTATAGACATCTTATGCTCATAGTGCCCAAACTCTCCTCACACTTTCTTCTGTATTCTCTATTTGGTGAATTGCACGGTCATTCCCTGGTCCAACAATTAAGTTATAAGAAAGGCTGATAGCTTCCTACCTCTACTTCCTACCAAGCCCTATCTTTCTTAGGCATTTCCTCTTGAATCTATCCTCTCTTCTGTACCAACTACTGTAGCTCAGACTTCATCACTCTCACCTGGACTATAATAATAGCCTTCTTGTTGGTCTTCCTACCTCAACAGTCCCCTTCAAACCAGCTTATATTTGTACCTTGTAAAACCCTATCACTTGGGCAGCGTCTGTGGCTCAAAGGGATAGGGCACCGGCCCCATGTGCTGGACGTGGCAGGTTCAAACCCAGCCCTGGCCAAAAACTGCAAAAAAAACACAAACAACAACAAAAAAAACCTTGTCACCCTCCTGCTTTAAAACTTTTAGCAATTCTTCAAATGTCTAATTCAGCATGCATTCATTCTGCAGTCCACCATGAATCTTCTGCGACCCTGTCTCCAAGAGGGGATAGGGATGATGGTTTGCTTCAGGATTGGGATCAAACTACTGGGCCTACCAGGAGGATGCCTGTAACCAAGGGCCTGGGAGACAGGAACTATCTCTGCCATCAGCCTGCTGAACTGTTGAGTCCCTAGCATAGAGTCTTTCCTGCCTCTAAACCTGGCCTCATTCACTTTTCTCTGCCTGGAATGCCCTTTCCCCCCTTCTCCACTTCAAACTCTTACTTAGCCTTCAAAATCCAACTTAATTTATATCTCTTCTGTGTAACTTTCCCTCACTTGCCCACATAAAGTGAATCACTTCTCATTCCATTCCCCCACAGCAATCGTAGGAGACTTTTTTTGTTGTTGTTTTAAAGATTACAATTGAAACTTCCAAAGACAGAACTTAACATGTATCTCCTCCTCGCACAGTCTCTTCTTCCCCCTCCTTTGAGTCTGCTGCCGTTAGCCCTGGCCAGGTCTCTAACCTGGGAAGACTACCCAGTATTCCTTGTGTCTATTAAGGAGATAGGGTAGCCAGCTCCCTATCTCTGCACATATATCACAAGTGATACCCTCTATAGAAAGGAATGCTTAGTAATGGCAATTGTACGGAAAAAATACCAATGGTTATCACTTATTGAGGTTTTACTGTGTACCAAGCTCTGGACTAAAGCTTTTTATCTCTTATAATACTTAAAATAACTCTGCAAGGTAGGTATTATTATTACGTATATTTTCCATATGCATAAATGAGTGCACCAGACTGTTAAGTAACTTCTCCAAGTCCACCATTAGTGGCAGAGCCATTTTGGTTTATCTATGATTATGATCACATAAGCAGAATTCTAGTGTATGTACCCAGAGCTCTATAGGGTCTACCCTATCCTCTGCAGGGTTTGATATAAAGTAGGTTCTCTGGAATGTTGGTTGGTTGAATGAATGAATGAATGAGTGTTCTTCACATTGAACTTGCCTTCAGGCTTAAAAGGGATTGGCTGATTGTCTGTCTATAGCTTATGCCAAGAAGTATGGATTTTGTCTCATCTCCTTATGCTCAGCTATACACAGACATGTTCCCTCCCACTCAGTAACAAACTGCCTGGAACTCTTTCCCGGCTCATATTTACAAGAGAATGTGATAAATTCCGTATTGATTCCTCCTGCTCCACTGTAAATTTTGCAAAAGATGATTAAATAGAGCAATAGAGTCTGCAGGCATTGTGGCTCAATATGTTGTGGACTGGTGTATCGACCTCCTCCATCCAAAGGCAGCCAGCCCCTATCCCTGCTGCCCCAGACCAGTAATTAAAATCCTGTGAGACTGGGATTTAAAATCCAATCATATCCCTGAATCAAGCCTTCTAGCCTCCCCATGTGACGAGTGCAATAAGGTAACGGCAGGAGCATGTTTATGTCTGTGCTGAAACAGTCCCCATAGGGTGGGTAAGAAATGGAGAGTTGGGTAGCCCTGCTGGCTAAATCACTTCACCCTGACACCACAGCCACTTGTAAGACAATCTGTAGGTACATAAACAAGTTCTAGCCAAAGACCAAAACTCAAAGAATAAAGTATCATACACAAAAATTCACAAATTCTATTTCACTATACACTTATGTTCCCACAGCCAGTAGTTAGTTTAAACAAGTGATCTAGCCTTGATTAAACTAGGATTTATTAACCAAATACTTGTTTAAATCTGAATTTCCACAGGGGCTCTTTGACTTAATCTGAACTAGAGCCAGCCTTCCCTGAGGCCTGTATTCAGGTACTAGGTGCTATTGAAATAAACTCGTCCATCAGCATCAGGAGCTTCTTAAAATAGAAAGTATCATATATGTCTTTGTATCCTTAGCACCTAGCATAGTGCCAAATACATGAAGACTCTTAAATAGTCTCTTTGAATGAATAAGTACAAGTTAGCAGCTAATCTTGAAAAAATATCTGTAAACCTATGTGTAAGTAGCAAAGCTGCTAAGTGGCTGTCCATTTAGTGCCTGAATACTTCTAGTGCTGGGGAACTCATGTTCCTGAGGCTGCTCATAGTCTATCTTTGGATGTTTTAATGGTTAGAAATTCAGCCCAAATCTGCTTCCAAAGGTCTAAATATTACCCTTGGGTTCATGTAGAATGAATCTAACCCCAGTTCTACAAGATGACCCTTCAAATATCTGAAAATGGTAGACTTGTTCTCCTGAGCTATCTCATCCTAAACTTCCAGTTCCTTAAACCATCTTTCTCACATGGCTTCTAAATGCTTTCCTATCTCAATCAGATTTCCCAGAACAATCTTCAGTTTGTCTCTCTTCCAAAACCTGTGGTTTCCCATTTGTCTCCATTTATTTTCATCTCATTTGTTTTAGCTCTTAATGTCAATCTTCCATCAGGTGTATTTGTGCCCCCCCCCCACCCTAATTACATCTGCAGATTTGATGAGTAGGCCATCCCTGTGATATCCGTGTCAGAGATAAACATGCAGAACAGGATCAAGTCTATTTCCTGCCATTGGAATCTTCCTTCAAGGTTACCTCTGATCCATCAGTGACCCCACCCACTTGGGTCTGGTTAGTCCATTAGCCACTTACTAACATTGCATATGATACTGGCATCTAGCCCACATTTCTCCATCACAACCATAGAGTTGTCCTGAGAAATCCTATCAAATGTCTGATGTAGTCTACACATTTGCCTTAACCCATCTGATTGAGCAAATAGGTAATCCTGACAAAGAAAAGAAAGCCAGGCACAGTGGCTTACACCTGTAATCCCAGCACTTTGGGAGGTCGAAGTGGGAGGATTGCTTGAGGCCAGAAATTCAACATCAGCCTGAGCAACATAGCAAGATTTGTCTTTACAAAAAAAAAGTTTTTTTAAAATTAGCCAGTTGTGATGGCACGCCTTTGTAGTCCTGAATACTTGGGAGACTGAGGCAGGGGATCCCTTGAGCCCAGAAGTTTGAGGTTGCAGTGAGCTATGATGATGCCACTGTACTCCAGCCTGGGCAACAGGGCAAGACCCTGGCTCAGGATAAAAATAAGACAAAAAGAACAAAGACAGGAAAAGAGGTTAGTCTGGCATGACTTATCTTCTGTGAGCCCATCCTGACCTAGCAATTCTATCACCATTTCCTTTCCTAGGCACTCACACAGCATCATTTAATAATACATATGATTCTGGAGAGAAGACACATGTGTGTGAAGAGTTTGTGATCAGAGTGCTCTAATGGTTCAAAGGAGGAAGTGACCTATCGGCTAGGGTGACCTGGCAAAGCTTCAGGGCAGGGGAAATGGAGCTGGGCCTTGCAGAAACACAGGGTCTACGTGGTGGGCAAAGAGGAGTTGGTACCACTGAAGAAAATACTGTCATCCCAGTGTGGTCCAGTCCTTCCAGTCAGTCCCCGGGAAGCACAAGCCAGGGAGTGGGCAGGGGCTGAGATGTTATGGACAGAGAGAGCCCTGGACTAGTAGACCTGGGTTCTAGCTCCCATTTTCCCAGAGTCTCTGTGACCTCAGGTTCTACCTTTTCCTTACCCAGACTTCTCCACTTCTCCAGTCTTTATTTCTTTTCTTTTTTTTTTTTTTTTGAGATAGAGTCTCACTTTATTGCCCTCTGTAGAGTGCTGTAGCATCACAGCTCACAGCAACCTCCAACTCCTGGGCTGAGGCAACTCTCTTGCCTCAGCCTCCCAAGCAGCTGGGACTACAGGCACCCGCCATAACACCCGGCTATTTTTTGTTGCAGTTTGGCCTGGGCTGGGTTCGAACCCGCCACCCTTGGTATATAGGGCCTGCGTCCTACCCAGTGAGCCACAGGCGCCACCCTCCAGTCTATATTTCTTTAATGCTTAGTGCAGCATCTTCTGTTCTTCTCCAGCTGGTGCTGTGGTTTCCCATCTCCTCAGCAACAATATGGGGCTCCCTTGTTCCTCCCTTGTCCTGCTCCCTTGAGAGGGAGGAGACCAATCTACCAATTTGGGTTCTGCCTGAGAGCAAGAATAATCTGATTCTCCTGTGTGCCTGACTCCTTGCCCAGAGTCAGTGGGTTGGAATGGTGAGGCAATAGCTCTCCGTTCCCTGAATTTCAGAAATCTGCCTCCCTGGAGGCAAGGATCCCATCTGGCTGTATCCACGAGGGGGTTAGAAGATCTTTATGACCTTCTGGGAGGTCAGTTATTAATAAAATGGATCACCATTTACCTGGCCCCACGCGGGGAACCCTGAATGGGAGGAAAGGGAACCCTATTTTGTACTCTTTCTATAGAGCTGTCTATCCCAAACCTACATCTATCATAGCTTTAGAGCATCTGAGTGCACTGAAAGTGAAGAAAAAAAGATGACTTTCCTTTCTTTTTGAGTCATCAGGCCTTTGCAAGGTAGCACTTTAGAAAACCAAAACTGGCTGCTTCTTCTAAAAAAAAAAAACTTATGTAAAATTTTCAACATACAAAGGAACAGTATAATAAATCCCCACGTTAAATCCCAGCTTTACTGTTTATCTGCTGTATGACCGTGGGCAAATTATTTCAGCTCTCTGAGCTTCTATTTGCTTAAAGATTCTTTGTATGATGAATAATTCAGACACTGTATATAAAAGCCTCATACCCAACAAATGTGAACCTGTCTCCTTCCCTCCTGCCAGACTCAGTTAAGTCATCTGTAAAATGGAAAAAAATAATAGCTCTCCTGCTTTATTCACCAGGTTGTTAAGAACTGAATCCATGGTCAGCACAGGACATTACACATCCTAAGTACCTGGTATATATTCTTGGGTACAGGGAGGCACGTCTGCAAGTGTGCGAGTCTGTGTGTATACAGAGCCAAGTGGTGCTCAGTGTGGATTATGGAAAAGTTCAGGATAAGGTGTCAGGAGACCAGAGCTCTAGTCCCAGGCCAGGGCCCAGAAAGGAAATGAGTAGGGAGGACAACAGGAACCCAAAAGGCAGAGCACTAATCTCTGGAGGAGGAGGGACTGTGCTTTAAAGGACTATTCACATTTGTTGGGTCATCTGGGAGACGAGGGGGCACAGCCCAGACACCAGGGATGAGCACAGAGACAGGGAAGGTACACAGCTTCTCGGATGTGGTTGTCCTGTCTCTCTGAGAGCTTCCTTGTTGGGGAGCTCACAACCAAAAAGAATAAACTGGTCCATATTGGCATCTCAATCGTGGGAAAGATTTCCCTTATATTCAATAAAAACTTCAAATTAGAGATCGCAAACAGACTGCCAAATAGTGGTGATCACGATGAAGGTGACAAAGCAGCTAGCAGTAAAGGAAGAGTGAATGGAAATGATTACAGAAAATATCATACACCTGTACAATCTTTTTTTTTAGTCATTTCAAACTTCTTATTCCTCAAAAACCTTTACAGGTAGGCAGGGCAGTGAAGCAAATGCCCTGGATCACACAGCCAGAGATCACTCATCCCCATACTCTTCCAGAGGAAAGGGGTGAGTCATGGGAACTGCAGTGTAGTATGCTGATAGAACCGGGGGTAGCAGGGAGGATGTTGATAATAATAGCATAACACATCTGTACACATATAGGGCACTCGCTGTTGTTTTTTTCTTTAAACCCTCTTTTTTTTTTTTTTTTGAGACAGAGTCCCACTATGTTGCCCTTGATAGAGTGCTGTGGTGTCATAGCTCACAGCAACCTCCAACTCTTAGGTGAAAGCGATTCCCTTGCCTCAGCCTCCCAAGTAGCTGGGACTACAGGTGCACGCCACAACGCCTGACTATTTTGGGGTTGTAGTTGTCGTTGTTTGGCAGGCCTGGGCTGGGTTCAAACCCACCAGCTCTGGTGTATGTGGTTGACATCTTAGCCACTGAGCTACAGGAGCCAAGCCTTTAAGCCCTCTTATACACAGAGGGCCAAAACAAGATAGTGTCAAGGAAGGAGGGAATGACAGGCCTCCTCCATGCCCCACGACTGTTTGTGAACTTTTCCCACCAGCACAGAGAAGATCTGAATCCCAACGCCAACTCAAATTTCAGCATTCTCCCTAAAAAAGATCTCTCTCCCACCCCTTCCCAGGTACTTCCCACTCACAGAGCTCGGAGAATATTGGGGGCTGCCCTGACTTGTTCTGCCACCCAGGCAGAGAGCCATCTGGAACCAGCAAAGAAACTAGAGACTTTGGCCTATAGGAACAAGGGACATGGTTATGGACTTAGAAAGGGCAGAAAGAACAGCCTTATTCTGTGTGGTCTCAGAATATAGCATCTGGAGAGAATACAGTTCATTTGCCAGGCAAATATTACTGAGCACCTCTCCTGTGCTGATAGTAAGGATATTGCAGAGTGAGGCATAGTCCTTAACTTCTAAGAACTGTAAGTCTTGGATAGAGACACACTTTAATGGAGAGTAATCAGTGCAATAAGTTGGAAGCAGAAGGGCCTATGGGAGCACAAAGGATGGTACCCAACCTGGTGTGGGAGGTAAACAAGGAAGGCTTCCTAGAGGCGAAATCTGCCCTGAATCTTAAAAGATGAGCTAGTGTTTGCAGGAAGATCAGGATGACAAGAGAGATTGGGGCTCATGTAAGGAGGAGGATTGCCCTTAGTTAAATGGGGGAAACTCCTTGGAGAGCCATGAGCTTGGCGATGGGCACTGGGGACGTTCAGGAGAGCCAGTGTGACCACCTGTTTCCTATGTGGACGAGGGAAGTATCTTCTTAGGGAATTAGAAGAGCTCACCATTAAAGTCTTTTTCTACTTAGAGAGTCAATGATTTGTGTCAAATCAAAGGCAGGTGCTGAACCAGAGGAAAGTAATGGGCTCCTTCAGCACCAGTCGCCAAGGCTTTGTCTCTCCCACCCATGCCATTTTCACCTCCTTACCCTGCCCTGGGAGAAGAAACCAAAGCCAGTCTCAGTGGCACCAGCCCGCACCAGCCCCATGACCACCCACCCCCACACTACTTTCCTGGCCCAAGCCCTATTGACAGATCCCCCAGAATCTGAAGGAATTCAAGACAAATGGTTAAGAGGATAGAGTTAATAAAATTTGAAAAATTGAGGCCTGTCACTCCACTAAACTTTTTTCAATACCACTGACAGAAACATATTTCCCCAATGAGTGACCTTACACAGCTGTAGTGGGCAGGCGCAGCCGCAGCACTGCTGCCAGGAAGCCAGTCTGCTATTTATCAAATATTATAAGCTGGGACAAACTAATCTGGAGCAGGAGGAGGAGGGGAGGGGTCCTGCACCACACTGCCTGGGGTGCTCCAGGTGTTTGCCCCAGCCCCAGACAGCCAGTGGGAGGTGACGGATGGCCTGTGATTAGCACTCCCCACCTCCATCCAGCCCTCTCACTTGCTCCCTGAGGCCTGGCCCTCTAGACCAGCTGTTTAGCCCAGAGGGGCCCTGGGTGGGAGGCAAGGGGAGGTCAGGCCAGGGCATGGGCCATCCTGATGCCCCCGGAGAGGCCAAGCCGGTGAGGCCCAATGTGGTTATTTATTGGAGCCTAATGGTTTGTGGCCGTTGGTCATGGAGGTGAAATCGATCAGTAGTAGAAGTCAGGTTCTATCAATTATTACAGCAATTAGTCAAGTCAGAGCGAGGGTGCAGGGCTGGGGGACTAATATTAGATGGACATTATCCGTGGTGCCCCCATGTCATCCTTCCAAAAATGGGGGCAGATGAGTTGCCCTGAGGCTCCAGAACCTTGGGAAGCCTTTCCCCCCAGTGAGTGGTTGGATGGAGCCTCACCTGAGAGGTTCCTGAGCTGGAGACAGGCCCAACACTGCTTTCAAAGGAGCTCCTGTGCTGGCTGGCCCAGGTGCAGCAATGTCCTACCTGTTCCCATCTCATCCTTTATGAGAAGTGACATGACTCCTACTAGAAATTACTCAGTGGCCAATGTTTATGGCACCCATTTTTCATTCTGTAAGCAAATATAGATCACTGACAGCACTTGTTTGAGGAGGCTAATCTCACCCTCTGCTCTGCTCTTCCACGGTTTTCCTCTCTCACCTTCTCTCCTCCTTGCCCTCCCTCTCTTATTTTATTCTCTCTTGCTATCCATTTCTCCTGTCTTCACTGTTTTTCTTGCCTTTCCAGAGGTCTATCCTAAATCCCCTCTTCTACTCCAGCCCTTATCTAGTGACAGAGTTCTCCATGAGGCTGCCTAAAAAAAAAGGAGAGGACTTTCCACTGCTTAATTGTGGCTCCTTTTCTTCCCCAGTTGTGCTACAGCTTTGTGGAGGTGGGAGGACACTGTGTACCACTGGCTTCTCACCTTTGTAGAGCCCCTCAATGCTGAGAGCCAGAAAAAAACAAGTGGGCCAGGGAGGCTGGGCCACGTGAACAAGCCCCTGAGCACTCTCTTCCTTTCTGAGCCCTCCACAGTGCTATCCGTCCGTCCCTCCTTGAACACCCTGATCACACTCAGCCTGCATTACAATTGTGTGCCCATCTCTTATCCCCATTAGCTCTGAGAGAGCTGGAGTGTGGTAGACTTGAACTCTAGGTAGCACCAAGTCTTAAAGACAGGAAGTGGAACCTATGAAGGAGATAGGGAAGAAATGGTTACAAGAGTAGAGGAGATAGGGGCCAATGTATCAGTTGCTACAGAATGGTCGAAAATATAAAGAAAAAATTATTCACTGGTTTGGTCAACTCCCAATCATCCCACATACAGAGCCCTGAAGATACCCTGTTTCCTCGAAAATAAGACATCCTCTGAAAATAAGACCTGCTTACAGGAAAGATAAGACATCCCCTGAAAATAAGACCTAGCGCATCTTTGGGAGCACACCTTAAAATAAGACACTGTCTTATTTTCGGGGAAACAGGGTAGAAGATGCCCAGTAAGTGCCAACAGAATTGAATGAAAGAATGAGGCTCTAACTGAGCCTCTGAGGACTTGACTGCTAATTAGGGAGACCACAGACCCCCTTCCTACTATGGAGGTTGCACTGTGTCCTGTAACCACTGAAAGACCACTGGAAGATTTTTCATCAGAGGGGCATTGTGGCTTCCATGATAAGAGTATGGAGTATTAGAGTTAAGAAAATCTGGAGGTGGGTTCAACTCCTGGTTCAAGTTATTTCACTTCTTTGACCCCAGTTTCAAAGTCTATAGCTTCAGCATTTTGTTGCCTACCCCACAGAGTACTTGTGAAGCTTAAATGATAAAATGTGCCAGGCATGGTGGCTCACACCTGTAATTCTAGCACTCTGGGAGGCCAAGGTGGATAGATTGCCTGAGTTTATAGGTTTAAGACCAGCCTGAGCAAGAGCGAGACCCTGTCTCTAAAAAAAAAAAAAAATAGCCAGGCATCATGGTGGGCGCCTGTAGTCCCAGCTACTTGGGAGGCTGAGGCAAGAGAATCGCTTGAGCCCAAGAGTTTGAGGTTGCTGTGAGCTATGATGCCACAGCACTCTACCGAGGGCAACAAAGTGAGACTGTGTCTCAAAAAAATAAAAAATGATAAAATGTATAGAAAGTATACAGTGCAGTACCTTGCACAGAGTAAGTGCTCAGTAAATACCATTACTATTATTATATTCTAACTCCTTGGTATTTACCTAAGAGACATGAAAATATACATCCGCGCAAAGATTTATACATGAATGTTCACAGCAGCACTATATAAAACAGCCAAAAGGGGGAAATAGCTTCAATGTCTATCAGCTGTTAGATGGATAAACAAAAGTAGTGTATCCACAGAATGGAATATTATTCAACCATGCTATAACATGCATGAACCTTAAAACATACTAAATTAAAAAAGTCAGGCACAAAAGGCCACATATTGCACAATTTTATTTATGTGAAATCTCCGGAATAGGCAAATCCAAAGAGAAAGAAAGTAAACTACTCACACAATGGGAAAGGATATTTGCATATTTTCAATCAGACAAAAGCTTGATAACCAGGATCTATAGAGAACTCAAATTAATCCACATGAAAAAAGCCAACAATCCCGTATATCAATGGGCAAGAGACATGAATAGAACTTTCTCTAAAGACGACAGACGAATGGCTAACAAACACATGAAAAAATGTTCATCATCTCTATATATTAGAGAAATGCAAATCAAAACAACCCTGAGATATCATCTAACCCCAGTGAGAATGGCCCACATCACAAAATCTCAAAACTGCAGATGCTGGCGTGGATGTGGAGAGAAGGGAACACTTTTACACTGCTGGTGGGACTGCAAACTAGTACAACCTTTCTGGAAGGAAGTATGGAGAAACCTCAAAGCACTCAACCTAGACCTCCCATTCGATCCTGCAATCCCATTACTGGGCATCTACCCAGAAGGAAAAAAATCCTTTTATCATAAGGACACTTGTACTAGACTGTTTATTGCAGCTCAATTTACAATTGCCAAAATGTGGAAAGAGCCTAAATGCCCACCAACCCAGGAATGGATTAACAAGCTGTGGTATATGTATACCATGGAATACTATTCAGCCATTAAAAAAAATGGAGACTTTACATCCTTCTTATTAACCTGGATGGACGTGGAAGACATTATTCTTAGTAAAGCATCACAAGAATGGAGAAGCATGAATCCTATGTACTCAATCTTGATATGAGGACAATTAATGACAATTAAGGCTATGGGGGGGGAGCAGAAAGAGGGATGGAGGGAGGAGGGTGGGGCCTTGGTGTGTGTCACACTTTATGGGGGCAAGACATGATTGCAAGAGGGACTTTACCTAACAATTGTAATCAGTGTAACTGGCTTATTGTACCCTCAATGAATCCCCAACAATAAAAAAAAAAAAAAAAAAGAAAGTAAACTACTGGTTACCAGGCCTGAAGGGATGGGGAGTATCTGAAAATGACTATGGGGTTTCTTTCCTAGGGGATGAACGTGTTCTGGAATTAGATAATAGTGATGGTTGTATAACCTTGTGAGTATATTTTAAACCATTGAATTATATACTTTTTTTTTTTTTTGAGACAGAGTCTTGCTCTGTCATCCTGGGTAGTGTGCAACCTTAAACGCCTGGGCTTAAGCAATCCTTTTGCCTCAGCCTCCTGAATTGAGGAGACTACAGGCCGACACCACCACACCTAGCTAATTTTTCTATTTTTATTAGAGACGGGGTCTCACTCTTGCTCAGGCTGGTCTCAAACTCCTGAGTTCACACAGTCTACCCACCTCAGTCTTTCAGAGTACTAGGATTACAAGTGTGAGCCACCATGCCCAGCCCTGGATTATATACTTTTAAAATTTTATGGTATGTGAATAATATTTTCATTAAAAATATGTATAAATATTATACTAAATTCCTATTAGAAAATAGGGTTATATGGGCGGCTCCTGTGGTTCAATAGGTAGGGCCCCAGCCCCATATACTGAGGTTGGCGGGTTCAAACCCGGCCCTGGCCAAACTGCAACAAAAAAAGTAGCTGGGCATTGAGGCGGGCGCCTGTAGTCCCAGCTACTTGGGAGGCTGAGGCAAGAGAATCGCCTAAGCCCAGGAGTTGGAGGTGGCTGTGAGCTGTGACGCCACGGCACTCTACTGAGGATGATAAAGTGAGACTCTGTCTCTACAAAAAAAAAAGAAAGAAAGAAAATAGGGTTGTGTAAAAAAGTATTCATTTTTTTCTTATTGATAATATTTCATTTGC
Organism: Nycticebus coucang; assembly: GCF_027406575.1. Classification (NCBI taxonomy): domain Eukaryota; kingdom Metazoa; phylum Chordata; class Mammalia; order Primates; family Lorisidae; genus Nycticebus; species Nycticebus coucang. The sequence continues at coordinate 65,284,769 of NC_069793.1, read as the reverse complement.
TTGGATTATGCTTGTACCTGCTACACTCTACCTCTTCCGCCTCCTCCTCTCATCCCACAACTATAGAGGTTTAGCCTCTTCCTCTGCAGTCTAGGCAAACAGCTACACCTAAATGCTTAGTAAATATTTACTATTGTTGATAAGTTTATAGGGTCTCTTAAGAAATAAGAGTCTTGGGCGGCACCAAGTCTGTCAACAAGCAGTGATTAGACACCCACCCTGAGCCAGGCCCTGTGCTGAATGGGTCCTAAGCCAGCCCGTTATATCAAGGGCTGTGTCTTAACCCTGCTATACTATATATAATATTTCCTTGCAAGAAAGTAGCTCGAGAAATACCAGTAATTATTACCTTAACGTTCCATTGAACATACACTTACTGAGCATCTGCTGTGTACAAAGCATAGCATTCTTCTTCTATTTCTATCTTCCTGCCTTGGGAAGAGTACCTATGGTGCAGAGCCACAGATCTGACTCTTCTGTGTCCCCAGGCCATATTCATTCAAGATTTGTCAAACTGATTGTAATGTATAGCTTTTAAAGAAGGAAATGAAATGCTCAGACCTGGGCTTTGAGAAGGAAATCCTGACAGCAGAGGGTCAGAATAGCCTTTCCTCCATAACTGCTAGACCTTGCACAAAGTAGATACTTTAAACACTTAGAGAGAAGGTAGGTACATGGCTTCCAGTTAATCTCTTCTTTTTGTTATGCTCAACGTTCTTTGTCCTCAAATCACAGGAATCAATCATAGAGAAATGTGGACCCACTTACATGCTCACCAACAGCTAGAGTGGCACACTCAGTTTGCTGGTGATACCCATGCCCTTCCAGAGGACTCAGACAGTCCAGAGATAAGAGAGCATTAAAAGAGAGAGGAAAACATTCTCTGTTATAGAAAGGAACACTTTTTTTTAAGTCTTTTTTTTTTTTTTTTAGAGACAGTCTCACTTTGTCACCCTCTGTAGAGTGCTGTGATGTCACAGCTCACAGCAACCTCAAGCTCTTAGGCTTAGGCAATTCTCTTGCCTCAGCCACCCAAGTAGCTGGGACTACAGGTGCCCACCTCAATGCCCAGCTACTTTTTTGTTGCAGTTTGGCCAGGGCCAGGTTTGAACCCTCCACCCATTGTATATGGGGCCAGCACCCTACTCACTGAGCCACAGGCGCCGCCCAAAAGGAACCCTTTTATGAATGTGATTGTTTGTATGCAAATGTGTTAGAAAATGTGGACATTCTAATGATGTATATGTGAATTTGTGTGCTTACATGTACTTGTGTGAGAGTACATGACTCTATTTGGTATATTTTGTTAGCATGTTCAGCTGTGTGTATTTGTGTATGTACAATGCAGCTATGTGTAGGTCATGTGTTACTGAACATGAGTGCATGCACATGTAGGAAGCCCCATACTCTGATATCTTATCAGAGAGGACTAGGAATTCTTCTAGAATAAATTGATGTGTTTTTCCCATCATTCTCTGATTTCTTATACTTCCATAGACATTCCTCATATAGAAATTGAAGCCCCAGGCTACCTCCAAAGGAAGGCTGAGGTGTTCATAGAGCCTCTGACCATTTATCTATCTCCTCTTGCCAGGAGCCAACCCCCTGCAGAGGAATGAAATGGGACACACACCCTTGGATTATGCCCGGGAAGGGGAAGTAATGAAGCTTCTGAGGACTTCAGAGGCTAAGGTAAGTCCCAGAGAAAGGAAGAGACCTGTAGGTACTCCATGCATCATTTATGCTATCACTCATTAAAGTATGTCAGGTTCCACACCAAAGGCCACTTTTCCTTAGATGATTATTGTCTGTTTAAATACAAATCCAGCCCTTAGTCTCATGAAGAATAGGAAGCTGCTCCTGTCATGATCAGGGAGAGATCTGGGCCACTTGAGACTTCTGAAGATTAACGTTTGGTTTTTTGTTTGGTTTTTTTTTTTTTGAGACCAAGTCTCAGGCTGTCGCCCTGGGTAGAGTGCCATGGCATCATAGCTCACAGAAATCTCCAACTCTTGGGCTCAAGGGATCCTCTTGCCTCAGTTTTTCTATTTTTAGTAGAGACAGGGTCTCGCTTTTGCTCAGGTTGTTCTAGAACTCACGAGCACAAGCTATCCACCCACCTCGGCCTCCCAGAGTACTAGGATTACAGGCATGAGCCACCGCGCCCAGTCAGGATTAACCTTTAAATTAAGTTTTGGAGTAATGGACCCACCCACCCCCCAGCTCCTTTTCAGAGGAGAGGAGCTAGCCAGACAAAATCTTTACCCCCAGTAGTGTTTCTCATACATTCTACAGCAGCAGTTCTCAGCCTGTGGGTCATGACCCCTTTGTTCAATTGGTAACAATGCGGGCATTAGGAAGGTTGAGAACCACTGTTCTACAGCCTCATCAAATAATCCTTTCCCAGAGCCTGGTGTAGAGTCTGAGCCAAAAATTTCTTCATCTTAATTTGATCTTTTCAACCAAACTTTTGAACTCCCTGAAAACAAGGCTAAGTCTTCTGCTCCTCTCATCCACATATCTTTAACTCAGGAACTATTGGGCAAAATCTAAGAACTAGAGTTATAAATCTCAGAGCTGTTAGGGACCTTATATATCAAGTTCAGAGATGAGAAATCTTACAAAAGCACAAACAAGTAAATCAGAGCAAAATGGAGCGTGGTTTCTGATTTTCACTCTTGAGCTCTTTCCAGCATTATGGAGTTGCTTGTCCACAAATTGGCTGAAGTGACTTGAGGTGATTCAGTGTGGCAGGTCCCACCTAGTGGCAAATATTCTATCTTGAGTCAGAGTACTTAAGTCATTGGACTGAGATAAAGGAGATGTGGGTTCTGATCCTAGGTTCACAACTTGCCGCCCACCTGACCTTCCCCACTTTGAAGCTCAGTTTTCCTCTGTGGCATGCAGACATTGGGCCAAATGTTTCCTATGGTTCTGTTCAATGCATGATTGTGTATCAGTCAGGATCCAGGTTTTGCTAGTGTAATAACAAAAAAAATTCAGTGTTTTAAAACAACAAAGATTTATTTTTGCCTTATGCTGCATGTTACTTGTGGTTGGGGAAGAGGGGGCAGGCTCTGCTCATACTAAGCATCCCAACAGGCAGAGCAGTCACCTGCTAGGATGTTGCTGGCCTCTTGACAGGGGAAAAAGAATGCTCCAAAGGGTGTTATATCTGCAGTTTGCACAGATGCTCAGCCTAAAGGAGGACCCTTTACTTCCATTCACAAATTATTGGCCAGAACTAATCCCATGTTCCCACTGAATCACAAGAATAATAATCCTACCATGTGCCTGGAATGGAAGAACTGGAAATACTTGGTAATCAGTATTAACTATACTGCATTTGCCTCCCTGGTATCCTTAGTTTCCTCCAGAGGAGGGAAGGAGTTAGAAAGGGTGACTAGCTTTTCACAGCCTATCCCAAGAGGCCCTTTGGACCAGAAAGAGCTTCTAAATTCCAGAGGGCAAGTGCTTCCCTTCCTTAGTTCAAATTTTCTGCTCCTAAGAGCAGCCCTGGAGGTCTGGTCAGCTTCTGAGAATGTCTTTAAAAAAACCTCAGCACTGCTTCAGATAACCTCAGAGTTAACACACCTGTCATACTCTCCCCTTTCAAGTGCAGTTGCTATCTCCTCAAGAGACAAGTGTTGGACCCCGTCAAGAGTACCACGGTTTGCCAGGTGGTGTGACAAGGCAGGGGCTGGTCTGGCCATGTGAAGCAAAGGCCTCTTATGCCAGCACAGGTGGAGGGGTTAGGCCTACCGAGGGACTCATTACAAAATTTGGCTGCCCAAGGGAAGTAGCCTGATATTAGCCATGTTATTACAAAGCTAATGACCAGAGTGAACAAATGGTCGTTGCAATCCCCTGTGCCAATCATACCCTTCTGGAGCATGGAGGGCAATTACAGACACCACATTTTAAGCAGACATTGAGCTCTTAGAATCTGTGCAGAGGAGGCCAAGATTGCAAAAAAAGGAACTACACCATGAGAAAAAGCTGGAGGCAGTGTGGGCATCTGCCTGGAGAAGAGACACTGTGCCTTTAGGCACAAGAACAGCTCTGGGTGAGAGAGGATGAAATTCACTCACTGGCAAAGCTAGAGCAGAGCCAGGCCTACTGGGTGACAGCTGCAGGGAGGAGCTCCATAACAGAGTTGTCCGACAGTGACAATGCTACCTAGAGATTCTATAGCCTCTCAGCTGGAAGATCATTTCCTCTGTGGTCATCTCTGTGCTTGATCCCTTCATCCTGTCTGGAATTCCTCCATTCTGAATATCCAAGTCTGCTGAGCGCCTCCACCTAATTGCTCTGCTCTCCCATCAGATTCTTCCCTTGTGAACCACCCTTCAGCTCTCCCTGGATATAAGCAGCACTGGCTTTCTCTCACTTGTTCAGCATCTATTTGGTCACCCATTCTTTTTGTTCTTCCCTTTCCTCTAAGCTGCAAAACGCTACCTCTTCGAAACTATGAGGCAGGCTTTTGTGGGAAGAAGTGTTCAGATCTGAGTTCTGTCTCCCTCAGCCAGTGAGAAGTACCTGCCTCTGAGTTCAGGCCCTGCATCTGTGACATAATGACTCAGGCCTGAAGACTGAGGAGGCTCTAGCCTGAGGCCTCATCTCCTGGCTCTTTGTCTAGACATGGGCCACTGCTATCCTATCTAGCTCTTCTGCCCATTCAGCCATGCTCTTGCCACCCAGCTCAGCCTCCTTCACCTTCACCTACCACCCTGTAGTAAAATTATGCTCATTATAGAAAATTTCTGAGTATTAAAGCCATATGTCTCATTATAGATGATTTTGGAGATACAAAGAAGTAAAATGAAGAGAATTAAATAACGCAGCGCGTATTTATGAATAACATTTATATGCCGGGTGCTGGGCTCAATGGGAAGAAGATGAGTAAAACACTCAACGAGCTCGCTATCTAATAAGGAAATAGGAAGGTAAACTGTGATACCACTCAGTCATCGGTGTGACTTACCTTGGAAGAGTTGACAACTGAGTTGAATTTCTGGTAAAAATCATTCTAGCTGCTACCTGGACATATTTATAGTCCATTATTAATAGTTTTATTTATAATCATAATATAGTAGGTATCATTAGTCAAATGTATCTAGGCACTCTGCCAGGTGCTCTAATACATATCATTGGGGTAGTTTATTACCCCTATTTCACAGATGGGGAAACTGAAGCTACCAGAAAGCAAGCAGGTGATTTATAGAAAATCAAGTTGTTACATTTTTAGGATTTGAATCAGTTTTGCCTCTTAAATACTGTGTTAGCCTTTTTTGGACTGTATCTTTGCATATTTATATAGATGGCCTTTTTCTTAACCTGGTTTACTGTCTGTTGTATATACCAGCTGGTCTTAAGCTGGCAGCCATGTTTTATTTACCCAACCCAGAGTTTTTTAAAAATGTGAATTTAATACCTCAGGGATTGGGAATGTGTACTGTCTAGCTTCAGTCCCCCACCCCCAACCCCATTTCCTATTGTATTATTTCCTTGGTTGTCAGGCATTTGTTCTTCCTACTTGACCCTGAAAGTGTTAACGAACCTATTGGTTCTGAAGGAGTTATGATCTTATTCTGTTTTTTTTTTTTTTCACTTAATTGGTGATTTTCCCATTTTAAATTATCCATAAGCCTAATTTTTAATTTCATTCTGCTCTTTAAAATGTATCACTTCTGGGCAGCGCCTGTGGCTCAGTCGGTAAGGCGCCGGCCCCATATACTGAGGGTGGCGGGTTCAAACCCGGCCCCGGCTGAACTGCAACCAAAAAATAGCCGGGCGTTGTGGCAGGCGCCTGTAGTCCCAGCTACTCGGGAGGCTGAGGCAAGAGAATCTCTTAGGCCCAGGAGTTGGAGGTTGCTGTGAGCTGTGTGATGCCATGGCACTCTACCGAGGGCCATAAAGTGAGACTCTGTCTCTACAAAAAATAAAAATAAAAAAATAAAATGTATCACTTCTATCACCTTAAGCAGCCTGATTTTCTCCTCACTGCTGGTTTCCTCAGTTCTCCCAGCATTCTCTGTGCTGCAACTTCCTTAGGCACCCCAAGAGAAGATCCAGAAGTGGATGAGGCCCAGCCCTGAGCTTGCCATCTGGCTTGGGAGAGGCAGGTACTCTGAGCTCTGATACCTGCAGACTGGCAGTCTTAGGAAGGTTTAGGCGGGGCCCCAGGAAAGCGTGGATTGCCTCCTGGCAGAATGAGTAGCACAGGCTTCATAGATGAGGTGGTTGGAAGTCTCACTTTAAAGGCTTTTAGTAGATGGAGAGTTTAATACTTAAAGCCAAGACCATTTTCATGTTTTAACTAAGCGAAGAAAGAGGTAGAAATATGTCTCTGTGCACATGATAGCAGATAAAACAAAAATATGGGGAGCTATCCCATGATGAATATTCAGCTGAGGGGGACGCGCTCGTGCCAGCTCGCATCTCCACTCCCAAACCTCACTCCACTGAGACACAGGAGGAATTTATTGCTCATTTTAATCACACCCAAAGAATGCATCGGCAGGAATATTAGGCAGATAGACCTATCCTATATATTTTATTTGCATATCCCAGTGACAGGATCACAAGCACATTTCCTATGTCTATATTTTTTCATTTGCTTCAGGGTAGCTGGGGATATGATGCTCCCTTGGGCCCGCATTCCAGTCTGAAAGCCTGGATGCTCCCGTGAGAGCTGAGTAAAGCCTTCCAAGAAAGGAGGGGTGGGGCACACAGGAGGGTAGGAGGGTTACCGTCTTCCATCCCCCTTCCTTGCTCTCATTACAGCTTGCTACCTGCCTAGCCTTGTGTTTGGCCCTGTTCTTGGTCCTGTGGTTTACACAGGCCAGACACAGTGCTAAGCACTTTATGGTATTTTTCTTTAACTTTTCAAAACTTTATATTGAAATATATTTGTATAACATGCACATATCAAAAATATACAGCTGTGTCTTCACAAACTAAACACACTTGGTCGAGAAATAGAAATAGGCTAGGTTGGCTCACTCCTATAATTCTAGTAGTCTGGGAGGACTGCTTGAGGTCAGGAGTTTGAGACCAGTCTAAGCAAGAGTGAGACCCTCACTCTACTAAAAATACTAAAAAAAGAAAAAAGAAAGAAAATAGCTAGGTGTGCTGGCATGTACCTTATTCCCACCTACACAGAAGGCTAAGGCATGAGGATTGCTTGAGCCCAGAGGTTTGAGGTTGCGTTGAGCTATGATGATGCCACTGCACTCTAGCCCCAGATGACAGAGGGAGATTTTGAAAAAGAAAAAGAATTAGCCTGAATTAAGTCTAACTAGCCTAGAACATTCTTCCTCTATCCTGAGCAAGAGAAGTTCCTATCTCTACAAAAAATAGATAAATTAGCCAAGTATGGTGGTATGCCAGTGATTTCAGCAACTGAGGAAGCTGAGACAAGAGGATTCCTTGAGCCCAGGAGTTTGAGTTTGCAGAGTTTACTGCACTCTGACTGGGGCCAACAGAGGAAGACTCTGTCTCAAAAAAAAAAGAAATAGAAATAGAAGTACTCAGAAGCCTGCCTCATGCCCTCTTCCAGTCACTGCCCCCTAAGGTCAGGCATTATGCTGATTTTTTTTTTTTCCATCTTAATTTTTGCATAATTTCAGAAACAGTACAATGAATTTCTGTGAACTCTTCAGATCCCCAACTATTAACATTTTATCATACTTGCTTTGTTATTTATCTATATAAATAACATATTATTTGTGTAATAATATATCTATATAACTAATAAAGATATATATAATTTTTTTCTAAATAATTTGAGAGTAATTAATACACAGGATCCCTTAAGTACTTGGAGTATTTCCTAAAAATCAGGGACATTTTCTTATATAACCTCAGTATAATCATCAAAATCAGGTTAATAATTGATAGTAACTAATCCACAGATGTTGTTCAGATTTCTCCAGTTGTCCCAATTATTCTCCTTATAAGAAAAGAAAATTCCAGATCCCAATTTGCATTTGGTTCTCTTCAGTTATCTTTTATCTGGAAGAGACCCTCAGTCTTTTCTTGTCTCTCCTGATCTCAACTTGACAAATTAACAAGTCTAGGCCAGTTATTTTGTAAACTGTCTCTCAATTTGGGTTTATCTAAAGTTTTGTTAAGATTCGACTAGGGTGATTCAGTTGCTTGACTTAAAACATTCCTATTTTATTGTTATTTTAAATAGCAAACTCTGTATTAGGATGCAGTCCAGTGACTGCAGTCATAGTGTAAATTTTGTTCCAATGATAGAGACCAAAGAGTTAATCAAATATGGTTCAGCTGCTACCATTGTGATTAAAAGGCATCTTAATCACACCAAATTTCCATAGCCCAGTCAAGGCCTGCCATTTGTTTTCTATTTCAGATTGAAGTAAATTTGTACTTTTAATCATATGGGTCATTTGGGGACCTTGTTCTTTTATATTTGCTTTGTTAATAAAGGAACTTGTAGAAACAAAAAAAAAAAAAAGATTCAACTCAGGTTATGTATTTCTGGCAAGAACACCCTCTGGGGTTTATTTCCAATAAATTCATTAGGTACCCAGGACTAGAAGTAGGGATAGAAAATTTGTGTTTTAAGTCTCATCTCCCTAAATAGACTCTGAACTCTCTGAAGACAGGAAAAAAGTCTTTTCTTACCTCCAGGTGGACAGTGCAGGCTCTGACGCCAGGCAAGGGTTAGTGTTCCGTCTCTATTACCTGCTGCCGGTGGAACCTTGCTTGAACTTACTAACTCTGTACTGTCAACCCTATCGAGCTGTGAGGATTAAAGCAGCCTGTCCCAAATCGGGCAAGACCCATCAGTGGTTGCTGAAACTAGTGAGTTGGAGTTTGAGGAGTGACACGATGTTTACATAGTGTCAAAGTCTCTATCCACAAGACACTTAATTTAAAGGGGAAAAATGATAGTGGAGACAGTGGCAGACACTAGCTTAACCAAGTGATCAGAGTTAACACCACCACCTGTGAGATAAATCCACATCTTATGCCCCGATAGTATACGCTGAGAAGAACACACTCATTTTCTTATTTTAACCAATACTTGTCGCTCTTAACTTCTCTCACCAGTCTTGTCTCTGGATCAATCCAGCTATTTGCCGAGGAGAATGATCAGATTTACATGTTAAAAATATGGTTGTAGCAGCAAAGGGAGGGTGGCCTGCAAGAGAAGAGAAAGGAGTCCAAGATGCCGACCTAGTAGTTGTTGCATGTCCACCCTTCCTTTATGGGGACATGTACTTTATGGGCTAGTTTAAGAGACTTCCAAGTCCTTGGGTAACTCTCTTGTCCCATGGTCTCATGTTCCCGTCTTTTCTACATTCCCTAGACTTGTTTGTTGCACCCCTGGGCTCCTCTCTTATCATTCCCGCTCTAGGTTTTCCCTATTGTGCCCCCATGCCAGTCTCATTTGTCCCCTTTGTCAACCTCTCTACCTAGTCCTGTCGTTCTCTTTCAGGGCCCTGTGATGTGAGTGTTAGGGTCAGAATCGGGGTCAGCAGCATGGGGCATGTCTAATGCTGTCTGTGAGCTGCAAGTGGACTCTGTCCCTATGAGAGGCAAACTGCAGCCTGGCCTCTCTTCTCTCCCCTCCTCCATACTTCTCTTCCCACTATTTTTTTTTTTTTTTTGTAGAGACAGAGTCTCACTTTATTGCCCTGAGTAGAGTGCTGTGGCATCACACAGCTCACAGCAACCTCCAGTTCCTGGGCTTAGGTGATTCTCTTGCCTCAGCCTCCCAATTAGCTGGGACTACAGGTGCCCGCCACAACGCCCGGCTATTTTTTTGTTGCAGTTTGGCGGGGGCCGGGTTTGAACCCGCCACCCTCGGTATATGGGGCTGGCGCCCTACCCACTGAGCCACAGGCGCTGCTCTACCTTCCCATTATTGCCCAACATCTTACTCTACCTGCCCACGACCCCACCCCAGCTGCCTCTCATTGAACACGCTGCCAGGTTTGCTATCAGACCTGTCCCCTAAGAGATCCCCAACATACCCTTTCTCCTGGATCCCTCCCCCATAGAGCCACTCAGCCCAGCCACCCACCTCTGAGCAGAGCAAGCCCAACTAGGCTTCGCCTCGGCCTCCCAGCCCTTTCCTGTAAATGCACTCACAGCCAGGAGGGGTGCCATATTAAATTAAGACTGATAGAAACCAGTGGCTGTGATTATCCAGCCAAGATGCAGCTTGGGAAGCTAGTGGCTGCCAGCTCCAGGTGAGGGCTTGTGAAGTTAATTGTGTGTGGCTTTTATTAAGAAGCTGCTCTCTCCCCCTCCCCTGCTCTCCTGGGTGGCTCCTCACAGTGCCTCTCTCAGGCCAGTGCCCTCTGCTTCTGCAGGCTGTTTCCTGCCTTGTCTTCTCCTCTGGTGGAACCCTGTCAAAGTAGAGCCTTGAATTTAGTCTTGTAGTCTTCCCCATCTCCTCAAAGAGACAGGAATAATAGTATCCTACGTTTATGGAACACTTACCAAGCTCCTCTTCCCCAAATATAATATGTACAAATCAGTATCTTACTATCCTAGTTTCCTTCACTGGCTGCTCTTTCACAAAGCTGGGTGTATGGCTCATGCCTTTAAAATCAGTCATTCATTCAACACATTTTTTTAGTATAAACTCTGTGCTAAGCAATGGAAAAGGAGCACAAGGCCAGTGTCCTTTTTTTTTGAGACAGTCTCAAGCTGTTGCCCTGGGTAGAGTGCCGTGGCATCACAGCTCATAACTACTCTTAGGCTTAAGCGATTCTCTTGCCTCAGCATGCCAAGTAGCTGGAACTACAGGCACCCATGACAACACCCGGCTATTTTTTGGTTGTAGTTGTCACTGTTGTTTGGCATGTCCGGGCTGGATTCGAACCTGCCAGCTCCAGTATATGTGGCTGGCGCCCTAGCCAGTTGAGCTACAGGCGCCGAGCCGCCAGTAACTTTCTAATTGATTTGATCCCAGTGTCCTATACATTTTTATCAAGAAGACAGGTGGATTTTCAGGATTTTTTCTGAATCGATACAGGGATTTGAGACTTCAGGCAGGGAAGAACCAGAATCTCAGAGATTTAGGCCATAGTTTGAACATTTCCTCTTTAGGATCATCTAGAAAGCTCCTGAGAAACCAGCCAGTTTACAGTGTAATCTTTCCCAGCCCACCCTTGTCACCTCCATAGAAGGCTAAGATTCTTTCCCTTTGCCCAAGAAACTAACAGAAATACTAGACGACCTCAAATCATGACACCGAAGAAGAGTTATAGGAAGCATATGCATCCCTGGGGAAGATTCAGGAAAGCCATGATGTTCATGCCCAAATCAACAAAGCAAAAGGAAAAGTCATGTTGGGCTCTGCCTGGGATGAAGGCAAAAGATATGTTCTGTGAGGCCCCATGAACCAGTGGGTGGAAAGTACCTAGAGGCAAAATTCTCTGCCCTGTAAGGAATGCTGATGGCCAGAGATGAGCCACCGCAGGTAGCAGAGGCATCTCTAGAACCTCGTTAGTGTTGAGACGATACACTGAAAACTTATAAGCCACTTTTGGGGTAATGGTGGCACCCAAGTGAACTTGGCTCTTGGCTTCTGCTTGAGCCAGAGCAGCTCTTCTTTTTAATCTATGGAGCACCCCACACAAATTAGTTTAAAGGATTTCAGTACCTTTAAAAAAAAAAAAAAAAGGTAATCTGATATCAAAATACAGGAAAGGAGAAGGGAAATAACATTTATCAAAGACCTGATAAGGGCTAGGTACTATGCTAGCCATTTGAGTCACTCAGACTACCACTTATTTTACATATATGTATCTGCTATGTGCCAGAGACTCTGCTAAGTACTTTACATACATTATCTCATTTAATCCAGCAAGGATTCTACCAGATAAGTATGAGTACAGTGAGGAAAACTAAGATTCAGAGAGTGGAATTAACTTCCTCAAGGTCAGGTAGGGAATAGATGAGGTGAGATTTGAATTAAGGTCTATCTGGAGCAAAGCTTGTTTTTTCTGCCTAAGAGTCAAAGGAGGAACCAAATTTCAGATGGAGGATGACTGTAAGAATTAAAGGAGACACCACATATAAGGTGCTTAGTACAGTGATATAGCAGCCATTCCATAGACAGTTTATCTTTATTCACTTATTCAACATGCATTGACTCCTTCTGTGGGAGAAGGGGCCCTTTGATAGGGGCTGGAACTATAGAGGTGAATAAAACAGTCCTGTAACTAAGGACCTTGAAGTTGAGTAAGGAGACACCAACAGGAAGTGTACCAGAAGTAGAAATTATAGGGGCATGTGAAGGTTGGTGGGAATAGAGGACTTCTGTGGTGGGATAATAGTGTGAGCAAAGGCCCAGAGGTGGGAATATTCTGGGACTCATCATTGGGGGGAGTAAGGAAATTGACCCAATAAACCCTTTCAAGCCAACCCTTCTATCCCTTCAAACTCCTTCCATGCCCTGCTCTGCTACAAGCTGGCACTGTCCCAGCCGGCATGTGCTTCTCACCATCACAGTTTTCCAGTGCGGTGAACCTGAGGGCTGAGTGGGGCTGGATGGGCAGGGAAGAGGAAGAGGCAGATATATGGCTGGAGTCGGCAGAGCCAAGTGATGTATGTGGTGCCTGAGGGAGCTACATAGTGACACTCTGGATTCCAACCAGCAAGCATAGTTCCACTGGGATCGGCACCGAATTATTGCTCCATATGAAACCCCAGGACTGATGGGAGCTTTCAGTTACAGACTGATAGCAACAGTCAAAATTGGATTGTTTGCTATTTATTTTTTTTAACTTCTGTCAAGGTCACTACTGTAACAGGAAAACACTGCCCAACCAGCAGGTATTTTTTATCCACTCTGCCCACAAGAGCAATCTGCAACCACAACTTTTGTGACAGAGCCTTACCTTGACAGTTCTCTTTCTAGAAAGATGTCAGTGTTACAGGGGCTCAGGGAAAAGGAGTTTCCTAAATACCTGGTGTTTCCTTCCCAGTCCAAGATCTGCTACCTTCACCTGCAGCTGCCAACCTCCACAAATGTTCTCTATCATCAGGCCCATGCCCTTGCCCCTCCCTGCCTATACTCCAGACAGTCCATGGCTCCTGGCCTCAGTCCTCCAGCTTCTTCAAACCTCCTTTTCTCCAGAAAGCCCCTCCAACCAATGTTCCGCATTTATGGGTCCTTTTCTTCTCTGTGCTCTATAGCACCCTAATTGTTAATTCTCCTCTTTCTGTCATCAAATTCATTTTTGCAAATAGTCACCAGATACCCCCATTATGCCAGGACCCATGCTAGAAATAGCTATGAGTAAAAGATAGTGCCTACCCTCAGGGATTTGGAGAACAGATTCACAAACATTCAACAAACTTGTTTTTAAGTAGTTGGCGGGTTTTTGTTTTTAGTGAAAGAGGCATTGCTAAAAATAAGCATTTATGTTTTGAAACCTAAAGGAAAATGGTTGGGTCTGCCTGAGAAGTATCCCTATACTGGCCCCTCTCACCTCTTGACATTGAGCTGCCTAAGGGCAAGGCCTGGCTCTTCTTTCTCAGAGTGACCATCCTCAGGCCTCCTCCTGTCTTTTGTGAAGTGGATAAAGCCCAGGAACAGACATGCTAGACATTCAAAATTGATTAGAACCTCCTGACAGACAAAGCACAGTTCTCTCCCATCCCCACCCTTTCACCATGGCCATGTTCAAACCTGGGCACACAGCAATCGTTATGTTTAATTGATTATGTTTAATCAAAATGCAGTATCATTCAAGTAGAGGGTGTTCACAGCTCTGGTTTGAAAACCAAAAAAGTTTCCAAGAGGATAAGGGGAAAGGAATTCATATTTACTAAGCACTTCTTCCACGTCTGACATGGTGCTAAGCCCATTATATAATCATCGTATTTAATCTCCAATTTGCAGACAAGAAAACTGGGCAAAATAACTTTCTCCTGGTAATAAGCATATCTTGTAAGTGATAACGCTGGAGTTTGGACTCAGGTCTTCTGTCGGACTCCAGAGCCAGATTAATCTACTAGCAGTACTTTACCATAAGCCATTTATCCTCTCTCCCCACAGTACCAGGAAAAGCAACGGAAACGTGAGGCTGAGGAGCGGCGCCGCTTCCCCCTGGAGCAGCGACTAAAGGAGCACATCATTGGCCAGGAGAGTGCCATTGCCACAGTAGGTGCCGGTGAGTATGGGACACACCAGCTAGCACCAAAACAGGGCTCCAGTGAGGTGTACGTTCCTTTTGTCACCAAACTGGAAAGGTGCAGTTGATATTACTAAGAGTCGGCTGGATGCTATGGCTCATGCCTATAATCCTAGCACTCTGGGACACCGAGGCACAAAAATTGCTTGAGGTCACGAGTTCGAGACCAGCCTGAGTAAGAGTGAGACTCCCATCTCTGCTAAAATAGCAAAAATTAGCTGGGTGTTGTGGCAGATACATGTAGTCCCAGCTACTTTGGAGGCTGAAGCAGGAGGATTGCTTGAGCCCAGGAGTTTCGGTGATGCCACCGTACTCTCACTGGAGTGACAGAGACTCTATCTCAAAATAGTAAACTAAAAGTTAGTATTGTTGAATACTGTCTATATGCCAGGCACTGTTACAAGCTCTTAGCATACATATCTTGTGTCATTTAATCCTTATACACATTATCAATCCTAAGAGGTAGGTTGGTGCCCCTAATTCCCCATTTTACAGATGAGGAAGCTCAGATACAGATTACTTAAAAAATTTGCTAAAGGCTTTTTCCTATGCTTAGAATCTAACTCTGACCTTCTTCTGGCCCACTACACCCACCCGCACTTTTCAGATGAGAAAACTAAGATGTGGAGAAGATGGGAACTTGTCCATCATTAGTAATAAGGCAGGTGAATATTACTAGAACTGAATTTATGTCTCTGGCTACCATCCTGGGACTCTTTTTTTATCGCTTCCATATAGTTTCTCAGCAGCTGGCCTAATTTTTGGAGAAAGCACCTGAACAACTTTTCAGTGCCTTCTTCTCCACTCTTGAAGCTCTTATTTCCATACTTTGACCCCTGGAAGCCAGACTACCCTCTGATGTAGCCCCTAATCCAGCAGTTCTCAACCTATGGGTCGCAACCCATAGGAAGTGTATTAAAGGATCATGGCGTTAGGAAGGTTGAGAACCACTGCCCTAATCTAATGGCCCTCTTGCCTGTGCAAACCCTACCAGACAGATATATGAAACTAGGGTTCTGCTGAGGACAGTGGCCTCACCTTTGTTCTCCAGCTTTGATGCATGACTCCTCAAGGTTGATTTCAGACAGAAGACATAAGGGAAGAGGAACCCTAGGCCAGGCTGAAACAAAGGTATATCCCCCAAGACAGTGAGTCTCAAAGCATGGTCTCTAGACCAGCAGCATCAACATCCTCTGGGAACTTCTTAGAAATCAGATCTCAGGACTCACGTTACACCTGTGGAATCATAAACTCTAGGATGTATTTTAACAGGCTCCTCAGGCAATTCTATTGCTCAGCTAAAATTTAAAAAAAACACTGCTCTGAGTTGTCTTAGCCCCACTTACATGCTCCTTACCTTTTTCTCCAGTCTAGTCCCACTAAAGGCAGTTCCAGCAATTGCTAAGGACATCACCAGGTTCTACTCACTGAAAAAAAGGAGCCATCAGGCTGAAATTGTGGCTGCCCCTCTGGGATATTCTTGGACAGCACTGTCAGCCCTAGGATACCAATTAAGGGAGTGATTGAAAAATGAAGGCAGCTGCCCCTGTGACATGCCAGGCCCAGCCTGATCCCCATCATCCTCACTTAGCAGTGGGGCTTACATGCAGCTCGTGTGAGGGGCCTGACCCTATCAACAGATAAAAGGAGCCTGTAGAGGAGGCGCCTCTCCAACTAGAGGTCAGAAGGCTGCCTGCAGGCATACACTGGTGCTGAGGAAAGCTTTTTTGAATACATAAGGCATCACCACCCAGGCCCAAACCACACCAGGCTGCCCTTTTTGGTCTGGACACAGACGTCTACCCCCAGCCACCACCTTAGAGGTGGCGCCCCTGTTCCTTTGTCACAGCTATGTCTGAGGTGGAAGGAAAGGATACTTTGGGATTTCTCATGGGGAGAGAAGGACTAGCCCACAGAGACACAGATTATCTGGATGGAGGTCCAAGGAAGTGTGTCTTGCCAAAGTCACATGTCCGCTTGTGCTAGGACTGCAGCTGCTTTTCCCTCAGTTTCTTACATAGCCCTCTCCTGGCAGGCTGCCTGCTGTCCTGCTAGCAGAAGTAGGGTTTGGTGGGAGACATTTCTGGGAAGAACTAGACCAACCTGGGCTCGCAGCAGGTCTGCCACATAGCAGCTGTGCAGCTCTACTCAGCTGCTTTGAGCATCACCTTCCTTGCAGGTGCAATGAGGTGCCATATCCAGGACCATCTGACTCTAAAGCACATCCTCTTTCCAGTATGTGTAAGACAGCAGCGATTAAAACCTAGTCATGTCCTCAGGATGCTCATAGTCTTGAGTTGGACCCTGTGCTCTCTAGGTCAAGCCCACAGCTGTTTTCTTCAACCTGGCACCAATTCTTAATCCCAGCCCCGTTCATCTCTTCCTCTAGGCCTGTGCTGACCTCTCATGCATCACCCACCTAGTCTCTCTTTTTAGTTGGCACAGAGCAAGAGTGCATGATTCAACTCCCCACCTCCAAGAGTTGTCAGAGTATGTACCCTGAGTGCTTCCTTCTGCCTAAAAGCTCCCCTTCTGTCACCTCAACTCTGCCTAAGCTCAGAAGCAAAACAGCTGCCCTGGAAGGCCCTGCTCCCACGCCTGTGGTATGTAGGTTTGTAGGTTGGCCCAATGACCCTAGAAAAGACAGGCCGTAGGGGTTGGTGCTTTTCTACCCTCATTTATAAGGTGATAACTGTGCCTGTGGTGATGATCACAGTGATAATGTCCAGAACCATGTTCACTCCCTGTGACCAGCTCCCAGAGGCTTCTGAACCCAAGCATGAGGGAATAAGGCAGCCTGGTAGCTGCAACTGCCAGCCCAGGTGAAGCATGAGGCTCTCTGGTTCAGAACTTATGGTAGGCAAGCAGCACCCAGGACCTCAGGACCTCAAACTGAAGCAGGCCATGTGACTGAGGTGGATCCAGAGGCTAGGCCAGGCCTCCCTGGGTCCTCTACGCTAGTGTGACATGTATGCTAGGGACTGGCTGGATGGTGCCTGGCACCCCATGCGTACCATGAAGATGGGCAGCCAGAAGAGTGCCACAGAATGAATTGATTTGATAAATGGCCATTTATTACCCTTACGAATTGGCTGAAACCAATTTCGGTCACATCAACCCCTGGTAAGTGCTGGGATATTGATTTGTGCAAAGTAATACAGTGAATTTATCAGTGTGATCCCCAGCTGCAGGGCCTCTAGCAAGGCTGGTGCACAGTTACTGCCTTACAAATGGAGGAGATAAAGCACCAGCCCCTGCAGCCCAGGCTCCTTGGCATCTCTAGGGCCACGAGAGCCAAATAGGGCCAACCTGCATATCACAAAGCGAGATACTGGCATTGAAAGCGAGACTCTGCTTCCAGAATCCAAAGCTGCTCCCAGTCATAGGAAGAAGAGGTTCCCTACCCTATGGGCAAGACCTCCTGGGAGGGTAGCACCTCTTAAGCCCACCATGCTCCTCAGAAAAGCAACCAGTTGTCTGTTCAGAACTAGACTCTTCCCCCTCCCCCAGCCTGCCCACTACTTGTATTCTGATCTGCATAAAAGGACCATCATTCACTGCCCTTCTGAACAGAAACTTAGATGTTTTCTTGGTTCCCTCCCTCCCCCTTGCTCCATACAGCCCATTAAGTATCAGGTTCTGTCATTCTCCCTCCTAAGTGCTTCTCATACCTGGTCTTTCCCCTCTCTTCCTAACACCACTGCCCTGGCTCAGATGTCAGTGTCTCCCATCTCAACCACAGCAGCGGCCTGGCCTCCTCACCAGTCTCCCTGCCTTCTTTCCTTCCCCTAGAATCTGTTCTCCACACTGACTAGAGTGCTCTTTGTCAAACACGTATTTAACAATGCTTAAAACCTTTGAGAGGACCCTGGTGCCCTCACCTGGCATACAGCTGCTGCTGCCCCGTCTGCCCTGCACACACAGCCACAGCAACCCGCCTCTGCCTCCCTGCACCATGCTCTGTTGATTTCCTGCCTGCATTTGTTGCTGCTGCCTTCCCTGCAATCCTTTCCTTCTGGCCTTTCCCCCACACCACACCACCCTATCTCCCACACACTGGCTGATTTTAAATTTGTGTCATTTCAGGCGCAAGTGACTGCAGGCTTCTTGAGGGTAGACACCATAATTCAATCATTTTTGTGTTCCCAGTTCCTGGCACAGCATCCTGCTCAAAGTAGTGGTCTTAGTGCCGTCTGTCTAATTAATGAATTTGGCACAGCCCTTGTCCCTCTCTGTGATATGCTCTGGGGAAAGAAGAGAAGTTGTAGCACCTGCTCTTCAGTAGCTCACAAGCATATTGGGAATATGACTGTAGTAAAGCAGTTCCTTACAACCATACTTCTTTGACCTCTGAGTGGGTAGGCTAATCTCCAGTCCTGCTCTAGGGAGCCTTCCCTGGGGAGCAGGTCAACCACACACACCTGACAGCTTCATTGGAGCTCCCTCTGACTGGAGACTTGGCCCTGTCACCCATCAACCTGGTCCCAGCCGACCTTCGGAAGCCCACACACTCCCTTGAGGAAGCTCTTCTACCTCAACTGCTCTTCTCTGCTGGGGTCTGGCCCATATTATAGAACCTCAGCATTGCCCGTGTGGTCACCAGGGCCCACCACCCTATCTCATGCTTTACTCCCCTCTTTGACTAATCCAAAAACATAATCTTCCCAACTCTTTGAGCCGAAACGTCTGATTTGAGAAGTATATCCGGTTAGTGGCAGTGATCAGCTTACGAAGCTGCTTACGGTTCCACCACCACACCTGCCTGTGCTCTCTGCTCTCTTTGTCTGGACTGCCCTGCCCTGCCTCATTGCCTGATGAGACACTCAAGACCTAGGCCGCCTGCAAGATACCCTTCCCAGTCCTCTTGTCTGGATTCAGGGCCCTCCAAAGGTCAGGAGCTTCCTCACATCAGCTCTCTTTCCCCAGGGTTGGGCACACAGGTGCAAAACCTTGTTGAACTCAATGAATTAAGTGTGAGCCCATTTTGACATTCTGTCCCTGCTCAACACAGACTCATCTCAGTCTCTTTCTGGAAGGATGCTGTTTCCCTCAGGTGGTTCCTACCTCCAGTGTGAACACTCACACATACACATGGTGGGAGGGCTCATCAGAACTATTCTTTGCATTTGTAAGATGTTATCAGCAATAGTTTGCCTGCAGAAATAATCCTTACTCAGATGTTCCCCCATGATCTACCAAACCTGAGGCATTCAGTAGGCACTTACTAAGTACCCACCATGTTCCTTAAACCCATAAGCCAGGGGTCCTCAAACTACGGCCGGCCCGCGGGCCACATGAGGCGGTGTGATTGTATTTGTTCCCGTTTTGTTTTTTTACTTCAAAATAAGATATGTACAGTATGCATAGGAATTTTTTTTTTTTTAACTATATTCCGGCCCTCCAACGGTCTGAGGGACAGTGAACTGGCCCCCTGTTTAAAAAGTTTGAGGACACCTGCAAAGCAATAGTTGGGAAATTGCTCATAGACATTGGGGTGATTCTCAATCATTAAGAATCCCTCTGAAGGCTCGGCGCCTATGGCTCAAGCAGCTAAGGCGCCAGCCACATACACCTGAGCTGGTGAGTTTGAATCCAGCCTGGGCCCGCCAAACAACAATGACAGCTGCAACAAAAAATAGCCAGGTGTTGTGGCGGGTGCCTGTAGTCCCAGCTACCTGGGAGGCGGAGGCAGGAGAATTGCTTGAGCCCAGGAGTTGGAGGTTGCTGTGAGCTGTGACACCACAGCATTCTACCCAGGCCAACAGCTTGAAGCTCTGTCTCAAAAAAAAAGAAAGAAAAAAAAAGAATGCCTCTGAAGGACTGGATCCCCTAGAAGATGCTACAAGCATGGGACAGACATGTTCCAGATTTGTCCTTCTCAAATTAGATCACTAGAACTTAGCAAGGAAGATGAGTCAATCCACCCAGACTGCCCCAGAACCTTGAGCTGGATAGAGGCAAAGGCTTGGGGTGGGAGGAGGAGGCTGCTCTTGCCTCTCTTTGTTTTGCACACAATGGAGCCCTCTTCCTAGAATGTCCATCATAGCCCCAACTGCCTGGCAATCTCCCCCTCACCCTTCAGGCGCAAATGGCAAGCAAGCACAAATGGCTCTTCCTACACTTCTCCCAGTGCGCCCACCTCATTTGGAACACACAGTTTTCATAATAGCATTTACCACAAAGTAATAAGCCTTATTTTCAGCCCTTTTGTGAGTGCCCCAGCACCTGGCACAGAGCTTGTTTGCTGGACAAGTACATAAGGCTCCCTGGAGAGGGGTTCAGGAGAGAGTGGAAGCCTTTTTCACCCAAGGGTAGTAGGGCAGTACTGAGAGCGGAAAGAGAGTCTTGGGTCCCGGCCTCACTGTTCTCCTTTGTGAAATCTATTCTTTCCCCCCATGCAATTCTAGAAAGACCATGAATTAATTCATTTACAGCAAGTATTAAACCAGTGTGGGTCTAGTCTCAGGAGCCCCTCAGGAAAATAGAACACCCAACGCCTGTTCCCCTGGAATATGCAGATTGGGAGCACACCCTCCCACCTGGATACACGGGTCCACGAAGGGGAAGCCTCTCACACTACCCCTGTCTGAGCCTCAGTCTCTTCCTGCACAAAATGGAGATAACACCTTCTTCTCAGGATATTATAAGGATGAGAGGAGTATCTGTAAAATACCAAAAAGCTAATGGCTACTACCATTGCTACCTCTGTGACTACCGTTATTTTTACTCTTATTATTCCACTCCTTGCAATTTAAAATTGCCATCATAACCATTAACTTATTTAGTCTTCATGAGAGACTGATACAGCATGTGTGACTATTCCCATTTTATAGATGAAGAAACTGAGGCTCTAAAGGAGTATTTTATTCAAAGTCGGTCAACTAGTAAGTGACATTGCGGGACTGTAAGCTAGATCCTGTAACTCCTACCCTCTCTGCTTATCAGAGAATACAGATCCATGGGTTAACAGGATAGATGTGATGTGGTAGAGTTCATAGGAAAGAGTTTTTGCACTTTAAGATAGCCCAGTAGTGACAGATGTGGCCCAAAGACACAAAACAAGCAAAGCAGGCACTGGCACAGTATGGGAGACAGAGGACCCTCATTGGCCCTTGCAGAGATGGGACTGGCCAGGGAAGGGGGCCATGCTGCCTATGCAGAGGGCCCTGACCCCATCTCAAGCCCAGAGCGATGGTCAGGGTAGGGTCTCAGGTAGGGGCCCCTAAGGCCATGTGTTGAAAGGCTGAGCAGGCCAAGGTGAAGACCACAGAAGGAACTTCTTCCAGGTGAGGCAAGGGTATGAGGAAGTACTCTGGCAGCTGAAAGCCAGCGGGGGTGAGCTTTTTCCTTACTGTAAACTCCTGAAGTGTAATGCAGGTCCAGGGGTTAAAAGCTCAGGGGCTTCGTTTATTTACCTTTATAACCTTGAGCAGTTAACCTAACTTTTTGTACGTGTCCCCTCATCTATAAAATGGGAATCAAGTCCCCCACTCTGCTTACCTCATACAATCATAATAAGGCTGAAATGAAATTATGACCGTGGAAGTTCTTTATGGACTGTGAAGTTCTACAGAGTAAGTTGTGTGTGTGCTGGTCCACAGTGAGAGCACTGACACCCGTGGCCTCCTCCCACATGGCCCACCCTCTACTCTGGCCTGACAGGACCCTCAAGGCTCCCAGCCTTGGTCGTCAGCCACATGCTGGAGGCCCACCTTCTCCAGTCCTTCCTTGCTGCCTCCATTTTTCATTCTGTTGGACTCCATCTGCTTGGCTGTTTTTCTCTTCAGTATTATTAGAAATATCCAGAGTCATAATTGTTTAATGGTTGGCATTTCACCTGTTTTATGGGGGGGCCCACATCAAGTCCACCCCAGACTCGTGTCCTGGATCTGGCAGAATTGGTCAGGGACAGCTGTGCAGTGGAGTCTGCCTGGCATTATAAAGAGCTCTCTCCCAGGTGCATTATTAGAAAAGAAGGGGGAAAAAATGGCCCCAGGCATAATTCAATTCCACATTCTCCATGGTATTTTTTGTACTACACAGCCCAGCAATGTGCAGCTCTCAGAGGGCTGGGATGCTACACAGAAAGAAAAGCCAAGATCAGAACCTTGGGGACACAATACCCTGGGGACCCTGGTTTTTCCCAGACCATCTGGGGGTTTGCCTGGATATATCTGCCTTCCCAGTATCCCATAAAGCCTGAAGACAGTTCATGCTCAGCTTCTTCCAGCCTAGATTCTCAGTTTAGCCAACTTTTGGAAGAATGTGCCTCCTCTCAGTGGGGGTGGGGGGTAAGCCTTACCCCAAAACACATAATCACTTGTCCACACGTGTGGACAACATAGTGAACTCCACAACAGTCTATTCTTTGCCATTTTGCCATTTTGTCACTTTCCCAAATATCCCTACCCCCAGCTCCCTGTTTGTGTCCCAGCACCAAGGACTCCTCCCTCAGCCAGGCTTGGACTTCTTCTCCTTCATCTCCAGCATTCGGGTACCTGAAATTTTTCAGGTTCCCCTTATAGCCAACCCTTCCAGGGAACCTGGGTCAGTTAGTTTAAGAAGATCAGGATTCTAGCCCTGGGGAAAGACTGGACTGTTTTTCCTGTCCTCTTTCAGGATGCTCAGACAGCATCTTCTGGGCAGCCCAAGTGGGTAGTCTGATGTCCATGAGGTTGTATGGCTTTCATCTGTTCCTACTGAGGCCAGAACTAGACAGAAAGTAGTGCTTAGGTAGCAACATTAGAGGTTGAGGTAAGAAAGACCCCAAGCATGCAGCTGAAATCCTAAAACAGGTATTCCAGACCTTCATAATCTGAATCCATCTACCACTACTCTTGTTCATTCCTGTCTCTGCATCTCTTTCATGGAGAGAGCTCCCTGTTTGTGTCCCAACACCAAGGACTGCCACCACCTACACCTCTCCAAATCCTGCCCATCCTCCATGATCCATCATCAGTTCCCCCTTTCCAGAGAGCCTTCCCTGACCTCTGCAGTCACTTCTTTGAAACCCAGACACACAGTGTATAGTATTCAGGATCCTGGCACCTCAAGACTAGCAAATACATCCCTAAGACTCAAATCATTCTTGATTGACCAAGATTCCAGGTTTTGTCCAGGCCCTTTGCTAATCTCCCCCCAACACTCTGGGGACCAGACCAGACATGCCGTTCCAACTGCAGACTGAGTTTGACATTACACAGGGCTCTATCTCCTTCCTGCTACTGACTGCCATGCTTCCATTAATGCAACCCAAATTGATACATACTTTTATAAACAGCCGTGTGTGATTTTAAAAAAGAGGACAGGTTTAGAGAGAGAAGCAACTCTGCCATCTACTAATTGGGTGACATGGGCATGTCTCTTTATCTGTTGCTTCAGTTTCCTGTTCAATATAATGGAGTTGAGAATAATGCTTCCCTTTCAGGGTGTTTGAATAAATACACTATTGGTGAATTTTCTGATTTTAATTAACATACAGCATTTTTTTTTACTTTTTTAGAGATAGGGTCTCACTGTGTTTCCAAGACTAGTCTTGAACTCCTAGCCTCAAGCGATCCTCCCACCTCAGTCTTCCAAGTTACTGGAACTATGGGCTTGAGCCACCACACCCAGCTTTACCCCTTGTTCCTATACTTGAGTAATGCTTCTGAGCCCAATTCTCCCATTCTATAGTAAAGCACTTAGTTTTCTCACCTTGAATGCATAGCCCTTGATAACATACTTTCTCTCAAAGAGGACTGGTCAAGTCTTAATCTAGCAGAGTTGAGTCCCCAAGGAAACTAGTACAGATCTGTCTTACTCCCCACACTCCCCCCTCCTCTTGCCGCTGGAGGTCATGGTTAGCAGAGATGCTAACCAAATGGCTTACCCCTTCCATGCCCCGAGCTGCACTCTGCCTTTGATTTGTTTCCAGGAAATACATTTGGCTATATTTCCACTTCCTGATCTAGACAGTAAACCAGACGCTCATTTACCCAAATAGGAAAGAGCCCAGAGCTCACACCCCAGATCCCCAAGGCCCCACTTGGGGGCTTCTTCCTCTCCTATTTGCATAGGAGGCAGGCCCACACTTCCACCATGATAAGTAGATGGTAACTAGCGGGTGCTAAAGTTCCTCTTGAATTCTCCTTCACCAATTCCCCCACCCCCCTTTACTTCCATTCACCATCCACCCGCCTTTCAGTTTCCCTGGCAACGCTGAGTGCTCATCCTGGAAAACTTTATCCGAAATCTGCTCTGGGCAGCTTTCCAAATCCATGCTAACCTGATTAGGTGTCTCTAGGGGCCTTGCCAGCTAATCAGATTAGGCAGCACTAATGGTAGTGAGGACTTTGAGTGGGCGCAGAGCAGTAAAACATATTGTATACTTAGTGATAATTATCCTGCCTTTTGTGTCATTGATTTATCTGCCTCCCTCCCCGTCTGTGTGTTTGGCCATAGCGATCCGGAGGAAGGAGAATGGCTGGTACGATGAAGAACACCCTCTGGTCTTCCTCTTCTTGGGATCATCTGGAATAGGTAATTGGGAACAGATCAGCCAGTGGGGAAGGAGAGATGGGGGAATACCCAGCCCAAGCCCGGCAGCCTCAGTTGCTGTGGGCCAGAGCTACACGACTCCCCTCTAGTTCAACTCCTAGCTCTAAAAACAACTTCCTCCAAATTACAGAGCCCACAAGAAAGAGGACTCTGTGTTTTTTACCAACTATCCTGTTACCAAGAACTGGAATTATGCCTCTCCTTCTAGAAACTGTAGTACAAGGACTATTTCATCTGGAGGACCAGGCCCTATAGTAGCTGTTAGCCCTGGTACAGCCATTGCATCCTTGGAACCCCACCCTTCAGAAACAATTGAAGCACCTCTTCTGCCTAGCATGCCTTCCGTATTCAATACAGCCTAGCTTTAAGAAGTAAAAGAAAGTCCCTGATGACTAGCATAGTGCCAGGGGCATAGCAAAATTTGTTGTAGTAAAATAGGTTGGGTATATTTCTAGCCAATTGGACTGGATTATCTGAGGCGTTCTCTCCTTCTCATTCTCAGCCCTCACTGAGCCCCCCTCTCTTCCACTACAATCTCCTACCATGATCTTGATGCAGAATTTTGTGGTTTAGTTGCCTCCTCTTCCCTTCCCAACATCTTTTTGGGCTTCTCCCTTGGATATAGAGACTCAAAAGTTGACCACCACCTGACTACAATACTATAGAACCTTAAAACTTCTAGACTAGACAGTGATTTCCGAAGGTTTACCATCATACCAAATCGCTCTTCAGAGCCACCATTTTGGTATTATCTTTCCTTCTTTACGTTATGAAGAAGGGCTGTGAAGCCAATGAGAAGTACTCTCTGTCCCCTCCCAGACACTATTTGGCATGTGATTCCAAGGCCTGGCAGAATGATAGGACCATGAGTATTGAAGGAGATGCAGGACAGTAAGCCAGGAGGTCAGGGCACTCTTAGGAGAAGTAAGGTTTGTGCTGGACTCCAAAGGATAAGTTGGCCCTGGATTATAAGAGTCAGCCGCAAACTCTTAGGATTCTCTAGGATTCTACCACAGAGAAAAGGCCTCAATCTCCATCCACAGAAAAATCAAGATACAGTAAAGACTTTGATTCTAGTCCCAGCTTCACCATGAACTCCCTAGGTCACTTTGGAAGAGTCGCTGACTCTCTGAGCCTCAACATTCCCATCCACAGAATATATTCTTTCCAGTGTTCATTTACTTTAGTATTCTTTTTTTCTAGTAGATAGTCATCTGGTCCTAACCCAACTCCTCTCCTTTCTTACCAGGAAAAACAGAGCTGGCCAAGCAGACAGCCAAATATATGCACAAAGATGCCAAAAAGGTAAGAGCTGCAACCTAAGTCTAATCTGTAGGCTATGGAGACCTGCTATCTCAAAAAAACCTGAGGCTCTGAATCTGGAAATAGCCAATCAAAACTATGGGCCCTGGTCTGGGAAGCAGGCCTCAGGTCTGGCCCCAAATTAACCACCAGTTGCTCCAGTGATCCAGGAATTTGAACAAGTTATCCCACCTCTTTGTGCTTTAGTTTCTTCTATGAAATAAGAATAATATTCCTTGCCCTGCCTAACTCTTGGGGCTCTTGAGAGAACCAAATAATATTCACCCACACAAGATTTTCAAGCATCTACCCTGTGCCAGGTCTTGTACTAGATGCTGCTGATGCAGCATTTATTAAGACACTCCCCCTGCCCTGGAGATCAGGCTGGAGAGGGAAGCAGCTTTAGGAACACCCCATTACTGTCCAGTGAAGTCAAGGCTGTGTTAGAGGGAGTCTTACAGGCTGTAAAAGAGAAAGTAGGTTGAGAAGATGGCCCATGCCTTTTCACCATCCTGCATGAACTTTTAAACTTTTTTTTTTTTTTTTTTTCACAAAGTCTCACTATGTCACCCTCAGTAGAATGCTGTGGTGTCACAGCTCACAGCAATCTCAAACTCTTGGGCTTCAGCAATTCTCTTGCCTCAGCCTCCCAAGTAGCTGGGACTAGAGGCTACTATGCCTGTTAGCCCTGGTCCAGCCATTGCATCCACAGCCCGCCATAACACCCGGCTATTTTGTTGTTGTTGTTGCAGTTGTCATTGTTGCTTAGCAGGCCCAGGCCAGGTTTGAACCCACCTGCCTCCGTGTATGTGGTCAGCACCCTAACCACTGAGCTATGGACACCAACCCTAAACATGGTTTTTTATTCCTCAAGCCTAGGTGCTTATAGTCCTCCTTTCCCCTGTGGCTTAGATCCCAGATCTCTAGAAGAGAGAGCCATCCCCATTCACTATTTGTTCACCTTTGGGCTTACCCAGGCCTGCTCAGTTTGATTTTGTAGGCTGACAGAAAGTGTTTTCATTGGCGGCGCCCATAGCTTAGTGGGTAGGGCCCAGCCACATGCACTGGGGCTGGCAGTTTTGAACCCAGCTCCGGCCTGCCAAACAACTACTACAACAACAACAAAAAAAATAGCTGGGTGTTGTGGTGGGCACCTATAGTCCCAGCTAACTCGGGAAGCTGAGGCAAGAGAATCGCTTGAGCCCAAGAGTTTGAGGTTGCTGTGAGCTGTGACACCACGGCACTCTACCAAGGGCAACAAAGTGAAACTCTGTCTCAAAAAAAAAAAAAAAAAAAGAAAGTACTTTCTTCAAGAGCACAAACCTCAGAGAGAACAAAGAAACATTTCTACAAAACCCAAACCTTCTCCTATCAATCTTCTCACTGTTCAGGCTAAGATACCCCCTGCCCACTGCTGGAGGTTGCCCAGATACTCTTGCCTATGAGGCTACTTAGGTCTGTAGCAGCTGCAGAAACAAGGTAGCTCAGACAGTGTCCCTGTGAGCCCCCTCTCTGCCTAATAACTGACGGCTTTTAAGCTTCCCTGGCTCTGCCAGTAGCTGTGTTGTGCTTCAGCCAAACCCACAGCAAACCCACTTGACAGGCAGCCAGGCAGGCAAGGAGCAGCACGCAGCTGCTAATATGCTCCAACTGGAATAGCATTTTTAAGACAATTCATCAGGTTGGCAGCGATTGAAACAATTAGCACTCTGGAAAGGGCCATAAACTAGCAGGACTATTAGGGAAGATGCAGTTACGGGCAGGAACCACCTGATTAGGGATGAAGAATTCTGAGTGGTTTAATTTTAATACTGTCAGAAAGGTTAATATTTAATTACAAATTATAATCTCCTTATCCAAGCTCCCTTCATATGTCTTCATACACAGTGGGAGTAGAAGGAAAGTATCTGCTCACTTGCTGCTATAGAAAGGAGAAGGGGCTTATTAAAAGACTGATAATGCGTGTAATTTTTTAGTTGACCCATCTAAATTGGAGACAGATTTACACCAGAGCAGGACGTCCTAAAGGCGTGATGAATGGTGTCCTCTGATACTTGCCTCCCCTAGAAGGAAGCAACACCATCACCCCTTGGAGGAAGTGGACTGTGGTGGACAAAGCTTTGGAGCCAGCCATTCTTGTCCAGTTTGGCTCAATTCCAGTCCTGCTTTGTACCAGCCATAGGCAGATTATCTTACCCGCAAACTTTCAGCTTTTTGCCTCAAGGTAAAGCTATCCAGTCCTGTATCTGAGGTTATCGTGAACAGGTGGGGTGATATGAGTTGCATCTAGCTCAGGATCAGGCACGTAGTAAGGGTCTACTCTCTTGACTTGTATTTATGCATCACCTCATACTTTCCTCAGCAGTACCCCATCTACTGTCTTATTTGATCCTCTGAGGAAAATATTAAGAGCATAGATGCTAAATTACCCACTTTTCACACGAAAAAACTGAGCCACCATGGCAGTAAGAGGCTTGTCCAAGGTCACTTGTTAGCAGAAGAAGTAAAACTAGAACCCAGTCTCTCAACTTCCCACTCAATACCATTGTTCTCAGTTGCCCTTGGAGGCTAGGTTGTAAACATGTTGGTTTGTCCCTGTTTCATATAGAAAGATGAGAGGCGTGAGAATAAATCCATGTATTTTATTTTTAAATCATAACTAGTGCCTCTGTAAAACTCCTACCTGTACGAGCTCTGTGGGCCAACTAATTACAGAATCTGTACTTAGCATAGACATTTTCTGGCCATGTGACAGGCATATTTGAGACCTATCTTCAAAATCTGAGAGAGTCTTGGACTTTAAGCTATCTAACCAGTGCACCTGACATCTCCGGGACCTGAAGAGTGAGGTATGGAAAGTGTTATATACAGGGCCCAGTGTAAAATAGGCTCTTACCAAACAGGAGCTTTCTTTCATTTGCCTCCCAAGATGGCTGAAGAAGTGAAATGAGCACTGGCCTGGGAGTCCAGTGACTTGAATTCCAGTTATGGCTCTATGATCTTTAGTTTCCTCATTTGTGAAGAGGCACTGATGACCTCCAGACTTTGTTGCCTCGAAAGCATTGTTTGCACATTTATATAATTTTTTTTTGAGACAGAGTCTCACTATGTTGCCCTCAATAGGTGCCAGCGGCACAGCTCACAGCAACCTCAAACTCTTGGGCTCAAGTGATTCTCTTGCCTCAGCCTCCCAAGTAGCTGGGACTACAGGCCTCTACCATAATACCCGGCTATTTTCTTGTTGCGGTTGTCATTGTTACTTAGCTGGCCCAGTCTGGGTTCAAACCCGCCAACCTGGGTATATGTGGCTGGCACCCTACCCACTGAGCTACAGGCGCCAACCCACATTTACATAATTTCTTTCTCAGATCTACTTTTAAGCTTATTTTCTTCTCTTATGTGTTCTTTCTCCCAAATTGAGCAGCTTTCATTACTAGGGTTAATAATCCTGGAGAAAGACCCTTACTGGTATCCTATGAGCTTATCTCAAGGTAAAGTGATAGAGCCCAAAAGAGGGCTTGCTTTTACAGTGGCAGTAAGATGAAGGGATGAGGAGCAAGTATCTGCGTCTAGCTGCCTGGTTCAAATCCCAATTCTACTCCTCTAGGTGGAGTTGGCCAGAACCTTTGTTTACATCTGTTTTCTCATCTGTAAAATAGTTTCAGTAAGGACTTCTATCTTGTTGGATTATTAGGAAGGTTAAATGAGATAATAATATAAAATGTTAAATACCATTCTCAGTACATAATAAGTAATCAATACATGTTGGATTAGTATTATTTTTGTTGCCTCACTTTGTAGATAACCTCAAATTAAAATCACATAAAACTAAAATGATTCTAGCCAAGAAAATTAAGCCCAAAGATTTGTTCAAAAAAAAAGATTTGTTCAAAGTTACATGACAAGTCTGGATGAGAACCCAGGTCATTTGGCATAAGTAAGCACTAGAGTCTGTATTGTACTCCCTGTATCCTGATTGACATCTGGACACAAAGCTCAAACTCTTCAGGTGAAGACTGCCAAGAACCCAGCTGATTGGGAGAAAGAAAAATATGAGTCAGCATAGCATAATGGCTAAGAACACAGACTTGGAGCCAGATTGTCAAGCTTAGGTGACTTTGGGCAAGTTATTTTAATCTTTGACTTAGTTTTCCATCTGTAAAGTGGGGGTAACAATCATTACCTCATAGACTAGCACATGTTCTAAGCCCCTTTATCTTGCTTAGAACATTGCCAGGCACATAGTAAGCACCTAGTGAATGTTAGCTACTAGTAATTAGAAACCCATCTTGTGGCTTCTAGCCCATTGTTCGCCCTGAGCAACACTCCCTTTTTCCTCACAGCCCTCCTCCCACCCTTCCTGAAGTCTACATATCTCTTGGCTGAGCTTCCTGGGGACCTCTGGGAGTAATGCTGACTCCTGGCCCATACCCTCTGATAGTAGTGCTTGCCCTGTGTGACCTTAATAACTATTCTAAGCCCTGTCCTGCCTCTTGGATCAGGTCCTCTCCTCAGGCCCTGTTGAGGCAGGAAGAGGAGCCGAAGGCCTGTGTTACAACTGCAGCTCAAAAGAGTGACATGTCCACAGCCACACAGACAAGTAGAAGCCCAGGGCTTTTCCCGCCACCCTGTACCTGAGGTACAGAGTGATAGGGCAGAGAAAGAACTAAAAATACATCACTGAGTGAATTTCTGACCAGTGGCCAAGCTAACTACCCCCTCTGAGGATCTCAAGATCACTCTGTCATCCCATTTCTCAAGAGAAGCAGCATTCAGTGATTGCCGTCCCTTAGTTGGAAGCATACACCAACTTGACAGGACAGGAGCTGCGGGGTGGGGGGTGTGGGGAACCCAGTCTGGCTGGATAGACAGGGCACCTGTGAATACCCTCATAACTCCCCAAGCAGTTAATTCTTCATGAAAAGGAGTGGGCCTTCCACATGTGCTAACTCTTTAAGTCACATGTACAAGGTATTTTCTTCCCCTGGGGTTAAATATGGTACTTAACCCCAGGGGGCCACTTCCTTAGAAATCACCTCTAAGCCCAATGGTGGAAAGAGAAGCGCTCCAAGTACCATTATGTCTATCTTTTAAATGAAATGAAGAAGTGTAAATAAGCTAAAAAATGTATTCATTTTAAAGAAAACTAAAGAACCATCTGGGTATTTATTGCTGGTCACAGTTCACTTTGCTGGTGATTGACTTTGTCCATGTCTGCACCACTCGAAGGGGTGCTTCTCAAGGACACCATCTTGTAGGTCCAGTGCCCAGCACACACAGGATGCCCTCAGGAATAGTGGGTTGAATGGGTGGGGACCTGAAAGAAGACATTCTGAGTCAGAGTTAGAAGGTCAGAGAGATGATTTGGCTCTAGTAAGGTAGAGAATGAGGGATTCATGTGGAAAGTAAGTGAATAGAAAAGGAGGCATGTCCTAGGAATGAAATAGATTCAAATAGGTTGGTGTGGTTTGAAAGCCTTGGAGACAGTCGAGATGTTCCCCTTCTTAGCCTTTCTCTCTACCTTCCTACCCCAAAATGGACTTGGTGCCTGTTGTTTCCACACAGGGCTTCATCAGGCTGGACATGTCTGAGTTCCAGGAGAGACATGAGGTGAGTGAGAATCTGCAGTGAAGTGTGGTTTGGAGGGCCTGTCAACTTGACTGCCTTGGTATTTCATACAACTTGTCATTTGAGCCTTTGGGCATCAGATAATTCCAGCAGCCTTGGGATTTGTCCTTGGTTACACAGGTGTGCAGCCAGGTCACTGATCTGTTGTGTATAAGATTTCTCTGTAGAATAAACATAAAGAAGATCTGTCATCCTCCCCTCATAGCAGGATTTCTGCCACACCAGAAGGGAGACAGCCGATCACCCTTGTTGAGACAGGCAGTCTTAACAGTATATAAAGCCACCTTCCTCCACATGCCCTTATAACTGGAAACTAAAAGCACAGAAAGGTCTTCCTAGAATGTTCCTTCCTTCTCCCAGGTGGCCAAGTTTATTGGGTCCCCACCAGGGTACGTCGGCCACGAGGAGGGTGGCCAGCTGACCAAGAAGTTGAAGCAGTGCCCCAATGCTGTGGTGCTCTTTGATGAAGTAGACAAGGCCCATCCAGATGTGCTCACCATTATGCTGCAGCTGTTTGATGAGGTAAGAGTCAACTTGGACCAGGATGCAGCAAGGGGATGCCTGGAAGTGTCAGGGCTGTGATCAGCAGAAGCACGGGCCCAGAGGCTGTCTGGTCAAGCCTTAACTTGCTGCGCCTGCATGTATACATTCAGTCATTTAGCAGATGGGACTTAGCCTCTCTCTGGACCAAGACCCGGGTGGGGCACTCAAGGGAAGACCAGCACTCCCCAGGAGTCGAAGTGTCATGGCTGCCTAGGCTGCTTTCTTGAGAGACATAGTGGGGCAGAGGTTCTGTGAGAAAGACATCTGAATTTTTAGTTCCAGCTTCACTCCTGACTGGCTTTGTGGCCTTGGTATATCACCATCTCTGGACATTGGGGACCTCAGGTAATAAACAAGGAGACTGGATCAGATAAGCTCCAAGAGCCCTTCTGATTCAAGCAGCAATTCCTCCCTGTTTTTTAAACATTGTCCCCACCAGTTCTTGATAATGTTCATACTTTTGCTGTTGCTGCTAATGATGAAATGGTAATGCCCTGGCTCGTGGAGCCCTTTTCTTCTGAGGAGTTCTAGGTTCCTCACAAACTGGACAGTCCCTCTGCCTCCAGTAGAGATAAGCTCTAAATGGAGAGAAGAAGTCACCTCTGTTCAGTACATTCTGCATACTAGATTTGTACTACGACTTTACAGACATTATCACTAACCACCAGGTAAGGTAGAAATTATCTCATTTTTTATAGATAAAGAAACTATGGTTCAAAGAGATTATTAATGACATACCTAAGTCCACAAAGCTACTATGTAAGGAGCCAAGATTAGACCACAGATATCGTTGATCCCAGAGCCCCAATTCTGCCCCTCTGTACCTCACTGCCCTGAGCTGGGTAAGTGATTGCTATGGTCCTGGGAGAAGATGACCTCTGCATTTTCAGGGGCTCTATCCTGTCAAAAGAACACAGGGATTCAAAGGCTGAATCCATAATGAGGTTTCTCATCTCCCATGAGGTGGCTACATCAGCCAGCATCCAGCCAGATGCTTAGCCCCTTCCAGTCCTGGGAAAATGGGAAGGTGGCTTCCATCCCATGTCACATGTGGCACAGGAATGGATTCCCCCAGACCAAACAGTGCATTGGATTCTAAGCCAGGAAGACCCAGATCCAAATCTGTCCACCAGCTGCCTGTTGCCTTCCCCACGTGGCCCAGCCTTCTTGTCCTGGCCCCATTTTGCTGGTATCTTCCCAGCGCCTCAGCTTCTCCCAGCCTCCTGGAACCCCAGCTGTGGAAGAAGAGGCCAGTCCTTCAAGGGTCACATACTCAGTTACTCGCATGTGTACTCTGAAGTCTCCACTCCATTCTAGCCTCGTGGTGGGATTCAGGTGCCCAGGCACAAGCCTGCCCTCTGGGCGCTCTCTGCCTGGTAGACAGGTGGGAAGGAAACATGCGTGTCGATTCATTTCATCCTCTCCGCAGTTCTCCAAGGATAGTTATCATTACTGCCTTCGTTTAACAGATATGGAAACTGAGGTAAAGTAAGATTAAGTGATTTGCCTGTGGTCACATAGCTGGGGAGGGAGAATGGAAGATTTGAAACCAGGCAGCCTACTTCTAGAGCCTACAGCTTAAATGACTGCCATGCAGCCAGGGCCGAGAGACAGAGGTCAGTCTGCAGTGAACTACTCAAAGAATGGGTGCTCCCAGCTCAGGGAAGGTGAGCATAGCAGTCTGTTTGACCTCTGCTTCTGTGGAGAGGTCCCCCTGATGGCATCCTTGCCCCAGAAAGAGGAAAGGTGACTGCTGGCTGAAATATGACCAGCTCCACCTGGGAGGTGTTTACAGCCCCACGTGTGAGCCCCGTCCCCTGCTTCACTGCTTCACTCCACTGACTGCCCTTAGGCATTGATAGTAACTCCTGCAGCTGTCACTACCCCCCACACACACCTGCTACAGTTACTGATACTCCAGTTCCATTGACCAAAGCTGCCATCTGAGTTTACTTGTCCAGATATATGCAGATATGCTCCTTAAGGACAGGACCTTGTCATATTCACTCTAGCCATTCCGAGCCTGCAAAGTCAGGAGAATTCCCCTATTAACTTATTTAATCCAACAATAATTCAGCAAGCCTTCAAAGGGTGAGTGAGTGCTAGATGAACAGAATGTAATAGGGCCAGCAATAGAAAACTAAAGTGCACAAATGTGGAGCATGAAACAGCCTGGTATTCTCAGGGAACCATAGTTGGCACTGCTTGACCAGCAGAGGGAAAGTGAAGACAGCATGGTGTGGATGAAGTGATTGAGGTAGATAGTGCCCAGTTCAAATGCCAGGCACAAGAATGTGGATTTCTCCTGCAGAGAGTAAGGAGCCTTTGAAAGATTTTAAGCAAGAAAAACATGGTCAGATTTTTCCCAACAAAACTGCTATGGCCAGCTGTGTAGAGAGTGGACCAGCAAGGAAAAGGGGCCCCAGGAGGCCACCACTGGGGAGCCCAGGCTATTCTGGGGAGCCAGGGGGCTGAAGAGAACCCCTAGGAGGCTGACTGTGAGGAGAGGAGAAGCCAGCGGTGATCAGTGGTCAGATTTCTGCCCTGAATGACCAAGCAGCTGTAGGATGAACAGCAGATGGGAGAAGAGGGCAAGGCACTGTGGTTTGACATTGCTGAAAGCAAGATACCTACAGGACACCCAGATGGAGATGTCCGAGAGGACATTCGTCAGTTTCACGAGCTTAAGAAAGGTCTAACTGAAGATAGCAATTCCAGAATCATTCAGCATAGAGAGATTAGAGGAAGCCTCTAATAGGAATAGATGAGATCTCACCCAGGGAGAGAAAAGGGTGCGGGAAGAGGGGGCTGCAAACCTATCAGGGAAGAGTCACTGGAGAGGTAGGAGGCAAACAGAATGCGGCTCATTTGTTGATACATGAGGCACTGTGTGGGCTAAGGGGGACAGACCGAACAGAGGCAGTCCTTCCCTGTCTCAGCATTATGAATGAGTGCGGGAGACAGACAGTCAGGAGGCAGCTCAGTCCCCTGTTGTAGGAGCTGCCCTAGGGATAAATAACAATTGTCAGGACCAGTGAGGGCACCTAATCCAGGCTAAGGATATGAGGGAAGTCCCCCATTCCACCCAGCCCAGTTTTCATAGGTACTAACACCAAGCAGGACTAATGCCTGGACTGCAGATCCTACAGCCCAGAGCAAAAGTCCCAGGCAGATACTGATCCCCAGGAAGCCCACCCATTCCTCCTTCCTTCAACAGTTTATACTTGAGACAGTGGGAGAGTACCCTTGTTACCCTGGGGTGAGCATTCAAGCCCCGCCCAGGATGTACTTGCTCTGGTTGTTGGTAGGCGGTAGGACAGGGATAGCTCCCTCTTTGGGACACCTCTTTATTGCCAAGGAAACTGAGAAGAAGGAGATACGAGTGCTGAAAGTCACCCTTTGGGTCAGCCGTGCACTGCACCTGCTCCCCTCGCCCACCTGGGACCCATCCTCGGGCCCAGTTATGAGCAGAGCTTTGATCTCTTAGAATGAAATTGCTGCTAGGTTATTGCTCTGGCCAGTACAGCGGTGTGTGAACTCAGTCCTTGGGGATGAGCTCTGCAAAGTGAGTGTGGAACATACACAGTATAATATGCACATGCTTGGATGTGTCACACATGGTCTCCAAAACTAGAATTGCTCTCAGTGGATTCTGTTGTATTAAAACCCATAAGCAAAGGGTAAGAGTGAAAAGTTGGTGGCAAAAGCTCAGGAACATCTACTTGCACCCTTGCTTCTCCTTTTCCCACCCCAAGGGAGGAACAGGGAAGTGACCAGCTCCAGGACCTGGATCACCAGGCTCCTTGTGAAGAGAAGACCACTGTGGAACTAATTCTTGCTCAGAGGCCTGTGCCAAAGGCCAGTGTAAAGCAAAGCTGGAAAAGGCACTGAATGCAGTAGGTGTTTAGTTGATGCACATTCCTTTCTGCTTTGTCCCTAAGGGACAGGAGTGGGTTTGCCATTATACTGACTTTAAAAGCAAGGGCTGACCCTGAGACTGGGGCAAGGTCAGTGATCTGTCCCTAGAACCAATAGGCAGAGGTCAGTGATCTGTCCCTACAACTATGTTTCCCAGGTTGGCAGGAACTATGCTTTTGTCTGCTTCCCAGAGGAAATCCCAGGCAAGTCTGCCCCTCCCTAGCACCTGTCCCAGATGTTTCTCTCCAGTAAGGATCAAAGGATGCAAACTGAATTTGGCAGAATTCTGAGAAACTTTTATTGAGAGAAGAAAATGAGGCCTTATTTATCCAGCACCGTTGGTATGACCTCTGTAGCCCAGTGCAGAGGGAAGAGCATGGGTTCTACAGTTAGACAGCTCAAGTCTATATTCTAGATGTGAAATCTTGAACAAGTTACTGAGCCTCAGTTTCTTTGCAGGGGCCATAACTGCACCTACCTCTGAGAGTGGTGGTGAGAACTGAGGCTTTCACCAAACAACTGGGAAACACCTACTCTGGGCCAGACATCGGTCTAGGATACAGTGATGGGCAAGACCTAGTCTTTCCCCCTGAGGAGCTACTTTCTAGTTCTAGTAAAATACTGCACAGAAAGCACTAAGCACAACATGTGTTAAGAAAGAAGTATCCTATCAGTGGTCACCACTGCCGCAATCACTTTCTCTCTGTGAGTCCCTGATCATTGCTATTGTTACAAATGATGTAAAGTGCTATTCAGCAGTGGTACTCTTTTTTTTTCCCCCTGAGAGACAGTCTCAAGCTGTTGCCCTAGGTAGAGTGTTGTGGCGTCACAGCTCACAGCAACCTCAAACTCCTGGGTTTAAGCGATTCTCTTGCCTCAGCCTCCCAAGTAGCTGGGACTACAGGTGCCCGCCATAATGCCCAGCTATTTTTTGTTGTAGCTGTCATTGTTTAGCTGGCCCAGGCTGGGTTTGAACCCGCCAGCCTCAGTGTATGTGGCTGACACCGTAACCACTGTGCTACAGGTGCCAAGCCAAGCAGTGGTCCTCTTGAGGTTTGCTGCGCGGGTGGAGCTCTGACCTGAGTGGCCCCAGAATGCTATGCTTTTATAGTTCTTCTTCTCTTCTCTCTTCTCTTCCTCTGTTTACTACTTTTCTCTTTCTTTGGCACATAAGTCTCCAGTATAGATATCTCGTGCTCTGTCAGTTCTAGAGAAAGTTAAATTCCAAGTAAACTTCCCAAGGTGGACAAGGGAAGCTTATTTTCTGTCCCTCTCTCAGGCCAGATGGCAGCTCCAGAGATAGGGAGATTATGCCTGTTTCAGTGTATTGTATCTGCTATGGTAATAATAGCTCTAAACATTTGCACAGCACAGTTTACCAAAGATATTTTGCCAGCATGACCACACAAAAGCCCCATAAATACTCTCCTCTGAACTCCTGCAGCAACTGTGCTTTCTTTTATCATCATACTTGACATACTCACTTGTCATCATTTGTTTCCTGGGTCTCGCTGCTTCTCTGGACTAGGAATATGCTGGAGGCACAGTGAGTTTCCACTGTCCCCCAATACAGAGCCTGGTATGGGCCTCTAGGAAAGTGCATTGGGCAGGTGATCTGATTGACTTCTGGATGCCAGAGGTAGTTGGGTGCCTTGAGAGATGCGGAAAGCAGGTACAGCTGGGGCAGGGAGTTCTGCAGTCCAGTGCTCAGAGAACCCAGAGGAGGGCGCCACTGCTGGGGCTTGGAGGAGGAGCACAGCATTCTGGAGAGCTGAGACTCTTGGCCAAAGTGAGACCGAGATTGCTAAATCTGCCCAGGCTCATGGCTCCCTGACTGTATAGTCCTTTTCTTTCCCAGGGTCGGCTGACAGATGGAAAAGGAAAGACAATTGACTGCAAGGATGCCATCTTCATCATGACCTCCAACGTGGCCAGTGAAGAGATTGCACAGCACGCACTACAGCTGAGGCAGGAAGCTTTGGAGATGAGCCGTAACCGTATTGCTGAAAACCTTGGTATGGTGGCTGACCTGAGCTGTCTGGGCCAGTAAACAGGCCACTGGCTCGTCTTCTGGGGGCAAGGACGGGATTTGGGATTCTCGGCCCCAGTGAAGGTCCTAGTAGTAGGCAGCTTTATCTCTAGCTGACACTGAGCAGACACCAGACACCATACCAGGTAATAGAGGGGGACAGACAAAAAGAGACATTATCCCTACTTCCTCAACAAAGCTCCAAGTCTGTTGGGTGGTAGCAGGGCTCCAGACATGGTTAGACAGAGCTACACCAGATTGGAGGAGCCAGGATCTTAGGGGACTAAAGAAATGCACTCAACAAATAGAAATGCTTTGGTGCAATGAGGGCACAGCAGATCAAAAACCATATGGCAGGCCATGTGCAGTGGCTCATGCCTGTAATCCTAACCCTCTGGGAGGCTGAGGTGGGTAGATCACCTGAGCGTTCCCATTCAAGACCAGCCTGAGCAGGAGCGAGACCCCATCTCTACTAAAAATAGAAAAGTTAAGACAGGCATTGTGGCAAGTGCCTATAGTCCCAGCTACTTGGGAGGTTGAACCCAAGAGTTTGAAGCTCTACCAGGGTGACCAAGTAAGACTCTGTCTCAAAAAAAAAAAAAAAAAATATGGCAACAGACAGCATTTTCCATCCATCCGAGGCAGTTTCCTGCAAGGGTAGGCCCTAGAGACTGCTAGAGACCCTGCATGGGTAGGCCCTAGAGACCAGGAGCACATCAGGTAGAAGGCAATGTCTGTCACCTTTCTATTCAGGGTTGAACCTTCAGCCCTCCAGGTCAGAACCAAAGTCTTTTTTTTTTTTTTTTTTTGAGACAGAATCTCACTATGTCACCCTTGGTAGAGTACCATAGCATTGTAGCTCACAGCAACCTCAAACTCTTGGGCTTAAGAGATTCTCTTGCCTCAGCCTCCCGAATAGCTAGGACTACAGGTACCTGCCACAACACCCGGCTATTTTTTTGTTGCATTTGTCATTGTTGTTCAGCAGGCTCGGCCCAGGCTCAAAGACACCAGCTTCAGTATATGTGGCCAGCGCCCTACTCACTGAGCTATGGGCATGGAGCCAGGAACCAAAGTCTTGGCCCTGACTCATCTCTTCCCTCTCCCTCCATCACATAACTCCCATCCTAAGAACTCAAGGTTTTGTGGCACATGAGGGCCTCAGAAAGTAGTACCTCGTCAAACAAGGACACCAGGCTAAGGCTCAAAAAGTCTTAGACCTTGTCCAGGCCCACACAGGCAGGGGCAGGAACAGGGCTCTTCTCATAGGTAGCACTAAGCAGCAGGCACAGCCCCCACCCAAAGCTAAGTGTGGGAATTAAGCAGTTTATGATTCTTCCTCCACAGGGGATGTCCAGATTAGTGACAAAATCACCATCTCAAAGAACTTCAAGGAGAATGTGATCCGCCCAATCCTGAAAGTAAGAGGTCTTTCTTGGCACTTCCTGCTAGACCCTAAAGTTGGGGGAAGGTGACTTTAGCCATTCTGAAAATGTAGAAGCTCCTTCCCTTCTCCATTGGGGTCCAGTAATTTCCCTTTCCCCTTTTGGGTCACTGAGCTCACCTCATCCCCAACCTGACCCTGCAGGCTCACTTCCGGAGGGATGAGTTTCTGGGGCGGATCAATGAGATCGTCTACTTCCTCCCCTTCTGCCATTCGGAGCTCATTCAACTAGTCAACAAGGAACTAAACTTCTGGGCCAAGAGAGTAAGACAAGATTGCTTATGAATGGGGATGGGTCATAAGCACTGG
Source organism: Nycticebus coucang (assembly GCF_027406575.1). NCBI lineage: Eukaryota > Metazoa > Chordata > Mammalia > Primates > Lorisidae > Nycticebus > Nycticebus coucang. The sequence goes on along the minus strand of NC_069793.1, from coordinate 65,244,868 downwards.
AATTCTGGAGCACTGGACTGGGAGTACCCCCATCTCCCAAAAGGTGGAACATAGTGGGGCCGGTGGCCTTGGGGGTCCTCAGTCGCTCACAGGCCCTGGCCTCAGGCGAGAGTGGTAAGAGATGGAAAGCCCTGGGCCCATACACAGGCATTTCTATCTGACTTGTCCCAGGCCAAGCAAAGGCACAACATCACACTGCTCTGGGACCGTGAGGTGGCAGACGTGTTGGTCGATGGCTACAATGTGCACTATGGTGCCCGCTCCATCAAGCATGAGGTGAGCACAGGAGCATGAGAGAATTAAGGTACCTCCACATCCGCCTCACAGTGTGTCCCAGACCCAATCCCTGGGCTTCCAGCCTGTCTCTCTATAGTCAGGCTGCTGGGATTGTTCAAACCCAGAGTTCACACCCTTCAGAACCCAAAACATAAGATGATCAAGTAATCCCCCACCTACCCTCCGATCTAGGTTCTGAGCACTGTGGCTCAGGCCTGTAATCCCAGCACTCTGGAAAGCCGAGGCAGACAGATCACCTGAGCTCATAAGTTTGAGACTAACCTGAGCTACAGCGAGTCCCCATCTCTAAAAAACAGCCGGGTGTTGTGGCAGGCTCCTATAGTCCCAGTTACTTGGGAGGCTGAGGCAAGAGTTTAATTAAGGTTGCTGTGAGCTATTATGCCACAGCCCTCTACCAAAGGTGACAAAGTGAGGCTCTGTCTCAAAATAAAAAAAAAAAAAAATCCTGTCTGAAGGGTGGCAAAGTGAACCCTCCTAGAGTGGGAAATGGCTGGGAGCCTCAGAAACTGACATCATTGAGCCTTTAGTACAATGAATGCTACAAGCTAAGTGTTGTTAGCCCAACTTTGCAAATGAGATAACAGGCTCTGAGAAGATCCCTGACTTGCCCTAGCAGGGAATGATAGAGGCTGGGCCCAGGCCGAGGCAGTGATGACACTTCACCTACCACCACCTGCAGGTAGAGCGCCGTGTGGTGAACCAGCTGGCAGCTGCCTACGAGCAGGACCTACTGCCAGGGGGCTGCACCCTGCGCATTACCGTGGAGGACTCAGACAAGCAGCTACTCAAGAGCCCGGAACTGCCTTCACCCCAGGCTGAGAAGCGTCTACCCAAACTGCGGCTGGAGATCATTGATAAGGACAGCAAGACCCACAAACTGGACATCAGGGCACCGCTGCACCCTGAGAAGGTGTGCTACACCATCTAGCATCTACCTCCCTGCCTACATGTGCCCTTAACATCCAATAAAGGCCCCTCAGCTGTGGCATGGCAACTGACATATCTTCCCCTTACGCCTCTCCCTCTTCTCTACCCAGCCTAAGGCCTGCTTACCTCCTCCCAACCCCTGGAGGACCCCTCCTCCACCCCAAAGTCTGAAGCAGGAATTTTGCCCTTGTCTGTCTCCTTTGCTGTGGGCCTATAATCTGCTAACAAGTCCCTGTGAGAGGAGCCTTTTCACCCACTTTTAGACAAGGAGGAGGGAGGAGCCTCATCTCTGTCCTTCAGCCTGATCCCTGTACCACTAGTCATTGGAGCTTTATCATGTTCCCAGGAAGCTCAGAAGTATGGCAGCTAAGAAAAGATCAAGCTAGAAGAAGACAGGGACCAGGCTGTGACCTGCCACCCTCTGCTGACCCTCATGCAACTCAGTCCTCAGAATGTATCCACTGGGAGTGGTGGGAAAGTGCACAACCCCAGGCATAGATGCTTCTGCAATTTAGTCTATAGCCACTTTGTTCTATGCCCTAAAATTCTAAGAGGAAGGAACCCAATAGATCCTTTCCCCTTTCCACTGTCATACTATACCCACTGTTCTCCACATCACCCCACCCCAACCCCTTGTCCTGCAGTCAGGCCAGACCATTTTTCTCTATAGACTTGGGGACTAGGCCAGAACAGGGCACATCTAGAAAGGGGCCTGACTCATTCATTACCCCATCATGCTCTGAAGAGCAGTCCCAGATGACCAGGCAAGTTTAGCTCTTTGGGGGCCTCCAGGAGACTAATACTGTAGACACTGGGAAGCTGTAGGGGAGAGATCATAAGATTGGGCCTGCCCCCGTGGCCATGTACTCTGCCTCAGCCTTGTCCATACTGCTATACTAATTAAATAAGCCTGGAATAAACATGCACTTTATATAGTCTGCATGTTGGTCTGCGGGGACTGGACACCATCCCCTAAGGGCATTCAACAGGATAGTTGTGTCTTAGCCCAAGCTTAGCAGGACAGAGCAAGGCCTGGTACAGCCTTGGGCACCACCTGCAGTAGCCACCACCAATAACCACTCCATTCACCTTGCCTCTTGTAAGGCCTTTACGGAACCCTCCTGGGTATTAGCTAGTCTCTTTTAGGAAGCAAAGGATGGGAGCGGGAATCAGAGTCCTTTGGGTGATGGAAGAATGTCAGACAATTTGATGGGTATAAGGTAATCAGAATCCAAGATGAGGGCTTCAGCAGATGCTCCAGCAGTCACTGTCTAGCCTCTCAGGAGCCATGTCTGCTGTTCCCTACCTCAGTGATTGCTGTTCTTTTTGTTGTCTTTTACTTTTTGTTTCGAAATAATTTTAGAGTTACAAAAAGTTGCAAAAATAGAGTTGCTGTATAGCCTTCACCCAGTAACTAATATTGACATCTTATAAAACCATACTGTGGTTACCAAAATCAGGAAATTAACATTGATATAATAACTAGTAACTGAGCTACAGACATTAGAGTTCAGCCAGTTTTCCCCTTTTTATGGTCCAAGATCCAGTCCAGGATCCTACATTGTATTTCATTTTATGTCACCCTATGGCAATTTCTCCATCTTTGTTTGAATTTTGACACTTTTGAAAAGTCTAGGCCAGTTATTTTGGTTTTGTCTAATGTTTTTACATGATAGGTTGAGGGTCTGCATTTTTGGCAGGATGACCACAGAGGTGATAATCATTCCCTTCTTAGTGCCTCCTAGCAGAGTGTGGGATTATCTTTGATCAAATGGCTATGATGGTGTATGCCAGGTTTCCACTGTAAAATTGTAAATTTAACTTTTGAAGTTAATAATTATCTGGAAAAATACTTTGAATCTCTGTAAATGTCTTATTTATCCTTAGAATTTTGCCTACTGATTTTAGCTTCATCAGGGGATCTTGCTTATAAGAATAGTAATGTATTCACCTAATAAGACTTTGTTTCCTTATTCTATCTGTATTCATTGTTATTCTCCTGTAAGGAAAAGTCCATTTTCCCTCATTTAATAATTGTAAACTAATGGATGTTTGTTTTATTCTACGGGTTGTTATCTAATACTAACATAGTTTATTTTGTGGCTCAAATTGGCCCACATTTGGCTTTCAGGTTTGCTCCTGTTTTGTTTCAGTATTGCCCTCATCATTTCTTTTTTCCTTTTTTTTTTTTTTTTTGTTAGAGAGAGTCTCACTATGTCACCTCGATAGAGTACGTGGCAAGTACGTGGCTTCACAACTCACAGCAACCTCAGACTCTTGGGCTTAAGTGATTCTCTTGCCCCAGCCTCCCAAGTAGCTGGGACTACAGGTACCTGCCACAACTCCCGCCTATTTTTTTGTTGCAGTTGTCACTGTTCAGCATGCCAAGGCCAGGTTCAAACCTGCCAGCCCAGTGTATGTGGCCAGTGCCCTAACTACTGAGCTACGGGGCACCCTAAGTACTGAGCTATGGGCACCAAGCCCCCTCATCACTTTTTTAAGCACTTCCTTTCTAGAACCACAAGATGTTCCAGGCTTACTCACATTTTCCTTGTCCCAGTCCTGACATGAGTCATTTCTCCAAGAAGCTTTCTGTTGCTCATTCCAGAAAAAAGGAACCTAGAAGTCAAATGATTTCCTGGTACATAGAAACCAAGGTTTGGGCACTTGATGTACTCATTGCTACTGGAGTATCATTCCTTCTAGGCCTTTTCAGCAGACAGAGCTAAGAAAAAAGAATATAGGCCTGGCACCCGTGGCTCAAGCAGCTAAGGCGCCAGCCACATACACCTGAGCTGGCGGGTTCAAATCCAGCCTGGGCCCGCCAAACAACAATGATGGCTGCAACCAAAAAAAAAAAAAAAATAGCCGGGCATTGTGGCGGGCACCTATAGTCCCAGTTACTTGGGAGGTGGAGACAGGAGAATCACTTGAGCCCAGGAGTTGGAGGTTGCTGTGAGCTGTGATGCCATGGCACTCTACCCAGGGTGACAGCTTGAGGCTCTATCTCAAAAAAAAGAAAAGAAGAATATGTGTGTGTGTGTGTGTGTATACATATAGGAATATATAGTCATCTAAATATATTATCGTATCTGTTCTTCTGTATATTAATAGTTCCTATTGAGTTCCTATTGATGCCTACAGTTCTAGTTTAATAGTTCAATACTATAGGGTTTCAATTCTTACAGCTTCACTTTTTTTTTTTGAGACATTGTCTTGCCCTGTCTCCCAGGCATGAGTGCAATACCGTCATCATGTGTCAAACTCAGGGCTTGAGCGATCATCATGACTCAGCCACCTGAGTAGCTGAGACTACAGATGTCTTGACACCATGCCTGGCTAATTTTTCTATTTTTTGTAGAGATGGGATCTTGCTCTTGCTCAAGCTCATCTCAAACTCCTGGCCTCACAAGTAATCTATGTGTCTTGGCCTCCCAAAGTGCTAGGATTACAGGTGTAATCCACCACACCTGGCCTGACTTTACTATTATTTTTGCTATTATTTTTCCTATTATCTCTGTTTCTTCTCCTTTCTCTCTTATTGGTGTCTGGACTTTTCGTAGAAACTCTATAGTCAGTCAGTGAGTGACCATCCTCTGCACAGTATTTCTGCTGCATAAAGTCTTATGCCTGACTTTCAGTCCTTTGGTTCAGCTGTGGCCAGGAACAACAGGCATATAATTTAAAACCAGAAACCTGTATAAGAAAACCCAATAGACACCTTCCCTGAGAGTAGGGTAAAGGACAGGGTAGACCCTCAGATTCTGAGGAACTTAATAAAGCATCACTTCATTCTTTGCTAGACCTCCAATACGGTGTTGGATCCATTATCTTATACTTTCATAGTATTCTAGGCGGTGCTTAGCTCACTCGCCCTACTGTTTTGTGTCTTAGACTATAAGCTCCAAGAGGGGAAATACCCAGCTGTTCAGCTCAATATGCTATTCATGGAATCTGGCACAATGCTAGCACATAATAGATAGTCCAGGAATATTCAGATGGGTGGGTAGGACCTGCAGCAAGCACAGAGTTGCACAGTGGGCTCTGGGACAGAACAGTATCATTTGTTTGCTAAGCATACTTTTTATTTGTCATGTTCACATGGCCAAGCCGTAAGACCCACCAAGACTAGAGCTCTGAGCAAATGGAACAAGGTGAGACCCAAATACCTTATTAAGGATCCTAGAATACGTGAGGCTAGACTTGAAAATGAAAATGTACCATCTTTATTGTTCAAAAAGAAAAACTTGGAGGTGTTCGGTGCTTTAGAAACTTAGGAAAGAAACATATTTAAACCATAAGAAAATAGAAAGTGGACCAATAAAGATAAAAGTTAAACTCAACAAAGTAGGGAAAGAAAGGATAAATTAAAAAACAATTCTTTGGCTTGGCACCTGTGGCTTAAGCAGCTAAGGCGCCAGCCACATACACCTGAGCTGACGGGTTTGAATCTAGCCTGGCCTGCCAAACAATGACAGCTGCCACCAAAAAATAGCCAGGCATTGTGGTGGGTGCCTATAGTCCCAGCTACTTGGGAGGCGGAGGCAGGAGAATTGCTTGAGTCCAGGAGTTGGAGGTTGCTGTGAGCTGTGATGCCACAGCACTCCAGCCCAGGGTGACAGCTTGAGGCTGTGTCTCAAAAATAAAAAAAATTCTTTGAAAGCACCGGTAAATTAGACAAAACCAGCCAGGCACAATGGCTCATACCTGTAATCCCAGTACTTTGGCAGGCCGTGGCGGGAAGATTGCTTGAGTTTAGGAGTTTAAGGTTTCAGTGAGCTATGATCACACCACTGCACTTTGGCCTGGGTGACAAGGTGAGATCCTGTCTCAAAAAAACAAACAAAAAAAAGGCAAAAAACCTTAAATATAATTTAAATATCTATAGGGTAATAGTGTTGATGTTAATTTCCTCATTTTCATATTTATACTATGATTATGAAAGACTGTCTTTTTTTTTTTTTTTTAGAAAATACATGTATTTAGAGCTTAAAGGTAAAAACAGTTTGCCAATATGTCAGGAAATTTTAAATTTTATATATACATATATGTGTGTGTATGCACACATACATGTACACAGAAGAACAAGACATCTCTACAAAAAAAAAAAAAAAATAGAAAAATTAGTCAGCCATGGTGGCCTGTGCCATAGTCTCAGCTATTTAGAAGGCTGAGACAGGACGATCACTTGAGCCCAGAAGTTTGAGGTTCCAGTTAGCTATGATGATGCCACTGCCCTCTACCCTAGTGACAGAGCAGACCAAGACCCTGTCTCAAAAAAAAAAAAAGGATCCTATAGAAACAAGTACAAACCGTTCTATATTTTAATTTGTAATTTTATTGCCATAATCCAGTTTTCACAAAGGAACCTGTGGGGAAACAAATCCTACTGAAAGTGAGTTTATAAAGAAAACCTACCCTAACTCAAGAGAAGAAAAAAAACACCACGAAGGAAAATAAAGTGAGTTTATAAGGAAAACCTACCCTCACTCCAAAGAAGAAGAAAAACACCATGAAGGAAAATATAGATGCAACAAATTTGAAAATTTGTACTCAAAGTATCAATAAGAATAAAATCTGAATTTAAAATGTTTTAAGTTGTTCTGGTTCGGCCCCTGTAACTCAGCAACTAGGGCGCCAGCCACATACACCAGAGCTGGTGGGTTCAAATCCAGCCCAGGCCTGCCAAACAACAATGACAACTACAACAACAACAACAAAAATAGCCAGGTGTTATGGCGGGCGCCTGTAGTCCCAGCTACTTGGGAGGATGAGGCAAGAGAATCGCTGAAGTCGTAGACTTTGAAGTTGCTGTGAGCTGTGACACCATAGCACTATACTGAGGGCAACATAGTGAGACTATGTCTCAAAAAAAATAAAGTAAAATAAAATAAAACATTTTAAGTTGTTAAGTGAAGAGAACTAGAAACCACAGGCAAGAAAAGAATATGAAAGGGCAGCACCTGTGGCTCAAAGGGGTAGGGCACTGGCCCCATATGCCAGAGGTAGCGGGTTCAAACCCAGCCCTGGCCAAAAACTGCAAAAAAAAATAAAAAAGACAATATGAAAAAAATAGGAAGATTGAAAAAGACTTGTTATTCGGGCATGGTCCCCACATCTGTAATCCTAGCACTCTGGGAGGCAAAGGTAGGTGGATTGCTTGAGGTCAAGAGTTGGAGACCAGTCTGAGCAAGAGCAAGACCCCACCTCTAGTAAAAATAGAAAAACTAGCTGGGTGTGGTGGCAGGCACCTATAGTCTCAGCTTCTTGGGAGGCCAAGGCAAGAGGATCACTTGAGCCCTAGTGTTTGAGGTTGCTGTGAGCTATGATGACTCCGTGGGAGGTCTCATCCTCCCATGACATGAAAGGAAAAATTACCTCCTTTCTGGGTAGTTTCCTCAGATTAATTTCCATATATATTTTTTAATATTTCAACAGTTTTCTCTAGTGTTATGGTCTTTATTTAATTTGAGTATCAGATACTAGGACTGGTAAAGACTGATACTCTGAAAGAAGGAAGATTTGGGTCAGCCAGTGGACAAAGAACCCTAATTATCTAAGGCACTGACAATAAGATAAAGGGAACATGGAAGGGGTAGGGGAGGAGAGAAGTCATGAGTGCTACCCCTAGAGCTATAATTAGTTGCAGAGATAAGGACTGCAACCTCCACCACACTCCCAAAACCATTTGCCCACCGTCTTATAAGAGTCTTCAGGGCTGGGCATGGTGGCTCCCGGCTGTAATCCTAGCGCTCTGGGAGGCCAAGGCGGGTGGATTACTTAAGCTCAGGAGCTTTAGACATCCTGAGGAAGAGTGACACCAAGCTGGGCATTGTGGCAGGTGCCTGTAGTCCCAGCTACCAGGGAAGCCCCAAGAGTTTGAGGTTGCTTTGAGCCCCAAGAGTTTGAGGTTGCTGTGAGCTATGACACTACAGCGCTCTACTGAGGTCAACAGAAACTGTCTCAAAAATAACAATAATAATAATAATAGTCTTCAAATCTAATCCTGACATCTTCACAGTTTGTCACAGTAATACCAAGAAATCTGAACCTTAGTGGTCATCTATCACCACCTCATCACATACTGCTTCCCTTCCCCTGTGTCTGCTAGCACTTCTTTTTATTTTTATTTTTATTTTTTTTAGGGACAGAGTCTCACTTTGTCGCCCTCAGTAAAGAACTGTGCCATCACAGTTCACAGCAACCTCCAGCTGTTGGGTTTAGGTGATTCTCTTGCCTCAGCCTCCCAAGTAGCTGGGACTACAGGTGCCCGCTACAACACCCGGCTATTTTTTTGTTGCAGTTCGAACCCGCCACCCTCGGTATATGGAGCCAGCACCCTACTCACTGAGCCACAGGTGCACTTCCCTTCTTTAAACAACAAATTATTCTGTATCAGCACCTTCTTGTAGGAATATTTGCTTCATCTCTTTACCATTAACTGTCTCCTATAGACATTGCTTACTGAGTCCTAACATGCTGTTTCCTATGGAGCCCTCTCAGGCAGAGGCTGCTTTTATTGTCAGACCCAGGAAGTGGACCTCTGCTGTTTCTCCTCAGATATTTCTCACTCTCCCAGCTTATTTAAATTCAGCAGGTGGACTATACCAGCCTTTCTCTCATTGCCCTATCTAAAAAGTGATACAGGGGCTATAATCTTCCTTGTGTGTGGGAGAGTATCCACACAAGGAAGATTATAGCCCCTGTATCACTTTCTCTCTTCCCCAGCACATGCCAACATTCTTGGTGGCTTCAACTTCCCGTGATGAACCTGTCCAACACCCTGATTTTCTCACATTTAGTGTTCTTTTAATACCTCTGCCAACTTTAGTCACCTAAATTATGATCACGTCCTAAATTTTATCACAAGTAATTGAACTTTCTCCAAAGCCCCTATTCCTTTCTAGCCAATATCTTCCATATTCCCGTTAACTTGCTCTGGTACATTCCATGTATAATTCTTTGACCTTATCGACACTTCTAGTCCATTAGCCCCACCCCTTCTTTTTGTTCATCTGGACCCTCTTTCTCTATTTCCAAGTCCACTGAGATCTCAGGGTCTATTATTGCAATCTCTCCCTTACAAATATTCTCAGAATCTGGGCTACTCAATATCAATATAAATTTTCCCAAACCTGTACTTTAGAGAACAACTTCACACTACATAATCCTATTTCTTGCACACAGCAATTTACTCTCACAAAGATAAACATAGCAAAGTCACACCAGTTGGTATAACTTGTTCATACTAAGGATCTCTGTGATGAGTATTCCTCCTCAGGTTCTGTCATAACTCCATTTAGGTATCTTTCAACCTATGGGGAAAATTGAGAAGTTAACTAACATAATCTACATAAAAACTAGGGGAAAGCCGGGCGCAGTGCCTCACTTCTGTAATCCCAGCACTTGGGAGGCCAAGGCAAGTGGATTGCCTGAGCTCACAGGTTCAAGACCAGTCTGAGCCAGAGCAAGACCCCATTTCTAAAAAATAGCTGGGTGTTGTGGCAGGCGCCTGTCGTCCCAACTACTTGGGAGGCTGAGGCAAGAGAATCACTTAAGCCCAGGAGTTGGAGGTTGCTGTGAGCTATGATGCCACAGCACTCTACCAAGGGCGACAAAGTGAGACTCTGTCCCAAAAACAAACAAACAAACAAAGAAAAAAAAAACGAGGAGAAAGAAAAAGTATGGCAATGGCGGCACCCATACTCAGTGGGTAGGGTACCAGCCACATACACTGAGGCTGGTGGGTTCAAGCCCAGCCCAGGCCAGCTAAAGCAACAATGACAACTGCAACAAAAAAATAGCTGGGCATTGTGGCAGACGCCTGTAGTCCCAGCTACTTGGGAGGCTGAGGCAAGAGAATCACTTGAGCATAAGAGTTTGAGGTTGCTGTGAGCTGAGAGGCCACAGCACTCTACGGAGGGCAACATAGTAAAACTCCATCTAAAAAGAAAAAGGAAAAAGTATGGCAAATTGAGCACTGGATGTTCCCCATTTTAAGCACCACCCTATACACACACACACAAAGAGTAAAATAATTTTTTAAAGGTAAATACCCAGAGGATTCAGGGAAGATAACAGAGTAAGAAACATCAGGAATCTTTTCCCACCCAGCCATTTACACTAGCAAAATCTATCTGGTGTAACTATTTGGAAGTTTGGAACTTTGCAACTTCCCAGAGAAGGCTTGGGTAGTAAATTGTGGTTTATTTTGATCAATTTTATGTCTTAACATAGATCATAGTAGCAGCTACCCAGCCCCATGATAGGCAGTACATGTTCTTGGAGCAGTTTGAATAAAGGGGCTAGGATAGGCAAAGGGATCTTGTCATCCAAGTTTTTGTGATCTGTGCTCTGATTTCTAACTGCTACTTATGATCACAAGAGTAGAGAGAGACAAAGAGGCAGAGGCCATTGTTTTTACACCTTTTCCCATTGTTGCAAGTAACTCCCCCTCTGGCTGATTTCTAGGATATTTAAAGCACTGGCACTCTTCCCTCACCTTCATTTTTCTCTTTTTTTCCTTGTTGGAAGCCAAACATTCCAGACTAGGATATTCAAAACCAACTAGAAGGGCCGTGTCTGTGGCTCAAAGGAGTAGAGCACCGTACTGCTCCATATACCAGAGGTGGCAGGTTCAAACCCGGCCCTGGCCAGCAAAACAAACAAACAAAAAAAAAAACTACATATACAGGGAAAATTAGAAAGTGATCCTACATGTACAAGGAAAATTGCAAGCTCAGAAAAGAACTGAGAAGACCTTAAGTTTACACTTCAGGGTAATCTTTGGCACAGGCAATTTCAACAAACTGCAAACCCTATTAAAGGGAAAGAATCTGATTTCCAGAGTTACCAAATTATTAGATTCAAATGTCTGGTTATCAGCCAAAAATTAAAAAACATACAAAGAATAAAAAATAATGGCCGTCTTGGCACCTATGGCTCAAGCGGCTAAGGCTCCAGTCACATACACCTGAGCTGGCCGGTTCAAATCCAGCCCAGACCCATCAAACAACAATGACGGCTGCAACCAAAAAATAGCCAGGCGTTGTGGCAGGTGCCTGTAGTCTCAGCTACTTGGGAGGTGGAGGCAGGAGAATTGCTTGAGCCCAGGAGTTGGAGGTTGCAGTGAGCTGTGATGCTATGGCACTCTACCCAGGGTGACAGCTTGAGGCTCTGTCTCAAAAAAAAAAAAAAAGAAAAGAATGGCCTATTCAAAGAAAAAGAATAAGTCAACAGAAACTGAGAAAAACCTGATAGAAGATCTACTAAACAAAGACTTTAAAATAACTGACTTAAAGATACTTGAAGGCTCAGCGCCGGTAGCTCAGTAGTTAGGGTGCTGGCCACATACAATGAGGCAGGAGGGTTCAAACCTGGCATGGGCTTGCTAAGCAACATTGACAACTGCAACAAAAAAATAGCCGGGCATTGTGGCAGGCTCCTGTAGTCCCAGCTGCTTGGGAGGCCGAGGCAAGAGAAACGCTTAAGCCCAAGCATTTGAGGTTGCTGTGAGTTATGATGCTACAGCACTCTACCAAGGACAGCATAGTGAAATTCTGTCCCAAAAAAAAAAAAAAAAAAAATACTTGAAGAAACAAAGGGAGACATTGAAAAAATGATGTATGAACAAAATGTAAATATCAATAAAGACAAAACCTTAAAAAAACACAAATTCTGGAGCTGAAAAGTATAATTGAAATGAAAGTTTTACTAGAGGAATTCAAGCAGATTTGAACAGGCAGCAAATATGAAAGTGGAACAATGGTTATTATCAAGTCAAGAAGTAACAGAAAAAATAGACTGCAGAAAAGTGATCAGAGCCTAAGAGATTGGTACAACACCATCAAGCACACCAACATATACCTCCTGGGAATCCCAGAAGGAAAAGAGAGAAAGGGACAGAGAAAATATTTGAAGATATAATGGCTGAAAACTTCTGATTAATTTAATGAAAGACATGAAAGAATATCCAATATCCAAGAACCTCAACAAATTCCAAGTAAGATGAACACAAAGGCACCTACACCAGAATACATTATAATCAAAACTTTCAAAAGACAAGGATAAAATTTTAAAGGCAGCAAGAGAAAAGTAACTCATCACATACAAGGGATCCTTAATAAGGCTATACCAGATTTCTCATTAGAAACTTTGGAGCCCAGAGGTAGTGGAAAAGAAAAAAGAAAAAACTCAACCAAAAATTCTACACCCAGAAAAACTCCTTCAAAAGTAAGGGAGAAATTAAGATATTTTCAGATAAATAAAAACTGAGGGGGTTTATTGCCACTACATTTGCCCTGGCCAGTGAAATGAGAAGAAACTAGACAGTAGCTTGAAAGATCTTAACAAAGGTAAATACATGGGCAATTATAAAAGTTAGTATTGTAATGGGTTGTAGCTGTATTTTTTGTTTTCAACATGATTTAAGAGATGACTACTACATATTTTTTTAAAGCTAGTATTGTAACTTTGACATCAAAGTAAACCCATGTTGTGTGTTCTACATAATTTAAGAAAATAATGCATCTCAATTGATTATTGATCTGTTTTAAGACACACAATGTATAAAGATGTAATTTTATGGGCGGCGCCTGTGGCTCAGTGAGCAGGGCGCCGGCCCCATATACCGAGGGTGGCGGGTTCAAACCCAGCCCCGGCCAAACTGCAACCAAAAAATAGCCGGGCGTTGTGGCGGGCGCCTGTAGTCCCAGCTGCTCGGGAGGCTGAGGCAGGAGAATTGCCTAAGCCCAGGAGTTGGAGGTTGCTGTGAGCTGTGTGAGGCCACGGCACTCTACCAAGGGCCATAAAGTGAGACCCTGTCTCTACAAAAAAAAAAAAAAAAAAAGATGTAATTTTATGGTATCAACAACAAAAAAGGAGTATGGATGGGCTGCTAAAGGAAGCAGAGTTTTTGTATGTTATTGAAATTAAGCTGGTATAAATTCAAATTAAAGGATGTTAAAGGTAATCCCCACAATAACCATAAAGAACAAAAATATAGAATAATACAAAACAAAATAAATTAAGTGCTTCACCATAAAAAATTAACTAAACACAAAAGAAGACATTGCAGGATATCAAGGTCAAAAATACCATGAAGCATAGAGAAAACAAATGGCAAAATGACAAAATTAAATCCCTCCTTATCAGTAATTGCCTTAAATGAATTATTAAACTCTTCCAAAGATTAGCAGAATGCATTTAATAACATGATGTGGCCAAATGCTGTCTAGAAGAGACTCACTTCAAGTCTTGGCACCCATAGCACAGTGGTTATGGTGCCAGCCAGATACACCAAGGCTGGCAGGTTCTAACCTGGTCCAGGCCAGCTAAACAACAATGACAACTGCAACAAAAAATACCCAGACATTGTAGCAGGTCCCTAAGGCTGAAGCAAGAGAATCACTTAAGCCCAAGAGTTTGAAGTTGCTGTGAGCTGTGACACCATGGCACTCTACCAAAGGCAACATAGTGAGACTGTGTCTCAAAAAAAAATAAATAAAATAAACAGACTCACTTCAAATCTAAAGATACAAATATATTGAAAGTGAAAGGATGGAAAAGAACATATTCTATGCAAATAGTAACCAAAAAAGAGTAGAGGTAGCTATAATAATATCAGATAATAGATACTTTGAACTTTTTAAAAAGGTTATAAGGGAAAAGGCCATTGTTAAGAGAAGGTTTAATAGAGGGAAGAGATACAATAATTATAAACATGTATGCACCTAATAACAGATCATCAAAATATATGAAACAAAAACTGACAGAGGAGAAATAAGAAAGTTCTACAATAATAGTTGGGAACTTCAAAAACCCACTCTTAATAATCAATAAGAGAACCAGACAGAAGATAAATAAAGAAATAAAGAACTTAAACAACACAATAAACCAATGAGATCTAATAGGCATATACAGCACTCTACTCAATAATGCCACCATATACATTCTTCTTAAATGCACATGGGAAAGTATAGAACAATGGTTATTATCAAGTGAAGAAGTAACAGAAAAAATAGGCTGCAGAAAAGTGATCAGGCCTAACAGATTGGTACAACACCATCAAGCACACCAACATATGGACTAACTATATGGACTATACTATGGACTAACATATAGTCTATACTGGACTATACTGGAAAGTATAGACTATATGTTAGTCCATGAATGAATTTTCCATAAACTGTAAATGATAGATAACATACAAAGTATCTTCTCTGACCACAGCAGGATTATAAATCAGTAACAGAAGTAAAACTGAAAATTGTGAAAATTAAGCAACACACTTCAACAACCAATGAATCCAAAAAGAAATTAGAAATACTTGAAATGAAAATGCTACATACCTAAAACTTATGGAATGCAATGAAAGCAGTACTGTGGAGGAAATTTATAGCTGTACATCCTTATATTAACAAACAAGAAAGATCTCAACAACTTTCTAACTTTGCAATTTAAGAAACAAGAAAAAAACTAAACACAAAGCTAGCAGAAGTAATAAATAATAAAGACTAAAACAGAGATAAAGGACATTATAAAAATAACAGAGAAAATCAATGAAACCAAAAAAAATTGGTTTTTGAAAAAGATCAAAATTGCCAAAACTTTCTTAGTATATCTACTTTTAGGTAAACAAATTTAAATACTTTATTTCTACCTTAAAGTAGGTAGACAAAGAAAAAAAAGAGTTAAGATTCAGATTACTAAAATCAGAAATGAAAGTTGTGCTATTCCTACTGATTTTACAGAAATAAAAAAGAATTATAAGAATACTATCAACAATTTATGACAACAAATTAGATAATGTAGGTGAAATGAATAAATTCCTAGAACACAAAACCTACTAAGACTAAATCATGAAGAAGTAGAAAATCTGAATAACCCTATAATTAGCAAGGATATTGAATCAGTAATAAAAAGTCTCCTGACAAATAAAACCCTGTACCCCCTTCACTGCTGCATTCTACCAAGCATTTAAAGTACTAACACCAATTCTTCTTAAACTTTTTCAAAAACTTAAAAAGGAGAGAACACTTCCTAACTCATTCTGAGGCTGGCATTACCCTAATACCAAAGCCAAGAAAAGATACTACAAGAAAGAAAACTAAAGACCAATGTTGCTTATAAACATTGATCAAAAAACCTCAACAAAACACTAGCAATCTAAATTCAGCAGTATATTAAAAAGGTTATGTACAACGATGAAGAGGGATTTATTCCTGGAATTCAAGGATGGTTCGACATTTTTAAAAAGTCTGTCGGGCAGCACCTGTGACTCAAAGGAGTAGGGTGCTGGCCCCATATGCTGGAGGTGGCAGGTTCAAGCCGAGGCCCAGCCAAAAACTGCAAAAAAAAAAAAAAATCTGTCAATGTAATACCATACTAATAGAATGAAAGAAAAAAACTACATCATCATCTCAATTGATATAGAAAAAATGTTGACAAAAGTTAGCACCCTTGGGCGGCGCCTGTGGCTCAGTTGGTAAGGCGCCGGCCCCATATACCGATGGTGGCGGGTTCAAACCCGGCCCCGGCTGAACTGCAACCAAAAGTTAGCACCCTTTCATGATAAAAACACTCAATAAAGTAAGAATAGAAGGAAACTATCTTTTTTTGTTTGTTTGTTG
This sequence comes from Nycticebus coucang, assembly GCF_027406575.1. Classification (NCBI taxonomy): domain Eukaryota; kingdom Metazoa; phylum Chordata; class Mammalia; order Primates; family Lorisidae; genus Nycticebus; species Nycticebus coucang. The sequence goes on along the minus strand of NC_069793.1, from coordinate 65,229,014 downwards.
TTTTTTAGAAACAGAATCTCATTGGCACCCTTGGTAGAGTGCTGTGGCATCACAGCTCACAGCAACCTCCAACTTCTGGGCTTAGGCAATTCTCTTGCCTTAGCTTCCCGAGTAGCTGGGACTACAGGTATCCGCCATGACGCCCAGCTATTTTTTGTTGCAGTTTGGCTGGGGCCGGGTTTGAACCTGCCACCCTCAGTATATGGGGCCAGCGCCCTACTCACTGAGCCACAGGCACCGCCCGAAGGAAACTATCTGAACACGGTGAAAGCTTTATATGAAAATCCCAGGGTGAATAACATACTTAATGGTGAAGGATGAAAGATTTTCCTCTTAAGATCAGCAACAAGGGAAGAATGTCTGCTTTTACCACTTGTATTCAACATAGCACTAGAAATTTTAGCTGTAGAAATTAGGCTAGAAAAAGAAATAAAACTCATCCAAATTGGAAAATGGTAAAATTGCCTCTGTTAACAAATGATACTATCTTATATTCAGAAAACCCTAAAGATTACACACATATGCACACACAATTAGAACTAATACATTCGAGTGGCACCTATAACTAACTGGGTAGGGCGGCAGGCATATACACCCAGGCTGGCGGGTTCCAACCGGCTCTGGCCAGCTAAACAACAATGACAACTTCTACAACAACAAAAAAAAATAGCCAGATGTTGTGGTGGGCATCTGTAGTCCCAGCTACTCAGAAGGCTAAGGCAAGAGAATCACTTAAGCCCAAGAGTTTGAGATTGCTCTGAGCTATGATGCCACAGCACTCTACCAAGGGCGACATAATGAGACTCTGTCTCCAAAAAAAAAAAAACAACTAATACATTTGACAAAGTAGCAGGCTACAAAGTTGACACACAAAATAAGTTGCATTTCTTTTCTTTTTTTTTTTGTTTTTGTTTTTGTTTTGAGACAGAGTCTTAAGCTGTCACCCTAGGTAGAGTGCTATGGCATCACAGCTCACAGCAACCTCAAACTCTTGGCCTTAAGCAATTCTCTTGCCTTAGCCTCCCAAGTAGCTGGGACTACAGGCACCCATCACAATGCCCAGCTAAATAAGTTGCATTTCTATACACTAATTACAAATAATCTGAAAAGAATTATAAAGGCATTTACATTTACAATAGCATCCATTTACAACAGTATCAAAAAGAATAAAATTCAGTAGTTAACCAAAGAGATGAAAGACTTGTACAATAAAAGCTACAAAACATCGCTGAAAGAAATTAAAGACTATCAAATAAATAGAAATATATCCCACATTCATGGATTGGAAGACTTAACATTGTTAAGATGTCAATACCATCCAAAGCAATCTACAGATTCAATACAATCCCTATCAAAATCACGATATTTTTTCCATAAATATAAAAGCGCATCCTAAAATTTATCTGGAACCTCAAGGAACCCCGAATAGCCAAAACAATCTTGAAAAAGTAAAACAAGACTGTAGGATTCATATTCTTTTTTTTTTTTTACAGCAAACATGGAACATAGTTTATAGAAGAAGAAAAAGGTATGTTTACAGACTAAGAGCAAGATATAGGCTTACAGAGCAAGATATGTTCACCATGGGCAGTGAACAGGGCAAGTAGGCAAAGAGGACTCATATTCTTGATTTTAAAACTTACTACAGGTTATAGTAATCAAGTAGTGTGGTACTGGCATAAAGACAGACATTTAGATCATGGAATAGAATAACAGCCTAGAAATAAATTCTTTCATACAGATCAAATCATTTTTTACAAGGGTGCCAGAGGATCATTCAGTGGAGAAAAAGCAGTTTTTCATCAAATGGTGCTGGGAAATCTGGATGTCTACATGCAAAAGAATGAGGTTGGACCTTTACCTAACATCATATACAAAAATTAACTCAAAATGGATCATAGCCCTAGATCCTAGAGATATTTGTACCCCCATGTTCATAGCACAAGAAAATGTGGTATATTCACACAATGAAATATTATTCAGCCTTAAAAAGGAAGGACATCCTGGCACATACTACAACATGGATGAACCATAAAGACATTATGCTGAGTGAAATAAGCCAGTTACAAAAAGACATATGATTCCACTTATGTGAAGTACTTAGAATTGTTAAGCTCATAGAGACAGAAATTAGAATGGTAGTTTCCAGGGACTGGAGAAAGGGAAAAATAGGGAACTATTGTTTAAGGGGTATAGAATTTCAGTTTTACAGGATGAAGTATGGAGATGAATGCTGGTGACAGTTGCAAATTTTATGTTATATATATTTTGTCACAATTTTTAAAATTGGAGAGAAAGTAAATACCCACAATATAGAAGTGTTGGCAAGGATATGAAGAAAAACATTATGAGTGTATTTATTTATTTATTTGAGACACGGTCTCACTCTGTCACCCTGGGTAGAGTGCCATGGCATTGTAGCTCATGGCAACCTCAAACTCTCAGCCTCAAGCAATCCTCTTACCTTGGCCTCCCAAGTAGCTAGGACTACCCACCTGTGCTTCTATGCCTGGCTAGATTTTCTATTTTTAGTAGAAATGGGTCTCACTCTTGCTTAGGTTGGTCTCGAACTCCTGAGCTCAAGCAATCCATCCACCTTGGGCTCCCAGAGTACTAGGATTACAGGTGTGAGCCACTGTGTCCAGCCATTATGAGCGTTATTTAATAACACTGAACTATATACTTTAAAAGTGGTGGCCGTGCGCAGTGGCTCACACCCATAATCCCAGCACTCTGGAAGGCTGAGGCAAGTGGCTTGCTTGAGCTCAGGAGTTTGAGAGCAGCCTAAGCAAGAGCAAGACCCTGTCTCTACTAAAAATAGAAAAACGGATGCAAGAGGATCACTTGAGCTCATGAGTCTGAGGTTGCTGTGAGCTATCATGACACCATAGCACTCCACTCAGGGCCATAGAGTGAGACTCTGTCTCAAATAAATAGCTAAGATTGTAAATTGTATGTATATTTTGTCACAATTTTTAAAATTGGGGGAAAATAGTAAATACCCACAAGGACAAAAAGAACAGAGTCAAGAGTAGATGAGGAAAATCTTGAAACATAAAAAAATTGATAAAGTTGCAGCAATCCAGCCTTCATCCTAACCATAGGTAATGATGGAGGAATTTGAAGTTGATAGTACATTGAAGGTTGAACCTGATGGTACATCGCAGGTAACCACAGCAACAATAAAACCTAAACCAAGGCCGGTGCAGTGACACACACCTATGATACTAGCACTCTGGGAGGCCAAGGCAGGTGGATTGCCTGAGCTCAGGAGTTCAAGACCAGCCTGAGCAATAGCAAGACCCTGTCTCTAAAAAATAGTCGGACATTATGGTAGGTGCCTGTAATCTGAGCTACCTGGGAGGCTGAGGCAAGAGAATCACTTTGAGCCCAAGAGTTTGAAGTTGCTGTGAGCTACGACCCTACAGCACTCTACCAAGGGTGACAAAAGTGAGACTCTGTCTCAAAAAAAAAAAAAAAACAAACCCAGAGCAACTCTTGACTAAATTATTTCAATTACCCATACGAATAGCCTGACAAAAAAAAGATATGCTCATTTCTAGGCATAAATACTAGTTATTACAGTCTCTACTATTCTACCCATGATGTTCAACATTCGATAAAAAATTATGAGACAGTATGTATACCATGGAATATTGTTCAGCTATTAAAAAAATGGAGACTTGGGTGGTGCCTGTGGCTCAGTGAGTAGGGCGCCAGCCCCATATGCCGAGGGTGGCGGGTTCAAACCCAGCCCCGGCCAAACTGCAACCAAAAAATAGCCGGGCATTGTGGCAGGTGCCTATAGTCCCAGCTGCTCAGGAGGCTGAGGCAAGAGAATCGCATAAGCCCAAGAGTTAGAGGTTGCTGTGAGCCGTGTGACGTCATGGCACTCTACGCGAGGGTGGTACAGTGAGACTCTGTCTCTACAAAAAAAAAAAAAAAATGGAGACTTTACATCCTTCATATTAACCTGGATGAAGTGGAAGACATTATTCTTAGTAAAGCATCACATGAATGGAGAAGCATGAATCCTATGTACTCAATTTTGATATGAGGACAATTAATGACAATTAAGGTCATGGGGGGGAGGAAAAGCAGAGAGAGGGAAGGAGGGAGAGGGGTGGGGCCTTGGTGTGTGCCACACCTTCTTGGGGCAAGACATGATTGCAAGAGGGACTCTACCTAACAAATGCAATCAGTGTAACCTGGCTTATTGTACCCTCAATGAATCCCCAACAATAAAAAAATATATATATATTATGAGACAGGCTTGGCACCTGTACCTTAGTGGTTAGGGTGCCAGCCACATACACCAGGGCTGGTAGGTTCCAACCAGGCCCGAGCCTGCTGAACAACAATGATGACAACAACAACAACAAAATAGCTGGGCATTGTGGCAGGCACCTGTAATCTCAGCTACTTGGGAGGCTGAAGCAAGAGAATTGCTCAAGCCCAGGAGTTTGAGGTTGCTGTGAGCTGTGATGCCACTGCACTCTACCGTGGGTGACATAGTGAGACTCCGTCTCAAAAAAAAAAAAAAATTATGAAACATAGCCCAGGTACAGTGGCTTACACCTGTCATCCTAGAACTCTGGAAGGTCAGGAGTACCAGACCAGCCTGAGCAAGAGTGAGACCTCATCTCTCAAAAACAGAACGCATGGTGGCATCCATCTGTAGTCTGGTAAGCTGGTACAGGAGGATCATTTGAGCCTAGCACTTTGAGGTTGCAGTGAACTATGTTGATGGCTAGCCTGTGCTCTAGCCAAGGCAACAGAGTGGGACCCTGTCTAAAAAGAAAAAAAATTAAGAAACACCATGTGAAAAAAATAGTAAATGATGTTGGGAAAACAGGTTATACAATACAAAGGAACAAATTGGACCTCTGCCTCACACCATCCACAAAAATTAACTCACACGGGATCAAAGACTTAAATGTAAGAGTTAAAACTATAAAGCTCTTAGAAGAAAATAGTTGTAATCTCTACAAAAAAGATATACAAAAGGTGAAGAAGTATATGAAAAGATTTTCAACATCATTAGTTATTAAAGAAATGCAAATCAAAATGATAAGGAGATACTATTCACATCCACAAGGATGACTATAATGTCTTAAAATACAAAAAAAAAATGTGTTGGCAAGGATATGAAGAAATTTGAGCCTTCATATATCACTGGTGGGAATGTTAAATGGTATTCAAACAAAAATTTCTACATTTTTGTTTCTGTTCACAATAGCCAAAAGGTGGAAACAACCTAAATGTGCATCAGCTGATGACTGGATAGGCAAAATGTTGTATATCCATATCATCAATATTATTTAGCCACATAAAAGGATGAAGTACTGATGTATGCTGGTAAACTTCAGTGGCTCATGCTTGTAATCCTAGTACTCTGAGAGGTCAAGGGAGGTGGATCACTGAAGCTCAGAAGTGCCAAACCAGCCTAAGCAAGAGTGAGTCCCTGTCTCTACTAAAAATAGAAAACTTAGCCTGGCATTGTAGGGGCGCCTGTAGTCCTAGTTACTCGGGAGGCTAAGGCAGGAGAATCAGTTAAGTTCCAGAGTGGGAGGCTGCTCGGAGCTATGATGCCACAGCACTCTAGCTGGGGGCAATAAAGTAAGACTCTGTCTCAAAAAAAAAAAAAATGACTCAGCGCCTGTAGCTCAGCAGCTAGGGCGTCAGACACATACACTGGAGCTGGAGAGTATGAATCCAGCCCGGGCCTGCCAAACAATAATGACAACTACAACCAGAAAATTGCCGGGCGTTATGGTGGGCACCTGCAGTCCCAGCTACTTGGGAGGCTGAGGCAAGAGAATCATTTAAGACCAAGAGTTTGAGGTTGCTGCGAGCTGTGACGCCACAGCACTCTACCTAGGGTGACATAGTAAGACTCTGTCTCAAAAAAGAAAGAAAGAAAGAAAATGCAAAGTCTAGCAATTAAGTTCACAAACTTATCCTAGAAAAAGTGCTACATACTTCATTGCTGAATAGTACTATAGTCACCTTCGAATTACTCCCCATGAGAAGCTATGCACCAATGCCAACACCTACTCCACCCTTCAAAGCAATTTCAGAACTCTCTTTTGGTTTTGTTTGCTTTTTTGAGATGGAGTCTCACTATGTCGCCCTCAGTAGAGTGCCATGGCGTCACAGCTCACAGCAACCTCCAGCTCCTGGGCTTACGAGATTCTTTTGCTTCAGCCTCCCAAGTAGCTGGTACTACAGGCACCTGCACAATGCCCAGCTATTTACTTGTTGCAGTTGTCATTGTTGTTTAGCTGGCCAGGGCCCGGCTCGAACCGCCGGCCTCAGTGCATGTGGCTGGCACGGTAACCACTGTGCTACAGGCGCTGAGCCCCTTATTGTTTTCTTCTAGAAAGTCAGTTAACAGCAGCAAAAGATAAAATTAAAAATACAGTATTTTGGCTCGGCACCTGTGGCTCAAGCGGCTAAGGCACCAGCCACATATAACTGAGCTGGCAGGTTCGAATGCAGGCCTGGCCTGCCAAACAGCAATGATGGCTGCAACCAAAAAATAGCCAGGCATTGTGCCGGACGCCTGTAGTCCCAGCTACTTGGGACGTGGAGGCAGGAGAATCGCTTGAGCCCAGGAGTTGGAGGTTGCTATGAGTTGTGATGCCATAGCACTCTACCCAGGGCGACAGCTTGAGGCTCTGTCTCAAAAAAATAAAAATAAGAATAAAAATACAGTATCTCTTCAAATATTAAGTGACTGATAAATATTCGATTCTAGTTAGCCTTTGTGAGTCAAAGATCTTTTTTAAAATTTAGCACAGTGGCTAGTAACAAAAAATAGCCAAGCATGGTGGCAGGCTCCTATAGTCCCAGCTACTGGGAGGCTGAGGCTATACTCCTGCTTAAGCCCGGGAGTTGGAGGTTGCTGTGAGCTGTGACGCCGCAGCACTCTACCTAGGGCAAAATAATTTGACACTGTCTCAAAAAAAAAAAAAACTTCCATTTCTAAATATTAGGAAAAAATCCTTTAGAAAAGTCCTTTTTAATGTATCAAAGTTAAATGTGAAGAGAATACAAAAAGAAGTTACACACTGAGAGAAAACATTTGCAAAAGTAGTATCTGATCAAAAGAATGGTATCCAAAACATACAAAGAACTGTTAAAACTCAGACAGAAAATAAATAAATAGACAAGCAAATAAATAAATATAAAACTCAAAAAGAAAATGAAGAACCAGACTAAACAATAGGCAAAAGATCTGAACAGACACCTCCTCAAAGAAGATGTGCAAATGAAAAGTAGGCATCTGAAAAGATGTTCCCCAGACATGTCAGCAGGGAATTGCAAATTAAGCCATAAGATACCACTACACACCTATTTGAATGACTAAAATCCAAAACACTAGCAACACCAAATACTGGCAAGGAGGTGGAGTAACAGGAATGCAAAGTGGTACAGTCACTTTGGAAGATGGTTGGCAGTTGTTTACAAAACTAAACATTTTTACAACATGATCCTGCAATTAAACTCCTTAGTATTTGGCCAGATATGTTAAAAACTTATGTCCACACAGCCCTGCACATGAATGTTTATAGCAGCTTCACTTATAACTACCAAAATAGAAAAAAAACTAAAATTGTCTTTCAGGAGGTAAACAAACTGTGGCACACAGACAGCGGAATATTATTCACCACTAAAAAGAAATGAGCTATTAAGTCATGAAAAGACATAGAACAATCCTAAATTCTTATTCCTAAGTGACAAGCATTCTGAAAGGCCATATGTTGTATGATTCCAACTATACAGCACTCCGGAAAAGGCAAAACTATAGAGACAGTAAAAAACATCACTGGTTTCAGAGACCTGAGTGGGCAGAGAGATGAACAGGTGGAGTACAGGAGATTTTTAGGGCAGTGAAACCTCTCTGTTTGACAATGTAAGGGTGGGCACATATTATTATATATTTGTCAAAACCCATAAAATGTACAACACAAAGAGTGAACTCTATTGTAAACCATGGACTTTCATTGATAATGATATATGTGTTGATATTGGTACATTGATTGTAACAAATATACAAACCTGATGCTAATGTTAACAGTGAAGGCTTGAGCAGGGCTGGAGAGGAGCAGGGTATGGGAACTCTGTATACTTTCCACTTGGTTTTGCTGTAGACCTAAAGTTGCTCTAAAAATAAAGTCTATTAAGTTTTTTGGGTTTGTTTGGTTTTTTTTTGAGACAGTCTCACTATGTTACCCTCAGTAAAGTGCTATGGTGTCACAGCTCATGGCAACCTCAAACTCTTGGGCTTAGCGATTCTCTTGCCTCAGCCTTCCAAGTAGCTGGGACTACAGGTGCCCGTCACAGTGCCTGGCTATTTTTGTTGTTGTTGTCGTCATTTTTTTTTTTTTTTTTTTTTTAGCAGGCCCGGGCTGGGTTCGAACCTTCCAGCCTAGCTGCTGATGTGTATGTGGCTGGTGCCCTAGCCACTGAGCTACAAGCGCCAAGCCAAGTCTGTTAATTTTTAAAAGTCAAATAAGGCCAGGTATGGTGGTTCATGCCTATAATTTCAGCACTTTGGGAGGGAAGCGGAATTAAGCTTCACCTTTAAAGGAGGTGGAGGTAGAAGTACACATTAAAAAAATATGTATACATATTTTTAAACCACCACATGTGCCCAGACGCATCAGATTCAAATTTCCCAAACCCAAAGATAAACAGAAGATCTTATAAGGTCGGGTACAATGGCTCATCCATGTAATCCTAACACCCTGGGAGGCCCAGGTAGATAAATTGCATGAGGTTAGGAGTTCAAAACCAGCCTGAGCAAAAGCAAGACCCTGTCTCTACCAAAAGATAGAAAAAAAATAGCTAGGCATGGTGGAACACACCTGTAGTCCCAAGGTACTCAAGAGCCTGAGGCAGGAAGATCACTTGGGTCCAAGAGTGATGTTGCAGTGAGCCGTGACAATGCAACTGCACTCTAGCTGACGTGACAGAGAGTCTGTCTGAAGAAAGAGAGAGAGAGAAACAAAGGAAGAAGAAGGAAAGAAGGAAGGAAGAAGGGAAGGAGACAAGAAGGGAAGGGAAGGGGAGAAAGAAAGAGAAAATCTTGAAAACAACCAGAGGAAAAACACATATTACATTCAGAGAAACACAGAATACTTCTCATCAGAAACTTTGTAAGCCAGAAGATAATAGAATAATGCTGAAAGAAAAAACTGTCAGCTCAGAATTCTATACCCAGTGAAAATATTACAAAAAATTAAAGTGAAATACTTTTTCAGACAGACACAATCTAAAAGAATTGCTATCAAATATGCATTATAAGAAATGTTAATGAGGGCGGTGCCTGTGGTTCAAAGGAGTAGGGCACTGGCCCCATATACCAGAGATGGTGGGTTCAAACCCGGCCCCAGCCAAAAACTGCAAAAAAAAAAAAGAAAGAAAGAAAAGAAATGTTAATGGAAGTTCTGCAGCAATATGACACCAGAGAGAAGCTTGAATTTACATTTTGAAAAATGAAGATCTCTCCCCTAAATGGTTAAAATAAAAACTCTGACCTACCAGCACTGAAAGCAAGGCCTGGCCTTGTTTTGACAATAATGCTGATGCTTTCCACTTTTGCTTGGAAGGATCACACAGGTTTGGAGGCCAGGCATGGGGGTTCACACCTGTCCTAGCACTTTGAGAGTCCAAGACAGGAGGATTGCTTGAACCTAAGAGCTTAAGACAAGCCTGGGCAATAGCAATACCTCTATCTCTAGAAAAAATTAGAAAATCATCTAGGCATGGTAGTATGTGCCTTAGTCCCAGCTACTCAAGAAGCTGAGGCAAGAAGATTGCTTGAGCCAAGAAGTTGGAGGCTGCAGTGAGCTATGATGATGCCACTGCACTCTAGCCCAAACAACAAAGTAAGACCATGTCTCAAAAGAATAAATACATAAAATAAAATAAAAATTCTGCCTTTTCCAAGTCTCTCTTTAATTCGATATGATCATATGACTAAATTCAAACAAATACAAAGTAAAAAGACGTATTGCATGCAACTTCTAGGAAAGTTCACTGAGAGATGTACTTTTCTTTCTTCCTGGTTCTTTCTGCCTAGAATGTGAATGTGATGACTGGAACTCCAGCAGCCATCTTAGCACATGAAGTAAGCTTGAGGATAGAAACCACAGTCTAGGAAGATAAAACCTAAAGAAAGAAGGAGTATGGGTCCCTGATCCCCATGGATCAGCCATACCAGCACTGGGCTCCCTTCCTCCAGACTTATTTTAAGTGAAAAAGAAATAATCATATTGTTTTGCTTATATCATTGTTATTTTAGATTTTCCCTTATGTGCACCCAACCAACCCTAATTCATAGATGCTCTTAGCCATCCAAATTCTCTTGTAAATAACTATCTCAACATGTCCCTGAGTCCTCACTTTCTTAGCTACAGATTCCTTAGCTTGTCTGTGATAAATGTACATGGTTGACTGGAACAAAGTCAAATGCCTACACCCTGGTTGTGAGGGGAATTCAGAAAGCAAGTAACTGGTGTGGAATCTATTAGGTGTGGAATTTCCCTAACTTAGAAGTGGTTTCAGTTGCCAGATGCCAAAAAAAGAATAAACAAATGTCAGTGCTTTCTTACTGTCAGGCCAGGGTGCCAAGGGGACTGGGAGAATTGCATTTCCCTAATTCCTCTAGCTCTTCCCAGATATCCCCATCTGTCAGACCTTCACCATTTCTTAATCAATGCATTCACTTTAGGGTGTGACAGGGAATTTGACTACGGGTCTGCAAAGCCCATGATTATCCTCCGACAGCAGCCTCAGATCGCCAGCCCCAGGCAGGGGCTTCCTCACCAGAGCTTCAAATGGTCATACTGCTCGTCACTTGCTTGTCCTTCTCTTGAACACCTTCCCAAGGTTACCAAATATAGACAGTACACTCCAATATTTTACCATTCTTCCATATAATCCTCTAAAGTTGCAACCATGGGGGTGGGGGTGGGGTGTTTTAAAAGGCAACACGCAGTTTTCCCCGACTCCTTCATTATCACCTAACAAAGAAGGCTCACTTTCTGATGATGGGGGACTCTCACTGCAACCCTCCCTCAACATCAACAAAGCCAGCCCCATATTTTAGGTTCTGCCATTTGTATCACTACATACTTTGTTGTACCTATTTTTTATGGGATTCCTTTGTTTGAAAGTGACAGAAATCCAACTCAAACTAGACTTTTTTTTTTTTTTAAACAGAGTGTCACATCGTCACCCATGGTAGAGTGCTATGATATTATCACAGCTCACAGCCACCTCAAATTCTTGCACTCAAGTGATCCTCTTGCCTCAGCCTCCCGAATAGCTGGGACTCTAGGCATCTATCACAACACCCAGCTATTTTTTTTTTTTTTTACTATTTTTAGTAGAGTTGGAGTCTTGCTCTTGCTCAGGCTGGTCTTTTATGTTTTGTTTTGTTTTGTTTTGTTTTTTTGTTTGTTTGTTTGAGACAGAGCCTCAAGCTGTCACCTGGGTAGAGTGCCATGGCATCACAGCTCACAGCAACCTCCAACTCCTCAGCTCAAGTGATTCTCCTGCCTTCGCCTCCCAAGTAACTGGGACTACAGGCGTCGGCCACAACACCCAGCTATTTTTTTTTTTTAATTTTTTTTTGGTTGCAGCCATCATTGTTGTTTGGCGGGCCAGGCTAGATTCAAACCCACCAGCTCAGGTGTATGTGGCTGGGGCCTTAGCCACTTGAGCCACAGGCGCCGAGCCTCAGGCTTGTCTTGAACTTTGGAACTCAAGTGATCCTCTGGCCTCTGCCTCCCAGAGTGCTAGGATTACAGGCATGAGCCCCTGTGCCTGGCCCTAATCATGCCAGACCATTTTTAATTTCCCTAGGAATACACAGACTTGTGGGAGGTGGGGAGGTCTCAGTCAGAGTGAGTTCCCCACATCAGAGTTTCAGAGTCTATCCTCTCTGGTATGAGATCCTTGCAGAGTCCATCCCACTCTGCCTGTCTAAGGAAGCCCCCTTCCCTACCCTCATTTCTCTCTCTCTCACACACACACACACAATGCCTGGCTTTCAAAGTCTCCGTGCCTCCATCATCTGGAAGACCTATCTGAACCCAATAGTGGACAAGGTTTAAAGCATTTTCTCTCTCAGGATGCTTCTCAGCTCCTTTGACAATCAGCAAGGGCAAATAGCTGCCTGCAGAGAGAGAAAGCCGAAGTGCACAGCCCTGAGGCATAGGACGGCTGGCTTCTGCCCAGCTAACCCTGTAACATGCACTTTATAGTAAAACTTCTAATCACCACTACCATTTGATCAATTACCTATAAAATAGTCAAGACTTAAGATATTGTATTGATCAGAGCTCTTGGTTACAAGTGTCAGAAGCCAAACCAAAAGTTGTTTGTTTTGAAACACAGTCTCACTCTGGCGCCCTGACTAGAGTGTATGGCATTATAGCTCACACCAACCTCAAGTTCTTGGTCTCAAGTGATCCTCTCACCTCAGTTTTTTCTATTTTTTGTAGAGATGGGGTCTTGCTATTGTTCAGGCTGGTCTCGAACTCCTAAACTCAAGCAATCCACTCTTTTTGGCCTCCTAGAGTGCTAGGATTATAGGCATGAGCCACCGCACCTAGTCCCAAAAGTAGTTTAGCCAGAGGGAGTTTACTGACTGAAGGACCAAACTGTAGAAATGACAGAGGTAGACCATGGTCTCTGAGACAACTAGAACCAGAACCTTAGGCAGCAGTGGACCTCTTTGCCTCCCCTCGTGTCTCTGCTTGTCCCTGCATGCAAGCTTCAGTTTCTTCTACTGCTGGTCAGTTTTGTCACTGGAGAAGGGATATGGCCACCTACAAATTCCTCAGATGAGGAAGGACTTTCTTCCAGGCAGAGGTTGACTCATAAGGAAGGAAGTTTTCTGTCCCTAGGGAGTAGGGGAATGAAGAGGAGGAAGAGGATCCATATTCAAAAAGTGAAGAGTGAGAGTCAGGACATGAGGATTCCTTCCCTGGAAGCGAGGGCAGATTTCAGGTTAGCCTAATTCATTCATCTAAGAAACAGATATAGGCAGTCCTGCAATGTGCTGAATAACTACCTAGGTACCATGGTAGGACTGGGGAGAAGACACAGTTCTGCCCTAAGACTTTGCACTTTATTACAAACACCTCTACAGAGTGACTTGAGTAACCAAAAGAGAGGGCGATACTATGGGACACAGCAAGGGTAACCAACCTGGTCTAGGGGCATCAGAGAAGGTTTCCAGGAAGCAGTGATGTCCAAATTGAGATCCAATGGATAAACAGGAGGCAACCAGGTTTGAGTGGGGGGTCCTTTCATGTTTTGTTTTGGTTTGTTTGGGGGGATTGATTTGTTTTACCCAAGTAGGGGTGGGGTGGGAGGATAATGAATGGAGTAAGCCTTCCAGCCAGAGAGAATAGCTCGGAACCAAAAGATCAATAAATGAAGGCTATAAAGATAGTCAAGATGAGGGGAGGCAGGCTGAAGTGCTGGCACCAAGAACATGGTGGGCTGCTGAGAGCATAGATTTGATCGCGAGGATGATGGCTAGCCATGGCAGGGTCTGAGGAGAGTGACAGGTCCCATCTGATTTCCCTATTTTGAGATCCCTTGGGTTCCGCAGTGGTTCTCAACCTTCCTAATGCCGCAACCCTTTAATACAGTTCCTCATGTTGTGGTGACCCTCAACCATAAAATTATTTCTTGGTACTTCATAACTGTAATTTTGCTACTGTTATGAATCATAATATAAATATCTGATATGCAGGATGAATTTTCATTGTTGAGAACTGCTGCAGGATGTGGGGGGATACAGGTGCATCTCACATGTCAGTGGGGAGAACTTTTTGAAGCAGTTGAGCTGTCAGGTCTTACACACTAGAAGTTTAGACCTATAAGGTCATTGAGAAAAACAGAAAATAACAAGCGTTGACAAGAATGTGGAGAAATTGGAATATGTGTGCACTGTGGGAATGTAAAATGGCACAACCTCTGTGAAAAAGTTCCTCAAAAAATAAAAATAGAGGCCAGGTGTGGTGGCTCATGCCTGTAATCCTTGCACTCTGGGAGGCTGAGGCGGGTGGATACCTTGAACTCATGAATTCGAGACAAGCATGAGCAAAAAGCGAAACCCTGTCTCTACTAAAAATTGAAAAAAACTGAGGCAAGAGGATTGCTTGAGCCCAAGAGTTGAGGTTGCTGTGAGCTATGATGCCATGGCATTCTACCCAGGGTGACAGCATGAAACTCTGTCTCAAAAAAATAAATAAATAGAGCAGCACCTGTGGCTCAAAGGAGTAGGGTGCCAGCCTCATATGCCAGAGGTGGCGGGTTCAAACCCAGCCCTGGCCAGAAACTGCAAATAAATAAATTAAATTAAAATAAAAATAGAATTACCATATGATTCAGCAATTCCATTTCAGGTATATACCCAAAAGAATTGAAATCAGAGTCTTCAAGGGTTATTTGTCATAACAGTGCTACTCACAACAGCTCAGAGTGTAAAAGCAACACAGAGATATAGCCATACAATGGGATATTACTCAGCCTTGAAGAGGAAGGAGATTCTTTTTTTTTTTTTTTTTTGCAGTTTTTGGCTGGGGCTGGGTTTGAACCTGCCACCTCTGGCATATGGGGCTGGCGCCCTACTCCTCTGAGCCACAAGCACTGCCCAAGGAAGGAGATTCTGACACTTAACAACATGGATGAACCTTGAGGACATTATGCTAAGTGAAAGAAGCCCCTCACAAAAAGACCAGTACTGCATGATTCCACTTATATTAGGTACTTAGAACTGGTAAGATCACAGACATAGAAAGTACAAGGATGGTGGCCAAAGGCTGGGAACAGAGGGACTGGGGAGTTATTGTTTAATGGGTACAGAGTTTTGATTTTACAACGGGAAAGGCCTTTGGAGATGGATGGTGGTGATGGTTGCACAACATTGTAAGTGTATTTAACCTACTGAACTGTACACTTAAAATGGCTAAGGTGGTACGTTTTACATTATGCGTATTTTACTACAATAAACATTTTCTTGAGAGAAAGGTAATTTTAGAAAACACCTCAAAGAAACCCTCCGGCAGGGAGTAGTTGCAGAAATTGGATGGGTGGTCCCTGTGTGAAACACAGAATGAACCGCCAGGAAATTACCTGAGGAGGGACGTGCCTCGCCTGTACTGACACACTTTGGGGAAAGGAATTCCAAGAGTCCTTCTTCAGGACCTGCCAAGATGCGGGTGGGGACGGCGGCGACTGGGCAGAGAAGCTGCCCAGTCCTTCTGGGGTGGGCGGCAGCCGTGGAAGAGTTCTCTGTTCCCTTCTCCCGGTAAGAAGTCCCGGTGTGTCCGGCCGTCCCACAGAATGCAGAGCCGGTGACTGCTGAATCTAGGTGGTTTTCCTGGAGAAGAAAGGGGATTCTGGAGAAAAGGGGTGAGAAACCGAAGAAGAGTAAAGGGGTCACTGGGCTGCTCCCCTTCCTGACATCCATCACACGCACACTGTGTCCAGGGTCACACCACAGGGTCACCCCCGGGGCGGCAGGGAGGAGGAAGACTGAGCTGAGGGAATTGGGGAAGGGGAGAGCAGGCCAGGCCCTGAAGCGCACGGTGGTGTGTCTTTACAGACAAGCCCGGAGAGCCGGACCTCGGCTGGGCCGCCTTCACCCTCAGCAGCTCGGCAGCCCGAGGTGCGGCCGCCCCCAGCGCCTCCCGGCTCCCGGGCCTCAGCTCTCCAGAGCCTCTTTCTCTCCGTCCCTAGCCTCTGCCCCTCCATTGTGACTGTCCTGGCCCTGTCTCTCTGAGACTGTGCCTCTGTACGTGTCTGTCTCATCCCCGTTGCAGTCCCTGTCTCCTCTCGACCCCTTCTCGGTCTCCGAGCCCGTCTCTCTTTTCCTCCACCTCCCCCCGTTCTGTCTTTTCTGTTTCTCTCTTATCCGTGTCTCCTTCTGGGTCTCTGCCCGGTCCTCATCTCCACCCCTTCTCTTTTGTACACGTTTCCTCGTTGTCTCCATCTCTGTACCTGTGTCCTCTTGTCACTGCCTCCATCATTGTTTCTGTCCCCTTCTCTCCCTGTCTCTGCCTCCTCTCTGGTTCCACCTCCCTTCCCTGCCCCGTCTCGAGCTCTCTCTCTTCCCAGCCCTCGTCTCCATCCCTCTTCCTGGGCCGCCTCCGCAGTCTCCGCCGGGATGGGACCTCGCTGGGGGCGGGGCTGAGGGGCCGATCGGAATAATTCGGTTATCGGGGCAAATTGAATTAACTTCTTCACACGAGCGCCGCGGAGCCTGGCTTCCCTCCCTTCTGCCGGGCCGCAGGTGGGGAGGCCCTGACCAGCGGCTGGGACCCTTCTGCCTCGCACGAAGTGTTGGGAGGGAAGGTCTGGTCCGGACTGGGGCAGAATGGGGACTCTGGGGATGGGGTCCTGCGCATCCTCGCCCCACCCCTCTAGAGCCCAAAGAGGTCGGCTGGGACCCTTTAGGGTTGGGGTCGGGGCGGCTGGGGGCGGGGTCTGGGCAGCCCAGATCCCGCCCCCTAGGAGTTTGCCCCGCCCCACCCCCTCCACGGGGTCCTGCGCGTTAAAAGGCGCGCGGGGCCCAGCCGAGCTGCACTTGCTTTGCACACGGGCGGAGTGCAGCCGCGACGGGGCGGGCGAACTCTCGGGTGCTCACAGCCGGCCTCAGGTCCTTGGCGCCTGGCGCTAGCACCTCCATCCCTACTTCCACCCCGACCCGGCCCCCTACCCCGACCCGGCCTGGCCCGGCCCCCGCCCCCGCCCCCCGGGCCGATGGACTACTCCTACCTCAATTCGTACGACTCGTGCGTGGCGGCCATGGAGGCGTCCGCCTACGGCGACTTCGGCGCCTGCAGCCAGCCTGGCGGCTTCCAATATAGCCCCCTGCGGCCCGCCTTCCCCGCGGCAGGGCCGCCCTGCCCCGCTCTCGGCTCCTCCAACTGCGCGCTTGGCGCCCTACGCGACCACCAGCCCGCGCCCTACTCGGCAGGTGAGCGCAGCCCCAGCCCAACCCTCCCTCCAAATCCTGCGGAACCCCCTACCCCACTCGGCAAATGAATGCGACTGTCCCCTACTGACTCCCCAGTCCTTGCCCTGGCCAAACCCTCCAACACCTGAGATACCCAGTAATGCGAGGGTCCCCTCAGAAAGAATGAACTCTATCCGCTCATCCTTCACATTCCTTTCTCTCACTGCCAAATTTCTATCCTGTGCCCTTCGGGTCAAGGAACTAGATCCCCGGGTCCAGCACCGGGCCCTTCACTGGGCTCTTACCGCACCACCTGCAAAGACTGATCACCAAACGTCTCCAAATCCTGTATGTTTGAATGAGACTCCCAGCTTAGTCCAGTCAGATTCTCACCCTTATCACCCCTGTCTCCTGTGATTCATGACCCCTAGCAAGGATCCCTGCAGGCAGCTGAACTGCCCCAAATGGGAACCTTCCTAGAGCCCTGGCGCCATTAGGCCCCTCCCTCCCTCTCTTGGACCATCCGGCTTGGGCCCAGACCAGTTACCATAGCCCAAAAGGGGCTGAGGGTCATTAAACCACCTTGATTTCCCAATTCCCCTGTAGACTCTCCCAGCCAGAGTACTGCAGTCCTGTCCCTGGAGCTCTTTGATTCAAGTCCCTGCCTAAACCCTCAACCTCACTGAGCCTCTTCCTTCGTCCCCATTCTTCATATTAGAGTCCCAGCCTGCCCCACCCAACTCCTTATTGCCTTCCCTTTTGGGGACCCAAATAGAGGACTGGGGCCTGGGGTGGAGGTGGGGGGATCGGTCCCTGCATTTGGAGAAATGAGAACCAAGGAAATGCACCCTGGGATGAAGATAGGGACTGGGGAGATGGGCTCCAGATATACACAGTTCCAAGACAAGGGAAATGGGGATAAGGTAGAGAGATGGAAGCAAAGATGAGAAGATTGGAGACCCTAGGAGAAATAGGGCCCTAAGTTGGGGGAGGTAAGAATCAGGTGGTGGGGACCAGGGAAGATTAGAAATAGAAATGAGGAAAATAGGGACAGGAGTGTGGTATTGGAGACAAGGATTAAGGGATGGGGGAACATCAAGAGAGGGGACCAAGATGGAAGTTGGGGTCCTCTGGAGAATATGAAGATCTAACTGGGGTTAAAGACAGGTATGGGGAGATAGTTAGAAGCCATGTCTATGAGGCAGTGGAGACTGGGACCGGGGATAGGAAGAGAGTAGGGGTGGGGGACTGGCTTTGGAGTAGATAGGACACAGAGACCATGCCTGGGAGAAGAAGGGCAAAGAGAAGATGGAGGAACTTGGGTGGGGAGAAATAAGAGCCCTTCTCAGTGGGCATAAAGAGGAATGGCCCAAAAGGAGAAAGTTGAAAGAAAAAAGAGATATTTGGATGGAGTAAAATGGGGACCAGGGATGTGAGGAAGGGCAGAGGAAATGAGGCCTGGGAAGGAGAAAGATGGGTGGGCAGAGGGAGCCAAATCTGTACAAAGCAGAGAACCCATTGTAGGGCTGAAAATAGAGTCAGCGTGAGAGTGTCAGTGGCAGAGGGAAGACTAAGACTAGCTAGTGGGGAGACTGACAATGCTGACGAACCCTGACACCCATCCAGGGCTGGGGTGCACAGAGCAGGACCTGAAGTCAGGTTGAGACATACACACCAAGCGGAGACTTGGGAAGAAGGGTGGAATGCAGGGAGGTGGAGGGAACACGGTGGGGGTAGAGGGAGCTTGGCTGGAGGATCAGATTGCGGTTTCTTCAAAACGGCTATTGGGCCCCAGGTCTCCCAAATCCTGGTCTGCCTTTGTCCCCATAGGCTTCTTTGAGCAATACCAGAAGGCTCTGCTCTAGGCTGCCGGAACCAAGCCCAGGGACCAGGCTAGGGACCTGGGTGGTGTACAGTTCCCCTGGAACAGGATATAGTGGGCTGAGCTTGGCCTCTCACTCTCCCCACCCTCTTTGCTCCTATCCTCCTGCACACATCGTAGTGCCCTACAAGTTCTTCCCGGAACCATCTGGCCTGCACGAGAAGCGCAAGCAGCGGCGCATCCGCACCACCTTCACAAGTGCTCAGCTCAAGGAGCTGGAGCGGGTCTTCGCCGAGACGCACTACCCAGATATTTACACGCGGGAGGAGCTGGCGCTCAAGATCGACCTTACTGAGGCTCGAGTGCAGGTGAGTCTATGCCCGTGTGTGAGGGAGTGTGTGGGCATGGAAGGCGATGTGGGAGGTGAGTGCTTGACATCTGGGGACACAGTCAACTGCAACCTGGAGGTGGGGATGTACGGTCAGGGACCAGGGCATTGTCTGGGGGTGGCTGGGAAGCCAGAGGAGGCAGTAGAGCCAGGAGTTGGAGGTCCCTGGGAGACTGATCTGTTTAGCTTCGTGCTACCTCCTCTTCCATTTCTCTGTTTAAGAATTTAAGTCTCCCTCCTAGGGCAGGACGTTCAGAGTGATGCTTGAGAAGCCTGGAGAGAGGCAGGATAGGGTAGAGTGGAAGCCCCAGGTAACTGCAAGGCCAACGGTGAAGGAGTGTGCAGGCTGCAGATGTGAAAACCCTGAGGCTGGACAGTCAGAGTGTGGGTCAGGAACAGGGCCGAAGAGAACAGGGCCAGGGCAGATTCTGTTGTCTGTACAAATTCATGCACAGATGTTCAGCGGGCCGCCAATACTGGAGGCCCTGGACAAAAGGTTTCTTTGGCTCCCTAACCCCCTCTCCACCTCCCTGGGACGCTCCAGGCGGGAAGTCCCGAGCTTCCTAAAAGAGGAAATTGGGGGGCAGGGCTTAGGGTGAGGAGAGTAAAGGCAGAGTTCCGGAGACCAAGAAAGAATACTAAGTGGGGGCTGGGCGCGGTGGCTCACGCCTGTAATCGCAGCACTCCAGGACGCTGAGCCAGGTAGATTGCTTGAGCTCAGGAGTTGGAGATCAGCCTGAGCAAGAGCAAGACCCCATCTCTACTAAAAATAGAAAAAACTATCCAGGCGTTGTGGCAGGTGTCTGTAGTCGCAGCTGCTCGGGAGGTTGAGGCAAGAGGATCACTTTAGCACGGGAGTTTGAGGTTGCTGTGAACTATGACGCTATGGCAGCCTACCGAGGGCGAAGGTGAGACTCTGTCTCAAAAAAAACCAAAAAAAACAAAAAACTACTACAGACTACTAGGAGGCAGTGGGATCCGGGGACGAATGAATCCCAAGGGCAAGAACCTAAGGATCTGGAGGAAGGGGCCGGTGGAGAAGAGGAGAGTGCGGAGGGTAACAGGCGGTGGGGATGTGGGCGGAGGGTGCGGGGGTGCTGCGGGCGAGGGGCTGATGCTGGGAAGGCAGTGGGCCACTCGGACCAGTTATAATCCGGGTCAATCCTTTCCGGACGGAGGTCTCAGCGGCCCCCGACTGATCCCGTGCGTTCTCTGAGGCTGGTCCAGACTGACTGGCCCCTGTGCCCGCAGGTTTGGTTCCAGAACCGCCGCGCCAAGTTCCGCAAACAGGAGCGAGCGGCCAGCGCCAAGGGCGCGGCAGGGGCGGCGGGCGCCAAAAAGGGCGAGGCGCGCTGCTCATCCGAGGACGACGACTCCAAGGAGTCCACGTGCAGCCCCACGCCCGACAGCACCGCGTCGCTCCCGCCTCCGCCAGCGCCGGGCCTGGCCAGCCCGCGCCTGAGCCCTAGCCCGCTTCCCGCAGCTCTGGGTTCCGGCCCCGGCCCCGGGCCACAGCCGCTCAAGGGCGCGCTGTGGGCCGGCGTGGCGGGGGGCGGGGGCGGCGGGCCTGGCGCGGGCGCAGCGGAACTACTTAAGGCCTGGCAGCCAGCGGAGCCCGGGCCTGGACCCTTCTCTGGGGTTCTGTCGTCCTTTCACCGGAAGCCTGGCCCCGCCCTGAAAACCAATCTCTTCTAGCCGCCGGCCTCTGGAGGCTTCAAAGCCAGGCCCCAGAGATGTCCCTGCCCCACCAGGACCTGAAGGAGTCCCTCCCTATCCTGGCCACCGGCCTGGAAGTCCCTTCCGTCCCCACCGTGACCCCTAGGTGTGTCCTCCCCAGCTTTGAAGACCACGTCAGGGCCACTCTCATCCTCACCCACTCCCCCACCAGCAGAGTGGATGCTCTTCACTAAACCCCGTATAGGAGAGCCCAGATCCCTTCCTAGCCTGGCTTTCTTTGGATCAGGGAGCAAATATTGCCTTCCTCTAACAGAGCCCAAATGTAAGGGTCCTCGAGGAGGAATGGTGCACCCGTTTCCCTGGCTCTGCAGCTGGCTGGGTCACTTCTTACCTTGGTGACTATCAGTGCCCACCACTGCCCCGCCCCTCGAGCCCCACCCACACTGTCCTCACTTGTGCAGTCTGGTCATCACTGGATTGTCACAGCCTGAAGGTTGCTACCATCAATTCATCCCTCACTTGTCCCCTCCCATCCCTAGCCAGTGTGGCACAGAGGGTGAACCTGTTAGAGGAGTGGTGGGGCTGCTCTGGGAACAAGACTGAGGAGTTGCCTTTTTCCTTTTGGTTCCTTTTCTTTGAAAAACTTGTAATTTATTGAGGTGAGTTTTGCTCAATCCAAATAAAACTTAATTTATTGAGGACATTATGCCAGCAACCCTTCTGAGTGACCAGGGTGAGGATAGGCTGCCTGAAGAACCCTGTTCCAGGTTACTACTAACAAGGGAACCATCCCCCATGCCATCCCCAGCGAAGGGCAGTATAGACCAGGAGACAGTAAGAACTAAGCAAACTGGCACTTTATAGCCAATATCCTGCCCCCCACAACCCCAATAATATTAAGTCCCCTCCCTCCCCAAACCCACACAGAAAAGCTTAAATAAACACAAGCCCGGTCCTTGGGCTATTCCTTCATTTCCGGATGGACGGATACCCCTTGGAGTAAGGGTTTGGGGAGGTCCTACCTAGCAGAACTCCTCCTCCCCTGTAGTTCAGGCCAGTGGAGGGCAGCAAAAACAGCAGTGAAAGGGAGAACCCAGACGTACCCAACTGGACCCCCATAGGCACCTTGGGGCTGGAAGGGGGGGTCCAGGAAAAGAAGACAGCATCAGAGTAACCAAGTCCCTGGTAACTATGGCAACTGGCCTCTATAGCCCTGGCCCAAAAAGGGATGGGGCAGAATACCCTAAAAAGGGCATTCCAAGTAATTGGGCAGTAGGGAATGCAGTTCCCCAATAAATAGGCAGAGAGGGCCATAGCTGGGCCTTTCCAGGGTGAGGAGAGGAGCTGAGTTCCCAGCTTGAAGGTGCCTCAAGGTCACTTGCTAAGCTGCAGAGTGTCCAGAAGGAGGCGCTTGTGAGCTGGATCTTGTACTCCAGCCTCCTCCAGGTCCTCCTCTGTGATGTCACTGTAAAAATAAGAGAGGCTAAGAGATGAGTTGAGAGGTTCCTGAGGGCACATAACCCTGCCCCTGCAGCCTGACCCACCCCACCCACCTCCAGGCTGGCCCCACCTGAGAAACTCCAGGTCATCCCAGCCATTGTGTACCAGGCCCTCTTCATAGCGCTCCAAGCCAATGGCCCGCAGCCAGGCACCCATGCCTGCCTCACCTAGCCTGCTGGCCCGCCCGCCCTGCGGGCATGGAGCCTGAGGAAACAGGGCATGTCAGAGGGAGCACTGAGGGTGTCCCCCCAAACACCTGCTGACAAGCACATTCTACTACATGTTCTGTGGGGAAGGGAGGCGAGGACTGGGGCTGATTCATGTGTCTCCCAACTCCCCAGTGTCCATCTCAGGGCAGAGGGGTCACCAGAGAATGCTGAATGGTAGAGTGAAAAGATACCACAGTCCATGAACAAGCACACTCCTCAGGCACACACAGCCAGCCAGCCGGCCACCGCTAGTAGTCCACACACCTCCTCTGCCAGGTCCTCCTGAATGCTCTCTCGGATGCGTGGTGGAG
Organism: Nycticebus coucang; assembly: GCF_027406575.1. NCBI lineage: Eukaryota > Metazoa > Chordata > Mammalia > Primates > Lorisidae > Nycticebus > Nycticebus coucang. Next base: position 65,206,117 of record NC_069793.1, on the reverse strand, counting down.
GGAAGCTGAGGGGCCGGCCATAGTCTGAGGGCAGTCCCCGGGGTGGTGGCTGCAGCTCCAGGGGGCTGGGAAGGAGTGCTGAGCGTCCAGGCCCAGCAGGAGCATAATCCACCTCACTCAGTGTCTTGGCCATCTGAAGCACGGAGCAGGACCGGTCATCCCCACTAGCTACTTCTCCCAGAAAGGTGCTGGTGGGTGAAGAACTGGGGGGGAGTGGGGGCCTTGGATGGGCCTTGGGAGGTGGTGGGCCTCGAGCCTCGCCCCCAGTGCGGGCCCGGACCACTGACCCTGGCAAAGGATCCAAGCTAGGGGATAGGAAGAGAGCTGAATCTGGCAGTGGTGGGGGTGGAAAGTCTGGAGGGGGCAGTGTGCCCCCAGATTCCTCATCTGATGAATTCCCCTCTCCCAGATGAGGAGACTGATGGCGCCCAAGCTGTGGAGCAGGCACCGTGATGGCCACTTTGTTCTTGGTGGCAGGTGGGATAGGGGTCCTGGCAGGTGAGGGTGGCTCTGGAGGCAGCAGTTGGTGTGGGACCCCTTCAAGGACGTAGTAGGCAGGATTATTGAAGCTATTCTTGGGTGGGGGGGGCACCACCCCTTCTGGTTCAGGAGTCCCCTCTGGCTTCAACCTGGGTTTGGGAGCAAGAGAACTAAGTCAAGACCCATAAACCCAAGATGAAGGCAATGGGTACAGTGGAGAGAAAACTGGACAGGACTCAGAACACAGGGACCCCTAGACTTTTCACATGACCTCAATCACATCACTCACCCTCTTCCACCCTTGGTTTTCTGATCTCTAAAGTCAGGGAAAGGGATGCTTTGAATGAATACCCCAGACTCTCTTCCCATTGCTAAGATTCGCAGATCATTTATGACTTTGTAACTGTGAAACCTGAGCTTGAATGGGTGAGAACAGAGTTGCCAGACAGCTGGGCAAGAGACCTCTTAAGAAAGTGACAGGCAGATTTGGAAAGCCAAGCCTTTACAAAGTTGATTTACTGAGGAATCTAACTCAGAGACTCAGGCTGATTTTACTCAAGCCTGGGGATAAAACCCAAACAGCTGATAATAGCTGAAAATGAGGGGAAAAACACTAAACTGTACCTAGGAGTTTTGAGTTGAAGCGGCAATTTAATATAAATAGAATGCAAGCCTCACTTTCCCAAGGTGTGACACACAGAACATCAGTTCCCCAGGACATTAATAGATACTACATGAGAAAAAAGTTTCCTAGCCTTTTAAGTTTGGGAAACTATATTAAACAGAGTTGAAAAGAGATTTCCTTCCTGTCCACATGCTCAGAGCTTTTGCTAATACTAATGTGCACTGGGATATCTTTTCTTTTTTCTTTTTTTTGAGATACAGTCTATGTCACCCTAGGTAGAGTGCTGTGCCGTCATAGCTCACTGCAACCTCAGACTCTTGGGCTTAAGTGATTCTCTTTCCTTGGCCTCCCAACTAGCTGGGACTACAGGCACCCACCACAATGCCTGGCTATTTTTTTGTCGCAGTTGTCATTGTTGTTTAGCAGGTCTGGGCCAGGTTCAAACCCGCCTGCCTCGGTGTATGTGGCTGGCATCCTAACCACTGAGCTTTGGGCACCGAGCCAACTAGGAATATCTAAGAAAAGAATCTAGCAAGAATTTCCCAAACTCATTTGATCACAAACCAATTTCTAGCAGAGCCTCTTGTAGTACAGAGTTCCCCAGAATGCACACTGAGAAAGCCTATGCTGAGCCATATGCCTTCTCCAAACAGAAGGCTCAAGCTAGGTCTGTTTATACAGAGGAACTTTTTCAAAAACAATTTCTTTTATTTTTTCTTTTTTTTTTTTTTGTAGAGACAGAGTCTCACTGTACCGCCCTCAGGTAGAGTGCCATGGCGTCACACGGCTCACAGCAACCTCTAACTCTTGGGCTTACACGATTCTCTTGCCTCAGCCTCCCAAGCAGCTGGAACTACAGGCGCCCGCCACAACGCCCGGTTATTTTTTGGTTGCAGTTTGGCCGGGGCTGGGCTTGAACCTGCCACTCTAGGCATGTGGGGCCGGCGCCCTCCCCATTGAACTACAGGCACCGCCCTCAAAAACAATTTCTAATTCCACTTTTAAAGACAGAACTGAGAGGAAAGGCTGACGATGCTGCCTTTGACTCAGAGAGCCACACCTAATGGAGGCCTGACTGGCTAAAGTGGTCACAGGCCCAAACAGCAGATGCTCCCCAGGCTGGCCCTGAAAGCTGAGCATGGTGGTGGCTAGTGTGTATGTGGAGCGGGAGTAGAGCTGCTTCTTACCTGGGGGTCAAGGGCTCCTCCCGGGAAGCTGCTCTGGGTGGGGCTGGGGGCCTCCCAGTTGGTGGTGGTTTCTCTGGTTCTTCAAATAACTTGGACAGTGGGCAGGAGGCCTCTGTGGAGGCTGGCTTGCGGCTCCCTGACCTGCCAAGGGTACACAAGAGAGGGGAGATGAAGGATAAAATAAGGCTGACCAAAAGCCCCCAGGTACCCCTTCACATGACATTCAACACAGGCCCAGCTCACCTGGGCTCCTGGCTGCCTCGGGACACAGAGGAGGCTTTGCTCTTTGCTCCTGCCTCATCCTTATCAATGCTGATCCACTCTGAGGGGGAGGGATGGGGAAGGGAGACTCAGAGAGGACTCAAGCTCCTGGATCCCACAGATACCCACTGGGCCTCCCAGACCCTTTTCAGCTACTCCTCTTGGCAGGCCCACCCCCAAGTGTAGCTGCAGAACCTCAAAGTAAACCAGGGATTCCAACATGGCCCTGCCCTGGGTCCTCTACTGCTAGACCTGCCCATACCACCCCATCTCATGCCCTATACTTCTCCTAACAAAGCCCCCACCGTAGAGCCTCTCACGGGTGCCCAGGCGCTCCGTGGGCACCCGCACCTTCATGGAGCCACGGATGTTGCCTGTCTCCTCGCCTCGGTGGGACAGGAAGGTCAGGAACTGCTGGGCCGTGCTGCCAATCATGGACTTAAGTGCAACCACACATTCCCCTGAGGGGCAGATGAGACAGACCAACAAATTACCGTGCCACTCTAGGACCCCACCTGGCTTCCTGTGTCCTCCCATACCCCTCACCATAGGATTCATAGCCGTCCATGGACTTGACTGTGAGCAGAAGGTGCTGGTCCTGCAGGTACTCGATGTCAGCCAGAATTGGCTTGAGCTGGGAGGTGGAGAGGCCCAGTGAGGAGCAAATCCCAACTCCTACCTCCTGTTCCTCCCACATACTGCCCGGACACCACTTACTCCTTTGGGTAATCTGGGCTCACTCACACTCAACTCTTAAGGAAGGATCCCAAACTTTTAAGGCTGACAACACAGCCCTGCATAGACCTTTCTTATTTTTTCTTTTTTTGGAGAGAGTTTCACTGTGTTGCCCTTGGTAGAGTGCAGTGGCGTCACAGCTCATAGCAACCTTAAACTCTTGGGCTTAAGCGATTCTCTTACCTCAGCCTCCCAAGTAGCTGGGACTACAGGCACCCACCACAATGCCCGGCTATTTTTTTGGTTGTTCTTGTTGTAGTTGTTGTTTAGCAGGCCCAGGCCAGGTTCAAACCCCCCAGCCCTGGTGTATGTGGCCAGTGCCCTAACCACTGAGCTACGGGCACCGAGCCTGCATAGGCTTTTCTTAGCACTTAGCATCACTGTAACTAATTTTCTGAGTCCCCAATGGCCAACACAGGATCTGATATTTAGCAAAGACTCAAGAGCTATTTGATAAATGAATGAACAAACTGCAATGTGGTTCTGCACTCCCCAAATGAAGCAAATGCCCTTACTCTCATTCCTGCCCAGCCAAACACACACATCCATGCACTCACACACACACAGAGACTGCTGGCCCAACCCTCCTGCCCAGGCAAATTCCTCAACATCTTCTTCTGCAGTTTCAGTGCCCTTATCACAGCCCAGGCCCTCCCACAGCCTCACCGTGGGCAGCTGGCGGGAGGACCACTGCACTTTGAGGAAGTTGATGTTGTCACTGCTCTGGGCATCATTCTCGAAGCTCTTCTTGTACTCTGGAGTGGGGGTGGGGGACACCTAACTTAGTACCACCGCCCAGATTTCCCTCCCCCTAAGTAGGAGCCTGACTGCTCTGGACGCCTCCTGGCCTCTCATCACCCCTGGCCCACACCCAGCCCTGGGTCCTGCCTCTGACCCTCCAGGCAGGTGGAGTAGAACTCAATGAAGAACTTGGTGCGGCTGGCTGTCTTCACAATGGCCTCGATGCTCTCAAACTCAATATAGGCCTGGTCTGAAGTCTTTGAAAGCCCTGAGAGGAATAGGAGGAGAGCAGAGAGGGCATGAGAGCATTACAGGAGGAATGGGACAGAGAGGCATGACAGAACAGGAGGCAAGGCCAGGAGGGGCTTCCACAATCCCAAGCCCAGACTCTAGACCAGCGCAAAGAGACAATCCAAGGATGAAAAGCCCATAGAAGAAGTCTGGGACCCAGACTGTCTGAGGGCTTACTCCTTAGCAACCTGCTCTCCTAGCCTACTCAGCAGCATGCCTGTGGCCCCAGGCAGACACAGACATGTATACACTCATGGACGCACTCAGGCACACACATCTTGTGATAGCCCAGGTACACATACACGCTTAGACACCCTCACACATCACATTTTCAGAAACATCCCTGCACTCACATGTACACATACCCAAACACACAAATACACTTACGTAGAATCAAGCTTATGCACATCCCAGGCCAGGTTCAAGGCCCTGAACCCCTAGGCCACCACCTGTGCCCACCCAGATGTGCCATATCCACAAGCACATCCAGAACAATCACCTTTCTTGGAGATAAACTGAGAAGTAACTCCAACCTCAAATGTCCCAAACACAGGGGAGTGGTCACTGGTAACGATGTCATCAGTGCAACCTGGGCAGGGGGCATAGGAATGGAGGCTTAGATGAAACAGGAAACATCCCTACTATCTGCTCCTTCCTCCCTCCCAGGATTTCCCATCACCCTGCCGGAAGGCTCTGACCATAAGAATTGCAGATGATATGAGTTTCAGGGTAGGATTTCCACAGAATTCGGTCACACCATGAGGGCACATTGGTCCGGACCTGGGACAGGGGTTGGCAGCATGGTCAGAGCTGACATGTGGGGACTGCTTGGCACAGCACCCCCTAGAAGGGAGGCATCTCCACACTTCCATTCACTAGGCCCTAACGCCCACCTCCCTCCTGGGATCCTCACAATACCAGGATTCCTTGAAGGCCTCAGAGGGCCATAGAGGCTGGAGTGACAACTGCAAAGACCCAGACCCTTGAACTCCCCCCTCTTGATTCACTGCAGGCCTGGGGGGCCCCTAAGGCTCATGTCATTCCTGGCTCACCCCAGTTGGCTTCTGCTTGTGCCAGGCATACGTATCCCGGGAACCTCGCTCGTAGCGGTAGGTGGGTGGAAAGGATATCTCTTCCTCACCTAAGGAAAGTAGGGGACAGGTGGGGTTCAGGGCCCTGAAACCCAGAGATCCTACCAGCCCTCTAGCCCTCAGAAACCACCTGTGAGGCCCATACTCACTAAATCGAAGGAAGACCTTGTGCTTCTCTCGCTCTAAGTTAAGCTGGTCCACCCTGAGGAGGGGCTCAAACTCCTTCCTGCTGATGTAGTTCAGGATCTCCTGGGGTGGTGAACACAAAGGCTGCATGGTCAGAGGATAATCCTCTTGAACCAGAGCCAGGGGTGACAGCCCTCCTGGCCCCCAGCCTCCTATCTGCCACCAGCAGGACCCTGCTCACACCTGGATATCCATGTCCAGGCGGTAGTTGAGGTCTCCAAACCAGAAGAGGTGAGTGAAACGCAGAGAGATGTCAAAGGCACTGAGCTGCCGGTCGCCCAGCGAGAGCAGCCGCAGGATGTCCAGGTAGTTCTGGTTCCGCCTGTGGTGAGGGGCAGGGGACAGGCCCCCAGGTTCAGGACTTAGCAGTAAGCAGAAATGTTAAGTAGTCTCTGAGGTAAGGGTCAGGAACAGACAGAGGGTCTTGGGTTGGGATAAAGGAGGAGAAGGGGCTCTCCTGGGACAGGGCCATCGGTCGGTCATAGACTGTGATATGGGAGAGAGATAGGTCTCAAGTGAATAGGGGATGGGCAAAAAGAGACCACTGAGAATGTTCCCCCTCACCGAGCAGTCTTCTCATTTCCGGAGGTGAGATGACAATTCACAAAACCAAATGAGGTGCCATTGAACATAAAGGAGACACCCACAGCTCCCTTGTTTCCTGTCAAGGCAAGCAAGAGAGGAAGCCCTGGGTCACCCTCACAGGGCTCCCAACTCTTTCCCTCTGCCCCTCAAAGCAGCAGTGAGAAGATCCTACCTTCCCACTCCACAGATGCTAAGAGGCAGGGAGGCCCCTGAATATAGACCCACATCCCCCTTGAGGATCCTCATGGGGCACACATGGTCTGTCTGGATGGCCAAGTTGGCTGGTATGTATGCACAGAACCCCTGGAGATCATGAGAGATCCCAAAAGTAAGCTGAAAAGCCTTGCAGCTCCCAAGCAGAATGTGTCAGGAGAAGTAAGCAGGAGACCTGGGCAATGGGCCTGGCTCCACCTCTTGCTTGCTGTGTGGCCTTGGACAGGTCACTTAACCACTCTGGATTTGAGTTATATCATCTATGAAAACAGCAAGTGTCCTAGCCTTGCCTTCCTGGTAGGGCTAGAAAAGATTTAGAATATGAATATGCTTTTCAAAGTTCAAAATACCCTATATATGGGGAAGCTGAGACCACCAAAAAGGAGAAGCTCCTGGGCTGGAGAGGAAACAGGAGGCACGACTCTGTCACCCTCCAGAGCCCGCCCACCCTGCTTACCCAAGGTGTTGGCAATGCCAGTCTTCACACTAGATGTGCTGACATGGCTGATGCGGTTCTCATGCTCTGGCTTGACCAGCACAGCCACCTTGATGTTCCACAGGGACTGCATGGCAATCTGTGGAAATGGTGTGAGGTCACCCCTGCCCTGGTGCACCCACTGTCCCCAGCCTACACTATAACCATTCTGCCCATCACAGGATAAGGTCTGCTACCCTTCTTCTCAAGGGACCAGAGAGAATGGTCCCTGTCATAGCATGAAGGACTCAGGGTGGATCTCCCAGAGGATATGCCCAGGGACCAGAGGGAAAGCCAGTCAAGCTGTGCTTCCCACCTACGTCACCCACGAAGTCAAGTTTGAGGGTAGTGTCTGAGGACAGAGGACTGGATAAGATGAACCCCTCCCCTCACCGGACGGTAATCCAGATCTGTGAGTTCCTTGAGGCCCCCGCGCAGCAGGTCCAGCCACTCACGGTCACCCACTGAGTTCTCCTGGGTCCCAAAGACATAGATGTCATGGGGTATGGTCACAGTGACCTCATCTAGGGTCTTCCCCAGACCCTTTGATGTGAACCAGGATGTCACATTTTTTGGAGGCGGAACACTTCCTGGAGGTGAAGGGGATTAGGAGGAGGTCAGGCCTAGGCCCTAGGGCCATCCCTTTCTCCCACCCCATCCCCAGCCCAGGCCTGACCCATGTTCCAGGTGCCTATGAAGACAGAGATCATGTCGGGCTCGTCCTGCTTAGAGTGCTTGTTCTTCATGAGCTGCAGCAGCTGGCAGAAGGCCTCCCGCTTCTGGGGACGGTAGCCAGTCAGGGGCAGGTAGGCAGCCAGGTACAACCTCCCCCCAGCCCCCAAACAGGGATATCCTGCTAGATGGCGAGTACCATGAGTGCCTGGATTACTACTATATACCCACCGTTCAAACATGCAACAAGTGCTATTAAATGTTCATTGAATGAATATTTGAATTGATCCTCAGGCCACCCATTCTCAACACTCTCCCTGCCAGACCCACTCTGACAGGAGGGATGACATGTCCACATCATGTGTTCCCTCTCTTCCCATGCAATGGGGCACACCGGTCTATGGAGTCCTGAAGCCCTTTGTTTGCTGGCCCAGCCTGTTGCTCACCCGAGCACTGACAAAGATGAAGTCCTTGCGCTGGGTCCGGTCCTTCTCCTTCTCAAACACAACACCCAGCTTGTTTTGGACACGCTGAGACTTAATGAGCTGGCGGACTAAGGGATGGAGGACAGGTCAGACAGGCCTGTACCCCCTTACTGGGGGCTCCACCTGTCCATCCTCCCAGATCTAGCCCTGGCTCACTGCGGTCGTGCGCAAAGGTTGTCCAGTCCTCTTGAGAGTCCCGTTGTCTCCGCAGCAGCACCAGCCGCCCACCTTCCACATCTACACTCAGAGTGAATTTCTGAGACTTCCCAATCTTGGTCAGGTCACCCAAGGTCACATCTAGCTTCACCTGAAGGCCGGGAGGTAGGGAGGCTGCTGATAAGATCTCAAGGGCAGGCAGCACCCCCTTCACCTCCAACTTCCCTGTGTCCCTGAGGTCCACCTGCCACATACCTCAAAGGCCTGCACAGGAATGGTCTTGGCCTTACGTGTGGACGGCTGCAGCGGAGCCGGGGGTGCTGTGGAGCTCATGTCCTGTAGGGCCTTCAGAGCCTGAAGGGGGCAAGGGCAGGGTACAGTCAGGGAACACACCGAAAGGCTGGAGTAGTAGGGGGCATGGATGATGTTGGAGTCAAGGTTAAGCTGTAGCTTTAGGGCCTGAGATCAATGCCAAACCAGTGAGAATGGGGGTGTCAAGGGTCAAAGGTGAGGAGTCAGGCCACCTTCTTCTGGATGCCTGACAGGAAGTCCTTTAGCACTGACAGTTTCAGCACCAGGCTCTCAAGTTCCTGCTCCCCAGTCTGTGGCAGGTTCTAAGGGGAGAAGGAACGAAGCCTGTATATGAGTCTCCTAAGCAGGAGTCCCACCCCCACCCCACCCCCGCTCCAGATATCAAACCCACCTCCCAGAAGTCTCCCTACAGTCCCACCTGCTGCTGCAAAAGGCGGGTCACCATGGGTGAGCTCTGCTGGTCAAACACCTTGGACAGGATCTCCAGGCCCGACAGGACCTTGTCCACCTCACTAGGGGAGACATCAGGTCAGAAGAACTCCCCACCCTGACCTAAGTACAGGGAAGGGGACACTGAATGTAAAGCCTCTATCTTCCCCACGAGGACACAAGTGTACAGGTTAGGAGGCAAGGAGAAGTTTACTGTTCAGGGTCAGGGTTAGAGGTCAGAGGTCAGGGCATCTGTGCAGCAAGGGAGTAGGTAAGGACAGGTCAGAGGTAAGGATGTAGTACATGGGGCTGGATGTCTCAGATACCTGTGCAGCCTCCGGCATGAAGTGGCGAGGGTGCGGGTGAGGTGGGGCAGGTTGCTGGCTCCACCCCGCACAGCCTCCAGGTCCAGTCCGTAGCTACCCTTCAGGTACTCATGTGAGATGGTGCTCAGCCCATTGGGAGCACTTCAGAGAGGGGTATAAGTCAGTGGAGGTCCTGCTGACTTATCTCAGGACCCACACCCTACCCCCCTACCCCTACAGGAGAGGGTACTGGTGGCAATCAAAGCCGGATAGATCAGGGTATCTGCCTCTGGGCAGAGATGGGATGAGGATCCCTAGGGCTGCTTAGAAGTTCTCCCATCTTTGATAGGGAAGTAGTTCTCCGAGGAGAAAGGGACTTCCTACTCAGTGGAGAGGATGGGGGTCTCACCTCTCAGCAGCTGAAGTTGTGGGAGTCTCAGGTGCTGGCAGAGGGCTGCTGGGCCCCGTTGGGGCAGAAATACTGGTGGAACCGGAACGCGGGGGCAGTGGGGGCTTCTCATCCTCCCCATCTGTGTGTGGACAGAGGTCAGTGGGGCAGCAGATTTGACTGCTCCCACCTTTAGGGGACTATGGGGGAAAGCCACAGCTGACAGCAACTTCCATGGACAGAGGTAAAGGGCTCCAGTGTCATAGTTAGGGCTTAAGAAGGGAGGACAGGAAGAGGCAGGTAGCGTCCTGGCAGCAGCAGGGAAGGATCTGCACACGGAGCAGTACCTGAGGCATCACGGTCATCTGGCAGGTCTGGCTCCCGCTCCCCCTCTACAGGCAGCAGCAGGGCGCACACAAGCCCCTGGTTTGGCTGGGTGTACAAACCGATGAGCTCGCCAAGAGTCTGGAAGCGGCGCACTGGCACACCCTGTGATGTCTGCAGGCCAGCAAGTTTGAGAGGACGGGTCAGCCACCAGGTCTCAAAGACCAGATCAAGGTCAGGGTCAGGGGCCCAGCCTCCTACCTGCACAGCCAAGAAGTCTTCTCCATCAGGCAGAATACGATATGTGTGTACATGCTTCTGATACCTGATGGCAAGGCAGGGTTGGAATCTGTCACCCCCAGGCTGGGGTCTAAGCCTCAAAACACCCCTTCTTCCAGCCACCAAGTTTAGTCTTCTAGTCTCCTGAGCTTGGTTTCCTAAAACCACTTGCCCAGGCTGCCCAGGGAAAATGATGAGGCCAATCCACTTCCACCCTCCTAGTGTCGCCAGAAAGAGCAGGGATGACCAGAACACCCACCCCCTGAGACTTACATAGACTCCACCCCCACCACAGAGCCCAGGAAGCAACAGGCAGCTCTTTTGTGGCCTCCACAGCTGTCTAAACAGCCCCCTGGGCTGTAGTACCAGTCTGGGCCCCCTGCCAGAGTAGGAGTCCTCAGAAGCCTGGTTAGCCTCTGTTTGCACTTATGGGCAATGTACTAACATGTGTGTGCACCTCCTGTGTTTATGTTAGTGTCTGGTTCTGCCGGAGTTGGGTGTGTACAGGACAGTTTAGCTGGAGAATGTGGGTGCATTACTCTAGGCTTCTCCCTGTCCCTAGACGCCAGGAAATCTGAAGGCCCCCCATGGGAGACCTGGGCCTCTAGAAGCCCCAAGGGTGCTGACAGACGGCAGCAACAGCTGAGTAGGTGACAGCTGAGCCAGACATCCTCTCAGTGGGGGATGGAAGGTACACTTCCCCAAGGAGTCACCCAGGCCTATGTATATTGGGTAGGAAGGGGATCAAATGCCTATTTGAGACCCCACACCTGGGCCACAGTGCCATTCCATCTCCTTCAGGGGCTCTCTTGCTTATGCTGGGTAGGTAACTGTGTATGATTAGGTATGTTCGTTTGTATACAACAACATTTGCATACCCTTAACAGAACTGTCTCTGTGACAGGCTGGGTAATCAGCACCTGTATTATCTCATTTAATTCTCACATTGTGAAGCAGATATTATAATTATCCCCATTCTAAAGCTCAGGATAGAAGCTATAAGATGGAAAGTGATTTGGTTAAGGTCACAGAGCTAATAAAAGGCAGAGCAGGGACTTGAAACCACAGCAAAAGCAAGATCCCATATCCTGCCCTGCTGGTCAGATTCCCTGTGCCTGTTGGGGCAGGGATATGTCTTGAATGCTCTCCATGTACATGAGGGTGTGCATGCAGGTAAGCAAGTATGTGTTTGTTTGGGATATCTAAGAAATGACCAATTTACAATCTTACCCTCAGTTACCTGAGATGCAAAGCTAAAGCCCCTACACACACAGACACACACACACACAAATACATATACATATACATATATATATATATATATTTTTTTTTTTTGTGAGAGAGAGTCTCACTCGATAGAGTGCCATGGCGTCACAGTTCACAGCAACCTCAAATTCGTAGGGTCAAGCGATTCTCTTGCCTTAGCCTCCTGAGTAGCTGGGACTACAGGTGCCTACCACAACACCCAGCTATTTTTAGAGACGGGGTCTCGCCCTTGCTCAGGCTGGTCTCAAACCCGTCAGCTCAGGCAATCCGTCCGCCTCAGCCTCCCAGATTGCTAAGATTACAGGCATGAGCCACTGCACCTGGCCTGAAGCCCCCACATATAGACAGACCCCCTCACCCCACTAATTCTCTCCCCTGGCAATGGAGCCTGGATTTTCCCTGTCCTGGGATAGTAATGCTCCTCACCCAGACACAGGCCCCAGCTGTCCCCTTCCCACTCAGCAGTTGATCCAGCACCTGCCTCTTTCCCCTCCCTAATTAGGGGGTACGCCTCAGAGGGGGCCAGGCCAGGTCGCAGGACTCCTAGAATACTCATGTGCCCAGGCTGTTCCTTATCAGTCTCCCCAAACCAGGTCTCAGACTTGAGGCATAAGCTGAGACTTGTAGGGTCCCTTCTTCATCATGTCAACTGCTAGACCAGAGTTTTTCAGCCTCTGTACTACTGACATTTTGGGTTGCATACTTTTTTTTTTGAGATAGAGTCTCACTATGTCACCCTCAGTAGAGTGCTATGGTGTCACAGCTCATAGCAACCTCAAACTCTTGGGCTTAAGCGATTCTTTTGCTTTAGCCTCCCAAGTAGCTGAGACCACAGGCACCCGCCACAGTGCCTGGCTATTTTTTGTTGCAGTTGTCATTGTTGTTTAGCTGGGGCCAGGTTCGAACCTACCAGCCTCAGTGTATGTGGCTGGCACCGTAACCACTGTGCCACAGGCCCCAAGCCTAGGCTGCATACTTCTTTATTGTAGGGGGCTGTCCTGTGCACTATAGGATGTTTAGCAGCACTCCTGGCTTCTACCTACTTACTAGCTGCCAACAGCCATCCTACTTGTGACAACCAAAAATGTCTCCCTTGGTCTAAGCCAAAACACACTACCCAAAGATGTCAGGAGAACAAAAGGAGAAAGAGGGAACAGAGAGGTGCTTGTGAGAGAGCCCACTGGGGTGGTGAAGACCATGACTACATCTAAACAAAGCAGCCCCTCACAGATTCCCACTCACTACTTCCCACTCCAGAAGCCCACTTGGTGTCAGACTGCAGGGCAGGAGTACAGGTCAGGGTGAAAACTGCAAAACTGAGAGTACCAACCCACCCAACACCACTGCCACAAAAAAAGCCCGTACAGGTACAGGCCACAGGGCCCAACCCACTCAGGGAAGTGCCAAGTCTAGCCCTACTCTCAGTACTCATAGCTCAGGGCTAGAACTGCCAGATAACCCCAGCTCAAGCCCAGAGCCAAGCCACACACCTTCGCTCATTGATTCATGACCTAATGGCATGGTCAAATACAGCCTCACCCTCTGCCTCCCCAAGCTCTCCTCTCACCAACCACCCCTATCAGCCATACACAGCTAGGCAGAACCCAAGAGCACGGAAAGGAGCCCTCCTTACATACCCCTCAGTCCCTCTGCCCCGTCCTGCCCCTGCCCAGCACTCAGACATTCAACCCCTACCCACATTAAACATAACTGCACACACTATGGACTGCACATCCTCACATCTCTTCTACCTGCAGGATGTCTAATAGGGTCTGCCTGCATTTTTCCCCATCACAGCCACCCTGGGCTGCACGCAGAACTCCACATCCTCTGCCCTCAAGGTCCCTGAAAAAGTGCTCTGCAGACACGCCGCAGGAAGGAAGTACCCCCTGCATCCTTCCTCAGCCCCAGGATAAAGTCAACTCTTGGGGGTGGAGGCCAGGCTGGCCAACCCGGGCCCTCCCCACACACTCATTGAACCTCCCGGCCGTAACCCCGCACCCCCATGCCGCCCCACTCACAGGACGCAGAGCGCGAAGGCCCCTGCCACGCTCTCACTGTCTCGGACCAGGAAGCTGCCATCGCGGCCCGCCCGGGCCAGCAGCTCCTCCGCCGCAGCGCGGCTCAGATCACGGTGGTACCAGGGCGGGGCCGGGCTGCCCAGCGCGCCCCCGGTGCCCACGCCCCCCGGGCCCGGCGCCCCGCAAGCCATGGCCCGCGCGGGGCTCAGCGCCGCCCGCGCCCGCCGCCCCGTGCCATCGGCCCCGGGACGCTCGGGGCTGAGGCTGGGGCCAGGCCCGGGTCCCGGACCTGAGGATCCGCGGGCTGGACAGAGCTGGGGATCCGGGTTCCGCGCTCCGCCACGCAGGCCGCCTAGTTCGCCGCGCAGCCGCCGCCGCCAGCAGCGCCGGCCTCAACTTGAGGAGAAAGAAAAGTTTGTTCAGGGGCGGAGGGGGAGGGGCGGGAACGCAGCGCAGCGCAGGGCGGCTGGCCCCCTCCCCCTCCGCTCGGCACACGGCCCAGACCACCCCTGCCCCCAACCTCTTTCCGCGGGGTTGATGCCCCACATTCCCGCAGGGCCAGGGACATTTCAAACCCCACAATGATCCTGCCCCTCATCACCAACCTGAAGAGATCCAGTCCCCCAACGCCCCTTCGAAGGTGAAGTCCCCCGCCCTGCATCCCGATACCTCGGGGCCCTAGTAGCCCCTGGAGAATCCAGCCCTCTTCGGTACTCTCAATGGTATGACCCCTAACACAACCCAAAGGTCTAACTCCACTAAAAATCCTTTCCACTGGGCCCCCGTACAGCCTTTCTAGATCCCAGATCCAGGATGGACCTACCCCCATTCCTCTCCCCTTCATCCAAGCGGGCAGGACCCCCAACTCCTGTGAAATCCAGCCGCCTCTTGGATCTGAGCCCCCAACTCCACCGGGTCCGTTCCCGGGCAAATCCCACCCGGGGGATCCCCTCCATAGAGTTCCGACTTCCCACACACCCAAGACAAGTTCCAGTGTCCTGGGGCCCCTCACTCATTGTCCCCGGCAACCCCTCCCCGCCCGGCAGAGCCCTTCCCCCTCTCGGCCAAGTTCCCTGGCACCACCACCCCCACACACCCACAAGCCCGGGCCTTAAGTATTTCAGCAGTCCGGGACCAGAAGGCTCCCCTTGCCCATCCAAGAGAAAGTTCCCTCAAATCCTCCAGTTCCCGACCCCTCCTCAGAGCCTGGCCACCCCATGCAGACCCCCACCTCCGGGGCTGCTCCGGTGTCCCCTTCCCCGGGTAAGCAGCCCTGGACTCTCAGCGGCCACTTAAGATGGCCATCCACCGCCGCCGCCACAACCCCCGCCTTCTGCCCCGCCCGCCGCTCCGCCCCCGCCGCTCTCCGGGGAGCCGGGGGTAGCACCCCGCGCCCCGCCTCACCCTGCCCCGCGTCTGGGTCCCGGAGCTGCTGACCCGCGGAGCGACCTCGGGCAAGTCACGGCGCCTCCCTAAGCCTTGGCTTCCCGTTCTGTAAAATGGGGATAACGTTACGAAGGCAGACTCGGTGGGGCTGTGCTTGTAAAGCGCTCGGCACAGGGCCTGGCATCCAGCCCGCGCTCCCGAACGGCGGCTATTTTTATTATTAATTAAGGAGTAAGGAGGTGACAGCTGTGTAAACTGTAAAGCGCGGCTGCGGAATGAACGGGTATTATTAGCACCCGCCCCACCTACTCCCTCCAAGTCAACAAACTTGCGCCTCTGTAGGCCAGACGCCGAGCAGGGAGCTCCCACTGCCGGGTGCGCCCTGACGCCCCCAGTCCTCCTCCTCCCGCTCCCGCGGTGGGGGAAGGCGGAAGATCCCCTGGAAGGGTCTGGCCCACCCACCCCAAAAAAAGCCCTAGCCGGTGGCGGCGTCTCCCGGGAGTCCTCTTCCTGCCCCGCCCCTCCGCCCCCTGGCTCCTTAAAGGCGCAGGCTTCCAGCCCCGCGCAGACTGCCGCCAACTCCCGGGCCGCTATAGAAGGATCCCTTTAACCCGGGCGAGAACTTTCACTTTGCTAAATTGAACCTGTTGACCAAGCCCCTGTCAGTCCCAAAGAGCTCCTTTCTCTATTTCTTTTTCTTTTCTTCTATTTTTTTTTTTTTTTTAAACAGAGTCTCAAGCCGTCGCCCTGGGTAGAGTACCATGGCATCACAGCTCACAGCAACCTCAAACTCCTGGGCTCAAGCGATTCTCTTGCCTCCGCCTCCCAAGTAGCTGGGACTACAGGCACCTGTCACAGCGCCCCGCTATTTTTTGGTTGTAGTTGTCATTGTTGTTTGGCAGGCCTGGGCTAGATTCGAACCCGCCAGCTCAAGTGTATGTTGGTGCTTTAGCCGCTTGAACCACAGGCGCCGAGCCTCCTTTCTCTGTTTCAAATATGCATTGGGCTTAACCCAGAACAAGCCTGGTATTTGGAGGGGGCTTTGTGGGGCCTTCCACTCTAGATAAATAAAATAACTAGGAGATCCACCCACCATACACTGCCGCCACATCTTGCCAAGAACCCAATAATTCATCCTCTAGTCTGTACCCAACTTCCCCCATCAGTCAGTCACCTTTTGGTATGAGAGAAGATGAGCCTGGGATGAGGGGAAACTTGATGTCAGAGGAGAGTCTGTATACCTGAGTTCCAGTCCTAGCTGGGTCACCCACCTGCTGGGGTACTCAGACAGGTACCTGTGCCTCTCTAGGGACCACTGTGGTAGGAGTGTGGAGATAAAAACTTACCCAAGGGCCGTGGGTATCAACTCAGACCCAACTACTGGGGGCTGTGCAAAGATAGCAACCCTCCAAGATAGGCATAACTGCCAATCCCTGGAGAGAACAAATGTGCCAGAGGCTTCGGCCCCTGGGAAGCCCTTAAATATTTCTAACCTTCTTTCAGCCATACCTCCAGGACACAGGAGCACTGAACCAGCTCCTACTGGCTCTTTTCCTTCTTTGAGGGTCCCAAGATCCAACTCTGCCCTTTCAATCCAAGACATGTCAGCCAGTGTGAAATTTTTTCACCTCCCTGGGAATCCAAGGTCCTTCCTGGACTCCCATTCCCAGCTTTTCCATTGAAGAACTGAGCACAGAGACAGGCAAAGGCTGGAGGTGGAAGAGGGATGTTTTAAGACCAACATAAATAAGTTCTGCACCTGGCTTTTGTGTGAGGTTACAAAAGCGACAAGATCGCAGAGGACTGTTAATGTGCAAACACTGGGCTCACTTGCTTTCTAGGCAACAGCTCCTTTACATTTCATAACCTTGAGGGAAGGATTATTACTCTCATTTTACTGAAGAGGAAAGAAAGGTTTAGAGCAGTGAAACAAGTATGTCACTTTCATATAGTAAGTAGCAGAGCTGAGATTCAAACATAGGTCTACTTGCTCTAACCTTAAGGAGTTCAGATGCTATGTAATCTGTCTCCTGCACACCTATAAACTCTTCAGACATGGATGTGTCAGCCTATTTATTAGAACTGACTCTTGGAGGAACCGCAAGCTGTCGAGCAGGACTGGATAACAGAAGGGTGGGTAATGGATCCAGGCATACTTAGGGCTTTGTCATTTGTGGGAGACAAGCTGAGCCCAGCCTGGTCACCCAAGCTGAGGACAGGTAAAGAGAAGGTCTTGGGAGGACTGGACTCAGCCAGGGAGTTGCAGCATCAGGGCCAGGCTGAAAAGGAGAATCCCCATCCCCTGGGGCATGGCTCCAGCATTCATGGCCTCAGCATAGAACTTTGCCACTTCCTCGTTGGGGTTGCCCTGGGCTGGGTCAAACCACATCTGGATGCAGCGACCACTCCCTTGGCTGTAGTTGCTGACTTTGTAGGAGTGACTCCAGAGGCCTTCACAAAGGGCAGCCGGTGTGGGGAAGTAGGACTCAAATGTACGGCAGGTGGTTCCAGCTGGGCACTTGTTAACTCCTGCAGAGAGAGATGGTGTACACAGACATTTAGCCACTCAGCAACCAACCTCAAATCCTCAAATACCCCTTTTTCCAAACCCCTCCTGTGTCTCTCCACTCCCAGGCCCTCACCTGAGGACCAGTCCCAGCCCTTGTGCCAGTTGCTTTTGCAGGTGTATGAGGTGCGGCAGGCTTCCCACCACTGCTGACAATCATCTTTGCATAAGGGCACATCCAGAAAACGTTCTTTTCGCCAGCTTTGATCCACCTGGGTGGGAGATGGGGTGGCAGAGCTCTTCTCAGCCAGGGTTGCTGGCAGCCATAGACTTGAAGGGGACTGAGCTGGAGGGCAGCTTCCGGGGGTGGAGTGAGGGAGACACCTTACCTGCTGGATCCAAGGCCCCAGATTGGGTGAACACTCATATAGACAGGTGTCCTGGATAAAGTGGCGCGTGCAGGCAGGCTCCATCTTGCCACAGTGGTCCCAGTTAAAGTTATACAGACGGGAAGTGTCCTTATGCAGCTCCTGGCTGGTGTTGACCGAGCAGCAGGCGTTCTTCCTCCAGGGACTGCACTGGGTGGGGAAGACACAGAACTAAGTTCCTCCCCTACTACCTCCTTCTGCCAATCTCCAGCTTTTTCCCCCATTTGGTTCTTAATCCCCCCCCCATCCTAGGCAAGTTGTCCTAGGAACATTCACTGTGATAGCTCCTGTCCCCTTGCCCTCTAGGAATCCCCACTCAGTGTGGGGGTGAGGCAGGGGGAAGACACAATTACAATGGTGTGATCAGTGGACTGTGGGAGTGGTGGGGGCCTGTCATTTATACAGCCCTTAACACTTTATTATTAATTTTTTTTTTTTTTGAGACAGAGTCTTACTCTACTACCCTGGCTAGACTGCCTTGGCATAATAGCTCACAGCAACCTCAAACTCCTGGGCTCAAGTGATCCTCTTGCCTCAGCCTCTGGAGTAGCTGGGACTACAGGTGACAGGTGCCCACCACAATACCTGGCTATTTTTTTCTATTTT
This sequence comes from Nycticebus coucang, assembly GCF_027406575.1. NCBI lineage: Eukaryota > Metazoa > Chordata > Mammalia > Primates > Lorisidae > Nycticebus > Nycticebus coucang. The sequence goes on along the minus strand of NC_069793.1, from coordinate 65,187,684 downwards.
TAGTAGAGATGGGGTCCCACTCTTGCCCAGGTTGGTCTCAAACTCCTAAGCTCAAACAATCCACCTGCCTTAGCCTCCCAGAATGCAGGATTACAGCATTCAGTAATCCACCCACCTGGCCTAAAAACCAACTCCATGCTAGTCACTATTGTAGATGCTGGGAATTCAGAAGAGAACAAAGCACATAGAAATATATGTTCATGAAACTTACATTCTAATCAGAAAACACAGTAAGAAACTAACAGAGAAAAAAATACAACATGTCTGGATATGATAAATGATATGGGGAACATTACACCAAGGAATGGGATTTTGGAGGATAGGATAATTGTTGAAATTTTAAATAGGTTGGGAAAAGCCTGACTGCAAGGTGACGTTTTGGGCAAACGAAGAGAAGGAGATAGCCATGCAGTAATATAATTTGAATAGATTTATTCTTCTTGACAGATATTAAGATTTGTGTCCCCAGTGGCTAGACCAATGCCAGACACATACTAGACCCAGGAAAATATTTGCTGAAAAAGTGAATGAAAGACCTATTTGTAATTACTTAACTCTAAACATGTCTCCATCTTACATATAGACACATCATGTTTTCACAAGTCTTGAATATGAAAAAAAAAAAGGCTTTAGTATGTGTAATATGTGCATAGACTGGGTTTTCCAGGACTGGAAATCCTGTGAGATAGGAGGCTACATTTAAAGTAACAGTAGAACACATCTATATCAGTCTTCATTAGGAGTTGCCCCATTCATAATGATGCCGTGAATAAAAGCATGTGTAGGCTGGATACACTGACACACACCTATAATCCCAGAACTTAGGGAGGCCAAGGCAAGAGGATTGCTTAAGGCCAGGATTTGAAGACCTCGTTGGGCAATACAGCAAGACCCCTATCTGTATAGAATTTTTTTGTTTGTTTGTTTTTTGAGACAGAGTCTCACTCTGTCACCCTATGTAGAGTGCCATGGTCATAGCTCACAGCAACCTTGAACTCTTGGGCTTGAGTGATCCTCTTGCCTCAGCCTCCTGAGTAGCTAAAACTATAGACATGTACCACCATGTTTGGATATTTTTTTCTATTTTTAATAGAGACAGGGTCTCACTGTTGCTCAGGCTGGTTTCAAACTTCTAAGTTCAGGAGATCCACCCACTTCAGCCTCCCAGAGTGCTAGAATTACAGGGATGAGCCACCACGCCCGGCCTCAGAATTTTTTAAAAATTAGCCAGGAGGTATGATATGCACCTATATTCCTATCTACTCAGGAGAATGAGGTGGGAAGATTACTTGAGCCCAGGAGTTCAAGGCTGTAGTAAGCTGTGATCACACCACTGGACTTTAGCTTAGGCAACAGAGCAAGACCCTGTCTCTAAAAAAATAAATAAATAATTTTTAAAAATGCAAACATGTGGCCAGGTACAGTGGCTCACTCCTGTAATCCTAGCATTCTCAGAAGCCAGGACAGGAGGATCCCTTGTGCTCAGGAGTTTGAGACCAACCAAGCAAAAGCAAAACCCCGTGTCTGCTAAAAATAGAAAAAATAAGCCACGTGTTATTGTGGGTGTCTGTAGTCTTAGCCACTCAGGAGGCTGAGGAAGGAGGATCACTTGAACCCAGGAGTTTGATGTTGCTGAAGGCTGAGGAAGGAAGATCGCTTGAACCCAGGAGTTTGAGGTTGCTATGAGCTAGGCTGACACCACAGCACTCTGACTTGGGCAACAAAGTGAGACTGTCTCCAATAAATAAATAGCATGCAAACTCTTTTTTAATGTCATTTAATGTAGTCATATCATAGAATTGACATATCGAAATATTTTATTATAAGTTTATGTTCTGTTTGTTTCCTCTTTGTATTACATTATGTTGATGTTTTAAAATTATATATACAAATAAATACTATTAGTTTTGAATTTCATTCCAGGATAGAGAATCAAGTCTAAAAAAATACGGCTTGGCACCTGTAGCTCAAGCAGCTGAGGCGCCAGCCACATACACCGGAGCTGGTGGGTTCAAATCCAGCCCGGCCCACCCAACAACAAGGACAACTACAACCAAAAATTAGCCAGGCATTGTGGCAGGCGCCTGTAGTCCCAGGTAATTAGGAGGTTGATGCAAGAGAATCGCTTAAGTCCAGGAGTTGGAGGTTGCTATGAGCTGTGATGCGATGGCACTCTACCCAGGGTAACAGCTTGAGACTCTGTCTCAAAAAAAAAGTCTAAAAAATATTAGACTAATTGAGTCTAATAGGATTGCAACCCACTGGCATAAATTTTTATAGACTGTGTGAATGCTGAGCCCCTGTATCTCAATCAGAGGGACCTCTTCCTTCTCTGTCCTAGGGAGGTTAGTAAGAGCCATCTCCTCATAGTCTCTCGCCTCCAAAGGAGGAGCCCACCCCATCCTACCCCACTGCAAGGGCTGGTCATGTACAACTCTGATGTGGGGTCAAGTGCTTTTCTGAGGCTCAGTTTCTTCTCTTTGTGTAAGGAGGAAAACATCATCTACTCACATCAGCACCACTGGGAATCATGAAATCATGTGCACAAAGCACACAACATCTGTAATAATAAGGGCTCAACCAATGATTACTCAGTATCATCGCCAGTAAGATGTCGTCCTCTGGGGAAGACACCCCTAAAATCACCTCAACCACTGTCCCTGCTGTCTTCTCCCACAGCAAAAACTCAGTGTACAGAGATGTTTGTCCCCCCAACTCCTCCCCATCACTCTCCTTTCCCCCTCCCTGTCAGAACCAGCCCCGTCCCCAGCTAAAGCCATACCTGATCATGCAGCTTGTCTTCAGGACCTGGCTTTGTCTTGTGGTGCTTGGCATCCATACAGACATTGAGCAAGTCGGTACTGCCTCGGGTGCTGAATGTGGGGCCTACCCAGGCCAGAAGCAGCAGAAGCAGCATCAATTTCCAGGCCATGTCTTTCTATCCCTGCAGAAAAATCTAGGGTAAGGAGACCAAGGCCTGAGGGGAAAGAGCTCTAGGCAGGGAGCCCCTTCAACCCCAGCCTCAATCCCAGCCAACAGTGAAAGATGAAGTCAGACCCTCTTTGTTCAGTGCTGGACTCCTGAGATTCCCTGAGTTTTGGATTGAGAAAGTTGGACCAGGAAGGCTCCCTCACTCCGAGGCTTGAAGGGCTCAGAAGGGGATCTGGGGTTAGGGGATAGACCCTGAGGGAATCTTCCCAAGTTGGAGGAGAGGCCTTGTACCCTTACCTGAGCCGTCGCCTTCTCTCTAGACCAGTGTTTTTCAACCTTTTTATCTCACGGCACACTTGAACCTATAGTTAAACTTCTATGGCACGCTTAAATTATGTTGATCCAAAAAAAAAAAGTAAAAGGCTGGGAACGGTGCTCATGCCTGTAATCCTAGCACTCTGGGAGACAGAGGCAGGTGGATTGCCTGAGCTCACAGGTTCAAGACCAGCCATGCGTTGTGGTGGGCACCTGTAGTCCCAGCTACTCGGAAGGCTGAGGCAAGAGAATCACTTGAGCCCCAGAGTTTGAGGTTGCTGTGAGCTATGACCCCACAGCACTCTACCAAGAGCAATAAAGTGAAACTCTTGTCTCAAAAAAAAAAAAAAACAAGAAAGAGTTAAAAAAAAAGAATATACTTACTGTGCTTCTTTTGAAAGATAATTTAATTATCTTCTTTTGAAAGAATTTCTTTCGAAAATAATTTAATTACTGGTCTGCAAAAATTTTCATAAGCACACCTAAGATCTCTCACAGCACACCAGTGTGTCATAGCACACCGATTGGAAATCACTGCCCTAGTCTTTATCTACTTTATCTAAGTAATTAAATAGCTCAGGTCGAGGTCCTGCTATCCTGAAAAGGGCCAGTGACACACAGTGCCCTCATCCTGCATTGAGCAAGTGCTCTGTATTTAGGTTCCGGGTCATCTGGGTTCCCATGCCAGCTTAGGAACCCTGTTAACTCTGGGGAAGGTAGTGCCCTAGCTCTGCTGAGTTCTCCAGATGGGCATGAGGATCAAGTGACCCACAGGAAAGTGGTTAAATGATACAAAAATGGAAAGAGTACTCGTCTTTAAATAGCTTTGCTTCCTCAGACTTTTTCCTTCCTTATTCTTCTAGCCCATCCTGAGTCTGGCCTCGTTAGCTGTCTCTGGGCTGACACAGCAGACCCCTCCTTCACCTCTCAAAAGACAAATGCAGAGACCCTTCGACCTGAGCAACAACATAACAGTCCCCATGTTGGAGAAGCCAGCCAGACAAGCACCCAGCAAAAATGACAGCCCCCTTCTCCTCTGTTCATTCCTTCCTGTCACCACCCCGCCAAAAAAAAATCCCTACCCATTACAGAACTGTTCCTTTGAGCTCTGTCACTAAAGTATTAAAGAGTTGACCATGGAGACCCCTTCCTCTCCCTCACCATCCCCACATGTAGTTGATCACCAGGCTCTGCCAAAGACCCTCCAAAACCTCACTTCCCATGGCTCTATGTTTAGGGTCAGGTCTTCCCTCCTCCAATTTTGTCCCCTTCAAGTTGCCTTCTCCACAGGAACCAAAGTGAACTTTCTTTCTTTCTTTTTTTTTTTTCTTTTTTTTAGAGACAGAGTCTCACTCTTTCCCCCTTGGTAGAGTGCAGCAGTGTCACAGCTCATGGCAACCTCCAGCTCTTGGGCTTAAGCAATTCTCTTGCCTCAGCCTCCCAAGTAGCTGGGATTACTGGTGCCCACCACAACACCCACCTATTTTTTTGTAGCAATTTGGCCAGGGCTGGGTTCGAACCCGCCACCCTTGGTATATGGGGCTGACACCCTACTTACTGAGCCACAGGCACCGCCCCAAAGTGATCTTTCTAAAGAGAAACATGGCCCTCTCCTCTGCACAAACCCAAGTCTCCCCTGTGCCCTTGTCACTCTTCCCTTCTTAGCATGTCTTACCTGAACCTCCGTTGCTGCTGGGAGAATACACAGCTGTGTCTGAGTTGGTGTCTCGCCAGGCTGGCAACAGATCTGAGCCCGTGGGCTGTCTCCAGTGGCTTCTGTCCTCAGCGCAGGAGAGACTACAAGTTCTAGCTAGCATAGAATGAAATTTCCCCACTTAGCTCTTCTCCTTCCTCAATTCCTTCTCTTTCTGACCCCACCCTCTTCAAGACTCCAGGGAATCTGTGAATTTAGTCATTTCTGTTTGCATTCATCCTTTACTTACTCATCCAGGATCCACACATGCAGTATTCTTCCAAATCTAGAGAATCGCCCTTTTCCAAGGGGATCTGAGTTTTGTAAGTATCTGCACTGGTTCTTAGGGTAAGTTAGGTTTGATGATGATACAGTCTAATAGAGAAGAACCCACCAGGCTTTAGGGGGAGGTCCAGGGAACCCAGTGAGAGCTCCATCTGTTGCACAACCTTGGGAAAGCTTTAGTTATTTCACTAGAAAATATTGTAGCTGGTAGTTGAGAATGATATATGGAAAAAGCCTGGTGTGTACAAAGAAAGCTTAAATGACAGCTATCAGGTTAGTGTATGAGTAGCCAAGTAGATACAGTCAGAAATTGAGATATAGAAGTCAAGGGATTTACTCAGGGTTACAGAAAAATTAAAATTGCCTCAAATCTTATAAATGACATTATTTCATCATCTAGCATTTCTGAAAACATAATTAAGCATTTTTTATGGTGTTTTAAAAAATAATGGTAAAATACACATTACATAAATGTAACCACCTTAACATTTCTATCTGTACAGTTCAATAGCAATAATAAATACATTCACACTGTTGTGCAACCAATCTCTGGAACATTTTTTATACCACAAAACAGGCTCTATATTCATTAAACAACTCTCCATTTCCCCTTTCCCCAATGCCAACTACCATTCTACTTTCTGTCTCTATGAATTTAATCATTCTTGATACCTTCATGTAGGTGGAATTATGCAGTCTATGTACTCTTATTTCACATATCAGAACTTCCTACCTTTTTCAGGCTGAATAATGCTTCACTGTATGGACGTACCACATTATCCTTACTCATTCGTCTGTTGATGGATGCTGGGTTGCTTCCACCTCTGGGCTATCATGAAGAATACTGCTATGAACATGGGTGTATAAATATCTCTATAAATAGACTCTATATTCAATTATTTTGTATATCTATCAAGAAATTACATTTCTGGACTATATGATATTCTATATTTAATTGTTGATGAACTGCCATCCTGGATCCCCTAGTGGTTGCACCATTTTACATTCCCATCAACAGTGCACAAGGGCTCCAGTTTCTCCACATTGTCACCAACACTTATTTTCTGGCTTTTTGGGGTTTTGTTCTATAGTAGCCATCATAGTAAGTATGAGGTGAGCATCTCACTCTGAGATATTTCATTGTGGCTTTGATTTGTTATTTCCCTAGTGATTAGTGATGTTGATCATCTTTCCCTATGCTTGTTGGCTGTTTGTGTATCTTCCTTTTATCAGATATGTAATTTACAAATATTCTCTCCCATTTCGTAGGTTACCTTTTCACTGTGTTGATTGTCATTTTTCTTTCCTTTTTTTTTTTTAATTTGAAATAGGGTCTTGCTCTGTTGTCCAGACATGAGGGAAGTGACATTATCATAGGTCACTGCAGCCTCAAACTCTTGGGTTCAAGTGATCCTCCTGCCTCAGCCTTCTGAGTAACTCTATTCAGGGCAACAGAGTCAGACTCTGTCTCAAAAAAAAAACAAAGAAGAATTAACAGTTTCTATTTTATTTTGCTAAATTTATTCCTACATATTTTATTCTTTTTGATGCTATTGTGAATGGAACCATATTCTTAAATTCATTTTCATATTTGTTCATTGCTAGTAGAAATACAGTTGAAATACCCTTCAGTGTCTTTCCAAAGTGCTAATTACTCCAGAAAAAACTTGCATTGATCGTACATGTAACTCTGTGTCTGAACACTCCTGGCAAGAGATTGGTGACACAAATATTTGCCAAACAAATGTAAGCCAATGTCTCAAAGGCCCTCCAAATACGTGCATGCTCTGCATGTATTTGGTTTTTCAGATTCTTTTTTTCTGCTTCTTCAAATATGCTGCTGAGCCCTTATAGTAAATTTTTAGTTTCAATTATTTTATTGTTCAACCCTAGACCTTTTATTTAGTGTCTTTTTTTTTTTGTAGAGACAAGAGTCTCACTTTGTCGCCCTCGATAGAGTGCTGTATCATCACAGCTCACAGCAACCTCCAGCTCTTGGGCTTAGGCAATTCTCTTGCCTCAGTCTCCTGAGTAGCTGGGACTGCAGGCACCCACCACAATGCCTGGCTATTTTTTGTTGCGGTTTGGCCGGGTCTGGGTTCAAACCCGCCACCCTTGGTATATGGGGCCAGCACCCTACTCACTGAGCCATAGGCACCACCCTATTTAGTGTCTTTTTAAATAATTTTCTCTCCGTATTGATAGGCTGCATTTTATGACATATCATTTTCATATTTTTCTTTAATTCTTTAGACACAATTTTCTTTCTTTCTTTCTTTCTTTTTTTTTGTAGAGACAGAGTCTCACTTTATTGCCTTAGGTAGAGTGCTGTGGCATCTCAACTCACAGCAACCTCTAACTCCTGGGCTTAGGCAATTCTCTTGCCTCAGCCTCCCAAGTAGCTGGGGCTACAGGCGCCTGCCACAACGCCTGGCTATTTTTTGTTGCGATTTGGCCGGGTTTGAACCCGCCACCCTCAGTATATGGGGCCGGCGCCCTACCCACTGAGGCACAGGCGCCGCCCCACAATTTTCTCTTTCTTTCTTTTTTCTTTTTCTTTCTTTCTTTTTTTTTTTTTTTTGGACAGAGTCTCAAGCTGTCAGCCTAGTAGAATACCATGGCGTCACAGCTCATAGCAATCTCCAACTCTTGGGCTTAAGCGATTCCCTTGCCTCAGCCTCCCAAATAGATGGGACTACAGGCACCCACCACAATGCCTGGTTATTTTTTTGTTGTTGCAGTTATCATTGTTGTTTTAGCTGGCTCAGGCCGAATTCAAACCCACCAGCCTTGGTGTATGCACCAGCCTTGATGTATGCGGCTGGCGCCCTACCCCACTGAGCTACGGGAGCTGCCCATAGACATGATTTTCTCTAATTCTTATTACAATAGCTGAGTTAAAGTCTTTGACTAGTAGGTGCAACATTTGGGCTTCCTTAAAGTCGGTTTCTATTTTACTTTCTAGGGACAAGGTCTTGCTCTGTCATAATTGCAGTGGCACAATCATAGCTCACTGGTAACCTTGAAAATCTGGGCTCAGGGCGGCGCCTGTGGCTCAAGGAGTAGGGCGCCGGTCCCATATGCCGGAGGTGGGGGGTTCAAACCTAGCCCTGGCCAAAAACCACAAAAAAAAAAAAAGAAAAGAAAAGAAAATCTGGGCTCAAGTGATTGTCTTGCTTCACTCTCCCAAGTAGTGAGGCCCACAGGCACAGGATGCTAGGCTAGTTAAAAATAACTTTTTTTGTAGAGTCCAGGTCTTGCTATGTTGTTCAGGCTGCTCTTGAACTCCTGGCCTCAAGCCTTCCTCCTGCCTCCCAGCCTTCCAAAATGCTAGGATTACAGGTGTGAGCCCCTGTCAGTTTCTATAGACTGTTTTTTCCCCTGTATATGGGACACCTTTTCCTCCTTCTGAAGACAAAATATTTTATAATATCATGTGACTACTCTGTAAATCAGACTCCCTCTCCAATCAGTTAGTTGTTGTTCGTTTAGTGACACTTATAGATTAATGCTGTAAAGTCGATTTATTTATGTATTTATTTATTTAGTTAGTTAGTTAGTTTTGCTGTATGTGGTCAATGAAGTTTCTGCCTGGTTACTTTAGTGGCCAGTCAATGATTGGAACAAGATTTCCTTAGATGCTTTGAAGCAATACATCTCTCACTCTTTGCCAAGGTGTGTCAGTTGGTTGCAGTCTTCAATGCTCTGGCAGTTTCCCCTGCCTTCATCTTCACTTCTTCTTTGTGCAGGACCTCAAGGTCACCAGAGTTGAGAGCCTGGGGCCTTTTCAGATATTTCCTGGACATACGCGCACAGTTCTGCAAATACCTGTGGACTTCATGATGCCCAAGAATATGTTAGAATGGTGATCCTGGTAGGCAGCTGGATGTCAAACAATTTTCTGCTGATTATTTAGACGAACTCTCTAGGGATTGGGTTTTTCAATCAGTGAGCACTGAGTGAGGTCAAATAAAGACTAGGCCTTTTGGGCGGTGCCTGTGGCTCAAAGGAGTAGGGTGCCGGCCCCATATACTGGAGGTGGTGGGTTCAAACCCAGCCCTGGCCACAAAAAAAAAAAAAAAAAAAGGACTAGGCCTTTTTTTATAGGGCACTTAAAGGGAGCTGTCACATAAGTCAAATAGTGACGATTCTACAGGGATGGGGCTTTGGGGGACACTCCAAACCCACTCTGCTCCCTCTAGTGGCTGCTAGGCACTGGTTTTCATAGCTACTGCACAGTTATGAGACTGTTGATTTTGAAGAATACTGTGGAGCTGGGAAGAGGAAGATGTCAAAAAGGCAAGCAAAAATGCCACAAAGGTCACTGTTCTTACGAAGATTCAGCTATTTTTCTCAAATAAATATTACTTAGATTTTGTTAAAGTTTTGTTTTGTTTATAACTGACAAATTATAATTATCTGTGTTTGTGGAATATAACGTGATGTTTCTTTTAGATTGTCCAGTTGGTTGGTGTATAATTATTCACAGTAGTCTCATGATCCTTTGAAATTCTGTGGTGTCTGTTGTAATGTTTTCTCTTTCATAAAATTTTGATTTCATTTATTTGAGTCTTCTCTTTCTTTTAAGTTAATCCAGTGAAGGTTTTGTCAATATGTTTGGCTTTTAAAAAACCAACTGTTACTTTTTTTAACCTTTTCTACTGTTTCTTTTTTGAGACAGAGTCTCACTTTGTCGCCCTCAGTAGAGTGCTGTGGTGTCACAGCTCCCAGCAACCTCCAACTCCTGGGCTTAGGTGATTCTCTTGCCTTAGCCTCCCAAGTAGCTAGGACCACAGGCGCCCGCCACAACACCCAGCTATTTTTTTTGCAGTTTGGCCAGGGCCAGGTTTGAACCTGCTACCCTCGGTATATGGGGCCGGCGCCCTACCCACTGAGCCACAGGCACCACCCTGTCTCAAGATATTTTTAAATTTCTTTTCTAATTTCTTCTTTGATCCCATACTTGTTCAGGAGCATGTTGTTTAATTTTTATATATTTGTTAATTTTCATGATTCCTCCTGTTATTGATTTCTAGTTTCATACCATTATAGTTGGAATGATAATTAATAGGATTTTAATCTTCTTAATTTTTTAAGACTTGTTTTGTAGCCTAACATACAACCTATCCTAGAGAATGTTTTGTGTGTACTTGGGAAAAATGTATATCTGTGCTGTTGGATGGGATGTTCTACAAATATCTCTTAGGTCTGTTTGGTCTAAAGGGTAGTTCAAATTTAGTTTTTCTTATTGAGTTTCTATCTTGATGATCTGTTCAATGTTAAAAGTAGAAAATTGAAAGCCCCTGCTATTATTGTGTTGCAGTCTCTGGCTCCTTTCAGATCGCCTGATATTTGCTTTATATATTTCAGTGTTCTTTTTTTGGGGGGGGTTTGCAGTTGTCATTGTTGTTTAGCAGGCCTGGGCTGGGCTAGAATCTGCCACCTTTGGTGTATGTGGCTGAGCTATGGGCGCCACAGAGCTATGGGTGCCAAGCTGTATTTCAGTGTTCTGATGTTAAGTGGCTATATATTTATAGTTGTTATATTTTATCAGTGAATTGACCCTTTTATCACTATATAATGACATTCTTTCTCTATTTTTACACTTTTTAACCTGAAGTCTATTTTGTCTGAAATAAGTATAGCTACCTTTCTCTCTTTTTGTTTCTATTTACATGGAATATCTTTTTCTATTCTTCACTTTTAGTCTGTGAGTGTTCTTTAAGGTAAAGTAAATCTCTTATAGGCAGCAAATAGGTCTTATTTTATTTATGTATTTATTTTTTGAGAGAGTCTCACTTTATCACCCTCTTAGAGTGCTGTGGCATCACAGCTCACAGCAACCTCAAACTCCTGGGCTCAAGTGATTCCTCGGTAGCTGGGACTACAGGCACCTGCCACAATGTCTAGATATTTTTTAGAGACAGGGTCTCACTCTTGCTCAGGCTGGTGTTGAACTCCTGCGCTCAAGTGATCCTCTTGCCTTAGCCTCCCAGAGTGCTATGACTATAGGCATGAACCATTGAGCCTGGGCTATGCTCAGTCTTTTTTTTATCGTATTTTCTTTTTGCCCCTCATATATAAACACATTAAGAGATTCTCATGCCTCATTCTCAACCAAAAAAATGCTAACCCCAAAACACATAACCAGGCTCGGTGCCCGTAGCACAGTGGTTACAGCACCAGCCATATACACTGAGGCTGGCGAGTTCAAACCCAGCCTGGGCCAGCTAAAACAACAATGACAACTGCAATAAAAAATAGCCGGGCATTTTGGCAGGCTCCTGTAGTCCCAACTACTAGGGAGGCTGAGGCTAGAGAATCACTTAAGCCCAAGAGCTGGAGGTTGCTGTGAGCTATGACACTACAGCACTCTACCCAGGGTGACACAGTGAAACTCTGTCTCAAAAAAAAAAACAAAAACATAAAACCATGTAACTAGAATAAAGAATACACTGCTTCTTTATTCTGCTTGATCTAGTCTGCTATGCAGCCTCTCCACTGAATTTTTTAGTTCAGTTATTGTATACTTCAGCCCCATGATATCTGTTTAGTACATTTTTAACACTTTCTATGTCTTTGTTGAAAGCTTCAGTTTGTTCTTGTGTTGCTCTTCTGACCTTAGTAACTATCTTCATGACTATTACTGTAAATTCCCTGCAGGTGAATCACATATCTCCACTCACTTGGGTTTGTTTCTGAAGTTTTATCTTGTTCTTTTATTTGGAACATATTCTCTGTTTCTTTATTTTCCTTGACACGCTATGTTGGTTTCTACACATTAGATAAGAAAGCTACCTCTTTCAGTCTTTTCATACTGGCCTTCTCTCATGTAGGAGAAGGATCTCATCTGTCAGTCTGACCATATATATTTTTTTTTCTTTCTTTTTTGAGACAGAGTCTCACTATGTTGCCCTCAGTAAAGTGCCATGGCGTCACAGCTCACAGCAACCTCAAACTCTTGGGCTTAAGCTATTCTCTTGTCTCAGCCTCCCAAGTAGCTGGGACTACAGGAACCCACCACAATGCCTGGCTATTTTCTTGTTGCTGTTGTCATTATTGTTTAGCTGGCCCAGGTTGGGTTTGAACCCGCAGCCTCGGTGCATGTGGCTGGCTCTGTAACCACTGTGCTACAGGTGCTGAACGCAGATATATATTTTTATTATTTTTCTTTTTTGAGATGGAGTCTCACTCTGTCGTCCTGGGATGGAGTGCTGTGGTGTCATCATAGTTCACAGCAATCTCCAACTCTTGGGCTCAAGAGATCCTCCTGGTTCAGCCTCCCAAGTAGCTGGGACTACAGGCACCTGCCACAATTCTCAACTAATTTTTCTATTTTTTTTTTTTTGTTTGTTTGTTTTAGTAGAGACTGAGGCTTCATTCTTGCTTAGGCTGGTTTCAAACTCCTGAGCTCAGGTGATCCACCCTCCTCAGACTCCCAGAGTGCTAGAATTACAGGTGAAAGTCACTGTACCCTGTCACGAAGTCTGTTCTTAACAGGAAGAAATAAAAGTTATTTTTGTGTGTTTGTTTCCTGTGTGTTTTCCCCTGATAGTAGAATTAAAGTGCTTAACCAATCTGAATGTGAATTTCACTTCTCAAAAAGCATGTTAATTTTTTTTTCTGTTGTGCTGACTCACATCATGGTCTTGGGTCATGATATAACATGATTTCTCATTTCTAGAGAAGTTAAAATTCTTTTTTTCTCTCTCTCTCTTTTTTTGAGACAAACCCTTTATCACCCTCAATAGAGTGCGGTAGTGTCATAGCTCATAGCAACCTCAAATTCTTGGGCTCAAATGTTCCTCTTGTCTCAGGCTCCCAAGTACCTGGAACTACAGACACCTGGCTAATGTTTCTATTTTTAGTAGAGACAGGTCTTGAACTCTTGAGTTCAAACAATCCACCCGCCTTAGCCTCCCAGAATGCTAGGATTACAGGTGTGAGCCACCTCACCCGGCCCTGGAGTTTTTTTTCTTTCTTTCTTTTTTGAGACAGAGTCTCAAGCTATTGCCCTGGGTAGAGTGCTGTGGCGTCACAGCTCACAGCAACCTCAAACTCTTTGGGCTTAAGCAATTCTCTTGCCACAGCCTCCCGAAGAGCTGGGACTACAGTTGTCTGCCACAACACCGGCTATTTTTAAGTTGTAGTTGTCGTTGTTTGGCAGCCTGGGCTGGATTCAAACCCACTAGCTCCCGTGTATGTGGCTGGTGCCCTAGCCACTTGAGCTACAGGCACCGAGCCTAGAGTTTTCTTTTTGATAACACAGGACAAAGGCCATTTCATGGCCACACTTTTTTTTGCAGTTTTTGGCCGGGGCTGGGTTTGAACCCACCACCTCCTGTATATGGGGCTAGTGCCCTACTCCTTGAGCCGCAGGCACCATCATGGCAACACTTTTTTTCTGTTGTCTTTCTCCCCAAGTTCAGGCCCTCAATTCATAAAAATAAAACAATCAAGGCATCTTTTACACCAAAATCATTTTAAACTTCCCAAACAGGGGTAGGTGCCTGTAGTCCCAGCTACTCAGGAGGCTGAGGCCGGAGGATCCCTTAAACCAGGAGCTTGAGGTTGCTGTGAGCTAGGTTGATGCCACAACACTCACCTGGGCAACAGAGTAAGACTCTGTTTCAGAAAAAAAAAAAACTGTAAGACCCTCAAGATTTGTAAATACATTCACTATCTGGGCAGTGCCTGTGGCTCAATGAGTAGGGCGCTGGTCCCATATACTGAAGGTGGTGGGTTCAAACCCGGCCCTGGCCAAAATGCAACAAAAAACAAACAAAATAAAATAAAATGTGTTAAAAAAATAAAATTAAATTAAAAAAATACATTCACTATCTTTATCACCCACAGAGCTCAGGCAAATGGAGAACAAATGCAATTATCAAAAATCAGTTAGTTGAATTGGTTGAGAAAAATAATCCTCAATGTGCAAGGTGGCTCACACCTATAATCCTAGTACTCTGGGAGGCCAAAGTGGGAGGATTGCTTGAACACAAGATTTGAGACTTGGCACCCGTAGCACAGTGGTTACAGTGTCAACCACATACACTGAGGCTAGTGGGTTCGAACCCGGCCCAGCTAAACAACAATGGCAACTGCAACAAAAAATAGCCAGGCGTTGTGGCAGGCACCTATAGTCCCAGCTAGTTGGGAGGCTGAGGCAAGAGAATCACTTAAACCCAAGAGTTTGAGGTTGCTGTGAGCTGTGATGCCACAGCACTCTGCTGAGGGCAACATAGTGAGACTCTGTCTCAAAAAAAAAAAAAAAAAAAAAGAGTTTGAGAACAGCCTGAGCAAGAGTGCCAGTAGTCTCTACTAAAAGTGCCAGTAGTTCCAGCTACTTAGGAAGCTGAGGCAGGAGGATCTCTTAAACCCAGGATTTGGAAGTTGCTGTGACATGGAACTCTACTCCACATGACAGAGAGAGGCTCTGCCTTTTTTTTTTGAGACAGAGTTTCACAAAAGACTCTCGCAGATTCACCCTCAGTAGAATGCCGTGGCGTAACAGCTCACGGTAACCTCAAACTCTTGGGTTCAAGCAATTTTCTTGCCTCAGCCTCCCTTGTAGCTGGGACTAAAGGCACCCACCACAATGCCCAGCTTTGTTGTTGTTGTTGTTGTTTGTTTAGCAGGCTTGGGCCAGATTTGAACCCACCAGCCCCGGTGCATGTGGCCAGCACCCTAACCACTGAGCTACGGGTGCCTAGCCGAGAGTCTCTGTCTTAAGAAAAAAAAAAAAAAACAACTCTTCCTGTCCACCTTTTCTTCCCCAGGGTCTTCAAAGTAGCCATAAGTGGTGCCCTCATGAATTGTAGCAGTCACTGGTAGGTTTGTGCTGTTATGTGTTATACTCCAGTGAACATTCTTCTCTCTTTCATTCTGATACTGAAAATTAATAGATTATCCACGTGATTTGGTACTATCAAAAACTGGTTTCTATTGTTTTCTGGTGTTTTTGTTTTTCTGAGCAGAGTCTCACTTTTGTCACTCTCCGTAGAGTGTAGTGGTGTCCTAGCTCACAGCAACCTCAAACTCTTGGGTTTAAGCAATCCTCTTGCCTCAGCCTCCTGAGTAGCTGGAACTACATGTGCCTGCCACAAAACCCAGCTATTTCTTTAGAGACAAGGTCTCGCTCTGGTTCAGGCTGGTCTCCAACTTCTGAGCTCAGGCAGTCCACTTGCCTTGGCCTCCCAGAGTGCTAGGATTACAGGTGTGAGCCACTGCACTCCTTTCTGTTGTTTTTCTAAAGATACCTGCCATACTTTACTGCCAGAAAATAGACTTGTGTATCTAAGATTACCCATAAACCACCACTCAACCTATCAAAATGTCAGCAAAATTTCCAGCAAAATTTCAACCCCAAAGCCAAAGACTTATAAGAAGGAAAATGCTAACCCAAGAACATGTCACTAGAAATAATTTTATTTATCTATCTATCTAGGCAGAGTTTCACTCTGTTGCCCCTGGGGAGATTACTGTGACACCACAGCTCACAGCAACCTCAAACACTTGGGCTTAAGCAATCCTCTTGCCTCAGCCTCCCAAGTAACTGAGATAATGGACACCTGCCATGATGCCCAGCTAATTTTTCTACCTTTAGAGACAGAGTCTCACTCTTGCTTAGGGTGGTCTTGAACTCCCAAGTGCAAGTGATCTACCTGCCTGAGCCTCCCAGAGTGCTAGAATTACAGGTGTGAGCCATGATGCCCTGATAGAAGTAATTTTAAAGAAAAAGAGATGGGGAGGTGCCTGTGGCTCAAAGGAGTAGGGCGCTGGCCCCATATGCTGGAGGTGGCAGGTTCAAACCGAGCCCCGGCAAAAAAAACTGCAAAAAAAAAAAAAGGAAAGAAAGAAAAAGAGATGAGTAAAGTTAATGAAGGAGTTATTACTGTGGCTGCTGTCTTGGTATTTTGGGTAAGGTACTCATATCCTTTTTTTTTTTTTGCCATATGATACAGCACTTTTTCTTTCTTCTGGTCTCTAATGCTCAATTTAACAGATTATACTTGGGCCAACTGGAATAAAAACAATATCCTTTGTCAGTGGGCCACTCTCCTAAATGTCTCTGCTGGCGTTGGCTTACATCTACACCAAGAATAAACTCTCTGCTTGATTTCCAGATTGTTCCAACGAATCTCTTAAAGTTCATGATAGAATAGAGTTTGTCTCAGGTGATAGATTTTATAAAGTCATATGCCAAATTCCTTAGAATACTCTCCCTCATGGGCATGCTCACAAAAATCTCAAAATCATGTAAAATTCCCTCCTAGCACTCTGGGAGGCTGAGGCAGGTGGACAACTTGAGCTCACAAGTTTGAGACCAACCTGAGCAAAAGTGAGACTGTCTCTACTAAAAATAGAAAAACTGAGGCAAGAGGATTGCTTGAGCCCAAGAGTTGGAGGTTGCTGTGAGCTGTGATGCCACAGCACTCTACCCAGGGTGACAGCTTGAGACTCTGTCTAAAAAAAAAAAATTCTCTCTGTGCTATGGAGGAGTATGCTACAGGTCATTTTTTATTCATTTATTTTACTTACCCTAAAATTTGCCTATTTCAAGCTTACAGTGATTTTTCTGAGTGATACAACCTCATGAAAAATTAGAATGTTTTCATTACCCCCCAAGAATTTTCAACTCTCACAATTAGTCCCTGTTCTCACTTGCAGCCCCAGACAACCACTAATCTACTTTCTATCTCTATAAATTTATATTTCCTGGACATGTCATATAAGTAGAATCATATGAAAGTCTTTCATGTCTGGCTTTTTCACTTAGCATAATGCTTTTGAGGCTCCTTTATAACAGAGCACACGTCCATAGTTTGTCACTTTGTACTGCTGCGCAGTATTCTCTCCCCTGGTTATACCATGCTTTGTCTATCCGTTCACCAGGTGATAAAAGGTAATTTCCCGCTTGGGGATATTATGAATAGTGATACATAATATTATTAACATCCATCTGTAAGTTTTGCTGTTTATTTTCATTTCTCTTGAGCAGATACTTAGAAGTGAAACTGCTGGGTTATGTGGCAGTTTTACATTTAACTTTTTGAGAACTGCCATACTGTTTTCCAAAGTGCTTTACCATTTTACATCCCTGTCAGTGTATGAAGGTTCCAATTTTTCTACATCTTTGCCAGTGGTTGTCATTGCCTGTAGTATTTTTTATGGTCATTCTAGGGGGATATGAAATGGTATATCATTGTGTTGTAGGTTTTTTTTTTCTTTTGGAGACATAGTCTCACTTTGTTTTGCCCAGGTTAGATAGACTGCAATGGCTTCAGCCCAGCTCACAGTAAACTCAAACTCCTGGATTCAAGTGATCTCCCTGCCTCAGTCTCTGGAGTAGCTGGGACTGTAAGTGCCCGCCACAACATTGGCTAATTTTTCTATTTTTAATAGAAACAGAGTTTCACTATGTTGCTCAATTTGGTCTTGAACTCTCAAGCTCCAGGGATCTTGGTCTTGGCCTCCCAGAGTGCTAGGATTACAAAGGTGAGCTGGGCCATCATTGTGGTTTTAATTTGCATTCTCCTAAAGATTAGTGATGAGCAACTTTTCATGTACTTATTACCTGTTTGTTTGTCTTCTTTGATAAAATGTTTCCTTTCTTTGATGAAATGTTCGTTCTTTCTTTCCCTCATTGTTTGATTGTGTTGTCTTCTTATTGAGTTCTAAGTGCTCTTTTTATATTATGGATACAGATCCTTTATCAGATATTTGTTTTGCGAATATTTCCTCAAGTCTATTGCTTTTCTTTTAATTTTATTAATGGTGTCCTTTTTTTTTCTTTTTTTGAGACAGTCTCAAGCTGTTGCCCTGGGTAGAGTGCTGTGACGTCATAGCTCACAACCTCCAATTCTTGGGCTTAAGGTATTCTTTTGCCTCAGCCTCCGAAGTAGCTGGGATTACAGGTGCCCACCACAACACCTGGCTATTTTTTCTTTTGTTGTTGTTGCAGTTGTCATTGTTGTTTTAGCTGGCCCCAGGTTCAAACCGCCAGCCTTATTGTATGTAGCCGGTGCCCTACACACTGAGCAATGGGCATCACCCTACCCACTGGAGCTACAAGCACTGCCCTAATGGCGTCTTTTGAAGTACCAGGTTCTGAATTTTGATAATGTCTAGTTTATTGTTTGTTTGTTTTGAAACAGAGACTCACTGTGTCACCCTTGGTAGAGTGCTGTGGCATCACAGCTCATAGCAACCTCAAACTCTTGGGCTTAAGCGATTCTCTTGCCTCAGCCTCCCAAGTAGCTGGGACTACAGGCACCTGCTACAATGCCCAGCTATTTTTTGGCTGTAGTTGTCATTGTTGCTTGGCAGCCCCAGGCTGGTTTTGAACCCACCAGCTCTGGTGTATGTGGCTGGAATCCTAGCTGCTGAGCTATAGGCACTGAGCCTAATTTATTAGTTTTTGCATTGATTGACTATGCTTTTGGCCCCCAAAATAAATAAATGGGCCAGGTGTAGTGGTTTGCACCTGTTATCCCAGTAATTTGGGATGCAAGAGGATTGCTTGAGTTCAGGAGTTCAAGACCAACCTGAGCAACATAGTGAGACCCCCATATCTACAAAAAAAAAAATTTTTTTTTAAGACAGAGTCTCACTATGTCACCCTCTGTAGAGTGCTGTCATGTCACAGCTCACAGCAACCTCAAACTCTTGTGCTTAATTGATTATCTTGCCTCAGCCTCCCAAGTAGCTGGGACTACAGGTGTTGACACCTGGCTATTTTTGTTATTGTTATAGTTGTCATTGTTGTTTAGCAGACCTGGGCCGGGTTCAAACCCCCCAGGGGCAGTGTATGTGGCTTATCTTTTAATTTTATTAATGGTGTCTAACCACTAATAAAACAACTGGGCTACAGGTGCCAAGCCATGCAAAAATTTTTTAACCCCCAATCCCCAAATGAAAGGTGGAAGTTCTAATCTAAGAAATTTTTGTTGGGTGCTGCCTGCAGCTCACTGGCCCCATATACTGAGAGTGGCGGGTTCGAACCTGGCCCCGGTCAAATTGCAACAAAAAATAGCCAGGCATTGTGGGGGGTGCCTGTAGTCCCAGCTACTTGGCAGGCTGAGGCAAGAGAATCACCTAAGCCCAGAGCTGGAGGTTGCTGTGAGCTGTGACGCCATAGACTCTACCGAGGGCAACAAAGTGAGACTCTGTCTCTAAAAAAAGAAAGAAAGAAAGAAATTTCTGTCTAACACAGAGTCTAGAAGACATTCTCCTGTTTTAGTCTCACAATGTTACTGCTTCATCTATTACATTTAAGCCAACAGTCCATTTTGAGTTAATTTTTGTTTGGTGTAAAGATCTAAATTAATCTTTTTTATGTGTGGATAATAATTGCCTGAGCACCATTTGTTGAACAGACTTTTTTCCCCAATGAATTCCCTAAGCACCATTGTCAAAAATCAATTAACTATAATTATAAGGATTTATCACTGGATCACAGTTCTGTCCCATTGATCTATGTTTATCCTTATGCCAGTACTACTGCTCCAGGAAATCTTAATGTGGAGAAGTATTAATACATTCTGCAAACTCCTAAGAGCCTGTGGATAACAACTGCAGAAAGTAGGATTCAGATACATACTTTTTTTTCTTTTTTGTAGAAACAGAGTCTCACTGTACCGCCCTCGGGTAGAGTGCCGTGGCGTCACACAGCTCACAGCAACCTCTAAGTCTTGGGCTTACGCGATTCTCTTGCCTCAGCCTCCCGAGCAGCTGGGACTATAGGCGCCCACCACAACGCCCGGCTACAGATATATACTTTTATAAATGACTCAAAAATAGCATAGCAGGCCTTTGTTAAAGTATGCTGGATTGAGATTGTACTGATCTAGGGCTGGGCGAGATGGCTCACGCCTGTAATCCTAGCACTTGGGGCCAAAACAGGTGGCTTGTCTGAACTCCCAAGTTCGAGACCAGCCTGAGCCAGAGTGAGACCCCCCATCTCTAAAAAATAGCTGGGCTCTGTGGCAGGCACCTGTAGTCCCAGCTACTTGGGGGGTTGAGGCAAGAGAATCACTTGAGCCCAAGAGTTTGAGGTTGCTATGAGTTACGATGCCACTGCACTCCCCCAAGGGCTACAAAGCTGTCTCAAAAAAAAAGATAGTACTGATCTTAAATTCCACTAGTTCTAATGTATCTATAAACAAATTGTATTTGTAACAAGTATCTGGGAGAAAATAGGATACATCAGCTGGCCTGTCCTTCCTGGATTGCTTGCTTTTCAGGTTGATAGTTATTTGCATAGGTTTAAAGAGCTGGTTCTCCTTGTTACTAGGAACTAATTGAAAAATTAAATTGAGAGGCTCGGCGCCCATAGCACACTGGTTACAGCACCAGCCACATACACCGAAGGTGGCAGATTCGAACCCGGCTGGGGCCAGCTAAATAACTGCAACAAAAAATAGCTAAGCATTGTGGCAGGCGCCTGTAGTCCCAGCTACTTGGGAGGCTGAGGCAAGAGAATCGCTTAAGCCCAAAAGTTGGAGGTTTCTGTGAGCTGTGATGCCACAGCACTCTACCAAGGGTGACAAAGTGAAACTCTTTCTCAAAAAAAAGAAAAGAAAAATTAAATTGAGGCCAGATACAGTGGCTCACGCCTATAATCCTAATATCTAGGTGGCCAAAGCCAGAGGATCCCTTGAGCTCAGGAGTTTCAGACCAGCCTGAGCAAGACTCAATTTGCTACTAAAAATAGAAAAAGTAGCTGGTCATTGTGGCAGGTGCCTGTAGTCCCTGCTACTCGGGAGGTTGGGGCAAGAGGATCACTTGGGCCCAGTAGTTTGAGGTTGCTGTGAGTGATGCCATAACACTCTAGCCCAGGTGAGAGAATGAAACTCTATCTCAAAAAAAAAAAGATAACTAGGACCATGGTAGAAATGGTAACAAGTTCTTCATAGTTGTCACTAGGTCTGTTGGCAAACCTGTGATTCTCTTCTCTGGGTTGAAGCTTGAAGAACCTATATGGAATCCACCAAGTTCCCTTTTCCTGTCTCATGGAAATATATGATGGAACCTCCATTACCCTGGTCAAAGTGAGAAGCAGAATCCCCCTCCCTTATAACTCAATTAAATATTGCAGATTATGCAAGAAAGGGTGACCAAGTGAAACTCTGTCTCAAAAAAAAAAGAAATGTAGTTGTATTAAGTCACTGAGATATTAGGGATATTACTATAACATAGCATAGATTATTACAAGTGCTACAAACTATACTTAATGGACCACATGGCCTAAAAACCTTCTAAATTATTGCTTTCGGAACTGCTCAGGTTGCTAAGTTTGGGTTCCAGTTCTGGGTCTGCCAGACCAGCTCAGGCCCAGCTCCTCTGGTCAGGCATGGACCCACTGTCCCTTTAGGACAGCAGTCCTCTTCCTTTGCACTGACAACTTAAAAAAGGAAAAAGGAAGAAGACAGGAAAACCTCGCTACATACCCTGAATCCCCGAAAATAAGATATCCTCCGAAAATAAGACCTACTTACAGGAAAGATAAGATGTCCCCTGAAAATAAGACCTAGCGCATCTTTGGGAGCACACCTTAAAATAAGACACTGTCTTATTTTCGGGGAAACAGGGTAGCATCACCGCCTGAGCTCTGCCTCTTTTCCCCTCCCATCCACCTTCTGACCCCTATCTGTGGAAAAATTGCCTTGTATAAAACTGGTCTCTGGGCTTGGCACCCATAGCACAGTGGTTACGGTGCCAGCCATATACACCAAGGCTGGCGGGTTCAAACCTGGCCTGGGCCAGCTGAACAACAATGACAACTGCAACAAAAAAATAGCCGGGTGTTGTGGGGGGTGCCTGTAGTCCCAGCTACTTGGGAGGCTGAGGCAAAAGAATCGCTTAAGCCCAAGAGTTAGAGGTTGCTGTGAACTATGACATCACGGCACACTATTGAGGGTGACATAATGCAACTCTGTCTCAACCCCTTCCCCCCCCAAAAATAACTGGTCTCTGGTGCCAAAAAGTTCTGTGGCTTGTTAGGAAAAGGGATGCAGGTGAACCATGGGCCAGAGAGCAAAGCTTCATCTGTATTTATAGCCACTCCCCATAGCTGGCATCCCACCCCACACCCCCCTCAGTGGAAAAATTGTCTTCCATGAAATCAGTCCCTGTTGCCAAAATGCTTAGGACTGATGCTTTTTTCTTTTCTTTTTCTTTTTTTGACAGAGTCTCACACTTTACTGCCATCATAGCTCACAGCAACCTCAAACTCTTGGACTCAAGAGATTCTCTTGCCTCAGTTTTTCATTTTTTTCAGTAGAGACAGCATCTCACTCTTGCTCAGGCTGATGTTGAGCTCGTGAGCTCAAGCAACCCACCCACCTCAGCCTCCCTGAGTGCTGGGATTACAGGCATGAACCACTGTGCGTGCCCAGGGACTGGTACTTTAAGACACATATATTTATTCGTTCCACAAGGGAAAGAGTTTGTTCTCAAGAGGCCAATTGCCTAGGGTGGAATGCCAGCTCTTATACATGGGTGATTTTCACCATGTTCTTTACATGTGTCTGTTTCCACATATGTAAAATGCAGACAGTGGTACCTATACTTTACCAGAATAAATATAAAGAATTTAGGACAGTGCTTGGCTTTGTGGGTATTAGCCGTTAGTGAGATATGCCTCTTGCTGGGGCATCCACCCACCACCCACCAGAATATGCTGGACGCAGCCTCTCCCATCTTTTCTATTAGAGAGCTGAACACAGGACAGGGCAGTCAACCCTGGGAGGCTCAGGGTGGGGTCTGATTTAAATGATAAAATCCTGGGGTTGGCTCTAGATTAGAGCTATAAGGAAAAATGAAATTGAGAACTACAGGTGTCTCCTAAGTTAGAAGACTAGTGAAGCACCAGGCTAGCTCATAGCAAGTGTCAGAGCTGGGAACTGAGCAGTATAACTGGCTTCAATGGGAATTGGGTGGCTCATGCCTGTAATCCCAGCCCTCTGGGAGGCCAAAGCAGGTGTATTGCTTGAGCTCAGGAGTTCAAGACCAGCCTGAGCCAGAGCAAGACCCCACCTGTACTAAAAATAGAAAAAACAAGCCAGGCATTGTGGCAGGTGCCTATAGACCCAGCTATTTGGGAAGTTGAGACAAGAGGATTACTTGAGCCCAAGAGTTTGAGGTTGCTCTGAGCTGTGATGCCATGGCACTTTACCTAAGGCAACAGTAAGACTTTTTGTCTAAAAAAAAAAAAATGTCATGGCTGGGCACAGTGGTTCATGCCTATAATCCTAGCACTCTGGGAGGCCGAGGCAGGTGGATTGCTTGAGCTCATGAGTTCAAAACCAGCCTGAGCAAAAGCAAGACCCCATCTCTACTAAAAATAGAAAAACTGAGGCAAGAGGATTGCTTGAGCCCAAGAGTTAGAAGTTGCTGTGAGCTATGATGCCGCAGCACTCTACCCAGGGCGACAAGCTTGAGACTGTCTCAAAAAAAAAAAAAAAAGTCACATTCCCATTCACACCCAAGTAACTCAAGACACATGTGGAGTGTCTAGTTTATTTAAACTATCTGTCAGAGGTACCACCATGGAGCAGGACGTGAGTAGCTGGAACTGTGGAGCCAAGCAGGGCAGGGATGTCCAGCTGTCAGAGGGTAAAGAGAGGTCAGCAGAGTAGCAGGAGGAGCATGAGGGTCAGGCTGAGCAGGGAAGCCCAGGCTCCACGGAGCCCAGCCCCACTCATGGCTGCAGCATAGAACCTTGCCACCTTCTCATTGGGGTTGCCCTGGTTTGGGTCAAACCACATTTGGATACAACGGCCGCTCCCTCGGCTGTAGGTGCTAACTTTATAAGAGTGACTCCAGATTTCATTGCACAGAGCAGCAGGTGTGGGGAAGAAGTCATGGAAGGGGAAGCAGGCAGTTTTCACTGGACAGTGGTTACGCCCTGTAGGGAGGATAAACGACCTTTAGCCACTGGGCTCAAAACTCTATTTGCTTCTGCCAACCCCACATCCCCAAATCTTCACATACCCTTCCTCACCTCCACACCTATCTCCCTCCCCACCCCAACCCTCACCTGAGCTCCAGTTCCAGCCCTTGTGCCAGTTGCTCTTGCAGGTATAGGAGGTTCGACAATCCTCCCACCAGCGCTCACAGTCTTCTTTGCACAGGGGAACATTCAGGACCCGCTCTTTTCGCCAGCTGTGATCCACCTGGAAGATTTGGTAGAGAAGAAGGGCTCAGGCTCAGGAATCCAGGCAACCTAGCCCCGAACAGAACCAGAGCTGGAGGCGCAGCCTGCAGAGACGTCTGGAAAGCTCGCAGCACCTCTGCCAGGCGGGGGATGCCAGGAAGCCGTTCATACCTGCTGGATCCAGGGCCCCAAGTTAGGAGAGCACTCATAGAGGCAGGTGTCCTGGATGAAATGCCGTTTGCAGATGGGCTCCATCACTCCACAGTGGTCCCAGTTGAAGTTATACAAGTAGGAATTATCTTTGTGGGCTTCCTGGCTGGTGTTGACGGAGCAGCAGGCATTCTTCTTCCAGGGACTACACTGATGGGGGAAGACAGTGAGCTAAGTCCAAGGCCAGCACAGCACAATATTCTACTTGCAGCCAATCCCCTTTTAGCCCTTGACTCCCCAACCCAGTAAGTCATCCAGGAAAATACTTGCTAATGGGGACCTCTTGGGGGGATTCCAGGGGTGTGGGAGCCCAGAGGAGAGCCCCTGCCTGGAGGTGCAGTCATTACAGAACTCATTAATTCAGATCTTTATTGTGTTTACTGGGTCACTTACTCTGGACAGGTAGCTTTTCTAGGAACTGGGGATACAATACTTAACACATGATAATTGTTTTGAGAAAAAAATAAGCAGGGGAGAGGGATGGGGACTTGCAGCATCAAAGGGTGACCAGATTTAAGGCTCATAGAGAAATTAACAAAGACTTGAAGGTGAGGAAGCAAGTTAAATTGTAACCCCAGAAGTGGATTGTGGGGTTGGCAGAAGCAATTACATAAATACTCAGAGCATACTTATTGAATGAATGAAAACCTACCCACAACCTATAATTTAGTGTAAAGTTTGAGGAAAAAAAACTAGCTCAGAGCAGTCTGAGCTATTTGAGATATGCAAAATTTGTCAAACCCAGAGAGCTATGTGCGTAAGGGACTTCAGCCACACCTGCCACATCCATGGATAAGGAGGAGGCAGGAAGATCCCTTGAGCCCAGGATTTTGAGGTTACAGTGAGCTGTGATGGCGCCACTGCACTCAGAGTGGGCAATAGAGCGAGACACCTTGTCTTTAAAAAGAAAGGACGTCTCTAAAAAGAAAGGCATTTTGTTCCTGACTAGCTGCCTTACCCATTACCTTTATGTTCCTGAAATTTATAAATACAAAGAACAGTGTCAACAAAGAACAAATAGCCAATGGACAGCTTGTGTTTTTATTTAATTATTTTATTTATTTATTTATTTATTTATTCTTTGAGGCAGAGTCTCATTTTGTTGCCCTGGATAGAGTGCAGTGGCATCATATCTCACAGCAACCTCAAACTCTTGGGCTCAAGTGATTCTCTTGCTTTAGCCTCCGGAGTAGCTGGTTCTACAGGTGCCCGCCACAGTGCCCGGCTATTTTTAGAGATGGGGTCTCGCTCTTGCTCAGGCTGGTCCCTTAACTCCTGAGCTCAGGGAATCTACCTGCCTCAGCCTTCCAGAGTGCTAGGATTACAGCCATGAGCCACCACATCCATCCTATTTTATTTTTATTTATTTATTTTTATTTTTTTTTTTGTAGAGACAGAGTTTCACTTTATGGCCCTCGGTAGAGTGCCATGGCCTCACACAGCTCACAGCAACCTCCAACTCCTGGGCTTAAGCAATTCTCTTGCCTCAGCCTCCCGAGTAGCTGGGACTACAGGCGCCCGCCACAACGCCCGGCTATTTTTTGGTTGCAGTTTGACCGGGGCCGGGTTTGAACCCATCACCCTCGGTATATGAGGCAGGCACCTTACTGACTGAGCCACAGGCGCCGCCCCATCCTATTTTATTTTTAATATAAATTCTTAGTAAACAATTTAGGAATTGCCTCTTCTTTTTGCTTAAAAATTCACTTGTAAGGTTGGGCATGGTGCCTCATGCCTGTAATCTTATCATTCTGGGAGGCTGCTGTGGTGGGTGGATTGCCTGAGCTCAGGAGTTTGAGACCAGCTTGAGCAAAAGTGAGACCCTGTCTCTAAAAAAAATAGCCAGGTGTTATAGTGAGCACCTGTAGTCCCAGATACTCAGGGGGGCTGAGGCAAGAGGATCATTGTAGGGACCTCATCTCTACAAAAAAATAGAAAAATTAGGGCAGGCCTGGTGACTCACTCCTATAATCCTAGAATTAGAATTATGCTGGAAGCTTCTACCGAGGGCAATAAAGTGAGACTCTGTCTCTAAAAAAAAAAATAATAATAATCAGAATTATGCTGGAAGCTAAGGCTTGAGAATCACTTGAACTCAGAAGTTCAAGACTAGGCTGAGGCAGTGCCTGTAGCTCAGTGGGTAGGGAACCAGCCACATACATGTGAGCTAAGGTGACACCATGGCACTTTAGCCTGGCTGATAGAGGGAGAATAAGTGAAAGCTAGGGCTTCTGCAGGTATCCAGGTCATACCACCACAGTTACAGGCTCAGTGATACAAAATAAGCACAAATAGGACTGTACCCCCTATCTGCTAATGTAGTCAGAATGAATGTTTACACATTGAAAATGCATATTACAGATTACTTTTTTGTTGAGTTTTTTCCTCACTTTGTTGCTCTCGGTAGAGTGCCATGGTGTCATAGCTCACAGCAACCTCAAACTCTTGGGCTCAGGCAATTCCTTTGCCTCAGCCTCCCTAATAGCTGGGACTACAGGTGCCTGCCACAACACCCGGCTATTTTTTTCTTTTTTGTTTAGCAGGCCTGGACTGGGTTCAAACCCACCAGTCTTGGAGCATGTGGCTGGTGCCCTAACCACTGACCTACCAGTGCCCAGGCTTTTGTTGAGTTTTTGTTGGTTTTTTTGAGACAGAGTCTCAAGCTGTTGCCTTGGGTAGAGTGCCTTGCATCATAGCTCGTAGCAACCTCTAACTTGGGCTCAAGTGATGCTCTGTCCTCAGTTTTTCTATTTTTAGTAGAGATGGGGTTTCAATTTCAATTTTTTGCTCAGGCTGGTCTCAAACTCATGAGCTCAAGCAATCCACCCTCCTTGGCCACCATGCCCAGCCTTTTGTTGAGTTTTTTTTTTCCTTTTTTGAGACAGAGTCCAAGCTGTCACCCTGGGTAGAGCGCCATGGTGTCACAGCTCACAGTAACCTCAAACTCTTGGGCTGAAGAGATTCTCTCTAATAGCTGGGACTACAGGTGCCCGCCACAACACCCGGCTATGGCCACCACAATGCCTGGTTATTTTTGTTGTTGTTGTCATCATTGTTGTTTAGCAGGCCCTGGGCTGGATTCAAAGCTGCCAGCCCTAGTATATGTGGCTGGCACCCTAACCACTGAGCAACAGGTGCTGAGCCCATTTGTTGAGTTTTTGCTAGGGAGGTCTCTCTCTGTCACCTAGGCTAGAGTGCAGTGGCATCAATATAGCTCACTCTGACCTCATGCTACTGAGCTCAAGTGATCCTCGACCTCAGCCTCTATCGAGTAGCTGGGACTACAGGTGCCCACCACCATGCCCATCTAATTTTTCTATTTTTTGTAGAGATGGGGTCTCTCAATGTTGCCCAGGCTGGTCTTAGACTTCAGGCCTCAAATGACCCTCTCACCTTGGCCTCCCAAAGTGCTAGGATTATAGGCTTGAGCTACTACTCCCAGCCTGTTTTCTATTTTCTCTACATTTATACCATATGTTGAGTTTTTTTAAATGCTTATTTAGGTTCAGAATATTCAAAAGGTTGTGGCCAAATAATTGATACAGGGAGATCTCAGGTCCAGTAGGGTTGAGAGACACAGCCCAACGTTTGCTAGATTCATGAATCAAGATGCTTCCATCTAGGTCTGGTGGCCCATGCCTATAATCTTAGCACTTTGGGAGGCCAAGGTGGGGGTAGACTGCTTAAGGCCAGGAGTTTGTGACCAGCCTGAGGTAGGGACCTCATCTCTACAAAAAATAGAAAAATTAGGGCAGGCCTGGTGACTCACTCCTATAATCCTAGAATTAGAATTATGCTGGAAGCTAAGGCAGGAGAATCACTTGAACTCAGAAGTTCAAGACTAGGCTGAGGCAGTGCCTGTAGCTCAGTGGGTAGGGAACCAGCCACATACATCCCAGCTGGGGATGGCTGGGATGGTTTTGAACCAACCAACCCAGCTAGCGGCTATGAACCCAGCCCGGGCCTGCTAAATTACAATGACAACTGAACCAAAAAAAAAAAAGAAAAAATTGTCGGGCGTTGTGGCAGGCGCCTGTAGTCCCAGCTACTTGGGAGACTGAAGCAAGAGAAGCACTTAAGACCAAGAGTTTGAGGTTGCTGTGAGCTGCAACACCATGACATTCTACCCAGGGCGACATACTGAGACTCTGTCTCAAAAAAAAAAGACTAGGCTGAGTAAGAATGAGACCCCTGTCACTACTAAATATATAGAAAAGTGGGGCAGTGTCTGTGGCTCAAAGGAGTAGAGCACCAGCCCCATATACCCCATTTACCAGAGGTGATGGGTTCAAACCTGGCCCCAGCCACAAACTGCAAAAAAAAAAAAAAAAAAAAAATATATATATATATATATGTATATGTATGTATATATATATATTATGTGGGTGGCCAGGCACGGTGGCTCACGCCTGTAATCCAAGCACTCTGGGAGGCAGAGGTAGGTGTTAGGTAGATTGCTTGAGCTCAGGAGTTGGAGACCCTGTCTCTAAAGCTAATCGGGAGTTGTGGCAGGCACCTATAGTCCCAGTTACTTGGAAGACTGAGGCAGGAGGATCATTTGAGCCCAGGAGTTCAAGATTGCAGTGAGCTATGATGACACCACTGCACTCTAGCCTGGGCAACAGAGGAAGAGACCTTGTAACCACCAAGGTCAAATATGCTTTGACCCAGACTTGTGACTCTGAGAGACCCACTTTCCTTTTTTTTTTTTGGTAGAGACAGAGTCTCACTTTATGGCCCTCAGTAGAGTGCCGTGGCGTCACACGGCTCACAGCAACCTCCAACTCCTGGGCTTAAGCGATTCTCTTGCCTCAGCCTCCCCAGTAGCTGGGACTAGAGGTGCCCGCCACAACGCCTGGCTATTTTTTTTTGGTTGCAGTTTGGCCGGGGCCGGGTTTGAACCTGCCACCCTCGGTATATGGGGCTGGCGCCTTACCGACTGAGCCACAGGCGCCGCCCGAGACCCACTTTTCTTGAGCTGTCTCAGGCTAGCAGACAAGAAGGCACTCTGATGCAGTATGTAGTTTCTCCTCTCAAATCTTTGGAGGAGGGATTCACACTATAAACCCCTGAATCAAACAATTCCCAGCACTGAAGTCTTTCCAACTTCATTTCCCACCCTCTTCTCTGGGCCTGCTTCCTTATTTGTGCAATGTGGAAACCCAACAAGCAAAAAAGGTGAGCTGTTAGCTTTGTACAGACATTTGGCACTCAATAGGTGTGAAGCAAAGTCTCTTCTAGCAGGCCTGTCTACCTCCACCATGGAGGGAAGCTTGACACTTCCATATCCTGATTTCCTCTTCCAAGCCAGTCCCCCCCCCACCCCAGATCAGCCCCCGGCCTACCTGATCGTGCAAATTGTCCTCAGGCCCCGGCTTTTCCTTGTGGTGCTTGGCATCCATACAGACGTTGAGAAGCTCAGTCCTGGCTCGAATAGTCCTGTGCTGGGCCCCCGCTACGGCAGCCACCCCCACTAGAAGGAGCAGCAGCTGAATTGTCATCTGCTGGGCCATGGCTATTCCTGAAGGTAGAGCTATGGTTAGTGACACCCAAGAATGTGAAGCCGGACTTTTAAGGCCTGGGCAGAGCTCCAGAGGGGGTGGACCTCCACTGGAGCCTGGGCAGATCGTGCCCTGCCCCACCCCTTAGGGTTTACCCACAGCCAATCAGGGTTGGGATGGGATAGCTTCTCTCTGCGGAAAGTTCCTGGTTGGAACCTCCTTGATTTCTCCAGGTAGCCAAGAAGATCAAGAGATACAATTAAGGGACAAGGTTTGCAAAATGCAGAAATAGCTAGGAGTTTGCTAAGGGTCCACACTCCCTTATTTTATTTTATTATTATCATTTTTTTTTAGAGACAGAGTCTCACTTTATCACCCTTGGTAGAGTGCCGTAGCGTCACAGCTCACAGCAACCTCCAACTCCTGGGCTTAGGTGATTGTCTTGCCTCAGCCTCCCCAGTAGCTGGGACTACAGGTGCCCGCCACAATGCCTGGCTATTTTTTGTTGCAGTTTGGCTGGGGCCGGGTTTGAACCGGCCACCCTCAGTATATGGAGCTGGCGCCATATACCCACTGAGCCACAGGCGCTGCCCCCCCCTTATTTTATTTTATTATTATTATTTTTATTTTTTTTTGAGTCTCACTATGTCACCCTCAGTAGAGTGTTGTGGCATCACAGCTCACAACAACCTTAAACTCTTGGGCTTAAGCGATTCTCTTGCCTCAACCTCCCAAGTAGTTGGGATTACAGGCGCCAACCACAATGCCCTGCTATCCTTTTATTGCAGTTGTTTAGTTCGAACCTGCCACCCTCAGTATATGTGGCTGGCAACGTAACCACTGTGCTACAGGTGCCGAGCCCACACTCCCTTATTTTAAATCCTTGGCTGGGCATGGTGGCTCATACCTTATAATCCTAGCATTTTGAGGGAGCAGAGAAGGGAGGATGGTTTGAGGCCAGGAGTGAAGACCAGACCAGCCTGAACAAACTTAGTAAGACTCCAGTCTACAAAAAACAAACAAAAAATAATCTAGGTAAGGTAGCATACACCTGTCTTCCCAGCTACTTGGGAGGCTGAGGCAGAAGGATCACAGGAGCCCAGGAGTTTGAGGCTGCAGTGAGCTATGATGATGCCACTGCACGTCAGCACAGACAACAGAAAGAGACCCTGTCTGAAAATTAAAAAAAAAAAATTATCTGGGCATGGTGACCTACAACTGTAATCGCAGCACTTTGGGTGGCTGAGATGGGAAGATCACTTGAGGCCAGGGTTCAAAACCAGCCTGACCAATCTAGCAAGTTGCTCTACAGTCTCTACAGAAGATTAAAGAAAAAAAAGTTAAGTTAAAAAAAGAATCCTAGGCTGGAAGGTGCTGTGAGCTAGGCTGTCGCCATAACACTCTAACTTGGGAAACAGAGTGAGACCCTGTCTCAAAAAAAAAAAAAAAAAAAAAAAGAGAAAGAGAATCCTTCACAGTAAATGTTTCAGAGTTTAAAATTTTTAGGGTTTTATAAAAGGTAACACAAACTAAGGTAATATGATTTACTTGTACCCAACAATCAAGCACATGTTCCCAGGTGAAATAGATACACTAATGGGATAAGTAAAAACTATATACATACAGGGGGTGGCACCTGTGGCTCAAGGAGTAGGGCACCAGCCCCATGTACCAAGTGTAGGGGGCTCAAACCCAGCCCCAGCCAAAACTGCAAAAAAAAAAAAAAAAAAAACACAAAAAACTATACACATACATAAGATCATATTAATTTTCAGATAAGTTTTTTCTTTTTAGACAGAGACTCAAGCTGTCACCCTGGATAGAGTGCTGTAAACATCATAGCTCACAGCAACCTCTAACTCTTGGGCTCAAGCAATCCTCTTGCCTCAGTTTTTCCCTATTTTTTTAGTAGAGAAAGGGTTTTCACTTTTGCTCAGGCTGGTCTCAAACTCGTGACCTCAAGCAATCCACCTGCCTCGGCCTCCCAGAGTGCTAGGATTACAGGCATGAGCCCCTCTGCCCAGCCCAGATAAGATTTTTGACATCAAATGACTTCATGTAAAAGTTTATAAAAATACCTTAGTGTTGGAGCTGCAAATAAGCTGCTGACCTGTATGGGGGGTTGTTTTGTTTTGTTTTTTAAAGCACTTTCCAGTGTCATCACTTGGGCTAGTTCAGCAGCCCCCTCCCAGGTACCCCATGGGATATATGAGGGCACAGAGGTTGGTGGGGCGAAGCTGCCTGAACAGCCCTGGGGCCTTGGGAAGCTCCTGCGCCCCTTACCACAGAGCTGGCCTCCCCTTGGTCACATAACACTTCAATTCTTTGACCTCAGAACTGGTCACCAAAGTGCTTGGTGACCTAAAATGATCAAAATTTATTTCCCACAGCTTCTCTACATCTCTCTCCCTCTCATTCATTCCCCAGGGGTGAGGTGATGAAGTGGATGTGACATCCCAGCTCACAAGCTTGCCTTGGCCCTGCATTGCCCCCATAGCCCTCAGAATTTAGGCATCTTGACAGGGCCTCCTGGACAGGGCTCCATGTGGGGCCTGAGCTGGGTGGTCTCTGGAGAAGCCTAGAATTGAATTCCTACCCAGCTCTCCTTCTAGCTCCACAATCTCTTATTTTTCTATTCTATTGACCCCAGGTTTCATTCATTCTCTCATTACTAATTCCTTCATTCCAGGGCCCAGTCGTGCCTCTGCTGAGCCATTCACGCACTAATGCTGAGGGCCAGGCCAGAAAAATTTACACTGTCAGGGAACACCAGGTGCTTCTCCAGATTAGTTCCTTGAGGGAAACAAAGCCTAGCAGTTGAGAGTACAAGGTTCAAGGTCAGCCTGTACCAATCCCGGCCCTCATTCTACCTTCTCGTTGGCCTTGAAGGAAACAGACGCAAACTACCTTAAGGTTTAATTTAATTATCAGAGGATTAAATGTAGGAAAGAAAACAAACAAAATGACAGCCAGTTAATATACATGGAATCATGTAGACACAGTCTGAGAAAATGCCCCAAGTCACATAGCAGGGACCACTCAAGTCTAGGCCAGTGTTCCTCTGCCTTTTGCCCCCTGCACCTTTACCATGCTGAGGCTCTCATGGGGGCAGGTACTCCCTGTGCTGGTGGAGGCTGGAGAAAGGGTTGTTTCAGTGCTCAGTAGTTCCCATCTGTTCAGTCAGTGGTCTCTCTTTCTATAGCTGCTTCTGGAGCCAGAGCTCTCTCCCTCTCCTTGTGACCTCCATCACTCTGTGAGTCCCTTCCTCATTTTCCTAGTCTCACCCACAGATCTTGGTATACCTATAACCCCATCACTCTTGTCCTCCATCCTGGCTCTCCAGTCTAGAAGAGCTGAGCACTCAATGTTGGACTGAGGGCAAGAACCCTTGGGTATTGTTCGTGTGGATGGACACTAACTTGTAGTTTGATGTCGGGCAGGCCACACTCTGTTTTGGCCCTCAGTCCCCACTTCTGGATTCTTTGTGCTGTGAGAAAACAGAGAGCCTTCCCTGTTCAGCAAATCCTTTAACACATGCTGGGATATCACAGAGTGTGTGACCTCTGATGGGAGAGTGGGGAGTGTCATACCTGGGAAAGGCGGTGGCTCTCAGTCGGGCTCAGGCTGCTTCTCTGCTCTAAACTGTATTTTGACTTATTCCTGGGGCGGGCTGCGGTTTAGTGGCCTAGGAGACGGGCAGTGGGGCAGGCAGTGGGAATGGAGCCCAGAAGTGGAGATGGGATCGGACAAAGGCCAATCAGTTAATTATTGCACGTGAGCACCAGCCAGGCCTCCATGGGGGAGTAAGAGGCAGTGATTTATAACAGTGTGGACCTAAGACTAGTCTCCAAGATCCCCTTCCCCCATTTTCTCCCAAAAGCTCAGGTCTGATGAAAATCTTACAGCCTGAGCTGCCAGGATCTTTTGGGCTAATCTTAGCATTTCCAACACTTCTGTCCTGTTACACAGATGAGGAGACTGAAACCCAGAGAACCAGGGGCAGAGCCAATTTCAGGGCAAGGACTAGAGTACAGCCAGCTCTAGAAAGCAAGGAGCCTCGGTGTCCCTGAATTGTACAGCCACCAACTCCTTCAAACTCATCAGCTGAGGTGTTATCCACCTTTAGCCACAAAATCACAGATGTTTCAAATCTTTTGATTGGAGCCCCAGTTTTTCAAAGGTCCAAGCTCCCCTTTTACCCCCTACTGACTCACCCACTTACTCAGTTATCCTTTCTTTTTTCTTTCTTTTTTTTTTTTTTGAGACAGAGCGCCAAGCTGTTGCCCTGGGTAGAGTGCTATGGCATCACAGCTCACAGCAACCTCCAACTCCTGGGCTCAAGCAATTCTCCTGCCTTGGCTTCCCAAGTAGCTGCGACTACAGGCACCCACCACAACGCCCAGCTACTTTTTTGGTTGCAGCCATCATTGTTGTTTGGTGGGCCCCGGCTGGATTCGAACCCGCCAGCTCAGGTGTATGTGGCTGGCGCCTTAGCCACTTGAGCCACAGGCGCTGAGCCAGGTATCCTTTCTATAGTAGCTAAAGTCTGGGCTAATTTAGACTCCTCCTACTACCACTGCCTCTGCTTAGGACAGATGCCTTCCCCCTCCTTTTTTTTTTTTTTTTTCTGAGACAGAGTCTCACTCTGTTGCCCAGGCTAGAGTGCCAAGGCATCATCCCAGTTCACAGCAACTCCTGGGTTCAAGTAATCCTCCTGCCTCAGCCTCCCAAATAGCTCAGACTACAGCTGCCCGCCACAATGCCCAGCTAATTTTTTTCTATTCTTGGCA
Organism: Nycticebus coucang; assembly: GCF_027406575.1. NCBI lineage: Eukaryota > Metazoa > Chordata > Mammalia > Primates > Lorisidae > Nycticebus > Nycticebus coucang. The sequence goes on along the minus strand of NC_069793.1, from coordinate 65,152,800 downwards.
GAGAGGGGGGGGTCTCACTTTGCTTAGGCTGGTCTTGAACTCTTGAGCTCAAAAGATCCTCCCTCCTCGTCCTCCCAGAATGGTAGGATTACAGGCATGAGCCACCACTCCTAGCTTAAATACTATCTCTTACCTTACCCTCTTTCTATTTCCCCTCCAAAAGAAAACTTACCCACATACACGTACATTAATTCTTGGGGTGTAGGAGGCACCTGTGAGAAATATAATAAGGAAATGCAGAAGGGACTTAACATCTTTGGTCTCTTGTTAAAGAGCACAAGAACACCAACATTATTGCATAGCGGTCTCCACACCTGTGGTGTATCACTTCTATAAATAGCCTCAGGAGAAGCTACTGCTGGGACTGAGACTGACAGACTGCTGCTGAGATGCTCACGCCTACTAATATTGACTGTGACTTCTAAGGTGCTTCGACACCTGAGACCTGAACAAAACATATCCAGAGCAAAAATGTATAGTGGTCCGTGTCCTGACAGTTTAATGGTTTGGGGCCAGAGTTCTGGCTCCAACATTGGGGTATAACTTTTAAATGATCTATCTAGGAAATGTCCAATCCTTGTTCCCAACCTCCTGAGTCAAGATGATTTCTTTCTTTGTTTTTTGGCCGGGGCTAGGTTTGAATCCGTCACCTCTGGCATATGGGACCGGCGCCCTACTCCTTGACCCACAGGTGCTGCCCTCTTTGTTTTTTTTTGTTTGTTTGTTTTGTTTTTTGAGACAGAGTCTCAAGCTGTTGCCCTGGGTAGAGTGCTGTGGTGTCATATCTGTGAGCTATGGGGACCCCTGGTCTTAAGCAGTTCTCTTGCCTCAGCCTCCCAAGTAGCTGGGACTACAGTGACCCGCCACAATGCCGGCCATTTTTTGGCTATAGTTGTCCTTGTTGTTTTAGCTGGCCCGGGCTGGGTTCGAACCTGCCAGCTTCAGTGTATGTGGCCAGTGTCCTACCCACTGACCTATGGGCACTGCCCATCAAGACCCATTTCTTGATGTGATTTGTGCCAAACACTGAAGACACTGCTGTATTCTGGGTGGGTCAAACCTACTTAAGTGTAACCCTGATGTAGAGAGAGGCAACTGGAAGCCTTCTAGGTAGAAAGTGGGACCAGGAGACCTAGAAAGGGATTATGATGTACATCCAGATCAATCAGGAACTTTTACGCAGGTGCAAGAAACATGTCAAAGTGGTCATAGATTATTTAATAGGGTGAATATGACTCCACATGTACTCCTAGAAACCAAAGCTTTGTGTGAAATCTTGAATTTCTGGGGTGAGGAGAGTAGGAAAGCCTGTACCTGTCCTTTTCCTGATCTTTTCCCCTCATTCCTAAGCTGCAGAAGACTGAGCCTCCCTCGCACTTTGGTGACCCCATCCTGGGGTGTGTTTATTTGATACTTGATTTTGCTCTACTGGGTACTTCCTTTCCCATTTTCAAATCATTTTGTGACAAAGGCTGACTCTTTTCCCTTCTCTTCTACTTTCCCTGAGGAAATACAATGAATAAATACTTATTGGTGCTCAACAAGAAGAAATAATAATAATGTAGGCATGTCTGAAGTTCCCCCATTTTGTGCAGTTGAGCCTGGTGGCTCACGCCTGTAATCCTAGCACTCTGGGAGGCCAAGGTGGTTAGGATTGCCTAAGCTGACTGGTTCGAGACCAGCCTGAGCCAGAGTGAAACCTCATCTCTAAAAATAGTAGGGCCTTATGGTGGGCGCCCGTAGTCCCAACTACTCCAGAGGCTGAGGCAAGAGAATTGCTTAAGCCCAAGAGTTTGGGGTTGCTGTGAGCTGTGACGCCACAACACTCTACCCAGGATGACAAAGTGAGACTCTGTCTCAAAAAAAGAAAAAAGGAAAGAAAGCTCCCTTTGAGGCCAACAAAGCTTTAAGTTGCAAACGGGGGCAGGAGTCAGGGACATGGAAAAGAAATCAATGCCGACCCATTGACATGTGACTATTAAATCATCCTGGGTTAGCTTTATCTAGAATCCCAAATATTTACAGGAATTTTCCCCGTAATTCTTTGTTTTTGTTTTTTTTTTTTTTTGTAGAGACAGAGTCTCACTGTACCGCCCTCGGTAGAGTGCCGTGGCCTCACACAGCTCACAGCAACCTCTAACTCCTGGGCTTAAGCGATTCTCTTGCCTCAGCCTCCCGAGTAGCTGGGACTATAGGCTTCCCCGTAATTCTTAAACATGTAAGCCACCAGAATTCCTGACGGTAGCAGGTCAGGAACTGTTCCCTGAGAATCTAGGTTCTCTGTAACAGCACCTACTTATCAAGGGCCTCACCCAGTAAAGGGTGAGCATCCTCACCAAACCTGATGGGTCAGGTGAGTCTAGCTGAAAAGTTCCCCCCTTACAACAAATGCCAACAAAGATGTCTCCTCTGAGGTCTGAATTGGGGGGATCAGAGAAAAAGGACAATCTCTGAGATCTCAACCTAAAAGTGGGAGAGCTTAGACCTGGAGAGAGCTTCCCCATAACACAGGGAGGTAAACAACTAGACAGTCAGTGGGCTCTTGCACTGGTGGACTGACTTTGATCATGCTGGGTGGAACCTGGTGGTCTCAGCAAATGCCACCCTTGTCACTAATTATGTCAACTTAAAAATCACAAGATCAACTATGTTTAGAAAGGAGAACTTTATTTCTTATCATGGATTGCTATCTGCAAGCTGGAAAGCATAGCCTCCTGCTGAGAGTAAGAGCAGGGACTTGAGAAAGGAAAGGTAGGACTATGTAAAAGAGTTGGCTATACATACATATTTAATAGGTTATAGAAGGAGCTATGACTACCCGTGAATGGGAATTGTGCAAATGTGTAATAAGCAAACATACATGTTATATAAGTTCCATGTTCACATTGGCATGAAGACTTAACATTAAAATGCAATCAAATTAGGCCCTGTACGTTAAAAGGTGAAATGTGGGAAACAAAGCTGCTTTGTGTGCAGGCTCTGTAAACTGGCCAGAACCAGTCCATGGTTGATAGTCGTTTATCAGGAAGGAACGCTCTGTAAGCTGGTCAGCTGTCATGTTGCAATTGCAAAAAGGGAGGGGAGTGTGGCCATCAGGAGGTTGGCTGAAGTTGAAGTCAGTGGAGGAGTCTTTCATCTTTTGTTTTCCAGGGCTGGTTTCTGTTTAACTCTCAGGGGGAAGTCTGGTAACAGTGAGAAAGGGGATGTACTGAGGCATGACCAACTTACTGTCTCATCATGGCTGGGAAGTTTAGTTGTTAAAGTGTTTCTGAGGCCGGGCACAGTGGCTCACGTCTGTAATCCCAGCACTCTGGCAGGCCAAGGGGGGTGGATTGCCTAAGCTCACAAATTCAAGACCAGCCTGAGCCAGATCGAGACCTCCTCTCTAAAAGTAACCAGGTTTTGTGGCAGGCGCCTGTAACCCAGCTACTCCGGAGGCTAAAGCAAGAGAATCACTTGAGCCTAAGAGTTTGAAGTTGCTGTGACACCATGGCACTCTACCGAGAACCACGAAGTGAGACTCTGTCTCAACAACAACAACAACAAAAAAGTGTTTCTGGGGTCTCCTTGGCCAAGAGGGTTTTGTTCATTCAGTCAGTTGGGAGGATTAGGATTTTATATTATTCTGCAGAGGGTTAAGTCCTCTGAAGACCTGAACAGGTAGGGAGCATCTGGAACCCTCAGATCTCCCTCCTTGCTCATGAGCCCACTGCAGCCTGTGGATTAGAGAAGGGTGAGCCAAGCGTCTAGCAATGCCTGAAGATGCGTGCTTCTTTAGATAGAGCTCCTGCCCTCTCACCTCCACCCCCTGGCCTAGGGGATAATTATTAGGTGGATTTTATGGCCCCTCCTGTGCAGGAGTGAGATTTGGAACCAGGCCCCTGGATACTTGTTGAGTCTTGAGTCCTTACTCTGAATCATGAGGTGGCACACATATCTGGAGCCTGGGTGCTAGGGCCATTTGTCCAGCTGGGAGGAACAGAGTCAGGGAGCCACTTTAGAGAGAGTCCAGGTATTTGCCTGGACTGGAAGCTTAATACCAGCAAGGTTAACCATTGGCATCCCTCTGACCCTGACAGGAAGGCTGCCCTGTGAGCAGGCAAAGATAACAGGAAGGTGTTTGATCCACAATGGTGGAGACTCCAGGCTCCAGGGAGTAGGAAGGGGCCTCACCGTGAGGGAGGGGAGAACTCTGAGCTTTTCCTGAGTGCCCGCCCATTGCACATGCAAGTTCACATCACCCATCCCTCCAACTGTGGGATCTACAGATCTGAGTGTGATTCCCAGCCTGACTTCTTCATGTAGCAGCTGCAAGATGGAAGCTCTGTGGGGGGCCCTCAAGGCCCCATCCTAAGGTTTACAAATCCAGTATGTCTTCTTCGGCCGTATCTCCTGCCCACGTCACCTTATGACTCCTGTCTCTGCCACCTTGGAGTTCTGCTTGTGCTTCTATTACCTCTAAGCCTCTGTATTTGCTGAGACCTCTCCATGGAATGCTGCTGTTTTGTGCTTGGCAAACATTTCTCATCTGGAAGTTTCCACAGAACAACCCCACACTCTGTGCTTCCCTCTACGAAAGCCTCGCCTCATTATTCCAAGAGTTATTGGTTTTCAGATCTTTCTGAAACTGTCCCTTGTGGGGACAGTTCTTTTGCAAGGGACTCAGTTCCTTTCCTGTCAAGTGAGACCAGCATGGGCCAGTGGACTGGTTACTCAGAAAGCATTTGTTGACTGACAGAATGAGTATGGGGATTCCTTAATTTACCGAGCGCTCCCTTCATGCCAGGCACTGAACCAGGCCCCGGGGATCTGGCACAGCATAACACAGACACAACTCTCCTTTCAGGAGTGTATGTTATGCTGGATAAAAGGCAAATAACAAACACAGTGGACAGAAATCACAAAGGGACCAAGTGATATGATGAGAAAGCATCTGAGTGACTGCCCATCTTTTTTGTTTTTCGAGACAAACTCTATTGTCCCAGGCAAGAGTGCTGTGGCATCATAGCTCACAGCAACCTCAAATTCCTGGGCTCAAATGATTCTGCCACAGTGCCTGGCTAGTTTTTCTGTTTGTTTATTTATTTTTAAGAGAAGCATGAAACAAAGTTTGTTGAGGAAGAGAAAGAAAGGCTTACAAAGTAAGAAAGCTCACAAAGCGGGATAAATTCGGCGTAAACAGTGAATTGGGCCTCCATTGCCAGAGCAAGTAGGCAAAGAGGCCTCATTTATCTATTTTTTGGTAGACATGAGGTCTCCCTCTTGCTCAGGCTGGTCTCTAACTCATGAGCTCAAGCAGTCCACCCGCTTCAGCTTCCCAGAGTACTAGGATTACAGGTGTGAGCCACTGAGCCAGGCCTGGGTGACTTTTCTTTTGGTTGAGTGGAAGCAGTGCTTTTTTTTGTTTTGTTTTGTTTTGTTTTTTTGTAGAGACAGAGTCTCACTTTATGGCCCTCAGTAGAGTGCCGTGGCCTCACACAGCTCACAGCAACCTCCAACTCCTGGGCTCAAGCGATTCTCTTGCCTCAGCCTCCCGAGTAGCTGGGACCACAGGCACCCGCCACAACGCCCGGCTATTTTTTGGCTGCAGTTTGGCCGGGGCTGGGCTTGAACCCGCCACCCTCGGCATATGGGGCCGGCGCCCTACCGACTGAGCCACAGGCGCCGCCCAGGAAGCAGTGCTTTTTTTTGGAAGGGGGTAGGTGGGTATTGCAGACTATGATCTAAGTGTCCACTAGGAACCAGCCTATAGAGGAAGAATGAAGAACGTTCTAGCCACACAGAAAAGGAATTTGATGGAGCAAAAGCCCCAACACAGAAAGAGTAACTGGAGCTTATTTATGGGGGTGTGGGAAGGAATGATTTGACATGAAGTCTCAGAGGAGGGGCAGGACCTTGGCATCTGTAGCTCAGTGAGTAGGGCACCAGCCACATGCACTGAGGCTAGTGGGTTCAAGCCCGGCCCTAGCCTGCTAAACAACAATGACAACTGCAACCAAAAAAAAAAATAGCCTGCTGTTGTGGCAGGCGCCTGTAGTCCCAGCTACTTGGGAGGCAGAGGCAAGAGAATCACCTAAGCCCAAGAGTTTGAGGTTCCTGTGAGCTGTGACACCAGAGCACTCTACCAAGGGCAACATCATGAGACTCTGTCTGAAAAAAAACAAAAACAAAAAAATGATTTTCACAGAAGATAACCATGGGAAAGCATTGAAGGATCAGTAAAGGGACTGTCACATAATATAAGAAATTTTTAGGTTTTGTTTCTATATTTAAAAAGAATCTCCATCAAATAGTAAAACCTAGGAGTGAAAGCCTGCTGACAAATAGGATAGCTATAGTTCTCGATGTCTCTCCTTATAACATACTTACTGGTTACAAAGGGGAAAAGGGAAGTGGAGCAATCTGGCAGACATGACGAACTCCACCAGGAATGGGAAAACCCAGCACCATGTGCCTCCCACCATTATGCATTGAGTACATAGTGTTGCTTTGGGGTATTTGTGCCAAAAATGCATGACCTTAATTAATCACGAAGAAACAGATAAGCCAACATGGAAGGATATTCTACAAAATAACTCAATAACTGGTCTGTGCTTTTTAGAAATGTCAAGAAATTTAAAAGAATAAACTAGATCTCAACAGGTCAATATGAAAAGATCAGAGGAACAATGGTTTTGGAATGAGACACATGGCAAATGCAAACTACACTGAGAGTGCCTTTTCCCCTTCCTGTCAGATGAGCAGAAAATCACAATCTGATGCCCTATGCTGTGGTGATAAGACTATGGAGAAAGAGGAACTCTCCTACTTTGCTGATGGGGGGCACGCTGATAATACCCATATAAAGTTGTAACCATCAAAATTATATGTACTTTTGACCCAACAATCCTCTTCTGGAATTCTTTTTTTTTTTTTTTTGAGACAGAGTCTTACTATGTCACCCTTGGTACAGTACCATGGCATTACAGCTCACAGCAACCTCAAACTCCTTGGTTCAAGTGATCCTCTTGACTCAGCCTCCATAGTAGCTGGGACTACAGGCACCCACCACAATGCCCAGCTATTTTTTTGTTGCAGTTGTCATTGTTGTTTAGCAGGCCCAGGCTGGGTTCGCATCCGGCAGTCCCTGTGTATGTAGCCGGTGTCCTAATCTTTGAGCTACGGACACTGAGCCTGGAATTCAAGTATAATATTTTACCATGTACACTATGTACACCATTTCTTTCTTTCTTTCTTTTTTTTTTTGAGACAGAATCTCACTTTGTTGCCCTTGGTAGAGTGCCATGACATGGCGTCACAGCTCACAGTAACCTCAAACTCTTGGGCTTAAGCGATTCTCTTGCCTCAGCCTTCAGAGTATCTGGGACTACAGGCACCCACCACAGTGCCCAGCTATTTTTAGAGACAGGGTCTCACTCTTGCTCAGGCTGGTCTCAAACCTGTGAGCTCAGGCAATCCACCCACCTCGGCTTCCCAGAGTGCTAGGATTACAGGCATGAGCCACCAAGCCTGGCCTATACTATTTCATTTTTAAAAAGGGAAACAAGGCAGGTGTTCATCACTGAGATCCCCCACCAGTACCTCCCCAGCCTGTATCTAATGAAGGAAGGGAAAAGAAACTCTTCTCCTACCAGGAGCTCAAGAACTCATGTGCCATTTCTGCCCACCTTCCCTCTACTATGCCCTCATCCCTTTGTAGTGCAGGGGTGATGAGGACAATCAGTGCAGGGGTAAGAGCCCCAGACTAAGGGATTAAATGCCTGGCTTCTAACTTGACTTCTAGCGAACTTCAGGCTAGTTTCAGCCCTATTTGGAGCCTCTCAATAGGAGTGATGAAGCAATGTGTCTCCTCAACCCACACATCCCCAAATTATTTACAAGACACAAGATACATATGGATCTGTCTATTAGATAGGCTGTCAAAGGAACCTTGGGGACCCTTCTTGGACTAGGAACTGATGTCCTGGGCCCTAAACCCAGGTGTCATGGCCTTAGCATTTATGGCCTCAGGATAGAATGTTGCCACTTTCTCCTTGGGCCAGGTCGAACCACATCTGGATGCAGTGGCTGCTCCCTCAGCTGTAAGGACTCAAATGTGCGGCAAGTGGTCCTGTCTAGGCACTCATTAACCCCTGGGGCAAAACACAAGACCCTCAGTTTCTGGGCCAGACCTTTTTCTCCAACTCCAAATCCCATTCCCCATATCCCCACCCCAACCCTCATCTGAGCTCCAGTTCCAGCGCTTTGCGCCAGTTGCTCTTGCAGGGGTAGGAGGTATGACAATCCTCCCACCAGCACTCAGTCCTCTCTGCACATGGGCACATTCAGGACCCTCTCTCTATGCCACCCCTGCCGGTTCTGGTTTACCTGAGTGGCCAGGGGAAGGAAGGCTCCTGTCAGCCAGGTATCTCAGCAATCACAACCTTGATGAGGGCCTGGCCTGGAGGAGGGGTAGTGTCTCCACCACCCTCAGACTATTTCCTGGACCAAGCCCTGCCTGTAAGAACCTGGTGGGCTCTGCCCTCTGCTGAGGCTCATGTTTGTGGGGACAACACTGGCTCCCATACCTGCTGCATCCAGGGCCCCAGGTTGGGTGAACACTCATACAGACAATTGTCCTAGATGAAGTGGCTCATGCAGGCGGGCTCCATCTTGCTGCAGTGGTCCCAGTTAAAGTTTAACATGTGGGAAGTGTCCTCGTGCAGCTTCTGGCTGGTGCTGACAAGGCAGCAGGCATTCTCCCTCCAGGGACTGCACTGGGCGGTGAAGACACAGTCCTTCCTCCACCACAACCACCTCCTCCAAGTTCTGGCTCCTCTACCCCAGGTACGTCATCCTGAGGAACACCTGCTGGGGAAGTCGCTTTGGAGGCAGAGGTGATTACAACTTAGACTTTTAGCAGAGAATAATACAGGGGATGTGGGAGATGAGGGGCAGCCACGATCTGGGAGAGTAATTATTTGTATAACATTAAATAGTTAAAAAAGTTATTTCACATTATTTTGGTTATTTATATTATTCATTTTGCACCCAGCCAATATTAACTGAATATTTATTATACATCAGGCACTGTGCTTGGTGCTAGGAAAACTGCAGGGAACAAAGTAGGTCACATCTCTACCCTCACGGAGTTTATGGTTTTAGTTGTGAGAGTGGTAAAAAATACTCTAGGTGTCGAAAACAGTAAGTGCAAAGTCCCTGAGGTGTTTGCACTTTATCCTCTCAACAACCTGGTAAAAATTTTTACCCCATTTTTATAGAATGTAAGTAAGCTGCACCCCTGAAAAACAGTGGAGTTAAGGTTCTAGCTCAGGACAGGGAGTAGGGTGGAGGTCAGGGGCTGGCCTGGCTCTCCAGGGTCTGGGTCCCCAGGCTAAGGGACTCCAGGTAGCTCCTGAGAGTGGTGGGGTACAGAGGAGCTATGGTCAGCACATAAGCCTGAACATGACCTTACTACATGTGAGAAAGGCAATTCTGCAAAGACAAATTCAAGGCAGGTAAGACAAGTGGAAGTGGTAGTTTGTCTTAGTAATTACTCTAGGCCAGGACTCAGAAAATCTTCATGATTATGAAGCAATTGCTTAAAATCTGAGATGAACTCTTATACCGATGCCCACCAACGGCCAAGCGAGAGGGTAGATGCGATGGCTCTCTGGGCACCTGGTGAGGAAATCCACAATGGTGGAGCCAAATCTACCTCTCTCTAGCTCCTTGCAGGCTGATGCAGAGCACTCTCCCGGGCCTGCCCAAATTCAAGCATGCTCTTGTTGGATCCCCCAACTGTTGTTTTTTTTTTTTTTTTTGAGACAGAGTCTCACTATGTCACCTTTGGTACAGTGCCTTGGCATCACAGTTCACAACAACCTCAAACTCTTGGGCTTAAGCCATTCTCTTGCCTCAACCTCCCAAGTAGCTAGGAATACAGGAACCCGCCACAGCGCCTGGCTTTTTTTTGTTGTTGTTATTGTTGTCATTGTTGTTTAGCAGACCCTGGCTGGTTCGAACCCCCAGCCCTGGTGCATGTGGCCAGTGACCTAACCACTGAGCTATGGACTCCAAGCCATGGATCCCCCAACTCTTGGGCACCCTGCAAGACCCCTGCTTGGCCTGCCAGTCAGAATCAGTGGTTGCTGTGTCCAAAAGAATTGATTAATATAATGAAAATCACTCCCTAGCCTAGGGTGATAGTAAGGACTCGGAAAAAATAGCCATTCCCTGAACTCTGTGGCCCTCAGAATTACAGTTATTTGTCTCTTGCAAAAGTCTGCCTCTGCGCCATTTCTTGGCAAAGAGGAGGTGCTGCAGAGGGTTTTAAAAAGCAAATGAAGTGCACCTGTAATCCCAGCACTTGGGAGGCTGAGGCAGGTCTCATAGGTTCGAGACCAGCCTGAGCAAGAATGAGACCTTGTCTCTAAAAATAGCTGGGTGTTGTAGCAGGTGCTTGTAGTCCCAGCTACTTGGAAAGCCAAGGCAAGAAAAATCACTTGAGCCTAGGAGTTTGCGGTTGCTGTGAGCTATGACACTATAGCACTCTACCAAGGGTGACAAAGGGAGATTCTGTCTCAAAAAAAAAAAAGCAAATGAACTGGTGGATACAGAGTTTCAATTTCAGTTTTGGAGGATGAAAGAGTTCTGAAGATGGATGGTGGTGACAGTCATACAATAGGATCATACTTAATGCTACAGAACTGTACAGCTTAACTGTACCATTAAAATTGGCTAAAATGGTAAATTTATGTTACATATGCTTTTTTTTTTCAGAGTCTCACTTTCTTGCCCTTGGTAGAATGCTGTAGTGTCACAGCAACCTCAAACCCTTGGGCTCAAGAGATTCTTTCCCTCAGCCTCCATTGTAGCTGGGACTACAGGTACCCACCACAACACTTAGCTACCTTTAGAGACTGGGTCTCCTTTTTTTTTTTGAGACAGAGTCTCAAGCTGTTACCCTGGGTAGAGTGCCATGACATCATAGTTCACAGCAACTTCCAACTTGGGCTCAAGCAATCCTCTTGCCTAAAACTAGTTTTCCTATTTTTAGTAGAGACAGGGTCTCGCTTTTGCTCAGGCTGGTCTCAAAGTCCTGAGCTCAAGCTATCCACCTACCTCGGCCTCCCAGAGTGCTAGGATTACAGGTGGAACCACCTTGCCTGGCCTAATGTTATATATGCTTTGCCACAATAATAAAAAAAGCAGGCTGGGCACAGTGGTTCACACCTGTAATCCCAGCACTTTGGGAGGCTGAGGCAGGAGGATCACTTGAGCTTAGGAGTCCAAGACCATCCTGAGCAAGAGGAGACCCCAATCTCTACTAAAAATAGAAAAACTAGCCAGGCATGTGGTGGGTGCCTATAGTCCCAGCTACTTGGCTAAGGCAGGAGTATCACTTGAACCTAGGAGTTTGAGGTTGCTGTGAGCTAGGCTGATACCCCAGCACTCTAGTCTGGGGAAATAGAGTAAGACTGTCTTAAAAAAAAAAAAAAAAAAGCAAGTGATATGGTAGAAATGACTCAGATGTCATGGGGCTTCTCGGCTTCTCCCCCTGGAGTCTGTCCATGCCACAGTCTCTCCCTGGGAACATCCCCAGGCTCTAGCAGTGTGAAACCTGTGGGGAGCAGGCAAGGAGACCAGATGGAATGAAATACTGACATCTCTCCCGAGGCTGGAGTTCAGATTGAAGCTCAGGTTTCTCAAGCTGCTTCAGTAGCCTTACCTAAGGACTGGGGTCTCTGGCCTCGCTTCTCCTTCTTTGTGGGCAGCAGCATCCTTGGCTCTGGCCACATGAGACTTGCCATTGCTCGTGCTGTCACCATCTGACCTGTGTACATTCTGCCCTGTGCCAGGCTGTCTTTTCCTGCTTTGTCTTCCTGGAAAATGCTTACTCATACTCCAAGGCCAAGGTCAACAGCTCCTTTACTGGGAAGTCTCCCAGCATATCTGATTTGTCACCATCTCTTCAGTACCGATCTGTCTGTGCATGTTTCCTGCACCATGACCATGAGGAACCCATTTCCTTTTCTATCTTGCCATTGGGCTCTGTGGGCTGCCACATAATTAAGGCTGGGAAAGGTATTGCCGATCCTTCTCCTCAGTTCCCTCTTTGGGCCTATTTCCTCATTTGTATAAGTAGAGACCTCCACCCACCTACCAGGCAGTCCCTTCGGGCATGTTCACTGACATGGTATAAGGAAAGCACTCAGCTCACAGTGGATACTAGATGCACAGTTCCCCATTATTGTAGATTTGGTGGCATCCTGTGGGCATGCCCTCCAGGGTCACCTCAGATGCCTTCCTTCCCTCATCACCTCCCAAGGTGACTTTCCCATCTTCCTAACTTCTCTGTCAGGATCAGCCCCCTTCCCCACACCAGACCTCATTCCATCCTCACCTGGCCATACAAATCATCCTCGGCGCTCGGCTTTATCTTGTGATGTTTGGCATCCATGTGGACACTGAGCAGGTCCATCTTGGCCTGTGGAGTTCTGGGCTGGGCACCCCACAGCAGTCTTCAGACGAGATCGGGCACATTCAGGGTGGTATGGCCGTAGACGCACAGCAGTCTTCAAAGCCAGAAGCAGCAGTGGTGTCATCCACCAGGCCACATCCATCTAATCCTGCCAGGGAGCCACAAGGCCTGAGGGACGGAGGGGCAGCAAATGCATGACTCTCTCCCGGGTTTCATGGCCCGTCCCAAGCCCAGATCTTCTGCCCGCCCCATCCTGCGTACCCCACAGGCCAGCTGAGCCCAGGAACGAAGAGTGTGTAGAGCCAGGGAGCCCTGTCCCAGGCTGGAGGAGGCACTTCTCCCCCTGCTTCCCACCCACAGTGCTATGCGTCCAGGCTCTGGCACTAGCTTGCCCTGTGATCTTGGAGGGAACCATCACCCCCTCTAGACTTCCCCTCTTGGATTTCACCAGTGTTCTGTGCAAGTCCTCACAAATTTGCACAAAGAGATACCATAGAACGTGACCCACTGATGGGGGGTGGGAACTGAGGGGAAAGGGGGCTCCAGCCAGCCTTGGGCTTCTGCTGGAAGCCCATCCTCCTACCCCAGGGCAGCTGAGGTATTATTTATTTTTTTTTTTTAAAGAGTCTCAAGCGTCACCCTGGGTAGAGTGCTGTGGTGTCATAGCTCACAGCAACCTCCAACCCTTGAGCTCAAGTGATCCTTTTGCCTCAGTTTTTCTATTTTTAGTAGAGACGGGGTTGGGGGTGTCTCGCTTTTGCTCAGGCTGGTCTAGAACTCATGAGCTCAAACAATCCACCCACCTTGGCCTCCCAGAGTGCTAGAATTACAGGTGTGAGCCACCACACTCAGCCACAGCTGAGGTTTAGATGCAGGGCAGACAGGAAAGCTGAGCCAGAGTTAGCATAGGCCACTGAAGAACTGTCAGCCATTGTTCATGATGCCTGACCAGATGCCATGGGAGGCGGTGGGGGAGGGGGGCTATCACGTGGCAACAACCCCTCCCTGGTTATGAGGCTGGGGGGGAAGGTGCCCAGACAGAGGCAAGCTCAGAGCTGGGGGAGGCCCACAGGTGAGCAGCAAATGGAGCAAGGACAGCAGGTAGGAGGGCCACTGGAGGAGAACACACAGAGAAACTGGGCTCCCAGGTGTCTGGGGTGGGGGGACACCCTACCTGCCTCCTCCTCCCATCCCCACTTTCTCGGTTTTTTTTTGAGACAGAGTCTCACTTGGTTGCCCCAAAGCCCAGCTATTTTTAGAAACGAGGTCTTGCTCTTTCTCAGGCTGGTCTCAAACCTGTGAGCTCAGGCAATCCACCTTCCTCAGCCTCCCAGAGTGCTAGGATTATAGGCATGAGCCACCACGCCCAGCCCAGATACAGCATCTTATTTTCCTGCCTGCCTTCAGCAAATTTAGCTGAAAAACCAACCACAGCCTATAATATACCTGTTAGAAGAGCTTTTGGATCTCTAGAAAACTTTTAGACTGCACAATCTTTTGTCTTGCTGTTAAGTGTTTCTAAGTAATGCAAACAAAGGAAACATTATATTTAAGAAATAAGAATATCATGTAACTCATTCCAATCAGAGATACATATAGATTTTTCATTACAAATTCTTCCTACTCATATTATCAAGCAGGTATACAACTCACAAATGCCACCAAAAGGAAAAACATAAGGCATTTTTGATTTTTTGAGAAAAGCCAAGCAAACAAACAAATAGGAAAATAAGGCATCTGGACTAATGATGGGTGTGCCAAGAACCAAGGGTTATGATTAATCCAATCCTGTGCAATGAAGAGGTGGGAAAACCTTTTCCCATGTGTGGTGGGTTAGGGAAGGGAAAATATTCTTTTTTCATTGACAAGTGAGATCTATATACCTCAGCTATACCTTAGTTACCACCTCTGTATATCTTGGATCTTCCAGCCACCCTGGAAGAAGTCTGACAGCCTCACAGGAGAGATCATCGGAGAGGCCTGGGACTACACAGAGAGGAGGAGGCCCATGCGGAGACCAGCCTTCCAGATAATGCCCAAGTGCCAAACATGCAGAAATCGACCTTGCATGCTCAAAGATCAGCCTACAAACTGGCTGACTTCCACCAAGCGACCTTAGTTGCTGCCACATGGAGCAGAATAATGCCCAGCTGACTCTTGTGCAAATTCCTGACCCACAAAATCTTGAAATATAATAAAATGGTTGTTGTTTCAAGCCACTAAGTTTATTTGATTTTTTAAAAAGCTTTGTATTTTGAAATAATAATTTTAATAATAATTTTAGACTTATAGAAAAATTGCATAAAGAAAGTTCCTAAATGCCTTTCATACCAAAGCTCATTTACTTTAAAAATCAAGAAATTAACATTTGAAGCAATATTTTTTTTTTGAGGCAGAGTCTCACTATGTCGTTCTGGGTAGAGTGCCGTGGTGTCACAGATCACAGCAACCTCAAACTCTTGGGCTCAAATGATTCTCTTGCCTCAGCTTCCCAAGCAGCTGGGACTACAAGCGCCTGCCACAACACCCAGCTGTTTTTTTTTTTTTTGTTTTTTTTTTTTTGGTTGTAGTTGTCATTGTTGTTTGGCAGACCCGCCAGCCCTGATGTATGTGGCTGGTGCCCTAGCCGCTGAGCTACAGGCACCGAGCCTGATGCAGTACTATTAACTATTATACAAACTTTATTCCATTTTCGCCAGTTCCCCCCCGCCCCATGTCCTTTCTCTTGTTGAGGATCTAATTCATGATTCCAGATTCCATTTCGTTGTCATGTTCCCTTAGTCTTCTCCTATCTGTGACAGTTCCTTAGCCTGTCTTCGTCTTTTATACCTTCACACTTTTGAAGAATTACCAGTCGGTTATTTTGCAGCCTGTCCCTCAATTTGGATTTGTTAGATATTTTCTCATAGTTAGATTGAAATTCTGCATTTTTGGCAAGAAAACTGAAGAAGTGATGTCCCTTTCTCATGCATCATAGCAAGGGGTACATGATGTGGCTATGTCTTATTGATGGCAATCATTTGGTTAAAGAAGTTTCTTTAACATATAATTGTTACTTTTTCCTTCGTAAGTAATAAGTGGAGAGGCAACTTGAGACTATACAAATATCCTCATCGTATTTATTTTATTACTCAGTCTTGACTGCAAAAATAAACCACAAGTTTATGGAGTGGTTTGTTATGCAGCAATAGAAAACTAGTAACATCTTGGCAATTAGTGTTGCCTCTTCTTGGCTCTGAGGAAAAAAACTGGTTTATAACCTTACTACAGCCACTCAGAAGTTAATCACTAACACAAGACTGCAAGGAAAAACAGAGTACTCATTGCACTGATCTTTAAGTCCAACCAGTCACAAAGCGAGTAGTTACAATAGTCCCACTTACTTGTGAACATCTACACAATGCTTTTTTACAATAGACTGAATAATCAATCAGGAAATCAACACTACCTCAGTTACTTGCTGATTCATTCTCGTGAGACAGTCAACAGATTTCATAGACAGAAGTACTGGCTCCTCATGGCTTCTTCAATCATAAGAATGTTTCTGAGTAAATACTTCTAATGAAAATTGATCACCGATCTGGGAGCTTTGCTCCCTATAATTATTCCAGCAAACATAGTCATGTTAATCCCACCTCTGCACGCATACCAACATCGTTGGGACCTGCCCCCACCATGCCCGTTGTTTGTAAAGAGAGGGAGGTGTGTCTTCAGCCAATGAACTTCTGACATCATACAGTCCATAAAATTCTTGCCCTTCAAACCCAGGTTCCACCATCATGACCAAGGCCAGGTCTGACTGACTTGCCGATGGTACTAAATAATCTACAGTAGGTCCTGATAGGTGATTGGAAGAGTGGCGTGGCCATGAGCTGAGATGAGGAAAGGAGGAAGTGGAATAGAGATGGAGTGCAATGGGGAAAGGAGAATTCTGGAATTGAGAGAAATAGCAGAGTCATACTTAGTAAATAAATAAAATGTCAACTGCGCAGAGACTTTTTGGATATAGCAGGAGGAGAGGTAAGGGACAAAAATAATCAGGTTTCTGGCTTATGAAGTGGGGAGATATTGGTGCAATTTTCTGAGATGGAGAAGCTGGGGGGAGGTACTGGCTGGTGCCACTGCAAATATTTGGGATATCAAGACTATGAGTGGCAGCTTCTGGGGGTGATACTGATTCTAGCCCCAAATCTTCATTCTCCATCTCCATCTGGCTCCCTCTCTCACTTCTTTAGGAATGTGTTCAAAGGTCTTCATCCTCTCTGGAATATTGTGTCCATCCTCATCCCGGCACACTCCATTCTGTGGGAGCTGGGAAAAGTCTTTATTCTTCTTACCGTACTTATCAACATCTGATGTGTCTATGTGTTTCTGTGACTGTCTTCCTGTCTCCTGCCATTACATAATAAATGTCACAGAGTGGGGATTTGTATTACATTTTGTGACACTTTATCTTGAGTGCTTAGAATGGTGCCTGGCACATAGTGAATGTTCAGTATTTGTTGGTTAAATGGGAGCATGTTGAGTAAAGGGTGAGATGGTAGTAGGGACCAGAATGATCCCTGGAGACCACCTCTGTGTCTGAAACTCGTTCAATTTTTTTTTTTTTAATTGAGAGTCTCACTCTTACCCAGGTGGAGTGCAGTGGATCCATCAAAGCTCACTGAAGCCTTACTGAACTCACTGAACTCCTGTGCTCAAGGGATCCTCCTGCCTCAGCCCTCTGAGTAGCTGGGATTTAAAGGCATGTGTCACCAGGCCCAGCTAATTTTTCCATTTTTAGTAGAGATGGTATCTCACTCTTCTTCAGGCTGATCTTAAACTCCTAACCTCAGCCAGGCATGGTGGTGATACCTGTAGTCCTAGCTGTTTGGGAAGGTGAGGCAAGAGGGTCGCTTGAACCCAAGAGTTTGAGGTTGAGCTACAATGATGCCACAGTACTCTACCCAAGGCAACAGAGTAAGACCCTATCTCAAAACAAACAATCAAACAAACAAACTTCTGACCTCAAGGGATCCCCCTGCAGTGGCCTCCCCAGAGGGCTAGGATTGCAGGTGTGAGCCACTGCACCTTGCCAATACTGGTTCAATTTAGACTAAGTGAATCTTGGTGAAATGAACCTGGCCCTGGAGGCTGAAAGCAGAAGGGACCATGGTAGAGAGAAACACAAGCTGGAATGGGGAGGAGGCGGAGGAACCTCAGTTTCCTCACCTGAAATGTAAAATGAGCTTTGGCTTCCCTCTCTTTTAAGGTCTCTTCTCCTAGTGGGGGACGGGGGGCTCCTCCACCACCACCCCAGCTCTGCTGCCCAGGCTGGAGTGCAGCTCACTGCAGCCTCCAACTCCTGGACTCAAGGGATCCTTCTGCTTCTTGAGCTTCCCAAGTAGTAGGACTATAGGATTGTGCCACCATGCCAGGCTAGTACATTAGATTTCTTTCTTTTCTTTTTTTTTTTGAGACAGAGTCTCAAGCTGTTGCCCTGGATAGAGTGCCGTGGCATCATAGCTCATACCAGTCTCCAAGTCTTGGGCTCAAGCAGTCCTCTTACCCTAGTTTTTCTATTAGTAGAGACAGGGTCTTGCTTTTGCTCAGGCTAGTGTCAAATTCCTGAGCTCAAGCAATCCGCCTGCCTCTTGAGCTCAAGCAATCCACCTGCCTCGGCCTTCCAGAGTGCTAAGATTATAGGTGAGCCACCATGCTGGCCTGCATTAGATTTTAATTGGCTTGTACATTAGGTTTCTATGGGTGCCATAACAGAAACCACACAAATTTATTAACTTACAAGTAAAACGTGGGTCTCAGGGCTAAAGTAAAGATCTCTCCTCTTTTCCCAGCTTCTAGAGGTCACCTGCATTCCGTGACTCACAGCCCCTTCCTCCATCTTCAAAGCCAGCAAAGTCCTTTTTTGTCACATCTTGTTTTCTCACCACAGCTGGGAAAGCTTCCCAACGTTAAGGACTCATGTGAACAGACTGAGTCAACATGTATAATCCAAGATTACTACCCCCATCTCAAAGTCCTTACCTTAATCACATCTACAAAGTCCCTTTTGCCATATATGATAACATAGCCACAGGATCTAGGATTAGGACACAGACACGTTTGGGGGAGTCTTTATTTTGCCTATACCTCTGTGCGATAGTGAGGTTGTATGCACGTTTGTGTGTAGGTTTGTGTCTCTTCAGCCTTTGCATCTCCAACACTCTGCCCACTTTTTCTTTTTGCTTTAGTTAGCAAATCTATGCAAACCCACCATGCAAATAGGGGCCAAGCTGGATGGTGCACCCCTTCTGGGGCCTGCCTTTCTTTTTCTTTTCTTTTTCCTTTCTTTCATTCTTTCTTTCTTTTTTTTTTTTTTTTTTGAGACAGAGTCTCCTGTGTTGCCCTGGGTAGTATGCCATGGCGTTATAGCTCACAGCAACCTCAAACTCTTGGGCTCAAGTGATCCTCCTGCCTCAGCCTCCTGAATAACTACGGGCACCCACCACAATGCCCAACTATTTTTAGAGACAGGGTCTCTCTCTCGGCCTGGTCTCAAACTCCTGAGCTCAGGCAATCCACTCGCCTTGGCCTCCCAGAGTGCTAGGATTACTGGGCCTGGCCTCTCTGGGGCTGGCTTTCTAGGAAATTGCAAGAGAATCCAGAGACCCCTTCTAACCCATCTACCTATCCTGAACCTTGAGTCAGGTCCAAAGAGGCCTCAAGGACAGAAAATAGATGAGATACTGCATGACCCTGAGGTAAAACAAACTTCATGCCCCAAGCTAAGGTGTGCTTCCTCTGCCAGCCCACCCAGTGTGGCTCTCCATTCTCCCTCATCCTGCCCTCCACATCCTGCCTGGGGATTCTCCGCAGTCCCCTGCACCCCAGTGCCTGCCTGAGGAGACCCCTCCCACCCACAAGATGTGCTCATTCCTCCTTTCCGACTCTGAAGCATCCCTCAGGCCCAACTGATCTCACCTGCTCAAAGAAGCCTTTCTCAACATCTCTGTGTCCTCCTCCAAGGATGTATGTTGAAGACAGGGCACTGTCTCCTGATCCTGTTTCCCTCCCAGTGCCCACAGAGCAGGCCGTCAGTTAATGCCATGCTGTAGGCACACTGGCTTCTTCCGGCCTTCCGTGCTTTTGCAGATGCTGTCCACTCTTGGTGTCCTTTCCTGACTCCTCCACAAGGTTTCATTTACTCTGGGGGCCTCTTTGACACCCCTCCCTCCCACATAGCCCTTCTCCTAATGTTTACACTGTTCTCTCAGAACCCATCCCCACTGTAGCATCATCACATGAACTAAAATTCAGCTCCATTAGACTGAAGGAAACAAACCCATATTGTACAAACATCTACATATTGCCACAGACAGAGTGGCTATTCAGTGCCAAGCACTTTGCTAGGTGTTGTGAGATGAATCACACAGAGCTCTGCCCTTGAAGGCTTAATCTAATGATTTGCATTTATTTATTTATTCATTTGCATTTATTTATTTATTTTGAGGCAAGGTCTTGCTCTATTGCCCAGGCTAAAGTGCAATGGTGTCATCATAGCTCACTGCAGCCGCAAAGTCCCAGACTCAAGTGATCCTCCTGCCTCATACTCCCCAAGTATGAGACTACAGTATATACCACCATGTCTGGCTTTTTTTTTTTTTTTTTTTTGGAGATGAGGGTCTTGCTCTTGCCCACGCTGGTTTTGAACTCTTAGCCTCAAGTGATCCTCTCACCTGGGCCATGCAAAGTGCTGGGATGACAAGTGTGAGCCACTGTATCCAACCCTAATGACTTGCCTTATGCCCCCCACGCCAAACTGGGACTCAGACAGGATTCCTCTGTGTTTGGATCACTATCACCAAACACAGACTGGTGTTGGCATGAACACAAGAGGGACACTTTTGAATGGTAACTCCAGCTCAGACACGTCACTTCATTTTACCGACCTTAGGTTCCTCATCTTCTAAATGAGGGCAGAATTCTCAGTGCTGGGGTGAAGGTAAGAGTGTCCACCCAGGGCAGTGCCTGTGGTTCAAGGAGTGGGGCACCAGCCTCATGTACCGGAGGTGGCAGGTTCAAACTCAGCCCCAGCCAAAAACTGCAACCAAAAAAAAAAAAAAAAAAAAAAATGGGGTGGCGCCTGTTGCTCAAAGGAGTAGGGCGCCAGCCCTGTATGCCGGAGGTGGTGGGTTCAAACCCAGCCCCGGCCAAAAACTGCAAAAAAAAAAAAGTGTCCACCCAATAGATCATTTATTAAAGAAATTCCGTGCTGACCTCCAATAAACAAGGACATACAAATTATAACTTTAGGTCCATAGTCTATGTCTGGCTCCTCAAACTTAAATTGTTGGATCCCACACTAATGATGACAACTAAAAAGAGACAAAGGCTTGGCGCTTGTAGCTCAGCAGCTAGGACGCCAGCCACATACACCAGAGCTGGGAGGTTTGAATCCAGCCCAGTCCTGCCAAACAACAACTACAACCAAAAAAATAGCAGGGTGTTGTGGCAGGCACCTGTAGTCCCAGCTACGTGGGAGGCTGAGGCAAGAGAATGGCTTGAGCCCAAGAGTTTGAGATTGCTGTGAGCTGTGATGCCACAGCACTCTACCAAGGGTGACATAGTGAGATTCTGTCTCAAAATAAAAAATAAATAAAATAAAATAAAATAAAAATAAAAAGAGACAAAATGGGTCCAGACCCGGTGGCTCACACCTGTAATTTTAGCACTCTGGGAGGCCGAGGCGGGTGGATTTCTTGAGCTCCTGAGTTTGAGACCAGCCTGAGCAAAAGCAAGACTCTTCTCTGTACTAAACTCAGGCAAGAGGATCACTTGAATCCAAGAGTTGACGGTTGCTGTGAGCTATGATGCCATGGCACTTTACCCAGGGTGACAGCTTGAGACTGTCTCAAAAAAAAAAACAAGAGAGAGAGAGACAAAATGGGATTGAACATTCTTCTTCTTCTTCTTCTTTAAGAGACAGAGTCTCACTTTATCGCCCTCCGTAGAGTACCGTGGCATCACAGCTCACAGCAACCTCCAACTCCTGGACTTAGCCAATTTTTTTGCCTCAGCCTCCCGAGTAGCTGGGACTACAGGGACCCCAGCTATTTTTTATTGCAGTTCGGTCGAGGCCAGGTTCAAATCCACCACCCTCGGTATATGGGGCTGGCGCCCTACCCACTGAGCCACAGGCACCGCCCAAAGAGTCGAACATTCTTCTACCTGCCCAGGGACATATACATAAGTGATGTTTCCTTCACCCCCCTTTTCTAACATTCATCTTATGGTATATAAAATGTAGATTTCCCTGGGTCTCACAAAAATGTAATCATTTTATCTCACTACACCCAACTCCTGCCTTTTTACTTCCTTTTTTTTTTGAGACAGAGTCTCACTTTGTCACCCTCAGTAGAGTGCCATAATGTCATAGCTCACAGCAACCTCAGACTCTTGGGCTCAAGCAATTCTCTTGCCTCACCCTCCCAGTTAGCTAGGACTACAGACTCCTGCCACAATGCCCTGCTATTTTTATATTTTATTTTATTTATTTATCTACTTTTGAGAGAGTTTCCCTTGTCACCCTTGGAAGAGTGCTGTGGCATCACAGCTCACAGCAACCTCAAACACTTGGGCTGAAGAGATTCTCTTGCCTCAGCCTCCCAAGCACCTGGGACTACAGGCGCCCGCCACAACGCCTGGCTATTTTTTTTTTTTTTTTTTTGCAGTTTTTGGCCGGGGCTGGGTTTGAACCTGCCACCTCTGGCATATGGGGCTGGCGCCCTACTCCTTTGAGCCACAGGCGCTGCCCCTGGCTATTTTTCAGAGACGAGTCTTGCTCTTGCTCAAGTTGATCTCAAACTTGTGAGCTCAGGCAATCCACCCACCTTGGCCTCCCAGAGTGCTAGGATTACAGGCGTGAACCACCATGCCCAACCCTCTTTTTTCTTTTTTTCCTTCTGTATGCCTTTAAAATGTTGAAACTTCCAAGCTTCCCTTCAAAAAAATAGCCACAGGTTTGTCTATTGTTCATGTTTTTTGGGTGTATACTCAACTTTGGTTTAATAAATCTCCATTGGTCAAGATTTTTTCCTCAGTCACTTATTTTAGGTTGACAAGAGGAAATTATGAGTATAAAAGCCCCTTGGAGACCAAGCATAGCTCTGTATGCATAAAAGAAGGTGACTGTGGGGCGGCGCCTGTGGCTCAAGGAGTAGGGCGCCGGTCCCATATGCCATAGGTGGCGGGTTCAAACCCAGCCCCGGCCAAAAACCACAAAAAAATAAAAAAATAAAAAATAATTATTCCAATGTGTTTAAATAAAAAAAAAAAAAAGAAGGTGACTGTGACATGCTCCTCTGTATCCTGCCAGAGCCAGCCATGTTCCTTTAGGCTTGTGGAAGGAAGAAGCTCTTGCTGGTACTGAATTCATGCCACTCAGCTCTGGCTCTTCCTGGATCCTGGGGACCTCTCCGAATAGAATCACGGGGTTCCTTCTCCAGCCTATGGGCTCCAGATGTCTTTCTTGCTCTTGGGAAATCACCATTCTGCCTCCATTTTCAGTTCCTAGGCCCTGGGGTTTGAGTAAGACACAAAGAAGGTTAAATCTCAGAACAGAAAGGGCCAGGCCAAGGAAATCCCTTCCAGAGACTCACATCAGGGTTAGAGATGTGATTAGGATGTTACGTTAATAAAAAATGGAAACTTGGAGGGACTACATGGGGACTCCAGCAAGTCAGCAATAAGGCCAAGGTGAGACCCAAAATACCTGTCTCTCATCCCATCCACTCCACGTCAGTGCCACCAAGGCTTTTCCCCATTTGGGACCCCAAAAGCCGTTTCATGTTTCTCTCTCCATCCTCAGACATCTAGTTCTGTCCAAATGGATTCTCATTGCTCTCTATGCATATAATTTACTCTCAATTTCCTGATTTTTTTTCTGGTTTTTTTTTTTTTTGAGAGCAGGTCTCAGTCACCAGGATGGAAGGCAGTGGCATCATCGTAGCTCAATGCAACCTCAAATTCCTGGGCTCAAGTGATCCTCGTGCCACTGCATCAAATTCCTGGGCTCAAGTGATCCTCCTGCCACTGTCTCCCAAGTAGCTGAAACTACAGGTACACAAAACCATGCCCTACTAATTTATCTATTTTTGTAGAAACAGTCTTGCTATACTGCGTAGACTGATCTTCAACTCCTGGTCTCAAGTGATCTTCCCACCTTGGGATCTCAAAGTGTTAGAATTATAGGTGTCAGCCACTGACCCAGCCAATACCATGCTCTTTTTAATTTTTTTTTTTTTTTGAGACAGAGTCTCACTTTGTAACCCTCAGTAGCGTGCCATAGGCGCCATAACTCACAGCAACCTCAAACTTTTGGGTTCAAGCGATTCTCTGGCCTCAGCCTCCCAAGTAGCAGGACTACAGGCACCTCCCACAATGCTCAGCTATTTTTTTGGAGATGAGGTCTCACTCTGGCTTAGGCTGGTCTCAAACTTGTGAGCTCAGGCAATCCACCCAGCTCAGCCTCTCAGAGTGCTAGGATTACAGGCATGGGCCACTTTGCCTGGCCTAATTCTATGCTCTTAAATATAATATACCTCTTTGTACACCCCTTTTCCTCACTTGTTTACTATTAGTCTTAACATCTACTCATCCCTCAAGGCCCACTCAAATGTTTCCTTCTCTGGAACAAAATTCTAAACTTAGTTTATCCAGAATGTATTCATCTCTTCCTCCTCTGTGCTCTCACAAAATTCTCTATATATGTTGATTTTAACATTTACCACCTTCCTCTGTAATTGTCTTTAATTATCTTAGTTCTTACTGGACTATATTTTTCTTTAGGGCACAAATTATTTCTGCTTCATCTTTGTCCCCATGGTCTAGCAGGGTGGCACTCTGTTGGCACTCAATAAATGTCAACACGGCTAGCTGGGCGTTGTGGCGGGTGCCTGTAGTCCCAGCTGCTTGGGAGGCTGAGGCAGGAGAATCACGGAAGCCCAAGAGCTGGAGGTTGCTGTGAGCTGTGACACTACGGCACTCTACCGAGGGCGGTAAAGTGAGACTCTGTCTCTACAAAATAAATAAATAAATAAATAAAAAATAAATGTCAGGCGGCGCCTGTGGCTCAGTGAGTAGGGCGCCGGCCCCATATGCCGAGGGTGGCGGGTTAAGCCCATCCCTGGCCAAACTGCAACAAAAAAATAGCCGGGCGTTGTGGCGGGCACCTGTAGTCCCAGCTGCTCGGGAGACTGAGGCAAGAGAATCGCGTAAGCCCAAGAGTTAGAGGTTGCTGTGAGCCGTGTGACGCCACGGCACTCTACCTGAAGGCAGTACAGTGAGACTCCGTCTCTACAAAAAAAAAAATAATAAATGTCACTAAGGCTGGGCAAGGTGGCTCAAGCCTGTAATCCTAGCACTCAGGGAGACCAAAAGCAGGTGGATTGCTTGAGTTCAGGAGTTCGAAACCAGCCTGAGCAAGAGTCAGACCCTGTCTCTAAAAAATAGCAGAGTGTTGTAACAGGTGCCTGTAGTCCCGGCTACTTGGAAGACTGAGGCAAGAGAGTCACTTGAGCCCAAGAGTCTGAGGTTGCTGTGAGCTGTGACGCCACAGCACTATACTGAGGGCAACCAAGTGAGACTCTCTTAAAAAAAAAAAGGTCACCAGCTAACTAGTCACCATAACTTGCTGAACCTGGCTAATGACTTCCAAAGAAACTCTAAGTTACTAGAGAATTTCCAGCAGGCTAGAGCTACCAGGTAGGATGGGAGGCAGACGTGCCTTAGGTAGTGATCCTGTGAAGACAAGATCCAGGTGATGCCCCCTATTTGTTTTCTAAACAGGAAAGTGCTTTACAGAAATGAGCTAGATCGTTAGTATGTCAATCCCCTCAAATAAGTGAGGTTTTGGATAAACTTCTGATATAAAAAAAAAAAGAAAAAATCCAGGAAAGACTGATACAAATAGTGGTCAGAGGAAGAACTGAGGAAGAATCCAGAAGATCAGACTGGGCCTTGCCTCATAGAAACAATTCAGTCCTTGCTCTCAAGGAGCTCACAGTCTGCTGGGGAAATGAACAGGTATACAATGTTGTACAGAACTAGGCTGTAGTGTTTTGCTTTCTCCTTCCTAATACCCTTTCTTTACTTGGCTTCCAGGATAACCACCAACTCACTTGGCTTTCTACTTGTCTTTTTGGCTTTCTTTCTCCATCTGGTTTGCTGCTTCTAGTTTCTTTGAATTCCAAATATTAAAGGAAAATTTCCATATATACTCACTCCCTTGGTGATTTGATCTAGTCTCATGGTTTTAAAGACCATCTATGTGTTGATGACTCCTAAATTGATATATCCAGCCCAGACCTCTCCCCTGACTGCAGACCCATGTGCCTTCCTATCTCCTTAACATCTCTACTCTAATGGGCATCTGAAACTTACCACATCCAAAACTGAGCTCCAGATATATCCCCACCAAAAAAAATTATCTTTCCATTCTTTCCCATCTTAAAAAATGGGAACATCAATCTTCTAGGTGCTTAGGCCAAAAATGTTGGTCCTTTTTTCCTTTCATACTGTGCACTCAATCTGTCAGCAAACTTTGTTATCTCTAAATATATCCAAAATTCAATAATTTCTCATCTACTACCTCTGGATTATTATCAATATAATAAGCTCCCCATGGGTCTCCATACTTCTGCTATTGTCCTCCGAGTCTATTCTTCATAAAACAACCAGAGTCATTCTGTCAAAATTGGAATCAGACTGTGTAGACACCTCTGCTCACAACCCTCCATTGGCTCTCCAACATGGAATAAAAGCTTTATCGTGACCTTCAAGGCCGTAAATTTCTGGCCCCTGCTTTCTGTTGCATCTTCTAGTATTCTGCTCCTAGGATGCAACCTAGGTTGCAACCATTCTGGGCCCTATACACTTGCTGTTCTCTCTCCCTGAAATGCTTTCCCCAAATACCTGAAGGCTTTCTCTTCCTTCAGATCTTTATTCAAAAGTCACTTTCAAAGTGACTTCTTTGGCCCCTGAATATAAAATAAAACACTTCCTCCACCAATGTTTTATTTCCACTTCTCTGACTTATTCAGTGTTTACCACAATCTTTTTTTTCTTAATTTATTTTATAGACAGACTCACTTTGTCACCCTCGGTACAGTGCCATGGCGTCACAGCTCACAGCAAGCTCCAGCTCTTGGGCTTAGGTGATTCTCTTGCCTCAGCCTCCTGAGTAGCTGGGACTATAGGCACCTGCCACAATGTCTGGCTATTTTTTGTTGTTGTTGCAGTTTAGCCAGGGCTGGGCTTGAACCTGCCACCCTTGGTATACGGGGCTGGTGCCCTACTCACTGAGCCACAGGTGCCGCTGTACCACAATATATATATATTTTTTAAACAGAGCCTCAAGCTGTCACCCTGGGTAGAGTGCCATGGCATCACAGCTCACAGCAACCTCCAACTCCTGGGCTCAAGCGATTCTCCTGCCTCCGCCTCCCAAGTAGCTGGGACTACAGGTGCCCACCACAACACCTGCTATTTTTTTTTGGTTGCAGCCAGCCTTGTTGTTTGGCATGCCTGGGCTGGATTCAAACCCACCAGCTCAGGTGTATGTGGCTGGCGCCTTAGCCTCTTGAGCCACAGGTACCGAGCCCATACCACAATCTTAAAACTAAACATTTTGGCCACAGTTTCCGCTCGATGCCTCACCTCAGCCAGCACCTAGCAGCCGACTTAGAACTGGTGAGGACCAGGGGTATCCAATGGTTTAGTTAAAACAAAGTATCTTGAAGGCCCATGGTGGGTGTTGACACAATGTGATTTCTGCCCAGTGCTCTGAATGTCAAAGTGAAGAAATTCAATGAAGTGCAGGTAAACGGGAGGGGTGGGGGACTAAATCTTTTATTTATCTATTTTCTTTATTGTTTATCTCTCTCATTGGAATGGAAGCTGTACAAAGAAAAAGCCTTTTTGGTCTGTTTTGTTCACTGTTATATACCCACTAATTAGAATAGTGATAATACTAAGACACTCAGTAGGTATTTACTGAATGAATGAAAAGGGTAGACATTTCCAGGAGACAAATTTTACTCTTTAATGAAAAACTTACAATAAGCAGAGCTGCTTGGCAATATAATTACATTCAAAATGCACATACCCTACTTCTTGGGTAGCACAGTAGCTCATGCCTGTCTAGCACTCTAGGGGGCAGAGGTGAGAGGATCCCTTGAGCTCAGGAGTTAGAGACCAGCCTGAGCAAGAGCCAAATGGCATTGGTACTAAAAATAGAAAAAGTGGGTGGTAGCTCAGTGTGTAGGACACCACATACACCGATGCTGACAGGTTCAAATCCTGCCTGGGCCAGTTAAAATCAAAAATGACAACTGCAACAACAACAAAAAAATAGCTGAGCATTTTGGTGGGCACCTGTAGTCCCAGGAACTTGAGATGCTGAGGCAAAAGAATTGCTTAAGCCCAAGAGATTGAGGTTGCTGTGAGCTGTGTCGCCACAGCACTCTACCCAGGGCAACAGCTTGAGACTCTGTCTCAAAAATAAATAAATAAATAAAAATAGAAAAAGTTAGCCAGGTGTTGTGGTAGGGTGCCTGTAGTCCCAGCTACTCACCAGGCTGAGGCAGGAGGATCACTTGAACCCAAGAGTTTGAGGTTGCTGTGAGCTAGGCTGACACCATGTACCCAGGGCAACAGAGTTAGGCTTTCTCAAAAATCAAAAACAAAAGCAAAAAACCCCAGAAGGTTGGTCTGAGTGTAGTGGTGTTTACAATCAACTAATTGATCACAACCATTTACATATTCCTTTGTTCCTTCTCCATTCTCACTACTTCACTTGACTAGCCTAAAACAAAGAAACAACAACAACAAAAATACACTACTTCTAGAACAGCTGTTATTTCATACAATCTTTATAACACTTGAGGATAGGAGGAAAGCTGGCCAGAGATTATCACTCCTGTTTAAGAAGAAATAGTCCAGACAGAGGGAAAGGACTTGCTGAAATTTGTACATCTGGCTAAGAAAGAAATGCAACTGTGGATGAATGTTGGACCTGGAAGAGGCTGGGGGATGATGGAGCTTAACAGGAGTTGGATTTGAAGATCCTCTGGGGCGGCACCTGTGGCTCAAGGAGTAGGGCGCCGGTCCCATATGCCAGAGGTGGCGAGTTCAAACCCAGCCCTGGCCAAAAACCAAAAAAAAAAAAAAAAAAAAAAAAAAAAGAAGATCCTCTGGTCCCAGAAGGCATGGCAATCTCTGAAGGAGAGGCTGTGTCAAAGCTTATTAGAACAGAGGCAGCAGGGCGGCGCCTGTGGCTCAGTGAGTAGGGCGCCGGCCCCATATGCAGAGGGTGGCGGGTTCAAACCCAGCCCCGGCCAAACTGCAACAAAAAAAAAAAGCCGGGAGTTGTGGCGGGCGCCTGTAGTCCCAGCTGCTCGGGAGGCTGAGGCAAGAGAATCGCGTAAGCCCAAGAGTTAGAGGTTGCTGTGAGCCGTGTGACGCCACGGCACTCTACCCGAGGGCAGTACAGTGAGACTCTGTCTCTACAAAAAAAAAAAAAAAGAACAGAGGCAGCAGCAAAGGAGTGGGAGAGGTGAGAGGCCTAACTTCTAAGGGGATTTGGCCCAGGCCTGGGTGGATAGTTGAGTTCCCCAGATACAGACTTGGGCACTTGAGGCTGACTAGTCACTCAAATCTGTACATAATCTCCAATGTCATAACTGGACCGGCAGCAAGAGACCAGTGGTTCCACTACTGGTCTTCAGTGTCTGTGAAGACTGTGGAGATTCTGGGGGGCAGCAACCATATTCATGTATTTATCCCCAGCTATTATAGAGCCTGGACTATAGTAGGGACGCAAATGTTTTTGTTCAAGGCATTCATAAAGGAATGAATGTCCTCAAACCAGAAACTGGCTCACGCCTGTAATCTCGGACTGGGCCCAGGCAGGTGGATTGCCTGAGCTCAGGAGTTTGAGACCAGCCTGAGTCAGAGCGAGACCACATCTCTAAAAAATAGCTGGACGTTGTGGAGGGCGCCTTTAGTCCCAGCTACTTGGGAGGCTGAGGCAAGAGAATCGCTTAAGCCCAAGAGTTTGAGGTTGCAGTGAGCTGTGATGCCACTGCATTCTACCAGGGGACAAAGTGACGCTGTCTCAAAAACAAAACAAAACAAGCAAAAAAAAAAAAAAAAAAAACCCAGAAACTGAGGCTGAGAGAGCACAGATAGGAGGGGTGTAAAAATCAATCAGCAATTGTGGCTTAGAAGCAGATTAATTTTGGGGGGACTCAGTACAACAAACAGCGCTAGTTCTAAAAACAGGTTGCTGTTAGCTCCTTTTCAAAAGGAGTTAAAAAGGGCTCAGCACCCTTAGCTCAGTAGTTAGGACGCCAGCCACATACACCGGGGCTGGCGGGCT
Source organism: Nycticebus coucang (assembly GCF_027406575.1). Taxonomy (NCBI): domain Eukaryota; kingdom Metazoa; phylum Chordata; class Mammalia; order Primates; family Lorisidae; genus Nycticebus; species Nycticebus coucang. The sequence goes on along the minus strand of NC_069793.1, from coordinate 65,122,921 downwards.
CGAACTTAGCCCGGGCCTGCCAAACAACAATGACGACTACAACAAAAAAATAGCCTCGCGCTGTGGCAGGCACCTGTAGTTCCAGCTACTTGGGAGGTGGAGGCAAGAGAATCGCTGAAGCCCAAGAGTTTAAGGTTGCTGTGAGCTGTGACACTACAGCACTCTACCGAGGTCCACAAAGTAAGATTTTGTCTCAAAAAATAAATAAATAAATAAGTAAATAGTTAAAAAGCAAAAACTTCAAAAACGTCAGGGGGACAGAGTGGCGGGGCCCGGTTGGAGAGGGTGATTGGCTGAAACTCAAGGCGCGGCCAATAGGTAGGCGCGGCACATTTCCTACCCTAACAACGTGACTAAGGTGTGGCTAACGTCACATCCGGTCTGGGTGTCGGGAGCGGGAAACAAAAGGAGACTAAGGACGCATGCGTGTAGTGAGTCCCGGATTCTGGTGGGTCCTTCCGCTCGATCTTGGTGAAGCGCTTCCGGGTCGCCGCCGGCTGCCGGCTACCGGCGCGGTAAGTACAGAAGCAAGGGTGCGGCGAGCTCCTTGCCACTTCTTTCCCCAGATAAACCAGTTCCTTTGACTCACCACCTCAGGAGCTCCATGCTCAGAATCCTCTGCCCTTAAAGAGTTGCAGCTCATTGGCTGCTTTCTCGAGCCTAAGCCCCACCCCATCACACGAGATCCGTCATTCATTGGTGTCACTTCCTGTCACCCAGGATTTCTTTAAGCTAATTGGCCCTCCCCTTGCCGCGCTCTTTTCGCGATTAGCAACCCTATAAGGACAAATTTCTGTCCAAGTCCCGCCCCTGACTTTTTCCTGTTGGTCAAGCTCACGGTCATTATCCTAACGAGAAAGAATGGGCGGCGGTGGGTTGGGTTTCGGTACAGAGGTCTCTGCCCTGTCGGTATTTATAGGACGTGAGCTTGACTGTTCTAGAGCCTGTTATACCAGCTGGGACGCTGACGCTCTGGGAATGGCAGCGATTGGCTCTGTGTCGGTCAAATAAGTTAGGGCAAAAGCGGGACCACACACACATCCTTTCCATCTTTTCATCAGTTCTAGTGACTGCCCTGGATCCCTTTCGCGCGGGAGTTCTAAGCCCAGAATTAACTGTGTGACCTAACGTCAGACTTTGCCTATTGTAGGGCCTGTTCTGCTGTCTTAAGGTGTGGGTTTTAATTCATATTCTCTGGGCCATTCCTGGTCAGCACCCTTAGCCGATCAAACAAAGCTGATTTGACTTGTTCTCTCACATATTCATCCATTCGCTTTCCATCTATTTATTTACTCATGTCTTCCAGAATGTCTTGCAGAGCCCTGCTTGCACATGGTACACACTCCCACACCCAAATTTAGCTGTGATCCATGAGAGAGGTGGTTAGTGTTGTAAATTTGTGACACTGGGTGGGCAGAGTATGGACCATCATCAAGGGGCAAAAAGCAGGTTTTAGAGGAGGAAGAGATAATTTCAGTAGAGCCTTGCTATCTCTAATTTTGTATAATTTCATAATGCCAGTCTACATTCTGGATTCCTATCATGCACTTGGCTCCCATTCTCTTCCCTCTTTGAACAGCCTACGAACAGCTTGTCCATTAATTTACTTAATTGTCAGAATAACTTTGAGGGTAGTATAATTGTTATTATCCCCATTTTACAGATGAGGAAACTGAGGCCCAAAGAGGTTAAGTGACTTGGCCAAGGTCAAACAGCTAGTAAGTGGTGGACCCAGACTCAAATCCAGGTCTGTCTGATTCCTGGAGGGAAGGGCTGCTTTCCTGATACCATCCACTCTACCCCATCCCTAAAAAATTACAACCAAATAAAAACCAAACCCAAACACATTCATCTGACCCTTTCCCTCAGTTTAGGAGCCATGTCCACCTTGTTTCCCTCACTCTTCCCCCGTGTGACTGAGACACTGTGGTTTAATCTGGATCGACCCTGTGTGGAGGAGACAGAGCTGCAGCAGCAGGAACAGCAGCATCAGGCCTGGGTAAGTAAGGACTAGTACAGCACAATCAAGAGACTGTCCAGGCATGACCAAACCTTATTCTGAAGACCTGCCCTGGAAGAGCTTTGTGCCCTGAGCTAAGAATGATCAAGCTGGGAGCTAGGAGGCCAAAGTTCTCTAGTTTGTTGGGCTACTTCTGGGTAGAAGTAGAGCCCAGTCTCCTGACATACCCCAAGCTTTTTTTCCTTAAAGCTTAGGAAATAATAATTTTATTTTTTTTTTTATTTTTTTTTTTTTTGTAGAGAGAGTCTCACTGTACCGCCCTCGGGTAGAGTGCCGTGGCGTCACACGGCTCACAGCAACCTCTAACTCCTGGGCTTAAGTGATTCTCTTGCCTCAGCCTCCCGAGTAGCTGGGACTACAGGCGCCCGCCACAACGCCCGGCTATTTTTTGGTTGCAGTTTGGCCGGGGCTGGGTTTGAACCCGCCACCCTCGGCATATGGGGCTGGCGCCCTACTCACTGAGCCACAGGCGCCGCCCAGGAAATAATAATTTTAAATGTTTATTGAGGACTTAGCCAATTCCATGTTCTAGGCTAATAAGTCTGTCACTTCACCCTCACTATAATTATATGAGGAAACCAAGTCCTAGAGAGCTTAGTTAGATCAAGTTCATATATAAGTAGCAGATGACATAGAGAGGATCTTCCTGAGAACTGGGAGTAAGCTACTCCCCCACACTTGGGGGGGGGGTCTTCTTGGGAGCACAGTGGGCCAGTCCCATGCCCCTGACCAGCCCTGCTTGGGCCCTGGCTCTGCTCCTTCCTCTCTGTGCCAACAGCTTCAAAGCATTGCAGAGAAAGACAACAACCTGATTCCTATTGGCAAGCCAGCTTCAGAGGTAGGTGGCTTCAGCAGGTGGGGTCTGTATGGAGCCTATGGTGGACCAAGGTTCTGCTCTAATTCTGAATTTCCTGCCTCTTCACCCAGAGAGCAGTTATGACTCTTAGCTCTAGGGTGGAGGCCAAAAAGGGGAGCAAAAAGGGGACAGCACCAAAGTCCTACAGAAAATGCACCAGCCTGCTAGACTTAAGGGGGAAAGGGTTGGGGAGTGGGGGATCATTTATTGACCCTAGAAAGAGGTTCCAAGTGGGCCAGGTCTTGAACTGGTCCAAGCAGGCCTGTAGGACTTACAGGCTCTCCTGTGCCCCACCAGCACTATGATGATGAAGAAGAAGATGATGATGAAGATGACGAGGATAGTGAAGAAGACTCAGAAGATGATGAGGACATGCAGGACATGGATGAGATGAATGACTACAATGAATCACCTGATGATGGAGAGGTCAATGAGGTACGTGGGAGTGTGGGTGGGGGGGCCTGTTTCTGGACCCCTGCCCCTGACCTAATTGATGGCCAATGGGGACAGAAACCCTGGATGCAGCCAGGGGCAGAATCTGGGGCTGAGGTTGGCTGAGGCCCCTCCCCACCCACACCCAGCCTCCTCTCCAGGTGGACATGGAAGGCAACGAACAGGATCAGGACCAGTGGATGATCTAGGTAGACAAAGCAGGGTGGCTTCAGGGAGATTTCAGGCCAGCCCAACCTATCCTGCACGCCCTACCCCTGCCCACAGAACCAGCTGATGGCCCCAGTGCCTGAAAGTGCTCTTGGGTACCTCCTCAGCTGCTGCCATGGTCTCCTTGGCTTCTCCCAGGCCATCAGCTTGCCCAAGGCCTGAGCCCACTCCACCTTCTTGGCGAGTACCTCAGCCCTTGTTTGCCAGGTCTGGTTTGCTTTCTAACTCTTTAATAAAGACACAGGAGTGATTTTTCCCTACATGTCTATTTTCTGTTTGTTGGTGGGGCCCAGAGGATTCCAGTATCTTGTGCTTTGGTGAGAGGGCACTCGAGACATCAGGCAAACCTACCTAATTTGTCAGGTGGGCCAGCTTGGGGAAGGCCAGAAGGTTCCTGGCCCTGGACCCAGCCTTCTGTGCCATTTCCTCTTGCTCAGCTTGCACCCACCTATTTCTGCAGAGTCTCTAACTCATCGTCAACTGCTTACTCTGATCCCACCCAGGGATAGAATGGATTGAGAAGGGGAGACTTTCTGAGGCTCATAGCTGAGAGGCCACTCAAGCTCTCCCAGCCAGCTTCCTTAGAATTAGGAGAATGTATTAAATCTCAGAGCAGCAGGGACTCCCCTGGAGTCACCCAGAAAATCAGTGACATAGTTGGGTCAGAAGCTCAGGCCTCCTGTCAGTCTTTGGCTCTCTCTGGAAGGAAATGAACCAGTGAAACCAAGCAGCCTGATAAAATTTGATGCTTCAGATCAGTGCGGAGGCCAGAAGGGGGCAGAGGTGGGAAGAGAGCCTCTTCAGTCCTAAGCCCAGCATGTGTCAGGCCCCAAACAGGGAGGGGAAGGGATGTTCTGAGAGCTTTGCTTGGGTGGGGGCCATCAATAAGTACCCCTAGACCTGGACCTCAACCAGGTCCAGCATAAGTGAGCTGGGCTATGCCATCCTTGATGGCGGGGAAGTCTGGGAGGCCAGTGTGGTGGAGGCGACAGCGGTAGCGGCCACAGTTCTTGACATACTGCAGGAAGCGGGGTGCACCAGGAAAGAGCACATGGTCAGCTAACACAGTGGCACCAGCTGGCAGTAGGGCATGGGCCTCCAGCAGCTGCAGGTCACGTAGGTAACATCGGGGCCGGTGTGCCAGGAGTACCAGGTCTGCCCGACTCAGTTGGTGCTGGGTGCGTAAGCACGGGATCACCTCCTCTGAGCTGCCCACGATGAGCTCCACCTGTAGGGGTAAGGATGGCATGAAAGTGAGGGTGGGAGGGATTGTTCTCTTACTGCACACCCCACTATCATCTGGCTTACTTCATACCAGGCCCAGGCCTAGATACCCACAAGTGTTCTCACATTTCCTCTGACCTCATAACCCAAGAGATCAGGATCAGTATTGTGATTTCCGTTCTGCTTTTGAAGAACTGAGATTCAGAGGATTTGTGCTTTGTCCAAGGTCACATAGCTAATGAGGCAAAGATCTGGACCCAGTTTTGCTGGCCTCCAGAGACCTTCCTTTTAGCTTCTTTTGTCCTCCAACAGAAAATTTGTACACATGACTTGGAACAGGAGGGCAGGGATCACAGTCCCTTAAGTGGAACTTCTTTCTTCTCCTTAGATGGGAGTCCCTTCTCTCACAATGAAGAGCTGGCTAGGACAAGGCTTGTGTGACAGAGGAGATCAGAGTTGGGGAAATAGGAAGGCTGACCGTGTTTTCATCGAAGCCAGCCAGACGGATGAGTTTTTCAGCCACTGCTGCTGTTCCAGGGTCCCTTTCCACAGTGACAAGGTGACCCCCAGGGGGCAGGGCACGGGCAATCAGCAGGGTGGAGTATCCACAATAGGTGCCCAGCTCTAGCACACAAGCAGGGGCCTTCTCCTCCACCAGCCGCAGCAGGATCTGACCTATAAGGGGAGATGGATACAGAGCCCCTGACAGAGATTTCAAATGCCCACCTGCCTCACTGCAGCTCCCAATCAGCTGCTGTGTCATTGGACCACAGTCCCAGCTGCTCCACAGGTGCCCCTGCCTCCAGCCTAGTCTTCATACCAGCCACTAGGAATCTTTCTAAAAAAATCTGACTGTATTATTCCCTGGCTTCTCTGATTCTGAAGGCCTTTGGGGTTGAATTTGGGATCCTTTGCCTGGCATTCAGGACCTTGGACCTAATCCTAGCTCACCTTCCAGCTTTAGCTCTCAGTTCTTCCTGTCTGTGTTGTATCACAGCCATCCCAAACAATTGTGGCCAGAATCCACCATGTTGTGTCATTCCTTTATGCTACATTGTATGTGTGGCTTGCTATGCTCTTCCCCGCTGCCATCTCCATCTTCCTGGCCAACTCAAAAGCAATCTTTCTAGGTTCAGTTCAAGTGTTGCTTTCTCCAGGAGGGCCCAGGCAAAAAGAACTACTCCATCTTCTAGGCTCCTGAGAGGCCTCTGTTAGAACTTCCAATTTCATTCCCTCCCCCCTTTTATTGCTCATTGAATATATTCCTTTTTTTGACGTCATCATAACTCATAGCAACCTCAAACTTTTGGTCTGAAGCAATACTCCTGCCTCAGTCTCCCAAGTAGCTAGGGCTACAGGCACCCACCACCATGCCAACTAACTTCTCTATTTTTGGTAGAGATGGGGTCTCACTTTTGCTCACATGGTCTCAAACTGGTTTCAAACTACTGAGAGCTCAAGTGATCCTCCCACTTTGGCCTCTCAACGTGCTAGGATTACAGATGTGAGCCACTGCACATGGCCCATTGAATATATTTCTGATCTTGAAATTAGACACATTTCCTTTTTTTTGAAACAGAGTCTCACTCTGTCTCCCTCAGTAGAGTGCTGTGGCGTCACAGCTCACAGCAACCTCCAACTCTTGGGCTTAAGCAATTGTCTCGCCTCAGCCTCCTGAGTAAGTGGCTCTACAGGCACCTGCCACAGCACCCGGCTAGTTTTTGTTGCGGTTGCCACTGCTGTTGTAGCTGGCCAGGGCCAGGTTTGAACCTGCCACCCTCAGTATATGGGGCCAGCACCCTGCCCACTGAGCCACAGGTGCCACCCTTTTTTTTTTTTTTTGAGACAGAATCTCACTGTCACCCCCAGTAGAGTATCATGGTGTCATAGCTCACAGCAACCTCAGACTCTTGGGTTCAAGCAGTTCTCTTGCCTCTCTTGAGTAGCTGGGAATACAGGCGCTGGCCACAATGCCCGACTTCTTTTTTTGGAGGTAGAGTCTCAAGCTATTGCCCTCGGTAAAGTGCCATGGCATCATAGCTCACAGCCATCTCCAACTCTTGGGCTCAAGCAATCCCCTTGCCTCAGTTTTTCTATTTTTAGTAGAGAAGGGGTCTTGCTTTTGCTCAGGCTGGTCTTGAACTTGTGAGCTCAAGCAATCCACCTGCCTCAGCCTCCCAGAGTGCTAGGATTATAGGTGTGAACCACTGCACCCAGCCTCCCCAGCTATTTTTTTTTTTTTAGAGAAAGAGGTCTTGCTGTAGTTTATGCTGGTCTTGAACTTGTGAGCTCAGGCGATCCTCCCACCTCAGCCTCCCAGAATGTTGGGATTACAGGCGTGAGCCACCGTGCCCAGCCCTGACATGTTTCTTAAGTAAGACTCTAAGGCACTGTGCTAATTCCAGATACACAACTACCCTGAATGGAATATGGAAACCTCCATGTGGAGAGAAAGACTTGGACACAGGTAATTAGAAAGCTATGGGTTATGTGTTGAGATGGTTATGCCCCTGAGTTTTATGCCTTTTTGAGGCTAGTATTTGTGGCTTGTTCATCCCTATGTCCTCTACCTCCTCTAGCTTCTAGCACATGCTTGGTACAAAACAGGAGGCAATAAATATTTGCTGGATGAATGAATGACTCAGGTCTAAGCCCATCATTTCCAGATGAGAAAAAAAAGAGACCTAAGGATGATCAAGAACCTGCCCAGTGGGCCAGGTGCTGTGTTTCATGTCTGTGATCCCAGCACTCTGGGAAGCTGAGGTGGGTCGATTGCCTGAGCTCACAGGATGAAGACCAGCCTGAGCTGGAATGAGATTCCCATCTCTAAAAATAACTGGGCAGGGCGGCGCCTGTGGCTCAGTGAGTAGGGCGCCAGCCCCAAATGCCGAGGGTGGCGGGTTCAAACCCAGCCCCGGCCAAACTGCAACAAAAAAATAGCCGGGCGTTGTGGCGGGTGCCTGTAGTCCCAGCTGCTCGGGAGGCTGAGGCAAGAGAATCGCGTAAGCCCAAGAGTTAAGAGGTTGCTGTGAGCCGTGTGATGCCACGGCACTCTACCCGAGGGCAGTACAGTGAGACTCTGTCTCTACAAAAAAAATAAATAAATAAAAAATAACTGGGCATTGTGGTGAGTGTCTGTAGTACCAGATAATCTGGAGGCTGAGGCAAGAGAATCACTTGAGCCCAAGAGTCTGAGGTTGTTGTGAGCTGTGACGCCACAGCACTCTACCAAGGGGCAACAAAATGAGACTCTTGTCTCAAAAAAAAAAAAAAAGAAAGAAAGAAAGAAAGGAAAGGAAAGAACCTGCCCAGTAAGGCACCAACAGATCCTGGGTCTTCCTTAACCATGTTGGGGGTACTTCCCTGGGGGCAGAAGTCTAGGCAACACTGACCTTTGGCAGGCCCCATGTGGCTCAGGTACTCGCAGTGGCTGCTCCAGTGGTCTAGGGTGGCGAGGATGTGACTGGGGTCACCCGGCAGGGCGTGGGTAAGCACATAGCTGAAGGCTCTCTCCTCGATCCGCAGCCCTGACAGGCAGTCTCGCAGGCTCCGCAGTAAGACTGTGCGCACCAGGAGTCGGAAGTAGTGCCGGTACCGCACCAGCAATGTCACCACCAGTGGCAGAAAAGCCAGTGCAATGGCTGGAGACATGGTTTCTACCTGGGCCCTGGGTGCAGGGCGGTAGGGAGGGAAGCCCACATCCACCATTTACCTGTCATTTGTATAGACCTTACCAGCAGCAATATCTTTAATGTTAGAAACAATGGCTCAGAAAGATTAAGTCTTTTGTACTGAGCCACACAATAGAACTGGGATTTGAATCCAAGTTGGTATGATTCCAAGCCCATGTGCTTTCAAGGACTGCATACTGTCCATCTTTAGCACCCAACTGCAAACTGCTTCTTCGCAGTGCCAACCCCTGCTTCCATCTTCACATTGCTCCCCCCACTTGTTTCCCCTCATCCCTGAGTCACCTCTCCTTTAGGATCTCTTTCGCTAGTTCCCCTCTGGGATGTCCTCCCCCTACTCTATACCCTGTCTGCTTGGTTTCCTCCAACCTATTGCTGTATAGCAAAAGAGCACAGCTTTTTAGTCAAAATCCCCTTCACTGTCACTATACTTTTGAGTAAAAGGCAATCAAAACACTCCATAGGGTGTTAAGGTGAGAAGCCCTTTTTCCCACCTGAGGACTCTGCCTCTGCTCTTCCCTGGGTGTGGAAGGAGTCTTTAATTCTATAATAACTCTCCAGTAGTCCTATCTCCCCTCCCTTGTATTACACTTTTTTCCCTGTCCTCATTCAGAATTCCCTTCCCAAGTGTGTACACACTTAGATCACACAGCACACATTCCCCTGACCCTGTCTGTTTTCCAAAGGCCCGTATGGGGGATGGATGCCCTCTACCATGGCCTGGACCATCTACCCCTCTCCTCCTGATCTGACCTCCTTTCAGGCCATCTTGCAAGGACCCTGGTGGTGATGGGGACTAAAAATAAAGTAGGACAGGGTGGCATCTGTGGCTCAGTGTGTAGGGTGCTGGTCCCATATACCGAGGGTGGCGGATTTGAACCCAGCCCCAGCCAAACTGCAACAAAAAATAGCCAGGCGTTGTGGTAGGTGCCTGTAGTCCCAGCTACTTGGAGGCTGAGGCAAGAGAATCACCTAAGCCCGGGAGTTGGAGGTTGCTGTGAGCTGTGACACCATAACACTCTACCGAGGGCGATAAAGTGAAACTCTATCTCTTAGAAAAGAAAATGAAAGTAGGACATATGGTATGAATAAGTATAAATGGGTGAGTGGTATAGTGGGCTTGAACTGGTGTGCTTGGGAACCCACACTCAAGGGCCCTGCTTACCTGGGCTGCGGGCTTCTGCTTAGGGAAGACCAGAGCACAGGACAGAATGGGGAGTCCTTGAGGAGGGGGAACTACGCTGAGGCAGGAGGCTAGACCTGCTTTCAATTATTGATGCTGAGGCTGCTGATGTCACCTGAGAAGTTTAGTTCATGTTACCAGTCTCAGAGCTAAGCTGGAGCTGCCTCCTATCCTTTAGGAGCCCTTAAAAAACTTAGACTAACACCAGGATCTTTTTTTTTTTTCAGACAAAGTCTCACTTTGTTGCCCTTGGTACAGTGCCATAAAGTCACAGCTTACAGCAACTTCAAACTCTTAGGCTTAAGCAATTCTCTTGCCTCAGCCTCTCAAGTAGCTGGAACTACAGGCACCCGCCACAATGCCAGGCCATTTTTTTTGTTTAGCAGGCCCGGGCTGGATTAGAACCCACCAGCCCTGGAGCATGTGGCTGGCACACCACCCGGCCCTCCCTTTTTTTTTTTTTTGAGACAGGGTCTCACTTTGTCGCCCTTGGTTAGAGTGCCATCATAGCTCACTGCAACCTTCAACTCTTGGGCTCAAGCGATTCTCTTGCCTCAATCTCCCAAGTACCTGGGACTACAGGGGCCTGCCACAATGGCTATTTTTAGAGATGAGGTCTTGCTCTTGCTCAGGCTGGTCTCAAACCTGTGAGCTCAAGGCAATCCACTCGCCTGGGTCTCCCAGAGTGCTAGGATTACAGGCATGAGCCATTGTGCCCTCTGGACTCCAGGGTCTTGATTTGAGGGGTAATAAGAGCTACTGGGTCTGGTCATCTTTACTCCAATTCCTTGGAGAAGACATGGGACATAGTGTCCATCAAGGTGATACAGAGATTGTAATTTATTCATTCAAAATTCAAGTTTTCTTTAATCAAGTGTCAGGGCTTGGGTCACATGTAAATATCAGAACCTGTTTCTGTCCTCCAGGAACTCCAAGATTGGTAGAAGAAACTGACTTAGGAACAGAGAATTGTACAATAGAATGATGTGTGGCACATAATAGACAGTAAGTATTTGTTGATTCAATAAATGAAAGAATCGGTATTGGATTAGGATTAAGCACAGGGAACTGGAGATGCTCAGAGAATGGGGTTCACAGAAGGCAATCAGAAAGATTTTTGTATTGAGTCTTGAAGACAGAAGTCAAACGTGGCAGAAAGTGTGCCAGGCCGCATGTGCAAAGCCCAGAAGGTCAATCAGGAAATCCCAAGTATTTTTGGCAGGGGCTGAGTTTGAACCTGACACCTCCGGCATATGGGGCCAGCACCCTACCCCTTTGAGCCACAGGCGCCTCCCAGAATTTTTTTTCTTTTTTTTGAGACTGAGTCGCACTTTATAGCCCTTGGTAGAGTGCTGTGGTGGTGTTATTTCACAGCAACCTCTAACTCTTGGGCTCAAGCGATTCTCTTGCCTCAGCCTCCCGAGAGCTGGGACTACAGGCGTCCACCACAACGCTTGGCTATTTTTAGAGGCAGGGTGGGTCTCACTCTGGTTTAGGCTGGTCTGGAACCTGTGAGCTAAGGCAATCCCCCCGCCTCGGCCTCCCAGAGTGCTGGGATTACAGAAGTGAGCCAACGCGCCCGGCCACAAGTATTTTCCTAGGGCTGGTGAAGTACCTTCCCAATAACTCCTCAAAACCCCAACCCATGGCATGGAGTGGGAAGCACGAGTCAGGCTCCCTAACATCTTGAATGACAAGATTTGAACCTGTGTTCAGGGCCCAGGAGAAGACACCGGAGGGTTTTAATTAACTGATGATCAGCTTTCCGTCTCTGATTACTGTGGCTGTCCCCCAAAAGCAGTATTGAAGAAATGAAGGGGAGGAAGTCAGCCAGGTAGCCTCTCCCACTTCTACCAAAATTGATGATCTCTCCGCTTCACCTTAACAAGGGATATGGTCTATTTTTTCATGGATGTCACAGATACCCACCACCCAGGTCAAGAACTCTGCTGGGTGCTACAGCTTCTGCGTATCCCCAGGCCAGGCGCCGCTCATAGGTTTTCTGTGTGTTCCCCGACTATAGGATCCCCTCGAATGGCATGTAAATAACGGCATTTGGTGTAAGAGTTCGTACACTGGCCAGAAAAGTGGCCTAATAGCCATGAGATACATAGCGCAATTCACTAGGGCCACTACCGCTAGTGGTGGCGAAGATTCTAGTTTAGAAACAGAGACGGTAATGAAGTCATGTGATTCCCTCCTCCCTATCCATGCATCACGTGCCTCACGTCTTCTCGCGCAGGCTGCACCTTCCCAGTGGTTGGGGATGATCACGCGGTGGAGGGCGGGGCCGGAAGCCATGGTACCGGCTGAGGCGGCCAAGCGGCTCTGGGACCTTGTACGCGCGGGGGGCGGGGCCGGGTGGTTGCCTGTGGGAGGCAGCCACAGGTCATGTGACCGGAAGGGCTCCTGACGGACGCCGTCCCTCCTCGGCTCGGCCTGAGCGCCCGGCCCGACCCCGGCGATGGGGTGCTGCTACAGCAGCGAGAACGAGGACTCGGACCAGGTGCGGCCGCGGCAGGCGGGGCTTGGGAATGAGGGCTAAGACCCTGGGGCATGGGACCCAAAAAGAAACCTGCAGAGGCGGTAGAGCCAGACTGAGGGCTCACTGGAGTACGGAGGCCTGGAAGAGACATATCACAGCGGGTAGTAGAGCCGGGTTCTCTAGTCCTGTTAAAGCCCCAGGTCTGCACAGTCCATGAGACAGCCGCCTATCCGACTCGCTTCCACCTCTTCCACCTCCTTCTGCCTTCAAATCTTTATATTTTCAAAGATCCTCCGCTTGGGAAGCACTCCTTCCCCAGCTTCCTTTTTCTTCTCTGTGCTTGTATTAGCCGTCTTTACGAATCCATTTTACGGGTGGGTAAACTGAAGCTCTGAGTTAAGTCTGTCCCGAGAAGAATCAGGAATTTGCATATTCTCTCAAGACTTGAGGTTGGGGAAGGAAGGTCACTGCTAGTCTCAGGTCAAAGAAGGACTCTGGAAGTTGGTGGCATTTGAGTTGGGCGTGTGGGAAGTTGTTTGGAAAGCAACAAATCGGGTTTAGCTTGGTTAGATTGAGGGAAAAGGAGATGGATGGGGAACTAATTTGGTTCTGAGTTTGGCCTGCCTCAGAGCATCCCTGCCCGGGGCCTGAGGGTTCCTCTAGCTAGAGGGGTGTCTGTCCTGAGAATTGGCTGTAGACATGATCCCTTTGGAGAAAGGATTAGGTTAGGGAGCGTTGTAGAGTTTCAAATTCTCCCTCTTTTCCTTGGTGCATTCTTCTCTCCACACTTTAATCCCTGCCCTGCCTGGCCTGACCACCTTTGAAGAAGGGGATCTTTCCAAGGATGAAGTCTCATGCTGCTGGCCACTCACTTTTTTGATTACCTCTAAGCCTGGTTCTGTGTTTCAACACATAGCAGACACAAAGACAGTGGAAAGGTTTCAAGCAGCTCAGCCTAGGGAGAGATGGTCATAGACATAGATTATATCGCTTATACATGGGAAGTAGTTGTTTTGCCAGTAAAGGCATTTTGGATTAAGGGCTTTAAACTAGGTAAACTTTGTGTTTGGGAAGCATTGTGGCTCCTGGTCCTCAATTCTCCAAACACCCAAAGAATACATACATTTCCTACCTTGCTTCGTGCCCAGTACCTCACTTCACTCCACCTGTTAAAGGAGACAGTAACCCTGCCTGCTGGAAGAGCTGTGTGTGGCCTAGTGGGAAATTGTCCCTTAAAGAATAATATGTGTCAGGGAATGAGTCAAGAAGCCTTATGACGAAGGATATCCACTATTTATTTATTTTTGAGACAGAGTCTCACCATGTTGCCCTCAGTAGAATGTCGTGGCATCAGAGCTCACAGCAACCTCAAACTCTTGGGCTCAAGCAATTCTCTTGCCTCAGCCTCCCAAGTAGGTGGGACTATAGGCAACTACAATGTCCAGGTATTTTTTAGAGACAGGGTCTTGCATTTGCTCAGGCTGGTCTGGAGCCTGAGAGCTCGGGCAGTCCACCTGTCTTGGCCTCTCAGAGTGCTATGATTATAGGCATGAGCCACCATGCCTGGCTGATACCAGCTATTAGTTGGAAGCAAGGGCTGGGCTTTACTACTCTCCTGAATCTCCACCTTTTCCTTGATGAGTTCACTTCTGTTCCTAACACCCAGAGAAAGTGTTTAGACAGTGCTGTGTGATTTAATGCTTCATGGAGCAAAAACCATCTCAAAGCCCCTCCTTCAACTCTTGGAAAAGCCCCTCTCCCACAGTCATCTTTGCCCATTTATTATGAGATGTACTATACATTATAGTTTTCCAAGGGCTTTTACAGTTAATGCATTTGCTTCTTCCCAAACATGTCATACAAGTATGGGGTATGTGTCTTCAAAGATGGAGAAATTCAGAGAAGCTAAATGATTTAGCCAAGCTAAGAAATGCTACAGCGGAGGTGTTTTGATACCAAGCCATGTACTTTATGTATTGATCAGGCCAAGCTATCTCTTTCAGCCATGCCCATGACCAGGTATCCAGTCATGGGCAAGCCACATGTGCTAGATAGATGGTGAAACCCTAACTTTTGACTCAGGGACAAACCTTGGTGTGACAAATCTAATTCATGCTCTACTTGCCCTTTAGGGGCAGGGTGATCTTATTTATCCACTCTAAAGGGTAGCCTGGCTTCTTCTGGGAGCCTGGGTCTCAGGAAGACCTTGTTCTTCCCTGATCTTAGCCAAAAGGCTGAGGAGCCATCAACTCTATTCTTTAAGAATGCCTGCTAGGGAAAAACTACCCTGTCCTGTAGGAAGATGTGTCTGAAACTGGGCTAGAGGAAGGACAGACACATAGGAAGCAAACGTGGACCTCATTATGGAGCCAGTGCTCCTTAGAGATAGGTAGTTCCATCTTGCGTGCATTTTGTCTTTCTTGCTCTTTAATACCGAGCCTGTGTTAGGGAAGGAAGGTTTCTGGGAGTTCAGAGGTGTTGAGACAGAAGCCCACAACTTCTGCCTCATGCTGTTGGGAATTGGATCAAACTGCCTGAGGACATTTGGGTAACCTAGGTTTGAGGAAGAGTAAGATGAAAAGCCTGGGCCCGCCTAGGGCATGGCAGCAAGTCAGAGGAAGCAGCCCTTTAAAAGGAGAGTTAAGATGTATTGATTCCTAAATAGTATAGTAATTGGTTTTATATGATTTGGAACTGTATTCTGTTTGGGGTTTATTGAATTTTTTTTAATCCAAAGGTTTATAGTCTGAATAAAATTTGGAAATTAAAAAAAAAAATAAAAGAGTTAAGGAGTTGTGGGCAGGGGAGCAGGAGCCTACAGCAGGAAAGTCTGTGGCAGGAACTGAGACAGACCTGGAGGGGAGCACTGAAGAGTCTTATGGTCTGGCCTTGAGTATTGGTGAGTGAGCATTAGCTGGGACCCCACCTATTAGCTTTGTCCTGGGTACCCTTGCTCTTCATGGCTTGTTTATCCAATCTATAGTTGATACAAAGCCAGCAGGGATTTGCAGCTGATGGGCTCAAGGCATGGTTAAATCCAGAAAGATTACAATAGATTAAAACAAAGGACTAAAGCAGGACAAGGAGAAATGCAATTATACAGGAGTGGGGTGACTTGGTTAGGTCTTAGGTCAGTTCTAGGGGTTGTGATTATTGGCATAGGTTCATAATAGAAGGGCTGCTGAAAACTTAGAAGCTGCCCATGCCACATTAAAAGAGGTGTGGTGGCTTGGCAAGAATGGAAGCAGCTACACTGTTCAGCTCAAGTCAGGATACACAGGTATACTCAGTTTGGTTCTGAGAGTCACATACAAAAAGAGTGCCAGATACAGGGGAGTATCTGAGTAGAAGGGACCTGCCCCAACCTCACCTGTGTAGTGTGAGGCTGCACTGGTATTCCTGTTCTGGGATATTCAGAAGAATGGTCCTTAAGAGGTTGGGGCCCAGGGCCTTGTCTCTGGACTCATCAAGACCTCTCACAGCCCTGGGAGCAGACTGCCTTCCAGGAGGGTGTTTCTTGGGCTCCTGACTTGCACTTATTTCTCCTGAAGACACTACCATTTTAGAATTTCCTGTCTCCTCTGACTTCCAGCCTCTGATATCCTTTCTCCACCAGGACTCTTTTCTCAAGCTCCAGAGCTGTTGCTAAATACCTGCTCTAAGTCTCATAAAAATAGGGGCTCGTCTACCCTGGGTGACATAGTGAGACTCTGTCTCAAAAAATAAGAAAGAAAAAAAGAAAGAAATCAAGGGCTCTAGGACTATTTGGTTCCACTTTAATTCATTTAGACCACCAACTTAGCCAAGCTCCCAAGGGCAGACAGAACTGAGTCTTACCTTACATTCTCTAAGCCTGGGCACTTTGAATATTCCTTATTATAAAAATATCTTGGTGTTTAAATAAAAGTCAGAACTGGGTTGAGGAGAAAACCTAAAAAAGGCAAGTAGGAAAGGTAGTCCTGGGGCTGACTTCTACCCTACGGCTTCTTCTAGGACCGAGAAGAACGGAAGCTGCTGCTAGATCCTAGCAGCCCTCCAACCAAAGCCCTCAATGGAGCTGAGCCCAACTATCACAGCCTGCCTTCTGCTCGCACGGATGAGCAGGCCTTGCTCTCCTCCATCCTTGCCAAGACAGCCAGGTGAGTGCCTGGCTTAGGGCAAAGCTCCTTCATCCATATTAAAGGCTGGGATCACAGAAGCTAGGCCCATGACATGGGGAATGGGACAGGGTCATTGGGGAGAGGTGCTTCAGGGCCATGCTCTAGCGGGCAGGCTGGAGATGCGTATGTCAGATAGCTGTGGAGTTGGTGCCTGGGCAAACACTAAGTTGTTTGTTCCTTTTGAAAGCATTGTTATGTCCTCTCTGTCTCCTCTTCCAAAGCAACATCATCGATGTGTCTGCTGCAGACTCCCAGGGGATGGAGCAGCATGAATACATGGACCGGGCCAGGCAGTACAGGTGAGTACCTGGCCAGCCTCAGTCCCTCAGGCTACTTGGGCTCCTCTTCCCTCCATGCCTGTTCCAGCTTTGTAGTTTGGGCCCCAGTCCGGGCTCCTCATTTGGGTATATCCCAGCAGACAGACCGCAAGTCGCTTGAGTGCTTCAGCAGATATTCATGTCAGTGTCAGCCCTGTTTACCCTATAATACTTTTTTTTTCTTTTTTTGAGAGTCTCACTGTGTAGCCCTGGGATTGAGTGCTATGGCATCATAGCTCACAGCAACCTCCAATTCCTGGGCTTAAGAGATTCTCTTGCCTCAGCCTCCTAAGTAGCTGGGACTACACCCACAACACCCAGCTAGTTTTTGTTGCAGTTGTCATTGTTGTTTAGCTGGCCCAGGCTGGTTCAAACCCGCCAGCCTTGGTGCTTGTGGCCGGTACCATAACCACTGTGCTATGGGTGCCGAGCCCCTATAATACTCTTGAGGTTGCTGAGGCCAAGGGAGGTGGGCCTAGAGTGAGTTTGTGATGAGCTGAGGCCCTGTCACCCTGTTTCTCTGGCCTGAGGGAGTAAGGCTGGGCTGGTCAGACAATTGTGCCTAACTTTTCACTCCCACCCTGTTGGCCAGCACCCGCTTGGCTGTGCTGAGCAGCAGCCTGACCCACTGGAAGAAGCTGCCACCGTTGCCGTCTCTCACCAGCCAGCCCCACCAAGTGCTGGCCAGCGAGCCCATCCCTTTCTCTGATTTGCAGCAGGTGAGCCACCCCTCACTTGACCTTGCCACCTTTCCTACAATGCCCAGGATGGAAGGGTTCACCTGCCCTGCCTCAGAGGAGATAGGGAAGGTGATGTTAGGGAGGCTGGTAGCCTGTGGGCTCCAGTTAACTCCCACCTTATTCTTTTTACTTTTCATATTCTCCTTGTCTGTCCTCCTCCACAACCTTTATTCCTTTTTTCCCTTTTGTTCTTTTCCTTTCCCATCCCCTTCCCACCCTTTGTCTTTCTCATCCCATCCTTTCTCTTTGGCTTCTTTTTGCCTATCATTCCTTCCTCTCTCCTTCATTCCAATCTCCCATCATCCCCCTTCTTTCCTGTTCTCTCCTCACCTGTGTTTCTCTCTCTTCCCTGTCCCCTTCTCTGTCTCAGGTCTCCAGGATAGCTGCTTACGCCTACAGTGCACTTTCTCAGATCCGTGTGGATGCAAAAGAGGAGCTGGTTGTACAGTTTGGGATCCCATGAAGAGAGGGGGTCCTTGGACAGCTCTCCTCTCTTCACCCTGTCTCAACCCTGCCTCTCCTGGCCCCTAGCCTCACTGCGGCCTATACAGTACCCTACCGAACCTGCTACTAATCACAGAGAAAAATGTGGAGGAGGAGAAGAGCAAGGCTAGCCTGAGCAAGCGAGGATGGAGCATGGGAGGGTAGAACCATTTGGGACTGGCTATTGAAGCCCTGGCCAGGGGTGGGGTAGGGGCAAAAATAACAAGGCCTGGTATGTCTTCAGTAATTGGGAAAGTGGAGATACCACTGGGGTGGGGAGGTGACCACCAGGGGACCTAGGAGGATCCCCTTCCCACCTTTTCTCTTGGTCTCCTGCCCCCCCTCTCCCTGACTTGGTGCTCACGTGCACCTCACTAGGGTTTGTGACCAGGGTCTGGATGAGCTTGAATTGGAATGAATTGAGTTTGTATTTTTAGCACCCTGGGTTTTTACATGTTTTGTGTTTTTTCTTTTCATTTTGGTTTGTCATCCTTGATAAAGGAAGTATATTCATCTGTGTGCTCATTCTAGCCCTTCTGTCCTGCCCACCATCCTACTACATACTTCTAGCTACTCCAGTCTATAAGCAGTGAGACGGGGAAAGGGGGACATCTTCTAAGGACATCAAATGCAGAAGGTAACAGTTAAGGATGTTAGCTCTTAGCTGAGACTTGGCCTGGACTAACCTCAGATTAGGTAAAACTATTCTTGTCTCTTCTTTGGTGATGGGAAACTGTCAAAGCTGAACACTGAAGGAATTTGAACCTGAGCAGGTGTGACTGCCTCAAACTCAGTGGAATTACCTACAGTCCCTGCGGCTGACAGGGAGGCAAGTGACAGACCAGACTATTCTGGGAACACCTGATACGGAGTCAGCAAGCAAATGTTATTAAGCAGAAGATTCTTTTTATCAAATAAGATCTTAAGCAGAATCCCAGCATACAAAATGTACAGTGGAACTACTCTGATCTGATTAAAGTGGGGGAGGGGAGGCCAGGCATGGTGGCTCACGCCTGTAATCCTAGCACTCTGGGAGGCCAAGGTGGATGGATTGCTTGAGCTCATGAGTTTGAGACCAACCTGAGCAAAAGTGAGACCTCCCTCTCTAACAAAAATAGAAAAACTGAAGCAAGAGGATCACCTAAGCCCAAGAATTGGAGACTGCTATGAGCTATGACGCCACAGCACACTACCCAGGGTGACAGCTTGAGACTCTTATCTCAAAAAATAATAACAAACCGTGGGGGGGGTTTCACAGTTCACAGCCCACTTTCTTGGCCTGTCATGGAGGCCTATGAGACCCTGGTATTCTACTGAGAGAGACTGAAGCCTGCTGGTACTCTGTACAGAGTTTGGAAATTACTAACCCCAAGATACCTAACCTGAAGAGTACAAAGGGCTCCAGAGAGCTAGATAAAGTTTTCCAAGGCCATGCAGTAAACCCGACTATCCTGTGCCAGCAGACCTTTCCCTCCATTGCCTCCCTCTCTCAGCTAGACTAGAGCTACTGGAAGTTGCCATACTTGGAAGGCATCTCTATAAGGTACACGTGACTTCTGACTTGCTGAACAGCTCAAATCATTTATTATCAAGCCAAGCTGACCATCTTCAGGCCTTTAGGACTTCTGGAGTCCTGGAAACCTTACAGTGCATTCTGCTTGATCCTGGCCTTCTTGGGCTTGATGTTCATGCGTTTCCAGACTTCGGCTGTAGTGCGGTCTGCTTTGGTGACCCCACTGAAGTCGAATGTAGTGATATGGGGCAGGGTGCACAGCACATATTGCCTGTGGGGAAAATTCGGGCTGGGGGCCAGCCCCCCATCCTGTCCCCCCTCCACCAGTTGCTGCTGTCTTCCCTGACTGCAAGGAATGGAGGGTTTTGAGTATACTTTTGGGGAGATCAGGTTTACTCTGACTGACAGCATGAAATGCCTAAAGGGCTGCTACTCCCACCAAGGTCCAAGCAGGACAGAAGAATGGTCTTGGATTTCTTGTCTCCCTTCTCCCTTTCCCTCAGGGGAGCTAGCTGGATCCCAGCCCTAGGGCAGGGCACTTACCTATACCCCTTCTCCTCCTCTATGGGGTTTCCATGGAGTGTTAGGCTCCGGAGTCGAGGAAGGACAGCCAGCTTGTTCACCTCCCCTAGGCGATGGATGCTGTTGCCGTGAAGATAGAGGACACTCAGGTTGAAGAAAGTTGATAAGACCTGTTGGGGAAAGGAACTGAGAGCCAGGCTGGACAGGACCCTGGATCTGTGTTCAGGAATGACTGGGCAGAGATGGAAGAACTTGGGAAACAATTTGCCCTCTACTCCAAACCCCAAAGCCATACTATATGACTCTAACCTAACCTACTTTCATTTACCTTTCAAAAGATACAGGGGAATGACAATGAAATAGAGCTGTGATCTGAGGAGTAGGTAGTATTGGCCTAGGTACCAGCACTGCCACTGACTCGCTGGAAGAATGGGCTCCCCTGCCTCTCCCTGAGCCTTCCTTGCCCCTTCACTGAAGACTTTTCCAGCTTTGGTGACTTAAGATTTTATCACAGTAAGGGACAGGAATACAGAGTATCATGCTAGGCACAAAAGGGAAGCTTTTAAAGTGCTAGTTAAATTTAGGCCAGGCACACTAGCTCATGCCTGTAATCCTAGCACTGTGGGAGGCCTAAATGGGAGGATCACTTGAGGCTAAGGGTTCCAGACCAACCTGAGCAAAAGCGAGACCCCACCTCTAAAAGTAGACAAATTAATTGAGTGTCATGGTGGGAGCCTGTAGTCCTAAGTACTTGGGGGACTGAGGCAGGAGGATTGCTTGAGCCCAGGAGTTTGAGGATGCTGTGAGCTATGATGTCACTGTACTCTAGTCTGGGCAACAGATGAGACTCTGTCTCAAGGTAAGAAAAAAAAAAGTTAAATTGAGATCACTACATTAGGGAAACAGTTCCCAAGTCATGCTCTAGCTCTTTTTTTTTTTTTGTTGAGACAGGGTCCCACCCTATGCCCCTGAGCAGAGGGCAGTGGGCGTGGTAGCTCACCACAACCTCAGACTCCGACTGCGGGCACCCCGCTGCCTCAGCCTCCGGAAGCCCTGGCGCTCGCCACTGCGACTGGCTGGGTTTTTCCATTTTTTTCACGAGTCGGGGTCTCACTGTCGCTCAGGCCAGCCACGAACTCCTGAGCTCAAGCGATTCTCCCTCTTCAGCCTCCCACAGTGCTGGGATTACAGGCGTGAGCCACCGCGCCCGGCTTTTTTTTCTTTTTTTAGGTCACCTTTGGTAGAGTGCTATGGCGTCACAGCTCACAGCAACCTCAAACTCTTGGGCTTAAGCAATTCTCTTGCCTAAGCCTCCCGAGTAGCTGGGACTATAGGCACCTGCCACAACGCCTGGCTATTTTTTTTTGTTGTTGCAGTTGTCATGGTTAACTGGCCCAGGCCAGGCTCGAACCCAGCAGCCTCAATGCATGTAACCACTGTGCTATGGGCGCTAAGCCATGTTCTAATTCTTTTCGTCTTCAGCAGGGATCCTGGCCATGTATTGTTTATTTCTTAAAATGTGAATCTGAGTTCACAGGACAGCACAAGACAGTGGGTGCCAATAACAACTACAGTTTTGTTTCAGCTTCCAATGTGCCAGTTGGTTTTCATGTATTTTCATTTAATTCTCACAAAACCTTTGTGATGCTGGCACATTATCCCTGTTTTTCAGATAAGGAAGCTAAAGTTTTGAGAGAGTAGGTTGCTCACCCAAAATCATACTGTAAAGAGACAAATCCAGAATATGAAACCTACATCTGTGTGACCACACAGCAGTGTGCTTTGGACTGATCATGTTGCCTCACTACTACTGTGACACCGTGTGGAAGTAGCGAGGCTGGGGGCCTCTCCCTCTGATTTCCTAGGGCTAGAAACTCACAGGGTCAATGGAAGTCAGGTCATTGAAGGACAGGTCAATCCAGGCCAGGTTCTCTGGGTGTGCTAGCAGCCGTGAAACCACCTGGTTGAAGTCTTTCAGGTCATTGAGAACATTGTTATTCAGCCACAAAGACTGGGTCAGCGACTTCCCCGACTTTGAGTGCTTCAGTGGTCGTAGCCCTGTCCTTGGCTCCTCGGTTACTAGATCTGTGGGAACAAATTGAGGCTTGGGTATATTTTTGCTTTCCTGGCCTTTAGCAGCTGGGAAGGGACAGGAACTGGAAAGATGAGGAGCTCAAACTGTAGTTGGAGGGGCTGGTAGGGCCATACCTTGTGCTTGAGACCCTATCCCATAAGCCAGCAATCAGAATTTTTTTTTTGGTTTGTTTTTTGAGACAGTCTCACTCTGTTGCCCTGGTAGAATTCTGTGGCGTCATAGCTCACAGCAATCTCAAACACTTGGGCGCCAGCAATCCTTTTGCCTCAGCCTCCTGAGTAGCTGGGACTACAGGTACCTGCCACAACACAACATTTGGCTAATTTTTCTATTTTTATTTATTTATTTTTGAGAGTCTCACTTTGTCACCTTTAGTAGAATGCTATGGCATCACAGCTCACAGCAACCTCAAACTTTTGGGCTTAAGTGATTCTCTTGCCTCAGCCTCCCAAGTAGCTGGGACTACAGGCATCTGCTACAACACCCGGCTAATTTTTATTTTTTTAATTTTAATTTTTTTTTTCACTCTTCAAATATTTTTTATTGGAAGGCCATGCATTGCCTTCATTTATTGTATTTCAAATCACTGTACATTTACTTTTGTGAAAACACTGCCTGCGTTTTCTAGTACAAAAAAACCCTAAAAATTGTTTCAGGAATGTAGAGAAATATCCAACTTAAATAGTGAAAAAGTGCACCATAATTACTGCTGTACTGCAGTCATTTCTGCATTTTCCATGTTTCTTAAATAACTATCTTGTCTGGTAACACACAATATAAAGAGCAATTATGAAAAGCAGACATTTACATATACTTCTAAAGTCTTATTGAGAATATCCTGTTGGCATTGGATAACCAGTCATAGGTGCAGCTGCAGTAGCAGGATGCATATGCCTGTTGGTTCATACCATTGTGCATATTGGGAACATTACTTCCATACTGCTGAGTGCTATCATACCATTCTGGTAAGTCCCCGTTGGATTACCAGTCCTAAAACTGGTCTGTATACCAGCAGACACAAAATTCCCAAAGCTCCATTGCTGTAATTTGCAGTACTGTGAACACCATTCTGAGTTTTTGCCCCCAAATCTCTCTTAAGCAGGCTAGAATAACCTCTCTCATAATTCTCCCTGTCTCTAAAGGTATTAAATCCACCCCTTTTGCCCACAGAGTATCTGTCCTGATGGTCATTCTTTATGCCTCCTCTACCCCTCAAACGACCTGAACCTCTGTCTTCGACTAACTGAAGCAACTTTGGGTTAATTGCTTGATTAGCTTCACGAAGCACAGAGATAAGGTCGCTCACTTGCTTTATGTTATTAGGTGTAAAGAAAGTATATGCTGTGCCTGTTTTGGTACTGCGGGCAGTTCTTCCAATCGATGAATATAATCCTCTGAGGAGTTAGGGTAGTTATAACTGATGACAAATTTCACATCTTCCACATCTAGCCCTCTGGAGGCCACATCTGTAGCGATCAGAATAGGAGCTTTTCCATGTTTGAATTCATTTTTAGAACCCAATCACGTTCCTGTTGACTCCTGTCACCATGGATACCCATGGCAGGCCACCCATCTCTCCTCATTTTTCTGGTAAGCTCATCACATCTTCTCTTGGTTTCAACGAAAACAATGGTTTTATTTTCCTTCTCACTCATGATCTCTTCCATTAGATGAATAAGTTTTTCATCTTTTTCTATATCATGACATACTTCCACAATCTGAAGAATGTTGTGGTTTGCACTTAGTTCTAGTGCTCCAATGTTTATATGAATATAGTCTTTCAGGAAATCTTCAGCAAGCTGTCTTACTTCTTTGGGCCAAGTCGCACTCCACATTAGGGTTTGCCTATCAGGCCTTATCTGATCCACAATTTTCCTTATTTGGGGTTCAAAGCCCATATCCAGCATTCTATCTGCTTTGTCAAGGACAAGGTAGGTAGTTTTTCTCAGATTGGTTTTCCCACACTTTAAAAAGTCAATCAGCCTCCCAGGTGTTGCAATACAGATTTCCACACCTCTTTCCCAATCACGAACACCCGGCTAATTTTTAGAGATGAGGTCTTGCTCTGGCTCAGGCTGGTCTCAAACTTGTGCGCTTAGGCAATCTACCTGCCTGGGCCTCCCAGAGTGCTAGGATTACAGACGTGAGCCACTGGGTAATTTTCTGTTTTTAGTACAGACGGGATCTTGCTCTTGCTCAGGTTGGTCTTGAACTCCTAAGCTTAAGCAATCCACCTATCTCAGCCTTCCAGAGGGCTAAGATTACAGGTGTGAGCCACTGCACCCAACTCCCAGAATATGTTTGAACTAAGGGCCAAAGATTTCTATCTCAAACTCTTGGCTTTCCAGGTCACATGGTTTTATGTCTGTTGTATCACTGGGTCTTCATATACCACCTCTGCGTGGCATTGTGGGGCAAAAATACTCCAATTTTATGAGGCAAATAGGAAACCAGAGTTGTTGGGCTTGAACTAAAAGATAATAGTACAAAAAGCAGTTATCCAAGTATAACTGGGCAAAGAGGGTCCAGCTACCTGTCACTGTCAGCCAATATGCAGAGATAGGCTAGGTCCAACAAACTTCGTCAGAAGGCTAGTGATTCTGGAGAACAGGGAGAGTAGCCTCTCCAAGAATGTTCTGTTCTTCCATTTCCAAAATCACAGTTTTTATATATGAAAATTCAAAGTAAAAACCATGTTAACTTTTATCTTAACAATAATCAATATAACCTATGACCTAAAACAGTAGTCCAATTCAAAAGTTAATCTAAATCGGTTGCCCTAAACTACTTAAGACACACACTTTTAGGTTAAAGCTGAATTTATAAAACATACAAAAATCGGTCCAGGTCCTCCCTACCTTTCATCAAGGTTGAGCACCTACAGTGTGCTACACATTGCATAGAACGGTGAACAAAACTCACTCTGGGAACTCAGGGAAGTTACCAAGGGAAGCTGAAGCCTGAGCTAAATCTCAGTGGCTTAGGCAAAGAAGGGTAGAAATGATGGTAACAGTAAGCAAAAACGTGGGTAAGGACTACATGTGCCCACATTGCACATGGGAGACAAGGCAAAGGGGGACAGAAGCCCAGTCTTAAAAGTTTAAATGCCAGGCTAAGGATGTTGGGACTTAAAGCTGTAGGTGATGGGAAGCTACTGGAGTGTTTAAAAGAGCTTATTCAGGATGGTAATCTCAGCACTCAGGGAGGCTGAGGCGGGTGGATAGCCTAAGCTCAGGAGTTTGAGACCAGCCTGAGCAAAAGTGAGACCTCATCTCTACTAAAAATAGAAAAACTAGCTGGGTATCATGGTAGACACCTGTAGTCCCAGCTACTCAGGACGCGAGGCAAGTGGATTGCTTGAGCCCAGGAGTTTGAGGTTGCTGTGAGCTATGATGCCACAGAGCTATGATGCCACGGCACTCAACCCCATGGCAACTGAGTGAGACTATATTGAAAAAAAAAAAAAAGTGGGCTCAGTGCCTGTATCTCAGTGCCTGTATCACCGGCCACATGCAGTGGGGCTGGTGGATTCGAACCCTACCTGGCCTGGGCCTGCAAACAACAACAACAACAACAAAAATAGCCAGGTGTTGTGGCGGGCCCCTGTAGTCACAGCTGCTTGGGAGGCAGAGGCAAGAGAATCACTTAAGCCCAAGAATTTGAGGTTGCTGTGAGCTATGACACCATGGCATTCTACTGAAGGCGACAAAGAAAAAAAGTTTATTCAAATTTTTCATTTCATAAAGATCACTCTGAAACTTCAGTGTGGAATATGGATTTTGTGGGGTGGTTGGGACCAAAAACCAATTTGGTTATATTAAGTCATCCAAGCGAGAGATGAGAAGAACAAAATTAGCATGATTTGACTGATGAAAAGGCAGAATATTTAAGGGTGGTGCCTACCTTTTTTGTTTGGGTGACTGGGTGTATGCTAGTTCTATTAACTTATAAGGAATTATAAAGGGAGAGATGGGATTGGGAAGATGATGAATTTAGGCTTGGCCTTGATTTGAAGTTCCTATAGTACAAAAGATGGAAAAGCCAAGTAGGCAGTTGGATATGACGACCTTAAGCACAGGAGGCAGAGACTTGAGAATAATTAGCATAGAGAGTGTACAAGTTAGGGAAATCGATAAGATTCCTTATAGAGAGTAAGGAAGATCAAGGAGGAAGGTGGGGGACATTAAAAAGTTAAATGATCAGGGAAGAACAGGTTGAACCAGGAGAGAACAGTTTTAAAGATCTTCAGGGAGCCTATAGTTTACCTGATGAGTAAGTTGCAGAGAGATTAATGACTTAAAAGTAATTCTGGCAACTCAGAAGTCTCTGGTGACCTTGGTAAGGGCTGTTTCAATGGAATGGCAAGGGCCTGGGGGCAGAAATTGAGTGTGAAAGTAAATAGAAAGTAAGAAAAATCAAGCTGGTAGTCTCCACAAAGTCCCGAGGAAGAACGAGGATACCCCTAACCCTCTACTCCCTCATTTTTTTTTGTTTTTTTTGTTTTTTGAGACAGAGCCTCAAGCTGTCACCCTGGGTAGAGTGCCGTGGCTTCACAGCTCACAGCAGCCTCCAACTCCTGGGCTCAAGTGATTCTCCTGCCTCTGCCTCCCAAGTAGCTGGGACTACAGGCGCCTGCCACAATGCCTGGCTATTTTTTTTTTTTTTTTGGTTGCAGCCGTCATTGTTTGGTGGGCCTGGGATGGATTTGAACCCACCAGCTCAGGTGTATATGGCTGGCGCCTTAGCTGCTTGAGCCACAGGCGCCAAGCCCCCCATTCTTATTTTAAATGTGATTCAGAAAGAAGATGGGCCTTGTCCAAGTTCACAGTGGCAGAACCAGAAGTAGACACTAGGTCTGGCTGAGGTGACTATATTTTTCCCACTGTCTCTAAGCCTTTGGTTACCAGTCTAAAGCTGCCTGTGGGGAAAGAAATATTTAGTATTGATAGCCAGTGTGTCTCCACTCTCCCTTTAGCTCTCTTCCTGGACATACTTCCCCTTCTACCTCTACCCAACATTAACTTCCTCTTTTCCTCAGCTGCAAGTCAGACAGCACCCACCAGATGGCACTCTGTCTTCTGGAGTTAGTGGACCCAGAGTGGGGCTTGAGTTTGCAGGCAGATGGCTTAATACTGAAGCACAGCGCCCCAGCTCATTGAGTAAACTAATCCTGCCCTCCCTCCTTACACCTCCTGAGAACTCTGAAACGAAATGACACAAAAAAATGAAAGTTAAGGTCAAAATAACTTCAAATGATAAGGTAGCAACTTGAGGAATGCCAGCAAACATAGGCTGATCCCAAGCTCCAAGGGAGCTACTGGTGGGATGGAATTGCCTAAAACTCCAGACTACCTGGAGCTGCTACTATCAAGGTTGGAATGAGGTGTCCAGGCTGTTACAGGTTACTGCTCCCCTAATTCCATCAAGGCACTACACATCACCTAAAGATCTGTTAAAGCTTCCTTGTTCAGAGTAAGCCAAGGCAGGTCTGGAAATTGGACCAAAATATCAATCCTCAGTGAACCAAGAAGCACTTAGCTCCAGGAAGACCAAACCAAGATCTTGTCCCCTTATCTCTGAACTGCTGCTATTACAACTTTTTCCATGTGCATCCCCAGCTAGCAGGAGTCAGTGTGATATGAAGAACTTCCTTATATCATCTCTAGGCCCCATAATGGAAGGGGATGGCAGGTGTATATGGTGGGGGACTCTTAACTGTAGGTATGTGGGAGGTTAGCACTATTGAGTAGGTGGTAGTACAGATTAGATATCTTTTTTTTTTGAGCAGAGTCTCATTTTTTTGCCTTCAGTAGCGTACCATGGTATCATAGCTCACAGCAACCTTGAACGCTTGAGCTCAAGTGATTTTCTTCCCTCAGCCTCCTAAGTAGCTGGGACTACAGGTGCCCACCATAATGCTCATCTATTTTTAGAGACGAGGTCTTGCTCTGGCTCAGGCTGGTCTCGAACCTGTGAGCTCAGGCAATCCACCCGCCTCAGCCTCCCAGAGTGCCTATAGGTGTGAGCCACCAAGCCTGGCCAGATTAGATAGCTTCTAAAATTACTGCCATTTTAGATTCTATGATCCATCTACTGATTAATTCAGCAAATAGCATGCCAAGTACTCCCAATTCTACTCTGTCATCTAACCCCAGCTATATATAAATGTTTCAGAAGCTCTGGGGAATCTGAAGGGACTCAGCCTTTTGCAACACTGAAGTATACCCCCCACACTTAGCAAGGAGCACAATGCCTGGCACTGACAGAGGAGGAGAAAGACATGTACTTAAGTGCTTGATAGCAGGCAGTATGGATTGTGCTTTGTGCCAGAGGTACCCTTCATTCTGAGGACTCTGTAGAGGACACAGTTCCATCCTCTTCCTCAGAATTGGGAGATCAGGAGTTTGAGATCAGGCAGAATTTCCATGATAGGAATATGGGTAGGAAGCATGCTTCCCTCCTGCCTGTCACTTCAGCTATCTTGTATATAGCTATTATTGCAGCTAAAAACCCAATCAGAACTGACAAAATACACAATAAAGAATTATTCGGGGATGAGTGGAGGGAGGGTAATTGGTGGGACCACACCTGCGGTGCATCTTACAAAAAAAAGTTAAAAAAAAAGAAAAAAGAATTATTCGGCTCCACTTCTGTAGCTTAAGTGGCTAAGGCACCAGCCACATACACCAGATCTGGCAGTTCGAATCCGGCCCAGGCCTGCCAAACAATGACAACTACAACCAAAAAATAGCCAGGCATTGTGGACCTGTAGTCCCAGCTGCTTGGGAGGCTGAGGCAAGAGAATCGCTTAAAGGGCGGCACCTGAGGCTCAAAAGGGTAGGGCACTGGCCCCATATGCCAAAGGTGGCGGGTTCAAACCCAGCCCTGGCCAAAAACTGCAAAAAAAAAAAAAAAAAGAATCGCTTACGCCCAGGAGTTGGACGTTTTTGTGAGCTGTGACACCACAGCCTTCTACCCAGGGCAATAGCTTGAGGCTATCTCCAAAAAAAAAAAAAAAAAAAATTTATCACAGTGGGTGGGTGTGTCCTCATGAAAAACAAACATCAATTACTCTGTGGCTGATGCTAACCCAAGTAGTGCCCTAAATCCAAGCCAAGGCTAGTACCATTTACCATGTTCCTGAGCTTAAAGGTGGCTACCAGTTGTGTGAAAGAAGACCAAAGCCAGATAATAGATCTAGGACAAATGCTAACATTCTTTGAGGACTGGTGTACTGATGCTTTTATGAAAGACTAGGTAACATAAGACAGGGATAGCAGGGTGTGGTGGCATACACCTGTAGTCCTAGCTATCCAGGAGGCCGAAGCAGGATTGATTGAGCCTAGGAGTTCAAAGCTGCAGTAAGCTATGATCACACACTGCACTCCAATCTGGGCAAAAGAGTGAGACCCTGTCTCAACAAAATAAAAATAAAATATTAAAAATTTAAAAAGCCGGGCGGCGCCTGTGGCTCAGTCGGTAAGGCGCCGGCCCCATATACAGAGGGTGGCGGGTTCAAACCCGGCCCCGCCAAACTGCAACCAAAAAATAGCCGGGTGTTGTGGCGGGCGCCTGTAGTCCCAGCTACTCGGGAGGCTGAGGCAAGAGAATCGCTTAAGCCCAGGAGTTGGAGGTTGCTGTGAGCTGTGTGAGGCCACGGCACTCTACCGAGGGCCACAAAGTGAGACTCTGTCTCTACAAAAAAAAAAAAAAAAAAAATTTAAAAAGCCAGGGATGAGGCTGGGCATGGTGACTTATGCCTGTAAATCATAGTGACTTATGCCAGTGCCTCCTCAAGATTACTTGAGACCAGGAGTTTGAGAGCAGCTTATACAATATAGTGAGACCCCATCTCTACAAAAAATTAAAAAATTAGCCAAGACAGAAGGATTATTGCTTGAGCCTAGGAGTTTGAGGTTTCAGTGAGCTATGACTGTGCCAAGGCACTCCAGCCTGAGCTACAGAGCAAGACTCAGTCTCTAAACAAGACAAAACGAAAAAAAAACTGGAAACATGCCAGTTTGTTCATAAGATCTTTCATTTCTGGCGTCGTGGCTCAGGCTTGTAATCCTAGCACTCTGTGAGGCCTAGGCAGGAGGATCTCTTGAGCTTAGGAGTTTGAGACTAGCCTGAGCAAGAGCAAGACCCTATTTCTACTAAAAATAGAAAAAATTAGCTGGGTTGTCATGGCAGACACCTATAGTCTCATCTACTTGGCAGGCTGAGACAGGAGGAAGATAGCTTAAGCGCAGGAATTTGAGGTTGCAGTGAGGTAGGCCAATGCTATGACACTCTAGCCTGGGCAACAGAGTGAGACTGTCTCAAAAAAAGAAAAAAGCCCTCACTTTTTACCAGTCAGAAAGAGTTTGTGTACCCAGATAGAGAAGATAGGTTGCCTAATTCCTAGGGCTCTGCAGCAGCCTGTTTTCTTTTCCCTAGTTTCCTCCTTTCTTCAGGTAAAAACATGAGAATAAAACTATTGGCTGAAAAAAAGAAAGCCACTATGGTGTGGCGCCAGCCACATACACCGAGGGTGGCGGGTTCGAACCCAACCTAGGCCAGCTAAACAACTGCAACAAAAAAGTAGCTGGGTGTTGTGGCAGGCACCTGTAGTCCCAGCTACTTGGGAGGCTGAGGGAAGAGAATCACTTAAGCCCAAGAGTTTGAGGTTGCTGTGAGCTGTGACATCACCGCACTCTACAGAGGGCAACATAGTGAGACTGTCTCAAAAAAAAAAAAAAAACTATTGGCTGATAGATTGGCTTTCCCATTTTCTTCCACCTGACTTTCCTGCTGATCTGGCTTCTTATGAAAACAATCAACTATTCTCAGAGCCCCCTGGTTCCTTTCAGACTTGTGCTTTAAAATGCAACCCCTGCCCTGGCCCCCAAACATCAACAAATCTGCAAGCACATGGGAAGAATCTCTTTAGGCTTTTAAAATAGAAGAGGTTTCTCCCTAGGGATCACGCTGGGCCTGCTGTTGCCTTGGTGAGTACAGTGCTATGCTGACCTTGAATGACTTGGATGCTTTTGAAGGAGTAGTCGAGAGGGGGCTCCTGCACTGAAGCGTTCTCCAGTTTGCTCATATTTCAGGCCATCATTCATCAGGTGTAAGCATGTGCCCTGGGAGTCTAGGTCCGCCCTGGGAGGACAGAGAAGGACAAGTGTTTCAAGGACATGGGGCATGGACCTTCCCCATAGCCTTCTATCCTTCACTACTCTAAGCCTGCCTAACTGCATTTCCATTTTTTTTTTTTTTTTTTTTAGAGACAGAGTCTCGCTTTATCATGGCATTTTTTGGTAGAATGCCATGGCATCACAGCTCACAGCAACCTCCAACTCCTGGGCTTAGGTGATTCTCTTGCCTCAGCCTCCTGAGTAGCTGGGACTACAGGCGCCCGCCAGAATGCCTGGCTATTATTTTGTTGCAGTTGGCCAGGGCCAGGTTTGAACCCACCACCCTTGGTATATGGGGTTGGCACCCTACCTACTGAGCCACAGGCATCGCCCTGCATTTCCATTTTAAGATATTAATCATAGAACACTCATTTGATAGTTATAATACCCATTTCTATTTTCCAGATGAAGAAACTGAGACCCAAGGGGTAAAAGGACTTGCCCAGAGTTAAGCCAATGAGTCAGCTGTGGACTGCAGTCAGTGTCCTAAATCCTTCTCTGAGACCCTTTCTGCTACTCCATAGTAGTTGCCATGGAGACCATCTTGGTACCTAACCCTCTGTTGACATCAACTGGGCTATTCTATTGCTTAACAAACCCCTGGGGGCTTGCAAACCATCCAGTTAGTGTCTAACAACCCTTTAAAGGTTGACCCAGAAGGGGATTTGCTACCTTCTCTGTTCAACTTGTCATTAGCCCAGTTACCTTTCCATCCAAAGACCCTACTTTCAGCCACATCCTGAATACAGTCACACATATATAAACACACACATACATAAAACCAGTCTAATTCTCACTCACCTGTCACTGATGCCTGAAAGTCCACCATTAGGGATTCATTCCTTTGGGTTCAGGGATTGTTCCCTGTTAAAATGGAAATACCCACTGAGAGGGGTGAACACAATGTTATCAATCTTTAAAATGAGGTGTGAATTGTATTATCAGATCCTTTCCAAATTGTTAGCCAAAGTAAAGCTAAGGACAGGTTTTTCTGGACACCTGAAAGAGCCATGATAATGCTACTCACCTGGGAGGAAGACAGCTGACAACACACTTTAATAAGGGGTTTTTATGTGAATCATACAAATAAAAGACAGACTGACAAGGACAAGACTGTTGGAATTAACCTCCCTTTTGTCATTCCATTCACTACTGTCACCTCCTCTGCACTATTACTTTACCTGCTTTCCCAAAAGAGAGGATTAGAGGTTTACAATAATACCCATAAAACAGAATGATTTGTAGAATAGTGCTGTCCAACAGAAACATAATTGAGTTGTAAGTGTAAGCCATGTATATAATTTTTTCACATCTGTAAAATTTTCTAGTAGCCATAAGAAAATAAAATGAAACAGGAGTGGGCTAATTTTAATAATGGGCTGTCTGGAAAGTATCCAGTGACAGATGAGACCACAGCTGGATACTTTCCAGACAGCCCTCCTATCATTGAACATGTAAGCAACATTAACAATTATTGAGAGATTTTTTTACACTTACAGCACATTTCAATTTGGATTAGCTACTTGTTAAGTGCTCAGTGGCCACACATGTGACCAGTGGCTACCATATTAGACAATGCAGATATAGAAAATTAAAAATGGAAGAGAAAGATCAGAAAGATTACAGGAAGAGAGCAAAATGTACCAGGGACTGTAAGAATCTAAGCCTATATTTAGCTTTGAAATCCCTGGCAGCCAAAATAAATAAGGGAAACCTAGGGATATGCAGTCCTCATCATTAGATTCAAGGAATTACTTTGTACGCAGAGAATGAAACTCCCAAATATTCCTTAAAAATGGGAGTTTTTGTTAAAAACCAAGGATCTAATAGCTTGTGATTTGGTTTAAGCTTAATAAATACAGTTAAATCACCAAAATTAGAAATTGGTGATTTAAAGTTTAACAAGTTTAGAGGACTGGAAAGTGAGAATTTCTTGCTCTCAAAAAGCAGCAATTCTTCCTGTTAGTATAGTGGTGATTAAAAAAAAAATTAGTAATTCCAACTGAGTTTTGGGAAAGTGTTGGCTTAGTTATATGTTGTAGACTGGCCCTGTGAGCATGGGTTATTGATTACAATAGGTCTGAATCTTTTAGATGTCAGATCTATAGGCAGACAACAAAGAACATATTCTTTCAGAAAAAGAGCTCCTGTCTTTTGCAGAAGTAGAGGAACCTTGTTTAGACAGACCTCTATTCCACTTCACCACCTACAATAGGGCCTTTGAGCAAGACTGCATACTTTACTCAAAGTAAGTCTGGGTTGGGACTCCAGAGTTCTGCACCTCTGAACATGGATTTTAGCTTAAAAATCTCATAGATTTTTACTGTTAGTCTCCTTGACCATTAGGGAAACCCAAAATTCCTAATTTTGTTAGAATTCACTCCTGGTGCATTTTCTGAATGAGTCAATATTAAAAATGGTGACCCAAGAAGCTGGATTAATTTGCTGATTGGAAAGGGTTATTAGTCTTCTCCATTTAAACAGTAACCCAGGCTGTGAGCTAGTATTGTGTCTTATTTAACTCAGAACCTGGTTCTGAGTTGCAACAGGTACTCAGGAAATGTTTATGGGATGAATAAATGAGAAACTGTCAAATAAGATGATTTCTGTTTTGGGAGAGTTGATGCTAAGCTGTTCTAACAAGTAGTTCTAGCTTCAGTTGGTTTTAGTACACACCTCTTTCACAGTAAGATATTCAATTCAGTTCTGCGGCCCTGTGCCTGACCAGAATGAAACCAAGACACAAATAATAGAACCCTGTCATGAACACAGAAAGAACTGCTAGGTTTCTATTGATTGTGGCAAACCAGCCTGTATCCAGTTCCAACCAAAAGCTGCCCACTTAGTGAATACTCTCACATTTCAATACTCAGCTCTTGTATACCCTCCTCTATAAAGCCTTTATTCCCCCAGATAAAATTGACCAGTGTACCCTGTGTTAGATTGATTGCTTTGATGATCCTAGTCATGGTCTTCTCTGTATCAATCCCTTGCCTGCAACTACGTAGTTCCATCTCACTTTGATGCTGGGCTCAGCCATGTGACTTGTTTTGGCTAGTGGGATACTGATAAGAAGCATCAGAAGCTTTAAGAGAGGGCTTGCCCTCTTGTTCTTTGCCAGTGCCATGAGAACATGGTGGGCCTGCTAGAGGGACACTAGAGATATGCAGGTAAGAGACATGTAAAAGACAACCAGTGATCCCAGCTGAGGCCCTCACAGACTAGTCTATAGTCAGATCAGACGAGTCACTCAACTCATGATGACTGCAGACACAGGAGTGAGCCCAGCCATGACCAGAAAAACCATCCAGGCGATTCAAAGATTTACAAGTAATAATAAATGCTTGTTGTTTTAAGCCATTGTGTCTTTGGATGGTTTGTTACATAGCAATAGCTAACTGATGCATGCCCCCCCACTGTACTTTGTTGTTGTTGTTGTTTTGAGACAGAGTCTCATTTTGTCACCCTCGGTAGAGTGCCATGGCATCACAGCTCACAGCAACCTCAAACTCTTGAGTTTAAGCTCCTCAGCCTCCTGAGTAGTTGGGACTATAGGCACTGGCCACAACAACCATTTTTTCTTCCCAGAGTACTAAGATTACAGGCGTGAGCCACTGTGCCCAGCCCCCACCCCCACTGTACTTTGAACAAAATTACATCAGGGCCGGTCTTCTCATCTGTACAATGAAGACACACCCTATCATGAGCACTGTTGTATATCCCACAGCAGATAATAAATGGAAGCAGTGTTCTCTCTGTACTCATTTCTTTATAATCTACTTTCTATTCCCTCCTTCTACGTTTAAGGACAAGAACAAGGCCAGTGCAGTGGCTTACGCCTATAATCCTAGCACTCTGGAGGCCGAGGTGGGTGGATTGCCTGAGCTCACAGGATTGAGATCAGCCTGAGTCAAAGCGAGACCTCATCTCTAAAAATAGCTGGGCGTGGGCGGCGCCTGTGGCTCAGTGAGTAGGGCGCCGGCCCCATATACCCAGCCCCGGCCAAACTGCAACCAAAAAATAGCCGGGCGTTGTGGCGGGTGCCTGTAGTTCCAGCTGCTCTGGAGGCTGAGACAAGAGAATCGTGTAAGCCCAAGAGCTAGAGGTTGCTGTGAGTCCTGTGACGTCATGGCACTCTACCGAGGGAGGTAAAGTGAGACTCTGTCTCTACCAAAAAAAAAAAAAAATAGCTGGGCGTTGTGGTGGGTACCTGTAGTTACTTGGGAGGCTGAGGCAAAAGAATTGCTTGACTCCAGGAGTTTGAGGATGCTGTGTGCCATAACACCACGACACTCTACCAAGGGTGACAAAGTGAGACTCTTCAAAAAAAAGAACAAAAAGAAGTTAGACTTCTCTCTTCCCATCATTATCCTATGTTGAACCTAGAAAAGGATGAATATTCACTAAAGGCTTGATGGACAAATGGATAAATGGAAAAATGAAAGGATACATGAAGGAATAGTGTCTTCAAGGTGTTACATAGAAGACCTGACAGCTGGGGAGAAGTGACAAAGCCTTCACGCTGCCTTGCTCATTCCGGGGGCTGTATTTTTGGAGTCAGTCTTTCCCCACTATTCTGGCTCATGACCAAGAGACAGATCCCAGCACCTTCTGCTCTCCAGACTGAATGACCTGATGAATGACAAGGTTAGAGGTATATCTGCTTTGTTTTGGAATTCCAAGTTCCAATTGAATTTTTCTTTTCCAAACAGCTAAATATCTCTAACTGCTTTTTAAAAACTATAATAGTTAACATGATAGCTGAATAAAGTCAGGCGACAAAGAAATACATCAAGTAAAAACTAAAAGCCTGCTACAGTGCATCTTACAAGGGTACATGTGAAATTTACTAAATGTAGAATATAAATGTCTTAACACAATAAGAAAATGCCGTCAAGGCTATGTTAACCAGTTTGATGAAAATATTTCAAATTGTATATAAAACCAGATTAAAAAAAATAAAACAAAACAAAAAAACTAAAAGCCTGAATCTCCATTAACAGTTTGGGAATATAACCTCTTAGAATGCATATTTATAGTATAATAAGATTATGTATATATATTTTTAAATACTGTCTATCTATTTATCAACCTATTATTTCTTTTCAAATTGTTATAGATTCCCTTACCCTTTTAATATCTGAAGAATATTCCATAGTATGTATCAGACTTTACTTACTTTAATTTTATTTAACCAACCCGAAATTGACAAAAGTTTTTTTTTCAGTTTTTGGAAATTACTAAGTGGAATTTGATCTGTTGCTAGCCCATTCCTGCCCTCTCTCAGGCAAGTACCAACATGATGGCACAGGAAGCTTTAAGGAATAATCAGATGAGGTCTGATAAGAGGCAGTTCAACAGCTTGGCCCAGAGAGTTTCTGTGTATTACCTACAAGTGGAAGAAAAAAATCAAATGATGTTGGGTGCAGTGGCTCATGCCTGTAATCCTAGCACTCTGGAAGGGTGAGGCGGGTGGACTGCCTGAGCTCACAGTTTTGAGATTACCCGGAGCCAGAGCGAGACCTCATCTCTTAAAAAAAAAAAAAAAGGCTGGGTGTTGTGGTGGGTGCCTGAAGTCCCACCTACTTGGGAGGCTAAGTCAAGAGACTCACTTAAGCCCAAAGAGTTTGAGGTTGCTGTGAGCCGTAATGCCACAGTATTCTACCAAGGACAACAAAGTGAGAAAAAAAAAAAGAGAAGAAAATCAAATGATGTGGGCTCACACCTGTAATCCTAGCACTCTGGGAGACCAAGGCAGGAGGACTGCTTGAGCTCAGGAGTTCAAGACCAGCCTAAAGAAGAATAACATCCCTATCTCAACTAAAAATAGAAAAACTAGCTGGGTGTTATGGCAGGTGCCTATAGTCCCAGCTACTCAGGAGGCTGAGGGAGGAGGATTGCTTAAACGGAGGAGTTTGAGGTTGCTGTGAGTTAGGCTGATGCCTTGGTCACAATGACCATGGGGCAATAGAGTGAGATTCTGTCTCAAAAAACAAACAAGTGCCATGAAAAATATGTCACATAATCAAATATATTCTGGGAGATTATATTCCCAAGTGCCAAAGGGAGACCCAAGATTCAGTCTGGCTATTACCCATCTCTCTGCTCCCATTTTTATCCTCTCCTCCAATTCTGCAGTCTAGCTGAATGCAACAACTTACAGTAAGTTCCCTGTACTTGCCTCTGGACCACTGAGTGGAATAGTTTCTCTTTCTAGCTCTCTCAGGTTGGAATATATTGGTGAGATCATAGCTCATTGTAACCTTGACCTCTTTCTGGGTTTGAGCCATTATTCTGGCTCAGCCTCCTAAATAGAAGGAACTACAGGCAGGCACAACTACACTTGGCTAATTTATTTAAATTTTTTTTTCTTTTGTAGAGACAGAGTTTCACTTTATCACCCTCAGTGGAGTGCCATGGTGTCACACAGCTCACAGCAACCTCCAACTCCTGGGCTTAGGCGATTCTCTTGCCTAAGCCTTCTGAGTAACTGGGACTACAGGTGCCTGCCACGACGCCCGGCTATTTTTTTTGTTGCAGTTTGGCAGGGCGGGTTCGAATCCGCCACCCTCAGTATATGGGGCCGGCACCCTACCCACTGAGCCACAGGTGCCGCCTCTAAATTTTTTTTTGGTAGAGACAAGGTCTGGCTATGTTGCCCAGGCTGTCCTCAAACTCTTGACCTCAAGTGATCTTCCCACCTTGGCCTCCCAAATGCTAGGATTATAGGCATGAAACACCATACCCAGCCTAGGTTTCAACTTTTCTGAGTAGCCTACCTTCATTCCCAAATCTGGAATGTGGAACTTCTCTTCTAGGCTCCTGTAACACCCTGCACTTACTGCCCAGGTAGTACTCATAACACTATAATTATCTGCTTACTATCTGTATGTCCATAAACTCCACCAGGGCAGAAGCCATGTTTTTCTCATAGTTCTAGCTCATGGCGGTAGCAAGGAGTAGGTGCTTAAAAAATACATAAAAAATTGCAACTGAATGACACCATAAAGGAGAGGGACAAGAGGTTGCTATAATTGAAGGATCTGACCTGGTCTGAGCAGTTGTCTTCAGGAATGTCTTCCTACAGAAGGGATTAAGAGAAATCTAAAGCATAAGTATAAATAAACCATAGCAGTGGGAAAGCTGAGCATTCTAGGCAGAAGTAACAGTAAAGGTTCTATGGTGGGAGTGTATTTGGAAATTTTGAAGACCTTAAAGAAAGTCATACAACTAGAGGAGAGAGACAAGGAGTATGTATGGTTAGACTGGAGGCTGGAGAGACAGGAGCAATAGGAAGCCACAATGTATATATTTAAATGGAAGGTGGGTGGGAAGAGTGAGCAATATCAAGTTTGGATTTTGATGGATTATTCCGGCAGTATTTAAAATGGCTGGGAGGTAAAGCAGGAAAGAGGTAATGACTAGATAAAATAGGAATTTAAGCTGGCAGGATTTCATGATAGATGGGAGATCTATTAAGAATTACTCTTAGGCTCTCTGCTCCAGCAGCTCAAGATGCCGAAAGGAAAGAAGGCCAAGGGGAAGAAGCAGGAGGCCAAGAAGGTAGTGAATCCTCCATTAGAGAAAAGGCCAAAGAACTTGGGCATTGGGCAGGACATCCAGCCCAAGAGGGAGCTCACCCACTTTGCCAAATGGCCCCACTACATCCAGTTGTAGTGGCAAAGAGCCATCCTCTACAAGTGGCTGAAAGTACCTTCTGCCATTAATCAGTTCACCCAGGCCTTAGGCCGCCAAACAGCTACTCAGCTGCTTAAGCTGGCCCACAAGTACAGACCAGAGACAAAGCAAGAGAATAAGCAGCAACTGTTGGCCAGGGCTGAGAAGAAAGCTGTGGGCAAAGGGCTAAGAGACCACCTATCCTTAGAGCAGGGGTTAACACTGTCACCACGTTGGTGGAGAACAAGAAGGCTCAGCTGGTGATAATTGCACATGATGTGCATCCCATTGAGCTGGTTGTCTTTTTGCCTGCCCTATGTTGGAAGATGGGGGTCCCGTACTGCATTATCAAGGAGAAGGCCAGGCTGGGGCATCTCGTCCACAGGAAGACCTGCACCACTGTAGCCTTCAAGCAGGTTAACTTGGAAGACAAAGGAGCTCTAGCTAAGCTGGTGGAAGCTATCAGGACCAATTACAATGACAGATCCGACAAGATCTGCCATCACTGGGGAGGCAACATCCTGGGTCTGAAGTCTGTGGCTCACATTGCCAAGTTGGAAAAGGCAAAGGCTAAAGAACTTGCCACTAAACTGGGCTAAACGTATACTGTCGAGTTTTCTTTACATAAAAATAATAAATATTCAAGCCAACATCTTGAGCCAAATAAAAAGAAAAAAAGAATAACTCTCAGGTTTTTGGCTTGTGAATATTCTGGATAAAGATGAGGGCACTGGAGATATCCAGGCTTGAAGGAGATGGTTGGGGTGCATAGAAATTATGAGTTCAGTTTCAGAATGTTGAGTTTGGGTTGTCTTTGAAATATCCTGAAGGAAATACCATGATGGCAACTGACTATACAGATCTGGAGATCAAAGATAGGGGGCTGGGCTGGAGATATACACTTGTGTGTATCTGCATACAAGTGGTAAAGGAAGTTATGAACGTGGATGAGCATGCCAAAGAAGAGAATGTATGTGGCAGGAAGCAGGCTTTGGACCAACCCTGGAAGAACTGGAAGATGTCAGAGGACCAATCAGGGCCAGCTAGCTGCCAGCCGGAAGCCAGCTTAATTATGACAGCTTCATACACAGGTGTTAGCCAGATTGCTTTCCGTTCCATTTTGTTAAAATTGTCTTCAGTCTCTATAGTTCTTTTCCCCATTAACACTTTAAGGGAAGGATTTGAAAGTTATTTAGGCTGAAGTGTAAATAATCCAACGTAGGCCATAAAGGTCCCTGGGGCAGTTCAATGTATTTCTTTTTTTTAATAACAATAGTATAGATCAGGAAGGTACAACTTTATTTATTTTTTATTTATTTATTTATTTATTTTTGGCCGGGGCTGGGTTTGAACCCGCCACCTCCGGCATATGGGACCGGCACCCTACCCGCTGAGCCACAGGCGCCGCCCAGTTCAATGTATTTCCTTGGAATAGTCCTAAAGCTATAAAGATAGCAAGTTCCAACTAAAAAGACTTGACTGGAAGGTGGAGAACTGGGGTCTAGTTCTAGCTCTCTCACTGATTTGGTGTGTGGCCTTGGGCAATCTCCTCTGTGTTTCAGTTTTCTAATCTATGAAATGGGGATAAGTATTCTTGACTCAGAGCTGTTATGAGTACCAAAAAGCTTAGAAGCGCTGGTTAAGTTACTAAATGTAATCGATCTGTCATGAGAATTGTAAAAGGAACGAAGCTCTAACTGAAGCAGACCATGGAGGAGGTATAGAGAGAAGAGGTAATTTGGCGGCAATACCCTTAATGAGTGTGTGTGGGAGAACCTGCTGTCTTTGAGAAAGGGTCTTCCTGCATGGAAGAGGAAGGAAAGAAGCACTTCAAGCCCCATAAAGTTTCCCATCTTCCAGAAATAGGGACTGCGATTTACTCTAATACTACTCCCATGTCTTGAACAGGGTCTCAGTTCCTCAGAGGAAAAGCAACCGATGTCTGAGGGAATTTCAGACCTCTCTGAATGTGTCTGGGACTTGAGGCATCAGTATTTGGGAGGCCCGTGTTTGCGTTGAAAGAGAATCTTAAGCAATCCCAAATCTGTAAGTGTATGTATCTCAGCGGCCTTTCCTTTCCCTGCCCCCTCTCCCCCCCGCCAGTCCATCCCATATGGATGTTGTGACTTGTTCACCGTGAAGGGGGGGGGGGGCTAGTGCGAGTCCCAAGGAGTGAAGTTCCTAGTTTTACTGTCGTGCCCCTTCCCTCTCCATAGAGCTCTCGTTCCCTAGAGCAGGTTTCCTGTTTTCCCGCCAGACTCACCAGCAATTGCTTCCTCTCCAGCCTCGACGTCCCACTATCTCAGGGTTACCCCGCGAAACTCCATGGCAACTATCTTCGTCACCACGTCCCGACCGGCGCCGTGCTGCCACGATGCCTACCGGGATCTGTAGTTCTCAGGGGCGGGGCTACAAGGCCGCGGGTGGTGCTGGGATTTGAAGTTCTCTTGGCCTTCCGTTCCAGCCAGGGTCCGGAAATAGTGACACCCCTTCTCCCTTCCCAGTGGCCCTCTCACTTCCTTTTCCCTGGTCTTCAAGCGTGCCTTACGCACCACAACAGCTGATAAGGGCCAATCAGAGGGCGGTGCGAGGGGGTGGGGCCATAGTTTAAATT
Source organism: Nycticebus coucang (assembly GCF_027406575.1). Classification (NCBI taxonomy): domain Eukaryota; kingdom Metazoa; phylum Chordata; class Mammalia; order Primates; family Lorisidae; genus Nycticebus; species Nycticebus coucang. The sequence continues at coordinate 65,081,504 of NC_069793.1, read as the reverse complement.
AATTGTGCGCTCAGCACTGGCTAGAATCCACTACTAGGTGTGCTCGGAGGAATCTCTAGGGGAAGCGGGTGCGCGCGGCCAGGTAACCGGCGCGGGCCCGCGGCTGAATTGTGGCCGGGACGGTCGCTGGGATGCCCAGACCCAAAGTGGGGCTGGAGAGGCCGGTGCGAGCAGAAAGCTTTCTCCATAACAATCTGAAAGGGGAGAATCTTTGGGGGTAAGGTTTGCCAGGAGAGGAGCATATCCGAGGGGGAGAAGCCGGGGATACCTGAGGGGGAGGATCTGTTTGGGGGCGTGTCTGAGGACGTCGGAGATTGTGGGGGAAGTGGAATTTCCTGTAAGCCTTGTAATCTAGGGGTCCTGTAGTGGGAAGTCCTCGCCTCTTATTAGTAGTAGTTATAGTAGTAAAGTAGTAAATATTTTCTGAGCATTGACAGACTTATTAAAGATGGGCACCTTGAGGTTTATAGTGTTTAAGTTGGTCATGCTTACATAGCTAGCGTGATGTTGGCTATTCTTGGGGTTTTGGGGGTTGGGCATAAATAAGAACCGCGGGAGGCTATGCGTGAGTGTGCGCGTTGTCTTGGTCTTGCTGATTTATTTTCAGCCTCGCTTGTCAAAAGTGTAAACAATAGTCTTACCTTCCTAACCTACTTACTGGGCTGGCTGGTTGTGAGGATCAAATAAGATAAGGTGTTTCATGAAAGCACCCTAGAGAATATAAATTTATGACTAAATTATGTGAATTTGTAGGTTGTGGGGTGTGAAAGAGCCCAACTGGGTTGATGCTGCCTGCTCTGGGTTCCCTCTTTTGCTTACCCTTGAGGTAGCACTTGTCTTCTGGTATTCTAAGTCTCTTTACACGTTTGTTTGCTGTGTAGGTAATGAAAGACTGTTTCTTTCTCTTTCTTTTTTTTTTGAGACAGAGTCTCACTATGTCATTTTCGGTAGAGTACTATGGCATCATAGCTCACAGCAACCTCAAACTTTTCGTCTTAAGCGATTCTCTTGCCTCAGCCTCCCAAGTAGCTGGGACTACAGGTGCCCTCCACAACAACCAGCTATTTTTTTGTTGTAGTTGTCATTGTTGTTATGGCAGGCCCGGGCTGGGTTCGAAGCTGCCAGCCCAGGTGTATGTGGCTGGCGCCCTAGCCGCTGAACTACAGGCACTGAGCCTGAAAGACTGTTTTCTGTCACTGTAGCCTATGTCTATGTGAGATTTGAGACATGTCATGACCACTAATGTATACTTTAGAATGCTGTGTTTTCTTGGGCTGAAAAGGAGATGGGAGTCTGGTTTTCCTATCTTCACTTAGTGGCTTTTTTTGGTGTTTTGTTGTTTTTTGGTTTTTTTTTCGAGACAGAGTCTCACTATGTCACCCTTGGTAGAGTGCCATGGCGTCACAGCTCACAGCAACCTCAAGCTCTTGGGCTTAAGCGATTCTCTTGCCTCAACCTCCCAAGTAGCTGGGACTACAGGTGCCTGCCACACGCCTGGCTATTAAATTGTTGTTTAGCAGGCCTAGGGTTTGAACACTCCTGCCTTGGTGTGTGTACAGGCTGGCGTAGTAACTAATAAGCTACAAGCACCCAGCCTGCACTTAGTGCAGTAGTTCTCAACCTTCCTAATGCCGTGGCCCTTTAATACTGTTCCTGTCCACAGATTGAGAACCGCTGACTTAGTGGCTTTTAAACCTCAGTACTAAGCTAACCTTGCTGGGTGCAGTGGCTCACGCATATAGTAATCCCAGCAACTCCAAAGGCTGAGGCAGGAGGATGGTTTGATACCAGCCTGGGCAAAAGAACAAGACCCTACCTCTAAGCAAAAATTTTGTTTTGAGACTGAGTCTCACTCTGTTGCCCTGGGTAGAGTGCTATGGCATCATAGCTCAGCGCAACCTCAAACTTTTGGGATCAAGCGATCCTCTTGCCTCAGCTTCCCAAGTAGCTGGGACTACAGACTCCAGTCATGAGAGGGCTAGTTTTGTTTTTTGTTTTTTTTCTATTTTTAGTAGAGATGGAGTCTTCCTCTTGCTCAGGCTGGTCTCCAACTCCTGAGCTAAGGCACTCCACCTGCCTCAGCCTCCCAGAGTGATATTTAGAATGTTCTTTTTTACTTGTGGAATATGGAAATGGGAAGAATGCCCTGACTTGAGTTCTAGAACTGTTAGGATGGGGAAAAACCCTGCCTCACATGCCTGAACAGAATTAATCAGGGGCTGTTTTGACAGCTGTGTTTATTTGATAAAACCCTATTGATTGAGGGTCACTTAATTCAGACTTTTACACTAACCATATCAAAAGGTGTTGCTCAGACTCAAAATGAGAACTTCCAAGAATGAGAAAATTCCTGGAGTTAATCCATATCAATGTTGAACTAGTCTAATTTTTTTTTTTTTTTTGAGACAAGAGTCTAAAGCTCTCACCCTGGGTAGAGCTATGACTCCAGGTCATAGCTCTGGAGTCATAGCTCACAGCAATCTCCAACTCTTGGGCTCAAGAGATAGAGGTTTTTCTATTTTTAGTAGAGACAGGGTCTCTTTTTTGTTCAGGCTGGTCTCTGATTCATGAGCTCAAGCAATCTACCCGCCTCAGCCTCCCAGAGTGCTAGGCATGAGTCACTGCGCCAGGCCAATTTTTTTTTTTTTTTTTTTGAGACAAAGTCAACTTTGTCACTCTGGGTGGAGTGCCATAGTGTCATCATAGCTCACAGCGACCTCAAACTCTTGGGATCAAGTGATCCTCCTGCCTTGGCCTCCTGAGTGGGTGAGACTACAGGCATGTGCCACCACATCCGGCCTTGAACTGTGCTAATTAATAATAATTTTTGTTTTGTGCTGTTAGAAATTATTTTGTTTTACCCATATATGTTTACTGTTTGTTTTTTCACCATTTTTTGAGACAGAGTCTTAGCACTGGGGTTAAGTGCTGTGGCATCATAGCTCACAGCAACATCAAATTCTTGGGTTCAAAGATCCTTTCATCTCAACTAACCATGACATTGACACCACTCATGGTTAGTTTTTATTTTATTCTTTCTTTCTTTTTTTTTTTTTTTTTTGACAGAGTCTTACTATTTCGCCCTCGGTAGAGTGCTATGGCGTCATAGCTCACAGAAACCTCAAACTCTTGGGCTTATGGCGGCACCTGTGGCTTAAGGAGTTGGGTGCCGGCCCCATATACTTGAGATGGTGGGTTCAAACCTGGCCCTGGCCAAAAACTGCAAAAAAAAAAAAAAAAAGTGGGGGGCGGGCTTAAGCGATTCTCTTGCCTTAGCCTCCCAAGTAGCTAGGACTATAGACGCCCACAACAATGCCTGGCTATATTTTTGTTGCAGTTGTCATTGTTGTTTAGCAGGCCTGGACCAGGCTCAAACCTGCCAGCCTCGGTGTATATGACCAGTGTCCTACTCACTGAGCTGTGGGCACTGAGTCTAGTTTTTATTTTATTATTTATTTATTTATTTGAGACAGAGTCATTCTTTGTCACCTTTGGTAGAGTGCTGTTTCGTAATAGCTCACAGCAACCTCAAATTCTTGGGCACAATCAATCCTCTTGCCTCAGCCTTCTGAGTAGCTGGGACTACAGTTGCCTATCACAATGCCCAGCTATTTTACAGATGGGATCTTGCTCTTGCCCTGGTCTCAAACTCCTGAGCTCAGGCAGTCCACCCGCCTGAGCCTCTCCGAGTGCTAGGATTATGGTTGTATAGGTGTGAGCCACTGCTCCTGGCATCACCATTCTTTTTTATACTTTGTTTCTTCCATCAGATGTATACATCCTTAAGATATTTACTTCAGTGGGGGATCTGTTAGTGATAAACATTGTTTTTTTTGTTTGTTTGTTTGTTTTTTGTAGAGACAGAGTCTCACTTTATGGCCCTCGGTAGAGTGCCGTGGCCTCAGACAGCTCACAGCTCACAGCAACCTCCAACTCCTGGGCTTAAGCAATTCTCTTGCCTCAGCCTCCCAAGTAGCTGGGACTACAGGCGCCTGCCACAACGCCCGGCTATTTTTTTGTTGCAGTTTGGCCGGGGCCGGGTTTGAACCCGCCACCCTCGGTATATGGGGCCGGCGCCTTACCGACTGAGCCACAGATAAACATTGTATTTAAAAAATGGCTTTATTTCATCTTCAGTCTTGATTGATAGTTTAACTGGATGATAGACTTCAAATTATTTTCTCTTGGGCACCTGTGGCTCAGTGAGTAGGGCACTGGCACCATATACCGAGGGTGGCGGGTTCAAACCCAGCCCCGGCCAAACTGCTACCAAAAAATAGCCTGGCGTTGTGGCGGGCGCCTGTAGTCCCAGCTGCTCCAGAGGCTGAGGCAGGAGAATCGCGTAAGCCCAAGAGTTAGAGGTTGCTGTGAGCTGTGTGATGTCATGGCACTCTACCCAAGGGTGGTACAGTGAGACTCCGTCTCTAAAAAAAAAAAAAAAAAAAAAAAATTATTTTCTCTTAATATTTTGAAAATGTTATTTCAAGGCTGAGCATGGTGGTTCAAGAATCAGAAGTTGGGGTGTCACCTGTGGCTCAGTGGGTAGGGCGCTGGCCCCATATACCAAGGGTGGCAGGTTCAAACCTGGCCCCAGCCGAACTGCAACGAAAATATAGCCAGGCATTGTGGCGGGCGCCTGTAGTCCTAGGTACTCGGGAGGCTGAGGCAAGAGAATCGCCTAAGCCCAGGAGTTGAAGGTTGCTGTAAGCAGTGTGACACTACGGCACTTTACTGAGGGCGATAAAGTCACTCTGTCTCTACAAAAAAAAAGTCTGAAGTTGCTGTGAGTTATGACAAAACAGCGCTCTACCGAGGACAACAAAGTGAGACTCTGTCTCAAAAAATAAGTAAATAAATAAAAGAAAATGTTATTTCATTGAAATTCTATTTTTTTCTTGTTACTCTTGAGAATTGTACTTACTGCTTCTGTACCTTTTGGCTAAGATCAAGAGGACAACTTCGTTCACAATTTTAACTATTTTATTGTAGGTGACCCGTCTTTCTCGTTGTTTTCAAGATCTTCTTTGCCGTTATTTGTGTTCTGCAGTGTTCTAACATAGTGTGAATTTAATTTTTATTTATCCTATAAAATATACAAACTGAGATTTTGTATTTTTCATCAATTTTATAAAAATTTCCAGTCGTTACCTCTTTACTCTCTCTCCCAAGAGCTCATATTTAACTTATGTTGGGACTTCTCATTCTGTCTTCCATATCTCTTATTCTTTTATAATGTATATCTTTTTTTTTTTTTTTATTGTTGGGGATTCATTGAGGGTACAATAAGCCAGGTTACACTGATTGCAATTGTTAGGCAAAGTCCCTCTTGCAATCATGTCTTGCCCCTATAATGTATATCTTTATCTTTCTATGTTAATTTCTGGGTAATTTCCTTATAGGTATCTCATAGCATACTAATTTACCCTTCAGCTAGGTCCAGTTTGCTCTTTGGGTTCTTTTTGGGAGAGGGGTTCTTATTTTTTTTTTTTTTTTATTGTTGGGGATTCATTGAGGGTACAATAAGCCAGTTACACTGATTACAATTGTTAGGTAAAGTCCCTCTTGCAATCATGTCTTGCCCCCATAAAGTGTGACACACACTAAGGCCCCACCCCCCTCCCTCCATCCCTCTTTCTGCTTCCCCCCCATGACCTTAATTGTCATTAATTGTCCTCATATCAAGATTGAGTACATAGGATTCATGCTTCTCCATTCTTGTGATGCTTTACTAAGAATAATGTCTTCCACTTCCATCCAGGTTAATACGAAGGATGTAAAGTCTCCATTTTTTTTAATGGCTGAATAGTATTCCATGGTATACATATACCACAGCTTGTTAATCCATTCCTGGGTTGGTGGGCATTTAGGCTGTTTCCACATTTTGGCGATTGTAAGGGGTTCTTATTTTTATTAGCTAAACTTTTCATTTCTTCATGAACTCTTTGGTTCATTTTCAAATGTTTTTGTTTTTATTTTTGAGACAGACTCTTGCTCTGTTTCTGGCTACTGGAGTTCATTGGTGTCATCATCGCTCACAGCAACCTCAAATTCCTGGGCTCAAGTGATCTTCCTACCTGAGCCTCCCAAGTAGCTGGGTCTATAGGCAGTACCACTGTGCCTGGCCAATTTTGTTTTTTAAGTGTAAGTTTATTTTATATTAGAGAAAGAGAGAAGGAAGCAGAAGGCAGAGAGTGAGAGAAAAGAAGATGGGGTGAAAGAAAAGGAAGGAGAGAATGGGTAGCATCCCAAAGAAAGAAAGGAAGATGCCAACCTGCCCCGCCAATTTTTTATCTGTGTTTAGTAAGATAGGGTCTTGCTGTTGCTCAGACTAGTCTTTTTTTTTTTTTTTTTTTTTGCTGTTTTTGGCTGGGGCCAGTTTTGAACCCAATACCTCCGGTATATGGGGCCGGTACCCTACTCCTTGAGCCACAGGCCCCACCCAGACTAGTCTTAAACTCCTGACCTCAAGTGATCCTCCCACCTTGGGCCTGCCTCCACAGTGCTAGGAGTGCTAGGATTACAGGCATGAGCCACTGTACCTGGCCTCAAATCTGTTTACTTTTTATGGTACCTTGTTTTCAGTTCATTTTGTTTCTATAATATTATAATTTTAAAGAATTTTTTTTTTTTTTTTTAGAGGCAGAGTCTTACTTTATTGCCCTTGGTAGAGTCCCATGGCGTCACACAGCTCACAGCAACCTCCAACTCCTGGGCTTAGGCGATTCTCTTGCCTCAGCCTTCCGAGTAGCTGGGACTACAGGCACACGCCACAATGCTCGGCTATTTTTTTGTTGCAGTTTGGCTGGGCCGGGTTTGAACCCACCAGACCGCGTGTATGTGACTGGCACCATAACCACTGAGCTACGGGCGCCGAGCCAGCTCATGCTGGTTTTGGAGTCTTAAGCTCAAGGGATTCACCTGCCTCATCTTCCCAGAGTGCTAGAATTTTTTTTTTTTGCAGTTTTTGGCCCGGGGCCAGGTTTGAACCTGCCACCTCTGGCATATGGGGCTGGCACTCTACTCACTGAGCCACAGGCACTACCCCATTTTTTTTTTTAGACAGAGGCTCACTTTGTCACTCTCGGTAGAGTGTCGTGGTGTCATAGCTCACAGTAACCTCAAACTCTTGGGCTTAAGCAATTCTCTTGCCTCAGCCTCCCAAGTAACTGGGACTATAAGGTGCCTGCCACAATGTCTGGCTATTTTTGTTGCAGTTATCATTGTTATTTAGCTGGCCCAGGCTGGGTTCAAACCTGCCGCCCTCGGTGTATGTGGCTGGCGCCCTAACCACTGTACTACAAGTGCCAAGCCCAGAATGCTAGAATTACAGGCTTAAGCCACTGATCCCAGCTTCCTCAAGTATTTTGTAATTTTCGATTGTGAGCTCATATTCAGAAGAGCATCGTCTATGGTAATCTTATGTGTCTTGGGTTGAGGTCAATTCTCCCAAGAGTTATTTTATTTTTTTAAATCAACTTGTTCAGGGGCCAGGTGCAGTGGCTCATGCCTGTAATCCTAGCACTCTAGGAGGCCGAGGCAGGTGGATTGCCTGAGCTCACAGGTTGGAGACCAGCCTGAGCTAGAGCGAGACCTTGTCTCAAAATAGCCAGGCATTGTGGTAGGCACCTGTAATCCCAGCTACTGGGGAGGCTGAGGCAAGAGAATCGCTTGAGGTTGCTCTGAGCCGTGATGTCACAGCCCTCTACCGAGGGGAACAAAGTGAGACTATGTCTCCAAAAATAAATAAATAGATAAATAAACAAACAAACAAACTTGTTTAGGTATAATTTATGTAGCATAAACTTTATTTAAATTAAAAAGAGTTCTGGCAGATGTATACACCTATAAAAAGTGGCCACAGTCACGGTACTGAGCATTTCTATCATCCCCAAAAGTTTCCTCATGCTTACTACCTTTCACCTAGTACCAGAAGCAATTGATCTGCTTTTTGTTACTGCATATTAATTGGTGTTTTCTAGAATTTTATTTATTTGCAGCTTTTTTTTTTTGGCCTGGGTCGGGTTTGAACCCGCCTCCTCTGGTATATGGTGCCCTAGTCCTTTGAGCCACAGGCACCGCCCTTCTAGAATTTTATATGCATGAAATCTAACAGTATATGTTCTTTGAGTCTGGCTTCTTTGATGTAGCATAATTCATTTGAGATTTATCCATTCAGTTGCATCTATCATTTGCTACTTTCTCTTGCTAAGTAGTATTTCTTTCTTTCTTTGTTTTTTTTTTTTTTTTTGAGACAGTCTCACTGTGTCGCCCTCATAGAGTGCAGTGGTGTCACAGCTCACAGCAACCTCAAACTCTTGGGCTTAAGCGATTCTCTTGCCTTAGCCTCCCAAGTAGCTGGACTGTAGGCACCCGCCACAGGGCCCAGCTATTTTTTTGTTGCAGGTGTCATTGTTGATTTTAACTGGCCCGGACTGGGTTCGAACCTGCCAGCCTCCTTGTAGGTGGCCGACGCCCTACCCACTGAGCTACAGGTGCTGCTGCTAAGTAGTATTTCATTGATGGCTATATCATATTTTGTTTATCATTCTCTGTTGATGGTCATTTGAGTCATTTTCAGTTTTTGGCTATTGTAAATAAAGTTGTTGTGAGCATTTTTTTTTGTTGTTGTTGTAGAGACAGAGTCTCACTGTACAGTCCTCAGGTAGAGTGCCATGGCGTCACATGGCTCACAGCAACCTCTAACTCTTGGGCTTACGTGATTCTCTTGCCTCAGCCTCCCGAGCAGCTGGGACTACGGGCACGCGCCACAACACCCGGCTATTTTACTGTTGCAGTTTGACCGGGGCTGGGTCCGAACCCGCCACCCTCGGCACACAACGCCCAGCTATTTTTCTGTTGCAGTTTGACCGGGGCTGGGTCCGAACCCGCCACCCTCTGCATATGGGGCCAGCGCCCTACTCACTGAGCCACAGGCGCCGCCCTGTTGTGAGCATTTATATGCAAAATCTTTGAGTACACATGTATTTTCCTTTCTTTTTATAGTGGCATGGCTGGGTTATATAGCAAGTGTATGTTTAACTTTTTAAGAAATTGTCAGTTTTCCAAAGTGATTGTGCCAGTAAACTGAAAGCTGCAATTGCTTCATATTCTTGTCTACACTTGGGATTGTCAGTTTTTTAAATTTTAGCCCCTCTCACAGAGGTGTAATAGTATTTTATTGTGGTTTTAATTCATGTTTTTCTGATAACTGGTGATGCTGAACATCTCGTATTCATTGGCTGTTTTACTTCTCTTATAGTAGCTCTGCATTTGCTTCTGCTGGACACAAAGGGCTTTTCCTAGCCTGGGACCAAGATGCTTGTAATTTTACTCTGCTTATAGATTTTTAGGCCATCAGTGTTGTATAACTTTGAACTCCAAATCTAATTGTGTATAAACCTATGGTTTTGAATTACTAGAAATTTTTTTTCTCCTAGTTCATTAAGTGAACAAGTTAAGCTTCTTTTATTTCCCTACAGACAGATTTTTTTTTTTCTTAGTCTTTTTACTAAGTAGAAACTTGAGGGTCTCAGCCTCTACAAAGGGCTCTCAGTTGCCTTTTGTGGGATTAAGGTCTGTCTCCTGGACCTAAGAGGGTATCATACATTTCTCACATTGCTATGCCATCAGTTTACTAATCTAGTTTTCACTTCTTTTTTTTTTTTTTTTTGTAGAGACAGAGTTTCACTTTATTGCCCTCAGTAGAGTGCTGTGGCATCACACAGCTCACAGCAACCTCCAACTTCTGGGCTTAGGCAATTCTCCTGCCTCAGCCTCCCGAGTAGCTGGGACTACAGGCGCCTGCCACAACGCCCGGCTATTTTTTTGTTGCAGTTTGGCTGGAGCTGGGTTTGAACCTGCCACCCTCGGCATATGGGGCTGGTGCTCTGCTCACTGAGCCACAGGCACCGCCCTAGTTTTCACTTCTTTATTTCTGATACCTGGGATTTCACTTACTTTCTCTCTCATGAGCTCAATTTATCTATGTATGAGTTTGGATTGAATAAGCAAAACAGAAACCACAGAGTAGTTATTTCAATAGAATTAACTCAATAAAGGAAACTGTTTAAAGTCTTGTTTGGAATGCTGAAAAAGCAAAAAGGGAATCTTAAAATAACTTTTATGTAAATACAGCCTTGTGCAGCTTCCTCATGTAGGACTGAAAAACAAAGGGAGGAAAGTTGGGGTTATCAGAACCTCCAAGTCTGGAGGGTTCTGGAGGAGCTGTATCCAGATTCTCTGAGGAGAGGGTGTTGTATGGTTCTGCTGGTTTCTCGGGAGCTCACAGGAGGGGCCTGGAGGAGTCCTGCCTGCTGTTGCTGACGTCTCTGAGGGGTATAATGAAGCTGGTTCTAGGAGTTTAGAAAGAAAACTGGGAGGAACCAAGTGGTGTTGTCAAGAAATAGCAAGCTAAAGGAAGGAGGAAGTCCCTTGTAGCTGCCTCCCGCCTTCTATTTTCCTTTTAGCACCCTCTATTGATTGAAATGGAGTTGGTGGAGTCCAAGCCATAGCATCACAAAGCAGATCATAACTGAGTAGGTCTGGAGCTGAGAGACAATTCTGAACAACTGGCACAGTCTAAAAGGATGTTTAATATATTTTAATAAGCATTTCCAGGTATATTTAGTAGGAAGGCTCTCAGGTTATCTGGTACGTTATGTCAACAGTAACAGGAATAGTTAACATTTTTTTCCAGCATTGACTGTGAATGAGTGCCCAGTGTACTAAGCACTTTATGCAAAATACTCTTTGAGGAAAGCTCTTTGAGGAAAGTTCCATTATTATTACTATTCCCTTTTTACAGGGAAGGAAACTGAGGTACAGATAGATGAAGTAATCTACCCAAAGACACACAGTTTGTAAATGGTGGAGTTGGTGTCCTAATCCAACCTTCACTGTTTCACATCCCACATTCTTTTTTCTTTTCATTCTTTCTTTCTTCTTCCTTTTTTTTTTTTTTTCCTTTTTAGAACAGGGTCTGGCTATGTTGCCCACGCTGGTCTGGGAACTCCTTGCTTTAGTAAACCTCTTGCCTTGGCCTCTCAAAGTGTTAGAGTTACAGGTGTGAGCCACTGTGCCTGGTTTTGTATTTTTGTGGGAGACATAATAGTCTTTCCCTTCGTCTGCATGGCAGGCATGTATTGTATTTAGAAAAAGTTTTCTTGTTCTCCTCTGTGTAAATGTAGGTAGTTCTTCCCTTACATTTTTTAAAAACTCATTATTAATGGAGAAGGATTTCATTTGATGACTCACTTCTAGACTTTTCACCATGGTCATTAGTGTTCTTCCTCTACATGTACTCTAACTTTGCTCCTAAAAGGTGGAGCACAGGGCGGTGCCTGTGGCTCAGTGAGCAGGGCGCCGGCCCCATATACTGATGGTGGTGGGTTCAAACCCAGCCCCTGCCAAATTGCAACAAAAAAAATAGCCGGGCGTTGTGGCAGGCACCTGTAGTCCCAGCTACTTGGGGGGCTGAGGCAAGAGAATCGCCTAAACCCAGGAGTTGGAGGTTGCTGTGAGCTATGATGTCATGACACTCTACCAAGGGTGATAAAGTGAGACTGTCTCTTAAAAAAAAAAAAAAAAAAAAAAAGGTGGAGCACACTGAGAGTCCTCTTCTACTAAAGCAACTCAAGACTGCAATAAGGTTTGGGTAGCTCTGGCGACTTGTGGTTCACTGAGAGTGTACTTAGTAACATTTATTAACAGCCTCTCCTTTACCTTCCACTATAGGCAGTTTTTGTTGTCCCTGTTGTTTTGTCCATCTTTTTAGTACGAACTACTGTACCAGGTCTTTACCATTCCATATTTATATGTTTGGTTCTTTTATTCAAAATACAGAACCTACACTTATTTCTGTTGTTTGTTGTTTTGGTAACATCAGACCTATTAAGATCTTTTTGCCAGATCAAGTCTAAAAGCATGGTATTTTCTGTCCTTCACAGTTTAATTCCCAAGCTTGACAAGCAGCTCTTATATGTTGTCATTCTAAGTCTTTGTAAACAAGTTAAGTTTGGAAGCAAGCTCCATGTCACAGCACTATCGATCTTACTCCAGTTAATGGAGTTTGGGGACAATGGTTTTAACTATTCATTCTGGCAAATTAGGGAAAAAGCCATTTGGAAAGGGCAGAATCTTGGCTGTTATTGAGGGGAGGAGAGAACCAAGGTTAAGGGTTGGCTATTAGGTAGTCATTTGCCCCAATAAGGAGCCACTTGGCAAAAGTAAATGACCTGGTGGCTGTAGAAGGGAGAGAGAGAGAGCATTATTGCACAGTATGCTCCAGGGTTGAGGAACTGCTTTTGGCAGCTGTGTGGCCCGCCCTTTTAGTCTTATTTAAGGGCCAGTTTCTTTGAAGCCAGTGCAGGAAATGCCAGTGATTCAGCCTTACAGATTTCTTCTGCCTTATTGCAGCTGAGGACAGGTTTATCTGGTAAAGAATAAAAATTGCATATATTTCAGCGTATTTATTTGACCCCTTGAGTGCCTTCCTGTGATTGGCCAGAGACATTTGTTTTGTAGGCTGTCAAGATTTTAGTACGCTGGGACAAGGTGGATGCAGCATGACTTCAGCACTTAGTCTTCTGTGTGGGCAGCAGCTAGATTCTGCCCTGTAATTAGGCATTTTTTAAGTGTCTGTGCTTCTGTAATGGCCTCAGTGAGGAGTAAGGTAATAATAGCTTTGATTTCATGCTTTTCTAGATTTTCTGTCATGTCACAATGTGAGTTTTGGGGAAACCTTTTGTTCCTTAACTTTTCTGCTGTACCTTCATGAACTCAGTAAAGTAGATTCTATCCTGGGTCATTGTACCAAAGTTCATCATGAAGTTGGTCAGGTGGGCCTTTCTGCATTTGTTTTCTGCATTGAGGACTTAGCCTAATTTTCCTACAGGCGATGAATGAAGTGTGCCCACTGAAATAAAACACAAAGTCAAATTGCTATTGTTGTTTTACTGATCTTTTCTTAGCTGGGTGGTCTTTTTTACAAAGCATTTGATTTCTCTTCTTTTTAATAGAAAACTTCATGTTGGTGAATGTGCATTATAAGTACCTTCTGGTTGCTAACCTTCAAAACCCAGTTTCCTTAGTCAGTGAGCAAATACCTAATGAGAGCCTATTGTATCTGTCACAGTGCTGAGTCTATAATGTAGTGTATAATACAGAATTTCCTTCCTCACCAGTTTTTTGTTTTGAAAATTTTCAAACCAGGCCAGGAACAGTGGCTCACACCTGTAATCCTAGCACTCTGGGAGGCCAAGCCAGGTGGGTTGCCTGAGTTCACAGGTTTGAGACCATCCTGAACCAGACCAAGATCTTGTCTCTAAAAATAACCAGGCATGGCTCTGCACCTGTGGCTCAAGCAGCTAAGGCGCTAGCCACATACACCTGAGCTGGTGGGTTCGAATCCAGCCCAGGCCTGCCAAACAACAATGATGGCTGCAACCAAAAAATAGCCGGGCGTTGTGGCAGACGCCTGTAGTACCAGCTAGTTGGGAGGCTGAGGCAAGAGAATCGCTTAAGCCCAGGAGTTGGAGGTTGCTGTGAGCTGTGATGCCACGGCACTCTACCCAGGGCGATAGCTTGAGGCTCTGTCTCAAAAAAAAAAAAAAAAAACAGACATTGTGGCAGGTACCTGTAGTCCTAGCTACCTGGGAGGCTGAAGCAAGAGAATTGCTTGAGCCCAAGAGTTTGAGGTTGCTGTGAGCTATGATGCCATGGTATTCTACTGAGGGCGACAAAGTGAGACTGTCTCAAAAAAAAAAAAAGAAAAGAAAACTTTCAAACTTACAGATATTTTGCAAATGCATCAAATACTTATATACTCTCCACCTAGACTGTTAACATGTTGCCAGATTGGCTTTTTCATTTTCTGAATCTTTTCTTTCTTTTTTTTAGAGACAAGGTCTCACTTTGTCACTGTTGGTAGAGTGCAGTAGCATCACAGCTCACAACAATCTCCAGCTCTTGGGGTTAGGCGATTCTCTTACCTCAGCCTCCCAAGTAGCTAGGACTACAGGCATCAGCCACAACACCCAGCTATTCATTTTCTGAATCTTTTTGACTGTGGTGCACATGGTATTACTTCATCTCTAAATATCTCAGCAAGTATTTCCTAAAAACCAGGGTATCTTCCTATATAACCACAATGCTATTAACACTCAGGAAATTTAACATTGATTAAATACATCCAATGCATAATATTTGTTCAGATTTCTCAAATTTTCCCTGTGATGTGTTTCATAGATTTTCTTTTTCTTTTCTTTTCTTTTTTTTTTTTCTTTTTTGAGACAGAATCTTAGGATGTCACCCTCGGTAGAGTGCTATGGCATCATAGCTCACAGCAACCTCAAACTCTTGGGCTTAAGCAATTCTCTTGCCTCAGCCTCCCAAGTAGCTGGGACTACAGGCACCCACCACAACACCTGGCGTTTTTTGTTGTAGTTGTCATTGTTGTTTGGCAGGCCCTGGCTGGGTTTGACCTCGCCAGCTCCAGTGTATGTGGCTGGCGCTCTAGTCACTGAGGTATAGGCGCCGAGCCAGATTTTTTTCCTACTCAGGATCCACTGGAGGATCATGTATGCATTTAGTTGCCAGGATTTTGTCATGTCTTTAGAATGCCTTAACCTTGAACAGTTCTTTTATATTATATTTATTTATTATTTTTTTATTGAGACAGAGTCTTACTTTGTTACCCTCAGTAGAGTGCTATTTTTTTGTTTGTTTGTTTTGTTTAGCAGGCCCAGGCCACGTTCGAACCCACCTGTCTGGAGCATGTGGCTGGCGCCCTAACCACTGAGTACAGGTGCCCAACCGAACAGTTCTTTTTTAATCCTGAATGCTTTTTTGTTTCTCATAGAAATGACAGTTTTGAGCCATTCAGGTTAGTTGTTTTACAGAAAGTATCTTAATTGGATTTGTGTGATTGTTTCCTCTTGATAAGATGCAGGTTTTTGGTAGAAATATGTAGGTTAGGGGCGGCGCCTGTGGCACACAGGGTAGGGCGCCGGCCCCATATGCTGGAGGTGGCGGGTTCAAACCCAGCCCTGGCCAAAGACTGCAAAAAAAAAAAAAAGAAATATGTAGGTTAATACAGTGGTTTGATTAATGAAGCTAATGTTCAAATACAGAATCAGAATCTGATTTTGCAAGACCATATAATTTAATACTTGATTGTGTTGTCTGATCTTTAAGCACTATAGGAATTGAGAGAAGAGGAAATTCTGCAGTACTTGGAATAACTAGGAATGAAATGACTTTGGTAGGTAGATGAGATTTGGAAGATGGACAGAATTTGAGGCAGTTAGAGCTGTGATAAGTAAATTTGTGGTTTCTATACTTTCCATGGTGTTCATACTATTGGGAAGCCTAATAGTATAGAGCTTTTGCTTTGGCCTCAGATAGGCCAAGAGACTGTGGCTAATAGCATTTTGCCAGCTGCCTAACCTTGGGGAAGTTTCCTCACTTGCAAGATAGAGTATTAATCAGTATTTCAAAGGTTACTGTGATGTTCACAGTGAAATATTATGTAAATATTTTAATGCTTTTATGAGGGGCCAGAGCTCCCTAGTTTTGCCATCTGCTCCACTGGAGTATTCATTTCTGTTACCTGCCTGGCACCTGAAGGTGTCTGAATTTATCATTCCCTGATAACTGAAATCATGGAAATGAGACTGGGCTTGGCTCATGCAGAAAGAAGTGGGAAGACAGGCTGAATTGGTTCATAGTATACTCTGTGGAGTAGTGGGAAATAAGGTTGAATAAATGACTTGTATGAGTCCCTACAGTGAAAGACTTGGAAAGTTAAGTGAAAGAATTTAGATATGATGATTTAGGGAAAAGAAAATCATGCAAGGTTTTTAAGTGGAAGGGAGATACTTGAAAATGAGAGCGATGTGGAGCCTCCTGAGACTGAAATCCTAACAGGCAGGGCCTTCCCAGTGCTGACCAAGTGGGGGTGTGGTTTGGCAGTCTTGCCTCAGGAGGCCAGAATTTCTGTCCCAGTGACTCTTCCTGTTTTGCCACCGACTCACCCTATTGACCTGGCCTGCATGGCTTTCCTTCTTATTGCTATCTGATCCACATAACGCTGAAGCTGCCCAGGATAATGCGAGGCTGAGCTGACCAACAATGGGTGGGATGGGGGAATGAATAAGTATTCCTGTCCTTCTGCACCTTCCCTGAGTAGAGAGAGACTAATTCTAAGCCAGACTGCCAAGGATCACTGTGTCCCAGCCTGTGGAGGCTGTCCACCTGGAGGTAAGGCAAAATGGTTCCTGCCCTCTCTCTTCTTTTTCATAGGTCAGCTTTTCCTTGAACAAGATTTCTTGCTACCTTTTTTTTTTTTTTTGATCCAGGTTCTTCAAAGTAACTGTCTTTGAATAACTTGAGGCAGAGAGGTTTAATAAACACACACACACACATATATATATATATTTTTTTTTTTTTTTTTTTGAGACAGCCTCAAGCTATCGCCCTAGGTAGAGTGCTGTGGCTTCACAGCTAATAGCAACCTCAAATTCTTGGGCCTAAGCCATTCTCTTGCCTCAGCCTCCAGAGTAGCTAGGACTATAAGCGCCCACCACAACACCCCACTATTTTTTGGCTAATTCTAAGCCAGACTGCCAAGGATCACTGCGTCCCAGCCTGTGGAGGCTGTCCACCTGGAGGTAAGGCAAAATGACTATTTTTGTGTTGCAGTTGTTGTTGTTGCTTTAGCTGGCCCTGGGTCAGATTTGAACCCACCAGCTTTACTGTATGTGGCTGGTGCCCTGCCGACTGAGCTATGGGCACCGCCTAATAAACATATTTTTGTAACTGTGGGAGAAGGAGTCCACAGGTTTTCACTGGCCCTTGCTCTGAGGTAAATGGCCCAGAACTCTTGTTAAGCATCAGGGCCACTGCAGAGAAGTCCTGGTCTTAAGCTACCATTTTTTAGTTACTGGGTTTCAGAACCATTCTTAGTGTGCTTTAGTGTTCTGAGTTATCTCCCTTCTTCTGACCAGAAGAATGAAAAATAGAAATGAGGAGCAGGGAAGGGGGAGCTCTATGAATAGATATGTACTTTGGGTTAGAGTATCTAGGTTTCTAGTCCTGACTGTTGCTAACCAGCTTTATAACCGGGACAAGTTGTCTAATACCAATAGACTTGCCTTTTCTCATATGTAAAAAGGTACAGTTTGAATTATATGATTTTGAAGATTACTTCCAGGGCCAAAATTTATGATTATATAGTGTGCGATTATGAAATAATATAATAGTTTAGTTTTTAACACTCAACAGATAGTATGTGTATCTTATTCCTCGATTGCAGCTGCGTGACAATTACAGTGTTTGTAAATCGGTGTCCTTCAAAGTAATCATGTTCTCAGCCTTTACTCTTATTCTGGTGAGGCTCCTAGTGCTCAGAACATTTTTGGCCTGTAAGCCAATCTTTTAAGTATCCTTAGAGTTAGCAAATCTTTAGTTTTGCTTGGTAGATTGAATATTTGGAAACAGCCAGAAGATATCCCGAGCCAAAGAATCAGGCAAGACAACACCTTTTTTGGTGAAGAATAAGGTATGACTGTAAAACTTCTTAAGTCCTAATTTTTTTATGTCTCTCACGTGGAATAGACTTAAAAAGGCAATTCCTAGTAAGTGTTTTGTTAGAATAAGAAAATAGCTTCCTAAGAGGAGTGTTTTGATTACAGTTTTCATCTGATTTAATAAGATTGGAAATGTATGCTTAAAAAATGAGTCACTTTCCACAGAATGTGAATTTGGTTTAAAAAAAAATACCAGGCATGTGCTTGCTTCTGGGTCAAGGTTAACTAGAAAGTGGAGAAAATTAGGGCGGCGCCTGTGGCTCAGTGAGCAGGGCGCTGGCCCCATATACCGAGGGTAGCGGGTTCAAACCCGGCCCCGGCCAAACTGCAACAAAAAAATAGCCGGGCGTTGTGGCAGGCGCCTATAGTCCCAGCTACTCGGGAGGCTGAGGCAGGAGAATCGCCTAGGCCCAGGAGTTGGAGGTTGCTGTGAGCTGTGTGACGCCATGGCACTCTACTGAGGGCGATAAAGTGAAACTCTGTCTCTACAAAAAAAAAAAAAGAAAGTGGAGAAAATTAGCCTTTCTCTTGGTAGTCCTCCCAAATCGCATATGTATTGAGGTCTGAGAGGGTTAGAACATATGGTAGTAGGAAATTGCAGCTGAGAAGCCATTGCAGTCCCATCTCCAGAAGACCTGTGGAGTTTTTCAGGCTGTGCCATAGCCAGTCAGGATGGTTCCCAGGTGGTGGGGCTGAGAGCAGATGGTTTGGCAGCCCAGGTCAGACCATCTTTGTTTTTTTTTTTTTTTTTGGTCAGCAGTTGTGGGTTTGAGGAAAGGTAGGGGTAGGCAGGAGGATGAGCAGAGGAGCTATTATCTTGAGTGCATTCACGTTAGGCTGATTATAGTACCCTAGAATCTGTTCCTGGAAATGGTGGTCTTATTAACTCATTAGTGAAATGAGGTGTTAGGGCATCTTGGTTCAAAGATTATGTCACTAAGTTACTGTAGGATCATGTGTGATTCTCTTCCTTAATCTAGGCATTGTTTTTTCTCATTTTTATATTGAAAGAGTTAAGAGATGCTAAGAGTTCTAGATCTGAAAATCAGGAGGTTTGAGGTGGGGGAGTATCTATTCTAAGCTGTGTGGCTTAGTGGTAGGAGTGGAATTTCCTTTTTACCCCTTAAATTATCTTCACTTTATTCTCTACTTATAGTCACAGCTGGGTGATCAAACATTAAGTAGTTGTTTAATGAGAAATAGGCACTGGGAGCTTGCTTCTGAAAAACAATCACAGGACATGCTGGTCCTAAGAGAAGTCATTTCTTAGTAGGGCCTATTGTTTGAAGGAGGTGGGGGTAAATGGACAGTGCGGATATTATGATTTAGAGGCTGGAGAGACTTGTTCCCTGCTGTTGTTAATTTCAGGCCTTTCTTTAAAGGGATTCTCAATGATTGGTGCAGAGGAATTCATTTAGGGACAAAGCCCCCTATAACCACAATTAGAAGTTAAATGCCCAAGGGAGGGCAGTTGCTGGAAAAGTAGCCTAATCAGTTACTTTTCAGTACTTGGGTTCTACAAATGACCCCAAGGAGAGACTAGGCTGTTTAGAGAGCTCACTAGGCACTAGGCTGGAATATTCAGGATACAAACAAAGGAGGATGTGACCTGTAAAATCCATACCTCTTAATCTTCCTATTTCTCTTCTTTCCCTCAGTGCCCTTTAGTTTTAATTAGGATTATGTATATAGTTTGCCAGTCCCCTTAAAGTGGCAGGTCCATGACATTTTCTGCTGTTCACTCATGCTAGGTATAGGACTTGAAATTAGAGGAACTGTCCTCTTTGATAATTTGCCTTTGCTGGCTTCCTCACTAAAATAATTCAGATCAGGGCTAGTTGTCTGTCATTCAGTCAGGAAGCATTATTTAGTACATACTATATGCAAACGTTGTGCTGGAGTAGAGTTGAGAGGATAAGACGGTTTCTGCCCTCCAGGAAATTTAGTCAAATGAAATGTGTAAGTCAGTAGGGACCTAAGGAGGGATGAAATTAAGTATGTGGAGGAACAAGCAATACGGGAGCATATAGAGCAGTGGTTCCCAAACTTCCTAATGCCGTGATGTATTTTCATTGTTACAAAGGAGTCGCAACCCACAGGTTGAGAACCGCTGTATATAGGAAAGAATTGTTCCCAATTTTGCGGACTACAAGAAGAGCTTGTGAAGGGTAAAGGCTTTTGAGTGAGGTTATAAAGGATGAATAGGAGTTCAGCCATTTTAGAAAATAGGGCATTTCAAGGAGATCACACCATAGGCAAAGACACAGTCTAAAAAAGGCCCCTCTGGCATGTTTGGGGCAAATGTGCCTGAAATAGAAGATATTTTAGAGGAATGAGCAAGAGATGAAACTGGAAAGAAAATTTGAGGGCTGGGTCTTAGAAACCTTAAGTCTTACTAAAGGATTTGCATTTTATTCTGCATGAATTAGCTATTGAACAGTTTTGCTATAGGGACTAACATGACCCCATCCATGTTACTGTGGTCTTGGTCTTTATTTATTTATTTATTTTTAGGAGACATGGGCTTGTTCTGTAACCCACGGTGGAGTGCAGTGGTGTGATCATAGCTCAATGTAACCTCGAACTCCTTGACTCTACCTATCGTCCCACTTCAACCTCTCAAAGCTCTGGGATTATAGGAGTGACCTACTTTGTCCACTGGTCTTGGTCTATTTTCTTTCTTTTATTTATTTTATTTATTTTTTTTTTGAGACAGAGTCTCACTGTGTCGCTCTCAGTAGGGTGCTGTGGTTTCACAGCTCACAGCAACCTCAAACTTTTGGGCTTATGTGATTCTCTTACCACAGCATCCCAAGTAGCTGGGACTACAGGTGCCTATCACAATGCCTGGCTACTTTTATTTTTGGTTGTAGTTGTCATTGTTGTTTGGCAGACCCAGTCTGGGTTTGAACCCACCAGCTCCAGCGCATGTGGCTGGCATCCTAGCCACTGAGCTACAGGTGCCAGGCCAATCTTGGTCTGTTTTCAAGTGTAAGTTTTTAGATTTCAGGGTTGAGAAGGTAATGTGGCTGTCCTGCTGCTTCTACAGTATGAACTATAAAGTTTGTCTGGCATCAAAGCTTGTCAGTCGCCTTTGGGGCTTAATTCTTCAGTTATATTCATTAAAGCAACTCTAAGAGCAAGAAGGCAGGAAGTAGTCAGAGCTGTGTCCCTTTAAAATGAGCACCTGGGGCCAGGCACAGTGGTTCAGGTCTGTAATCCTAGGACTCTGGGAGGCCCAGGCAGGTGAATTGCCTGAGCTTAGGAGTTCAAGACCAGCCTCAGCAAGAGCGAGACCCCTTCTCTAAAGAAAATAGCTAGACGTTGTGGCGGGCACCTGTAGTCCCAGCTAATCGGGAGGCTGAGGCAAGAGAATTGCTTGAGCCCAAGAGTTTGAGGTTGCTGTGAGCTACGATGCCAAGACACTCTACCGAGGGTGACAAAGTAAAACTCTGTGTCAAAAAAATAAATAAAATAGGGAGGTGCCTGTGGCTCAGTGAGTAGGGCACCAGCCCCATAAACCGAGGGTGGCGGGTTCAAACACGGCCCCCAGCCAAACTGCAACAAAAAATAGCCATGCGTTGTGTCGGGCGCCTGTAGTCCCAGCTACGTAGGAGGCTGAGGCAAGAGAATCGCCTAAGCCCAAGAGCTGGAGGTTACTGTGAGCTGTGATGCCACAGCATTCTACCAAGGGTGGCAAAGTGAAACTCTGTCTCTAAACAAAAATAAAATAAAATAAATAAATAAACAGATAAATAAAATAAAATAAGCACCCCATTCCTCAAATATGGTTTTCTTCTTAGGCTTATACATTGTGCACAGTCTTCTTACTAATAGGTTGCTTATTACTAATAATCCTTAGAGGATAAGATTTCTTAAAAGGGGTAGACTTCTGATTGTAGTGTAGATACCAAAAACATCTTTCTAAGCCTAATTAAAAAATAGTATATACTAAAAAAAAAAGTAGTATATACTCACTCTGGGAAAGATGAAAATATAGAACAGTGTAAAGGAGAAAACTGAAATCATCCAGCCCCATATACCAGAGGTGGTGGGTTCAAACCCAGGCCCAAAACTGTAAAAAAAAAAACTGAGGCAAGATCGCTTGAGCCCAAGAGTTGGAGGTTGCTGTGAGCTATGAT
Organism: Nycticebus coucang; assembly: GCF_027406575.1. Lineage (NCBI taxonomy): Eukaryota > Metazoa > Chordata > Mammalia > Primates > Lorisidae > Nycticebus > Nycticebus coucang. Next base: position 65,059,777 of record NC_069793.1, on the reverse strand, counting down.
GCTATGGCATTCTACCCAGGGCAATAGCTTGAGCCTCTGTCTCAAAAAAAAAAAAGAAAAGAAAAGAAAAAACTGAAATCACCAATAATCTACCATCTGGAGAAAAATACTGTTCTCATGTTAGTGTATTTTCTTTTATTTATTTATTTATTTTGCAGTTTTTAGCTAGGGCTGGGTTTGAACCCGCCACCTCCGGCATATGGAGCTGGTGCCCTACTCCTTTGAAGCACAGGTGCCACCCTATTTATATTTTTTGAGATAGTCTCACTATGTTACCCTTGGTAGAATGCTGTGGCATCACAGCTCACAGCAACCTCAAACTCTTGGGCTTAAGCTATTCTCTTGCCTCAGCCTCCAAGTAGCTGGGACTATAGGCGCCCACCACAACACCCAGCTATTTTGTTGTTGCAGTTGTCATTGTCGTTTTAGCTGACCCAGGCCAGGTTCAAACCCGCCAGCTTCGGTGCATGTGGTCAGTGTTATAACCATTGTGCTATGGGCGCCGAATTTGTATTTCCTTTTAGTATTTTGTGCCTGTGCCTATTTCTGTTTTTGTATTTTCCAGATCATACATTACATATAATTTTGTATTCTCCTTTTTTCTTATTTATCGTTTTTTTTATTATGTAAATTTGTATATACTCTTTGTAAATATTTCTAATGGCTGCATAATCTATCAAATAGGATTTTTATAGTGTTTTTAGTTTTTATCTATTTTAAACAATACCATAATGCAATTTAAAAAATCATAAATGTGGCTCAGCATCTGTAGTTCAACAGCTACGGCGCCAGCCACATACACTGGAGCTAGCGAGTTCAAACCCAGCCTGGGCCTGCCAAACAACAATGGCAACTACAACAAAAAAAAGCCAGGCATTTTTGCGGGCACCTGTAATCCCAGCTACTTGGGAGGCTGAGGCAAGAGAATCTCTTAAGCCCAAGGGTTTGAGGTTGCTGTGAGCTGTGACCACACAGCACTCTACCAAGGGTGACATAGTGAGACTCTGTCTCAGAAAAAAAAAAATCATAAATGTAATGTACATAACAAATAAGACCCCTGCAATTCACTCTTTAACCTAATCTTATTCTGCATAAGTAATCATTATTTAATATTTCTGGTGTATCTTTGCATGAACATTATTATGCATAAGTTTTATCTACATTTTCGGTTATTTTCTCATATTAAATGTCTGCAAGTAGATTACTGTATCAGGCAATATGAGATAATTTTTTTCTGATTATATACCCTGGTAAAGTTTGAAAAATAAGGCATTAAGCACCTAATAATTCCACAACTCCGAAATGAACATTATTTGTGTGTATGTATATTTGCTAGTGTGCATAGGTGTGTGTGTGTATGATCTATCAGTCTGGTGATATTTATAGACGTTTGTATATGTAGTTTAAAAAATAAATTGGGGGCTCGGCGCCCATAGCACAGTAGTTATGGTTCTAGCCACATACACCGAAGGTGGCGGGTTTAAACCTGGCCTGGGCCAACTGACCAACAACAACTGCAACAAAAAATAGCCGAACGTTGTAGTGGGTGCCTGTAGTCCCAGCTACTTGGGAGGCTGAGGCAAGAGAATCGCTTAAGTTCACAAGTTTGAGGTTGCCATGAGCTGTGACACTACGTTACTCTACTGAGGGCGACATAGTGAGACTCTGTTTCAAAAAAATAAGTAAATAAATAAAAAATAAATTGGGGTCATACTATAGTAGTTGTATATCTTTTTTTTTAAACAGTCTCACTTTGTCACGCTTGGTAGAGTGCAGTGGCATCACAGTTCACGGCAACCTCAAACTCTTGGGCTCAAGCGATTCTCTTGCCTAAGCCTCCCAAGTAGCTGGGACTATAGGCGCCCACCACAACACCCAGCTATTTTTAGAAACAAGGTCTTGCTCTTCTGCTCTTGCTGAGGCTCGTCTCCAGCCTGTGAGCTCAGGCAATCTACCAGCCTTGGCCTCCCAGAGTGCTAGGATTACAGGCGTGAGCCACTGTGACCAGCCTAGTAGTTGTATATCTTACTTTTTAAATTCAACATTTAAAAATTTTCTGGAGTATTTTCCCATGTCATTAAAATTTTTAATGATTGTGTAAGATTTCATCATACGGATGATGAAATATCATGATTTATTATTAGATATTTAATTTTCCTTCAGTTTTCAATAACAATAAATATTTCTATTATTAATATGCATCTATGTTTATTTGTATCTGATTATTTTCTAATGTATTGCTATGAATGGAATTATTTGACCAAAGAACATGAACTTAAAAAAAATTTTTTTTGGTAAAATATATATGGCAAAATTTACCATTTTAGGGACCAGATGCAGTGGCTCATGCCTATAGTCCTAGCACTCTGGGAGGCCAAGGTGGGTGGATTGCCTGAGCTCAGGAATTCAAGATCAGCCTGAGCAAGAGTGAGACCCTGGGGTACCCGTAGTTCAGTGATTAGGGTGTTGGCCACATGCTCTAGGGCTGGTGGGTTCAAATCTGGCCTGGGCCTGCTAAACAAAGAAATAAAAAAAATAGCCGGGCATTGTGGTGGGTGCCTATAGTCTCAGCTGCTAGGGAGGCTGAGGCAAGAGAATCGCTTGAGCCCAAGAGTTTGAGGTTGCAGTAAGCTGTGATGCCACAGCACTCTACCAAAGGTGATAAATTGAGACTCTGTCTCTAAAAAAAAATAATAAATTAAAAATAAAAATAGGTATTGTCGTGGGAGCCTGTAGTCCCAGCTCCTTGGGAAGCTGAGGCAAGAGGATGCTTGAGCCCAAGAGTTTGAGGTAGCTGTGAGCTATGATGGCACTGCACTCTACCCAGGGCGACAGCTCCAGACTCTATCTAAAAAAAAAAAAAAATAGCAAGGTGTTATGGTGGGAGCCTGTAGTCCCAGCTACTTGGGAGGCTAAGGCAAGAGGATCACTTGAGCCCAAGAGTCTGAGGTCGCTGTGAGCTACAATGCCACGGGACTCTACCAGGGGCGACAAAGTGAGACTGTTTCAAAAAAAATCTCACTCTGTCACCCTGAGGTGATTCTCTCATCTCAGTCTCCTGAGTAGCTGGGAGTATACACACCCACCACCGTGCCTGGCTAGTTTTAGAGATAGGGTCTCCCTCTGGCTCGGGCTGGTCTCGAACTCCTGTTCTCAAGCAATCCGCCCACCTCAGCCTCCCCCGAGTGCTAGGATTGCAGGCGTGAGCCACTGCACTGGACCCATTTTAGCCTTTTTTTTTTTTTTTTTTGTAGATACTGCCCTGGGTAGAGTGCCGTGGCGTCACACAGCTCACAGCAACCTCCAGCTCCTGGGCTTATGTGATTCTCTTGCCTCAGCCTCCCGAGCAGCTGGGACTATAGGCGCCCACCACAACGCCCGGCTATTTTGTTGTTGCAGTTCGGCCGGGGCTGGGTTTGAACCCACCACCCTCGGTATATGGGGCCAGCGCCCTACTCACTGAGCCACAGGCGCCGCCCCATTTTAGCTATTTTTAAGTGTATAATTCAGTAGCATTAAGTACATTTACAGTGTTGTATAACTGCAACTCTGTCAATTTTCAGAACATTTTTCTTATCTCAAGCAGAAACTCTATACCCATTAAACAGTAATTCCCATTTCCTTTCCCCTCAGCTCCTGGTCACCTCTATTGTACTCTTTATCACTGTGAATTTATCCACTCTAGATACCTCATAAATGGGATCATACAAGTTTTGTTTTTTTGGGTCTGGCTTATTTTACTTGGCATAATGTTTGAATATGAACGTTATTTATTATTTATTTATTTTGGAGAAAGGGTCTTAGCAGTTGGTTCAACATGTTAGAAATGTTCACCTGCTTCCTAGTGAATCATTTTCTGCTCTAAAAAGGGACCTGTGTTGTGTTGTGTGCAAGTTGCAGATGTTAAGCATAAGTACTAAGTTAAGCACTAAGTTCAGCATAGTGAGGATTGCTTTAGTTTCGGGTTTTTGTTTTTGTTTTTTTTCTTTGCAGTTTTTGGCTGGGGCTGGGTTTGAACCCACCACCTCTGGCATATGGGGCCGGCGCCCCACCCATTTGAGCCACAGGCACCGCCCTGGATTGCTTTAGTTTTGTATTAATCATTGTAGTATATGGGCAGGAGCTACATTGCTTGTAAATGTACTGAGGGACCCTAAGAACCGGACATATTTGTTTCCCATTCATTGAAATAAAAGAACAAGGAAGATGAAGAATATCATATAGGAAATGCGTTAGTTTTGCAATCCCAAAACAGATAAGTCTTTTGACTGCATTTGGATGTTTTGGCTCTTTACCTATAATCGGACCACACTCTAGTTAATTGGACCACAACTAATCTGCATTAAGAAACATTTCGTTTTGGGGGGGTTTTTTCTTTTGAGACGGTCTCACTCTGTTGCCTAGGCTGGAGTACAGTGGCCTGATCAAACTTCTGGGTTCAAGAGAGCCCCCTATCTCAGCTTCCCAAGTAGCTGGGACAACGCACGTGCAACCATACCCAGCTAATTTTTAAAATTTTTTGTAGAGATGTAATCTCAGTTTTTTCCCCAGACTGATTACAAACTCTTGGCCTCCCTTTGTGGCAGGATGAAAGGCATGACCCACCACACCTGGCAAGAAGCCAGGTCACAGCTCACAACAACCTCAAACTCTTGGGCTTCAGCCATTCTCTTGCCTCAGCTTCCTAAGTAGCTGTGACTACAAGTACCTGCCACAACCCCTAGCTATTTTTCGGTTGTTGTCGTTGTTGTTTTGGTAGGCTCCAGCTGGGTTCGAACCCGCCAGCCCAGGTGTATGTGGCTGAAGCCCTGCCACTGAGCTACAGGCACTGAGCTGAACTGTGCATTATTGTTTTTATTTAGACGCAGGTAGTAAATATTTTAGGCTTTGCAGACCATAGAGTTGCAACTACTTACCCCTGCCATTGGAGAACAGAAGCAATCATAGACAGTACTTAAATGAATGGGTGTGGCTGTGCTCTGGCAAAACTTGATTTACAAAATATGGGGGGGCAGCTGGCCTGCAAGCCATAATTTGCTGACCACTTGGTAGTGGAAAATATGCTTGACAGTCAGAGGCCTAGTTCTTTTTTTATTGTTTTTGAGACAGAGTCTCACTCTGTTGTGCAGGTGAGAGGGCCAAGGCATCAGCCTAGCTTACAGCAACCTCAAATTCCTAGGTTTAAGGGAGTCTCCTGCCTCAGCCTCCTGAGTAGCTGAGATCAGAGGCACCCACCACAATGCCCGCTAATTTTTCTATTTTTGGTAGAGACAGGGTCTTGCTTTTGCTCAGGCTGATTTGGAACTTCTGAGTTCAAGGAATCCTCCCACCTTGGCCTTCCAGAGTGCCAGGATTATAAGCGTGAGCCACTGAGCCCACAGGCCTGGAGGCCTAGTTTTGATGGGCAGTTATTCAAAAATTTACCTTTGAAGTCTGCTACTGCCTGTGTCACCTTAGCCTCTCTGAGCCCTCCTCTTTAAAATCAACATGGGGGCAGCGCCTGTGGTTCAGTGAGTAGGGCACCGGCCCCATATACCGAGGGTGGCAGGTTCAAACCTGGCCCCGGCCAAACTGCAACAAAAAAATAGACAGGCATTGTAGCAGGCACCTGTAGTCCCAGCTACTCCGAGGGCTGAGGCAAGAGAATCACCTAAGCCCAAGAGCTGGAGGTTGCTGTGAGCTGTGACGCCATGGCACTCTACTAAGGTTGACAAGGTGAGACTCTGTCTCTAAAAAAAAATAATAATAAATAAATAAAATCAAAATGGTAATACCGTCCATAAGAAATGCATATGACAATTACATATATGAGTAGATGTTTAACTAAATCTTTGATACTGAAATTACAGATTAAAACAATAATTTATTGTTTTCTATCCTATATATTGATAAAATAAAAAACTTAGTGGTAGAAGGATATAGAAACAAGAATTTTTATCTTCTGTTGGTGGGACTATAAACCGCTACACCTTTATGGATGGTAATTTGGGAAAATCTACCAACATTGAAAATGCACAGATTTTGTGATCCATCAATTTTAATTATTGATATATATTCTAGAGACATATTAGCTTATTTGTTAAAAAGAGGTGTGTACCAGTGTTATCAGTGAAGCATTCTTTGTCATAACAAAGCACTGTGAACAACCTAAATGTCCAAAATAGCAAAATGGGAAATTAAAATTGTGGTACATCTTTACTGTGGGATTTTACTCAAGCTTTTGAAAGTGTGAGAAATTCATTATACACCAATATGGAAGTACATCAAAGAAATTTTTAAGTAGAAAAGAGAAAGTTGCAGAACAAATTGTAGAGTACAATTACAGGTATATACATGAAACACACACCTGTGTGTCTGTGTATTTTAGTAAAAGTCTGAAAATTTATGCAACTTGTAACAGAAGTTACCTCTGAGGAGGGGAGTGCCACTAGCAAATTGAGTTGCGGCTTGGTGATTGGAGAGTTTTAAATTTTACTCGGATACTTCTATATTATATTATTTCATAGATAATGTATTCTTTCTCCCACCCAATTGTTTGGGTAGCTGGTGGGCCTGTCTGCACTTGTCAGGCTTAGGAGTTTGACAAAGTAGGATTAATTCCCCAGGGGCAGTTCTTCCCACATCAGTTGAGTGGGGGGCAGCTTCTGAGACCAGAACAGGGAGCACATGTATGGGAGAAAGTGGGGGTAGCACATGTAGGTGGCTGGGAAAAGCAGCCAAGACAGGCTAATTCCAGTTTACCAACAGTAACTGTCACATGTCATCGCTTGGCATTCTCCAAATTATGCTGCCCTCTGTTAACACACTGAACCCTGTGGATAATTCTATGAAAATGGAGCCAGGGATGATGATGAGAAAGGGAGCAATTAAAACTTGGGACAAAAAGGAAATTTTGTATGTAGAAACAGGTTTTTTTCTTTCATTTAAAAAAAAATATATATATACAAGGATATTCATTGCAACATTGTTTGAAATAGTTGCAGATTGAAAATAGCTATGTGTATAAGTAGAAAAAATTATAGTTATCTTTCATATGGATTAATATTATGCATCTTTTAAAAAGTATTAGTTAGAGGGCAGCACCTGTGGCTCAAAGGGGTAGGCACCGGCCCCATATGCTGGAGGTGGCAGGTTCAAACCTAGCCCTGGCCAAAAACTGCAAAAAAAAAGCATTATAAGAAGTATTAGGGTGGCGCCTGTGGCTCAAGGAGTAGGGCGCCAGTCCCATATGCCGGAGGTGGCGGGTTCAAACCCAGCCCCGGCCAAAAAAAAAAAAAAAAAAAAGAAGAAGTATTACTTAGAATTTTATGTATTGGCCTGGCACAGTGGCTCATGCCTATGATCCTAGCACATTGGGAGGCTGAGGCAGATGGATTGCTTGAGTTCAAGAGTAAAGACCAGCCTGAGTAAGAGCCTAAGCAAGAGCGAGACCCCATCTCTTCCAAAAATAAAAAAATTAACTGGGTAGGTTATGGTAGGTGCCTGTAGTTCCAGCTAGTTGGTGGAGGCTAAGGCAGATGGATCGCTTGAACCCAGGCATTTTGATGCCGTAGCACTCTCACCTGAGCAACACAGTGAGACTGAAAAAGAATTTTATTGTCACTTGGGGAAATGTTGATAAATTATTGAGATAAAATAGTTCCAAAGCAATGTGTAAAGTTTAAACCTAGTTTTCTAAAAGTAGAAACCAAGGGCGGAGCTCAGTGGCTCACACTTGTAATCCCCGCACTCTGGGAGGCCAAGGCAGGTGGATCATTTGAGCTCATGGGTCACAGACCAGCCTGAGCTACGTGAGACCACTGTCTCTAAAAAAAAAGAAAAGAAAATAGCTGGGCTTGTGGCGGGCGCCTATAGTCCCAGCTACTCAGGAGGCTGAGGCAAGAGAATTGTTTGAGCCCAGGAGTCTAAGGTTGCTGTGAGTTATGACACTATGGCCCTCTACTGAGGGTACAAAGTGAGATTATGTCTCATAAAATAAATAAATAAAAAATAAAAGTAGAAACCAAAAAAATCCTCTTAATATAGTTATATTTATGTTTTTAGAGGAGCACAGAAAATTATAGGTCACTATTCTTCTGGGAGGAATTGAAGAGGAATGGGAAGGGTTTCTTAGATTACTAATTTTGTCTTTTATCTAACTTTGTATTGTTTCATTGGTTTTGTTTTTTTATTAGATACAGAGTCTCACTTTGTCACCTTTGGTAGTGTTCTGTGGCATCACAGCTCACAGCAACCACCAGCTCTTGGGTTTAGGCGATTCTCTTGCCTCAGCCTCCCGAGTAGCTGGGACTACAGGCGCCTGCCACTTTTTTTTGTTGCAATTGCAAAAAACGCCCGGCTATTTTTTTTGTTGCAGTTTAACTGGGACTGGGTTCAAACCCGCCACCCTCAGTATATGGGGCCAGCGCCCTACTCACTGAGCTACAGGTGCCGTCCACTTCATTGGTTTTGGACAACAGAGAAACTTATAAAAGTAAGAAATTAGGTTTTTAAAATATCTTCTCATCTTAATTGATTTTTAGTAGGTAACTTTTATTTTTTAGGGAGTTAATGAAGTAAAGAATTATGAAAGCAAAAAAAGTATGTAAATCTTCTCTTGGATTTAAGGGAGGTATCTGGGTATGGAAAGAGAATCAGGAGTTAAGGAACCAACTCTTTTAATTTTAATTTTTATTTTATTTATTTGTTTATTTATTTTTAGACAGAGTCTCAAGCTGTGGCCCTGGTTAGAGCACTGTAACATTATAGCTCACAGCAACCTCCAACTCGGGCTACAGCGATCCTCTTGCCTCAGTTTTTCTACTTTTTTTAGTAGAGATGGGGTCTTACTTTTGCTCAGGCTGGTGTTGAACTTGTGAGCTCAAGCGATCCACCTGCCTCGGCCTCCCAGAGTGCTAGGATTACAGGCACGAGCCACCGCACCTGGCCTTTTTTTTTTGAGACAAAGTCTCACTCAGTCACCTTGGGGTTCAATGTTGTGGTCTCATAGCTCACAGCAACCTCAAGTTCTCAGGTTCAAGTGATTCTTTTGCCTCAGCCTCCCGAGTAGCTGGGACTACAGGTGCCTGCCACAATGCCCAGCTATTTTTTTTTACTTTGAGACAAGAGTCTCACTGTGTCGCCCTGGGTAGAGTACTGTGGTGTCACAGCTCACAGCAACCTTAAACTCTTGGGCCTAAGGGATTCTCTTGCCTCAGCCTCCCAAGTAGCTGGGACTACAGGCGCCTGCTACAATGCCCAGCTATTTTTTGTTGCAGTTGTCATTGTTGTTTAGCTGGGCCCAGGCCGGGTTTGAACTGGCCACCCTTAGTGTATGTGGCTGGCACCATAACCACTGTGCTATGGGCACCGAGCCCCGGCTGTTTTTTTTTTTTTGTCTTTTTTTTAGAGATGGGGGTCTTGTTCTTGCTCAGGCTGATCTCGAACTCCTGAGCTCAAGCAATCCTCCCACTCCAGCCTCCCAGAGTGCTGGAATTACAGGTGTGATCCACCACGTCCAGCCCCAAGGAACCAGTTTTATAGTTCTCAACTTTCTAGTGTATGAACTTATTAATAAGGTCATTTAATAATTGTTAAATGAAGGCCTCATTTCTAAAATGAATAGTTTGTACAAGGAGATACTCTACAAATCTTTGATCCTAGAATTGAACTACCACTTGAAATTAGAATATTATATTTTACACAGTGGCTCACACCTGTAATCCTAGCACTCTGGGAGCCTGAGCTCATGAGTTCGAGACCAGCGTGAGCAAGAGCAAGACCCCATCTCTAAAAATAGCCAAGCATTGGGTGGTGCCTGTGGCTCAGTCGGTAAGGCGCCGGCCCCATATACCGAGGGTGGCAGGTTCAAACCCGGCCCCGGCCAAACTGCAACCAAAAAAATAGCCGGGCATTGTGGCGGGCGCCTGTAGTCCCAGCTACTCGGGAGGCTGAGGCAAGAGAATCGCCTAAGCCCAGGAGTTGGAGGTTGCTGTGAGCTGTGTGAGCCATGGCACTCTACTGAGGGCCATAAAGTGAGACTCTGTCTCTACAAAAAAAAAAAAAAAAAAAAAAATAGCCAAGCATTGTGGCAGGTACCTGTAGTCACAGCTGCTTGGGAGGCTGAGGCAAGAGGATCATTTGAGCCCAAGAAGCTGAGGTTGCTGTGAGCTGTGATGCCATGGCACTCTACTCTCGACAAGGTGGGACTCTGCCTCAAAAAAAAAAAAATTATATTTCATTTGTTTTAAAGCTGATTTTTGTTTTATACTTTAACACTGAAATGGGATGTATTTATTTTGTAATTGATGATGTCTTGCAATTGTCATTGGCTATTTTACCCAAATTTTTATTATCTCTGAAATTGAGATAGCTTATCATCAATGATGTAGGATAGTTCCACTTCTCATTGCCAAATTTTTTTTTATTAAGTAAAACCTTGGCCCTTTCCCAGGCTTCCCTTTCTTCTATTCCTACTAGATTCACTCACATTACCAAGGTGTTCTGTATGGGAAGAAGGGATGGATATATTATTTGAGTGTGCAGGATTTTGTGTTCTTACTTATCTAGTAGATGTCCTCTGTGTAGTTGCTGTTTGAGAAATTGGATAAATACATTTGTAGCCCTAAGGCATCCAACTTAGAGACTAATCAGAATTCAAGAGCACTGTGTTAACTTTGCCCGATGGTTTTTTTTTAATTAGAACATAACATACACACAGAAAAGTACACAAAGTATAGCTTGATGACTTCTCACAAAGTGAATACACTCGTGTTAATAGCATCTACATCAAGAAACAGAATATCACCAGTGTACCATCAGCCCCTTCCCAGTCACTGACCCACTGCCTTTTGTTTTCAATGCAGTGAAAGTGTGCATAGGGATGGTGGCTCTGTTGGTTTATTATTATTAGACAGCTCCTGGTTGTCTTGAGTGAGTCTTTTAAAAGAGCTCCAGATTGGGCGGTGCCTGTGGCTCAAAGGGGTAGGGCACCGGCCCCATATGCTGGAGGTTGTGGGTTCAAACCCAGCCCCAGCCAAAAACTGCAAAAATAAATAAATAAATAAATAAATAAAAGAGTTCCAGATTATGAACCAGAAGACCAGAGTTGCATTGCAGCCCTGTTCATTTTTAGCTGTGTGACTTTAGGCAAGGTAAACTTAACTTTTCTGAACTTTATTCCTCTGTAGCAGCGGTTCTCAACTTGTGGGTTGTGACCCCTTTGTAACAATGAAAATACATCGCAGCATTAGGAAGGTTGAGAACCACTGCTCTGTAGTAAAGTGAAAATAATAATGCTCATGTCACAGAACCATTGTGAAAGTCATATGGAGTACTTTGTGAATGGGAAACACCTGGTCAATGGTAAGGAGTCACATACAAGGCTGGGCACAGTGGCTCACATCTGTAATCTTACCACTTTGGGAAGCCAAGGCGGTGGATTGCTTGAGCTCAGGAGTTTGAGACCAGCCTGAGCAAGAGCAAGACTCTCTACTAAAAAGAGAAAAACTAGCCAGGTGTTGTGGCAGGTGCCTGTAGTCCCAGCTACTCTGGAGGCTGAGAAGCAAGAGGATCTCTTGTTTTTCTTTGTTTTTTTGAGACAGAGTCTCACTAAGTGACTCTTGGTAGAGTGCTGTGCCATCACAGCTCATGGCAACCTCAAACTCTTGGGCTTAGGCAATTCTCTCGCCTCAGCCTCCCGAGTAGCTGGGACTACAGGTGCCAGCCATTTATTATTATTATTATTTATTTATTATTATTATTTTGAGACAGAGTCTCACTTTGTTGCCCTTGGTAGAGTGCTATGGCATCACAGCTCACAGCAACATCCAGCTCTTGGGCTTAGGCGATTCTCTTGCCTCTGCCTCCCAAGTAGCTGGGATTAGAGGTCCCCCCACAACACCCAGTTAATTATTATTTATTTATTTTTTGTTTTTTTTGTAGAGACAGAGTCTCACTGTACCGCCCTCAGGTAGAGTGCCGTGGCGTCACACGGCTCACAGCAACCTCTAACTCCTGGGCTTACGCTATTCTCTTGCCTCAGCCTCCCAAGCAGCTGGGACTACAGGCGCGCGCCACAACGCCCAGCTATTTTTCTGTTGCAGTTTGGCTGGGGCTGGGTCTGAACCCGCCACCCTCGGCATATGGGGCCGGCGACCTACTCACTGAGCCACAGGCACCGCCCAAATATAATTATTATTTTTTTTAATACAGAGTCTTACTTTGTGACCCTGGGTAAGAGTGCTATGGCATCATAGCTCACAGCAATCTCAGATTCTTGGGCTCAAGAATCCTCTTGCCTGAGCCTCTCAAGTAGCTGGGATTACAGTCATCTGCCACAATACCTAGGTAGTTTTTAGAGATGGGGTCTTGTTCTTTCTCAGGCTGGTCTCGAACTCCTCAGCTCAGGCAATCCATCCACCTCAACCTTCCAGAGTGCTGGGATTACAGGCGTGAGCCACCACGCCTGGCTCAAGATTGAGCCCAAGAGTTTGAGGTTCCTGTGAGCTATGATGCCATGGCACTTTACCAAGGGTGGCACTCTGTCTCAAAAGAGCCATATACAAATGCTAGTCATTTTTGGTAAGGGATGTAGAATCTCAAATAGGAGATGATATGAACCTGAAGTAGGGATAGGTCTTGAAGAACAGTCCCCCAATCTATTCTCTTAACCATCCATATAGTCTGTCTTTTTTTTTGTTTTTGAGACAGGAAGATCGCTTGAGTCTAGGAGTTTGAGGTTGCTATGAGCTGTGATGATGCCACTGCACTTTAACCTGGTGACAGAGTGAGAGTCTATCTCAAAACAAAACAAAAAAAAAAAAATGTAGAAGAAAAGAATTTTTAAAAAGAAGGCAGGTGTGGTAGCTCAAGCCTATAATCCTGGGAGCATTCTGGGAGGCTGAGGTAGGTGGATTGCTTGAGCTCAGGAGTTCGAGACCAGCCTGAGCAAAAGTGAGACCCCTGTCTCTACTAAAAATAGAAAAACTGAGGTAGGGGACTTGCTTGAGCACAAGAGTTGGAGGTTGCTGTGAGCTATGATGCCACAGTATTCTACCCAGGGTGATAGCTTGAGACTCTTGTCTCCAAATAATAATAATAATAATAATAAAAGAGAAAAACATAAACTTCGAAACCTTTCATTCGTTCAGGAAATATTTGCCAATCACCTATACTGTGCCAGGGATCATCCAGAGTTCTAAGAATTCTGTGGTGAACATAGTCTGAGATTTCATGGAATTTATGGAGTTGAAGGAAGGTAAAATTAAGCAAATACAAAGAAGAATAATTTGAAAATGTGAGTACTATGAAGCAAAGCAGTATGGTGCTTTGGGAAAGCATACTAGGAACTTGCCCTGATCTAGAGATCAGAGAGTTTACATGAAGAAGTATCATATCCCAAGAAATGAAGGATAAGTTGGAGTTAACTAGATGAGGAAGTGGGAAAAGAAAGCTTTATGTAGAAGGAAGAGCATGGTCAATGCTAGACTATATGCAGGTAGAACTTTCAGTCTGTAGTAGCAGATACTTAATTCCTCATAATTAAAGAGAGTGCTGAGAAAGTGCTGTTATTATTCCCATTTCATAGATGGGAAGACTGAGGGCACAGAGAGGTTAAATAACTTGCCCAAGGTTGCACAGATAGTAAGCTGTAGAGCCCTAATTTGAATTAGGAGCCTTAACTCCAGACCTCATGCTTTTATTTTATTATTATTTTTTTATTTTTATGAAACAGAGTCTCACTTTGTTGCCTTCATTAGAGTGCTGTGGCATCACAGCCTGGCATCACAGCTCACAGCAACCTCAAACTTTTGGGCTTAAGTGACTCTCTTACCTCAGCCTCCCAAGTAGCTGGGACTACAGGTGCCTGCCACAACGCCCGGCTATTTTTTGTTGCAGTTGTCGTTGTTTAGCTGGCCCAGGCCGGGTTCGAACCCGCCAGCCTCAGTGTATGTGGCTGTCGCCGTAACCATTGTGCTATGGGCACCGAGCCAGACCTCATGCTTTTAGCCATTATGCTCTACCACCTTTCTCCTATCTCTTACCATTTCGGTCTGTTCTTCATACAGTTAGTTTTCTGAAACAGCCCTGATCATGTTCCTTCCCTTTACCTTTTCCCTTTAGAAACCTTAATTATCTTCCCCTCACCTACAGGATAAAATATGAATTTCTTAGCATGAGGGAAGTGCTTCAATTTAGTACCACTTATCCTTCCTATCATCTGATGCACCTTTCTAAAACTGCATGCCATCGTTCAACTATAATATGCTTTGTCTTTGTACATGCTATTTTCTCTGCCTAGTATGGTTTTTTTATTTTTATTTTTCAAGAGACAAGATCTCGTTCTGTTGCCCAGGCTGGAGTGCAGTGGCTATTCACAGGAGCGATCCCACTACTGACCAGCACTGGAGTTTTGACCTGCTCCATTTCCAACCTGGGCCAGTTCACCCGTGCTGTTTTCTCTGCTTAGTATTTTTTTTTTTTTCGAACTTCTCTTTTGGTGGTATCTTACTCATCCTATTCATACTTTAAGTATCCAGCTTAAATGATGCTTCCTTGGTAAAATTTGGCCCATCACTGCATCTGGAGTTTAGTCAGTCCTTCACAATTCCTCTCTAAACTAGTGCCTTCTGCTGTTTTCCCATCCTGAAGTCTTTTCACCAAAGCAAGAATTTTAGTGGTCTCTAGCTCCCCACCTTTGCCACACTCCTGTATGCTAAGAGCCAATGTTCCACCTCTGCAGTGCCTTTCAAATTTACCTTTCTTTTTAGTTCTTATTGCTCTTGCTTTGACAGTGCAGTTTTCTTTCTACCTCTACAACTGCTACCTAACTCCATTCTTTACTTCCATTCTTTACCACAGTGTAGCCAGAATCATCTTTTTACAAGCCCTCATAGCATACCATTCTCCTGCCCAGGATACTTCATTGCCTCACTGCTCTTTACAAAGTCACTCCCGGTCTCGTTCTATTGCTCAGGTTGGTCTCCACTAGCCTTGCCTGTGTTATTTTACCTTCTGTTCAGCCTGCCTCACGCCCATGTTCCTCGGCCTCTTAATGTTTCTTTCTCCATAGGATTATAAACCCCAGTTTAAAGACTGTAATTGGACCAGCCTGGGCAACATAGCAAAATTTCTATTGCTACAAAATATGGGAAAATTAGTTGGGCATGGTGGTGTACACCTTTAGTCCTGGCCACTCAAGAGGCTGAGTCAAGAGGATCACTTGAGCCCAGGAGTTTGAGATGACAGTGAGCTATGATTGTGCCACTGCACTTCAGCCTAGATGACAGAGTGAGGCCTTGTCTTTTTTTTTCTTTTTTTGAGACAAAGTCTCAAGCTGTAGCCCTAGGTAGAATGCCTTGGTATCACAGCAATCTCAAACTCTTCGGATTAAGTGATTCTCTTGCCTCAGCCTCGTCCTTGTCTCTTAAACAAATAAAGAATTATTCATCTTTGAATTCCCAGCATATTATGTAAAGATATTTCTTTCATGTTTATAGTTAAATATCCCTGATAAATTTCATAAATTCTAAGTAAAGAGTAAAATACCTTATGTATTTTGGAGAATTTGTATATCATAAAAAAGAGCTTGGCCCGGGCAGTGCCTGTGGCTCAAGGAGTAGGGCGCCAGCCCTGGCCAAAAACTGCAAAAAAAAAAAAGAGCTTTGCCCTAAAAGGAGGGAAATTTCAGTTATTTAGGAAAATTGCTGTGCGCAACTTTGCACTTCTCAGTCATGCCAGATATGTGGGATTTATTCTATATAATTACGAAGTTACTTAGCATCTTTAAAAATGGGGATACCCTTTTCATGAGCTGTGGCAGAAACAGTATGAATAATGAATGCAGAAGTGCTTTGTGTACATAAAGGCCTGTACTGATTAGAAAGATACGGAATGATATCTCAAAGTAGTTGTGATTTGCATTTCTCTGATGATTAAAGATGATGAGCATTTTTTCATATGTCTGAAGGCCGTGTGCCTGTCTTCAGAGAAGTTTCTCTTCAAGTCCCTTGCCCAGCCTGCGATGGGATCCCTTGTTCTTTTCTTGCTAATGCGTTTGAGAGACTAGCCTATATCACAAAATCCCAAGACCAGAGATGTTGGCGTGGATGTGGAGAAAAGGGAACACTTTTGCACTGCTGGTGGGAATGCAAATTAATACATTCCTTTTGGAAAGAGATATGGAGAACACTTAGAGATCTAAAAATAGATCTGCCATTCAATCCTGCAATCCCTCTACTGGGCATATACCCAGAAGACCAAAAATCACACCATAATAAAGATATTTGTATCAGAATATTTATTGCAGCCCTATTCATAATTGCTAAGTCATGGAAAAAGCCCAAGTGCCCATTGATCCACGAATGGATTAATAAATTGTGGTATATGTACACCATGGAATATTATGCAGCCTTAAAAAAAGATGGAGACTTAACCTCTTTCATGTTTACATGGATGGAGCTGGAACATATCCTTCTTAGTAAAGTGTCTCAAGAATGGAAGAAAAAGTACCCAATGTACTCACCCTTATTATGAAACTAATGTAGGACCTTCCCATGAAAGCTATAACCCAGTTACAACCTAAGAATAGGGAGAAGGGGGAAAGGGAGGGGGGAGGTGGGTGGAGGGACGGGGATTAATGGGATTACACCTGCGGTGCATCTTACAAGGGTATATGTGAATCCTAGTAAATGTGGAATGTAAAGGTCTTAGCAAAATAACTAAGAAAATGCTACGAAAGCTATGTTAACTAGTGTGATGAAAATGTGTCAAACGATCTACGAACCAAGTGTATGGTGCCCCATGATCATACTAATGTACACAGCTATGATTTAATAAAAATAAAAGAAATAAAAAAATTACTATTTACGAACTTAATAAAATTTCATAATCACTGTAAAAAAAAAAAAAGAAAGAAAGATACAGAATGTTGGCCTAGTATTCCTAGCACTTGGGGAGGCTGGGTGGGAGGATGTCTTAAGGTCAGGAGTTCGAAAAAGATATAGGATATAGCTGAGGTGTGCTGGAAAAGAGCACAAGCTTTTAAAGACTACACTTTGAAATCTGGCTCTGCCACCCTGGTGGTTGACCTGGAGGCAGATATTTTCTTCTTACTGAATCTTAGGTTCCTAATCTGTAAAATTGAAATAAACATGCTTGCCCATCAGGGTTGGGCGGGGGGAGGGGGGAGCTGTGGTTAATTGAGATCTGAGACACAGCCTTCCTTCAATTCTTGAAGTCTGTCCAAATGTTAGGGTTTTGTTTTATCAAGTACATGTCAGACACCATTCCGGCTTACTTCACTTGCAAGTAACATGTTAACAAGTTTGATTCTTGAATCAATCTAGCTTCCTATTTAGAGGCCCAACAGGTGTTAATGTTAGTGTTGGTTCATTTTTATCAGTGGTTAAAGGCATTCTGGTGTGGTAGAAAGAAAAATAGACTTGGAAGCAGAAAGACATGGGTCTCAGTGCTGTGTAGGATGGGAGAAGATAAAGCTGGGGTGGGGGCAGGTATAGAAAGCTACTTTTCTTTAGGCTATTTAGGTAGATGTAGTTATAAATTGCACTGTGTGGCTTTTATTTGTGAAAAGCTACCGTGTAATGCCTTGAGGGTAGTTCCAATCACCTTTCATTATATGCTGTGTTAAGTTGGTACTACCAGTTTCCAAGGCCACCTCCTTTCATCAGAAGATTAATGAAGCATCCACCTGTGCCTCACTTTGGGGCCAGGACCCAGTAAATTAACAAAGTGTCTGTTCCTAGGAAATTTGCTATTTTATTGGAAACAAAAACCTAATTGGTGATATTTTAACCAGATTCTTTAAAAAAATTATTTGTAAAATTATTTGGGGGGCTATAAAAGTGGTTTTTATTTGTTTGTTTGTTTGTTTTGGACACAGTCTCACTCTGTTCACAGCAACCTCAAACTCTTGGGCTTAAGCAATCCTCTTGCCTCAGCCTCTCCAGTAGCTGGGACGATATGTGTGTGCCACCATGTCCAGCTAGTTTTTCTATTTCTAATAGGGGGTCTCCTTCTTGCTCATGCTGTTCTTGAACTCCTAAGCTCAAGCAATCCATCTCCCAGAGTGTTAGGATTATAGGCGTGAGCCACTATCCCCAGCGCATGAGTTTATTTTATATTAGAGATTGGGAAGAGAATTGGAGGAAGAGATAGGAAGAAAGAAGAGAGCAGGGAGCAGGGAGTGAGAGAAGGGAAGACGCCAGGGGAGAAAGAAAGAGCAAGAGAAGGGCGTGACATCCCAAAGAAAGGAAGGAAGAATGCTTGCCTGTAAATTTTTTTTAGAGATAGTGGCTCTGTCATCCAGGCTGGAATGCAGTGGCAAGATCAGAGCTCACTGTAGCTTTAAATTCTTGGGTTCAAGGGATCCTTCTAAGCAATCCTCCTGCCTCACCCTACTATGTATCTGGGACTATAGTGTGCTACTTTGCCTGGCTAATGGGTGGTGGGTTCAAACCCAGCCCCGGCCAAACTGCAACCAAAAAATAGCCGGGCATTGAGGCAGGCGCCTGTAGTCCCAGCTGCTCTGGAGGCTGAGGCAAGAGAATCGCATAAGCCCAAGAGTTAGAGGTTGCTGTGAGCCGTGTGACGCCACGGCACTCTACCCGAGGGCGGTACAGTGAGACTCTGTCTCTACAAAAAAAAAAAATAATAATAAATAAATAAATAATTTTTTTGTAGAGATAGAGTCTCACTTTGTTGCTCAGACAGGTCTTAAATTCCTGGCCTCAACTGATCCTCCCATCTTGGCCTCCCAAAGTGCTGGGATTATAGGCCCAAATTGCCACACCGGGCCTTGTTTTGATCAGATTCTAGGGAGACTAATTGTATGGCAAGATTAGTTGTCATTGTTAACGATTGGTATCCTGCAAAAATAACCATAGGAATTGCCGGAGATTTAGATCTGATTTAACCCAATCCCCTTCTTTTAGAGACCCTAGTTTGGGTCTCAGTAACTTTTCTCTGTCACTTCCCTAAGCCACATAGCTAGTAATTGGCCAATCCAGAAATTATATCCAGGGGCTTTCAACACTATGGAAGTTGTCTCTAGGAGTTTCTGTCCCTTTTTTTTTTTTTTTTTTTTTGTAGAGACAGAGTCTCTCACTTTATTGTTCTCAGTAGAATGCCGTGGCATCACACAGCTCACAGCAACCTCCAACTCCTAGGCTTAGGTGATTCCTTGGCCTCGGCCTCCCAAGTAGCTGGGACTACAGGCGCCTGCCACAATGCCCGGCTAGGAGTTTCTAGTCTTTTACAGTAAAACTGTTCTCCTTCATTTCAGTTTGTTTGCCTTGTATTCTGCGTTAGTGAGTAAACATTGTGCTAGCTATCTTGCCTATTGGGACATTTTATTTTTCTCCTCTGTGACAGTGAAACTGGGTAAAGAGGTTCTTAGGTATTTTATAGAAAGGCCTTCTTGAGGGAAAACTGAGTAGGCCTCTTGGATGTTATAATGAATCCTCTCTGGATTTTGATTTGTCCTATGCTCTTCTCCCCTGGAAGCCTCAGGGTTACTAACACTACCTCATTAATCAGCCATTACCTTCAGGAGAGAAAGAAAGAGCCCATGATGCTAACAGTCCTTCCCTCCAGCACTGGCCTTTCCTTTCAGCCTCCCTTTCTCACCCCTGAATATCTCCCAGCATCCCTCTTAGTAGAAGACTTCTTTTTGTCATCATTGTTGTCGTTGTGAGACAGAGTCTCACTGTTGTCGCCCTCATAGAGTGCTGTACTGTCACAGCTCACAGCAACCTCCAACTCTTGGGCTTAAGCAACTCTCTTGCCTCAGCCTCCCAAGTAACTGGGACTACAGGCGCCTGCCACAATGCCCAGCTATTTTTTTTGTCATTGTTGTTTTATCAGCCCTGGGCCAGATTCCAACCTGCCAGCCCAGGGGCTTGTGGCCAGTGCCCTAACCATTGATCTATGGCCACTGATCCATTAGACGACTTATTTGGTGCTCACTGCTTCAGAGAAGTTTTGATCCTTCAATGTTTGTAAAGTGCTTGCACTCTAAGGAAAAAAATTGTTTAACAATTGCTTTTTAAATTAGAGCTGTTAGATTTTTTTTTTTGGAGACAGAGTCTCACTTTGTTGCCCTTGGTAGAGTGCCATGGCGTCATAGCTCAAGCAACCTCAAACTCTTGGGCTTAAGCGATTCTCTTACCTCAGCCTCCCAAGTAGCTGGGACTACAGGCACCTGCCACAACGCCCAGCTACTTTTAGAGACAAGGTCTCAGTCTGGCCCATAGTGGTCTCAAACTTGTGAGCTCAGGTGATCTGCCCGCCTCAGCCTCCTAGAGTACTAGAATTACAAGCCACCAAATCTGGCCAGCTGTTAGATTGTTATGATTAAAAAGCTGATTTTTATGAGAAGGTAGAAGTACAAGGCTTCTTTGAACCACTGAGAATGTGCCAGCTTTTACTCATTTATTCAGTGATCATCTATTTAAGAGCTGTAGAGAATAATGCAGTGTCAAGGTAGATGACAACTCACTACTTGTATTACTAAGTCATTTAATTCAGTCTGTTAATTCTTGAGCCTCAGATTTCCTTATCTTTAGAAGTGCCCAGTGCAATGCCTTTGAGTCTTTTCTCTGCTACGTTATGTCCTAGCATAATAAATGTCTAAAGACTATCATTATTGTTGTTGCTGTTACTGTTGGTAATTAGTAGCTAACATTTAATGAGCATTTACAGTGTACCAGGCACTATCCTAAACACATCCCATGCTTTGTTTTGTTTAATCTTCATACTAACCCAATGAGGTAAATACTGTGGTTATCCCTATTTTACAGAAAAGGAAAATGAGAATTAGAAAAATGTAAATGTAATTAGAAAATGTGACCTTGCCTAAGGTCTCATAAAGAGTATGTGTTGGAGCCAAAATTTCAGCCGACTTGGGTATTATCCCCAGAGCTGTCCTCTGCAGTCCTCTTATCTAATCCTCAGGACAGTCTATAACTTCATAGGCCTGCCTGGCAGGGTGGAGGGTTTCGGTAAAGGCAAATATGACTCTAGACATAAAGCCAGGCCAGGTCATAGAAGGCCTTGAATGCCAATTTAATTATATTAGAATCATCACATTTCTTGGTGGTCCCAAGAGATTTGCTGTTTTCTGATCTTTTTTGTCTAAACTTTAAAAAACTGTAACATAGGCTTGGTGCCTGTAACTCAGTGGTTACAATGCTGGCCACAGGCACTGGGGCTGGCAGGTTCAAACCCGGCCTGGGCCTGCTAAACAACAACAACAAGAAAAAAATAGCCAGGTGTTGTGGTGGACACCTGTAGTCTCAGCTACTTGGGAGGCTGAGGTAAGAGAATCACTTAAGCCCAAGAGTTTGAGGTTGCTGTGAAGTGTGATACTACGGCACTCAATCAAGGCGACATAGTGAAACTCTGTCTCAAAAAAAAAAGTAGCATACATTAAAAAAATATATAGTATATTGTTTTTAAACAAGAATAATAAATGAATACCCATATGCCTACCACCCAGCTCAGGAGATAGAACATTACCAGACCCTTTGAAAATTCCCTCTGAGCTCCTAATCAGTCACTACCTACCTCCAACCTCTATCTAAACTCTCTTCTTCTTTTTTCAGACACTATGTTGCCCTGGGTAGAGTGCTGTGGCATCACAGCTCACAGCAACCTCCAACTCTTGGGCTTAGGCGATTCTCTTGCCTCAACCTCCCAAGTAGCTGGGACTACAGGCACCCCCACAACACCCAGCTATTTTTTTGTTGCAGTTGTCGTTGTTTTAGCAGGCCCGGGATGGGTTCGAACCTGCCAACTTCGGTGTATGTGGCTGGCTCCGTAACCACTGTGCTATGGGTGCTGAGCCTGAATTCTCTTCTTGAATTATTTTGTTAGTCATTTCTTACCTTTTTTTTGTTTTTTTTTTTTTGAGACAGAGTTTCACTCTGTTATCGACTACTATGGTGTCATCATAGCTCACAGCAATCTCAAACTCTCGGGCTCAAGTGATCCTCCTGCCTTAGCCTCCCAAGTAGCTGGGACTATAGGCGCCTGCCACAATGCCCAGCTAATTTACTTTTCTTTTTTTCTTACTTTTTCTAAAATGGATGTGTTACTCCTTTTCCTGTCTTTAGGGGACGATGAGCAGAAGCTTGCAGAGTAAGGCAGGAGCTATGTGGGCTGCCTGCTGCCTGTCTAGGCTGTGAGAAGGGGTGGGGAAGTTCTGCTGCTGCCACAGAGAGGGGGAAGCAGAGGGAGAGGCTGGAGAAACTGGCCAGGCTCCCTGAGCTGTCATGAAGAGCTGGCCCAGAAACTTGGCAACTTTGCAGAGATGTTCCAAAGGAGAGTTTAGCCCCTGGAAAGCTGCACAGCTAGAAGCTGTTGCCTTGAGTTTAGAGTAAGGGACAAGTCTGAGGAGATCTCTCTTATTCTTGAGATACAGCGTCACTCTCTGCCCAATCTCTGTCAAGCCCTTCCTGTCAGGGCTAGGAAGCTTTAGGGCTGATGCCATGTGTGCCCAGGGCCATTTCAGCAGGCCTGCCTCCTATTTTTCACCTCATACATTTTCTGAGTGTTGATTACACCAGACTTTAACTTATGTTTGCCATTTCGCTTTTCTGTGAAAGTTTTGTTATTGCTTTGCTTTTGCTTTTGTGGCATTCCTTTGAATAACAACTTCCCTTTCTACTAATAGCAACTGCTCAGCAAATTTCAAATAATACTGTGGGAATAGGCTACAGGGCCTGGGAGAAGCAGGGGGGTTATAGGCATTTCTGCAGCAATGGGCCTTGATCTGACCCCCACCCCCACCTTTTCCCTACCACTTACCCCAGTCATTGTCTGGCTGGAAGGATGAACTTGGAAACCTACCATCCAGGTATAGTTCAGTGGGGCAGATTTAAGAAGCCCTCGTATGCTAGGCTCTATGGGGATCAGAGAGAGAGAGATGAAACTGATTGTGCACTTGAGGAATTTATATTCTAGATGTGCAGACAAGACTTTCATGCATATACACCTAAGGCAGTACCAATGCCAAATGCAAGATGTAGATTCATTTTTCTGATCACCAATGTAATATATGGGTTATTAAAAATATGGCCAGCTATGGTGGTTCACACCTGTAATCCTAGCCCTTTGTGAGGCTCAGGCAAGAGGATCACCTGAGGCCAGGAGTTTGAGACCAGCCTGGGCAACATAGTAAGATCCTGTTTCTACAAAAATATTTTTTTTTTTTGTAGAGACAGAATCTCACTTTATGGCCCTCAGTAGAGTGCCGTGGCCTCACACAGCTCACAGCAACCTCCAACTCCTGGGCTTAAGCGATTCTCTTGCCTCAGCCTCCCGAGTAGCTGGGACTACAGGCGCCCACCACAACACCTGGCTATTTTTTTTTTGGTTGCAGTTTGGCCGGGGCCGGGTTTGAACCCGTCACCTTCGGTATATGGGGCCGGCGCCCTACTCACTGAGCCACAGGCGCCGCCCACTACAAAAATATTTTAAAAATTAGGCTCAGTGCCTGTAGCTCAGCGGCTAGGGTGCTAGTCATGTATACCAGAGCTGGTGGGTTCGAACCCAGCCCAAGCCTGCCAAACAACAATGGCGACTACAACCAAAAAATAGCTGGGCGTGTGGCAGGCGCCTGTAGTCCCAGCTACTTGGGAGGCTGAGACAAGAGAATTGCTTAAGCCCAAGAGTTAGAGGTTGCGGTGATATGTGATGCCTCGGTACTCTACCGGCATAGTGAGACTCTGTCTCAAAAAAAAAAAAAAAAATTAACTGGGTGTGGTGGCATGAATGAATGCAAATATAGAAGTAAGTGTCTATGGCCAAGTGTCTTTCACAATCTGTTTCTCCAACATAACTGCGATTACCTGTTAAATATTTGAGAAATTTGGATTTGAGCTGGACCCTAAAGTAAAATCCAAACAGACCAACTGATGGGAAGAAAGCAGGCTGACTGAGGATCCAGTCTCCAAGAGGAGTACCCTCTCACCCACGAATGGTGAACCAACTTCTGCCTAGATGCCTTAGTGAGAAGCGACAAAACTGCCAAATAGTAATTAACCCTTACGAAGCACCTACCTTATGCCTTCTCTGCTAGCCAGTGTGGTGGGGACCTTATAGATATTATTGAATTAATCCTCCATCACTTTGGCCAAGTTCAGTGACTTATACCTGTAATCCTAGCACTCAGGAGGCTGAGGTGGGAGGATGGCTTGAGCTCAGGAATTCGAGACCAGACTCAACAAGAGTGAGACCACATGTCTACTAAAAATAGAAAAACTAGCTGGGCACTGTGGCAGGTGCCTGTAGTCCCAGGTACTCAGGAGGCTGAGGTAGGAGAATCACTTGAGCCTAGGAGTTTGAGGTTATTATGATCTAGGCTAATAATGCCACAGCACTCTAGCTTAGGTAAGAGAGTGAGACTCTGTCTCCCTGCCCCCCCCCCAAAAAAAAAGTCCTCATCACCTTATAATGGAGAGGTCTTTATCCTTATTTTACAATGGAGATACCAAGGCTCAGAGTTCAGTTCTGCCATTTACTGGCTGTGTGATCTTGGGCAAATTATTTAATCTCTGAGGCTCAATTTTCTTATCCCTAAAGTTGAGTTGATAATAGTACCTACTTCATAATGGGAGTTTTAAGATTAAATTAGTACACATTAGGTCCATAGAATGGTGTCTGTTACATAGTATGCACTTAGTAAGCATCAGGTACTATACATACTCTGTTTTCCTCTTGCTCTGACAGCCTCTTCATCTCTTCGGTGTAGTTTTGTGTATTATCCTTCACACTTTCCTCCCCTATATAGTTCCTCCCTCTGTTGCTTCCTTTCAGTTGTTTTTTTTTTTTTTTTGGAGACAGGTCTCACTCTGCTGCCTAGGCCAGAGTGTCATGGTATGAGCCTGGCTCACATCAACCTCCAACTTCTGAGCTGAAATGATCCTCCTGCCTCAGCCTCCTGAGTTGCTGGACCTACAGGCCCATGCCAGGATGCCTGGCTAATTTTTCTATTTTTAGTAAAGACTCAGTCTTGCTCTGCTCAGGCTGGTCTCAAAGCTTTGAGCTCAAGGGATCCTCCCACCTCGGCCTCCCAGAGTGCTAGGATTATAGGTCTAAGCCACCTTAACTGGCTTCTTTTCTGTCCTTTATCCTCTCTCCACAGTGCCTCTCAGTCCCCTTCTTTCCATTCTCCTATCCTACCCTCTTTACTGTTCTCATTGCATCTCTTATCTATTGTGGAAGCCTCCTGACTCACCTCCCTGCTCTAAGTCTCATTCATTTATATGTCAAAATAAACTTGGGACACAGTTCTCATCGTACTACGGGCTCTGTGTTAAAAACAAACAAGTAAACTTTCAAACTAGATTCTTCGAAGTTCAAGATTCTCCAGCTCTCTGACCCCACTTTACCCTTCAAAGACTTTTCTCCCACTGTTTCTATACCTCCTCTCTGCTTCACCCACCTTCTTCCCCACTCCTCTCTCCATTTCCATCAGGGTTGTACCTGTTTCAAGATCTAAATTAAAATGATACTTCATTTTCTTAATCCTTTCTTACTTTCAACTGTTCAGAATTTTTCTTTACATCTTTTGTGGAAGTTAGCATATGCCATCTTGAAACATAATTTTTGGGTCATATTTCTCATTTCTTTTGCAGATGCTGGATTTAATTCATCTTTATATACTCCCTACAGTGCCCTATAGCAGCGTCTTGCACATAGTAGGTGCTCAATAAGTGTGGTGTAAGATAAGGGGGTTCCTGTTAACTATCTGGTGGGTTTCCCTTAACAGCCTTGGTGAGGGTCACTGTTCAGTGGGTGGAAACGCTGTGGTTTTGTGTTCTGAGAGTCAGACATCTTTTCCTTTCTGCCATG
The DNA here is from genome assembly GCF_027406575.1 of Nycticebus coucang. NCBI lineage: Eukaryota > Metazoa > Chordata > Mammalia > Primates > Lorisidae > Nycticebus > Nycticebus coucang. The sequence continues at coordinate 65,033,923 of NC_069793.1, read as the reverse complement.
TAGGGGAGGCAGCGCCCACAGGTCCCAGTGCCTGCATCTAATCTGTTAAGGGCTCCAGCCTGCTGTACTCGGTCCATGCCTTGGCCCCTCGGCCCCTCCCCACAAATGCTCAGCGGAACAGGGGATTAGGTTCTGGCAGCACAGCTGGGATTTTGGCGGCCATTCCACAGTCAACAATAGCACGCAGCACCCGGACAGGACAGGACAGCGCAGGCCTGCACTCCAGGGCCAGAATCTGCCTGGGTTTCTTGTTTGGGGGGCCCAGGGGGAGGAGCGGGCACAGCTCGGCATCCTGGCCTTGCCACGCAGAAGGTACGGGCTGGAGAGATTCCCTCGGGAATGGGTTTGGGGGGTGGCCATGTCCCAGGGACAGCAGCGCGCCCATGAAGGAGGCAGGCGCTTTGTGTGCAAGAGCGGCATGCGTGTACTTAAAGACAAGGCTGCCCTGGAGCCGGCAGGAAGCTGCCCTGGTTAAAAGGGCCTGTGTTTTTTGCTTGCTTTTCAAAGCCTCTGTTCTCCGGTCTTCCTCCCTGCCCTGCTCCACTGCGGGCAGGAGCTGATCTAATCATCAGGACAACCCTTGGCCTACCCTTCTCTTGCTGGCCAGAGAGATGGACAGGCTGTCACTACAGCCTTAAGCCCTGGGTGGCAAGCAGAGTGAAGGGGGAGTGTCTGGGTTCTCAGGTTTATCAGGCCGGCCACTGTGAGATGTGTTTTTGTGTATTTATGCCACAGCTTGGCTTGGCTCTTGCTGCTGTTGCAGTTCAGTAATTTTGCCTGCCTGCTCGTGCCCCGCTCCCGTCCCACCCCACGCCATCCTGTTCTCTTGTTTGTGGACCAAGCCTCTAGCTTACCCCTCCTCCAGCGCACCCGCTCCCCTGGCCCCACCCCTGCTGAGAGTTCCCTGCTTTGCTGCGCTCCCAGTTCGAGGAAGCTTGCTTACTGTGCCTTTAAAGAAAGCAGACTCCTGGCTGTGACGCACTTCTGGCTGTCAGCCAGGAAGATCGCTCCTGCCAGGCTGACTGAGAAGAAAACCCACAACTTTTCTTTTGTGTGTGGGGTTACTTTCCACTGGCCCCCCCTTCCTCCTCTCCTTTCAAGATTTAAATGCTAATGGCGGATTAAAACCTGTAGATACGTTTGGCTTTGGGAGTCTGGTAAGGCCCTCCTGCGCTGGGACTTTTTCCCCCTCACTCTTTCTCTGGGTTTTTGTTCAAACATGGACGAGAGGGTGGGGTGGATTCTCCCCCCTCACCTCCCTTTCCTGCGCCATCCTTAAAGGGGAGGGAGAGAAGAGGGAGAGCAAGTAAACATACTCAGAAGCAGGCGCTGGGGGCAGAGCTTGCCAACATCCGGGAGTTGGCGCCTTCCAGAGCAAAGGGTTGCTTTCTTTCCTTCTTGCGTAGATGTCAGCGTGTTTTTGTTCAGGGGGGGGAAGTGCATGAGCTCGCATGTTGAGCTGTTGAGACAGCTTAGGGGAAAGGAGTCTCCATTCCTGCCTGAGGCCCTGAGTGTGTATTCGGTGGTGGGCAGGGAAAACTAGTTTATTTGTCAGCTGGTAGGGACCGGGGTGTGTGTGTGTGTGAGAGAGAGAGAGAGAGAATGTGCGCGTGCACTATGTGGCTGCAGGCCCCACATCTGGTTCCTGATGGAGAGACCCTCCAGAGCAGGCAGGGAAGGGCCAGAAACCAGGGAATCTTGGTTTCCTCTGCAGTCCTTCCCTTGTTCCTCTCCAGAGCCTTGGTGTTCTGGGCTACAAAGAGGGGATGGTCTGGGTGTGAAGAATGGGGGCCTGGGTCCATAGCTATCCCTAGAATACATCCCGCTAGCTGCTTTGCCCCTGACCTCCTTGGGAGTACAGAGAAACTTTTTGTACTTAGACCAGTCTACTCAGAACTCCCCAGAAGTTGAAAAGATTGTGTTTTCCTTTCATGGCTTCTATTGGAGCTGCAGGTCCTTTAGCCTTCTCTGAGTCAGGGGATGCACCAGCAAGATTATTTCTCATTCTGTTTTTATAGCAAATTAGCCCATGGCAAGATGGCTTGGCCTTTGCTGGGTACCTGGGGTAACCTGCCAGGTGAGATCTGCTTGCTTACCTATGGCCCTAACATTCTCCCTTCCCAAGTTAGAGGAGGAGGAGCTCTGTAGTCATGATTTTCATTCTCTGGATGTGGATGTCTCTGAAATGGAGGGGGAGTATCTCTTTTAGAAAGGAGCTTTTAGGGTTCTCAGGGTTTTCATTCTCTGCATGTGGATGTCTCTCAAATGGGAGGGAGTATCTCTTTTAGAAAGGAGCACTGAAATTCTTCTGGCTATCAGCAGGCAAGGTCTTAAGACAGGTGGTGGTAAATTTTGCAACTGGGCATGGGTGTACAGATGGGCAGCCATTTCCTTTGTGAGCTGTGAGTCTGTGGGCCTTCGAAACTTTCTGGTAGAGATGGGGGTGGGGTTTGGGGAAGGACTCTTTGAGGTGGGAGCTTTGGACTCTGAAATTCTGGGTTGGGAGTTAGCACTAAAAGAATGAGGGTTCAGTGGAGGCAAGGGCCATGAGCTAAGAGATCAGTACAGTTTAGTAGTTCTCTGGGACCAAAGGTCACTTTGGTGTTGTCTTGAGATAGGGCTGGTATTCATGCAGGCAATAGCTGGCTAAGAGGCAGTCTCAAAGGAGCTGGCACTCAAGCCAGGGGTAGGGTAAGGAGAGCAGTGCTGCTGCAACTCAGACCCTCTGGCCTTTGGCCTATCATCTTGGCCTACTCCTAAAACTGAAGCTTTTTCAGAACAGACCCCAGAGCTGAGCAACCTGACCCTCTGGTCCTGTTCCTTGGGTCTGAGCAGGTGGTTTACATTAGCTTCAGCCCTGGTAGGAAACCATGGTTAGGCTTTAACTCTTTAAGATCCAGAGAGGATGCAAGCTAGTTGGCCATGTTTCTCTTTTGAGTGTCACTTTCCTTGTCCTGATAATGTCTTTCCTGGGAACATTGGGGAGTTACGGTAAATAGGGATTTAATTGGTCCTGATGTGGGAGAGCTTCATTATTTCAGTTTGGAAAATGTGGAGAGAATGCAGTGCCTTGGCTGCTTCTGTATCTTGGTTCCTTCTTGAGATGAGGGAAAAGAGAGGGTGCCTTATCAGCTCTTTGAAGCCTCTCTTTTGGATTCTGAGGGCATTTCTTCTTCAAAGAACCAGGTAGGTAGGATCTCTGAAGGTTCCCTTAGAGGGCCTGGCCTGCATTCTGGCGTTTTGTTTCTCTGTTGACGAGGGGTTATGAGGGTACCTGATCTAGTTGGGGTGGATCTCAGCAGATCCTTCTGTGAAATGGTTCCAGGCTACAATGGCAGGGATCTGTTTTTCCATCACCATCGTTCAGTCTTCTGGGTGGGGCCTGCCTCAGATTTCAGGGGGAGGGTGGGGAGGATAGTGCTCCCTCTGGCTAGGAGCCCTTGGGTTCCAAGCCAAAGCCTGCTTAAAGCTGTAGTCCTAGTGCCGAGGACTAGATTGAAACCAGTTGTATATCTATCATTTGTTACCCAGAGAAGAATGAATGTCTGGGCTGCCCTAAAGCCTCTCACCCTTATGTCCTATCTCTGAAGAAGTGCCCCTCTTATGGGCTTTGAGATAACAAGGTCCTTCAGAAGTTCTCAGTGTTGAGTATTGAATTCTTCCCATTTCTGTGCCTGGGGAGTACAGAAAAGGGCATTTAGCCTTGACACTAGTTTTCCTGAGTGGTGGAACTAGTTTTAGACAGGCTCTCCTGGGAGGACATGAGGGTTGTATGTTTTGCTTCTGAGATAAAGAGAAGAGGTTGGTTAAACCTCAGGACATTTTTAGCAGCACAGCTGTGAATATTTCAGAGGGGCAAGATCTACCTCCGGCTGCAAATAAAGTTTCTGACTAAAGTGTGGAGCCTCATCAAAAGAACTTTAGGTCTATAGGCAACAGTGAGGATGAGGGGGAGGTGATCTGGGCCTCATTTCCCTTGTTACTGAATAGCTAAGAGCCTTTTTTAAAAAAGACACTTCAGATGAGCATTTGGCTACTGCTGCCTTCATCACAAGGGTCAAGCATGGTCCCGCTAGCTTTAGGCTGGCCCACAACCAGAAAAGTCTTTTTTTTTCTTTTTTCTTTTTTCTGTTTTCTTTTTTTGTTGAGACAGAGTTTCACTATGTTGCCCAAGGAATAGACAGGCAGTGCCCTTGGATAGGCTGTACCTGGTGAAAGTCATCCAAGACTGAGGAACACAGGTCCCTGAGCTTCTCTACCCTCCTGAGACCTCCCTTAACTATTTTGCTTGCTCTTACTAAAGCCCAGGTGAATTGGCTCATTTAAAAGACTGTGATGTTTATATGACAGATGGAATCATGTTGGGTTTTGCGGGATCAGGAAGTACTTAATTACAATTAACAATTTAATTGTATTTGGCATTGAATTATTTTCTTCTGTTAGTGCTTCATGTATATTTAATTTTACTCCTCACCCTGCTGTAAGCTGGTCAAAGGCAGGGACCATGTCATTGTCTCCTATTTCCTAGGTAGCTTCCAGCATAGGAAGTTATTGGATGGTTGATAAGCAGGGTACACTTGGATAAGAAGGATGAAAAGTTGATAAGGAGTGAATTGTCAGATTTGTGTATCTCTTTCCCCTTGTAGACAGTGAGTGCCTTCTGGGCAAGAATAGCATCTGTCTTCATCCCTAACACCTTACACTGGAAGAAGTTTAGCAAATGTTGGTTTCACAGAACCCACACCCTAGGGATGCTGATACGTAGGAACATTTATAGGTGATGTGGCTGTTACTACTCTTGTCCACCTTCTAGAGCAGTGATTTTCAACCGTGGGACATTGGTGTGCTATGAGAGGATCTTAGGTATGCTGCGAAAATTTTTAAAGATTATTAAATTATTTTCAAAAGACATTCAAAGCACAGTTAAGTGTACCTATGAAAATTTAAAACTCTTAAAATCTATCATGCAAGTATATCATTGTTATAATAAATAAACCAGCTTATTTCTAAAATGGGTGTGGTATAGTCTTGAAAAATAAGGTTTTGAGACACATCCAAAGATAGTGCAATTTGACAAGGATTTGCTGATGACACTGATACATGTTAAAATCATCAAAAGTGGGTTTGGCGCCCATAGCTCAGTGTTTAGGGTGCCGGCCACATACACTGGGGCTGGCAGGTTCAAACATGGCCCAGTCCTGCTAAACAACAATGACAACTACAACAATAACAAAAACAACAAAATAGCTGGGTGTTATGGCAGGCACCTGTAGTCCCAGCTACTTGGGACACCAAGGCAAGAGAATCACTTAAGCCCGAAAGTTTGAGGTTGCTGTGAGCTGCGATGCCACTATGTTACCAAGGGAGACTCTGTCTCAAAAAAAAGAAAAAAAAATCATTCAGAGTGAATGAAGCCATATGACTTAGCAGTACCTCGTTGTACCTAATGTAGTAAGGAGGTGTATCTCGTAGTGACTGAATGTATGGTATGAGTTCTGTCTAGATTTGAAATTGTGAAGTAGTTGGACCCAATTATTTTGCAAATCCTAGTTTTTGAAATTTTTCCAAGTATGTTTAATTAATACCTATATTTCTTCTTTAAAATTATGAGTTATCTATTTACTTATTTTTATTATTTTTATTTATTAATTTATTTTTTGAGACAAGAATCTCGCTATGTCACCCCCAGTAGAGTGCCCCATCACAGCTCACAGCAACTTCCAACTCTTGGGCTTAAGTGATTTTCCTGCCTCAGCCTCCCAAGTAGTTGGGACTACAGGCACCCACCGCAATACCCAGTTATTTTTTTGTTGCAGTTGTTTAGCTGGCCCAGGCCAGGTTCGAACCCGCCACCTTTGGTGTATGTGGCTGGTGCCGTAACCACTGTGCTATGGGCGTCAAGCCTTATTTTTAATATTTTTGATTTGGCATTTTTTTATTACATAATGTTCAATTAAAGTGGACAAATTTTTAATAAAGAAACAAAAGTTAGAAGACAACACTAGTGTTTTGAATACTGTTTCATCCAGTATATCAGCAATTACATTAAAAACAGTTAGGGGTAGCGCCTATGGCTCAAGGAGTAGGGCACTGGCTCCGTATGCCGGAGGTGGCAGGTTCAAACCCAGCCTCGGCCAAAAACTGCAAAAAAAATAATAATAATAAAAATAAAAAATAAAAACAGTTGTCAATATAATGAAGATATATTTATCATTCAGTTTCATATGTAGTAGAGGAAATCCACCACATCCCACATGCACAATATGTGGTGAAATATTAGCAAATGAAGCTATGGTTCCTACCAAATTAAAGAAACGTTTACAATGCAGACTTTCCCACTCATCCAAAAAACCGGTGGAATATTTTATTTTATTTTATTTTATTTATTTATTTTTGAGACTCAGTAATACTAAAGAAGCAAAAATATGGACCAAATATGCAATGATATCAGATAAAGCACAAGAAGCGAGTTACACAGTTGCAGAAATCATAGCTAGGAGAATGAAATCTCATACAATTGCAGAATCTGTCCTTTTACTTCCCTGCTGTGCAGTTGTAAAAAACGATGTTTGGAAAAGCTGTCACCCTGGGTAGAGTGCAATGGCGTCATAGCTCACAGCAACCTCCAACTCTTAGGCTTAAGCGATTCTCTTGCATCAGCCTCCCGAGTAGCTGGGACTACGGGCATCTGCCACAATGCCCAGCTATTTTGTTTGTTTGTTTTTTGGTTGTAGTTATCATTGTTGTTTGACAGGCCCAGGCTGGATTTGAATCCATCAGCTCCAGTGTATGTGGCTGGTGCCCTAGCCGCTTGAGCTGCAGGCCCCGAGCCCGGTGGAATTTTTTTTTTTCCAGTTTCTGGCTGGGGCTGGGTTTGAACCCACCACCTCCGGCATATGGGGCCGGCGCCCTACTCTTTTGAGCCACAGGCGCCATTCTGGAATGTTTTAAATGACTTGCACTCAGTAATACTAGACAAGCAAAAATATGGACCAAATATGCAGTGATACCAGATAAAACACAAGAAGCGAGTTAGGCAGTTACAGAAATCATAGGTAGAATGAAATCTCATACAATTACAGAATCTGTCCTTTTATTTACCTGCTGTGCAATTGTAAAAATGATGTTTGGAAAAGAATATAAAAATGAAATTTTAAAAACTCTGCTTTCTTTTTTTTTTTTTTTTTTTTGCGGTTTTTGGCTGGGCTGGGTTTGAACCCACCACCTCCGGCATATGAGGCCGTTGCCTTACTCCTTGAGCCACAGGCGCCGCCCCTAAAAATTTTTCTTGGTGTATTAAAGATTTATCTCAACATATAGAATTTCAAGTAATACCTTACCTCAAAGAGGTAAACATGTTTGCAATTCAGTTGGACAAATTTACTGATACCAGTAGTAAACCCCAACTTAAAGCATTTAGTACATTTGTCTATAAAGAAAAGTCATAGAATAGTTTTTATTTTGTCAGACAACTCCAAACAACAACAAACGGACAAGATATATATATATTTTTTTTGTAGAGACAGAGTCTCACTTTACTGCCCTCGGGTAGAGTGCCGTGGCATCACACGGCTCACAGCAACCTCTAACTCTTGGGCTTATGCGATTCTCTTGCCTCAGCCTCTCGAGCAGCTGGGACTAAAGGCGCCCACCACAACGCCTGGCTATTTTTTTGTTGCAGGCCCTCGGCATATGGGGCCGGCGCCCTACTCACTGAGCCACAGGTGCCGCCCCCGGGACAAGATATTTTTTATTTGATCAATAATTATTTTAATTCTAATAACTTGTCTTGGGATTCTTGCATAAGTATTTGTACAGATGGAGCCCTGTCTATGTCTAGAGATATTGGAATTGTTACACTTGTGCAGAAAAGAATCCAAAAATTATTTTACATAGTTTTCTACACAGAGAAGTGCTAGCTTCAAAATCATTACTGCAGGCGGGCATGGTAACTCATGTGGCACTTTGGGAGGCCGCAGGAGTTCAAAACTAGCCTGAGCTAGTCAAGACCCCATTTCTAAAAATAGCCAGGCAGTGTGGTAGGTGCCTATAGTTCCAGCAACTTGGGAGGCTGAAGCAAGAGAATTCTTGAGCCCAAGAATTGGAGGTTGCTGCAAGCTATGACACCATGGCACTCTACCAAGGATGTCAAAGTGAGACTCGGTCTCAAAAACAAAAAATTAGTCCCTGAATTACAAAAGGTCCTAGACAACACTATTGAAATTATTAATTATATAAAAAGAAAGCCATTGCAGTCAAGATTATTTGCAGAATTATGTTCCTCCATGGATGCCTCTCTTAGGCAGCTTTTATTCCACACAGAAGTAAGATGGTTATCTCCAGGAAGAGTTCTATCAAGATCTTATGAATTGGGCCAGGTGAGGTTGCTCAATGCTGTCCTCCTAGCATTCTGGGAGGCTGAAGGCAGGTAGATTGCTTGAGCTGAGGAATTCAAGACCCTCTGAGCACTACTAAAAATAGAAAAACTAGACGGATGTTGTGGTGGGCAGCTGTTGTCCCAGCTTCTTGGGAGGCTGAGGCAAGAGGATCCCTTGAGCCCAAGAGTTTGAGGTTGCTGTGAGCTATGACATCACAGCACTCTACCGAGGGTGGCAGAGTAAGGTTCTGTCTCAAAAAAAAAGATCTTATGAATTAAAAGAAGAAACATTACTGCTTTGGAAGGAAAGAATTAAAAGAGAAAATGCAGTAGAAATGTTTGAACTAGTGAAAAGGTGTCAACTGGATAAATATTTTATTGGACACATTTTATAAACTTTAGATTTTTTACACACGAACTTTGAAAAATACTTTCCTGCACCAACACTTGGCATCATGTCTCTGGATTGGGTGAGAAATCCCTTTGTTTGTTTGTTTGTTTTTTAAGAGACAGAGTCTCACTTTGTCACCCTTGGTAGCGTGCCATTGCGTCACAGCTCACAGCAACCTCCAACTCCTGGGCTTAGGCCATTCTCTTCCCTCAGCCTCCCGAGTAGCTGGGACTACAGGCACCTGCCTCAATGCCTGGCTATTTTTTTGTTGCAGTTTGCCTGGGGTCAGGTTCGAACCCAGCACCTTGGTATATGGGGCTGGCACCCTACCCACTGAGCCACAGATGCCGCCCCAGAAATCCCTTAAGTGTGCATACATCAGCAAATTTAAATATTACAGAAGAGGAAGAGTTAACAGAAATAAGAAAGAGAGGATTGCAATTAAAATATTCAACAACAAGTTATCTCTCAAGGGTGAATTTCCAAATATTACCAAAAGAGCAATAGAAATACTTCCATCATATTTGTGTGAAATGTGGTTGAATACATTAAAATGAATAATATGAAAACAAAACAATTAAAAATCATCACAGCTAGAATCCTAGGAAGAAGATTTAAGAGTATGTCTGTCCAAAATTTGACCATGCAAAGAAGATATTCTAAAAAAAAGTTTAGCTCAGATATCTTATTAAATGTGAAATTATAACAAAAAATAAATACAAATACATTTTTAAAAGAATTTTAATTATCTATTACAAATTATAATAAATTGGTTTTTTTTTGTTTTGTTATGTTTTTTATTTTTGAGACAAGAGTCTCATTATGTCACCCTCAGTAGAGTGCCATGGCGTCACAGCTTACAGCAACCTCAAACTCTTAGGCTTAAGGGATCCTCTTGCCTCAGCCTCCCAAGTAGCTGGGACTACAGGTGCTGTCCACACACCTGGCTATTTTTTTGTTGCAGTTGTCATTGTTTAGCTGGCCCAGGCTGGGTTCAAACCCGCCAGCGTCAGTTCATGTGGCTGGTGCTATAACCACTGTGCTATGGGCGCTCAGCCTAGATTGTTTTGTTTTACTTTTGGCCATGATGGTGCATTTTGTTTGTTTTAGTAAATTGAAAAGGTGTATTCTTTTTTTTTGATCAACATAATTTAAGTGTGCCACAGAAGTTTAATGGTAGGTTCAAGTGTGCCATGAGATAGATAAAAAAGGTTGAAAAAGAGGCAGCGCTTGAGACTGTCTCAAAAAAAAAAAAAAAAAAGATTGAAAAACACTGTCCTAGAATAGTGACAAGACTGAGCACCTGTGGCAGGAGATGGGAGTAGGGCTGGAGTCCCCGTGAAATTGCAGGAATTGTAGGGGCTACTCAGAGTTGTTGGCAAGTATTTGGTCATTAGGTCTGTGGTCTCTTGGGTAGGTTGGTAGGCAAATGGGAGATTCCCAATGGGAAAGGAATTGGGGTAGGAATACCAGGACAAGTGCCAAATTTTCATTAAATGTTTCATGATAGCTTAGCGCCTGTGGCTCAAGCGGCTAAGGCGCCAGCCACATACACCTGAGCTGGTGGGTTCAAATCCAGCCTGGGCCCACCAAACAACAATGGCGGCTGCAATAAAAACATAGCTGGGCATTGTGGTGGACACCTACAGTCCCAGCTACTTGGGAGATGGAGGCAGGAAAATCACTTGAGCCCAGGAGTTGGAGGTTGCTGTGAGCTGTGATGCCATGGTACTCTACCCAGGGCGACAGCTTTGAGGCTGTGTCTCAAAAAAAAAAAAAATGTCTTATGAACTCTTCGGAATTCAACTTGGCCTCATCCAGAGACCTAGGTTTAGAGACCAGTCTTCCATTTGAACCATGCCTATCTTTGATATTTCTGTGGAAGATATAAACATCTAGAATTTGGAGAATTTACTCCAAGAACATGGCTATTTTTATTTTTTTTTTATTATTATTATTATTTTTTTTTGTAGAGACAGAGTCTCACTTTATGGCCCTTGGTAGAGTGCCGTGGCCTCACACAGCTCACAGCAACCTCCAACTCCTGGGCTTAAGCGATTCTCCTGCCTCAGCCTCCCGAGTAGCTGGGACTACAGGCGCGCGCCACAACGCCCGGCTATTTTTTGGTTGCAGTTTGGCCGGGGCCGGGTTTGAACCCGCCACCCTCGGTATATGGGGCTGGCGCCCTACCGACTAAGCCACAGGCGCCGCCCGAACATGGCTATTTTTAATTAAGTAGAATTTAGGTACCTGTAGAGAGAGGCAGAATTCAACCTTTCTGATTAAGAGCAGGGATTATTACATACCTACCATGTGACAGGCACTGTGCTATTTGCTTTATCTTTAAGCATGGCAATAACCAAAAGAGATATATGTGGATGCCATTTTGTGAATGAAGAAATAGACTAAAAGAAGTTTTTTTGAGATAGTCTCACTCTGTTGCCCAGGTTTGAGTACCATGGTGTCAGCCTAGCTCTCAATGACCTCAGATTGCTGGGTTCAAGCTATCCTCCTGCCTCAGTCTCCCAAATAGCTGGGACTACAGGTGTCTGCCCCAATGCCCAGCTGATGTTTTATATTTTTTAGTGGAGATGGGGCCTGGCTCTTTCTCAGGCTGATCTTGAACTCCTGAGCTCAAGGGATCCTCCTGCCTGGCCTCCCAGAGTGCTAGGATTACAGCATGAAGTACTGTACCCAACCCAGACTCAAAGAATTTATGTTTGGCTCAGTGGCTAGGGTGCCAGCCACATACACCAGAGCTGGCAAGTTCGAATCTAGCCTGGGCCTGCCAAACAACAATGACAACTACAACCAAAAAAATAGGCAGGTGTTGTGGCAGGCAGCTGTAGTCCCAGCTGCTTGGGAGGCTGAGGCAAGAGAATGGCCCAAGAGTTGGAGGTTGCTGTGAGCTGTGGTAGCATGGCACTCTACCAAGGGCAATATACTGAGACTGTCTCCAAAAAAAAAAAAGGAAGTTATGTCACTTGTCCAAGGTCACATGGTCATATGAAATCAGCGTTCAGATTCAGTCTGTCTGAAAAACTGTCTGTTCCATGTTTAAGGGTACCATGTCCCAAAGAGTAGCCTTGAAGGTCAGCTTTGAATGTTGTGTTTTCTGTGGAACTGAAAGATTGTATGGGAGCTGGTGGACATTGAATTACATGCAAAGCTCTTTACTGTCAGCTCTGACATGATGAGCTTTGTCGTAATTTTCATGTGTACTCTGTGCTTTCTCAAAATTCCCATAGTGCCTTGATCGATTAAGTGGTAAGGAAAGGGTGATTTAAGCGTTCAAAGCTGGTACATGGAACCAGTCCTCATCTACTTCCTGATCTGGGATATCTATTATGATTAACTGCCTTCTTCCTTTGGGTTCCAGGTGTATTGGGGTGACTGTGTAGTATCAGCAAGATGACACTCCATGCCACCCGGGCGGCTGCACTCCTCTCTTGGGTGAGTAATCTTCCTCTCTCTTGTCTGCTGTACTTCTCCGATGAAGGTTGAGAGGGTTAGAAGAGGAGTCAGGTCAGGCCCCTGTTTGCCCCTGTTGAGCAAACCTCAACAGTTTTCTAGGAGCCAGGGCTGTGTAAAGTCTTCTTATCTCCAGGCTAAGTAAGTAAAGTTTTCCTTTGGACAGCATGGAAATCCACTTTCATCTTCTCCTTGTGTGCATTTTTCTGACTTGAAAGGGTTGATGCTGAAAGGTAGAGTGCCATGGTGTCACAGCTCACAGCAACCTCAAACTCTTGGGCTCAAGTGATTCTCTTGCCTCAGCCTCCCAAGTAGCTGGGACTACAGGCGCCCGCCACAACGCCCAGCTATTTTTTTGTTGCCACTGTCATTGTTGTCCATCTGGCCTGGGCTGGGTTTGAACCCGCCAATCTTGGTGTATGTGGCTGGAGCCATAACCACTGTGCTACAGGCGCCAAGCCTGAACTTTATTTATTTTTTTGAGACAGACTTTCACTTTTCTCGCCCTCAGTAGAGTGCTGTGAAATCATAGCTCACAGCAACCTCCAACTCTTGAGGCAATTCTCTTGCCTCAGCCTCCCAAGTAGCTGGGACTACAGGTGCTTGCCACAGTGCCCGGCTATTTTAGAGACAAGGTCTCTCTCTTGCTCAGGCTGATCTTGAACCTGTGAGCTGAGGGCAATCCACCCATCTCGGCCTCCCAGAGTGCTAGGATTACAGCGTGAGCCACTGTGCCCAGCCATGATGCTAAACTTTAGTTAGACTGACTTACACAGGGACTTTGGTCTTCAAAGGCTTTTAGTCTTAGGACAAGGTTTCCCTTGTTCCCTTTACCATGTTTCTGTCTGTTGTCATTGTCTTCCTGTTATCTTTACTGTCATTACTTCCCCAAAATCCTTCTGCTAGGTCTTTTGTATATTTTTCTACCAGAGACAATGGTAAATGAAAAAAATAATACTGAGCATTAGATTTTTTTTTTTTTTTTTTTGTAGAGACAGAGTCTCTCACTTTACTGCCCTCGGTAGAGTGCTGTGGCATCACACAGCTCACAGCAACCTCCAGCTCTTGGGCTTACATGATTCTCTTGCCTCAGCCTCCCAAGCAGCTGGGACTACAGGCGCCCACCACAACGCCTGGCTATTTTTTTGTTGCAGTTTGGCCGGGGCTGGGTTTGAACCCGCCACCCTCCGTATATGGGGCCGGCGCCCTACTCACTGAGCCACAGGTGCATTAGATTTTTAAAGCTAGAGATGAGTGTGGGCTTTGCAGTTAGACAGCCCAGCATAGAATCATGGTGCTGGCCCTTGTGTGACCTAGTGCAAGATAGTGTCCTGGCATCTTCTTTTTTTTTTGGCCAGGGCTGGTTTTGAACCCACCACCTCTGGTATATGGGGCTGGCGCCCTACTCCTTTGAGCCATAGGCGCTGCCCCTGGCATCTTCTTTTTGAAATGAGAATAATTTTATATTAAAATACTTCATGTGGTTATTACAAGGATAAGATAATGTGTATTAAAAAACATTTAGCGTGCATATGTACCCACAAACACATAACACATAGCCATTTAGAACAATGTCAATAAATAATAGTTCTTTTTTCCTTTTTCTTTTCATTTTTTTTGGCCGGGGCTGGGTTTGAACCCGCCACCTCCAGCATATGGGCGCCGCCCATCCTTTTTCTTTTCTTTTTTTTTTTTTGAGACAAAGTCTCACTATGTTGCCCTCGGTAGAGTACTGTGCCTTCACAGCTCACGGCAACCTCAAACTCTTGGGCTTAAGCCAGTGGTTCTGGGGCGGCGCCTGTGGCTCAAGGAGTAGGGCGCCGGTCCCATATGCCAGAGGTGGTGGATTCAATCCCAGCCCTGGCCAAAAACCAAAAAAAAAAAAAAAAAAAAGCCAGTGGTTCTCAACCTTCCTAATGCCGTGGCCTTTTAATACAGTTCCTGTGGGTCATGACCGCTTAAACAATTCTCTTGCCTCAGCTTAAGGCTTATGCGATTCTCTTGCCCCATCTTCCTAAGTAGCTGAAACTATAGGCACCCACCACAACACCCGGTTATTTTTTGGTTGTAGTTGTCATTGTTTGGCAGCCCTGGGCTGGATTTGAACCCCCCAGCTCTGGTAGATATATGTGGCTGGCCCCCTAGCCACTGAGCTACAGGTGCAGAGCCATTCTTTTTCTTTTCTTTCTTTCTTTCTTTTCCTTCTTTTTTTTGCAGTTTTGGCCAGGGTGGGGCTTGAACCCGGCACCCCTGGTACATGGGGCCGGCACCCCACTCCTTGAGCCACAGGTGCCGCCCTCTTTTTTTTTTTTAAGACTCTTACTCTCTTGCCTGGGCTAGAGTATAGTGGTGTCAGCCTAGCTCATGCAATCCTTAGCCTCCTGAGTAGCTGGAAATACAGGCACATACTGCCAGGCCTGGCTAATTTTTTCTGTTTTTAGTAGAGACAAGGTTTTACCCTTGTTCAGGCTGGTCTCAAAGTCTTAAGCACAAGAGAGTCTCTCACCTTGGCTTCCCAGAGTGCTAATCTATGCCCAGCCAGTTCTTGATATTTCCTGGGCATGCTTTTTTTGTTAATTAGAGAATATTTTAAAGAAAATGAATTTTTAATTTCCAAATAAGGTAGATTTAATAAAGAAAGAAATATTGATCAAATCTCTAGTCAGGAAATGTATGTTTAGGGCAGTGCCCGTAGCTTAGTGGTAGGGTGCTGGCCACATACACCCAGGCTGGCAGGTTCGAACCCATCCCGGGCCTGCTAAACATCAATGACAACTGCAACAAAAAAGTAGCTGGGCGTTATAGCGGGTGCTTGTTGTAGTCCCAGCTACTTGGGAGGTTGAGAGGGAGAATCACATAAGCCCAAGAGTTTGTGAGCTGTGATGCCACAGCACTCTCCCGAAGGTGACATAGTGAAACTCTGTCTCCAAAAAGAAAAAAATAAAAAAGAAATATATGTGTAATGTGCAGAATTTTCTTTCTAGGTCTTCAATTTCTGAAATGAATGTACTTTTCAGTTGCATAGTTTAAAATGGGTATTTTTGTATTTATATTTTAATATATTTTGTATTTATATTACATTTCAGTATTTTGTATCTATATTAGAAACATTTTCTCTTCACTCCCCCCCCCCTTTCCTGGCTGAAAATGGCTGCTTGGGTTATGAGCTATGTCTCTAGTTCAATGGGGACAATTATGAATATTGGGGGCTCATATAGCCACATTGTTTTACATTGATTGTATATCTTTTTTTTAATGTAGGTTCTAGGCTTATTTTTACACTGACTACTACTGTTAGAGAGTATAGACACAAGACTAGGTTTTTTTATTTTTATTTTTTGGCAGTTTGGCCGAGGCTGGGTTTGAACCTGTCACCCTTGGTATATCACCCGCGTCCTACCCACTGAACCACAGGTGCCTCCCCTGACACAAGACTAGTTTTAACAGCAGATATTTGTATGCTTTTCTCAAAAATCATAACCACCATGCATTAAAATAGTTATATAGAATTTTTTTCAATTTTTTACAAGATAAATATTATAAAAGAATTTTTTCAATTTAAATAAAAGTTTTGCAGCTAAAGTGAATTTTAGCAGCCTGAAGTAACGTGGCTGTTAGGTTAACGAGAAGAGTGATATAGAGTGTACATACAAACTCAAGAATTAAAACTGTGGTTATAAGAATGATTACCTAGTAAAAAAAGACTAGAAAGAAATCAAAATGCTAAAAGTACATGAATTGAAATACTATAAAGAGTGGAAGTTTGTATTTTTCTCTTCTGAATTTTCAGTAATTTATAAGGTAAAAAATAAATTTATGTTTTTTTCTTTCTTTCTTTATTTTTTTTTTTTTGTAGAGACAGAGTCTCACTTTATGGCCCTCGGTAGAGTGCCATGGCCTCACACAGCTCACAGCAACCTCCAACTCCTGAGCTTAAGCGATTCTCTTGCCTCAGCCTCCCAAGTAGCTGGGACAACAGGCGCCCGCCACAAAAATTTATGTTGTATTTTACTTGAAGTATAGCTTGATAATATTCTGTAAATAGCAGTTAATAATGAAAAATCTGTTTAAAGGAGTTTTATAGTCTGACAACCCTCAGCAACCTTACAGAACTTACAGACAATTCTTGGGTTGTGTAGTGAGCTTGATCTTTCCTCTTATGGTTTTTTTTTGTTGTTGTTGTTTTGAGACAGAGTCTTACTGTGTCACCCTCCGTAGGTGCGGTGGCATCACAGCTCACAGCAATCTCAAACTCTTGGTCTTAAGCAATTCTCTTGCCTCAGCATCCCCAGTAGCTGGGACTACAGGCACCCGCTACAACGCGTGGCTATTTTTTTGTTGCAATTGTCATTGTTGTTTTAGCAGGCCCTGGGTGGGCTCAAACCCACCACCTTCAGTGTATGTCGCTGGCACCCTACTTAGTGAGCTACGGGTGCCGAGCCTAATTTTTTAATTTCAGATTAATGTGAGGGTACAAACAACTGGGTTATAGCATTTGCATTTGTTAGGTAGAGTCTCTCTTGTAGTTGTGTCCTGCACAAGAGGTGTGCCATACACTGTTACATTGTGCCCATTAAGTGGGAACACACCAATCCCTTCCCCCTTACTGTTTTTTTGTTTTTGTTTTTTTCTATAAAGAGATAGGGTCTTTCTCTGTCACCCTGGTAGAAAACAGTGACACAATCATAGCTCACTGCAGTCAGGAGCTCCTGGGCCCATGTTATCCTCCCACTTCAGTGACTTCTACCACCAGAAACAAGACTAATTTTATTTAACAGCAAATACTTGTATGCTTTTCTCAAAAATCACAATGAACATGCATTAAAATATTAAAGTGTAGTAACTGGTTGCCACCACAACCAAGCTCGTTCTCATGTTTTATACTCTACTTTTCCACTTCCTCAACTTTTCACTCAAAAGCAAAGTAATTCGGGTGGTGCCTGTGGCTCAGTGGGTAGGGTGCCAGCCCCATATACCAAGGGTAGCGGGTTCAAACCCAACCCTGGTCGAACTGCAACAAAAATATAGCCAGGCGCTATGGCGGGCACCTGTAGTCCCAGCTACTCGGAAGGCTGAGGCAAGAGAATCGCTTAAGCCCAAGAGTTGGAAGTTGCTGTGAGCTGTGACGCCATGGCACTCTACCGAGGGTAGTAAAGTAAGACTGACTCTTAAAAAAAAAAAAAAAAAAAGGCAAAGTAATTCACAGGAAGAAAAAATATTTTTCTATCCACAAATGAACTGTTGCTGGACTATTACTTAATTGGTGTAAGTGATGATTCCAGATTCCTTAAGATACTTTAAGTCAGCTAATGGTATCATTTTTTAGTCTCGTTAGTGAACAGCATTCATAGTCCTTGAATGTTTTACCTAGGTTGCAGGTATTAAATACAGATGGTTTTTGGATATATATGTCTCAGCAGTCCCTTCATTTTCAGAGGCAAAAAAGGGATCTTGGTCTGAAGTTTTCAGAATCTTTCCAGAACACTTATACTGAGCTATCCTGACCAGTGAGATTTAGCTTTTTTCAAAAGATAGCATAAACATATTGTCTTTAAGACTTCAGTGAGGAAAAAAAAACACACACACAGACTTCAGCGAGAGGTTGTATTTTATATTTCACACTTAAAAAAATTTAATCTGGGCAGCGCCTGTGGCTCAGTGAGTAGGGCGCCGGCCCCATATGCCGAGGGCGGAGGGTTCAAACCCAGCCCTGGCCAAACTGCAACAAAAAAATAGCCGGGCGTTGTGGCGGGCGCCTGTAGTCCCAGCTGCTCGGGAGGCTGAGGCAAGAGAATCGCTTAAGCCCATGAGTTGGAGGTTGCTGTGAGCTGTGTGATGCCACGGCACTCTACCGAGGGCCATAAAGTGAGACTCTGTCTCTACAAAAAAAAAATAAATAAATAAATAAATAAAAAATTTAATCTATTTTAATTTAGATCCATCTAAAAGCTGTTTTTAATGTGAAAGTATTGAACTGAAATAAATACTATCATTTCTGTAGCTGACTTGTTAGTTTTTTAAATCCTTTTAGTTCTACAATACAGCCAGCTAATTTAACTGTTAAGGAATAACAGTCATTTTAATTTTATTAACTATAATAGTGCCTTGTGTTTCTTAGGCACTTCGAAATAATACGATGTACTTAGAAATAGTACATTATATTTCTTTTTTTTTTCTTCTTCTTCTTCTTGTTCGGTACAGAGTCTCACTATGTCACCCTTGGTAGAGTGCCAAGGCATTACAGCTCACAGCAACCTCAAACTCTTGGGGTTCAGCCTCCTAAGTAGCTGGGACTACAGGTGCCCGCCACAATGCCCAGCTATTTTTTGTTGCAGTTGTCATTGTTGTTTAGCTGGCCCGGGCCAAGCTTGAACCTTCCATCCTCAGTGGATGTGGCTGATGCTGTAACCACTGCGTTTCAGGCGCCGAGCCAGCACATTGTATTTCTTAACGTGTTCTTGCATCCTTTTGAGCCCATCTGGTCCTTTGAAGTAGATAAAGTGGGTCTTCCATCCATCCGACAAAGGAGAAAATAGGCACAAGGAGAAATAAATTTGATAAGAAAGGTTTCCAATAAGTTACTAGAGGAGCTGGACCTAAAATTTTTGTCTATGGGCTCCCAGCCCAAATATAGAGAACATATTTATAAGCAATAGAATCTGGTTGTTTGCACAGAGCCACTATGCTGAAGTTCTTAAAAATACCTTGTTTCTTACTTAAGCAGGCTAAGTCTTGCTTACTCACATATGTGATTAATTAACTTAGCAAGCCCTTCCTTCCCCCGGTAATAAAAAAGTAAACTTAGCCCAGGCTACTTCTGAAACTTAGTGCCTATGGAATTCATGAGGTTTTCCTGGAGAAGTTGACCATGTATGGTTGTTTTTTTTTTTTAATTAAGTCATATACACATAGATCATGAATACATTTCTGCATATGTGAGGTACTATATGTTGATTTTTTTATATAATATGATGTGTTTACATCAAACCAATCACCATAGCTTTTGCCTCATTTACTTGATTATTGTGTTAAAGACATTTATGTTCTACATTTCACACATGTATGGTTGTTGAATAACTGTGTACCTCAGCTTGGCGCCCATAGCTCAGTGGTTATGGCGCCAGCCACATACACCGAGGCTGGTGGGTTCGAGCCTTGCCCAGACCTGCTAAACAACAATGACAACTACAATAATAATAATACTAAAATAACCTGTGTACCTGAATTATTTGCATGTGACTCCTGGTGAATTTTCTAGCAGTAAAGACTGATTTAGGCTGGGTGCGGTGGCTCACACCTGTAATCCTAGCACTGTGGCAGGCTGAGGTGGGTAGATTGCTTGACTTCACAAGTTTGAGACCAGCCTGAGCAAGAGCAAGACCCTGTCTCAAAAAATAGCCGGGCATTGTGGTGGGCACATATAGTCCCAGCTACTCAGGAGGCTGAGGCAAGATCCAGTGAGATCACTTGAGCCCAAGAGTTGGAGGTTGCTGTGAGCTATGACACTACAGCACTCTACTGAGAGCAACAAAGAGAGACTCTTATCTCAAAAAAAAAAAAAACGAAGACTGATTTAGATGGATGCCTTGCATGAAGCCAAAGAAAGGGAACAGGCAATTGAATCAGAAGTAAGAAGTTCTCCTTGGGTTTTCCATCTCCTTTTCTTTACTCCCCACCCTTTAAAAAGAATTATCTTGTTCCCCCATTGTTTTTCTTCTCCCTTCAGCCAAAGTTTTATGTCAAGAAAGAATAAAAAATACTTTAGTAACAAGATTTTATATTTTAAGTTTTGGTTTTATTTATTTATGTCGTATATTTTTAATGACGGAGTCTCACTCTGTTGCCTGGGCTAGAGTACTATGGCATCAGCCTAGCTCACAGCAACTCAATCCTGGGCTAAAGCAATCCTCCTGCCTCAGTCTCCTGAGTAGCTGATACGCCCACCCATGATGCCTGGCTAATTTTTCTCTTTTCAGTAGAGACAGTGTCTCCCTCTTGCTCAGTCTGGTTTCAAACTGCTGGGCTTAAGGGATACTCCCGCCTTGGCCTTCCAGAGCATTAGGATCTCAAGGGCGAGCCACTGCACTAGATCTTCACTTAAGTTTTGAGTAGATTTTTTTGTTGTTGTTGAGACAGGGTCCCACCCTATGCCCCTGAGCAGAGTGCAGTGGGCGTGGTAGCTCACCACAACCTCAGACTCGGGCTACAGGCACCCCGCTGCCTCAGCCTCCGGAAGCCACTGGGATTACAGGCGCTCACCCCGTGGTGCCCGGCTGGGTTTTTCCATTTTTTTCATGAGTCGGGGTCTCACTGTCGCTCAGGCGAGTCTCGAACTCCTGAGCTCAAGTGATTCTCCCTCCTCAGCCTCCCACAGTGCCGGGATTACAGGCGTGAGCCACCGCGCCTGGCAAGTTTTGAGTAGATTTTTTTTTTTTTTTTGTAGAGACAGAGTCTCATTTTATGGCCCTCGGTAGAGTGCCGTGGCGTCACACAGCTCACAGCAACCTCTAACTCTTGGGCTTCCGCGATTCTCCTGCCTCAGCCTCCCAAGTAGCTGGGACTACAGGCGCCCTCCACAACGCCCAGCTATTTTTTGGTTGCAGTTCAGCCGGAGGTGGGTTTGAACCTGCCACCCTTGGTATATGGGGCCAGCACCCTACTCACTGAGCCACAGGCGCCACCCTTGAGTAGATTTTTTTTTTTTTTTTTTTTTTGGCCGGGGCTGGGTTTGAGCCCACCACCTCCGGCATATGGGACCAGCGCCCTACTCCTTGAGCCACAGGCGCCACACTTGGGTAGATTTTTTAACACTTAAGAGCTGCAACAGGCTATAATACAAAAATTCAAGAGATACAAAGAATTACATTGTAAACATTCAAGAGTTACAAAAGGGTAGAATTATAATATAACCATTCAAGAGCTACAGAGGGGGTTGGTGCCCATAACTCAGTGGGTAGGGCGCTGCCACATACACCCAGGCTGGCGGGTTCGAACCCAGCCTGGGCCAGCTAAAACGACAGTGACAACTGCAACAACAAAAAAATAGGCGGACGTTGTGGCGGGCGCCTGTAGTCCCAGCGACTTGGGAGGCTGAGGCAAGAGAATCATTTATGCCCAAGAGTTTGAGGTTTCTGTGAGCTGTGATGTAACAGCACTCTACCCAGGGCGACAGCTTGAAACTATGTCTCAAAAAAAAGCTACAGAATGTTAGAATGTAAAAAGCCTTCCTTCTTCCTACCTCAGACTCCCTGCCTTCAAGCTCCTCATTCCAGAGGCAGTGGGTGGTGCCAGTTTCTTGATTTTCCTTCCAGAACCATTTTATGCCCAATTATATTTCAAGTATACTTCCAATGCCGAAACATCCTAGGAGAATTTTAAGATTTTATTTAGTTGAAGCTAAAGGAAGTACTCTCTGATGGTAGCATTTTAGGCGGCTGTAAATGGATAGCATTCACTGGATAAATGAATGCAACAGCAGAGAATTGTTAGCCTCTGGGAAAGGGAGCAAACCACATCGCTTCTGGCATTTCTAACCGTCTGACTAGGCTCTTCCTTTTGGTTCACAGGTGAACAGTCTGCGTGTGGCTGACCCTGTGGAGGCTGTGCCGCAGCTCCAGGACTGCAGCGTCTTCATCAGGATCATTGACAGCATGTGAGTATGCACTGCACACCTCTCCAGCCTCTCAGGTGAAGCTCAGTGTTGGGGGGAGGGGGGACTGCATTGGCTCCTTTCCTGGGTGATTGCTATGACCAGAAAGCACAGCTGGATTAGGATGTTATAAACCAGGGTAGGGCCCAGAAATAAGAACACATTCACCTCAGCCTTCAGTTACTATGCTTATCTCTTACACAGGACAGCCTCCAAGATTCTGTGCTCTCACACTCTTCCAAGAGTCCACTCCGGGCTCCCCATCCTCTTGTCCCAGCAGGAGTCTCCCATAGCCCTCTTCTCTTGACTCATCCTTATCCTGTCTCACAAGTCCTCTTTGCAACTTCTAGGGCCAGGAAGAAGAAAGAGGAAACTTTTACCCTTGAGGGAAATAAGACCTAGAAAATCTCATCTCTAACTTGTTAGCACATACGGATTTGCCCTTTTCTAAGCCATCATAATATATAGGAATGGAGTTTTTACTGCCTAATTAACTTGCTTTCTGAAGTCTATGAGCATTTGATAAGCTTGGTGTTATCATGTAGCCAGGATTCTAGTTTGGCCTTTTGGTTTTATGCCTTTTACATATTTCCATTGGACCTCACAGTTATCACCTATAATCAATGGAGTGGGATCTCTAATACCTAACCTCTCTGGAACCAAGCAAAGATTAGTCAAGCTATAAACTAAAGTTATATTATCAAGCTTGTACAGTTCATCATCAACTTTTAGGAGTTACAGAGGGTAAAGCTGACTTTCCCTCACTTCTTAACAAAATTAGAGGCCAGCCCATAAAATAAAGAAGGGGGGGGGGAGTAAAAGACCTCCCCACATACATATCTTTTTCTTAAAGAGAAGTCCAGGCTAAAGGCAGACTGAAACATTCTATGTACCAAACATGGTCAATAGGAATTGGTGTCAGGGATTCACATCTCTGTGAAGCACTTTGGCCATACGTTCATCAACAGCAACTTATTGACAGGGAAAGAAGGTAGAACTGAGCTTACTTAAGGCAAGAATTTTGTCTGATTCATCTTTGATTAGGTTTCAATTAATGTTTAAGTAGATGAGCTAGTATTCTCCTTCAGCAAAGTCTAGTGGGGCTGAATAGCTCAGGACAAGGAGGTCTATAAGAGTGGTTTTTATGGGTATTTTGTGATACGTATGTTGGTAGTGGGTTGTCTTGTAGGATTTTTAAAAACCTCCACATGGCCAGATGCAGTGGCACACACCTGGTGTCCCAACTAGGCTGAGACAGGAGGATCACTTGAGTCCAGGAGTTCTGGGCTGTAGTGCACTATGCTGATCAGGTATTAAGTTTGGCATTAATATGGTGACTTCCCAGGAGTGGGGGGCCACCAGGTTGCCTAAGGAGGGGCGATCTGACCCAGGTTGGAAATGGAACAGGCCAAAACTCCCGTGCTGATTAGTAGTGGGATTGCACCTATGAATAGCCACTGCACTCCACCCTGTCTCTTAAAAAAAAAACTCCACATGGCTCTAGCTAGCTCCCACCTCTGAAGCAAGTCACTATTCTTATTTTGGTCCAGATACTCTAATTTTCTCTCCCGATTACCCAGGCAGGACATTTCACCATCATTTTGCATTCCTGTCCTTGACACTGATTTCTGATTGGTTACCATCCTATCTATTTGTCTTTTAGAAGACTTGCTCTATCCTACATCCCTTCCTGTGCCTTATTCTGGATACCAGGCCCTCATGACCTAGTTCTTCACTAATGTGTCCTTGTTACAGTCCATTCTACACATGTGATCTTAGAAATCTCCCCCAAATCATGTTCTCGTTGTGACACTTCAGTGACTGTTCATCAAACCCCAGTCTCTATTCATTACTACTAGGTTGATCGTTAAGGTCTTTAAGATCTTTAATTTAGGTTTCTTCTCCTCTCGTCAGTTTTGTTTCATGCTTATTTCTGTCTTTCCACCCCACACCACCCCATTTTTTGGATTCTGTAGAAATCCCTAAATCCTGGATTTTTAATTGCATTATCATGGTGCTGCTTAGCTTGTTCTTCTGTTCCCCTTGCTGCCCATAAACTGATAATTAATTCTAAGCTAGCTTAAGGTAGTTTTTTTTTTTTTTTTGCAAGGATACTTCATAGATGGTATGTGTACCACCAGTAAGTCAGCATTTCACAACTCTTACTGAAACTTGCTATTTTGCAAACATTAAAGAAGTGCTAGATCCAGGCAACTTGAATCAACAGCTAGTAAAACCATTAGGCTGGTAATACTGTATGCTTTTTTTTTTTTTTCTTTTTTGAGGCAGAGCCTCAAGCTGTCTCCCTGGGTAGAGTGCTATGGCATCACAGCTCACAGCAACCTCCAACTCCTGGGCTCAAGCAATTCTCCTGCCTCTGCCTCCCAAGTAGCTGGGACTACAGGTGCCTGCCACAACACCTGGCTATTTTTTGGTTGCAGATGTCATTGTTGTTTGGTGGGCCCGGGCTGGATTTGAACCCGCCAGCTCAGATGTATGTGGCTGGTGCCTTCGCCGCTTGAGCCAATAATGTATACATTTTAATGACACTAAAAGAGAGGCTGCCAAATATAGTCTGCCTGTGTTGTAACAAACAACAAGGGGGAGTATGCTTTTTTTTTTTTTGAGACAGAGTCTTACTATGTCGCCCTTGGTAGAGTGCTGTGGCATCACAGCTCACAGCAACCTCAAACTTTTGGGCTTAAGCAATTCTCTTGCCTCAGCCTCCCAAATAGCTGGGACTACAGGCACCCGCCACCATGCCTGGCTACTTTTTTCTTGTCATTGTTTAGCTGGCCCAGGCTGGGTTCGAACCTGCCAGCCTGAGTGTATGTGGCTGGTGCTGTAACCACTGTGCTAGAGGCGTCAAGCTGGAGTGTGCTTTTTTGACTGAAGAATAGATTAAGCTGCTTTTGCTTTTAAGGAGATAAATTTCCTTGGTTGGTAACAAGAGCAGTTAAGCCCAGGAGTAAGGATGTGTGTTGTTTTTTGTTTTTGTTTTTTTTAGACAGAGTCTCATTTTGTTGCCTCGGTAGAGTGACATGGTGTCACAACTCAAAATAACCTCAAACTCTTGGACTTAAGCAATTCTCTTGTCTCAGCCTCCCAAGTAGCTGGGACTATAGGTGCCTGCCACAACATCCAGCTGTTTTTAGAGTTGAGGTCTTGCTCTGGCTCAGGCTGGTCTTGAACTCTTAAACTCAGGCAGTCCACCTACCTCAGCCTCCCAGAGTGCTGGGATTACAGGCGTGAGCTACTACACCCAGCCAGGATGTGTGTTGTTTTTGATTGAGCCACTGTAGGTTTATAACCTAACTATAAATTAAAATATATTATAGGGATAGGGTCGAGTTGTTATTTTTCAAGTTATCTTAAAGGGTGCTACCTGAACCTTAGACTGCCATAGCCAGGGGCTGGGACAGGGGTAGGGCTATCGAAATCCCAAGTTAACCTTAACTTCTATCTCAGATCCAGGACAATGTAGATTAACTTCCTTTAGGAAAACACACGTTCGACCAAGTGTGGTGGTTCACACCTGTAATTGGAGCACTCTGGAGGCCGAGGCAGGTGGATTGCCTGAGTTCACAAGTTCGAGACCAGCCCGAGCAAGAGTGGGACCCTGTCTTTAAAAAAAAATAGCCAGGCATTGTGGCGGGTGCCTGTAGTCCCAGCTACTCAGGAGGCTGAGGCAAGAGAATCGCTTAAGCCCAAAGATTTGAGGTTGCTGTGAGCTGTGACGTGAGACACCATGACATTCTACTGAGGGTGACAAAGTAAGATCTGTCTCAAAAAAAAAATAATAATAATACAAAAACACATGTTCTTGGTTAATATGTTCTTGCTGTTGCATTTCTGATACTGCTGCTGGTACCAACCTAAACCAGCAGCCTAGTTCTCAGAGGAAGGCAGTGGAGGATGGCAAGGCTGGTGGGCAAATAGGAACTGTGGAAATTGAGCAGGACTTGGTTCCTTAGTTACTTGACCTTCTCTGTGGGAAAATTCATTGGATTTAACCCCTCAGACAAGTTTCCCTTTCTGTTCTTCTGTTTGTGAATAGCCTAAAGCAAAAAAGGCTGTCACATCTCTTTGATAACTGTGAGCCTTGAATAGCAAAATTTAGTGGGGGCATTTTGTCAGAAAACCTAGGGCCCTCTTGCAGATGTTGATCTCTGCTCTTCACAGTAAAAAGCATCCCTCAGCTGTCTGTCTGCTGTCAGCCCACATATACTGAGCTCTTGCTATTTTCCTAGCTTTCAGCTAGTACAGTTAGCAGACAATGCATTCATATTTATGAATGCTGTAGGAATGCCAGACTACAATGGAGGCCTGATCAGCAGTAGTCTGGATAGCTTTCAGATAGAGATGAGACTTGAACACAGTCTTAAAAGGTGGGCTAGATTTCTTTAGGACCAGCATGTTCCAAGCAACATTTTTTTCTTTCCCCCTTTTTTTTCTTTATTTCTTCTTTTTTTTTTTTTTTTTTTTTTTTTTGAGACAGAGTCTTACTTTATTGCCCTTAGTAGAATGCCATAGCATTATAGCTCAGAGCAACCTCAAACTGTTTTGCTCAAGTGACCCTCTTGCCTCAGCCTCCCAAGTAGCTGGGACTATAGGTGCCCACCACAATGTCTGGCTCTTTTTTTTTTCTTTTTTTTAGAGACAGGAGTCTTCACTTTATCGTCCTCAGTAGAGTGCTGTGGCATCACAGCTCACAGCAACCTCCAACTCCTGGGCTTAGGTGATTCTCTTGCCTCAGTCTCCCGAGTAGCTGGGA
The DNA here is from genome assembly GCF_027406575.1 of Nycticebus coucang. NCBI lineage: Eukaryota > Metazoa > Chordata > Mammalia > Primates > Lorisidae > Nycticebus > Nycticebus coucang. The sequence goes on along the minus strand of NC_069793.1, from coordinate 65,007,261 downwards.
CTACAGGCACCCCCCACAACACCTGGCTATTTTTTTGTTGCAGTTTTGGCTGGGGCCGGGTTTGAACCGCCACCCTCGGTATATGGGACCAGCCACCCTACCCACTGAGCCACAGGCACCGCCCATGTCTGGCTCTTTTCTTTAGAGATGGGGCCGGTTTTGAACTCCTGAGCTTAGGCAGTCTACCTGCCTTGGCCTTCCAGAGGGCTAGGATTACAGTTGTGAGCCACTGTACCCAACTGTTCCATGAAACTTATATCCAGGGGATCTGTGGGGAGAAAAGTGCTTTTTTTTTTTTGTAGAGACAGAGTCTCACTTTATGGCCCTCGGTAGAGTGCCATGGCATCACACAGCTCACAGCAACCTCCAACTCCTGGGGCTTAAGCGATTCTCTTGCCTCAGCCTCCTGAGTAGCTGGGACTACAGGCGCCTGCCAGAGGAAAGTGCTTTTGAGGTCAAATAGTTTTAAGAAATAATACATGTCCTCTTCTTTAGAAAATGTTTAATTTGGGCCAGGTGCAGTGGCTCATGCCTGTAATCCTAACCATTTGGGAAGCCACGGTAGGAGGATCACTGAGGCCAGGAGTTTGTGACCAGCCTGAGGAACATGGCAAGACCCCTTCTATAAAAAAAAAAAAGTGGGAAAATTAGCCAGGTGTGGTGGTACCTACCTGTAGTCCCAGCTACTTGGGAGGCTTAGGCAGTAGGATCCCTTGAGTCTAGGAGTTAGGATTTACAGTGAGCTATGATGATACCACTATACTCCAGCTTGGGTAACAAAGCAGGACACTGTCTCAAAAAAAAAAAAAAAAAAAAGAAAGAAACCAAATGTTTTATTTGGTCTAATCCAGCATTTCTCAAGCATTTAACCTGAGAGTCTCTTTTTAGTTTACTTAATGTAATACTTTTAGGTAAATACTGGTCTACACTAAGGTCAAGGAGTTATGACATTCCAGACTGGATAGGTAGGAAAGATGGCTTATTTGTGATTCCATTTTTCCCTCCCTGTGGTCCTCTCTTGTTCTAGCTATGTTTCCCAGGCTTCATGACATTGTAGAGTTGAGCCATTCTAGATGATTTAATGTAGCTTTCCATTCACCTATGCCACATCCATCTCCTCTTGACACCCTTCCCATAGAACTTTTCATCTTTGCAAATAGTATAGCATCTCCTAAGCCTTTTACGAGTCCCTAATCTCAGTGAGCTACCCAGAAACCCTTTTGTAGGGGATTCGCTTGGAAAAAGCCTGCGTAGTCACATGTGAGATGGGGGGAGGTACACTCACAGTATTGGCCTGGATGCTTCTTTGCTTTACAGGATGTCTCTGCCATCAGAAAGTTCTGGGCCTTCCCTGTCCTCCAGAACGTTGTCTGAGACCTAAGGGTTTAGGTTCTGAGGAGCAGGAGGTCCTTTAAATATCATCTCCAGCTGTAAGCTAGATAGAAAAGTCAGCTTTCTAACTTGAAGTGTTATTTCACCTATTTCAGAAGTGAGATAACTCTCAGAAAATGGAACTACAGTTATCTGGAGCATCCAAGGGCCTGGTCCCTAGGCTGTGCGAGAGCTCCCCCTGCTGCCTCCCTCCTTGTGGTTCTCATCACATTTTTTTGCCCTTCCAATAAACAGGCAAGCTTGGGCAGGGGCCACTAATCAAGAATGCTAGTCCCTTGGCCCTATTTCTGTGTAGCTTTCACCATCTAAGCCTTCAGCCTAGTATGGGAACTTTGCCCTGTCATTTCAGAGCTTTGTTTCCTCCTTTTATTTCAGTTCTTGGACATGTTTCCCAGGCTTCATGACATTTTAGAGTTGAGCCATTCCAGATGATTTAATATAGCTTCCCATTCACCTATGCCACATCCATCTCCTCTTGACATCCTTCCCATAGAACTTTTCATGTTTGCAAATAGTATGGCAGAGTGTCAACTTTTCCAGAACTGTGTGCCTCAAGTCTCTACTTCTCATCTACTACATAGCTCCATCTGGACAAATGGTGTCCTGGCATCTTCTCACCTGCTTCTAGAATCTAGTCTGGTTGTCTCCCACAGCCTGCTTAGACGGAGCCTCAAAGGAAGGGGGAGGCAGTATATAATCAATGCAGTAACAAGGAGGCAAACACTGCTGAGTGCACTGGGCCTAATACTTGCTCTTTTTCTAGCCATGGCACTGAAGAGGGACAGCAAATCCTGCAGCAGCCGGTGCCAGCAAGACTGGACTTTGTGTGCAGTTTTCTGCAGAGTAAGCACCTTTTTTATCTAGCTGGGAAGGAGCTGCTTCTTCAGCTCCTGTGGCTTGGGAGTCTAGAGGAACCAGTTCATGGGCATCTGGAGGAGAAAAGGTTCAAGGCTCCCTACTCTTTAGCACAGAGACAAATATATGGGACAGCTTCCCTGGGTCTGTCCCACTTATGGTGTAAGAAGTGTACCTCAGGCTCGACGCCCATAGATCAATGGTTAGGACACCAGCCACATACAGTAGGGCTGGCGGGTTCGAATCCAGCTGGGCCTGCTAAACAATGACAAGTACAACATAAAAAAATAGCCAGGCATTGTGGCAGGTGCCTGTAGTCCCAGCTACTTGGGAGGCTGAGACAAGAGAATCGCTTAAGCCCAAGAGTTTGAGGTTGCTGTAAGCTGTGACGCCACAGCGCTCTACCCAGGGCAACACAGTGAGACCATCTCAAAAAAAAAAGAAAAAAAACAAAGACAGAATTGTCTCTCAGTCTCAGAACTCACCTCAGAGATCCAGGTAGTGCTAGGTGATCACTTTTGGGTACATTTCACCTTGAGGTCTTATCTCCCACTTTGAGAGGACAGAAGAAGGGGAAAGATTCACTTTATCCCAGAAAACAATAAATTGCTTAGGCGACAGTTTGTAGAGGCAGAGGCAGATGGAGATTGACATTCTTGACCCCTGTCACTGCTCTCTAACTTGGTGGGTAGATTAAATAAGAGCACACACAAAGCCTCTAGCACAGTGCTTGTCAGCTCCCTTACCCTTGTCCAGCCTTGGGCCACAGAGTCCTCATCTTTGACATGGGAGCTATCTGCCGTTTCCACCTCCAGGAAAGTATAGGAAAGGTGAGAGTGTATTTAGATAAAGCAAGGTGTCAGTAATGGAGCCCAGACCCTCTGGCAGCCTATGAGCCAGTTGTGCCCAGTCATCTTCTGACTCAGCTGCAGGTTTCCTCTGTGACCTTGGTTGAAACAGGACTCCGGAGTGACCTGGAACCTCTGGGCTCCTTCTCTGTGGCGCTAAGCGGGAGTTGGTGAGTGGTGGGGGAGAGTACAATGGCAAGATCCAGAGTAGTGAATTCCCAGCCTGATTTCTTCTTGCACTATCCTTATAGCCCTTGTATTGACCCAGGATAGAACTTGGGTTCTATGGAAAAGTGTAAGTCAGGGGAAAGAGGACATAGGAATAAGGAGTGCCACATCTCATAGTCCCACCAGATATAGCCATTCAGCTTTTCAGATTGAAATGTCCTGCATGTAGGTTCCCAGGAAGTTCACCCTGCTTTCTACATTGTTATCATTGCAGAAAATCGAAAACATCCCTCTTCTCCAGGATGCCTGGTGTCTGTGCAGAAGGTGATGGAGGGGTCAGAGCTGGAACTGGCCAAGGTACCTGCAGAATACCAGCCTGGGGGGCAGGTGGGAGGGCAATACCTAAGGACCTGCAGGGCCTTCTCTTAACTCAAGGGGAGGTGTCAATGCTTTATTTTTGAGGCTCTGGGAGGTTGGAGGTAGGACCAGGCAGCCACCTATCTGAGGCAGAGGCTAATTTAGCCCAAGAATTATAGGCATCCACAATCTTATGACAGATCAGAAGACAAACAGTAGTTTACCAGACCTTCACTGTGGGCCTCCATGGAGACCTGGCAAACATAAGGCTTATACAGCAATCATCATATTTTTCTATCTAGCTCAGTCTGCTTCATTCCCTCTGCTGTTTCTGTGTTCTGGCCTATACAGGTCACCTTAAACTTCACCCAGGGTTCCCTGAGTCCAAGAATTTAGCCATTCAGGAATCTTGTGTCCAGCTTTTTGCACAGCCTAAATTGAGTCCTCAGTAAGACAAAAACAAAGAGTTTCCTGGAGCTGTTAAGGATGGTGGCCTGGGGCTGCTGAATTCTAGGAGTTTTGGAAGAGTTCCCAGAATAGCCCAATGGGATCATTGAGAAGAGAGACAGCCTTACTTAGTGTCTGCTTCCTGTTTGGCTTCTAGGTGACCATGTTGCTCTTATATCACTCTACCATGAGCTCCAAAAGTCCCAGGGACTGGGAACAATTTGAATATAAGATTCAGGTAAGCCGGGCGGCCCCTGTGGCTCAGTGAGTAGGGCGCTGGCCCCATAGGCCGAGGGTAGTGAATTCAAACCCAGCCCCGGCCAAACTGCAACAAAAAAATAGCCAGGCGTTGTGGCAGGCGCCTGTAGTCCCAGCTGCTCGGGAGGCTGAGGCAAGAGAATCGCGTAAGCCCAAGAGTTAGAGGTTGCTGTGAGCCGAGTGACACCACGGCACTCTACCAAGGGCGGTACAGTGAGACTCTGTCTCTACAAAAAAAAAAAAAGATTCAGGTAAGCCCATGTGCTTTCAAGAGAGCCTAGCCTGTGCTTCATCTTACTCCATTTGTCTTTCTTTAAACAGTGTATAATGTTCTTTTTAAAACTATGGTTATATGGGGGTGGTGCCTGTGGCTCAAGGAGTAGGGCGCCGGTCCCATGTGCCAGACGTGGTGGGTTCAAACCCAGGCCCGGCCAAAAAAAAAAATATGGTTATATGGTTCAGCACCTGTAGCAAAGTGGTTACGGCGTCAGCCACATACACCAAGGCTGGTGGGTTCGAACCCAGCCCGGGTCAGCTAAATAACAATGACAACTGCAACAAAAAGTAGCCAGATGTTGTGGCAGGCACCTGTTGTCCTAGCTACTTGGGAGGCTGAGGCAAGAGAATCACTTAAGTCCAAGACTTTGAGGTTCCTGTGAGCTGTGACGCCACGGCCCTCTACTGAGGGTGACATAGTGAAACTCTGTCTCAAAAAAATAAATAAAAAAGAAATGAAAATATGGTTATAATAACTGTAGCCATTCATTATAGGAGGTCTGAGAAACATTAAAAAGCACAAAAAAGTAACACTTGCCAATAATCTCATTCCCAGAGATAACTACTAACTGTTTAAAGGATATACTTTTAAGTCCTTTTCCATGTGCATATACTTAATTATAATGTGTGTTGGGATAATACCTAGAAATTATTCATGTGGTGTTTGTGTTTTACCAAAACTGTCATTCCATGTGTCTGATCGTTTGCTCTAGTAGTGTCATTGGGAAGAGGACAATATAGTTACATATAAAAGCTTTTTGACTAAATTACACTCCTTACCCATTTACTTTTCTTGTGGTTGAATCGAGTCAATTAGGAACTCTGACTTGGGTGCATCGTTAGGTGAGGCAAAAGGGAAAGGGTAGAGTCGGGTGAACGTGTCTCTACTTGAATATTGTTGGCTGGGCCATGGGCTTCAGGCTTCGAGAGAGAGAATGGGAACCAGCAGGCTCCCGGGGCGCAGAAGAACAGGAACAGGCACTGCTAGGGCAGAGCTCCTGGAAGCCACCCTTCCAGAGGCCGCTCTAACACCTAAGTTATACTTCTTTTCTCTTTCTGTCATTCAGGCTGAGTTAGCTGTCATTCTTAAATTTGTACTGGACCATGAGGATGGGCTAAACCTTAATGAGGACCTAGAGAGCTTCTTGCAGAAAGGTGAGTAGGGACCCACTCCCGAGGATCCACCTGTCTCTGAATTGGGGACTGCTAGGATCCTGAGATATCTCAAAGTGGGAGTTTGTTTCTGTCCCAGTACAAAGCATGGAGCTGGTGCTTAGGAAACAAGTGTGTAATGGAGTAGGAGCCAATTTCCGAGTCCTATTGTCATCATCTTAGTTCATACAAAGTTCCTCCTTGCTGCCAGGATATTTATAAGTGATCACATCTGTTCTTAGTTTGTCCTTGATCACCTCCCTTTTTTTTTTTTAAGAGACAGCATCTCACTCCATTGCCCAAGTTGGAATATAGTGACATGATCATAATGATCGAAGCTCACTATATCTCAAAACTTCAAAACTGTAACTTCAAAACTTCTGTGCTCAAGTGATCCACCTGCCTCAGCCTCCTGAGTAGCTGGGACGACAGGCATGTACCACCATGCCTGGATAATTTTTTAATTTTTTTGTAGAGGTATAGTCTTGGTATGTTGCTCAGGCTGGTCTCAAACTTCTGGCAGCAAGCAATCCTCCTGCCTCAGTATCCCAAAGTGCTGGAATTATGAGCATGAGTGACCACACCTGGCCTCTCTTTTTTACTTTTTGTTTTTTTTTTTTTGTAGAGACAGAGTTTCACTTTATTGCCCTCGGTAGAGTGCCGTAGCATCACACAGCTCACAGCAACCTCCAACTCCTGGGCTTAGGCGATTCTCCTGCCTCAGCCTCCCGAGTAGCTGGGACTACAGGCGCCCGCCATAACGCCCGGCTATTTTTTTGTTGCAGTTTGGCCGGGGCCGGGTTTGAACCCGCCACCCTTGGTATATGGGGCCGGCACCCTGCTCACTGAGCCACAGGCGCCGCCCTCTTTTTTACTTTTTAAACAAAAACTACTACTGCTCTTTAACATTGTGATGGAAGTTTTAGCCATTGCAATTAGGGAAGAAAAGGTAATCAAGGGTATCCATATAGGGTCAGAAGAGATCAAACTTTAGCTCTTTGCAGATGATATGATTGTATATCTGGAAAACACCAGGGATTCTACTACAAAACTCTTAGAAGTAATCAAGGAATACAGCAGCGTCTCAGGTACAAAATCAACATTCATAAATCGGTAGCCTTTATGTATACCAACAATAGTCAAGCTGAAAAAACAGTTAAGGATTCCACTCCATTCACAGTAGTGCCAAAGAAGATGAAATATTTGGTAGTTTATCTAACAAAAGACGTGAAAGATCTCTATAAAGAGAACTATGAAACTCTAAGAAAAGTAATAGCTGAAAAAGTTAACAAATGGAAAAACATACCATGCTCATGGCTGGGAAGAATCAACATTGTTAAAATGTTTGGGTCCATACTACCCAAAGCAATATACAATTTTAATGCAATCCCTATTAAAGCTCCACTGTCAGACTTTAAAGATCTTGAAAAAATAATACTTAGTTTTATATGGAATCAAAAAAAACCTCTAATAGCCAAGACATTATTCAGAAATAAAAACAAAGCAGGAGGAATTACACTACCAGACCGCAGACTATACTATAAATCTGTAGTGATCAAAACAGCATGGTACTGGCACAAAAACAGAGAAGTAGATGTCTGGAACAGAATAGAGAACCAAGAGATGAATCCAGCTACTTACTGTTATCTGATCTTTGACAAGCCAATTAAAAACATTCAGTGGGGAAAAGATTCCCTATTTAACAAATGGTGCTGGGTGAACTGGCTGGCAACCTGTAGAAGACTGAAACTGGACCCACACCTTTCACCATTAACTAAGGTAGACTCTCACTGGATTAAAGATTTAAACTTAAGACATGAGACTATAAAAATACTAGAAGAGAGTGCAGGGAAAACCCCTGAAGAAATCGGTCTGGGCAAGTATTTTATGAGGAGGACCCCCTGAGCAATTGAAGCAGCTTCAAAAATACCCTACTGGGACCTGATCAAACTAAAAAGCTTCTGCACAGCCACGAACACAGTAAGTAAAGCAAGCAGACAGCCCTCAGAATGGGAGAAGATAATTGCAGGTTATGTCTCCAACAAAGGTTTAATAACCAGAATCCACAGAGAACTCAAACGTATAAGCAAGAAAAGAACAAGTGATCCCATCGCAGTCTGGGCAAGGGACTTGAAGAGAAACTTCTCTGAAGAAGACAGGCGCACGGCCTACAGACATATGAAAAAATGCTCATCATCTTTAATCATCAGAGAAATGCAAATCAAAACTACCTTGAGATACCATCTAACTCCAATAAGATTAGCCCATATCACAAAATCCCAAGACCAGAGATGTTGGCATGGATGTGGAGAAAAGGAAACACTTCTGCACTGCTGGTGGGAATGCAAATTAATACATTCCTTTTGGGAGGCGCCTGTGGCTCAGTGAGTAGGGCGCCGGCTCCATATGCCAAGGGTAGCGGGTTCAAACCCAGCCCCGGCCAAACTGCAACAAAAAAATAGCCGGGTGTTGTGGCAGGCGCCTGTAGTCCCAGCTGCTCGGGAGGCTGAGGCAAGAGAATCGCGTAAGCCCAAGAGTTAGAGGTTGCTGTGAGTCTAGGGCAGTACAGTGAGACTCTGTCTCTACAAAAAAAAAAAAAAAAACATTCCTTTTGGAAAGATGTTTGGAGAACACTTAGAGATCTAAAAGTAGACCTGCCATTCAATCCTATAATTCCTCTACTAGGTATATACCCAGAAGACCAAAAATCACATTATAACAAAAATATTTGCACCAGAATGTTTATTGCAGCCCAATTCACAATTGCTAAGTCGTGGAAAAAGCCCAAGTGCCCATCAATCCACAAATGGATTAATAAACTGTGGTATATGTACACCATGGAATATTATGCAGCCTTGAAGAAAGATGGAGACTTTACCTCTTTCATGTTTACATGGATGGAGGTGGAACATATTCTTCTTAGTAAAGTATCTCAAGAATGGAAGAAAAAGTATCCAATGTACTCAGCCCTACTATGAAACTAATTTTTGGCTTTCATATGAAAGCTATAACCCAGTTATAACCTAAGAATATGGGGAATGGGGAGAGGGAGGGGAGAGAGGGGGGGAGGATGGGCGGAGGGAGGGTGATTGGTGGGATTGTACCTGCGGTGCATCTTACAAGGGTCCATGTGAAACTTAGTAAATGTAGAATATAATTGTCTTAACAATTATAGACGATATTGTCTAACAATAACTAGGAAAATGCCAGGAAGGCTGTGTTAACCAGTGTGATGAAAATGTGTCAAACGGATGGTGCTTGTGGCTCAGTGAGTAGGGTACCGGCCCCATATCCCAAGGGTGGTAGGTTTGAACCCAGCCCCGGCCAAACTGCAACAAAATAAAAAATTAAAAAAAAAAAAAAAGAAAGAAAGAAAATGTGTCAAACGGTTCATAAAACCAATGTATGGTGCCCCATCGCATTAATGTACACAGCTATGATTTAATATTAATTAAAAAAAACTACTATAGGCTTAGAAGCTGAAAATACAGTCTTAAAAAAAGGTTTTTATTTTCATGAAACTTATGTTCTCGTGGAAAGGCAATACATAAACCATGATAAACCATGATAAAGTATGATAAGTATGATAAAGAATTTAAGTACGGAGTATTCCAAATGGAATACTGGCAGTACAATAGAAAGAGTGATCATTCTGCCAGTCTTCTGATGAAGAGGTCAGCTAATGATGCTACCCTGTTTCCCCAAAAATAAGACAGTGTCTTATTTTAAGATGTGCTCTCAAAGATGCGCTGGGTCTTTATTTTCAGGGGACGTCTTATTTTCGGAGAAACAGGGTAGGAAAATGTTAGAAGTAGGTTTAGGCAGGTTTTTTCTAGCTGTTGAATTTGATGTTCCTCATATTCAGGTCAGGTTCCTCATGAGACCTTCAGGTAGAGATGTTGGAAATGTGAGTCCAGAATGTAGGAGGGGGCTGTGGGCCCTTCAGCTGGCCGTTGAAGCTATTCTGAGCATCATAGAAAGAACAAGGGGGCCCCATCAGAATTCTGAGGGCTTAGATTATGGGTGGAGGTGGGAGGAACAGATGAGGGGGACTGAATAGGTAGTTAGAAGAGAGTCCTGCAAAGTGGTCATGGGAACCAAGGAAAGAGAAGGTTTGAGAAAGAGGGGTGTTGGCGTGTGAGATTTCAGGGTGGAAGGATTCTGAAAGGTCAGTGGCAGCTATACGGAGATGCTGCTTAGGGTTCCCAAGCTGTCTCTGCAGTGTTGGCTTGAGGGGAAAGCTTGAGCACTTGGTCCAGTTTCTGAGCATGGAGGACTCCCTCACTCCATTGTGCTGTCTGAGCACTGATGCTCTGTGGAAGTGGAAGCCCCACACTTGATTTTAGTTATGGACACTGACCTCTGGATAACTCAGATACCAGGCTTCAGGTTCTTCCCAGTACCTCCCTCTGTAGTTTACATTTTAGTATCCACAGAGTCACACACACTAAAGGGAGCCCTCAAACTGTAAAGACGCAAATTTGTTCACTCTCTCACTAACCTTTCTTGGTTTGTCATCTTACCCCAGCTCCTGTTCCTTCCTCTTGCTCCAGTACCTTCTCTGAAGAGCTCTCCCCACCTAGCCAGCAAGCCAAGAGGGAGGTTCACTTCCTAGAGCTACAAAAGGTTGCCTCTTCCTCCAGTGGAAACAAGTATGTCCTGGGCCTCTTCTTGTGGGATGGGCCTCAGCATCCATGCAGTCCTCAAATCCCTGCATTCTGGAGGCAAAGCTGTAGTCCAGAAATTTACATCATTGGGGAGTACTTGGAGTATCCTGTAGATCTGGGATTTCCTCACCTGACCTGGTACTAATTGAGGAAATTGGTTAGGCTGCCATGGGCAAAAGGCCTTCCTGAAGATGGATCCCTGTTATTGGAATAGCCTTTTTCCTCAGTAAATTCCCTTTTCTCAGTGTTTTCTCAGTACACCTCTGTAGAGGCAAAGAGAACACATCACTTTTTTTTTTTTTTTGCAACAAAAAAATTAAGATGTGAAGGGAGGAGAAGACACCTTCTCAAGGTCATGTCACAAGTCATGAGGTAGCACTGGCCTCCCAGCCCATGCTCACATCTGCAGACCCCTGCTCCCCATGTCCCTGACCATTGCTGGTCACTTCACATCTTAGGCTCTTACCATGGCATTTGGGCCGTCGTCTTCCCCAGCTTCCTCTCAGGTTCTCCAGCCTCACCCATGGGCGACATTCTGCAGACCCCACAATTCCAGATGAGACGGCTAAAGAAGCAGCTCGCAGATGAGAGAAATAACAGGGATGAACTGGAGCTGGAGCTGGCTGAGAACCGCAAGCTCCTCACTGAGAAGGGTATGTGAATGGATTTGCCTGAGGGATGTCCCCTTCACCTCCCATGTGGTCCCCTCTTGTAGACCTAGAAGCTGGGTTCTATCCTTGCCCCATCCTCCCTTTCCTTTAGATGGGTACCATATGCCTCCTCCTCCCTCTGCCTCCCCCCCATAGTTCCGTGCTGACTCTCCTCTCCTCCCACTCTGGGGCAGATGCACAGATAGCTGTGATGCAGCAGCGCATCGACCGCTTAGCTCTGCTGAACGAGAAGCAAGCAGCTAGCCCACTGGAGCCCAGGGAGCTTGAGGAGCTACGGGACAAGAACGAGAGGTAGAGCTCTCCCTGCCTTCCTTCCCAGCCCCTCCCTGCACCCAGTTAGGGCCCACCCTCTCTTCTCACTGCTCCCCTCCCTCACAGCCTCACCATGCGGCTGCATGAAACTCTGAAGCAGTGCCAGGACCTGAAGACAGAGAAGAGCCAGATGGATCGCAAGATTAACCAGCTTTCTGAAGAAAATGGAGACCTCTCCTTTAAGGTGAGTGGTGGGGGCCTGGTTCATACATGGAGGCCCCTCACAGCTGAGGTGGTCTGGAAGTCTCCCCCAGAGGAGAGAGTCGAGGGAATGTTCCAGCACCTATCTTAAGCTTCAGGCTCTCCAGAGACTGCCCCTTTCCTTATCCCACAATTGGCTGCTGCTGGAGTACTGGGTTGTGGCCTAAATTTTGATCTGTAGTCCTGAATTTGGGGTGTGATTAGTTATGATTGGTTTGGAGAGGGTTGACAGGATAATTGACATCTCGCCCCTGGGGTTTTGGGAACAGATAGCAGTGATGGTGCCAGCTTTGACCCAGGGTGATGGGAATTCTCACTTGTCTGTCACAGCTGCGGGAGTTTGCCAGTCACCTGCAGCAACTACAGGGTGCCCTCAATGAACTGACAGAGGAGCACAGCAAGGCCACTCGGGAGTGGGTAGACAAGCAGGCTCATCTGGAGAAGGAGCTTAGCACAGTCCTGCAGGACAAGGTAAGCCTCCACTGGGGAGTCAGCACCCCAATCTTGACCATATGTGCAAAGCTGAGTCCAATGTAGCACTCTACTGTTCCAGCCTTTGAGAATTAGGCTGACTTCACTTCAGGGTCTAACAGTGTGCTATAATGGAAAGAGTGTGGCATGAAGTCCTGTACACCTGTGAGTCTCATCTCTTATTTATAAGATCTTGGGCAAGTTGGTCAATCTCCCTCTCTAAGCATCCTTTCACGAAAATGGAAATGATAATGAGTAGCTGCCTGCTTCAACAACTACGTATTACGAGATGATGTATATAAAGCACTTAACACATTGTGTGGTATAAAGTAAGCTCTCAGTGAACTAGTTGCTATTATCATCGTTGCTATTAATAAGAGCCCAACTCTGGCATTTATTAATAACCATGTAGCTAAGGCATCTGGGCTTCACGTTCTTGCTCTGTAAAGAAGGGATAGTAATAGCTACCTCCCACATTTGTAGGTGAGTTAGAAGCTCAGAGATGTACCCAGCATAGCCTATTGTGAGTGCTTAGTGAACAGTGGTAGGAAGTTGGTGTGGGGCTGGAGGTGCTGTGGCGGCTGCTTGTGGGGCTGGTGTTGATGCCCAGGGGACATTTTTAAGCTGATGGTCATTTGGATAATCTGGGAATGAAGACTTGTCTGAGGAAGTGTGTACACTAAGGAAATGTGAAGTAAACTTAGCCATGGAGAAGAAGTAAGGTAGTTCACATTAAGACTCAATACAGCTCTAGAACAAGAGCTAGAAATCCACGTCCCTCACAGTCTCAGGTCTGTGGGTTCTGAGAGGTTTCTTCCTAGGCCAAGGCCAATGGAGATCTGGGTAACAAGATGACAGGGTCACATGTTTTGTTGATGTTCAGTGTTCATGAGAGCCTGTGGGGTAATTTGGTGCCTCATCTATCTGTTCACATGAGCCTCTTGTTTACTCTCAGAAATGTCTTGAAGAGAAGAATGAAATCCTTCAGGGAAAACTTTCACAGATGGAAGAACATTTGGCCCAGCTGCAGGAGAACCCGCCCCAGGAGAAGGGCGAAGTTCTGGGTGACGTCTTGCAGGTAGGGTACATAGGAGCAGCTGGCGAGACCTGCATGCTGGGGTTGGCGTGGACCTGTGTTTGCACGTTCGGGTTCCTGGCATTCCTTTGTTCCCAGGAGTCCTGCTGACCCCCGTTGTCTCTTTATCTCACCAGTTGGAAACCCTGAAACAAGAGGCAGCCACACTTGCTGCAAACAACACCCAGCTCCGAGCCAGGGTGGAGATGCTGGAGACTGAGCGGGGCCAGCAGGAAGCCAAGCTGCTTGCTGAACAGAGCCACTTTGAAGGAGAAAAGCAGCAGCTGAATAGCCTGATTGCCGACCTGCAGAGTTCCATCTCTAACGTCAGCCAGGCCAAGGAAGAGCTGGAGCAGGCCTCCCATGCTCAGGTGGCCCAGTTAACAGCCCAGGTGGCCTCTCTCACCTCTGAGCTCACCACACTCAATGCCACCCTTCGGCAACAGGATCAAGAACTGGCTAGCCTGAAGCAGCAGGCTGAAAAGGAGCAGGCCCAGCTAACACAGACTCTCCAACAGCAAGAGAAGGCCTCCCAAGGCCTCCGCCACCAGGTGGAGCAGCTGAGCAGCAGCCTGCAGCAGAAGGAGCAGCAGTTGAAGGAAGCAGTCAAGGAGCAGGAGGCCACCAAGCAGGACCATGCCCAGCAACTGGCCACTGCTGCTGGGGAGCTAGAGGCCTCCTTAAGGGAGCGAGATGCTGTGCGCCAGCAGCTAGAGGTGTGGGAGAAGGAGAAAGCTGCCAAGCTAGAGATTTTGCAGCAGCAACTTGAGGCTGCTCATGAAGCCCGAGACAGCACCCAGATCTCAGTGACACAGGCCCAGCGGGAGAAGGCAGAGCTGAGCCAGAAGATGGAGGAACTCCAGACCCGTTTTGAGGCAGCACACCAGGAACAGCGTCGGGCCGAAGCCCAAGTGGCAGAGCTAGAGGCCCAGCTGAGGTCTGAGCAACAAAAAGCAGCTGAGAAAGAAAGGGTGGCCCAGGAGAAGAACCAGCTCCAGGATCAGCTCTGGGCCCTCGAGGAGTCCTTGAAGGTCACCAAGGGCAGCCTTGAAGAGGAGAAGCGCAGGGCCACAGAGGCCTTGGAAGAGCAGCAACGTTGTATCTCTGAGCTGAAGGAAGAGACCCGAAGCCTGGGGGAGCGGTGTAAGCGAGAACAGAAGGAGCTAGAAGAAGAGAAGGCTGAGCGCAAAGGGCTAGAGGCTCAGTTACAGCAGCTTGGGGAGGCCCATCAGGCTGAGACTGAAGCCCTGAGGCAGGAGCTGGCCCAGGCTGTAGCCTCCCAGCACAGGGCTGAGAGTGAATGTGAGCATCTTGTCAAAGAGGTAGCGACCTGGCGTGAGCGGTATGAGGATAGGAAGCAAGAGGAGGCACAGTATGGTGCCGTGTTCCAAGAACAGCTGATGACCCTCAAGGAGGAATGTGAGACGGCCCGCCAAGAGCTGCAGGAGGCAAAGGAGAAGGTGGCAGCAGTAGAGGCCCAGAGTGAGCTCCAGCTAGGCCGGCAGCAGAATGAGCTAGCCCAGCTCCATGCCAGCCTGGCCAGAGCTCGGCAACAGGTCCAGGAGAAGGAGATCAGGGCCCAGAAGCTTGCAGATGACCTTTCCACTCTTCAGGAGAAGATGGCTGCCACCAGCAAGGAGGTAGCCCGCCTAGAGGCCTTGGTGCGCAAGGCAGGTGAGCAGCAGGAAACAGCCTCCCAGGAGCCACTCAAGGAGCCCCGGAGGGCAGGAGACAAAGAGCCTGAGTGGCTAGAAGAGCAGCAGAGACGCCCGTTCTGCAGCACACAGGCAGCACTGCAGGCCATGGAGCGGGAGGCAGAGCAAATGGGGAGTGAGCTGGAGCGGCTGCGAGCTGCACTCATGGAGAGCCAGGGGCAGCAGCAGGAGGAGCGTGGGCAGCAAGAGAGGGAGGTGGCACGGCTGACCCAGGAGCGGGGCCGGGCCCAAGCTGATCTTGCCCTGGAGAAGGCAGCCAAGGCAGAACTTGAGATGCGGCTGCAGAATGCCCTTAATGAGCAGCGTGTGGAGTTCGCTGCCCTGCAAGAGGCTCTGGCCCATGCCCTGTCAGAAAAGGAGGGCAAGGACCAGGAGCTGACCAAGCTTCGCAGTCTGGAGGCAGCCCAGAGAGCAGAGCTGAGGGAACTTCAGCAAACTGTGGAGCAACTGAAGGAACAGCTGGCTAAGAAAGAAAAGGAGCACCAGCAGTCTTCAGGGATAACCAGCAGAGAAGATGCCTCCAGCTCAGGAGCCCAGTCTGAGGCTGCTGGCCGGACAGAGCCGACAGGCCCTGAGCTGGAGGTGCTACGGGCAGAAGTGAGCAAGCTGGAGCACCAGTGCCAGCGGCAGCAGGAGCAGACTGACAGCCTGGAACGCAGCCTCAAGGCTGAGCAGGCTGATAGGGACAGAGCTCTGGAGGCTCTGCGGAGCCAGTTAGAGGAGAAAGCCCAGGAGCTGGGGCACAGTCAGGGCACCTTAGCCTCAGCTCAAAGGGAGTTGGCCACCCTCCGTGCCAAGGCCCAAGACCATAGCAAGGCTGAGGATGAATGGAAGGCCCAGGTGGCCCGGGGCCAGCAGGAAGCTGAGAGAAAAAATAGCCTCATTAGCAGCTTGGAAGAGGAGGTGTCCATCCTTAATCGCCAGGTCCTGGAGAAAGAGGGGGAGAGCAAGGAGTTGAAGCGGCTAGTTATGGCTGAGTCGGAGAAGAGCCAGAAGCTGGAAGAAAGGCTGCGCCTGCTCCAGGCAGAGACAGCAAGCAACAGCGCCAGAGCCGCCGAGCGCAGCTCTGCTCTGCGGGAGGAGGTGCAGAGCCTCCGGGAGGAGGTGGAGAAACAGCGGGTAGTGTCGGAGAACCTGCGGCAGGAGCTGGCCTCACAGGCAGAGCGAGCAGAGGAGCTGGGCCAAGAAGTGAAGGCATGGCAGGAGAAATTCTTCCAGAAGGAGCAAGCCCTCTCTACCCTACAGCTCGAGCACACCAGCACACAGGCCCTGGTGAGTGAGCTGCTGCCAGCTAAGCACCTCTGCCAACAGCTGCAGGCCGAGCAGGCAGTTGCCGAGAAGCGCCACCGCGAGGAGCTTGAGCAGAGTAAGCAGGCAGCTGGTGGGCTGCGGGCAGAGCTGATGCGGGCCCAGCGGGAACTCGGGGAGCTGGTACCCCTGCGGCAGAAGGTGGCAGAGCAGGAGCGAGCAGCCCAGCAGCTGCGGGCAGAGAAGGCCAGCTATGCCGAGCAGCTGAGCATGCTGAAGAAGGCACATGGCCTGCTGGCAGAGGAGAACCGGGGGCTGGGCGAACGGGCCAATCTTGGCCGGCAGTTTCTGGAAGTGGAGCTGGACCAGGCCAGGGAGAAGTATGTCCAGGAGTTGGCAGCTGTGCGTGCTGATGCTGAGACCCGTCTGGCTGAGATGCAGCGGGAAGCACAGAGCACTGCCCGGGAGCTGGAGGTGATGACTGCCAAGTACGAGGGTGCCAAGGTCAAGGTCCTAGAGGAGAGGCAGCGATTCCAGGAAGAGAGGCAGAAACTCACTGCCCAGGTGAGGTGCCTAGCTGAACCCTTGCCGCCCAACCCCTCCACCCAAAGATTGGGAGCTGAGAGAGCGGGGACATTGTTCCTGTGCATTTCAGGGCCTCTGGCTCCCACACTGCAGGGTCTTGCCTTCCCTCATTCACTGGGTGGTAGAAAAGGAGAGGTGACTGGAGGGATTCAAGTCTTTTGCCCCTATTGTCCTAAAGAAAGTATCAGTGGCCTCCCCTTCCCTGAAGCTCTGTTCCTAGAAAGTCAAGTTGGGATAAGCATTCCTAAAGCACACCTGTATTGGTGGCCCCAAGAGCAGCATAAGTTTAGCTGGCTTTTTGTTGTCATTGTTAACTTACTGAAAATTAATTCTTCTGAGGCTTTCTAACTTACCAGAAAGCATCAGAGCCTCAGTGAGATCAGCCTAGTGATAGGCTGGGGCTGCTTTGGGCCAGTCTCACCTTCCCCATTGCCATTCCCCCCTCCCGGCACAGGTGGAGCAGCTAGAGGTGTTTAAGAGAGAGCAGACTAAGCAGGTAACGCCTGGGGTCCTCGCTAAATGCTGGCTGCTTAAGCGGTGACCAGTCTCGGTGCATGACCCCGGCTGCAGCTTGCCTCTGCCAGCTCCCGTGTTGAACTGTTTGTGAAGGGGGCAGGGTCAAGCCATGGAATCCAGGCCCGGTCTGCCCAGGAGTGCAGTGTACTGGGCTCTCCCTCGGGCCTCGTCCTACCCATCCCAGGTCGGCCTCTCCACCCTTCTGCACCTACTCTCGTCTGGCTGTCAGGGACAGGGGTGGCATTGGCTTCATTTTTCCTATACCTGAAACAGTCAGTGGGGACTCGATCCTTGGGATTCCACAACATCCTAATCCCTGGGTCTAGTTCTTCATACTAAGAGGAACAGCAGAATTACCTGCAGGCCATCTTTAACCTAGTACCCTCTTTTTCCTCACATAGTATGGATTTACCGAAGCCATAAACATGATATGCCAGGCAGCCCTCACAGTTTAGGGAGATTCAGGGGCTCAGGACATCCTCCCGTTATCCTCTGGAGCTTTAATCCTGAGCAGGGCATAGAGATGTCTGGAGCAGGAAGGCCAAGGCTGAGAGGAACAGAAGGGGTCTACACCAGATGGGGTCTGGCTGCCTCTCTCATGGATCTCTGTATTGCTATGACATCAAGGCTATAGAGCTGCTGTTTATTTTTTATTTGTTTCTTTATTTTTAGACAGAGTCTCACTATGTCACCCTCGGTAGAGTGCCATGGCCTCACAGCTCACAGCAACCTCAAACTCTTGGGCTTAAGCGATTCTCTTGCCTCAGCCCCCCAAGTAGCTGAAATTACAGGTGCTCGCCACAACACCTGGCTATTTTTTGTTGCCCTTATCATTGTTGTTTAGCAGGCGCAGGCTGGGTTTGAACCCGCCAGCCTGGGTGTATGTGGCCGGTGCCCTATCCACTGAGCTACAGCTGCCTCCAGAGCTGCTGTTCAGTGAGACCACCATTTCTCCACCATACCCCTACCCAGTCACTACCTCTGGGGACCCTGAGATGAAGGGGGCCAATTAAATTAAATAGCAAACAGTTAGCAATGGAGCCTTTGCATCCCCCTTTGCTGCTGGTCGTGCTTAAACCCCTCGGATGCCTGGAGGAGCCAGGGGTGCTTGTGGCTGTGCCATCCCCTCGCTTCCTCCCTGCGCTCTTCCTCTTTGTGGGAATGGGGTGGGCCTGGTGTGCTGCCCCTCCTCTTCTCTTCCAGCAATCTGTTGCCCCAGTGCTAATCACAGCAGCCATGCTGCTAATGCCATCCCTAACAGCCTACGGATATTGGGAAGAGGTCTGAACATCTGTGGGCTTTTGCTTTGGCAGTTTCTGGGAGGTGGAAGGAATGAGTTTTCCTTGAAGATGTCTGCTAGAGTTAGAGTAGGCCCCTGTCCTACCCCAAACTTGGAAGATGGGGGTTGGGAGTAGCAACAGTGGCAGGGTAGTGATTGCATAGCAGTTCCCCAGAATTGATTCTCCTGGTTTTGGTAGCTGCAGAGGTCCAACAAGCCGGTCTCTGCAGGCTGGAAGCGGAGGCAAGTAAGGGGCCCAGCCAGCAAACCTGGCAGCAGTCTACTCTCTAACTGGAGACCAATGAAAGGGCCTGAGTTTCTTTTCTAGGAGCACTGGGGATACTGATCTGAGAAACCCCATAATTTGCCTGGACATCCAGGGTAAGTCCTCCAGAGTTTTCTCTCCTCCTGTTTCCTTCCTCAGGTGGAAGAACTGAGTAAGAAGCTGGCTGACTATGACCAAGCCAGCAAGGTGCAGCAGCAGAAGCTGAAGGTGGGACAGCTGGGGGAATGAGCCTGGCCACTGGCTGGCTCAGAGAGAGGATGGGGGAGGGAGGGTGCTCTCTAAGCCCTCCGCCTGTGGGGGGGGAAGCCAAGCAATGGCACCCTGGGTGCCTGGCAGCCTCAAGAGGCCTCCATGTGGTTTAGGAGCTCTTACATATGTCTTCTGGGAGCTCTTAAGGGAAGACAGAGTGGGTCCCAACCTTGGTCGGTATCTTTCAACCTTTATCTTTTTTTTTTTTTGGCCAGGGCTGGGTTTGAACCCGCCACCTCCAGCATATGGGACCGGCGCCCTACTCCTTGAGCCACAGGCGCTGCCCTCAACCTTTATCTTACAGCACACTTGATCCTATAGTTAAACTCCCATGGCATACTTAAATTATGTTGATCAAAAAAAGAGTAAAAAGGCTGGCCACGGTGGCTCATGTTTGTAATCCTAGCACTCTGAGAGGTTGAGGTGGGTGGATCGCCTGAGCTTAAGAGTTTGAGACCAGCCTGAGCCAGAGTGAGACTCCATCTCTAAAAATAGTTGGGTGTTGTGGTGGGCACATGTAGAGAATCACTTGAGCCCAAGAGTTTGAAGTTACTGTGAGCTATGATGCCACAGCACTCTGCCAAGGATGACAAAATGAGACTCAGTCTCTCACACATACACACTATATATTTATATATATACATACTATGCTTTTAACTTCTTTTGAAAATAATTTAATCTTTAAAAATTTTTGCAACACATCTAAGATCCTCACTGCACACTGGTTAAAAATCACTACTCTAGATGACTGTCACTGTCCTCTACAGCAGCCACTAGTCATGTGTGATTATTTATTTCCACTGGAAATATAGTTACTAATGAGATGTGTATGGTTATTTAAATTAAAATAACTTCATCTGTGTAGTCTCCCCAGTAGGTACATGTGGCCAGTATTAGATAGTGGAGCTACAGAATCATTATTGCAGAAAATTCTATTGGACAGTGTTGGTCTAAATCAGGAGTGTCCGACCTTTTTTCTTCTGCTGCACATTGGAAGAACAAAAGTTGTGTTGGGCCACACATTAAATACAAAAACACTAATGAACGCTGATTAGCAAAAAAAAGGTCTATGCATACTTTTCATGACATCCAACACCATGGAGAAACAAACAGTCCTCACAAAATCAGCATGTGGCCTACAGGTAGTTCAGGTTCAAGGGACATTGAATATTACAACTTAATATTCTTATTGCTTTCAACTGTGTTACCTTCTACAGTTTAATGTTTGCTTTTTTTTTCTTTAGATACATTTCTTAGAATAATATTTACTTTTTGCACTTCTAGGCTTCACAGCCTTTAGTCAGGGACAAAGGAATTTGACATCAATGACACTGGGACTCACTAAAGCCCTAGTGAGGCCCAGGAAGTGGGCTCAGAGCTTTACTCTACTCTCTTTCCACATGCCCCATACCCCATCTTAATTACATGGTAAACATGTTTCTGACACTCCTTTTTGAGAGTTTGCCCTGTGCTAGGAGAGGCAGGGGTGGGATGAACTCCAGTGACAACCAGATTCCCAAGTGCAGTCCCTCAACAAAATCCAAACTTCATAGAGCAAATCCCATTATTAAGAGGATTTGTTCTGTGAAATTTAGATTCAGTCAAAAGGCCACACTCAATTCAGAACACCACATGTGGCCCCAAGGCTGCAAATTCCCCATCCCTGGACAAAGCACAGGCCCTGATCTTCAGGAGTGATCATCTGGACAGGAGCAGTACTCGTGTCATAAATGAGCCCCCATAGTCTTCAGAGGTAGGGGGACCAAGTTCACCCTGGCCAGTTTACCTTTTTTTTTCTTTTTTTGAGATAAGAGTCTCACTCTTGCCCAGGCTAGAGTGCTATGGTGTCAGCTGAGCTCACAGCAACTTCAAACTCCTGAGCTCAAGTGATCCTCCTGCCTCAGCCTCCGAAGTAGCTGGGACTACAGGTGTGAGCCACGGTGCTTGGCTAATATTATTTTTAGTAGAAACGGGGTCCTGCTCTTGCTCAAGCTGGTCTCAAACTCCAGAGCTTAGGCAATCCTCCTGCCTCAGCCTCCCAGAGTGCTAAGATTGCAGGTGTGAGCCACCGCACCTGACTTGGTCAGTCTATTTAAACCTCTGAACTCTATTTCCTCCTCCTGATGCTCCTCAGGAGAATGAATTCTCATGTCCTCCGAGAGCTCACATGCCAAGCTCCTCTGTGTGCTGCATGACGCTACTCCCTGAGGATCAGCTTCCCTTCTTCCTTGGGGAGGCATGAGCACATGGAAAGAGAATGACCTTGTGCTTGGTCTCGAAGGCAAAGACAGGGCCAGAGCTGGTCAGGGCAGGTGTCCACAGAATGTGGGCCAGAAGTGTGTGTGGTGTCTCAGGAGGCTGTACTTGCTGGGGAGTTGTGTATATTTGGGTTGGCAGGTAAAGGGCTTTGTTTCTGGCCTTTTTTTTTTTTTTGAGACAAGTGTCTCACTCTGTTGCCTGGGTAGAGTGCTATGGCATCATCGTCTCTTGAGTTTAAGAGATGCTTTTGCCTCAGACTCTAGAGTAGCTGGAACTATAGGTGTGTGCCACAACACCTGGCTAGTTTTTCTATGTTTATTTTTTTATCTTTTATTTATTTTTTTTTTTTTGAGACAGAGTCTCAGTATGTCACCCTGGGTAGAGTGCTGTGGCGTCACAGCTCACAGCATCTCAAACTCTTGGGCTTAAGCAATTCTCTTGCCTCAGCCTCCCGAATAGCTGGGACTATAGGCACCCACCACAATGCCTGGCTATTTGTTGCAGTTGTCATTGTTGTTTAGCAGGCCCAGGCTGGGTTTGAACCCAACAGCCTTGGTGCATGTAGCTGGTACCATAACCACTGTGCTACGAGCACCGAGCCAGTTTTTCTAAGTTTAGCAGAGATAGGCTCTCACTGTTGCTCAGAGTGGTCTCAAACTCCTGAGCTCAACCAATCCACCCACTGCGGCCTCTCAGAGTACTAGGATTGCAGGCATGAGCCAATGTGCCTGGCCTTTTTTCCAGCATCTTGAGTGATATGCAGGAGTCTGAAACTCCTGCTAGGGAAGATCAGTTGATTTGGTGGAGCAGACAGACCAGCCTCCCTGATTGGCCTTTCTTCACAGGCTTTCCAGGCCCAGGGAGGTGAGAGCCAGCAGGAGGCCCAGCGCCTCCAGGTTCAGCTGAATGAGTTACAGGCCCAGTTGAGTCAGAAGGAGCAAGCAGTTGAACACTATAAGCTGCAGGTAAGGACCACAGCCCTGGCCTACTCTGCCCTTCCTACTGCCATCGAGCACTGCCACACCACTCACCCTATCTGCCCACATAGATGGAGAAAGCTAAGACCCATTATGATGCCAAGAAACAGCAGAACCAAGAGTTGCAAGAACAGCTGCGGGGGCTGGAGCAGCTGCAGAAGGAGAACAAGGAGTTGCGGGCTGAAGCAGAACGGCTGAGCCATGAGCTGCAGCAGGCTGGGCTGAAGACCAAGGAGGCAGAACAGACCTGCCGCCACCTTACTGCCCAGGTGCGCAGCCTGGAGGCACAGGTAAGTATCTGGCTGGCAGATTTGTCTCACCCCTGTCCTGTTGGACCATGTGCCCTCCTCTCCCAGGCCACACCCAACTTAGGCTTTTCTTCACTCTTCTGGCCCTCTATTTCCCAGGTTGCCCATGCAGACCAGCAGCTTCGAGACCTAGGCAAATTCCAGGTGGCAACTGATGCCTTAAAGAGCCGTGAGCCCCAGGCTAAGGCACAGCTGGACTTGAGTATTGACAGCCTGGATCTAAGCTGCGAGGAGGGAACCCCACTCAGTATCACCAGGTCAGGAAGCCCCCCTCCTCCCTAAGTCTGTTTATCAGGCTGTATCCTGGGCACTGCGGCTAGTGAGATAAATAAGATATGGCCCTTTTGCCATCTAGCAATTTATTCTGGTGTGTGTTCAGGACATGGTGGGAGCAAAAAGCAATAAGTTGTCAAGAAAGGCTTTGTGAGGCTGTCATTCTTGCTGAGTCTTGAAAGAACCTGAGGTGTGTGTGCCAGGTGGGCAGAGAGCAGTGTGAGCAAAGGCTGAGAGTGACTGACAGGGCTGGAACGTAAGGCTGACTCTCTCCTCTGGGAGACTCCAGAGGGCCCTGTGCTCTCTGCTTGGAAGCTGGCGTTTAGACTTGATCCAAAAGGCATTGAGGATCCTTGGAAGGGTTGGAAATTAAAACGCACATGGTTAGCTTTGAATTTTAGAAAGATTACTATAAGTGTAGAAGACTGGAAACCCATTTCTTGTTTTTGATAAACTTACATTGCACTTACTTTGTGCCACACTATTGTAAGCACTTACAACAATTAAAATTCATTTATTCACCAATAACCGTTTGAGGTAGGTGCTATTGTATCTCCTTTAACAGATGAATCTGGGACATAGAGGGGCTATCATTTGTCACAGGTCCTACAGTGGAGTTTAGACATGGGCAGCCCAGCCCAGGTCCTTGCTTGTCACCACTCTGTTGCCTTATAGACACCATGCTAAGTCTAGAAGAGAAGAAATGAGGCAGAACAAGGTTAGGAGAGTTGATCTGGAGGTGTGGTGACTCTTGCACTAGGCTTGGTGCAAGAGGAATAAGGTAGGATTATGCCCATGGTCATGGCTTGGGGGCCTGGGTAAGGGGTCCTTCTAACTCACTGAAATTGGGGATGCAGGAGGAACAAAGACAGGACATGTTCCTTGGTAGAGTAGCTGAGGGCATCTGGGGGCAATGAGATGTCTGTGCTAAGGTAGGGAGGTGAAAGTTGCCAGTATGGGGAGATAATCAGAAGTTGTGGGAGGGGGATGGACGGAAAGGAAGGCCCAGGCCAAAGGCTCTCCTTGGTACTTCTGAAAAGCCAGAGAGATGGGCTGTTTGACCTCATCTGCTTGTAATAAATGTAGAAATGGTAACTTTGCAGCAAAGGGATAGTCAGACTGCCTCTAGCCCCAGGAACCGCACCACAGCAGGTTTCCTTTCCACAGCAAGCTGCCCCGTACCCAGCCAGATGGCACCAGCATCCCTGCAGAACCAGCCTCACCCATCTCCCAGCGCTTGCCCCCCAAGGTAGAGTCTCTGGAGAGTCTCTACTTCACCCCCATCCCTGCTCGGGGTCAGGGCCCCATGGAGAGCAGCCTGGACTCCCTGGGCGATGTCTTCCTCGACTCAGGCCGTAAAACCCGCTCTGCTCGTCGGCGCACCACACAGATCATCAACATCACCATGACCAAGGTCAGGCTTCTGGGAGGGGAAGAGCAATGCCCATTTCCTCCTTCTATTGGGCCCTCAGTCAACAGCAAGCAGGAATGACCAGCCAGTCCATGTGTTATGGATGGGAGAGCTGAGGTCTTGAAAAGGGCCTCTTCTATAGAAAAAAGCAGGGCTAGCATTATATCCCTGTCTCCCGACTCTAAGACTAGTGTCCCTCCTGCATACCACTCATCCTGTTTGGGGTGAAGGGGAAGAGAATGTGGGGAAGTGGCAGCTCTTCAGCCTGTGTAGCTGAGATGTGTTGCCGCTGCTCAGTAGACTGCCTGCCCCTCTGTAGGCTCTTTGTTTCTGTATCTCATGGATATTGGGAAGGAGGGGAGGGGTGTCTTTGGTACAGCAGGGAGCACATCTGTTGGTACCCTCTGCTTTCAAGAACCTGGAGAAGTTAGAGAAGATGGTCAGTGCCCTAGGAAGCTTGGATTGAAGGACTGTGGGATGAGCCTCACTGTTTAAGAGGCATGCCAACCCGGGTGGCGCCAGTGGTTCAATGGGTAGGGTGCTGGCTCCATATACCGAGGGTGGCGGGTTCAAACCCAGCCCTAGCTGAACTGCAACAGAAAAATAGCTGGGCATCGTGGCAGGAGCCTGTAGTCCCAGCTACTTGGGAGGCTGAGGCAAGAGAATCGCCTAAGCCCAGGAGTTGGAGGTTGCTGTGAGCTGTGTGATGCCACGGCACTCTACTGAGGGTCATAAAGTGAGACTCTGTCTCTACAAAAAAAAAAAAAAAAAAGAGGCATGGGACTTCATTTCTTCTTCCCTGTAAAATGGGCTGATAACACTCTGCCTTCCTCCCTCAAAGCACTGTTAATTAACTCAATGAAAACAGTGGATAGAAAAAAGTCTTGACACTCTTAGCATCTTGGGAAGGCTGCAAGGCCCGTTTCTTTTAGACACACAAGCCAAGGACCCTTGCTAAACAGTGCAGGAACACATGCAGACGTGCTTGGAATCTAGGGGAGGAGAATGGAGATTCTTACGGTGTCAGACCCTACCCCACTGCAACAAATTCATTCTGTCTTCTAGAAGCTAGATGTGGAAGAGCCAGACAGTGCCAACTCATCCTTCTATAGCACACAGTCTGCCCCTGCTTCCCAGGCCGGCCTGCGGGCCACGTCATCTACCCAGTCTCTGGTCCGCCTCGGCTCTCCTGATGATGGCAACTCAGCTCTGCTCAGCCTGCCTGGCTACCGGCCCACCACACGCAGCTCTGCTCGCCGCTCCCAGGCTGGGGTGTCCAGTGGGGCACCTCCAGGTGAGGGGGCTGCAGGGACTTACCATACCCAAGATCTAGAAGGTAGATCTTGGCCTGGGGAAGCAGCAAGTGTTAGCAAATCAAGGCTGGCCTCCTTCTGCCTCCCAGCTCCACCTGTCCCTCCTCCTACAGTCTACGGGCCTTACCTCTCCTTGTAGGGTCTGTGCTGACGTACCATTAGCCAGGGTGAACCACCGTTGCTCACCTGAGAGACCTGGGGTTCTCAGCATGAGAGTGACACTGAGCTGGTGGGAGTGCTCATGCTTCTCAGGTGTTGATGGGGGGCTGGAAGGGCCAGCCCAGCCAGATTGTTCCAGGAGGCTCTTGCCCTTTGGGTTCCAGAGACCCTCTGAGAATCAATTCTTGGTGCTCTATTCATTTCTCTTGGTGTTGGGTACCAAGCCTTGGCAGATAAGATGTGTATAACTTTTTCTGACCTCACGGGAGAGAGCAGCAGGCAACCCGTGAGGATAACAATGGTCTGTGTGCCTTATGCCCACACCTGTGGCGCTGAATCAGGATTCTGCAGGACTTGAAGTTCATGGGGTAGCTTGGAAAGGAATGGTGGCAGCAAAGGCTGTGATGACACCAGGGCAGTGGGCAGCTTGCCGACTCTAGCCCCATTTGCTCCAACTCCCCTCTCTACAGGAAGGAACAGCTTCTACATGGGCACTTGCCAGGATGAGCCAGAGCAGCTGGACGACTGGAACCGCATTGCAGAGCTCCAACAGCGCAACAGAGTGTGCCCCCCACATCTGAAGACCTGCTATCCCCTGGAGTCCAGAGTGAGCCCCGGGGTCACAGCACCAGGCTTCCCATGTTGGCTAACCCCTTCTCCCTTGATATCCCAGCCTAGTATCACGTGCTGATCTAGCCTCAGTGCTAATGCCCTGTGTCTCTGGTTGCTGAGGGTGACCTTCTCATGCTCCTAGTCTGGCAGGGAGGGATCTTGGGGGTGAAGTACCTGTGGGTGGGCAGGAGCTTGGAGAGGAGTGTGCTGGGGACTGCTCTTCTCATGGCCCTTCATCCAGGTGGAGACAGAAGGGGCCTTTTTGTGGTAGGAAGGATCTAGCTGTTCCAAGTGTCTTTCTGGGGCAGCCCCAGTTCCTGCTCCATCTCCAGACAGCTGGGGTGATTGCTTCTTCAACCCCTTGCAGCCCTCCCTGAGCCTGGCCACCATCACAGATGAGGAGATGAAGACCGGAGACCCCCAGGAGACCCTGCGCCGAGCCAGCATGCAGCCAGCCCAGATAGCTGAGGGCACTGGTATCACAACCCGGCAGCAGCGCAAACGCATCTCCTCAGAGCCCCACCAGGGCCCTGGCACCCCCGAGGTAGGTGACATTGGCTCTGTGTGTTCTTCTGTTTAGCACTATGCCCAGGATTAAAGGTGAGCTGCTCTCTCTTCTTCAAGGGACTGATGCCTGGTTGGGGACTTGGGGGAAGGGAGACCTCTGGCTTAGAGTTGGAGAAGGGAGCAGGTTGAACAAGCTGACTCACAGGGTCCACTGAGCTCTGAGTGGCCAAGATACCTGGCTTGGATCTTCTTGCCACTATGCCTTACTGTCTTTTTCTTCATAGTCCAAGAAGGCCACCAGCTGTTTCCCACGCCCCATAACTCCCCGGGACCGACACGAAGGGCGCAGACAGAGCACTACTGAGGCCCAGAAGAAAGCAGCTCCAAGTGCTACTAAACAGGTTAGGCTGAGGTTGGAAGGAGGCTTGCTGGCAAAGCTGGAGCCACAGGCTGGCCTGGGAAGGCTGTGGGAGACTCCCAGTTTGACAGACCCTCTCCTACAGGCTGACCGACGCCAGTCAATGGCCTTCAGCATCCTCAACACACCCAAGAAGTTGGGGAACAGCCTTCTGCGGCGAGGGGCCCCAAAGAAGGCTCTGTCCAAGGCCTCCCCGAGTAACCGCAGTGGAACCCGCCGCTCTCCACGCATTGCCACCACCACGGCCAGCGCTGCCACTGCTGCCATCGCTGCCGCCACTGCCACCTCTCGAGCCAAGAGCAAGGTGGAGGCACTGCCATGGATGGGGGAGGGAAACTGGAGGAGAGCACAGGCACCCCCAGAGAGCCCCATGGAGCAGCATCCAAGGCAGGGCCAAGATAGGCTACTGGAAGTTGGGGGTTAAGAGGAGGTGTCCCTGTCCTGATTATCTGCTCATTACTGAGGAGAGAAGATAGATGACCCATTCCCACCAGAGCTGCTTAGGCACAGCCACCAACTTATATATCCAAGGATATATAAGCTGCATATATCCAAGGAGCTGCATATATCCAAGGCTCACAAAGGAGTAGATCCTGGTCAGGGGAGTGGGAGAAGGAAGAGGTTCTCCTGAGTCAATGGGTGCAGGCTGGCATAACGAGTCTATGTCTCTCTTTCAGGCAAAGCACTAAAGGGCAGTACCAATGTGTGGCCCCACCTGTGTCCCCGATGCTGATCTCATCTGGTCCTCCTCCTACTGTCCCTCTCAGTGCCTTCTCAGCTCCCAGGCCAACGGTGGCCAAATCCCTAGAGACAGTGATGCTCGTCCACACCCTGGCCTGGTACCCGGACCTTCACTGGCGCCTTCTCAGAGCTGGCCCAGAAGGCCTGGAGCTTGGACAGTGTGGGCACTCTCCCTACCCTGCCTCCTATTTTTTTTTCTTAGAGCAAAGTCACTTCATAACCAGATTTTGAGGCTGGTTCTGAGTGGCTGGATCCTTGGGCCTAGCCATTCTTCCTCTCAGCCTCTGGATCTAGAAGGGACCATTGGAGGAGCAGGTCCTGGTTCCTGCTGCTCCTGGTGGCTGGGCCTAGCAGGGACCCTTGCTCTTAAAGTCTAGGACTGGTCATGACCTGGTGGAAGTGCCTGTCAGAGGACGCTTTTTTCCAGGACAGATGGGCCCTGTCTCAGGAGTGGAGGGGACAGCCTTCAGCGGCAGCTCACACCCCATCTTCCCCAGACCTCTACTGGGGTGGGATTTGGAGTGATGGAAGGTTTTTAAGGGCCGGGATGGATCTTTTCTAAATGTTATTACTTGTAAATAAAGTCTATTTTTCTCCCTTGAGTGCTGAGCTGCCTTGATCTATATGGGAAAAGGAGGGATATCTAGACTCTTTGGAGAACATACCTTGTCCTAGCTGAGTCTTCCACATCTTCCCCAGGCTTTTCCCATATGTCATTTCTGGTCTTAGCTCCCAAGGAACATTATGGGCTATTGTCTCTTTTCAAGGACCTACATTCCCCTAAATCTGATTTTGTCTTTAGCTTATAAGTAGCTGTCCCACTCTTCCATATTCCCTCCTGGGATAGGTGATGTTCCTGTGGGTAGACCTGAGGCCTAAATGACTGAGCAGACGTCAAGATGCCGCCATTGAACAATTCTTTATGAAGATCCATGTGGGACCTGCTGGGGATGACACGCACAGTTGTGGATCAGAAAAAACACACACAGGGCTGGGTGTGGTGGTTCATGCCTGTGATCCTAGAACTCTGGGAGGCCTAGGTGAGTGGACTGTTTGAGCTCCAGAGTTCCAAGACCAGGCTCAGTGCCTGTAGCACAGCAGCTAGGGCGACATAGTGAGACTCTTGTCTCAAAAAAAAAAAAAAGTTTGAGACCAGACTGAGCAAGAGCAAGAACCTGTCTCTAAAAAAGCATACCCAGGCATTATGGCAGGCACCTATAGTCCCAGCTACTGAGGAGGCTGAGGCAAGAGAACCACTTGAGCCCAAGATTTGAGGTTGCTGTAAGCTATGACACCACGGCACTCTACCCATGGTGACAAAGTGAGACTGTCTCAAAAAAAAAAAAACAAAAAACTAACACAACATGGCTCGGTGCCTGTAGCTCAGTGACTAGGGTGCCATACACCAGAGCTGGCGGGTTCGAATCCAGCCCGGGTTGCCAAACAATGACAACTACAACCAAAAAATATCTGGGCATTATGGCAGGCACCTGTAGTTCCAGCTACTCAGGAGGCTAAGGCAAGAGAATCACCTAAGCCCAAGAACTGGAGGTTGCTGTGAGCTGTGATGCCACAGCACTCTACCAAGGGCGACAAAATGAAACTCTGTCTCTAAAAAAAAAAAAAAAAACACGGAGTCAATGCAGATGACTTTCAGCCAAAACTGAAAGAAGGTGTGTTTCAGCCAGGGTTCAGAGTTCACCTGTTGGGATGGTGAGCAAGAGGGGACCAAAGGAACAGAGGCATGGGAGTTGTCTGGGCCTCTGAAAAGTCCTGTAGGAATTGTAGGCGGGGCCCTTGAGTACACTGCTAAGGCACTGACAGTCTTGGTGGTTTCTGAGCAGCAGAGCAGTGTGAAGAGAAAGGAGAAAGAAGTTATGTTAATGTGTGAGTAGAAAGGATGGCAGGCAGGAGGAGGAAGCATTAAGGAAGTTATGAGGATTTCCTAGGCAGATGGGGAGTTGAATTTGGTAAGAGCAGGGAACCAAAACACAGTAGGAAGAGGCTGGGGAGGAGGGAGGGAGATAAGCTGTTTGCCCACACAGCCTACAGGCAGGTAGTACCCAGGCACTGGTCAGGGTCTTGCTGTTGCTGGCTCTGTGCTGATTCCTAACCCTGCTGATGTGGGCAGCTGTGGCCCTGGGCTATGGCTGGAGGGCAGGGCTTCTTGAGTTGAGGGAAAAATTGTCCTCCGCCCAGCCTGGGGAAGTGAAGACAGACAAAGATCAGGTTCAAGGAGTAAAGGGATATTTGTCACTTTCCTCCTGGCCATGCCGCCCCAGCCTGAGTTCCTTTAATTTCCACCTTAGGCTGACCTCGGGGGGAAGGGAGGGTGTTAGAGGCTGCTCAGCAGAGCCTACCCTTTCCCCCCACAGGGAGCAGTGCTCCTCCTTCCCTTGGGTTCCTCACCCAGAGCTGGGCCAGGGCAATGTGACGCTGGGCAACCTGGGCAGGGTCCACGAACACACAGGAGAAGTTGGTACTGCGCAGGGCAGGGCTCAGCTCCTCCAGCACCAAGGCCTTCCACAGCCTCGTGCTTGTGTTTCCATGCTCACGGCTGGTGCACAGAGGCAGGAAAGGTCTTAAGGGGGCTGCAGCAGGAGGCCTCCCTCCCACTGGCCTGGCAGTTGTGACCTCACCTGGTGCTGCACTCCCTCAGCGGGCCTGAGAGGTGTTCAATGAAGGAACCATTGCCAAGCCAGTAGAGGATGCTGAAGTGTGGAAAGTGGCTACAGGCAGTACAGGACAAGGTCAGCGTTCCATCTAGGGACACATACACCTGTCAGCCCTCCCATAGGCTGACAGAGGCCCTCCGCTCTGCATGCTCTGCCCTGCCAACCTGCCAACTCCCCACAGTCCCATACCGTCTCATTGGGAAAGCCTGCTAAGGTAAAGTGCAGTTTCTACAAGAAAGGCCCTAGGCCTGAGCATGGGAATGGGGAGGGTCCTGTCTTTCATTCTCATAAAGACTGCTGAGCCTGTTTCCTCAGGATGACCTCTTATAATGCCAGCCTCTGAGCTCCAGGAGCCAGCCCAGAAGGCAGTGCTAGCCAGGTGCTGCTCCTCTGAGATGGCCAGAGGGCAAGCAAGCTCTGGGTGCAGAGGCTGGCATATGGTCATCAACACTCTCTGGCAGCCCTATGTCTTATTTCTTTTTCTTTTTTTTTTGTAGAGAGAGAGTCTCACTGTACCGCCCTTGGGTAGAGTGCCGTGGAGTCACACGGCTCACAGCAACCTCTAACTCTTGGGCTTACACGATTCTCTTGCCTCAGCCTCCCGAGCAGCTGGGACTACAGGCACCCGCCACAACGCCCGGCTATTTTTGTTGTTGTTGTTGTTGTTGTTGTTGCAGTTTGGCAGGGGCTGGGTTTGAACCCGCCACCCTCAGCATATGGGGCCGGCGCCCTACTCACTGAGCCACAGGCGCCGCCCACTATGTCTATTTCTTATGTCTGTATTCTTCTGTCCTGTTTGATAAGGAACATCTTGGGAGCTGGGCCCTAAGCACCCCCCTTCCACCCCCCGCCCACACACACATAGGAGATGCTGGGTTGGGGAGAATGGTTTGTGCATGGCAAGAGATGATGCTCAGGAATCAACTTGACCCTTGGACCCTTTGTGCCCACAGCCCACCCTCTGACCACTGTGTTCTCCTAGGTTCCCATCATACTTGCTCCTTACTTAGTGGCACTTCTGCTTCTGGCCAGATCACCTCCAATGCTGGGCATCGCTTAGCTGCTGGCAGCACTGAGGTCCAGGAAGGGCAGGGGTCCTTTACACTTCCAGCTGAGGCAGTGGCAACTGTGCTCGTCTGAGGTATAGGTGTGGCTCTGACCAGGATAGTGATGATATAGGCACACAGAGGCAGGACCCACAAAGGACTGGGGTCTGAGGAAAGGACGATCACAGAGGCCAAAGCTAAGCTGCCTGGTAATGCTCAGCATCCTGGCTCGCATTCAGAGACCAAGGTGCTGGCTGGTGAGGCATGTAACTCCAGCCAAGATTCTTTGGCTCTAGCCAGGGAATTAGAAGGGAAAGAAGGGCCCCAACCCGCTCCCCCCTCCCCTGGACTCCTTTTGAATTAAGTACAGAGCAGCACTAGAATGAAGCCAGGGCCACATCTGGACAGAGGCTTAAAGCAACAGCACAACAGTTGGGTTGGGTGGTGTTCACCTCAGGGTGAAGATCCAGGATTAGCCTGTAGCTCCATTGTGTCACAGACCCCATCCTACCCACCCACGCATAGCCCCAAGTCCTACCTGCTGTCCAGTTCTGTCTCATGGTCATGATGCATGTGTCAGTAGCTGCTGGCCTCTGTGACTGTCCTTTCCTCAGTCAGAAGAGGCTTTATCCTCTTCCCTGAGGGGTGGGGTTACACCACTTTCTCAGTAGCTGTGGTTTTTTTTTTTAGACAGTGTCTCAAGCTATTGCCCTGGGTAGAGTGCTGTGACGTCATAGCTCACAGCAGCCTCAAACTCTTGGGCTTGAGTGATTCTTTTGCCTCAGCCTCCCAAGTAGCTGGGACTACAGGTGCCTGCCATAACACCTGGCTATTTTTTGGTAGTTGTCATTGTTGTTTGGCAGCCCTGGGCTGGATTCCTCCACCAGCTCTGGTGTATGTTGTTG
The DNA here is from genome assembly GCF_027406575.1 of Nycticebus coucang. Lineage (NCBI taxonomy): Eukaryota > Metazoa > Chordata > Mammalia > Primates > Lorisidae > Nycticebus > Nycticebus coucang. The sequence continues at coordinate 64,974,629 of NC_069793.1, read as the reverse complement.
GCGCCCTAGCCACAGAGTTACAGGAGCCAAGCCTAGCTGTGGCTTCTGTAAACTCCACATTCCTTGGTCTGGCCTTTCAGGGAGCTGCCAGCATCGCTGTTTACTCTGTCCTGTCCATCTGTCCTAATTGGTTACTCAGCCATCAGCACAAACTGAAGCTCTGTCAGCACTGAGAAACAAAGCTGAGGGGAATCATCTAGTGACCATCTGACCCCACCCCCACCCTTACTGCCATTAGTATCATGATGGTTACCAAGTCCAATCTCACTCCTTCATTAAGGATGGAGACACTGAGACCCAAAGAGGAGCCAGGGAGTTTCCCGTCACAAAGGGAAACAATGTTCTCTCTCCTTGGCCAGAGCAGGTTCTGGGAAAGGCAAGATGATATAGTGAAACCTTTCCGGGAAACTACAGCCTCTATCCTCTATTTCACTTTCAGTTTTATTCTAACCTGGTCAGAGCAGCCCTGCACCTCTTATAGACCCAAAGCTTATGGCTGGCCAGAAACCTTTCTGTTAACTCCCAGGTTAACAGATGATATCTCCCCTGCCCCTAGCCCCAGGGCCACCGAGGGTGTTTAACAGAGACCAATTCTTCGGTCCCCACCACTGGTCAGGATTTTGATATCTGTCTTCACTCTTCAGAGCCAGGCCTCTTCCATTAGAGCAGGCATCTGATATTCAAGGGGACAGCTTTCCCAGGCACTAGGACCCCAAGCCGGATCATTTTGACCATTTCAGGCTCTGCCACACCTGCCCATTTGCACCTTGGCCTTCTTCAGACTCCCCACTACCCCCAACCCCTAGCCCCAAGGTCAGCACCCACTCATCACACCCATAAACACATCTCACTTCCCTCAGCCCCTCTGGTCAGAACTGCAGGTCTAGGTTCTCTTGCAGTTCTAGACCCTTCCCCACTTCCACTTCCCAAGTCCCCTTTATTCAGAAGCTCCCTTCTGAGAATTCCAAGGTTCAGTTTAGCTGTGCCTAGTTGCATTGAGCCCTGCCACAGGAAATACACTGTGCACTTACCCCTTACCCGTAGGAACTCACAGCCATGCCAGGGACTTGGAATGCAAAGTCTAGAGCTGGTCCTAAAGAGGGGAGGGTTCTTCCAGGGAGAATAGGGAGAGTGACTCAGAGGCTATCCAAATATGCTCATGGACAAATGGAACTGGCGCTATGGCAGGACCAGGACCAGGGTGAGGCCCCTAGGATGCAAAGTCTAAGGAGGTGTTCACTCTCAGGGTTGTGCAAGCATCTGTGGAGGCACCAGGCTGAGTGATCCAGTGCACACATTTATCAAGTGTGGACAAGAGCTGTGTCTCTGAGCTTTCTGATTTCTGTGATCAGGAAGGTGGAAGGGCTGATGATACAGCCAGTGGGGCCAGGAGATAGAACTGAGTTTAACTGAGTTTAGAGGAGAGGCATTGGGAACAGTCAGCTGAAGGTGAAGTTTTCCATGGGAAAACCAAATTCATATTTGTATTCCTAATTTAGACATAAGAGACTAAAAGTCACATCCTCTTCTCTGGTGTCCGTACATAGTTCACAGTCCCCCTCTTCTCAGTTCCTCCCTCAGTTTTCCCAGAGGCTGCTAGGCCGCAAATACCAGGCAAATTCCTCCCCAGGAACACCATATTTCCAGAAGTTAGGCCAGGAGGCAAGGCCACCTAAAGTTTCTGAGAAACACAGTCCAGTGGGTGACAGGTGGGGGGTGGCAGGGAGAGGAGACAGAATCTACCTTAAAGTGTAATCATGATCAGAGTTGAGGCAATGTGAGGTCATGGGCCTTAGGACTGTTAAGTACAAAAAGACAGCTTTGGACAGCCCTGTCTCCGCTTCTCACACAAGCATGATGTGGGAGTGGGGGTAACAAAGGTGGAAGGAAAGGTGGTCCCTGGGGCCCTTGGCCAGTCCTCATTCTCCTCTCTGAGGATGGGCCCACAGGTGGCCTCAGCAGTGGGGTGACATGGAAAGCCACAGCTGGTCAGAGCAGCTGAGACTGAGCGGCCCTGAGGGCAGGTGGTAGCAGGACACTGGCCTTAGGTAGTAAGAATATAAAGCCTGAAAGGGGGTCAGAGATGCCCTAAAGCTCCTTAGCCAGAAGACAGGAGTCAGGCATTTCACCATTTCCAGGGATATTGGAAAGTGAATAGTGGCAAGGCGGAGCCAACTATCCCCAGGCCTTATATGGGGAGAAGCAAAGACCAGACATCCCTGGGGACCCCAGAGATATTAAGAAGAAAAGCAAGATGGATATTCAGCTTTCCAACCCAGCTCATGGAGCTTTATTCAGACGGGAGTGACAAGACACTGCTTGATTCTTTTGGGGCCATATTCCCTGGAAACCCAGTACAGAAGGCCCATGTTTGCCCTCTTACTTTCTTCAAAACTCCTAAGACCCTTTTAGAACCCATACTCACCAAGGCCTTATCCCTCTTTCCATCTACCCACCACTCCTGTCATCAGGCTCAGGGAAGTACCATTCATGAATGACAAAGCTCATGGAGCACAATTCCTGGGCTGGCAATCCCCGGCCAGCTTCAAGGACACATCATGTGACAAGTTGACATCTGTCACAGTCCTGCCACGCATACACACACACACACACACACTCACATACATTTGCACTCTTCCTCAGGCTTTCAATAAGGAAGTGATGTGGCAGAGAGGCCTTTGGCACACGTCACCATCACCACCACTCCACAGAAGGATTCACTGAGAATCAGCTTGTATACGGGCCCTCAGTCATGGCCAACAGCTGCCCCCAGGGCCATATATAAATGGCCTCTATTCTTGGCTGACATACCCCACTCAAGGGCAGGTTCTCCCATGTGGCTGATTCTTCCAAATGTCCCAAAACAAAATTTCAATGAATTCTGAGACCCCAGGACTTCCTCTGTTGGGGAAGTCCTTGATGAGGTTCCACTTGCCTCAACCAGGCCACAGATCCTGGATGGGGGAGATGGAGTCAGACACAACATCTGTCCTGAGTCCCAGACAGCAGGGGAGGAAAAACACTTGGGCCCTCGGTGCTTGCTCACTTGTGGCACCAGTCTGAGATTATTAGCTCTTCCACAGGTTTGAGCCCCACAGAGGGAAGGACAGGGAAGCAGGTGGGCTGACTCAACAACCATGTAGTTGATGGTTTGCACGAGCTATCTGAGAGTCCACTAGTCTCTCAACCAGGGAAGAAGGCTCCTTTAAACCAAAAATGTCATGGCTCTGCTCCCACCCTGCTCAGGCGGGGAAGTGAGGCCTGGAGGGGGTCAATTCCTATGCTCCACAATAAAAAAGATTTTTTAAATATATTCATCAAAATAGTTTTCTTTTAAAAAGCCCCCCACTGCTGACAGCCCCACTGGCTGGCTCTCCATCATGTCTCACACCAGTCCGGACACAGCCGGAGGGGTCCTGAGTGGCCCAAGTGCCCCTGTGAGTCTTTCCCACCCAAGAGGTCTTTGTGGGCAGGGAGGAGAGTGCCCTGAGGTCCACAGTGGGTGGGGTGGGTACTCCACTGATGTTCTTCCTGACTATTCCAGGCCCAGGATGTAGTTGATGCCTTGCACAAGGCCAATGATGACAGGCTGCCAGGCTACCAAGTATCGAAGCCAATCCAGCAGCTGCCCATACATGACGTGAGGCCTCTCCCAGCTGTCAGCATGTTAAAGAAAAAGAGGCTACATGTAAGAGCTTCTACAGTTGATCAAGTGGTAGGGAGGAGGAAGGTATCCTCCAGGTCTTCCCTGGGTCTGCTCCACAGCCTAGAGGAAAGAAAGCTGCTTTCTGCAAGGGCCCACCCAGCTTCCCTTCAGTTCTCCATATTAGAATAAGGAGCTGAACCCAGAAAATGGGGGAGGAGTGCAGAAAGGACTGGTGTGAGAGACACACTGAGAGAGCAGCAGAGAGGTGTATCTTAGTGCTGTATGAGCAACGTGCAGGGAGAGCCTCCCCTGTAACACTTTCTCTAAGATGGGACTGCCAGTCTGAGAAAACACAGCCCAAGGCCACCACAAATGTGTCTGTGACAACCACTTCAAGGGGGCTAGGAGTGGGATAAGGTAAATCCCAAAGGTTCTGCTAGTATCCAAAATTCAAGGTTTTCTTCTGTTCAATGTTCCGAAGTTAAACAAAAGCAAAAACAAAACTGAAGGTTTTCTAAGTCAAGGAAGAGGGTGAGTCTAGAACAGAGCCAGAGGGAGCAAAAACCAAGAAGCAAGAGGAAACCCCCTGCCAGTGGCTCTAAAGGGCCCATCTAGGGGCACTAAGCACTAGGCCCTACCAAGGCCAAGAAGCCCTAGAAATGAGTTCCCCTCCTTTCACTTTATTTTCTTCAGGAGTAGGGAACCAGATAGAGTTTCACTCTGTTACCCAGGCTGGAATACCCTGGTATCACTGTAGCTCACTGTAGCTCACTTCAAAATCCCATGCGTTGGCTCGGCACCTGTGGCTCAAGAGGCTAAGGCGCCAGCCACATACACCTGAGCTGGTGGGTTTGAATCAAATAATGGGCCTGGGCCCACCAAACAACAATAATGGCTGCAACCAAAAAATAGCTGGGCGTTGTGGCAGGCGCCTGTAGTCCCAGCTACTTGGGAGGTGGAGGCAGGAGAATCACTTGAGCCCAGGAGCTGGAGGTTGCTGTGAGCTGTGATGCCACAGCACTTTACCCAGAGCAATGGCTTGAGGCTCTGTCTCAAAAAAAAAAAAAACAAAACCCATGCGTTAAGCCTCCCAAGTAACCAGGACTACAGACTCACACTACCATGCCTGGCTCATTTTTTTATATTTTTTGTAGAGATGAGGTCTCCCTATGTTGCTCAGGCTGGTCTCAAACTCCTGGCCTCAAGCAATCCACCTGCCTTGGCCTCAAAAAATACTGGGATTACAGGAGTTCAGTCACCATGCCTGGCCAAAACTTTACCTTTCTTGCTTTACATCTAAATGCTGGGCAAGGGATCTGGAAACAGGGCCTGGGAATTCAGTTTTGGAGAAAACACAGGGAGAAGTTCATGAAACTGTGGGGGAAACCCTCCACGGGCAACAGAAATATCAGTTGGCCCAGATCTCTGAGAACTAAGGAAAGTCCCAAGCCTTAGCTTGGCTGTGCAGTTATACAGTTGTTCCTAAACTAGGCCCTGGAAGAACTAAGCAGGGAACTTGAGAGGGGATAGGGCAATCTCCTGTTCAGTGACTTCAGGAGTGTTCCAGGAACTAGGCCATACTGGTGTTCTCCACATAGCCCAGCTAGTGTAAAAGGAAAAAGGAACGGGGAGGGATCATGAAGCTAAGAGGACAGCTGGGAGAAGGGGAAAAAGTGGGGTCCCTGAGTCCCAGGGGACCTGAAGGTGGGACAAAAGAAGTGTTCAGGCACTCTCCAATAGACAGAGTATAATGAAGAAGGGGGGGCAGGTGAAGGCAAAGCAGGGAGGGCTGGCTGGTCTGGAAGTGGTAGCTCAGAGGAGCACAAGCCCTGCACTAAGAGCAGATGGGTACAAAGGGCCCCGCCACCCCTGCACTGGCATAGAGCTGATCTCCAGCACTGTACATTATAAGAAAGGTATCAGTCATTAGTTGTATAGCCTTAACTAAGTTACTCAACCTATAAACCATTTCATTTGTAAAATGAGGATATTATCCCAGTCATAAAGTTGCTAGAGCATCAAATGGGCTTAATACAAGTAAAACATTTAACACAGTGCCAGGCACACAGTGAGGAAGCAGTGATAGCTGCTATTACTATCAACCTGTTACCCTTGGGGGATATAGAGCTATGATGGGAAGCGGTTCTAGTTTTTCTAGTTCTGCCCTGCATCCCATCCCCAACTTCCCCAGAACAGAAGCCAAACAGAATTTTGGACATGTCCTAGTTGGGGGCAGGAGACAGGGCACCCAAGGACCCAAACACAGAGTCACGTTGGCCAGCATTTTCTTTCCACTGCCCTCTCCCAACAAGGACTCAAACAAAGGATACGGATTGCTGAACATCCTTTTGAGGTCTACTTTCTCTTTGCAGTAGGGACACGTCTGCTTCTTTCCCACGATGCACCAGCCGCGGATGCAGAATTCGTGGAATCTGAGCACCACTGGTCAAGGGAAATGGTGGATGACAGGAAGCCAGGATGACATTCTAGCCTTGTGCCAGTCTAGAGTCCAAATCCTGGCTTCACTTCTTACCAGCTCTGCAATCTGGGGCAAGTCCCTCCCTCTGAACCTGTTTCCTCACATGTGAAGTGAGGGTAATGATCCCTATCCTGCAGAGTTGCTATGGGGGAAAATGGAGATAATACATGCATCTCAAATACAAGTACAGAATGGGAGCTGAGTAAATACATGATTAATATTAAAAGTGTTATTCAGAAAAGGGGATTTGATTTTAAACTAAGAGATCTTGTTAAAGGGTCCTTTTCCCCTACACAGCCTTAGTGGCTATAGCCTCAGGATGTTCTCAGACCCGGCCAGGCTAGAACTGCTGTTTACAAAAAGGTGGCTCCAGTCTGTGAGGAAGGGTAAAGAAGGCTGTCCTCTTGTGTCCCTCCTACACTTAATGGTCTGGACAGCATGCCCAGGTTTACAACCACCCTCTTCCCTCCCTCACTTGTATACACGTCACAGGATAGAGGTGGCCCAGGAGCTCAAGACAGGATACACATGATTGCAAGACAGTCTATATGTGTTCTCAATGATGCCCTCTTCACTGACGTCCACAAAGATCTGCTGTCCACACACAGCACACACGCTGTCTGAGAGGTGTTTGGTGGGCATGCCTGACTCACTGTAGAACTGGAGAAAAGCAGGAGGAAAAGCTGTAAGACGAGCAGCTGAAACTGGAAATGCCAGTCTTCTAGAGAGGAAGCAAAGCAGGAGGGGCCCCCCCAGAGTTTCAGGGCTTTTATTTTTTTTTTAAGAGATAAGGTCTCCCTTTGTTGCTCAGGCTGGAGTGTCATGCTATGATCACAGCTCACTGCAGGTTGAACTCCTGAGTGTAAATGATCCTCCTGCCTCAGCCTCCAAAGTATCTACAGGCACATGCCACCATACCTGGCTAATTTTTTAATTTTTTGTAGAGAAGAAGTCTTGCTATGTTACCCAGGCTGGTGTTGAACTCCTGTTCTAGTGCAATCCTCTCATCTCAAACTCCCAAAGTGCTGGGACTATAAGGGCTAAGCCACCACACAGGGCCTAGAGGACATCTTTTATTAGCCAAATCAACCTCATCTTTATTAGGCAGATGGGGAAATAGATTGGGAAGTCAGATATGATAGGACCTGAGGATTGGGTGGTCTACATCAGAGACGCAGGGATGAGAGGAAGAAGGACTCAGGGCTGGTGATCAGAAGGTGAGTCATATAATTCATTCTGTGGCCAGATTATGGTTCTAGCAGAGATGGACATTATTTTCCAACATTTAAAACAGTGAAATATTAGGTGTGTTGTTGGTTTAGTGGCATGGGCATTCTCAGACATTTGTGGCAGCAGCAAAAGAGGTTCAATCCTTTTGGACAATATTAGGCATGGTATCTCAAACTGTCACACACTTTGACCCATTAATTTCAGTTCAAAGAATTTAAATAAGTAAGTGGAAATGTCAAAAAATGACTGGTAAAGGTAAGCCCAAATCCTCACAAAGAAAAAACATCAGAGGGAAATCTATCTGAATGCTGACTGGTGATATTTTGGTATTGGGATTAGAAATGACTATTTTCTTTTGCCTACTTTTCTACACTAAAATTTTCCTTAATGTATATTACTTTTGTATTAAAGAGTATTACCACAGTTAATTACAATGGGTAACCAATAATCAATCCTATGTCTCAAAAAGAAATTCCAAATTTTGTGTTTATTTTTAAATAGCTACATAGCATTTTTCCTCCTAAAGAGAAAACACCTGAAATTTATTGGTTGAAATTTTCTAAGACCTATTGTTTTTTTCTATTCATAAAAAATTATATGTATGGCTTGGCGCCTGTGGCTCAAGGGGCTAGGGCGCCAGCCACATACACTAGAGCTGGTGGGTTCGAATCCAGCCTGGGCCTGCAAAAAAACAATGACAACTACAACCAAAAAATAGCCAGGCGTTGTGGCAGGCGCCTGTAGTCCCAGCTACTTGGAAGGCTGAGGCAAGAGAATTGCTTAAGCCCAAGAGTCTGAGGTTGCTGTGAGCTGTGATGCCACAGCACTCTACCAAGGGCAACATGGTGAGACTATATCAAAAAAAAAAAAATTATGTGTTTAAAAAATACAAATAATATAAAATTGACCATCTTAACCACTTTTTTTTTTTAAAGACAGTCTCACTTTGTTACCCTGGGTAGAGTGCCGGGTGTCATAGCTCACAGCAACCTCAAACCCTTGGGCATAAGCGATCCATTTGCCTCAGCCTCCCAAGTAGCTGACACTACAGGCACCTGACACAACACCTGGCTACTTTTAGAGAAGGGGTCTCACTCTTGCTCAGGCTGGTCTAGAACTCCTGACCTCAGGCAATTCACCCACCTTGGCCTCCCAGAGTGCTAGGATTATAGGCGTGAGCCACTGCACCTGGCTCTTAACCACTTTTATTTTTATTTTTTTATCTTATTTATTTTCTTTGAGACAAAGTCTCACTTTGTTGCCCTTGGCAGAGTGCCATGGCATCACAGCTCACAGCAACCTCAAATTCTTGGGCTCAAGTGATTCTCTTGCCTCAGCTTCCCAAGTAGCTAGCTATTTTTAGAGATAGGTCTCACTCTGGCTCAGGCTGGTCTTGAACCTGTGAGCTCAGGCAATCCACCCGTCTCGTCCTACCAGAATGCTAGGTATAAGCTACTGTGCCCGGCCTTTTATTTATTTACTTAATTATTTATTTATATATTTTTTGGAGACAGAGTCTCACTTTGTCCCATAGCAACCTCAAACTCTTGGACTCAAGCAATTTTCTTGCTTCAGCCTCCCGAGTAGGTGGGACTACACACACCCAGCTATTTTTAAAGATGACATCTCGCAATGCCTCAGCCTCCTGAGTAGCTGGGAGTACAGGTGCCTAGCTATTTTTTTTTTTTTTTTTTTGGGTAGAGACAGAGTTTTACTTTATCGCCCTCGGTAGAGTTTGGTGGCATCACACTGCTCACAGCAACCTCTAACTCCTGGGCTTAGGCAAGTCCCTTGCCTCAGACTCCCAAGTAGCTGGGACTACAGGCGCCTGCCACAATACCCGGCTATTTTTTTTTTTTTTTTGGTTGCAGTTTGGCCGGGGCCAGGTTTGAACCAACCACCCTCGGTATATGGGGCTGGCACCCTACCAACTGAGCCACAGGCGCCGCCCGAAAAAGCTTTATTTTTTAAAAATCCAGACTGAAATTTAAAAAACTTTCTAAGAAGGAGAGCCAGGTACCTGTGTTCCCAGCTACTTGAGAGACTGAGGCTGAAGAATTGCTTGAGGCCAGGAATTTGAGGCTATAGTGTACTATGATAATGTCCATAAATAGCCACTGGACTCTAGCCCGGGCAATAGTGAGACCCTATCTTTAAAAAAAAAAAAAAGAAAAGGAGGAGGGGGGAGAAAGAGGAACCAGTAGTAAGAGTGAATCAACTGTGTTGACAACTGCTGAGAAGTCCCACCACAATTAGTGACACAGTCACTAATGACTTGACACTCAGTCACCAGTGACCTGAGTAAAAGCTATGTCAGAAGAAGAGTATGACCAAAAGCTGAGGAGTGAATGAAAAGTGATTAAAAGGAGACAGGAAGTTTCTATAAATTTAGCGGGGAACCATTGGAAATAGGTAAATAGGTCAATAGCTAAAGGAGAAAGTGAGTCAAAGAAAGGATGTTTATTTAAAAAGAATGCTCAAAAGATTAATGGGAAGAGCCGAGGAATGAGACGCTGAAGTCACAGGTGAGACAGGGAATAGTCACTAGCATGCGAGGGTCCCTGGGAAAGCAGGACAGTAAAGAATCTAAAGTACAGGTAGGACTGGCCCAGGGTAACTGGAGGGAAGGAGAAGATGGGTACAAGTAGATCTGTAGACTGGATGTCAGGAAATTGTGGGAATTCCTGTTTGGCTTCTAGTTTCTCAGGTAAATAGGAGACAAGGTCATGTGCTAGGAATGAAGGGACAGAAGGAAGGGGTGTGAGAATTTTGAGAGAAGAGAAGCTTTGAAATAGAGGTTACTCAAAGTAGGAACGTAAAGCTCTCCAGATGAACATAGTAAGATTTCTCTTTTGTAGAACAGGAATACTCCCCCTAAACTCAGAAGGGACTGGGAAGACTCTCTGGAAAACATATGTAAAACCCTAGCACAGGAGTTTGCATATAATAGGTGCTCAGAGAATATGAGTTCCATTCCATATGACTGAACATTACAGAACATTTGTGCCATGAAACACTTGTGAGCTCTTGAAGTCCAATCTCCTCTCTTAGAAGGTGAGAATGATGGCAAAGCAGAGCCTTGTCCATGGCTAGAGATAGCTGATGGCAGAGCTGAAGCCAGGTGCCCTGGTTCTAGTCAGTTCAAATAGAAGACTTGATAAATATTTGCTAAAAAACTGAATATAATACCCATTTCTCAGACTTATAGTAAGGAAGATTCCATGTCAGAGTTCTCGGAGCTGACCTTGGACAATAGATGGCCTCAAGGGAGAATTAGCATTTACTCATTATTTATTGTTTCTTACCCAGTTTGTTGGGTATGATGAAGATACAAGGACACTCCTACAGGGCACTGTGCTCCAGGTGATTACAGGTGTTTTACCATGTGGTTTTACAGATATTGGATAAATTGTAGCTGTCGTTATCATCTATCAAGTGTTTACTATGGGCCAGGCCACTTGGTAAAGTGTTTTACATTAGCACATATGATCCTTACAACAGTTCTATAAGTCTGTTAATATTATGGCAGCTAAGAAAAGAAGAGATAGGCCAGGCACAGTGGCTCACACCTGTAATCCTACCACTCTGGGAGGCCAAGGCAGGTGGACTGCTTGAGCTCATGAGTTCGAGACCAGCCTAAGCAAAAAAGTGAGGCCCCATTCTCTACTAAAAATATTAAAAACATTAAAAACTGAGGCAAAAGGATCGCTTAAGCCCAAGAATTGGAGATGGCTGTGAGCTATGATGCCAGGGCACTCTGCCCAGGGCAACAGCTTGAGATCTCAAAAAAAAAAAAAAAGAAGTAATTTGCTCAAGAGTGCAGAGCTAATTAAAAGTACTTTAGAATTTGAAACCAGGTCTGATTAACTCCCAACCCCTAGCTCTTTCTACTACCTCAAGTACTGAGGATAAATAGGCAGCTAATCTACTATCCTGAAGTTATCTGGGGCCTCTGAGGATCCAGGAGACAAATCTGGGGAACAGGAACTTGCTCAGAAGGTAGAAAGTGTGAGGTCAGATACATGGTCCAATGTAGCACAAATAATGTGTCACTACCCTGCCCAATAACTCAGAGAAAGAAGCCCCAGAAAATAGGTTTATTTCACAATATTCTGTCCCCCCTACCCCAACACAACCTTTGGGTGTGAATAGGAATTACACTGACAGGCTGTCACAAGCTTATGATCTCATAGTGACTGTCTGGAAAAAATAAGACTCCATGCAAGGTTCTGACTCAACTTATGAAGAGTTGTTTTTTTATTTTTTTTGAGCCAGTCTCAGCAACCTCAAACTCTTAGATTCAAGTGATCCTCTTGCTTCAGCCTCACAAGTAGTTGGGCCTATGGCTCACCACAATGCCTGGCTATTTTTTAGAGACAGGTTTCACTCTTGCTCAGGCTGGTCTCAAACTTGCGAGGCTCAAGCAATTCACCCACTCAGACTCCCAGAGTGCCAGGATTACAGGTGTGAGCCACCTGGCCCGGCAAAAAGAGTTATTTTAGTTCAGGCTACAGATTTCTCCAGATGAGGCAAAACAAAGAGCTGTTCTATAATAAACAGAGTAATGTAAAATGGAAAAGGAATCAAGAATGCTTATCAATACAATTATAGAACCTCACAGTTTCATTTCTAGGAACACTGACTTCAATTAAGCCAGGGTTCTCTTCTAGTCAAACCATTCTCAGAGACAGATGTGCTGAGAACCAAGAGTTGGGTCTGAGAATTAGTTTTTGACCTTGAGGTCTGATTGGGACAAAAACCACCGAATCAACTATGACTATCTCAGAATATCCAAAAGATCAAAAAAAATGACTAGGATTGAAAATATGATATATACATACAATGGAATAGTACGCATCCTTAAAAGGAAGGAAATTCTTTTTTTTTTTTGAGACAGAGTCTCACTATGTCACCCTCGTAGAGTGCCAGGGCATCAGAGCTTACAGCAACCTCAGACTCTTGGACTTGAGTGATTTTCTTGCCTCAGCCTCCCAAGTAGTTGGGACTTCAGGCGCCCGCCACAACGCCTGGCTATTTTTTTGTTGCAGTTGTCATTATTGTTTTAGCTGGCCCGGGCAGGGTTCAAACCTGCCAGCCCTGGTGTATGTAGCCAGCTCTGAGTTACAGGAGCTGTGCCTTTTTTTTTTTTTTTTTTGAGACACAGTAACCACTGAGTTATTGGGAGCGATGCCTTTTTTTTTTTTTTTTTTTAATTGAGACAGAGTCTCACTTTGTCACTCATAGCAACCTCAAACTCTTGGGCTTAAGCGATTATCTTGCCTCAGCCTCCTAAGTAGCTGGGACTACAGGCACCCGCCACAACACCCAGCTATTTTGTTGTTGTTGTTATTGTAGTTGTCTTTGCTGTTTAGCAGGCCCGGGCTGGGTTTGAACCCACCAGTCCTGGTGTATATGGCCGGCACCCTAACCACTGAGCTACAGGCACTGAGCCAGAAAGGAAGGAAATTCTAACATGTGCTAAATATGGATAAACTTTGAAGATATTATGCTAAGTAAATAATCCAATCACAAAAGATATGATGTATGATTCCATTTATATGATGTGCCTAGAGAAGCCAAATTCACAGAGCCAGAAAGTAGAATGGTAGTTGCCAGGGGACAAAGGGGAGAGAGGAATGGGAGTTACTTTTTTTCTTTTTTTGAGACAGAACCTCAAGCTGTCACCCTGGGTAGAATGCTGTGGCATCACAGCTCACAGCAACCTCCAACTCCTGGGCTTAGGTGATTCTCTTGTTCTCTTGCCTCAGCCTCCCAAGTAGATAGGACTACAGGCACCCGCCACAACACCTGGCTTTTTTTTTTTTTGGTTGTAGTTGTCATTGTTGTTTGGAAGGCCTGGGCTAGATTTGAACCCACCAGCTCTGTTTTATGTGGCTGGCGCCTTAGCCCTTTGAGCTACAGGTGGCGAGCTGGAAGTTACTCTTTAATGGGTATAGAGCTTCAGTTTTGCAAGACAAAGAATTCCAGAGATGGATGTTTGCGATGGTTACATAACAATATAAATGTACCTAATACATCTGAACTGTACACTTAAAAATAGTTGAGATGGGGCCAGGTGAGGTGGCTCACACTTATAATCCCAGCAATCTGGAAGGCTGAGGTAGGAGGATTGCTTAACTCAGGCGTTCAAGATCAGCCTGGGCAACATAGACTTCACCTCCACAAAAAACAAACAAAACACAAAAGTTAAGCTGGCCACGTGACATACACCTATGGTCCCAGCTATTTGGGAGACTTAGGCAGGAGGATCACTTGAGCCCACAAGTTTGAGGTTGCAGTGAGCTATGATGACACCACTGCATTCTAGCCCAGGCAACAGAGCAAGACTCTTATCTCAAAAAAAAAAAAGAAAAGAAAAGAAAAGAAAGGGGCTAAGGTGGTAAATTTTATGTTACATATACCTTACCACAATCTTGCAAAAATGACTAGAACTATTACTGCAAGCAAGTAATGGTGGTGCTAGTAAAGGCTGCACCCAGTCATCGGTACATGCTGTAGATAGTTGATAAATAACTGCTGCTTGAACAAATAAAGAATGAATCGGCCAATGAATGCATAAAAGGCTGGAGTTTCCTGGCTCCTCAAAGCATCAATTGGATTCTGGCTTCAAGAATAGGGGGCCCAGGTATTCCTAAGTAGAGTAATACCCATTTGATAAAGAATTAGACATAAGTAAGAGAACACTAGAATTCTAAGGGTTGGAAAGAACTGTGAAGGTAGCACAATCCATCCCCTCATTCCTTCCTGGAGGCCCCTCTCCCACATCCCTGTCTGGTCTGATCTGTTGGCATCTTAGCCCTAGCAAAGGGCCTATTAGTAAGTCTCAGCAATATTTGCTGTAGTAAATAATGAATGAATGAACTCATAACTCACTCAGTGCTATCACAAGCCATCCTGGGGATACTCCCTTCCCACAGATATAGGCCCAGCACACTGCTGGTCAACAGAGTCAGTAAGGTTGCATTCCTTTTGGTAAGTGAATCATTCTCAATGTCAATTACTAGGGAAGAAGAAGATCCTCACATAAGACACCTGAATTCAGAAGACTAGCCTGAGGTAGGGGGGAGGAAAGCTATTTTTGTCAGTAACATAATAGGCTCTAGACATTTGGAGGACAATAGTGACCTAGATGTGATTTTAGGTGGTGGGTACTAATGGCAGAGGTAGGCTGAAAGTTGGATGAGGCAGGTTCTGGAAGCACTGAAAAGCAGGCAGTCTGGTAAGTCAGATTAACCTCACTCATACACTCATCGTTTATTCTCCTGCTATCATCCTCAACCCTTTAAATAAAGTCCATTGTGACTGTTTAATTTTTATGTTTTCATGCTAAGAGGTAGAGGGAGTTACTGGGGTTTGTCCTTGAGTCAGACTGTTAAAGAATTAGCATGGTGTACATGAACTAGTGAGGGTAACTAATGAGATCCCTCAAAGAGAAGGAAAGGCTGGTATGGTAGCTCATATCTATAATCCCAGCACTTTGGAAGGCTGAGGTAGGAGGATCGCTTGAGGCCAGGAGTTAGAGAACAGCCTGAGCAAAATAGTGAGAGTCTCAAAGAATTAGCCAGGCATAGTGGCTTGCATCTATGGTGTTCCCACTACTCAGGAGGCTGAGGAAGAAGGCAGGATCATTTGAGCCCAGGAGTTTGAACTTGCAGTGAGCTATGACTCCACCCACCATTGATTCCAGCTCAGGCAACAGAATAAATGAGACCCTGTCTTAAAAAAAAAAAAAAAAAAAAGGCAAATACAAAGGATCAAGAGCTAGGGCTTTATCCAGTCTCCATGCCAAGGAGAAATTCTCCAACTTGGGCTCTTGGTGAAGTTGAAATTTATTATTATTATTAGAAAATTACTGCTTATTGGGCAGCGCCTGTGGCTCAAGGAGTAGGGCGCTGGTCCCATATGCCGGAGGTGGCAGGTTCAAACTCAGCCCCGGCCAAAATCCACAAAAAAAAAAAAAAAAAAAGAAAAGAAAATTACTGCTTATTATCAATATTAGGAATTATCACTTTTTTTTTAATCATTGCAGCTCCTAATAATTCTTCCCAAAAGAGCATGGAAAGAGGCCACTGGCTCTAATCCCATGTGGGGCACTCCAATGTAATGATTCCATCTGGCTGAGGACAAGCAAACTGTAGATCAGCTCCGAATTCAATTCCACTTAGAAAAAGGAGGGATTCTGCAGATTGGTTATTAGTAATCCACCTAAAGGAATTAAGCTATGCTTAACCTGGTTACTGGCAATAACTTTAAGATAAAGTTGATGACAATCTGGAAAAAAAAAAATCAGAGAATTTGGTCCTATTAAAACAATGAGTTTCAGACTGTATATAAAACCAGCACATTGTACCCCATGATTGCATTAATGTATACAGCTAGGATTTAATTGAAAAAAAAAAAAAACAGAATGAGAAGAAGAAAAAGAAATCACTACTGGGTAAAGGACAGAATACTGGCAAGAGTCACTCTGAAAAGCCATCTATGCCAAAGAAATAGCCTTAGTGAATTGCTGATGCTGGGAGTAAAGTTAATAATTAGACACTCTACAGGAGTGATTTTCAGTGAGTGTGCAGCAGCACACTAGTGTGTTGTGAGAGGATCTTAAATGTGCCACAAAAAATTTCAAGGATTAATTAAATTATTTTCAAAAGAAGTTCAAAGCACAATAAAAATATTTTCTTTTTTTACATTTTTTGATCAACATAAGTTAAGTGTGCAGCTGAAGTTTAACTATAGGTTCACATGAGCTGTGAGATTAAAAAGGGTTGAAAAACACTGAGCTAGAGAGAAGAACTTTTGGCCCAGTGGCCACTCTTAGTTATCTTGTATTTCCTCCAACTTTCAAGATTATTTCCCCCATTGGAAAAAAGAAAAAAAAAAAAATGCGTATTTGCCCTAGTACAGAAAGGCTGATTAAAAATCACTTTTGTTACAGCACCGGCCACATGCACCAAGGGTGGCAGGTTCGAGCCCGGCCCGGGTCTGCTAAAACAATGACAATTACAAAAAAAAAAAATAGCTGGGCATTGTGGTGGGCACCTGTAGTCTCAGCTACGTGGGAGGCTGAGGCAAGAGAATCACTTCAGCCCAAGAGTTTGAGGTTGCTGTGAGCTGTGATACCACAGTACTTTATCAAGGGTGACACAGTAAGACTCTGTCTCCAAAAAAAAAAAAAAATCATTTTTGGTTTACCTGTATCTTACAAGAATTTAATAAAGGAAAAATTCCCAGCCCTTCATCAGCAATTTTAAGTTTATCCTCATCTGAAGAATCATCATTTGATATTATTATGGTTTGGGATTTTATTATTACCTTAATTGAAGGAGGTAGACGTGAGATTAATAAAGGTTGAAAAACACTGCTCTAGGGTCTGGAAATCCCTTCTGAGGAATAAACTGGTTAAAGGAAGATCTGAAGTCTACACAAATACAAAGTGTTAAATGAAGTTAAAATATAAGACAACTGAGGCAAGAGAATCACTTCAGCCCAAGAGTTTGAGGTTGCTGTGAGCTGTGATACCACAGTACTTTATCAAGGGTGACACAGTGAGACTCTGTCTCCAAAAAAAAAAAAAAAAAAGATTCTCACAAAGAGAGAGAATTAGATCTCAAAAGATCTCAATCTCAAAAGAATCTAATATGTATGTAAGCTGTCTATAAAGTGATCTAATACATTTTGTTTTCAATTTGATGCAGTACAAAAAAAATGAAAACAGTGTTATAATTTGGAGAAACAAAACCCTTGGCCTAAAACTGTACCTGACTAAAGTCACTCAAGGTAAAGGAAATATTCCTTCTTGGGGTAGGGCCTGAGTAGATAATACTGAGATGACGAGCATCTGTGTCCTTTTAAATAACTACAAAGAGAATATATTACTTTTATATATAGCAAAACAAAAAAGATGGATTTCCTTTTTTTTTTTTTTTTTTGGAGACAGAGTCTCACTTGGTTGCTCTTGATAGAGGGCTGTGGCTTCATAGCTCACAGTGACCTCAAACTCTTGGGCTCAAGTGATTCTCTTGCCTCAGCCTCCTAAGTAGCTGAGACTACAGGTGCCCACCACAACTCCCGGCTATTTTTTAGAGACAGGGTCTTGCTCTGGTTCAGGCTGGTCTGGAACTCCTGAGCTCAGGTGATCCACAACCTCAGCCTCCCAGAGTGCTACGATTACAGGTGTGAGCCACCATACCCCAGCCTATTTCCATTTTTTTTAATTAGAGATTATTTATTTGTGTTTCTCAAACTGATTATTTATTTAAGTTTCGCCCTTAAACTATGGGTGAAGTATCTCTCTGTGGTCTCCACCTAGTCCTCTTGCAGTATTTCCTATCTCAGTGAAAGGTACTACCATCCAAGCAAGTGGCTGAGTCAGAACTGTCAGCTTTGATACCTACATTTTCTTGATTTTTTTTTTCTATGGTCTCCTGAACCAAGCTATATTAAACTTACCTACAAAATACCTCTCAAATACAGTGCATTCTCACTTAACAACAAAGCACAATAAGACTAATTTTGCCATAGGCTAACTGATATAAATAAGAGTTAAATTCTTTTTTTTTTTTTTTTTGAGACAGAGTCTCACTATGTCGCCCATGATAGAGTGCCGTGGCATCACAACTCATAGTAACCTCAAATTCTTGGGCTTAAGTGATTCTCTTGCCTCAGCCTCCCAAGTAGCTGGGACTACAGGCACCCACCACAACACCCTGCTATATTTTGTTGTTGTTGTTGTTGCAGTTGTCGTTGTTCAGCTGGCTTGGGCTGGATTTGAACCCGCCAGCCTGGGGGTATGTGGCCAGTGCCCTACCCACTGAGCTACGGGTGCCATCCAAGAGTTAAATTCTTAAGGCATATTTCTGGCCATAAAAACATCACCAAACATCTAAATAAAGACCCAAAACATTTCTAATACACATATAGGAAAATAAATGTGAGCTATAGAAACATTTAAGAAAGATTAATATAAATAAGATAATTATTTACCCAATTTTTTTTTTTTTTAAGACAGAGCCTCACTTTGTCACCCTGGGTAGAGTGCCATGGCGTCACAGTTCACAGCAACCTCAAATTCTTGGGCTCAAGCAATCCTCTTGCCTCAGCCTCTCGAGAAGTTGAGACTATAGACACCCAGCTGGTTTTTCTATTTTTAGTAGAGACAGAGTCTCGCTTTCGCTTAGGCTGGTCTTAAACTCTTGAGCTCAGGTGATCCACCCTCCTCAGCCTCCCAGAGTGCTAGGATTACAGGCATAGACCACCATACCCGGCCTTTACCCAATTTTTCTATGAATCAATGCGTAATGGTGGTTGTGATAATGACTTAAATGAAGGAATAAATGTTGCAAAGTGAAAATTGTAAAGAGCACGGCATATCACTATGCAGTTCAAAAACAAATATGGTAGAACCTATATTTGTTGACCATCTCTCTACATTGACCTAACTTCCACAGATCAGACATGTACTACATGTAGTTATCAGTGCAGTAGGCCTAGTTCCTTATGTTGACCATTTGGTTTCAGGCCATTGGGTGGTCAACTTACAGACGTTACGATGGGTTCACTGAGCCCTTTCATACCTCATCATTTGTTGTTGCACATCTGCATGATTATTGTGCATCTGGACGAGTATCATATGCTTTATTTATTTATTTATTTCAGAGATGGGGTCTCACTCTGTCACCCAGGATGGAGTGCAGTGGCCTGATCACTGCTCGCTGAAGCCTCAAACTCCTAGTCAAGTGATCCTCCTGCCTCAGCCTCCCAAGTAGCTAGGACCACAGGCACATGCTACCATGCCTGGCTAATTTTTCTTATTTTTTTAGAGACAAGGCCTTACTATGTTGCCCAGACTGGTCTCCGACTCCTGGCCTCAAGTGATCTCCCTGCCATAGCCTCCTGAGTAGGTGGGATTATAGGCATGAGCCACTGTACCTGGCACAATCTTTATTTTTTAATAATTTGCATTCATTCATTTTACAACTCACTTATTCCATTTCAGGGACATGGGTGGCCAGAGCCTAACCATCAGCTCAGGGCATGTGACAGGAACCAACCCTAGACAGGACACCATTCCATCACAGGGTGTACTTATACACATGCTCATACTCACACTGGGACAATGCAGACACACCAGTTCACCTAATGTGTACATCTCTGGCTTGAGAGGAAACCTGAATACCCACAGAAAACCCACACAGAGATGGGGAGAACATGCAAACTCTACCCATACAGTGGCCCTGGCCCAGCAGCTTTTTTTCTTCTCATCATTATAACAAAATAACATTGAACAAAATGACATTATTCAAGGATCTGTTGCAGTCCGCTTCTCTCTGCTTCCACCATCTCTAATCCAAGCAACCTTTATCTTCCAAGAGGACTGCAATTGTCTTTTTTTTTTTAATTATTTGGGTACAGGGTGGCACCTGTGGCTCAGTGCATAAGGTGCCGGCCCTATACACCGAGGGTGGTGGGTTTAAACCCAGCCCCAGCCAAGCTGCAACAAAAAAATAGCTAGGCATTGTGGTGGGCACCTGTAGTCCCAGCTACTTGGGAGGCCAAGGCAAGAGAATGGACTAAGCCCAAGGATTTAGAGGTTGCTGTGAGCTATGATGGCATTCTATCGACAGTTAATAAGTGAGACTCTGTCTCAAAAAAAAAAAAAAAATTATCTGGGTACATAACAGTTATACATATATAAGCAACTGTCTCTCTCTTTTTTTTTTTTTTTGCAGTTTTTGGCTGGGGCTGGGTTTGAACCCGTCACCTCTGGCATATGGGGCAGGCGCCCCACTCCTTTGAGCCACAGGTGCCACCAGCAACTGTCTCTTAAATAGTCTTAAGTGGTCCACTCCAATCCTCGGACCCTTCTTTTATCAGTTTTTCCACACAGCAGTCAAAATGATCTTTGCAAAATGCAAATCTGATAACGTCATTTTCTATCTTAGCCTCCTACTGTTTTAGTATAAAAATCAAAATTGGCTCAGCACCTGTAGCTCAAGTGGCTAAGGTGCCAGCCACATACACCAGAGCTGGTGGGTTCAAATCCAGCCCAGGCCTGCCCAGAACAATGACAACTACAACCAAAACATAGATAGGCCTTGGGGCGGGAGCTACATGGGAGGCTAAGGCAAGAGAATCACTTAAGCCCAGGAGTTGGAGGTTGCTGTGAGTTGTGATGCCATAGCACTCTACCCAGGGCGACAGCTTGAGACTCTGTCTCAAAAAAAAAAAAAAAAAAAATCAAAATCTTTAGTTTGGCCTAAAAAGCTTTTTTCTTTTCTTTTTTTGAGACACAGCCTCATTCTGTTGCCTAGGCTAGAGTGCTGTAGCAACAGCCTAGCACACAGCAACCTCAAACTCCTGAGTTCAAAATACCCTCCTGCCTCAGCCACCCAAATAGCTGGAACTACAGGCACCCACTACAATATCCAGCTAATTTTTCTGTTTTTGGTAGAGATAGGGTCTTGCTCTTGCTCAGGCTGGCCTCAAACTCCTGAGCTCAAGTGATCCTTCTTCCTCAGCCACCCAGACTGCTAGGATTATAGGCGTAAGCTAAGCCACCATGCCTTACTTAAAAGCTGTTCTCTGCCAGGCACGGTGGCTCACACCTGTAATCCTAGTACTCTGGGAGGCTGAGGCAGGTGGATTGCTTAAGCTCACAAGTTCAAGACCAGCCTGAGCAAAAGCAAAACCCTGGCTGTCCTGTGGCTCAAAGGAGTAGGGCACCCCATATGACAGAGGTGGCGGGTTCAAACCCAGCCCCAGCCAAAAACTACAAAAAAAAAAAAAAAAAAAAAATAGAAAAACTGAGGAAAGAGGATCTCTTGAGCCCAAGAGTTGGAGGTTGCTGAGCTATGACACCACAGCATTTTACTGAGGGCAACAAAGTGAGACTCTGTCTCAAAAGAAAAAAAAGGCTTTTTTCTAGTCTAGTCTCTATTTCTCCATTTTTACCACATCTCAACCACATCAGCCTTTTAGTTCCTCAAAAACACCCACCCTTTTTTCCATGACAGGACTCTTCCCCCCACCTCCCTAGACAGAGTCTCATTATGTCGTCCTTGGTAGAGTGCCGTGGCGTCACAGTTTACAACAACCTCAAACTCCTGGACTTAAGAGATTCTCTTGCCTCAGCCTCCCAAGTAGCTGGGATTAAAGGCGCCTACCACAACGCCCAGCTATTTTTTGGTTGCAGTTGTCATTGTTGTTTAGCAGGCTCAGGCCAGGCTCAAACCTGCCAGCCTCGGTGTATGTGGCTGGCACCCTACTCACTGAGCTACGGGTGCTGAGCCACATGACAGGACTCTTACACGTGCTATTTTCTCTACTTGGTACACATTTCACTCCCTACCTCACCTACTTAAATCTCCTACTCATTATTCAAGTCAGTTCAGTAGTCACTCCTTCAGGGAAGCCCTCTTTGAACCCTGAGAGTAGGTCAAAGGCCACTATTATACAGGTATTTATTCATAGTATAACGAACCTTTCCTACATTAATGCTTATTAAAGTTGTAATTTTAATTTTGTGTGTTTGTTACTTTAATGCCCATCTCTCCTACTAGAGAGTAAACTACATTTGGGCAAAGACTATGTTTATTTTTGTAATCCCAGTACCCAGGCACATTAAAGGCATTAAAAGTATTTATTGAGTGACTGCTAACCTCCTGCTGAGTAAAGTGGTTCTTTTCTATAATGGCCTTAAAATTAAAAATGCCACAGTACATCTGAGATCTGGCTTTCCAAATTTTAAGGAAGGAAACTCCACACCTACCACCCACATCTAGAAGGATTTTTTTTTCTTTTTGGAGACAGGGTCTCACTTTGTCACCCTTGGTAGAGTGCCATGGCATCATAGTTCATAGCAACCTCCAAATCTTGGGCTCAAGTTATTCTCTTGCCTCAGCCTCCCAAGTAGCTGGGACTACATGTGCCCATTGCAACGCCTGGCTATTTTTTTTTTTTTAAAGAGATGGGGTCTCGCTCTGGCTCAGGCTGTCTCTAACATGTGAACTCAGGGCAATCCACCCACCTTGGCTTCCCAGAGTGCTAGGATTATAGAAATGAGTCACTGCGCCCTGCCCCACATCTTGAAGGACTTTATATGGCTTATCTCATCCCTCTTCCATCAAACAAGTGATGTCAGCATGAACAATTTGGAGGTGGCAGGAGGCAGTATTAAAAGCCCAGGTGGACTCACCCCTATGGTAGATGCCATGTAGTCTGCACACATTTCTGCAAAGTCCCGTTCAAGAACTCCATAGTAGAGGCCGTAGAAGAGGAGAGAAATCCCAAAGTCCATGGCATCTTCTGGTTTGATCCTGTAAGGAAAGCAGTATAGCCAGTAAGGCCTGCCCTGAGAAATGAGCTGCTTTCGATCACTACTCTGCAACACACATGACAGCACCTAAAGTAGGAAGGCTCAAAGACTCTAGAGCAAGTATTGGCAAACTGTGACCAAGTCTAATTGGCTGCCTATTTTTATATGGCCCATGAACACTCTTGAGCAGGCAGGGTGAGCTACAAAGATTAAGCTGAGTATCTCCGCCTGCCTTTTTCCTCACTTTGCTCTCAGTTTCTGCCTCCACTGACCAGTAGCTATGCCTTGTAGTTGCCCAGGACCTATGCTCACCAGGACTCCAATGGGGAGTCCACTGTTAGCAACTGTTGGACACCAACTGAGGTGCCTCGCTGAGTTGTCTCACTTCTAGCCAGCCACCCAAGTTGAAATGGCTGAGCACTTAAAAAGAAGGGAAGTGCACACTAAAGGAGAATGAAAATCACCCCCGTGGCCACATATGCCCTGCCGAGCTGCTTATTCTGAGAATATTTCAACTGATGTCAACTGGGCACAAAGTATGGCTACTACATGAGACCTGACCCCTTTCCCCAGGCAAACAGGGTGGGCAGAGATAAGAATTTTCTCTTTTGTTATCTAAGTATCTACATAATATCCTAGATTTATGTCTACTGTCCCACACAGAGCCTAAAATAATTACTATGTGGTCCTTTACAGAAAAAGTTTACAAATAGGTTTAGAAAAAAGGATAAAATTGGTTAGTTAGCAAATACTTACATAACAGTTACCATAAAATTATTCGTTGCATCTATACGTATTCTATACAATGTCTTTAAAGTCAGATTTTGGGCTAAGTCTTTTTAACAAGAAAGATCTTGCCTATAATATCAGAGGGTTTGTCTTAATAATTCTGAGGACTAAGAATTTAAACCTTGGGTCTACAAATGTTTGTTATAAAAAATTACCTGTTAAAATATTTGTACAAAGGACTCTATGAATTCACTTAAATTTGTAAATTATATTTATTATAGAAAGTTGAGTTTGTTCATCAACCACATTTAACCCACTGACTAGACATCATTGATCTTACACCAACTAACCTGATCAGTAACATAAGAACGGTCAAGAATCTCAGTTCTGTTTTCCATCTTGTATAGTTTAGGTAAATAAAAAGAAACTGTAATTACAGAAAAAAATCTTCAAAACATAATGAAGAATCTTTTGGTTTTTATTTTTTAACCACACAGGTTAGGAAGACACCTAGAAATAACCTTTGTTTTCTTTGACAAGATATGTTAGACTCTACAATGATGAATTCCTCTAAACCAATGGTTCTCAACCTTCCTAATGCCACAATGTATTTTTATTGTTACACAGGGGTCGAGACCCACAGGTTGAGAACTGCTACTCTCAAACCTTCTGGAACCCGTCCATTCTTTCAGCCTGCACTATCCCTTTAAGAAAGAATTCCGTGGGTGCCCTCTCACTATAAAAAATAGAATTTATTTTTATTTGACTTAAAATAAACTCCTTTCAGGCTCAGAGACTTCTACCTGGAGTATACTAGGTTTGGGGAAGAGGCCAGTGGTCATCCCGTTTATATAAACATAAATTTAAATCCTAAACTTCTATCTTCAGTGCACTCTCCCAGGCTGGACTCCTCAGAGATCCACAGCCCAAAGTCACCATGACTTCATCCTGGAACTCAAATCTCTACCTTCTTCTGCATACTGACTCACTGTACCCTCTAATCTCTAAGCTTAGGGTTTGTTGGTTTCTGGCTCAGTTGGGTGTGGGAAGACCTGTAATTGATACACATCTTTTGGAAGGCTTAAGACATATGCAACAGCCAAAATCCCACTCCTAGGAATGTACCCTTAGGAAGCAACACAACAATGTCATGTGTGACAGTACTAAATAAAAAATAACCTAAATGTGCAACAATGGAACAGGTTAAATGTCTGTAGGTTAACTTCCTACAACTGTTTCTTTAGAAATCTGATAAAGGCCAAATGCCAGCTGTGTTCCAAGCAACATACCACTTACATGTTAAACACAACCAGTGGTAGTCCCAGCCACTTGAGAAGCTGAGGCAAGAGAATTGCTTAACCCCAAGACTTTGAGGTTGCTGTGAGCTGTGACGCCACAGCACTCCACCGAGGGCGACAAAGCGAGACTCTGTCTCAAAAAAAATTAAACAAAACAAACAAACAAACAAAAAAACATGACCAGTGATTAGTACATCACCTCTGGACTGGGACATTACTTTTTTAAAAAATTAAAAAAAGAAAAATGTTTTTGAGCAGTGGCATCATCTTAGCTCACTACAACCTCAAATTTCTGGGCTCATGCAATTCCTCCCACCTCCTCATGAACCACCACATCTGGCTAATTTTCCTATTTTTTTGTACAGACAGTGTCTCACTATGTTACTCAGGGTTGTCTCCCACTTCTGGCTTCAAGTTATCCCCTGACCTCAGCCTCCTAGAGTGCTAGGATTATAGACATAAGCCACCATGCCCAGCCTGGACAGGGACATTGTTTTGTTTTATTTTGTTAAGTTTTTTGAGACATAGTCACATTCTGTCACCCTGGGTTGAGTGCTGTGGTGTAATCATGGCTCACAGCAACCTCAAATTCTTGGGCTCAAGAGATCCTCTTGTCTCAGCATCCCAAGTAGCTTGGACTACAGGCACCAGCCACAACACCCAGCTGGTTTTTCTATTTTTTAGTAGAGACAAAGTCTTGCTCTTGCTTAGGCTGGTCTTGAACTCCTGAGCTCAGGTGATCACCCGCCTTTGCCTCCCAGAGTGCTAGGATTACAGGTGTGAGCCACTGCACCAAGCCAGACAGGGGACATTCTTGAAATTCCTTGGGGGGCATGGAGCTCCTAGACCAGGTTTCCATAGCCATTTATGAGGTCTCATCCCTCAAACTTCAGCTCTGGGATTCCTACAAACACAACCTGCTGTGGATCTATTGCCAGGTGTGGCCAATCATGGTCATATGAGTTTGATGCTCTAGGGTCAGCGAACTTTTTCAGTAAAGGGCAAGATAGTAAATATTTAAGGTTTTGTAGCCTATATGACTTCACCTCACATTAATTCAAATCTGCTGTTTTAGTGCAAAAAAAGACCCATAGACTCTTATACCCTCAATGAAACCCCAACAACAAAAAGACCCACAGAGTGTATGAAAAGTGAATGAGCATGACTGTATTCCAGTACAACTTTATTTTAAGCTTTTTTGCCCCACAAAGAGTAGTTCACCACTCCCCTACCTCTTTCTAGTTGAATATAAGGCCACTCTGGTAGAGTGGATGTTGCAAATAAATACTATACATGGACCATGAAAGTAGTTTTGTTAGATTAATGGGGTTATGGGTAATTGGTAATAATTATTATGTTTACTTTAGTTATACTCTTCCATTAAATTATAAATTCTTAGAAAATACAACTGAGGTTGCGGGTTGCGGTGCAGACATGGCCAAGTCCATGAACCACACCACAGACAACCAGTCTCAAAAGTGGCACAGAAATGGCATCAAGAAACCCCAATCACAAAGATATGAATCTCTTAAGGGGGTAGATCCCAAGTTCCTGAGGAACATGCACTTTGCCAAGAAGCACAACAAGGGCCTGAAGAAGATGCAGGCCAACAATGCCAAGGCCGTGAGTGTACGTGCTGAAGCTATAAAGGCCCTTATAAAGCCCAAGGAGGTTAAGACCAAGATTCCAAAGGGTGCCAGCCGTAAACTCAGTCAACTTGCCTACATCGCCCACCCGAAGCTTGGGAAGCGTGCTCATGCATGCATTGCCAAGGGTCTCAGGCTCTGCCGGCCAAAGGCCAAGGCCAAGGATCAGACAAAGGCCCAATATGCTGCTTCATCTGCAGCTCGAGCTTCAGTTCCAGCTCAGGCTCCCAAAGGTGCCCAGGCCCCCACGAAGGCTCCAGAGTAGAGGCATCTGTCTTCCATGAGGACAAAAGGACTGGTGTGACCTCTAGGCTGCTGTCTGGATGGGGATGGGGTCCTCCTGTGCTATTTGTACAAATAAACTTGAGGCAGGAAAAAAAAGAAAAGAAAATACAACTGATTTGGAACTCTGGATGTTCTGGAACTCTGACTTTGTATATATACAGACAATCTTTGCTTTCTGCTAGCACAAGTAATGAAGACCCTCTCTTGTTCCTCTATAGCACCCAGTTTCCTGTCCTGAGTATTATGTTTGTCTTATAAATATCCAGGATTTGCAGCAGGAAGAAAGGTACACATCACCAGCTACTCTTCCCAAACACCAGCAAAAAACAAAAGCAAAGGGTACTCACTTGAATAATAGATTAAGACCAAAGAGGGTAAACATGACAGCCATGTAGCCAACAATGCCAGTAGCGTAGCTGATTTTATAGATCAGCAGGAACCACTTATAAACCAACCTGGAGAAAGGAGAGAAAAGCAATACAGTTGACAGAGAGACTTGGACCTTGGGGACCACTGAGAATCCCTACTCTTATATCAGTGGGTATATCAGGCTTTTGGCTCAAGACTTACTGGGCAACTTCAGTTACTACCCAAACCTGTTCACTTTTTTTTGTTTGTTTGTTTTGAGACAGAGGGTCACTCTGTGCCCTGGGTAGAATGCCATGGTGTCCTAGTTCACAGCAACCTCAAACTCTTGGGCTCAAGTGATCCTCTTGCCTCAGCCTCCCACGTTGCTGGGACTATAAGTGCTATTTTTAGAGATAGGGTCTCACTCCTGTTCAGGCTGGTCTCGAACTCCTAAGCTCAAGCTTAGCCAAGCAAGCCACCCACCTTGGCCTCCCATACTGCTAGGATTACAGGCGTGAGCCACTGTGCCTGGCCTGTTCACTCTCTCAATTGCAGAAACACCTCCATCTATAAAGGAGTAGTGCTTTGTATTTTTTCTGGTCTGCCACCAAGAGAAAAAGAGATCTCTAAAAAAGAGCACAGCTGTGGCTCAGGGCCCGTAGCTCAGTGAGTAGAGCACCAGCCACATACACCGAGAGTGGCAGGTTCAAGCCTGGCCAGGGCCTACTAAAGAGCAATGACAACTGCAACAAAAAATAGCTGGGTGTTGTGGCGGGCGCCTACAGTTCCAGCTACTTGGGAGGCTGACGCAACAGAATCACTTAAGCCCAGGAATTGGAGGTTGCTGTGAGCTGTGATGCCACAGCACTCTACCAAGGGTGACATAGTGAGACTCTGTCTCAAAAATAAATAAATAAAAACAAATATATATATAAATTTGAAATAAACAATAATAATGATAAATAAAAATAAAACAAACTACCAAAGCCAGAGAGGGGCTTCTGGATCACCAACTTCACCAATGAAACTCAGAGAAGGCCAGAGAAAGGCTTGCAGGAAAGTCAAACATAAAAGGTACAGAAGAAAAACATTTACCACTCAAAAGATTTTGGATCAGGGAGTTACAATTTTGAGGCTGGCCAGTTCCTCTATTAGGTTCTCCTAGACCTGTGCACAGCCCTGTCACAGCACTTACCAACTGCACTGCAACAGGTGCTTTCTTGTCCATCTCCTCCACTAAACCGAGCACTCCTTGAGGGCAGGGACCATGTCTTATCCAGCTCTGTATCCCCAGGGCTCAGCACAGGGCCTGGCACACAGTAGGTGCTTATTGAATGAATGAATGAGAAAAATCTCTCTTTTTCTGTCAAGTATAGATATTAAATGACCTCACAAGCTGGTTGGGAATATCAAATGAGAAATGAGTTTGGATAAAATACAAAGAATTATCTAGGTAGTAGCTGCTTTGTGACTTGAGAAGTATTGTTTGTTGGAAAATTACAAATTTGCTGAAATTCATTCATTCAACAAAAATTCATGGAGTAGGATACTATGTGCCAGACCCTGTGACAGGGCCTGGATATACAGAACAAACAAAATGGATGTGGTTCCTGATCTCATGGTTACAGTTTAGTGGGAAAGATAAGATATTCAAAATAATATGTAGTTATGAAGTATGGTAAGTTCTATGAAGGAAAATTACTGTGCATTATGAGAAAATATAATGGAAAATCTAATTTGGGGATCAGAGGAGGGTTCACAGAAGAAAATAACTTTTAAAATGAGACCACAATGATCACCAGGATTTACTCAGTTTGTTTGTAATATAAACAGACCTTGACATGAACCATAAAGTAAGCTGTAGGGAAACATTTGGGGCTTTTAAATCTGTGACAAGTGTAGGTGGGTCTCCCAATCAGCTTGTTTTAGAGCAATTTTGGCAGACAAAAACTGGTTTCTTTTAGTTTAGACCCATCCTCCTCCCATCCATTCCAACCCATTAGCTTTAAAAAACCTGGGCTCTTTCCCCCTACCTAAACTCTCACCTTGGGGTTGTCTGTACTAGAGGTTTTCGGGTGGCTCGGAAGGTGACAAAGGCTGTGACAGCAGAGAACAAGATCCAGATCACTAGGAACCTCCACCAGTGCAGCTTTACTGTGAAATAGAGGGGAACAACCCACATCTGAAAGAGGGTCACCATCTGAAACACAAACACAAGCACTTCAGCTCTATCCACAAGTCCAGAATGCATCTCGTTTTCTATTTTAGCTTGATCTTCTCCTTTATTTCTAATGTTGGATCAAAGTTAGAAACCTGGGACCACACTTGACTCTTTTTTCCCTTTCCTCCTTTACTCAACTATCTCTTGGATAATATGTCATTCTGTGCTTCAAATCCTCTAAAGCTCCCTTGCATACTATATGCATACTATATTCAAGGGAGCTTTAGAGGGTTTGAAGCACAGAATGACATGTTATTATTAGCTAAGGATGTTGGGTCCTATCCAATCCCCCTTAATGTAGCCCCAAAGCCACTATTTTGAGGGCCATCTACCACACTCCATGCCTTTCAATCAAGTTGTCCTCCTTAGGCTAAAACATCTAGCCTACCTTTCCCACCTGCCTTTCTGCCTGATAATACCACATCCAAGGCATATAAAGTTTTCAGTCTCCTTTTGGCACAATTAGTCATGACTTTCTAGTGCTTCAAAGCATTTTCTTTTCCATTATCTTTACAGTGCTTACCTAGAGTATGAGAGTATACGTAGAGTTTGAGAGTAGATTCTAATTCATTTTCTACCTGAATGTAAGCTACTTGAGGGCAGTTGACTAAGCCACATTTCTGTTTCTTCTGTGCTATGAAACTGGCATATGAAAGGTTCTCAATGAACTTGGATAAACCACTAAGAACAAAGTAAAGCTAGACTAGAGAAACACTCCTTAAGAGGGAGGCACACTTCTATTTGAAAGAGAGCCTATTTTACTTTTCTCCCCTTCTGAGCTTTACCTCAGACTTATTAGCTGAAGAGTTTCAAAAGCATAAAACAATTCTAAGAATTCTGGAATAATCAACAGTGGTCTATTCCCCAATGCCTCCTATTTCCCCAACCACCTGCTTTCACTAGAAAGTAGATGGTGTAAAAAAAGATAATTAGCACTTAATGAAGGTTTTCCTCCTGATGCCATCAAACATGAGAGAGAGAGAGAGAGAGAGAGATAGAAAAGAAGGTGAGGAAAGGGGAAGGGAGGGGAGCCGAGTCTAGCTTATTTCCTGATGGTCCATAGTAGAAAAAACTAAAAAAAGTATTTACTCTTAGGGATTTCTGAACCAGTGCTGTCCAATTGAAATATAATGCAAGTCACATATATAATCCAAAACTTCCTAGTTGCTACCTTTTATAAAAGTAAAAAGAAACAGATGATACTAATTTTAATAATTTATTTAGCCCAATATATACAAATATATACCCAATATCAAAATTCTTTATGAAATATTTAACTTTTTTTGTATTAAGGCTTTGAAATTTTAAGTGTATTTTATATTTACAACAGACCGCATTTCATTTCAAGTGGTTAATAACCACATGTAAGTGGTGGCTACCATAATAGAAAGTGCAGCTTACAGCTTCTTTTTAGTGTTTAGATGTCTTTAGCTACCATTATCTTACAGACTGCTGTACAACAAGAAAAAGTCCCAGTTTTTCAGGACTTTATTTTACAGATAAAAAAGTGAAACAGTGAGAGGAGAATTAAGAATGATAAGAAGAGCCACCTTGCTTTAGAGGTTCCCAATCTGTGTGCCCAAGGAAGCTGGCTGCTAGCCAGCAAAACATGAAGTCTCAAAACCAATGCTACTGCATAGGAACCCACAACTGACCCTCTAAATGAGGGATTCTAAGATGGTCTGGACTTACATAAGAAATGTGGAAGCACCAGGATGTCTAACAAATGGCTACCCAAATAATGCTATTTTAGGTGACATTGGGAGATCAGGAAAAGATATGACAATAAACAACTGCAGATTTATTTAAATTAGGGGATGAGGCAACCTGAATAATGATACTAAAAGAGAAGAAGGAGGTTAGGTACGTATAGAAGGTCTGGAGGGTTCCTTGGTCTTCACATTGCTTGTTTTAACAGGCTCGTGGGGCTTTTTACAAAATAGGTCCATGGACTAGAGGAGAAATTAAATCACATAGTCTGGTCACATTTGTTCTCTCTGAGAAAACAGAAATTTCTGGTCTCCTTCCAGCTTTTCAAAAACCCTGGCTGCTGCATAAAAACAACGAACCTGGGCGGCACCTGTGGCTCAGCGGGTAGGGCGCCGGCCCCATATGCCGAGGGTGGTGGGTTCAAACCCAGCCCTGGCCAAACTACAACAACAACAAAAAATAGCTGGGCATTGTGGCGGGCGCCTGTAGTCCCAGCTACTTGGGAGGCTGAGTCAAGAGAATCGCCTAAGCCCAAGGATTTGGAGGTTGCTGTGAGCTGTGTGACGCCACGGCACTCTACCGAGGGCGATAAGGTGAGACTCTGTCTCTACAAAAAAAAAAAAAAAACAACGAACCTGCTCTAACAGCCCCTTTCCCAGTCCCCACCAGCCATCAAAAGCATGTTCTGAGGTGAAATCTGAGGTCCAGGTAATTTTCTATACATCAGCTACAACTCTGTACATTTTGGGTGATATTACGACAGAGACCCTGGTTTCTATTCTGACCTGGATAAAGACACAATCAGGAGAAAGTGTGCACATCAGTATAAAAGGGATAAAAAATCTTCCCCCATTTTATAACTTTCAGGGTTGAAACTTTAGGGTGAAAACGCTACTCAAGTCACATAGAGAGACGGACAGAGCACATACACACATATGCAAGAATATATACACAAGGAGAAAGAGAAAAAGAGAAGAGAGGAAGAAAGAGGTATTTAGAGACAGGATTAGGCTCTTTGAAACTAGATGGCCCAATGGAAACCAGCAGACCTGAGTTCTAGTTCTGTTCTGCCTCCAACTCACTAGGTCACTCTAAGGAGGCCCTTTCTTCTTAAAAGAAAGGTTTGGCTTGATTTCTCAAATTCCTTCAAGTTCTAACAGGCTAAAGTTCTGTCAACCAGTCCTGTATCTCAGAGCTCCTGGGAGAGTGGAGGCAACATTCATTCACTCCCTCATTTACCAATAAAGTATTTTTTTCCGCATTTAATGGGAAGAGGAATGCAGAAATAAACATGATCCCTAGTCCTGGTCCTCCAGGAGCTACTAGTCTAGCATCAGGAAAAAGATAAATCAAACCCTTATTTTAATGATTCTATTAACTTTCAGACCATTTCTAGAAGTACAAATAGAAATCATTAAAGGATGAACAGGCCATGTGTGGTGGCTCACACCTGTAATCCTAGCACTCTGGAAAGCTGGGGCAGGTGGACTGCCTGGGCTCAGGAGTTTGAGACCAGCCTGAGCCAGAGCGAGATCCCATTTCTAAAAATAGCTGGGTGTCACAGCTACTTGGGAGGGTGAGATAAGAGGATTGCTTGTGCCCAAGAGTTCGAGGTTGCTGTGAGCTATGATGACATAGCACTCTACTGAAGGTGACAGTAAGAAGATTCCGTCTCCAAAAAAAAAAATTCTAAAAAAAAAAAAGAAGAATGAACAAAGTGGAATGATACAGTAAAGAAATTCAGAGATTTTAGAATTAAAGAAATTTAAATATGAATCCCAACACAACCATTTACTGTGTTACCTTATCTAAGTCACTTAACCTTAATGAGCCTCAGTTCTTAGTTCTCTAAACTGTAAAAATGGGGTTAACGGTGTCTGGTCTCATAAGGTTGTTTGGGTTAAGTGAATTAATGCATGTAAAGCACTGAGAACACTATAAGTAATATAATAAATACAAGCATTTGACATAATAGCTTTTATATTAAATGGAAGTAACGTATATAAAACAAGTATACTGTACCATTCATAATAAATGCTCAGTAAATAAGAGCTATTACGGCTTCACTTGATCAAAAATGAATAAGTCACACATACAAATCACACATACAAGACCAGAATGTGGCAACCAAAATAATCAACATACTAAAAGTGGTGGGATTATAGCAATTTTTTTATAATGTTTAATTTATTCTTTCTAGGAAAAATATATTATTTAGAAACACGAACCAAAGATATGAGGCCACCTTCAGGTATTTAGGCACTTTCAATTAGGAAGGCTTAAAAGCTAGATTCTGTTAAGGGCCTAGACAGCAGCTGCTGGGGTGAGAATCCAGTGCTTAACAAGGGAAAAGGACAAAGGGACAAGTGAACAGAATAGTCTACCAGGTAAAAAAAGGGTAAGCTACCTGGTTGATTTCTTTATTTGGTTTGCTCTTGAATTTCCTACTGTAGTATTAACTTGCATTTTGCTTAACTTCTTCATTAAGGAAGGCATTTTTAATGACAATAAATGGCTGAAGTTTGATTCTCAGAATAATGGCTGAGGCCCTAGTGCCATCTTGTGGCAACACTTATGTAGGCACATTTGGTTCAATAGCATATTCAAACACTTGTGCAGGATGCATGAAATAATGTGAGGCACTGGCCCTAGTGTCTCTTTCAGGACTGGACATAACAAGACATAAACATATGAATTAGGCTCCGTGCCTGTAACTCAGTGGCTAGGGTGCCAGCTACATACACCGCAGCTGGCAGGTTCAAACCCAGCCCAGGCCTGCCAACAACGACAACTACAACAAAAAAATAGCAAAGCATTGTGGTGGCGCCTGTAGTCACAGCTACTTGGGAGGCTGAGGCAAGAGAATCGCTTAAGCCCAAGAGCTGGAGGTTGTTGCGAGCTGTGACACCATGGCACTCTACCAAAGGCGACATAGTGAGACTCTGTCTCAGAAAAAAAGAAAAAACACATGAATTTTTTTTTTGTTTTGCCATGCAAAACATCAAGTACTGACATGAGATTTGAGAGGAAAGATATACAAGTGTGAACAGGAGCTATCAGAAAAATTTCCTGGAAAAGGGAGAACTCTAGATGGCTAAAAGAGGCTTGAATTTGGCCAGGTGAAAGGGGATCACAAAAGCCATTCATCCTTCTTTCCCTGAATCTAAAAATATAAAAGGTTAGTTGAAAACTAACCTGAAACTGACTCACTGATTCATTTAGCAAACACTTACTGAATCTGGCAGATAAGAATAATAACGTATCACTTATCTCTCCACAAGGCCAAAGCAGTTGAGATGATGATGTTAGATGCTAACAGTTAAGAACTAGTCTATATTTAGATAGATTGCCTTTTAGTTGAGAGCTGGCCATCACCGGAAGGTGTGTTGGTAGAAATGGAATCAACACCTGACAATTACTTCTAATCCATGTGTAGGTAGACAAGATCTCTTTTATCTAAGAGGAACTAGAATTCATGAAAACAGTCAGAGTCATCCTTCCCTAGATGTTAGCTGCCTTCTTAGCCTAAACATATGTGAGTGACACTTTACTTCTAGGATCCTCATCTTATCACCTCTGCTTCTCCCCATGTTGTGGGATAGGGATCACCTGCCACCCTTAGCTAAAAAAAGAGTGCTATGGATGAAAAATGAACACTATAAGTCCAAATAGTAGAATTAAGTAAGAGATTCATAGCTATATGTCAGCAGTGCTATTGCCAAAAGAGCCGAAACACCCTAAACTGTTTAACTAAGAATACACCCAGAATGAAGGAAGCAGCATCTCTACTGTTCTCTGCTCTGACCAAGCATTCCTGGGGTACTGGAATCAGGCCTTGGGATCACACTGTACAAACAGTGACAAATATGTAGATCACCAGGAAACTTTTACAAACAGTGACAAATATGTAGATCACCAGGAAACTTTTGAGACAGACTGGTTCATTATTTCATTTCCAAGAAACACAGTTGAGAGCATCCTTTCTGATTTACCCATGCAAGTTTCAATGTGATCAGCTTATCAGTGTTGCTGGGAGGGCTTCATTTGTTTCTGTCTCTGCAGATTTTACATTTCTTGATTTTTTTATATCTCAAAACTTTTGTAATGACCCATGTAAACATGGCCATTAAGAGAGCAGCCAGCATTGAAAGGTCTGGAAACAAAATCACGTAAGGAACAGCTGAAAGTACTGGATGTGGGGCTGGAGAAGACTACAGGAAGGCAGGGCTATTGCCTTCACTTATCTGAAGAGTTGTACGGAGGCCCAACTGGCAGACATGCTCAGTGTGGCTTCTATGACTGGTAATACCCTATGCATTGCTGAAATGTTCTACAGGGCAGAAATTTGGTTGAAGGAGTTCCCATCCTACCACACCCACAAATAGTCATCCTTAAAACATGAGACAGGCCATGCAGTTGATAATATATTTGCTAAAAGAAGAAAAAAGTAAAATATATTTGCAAGATAGTTCTTCCTTGATGCTGACCTGAAAAATCTGCCTTTGTATCCCTTCTGCCTCTGGGTCCAAGTCTTACCTTTCAGAGAGAGCAAAGAGTAAATTTTTTCCGTTTCTTTTCTTTTTTTTTTTTTTTGAGACAGAGTCTCACAATGTCGCCCTTGGTAGAGTGCCATGGTGTCACAACTCATAGCAACCTCAAACTCTTGGAGCTTAAGCGATTCTCTTGCCTCAGCCTCCCGAGTAGCTGGGACTACAGGCGCCTGCCACAATGCTCAGTTGTTTTGGTTGTAGTTGTCATTGTTGTTTGGCAGGCCCAGACTGGGTTCGTACCCGCCAGCTCTGGTGTATGTGACTGGCACCCTAGCCGCTGAGCTACAGGCTCCAAGCCTTCTGTTTGTTATGCCTATTCTTTTTTTTTTTGTAGAGACAGAGTCTCACTTTATGGCCCTCGGTAGAGTGCCGTGGCCTCACACAGCTCACAGCAACCTCCAACTCCTGGGCTTAAGCGATTCTCTTGCCTCAGCCTCCCAAGTAGCTGGGACTACAGGCGCCCGCCACAACACCCGGCTATTTTTTGGTTGCAGTTTGGCCGGTGGCGGGTTCAAACCCGGCCAAACTCGGTATATGGGACCGGCGCCTTATCGACTGAGCCACAGGCACCGCCCCATGCCTATTCTTCTAATACCTAGAACTATGCTTTTCCCAAGTTATTTCCTCTCTAAGCAAAAGAGTCAGTCAAATAGTCATTTAACAAACACTGAGTGTTTACTTGACATCATGCTAAGGACTGGAGAATTCAGAGATAAAAAAACTAACTTTCCTTAGGAACTTAAGTCCACAGAGGAGAAACAAATACCTACAATTCAGTATGAGTGTTATAATGAAGTAAGCCCTAGTGGCCAAGTAAGTACAGAGAAGAAGAGCTTCACTAAAAGTGGAAAAATGAAGGAAGGCTTCCTGAAGGAAGCATCCTTTGATCTGTCTTGATGATTTAGCAGGTCTAGGGGGATAAAGGTATGTATTTGAGGCAGGGGTGAGAAATGACCCTAAAGAGGGAGGAAAGCTCAGAGGTGGCTAATCTATACAAGGTCTGAAATTAAGTTGGCAAGCTCAACCAAGAAAAAGTACTACATCCCTCACTGCTGAAAATCACTACAGTCACCTTCAAAGTACTCCCCTTGAGAAGCTATGCACTGACGTCAGTACCTAGTCTACCCTTTAAAGTAATTTTGAAATTCTTTCTGAAATGGCCATCAGAACTGTCATAATATTATCCCTGATGTCCTGAATGTTATCAAATGTCTTCTTTCAGTATTTCTCTCCCCTCAGAAAAACGTTTTCTTTTTTTTTTTTTTTTAAGAGACAGAGTCTCATTTTGTTGCCCTCTGTAGAGTGCTGTAGAATCACAGCTCACAGCAACCTCCAGCTCTTGGGCTTTGGTGATTCTCTTGCCTTAGCCTCCTGAGTAGCTGGGACTATAGGCCCTGCCACAATGCCTGGCTATTTTTTTGTTGTTGTTGTTGCAGTTTGGGTGGGGCCGGGTTCAATCCCGCCACCCTCGGTATATGGGGCCAGCGCCCTACTCACTGAACCACAGGCACCACCCCAGAAAAACATTTAATCCATCTTACACTGCTATTTTCTTCATGGCATTATCCCCATAAACTTGGACTAACATGTCCCTGATTTCACTTCTACTCCTGCCAAGTTAAATAAGAAATTTAACGTTTGTTTGTTGCTCTAATTCAAGCTCCAATATTCTCATGATGGCACACAAAAATGCACAATAATAATGAACACGACTCTGCAAGACATGGCCACATGTTGACACCAACACAGCTGTGAGATATTGATATACCAAGATTATGAAACCTAACTGAGTTTGTAGAAGCACTGCCCATGTTACATACATGGTGACAAGTTCGTGACCTTAATTGTCATGCCTCATATTCCACAGCTAGAAGTTTTTATTATATTCTGAGGATAAAGGTTCTTTCTTTTCTTTTCTTTTCTTTTTTTTTTTTGCATAAAAGTTTTTCTTTCTCACAGAAAGTAAATTACAACTTCTTACCCTCAGAATTCTCCAGCCACGTTCTAGTAATCTAGGTAGGAGATTTTGCAACTGATCTGTTCCAGGAGGGAACAGTAGTTTAGGAGGCAGAGGTCTGAACAGGTTCTATATTTGGTAGCAAAGATGATGAAAGCTTCTCCTTGGAGATCTTTAAAAATAGCACAGATACTTTTCCAGGCATAAACTTAACTCCTTCCCGTAACATCCCTTAGGGAGCTAAAGAGTAATATTAAACTGTCTAAATAGATGATGAAAACTGAGCTAAAGATAAGCTAAAAAGCAAATCTGACCTGGGCTAGGTTTCCAATCCGGATCTGTCTCCCAAGTTGTCCCACTACCATTCACTGAGTGTGTGGGAAGCCCTAGAAAGGCTGGGGAGGCAAGATGATGTAGAAAGTAAAGGAGTGCTTATGAAAGTACCTGAGATCCAATGAAAGGACCTGGGCAAAAGTCATTAAAGAAGGAAAGTTAGTGAAGTTAAAAACAGACAGGACTATGACAGAAATTGACAAAAATTTCCTGAAGCTTTTGAGAAAAACCTATGGAAAAGCACTTAACCAAAAATCAGATTTTAGTTTTAGGTCCAGCACTCCAATTTAATGGTCACGTACTCCCAGAAAATCACTTCAGGATTCTGCACTTTGGTTTACTAATCTAAAAATGGAGATAAATCCCTATCCTAACTCTCTTACAGAGCTGTCGTGAAGTTCAATAAGATAGCAGATGAGAAAAGAATTTTTTTTAATCATCAACAAATTTAAACTATAAGCAATTTAAGGTATTATTATTGTTATTGCTGGAATGTAAAAAACAGTATCTAAAATTTAGATATAACACAGAAGGATCTCTTGCTCTACATAACAGTTAATTTAGACTATATTTCTCTTTTTTCTAATGCGAAGGCTGAACTTGAAGCTCCAGAGAGAAGTTGGATGTTTCTCAGTGAACTGGCATAACTGCACATAGTCACATAGCTGGCAACATCTATGCTGTTCTAGGTCCTAGAGTCTAGGACAGCGTTTCTCATCAGGGGAGATTTTGCTCGCCAGGAAAACATTCGGCAATGTCTGAAGACATGTTTGGTTGCCATGACGGGGGGAAGGGTAGTACTAGCATCTAGTGGATAGAGACCAAGGAAGCTGTTAAACATCCTGCAATGCACAAAACAGCCCCATTAAAAAAAAAATTATCTGACTCAAAATATCAATAGTTCCTTGTTGAGAAACCTTGGTCTAGGGAGAACAGAGCTAGTATTTTTCCACTTGGTGGTCATGGGTGCCCACTGAGAGGCTGGGCCACCAACCTGCACTGGTGGAAAACAAAACATTTCATTCAGTTTGAGATAAAATGAGCCTTATCAATTAATTCCATCATGTCTTAGCATGACAAAAGAAGCAATTTTTTGAAAGCTCTGAAGGCTAGTCTCAATTAGTTCATGTTTCTGCTACTCAACAACAATCCCAGTGCCTCTCCTTTAGACAATATTCTCTGGAGAATTGTTCTGATTTTCTTTAATTACTCACCCCATAGACACTCTAATGTGTCTTTGTACCTTGCAAACTATTACTTTCTGTGT
This sequence comes from Nycticebus coucang, assembly GCF_027406575.1. Taxonomy (NCBI): domain Eukaryota; kingdom Metazoa; phylum Chordata; class Mammalia; order Primates; family Lorisidae; genus Nycticebus; species Nycticebus coucang. The sequence goes on along the minus strand of NC_069793.1, from coordinate 64,935,596 downwards.
ATATATTTTCCATTTATTAATTGGCACTGTGTTATATATCTTTCTGTTTCTTCCTATTTCCACTCAGTACTATGCTTTTAAAATCCACCCAAATTTCCATAGGTATACTTAATATGTTGCTATTAACTGTAAAAAAATTTCATAATATGCATCTACCTCATTTTATATATATACCCTTTCAGAGACAGATATCCAGATTGCCTTCAACTACTTAACTACCACAATTAACATTTAAATAAACACTCTCTCACATGGTCCCCTTAGGATGTGTTACAAGGCATATGTATATTCTGCTTGACTGAGCAGTGCCATGCTGCTACCCGCAATGCCTGCACCAATCTTCATACCCACAAAAGAGTACACAAAGAGTGAGTCCTACAGCCTCTGATCCTTGCCAACACATGGCACTATTCAACTTTCTGGTTCTTGCCAACCTAGCAGATGTAAAGTAATATTTCATTGTTTTAGTGTATAATTCTCTATTTACTAATGACTCTGAACATCTCTTTTCATGCTTAATGGCCTTCTGGGTTTCCTCTTTGGTAAACTGATTATATGTTTTGCCTCCTTTTCTAATGAAGTTGCTGTCTTTGGCACCTGTAGCTCAAGCAGCTAAAGCGCCAGACACATACACAGGAGCTGGCAGGTTGTTGTTTGGCTGGCCTGCCAAACAACAACTATAACCAAAAAATAGCCGGGCCTTGTGGCAGGCACCTGTAGTCCCAGCTACTTGGGAGGCTGAGGCAAGAGGATCGCTTGAGCTCAAGAGTTTGTGAGCAGTGACACCACAGCACCTATCCAGGGCAACAGCTCTCAAAAAAAAGAAAAAGTCTCACTACATTGCTCAGGCTGGTCACAAACCCCTGGCCTCTGGCAATCCTCTCACCTTAGCCTCCCAAAGTGCTGGCATTATAGGTATGAGCTACCACACCTGGCCTACAAATGTTATTTAAAAATACAAAGGTCTTGGCTCAGCGCTCATAGCTCAGCAGTTAGGGCACCGGCCATCTACACCAGAGGTGGTGGGCTTGAACCCGGCCCAGGCCTACTAAACAACAATGACAACTACAACAAAAAAATAGCCAGGCGTTGTGGAAGGCACCTGTAGTCCCAGCAACTTAGGAGGCTGAGGCAAAAAAATTGCTTAAGCCCAAGAGTGAGCTGTGAGCTATGACATCACAGCACTCTACCAAAGGCAACACAGTGGGACTCTGTCTCTAAAAAAAAAAAGAGGTCTTTTCCACAGGACAAACTTCTATGGGAAAATAAAGGTCATCAGAATCATAGAACTAAAAAAGTTAAAAGTGATTGCCACAGAAGAATCGGTGATTGACAGGATTGGACAGAACACTGATGTGTTTGGCTTTTTAAGCCTTACAGAACTATTTCTCTTTTAAAACTATATGTATTACTATAATAAAAACTAAAATGTCAAATATAAAAACTAGTCAATGGGCTTGGCTCCCATAACTCAGCAGTTAGGGCACCCACCACATACACCAGGGCCGGCAGGTTCAAACCTGGCCACGGCCTGCTAAACAGCAATGACAACTACAAAAAAAACAACTAGTCAATGATTTGAACAAATAAGTAACAGAAGAAACCAAAGTATGAAAACATGCTCGACCTCACTAAAAACTAAAAAAATACTTCACAATGAGATATATTTACCTAATAGACTTACAAAAATTAAAATCCTTACACAGGATTCCCTGTGTCCTCTTTAACAATGGACAACAGGACAGTTCAAACCTCTATGGATGGACTGTAAACTATAACAGCTATTATGTTTGTAAGGGCAACCTGGCAAATTCCATTAATAATTAAAATGTGTATATCTTTTGATCAGGTAATTCCATTTCTAAGAATTCATTAGGAACCAGGCCACACAGCAGGAGGTGAGGAGTAGGCCAGCAAAGCTTTATCTGTATTTATGGCTGCTCCCCATCACTTCTATCACCATCAAAAAAAAAAAAAAAAAAAAGAAACCAGTCCCTGGCGCCAGTAAGTCTGGGGACCATTGTTCTTATATCGTATATAGAAAATCCTAAAGAATCCCCCCAAAGCTAAAACCTATATTAGCTAATATAAGACAAAATCAACAAAAAACAATTAGTTGTAGTTCTAGATATTAGCATTGAATAATTCAAAAAGGAAATTAAGAAATAGCATCAAGAAGACTAAACTACCGAGGGATAAATTTAACAAAAGAGGTGCAAGATTTGTACACTGAACTCTACAAAACACTGATGAAAGAGATTAAAAATATAAATAAAGGAAAAGACCCAGGCAAGGTGGCTCACACCTGTAGTCTTAGCACTTGGGGAAGGCCAAGATGAGAGGACTGCCTCGGGCCAAGAGTTTGAGACCAGCCTGGGCAACACAGCAAAATCCTGTCTCCACTAAAAAAAAAAAGATTAGCTGGGCATGCCAGAGAGTGTTCCTGTAGTCTTAATGACTCAGAAGGCTGAGGAAGGAGGATCATTTGCACCCAGGAGTTGGAAGTTAGAGTGAGCTATGATTGTACTACCACACTCCAGCCTGGGCAACTGAGCAAGACTCTTTTTCAAAAAATAAACAAATAAAAAGACAGTCTGTGTTTATGAATTGAAAGATTAATATTGTTAAGATGGAAATACTTCTCCAAAGCAATGTACAGGATCAATGCCATGTTTATCAAAATCCCAACTGCTTTTGCAAAAATGGAAATTCTTTTTTTTTTTTTTTATTTTTGGGGATTCATTGAGGGTACAATAAGCCAGGTTACACTGATTGCAATTTTTAGGTAAAGTCCCTCTTGCAAAAATGGAAATTCTGATCTTAAAATAAAGAATTGTGAAGAACTGAGAATAGGCTCAGCGCCTGTGGCTCAAGCGGCTAAGGCACCAGCCACACCTGAGCTCGAGGGCTCAAATCCAGCCCAGGCCCACCAAACAACAATGACAGCTGCAACCAAAAACAAAACAAAACAAAAAAATAGCTGGGCATTGTGGCGGGCACCTGTAGTCCCAGTTACTTGGGAGGCAGAGGCAGGAGAATCACTTGAGCCCAGGAGTTGGAGGTTGCTGTGAGCTGTGATGTCATTGCACTCTACCCAGGGCAACAGCCTGAGGCTCTGTCTCAAAAAAAAAAAGAACTGAGAATAGATGAAACAATCTTTTTTTTTTTTTGGAGACAGAGTCTATGTTGCCCTCAGTAGAGAGCAGTGGCGTCACGGCTCATAGCAACCTCAAACTCTTGGGCTTAAACAATTCTCTTGCCTTATCCTCCTAAGTAGCTGGGACTACAAGGTGCCCACCCTAATACCCGCTATTTTTTTGTTGCAGTTGTCATTGTTGATTTTAGCTGGCCTGGGCTGGGTTCAAACACCCGCTGAGCTATGGGTGCCACCCGAAACAATCTTAAAAAACAAAAACAGGCTCAACATCCATATCTCAGTGGTTAGGGCACCAGCCACATACACCGGGGCTGGTGTGTTCGAACCCAGCCCATGCCTACTAAACAAGAATGACAACTACAACAACAACAAAAATTAGCCGGGCATTGTGGCGGGCACCTATAGTCCCAGCTACTTGGGAGGCTGAGGCAAGAGAATCACTGAAGCCCAAGAGTTTGAGGTTGCTGTGAGCTGTGACACCACAGCACTCTACCAAGAGTGACACAGTGAGACTCTATCTCAAAAAAAAAAAAGAAAAAAGAAAAAAAATTTGAAGAACATACTTCCAAATAGTACACTTCATAACAGTGTAGTATTTGCATGAGAAAAGACATACAGATCAATGGAATAGAATTGAGAGCACAAAAATACATATTTGGTTAACTGATTTTTGATAAAAGACTATTCAATGGAGAAAGAAGTCTCTTCAATAAATGATGCTGGGACAAGTAGATAACCACATGCAAAAGAAGTCAGATTCTTACCTCACACTATTTACAAAAACTCAAAATGGACCGAAGACCTAAGTGTAAAGAGCAAAAACTACAACTGTTCAAAGAAAATAATAGAGGTAAATCTTGACCTCGAATTTGGTAATGGATTCTTAGACACAAAATGCACAAGAAACAAAAGAAAAAAATATATGTACTGTATTTCATCAAAATTAAAAATGTTTATGCACCAAAGGACACTATCAAGGAAATAAAAAGACAACCCATAAAATGGGAAGAAATATTTCCAAACCATACACTGGATAATGGTCCAGTACAGAGTATAAAAACACAACTCATTAACAAAAACACAAAAAACTCAATTTAAAAAAATGAGTAGGCCAGGCACAGTGGCTGGCCAAGGCAGGAGAATTGCTTGAGCTCTGGAGTTCGAGACAAGCCTAAGCGAAAGTGAGACTCCATTTCTAGAAAAATTAGTGGGGCATGGTGGCAAGCACCTGTAGTCCCAGCTACTCAGGAGGCTGAGGCAGTAGGATCGCTTTCACTCAGGAGTTTAAGGTTGCAGTGAGCTTCTATGATGCCACTGAATCAAAGCACTCTAGCCTGGGTAACGAAGTAAGACCTTGTTTCAAAAAAAAAAAAAACGGGCAAAGGACTTGAATAAACATCATGTTTCTAGGGAAAACATACAAATAATCACATAAGTACATGAGAAAAAGTTCAATATCATTAATTATTAAGGAAAAAAAATTAAAACTATAGGCTGTGCACAGTGGCTGACACCTGTAATCCCAGCACTTTGGAAGGCCAAGAAAGGAGGATAGGTTGAGGCCAGGAGTTTGAGACCAGCCTGACACAACATAAAGAGACCCTGTCTTTATAATAAACATAAAAAAAATAGCTGGGTATGGTGATATGTGCTTATAGTCCTAGACACTTGAGAGGCCGAGACAGGAGGATCACTTGAGTTTGAGGTTGCAGTGAGCTGAGATTGAGCCACTGCCTTCCAGCCTAGGCAACAGAGACCCTATCTCAAAAAAAAAGAAAAAGAAAGAAACTTTTTACATATACACTTTCACTCTACACTTAAGAGTTTTCTTATTTTTCCAGGCTAAATTAAACCATCTTACAATCCCCATTTTATAGAGTAAACATAAAACAACACAGTAACACGCATTCATCTCAGATGACAGGGTGAATTACAAACAGGTACACACATGAAGCCCCACCCTGGAAGCTTAGCCTGCTGGGCGGTACCTATTACCTACTGGTTCCAAATACTGTGACCTGAAAGTACAAGATATTCCTACTTGTGGCACACGCTAACTCTTGAGCTAGCTATAGGGCAGTACTATTTGGAACTTGTGCTAGCTCAAGCACAAAAATTAGCCTATTTCCTTCTATGCTTCAGATTTTCCACTGATTCCCTTGATGGAAAACCATCTCCAGAGGAACGTATGACATAGCTGAAAATCTCAAATCTGATCAAATCCTACATCTGCTGATTGTAACCCTTTCATATCTCAACTCTCTGGACCTGTCAGTTTCTTTTCTTTTTAAGACAGAATCTCACTCTGTCACCCTGGGTAGAGTGACGCAACATCATAGCTCATAGCAACCTCAAACTCTTGGGCACAAGTGATCCACCTGCCTCAGTCTCTCATGTAGCTGGGATTACAGGCATGCACCACCAAACCCAGCTAATTTTTCTATTTTTAGTAGAGATGAGGTCTTACTCTTGCTCAGGCTAGTCTCAAACTCCTGAGCTCAGGCAATCCTGCCTCAGCCTCCCAGAATGCTAGGATTACAGGCATGAACCACTGCACATAGCTGGACTTCATAATTCTTCATTTATTATTTTATACTTTTTCTTTTTTTTTGAGACAGAGTCTTACTTTGTTGCCCTTGGTAGAGTGCCATGGCATCACAGCAACCTCAGATTCCTGGGCTCAAGCAATTTTTCTTGCTTCGGCCTCCTGAGTAGCTGGGACTACCGACACCTGCCACAAGGCCTGGCTATTTTTGGCGACAGGGTATCACTCTTGCCCAGGCTGGTCTCAAACTACTGAGCTCAAGCAATCCACTCAGCTTCCCAGAGTGCTAGGATTACAGGTGTGAGCCACCACATCCAGCCCCAACCTCATAATTCTTTTTTTTTTTTTTTTTTGCAGTTTTTGGCCGGGGCTGGGTTTGAACCCGCCACCTCCAGCATATGGGGCTGGCGCCCTACTCCTTTGAGCCACAGGCACCACCCAACCTCATAATTCTTAATTCATGAATCTTTCACATAACATTTATAAGGATCCGAGCAGCCAGGTGTGGTGGCTCAGCCTGTAATCCCAATATTCTGGGAGGCAGAGGCGGGCGGATTACCTGAGCTCATGAGTTTAAGATCAGTTGGGCTAGAGCAAGACACCATCTCTATAAATAGCCAGGTGTTGTGGCAGGCACCTGTAATCCCAGCTACATGGGAGGCTGAGGCAAGAGAATCACTGGAGCCCAAGAGTTTGAGGTTGTTGTGAGCTATGACACCATAAGACTCTATGAAGGGTAAAAAGTAAGACTCTGTCTCCAAAAAAAAAAAAGAAAGAAAGAAAAGAAAGGTGGCTTGGTGCCTATAGCTCAGCAGCTAGGGTGCTGGCCACATACTCTGAGGCATGCAGGTTCAAACCCGGCCGGGGCCTGCCAAATAACAATAACTACAACAAAAAAATAGCCAGGCTACGTTGAACAGTTTGATGAAAATATTTCAGATTGTATATGAAACCCACACATTGTACCCCTTGATTGCACTAATGTACACAGCTATGACTTAACAATAAAAATAAATAAATTAAAAAAAAAACCTTAAAAAAATATAATAGCCAGGCTTTGTAGCAGGCACCTGTAATCCCAGCTACTTGGGAGGTTGAGGCAAGAGACTCACTTAAGCCCAAGAGTTTGAGGTTGCTGTGAGTTGTGACACCACAGCACTCTACTGAGGGTGACATAGTGAGACTCTGTCTCAAAAAAAAGGAACTGAAGCATAAATTAGGGCAACTCAAATCTATGCTCTTAGGTTATAGTCCTCAGATTTGGCCCAAATAAACTCTTTATTTATATTTTTAAAAAGAAATAAATAAAAATAGAAATAAAAGAAAAAGACCTACATTTTCTGGACATGGAAGTAGTTTCACATTCTAACCTGTTTTTTTATCCTCTGAATTACTTGCCCCTTAGACACACACCACTTCGTACACTATTAACCATTCATACATAAAGTTCATTGCATTGTCTTTCTCTGTCTATATGCAGCCAGGGTAGGTCGTACCCTGAAATATTTAGGAACTCTCTTGATGACTAACAAGCAAAGAGGGGAGAGGCAAAGTAGCTTACATTGTAGGAGCGGGGATGCCTCTGCTTCCACTGCACCAGGAGCAGCTGGGCCACCACCAAAGTAGCGATGAGGATGAGGACCATTTCAGCATGCATGGCTTCGTGGCCACGGTGCTTGGCATGCATGCGTGCGTGCTCGACCCTGAAAGCCAAACACATGGGGTGAGCCAAACCAAGGATGGTGTGAGGATAAAGGAGCAGTGCTTTCCAGGAATATCCTGCCAGTCCAAAGCTCAGAACACATTTCTGTGCTTTGCAGTTGTAGGGTACCATGCAAATTAGAGGCTAGGAAAACACACACCCTACCGGACAGGCCATTTAGGGGCAGAATAGAAGCTATATACACTCCAGGAACCAAGGTCAGATATTGGGATTAGAGGTGGGTGGTCTGCTACCTGCCCCGTCATGGCAAAAAAAAAAAAAAAGAAAGAAAATAGTTGATATGGCTCCAGTGCAGGAAGCAAGTTCCAGGAGAAGCCTGTATCACTACCCATTTCAGACTGATTTCAACCTGACACTAAAAGGAGAAAGTAAACCAAAGAGGTTATAGCCATAAAGCCGCCTACTCACAGTCAATGATATTTATGACACCAATAAAAGAGTAACATTGCAAATCTGTATGGATTCCAGGATTAAAGTTTTGCTTTATTCATCCTACCTTCTCTGCCAGTGCCGGAGATGGCCTGAAAAACCTGGACTGCTTCAACTTTATACTAATCCAAAGTATCAGGGTCCACAGGTATATAGTCTCCTCAAAGGCTCAATGAAATTCTGTAATTCAAGAGTACAGCTGGAAACTTTTTAGTAATCGAAGGCTGGCATTCTCTGGTCTTGTCCGTTTGTTTGGTTTTTGAGACAGAGTGTTTCACTTTATTGCCCTCAGTGGAGTGCCATGGTGTCATAGTTTACAGCAACCTGAAACTCTTGGGTTCAAGTGATCCTCTTTTCTCAGCTACCCCAGTAGCTAGGACTATGGGCACCTGCCACTACACCTGGCTAGTTTTAGAGATGGGGGTCTTGCTGTTGCTCAGACTGGTCTCAACTCCAGAGCTCAAGCAATCCACTCACCTTGGCCTCTCAGAACGTTGGGATTACAAGCATGAGCCACTATGCCTGGCTCTTCAAAAACATCTTCTAAGAACAGTCATTCCTATCACTCTGGGTCACAGTCGGCCAAGGGAGATGTATGAGAAATAAGGTAAGAGGGAAAACTGAATACAAATGTAGCTCACAGTCAGAAGCTTTTATACAAATTCCCATTATACCAGGGCATTTGGGAGGAAGGGAAAGGACACCATAAGTGGTGTCTTCATGGAATTCCCAAAATCAATGAAATATTAAAATTAAAAAGAATCCAGTGGGATGAGTTATGGATAAAAAAGCAAATGAAGCAAAAAAGTAATGGTAGAATCTAGGTGGTAGGTATAAGTGTATTCCTCACTGTACAATTCTTTCAGCTTTTCTACATGTTTAAAGTTTTGATAATAAAATGTAAAGGGGGTAAGTTTGGTGGGCAAAGTGGGAAACCAGATGCCAGTTAGCCAGCCTTAGCACCCAAGGGTTCATCTCGCATAAAACTGTATTCTAAAAAACAAACAAACAAACTGTATTCTAGCTGGAAGAATATGACAGAAAGAGAATAGGATTGAGAGTCAGAAACTTAGGTTCAGCTCCACCTATATGGTCTTGGCCAAGAAACCTCACATCTCTACATCACAGTTTCTTCATCTGTCAAAAGGAGTCCATATCTTTTCTGCCTGCTTCATAGGGTTGTTATAAGGATGAGTTGAACTAAGAGGGTAGAGAACACTTAAAAACACCTATGGGCTATGGAGAGCTAAAATGATAGCAAGAGATAAGTTTCTTGTTCACAGACAATAAATACTGAATGGATGTGCACAACATGAAATCAAAGAAAAGATCTATTCTGAAGCAGTTTAGAGTATTTAAAAAAAATAAAAGAATCTAGAAAAGACCAGAGAAATCATTCTGTTCAAGTCCCCACCCAATGTAAAAATTATTATTATTTTTTTTTTTTTGAGACAGAGCCTCAAGCTGTCTCCCCTGGGTACAGTGCCGTGGCATCACAGCTCACAGCACACAGCAACCTCCAACTCCTGGGCTCAAGAGATTCTCCTGCCTCCACCTCCCAAGTAGCTGGGACTACAGGCGCCCGCCACAATGCCTGGCTATTTTTTGGTTGCCACAATGCCTGGCTATTTTTTGGTTGCAGCCATCATTGTTGTTTGGCAGGCCAGGGCTGGATTCGAACCCACCAGCTCAGGTGTATGTGGCATGCGCCTTAGCCGCTTGAGCCACAGGCACCAAGCCTCAATATAAAAATTATTTTTCCGGGAGGCGCCTGTGTCTCAGTCGGTAAGGCGCCGGCCCCATATACCGAGGGTGGCGGGTTCAAACCCGGCCCCGGCCAAACTGCAACCAAAAAATAGCCGGGCATTATGGCGAGTGCCTGTAGTCCCAGCTGCTCGGGAGGCTGAGGCAGGAGAATCGCTTAAGCCCAGGAGTTGGAGGTTGCTGTGAGCCGTGTGAGGCCACGGCACTCTACCAAGGGCCATAAAGTGAGACTCTGTCTCTACAAAAAAAAAAAAAAAAAAATTATTTTTCCAGCCTTTGATTAAAAATTAAGGTAGTCTATTCTAGAACTAGCAGTGTCTAGCACATTGTAGGTACCTATACTTGCTCATAAATTAAATCCTGAAGCTTTACAGACAAAACACTCACTACCTTCAATACATCTTAACTACTGAAGATATTTCTGGACTCGGAGCCTGTGGCTCAAACTAAGGCGCCAGCCACATACACCTGAGCTAGCGGGTTCCAATCCAGCCCAGGCCCACCAAACAACCATGACGGCTACAACCAAAAAATAGCCGGGCGTTGTGGCAAACGCCTGTGATACCAGCTACTTGGGAGGCAGAGGCAAAAGAATCACTTAAGCCCAGGAGTTGGAGGTTGCTGTGAGCAGTGATGCCACGGCATTCTACCCAGGGCAACAGCTTAAGGCTCTGTCTCAAAAAAAAAAAAAAAAAAAAAAAAGATATTTCTGGCCAGGCATGGTGGCTCACGCCTGTAATCTTAGCACTCTGGAAGGTCAAGGTAGGTGGGATGCCTGAGCTCAGGAGTTTAAGACCAGTCTGAGTTAGAGCTGAGCCATCTCTAAAAATAGCTAGTCAGGCTTGGCACCTGTAGCTCAGCGACTAGGGCGCCAGCCACATACACCAGAGCTAGCAGGTTCAAATCCAGCCCGGGCCTGCCAAACAACAATGACATGACAACTACAACCAAAAAATAGCCAGGAGTTGTGGCAGGTGCCTGTAGTCCCAGCTACTTGGGAGGCTGAGGCAAGAGAATTTCTTAAGCCCAAGAGTTTGAAGTTGCTATGAGCTGTGATGCTGCAGCACTCTACTGAGGGTAACACAGTGAGACTCTGTCTCAAAAAAATAAAAATAGCTGGGCATTGTGGTGAGTGCCTATAGTCTCAGCTACGTGGGAGGATGAGGCAAGAGGATCACTTGTGCCCAAAAGTTTGAGTTTGCTGTGTGCCTATGGCCCCATGGCACTCTACCACAGGCAACAAAGTAAGACTCTGTCTCAAAAAACAAACAAACAAAAAAAAAACATTTCTGACAATGAGATAAAAATCTACTTTCCTATACCTTCAATCCATCAGACCATATCCCGTACTTTGTAACAGCAAAGGACACATCTATTCCTCTTTCCCAACATCATTCCTTCAAAAATTCATTATGATCTTATTAAAACAAAATAAAACTATCCTGTGCCCTCTTAGGCTAAGAGTTCCAGATCTTTTTACCACTGTCTATATAACATGATGTGAAGACTTTTATAATTCTGGTTCCCTTCTTCCAGACATGATCCAGTTAAAGATCTTCATATGAAGTGCTTAGAACAAAATACTTGTGACCTCAGCAAAGCAAGAGCACAGTGGCACTGTTACCTTCCCTCTAGCAGACAGCATATTTCTATGAACATCAACTAATTATATAAAAATATTTTGGTGGCTAAAGAACATAATGGTGTATACTGAGCTTAAAAACACCTAAAATCAGGATGGGTTTGTCGTATGAATTGGTATCTTCACTGTTCTGTTTTTGAAATTGATAGTTTTAATCTAAATGAAGGGTTGTTTTTTTTTCTCACTATTAAATTCTGTCAGCTCTTTGGTTAGCCTGCTTGTGGAACAGGCACTCTAAAACCTCTTTACTAACAAGAAATGATAACAATAAGACATTTGTTGACTCATTCTGGTTACAAAGCAAGTCAGTAGCAGAGATGAGATCAGAAGACACAGCTCCCATTTTCTCAACCAGTGCTCTCCATCCTATATCATGGGTAACGATGATGATGTTGATAATAATCATCTTCTTTTTTTTTTTTTTGTAGAGACAGAGTCTCACTTTATGGCCCTCGGGTAGAGTGCCATGATGTCACACAGCTCACAGCAACCTCCAACTCCTGGGCTTAAGCGATTCTCTTGCCTCAGCCTCCCGAGTAGCTGGATAATAATCATCTTCAAAGCTAATAACACTTACAACATGCCAAGCACTGTTCTAAGAATTTCACGTACATTAATCCTCACAACTTTATTAGTACTATTATGGTCCTCATTTTACAAATGGGCCAAACTTAGGTAGTGAGAAGTTAATAACTTGCCTCAGATCACATAGCTAGTAAATGACAGAATTGGTATTCAAACTCAAACAGATGGTTTGATATAATATACTACTTACTCCCTAGGCCTGAAAGAGCAACCCAGGAGTGACCCAGGTACTTGGAAAGATTCCAACAGACCTGTCCTGCCAGTCATGAGCCACTGCCTCTCACAGACAGAGAAGCAAAGAGGGTAGATATACAACTCTATTTGCTGGGTTAACCTGCAGCTCCCAGCCTGCGGTTCCCAGCCTGCAGGGCCCATACTGCCACACTTACCTCCATTGCTCCTCTGGGGAGAGGTCTGACATATCAACCTGTAGAAAAACACCACCAAAAAAATCCATTACTGTCTTAGAATTTTGCCTGCCCAGTATAAGGTGTTCATGCAGTCATCAGTATCGTCAAGTCTTAAAAATTCAATGAGGCCTTCCCCAACACTCTATTTCACACTCATCTCTCTCTGTTTACTTAGTTTGGCTCATCTCTATGATTGAATATGTATTCCTAAGCAATCACAACTGAACAGTGAAAGAGTCCTAACTTCTGAGATACTTAAACCTTAGTGAGGAAAACAGACATATAAACAGAAAATTTATTTTTTATATGATAAAGATTTGCTATGGAAGAATAAAGAAGTAGGTTTTAACCCAATCTGAGGTGTTACAGATTAGAGAAGACTTCTTGGAGATGTGAAATATTACCCAGATGAAAAAATGAGAGAAATATGTTCTAGGGAAAAGGACTAACATGGACAGAAAAGAATAAATTTGCATAGCATAGGCCTTGCATTGTGGCTTATGCCTATAATCCTAGCACTCTGGGAGGCCAAGGGGTGAATTGCCTGAGCTCACGAGACCAGCCTGAGCAAAAGTGAGACCCTGTCTCTACTAAAAATAGATAAAATAAGGTGAGAGGATCGCTTGAGCCCAAGTTAGAGATTGCTATGAGCTATGATGCCACGGTACTCTACCTAGGGTGACAGCTTGAGACTCTGTCTCAAAAAAAAAAAAAAAATTGCATAGTATACAAACAATTGATTATGGCTAAAGTAAAAACAATGAATTAGGATTAGTATGTCATATAATGCCGTCTCACTCTAAATAGCCCTATAGTAGCAGCCAGAACACTGGACATGGGCAAAATGAGCTTTAGTTCTTGCCCTGCTATTAACTAGCAGTAAGATCTTCCAACCTCAAAGTTCTAGTTCTATTTGGTAGTTTTTTTATTGGTCTTTATTTTTAAGAGACAGGTTCTCGCTCTGTCATCCAAACTGGAGTGCAGTGACACGATCACTGTTCATTGTAACCTTGAACTCCTGGGCTCAAGAAATACTCCTGCTTCGGCCTCCCAAGTAGCTAGGACTATAGGTACATGGCACCATGCCCAGCTAATTTTTATTATAGAGATAAGGTCTTGCTATATTGCCCATGCTGGTCTCAAGCTCCTGGCCTCAAGCAATCCTCGTGCCTTGGCCTCCCAAAGCCTGGATTACAGGCAAGAGCTACCATGCCCAGCCTCAATTTGGTAGTTTGTCTTTTTAGAGCAGAGTTTCTCAATCTTGGCACCACTGGTATGTTAGAGTGGTTAATTCTTTGTTGAGGGGAGATGTCTGTCTATTGCCAGTAGCATACTCCCAAATGAAATAACCAAGAATGTCTACAGACAATGTCAAATGTCCCTTGGGACACAAAAATTGTCCCCAGCTAAAAACTATTGCTCTAAAATAATACTAAATTCTTTGAATTCAGGATTTAAGTCTTCTACTTTCTTGTAGCTGTACAGAGGCATATCCAAGTCTCAGTATATAAGTCACTCAATGCATTCTTTTACTGAATTGAGCTGAAAATTGAGCTTTCTAGTAGCTATACAGAAGCATATCCAAGTCTCAGTATATAAGTCACTCAATGCGTTCTTCTACTGAATTGAGCTGTACTATCTGGAAAAGATAGACAAGGTCCTAAAAACACTCAAATGAATCAATTAATAAACATTCCTTTAGTACTTAAGATGTTCAAGGCCCAGTTTCCCACTGTTCCAGTAACTTCAGAAAAATATTGTAAGTAGGACATGTAAAATGAAACAGACAGAACTCAGCTCAAGGAATACTCCTCTATTCTACTAACAAGTCAAATCAGCATACATTTACTAGGCATCCTTTTATGTACATGTACTGGAAATGCCCATAATAAGGAGGGCTTTCTGGCTTCTATATCTCCCAGCTAAGTTAAAAAAAAAAACAAACAAATAACTTCCCTAGGCTTTGCCCAACCAATCTAGGTAACAAAGTCACCACCCTCCTTCCTTTTCCTACCCATGTATTGCCTCACAGAATTTATTAAGGTGCCCTGAGACTCAGGCTTTCATCACCCCAGGACAGAGTTCAGATATTCTCAGAGGGGACAAGTAGATGGAAAAAAATGAAAAGGCTCAGCTGGGAAGTACCTGAGAAGACAATAAAGGATCACATTTCTGGGTCAGCGCCCATAGCTCAGTGGTTAAGGTGCTGGCAACATACACTGAGGCAGGTGGGTTTGAACCTGGCCCGGGCCTGCTAAAACAACAATGATAACTGCAACAAAAAAAAGCTGGGTGTTGTGGCAGGCGCCTGTGGTACCAGATACTTGGGAGGCTGAGGCAAGAGAATCACTTAAGCCCAAGAGTTTGAGGTTGCTGTGAGCTGATACCACAGCACTCTACAGTGAGTGACATATTGAGACTCTGTCTCAAAAAAAAAAAAAAAAGATTACATTTCTAAAGGAACAATCAAACCACTGTATTAAAAAAAAAAAAGATTACAAAAAAAAAAAAGATTACATTTCTAAAGGAACAATCAAACCACTGTATTAAAACACTTTTCTTTTTTTTTTTTTGTGGTTTTTGGCCGGGGCTGGGTTTGAACCTGCCACCTCCGGCATATGGGACCGGCACCCTACTCACTGAGCCACAAGCGCCGCCCTAAAACACTTTTCTTCTTCCTTTCCAACTTGGACCTGCGCCTTGCTAAGCCCATCTATCCATTGTCCCAAAACACACGGGACTCATTCCTGTCTCTGGGGCCTTGCACAGTCTTCCTTCTGTTCCTCCCTTCACTCTCTTTTCATTTTTTTTCTTTATAAATTCAAGTCACCCTTCAAGAACTCAGCTCCAATACCTTCCCTGGAGAAGCATTCATTGATCCCCTAACCTAATTAATTTAGTCCTCTGCTTTTTCTCTAGCATGAATTTTTCTCCCTTTTACTCAAAGTGTTAAGGACTAGCAGCATGAGCATCACCTGAGTGCTTGACAGACATGCAGAATCTCAGGCACCATTCCAGACCTACTGAATCAGAATCTGCTTTTTAGTAAGATCTTCAGGTGATTGGCATGTACTTTAGAAGCACTGTTCCATACCACATATTCTTTGTCTGATGTTATCTTAGACATGCTTTCCAAGTGATCTAACTACTTCTTAAGTCTATAGTCAGGACCAGGATAAGACAAGCAAGTGGTTCTCAAAATTTAAGGAGGCACTCACTCAGGTACCTACCCTGCATCTGCATGACCCTGGGAGTGAATGCCTCTTTAAGGTACCTAAGATACCATCGTGCCTTGTCTGCCTCACCCTAGTTGTGGCCCTTTTTATATCCATCTTGCTCTCATCCCATAAATTTGGAAGTTCCCGCAAAACCAAGACATACTTGGTTCTGATGCATTGCTTTTGTGTCTTCCAAGGAGCATAGCAATGACCACATATTAAGCACTCAATGAGTACCTGTGGAATTGAAGAGAATTCTCTCCAAGAAAGCAAGTATGCCAACAAACCAGCAGCTTCCCTGGAGATGTTTCAATAAGAGAATAAACAAACACCTGAAAAAGAACTAATAAGCATCTGGGAAAGGAGTATTCATTTGACACCAGGGAAATCATGTTAAAGTACATAAAAAAACAAATACATGTTCAAGGAAGTGTAGGGGTGAGGAAAAACTTCACCCATCCTCCTGCAAGTTTGCTGGAAGATCAACTCATAATTAAGGCAGGTTAATAGAAGAAAGGTTTATTTACTATGCACATGGAAAGAATCACAGAGTGATTACTCAGTATCTCAATAAAGTTCATATGTTTTTATACCTGTCCTTTTGGAGGAGAGGAGATAAGGAGTACAAGTAATTCTGTTTAGGGAGAACAAATGGTGCTTGGAGGACAAATGGACAAGAGGAAACAGATTGACTTATGATTCTTTCTGCAAATTAAATCAACCTGAGGAACAGTTACAATAAACTTCCTGGTATCCGGAAATCAAGCAACCAGCACTCTCAAGCAATCAGCATTTGACTCAGAAAAAAAAAAAAAAGAGTTTAAACTTGGTGCTCCCTGCCCACGCTTTGTACTTTGTGCATCACTCCCTCAACTCCCATGTGTTCCCTGTAACAGTTTTAAGTGTTAATGTGTGTTACTCGAAGTTAAAAAAATATAGGAGTGGCTCGGCACCTCAGCAGCTAGGGTGCCGGCCACGTGCACTGGAGCTGGTGGGTTCGAATCCAGCCCATGCCTGCCAAAAAACAACTACAACCAAAAAAAAAACCAAAGAAATAGCCAGGCGTTGTGGCAGGCACCTGTAGTCCCAGCTACTTGGGAGGCTGAGGCAAGAGAATCGCTTAAGCCCAAGAGTTTGAGTTTGCTGTGAACTGTGATACCATGGCACTCTACCCAAGATGATAGCTTAAGACTCTTCTCCAAAAAAAATAAAAAAATATATATATATATAGTAGTGAAGTTGAAAAGTATATTGACTGCCATTTAACCAAAATTATACACTGCATTCACACACGTTTTAAAATACAATAAAACTGTTACAGTACATGAGGTTTGTTTTTGTCTTAATTTGCTTTTAATTAGTATATTTCCATATTAATATCAAGTCAGTATAGAGTTTATGATATGGCATGGTATAGTTCAGGGGTATAGAATTAGGCCTATTTCAGCCAGGTGTGGTGGCTCATGCCTGTAATCCTAGCACTTTGGGAGGCAAGATGGGTGGATTGCTTGAGCTCACGAATTCAAGACCAGCCTGAGCAAATGCAAGACCCCATCTCTACTAAAAATAGAAAACCTGAGGCAAGAGGATCACTTGAGCCCAAGTTGGAGGTTGATGTGAGCTATGATGCCATAGCACTCTACCCAAGGCAACAGCTTAAGGCTCTGTCTCAAAAAAAAAAAAAAAAGAACTAGGCCTATTTTTAAGAGTAACTCTCAAGCAACCAGAAACTACATTTATCTAGAATCTACTAATCTCTATGGGTGCTGGATACCAGATTACTGTATTCTATTTAAATAATTTGGGACAAATCTGGGAACAGGGAGAGGAAAGGAAGTCAATTGATCTTATGATCCGGTCAGTCCAGTTTATATAGACAGAAGGAAAGCTTCCTGCAATGCTTTTTTTTTTTTTTTCTTTTTTTTTTAATTTGGCCTGGGCTGGGTTTGAACCCGCCACCTCCAGCATATGGGACCGGCGCCCTACCCGCTGAGCCACAGGCGCCGCCCTCCTGCAATGCTTTTTGATCTTGAATGGCCTTTAATTCAAAATACAGTTTATACCAAGAAGCCATATTTTGGGGTGAAATTTCCTGAGCTCCTTCAAAAACAAGACAAGTCTATTGAAAGGAAAATCTAGAGAACTGTGCCAGGCATGAGGCGCCTCTCTTTGAGATAGTAGACCAAGCCTGCCAATGTTTATGACTTAGTTTCCCTCTCTGGGAGGAATAAGACTTCTGATTTTATCATAGGGCTGTGAAGAAAAGACATTCAAAGTGATGAAATGATTTCACTGCCTTTTCTACTGGGAAAGTGGACATACTTTATAAACTACTGGAAGAGGCTGGGAAACTGAACACTGGTGAAGCTCAGGACAATAATGATTTCAGAGCCCGCTCCAGGAAAGCAGCTTAGAAGGACAAGCATTAAGGCTAACACTAGACTTGGGGCTTACAGAATCATTAGCATTTCATAGGATAGTACAGATTTTAAGAATATGACATGATCTGTCTTTAATACTTTGCCTCCTGAACAAAAAGGTTTTCTAAACTACTTCCAAACCAATCTTCTGGCTCAAGTGGAAAAACAAGGAAAGCTGTAAACTACTGCTATAATTAACCAGTACCATCTGGAAAGACATCTTTAGGAGTATTTGCTCCCGGGCGGTGCCTGTGGCTCAAGGAGTAGGGCGCCGGTCCCATATGCCAGAGGTGGCAGGTTCAAACCCAGCCCCGGCCAAAAACCACAAAAAAAAAAAAAAAAAAAAAGAAAAAGGCTCAAGGAGTATTTGCTCCCTTATTAAGGTGTTTATTCAGGTGGGGCCAAGCACTAACCCAGGTCTGAAGCCACCTTGTCCAAAGCTTAGGTTGCTAATTAGGTAGGCTCTCAGGGTAAGAGTACTGATTGATGGACCCATATCTGACTCCTAAGACTATAACACAGAATGTTTTATGCTAGCCAATCACTCCCCTCCTAGGATCTCACAAAGTCCCTAGTCATGCCACTCTATGTAATGCCAGATTTGAAAGAAGTTAAACCAAAATTGCCAGGCAGAAGGCAAGAGAAAATTTTAGCCAGAGTGAAAAATAATCAGAAGTTGGCTGTTGTATTTTTTCAGGTGCAAAAAAGACTTGGCGACCCACTCCTGTATCCCATAAACAGGCGTCCTGTCCCCAACAAATAATGCAGACTCTATGATCTCTGCATCTTTACAATAGCCAGTTATTTCATCTCTTAAGCCGCCCTTTCCACCAAATCACATTCTGCCTTTCTGCAAAACTCTGGTCAAATCCTCCTAGTTTCTGGAAAACTCTTTAAAGAGATCCCTCATTGAAACAAAACCATCTCCTACTGCCTTGCTAAGTGTGATCCATGGCCCACCAACAATGGTACCCTGAGAGACTGTTAAGAAATAGAGAATCACACAGCTATGATTTAATAAAAAATAAAAATAAAGAAATAGAGAATCTTGGACTCCATCCCAGACTTCTTGAATCAGAATCCGCATTTTTAATAGGACACTGAAGTAATTACTGAATTTATATGTAAAGTTTGATAAGTATTGCTGCTACAGCCCAAGCACTCACATTCACTAATGCATCTACAGCCATATGCGTGTGTACTTCAGATTCTTCTTTTAATAACTTTACTGACCTAACTCACAAACCATAAAATTCACCCATTTACTGCAAACTATTCTGTACAAAAATCTCAGTTAAACAAGAAGAAATATTTTTCTTTCGTTCGTTTTTTTTTTTAACCAGTACCATCTGGTTAAAAAAAACATCTTATGCTGTTACCTAGTATACAGTGCAGTGGCACAATCACAGTTCACTTAACCTCCAACTCCCAGTCTCAAGCAATCTTCCTGCCTCAGTCTCCTGAGTAGCTAGGATTACAAGCACATGCCACCACGCCTTGCTAATTTTTAAAACTTTTTTGTAGAGAAGAGGTCTCACTATATTCCCCAGGCTGGTCTCAAACACCTCAATCTCAACCTCCCAAAGTGCTGGGATTACAGAGGTTAGCCCCATGCCTAGCCTGTTTTTTGCTTTGAATTAATTTTATTGCACAGTATAAAACACCTCAACCTCCCAAAGTGCTGGGATTACAGAGGTTAGCCACCATGCCTAGCCTGTTTTTTGCTTTGAATTAATTTTATTGCATAGTATGAAGAATATTGCACTGCCTTAATACCAGAATATTATACATTTCAAAATTCCTAAGAGAGTAAATTTCAAATGTTCTCACCACAAAAAATGTTAAGCATTTGAGGTGGATATGTTATTAGATTGATTTAATTATTCTACATTGTATTCATAAATCATAATATCACTTTCTATCTCATAAATGTATACAATTATAAGTGATCAAGTCACAATTTTAAAAAGTGAATTTATTTAATAGTAAAAAGACTATTCAGACATCTTTTAGTATGTTCACAGAGTTGTGCCACCATCACCGCTAATTTTAGAGCATCTTCGTCACTCCAAAAAGAAACTACATGCCAATCAGCAGTCATTCCTCATTCTCCCCTGAGCCCAAGAAAACCACTGATTTACTTTCTGTTTCTATAGATTTGCCAATTCTACATTGTTCACAGAAATGGGATCATACAATATGTGATCTTTTGTGGTTGGCTTCTTGAGCTTGGTGTAATTTTCTTCAAGGTTCATCTATTTTGTAGCATTAATTGTAATTCATTTCTTTGTATTGCCAAACAATATTCCATGTATGAATATGTTATATTTTATTTATCCATTCAACATTTGATGCTCATTGGAACTGTTTTTACTTTTTGGCCGTTACAGATAATGCTATGAAAATCCACCTATATATTTTTGTGTGAACATATGTTATCATTTCTCTTGAGTATATAGAAGCAAAATAGCTGGGTCATATGGTAACTCTATGCTTAACCGTTTTTTTTTTGAGACAGTGTCATTTTATTGCCCTTGATAGAGTGCCGTTGCATCACAGCTCACAGCAACCTCCAACTCCTGGGCTTAGGTGATTCTCTTGCCTCAGCCTCCCAAGTAGGTGGGACTATAGGCGCTCACGACAATGCCTGGCTATTTTTTTGTTGCAGTTTGGCTGGAGCTGGGTTCGATCCCGCCACCCTCGGTACATGGGGCTGGTATCCTACCCACTGAGCCACAGGTGCTGCCCTCTATGTTTAACCTTTTAAGAAACTGCCAAACTGTTTTCCTAACAGTTGTACCATTTTACAGTCCCACCAGCAGGATGTGAGGGTTCCAATTTCTCCATATCCTTGACAAGACTTAATAATTTCTGTCTTTTTGATTAAAGTACCCCAGTATAAAATGCTGTCTTGGTGTGGCTTCAATTTTCCATTTCCCTGATGGCTAATGATGCTGAGCATCTTTTCATGTGCTCTTTACCCATCAGTATATTTTCTTTGGAAAAAATTCTATTCATATCTTTGTCCATTTTTTGTCCAACAGGGTTTCAATGTGTTACCCAGGCTGGAGTGCAATGGCTATTGATGGGTACAATCATTGCACACTATAGCCCTAAATTCCTGACCTCAACAATCCCCCTGCCTCAGCCTCCTAAGTAACTGAGACTACAGGTACACACTATTCCTCCCTTCATTGGGTTATTTATCTTTTTTTTTTTTTTTTTTTTTTGAGAGTCTCACTAGGTTGCCCTCCATAGAAGTATCATTGCGAGACTTGCTGTGTTGTGATCACGTGGCTCGCTCTGGGCGCGGCGCTTGTTTTGGTTTCCTCTAGCTTGCCCCTGGAAGCTTCAGGCCCGCAGTTTTTCAAGTCTCCGGGGCGGGCTCCTGCCATGCTGCTGGTCCGCTACAGGAAGGTGGTCATCCTCAGATACCGCTCAGTAGGGAAGACATCTTTGGCGCATCAGTTTGTGGAAGGCAAGTTCTTGGAAGGCTATGACCCCACAGTGGAGAATACTTACAGCAAGATAGTGACTCTTGGCAAAGATGAGTTTCACCTACACCTGGTGGATACAGCAGGGCAGGACGAGTACAGTATTCTGCCCTATTCATTCATCATTGGGGTCCATGGTTATGTGCTTGTGTATTCTGTCACCTCTCTGCATAGCTTCCAAGTAATTGAGAGTCTGTACCAAAAGCTACACCAAGGCCACGGCAAAACCCGGCTGCCAGTGGTGCTAGTGGGGAACAAGGCAGATCTCTCTCTGGACAGAGAGGTTCAGGCAGTTGAAGGGAAGAGGCTGGCAGAGTCCTGGGGTGCAACATTTATGGAGTCATCTGCTCAAGAGAATCAGGTGACTCAAGACATCTTCACCAAAGTTATCCAGGAGATTGCCCGCGTGGAGAATTCCTATGGACAAGAACGTCGCTGCTATGTCATGTGAGCCCTTGGGTGCTGGATATCTGCCTTGTTTCTATCCCTGGCACTTGCCAGGCTCCAAATGGGGGCAAGCCCTCCAGACTTCACCGGTATGGATGCCAACTGTGTTATTGACCCTCTGGGCACACAGTTTGGCATCCTCAAGTTTGCACACTTTCCCAAGGCTTCAGTGGCCTGGTTGTTAATGTTTACAAAGGGGCAAGGATGTCTCATGGGCACTGGCCTCTAGCCCTCTGTTTTTGCTAAATGAGTTCTGTTGGAACCTGTGGGCATTTTTTATCCAGGGACATTCCTCCTGTGTAGCTTTTGGGTTTTGGTTGGAAAAGGGGAGCTGGGGACTTCTGAAGTAGAGCTGGCTCCCTGGCGTGATAGTGTATATATGCAAATAAACTGATAAATCTTTAAAAAAAAAAAAGAAGTATCATTGCATCACAGCTCACAGCAACCTCAAAATCTTGGGGTTAAGTGATTCTCTTGCCTCAGCCTCCCAAGTAGCTGGGACTACAGGCACCCACCACAACGCCCGGCTATTTTTTGTTGTTGTTGTTGTCATTGTTGTTTAACAGGCCCAGGCCAGGTTTGAACGTGCCAGCCCTGGTGTATGTGGACAGCACCCTAACCACTGAGCTATGGGTGCCAAGCCAGGGTTATTTTTTATTGTTGAACTGTAAAAATTCTTTATATGGTCTAGATACAAAGTCCCTTATCCAATATAAGACTTACAACTATTTTCTCTCATTCTGTGGGCTTTTTACTTTCTTGATGGTGTCTTTTGTAGCACAGAAGTTTTTAGTTTTTATGAAATACAATTTTTTTTAAATTTCAGATTAATGTGAGGGTACAAACAACCAGGTCACAATATTTGAATTTGTTAGGTAGAGTCCCTCTTGAAGTTGTGTACCACACCCAAAAGGTGGGCAATATACCCCCACATTGTGTCCAGTAAGTGGGAACATCCCAACTCCCCCTCTCCCCTCCACCCAGCTTGAATTGAGTTTTTCTCCTACGTGGGCATGAATGAGCTTGTCTACTGACTTCACATTAGTATTGAGTACACTGGATGCTTGCTTTTCCATTCTTGTGATACTTTACTAAAAAGAATGTGTTCCAACTCCATCCAGGTTATTACAAAAGGTGTAAAGTCATCATCTTTTTTATGGCTTAATATTATTCCATTGTACATATATCACAATTTGTTAATCCATTCCTGAGTTGATGGGCATTCAGGTTGTTTCCACATCTTAGCAACTGTAAATTGAGCTGCAATAAATGATCTAGAGCAATATTTTTATGATAACATGTTTTTTTTTCTTCTGGATAAATGCCTAGTAGTGGGATTGTGGGGTAAAATGGGAGGTCTAATTTGAGTTCTTTGAAGATTCTCCATACTTCTTTCCAAAGGGGCTGTATTAATTTACAGTCCCACCAACAGTGTAAAAGTGTTTCCCTCTCTCCACATCCACACCAGTATCTGTAACTTTGGGACTTTGAAATCCAATTTATATACATGTATTTTTTAGCGCTTGTGCTTTGGGTGTCATATCTAAGAAACCATTGCTGAGGATGGCACCTGTGGCTCAGTGAGTAGGGCACCGGCCCCACATACCAAGAGTGGTGGGTTCGAACCCAGCCCCAGCCAAACTGCAACAAAAAAATAGCTGGGTGTTGTGGCCAGCACCTGTAGTCCCAGCTACTCAGGAGGCTGAGGCATGAGAATCGTCTAAGTCCTAGAGCTGGAGGTTGCTGTGAGCTGTGACACTACAGCACTCTACTGAGGGCAAGAGGGTGAGACTCTGTCTCTTAAAAAAAAGAAACCATTGCCGAATCAAGCCATGAAGATTTATACCTATGTTTTCTCCTAAGAGTTTTATAGTTTTTTGTTTTTTTTTTTAAAAAGCCCCGAGGGAGACTCCTGATTGAGTCCTTCAGTTCTTTTTTTTTTTGTATTTATTTATTTATTTATTTATTTATTTATTTATTTATTTATTTATTGTAGAGACAGAGTCTCACTTTATGGCCCTCGGTAGAGTGCCGTGGCCTCACACAGCTCACAGCAACCTCCAGCTCCTGGGCTTAAGCGATTCTCCTGCCTCAGCCTCCCGAGTAGCTGGGACTACAGGCGCCCGCCACAACGCCCGGCTATTTTTTGGTTGCAGTTTGGCCGGGGCCGGGTTTGAACCCGCCACCCTCAGTATATGGGGCCAGCGCCTTACCAACTGAGCCACAGGCACCGCCCGAGTTTTATAGTTTTTATTCTACATTTAACTCGTTGGTCCTTTTTGAGCTGTTTTTTTTTAATATGTGAGATAGAGATCCAACTTCATTCTTTTGCATGTGGTTATCCAGTTGTCCAGCATCATTTATTAAAAGCATTATTCTCGGGCGGTGCCTGTGGCTCAGTGAGTAAGGTGCCAGCCCCATATACCGAAAGTGGCAGGTTCGAACCTGGCCCCAGCCAAACTACAACAAAAAAATAGCCACGCATTGTGGCGGTCACCTGTAGTCCCAGCTACTTGGGAGGCTAAGGCAGGAAAATCGCTTAAGCCCAAGAGTTTGAGGTTGCCGTGTGCTGTGACGCCACAGCACTCTACCAAGAGCAACACAGTGCTCTTGATGACTGTAAATTGAGCTGTAATAAATGTCTGTCTCAAAAAAAAAATTATTCTTTAACCATCTGCACCTGATTCTTCACATTGGCACTTCATCATCCAACACAGTACATCACCCTTGTTTTCCACATCTTCTTAAGTATACCCACAGATCTATAAATTCTAATTTTTGAGATAGAATCTCATTTTGTCATCCTGGGTAGGGTTTTCTATTTTTAGTAGAGACAGGGTCTCACTCTTGAACTCCTGAGCTCAAGGGATCCACCTGCCCTAGACTCCCTGAGTGCTAGGATTATAGGTGTGAGCCACTGCGTCCGTCCGGCTAGCTCTATAAATTTTGCTGACACACTCTTCTTCAGAAAAGACCAAAAGGTATCTAGAAAACTTTTTATAACACTAACACACACACCAAGTACCTCTGAAGTTATCTGTGAGGCTTGATACATTTATTCAATTCCCATTTTAGTTACTCCTAAACATTAAGGTCTTGGGTTAGACATGGAGATATAGAGATGAACAGGACTTTTCCCCTGCCCTTGAGAAGACAGAAAATAATTAAGTTCATTTAAAAGCAGGAATTTACTCAGCCCAAGAAGCACAATCAATTCCATTTTACAGCAGCCACAGATGAGATACAAAGCACAGAAATGACTCATCAAAGATCATGGTGACTGGGAGCTGGAGGAGGAATGCTGAGGAGAGAGCCACAGAACTTAAGAGAGAAACCGGTGGGCACACCTATGGCTCAGTGAGTAGGGCGCCGGCCCCATATGCCGAGGGTGGCAGGTTCAAACCCAGCCCCGGCCAAACTGCAACAAAAAAATAGCCGGGCGTTGTGGCAGGCGCCTATAGTCCCAGCTGCTCGGGAGGCTGAGGCAAGAGAATCGCGTAAGCCCAAGAGTTAGAGGTTGCTGTGAGCCATGTGACTCGTGGCACTCTACGGAGGATGGTACAGTGAGACTCTGTCTCTACAAAAAAAAAAAAAAGAGAGAGAGAGAGAGAGAGAGAACCAGCATCAGGGCTCCGGGCTTTAAACTAGTTGTCAGAAGGTCCTGCCAGAGCCACATTATGATTTTCATGGACCCTAGACACTTTTGCCTTTGTAGACTCCTTCTTCTATTAAAAAATAAAAAATTATATATATATGTGTGTGTGTGTGTATGTGTACACGGTTAATGCAAGTTTTTCCTTAAAATGTATAAAATGTATATATAAAATGTACACATACACACACACATTCATATACACAAAGAATACTGCGTTGTTATCACATTCACCTTTTTTTCTTATTTTCCAAAAAATGAAAATATTTTTATGGACCCCTAGGCACTGTGCCTACTATCACTAATGAGCCTGCTATCTCTTCACAGCTACAGATTAATTGTTCTTTCCTCAGCTGCCAAGTCACACTGCTCTGCTGCTTCTGAGACTCTTTCTCTACTGGGTCTATCTGATCAAGCAGAATAGGCTTAGATGCACACTAAAACTCACAATGCCGAAATCCATAAAAAAAAAAAAAAATGCAACCTCAACTATGTAATGTAAGCACTATACAGTGATCTGACAACAGTATGTATTATGTTTCAAGGGTTTAGATGCATTCATAAATGACTGAATCTGACCAAAAAAAGACATGTCACTGACCTACAAACGTCAAAGTCATCGAAAGCATGTGCCCAGCATCTTAAAGGTAGGCAATAAATGACTGTTCATTTGTTCATTCATTTATTCAATCACGAGAGGCATAACAAAGTCTCTCCCCTTATAAAACTTACCTTCTAACGCAGAAGACAAACAATAAACATGTAAATACATTCATGTATGAAGTAATTTCTTGTAGCAGTACTATGAAAAATAAAGCAGAATAAAGGAAAAAAGAATGAAAAGGGGGGCTATTTTCTTGCTACATGTAGACACTCTGGCTTCCCCAAAATGTTTCTAGCACCAGAAGAACATGCTAGGTGGGATGAACAGTGATATTCCATGTGATATGCCTTATTTCCTTGAGTTTTATCTCACTTCCACTTTTTACCCCAAGAAATGACTTTAGGGCAAGAAATATCCTTTTCATGCTTGGCTCCTGTAGCTCAGTGGCTAGGGTGTCAGCCACATAAACCAGAGCTGGCAGGTTCGAGTCCAGCCTGGGCCTGCCAAACAACAATGACAACTACAACCAAAAAATAGCTGGGTGTTATGGCAAGTGCCTGTAGTCCCAGCTACTTGGGAGGCTGAGGCAAGAGAATGGCTTAAGCCCAAGAGTTTGAGGTTGCTGTGAGCTGTGATGCCACGGCACTCTACCTAGGGTGACATAGTGTGACTCTGTCTCAACAAAAAAAAAAAAAAGAAAAGAAATACCCTTTTCAGTAATGAGAAAAACAATTCTAAGTCCTGACTTGGCACAGCTCTTCACTTGTTATATGCCAACAAACAGGGTACTTTTCTCTATCCCTCAGTATCCACATCTATAAAAGGAGAGGGTTGGCTTAGATAACTGACTTTCAAGGTCCCTTAAGCTAAAATGCTATAGCAACTCATAACAAATCTGTCTAAATCTAAAGTTTTGGAGTAGGCTATAATATTTTAACCTTCAAAACTGGCATAGTTTTCTTAGTTATGATATAAGTAAAACACTTTTAATGTAGTAAGCTATGATATAACTGGATGCTACCAAATTAAATCAATAAAATTTACCAAGTGACTACCATATGCATAGTACCTGCTAACTAAAAGGGATCCTAAGTTCTGAAACTCTATCTCCTACCTCTGGCTAAGCAATTCAGCATTTCAGACATCTAAGTTGATCCTTCCATAGTAAAGACTGACCAACCACGTGGCTAGGGACTTCATTCTTCCACAAAACATTAGAGATAAATAAGCTCAACCTTTGCCTTTGATGTATTCAGAGTCCAGGAGGTAGGGGCAAATGCACTATTAAACATAATATGATAAGGATAACCACTGACATATTTTTTAAAAATGCTGTGTAAGCCCCAGAGAAAGGAAAGATTAGCTAGCTCGTGAACCTGGAAAGAATACAGCACAACGACCAAGCTGGTTGCCTCTATCTGGTGGAGTACTGGTTTGGTGGGTAATTAGGATAGTAAGTGAAACCCAAAAGCTCACAAGCTACCCACATATGTAGTTCCCCATTCTCCTCTCATTCATTCTCTTCCTCAACTTCTTAGCTCTGTCAAGAAGTCAAGGCTAGTAAGTCAAAGTGGAACCACCTCACCTTTCAGACACTAAGGGGATCGTGCAGACATTAGATATACTTAGCCAAAAAAAAAAAAAATTTTTTTGAGAGCTGTCGCTCTCGGTAGAGTGCCATAGCATCACAGCTCACAGCAATCTCCAACTTCTGAGCTCAAGCGATTCTCCTGCCTCCGCCTCCCAAGTAGCTGGGACTACAGGCATTTGCCACAACAACCAGCTATTTTTTGGTTGCAGCCATCATTGTTGTTTGGCGGGCCCGGGCTGGATTCGAACTCACCAGCTCAGTTGTATATGGCTGGCGCCTTAGCCGTTTGAGCCATAGGCGCCGAGCCTATACTTAGCCAAATTTTAAGGCTTGACATGGGCAGCACATTTTGGGTAGGCAGCGAAGGGAAAGCAGATGCAGGTTATAACAACTGCTGTGGATGCCACCTGCCCTTCACTGTCAATCCCTCCCACCAACAGCAGAAAGCACGTCCTTCAGGCCAGCTGAGTTAAGAAGATTTTTAATCAAACTTTTCAAATGTGGAGGCACCTAAAGTTTGCTTCTTTGTTTCTTTAATTCCTATCCCACCAAATTAATATTTCTCATCTGGCTTCCTTCTCACCTGTCCCAGCTTTCTCATTCTTTCCTACGAACACTCCAGCTTCCCATACACCCTAACCTTTCCTATCCATCCTTAAAGACTCAACTAGATGTCATCTCCTCCAGAAATTCTTCCAGAATAGAACTATCCTCCACAAACTCCTAAAGCCTTTACAGCCTGGAATGTTCATATGCTATTCTTATCTACCCATATATGACATCTCCCTTGAATTTTTCATTGCCATACTGCCTTAAGTCAAACCTTATTTCTTGCTGTTTCTTGAACAATCATAGTGGCCTCCCAAGTGATATCCCTAACTCACATCTTGTTGGCAGATATTCATAACATATAAGTAACCAAAATGACCTTTATCAGACATATAGCTAACTACATCATCCTCCTATTTTGATAAACTTTCATGACTTTCTATTTCCTTTCGGTTAAAGTTCAAACTCCTTAGCAAGACACAAGGGACTTCATACTCTGGTCTAACCAACTCCTTTATCTTACCACTCCCTACCAAGTGCCTTATACTATAGCCACAATGAACCATCTACCAATCTAAACTAACCTGCCTTTCTCTTTTATCCCTTGGTGATCTGGTATCTTCTCACCCTAGAATTCTCTCCTCACCATCACTGTCTGGCTCAATTGTCAGCGTATTTAAAATAAAATGCAGCCATCTTATTTTAAATCATTCCCATCACTCAAAAAAACAAAAACAAAAACACTTTCATACTCATTTGCTGACTCCTCATTGCCACCCTTAGACCCTAGCAACCAATAATCTACTTGACATTTCCACAGACTTGCCTTTTCTGGACCTTTCATAATTTATATATCATCTTCTGTTACTGTCTTCTTTCCTTTAGCATAATGTTTTCAAGGATCATCCATGTTATAGTAGTAATTTACTCCTATTCTTACTAAATAATATTCCATTGTATGGATATACACATTTTATTTATCTATTCATCAGTTTATGGACATTTGGGTCATTTGGGTTGTTTTTACTTTTTGGCAATCATAAATAATGTTGCTATAAACACTTGTGTATAGTTTTTGTATTAACCTTTTTTATTTCTCTTATATACTTCAGGGGAGAACTGCTAGGTTATAGGTTAACTCTATGCTTAACCTTGTGAGGAACTACCAGGCTATTTCCACAGCAATCCCACCAGCAGTGTATGAGAGTTCCAATTTCTTCATATGCTTGTCAATACTTGTTATTCTCTTGTCTTTTCTGTATAGCCTCCTAGTAGGGGTGAAGTGATTATCGTGGTTTTTTGTTTTTGTTTTGAGACAAAGGGATTTACTCTGCTGCCCTATGTACAGTGCCATGGCGTCATAGCTCACACCAACTTCAAACTCTTGGGGTAACTGGGGCTACAGGCACCCCCAACTAGTTTTAGAGATGAGGTCTCACTCTTGCTCAAGTTGATCTCGAACTCCTGAACTCAGGCAGTACACCTGCCGTGGCCTCCCAGAGCGCTAGGATCACAGGCATGAGCACGAGACCTGGCCAATTATTGTGGTTTTTGACTTGCACTTCTCCGATGACTAACAATGTTAAACATCTTTTCAAGTGCTCACTGTCTTTGATAATACAGATAAAGATATTTAAATATATAAATATGCTCAATACTTAAATATAAAAATAAAACAAACATACTTCTATATCTTTTTTGGAGAAAAGTCTATTCAGATATTTTGCCAATTTTTATTAAGTTATTTGTCTTTTTACTGTTGAGTTGTTAAGAGTTCTTCATATATTCTGTATACAAATTCTTTAACAATATATAATTTCAAGTATTTTCTCCCACTTAGCCATCCTAGAAGGTGAAAATGGCCCAAGGATCATTTGAATCTTATTTGTCTTTGTATTTCAGAGAACTAGCACATAATCTGACACACTGTTAATGTTCAATAAATGTCAGATGGATGTTAAATAATATTAGCTACTTTGACAATAAGGATAATCATTTATTCTGCATCCCCCTCACACTTCATACCTAGTATTAGGAACAAAGCAAATGCTTGGGAAACACTCAGACACTGAGTAATTATCTCTTGCACACTGGGGATAATGATGCAGAAAAATCCAGCAAAACTAGGAAAGATGTCTGAAACCAACAGAATTTGCCTGTTTATATATTACTGCTACCATTCATCACTGAGACAGCTGCTGCTCTCTATGGGGAAGCAGCAACTTCTGTATAAACCATCCCTACAGTGGCCTACACTATGAGGGGCTATCAAAATGCTCCATCATTTTATCAATACAAAAATAAATGAGAAAAACCAGCCCCCTCCTTCCATTCCTTTTGCCAGTGGGAGGTATTAAGCACATGGCAGAATCACAAGCTATGTTCAACCATAGCAGTGAATAATACTTTGGTTCTGGCTCAGCTCCTATAGCTCACTGAGTAGGGCGCCAGCCACATACACCAAAGGTGGCAGGTTCAAGCTCAGTCCAGGCCTGCTAAACACCAATGACAACTGCAACCAAAAAATAGCTGGGCGTTGTGGTGGGTGCCTGTAGTCCCAGCTACTCGGAGGCTGAGACAAGAGAATTGCTTAAGCCCAAGAGTTTGAGGTTGCTGTGAGCTGTGATGCCACAGCATTCTACCGGGGGCAACATAGTGAAACTCTGTCTAAAAAAAAAAAAAAAATACTTTGGTTCTGCTGCAAATGCTCTTTCTATTCCTTAAAAAGCTTAGACTTGATCCAGGAAAGAGGAGGCAGGTTGGCATCTGGACCACATCAGAGTTGTGGCACTGACAATGGTTTTCCATCCTAATGGCTGCTAAGTTAAAAGCGACTGTTCCTTGTAAGAGAAATACTAACATGAAACCCCACTTGATCATTTTAGTAACCAACAGTAAGTAATTTCCAAATTGAATACAGCATATAACAGAAATAAAAGAAGCGTTGGGGAGAAGGAAAAACTGAAGTTCATGGCTGGTGATATCAGAAGGCCTAGCCTAGGTCAGTAGTGTAGAAAAAAATCTCTTCCGTCCTTTCTTTTCTTTCTAATTACTCAAGCCACAACTTTAATCCAAGCCCTTCAACTTCAAGTCATTCTCAAGTCACTGTGTCACCTAGGTTCAAAATCTCTTGGTGTCCCAATGCTGACTATAAGAGAAAGGAAGAACTCCTCAGTAGGCCTTACAATGCCCTCCATTAATGCTTCAGGAATGAGCTCTTGGGATCACAAAAACCCATGATGGATCCCAGTCTGCCTTTCCAGTTTTACCTTCCTCTGCTCCTCACTCCTTTGGTACTTAACATATGCTTCCCTGCAGCATATACAATAACCAGAATATACACATATATAATACGTGTACTTTATAATTAAATAAATCTAGAAGCCCTGCTTGCCTGGATTAAGGCAATTTTTCTCTGCCTCTTTAACCTATACCCCATTTCTGCCCTCAGAGTGATTTTTCTAAAAAGCAAATCTGATCCATGCCATTCACCTCCATAGTTAATCATCAACTACAGATAAAAATCCAAACTCCTTAGCACAGCATATAAGGCCTTACGTGACATCATATCAGCTTCTCTTCACTCCCCACCTTCTACTCCAATACTCCAGTAATACTGCACACATTTCCCTTAAAGTGCCATTCCTTCTCCCACCTCCCACCTTGCACATGTTGCTCCTCCTGTCAAGAGGACCCTTCCCTTCTTTCTTTAGCTGGTTAATTTCTAGTCATCTTTCACACTCAGCTTAGGCGTTACTTCTTCTAGGGAGCCTCTCCTGATTCCTTCCCTGTCATTTTCTGTGCTCTCAGAAATCTCTGTATGTCTTCATATTAAAGCAGTTATCACATCTGTTTACTTGACTGACTTCTTCACAATACTATGAGCAGCCAAAGGGCAGAGCCTATGTCTTAATTATCTATCACATTTAATACAGTACTTTGGTAAACATGCAGTATTTGTTTAATGAACAGATAACTTTGTTATTATTTTAAAGTTGACAGCATTGCCTTACTGATTGTCACAGAGAATAGCTGTATGGTAGAGCTAGGATAAAAAGCCAGATATTTCAAATATCAGCTCAATGTCAAGACCTCTCCCCTGAGCTCTAAGCTCCTATTTTCCTTTTCCTTTTTTTTGTTTTGTTTTGTTTTGAGGCAGAGTCTCACTCTGTTGGATGGGCTAGAGTGCCATGGCCTCAGCCTAGTTTACAGCAACCTCAAATTCTTCTTGCTTCAGACTCTTGAGTAGCTGAGACTATAGGCAGGTGTGCCACCATACCCAGCTAATTTTTCTAATCTTGGTAGAGATGGGGTCTCACTTTTGCTCAGGCTAGTCTCAAATTCCTGTCCCCAAGCTATCTTCCTGCCTTGGCCTCTTTTAGAATGCAACGATTACAGGTGTGAGCCATCATAAGCTCATATTTTCAACTGCCTAATTAACATGGTGTCTGGTGATGCCATTTACTCAAGTCAAAGCAAAAAAATATGAAAGTGAAGTGTGAAGCTTGATTATTTTCTTTCCCCTATATTACACATTCAATCCACCGGGAAGTCCTCAAGCACATTCTATATATTTTTTTTGTACATTTCTCATTTTTATTAATATTTACATTTTGTGAATTCTTTGTAGCAGATATTGTGAGTTTTGCATTTTAAAAAGTATTTTGATTTTAGACTTAACATTGCTTTTAAAACATGCATTAGGGCCAAAAATGAAGTGTTCCCATCTGGAAAATCATACATTTGAACACAAAATAAACTCATTTCTTTGTACAAAGGCTGCTTAGTTTTTTAAATGTAAAATATTAAATCTGGTAGGGAGCTTATGTAAACATAAGGAAAGTATTCTGGAAGAATACGTACCCAACTGATAACCATGAGACGGAAAGGGGCTGGGATTGAGAAAACAGTGGGGCAAGTCCAAAGGGTCTTCAAACTTATCCACATTATATTTAAAATTTATGTGGAGAGGGCGGCGCCTGTGGCTCAAGGAGTAGGGCGCTGGCCTCATATGCCAGAGGTGGCGGGTTCAAACCTGGCTCTGGCCAAAAAAAAATTTATGTGGAGAATATAGGCTTGTATCTGGTCTGACTTTCTTATTTTGTAGAGTCCAGAAATGTTGCCTTAGAGAGGAAGAGAGGCTCATGGAAGTTTACACTGCTAGTTAGTGGTAAGGACAGAACTATCAGCCTACTCATAAATCCAGATCCTAACTAAATAAACTACCCCAGACAGTAATAATATGAGTAGTACTATAAAGATCAAGAGAAGCATTTTGAAGAATTGATGGGCCTGGAGATGGGTCAGGGAGGGAAGGAGAGAGAGGGTGAAGCGGGCACTTGGCTAAGCCTGAAGTGGAGGCTGTGAGCAGACCAGGACCCCTTTGGAGTCAGCATATATGGCTACCACAGGGTTGAACATATTCTAAATTCATCCTCTTTTCTCCATTCTCTCTGGTACTCTCTGCTGTGGTCTGAATGTTTGTGTCCCCCCGCCCCCAAATTCATATGTTGAAGCCTAATCTCTAATACAACAATAAAAGAGGTAGAGCCTTTAGAAAGTGATTAGATCACGAAGGCAGAGCCCTCATGAATAGGAACAAATAGGCAAGAGAGAGCCTGAATGTCCCTTCCACTATGTGAGGACACAACAAGGCACCCTCTTTGAAGAGTCCTCACTAGATACCGAAATCTGCTGACACCTAGATCGTAGACTTCCCAGCCTCCAGAACTGTGAGAAACTTCCACTGTCTATAAATTGGGCGCTCTAAGTAATGTCATAGCAGCCTAGGACAAAGACACATCCCCAACTCCACAACACTAAGACCTTTCATCTGGACTACTACAATAGTCTCTTCACCCTTTCCTTAAGTGAACCCCTAGAATCCATTCTCCTCAAAGCAGCTAGAAAGATCTTTTGAAAAATGTTAATCAGCTCACCCCACTCCCATTTTTAAAATCAATCAAAATCTTCTCATTGTTCTCAATAAAATTCAACACATATAGCATCTACAGATCTGACCCTGCCAGATTCACTGACCTCATATAGCACTATTTTCCTTTTTATAACTATGATCCAGTCACATTGGCCTTTTTGTTCCCAGGATATGCCTGGCCCATTCCCACTAATTTTTGCTTGCTTCTCCCTCCATTGGAAACACATTTGTTTCCAAATCTTATCATTGCTAGTTCTTCGTCACTCGTCTTAATTCAAACATCAACTCTTCAGAGTTTTTCCCATGATCATCCTATCTAAGTAGCCCTTCTTTAATTATCTCTATCATGGTGTTCTACTTTTCTCAAAACACTTATCACCATCTGGAGTTATCGTGTTTGTTACAGAGGCCTCTCCAGACTCATCAATCACTGCTATCCCTTTACATTTAACCTAAACCCCAGTCATTCAGAACTTCTTCCAGTTCCCAGAATACTCCAGGCTGTTTAATGTCTCCAAACCTTTACATATCTTTTCATTTTGTTGGACCACTCTTCCCTACCTCACAGACTCTGACAATCTTCACAGTTGTCTTTAAGGATTCCTCAGAGTTAATCACCCCCTGTTTTGTGTCACCCAGTACTTAACACACACTTTTACACTATACAACAACTATCTGTTCATATGTCTGTTTTATCTCACAAGACTATTAGCCCCCTGACAGCAGGAACCATGTCTTTATCTTTGTGCCTCCAGCAGTATCTGGCACTCAATAATTGATGACTGAAGGAATGAATAAACATAACTAAACTCTTCAGACTGGCATTCAAAGTCAACCTCATGTTGGCCCCAACCTACCTCTTTAGTTATAGCTCTTACTCTTTTCTTGGTAATTCTTAAACTACTTCCCAAACACATCCTCTTTCTCAACATTTACTTGGAGATTTCATTCCTGATGCTCCCTCTCCAGTGAAATCAAAATCACCCATGAAGGCCCAGCTCAAATGGCCCACTCTCCCTTAAGTCTTCCCTGACCATATCACTGAGAAAGGACTACTTCCTCTACTGCACTATTTTTTCTACTGAAAAAAATACTTAGTACTTCTTGTGTTGCAATTATGGCCACTAACATTCCAACTGGACATGTCCTATTTTTCTATTTTTTAATTTTATTTTTATTTTTTGAGACAGAGTCCACTATGTTGCCCTCGGTAGTTGCTCTCGGTAGAGTGCCACAGTGTCACAGCTCACAGCAACCTCAAACTCTTGGGCTTAAGAGATTCTCTTGCCTCAGCCTCCCAAGTAGCTGGGGCTAAAGGTGCCTACCACAACGCCCAGCTGTTTTTTGTTGCAGTTATTGTTTTAGCTGGCCCGGGGCTGGGTTTGAACCCATCAACTTTGTGTCTGTGGTTGGCACCATAACCACTGTGCTACAGGCACCAAGCCTACATGTCTTATTTTTTTTAACTGGACTTTAAGTTCCTTGAAGGTAAAAAACATGATTTTAATGACTTAATCCCTTGAGGATTAAGTTTGAGTTATCTCTCAATCCAGATCACTGACACAGTGACTTGCACAAAGCAAGAAGTTATCCATAAATGTTTTATTAGTGGAGAATACTATGCTTAAGGATTAAAGATGTTATGCCTTAATTCCTTCATATATGTGCCTTTACCTTGGCCTAAACTGGCCTTCTATCCATAAACTTTTAATTTTTTTTTTTTTTTTTGAGACACAGTCTTGCTTTGTTGCCCTTGGTAGAATACCGTGGCGTCAGAGCTCACACCAACCTCAAATTCTTGGGCTGAAGCGATTTTCTTGCCTCAGCCTCCCAAGAAGCTGGGACTGCAGGTGCCTACCACAACACCTGGCAATTTTTAGAGATGGGGTCTTGCTCTTGCTCAGGCTGGTCTTGAATTCTTGAGCTCAAGCAATACACCCGCATTGGCCTCCCAGAGTGTTGGGATAACAAGCATGGTCTCATGGTAAATTTTTAAGAATCAGCCTAAGGGCAGGCATGGTGACTCACGTCTGTAATCCTAGCATGCTGGGAGGTGAGACAGGAGGATTCCTTGAGCTCAGGAGTTTGAAACCAGCCTGAACAAGAGCAAGACCCTGTCTCTACAAAAATAGAACAAAATTAAGCTGGCCATGGTGGCAAAGTGCCTGTAGTCCCAGGTACTTGGGAGGCTGAGGCAGGAGAATCACTTGAGCCCAGGAATTTGAGGTTGCTGTGAGCTAAGCTGATGCCACAGCACTCTAGACTGGGGCAACAGAGTATGACTCAAAAAAAAAAAAAAAAATCAGCCTAAATGTCACATATTCTCTGAAGTCTTCCCTAATACTCCCAAATATGCTTAAGTACTCCTTCTGTATACCTGTGGTATCCTGTACATAACTTATAACTCCACTCATCACACTATATTATCATTATCACTTGATGGGTTTTTCTCCTCACTTGACCATAAACTCTTTTGGAGCAGAGATAGTCTCTTTATCGGGTTAAGAATTTCATAGACCAGGGCAGCACCTGTGGCTCAAAGGAGTAGGGAGCCAGCCCCATATGCCGGAGGTAGTGGGTTCAAACCTAGCCCGGCCAAAAACTGCAAAAAAAAAAAATAAGAAGAAGAAGAATTTCACAGACCAAATAAAGCACCTGGCATAATTCAATGCACAATAAATATATGGTAAGTTTTGAAAACAGTGAATCTAAGGCTGGGCCTGATGGCTCACACCTGTAATCCTAGCACTCTGGGACACCAAGGTGATGGATTACTTGAGGTCAGGAGTTCAAGACCAGCCTGAGAAAGAACGAAACTCCAACTCCACTAAAAATAGAAAAAAATTATGCAGGTGTCATGGCCATCACTTATAGTACCAGCTACTCAGAAGGCCAAAAGCCCCATGGCCATGACCCAGCATCGTCTTGGGAAAGGTACACTGCAGAGAGAACTAATGAGTTTATGTTTACCTACAAATTTT
The DNA here is from genome assembly GCF_027406575.1 of Nycticebus coucang. NCBI lineage: Eukaryota > Metazoa > Chordata > Mammalia > Primates > Lorisidae > Nycticebus > Nycticebus coucang. The sequence continues at coordinate 64,898,450 of NC_069793.1, read as the reverse complement.
TCTCTGCGGAATAGAGGTAATAAATGACTTCAAAAACGAAAAACACTGGGCGGCGCCTGTGGCTCAAGGAGTAGGGCGCCAGTCCCATATGCCGGAGGTGGCAGGTTCAAACCCAGCCCTGGCCAAAAACCACACCAAAAAAAAAAAAAAAAAAAGATGAGTCAGTCCCAAAATAAAGGTTTAAAAAAAAAAAAGGAGAAACACAAAAAAATAAAGTAGACATGAGAAATAACACTAAATGGATTACCTCGGGCTGGCTTTCAAGCAGTAAGCTTTTAAGCCAAATAGCCCCAGGTGCATGAGGCCCACATTCCCCAGAGGCATTCTGTAGCAGGGCTTGTCAAATATGCAAAGAAGCAAAATTTGAGAAAAGGTACGCTAAAGACTACAAAAGTAATACAGAAATAAGAATCCTAGCTCAATCTGAAGAATATTGCGATAAACATACTCAAAGAGGGAACAGGCTAGCTGTAGAATAATAAGCTGCCCACCATTAGAGAAGTTTAAATACAGACTGGGTTACCACTTTCTGGGGATGCTCAACATGGGTGGATGGACTAAGATTCAAGTTCAAGAAACATTTAAATACCTACCATAGACTTGGTGCCTGTAGCTCAGTGGTTAGGGCGCCAGCCACATACACCAGAGCTGGTAGATTAGAACCCAACCTGGGCCTACCAAACAACAATGACAACTACAACCAAAAAATAGCTGGGCCTTGTGGTGGGTGTCTGTACTCCCAGCTATTTGGGAGGCTGAGGCAAGAGAATCACTTAAGCCCAAGAGTCTGAAGTTGCTGTGAGCTATGAAGCCACAGCACTCTACCCAGGGCAACAGCTTGAGACTGTATCAAAAAATAATAATAAAACCCCTATGCTAGACACTATGCGAGATTAAGTGCTGAGTACACAAGAGATGAAAATGATACGGTTCTTTCCCCTCCAAGAGTTCACTGCCTAATGAGGGAAAAAAATGATACAACGTGGTAAGTGCTGATGGAAATCTGTACAAGGTGCTATGAGAACAGAAAGCAGTCCTCAGAGTCTACGTTTATGAATCATTGGTAAGAAGTGATATGGTATTAATTAAAAATGAAAATGTTTCTTAGACAGTTTATAAGCAAATATTAGCAGGAGTTATTTCCAGAACAGACAGTACGCATGTCAGTCAACCTTTGTAATTTATTCAACATTTCCTTTATCCTGAGCAAAATCCACACCTATGAGCATTCTATTTATTCAATACTCATACTATCTGCTATTTGTCAAGCACTAGGGAATGTACAAAGATGAGAAAGATAGTCCCTACACTCAATGTGTTAAAATATTCCTCTTCATCTTTCCTTGCCTTCTCTCTCCTATCCTGCTTCACTGACCAGATGACATCTTAAATTCCTTCTGGAAATAAATTAGTTATTAAGCCATAAACTTAGTCAAAAAAGTAACTTGCAAAAAGCAAGGATGAGCTAGGGATGTCTCCATTAACAGTGATTACTGTAACCGGAAACCAAGTGGGAATCTGCAAGGGTACCCTGACTGCATTCCCAAGGCAAAGGTGATAGAATTGGAGTTTATGTGTAAGCCTGTCTATTCCATGCCCATCCCCAGTTTTTATTCTGTTATCCCAATATTATTAGCAAAGATTATTAATAATAATTCTTAATGAATAATAACCCTCATTCATTCAGTTATTCATTAGTACTTACTGAATACCTCATAGGAGTTACAAGAAACACAAGGCAAATAAAACACTAGGATCCAGGACTTTCGAAGCTGCAAGAGACTTCAAAGGTCATCAAATCTAAAGCTATCATTTCTCAGATAAAAATTGAGGTGATTGGGGTGGCGCCTGTGGCTCAGTGAGTAGGGCGCCGGCCCCATATATCAAGGGTGGTGGGTTCAAACCCAGCCCCGGCCAAACTGCAACAAAAAAATAGCCAGGCATTGTGGCAGATGCCTATAGTCGCAGCTACTCGGGAGGCTGAGGCAAGAGAATCGCCGAAGCCCAAGAGCTGGAGGTTGCTGAGAGCTGTGACACCACAGTACTCTACCGAGGGTGAAAAAGTGAAACGCTGTCTCTAAAAAAAAAAAAAAAAATTGAGGTGATTAGAATCTCTCCTGAATTCATATATTCATACATTTATTGACTCATATTCTATATACCAGGCACCAGGATATAAGAATGAATAGCGCTTTCAAGAAGAACACAGTCTGGTGGAAAGACAGACAAATGCCATGACCCCAGCCAAATTAGCTGTGAACATGAAGTCCCACCTTTACAAAGTGGAAATGTCTAGTGTAGAATAGGATGGAAAGTATATAGAATTCATATTGCCCAGAATGATTAAGAGCACAGGTACTGGAATAATCTTGGATTTGAACCCCAGTTTTATCCCTTACCTCCTGTAAAATGTTGGGCAAGTTACTTAAATTCTCTATGCCTCAGTAATGGTACCTATCTTGTAAGGTTGTGGTATTAAATTAGACAATACATCTAAAACAATTGGTATAGGACCTGGCACAGCACTCTCCCACAGCACTCTTTTCTAGTGAGGCCTGGCCTCAGAGTCCTTAACACAGCCTTCTGAGCACCTATTATTAGTTGTCTGTCTCTGAAATAAAATCTCCTGAAATCCATAGCCTAGAATCTGGATCTACTGTTTTTTACTCTGATGGGCCCCCCCCACTACATTATGCTACCACTCTTAACATGCATAAAAGAATCCAAAGACAGCCAGACTGCTAAGATTAAATAAACTTTAGTCACACATGCCTCAATCCCTCAAAAAAATCTTGATTTAGACCAAGAATCCCTAGAGAAAAAAAATCCCTAGAATACGTAGCACCTGTCTATAGGGAGAGACCCACAGGAGGAAAAGCAAACAAACAAAAAAAAAAACAGTGATTACTGCTTTGAAAAAGCAAAGGATGGTAACTTCCACAGCCTGCCTGGTAAGGATTTACCAACCTAGCTGGGAAAAGATGCAACACTGATTGCCTCCTCCTCCTTGATGTACCCACTGCACCTACTCCACTATTACAGTGCCTGTGACATGTTTTTGTGCTCATTTATCAGTCTTTACTCACACTAGTCTGTGAACTCCTTGAGGGCAATTGTCACCCTTTGTCTGTCTTGGTATTAACACTGCATAGCACATTGTCTGGCAAGTTTGATTAGTAAGTGTTAAATAAAGGAAAAAACCATAAAAGGCAGTGAAAAAAGATACCAGTTAGATCAAAAGAAGTAAGCAAGCCTTAGGCTAGAACCTGAAATGACAGGTAACATTTGGAAAGGCACAGAGGGAAAAGAAAGGTATTTTAGGCAGACAAGGCAGCACCGACAAAGCCTGGCAGTAATCAGAAACATAGTACACAGTATGTTAGAGCCAGAAATAGCTTGAGACATGATTTAGACCAATAATTCAATTCTCATAGGGATGTTGTGAACATTTAATGAAAAGCATACACTACTAAGCACATCACTTTCACTACATGGTAGCTATTATTACCTCTCTACTCAAAAATAATAATTATGGGCTGGGCATGGTGGCTCATGCTTGTAGTCCTAGCACTCTGGGAGGCCAAGGCAGAGGATTGTTTGAGGTCAGGAGCTCAAGACCAGCCTGAGCAAGTGTGAGACCCTGTCTCTATTAAAAAAATAGAAACATAGAAAAATTATCCAGGCATGGTAGCTGGTGCTTGTAGTCCCAATTACTTGAGAGACTAAGGTAGGAGGATTGCTTAAACCCAGGATTTTAAGGCTTCTGTGAGGTAGGCTGACACCACAGCTCTCTAGGCTGGGTGACAAAGTGAGACTCTGTTTCCAAAAAAATGAATAAAAAATAACATAATAATAATTATCAAATACTTATTGGGTGCCTATTGAATGCCAGGAACCATGCTAAGTAAAGGAAATACAATGTCGAGCAAGATAGACCTGGACTCTGCTCTCTCATGAAACTTACAGTTTAGTGGAGAAGACAGACAGACAATTATATAATAATAATCCCTGATAGGGCTGGGCTAGGGAATGTACACGTAGGCTGAAGGAACATGAAGCAGGGTCACCCAATCAGTGGGCTATAAGAAAAAGCTCCCTTGATTTTGAAAGTGTCAAAGTGCAGCTTCAAATACCCTAAGGATTCTGCTGAGTCCCTTTAAACACCACAAAACTTCAGAGTGAGATTTTGTTAGAACACAGGATTTCATGACTAAATAAAGGTTTAAAAACCACCAATCTCGGGCGGCGCCTGTGGCTCAGTGAGTAGGGCGCCAGCCCCATATGCCGAGGGTGGCGGGTTCAAACCCAGCCCCGGCCAAACTGCAACCAAAAAATAAGCCGGGTGTTGTGGCGGGCGCCTGTAGTCCCAGCTGCTCGGGAGGCTGAGGCAAGAGAATCGCGTAAGCCCAAGAGTTAAGAGGTTGCTGTGAGCCGTGTGATGCCACGGCACTCTACCCGAGGGCGGTACAGTGAGACTCTGTCTCTACAAAAAAAAAAAAAAAAAAAAAAAAAACCACCAATCTAATCTAATCTTCTCTTCTAAGGACAGGTAAATTTTTTACTTGAGGCAGTAATAACTTCAAGTTAGCTGCAGGCTAGAATACCTACTTTGAACTCTGGTTTGCAACTACTCATTGATCTACATGGTATCACATTATTTTGGTGGATGAACAGGCATTGGAAATGGACGCATCCAAAATTCACAGCCACTAGCCAGGTAGGCTGGCTGGTCCTAATTGGGTATTGATATGCTTTTCTACCTTAGTTCCCAAGCAAGCTCTCTCCAGTGCCAAAAGGATGCCTCTAAGTCCTCTAACAGGTTGGTGAGACACCCCTCTGAGGAGCAGATCAGATTCTGGGCCTCCTAGCTGGTACCCGCCATTATCCTACTAACGGCCATAGGGACACTACTGTGGTTTGGCATGACGAGAGGCAGAACTGAGCTTAGCCAGTCATCATAGCCTGTTTAATATCTGACCTGAGCTGAGCTGCCTAACCCATCTCTCATCTCCCTAACTACCAATGGGCTAATCATTTGTTCTGACCAGGGATTCAACAAAGTCAAGCTATCAGTAAATTAAAGGATCTTATACAGAAAAACCAATATTCTTTTACTTAACCTCCATTTTGATCCTCTCAGAGATAAAATGATGCTTTATGTTTTGAAAACAGAACTTTCACTAGCCGGGCATTGTGGTGGGTGCCTGTAGTCCCAGCTATTCGGAGGCTGAGACAAGAGGATCACTTGAGTCCAAGAGTTTGAGGTTGCTATGAGCTATGACACCATGGCACTCTACCCATGGGTGATAGAGTGAGACTCTATCTCAATAATAACAACAACAACAATAATAATAATAAAATGGAACTTTTATATATAAAGAAGAGGCAGTAAGATGTTAAGTCTGGGGCGGCGCCTGTGGCTCAAGGAGTAGGGCGCCGGTCCCATATGCCGGAGGTGGCGGGTTCAAACCTAGCCCCGGCCAAAATAAAAAAAAAAAAAAAAAAAAGATGTTAAGTCTGCAGTTTGAGTTTTTAAACTGAGAGGAAACACTTTGGAATCTGGAAACGTGGGTTTATTATTTCCTAGTGACACCACTAAGCAGTCACATGACCCTTAGCATATTTCAAATCCTCTGAACCTCAGCTTCCTCAATCATAAACATAAAATAGTAACAAAACCTGCCTTACAAACATGAGACTCAAAATGCTCTTTTAGATCAGAACCACTTATCAAATATTACTATATCGATTTTTACATATGAAATGATTGGGACTGTACAATTTTAAGTTGCCTGCCCCCCTAGAGCACAAATACTGAACTAAGAAATGGAACACAGGTGCTCAATATAGCATGGGCTAAGCTCAATATAGCATAGGCAGACCTGAACCAGAACGTGCACTTCCCCACTCACAAACTGTGGAATCCAGGGAAAAGTTCCTTAACCTCTCTAGCCTCAGTCTCATTTTAATATGTAGTTAACACCATCAAACTCACAGATGTTCTGTTAGAAACAAACAAGATGGACAGTGCCTGTGGCTCAAAGGAGTAGGGCACCGTACCCATATTCTGGAGGTGGTGGGTTCAAACCCAGCCCCCACCAAAAACTGCAAAAAAAGAAAGAGATAATGCGAAGAAAGGGCTTTAAAGAGGCTGGGTGCAGTGACTCACACCTGTAATCCTAGGTACTCTTCGAGGCTGAGGTGGGACTAAAAATAGAAAAACTAACCAGGTTGGTGGTGGTGGTGGTTGCCTGTAGTCCCAGCAACTCAGGAGGCTGAGGCAAGAGGATCACTTAAGCCCAGGAATTTGAGGTTGCTGTGAGCTATAACACTAGAGTACTCTACCCAGGGTAACAGAGTGAGACTCTGTCACAAAAAAGAAAGAAAGAGCTCTAAACAGACGCTGGCTTATGGTAAGGGCTTAATAAACAGTAGCTTTGGGCGGCGCCTGTGGCTCAGTGGGTAAGGCGCCAGCCCCATATACCCAGGGTGGCGGGTTCAAACCCGGCCCCGGCTGAACTGCAACCAAAAAAATAGCTGGGCGTTGTGGTGGGCGCCTGTAGTCCCAGCTACTTGGGAGGCTGAGGCAAGAGAATCGCTTAAGCCCAGGAGTTGGAGGTTGCTGTGAGCTGTGTGATGCCATGGCACTCTACCGAGGGCCATAAAGTGAGACTCTGTCTCTACAAAAAAAATAAATAAATAAATAAATAAACAGTAGCTTTTCTACTGGTAGCTCTTTTCCTAAGCCCTCTATTCTATTTACCTTTCTAAAGTAGAAAAACCATTAACACAGCTTTTTTTTTTTTTGTAGATACAGAGTCTCACTTTGCCACCCTCAGTACAGTGCTGTGGCATCACACGGCTCACAGCAACCTCCAGCTCTTGGGCTTGATTCTCTTGTCTCAGCCTCCCGAGCAGCTGGGACTATAGGCGCCCGCCACAAGACCCGGCTATTTTTTGTTGTTGTTGCAGTTTGGCCAGGGCTGGGTTTGAACCCGCCACCCTCAGTATATGGGGCTGGCGCCCTATTCACTGAGCCACAGGCGCTGCCCCCGTTAGCACAGCTTAAATTGCCTCTCAACTTCTAGAGAAAGTAGTAATGAAACCAGTAAAAAAAAAAAAAAAAGGAACAAGAATGAACTTCTATTCCAAACTGTATATCACCCTAATAGCATATGATATTAGAAAACAGGTATAATATCCTGAAGAATAAACCACATTCTTTCCAAAGAGGTAGAAATTTGCACCAATTCCATCTTAGCCAGGCTACCCATTACCCTTTTATAATATGAGCTCCAAAGGAGTCTATCAGCCAAGCAGAAAGCGCTACGGGGTGGGGGTGGGGGTGGGGGGAACAACTCCGATGCCACAAGCAAATCACAGTATTTCTGTAAATTTAACCTTTAATTTTTCACCTTGAACCTATCTCTCTCATAAAGAATTCACTAACTCCCTCTAGCCAACTCAATCACATATCTCTTGTGTCCCACTGCCTCTGTTACATATTTCCATTATATCAATTATCTAGTATTTGCATGTCTCTTCACTAGAGTGTAAATTGGTCAATATCCTGTCTTACTCATTTCTGAATTATCGGTGCATGACACACAGTAGACTCCATATTAAATGATGGATTTCACCTTCTCTTACACAAGTTAAAGCCTACAAAGAAACAGCTGGGAAGACATCAGTAGAAACTTGAATACAAACTAAGCTCCACCAGACCAGATCTCTGTTCTTTTTGGAGCTTAAAAGAATGATTGTTCCTTCTTTCTTAAACATGCCAAAAAAAAATCAGTCTGCACAGAATTTCAGAGAATTCATTCTCAGGAAATAAAACAAGTAAGAAAGTTTCTAGGATGAATGCTAATGGTTTCATATAAAATTAACTTCTAGGCACGATACTCCGGAAAGAACATTATACTATTCGAAGCTCTTAAGTTCTTTTTTTTTTTTTTTTTTTTTTTTGGCCGGGGCTAGGTTTGAACCCGCCACCTCCGGCATATGGGACGGGCGCCCTACTCCTTGAGCCACAGGCGCCACCCAGCTCTTAAGTTCTTAAAGCTAAGAAACAAAAATAAAAAATGTCTCACATCAAAAATTTAAGTTTTTTTCTCCTCTGGCAAAACTTTTGCTCTTTATCTCAATGAACATTGATATATATATATGTGTGTGTGTGTATATATATGTATATATAATTAAATCTTTGAGAGATATAGGTATCTTATCTATACGACTAAAACCGTAAATAATAACTTCAGTATATTATTTACCCTTTTCCGAAGTGCTTCCAATATATCTCACTGAGCCAACTGTAATCATAGAAACTTAGAGCTAAAAGGGGGGCCTTACAAGCAATTTCACAGCCACCCCATCCAACCCACCTACTGGTATCCAAACATTGCTAGTCTTTAGTGACTGGAAGGTAGGGGACTGCAATGCTGCCTTTAAAATTTCCCTGTGCCTTGAGCTCTTCCCCTCACCTTAATGATCCTAATACCAACTCAGGTATACCAACTCCTCCAATTCATCCCACCACCAAGCAACAGTCTTTGCTTCCCAAGTCCCTTTCCCTGAAGCTCATCCCCCATGCTCCTCACTCTCTCCACACCCAACACATAGCAACAGGTCTCTTAAGATTCTGACCCTTCAGGGATTCTACTGGTTCAATCTCTGACGAATAATCTCCTTCCTCCTATTTCTCTGCCCTGTCTCTGTCCAAATGCTGTCAAGTGCAAGGCTCATAAGGACCTATAGCTATTAATGTCCCTTCGACCTCAGAATCTTTTCCCTTTCCTCTCTCACCTGTTTCCCAGCCCATTCATTCCTTTCAAACTCGACTTCTCCTGCCTCCTAGCAATTCCTTCAGAAACCACTGGTAATTCAATACACCAATCTTTAAATGCCTATTTGATAGGTAAAGAAGACATACATCCTCAAGAAGTTCACCTTTGAGGAAGTTTTAAGTCTAGGAGAGAGAAAGAGAATTATTTATACTTTAAAACTTAGCAACTCTGGGAAGTCTTCCCTAGCCCAAACTGAAATGGTGCTCTCTTCTCAGTGCCACCATTATATCTCTGATACAAGACTAGCCTTCTTGTCTGTCTCCCACCACTAGACTCTGTGCTCTTCAAGAGAAGGGCCTCCTTGTGTGTTCCTAGAACCTAGACCCAAACGCAGTGCAAAGGTGATACTTAATGTTCATTAAATGAGTGAATGGTATGCAATCATTCATTCATCCATAAGTTCTTTCATTAACCAAAACTTTACTGAGTACACATTATGTAAAAAGTCCCAGAATGTAAGGACAAATAATATAGTTCCTACTTTAAAATAACTCAAGGCTGGGGCGGCACCTGTGGCTCAAAGGAGCAGGGCACCGGCCCCATACACCGGAGGTGGCGGGTGCAAACCCAGCCCTGGCTAAAAACTGCAATAAATAAATAAATAAATAAAATAACTCAAGGCGGTGCCTGTGGTTCAGTGAGTAGGGCGCCGGCCCCATATACCGAGGGTGGTGGGTTCGAACTCGGCCCCGGTCAAACTGCAACAAAAAAACAGCCGGGCGTTGTGGCAGGCGCCTGTAGTCCCCGCTACTCGGGAGGCTGAGGCAAGGGAATCGCCTAAGCCCAAGAGCTAGAGGCTGCTGTGAACTGTGACGACACAGCACTCAAACCGACGGCGACAAAGTGAGAGACTGTCTCAAAAAATAAAATAAAATAAAAATAACTCAAGGTTACTATACTAGTAAGATTAGCACTCTTCCTGGTCCGTGTCCCCAACCCCCATCCCAAGCTTAGAGTCCTCTCCCACAGTGGAAATCCGGCCTTTCCCTGCAGAAATTCCCTCCAACTCTTAAACTACCTCTCAGTCCTTCAGTACCAACCTAGGACCATCAGCTAATAATCTCAAAATCTTAACGCCTCTACCCTCTGCGGCCTCTTATCTCTGTCCTCTATCTTCATCCTGGAGACTACCGCAAGTCTTCTACCCTTGTTACCGCTTCGGGGATCCTAAGTCAGAAGTCCCTCTGATTTTCTCTCTCCACGCACCGCCCCCCAATCAGCTCCTTCCCTCTAGGGATCCTTCCCGTCTCTCCTAAGACCCTCTTCCACGACACCTCACTGACCCTTCCTTCCGTTTCAGTCTAAGTATCTCCTCTCCTCGTCTCTCAACTCCACTTACCTCATCCAGCTCCCGTTCCCCAGCAGCACCTCCTCCAACCTCCACCTCCACTACTGCCGCCATCTTCACTGCTCACCCCCTCCCCGCAGTCCCCGCGGGAGCCAGCTGCTTCCGCCGCCCAAGTGCTCCTAGCCAATCGGCCGCGCGGGCTCCTGCAGAGGGGGCGGGGCATCAAGACAAGTGGAGACCTGTCAGGGACCAAGAGACTATCTACCTGCTGCCGGTTTCTGGATCTAGGGGAGATGATTCCCAAGACCTTCCAAGCTTTAACAGGGGAGTGTTCTTGGCAAAAGAAATATTGGACTCGTATTATTTTCAGTACAAACATTTAGCCAGTTCTCTCCCTTGGAGATCCAAAGGGAAAGTCAGCAACTTTCACGACTCTCCCTCACTCTGGGTTCCCAGGAATGGGGGGGGGGGAGTAGGACTACCTTTCCCAGGATGCACTGAATGTGACCCGGAAGCTTAAACTCTACGGAAGAGTTGTAGTAAATGAAAATATACATTAAAACACGTGCAAATGTATTTTTCTGATCTGTCACTACCTGTCTTGCCTTGGTGGGAGTCATTTTCAGAAACAGTGGCCTCTTGAGATTCCAAAACACATTCCTGACCTTCGGGAAGTGAAGTGTGGCGCTTGGGGTCAGAAGGCGGAGGTCAGAGGCCCGATTTGGCGGGAGAATGGGTTTGTGCTCCATTCTCTGAAGCGGCTGCGGCTTTCCATCGTACCGGGTGAGGCGCGCTGCAGTTTGTTGGTGGGGAAGGGAGTGGCTGAAAGGGAGGAGGATGGTCATCAATAAATGGACAAAACGATCCATTTTGAAGGTGTTGTGGAAGTAGCCGTGAGGATTCTTGCCGAAGCTGAGAGCTGAAGAACCTTACTGGACCTCCAGGGCCCCTAAATTCTGCTTCTTATTTATGCTCTCGCGCCACTTCACATATCTTGGTATTCTTTCTTTCTGTCTTTTCTTTTCCTTTATTTCTTTCCTTTTTTTTTTTTTTTTTGAGACAAGAATCTCTCTATGGGCGACGCCTGTGGCCCAATGAGTAGGGCGCCGACCCCATATACCGAGGGTGGTGGGTTCAAACCCTGCCCCGGCCAAACTGCAACAAAAAATAGCCGGGCGTTGTGGCGGGCGCCTGTGGTCTCAGCTACTGGGGAGGCTGAGGCAAGAGAATCGCCTAAGCCCAGGAGCTGGAGGTTGCTGTGAGCTATGATGGCCAAGCACTCTACCAAGGGCATGAGACTCTGTCTCTACAAAAAAAAAAAAAAAAAGAGCCTCACTATGTCGCCCTCGGTAGAGTGTCCTGGCATCACAGCTCACAGCAACCTCAAACTCTTAGACTTAAGCAATTCTATTGCCTCAAACTTCCGACTAGCTAGGACTATAGGCACCCGCCACAACGCCTGGTTAACTTTTTTTTGTTGCAGCTGTCGTTGTTGTTTAGCTGGCCCAGGCCGGGTTCGACCCTGCCACCCTGGGTGTATGTGGCTGGTGCCTAGACAGAGTCTCAAGCTGTCGCCCTGGGTGGAGTGCCGACGTGTCATAGCTCACAGCAACCTCCAATTCTTGGGCTCAAGCGGTCCTCTTGCCTCAGTTTTTCTATTTTAGTACAGATGGGGTCTCCCTTTTGCTCAGATTGGTCTCCAACACATGAGCTCAAGCAATCCACCTGCCTCAGCCTCCCAGAGTACAAAGATTACAGCCATGAGCCACCACGCCCAGCTTGGTATTCTTTCCTACCCCATATCCTGCGTCCCCAGCTCTAACTTTTGCCCTTTTTTTTTTTAGAGACAGAGTCTCACTTTGTCGCCCTTGGTAGGTAGGAAGCCTGTAGTCCTACCGGCTGTAGTCCTATCCTGGCATCACAGCTCACAGCAACCTCTAGCTCTTGGGCTTAGGCGAGTCTCTTGCCTCAGCCTCCAGAAGAGCTGGGACTACAGGCGCCTGCCACAACGCCCGGCTATTTTTTTGTTGCAGTTTGGCGCAGGGGAGGGTGGGTGGTCCAGTTCAAACCCTCCACCCTCGGTATATGGGGCCGGCACCCTACTCACTGAGTCACAAGCTCCCCCCTCCCCTCCTTTTCATACATTTGTTCACTGTGCCAATCCCAACTTATACCTTTGTGACTGATTTTTCAACACCCTGTTCTTTGTGCATTTCAACTGGATAACTTGGAAGCCTGTAGTCCCAGCTCACTTCCCTTTGGGCATCTGGCTGCATCTCTTGGGTGAATAGGACTAGGATGACCATTGGGCTTACAGAATCCCTAAACGCCAGTCAACTTTTATCGAGTCTAACAGAAAATTGCAGGGTAATGTTTGGCTCATCTACAGGTATCTGTTCACTTTTAAAAAACATTTTTTAAAATAGATTTAGGGGCTCAGCGCCTGCCTGTGGCTCAAGCGGCTAAGGCACCAGCCATATACACCTGAGCTGGTGAGTTCAAATCCAGCCCAGCTAGCCAAACAGCAATGACATCTGCAACCAAAAAATAGCCGGGCCTTGTGGCAGGTGCCTGTAGTCCCAGCTACTTGGGAGGCAGAGGCAGGAGAATCACTTGAGCCCAGGAGTTGGAGGTTGCTGTGAGTAGTGATGCCACAGCACTACCCAAGGCGACAGCTTGAGGCTCCGTCACTGTGTGCCCCTGCAAAAAAAAAAAAAAAATCGGTTTAGGAGGTACAGGTTGAACTCTGTTACATGTGTTATTGTATAGCGATGGAGTCTGGGCTTTTGTTGTACTCATCACCCGAGTAATGTATATTATACCCTCATAGATAATTTGTCATCCCTCACCCCCTCCAACCTTCCCCCCCTTGTTAGTTACCAATGTCCTTGTGTGACCATAGTTAAGCTCCCACTTATAAGTGAGAATATGTAGCATTTACTTTTCTATTCCTTAGTTACTTAGGATAATGGTCTCTGGTTCCATCTAAATTGCTGCAAAGGCCATTACTTCATTCTTCCTTATCTGAATAGTACTCCCTGGTGTGTGTGTGTAGGTGCACATACTCATTTCCTTAATCCACCTATCAGATGATGGACACTTAGGTTGAATCCATGTCTTTATGATTGTGAACTATACTGTGATAAACACAAGTGGGGTTTTTTTCTTGTTTGTTTTTGATTTTTATATTTTTGTTTTTTGCTTTTTTACCCCCAGGTGACCCCCTTCACCAGCCATTGTCAAAGGCTAGTGAGATTTTTCTTTGTTTTGTTGTTGTTGTTGGTGGTGGTGGTGGTGTTTTAAGGCAGAGTCTCACTGTATTGCCTGGGCTAGAGTGCCAGGGCCTCAGCCCAGCTCACAGCAATCTCAAACTCCTGGGCTCAAGCCATCCTCTTGCCTCAGCTTACACAGTAGGTGAGACTACAGACACCCGCCACAACATAGTAGAGATGGGATTTCACTCTTGTCTAGGCTAGTCTCAAACTCCTGAGCTCAAAAGATCTTCTTGCCTCAGCCTCCTAGAGTACTAGGATTACAAGTGTGAGCCATTGGACCCAGCCACAGGTGTCTTTTTGATATAATGGTTTCTTTTCTTTTGGGTTCATTTACTTAAAATGAAAATAATTATTCTCACATGAAACTAATATGGTGAATATTATAAAAACTATATGCCCATCACCTTAAATTGACTGTTGACATAATGATCTATTTATGTCCTCTTCTCTTTTTTTTTTGCAGTTTTTGGCTGAGGCTGAGTTTGGGGCCAGCGCCCCTCCAGCGTATGGGGCCAGCGCCCTACTCCCTTGAGCCACAGGCACCGCCCAAATAATTACCTTTTTTTTTGCAGCTTTTTGGCCGGGACTGGGCTTGAACCCACCACCTCCGGCATTTGGGGCTGGCGCCCTACTCCTTTGAGCCAGAGGCGCTGCCCTATGTCCTCGTTTTTTTTTAAAGGTAAAATTATGCAATAAAATCTGGCATGGTGGCTGACGCCTGTAATCCTAGCACTCTAGGAGGCCTAGGTGGGTGGATTGCTGGAGCTCAGGAGTGAGCAAGAGTCAGACCCTATCTCTATAGTCTCAACTCCTCAGGAGGCTGACACAAGAGGATTGCTCAAGCCCAAGAATTTGAGGTTGTTGTGAGCTGTGACACCACAGCACTGTACCCAGGGCAACAGTCTCTCATCCTCCCCAGAAGCAACCATTATTATAAATTAACTGAGAACTCCCAATCTATTAAAAAATATGTGATTCCAGTCTGGTCTGAGTACAGTGGTGTTTACAACTAATTGATCACAACCAGTTACAGATTCCTTTGTTCCTTCTCCTCTCCCACTGCTTCACTTGACTATTAAAAAAAAAAAAAGTAGGGCGGCGCCATATGCCCGAGGATGGTGGGTTCAAACCCAGCCCCGGCCAAACTGCAACAAAAAAATAGCCGGGCGTTGCGGCAGGCGCCTGTAGTCCTGGCTGCTTGGGAGGCTGAGGCAAGAGAATCGCGTAAGCCCAAGAGTTAGAGGTTGCTGTGAGCCGGGTGACGTCATAGCACTCTCCCCGAGGGCGGTACAGTGAGACTGTCGCTACAAAAAAAAAAAAAGTGATTTCATAAACCAGATATAGTATTTTATTGTGTCACTAACAAGTGCTATTTTTTATGTATCATTCTGTAACTTAATTTTTTCACACAGTGTTATTTTGGAGGCCTATGTTTATATACATTTACATCTGATTGATTCCTTTTAACTGTTATATAGTACTCCATTTTATAATATATAGCATTTCGTTTATCCATTCCTCAATTGATAGACATTAGAGTTTTATGGTTTTTTGCAGTTAGAAACATTGTATGTGTCTTTTTGTGCACATCTATCTCTAGAGCTGGGCTATTCAAATAAATCAGCTACTAGCCACATGGGCTATTGTATTCTTGAAATGCAGCTAGTCAGAATTGAGATGTGCTGTAAGTATTTATAAGGGATCCCATTTCCCCACAATATTGTAATCCTTTATATGTATTATCAGACTTTTAAGTTTTTAGCACTCCTAGTAGTAAGAAGTGCTATTTGCAATTTTTTTTTTTTTTTTTTTTTTTTTGTAGAGACAGAGTCTCACTTTATGGCCCTCGGTAGAGTGCCGTGGCCTCACACAGCTCACAGCAACCTCCAACTCCTGGGCTTAAGCGATTCTCTTGCCTCAGCCTCCCGAGTAGCTGGGACTACAGGCGTCCACCACAACGCCCGGCTATTTTTTGGTTGCAGTTTGGCCGGGGCCGGGTTTGAACCCGCCACCCTCGGTATATGGGGCCAGCGCCTTACCGACTGAGCCACAGGCGCCGCCCAGCTATTTGCAATTTTTAACTGGGTTTTTTGGTCATTCAGATTTTTTTTTTTTTTTTTGTAGAGACAGAGTCTCACTGTACCACCCTCGGGTAGAGTGCCGTGGAGTCACACGGCTCACAGCAACCTCTAACTCTTGGGCTTACGCGATTCTCTTGCCTCAGCCTCCTGAGCAGCTGGGACTACAGGTGCCCGCCACAACACCCGGCTATTTTTTTGTTGCAGTTTGGCCGGGGCTGGGTTTGAACCCACCACCCTCGGCATATGGGGCTGGCGCCCCACTCACTGAGCCACAGGCGCTGCCCGGTCATTCAGATTTTATCCTCTGTGAATTGTATGTTTATATCTTCTCCTCAGTTTTCTTTTGTTGTTGTTGTTTGGTTGGTTTTTGAGACAGAGTCTCACTCTGTCACTCTTGGTAGAATGCCATGGCATCATAGCTCTGTAACCTCAAACTCTTGGGCCTGAGCAATCCTCTTGCCTCAGCCTCCCCAGTAGTTGGAACTATGGGGGCCTGCACAAAACTCAACTAATTTTTCTATTTTTGATAGAGACAGGGTCTCGCTCTTGCTCAGACTGGTCTTGAACTCTTGAGCTAAAGCAATCCATCCACCTTGGCCTCCCCAAATGCTAGGATTGCAGGTGTGAGCCTCTACACCCGGCCTCAGTTTTCTATCAGATTGCTTTTCTTAATGATTTGTAGCTTTTTAGAAAAAAATTTTCTGAATACTTTGTAAGTTTATGTTGTTATAAATATCTTTTTTCAGTTAGTCATTTGTGCTTTAATGGTTTATGTTATCTTATTGTTGTTTTTTTTTTTGTAGAGACAGAGTCTCACTTTGTCACCCTCGGTAGGGTACCATGGTGTCACACAGCTCACAGCAACCTCCAACTCCTGGGCTTAGGCGATTCTCTTGCCTCAGCCTCCCGAGGAGCTGGGACTACAGGTGCCCGCCACAGTGCCTGGCTATTTTTTTTTTTTTTTTGCAGTTTGGCCGGGGCCGGGTTTGAACCCACCACCCTCAGTATATGGAGCCAGCGCCCTACTCACTGAGCCATAGGTGCCGCCCTATCTTATTGTTTTTCATGTTTCTGTATTGGATCCATTTGGGTATAATATTTTAGATATGTTGTGAGGTAGAGATCTACTTTTATTTTTCTTCATATTATCAACCAGTTTTCTGAAGTTTATTCATCTTTTTCTAACAGAGTCATGATGCTACACTATCTTATTATCAACCTAACTGGTTTTAAGTGAATCTAAACAGATTCATAGAAATAAGAACATTAAGTACTCATGTTTCTATAGATAGCAGGGAGGTTTTTTTGTTTGTTTTGTTTTGTTTTTGTAGAGACAGAGTCTCACTTTATCATCCTCGGTAGAGTGCCGTGGTGTCATACACCTAACAACAACCTCCAACTCCTGGGCTTAGGCGATTCTCTTGCCTCAGCCTCCAAAGGAGCTGGGACTACAGGTGCCAGCCACAATGCCCGGCTATTTTTTGTTGTTGCAGTTTGGCCGGGGCTGGGTTTGAACCCACTACCCTTAGTATATGGGGCCAGCGCCTTACCCGCTGAGCCACAGGTGCCATCTGATAGTAGAGGGGGTTTGTTCTTTTGTTTTTGAGACAGGGTGTTATCTCACTCTGTTATCCTGGCTAGAGTATATCATAGTTTACTGCAACCTCGAACTCCTGTGATCCTCCTGCCTCAGCCTCATAAGTAGCTGAAACTACTCAGGTGTGCAACACCATGCCCAGCTAATTTTTCTATTTCTTTGTAGAGATGGGGTCTTGCTATATTTCTCAACTGGTCTCAAACAACCCTCCTGTCTTAGCCTCCCAAAGTGCTGGGATTACAGGTATGAAACACCACACCCTGCCTAGAGCTCAGTTTTTTTGGACATTCATTCAGCAAACTTTTGCAAATCAGGAACTATATATCCTTCATTGATTATACAGAAATAGGTCAGACATGAAGCCTGTCCTCCAAGAGTTTACAGATTATCAAGGGACATAAGATATATACATAGATAATTTAATATGAGGCACTCTACGTTAAATACTATATGAGAATTGACAGGATGGAGCTGTCACCATAAGCAGAGGGGAGGTGACATTTGAGCACCAGCAATGCATTAGATTTGACAAATGGAAGACAGAGCATTCTAAACAGAGGCAATAGCATAATAAAAATCTTGGCAGTAAGAAAAAAAAATTTTTTTTGATGGATGAGCTAAGCAAAAAACCATTATGGGTGGGCGGGGTGACTCACGCCTGTAATCCTAGCAGTCTGGGAGGCCAAGGCAGGTAGATTGCCTAAGCTCACGAGTTTGAGACCAGCCTAAGCCAGAGCAAGACCTTGTCTCTAAAAACTAGCCAGGTGTTGTGGTGGGCACCTATAGTCCCAGCTACTCAGGAAGCTGAGGCAAAAGAATTGCTTAAGCCCAAGAATTTGAGGTTGCTGTGAGCTGTGACACCAGGGCACTCTACCAAGGGTGACAAAATGAGACTCTGTCTCAAAAATAATAAAAGCCATTCTGGCAGGAATATATCAGAAGTCATAGGTCATAGACTCATTTTCAGGAGTGAGGTGGGTAACAAACATGAGTAAAATGGGCAGGTATAAATATTTGAAGAGATATCACACCTAAAGACGCTCAGGCAATTTTAAAACTCCTTGCCAAGGAGTAGTTGAAGCAAGGTAATGGATATATGAGAATTTATTATAATAATATGTATAATATGTAAACTTTTCTGTAAAAGTTTAGCAAAAGAAAATGTACAAATACCCATATGACCTTTTTTTTTCTTTTTAAGAAGAGTCTCACTCTGTTGCCCTGGGTCATGGAGTCATAGCTCACAGCAACCTTTAAACTCTTGGGCTTGAGAAATCCTCTTGCCTCAGCCTCCCAAGTAGCTGAGAAGATAGTCATGCACCACCATACCCGGCTAATGTTTCTATATTTAGAAAAGATGGGGTCTTGCTTTTGCTCAGGCTGGTCTCGAACTCCCGAGCTCAAGCAGTCCACCTGCCTCAGCCTCTCAGCGTGCTGTCCACCTGCTTCAGCCTCTCAGAGTGCTAGGCATGAGCCACTGTGCCCAGCCTCATGTGATCTTTTTAACATTAGATAAGCAATACAATGATAGGTAACACACCCCTGATGAGAGGAATAGTAGAAGATAGAGCAGGAAGCAGAGAGGTCTACATTGTAGATGCTTTGAGGAGCCAAATTAATTCATTAATGTGTATTAAGTACATTAATATGAATTGATATGTATTAAGTACCTACCATATAGCAAGGAATTTGCATGTAATCAACAAACCATTAAAGAGTTCTAGTAAAGGAGTAACTTAATAAAAAGCTAATTTAGGAAGATTCATTTTATGGGAAGAAAGAAAACAAAGGAGAGTTGTATCATATATTTAGTTGAACATTATGAATGTATTCATAATTCATCCTTACCATGTTCTAGGTTCTAGGGATATAATGATGAGTGACTTAAGGCATAATTCATGCCCTTCGGAGCTCACCTACATGTAAATCCAACATTAACATATCAATATATTGTTTTGTACTTGCTGTTCTGTTGCCTTGTGGTTGCGTTCCAGTTGTTTTACATTTTCAGAGTCTCAGCTGGTCCAGATTTACTCCCTGACCACAAAGTCCATGTTGGTCATCAGAAATGGGGTAACTGCTGTAAATATCTGCTGTTATCACAGCCATGGCTAGTTTATTTTTCTTTTGTTCTCTTCTTCAGGAGTAATGTGAGGATTCTTTCTCTTCTGGAAGCTGACAGAACAAAAACATAGGCAGTGCATAAGTAGTGACAGAAGAAATCTTGGGAGAAAGCATTTTTGCTTTGTACTTTGGACAGCTCCTGAGCCCACCATGGCTCCTGTGAAGATAAGCCACGTGGTATCATTTTCCTCTCAGGTATATCAATTAGCAAACATGACTTTTTTCTTGATGACTGAAAGGAGTGAGAAAAAATAGAGGTATGGCTCCACTTTCAGGAAATGTCCAATGTAATAAAAGAGATATTGTGCCATCTCTGGAGTTCAGAGTCTAAGAGGAGAAACAGCTCTTGCCTTCAGATTATTCCCAGAGAAATGCAGGAAGCATAAAAGAGATGTTTCTAGAAGTTGAAAGTAAAGAAGGAAGCACCCTCAGGATTCTACACATAGTTTGAAGGGAGCTGTCAAGGTTGTAGGCGCAGAATCTACACCAGGATGCTCAGGAGGGCAGTTTGGTTACTCTGTCATTGAGAGTAGCCCAGAACACTTGAGATGATCCCTCAGCTGCAAGGATATCATCACCACCACCAAGTGTGATCTCAGCCTCTTCCCTAAAAGCTCTGTAATATCCCAGTTAGACCTGGATCCTAAGCCCTGAGCCCAGACTTAATCCAATGTGGCTGTTCTTAGGGACTTCTCACCCTTTCCTCTGTTGTCATTGCTCTATCTGTGGACTCCTTCTCCCATCTATTTTCCCTGGTCTTTGTTAGAGGGTGCCACTGGCATTTGGGGAGCTAAGTCTGCATTCTGTAGCAACATCATTTATATGGTGCCCTCCCGAGCATCCTGGTGTAGATTCTGCACCTATAACCTTGACAGCTCCCTTCAAACTATGTGTAGAATCCTGAGGGTACTTCCTTCTTTACTTTCAACTTCTAGAAACATCTCTTTTATGCTTCCTGCATTTCTCTGGGAATAATCTGAGGGCAAGAGCTGTTTCTCCTCTTAGACTCTGAACTCCCAGAGATGGCCCCAAGCCCTAATGATAATACTGCTTTTGAGTCATTGTGTCAATCAAAACATCCCTGCACATTCAGACACTTAGGGGATCTTTAGTAACTAATATATTAACCCCTATTCTAAATAAAATAAAATTAAAATTACATTTATCCTCCTTACCTGCAATGCATTATGTCACCCTTGGTAGAGTGCCGTGGCATCACAGATCACAGCAACCTCAAACTCTTTGGACTTAAGCGATTCTCTTGCCTCAGCCTCCCAAGTAGCTGGGACTACAGGCACCTGCCACAACGCCTGGCTATTTTTTTGGTTGCAGTTGTCATTGTTGTTTAGCAGGCCCAGGCCAGGCTCGAAACCACCCACTTCGGTGCATGTGACCAGTGCCCTACTCACTGAGCTATGGTCGCCGAGCCAGCCTAAACAGTGTTCTTCACAGACTCTTATTCTTACAAAATGCTAGAGAACAATAGCTATCTACTAGCTTCATGGTTTTCAAAGTATATTCTGTGGAGACCCAAAAGGAGACAAGCATGTCTCTAGGACCCCAACCTGTGTTTTATTTATTTATTTTTTTTTTGTAGAGACAGAGTCTCACTGTACTGCCCTCGGGTAGAGTGCCGTGGCGTCACACAGCTCACAGCAATCTCTAAGTCTTGGGCTTACGCGATTCTCTTGCCTCAGCCTCCCGAGCAGCTGGGACTCTAGGCGCCCGCCACAACGCCTGGCTATTTTTTTTTGTTGTTGTTGCAGTGAACCCGCCACCCTCTGCATATGGGGCCAGCGCCCTACTCACTGAGCCACAGGCGCCGCCCCCAACCTGTGTTTTAACTAGATCTGTGCTTTTATGTGTTAAAAAACTATTCACATACTCACACATGAATGTGAGTTTTCCGTTAAAAGATTGTTTTGTCCTAAAGGACTACCTTGAGAATAAAAAAAAAGAAAAAAGAATTAAAAATATATGTTTGATTGCTAAAACAAAAACAAGGTTGAGGGCGGCGCCTGTGGCTCAGTCGGTAAGGCGCCGGCCCCATATACCGAGGGTGGCGGGTTCAAACCCGGCCCCAGCCAAACTGCAACCAAAAAATAGCCGGGCGTTGTGGCGGGCGCCTGTAGTCCCAGCTACTCGGGAGGCTGAGGCAAGAGAATCGCTTAAGCCCAGGAGTTGGAGGTTGCTGTGAGCTGTGTGAGGCCACGGCACTCTACCGAGGGCCATAAAGTGAGACTCTGTCTCTACAAAAAAAAAAAAAAAAACAAGGTTGAAAACCATGGGTCTAGTCTCTCCCCTTTACTTATGGATGAATATATTTAGATCCAGAGAAATAAAGTAGTTTGCTGAAGGCCTCTCAACAAAAGCATATCTGACTTTGAGTTAGAACTCAGAATTTATAATTTATATCTCAGTATCACTGTTGTTGACTTTGAATAATCACTTTATATCTAAACATCACTTGTAAACTTAAAATAAAAACTGCTATGTTAACAATGACAGGTTCATAAAAACACATCTTTGCCTTATCTCACAGGATAACCATGAAGATAAATAAATTGTGTAATATTGTGTAAATAAAAGAAATAGTACAGTGTGGTGGTTAAGAATTCTGGTTATAGAAACCTGGGAACTCTGCTTCAGTTGGTTATTGGGCCTATGGCCTTTGATAAGTTTCTGAACTTCTCTAAGTATTAATTTATTAATTTGTTAACTAAGAAGTAATACTAGAAACCACCTAAGAGTTGTTAGGAGAATTAAGTGAAGTAGTCTGGTAAATGAGGTAGAAGAAAATAGTATCTATTAATCACTTAGCCCATGACAGCTATATGCCTATGGACTCCAAGCTAGTTCATTTCCTATCATGTTAGGATGCCTAGAAAGGTTTGGAACTGTAGGGATCCCTTATTGTTTGGCATCCTTTTTCCCTTGGACCTGATTTTCTTCTCCTCTGACTTAGGATCCCAAGTATCCTGTAGAGAATTTGCTGAACACAAACAGTCAGAGGAGACCTTGGCTCAGCTCCCCCCAGGACAAGAGTGGGCAACTGAAAGTGGAGTTACAGCTGGAGAGGGCAGTGCCCATTGGCTACATTGATGTGGGTGAGTTCTCTGGGGCCTAGGAACCTCAGGGAGAACACATCCTCTCACCATTCGCCTGATATGTCTCTCTTCATTCTGTTTGAGCAGTCTTTATAGAACAAGTCCTACCTGAGTGTGATGGGAAATGTGGCCCTTGTCCTTGTGTGGAGAATACCGAGGGTTCCATTCACATGGAATATAATGTAGATGGTGCTCCTTGAATTATGCAACTGCCCTGCTTTGATCTGAGTGATCTGGGTAAAGCCTTAGAATATTGACATAATAATAATTACCAACAAATAGAATCTGTGTACACCTCTAAAAGTGTCAGGAGGATGCTGGAGGGATGAACTGTGCAAGGATAATTTGGGAAAGCTGCATAGGAGTTCATGGATTGAGAACGTTGTCCTTAGAATTCTCTGGAATAGAGAACTGTCAAAGACCACTAGTCTCAGCTTTGTCAGGACAGAGAGATGTTGGGCTTCCTTGCAAGGATTTAAAAGACACAGAATTTAGCACTGCCTACCTGGGCCAGAGGTCAGAGAAGCTCAGGTCCCTTCAGTTAGGATAAGGTTTCCAGCTAGGAAGAACATGGTAAACACATGACATTGTCATTTAGTGGGTTGGCATTGCATCCCATTTCAGGTACCGGCTCCTTGAGGGACTACACATGTTGCTAGACCTTTCTGGCTTCCAGCTAAATCTAGAGTAGACAAGTTTCCTCTTCAACCCTAATCTCTCTTTTGCAATCATCCCATCACTCTTATGCTTCTCTCAACCTTTTGTCCCCAGGTAACTGTGGCTGTGCTTTCCTACAAATTGATGTGGGCCGTTCTTCCTGGTCCTTGGACAAACCTTTCATCACCCTGCTCCCTGCAACCATGCTGATGTCCCTAACTGACTCAAAGCAGGGGAAAAACCGCTCGAGGGTCCGCATGTTTAAAGCTGGTAAAGAAGGCAAAGGGTGACAGGAGGGTGGGCTGTAGTCTTTATGAAACAGAGAGATGCAATACTTACAGGCCTGGAGTGCTGTTTGATGTAGACTCGGGAAGGGAGCCTGTGCAGGGGTTTAGTTGTATCTTTTTGGGGGATAGGGTAGTTAATGAGTGGTACGCTCTTGTGTGAGGTCTGCATGATGAGAATGCATGATAGCTGGGGAAGTTTATGAACTAGGATTTATATTTACACATACTTATTGCTTACTCTGTCTTTGTTCGTATAAATATGTATAAGTGTGGGTGTAGAATAAATACTTAAGTGATGGCAGGCTATATGATGGTTATAAGTTATGTAGTATTTATGCAAATTTCTGTGTTCTTCGATAGGCATTGCAGAAGAAACATCAGATCTAATGCTTGACCTCTAGGGACTTACAATCTTGTAAGGATTTGTCTGTGTTTAAATTGGAGGTGTTGGGGCCAGCCACAGTGGCTCACATCTGTAATCCTAGCACTCTAGGAGGCCAAGGCAGGTGGATTGCTTGAGCTCATGAGTTTGAGACCAGCCTGAACAAGAGCAAGACTCTGTCTGAAAATAGCCAGGTATTGTGGTAGGCACCTGTAGTCCCAGCTACTCAGGAGGCTGAAGCAAGAGGATTTGCTTGAGCCCAAGAGTTAGAGGTTGCTATGAGCTATGACGCCATAGTGCTCTACTGAGGATGACATAGTAAGACTATCTCAAAAAAAATAAAATAAAATAAAAAATAAATTGGAGGTGTTGTGATGTTCTAAAGGAAAAGTGATATTGGAGGGGCATATAAGGTGGAAGGGTTGAAGTACTGACTGGATAGTGTTAGGAATTGAAGAGGTAAGGGATTTATGATGTTGGAATGTAAGACTGTCAGTGTGTAGGGCACGTGGTGGTTAAGATCTTGTGGACTAGGGAGGGTTAATATATCTTAGCTAATCTTCTAGGCAAATGGTCTCCCCAGGCCCCAGCACTACACGTACCTCCTATTCAAATGAGATATTGATGAGGCCACTGGAGAGGTATACAATGAAGAGATACTGATGCTGGAAATAGTGTGGAATCATGACAAAGGAGTGATGCTGGAAAGGCAAGGGATGAGATTTGAGAGTCCCCAACTAGCCTGCCTGGCAATACCTGAGCACCAAAGCCTGAGGGAACATTTACTGATTACGTCTGCCCTTCCTTTTGTTGGAGTTTACTCTATATAGTCCCTGTCTTTTCCTTCCTCAGTTTGACATTGTCTTCTGCTCCCCCTCCCTTTTATGCAATTCCTTTAGTCTTCTTTTTTTTTCTCTTTTTTCTTTGAGATGATTTCCTGGCTCCAGCCTCAGAAGAGTCATGGGATCGACTTCGCCTGACCTGCTCCCAACCCTTCATACGTTACCAGTCCTTTGGCCTGTCCTTTCTGCAGGTGCGTTCCTCTCTGGACTCCTTAGATGACCCTGTGATGGATTCCTCACCCTCTGTGAGCTTTGGCCCGAGTCAGGTATGTATGATGGTGAAGCAATGATTTAATTTTCTCTCCCTTTTCAGGTTTCTGAATAAGAAGCCAGTGTTTGATTGAGGAACATGCGCGCGCGCGCGCGCACACACACACACACACAAACACACGCATGTGCGCAAGCATCAGTGGACTTGATACCCTTTCTTACAGTTGGGAGAGAATTCCTCTTCTTCCCTCTCTCACACATGGAAGATGCAAGTGAATGAGCCTTGCAAATAGTGTACACAAGCTATTTGATTATTTGTTCTTTAACCATAATGAAATTCTTTTTGAGTCCAAACTTAACCTCATGGTTCATTTCTATTTCTCATACTTTTTAACCTCATGCCTAGAAAGTCCCAAGGTTCTCTTGTAGTCCCTCTGTCATTGTTGTTCCCAGATCAACCTGCCATGCAAAGTTATAGTCTTAGATATGCGCTCTGCAATTTCCTTTGTCCCCCTGCTTTTCTCCCTATATAAAACATCTGAATATGCATACCTCGTAGATGTTCCAGGTTTGGTTCTAGATGACTGCGATAAAGTAAATCACACAAATTTTTTTTTTCCTAGTGCATATAAAAATTATGTTTACAGCTCAGCACCCGTAGCTCAGAGAGTAGGGCACTGGCCACATGCACCGAGGCTGGCGGGTTCGAGCCCAGCCCAGGCCTGCTAAACAACAATGACAACTGCAACCAAAAAATAGCCGGGTGTTATGGCAGGTACCTGTAGTCCCAACTACTCGGGAGTCTGAGGCCAGAGAATTGCTTAAGCCCAAGAGTTTGAGGTTGCTATGAGTGTGATGCCACAGCACTCTACCAAGGGCGACATAATGAGGCTCTGTCTAAAAAAAAAAAAAAAAAAAATTATGTTTACACTGGACTGTAGTCTATTAACTGTGCAACAGCTTTATAACTAAAAACACATGTATGTGTCTTGATTAAAAAAATATTACTTGGGCGGCGCCTGTGGCTCAGTCGGTAGGGCGCCGGCCCCATATACCGAGGGTGGCGGGTTCAAACCCGGCCCCGGCCAAACTGCAAAAAACCAAAAAATAGCCGGGCGTTGTGGCGGGCGCCTGTAGTCCCAGCTACTCGGGAGGCTGAGGCAAGAGAATCGCTTAAGCCCATGAGTTGGAGGTTGCTGTGAGCTGTGTGAGGCCACGGCACTCTACCGAGGGCCATAAAGTGAGACTCTGTCTCTACAAAAAAAAAAAAAAAAAATATTACTTTAGCCGGGCGTTGTTGCGGGCGCCTGTAGTCCCAGCTACTCGGGAGGCTGAGGCAGGAGAATCGCCTAAGCCCAGGAGTTGGAGGTTGCTGTGAGCTGTGTGATGCCACAGCACTCTACCGAGGGCAATAAAGTAAAACTCTGTCTCTACAAAAAATAAAAAATATATTACTTAAGGCTTGGCGCCTATAGCACAGGTTATGGCACCAACCACATATACCCAGGCTGGCAGGTTTGAACCTGGCCTGGGCCAGCTAAACAACAATGACAACTGCAACAAAAAAAAGTTAACCAGGCATTGTGGCAGGTGCCTATAGTCCTAGCTAATTGGAAGTTTGAGGCAATAGAATTGCTGAAGTCCAAGAGTTTGAGGTTGCTGTGAGCTGTGATGCCAGGACACTCTACCGAGGGCAACATAGTAAAACTCTGTCTCAAAAAAAAAAAATATATATATATATATTTATATATGTATGTAACTTAAAAATGCCAACAGTCATCTCAGCTGGCAGTGAGTAATAATATTTTGGCTGGTAGAGGGTGTTGTCTCTATGTTTATGGCTATTTCATAAGGCTATTGCTGCCTGAGATACTGATGATGGCTCAAGGTTGGGGTGGCTATGGTAATTCCTTAACATAAGACAGTAATGAAGTGTGCTGCATCAATCAACTCTTTCACAAAAGATTTCTCCATAGCACATGATATTATTTAATACAGTGGTTCTCAACCTTCCTAATGCCAGGACCCTTTAATACAGTTCCTCATGTGTGGTGACCCCAACCATAAAATTATTTTTGTTGCGACTTCATAACTGTAATTTTGCTACTGTTATGAATCGTAATGTAAATATCTGATATGCAGGATGTATTTTCATTGTTACAAAGGGGTCGCAACCCACAGTTTGAGAACCATAGGTTTAATAGCATTTTAAACACAGTAGGATTTCTTTCATAATTGGAGTCAATTGTCTTAAACCCTGCTGCTGCTTTATCAACTAAATATTTTAAATCCTTTGTTGTCTATTCAACAGTGTTCACAACATCTTTACCAGGAGTAGATTACATCTCAATAAAACACTTTGTTTCTCATCCATAGAAGTAAATCCTCATCTGTTCAAGTTTTACCATGAGATTGCAGCAGTTAGGTCACATCTTTAGGCTCTACTTCTAATTCTAGTTTTCTTGTATTTCCACTCCATCTGCGGTTACTTCTTTCACTGAAGTCTTAAATCCCCCAAAGTCATCTGTGAGAGTTAGAATCACCTTCTTCCAAACTCCATTTAATTTTTTATATTTTAACCACCTCCCATGAATCACAAATGTTCCTAATTGCATCTAGAATGGTGAATCTGGCTCGGCCCCTGTAGCTCAAGCGGCTAGAGTGCCAGCCACATGCACCAGAGCTAACAGGTTCGAATCCAGCCTGGGCCTGCTAAACAACAATGACAACAACAACCAAAAAATAGCCCTGTAGTCCCAGCTACTTGGGAGGCTGAGGCAAGAGAACCGCTTATTCTTTGCAAAAACCCATTCCTTCAGTCTAATGATGAAAAAAATATCAGACAAAACTAGATTGGGAGACAATCTACAGGATATCCAGCCAGTATTTCCCAGCCTCCCAGGAGTTGGAGGTTGCTTTGAGCTGTAATACCACGGCACTCTACGCAGGGCACAGCCTGCAGCTCTGTCTCAAAAAAAAAAAAAAAAAATAGAATGGTGAATCCTTTCCAGAAGTTTTTTTGGGTTTTGTGTTTGTTTGTTTTTGTTTTGTTTTTTTCTTGAGACAGAGCCTCAAGCTATCAGCCTCAATATCACAGGCCGTGTTCGAACCCGCCAGCTCTGGTATATGTAGCTGGCGCCTTAGCCGCCTGAGCTACAGGAACCACCCCCAGAAGGTTTTCAATTATAATTTCCCAGGACCATCAGAAGAATCAGAATCTGAGGTAGCAATAGCCTTATGAAATTTTTTTTCTTTTTTTGAAACAGTCTCATTATGTCGCCCTCGGTAGAGTG
Source organism: Nycticebus coucang (assembly GCF_027406575.1). Lineage (NCBI taxonomy): Eukaryota > Metazoa > Chordata > Mammalia > Primates > Lorisidae > Nycticebus > Nycticebus coucang. The sequence continues at coordinate 64,870,461 of NC_069793.1, read as the reverse complement.
CCATGGTGGCACATCTCAGAGCAACCTCAAACTCTGGAGCTTAAGCGATTCTCTTGCCTCAGCCTCCCAAGTAGCTGGGACTACAGGCGCCTGCCACAACGCCTGGTTAATTTTTTGTTGTTGTTGTAGTTGTCACTGTTTGGCAGGCCCGGGCCGGGTTCAAACCTACCAGCCCCAGTGTATGTGGATGGCGCCCTAACCGCTGAGCTACAGGCACTGAGCCAAAAACATTAATCTTATGCATCTCCTTCAGAGCTCTTGGGTGACTAGGTACATTGTCAATGAGCAGTAATATTTTGAAAAGAGTTTTTTTTCCCCTGAGTAGGAGGTCTCAACAAAGAGCTTAAAATATTTCAGTAAACCATGCTATAAACAGATAAGCCATCATCTAGGCTTTGTTATACCATTTATAGGTGGAGTAAATTGAGCATAATTCTTAGGGGCTCTAGGATTTTCAGCATGGTAAATAGAGCACTAGCTTTAACCTACCCTGTTTCCCCGAAAATAAGACATCCTCTGAAAATAAGACCTACTTACAGGAAAGAAGACGTCCCCTGAAAATAAGACCTAGCGCATCTTTGGGAGCACACCTTAAAATAAGACACTTTTATTTTCAGGGAAACAGGGTAGTTACTAGTTATATTAGCACCCTCACAGGAGAGTCAGCCTGTTCTTTGTGGCTTTGAAGCCGGGAGTTGATTTTTCTTTAGCTATAAAGGTTTTAGATAGTATCTTCTGTCAGTGGAAGGTTGTTTCATCTATATTGAAAATCTTTTGGGTGGCGCCTGTGGCTCAGTGAGCGGGGCGCCGGCCCCATATACCGAGGTGGCGGGTTCAAACCTGGCCCCGGCCAAACTGCAACAAAAAAATAGCTGGGCATTGTGGCGGGTGCCTGTAGTCCCAGCTACTCGGGAGGCTGAGGCAGGAGAATCGCCTAGGCCCAGGAGTTGGAGGTTGCTGTGAGCTGTGGGAGGCCACGGCACTCTACCAAGGGTGATAAAGTGAGACTCTGTCTCTACAAAAAAAAAAAAGAAAATCTTTTGAGTATAGCCATCTTCCTTAATGACCTTAGCTAGATCTTCTGGATAACTTGCTGCAGCTTTTCTCTCCATTAGCACTTGCTGCTTCACCTTGTACTTTTATGTTATGGAGATTGCTTCATTTATTAAACCTCATGAACTAACCTCTGCTAGCTTCCTTGTTTTCTTTTGCAGCTTCCTCACCTCTTTCAGCCTTTATACAATTTAAGAGAGGTGAGAGTCTTGTTCTGGATTACGCTTTGGCTTAAGGTAATGTCATGGCTGGTTTGATCTACTATCCAGAACTCTACAACCTTCTCCACATAAGCAATAAGGCTGTTTAACTTTCTTATCATTTCTGTGCTCCCAGAGTGCTAGATTACAGGCATGAGCCACTGTTCCCAGCCACAAATATGAATATTTAATCATACAAAGCCCAACTTGTAATTTTAGAGATGAAAAAAACAAACCTAGAGGTCATCATGCCCTAACCACCTCTTTTTATATCTCAGAAAAGGATACTATATATCCAAAGTTGTACAATGAGTCAGAACAGAGTTCAGATTAGAAATCAAGTCTCCTGTCATTTTACCTTTCTGCTTCCTATGCACAATGCTTGACATCCAAAGGAATTCCAATTCACAGGAGTGAATCTCACAAGAGTTACTGCTGTTGAAGTTACTGAGAAAAAGAAAAGACAGCATCAGGAAGGGAAAAAAAGTAAATGCTTTTATAGTACAGTCTTAGGAGAGACCCAGAGAACTGAGATAAAGTCAAGCTTGGTCTGAGATTTGTTCTTCCATTATAGAAAGGGCTAAAAAAACACTAAAAGGACCAAAGGGGGGAGGCAGTTTAGTTTGGTTGTGCTCCCACGTTTCAGTATTGCAGTGCTGAGAGCTGACATGAATGGAGCTAGATCTCTGTTAACCTGGAAATTCAATAAAATGGAAACTCTGTGAGATTGGGGAGCTGTCTGTCTTGTTCTGTAACACATTCCTGACACCTAGAACAATGAGAACAATGCCTAGAGCAAAGTAAGCTTTTTGTGTAAATGTTCATTATATAAGTGACCTTTCTTTTTTGTTTGTTTGTTTTTTTATAAGTAGCCTTTCAAAGGGGAATTGTAGTTAGAGTCAGCATAAAATTTATCATTGAGGGCAGAGTGTGTGGCTCAGTGAGTAGGATGCCAGCCCCATATACCGAGGGTGGTGGGTTCAAACCCAGCCCCGGCCGAACTGCAACAAAAAAAATAGCCGGGAGTTGTGGCGGGCACCTGTAGTCCCAGCTGCTCGGGAGGCTGAGGCAAGAGAATCACATAAGCCCAAGAGCTGGAGGTTGCTGTGAGCCATGTGACGCCACGGCACTCTACCAAGGGCAGTAAAGTGAGACTTCGTCTCTACAAAAAAAAAAAAATTATCATTGAAACCAAGATACTTTAAGGGCAAAAGAGAGTGCTATTAATAATTACACTGAGACAACAGACATAAAGCAGAACTGTCCCAGGCAAACCAGGACATATGGTCACACTAATTTTAGGATAAATAAGGTTTCCCAAAATCTTTTCCATTTTGGCCACCTAAATTCCTCTGCACCTCTAAGACCATAGTGGAGCAAAGGAAAAAAGGAGTCAGCAACTCCAGAACCATGTCAGAAAGGCATTGAACATCAACAGCAGGGTGACACATACATGCCAATACCTTATGAAACTGTGGTAAAGGGGCGGCGCCTGTGGCTCAAGGAGTAGGGCGCTGGTCCCATATGCCGGAGGTGGTGGGTTCAAACCTAGCCCCGGCCAAAAGAAAAAAAAAAAAAGAAACTGTGGTAAAGGGAGGTCCTGAAACATTTCTACAAGAGACAGATGAAAACAAATTGATGGTACTCAATTTTATAATTCGTCTAAATTTCCTAATGTATCCTTCCAATTGGTATTTTATAATAAAACAGAACATAAGGGCTTTTAACCTTCTAAATATGGTTATTATGATCACCAATTTTCTAGTATGAAACACAAATACAGAAATTTAGTGCGGTACCCCAGGTCACACTGCCAAATAAGTCTTGGAGTAGATTTGAACCTAGGCTACGACACCAACTACCCTGTGCTCAGAAGCTCAATTCCTAATGATTAATCTCATTCAGAGTTAAAGTTAAATTAATTATCTCTACATGCCCATACCCCTTTTAGTAGTATTCACTCTAACATTCATAAGAAAGGTAAAGAAAAAATGAAAACCCTGGAAAACTAAAATATTTCAAAATTAATGCTAAGTACAAAAAGGGATTATAATGGCAAAATTGGAAAATGTTAAACAGTGAATGAAAATGAAGCCAAAGCCATGCTTTGCAAAAAAGACATTTACCTTTACAAGAATTTCTGATGGGCTGGGCATGGTGATTCACACCTATAATCCTAGCATGTTGGGAGGCTAAAATGGCAGGATCACTTGAGGTCAGGAGTTTGAGACCAGCCTGAGTGAGAACCATACCCTGAGACCTTGTCTCTACAAAAAAAGAAAGAAAGAAAAATTAGTCTGGCATGGTAGCGTACACCTGTGGTCCCAGCTACTTGGGAGGCTGAGGCAGGAGGATCATTTGATCCCAGAAGTATGAAGTTATAGCAAGCTATAATGACAGCACTGCACTCTATCCTAGACAACGGAGCAAGACACTATCTCAAAAAAAAAAAACTATGTTGGAAGAACAGAGCTGGAAATTAAAGAAAAATACATTTTTAATGGGGGAAGAAATTTGGATAAATAGAAATAGTCACAGATAAACTGAATTTTGACAAAGAATTAAGAAACTATAAAAAAAAAACTAACTTTTTTCTTTCTTTGGGATGCCACACCATTTCTCTCTCCTTTTCTTCCTTACTTTCTTTCCCTCTCTCCAAAATAACTTAGACTTTTATATCTAAAAAAAAAAATTAAGGGCGGCGCCTGTGGCTCAGTGAGTAGGGCACCGGCCCCATATGCCGAGGGTGGCGGGTTCAAACCCAGCCCCGGCCAAACTGCAACAAAAAAATAGCCAGGCGTTGTGGCGGGCGCCTGTAATCCCAGCTGCTCGGGAGGCTGAGGCAAGAGAATCGCGTAAGCCCAAGAGTTAGAGGTTGCTGTGAGCCGTGTGAGGCCACGGCACTCTACCCGAGGGCAGTACAGTGAGACTCTGTCTCTACAAAAAAAAAAAAATTAAAATACTGTAGCATACCACATAAATAAAATCTTTATGCAGAAAAGATCTACTGGGAGATTATTGCACATAGATATTTCTAGGGCTAAAAGCAAGGTTATAAAATCCCGGTAATAGCTAGAATGACTGATGCTAGAGCTGTGATACCTATGTATACATACATACATACACAAACCTCTTTATAGATGTCTAAAAATGGTAGGTGAACAGAATTGATCACAAATAAATCATACTGAAAAGTAAACAATATTGTGGCTTGGCGCCTGTAGCTCAAGCGACTAAAGTGCCAGCCACACACACTGGAGCTGGCGGATTCGAATCCAGCCTAGGCCTAACAACAATGACAGCTACAACCAAACGATAGCCAGCCAGGTGTTGTAGCAGGCACCTGTAGTCCCAGCTACTTGGGAGGCTGAGGCAAGAGAACCCTTTAAGCCCAGGAGTTGGAAGTTGCTGGGAGCTGTGATGCCATGGCACTCTACCCAGGGCAACCGCTTGAGGCTCTGTCTCAAAAAAAAAAAAAGTAAACAAGGGCGGCGCCTGTGGCTCAGTGAGTAGGGCGCCGGCCCCATATGCCGAGGGTGGAGGGTTCAAACCCAGCCCCGGCCAAACTGCAACAAAAAAATAGCTGGGCGTTGTGGCGGGCGCCTGTAGTCCCAGCTGCTCGGGAGGCTGAGGCAAGAGAATCGTGTAAGCCCAGGAGTTAGAGGTTGCTGTGAGCCGTGTGACGCCCCGGCACTCTACCCGAGGGCGGTACAGTGAGACTCTGTCTCTACAAAAAAAAAAAAAAAAAGTAAACAATATTATTAAATAATATTTAGAAGAGAATAATAGTATAATTATCCCAAAATAGTCCAATCAGTTCAAAGTAGGCCCTGGGTAGCAGTGTCCCCTAGTGGTGAATCTTGGTATTTCATATTTCTCCCTTTTCTTCTCAGGGATCTTCTGATGTTCGGGAGTCTGGTCCGAGCCCCTGGTTGGCTAATCCTTCCATCCGGAGGACATTCTTCCCAGATCCCCAGACGTACGTAGTTGCCAGAGTGGGGGTTTCCCAGCCACTTCTCAGATCTTTCTCCTGGAAGAAAAAGTCTGCCACACCTTCAAACCATAGCATTCCCTCAAACCAAATGCCTGTCACTGTCTTTTCACTGCTGTATTCTAGATTGTTTAGCTGAAGGTCTTTCATCACACTGCCCCAAATAAAGTATTGTGTAATTGTCAAAAAAAAAAAAAAAAGAAAAGTCTGCCAAGTCACTCTAGGCACAAACCCAACCTGGGTTTGCTGAATTCATCACATACCTAAGCCTAACCCTATCTATATATCAAACCAGCTTTTTTGGTTAGATGCCATTGGCTTGGGTGAGCAGAATGAGGTCTATGTCTCAAATGAAACCACATACTCTGTTTCCCGGCAGAAACACCAAGAAAATTTCAGAGCTTAGGAACATGCTAACACAGCTACAGCCGGGGGGTCTGGGGCGTTCAGCCCGCATGGTGCTTTCAGCTGCCCTCCGGACACCTCCAGCCAGGATGGCAAGCCCAGAGAACAACTACACAGAACCAGGTACCAGTCATCCAGATAGTACAGGTAAGGCCCCTGACCTGCTCTTTACAGTCCCTAACAATGACCTTTCTCTCTGAATGTACCATTGCTATATAGGAATGACTCACAAATAGGACTTCATGCACTAGAAAAGACACTTTTCAGTGTTTTTTTATCAGAGAGAAATCAAATATTGTATAGTAATTGACAGAGCACTGGCCTGGGAATCTAAGAAATAGGAATCTTTATTCTTTGGGCCTTAGTTCTCTCATCTTCAAAGTGAAGGAATTAAACCAAAAAGTATCTAGTCCTCTTGTTCCGTGATTATCTCAGAAAGATAAATAAATCAGAGTACTGGTATATGTAGTTTATTACAGAAATAGTTGGAGAATAGTGTAATTTTACCACAGAGGAAGAAAAGAATAAGAAAGTTTAGAATTCTGCTTTGTATTAGACATTGCTGGGCATTTTTACTTAATGTTTAGCAACAAACTTAGAAAATACATGTTGTTATCCTCATTTTACAAAAGAAATTGGCATTCCCGGAGGTATTTTCTGAGTCACACAGCTAGTTAAGTAGTAGAGCCAGGATTTGCATCCTAAAACTCTTATTCATTTTACTATGCTAGACAGGAAGAGAGAGGAAACTTTGGAAAATTAACAAAAACAGGGGCAGTGCCTGTGGCTAAGTGGGTAGGGCGCTGGCCCCATATACCGAGGATGGCGGGTTTGAACCTGGCCCCAGCCAAAGTGCAACAAAAAATAGCCGGGTGTTGCAGCAGGTGCCTGTAGTCCCAGCTACTCGGGAGGCTGAGGCAAGAGAATCTCCTAAGCCCAGGGGTTGGAGGTTGCTGTGAGCTGTGGCGCCATGGCACTCTACCAAGTATGACAAAGTGAAACTCTATCTCCAAAAAAAAAAAAAATTAACAAAACAGAATGGTTTATTGTTTTAGTGTGAAAAAAAAAATTTTTTTTTTTTTCTAGAGACAGAGTCTCACTGTACCGCCCTCGGGTAGAGTGCTATGACGCCACACGGCTCACAGCAACCTCTAACTCTTGGACTTACGCGATTCTCTTGCCTCAGCCTCCCGAGCAGCTGGGACTACAGGCGCCCGCCACAATGCCCGGCTATTTTTTTGTTGCAGTTTGGCCGGGGCTGGGTTTGAACCCGCCACCCTCGGCATATGGGGCCGGCGCCCTACTCACTGAGCCACAGGCGCCGCCCCTAGTGTGAAAATTTTTAAGAGGAAAATGTTATCTGCATTTCAAAGGACTAAAAAAAAAAGAAAGAAAGAAAAGAAAGGCATATAAATAAAAATAGCGAAGGTGGCGCCTGTAGCTCAAGGAGTAGGACGTCAGCCCCGTGGCGGGTTCAAGCCTGGCCCCAACCAAAACTGAAAAAAAAAAAAAGAAAGGCATGCATTTCAAAGGACTAAACAAAATAGTAAAATAATGAGTATATAATTTCATTGCAAAAATAAGGCATATTGGTTATCTCTTGTTGAATGAGAAATTGTCCCAAAACTTACTAGCTTAAAACATGTACCATCTCACAGGTTGTTATAGTTAAAAATGTGGGCATGGCTTAGCCGGGTTCTCCGGCTCTCGGTTTGTCACAGGCTGCAGTCATCTCAAGACTCAACTGGAAGAGATCTGCTCCCTAACTCACTCACCTAGCTGTTGGTGATACGCGGTTCCTCAGGGACTGTTGGACTTAGGCTTCCCTTAGTTCCTTTGCCATGAGAGCCTCTCCATGGAGCCTCTCCAAGGATGGCAGCTTGTTTCATCAGAATGAGCAAATGAGAGAGCAAGAAGTATCCCCAGAGAGAGAGAGAGAAATCACAATCTTTTGTAACCTAGTCACAGAAATGCCATTTCATTGCTTTTACTGCATTCCAAATTCTGTTCATTAGAAGCAAGTTACCAAGTCCAGCTTACACTCAGGGGGAGGCATGAATACCAGGAAATAACAACCATTCCCAAAGCTGTCTACCATAAAAGGAAAAGCTGTCTCTTGTTATTTTAAGAGGAGAACAGAAGGGAACTAATCATTTTGGGACACTTACTATAGGCTGGGCACTGGAGCTATCAAAGCACATTGAAATATATTAAATGCTGGCTCGGTGTCTGTGGCTCAAGCGGCTAAGGCGCCGGCCACATAAACCTGAGCTGGCGGGTTCGAATCCGCCAAACAACAATGATGGCTACAACCAAAAAATAGCCAGGCATTGTGGTGGGTGCCTGTAGACCCAGCTACTTGGGAGGCTGAGGCAGGAGAATCGCTTGAGCCCAAGAGTTGGAGATTGCTGTGAGCTGTGATGCCACAGCACACTACCCAGGGCAACAGCTTGAGGCTCTGTCTCAAAAAAAAAGAAAAATAATATTAAATGCTGTATAAAGAAATTCATAAATACTGGATAACTGGACAGATAGTGGTTTTTTATTAATGCTCATTTGACATCTATTTTCTGAACATCTCTTATCTGCTGATCACTGTGCTAGGTGCCAGGGATACCACAGTAAATAAAATAGCAACATTCCTACCCTAATAGAGCAAGACATGTCCATGTCACACAAATAAATTTAAAACTTAAAACTGTGATAAGTACTTTCCAGGAAAAACATAATGGAATGGCTTCAGAGGAATTATCATTTCACCTAAGACATGAAGATTAAGGAAAAGTTAGTAAGCAAAGAGGACAGAAAGAATAGTCTTAAAGAATGAAGTGTGAAAATTCTTTTGCTAATGAGCTAGTTTTAATGAGCATTTTTAACACAGAGCCCAGAACAGAGGAGCAAAACTCCAAGAATGATGATGTGGGCAGGATGAAACGACAGAAAGTGCAAGACCACAGGTAAGTAGGTCAACATGAAACACCTAAAATTACCTCCCCAAACTGTACTGCCCTTATGTAGTTGTCCTTCCTCCTTCTTTCCCCACTCTTTTTTGTTTTTGAGACAGAGTCTTCCTCTGTCACCTGAGCTAGAGTGCAGTGGGATCATCACAGCTCACTGCAGCCTCGAACTCCCAGACTCAAGTGATCTTCCTACCTCAGCCTCGCGAAAAGCTGGGACTATAGGCACACACCACTACCTCTGGCTCATTTTTCTAATGTTTGAAGAGATGGGGGTCTCGCTGTGTCTCTCAGACTGGTCTTGAGCTCTTGGCCTCAAATAATCCTTCAATCTCAGCCTCCCAAAACATTGGGATTATAAGCATGAGCCACTGTGCATAGCTTCCTTTTTTTTTTTTGAAACAGAGTCTTACTCTATCACCTCAGGTAGAATATCAAGACATCATAGCTCACAACAATACCAAATTCTTGGGATCAAGCAATCCTCTTACCTCCTAAGTAGCTGGGACTACAGGCACCCACAATACCCAGCTAATTTTTCTATTCTCAGTAGAAACAGTCTCGCTGTCTTGCTCAGTCTGGTCTCAAACTCCTGAACTCAAGCAATCCACCCACCTTGGCCTCCCACAGTGCTAGGATTGGCCTCCCAAAGTACGAGCATGAGGGGCCCAGCTCTTTTTTTTTTAAGAGTTAGTGTCTCGGGCAGCACTTGTGGCTCAGTAAGTAGGGTGCTAGCCCCATATACCAAGAGTGGTGGGTTCAAACCCAGCCCCGGCCAAACTGCAACAAAATAATAGCTAGGCGTTGTAGCAGGCACCTGTAGTCCCAGCTACTTGGGAGGCTGAGGCAAAAGAGTTGCCTAAGCCCAGGAGTTGGAGGTTGCTGTGAGCTGTGACACCGTGGCACTCTAATGAGGGTGATAAAGTAAGACTCTGTCTCTTAAAAAAAAAAAAAGTTAGGGTCTCACTGTATCTCCTAGGCTGGTCTCAAACTCCTGATGTCAAGCAATCATCCTATCTCAGCCTCCCAAGTAGATAGAACTACAGGCACAAACCACTGCATTTGGCTCCCTGCTCTTGGCTTCAGTTAGGTCAGAGAGTATCTTTGCATCTAAGGCTTGATCTTTTAGGGTAGTGGAGATCTAAGGGTAGTGGAGAAAAGGTGTCCTTGTCCACATGTTGTCAGGTTTGGATCTAGGCAAGGAGGCAGCCTGAGTGAACCAGAACCTGCATATGAGTACACTACATCTCATGAACTTCATCAAAATTTAAATATTTTCTGCTTCAAAGGACATTTCTAAGAAAGTCAAAAGAATATGGGAGAAAATATTTACCTATCACATATTCAGTAAGATTCTTGCATCTGGGCCACATAAAGAACCTTTAAAAGTCAACAATAAAAAGATAACCTAATTTTTAAAATGGACAAAGGATCTGAATAGACTTATCTGCAAAGAAGACATACAAATGGTTAATAAGCACATAAAAAGATGCTCAAGCTAGCCAGGCACAGTGGCTCACACCTGTAATCCTAGCACTGTGGGATGTCAACGCAGGTAGATTGTCTGAGCTCACAGGTTTGAGACCAGCCTAAGCCAGAGTGAAACCTAGTCTCTAAAAATAGCCGGGCATTGTGGTGGGTACCTATAGTCCCAGCTACTTGGGAGGCTGAGGCAAGAGAATCGCTTGAACCCAAGTGTTTGAGGTTGCTGTGATCTATGACACCATGTCACTCTACCCAGGGTGACCAAGTAAGACTGTCTCAAAAAAAAAAAAAAGATGCTCAAGCTGGACACAGAAGTTCATGCCTGTAATCCCAGCTCTTTGGGAGGCCAACACAGAAGGATCGCTTGAGGTCAGGAGTTCAAAACAAGCCTGGGCAATAGCAAGACCCCATCTCTACAAAAAATGAAAGAAAAAATTTGCTGGGTGTGATGATACACACCTATAGTCCCAGCTACTCTGGAAGCTGAGACAATAGGATTACATGAGCCCAGGACTTTGGGGTTACTGGAAGCTATACCACTATAGTCTAGCCCAGATAAGAAAGGCCTTGGGGCAGCACCTATGGCTCAGTGGGTAAGGCGCCAGCCCCATATACCGAAGGTGGCTGGTTCAAGCCCAGCCCTGGCCAAACTGCAACAAAGAAATAGCCAGGCGTTGTGGCGGGTGCCTGTAGTCCCAGCTACTCGGGAGGCGGAGGCAAGAAAATCACCTAAGCCCAGGAGTTGGAGGTTGCTGTGAGCTGTGTGAGGCCACGGCACTCTACCAAGGGCAATGAAGTGAGACTCTGTCTCTACAAAAAAAAAAAAAAGAAAGTGAGGCCTTGTCTTAGAAGAAAAAAAAAGGTGCTCAACATGGTTAGTCATTAGGGAAAATGCAAACCAAAATCACAGTGCTCACTTCACACTCACTAATGGGCTATAATCAAAAAGACGGACAATAACAAGTGTTGGCAAAGGTATAGAGAAACTGGGGTGGCGCCTGTGGCTCGTTGAGTAGGGTACCGGCCCCATATACTGAGAGTGGAGGGTTGAAACCCAACCCCAGCCAAACTACAACAAAAAAAAATAACCAGGTGTTTTGGCGGGCGCCTGTAGTCCCAGCTACTTGGGAGGCTGAGTCAAGAGAATCGCCTAAGCCCAGGAGTTGGAGGGCTGTAACACCACGGCATTCTGCCAAGGGCGATAAAGTGAGAAACTGGAACGCTCATACGTTGCCAATGGGAATTGGCAGCTATCTCAAGAACCTAAACATAGTAATCATGTCACCCAGCAATTCTACTCCTAGGTAAATACCCCAAAGAATTTATAACAGGTGTTCACAAAAAATCCTGTAAGCAATGTTCATAGCAGCAAATGTTCATTCATAATAGCCAAAAAGTGTAAACAACCTAAGTGTTTACCAGCTGATAAACCATGGAATATTATTCAGCCATATAAATATAGTACTGCTACAGCATGGATGAACCTTAAAAACGTTATGCTACGTATGAGAAGTCAGTCATAAAAAAACATATATTGATTTCATTTATATGGAATGTCCAGAATAGGAAAATTCATAGAAACAGAAAGTAGATAAGAGATTGTCTATGTATATGAGTCAGAGGAATGAGGAGTGACTGCTAAAGGGGTCAGGGTTTCTTTCAGAGATTTTACAAATGTTCTAGATTAGATAGTTGTGATTATACACCTTGTTAATATATTGAAACCATTGAATGTACCCTTTTTTTTTTTTGTTTGAGACAGAGTCTCACTTTGTTCTCCTCAGGAGAATGCTGTGCTGTCATAGCTCACAGCAACCTCAAACTCTTGGGCTTAAGCAATCCTCTTACCTCAGCCTCCTGAGTGGGCTGGGACTATAGGTGCCTGCCACAACACCAGGCTATTTTTAGAGATGGGGTCTCACTCTTGGTCAGTCTGGTCTCGAACTCCTGAGCACAATCAATCCACCTGCCTCGCCCTCCCAGAGTACTGGGATTACAAGTGTGAGCTACCACACCCGGCTGAATGTATACTTTAAAAGGGTGAATTTTATGGTATGTGCATTATACAGGCATTCAATAAAAAACCTGAAAGCAGTGATAGAAGCTCTGTTCTCAGATATTCAAGGGTTAAACATCTTACCTCAAGTTTTGTGTGTCAAATGGGAAAACCAGGCCTCTAACCCAGGGTTTCTAGGTACACATCAACTATTCTACTTATTTTTGCCCTGATTCTAGGCTCCTTCAAGCCTAATGGCCTCTTACTCATAGCTCGTCTTTAACTGTTCTTTCTCACAGGCCTCCATTCAACTCTAAGTCTCGGTCAAACAGGAGGGGGACAGCAAGAGCACAGCAAAGAAAACAACACCGAACCCAAGCCCCAAACGGTAGTAGCCAAGATAATGGACATTGCCCCATCTGTGCAGGTAAGATGCTTGGGCACAGACAATTGTTATGTAACAACTGGGCATTCCTTGAAGGAGGAATGGTAGACCAGGGGGTATTGCCAAAAATATTTTTTTTTTTGGCCGGGGCTGGGTCCGAACCCGCCACCTCCTGCATATGGGACCGGCGCCCTACCCGCTGAGCCACAGGCACCGCCCTGCCAAAAATATTTTGGTCTGGACTCCTAGTCTTTGTGATCTCTGCAGCTCCCAGATATGTAACTATACTTTTAGTCAAGTATAATTTAAGACAAGTATATATTGAACACCTGCTCACATTGTGTTGGCCAAGCTGAGACGGTTCATTGGGCCTGTCCCAAGAATAAGCATAAAACCAAACCACATAAAACACTATCAGAGAGGGCCGAGATTTCCCTTCATAACTTTTTCCTCCGTGTCCAAATTCTACTTACTCTTTAAGTCTCTGTTCAAATGATACTTCTTTGCTAAGTCTTCTCTGATCTGCCCATATAATCTCACTGAACTTCTGCAGCATTCTCTGATTCCCTTGGGCTTACCTCATCTGCTTTCATCTGCCTTTATCAATGTTATTTACATTATCAATGTATCTTTACCACAAAACTCTACATTCCATAAGGACAAGCCTGGTTTATATCCCTCAGCTCCTAGCATACTGTTAGGAACATAATAAACACTTAATAAATGTTTGATGCATACATTACAGTGTCTCTCAGATGAAATATTCAACCATAGTAAATATCATGCAAAAAACAGCTGCATTTTGGCAGGATAAATTCCTTCAGAGTTCTTGGGGTCGTATCCTGCCTGGGAGTAGGCTCAGTTTTGTTTACTTCTTTCTCTCCCCATAGGCTCCTTCAGCACTAAGATTCTTCCCTTGCATGCTACTGCCTGTGGAGAGATTTCCTTGCCTTGCCCAGCTTCTCCCTCCTCATCACCATATTCACCCCCGTCTTCTCCAGAGAGCTCATCATCCATTTCCTGGGTCCAGTGCCCTATCTGCCAATTGCACTTCTCAGCTGCAGAAGTAGAAGAACATGCCAGCGTGTGTGGGGAAGTCCCTGAAGCATGAGCCATAAGATCCTGTGGTTTGGGCCATCCTCTAAGACTAAGACTGGAGGATGGACTTTTTTTTTTTTTTTTTTTGAGACAGAGCCTCAAGCTGTCACCCTGGGTAGAGTGCTGTGGCATCACAGCTCACAACAACCTCCAACTCCTGGGTTCAAGCGATTCTCCTGCCTCCACCTCCCAAGTAGCTGGGACTACAGGCACCTGCCACAACGCCCAGCTATTTTTTGGTTGCAGCTGTCATTGTTGTTTGGCGGGCCGGGGCTAGATTTGAACCCGCCAGCTCAGGTGTATGTGGCTTGCACCTTAGCCACTTGAGCCACAGGCACTGAGCCAAGGATGGATCTCTTGACATCTGGGAAGGGCTAATGAAGCCAAGCCTCCCTCCCTCTTTCCCTCTACTCATTCCCTCAGGATTCTGCCTGAGGGCACCTCTGTGCCCAGCCGGATCTCCCATGCCCAGTTGTCAAGGGTTCTGTGACCATGGCACCCAATTCTCCTAAGAACAACTCTGTTATTTTTTTTCCCCTTGGAACTTCTGGGCCTTGGTACACTACTCAGAACATCTTCCTGTCCATGAGTGATGCATATCCTCATGCCCATTTTTTTGTTGTAGTTTGACTGGGACCAGGTTTTTTTGTGGGGGGGGCTGGGGCCAGGTTTGAACCCACCACCTCCGGTATATGGGGCTGGCGCCCTACTCCTTGAGCCACAGGCACCACCATTTTTCTGAAAGGAAAATGGAGGCCCAGCAAAAAGAAAAACACTGCCTGACAGATAAGATCCTGTGGTGTACTGGGAAAGTGAGGGTGGGTTTTGCACATGAGACTGATATCCAGCATCTCATGATCTTAATTCTCAGTATACTTTGTGTGTTCCAGGTATAATCAGGTAATGGTGTTGCTGTGTGACTTTAAACAAGTTATTTATCTTGGGGCCCAGAATTAACCTTCAATAACTGAGAGAGCAAATCCTCCATCCTCCCATTCACGGAGCTATGATAGGGAACCTAGTGGTCCTAGGCTTGGCTGTCTAACCTTGGATGGATTCGTGTTTCCCATCTGCATAATGAGGTAGTTGGACCAGAGACTCTCAAAGGTCCCCTCAAGCTCTGACATTCCAAATTCTATTCCCATCTTCTTTAAGTTAATATGCCTTCTCTCCCCTTTCCCAGAAGATTTCACAGTGTGGCACTGATACCAGTTCTCTTGGTCCCCAGGGTATAGGGCAGAGGGGTAGCATCTGGCCCTGCAAAGGGAGGGCCCAAGGCGGGGTTTTGAATGGGTAGGAGAATGCTGGGCACAGTCAAGGGAGCAGACAGCAGGAACTCAGTCTGTTGGTCCCTGCCAGCAGAGGTGGGCACAGCCATGGACCCCCTCACGGTAAGAGGCCTTCTGCTCCCTTATCTTGCCCCATCCTGGTCCCATTTCTAGCTGCGAATAAAACGGATTGTTCCAGAGGAGTGCCAGGGGCATTCTGGTTCTTGCCAGAGAGGTGCAAGACATCTCTGTGGGTGGGAGAAGAGCCCCTAGAATCCTGAGCCTGGGCACAGAAGAGAAGAGCAGTGAAGATGGGACTGGGCCTGGCAGATGAGGGACAAGGGGGCATGGAGGGGAAGAAGTGCCTTCCAGAGCAGCAGAGGGCAAAGCTGGGGGGTTGGTGGTAGGGGAGCATGTTGGGATCTTGTTGGAGTCCTGCTCAGAGCTGAGGGGGTTAGAGAAAACCAGGTCAAAGACCCTCCTATATGGACATGTCTGGACTTGCCCTCTGCAGAGCCTCTGGGACTTTCAGAGGGATGGATAGCTGGGAAATGAAGTCAGCAAGATGGGAGCTGGTCCCAGACATCCTCTGTGCCTGCAGGTGGGGTTAGGCTCTCTGTATAGCCCTATCACCTGCTCTTATCTACCCTTTCTCAAGATACCCACATGTGACCACACTGTGAGGTGGTTCCTGTGGGGGTAGAAGTCAAGCTGAGGAAGGGGTTCCCAGTTACAACCAGTCCTGCCACTTGCCTAACCTGAGAATTTACACAATAAAATGGTGAATAAGATCATTTCTCCCAGGTTTGTGTTTGGGACAAGGAAGATTATAATAGTGGCTGGATATAGAGGGTTAGGATCTAGAAGTAGAGGGGTGAGGGAGGCCCCAAAATTAAGGAAGCTAGAAACTCAAGGACCCACCTCTCCACTCCTACATCCAGCCACAGCCTAACTGGACTGAAATCGTGAACAAAAAGCTCAAGTTCCCACCACCACTCCTGAGTGCCATCCAGGAAGGCCGTCTGGGTCTCGTGCAGCAGCTGCTGGAGTCTGGGGTTGAAGCCACAAGCAATGGGCCAGGGGGGCCCTTGAGGAATGTGGAGGAAGCAGAAGACCGCTCCTGGAGGGAAGCTCTCAACCTGGCCATCCGCCTGGGTCATGAGGCCATTACTGATGTGCTGTTGACCAATGTCAAGTTTGACTTCCGACAGATCCATGAAGCCCTGCTAGTGGCTGTGGACACAAACCAGCCAGCAGCAGTGCGTCGCCTACTGGCCCGGTTGGAAAGGGAGAAGGGTCGCAAAGTAGACACTAGATCTTTCTCACTGGCTTTCTTTGACTCATCAATTGATGGTTCCCGCTTTGCACCCGGTGTCACTCCACTCACCCTGGCCTGCCAGAAGGACCTGTATGAAATCGCACAGCTACTTATGGAGCAGGGTCACACCATTGCCCGGCCTCACCCAGTGTCCTGTGCCTGCCTTGAGTGCAGCAATGCACGCCGCTATGACCTGCTGAAGTTCTCCTTGTCTCGCATCAACACCTACCGTGGCATTGCCAGCAGGGCCCACCTCTCGCTGGCCAGTGAAGATGCAATGCTGGCTGCCTTCCAACTCAGCCATGAGCTCAGGCGCCTCGCACGCAAGGAGCCTGAGTTTAAGGTCAGTTTTTCATTCTTCCCCCCACCTTTGGTTCCCCTTATCTGTTACTCCACTGGAGCATGGTTGGGCCTGTGATGGGTGTTCTGGGAAATGGAAAGCAACAGAAAGAGGAGGAGGCCTACTTTCTGTTCTCCGGAAACCCTAGAACCCCATTCTGAAGGGGATTCCATTCTGATGGCAGAGAGCAGTCACTAGACATGCTAGGGGAGCTCTATGTCTGAGGGAGGAGAGAGAACATACATAAACAGAAGGTGCAATGGCTCACATTTACAATCTCAGCACTTTGGGAGGTCCCAAGGTGGTAGTTTTGCTTAAGGCCAGGAGTTCGAGACTAGCCTGGGCAACATAGCAAGACTGTCTCTACAAATAATTTGAAATATTAGCCAGGCACAGTGGTGTATCCCTGCATTCCCAGCTACATGGGAAGCTAAAACAAGAGGATCACGTGAGCTATAATAGTACCACTACACCCCAGCCTGCATGTCAGAGGAAGACTGTGTCTCTTTTTTTAGAAAAAGAAAAGAAAATGGGCGGTGCCTGTAGCTCAGTGGGTAGGGTGCCGGCCACATATACCCAGGCTGGTGGGTTCGAACCCGGACCAGGCCTGCTGAACAACAATGACAACTCCAACCAAAAAATAGCCGGGCGTTGTGGCAGCTGTCTGTAGTCCCAGCTACTTGGGAGGCTGAGGCAAGAGAATCGCTTAAGCCCAAGAATTATTGCTGTGAGCCCTGATGCCATGATACTCTCTTAAGGGCAACATAGTGAAACTCTGTCTCAAAAAAAAGAAAGGAAAAAGGAAGGAAGGAAAGAGAGAAAAGAAGGAAGAGAAGGAGGAGAGGAGGGAGGAAGGGAGAAAAGGGAGGGAAGTAGAGGGAAAAGTAAAAGAAAAAGAAAAAAAAAGCAGCCTGACAGACTTGGAGGTGATGTTCAGTAATGTCTCTTCTGAGTACCTGCTATATGTTCCCTCCTGCAGCAAAGACACTTAAAGGACACTCAACTTCATTCATTGCCTATGGATGTACTAACAGCGTTTTCAAAGTCCAGAAAACAGGTCAGGAAAGTACAGCTGTTGTGTTCAGGGAAGACTCCTTAGAAGCAGCAGCATTAAGTTCAGCTACAGAAGTCGGTGGTTTAATACAAGTGAGAAGGAGCAGGAAGGTGAGGTGTGGCTACAGTCCAGCAAAGGCTCTCAGGTAGCAGAAGGCACTCATGGAGATGAGTGCAGGGGAGACCGTGTGCAGGAAAGATGGAGAATGCATAAAGCCAGCGGGCTTGGATACCACCACTCCAGTTCATCCATCACTTATCCGCTGATATCTCCTGTGCATCAAGCCAGACTTGGTCCCCATCCTCAAGATTACCATTAGGTGGGGGAACCAAAACAGAGACTTAGGAAAGGATGGCTTGTGCCATTCAAGCTGGGGGGAGAGCATGCTGCCCCACCCAGAGGCGTGGAAGGCTAGAAGAGTGAAAAGCCCCCCCTGTGCAGCCAGCAGGAAAGGGAGTTCCTTTCCGAAGAACTTTCCCTCCGTTCTCACTGCCACTCAAAAGGGAGACATAGCAAAATTATAATCCCCACATTATAGCAAAGAAGCTGAGGCCTGGAAAGGGGAAGAACTTTGCCCACTGTGACCACCAGAGGACAGTGCTGGGACTCAGACCTAGCTTCCTGATAGCCTAACCTGGATTCTCAGTAGAAGTGAGCATAGGATTGATAAAGTGGAGCCAAGAATTCCTTATCCATTCCTGCACCTCCCAAATTGTCAGCACAGGTTCTCATACAGGGTAGGTGCTCAAAAGGGTTAATTAAATGAGCACATGAAAGTCATAGGAGTAAAAGTAGGACAGGAAATGGGGACCAGAAAAGGGAAGTGCAGGGATGGGAGAGGACAGAGGGGTTTGGGTTGAAGTGACTTAGTAATGAGGTAGAGATAGCACCAGATAAGCAAAGTAACACAGGAGGTGCCTTATTATAGTAAGAAGGATAGGTGAGGTGGCAGAGAAAAGAAAGCAATGAGCCAGTGACACCAGATGTAGGAAGTGATGGTGCAATGGCAGGACAGAGGTGGCCTAGGCCTGCTGTTGGGGAGGTGTGGTCTGATTGAGCAGGCCTGGCACCTACTTTCCTATAGCCTGAATACATTGCCCTGGAGTCGCTGAGTCAGGACTATGGCTTTGAGCTGCTGGGCATGTGCCGGAACCAAAGTGAGGTCACTGCAGTGCTCAATGACCTGGGCGAGGACAGCGAGACTGAGGCCGAGGGCCAGGAGCAGGCCTTTGAAGAAGGCATCCCCAACCTGGCTCGACTACGACTGGCCGTCAACTACAACCAGAAGCGGGTTAGCTGGGCCCTGCCCTGATCTCTTGCCCTGACACCTCTAAGTGTCTCCCACTCTAATCCTAAGCAACTCCTTTTCCTGCTCTCAGGATCCTCTGAACCCTGATTCAGAGCACTCTTCATTCTAGGCCCTTGACCCTGTGGGTCCCAAAGCCTCCCTTTTTACCTTCTATCTAAGCCCCAAACCTCTTTCCTGCCCTCAGAAGACCTATTGCCCACCAGGAACCCACCTTCAGACCAGGACATTTGGGTCTTAGACTCAGCTTAGCCAGTAGCCTACTAAGTTACTTTGGTCCAGGCTTTTCTGTTGTTAGACTTCAGTGCCTCACTCTATAAAGCAAGATTAGACTAGATCTATCAGGGTTTAAATACCAAGTAGTTCATTTGGACACCTCCTACCTAGGCTAAAGACAGGCTTCCTTTCTACCCTCTTTCAGCCCCTTGTTCCTCACTCTCATCCTCCCTTAGATACCCTAGCCCACCAGGAGCTTAACCAAAGCTTTCCTTCATAATGGTCCCCCATCCCTGCCCCCAAAACAGTAAACCCCACTTTCCCTCTTCTCCCTTCCTTAACACCATCCAGGCTGGTGCCCCACATCTCTTAAAAAGTCAGGGAACCTTGGAATTCTGGGTCTTGGGTACTCAGTTCTAACCATCACTTTCTGACTTAGAACCAAAAATGTAGGATCCAAAGAGTCCAGGAAAATCTTGGAGTTCAGCTTCCTTGCTGATAGAACAAGGCCTAGAGTGGGTGGGGTCTGCCCATGGTCACGCGAAAAGCAAGCTGCCTTTCTCTTGGGGAACTTGATGTGGGGAGGAAAAAGGGGTAGGTCTATCTCAGTGACAGAGAAGTGAGGGTTGTGCACCCAATGTTCCCCTCCCCTCCCTGCCTGGCGATACCTCCTCTGCTCATGAGCCTCTCTGCTTAGTTTGTAGCACACCCCATCTGCCAGCAAGTTCTGTCCTCCATCTGGTGTGGGAACCTGGCTGGCTGGCGTGGAAGTACCACCATCTGGAAGCTCTTCGTTGCCTTCCTCATCTTCCTCACCATGCCCTTCCTCTGCCTTGGCTACTGGCTGGCACCCAAGTCCCGGGTATAAGAATAAGATTAATGATAACTGTCACTTACTGAGTACTTGTTTTATGCTAGGCTCTGGGCAGGGCACTTTGGGTATATAATTTTGTGAATGTTCACCTTAAGTAATTTGAGATGGCCCTGGAAGGTAGACAATACACATCTATTTTATAGAGGAGGAATCTGTGTCACAGGGAATAGAAATAATCACAGCTCCTTTTTGTCAAGGCTACATGATAAATTGCAGTGTCAAGTTTTAAACTGAGGTCTTTCTCCTGTTGACAGCCCTATACTCTCCTAAAGAGAATCCCACCCCAACTACAAATTCTTTGGCAGCCCTTAAAATATTTCCTTGCCAGGCATAGTGGCTCATGCCTGTCATCACAGCGACTTGGGAGGCTGAGGTGGGAGAATCACTTGAGGCCACGAGTTCAAGCCCAGCCTGGGCAACATAATGAGACCCCCCCCCATCTCTACAAACATTTTTTTTATTTTTTTGAGACAGAGTCTCACTCATTCGGTGGTTGAGTGCCATGATGTTATAGCTCACAGCAACCTCAAACTCTTGGGCTCCAGTGATCCTCTTGCCTCAGCATCCCAAGTAGGTGGGACTATAGGCACCTGCCATAATGCACAGCTGTTTTTTGGTTTTTTTTAGAGTGAGAAGGTCTAATTTATTTATTTATTTTTTTTATTGTTGGGGATTCATTGGGGGTACAATAAGCCAGGTTACACTGATTGCAATTGTTAGGTAAAGTCCCTCTTGCAATCATGTCTTTGCCCAGCTGTTTTTTAAAGACAGGTCTCATTCTTGCTCAGGCTGGTCTCGAACTCGTGAGCTCAGGCAATCCACCTGCCTGGCCTCCCGGAGTGTTAGGATTACGGGTGTGAGCCACTGCACCCAGCCCACAAACATTTTTTTTTTTTTTTAATTAGCCAGGCGTGGTGGTGAGCATCTGTGGTCTCAGCTACTTGGAAGACTAAGGTAGGAGGATCCCTTGAGCCCAGGAATTCAAGTCTGCAGTGAGCTATGATTGTGCCACTGCACTCCAGCCTGTGCAACAGAGCAAAATCTCATCTCACAAAAAAAACCAAAAGCAAAAACCAACACCCTACGTGAGCCAGGCATTGTGCCTTGTACTGGGGACAAAATGAAGAACAAGCCCTGTCCCTGTCAACCAGGCAAGGAATAAGAAGAAGAGTGATCCAGGAAGCAGGAACAGCATGTGCAAAGTTTTAGGGAGAGAGAATGTAAAGCACTGGAAGGAATTCTTTAATTTTGAAAGGAATTAAATAATGGGTGGTATGGGAGTGGGCAGAGGCCAGATCTCACAGAGCCTTATAAGCCATGTGAAGATGGAAGCAACTGTAGGGTTAATGAGGTAAGTGCCACCAACAGTTTTGTGTTTTGGACAGCTCTTTGACTGGGGGTGTGAAAGATGGATTGGCAGGTGGGGGCAGGAGTTAGGGAGACTGTCAGAGGGTATGAGAGCCTCTGGACTGGATTACTGGGTCATTTTATGAGGTGGGGACATAGGAGGAGAAGGAGCAAGATGGGATAGAAGATGATGGGTTCGTTTTTTTAATGTGGCTGAGTTTGAAGAGGCTGTGGGACCTCTAAGGGAAAGCAACTTTACCTCTGTGATCCTCAGTTCCTAACAGAAATGGGAAGAATAATGCCTACTTCATATGGTAGTGAAGGAGACAATAGATAGGGCCGGGCGTGGTGGCTCATGCCTGTAATCACAGCACTCTGGGAGGCCAAGGCAGTAGATTGCCTGAGCTCACAGGTTCAAGACCAGCCTTAGCCAGAACGAGACCCGGTCTCTAAGAATAGCCGGGCACCTATAGTCCCAGCTACTTGAGAGGCTACAGCAAGAGAATCACTTGAGCCCAAGAGTTTGAGGTTGCTGTGAGCTGTGAAGCCACAGCACCCTACCCAGGGCAACAAAGTGAGACTCTGCCTCCAAAAAAAAGGAGACAATACATAGTCTCATATATATTACATTCTCAGAATAGTGAGTGAGTCAGTCTGAGAAAAGGGTGTCAAATGCAGGTTCAGCGGTCCAAAAGGGCTCTCTGGAGGAAGGGACTGTACAGGACTGAGAGCCATGCTTTCCCTCCCTTCCCCAAAGCTGGGCCGCCTGCTCAAGATTCCTGTGCTGAAGTTCCTGCTACACTCTGCCTCCTACCTATGGTTCCTCATCTTCCTACTGGGAGAGTCCCTCGTCATGGAGACACAGCTGAGCACCTTTCGTGGCCGTAGCCAGAGTGTCTGGGAGACTTCACTGCACATGGTTTGGGTGACAGGTACATGAATGGGACCTTTTATTTCTGGCAGTCTCTCTTAGGGGCCCTCCTCACTGTTCTTCACAATAAGCACCCCAATGGGAGGGCCTCTGCTTCTATAGGTACCCCCTGAACATACAACCAGACCCTTCCCCATTACCCTCATCTGGGACCTTGCCCTCTGGGACTTTGCCCCCACCGAGCAAAGACCTCATTCTTCTCCCTCCTTGCCATTAGTTGCTACCCACTCTGGAGGTTCCTCCATCACATAAAAGACACTGGATTGGCTGGGTGCAGTGGCTCACACCTATAATCCTAGCACTCTGGGAGGCTGAGGCAGGTAGATGCCTGAGCTCAAGAGTTTGAGACCAAGCTGAGCAAGAGATCCCATCTCTAAAAAATAGCCAAGAATTGTGTCAGGCGCCTGTAGTTCCAGCTACTTGGGAGGCTGAAGCAAGAGGATTGCTTGAGCCCAGGAGTTTGAGGTTTCTGTGAGCTATGATGTCATAGCACTCTACTGAGGGTGACAAAGTGAGACTCTGTCTAAAAAATAATAATAGGCTCAGTGCCTGTGGCTCAAGCGGCTAAGGCACCAACCACATACATCTGAGTTGGCGGGTTCGAATCCAGCCCTGGCCCACCAAAACAGCCATGATGGCTGCAACCAAAAAATAGTCAGGTGTGGTCGCAGGCGCCTATAGTCCCATCTACTTGGGAGGCGGAGGCAGGAGAGTCGCTTGAGCCCAGGAGTTGGAGGTTGCTGTGAGCTGTGACACCACAGCATTCTATAGAGGGTGACATAGTGAGACTCTGTCTCAAAAAAAAAAGAAAAAAAAAAAACAAATAAAATTATGGTTAAGTCCATAAGTGGTATAGTTATGAGGACTACAGTTGAGGTTTGAGTAGGGGATACAACAGGCAGAAGGGGCCTGCGCCTGGGCCCAAGACTTGATCTATAAAAGAAACACAGTGACAAGAATGTCTGGCCACAGCAGTAGTTTGCCAATTATCATGACGAGCAATGACGGATTTCATTTGTATTTTTTGGGCAGAGGACACGTGGAGCCGAGTGAATGTCACCAGTAAGTAGCAGATTTAAGATCTGATGAATACTGAGAGCCTCATATGCCTCATGCTTATTTAGTGTAGCATGAATATTTAGTGTCCATCCATCCCTTTCTGTGTATGTTCACTTACATATGCTCTACTTACTTTCTTTGTTCAATACATCATGCAGGCAACCAGCTTATTTACACATAATGTGTAAGTTTCATCCATTCCACTGGTTTTCTTTTCTTCTACAGCAGAGTCAAGTACTCTCAAACAATTTAGCAAATACATTTTACAAGAATCCCCAGCTTCACCCAGCCTCTCTGGTCAGTCAGTAGACTAGACTGGTGGCCCTTTCCTCAGCTGTCCTCCTCTCATTTAGCTCTGGCTTAGCAAACTCCCAAGCCACCAGTACACCAAGTCTACTACTACACCCTGTACCAAGCTCATCAGTGATTCAGAAAGGAAACTGGGCCCAGAAACTTTAGGGAAAGAAAACAAGAGCAGCCCAAGAGAAAAAGTTTTTCATCCTATTATTTACTAAATATTTATTGACCAGTGCTGTGTGGAGATGAAACCAGTGTTATTCCTACCTTTGGAGGAAGAAAAGTCTTATAAACACATGAAGCAGAACTCATTTATTCATGCAGTAAATGTTTTCTGATGCCCTGTTGTGAGCGAAGCCTTGAGAATATAAGGATAAGTTAAATATGGTTCCAGCCATCCATTCAACACACATTTACTAACATGTACCCTACCCTCACAAGGTACTGTCCTACCATACATACACATTCACACTTGTCTCCAGGCCTTTGCACATTTGTGCTTTTATTTATTTATGTTTTGAGATGGAATCATACTATGTTGCCCAAGCTGGTCTTGACCTGGGCTCAAAAGCTCCTCCCACCTTGGCCTCTTGACTAGCTAAGACTAGAGGCACACCCCAGGCTACTCATTTACTTTTCCTAGAGCACTTTCCCCTTCTCACATTGCCCCTTGCCCTGGGCCCCCACTCACCCTTCAGGTCCCAGCTTAAGCATGCTTTCTTTGACATGCCTTCCTGGAGCCCAAATCTGAGTGAGGATCCTTTCCTAAACACTCTCATAACAGTCCCTGTGTTCCCCTGCCCAGTCGTAGCATTTACCACATTGTATTGTACCTACTTGCTTACTTGCCTGTGTCCTTCACTAGATCATAAACCCTGGGAGGACAGGGACTATGTCTTGCTGCAGGATCCCACTGGCACAGGGTAGGAGCTTAACAAATACTTGTTTAATTTGTTCTGGGCACCAGGGACAAAGAGACAAATTAGACATGGTCCTTGCCCTAGAGGAACTTCAGATTGGGGGGATGGTTAGGGTAGAGACAGACCCATGGAGAAAGCCTGCAGCACCCACAGTGATGGCATCACAGAGATAGGAGCAGAGAGCTGTGAGAGCACAGAACAGGGAGCAACTCACTCCACCTGGTTTAGGAAGGCTTCAGAAGGAGGCAATATGTGACCTGGGCCACAAAGGTGAGCTGGACTTCCAAAGGTTGTGGAAGGGGACTCTAGGTGGAGGGGACAATGAGTAAAAAAAGCACATAATTGTATCTAGGGAAAGAAAACAGGTTCAATGTGGCAGGGTCACCTGGCTAATGGGATCCAGCTCCCAAGACCCCCTACCAGCAGGTCTGCTACTGGGCCTCACTGAGACATGGGCACCCTGAGCAGGCTGATAATTTGGAGCCCCTTCAGATCAATACTCGTTAAATACTTGCCCAATATTTATTTTGTGGAGGGCAGGGAGAAACCAATTTAAATCATCCCTTCCCAATAAACAGCCTCTGCCAGTGTTGCTCAGGTGCTGAATATCTGCTGACTGACCATCTGTGCAGATCACACCAGGAAGGAACCTGCTTCAGTAAAGAGGCTTGTTTATTTTTACATAAGATCTCTTTGACCTGAATAGATTAAATGTTTACATTTCACTGACTTCACTCCATGATGTTTTAGCTCCCCACCCATTCAGAGGATCCCTCCTCCTCCCCCAACCATAATTTATCTCTGACTTAGAAGGAGGAGGACAGTTCCACCCCATCCTCTCCTGTCCCCCTGCAATCCTCCTTCAGGCTTCCTATGGTTTGAGTGCAAGGAAGTGTGGATCGAGGGCCTGTGCAGTTACCTCCTGGACTGGTGGAACTTCCTGGATGTGGTCATCCTGTCCCTGTACCTGGCAGCCTTTGCATTGCGCCTCCTGCTGGCTGGGCTTGCTCACGTGCATTGCCGGGATGCCCCTGATGGGGCTGCCTGCCATTATTTCACCACAGCTGGTGAGTGTCGCCCTGATTTGGTCTTGAACTCCCCAGTTTCTCTTTATTCTTGCCTTTTGGCTCTCAACTGCAGCCCCCATTCTTCCACCCTGCTCAGAGAGAAGCGAGTGGCGCACAGAGGATCCCCAGTTCTTAGCCGAGGTGCTCTTTGCTGTCACCAGCATGCTCAGCTTCACCCGCCTGGCCTACATTCTGCCAGCTCACGAGTCTCTGGGCACGCTGCAGATTTCCATTGGCAAGATGATTGACGACATGATCCGGTGCGTACTGTTCCGTTCAGAGCACACTCCTTTCCGATAGACTCCATTCAGCCTCCTTCTGAAACTTCCAGCATTGCTGAAACTATAGGCAAAAGTTGGAGTGCAAATATACATTTATTTCCCTGTAGAGAAGGTCTACAACTTTCACCTAATGAGATTAAAGAAGCCCATGACCCCAGAAAAAATGACAAACCACTGATAAAGAGCCCTTGGTTGGGTGTTCTGGTCCTAGTTCTGTCACTGTCTCCATGATATCTCTCTGGGCCTCAGTTTTCCCACCTTTGAGAAGCCAAAGCAGTAGATTCTGGGGTTCTTTTGGTTCCTTCCCACTCTGCAACTGCTCTACAACATTACCTGGTCTTCTGGGTACTTATCACCTAACCATGTTCAGCCAAACTTGGCCCTCCCCTGAGAATCCCCTGCCTGAAGTAGGACCAGAGTGGGTGTCCTTCGTGGGAAAAGCCCTAGTTATGTCTTTTAACAACTTCAGCCCAGTTAAGCTTAAGGGAGACCCTCCCACCCCACCCTGGCATTCGTCTAGCCCTCTCTGCTGCAGGGTAACTCTTTCTCACATTTGGCTTTAACTCTTCCGGTGATAGCTCCAGTCCCATAGGATTCTCTGACTCCAGCCATCTTATGCCATTCCTATATGTCTCAGCCTCTCAGTTGCTCCCTGGTGACTGGTCCATCCCCAGCTTTGACCCATTATTTCTAAAGGAGAGTATCTACTTGTTGCTACTTTAAATCCCTTCTCATTTCCCACTCCCCAATTTCCCTATTCTTCTTTTTTTTTTTTTTTTTTTTTTGAGTCACAGTCTCATTTCGTTACCCTTGGTTGAGTGCCATGGCAACATAGGTCACAGCAACCTCCAACTCTTGGGCTTAAGCAATTCTCTTGCCTCAGCCATCACCCTCATCCCTCTTCCCAAAGCCTGACCTCTCCCAAGGTAGAGACCTACTTTGATCCTTCCACATCCCACCCTCACCAGGTTCATGTTCATCCTCATGATTATCCTGACTGCCTTCCTCTGTGGCCTCAACAACATCTATGTGCCCTACCAGGAGACAGAGCGGCTGGGCAAGTATGCTGGGGCAGAGACAGAATGGGCAGGTGGAAAGTCTGGGACCTTGCAGCTTGGCACCTCTTCCTTTCCTCTCCCTCCACTATTTATTCATTCAATTAATTTTCTTGTTTGCTCATAACCTCATTGATCCATACTGTCATTCACTCATCTGTTCATTTATGCATTCGTTTATTCACTTATTTTCTCCCCAAACTTTTTATTCTGAAAAATGTCAATCCTATGAAAAAGTTAAAAGTACAGTGGACACCCATGTACCCTTCACCTTCACTGACTTCACTAATTGTTAACATTTTGCCACATTTGCTTGATCTATTGCTCTCTAGATTCTTTTTTTCCCCTTGAACATTTAAAATAAGTTGCTGTAAGGCTGGGTTCAGTGGCTCGTGCCTATAATCCTAACACTTTGGGAGGCTGAAGTGGGTGGATCGCCTGAGCTCAGCAGTTCAAGGCCAGCCTGAGCAAGAGCAAGACTCCTTCTCCAAAAAAATAGCCAGATGTCATGGTGGGCGCCTGTAGTCCCAGCTACTTGGGAGGCTGAGGTAAGAGGATCACTTGAGCCCAAGAGTTAGAGGGTGCTGTGAGCTATGACACCATGGCATTTACCAAGGGTGACAAAGTGAAACTATCTCAAAAATAAATTAATTGGGCGGCGCCTGTGGCTCAAGAAGTAGGGCGCCAGCCCCATATGCTGGAGGTGGTGGGTTCCAACCCAGCCCCAGCCAAAAAAACTGCAAAAAAATAAATAAATAAAATTAATTAATTAATTAATTAAATAAGTTGCCTTAATGCTTATCCTTGGAGGCAAAAAAAAAAAAAAAAGAGTAAGTTGCAAATATTATAACACTTCACCCCTAAATAGTTCATGTTGTCTCCTAAAAACATAACCACAAAAGCATTATCACACTTAAAAATTTAACATTGTTACTATAATATTTTACTATGCAGTCCTTAAATTTCCTGTATTGCCAGAAAGAAAAAATCAAGTTTTTATTTATTTATTTATTTTGAGACAGTCTCACTATGTAGAGAATGCCATAGCACATAGCTCACAGCAACCTCAAACTCCTGGGCTCAAGTGATTCTCTGGTCTCAGCCTCCCAAATAACTGGGATTACAGGTGCCTGCCACAATCCCCGGCTATTTTGAGAGACCAGGTCTTGCTCTTGCTCAGGCTGGTCTTGAACTTCTAAGCTCAAGCAATCCACCCATCTGGCCTCCCAAAGTGCTAGGATTACAGGTGTGAGCCACTGAACCCAGCCTAAAAATCAACTTTTTTAAAATCTAGTATCCAACCTAGGATCATGCATTACATGTTGTTGTTTATCTCTTCAGTCTTGTTTTTTTTTTTAAATCTAGGACCCTCCCCCATCTCTTCTTTGTTTGCTTGACAAATGAACTTTTATTTGCCTCATAATTAGATTCAAATGAAACAATTTTGGCAAGAAGACAACCTAGTTGGCTATGTGTACTTTCCATTGTATCACATTGGGAGGCACATAAAGTTAGTTTGGCTTGTTGGTGAGGCCA
Source organism: Nycticebus coucang (assembly GCF_027406575.1). Classification (NCBI taxonomy): domain Eukaryota; kingdom Metazoa; phylum Chordata; class Mammalia; order Primates; family Lorisidae; genus Nycticebus; species Nycticebus coucang. The sequence goes on along the minus strand of NC_069793.1, from coordinate 64,842,022 downwards.
ATTAGACTAGCAGACCTCTCTATTGAAAAGCCTATTTATTTATTTGTTTGTTTAGAGACAGTTTCACTTGGTCACCCTCAGTAGAGTGCTGTAGCATCTTAGCTCACAGCAACCTCAAACTCTTGGGTTCAAGAGATCCTCTTCCCTCACAGCCTCATAGTAGCTGGTACTACAGGCGCCCACCACAATGCCCAGCTATTTTTTAGGGATGGGGTCTTGCTCTTGCTTCGGCTGGTCTCAAACACGTGAGCTCAGGCAATCCATCCATCTTGGTCTCCCAAGTGCTGTGATTCCAGGCATGAGCCATGGCGCCCAGCCTGAAAAGTCCATTTAGTAACAGGGAGATGGGTTGAGACTATGTGACTAACTGTTCCTTCACAACTTTTACCAAGTGGCTTTAGCATCCATAGATTACTTTTACTTGAATCAGTTATAACTGGTGGGTTCAAGATGGTGATCTTCTACTTCTGCATTTTTTCTACACTTATTAGCTGGCATTCTTCTATACAGAAGTGCTTTCACGTGCCTTCTTCTTTTTCGACTATTAGTATGGACTCAAAAAGATTTTTTAAAATATATTAATCCATTACAGTCATTATTCTATTTGGTGCTCAGTTCTTCCTAAATATGGCCAGTAATTGATTCTTGTATTTGTTTATTCACTTATTCATTATTTATTGATTCATTTACTCATATTTATTTATTTATTTATTTTGGTATGGATTGGAGGGAAGAGTCATAATCTGCTGTCCTGGGTAGAGTGCCCTGGAATCATAGCTCACAGCAACCACAAACTCCTAGGCTCCAATGATCCTCTTGCCTCAGCTTCCTCAGTGGCTGAGACTACAGGGGCCCACCATGACAGCCAGCTAGTTTTTCTATTTTTAGAAGACAGGGGTCTCACTCTTTGCTCAGGCTGGTCTGGAACTCCTAAGCTCAGGCAGTCTTCCAATCTCAGCCTCTCAGAGTGCTAGGATTACAGGCAGGGCTTGGCGCATTCACTCACTTTTAAAATTCATTCATCTTCTTAGTCGTTCAGTCATTGTAGGGTTTTTTGTTGTTGTTTGTTTGTTTTTTGACACAGAGTCTCACTATGTTGCCCCGGGTAGAGTGCTGTGATGTCACAGCTTGTAGCAACCTCAAGGTCTTGGGCTTAAGCATTTCTCTTAAGCGATTCTCTTTTTTTATTTTTTATTTTTTTTGCCGGGGCTGGGTTTGAACCCACCACCTCCGGTATATGGGGCCAGTGCCCTACTCCTTGAGCCACAGGAGCTGCCCCCTTTTTTCTTTTTTATTTATTTTTTTTTTTTTTTTTGCAGTTTTTGGCCAGGGCTGGGTTTGAACCCACCACCTCTGGCATATGGGGCCAGCGCCCTAACCCTTTGAGCCACAGGCGCCGCCCTCTTAAGCGATTCTCTTGCCTCAGCCTCCCAAGTAGCTGGAACTACAGGAACCCACCACAATGCTTGGCTAATTTTTGGTGACAGTTGTCATTGTTGCTTGGCAGGCCCTGGCTGGGTTCGAACCCTCCAGCTCCACTGCTGAGCTACAGGTGCTGAGACAGTCATTGTAGGTTTTTTGTTGTCATTGAGTTCACGCCGATTTACTGACATCTTGTTTTAGTAGGTCCTGTCCCTGGCACTGAAAGCACAGATGGGAGAAATGAACCAGACCCATTCTCGTGGAGAAGATAGCCATGTGCTTAAATAAGCTGAATTTGAGACAAAGGAAGGTTTATGTTGAGGGTGTCTAAAAGAGGAAGCCCCTTCCTCTGTCTTGCATGGTCAGGGAAGGCTTCCCTGGGAAAGGAGAATCTGGACTCCACCTGGGAGGGTGTGGACTTCACAGAAGATGCAGGGCATTCTGGGCAGAAAAGGGACATATACCAAAGCAGGAAGGTATGTTTGGAGAATAGCGAGATGTCTTCTGTGGTTGTGATATGGAGAGAATTTCATGAGAGTTGGTGAGAGAGGGTAGCTGGGGCCAGGTCATGGAGCTCATGAGGATCTTGCTGAGAAGCTTGGTTTTCTCCAGCCGGCCAGGGTGCTCCAGGTGGCCCTCCAAGTAGTTTCCCAATGAAAAATTCTTCACGAGTGCAACTGTGTGACAATTTTACTGATGACGCTAAAGGATCCATACTGGGGCCTGTGGTGTTGGTCCAGGCTTTCTCATGGTTCTTTTTTTTTTTGAGACAGAGTCTCACTATGTCACCCTCGGTAGAGTGCTGTGGCATCACAGCTGATAGCAACCTCAAACTCTTGGGCTTAAGCGATTGTCTTGTCTCAGCCTCCCAAGTAGCTGGGACTACAGGTGCCTGCCACAATGCCCAGCTATTTTTTTTTTTTTTGATGTTGCAGTTGTCATTGCTGTTTAGCTGGCCTGGGCTGGGTTCAAACCCACCAGCTTCGGTGTATGTGGCCAGCACCCTATCCACTGAGCTATGGGTGCCACCCTTTCTCATGATTCTTTTTTTTATTTTATTTATTTATTTATTTTTTGCAGTTTTTGGCCGGGGTTGGGCTTAAACCCATCACCTCCGGCGTATGGGGCCAGCGCCCTACCCCTTTGAGCCACAGGCACCACCCTCTTTTATTATTTTTTTTTAATTTATTTTCTCATGGTTCTTAAAAGGCATCCTTGTTCACAGACTGGTTTTCGGCTGTTAGCTTAAAGGAACTGTGTAAGCCCACTGTGAGTCGTAGTGCCAGGGACAATAACTGCTCCTTCTAGCCTGCTTCCAGGCTGCTGTTGGTATCACTCCACAAAGGCAAGAGAAGGCTGAGCCCTCCTGGGCTGTCCATTCAGTGGTGACAGCTAATTAAATCAAAAGCATTTTTGCTAAAAATCTTGGGTTATGTGGTAGACATCTGGACTGAGGGTAGTCCTGCGTAGTCTGTGCTCTCATAAGGCTCTCTGTCCTCTCCCCTTTGAGACCAGCCACACTGGCCTCCTCTCAGTTTCTGAAGTGCCACCACACTCTCCAGCCTTGAGGAATACTCATTTCCACACCTCCTGCCTTTCACATGTTGATTTCCATCATCCTTCAGAGCTCAGCTTGAATGCTTCTCAAAGAGGCTTTCCCCAACCCCAGACTAGGTCATAACATCCTGTGATGCTCTGCATACAGAATGTTCAAATGTTGGTATAGCAGTGCCCACAATGTTCAAGTTTTGGTATTACAGTGTCCATCTCACCCCCCAAACATAAGGCCCTTGAAGACAGGGACTCATCTTGTCACTGACATACTACCCTTAGCACCTTTTTTTTTTTTTTGAGACAGAGTCTCACTATGTCACCCTCGGTAGAGTGCCATGGTGTCACAGCTGACAGCAACCTCCAACTCTTGGGCTTAAGCAATTCTCTTGCCTCAGCCTCCCAAGTAGCTGGGACAACAGGCACCCGCCACAACACCCAGCTATTTTTTGGTTGTAGTCGCCATTGTTGTTTGGCAGGCCCTGGCTGGGTTTGAACCCGTGAGCTCCCGTGTATGTGGCTAGCACCCTAGTCACTGAGCTATAGATGCAGAGCCCCCTTAGCACCTTTGACACCACTATGCACTCAGTAAATGTTGGTTGACAGAAAGAATAAAACTCAAAGCTCAGAAGTAGCAAGTGTCTGTATGGGCCAGGATCCTCCAAAGGGCTTCGTAGAAGCAGATTACCTTTGACTGGGTCCTAGAGGGTGAGGAGGAACATCTGGGCAGAGCTCAGGCTCCTCTCCCATCCCTCATTTCCTGCCAGTTTCAACGAGACATTCCAATTTCTGTTCTGGACCATGTTTGGCATGGAGGAGCACAGCGTGGTAGACATGCCTCAGTTTCTGGTGCCCGAGTTTGTGGGCCGGGCCCTCTATGGCATCTTCACCATCGTGATGGTCATTGTGCTGCTCAACATGCTCATTGCCATGATCACCAACTCCTTCCAGAAGATTGAGGTACATGAATAGAGGCCAGCTTAGCACAGGGAGAAGAAGGGAGAAAGGGATGGACAGGAAGAGGGTACAAGGAGCCAAGACACTGGGTTCCTGCTCTGCCTCCACTATTGTCTCATTTTATGGCTTTGGACAAGTTTTCCCCTGCAAAATGGGGGTCTTAGTGATGCTGTTAGTATCTCCAGACACCAAGTCTAGTGCTCTGTTCACTTTAGGGAGGGGGAAGGAGTACACTGTAGAAAAGTGGGTGGGTGGAGGAGAGGGAAAGGAAGAGCAGTGGACGGGTTAGGGTGGAGAGCAGCCTGGGCAGGAATTGATGTCAGAAGGATAAAAGGTAACAAGGGGAAGAGAGGAGCTAAGGAGGCAGGTGGGGAGACGTGGGTGATAGACAAGGATGGAGATTAAGTAAGGGGAGAAGAAAGGGGCTGGTGTGCTGGAAAACAAGAGATGTGAGGACTGGAGAAGGGAGCTGAGTGGGCAGGAGGGCCAAAAGCCCAAACAGTTCTTACACAGCCCCTACCTCCTTGCCCCCAGGATGACGCTGATGTGGAGTGGAAGTTCGCTCGCTCCAAGCTCTACTTGTCCTACTTCCGAGAGGGCCTGACCCTTCCTGTGCCCTTCAACATCCTGCCCTCTCCCAAGGCTGTCTTCTACCTTCTCAGGTGATGACCTCAGAGCTCCTACTTCCAACCCCCAAGCACTCACCCAGAGCACACCACCCAGCTCCTGCCCCCATTTCCTTAGGCCCAGTCCTCTAACTCATCTCTTTCATTGAAATCTCTCAGGAGAATTTTCCGGTTAATTTGCTGTTGCTGCTCCTGCTGCAAAACAAAGAAGCCAGACTATCCGCCCCTCCCCACCTTTGTGAGTACTTCACCTGCTTGTTATTGGTCTCCCTCATGCACTGTCTCGACTCTACATTTGTCTGCATGGCCCTGGCTTTTCTGTCCTTCCACGTGTAATCCCCACAGAGCCTGTTCCCAATTACCACTCCCTCATATGGCTTCTCTTTCCCCCTTTCTGCTCTGTCCATTTCCTAAATTTCCAACCCTGCGTCCCATAGCTTAAACAGAAGTCCTTGTCACACTCCTCTCAAGTGGCAGATGCCCTTTAAACTCCAGACCAACCTATTTGCCCCAAAGTGGGCCAAGACATGGTTGAATGTTTTTCAGAAAGAAACCTGTTAAGAAGCCAAGGGTGAAGTCCCCCAAACTGGGAAATTAGGAGGTTGACAGTGTTCCTGAGAGAGGAAGCCAGGCACCCAGGAACTCACTTATCCCTCAATGTCTGCTCCCTGATCCAGTCTGGCTTGGCGTGAGAGGCCTCTCCTTTTTTTTTTTCTTTCTTTCTTTTTTTTTCTTTTTGAGACAGAGTCTCACTCTGTCACCCTGGGTAGAGTGCTGGTGTCATAGCTCACAGCAACCTTAAAACTTTTGGGCTAAAGAGATCCTCTTGCCTCAGCCTCCAGAGTAGCTTAGCTGGGCCTTCAGGTGCCCGCCACTACACCTGTCTAGTTTTTTCAATTTTTTTTTTTTTAGTAGAGATGGGATCTTGCTCTTGCTCAGGCTACTGTCAAACTTCTGACCTCAAGCAATCCACCTGGATAGGCCCCTCCTAATTCAGACCTGTGTAACTGCCAGATTTGTGGGGGTTTCTCCTCCTAGCCATCACCCCACCCTGCTCCTCTCACAGTTGGCCCTTCCCCAGCTGTCCTGCTTTCTGGACTGCACTGGGAGATTGGGACAGACCAGGGTCTAGGCCTGTGGCCTTCAGGCCAGAAAAGTTGTCACAGACTTTGCTCTGGACCTTTATTGTCTGGTAGATAGGGTTGGAGATGGAGGCAGTGATTAAGGGAAGACTGGGAGTGGAGAATCCCCCCCACCCTCCTGTCTTCCCATTCCAGGCCAATCCGGGGGCAGGGGCAGGGGCAGGGCCTGAGGAGGGAGAGCGTGGATCCTACCGCCGACGTGTCATCAAGGCTCTGGTACAGCGCTACATAGAGACTGCTCGGCGTGAGTTTGAAGAGACCCGTAGGAAAGGTCAGTTGCCCACTTAAGTCCTCCCGATTCCTGTTCCTTGGTCAACTGGGATAAATGCTCCACCACAGACTCGTACCCTCATTCAGCTTGCATTTATTGAATATATGGCCCTATCCCACTCTGCTCTTGGAAGGGCAACCTGCACAAAATGGCTCCTTGTACTCAGTCACCCTGTGACCCATACAGGCATTCATTTCACTCATTTTATTTAATCAATCACTCATTCATGCCTTCATTTTTGTGTTCATTTACTCTCTCATTCTCTCCTTACTATTCACTCATTCACTTAATTCATTATTCATTCATTCACTTGTTCACCTATGTATTCACTTGTTCCATTGACATTCATTGCAATGGCCTCCTTTGTTCCAGGCCCTGTCTTAGAGGGAGGGGGAATTGTATAGAGCAGGGACACAGAGGAAGCTTTCAGTTTGTGGAGGAAGAAAAACTATCATGCATAATAGGCAGAAAGTGTAGCAGTGACTCGTGTCTGTAATCCCAGCACTTTGGGAGGCTGAGTTCGGAGGATCACTTGAACCTAGGAGTTCAAGGCTGCAGCTTTGGTCATGCCACTGTACTCTAGCCTGGGCAACAGAGCGAGACTCTGTCTCTTTTTTTTCTTTTTTTTTTTTTGAGACAGTGTCTTACTAAGTTGCCTGGGGTAGAGTGCCCTAGCGTCATAGCTAACAGCAACCTCAAACTCTTGGGCTCAAGTGACCATCTTGTCTCAGCCTCCTGAGTAGCTGGGACTACACCTGCCTGTCATAACACCTGGCTAGTTTGGTTTTTGTTTTTGTTTTCTATTTACAGGGATTGGGGTCTCGCTTTGCTCAGGCTGGTCTTGAACTCCTGAGCTCAGGTGATCCACCTGCCTCAGCCTCCCAGAGTGCTAGGATTATAGGCGTGAGCCACTGCACTCAGCCCAAGACTCCGTCTCTAAAAATAAAAATTAAAAAATTAAAAATTAGGGCGGCGCCTGTGGCTCAGTGAGTAGGGCGCCGGCCCCATATGCTGAGGGTGGTGGGTTCAAACCCAGCCCTGGCCAAACTGCAACAAAAAAATAGCTGGGTGCTGTGGCAGGCGCCGGTAGTCCCAGCTACTCGGGAGGCTGAGGCAAGAGAATCGCTTAAGCCCAGGAGCTGGAGGTTGCTGTGAGCTGTGTGATGCCACAGCACTCTACCAAGGGCCATAAAGTGAGACTATCTCTACAAAAGAAAAAAAAAAAAAAATTAAAAATTAAAATGCTTAGCTAAGAGAGACACAAATTGCAGTGGGAGCCCAGAGGAGAAAAAGAGCCTATCATTTTGAGAGGATCATGGAAAGGTAGAAGAATAGAGTAGCAGAAGTTGTAGGAAGAGGAAGAGAAAATCGAACTGGGCCTGAAGGTATTTGCTGGCTGATGTAGATTGGGGGGAGGGTTGACAGGGGCAGATGTACAAATCTCCTAATAACTTAAAAACTGTCCCTATGATTCCTCAACACTTTCCTTCTTTATGTCCCCTAAACTTACCCTCTCCCTACTCAGATTCATCTGCCCCAGATTCTGTCTACCTCCCTGATTATGAGTTCATCAGCCAGTCCCTCATTTCTTTTAGTCTTCTTCCTCAAGAACTCCAGACAGGGTGTCCTCTGTTCAGGGTACAAGTACAGGGAAAGCTCATCTTCTGAAAGATCCCCTCCATACTCTACTTCCTCCAGACCTGGGCAACAGACTGACAGAGCTCACCAAGACTGTATCTCGACTGCAAAGCGAGATAGCCGGGGTTCGGCGGACTCTGGCAGAGGGAGGGACACCCCGGCCTCCTGATGGTGCCAGTATCCTCAGTCGCTATATCACCCGAGTACGCAACAGCTTCCAGAACCTGAGCACACCCATCCCTGAGACTCCAGAGCTGACAGTGCCAGGGATTATGGAGACCCAGGTATCTTCAGAAACTGGGCTTCAGGACACTGGAGGGGCCAGGACTCCAGCTTCTGGACAGTCTGGCCCCTCTTCCCCAGCTCAAGTGCTAGTGCACAGGGAAATGGAAGCAGAGGGGGATGGGGATCTGCCCCAGGAGGAGAATATGGGGACCAAGGGTGGGTCCTAATGCAGTGGAAGGGACCTTTTTTCTGTTGCTAAGTATAGCAACCTAGATGGGTGAGGCTGGGTCACTTAGTAGGAGCCTATGCTGCTTTCTTGCCTCAATAAAGTTTCTGTTCTGGATATCAGATGCCTCCAGAGTGTGTGAGAATCTCTTGTCTTGATGTTTTGAGTTCTTCCCCTTTGTTCTCCTGAAATAGACCCTGTGGGAGCAAGGCAGAGAAAAATGGCTTGCCATGGGGTCCCAAGTATCTTGGGCTTAGGATCCTACTTTGGGCTTTCCCAAATCTTCAGTGGAAAGAGTTCTGGGCCAGAGGTAGGAGGCCTGGGAGGTATGAGGCCTGGGTTCAATACTAACTCTCTGACCTTGAGCAAGTTGCTTTATATTTCTCATCTGACAAATATGGCTGGAGAATCCATCCATCACCTTCCTGCCTCCCTGGTTGTTCTAAAGACCCTTTGGCTATTCCAACCTTGGATTTGTAAGTTACAGCGTGTGACAGGTCTGTGCAGGGGACCATGTCTAGGAGTGTTCAAGAAGTTACTCTTTTTAGTCGCCCAGTCCCTGAGCCTGGTAGGGCCCAAGCAGGGCAGATGATTCAGTGTCATGGAACAAACCAGTCATAAAATTCCATGTCTCCACATTGCAACACCGTTTAATCAAGTAACCATCACAGTACTTCCCTTGCTTATCCCAGGAAGTCCCCACTGCATAGTGGGGCTCCCTCAACCCTGCCGTGGCCTCAAGTCTTCCCATACCCTGGTTGGGGAGATGGCTGCTAGGGCTGGGTCCAAAACAATGTTCTTGCTTCTTGGGGCTGTTTGAAGCCCCCTTTCTTCATAAGAAGGTCACTAATTCCCAGGGCTCCTAAGTGGCAGGTGTTGGACTTTCAGGGCCCGGCTTCTGACAGCTGGAACCCCCCAGGGGCCAAGAACAGGGTCTTCCAGGAGAGCAGAGAGGAGGCCCCCTCAGAGGGTGACTCTGGCTGCCCGCCTGCTGGAGAGAGAAGAGAAGATGAAGCTGGGCCAGGAGAAGTCACGGCACTTGAGGGAGGGGCAGGAGTGAGACTCACCTGGTGCAAACACACAGCCCCATCTCTTCTCCCCTGCAACAGACAGCAAGGTGAGTCCTCTGTATGGCTCTCACATCCCAAATTTCCCTTCCCACCAGACCCTGGCAGGGACATTCCCCATCTCAGTCCTTCTTTCCCTTCACCTAAAGGCAAACTTCTGATTTACCTTCTTCTTTCCACAGGGAATCTTTCCAGATTGCCTTTCCATTCCCATTCCCACCCAAGCTCCAGTCACTGTCTCCCACCTCAGCACTTGAGAATAGCATGCGTGTGCCCTGTCAACACCAACAAGCTTCCCAGGTCTTTCTTCTCCTTTCCAACATCCTAAACCGGGTCTGTTTGGTCTATCAGACTATATAGCAGATGGACCCTTTTGAGAACATGTAGAATCATCTGAGAATATTCATAGATCTTGAAAACACTTTTAGGACTTGACAGAATTATAGAATAACTACAGCTGACATCTAGCGCTCAACTCCAATTAACCAAGTGGGTCACCTGAAGGCCCAGGGATTGCGTAGTGATATTTATCTGACTTATTCCCCTCCCACCAGTTCTGCTTCCCCCATGCATAGCTCACCACCCAAGTAGGCGCAGTTAAAGTGGCTGCAGGTCTGATTATAACTCCAGAGAGTCACTAGGCTCTGGGCTCTATCCTGGAAGAACCTGGTGACCAAGAAGACTTCATGGGGGGGAATCAGCACCTCACGCTCCTCAGGAAAGACAGACAGGGCCTGGATAGGGACCCCAAAGCAAGTCCTTAGAGAGAAGAGGGTGGCATTACCAAATCTGTGGGCCACCGCCTTATCCAGGGAGCTGGAAGCAAACTGGCCCAAGCGGACAGAGTCCCCCAGCCTCTTGGGTTCAAAGTGAAGGCTACTCACACCTCGGAACACTATCTCCCCAGATCCCCTGCTGCAGCCTCCACTGCCCCGCAGCAGCTGCAGGGCCCGGGTCAGGTAGAAATGTAGGGCCTTGAAGGGGAAATGCCTCATGTAGTGCTCCCGAGAGCCACCACCCGTCCTCACAGCGTGGTTCAGCTCCCAGTACAAGGTGTTAGATGAGTTGGTATAGACCATAATGGCTATTCCATGCTGGGCTTTGAAGCCAGAGGGCAGAGTGAGCCCTCGTCGCCTGCTCTCCCAGGCCTCCTGGGCTGCCTCCCAGGATTCCCGCAGCAGGGCATGGTGGGTCATCTCCTCCTTTAGCAGGGAGGCTGCCTTCACCTCCATCTCCTCTGAACAACCCACATAGGCATCGTCAAAGGTGTCTGGAGCCAGGCCCAGGGGCAGGATGGGAACAGCCTGGGCCTGTGGAGGAAGGGAGGAGCCACATAGGAAAGGGTGTCAGTTTAAAGCACTCAACAGAGGAGGTCTTGGGGCAGATAAACTCAGAAACACAGAATCTCATTTCTATGTCCAAAATATCTGGTATAACTGATTTGGCAAGAGTGCAAGAAGAGGCTTAACTAACACAGGCACTAGAGTCATATAGACATGGGTTCAAATCTTGATTTCCCCACCCACAAGCTATGGGATCTGGGGCAAGTCTCTTAACTTTTATGAGCTTCCAGTTCTCCATCTATGAATTGAAGTTATTTCCAATCTCACAGAGCTATTGTAAGGATAGCATAAAGAACTTCATTTCTGGCTCGGCGCCTGTAGCTTAGGTGACTAGGGTGCCAGCCACATACAACAGAACTGGCAGGTTTGAATCCAGCCTGGGCCAAAAAATAGCTGGGCGTTGTGGCAGGCACCTGTCGCCCCAGCTACTTGGGAGGCTGAGGCAAGAGAATCGCTTAGGCTCAGGAGTTTGAGGTTGTTGTGAGCTGTGATGCCACAGCACTCTACCCAGCCCCAGACTGGGTAGACTTGAGACTCTGTCTCAAAAAAAAAAAAAAAAGAACTTCATTTCTATACAACCTAAAAGGGGTCATCTTATCCTTAGAAAGGTTCCTACACTTGGCGACAGGTGGGGCTAGATGACTTCGAAGCAGTTTTCTTACTCTAAGATTCAAAATCCAGGTGATATGCAAATACATAGCCAATATCCAATTGCCTGACCCCTACCCCATTCTCCTCAGATACTTTTTCCCTGCCATCCTTCTGGAGGCCCTTGCAGGTGTCTGGCCACCACACCAAATTATTATCAGCTCTGAGACTTCTGAGTCCTCTCCTGCTTTGGAAACCTTTATCCCCAAACCTGGGGGGTGGAGTGGGAGACCAAGCCTTGGTCTGAGAGGAGCTGTCAAGCCCAGAGCACACAGGTGGCCCAACAGGGTTTGCCTAGGCTGTGCCTATGATGGGAGATGAGAAGTGAGTAAAAGGCTGGGGGTGTTTCTAGAGAGGGGTAACATGAATGGGAGCGGTGGGTGGAAGTGAGGGTTCTGGGAGGGGGGATGGGAATGTGGGGCTCCCTAAAGGGATGGAGGTTCCAGAGAGTAAGAAATTAAGAGCAGCAGCATTCTGGGGAAGAGTCCTAGGAGAGAGCTGCGGGAAGTCAGCCCATCCCCACACTTCTTCAGAGCCTGCTCCACAACCGACCCCTTCTGGTAAGATATGATTCCTGGAGTTACCTGCCAGAGGGTGTGGAGGCCAAGGCAGCTGAGGGCGATCAGCAGAGCAGCCAGCACCATCCCTGGGGGAGCTGTAGGAGGGCCAGGTCCGGATGAGAGTGACACCTGCGGCGGTCGGGCCCGGCTTCCGTGGGCTCAGATGAAGACCTGGATCCTTTCTCCAGATGCGCGTGGGGTCCCTGGTCCAGAACTGGGACCCAGGAGGGGCGTGGGCGGGACAAAGGGCGGGCCTAAGGGAGGGCGGGGCCTTGGATTTGATTGTCCCCCTGCACACCTCTGCGCAGCACCCAGTCTCTGCTCTCCAGACTCCTAAAACGCCCCCGCTCAGCACCTGTCCCCCATCCTTTTTGCAACGGTACAGGTGGGGCTGTATTGGCTCCGCCCGAGAGGGGTGCGGGACGAGGACCCACCTGGAGACTGCGGAGGCCGAGAGCAGGAAAGAGTGTTGACACTCGGGGCAGGCTGAGCTGTCCCCAGAGTCCAGCTAATAAACAAAGTCCCCGAGGCTAACTATAGCCCCCGCAGCGGTAACCCAACACCTCTCCTCCCCAACAACACACACGGGAGTGGGCGGGAGCAGTGGCTGGGAAGGGGCTGGAGGAGGTAACTCTCGTTCACAAGGACAGCGGGTTTCTCTAGGAACCTCTTTCGCCCTGAGCAAGGCCAGGGTCGGGAAGGAAACTTGTGAGACTTCGCTTCTTCCTCAGTGGGCCCTGACCCGGCCGGCCCCTGCCCCCAGACTGCTGGGACAGAGAGCCCAGCGGGGGTCCGGGCAGCCAAGGGGTCAACGCTCGGGCACTCGCTGATTTACATACAATTTGCATACGTCCCTCTTATGGGGTCGCGGGCTCCAGCATCTGAGCAGCGGCCTGTCTCTTCCTCATCTTTACCCTCTCCCCCTTCCCCTTAAGTGGGGTTGGACCAGAGGCAAAGCCCTCTGTCATCCTCAGAGCCCAGCCCTGTCCCAGAACCTCTCTCTGGATCTTCCACACTCAGGTCACCCCCTGTTTATAAACATTAGCCTCCCCGCCACCTCTCTGGGCTTGTCTATAAATAACTTGGCTTTATTTTGGAAAAGAGGCCATCGGAGCAATCAGTAAGCAGCTGGGGCAAGAGCTTTCTTACAGCCTGAGCCTGGCGGGACAGGGATATCACTCCTGCCCAGAGCTGATAGAGGACTCTGGAGTCCTGAATGTCAGGAATTAAGAGCTGCTGCCTGCTGGGGCTGGGGTAAATATAAGAGATTAGATTAACCCACAGGACTCCATCCTGCTGTGGCTCATTTACTCCAGCCCTGTCCCCTCATCCCTTTAGACTGTCAGACAAATAAAGAGTTTCCTCCATCTAGAACTCTGGTTTTTTCCCCAAAAATCCTTCCTATAGACCAAACAGGCAGGCAAACTCCAGGCTTGGAGAGGGTGAGAAGAGAGGTGGAAGGAATTAGATCCTCATAATCCTCCTAAACAAGAATGTTAGGAAAAGAGGGTTGTATTTTTTTTTTTTTTTGCAGTTTTTGGCCAGGACCAGGTTTGAACCAGCCACCTCCAGTATAGGGGGCCAGCACCCTACTCCTTGAGCCACGGGCACCACTCCATAGAAAAGAACTTTGAGACAAGTTCAGCCCGGGTCTGCTAAACAAACAAACAAAAAAGCTGGGCCTTGTGGTGGATACCTGTAGTCCTAGCTACTAGGGAGGCTGAGGCAAGAGAATCACTTTAGCCCAAGAGTTTGAGGTTGCCGTGAGCTATGACACCAGGGCATTCTACCGAGGGTGACAAAGTGAGACGCTATCTCAGTTAAAAAAAAAAAAAAAGAAAGAAAGAAAAGCCACAGTCACTCTACTGGTCACTGTTACTATGAAAAACAGCATTTGCCTACACATATTGCCTAGCCCCCTACTTGGAGAGACTGAGTGTTTACAGTTGTTTGAACGGAAGATACTATCTGAGGACAGCTTGGCCTGCTGGACCAAATCTACTGGGATCACTGTTTTATCCTCTCTTCACACAAACTTTGGGCAATTGCTTCTTCCATCCTAGCAGCTGGGACCCCTAAAAAATGCTTCAAGAGATGGAGTGAAATCCAGTCATTGGACAGGAGTCTAAGCATGGCAGATTGTCTCCCAAGATAATTTTGTAAATCAGGGCTGGAGCTGGGGACCTAGAACCCAGCTTCCTTAATTGGAATCTCTCCTCACACCTTAGGTGATTCTTGATGTTCACGTGAAAGGAATAAAATGTAAGGAGATGCTCCCTGAGGCCAGGAGCACTAACACCTCTTCTCTTTCTGCCCCCCTCGGCTGATGAAAGGGCAGGAACAAATCCAGCCAGGAAGCAGTTGCCCCAGCCTGGATCTTTGATGCATCAGCCCACATTCTCTGGCTTTAGGGATTCTGTTTGTTATGGAAAGAGCACTGGCCCATGTCTGACTGGGCAGAGGCCAATGTTCCTGAGCCTTGAGATGTCTGCAAATAGGAGGGGCAGTATCACATTTCTGAGCAGCTGTGCAGGGGAGGTACTTGGGGTAGGGATTGAGGATTGAAAGTATGAGAGAGAAATCTGTCCTGCCACTCTGGTGACCATTGTGGAGATCCACACCAGCTTCCCCACCTTCGACGAGACTTAGGTAAGGAGCACACCACCCTTTTTCTGGAAACCAGGTAGGAAAAGAGTTTTTTGAGGTTAACTTGGGGGAAGTAATGGAGTTTTAGGAGTCATGAGAAAAAGTTTCAGGGAAACTTTAATAGAAAAGTTTGGGATACCTAGGGTTTGGAGCCATTGGGAAGTTTGGGCTTCCTGGGGAGAGAGGTGGGGTCAATCTTCGGTGGGGGGAATGCTAGAAAGCCTGGATGCAGGGAAACTGACAAGAGAACTGCCTGAACAGGATAAAAAGAAGGAAAGGGCAGCTCCTTTGGGCTGTGGGAGGGGACTGGGCAGCATCTCCACTTCCTCCCCCTCACACCCAGCCCATCACTCTCCCCTAGTTCCACCTCCCCCCAACATTGCTCACCACAGTCATAAATACACCTTCTTTGCAGCAGTCTACATGTTAGCTGTGCTCAGACTCTCAGCAAACATTCTGTGGGCCTCACCTGTGCCTGGCCTAGGGCTGAGACCTGGGGACATAGAATGGGTCATATTTGGTCCCTGCCTTCAAAGAACTCATAGGCCAGGAGGGGAGACCGGCACACATAGGGCAGTACAGTGTCACAAGGACAGTGACAGAGGACAGCACAGGGTGATGTAGGAGCCCAGAGGACTCAGAGGGCTTCCTGGAGGAGGTGACTCCTAAGCTAAGGCTGGAGGAATGGGTGGCTAGGACAAGGGCATCCCAAGTACAGGGAAGAGGTGTGCAGAGCCACAGGGAGGAAAGCAATGGAGCCCCACTTGGACCAGAAGCCAGGCAGGGTGGTGGTCACATGACTGAAGCCTCAATGGAGGGTCAGGTCACAAAGGGCCTTGAAGGCCAGAATAAGGACATTGGACTCTGTCCGGAGGGATATGGAAAAATGTTTTGTGTTTGCTTTTTTGCATTTTACCCCCAGATGTGTTCTCATCTCCTCTTTTGTCAATTTTTACCTTATGAGGGTTTTTCTGAGATATTTTTCCAGTCAATTTTGGCACAGAGGACATATAAAAAGGTAAGGAACATAACAGAAACACTTCTCCCTGCTCTGAGCAATGGAGACAATGGAGGCGGGGAGATTGGAAAGGAGGCAGGTGCACATCTGAGCCAGGGCAGGGACTTGGGGTTGGGGAAAGGGAAGGAGAATCTTGGGACCCATGTTAGCATTAGTTGGCAAATGTGTGAATGTGCGAGTGGTTGAATGAATGAATACCCAGGTGACCATCACAGGTGATTGAGTGAATAACCAGGATGGCATATCACATGAAACTCTTGAAATGGCAAGTTAACAGGAACCATCCTGGCTGGGTACGCTTGCTCATGCCTGTAATCTTAGCACTCTGGGAGGCTTAGGTTGGCAGGTTGCTTAAGCTCAGGAGTTCAAGACCAGCCTGAGAAAGAGCAAGACCCCATCTTTACTAAAAATAAGAAAATTAGCTGGGCATCATGGCAGGCACCTGTGACCCCACTTACTCAGGTGGCTGAGGTAGGAGGATTGCTTGAACCCAGGAATCTGAGGTTGCCATGACCTAGGCTGACTCCATGGCACTCTAGCCTGGGAGTCAGGCTGGAGTGTGACTCTATCTCCAAACAAAAACAAAATAAAGAATCTCTCCCACAGAAAACAGGAACTATCCCGAGTGAGATTAAGCCTAAAGAGGAATTTATGCTGGGCAGAAAACAAAAACAAACAAAAAGGGCGGCACCTGTGGCTCAGTGGGTAGGGCGCTAGCCCCATATACGGAGGGTGGCGGGTTCAAACCCAGCCCTGGCCAAACTGCAACAAAAAAATAGCCAGACATTGTGGTGGGCACCTGTAGTCCCAGCTACTCGAGAGGCTGAGGCAAGAGAATCGCCTAAGCCCAGGAGTTGGAGGTTGCTGTGAGCTGTGTGAGGCCACGGCACTCTACCGAGGGCAATAAAGTAAGACTCTGTCTCTACCAAAAAAAAAAAAAAAAAGGAATTTATCACAAGGATATCAGGGTACCTCCTGGAGCCCAAGGGCCAGAAGCAAGCAGCCTCTAGAGACTGAGGAGGTGCCCTGCTCCCCCTGAGCTCTAGCTTCATCCTTCTAGCAGCTCTCTTTCCATTCTTCTTCTTTTTTTTTTTTTTGCTCAAGCTGTTGTCCAGGGTACAGTGCTGTTGCGTCACAGCTCACAGCAACCTCAAAGCCTTGGGGTTATGCGATTCTCTTGCCTCAGCCTCCCAAATAGCTGGGACTACAGGAGCCCGCCATAACACCCGGCTATTCGTTTTTTTGTTACAGCTGTTATTGTTGTTTTAGCTGGGCTGGGCTGGCTTCGAACCTGCCAGCCTCGGTGTATGTGGCTGGCGCCCTACCCACTGAACTATGGGTGCTGCCCCCAACCCTCTTTGTTCTCTCCCTGGGGACCTCATTCCTTCCCTGACTTCAGTATACCCATAGTTTGCAAGTGTGTCTTCTTATTATCCATTCTGCTACCTTTTTAAACAGATGTCTAAACCTGATCGTTCACTCAATATATTTTGTGAGCACTTGTATTATGCTGGGACTACAATAACACATATAAACTCATACGCACACATGTATACATATACCCTGTTTCCCCGAAAATAAGACAGTGTCTTATTTTAAGGTGTACTCCCAAAGATACGCTAGGTCTTATTTTCAGGGGACATCTTATCTTTCCTGTAAGTAGGTCTTATTTTTGGAGGATGTCTTATTTTCAGGGAATCAGGGTAGGTACAAAATAGCTCTGGAAAAATACATGTAAAAGTGATAGGGCTGGGTGGCGCCTGTGGCTAAAAGGGGTAGGGCGCCAGCCCCATGTGCTAGAGGTGGCGGGTTCAAACCCAGTCCCAGCCAAAAACTGCAAAAAAAAAAAAAGTGATAGGGCTGATGGTTCAGTCCTGGGTTTTGCCACCAAACAAAAAAAGAAAAAGAAAAAAGTGATAGGGCAGAGCTCAGTGGCTCACACCTATAATCCTACCACTCTGGATGAAGCAGGAGGATTGCTTCAGGCAAAGAGTTTGAGACCCTCCTGAGCAAGAACAAGACCGTGTCTCTACAAACAAATTAAAAAATTAGCCAGGGGTAGTGGTGCACCTGTAGTTCCAGCTACTTAGGAGGCTGAGGCAGGAGGATCACTTGATCCCAGGAATTTGGAGTTGCAGTGAGCTATGATGATGCCACTGTACTCTAGCCCAGGTGACAGAGGGATTCTCTTATCTTGAAACAAAATGAAAAAGAGACTAAATAAAAATAAAAACAAAGGGGCACAAGGAAACTTTTGGAGTTGATGAATGTGTTTCTTATTACCTTGACTGTGGTGATGCTAACATGACTGTATACATACTACTTATTTCCAAATTCCCTAAATTGTGTATGTTATATGCAGTTTCTTATATTCCCATTATACTTTAATGAAGCTGAAAAAAAAAAAAAAGAAAGACAAGCTGTGCAGGGCTGTGTTGGGAGAGGGATACTGTGGAGTAACACATAGTATAAGAACAGTGAAAGATGATGGGAATAAAAGAGGAGCTTCAACTTAAAAAAAACCTCTACTCTGCTTCTCTTGTGTGTTTCCATCTTAAAGATGGAGACCTGGGGTGTCACCTTTGATACTTCCTCTCTTATCTCCTCTCTGTCCCATAAGCCACTCTGTCCCTAGTAAATTCTACCTAGTAACCCTGGGTCCATCCTCACCGTCCTTCCTCTAGTCAGCACCCATGACTCGCTGTCCCCGCTCTGACCTCACAGTTCTCCCTCCCTACCCCGAGCCTCTGATTTGTTTCTTTTACAGCAGGGAACGTGAGATCAGAAATAAGGCAGAAAAGGGCGGCGCCTGTGGCTCAGCGGGTAGGGCGCCGGTCCCATATGCCGGAGGTGGCGGGTTCAAACCCAGCCCCGGCCAAATTAAAAAAAAAAAAAAAAAAAAAAAGAAATAAGGCAGAAAAGGACACAGTTGGCCCAGTGAGCTCTCGCTGTGTGCCGCAGAATCTCAGTGGTATACACTTATTCCCATGTTCGTAAGTCTTCAGTTGGCTATCACTTAGCTAACCTAAACCGGGCTTGGTTGGGCAGCTCTGCTTCTGGCTGTCAGTCTGGCTCAGCTGGGCCCAGGTCTATTCCTCATGTGTTCATTCTTGGGGCCAGGCTAAAGGAGCAGTTTCCAAATAGAAGACCTCTCTTGGTCTGGGTTTCAAGGACTTGGGTGCAATTAGCTTCTTGGTAAGGAAATACAAGGAAGGAATGGCAGAGTTAGAGAAAAGAAAAGGCAAATTAAAAAATGTGTTAATAAGCATGTAACCACTGCAGTCAACTGGGGCTTAGTCCTATTGGGGACCCTCTGTGGGACAGAGAATCTGACTTCCATCTGTCCTTGGTTGAAGGTTGTCCTTGGGAA
Organism: Nycticebus coucang; assembly: GCF_027406575.1. Classification (NCBI taxonomy): domain Eukaryota; kingdom Metazoa; phylum Chordata; class Mammalia; order Primates; family Lorisidae; genus Nycticebus; species Nycticebus coucang. The sequence goes on along the minus strand of NC_069793.1, from coordinate 64,823,312 downwards.
CATTAAATCCCCTGCACTTTTGGGCTGCCCCCTGGGTAATGAAGAAAGCCTCAGACAAGTGAAGCAGTAGAAGCCGTCAGGCTGCAGGAGAACCGTTCACTGCATGTGGATTCAGGTGGGCTCAGGGGATATGGAATGAGGAGTCAGTGGTGTCAGGCTCTTACCTGCATCCATATATCCAATCTCAGGGAAGTCAAGGGAATCTCTGATTGCCCTTGCTTGGGTCATACATAGAGTGGAGAATGCCCCACCTAAAGCCATGACTGAATTCTCCACAGGAAAGCAAGGATCTTGTTATAGCACCTCAGGCTTCTTTGGTAGATTTCAAGAGATTATAGAGAAAAATTCAAGTCATGTTTTGCTGTTCCATGGCGTTCCATCCTGGAACGGGTAGGAGTGTCTCCTGCTTTCCATTCCATTGCAGTGTCGTTTTCATTTCTATATACCCTGTGCTTCCTCTGGTTAGCTCTTCTCTTAAATACCACTCCTGCTACAAATCTGTTTAAGTTAGGCCCTTTTGGTTCCTTTCGTAACGTGCATCACATGCGGCTTGAAATTACCCACTCCAAGTCCACCTCCACTTCAAAAGATCGTGCTTGAGCTTAGGAGTAGGAGACCAGCCTGAGCAAGAGTGAGACCTTGTCTCTACTAAAAATAGAAAAACTAGCTGGGCTTTGTGGTGGGAGCCTGTAGTCCCAGCTACTCAGGAAGCTGAGGCAAGAAGATCTCTTGAGCCCAAGAGTTTGAGGTTGCTCTGAGCTGTGACACCACAGCATTCTACCCAGGGCCACAGAGTGAGACTCTGTTTCAAAAAAAAAAGGCTCGGTGCCTGTGGCTCAAGCGGCTAAGGTGCCAGCCACATACACCTGAGCTGGTGGGTTCGAATCCAGCCCAGGCCTGCCAAACAACAATGACAGCTGCAACCAAAAACTAGCCAGGCGTTGTGTCAGGCGCTTGTAGTCCCAGCTACTTGAGAGGCGGAGGCAGGAGAATCACTTGAACCCAGGAGTTGGAGGTTGCTGTGAGCTATGATGCCACAGCACTCTACCCAAGGCTTTGTCTCAAAAACAAAAACAAAACTTAAAGGATCTTAAAGAACTAGGGATGTGGATTTTTTTGTTAGTGTTCATAATTTTATCTTCCACAAATGACAAACTATAGATACTCAAAAATGAATGTTGAGTGAACAAGTAAGCAGGTTTTGAAGGAGGGAATATAATGAGTTTAGTTTTGGACATATTGAATTTGGTAAAAATCACTGCTAACCCCATCACCCAGAGAAGCCCATACCTCAAAGCTAGGTTGTAGATTGGCAATTATAGGATCTCACATTTGCAGATTGATAAACATATAGACACACAGAATCCCAGTGTCGTAAGAGTCACTGAACTATATCAACACTGGGCCCTCCAGAGCCAGAGGGGATGAGAGACCAGGGATGCTTAACCTAAATGAGATCAGGAGCAGAGCCATCACCACTCCGAAATTTATATAACATTTGTGTGAAGTTGCCTATATTCATTTTCTGAAGGGAGATATCAGCTTTCATCAGATTCCAAAAGATAAAGAACCACCAACAATATCACTATTTCTGTAAAAGAAAGAAAACAGAAATACCTGTGAATTTGTTTGTATATGCATAGATTTGGGAGGATACGGAAGAAAATGAGAGCACTCCTTGCCTCTGAGATGAGGTTGGGATTTAGCAACTGGGAAAAGAAAGCCTTTCATTGTACTCCTTATAGATCATTTAAAAAAAACATTTTTTTTTTTTTTTGAGACAGAGTCTCAAGCTGTCACCGTGGATAGAGTGCCGTGATGTCATAGCTCACAGGAATCGCAAACCCCTGGGCTTATGCGATTCTCTTGCCTCAGCCTCCCGAGCAGCTGAGACTTCAGGCGCCCGCCACAACGCCCGGCTATTTTTTTGTTGCAGTTTGGCCGGGGCTGGGTTTGAACCTGCCACCCTCGGTATATGGGGCCGGCGCCCTACTCACTGAGCCACAGGCGCTGCCCCTTGAAATCTTTCTTATAGAAATATGCAAATAGAATTTTTATATATGAATACTCACTGTAATATTATATGCAGAAGGTGCTCCTAAAAGAATACAGATTTTTTTTTTTTTTGAGAGAGAGTCTCACTATGTCACCTTTGGTAGAGTGCTGTGGCATCACAGCTCATAGCAACCTCAAACTCTTGGGCTTAAACCATCCTCTTGCCTCAGTCTCCTAAGTAGCTGGGACTTACAGGTGCCCGCCATAATGCCTGGCTACTTTTTGGTTGCAGTTGTCATTGTTGTCTAGCAGGCCCAGTCTGGGCTCGAACCCGCCAGCCTTGGTGTATGTGGCTGGCACGCTACTCACTGAGCTACAGATGCAGAGCCAGTATACACATTTTTTTAAATTTTTACTTTATTTTTAATTTTTTTTAGTTTTTTCTTTTTTATTAAGTCATTTGTACATAGATCATAAATACATTTATGCCATTATGGGGGAAGGGGAGTATACACATTTTTGAAAAGGAAAAAATTGTACTAAATTTGTAACACTCAAGTCACGTTTAACATCTGCAATTACAAGAGGTGCTCAACATGACTTGTATTTATATTTTGTTAAAGGTATATACTGAGTATTGCCAATTTTTTTTTTTGGCCGGGGCTAGGTTTGAACCCACCACCTCCGGCATATGGGACTGGCGCCCTACTCCTTGAGCCACAGGCGCCACCATGAGTATTGCCAATTTAATACAGTTTTAAAATGTGTAGACATTTTTTGGCACCCTCTGCATAGTATTTAAAAATTAGGGAAAAGCCTAAGTGTATATCAGCTATGAAATGGTTAAATAAATGATGGTTAACTATACCATGAAATACACCATGCTGCCATTATAGTGAATACGGTAGCTATCCATGAGCTGACCTGGAGGGAAGTCCATTATATATATATCTTGTTTCCTGGGGAATGTGTATGCGTAAGCATGTTTCCTTTTTCTTTTTGAAAAAATGACAATAAAAACAAAATAGGCTGCGTACCTGAAATTATGTGTGTACATTTAAATGCTGCATATTATTTACATATTCTCAGAAAAAGGTTCCAAAGGACCCTGCTATCATAGGCCAGCACCCTCCACTGGCAGGCAAACAAGAGTGGGGAGGAGGAGGAGGAGGTGGAGAGAGAAAGAAGACAGTGGACTTGGACTTTGTGATTCATATGCTTTTCTGTCTCCACAACAAGCAAGCATTACTTACATTATTACAAATGAACAGAAAAAAGTAAATATTCAACAACAGCAGCAGCACTGACTTAGAAACTGTTCCAATCTTGATCCAATGCTTGGACACCTTCATTGAGCCACTTCAGGCCCTCCAAGTGGCTACCCACAGGGTACAAGACACTTGTGGTTCCCTCCGCTTCCGCTTCCCTTGGGGAAGTAGGTGCCCTCTGTACTCTCCGGATGCTCCCCGAGTCCCTCTTTCCCCAGCACCCTGAGAATTTTTTGTTTTGAGTCAGAGAGCAGAGGGGGTTTATATCTATCCCTCCCCAGAAGTAGTTCAGGGCTTAGAGGAAGAGTCCTCCATCCACAACAGGACTGAGGGAGAGAGTGGCACCTCTGGACCCCAGGCTCTGCTCCATGACTGTCCCTGAAGTCCAACTATGGCTGTACCAGCTGACCGCTCCTGAATCTGCCCACGCCTCTCCCTGTGGAGGTCAGTTCATGACTGGCCCCGTCTCCAGCATTCCTACTTGGAAGCTCTGCAAGACCACAGGACACGTCTTTCCCTCTTCATGTACTCAGAGTTCCTACCTCCAATACTTTTGCTTTTACCGTTCCTGCTGCTCCTAACTCCTTTCCCACTCCAAAGCCCAATCTCTTCTGTCCCAGTCTCCACTTGCTGACCTTTTATTTCCCTTTCATCCTGAGAGATCCTGTTCACATATTACCTCCTCCAGTAAGTCTCCCATGTTCTCTCCAGCAAGAAGGGTTTTCTCAGGCGGCGCCTGTGGCTCAGTGAGTAGGGCGCCGGCCCCATATGCCGAGGGTGGCGGGTTCAAACCCAGCCCTGGCGAACTGCAGCAAAAAAATAGCCGGGCGTTGTGGCGGGCGCCTGTAGTCCCAGCTACTCGGGAGGCTGAGGCAGGAGAATCGCGTAAGCCCAAGAGTTAGAGGTTGCTGTGAGCCATGTAATGCCACGGCACTCTACCAAGGGCAGTACAGTGAGACTCTGTCTCTACCAAAAAAAAAAAAGAAGGGTTTTCTTTCTCTTCTGAGCTTCTGTATCTATTTTTTTTTTTTTTTGGCCGGGGCTGGGTTTGAACCCACCACCTCCAGCATATGGGACCGGCACCCTACTCCTTGAGCCACAGATGCTGCCCAGAATTTTAGAATTTTGACAATGTCAGGTTTTTTTTTTTGGCCGGGGCTGGGTTTGAACCCGCCACCTCCGGCATATGGGACCGGCGCCCTACCCGCTGAGCCACAGGCGCCGCCCTGTATCTATTTTGTGACTCTGTCAAGAACTGGGAATAGCACAGACTAAGTATCAGTTAATTTTTATTAAACTATTCAGATTAACATTGCAATTTTCCAGATGAGAAAACTGAAACCCAAAAAGAGACAGCACCTTTCCCAGGGTCACCTCCAACATGCAGATTCCTGCTGTGATATCTTTGTTCCTTGTGTCCATGGGCCTTATGGAAGCACTTCAGGTATGGTTGTTCTCCACTGCCCAGGCAGGGAGCTGAGCTGTTGGCTTTCTCTGAACTCTGTAAAGAAGAATTGAGGGAGGAAATAATGCCTGATCTTTCCCTTGGGGATCACTCAGTCCTGGGGCACAGCCCCAGATGCTGGTATTGGCGAATTTGCAGCCAGTTTTTCCTAATCCCCCCCTCAGTGGAAGGAGAGCTGGGTGGTAGGGGTTCCATTCTCTTGGGTCCATCCTCTCAGTCCTTGCTGCTCCAGCCCCCTCAGGCCCAGAGCTACCCCATCATACGAAGAGAACTCTTCTCTCAAGAAATGCCCCTGGACATGGCCCTGGCCTCCTTTGATGACCAGTATGCTGGCTGTGCTGCAGCCATGACAGCTGCTCTACCGGATCTGAACCACACAGAGTTCCAGGCCAACAGAGTGTATGCAGATGGCTGGGCACTGGCAAGCAGCCACTGGCAGGAGCGCCGGGCCTGGGGACCAGAGTGGAACCTCAGCCCTACACCTCTGCCCCCACCACCCCCAGGCTTCCGCGATGAGCATGGAGTGGCCCTCCTGGCCTACACAGCCAACAGCCCCCTGCACAAGGAGTTTAACACAGCTGTGCGTGAAGCAGGCCGCTCGCGGGCCCACTACCTCCATCACTTCTCCTTCAAGACGCTCCATTTCCTGCTGACTGAGGCCCTGCAGCTGCTGGGCAGAAACCAGCATCTGCCCCGGTGCCGCCAGGTGTTCCGGGGGGTACATGGCCTGCGTTTCCGGCCAGCAGGGCCTGGAGCCACTGTAAGGCTGGGGGGCTTTGCTTCCGCATCCCTGCAGAATGTTGCAGCCCAGCATTTTGGTGAGGACACCTTCTTTGGCATCTGGACCTGCCTTGGAGCCCCTATCAAAGGCTACTCCTTCTTCCCTGGAGAGGAAGAGGTGCTGATTCCCCCCTTCGAGACTTTCCAGGTGATCAATGCCAGCAGACCCACCCAGGGCCCTGCCCGCATCTACCTCCGGGCCCTGGGCAAGCACAGCACATACAACTGCGAGTATATCAAAGGTAAGGAGGGCGCGGATGGGTCAGAAGGTGGGCTTCTCCATCCTGGAAGGCCTCTGGCAAACCCAAGCCCTATCTGCCAAGCTCCAGCAGACACATACAAACACCAGCAGGCGAGGAGGATCCAGTCACGCAGCCCCCACCTTCCATCCAAGGGGAGATATAACCTTCTGAAGGTATCTGGCCACTTGTCTGCTAGGAGGCTGACGAGGCTTTCCTGACCATAGCAAGGGTCTTTGGCCAGCTGAGGGGCCAAGCAGCCCTAGTCAGACTTTTCTCCTGGCTGGAAGTTGGAAGGGAATTGTTATCCAGCCAGTATTGACACCTAACCTGCTGTTGCCAGGAATAAGCATGAAGCCCCAACCTTAGTTTCTGAGAAAAGTGCATTAGATGGACTAGAAATTACATGCTGTGGTGTGTGCTGGGCAGGGGTGGCCAGGGTAGTGAGTCAGCAGCTGGGGAATGTGCCCCTGAGGCCATGCTTGGGCTGTAGTCAGGCAGGTGTTGGGTTCTCCCCCTGTCTATCCCCTGGTGAGGATGGGTCCAGGTTCTTTTTTTTTTTTCTGTAGAGACAGAGTTTCACTTTATGGCCCTCGGTAGAGTGCCGTGGCCTCACACAGCTCACAGCAACCTTCAACTCCTGGGCTTAGGCGATTCTCCTGCCTCAGCCTCCAGAGTAGCTGGGACTATAGGCACCCGCCACAATGCCCGGCTATGGGTCCAGGTTCTTAATCTCTGAGGGGCTCATGGGGGCTTCACTGTTCCGAGCTTTGGGAGGCTTGGTTTTCACAGCTAGAGGCAGGTAGTTTTGGCTGGACTTTGACCAGGGATAAAATAGGACAAGGTCTCATGTGGCTTCAGTTCCCACCTTGGACAGCATCAGGAGTGTGCAGGAGTTGAGGGGAAGTGAGGGAGACAGGGAGACATGTAAAAAACACAAACCATTCCCTCTTTGGCTGAGACAAGGCATGGGAGATGGACGAGGAGAAGTGGGTGTGGCAGGGAGGCAAAGTCACAGGCCAAAGGAACAGAAGTGCCCCAGAATGAACTCTGATTTTGATGGCTGGCTCCCTTTTGGCCCTGTTGCTCGTGGGTCAAGTCAAACCTAGTCAAGGGGGTCCCACCGTAAGGGAGCAGGATTAGGGAAAAATGCACCAGTTTTTCCTAACAAGTTAGGACTGAGCCACCAGGACTATGATGTCCCTTCCTGTCTGGAGAACTCTTGAATCCTGAGAATTCTTTACTGTTCTTTTCTACAGATAAGAAGTGCAAGTCTGGACCCTGTCATCTGGATAATTCAGGTAAGAGCTGCAGGCAGTTGTGGGACTCAGCGCAAGGATAAACAGGTTGCCCTGGGGTTGGGCCCCTCACCTGGCTTTTCCCCTCATAAGAAAAACAACCTCCTTAATCAAACAAAGTCAACTCTTTGTCCTTGACCTGGGCAGAGTATCATCTGGTTGGTGGTGCCCGTCTCATTTCAGCCAGGGACAAAGCAGCGCCTTACTTATCCTATCTTGGCTTCTGGTATGTGCCCATGCTTGGTTCATGCCTTGGACATATGGATTGCTGCAGCGGAGGGGACTCTCTAAATCAGGCACCTGTGGGGTTGCCAGTCTTGCCTGGACATGGACATGTGGTAGGGGTAGTGGTTAGAGGAACAGAGACACCTGCTCTCCAGTCTGAGTTTCCCCCTCCCTCACAGAAAGCCACTGATCAGGCCAAGAGATTCAGACTGCTCCCCACAAGGTCCTCCCATGGGTCTTCTCCTTGAGCTGCAGAGCCCACTGTCTGTTGCTGCCTTCAGGATTCCCTTGGACCCACCTTCAAAGGTTGAGACCAGGCCTTGGATGCTGGAGGCCTGGGCTCTAGTCCAAGCTCTGCACTAACCTTCTCTATGACCAATTCATCCTTACTCTGAGCCTCAGTTTCCCCACTATATATAATAAGAAAATTGAACCAGATGATCCCCAGGTTCCTCTCATCTGTGACTCTTCTCTTCCCTTGAACACCCGCTGTGCCAAGACCCACCTGAGCCACCACTTCTCACAGCAGGAATAGGCCATTTCCAGAGAAGAAACAGGAACTCCTTGCCAAGCCTTGGTCTCTCCTCTATTAATCCTTACCTCACTCCAGTGGTGGAAATATCATCAGGCTGTTCTACAGATGACAGAACTAGGCACAAAGAGGAGCCACAAGCAGCCCTATGCTATGCTGCTAGTAAGGGGTGGAGTCCAGACAGCCTGGCTCTATAGCCTCACTCCAAAACACCACACCAGGGTGGTACCCAGCACTCCTCAGAAAGCATCTAGTTTCATCTTTACCATACTTTATAGTAATGTACAGTATCCATACCTCATTCTGTGATAAAGTGAGAACTAGAGACAGAAGTGACTTGCCCAAGGGGACAAAGTGCGTTAGTGGCACAGCCAGGACCAGAAGCCAGGTCTCTAACCTCAGACATCTTCTCTGAGTTCTGATGGTGCAATTTCAGGTACTGGAGAAGTTTAGAATTCCACCCAGGTTTCGGGTCAAGGAGCCAAGTTCAGCATGACCAGATCCCACTCAGGTCTCTGCCCCATGCTCATTTGAGTCAACAGAATGCAGGGGGTCAGACCCACAGACCTCCCGAAGGGGAAGTAAGACTCATTGGTCTCCCCAACTCTGTTAATCTGCTTTCCTAAATTATGTGTTTTTTTTTTTTTTTTTTTTTTGGTTTTTGGCTGGGGCTGGGTTTGAACCCACCACCTCTGGCATATGGGACCAGCGCCCTGCTCCTTGAGCCACAGGTGCCGCCCCCTAAATTATGTTTTAAAGCCAAAGTTTAGTAGTGAACTGTATATGAACTGTTAGTAAGTTCTGATAACCCATTACCATGGAGCACTCCCTCCCTAAATTATTATTATTATTATTTTGAGACACAGTCTTATTTTGTTGCCCTCAGTAGAGTGCCATGACATCATCATAGCTAACAGCAATCTTAAGCTCTTAGGTTCAACCAATCCTCTTGCCTCAGCCTCCCAAGTAGCTGGGACCACTGGTGCCTACCACAACCTCGGCTATTTTTTAGAGACAGGCTCTTGCTCTTGCTTAGGCTGGTCTCAAACTCCCGAGCTCAAGCAATCTACTTGCCTCGGCCTCCTAGAATACTGCATATTACAGATGTGAGCCACTCTGCCCAGCCTCCTCCCTAAATTCTTGATCTCCATCTGTCAACTGTCAATTTGTGTATCAGTCTTTCCAGCTCACACTGCCAGTGTTTCCATCTTGTATCTTCATGCCCTCATATAGCTTCTAAATCAATCTCTTTCTCTCTCTCTTCCTTACAGCAATGGGCCAGGGCTCCTTCTCTGTAGCCTGGTCCCTGCCACTGCTACTCTGGTTCCTCGTGGTGAGGGCCTTTCCAGAGAATCCAGGCCTCCTCTGACCCATCTGACACTGAACAGCCCTGCCTGCTGCTGCCTGCCCTTAGGATATTGGTCATGTGTGTGCTTTAAGTGTAGCAAATTTCTCAGGCAAATGTACCTGCAGGGAACTCTGGGACCTTTCCTAGAGCTGCTGTGGAGAAACAGGAAAGAATTTTGGGACTGAACCTTACCCTCTGAATAGAGTGAGGGGACTCCAGGACAGGCAACATCTCGCTTGGAGACAGAAGTGACTTCAGCTCATTTGGCGGGTAATGGAAGGAGGAAAGCATTTGGTCATGGTACTTGCTGGTTTTACTCAAATGCCTCACATGTCCACTTGGAAAGCTCCTATTCACTCTTCCAGGAGCCTTCTTGACCTCCCATGGGGCTGAGTTAGGTGCCTCTGTGCTCCCCAGGTCCTAGATGTCCTCGTGTCTATGTCTGTCTGCCATGTCATACTGTGGGCTTCCTGGGGGCAGGGACTAAGGTCTGAGGCACATAAGTAGCGCCAAGAAACGTGTGAAAGTCAGAAATGAACAAATACCTGGGAATGCTTCTTCTGTGCATTGCCTCTACTTTGGGTGCCATCAAGCTCTGAATTCCTGCATGTGGGAACAGGGTGGACTTTACCTAACTCCAGAGCACAGAAAGCAGGGGAGAGAGAGAATAGAGAGTTCTGGGCCCTCTACCAGGTTCTCAGTCAAATCCCATTCATTTTCTTGTCAGAAAAGATGTAATTTCAGTTCTAATCCATGAACCCTAAGTTCTTCTCTCTAGAAAGACTGACCTGGATCTCCAACTTCTATCACCAGGCGCCCCAAGGGCAAAACAGTACACCAAGGGGCTGCTAGCCACACACTTCCTTTATTATGAGTTGGGGTTTTTTGGCCAAAGGTCTACATAGCCACTTGCTCTGAAAACTAGACTAAGAAGCCCCTTTCCTGAGTCCCTAGGCAGAGATCGGCAAGACCAGGTCCCTACAACAGGAAGACAGGAAATATGACAGTTCTGTTTCTTATATAATGATCAACACTCTCCCTACTAAGAGCTCTAACACCCAGCGTGGACATTTAAATCCATGTTTCCAGGACTGTACTTTATTTTTGGTTTTGTTTTTGTGACAGTCTTACTCTGTTGCCCAGGCTAGAGTGCCATGGTGTCAGCCTAGCTTACAATGACCTTAAGCTTCTGGGTTCAAATGATCCTCCTGCTCAGCCTCCTGAGTAGCTGGGACTACAGGGATCCAGCACAAAACCAGCTAATTTTTCTATTTTTTTTGCAGTTTTTGGCTGGGGCTGGATTTGAACCCGCCACCTCCAGCATATGGGGCCAGCACCCTACTCCTTGAGCCACAGGCGCGGCCTAATTTTTCTATTTTTAGTAGAGATGAGGTCTGGCTTTTGCTCAGGCTGGTCTTGAACTCCTGAGCTCAAGCAATCCTCCCTACTCAGCCTCCCAGAGTTTACAGGCATGACACATTGTACCTGGCCCAAGACTTTACTTTGATATTGACCTTCTTTTTTTTTTTTTTGTGGTTTTTGGCTGGGGCTGGGTTTGAACCCGCCAGCTCTGGCATATGGGACCGGCGCCCTACTCCTTGAGCCACAGGCGCCGCCTGAAATTGACCTTCTTAGAGTTTCTTCTCTTTTGGAATTAGGGGAGTGTTAGGCTCTGGAATACTCTCAATTTTAGGGTATGCAGACAATGAGTGCTTCTACATGGATAGTGAAGCAGTAGCTCTGGTCCTGAAAAGAGGGTGTCCCAGGCTCTCAGGAGGAGTGGGGAGTTGGTCTATCAAAGGACCCACAATCACCTGGCCTTCTGGAGGTGCTATGGCTACAGAAGATCATTGAGACCTAGCCCCACCTCTTACAGGGCCTGGACCAGCACCAGGAGGCTCATGACCAGGGCCATGGTGAAGAAGATGCCCAAGAAGAAACGGTCCATCACACGGGCCAGACGCTTCCAGTCCTCATGGCGGCGCTGGGCAGCCCGGTGGCTGCGGAAGGTGTTGGCAATAGTGGCTACATGGTGCAGCAAGGCCTCCTGGCGGCACAGACACTGTGGCTCATGGCAAGGGCCTGCTTGGGGATCAGCCCCTCCCTCAGGAGGCTGGGGGCTCAGGGCTGACTCAGGTGCCTTGAACTGTCCACAGGGCTCTCCTCTTTCCCGCACACACAGGCCCCGTGCCAGGTGTCTCAGCAGGAGGGCCTGAGCCCAGGCTGGCACTGGGCGGGCACTAGGACCACAGTAATGTAGATTCATGATAAGGATGGTGAGTGCCGTAGAGAAGGTGACCATGGTCATAGTGGCCATGTAGTACTTCCCTGCAAGAGAAAGCGTCAATAAGGCCCAAAATAAGAACCTGTGTGTCCTGGACTTCCCAGCCACCTCGGCACAAATGGGGACAAGTCCACCATGAGGCTCTCAGTACCCTCCAAGCCCAATGGAGGATGCAGGAAGAAGGTAAGGGCCAAGTTCTCCCCCACTTCATTCCTACAAATGGGCTGTCAGAAGCTATCTGCTCCCTGATTGTTCTACTGGCTGCTGAAGGCTGCCCTTACACATAATCCATGAAAGTCACGCTCCCAAATAGTCATGGGCATAATCTGACGCTTGATACTCATTATTTCTGTACAGCTGGGATAAAGAGAAACTCCTTAAGTTTGTGGAGATGCTTACTTGAATTAATAAATACCAAATTATCAAATGCTTAGGAGAGCACCTGGCACACAGCAAGTACTCAATACATTTTGCTCCTCCCTCAAGGTCTTGAGAAAAAAAACCAACTCCTTCCAGCCCCTAGCAGTGAGAGGTGTCTCCCTGGAAAGGCCTTCTCCTTTCCCCTCCATCTCAATTAGAGCATGGTTCCAGGGTTTGCCTCCTCTCACGCCCAGAAGCGCGGGCCGTTCTGCTGACTCTAGCCCTGTCCCCGCTCCCTGCCCCTGCGCTGATGGACACCGATAAGCAACACTCAGGGAGGACACCGGCTCTCTCCATGCCCCGCCAGCTCACCGATGAGGGGCACGCTCTCGGCCGGCGGCATGCTCTCAGCCAGAAGCAGCTGAAACACGGTGAGCGCCAGCAGCACAGTGACACCGAGCGACACCTTCTCGCCCGAGTCTGCGGGCAGGTGGAAGGCGAGCGGCGCGAGCAGCGAGATGAGCACGCAGGGCAGCAGCAGGTTGCACACGTAGGCGGCGGCGCGGCGGCGCAGCAGCAGCGTGAAGGTCACGTCCGGGTAGGGCTCCGAGCAGCAGCCGTAGGTGAGCACACGCCGCCGCGCCGGCATGCCCAGCACGCGCCACTCCACGTTCTCCACGAAGTCGGCCAGGCTGGCGGCGGCGCCACGCGGCCGCACGTCCAGCTGGTGCCCGCCGTGCGTCCACGAACCGAACGTCAGGCCGCAGCGCTGCGCGTCAAACGGGAAGGCAGACACGTCCACGCGACAGGAGCTGCGCGTGATGGCCGGCGCGTCCCAGCGCACTACGCCGTCGTGCCGCACAACCACGTTCGTGCTGGCCGAGGACGGCGGCTGCGCGTCCGCCCTGTGGGGAGGCGCGGCCAGGCTCACTGAGGCTGCAAGGGCTGAGGAGTTGCCCTGGGCCCGTGGGAACCAAGGACGTCTGAGGGACTCTGACTAGACTGGCCCCAAGACCACAAAGCCGCCAGGGCCAGCATGGAGGATGGAGTGAGCCCAGAGAGCAGAGAGGGCCTTCTGCCTTTAGAGGTCTAGAAGGGGTGGCACCTGAGGAGCCCGGAAGGAACATAGATCTAGCCAAGGGCAGTGGCAGAAGGCCCCTGCAGGACCCAGAGATAGCTCTGGGCTGCACAGTGGGGGTCATCTGCAAAACTCATGGAGGGCACCCAGGGAAACTGTGCAGAGCCATGTGTTGGCTGGGAGATATGGAACTGGTCAAAGAGACATTTAAAAAAATACTCCAAGGGGTGAGGCCTTGGATGAAAGACATCCTTGAATAGGTACTTGTGTAGCCCGGAGAGACTCAGAGCTGGCCTGGAAAGGTGGAGTGTGCCATAGAGAGGCACTTGTGGCCCAGACATTTCTCTTTGAGAGACACAGAACTGGCCCTGGATGACACAGTAGGTTCTTGGGAGGCATTAGGTTGGGATTGGCCCTAGAGTGGGGGGTGCCATGGAGAGGCTATGAGCTCCTGATATCTTAGTAAGGGAGCTCATTCTTGATGCCTACCATGTGCCCAAGCTTTTCCCAGGAAAAGCTTGCAGAGAAACATAGCAATCAAGTTAGATGGTTTGGAGGGAGAAATCAGCAAATACCCAGGGCTACAGGCAACTCTGGAGAGGGGTAGGAGGGGTGGGGCCCAAAACGGGCAGTACTTGTTATAAAGCACGATGTCTGGCCTCCACACAAGACTGCTAGGGATGCGGATGGCATCCAGGCCACCATAGGCATCAGGGTTCCATCGTAGATAGGCATCTGTCCACTCCTGCCGGATCCACAAGTATAGGGTCAGTACCTGGTTCCTCTCATCCTAGTAGGCAGGAGTGGACACATTGAGTTGCATACCCTCCTGTTTGCACACACACCTACAAGACTCTGGTCAGCACCCACAAACCCGACCTGACTTGCCCATACAGTCCAGTTCCCACCCAGGCCTGACCTTGCTATGTGACCTTCTCTGGGCTTCAGCTTCCTCAGCAGTTATAGTATATAATCCCTTCTTAGTGGAGATTCAGTAAATTCAAGTGTGAAAAGTGTTGGGCACATGGTAGGCATCAAGAATTAGTATCCAATAGTAACTTTTTTTTTTTTTTTTTGTAGAGACAGGGTCTCACTTTATGGCCCTCGGTAGAGTGCCGTGGCCTCACACAGCTCACAGCAACCTCCAACTCCTGGGCTTAAGTGATTCTCTTGCCTCAGCCTCCCGAGTAGCTGGGACTACAGGCGCCCGCCACAACGCCCAGCTATTTTTTGGTTGCAGTTAGGCCGGGGCAGGGTTTGAACCCGCCACCCTCGGTATATGGGGCCGGCGCCTTACCGACTGAGCCACAGGCGCCGCCCCAATAGTAACTATTATCATTGTTAATAATTAACATTTACAGAAAAAGGGTGACAGCAGGTGGAAGGTGCTGTGCCCATTAAATAAAATTATAGAGGCTCATGTCTGTAGCTCAAGCAGCTAAGGCGCCAGCCACATACACCAGAGCTGGTGGGTTCGAATCTGGCCTGGGCCTGCCAAACTACGACAGCTACAACTACAAAAAATAGCCAGGCATTGTGATGGGCTCCAGTAGTGGGCTCCTGTAGTCCCAGCTACTCAGGAGGCTGAGGCAAGAGAATCACTTAAGCCCAGAAGTTGGAGGTTGCTGTGAGCTGTGTGATGCCACAGCACTCTACCCAGGGCGATAGCTTGAGGCTCTGTCTCAAAAAAAAAATTATAGAAAAAGAATTGCTTGGCTCGGCACCTGTGGCACAGTGGTTACAGTGCCAGCCACATACACCGAGGCTGGCGGGTTTGAAACTGGACTGGGCCTGCCAAGCAACAATGACAACTACAACAACAACAAAAAATAAATAGCTGGGCAATGTGGTGGCACCTGTAGTCCCAGCTACTCGGAAGCCTGAGGCAAGAGAATCGCTTAAGCCAAAGAGTTTGAGGTTGCTGTGAGCTATGATGCCATGGCACTCTACCAAGGGCAACAAAGTGAGACTCAGTCTCTCTCTCTTTTTTTTTTTTGAGACATCACAGCTCACAGCAACCTCCAACTCCTGGGCGTAGGCGATTCTCTTGCCTCAGCTTCCCAAGTAGGTGGGACTACAGGTGCCCACCACAACACCCGGCTATTTTTTTTTTTTTCTGTTGCAGTCTGGCTGGGGCCAGATTTGAACCCACCACCCTTGGTATATGGGGCTGGCGCCCTACTCACTGAGCCACAGGCGCTGCCCACCTGGCTATTTTTTGTTGCAGTTTGGTCAGGGCCAGGTTCAAACCTGCCACCCTCGGTATATGGGGCTGGTGCCCTACCCACTGAGCCACAGGCGCTGCCCAGTGAGACTCTGTCTCAAAAAACCTCCCAGAAAACAAAAACGAAAAGGGTTCAGGACCTGTAGCGCAGCAGCTAGGGCGCCAGCCACATATACCGGAACTGGCAGGTTTGACCCTGGCCTGGGCCTGCCAAACAACAATGACAACTACAACCAAAAAAAAGAAGAAAAGAAAAGAATTGCTTGGAGGGTAATCCTAGTGTCTTTCACTTTTGTTCCTTGATTCTGTTACAGGTAACACTCCACAGGTGTACCACCACCATAACGCACCATGTCGATGATCTGGGACAGTGTCACTTCCAGGGTCACATTCAGAGTCTGGTCTGTGTCTGCCACAGGTCTCAGGGCACTTGTGTAGTTGGCAAAGAGGTCACGAAACAGCTTGTGAGCCAGCCTGCCCTCAGCTCCCAAGCACTCTGGGGGATCAGTAAGAAGCATTGTCCATCTGTGACCTCATCTGGAGACTTCTCACACCTTCCACTCCCAAAGCTGGGGCCCTGTCATCTGTTCTACTATTTTACAGCCTTCTGAATGAGCCTCTGGTGTCTGCCCTTTGTTGCTTTAGCTGCAGCTGTAGTTCCTCCCTGTCCTGCTTCCAGAGACAGATAAGGTGAAGGCCATAGGGTGGATTGGTACTGTCTTCTGGAGCAAGGCTGACAAATTTCTTCTCCACCTTTCCTTTCCCAGAACCTGGATTCTGCCTGACCTGCTGCAGATGCTAGATGGACCCAACAAGAGTCCAAACTTTCACCCAGGCATGCCCCACCTTGTGCAATCTCTCAAACCTGTTTCTACTTCTTCATCTGCACTGAAGTTGGACGCTCCCTCCTTTTTTTTTTTTTTTTTTTTTGCAGTTTTTGGCTGGGGCTGGGTTTGAAGCGACCACCTCTGGTATATGTAGCTGGCACCCTACTCCTTGAGCCACAGGTGCCACCCCACTCCCTCCTTTGAAAACATACTCTTCTCTAGGTTTTCCTGACACACATTTTCTTCAGTCTCTGACTTAAATATTATTCCCCAGAATCCTGTCCTTGGTTGCTCTCTTCTTTTAATTTCAGCTCAGATTTTTGTCCTGAGTTCTTACAGTACACTCCTGAATTTCTAAAAAGACATTTTAAATTCTGTAGGTCTGAAATATGATCTCACTTCTTACCCCCATGCTCTTATCCTGTGTTCCCTATCTCAGCAAACTGCTCCCCAGTGCCCTCAGCCAGAGACCTGGGAATTATCCTTCTTTTCCTCCTCTTCCTCCTCCTCCCTCTGCAATCCATCCAGCTTCCAAATCCTGTCTGATCATTCAAATCCTCCACATTTTGCTGAACATCTCTTGAATCCATCCTCTCTTGGACCACAACAGTACCAGGCTCCTCACTGTCCCCTGCCCCCACGCTTACTTCCTAGCACCCCCTTCCATACTTCCAATAGATGGAGCTTTTAAACATGCACACAGACCAGGCCAGTGCATAGCTGAAGCCTTTCAGTGGCTCCCCAGTGGCTGCATGAAAGAGCACTGGCCTGGCCTTCAGGACCTGCGTGATCTAGCCCCTCTGACTTTTCCAATTCTGTCTCTGGAAGCTTCACCCTCACCCCCACTCCAGACAGAGTTATCTCATCTCCCCCACTTCAGCACCCCTTTATTCCTCACTCCCCAAGTAGAGACCCTGTTGAGAAGAAAGATTATGAGACCATAGGGAGAGAGATCTGGGGAGGAAGGAATTAGCAGCAAGGGCCAGGAGAGGCCAGGGCTGGTTTACTAAGCTTCATACCTGGAGGGAGTAGCAGCAGGAGCAGAAGGCTCAAGCTGAGGTGGTGGCTCCCTGGCCCCATGGCCCGGCCACAGCAAGAGGTGGGGGCAGATCTCTGGGTCTAAGGCCTCCTGGCCAGACCTAAGGTGAATCAGGCCCAGCTGGCAAGGATGGTGTAGCCAGTACCTAGAAGTGAGAAGTAAGACTGAGATCTCTGGAGGCCCAACTCACCCTCTGGAAGCACCGCAGCCCTTCCAGTTGTTGCACCCTCCTGCTTTTACCTGCCCTTGGATTTTAATATTTGGTCCTTGGCATCTGTTGTTCCTTCCCCTGCTGGTCCTTGCCCCTCCTTGCCCCTCCCCCATTTACCTTTTATTGTCTCTGTTTCTGTTCCTTCTGATTTTCCCTTTGTAACTTTCTTGGTCTTTCTACTTCCCTGACTCTGATCTTCCTCTGTCTGCCTCTTTCTATTCGCTCTCCTTTTCTCCTACTTCTATTTCATCCTCCCTTTCTTCCTCCCTCCATCTCTGAACACCTGGACTCTAGGTGTGCCTGCTGCTCTCTCAGCAGAACATGGGACAGGGACTCTATGAACCCTGAGGGGTCTGAGGCTCTGGACAACAATCCTGCCTCTTTGCCCTTCTCAATAGCTTAATGGCAGGGTTGGGACACCTGTGCCCATGGCAACGGCACAACTGACACTGACACCTCGGGCCTCCTGGACCTGAATTATTCAAACGCTGTAAAGCAGCACCCAGACTTAGCTCAGGTCTAACCTGGGGGGTTGGAAAATACAGGTATGTTGGCATCAGAATCTGTGTTAGAACAGAGCTTAAGGGTATGAGGGACTGGGGTTTATGGATGGGCAACTCTCCTCAGGAGGCTCAGGAGATGCAGCCTTCATCCTTTCCCTGAGACAGTCCTTGCAGCTGCCTGATCTGAGCCTCAGTTCTCCACCATGACCAAACAGTGTGGGGTAGAAGGAAAAGGACAGGCTTTGCAGTCACTTTCAGCTTTGTCTTAGAGCTATCTGACCTGGGTAAGACAGCTGAGCTTCAATTTTCTCAACTTGATAATAGGAGTAATAGTACTCATCTCAAAAGTTGTAGGATTAAATGAGATAACCTGATAGTGCAAGGCACTAGCACGTGCCCAAGGTACAGTAGGTCGTACCACTATTTATGCTGTGGTCCAGGGGGTTAGTCAGGATATCTCTGGGAACACAAATTTAGATTCACAGGTATTCATCGTGCACAGAGGTTTTGCTTAATTTTATCAAAGTTGGTCAGCTGCCTAACCGGACAACTACTATACTTCCCTGTCAATCACATTCATAGCCATGACTTCAGGTTATTGTGGATACCCTTCTCTTTCTCCAGCCCAGTCCCCAAATGCCCAGTTCCCAACACCTCCTGGATGTTGCACAAGCACTTCACATCATTTCAAAATGAGACATTTTACAAAGTACAATGTTCACTCATGCCAAAAACTCTCAGCAATCTAGGAATAGAGGGAAATTTCCTCCATTTAAGGAATAACGACAGAAAAATCTTACAGTTAACATTATATGAGGTCTGACAAATAGATTTGAAAACTTGTCACTGTGTGCTTCTATCAGCAGCGCTGTACAAACAGCTTAAGGTTTCATAACCATGGTATATCGTGTCTCACAGCAGTGTTCATGTCAATGTGTGGCAATGTCTTGCTGAGTGGTGTTCATTATTGTTGTGTTTTTGTGTGCCTTCATGATAACGTTGGAGCTTGAATCAGAGCAACACACAAACATTAATTTTTTTTTTTTGAGACAGAGTCTTTGTTGCCCTCAGTGCTGTGTGTTATGAGTGCTGTGTCATAACTCACAGCAACCCCCAGCTCTTGGGCTTAAGCAATTCTCTTACCTCAGCCTCCCAAGTAGCTGGAACCATAGGCACCCATCACAATGCCCAGCTATTTTTTGTTGCAGTTTGGCCGGGGCCAGGCTTGAACCTGCCACCCTCAGTATGTGGGGCCGGCGCCCCACTTACTGAGAAACAGGTGCCGCCCTAAATTTTTTTTTTTTTTTTGAGACAGTCTCACTATCACCCTGGGTAGAGTGCCATGGTGTCATCGTAGTTCATGCAACCTCAAACTCTTGGGCTCAAGTGATTCTCTTGCCTAAGCCTCCCAAGTAGCTGGGACTATAGGCACCTCCCATAATTCCCAAATAGTTTTTTTATTTTTAGTAGAGATAGGGTTTCACTCTTGCTCAGGCTGGTCTTGAACTCCTGAACTCAAGCAATCCACCCACCTTGGCTTCTCAGAGTGCTAGGATAACAGGCACAAACCACTGTGCCTGGCCTCTAAACATTAACTTTCTTGTTACACTTGGCAAGAGTGGAAATGAAATCAGACATGTTAGTCTAAGTTTATGGGGATAAGGCCATGAAGAAAATGGATTAAACATTTTTTCTGAGGGGAAAGAGTCACTGATGAAGAGAGATCAGGGCAGCCAATAGTGAACAAACTGATGACAATACAGCAAAAATTTGTGGAATTGTGTGCCAAAATCATTGGCTGTGAGAAGCATATTAGACAAGTAAACCACTGATAAACAGGAAAATCTTAACTAAAAATTTTGCATGTGTGCAAAAATGGTCCCAAAGGAGCTCACTGATGAACAAAAGGAAAGTAGAGTCAAAGTTTGCCAAGACCTTTTGGAGAGGCATGATGATGTTTTAGGCCATGTTATTATTGGAGGTGAAACATGGATGTACCAACATGACCCTGAAACAAAGCATCAAAGTACACAGTGGAAGTCAGCAAATTCCCCATGACCAAAAAAGTTTTGTCAGTCCAAATCAAGAGTCAAAAAGATGTTGCTAACCCTTTTTGATATCAGAGGGATTATTCATTATGAGTTTGTATCAACTAGACAGCTAACCAAGTTCACTATTTGGAAGTGCTGAAAAGGAGCCAAGGCAATTCGATGGAAAAAGGATGGTCTTTTCAACAAATGGTGCTGGAACAGCATAATATCCAAAAGCCAAAAAAATCAGATGAACCCTCCCCCCAATGGAATCACCATAAATCTTACAAAATTTTCACAAAAATTAATCCAAAATGGATCACAGACCTAAATGTAAAATGCAAAACTTCCTTTAGGTCTGTGATTCATTTTGGATTTGCAAAATCTGGTGACCCTGGGTTTGGCAAATTAGTATTAGTATTTTAATTTTTAATTTTATTTATTTACTTTTGAGACAGGGTCTTGCTCTGATACCCAGGCTGGAGTGTAAGAAGCCCAATCATAGCTTCCTGCAGCCTTGAACTCCTGGGCTTAAGTGATCCTCCTGCCTTAGCCTCCCAAGTAGCTGGGATCACTGGTATGTGCTAATTTTTAATTTTTTGTAGAGATGGGCCTCACTATATTAAAGAAACATTAACACCCTAATAAAACAATCCAATTACAAAATTGGACACAAGATGTGGATATTGGACGCGTGGAAGATATACATATGGCATTAATGGATTAACAAAATATGGAAGAGCCATAAATTGGAATATCATTTAGCCATAAAAGTAATGAAATACTTTAACATGTTAAAACATGGATAAACCTTGGAAATATTATGCTAAGAAACCAGACACAAAGTCCTCATATTGTATGATTTCATTTATGTGAAATGTCCAGAACCAGCAAATCCATGGAGACAAAGTAGGTTATTGGTTCCCAGGGCATTGGGATGGAGGAGAGATGGGAATAACTGACAACAGAAATGGGGATTACTTAGAAATATTTTAGAACTAGTGGAGTTGGTTGCACAATAGTGAATGTACTAAAAATCACTACTGTGTACACTTTAAAATGGTGAACTTTGTTATGTGAAGTGTATCTCAATTTTTAAAATGCTACAAAAAATTTTTTTAATTGGTAAAGAAGTTAGTTTTTGGTTTTGGGTTTTTTTTTTTTTTTTCTCACTTTGTCACCCTGGGTTGAGTACCGTGGCGTCACAGCTCACAGCAACCTCAAACTCTTAGGCTTAAGCAATTCTCTTGCCTCAGCCTCCCAAGTAGCTGGGACTACAGGTGCCCACCACAATGCCTGGCTATTTTTTCGGCTATAGTTGTTATTGTTGTTTGGCAGGCCCGGGCTGGGTTGGAACACGCCAGCTCTGGTGTACGTGGCTGGCACCCTAGCTGCTGAGCTACAGGCGCCTGGGTAAAGAATTTAAATACACACTTCTTAAAAAAGATATACAATTGGCCAATGAGCCCCAAAAAAGATGCTCTACATCATGAGTCAAGTGTCTTATAGGGCTACTGTAACAAAATATCAAAGACTGGGTAGCTTATAAACAACGGAAACTTATTTCTCACAGTGTTGGAGGCTGGTAAATCCAAGATCGAAATACCAGATTCAGTATCTGTTTCCTGATTCTACAGATAGCACTTTCCTGAAGTGTCCTCACATAGTGGAAGGACCAAGGCAGTTTTCCTGGGCCTCTTTCATAATCCCATTCATAAGGTCTCCACCTTCATGACCTAATCACTCACCAAA
Organism: Nycticebus coucang; assembly: GCF_027406575.1. Classification (NCBI taxonomy): domain Eukaryota; kingdom Metazoa; phylum Chordata; class Mammalia; order Primates; family Lorisidae; genus Nycticebus; species Nycticebus coucang. Next base: position 64,801,854 of record NC_069793.1, on the reverse strand, counting down.
GGCCACACACCTAACACCACCACATTTGAGACTAGGTTTCAACATATGAATTTGGGGGTGAGGACACAAACATTCAGAACAGAGCATCAGAGAAATGCAAATTAAAACCACAAGGATGGCTGTAATCAAAATGATAAATGACCTGGTGAAATTTGGAAAAATCCGAACACTCACATGTTACTAGTGAGAATGTAAATCAGCGCAGTCACTTTGGAAAGGTTTTGCGTAGTCTGAGTTTCATATGTCCCAGCAATTTCACATCTAGGCATATACCCCAAAGAAATGAAAATATGTCCACAAAAAAACTTGCACATGAATGTCCATACCAGCATTATTTAAAGTAGTTACAAAGTAGAAGCATGGAAACAATAGAGTGTCGTCAACTGATGAATGTAAAAATAATAGGCAATGGGTGTGTGCCTGTAGTCTCACCTATTTGGGAGGCTGGGAGAAGAGGGTCACTTGAGCCCAAGAGTTCAAGGCTGTAGTGTTTTCATGATAATGCCTCTGAAAAGTCATTGCAAGGTAGCCTGGGCAACATACCAAGTCCCTGGTTCTTAAAAAAAAAGTTATAATGGAATATTAGTTGACCACAAAAAGAAATACAGGCCAAAACTTGAAAGAAAAAAGTCCTTACAAAATCAGCAAGCAGCACAGGGTTGGACACCCCTGATTTGGAGCTTTTTTTTTTTTTTTTTTTTGGTGAAGACAGAGTCTCACTTTATCGCCCTCAGTAGAGTGCCCTGGCGTCACACAGCTCACAGCAACCTCCAACTCCTGGATTTAGACAATTCTCCTGCCTCAGCCTCCCGAGTAGCTGGGACTACAGGAGCCCCCACAACACCTGGCTATTTTTTTGTTGCAGTTTAGCAGAGGCCGGGTTTGAACCTGCCACCCTCGGTATATGGGGCTGGTGCCCTATTCACTGAGCCACAGGCGCTGCCATGGAGCCTTTTTAAAAAATGTTTTTCTTTTGGCTCGGCACCTGTAGCTCAGCAGGTAGGGCACTGGCCCACAGACACTGGAGCTGGCAGGTTCAAATCCAGTTCGGACCTGCCAAACAACCAAAAAGTAGCTGGGCGCCTGCAGTCCCAGCTACCTGCAAAGCTGAGGCAAGAGAATAGCCCAAGAGTTGGAGGTTGCTGTGAGCTGTGACGCCACAGCACCCTACCAAGGGAAACATTGTGAGACTCTGTCTCAAAAAAAAAAAAGAAAAAAAGTTTTTGTTTTTAGAGCCTTTTTTAATATAAAGGAAAAAAACTTGCTCTAAATTACACAAATTTACAATTCTTTTTTTTATATAAATGTTTGTTTATTTTTTGTTGTTGTTGTTGTTGCAGTTTGGCCGGGGCTGGGTTTGAACCCGCAACCCTTGGCATATGGGGCTGGCGCCCTACTCACTGGGCCACAGGCGCCACCCCACAAATTCACAATTCTTATGACACTATTAAAAGCTAACCATTTCTAGCCCACTCACTTTTTTTTTTTTTAAAGGCAGAGTCTCACTGTCACCCTCAGTGGAGTGCCATTGTGTCACAGCTCATAGCAACCTCAAACTCTTGGGCTTAGGCAATTCTCTTGCCTCAGCATCCCAAGTAGCTGGGACTACAGGCGCTCACCACATCACCCGGCTATTTTTTTGTTGCTATTGTCATTGTTAATGTTAGCTGGCCTGGCTGGGTTCGAACCTACCTACCTACTGAGCTATGGGTGCCACCCCATACTCACTTTAGGAAAAACACCTCTGGGGAGAAAAGATCAGGAATTCTTTGCTAGGAATCCTCCCCACTACACACACTGCTACAACTCATTCAGGTTCACATGGCAAGAAAAGTCATTAATGGAGGGGAGATTCCCAACTGAATAATCCTTGTCCTCAGGAGACCAAGTTTAACCAATGGCCCAGCCACTGAGGCAGACCCATTCTGCTTTCTCATACCTAAGTTCCTTGATGTCCCAGAAGCCTTTGGCCTAATTCTAATTGGAATTTGCTCATATCCTCAGTTTGACAAATCAAAATAAGATCTGAATAGTACTCATGTCACTCATTTGATACTTCTCAAAAACAGCTCTCTGTGAAGAAGCAATATTAGGGATTGTTATCTCCTTTATGCAAAGGAATCTGAGTTTAGCAAAGAGAAATGTCAGCCAAAGTTGAAAAACAAAAGAGCAAGTAGGCTTTGAATGTTAAGTATATTCTACTGTGCAATTTCAGACCTCAACTGGGAATCTATGTGCATAAATATACGTACAGCATTTGGTATCAACCAATAATCAATTATCTTTCCTCCAATATGCCCTTATAAATCTAGTTTTTTGGGCTAGTCTGTATCTTTATTTAGCAAGAAATTGTTCTCTCTTTAACCCATGGCCTATTTTCATTTAGATTGTAAATTCGAAAACAGGCCAAATGAAACAATGCCACCATAAAGATTCTTGGGGCAAGAAGGTTCAAAAATACAAAGGGAAAGCCAATACCAGTAATACTATAAACATTTCATTTATTTGCTTTTTATTTTTTTAAGAAAGTAGCTTCACAAAAAGAGGAAAATAATCTAGATCATTTATTTATATATATATATAATATATATATATTTTAATAAAAACCTTTACATAATCATCATGCATAAAGACCTTAGGGTGGCCATATTGCCTGGGACAGTTCTAATACCAGCTGTCTCAGTGGCTCCCCCATAGCTGGCAGCAGTGTCGCAAAGGTCCTCTGCCTGCACCTAAAGCCCAGCTGTTTGTGCGCCTCAGTGATGATTTTACCATCTGGGAAGAGAAGATGGAGGGTGAAAAATGTTTTGAGACTAATATATCAGTAACAGGAAGGGCTACCTAATCTGCCATTTTTAATCCAAACTCTTCAGGTAAATCCAGAGTCCCAAGAAGATGGCTGAAAACCAGGGATGAAACTGAATTCTGGGAGTTTACCAGAGACACGTGATATGTGACTAAGTGTTGCTGCACATGGTAGTAGGAAAGGTATGGTGTTTGTGGAATATTCAAGGCAGGAACAAAACAAGCCTCAAAGCTATATTGTTCCATGGTAGCAATTCACTTCTGTCTTAGATGAGTTAGGAAGACCTGCTATTTCCTAACTCAAGTCAACCCTCTTCTAACTCCAAAACTCAGTGTTAAAGAATCTTTCTTCAGAAAGATTCCCCTTCTTCCTTGAATAATTTATCTGCTAAGGAAGGACAGTACCTTTGTCCCATAACCTGTCTCACTGATCTATAGTACAGAAGAGCTGGGGTACAAGTAGAGTAGCGGGTTGGCACGGAGAGTCACAAGATCCAGAATGGCTGGGAATGGAAAAGGATTCCTGGGTTTTTTTGGATTCTGCCAAAGGAGCTTTATTGACCACTTTTAAAAAGGAAAAAAAAAAAAACTGGTCTTGAGGATGGTAAAAGGAGACTTGTCTGATTTTTTGGGTTCTAGAAGCCCTTATGCTATGTTCAGTATTATGAAAAGCCCTGAACAACTGGAAAGTGCTGCTTATGGCAGCAGGAAGGGAGAGCGGATTCCATAGCCAACTCAGAGAATGGGAAACAGTGCCGATCACAACAATGCAGGGGACCTCTGTGTGGTGAGTGTGAATGGGCATGTGAGTGTGGTACAAAGAGCCTAGGGCTCATTGGCTCCCAACAGTCAGTTCTCGTAGATAGGACTGTGTGAGGCTGCGCAGCTCCTCCAAGGCATAGTCCTCAGGCATGGGGAGCCGGCCAATGTGAGGAGCCAACAGGCGCAAAGGGACTCGCTGAGGGTCTGGTGTTGAATCAGAGGCTGTATCAGGAGCATGCTGCAGACTCAGTACCACCCGCAACAGGTTGGCTACACGTTTGGCCATGTCTAGAAGGAAAAAATATAGTGAGCACCAATGACGGGAATTAGGGTATCATAATCACAAAGACAAGAAGCAAGCAGGCAGGAAGGGGGGAGAGGCTAGATGTATACCTGACTGAGCCAGGCGATCCTTGGCATTGTAACACTGGATCTGCTCTATCCTGTTGCACAGTGAAGTCACTTTAGTGTGTAACTGCTCCAGCTCATAACCTGAGCAATCCACCTACAAAAAAGGCAAAGAATGAATCCAAGAAGTTGCCATCACTCCAATCTTACCCATATATTATACAAAACTCTGAAACAGTGAAGTGAGGAAGAAGAAAACCCAAGAAGCTGGTGCAATGCCATGAAGCTACCATCTAGCCTAGTCACTGAGGACATCGCACTCGCATAGCAGTAATTCACAAAAGGAAGGTAATACTGTAGAAAGCCTTGAGCTGGGGGCAAGTCTTGAGATCTTGATTCATGAACCATGTAACTAACATACATTAACATGGCATCAAAAAAATCTAGATTAACTCTGCATTAGAGCGCAAACAAGTAGAAAAAGTGGAGCTCAAACTAGCATTTGATTTAGGTCCCCTAACTCCAGGGCACAAGTTGGTGGCTGGGGTACCTGAAGGTTATCAAGTGCATGCATGAGTGCCTAGACCTGCCCTTCAGCCCACAGAGCCACAGACCCCTTGGCAACAGTGATGGCCACAGGAGGCACCCTCTCCCTCCCAGGTACATGCTTTGCTCCCTCAACTATAGAACTCAGCAGCTGCCATGGCATGCTCAACATGGACCAAGAGATGATCCTGACGGATTTTCAGAACCACCCTTGAAACCTTCCTCATGAAGAAAAATGCCCTGGGGCAGCTCTTCTAAATCATTTAAAGTATAGTTTTGCTAACTGCTGTGTCTGCCATTCCCCATTAGATGGCTCTGATGTCACTCCCCTTAACCTTACTGGGAAGTCTACTGGAAGCAGCAGAGTTTGGCTCCAACTTCTGTACCTTCCATGCAAAACATCTGTCAACACCTCCTGATGTCTTCCTCACTCTCATCCCATAGCCTTTACTCACAGATTCTGTTGGGGCAGTTCATGGCCACCTGGCTTTGACCTAGACAATTAGGACAGGTTGGACTGACTGCCCTCATTTAGTCCTTTCAAAATAAGGACTGTTTGAACTGTTTGCAGTTGTGACACAGGTTGACAGGCACTCCTAGATTGATGTAGGAAAGAACTAATGATTCTAAACAACTCTTTCCTTCCATACGTACCATCTGTGTCCTTGGGATGTTACATCCTTTTTTTTTTTGCGCTGCCCGAGATGTTACATCTTTTGTGTAAGCCAGCCAATAACTTACCTTTCTCCTAAAAACACAGACTCTTACACCTTTGACTATTTAAGGAAACACCAATAAATTTTTTTTAAATCTTCTTTTTTTTTTTTTTTTTTGAGACAGTGTCTCATTTTGTTGCCCTCAGTAGAGTGCCATGGCGTTACAGCTCACAGCAACCTCAAACTCTTTGGGCTCAAGCAATCCTGTTGCCTCAGCCTCTCAAGTCGCTAAGACTACAGATGCCCGCTACAACACCCAACTATTTTTAGAGATGGGGATCTTGTTCTTGCTCAAGCTGATCTCAAACTCCTGAGCTCAAGCAATCCACCTGCCTCAGCCTCTCAAGAGTTTAGGATTACAGGTGTGAGCCACTGCTCCTGGTCACACCAATAAATCTTGTAGACTGTAAAAACAAAAAAAACAACATTGCAGACCCTCTTCTCACCCAATATATTCTCCCTATGTATTGTGATCTACTCCTGTGGCTCCAATGTCGACCAATCTTAAGAGCTTCATCATAATACCTTCAGTGTCATCCCCTCTACAGCCAGAGTGATTTTTCAAAAAAGCAAAGCTATGTTTATCTACTAATTATACTCTGAATACTTTCCAGTAGATCTGACCCTGTTTGTCTGAAACATAACTTTTAGTAGGCCCTCTCCCAAACTCTTCTTTATAGAGACTGCTAAAGGAAGTCCATGGCATAAAACAGGTCAGAATTACTGACACAGAGCTTTATAAGACTTGCTAAGAAGTACTTTATTTTCAGAAAGATGAAAAGCCAAAAGAAAGTTTTATTCAAGAGTAAGAGAGTATGATCTGCATACTAAAAAAGATCACTCTGGTTGATGTGTGGGAATAAATGTAGAAGAGCAAGAATAGAAGCAGAAAGACCAATCAGGAAGCTACTACAGTAGTTAAGATGAGAGGTATTTATGATTTTACCACAACTATATGGCTTTACTCCTTTCCACTCCATACTCTACAACCACTGAATCCATTAGCAGTTCCCTGGAAGCACTATGATCTTTTTGACCTCTGGATCTCTACTCATGCCGTTTCCTCTGCTGGAGCACTCTCCCCCTTCTTCCTCCATAAGAGCTCAGATCTAACTTCTAAAAAACTTTGCTGATTCAGACTGGGATAGGTACTCCTTTTACACGCTGCTACGATATTAATAGCACTCTTTGCTTAATCTCTACACTTACCATGCTATACTTATTGCTCGTTGACTTGTATATTACATCTCCCTCACCAAATTATTACTTTGTTTAAGGCAGAACACATACTGTTTATCTTTATATCCACTATGGTGCTTTGCACATAGTGTAGCAATAACTAGCTGTGTAAATTAATTAACTGATGTTCCATTATAAAAGGGTTTCTTCAGAGATTATTTTTTCTTTTTTGGAGATCTCTCTGCTGCCCAGGCTCAAGGGCCATGGCATCAGCCTAGCTCACAGTAGCCTCAAACTCCTGAGTGTTCATGCAATCCTCCTCCCTCAGTCTCTTGAGTAGCTGGGACTATAGGCACCAGGTCCAATGCCTGACTAATTTTTATTTTTAGTAGAAACGGCCTTGCTCTTGCTTAGGCTAGTCTCAAATTCCTGAGCTCAAGGGATCTGCCCACCTTAGCCTCTCAGAGTGCTAGGATTTATAGGTATTAGCCACTGTGACCTCATCAGAGATTATTTAGGATTAATCTTTTTTTTTTTTTTTTTGGTTTTTGGCCGGGGCTAGGTTTGAACCTGCCACCTCCAGCATATGGGACCGGCGCCCTACTCCTTGAGCCACAGGCGCCGCCCAGGATTGATCTTCTTAATTCATCCTAAACATACAGCAAAAATTGAATTATGCATATTATATGCCAGGTACTGTGCTGGGTTTTGGATCTTTAATGAAAATAATAGATAACAATTATTAAATATCTTATATATTACGAAAGGCACGTACTGTACTGAACAATTATGTATATTTTGTTTAATCTTTCTAAAAACCCTGTCAGGTATGCACTATGATCTGTACCGATGTCTACTCCACTCGGTGCTTTTCTTTAATCAGATAAGAGATAAAGAGAGGTTAATCTTTTCTTTTTTTTTTTAATTATTTTTTTTATTTAATTATTATTTTTTTTTTTTGGTTTTTGGCCGGGGCTGGGTTTGAACCTGCCACCTCCGGCATATGGGACCGGCGCCCTACTCCTTGAGCCATAGGCGCCACCCTAGTTAATCTTTTCAAGGTTTCACAGCTACTGAATGAACTGTTTTAGAATTCAGCTATACCTCTGAATTCTAGAACATAGGTTTTGTGTGTGTGTATATATATATTATTTTTTGAGACAGGGTCTCACTTTATCACTGAGGCTGAACAGTGGGTGCAATCATAGTTCCCTCCAGCCTCAAACTCCTGGGCTCAAGTGATCTTACTTCCTCCTATCTCAGCCTTCCAAGTAGCTAGGTCTATGGGCATGCACTACCATACCGAGCTAATTGAAAAAAGAAAATTTCAGAGGTGGGATTTCACTGTATTGCTTAGACCAGTCTTGAACTCCTGGCCTCAAGCAAACTTCCTGCCTTTCCAAAATGCTAGAATTACAGGCATCAGCCACCAGAACTTAAGCTCTTAATTTCTTTCTTTCTTTTTTTTTTTTTTTTTTTGCAGTTTTTGGCCCGGGCCGGGTTTGAACCAGCCACCTCTGGTATATGGGGCTGGCACCCTACTCCTTGAGCCACAGGTGCTGCCCCAAACTCTTAATTTCTATACTCTTTGTCTTTAACCTTAAAATAAAAAACACTTCCTTAAAAGTAGGGCTTATGGCAACCTGAAGATGTGGATAAGTAGTACAAAATGGTCTGACAGGCAGTACGTTAGTAGAAAAATGTACCAAGTATTCTGGTAGTAATAAAAAAAGTAAAACTTAACTCTCTGGGGGAAAAGTAGAGAGAAGCAGAATTAACAGTAATCTAGCTCTTAAAGGATAGAGTGTAAGTGTGCTAGGTAAAGAGCGGAATATAATACAATTTATATTACACAGAAAACTCAGTGTGAGTCGAGCAGGCTAGTGAGAGTGGGGTATGGAATTTGAGTGGTAGGAATTAAGGCAGGAGTAAAAGGTAAAAGCCTTTTTTTTCCTTTTTTTTTTTAGACAGAGCCTCAAGCTGTCGCCCTGGGTAAAGTGCCGTGGCATCACAGCTCACAGCAACCTCCAACTCCTGGGCTCAAGTGATTGTCCTGCTGCCACCTCCCAAGTAGCTGGGACTACAGGCGCCCACCACAATGCCTGGCTGTTTTTTTGTTGCAGCTGTCTTGTTGTTTGGCGGGCCCGGGCTGGATTTGAATCTGCCAGCTCAGGTGTATGTGACTGGCGCTTTAGAGCCAAGGTAAAAGCCTTTAAAGGGACTTAAATTCTGTATTTATGAGTTTGTTTTTTGTGCTATAAAAAAGTAATGGAGTTTAGCTTATGATTGTCAAGGCTGACCCAACACATTTTAATGAGGACTTATAAAAACCATATTTGCAAGTTTTAAAACATACCAAACAATGTCTGAAACAATTTTCTTCACCAAATCTCTGCTCTTACTCTGTCTCCCATCTCTGAGTTTCTCACTCAAACTAAGGCTGAACAAATGGAGAGGACTGCCTACAGACAACCTCAGAATGTCTATTGCACATATTAGCTGGTAATAATGTGTTTTAAAGTTTTATTTTTATTGAGACAGAGTCTCATTTTGTCACCCTCGGTAGAGTGCCATGGAGTTACAGTTTACAGCAACCTCAAACTCTTGGGCTTAAGTGATTCTCTTGCCTCAGCCTCCCAAGTAGCTGGGACCACAGGTGCCAGATGCAATGCCCAGCTATTTTTTGGTTGTGATTGTCATTGTTGTTTTGGCAGGCCTGGGCTGGATTAGAACCTGCCAGCTTCGGTGTATGTGGCCGGCGCCCTAGTTGCTACAGGCGCCAAGCCTGTTTGAAAGTTGGTTTTTTTTTTTTTGGCCGGGGCTGGGTTTGAACCCGCCAACTCCAGCACATGAGGCCAGCAGCCTACCCCTTTGAGCCACAGGTGCTGCCCCTGTTTGAAAGTTTTAATGTGGCCATCAAAATAACCAAATCAAATTAGCCTTCGCAAAAAAGTCCTACCTGGCCAGGCATAGTGCCTCTTTATCTGTAATCCTAGCGCTCTGGGAGGCTGAGGCAAGTGGATTGCCTGAGCTCACAGGTTGGAGACCAGCCTGAGCCAGAGCAAAACCGCATCTCTAAAAATAGCTGAGTGTTGTGGTGGAGGCCTGTAGTCGCAGCTAGTTGGGAAGCTCAGGCAAGAAAATCACTTGAGCCCAAGATTTTGAGGTTGCTGTGAGCTACAACACCATGGCACTCTACCCAGGGTGACAAAGTCAGACTCTGTCTCAAAAAAAAAAAAAAAAAAAAGTCCCACCTGCTTTGACGGTGCCATTTCTACTAATGAGTTTTCCAATGTATACTTAAGGCCTTTTGAAGTCTCTGAAAGTTTAAGAGCCCGAGAAAAGGAAAACTAGGTAGTGGTTAAAGAAACTCAGGTACCTGCTGTATACTGTGGAGCATTTCAATAACCCGAATATAGTCCAGGTAAACAAGCCCAGATGTTTCCCAGTCCTGAATTAGGCTGCTGTGTTCTGGAGGTTCCAGGTCTTCCAAGAACCCCTTCAGGTAGTCGTAGTTCTCGTTAATAATGGCATCTAAAGGAACAAAATATTGAGCACAGTATTTGCACAAGTACATGGTTTTCAAAAGGGCAGAGGGCATGACAGAAATCTAAGACAGGAAGGAAGGAGAAACAGTGCTGAGTTAGATTTCAGAATTACAAATTGATATAGGCATACCTCAGAGATATTGTAGTTCAGTTTCAGGCATTGCTGGGGTTGCTGCATCAATTTCTTAAAATATGACAAATGAAGTATGCTACACCTATTCCTTTCATGACAGATTTGTCATGCTATTTCACAGCATTTACCCCACACAGCAGAACTACCTTCAAAAGTGGAGTCAGTCCTCTCAAATTCAACTACTGATTTATCAACTAAGTTTATGTAATATTCTAAATCCCTTGCTGTCATTTCAACAGTATAAGCACCTTATTAGGAGTAGAAGCAATTCCTCAACTGATGAAGTACCCCCCCGCCCCCCAAGACAGAGTCTCATTATGTTGCCCTCGGTAGAGTACCATGGCATCACAGCTCACAGCAACCTCAAACTCTTGGGCTTAAGCAATTCTCGTGCCTCTGCCTCCCAAGTAGCTAGGCCTACAGGCGCCTCCCACAACGCCTATTTTTTTGTTGTAGTTATCATTGCTGTTTTGGCAGGCCCAGGCCAGGTTCGAATCTGCCAGTATGTGGCCAGCGCCCTAGCTGCTGAGCTACAGGTGCCAAGCCAACTGTTGAAGTTTTAGCATGAAACTGCAGTAATTCATTCACATCTTCAGGCTCCACTTCTAATTCCACTTCTCTTGCTATTCCCATTGCATCTACACTCACTTCCTCCACTAAAATTGATAACCTCTCAGAGTCATCCATGAGGGTTGGAAACAACTTCTTCTAAACTCCTGTTAATTTTGATATTTTAGCTTCCTCCCATGATTCACAAATGTTTTTAACGGCATCGAGGATGGTTTGGAGAAGCTTTTCAATTTATTTTGTCCAGATCCATCAGAAGAATTAATATCTCTAGTAGGGACAGCCTTATGAAATGTATTTCTTTCTTTCTTTTTTTGTAGAGACAGAGTCTCACTTTATTGCCCTTAGTAGAGTGCTGTGCCATCACAGCTCACAGTAATCTCCAGCTCCTGGGCTTAGGTGATTCTCTTGCCTCAGCCTCCCCAGTAGCTGGGACCACAGGCACCCGCCACAATGCCCGCTTGAAATGTATTTCTTAAATAATAAGGCTTCATTGAAAGTGGACTTACTCCTTGATCCATGGCTGTAGAATGGATGTTCTGTTAGCAAGCATAAACATTATCAGTCTTCTAGTCCATCTGTCACAGCTTTTGGGTGACTAGGTGCATTGTTGATGAGCAATAACATTTTGAAAGAAATCTTGAGTTAGTGTGGCAAAACACCCTCCCTGCCAAATGCCCACACATGGAGAACAACATGCAGGGAGTCAAATGTAGCTGTTTGGTCCAAGTTCAGTTGAGACTAGTCGCCGCTTCAGACCAGATTGGTTGGACTTCTTTCTTCTTTGGAGATGCCAGGACACACTGACTCTTCTTCCCTGTGATGGCTCTCCCAATGTATGCAGGCAGCATCCTGGCAAAAATGGCAGGTGCAGCCATGGGCAGGGGACCCTGGGAAGCCACTCATCTTCTTGTGCTGGGAAATGGAAGTAATAGCCTGAGGACTATGGGCTTCCTTAGCAGCTGGTCCCAACTCTTGAGGGCTTTTATACTCATCACCCCCAGTCCTGTCCCCCTCGACACTCACTGGCTCTCAATCTTGTCACCTAATTTTTTTTTTTTTTGGTAGAGATGGGGTCTCACTCTTGCTCAGGCAAGTCTTAAACTCCCCACCTCCAATGATCTCTTCACCTCAGCTTCTCGGAGTGCTAAGATCAGGCATGAGCCACTGCACTTAGGTGAATCTCTTTTTCCTTGGTAATAGTTCTCGATACGGGACTTACAATATTAGTAAACCAGGCTATACACAGATGTGTTGTCCTCTAGGCTTTGTTATTCCATTTACATAGCAAAGGCAAAGGAGATTGAGCATAATCCTTAAGGGCCCTAGGATTTTCAGAATGATAAATGAGCACTGGCTTCAATTTAATCTCACCAGCTGCATTATCCCCAAACTAGAGAATCAAGCCTGTCTTTTGAAGCTTTGAAGCCAGGAATTGATTTCTCTTCTCTAGCTATTTACTACATAGGCCGGGCATGGTGGCTCATGCCTATTTTGAAAGGCTGAGATAGGAGGATCTCTTGAGGCCAGGAGTTCAGCAAGACTCTGTCTTTACAAATACTAACTGGGCACAGTGGTACATGTGTGTACTGCCAGCTGTTTGGGAGGCTGAGGCAGAAGAATAATTTGTGCCCAGGAGTTTGAGATTGTGGTGAGCTACGATGCTGCTGCACTCTAGCCTGGGTAATACGGCAAGACCCTGTCTCAAACAAAAAAAAAAAAAAAAGAGAGAGTTCTAGATGGCATCATCTTCTTCCAAAAGCAAGCTGTTTAATCTACATTGAGAATCTGTTGTTTAGTGTATTCATCTTCATTACTTATCGTAGCTAGATCTTTTTGACAACTTGCTGCAGCTTCTCCATCAGTACTTGCTGCTTCACCTTTCTTACTTTATATCAATGGTTTCTTTCCTTAAACCTCATGAACCAATTTCTGCTAGCTTCAAACTTTTCTCTGCAGCTTTTTCACTTGTCTCAGCCTTCAGAAGCCTCAGAAGAGAGAGTTAGGGCCTTTCTCTAGATTAGGTTTTATCTTAAGGTAACGTCATGGCTGGTTTGATCTACTATCCAGAACACTATTATCTTCTCCACATTTACAATAAGGCTGTTTCACTTTTTTATTATTTATGTGCTCACTAGAGTAGCACTTGTTATTTCCTCTAAGAACATTTCCTTTACTTGGCTACTATTTGGTACAAGAGGTCTACCTTTAGGACTGTACTGCTTTTGACATAACTCCCTTACTAAGCTTAATCATTTCTAACTTTTGATTTAAAGTGAGAGAAGTGTGACTCTTCCTTTTCACGTCAATGCTGAGAGGCCACTGTAGTATTATTAATTGGTCTAATTTCAATATTGTTGTCTTTTAGGGAACAGGGGGGCCCAAGGAGAGGAAGAGAGAGATGGGTAATGGCTAGTTGTTACCGTATTTGGAACACACACATTTACTGATTAAGTTCCCCATCTTTTAAGTGCATGGTGCATGATGACCCCATATAATTATAATAACATCAAAGATCATTTAGATAAATACAATGCATACTAATAATGAAAAAGATGGAAATATTCTAGGAATCCTCAATATGTTACAGAGACATGAAATGAAGCGAGCACATCGTGTTTTAACAAATCTTCAATTTGTTAAAACAAAAAATATCTGTAAAGCACAATAAAACAAGGTATATCTATATTCTGAAATAATCCAAAGGAAAATTTGAAGAATTTCTGGTTTTAGTTCTCCAAGTAGGTATTCCTTGCATTGTTGAATAACATTTCCATAAACAAAGAGTTTAATAAAATCAGTGCATGTCATGGATATTTCTGGTGATAAATGTTATTGCCACCTTCCTTGTCCCTCTAACCCATCATCCTGGCCAGGCCACTTCTGTAGAGAGCTTTGGGGGGAGGAGGGTGATTTAAGTGCCATGTCCTATACTAAGTATCATTTTGGCCTGACCCCTCATGGGAGTGCAGAGGTTGGCAGAATTTGGGGTGATTCCAGATGTGGATGCTAGCACATACCAGAAGCTAAGTGCTGAACGATGAGTTTGTGGCAGCGGTTCCAGTGCCCAGCTTTAAATAAATAGAGGGCCTCCAAGTGTTTGTCAGATTCCATGCGTGCTCGTACTGCTTTGGCCTCATAAATCCACTCGGCAGGCACACAAAGTTTCTGGGTAAGGAAAGTCTCCTTAGCCCAAGACTCAGGGGTGTCCAATAGTTGGCAATGCCGGATAAGCAGCTCTCGAACAGCCTTCTCACGCATGCTGTACGAAAAGAGATAAACGAGATTAAATCCCATCCTCATTCATAGAAGAGGCTGTCCCAGGTAGCTTAGAGGAACCCCTGAGGCAGAATCTCAAACAGCAGGTATCAATTCTTAGTGGACCACTTCAAACTTCACTTAAAAAAACAAACAAAATGCCATCACACCAGCAATTTTTTTTTTGAAAAAAAAAAAAAAATTCTAAGCATATAGAATTTTCAAGGTCAACAAAGTCAAAAAGTTGGAAAGTTGAGGACAACTGATGACCTACTACATGGTGGGGAGTGGAGGGCCATGGTGTGTGACACACCTCTTGGAGGCAGGACACAATTATAAGAGGAACTTTACCTAACAAATGCAATCAGTGCAACCTGGTTCTCTGTACCCTCAATGAATCCTCAACAATAAAAAAAAAAAAAGTTGGGAAGTTTAATACTCTAGGGGAATGCTACCTAATCCCTGCAAAAGACTTCCTCTAGTTAAGATCTCTTATTTCCTATCTAGTAACATTTCCTTGTCACCACCTATAATACCAGGAACTGGAATAGGGAGAATTCTGATTCAGTGAACAGGCATGTTAAATTCATTTCTATAACCTTCGTATTTTCCCTTTCTACTACATGGTCAGTACAAGCAAACAAAACACAGAAGAACCTCCATAGCTGACCATCTCCCTACACTGATTGCCTTCTTAAATTGACCTAATTTTCATAGACCACACAAGTACCACATGGACACATCAGTACAGTAGGCTAGTTCCTTATGTTGACCACTTCAGTATGTTTTCTCGTTTGTTACAGTCCTTGGGTGGTCAATTTAGAGAGGTTCTATTGTAGTTTCTAAAGCTAATGTTTTTTCTAGGTCTTTCTTTTTTCAGGCCATCAGCCTTCTTAATTTACTCTGTGGCTCAGTGAGTAGGGCGCCGGCCCCATATACCCAGGGTAGCAGGTTCAAACCCTTTTAAAAAAAAGCAAAAAAAAAAAAAAAATTTACTCTCTCTCTACATGTAGATTAAGGCCCCCTGAGGAGAGTCCTTTTATGCGTAGGCCAGAAAACTAGTCTTTGTCTTTGCCAGAAAACTTACAGCTGCCTCCTTTTTCTATATATTTTTTTTCATGAAACAGGAACTCCTTCCCCACAGCCAACTGTAAAACATCAGTCATCTTATCAGCTGGCTTTTAGCATGTGAAATCCCTCATGAGAACGTTTAAATAAATTCAAAGGAATAGTCTGGGGTCATTTCAGTTCCTGTTACCAAGTAAGACGAAGAGAAATTGCTTAATGCAGTGGTTCTCAACCTGTGGGTGGCGACCCCTTGTAACAATGAAAATACATCCTGCATTTACATTACAATTCATAACAGAAGCAAAATTACAGTTATGAAGTAGCAACAAAAATAATTTTATGGTTGGGGGTCACCACATGAGGAACTGTATTAAAGGGTCGCAGCATTAGGGGTCATTAGGAAAGTTGAAAACCACCGGCTTAATGAGAAGCCTATTCTATTCTAAACATACTCTAAAACATATTCTAGATGTTTTGTATGTTTACTCTTTTAATCCCATAGTCACTTCTCTGTAGGGACTTGTTATGATTTCACAGATTAAAAACCATTACCTGCAGCACACTGATTAAGAGCATAAACTCTAGACCTGAGCTAGAAACCTCATTCTGCCATTACTTAAGGGGCAGGTGGGTGGCAAGGGATGACTAGAGAAGGAGCTAGCCAGGAGATTGAAACCATAAAATCAGTGTCATAGATCCACTGACAGCTCAGCCAACACTACTTCTGCATAATTCTCAAACATGCCACATGCATATGAATCTATACTTAAGTTATTAATACTATCACTTCACCTGGCCATATCCTTCCATTTCCACATCATTATTTCTTATTCTAATTTTATAGGTTCTTTGACTCTTTATCTCTAAACTTTCTCTGATCATTGCTAATCACAGAGATCTCTTTTCATTTCTCAGACTGCTGAGAGGTCTTGTGATAAGTATTGTAATTTGGTACTTAATAACACAGTCTCATTTTTAACTGCTTCACATGAACAAGAGATAGCACGGGCTCAGGGTTTAACTGTCTTGAGGTTTATGTGGCTAGAAAGAATACTTATCCTAAATTAATTACTTGTTGAATTGAATGCTAAGAGGCTATGATTCCTTTGGCATTGTCCCAGAATACTAGATACACCCAGTGGGTTCAATGGCTTCTCACTCACCTTGAGTTGTCAATGTGCAGGAAGACAAAGATGGCCCACTCCCAGAGCCCCTCGCTTTCCAGTTGGCCAGCGTAACTGGCCTGCAGTATACCCTCACACTGCTCTGAGAGATGGGTATAGTTAAGAGCCCTTAGTACTTCCCACAAGTGCCAGCTTAGGCGGTAGTCCAAAGGATCTGCTGTTACACTTCGAGGCTCTAACAGCTGGTTGAGATCATAATGTCTGCAAAGAAGAATGTTTTGAGAGTTACCATATCTAGCCAGCAGACTTCCTGCACTGACAGGCCAACTGTCAGTTGTGTCTCAGAAGACAATAAAAGAACCTGAGGCCAAAATCATTACAGGTCTTCTTTCCCACTGAAGATTTTAGACAATACAAAGAAACATGTCACCTTTTTCCTAATTGGTTTATTGGTAGGTATTGGTTTGGCATATATGTTTTACCATCCTGATATATGGAGCATTCAAAATCCTAACCCATCCATCCTCTCATTATAGTGAATTACTTTTTTTTTTTTTGAGACAGAGTCTCACACTATGTCATCCTTGGTATAGCTGTGGCATCACAGCTCACAGTAACCTCAGCGATTCTCTTGCTTCAGTCTCCCAAGTGCTAGGACTACAGGTGCCTGCCACAACACCCACCTATTTTTTTTGTTGTTATTGTTGCAGTTGTCGTTGTTTAGCTGGCCTGTGCTGGATTTGAACCCGCCGTCCTCTGTGTATGTGGCTGGCGCCATAACCACTGTACTACAGGCACCGAGACTTATATTACTTTTCTTTTAAGGATTTTTTTTTTTTTGGTTTTTGGCCGGGGCTGGGTTTGAACCTGCCACCTCCAGCATATGGGACCGGTGCCTTACTCCTTGAGCCACAGGCGCCACCCGACTTATATTACTTTTCTTAACCATTTAAAAAACATACTTACTGGAGTCAGTGCCCGTAAGCATAGTGGTTACAGCACCAGCCATGTACACCGAGGCTGGCGTGTTTGAACCTGGCCTGGGCCAGCTAAATAACGACAACTGCAATAAAAAATAGCCAGGTATTGTGGCAGGCGCCTGTAGTCCTAGCTACTTGGGAGGCTGAGGCAAGAGAATCGCTTAAGCCCAAGAGTTTGAGGTTGCTGTGAGCTATGTCGCCAAAGTACTCTACTGAGGGCGACATACTGAGATTGTCTCAAAAAAAAAAAAAAAAGAAAAAGGAAAAAAACCAAAGAAAACCCCGTATTTACCTTACTATCTTTCAGATTGTTTTATCAACATAAAGTGGTTGTGTGCAAATTCTATTTGTCTGAACAGTTAAGTGGTGTTCATGATGATTATTTCCTTTTCTGGTTTCAAATTTTTATCTTTGATTTTGTCATTAGTAGGTATTCTTCTTCTTCTTTTTTTTTTTTTTTGTAGAGACAGAGTCTCACTGTACCGCCCTCGGTAGAGTGCCATGGCATCACACAGCTCACAGCAACCTCTAACTCTTGGGCTTACGCGATTCTCCTGCCTCAGCCTCCCGAGCAGCCGGGACTACAGGCGCCCGCCACAACGCCCGGCTATTTTTTTGTTGCCGTTTGGCCGGGGCTGGGTCCGAACCTGCCACCCTCGGCATATGGGGCCGGCGCCCTACTCACTGAGCCACAGGCGCCGCCCCAGTAGGTATTATTCTTTATATAGGAATACAGGTCCCCTGGGTTTGGAAGTGTATCCCCAGAGATTTTTGACTTGTTTTCTGCTGGAGGCCCAGGGATTTCAATGGCCCTGAACCAGGGCCATTTATATGATAAAATGTTAGCCTGTAATCACAGATATAAGATGGTATAAACTAAGAGCCTATGCCTGCAAGTTTTAAAAATCTAAATCTTAGATCCAGACCAATAACTTTTCCTTTTCACCCAGGATCTCAGACATTTTACAATTTCTTAACACTTCCCTTAGTAATGAATGAGTCATGTTTTTCTAGAACAGTGCTACTGACCGGAACATGAGATAGTAAAGTTCTATAATCTGCCTCAGCTAATTTAATAGCCACTAGCCACATATGGATAGTAAACACTTGAAATGAGTTAAATGTTAACTTAATTCAAATTGAGATATCCATATGTAGGCTTGGCACCTGTGGCTCAAGCGGCTAAGGCGCCAGCCACATATACTTGAGCTGGAGGATTCGAATCCAGCCTGGGCTTGCCAAACAACAAGGATGGTTGCAACCAAAAAACAGCCGGGCATGGTGGCAGGAACCTGTAGTCCCAGTTACTTGGGAGGCGGAGGCGGGAGAATCGCTTGAGCCCAGGAGTTGGAGGTTGCTGTGAGCTGTGATGCCATAGCACTCTACCCAAGGCGACAGCTTGAGGCTCTGTCTCAAAAAAAAAAAAAAAAGATATCCATATGTAAATAGTGGCTATTCTATTAGATTATTAGATAGTAGTACAGTTCTGGACCTTTCTTTTTTTTTTTTTTTTGAGACAGAGCCTTTCAAGGCTGAGGCAGGAGGATTGCTTGGACCCAGGAGTTTGAGCTTGTGGTAAGCTAAGCTGATGCTATGGCATTCTAGTCTGGGCAACAGAGTGAGACTGCCTAAAAAAAATAATTGAATAAATAAAAAAAATTGTTTTTTAATTAAATAAAAAGTTTTTCTAATAATAAAAAAAAGCTGATAATAGGCTGGACATACATAGTACATGCCTATCCTGTTAATCTTAGCAGTTTGGGAGGCTGAGATAGGAGAATAACTGGAGACTGGGAGTTTGTGACCAGCCTGAGCAATATAAAAGACTCCATCTCTACAAAAAAAAAAAAAAAATTAAAAATATGGCTGGCCGGCTCGGCACCTGTGGCTCAAACGGCTAAGGCGCCAGCCACATACACCTGAGCTAGCGGGTTCGAATCCAGCCTAGGCCCACCAAACAATGACAGCTACAACAACAACAAAATAGCTGGGCGTTGTGGCGGGCGCCTGTAGTCCCAGCTACTTGGGAGGCTGAGGCAAGAGAATCACTTAAGCCTAGGAGCTGGAGGTTGCTGTGAGTGGCAATGCTACAGCACTCTACCCAGGGGGACAGCTTGAGGCTATCTCAAAAAAAAAACAAAAACAAAAACAAAAAACATCTAGCTGGGCATGGTGGCACAGCCATAGGTCCTAGCTACTCAGGAGGCTGAGGCAGGAAGATCACTTAAGTTCAAGAATTCAATGTTGCAGTGAGCTAGGATCATGCCACTGCACTCTAGCCTAGGTAAGAGCAAGGCCTTATCTCAAAACAAACCAAACAAAAACCCTGACAATACCAAATTTTACTTTTTTTTTACTTTTTTTTTTTTTTTTTGTAGAGACAGAGTTTCACTTTATTGCCCTCGGTAGAGTGCCGTGGCCTCACACAGCTCACAGCAACCTCCAACTCCTGGGCTTAGGCGATTCTCTTGCCTCAGCCTCCCGAGTAGCTGGGACTACAGGCGCCCGCCACAACGCCCGGCTAATTTTTTGGTTGCAGTTTGGCCGGGGCCAGGTTTGAACCCACCACCCTCCGTATATGGGGCCGGCGCCTCACCGACTGAGCCACAGGCGCCGCCCAACAATACCAAATTTTAAAGAGGATACAGAGCACTTACAAAACCTTATATATTACTGGCAGGACTGTAAAATGATACAACCACTTTTTCTTTTATTGAGGTAGAGTCTCAAGCTGTTGCTCTAGGTAGAGTGCCGCAGCATCATAGGTCACAGCAACCTCCAACTCAGGCTCAAGCAATCCTCTTGCCTCAGATTTTCTTTTTCTTTTTTTTTTTTTTTTTGAGGCAGAGACTCAAGCTGTCATCCTGGGTAGAGTGCAGTGGAATCACGGCTCATAGCAACCTCCAACTCTTGGGCTTAAGTGATTCTCTTGCCTCAGCCTCCCAAGCAGCCAGGACTACATGCACCTGCCACAATGCCCGGCTGTTTTTTGGCTGTAGTTGTCATTGTTGTGTGTGCCCGGGCCAGATTTGAACCCGCCAGCTCTGGTGTATGTGGTTGGCAGCCTAGCTGTTGAACTACAGGCCTTGAACTCGGCCTCAGGTTTTCTATTTTTAGTAGAGACAGGGCCTAGTTTTCACTGAGGCTGGTCTAGAATTTGTGAGCTTAAGCAATCCACCTGCCTTGACCTCCCAGAGTGCTAGGATTATAGGCATGAGCCACTGTGCCCAGTCAATACAACTACTTTTAGATTAAACTGTAGTGTCTTTATCTGTAATAACCAAAAAAAAAAAAAAAAAAAACCTAACCTATGTTCCTATGTAAAGTCCCCCAACTTAAAACCCAAATTTTATTTACATACACTAACATGGAAAAAAATCTAAAAATCATCATAATGCCGAGTAAAAGAAGGTACGCACAAAAGAGAACATATAGTACGATCTCAATTACATAAAATAGAATACCAAAACTAATTTATGGTAACAAACCACCAATCAGTAGTTGTCTAGAGTAAAGACTGCCCAGGGGCATGAAGGAATTTTTCAGGTGTAATACAAATAGTACCTTGGTTGTGATGGTAGTTACAAGGTGATAATTATGATAAAACTTACTAAACTGCATATTTTATTATATGTAAACTGTTATTTCATTAATGTTGATTAAAATAATTTTTAGGGGCGGCGCCTGTGGCTCAGTCGGTGGGGCGCCGGCCCCATATACCGAGGGTGGCGGGTTCGAACCCGGCCCCGGCCAAACTGCAACCAAAAAATAGCCAGGAGTTGTGGCGGGCGCCTGTAGTCCCAGCTACTCGGGAGGCTGAGGCAAGAGAATCCCTTAAGCCCAGGAGTTGGAGATTGCTGTGAGCTGTGTGAGGCCACGGCACTCTACTGAGGGCCATAAAGTGAGACTCTGTCTCTACAAAAAAAAAAAAAATAATAATTTTTAGACTTTTAACTCTAATTCCAATATGTCTTCTATTGAACTACTATCAAGTTTATTTAGTAATTTATACAGCTTCATGGCAATTTAGGGGCATAAAGGGAAAAAGGATTCCCTGGTGGTTCAGAGCACTTAAGTGACTAGCGTGCCTGGCTCTGATTTACCTGTCACTGTAAAGTTTTAGAAGGTGAAAGCAGACATCTCGAAGAGGTCTCTGCGAGTCTTGCTCCTCTTCTATCACATAGCCAAAGCCCTCGATGTATGAAGGAAGTGGGGAACAGGCATATCTGTCACTCTCAGAGTTATTCTGAAGGGAAGAATTTTACAAAATAATACATTAGCTACTAGTCTGTTTTACTAGATACTATCATGTCTCAATTACCGTAGCACTTGCAGTAAGAATGAATTGACACTCTAAAGGAAGCTATCAAGGGCTTTAAACTTTTTCATTCATGACCCATTTCACTTGTCTTCAATGGAATGGTAAAGATATTAAGCAGTTTTCACTAAACTCTCATACTTTTCTTGCCACAAGTTTCTTTCTTTCTTTTTTTTTTTTTGTTTGAGACAGAGTCTCACTATGTCACCCCTGGTAGAGTGCCATGGCATCATAGCTCACAGCAACCTCAAACTCTTGGGCTAAGCGATTCTCTTGTCTCAGCCTCCCAGGTAGCTAGAACTACAGGTTCTAGCCCGGCTATTTTTTGTTGCAGTGTCATTGTGGTTTGGCTGGCCTGGGTCAGGTTCAAACATGGCTCCCTTGGTGTATGTGGGTGGCACCGAGCCAGTTTCTTAATGTATTTTCTTTAATGTTCTTTTTCTTCTGACAAATAATTCTGACAAATGTAGGGACAATAAGAAAAGAATACAATAAATGATGGCATTAATAATACTTCAATCTGAAAAATTACGAGGAATGTGAAATATGCTATTTAGAGGTAAATTTTATAACTGTTAAGTTTGGTGTTAAATCAAACCTCAGGTCAGACTGTAGATCAATAAATTCCCAAAGGAATAAGATAGGATTAGAGGCAGGAAAACTGCAGTGGGAAACTCAACTCTGGAAACTCATCAAATTAAATAAAATAAAAGCAGACACGTGGAAAAGCAGCCCTGTCTAGGAATAAGGATAAAGCTTCTCACAAAATTTTGTAGGTCTATTTCAATTTTACAGTATTTTCAAAATAGGTAGTTAGTAGAAGTATTACAAAATGTGAGTTGGTTTTTTTTTCTCTGCAAGATTTCTCTAGCAAAAACAGAACACCTGCCAGTATTCTTGATTGGCTCTATTTGCCACATATATACCTGAAATGCTTCTTCATACATGCTGAGTGCCCTAGAAATGGAGGCTGTTGGTGGTAGCAAATACCAAAGATGGACAGCCAGGGAGCGTTTCCAATCCAACTGTGAACACACATTGATTTGCTTCTCCTCTGAGAGCTGCCACACCTGCAGGACACAAAATCATCGCCACAGCAATATTTAACCTTATAACTGCCTATGTCTGTTAAGTTATTAATTTATTCAACCCACCACCCCTGGTGCACAGGGCTGGCGCTCTGAACACCGAACTATGGACGCCCAGCCAGAATACCATTATTAATTATCCAGATATAAAATATACAGTCCTTTGCAGTGAGAGAGTGGATTTAAACAAATAATCAGTGCTCTGAAAAGAGATGATAGCCGCTGAAAAGAGAATAGGTCTGCTCATTGTCCATACTTGTCAAGTTGAGCATCAATTCTGACCAAGTATTTCTGAAAATTGACTACCTGTATAAGAACATAATCAAAGAAATAGGCAATGATAGAGAAACAGAATAAAAATGGCTATTTTAAAAAATGGTGCTTTATGACATGGAAAAATGTTCATATACTATAGGTTAAAAAAACTGGCAGAACTGTTGGATCTAATTGGTTTTGCTTATATATACACAAATAAGTAAATATGAACACATAAATGCTGAAGAAGACTTAAAATATGTATGGGGAGAGAATTTATTTATTTTTTTGAGACAGTCTCACTATGTTGCCCACAGTAGAGTGCTGTGACATCACAGCTCACAGCAACCTCAAACTCTTGGGCTTAAGAGATTCTCTTGCCTCAGCCTCCCAAGTAGCTGGGACTACAGGTGTCCATCACAATGCCTGGCTGTTTTTTTAGTTGTAGTTGTTATTGTTGTTTGGCAGGTCCAGGTTGGATTCAAACCTGTCAGCTCTGGTGTATGTGGCTGGTCCCTAGCCACTTGAGCTATAGGTGCTGAGCCAGAGAGAGAATTTATATTGTTTACCACTAACATGAGATATGGTGAAATTTAAAGTTTTGATTTATAAGTAACTAAATTTTTCTATAATGTGCATGCCTGCATTTATAAATTGAAAATATTTACATTGAAAATTAAAAATAATTTACCCAGTAATGTCTAACTATGTGCAGTTTATAAAGACAGACAGCCCTTTGCTTCAACCTCAAACCACATTGAATTTTTAAGAAACCTGAAGTGAGATTATGGAAAAAGAGGAAGATACCGGTTTTCCAGCCAACAGGGCAAAGATTCGCAGTCTCTCATCCTGTATAAAGCAGTCAGCCTGGAGCTGATGCCAATCTACCAGTTGCATGGTAAGCAGCTCTCGGACTGACTGGCTACCCACAAACTGAGATAAAAGAAGGGCAAGACGATGATCACCTGTAAGAGAAGCAGAAGTTCGCAGGTGATTATGAAGGATTTACAGACTTGGTCAAACACTTGTGGGATTAATCTTATTTCTTTAGGAGCAAGGACTTAACAACAGTGACTGCTTTTTGCAGTATTGCTAAAATCGTAAAAAACTTACAATTTCCTCCTTAGGTAGAAAATTAACAAGGTAGTTTAACCTAAATTATATATTGACTGTCTAGTACACAGAGATCAATAACAGACATAATACTAATTCTGTGACCCGAAGCAAGACACATTAGTTATAAAATGGAGAACACCATCCAATTCAAAAGTTTGTAGTACGACCAGGTGCGGTGGCTAACACCTACAATTCTAGCACTTTAAGAGGTCAAAGGGAGACAGCTTGAGGCCAAAAGTTTAAAACCAGCCTGGCTAACATAGCAAGATCCCATCTGTACAAGAAATTAAAAATTCCACAACCCTAGCTACTGGGGAAGCTGAGGTAGGAGGATCACTTGAGCAGAAGTTTGAGGTTGCAGTGATCTATGACAATGCTACTGCACTCTAGCTGGAGAGAGAGAGAGAGACCCTGTTTAAATAAACAAACAAACCCCCCCACCCCCAAAATCTCACTTGGGTCCAATCATTAAAAAACAGATTAGCAGACCAATCAGCTTTTGTCAGGCCTTGAATTTCCACACAGACTTTCCAATTGAAGAGAAAATATGCTGGTTGTTACAAATGATTTAGAGAACATCCTGCGAAATAAAGTATCGTAAGAATGGAAAAAAAAAATGGAAAAACACATACTGAGTACTTACTTAGAGCCAGTAGATTAACAACTCATGCGCACATGAGACAAAAACACAAATTCAAGTAAGGGAGGGAAAGAGGTCCGAAAAATTCACACCCAATGAGTACACTGCACAGGTAGGTATACTGCCCAATTCCTGGGTGAAGGGCACAACTACACTACAACCCAGACTTTAATCTTCAAAAAAGCAAATCATGCAACCTAATCATACGTACCCCCATATCAATCTAAATTTTTTTTAAAAGAACAGAACCTATGCTGAGAAAATGGCAGGATTTTATAGTACTTTTTCAAGTAAAATTTTGTGTATATAAGAATCTAAATTCATGTTTTTTGCATGTGATTATCAACAAACCCTAAATTATTCATTGAAAAGACTATCCCTGTATATAAAACTAGCACAATGTACCCCATAATTGCATTAATGTACACAGCTATGATTTAATAAAAAAAATTTAAAAAAAGACTATCCTTTCCAGGGCGGTGCCTGTGGCTCAATGGGTTGGGTGCCAGCCCCATATACTAGAGGGTGACGGGTTCAAACCTGGCCAGGCCAGATTGCAAAAAAAAAAAAAAAAAAAAAAATAGCTGAGTGTTCTAGTGGGCGCCTGTAGTCCCAGCTACTCGGGAAGCTGAGGCAAGAGAATCACTTAAGCCCAGGAGTTTGAGGTTGCTGTGAGCTGTGACGCCATGGCATTCTACCAAGGGTGATACAGTAAGACTGTTTCTTTTTTTTGTAGAGACAGAGTCTCACTTTATCGCCCTCGGTAGAGTACCATGGCATCACACAGCTCACAGCAACCTCCAACTCCTGGGCTGAAGCGATTCTCTTGCCTCAGCCTCCCAAGTAGCTGGGACCACAGGCACCGGCCACAACGCCCAGCTATTTTTTTTTTTTTGGTTTACAGTTCAGCCAGAGGCGGGTTTGAACCCGCCACCCTCGATATATGGGGCCGGCGCCTTACCGACTGAGCCACAGGCGCCGCCCGTAAGACTGTTTCTTAAAAAAAAAAAAAAGACTATCCTTTCCATATTTAAAATGTACTGGCAACATTCTTTAAAAAAAAGTTGTCTGTAAGTCATACAGTTTTATAATTGCATTTCATTTTCTGTTGCATTGATTCTTATCCATCCCTACTATCTTGACTGCTGTAAATTTACGTTTCAAAGTAAGAAAATGTTGAATATTCTGACTCAACATTTCCAAATATGGTTCTTTAAGTCTCTAAATAAAGACAAGTTTTCAACTTCTACAAAATTTCTGCCTGGAGATTGTGGAAGATGTGGCATTAAATACATAGATTAACAGAGGGAGAAAGACATAGGAACAATACTAATGTTTTCTATGCATCAGTGTTTCTCAACCAGAGTTGACTGCCCTTCAAGTGAAATTTGGTAGTGAATGTTTAGAAACATCTCCTTGTTTGTCAAAACAAGAGCACATAAAGCATAGACAGTGCTAAGCATATTACAATGCCTAGGACAATACCCACAATAAACAATTATCAGTCCATTTGGCAAATAATTTTGAGGTTGAGAACCTAGGATATCTCTTATTTAGATCTTTATTTCCCTAGCAAAGTTTTATAGTTTTCAGAATATTGGTTTTACACTTCTTTTGTTTCATTTATTTCTTAAGTACCTGAACTGGTTACAATAAATATCCATTACAATGTGGTATATAGGAATATGGTGGTTTCAATCTTAGAGGAAAGCCATTCAGTATTTTATCATTAAGGATATTGTCAGCTATGGATTTTTTTTGTTAGATATGCTTTGAAATTAGGGTAATAATGGCATCATAGGATGAGCTGAAAAGTGCTCTGATTTCTAATTTCTGGGAGTTCACAGAAATTCTTTCTTGTTTAATTATGTAACACATTCACCAGTGAAGACATCTGGGACTGGGCTTTTCTGAGTGATGAGTTTTTCAACAAACTTAATGCTTTTACTGATTTACTCTATTTTTTTTGTGTGTTTTTTTCATTGATTTTTGCTCCTATCAACACTATTTCCTTCCTTCCTTCTGTTACCTTTAGGTTTAGTTTGCTCTTTCTATTTTTTACTTATATATTTTTTAGTTTCTGAACATTTTAAGAAACCTTGTTAAAAAACGTCTTAACACTTCAAGAAGCTTTGGTTGTTACTTTGAAGTCTTTCTTCTTGCTAGATAAATATCAGGTAAAGTTAGTTGACAGTGTTTGTCCATGTTTCTATATTCAACTTCCAGCCTTCCTGATGATCCTTTCTTGTAGGTGTCATGGTGAGCATAATATGATCCTGTGACACAGTTCTCACTTTATCCTCCAGGTAGAATGCCATGGCATCACAGCTCACAGCAACCTCAAACTCTTGGTTAAACGATCCTCTTGCCTCAGCTTCCCGAGTAGCTGGGACTATGGGTGCCAGCCGCAACACCTGGCTTTATCTTTTTAATGATTCGTAATCCCTATAGTTTTATAGAAGATCAATCCTGAAGATAAACTTTCATGGTATAGATGTACAAAGATAAAAGCTGGGCGCAGTGGCTAATCTTAGCACAATGGGAGGCCAAGGCAGGTATTTGCCTGAGCCCAGCCTGAGCTAGAGCGAGACCTCATCTCTAAAAATAGCCAGGTGTTATGCAGGCACCTGTAGTCCTAGCTACTCAGGTGGCTGAGGCAAGAGGATTGCTTGAGCCCAAGAGTTTGAGATAGCTATGAGTTATGACACCATAGCACTCTACCGAGGGCGACAAGCTGAGACAGTCTCAAAAAAACCAAAAAAATGCTCAAAGATCAAGAAAGGGATTCAACTAAATGTGTAGTGATAGTGGAATGCAACTTGTCATTTAAGTTACAGATTCTAGTTTTCCATTGATGTTCCTTATAATGCCCAAACTGGCCAAGTCCTCCAAATAAATCCAGTTGATGGATCTAAAAAGTGGACTCTGAATAAATTAGGTTCCAATAAACAAAGTCTCATCAAGGATCTAATTATATTAGATTACAGTAAACTATCTCATCTTGTTTTCTTATTAAGATTTGTGTCCAGAGCAGCAGTTCTCAACCTGTGGGTCGCGACCCCTTTGTAACAATGAAAATACATCCTGCATATCAGGTATTTTCATTACAATTCATAACAGGTAGCAAAATTACAGTTATGAAGTAGCAACAAAAATAATTTTATGGTTGGGAGTCACCACAACATGAGGAACTGTATTAAAGGGTCGCGGCATTAAGAAGGTTGAGAACCACTGGTCTAGAGTCATTAAGCACTTGCTGAAGGCCTTATTAGTGAAAGGGAAATTAAAAAATATTGAAATAGGCTGGGCACCTTTAGCTAAGCGGTTAGGGTGCCAGCCACATGCTCCAGGGCTGGTGGGATTGAACCCGGCCCAGGCCTACTGAACAAAAACAAACAAACAGAGCCAAGCATTGTGGTGGGTGCCTGTGTTCCCAGCTACTACGCTCGAGCCCAAGAGTTTGAGGTTGCTGTGAGTTACGACACCACGGCACTTGGTATACTAAGGATGACAAAGTGAGACTCTGTCTCTGCATTTCTTTCTTTTTTTTTTTAAGAGACAGAGTCTGACTTTATTGCCCTCGGTAGAGTGCTGTGGCGTCACAGCTCATAGCAACCTCCAACTCCTGGGCTTACGCAATTCTCTTGCCTCAGCCTCTCGAGTAGCTGGGACTACAGGCAGCCGCCACAAAGCCTGGCTATTTTTTTTGATGCAGTTTGACTAGAGCCAGGTTTGAACCCGCCACCCTTTGTCTATGGGGCCAGTGCCCTACCCACTGAGCCACAGGCACCACCCAAGACTTTGTCTCAATAAAAAATTTAAAAAAATTGAAATGTATGTATGGGAAGTCTTTAAAAAACAAAACAGCCAAATAAATATGTAAGCCTATTTTTTTTTTAAGAGACAAGAGTCTCACTTTATTGCCCTCGGTAGAGTAACGTAGCATCACAGTTCACAGCAACCTCCATCTCCTAGGCTTAGGTGGTTCTCTTGCCTCACTCAGCCTCCCCAGTAGCTAGGACTACAAGCGCCCGCCACAACGCCCTGTTATTTTTTTTTGTAGAGACAGAGTTTCACTTTATTGCCCTCGGTAGAGTGCCGTGGCGTCACACAGCTCACAGCAACCTCCAACTCCTGGGCTTAGGTGATTCTCCTGCCTCAGCCTCCCGAGTAGCTGGGACCACAGGCACCCGCCACAATGCCCGGCTATTTTTTTGTTGCAGTTTGGCCGGGGGTGGGTTTGAACCCACCACCCTCGGTATATGGGGCCAGCGCCCTGCTCACTGAGCCACAGGTGCCGCCCCGCCCTGTTATTTTTTGTTGCAGTTTGGTCAGGGCTGGGTTTGAAACCGCCACCCTTGGTATATGGGACCAGCGCCCTACCCACTGAGCCCGCTTTTTTTTGTTTTTTAAAGACTTTTTTGGCTTGTTTTTTAAAGACTTCCATATATATTTACATATTTATTTGAAAAAGACTTATATTTACAGAAAAAAAGAAATAAAGAAAACAAGTCTCAATGTCAAAGAAAGATTTGTTAATATGGTACATTTATACACTAAGAATGCTGAGAAGCATCTACAGTTTGACCTATACATAATATAGGACACTTTTAATGTGGTAGATGAAAATGAAATTATTATAGTACTTGGCAAAATATCATTTTCAAATAGTTTACATGCATATTATACTGTGCTCATATGTTTATGTATTACAAAGGAGACAGTCTAAATACAAATTACACATTAAAATGTTTACAGTGAGTAGTAGTCATAGGATTTAGGTAGTTTTGATTTATTGCTCACCTGTCTCTGCATTTTCTAATTTTATTAGAAATGCATTTGTTATAAGAAATTGAAATACTTTTGATCAAGTAAATTTAATGTTTTTAAGGTTCTAAGAGAACTGAAAGACATGGTCCTTATCCTGGAGGAACCAGCAATCTTTCTGCAGGAAAGTCTACCTATACTTAATACTCACAGGTTAGCAGACAAAGGTAAATCCACAACTAGGAGTTAGTGAGTAGGAAGTGGACAGGGGTACAGAAAGAACTATATTCCCTACCTGACTGCTGGGCCAGAGAGCAGGCCTCACTGATCCTCTTGCCTGTGAGGTAGCTGAAGACAGCCTCGACAGGGTTGTCTTTTCGGGTTAATGAGACTTCCTCTTCAATCTGAGGTGTGGCAGTAAGAGATAGCCAGCGAGAGAAAGCTCTTCGCCGCTCCAGAATCTGAATGTATTCACTAGGCTCATCCAGCTGGCTGTCAAGCTCTTTCAGATGGCCCCAGAGAGCTTCACATAATGTCCATGTCAGGCTCCAGTGCTTCATAACTAAGAGGGACAGAAAAACAATGCTATCACATGAATTCTTACAATGAACCTCAGAGAAGGCATCACTTTAACTATGATGTAAAAATATATAAATTAATAAATACTCCAAACCACCACACAAGTTGATTAAACCAAATCTATCTCTACCTCACTCAGTTTTTACAAGTTCTAGAGATATGTAACTGCTTGCTCATTCCATATATCTGTGGTACTTACATAATAGATATAACTCTATGCTCTCTTAAACAGGTGCCCCATCCTAATTATGGCGAATATCTCAGATGATAGAGAGATCTCTAATTTGATCACATTCTGTCTACAAAATACTTCAAGAAACGTCAAGTGCTCTGAAAACTTGCAGTATTCTTTTTTTTTTTTTTGAGACAGAGCCAAAAGCTGTCACCCTGGATAGTGTGCCATGACATCACAGCTCACAGCAACGTCCAACTCCTGGGCTTAAGTGATTCTCTTGCCTTAGCCTCCCAAGTACCTGGGAGGCTAACTTGGGAGGCTAAGGCAAGAGAAAGATGCCTACCACAAGGCCCTGCTATTTTTTGGTTGTAGTTGTCATTGTTGTTTGGCAGACCCGGGGTGGATTTGAACCTTGCCAGCTCTGGTGTATGTGGCTGGCGCCTTAGGTGCCAAGCCAAGGAGTATTCTTTTTTTTTTTTTAAGAGATAGAGTCTCACTTTAGCACCCTCAGTAGACTGCACCCTCGGTATACTGCCGGGGCATCACAGCTCACAGCAACTCCTGGGTTTAGGCAATTCTCTTGCCTCAGCCTCCCGAGTACCTGGGACTACAGATGCCCACCACAACGCCTGGCTATTTTTGTTATTGTTGCAGTTTGACCAGGGCTGGGTTCAAACCCATCACCCTTGGTATATGGGGCTGGTGCTCTACCCACTGAGCCACAGGCACCACGGTTATTCTCTTTTAATATAGGCACAGCTTATTGAGTTTACCTGAGACTGCTCTAAGTACAGAGTTATGCAGCAGAGCCAAAATTTGTATGCAAGTAAACAAAACCCAATTCCATTTGTTTTCTTATTTGAGACAGAACCTTGTTCTTGCCTGGGCTAGAGTGCCATGATCTCAGCCTAGCTCACAGTAACCTCCAACTCCTGGGCTCAAGCGATTCTCCTGCCTCGGCCTCCCAAGCAGTTGGGTCTATAGGTAAGTGCTACCATGCCTGGTTAATTTTTCTATTTTTCACAGAGATGTGGTCTCACTTTGCTCAGGTTGGTCTCAAACTCCTGACCTCTAGCAATCCTCCCACCTTAGCCTCCCAGAATACACCCAGCCCAATTCCATTCTCTTAACTACTTTGCTATATTGCCCCTCAAGAAACAAAAGAAAAAGCATTGTTTATCACTTTCAGCCACTTATATTAGAAAAATGTCTTACACATTTGAAAAGATGAGACAACAAAGCAAACACAAGGAATGACATAAGTAAGTCTCAATGTGTCGGATTGGACATTATAAAAGTCTCTGTTTTTCTTTTTCTTTTTTTATTGTTGGGGATTCATTGAGGGTACAAGAAACCAGGTTATACTGATTGCATTTGGTAGGTAAAGTGCCTCTTATAATCATGTCTTGCCCCCCAAAGGTGTGGCACACACCAAGACCCCACCCCTCCCCACCTTCTCTCTGCTCTTCCTTTCTCCCAACCCTCCCTCCTTTCTCTTTCTGCTCTCCCCTTCCCCGTGTCATTAATCGTCCACATATCAAAATTGAATTCATAGGATTCATGCTTCTCCATTCTTGTGATGCTTTACTAAGGATAATGTGTTCCACTTCCATCCAAGTTAATACAAAGGCTGTAAAGTCTCCATGTTTTTAATGGCTGAATAGTATTCCATGGTGTACATATACCACAGCCTGTTTATCCATTCCTGGGTTGGTGGGCATTTAGGCTATTTCCACATTTTGGTGTTTGTAAATTGAGCTGCAATAAACAGTTTAGTGCAAGTGTCCTTATGATAAAAGGATTTTTTTTCCTTCTGGGTAGATGCCTAGTAATGGGGATCAAATGGGAAGTCCAGCTTGAGTGCTTTGAGGGTTCTCCATACTTCCTTCCAAAAACTGTATTAGTTTGCAGACCCACAAGCAGTGTAAAAGTGTTCCCTTCTCTCCACATCCATATCAGCATCTGCAGTTTTGAGATTTTGCAATGTGGGCCATTCTCGCTGGGGTTAGATAGTATCTCAGGGTGGTTTTGATTTGCATTTCTCTAATAATTAGAGATGATGAGCATTTTCTCATATTAGCCATTGATCTCTCTTTAGAGAAGGTACTATTCATGTCTCCTGCCCATTTATACATGGGATTATTGGCTTTTTTCATTTGGATTGAGTTCTCTACAGATCCTAGTTATCAAGCTTTTGTCTTGATATGCAATATCAAAATATGCAAATATCCTTTCCCATTGTGTAGGCTGTCTATTTGCTTTGGTTGTTGTTTCCTTAGCTGTACAGAAGCTTTTCAGTTTAATTAAGTCCCATTTGTTTGTTTTTGCTGTCGTTGCAATTGCCACGGCAGTCTTCCTCATTAAGTCTTTCCCCAAGCTGATATCTTCCAGTTTTTTTCCTACGCTTTCTTTGAGGATTTTTTTATTTCATGCCTTAAATTTAAGTCCTTTATCCATTTTGAACCAATTTTTGTGAGTGGAGAAATGTGTGGATACAGTTTTAGTCTTTTACATGTGGATGTCCAGTTCTCCCATAACATTTATTGAATAGGGAGTCTTTCCCCCAAAGGTATGTTCTTTTTTATTGTTTTTGAGACAGAGCCTCAAGCTGTCATCCTGGGTAGAGTGCCAGGGCATCACAGCTCACAGCAACCTCCAACTTCTGGGCTCAAGCGATTCTCCTGCCTCCACCTCCTAAGTAGCTGGGACTACAGGCGCCTGCCACAACATCTGGCTATTTTTGGGTTCCAGCCGTCATCGTTGTTTGGCGGGCCCCTGGCTGGATTTGAACCCGCCAGCTCAGGTGTATGTGGCTGGTGCCTTAGCCACTTGAGTGAGCCACAGGCACCAAGCCCCAAGGTATGTTCTTGTTTGGTTTATCAAAGATTAGGTGGTTGTAAGATGTTAGTTTCATTTCCTGGTTTTTGATTCGATTCCAAACGTCTATGTCTCTATTTTTAAAGTCTCTGTTTTTCAATAAATGTGATTTGCTAAACATGTAAATAATTTTTCTACTGTTTAAAATATTAAATATTAAGTTCCCAAATTAGAAGAACACTTTAGTAAAGTACTGATTCACAAAAACATAGTCACAACAGATAAAAGTAATAGTGAGAGAAGTCAAGATGGGAAATTATAAGTAGTTACTGGAAATACCAGTGGGACTTTAGCTAGATATAGAAGAATGGGTAAAATTTAGTAAAGCAAGCAGAAATTAATCTTTCTTCCTATGTTCTCTAAGCTAGAGAAGTAATGCAATTTTATAACTCCATATATGATTGCCTACAGTCTATTGAGGAAGGATTTGTATATTAAAGGGCACAGAACACAATGATAAAAACACACTGACAATTTCTTCTTGGGATTCTGCTTATTGAAACGACTACAAAAAAGGTCAAACTCAGGGATATACATACTGGACTGTTGTAAGGAAATCTGTCCTTCTATGAACACGTTACTACTCCTATTCTTGAGATATCAAAGGTAAGACATGTACGTGTGTGTGTACTCACTTTGTGCTTCTCTTAAATCTCCTGATGCTTCCTTAACCCAATCTGCATAGTCATGAATGACAGCAACTCCTGGATTGGGGACAATGAGAGGACACAACTCGTCCACATGAATGGTGCTATGTTTCAACTTGAGCTCCAGAGGTGTCTGGTATAACTGCAGGTCTTCATCCAGCTTCCTTTGTCTCAAACTGAGTTTTTCCAAGTGAACTTTAAATGGTGACTCAGTTAGGCTACAAGAGCAAATAAGGAACAAGATAGAATATGAAGATAATAAAATTAATTAATTAAAAAAAAAAGAAAATGAAGATAAGACAGAAGCTAGGATTTCCCTTCACGTTGTCATCCTGGGTAGAGCGCTGTGACGTCATAGCTCACAGCAACCTCAAACTCTTGGCCTTAAGCAATTCTTTTGGCTCAGCTTCCCTACAGGCGCCCACCATAACACCCAGCTATTTTTGTTGTTGTTGTTGCAGTTGTCATTTTTGTTTGACAGGTACAGGCCAGGTTGAAACCTGTCAGCCCTGGCATATGTGGCCGGTGCCTTAGCCACTGAGCTACAGGCACCGAGCCTGTTTCTCAAATTATTAGACATAGTCAATGTGGTCTTGATTCAATTTTCAAGCTTTGAAAACTTACAGAATATCAAGAGATCATGTGTAACCACTAAGTTTAGAAACAATATTCCTAATTGTGAGAGTCAAGAGATACTGTTTTGAGGTAATGTTAAAAATGAAGGATAAGGGCGGCGCCTGTGGCTCAGTCAGTGGGGCGCCGGCCCCATATACCGAGGGTGGCGGGTTCAAACCCGGCCCCGGCCAAACTGCAACCAAAAAATAGCCGGGCGTTGTGGCGGGCGCCTGTAGTCCCAGCTACTCAGGAGGCTGAGGCAAGAGAATCGCTTAAGCCCAGGAGTTGGAGGTTGCTGTGAGCTGCGTGAGGCCACGGCACTCTACTGAGGGCCATAAAGTGAGACTCTGTCTCTACAAAAAAAAAAAAATGAAGGATAATAGTTGATAACCTTCATTTAATCTATAGTAATTTTGTATAGGACACTGTATATACACTGATAATTATAAGAAATACTTATATGTAATCTCCAAGGCATGTTATCTATTATATATATAGAAAAATACTGTTTATCATATGTATGTATGTATCTCTGGAATATATCTAGAAATAATCAAAAATATGTATCTAGAAAGAAACATCTAGAAAGATAACAAAGCGTTGGTTTCCAAAAAATGGATGGTTTTGTTTTGCACCTATCATGTTGCCTTTCCCAAAAAGCATCAAGAAATGCAACTCAAAGCCGGGCACTGTGATTCACACCTGTAATCCTAGCACTCTGGGAGGGTGAGGTGGGTACATTGCTTGAGCTCAGAAGTTTAAGACTAGCCTGAGCAAGAGCATGATCCCGTCTTTAAAAATACCTAAGTGTTGTGGTAGATGCCTGTAGTCCCAGCTACTCAGGAGTGTCAGGCAAGATGATTGCTTGAGCCCAAGAGTTTGAGGTTTCTGTGAGCTACAATGACACCATAGCACTCTACTCAGGGCGACAAATTTAAGACTCTTTCTCAAAAAAAAAAAAAAAAAAAAAAAAAAAAATTAATTAATTAATGAAAAGTGTAACTCACGATTTAACAGCTACTGAATTGGGCAGGAATCCATATTCCATATAATCAGCAATCTGATGATTTTCCAGTTCATGAGAGCCATTCAGCTGTTCTCCACTATTAGCGAGAGTCCAGTTAGGGCCCCAACCAACACGAAATGAACGTCCCATAAATAGGGCCATGTCCATCAAGAGTTTCCCCTTGCCATAGGTGACAGACTTTTCAAGAGGGACTAGACCTGGTTGCCTTCGTGTACCCACTGTTTTCAACTGAACCTCGGGAGCTGGGCTAGGCACTGTAAACACAGCAGTGAGGGTTGGAGGAACAGACCAAGAGGATGTGGATGGAATATTCATTAAAGATGATGTTCTGGGAGTGCGACATTCTTGCATAGAGGCACTGGGTGAAAGGAAAGCTCCACTTGTAAATTTTGATTGCAGTAACCCACCAACTGAAATAAGAAGAAAAAAGGACTATTACAAAATAATGACAATTGTTTCTTTTGTAAACAACAAAAATCAGAAAGGCTGCTTTGTCTAAATCCACAAAGCTACTAAGTGATAAGACTGGGAGAAAAACTCAGTTAAATCTGGTACCAATGCTCATGCCCTTATCCATAATCCCAAATGTAACCTTTTCTCAGTCCATATAAAAATGAATGCCATGCACATAAAAATTTAAGAGTAGAAAAACAAAAAGAACCAAAACTCACATTTCTGTACTCTAATGCTCAATGATAGACCTACGGAAACAAAAACACACAGAGGGCTCGGCACCAGCCATATATACCAGAACTGGTGGATTCCAACTCAGCCTGGGTCTGCCAAACAACAATAACAACTATAAAAAAAAAAAAAAAAAACGTAGTTGGGCGTTGTGGCGGGCACCTGTAGTCCCAGCTACTTGGGAGGCTTACACAAGAGAATCGCTTAAGCCCAAGAGTTAGAGGTTGCTGTAAGGCCACAGCACTCTACTAAGGGCGACATAGTGAGACTGTGTCTCAGAAAACCACAAAACACAACACACACACTGAAGTATCTTATGATTGCATATGTGCCTTTCTGAAGGCTAATTCTCACCATTAATGCCTGTTTTTCAATTTTATACGGTTCTTGTCCAAACTATGTAGGTTTTTTTTGAGACACAGTGTCAAGCTGTCACCAAGAGTTTGAGGTTTCTGGGTAGAGTACTGTGGTGTTATAGCTCACAGCCCCCTTCTTGGGCTCAAGTGATCCTCTTGCCTCAGATTTTCCATTTTTAGTAGATGAGGTCTCCCTCTTGCTCAGGCTGGTCTCAAATTCATGAGCTCAAGCAATCCACCTGCCTTGGCCTCTCAGATGCTAGTATTATAGGTGTGAGCTAATGCGCCCAGCCTGGATTTAGTTATTGAAGTATGACATTTCCATCTTATACCCATTACAGAAAAGGTTAATTCAGCGCCTGTAGCTCAGCAGCTAGGGCAACAGCCATATACACTGGGGCTGGCGGGTTCAAACCCAGCCCGGGCCTGCCAAATAACAATGACAATTACAACAAAAAATGGCTAGGCGTTGTGGTAGGCACCTGTAGTCCCAGCTACTTGGGAGGCTGAGACAAGAGAATCGCTTCAGCCCAGGAGTTGGAGGTTGCTGTGAGTTATATATATTGTCCTAAAATGCTGTGGCATCACAGCATTTTATATAGGACAATAGCTTGAGACTCTATTTAAAAAAAAAAAAAATGTTTAGTATATGAAACCAAACAGTAAGTTTTCAAGGCAATATAAACAAATGCCTTCCTGGTAGTTCCTCTGGTTTTAAAATTAAAATTAATTACATCTGCTTATATCTTCTGCTGATATCAATACTTTATTGCCAATCCCAAAGCTGTAAGACCACTAGAAAAAAGAAAGCTTTATAATAAAATATATAATCTGCCTAGGAAGATAAAAATGTTTAGGAAAAAGTAGAATTTTTTTTTTTTTTTCCAGTTTTTGGCTGGGGCTGGGTTTGAACCCACCAATTCTGGAATATGGGGCCACCGCCCTACTCCTTTGAGCCACAGGTGCTGCCCTAAAAAAGTAGAATTCTAATGGGTATTAAGAGAAGGAACATTTGTTCCTAAAGACAACAAGATAGTGTTAGGACTGTATAAAAGAGTACAGTGCAGGATAAGTTGCTGAATTCTCTAAGAAATGTAATATAAAAATTAGGAAATCAGAGCTTGTCATCTAATCCATATCCATAAGCAAGTAAAAACATGACCCAAGGGTGGGCATAGTGAGTCACACCTGTAATCCTAGTACCTGGGAGGCCGAGGTGGGAGAATGCCTTGAGTTCAGGAGTTTGAGACCAACCTGAACAAGAGACCCCATCTCTACTAAAAATAGAAAAAAGTGGCCAGGCATTGTGTCAAGTACCTGTAATCCCAGCTATTTGGGAGACTGGGGCAGGAGGATAGCTTGAATCAAGGAGTTTGAGGTTGCTTGCTGTGAGCTAAGCTAATGCCATGGTACTCTAGCCTGGGGAAGAGAATGAGATTCTGTCTCAAAAAAAAGAAAATAAAAAAAAGGTTGGGTACGGTGGCTCATGCCTATAATCCCAGCACTTGGGAGGCCAAGGCAGGTGGACTGCCTAAACTCACAGGTCCAAGACCAACCTGAGCCAGAATTAGACCCTGTCTCTAAAAAATAGCCAGGTGTTGTGGTGGGCGCTTGTAATCCCAGCTACTTGGGAGGCTGAGGCAAGAGGATCACTTGAACCCAAGAGTCTGAGGTTGCTATGAGCTAAGAAGCCATGGAACTCTAGTAAGGGTGACCAAATGAGGCTCTGTCTCAAAAACAAACAAAAAAATAGACCCTAATAAAGTACAATACTTTTTTTCTCCATACAACTTCTGTATCTGCACCAATAGAGGTAATTATGTTTCTTAAAAACTGGTATTTATAAGAGTACAATTTATCTTGGCATCCTTATCATAGGCATAGCTATCAGGAGGATATCTGCTGGAGAACTTCACTCAGCATTGAAGATATGTGAAAAGCAAGACTTAATGACTCTATAGATTGTTTTGTAAAACAGTACATTTTATACAGTACCTAATGAACGAGATTTTGTTGACTGGGATGCTGAAATGGGGAGCCTGGGAGAACAGATTTCTTGAGAAGTATCTGCTTTGGAAGGAAGGCAACTGACATGTTGATCCAGCATCGTATCTACATCTTCTTCATCAGCAAGCAATGATGCTTTCATGATCTAAAAAGGCAATATCTATAGAATGAATGTGCTCCTCAGAACAGGTCCAAACAAGAAAAATGCAGTTTACAACAATCAAAAATATCATTCCTCCTCAAGGCTGTTATCTAGAGCTAGTATAACACCTGTATGACTAACTATATTATACTGTATGTGTCTGAAAGGCAAGTCAACATAATAAACCTCTCCCTTATATCTAAAAAGTCTTGCTAGATCATGGCACATAGTAGTTGCTTATGTTTGCTAAATTAGTGATTTAAAAGTCAAACATAAGCCAAAGGCTAAACACAATACCAAAAGGCTTTGGCAAGGGACCTAGACAGAGATTAATAAAACTTGTGTCTACCATGTTTTTAAATTTTTAAATTTTGTGAAGCACTTCAGATCCGCAAAACTATCCTTATGAAGTAGGCAAAGTAGTATCTTCTGGAGAAAAATCAGTGTTCACAGGTATTAAGTGACTTGACTCAAGTCAGACGGTAATAAAGTTACCAAGTGGAATCAAAATTAGGTCCTCTGATTCTAATGCAGTTAAAACCAGAAGCCCTATTTGCTAATTCTCAACATATCCTTCCTTCCCCGAAGGGGAAATGAGGCCCAAACACTGGCCTATTCTTGTTTTTTTCTTAAGTGAATAATCAAGGAAGAGGCCTGATGTTATGAGAGAGATAATTAGTTTGGCTTTCTGTTATAATGAAGGTTGGTTAGAACATCACCTGTAAGACATGTGGATTAATTCCCAGTGAAGA
This sequence comes from Nycticebus coucang, assembly GCF_027406575.1. Lineage (NCBI taxonomy): Eukaryota > Metazoa > Chordata > Mammalia > Primates > Lorisidae > Nycticebus > Nycticebus coucang. The sequence goes on along the minus strand of NC_069793.1, from coordinate 64,762,775 downwards.
TGCAATATGCGTTGAGGCAGACACAGGTTCCTGATCCTCAGGCATGCTCTCTTCTAACATGGAATCCAAAACTGGCTCCTGGGTAATATCTATCATATCACTGTCCAGTTCCACAACCCTCCCTAACTGCTCCACCTCTGGGCTCTGACTCTGTAGACAGCAGAAAGATCAGGAAAGCAGTATTAAATTATACCAAGACACACAGAGCTTCTAGATCAGATTTAGTTTATTCAGAATATGATATAGTGGGTGGCATCTGTGGCTCAAAGGAGTAGGGCGCTGGCCCCATATGCAGGAGGTGGCGGGTTCAAACCCAGCCCCGGCCAAAAACTGCTAAAAAAAAAAAAAAAAGACCTTGTGTCTCTCAGAATATGATATAGTAATTATTATATTTTATCCATTTTATTGTGAGGTATGGCAGATTTGCTAAAGAGTGATTTAGTATTAATTGTCCTAAAATAATAGGATTCAAATGAGGATTCATGAAATTATCCTTTTGTAATAATATTGTATCTGGAACCTCAGCTACCACCCATACTGAAACAAACAGTGGTCTTCAGGGACAAAGACTCAAAGACTATGGCTTACATGATTTAGCCAGCAACTACAATTTTCAGATTTACAAAGGGTTACCCTGCCCTCATACTACCTTGTACACAGAAGCCTCTGGAAAAAGAGAGCAAGAGGTATAGATACCAAATGTCTCCAGTAACTTTGTGTTTTCTTAAAACAATCACAAACAACTTTCTCGTTAATACATTTTGAGTTTGGAATTTATCTTCTGGATGACTGAATCCTGAAGTTTCCTCAGTGTTGTCTCAAAAAAAAAAAAAAAAGCTGAGGAAAATAACTGGTTAAATACATTTCCAATCCATATATCTGAAAACTCACTATGACCTGATAAAATAACTACCAATGACTGAACAAATTTATGAAACATTTGCAAACCAAAAGTTCTATCAATTATTTTTCTAACCATAATTTCATTTGCAGATTATTATTCTTCCATGATTTGTGTCTGATCTTTCACAAGTGGTCTATTTCCTTTTTAGTTTTTGTTTTTTTTTTTTGGCCGGAGCTGGGTTTGAACCCACCACATCCGGTATATGGGGCCAGCGCCCTACTCCTTGAGCCAGAGGAGCTGCCCCACAAGTGGTCTATTTCATGCAAAACCTCTAATAGACGTTATTTTACAAAAAGGTAGTTAGAAAGAAAATGTTTTCATAATCTTGTTGGACCAAGCAACCACCATTAGTGGAATCTATTACTACCCAGAATTCCTTTAACAAGTATCTTTGTTTAAAAAATGAGTGGTGTGAGAAACATAGAAAAGTGTTATGTAAGATGGAAAAATTCTCAAGGACTGCTCTAACAAAACTAGAGATTACATAAAGATGAAAAGGCAAATATGATACCTTTTTTATTTTTTTGTAGAGACAGCGTCTCACTCTATGGCCCTCAGTAGAGTGCCATAGTGTCACTACTCACAGCAACCTCCTACTCCGGGGCTTAGGCAATTCTCTTGCCTCTGCCTCCCAAGTAGCTGGGACTACAGGCGCCCGCCACAACACCTGGCTATTTTTGTTGTTGTTGCAGTTCCTCTGGGGCCGGGTCTGCCACCCTCAGTATATGGGTTCAGGGCCCTACCCACTGAGCCACAGGCACCGCCCATATGATACTATTTCTTAGCAATTGGTGACGCTACAGGCAGGTTTGACAACTTTTATTCTTTAAAATCCTGCAGTGAGGAAAAAAACCTTGTGATGATAATGTCATTTTAACTGTAAGAACTATAGGAAAACTTTCATTTCATAAGTTTCCCATTAAGTTAATTTTTAACCAAACAATTCAACTTTAAAGTTCTGATACTTCCCATCTTTTGCCAAGTTGTGAGAACACCCTACTATGTTTGGCTCCCAAAATACTGTTTGTATATATGATATTATATCTAAAATATTGTTTATACCATGTATCATGGGGTATTAGAATTTCTTACATACATATGTATGTGGTTGGGTCACCAGACAGTCAAGACTTAAAATAGGTTTTATGGCTGTTCTCTGTATCTAATACCAAGCACATCATAAGCACAATATCCTCTGAATACTCACTTTCTTATTTCAATTGCCTAAAGTAGTGCTTGGTCCACAGTGGAAAAAGCAATTAATAACTATAAAAACACTAGTAGGAATGAAGATGGGTGGGAGGAAAGGAAGAAGGGATACAAATTACTATACTACTCAACAAAGGAATACTACTAAACAGCAAGAGATGCTCACCTTGAACACTTTTAGGCAAATTTGGATGATTTGCTCAAATATCTAAATTAGAGACCTAAGGGTCTCAGCATATCTTTAGGAGGAATGCTAAAGATGAAGGTTTTATAATATTTACACCACTCTCACAGTCTGACATCTAATAGGTGGACAAGAGGGGAGGGAATTACTATGAAACTATAATAAGCTGCTAGAACTGTATGTGAATTTTGTATTTCTAAGAAATTGAAATAAACTCCCCCCAAAAGATGTACTTATTTTCAGAATAATCTTGGAAGATCCGCAGCTTTGTTAAAGCCAGTCCTGGGAAGAAAACTAGACTTAAAGTAAAACAAAACCGGATAATATAAAAGGAATTGAGATGGAAAAAAAAGACTACTGAGAGGTCTATGGAAAAGAAAGGCATGTACTGGAATATGACAATGATTATTACTTTAATTTTCCTTTTCCTAGAATGAAACTTCTTGAAGATAGGATTTCATTTATTTCTAAATACTAATAGTGTATTACAAATCCTAATTACACAGATAAATATCTGTAAAATGACTAAGTATATGAAGCATGAGGTCTCACAACTGAAACATTCAGTGACTCAAGAAATCTCCACTCTCCCATTTAAAGGAAGCTTCCTCATTCAAATGAGGCTGGTAATACTTTAAAGATACAGCATCTCTTAATTCAGTAGGAAAAGTAAGATTAAGATACTCTTACTAAACAGAGTGAATGACCAGTTCAAGGTCAAATAGATGTTAAATTCATTTTGTCCTCTCAGCCAAGTAGTCTGATTCAATATAATGACGACTCTTGTCCAACTCCAAAAGAATTTGTTTCCTAACTGTAAAAAAATGTTTATGCATGTATACATATATATTTATGTATGCTTGGAGACAGGCTCTTGCTTTGCCACCTGGACTATAGTGCAGTGGCATCCTCATTGCTTATGGCAATCTCAAATGTTTGGGCTCAAGCCATCCTCCTGCCTCAGCCTCCTGAGTAGCTGGGATTACAGATATATGCCACCATAACAGGCTAATTTTTCTAATTTTTTGTAGAGACAGGGTCTCACTATTGCTCAGGTTGGTCTAGAACTCCTGACCTCAAGTGATCCTCCCACCTCAGCTTCCAAAGGGCAGAGATTTATTACAGGCATGAGCCACTGCACCTGGCAAAATGTTTTATATTTTCCTTAAAAATCATCCCTGTCAACAATAATATGTTATCCTCAAGAGAAATTCAAACTTATGGTTTGAAAGGCCCACCAAGGTTAAGTGTATATGTATTCTATACATACATTTAGGGATATTACTGTAGGAGGCATAGGTCTATTTAATTTTTTTTTTTTTTTTAGTTAACTAGCAGTTTCAAAGTGGCATAGGTCTTAGTAACTGTGGATTTGGTTTTTACATTAATTCACAAAATATTTTTCAGGCTAATATATTATGAAAATCAATCTTTCTTTCAATAACATCTGAAATAAACAAGCATGGGGCTATAAAATTATATGTAATATAAATAAAATACATTAAAATATTGAGTAATTAAATCAATTCAGATGGCTGCCATTTTATTTAAAATAAAAGCATATGCAATATGAAATCAGATTTTCCTCTAAATCCTAATTACTTTTTTTTTCCTTTTAAAAGTCTTTAACTAGGCCAGGCCCTGTGGCTCATGCCTATAATTCTAGCACTCTGGGAGGCTGAGGCAGGGGGACTGCTTGAGCTTACAAGTTCGAGACCAGGCTGAGCTAGAGAGAGACCACTTCTCTAAAAACTAGACAGGCTTTGTGGTGAGTAACTGTAGTCCCAGCTGCTTGGGAGGCTGAGGCAAGAGGATCGCTTGAGCCCAAAGAGTTTGAGGTTGCTGTGAGCTATGACACCATGGCTAGCCAAGGGGAAAAAGTTTTTAACTTATTTGAATGGTGAATTCGCTCAGTAAACAATGTTAAGTTCCTGAACAAGTAAACTAGCCTGCCTTGTTGGTACTAAATACAAGTTATACTTCATTTGAAAGGCTAAGGTAAAAAGCTACATGCATCTCTAAGTGGCAAAAGCCTGAGGTTCTTCAACAAACAGTTCTGAAATATGGTTTTTCATCTCAAACACTGGGAAGAAGCATAAAATATAAATACGCCTGAGCCCTCATGCCATATCTGTAAAATCAAAGTCAAGTTCAACAGGCTATTGATGCAGCCAGTAGGAAACTGGATTTGAGACCAAAATTTTGAAACTAATGTTCAAACTATAGAACAAAATATTCCTGCAACTACATTAATTCATCTGTGTGATTAACTTTTATCTGCTAATATTTTCTCTAACTTAAAAGACACAGATGAGAGCACATAAAAATTTAGTTACCATTGTTTTTCCAGTTGCTTAGATTTACTCATTTTAGGAGCAAAAGCAAAACTTAAAACCCAAATGGAAACAAAGGACTGTGGATATTATATAAAAGACAAAGAATAAATGTGACTATTAAACAAAAAAAGGAAATCTTCTTAAATACCTAAAGAAATACCCCCACCTCCTCCAGAAAAAGTTAGGAAGTCTGAGGTTATGTTGTGAACTCAACCTCTCCAAGGAGCCAGGAAACAGTACCTAGACAGTCATCCTGAGGAAAGGATAAGAACATTGTGCTGTCTACTCAAGAATTTTCCCCATGCTAAGTAAAATGTAAGGTTTTTGATACTAATATCAAACCACTGGCATTTCTCATCTGCCTTACCTAGGACACTGAACAATATGAATGTGAAGTTCAAGAGTCCCACATAACTGCTCTAACATACCAAGCCCAAAGTCTTCATAAATAACCCAAGTAAACAAAACATAAAGACTAGGTATCTGAACACTCTTTTTTTTTTTTTTTTTGTTGCAGTTTGGCCAGGGCTGGGTTTGAACCCGCCACCCTCGGCATATGGGGCCGGCACCCTACCCGCTGAGCCACAGGCACCGCCGGTATCTGAACACTCTTAACCATTTCTTTCTCCTCATCCAAAAGGTCAAAGACCATTCACTCCCTCAATCAAAGCTATATTCTATTTGCCCATTTTGATGTCTTACCACTTTTCTCTTTGCCAGAAACTCATTTTGAAATTTTGGGGGGCTTATTTTTTCAAAGAGGTTTTACTTTCAGAAACGTCATTAGAGGAATTTAGAGTTATTTTCTAGTATTTGTATTCTGGCAATTGAAGAATCTGATAACTAATAGTTATCTGATAACCTGATAATTACTAGCCAACATTACATAAATGTTCCTGTCCACAGAGAGAACTTTTCTTTAGCTGGAACAATTAGAAAAGAGATTTCTTTAGGACAGTTACAACTTATTTATAATAACAGACAATAGTAAGACCGACCACTCGACTCTTCTAAGAAATATATGGATGCCATGAAGGCTACGTTGAACAGTTTGATGAGAATATTTCAGATTGTATATGAAACTAGCACATTGTACCCCTTGATTGCACTAATGTACACAGCTATGATTTAACAATAAAAAATAAATAAAAATAAAAATAAAGAAATATATGGAATGAAAAAGTACTTAGGACAAAAAAAAAAAAGAAAAAGTACTTAGGAAAGTAAGGTATAATAAAAAGATTCAGATGAAATGAACACAAATAACTGGAAAACCGAGTCTATTGACAACATTTCATTAGTGCAGGGGAGATTTCTTAGGATATTCTAAATACTATAAAGACAATAAACATAAAAGTCAACATAGTTCCAGTTTCCCTCATTTATCATCCCCTCAACCCTCCCTCACCCAGTACGCGCAAACATGAACATACATACACACATGTTCCAAAAAATGCCTCCCATGAGATTTAATAAATAAAAACTACACATTTCAGCAGCCATTAGAACAGTAGCATGAAAAATTCCAAAGGTCCAGATTTTTGTAGCTTAGAGGTAGAGAATGCTTTACAAAGAAATTCCATATCAATGATACAAGTAATTGCAATAAACAATATAGACCCTACTCTCCCCAAGCCAAATAATTCATTTACATTCCAAAACTATTTTCATAAAGATTATATACTGATAAAATACAAATATCAAGAGGTTACCTGAAGTATTAGCAAACAACTTAAGGGAGTTATAAACCTTTGCAGAAAGTTAATTTATCTTTTTTAAAAAAGATTAAGCTGTACATCAAGTAATCAATAAAAGTAGGATTTACTCTGTATCAACCGACATGAGCAAATGCTATCTTAAGTTGATCACTGAGCAGAGAATTTATCAAGTCCAAATGAGAGAGGGAGGTGTGTAAGAATGACAATCTTGAGAGGAATGATCCAAACAATAAGAGAATTCTTTAAATCTCTTACGTGAAAGACACATGCCTGTACCACCTCATAATCCTCCCTTGTACTTGTCTCAATGAGACTGGTAATTTATGTTTGTACTCTTCAAAGTTCCAGCAGTCATAAAACAGCTTTGTATTAGCTGCATGACTTGATTTCAACTTCGTATCATGGATTCCATTCAAATTCACTGTCCTTTCTCTACCTGGGGTGGAGGTGCAGGTTTGCCATTAAGAGCCATCTGGAAAGGGGCAGTCTGGCCTGCAGGAGGCAAAGGGGTAGTCTTCAACTTCTTTGTACTAGTTTTGGATGAATTCTCCTCCTCCTCTTCATCAGAATCCTGAAGGCCATACTTAGAAAAATGGGAGACCTAAGAAAAAGAAAAGGCCAACAAAATAAATATTACCATTGTTCATTTCAGAAGCTTCCATAATACCTACCCTTGCAATCTTGCAGCATTACCTTGAGAAAAAGGGGAGAGATAACAAAATATTTAAAACTAAGCAGAATGCCATCTATCATACTTTACTGGTTTTCTAAAAAAAACAAATCCAAAAGAACTGTTATTATTTTCATATACACATACTACCTAGTTGTTCTCTACCAAGACAAGGGTCTTCAATAAGTTAAATAATCCAATCAGCCCTGAGTTAAACTACCAAGTACAGAAAGTCAACCTAACCACTCCCCAAATTTTTCAAAGATTAAAAAAGTTTAAGAACATAGGAAAAACACTGGAAGATATTGGCCTGGGGGAAGACTTCATGAAGAAGACTGCCATGGCAATTGCAACAACAACAAAAATAAACAAATGGGACTTCATTAAACTGAAAAGCTTCTGTACAGCTAAGGTGACGATAACCAAAGCAAAGAGACAACCCACACAATGGGAAAGGATATTTGCATATTTTCAATCAGACAAAAGCTTGATAACTAGGATCTATAGAGAACTCAAATTAATCCACATGAAAAAAGCCAACAATCCCTTATATCAATGGGCAAGAGACATGAATAGAACTTTCTCTAAAGACGACAGACGAATGGCTAACAAACACATGAAAAAATGTTCATCATCTCTATATATTAGAGAAATGCAAATCAAAACATCCCTGAGATACCATCTAACCCCAGAGAGAATGGCCCACATCACAAAATCTCAAAACTGCAGATGCTGGCGTGGATGTGGAGAGAAGGGAACACTTTTACACTGCTGGTGGGACTGCAAACTAGTACAACCTTTCTGGAAGGAAGTATGGAGAAACCTCAAAGCACTCAACCTAGACCTCCCATTCGATCCTGCAATCCCATTACTGGGCATCTACCCAGAAGGAAAAAAATCCTTTTATCATAAGGACACTTGTACTAGACTGTTTATTGCAGCTCAATTTACAATCGCCAAAATGTGGAAACAGCCTAAATGCCCACCAACCCAGGAATGGATTAACAAGCTGTGGTATATGTATACCATGGAATACTATTCAGCCATTAAAAAAAATGGAGACTTTACATCCTTCGTATTAACCTGGATGGAAGTGGAAGACATTATTCTTAGTAAAGCATCACAAGAATGGAGAAGCATGAATCCTATGTACTCAATCTTGATATGAGGACAATTAATGACAATGAAGGTTATGGGGGGGTGCAGAAAGAGGGATGGAGGGAGGGGGGTGGGGCCTTAGTGTGTGTCACACTTTATGGGGGCAAGACATGATTGCAAGAGGGACTTTACCTAACAATTGCAATCAGTGTAACTGGCTTATTGTACCCTCAATGAATCCCCAACAATAAAAAAAAAAAAAAAAAGTTTAAGAAGAGCTTATGTACCAATTCACAATTCTGCCTAATAAGTTACTGAAGTCTGTAATGACACACATTAGGAAAAAACACAGACCGCAGAACCTCCATAGTTGACCATCTCCCTATATTGACTGCCTCCTTAAGTTGACCTAATTTTCATAGACTGAACAAGGACCACATGTATATTTATCAGTACAGTAGGCCTGGTTTCTTATGCTGACCACCTCTGCATGTTGGCCGGTTTCTTATAGTCCCTCAAGTGGTCAACTTACAGAAGTTTCCCTGTATTAGATATGTACCTAAATGCTCATAGGAAGGGGCAGAGAGGACTTCAATCATGTGTCCATAGAGATTTATAATAGTTCATTATTGCAGTTGTAACCAAGCGTATAATTTGGAGCAAATTATGATGCATCGGTTTCCCAAGTCACAAAAAACAGAGAATTTTGTTTGTTTTTTTGCAGTTTTTGGCCGGGGCTGGATTTGAACCTGCCACCTCCAGTATATGGGGCCGGTGCCCTACAAAAACAGAGAATTTATTACAAACATTTTGTGACTCTAATTATCATTTCTAAAAGTCACAAATCAAATTAAATTGAATAGCTTCTGTATAGCTAAGGAGACAACAACCAAAGCAAAGAGACAACCATCAGAATGGGAAAAGATATTTGCATATTATGAATTAAACAAAAGTTTGATAACTAGAATCTACAGAGAACTCAAATTAAACAACAAAAAAAGGTCAAACAATCCCTTATATCAATTGGCAAATGAGATGAGTAGAACCTGCTCTAAAGAAGACAGACAAATGGCTACAAACATGAAAAAATGCTCATCGTCACTAATTGTCAGAGAAATGCAAATCAAAGACCACCCTGACATATTACCTAACCGCAATGAGAATAGCCCACATCACAAAGTCTCAAAGCTACAGATGCTGGCATAGATGTGGAAAGAAGGGAACACTTTTACACTGCTGGTGGGACTGCTAATACAACCTTTTCGGAAGGAAATATGGAGAATCCTCAAAGAACTCAAAATAGACCTCCCATTTGATCCTGCAATCCCATTACTGGGCATCTACCTAGAAGAAAAAACATCATTTTATCATACTGACATCTGCACTAGACTGTTTATTGCAGCTCGATTTACCAAACTGTGGAAACAACCTAAATGCCCACCAATCAAGAACTGTTTAACAAGCTATGATACATGTATACCATGGAATACTATTCAGGCACCAAAAAGGATAGTGACTTTACATCCTTTGTATTAACCTGGATGGAGCTGAAACATATTCTTCTTAGTAAAGCATCACAAGAACGAAGCAAGAATCCAATATACTCAATTATGATATAAGGACAATTGATGCTAGTACATGGTGGGGGGTGGGGGAGCAGAGAGAGGAAAGGAGGGAGGGGTGTGGTGACATCACAGTATGTGACACACCTCTTAGGGGTGGGACACAATTATAAGAGGGCCTTTAACCAACAAATACCAGCAGTGTAACCTAGTTCTTTGTATCCTCGATGATTCCCCAACAATTAAAAAGAAAAATAAATTACAAATCAGGCTGGGCAGGGAGGCTCACACCTATAATCCTAGCACTCTGTAGACCAAGATGGGTGGATCACTTGAGCTTAGGAGTTTGAGACCCACCTGAGCAAAAGCAAGATACCATCTCCACTAAAAATATTAAAACTAGCCAGGCATTTTTGCATGTGCTTATAGTCCTAGCTACTCGGGAGGCTGAGGCAGGAGGATCACTTGAGTCTAAGAGTTTGAGGTTGCTGTGAGCTATGACATCAGAGCACTCTACCAAGGGTGACAACGTTGAGACTCTTGTCTCAAAAAAGACAAAAAAAAGAAAAGAGAAAAAGTCACACATGAGTTAAATGACTATACCTTAAAAACCCAAGAACCAGTTTCGGGCCGATACTCTTTAAACTGAGCTCCCTGTTTCCTTGAAACTGCTTCCAATCTCCCTTCATAGTTGATATCAGCAAGTCGATCTGGGCTCTTTATTAAACAACGAGATGTTTTATCTGTTGGCCAAACTCCATCCAATGTAACTTCAGCCTTCCTGTAAAGAATAACAAAGTAAAATGTAACTGCTTCATATTTTAAGAACCAAAAGCCAACTAACACCTATACAAATAGCAAATAAAGATACCTATCTATTACTGTGCACCTGTTTCATAAACTTGCATCTTACTTCCATGATAGATCATCCACACATACCCAAATTCAACCTGATTCTAGAGTCATACTGCATTTATTTCAAATTGCCATGACCCAGCAATTATTTACTTTCTAATTTGAGTAACCGTTAAGCTAGGAAGGCTTGACCAAGCTATTTAGGTCACAGTCCAGTGGAAAGACCCAAGTCTTACCGCAGGTCTCATAGTGCTATCATACTTACAAACAGTAATAAAAATAACCACTGCTATTTACCGAGTGCTTTTAGAATAAAGCATCAGGAACATCACAGTATTTTCCATTAACTAACAAGTACGAAAATGACTGCAACAGTGGTAGTGTACCACTTCTAATACCAATTTAAGTGTTCAAGGGCTGTGTCCTATTCAGTTTGTATACTGTGCATCTGAGTGACTAGCACATATTTTTTCATAATTATTCTTCATTGTCACAGTATGGAATTTATCACCTTAAACTACTGTACATTTCTGAACTGTAAGAATATTCACATTGTTGTTTAAACAGCATAAAATTTCATCTTGCAAAACTTAAACTCTGTATTTACGTTAAACTAGTTCCCATTCTCTGCATTTCCTCCTTCCTTCTGACAACTACCACTCTGTTTCTTCTTTGAATAGGTGAAATTATATAATATTTATGTTTTTGTGACGGGCTAATTTCACTTAGCATAATGTCCTCAAGGTTCGTCCATGCTAAATATGTGTCAGAATTTACTTCCTTTCTAAGGCTGAATAATATTTTATTGTATATATCACATTTTGTTTATCCATTCACTCACCAATGCATACTTGAGTTGTTTTTACCTACTGGCTATTGTGAATGATGCTGCTAGAAACTGTGTGGAAATATTTCCTTGAGCTTTTCTTCAGTGATATATCTAGAAGTGAAACTACTGGATCCTATAGGAATTTTATTTGTAATTTGTGGATGAACCACCATGCTGTTTTCCATAATGGCTAAACGTGCCTATCAACAGTGCACGAAAGTATGACTCTCTCCATATCTTTGTTAACATGTTAATTTCATTAAAAAAAAAATAGGAACCATGAGATATCAAGTATGGTATCTCATTGCGTTTGTTTTCTTTTCTTTTAGGCGGTATCTCCCTTTGTCACTGTTGGTAGAATGCTATGTCACAGCTCACAGCAGCCTCAAATTCTTGGGCTCCAGCAATCCTCCTGCCTCAGCCTACGGACTAGCTAGGACTACAGGCGCCCACCACAATACCTGGCTATTTTTAGAGATAGGGTTTACCTTTTGTTCAAGCAATCTACCCACCTAGGCTTCCCAGATTTGCTAGGTGTGAGCACGACACGCAGCCTTCATTGTGGTTTTGATCTGCATTTTCCTAATTATTAGTGATGCTTATTGGCCATTCATTTTTACAGAAAGGTCTATTCAAGTCCTTTGCCGATTTTTAATTTAGATTACCATTTTTTGTTATTGCATCATATAAGTTCTTTGTATTCTGGTCACTAACCTTTATCTGATATATGATTAGTAAGTATTTTCTATCACTTTACAAGCTACCTTTTCATTAATTTTTGTCTTTTGCTATGCTGCAGTTTTTCAGTTTTATGTATCAGAACTTGTCTATTTTTCCTTTTTGTTGCTTATGCTTTTTTGTCATACCCAAGAAAACATTTCCAAATCCAATGTTATAAAGCTTTCCCCAAGTATTCTTTTAAGAGTTTATGGTCAGCACCTGTGGCTCAAGGGATAGGGTGCCAGCCCCATATGCCAGAGGTGGCGGGTTCAAACTCATCCTGGGCCAAAAGCTGCAAAAAAAAAAAAAAAAAAAAAAATTTTTAGCCAGGCGTTGTGGCAGGCGCCTGTAGTCCCAGCTGCTCGGGAGGCTGAGGCAAAAGAATCAGGTAAGCCCAGGAGCTGGACGTTGCTGTGAGCCATGTGACGCCACGGCACTCTACGAGGGCAGTAAAATGAGACTCTGTCTCTACAAAAAAAAAAAGAGTTTATGGTTTTAGGTCTTACACTTGGGTATTTGATCCATTGTGAATTAATTTTTGTATAGTAAAAGGTAATGGTGTAAAGTAAGGGTTCAACTTAATTCTTCTGCCTATGGATATCCAGTTTTCCCAGCACCATGTCAAAAAGACTGTTCGCTCCCATTTAATGATCTTCACATTCTTGCTGAAAATGATTTGACCATCTTCGTGAGGTTTTATTTCTGAGCTCTCTATTCCATTGGCATTTATGTCTTTACACCATCATCACTTTTCTTTTTTTTTTTTCTTGAAACAGAGCCTCAAGCTGTCACCCTGGGTAGAGTGCCATGGCATCACAGCTCACAGCAACCTCCAGCTCCTGGGCTCAAGCGATTCTCGTGCCTTCGCCTCCCAAGTAACTAAAACTACAGGTGCCAGCCACAACACCCAGCTTTTTTTGGTTGCAGCGGTCCTTGTTCGGTGGGCCTGGGCTGGATTTGAACCCGCCAGCTCAGGTCTATGTGGCTGGCACCTTAGCTGCTTGAGCCACAGGTGCCAAGCCATCATCACATATCTTTTAAATAGTAAGTTTTTGAAGTCAGGTTATATAAAATCTCCAGATTGTTGTTCTTTTCATTTTAAGAATGTTTTGGCTTTTCAGGGTTCCTTTAGATTCTATATTAATTTTTGGAAAAATGAGCCAGTCATAGTGACGCATGTCTGTACTTCCTGCTACTCAGGAAGCTAAAGCAAAAGAATAGCTTGAGTCCAAGAATTTGAGGTTGCAGTGAGCTAGGATGAACCCACTGTACTCTATTTGGGTGACAGAGCCAAGACTGTTTTTAAAAAACACACACACAGGGTCAAGGTATGGTGGCTCACTCCTGTAATCCTAGCACTCTGGGAGGCCAAGACAGGTGGATTGCTTGAGCATATAAGTTCAAGACTAGCCTGAGCCAGATGGAGACACCATCTCTAAAAATAGCTGGGCACTGTGGTAGGCACCTATAGTCGCAGCTACTAGGGAGGCTGAAGCAAGAGAATCACTTGAGCCGAAGAGTCTGAGGTTGCTGTGAGCTATGATACCACAGTACTCTACTGAGGGAGACAAAGTGAAACTGTCTCAAAAAACAAACAAGCAAACATACATACACAACACACCAAAAAACACAACTTGTGATGTTGCATTAATTTATCTATGTCCTCTTTAATTTCTTTTTTCCCCCAGTATAAAAGCTAAATTTTATAGCCGGGCGTTTTGGCGGGCGCCTGTAGTCCCAGCTGCTCAGGAGGCTGAGGCAAGAGAATCGCTTAAGCCCAGGAGTTGGAGGTTGCTGTGAGCTGTGTGAGGCCACAGCACTCTACAGAGGGCCATAAAGTGAGACTCTGTCTCTACAAAAAAAATTTTAAAAAAAGATAAATTTTATTTAAGAACAAAGAGAATTGGAAGTGGGTCGTCCTTTTCATTATGGAGACAAGGTGAGAGATCACTTTAATTTCTTTCAGCAATATTTTGTAGTTTATGATATACAAGTCATTCACATCCTTTGTTAAGTTTATTCCTATGTATTTTATTCTTTTTGATATTATGAATAGGAATTATTTTCTTAATTTTCTTTTCTGATTGTTCATTGTTAGTATACAGAAATATAACTGATTTTTACATGTTGATTTTGTATCCTATTATCACAGAATTTCATCACAAGTATTAACAAGTTCTTTGTAGAATCCAAGGGTTTCAAAATATAAGATCATGTCATCTAAGAATAGAGAAAATTTTACTACTTTTCAAAATTGTATGCCTTTTGTTTTTAATTGCTCTGCATAGGTATGTTTAAGAGAATAAAACCGGGCATGCTTGTATTGTCCTGTCATAGAGGAAAAGCTTTCAGTGTTTCAACATTATGATGTTAACTACAAGTTTTACACATATGGCATTTATCATGCTGTTTCCTTCTATCCCTCATTTGTTGAATGTGTTTATTGAAAGGGGGTATTGAATTATGTCAAATGCTTTTTCTGCATCAATCATGATTGATAATCATGTGGGATTTTTCCTTTATCTTGTTAAAAGTGGTGAACTACAAGAACTGATTTTCGTATGTTGAAAAATCCTTGCATTACAGTATAAATCTCAGTTGGTCATCGAAAGTGATCTTTTCAATGTGCTATTAAATTCCACTTGTTAGTATTTTATCGATGTTTTCCACAATAATATATTCCTTAAGTACAATGGTCTGTAGTTTTCTTCCTCATGATGTCTTTTACTGGATTGAGAATCAAGGGAATGCTGGCCTAAAAAAAAAGAATTTGGAAGTGTCCCTTTCTCTGCCATTTGTTGGAAGAGTTGGAAGAAAACCGTTATTAATCCTTTAAATATTTGGTAGAGCCAGGCACCATGGCTCATGCCTATAATCCCAGCACTTGGGAAGCCAAGGCGGGCAGACTGCCTGAGCTCATATCAAGATCAGCCTGAACCAAAGTAAAACTCAGTCTCTAAAAATAGCCAGGTGTTGTGGCAGTCACCTGTAGCACCAGCTACTTGGGAAGCTGAGGCAAGATAATCACTTAAAACCCAAGAGTTTGAGGTTGCTGTGAGCTGTGAAGCTACAGCACTCTACCAGGGTGAAAAAGTGAGATTCTGTCTCAAAAAAAAAAAAAAAAAAAAGATAAATGTTTGGTAGAATTCACCAGTGAAGCTATCTGGTCCCAGGCTTTTCTTTGTTGTTTTTCATTAGGCCAAGTAAAGTGGCTCATGCCTGTAATCCTAGCACTCTAGGAGGCCAATGAGGGTGGACTGCCTAAGTTCAGGAGTTCAAGATCAGCCTAAGCTAGAGCAAGACCCTGGCTTTAAAAAATAGGTGGGTGTTGTTGTGGACTGCTGTAGTGCCAGTTACTTGGAAGCCTGAGGCAAGAGGATTGCTTGAGGTGTCTCCAAGAGAAAAAAAAAGGATATTTTTGATTACTGAATCAATCTGCTTACTAATTATAGGTCAGGTCTGCTCAGATTTTCTACTTCTTTATGATTTAGGTTTGGCAGGTATAAAGATAAACGATTTTCACTACGGTCTTTTCACAAGCCTAAAGAGATGATACAAACCAGAATCTCATGCTGTGATAAAGAGAGCATTAAGTATGGCCACAGAATAAAGAGTACCCCGTTTCCCCAAAAATAAGACATCCTCCGAAAATAAGACCTACTTGCAGAAAAGATAAGACGTCCCCTGAAGACCTAGCGCATCTTTGGGAGCACACCTTAAAATAAGACACTGTCTTATTTTCGGGGAAACAGGGGTAGAAGCAAAATACCATTAAAGAGTTTTTGGAACCAGCAGTCGGATTCAATAACATTGGAGGAAAGGAGCAAGTTCAAAAGTCATAATGCAGCATTTATGATATATATACATTTAAATAGAAGTGAGAAACAATTATACTCTACAGTAAGAAAAGCAAGGAGTAGAAGTATTTTCCATAAACATAAATGAAACCCAGAACTGTGATTTGATTATTTTATACACATAAATTCATACCTATTTAGCCCTTCACCTATAGGTGGTTTTTGGTTATCATCTACGTAGACAATTACTTCTTTCCTTCGAATATGCACAATGTCATCCAAATTTAGATTTGTCAAATTCACATCTCCTTCAAAGTAGATTGAACCATAACCTGCAAATCAGAGCAAACAGTTGAAAATTCATTCTGTACGAAGGTTAATATCTATTTTGCAACTACTATGATTAAATAATCAAACAGAAGTACCAATAGCTTAAATTTAATTATCTATTTTTTTATTATTAAATCATAGCTGTGTACATTAATGCAATCATAGGGCACCATACCATTTGACATATTTTCATCACATAGCCTTCGTGGAAATTTTAATTATTATTTAAAATCATCCTGCAAATCCTAGAGTGAGTTATTTCCTCCAGAATATGGTAAGAATGGGGGACATAGGAAGTGATGTCAACTATATCATTTGATTTAACACCTGCATTTTTACAACACTTCTGCAAGCCTGAAAATAGCTTTCTTTTCTTTTTCTTTTTGAAGAGACAGAGTCTCACTTTATCACCCTCGGTAGAGTGCTGTGGCATCACACAGCTCACAGCAACCTCCAACTCCTGGGCTTAGGCGATTCTCTTGCCTCAGCCTCCCAAGTAGCTGGGACCACAGGTGCCCGCCATAACGCCCGGCTATTTTTTTGTTGCAGTTTAGCCGGGGCCAGGTTTGAACCCGCTACCCTCAGTATATGAGGCCAGCGCCTTACTCAGTGAGCCATAGGCACCACCTGAAAATAGCTTTCTTAAACCTCTTTCCAAGTATCTGTAACGCTGCTCTAATTATAATCCTTAAGATTGCAATTCCAAGTATCTGTAACACTGCTATAATTACAATCCTTAGTACCTAGCCTCCCCATGAGTTAAAATGTCTGAGCCCTTTTCTAATACAATATGGCAAGATAAAAATTTACCCCAAGAACATTAACTGTAATAATTTAATATGCAGCTGACTGTATTACACATCTCTTGTTAACTATTCAATTTTCTCATTCAGTATTTCTTGATATTTCCAGTATTTTCTTTACTTGTGGGAAATTTTATCAATATCAATTGGCATATCTAAGCCCGAGAATATTATATGAATATTATCAATTCAACAGGCATATCCAAGAATGTTATATGAATCTAGTCATTCTTCATTTTGTTACTTGCCAAAGTATCCACTATTTAGGCCACGGTGAGCCCAAATGTAGGAAATGATTCAGCTAAAAGAGCTTCCCTTAGTTACAAAAACAAGGTACAAATCTCTAGCTTATATATTTACTCCTAAAATCACACTCACCTTTACGACCAATAGTGAAGTCAGAGACAATGCACTCTCCTTTTTCATTGGTAATTTTTGCAAGGTCATCCATAGATGGAATAGTGTAGTAACCAACCTTGGTGAGAACAATTCCTATGACCAAATTAAAAAAAACAAAACAAAAAAACACTATCACACTATTAATTTATAACTTTTTTTTTTTTTTGAGACAAGAGACTCACTGTGTTGCCATGGCCTCAGCCTAGCTCGTAGCAACCTCAAACCCCTGGGTTCAAGTGATCTTCCAACCTCAGCCTCCTGAGCAGTTGGGGCGAAAGGTGCCCACCACAACACCTGGCTAATTTTTTCTATTTGTAGTAGAGACCAGGTCTCACTCTTGCTCAGTGTGGTCTCAAACTCCTGAGCTCAAGTAATCCTCCGTCCTTGGCCTCTCAGATTGCTAGGATTAAGGGCATAAGTCACTATGCCCAGCTGCTCTTTTCCTTTCTTAAAAATTTTCTATAAAATGAACGTTTAAAAAGATTACCTGATATAATCAGTAAGTTATTATATAAAGAGAAAGTATATAGAAGTACATATTAAACTGGTTTTCTAACACACACCGTTCTCAGGAGAAACTATGTTTTTAGGATTTATAATCAAGAAAGTTGGAGGAACATACATATTATAGCATATCACAGACTCTGAAAACTTGCAGTATAATCAAGTCTATTAAACTTTGCTTAACTTACTGTTCCCAGAGTTAATTAATCACATAATACCTTTTCCCCAGAAAAATATGAGGTTTATTTACCATGAACGAACAAGCAGAATTTTGAAATAATAACATACTTACACTAACAGGCATTATCTGAATTACTGAAGCCAAAATACACATAAAACAGAATACTTCTTTTAACTAGATACCCATTAAAATCCTTCACTATAAAAGGCATTCCATAAAATACCGTGGGAAAGGCTTACTACACTTTTGGTTTTATTTTACACATATAGATACCAAAACCCAAGGTGGAAATAACTTGCCTTGTACCTTGTATTGCTATTTAGTAGTAGAAGGTGGAGATAAAATCCAAACTCAATACTTTATGCTTGATAGCCAACTCTCTTCAATAAACCTCTTGTACTTTCAAATTTACACTCCCAAATAGAGCTAAAATAAAGATGAAAAATCTCCAAGACAAAGTCCTATATAAAAATGGAAACTTAAAGGCCTGCACTTGGTGTTACTAAGAAAAGCATCAAATAGGTAGATTGCAGGGATGTCTATATGTGACATTTGATGACCAAAGCAAAAAAAATACTAAAGTGGAAGAGTTTCAGAATGCATCTAATCCAAAATTAAGGACCAAAAGTGGAAAACAAGACTAAAAAAATTCAAAGAATGTAATGAAACACATTGCTATACTTATTTTAGCCACTCCTTGTCCCATTGTAATTAGATTATAGGTTGTTGGTGGTGCCTGTAGCTCAATGGGTAGGGTGCCGGCCATATACATCAAGGCTGGCGGGTTTGAACGCGGTCAGGCCCAGGTAAACAAGAACAACTGTAACAAAACAAAACAACAACAACAAAATAGCTACTGGGAGGCTGAGGCAAGAGAATCACTTAAGCCCAAGAGTTTGAGGTTGCTGTGAGCTGTGACGGCACAGCTCTCTAACGAGGGAGACATAATAAGACTCTGTCTGAAAAATAAATAAATAACTAGATTATAGGTTGAGTTGCTGTCTAAGAGAAAGTACCTAACCCACACATCATATCAAACTCCAAGCTCTAGCAATGGCCACTTGTATTATTTGCTTCATCACTGGCAAAGTTTAGAAGGGAGTTGTAAACTGAGTGGCAGCAAATGTTAGTGAGCAAACTACAAACAATATAAAACTTACTAATTGAAAAAAAGATGTAGTACCATAATAAATTTACGTAGATACTAACATAGAGATATACCACTAGCAATTTTCTTTTCTTTTTTTTTGAGACAGAGCCTCAAGCTGTCGCCCTAGGCAGAGTGCCATAGCATCACAGCTCACAGCAACCTCCAACTCCTGGGCTCAAGTGAGTCTCCTGCCTCCGCCTCTCAAGTAGCTGGGACTACAGGTGCCTGCCACGACGCCTGGCTATTTTTTGGTTGCAGCCGACATTGTTGTTTGGCGGGCCCGGGCTGGATTCAAAGCCACCAGCTCAGGTGTACGTAGCTGGCGCCTTAGCCACTTGAGCCACAGGTGACGAGCCACCACTAGCAATTTTCAATGTAAAAGTACAAAGTTTCCTTAGAGAACCAAATAACGAGAAGCTACTTACGAAGGCAACTAGATAAACCAGATACATGAAAATTTTACAGGTATTTCAAGAATGACTATAAACCAATGGGCCATATGGGTTGGCTCACACTTGCATTTCAACACTTAGGGAAGCTGAGGGAGGAGGACTGCCTGAGGGCAGGAGTTTTAAGACCAGCCTAAGCAACATAGCAAAATTCTATATCTGCAAACCAAGTCAAAAAATTAGCCAGGTGTGGTGGTGCAGGCCTTTAATCCCAGCTACTCAGGTGGCTGAAGGTGAGAAGATCATTTTAGCTCAGGAGTATGAGGATGAAGTGAGCTATGATCAGGCCATGGCATTCCAGTCTGGGTGACTGGAGACAGCAAGATACTGGCTTTTAAAAAAACTAAAAAAAAAACACAGCTAAGGACATGACAATTAAAGCAAATAGACAACCTTCAGAATGGGAAAAGATATTTGTCTGTTATGAATCTGACAAAGGGTTGATAACTAGAATCTACAGAGAACTCAAATTAATCAACAAAAAAAGAGCAAAGAATACCATCTATCACTGGGCAAGATACATGAACAGAACCTTCTCCAAGAAAGAGACAAATGACTAACATATGAAAAAATGCTCATTATCATCAGAGAAATACAAATCAAAACCACCCTCAGATATCACCCAAGCCCAATGAGAACATCCCACATCACAAAGTCCTAGAGTGGCAGATGCTGATTCAGATGTGGAGAGAAGGGAAAACTTTTACATTGTTGATGGGACTGTAAACTGATACACCCTCTGTGCAAAGAAGTATGGACAATCCTCAAAGAACTCATATTAGACCTCCCATCTGATCTTAAAATCCCACTAGGCATCTACTCAGAAGAAAAAAATCATTTTTTCATGAAGACATTTGCACTACCCTGTTTCCCCAAAAATAAGACAGTGTCTTATTTTAAGGTGTGCTCCCAAAGATGCTCTAGGTCTTATTTTCAGGGGACGTCTTATCTTTCCTGTAAGTAGGTCTTATTTTCAGAGGATGTCTTATTTTCAGGGAAACGGGGAAGATTTTATGGCAACTCAATTTGTAATTGCCAAGATGTAGAAACAATGTAAACAACCCACTAACTCAGGAATGGATTATCAAACTATGGTGTATGTGTGCCATGGAATACTATTCAGCCATAAAAAAGATGAAGACTTTACAGCTTTCTGTATTACCCTAGATGGAGTTGAAAATCAGTCTTTTTAGTAAAGTATCATAACAATGAAAAAGCAAGTGTCCAATGTATTCAATACTAATATGAAGCCAGCAGACAATCTAATACACATCCACATTATAGAAAAACTCAATTCAAGTTGAGGGGGCAGGAACAAGGGAAGAGGGAGAGGGAAGAAGAGAAGGGAGGGGATTGGGGTGCTCCCATTTAACCTCTTGGATGTGGAACACAACTACAAGAGGGAGTCTAACAAATGAAAACATGTAACCTAGTTGTTTATACCATCACATTAACCTAAAATAAAAATAAATGAATAAATATTAAAAAATGAAACAAAAAAGCCAATCCAAATGTTAATAAAGAATGAACAAGATGTGGCATATTTCTATAATGGAATATGACATTAGTAATTTAAAAATACTCCAATTTTGTAATTTGTATTGTTTGTTTAATGGATTAGTCTTTGTTGAAAGTGGGAACACATCATGAATAAAATAAAAAAAAAATTACACTGAATCACTGACAACAGATATATTATAATTCTATTTATATGAAGTCTAGGAATAGGCTAAAGTAATCCATATGACAGAAACCACAACCATGGTTAACATCTGGAAATTGGGACTTTTAGGGTGAAAACTATTCGGGGTAAAAGTTCTCTATCTTGATAGGAATGTTGGAAACCTGAGCATCGTGTCAAAATTATTATTTTTTTATTTTTATTTTTTCATTGTGTCAAAATTAATAAAAATGAACACCTAGGGCAGCGCCTGTCGCTCAGTGAGTAGGGTGCCAGCCCCATATACCGAGGGTGGCGGGTTCAACCCCCCCCCCTACCCCCCAGGCCTGGCCAAACTGCAACAACAAAAAAAGTCGGGCATTGTGGCAGGCACCTGTGGTCCCAGCTACTTGGGAGGCTGAGGAATGAGAACTGCCTAAGCCCAAGAGCTATTGGTTGCTGTGAGCTATGATGCCATGCACTCAACTGAGGACAACAAAATAAAGGCTCTGTCTCAAAGAAAAAAAAAAAAACAAACACCTAAGTTCTGTGAACTTCATTACATGTAAATTTTACCTCAGCAAAAAAAAAAGGAATGTGGACCAAAACCCAAACAAGGGCGGCGCTTATGGCTCAGTTGGTAAGGCGCCGGCCCCATATACTGAGGGTGGCAGGTTCAAACCCGGCCCCGGCTGAACTGCAATCAAAAAATAGCCAGGCGTTGTGGTAGGCGCCTGTAGTCCCAGCTACTCCGGAGGCTGAGGCAAGAGAATCGCTTAAGCCCAGTAGTTGGAGGTTGCTGTGAGCTGTATGATGCCATGGCACTCGACCAAGGGCCATAAAATGAAACTCTGTCTCTACCAAAAAAAAAAAAAAAAAAAACCCAAACAAGAAGTTAAATTACACAAAAAAAGCAAAAAAGATGGAACACCCCAATTTTGTAATTTATATTGTTTGTTTAATGGATTAGTCTTTGTTGGAAGTGGGAAGCACAAAACTGAGGTGATAACCACAGCAATAGCTATCATTTGAAGGCCTATAAAAATGTCAGTCATCATGGTTCATATACCTAATTTAACTCAAATCTCAGTAATTAACACTCTCATTTTAATTAACTAACAAGCAACCTATCTGAGTTTAAAAAGCTAGGGAAAGTATCATGATAGTCTCTTTGCCTATAAACTTTAAATTACACCAGGGTGATTAAAGGCTTTTATCAATTTTACCTATTCCAAAGGTCAAAAAAAACTGTGAATTAGAAATCATGTAAGATATAATTACAAAGTGTTTAAACATTAACCTATATAAAATATGACGAAAACTTAAGTTCAGATAGCTGACTTCCTTTACAATGAAAAATCTATGACAGCTCTCTCCTCTCCTCTCTCTTCCTGTCTGTCTCAGTCTCACCGCCTCTCCCTTTCCTCTCTCTTCTCTTTTCTCCGCCCCCCCCTTTTCTCTCCTCCTTGGTGCTGCTCTGCAGTATCCCTCCCTCGCCAATAAAAACCTTTCGTACAAAAAAAAAAAAAATCTACGACAAAAGACAAACAAGTCATCTCAAGTGACTGCTAAGAAATTAACCATTTATCAATCTGAATCTGACCTGCTGGATGCATATGATAAGCATTATTTTCTATTTCCTCTCGGTCATCTTGTAGTGACTCATCATGGAAAGAGGTTTCTTCACTGCTTCCTTCCAGCCCATTTCGCAAAGAAGCACGCATGTTTAATGCAACAATGGTATCATCCGCACAGCTGCTGCTGTTATGTTTATTTCCAGCACTCTCTGGAGTTTGAGGAATGGGTTTGGCAATAGGATTAGTATAAAAACGTGACACTAGCGAATCATCATCTCCGTCCTGTTGATGGTTCTCCTCAACAGGTTTGCTCAAGAAACTAAACCTAAAAAGAGAAAAGAAAAAGAAAACTCAGTCCTTTGCAGTAGTAATAATAACAGCTAACCCATACTGATCTTTTACTAAGAACCTGACACTATTTGTTTTTTTTGTTTGTTTGTTTTGTTTTGCTTTTTGCAGTTTTTGGCCAGGGCCGGGTTTGAACCTGCCACCTCCGGCATATGGGGCTGGCGCCCTACCCCTTTGAGCCACAGGCGCCGTGCCACCTGACACAATTTGGGTAGTTCCCTATATTAAAAGTTCTTAATGTTTAAAAAAAAAATTCTTAATACTTATGGTAACCTTGTGAAATAGGTTACAATTATTTCTATATTTTACAGAAAAGGAAATTGAGGCATAGAAAAATCACCTGCCCAACGTCAAAAAGCTGTGAATTCTAGAGTTGAGATTTTAACACACTACTTGTAACTCTAGATTCTAGACCCTTAACTGTTACTTTTACAAACAAATAGATCTGACCATCTCAACTTTCGGTTTAAAAAAAAGTATGCTCTACTATGTAAATACTAATATGTTTGGTGGTTAATCAAGATTAAAAAAATTAAAATTTTAGATTTTTAATATTATAATCACTAAGGTATTTGAAAGGCTTTGTTAGTAAAAAAAAAACTAGAATCTTATCCAAACAGAAAAATATGAGAGTGTCAAGATGTACATATTAAGGATTTTTACTGATACATTATTTTGAATAGAACAATGACAAATAATCTAAATGTCCACTAACTGGTTGAGATGCCTTACATTCACAATGATTATACATTTACTAAAAAAGAGGCAGGTAAAGTGCAGTGGCTCATTCCTTTAAAATCTGGCACTTAGGGAGGCTGGTGTGACAGGTACTTGAGGACAGAAGTTAGTCCAAAGCCTGCTTGGGCAACATAGAAAGACTCTGCCTCAGGCCCGGTATGGTGGCTCACACTGTAATCCCTGCACTCTGGGAGGCTGAAGCAGGTAGATTGCCTCAGCTCAGGAGTTTGAGACTAGCCTGAGCAAGAGCGAGACCCTGTCTCTACTAAAAATAGAAAAAATGAGCTTAAGCAAACTCCTATAGTCTCAGCTACTTGTGAGGCTGAGGCATGTGAGCTACTTGTGAGGCTGAGGAACGCTTGAGCCCAAGAGTTTGAGGTTGCTGTGAGCTATGAAGCACAGCACTACCCAGGGCACAGAATGAGACTCTTTCTACACACACACACGTGAAAGACTCCACCTCTGAAAAAACAACTGTAAGAACTCAGCTAGGCATGGTGGCATGTGCCTATTAGTCTCAGCTATTTTGGGAGGATTGAGGCAGAAAAATTATGTGAGCCCAGGAGCTTTAGGTTGCAGTAAGTAAGCTATGATGACTCTACTGCCTTTTAGACCAAGCAACAGAGCAAGACCCCGTCTCGAAAAAGCATAAAAGAAGCAGATATCTAAAGAGATTTATAATAAAAGGAAATAATCAGGTCACAAAATGTATCTTTCATACACACTCTTTACAATGAATCAATATCTAGCTATATGAGTATAATGAAAAAGAAACACATTCCTAATGGTGAAAAACGTCTACCAATAGAAATTAGTGTATATGCTTTTGCTTCCTCCTTTATATACTCCATACTATCTATTTTGTTTCTTACAATGATTATTTATCACTTTAATAATCATCACAGACCACTGTCAAAAGCATGCTAGCCATGTCTAAAAACAACATACATCAATTCCAAAGTAGTTCCACACAATATAATCATAATTCCAATAATTTTTAGGCTTAAGAATTCAAGAAGGAAAAATAGAATTTAATTTGTAGACATTTATAAGGTATAATACTTCTATGCAATGTTCAACAAACTTTATAAATTTTCATAAAATTCTAATTTCAGAGGCTCTTCAAACAAGAGGGCTCTCTAACTGACAGCAACTCAAAATAGAATTCAGTTTACCTCTCTCCATTTTCTGGATATTCAGATGGTGAGGCTAGATCTTCTGAATCACGATTAACAGGAGAAAAGAGATTGCTATTATTGAGGTTCTTCAAAACCAGCTTCTTAATGCTCTTCCTATGAATAAAGACCAAAAAGAAAAAAAAAAAAGTCAGGCATATACTTACGCCACAAACATATCTTAAAAACTGAAGTCCAAAAGTGTACATCTGTTCAAATCTCATATATGTTACATGAGTTAACAAATTTCATTTATAAACTCTGTTTAGAAGTTTACAACCAATTTTTTTTATTTTTATTTATTTATTTTTTTTAAGTCTAAAAATAAAACTTTGTTTGCTAAAAAAAAAAAAAGAAGTTTACAACCATCCTCCTTTTAAAAGCACTCAATGAATACTCTGGTTTCTCTTCAGATCGCGTAAATCTTTTGCCTTTTACAAAAAGCACTCAATGGGCCTTTTCTAATGACCCATTGAGCTGTCAAGAAAGGGCAGATTAAAAGCACTGTTTCTGGGTGAAGTGGCAGCATTTTGTGTTGTTTTACTTCAATCAGTGGTGTAACAAGATGTTTTGGGGGATTAAGGGCTTAGGCATGGAGTCAAGGGAGAGGCTCTGGAAGTGTTCCCAAAATGGTATACTGGGAGAAAGTGCCTAATAAACTCTCAAAAAAAAAAATTAAGAAAAAAATAAAAAAAGTTTATAACCAGAACATAAGGCCTCAAATACATCAGGGCGTCCTCAAACTTTTTAAACAGGGGGCCAGTTCACTGTCCCTCAGACCGTTGGAGGGTTGGACTATAGTTTAAAAAAAATAAACTATGAACAAATTCCTAAACACACTGCACATTCTTATTTTGAAGTACAAAAACAAAACAGGAACAAATACAATCACACCAACTCATGTGGCCTGTTGGCCACAGTTTGAGGACCCTAGTGTTTGAAAGAGAAAAACATTCGAATCAAAATAGGAAATCTGGGCCAGGTGTGGTGGCTCACATTTGTAATCCCAGCACTTTGGGAGGCTAAGGCAGGAGGACTGCCTAATGCTAGCAGTCCTGAGACTACCCTGCGCAACAGACCCTGTCTCTTAATTAATAAAACAAAAATAAGAAATCTCCATAATAATCCTCTTCCTCTGAATCTCATTGGCATTCTACCCAGATACTCAGTTCACTCCACACTACACATTTCAAGTATTTCTATACGTTTTTCTTTTTAAATCCTTTCTCTTCTCCCATCTTAGACTGAATAAATTTAAAAATTAAAATTAAATTAAAAATTTAAAAATACCCACTACCTAGGCAGCCCTCCCTTCCTCCTCTCCCTCTTTTTTTTTTTCTCCTTGAGACAGAGTGTCACAATATTGCCCTCAGTAGAGTGTTGTGGCATCACAGCGCACAGCAATCTCAAAGTCTCAGGCTTAAGCAATTCGTTTGCCTCAGCCTCCCAAGTAGGTGGGACTGCAGACACCTGCTGCAAAACCTGGCTGTTTTTTCTTACCGTTGTTGTCACAGTTGTCATTGTTTAGCAGGCCTGGGAGGGGGATCAAACCAATCAGCCTCGGTGTATGTGGTGGCACCCTACTCACTGAGCTATGGGCCTGAACCTCCTTCTCTTTTGTTCTTTTGAGACAGAGTCTCACTTTGTCACCCTTGGTAGAGTGCCATGGCGTCACAGCTCACGGTAACCTCAAACTCTTGGGGACAAGTGATCCTCTTGCCTCAGCCTCCCGATTAGCTGGGACTAGAGGCACCAACCACAATGCCTGGCTATTTTTGTTTTTTGCTTTTGTTTGTTTGTTTGTTTTTTTTTTTTTAGAATCAGGGTCTCAGGTGGTGCCCGAGACTCAGTGAGTAGGGCACCAGCCCAATATACAGAGGGTGGCGGGTTTGAACCCGGCCCTGGCCAAACTGCAACAAAAAAATAGCTGGGCATTGTGGCGGGCACCTGTAGTCCCAGCTACTGAGGAGGCTGAGGCAAGGGGCCCTAACCACAAGAGCCGGAGGTTGCTGTGAGCTGTGATGCCATAGCATTCTACCGAGGGTGACAAAGTGAGACTCTAGCTCCAAAAAAAAAAAAAAAAAAAGTATATGACATTGTCATACATTTAAATAATTTATATATTACTTTTACATTAATATTTTGTTATTTATGTTTACAAAAATAAACTTACTTGGGCATGAAAGCTCCATTGGCTAGGGATGGTTCATCATCATCCAATCCATCAAAGAGATGTGACTTGGCTGTGCCTGTTGTTTGCAAAGCCTTTGGTCTCACTCTAGTGGCAGGGCGGGGTGTCAATTTATAATGAGTAGGTGTAGTAAGAGCCTTCTGGGCTGCTGGATTTGTTGGTTTCAATCTCTGGAAAACAAAAGAAAATCATCAAGGAAAGTTCTGATTTAATTTAAATGTATAGCATTGGCCTTAAAAATTAGAAGAACAGAATTTCGACCTTATTTCTGCTGTTCACTCCCTAAATACCTCTTGAAGTCTCAGCTCTCAATAAAAAAAAAAAGTGTTGGCTTGACACCTGTAGCTCAAGCAGCTAAGGAACCAGCCACATACACCAGAGCTGGTGGGTTCGAATACAACCCAGGCCTGCCAAACAACAGTGACAACTACAACCAAAACACAGCGGGCGTTGTGGCAGGCACCTATAATCCCAGCTACCTAGGAGGGTGAGGCATGAGAATCACTGAAGCCCAGGAGTTGGAGGTTGCTGTGAGCTGTGATGCAACAGCACTCTACCTAGGGCGATAACCTGAGGCTCTGTTGCCAAAAAAAAAGAAAAGAAAAAGTGTTATCACCCAATTTAGCATAGCACTGTGGCTCATGCCTGTAATCTAGCACTTTGGGAGGCCAAAGGTGAATTGCTTGAGGTCAAAGCTTCAGACCAGCCTGAGGAAGAATGAGACCCCATCTCTACTAAAATAGAAAAGCTGAGGCAACAGGATCAATTAAGCCCAAGAGTTGGAGGTTGCTGTGAGCTATGACGACGCCATGGTGCTCTACCAAGGGTGATAGCTTGAGACTCTGCCTCAAAAAAAAAAGAAAGGAATGTTTCAGATTTGAGACTTTGGATTTTGAAACTATACATACAATTACACTCCCTATTTGAGCATTCCAAATGCAGAAATCCAAAATGCCCCAACAGGCATTTCCTTTTGCTCAAGATTTCAGATTCTGGAGCATTTTGGATTTCACGTTTGGGACACTCATCCTATATGTATATATGTATGTTATGTGTGTGAATACTAACAGGAATGTCACTTTCTGCAATTTTTACTCATCTTCCCACCCTCCATTTCAATGGATTTGTCTGACAACTTTTAAAATGCAATTGAGATACTAGATTTGAAAAGTGTTTGGTAAACTGGGAAGTAGCAGGGAAGTAAATTATTAACATACTTTGTCCATTCTCTTCATTCTATGAAATAGAATTTTGCTTGCAATAGTTTTGCTTTGTAAAACAATGAAAATGTTTTTGTTCACAGTAAGAAACAAATGGCATCACAAAAATCCTAAGACCTAGAGAATATTTTTCAATTAAATAAAAAAGCGCATTCTTTAAGTAAAAGTAAGACTAAGCAACTTCTATGCAATCCAAATTCCTCTGAAAAAAACAAACTGATAATTAACTTTATTAAATCCATCTTTTAGTAAATATTAACAAGTATCATGAGTCAAACATCATGTACTGGGAGTAAAAATACTTTTCCTGATTCTTAAGGAAACTACAAGTTAGTGAAGAAACAACTAAACTAAAATGTCAAGTTCATATAGATGGCACCTCTACCATGTTTCTTTTTTTTTTACTAAATCATAGTTGGGTACATTAATGCGATCATGGGGCACCATATACTGGTTTTATATACCATTTGACATATCTCTACCATGTTTCTAAAGCATCTTCTCTCTGTCCCACATTTTGCTCCTAAATAGTATATACAAAATTATATAATCACTTCAAATAACAATGTCTATCATATCTAGCCTGTCACAATTTATTATCCTCTTCCTACTACAGACTATTCACGCTTTGGTAATAACGAATCTCTGTTCTTTCCAAATTTTTGTGACTTTTCTTTTTTCCTTTTTTGTTGAGACACAGTATTAGTTCATCACCCTCAGTACATTCCTGTGGCATCATAGCTCACAGCAACCTCAACCTTGTGAGCTGAAGTAATTCTCTTGCCTCAGCCTCCCACCCCAATGCCCAGCTATTTTAGAGACAGGGTCTCGCTTTGCTCAGGCTGGTCTCGAACCCATGTGTTTAGGCAATGGGTTCAGCCTCAGCCTCCCAGAGTGCTAGGATTACAGGTGTGAGCAACCATGCCTAGCCCAGTTTTTGTGATTTTCATAATTCTACATCTTTTGGAGGTATGCTTGACTTAGACCTGCCAATTTCTATGTATCTAGCCAATAAAATTAAATATTCCCTGTTCTGTAATTAAAGCCATACCAAATTCGCCCAAACATCTATGCTCTTCCCTCTATTTGTTTTTAAATAAAATAAAACTCACATAATATATAGTCACAACTTTAAAGCATAATATTCAGTGGTTTACAGAATATTTACGAGGTTCTACAACCATCACTATCTAACTTCAGAACATCTCCATCACTTCAAAGAAGAAACCCTGTACCTCCCAAGTCATCCCCTTACTCCTTTGGGATCATGAATCTACTTTTCTTCCTCTATGGATCTGGCTATTCTGGCCATGTTATATAAGTGGAATTATGTGGCTGGTTTCTTTACTCAGCACGTTTTCAAGGTTCAACCATGTTGTAGCATGTATCAGGAATTCATTCCCTTTTATGGCTGAATGATTATTCCACAATTCCACCTATAACATTTTATTTACCAATTCTTTAGTTGATGGGCTCTTCTCTCTATATACTGCATATACTGTATAAAGCCAGAACTACTTAAATGCTTAGAGGTCTGATGTTTCTCACTAGATGACAAGTTCTTAGAGAATAAGTTTTTGTTTATTTTCATACTCAGAACTAAACACAGTGACTTGCATGTATTTAGGCATCTAAAATTAGACTATGTGAATAACAGGTTTCCTCTAATCACAACTTATATTTACAATGCATTTTAAAAAGTACTTTAATATTCATATTTTCCTTATATGTAGCCTACAAAATTAACTGAAGAATCAGCTATTGGCTAAGAAAATGCCAAGAAGACTATGTTAACTAGTTTGATGAAAATATTTCAAATTTTATATAAAACCAGCACATTGCACCCCATGATTGCATTAATACATACAGCTATGATTTAATTAAAAATATATAAAAAGAAAAAGAATCAGCTATTGGGGCAGCGCCTGTGGCTCAAAGGAGTAGGGCAATGGCCCCATATACCAAAGGCAACAGGTTCAAACCTGTCCCCAGCCACAAACTGTAAAAAAAAAAAAAAATAAAGAATCAGCTATTGATAGGGCAGCACCTGTGACTCAGTGGATAGAACGCCAGCCCCATATACCAAGGGTGGCCGGTTCAAACCCGGCCCAGGTCAGCTAAAACAGCAGTGACAACTGCAACAAAAATAGCCAGGCGTTGTGGCAGGCACCTATAGCCCCAGCTACTCGGGAGGCTGAGGCAAGAGAATGACCTAAGCCCAAGAGTTGGAGGTTTCTGTGAGCTGTGATGCCACGGTACTTTACCAAGGGCGACAAAGTAAGACTCTGCCTCAATAAAAAAAAAAAAGGAATCAGCTATTGATTGATGGTTCGGTGCTCACAGCACAGTGGTTATTATGGCGCCAACCCAGGCCAGCTAAAACAAGGACAACTAAACAAAAAAAGCCGGGCATTGTGGTGGGCACCTGTAGTCTCAGCTACTTGGGAGGCTGAGGCAAGAGAATCTCTTAAGCCTAAGAGTTAGAGGTTGCTGTGAGCTGTGACACTACGGCACTCTACCCAGAGCAACATAGTGGGACTCTGTCTCAAAAATAAATAAATAAATAAAAAAAGAACCAGTTATTGGGCCATTGCATTTGTAGTCTCAGCTACTCCAGAGGCTAAGCAGGCAGACTGCTTAAAGTCTAACAGTTCAAGCCAGCACGGGCAATACAGCAAGACCCATCTTAAAAAAAACCAAAACCAAACCAAATAAAAATGAACAAAAAAATCCCAAACAGGCTGGGCTCAGTAGCTCATGTCTGTAATCTGAGCACTGTGGGAGGCCCCCCCAAGAGAGAAGATTGCTTGAGGTCAGGAGTTCACGATCAGCCTAGGTAACACAGTGAAACACTATCTCTGCAAAACGTAAAAAAACATAGTGGTGCCTGCTTATAGTCCCAGCTACTCAGGAGGCTGAAGCAAGATTTCCTAAGCCCAGGAGTTTGAAGTTGCTGTGAGCTATGACCCCACTACTGCACTCCAGTCTTGGTAATGGAGCAAGACTCTTAAA
Organism: Nycticebus coucang; assembly: GCF_027406575.1. Classification (NCBI taxonomy): domain Eukaryota; kingdom Metazoa; phylum Chordata; class Mammalia; order Primates; family Lorisidae; genus Nycticebus; species Nycticebus coucang. The sequence goes on along the minus strand of NC_069793.1, from coordinate 64,731,156 downwards.
ATAAACTAACAAATAAGAAAATAAGAATAACAGCTAAAGGATAAATGATTTAATAATTTCTGTTTGCTAAGTAACTTACTATGGGCCAGGTATATGTTATCTTATTTAATCCTCAAAACTGAACATTATTATTATTCCCATTTTATGGCTAAAGAAATAGATTCAGAAGGCAAAGTGACTTTCCAAAAATCTTGGATCAAACGGACCAAAGTGTGAATTTATTTATTTATTCTGAGACAATCTCAAGCTGTTGCCCTGAGAAGAGTACCGTGATGTCACAGCTCACAGCAACCTCCAACTCTTAAGCTTTAAGCGATTCTCTTGCCTCGGTTTCCCAAGTAGCTGGGACTACAGGTGCCTGCTACAACGTCTGGCAATTTTTCTGTTGCAGGTGTCATTGTTGCTTTAGCTAGCCTGGGCCAGATACAAACCCGCCAACCTCGGTGTATGTGGCTGACGCCCTACCCACTGAGCCACCGGCACTGCCCAAAGTGTGAATTTTTAACACCATATCACAGTGAACAAAAAATCATTTGTCATTAGAGTTATATGAGATTAAAACAAAGCCACTTTGAAAAATAAAAAAAACTAAGTCACTTTGAAATCAGGAGGTGTAAGCTAGGCATACTGGCTCAGGCCTGTAATCCTAGCAGTCTGGGAGGCCATGGCAGATGGATCACTTGAGCTCAGGAGTCTGATGCTAGCCTGAGCAAGAGTGAGGCCCTGTCTATTCTTTTTTTTTCTGAGACAGAGTCTCACTATGTCACCCACAGTAGAGTGCCGTAGCATCACAGCTCACAGCAACCTCCAACTCCTGGGCTCAAGTGATTCTCTTGCTTCAGCCTCCCTACTAGCTAGGACTACAGGTGCCTGCCCCAACGCCCAGCTTTTTTTTTTTGTTTTAGTTGCCATTGTTGTTTAGCAGGTCTGGGCCGGGCTCGAACCCACCAGCCCCAGTGTATATGGCTGGCACCCTAACCACTGAGCTACAAGGGCCGAGCCCCCGTCTATTCTAAAAACAGAAAAATAAGCCGATTGTTATGGCAAGCACCAATAGTCCCAGCTACTCCAAAGGCTGAGGAAAGGGAATTAGTTGATCCCTAGAGTTTGAAGTTGCTGTGAGCTATAATGCCATTGCACTCTACCAAGAGTTACAAAGTGAGACTCCATCTCAAAGAAAAAAAGAAAAGGAAAGAGAGAGAAAGATTAGGAAGTATAATTTTGATTTTGTCAGTTAAGAGCATTATGATTTGAAGAATGTCAGCCTCTCTGAGCCTTAGTTTGCTTAACTATAAAATAAGAAGCATAGGGTGGTGCCTGAGGCTCAGTGGGTAGGGTGCCAGCCCATATACCAAGGGTGGAGTGTTCAAACCAGGCCCCGGCCAAACTGCAACAAAAAAATAGCCAGGTGTTGTGGCAAGTGCCTGTAGTCCCGGCTACTCAGGAGGCTGAGGCAGGAGAATCACCTAGGCCCAGGAGTTGGAGGTTGCTGTGAGCTGTGACATCACAGCACTCTACCAAGGGGAACGAAGTAAGACTCTGTCTCTACAAAAAAAAAAGAAATGTAATACTTCTCTTATTTCTTGTAGGCTGCTGAAAACCCTTAGCCCTAATCTTTCTTCAGTGCAGTTCCCATTTCACTATTTGTCAGGCTGTCTTCCAGATATAGCAAAAATAATTACCCCCAGCTTTGCTTATCCCTTAATCTACATGGGCAAGAAATTACAACCTATACATTGAGTTTCTCTTTCTCTGAGAAGATAGTACATATTATACAGACGCATCCTTAAATTTACCTCTTCTTTCTTTTTAGGGTCTGACATTGGATTCCGGAAGAGAGGTGAGTCTCCAAAAGGTGAGTATGTTAGACTATTGAGGTGCTGCTGGAGAACAGCCTGCTGGGCAGCAGAAGCATTTGGATCTGTCAGAGCTTTAAAAAGGAAAAAAAAAGGTAAGACCAAGGACCTAATGCATTTATAGCAAGCAGAGAACTAAGCACTGTTTTTAAAGAAGTGGTCATCAAAATGTTTAGACTCGCTTAGTGGCATCATTAGGGGGTGGGGTAGGGTGGAAGCGTGGAGGAAACCTTGAAGAAAATCTAGAGTCAATAAGCTCACAGGATAAAAGATATAAAGTGGCATTTATAACCAAAAATACACATGTGAACTTACTCAGAAGGTGTTCATTGTCACGCCAACGAAAAGTTAACCTTAAAGAAATATTTTATATCTCCCTATCACTGGCACAATTGTAAAAAGAAGCTATAGTCTAGAAACATTATAGATTGGTTTAATCTGTCTAAAGAAAACAACAAGACAGTACACAGGGCAAGTATTGCTTTTTACATTTTCTGACTCAGTAAAGTTCAATCATGAAAATTTAACTCAAAGGCTTTATTAAACTAGAAACCAATTATAGAAAAATTACTCAGTGCTCACTGCACATTATCCAGTAACAGCCAAGATTTGGAAAACAACCTTAGTCCAACACGACATTAACAGTTGTAAAATTCATAACACATGAACACAGTGGGTCATGTAGTTATTAAAAAATAAAATGACAATTAGACTCATTGCCGAAACATGAAAGTATCTTTGACTTCATAAGTGCAAATTCCAAAATAACCAAAGATATAGAGGAAGAAAGCAGCACACAGACGATGAAAATGATTGTCACGGCATCCCTGTATGTTAGTTATATTTAATATTCATATTATAATTAAATATACATCGAAAGGAATAAATGATCATCCAGTTAGTCTAATTGTCTCTCAAAATGTAAAAACATTTGTTACCAACTACAGAGAATTTAGGGAATACATAAATAATGAAGACTATATTAATGATCTACAATTGTACAAAGTGAAAAAAAAAAAAAAAAGGCAACAAAACCATCTGCAATATACCTTGACTGATGGAACCTCTTTTCAAGATAAAATAAACCTTTGCAAAAATAGTGATCAACAATCAAATGACACTAAGGTCATTTTAGAGGCTAAAATATCACTTTTTTTCCTTATAAACATTTTGAAAGGGCGGCCCCTGTGGCTCAAGGAGTAGGGCGCCGGTCCCATATGCCGGAGGTGGCGGGTTCAAACCCAGCCCTGGCCAAAAACCACAAAAAAAAAAAAAACATTTTGAAATAAGGCTAAACCCAAAATATAATAAGATAATCCACATTAAAAGAGTGCCATAAATTTAAAAAAAAAAAAAATTTTTTTTTTTGAGACAGAGTCTCACTACGTTGCCCTGGGTAGAGTGCCGTAGTGTCACAGCTCAGAGCAACCACAAACATTTGGGCTTAAGCGATTCTTTTGCCTCAGCCTCCTGAGTAGCTGGGACTACAGGTGGCTGCCACAACATCCAGCTATTTTTGGCTGCAGTTCTCATTGTCATTAGCAGGTCTGGGCCAGGCTGGAACCTGCCAGCCTTGGTGTATGTGGCCAGTGCACTACTCACTGAGCAAGGGGAACCAAGTCCATAAATAAAATATTTTGAAAAATCTCACAATGGCTCGGCGCCCATAGCTCAGTGAGTAGGGCGCCAGCCACAAACACCAAAGGTGGCGGGTTCAAGCCCAACCTGGGCCTGCTAGACAATGACAATTGCAACCAAAAAAATGGCCAGGCATTGAGGTGGGAGCCTATGGTCTCAGCTACTCGTGAGATCAAGGCAAGAGAATAGCTTGAGCCGTAGAGTTTGCAGTTGCTGTGAGCTGTGACACCACAGTACTCTACTGAGAGTGACACAGTGAGACTCTGTTTCCAAAAAAAAAAAATCTCTCCATGAATGCAGAGGGACACAAAAGCAGTATTAATAACAACAAAAAACCCAGAATAGGCAGCTAAATAGCTAAATTAATGAGTAACAGTAGCTTTCTTAGAATTTGTATTCATTATATACTAAAACACTGCTGATACTTTAGACAGTGCAAATTTGATCAGAATTTGAAATCTAGAAGAGATGTCAATTTAAAGAGCATTGAGTACATCATCTATTCAGAATGTTCCTAAACCCAATGTAAAACTATAGGCTAACAAAAAATATAGAAAAGTGGGTTTTGTTGACACACAGTATTACACATTAATAGCATAGTGTTATTCTGGGGACTATGAAGGAGATGCAAGAAAACTTTTAAGAACTCCTATTTTTTTATTTTTATTTTTTTGCAGTTTTTAGCCGGGGCTGGGTTTGAACCCGCCACCTCCGGCATATGGGGCTGGTGCCCTATTCCTTTGAGCCACAGGCGCTGCCCCTAGAGAACTCTTATTTACTTTGGTCATTTTGTTACCTGACGGCCAATTACTGATTTTTAAAAATCACTCAGCCAGGGCGGTGCCTGTGGCTCAGTCGGTAAGGCGCCGGCCCCATATACCGAGGGTGGCGGGTTCAGACCCGGCCCCGGCCAAACTGCAACCAAAAAATAGCCGGGTGTTGTGGCGGGCGCCTGTAGTCCCAGCTACTCGGGAGGCTGAAGCAAGAGAATCGCTTAAGCCCAGGAGTTGGAGGTTGCTGTGAGCTGTGTGAGGCCACGGCACTCTACCGAGGGCGATAAAGTGAGACTCTGTCTCTACAAAAAAAAAAAAAAAAAAATCACTCAGCCATTTTTATCATTTAACAAGCACAGGCCACCTGGAATTGCTCAAAAAAATTAAATGTGGGGCAGTGCCCATAGCTCAGTAGGCAAGGGCGCTGGCCAAATATACCTAGGGTGGCAGGTTTGAACCCAGCCCGGGTCTGCTAAGCAACAATGACAACTGCAACCAAAAATATGCTGGGTATTGTGGTGGGCACCTGTACTCCCAGCTACTTGGGAGGCTAAGGCAAGAGAATCACTTAAGCCCAAGAGTTTGAGGTTGCTGTGAGCTGTGATGCCACAGCACTCTACCCACTCTACTAAAAAAAAAAAAAAAAAAGTTAAAACTGTCTTTAACATTCAAATGCAGGCCGGGCACTGTGGCTCAAGCCTATAATTCTAGCAGTCTGGGAGACCTAGGTAAGAGGACTGCTTGAGCTCAGGAGTTCAAGATCAGCCTGAGCAAGAGTGAGACCTTGTCTCTACTAAAAATAGAAAAACTAGCCAGGCATTGTGGCAGGCCTATGGTCCCAGCTACTCAGGAGGCTTAGGCAAGAGGGTTGCTTGAACAAAGACTTTGAGGTTGCTGTGAGCTATGACATCATGACACGCCACCTGAGGGTAGAGTGAGACTCTGTCTTAAAAAAAAAAAAAAAAAGGACGGCGGTGCCTGTGGCTCAGTGGGTAGGCTGCCAGCCCAACAGACCGAGGGTGGCAGGTTCAAACCTGGCCCTGGCCAAACTGCAACAAAAAAATAGCCGGGCGTTCTGGCAGGCACCTGTAGTCCCGTTATTCAGGAGGCCGAGGCAAGAGAATCGCCTAAGCCCAGGAGTTGGAGGTTGCTGTGAGTTGTGTGACACCATGGCACTCTACCAAGGGTGATAAAGTGAAACTCTATCTGTATAAAAAAAAAAAAAAAAGGAAAACGAAAACGGCTTGCTGCCTGTACTACAGTGGTTATGGCGTCAGTCACATACACGGTAAAGTGGCAGGTTCAAACAGGGTCTGGGCCAGTTAAACAACACCTAAACAATTGCAACAAAAAATAGCTGGGTGTTATAGTGGGCGACTGTAGTCCCAGCTCCTTCGGAGGCTGAGGCAAGAGAATCACTTAAGATTGTTGTGAGCCATGCCGCCATGGCACTCTACTAAGGGCAACCTAGTGAGACTGTCTCAAAAAAAAAAACAAACAAAAAATGCGATTAAAGTGTGTAAGCAAGTTCTTATTCTTTTATGTATAAATATAAAACTTTCTGTATGTTAACTTTTTTTTTTTTTTGACACAGAGCCTCAAGCTGTCACCCTGGGTAGAGTGCTGTAGCATCACAGCTTGCGGCAACCTCCAACTCCAGTGCTCAAGCAATTCTCGTGCCTCCACCTCCCAAGTAGCTGGGACTACAGGCCCTCGCCACAACGCCCGGCTATTTTTTGGTTGTAGCCGTCATTGTTGTTTGTTGGGCCCAGGCTGGATTCGAACCCACCAGCTCAGGTGTATGTGGCTGGCACCTTAGCTATTTGAGCTACAGGCGCCAGGCCAACTTTTTTATTCAAGATACAGAGAAGACAGCTGATGTGTTAGCAAAAAAAAAAAAGAAAGTACTACTTACGCTACTACTTCTCTTATATACACTCTAAAGTATCTCCTCCTAACTTAGTACCTTCTAAGAATCTGATGCAAAGATGCACATCCTACAAACACAATTTATTTTAAATGTACATTAATGTAAATGTATACAATTTAGTATTAAATTCTTGTGTCAAGAACTTTTAACTGGCTTTAGAAAAAAGAGATGGATTATTAAAAACCAATCAAAAGGAGAGAAAGAAGGAGGGAGGGGTGGGGAAAGCAGAGAGGGAAGCAAAGAGAGGGAAGGAGGGACGGGGTGGGGCCTTGGTGTGTGCCACACCATTTGGGGGCAAGACACGATTGTAAGACAGACTTTACCTAACAAATGCAATCACTATAACCTGGTTTCTTATATCCTCAATGAATCTTCAACAATTAAAAAAAAAAAAGATAAGCTTCTTTTCCGACGAAAACACCAAATGGCAGATGACGCCAGTGCAGCGGGAGGGCCTGGAGGACCCAAGGGCCCTGGAATGGGAGGCCATGGTGGTTTCCGTGGAGGCTTCGGCAGCGGCATCCGTAGCCAGGGTCAGGGCCGGGGCCGAGGCTGTGGAGCTCATGGAGGCAAGGCCGAGGACAAAGAGTGGATGCGGGTCACCAAGCGGGGTCGCCTGGTCAAGGATATGAAGATCAAATCCCTGGAGGAGATATATCTTTTCTCTCTGCCCATTAAGGAATCTGAGATCATTGATTTTTTTCTTGGGGGCATCTCTCAAGGATGAAGTTTTGAAGATTATGCCAGTGCACAAAGAGACCCGCGCTGGTCAGTGGATCAGGTTCAAGGTGTTTGTTGCTATTGGGGACTATGATGGTCACGGTGGTCTGGGTGTTAAGTGTTCCAAGGAAGTAGCCACTGCCATCCGAGGTCCCATCATCCTGGCCAAGCTCTCTATTGTCCCAGTGCGGAGAGGCTACTGGGGGAATAAGATTGGCAAGCCTCGCACTGTTCCTTGCAAGGTGACAGGCCACTGTGGCTCTGTGCTGGTACGTATCATCCCTGCTCCTAGAGGAACTGGCATTGTCTCAGCGCCTGTGCCTAAGAAGCTGCTAATCATGGCTGGGATTGATGACTGCTACACTTCAGCCAGGGGCTGCACTGCCACCCTGGGCAACTTTGCCAAGGCCACTTTTGATGCCATTTCCAAGACCTACAGCTATCTCACTCCTGATCTCTGGAAAGAGACAGTGTTCACCAAGTCTCCTTACCAAGAATTCACTGACCATCTTGTCACGACCCACACCAGAGTCTCTGTGCAGAGGACCCAGGCTCCAGCTGTGGCTACAACATAGGATTTTTATACAATAATAAAGTGAATTGAGTCTGTTAAAAAAAAAAAAAAAAGATAAAAGTACATACCATTGGAAAAAAAAAAGTCAAAAAAGGCTCGGGCCCTGGCACCTGTGGCTCAAGTGGCTAAGGCACCAGCCACATACACCTGCGCTAGTGGGTTCGAATCCAGTCCAAACAATGACGGCTGCAACAAAAACATAGCCTGGCGTTGTGCCAGGTGCCTGTATTCCCAGCTACTTGGGAGGAGGAGGCAGGAGAATCGCTTGAGCCTAGGAGTTGGAGGTTGCTATGAGCTGTGATACCATGGCACTATACCCAGGGCGACAACTTGAGGCTCTGTCTCAGGGACAAAAAAAAAAGGCTCGGCATCATAGCACAGCAGTTATGGCATCAGCCAATACACCGAGTCTGGTGGTTTCAACCTCAGCCCGAGCCAGCTAAACAATGACAACTGCAACAAAAAATAGCCGGGCGTGGCAGGTGCCTGTAGTCCCAGATACTTGGGAGGCTGAGGCAAGAGAACTGCTTAAGCCCCAGAGTCTGAGGTTGCTATGACCTGTGACGCCACAGCACTCTACGAAGGGCAACAAAGTGAGAGTCTGAAAAACAGTCAGTCAGTCAAAAAGCTATCCAAGTAAAAAATGATATTTATGCTGCCTCTTAATAAAAGCAATGAAAAATAAGGAAAAGTAAAATTAAAATATCATCTATAATGATAAAGCTGTGTATAACATTCATACAGAGATCAATTTAAATTTTAATTCACCTCCTCTCTCTATAAAGCTTTATTAAAATGCATGGCTAAAAATAATTAAAATTTTTCTATATAAGCCACAATGAAAAGGGAGGCAGAAAATTAAGAAATGAGAAGATATAGCAATTTTATAGGGGAAAGAAGTAGACAGAGGAGTGAAGGCAGGAAAGATTAAACTACGCTCAGAGTACACTCAAAGTGGAATATACTTGACCCATGAACAACATAGGTTTAAGGTTTATTGGGTCCACTCTTTTACAGATTTTCTTCCACCTCTGCCACTCAAGAAAACAAGACAAAGTCTGGGCACCTTAGCTCACACAAGTAATCCCAGCACTGTGGGAGGCTGAGGCAGGTGGACTGCCTGAGCTCACAGGTTGGAGACCAGCCTGAGCCAGAGACTCCACCTCTAAAAATAGCCGGGTGTTGTGCTGGATGCCTGTAGTCCCAGCTATTCGGGAGGCTGAGGCAAGAGAATCGCCTGAGCCCAAGAGTTTGAGAATGTTGTGAGCTATGGACGTCATAGCACTCTACTGAGGGTGACAATGTGAGACACTGTCTCAAAAAAAAAAAAAAGGCAAGACAAACCTGGGGTACAGCTGCATGATCACAGCTCAATGCAACCTCAAACTACTAGGCTCAAACCATCCTTCTACATCAGGTCTCCAGAACTGCTCATATTATAGACATAAACTACCACACATGGATAATTTTTCAAATTTTGTTGTAGACACAAGGACTCTCTATACTGCCCACGATGGTCTTGAACTTCTGGCCTCAAGCAATCCTCTTGCCTTGACCTCTCTAAGTGCTGGGATTTCAGGCATAAGCTATGCCCAGACTGATTGCCTGATTTTCTTTTCTTTTTTTTTTTTTTGAGACAGAGCCTCATGCTGTCACCCTGGATAGAGTGCCGTGGCATTACAGCTCACAGCAACCTCAAAATCCTGGGCTCAAGCGATTCTCCTGCCTCCGCCCTCCCAGGTAGCTGGAACTACAGGCACCTGCCACAATGCCCGGCTATTTTTTGGTTACAGCCATCATTGTTGTTAGGTAGGCCCGGGCGGGATCTGAACCCTCCAGCTCAGGTGTACAAGAATGGTGCCTTAGCCACTTAAGCCACAGGCGCCAAGCCATCCAGCCTAATTTTCTTAATAACACTTTCTTTTCTCTAGGTTATTTTATTGTAAGAATACAGAATATACTGCACATAACATACAAAGCATATTATTAATCAAATGTTTATGTAATCAGTATGCTTTGGGTCCACAGTAGGCTTTTTTTGGGGAAAATTATATACAGATTTTTGACTATGCAGGGGTCAGAGCCTCAGCCCTCCCACTTTTCAAGTCAAATAGAGCATATTTGGCCTAGAGAATCCCAGAAAGGATAGACACTTTAAAACACCAGGTCTGTTGAAGAGGGACTGAAAATAGAAGGAAAGAATTAATGCTAAGTCTATATACGAAACTATGTATCGACATCCTCCTAATCCCTCATACTCAAAAAAAAAAGTCAAATTACTAGAGTATGCCTCTGATAAACAATGTGAGACACTGGAACACATGGAACAAGATTTAGTTTCAGTGCTCGCTTCGGCAGCACACATACTAAAATTGGAACGATACAGAGATTACCATGGCCCTTGTACAAGGATGACATGCAAATTCGTGAAGCATTCCATATTTTTTAAAAAAATTAGTTTCATGAATTAAATACAAAAATCCAGAATCATTTAGAAGACAATAAATAAAATCCCCTAGAAAGGAGAAACACAAAGCAAACACATATACTGAATACTAAATTGAGACTAATCACACTTAATGTGCACATATGAAGTAAAACTCAACAAAAATAAAGTAGGGTAGAAGACGCTACGTTCACACCTAACAGGTACAATACACAGTATCTGGGTAAAGGGCATGCTTATAACTTTGACCCGATCTAAACAAAGAAAACTATGTAACCAAACTGTGTACCCCATATTCTGAAATTAAAAAAAAAAAAATAAAAAAAAAAACATAGTTGAAAGACACCAGCATTATGATAGAAAAAGTCTAAGCAAAATGCTGTGAAATTTCAGGACAAAGGAACAATATTAAATGTATATGATAGTTTGGGAACTAGATAAGAATCATAAGGCAACAGACCATTAATAATGGTTAATGTAAGAAAGAACAAAAGTGAAAGTTATAAACATATAAATTATTTTCATACCATAATTCAGTAACATTTCATAGCAAGGAATGACTATACAAAGGACATACACATATTTTAAGAATGGAAAAACCACTAAAATTATAATATTCAATATATGTACTGATAATGTTTGTTATCTTTTACACTGTATTTAGTATCTCTTGTGATTACAGCAATCAAAAACATGCCTTGAGTATTGTAATTTTTTTTTTTTTTTTTGTAGAGACAGTCTCACTGTACCACCCTTGGGTAGAGTGCTGTGACGTCACACGGCTCACAGCACCTCTAACTCTTGGGCTTACGCGATTCTCTTGCCTCAGCCTCCCAAGCAGCTGGGACTACAGGTGCCCGCCACAACACCCGGCTATTTTTTGGTTGCAGTTTGGCCGGGGCTGGGTTTGAACCCGCCACCCTCAGCATATGGGGCTGGCGCCCTACTCACTGAGCCACAGGCGCCACCCCGAGTATTGTAATTTTAATATAGCCGCAAGCTGTTGCCCTGGGTAGAGTGCTATAGCATCACAGCTCACAGCAACGTCAAACTCCTGGACTTAAGTGATTCTGTTGCCCCAGCCTCCCAAGTAGCTGGGACCACAGGTACCCACCACAACACTCAGCTATTTTTTGGTTCTAGTTGTCATTGTTGTTTGGCAGACCTGGGCTGGATTTGAACTCGCCAGCTCCCGTGTATGTGGCTGGCGCCCCAGCCGCTTGAGCCACAGGCACAGAGCCTAATATAGTTTTTTTCCCCTTCTTAAAATGTGTATACAACGCCCAGCTATTTTTTTGTTGCAGTTTGGCCGAGGCTGGGTTTGAACCGGCCACCCTTGGCATATGCCGGGTGTTGTGGCAGGCGCCTGTAGTCCCAGCTGCTTGGGAGGCTGAGGCAAAGAGAATCACATAAGCCCAAGAGTTAGAGGTTGCTGTGAGCCTTATGACGTCATGGCACTCTACCAAAGGGAGGTACAGTGAGACTGACTCTACAAAAAAAAAAAAAAAACCATTGTGTATACATTTTTTCGGTACCCTTTGTAGATATTTTCAGACCTGTATTTTTCCAAGGTCTAAATACTTTACCAAGTTTACCTTTCATATACTTCACTTGAAGGTATATACATTCTAGAAAATTTAGGAAAGAGAAAAAACCTGCATATAGGACACAGCAGCACTCTCGGAATATATCTGAAGGTAATATCCTAGGGCAATGCTGAATGTCTATAGGGGTGTCCAACCTGTTGGTCTGCATACTGATTTTATGAGGACTTTTTTTGCTTACCTGTGGTGTTGGCCTTTTTTTCTTTTTACTAATCAGCTTTCTTTAGTGTTTGGGCATTTACTGTGTGACCCAAAACAACTCTTATTCTTCTAATGTGGGGCAGGGGGAGAAAAAAGATTGGATGCCCCAGGTCTACAGACTAATTAGCATTCATACTGCTACAGCAGATAGACAGTCATGACAGGTATCCGGGTTAATCGAAATACTGTGATACCATCCTCAAAAATTCAAAACAGTTATGAAGGTCAGACTAGGCACAATGGCTCACACCTGTAATCCTAGAACTCTAGGAGCCAAGGTATGAGAATCACTTGACTTAAGAAGTTCAAGATCAATGTGAGCAGGAGAGTAACAGATCAAGATCCCTGTTTCTACTTAAAGTACAAAAAATCAGTCGGTGCGGTGGAGCCAACCTGTAGTCCCAAATACTTGGAGGCTGAGGCAAGAGGATCACCTCAGCCCAGGAGTTTGAGGTTGCAGTGAGCTCTGATAATGCCTCTGTACTCTAGCTGCGGAGACAGAGTGAGAGGAGACTCTGTAGGAGATAGGAAGTGGGGTGGGGGAAGGAATGCAAGGTGAAAAAAAGGAATCAGAAATTTCAGGGCAAAAAAGCTGGGCAGCACTATTCTCATAAGTTACAATAAAATGCCACGTTCATCTCCAACTTTCAAATTATTCTTTAGCCAAAGTAATAGTCACAGGACAGAAAATTTTATAACTGTATCAATATATAAATATATGTATGAGAAAAGAAGAAATAAGGGAAATATCTGGGTAGGAAAAGGCACTGATATCCTCATTTGACAAAGATCACTCAAGACTATCCTTTAATAGAATAAGTATATAAGTACACAGCTTGAATGTGAAATGATTTCTTGTGATGTACAGAAGATGAATTTGATGGTATAGGAACTTCTTTCTTCTATCCATCTTTCTGGCTCATACTCTATGCCACAAGATACCAGTATTTTAGTACCAATATAACATAGTTTTCCTTTTTATGGTTAAAATGTTGAGTTCATTTCACATGTATATTTTTGTTTCCCTACTATTTCCAAGTCTGACCACTATTACTGCTATGTCCTACCATAACATTTCGTACATCCTCAAAAGCAAGCCAAGGGTGGATTTCCATCTTTAAAAACTAAACAGGCGTTTTGGACAACACATTTTGACACAGTTTTCCTTAAGAAGATATTTAAAATAAGCTGGGCACAGTCGCTCATATCTGTAATGCTAGCACTCTGGGAAGCTGAGGCAGGTGGATTGCTAGAGCCCAGGCGTTCAAGATCAGCCTGAGCAAAAGTGAGACACTGTCTCGGCTAAAAACAGAAAAACTGAGATAAGAGGATCTCTTCAACTGAAGAGTTGGAGGTTGCTATGAGGTCTGAAGCCACAGCACTCTATCCAGGGAGACAACTTAAGACTCTGTCTCAAAACAAAAAAAAAAATTTAAATTAAAAAGTTAATTTTCTCAAGCTTAAAAAAAAAAAAAAAAGAAGGTGGCTCAGTACCTATAGCACAGTGCTTATGGCACCAGCCACATACACCAAGACTGACAGGTTTGAACCCAGCCTGGGCCAGCTAAACAACAATGACAACTGCAACAAAAAATAGCCAGGCACTGTGGCGGGTGCCTGTAGTCCCAGTTACATGGGAGGCTGAGGCAAGAGAATTGTCTGAACCCACAAGTTTGAGGTTGCTGTGAGCTGTGATGCCACGGCACTCTACCGAGGGCGACATACTGAGACTCTATCTCAAAAAAAGAAAAAAAAGGGGTAGGTAAATATTGCCAAAATAGTAAGGAATATCCAAATGAGTGGAGTATGAAAAACACTTCAATGGATGAAACTAAATTCAGGGAATATAGCAAATTAATTAATTAATTTATTTATTTTTTGAGACAGAGTCTTACTATGTCACCCTCAGTAGAGTACCATGGTCTCACAGCTCACAGCAACTTCAAATTCTTTGAGCTTAACTAATTCTCTTGCCTCAGCTTCCCAAGTAGCTGGGACTACAAGGTGCCTGCCACAACATCCCGCTATTTTTTTTTTTTCCAGTTGAAGTTCTCATTGTTGTTTAGCAGGCCCAGGCCAGGCTTGAACTCACTAGACCCGGTGTATGTGGCTGGCCCCCTACTCACTGAGCACCGAGCCAATGTAGCAAATTTAGTAAACACAGTCATATTAGAAGACATTAATAAAGATGGTAGATTCTCATCTATTGTAACAAGTTAAATTTACTTAGACTTAATAAACGAAAACACAGCCACATATTCATACTGTTTAGCAATCTGAACTTAATGACATACCATATGAATTAAAAACAATAAAAAAAAAAAAAAAAAGTGGTTTATTTGAAGGAGTAAGCCTAGGTGTGCGGAAAACAGAGAAGGCCAGGATCTAAGCCCTTCTGTACTACATAATTGTTTAATGACGTGCATTTGAGTAATGCCTGGGTAGGAACAAGCTAGGGAGGGTGGGAAATCAGGTCAGCAAATTAAGTGTTGGCAAGAAATCAACTAAGTAAAGCCTTAAGAGTGACTGACACTTACCTACTGGGGCCTGGGGGGCTCCAAAGCCCAAAGTAGCTGTTGTAGTATTAAATCCAGGGGCTCCAAAGGCTCCTGTACCAAGAGGCCCTCCGATCTTAGGTTGGCTGTTTCCAAACAAAGATGCCTGTCCAGCACCAAGAGCTATGGAGACAAGAGGAAAGATAAAAATGCCACAGAACCTCATTGAATGTTGTGCCAGAGGTCATTTAAAAATTTAATACATAGGGAAACTTTATAATGAACACTCATTTCAACAAAAGACGATAAATGTTAACAATATGCCAAGCGCTGGAATAAGTACATTATACGTTTTATTTATTTATTATTATTTTTTTTGGCCAGGGCTAGGTTTGAACCCGCCACCTCCGGCATATGGGACTGGCGCCCTACTACTTGAGCCATAGGCGCTGCCCTGGAATAAGTACATTATATGTGACACAAACAAAATATTTGATTGCTCTGTGCTATATGAGGTAATGATTCATAGCTGAGACATTTATCCTTGAATTAAAATGAATGAACATGTAAAGCATTCAGAAGATTTTGGTATATACTAAACACTCATCAAATGATAGCTAATATGCCATGAATAGAAAGTATTATTCTCATTTTACAAATGAGAAAACTAGGAGTTTAGCAATTAGGTCAATGTCACAAATGCTGTAGGGAGTAAAAATGGGATTCAAACCTAAGTGCGCCTGACAATATAACCAGAACTCTTTAACTGCTACTATACTGTAAAACACGTTTTCAGAGAATTAAAAAAATTCTTCTTAAATTTCAATAATTGCCAATCAAAACACTCAACTGACCAATCACAATGACATCTTTTTGACTTAAATACAAGCTAACCTACAAAAAACCAAAGCCAATATATCTTTTTTGGGGGTATAGCTCAGGGGTAGAGCATTTGACTGCAATATATCTTTTTTTAATAGCCAAAAGTAACATTTTTAATCAAACATTTTGTGTTAGCTACACAAATCTGTTGTATAAAAAGCTTAATGTCTTATGATGAAGTTACTAACAGATTCAAGTTTCAGGAAACCCACTGCAGTAATGTTGAATCTTGCATTGTCGACAATGATTTTAAAGATACAAAATGCAGAGAATAAGATGACTAAGCTACCGGCCAAAAAAAAATAAAACAAAACCATCCTATCCACCAACTCACCCCCATATGTTACTAGCAATTTAGAGGATCTAAAGTTCCCATTAATATATCAACCGCACTTTGACAGAGATATGGCTTACAAGAAAAATCACATTAAAGGTATAATACCTGGAGGTAAAAATACTGCATGGGAACTGCTTTGGGAGTATAACCAAAAAAGGACAAGAAGTTTATACCAACATATATACCATACAACATATATCAGTATGGGTGACTACTGAATAGACAACAACAACTACAACCAAAAAATAGCCGGGCATTGTGGCGGGCGCCTGTAGTTCCAGCTACTTGGAAGATTGAGGCAAAAGAATCACTTAAGCCCAAGAGTTTGGGGTTGCTGTGAGCTGTGAGGCACCCTACCTCAGGGTGACGGCCTGAGGATTCTGTCTCAAAAAAAAAAAAAAAAAAAAAAAAAAAAAGTCTAACTACAGACTGTTGTAATTTATCAGTGGAAAGAAATGTTTTTCATCTAGATGTGCCCCATTTTACATATAAAAATGTTTTATGCTTAATAAAAGGACTTACTAGGGTGGCGCCTGTGGCTCAGTCGGTAAGGCGCCGGCCCCATATACCGAGGGTGGTGGGTTCAAACCCGGCCCCAGCCAAACTGCAACCAAAAAATAGCCGGGCGTTGTGGCGGGCGCCTGTAGTCCCAGCTACTCGGGAGACTGAGGCAAGAGAATGGCTTAAGCCCAGGAGTTGGAGGTTGCTGTGAGCTGTGTGAGGCCATGGCACTCTACCGAGGGCCATAAAGTGAGACTCTGTCTCTACAAAAAAAAAAAAAAAAAAAAAAAAAAAAGGACTTACTAACAGTCTACCATTTGAGAGACGTTCTGAGTATAATGTTACATGTGATATGGTAATAGTATGGTAATCTTTCAAGATAGCAAAATGTACTATAGCTATGATTAGGAAACGGTTATGGGGGGCAGAATGGTATTAGTGGCCTTAGGAACTCCAAGGATACTCATGAAAAGCAGGAAAACAGCTATACTCCTTTTGAGATCTAACAAACATTAGAATTCAATTTTATCTATGATTATTAGATAATCTATGTATCTCTTACTATAGTATATATATGTTATATACATAATTTCCTATCTCTTACTATAATGATCAGCCTTACTAATAACCCTTTGATTTACTACTTCATAGAAAAGTTTATGATCTAAACTTGTAAGTAACCACCATGAAAATAGTATGTAGTTGACAGTGTTAAGGATAATGATTAATATCACTGTGGAAAAAAAATTAATATGCATACCCATAATTTAATGAATGTTCCTTAGTCTGAATACATGGGAGTGAAGGAAATCATATGCCGAAGTATAATATAAAACAGTTTACAAAAAACTGTTACATAGTTTTACATTTAATTTGTGTATCATATAACCACTCAAGAAATACCCAGAGGCCCACATTACAGGATAATTTACTTCTGTGGAAGCATGAGATTGAACCGCTATCACTCAAAACAAGAAGTTAATCCTGGGACTTGGCAGAGTGAAAAATAAAAAACAAGTCACAGGGGAATACACACATTAAATTAATGTCCCCCTAAAAATACAGCCTAAAGCTATTATTCTACTCTACTTGTGATACTATTAAATGCATAATTCATGAATGTGTCTCAGAACCAAAAGGCTGATTTAAGCAGATATGATAAAGAAAATGCAACAGCGTGAGTGCTTGGTGACCCTCATGATTATTGTTTCACTACATGATCTGTTGCTAAGATTAGGGGTATAAAATTCTTCATTGACTGTATTTCTTTTTAGTTTATATGGACAAAGCACAAATGAGGAATACATAACAGCAACAAAACATGATTAACACTATGAGGGAAAATTATTTAAGAAAAAATGAACAGGGCGGCGCCTGTGGCTCAGTGAGTAGGACGCCCGCCCCATATGCCGAGGGTGGCGGGTTCAAACCCAGCCCCGGCCAAACTGCAACAAAAAA
Source organism: Nycticebus coucang (assembly GCF_027406575.1). NCBI lineage: Eukaryota > Metazoa > Chordata > Mammalia > Primates > Lorisidae > Nycticebus > Nycticebus coucang. The sequence continues at coordinate 64,713,741 of NC_069793.1, read as the reverse complement.
ATAGCCGGGCGTTGTGGCGGGTGCCTGTAGTCCCAGCTACTTGGGAGGCTGAGGCAAGAGAATCAATCCCAAAAGTTTGAGGTTGCTGTGAGCTGTGACGCAGATAAGCTCACATATTGTTTTTTTGATAGGGGAGGAAAGTATTGTTGAAAATGTGATTGGTCGGACGGCGCCTGTGGCTCAGTGAGTAGGGCGCCGGCCCCATATGCCGAGGGTGGCGGGTTCAAACCCAGCCCCGGCCAAACTGCAACAACAACAACAAAAAAAATAGCTGGGCGTTGTGGCGGGCGCCTGTAGTCCCAGCTGCTCGGGAGGCTGAGGCAAGAGAATCGCGTAAGCCCAAGAGTTAGAGGTTGCTGTGAGCCGTGTGACGCCACGGCACTCTACCCGAGGGCGGTACAGTGAGACTCTGTCTCTACAAAAAAAAAAAAAACAGAAGAAAAGAAAAAATGAACATACTAAAATAAAGTAAAAGATTGAGATATTATATTATATTATATTATTGTAGAATGGGATACAACAGCATCAGAAAAAGTTACAGAACATTTTATAATCTTGGACAATAGAAGCTATTGCTAATCGTAATGTGTAAAAGCAGAAGCTGAAGGAAAAAAAAATTGGCCACATAAAAATAAAACTTGTGGGCGGCACCTGTGGCTCAAGTGGGTAGGGCGTGGGCCCCATATGCCGGAAATGGCAGGTTCAAACCCAGCCCCAGCTAAAAATAAAAAAATAAAACTTGCATGTGATGAAAGACACCACCCAAAATTAAATGATTAACAAAAAGGCTTGGCGGACATACTTACAACAAACTTTAGAACAACATCTGGCTGGCTATAGGTGTTAAGTTTGCAAACCATCTACAGAACAAAATAAACTTTAAAGTACTCCTGTGGCTGGACGAGGTGGCTCACAGTTATAATCCTAGCACTCTGGGAGGCCATGGGGAGATCACTTGAGCTCAGGAGTTGGAGACCAGCCTACATGATCTATTAAAAATAAAAAAACTTTGCCGGGAGTGGTGGTGGAGGCCTATAGTTCCAACTACCTGGGAAGCTGAGGGAAGAGAATAGCTTGAGTCCAAGAGTTTGAGTTTACTGTGAGCTATGATGATGCCAACAGCACTCAACCCTAGGGCAACAGAGTGGGACTATGTCTCAAAAAATAAATAAATGTAAAGTAAAAAGAAAATAAAAATAAGAAGTCCTCCTGAGTTTATCCATATCAAAGCAATTTTCCTCTCCAGAGCTGGAAGAGACTATTACCAGATATCAGATTATATATGCTACTTAGGTTTAGGGATCACAATATACCAAAAAAAAAAAAAAAAAAAAAGCAAAGCATTTTGTTACCTTTTCTTATAAGCTTTTTGGTGCAGAATTTGGGTAAGTTAAAAAATTCAAATGAAATGTTGCCATACAACCAAAAAAGTTAATATCCACAATATATAAAGCATCTTTAAAAATAAACAATGATGCGGGCGGCGCCTGTGGCTCAGTCTGTAAGGCGCCGGCCCCATATACCAAGAGTGGCGGGTTCCAACCCGGCCCCGGCCAAACTGCAACCAAAAAATAGCTGGGCGTTGTGGCGGGCGCCTGTAGTCCCAGCTGCTCAGGAGGCTAAGGCAAGAGAATCGCTTAAGCCCAGGAGTTGGAGGTTGCTGTGAGCTGTGTGAGGCCACAGCACTCTACAGAGGGCCATAAAGTGAGACTCTGTTTCTACAAAAAAAAAAAATAAACATTGATCCAATATTATAAAAGGGAACTAAAAGATTCAAAGGGCCGAAATAGAAAAGGCATACCCTTTCCATTAATCAGCAGAAGCACAAACTGGAATACACCAATCCACACAATCACTTAAGCAAAGATAAAAAGCTTAACAATATGCAGAGATTATGGGAAAAAGGGCACTTTTATATAAATAAACAATAATGCAAACTGTTTGTTTTTTGAAATAGAAACTAGCAAGATCAACCAAAATTCGAAGTGTTACCTCCTGATATAATTCTAATTTGAAGTTAGTAACACTAACAGATGCAAAAGTCTGTAACAAAGACCTTCAATGAGGGATTTGCTAATAATATCAAATAACTCAATTGTCCATGGGTAGGGTAAAGTTAAATAAATTATGGTGTATGTGTGGTAAGTATAAATTACGCATTTGTGTATAAACACAATGGAATAGTAAAGTTATTTTTTAATATTCTATATATATATGTACTGAATAAAAGAAAAAAATGGTATTATATGAAATAAAAATACAAGTCACAGAATACGATGTAAAGTATTTGCTTCCAGTTTTTTATTGTAACATATAATAAAAGCACTGAGACCCTGAACACATAACACACATGTAACTGAAACAAAGTTTCATTAAAAGGATATTAATCCTACCATGCACAATAATTTCTAATTGTAGTTTGTTTTTGTTCTCTCTTTTTTTTTTTTTTTTTTTGAGACAGAATCTCACTATGTTGCCCATGGTAGACTGCTGTGGCATCACAGCTCACAGCGACCTCAAACTCTTGGGCTTAAGCGATCTCTTGCCTCAGCCTCCCAAGGTGCTGGGACTACAGGCACCCACCACGACACCCAGCTATTTTTTGTTGCAGTTGTCATTGTTGTTTAGCTAGCCTGGGCTGGGTTCAAACCCAACACCCTCAGTGTATGTGGCTGGAGCTGTAGCCACTGTGCTACAGGTACCGAGCCTTGTAGTTCAGTATTCTTAAAATGCCAGTTATAGTCCATTACCTAACCAACTAATGCATCTTGGCCTTTGGTTTAAACTTTACTCATATAGGTTACAACTTCCATTTAAAAATATAATCTTAAGCCCTAAAAATGCATATAAAAAGGCATAATACATGCAAATTCTTATGTGTAAACATGTTTGAAAAATGCATAGAAAATGCCCAAATTTCACCCACTCTTACTTCATAGGGGAAAAAATTAACTTTTTCTCTTCCTTCTTTCCTTCCCAACTTTTCTTTCTGTCTGTGTGTATTTGTATTCTTTTTAGAAAAAGGGTCTTGCTCTGTTACCCAGGCTGAAGTACAGTGTTACAATCACAGCATGCTGTAACCTCAAACTCCTGGGCTCAAGTGATTGTCATGCCTCAACCTCCCAAGTAGCTGGGACTACAAGGCATGTGCACACATGCCCAACTTAATTATTTTTTTTTTAACGATGGTGTCTCACTATGTTCCCAAGCTGGTCTCCAGCTCCTACTCTCAAGTGGTCCTCCTGCCTCCGCCTCCAAAGTGCTGGGGTTACATACAGGTATGAGCCACTGTTTGGCCAAGGCTCAAGTTTCATGATATTTCTAAATTGTTGAAACTTTTTTTTTTTAACCAGCACTTACAACTTCTATTTTAAAAAGAAAATGAAGGAAAAAAAAGTTTGGAACACAAGTTTGTATGATAGAGACAGCAGACGAATGCTTCAGATGACAGAAACTAGACAGTGTAAACAGAGACTATGGAAACAGTTTGTGACTAAATGACCACATACAGGGTCAGGTGAATTGGGCAAGAAAGCAAAACTATATGCTTAAACATCCTAGTCTCACTGTACATCATGAAACATTTATCCATTTTATGACCACCCCCACCCTCCAATTGTTTAAAACATCTAGGCAGGTAAAAGGGCGAGCATCCCTGACCAGATGCAGTGGCTCACACTTGTAATCCTAGCATGGTAGATAGATTGCTTGAGGCCAGAGTTTAAGACCAGCAAGAGCAACACAACAATACTCCTTGTATACAAAGAGTTAAAAAATTAACTAGGTGTGGTGGCATGTAGTCCCAGCTGCTTAGGAAGTTGAAGGAAGGGCGGCGCCTGTGGCTCAGTGAGTAGGGCACTGGCCCCATATGCTGAGGGTGGCGGGTTCAAACCCAGCCCCAGCCAAACTGCAACAAAAAAATAGCCGGGCGTTGTGGCGGGCGCCTGTAGTCCCAGCTGCTTGGGAGGCTGAGGCAAGAGAATCGTGTAAGCCCAAGAGTTAGAGGTTGCTGTGAGCCGTGTGACGCCACGGCACTCTACCCGAGGGCAGTACAGTGAGACTCTGTCTCTACAAAAAAAGAAAAAGGAAGTTGAAGGAAGAAGATCCCTCAAATTTAGGAGTTCAAGGTTACAATAAAATATTATTGGGGTACGGCATTCTAACCTGGGCAACAGAGCAAGACCTTTCACCAAATTAAAAAAAGGGTGGGTAGAGGCAATAAACATCCTTAAAGGCACTGTAAAACAAATTATTGGTTGAGGTCTATATGGCAATGAAACTAATTTAATTGAAAGATATATGGACATAGGCATGTTCTCTTATTCTATTAGGGTTTATTCTGTAAATAGTTCAAGGTCTCAAATCCCTATTGGAAAGGACCGGACTATCAAAGAACATATTGTAGAAAAAGAAAAATATAATTTCTAAGATAACTGTACCAGTGTTTTAAATCTTGATAAAGCATAACTGCTGGTAATGCTTCGATAAATCCAAGTCTAAAAATGCAAATATGGGCCTCTTAATTCCAGGCCTATCCTATGAAGAGCTAAAGTTTGTTACTTCTTAGATCCATGGTAGCAACTTCTTACCTGTTCCAAATCCTGCACCAAGCCCAGGCCCCAGAGTCCCAGGTGCTGGTTTACTTCCAAAAATACTGTTCCCACTGGTATTTGTGCCAAAACCTAGGAGGACAAAAGATACAGTGAACTGTACTCTTAATATGACTCCCAATTTCCTCTATAAGGGAGTTTAACACAAACTAGTCTGAATCTAAGTTTTACATTCTTTCACTTAATATTTAGAAACCATAAAGTGTAAGGTAATTTAACTTTTTAAAAAATTTAAATTTGATTTCAAAATTAAATTTCAGTTCCATTGTCACATAGACCGGGATCAACATGCCTTCATATAAGAAATGTCAAATATTCAATCAAAATGAATTTGCTCAATTTGGGAACATTCCACAGTGTCCAAATCACACTTCATATTTACCTATGGGAAAAAAAAACATATTCCTTCAAACTTTTACTAAAAAGCACAACAACAAAGGCACTTAACTGAAACTAAAACTGTTATGAAAAACTACCTAGAAAATTTTATGTTTTCAACAGATGGACCTAGCCATGGATAGTAACATATAGCTGACCACACAGGAGGCACTTTAATATTAAAGTCATAGCTCATAGGTGCGTTCAAGAACTCAGGTAGGGCTCAGCACCCATAGCTCAGTGGTTAGGGAGCCAGCTACATACACTGGGAGTGGTGGGTTCAAACCTGGCCCAGGCCAGCTAAACAACGACGACAAAAAAAAAAAAAAAAAGCCAGGCATTGTGGCAGGCGCCTGTAGTCCTAGCTACTTGGGAGGCTGAGGCAAAAGAATCACTTAAGCCCAAGAGTTTGAGGTTGCTGTGAGCTGTGACACCACAGCTCTCTACCCAGGGTGACACAGTGAGACTTTGTCTCAAAAATAAAAAAATAAAATAAAAATGAAAAAAGAGGCTAGGTGCCTGTGGCTCAAGCGCCTAAGGCGCCAGCCACATACACATGAGCTGGCGGGTTCAAATCCAGCCCGGGCCCGCGAAACAACGATGGCTGCAACCAAAAAAATAGCTGGGCGTTGTGGTGGGCGCCCATAGTCCCAGCTACTTGGGAGGCAGAGGCAGGAGAATCACTTGAGCCCAGGAGTTGGAGGTTGCTGTGAGCTGTGATGTCACAGTACTCTACCCAGGGAGATAGCTTGAGGCTCTGTCTCAAAAAAAAAAAAAAAAAAAGGAAAAAAGAACTCAGCTAGCTAGGCCAGGTGCGGTGGCTCACACCTGTAATCCTAGCACTCTGGGAGGCCAAGGTGGCTAAATTGCCTGAGGTCACAAGGTTCAGACCCAGCGAGACCTCATCTGTACAAATAGCCAGGCATGTGGCAGGCACCTGAAGGCCCACCTACTTGGGAGGCTGAGGCAAGAGAATCGTTTCAGCCCCAGAGTTTGAGATTGCTGTAACCTGTTGCACTCTACCAAGGGCAACAAAGTAAGACTCTGTCACTAAAAACAAACAACAACAAAAAAACCCCTAGAACTCAGCTAGCTGATATTAAAGAGAGAAGATAATCTCTAAATAAGTTGAACTATTTATTCCATTATCAGAAATGAGGGAGAGTGGAGCAAACCATCCTCCTTCACTATGAACTTACATTTAGAGAAAATTCTAATTCTCTGTTAAAATACAGACAGGTATCAAACAAAGACACCTAAATTACATTGCAGCTATTACTTTACTTTTGTTCATATATGTCCATAAAGCCTCACTATTCGTTTTGCAGCTAAATATTAACAAAATAAATAATAAATATATTATCAATCACTCATAATACAGTGACAAAAGAACCAACCATTGGCCAAAAAACTCATATATAAACATCTAAAGTCATTTTTAAAAGTATCATGGAGAACAAGTCTAAAAGAAAAACAAAGATCGCTAGGCGCCCATAGCTCAGTGGATAGGGCACCAGCCACATGCACCTAGGCTGGTGGGTTCGAGCCCAGCACGGGCCTACTACCAAAAAATAGCCAGGCATTATGGCAGGCTCCTATAGTCCCAGTTACTTGGGAGGCTGAAGCAAGTGAATCACTTAAGCCCAACAGCTTGAGGTTGCTGTGAGCTATGATGCTACAGCACTCTACCAAGGGTGACATAGTGAGAATCTATCTAAAAAAAAAAAAAAAAAACAAAAGGCAGCGCCTGAGGCTCAGTGAGTAGGGCGCCGTCCCAAGGTTGGCAGGTTCGAACCCAGTCCCGGCCAAACTGCAACAAAAAAATAGCCAGGCATTGTGACAGGGGCCTGTAGTCCCCGCTATTCGGGAGGCTGAGGCAAGAGAATCGCCTAAGCCTAAGAGCTGGAGGTTGCTGTGAGCTGTGACATCACAGCACTCTATCGAGGGCAACAAAGTGAGACTCTGTCTCTAAAAAAACAAACAAAGAGAATATTTTGAAACAGAAGAATAGTCTAAGAATATTACACTTCCTTATGCCATTATTTGGATTACTACCTTAATCAAAAAGGTCAAGGAAAAAGATCATGAATATGAATCCTTTGAAAACAAGCATTTCATGTCATTTTAAAATCTAAGAAAGGAGCTCGGCTTGGCGCCTATAGCTCAAACGGCTAAGGTGCCAGCCACATACACCGGAGCTGGCGGGTTCGAATCCAGCCTGGGCCCAATAAACAACGACAACTACAACCAAAAAATATCCGGGCATTGTGGTGGGCACCTGTAGTCCCAGATACTTGGGAGGCTGAGGCAAGAGAATCGCTTAAGCCCAAGAGTTTGAGGTTGCTATGAGCTGTAACGCCACGACACTCTACCCAGGGCGACGACTTGAGGCTCTGTCTCAAAAAAAAAATAAATAAATAAAATAAATAAAATAAAATCTAAGAAAGTAATCTGACATCATTTCAATACATTTGATTCAAACATTCATAAACTTTTTCTTGAACTGTGCTAATGGCAATGTAACAAAAACAGAGGTGCTGCCCACTCAAGCACAATCAACTTTCTTTGAAGAGAAGAAGAAAATATATTGGAGATATTCCTTTCCTCTTTCAATAAAAATTTAACTAGGAAGGATTTTATAACCCCATAAACAGGAAAAAATAAGATACTTGTGAACTACCTCAAACCCACAAGTGGGAAGTAAGTCCCAACTTACACTGTTTATACCACACATGTCCTCTGATTCTCATTGGCAAGTTTATCAACTGTTACTTCAAACCAATTTTACAAATTAAAATTAAACACAATTCAAATTCAGCACGCAAGCTAGCAAGGCAAGTCAGATAAAGATGAGACCTTTCATTTTCAGATTAATGGACATTAGTGTAAAAATAGCATAAAAAACCTTCAAACAAGTCAGAAATCTAGAAATAGGAATCAAATACATTAAAAGTATAGCCTATTTTATCAAGTATAGCCCCTATGTAAACACCATGTACGACAGAAGTAACATTTAATTCGGAACATTAATTGACCCACAAAAAAATCTCTTACTAATAAACACATGCATTTTCTTTTTTTCTTTTGAGCCTCACTTTGTCACCTTCGGTAGAGTGCTGTAGTGTAGTAGCTCACAGCAACCTCAAACTCTTAAGCTCAAGCAATTCTCTTGCCTCAGCTTCCTAAGTAGCTGGAACTTCCTAAGGAGCCCACCACAACATCTGGCTCTTTTTTTGAGATGGGGTCATGCTCTGCTCAGGCAATCCACACGCCTCAGACTCTCAAATTGCTTAGGATTATAGGTGTGAACCACAGTGCCCAGCCAACACATGCATTTTCAAAGAGAACAAAACTTGATTCTTAAGGGACAAAAAAAAAATCATAGATTGCAATGGTTCACAGCCCTCCAATGGAACACAGAACATAATGTAATACAAAGTAATATGTGACATGAAAATCTCAGAGGGTGCTAAGATGATTAAGAACAAATGGTCCAGGTGGCACCTATAGCTCAAGTGGCTAAAGCGCCAGCCACATACACCAGAGCTGGCAGGTTCGAGCAAAAATGACACCCTGTCTACTAAAAACAGAAAAATCTGCCATACTTCATGGCCTGTAGTCCCAGGTACATGGGAAGCTAAGGCAAGAAAGAGGATGGCTTGAGCCCTGAAAGCTGAAGTTGTAGCAAGCTACAATGACACCACTGCATTCTATTCAGGATAATAGAGCAAGACTCTGTCTCAAAAAAACAAAATAGGGGGTCCTTGGGGAAAGGAGAGTAATAATGATTTAAAAAAAAAAAAAAAGGTTGACGAACACTGATTTAGCTTGCAGATAAAAAAACAGGTATGTAAACCAGATTATCTTACCCTTGTTAACTAAGACCACTCCCTCAAAGCTATTCTTTCAAACAGAGAACAACCAAAAAAAATTATAAGTGGAATAATAATCATTATTAAGAGTCAATGAGCAACCAAACTAAAAATGATTATAAAAATCCAACAGAATGAATACATGAATTTAAGAACTGGTACCCCTCAATGACCCACATACCTTCTTCGTGGAATTCATAGTTCTGTAAAACAAATTTACTATTTTTTTTTTTTTTTTTTTTTTTTGTAGAGACAAGAGTCTCACTTTACGGCCCATGGTAGAGTGCCGTGGCATCACACAGCTCACAGCAACCTCCAACTCCTGGGCTTAAGCGATTCTCTTGCCTCAGCCTCCCAAGTAGCTGGGACTACAGGTGCCCGCCACAACACCCGGCTATTTTTTTTTGTTGTTGCAGTTTGGCCGGGGCTGGGTTTGAACCCACCACCCTCGGCATATGGGGCCGGAGCCCTACTCACTGAGTCACAGGGGCCGCCTTTTTTTTTTTTTTTTTTGTAGAGACAGGGTCTCACTTTATGGCCCTCGGTAGAGTGCCGTGGCCTCACACAGCTCACAGCAACCTCCAACTCCTGGGCTTAAGCGATTCTCCTGCCTCAGCCTCCCTAGTAGCTGGGACTACAGGCGCCCGCCACAACGCCCGTGGTTGCAGCTTGCCCGGGGCTGGGTCTGAACCTGTCACTCTCGGCATATGGGGCCTGCGCCCCACTGACTGAGCCACAGGTGCCGCCCTATTTTTTTTTTTTTTTTTTTAAGACAAAGAGTTTCATTCTGTTGCCCTCAGAGGAGTAGAGCTCACAGCATCCTCAAACTCTTGGGCTCAAGCAATTCTCTTGCCTCACCCTCCCAAGTAGCTGGGACTACAGGCAGCCCGCTCCCAATACCCAGCTAAAAACAAATTAACTTTCTTATAGATGTTTAATATAGTCTTTCTCCAGTATAAGATCATTTAAAAACCTACTGAAGAATTGTCTTAACTACTGACCTATGCCAAGTACTACCCTGTCTTTGCACTCGTCTCTCCAAAAGAATCAATCAGTGCTTAGTGATGTATGTATAAGGCTCACGAAATTCTCAACAAATATTATAATTGCTATTTCCTTTGGCAATAAAATAAACATTCTATATATGATTTCAGAAAAATGACGTTGAATGCATGAAAACTTAAATAAGGAGTTATAAAAGATGTTGAAAATGGGCCGGGCATGGTGGATCACACCTGTAATTCCAGCACTTGGGAGGCTGAGGCAGGTGGACTGCTTGAGCTCAAGACCAGTCTGAGCAAGAGCAAGATTCCATCTCTAAATAGCCCAACACTGGGGCAGGCGCCTATAGTCCCAGCTACTTGGGAAGCTGACGCAAGAGAATTGATCACTTGCACCCAAGAGTTTGAGAATGCTGTGAGCTATGACACCACAGCACTCTACCAAGGGCAACAAAGTGAAAAACCTTCTCAAAAAAAAATGTTGAAAATAAATGTCTTCATTAAATGGGATTAAATTTTTCTAGCATGTATCTTTATTTTGAGACAGAGTGTTACTTTGTCACCTTGGATAGAATGATGTGGCATAATCATAGCTCAGAGCAATCTCAAACTCCTGGGATCAAGAGATTCTCTTACCTCAGCCTCCCTAGTAGCTGGGACTAGAGGTACATACAACAATGCCCAGCTAGTTTTTCTATTTTTAACAGAGGCAGGGTCTCAAATTCCTAAGCTCAAGCAATCCACCCACCTTAGCCTCACAATGTGCTAGGATTACAAGCATAAGTCACCACACCTAGCTCTAGCATATGTCTGAAGAGTAGATTAGGGTTTATTTTTTTAATTGTTCAATCTTTCCTGTATATTGCAAATTTTTACAGTGAACATGCATTAAAAAATTGTTTTTCGCTAGGCATGGTGGCTCCCATCTATAATCCTAGCACTTTCAGAGGCCACAGCAGGTTGACTGTTTCAGCTCAGGAGTTTAAGAGCAGCCTGAACAAGAGTCAGATCCCATCTCTATAAATAGCCAGGCGTTGTGGTAGGTACCTGTAGTCCCAGCTACTTGGGAGGCTGAGGCAAGATCACTTCACCCCAAAAGTTTGAGGTTGCTGTGAACTATGATGCCACTGCACTCTACCCAGGGCGACTGAGTGACACTCTGTCTCAAAAGGAATTTTGAAATTGCCACAAAACTATTAGATAATCCCTTAAATCAAGGTTTCAACTTTGAATAACAATCATCAAATCTGGCTCAGTTCCTGTAGCTCAGGGGCTAGGGTGCTAGCCACATACACCAGAGCTGGTGGGTTCAAACCCAGCCCAGGACTGCCAAACAACAATGACAACTATAACCAAAAAAAACCCAAGTAGATTCAGCACCTGTGGCTCAAGTGGCTAAGGTGCCAGCCACATACACCTAAGCTGGCAGATTCTAAACCAGCCCGGGTCCGCCAAACAATGAGGGCTGCAACCAAAAAATAGCCTGGCATTGTAGCAGGTACCTGTAGTCCCAGCTACTTGGGAGTTGGAGCCCAGGAGTTGGAGGTTGCTGTGAGCTGTGATGCCACAACACTCTACTGAGGGTGATAAAGTGAGATTCTGTCTCTACCAAAAAAAAAAAAAAAAAACCATCAAATCTCTCCCCCACACCACTTCCATGGTTGAAACCTGGTCTAATAGAATGTGATGCCTCAATCAAATGTGTTTCAGTTATATTTCTCATCTAATGGTAAAGAAAGAAAATGAAAGGCAATTTACATGGCTACTGTATCTTAAGTCATGTCTATGACTTTAATTCTTTCCATCTGGTACCTCACATCAAGCCATGGCTTACCTGAGAATTTTAAGTATTTTCAATCATATGAATCAGGAGAATAATGTGTGGTATAACCAGTGTAAATTTAAGAGAGCCAAACCTGCTTTTTATATGTACCAAAATTGGAAGTGTTTGTATTGGTTCCTAAAGTCAGGGTTGGTTTGTTACCAAAGAGACCGCCACTGGTTGTACCAAATGAAGGTGCACTGGTTGTACTGCTTCCAAATGTAGTAAGCTTGTTATTGCCAAACAGGGTCTAAAAAGAACAGAATATAGGAAAAGTTTAAATCACATACACACCACACAGTAAATAAGGATTACCTCAGTTGTAATACACTGGATGTGGGATGAAAGAAATATATAACAACTTTTATAAATAAGGTAGAAGGCGGCCGGAAGCAGAGGCTCATGCCTGTAATCCTAAGCACTCTGGGAGACCAAGATGGTTGGAATGCCTGAATTCATGGGTTCAAGAACAGCCTGAGCGAGAGCAAGACCCCATCTCTAAAAAAAATAGCTGGGCATTATGGCAGGCGCCTGCAGTCCCAGCTACTTGGGAGGCTTAAGCCCAAGAGTGTGAGGTTGCTGTGAGCTACGAGGCTACAGCACTCTACTGAGGGTGACAAACTGAGACTCCAAAAAAAAAAAGGGAGAAAGAACATGAATAAAGGCTATCCAAAAAATAAAATAGTCTGAACAAGACTGACTTTATAAAACAGAATGTGCCAGGTGCGGTGGTTCATAATTATAATCCTAGCACTCTAAGAGCATGAGGTGGATGGACTGCCTGCACTCAGGAGCTTGAGACCAGCCTGAGCAAGAGCGAGATACCCTCTTTTAAAAGAAAATAGCTGGTGTTGTGGCAGGCACCTATAGTCCTGGCTACTTGGGATGCTGAGAGAAGAGAATCCCCTGAGCCCAAGAATTTGAGGTTGCTGTGAGTTATAACACTACGGCACTCTACCGAGAGTGACAAAAGTGAAATTCTATCTCAAAACAAAACAAAACAGAATGCTCCTATCCTGAAACGTTAACTAACCCCTTAGCAAGCACAGAATTTTAGTGAGAGAAAGAAAAAACTAACCAGGCTATTAAAGACCTTTTATTTGTTAAAAGAAACATATCATATATTTACTTTGCAAGTAGAAATAGTTCCAATAAAAAATTTGAGGTGGCAGGTTTGAGCCCAGCCCCAACCCAAACAAGAACAAACAAACAAACAAAAAAAAAGAACATGATACAATATGGATGAACTTTGAAAATATGCTAAGTGAAAAATACCAGTCAAAAAGACCACATATTAAGATTTTATTTATATGAAATGTCTAGAATAATGAAATCTGTACAGATAGAAAGTAAACCTATGGCAACCGGGAAAGAAATGAGCAACTGTAAATGAGTATAGGGTTTCTTTTTGGCATGATGAAACCATATGATCTGAAACTGAATATGGTGATAGCTGCTTATTTCCTTAATATACTGAAATCCAATCAATTGTACATTTTAACAATGTGAATTGTATAGAATGGATTATACATCAATAAATCTGTTATTTAAAAGTATAAGAATTTTTATTGATTTATGGTTTTTATGTATAAGCATTTTCTCAAGCATTATGAATGTTTCTCAATTTTCCCCCTTACTGTCAAAGACAAAAGACTTAAATCTCCACGAAAACAGGACCATGGTTTAACTACCCACAATAGAAAATACCAAACTTTCTATAATATTGTGAGAACCCCATTAATTTCAGCAACTAGATCATCACCAAAATGTTTAATTTCCAACTGTCATGCTCATTTATCATCCAAAACAAAGGCTAGGAGTTAAAAATGACCTAATCTAAATAAAGTGAAAGCATAACACTAAGGCAAAGAAATGTTTAACAAGAGAATTAACTATTGATTATAAACCTACTAAAATGTACTAGAAATTGGGCAGCGCCTGTGGCTCAGTGAGTAGGGCGCCGGCCCCATATGCCGAGGGTGGCGGGTTCAAGCCCAGCCCCGGCCAAACTGCAACCAAAAATAGCTGGGCGTTGTGGTGGGCGCCTGTAGTCCCAGCTGCTTGGGAGGCTGAGGCAAGAGAATCGCGTAAGCCCAAGAGTTAGAGGTTGCTGTGAGCTGTGTCACGCCACGGCACTCTACCGAGGGCGGTACAGTGAAACTCTGTCTCTACAAAAAAAAAAAAAAAGGAACAAAAATAAAAAAAAAAAAAAAAAAATGTACTAGAAATTTTATTTTGCATTGTTTTCAGTACGAAACCATACAATGCTCCCAAAATACAGTCAAATCTTTCTCAGAAATTTCTGTAACACATTTATAGATATCTTCAAATTAAATTCAAATATAGAAACCTACCGAACCAACAGCACCAAATCCAGTATTGGTCTGCCCAAACAGACCTGTTCCTGTTCCAAATGCTGTCCCAGTGCTGGTGTTTGTAGCTGTCCCAAAAAGACCTCCAGGCTGTGAAGCTTGGGTTACTCCAAATAAACCCTATAAAAGTTAATACAGAGTAAAAGATATCCTAAAATGGTTAGTTTTCTTCAAGAGTCTCAGATCAATAAAAATAGTTACCAAATTTTTAAAGCTTATGTGACGGATGATGATGTATACATTACATAGATGATGTACACATTACACAGACTTTTACCTTACAACAATCCTGGAAAGCAAGGAGTATCCTAGTATCCTCACTTGCCAATAGAATAAAAACCTCAAAACATTTAAAAACTTCCCCAAGTCTGGGAGGCCCAGGTGAGGGGACTGCTTGAGCTCAGGAACTTAAGACCAGCCTGACGTAGAGTGAGATCTCATCTCTAAAAAAATAGTCATGCATTGTGGCAGGCGCCTGTGCTTCCAGCTCCTTCGGAGGCTGAGGCAAAAGGATGGCTTGAGCACAGGAGTTGGAGGTTGTTGTGAGCTATGACACCATAGCACTCTACCCAGGATGACAAAGTCAGACTGTCAATAAAAAAAAAACTGCCATACCTCCTGACGGGCAAGACCAAAATTAAAACCTTTATCTAAGCCTTTGTTATTGCCAGGATGATGAGATCCACAGTCATATGCACCTAATACAGCATGACATTAAGTCCTGTGCTCTAACAGATACCGGCACTGCAACAATGAAAGTAAAATAGTATGACTAGGTGCTTGATTTTCAGGGTTAGGTCATGAGAACTAATCAATAAGCCAGATGAGGTGGCTGAATCCCCTGAGCTCACAGGTTCAACAACAGCATGAGGAAGAGTGAGACCTCATCACTAAAAAATAGCCAGGCATTATGGTGATCACCTGTAGGGTGAGCTACTTGAGAGGCTGAGGCAAGATAATCGCTTAAGGCCAAGAGTTTCAAGTCGCTAGGAGCTGTGACACCAAGCACTCTACAAAACGAGAAAAAGTGAAATTCTGTCTCAAATAAAGAAAGAAAGAAAGAAAGAACAGGCTTGGCGCCTGTAGCAGTGGTTATAGCACCAGCCACCTACACGGAGGGTGGCAGGTTTAGCCCAGGCCAGCTAAATAACCGCAACAACAACAACAAAAAAATAGTTGGGCATTGTGGCGGGGACGTGTAGTCCCAGCTACTTGGGAGGCTGAGGCAAGACAATTGCTTTAGCCCAAGAGTTTGAGGTTGCTGTGAGCTGTGATGCCACAGCTCTCTACCCAATGTAGCATAGTAAGACTATGTCTCAAAAAACAAACAAAAAAGATAATACAGGTGGCTGAGAAGAGTGGATTGCTTGAGCTCAAGAGTTCGAGACCAACCTCAGCAAAAGTGAGACCCTGTCTCTACTAAAAATAGAAAAACTGAGGCAAGAGGATCGTTTGAACCTGAGTTGGAGGCTGCTGTTAGCTATGATGCCACAGCACTCTACCCAAGGCAACAATTTGAGACTCTGAGGGCAGTGCTTGTGGCTCAAAGGAGTTGGGCGCTGGCCCCATATACCACTGGGTGGCGGGTTCAAACCTGGCCCAGACCAAAAAAAAAACATTATAGCAATTTGAGACTCTACTTAAAAAAAAAAAAGTGAGACCCCTATCTTTACTAAAAATAGACAAACTGAGGCAAGAGGACTGCTTGAGCCCAAGAAGTAGAACTTGCTGTGACTCCAAGGCACTCTACCCAGGGGGCCTTGGGACTCTGTCTTTTTTTTTTTTTTTTTTTTGAGAGACAGAGTCTTGCTTTGTTGCCCTCCATGGAGTGCCATGGCGTCACAGCTCACAGAAACCTCCAGCTCTTAGGCTTAGGTGATTCTCTTGCCTCAGCCTCCCGAGTAGCTGGGACTACAGGCACCCGCCACAACGCCTGGCTATTTTTTTGTTGCAGTTTGGCCGGGACCGGGTTCAAACCTGCCACCCTCAGTATATGGGGCCTGCGCCCTACTCACTTAGCCACAGGTGCCGCCCCTACCCCACCTTTTTTTTTTTTTTTTTTTGAGACAGAATCTCACTATGTTGCCCTCAATAGAGTGCCATGGCATCATAGCTAACAGCAACCTCAAACTCTTGGGCTTAAACGATTCTCTTGCCTCAGCCTCCCAAGTAGTTGGGACTATAGGTGCCTGTCCCAATACCCCACCATTTTTTGTTGCAGTTGTCGTTTAGCTGGCTCAGGCAGGGTTCAAACCTGCCAGCCTTGATGTATGTGGCTAACGCCATAACCACTGTGCTACGGGCACCAAGCCCTGTACTGTACTTTAAACAATTTTTTTTCCTTGCAGTTTTGGCCAGGGCCAGGCTCAAACCCAAAACCCCTGGTATATGGGGCTGGCGCCCTACTCCTTGAGCCACAGGCGCCACTGTTTTAAATAATCTGACTGAGGCATAATTCACATATTATAAAATCCACTCATTTATAGTAGACTATTCAGCAAACTATTCAGCAATTTTTTTGTACACTGAGTTGGACAACCATCCGTACTACCTAAATTTAGAACATTTTATCACCCCACAAAGAAATATTGGACCCGTGAGCAATCACTCCTTATTTTTAGGTAAACACTAGTCTACTGTTTGTTTTTATAGAGTTGTGTATTCTGTACATTTTAAATGGTCTTTAATGGGTGGCTTCCTTCACTCAGCATGTTTTCAAGGTTCATCCATGATGCACCACATATTAGTACTTTATTTTATGGCTGCTTAATATTCCACTGTATAGATATAACACCACTGTTTATCCATTCACTGCTTAATAGACATTCGGTTGTTTCCACTTTCTGGGACACTGTAAATAGTGCTATTAAGATCACTGTCATATAAGTTTGTGTTTTCATTTCTTTTGGGTAAATAAGAATATGTACACTTGCTGGATCATAACACTGTGCTTAACACTTTAACCACTAAACTGTTTCCAAACACGGCTCCAACATTTTACAATCCCACTGGTATGAGAGTTCCAACTTCCTCATATCCTTGTCAATACATACCTGGCTTTCTCATTATATTCTTCCAAGTATGTATGAAGTGGTATTTTATTATAATTGTGATTTCTATTTCCCTGATAACTAAATAATGTTGAGTGTCCTTTTACATCATTTGTATATCTCCTTTGGAGAAACATCTATTCAAATCCTTGGCATCTGGGCGGCGCCTGTGGCTCAAAGGGGTAGGGCGCTGGCCCCATGTGCCAGAGGTGGCAGGTTCACATCCAGCCCCCGGCCAAAAACTGAAAAAAAAAAAAAAAAAAAAAAAAAAAAAAATCCTTGGCATCTTTCTATGGATTGCCTTCTTTAATTGAACTGTATGAGTTCTTTTTTTTTTTTTTTTTTTTTTTTGAGACCAAGCGTCTAACGCCTTGGGTAGATTGCCATGGTGTCGTCATAGCTCTGTACCTCACAATAACCTGAAATTTTCAGGCTCAAGCTATCCTCTTCTTCGTTTTTCTTTTTTATTGAGACAGAGTCTCAAGCTGTCAGCCTGGGTAGAGTACTGTGGTATCACAGCTCACAGCAACCTCAAACTCTTGGGCTTAAGGATTCTCTTGCCTCAGCCTCCCAAGCTCAGCTATTTTTTGTTGTTGTTGCAGTTATCATTGTTGTTTTAGCAGGCCCAGGCCAGGTTTGAACTCGCCAGTCCTGATGTACGTGGCCGGTGCTCTACCCACTGAGCAACGGACGCGGCCAAGCTATCCTCATCTATCAGCCTTCTGAATACTTGGGACTACAGGCATGTGCCACCTTGTCCAGCTAGTTTTTCTATTTTGAATAGAGACAAAGTCTCATTCTTACTCAGGCTGGCCTCAAATTCCTGAGTTCAAGTAATCCACCTCTCTCAGCCTCCCAGGGTGCTAGGATTACATATGTGAGCCACTATATCCAGCCAAGAGTTCTTTACATACTCTGGACAGAAGTCCTATACACACAGCATATGGATGATTAGCTATTGTTCTCTATTAGTAGGTTTTCTTTTCACTTTATTGATGGTATCCCTTGGAGATACAAGAAGTTTTTTGTTTGTTTTTTTTTTTGTTTGTTTGTTTTTGGTTTTGGTTTTTGGCTGGGGCTAGGTTTGAACCCGCCACCTCCGGCATATGGGACCGGCGCCCTACCCCTTGAGCCACAGGCGCCGCCCAGAGATACAAGAAGTTTTTAAGAGATGGGAGGTCAGGCCAAGCACAGTGGCTGACACCTGTTACCCTAGCTCTCTGGGAGGCTGAGGCAGGTGGATTGCTTGATCAAGAGCAAGACCCTATCTCTACTAAAAATAAAAACCTGGCCAGGCATTGTGGTGGGCATATGTAGTCCTAGCTACTCAGGAAGGTGAAGCAAGGAAAATTGGAGGTTGCGTAAGCAATGAGGCTATGGCACGCTATCCAGGGTGACATACTAAGACTCTGTCTCAAAAAACAAACAAACAAACAAAAAGGCAGGTCGGGGTGGCTCACGCCTATAAATCCTAACATTCTGAGAGGCCCAGGTGGGTGGATAAGTTTGAACTCACGGGTTTAAGACCAGGCTAAGCAACAAGCTAGACCTTGTCTCTACTAAAAATAGAAAAACTGAGGCAAGAGGATTGCTTGAGCACAAAAGTGGGAGATTGCTGTGAACTATGATAGCACGGCACTCTACCCAGAGCTACAACTTGAGACTCTAATCTCAAAAAAAAAGAGATGGGGATTTACTATGTTGCCTAGGCTACAGTGCAGTGGCCATTAATGAGCACAATCACAGTGCACTGCAGGCTTAACCTCCTGGCTTTATTTTTTTTTTTTTTTGTAGAGACAGAGTTTCACTTTATGGCCCTAGGTAGAGTGCCATGGCATCACATAGCTCACGCAACCGCCAACTCCAGGGCTTAGGCGATTCTCCTGCCTCAGCCTCCCGAGTAGCTGGGACTACAGGCACCCGTCACAACGCCCGGCTATTTTTTTGTTGCAGTTTGGCCGGGGCTGGGTTTGAACCCACCACCCTCAGCATATGGGGCCGGTGCCCTGCTCACTGAGCCACAGGCGCCGCCCAACCTCCTGGCTTTAAACAATCCTCCTGCCTCAGTCTCCCAGGTTGTAAGTTTGGGAGGCCTGGCTATAAGTTTTTATTTTGATGAAGCCTAATTTACCTTTTTCGTTCACTACTTTCACTTTTAATGTCATTTTTAAAATACCACCGCCTAATTTGTTTTCTTCTAAGAGTTTTATAATTGTGGTTATTATTGCAATTAGGTATCTGATCGATTCTGAGTCAACATTTGCCATCAACTCAACTGCATAAAGCAAGGGTCCAAGCTCATTCCTTTGTATATAAATAATCAGTTGTTCTAGCACCATATGTTGAAAAGACTATTCCTTCCCAATTGAATTGTTTTGGTAACCTTGCTGAAAATCACTTAACATTTCTTTTTATTTAATGTTTGTTTTTTTTTAAAGAGACACGGTCTCACCTTTGCTCAGGCTATTGAGCTTAAATAATCTATTCTCCTTGGTCTTCCAGATGGCTAGGATTATAGGTGTAAGCCACTGTGCCTGGTCCCAATAATTTTTCTTTTCTTTTTTTTTTTTTTAAAAAAACAGGGTCTCACTCTATAGCCCACACCAGAGTGCAGGAGTGTAATCATAGTCCACAGCAACCTAAATCCCTGGCTTAAGCAATTCTCTTACATCAACTTCCTGACTAGCTAGGGATATCAGCATGCACCACTATACTTAGTGCAATTTTACTATTTTTTGTACATCTGGGGTCTTACTATAGTGCCCAGGCCAGTCTTAAACTCCTGACCTTAAGCACTCCTCTGCCTTGGCCTCCTAAAGTGCTCAAATTATAGCCATGAATGGCTACCCTCAACTCTTATGAACTACAGCAGACATAGAACTTGCCAGTTTCACATAATTAGAAGGAACATTACCTAATTCTACAAAGAAGACCTGGAGTTAAGGCGGTGCCCATAGCAGTGGTTACAGTGCCAGCCTCATGCACCGAGGGTGGCGGGTTTGAACCCATCTTGGGCCAGCTAAACGACGATAACTGCAACAAAAAAGAATAGCTGTGCCTATAGCCCCAGCTACCTGGGAGGCTGAGGCAAGACTCGCTTAAGCCCAAGAGTTTCAGGTTGCTGTGAGCTGTGATGCCACGGTACTCTACCAAAGGCAACATAGTGAGACAAAAAAACAACAACAACAAAACATGGAGTTAAATATATGACTATGTCCTTACCATGGTGTTGGTACTTGGCTGTCCTAGGGTGTTTGTATTACCAAAGGAAAAGCCAGTGTTCTGGGTAGTTGTGGCCTGGCCAAATGGTTTGCTGAAGAGGCTGGTAGTCTGCTGATTCTGTTGGCCAAAGAGACCACCTGGATTGGTTCCAAATCCAGTTGTACCTTTCAAAAGTAGAAAAAAGCAAAGAAAACTAAATGAGAAAAAAATTTAAACACAAAAAATGAAAACCACACATTATCAAGTTATTTCTCTAGTGTTATGTTATCTACATATCTAAATCAATAACTATTTCATTTTCCTAACTCCAGATTGGTTGAAATTTTGTTTCTAGGCTCGGTGCCTGTGGCTCAAGCGGCTAAGGCGCCAGCCACATACACCTGAGCTGGCGGGTTCAAATCCAGCCCGGGGCCGCCAAACAATGATGGCTGCAACCAAAAAACAGCGGGGCATTGTGGCGGGCGCCTGTGGTCCCAGCTATTTGGGAGGCGGAGAATCGCTTGAGCCCAGGAGTTAGAGGTTGCTGTGAGCTGTGATGTCACAGTACTCTACCCAGGGTGACAGCTTGAGGCTCTGTCTCAAAAACAAAACAAATTTGTTTCTACAACATCACCATTATCCAAAGAAAACTGGTTGGGAGGCTCGACACATGTAGCTCAGCGACTAGGGCACCAGCCACATACACCAGAGCTGGCGGGTTTGAATCCAGCCCGGGCCTGCCAAACAACAACAACTACAACCAAAAAATAGCCGGGCATTGTGGCTGGTGCTTGGTCCCACCTTCTTGGGAGGCTGAGACAAGTGAATCCCGTAAGCCCAAGAGCTGGAGGTTGCTGTGAGCTGTGATGTAACAGCACTCTACTGAGGACAACAAAGTAAAACTCTGTCTCCAAAAAAAAAAAAAAGAAAATGTGTTTCTAGGCAGGCCTGGTTGCATACACCTAGAATCTTAGCACTGTGGGAGGTGGAGACAGGTGGATTGCCTGAGCTCAGGAGTTTGAGACCAGCCTGAGCAAGAGTAAGACCCCATTTCTACTAAAATACTAGCCGGGTGTTGTGGCAGGCAGCTGTACTCCCAGCTCATAGGGAAAAGGCTGAGACAAAAGGATCACTTGAGCCCAGGAGTTTGAGATTGCTATGAGCTGTGATGACACAGCACTCTACGGATGGTGAAAAAATAAGTGTTTCTGGGCGGCCTGTGGTTCAAAGGAGTAGGGCGCCGGCCCCATGTGCCTGAGATGGTGGGTTCAAACCCAGCCCCGGCCAAAAATTGCAAAAAAAAAAAAAAAAAAACACCATTTCTTGGCTCACACCTGTGGCTCAAGCGGCTAAGGCACCAGCCACATACATCTGAGCCGGTGGGTTCAAATCCAGCCCAGGCCCGCCAAACAGTGATGACTGTAACCAAAAAATAGGTGGGCATTGTGGCGGGCGCCTGTAGTCCCAGCTACTTGGAGCCGGAGGCAGCAGACTCGCTTGAGCCCAATAGTTGGAGGTTGTTGAGAGCTGTGATGCTATGGCACACCACCCAGAGCAATAGCTTGAGGTTCTGTCTCAAAATAAAAAGGGGGGGGAGTTTCTGTACTTGCATGTCTATGTATGTACATACTCTAGAAGGCTATGAAAAAACTAACTTTTGCTTACCTCTAGAAGGCAATTTAGCGGGTGTGGGAGGAATATAAGTATACAAATAACTTTTTATTTTGTTTACTTTCTTTTTTAACTTTCTAATTTATACGCACATGACCTTTATAGAAGTATTTTGGGCTTGGCACCTACAGCTCAGCAGCTACAGCACCAGTCACATACACCTGGGCTGGTGGGTTTGAACCCAGCCCAGATGTGCCAAACAACAATGATAGCTACAAAGGACAAAACAACCGGGCATCACGGCAGGCTCCTATAGTCCCAGCTACTTGGGAGGCTGAGGCAAGATAATCACTTAAGCCCAGGAGTTTGAGGTTGCTTTGAGCTGTGATGCCACAGCACTCTACCAAGGGCAACATAAGACTCTGTTTCAGGGAAAAAAAGAAAAAAAAAAAAAATATATATATATATATACACACACACACTATTATATATATATATATACACACACTATTATATATATATATATAATATATATATACACACTTTTTTTCTTTGGATGAAGTTAGTCATCCTGAACTCCTCTTTAACAACCTGTATCAGTCAGTCAGCAAATCCCACTAGCTGTATAATCAAACTAGATCTAGAATTTGACGTTTTTTCCTCCCTATCCTTGTCCAAGCCACCATCACGTCTCACATGGACCAACAGCTTTGTTTCCTGCCTTGTCTCTTTACGATTTATTCTTAATTCAGCAGCCTTCAAAATTTTATATTCTGAACTACATGACTTCTCTTTCAAAACAACTCTTAGAGGTTCTGAAATTAAATAAAAATTCAAGTCTTGATACTGGCCCACAAAGTCCTATAAAATCCTCTAGTACATTCCAATGCCCAATCCTCTTTGGTGAAAAAGAGTTTTCAGACTCATACTTTTCAGTAACTGGAATGCTCTTCCCCTAGACATCTGTACAACTTACTCCTTTCATCTTCTTTGGATAGGTCACTACTTAAAATACCACCTTTTCAAGTGAACCCCTCTTTTATCACCTTCATTTTACACTGTATTTCTTCCCATCCCCACATACATACCAGGTACTCTCAATTCATCCAGTATTCCTGGAATTATTTTTTTCAACAGCACTTATCATGTTTTACAATCGTGTTTTAATTTTAGTTATCTGACTCTCCTTAACTTGACCCAATATGATATCAAGTGCTTACTAGTTCCAAAAGCAGTTTTGTTCTGACCATATGCAAAGCCTGAATTAGTGGTAGAGGAGCTGAAGAGTCCTGTTGCACTGGAAGTGGCTGGAGAAGACCCAAACAAGCCAGCTGTGGTACCTGATCCCACCTGGTTCTGAGGGCCTTTCCGGTTAGCCTGATAATCCTCTAAACGAAGCTCCTAAATGGAGGAAAACAAATTTTCAAAAGTAATAAGCAGACAAAAGTAATTACTTAAGGGATTAAATACTGGAATTTACTATTCAAGTTCATATTGGTACAACAAAAGAGAAAACAACAGAAAGGCATTAACTTAGTATCATTAAAGAAAAACATTTCCAATTGATATTAAAATCTATACCACAACTATCATAAAACTGCAAGCTAAACAGCTAACCATATCTTAACTTTATTTATTTATTTATTTTTTGAGACAGAGTTTCCATGTTATCCTCAGTAGAGTGCAATGGCATCATAGCTCACAGCAACCTCAAACTCCTGGGCTTAAGTAATTCTCTTGCCTCAGCCTCCCAGTAGCTGGGACTATATGCGCCCGCCACAACATCCAGCTATTTTTTTTGTTGCTGTTTGCCCTGGCCGAGTTCGAACCTACCAGCCTCACTGTATGTGGCTGGTGCCGCAACCACTGTGCTACGGGCACTGAGCCCATGTCTTAATTTTAATTTTCCCTTTTCTTTTTTTTGTTTTGGCTGGCCCCAGTGGCTCACACCTGTAATTCTAGCACTTTGGTAGGCTGAGGCCAGTGGATCACCTAAGCTCAGGAGTTCAAGACCACCCTGAGGAAGATTGAGACCCCATCTCTACTAAAAAACTAGCTGAACCTTGTGGCAGGAGCCTATAGTCTCAGCTACTTGGGAGGCGAAGACAAGAGAATTTCTAGAACCGACCAGTTTGAGGTTGCTGTGAGCTATGATCATGCCATAGCACTCTACCCAGGCGGACAAAGTGAGACTCTCAAAAAAAAAAAAATAATAATAATAATGATTTTCTTTTACAAATAATAGTAAAATGCTATATAGTAATCTCCTCTGCACCCATCTAAGTGTAAAAATTTATTAATTAAAAAAGAAAAGAATAGCTGGGCGTTGTGGCGGGCGCCTGTAGTCCCAGCTACTCGGAAGGCTGAGGCAAGAGAATCGCTTAAGCCCAGGAGTTGGAGGTTGCTGTGAGCTGTGTGAGGCCACAGCACTCTACCGAGGGCCATAAAGTGAGACTCTGTCTCTACAAAAATAAAAAAAAGAAGAAAGAAAAGAGGGGGCAGCGCCTGTGGCTCAAGGAGTAGGGCGCCTGCCCCATATACTAGAGGTGATGAGTTCAAACCCGGCCCCAGCCAAAAACTGCAAATAAATAAATAAAATAAAATAAAAAAAGAAAAAAGAAAAGAGCAGCTCAGTGCTGGTAGCACAGTGGTTACAGCGCCAGCCACATGAAGGAAGGCTGGCGAGTTCGAACCCAGCCCAGGTCAGCTAAACAACACAACTGAAACAAAAAAATAGCCACGGGTGGCACCTGCGGCTCAGTAGGCAGGGCGCTGACCCTATATACCGTGGGTGGTGGGATCAAATCCAGCCCCGGCCAACCTGCAACAAAAAAATGGCCGGGCGTTGTGGTAGGCTGCTGTAGTCCCAGCTACTCAGGAGGCTGAGGCAAAGAATCGCCTAAGCCCAAGAGCTGGAAGTTGCTGTGAGCTGTGACGCTATGGCACTCTACCGAGGGCAATAAAGTGAGACTCTGCCTCTACAAAAAAACAAAAACAAACAAAAAAAAAATAGCCAGGCGTTGTGGCAGGTGCCTATAATCCCGGCTACTTGGGAGGCTGAGGCAAGAAAATCGCTTATACCCAAGAGTTTGAGGTTGCTGTGAGCTGTGATGCCATAGTACTCTACCAAGGGTGACACAGTGAAATGTCTAAAAAAAAATAAAAAATTGAAATTAAATAAAAGAGGAAAGCATCCAAGGGGTTCAGAAACCTCAGAGAAAAACTAGGTGCAGTGGCTGACACCTGTAATCCCAGCAATCTGGAAGGCTGAGGCAGGTGGTTTGCTTGAGCTCAGCAGTTCAAAACCAGCCTGAGCAAGAGCAAGAAACCCATCTCTACTAAAAACAGAAAAAAACAAAAACCAATGCAAGAGTATTGCTTGGGGAGGTTGCTGTGAGCTATCATGACAGCAAGGCATTCTACTCAGGGTGACAGCTTGAGACTCTGTTCCATTAAAAAAAAAACTTAGGGAAAAAAGGAATAACATATAACAGTATTGTCTCAAGTCAGGGTGTTTCTGCATATTCCAGTAATGGAAGCAGTCTGTGTTGTAGGATGAAGCAACCACTACAATCACGGACAGTGAAAATGTGCAACAATCTACAGGGGTCCTCAAACTGCGGCCCGCGGGCCACATGAGGCAGTGTGATTGTATTTGTTCCCGTTTTGTTTTCTTACTTCAAAATAAGATATGTGCAGTGTGCATAGGAATTTGTTCATAGTTTTTTTATTTAAACTATAGTCCGGCCCTCCAATGGTCTGAGGGACAATGAACTGGCCCCCTGTTTAAAAAGTTTGAGGACGCCTGTATTAAAGAGTACTGAGGCCAGGCGTGGTGGCTCACGCCTGTAATCCTAACACTCTGGGAGGCGGAGGTGGGTGGATTGCCTGAGCTCACAGGTTTAAGACCAGCCTGAGCCAGAGCAAGACCTCATCTCTAAAAATAGCTGGGCACTGTGGCAAGCACCTGTAGTCCCAGCTACTTAGCAGGCTGAGACAAGAGAATTGCTTGAGTCCAAGAGTTTGAGGTTGCTCTGAGCTGTGAAGCCACAGCATTCTACCAAGGAGGACCAAGTAAGACTATCTCCAAAAAATAAAAAAGTGCTGAGCATGAATAAATGAATAAACCATAACTTCAGGCAATGTTGAAAAGATAAACATTAAAAGCTGTACTCCTTTGACTTTTTGTAAGTTTATTCTAAACACATTCATGTGCACACATACACACACACACACACACACCCCACCCCAGTATAAGCAAAATTCAATGACAACAGACATTAGAGGAACTAAACCTCTACACACATCTGAATATGATCCCTGTCTAAAAAAGACTGTTATCCGAAAATACATAATTTTTAGTAACAATTTGGTTAATGTTAATTTTGACATACACCGAAGGTGAACCACTTGATTCTATAACCAAAGACATTTTTTAAAGCTGCTTTCCAAAAGAATCAAAAGGTTAGGCTGATATTTTGTATATTTTACTGACCTCTAGTGACTTGCTTTCATATTCTTTCATAGCAGTAATACATTGATGTTTGGTACTGATGTTAGTGCTCACTCCAGCTTTGACCATAGTATCTGTACCAGTTGGAGGCTACAAAGGAAGATAAAGGCAAATTTGTTAAATCCAAGCTTTATATCCCTACTTTCACAACCATAATTGCTCAACCACTGAACTCTAACTAAAACTAGTCTCCAATGAGATGGTTTCAGGGGTGCATAATTAAATATACTGTATTTAGCCGGGCGTTGTGGCAGGCGCCTATAGTCCCAGCTACTCGGGAGGCTGAGGCAAGAGAATTGTTTAAGCCCAGGAGTTGGAGGTTGCTGTGAGCTGTGTGAGGCCACAGCACTCTACCGAGGGCCATAAAGTGAGACTCTGTCTCTACACAAAATAAATAAATAAATAAATATACTGTATTTCTGGGGGGAAGGGCACGATATATGGCAGAAAGAGGGGGTGAATCTCACCTAATGTGCACATTGTGAGGATGTATAACACACACCCTGGATGAGGGATTCTTCTACAAATGGAACTTTACCCTGGAAGTGAGAACAATGTAACCTAAATATTATACCCTCATATTAATGTGATAAAGTTATAAAAAAATACTGTATTTTTTTTTTTTTTTGAGACCGAGTCTCACTATGTCACCCTCAGTAGAGTGCAATGGCATCACAGCCACCTCAAACTCTTGGGCTTAAGCGATTCTCTTGCCTCAGCCTCCCAAGTAGCTGGGACTACAGGCGCCCACCACAACACCCAGCTATTTTTTTATTTGTCATTTCTGGTTAGCAGTCCTGAGGGGTGGTTTGAACCCGCCAGCCCCAGTGTATGTAGCCAGCACCCTAACCACTGAGCTATGGACACTAAGCCATATACTGTATTTCTGATCTGTCTTTACATTGAGATTATCGGAATAAACCAAATTTTTTTTTTTTTTTTTTTTTTTGACAGAGTCTCACTTTGTTGTCCTTGGTAGAATGCCGTGGAGTCACAGCACACAGTAACCTTGAACTCTTGGGCTCAAGTGATCCTCTTGCCTCAGCCTCCCGAACAGCTGGGACTACAGCTACTCACCACAATGCCTGGCTATTTTTAGAGAGGGGGTCTCAGTCTTGCTAAGGCTGGTTTCAAACCCATGAGCTCAGGCTACCTACAGCCTCAACCTCCCAGAGTGCTGGATTACAGGCATCGGCCACCGTGCTGGGCCATAATAAACCAATCTTAACAAAGTAATCACAAACCCGATGGTTAGGGCGGAGCCTGTGGCTCAGTCGGTAGGGCCTGCCCCATATACCGAAGGTGACGGGTTCAAACCCGGCCCCGGCCAAAACTGCAACCAAAAAATAGCCGGGCGTTGTGGCGGGCGCCTGTAGTCCCAGCTACTCGGGAGGCTGAGGCAAGAGAATCACTTAAGCCCAGGAGTTGGAGGTTGCTGTGAGCTGTGTGAGGCCATGGCACTCTACGGAGGGCCATAAAGTAAGACTCTGTCTCTACAAAAACAAACAAACAAACACGATGATTAATCCCATAACTCAACCATCCAATCATATGCTAAAATATATGTAATAATTATACGCATAAGGAAAGCTTTACATAGTTTACCCAACCTGCACATTTACATCTCTGTATCTAAGTCCTACTTCCAATTTGCCCTGAAGTATCTACTTTATAACTGGTGGTGCATTTAATACAGAAGCCTGATTTTTACCCTGTAGGCTTATGAAGAAAAAGAAACAATAAATAACTAAAAATTCTTATTTGTATTGTCAGTTTTCCAAATGATGTACTTTCTAAGGAGCACCACACAGTACTTTGCACTATCATTTATATGTAACTTTAAATTCAGGATTCCAGACCAGGTATAGTGGATCATGCCTGTAATTGTCGTACTTTGGGAAACTGAGGCAGGTCAAGAATTCAAGACCAGCCCAAGCAAGAACAAGACCTCATCTCTACCAAAAACAGAAAAACTAGCTGGGCATTGTGGTGGCGACCTGTAGTCCCAGCTACTTGAGAGGCTCAGGCAAGAGGATCACCTGAACACAAGAGTTTGAGTTTGCTGTGAGCTATGACACCATATCTCTCGACCCAGGGCAACAAAATGAGACTTTGTCTCCAAAAAACAAATGTGAAAAATTTAAATTAAAAAAAATAAAATATTGGCTCGGTGCCAGTGGCTTAAGAGGCTAAGACACCTGCCACATACACCTGAGCTGGCGAATTCGAATCCAGCCTGGGCCCGCCAAACAACAATGATGGCTGCAACCAAAAAAATAGGTGGGCTTGTGGCGGGCGCCTGTAGTCCCAGCTACTTGGAAGGCAAAGGAAGGAAAATTGCTTGAGCCCAGGAGTTGGAGGTTGCTGTGAGCTGTGTACTCTACCCAGGGCAACAGCTTGAGGCTCTGTCTCAAAAAAAAAAAAAAAAACCCAATAAAATATTTAAAAATGCTAATAAATCAAGGATTCCAAATTAAGTATTATGAATTAACCACCATGTCTGAGAAAGTCTTACTTTTCTGAAGTTTTATTTCTTCAACAAACTTCTATTAACCTAACCAGCCTACCTAAGCCTCCCTCAATTATTTTTTTTTTTTTTTGGTTTTTTAAAAACTTTATTTTATGTACATGTATTGGCCACCTGTGTATGTCCTCAATTATTTACATTAGGTGTTATTCCAAATACTTTTTATTTTATTTTTTTTTTTTGTAGAGACAGAGTGTCACTGTACCGCCCTCGGGTAGAGTGCCGTGGCGTCACACGGCTCACAGCAACCTCTAACTCTTGGGCTTACGCGATTCTCTTGTCTCAGCCTCCTAAGCAGCTGGGACTACAGGTGCCTGCCACAATGCCCGGCTATTTTTTTGTTGCAGTTTGGCCGGGGCTGGGTTTGAACCCGCCACCCTCGGCATACGGGGCCGGCGCCCTACTCACTGAGCCACAGGCGCCACCCTCCAAATACTTTTTAAAACAAAATCCTCTTCTCCAACCCTCTACTCAACACCATCAAATAAAAAAAAAAAGAAGATGGGCGGCGCCTGTGGCTCAAGGAGTAGGGCACCGGTCCCATATGCCGGAGGTGGCGGGTTCAAACCCAGCCCCGGCCAAAAATCACAAAAAAAAAAAAAAAGAAGAAAACAGAATATTTTATTCCCCCATTGTGACAGTCCATCAACAAAAGTTGTATTTTTCAGGCTGGGCAAGGTAGCTCACGCTTGTAACCCTAGCACTCTCGGAGGCCAAGGCAGGTAGATTGCCTGAGCTCACAATTCCAGATCAGCTTGAGCCAGAGTGAGACCTCATCTCTAAAAATAGCCAGGCATTCTGGCAGGCACAGGCACCTATAGTCCCAGCTACTTGGGAGACTAAGGCAAGAGAATCACTTAAGCCCTAATAAAAAAAAGAGAATCACTTAAGCCCAAGAGTTTGAGGTTGCTGTGAGCTGTGACGCCATAGCACTCTACCGAGGGTGACACAGTGAGACTCACTCTCGAGAAAAAAAATTGGTTCAGTGCCTGTAGTTCAAGCCACTAGGCGCCAGCCACAGACACCAGAGCTGGTGGGTTGGAATCCGGCCCGGGCCTCCAAAGAACAACAACAACGCCAACCAAAAAAATAGCTGGGTATTGTGGCAGGCACCTGTAGTCCCAGCTACTTGAGAGGCAGAGGCAAGAGGATCACTTAAGCCCAGGAGTTGGAGGTTGCTGTCAGCTGTGATGCTATAGCACTCTACCCAAGGCGACAGCTTGAGCCTCTTAACAACTATATAATATGAATGAGTTATTCCATACTCGCCTCAATGAGGCCAATGAGTTTGCCACTTACTCTTTATTTCCATGAAAAATAGTTTACAAGTGAATCCTATGTACTCAATCTTGATATGAGGACAATTAATGACAATTAAGTTTATGGGGGGGGAAGCAGAAAGAGGGATGGAGGGAGGAGGGTGGGGCCTTAGTGTGTGTCACACTTTATGGGGGCAAGACATGATTGCAAGAGGGACTTTACCTAACAATTGCAATCAGTGTAACTGGCTTATTGTACCCTCAATGAATCCCCAACAATAAAAAAAAAAAAAAAAAAAAAAAGAAAAATAGTTTACAAGGCCAAGCATGGTGACTCACACCTGTAATTGCAGCACTCTTGGAGGCAAAGGTGGGCAGACCGCTTGAGCTCAGGAGTTTAAAACCAGCCTGAGCAAGAGCAAGACCTAGACCTGTATTTAAAATTAGCCAAGTGTCTAGCCTGAGCAAAAGCATCTCTACTAAAAATAGAAAAACTGACGCAAGAGGATCGCTTGAGCCTGAGTTGGAGGTTGGAGGTTCTGTGAGTTATGACACCATGGCAGTCTACCCAGGGCTACAGCTTAAAACTCTTATCTCCAAAAATAAAAAAGAAGGGCGGCGCCTGTGGCTCAAAGGAGTAGGGTGCCAACCCCATATGCCGGAGGGAGGTGGCGGGTTCAAACCCGGCCCTGGCCAAAAATGCAAAAAAAAAAAGAAGGGCAGCACCTGTCGCTCAGTGGGTAGGGCACTGGCCCCGTATACCGAGGGTGGCGGGTTCAAACCCAGCCCCAGCCAAATTGCAACAAAAAATAGCCGGGTGTTGTGGCTGGCACCTGTGGTCCCAGCTACTCCGGAGGCTGAGGCAAAAGAATAGCCTAAGCCCAAGAGTTATAGATTGCTGTGAGCTGTGACACCACAGCACTCTACCGAGGGCAACAAAATAAGACTGTCTCTAAAAACAAAAAAAGCAGTTTACCATTCACAAACCACACTAACACAGTAATTTTTTTTTTTGAGACAGTCTCATTATGTCGCTCTTGGTAGAGTGCCATGGCGTCACAGCTCACAGCAACCTCAATCTTTTGGGCTTAAGCAATTCTCTTGCCTCAGTCTCCCAAGTAGCTGGGACTATAGGGGCCCACTAAAACGACAGCTATTTTTTTGTAATTGTCATTGTTGTTTAGCAGGCCCGGGCTAGGTTCAAACCCGCCAGCCCCAGTGTATGTGGTTGGCACCCTAACCAATGTGCTATGGGAACCAAGCCTACACAAATTCAAATTCTACCTTATACAGTTTATTATAATCACATTTGATTGGGTTGAAGATAATGCACACATATATGTAGATTTATATCTCACAACTTTTCCTGTCTACTATACATACAACTATTTACAGATTTTGATTTTTTTAATGGATCTTTCGGGAAGAGTCAAACGAAAAGGAAGCAATTTTACAATTCATCCTGCAAAGCAATCCTGCAAATGAGAAGGAAACATGTAATAGAACCTCTGTAAGCTGACCACCCAAGGGACTGTAACAAACAGGTTGACATATGGAGACAGTGAACATAAGGAAGTAGGCCCATTGTACTGATTTGTAAATGTCGTGCATGGCTGATCTATAAAAATTAGGTCAACACAAGGGTACATGTGAAATTTACTGAGTGTAGAATATAAATTTCTTTTTTTTTTGTAGAGACAGAGTCTCACTTTATGGCCCTCGATAAGAGTGCCGTGGCCTCACACAGCTCACAGCAACCTCCAACTCCTGGGCTTAAGCGATTCTCTTGCCTCAGCCTCCCGAGTAGCTGGGACTACAGGCGCCCGCCACAACGCCCGGCTATTTTTTGGTTGCAGTTTGGCCGGGGCCGGGTTTGAACCCATCACCCTCGGTATATGGGGCCGGCGCCTTATCGACTGAGCCACAGGCACCGCCCAGAATATAAATTTCTTAACATAATAACTAAGAAAAGCCGTGAAGGCTATGTTAACCATTTTGATGAAAATACTTCAAATTGTATATAAAACCAGCATATTGTACCCCATAATTTCAATAATGTACACAGCTATGATTAATTAAAAAAAAAAATTGGGTCAACTTAAGGAGGTGGTCAATATAGGAAGGTGGTCAGCTATGAAGGTTCTACTATACTCCACAAAGATTGGGAAAAGAATACATACATTAAATTTAATAGTAGTTCCAGTGGGAGCAGCTGTAAAACTACTTGGCCCAAATAGGGAGCCAGATGTGCTGCCAAAAGGATTAGAGGTGGTATTTGTAGTTCCAAAGAGTCCTCCGCTGCTGGTACTAGTTCCAAAATCTATAAATTAGAAAAATGAGATATTAACAGTAAAGAACTTAAGAATCTATAAAATATCTTAGGCCAGGCATGGGGTTTCACACCTGTATTCCTAGCACTCTGGGAGGCCAAGGTAGAAGGATACCTAGAGTTCAGGAGTTCAAGCCCAGCCTGGGCTTTTGTGCCATATCAAAGTACCTAAAAACGGGGGTGGGGTGGAGAAAAGAAGAAAAAAAGACGAGCCTGGGCAAAGCAGACCCCCATCTCTACTAAAAATAAAAAAAATTAGCTGTGGATGTTGGCACATGCCTACAGTCCCAACTGAAGCAGTAGGACTATTTAAGCTTAGGAGTTTGAGGTTGCAGTGAACTACGCTGAGACCATGGCACTCTAGCCCAAGTGACACAATGAAACTTAACCCCAAAAATTACAAAAGCAAAAAATAAAAATAAATTTTAAAAATTACAAAAGCAAAACAAAAACTTACGACTGGGCTATGATTCTAGAGCAGTAATATTTTCACATCTCAAGAATTTTATCAGCAAATACATTCAAACCAAGTATGTCAATCACAGACACACATTAACTTTCAGGCTCACAACTTTCATTTATTTTTATTATTTTATTCTTAAGATAGAATCTCATTTTGTCACCCTTGGTAGAATACAGTGGCATTATAGCTCACAGCAACCTCAAACTACTGGGCTTATGTGATTCTCTTGCCTCAGCCTCCCAAGTAGCTGGGACTACAGGTGCCTGCTACAACGCCTGGCTATTTTTAGAGATGAGGTCTTGCTCTGGCTTAGGTTGGTCTTGAACCTGTGAGCTCAGGCAATCCACCCGCCTTGGCCTCTCAATTGCTGGGATTACAGGCGTGAGCCATCAAGCCCAGCCCAAGGCTTACAGCTTTTTTTTTTGCAGTTTTTGGCTGGGGATGGGTTTGAACCCGCCACCTCCGGCATAGGGAACCAGCACCGTACTCCTTTGAGCCACAGGCACCACCACCAAGGCTTACAACTTTTAAATGAAACAGTCTGCTCTGTTCTGGGAGGCTGAGGCAGGAGGACTGACTGAGGTCAGGAGTTCGAGACCAGCCTGAGCAAGATCACACCCCGTGTCTCTACCAAAAATAGAAAAGATCAAAAAAAAAAAAGAAAAGATCAGTTATGGGCGGCGCCTGTGGCTCAGTGAGTAGGGCGCCGGCCCCATATGCCGAGGGTGGCGGGTTCAAACCCAGCCGGGCCAAACTGCAACAAAAAAATAGCCGGATAGCCGGGTGCTGTGGCGGGCACCTGTAGTCCCAGCTACTCGGGAGGCTGAGGCAAAAGAATCACTTAAGCCCAGGAGCTGGAGGTTGCTGTGAGCTGTGTGATGCCACGGCACTCTACCGAGGGCCATAAAGTGAGACTCTGTCTCTACAAAAAAAAAAAAAAAAAGAAAGAAAAGAAAAGAAAAGATCAGTCAGACATAGTGGCACAGGCTTGTAGTCCCAGCTACATGGGAAGATGAGGCAAGGGGATCATCTGAGCCCCGAAATTTGAGGCTGCATTCAGCTATGATAACACCCTTGCAGTTCACCCAGTGTGACAGAGCAAGAGCCTATCTCAGAAAAGGAAGAACAAAAAAAAAAAAGTGAAATGAGGAAAGGGGAAAGGAAAGAGGAGAGGGAAGGGAGGGGAAATGGGAGAGAAAAAGGGAAGGGGAGGGGATAAAGAGAAGAAGGGGAGGGGAGAGAAAAAGGGAGGAGGGAGGGTATGAGGAGAGGAGGGGAAAGGGAGGGGAGGAGCTCTCATCTGTTAGCTCAGTGTCCATGAACCCTTTCTTGGGCATACTTAGAAGCCAAGTTACTAAAAAATACTATTTTGTTACATCATAAATTTTATCATTTCTCCTTTTCTTAGTAAGACTAGATGCTGAATGAACTTACCTTTCTGAAAACATCTTTTTTTTTTCTTTCTTGAGACAAAGTCTCACTCTGTTGCCCAGGGAAGAGTGCCATACCTCACAGTAACCTCAAACTCTTAGACTCAAGCAATCTTCCTATCTCAGCCTCCCAAGTAACTGGGACTATAGAGGCATGCCACAATACCGACTAATTTTTCTATTTTCAGTAGACTCGGGATTTCAGTCTAGTCTCAAGCTGGTCTCGAACTTAAAGGGTCATAATATGTTTTATTTACATAAGCTATTAATATATACATACATAACCAAAAGATTTAGAAATACAAGTAGTCCTGTTAGGGAAATCAAACATAGGTTAATATAAAATTTCATACAAAAATACTGAAATAAGGGGCAGCACCTGTGGCTCAAAGGAGTAGGGCGCCAGCCCCATATGCCGGAGGTGGCAGGTTCAAACCCAGCCCCGGCCAAAAACTGCAAAAAAAAAAAAAAAAGGAGAGAGAAATACATATATAGAGAGAGAAATAAAATTAGTGGGAACTGTTAAGTCATTTTATAGAAACTGATAAATAGTAGAGCCTCTGATTTCCTTGCTTTTCCAAAAAGCTGAGCTTAAAAATATTATAGGCTGGGCACAGTGGCTCACACCTATAATCCTAGCACTCTGGGAGGCTGAGACAGCTGGACAGCTGGAACTCAGGAGTTCAAGACTACCTGAGCAAGAGAAAAGACCCCATCTCTAAAAATACCCACACGCTGCAGCAGGTGCCTGTAGTACTAGCTACTTGGAAGGCTGAGGCAAGAGGATCACTTGAGCCCAAGAATTTGAGGTTCCTGTGAGCTATGATGCCAGGGCACTGTAGCAAGGGCGAAAAAATGAGACTGTCTCCAAGAAAAATAAATAAATAAAAATTACATACAAGTGAACTTAACTGTTACAAAGAAATAATATTTTTGAAAAACATGAAGACGGTACCTTTTTGTTGGAGACAGTGTCTCTCACTCTGTTGCCCAGACTAGAATGCCATCAGCCTCTCAAGTAGCTGTACAGGCACCCACCAAAACACGTGGCTAATTTTTTTTATTTTCTCTTGCTCAGAAAGCAAGAGTCTTGAACTGCTGAACTCAAGGGATCCTGCTGCCTTGCCCTCCCACAGTGCTGGGATTATAGATGTGAGACATCAGGCCATGAGATGCTACTTCTAAAGAAGTTCTACATATCATAATAGAAATGTCAGTAAGCAACAAAAATATATTGGTCGATATTTAGTAGACATTCTAATTACACAGTTAAGGGGATTATGATTTCTCTCTCTCTTTTTTTTTTTTTGCAGTTTCTGGCCGGGGCTGGGTTTGAACCCACCACCTCCAGCATATGGGGCCGGTGCCCTGCTCCTTTGAGCCACAGGCACCACCTGGATTATGATTTCTCACAGGCAAACTGTTATTATTTTTTAAAAAATCCTAATAAATAATTTACAGTAAATAGGCACATCTCTTTGGAATTAGCACTTTAGATTACATTTTACATTGTCAAGATTAAATACTTAAACATCCCATGAACAACTTACATTCTGGAACATAGTGATAGCTGGCTAACTATTCATTTTGTCACACTCTTACCCTTATAGACTAATAGTGATCAGGTACAGTACTTTGAGTACAGGTCTCTAAGTACAGTACAGTGTGGAGAATTAGCTCCAGGTCACATGTGAACATAAAGAGAAAGAAGCCATCAATTAAAAACACCTGCCATGGACAAGTAATCGAGGAAAAACTGTGTTATGTTCAGCATTTGTCATCTTTGCTATAATCTCTTCATACCAAATGAAAGAGAGGGGCAAGAAGAAAGTGCCTCTGTAGCACAACACTATTGACTATAACACGTTCCTCCTCGAAATTCTCCTGTCTGGCTCAGTGCCTGCAGCTCAAGTGGCTAATACACCAGCCACATACACCAGAGCTGGCAGGTTCGAATCCAGCCCGGGCCTGCCAAACAACAATGACAACTCCAACCAAAAAATAGCCAGGTACTGTGGCGGTTGCCTCTAAGTCCCAGCTACTTGGGAGGCTGAGGCAAGAGAATCACTTAAGCCCACGAGTTTGAGGTTGCTGTGAGCTATGATGTCACAGCACTCTATCCAGGGCAACAGCTTGAGGCTCTGTCTCAAAAAAAAAAATAAAGAAAGAAATTCTCCTGTCTTAGGGCGATGCCTGTGGCTCAGGGAGAAGGGCGCTGGCCCCATATACCGAGTGGCAGTTTCAAACCCAACCATGGCCAAACTGCAACAAAACAGTAGCCAGGCGTTGTGGCAGGTGTCTGTAGTCCCAGCTACTCAGGAGGCTGAGGCAAGAGGATCACCTAAGCCCAGGAGTTAGAGGTTGCTGTAAGCTGTGGCGCCACGGCATTCTACCAAAGGTGACAAAGTGACAGACTGTCTCAAAAAAAAAAAAAAAAAAAAAAAAAAATTCTCCTGTCTTAACATCAAAAACACTACTCTGACCTGGCTTTTCATCCCCTCTTTGGCCAGCCTATATCAAGCTCTTTCTCTACCTATGTCTTAAATATAAGACAGATTTCTTATATTTCTACCTTCTCAGATTTCTACCCTTAGAAAGATGTACATAACCTCCTTCATTCTAGCTTGTTAAACTTTTCAACACGTTTTGAAATTTTCCTCTTCCCATGCTTTTACCATTTGGTAAGAAAAGGAGGTGGGTGAACATAGGGAGTAGAAAAGACAAAATATTCATTAAGCAAACCGAATTATTAGATGCAGAAATCCAGTGATGTCCTACTTACTCCCAAAGCCAGTTGGTTTATTTTGTGCAAAGGCATTGTTTTGGGATGAGAAAAGACTGGTCCCTGTGCTTGCAGTTCCAAACAGGCTATTCGATGTTCCTGTGGATGTACCAAATCCAAAGCCAGTGCTTGTGGAAGTGGCTGGCTGGCTAAATGAGTTGGTACCAAATAATCCTCCTGAGGAGATGGAGAAGGGGGAAAAGTTAAATAAATTAGAGCCACTTAGTAAAGTCCTTACCTGTTACAAATAAATCAGTTGTATTTGAAATAAATACAAACCCTTACCTGGTTTGGTCTGTGAATTTCCAAATAGGCCTCCAGTATTGTTGCTAGAACCAAATGCAGATGTTCCGAAAGCCCCGCCAGTAGTAGTGCCAAAGCCAGTATCTGGAAAAGCAAAATCCAGGGTAAATTAGAATAAAATCTGAATTACATGATTAAAAGTGTTTAATATTTCCTAAAATTCTGCATTTAAATAGAACCACCAGTCTAATTTGAAAAATTTCATTCAAAATTCCATCAGAAACCAGGCTCTCTGGTTCAGGCCTATAATCCCATAACTTTGGGAGGCCAAGATAGTAGGCCAGGAGTTTGAGATCAGCCAGGACAACATGATAAGACCCCACTTAAAAAAAAGTGTAGAGGCACAAGCTAGCCACTCAGGAAGCTGAGACAGGAACACTGCTTGAGCCCAGGAATTTGAGGTTGCAGTCAGCTATGATCATGCCATTGCACTCCAGCCTGGGCAACAGAGTAAGACTGTGTCTCTAAAAAATAATATGAAATAAACTCCATCAAGATATTAATTTACAGAGCAAATATCAAGCCAAAAACGTTTTATTCTTTATCCTTAGGGGAAGTATAAAAATGACAAGTCAAAATGTATGATTTTTCAGTGTACTGTGATGGCTCAGTCCTATATTCCTAGCACTCTGGAAGCCCTAGGCAGGTGGACTGCTTGAGCTCACAAGTCTGAGACCAGCCTGAGCCAGGGACCTTATCTGTAAAAATAGCTGGGTGCTGTGACAAGTGCCTATAGTTCCAGCTACTTGGGAGGCTGAAGCAAGAGAATCACTTGAACCCAAGAGTTTGAGGTGGCTGTGACCTGTGATGCCATGGCACTACTGAGGGTGACAAAGTGAGACTCTGCCTTTAAAAAGAAAAAAAGGGCAGGGCAGCGCCTGTGGCTCAGGGAGTAGGGCGCCGGCCCCATATGCTGAGGGTGGTGGGTTCAACCCCAGCCCCGGCCAAACTGCAACAACAACAACAAAAAATAGCCGGGTGTTGTGGCGGGCGCCTGTAGTCCCAGCTGCTCGGGAGGCTGAGGCAAGAGAATCGCCTAAGCCCAAGAGTTAGAGGTTGCTGTGAGCCATGTGACGCCACGGCACTCTACCCGAGGGCAGTACAGTGAGACTGTCTCTACAAAAAAAAAAAAAAAAAAAGAAGAAAAAAAAGGACAACGCCTGTGGCTCAAGGAGTAGGGCGCTGGCCCCATATACCAGAGGTGACGGGTTCATCCCGGCCCCGGCCAAAAACTGCAAAAAAAAAAAAATAGTATGACTTTTCAATAAAGTTACAGATGTTGATAGGCTTTAAAAAAAAAAAAAAAAAAATGGGGGACAGCGCCTGTGGCTCAAGGAGTAGGGCACCGGTCCCATATGCCGGAGGTGGCGGGTTCAAAACCAGTCCCGGCCAAAAACCACAGAAGAAAAAAAAAAAGGCAAAGTAAGGAGTGACTTATAAGCTACAGATGAAAGTAAAATAACCAAATTTAAAGTATTAAAATGATCTCCAGACTATTAATACTCCATATATATATACTTACTAAGATAAATGGTCTTTCATTAGGGAGCATATCAGAATGACCTAGAAAGCTTTTTCAAAATACATATGCTCACTTTCTAGTCCCAGAAATTCTTTTTTTTTTTGAGACAACCTCACTGTGTCGTCGGTAGAGTGCTGTGGCATCACCGCTCACAGCAACCTTAAACTCTTAGGCTTAAGCAATTCTCTTCCCTCAGCCTCCCAAGTAGCTAGGACTGCAGGTGCCCATCACAACGCTTGGCTATTTTTTTGTTGTAGTTGTTATTGTTGTTTGACAGGCTCGAGCCAGGTTCGAACCCACCACCCATGGTGTATGTGGCCAGTGCCCTAGCTGCTTAGCCATAAGCACGGAGCCCAGTCCCAGAAATTCTAATTCTGTAGTTCTAAGATAGGAAATAGGTGCTTTGAAAAAAACTTCCAAAGGTGATTCTGATGGGCACTTTTGGTTAAAAAGCACCCAGATGCAAAGTTCTCTAAAAAGAGGTTAGGCAACACGTGAATAAACTTATTTTACTGTTATCTTATTGAGTAGAATTTAAGATTTAGCAAACTTGCTTTTCAAAAAATCTGCAGAGGGGTCGTTGTGTTGGCTCATGTCGGTAATCCTAGCACTCTGGGAAGCTGAGGCATGTGGATTGCTTGAGCTCAGAAGTTCTGAGACCAGCCTGAGCAAAAGCAAGACCCGGTCTCTGCTTAAAAAAAAAAAAAAAAGAGGGTGGCGCCTGTGGCTCAGTGAGTAGGGCGCCGGCCCCATATACCGAGGGTGGCGGGTTCAAACCCGGCCTCGGCTGAACTGCAACCAAGAAATAGCTGGGTGCTGTGGCGGGCGCCTGTAGTCCCAGCTACTCGGGAGGCTGAGGCAGGAGAATCGCTTAAGCCCAGGAGTTGGAGGTTGCTGTGAGCTGTGTGAGGCCACGGCACTCTACCGAGGGCCATAAAGTGAGACTCTGTCTCTACAAAAAAAAAAAAAAGAGAGAGGGCAGTGCCTGTGGTTCAGTGGGTGGGGCACCGGCCCCATATACCAAGGGTGGCGGGTTTAAGCCCGGCTCCGGCAAAACCGCAACAAAAAAATAGCTGGGCATTGTGGTGGGCGCCTGTGGTCCCAGCTGCTCCAGAGGCTGAGGCAGAAGAGTCGCCTAGGCCCAGGAGTTGGAGGTTGCTGTGAGCTGTGTGATGCCACGGCACTCTACCGAGGGCAATGGAGTGAGACTCTGTCTCTACCAAAAAAAAGAGAGAGAAAGGAAAAACTAGCAGAGCATTGTGGCAGATGCCTATAGCCTGAGCTACTTGGGAGGCTGAAGCAAGAGGATCACTTAAACCCAGGACTTTGAGGTTGCTGTGAGCTATGAAGACTCAATGACACTGAGGGTGACAGAGTGAGACTCGGTCACCCAAAAAAAAAAAAAAGAAGAAGAAGAGAAATTGTTATTCTGGTCATTTTTAAATTGCCTTTGTTATAACACTCAAGTATGAATAAATTCATACCTAAAGCTTTCAGAGTATATTTGATCTTAATAAGAACAGGTTCTTTTTTTTTTTTTAAGACAGAGTCTCACTATGTCACCCTCGCTAGAGTGCGGTGATATCATAGCTCACAGCAACCTCAGACTCTTGGGCTTACGTGATTGATTCTCTTGCTTCAGCCTCCGAAGTAGCTCAGACTATAGGTGCCTGACACAACACCTGGCTATTTTTTGTTGCAGTTGTCATTGTTGTTGGCCCAGGCTGGATTTGAACTCTCCAGCCTCCGTGTATGTGGCTACCACCATAAACACTGTGCTACAGGAGCAGAGCCGCCCATCTAGTTCTTTTAAAAAACTTACTCTGGGGCGGCGCCTGTGGCTCAGCGGGTAGGGCACCGGCCCCATATGCCGAGGGTGGCGGGTTCAAACCCAGCCCCGGCCAAACTGCAACAACAAAAAAAATAGCCAGGCATTGTGGCGGGAGCCTGTAGTCCCAGCTGCTTGGGAGGCTGAGGCAAGAGAATCGCGTAAGCCCAAGACTTAGAGGTTGCTGTGAGCCGTGTGACACCACGGCACTCTACCCAAGGGCGGTACAGTGAGACTCTGTCTCTACAAAAAAAAAAAAAAAAAAAAAAAAGGGCGGCGCCTGTGGCTCAGTGAGTAGGGCGCCAGCCCCATATGCCGAGGGTGGCGGGTTCAAACCCAGCCCCGGCCAAACTGCAACCAAAAAATAGCCGGGCGTTGTGGCGGGCGCCTGTAGTCCCAGCTGCTTGGGAGGCTGAGGCAAGAGTTAAGAGGTTGCTGTGAGCCGTGTGACACCACGGCACTCTACCCGAGGGTGGTACAGTGAGACTCTGTCTCTACAAAAAAAAAAAAACTTACTCTGCCCAAATGTTGAAGTTGTGCCAAAGCCACCTGTGCCACCCCCAAAGGGTGTTCCAAATGATTTATTAAACATCTTCAAAATGAGTCTTTGTTTCGGAAAGCTGGAAAAAAGAAAAAATTATTAATCTTTTTAACAACCATAGAATGCAATATAAATATTTCAAAAAATCTACCATTTTACAAACGTAGACTTCTTCAAACATTTTTTCATTCAATATTCTAAAACTCAGTATGATTTAATAAATCTTGTAAAATAATCTTTAATAATCTATACTGTTCCTGAACCTAATAGAACCATAAGGT
The DNA here is from genome assembly GCF_027406575.1 of Nycticebus coucang. Taxonomy (NCBI): domain Eukaryota; kingdom Metazoa; phylum Chordata; class Mammalia; order Primates; family Lorisidae; genus Nycticebus; species Nycticebus coucang. The sequence goes on along the minus strand of NC_069793.1, from coordinate 64,672,046 downwards.
GAGGTTTAACTTCAGATCCCATCAACAACCATCTCTTTAAAACAATACTTTCAACCTTTTTAAAACCTAAGCTCCCTTTTAATAAAAACTGCAGATCTACTACGCCAGATTCTAATATGAAGCACTTAGAAGGTTATGCATCATATCTACCAAAAATTACAACCATAGTCTATCCTAACCAAGTGAAAAGCTAAAGTTTGTCCAGCTTTATTCTTCCACAGTTTGTATACTGTGAAAAGTTTTTATTTTCCCCAGTTTTCAGGAGATAACATATGGTAACAATAAACCCACCCACTCAGCCTCCCAGAGTGCTAGGTTTACAGGTGTCAGCCATGTCACCAGGCCTCAAAAATCCCGGTTCTGATGCCTTGACCTTCTCTTTGAGATTACTTCTGAGAATACTGTTTATAGTTCTCAGCTTATCTACTACTTTTTCAGAGAATACTACAGAAAACATTTGATGAAAACCCCTCACTTTGTGTAAATGATTTCCCCCTAGTATCCAAACTATATACCTAGTCACTTAACAAACTGGACCCACAAACTATTCCAAATACAAAGATTAAGTTTGCTTTTACCACCCCCCAATCTGAACAAAAAGTTAACAGTACAGTTTATTCAAATATAGAACTGTAAAACCAGCTTTCCACCTCCACAAATTTTCCTTAAACTTAAAATACCTGCCACCACCAGGCTAGGGATGAGTAGCTCATGCCTGTAATCCTAATGATCTGAGAGGCCAAGGCTTGAGTTCAAGAGTTCTGGAGTCCAAGACCAGTCTAAGCAAGAACCAGACCCCATAGCCAGGCATAGTAGTACATGCCTGTAGTCCAGTTCTAGCTACTTAGGAGGCTGAAGCAAAAGGATTGCTCTAGCCGAAGAGTTTGAGGTTGCTGTGAGCTAAGATGCCACATCATTCTACCCAGGGTAACAGAGAAAGACTCTGTCTCAATTAAAAAAAAAAAAAAAAAAAAAAAGGGCAGTGCCTGTGGCTCAGTGAGTAGGGTGCTGGCCCCATATACCCAGGCTGGCGGGTTCGAACCAGGCCCAGGCCAAAATGCAACCAAAAAATAGCCAGGTGTGGCAGGCGCCTCTAGTCCCAGCTACTTGGGAGGCTGAGGCAAGTGAATCGCTTAAGCCCAAGAGTTGGAGGTTGCTGTGAGCTGCAATGCCACGGCAGTCTACCTAGGGCAACATAGTGAGATTCTGTCTCAAAAATAATAATATTAAATAAAAAGGAAGATAAAATCATTTTGGGCCGGCGCCTGTGGCTCAAGGAGTAGGGCGCCGGTCCCATATGCCGGAGGTGGTGGGTTCAAACCCAGCCCCGGCCAAAAAAAATCATTTTGATTGCCATATTTTCTCAAAATAATCTCAATGACATTCCATGCACTTTTTATACCGTTTTTTTTTTTTTTCCTTTTTTCTTGAGACAGTCTCACTATGTCACCCTCGGTAGAGTGCCATGGAGTCACAGCTCACAGCAACCTCAAACCCTTGGGCTTAAGGGAGTCTCTTTCCTCAGCCTCCCAAGTAGCTGGGACTACAGGTGCCAGCCCCAACGCCTAGCTATTTTTTGGTTGTAGTTGTCATTGTTGTTTGGCAGGCTTGGGCTGGATTCAAACCTGTCAGCTCTGGTGCACCTGGCTGGCGCACTAGCTGCTGAGCTACAGGCATCAAGCCTTTTCTAATTTTTTTCTATAGGAAACAAGAAATAATCACATGGACCAGGTCAGGACTGTAGGGTAAATGAGTCATAAGTTTAATCTCTGTGTCAACGGTGCATCTTACAAGGGTACACGTGAAACTTAGTAAATGTAGTATACAAATGTCTTAACACAATAACTAAGAAAATGCCAGGAAGGCTATATTAACCAGTGTGATGAAAATATGTCAAATGGTCTATAAAACCAGTGTGTGGTGCCCCATGATCGCATTAATGTACACAGCTATGATTTAATAATAAAATTAATAATAATAACAATAATAATAAAAAGTTTAATCTCTGTGGACTCCAGAAACTGAATGGGGATCCTGGCTGTGTGGGCAAACACAAAGGTGGACTATGACGACACCAGAGCACTCTACCCAGGGTGACAGAGTGAGACTCTTGTCTCAAGAGAAAAAAAAAAAGTAAAAGAAAACAAAAAGAATAGGACATCAGGCTCAGTGCTCGTAGCTCAGAGAGTAGAGCACCAGCCACATACACCAAGGCTGGCGGGTATAAGCCCAGCCTGATGAACAACATTGACAACTCCAACCAAAAAAACAGCCAGGTGTTTTGGCAGGTGCCTGTAGTCCCAGCTACTCGGGACCCTGAGGCAAGAGAATTGCTTAAGCCCAAGAATTTAAGGTTGCTGTGAGCTGTGACATCACAGCACTCTGCCTAGGGTAACAAAGTGAGAATCTGTCTCAAAACAAACAAACAAAAAAGAAAAAGATATTACCATAACATTTGGACAAAGTTACCCTGTTATTTCAATTTTTAAAAAAAGCAACTTGTGGCTTGGCACGGCACCCGTACGTAGCACAGTGGTTATAGCGCCACCCACGTGCACCGGGACTGGGGGGTTTGAACAACAATGACAACTGCAACAAAAAATAACCTGGCACATGTTGTGGGTGCCTGTAGTCCCAGCTACTTGGGAGGCTGAGGCAAGAGAATCGTTTAAACCCACAAGTTTGAGGTTGCTGTGAGCTGTGACGCCACAGCACTCTACCAAGGGCAACATAAACTCTGTCTCAAAACAAACAAAAAAAGCAAGTTGCAAAAAGACACATTTGGCAGATCATTTATGTAAATTAGAAAATACAATCATTTGTGGATACATTGTGTGTATATACCTAATAAAAAAGGGAGATTAGAAAAACACACCAGGTATACGTATACCATGGAATACTATTCAGCCATTAAAAAAATGGAGACTTTACATCCTTCGTATTAACCTGGATGGAAGTGGAACACATTATTCTTAGTAAAGCATCACAAGAATGGAGAAGCATGAATCCTATGTACTCAATCTTGATATGAGGACAATTAATGACAATTAAGGACAAGGTGGGGCTAGGGAATGGGGAAAGAAAAAGAGAAAGAAGGAGAGGGGGTGGGGAAAGGAAGAGAGAGGGAAGGAGAGAGGGGGGTGGGGCCTTCATGTGTGCCACACCTTTTGGGGGCAAGACATGATTGTAAGAGGGACTTTACCTAACAAATGCAATCAGTGTAATCTGGTTTCTTGTACCCCCAATGAATCCCTAACAATAAAAATAAATAAATAAATAAATAAATAAATAAAGGGCAGCGCCTGTGGCTCAACGGAGTAGGGCGCCGGCCCCATATGTCGGACGTGGTGGGTTCAAACCAGGCCTGGCCAAAAACTGCAAAAAAAAAAAATAATAATAATAATAATAAAAATAAAAAGGCTCAGCACCTGTAGCTCAAGTGGCTAAGGTACCAGCCACATACCCCAGAGCTGGCAGGTTCGAATCCAGCCCAGGCCTGCCAAACAGCAATGTCAACTACAACCAAAAAATGCCTGGACATTGTGGCGGGCGCCTGTAGTCCCAGCTGCTTGGGAAGCTGAGGCAAGAGAATGGCTTAAGCCCGAGAGTTGGAGGTTGCTGTGAGCTGTGACACCACAGCACTCTACCCAGGGCGATGGCTTGAGGCTCTATCTCAAAAAAATAAATAAATAGGGCGGCGCCTGTGGCTCAAAGGAGTGAGGCACAGGCCCCATATGCCAGAGGTGGTGGGTTCAAACACAGCCCTGGCCAAAAACTGAAAAAAAAAAAAAGAAGAAAGAAAGAAAAAATAAAAAAATAAACAAATAAAAAAACTTTCGTAGTGACCAATGTGATAGCAACAAAAATGTAAACTATCCAACAAAAGACAAGAAATACAAGGAGGAATCAAGTATTAATTACAGGAAATTACAAAAAAAAAAGAAAAGAAAAGAAAAACACACCAAACCCACAGACGTGATTGTCTATGGAAAGAAGGGGAATAAGGCAATAGGACAGAGAATGTAGAGGACTCAAGCTTTTCTATATTGATTCATTTCACCATTTTTCTCTGTCACACACTGGAATAATAACATTGGAGGAATAACAGTTGTCTTGGACCATACATTAAATACACAAACACTAAAGAAAATCAATTAGCAAAACATAACGTATGTGAATACTGTCACATCAGACACTACAAATAAGCAAAAAGTCTTCACAAAATCAACATGTAGACCCACCGATAGGGCACAGGTTGGATACCCAATTTCTAAATGAAACATGTACTTGTACAAACTGTACTTTTCCACTACAAAAAGATAGTAGAAGGCCAGACTCAGCGGCTTACCCTGTAATCCTAGCACTCTGGGAAGCCAAACTCAAGAGTTTAAGACCAGCCTGAGCAAGACTGAAACCACGTATCTACTAAAAATAGAAAAATTAGCTGGGCATTGTGGCAGGCACCTGGTATTCCAGCTACTCAGAAAACTGAGGCAAGAGAATAGCTTAAGCCCAAAAGTTTGAGGATCCTGTGAGCTGTGATGCCATAGCACTCTACCAAGGGTGACAAACTGAGACTGTCTCCAAAAAAGAAAGTTTGAGATTGCTGTGAGTTATGATGATGCCATGGTACTAAACTCCACAGCAACAGAGAGATTCTGTTTACAAAAACAAACAAACAAAAAAAATGACAAAACTTTCATATCATTAAATCCATTCAAAAAAAAAAAAAGGCTGGGAGAAGTGGCTCACACCTGTAATCCTAGCATTCTGGGAGGCCTAGGTGGATGGATTGCTTGAGTTCAGGAATTCAAGACCAGCCTGAGCAAAAGCAAGGCCCTGTCTCTACTAAAATACCCTGTTTCCTCGAAAATAAGACAGTGTCTTATTTTAAGGTGTGCTCCCAAAAATGCGCTAGGTCTTATTTTCAGGGGACGTCTTATCGTTCCTGCAAGTAGGTCTTATTTTCAGAGGACGCCTTATTTTCGTGGAAACAGGGTAGAAAAACTGAGGCAAGAGGATCACTTGACCCCAAGAGTTGGAGGTTGCTATGAGCTATGACCCACAGCACTCTACCCAGGGGGACAACTTGAGACTCTTGATTTAAAAAAAAAAAGTAATCCTAGATACAGAAATGTATGGGACATCTTAACCCATTCAAGTCTTTGTCCTTTCAAGTATGTTAACCTATCCCAAGCTGCAATCTTCCTAGAAGAAATAATACATGGGCTCAGTGCCCATAGCACAGTGGTTACAGTGCCAGCCAGCCACACACACTAGGAGTGGCGGGTTCCAACCCCACCCAGGTCAGCTAAAAACAATGGCATCTGCATCAAAAAATAGCCAGGCGGGCAGCACCTGTGGCTCAGTGAGTTAAGGTACAGTATACAGAGGGTGGCAGGTTCAAACGCAGCCCAGGCCAAACTGCAACAAAAAATAGCCGGGTGTTGTGGCGGGCGCCTATAGTCTCAGCTACTCGGGAGGCTTAGGCAAGGGAATAGCCTAAGCCCAAGAGCTGGAGGTTGCTGTGAGCTATGATGCCATAGCACCCTACTGAGGGCGACAAAGTGAGACTCTGTCTCCAAAAAAAAAAATATCCGGGCGTTGTGGTTCGGCGCCTGTAGTCCCAGCTACTTGGGAGGCTGAAGCAAGAGAATTGCTTAAGCCCAAGAGTTTGAGGTTGCTGTGAGCTTTGACGCCACGACGCTCTATCGAGGGCAACAGTGTGAGACTCTGTCTCAAAAAAGAAATTAATACACAATAGCATCTTAGTATTACTATGTCTCTGGCACTGTTCTAAATGCTTTTAGAAATTATTTCATATGGGGCAGCGCCTGTGGCTCAAAGGGGTAGGGCGCCGGCCCCATATGCTGGAGGTGGCGGGTTCAAACCCAGCCCTGACCAAAAACTGCAAAAAGAAAGAAAGAAATTATTTCATATGAATGTCCTAAGAATCCAATGAAGCACGAAACTGAGGCACAAGAAGCAATGTGCCCAACACATGAAGCTACTGACTCAAAAAAACCATGCTCTGGGAGCAGTGTTTTTTCCAACCTTTTTTATCTCATGGCACACTTGAACCTATAAACTTCCCCAGCACACTTATATTAGTTGATCAAAAAAAGGAGTAAAAACATATATACACACACACACTTAACTATGCTTTGAACTTCTTTTAAAAATAATTTAATTCCAGGCGGCGCCTGTGGCTCAGTGAGTAGGGCGCCGGCCCCATATGCCGAGGGTGGCGGGTTCAAACCCAGCCCCCGCCAAGCTGCAACAAAAAAAACAGCTGGGCGTTGTGACGGGCGCCTGTAGTTGCAGCTGCTTGGGAGGCTGAGGCAAGAGAATCGCTCTAAGCCCAAGAGTTAGAGGTTGCTGTGAGCCGTGTGACGCCACAGCACTCTACCGAGGGCGGTACAGTGAGACTCTGTCTCTACAAAAATAATAATAATAATAATAATAATTTAATTCACTTTTTTTTTTTTTTTGGAGACAGAGTCTCACTATGTTGCCCACGGTAGAGTGCCGTAGTGTCACAGCTTACAGTAAGCTCAAACTCTTGGGTTCAAGTGATTCTCCTGCCTTAGCCTCCCAAGTGGCTGGGACTACAAGTGCCCACCACAACACCTGGCTATTTTTTTGGCTGTAGTTGTTATTGTTGTTTGGCAGGCCTGGGCCAAGTTCAAACCTGCCAGTTCTGGTACATGTGGCTGGTGCCCTAACCACTGAGGTGCCTGTGGCTCCATATACCGAGGGTGGTGGGTTCAAACCCGGCCCCGGCCGAACTGCAACAAAAAAATAGCTTGGCGCTGTGGCGGGCGCCTGTAGTCCCAGCTACTCGGGAGGCTGAGGCAGAAGAATCGCCTAGGCCCAGGAGTTGGAGGTTGCTGTGAGCTGTGTGATGCCATGGCACTCTACCAAGGGCCATAAAGTGAAACTCTGTCTCTACAAAAAAAAAAAAAATTACTGCTCTAGGCGGCTCCCGTAGCTCAGTGGGTAAGGGTGCCAGCCACATACACCGAGGGTCGTGGCCCAGGCCCAGGCCAACTAAAACAATGACAACTGCAACAAAAAAATAGCCAGGCATGGTGGCAGGCCTCTGTAGTCCCAGCTACTTGGGAGGCTGAGGCAAGAGAACTGCTTAAGCCCAAGAATTTGAGGTTGCTGTGAGCTATGACGCCATAGCACTCTACCCATGGCAACAGCTTGAGACTCTGTCTCAAAAAGAAAAAGAAAAAAAGAAAATCACTGCTCTAGAGTCTAGAGCACCTAGAAAAAGAACACTGCCAATTAAAGGGAAGTGACTTACTCTGCGTTTACTTCAAAATGGGGAACCTACAAAACCAAAATTTAGTAGTACTGATCCAGCACTATAAGGGAAAGACATTTCTCTGATAAAAGGGAAAGATCTAGGCTTAGCATCCATAGCTCAGTGGTTAGGGAGCCAGCCACATACACTGAGGCAGGCAGGTTTGAACCCAACCCAGGCCTGCTAAACAATGACAACTGCAATAACAAAAAATAGCCGGGGGCGGCGCCTGTGGCTCCAAGGAGTAGGGCGCCAGCCCCATATGCTGGAGGTGGCAGGTTCAAACCTAGCCCCGGCCAAAAACTGCAAATAAAGAAAGAAAGAAAGAAAAACAGCTGGACATTGTGGCGGGTGCCTGTAGTCCTAGCTAGCTACTTAGGAGGCTGAGGCATGAGAAATTGCTTAAACCCAAGAGTCTGATTTTGCTGTGAGCTGTGATGGCAAAGCACTCTACCAACAGCAACATAGTGCGACTGTCTCAAAAAAAAAAAAAAATTTCTTTTAAAGACAAAAAAATGCTATACAGAAACACAGACTTTTAATTTTATCTTCAATTTTATTCCTCCATGCTCAAAACTAATAATACTTCAGACTCTCAGAAGATAGCCTTATAACATACCAGTACACCAATGGACAGGCATATATTACCCTACTGTCCTAACTGAAGCTCTCTAAACTAACGTCTGGTTTTTTAAGTTTTGTGAACTCTGGATATAACAATAAAAATTAGTTTTCTACCCAGAAACATGGTGGACAAACTCTGAAATGTGGGAAGAAACAAGCAAATGCCAACTTTGTGTGCTATCTAAATGACTAAGCAGGCTTTCCAAGACATTTCTAACTTGCTGTTGTCTAACTCTAGAAAATCTACAGGCTTGGCGCCTATAGCTCAGTGGCACCAAACACATACACTGGAGCTGGTGGGTTTGTATCCAGCCCAAGCCTGTCAAACAACAATAACAACTACAACCAAAAATTAGCCAGGCATTGTGGCAGGCACCTGTAGTCCCAGGTACTTGGGAGGCTGAGGCAAGAGAATTGCTTAAGCCCAAGAGTTTGAGGTTGCAGTGAGCTGTGATGCCACCGCACTCTACCAAGGGTGACATAATAAGACTCTGTCTCAAAAAATAAATAAATAAAACAAATCCCAAGTTGGGCACTGTACCTCAGGCCTAAACTCCCAGTGACTCAGGGGTAAGGGAGGAGGACTACTTGAGGCCACAAGTTTTGAGACCTGCCTAGGCATAATAACTCTCTCTCCAAAAATTTTAATTTAACTAGGCGTGGTGGTACACTCTTATAGTCCCAGCTACTCAGGAGGCTGAGGCAGGAGGACAGCCTGAGTCCAGGAGTTTGAGGCTGCAGTGAGCTATGATCTTACCCCAGTTCTCCAGCTTGGGTGACAAAGCAAGACCTTATCTCTTAAAATAAATGTCACTGATAAATAAAAATTATTAATTGTATAAATTCTCTACATTTCTGTCAAAGAACTTTTTTTTGAGACTCAGTCACCTTGGGTAGAATGCCATACATCATAGCTCACACCAACTTTAAACTCTTGGGCTCAAGCAATCCTCTTATCTCAGTTTCCAAAGTAGTTGGGACCACAGGCACCTGCCACAGCACCCCACTAGTTTTTCTATTTCTAGTACAGACCAGGGTGTCGCTCTTCTTGCTCAACCTGCTCTGGAACTCATGAGCTCAAGCAATTCACCTGTCTGGGACTCCCAGTTTGCTAGGATGATAGGTGTGAGCCACCATGCCTGGCCTGGAGCTATATATTTAAGAAATAATTTTTGTTTCCCTACTAAAAAAATTGCAAGGAACAACTCCTCCCATCAATTCATATTTATGTGTCATCACATCTATCAATGAAATGGAAAAATGTACAGAATTACATAGCATCAATTTTTCTGAAAAAACTCAGGATCCTGAGTAGCATGGACTATAGGCACACACCACCACACCCAGTAACATCGCATTTAATAATACCAATTCAACAATTCATCTACAATGTTTTTTGCCCTTTCCACAAAAACAGAGATTGCTTGATTTATCCAATGACCTATCCCCTTTCAAATAACATCTTGACTTCTTTTATGCCAAAGAAAGAGAAGCTACCACAAGAGATGAAAGTAGAAACTGAACAAAGTAGTGACTCTAGGACTCAAATTGTCAGCTTCCCAATACCAGATCTCAAATATTTAAGAGTGTTTCTTGGGTAATCTATTTTAACAAAGGCAATTCATTAACTGAGTTTAAAAGCAAACACTATAGGCTCGGCACCTGTGGCTCAAGCGGCTAAGCCACCAGGCACATACACCTTAGCTGGTGGCTTAAAATCCAGCCAGGGCCCGCCAAACAACAATGTCGGCTACAACAACAACAAAAAAAAATAGCGGGGCATTGTGGTGGGTGCCTGTAGTCCCAGCTACTTGAGGGGCAGAGGCAGGAGAATCCCTTGAGCCTAGGAGTTGGAGGTTGCTGTGAATAGACAGCTTAAGGCAAGGAAAGGCAAGGAAGGAGAGGCAGGGAAGGAAGGGGAGGGAGGGAGGGAAGGAGGGAGAAAGGAAGGAAACACTACACTTGAGCATGGTGGCTCATGCCTGTAATCCTAGCACTCTGGGAGGCTGAGGTGGGCAGATTGCTTTGAGCTCATGAATTAGAGACCAGCCTGAGTTAAGAACAGCAAGATCCCTGGGAGGCCAAGGTGGGTGGAAAGCTTGAGCTCACGAGTTTGAGACCAGTTTGAGCAAAAACGAGACCCCCATCTCTACTAAAAATAGACAAACTAGGCTCAGCACCTGTAGCTCAGCCGCTAGCTAGGGTGCCAGCCACATCCGCCGGGGCTGGCAGGTTCCAACTCAGCCCCAGCCTGCCAAACGATGACAACTACAACAAAAAAATAGCTGGGTGTTGTGGAGGGCACCTGTAGTCCCAGGTACTTGGGAGGCTGAGGCAAAAGAATCGCTTAAGCCCAAGAGTTTGAGGTTGCTCTTGGGTTGAGCTGTGATGCCAGGTCACTCTACCAATGGTGACATAGTGAGACTCTGTCTCAAAAAGAAAAAAAGAAAAACCAAGGGAAGAGGATCACTTAAGCCTGAGTTGGAGGTTGCTGTGAGCTATGACGCCACAGCATCTACCCAGGGTGACAGTTTGAGACTCCGTATCAAAAAAAAAAAAAGGGCTCGGCACATGTGGCTCAAGTGGCTAAGGCGCCAGCCACATACACCCCAGCTGGCAGGTTCAAATCCAGCCCAGGCCTGCCAAACAAAGATGTCGGCTACAACCAAAAAAATAGCCGGGCGTTGTGGGGGCGCCTGTAGTCCCAGTTACTTGGGAGGCAGAGGCAGGAGAATCGCTTGAGCCCAAGAGTTGGAGGTTGCTGTCAGGTGTGATGCCACTGCACTCTACCCAGGGTGACAGCTTGAGGCTCTGTCTCCAAAAAAAAAAAAAAAGAGCAAGACTCTTTCTCTATTAAAAATAGAAAAACTGGCTCAGCACCCATAGCTCAGTGGTTGGGGGGCCGGCCACATGCACTGGGGCTGGTTGGGTTCCATACCCAGCTCGGGCCTGCTAAACAACGATGACAAAAAAATAGCTGGGCGTTAGCTGGGCGTTGTGGCAGGCGCCTGTAGTCCCAGCTACTTGGGAGGCTGAGGCAGGAGAATCGCTTAAGCCCAGGAGTTGGAGGTTGCTGTGAGCTGTGTGAGGCCACGGCGCTCTACCGAGGGCCATAAAGTGAGACTCTGTCTCTACAAAAAAAAAAAAAAAAAATAGCTGGGCGTTGTGGCAGGTGGCTACTTGGGAGCAAGAGTTTGAGTTGCAGTGAGGTATCAAGATGCCACAGAAGTCTACCCAGGGCAACAAAGTGAGACTGTCTCAAAAAAAAAATAAAAAAATCTTATTTACGTGTTTTCCCTTACTTCTATTCTGTCCAACTTCTCATTTTCTTTTTCAATATCTTACCTTCTTCCACCAAATAAACATACTGTCACCCAGTTAACATTTCTTTCCAAATTTATAAGACCATCACAGAGAATGATCACCACTCTTTTCTTTCTTCCAGTTAGTTTCTTCCTCCAAAATGGAGTTTAATTTCCTCACTTAGTCTACTACAAAACTTTACTCTGAATTCTGTACCTGAGACATGAGTTCCAAAATATAACATACTAAGTGACTGCTGTCTAACTTTCCAAGTCTTATGTTTCCTTTCTTTTCTGGTACTTTTGTAAGTCATTAACTGGACTTTCCTCTGAGTCCCCAGTAGCAGACACAATAATTCAGATTTAGAAAGGGAAACTAGCTAATGACTTGTCGTTTTATTTATGTTAATACAAAACATCACTGACATTCTTTAACCAACTTTTAAGCAAAGTTTAGTGTTTTTTGTTTGTTTGTTTTTTAAGAGACAGTCTCACTTTATTGCCCTCGGTAGAATGCCGTGGTGGCACAGCTCGCAGCAACTTCCAACTCCTGGGCTTAGGTGATTCTCTTGCCTCAGCCTCCCGAGTAGTTGGGACTATAGGCACCCGCCACAATGCCCAGCTATTAAGTTTAGTTCTTGACATCTAGGTTAGGGTACCACTAAAGAAGCTTCTATCTTAATGTAATTGATAGCAACTAAGTCAGAAACGCTACATCTACCTCTATCTACCAAATGTCCGTACTCCACGAACCCCTCAAAAGGAATCCTAAGTAATGGGAGACAGGAACATTCTCGAAGGGTGAGGTAGTAGAAAAATTTATAGATTTGAGTTACTCTGGGCCACCATTTCTCCATCTATAAAACCTCACTAACACAACTTCTAAGGTCCTTATGGCTACGATAATCCAGAACCCCAATCTTTCTCATGTAGCTTTACATGGAACACGTGGAAGTAAAGAACCTTTTAATCTACTGAACCGACCCAAATTCTCAGGTATTATCTTAAAAAGCTAACAAACTTCTGACTTGCCCTCCCTTAACCCTCAGGCTGCCCATTTCCCTCATAAAAATGCCAAGGCAAATAAAGCCCATCCCACACGACGGTGAAGGAAGTGCCCATGAGACCGTATTCGGGTCTCAAGCCGCTGCCACCGAAAAGACAGGCCCACCGTGGGCGCCCAATAACCGCTGAACGAATGAATGAGTACAACCAGATAAACAGACGTTCCCTTAGCGTGGGCTGCAACTGGAGACTCCAGGCCTAGACCCCACCAACGTCCATTCCCTCCCAAGGCTTGGGAAGTCGACCCTCCGGGCTGCAGGGTCGCGGGCCCCGCCCCTCCCCCAGACCAGAAGGTGTGCGCCGGGGCGCGAGACTTCAGAGCCGAGAGGGCCTGGGACGCCCCGCGCTTCCGCCCGCCTTGAGGGGAGGAGGAGCTTGCGGAGCCGCCGCCGCTCCAGCTCCCCACTTACCGAGGTGCGGTGGGGGAAAGTACGAGGAGTGAGGGCACAGGCCCGTCCGCCACCCGCCGCTCACAGAGCAGCGCGCGGCCGCCACGAAACCGTCGCCGCCGCCGCTGCTACCCGCCGCCGCTCCAGGCGCAGCGCGCAGAGGGCCCGACTGCGTCACACGCCGCCCACCCTCACAGGCTCGCTCTGGGCGTTCCGCCCTCGCCTTCTGCGCATTGGTAGACGAGGCCGCCACTCTAGTTCCGCCCTGTTATTCATTGGGTAACTAGTCTTTTGAAACAGAACATGAAGGCGGTCTTCCGGAAAACAGGCGAAGGGGAAGAGGAGGGGCAAAAAGAATTACGGGGAGGAAAAGGGGAGGGGTGACGGGGGAGACATGGAGTCCTGCTCCTCACCACCGCGGTTGGCTGTGGGCGATTCGTGACGTCACACAGGCTCCTTGAAGTGGACTGGTGAGAGGCTGGAGTTGGGGAGCACCCAGTGGGTTGTGGTAGAAGAGTGGTGACGTTATAACGATGCTCCGCCCCCTTCCTGGGAGCGGAGGTACTTGAGCTGCGGGAGCACCAGCCAATCAGAGGGAAGGCCCCAGAATGGCGTGGTAACTATTCTACCCTTTCCTTACCCTAGCGCGCGGGCGGTGATGGGAAGGCTTCACGGTCGCACAGCCAGCACTTCTTGGCCAGACCACGTGCGTAGCTGACGGCTCTCTCAAGGAGGTTCTTATGTCCCCTTAGTTTGCCTGTGACTGTTCTGAGGCTCTAAATCCCGATCTTCATTTCTTATGACCCAGGCTTGCGCCAACATACCTTTTCTGTTTCTGAATTCCTGGGATAGATATTAAGAGCATTTACGATGCCCTTAGAGTCTAGTACAAATGAGGATTCTTGTTTTCTTTGTTTGTTTGTTTGTTTTTGAGACAGAGACTGGCTATGTTGCCCTCGGTAGACGGCCATGGCGTCTCTTACAGCAGTCTCAAACTCTTGGGCCCAAGCTATTCTCCTACCTTAGCCTCCCAAGTAGCTGGAACTACAGGAGCCCGCCACACCATCCGGCCATTTTTTGTTGCGGTTGTCATCGATGTTTAGTTGGCCCTGCCAACTGCCACCCTCAGTGTATGTGGCTGGCGCTGCAACCACTTTTCTATGGGCGCCAAGCAAAAATGAGCATTCTTGGAACTACCCAGATGCACGTTAAGAACCCCCGCATAGGCTCGGCACCTGTAGCTCAAGCGGCTAAAGCTCCAGCCACATACACCACACCTGGTGGGTTCGAATCTTGCCCGGGCCTGCCAAACAATAACAACTGCAACCAAAAAATGGCTGCGTGTTGTGGTGGACGCCTGTAGTCCCAGCTACTCGGGAGGCTGAGGTAAGAGAATCGCTTAAGCCCAGGAGTTGGAGGTTGCTGTGAGCTGTGATGCCATAGCACTCCACTCAGGGCGATAGCTTGAGGCTCTGTCTCAAAATAAAAAAAGAACCCCTGCATAATGTTTCCACCAACCTCCGTTACTTCCCTGTCACTTTGTATCCTATTGTTTACGTTTTGTTTTTTTGTGTCCTGGGCTCGTGGTGGAGGTCAGAGCTGCAGTTTCTTGGTGTTCCTTTCCTCTTTGGGCCTAGCTCAGAGCATAAGCCTGATAGCACAAGAGGGAAAGTTGGAGATCTCAAACAGAATAGCAGGAGCCGTACTCGGCAAAACGTATACAGACATACCTCTGCCATGATCTCTTCTGGAACATCAATGCAAGATTGAAATGGGTGGGGTGGGGGTGGGGGAGACACAGGTGAATCTAAATACTATAGGTTTTTCAGTGGTAGCAAGGGATTAGAGATTATTTATTTATTTGTTAAAAAAAAAACTGAATTATTTTAGTCCCATGTCTCAACCTCGGAGGGGCTGAAGGCTTTGGTGATCATCAATAGCCAGTGATTTAGTCAATCATGCTTACCTTATAAACCTTCCATAAAACCTCAAAAGGACCGGGTTTGTGGAGCTTCCAGATAGCTGAACATGTGGAGTTTTCTGTAGTGCGGAGTGCCCACAGAGGGCTGGAAGCTCTGTGCCCCTTCACATAGAACCTTGCCCTAGGTATCTCTTCAGTTTTATCCTTTGTAATTACTTTATAATAAATCAGTAAATGTAAAAAAAAAAACAAAAACTGAATTATTGGGCGTCGCCTGTGGCTCAAAGGAGTAGGGCGCCGGCCCCATATACCGGAGGTGGTGGGTTCAAACCCAGCCCCGGCCAAAAACTGCAAAAAAAAAAAAAAACAAAAAACTGAATTATTTGCAGAGATGAAAGAAATGATACATTGTAAATGCTCAGTAGATGTTTGAAGGAGGAAAAAAAAATTAAGCACTGCAAAACTACAACATAGTTCCCTGTCTAGGTACAGGGAACCTAGGATGTTTGCTCATTGCCCAAACATCCAGTTATTGAGACAATGAAGATAGATGACAGTAGGAGGGGAGAAGATGCCTCAGATCTTCCAAGTAAGAGGAGGTCCTGAGCTTTAAAAGGAGGGGCCACTGTGCCTTCGGGCAGGTCGTGGTATATCTCAGGAGGGGCTAAGCCGTGACTGCATGTGAAGACAGGTTGTAGGGGATGGTTAGTCTTGCCCTCAGGAAGTCTGCTTGGGAATTTGGCTAGAGGATTATATAGAGATCATCGAAAGATTTTCTATGGGTTGGAGGTTACAAGCTCATGGCCCCACTGATGTGTTTCCCTCCACCCTAAAAATTAATACATGGATGGACAAATTGTAAAGCTATTTTAAACATCTGACTACAACCACCTTCCCCCAACTCTTCCATCTGAACACCACTTTGTTCCCACCACTGTTCCTTGCCTTTGCTCTACTTCAGAAAGTCCTTAGCTTTCCCTGAACAGTTACAGTAAAGTAACTTCCTCTCTGCCCTCCTGGACCTTTGATTTCTTGCCCTTTATTTATTTATTTATTTATTTTTTGTAGAGACAGAGTCTCACTTTATGGCCCTCGGTAGAGTGCCGTGGCTTCACACAGCTCACAGCAACCTCCAACTCCTGGGCTTAAGCGATTCTCTTGCCTCAGCCTCCCAAGTAGCTGGGACTACAGGCGCCCGCCACAACGCCCGGCTATTTTTTGGTTGCAGTTTGGCCGGGGCCGGGTTTGAACCCATCACCCTCGGTATATGGGGCCGGCGCCCTACCGACTGAGCCACAGGCGCCACCCGATTTCTTGCCCTTTTATTACTCAAACCCAACTATGTTTAAGCCTCTCCTCTATTTATTTATTTTGGTGTCTATAACAAAAGGCATACATAGATTTTTTTTTTTTTTTTGAGACAGAGTCTCTGTCACCCAGGCCAAAGTACCATGGTATCAGCCTAACTCACAGCAACCTCAAACTCCTGGGTTCAAGAAATCCTCCTCCTCAAATCTCCCTAGTCACTAAGACTACAAGCATCTGTCACAATGCCCGGCCAGTTTTTCTATTTTTAGTAGAGCCAAGGCCTCCCTCTTGTTCAGGCTAGTCTCCAACTCCTGAGCTCATGCTATCCTCCTGGCTTGGCTTCTCAGAGTGGTAGGATTACGGGTTTGAGCCACCACAACTGGCCAGTGCTTTAGATTTGTGATATATGAATGAGTAATCTATTTTCTTTAGTGGAAATAGTAGCAGAAGTGTGGACTTTGGAGTCATCGAACACTGGGTTTAAATCTGGAACCAATCATGTATTAACTGAATGAATTTGGGCAAATTTCCTAGCCTCTTTGAACCTCAATTTCTTTTTTTTTTTTTTTTGAGACAGAGGCTTATTATGATGCCCCCAGTAGAGTGCTGTGGCGTCACGGCTCATAGCAACCTCCAACTCTTGGGCTTAAGCAATTCTCTTGCCTCAGCCTCCCACGTAGCTGGGACTACACGTGCCTCCCACACTCAATTTCTTTGTATATAAAATGAGTGTAACAACTGTATTTACCACACAGGTTGTTGTGAGAATTAAATGAGATAATACATGTAAAGCAGTCGCCACAGTACCTAGTACACGGTAAGCCACTCAATAGGTGATACATATTCTTTAAAAATACCAAGGAGTTTCCATTCTAAATATTCTCTTAAGTCTAAGACATGGATTCTGACAGAGAAAGGAGGCTCAGAAATATATCTTTTCTTTTGCTATAAAACAGTTCTGAAAGATATGTCTTAAGTGAGTAAGCAAACAGGTACATTGAGTCCAAAGTACTAATAGGTATGCAGCAAAATAGTGCATACTTGTGGAAAGACTGGAATAATACACAATTCTATGAGGAATGCTCCAGGAAGGAATTTCCTGTGACCCTGATGATGTGATTTCCTTTTTTGAAAAGAGTCTCATGTCGCCCTCAGTAGAGTGCTATGGCATCACAGTAACCTCAAACTCTCGAGCTCAAGATATTCCCTTGCCTCAGCCTCTCTAGTAGCTGGGACCATAGGCACCCAACACAATGCCTAACTATATATTTTGTTGTTGTTTAGCAGGCTCAGGCCTGGTTTGAGCCCATCAGCCCCAGTGCATGTGGCCAGCACCCTACTGGGTGGTGATATGATTTCTAAGCAACTCTTATTAGGTACTTTGGTAAGCATGTGATGCACAGGTCATCATTTCCAAGGACTTCTGACAAGGGAAGACATCTTTGTGGAGCCACCCAGTCCTACTCTATATAATTCTCAACACTCCTCTCGGTTATCATCTTCCTTCTACTCTGAAGACAAGGAGTTTGGTGAATGCCCACATATGCTTGCTGAGGCAAGCTTTGTCCTAGGCTTTAGGAGCCCAAAGATGTCCATGGCTCAACATTTTGCTCTTGCCAAGAAAGACCTAAGGAAAGTCCATCTCTGTCCTAGGAGCTCCCAGTCTCTTATACACATGACTTCAGAACTCACTGTAGGCAATAATGAAGGTGTTGGTGTTCAGGGAAGAGACAAACCTGTAAGGAGTGCAAGATCTTGGGAGGCTGAGGCAAGAGAATCACCTAAGCCCAGGAGTTTGAGGTTGCTGTGAGCTGTGCACTTTACTCAGGGCAATAGCTTGAGATTCTGTCTCAAAAAAAAAAGAGCACAACATCATGGAAGAGTAAGAGACTTCTTTCTGGAGTGATGGGAGTGATGGTTCTAGATTTCTTATATGGTACACTGGGAAAAGCAGCAGAGTTTGAGTCAAACAGAACTAACTTCAAGTCCTAGATCTACTTTTTAATGTTTTCCACAAATTATTTAGCTATTTTTGTGCACCTGTTTCCTTGTCTATGAAATGGGTACAATACTTTATATTTTGTAACAAGGTTGTGAAGGTCAAATAAGGTAATAGAATTTGCAAGTCTTCAGTACTATTTGGCCCATAGTAAACACTCATGTAAATATTTTTCTTGTTTAAGAGAGTCTTAAGCTATCACCCTGGATAGAGTGCTGTGGCATCATAGCTCACAGCAACTTCCAACTCTTGAGGTCAAGTGATCCTTTTGCCTCAGTTTTTTCTATTTTTAGTAGAGATGGGGGTCTCAATTTTTTGCTCAGGTTGGTCTCGAACTCCTGAGCTCAAGCATCCATCTGCCTTGGCCTCCCAGAGTGCTAGGATTACAGGCGTGAGCCACCGTGCTTGGCCCCCTCATGTAAATATTGATTCTCTTTCTATTTTCCTATAACCTGATAAGGAAGGGTGAGGTTTGGAAATAGCATGTAACTGGATTTTTAGAGACCATTTAGTCCGTTACATTTAATTAATTTCCTGGTGTCAGGATTTTAGCTAACACATTTTATACTTTGCATTTGTCCAAATCTTTCCGTTTCTCTACTTTATTTTTTTTTTTTTTCTCAAGACCATCTCTGGCTTTGTTGCCCAGGCTAGAGTACAGTGGTGTCATCACAGCTCACTGAAACCTCAAACTCCTTGGCTCAAGCCAATCCTCCTCCCTCAGCCTTTCAAGTATCTGAGACTACAGATGCATACCACCAAGCCTGACTATTTTTTTTTTCTTCAATAGCATCAATTATGTTAGGAGTATTTTTTTTTTGTTTGTTTGTTTTTTGTAGAGACAGAGTTTCACTTTATCGCCCTCAGTAGAGTGCCATGGCATCACACAGCTCACAGCAACCTCCAACTCCTGGGCCTAGGCAATTCTCCTGCCTCAGTCTCCGGAGTAGCTGGGACTGCAGGCGCCCGCCACAACACCCGGCTATTTTTTTGTTGCAGTTTAGCTGGGGCTGGGTTTGAACCCGCCACCCTTGGTATATGGGGCCGGCGCCCTGCTCACTGAGCCACAGGCGCCGCCCTAGGAGTATTTTTTTTTTTTTTTTTTAAGATGGGGGGTCTCGATATGTTGCTCAAGTTGGTCTCAAGTTCCTGGCCTCATGTAGTTTCCCCATCTCAGCCCCCCAAAATCCCAGTAGCTAGAATTATAGGAATGAGCTGCTGTGCCTGGCCTTTTATTTTATTTTGCTTTATTTTATCTTGATTGATTGATTGATTAAGACAGAGTCCTACTGGGCGGCGCCTGTGGCTCAGTCGGTGAGGCGCCGGCCCCATACCGAGGGCGGTGGGTTCAAACCCGGCCCCAGCCAAACTGCAACCAAAAAATAGCCGGGCGTTGTGGCGGGTGCCTGCAGTCCCAGCTACTCCGGGGACTGAGGCAGGAGAATTGCCTAGGCCCAGGAGTTGGAGGTTGCTGTGAGCTGTGTGATGCCACGGCACTCTACCGAGGGCGATAAAGTGAAACTCTGTCTCTACAAAAAAAAAAAAAAAAAAAAAGACAGAGTCCTACTGTCTTACACCAGGTCATTTTTTAACCCCCAAAAGAAACTTCCTATCTTCCCCTTCTCTTAGACCCTGGCAACCACTAATCTCTTTTCTGTATGGATTGCCTGTTCTGGACATTTGATATAAGTAGAATCATACAATATTTGACTTTTGTGCTGGGTTTTTTCACTTAGCATGGTGTGTAGCATGTCTTAGTGCTCCCTTTTTATAGTTGAATAATATTCCATTGCATGGGTATTACCACATTTTGTTTATTCATAAATCAGTTGATGGATATTTGGGTTGTTTTAACTTTTTAGCTATTGTGAATAATGCTACTGTGAACATTTATATTTGTGGATATGCTTTCTATTCTCTTGGGTTAATGCCTTCAATTGAAAATTGAAGTGAAATTGCTGGATTATACAGTAAGTCTGTGTTTTTAAGTATTTATTTATTTATTTATTTTGCAGTTTTGGGCCGGGGCCAGGTTTGAACCCATCACCAGTATATGGGGCCGGTGCCCTACTCCTTTGAGCCACAGGCACTGCCCTATTATCTTTTATTTTATTTTATTTTTTTTTTTTTGAGACAGTCTCACTATGTCACCCTTGGTAGAGTACTATGGTGTCACAGCTCACAGCAACCTCAAACTCTTGGGCTTAAACGAGTCTCTTGCCTCAGCCTCCCCAGTAGCTGGGACTACAGGCACCCACCACAACGCCCGGCTATTTTTTTGTTGTAATTGTTGTTTGGCAGGCCTGGGCTGGGTTCGAACGCGCCAGCTCCAGTGTCTGTGGCTAGTGCCCTAGCTGCTGAGCTACAGGCACTAAGCCTTGGAGGTTTTTTTTGAGATAGAGTCTCACTTTGTTACCCTTGGTAGAGTGCTGTAGTGTCACAGCTCTCAGCCACTTCAAACTCTTGGGCTCCAGGGATCCTCATGCCTCAGCCTCCCAAGAATCTGGGACTACAGGTGCCCGCCACAACACCTGGCTTTTATAGATGGGGTCTTGCTCTTGCTCAGGCTGGGCTCAAGCCTGTGAGCTCAACAGCAATCCATCCACCTCAGCCTACCAGAGTACTAGGATTACAGGTGTGAGCTACCGCTCACAGCCCTTAAGTTTTTTTTTTCTACCTGTCAAATGGTTTATTTCTGATTTAGTGTGTTAGTTTTTTTAATTTAATTTTTAAAAATAATTGAGGTGGGGCGGTGCCTGTAGCTCAGTGAGTAGGGCACTGGCCCCATATACCAGAGGTGGCGGGTTCATAACCAGCCCCGGCAAAAAAATAAATAAATAAACTGCAAAAAAAATAATAAAAATAAAGACAAATCCTCCTTTAAAAAATAAAATAAAATAAAATAATTGAGGTGAATTCTGCATAAGGTAAATTTTTACACTTTTAAAATGAACCATACAATGGCATTTAGTACATCACAGTGTGGTTTAACTACTATCTGTAGCCAGTTCCAAATATTTCTATCACTGCAAAGTGAAACCCCTTATCAACTAAGCAGTATTTCCCTCTTCCCCTCTTCCTCTAGCCACTGGTAACCACCAATCTGCAGTTGGTCTCCATGGATTTATTTATTCTTACATTTTTTTATAAAAGGAATCATACAGTATGCTATTTTTTGTGTTTTGCTTCTTCCACTTAGCGTGTTTTCAGGGTTTAGTGGGTTATAACATGTATCAGTACTTCATTCCTTTTTATGGACAAATAAAATTCCATTGTGTAGATATATTACAATTTTTTTTTTTTTTTTTTTTTTTTTGGTTTTTGGCCAGGGCTAGGTTTGAACCCGCCACCTCTGGCATATGGGACCGGCGCCCTACTCCTTGAGCCACAGGCGCCGCCCTATTACAATTTTTTTATCCATTCATTTGTTGGTGAACATTTGAGATGTTTCCATCTTTTGGCTATTGCGAATAGTGCTGCTGTGAATAAGCATGTACGCGGATCTATTTGAGTACCTATTTTCAGTTCTTTTGGGTAAATACCAAGGAGTATAATTGTGGGGTCATATGAGAACTTGGTGTTTAACCAAGTTCGTGTCAGTCAGGAACTTCCAAACTATTTTTCAAAGTGGCTGCCCCATTCTACATTCCTACAAGTATTATATAAGAAGGTTCCAATTTCTCCTCTCCACATCCTAGCCAATACTTATTTTCCTTTTAGTTTTTCTCCATTATAGCCATTCTGCAGGTACAAAGTAGTATCTCATTGTCATTTTGATATTCATTTCCCTAATGACTAATAATGTTGAGCACTTTTTCACTACTTATTGAACATTTATCTCTCCTTTCTTACATTCTTTTGGATTATTCCATTTTTCCTACCATACCAGCTTTGAAATTAAATTCTCTATTTCTAGGCCGGGCGAGGTGGCTCATACCTGTAATCCTAGCACTCTGGGAGGCCGAGGCCGGTGGATTGCTTGAGCTCATGAGTTTGAGACCAGCTTGAGCGAGAGCGAGATTCCATCTCTACTAAAAATAAAAATAAAAATAACAGGTAAGATGATTGCTCCAGCCCTAGTTGAAGGTTGCTGTGACCTATGATGCCATGGCACTTTACCCAAGGTGACAGCTTGAAACGTCTCAAAAAAAAAAAAAAAATTCTCTAGGGCGGCGCCTGTGGCTCAGTGATAGGGCGCCGGCCCCATATGCTGAGGGTGGCAGGTTCAGACCCAGCCCCGGCCAAACTGCAACAAAAAAATAGCCGGGCATTGTGGCGGGCGCCTGTAGTCCCAGCTGCTCGGGAGGCTGAGGCAAGAGAATCGTGTAAGCCCAAGAGTTAGAGGTTGCTGTGAGCTGTGTGACACCACGGCACTCTACCCGAGGGCGGTACAGTGAGACTCTGTCTCTACAAAAAAAAAAAAAAAAATTCTCTATTTCTATTATTATTTTAGTGCTCTCCTTAGAAATTACCACATTGATTCTTTTTTTTTTTTTTTTTCTTTTTTTTTTTTGTAGAGACAGAGTCTCCCTTTACCAAAGTGTCGTGCTAATCATACTTCACATCCATTCTTTTTTTTTTTTTTTTTTTTTTTTGTAGAGACAGAGTTTCACTTTATGACCCTTGGTAGAGTGTCATGGCATCATACAGCTCACAGCAACCTCCAACTCCTGGGCTTAAGCGATTCTCTTGCCTCAGCCTCCCGAGCAGCTGGGACTACAGGCGCCCGCCACAACGCCCGGCTATTTTTTGGTTGCAGTTCAGCCGGGGCCGGGTTTGAACCCGCCACCCTCGGTATATGGGGCCGGCGCCCTACCGACTGAGCCACAGGCGCCGCCCCCACATCCATTCTTAATTTACCAAAGTGTCATGCTAATCATACTTTTGGGTGTGTGTGTGTGTGTGTGTGTGTGTGTGTGTGTGTATGTGAGAGAGAGAAAGAGAGAGTCTTGCTCTGTCACCCATGCTGGAATACAGTGACACAATCATACCTCACTGTAATCTTGAAGTGCTGGGCTCAAATGATCCTCCTAATTCAGCTTCTCAAGTAGTTGGGACTACATGTGGATACCACCAAGTCTAGCTAATTTTTTTATTTGTTGTACAGAGTTTTGTTGTGTTGCCCAGACTGGTCTCAAAATCCTGGCCTAAAGCAATCCTCCTGGCTTGGCCTCTCAAAGTGCTGGGATTATGGGAGTAAGTCACAATGCTCAACCTAATCAATACCTTTTTTATTTTCCCTTTTTTTTTCTTGTTGTTGAGACAGAGTTCTACCCTATGCCCTGAGCAGAGTCCAATGACGTCATAGCTCACTGCAATCTTGGACTCAGGCTGTGGGCATCCTCCTTGGAGCCGCCGGGATTACAGGCACTCGCCGTGGTGCCCGGCTGGGTTTTTCCATTTTTTTTTTTTTCATGAGTCGGGGTCTTCTCTCATTCAGACAAGCCTCGAACTCCTGAGCT
The DNA here is from genome assembly GCF_027406575.1 of Nycticebus coucang. Taxonomy (NCBI): domain Eukaryota; kingdom Metazoa; phylum Chordata; class Mammalia; order Primates; family Lorisidae; genus Nycticebus; species Nycticebus coucang. Next base: position 64,648,664 of record NC_069793.1, on the reverse strand, counting down.
CAAGCAATCCTCTCATCTCAGCCTCCCACAGTGCTGGGATTACAGTTGTCAGCCACAGCGCCAGGCCTAATCAATACCTTTATAGCATTTCCTGAGATGGAAAGGAGAAGAGAGAACATTCCAGGCCAGATGAGCAAGCAAAGAGAAAGTGTAGATTCAAGAAAGAGCTAACTGGGCCCAGGAGGGCCAATTAGGACTTCATCCTAGAAGTGAAAGGGGAGCTAGAGAAAGTTCTGTACAACAAGGAAGATTTAGTTACTGTTTAAGTCAGAAAAGGGCTAGAGCAAGATGAGTGAGTCTGGGGTGGGTAGTTTAAAACCATCCAAGAAGGATGTCTTCATCATGAAAAGGATCTGTGAGGTTTGGTGCCTGTAGCTCAGCGGCCAGGGTGCCAGCCACATACACCGGGGCTGGCAAGTTCAAACCCAGCCTGGGCCTGCCAAACAACAATGACTACTACAACAAAAAAATAGCCAGGCATTATGGCAAGCACCTGTAGTCTCAGCTATGTGGGAGGCTGAGGCAAGAGAATCACTTAAGCCCAAGAGTTTGAGGTTGCTGTGAGCTGTGATGCCACAGCACTCTACCAAGGGTGACGTAATGAGACTCTGTCTCCAAAAAAGAAGAAGAAGAAGAAGTTAAGCTTCATAGAAGCAGGCAGTGTAACTATAATGTAAAATTTGTGGTGCTGAAGGAGTGCCAGATCATGAAGAATGTTGAATATAACACTAAGTGGCCAGGTACTGTGGCTCACGCCTTAATCCCAGCACTTGGAGGCGGAGGCAGGTGGGTTGCCTGAGCTCACAGGTTTGAGAACAGCCTGAGCCAAAGGGAGACCTCTTCTTTAAAAATAGCCTGGCATTGTGGCAGACGCCTATAGTCCCAGGTACTTGAGAGGCTGAGGCAAGAGAATCGCTTGAGCCCAAGAGTTTGAGGTTGCTATGAGCTATAACGCCATGGCATTCTACCAAGGACCATAAATTGACACTGTCTCAAAAAAAAAAAAAAAGAAAGAAAGAAAAAGAATATAACACTAAGGAATTTGCTCTTGATCCTAAAAACCTTGGGGAGTTGCTAACTAATTTCTTTGAGACTCAGCGCCTGTAGCTCAAGCGGCTAAGGCACCAGCCACGTACAACACAGCTGGCGGGTTCAAATCCAGCCCGGCCCTGCCAAACAAGGACAACTACAACCAAAAAATAGCTGGGCGTTGTGGCAGGCGCCTGTAGTCCCAGCTACTTGGGAGGCAGAGACAGGAGAATCGCTTGAGCCTAGGAGTTGGAGGTTGCTGTGAGCTGTGATGCCATGGCACTCTACCCAGGGTGACAGCTTGAGGCTCTGTCTCAAAAAAAAATTAGACTTCCTAGGCCATAAAGAGTGTTCAGAATGTGTTATTACCATGAAGATGTAAATAGGAAAGATGTGATGGTAACCGTGTCTACCTCAGAGATGAGGTGGTTCACTGGCTCATGCCTGTAATTCTAGCACTCTGGGAGTCCAAGACAAAAGGATCCCTTGAGCTCAGGAGTTGCAGACCAGCCTGAGCAAGAGTGAGACCTGTATCTACTAAAAAACTAGAAAAAATTAGCCAGTGTCTTGGCGGGCACCTTTAGTCCCAGCTACTCTGGAGGCTGAGGCAGGAAGATAGCTTGAAACTAGGAGGTTGAAGTTGGCTGACTAGGCTGACCCCACCACGCTCTACCCTGGGGCAACATAGTGAGTGACTCGGTCTAAAAAAAAAGATATTAAAAAAGAGGAATCTGGGTTCTTCCTCAGGTTTATGGATCAGACAGGGTCATGGAGGGAAGGAAACCTTAACAACTGTTTTCTGGAAATCAATCCTGTTCTTGCAGGGAGTGACCCAAGGCTGGGGACTGGAGAGTCTCTCCGGACAGGGCAGAGCGCCCTCTCCTGATTAAAGGTGTGAGCAGCACTGGGCCACAGTTTCTAGAGTGAGCCTCCCTGATCTTACTACCTTTCCCTTTGTTGAAAAGTCCCCAGAAAGTTTTGGAGAGCAAAATTTGGGGGAAGGGTGCCGACGTTGAGATAAAACTGCTTTAATGTTTCAGAAGGAGAGGCAGGATAATCCAGTGAGAATAGGTAGGGAGGCAGAGAGACCAGGGTCAGGGAATGAGAGAAATCAGGGCCTTGTTGAATTAATTTTATGTTCTTTCAACAGGTGATGGAACGCAGCTGAGAGGTAAGGTGACAAGGTGATTTATCTAACATGTTAAATCCAGATGTCCAGGGCTCATCCGCTGTCCTCACGCAGCTGAAATTGGTGAGGCAGACCAGGGATCGAGAGGCACGGCTTGAGGAGACACCACATTAAGGGGGAGAGCCAGGTATCTGGGTCCCTACAGAAGCAGGGAGGAGCCTACAAAGGATCCGGGCGCAGTTTCCTCCTTAAGTTCCGCCTCCAGCGCACCGGCCCCGCCCCTGCCGTTCCGATCGGACCCGCCCCCTGGAGCTAGACCCCCACTCCGGGCCTGGGTTCCCCCGCCCCCCAGGTTCTCTGGCTTCCGGCCTGCGCCGGCGTCCCGGTCACCACTACCTTGGTGAGTATAGGGCTGGGTATGCCAGATGGCCGCTTGGGCGAGTTTGGCCATGCGGTCCAGCCTCAGCAGGGCCGGACCCGAGTTCTGGGGGTCCTGGTGACTGCTCTCCTGTGGCAAAACTGCGTATTCCAGGAACTGCTACTCTCCAGACTTATTGAGCTAACCTCCCCTCTCCCCCCACCCCACGCCCCACGCCCCACATGGTGCTGGGTGAGCTGGGGTTGAGCCCTCCCTTTTTTGACTCAGCAGGGCTTCTCGATTATGATTCCTCTTAGGTGAAGTGGATGGGAGGAAGGGGGTGGAACCCTGTAGACTAGTTTCCAATCTTAGCACTGCCAGTTATTAGCCTGTGACCGTAAGTAAATATTTTTAGCCTTCCTGAGCTTCAGTTTTTTCATCTGTGAAATGGAAACATAACAGGCTGTAGCGCCTAGCTCATAGAATAAGAGTGAGGATTAAGAAACAATGTATGTATTCCTGTGCAGCATCTCAGCCCTGTAATTCCAGCACTTTGGGAGGCAGAACTGGAAGGATGGTTTGAGCCCAGGAGTTTCAGACCAGTCTGGTTAACATATTGAGACCCTACCTGTACTAAACATAGTAATAAAAAACAAATTAGCTGAAATTGGTGGTGCTTGAATTAGCTATAATCCTAGCTACTCAGGAGGCTGAGGTAGGAGCTTGAGCTCAGGAGTTTGATGTTGCAGAGAGCTACGATTGCTCTACTGTGCTCCAGAGACCCTATTTCTAAAAAAAAAAAAAAAAAAAAAAGCATGTATATCAAATGCTGAGCAGGGTGCTTAGTACTTCATAGCACCCAGTAAATGTGGATTTGGACTAGAGGCTCCAAAGATCTCTAGAGGCTTTGGTGATGAGGTAGGAATATTTCTGGGAAAGCAGTTTTAAGCTGAGTAGTACCAGTGAGAAAGAGTTGTTTGAGGGCTTAACAACTGCCCTTTAGGTAGTGAGTTCCCAGCCTTGAGGTGTGGAAGAGTAGAGTGACTAAGTGGGAGGAACCCTATAAGTAATGAAAGCCATCCTGTGGAAACAGGCTCTGAGTGTATAGGTGGCTTGCCTAAGGTCACACAGGTAAAAGGGAGCCCAGGCATACCTCTAAGAAATATAGCAGACTGTTCCTTGAACCTCCCCATCACCCCCAGCCTTGGGCAGTGCCTATTTATTCCCTGAAGATCTGGTCTTCAATTTGGGGATCCCAGTGGATCTGGGGGAGCAAGCTTCAGAAAAGGAGGTTGGGGGGGGGGGACTAGTGCTACTGCAACTTAAAAGTCTGGGTTTGAGCTAAGTGGGGAAAATGCTCCCCGTTTCGGGCTCTACGGGAGTTACTGTTTATTTAAAGATAGTATAGGGAATGTGTTTGATCTAGGAGGCTCACCATAGCCACTTGCAAGTCCCCAGGGATATCCCTGATTTCCCTACCCCCAAAAGGGAGAGAGGAACTTAAGCAGTGGGGCAGACTGCCTGATTGGGCCTGTAGGAGGGGAAGATAGTTGAGAATGTAGAGGTGTTATCTACCTGGCTTGTTCTAGAATGAGGGTGGAACTAGAGAGGAGAGTCATGAGGGTGGGGCCCTGAAGAGTTGGGACTTGATTTGAGTAGGTCTTTGAGCCCAGAAGGGCAAGTTCTTTCTGTATCTGGAGCCAGCCCTAACCTGGCAACAAGGAGCCTAAATTCCTGGGTATGGCTTTCTCTCAGACTCAGCATATAGTTTTGAGGAAGGAAAGATTTTCTCTCTCTGCATCTTGATTTTTCTATCTTTTCATTGGTAACAGGGATAACTGGCTCATCTATGTAGGATTTGGGTTTTCCTTTTCTTCTTCTATGGATAGACACCCCTTTTCCTCTCTCACTCCAGTCCTAACTTGACCTTTCTTCCCAGAGCTCTGATGCAGAGAGGAAGGGGTCAAGAAAGACCAAAGTTGCAGTGTGTTAGGTCTTTGTGGGCCCCACATCTTTCTATTGCCGGCTCTTCCATCTATTTGCTATATGACCCTGAGCAGATTTCTGCTTTAACTTCTCCATCTGGGGGTTAGGCTAGGATTGTTGGTGTATATTTAGCTATTACAATTCCTGTCCTTGTCTGGATGGGAAATCACAGTGCTCAGGAGCCCTCACCTAGTCACAGGAAGATAATGGGCTCTGGGAATCTTCCAGAAGCTGATAAAGCAGGTCTTTCTAGCAAACAGCAAACATAGGCTAACGCCAGGCCTGATTTTGCAAAGCCTTTCACCCTCAGAGCACGTGAGGCAGCAGGCGGGGATAAGCAGGCAGTCGAAGTTCTGTTTGCTTCTGTAGAATCTCTGCTCTGTGACTACACTGTGCAGACTCAGAGAGCACACAAAGCCTGGAAAGGGACTGAAGGTTCAGGCGGGCCCTAGGCAGTGAGAGCTGACAAGAAGCCCAGAAGCTTAGAGGCTGGGCCTGAGGCTCAAAGGCTTGGGGGAGGAGATGGTAGGTTTTAGGGTTGGTTCTTGAAACAAGGAGAGATCAGCACAGATTTGGTGCATTGTTTCTCTTTGATATTCAGGTGAAATATTGTCTTGGGATTCCGAGTCAGTCTTCTTCACCCAGGTTAGGAGCTATTCAAGTTTAGGTGACTTCCCTCTCAGACTCCTTATCCCATAGCACAGCTAAATTTAGGACTGATGACAAGGGCTGACTTCACCACTGAGTCCCAGCCCTGCTGCCTGAGGCCCTGACAGCATGCCACTCCATCCCTAGGTCTGACAAGATGTACCAGGTCCCACTGCCGCTGGACCGGGATGGGACCCTGGTCCGGCTCCGCTTCACCCTGGTGGCCCTGGTCACGGTCTGCTGTCCACTTGTCGCCTTCCTCTTCTGCATCCTCTGGTCCCTGCTCTTCCACTTCAAGGAGACAACGGCCACACACTGTGGGGTAGGCCTTAAGGGGCACTGATACCTCAATTTCAGGTCTATCTGGATCTTCTTTGTCTCCTGAATCTGTTTTAATAGAATTAGCCATGGGGCGGCCCCTGTGGCTCAAGGAGTAGGGCGCCAGTCCCATATGCCGGAGATGGCAAGTTCAAACCCAGCCCTGGCCAAAAACCAAAAAAAAAAAAAAAAAAATAGAATTAGCCAGCTCTCCAATGGGGTCCCTCAAACATACAGGACTGCTGAGGGGATGCCTGCAAATTGATGCTCCAAGGATATTATTTTCCCTCCACCTTCCATGAAGGTTCTAAGGGCTGGAGTCACTACATTGAGCAGCTCCAAAGCCTACAACCCAATTCTGAATTCATAGAGGAACAGATTCTGGAGTCCCAGGGTTTTCTGGAGGGTGGAGAAAGAACAGGATTGGGCTAGAGGGCATTTTAGACCTCTCGGTGTGGCACAGTGGGCATCCTGTCCCCTATGGGAATGTGTTTCTGTGTATGTGTGTGTGTGTGATTGTAAGGGACATGACAGTATAGAATGGCTTTGAGTGGGGAGTGTATATAAGCAAGACTGTATCTGTGCCTGTCTATATGGAGACCTGATTATGTACGTGTATATGTGTTGTGGTTTGGGCCCTATGCTCTATGAGGTTCTATAGATGATCATATCCCCTCGACAAGGATATGGGGTGCTAGGCCAGGAAGAAAGATGTGAGAGTTCTTGTGCTATGGGAGTAGCACTTGTGTTGACATCCATTGACTTTGTATTACCTGAGACACAGAGATTGAGCCATGGTTTTCCCACATCTAAAATAGTGTTGGCTTGGCGCCTGTGGCTCAAGCGGCTAAGGTGCCAGCCACATACATCTGAGCTGATGGGTTCGAATCCAGCCCGGCCCACCAAACAACAATGATGGCTGCAACCAAAAAAAATCGCTGGGCATTGTGGTGGGCACCTGTGGTCTCAGCTACTTGGGAGGCGGAGGCAGAAGAATCGCTTGAGCCCAGGAGTTGGAGGTTGCCGTGAGCAGTGATGCCAGGGCAAAAAATAATAATAAATAATAAATAAATAAAATAGTATTAATAATCCTGATTTACTTCTTCCCAGGACTAGTGTAGATCTCTAGATCGAGGAAGGGTGGGATGGTGGTTTGGGGAATATGAAGGGTGAGGAACAGAAGGAAGAGGGGGAAGAAGAAATTTTCAGGTTGGAGGACAGGTAGGAGATGGAGTTCAGCTAAGGGCTCTAGGTGGAGAAGAAGCAGGGCCTGGACATGGACCGTTGGACTAGCCTCAGAGAGAACTCTCAAGGCCCCCAACCAGTGGATCCCCCCTTCCTATAAAGAACATCTGCTCCAGAGAAAGGGCTAGGACTAGCAGTGGGGGCTGGCTGAGAGTAAGGAATGGGGGCCCACTTCTTTTATTTATAGGACTTGAAGTTTCCCCTCTTCCTGATTTGTAAGTGGGTAGACAAAGGCCTTTTTTTTTTTTTTTTTTTTTGCAGTTTTTGGCTGGGGCTGGGTTTGAACCTGCCACCTCTGGCATATGGGGCCGGTACCCTACTCCGTTGAGCTACAGGCACCACTCCCTTTATTTATTTATTTATTTTTTGACAAAGGCCTTGAGGTGTGGTACCCAGTTTGGTAAAACCTGGGGCTGAAAGCCAGCAGAAGAAACCACTAGAAGAAAAGGGGTGACCAGGTGATTGGAGGGGGACTATCACCTTTTCCTGACCTTGTGCTTACCTCCGATAAGGCATCAGATTTTTTTTTTTTTATTTTGTCGCAAAGTTTAAAGATGGTGAGACCAGTCATTCTTTGGAGGCCTTAGTTCCTTTTTTTTTTTTTGAGACAGAGTCTCAAGTTGTCACCCTGGGTAGAGTGCTGTGGCATCACAGCTCACAGCAACCTCCAACTCTTGGGCATAAGCGGTTCTTTTGCCTCAGCCTCCCAAGTAGCTGGGACTATAGGTGCCCACCACAACGCCTGGCTATTTTTTGGTTGTAGCCATCATTGTTGTTTGGCAGGCCCGGGCTGGATTCGAACCTGTCAGCTCTGGTGTATGTGGCTGGCGCCTTAGCTGCTTAAGGTACAGGTGCTGAGCCAGTCCCTTTTTTTTTTTTTCTGAGAAAGAGTCTCACTTTGTCGCTCACAGCAACTTCAAACTCTTGGGCTCAAACAATCCTCTTGCCTCAGCCTCCCAAGTAGCTGGGACTGGACTACGCATCTACCACAATGCCTGGCTATTTTTAGAGACAGGGTCTTGCTCTAGCTCAGGCTGGTCTCGAACTCCTGAGTTCAGGCAGTTCACCTGCCTCAGCCTCCCAGAGTGCTAGGATTACAGATGTGAGCCACCACTCCTGGCCAAGGCATCAGATTTTGCTCTTCATCCTGCAAAACCCTGCCCAAGCGTCTTCTCTGAAAGCCTTCCCTATACTCCTGGGGCCAACTTAATCACTCCCTTGTCTGGGTATTGAAACTTCCTCTGTTATCTCTCATATAGTTCTATCATATCATATTTGTATCTGTCTGCTCTACCAGACTAAGATCTCCTTGAGGGTAGCCACTGCATCTGAAATAGAAGTACTATTTGTTGGGCCAGGTGCGGTGGCTCATGCCTGTAATCCTAGCACTCTAGGAGGCCTAGGCAGGAGGATTGCTTGAGCTCAGGAGTTCAAGATCAGCCTGAGCAAGAGCAAGACCCTGTCTCTATTAAAAATAGAAAAACTAGCCAGGTGTTGTGGCAGTTGCCTGCAGTCCCAGCTACTTAGGAGGCAGAGGCAAGAGGATTGCATGAACCCAGGAATTTGAAGTTACTGTGAGCTATGATGCTACGGCACTCTAGCCAGGGGCAGAAGAGTGAGACTCTGTCTCAAAAAAATTTAAATAAATAAATGGAAAATTAGCAGATGTTGTAGAGGGCACCTCTTATACTAGATACTTGGGAGGCTGAGGTAAGAGTATCGCTTGAGGGCTGCGCCTGTGGCTCAGTGAGTAGGGCGCTGGCCCCATATGCCGAGGGTGGTGGGTTCAAACCCAGCCCGGCCAAACTGCAACAAAAAAATATGCGGGTGCTGTGGTGGGCGCCTGTAGTCCCAGCTACTCGGGAGGCTGAGGCAAGAGAATCGCTTAAGCCCAGGAGCTGGAGGTTGCTGTGAGCTGTGTGATGCCACGGCACTCTACCAAGGGCCATAAAGTGAGACTCTGTTTCTACGAAAAAAAAAAAAAAAAAGAGTATCGCTTGAGCCCAGGAGTCTGAGGTTACAGTGAGCTATCATGATACCATTGCTCTCTACCCAGGGTGACAATGAGACAAAAAAAAAATACAGCCTAGCACCTGTGGCTCAAGCGGCTAAGGTGCCAGCCACATACACCTGAGCTGGTGGGTTTGAATCCAGCCCGGACCTGCCAAACAACAATGACAACTACAACCAAAAAATAGCTGGGTATTGTAATGGGCGCCTGTAGTCCCAGCTACTTGGAAGGTGAGGCAGGAGAATTGCTTGAGCTCCTCCAAACCTTGAGGAGTTGGAGGTTGCTGTGAGCTGTGATGCCATGCTTAAAGTTCTGTCTCAAAAAAAAAAATTAGGGTGGCACCTGTAGCTCAAAGGAGTAAGGTGCTGGCCCTATCTATATACCGGAGGTGGCAACCTGGCCCTGGCAAAAAACTGCAAAAAAGAAAAAGAAAGTATTTGTTGAATAAATGAATAGGATTTCCTAGCTCAGTGCCCTAAGGGAAGGAAGGTATTGTGTAAGGCGTAAATAGTCCAGACAAAATTATGATTGTTTGGCATATGGAGTTAAACAGACTATGCTGTTTGCACTTCCCCTGTGTCTGGCTCCAATGTCTAATGGGGTCAATAACCTCAGCACATTTTGCACACCTATTATCCATTCTTGGCATACCAGTTAGGGAACTAAGGCGCATATAGTTAGTGGAGGTGTACCTGGCCTCTCTGGAGCAGTGGGCCTAGTGACCTGAGGGTATTTTGAACACACTCCTTGGGATGACCCTGTTGGATCTACCTGGGTAAATGCACCCAGAGTATTCCAGTAATAGCCAACTCTAGGAATAAAAGAAGCAACCTAGGCCAGCCATGGTGGCTAACTCCTGTAATCCTAGCACTCTAAGAGGCCAAGAAGGATGGGTTGCTTGGGCTCAGGATTTCAAGATCAGCCTGAGCAAGCATGAGACCCCGTCTCTAAAAAATAGGTGTTTGGCAGGCATTTGAGGATTTCTTGAGCCCAAGAGTTTGACGCCACAGCACTCTACCCAGGGTGACAAAGTGAGACTGTGTCTCAAAAAAAAAAAAAAAAGAAAGGAAAGAAAAGGCTGGTTATGGTGCTGACCACGTACACCGAGGGCCAGCTAAATAACTGCAACAGAAAAATGGCTGGGCGTTGTGGCAGGTGCCTATCGTCCCAGCTACTTGGGAGGCTGAGGCAAGAGAATTACTTAAGCCTGAGAGTTTGAGGTTGCTGTGAGCTGTGACACCATGACAGTCTGCTGAGGGTGACATAGTGAGACTCTGTCTCAAAAAAAAAGAAAGAAAAGAAGAAAGCGAGACGCCCATCGCTACTAAAAATAGAAAATAGAAAATAGAAATTATGGTGGGTGCCCATAGTCCTAGCTACTGGCAAGGCCGAGGTAGGAGGATCCCTTGAGTCCAAGAGTGCATTTGCTGTGACCTACAGTGATGCCACAGCACTCTACCCTAGGTGACAGTGAGACTGTGTCTCAAAAAAAAAAAAAAAGGCAACCTAATCCAGCCCATCTATAATTTGTAGCTTTGCCTCTGCTTGCACATCCTCAGTGGGTTCCTCCCTCCCTAGGTAGCCTATTCTAAGGAAGCTTAATAATTAACAATTAGGAAGTTATTTCTTATGGTGAGCATATACTTACTTTCTGGTGGGGCTCTGGTTCCTTCAGACACCCCTCCCAGGACATGGTCTCCAGGTTCCTGCCTACCTTGAATTTGCCCTTGGACTTGGCCCAGTTAGCCACTTTCTCTCTATTCTGAGCTTTAATCTGGGTATAGGACTCTAGGTGGCAAATGGCACTATTTCTGTTGATATAGCCTGAGCTGCCATTAGCTGTTTCTGCATGAGTATAGGCTAGAAACTGATATCTCATATTAAGGCCTGTCCTGATCTCTTTTGGATCCTGATTCTAGTACCATAATATTACCCAGATTACCCAGTTGTCCAAGGAGGCCCAAGAAACATATTCAGGCCCTCTTTTACAAAAAAGGGCCAGATACCATTCTGCCTTCTCTTGATTCCTATAAATCTGACTATATGCCTAGATGCAACCCTCAGAAAGACCCCTACCCCAACTCCTGGTGAGGAAGGTGCTTTACTACTTACTCTCTTGCTCTGTAGGGCTGACCTTAGCTACTATCACTTCTTAACTTTGCAGAATGTTCCAGGATTTATGATGTGGCCTTGTTGATCCTGGAAGGCTATGTGCTTGGATAGGCATGGAGAATTGGGCATTGTGGGCGGAGGGCAGGCCCTGAGGAGTTAGGGGTGGGACCCTCTAGGCTTAGAACAGTCTCAGTCTGGCAGGAGCCCTCAACCCAAGTCTCGGACTCTTCAGCACCCAGTGTGAGTGTTTCTTAGCCCCCAACCCATCCTTGATGCTAAGCTGGGGTCTCCTTGATGGAGGGAAGTATGAGTCCCAAGGGGAGGTTTGATCCTAGATCTTTTAATACTAAGCCATCTCTGTATGCCTCTGCTTGCTGCAAAAGGGAGTCCAGCTTAAGGGGTCATAATGGTTGTGGCAGTATGGGTTAGGAAGGAGTTCTCTGTTATAGGTGAGAAGGGAGTGGAAGAAGCTCAGCTCAGCTCTGCTCTGGTTGAGTCTAGGTCTGATCTGGACAGAAGCTTCCAGAGTCTGGCCCGGACAGCAGGCTCAAATTGAGTGCAGAATGTTCCCATGACCCTCAGATTCCCTCAAACCTTGAACTGAGTGACACTGGGTCTCCTCAGAGGGGAAGGAAGTGGGGGTCTGGGCTTCTCTAGGGACCCTGATATTTTGGGATCAAGATACTGTTGGCCTGAGGCTTGGATCATTCAGAGCCTGGGGGTGGAATGGCTGGCAACCTGTGGCCTCATCAAAATTGGTTTCAGGGCATTTCTACTGTTCCTAGTTGAACTTGGGTGAGGAGCAGGAATGTGGTCAGACAGGGTCAGTGGGAGGGCTTCAACCAGTTTGAGCCAAGGGTCCTTTGTCTAGATTATTTGGCTGAAGGAAGCCTTAACTTAGAGCCTCAAATTGTCAGGTAGCAAGAGGCCTTCTCCTGGTGTTTGAGGTCAAGGCTTCAGTTTCTCCTTCTGTGGAATAGGAATAATAACCTTTCTACTGGCTTGGTGCCTATAGCTAAGGTTAAGGCGCCAGCCACATACATGGAAGTTGGTGGGTTCGAACCTGTCCTAGGCCTGCTAAACAACAGTGACAACTGCAACAAAAAAATAGCCGAGCATTGTGGGCGGTCGCCTGTAGTCTCAGCTACTTGGGAGGCTGAGGAAAGAGAATTGCTTAAGCCCAAGAATTTGAGGTTACTGTGAGCTGTGATGCCACAGCACTCTACCAAGGGTGAATAGTAAGACTCTGTCTCAAAAAAATAAAATAACCTTTCTACTATTGATCCTTCTCAGTGGTTATGAGGGTTGAGAGTGAGGTAGACCACCAAACCTCCCATGTGTAGGTACTGGTGACCTCTATTCTCCAAGCTCTTGAGGATGTGGACCTACTATATTAGTATGCCAAGGGGTTTCCTAAGAGCTGGCCTTTCCTGTTTTTGCTGTGCCTCCTTCTGTGTACTGTCTTCCTTTTTTACCCTGTGCCTTTCTTCCCTTTCTGCTCTGGCTCTTTTTTATACCCTGGAGAGCCAGCTCTGGAAAAGTCCCTACTTTCCCAGGTCCAGGTATCCCACCAGGCCCAAGTTGTGTCCCTTGCCCTGCTTGGGCCACTCCCTACAGGATGTTCTCTGCGGCCTCCCAGCCCTTGGACCCCGATGGAACTGTGTTCCGGCTCCGCTTCACAGCCATGGTCTGGTGGGTCATCACTTTCCCCGTGTTCGGCTTCTTCTTCTGCATCATCTGGTCCCTGGTGTTCCACTTTGAGTACACGGTGGCCACTGACTGTGGGGTGAGTGCCAGGCTCCCCAGCACCTGGGTCAGGGCTAGGTCAGGAGATGGCGATAAGGGTGGAATCAGAGAGTGGAGAGAAGGTTGAAGGTAGGAGAGAGGACAAAATGGGAGGGAGGTGCAAGTCCAAGTTAGGGAGACTATAGAGGGAGAGAGACAGAGAGTAGAATTATAGTCCTTTTGGAGTTGGAAGAGGATTATAAAACAAGGAGCAGGAGAAGTGGGTGATGGGAAGGGAAGGGATTAGAATGGGCAGGAGAGATCATGAAAGGGAGAAGGAGGCTGAAGAAAGACTAGAATTGAGGGCGGCGCCTGTGGCTCAGTGAGTAGGGCGCCAGCCCCATATGCTGAGGGTGGCAGGTTCAAACTCAGCCCCGGCCAAACTGCAACAAAAAAAATAGCCGGGCGTTGTGGCGGGTGCCTGTAGTCCCAGCTGCTTAGGAGGCTGAGGCAAGAGAATCGCGTAAGCCCAAGAGTTAGAGGTTGCTGTGAGCCGTGTGACGCCACGGCACTCTACCAAGGGCGGTACAGTGAGACTCTGTCTCTATAAAAAAAAAAAAAAAAAAAACTAGAATTGAAAATGAAGCCAGGGGGTAGCGCCTGTGGCTCAAAGGAGTAAGGCGCTGGCCCCATATGCTGGAGGTGGTGGGTTCAAACTTAGCCCTGGCCAAAAACTGCAAAAAAAAAAGAAAGAAAAGAAAATGAAGCCAGGATTAGCTGCGAGTTGTGGTGGCTACCTATAGTCCCAGCTACTTGGGAGGCTGAGGCACGAGTATCGCTTGAGCCCAGGAGTTTGAGGTTGCCATGAGGTAGGCTGATGCCATGGTACTCTAGGCTGGGGCAAGAGAGTGAGACTCTTGTCTCCAAAATGAAAGAAAAAGGAGAAGCCAGTACTGAAGAGAAGCCAGGATCCCAGATCAGGGCTAAGGATCCTTCATAGTCAGTTCCCTTAAAGCCACCAAAGCCACCTGCTACGTCTCCTGGCAGGTGGCTTTGGTGGCTTTAAGGGAAGTGACTGGAGGATCCTTAGCCCTGATCTGGGATCCTTGAGCTTTGTTGTTTCCACTGACAGCCCCAGGCTTCACAACATGTATCTATTCAGGGCTCTGCCAGCCAGACATGGATGGACTTCCTGTCTCCCAGACCAGTCCTATGTGCCCTGTGTGGTAGAGGTTCTGTGACAGGGAATTGGATATGGGCTTGTCCTTAGCATCTCCTTCCTGCAAGAGTTAGTCCTTAGACACAGATAGTATAACACAGTGAGTTGGAATTCCTATTATGATAAAAGGAAGTATAGAGACTAGGGTTCAGAGGAAGCTGCACTAAACGAGCTTAGACATTGGAGAAGACTTTCTTCTTGGAGGAGGGGGCATTATTACTCTGAGGGTGAAGAAAAATCTTTGTGAATGCCAGGCTGATGACTTCGGATTTTAGCCAGAGGGTAATGGGGAGCTTTGGAAAAATTTTAAGCAGTAGAGAGACATGGTCAGATTTGTGCTTTAGAAGATCATTCTGGTTCCTGAATTAAGATCTAAGGACAGGGGCAAGAGTAGGAAGGCCAGTGAAGAAGCTAGTACAAGAAGCTAGTACAATAGTTACTGAGGAAACCAGAGCTAAGACGGGGACTATGAGTATCAATAGAGAGGAGGAGATGGAGTCTAGAGAGGAGTAGCAAGTAGGATTGATGGGAATTGAAGTTTTTTGTCCAGTTAGCAAGGGGCAGGGGACACTAAGCTAGACAGAGAAAGTTATCTGTAATTTAGTAGGACTTTTACCTGAGGCTAAATGATTTACCTAATGGTGACATATGAAGTGCTATAGTAGCGGAATTTTTGGAACCCTTCCTTTATACCATTTGAGTTTCTGATCTACTGTCCTGTTGGAAAGGGTTCACTTACCCATCTTTCAGTCCCCTTAGCTCTGGGCTTATGGGGAAGTTTGGGGTGAGCTGTGTACATGGTCTCTGATAGCTCCTGATGTTGCTTGCTGCTGGCACAACCAGTGAATGGGGAACTTATGTGCTGGAGATGAGACTGAGGGTAGGAGTATATGATCTGAGTGTGTGTGGGTGTGTGTGTACATGTGTGTACATATGATGGAAGAAATAGTCCCTGCTCTTAGAATCCTGCCTCTTCTTCTAATGTGAAAGGAGCTTGTGAAGACAAGACCAACAGCCTGTCTCTTTCTTTCTCCTGAGGCCTCCCCAAGACTCTGTATCATTTCTACCTGATACCTGTTCCCAACATGGGTCAGAGTCCAGGGTCCTTGGATGCTTTTGGCTTGCCCAGTCAAGCTTTAACTGCTGGTCCTATTCCCCTTAAAGTAGTTGAGATTGGGGAGAACTTTTCAGAATGAATATTCCAGGTCGTGGAAGCAACACTCTCACTAACCTAACTCAAGGGAACAGAGAGGCAGGAAAATTAAGTAAGGAGACTTAGAGGTCTCTGAGGAGTCTGTGAAGATACAGTTCCTACTTCTCAACTATAAGCAGGCCTTCTCATGCTCAATGGCCATGTAGTTCACAGCCTCTTTGCAGGCTTTTCAGGGAAATGTATCTTTTGAAAGCTATTACTTACTATACCTACTGTATGCCAGACACTGCAGATGCCTTACATATTTAGAATTCATAATCATACTGCAAGGTAGATAGTATATATGCATTTTACCAATGAAGAAGTTGGAGCTCAGAAAGGTAAAGTGACTTGCTCAAGGTCACCCACCCATCTAATAAAGGCCAAGCTAGAATGCAGACTCCACTTGGTGCAGTCCCAAAGCCTGCCTGCTGGATCTTCACTGATTACTTACTGATTACACTGAGTTTGGTCTCAAGCTATGACATTTCAAGCTATAGCCTTAAGAGTAGCATATTTTCTCCTAGAGCTCTGTACTGAGCCTCCTCTGATAGTGATGTGGGGAAGCCATCTCCTTTTTATGGAGTCTCTGGGGCCCTGGGTTGTCCTGCTCCTGGCTTACCCCTGTCCTGTGAACAGCCTCCAACATTGCCCACCTTTCTAGCAGTCTGGAGATCCAAACAGCATTTCCATTGGAAGAAAGGAAAGGATCTTGCTTAACTCTCTTTCTGAAACTGATCCCTCTATAATTAGAACAGGGTCATTCCCTTTGCTCGGTCGCTGAGCTCTGGCAGAGCCCTGGCCTTGTTAAGGGTCTAAAAAAGTTGATGGAAAGTGTAGGCAATGGACTGGTAGATGCTACAGTTGTGGAATATTTTTAAAATGCAGATTCTCAGGTTCCAGGCCTGCATTTTCACACAGGCCCCTAGTGAGTTGTATGTACTATTAAAGTTGTGAAGCGCTATTCTAGCATAGAGTCTAAGAGATCCTCCCCCTGTCCCTAGCTTTCCTGTCCCCATCTAAACATTCATTCATTTCCCCATCTTCTCACCCCATACAAGCAACATACCAGCCCTTCTAGCTGTGTAAGTATTATCTCTTTCTTTCTCCACCTTAAGAAGTGAGGCTAGGGTGGCATCTGTGGCTCAGTAGGTAGAGCACCGGACCCATATACTGAGGGTGGTAGCTTTGAACCCGGCCCAGCCAGCTGAAACAGCAATGGCAGCTGCAACAACAAAAATAAAATAGCCGGGTCTTATGGCTTGGGAGTAATCCAGTTACTTGGGAGGTAAAGGCAAGAGAATCGCTTAAGCCCTGGAGTTGGAGGTTGCTGTGAGCTGTGATGCCATAGCACTCTACCGAGGGTGACAGAGACTCTGCCTCCAAAAAAAAAAAAAAAAAGTGAGGCTTTACCTCCTTAAGGAATGAGAAATTCCAGGCAGAGAAAAATGGTTGGAGGAGTCACAAAGAACAGGGTCATTTTCTTAGATTACACCAGGTTAGGAGCAACCACTTTTCTGAAACATGATCAGGGTAGTAGTACCCTTTTGGCCCAGCTCTCACAGCACCCTCTTTTGTTTTGGCCCACCTACTCAGAGGAATGAGTGGAGCTGGGAGCAGTCAGAGGAATGTCTCAGCTGCGTAGTGAATCTAGCACTGTTCCAAGGAATCTCAGATGGTCTGTGACTCATCTCTGTCCTCAGGACTGTATCTGGGGTCCTAGAACCCTGAAACTCATGCAGGTTCTTATGTGAGGCAACTCTCAACTGTGGGCATAGAGAGCATGTGAATCCATCTATACACTGCTCAAACATGTGCCCATTTCAAACACGTGGGGGAAGATGGAAAAGATCTCACTATGCCCCTGCACAAATCTCAGGCTTGCTGGGGAATTAGGACTGGGACCTGGAAGGGGAGGTTTTCTGGGGGAGCTCTGGGGTCACCTGAAGGAGGACTTTCTGGAGGGGGAGAGGCTACAGCAGAGCCTTCTGAGGGCAGGGGTGATTTTGGTAGATGAAGAGGAGGCTCTCCAGGTGGGCAGGGCCAGCAGAGGCAGATGCCCAGACAGGTCACAAAACTCTGTAGGTACCCAATTACCTGCCCTCGGTGAGCTCTGCCATCGGCGGGGAGGTGCCCCAGCGCTACGTGTGGCGTTTCTGCATCGGCCTGCACTCAGCACCTCGCTTCTTGGTGGCCTTCGCCTACTGGAACCACTACCTCAGCTGCGCCTCGCCATCTCCCTGCTACCGCCCACTTTGCCGCCTCAACTTCGGCCTCAACGTTGTCGAGAACCTGGCACTGCTAGTGCTCACCTATGTCTCCTCCTCCGAAGACTTCAGTGGGTGCTTAGAGGAGGGGGTGTGGGGAAGGCCTCTGGGAGGGGATTGCCCCGCCTCTTCCCATACTTCCTTCATAGGTGTGCAGGCACTCTGCCATGCGCACTCCCAATCCTCCTTTTCCTCCAGCTGTCCACGAAAATGCTTTCATTGTGTTCATTGGCTCATCCCTCAGCCACATGCTCCTCACCTGCATTCTCTGGAGGCTGACCAAGAAGCACACAGTAAGTCAGGAGGTACGGTCTATCCCTAGTGGGGCTCCAGGTGGCACAGAAGAAAATACAGGACATCTGTCCTCAGGATGTGGGTAATGGTGAGGTGGGAACTGGAATTCTAATGGCAACCCTGGCAACAGGGGTGCTGGGGTTGGGCTGGGCCTTGACAACAGTGGAGAGAGATTGGTTAGGATCTAGGACTGTGTTTGGGTCCTAGCATGGAAGAATAGAAGAGATGGAGGTTCCAAATGGGTGTAGAAAGTAGAAGCACCCAGGCTACAGTGGTTTAGGAGTAGTGTCAAGGATTATGTCTGTAATAATTCCAGTACCTTCCCCCCATGGCAGGCCTTTACTGGAGATTTAGGGCTGGTGGGTGGCTCCAGGTAACTTTCCTACTCCATCCCTCTGGAGTGGGAGGGGCAGGGATACCACTGCTCCTTGGCCTCATCTCTCCCCCAAATGAGAGAAGTGAACTTGTTCATCATTCCTGCTGCCCCTGCCTGTGCTCCCTTCTGTGACCACTAGTGGGAACCAAGGGAAGTTAAGGCCCAGCCCTTAGGAGCAGGGGCTAAAACGGGAGGCCAGACACAGAACCAGCAAGCTGCAGAGTGATTAGACAGCCTATCCCCTAGGATCGAAAGTCCTACAGCTGGAAACAGCGACTCTTCATTATCAACTTCATCTCCTTCTTCTCGGCGCTGGCTGTCTACTTTCGGCACAACATGTATTGTGAGGCTGGAGGTGAGGCCAAGACAGATCCGTATGTGGTCATAAGTTGATATGGGGCAATTTCCATTGTTTCTCCTGTGGTAGACTAGTGGTGTGGTGGTTTATGAAGAGGCCCCTGAGAACAGGTAATGGGAGCTTCACTATGCCCTGTTCCTTGTGTCCTCACAACAGTGTACACCATCTTTGCCATCCTGGAGTACACTGTTGTCCTAACCAACATGGCGTTCCACATGACGGCCTGGTGGGACTTCGGGAACAAAGAGCTGCTTATAACCTCTCAGCCTGAGGAAAAGCGATTCTGAACCCTCTCCCCTGCTGTGGAGGAGGCAGCCCAGTGCCCAGAAGCAAGAAATAAGAAACAGCTCTGGCCTTCCCCACCCTGTGTCCTCTCTGGGCCCTACTGAAGATTGGGGAGGGGGAAAAAGGAAGAAAGGGGATAGGCCAAGGCTGACGCCAGTGCTGCTGACTGCTCCTGCCCACCCTTCACAAGAGCACAAGGGCTCTCAAGCATCGTTACCCTTACCTGAGAGTTCTCAAGAAGCTGAGCTGACAGGAGAGCTCCACCATTTGGTGCTAAAAAGCCCTGAGGTTCATGACCACAATCCAGTTCTTGGCCTTTACATAGCCACCTTTCACTGAGGTCAGGAACCGCTGAGCAGTGGCTGCTAACTGAATACTGCAGCCATTTCTCAATGGGGTGATTTACTTGACTGATATATCTAATGATCTCCTGTGCACATCCAGGCCTGTGGCCATAGTCCCCTGCTGTTTCCCAGGTGTTCTGGTCCTAACTTTACCTCTTTGATTTGGCATATGTCTTAGGGTATGCACCCTACCCTATCTGAGCTTCAGTGTGTCCATGTGTATGATGGGGGGGTGGGTGTGCTGTATGATTTCCAAAGGCTCTGCCAGTGTGATTCTGATGTCATCCCTTGGAGGTGGTGTTCTGTACCCTAAAGGATGACCTGTTCCAGAGAAGTACCAACACAGCATGTACTTCCCTTCCCTTCTGAAATTTCTAGTTTATGGATGCTCCCTCCTTTATAAAAGTATGAGGTGGAAAGGTCAGTGGCCCAGATTTCTACCCCAAAATGGGCCTCCCTAGAATTCCTCCATCTTCCTTACTACCCCAGATCCTAAGCTCTTTTGGTTGTACATTTTAAAAGAAAATAAATTTTTTCTTTTCTTTTTTTTTTTCCATTAGTTTGGGCAAGGCTTGCTGGTCTTGGGGCTTATTTCCTGGTTTGGTAAGAACTGAGTGACGAAGGGGCTCCAAAATGGAGGAAATAAGTCCATGGCAGGTTATGATTCCAAGAGGCAATCTCCTGAGTCCTGGAGTCTCCTAAGGCTGATTGAAGCTTCCACTTTGATGAGCTATCTTTATGACTTCAAGCCTGGAAGCTAGAATAACTAAGTCTTCAGTTGAGGCAAAGGCCTAGGTTCTAGCCCTAACTCTTACCAGTAAAAATCTGTCTTTTTGAGAGTATAACGGTACAGCTCTCAGGTGCATAGCTGAGACTACCTCCCTTCAGGCTAATGATTTTCAGCCTCTCCCTTCCTGAGTCCTAGATGGGGAACTCTTCCTGCAAGCTTTGTATCCTGTCCACTACAGCATCTGCATCTGGGTCCCAGAGCAAGAGTGGCCCCCCAAGGGAGCCCAGAGCTTTGTTAGAGAAATTGGGGGGTGGTGATAGGGGACCACAATGAAGTCTATTGTCTCCTATCCCCTATTAGAGGAAACAAAAGGCTCCCAGTCTCTAGGGAACCCTAGCCCATGCCCACCCCCTAATGCCCAGCACACAGGGAGGAGCCGGGGCCACTGGAGATAGGTTTTATTGATGCTGATGGGGGTAGGAAAGGCCCCCAGGAGCATGAGAGCTGAGTCAGGCAGCGGATGCATATGGCCTGGGCACATTGGAGCAGGTTAGGGCACATTCATCTTCTCAGGATTCTGTGGCTCCTTCCTTGGGGGAAGGAAGAGAGCCTCTTGGGAGCACAATTTCATGAGCAGTGAGGGCAGAGGTTAGAGATGGCTAAGAGCCCCTAACCTGAGAGGAAGCACCACGATAGGCAGCAACAACTGTGTGGAAAGCTAGATGAACTGGTCAATAGCAGAAAACGGGGAAAGGGGCACTGGCTTGGACTCTTGAGGCAGGGTCCAATCTTGGCTTGGGGTGTACTCATGAGAATTCCTGATGTTCCCAAGCAGAGTGGGACAGAGCCCAAAGCCCCTTTCTCTGCATGCCTCCTTAAGGAGAAAAAGGCATTCAGAGAAGAAGGCATCCTGGGAGCCCCCTGGAAAGGGGTGCCAGAATTAGTCCTTAAGGCACAGCTGGGGACAAATAAGGCGCCAAGGCACAACTGGTGGGAGAGGGCAGGGGCAGCCTCCAAGCTGAGTGCCAGGGTCACAAGAGGACGCAGGACCGCCCACGCTTGACCGGCGTGGGGTTGAGCACAGCCCGGACAGCCTCAGCAAACACTTCCTTGACGCCATCCTGCTGCAGGGCTGAGCACTCGAGGTAGCGCACAGCGTGGATCTGCTTCGCCAGTGCCTGGCCCTGCTGTGGTGTGATGGGTGCTTGACCCTGCTCCTTGAGGCGTCGTAGGGTGTCAGGCTGGGCTCTCAGGTCCTTCTTGGTGCCCACCAGGAGGATGGGCACATCGGGACAGTGGTGGCACACCTCTGGATGCCACTTGTGCCGCACATTCTCGTAGGAGGGCGGACTGGCAATGGAGAAACAGATGACAAAGACGTTGGTCTGAGGGTATGAAAGTGTGCGAAGGCGGTCATACTCCTCCTGGCCCGCCGTGTCCCACAGGTTCAGGTTCACTGTGCGCCCATCAACCGCACTCTGGGCACTGTAATTGTCGAACACTGTGGGAATGTACTCCTTGGGAAAGGCGTTGGTTGTGTAGCAGATAAGCAGGCACGTCTTGCCCACAGCCCCATCGCCCACCACTACACACTTGATGCTCTGCATTGTGGATGAAACTGCTATAATGGAGGCAGGGCCTCCTCCCTCTTCTGGGCCCCTCTGGATGCAGTGACCTGTGGGAAACACTTGGTTAGGGAGGCCACTACCCATTGAGAAGAAAGGATGGGGACACACTGAGGGAAACTAGCTCCTGTTCCCTTAAGTTGGCATCATTCTGAAGTCCCATCAAGACAGACATTAGAGAGGCAGATAGTAAGAGGCCTTGGGACCAAACAAAAGTGCTGTAAGGATACAGTGTAAGATGGTAGCAAGCACATAAGCTCTGGTGTCAGAATAACTAAAGTCATATCCTGGTTTTGCTGTTTCCTAGCTGTGACCCTGGACAAATTGCTTAACCTTTCCATGCTGCAGTTTTCTTGGCTATAAAATGGGGGCGGGGAAATAAGATATACCACCTACCTTATGGGGTTACTGTGAGGATTATGTAAGATTGGTTTTTTTTTTTAAACTTCTTTTTTTTTTTTTTGTGGTTTTTGGCCGGGGCTGGGTTTGAACCCACCACCTCCAGCATATGGGACTGGCACCCTACTCCTTGAGCTACAGGCGCCGCCTGTAAGATTGGTTTTTTTAAGACAAGAGTCTCACTCTGTCACCCTGGATAGAATGTCATGGCATCACAGCTCAGAGGAACCTCAAACTCCTGGGTTCAAGTGGTTTCTCCAGCCTCCCAAGTAGCTGGCACTACAGGTACCCACCACAACACCCAGCTAGTTTTTTTATTTTTTAGTAGAGACAGAGTCTCGGTGTTGCTTAGGCTGTTACCAAACTCCAGAGCTCAAGGGATACTCCTGCCTTGGTCTCCCAGAGTGCTAGGATTACAAGTATGAGCCACCATGCTCGGCTTCAAGACCTGTCTCAAAAGAAAAAGTCAGAGATGGGGTTGATGGGAGATCTCCCTCACTGGGAAGCAGAAAAGGAACTTTGGTGGTATGGGGGCTGTAAAGGACCCAGGTGTTGGTCCCATCTCCTTCACAGAGCACAATTCCCCCTGGGATCAGTTAGGAGGAAAACAGTTTCACTTTATAAGGTTAATCCTAGTTCACATTAAAAATATTTCGGGCGGCACCTGTGGCTCAAAGGGGTAGGGCACCGGTCCCATATGCCGGAGGTGGTGGGTTCAAACCCAACCCTGGCCAAAAACCACAAATAAATAAATATAATAAAAAGCAAAAAAAAAAAATGAATAAGAATGGCTATGTTCTTTTTTTTTTCGGCCGGGGCTAGGTTTGAACCTGCCACCTCCGGCATATGGGACCCGCACCCTACTCCTTCAGCCACAGGCGCCGCCCAAGAATGGCTATGTTCTTAAAAAAAAAAAATATTTCCATCTTGGGTGGTGCCTGTGGCTCAATGAGTAGGGTGCTGGCCCCATCTACTGAGGGTGGTGAGTTCAGACACAACCCCGGCCAAACTGCAACAATAAAAAAATTAAAAAAAAAAAAAAAACAATAAAATATTTCCATCTTATTTACATAAAATAGACATGTATTCATCCTTAGGACATTCAGAGAGAGACCATCAGAGAAGGGTCAGGGAAGGAAGTAAGGGCCCCCTAGGTCAGTAGAGTCTCAACTGGAACCCTCAGATAGAGTCAAGAGACCTAAGTTTTAGCCCCCTCTCTGCTGACTCCCTGCAACCAAGTATGAGGCTTTTATCCTTTTTGGGCCTCAGTTTTCCTACCCAGGAAATGGAGATAAATATCTGTGCAAGGGCACTATGCTGATGAAATAAGACCTTAAAGAGCTTTGGGAACAGATGCCATTAATTGTATCCGTTGGATTTTCTGGGAAGCACTGGCATTTCAAAGCAGAACTCCTGGGCCTGTAATCTTCAGTTCCATGTAGCAGGGGAGTGGGTGTGGCAGTGTGACTTGAGAACTCTCCCCACAGCCCAGCACTGGGCTGGCCCAAGCAGGGAGGCAAGGAGGGAACTCAGACCGGCAGTCACAAGGCCTAAGAAACTGGAAGCACAGCTCTCTGGAGAGCTGGTTATCAACCAGCAATCAGTAAATCAGCCCTCAATGGAGAGGGGAGGAAGTGGGTGGCTTCTGGGCTGGGAAGGGAACAGGGACTGACACTGGAAAAATATTATAAGTAAGGTAGTGTCCAGAAACAAGCAGGGTAGACAGACACAGTGCTAAGAGCACTGGATACCAGAATCTGACATCCTGAGCTCATATGTCCTTGACCCTTGATAAAAGCCCCTCATATGGTACAAGACCATAGACTGCATGGTATTATGTCGTTTCATCCTTATAACAACCTATTAATACTATTTCTACTTTATAGATGAGAAAACAAATTTAGCAGTTAAAGTAACCCAACATCACATAGCTAGTTATTACAGGATCCAGGACACAAACCCAGTTTTCTGACACCAAGTCCTTTGTTTTTCTCAATGCATTACACAGTCTCCAACTTACCCCTTATCAGTTGTGTGACCTTGATCAAGTAAGTCACTTCCCTTCCTAGAGCCTCAGTTTCTTCATCTGTGTGACAGGAGTAATAATACTTGTCCTCTCAACCTCAAAGGGCAGCATGAGCACAGGAATGAATATGCTTTATATATGCTGTGCACACAGGAGTTGACAAGAGCAGGAAGTACTGAGTATGCACGTGTCTTGTGGTGTCAGCCTAATTCTCCCTATTCAGGTCTAAATCAGACCTTATTCTTTCTCCCAAGACAACTCTTTTAGCTGGAAAAAAAAAATTTTTTTTTTAGAGACAGTCTCACTCTGTTCCTGAGTAGAGTGCTGCGGCGTCATAGCTCTCAGCAAACTCTTGGGCTCACGTGATCCTATTGCCTTAGTCCCTAGTAGCTCGGACTATAGGCTCCTGCCCAGCTATTTTTAGAGATGTGGTGTCCCTCTTGTTCAGGCTGGTCTCAAACTCCTAAGCTCAAGCAAACCATCTGCCTCAGGCTCCCAGAGTGTTGGGATTACAGGTGTGAGTGACTGTGACAGGCCTGGTTATTTTTTATTTATTTTTTTGAAACAGAGTCTTGCTCTGTCACCCTGGGTAGAGTGCCATGGCGTCATAGCTCACAGCAACCTCAAACTCTCAGGCTTCAGCGATCCTCTTGCCTCAGCTGCCCAAGTAGCTGGGACTACAGACGCCAGACCCAACACTCAGCTAGTTTTTCTATTTTTTTTTAGTATAGATGGGGTCCTGCTCTTGCTCAGGCTGGTCTCGAACTGAGCTCCAGCAATCCACCTGCCTCAGCCTCCTAAAGTGCTAGGATTAGAGGCCTGAGCCACCAAGTCGCCCAGCCTGTCACTGAAATCCTTTGTCCCGAACTGGGTAGAATAAGTTCTCAGAAGGGCATGTGGTAAAAAGTAGGGTCTAACCTGTACCAAACAGAAGAAGGATGTCAATGCTGCCAGAGGCCAAATCAGGAAGAGTTTGGAGTTGAGGTTTCACTCTGATTGACTGACTTGTTCACTAGGTAGCTTTTTCAAAGAGAATCACTTGGCAGGGCATAGTGAGGCAGAAGGATTACTTGAGCCGAGGAGTTTGAGGCTGTAGTGTGCTATGATTGTGCCTGTGAATAGCCACCTCACTCCATCCTGAGCAACATAGTGAGACCCCTTGGCAAAAAAGAAAAAAAAGTAACTTAGTGGCCAAGCATGGTGGCTCATGCTTGTAATCTTAGCACTCTGGGAGGCCAAGGCAGGAGATTGCTTGAACTCAGAAGTTTGTGACCTGCCTGAACAAGAGTGAGACTCCATCTCTAAAAATAGAAAAACTAGTGGGGTGTCTTCAGCAGGAGCCTGTAATCTCAGCTATGCAGGAGGCTGAAGCAGGAAGATTGTTTGAACCCAGGTGTTTGAGGTGCTGTGAGCAAAGCTGAGGCTAGTCTAGGTGACAGAGTTGAGACTCTGTCTCAAAACAAGAAAAAAAAAAAAACACCAAAAAACCAAAACTTAGGAAATGAATAAATGTTTGAAGATATATATGTTATTAGCCAAATTACAACTTATTCTGACTTTTTTTCCCCTAATGTAATTCAGGTCATGTCTGGTCCATCATCTTGGCATTCAAATTATTATTTATTTAATTTTTTTTTTTAGAGACAGAGTCTCACTTTATTGCCCTCAGTAGAGTGCCGTGGCATCACACAGCTCATAACAACCTCCAACTACTAGGCTTAAGCGATTCTCTTGCCCCAACCTCCTGAGCAGCTGGGAATACAGGTGCCCACCACAACACCCGGCTATTTTTTTGTTCCAGTTTGGCTGGGCTGGGTTTGAACCCATCACCCTCGGTATATGGGGCCAACGCCCTACCCACTGAGCCACAGGTGCTGCCCCAAAATTATTCTTAACCTTGCCAGGTGCAATGGCTCACAATTGTAAGGCTAGCACTTAGATAGGCTTGGGTGGGATAACTGCTTGAGCCCAGAAGGTTGAGACCAGCCTGGGCAATAGCAAGACTCTCTCTACAAAATAAAGAAAAATTAGCCAGGTATGGTGTTGCACACCTATAGTCCCAGCTACAGGGGAGGACCACTTGAGCCCAGCAGTTTGAGGTTGCAGTGAGCTATGATGACACTACTGCATTCTAACCTGGGCTACAATTAGACTCTGTCTCAAAAAAAAAGAGAAAGAGAGATTTAAAAAAATTAATAATGTGATATAGGTTTTAGATTCATAAAGACTTTTGAGTTTATTTTATTTATGTATTTATTTATTTAAGATTGAGTCTTACTCTATCACCCTCAGTAAAGTGCCATGGCAGCACAGCTCAAAGCAAGCTCAAACTCTTGGGCACAAGCAATCCTCTTGCCTCAGTCTCCCAAGTAGCTGGGACTATAGACACCTGCCACAATGCCCAGCAATTTTTAGAGACACGGTCTCACTCTTGCTCAGGCTGGTCTTGAACTCCTGAGTTCAGGCAATCCACCTGCCTCAGCCTCCCAGAGTGCTAGGATTACAGGCATGAGCCACCACACCTAGCCTGAAGAGTTTAAATCATGGTTCTACCCCTATCAGTTGGACTTAGGATAACTTGCCTCTCTCAGCTTCAACCTCCTTATCTTTCAAATGCAGCAGCAACTGTACCTACCTCACAGGGTTGTTGTAAGGATCAAGTGCATGTGAGTTCCTAGGTCCCTGCTCCCAAGGGGTCTCCACTGTCCTCTGCAAACAAGCCAGGATCATTCTTCCCTCTAAACTTCTACTCCTGTTTTTCTCTCTGCTGCCATTCCCTCTTCCTTCTCAAATCTTCCTGACTCCTCAGCCTGACATTCCCATAAGGCTACTGAATAGCCCACTATGGAAATTTAACCCTGCTTTGGCTCTGTGTTTCTCCTTCTCCAACAGTCATTCATATATAACTCTGATAACTGCAGCCCAAGCTTCTCTTGATTCACTGACAGAAGAGCTTTGAGTATAGGGCTGGGTAAACAGTGGATACAACCACTGCCTTCTGATGTGCTTACACCTAACTTTATTACCGAAATCTGGATAGATCCCTCCAAAGCCCATAACACACACAGCCAACACTTCAATGCAGAATCTTTACTGGAGTGCAACGAGAGCCAAAAGCTATGACTGGATAGGTAAAAAATCTCTTCCCAGTACCAACTTGACTTGGCTCCAGCAGGGAGTACAGCCTGTGGGAGCACAGTTCACAGGGGCTCACCCTGAGTGTGGTCCCTTGAGCCTACAATTATACCTCGTGGGGCCTAGCCTTCAGATGTGGCCCAGGCAGGCACAGAACTGGGGAGAGAAAGGAAGCAGCCTGATTGCCTGATCTCTGTGGCCGTTAAAGCAGGGGAAGTGTCCCAACTGAGACTGGGGGAGGGGAGGAATGGGCACTAAATAATGCGTGACTGTGGAGCCAATGGGAACTTGGTATAGCCTTCTAACCTGCTTCCCTAACATGGGGTTTCCCTTCTGTAGTCCCCAACTCCCCACCAACTTCATTCTAACTGTACTCCATCTCCAAACTTTCCAATCCTTAACACTAGTCATACCACTCTATCCTCTATGAAGTAGCCTCTACATTTGCTTCCCTAAAACACACCAAGCTGTGATATTATACTCAAAAAGCCAAGCAAGCACCATGGCCACCTCCTCCAGGAAAGTGTCCTTTTTTTTTTTTTTTGAGACAGAGTCTCACTTTGTTGCCCTGAGTAGAGAGTGCCATGGTGTCATAGCTCACAGCAACCTCAAACTCTTAGGCTCAAGTGATTCTCTTGTTTCAGCCTCCCCAGCTGGGAATACAGGCACCTGGCTATTTTTAGAGATGAGGTCTCACTCTGGCTCCAACCTGTGAGCTCAGGCAATCCAGCAGCCTCAGCCTCCCAGAGTGCTAGGATTACAAGTGTGAGCCACCATGCCTGGCCCTTCTTTTCTTTTCTTTCTTTTTCTTTTTTTTTGAGACAGTCTCACTCTGTCACCCTTGGGTAGAGTGCCACAGTGTCATCATAGCTCACAGCAACCTAAAACTCTTGGAGGTCAAGCCATCCTCATGCCTCACCCTGCTAAGTAGCTGGGACTACTACTGCCTATCACAACACCCAGTTAATTTTTCTGTTTTTAGTAGCAACTAGGTCTTGCTCTTGCTCAGGCTGATCTGAGCACAGGCAACCCACCTACCTCAGCTACCCAGAGATTAGAGGGGTGAGCCACCATGCCTGGATTCCAGGAAGTTCTTTTACATCATTCAAGTCTTTTAAATCACAGGTGATTTATCCCATCCAAAGTCTGGTCCCTGTCTCTCTCACAGGACCTTTCTGGCTTCAAATGTAGTCAGATCTGAGTCTTATCTCAGGTCATTAGACTGGGAGGGCGTGGAGGGCAAGGTCCTTGCTGATTGCTCCCTCAGCTCAGCACAGCACACAGTGGCTGTCAGTAATTGTCACTGACACCGAATGAACTCAATCTGTCCTTCTTGTCTTTGCACATGGGCGTTCCCCTTCTTGGAATGCAGTTCACCCCCTTCAGGTCCTTCCTGTCTTTCAGGGCACAGTTCTGTTCCCCAGATTTTCCAGTGCATCATAGCAACCCCTCTCCTGCCTTACCTTTCCCAGCACTGACTGTCTGTATTGTTCACTAGGCTGAACTGGATGTCTGGTAGGGTGGGAAGTTTGTCCTTCTGTTTATTTCCAGAAGCTCAGCAGAGGGCTGTGCAAAAGCTGCAGACTGACCTACATGTCCTCTCTCATCAATCCATAGACTTTGATGCTAGGAACAAGGAAGAACCTTTATGACCAGCAGATGAAAGACAAAAGGTAACCAATTTCTCCCTCATCCTGAGGACCACCAAGTTGGGGTAACAAAGACACAAATGATAGTGCCTGTTCCTCAACTGGAAAGTGAAGGGCACGGCAGGCAAAGCTAGCTCTGAAGTGATGAGGAAGACAGGTAGGAAAAGCAGTTTTGATGGGCCAAGGATTGGGAGTGTCTCAGGACTCTTGGTCAAAGATGAGGCTAGGGGCAAGGGCACTATTGGAAAGGCTTTAGAAGCTCTGCAAGTTTGTTTTGAAGGGAGAAACAGAGGAGAGGTGACATAAAGAGAGGCTCAAAAGAGCTGCAGCTGGTTGCAGCTGGGCTCGGAGGAGGAAGCTGGGGGAGATATGAGGTCAGTGTGGGGCTGGGACCGGGCCGAGGGCTGAGTCTTTCTTCCCTTTCTCCCCATCAGAAGGGTAGAACCTAAGAGAGCCTAGTTCCCAGCCTTAAGAAAAAAAATCATGCTGAAGGACTGCCACCTCTTGCCATTCTCCATCCTTCAGGCCGTGCAATGGATCCTGCACTGCAGCAGGTAGGGTAAGAAGAGAGAGCTGATGCCATCTACTAGGGGCTGGAGAGGAGGAGGAAACAAGACAGTTGTAGCTGGGAAATCTGTGAGGGGCCCTTTTATCAATTCCCAAATCCTTAGCTTCTCTCACTGTCCCAACACCCAGGGCATTCCACAAAGGGTGAGAGTCCCAGGGCCAGGACAGTTCTGGCTGGAGGAGCCAAGGAAGCTGCCCCTCCCCCTCCAAGCAGTGCAGAGGAAGGTTCACACTCTGGCTTCCTCTTCCCCGCCTAGCAGCAGCTCAACAGTCCCTGGGCCCCATGAAAAGCTTGTGAAGTGGTACTTCCTTTGCCTTTACTAATTTCATACAAGGTGGTACAGAAATGCCACCCTACCAATCCTGCCTCCCCCACCTGAAAATACCCAAAGAGACGCAAGTTTGCCCAGTCCTTTCAGCCTGCCCAAAGCCTTAGGGGGTTTCCACAAGGGAAAATAACATCAGGGAGGAAACTCCGGCATCTATTTTCCACTGTCACTGGGCAGAGCTGGAACAGAGAAGACAGGTACTCCCCCATCTTGCTGTCCCCTAGCAAAATCCCCAACACACTCTGCCCTCTTCTTATCTCTCAACCTGTAACAATCTTTGTGCGTGGAGGAAAGGGCCACAGTTCTGCCCCTGGACACATATATAGCGACTACATAGGCCTGTCACATCAAGCCTGGTAAGACACCATGGCCCAGAGTAAGGGCACTGCCATGAGGAGTTTCTTGGGGAGGAAGAGTCAGAACTATCATGTTCAAGTGAATGTGCTCATGGAGGTATTGATATGCAACTCCTTAATGCTGAAAGGGAGCCAAGAGAGCTAAGTTGACCAGGGTTATATAGAGTTGGTGGCAAATCCAGAACAAGGCTATGGGTCTCCTAACCTCTAGCCTACTATTAGTTCCACAAAGGACAGAAAGGTAAGGATTATTACTTTAGCCTGGGAATGGACCTACTATCTCTCTGACCATAATCAAAATGATCCTACCATGGTTTTCACTTCAGGAAATGGACCAAAGAGGTCAGGTTGAAGTACATCTGAGCTCTTGTGTCTAGCCCATCCTGCAGCATTCATGAGTTAGCACTGACATTACAACAGCCAGTTGCCCTTGCCCTGTCCCAGCTGCAAAGTTCTTCCTCTGGCCTCTATCTCCTGGAGAGATGCCCTCCCCCATGAGATGAGAACAAAAGAGGAAGCTGGACCCTGGACAGGAAAAGCAGTCTGATCTGGGGAGGTGGCCCATGCTTTGTCTTTGGTTTCTCCCTTTAGCTCTTCTCATGGACTCTTATAAACCTTACCAATTATGGGTCTACAGTGTATATGGAGGGAGCGATCTACAGTCTGGGGCCAGGCCCTATTATTCTTCCCAGTTCTCCAGCTATCATCAACCTTGTATCTTTCCAGCTGTCTCACCATAGCCACAGCCTCTCATATCTTCCTGCTCATGATCCCCTAAAAAGCACACATCAGACACCGCTTCTGCTCTCCATATTCCAGATTCCTAACCAGGATCTGTGGATCCTGATGTAGACATCAGCTACTTCTTTTCATGTTACAACCTTGTTCATACTTCTTTAGCCAAGACCTTAACCACAGCCTCCTAGGTTGAAGCCACCCTCATCTACAATGATACTGTCCCATTTAGATCCCTCCCACCCTGGTCCTATTTTTCTAGCAACGACTTTCTTGCAGTTAGCTCAAACTTCCAAGGGAGGCAGATCTTGCCTGGCAGAATCCCTGTCTCATCCATCCTGCCTTTACCTTCACAGTCTTGTCGGTTGCTGAGTTATCCAGAATACTAAAATAAATACTGATTTGCCAGGCTGGGAATCAGGACTCCTGGGGTTTTTAATGACTGTGATGCGGGAAAGTGCCTTGTATGTACATTCTTCCCTGAGCTGGGGTTTTATGATGGTCCCTGAGGTTTCCTCTTAGAGCCAAACCTCTGTTCAGAAATGAAAGTAGGAGAGATAGTTATATGAAAGGGCAGGAATGGAAGAAGGAACAATTTATGGAAAAGGAACAAGTGTGAGACAGGAAGAGGACTGAATAGGGATAGCCCTTAAATTTAGCTATGATTGGGAGATCTAAAAAAATGTAGCACTTGTTTCTACTTTTTTTTTCTAGTGGAGAAAAATGAATACAGACTATTGAAAGTTGAGAGAAGCAAGATCCCTCAGCCTACATCCCAAAGAGTTGAAGGAGCTTCCGAATTGAAACAAGATCTTACATAGCCAAGATGGACTAAAATTAAACTTGGGATAAATTCCTGAAAGAGGGAATAGGGTATCAGGTGAATGGGGGGAATGTTAAGGATGCCTGAAGCCCACTCTCACCAGAGGGGTTTTTGGTCACCAAGGCCTAAGGTAGACCAGGACATGTGTTTAGGACCTGGAAGGCAGGCCCTGAAAGACAGCAGGGAAGAGGGGGCAGACACTTTTGCCTTACCCTCTCCTTTTCCTGATTCAAAACTAAAACAGTTAAGACTAAAGTTAGGCCAGCTGCAGTTTTCCCTCCAGAATCCTGCCTTTGCCCCCTCCCTTTCCTTTCATCACACCCAGCTGGTCCCATTCTCTCTGCCAGGTGAGGTTGGAACCAACAGGTGTTGGAGTAGGGACCTTCAGACTGCCCCTAAGCTTCCAGGCCTGGCCTCTTGGTCAAGCAGCAAAGGGCTGATTTTGATTTCCCATGGCCTCTCTCACCAGTCTTATTCTTGTGTCACGCTACCCTGACTGCTACCGACTGCTTCCTCCTGCCTAACCACAGCCTCACCCACTGCAGGTTCCCTTCATTCTGCTGGCTTCCCCTGCTCTGGGCCCTCTCAGGCTGAGGGCAGTTATTTTGTCTCTAAGATATAAAGATGTACACACACAGAGGTTTTCCAGCCCTTTAATCATCTGTATCACTGGGAGGTTGCAGCCTGCCTCTCTAAGGTAGGGAAGTTTGAAAAGACTCTCAAACTCACCAAGTCTTCTTCAGATCCTGATCCCAAAGCTGGAGATAAGTGGGTGAGAGGGAAGGAATCAAAGAGAGGGCAACAGGCTGAGGAATAAGGGGTGATAAAGGAAGCAAGAGGTGTGGGTATGAGGGAAGCAGCCAGAAGCTGGGAAGGAAGAGGAGAGGATTCAAGGAACCAACATGAATATAGGAGCTTATAGGTAAGGAAAGGGCAGGGCCTAGGTGTGACTGTGTTTGGGGGAAACAAGACAGA
The DNA here is from genome assembly GCF_027406575.1 of Nycticebus coucang. NCBI lineage: Eukaryota > Metazoa > Chordata > Mammalia > Primates > Lorisidae > Nycticebus > Nycticebus coucang. The sequence goes on along the minus strand of NC_069793.1, from coordinate 64,616,419 downwards.
AGGGGATGAGAGGAAGAATGATGAAGGGTTTGTGGGTAGAAACTAAAGGGGTGGAGGAAGACAACAAGAGAAGTTGTAGAATTCAGGGACCAAGAATAAAGAGGAAGATTAGGAAATGGTTCCCAACCTTCTCTCAAAGGCCAGAGCCACTGCTGCCAACAAAAGTCACAGAAAAAACTCGGGGACTATCAGCACCTCCAAAGTATAGTCTTCCACTGCTAGTCACAGGGTAAGACCAGGCCTTTTCCTTCCTCAGTTTACTTCCCAAAAAGCGAGGCCAGGCTCTGGTCAGATAGGCACAGCAGATGTTGCTCACTAAATACCTGTTGCTTAGCTCCAGGGGTAGAGAGATTGAGCCTCAGGAAAACAGACACACATTAAGATTGTGGTCAGTGGGGCTTCCCTCTTGCCCCTACTTATGTCCTCTTGCATGCAGGTGACCCTTGGGCTGCAGGCTAAGAGTGAAGGTCTGGATTAGCATCGATCTTGCAGGGAGTAAGATCTTTTTTTGCAGTCTCGGGCTTCAGAGGCCCCAGACACCGCCCCTCTCTCAGCCTCACAAATGTCACAACTGACCAGAACAGAGAGAGCGCCTTCTTCAGCTAGAGGCCCCTCTCCCCTCACACATTATTGAAACACACTCCACCTCTGAGTTTCATCTTCCAGTTCTGAGCTTTCCCACTTCAGAGGCTATTCTCTCGGAGCCGGGGACCCTCTGATCTCAGAGGTCCCTTGCAGCTCCTGAGAGCTGGTACAGCCCCTGGGAGCCCACTCTCACCGAGCCTCCCCTGGCTCGAAGTGGCCCTGTCTCCGCCCCGCCCGGCCGGCCGCACCCGCCCAACTAGGACTGAGTTGAGGACCTCCCGCCCGCAGCCTCAACAAGCAAACTTCCTCGGCCTGTGCCCAGTCCTGGACCGGCTGGGCTCCCCTCCCCAGGACCCCTGCCCGCCAGCCCCCGCCTGGCCTCACCTGGTGCCCTCCCCGCGGCGGGGGAGCTGGGGGCGGTGGCAGCGGCTCCGGGACCGAGAAGGAAGTGAGAGCCAGAGGCCGGAGGAAGTGGGGGGGGCAGGGGGGGCGGGCCGGCCGGGGCGGGGCGCGGGAGTGGGGCTGGCCGGGGCGGGGCCCAACCAGGAAGTCCGCAGGGCCCCCCCCCAGCCTGTTGCCGGCCTAGTCCCAGGGTCTCCACTTCCCTCACTCCAAGCCCTCTGGCCCTGAGTCCCTTAAGTCTGGCCTCCCAAAGTTAGGTCTCAACCTCCTCCTTGCCACCCTACAGCACTCTAGCAGAGGCCCTACCCTAGGCGCTAGGCATGTGTCCTCTTCTCCGGTATCTCGCCCCCGCCAACCTCCGCGGGAAGATGCTGAGAAAGGCGCCTGATGCCTTCAGCCAACCCCTGGGATGCAGCCGTAGTCAAAGCTGGGGCAGTCCCCACCCCTGCCTCGAGCCCTGTGGGAGTGCCGGGTGGCGGTGATTCAGCAGTGGGAAGGCCCCAGACCCCTGGGGAAGGTGGGGAGATTGGGGGAAGGGGAGCTGGCGTCAGCACCCCGGGAAAGGCAAGATCAGCAGAGGGGGAGCCGCGGGCCCCAAAAACAGGATGTAGTGTAGTCGTTCCGCGCTCGGTACCTCTGCGCGTCTGGGCTCTGGGGAGGAGGCCGGGTAGACAGATGACTTGGGGCTCCCTCGCCGAATTTACTAGCTCTGGCGGGAAGCAGTTTGGGGCTGAAAGGCCGCACCCAGGCCTGAGGTCCGGCTTGGGCCCTGGGGTGGCCTTGTGTGGTCCACGGGTGGGTGGACTCGTGGGCGCCCTCTGGTGCTTCTGTTCCCAGGTTTTGCGCGCGGAACTTTGACTTAACACTCCACATCCTTCCTTCAGCATGAACTTTCTGAGCGCCTACCAAGTGCAGAGCTCTGTGCTAGGTGAAGAAAAATAGCGTTTAAAGTAGGGTCCTTGGATGGCACCTGCGCCTCAGTGAGAAGGGCGCTGGCCCCATGTACCGAGGGTGGCGGGTTCGAACTCGGCTCCGGCCAAACTGCAACAAAAAAAGGGTGTTGTGGTGGGCGCCTGTAGTCCCAGCTCCTCGGGAAGCTAAGGCAAGAGAATCGCCTAAGTCCAGGAGCTGTGACGCCACAGCACTCTACCGAGGACGACAAAGTAAGACTGTCTCAGAAAAATAAAATAAAACAGGGTCTTGCCTTCTAGAGGCTTTCGAAAGAAAGAGAAAGAATGTTTCCGGGAATAAATACCTTAACCTTTCCTTAATGTGCCTGAAATCTGTCTTTGGTAATATAGAAGAATTTCTTTTTCATCGAGTAGTTGTGAAGAGAATACATTAAAAGACCTGCTGTCAATGAATGCCTCAAAGTAAATGTTCAACAGTGCCTTTAAAATTATATATATATAAATAAAGAATGAATTTCCTAAACGCAACATGCCTTCCCCACATCTTTGGGTCTTTGCACATTCTATTCCCTGGGCCTGACTTTTTTTTCTATATTGATTGCCAGGGGAAATGGACTCAGTCTTTCACAATCTGGGGCTACTCCCTGCCTGGTTGCCATTATCCTTCCTCCTTCTCCACCCCTCCCCCTACCTTCTGTCACCCACTCCATAGTCTCTCCCAGCCCTGTTCAACAGGTGCCTGGCACAACGCTCAGCTAGTTTTTCTGTTTTTTCAGTATAGATGTGGTCCTGCTTTTGCTCAGGTCTCAAACTCCTGAGCTCAAGCAATCTACCTGCCTCCGTCTGCCAGTGTGTCTGGTCAACACATGTCATTACTGGACAATTTTAAAAAGCAAAAAGAAATACAATTTTACTTTCTAATTTATTTATTTCGTTATTTTTTATTTTTTATATTTTTGCAGTTTTTGGCCGGGGTTGGGTTTGACCCCACCACCTCAAGCATATGGGGCTGGTGCCCTACTCCTTTGAGCTGCAGGCGCCTCCCTTTTAATTTATTTTTTTTTTAAGTAAATTTATTGTACAAGCAACCAGGTCAAAATATTTGATTTAGTTAGGTAGAATTCGTCTTGTGATTATTATATCCCATCCACAAAAGGTGTGCCAACCCCCACAACCTGTGCCCATTCAGTGAGGACACCCAACTCCCTCCTCCTCCCTTGCTACCCCTCCCCCCAACTTGAATTGAAATCAGTTTTTCTCCTGTTTGGGCATGCATTGAATCATCTACTAGCTTCATATTAGTATTGAGTACATTTGATATTTGCTTTTCCATTCTTTTTTATTTATTTATTTTTGAGACAGTTTCACTTTGTCTCCCTCAGTAGAGTGCTGTAGTGTCACAGCTCACAGCAACCTCCAACTCTTGGGCTTAGGTGATCCTCTTGCCTCAGCCTCCCGAGTAGCTGGGACTACAGGCGTCCGCCACAATGCCCAGATATTTTTTTGTTGCAGTTTGGCAGGGGCCAGGTTTGAACCAGCCACCCTCGGTATGCGGGGCCAGTGCCCTACCCACTGAGCCACAGGCGCTGCCCTGCTTTTCCATTCTTGTGATACTTTACTAAGAAGAATGTGTTTCAACTCCATCCAGGATATTACAAAAGATGTGAAGTCACCATCTCCTTTTTTTTTTTTTTTTTTGAAACAGAGTCTCACTTTGCTGTCCTCCTTAGGGGGCCATGGCTTCATAGCTCACAGCAACCTCAAACTCTTGGGCTCAAGCCATTCTCTGCCTCAGCCTCCCAAGTAGCTGGGACTACAGGGGCTGGCCACAACGCCCAGCTATTTTTAGAGGCAGGGTCTCGCTCTTGTTTCACCATCTTTTTTGTGGCTGAATAGTATTCAATGGTGTGCATGTAATGCAATTTGTTTTTTTGGGTTTTTTTTGGCCGGGGCTGGGTTTGAACCCGCCACCTCCGGCATATGGGACCAGCGCCCTACTCCTTGAGCCACAGGCACCGCCCAAGCAATTTGTTAATCTATTCCTGAACTGATGGGCATTTAGGTTGTTTCTTCCTCCTGGTGATTGTAAATTGAGCTGCCATAAACAATCTAGTGCAAATGTCCTTATGGTAAAATGATTTTTTTTGTAGAGACAGAGTCTCACTTTATGGCCCTTGGTAGAGTGCCGTGGCATCACACAGCTCACAGCAACCTCTAGCTCCTGTGCTTAAGCGATTCTCTTGCCTCAGCCTCCCAAGTAGCTGGGACTACAGGCGCCTGCCACAGCACCCGGCTATTTTTTTGTTGCAGTTTGGCCAGGGCTGGGTTTGAACCCGCCACCCTCGGCATATGGGGCGGGCACCCTACTCACTGAGCCACAAGCGCCGCCCAAAATGCTTTTTTTTCTTCTGGGTAGATGCCTAGTAGTGGGATTGTGGGGTCAAATGGGAGATCTAATTTGAAGAAATAAAATTTTATTTATTTATTTTTTTTACTGAGTCTCACTTTGTCACCTTTGGTAGAATGCCGTGGTGTCACAGCTCCGACTCTTGGGCTCCAGTGATTCTCTTATCTCAGCCTCCTGCGTAGGTGGGTCTACAAGCACCCACCACAATGCCCAGCTATTTTTAGAGATGAGGTCTCACTCTGCTCAGGCTGGTCTCAAAGTTGTGAGCTCAGGCAATCCGCCCACCTCAGCCTCCCAGAGTGCTAAGAGTTCAGGTGTGAACCACCTTGCCTGGCCTTGAAGAAATAAAATTTTAATAATATATTTGACTTAAGGGCTGGATGTGGGGCCTCACGCTTGTATCTAGCACTTTGGGAGGTGGAAGTGGGTAGATTGCCTGAGCTCAGGGGTTCGATACCAGCCTCAGCAAGAGTGAGACCCCATCTCTAGCCTAACATAGCCAAAATATTATCATTCAGCATGTAATCAATATAAAAATTATTGGTTATAAAAACTGGGCCAGGTAGGGTAATGCACACCTGTAATCCTCGTAGCTCACAAGTTCGAGAACAGCCTGAGGAAGAGTGAGACTGCGTCACTACTAAAAATGAAAAACTAAGGCAAGAGGATCACTTGAGTCCAAGAGTTTGAGGTTACTTTGAGCTATGATTCCATGGCACTCTACTAAGGGTGACAAAGTGAGACTCTGTTTCAAAAAAACCCAAAAACTAACTGGATGGTTTACATTCATTTTGGTACTAAGTCTTTGAAATCTGGTGTGTATTTTACACTTAACAGTATTTCTCGATTTGGCTAGACATATTGCAAGTGGTCAATAACACGTGGCTTATAGCTACTGTGTTAGTGATGAAGTTGGAGACTCTATCATCGTGTTTTTCAACCTTTTTTTTTTTTAATCTCATAGCATACTTGAACCTATAGTTAAACTTCTGTGGCACACTTACATTATGTTGATCAAAGAAAAAGAGTAAAAAAAAGAATATACTTACTGTGCTTTGAACTTCTTCCAAAAATAATTTAATTAATGATATTTAAAAATTTTTGCAATACACCTGAGATCCTCACACAGCACATCAGCTGAAAATTACTATTTTATCAGATTCACCCTGGTGAAGAATGTGGATGAACTGAGTGGATGAACTCATTCTCTAAGATCCTTCACCAGAAGCCTTTCTTCAACTCCCTGGCAGAGTCTGATTCTCTCTCTTCCTCTTTGAGGCAAACTCTTTTCCATAGCAAAGGCGAGAGAAGAAGTACAAGGGGAAAAAAAAAAATCTAGTTTTTCTCCATACCCCACTGAGAGCACAGGACTGGTGCTTGGTGTTTAATGAATGAAGAAAGGATTGCGTGTACTATAAATGAAAAAGTTCAGAGGACTACACGCTAAAACAGCTTATGTGAAGCCATTGAAAATTATGTCACAGAATGGTTTCTTTTTTTTTTCCTTTGAGATAGGACCTGGCCATGTTGCTTAGGTTGGGCTCTCAAGTAGCTGGGACTATAAGATTGTACTACCACACTCAGCTCCAGAACAATGATTTTTTTTTTTTTTTTTGAGACAGAGCCTCGAGCTGTTGCCCTGGGTAGAGTACCATGGTGTCACAGCTCACAGCAACCTACAACTCCTGGGCTTAAGCCATTTCCTTGCCTCAGCCTCCCAAATAGCTGGGACTACAGGCACCCGCCACAACGCCCAGCCATTTTTTTGGTTGTAGTTGTCATTGTTCGGCAGGCCCAGCTGGATTTGAACCCACCAGCTCTGGTGTATGCGGCTGGCACCTTAGCCACTTGAGCTACAGGCGCCAAGCCCAGAACAATGATTTTTGAACTGTGTTTCTAGGGCTCCTTTTCAGGACTTGAGGGCAGGGAAATAATGTGTCTGTAGACTCCCTTTTCTTCAACCAGAGAAGGTTTGCTTTCATCTGATTTATATACTAATATTCTGGATAAAGAACTCATTAAATAAAAAAAGTTTACTTAAAAAAATAGTTGAAAATCTATTTAATTATGTAGTAATAAGATTAGGGTCTACATTAAGTGCAGTAGCACAAAAGACTAGATTGGCAGCCTGGAGTTAGACATGGTGGCATGTGTCTATAGTCACAGGTACCCTGAAGGCTGAGGAATGAAGATCACTGGAGTCAAGGAGTTCAAGGCTGCCGCGAGCTATCATTGGGCCACTGTACTACAGCCTGGGTGATGGAGCAAATTTGTCTATACAAAAAAATAATAAAGTGGATTGGCAGTCTGAAATCAGACTGAATTTCCCGAACCTCTGAATGTCTTGGGCTCACGTAGGAGAGTGAACTTGGCTTGGCCTTGAAGATCTGGAGGTCTTGTGGGATATGGGACTTTGCATGTTAAGCTACCACAGGAAGAGGAAATAGCCCAGAGCTGAGTTTCAGAAGACCTTGAAGTTTAGTCTTGGCTCAGTCGGATACACTAGTAAGACTTTAGGTTAGGTCCCACCCTTTGCTGTGTCTCAGACTCTTCCATTGGAAAACAAGGGGCTGAATTAGATGATACCTTTGAGCGCTGACCTTCTATGGTATACTTTTCAGAATAGCAATTAAGGTCCTCGTTCTTTAATACCATTTACGTCATTGTGCTTTGTGCTTTAGTAAATTGTGTCTGTGCCTAATGTCTGTCTCCCCCACTGACTATAATTCCTTTGAGCTTATGTCTGATTCATCTGCGTGTCCACACACTAAACCTGATGGAGGCAGGCTTGAGAAACACACAAGCCTTTAGTAAACATCAGTGGAATTAAGTTCCTTTTTTTTGAGAGAGAGAGAGTCTCACTCTGTCGCCCTGGGTAGGGTGCTGTGGCATCATAGCTTACAGCAGCCTCAAACTCTTGGACTCAAGCAATCCTCTTGCCTCAGCCTCCCAAGTAGCTGGGACTATAGGTACCCACCTGGATGCCCAGCAAGTTTTACTATTTTTAGTAGAGACAGGATCTCGCTCTTGCTAAGGCTGGTCTCAAGCTCCTAAGATCAGGCAATCCACCCACCTTGGCCTCCCAGAGTGCTAGGATTATAGGCATGGGCCACCGAGTCTGACCAAATTAAGTTGCTTAATAAAGTACCAACATGTATAGAACCATCAGAGTCCAGGTAACTAGGAGCCACTTTTGTGGCATAGATATAGGAAGGGCAAATAAGGCCACAGAAAGGGCGACAGAGGTGGAGCGCTCCTCTACAAAGGCTTCTTGAATGAGGAGGAAGGAATGTTGACCTGAAGAGGGCAAGAAGAGGGCACAAGAGAGCTGTTTCTTTTTCCTTTTCTCTCATTAGCTTTCCCTGAATAGGTTAGTTCTTGGTAGGTGGTGTGCACATATACTCACAAGCATGTGAGAGACAATAATGCTGAACCTGGACATTTAGAAGTAAGATATTCATGTTCGGTGCCTGTGGCTCAGTTAGTCAGGTGCCGGCCCTATATACCAAGGGTGATGGGTTCAAACCCAGCCCCCGCCAAACAGCAACAACAACAAAAAAACAGCCGGGCGTTGTGGCGGGCACCTGTAGTCCCAGCTACTCGGGAGGCTGAGGCAAGAGAATTGCCCAAGCCCAAGAGCTGGAGGTTGATGTGAGCTGTGACACCACAGCACTCTACTGAGGGTGACAAAGTAAGACTCTGTCTCTTAAAAAAAAAAAAAGAAGATGTTCACGTTGGAAGGCCAAGGTGGGAGGATCACTTGAGGCCAGGAGTCCCATATCTACAAGAAAATTAGAAAAATTAGCCAGGCATGGTGGTATGGACCTATAGTCTCAGCTGCTTGGGAGGCTGAGGTAGGAGGGCTGCTTGAGCCCAGATGTTTAAGGTTACAGTCGAGTATGGGTGATGTCATGACCCATGACACTCTAGCCTAGATGACAGAGAAAGGCCTTGTCTCCCCCGACAAGAAAGAAGTAAGACGCACTTGGTGGGGTAGAGGTGTAGAACAGAGATCACAGACAGTTTCCAGAGCTGGAAAGGCCAGGACTTTGGTAGTAACACTTACAGTACGGCCTTTGACAAGTCACATGACCTCTCCTATCTATTCCTTCAACGCATATTTATTCAAAATCTTCTTGGTAGTAGGTAGGTATAGTATTACATGTCAATGATGAAATGGAGAAAGTATAGATAAGTCCCTATCCTGATGTAACTAGCAAGGGAGATAGACCTTAAACGGATAATGATACAAAAGTTCAGTAGTATAAGAGCATATACCATGGTGGCGCCTGTAGCTCAGTGGGTAGGGCGCCAGACATATGCACCGAGGCTGGTGAGTTCGAACCCGGCCTGGGCCAGCTAAAACAAGAATGATAACTGCAACAACAACAAATAGCCGGGCATTGTGGTGGGCGCCTATAGTCCCAGCTACTTGAGAGGCTGAGGCAAGAGAATCGCTTAAGCCCAAGAGTTTGAGGTTTCTGTGAGCTGTGATGCCATAGCATTCTACTGAGGGCGATAGCTTGAGACTCTGTCTCAAAAAAAAATAAAAAAAATAAAAAAAAAATAAATAAAATAAGAGCATATACCAGAGCCAACTTTTTTTTTTTTTTTTTTTTGAGACAGAGCCTCAAGCTGTTGTCCTGGGTAGAGTGCTGTGGCATCATAACTCACAGCAACCTCCAACTCCTGGGCTCAAGCGATTCTCCTGCCTCTGCCTCCCAAGTAGCTGGGACTACAGGAGCCCACCACAATGCCCAGCTATTTTTTGTTGTTGTTGTTGCAGTTTGGCCGGGGCCGGTTTTGAACCTGCCACCCTCAGTATATAGGACCAGCGCCCTACTCACTGAGCCACAGGTGCTGCCCCCTGATCCATGTTCTTGATTTCTTCAATGAACTAACTGGGTGAGGGGGGTGAGAACAATGGCCACACCCTGTCCTTTAAGAGGATACCTCCTCTCAGGAAGGCAGAATAGGAGTTGTCCTGTTGCCTTTAGAAAGACATCTTTGCATCTTTGAAATTTTTTCAAACTGAGTGGTACTCACGTCATCTAGCATAATCCCCTTTGGGAAATTCCTCCATCTTCAGTCCCAATGTTCTAAGAGTAACTCTATTACAGATGCTTAAATAATTTTGTATCCCCTGGGCAGCACCTGTGGCTCAAGGAGTAGGGTGCTGGTCCCATATGCCGGAGGTGGTGGGTTCAAACCCAGCCCCTGCCAAAAACCACAAAAAAAAAAAAAAAAAAATTTTGTATCCCCTGTCCTCTCCCTTTTTCCTCCTTTTTTTTTTTTTTTTTTGGAGACAGAGTCTCACTATGTTACCTCAGTACAGTGCCATGGCATCACAGCTCATAGCAACCTCAAATTCTTGGGGTTAAGCAATTCTCTTGACTCAGACTCCAAAGTAGTTAGGACTACAGGTGCCTGCCACAACGCCTGGCTATTTTCTTGTTGTAGTTGTCATCGTTATTTTGTAGGCCCAAGCCAGGTTTGAACCTGCCAGTCCCAGTGTATGCGGCTGGTGCCCTAGCCACTGAGCTACAGCCACCGGAGCCTTCCTCCTCATTCTTATCTTTACCATCTACTTGCTGTGTGACCTTGGACAAGTTACTGAATAATAATTTAACAAAACATCTTAGGTATGATTTAACATATGCTTTATACTTATTAATTAATATAACAGTGCTATGAGACAGGTAGTATTACCTCCATTGTGCAGATCAGAACACATACGGTTAGGAAAATTGAGCTCATCAGTTTTAATTTCCTCCTTTGTAGGATGTATTCTAAATTATGTTATATCATAAGGTTGTTGTGAATATTAAAATGAGATAACATGTAAGTTCCATGAGGGCAAGAAGTGTTGCTTATTTTTTTCAGTGCTATCTATATTCCCTGAAGCTAGAACAGTGCCTGATATATAAATACTTTGCTCAGTAAATATTTGTTGAATGTACTGTATTCATCATAATACCTAGCACATAAAAGCACCTTCTAAAATCACAGCTATTATCTATCTATCTATCTATCTATCTATCTATCTATCTATCTATCTATCTATCTATCTATCTATCGAGACAGAGTCTCACTCTGTTGCCCTGGCCAGAGTGCAGTGGCATCATCATAGTTTGCTGCAACCTCAAATTCCTGGGCTCAAGCGATCCTTCTGCCTCAGCCTCCAGAGTAGTTGAGACTACAGGTGCACGCCACCATGCCTGGCTAAGTTTTCTGTTTTTTGTAGAGACAGAGTGGTCTCCAACTCCTGACCTCAAGCAATTCTCCCACCTTTGCCTCCCATGGTGGTAGGATTGCAAGTGTGAACCACTGCACTCAGCTGCAGCTATTATTTACACTTGATTTATCTTGCTTCCTCATCTGGTCATCTGATTAAACACCAAATATTTCTCAAATATGGACTCTTTCCTTTTGCCATTGCTATTGCCCAAATTAAACTTCATAATTACTCCTCAGGTCTTGCCCAAGTTCACATAGATAATGTGAAGACGAACTGAGTTTTCAGCATAGGTCTGTCTGACCATCTCGTTTGTCTCCAGCTTCTTCCTTCTCAATCCATTCTCAACACTATCACCAGAATGATTGCTGCAAATTACAGATGCCTGATCTTGGTGTAATTCTTTAATGGCTCTGAACTCCCTTGCAGAATCAATGGGTGGGCTGGGTTTGAACCCACCACCTCCGGCATATGGGACCGGCGCCCTACTCCTTGAGCCACAGGCGCCACCCTATTTATTTATTTATTGACACAGAGCCTCAAGCTGTCACCCTGGATAGAGTGCTGTGGCATCACAGCTCACAGCAACCTCCAACTCCTGGGTTCAAGCGATTCTCCTGCCTCTGCCTCCCAGGTAGCTGGAACTACAGGCACCTACCACAACGCTCGGTTATTTTTTGGTTGCAGCCATCATTGTTGTTTTGGCGGGCCTGAGCTAGATTCAAACCCGCCAGCTCAGGTGTATGTGGCTGGTGCCTTAGCTGCTTGAGCCACAGGCGCCGAGCCAGAAGCACATTTATTAAAAGCACATTATACTAGACACTATTCCAATAGCTTTACATTTATTAGCTCATCTAAACCTTAAGGAATCCCTCTTTTTAAAATTTTTATTTATAATTCATTTATTTATTTATTTTTGAGAGAGTCTCACTTTGTCACCCTCAGTAGAGTACCTTTCTTTTTTTTTTTGGCCGGGGCTGGGTTTGAACCCACCACCTCCGACATATGGGACCGGCACCCTACTCACTGAGCCACAGGCGCCACCCAGTAGACTACCTTTCATCATAGCTCGCAGCAACTTCAAACTCTTGGGCTCAAGTGATCTTCCTGCCTCAGCCTCCGAGTAGCTGAAACTACAAGTGCCTGCCACAACACCCTGCTAAGTTTTCTATTTTTTTTGTAGAGACAGGGTCTTGCTTTTGCTTAGGCTGGTCTCCAACTGTTGACCTCAAGCAATTCTCTCACAAAGCCTGGCTAGTTTTTCTATTGAGCTCAAGCAATCCACCCTTCTTGGCCTCCTAGAGTGCTAGGATTACTGGTGTGTACCAGTGCACCTTGCCAGAATCCTTTTTTTTTTTTTTTGAGACAGAGTCTCACTATGTTGTCCTTGGTAGAGTGCCGTGGCATTGCAGCTCACAGCAACCTCCAATTCTTGGGCTTAAGCGATTCTCTTGCCTCAGCCTCCCAAGTAAGTGGGACTGCAGGTGCCTGCCACAACATCCAGCTATTTGTTGTTAAGGTTGTCATCATTGTTGTTTAACTGGCCAGGGCTGGGTTCGAACCTGCCAGACTCTGGTGTATGTGGCTGGTGCTGTAACCACTGTGCTATGTGCGCCAAGCCCAGAATCCTTTTTTAAGATGGAGAAACTCAGGCCAGAAAAGTTGAATAACTTGCCCAGAGTCACACAGCAGAGCAGGGATATGAATCTAGGCAGTCCGATTCCAGAAACCTCCTGCCACCCACCCACATGCAATCATTGTGTTTTTGTCCAGCTTCCCTAACTGCCTTAGGCAGTTACTTGTACCTCCTCTCTCATCTGCCCCCTGCACCAGTCCCCTTTAAGACATTAATCAACTTTACTTTTTCATATATATTTTTCTCTAAAAACTGAGTTCTTTGAGGGTAGCTCAGTTCCTACCTTCAAATATGAATAGTTGTTCAGTAGATGTTAAATGAATGAATGAATATTGAAAATAAGATTATAGGGCGGCGCCTGTGGCTCAGTCGGTAAGGCGCCAGCCCCATATACCGAGGGTGGCGGGTTCAAACCCGGCCCCGGCCAAAACTGCAAACCAGAAAATAGCTGGGCGTTGTGGCGGGCACCTGTAGTCCCAGCTACTCGGGAGGCTGAGGCAGGAGAATCGCTTAAGCCCAGGAGTTGGAGGTTGCTGTGAGCTGTGTGAGGCCACGGCACTCTACCGAGGGCCATAAAGTGAGACTCTGTCTCTACAAAAAAAAAAAAAAAAAAAAAAAGAAAATAAGATTATAGAACTGATTTTGGATGAGGAGATGATTCTCTGTGTGAAACTAGCCCAGAAAGATTTGTTGCGAGAAGCCAAAATCTCTCTTCATTCCCTATGAAGCCAGACACTGGGCAACTTCGCAGTGATAGCTATGTTTTCCATCTTTTGGACAAGAGGGAGATCCACTAAAATGTAGCCCCAAACTCAAGGATTCCTGAACTTTTTTCTGAGCAGATTTAGGACTTTTAATTACACTGCTATCAAAGATTTTCCTAAATTTCCAAGTGAAAGATACTGGTAACCAGAAGCTCTGTGGTGTAGAAAAAGGACAGTTAGGCTGATGTACAGAACACAAATCATTCATTCACTTAGCAAAACAGTTATTTATTTATTTATTTTTATTTTTTTGAGACAGAGTCTCAATATGTCGCCCTCGGTAGAGTGCATGGCATTACAGCTCACAGCAACCTTAAACTCTTGGGCTTAAGCGATTCTCATGCCTCAGCCTCCCAAGTAGCTGGCCTACAGGCGCCCGCCACAATGCCAGGCAATTTTATTGCAGTTGTCATTGTTTAGCTGGCTCAGGCTGGATTCAAACCTGCCAGCCTTGGTGTATGTGGATGGCATCATAACCACTGTGCTACAGACTCTGAGCTTATTTATTTATTTTTGAGTGAATTTAACTCTGTTGCCCAGGCTAGAGTGTCATGGGTGTCAGCTTAGCTCACAGCAACTTCGGACTCCTGGGTTCAATTCTTCTGCCTCAGCCTCCCAAGTAGCTGGGGACTGATTATAGGTGCCTGCCACAATACCCACTTAATTGTTTTTAATTTTAGTAGAGATGGGGTCTCACTCTTGCTCAGGCTGGTCTCAAACTCCTGAACTCAAAGGATCTTTCTGCTTTGGCCTCCCAGAGTGCTAGGATTACTATCAGGAGCCACTGCACGTGGCCAAAACATTTATTGAGTACCAGGTATGTGTCGAACAACCTAGCTTGTGAAAATATAAAGATGAATGAAATGTAGTGCTTGATGAGTTCAGTGGCTACTGGAGGAAAATAGATATTTATTAAATAATCCTAATCCAGTTATATAAGTACTCTAAGGCAGTTTTTCTCAACCATCCTAATGCGGCGACCCTTTAATACAGTTCCTGTGGGTCACAACCCACAGGTCGAGAACTGCTGCTCTAAGGTATAGCAGGAGGTTAGAGAGACAGGGCAAGTCAGGGAAGGTGCCAAATAAAGGGGCGTCTTTTGAGTTAGATATTTTATTTATTTATTTAAGACAAAGTCTCACTCTGTCACTTTGGATAGTGCTGTGGCATCACATTTCACAGCAACCTCAAACTCTTGGGCATAAAAGATCCTCTTGCCTCAGTCTTCCAGGTTGATGGGACTACAGGCGCCTACCACAATGCCTGGCTAGTTTTTCTATTTTTAGTAGAGACGGGGTCTTGCTATTGCTCAGGCTGGTCTTTAACTCCTGAGCTCAAGCAGTCCACATGTCTGGACCTCCCAGAGTGCCATATTACAGGTGTGAGCCACTGCACTCAGTGATTTTTTTGTTTTTTACATCATAACCCTTGGTTCATAATATTTTGTCATCACTGGTCAAGGAATGGATAGTTTTATTTCACTTGTGCTGAGACTCAAGGGATGGGTAGGAAATCTCAGGAGAAAAAGCAAGTTTGGTTCTTACCCTGCCATTTCTTCTCCTGAGCCCAGTTTCTTCATCTATAAAATGAATACAGTAGGCTCAGCACCCATTGCACAGTGGATATAGCACTAGCCTCATACACCAAAGCTGGCGGGTTTGAACCTGGCCCAGGCCTGCTAAGACAACAATGACAACTGCCACAAAAAAATAGCTGGGCATGGGCGGCGCCTGTGGCTCAGTGAGTAAGGCGCCGGCCCCATATGCCAAGGGTGGTGGGTTCAAACCCAGCCCCGGCCAAACTGCAACAAAAAAATAGCCGGGTGTTGTGGCGGGCGCCTGTAGTCCCAGCTGCTCGGGAGGCTGAGGCAAGAGAATCGCGTAAGCCCAGGAGCTGGAGGTTGCCGTGAGCCGTGTGACGCCACGGCACTCTACCGAGGGCAGTAAGTGAGACTCTGTCTCTACAAAAAAAAAAAAAATAGCTGGGCATTGTGGTGGGTGCCTGTAGTCCCAGCCACTTGGGAGGCTGAGGCAAGAAAATCACTTAAGCCCAAGAGTTTGAAGTTGCTGTCAGCTGTGACATCATAGCACTCTACCAAGGGCGACGTAGTGAGACTGTGTCTCAAAAAAAAAAAAAAAAAAAAAATGAGTACAGTAGTCTCCTCTTATCTTTGGGGAACATGTTCCAAGACTCCCACTGGAAATCTCAGGTAGTACCAATCTCTGTGTACACATTTTTTCCAATATCATACATACCTATGGTTTAATTTATAAAGGAGGCACAGTAAGGGATTAATAACAACAATAATAAAATGGAACAATTATAATAACATTTTGTATTAAAAGTTATGTGGGGCGGTGCCTGTGGCTCAGTGGGTAGGGCACTGGCCCCATATACCGAGGGTGGCAGGTTCAAACCTTGCCCTGGCCGAACTTCAACAAAAAAATAGCCGGGTGTTGTGGCAGGTGCCTGTAGTCCCAGCTACTCAGGAGACTGAGGCAAGAGAATCGCCTAAGCCCAGGAATTGGAGATTGCTGTGAGCTGTGTGATGCCACGGTACTACCGAGGGCGATGAAGTGAGACTCTGTTTCTAAAAAAAAATAAAAAAATAAAAAATTATGTGAATGTTGTGTATTTTTCTCAAAATATCTTATTGTACTCTACTCATCTATTTTCAGACTGCAGTTGACATTTGGTAACTGAAATGATGGAAAGCGAAAGCACAGATAAGAGGTGACTACTGTGTAATCTCTGTCTTAGTGGAACTAATGTGAGGAAGAGATGAAATAATCGTTATGGAGGTTCTTGCAAATTGTGGAATAAAGGCATACAATTAGTTAATTCTATTTGATTTGTCTTACATCTTCAGAATATCTAAGCAAGGCCCTAAGAATGTTGCAAGGGACATATACCTGGCACATGGTAAAGGCTTGGTGTATAGGTATAAAAAAAGATGAGATGAAGAATTGAAAAATCTCTCTTGTTTCCTTCTGAGGTTTACATCATGTGGTGAGGACTTCTTGCAGAGGCCATACTCATGCAAGGACACACTTGAAGGAATATTGAGGCAAAGGTCACAGCTTTTCTTTTTTTTTAAGAGTCTCACTCTATTCCCTGGGTAGAGTGGTGTGGCATAATCATAGCTCACAGCAACCTCAAACTCTTGGACTCAAGCGATTCTCTTGCCTCAGCCTCCCTAGTAGCTGGGACTACAGGCACCTGCCATAATACCTGGCTATTTTTAGAGATGGGGTCTCACTCTTGTTCAGGCTGGTCTCAAACTCCTGAGCTCAAGCAATCCACCCTCCTTGGCCTCCCAGAGTGTTAGGATTACAGGTATGAGCCACTGCACACAGCCACAGCTCTTTTTTTTTTTTCCGCAGTTTTTGGCCGGGGCCAGGTTTGAACCCACCACCTCCGGTATATAGGGCTAGCGCTCCACTCCTTTGAGCCACAGGCGCTGCCCTCTTTTTTCTTTTTTTTTTTTTCCCTCTGGCAGTCTTGCTTTGTTGCCCAGGTTGGAGTGCAATGGTATCATAGTTCACTATAACTCCTGAGCTCGAATTGTCCTTCCTCCTCAGCTTTCTGAGTAGCTAGGACTACAGGCATGTGCCACTGTGCTTGTCTAATTAACAAATGTTTTTTTGTAGAGACTGTGTCTACCTATGTTCTAGGCTGGTCTTGAACTCCTGGCCTAAGTGATCCTCCTGCCTCAGCCTCCCAAAGTGCTGGGATTATAGGCATGAGCTACCACAACTGAGCTTCAGATCCAGAAAGATCCATGAGGTTTCTGGGTTTTCCTGTTTTGCAGAATATTAAAGCTAACTGGATCAATAATATAGTAGCTTTCCATCATATAGTTGGGGAGACTGAAATCCAGAAGGGAACTGACTTTTTCAATTTTTTTTTATAGATATTTCTTTTTTTATTAATTATTTTTATTGTTAAATCATAGCTGTGTACATTAGTGCAATCAAGGGGTACAATGTGCTGGTTTCATATACAATCTGAAATATTCTCATCAAACTGTTCAACGTAGCCTTCATGGCATTTTCTTAGTTACTGTATGTAGGCATTTGTATTCTGAATTTAGTAAATTAAGCCTGTACCCATTCTAAGATGCACCGTAGTTGTGGCCCCACCCATTATCCTCCTTTCAATTTTTTTCTTTGTAGAGACAGTCTCACTGTACCGCCCTCCGGTAGAATGCCATGACGTCACATGGCTCATAGCAACGTCTAACTCTTGGGCTTACACTATTCTCCTGCCTCAGCCTCCCGAGCAGCTGGGACTATAGGCGCCCGCCACAACGCCCGGCAATTTTTTTTGTTGTAGTTTGGCTGGGGCTGGGTTTAAACCGGCCACCTGGCATACCGGGCTGGCGACCTACTGACAGCCACAGGCGTCGCCTGGAACTGACTTTTTCAATGTCACGTCATGATCTTGCAGGCAGCCAAGAATGTTCCTCCTGGCTTGGAGCCTGTGGCTCAAGCAGCTAAGGCGCCAGCCACATACACCTAAGCTGGTGGGTTCGAATCCAACCTGGGCCCACCAAACAACAATGACGGCTGCAACGGAAAAAACTGGGCAGTTTGGCTAGCGCCTGTGGTCCCAGCTACCTGGGAGGTGGAGGCAGGAGAATCGCTTGAGCCCAGGACTTGGAGGTTGCTGAGCTGTGATGTCATGGTACTCTACCCAGAGTGACAGCTTGAGTCTCTGTCTAAAAAAAAAAAAAAGAATGTTCCTCCTGTTGTCCAGATCTTGGCTTTGACTCAGAGACAGAGTCTCATTTTTGAGACTTTTTAGACTTTTGAGACAGAGTCTCATTCTATTGCCCAGGCTAGAGTGCCATGGCATTAGCCTAGCTTACAGAAACCTTAAACTCCTGGGTTCAAGTGATCTCCCTGCCTCAGCCTCCCGAGTAGCTGGGACTACAGATGTGTGCCACTATGCCCGTCTATTTTTAGTAAAGACAGGGTCTCACTTTTGCTCAGGCTGATCTGGAACTCTTGAGCTCAAGCAATCTGCTTGCCTCAGTCTCCCAGAGTGATAGGATTATAGGCTTGAGCCACCCTGCCCAGCCTAATTTTTTATTTTTAGTAGAGATGGGGTCTCGCTCTTGCTCAAGCTGATCTTGAACTCCTGAGTTCAAGGGTTCTTCCCATGTAGGCCTTCCAAAGTGCTAGGATTACAGGGGTAAGCCAGTGCACCCAGCCATTTATATTTAATTGTAGTAAAATACATATATATAAAATTTACCATTTACCATCTTAATCATTTTTAGGTATGCAGTTTAATCATGTTAAGTACACTCACATTGTTATGCAACTGATCTCCAGAATTCTTTTTACCTTGCAAAACTGAAACTATACCCATTAAACAACTCCTTACACTCCCTTCTTTCCAGACTCTGACAACCACTACTTTATTTTCTGTCTCTATGAATTTGACTATTCTAGGTACATCATATAAATGAAATCACAGTATTTGTCCTTTTGTGATTGGCTTATTTTACTTAGCATCTTGTCCTCAAGGTTCATCCATGTGGTAGCATTGTCAGAATTTTTTTCTTTTTCTTTCTTTCTTCGTCTTTTTTTTTTTTTTATACAGAGTTTTACTTTATCGCCCTCAGTAGAGTGCCATGGCATTGCACAGCTCATAGCAACCTCCAACTCCTGGGCTTAGGCGATTCCCTTGCCTCAGCCTCCCGAGTAGCTGGGACTACAGGTGCCCGCCACAATGCCCGGCTATTTTTTCTTTTGGGGGGTGTAATTGTCATTATTGTTTGGCAGGCCTGGGCTGGATTCGAACCCGCCAGCTCTGGTGTATGCGGCTAGCGCCTTAGCCACTTGAGCTACTGGTGCCAAGCCAGAATTTTTTTCTTTTTTTAAGGCTATATTTCATTGTATGTGTGTGTTTGGGTGTGTGTGTGTGTATATATATGTGTGTGTGTATATAAACACCATATTTTGTTGATCTATTCATCCATCTGTGAACACTTGGGGTCTTTCTACCTGTTGACTGTTGTGAATAATGGTACTGTGAACATGGGTATACAAATTTTCCTTAGAGAGCCTTTTTTCATTTTTTTTGGTATATACACAAAAGTAGAGTTAGTGTATCATATGGTAATTCTTTGTTTGTTTATTTATTTCTTGAGACAGAATCTCACTCTTGCCCCAGGCTAGATTGCTGTGGTGTCAGCCTAGCTCACAGCAACCTCAAACTCCTGGTTTCAAGTAGGTGGGACTACAGGTACCTTCCACAATCCCCAGCTAATTTTTTGTATTTTTAGTAGAGATTGGGTCTCACACTTGCATAGGTTGGTCTCGAATTCCTGGGCTCAGGCGTTTTTTTTTTTTTTTTTGGTTATTGGCCGGGGCTGGGTTTGAACCCGCCACCTTTGGCATATGGGACTGGCACCCTACTCCTTGAGCCACAGGTGCCGCCCCAAGGGCTCAGGTGTTTTACTCAGGGGTTTGAACTCCTGAGTTCAAATGATCCACCTGCTTCCGCTTCCCAGAGTGCTAGGATTACAGGTGTGAGCCACTAGGCCAGGCCATGCAGATGTGTTTTAAATGGCCTATATAGGATTTTACACTTTTTTTGTAGAAAAAAATTAATTGATATTTTGGGTGGCGCCTGTGGCTCAAGGAGTAGGGCGCCGGTCCCATATTCAGGAGGTGGCGGGTTCAAACCCAGCCCTGGCCAAAAACCACACACACACACACACAAAAATTGATATTTTATTTCCTTGCTTATTTTTTATTTTTATTTGCTTTTTTGGTTATTTATTTTTTTTTTTTTGTAGAGACAGAGTTTCACTTTATTGCCCTCCGTAGAGTGCCGTGGCGTCACACAGCTCACAGCAACCTCCAACTCCTGGGCTTAGGCGATTCTCCTGCCTCAGCCTCCTGAGTAGCTGGGACTACAGGCACCCGCCACAACGCCCGGCTATTTTTTTTTTGTTGTTGCAGTTTGGCTGGGGCTGAGTTTGAACCCACCACCCTCGGTATATGGGGCCAGCGCCCTGCTCACTGAGCCACAGGCGCCGCCCACTTTTTTGGTTATTGTTGTTGAGACAGAGTTCCACCCTATGGCCTGATCAGAGTGCAACGGCCTCATAGCTCACTGCAACCTCAGACTTGGCTTGTGGGCATCCCACTGCCTCAGCTTCCGGAAGCTGCTGGGATTACAGGCCCTCCTCGCCAGGGTGCCAGCTGGGTCCTTCCATTTTTTTAGGAATCGGGGTGTCACTCTTCGCTCAGGCGAGTCTTGAACTCCTGAGCTCAAGCAATTCTCCCTCCTCAACCTCCCACGGTTTATTTATTTTGAGACACAGTCTTACTTTGCTGCCCTTGGTAGAGTGCCGTGGCGTCATAGCCCACAGCAACCTCAACTCTTGGGCTTAAGTGATTCTCTTGCTTCAGCCTCCGGAGTAGCTGGGACTGCAGGCACCTGCCACAATGTCCAGCCGAGCTATAGGCACCGGCCACAATGCCCAAATATTTTTATTTATTTTTATTTTTTATTTTGTTTTGAGACAGAGTCTCACTATGTCACCCCGGGTAGAGTGTCATGGTGTCACAGCTCACAGCAACCTCAACTCTTGGGCTTAAGCAATTCTCTTGCTTCAGCCTCCCAAGTAGCTGGGACTACAGGCACCTGCCACAACGCCCGGCTATTTTTTGGTTGTAGTTGTCATTTTTGTTTGGCAGGCCCGGGCTGCCAGCTCCGGTGTATGTGGCTGGCACCCTAGCTGCTGAGCTAACCCAGCTATTTTTAGAGATGAGGTCTTGCTCTGGCTCAGGCCAGTCTCGAACCTGTGAGTTCAGGCAATCCACCTGCCTCGGCCTCCCAGAGTGCTAGGATTACAGGAATGAGCCACCGTATCTGGCCTAATTGCTAATATTTAAAAAAGGGATATGTCATATGAAAGTCTAGTTTTTTATCTTCTCTAAATGACAATCTGGCCATACTGGGCCCATTTTTCTGCCTGTTCTCCATAGGTCTCACCATTTCCTATTATTCTCACCTACTTTTCTCAATTGTATTACCTACCTGCTCACTTTGGCATTTGAGCTTAAGACCCCTGGTACTAAGAGTAGGTCTAGCGGAACCTAGGTCAGGGGCTCAATTGCCCAGTTTTCCAGCACATACTTGTTAATCAACATATAGTGTTTGAGTGATCAAATGAATAGATTAATGTCAGCCAGCTTTTAATGACCATTTACTAGTGCAGGTTTTATGGCTGGGTGCTAATGTCACAGAGACAACTAAGGCACAGCCCCTGAACTCTGAAAACTCACAATTACTAACTATAGGGGGAGAGGCAGACATGTGTATGGTCCATTTCTGGCCACAGACTGACTTTTTTTTTTTTTTTTTTTTGGTTTTTGGCTGGGGCTGGGTTTGAACCCGCCACCTCCGGCATATGGGACCAGCGCCCTACCCCTTGAGCCACAGGCGCCGCCCCACAGACTGACTTTGAAGGGATAGTCAGAGTATGAGCTTCTAAGGAGGAGACAGTGAATTGTACCTGGAAGAATGGGAGGCCTGTGAGGAGCTGGGGATGGGAAGTGTTTCCTGCAGAAGCAACAGCAGATACAAAGGCTGTGAAGTGGCTGTGATGTACTTAGAAAATTAAAGGCGGCCAGTGTGAAGAGAGCTTAACAGAGTGGGGAGAGTGGTAGTAAATGACGTTAGACATGTATTTTTGTATCAACAGCCTAACCCATAAGCCAGGCAGCTGTTAGACAAATCCGTGTTCCCGGTCTTCAAAGAGCTTGCTCAGAACAGGTAGCTGGCTTAGCACTGTTAGAGGGACAGGACCTAATCCCTTCCCCTGCCTCTGGTGCCAAGGACAGGGTAGGGCATAGAGGAGGTTTCAGCAAAGATTTGCTGACAGCATGCTTGAGAAGAGAACAGGAAGTGCAGGCTTTGTTGAAGGAAGCTCAGGCGTGGCTCTCTCTTTATTGGGGCACTCGGTCTCAGATCGTCAACACCTTCTCCAAGTGACAGAGACAGCTGGGGGAGTGAGATACAGGGAGGAACCGGCCACAGAACCTACCAAAAAACTTCAAGGGGGTGGGGGATTGCAGGGCAGGTAGGAAATTGCCAGGTTCTCTTGCGAGAACTAAGAGAGGACATCCTACTTAGCTTGGACAGGAGGGGGAGAAGGGAGGTGGCAAGGTTTAGCCCAGACTCAAGGGACGTGTAAGGGAATTTTGCTTAGAGTGGTCTGGACATTTCATTTTGCTTTCTGGTATCATTTCCTCTGAAAACCTCGCAAGCTCTAATGAACCTCCTTTGGGGCGGGTCCTAGCTTCACTCTCAACTCTCTGCAAAGGAGAACGCAGGAACGCAGTCCTATCTGCAGTGCCTGGATTTTCCCACCAGGGGCCGCTGCTCACAAGCGACGAAGCGCGCGGGGTCCTAAACTGCAGAGGCGGAAAACCAGGTTGCGAGGAGCGACAGCCGGGAGTTGGGGGCTGGGAGCTCGGCCCCTGGCCCAAGCGGTCTAAGCCGTTGTTACCTCGGGCGACGCTGGGGAGGCTATCATTGTGTCTGAGGCCTCTGTCTAGCTCGGCTCTAGTGCTGAGGCGAGTAGGGCAGCACCGCGGCCCGAAGATCTGGGCAGGGCAGCTGCTGTTGCCGCTGCTGCCGCAGGCCTCAGTTACCTGAGCAACTGCGTGTCAGGGGCGCTCACGCCAGCTGGCGGTTAGCGCGGGAGACTCTTGTAGGGGAAGCGGAGGCCGGAACTTGATCCTTGGCACCAGAGGGGCGGTCCTGGCGAAGACCTGCGCGGGTCGGGGAGCTGGGAGAGCCCGCGGCAGGTGGGGGCTTGGGGCAGCAGTCTCCGACTGGTTATTCCGGGATAAACCCGAGCACTGGGGCGGGCCCGGGCTTCGCTGGGGGCCGGGCGGCGCGGGGCGGGCCCGCGGGAGAGCACGCCCCCGCCCGCCCCGGGCCGGCCCCAAGCCACCAGCCAGCCAGGGAAGCTGCTGTCCCGGGCCTGGCCGGTGTGCGTCTGCCTGCTGGACCTGGGCACTGCCGGCCGCCTGGGCACTGGACTGGGCGGGGGAGCTGACCTCGGCCTAGGAGGCCTGGGATCCGGAGACGCCCGCGCCAGCGGGGGCCTGCAGGTCGCACGCCCTCCTTGAGCTCTGCTCCTCGCTGTTCCTCGGTAGGGCGAGGTCAGGTGCCCCCTTTCTTTCCTCTCTCCTCTCCTTTCCTCTCCCTCTCCCGCCCCTGTGCCCTCGGGAGATCCTGCCCGCCCCCTCAGGGGCGTAGCAGGCTGTGGAGCTGACTGTGGCCGGCAGCCACCTTGCCAAACTCTCCGGAAGCAGCCCGACCTCAGGCCGCCACAGCCTCGGCGGACCCACTATTGGACCAGAGGCGCCGGCCCTCCTCCCGCGCCCAAACTTGGAGCACTTGACCTTTGGCTGTTGCAGGAGGCAGGCCCGTGCGGGTGGCTGGACAGCTGCGGCGCTGCAAGGGCATCTTGCCTGGGGACCATTCACTGACTACCGGGCTCCTGGCTTTGCCCCTGGGATCCCAGGTTGTCTACATTAGGCGCATGTTGACTGAGACCTAGAGTCATGGATGTATGCGCCCGTCTTGCCCTGTGGCTCCTCTGGGGGCTCCTCCTGCATCAGGGCCAGAGCCTCAGCCAAAGTCACAGTGAGAAGGCAGCAGGAACCAGCTCAGGGGCCAACTCTGAAGAGTCCACTGCAGCAGGTAAGCCCTTGCAGGCGAGACTAGGCTGGGGGATTTGACTCAACTGAATGGCTGGAAGTGGGCAAGTTTGTGCATGTGAGGTTGATGGAAGATTCACACATGGCATTGCCTATTTCTGATAGTGCGACAAGTTCTTTCTTTTTCTTTTTTTTAGACACAAACTCACTTTGTCACTCTTGGTAGAGTGCTGTCGCGTCACAGCTCACAGCAACCGCAAACTCTTGGGCTGAAGCGATTCTCTTGCTTCAAGCCTCTCAAGTAGCTGGGACTACAGGTGCCCACCACAACGCTTGGCTGTTTTTTTAGAAAGGAGGTCTAGCTCTGGCTCAGGCTGGTCTACAACCTGTGAGCTCAGGCAATCCTCCCGCATTGGCCTCCCAGAGTGCTAGTATTACAGGCATGAGCCACTGCACCCGGCCCTAAGAAGTTCTTTCTGTTCAGGAGTCATGGCTAATGTCTCTCCTGAACAACTTTCCTTATCCCTCTCAGAATGTTTTTTGTTGACAGTGAGAAGAAGCCTTTGGGGGCACCTTGACCTTTTAGATAAGCAAGGAAAGACACCATTTCAAGACTATTTGTGTGGAAGAATCACTTGTCCAGATGCTAAGTCCATTGCTCTTAGTCAGTTTCAGCTCTTAGCAGCACAGAAGAGGTTGGAGCTGCTTGGATTGGAAAGGGAAAGTCAGGCCTGGGCCAACTCTGTTGCGGGATAGCCTGGTGTTTAGGTGTGCCTTTCTATTCCAACAACCGTGGGAACTCTAGTCCCTCCCTTCCCTTAGGTAATCTGCTGTCTCTTGGCAGTGCCCATTTGAAATTATCAAGGCAGTTCCTTAGATGGAATTCTATTTATCACCAGGGCATTAAATAGCCTTTTCCTGACATAGACATGATATAATTCCTGGGACCACTTGTTGACTTACTCTGTCTTTTCTGACTGATGAAGGTGGCAATTCCATGTTACTTTTGGTTTTTCCTATGCACTTTTGGAGCCTTAATCAGGCAGCATGAGCCCTGGTGTACTCTGAACTGTAGAAAGAAACACTTAAAATCTCGTTTTACATAAAGTTTAGAAGAAGATCAGTTCCGTTTTCCCATTTCTTTCACCTGTAATTGTGTTCTGCCATAGCCATGGCCTGCAGAGTGAGGAGAGTTTATAGTTTCTGAGGATGGGAAAGCTCGAGTGAGGGAATGGCTCAGTAGAAATCTGCTGATATAACAAGGAAAAGGAATATAGGACACGGTGGCTGGGAAGTTTCATGGATGGATCTAGAGGCTGGCTTTGGTGATAGATCCTTTTTTGAGCAACTCCCTTTTAAATTACAGGTGCTTCAAGGAGGCTGGTTTCCAAAGGTGGCCAGTGCTGCCCTGCCTATAAAAGTATGGTACCTGGGCTGTTGATTTCTTTTTTTTTTTTTTTTGCAGTTTCTGGTCTGGGCTGGGTTTGAACCCACCACCTCCGGCATATGGGGTCTGCGCCCTACCCCTTCGAGCCATAGGCACCACCCGGATTTCTTTTCTTTTTTTGGGGGGGTCTGGGCTGTTGATTTAAAGATAGATCCTTGCAGGGTGTGATGGCTTACGCCTGTAATCCCCGTGCTTTGTGGGGCTAAGGGCCGAGGATCTTGGCTGGTTTTGAAAAATTAAAAGATCAGCTGAATGTGGTTGTATGGGCCTGTAGTCCTAGCTAAGTTGAGAGGCTGAGGCAGAAGGATCACTGAACTTAAGAACCATAGTGAGTTGTGGTTGCACTACTCCAGACACTCCAGGCAGAGGAAGCAGACCCTGTCTCTTAAAAAAGAGAAAAGAATAAATAAAGTCTTTCATGCATATTAATCCAGTTTCTTCATAGGAGTCTCCTTGGCCCCTGAAACCCAGTTCAATGCTTGATTTTTACTGGGCTACAAAGGGAAAGCTAGTGGGTAGATGTAGGTTGAACTGTGAAGTAGATCTAAGGAACATCTCTGCTGTACCAGTGACGCTCTTGTTTATAATTGATAATACGTACTTTTTTCAGTCCAAAGCATGATTACCTGACAAAATGAATATTTTTTTGGTGGGGGGAGATGTTGTATATTTTAGCCATAAGCTAATGGGATGAGATTTTGAATTTTAGGCATTAGCTAGCTATTAGGAAGTTGTTTTGGGGTTTTTTTTCCACCTAAGGAAAGAAGCATTTCCATATCCTCAGGACGATGCCATGACTTGAGCCTTTTTTTTTCTTTTAAACTATTGTCCCACTCAGAGATTTGAGCTTATGGAGATAGCCCTCCACACAACATATTTCAGAGGCTTGGC
Source organism: Nycticebus coucang (assembly GCF_027406575.1). Lineage (NCBI taxonomy): Eukaryota > Metazoa > Chordata > Mammalia > Primates > Lorisidae > Nycticebus > Nycticebus coucang. The sequence goes on along the minus strand of NC_069793.1, from coordinate 64,590,444 downwards.
TTTGCTGTTTATACCACTTAAGCTTCTCTTCTAGTTTTGTCTTGCTTTCAGTTCAGAAATTGCTTTCTGTTGTCATGATAATAGTGAAGAAAAGAAAGTCTCAGAGAGAGAGAGAGACCCTAGGTGCTGTGACTGGCGATACTGTGTGGGATCCTGGGAGTCTAGTGCTATTGTTCTGGTAGGGTTTTCTATTGGGTCTGTCTGGGACTTTGACTTACACCCCGACTTATTTTTACGAAGAGGTAGTTCATGGACTGGGCTCTGCAAAAATTCCTGACTGTAACCAGGAACTCTTGCAGCCTTTCTAGGCCTTGTATATCCCCAGAACACAGGAGGAGTTTTATTTGTGCTTAAATCAGATTCAACATACCTAATTTGTATGTTCTATACAGTTTATATTTTACAATTATATAGTTATTTTTCCAAAAGTGTCACAATAGCCCTATTAGAATGTGGAGCAGGTAGTATTATATCCGTTTTTTATGGATAAAGAAACTGGGTCCTGTGCTCCCTGTCTTTTTTTTTAATTTTTTTTTTTTGGTGTGCTCCCTGTCTTATAGGCAGGTCTTCTGATGCTTAAGTCCTGGACTTCTTCCATCTACTCAGGTCCTGTTAAAGGAGTGCTAGATGGGGCCAGAGAATGTTACTTTCTTTCCTCCTGGCATTTGGGCAAGCCCTGGTGACTCTAGCTGAGAGCCAAGAAAGAGCTGCTTTTTTCTACTCTGGAGAGTCTTTAGCAGGGCCCAGAGAATTTATTTTTTTCTCTTTTGGATGTACATACCCATCTGTGTCTTTTTAGGCAGTTAAAAGACTTGATTCAAAGGAAGATTTAGTTAAAATGTGGCTTTGGCTTTACCAGGCCTACAGTAAACACTATTAAAAACCTGACCCTGGGGGCAGCTCCTGTGGCTCAAGGAGTAGGGTGCTGGCCCCATATACCAGAGGTGGTGGGTTCAAACCCAGCCCTGGCAAAAAAAAAAAAAAAACCTGACCCTGCAGCGAAGGCAGGTGGTGCTCTGCTACAAGGCTCTCTCCCTGGGTGGTGGAGAAGCCATTCCTGTCACCGGCTCTTTAATATCTACACCCCCAGCCATCCTAAGTCACTTTCTCAGCAAAGATCTGTGCCTGGTTATGCTGCTCTGGGGCCTGCATTTCAGAAGCTGGTCTGATGGGCCGCGCCTGTGACTCAGTGAGTAGGGCGCCAGCCCCATATGCAGAGGGTGGCGGGTTCAAACCCAGCCCCTGGCAAACTGCAACAAAATAATAGCCAGGCGTTGCGGCGGGTGCCTGTAGTCCCAGCTGCTCCGGAGGCTGAGGCAAGAGAATCGCGTAAGCCCAAGAGTTGGAGGTTGCTGTGAGCCATGTGACGCCACGGCACTCTACCTGAGGGTGGTACAGTGAGACTCTGTCTCTACAAAAAAAAAAAAAAACCAAAAAACAGAAGCTGGTCTGAAATTGATGTTTAGATTCTAGGGGTATTGCCTCCAGAAACTGGAAGTGTTTTTTTTTTTTTTTTTTTTTGGCCAGGGCTGGGTTTGAACTCGCCACCTCCGGCATATGGGACCGGCGCCCTACTCCTTGAGCCACAGGTGCTGCCCAACTGGAAGTGTTTTATGTACAATGTGTGTGAGGAAACTTAGGTGGAGTCTGGAGTTGTGGCTGCCAGTGTTGAAGGTATTGAGGGCCTTTAATCAGGAACTATGGTTTCAATATGGCTAGAACATGGCCTTGGAGGATAGGCATCTAGGTGTGTGAAGAGTGCAGGCTGGCTTCTCAATCAACCCCTGATAGAGTGACAAGCCTGCCTGCTCCTACCCTCCCATCTAGTTGCTGCTGCCTCCAAGACTATAAATGGCCTGTCCATCTTGGTGGCTATGCTAATTTTAGCTAAGGGTGGCTCCAGGAACTGGGGCCAAGAGCAGGTGGGTGGGGCCTGGTTGAAGCTAATACTGGGAACTGGGGAGAGGGCCACATTAATCCTAAGGTAGCCAGGACATCATCTGCTTTCAGGCCTCAGCTTTGACAATCACCCTTAGCTAGGTTAATTGATTCAGCAAATATCAAATAATGCCCCCAGCTCATGTGCTATTTTTCCAACAAATATTTGAGTGCTTGCTCTAGGCCAGGTACTGTGTTTCCTGTGGGAATATAAAGATGATATGTTCCTTCTTCCATAGAAGTTACAGTCTTGTTGGAGAGATAATAAATAAATATATTATCTTGTGATAAGTGAAATGAAAGAAAACATAAATGGGGTACTGTCACAGGGACTGAGAAGGAACAGAGATCTTAAAGCTGGAACCTAATGTCTAGTTGGACATATTAATAACAATCACATTGACAGTGATAATAGTAACTAACTTTTTTTGTTTTTTACAGTTTTTGGCTGGGGCTGGGTTTGAACCTGCCATGTCTGGCATATGGGGCTGGTGCCCTACTCCTTTGAGATACAGGCACCTCCCCAGTAACTAATATTTTTTTTAATGTTTACTGTGTGGCAGGCACTATTCTGAACACTTTATTTCATTTAATTCTTTTTTTTTTTTTTTTTTTTTTGTAGAGACAGAGTCTCACTTTATGGCCCTCGGTAGAGTGCCATGGCATCACACAGCTCACAGCTCCTGGGCTCAAGCGATTCTCCTGCCTCAGCCTCCCGAGCAGCTGGGACTACAGGTGCCTGTCACAACACCCGGCTATTTTTTGGTTGCAGTTCAGCCGGGGCCGGGTTTGAACCCGCCACCCTCGGTATATGGGGCCGGCGCCTCACTGACTGAGCCACAGGTGCCGCCCCTCATTTAATTCTTAAAACCATTCTGTACTGGAGTGGTGCCCGTAGCTCAGTGAGTAGGGCACTGGCCACATACACCGAGGGTGGTGGGTTTGAACCTGGCCTAGGCCAGCTAAACAACAATGACAACTTTAACAAAAAAAAAATAGCTGGGCATTGTGGCGGGCACCTGTAGTCTCAGCTACTTGGGAGGCTGAGGCAAGAGAATCGCTTAAGCCCAAGAGTTGGAATCTGCTGTGAGCTGTGATGCCATGGCACTCTGCCAAGGGCAACATAGTGAGACTCTGTCTGAAAAAAAAAATTCTGAATGATAGGTATCATTATCCTTATTTTATGGGTGAGCAAATTAAATCATAGAGAAGTTAAATAATTTGCCCAAGGTTACATAAATAATAAGGAAACTTAGAGTTTGAACCCAGGCAGCCTGATTCTTCTCCCTACCTCTACCTTAGCTATACTGCCTAAAAACTTTGTGATAAATACTGTAATAGAAGTACTGTACACACCTGTACATACAAAAAGCTGTGGGAAGCCCAGGAGTGACTCATTGCTTGGGAGAGCCAGGAAACTTTATAGTATCCCCATAATTTTTCTTCAGATCTTGAAGTGGGGTTGAAAAGTGGTTGCCTAGGTCAAAAGTTAGGAGATAGAAACATCAGTTAGTTCAACCCACCTATTGTTACATATGAGGAAACTAATGTCCAAAAGGCATTAAATAGTAGGTGTTTGGTAGAACTAGACTTAGGATGTTTGAGTCAGGGACCCAGACTTAATCAGTTATTCAATTTACAAGTCAAAATAATGAGTACTTACCACTTGCTTTGCACTATGGAGGGAACTTAGAGCTACTGAAGTCTAAGTCTGGTTCAGGACCATATATATTTGTGGAATATTAAATACCATATAATGCATAGGCTTAATGAAGTCCAAAATCAGGTGTATAGACAGTGTAATAGGCTAAGGGTTAAAAGAAATTTTTGTGGGGTTGGCTAGGTTGAGGTGGAGTATTTCCTGGAAAGGAGGAATGGAGTGGAGGCAGAATAGGACAGGAGAGACTGGTCTGATTTGGGGAAGGTTGGAAGAAAGAGGGAATTATGGGTGTTAGGGTCATTGGTATGAGCATATGGGTCTCACTGCTGGCCGGATGACAAGTAGGCAGTATCGCTTCACTGTTCGCCAGCAATCTCATATGAACAGTCATGTGTGATCTAACAGTGGTTCAAATAATTACCATAATTTTTAAGTACTGGTGAGTATAAATCATTTTTTATTTTGTTGCCCTCGGTAGAGTGCTGTGGCATCATTACAGCTCACAGCAACCTCAAACTCCTGGGCTCAAGTGATCCTCTTGCCTCAGCCTCCCAAATAGTTGGGACCACAGCCGCCTGCCACAACGCCCAGCTAGTTTTTAGAGATGGGTGTCTCTCTTGCTCAGGCAACCCACCCTACCTCGGTCTCCCAGAGTGCTAGGATTACAGGCATGAGCCACCGTGCCCAGCCCATAAATAATATTTTGAGATAACTGTAACAATGAAATGTGATATGAAAATATTGTGATTTCTCAAGATGAGAAAGTCATAGGTATTTATAATAATATTGTGGTTGGTTGTCTACATATGTAATTAAAGGAAATGCTAACTTTCAGTAAGAGAATATTGAAAATAAAGATGTAACTTTTTTTCCATCCAAATTCACAGGACCATGAATTCTATCTGTGGGCCCTTTGGGGATGTGGGGGCTTCATGTTAAGAACTCTTGCTCTGGGGTGGCGCCTGTGGCTCAGAGGAATAGGGTGCCAGCCCCATATGCCGGAGGTGGCAGGTTCAAACCCAGCCCCGGCCAAAAACTGCAAAAAAAAAAGCAGCAGCAGCTCTGAACTTCTGCTTAGAAGCAAGATGTTGGTACCTTAAGACAAGAGTCTGACAACCTGCCGATTTGCCTGCAACTTAATAAACTTCTTAAAAAAAAAAAGAACTCTTGCTCTTTGGCAAGAAAAGGATGAGGTCTTGTTGAGGGGAGTGGTTTCTTAGGCCTCCCAAGGACTTGGGTTTCAGCCCCAAGGGGCCCCTTTGGTTTCCTGCTAGGTGGCTTTTGAGATACACTGCGAGTGGTTTCACGAGCATACTGTGGTACATTTCCCTTTGTGGGAAATTATTCTCTAGGAAACCCAGCCACTCTAGTTGTTAGGCTTTTAGGGAGAGAACAAGATACCAAACTGGGCCTCCAACAGAGTTTTCTTTTTTTTTTTTTGAGACAGAGTCTCACTTTGTCACCTTCGGTAGAGTGCCATGATGTCATAGCTCACAGCAACCTCAAACTCTCGGGCTTAAACGATTTTCTTGCCTCTACCTTCCAAGTACGTGGGACTACAGGTGCCGGCCACAATGCCTGGCTATTTTTTGTTGCAGTAGTCATTGTTGTTTAGCTGGCCCTGGATGGGGTTGAAGCCGTCAGTCTCAGTGTATGTGGCTGATGCTGTAACCACTGTGCTATGGGAGCCAAGCTGAACAACACAGTTGTAGGTTAAAAAAAAAAGTAATATTGGGCGGCCCCTGTGGCTCAGTGAGCAGGGCGCTGGCCCCATATACTGAGGGTGGCGGGTTCAAACCCGGCCCCGGCCAAACTGCAACAAAAAAATAGCCGGGCGTTGTGGTGGGCGCCTGTAGTCCCAGCTACTCGGGAGGCTGAGGCAGGAGAATCGCCTAAGCCCAGGAGTTGGAGGTTGCTGTGAGCTGTGTGACGCCACGGCACTCTACCGAGCGCGATAAAGTGAAACTCTGTCTCTACAAAAAAAAAAAAAAAAAAAAAGTAATATTAAGATAGGCTTGGCGCCTGTAGCTCAGTGGCCAGGGCGCCAGCCACATACACCAGAGCTGGCAGGTTTGAATCCAGCCTGGGCCTGCCAAACAACAATGACAACTACAACCAAAAAATAGCCGGGTGTTGTGGCAGGTGCCTGTAGTCCCAGCTGCTAGGGAGGCTGAGGCAAGAGAATCGCTTAAGCCCAAGAGTTTGAGGTTGCTGTGTGCCATGGCACTCTACCCAGGGCGACAGCTTAAGACTCAAAAAAAAAAAAGAAAAGAAATAAAGAAATATTAAGATATATGACAAAATATGAAGAATAATACATTGAATACCCATGTGGCCACAGCACATTAAGAAATAAAGAATAACAATACAGAGCTTTCTTTTTTTTTTTGAGACAGAGTCTCACTATGTCGTCCTCAGTAGAGTACCATGGTGTCACAGCTCACAGCAACCTCAAACTCTTGGGCTGAAGCCATTTTTTTGCCTCAGCCTCCCAAGTAGCTGGGACTGCAGGCACCCGCCACAATGCCTGGCTATTTTTTTGTTGCAGTTGTTTAGTTGGCTCCGGGCCGGGTTCGAACCCACCACCCTCGGTATATGTGGCTGGTGCTGTAACCACTGTGCTATGGGTGCTGAGCCCAGGATTTTCTTTATTACTCTCAGGACACTTTGTAAAAACTTCTCCCACCCAAGTACTAACTAGGCCTGACCCTGTTTAGCTTCGGAGATGAGATTAGATCGGGTGGATTGAAGGTGGTATGGCCCTAGACTGTATAAACTTATAAGGTAATACATCTCACATTGGGTATATGTTTGGTCCCTCATAAGTGTGTACGATTTTTGTAGAAGAAGGGCGGAGTTGTACTTTATTTATCTATTTTTATTATGTCCAGCCTAATCTCTGTTAAAATTTGTTAGAAAACCTGGAATCTGGGTGTAGTTTAGCTGGGATGCATCTGGCTCAAATTCTCTCAGAGGTGGCTAGACACACAGTTAGCAGGAGAATATTTGCTTTCAAAAAAATTTCTTTTCTTTTCTTTTTTTTTGAGACAGTCTCACTCTGTTGCCCTGGTTAGGATGCAGTAGCATCATCATTTTGAATTACTGTAACCTCAAACTCCTGGGCCCTTGTGATCCTCTGGCCTCAGCTTTCCAAATAGCTGGAACTATAGGTTCCCACCACTCTTGGCTAATTTTTTCTATTTTTAGTAGAGATGGGGACTTGCTCTTGTTCATGCTGGTCGTGAACTGACATCAAATTATCCTCTCTCCTCAGCCTCCCATAAAGCTAAGATTATAGGCATGAGCCACTGTGCCTAGCCAAACTAATTTATATGGTTGTTGGCAGGCCTTGATTCTTTGCCACGTAGACCTCTCCATTGGGCTGCCTCATGGCATGACTGTTGCCTTCCTCCAGAACAAGTGGCCCAAGAAAAAACAAGAGAGAGTGCCCAAGATGGATGCCTCATCTTTTTTTGAGACAGAGTCTCACTTTGTCACCCTTTGTAGAGTGCCATGGTGTCACAGCTCACAGCAACCTAACTCCTGGGCTTAAGCAATTTTCTTGCCTCAGCCTCCCAAGTAGTTGGGACTATAGGCGCCTACCACAATGCTTGGCCATTTTTTTTGGTTGTAGTTGTCATTGTTGTTTGACAGACCCGGGCTGGATTCGAACCCACCAGCTCTGTTGTATGTAGCTGGTGCCTTAGCCTCTTGAGCTACAGGCTCTGAGCCAGCTTATTATAACCTTGACTTCCTGGGCTCAAGTGATCCTCCTACCTCAGCCTCCTGAGTAGCTGGAACTACAGGTCCATGCCATGATGCCTGGCTAATTTTTTTTCTTCGATTTTTATAGAGATAGAGATGCACTTTATTGCCCAGGCTGGTCTTGAACTGGCCTCAAGCAATCCTCTTGTTTTTAGCTTCCCAAAGCACCGGTTACAGGCTTGAGCAACTACTCCTGGCTTATAGAGTCTTTTTATACTCCCTTTGGTATCATGCTTCTGGTTCATATATGACTTTATTGTTTTGTTTTGTTTTTGTTCAGCAACCAATCTTTTTATTATGCTCACAGTCTCTGTGAGTGCACATTTATTTATTTTTTTAAACCTAGTGTAAAATTTATTTTTTTCCTTTTTTTCATGTATACATTAATGCATTTATGGGGTACAATGTGCTGATTTCATATAGAATTAGGAACGCTAACATCGCACTGCTTAATACATACCTCATCTTGTTTACTTAATTATTGTGTTGGGTGGCGCCTGTGGCTCAAAGGAGTAGGGCGCTGACCCCATATGCCGGAGGTGGCGGGTTCAAACCCAGCCCTGGCAAAAACCGCAAAAAAAAAAAAAAAAAATTATTGTGTTAAGACGTTTGTGCTCTATACTTAGTAGATCCAACATGCACCCAATGTTATTGTTTTGAAATAGCACATCCATAAATAGCCAGGCGTTGTGGCGGGCGCCTGTAGTCCCAGCTGCTTGGGAGGCTGAGGTAAGAGAATCGCGTAAGCCCAAGAGTTAGAGGTTGCTGTGAGCCATGTGATGCCACGGCATTCTACCCAAGGACGGTACAGTGAGACTCTGTCTCTACAAAAAAAAAAAAAAAAAAAAGAAATAGCCCATCCTTCTTTACTTCTTCCTTGACTCCTGGACTCTCCTTAGGCCCAATCCTAAACTAGTTTTTTATCGTAAGCTCCAGTCTTGCCTCCCAGCTCCTTGTTTGGTAGCTTTTATTTAGAGCCTATTTCACATAGTTTGCTACTATTCTAACTTGGCTTCTAAGAATTAACTAGACTTATAGGTGGCATTGAACTGGGACTCACACATTGGCAGATGAAAAACTTACTCTGACTTTTTAGGCCTTTGGTGTTAATGCTAGCACTTACAATCCTGTTACAGCTTGAAGGGGTTTTAGGGACCATCTCTCCCAAACTTTTTACTTTACATACGAAAAGAACAGACTTACACAAGGTTTTGCTAAGCCAAGACTAGAATCTAATTTTCTCCCCGCTCCCACCTTGCAGTTTTTGGCCAGGGCGGGGCCGGCGCCCTACTCCTTGAGCCACAGGCGCTGCCCCTAGAATCTAATTTTCTGATTCTCATTTATATGTCATTCCCACTCTGTTGTGGGAATTCTCATTTATATGTCATCCTCTCTCTACCCTGAAGGATCCAGTTTGGGTTGTTAAGAGGCCTGGGACTTACACAGAGGAGAACTAGAAAGCAGTTCACAGTATTGTATTATGTTCATAGAAATTGAGCTGGGCATAATTGAGGTATACAAAGTTAATATTAAGTATTGGTCCTGGGGACCTACCTAGTTAGAAAACTTTTAATAAGGTGCAGAGAAAGAGGCCTGGTAATATTAGTTACATATGGTAACTATTATCTGTACCTTGTTAGTCTCTTGGCTGTATCATATTAGTTCAGAACACCACCCATTATACAGAGTGAGTCAGAGTGGCTCAGAGTGGGTTAGAGCCTTATGCTGTATGTCTCGTGATTGGCTCAGCTGGTTGCACTATGGATTTGGGACCTCTACAGGGAGTGTAAATGAAGCTAAAGCCTTGTGGGGTTACTTATGGCCACCTGGAAAGTGCTGAGGGGAAGCTTTCTGGGCATTGAGAATTTGGCAAAGCCTTGCTTGTGTTGGCTAGGGCAGGGAAAGCTTGAACGAGATGATTGTGGCCCTGTCATGTTTATCAGAGTGAGACAGATGTACTTTGTGTGAGAGACCATGCACGGAAAACCTGAAATGAGCCAACAGCACTTTGTTTTGTTTTCTTTTCTTTCCCTTTTTTTTTTTTGAGACAGAGTTTCACTTTGTCACAAAGTGCCACTGCCTCAGTACAGTGCCATGGCATCATAGCTCACAGCAACCTCAAACTCTTGGGGTCAAGTGATCCTCTTGCCTCAGCCTCCTGAGTAGCTGGGAGTACAGGCGCCTGCCACAACGCCTGGCTATTTTTAGAGATGGGGTCTTGCTCTTGCTCAGGCTAGTTTCGAACCTGTGAGTTCAGGCAGTCCACCTGCCTTGGCCTTCCAGTGTCAGGATTACAGGCCTGAGCCACTGCGCCCACCCCAGCCTTTTGTTTTCTGTTGGGGAGCTTGGATTAGAGAAGATGCAAGTTCTAAAATTTTTCTATGGGTGGTAGTTGCTTTTCTGACCCAGGGTTCTAGCCCCAGACCATCTTATTCACTTTATCTCCCTCTGTTTGTTTGCTCTCTGGGTTCTTGGCCAAGCCAGGCTTTTTTTTCTTTGTATGTAGGACACACCTTTATTTGTACTGCTTCTGTTTTCCTTTCACTTAGGTCATTTAACTTTCCTCCCAGAATGTCCTCCTTTGTCTTCATATCTAATCTCTCAGTCCTCTATGAAGTCTTCCCTAACGCTAATGCTAGCTCTCATTTTGGATCAAACTCTGGTGGCACTTACTATCTGCAGTACTCTCTGTGTACTTCATTCACACCCTTCTGTGCCTCTTACAGTAAGAAGCAGCTTGATATAGTTTCAAGAGCACTGAGAATGGGCTTGAGTTCTTGATGACAGTTTCAAACTACAGTTTCCTCATTTGAAACATGGAGTTAAAGGAGAGTTAATACATGAGAAGGTTGTATAGATTTAATCCCCCCCTTTTGTTATATTTTCTTTTCTTTTGAGGGCCATGTCTGATTTATTGACCATAGTAGCTATTCTTAATATCTTCAGTATCTATCACAGTGCTGGTTAGAGGGTATGTGTCCAATAGACATTTGTTGAATAATAATGACAATTCATTGGATTGAGTAGGTAAGGGAGGAGAGGGCCAAATGGTTGACATCAATTCCTATGTAAAGCTTAGACAAGTGTTCCCTGGGATTAGGAGTAGAATTCACATGGTAGATTTTCCGAGGAATTCTGTGGGTATTATTTTTCTGCCTGATCTAGTACCTCATCCTTATGTATTGAGCTCCTACTGAAGCTGTGCTCAGAGACAGTTATCAATCACACTGAGGGGTGGTTTGGCTGTTGACTCTGCCTTGCAGTTTTAGTTGTTTTTGCTACAGCAGTGGTTACCCTGAGCAAGTAGGAATAGAGTAGGGCTGTGTTTGCAGAGAATGAGACCTGTGGGTAAGGCTTCTCTGGGTCCTGCTGCTCCCTGTCAAGATTCCATGGCCCGTGTGGGTTTCCTTCAGGTCAAACTTGAGGCAGTTGTATAAACAGAATGAACTTTAACTGCTTTTCTTAGACTGGCTTGTGGGATGGAAGAGGAGACCTTCTTTCATAGTTCCTACTGCTGGGCTTTTTGGGCAGCAGAGAGGTAGAATAGTCCTGTAAAGATCACTGGCTTTTAAAATGTTATCTCTAGGGGCCAAGTGCAGTGGCTTACACCTGTAGTCCTAGCACTTTGGGAGGCCAAGGTGGGCAGATTGCTTGAGCTGAGGAGTTCAAGGCTGGGTCTGAGCAAGAGGGAAAACTCCGTCTCTACTAAAAATAGAAAAACCAGTCATGTGTTGTGGTGGGCACCTGTAGTTCCAGCTACTCAGGAGGCTGAGGCAAGAGGATCTCATGAGCCCGAGAGTTTGAGGTTGCTGTGAGCTACTGTGATGCCACAGCACTCTACCCAGGGCAATAGAGTGAGGCTCTGCCTAAAATAAATAAATAAATAAATAAATGTATGTATGTTATCTCTGATACTAAGAACTCCCTGGGTCTCAGAGAATTCCAGCCTGAGCAGCGGTCACTTTAAGGTGTTGGAGGGGCCTGGTGGGGCACTTTGATGGAAGAGGCAGAAGGAAAAGAGAGTTAATAGTGCCGTCAGTGTGGCCCAGCTCAGACAATCCTGACCTTTTCCTCTGTTAGCCATATTTACAGAGCTGCTGACTGCCCTGTGTTGGTCTCTGGTGTATGTAATGACCAGAAATTTCACTGGCTGGCAGGCATGCAGGCTGAATTCCAAATCTCATGTGCCTCTAATTTTCTCAGCGTGATTCAGGAGCTCTGCTCCTCTTTGTCCGCTCTGGGTTATGTTGGGTCACTCAGGAAGCTCTCAGAGCTCTCATCACTATAGTGTATGTTCACACAAATGTGTCTGTGTTTGCCAAGGTCCCAGAGCCAGCTTCTGAAATACAGTGGCCAGGAAAGATGGGTGTCTTTTAGCCATAATAAACACACACCTGTTAGAAAGCAGCCTATGTGTATACACGTGTTCCTGGGTGGTCAAATTTGCCAAGGTCTTATTTCAAGCAGCTCTCACTGATAAGGGCACAGGTCACTGGAACTCACAGTTCATTTCTTTGAAGAGATAAATATGTAATTAAGACAAGTAACTTCAATGATAAGAATGATAATGACAGCTACTATTTATTGAGCACAATAATCCTTGAAGGTTGATATTGTTCTCATTTTACAGGTGAGGAAAACATAACTCTGAGAATTTAAGGTAATATTCCAAAGGTGGTTGAGCCAGGATTTGAATTTAGCTTTATCTGTTCTTAAGACCAAAACTATTTCTATTTTTCTTATTGAAAAGAGTTTTTTTTTGGCTTTCTTTTCTTTGTCATGACAGTGGGGGCCTATTCACTGTCTAAGGCAAACTTATTTTGCTCTGTAAGCCTATACCTTGATCTTACTCTGTAAACCTGCCTTTCTCTTTCTCAATAAACTTTTTTTTGAGATGAAATCTTGCTGTATTGCCCAGCTGAACTTGCATTCTTGGGCTCAAACTATCCTCCTGTCTCAGCCTCCCAAGTAGCCTACTGGTGTATGCCACTGTGCCCAGCTATAAAACTATATTTATTTTTATTTAGTAACTTGTGGGGAGAGAAAGACAAAGCTATCTAAATTTAGGTAGAGATATGCTTTTTGATTAAAAGTTATATAATTTATAGTACTGTTAGTGGCTTGTACTATTAGTTTGTTCTATTACTTAAGTGGCTTGGAAGAAACTAGGATTAGGATTTGGAGGGGTAAGAGAAGGGAAGAGAAACTGTATTTCATTTATGAATTCTGAATAGGTAGTATCACATTGGTGAGGTACCTAGCTACAGTGTGGTGTATATTAATTTTGTATCTTACAAAATTAGTACTCTTTCTTCTTGGAAAGAGGTTTATGGTTAAAAGAAAAAAAAAAAGAAGAAGAAAGAGCAGTGCCTTTGGCTCAGTGGGTGGGGCACTGGCCCCTTATATTGAGGGTGCTGAGTTCAGACCCGGGCCCGGCAAACTGCAACCACAACAAAAAAAAAACAAAAAAGAAGCAGAGAAAGAAGAAATTAGTACTGTGGCTGAGCTGTTCTGGATATAAGCCTTGGGATATAACCCCAGGATATAAGTGGCTGTATTTGTGTAGTGTTATTTATCTTTCAGTCTACATTTAACATGTTTGTTATATACTACAGGACAATCCCTGCCCAATAGAAGGACTCAGTATAATAGAAGAGTTAAAATGTACCTCTGCATTTTATATAGTAATAAGAGCTCCTATTTATTGAGCACCTATTCTGTATTAGGTGGATTACTGGATTAGGTACTTTCACATACATGATCTTATTTAATCTTCTCCATGGGTCTCACATTCATAGTTTATTGTGCAAGGCAATCCAGATTCAGTGCCCATAATTTTTTTTTTTTTGAGACAGAGTCTCATTATGTCACCCTCGGTAGAGTGCTGTGGTGTCACAGCTCATAGAAACCTCAAACTCTTGGGCTTAAGCAATTCTCTTGCCTCAGCCTCCCAAATAACTAGGACTACAGGTGCCTGCCACAATGCCTGGCTATTTATTGGTTGCAGTTGTCATTGTTGCTTGGCAGGCCTGGGCTGGGCTCGAACCCGCCAGCTTCGGTGTATGTGGCTGGCGCCCTACTCACTGAGCTATGTGCCCATGAGCCCAGTGCCCATGATTGATACTGATAGTTGTGTTGGAAGATGCGATCACCTCTGCCTGGGGAGGTTAGAGAAACTTTGAGGGGAAGGTAACAGCTTAGTGAGTCTTCAGGTACTAGAGGTGGAAATGTAAGGGAGATTGAGGGAAGCATTCCAGCCATAGAAATGTCACAAGTAGCTATATGGAGTGGGAAAGAGTGAAGAGTCTTTGGGAAACATTAGTCCAGATTAGCTGGAGAGTGGGTGGTATCTGTGCAGAAGAGTACTATAAAATAAGTCCGAAAGACTAAGGAAAGATCGTGGAGGTTCCCAAATGTCAGACTAATGAGTTTAGACTTTATTCTGCAGGTAATAAGTAGTCCTTGCATTTTGAACAGAGTAGAGAAAGGGAAGAGCCCTAATTTTTTTTTTTTAGAGACAGAGTCTCATTTTGTTACCCTTGGTAGAGTGCTGTGGTGTCACAGCTCACAGCAACCTCCAGCTCTTGGGCTTAGGTGATTCTTCTGCCTCAGCCTCCCGAGTAGCTGGGACCACAGGTGCCTGCCACAACGCCTGGCTATTTTTTTTTTTATTGCAGTTTAGCTGGGACTGGGTTTTAACCCGCCACCCTTGGTATATGGGGCTGGTGCCCTACTCACTGAGCCACAGGTGCCGCCCGAAGAGCCCTTCTTCTTTTTTTTTTTTTTTTTTGTAGAGACAGAGTTTCACTTTATGGCCCTCGGTAGAGTGCCATGGCATCATACAGCTCACAGCAACCTTCAACTCCTGGGCTTAAGCGATTCTCTTGCCTCAGCCTCCCAAGTAGCTGGGACTACAGGTGCCCGCCACAACGCCCGGCTATTTTTTTTTTTTTTTTTTTTGGTTGCAGTTCAGCCGGGACCGGGTTTGAACCCGCCACCCTCGGTATATGGGGCCGGCGCCCTACCGACTGAGCCACAGGCGCCGCCCCGAAGAGCCCTTCTTTAAAATGCAGATATTACTGTGTTAATGTTAACCCTGGAACTGAGAGTCAAAACTTGCTTTTGCTAGCTTTTTAGTGTAAGTTCTGTATAGCCACTGGGAGAATGGATTGCATTCTGAAGTGAGGAATGGGGCCTGGCAAGAGGGCAGTTCTGTTAGCTCAGTTTACCTATTCAGGAAGGGTGTCAGGGCCTCAGGGCATACTTAATGCTGCCAACACCTAGTGTCTCTTCCTGAGTTGAGTATATATGGCGCTCTCAGCCAGAAAGTCAGAGCTTGGTGAGACCTGATTCCCCAAAGAATTCAGTGATGAAAATTAGGGCACTTAAGCATATCTCTTATAATTGGCTGAACTGTGTGAAGGGCAGAGGCTTTCCCTGGGGGATCCTTTTAATCTCCTGTGATTATAGACTTTTAAGGTTGGACTAATTAAAATGTGCTGGTAGCTGGACTCAATACTTTCCTTGTACTAGGTGCTGCTCCAGCCTCCTGGAGTACCAGAAGTTGGCACAGGGCTGTGTTTCTTGGGGAGCTGAGGAGTGGGTTTCTACTTCCTTATCTAATAAATGTATATTGATAAGATATTTGTCCAGAATGGATTGTCAAACATCTTGTGGTAGGGAGAAATTTAGCCTGGGAACTGCTTGTGGCCTGGATTTGCTGCTCTTGTTAAGGTGCTGTTTCAGGTTGATTTCTGTACTGGTAGTCCCCCCAGTGGCCTTTTTCTCTTATCTGGCAACTAGCAGGGGCGGGGAATTTGTGGCCTCCAGGGCACATGTGGACTCTTAGATCCTTGAGTGCAGCCTTTTGACCGAATCTAAAATTTTAGAAGTTTGGATTCAGTTGAGAAGTTTGGGTTTACTTGCACTTGAGGATCTGGAGGACCACATGCCCCTCCCCTGCAGGGGTATCCTTCCCAGGTGTGTGTTCTGGTCTAACCAGAAAAAGAGATGAGGAAAGTGAAAGGTGTAAATGATGGCGCCCAGAAATGAGGCCGCAGAGAAGATATTCAGGCCAGGTTTATTGAAAGGGGAGGGTGGGCTCGGCGCCTGTGGCTCAAGCGGCTAAGGCGCCAGCCACATACACCTGAGCTGGCAGGTTCAAATCCAGCCTGGGCCTGCCAAACAACAATGATGGCTGCAACCAAAAAATAGCCGGGCGTTGTGGCGGGCGCCTATAGCCCCAGCTACTTGGGAGGCGGAGGCAGGAGAATCGCTTGAGCCCAGGAGCTGGAGGTTGCTGTGAGCTGTGATGCCACAGCACTCTACCTAGGGCCACAGCTTGAAGCTCTGTCTCAGAAAAAAAAAAAAAGAAAGTGGAGGGTGACCCGTCTGGGCAGTGCAAAGATGACATCTGGGAGGAGGCAGTTAGAGACACCTTTTTTATGGGGCCTTAGGGGATGGGCACACATTCCTCAGGTTGCTTATCAGGTTAGGGTCTTTTGCTTTTGGCTGGAACTTTTAGGGGGTGGGGTTAGCTAGATCCTTTGTGTCCTTGTTTTAGGAGTAGAGGAGGAGAAAGAGAGGAAGGAGGAGTTCATGTGTGGCTGTGTTAGGCCCCCTCAACAGAAAGGATATTTGTAAGTCCCACAGTGTGCCAGGTCAGGGCTAGTGTTTTATACAAATCTCTCTCTTTTTTTATATATTTTTTTATTTTTTAGAGATAGGGTCTTACTCTGTTGCATAGGCTGGAGTGCAGTAGCATAATCATAGTTCACTGTAACCTTGAACTCTGGGGCTTAAGTGACCCTCCCTCTTCAGCCTTTGAAGTAGCTAGCACTACAGGTGTTTGCCACCAAGCCTGGCTAATTTTTAATTTTTTTTTTTTTGTAGAGACCAAGTTTTGCTATGTTGCCCAGGCTGGTCTTGAACTCCCAGCCTCAAGCAATCTTCCCACCTTAGCTTCTCTACCTGCTGGGATTATAGGCATGAGCCACCTTGCTCAGTGCATAGCTCTCTCTTGAGCTGTGCTTTGTAATGCCCATTTTACTGATAAGGAAATAGATTAAGAGAAGGAAAAGAACTTGCTTGGTGGTCATTACAGGCTGTAAACAACTGAATCAGAATTCAAAGCCAGGTCCCTGCCAGGCCTGTGATTATTTCCTAAGGTAGCACACGTGATTTCTGTCCTCTTATCCTTTTAAGCCTAGTTAATTTCCCATCTCCAAAAAAATCTTCAATTTCTTTACCTAGAATTGCTTCTTGTCCTACATTTCAGAGCACTCTGCCCCTCTCTCTAATCTGTCTGATATTTAAGTCAGGGAGGCATGGATCTACCTCCTTCCTCTGACTTCCACTCCTTTAAGGTGTTGTACTCAGGGTATATTTGTAAAAGAATGGAATGAAAAAAAAAAAAAGAATGGGGCTTGGTGGCCAGTAGCACAGTGGTTATGGTGCCAGCCACATACACCGAGGGTGGCGGGTTTGAACTGGCCCGGGCCAGCTAAACAACTACAACAAAAAAATAGCCGGGTGTTGTGGCAGGTGCCTATAGTCCCAGCTACTTGGGAGGTTGAGGCAAGAGAATTGCTTAAGCCCAAGAGTTTGAGGTTCCTGTGAGCTGTGAAGCTTCAGCACTCTACCAAGAGTGACATAGTGACACTCTGTCTAAAAGGAAAACAAACAAACAAACAAAAAAAAACGAATGGAATGAAGTTGTAGTGTTGGAATTTTAGATGTCATGACAGACTGGCAAGGGTAAGGTTTGGGGGAAGGCCTTGACTAGTTCCCTCAATAAAAGGAGGCCTGTGTCTTTTTGATTTGCAGAAAGTGCTGTGTTATACCAGAGGCAGCAGGCCTTCTAGGCAAGATGTCTTTTGGTTCCTCAGAAACAGGCATCTCTTTCCTTAGGCCATTTTCTTTGGGGTTTGTCTAGCCTTTTTGCAACCTATAGAGTTTTTTTAGTTTCTTTGCAATCTATAAAGCAGTGATTTTCAACTGGTGTGCTGTGGCATACTGGTGTGCTGTGAGAGGATCTTAGGTATGTCATGAAAAATTTTAAAGATCAGGGCGGTGCCTGTGGCTCAAAGGAATAAGTCACCGGCCCCATATGCAGGAGGTGGCAGGTTCAAACCCAGCCCCAGCCAAAAAAAAAAAAAAAAACTAGAAAAATTTTAAAGATCATTAATTATTTTCTAAAGTTCAAAGCACTGTAAGCATATTCTTTTCTTTACTCTTTTTTTGGATCAACATAATTTAAGTATGTCACAGAGATTTAACTATAGGTTCAAATGTGCCATGAGATTAAAAAAAGGTGAAAACACTGCTGTGGAGTTAGGCTGAATGCCTCCCGAAGTGAAATAATGTGACAGTGCTCTCAGCCTGGCCATGGTTGCTGGAATATGCCTGTTGACTGTGATGCTTGGGTTTATTCTGTTGGTGTATTTTTACAAAGAGCATACTAAGTTATTAACCCTGCCTTTTGGGGATTATACTTTCGGCAACCTTTGCCTGCTTGTGTGTATCAACTTCACAGGATAAAGGCTTTCTGGGAGAAAGAAGGCAAACATGTGTAAAGGCATTTTTATAAGTTGAATTATCTTTCTCATGGACTTGAAAAAATTAATTTTAGGCTTTTTTTCTATGCAAGTAGTATATGTTACTGTTTAACGTCAAAAGTTTGGGAATAAATGGCAAATCGGAACATAACAAAATGCAGTTACAACACCTTTAAAGCAACAGGTGATAAAATATTAACAATAATAATGAATTTCACAATAGGCTGAAATAGTGTTTTTGTTTTGTTTGTTTTGATACAATGAGAATCTTTTTTTTTTTTTTTTTTTGTAGAGACAGAGTTTCGCTTTATGGCCTTCGGTAGAGTGCTGTGGCATCACACAGCTCACAGCAACCTCCAACTCCTGGGCTTAAGCGATTCTCTTGCCTCAGCCTCCCGAGTAGCTGGGACCACAGGCGCCCGCCACAACACCCGGCCATTTTTTTGTTGCAGTTTGGCCGGGACTGGGTTTGAACCCACCACCCTTGGTATATGGGGCCCGGCGCCTTACCGACTGAGCCACAGGCGCCGCCCGAGAATCTTAAATATTAATAGCTTAATCAAACAGAATGATAATGACACAATTCCCCTTTTTGTTTCTCTGCTGTGAAGAATAGATTATGAAATGTTCTTAGGATGGGGGAGAAGAATGAATTCTGGACTAGAGAGAACTGTGCTGTAGCTCAATTCTTCTACTCATTTGTTTCCTTAGGTGGGTAACTAAGGTCTGTTTTCCCTGAGTCTTTTTTTTTTTTTTTTTGAGACAGAGTCTCACCCTGTTACCCTGGGTAGAGTACTGTGGCGTTATCATAGCTCACAGCAACCTCAAACTCTTGGGTTCAAGAGATCCTGTTGCAGGCCGGGCATAGTGGCTTACGCTTGTAAAACCTAGTACTCTGAGAGGCTGTGGCGGGTGGATAGCTTGAGCTCGTAAGTCTGAGACCAGCCTGAGCAAAAGCAAGACCCCATCTCTACTAAAAATAGAAAAAAGCTGAGGCAAGAGAATCCTGTAAGCCTAAGAGTTGGAGGTTGTTGTGAGCTATGATGGCATAGCACTCTACCCAGGGGAACAGCTTGAGACTCTGTCTCAAAAAAAAAAAAGAAAGCAAGCTCTTGTTACCTCAACCTCCCTAAGTAGCTGGGACTATGGGTGCCTGCCACAACATCCAGCTAATTTTTTGGTTTTTAGTAGGGAAAGAATCTTGCTCTTGCTCAAGCTGGTCTTGAGTTCTTGAGCTCAAGTAGTCCGCCCAAAGTGGCTAGGATTACAGGTTTGAGCCACATTGCCCAGCCAGTTTTCCTGTGTCTTAAATGGGGATAGTATGTATTCTGATTTAATTTTATGAGGATTAAATAAGATAATATATGTGAAAGTGTTTTGTAAATTCTGAAGTACTGTTATTGTCTTACTTACTGGGTTGCTGGAGCCATTTTATTAGCACTTAAGGAAGCTATTGGTTTAAGATACAGCTTGACCTAGGTAGAAGGAAGGATGCAGAATTAATGGATAAACAGTTGAATGCTGTTTGGGCAGCAGCCGAGAAGAATTCCTGAGGTAAGGGAAAGAACCGCATTCATTTTTTTTTAATACATATTTATCAACTCCTGCCTGGTGGAGGAGAAAGAAATACAGATTCTCTGCCTACTACATGTGCAGGGTGTTAAAATATGGTGGCAGCTTGGTTTAGAATGAAAACTCCATAAAGACATATATTGCTGTATATTCACTTAGGAGTAGTACCTGCTGTGTAGTAGCTTCTCAGTTAATACTTATTGAAAGAAAGATTAGGCTTTGGAGTTAGACTCGGTTCATATTTGGGTTCTGCCCTTTACCAGTCCCTTTCCCGAGCAAGTTGCTCAGTTTCTTCATTTATAAAATGGGTCTTGGATTAGCTATTACACAGAATTTGGGGAGGATTAAGAAAGAAACATTTAAAAGCCTTTGTACAAGGCCTGTAGTGAGTGTTCAATGAAATAACTACCTTTCTGTTTTGCAAAGTGTGATAGAAGCACAGAGGAAGAAGCAGTAAGAGCTGCTTGGGGGAGCCTAGACAATGGCTTCACGGGCTCAATTAGACAGTGTCTTCCTAATGTATCAGATTATAATTACTGAGGTTATTTCCTTACAGAAGGAACTCCCTAGGGTTAAACAGGAGTCTTGGAATTGGTATATTTGCTTCTCTGGATTTCCCATGGTCTTGGTGGGAGGACTGGCTCCTGTCTTTCTAGTAAGGTCACATTTGCTCTAAGGTTGGTGCAGAGGTTGTTCTAGAAGCAGCTTCCACTGGAAAGTCTGGCCTTAGCTGATTTGGATTGGGCTTTTATAGCCAGCCATTATTCTTACACGCCCCCCCCGCCCCCACCCCCAAATACCTCAATAATTGTTAGTTATAGCTTTGAAAACATGTATTCAGCTTGACTCTTGTTCCGGATCAGTTGTAAATTCTCATAGGAGGTAGAGCAGAGCGTGTTCGCTTGGATTAATCAGGTATTTATGAGTTGACCTTTATTAGTGAAAAACTGATTTTTCCCTCATGCCCGAGTAATTCTAACAGGCTGAGGGCCATGTTCTCAGGCATTCTTGGAACTGTTGGAAGTTGCAGCAGGTTTATCTACTTTTGTCTTAGATGCATAAGGGCTGGTAGTACTTGTCTGCCCCTCAGCAAGGGTGCCTACAATCTCTCCCTTTTATCCTATTGTTTTAAAGCACTGGAAATACAACTCGCCTCTTTCTGATCAGCATTTTTAGACTTTGGAGCTTTCTCTTGGGAGAATAAGTAAGCAAGGAAAAATGGGTAAAGAACATATTCCTAGATGGGAGTGATCAAGCATTGGGTGAGAATGAATTTGGGGGTTAAATGGGCCCAGTGGGATCAGTGTACAGGCTTTGTCCTCAGTATTTTCCTTTGGGAGCTGTGTGTTGCCATAGGGGATCTCAAGTATGGATTGGAGAGAAGGGAAAGGAGGAGGGCCAAAGAAAGAAGAGACAGAGGGAAGGAGAGGAAACTTAGCTGAGGTGTTAACTCCATGCTAGGTGCTTTATACCAATTATTTTCTTTAATCTTCACAACCTTCTATATTATAGTTTGAGAAAATAAATGCAAGGAGGGCAGATGACTTTCCAAGGTTATATATCTAGTTAGAGGCAGAACTGAGACTGTATCACAGTAATCTTCACAACAACAAACCAATTCTAACTTACCCAATGCTTGACCACTCCCACCCAGGAACATGTTCTTTTTTTTTTTGCCAAGTGATTTCAGTTCACAATTCATCATTAGTCTTGTGATGAAACTGAAGCCTGGAGAGGTTAAGCAACTTTCCCAAGGTCACAAAGCAAGTGAATGATAATAATAGTGGTCATTTATTATGCGCCTAGAAGACACATACCAAGTTTTTTTTTTTAATCCTATGAAAGATTGTTATTACTTCTGTATTGCAAGTGAAGAAACTAGGAATTAGAGAGCTTTGGTTATTTGTGGAAAGTCATTTATCTAGTGGTGTTAGTAAAGGGATTTGACACCAGGTCTGTCTGATTATAAAATGTGTTCCCTTGATGTCCATGTTGGTCTGCAAATGGAAGACTGGAATTTCTTTTTTTGTTTTTTTTTTCCCCAAGATAGAGTCTCACTATGTTGCTTTTGGTAGAGTGCTGTAGCATCACAGCTCACAGTAACCTCAAACTCTTGGGCTTAAGCAGTTGTCTTGCCTCAGCCTCCAAAGTAGCTGGGACTACAGGCACCCACCACAATGCCCAGCTACCTATTTTTTGGTTGTAGTTGTCATTGTTGTTTGGCAGGCCCAGGCTGGATTCGAACTCACCAGGTCTGGTGTATGTGGCTGGTGCCGTAGCTGCTGAGCTACAGGCACTGAGCTGGAAGACTGGATTTTTATACAGAGTCATGAAAGCAGGGCTCATGTCTTACCGCCTCAGTATCCCCATTCTCTATGATAGCACTTGTCACATTGTTAGTGTTTAGTAAATGTTTGCTGTGAAATCTAGTTCTGCTCTCCCTCATACCTCATGTTATCTATAGTGACTCCGTGTTGCCCACTGCATCCTGCCTCAGCTCCTTAGCTGCCTGTTTTCCCACCACAGTTTGGCCTTTCCCTACCTACCCATTATGGCCTCCCTGACCTCCCAACACACAGCGTCTCATCCAGCACTATTACTTTCCTGCTTTTTCACACCTCTTTTCCCTGGCTACGTATTAATATGTTTGCTCCTGCTACTGCTCTCTATCATCCTCCAATCCTGTTCATTCTTTTTTCTGTAGTTGCTCTGACTAATCCTGGTTACTTCCCTTTTCAGACTATAATCTTCTTAGTCTGTACCATATAATTTGGTACCCAAGTGTCTATTATTTTACTTTCTATTGGTTTCATGGACATTAATCTTCTCCCCAGCTAGCTGATGATAGTCATATCATAATGACTCCTCAGATTGGTTTGTGCTCTGTATTTATAAAGCACTCTCTATTTAAGACCTGTGTTTTTGCTTACCACGCCTACAGCAGCTCTGTGAGGTATGACAGAAGGGGATTTTTATCTCTTTACTATAGTAGAGAAAACAAATGCAAAGAGGGTAGATGACTTCCCAAGATCATATATCTAGTTAGGGGCAGAACTGAGACTATATCTCAGGTCTATTGATTTCTAACTTAGTATTTTATCTGCAGTGTTTTCTTTTTCTTTTCTTTTCTTTTTTTTTTTTTTTTGAGACAGAGTCTCACTATGTTGCTCTCAGTAGAGTGCTGTGGTGTCACAGCTCACCACAACTTCAAACTCTTGGGCTTAAGTGATTCTCTTGCCTCAACTTCCCATGTAGCTGGGACAACAGGCTTCTGCCACAATGCCCGGCTATTTTTGCTGTTGTTGTTGCAGTTGTCATTGTTTAGCAGGCCTGGGGCTGGTTCAAACCCGCCCCCCTGAGTGGATGTGGCTGGTGCTCTAACGGCTGAGCTACGGACGCTGAGCCTGCAGTCTTTTCCACGTTAGTGTTTCTCCCTGCCATTTTTCCTGCTGCCTTTCGGGGTCACTTAAGCTGAACTTCTACCTTGTAGGTGTTCAGGAGGTTTGGTTGGCGACCTAGAAATGGCAAAGTAGCCATCTCTGGTACCTTTCAGTAGTGTCAGGATTCTGAGTTGCTGTTGCATGCAAGAAATTCTGTCTCCGTGCTACTAGGATTAATGTTGAACTAAGAAGCATTGGATTATTATGAATGGTCAGAACACACACTCATGAAGATCTTGGAAATAGGGTTGAATGTACGGTGCTGGACAGTTTTGTGTTGTGGCAAAGGCATGAGTTTCTGAAGCAGTCAGACCAGAGTTTTGAAATTTGGCTTTGCTGTGATTTATTGGCTTCATGACCCTAGGTAAATTATTTATCTCTCTGAGCCATAGGGCCATTGTGAGAATGTATTTAAGGGCCACATAATGTCCCTTAAAAAAAGAAATATTTGTTGGTGATTTTTTATTGCTGATATTACGTGTATTAATAGGGTGCCTGAAAGGCATAAGAAGGCTAGTTGTACCTCTGACCCTTGTGGGTTACTTCTTGTGTTTTGACTTCCAAGCATCTGTGATGACTACCTTGGAGCCTGTTTGTTGATAGGGGCCTACTTGAATGCTGTACCCAAAGTCTCTAGCCTCTAGGTTTACAGTGCCTCCTGAGGGCAATGAAAACAGTTTGGGGGCAGCTGGAGGATGGTTTCAGTATCAAACGTAGGGAATAAAATCCCTGCTATTTTTCTGAAGAACTTTGGCATTAGGATTGTTGCTTCTGGAAAGTCCAGAATCTAGTTGTTATTGAGAAATTTTAGTTATTTCTGAAACCAGATATTGTTCCAAAGGTGTTTGTTAAATACTTCTTTATTCTTCCTAAATTCCTGCCCCACCCCCAAAGAAAAATAAATCAGATTCAGACCGCTGTGCAATATACATTTTTGACCTCCCTGACCCTCCAGCTTCCAGCTGTCTGCTAACACCACTCCAAACTGCTGCTGCAAGAGAGGTTAGTCAGCTCCTTTCCTCTACTCCCCATCCATGAGCTGGTCTGTGCTGTAGGGGCAACAGGATGACACACATAGGCTACATGGATCCTATTTAAAAGGAGGCTTGCTTTCTCACTGGGCACTTCAGACTGCCTAACACACAGGAAATGACTAGAAAATCTGACCAAGAGACATAACTTATTGTTAAAATGGCAGGTTTGGATGTCTGTTGGATGGGAGGGCACAATTCCTGGAGAGGCCGAAAGGGGTAGCTGTAAAGGAAAACATGAGTGATTTTTGAGTTTTTCCTTTTAGAGTATGGTGCCATAGACCATTTCTTTTTTCTTTTCTTTTTTTTTTTTTTATTGTTGGGGATTCATTGAGAGTACAATAAGCCAGGTTACACTGATTGCAATTGTTAGGTAAAGTCTCTCTTGCAATCATGTCTTGCCCCCATAAAGTATGACACACACCAAGGCCCCACCCCACTCCCTCCGTCCCTCTTTCTGCTTTCCCCCCTCCATAACCTTAATTGTCATTAATTGTCCTCATATCAAAATTGAGTACATAGGATTCATGCTTCTCCATTCTTGTGATGCTTTACTAAGAATAATGTCTTCCACGTCCATCCAGGTTAATACGAAGGATGTAAAGTCTCCATTTTTTTTAATAGCTGAATAGTATTCCATGGTATACATATACCACAGCTTGTTAATCCATTCCTGGGTTGGTGGGCATTTAGGCTGTTTCCACATTTTGGCGATTGTAAATTGAGCTGCAATAAAGAGTCTAGTACAAGTGTCCTTATGATAAAAGGATTTTTTTCCTTCTGGGTAGATGCCCAGTAATGGGATTGCAGGATCAAATGGGAGGTCTAGCTTGAGTGCTTTGAGGTTTCTCCATACTTCCTTCCAGAAAGGTTGTACTAGTTTGCAGTCCCACGAGCAGTGTAAAAGTGTTCCCTTCTCTCCACATCCACACCAGCATCTGCAGTTTTGAGATTTTGTGATGTGGGCCATTCTCACTGGGGTTAGATGATATCTCAGGGTTGTTTTGATTTGCATTTCTCTAATATACAGAGATGATGAACATTTTTTCATGTGTTTGTTAGCCATTCGTCTGTCGTCTTTAGAGAAAGTTCTATTCATGTCTCTTGCCCATTGATATATGGGATTGTTGTCTTTTTTCATGTGGATTAATTTGAGTTCTCTATAGATCCTAGTTATCAAGTGTTTGTCTGATTGAAAATATGCAAATATCCTTTCCCATTGTGTAGGTTGTCTCTTTGCTTTGGTTATTGTCTCCTTAGCTGTACAGAAGCTTTTCAGTTTAATGAAGTCCCATTTGTTTATTTTTGTTGTTGTTGCAATTGCCATGGCAGCCTTCTTCATGAAGTCTTTCCCCAGGTCAATCATTTATTTTTTCTTAAAAGTTGAGGTGAAAGTCACATAAAGTTAACCATCTTAAAGTACGTAATTCAGTGACAGTATTTTCACAGTGTTGTGCAACCACCACCTCTATTTAGTTCAAAACCATTTTCATCACCCCAAAGCAAACTCATACCTGTTAAGCAGTTGCTCTTTATTCTCTTCTTCCTTTCCCCTGGCATTCTGTATGGATTTTCCTATTCTGGGTATTTCATACAAATGGAATCATGCAACATGTGACCTTTTGGGTTTAGTTTCTCTCACTTTGCATCATAGTTTG
This sequence comes from Nycticebus coucang, assembly GCF_027406575.1. Taxonomy (NCBI): domain Eukaryota; kingdom Metazoa; phylum Chordata; class Mammalia; order Primates; family Lorisidae; genus Nycticebus; species Nycticebus coucang. Next base: position 64,564,824 of record NC_069793.1, on the reverse strand, counting down.
GAGGTTCATTCATGTTATAGCATGTATCAGTATTTCATTTCTTTTTATGGCTGGGTAATATTGCAATATATGTATATACCATGGTTTGTTTATCCATTCATCCATGGTGGATATTTTGGCTTTCCCCCATTTTGGCTATTATGAATGGTGCTGCTAAGAATGTGTGTGTACAGGGTGGCGCCTGTGGCTCAGTGAGTAGGGTGCTGGCCCCATATACCGAGGGTGGTGAGTTCAAACCCAGCCCTAGCCGAACTACAACAAAAAAATAGCTGAGCGTTGTGGCGGGCGCCTGTAGTCCCAGCTGCTCGGGAGGCTGAGGCAGGAGAATTGCAGAAACCCAAGAGCTGGAAGTTGCTGTAAGTCCTGTGACATCATGGGACTCTACTGAGGGCGGTAAAGTGAGACTCTGTCTCTACAAAAAAAAAAAAAAAGAATGTGTGTGTACATGTATCTTTTGAGCCCTTATTTTCTTTTTTTTCTTTTTTTGTAGAGACAGAGTCTCACTATACTGCCCTCAGGTAGAGTGCCGTGGCGTCACACGGCTCACAGCAACCTCTAACTCTTGAGCTTATGCGATTCTCTTGCCTCAGCCTCCCAAGCAGCTGGGACTACAGGCGCCCGCCACAACGCCCGGCTATTTTTTGTTGCAGTTTGGCCGGGGCTGGGTTTGAACCCGCCACCCTTGGCATATGGGCCAGCGCCCTACTCACTGAGCCACAGGTGCCGCCTGATCCCTTATTTTCAATTTCTTGGGTATTTCACTTCTGTATACCTAGGAATGAAATTTATGGATTGTGTGGTAATTTTATTTTTAGTTTTTGAGGAACTGTCAAACTTTTTCAGAGTGGTTGAACCATTTTATACCCTTATCAGCAATGTTACCAGCGTTCTCATTTCTCCACATCTCCATCAATGTTTATTTTCCATTTTTTTGATTATAGCCACCACATGGGTATAAAATGATACCTCATTGTGGTTTTTTTGTTGGAGGTAGAGTCTCATTGTGTTGCCCAAACTGGTCTCAAACTCCAGTTATTTTCTCACCATAGCTTCTGGAGTAGCTGGGATTACAGGTGTATGTCACTATAGCGGGTGTCATTGTGGTTTTGATAAGCATTTCCATGATGACTAATGATGTTGATCATCTTTTCATGTGCTTGTTTGCCATTTGTATATCTTTGGAGAAATGTGTATTTATGTTCTTTGTCTTTTTAAAAAAAATTTGTCTTTTTGTTCTGTTGTAAGAGTTTTTTTATGTATTCTGAATGATACACATTCATCTTTTTTTTTTTTTTTTTTTTTTTGAGACAAGGTATCACTTTGTTACCCTTGGTGGAGTGCTGAGGCATCATTGCTCATAGCAACCTCAAACTCTTGGGCCCAAGTGATCCTCTTGCCTCAGCCTCCCAGGTAGCTGGGAGTACAGGCGCTTGCCACAAAACCTGGTTGTTTTTTAGAGACGAGGTCTTGCTCTTGCCCAGACTGGTCTTGAACTCCTGAACTCAATCAATCCACTTGCCTTGGCCTCCCAGAGTGCTAGTATTATAGGCATGAGCCTTTGCACCTGGTGCGACATTTATCTTTTTTAAAAACATAATTTTGGGCTTGGTACCTGTAGCACAGTGGTTATGGTGCCAGCCACATACACCCAGGCTGGCAGGTTCAAACACAGTCCGGGCCAGCTAAACAAATGCAACAAAAAAATAGCCGGGTGCTGTGGCAGGCACCTGTAGTCCCAGCTACTTGGTAGGCTGAGGCAAGAGAATCACTTAAGCCCAAGAGTTTGAGGTTGCTGTGAGCTATGACACCATAGCACTCTACCAAGGCCGACTCTGTTTCAAAAAAATACAAAAAAATACAAACAAACAAAAAACCCCATAAATTTGGGGCAAACTTTATGGCTTAAAAATGACCCACTTGGGGCGGCGCCTGTGGCTCAAGGAGAAGGGCGCTGGCCCCATATGCTGGAGGTGGTGGGTTCCAACCCAGCCCCAGCCAAAAACTGCCAAAAAAAAAAAAAAAATCACCCACTTGTCTTTAAATATACCTAGCTCTTTTATGTCTCATAGCTAACTGATGCTTTTGCCTTTGTCTGGAATATCCTTTCATTTTTCTTTGGTGGTTAAAATTATAATTGTTCTGAAAGGCTGACATCAAATGTTACCTCCTGAGAAGCACTCCTAATCACTTTCTTCTTCTTCCATTACTTAGGTGCTTCCTTCTATGAACATTTTTATTTTTTTATTTTTATTTTTATTTTTGCAGTTTTTGGCTGGGGCTAGGCTTGAACCTGCCACCTCCAGCATATGGGGCCAGCGCCCTACTCCTTTGAATCACAGGCGCCACCCTGAACATTTTTTTTTTTTTGAGACAGAGTCTTTGTTGCCCTCGGTAGAGTGCTGTGGCGTTGTAGCTCACAGCAATCTCAGTGATTCTCTTCCCTCAGCCTCCCAAGTAGCTGGGACTACAGGCACCTGCCACAATACCTGGCTATTTATTTTTTGTAGAGACAAAGCCTCACTCTATTGCCCTTGATAGAGTGCCGTGGCGTCACACAGCTCGCAGCGACCTCCAACCCCTGGGCTTAGGCGATTCTCTTGCCTCAGCCTCCCGAGTAGCTGGCTATTTTTTTGTTGCAGTTTTGGCCGGGGCTGGGTTTGAACCCACCACCCTTGGTTTATGGGGCTGGCGCCCTACCCACTGAGCCACAGGCGCTGCCCCCTGGCTATTTTTTAGAGACAGGATCTCACTCTTGCTCAGGCTGGTCTTGAACCTGTGAGCTCAGGCAATCCACCCGCCTCCTTCTCCCAAATACTGGGATTACAGGCTTGAGGCACTGTGCGTGCCCGGCTTATGAACATTTCTATAATGAAACACTTTTTATTGTCTGTCTCAAACCACTTGTGTTTCTAGAGTCAGGGATTATATTTGATACATTTCTGTCCTTAGCATCTAGAACAGTGGTTCTCAACCTTCCTAGTGCCGCCGCCCTTTAATACAGAACCGCTGGTCAAGAGTATGACCTGTATATAGTGAATGCTAATAAATGCTGAATGAAACTTGAGCACAGACTGGAATTTTGAGCCCAGACTGAAGATATATTTGCCAGTAATACCATCATCGCTATAGAAGAGATAAGTTGGGGGCTGTATTAGATTTATTTGTATAATAAATATATTAGGCCCTGGTATATGCCAGGAACTCTGCTCAGTATGCAACCGAGAATAGTCCCTATTGTCAAGTAGACACGTAATGTAAGTTCTAGAAAACAGTCTGGGCATGGTGGCCCACACCCATAACCCTAGCACAGTGGTTCTAAACCTTCCTAATGCCTCAGCCCTTTAATACAGTTCCTGTGGGTCGAGACCCACAGGTTGAGAACTGCTGCCCTAGCACTTTGGGAGGTATGGCAGGAGGATTGCCCAAGGTCAGGAGTTAAGACCAGCCTGAGCAAGAGTGAGATCCAATGTCTACTAAAAATAGAATTAGCTGCAGTTGTAGTCCCAGCTACTTGGGAGGCTGAGATAGGAGGATTCCTTGAGCCTAGGACTTTGAGATTGCTTTGAGCTAGGCTGAGCTGGGCATTCTACCCTGGGTAATAGAGTGATACTCTGTCTCAAAAAAAAACAAAAAAAATTTCTAGAAAACAAAGTAAAGCAGGGCAAAGGGTTAGGGAGTGAGGTTGATGAATTCCTCTCATTGAATAGCTTTTAAAGTCAACTTAAAAGAATCTGGACCAAGTATCACAAGACCTGGATTCTTCTTCTGTTTCTGTGCTTTGTGACTTAGAAAAATTAACTTACATTTTTCAAAGTTGTAGTTTGTCTATAAAATAGGCATAGGAATCCCTGCTGTGGTAGTTTGAGAGATGTTGTAAAGATTCAGTGAGTTAATGGATATTGAATGTGCTTTGTTAAATGGTGAATAGCATGATACTTGGCTTTCCCTTTCTGAAGTTGAAAAGATGAGTGAGCAGTGTGAGCCAGCCAGACGTTTTTAGCACCTTGAAAGCAAAAGGAACTAGTTTCTTTTTTTCCTTTTTCTTTCTTTCTTTTTTTCTGCTGCTTTTTTGTAGGGACTGGGTCTTGCTGTATTGCCCAGGCTGGTCTCAAACTCCTGGCCCCAAGGGATCCTCCCACCTCAGCCTCCCAAAGTGCTAGGATTATAGAGCCACAGGCGCTGCCCAAATCTCTTAAGTAGCTAGAGGGCAGCTAAATCTACAAGGATATGTTAAAGAAAGAGGCAAGATTAGCGTGCACTGGAGTCATCCAGGAAGACATTCCCGAAAGAGTGCTTCAATGGGCCCTGCATACAGAATGAATAGATTTAGATTAGTGGTTCTTTTTTGTGCTACTTTAGTGAAGTCTTTTCTTTTTTTGTTACATCCAGTATGACCTCTACTCTTTTGAAGCCTCTAATTTATGGTCATTAGCACATTTTGCTTTTATTACAATCCTTTGTATATAGTATAGTGCCACATATTGTATGTAGTGTAGGCCACACATTGTATGATTCCATTTATATAAGGCAGACTTTGGAGTCAGACTTTCTGGGTTTAGATGTTGGCTCTACTCACTAGCAGTGACCTTAGGGAATTTGTTAAACTCCTGAAAGCTACAATTTTCTCATCTATAAAATGGGAATAATACAAAGGATTATTATGATGATTAAAAGAGATAATCCCTGTAAAGATTTGGATGAGTATCTGGTCCATTGTAAATATTCATTAAATGTTAGCTATAATTTTTTTTTTGAGGTTTTTGGCCGGGGCTGGTTTTGAACCCACCACCTCCGGCATATGGGACCGGCGCCCTACTCCTTGAGCCATAGGCATCGCCTGATGTTAGCTATAATTGTTCTTATAAACTTATTCTTCTAGGCCAGTGCTATTCAATTTGTTGGGTCTGTGATCACCCAATTCGTGATTATGGGACTGTTTTAGCTCTACCATCCTATGTAGTAGTGTTGTGCCCAGGTCGTGGGGTACCCCTCATAAATCACCCGAAGATCAAGATGCAAAAGCAAGAGGTAGTTTATTCACAAGCTCAGGCTTGGGCTTCTCTGTTCCTGATGGAGCAGGAGAGCAGAGAAGTTCCAACTGCAGAGGGAAGAGCAGTTTTAAGGATACAGAAAGGTTAGCCGGGCATTGTGCCGGGTGCCTGTAGTCCCAGCTACTTGGGAGGCTGAGGCAAGGGAATCACTTAAGCCCAGGAGTTGGAGGTTGCTGTGAGCTGTGTGAGGCCACGGCACTCTACCGAGGGCCATAAAGTGAGACTCTGTCTCTACAAAAAAAAAAAAAAAAAAAAAAAGATACAGAAAGGAAAAAGGGAGGGAGTATAGGGGCTTAGGGAACTGGACAATGATTGTTGTCAATGTTTGATCAGGGCTAATTAGTCTGGGGGAAGGATTTACTACTACTGGGGTAGAGGGTGAGTGCCATTATTGCTCAGGGCAGACATACTGGAGCGGGGGTGGGGGAGGAAGCAGCTTGCCTATCACCTTTGGTATGCAAGCAGGTTGCCTATCACCTTTGGTTTGCAGCTGCAAATTGAAGGCTGTGGGGCAAAGTGGGGTCAGTGAAGGCTGTGTGACAAAATGGAGTTAGTTTTAACAAAATGGAGTTAGCTTGGTCCTTTCATTCCCCCCTTTTCTAATGCATAGAAGATCCAATCATGGGTCTTTAGCAGGTTTTATGGGCCCTAGCTCTATGTCATTGCTAGTGCATGCAGAGCTGAGGGGAGTATACTATGCCCGTAAAACCATTATTTGAACCGCATTGATCCTGGATCAGATGAGGGCTAGTAACTTGTTAATTATTCAGGGACCAAAAGTCAACAGTAATAATAGGATTACAAGTGGGCCTGCTATAGTCGAAATTAAGGTTGTGAGCCAGGGGGTTTTGCTGAACACAGATTCATACCAGCTCTGGGACTGTTCCCGTTCGAGTTTCCTCTTATGCAGACTTTCCCTTACTAATTCCACTGACTGCTTAAATATTCCCTAGTGATCAGTGTAAAAACAGCATTCTTCTTTTAAGGCTGCGCACAATCCACCTTGTTGAAGGAACAGTAAGTCCAGCCCCCGCCTGTTTTGGAGCACTACTTCAGAGAGGGAAGTTAGAGATTCTTGAAGGTGGGAGATGGAATTTTCAATTCTTTGTATGTCTAAGTCTATTGCAGCATGCAAGGCACCGTAGTTTTTATCTTGGAGAACTAAGGATGAGATTCCTGTACCTGCCCTGCTATGCTAAGTCCCATGAGCATGGCTAGGGTTATTGCAGTGACCGGTTCTCTTTTAATTCTATTAATTGTACTCATAACCAGCTCATATGCTCGGTACAGATCTTCTTCCGAGTGATAGAGCAGCTTGGGGATGAGCTGTACTAATACACAAAAATCTTGAGTTAGGTTAAGAACTGCCCCATGTAAGTATGGGGTAACTCCTGTAGAGCAAGCCCAACAAGAATTGTTGGCGGGAATCACATACCCCGTTCCATCCCACAAGAAAGTTTGATTGCATAAATGCTGGTATGGGGTGGGGGGGTGTTTGACCTATACAGGTTTCTTGTCCTAGAATGGACTGTAAGGTGACTCGTGGCCCGGACTGCTGCCAGCGGCAGTCACTAGCTTGGGAGCTGACTTTAGGTTTACTTATTAGGGCAATTCCCTCATAATAGGGGTGTTTAGCTTCTACACACAACCAACAAGGCTTAGTAAGGTCTGGTCTGGAAGTGTTTAAAACCTGGTATGTAGTAGCAACTAATTTCCAAAGTGGATCAGGATCCAAGATAGGCGCAAATGTGTGGTTTAGAATCAAACATTGAGTGCTGAGTGCTTGGCCTGGGGAGCCAGGGGAGTTGGGGGACTTAGGTGTGGCTACAGGGGGAGGTTTAAGCACCATGTTGGGGCCTACCGCAGAGGGCCTGTCATTAACTGGGGTGTATATGACTCTGAGTTGGAAAACATCACCTGGATCTGTCTGAGTGGAGTCATACAATTGTATACCCCACAATTTGCCACGTTCCCATTCCTCTGACTGTTTTCCTCTTTCAGTGAAGTTGATGCTAAGCTTATCACATCTGGGGTTTTCTTCTGGGTTGCAGGCCCCTGACTTCATGGGAGGACATTTATGTTTTTGCTTTACTTCAATCAAGTCTCCTTTTCTAGGGGGGGTCCCACCATATTTGCCCATTGGAGACACAGTCCCATGACTTACAGAAATAGTAATATGCTCCTCCACACTTATCAGGAAGGTGCCCGGGGCAGATATAAATCCACTTGGTCATTCTAGGATGACACCAAAGTTTGGTGATGCCTAGTAAATCATGGAGGTCTACCACGAGCTCCGGGAACCAAGTACCTTTAGGGTGAATTCCAGAGGTTTGGCTGAGCACGGTTCCTGTGCCAGCATGAGTAACTAGCCATGTTACTTGAATGGGACGATGGGGGTTGGTAGTGAGGGAAATAGAAAATAAGGCAGAGCAAGTCAGTAAGAAATACACATACGGTGCCTGTGGCTCAAGGAGTAGGGTGCTAGTCCCATATACCAGAGGTGGTGGGTTCAAACCCAGCCCCAGCCAAAGACCACAAAAAAAAAAAAAAAAAAAGAAATACACATACAGTAACCTTAGGGGTCCTGCATTTCTGCAGCTTGAGTTTCAGTGGATTGTCAGTGTCCCGGTGGAGTTTCCACTGGGGGGTGGAGTCCTCTTTGGTGGTGAACGGGTCGGCTAGGCAAGTGGGCGTGTAATGTATCCAGGAGGTGATGCCGTAAACCTTGAGTGTGGTGGGGGTGACAAGGACCACGGTGTATGGGCCCTTCCACCGGGGCTCCAGCATCTGTTGCTGGTGACGTTTCACCTACACCCAGTCTTCAGGTCGGAAAGCGTGCGGTTCAGAGACAGGTCCTGAGCAATAGAGGGCTATGAGTCTCTCCCAATCAGCTTGTTGTGCCTTTCGGTAAAAATGCAAAGTTACTGCATAATCTTTCCAAGTTCTAAGGTCAGGATCCTCTGAGGTAAGGGCCTTGCAGTATACCTTAGGGATTATAGGGGTTGCCTCCCAAAGAGAATGTCATAGGGAGTTTTCCCTATCAAGTAGGGTGAGTTTCGCACCCAGTACAGGGCAAAGGGGAGGAGAGACACCCAGTCAGCACCAGGCTTTATGATTAATTTGGTCAGGGTCTCTTTTAGAGTGCGGTTTATCCGCTCTACCTGCCCTGAACTTTGGGGCCGATAAGCACAATGCAATTTCCAATTAGTCCCCAAGACTTCTGCTAAACTCTGCACTATCTGAGAAGCAAAGGCTGGGCCATTATCTGACCCTATCTGATTAGGGATTCCAAACCTAGGCATTATATCTTCTAATATTTTCTTTACTACTACCTGTGCAGTCTCATTTTTGGTAGGAAATGCTTCTACCCATCCTGAGAAAGTGTCTACGAAAATAAGGAGATATTTATATCCATATTTACCTGGCTTAATTTCAGTTAAGTCCACTTCCCAGTACACACCTGGATCTGTTCCACGCTCCCTGGACCCTGGATTGTGGGGGCTAAATACACTGTTAGTCATAATACATACTTTGCATGAAGCTATAACTTCATCAATTTTGGCATTCTGGTTTTGTATCTTGGTTTTGGCATGGCGCAGCAAGTCTTTCATTTTGCGCGACCCCAGGTGAGTGGAAGAGTGGATTCTGTTGAGGATTTTCTGTCCCGGTTTTGCCGGCACAAGCACTTTGTCATCACAGGTGACGTACCATCGTTGTACTTTTCAGGGGAGTGGGCCTGTGGGATCTGCTTTATCTATTGTAAGTCCTCCGGTGTATACTCTGGAGATAGTGGGAGTGTTGGGGGCCCAGGGTCTGGCAACATGGTAGTAGGAAGCTCTTGGGTAACTGAAGTGGCTATAGTTTTGGCGACCTGGTTGCCTCTGGCCACAGGGGAATCGCCCCGCTGATGGCCAGGGCAGTGGATGATAGCTAGCTTCTGGGGAAGCCATAAGGCTTTTAGGAGGTTAAGTATTTCTTCTTTATTTCTAATAGTCTTTCCTTCTGCTGTGAGGAGCCCTCTCTCCTGATAGATTGCCCCATGTATGTGGGCAGTGGCAAAAGCATATCGGCTATCAGTAAAGATGTTAAGTCTCAGACCTTTTCCCAAGGTCATAGCTTGTGTTAGGGCTATAAGTTCAGCTCTTTGAGCTGATGTTCCAGCCAGGAGGGGCTCTGCCCAAACAGTCTCAGTCTCAGACACCACTGCTGCCCCTGCATACCTTCATCCATCCTGTATGAAGCTGCTCCCATCTGTGTACCAAGTGGCTTCTGCATCAGGGAGAGGCTGGTCCATGAGGTCCTGGCATATGCTTTGGACCTGGGCCAGGATGTCAACACAGTCATGCAGGGGGGCATCTAGGTCCGGGTCTGGCAGTAAGGTCACTGGATTGAGAGAGGTCTTTGGCAGAAATCGGATTCATGGAGGATTCAGTAAAAGGCCCTAGTAGTGGGCGAGCCAGGCATTGCTAACCCATGGATCTGGTGGCTGTTTGAGAACTCCCTCAATTACATGAGGGGTTGTGATCAACAGCTCCTGCCCTAAAGTCAGTTTATCTGCATCCTTAACCAGCAACACAGTAGCTGCAATGATGCGTAGGCGTGGGGGCCAGCCTGCTGCTGTAGGGTCTAGTTTCTTTGACAGGTAGGTGACTGGCTGGGTCCAGGGACCAAGCGATTGAGCCAGCATGCCTTTTGCTATGCCTTTGCGCTCATCTACATGCAGATGAAAGGGCTTGGTAATATCTGGGAGTCCTAGGGCCGGAGCCGAGAGCAAGGCTCGTTTCAGGGCCTGGAAGGCTCTTTCTTGTTCTGCACTCCATTGGAAAGGCAGGCTGTCCCAGATGGCTTCATAGAGGGGCTTTGCTATCTCCACGAATCCCGGAATCCACAGACGGCAGAACCCAGCTGACCCAAGGAACTGCTACACTCCTCGCTGTGTGGTCGGGTCGGGGGGTGGGGGTGGATTTTCAGAACTGTTTCTTTTCTTGCCTGGGACATCCACCGCTGCCCAGCTTTAAGGATGTACCCCAGATAACTCACAGTTTGTTGACAAATATGAGCCTTCTTGGCAGAGGCCCGGTACCCCAGAGCTTCTAATGCAGTCAGCAAGTCCTGGGTGCCTTGGTGGCATTCTGCTTCTGTCTCGGCTACGATCAGAATGTCATCTACTTACTGTAAAAGAGTCAGGTGAGGTGTTGCTGCTGGTACTCACTCAGGTCTTCATGTAAAGCTTCATTGAAGATGGTGGGGGGAGTTCTTGAACCCTTGTGGCAGCCGGGTCCAGGTAAGTTGACCATGGATCCCTTGCTCTTCATCGTTCCACTCAAAGGCGAACGTTGCCTGGCTCTGGGGGGCTAGCGGGAGCCTGAAGAAGGCATCTTTTAAGTCAAGAACAGTGTACCATACTCGATCAGGGGTGAGAGCACTTAATAGTGTATAAGGGTTTGGGACAGTGGGGTGGATGTCTAGTACCCACTTGTTGACCTCTCTTGGGTCCTGGACTGGTCTGTAGTCATTAGTCAGTGGCTTTTTTACAGGCAACAGGGGAGTATTCCATGCAGATTGACAGGGCACTAGTATCCCGCTCTTAAAAAGTCTCCAAATGTGAGGTGTGATGCCCCTCTGGGCTTCTTGAGACCTGGGATACTGCCATACTTGTATGGGTTCAGCCCTTGGCTTGAGCTCTACGATGACCGGTGGTCGATGGGCAGCTAGCCCCACTCTTTCAGTTTCAGCCTAGGCAAGCGGGTAGGTTTTCAGCCATACAGTGATATCTGTCAGCTGATGGCTCTTAGGCTGCTGCTGGTGCAGTCTGTACTCATCTTCAAGTTGTAAGGTGAGTATTTGTATGGGACTCCCATACTGATCTGTGACAAGGGGTCCTTCATCTTTGAAGATGATATGAGCCCCTACTTTAGTTAGCAGGTCTCGCCCAAGGAGGGGATAGGGGCAGTCGGGAATAACCATGAATGCGTGGGATACTTGGCCCATGCCTAACTCCACAGTTCTTCAGGTAGTCCATGAATATTGTTTGATGCCTGTGGCCCCCTGGACCCATGATTTCCGGGTGTCCATAGGGCCGTGGTCCTGGGTCAGGACCGAGTGCTGGGCCCCGGTATCTACTAGGAAATTTATTGGGGTCCCCTCCACTATGAGAGTTACCCAGGGCTCAGGGAGGGGTGACGCACCCTGACCTCCCTATCCTTTGAGCCTGCTTAGCTCCAAGACTGGCACTGAGGGGGGGCATGAAGGTCTGGGGGTCTGTTTCTTGGGGCACTCACGGGCCCAGTGTCCACGTTCCTTACAATAGGCACACTGGTCCTTCTGGAGGTGGAGTCTTTCCCCGCCTGGGGAGCCCTCCTTACCTCCTGCCGCCAGTAGGCACAGTCGCCTTTCTTTTTCGTCCAGAGTCGCGGCCGTGGAGGCTAGCGGAGGATTCTGGAGGATTCTGGCCAATTCCTGGGTCTGTCTTCTAGCCGCCTTTGTTTGCTTTTCCTCTGGGGTCTCCCGGTTGTTACAGACTTTTTCAGCAACTTCTAAGAGGTCCTGTAAGGACTTCTCGCCCAGTCTATCTATTCTCTGCAACTTACGTTTAATGTCTGGAGCTGACTGGTTAACGAAGAACATGACAACTGCTGCTCTATTCTCTACAGCTTCAGGATCTAGGGGAGTGTGCATGGGAATGCCTCCATGATTCTTTCTAAGAAAGCTGTGGGGGGTTCTGTCTTTTCCTGCTGCACATTACCTACCTTGGCCAAATTAGTCAGCTTTCTAGCCGCTTTACGGAGACCCCTCATTAGAGTCTGGCGATAGGCTTGGAGTCTCACCTGACCTGTTCCCGTATTAAAATTCCACTCAGGATGCGTGAGGGGAAAGGTTGCATCTTTGAGAGCCTGATTGGTAGTGGGGTTCCCATCCAGACCCTCAATGGCCTTCCTGGCTTCAGCCATGATGCGGTTCCGCTCCTCGGTGCTGAAAGGACCTGTAAGAGCTGCTGACAATCATCCCAAGTGGGCTGATGTGTAAAAAGAATTGAGTCTAAGAGGTCAATTAAAGCAGTAGGTTTTTCAGAGAATTTAGGATTCTGCATCTTCCAGTTATAAAGATCACTTATGGCAAAGGGCCAATAGTGATATTCTTGGTTCCAGGGGTTTGCTCTGTGGGGGGGTGGGGGAAAAAGCTCCTGGTGGAGCCTGCTGCCAGATCGCGCAGGGCTCTATGGTGGGTGTGGGGGTGGGCTCTGGAGATTACTCCCTGGACATGGGGCTGGAGTGGCCTCGTTGCCTGGTGGACTCAGAGGGAAGGTGCCCCCAGAGGTGAGGGTTGATAAGGCGGGGGAAAAAGCATTTCTGGATCGGTTCCTCCTTGGAGGACTAGGGAAGGGGCATTGGGTTCAGGAGACTTCTCCTTTTTCTTCTTCAAGGCTAGGAGCTTGGCCGCTTCTTTGGAGGGGAAAGAGGTCCTCCTCCACGAGGTCCTGCCAAGCAGTTGTATATGGGATTTGATCTGGGTGCCTAGTCCCAGATCGGAAGACTATATCTTTGACCTGAAAGATAATGGGGAGATGAAAAGTGCCAGTGGGTGGCCATCAGGCGTGTAACGCTGGCCATTCAATTCTGCAAAGAGTCACAAGTTTATTTCTAGACATGTTGAAACCGTACTCTCGGGCTTTGTCTTTGAAATCCTGGAAATGAGCCAAAGTTAGGGAAAGGGGTGTCATCTGCGTCTGTCCCATGTCACCCTCTAAATATAACAAGACCCACACAAAACAAATAGCACACAAGATACTTCCAGAAAGCAAGAGCCTGCCCTTGTGGGTTTCCAGGCAAAACTGAAAATGAGATGACTGTATAACTTCACCCGGTGGTCGCGACCTGCCTTGTCTCTCAACCAGAGGAATCGCCTGGTCTTCTTGACCAGGGACTGGGGGTTCCACATCCCAGTCTCCCATCCATGGGGCATTTCCTCTCCTACTCTGCCGGGGGTTCCACGTCCCGATCGTAGACTTAACAAACGAAACCAACACAGAGTAGGGCAAGACAAATAGACAATGCCGGCACACACACACTCACCTCCAGAGTAGGTTCTCAGTGATTTTGGGGAGCAAATCCCAGACAAGCCCCCAAATGTTGTGCCCAGGTCACGGGGTACCCCTCATAAATCACCCGAAGGGGAAGGATTTACTACTACTGGGGTTGAGGGTGAGTGCCAGGGTGAGTGCCGTTATCGCTCAGGGCAGACATACTGGAGCCGGGGGTGGGGGAGGAAGCAGGTTGCCTATCACCTTTGGTATGCAGCTGCAAATTGAAGGCTGTGGGCAAAGTGAGGTCAGTGAAGGCTGTGAGACAAAATGGAGTTAGCTTGGTCCTTTCAGTGGCTACTAGCCACTGGAATTCTGCAGGTGTGTTGGAGAGTGGGGCTGATCACGAAAGGTCTTGATGGTGAGGAAGGCAGAGTAGTGAATTAAAGTGTTTTAAAGATAATTTGAGGGCAGCACCTGTGGCTCAAAGGCGTAGGGCACTGGCCCCATATGCTGGAGGTGGCAGGTTCAAACCCAGCCCCAGCCAAAAACTGCAAAAAAAGAAAAAAAAAAAAAGATAATTTGGCTTTAAAACATAAACTTAGAGTTAACCATATAACCTAGCTATTTTGCTTCTAGCTGTATATCTATGAGAATTAAAAACACATTCATTACAAAAACTTGTACATGAATATTCATAATAACATTATTAATAATATCCAAGAAGTGGAAACAACCCAAACATCTTTTTTTTTCGAAACAGAGTCTCACTATGTCCCCCTCAGTAGAGTGCCGTGGTGTCACAGATCATAGCAATCTCAAACTCTTTGGACTTAAGCGATTCTCTTGCCTCAGCCTCCCAAGTAGCTGGGACTACAGCACCCACCACAATGCCCGGCTGTTTTCTTTGTTGTAGTTTTCATTGTTGTTTGGCAGGCCCGGGCTGGGTTCAAACCCGTCAGCTCTGGTGTATATGGCTGGTGCCCTAGACGCTGAGCTACAGGCACTGAGCCAACAACCCAAATGTCTTATCAATTGATGAATAAATACAAATGTGGTGTATTTGTATGTTTATATATTTAGCCATAAAACGGAATAAAGTACTGATACATGGACGAATCTTGAAAACATTACCCTAAGTGAAAAGGCCCTATATTATATGATTCCACTGATATAAAGTGCCCAAAATAGGCAAATCTACAGAGACAGAAAGTAGATTGATAGCTGCCAAGGTCTAGGGAGAGGGGATAATAGGAATTTGCTGCCAGTGGGTATGGAATTTGTTTTTTTTTTTTTTTTTTTGAGACAGAGTCTCACTATGTCTCCTTTAATATAGTGCTGTGGCATCACAGCTCATAGCAACCTCAAATTCTTGGGCTTAAGTGATTCTCTTGCCTCAGCCTCCCAAGTAGCTGGGACTACAGGCGCCCCCCACAATGCCTTGCTATTTTTTTGTTGCAGTTGTCATTGTTGTTTAGCTGGCCTGCGCCGAGTTCGAACCCACCAGCCTTGGTGCATGTGGCTGGTGCCATAACCACTGTGCTACGGGTGCCGAGCCCTGGAATTTCTTTTTGGGGTGATGAAAATGTTCTGAAATTAGATTGTGGTGATAGTTGTACAACCCTGTGAGTGTACTAAAAACTCCTGAATTACACAATCTAAAAGGAATAATTGTATTGTTTGTGAATTTTATCTCAATGAACACAAAAATAATTAGAGTTTGCTGAGAACTGTTGGTTTTAACACAGTTGTAGAAAATTGTAATTTATTTTCTTTTCTGATTAGAAGTCTTCCTCCAGGATTTCACTCCACACAGGTTAGACTTATGGGCCCATTCCAGGTTTAGATGTGAGCCTGAATATGATCTTAGACACAGGGCCACCAGTGGGTGGGTGGAAGATGTAGCATTGTCCTGTTTTGGTGGGTAAGGATTGGCATGGATAAGCATTCCTGTAGCCTGGGAACAGTTATCTCTGTTCTGATGACATCTGGAGTATCACACAATTGTAGGCCAAATATAGGTGCTAAACCATTGGCCTGAATTCTTTATGGAGAATTCCCTGGGAACCAGCTGAGGAAATGGAGAAAGAGACATAACCTGAGCTTGTGGGAACAATCAGGTGAGAGATGCTAGTGACAGACATTCTTTTCACCTTTTCACAGATAAGCAATTAAAAGGTTGATGGAAATTAATTTTTTTCCACTCTGTAAACATCTGTTGGTGGACTTTGAGGCTGGCACTGTATTTTGTGCTGTAAGAAGAAAGACTTAGGCCATGTCCTTAAGGAGTTCTCAGACATATCTAGGAGGTGAACTAAAACATCTAGGATGTTAAGGGTCCAGGGAGTAGTTGAGATAGTACTGTGCACAGGTAGACGAGGGAGAGTTGGCTGTGGGCCTGGTAATCAGAGAGGAGGCTTGGGAGACCCATTCTTGAGTCTAGGGCTGGAGGGCAGCATGCACCAGGTAAAGCCTTCTGGGAGAGTAAGGCAGGTTACATTCCCTTGTCCTTATACTTCCTATCCTGTTTTCTGTTTCTGTGCTGTTCCCTTTTGCTTTCCAACAAACAGAACTTCAAGCATCTGTTCTGAGCCTGGACTTATGCTGGGCAAAATTGGAAACAGGCATTATGAAACATTGGCCCTGACTTTAAAAGTGCTTAACAAATTGGGGGACATAGATTTGGAAACAGTGGACTTTATAATGGCATGGGTCAAGATAAGTAATAGAGATGGACTCAGTATGTGAGACTATAGACTGACTAACTCTGACTTGGGATTAGATAAGTTTACCCTTAAATAAGCATTGGGATGGGCTGACTGGAGGAACTTGTTAAGGTTATTGCCAGAAGAGCAAGCAGAGGTATAGAATGCTTCTTTGGGGGTGTGGGCTATTTTGGAGCCTTTCATTTCACCTTCAGATTTGATGAAGGAATAGGGGTTCTGTGTCCAGAAATCTCTTTCTCTCCCTATCATCCCCTCTAAGCAGTGCTGGGCTGACTGCAGAAGGCCCTTTCCTGTGCTGCACTTGTCCCCTTCCTGTTTTGGAAGGGTGACTTGAAACCTGAGATGTGCCAGAGCTGTCTGTCAGTTGCTGTGGAGCTAGAAACAGGTGAGGCATCTAGTCCTGCTTGAGTTAAAGAGTGAGGGGTTTGTCCTCTTCAGCCAGTTTAAGGCCTGCCTTTGGTATGAAACTGGTTAAGTAGTCAACAATGCTTGTTTTTCATTTGGGTCTATTTTCAGCCCTGGAGTCCAGCAAGGTGGAATGATTGAGATGCTTTTATGGGGTGTAAGCTTTTGCTAGATCCTATTTGCCAAGAAATGTACCCAGCCATTTTCCAGGAGATCAACTTTTCTAAATAAGCAGTGTTAAAATGAAGTAGCACTTCCCTTCCTTCTCAACGGACAATTTTAGAAAGTGAGGGTGTGTTCAGTTTAATACTACAACTCAAGTCCTAAGTAGAGATGCTGTATATTACCCAGGCTGTAGGGCAGTGGTGTGATCATAGCTCACTGTAGCCTTGAACTCCTTGGCTCAAGATCCTCTTGCTTCAACCTCCCGGGTATCTGGGACATGGCACCATGCCTGGCTTTTAAATGTTTTTGTAGAGGTGGGGTCTCTCTTGTGTTGCTCAGGCTGGTCTTGAACTCCTGATCGCAAGTGATCCTCCTGCTTTGGCCTCCCAAATGCTAGGATTCTAGGTGTGAGCCACTGCTCCCAGCCTATCTAGGCTCTTTTTTGAGGATCTAGCCTCTTGGCCTGGCAGACACCTAACAGGGTATATGTACTTTGTTTTTAGTATTGTGGAGGTGAGTAAGGATAGTTTGAGTCTTTTCAAAGTCAACAGGAGGTATAGTTTTTTAGGCTGGTGCTGATAATCTAGATAAGGATCTTATAAGGTACGTAACTTTGAAGAACTACCCTTGAGTGGAGATATAGGTAAACAGGTGTTACAGGGTAGTTAGGTAAGTATTAAAGAAGCTATAAAAGCAAGGAGGCTTTTTACTTTGTGAGGGGAGTATTGGGGAGGAACTTTTTACTCTGAGGCTTCAACTTTTATTCTTCCTTTCCATAATTGTAACTCCTCATTAGAATCCATAATTGTAACTCCTCATTACCATAATTACTACCTCATTTCCATAATTGTAACTCCTCATTACCACCTGACCATGTGTGTTATGTTTCATGAGTGTTACTTTTTCATCAAGATTGCTGCTATATGAGAGACTAGATATTCTTTTTTTCTTGCTGCCTCTTAGATGTATGACCTGGACAATGTCATTTACCCTCCCTGAACCTCAATTGCATTATGTGTAAAATGAGGCCAATAATGAGTAATTTGCAATCTGAGAGCGGGGCCAGTCCAGGTGGTGATCTCTGAAGGTCCATTGATTTTTCTAAATCTGTGATTTCTATGATCATCCCTTTCTGGTGTTAATATAGGATGGACATCCAAGAGGCTTTACGTTTGTCACAGAGATTGCTGAGGATGTTTTATGGCCCCTCAGAAATCTTTAGAACTTTTTTCTATTACCTCTGTTAAAGCTGCATACTCAG
Source organism: Nycticebus coucang (assembly GCF_027406575.1). Taxonomy (NCBI): domain Eukaryota; kingdom Metazoa; phylum Chordata; class Mammalia; order Primates; family Lorisidae; genus Nycticebus; species Nycticebus coucang. Next base: position 64,547,196 of record NC_069793.1, on the reverse strand, counting down.
CAGCATTGACAAGGACTCTTGGCTTTTCCTGGCCAGTGTCATGGACTTAATCAGTCTTCCTAGCCTGGTAGTGAGGATTTGGCTGAAGTTTTAAGCTCAAAATGATATTTTAGGGCGGCGCCTGTGGCTCAGTGAATAGGGCACCGGCCCCGTATACAAAGGGTGGTGGGTTTGAACCTGGTCCCAGCCAAACTGCAACAAAAAATAGCCGGGCGTTGTGGTGGGCGCCTGTAGTCCCAGCTACTCGGGAGGCTGAGGCAAGAGAATCACCTAAACCCAAGAGCTGGAGGTTGCCGTGAGATGTGATGCCATGGCACTCTACCAAGGGCAACAAACTGAGACTCTGTCTCTAAAAAATATGTAGATATATATATTGTATTTAGATGTATTTTTAGTATAACTTTCCTTTTTTTTTATTGTTGGGGATTCATTGAGGGTACAATAAGCAGGTTACACTGATTGCATTTGTTAGGTAAAGTCCCTCTTGCAATTATGTCTTGCCCCCAGAAGGTGTGGCACACACCAAGGCCCCACCCCTCTCCCTCCTTCCCCTTTCTTTTTTTTTTTCTAGAGACAGAGTCTCACTTTATGGCCCTCGGTAAAGTGCCATGGCATCACAGCTCACAGCAACCTCCAACTCCTGGGCTTAAGCGATTCTCTTGCCTCAGCCTCCCGAGTAGCTGGGACTACAGGCGCCCGCCACAACGCCCAGCTATTTTTTGGTTGCAGTTCAGCCGGGGCCGGGTTTGAACCCGCCACCCTCAGTATATGGGGCCGGCGCCTTACGGATTGAGCCACAGGCGCCGCCCTCTTTTTTTTTTTTTTTTTTTGAGGCAGCGTCTTACTACGTCACTCTCAGTAGAGTACTGTGATGTCACAGCTCACAGCAATCTCCAACTCTTGGGCTTAAATGACGAAACAGTCCTTTTTTTTGTTTTTTTTGAGACAGAGCCTCAAGCTGTCGCAGCTCACAGCAACCTCCAACTCCTGGGCTCAAGCGATTCTCCTGCCTCTGCCTCCCAAGTATCTGGGACTACAGGCACCCGCCACAAAGCCTGGCTGTTTCTTGGTTGCAGCCGTCATTGTTGTTTGGCGGGCCAGGGCTGGATTCAAACCAGCCAGCTCAGGTATATGTGGCTGGTGCCTTAGCTGCTTGAGCCACAGGCACTGAGGCGAAACAGTCTTTTTAAAGCATAAATCTTGGTATTCTTCTTTTTAAAACCTTTTATATTTATTTATTTATTTTGAGACAGAGTCTCACTATGTCCCACTTGGTCAAGTGCTATGGCTTCACAGCTCACAGCAACCTCCCAACTCTTGGGCTTAAGCGATTCTCTTGCTTCAGCCTCCTGAGTAGCTGGGATTATAGGCGCCTGCCACAATGTCTGGCTATTTTTTTGGTTGCAGTTGTCATCATTATTGTTTAGCTGGTCCAGGCTGAGTTCGAACCCGCCAGCCTTGGTGTATGTGGCCGGTGCCCTACCCACTGAACATGGGTGCCGCCTATTTTTTATTTTATTTTATTTTATTTTTTGAGACAGAGTCTCACTATGTTGCCCTTGGTAGAGTGCTCTGGCATCACAACTCACAGCAACCTCAAACTTTTTTTTTTTTTTTTTTGCAATGTTTGGCCAGGGCTGGGTTGGAACCCGCCACCTCCAGTATATGGGGCCGGTGCCCTACTCCTTTGAGCCACAGGCACCACCCAACCTCAAACTCTTGAAGGGCTTAAGCGATTCCCTTGCCTCAGCCTCCCAAGTAGCTAGGACTACAGGCATCTGCCATAGCACCTGGCTATTTTTTTGTTGTCATTGTTGTTTAGTAGGCCTGGGCCAGGTTCGAACCTGCCAGCCCCAGTGTATGTGGCCTAGCCACTGAGCCATGGGCACTGAGCCTAAAACCTTTTATTATTATTATTATTTTTTATTTTTGAGGCAGAGCCTCAAGCTGTCGCCCTGGGTAGAGTGCCGTGGCGTAACAGTTCACAGCAACCTCCACCTCCTGTGCTCAAGCAATTCTCCTGCCTCCCGCATCCCAAGTAGCTGGGACTACAGGCACCTGCCACAACGCCCCGTTGTTTTTTGGTTGCAGCCATCATTGTTTGGTGGGCCTGGGCTGGATTCGAACCCACCAGCTCAGGTGTATGTGGCTGGCGCCTTAGCGGCTTGAGCCACAGTTGCCAAGCCAAACCTTTATTATTAACTTATCCTATTATATAGATTAAGGTCTAAATATTTTATTTATTTATTTATTTGAGGCAGAGTCTCAAGCTGTCACTGTAGATAGAGTGCCATGGCATCATAGCTTATAGCAACTTCCAACTCTTGGTCTCAAGTGATCCTCTTGCCTCAGTTTTTCTATTTTTAGTAGAGACGGGGGTCTTGCTTTTTGTTCAGGCTGGTCTCAACTTGTGAGCTTAAGCAATCCACCTGTTTTGGCCTCCCAGAGTGCTAGGATTATAGGTGTGAGTCATGGCACCTGGCCTAAGGTCTAAGTCAGGTGTCCTCAAACTTTTTAAACAGGGGGCCAATTCACTGTCCCTCAGACTGTTGGAGGGCCGGACTATAGTTAAAAAAAAACAACTGTGAACAAATTCCTATGCACACTGCACATACCTTATTTTAAAGTAAAAAAACAAAACGGGCACAAATACAATCACACCGCCTCATGTGGCCTGCGGGCCGCAGTTTGAAGACCCCTGGTCTAAGTATTTTAATATGGTTATTAAGTAGGGTGATAGTTTTTGTTTACATCTATTTTTCTGGCCCTCTTTCACTCTCAGAGGTGACCCTATTTAGATCATAAATTACATGGTTGCCCCTCTTATGAGGCCTTCCATGATCTGACCTTTTTGTATTGTTCCAGTTGTAACTTTTGACTTTGCTCCACAAGCATCATATCTAAGTGTTTCTGTGAAATAATTGTCATTTCCCAAAGGTACTTTTTTTTTTCTGAGTCTTTGCATATGCTGTTCTCTTTTCCTGGAATGACTTTTTCCTTTCACCTTCATCTTTCTTCCTTTACTGCTGCCCTCCTGGCATGTACCTTTTAATTATTAAAGATATACTTGAGTTATCTTCTCTATGAAGATTTGGTTTTGCATGCCTACCTAGGTTGTTCATTTTCTCTTTTGTACAATTACCTTAATTAGCATAGCCCTTCATTATGATTCTTATCACCATTGTATTGTAATTGTTTACTTTTATGTCCTCTTACCAGAGTTTGAATTGTTAGAGGGCAGGGCTGATTACTCTTTTTTTTTTTTTTTTTTTGAGACAGAGTCTCCAGCTCTTGCCCTGGGTACAGTGTCGTGGCATCATAGCTCACAGCAACCTCAGACTCCTGGGCTTATGCAATTCTCTAGCCTCAGCCTCCCAAGTAGCTAGGACTACAGGTGCCTGCCACAATGCCCGGCTGTTGTTTTTGTTGCAGTTGTTGTTGTTTTAGCTGCCCTGGGCTGGGTTCGTACCTGCCAGCTTTGGTGTATGTGGCTGGCGCCCTACCCACTGAGCTATAGGCGCCGCCTCTTTATTACATTTTTTAAACATGTATTGATCTATGGTATATATATATATACAGTGTGTCCCAAAGGTCACCATAGATAGGAAACTTAGCAAACTCATATTATACTATGTATTTTATATTTTTAATATTTGTATATCAACATAGAGAAATATTCTATAAATTTTGTAATGACTATTTTGTAAATAAAGGTACATTTAGCTATAATTTCCCATTTTCTCTATGTATGTATGGCCACCTTTGGGACACCCTGTATAATAAAATGAATCAAATGCTCAATGCATTTTTACCAATGTGTATATTCAAATGACTAACACTCAGATCAAGACACAGATATATTTCTGCATCTGCTGCGTTGAGGTCAGCAACATTTTCTGTGAAGGGCCAGATAGTAAAAATTTTAGGCTTGATGGGGCATAAGTTGTAGCAGGAAAGCAATCATAGGCAATATGTGATGAATGTGTATGGTTGTGTTCCAATAAAACTTTATTTACAAAATTAAGGTGTTGGAGAGTAGATTTGGCCTGAGGGCCATAGGCTGATTACTTGTCTAGCACGGTTAGCATCCATGGACAAACTCAGTAAATGTTTGCAGAATTGTAGACAAAAGACGGAAACCTTTTCTTGATTGTCTAGAAGGGAGGCAGCTACTATCTCCAGTGCCAGGGGTGTGATTTTGAGAGGTACTTCTGGAAGCAGGCTGCCTTTTGGCAAGTTGTTGGTGTTCATAAGGGGATAAAAATATCCTTTCAGTCACTCTCCTAATTTTGTTAGGGCTGTGGTTTTGAGAACTTTAGGGATCCACAAGAGCAGTAAAGAAGTATTATGTCTTACTCACTTTGTCCCTAGTACCTAACTAGCGTAGATGGATGACCATGGTTAGTAAATATTTATCTTTGAATGAGTAAATATATTTAAATTGCTTTTGATATTTTAACAAGCCTAATGGAAATTGTACATTTACATCTACATTAAAAGTCTCTTTGATTTTGGTTTCACTTATGCCAGTTTTATTTGAACACTAGTTTGCTCATGCTGATTGGTTTTTTGACTGGCAGTTTATAGCATCATATGACATAAACTTATCCAGCGATTGAGTGACCTTGGGCACAAGTATAGAGCCAAAATAAACAACTGGTAGCAGTAGCAGAGCCTAGTGCTTGAATAGCTATATGTTTACTTTATTTTCTTGTTTCTTAGCAGTATTAACTCATAACAGTATTTATATGAAGCTTTGTTAATTATAGCGGGCTGGTTAAAATCTGGGTCAACATTTTGAAGAGAAAAAGTAGTGATAATAAATACAACTGAAAAGGTTGAATTATTTCTCAATAAATGCCTTTCATTTATAGACAAAATCATTCAAAATGTGAAGGGCTGTGAAGGAAGATAATCTAAGTATTGATAAAAAAGAATAGGTCCCACTATTTCTGAGTCAGGAATAAAGTTAAACGCTCTCATTGAAACTCAGATTTTTTTTCTCCCTATGGTTGGCCTTCATCACAAGTGCCATTTTACTTATTTTTTTAATCACTTGGAACTCTTAATTTGGAGACTTATATCTTAGGCTGAGGGTAAATTTTCAAGTAATCCCTTGTTTTCCCATCCTTATTCCCCCTCCTGATAACCACCACACACATATGCTAGAGTTGGCCAGGCATGTAAGGATTGTCCACTGAGTGAATCTTAATTCCTGCTGCCTCTCATTTCTTCAGAAATATTTATGTGTATTTGCTGAAGAGCGGAAGGGATTAGCATGAAGCTAGAGGCAGGGTGAGAGTTGAGTAACTTTACTGTCAGGAATAAAAGGCAAATTGCCTTTTAAGTGCTCCCACTGATGATCTTACATACTTTTTAGAATATAAAACACTTTCAATCTTTTATTTTATTTGATCTTCATTGCTGTTGTGGGAGGTAGCCCTATTTGCACAAGAGTAAGAGGAAACTTGTCATGCTGTTATCAAGGCAGCAGAGCCAAGATTTGAAGCCAAGTTTTCTTACTTAGTAACTGTATTTTTTCCAGTATAGCAGTGGTTTTCAAACTGTCTTTAAGTGTCCTAGGGCTTCTTTGAGGTGCCTATGGAATCACTGTGGGAGAGATAAGTCAGTGAGAAGAGCTCTAGGGCTGGGTGAGGTGGCTCACGCCTGTAATCCTGGCAGTTTGGGAGGCTGAGGCTGGTAGATTGCTTGAGCTCAGAGGTTCAAGACCAGCTTGAGCAAGAGTGAGACCACATCTTTACTAAAAAAATAGAAAAACTAGCTGGGCATTGTGGCAGGCACCTGTAATCCCAGCTACTCCGGAGACTGAGGTAAGACAATTGCTTGAGCCCATAGGTTGCTGTGAGCTATGATGATGCCATGGCACTCTATCCAGGGTGACAGAGTAAGACTGTGTCTAAAAAAAAGGAGAAGAGCTCTAGGCTTTCAGGCTTTCAACCATAGCCTCTCCACACTTAAGTAATTTTTTTTTTTTTTTTTGAGACAAGGTGTAGTTCTGTTACCAAGGTTAGAATACAGTGGCATCATCAGTCTCCTGGGCTCAAGTGATCCTCCTGCCTTAGCTTCTGAATAGCTGGGACTGTAGGTTCATACCACTATACCTGGCTAATTTTTAAATTTTTTGTAGAGATGGGGTTCTTGCTATGTTATTCAGTCTGGTCTTGAACTCCTGGCCTCAAGTGATCCTCCTGCTCAGTCTCCGAACGTGCACGTGCTATGTTTACAGCTGTGAGCCACTGTACAGCTATAATTTTTTTTTTTTTTTTTGTAGAGACAGAGTCTCACTTTACTGCCCTCAGTAGAGTGCCGTGGCGTTACACAGCTCACAGCAACCTCCAGCTCTTGGGCTTATGTGATTCTCTTGCCTCAGCCTCCCGAGCAGCTGGGACTACAGGCGCCCGTCACAACGCCCAGCTATGTTTTTTTTGTTGCAGTTCGGCCGGGGCTGGGTTTGAACCCACCACCCTCGGTATATGGGCCGGCACCCTACTCACTGAGCCACAGGTGCCGCCCAAAATATGAGGGTTTTTTTTTGCAATTTTTAGCCAGGGTTGGGTTTGAACCCACCACCTCCAGTATATGGAGCCGGCGCCATACTCCTTGAGCCACAGGTGCCACCCTTAATTTTTTTAACTAAGTAAAAAAAATTTTGAAGAAAATATTTCTCATGGAAAATTTTAAATTTATTTTGAACTAGAGAAGTATAATATGTATTATACTTTATTATATAATGTGTATATTACAAAATAATAATAATATGTAATAAATGAGGGCTGTCTAGAAATTATCCAGCCATGTATATCTGTATTTTTCATATTACATGTCTGGATACTTTCTAGACAGTCCTCACATACTCATTATATAATGAACTCTCATGTGCCTATTACTATGTTACAATTTTGTACTCTTGCCAATTTCATCAATTGTATTTTATCTTTGCTCTCCCACCCACCCTTGGATTATTTTGAAGCAAATTTCAAAGTTGTTATTTTATTTTTAAACACTTTAATATACATATATCTCTGAAAGAACTGTATTTAAAAACATAACCAAAATATTATCATGCCTAAAAAAATCATTAACTAGACAGTGTTTATATTTCCCTTAATGAATATTTTTAAAAAGTTGGTTTGTTTATATCAGTATCCAAATAAGGTCTACTTGTTGGTTGATCTAAATCTCGATTCTCTTCTAATCCATAACTTCCTCCCTTGTTTTCTTCTTGCAGTTTTGTTTTGAAGAAACTGGATCATTTGTCTTGAGGTGTCTGTCTCCTTGTTTGGTGATTTTGCTTATTTTCTCCTTATAGTGTTAATTAAAAATGTTTTTTTCTTTTTTTGAGACAGAGTCTTGCTTTGTCACTCTCAGTAGAGTACTCTGGTGTTATAGCTCACAGCAACCTCAAATTCTTGGGTTCAAGAGATCCTCTTGCCTTAGCCTCTGGAGTAGCTGGGACTATAGCGCCTACCACAATGCCTGGCTAATGTTAGAGACAGGGTCTTACTCTTGCTCAGGCTGGTCTCAAACCTCTGAGCTCAGGTAATTCACCTGCCTCAGCCTCCTAGAATGCTAGGATTGCAGGCAGTGAGCCACTGCCCTGGGTTCCTCCTCCCACTCTTTTTTTTTTTTTGAGACAGAGTCTCACTCTGTTGCCCAGGCTAGTGTGTGCTATGGCATTAGTCTAGCTTATAGCAACTTCAAACTCTTGGGCTCAAGAGTTCCTCCTACCTCAGCCTTCTGAGGAGCTGGGACTACAGGCATCTGTCACAATGTCCGGCTAGTTTTTAAAAAAATTTTTACTTTTAGTAGAGATGGAATCTCACTCTTGGTTAGGCTGGTCTCAAACTCCTGAACTCAAGGGATCCTCCTCCCACCTTGGCTTCCCAGAACAGAGTACTAGGATTAAAGGAGTGAGCCACTGTGTTAAGCCATATGGTATTATTTAAAACATTTCTATGTACCCTGTATTTTTGGTAAATTGATAGTTGTATTCCAAGACTTGATCAGATTCAGGTTCAACCATTTTCCTTCTTTTTTATTTTTGCAAGGATATCCAACCATATCTCATTTTCTCTTTTCTTGTGAAGATTAGTGATTGGGGTTAGGTATTGTTAACTTGATCTGTTCATTAAAACATTTCCTATAGGGCGGTGCCTGTGGCTCAGTCGGTAGGGTGCCGGCCCCATATATGGAGGGTGGCGGGTTCAAACCCAGCCCCGGCCAAATTGCAACCAAAAAATAGCCGGGTGTTGTGGCAGGCGCCTGTAGTCCCAGCTACTCGGGAGGCTGAGGCAAGAGAATCGCTTAGGCCCAGGAGTTGGAGGTTGCTGTGAGCTGGGTGAGGCTACGGCACTCTACCGAGGGCCATAAAATGAGACTCTGTCTCTACAAAAACAAAGAAACAAACAAAAACATTTCCTATAAGCTTTTTGCCTAATGATTTTGATATTTATTATCTTGATCCTTTACTTTATAAGAGGCCTAATTAGATACTGAGGCTCCTAATTATATTTAATTTGAACTGTATTTGAAAAAGAGTTTCAGCTTGTTGCCTGTAGTATAGTGGTTACGGCGCCAGCCACATACACTGAGGGTGGCAGGTTCAAACCTGGCCCAGGCCAGCTAAACAACAATGATAACTGCAACAAAAAATAGCCAGGTGTTGTGGCGGGCACCTCTAGTCCCAGCTACTTGGGAGGCTGAGGCAAGAGAATCGCTTAAGCCCAAGAGTTTGAGGTTGCTGTGAGCCATGACACCACAGCACTCTACCAAGGGTGACATAGTGAGACTTTGTGTCAAAAAAAAAAAAAAAAGAAAAGAAAAAGAGAGTTTCATTATTTAAAAATAAGTTTTGAAAACTATTTGATCGTAGTTATTCTCTGAAATAACCAATTATGATAGGAACCAGGAACTGTGAAGTGGGGACAGTGACTGAAACTTGTAAGATGTTTTAAACCTTTTCTTACTTCCTCTTATTTGTTGTTTTTGGCTCATATTCTTTCCCAACTCAACAGTTAAACTCTTACAACAAAAGGGGCCCATATGCTTTAATTATTGAAGGGTGAGATGGATGGACTGTCTTACCCTAGAGCCAGTGTTTGGGGGAGGGAGCCCCCAAGGGGTGGAGCAGGAGTTCTGCTCTCACGAGCAAAGGAAGTTAAGTCCCTGGGGCCCATGTAGCTTGATGAAGAGCCTGAAAAGTGGCCTTGAGAACGTTGGAGACGAGATACTTTTAGCTGAACTTGAGAGGGCTAGTTCCTTTCCTTACCCCTTATTCCACAGCCTAAGAGAGCTCCCTCATGTATGTAAAATGTGTGGCTGGGACGGTGCCTGCGGCTCAAAGGAGTAGGGCGCTGGCCCCATATACTGGAGTTGGTAGGTTCAAACCTGGCCCCGGCCAAAAACTGCCAAAAAAAAAAAAAAAAAAAAAAAAGGTACGGCTGGCCAGGGGTCAGTTGAATCACACCTAACATGTCCCAGACTCACCAGGGTAGCCCTGGTTAGGGCTGATTCCTAGGGTAATCTCAGGACAAGGAGCAAAGGGCTTCTCCTTGTTTTGGGTTCTGTTCTAAGGAAGGCCAAGGGTCCTCTTAGCAGTAGCTTTGGCTGATCCTTGACCAGCAATACCTTATGTCACTCTGGCTAAGAGCTGCTGTGGAGCACTTAGTGTTCTCTAGCCTTATCAAGGGTCACAGGCAGACAGGGCAGGGGAGCAAGACCTTAATTAGCTAGGGACTCCTGGAAAAAAGCCACATGGCAGTGTCTTACCTCATCTCCTTGGTGGGATTGGCTCCTTCTTCTAGTGACAGTGCAAATACTCCTTCTCTTTATAGCTTTTGGATCTCTGGAGATTAGTTTTCTTCCTTGAGCTTCAAGACACTTTGCAGTGTGGTTCAAGGCTGATTTTAAAAGCCAGATAGGTGGAATGACAAAAATTCCTTCCACCTGTGTATTACTTTTTAGTCACTCAAGCATGTTTCATTGATTTGTTTTGAATCAACAGTTCTGTGAGTTGTAGATAAGGAAACTGAAGCCCAAAAAGGGGAAGCGCTTTAGATTATAGCTAGTTAGACTCTGGAGTCCCAGATTAATGGTCTTTCTGTTAGTATTTGCAGGACAAAGGAAAAAGAGGAGAATGGTAAATAAAAGTGAGTAATTTTTAGCTTAGTTTTCTCCCCCTATTATGTGGTAAAATATTTTAAGCTTTATTTTAATGGTAGAGAAACCGAGCCTCAGAGTGGCTGATTGTTTTAGGATCACAGTGCTAAGAACTGGCAGAGCCTGAATTCAGATCTAAGTCTATTGTGTCTTTCTATCTTTGTACCATATTCCTTGTTAGTTGATTCTGAACATCTTTTTTTTTTTTTTTTTTTGAGACAGAGTTTCACTTTGTTGTCGCCCTTGGCATCATAGCTCATAGCACCTCATATTCTTGGGCTTGAGAGATGCCCTTCCCTCAGCCTCCAGAGTAGCTGGGACTATAGGTGCCTACCATGACACCTGGCTATTTTTACAGACGAGGTCTCACTCTTGCTCAGGCTGGTCTCAAGCTCCTGAGCTCAAGCAAACTGCCCTCCTTGGCCTCCCAGAGTACTAGGATTACATGTGTGAGCCATGGCACCTGGCATTTTGATTCTACATCTTGATGATTAAAAATAAAAAATAAACAAACATCTTGATTGAGCTCTAGGCGCAACACTAGGCACAGGGGATACAGAGCAGCATAAGATTCAGTAATTTATGCCCCCCAAGGATGCTTACTGCTATGAAAGAGGGAATGGGGACACAGGGATAGATGGAAGGATGGGGCAGTGAGGGCTTAAGGAGCGCCTAATCATTGGTGGTCGGAGAAGTTGTCAGAGAAGGCTTCCCAGAAAGAGTGGTACCTCAACTAGTCTAGTGATACAGAGCATATGCCCTGGTGTCAGCATGCCTGAGTCCCATCACTATAATACTGTATGGTAGCTATAATACTTTAGGCAAGTTATTTAATCTCTCTGAGCCTACTTCCTTACCTATAACATGGAAATAATCATATAATCAATCTCATATGGCTGTTGTGAGCATTAAGATGAGATAATCTATTTTGAACATTTAGCAGATTGCTTGACATATAGTAAGCTCTCCTTAAGTATTAATCATTATAACTATCATTCTTTTTTGTTTGTTTATTTGAGACAGAGCCTCAAGTTGTCACCATGGGTAGAGTGCCATGGTATCACAGCTCACAGCAACTTCCAACTCCTGGGTTCAAGCAATTCTCATGCCTCAGCCTCCCAAGTAGCTGGGACTACAGGCACCCACCACAGCGCCCGGCTATGTTTTGGTTGTAATTGTTGTTTGGCAGGCCCACGCTGGATTCGAACCAGCCAGCTCTGGTGTATGTGCCTGGCGCCTTAGCTGCTTGAGCTACAGGCACTGAGCCTGTAATTATCATTCTTTAACCTGTATTTCTCTGACATCCAGCTCAAGTAGGGACAAATGAAACTAGAATCTCTTAATGCCTGTTATTGTCAATGAAGTGGGAGTTTTGTCTCAAGTAATTTCAAAATATTCCCTTCAGGCCTAAGACTTTGTCAGAGTTAAAACTACTGAAGTAATTTTTTTTTTTTTTTTTATTTTGTAGAGACGGAGTCTCACTTTATGGCCCTCGGTAGAGTGCCGTGGCCTCACACAGCTCACAGCAACCTCCAACTCCTGGGCCTAAGCGATTCTCTTGCCTCAGCCTCCCGAGTAGCTGGGACTACAGGCGCCAGCCACAACGCCCGGCTATTTTTTGGTTGCAGTTTGGCCGGGGCCGGGCTTGAACCCGCCACCCTCGGTATATGGGGCTGGCGCCCTACCAACTGAGCCACAGGCGCCACCCTACTGAAGTAATTTTTTGCAGGAGGACAGCTGTCAAGTGACTATATCTGGTGGCAATCCAATCTGGCTTTGGTTACCTAAAGTCATCTCTGGTCAGCCCCTAGAAATGTCATACCTATAAAGGCCCCTACTACCTCTTCATCGGACAGGCTGGAAGCTGGCCTCCTGTGAAACTGATCCATTCCTCTACCTTTCCTCCAAGCTTATAATGATGGAGAAAGCGATGTAATTTTAGTAGTCTAAGTATTTTCTACCAAGTTAGAGTCTTGTTTATTCTGGGTAACTGTGGAATAACAGTACCTTATATTTTTGTACAGTGCATCATTTTAAAATAAGTTCTCTTCAGAACATTGGTATCACGTGAAGTGACAAGAAGTACTACTCAATGAAAAGATCTTTGAAAAGCAAGGAGGCTTTAATATGCTAAGGAAAAGGTATGCAGGGTTTTCTAGATTTTTATGGTTATGGAATCTTTTTTTATCCTCAAAAAACACCTAGTAACATTTCATAAGATACTAATGTTCCATGTAACACAGGTAAATGAGCACAACTTGGCCCCCTGCTTTTCTGTTAGTGTGGCTTGAAGAAGTAGTATGGCAAGCTATTCTTTTTTCTTTTTGCAGTTTTTGGCCGGGGCCGGGTTTGAACAGGCCACCTCTGGTATATGGGGCTGGCGCCCTACTCCTTCGAGCCACAGGCGCCACCCTGGCAAGCTATTCTTTGTCTAGGAAGGTACCTTCAGGGCTCCCCTTCTTTTCAGAAAGAAATGAGACATTTAATGAAAGCTTTTTATGTTTTAGACAGTTTCCTAAATGTTAAACATAGATTATCTCATTTTAATCTTCTCTATAGCCCTATGAGGTTGATAATATGCTTATTTTCATGTTGTTGCAGAAAGCTGGAGATTTAGTTTATTTACCAGTCCTTAGTCCCTGCTTATGTTCCAGACTCAGTGGTGGAGAGATTTAGCTAATTGAACATCTATAGTCAGCCCTAAGCCTTCTGCTTCTGAAAGAGGAGCAAATGCCCTACCTTTTGGAAACAATTCTCAATTCAGTCAAGGAACTATGTGTCTGTCTTCTGCTCCCTTGGTAATTGCAGCTGGCCCAGAAGCAGGTGGTGGTGGAGATTGCATTCACTATTTCAGTCTTATGGAGTTTGGGATTCCAGCCCTCACTCTGCTGTTAACCAGTTATATCTTTGAGTGAGATGCTTCTACTTTCTGAACCGTGGTTTTATCATTTAAAGATGAGGAGGTGGCTTGGTGCCCATAGTTCAGTGGTTAGGGCGTTGGCCACATACACTGAGGCAGGCGGGTTCAAACCCGGCCTGGGCATGTTAAACAACAATGACAACTGTAACAAAAAAATGGCTGGACGTTGTGGTAGTCCCAGCTACTTGGGAGGCTGAGGTAAGAGAATTGCTTAAGTTTAAGAGTTAGAGGTTGCTGTGGGCTGTGATGTCATGGCACTCTACCAAGGGTGACTTAGTGAGACTATCTCAAAAAAATAAAAAGGAAAAAAAAGATAAGGAGGTCAAATTAGATCAATTGCATTCCAATAACTGTTTATTAAACTTTTACTATGATCTAATCTGTTTTAGAGTAATGGGAATGTAGTAATGGAAAACCAGACACTGCCTCATGGAACTTAATCTAGATGATACGTGTGTTGGAATATCAATTACAGATTTAAGACTTTAATTGTTAAGGGAAGGCAGACATTTGTATGAATCACTGTAGTCTAGTAGATTTCCTGGAAATGGTGTGTCTGAACTAGTCCCTAAAGCTACATTTAAAATTTATATACTGCAGGCTGGGCACCTATAGCCTATAGGTAGCTCATGCCTATAATCCTAGCACTTGGGAGGCCAAGGCGGGTGGATTGCCTGAGCTCATGGGTTCAAGACCAGGCTGAGCAAGAGCAAGACCTCATCTCTAAAAATAGCCTGGTGTTGTGGCAGGTTCCTGTACTCCCAGCTACTGTGAGCTATGATGCCACGGCGCTCTACCGAGGGTGTCTCAAAAAAAGAAATGAATAAATAAATATATAAATAAAAATAACTAAAGTTTATATACTGGCTTGGCGCCTGTAACTCAGTGGTTAGGGTACTGGCCACATGCACTGGGGCTGGTGGGGTCGCACCTGGCCCAGGCCTGCTAAACAACAGTGACAACTACAACAACAACAAAAAGCCAGGTTTTCTGGGCGGCGCCTGTGGCTCAGTGAGTAGGGCGCCGGCCCAATATACCAAGGGTGGTGGGTTCAAACCCAGCCCCGGCCAAACTGCAACAAAAAAATAGCCGGGCGTTGTGGTGGGCGCCTGTAGTCCCAGCTACTCGGGAGGCTGAGGCAAGAGAATCACATAAACCCAAAAGCTGGAAGTTGCTGTGAGCCGTGTGACGCCACGGCACTCTACCGAGGGCAGTAAAGTGAGACTCTGTCTCTACAAAAAAAAAAAAAAAAAAAAAAAAGTAACAAAAAGCCAGGTTTTGTGGTGGGTGCCTGTAATCCCAGATACTTGGGAAGCTGAGGTAAGAGAATTGCTTAAGCCCAAGAGTTTGAGGCTGCTGTGAGCTTTGATGCCGTGGCGCTCTACCAAGGGTGACATAGTGAGACTCTATCTCAAAAAAAAAAAAAAAAAAGGTTTATATTCTGCAAAAGCTCAGGTAGGCATTTGGATTGTGAAAATGACCTGAGTGCAGGTAGAAGTGAGCATCGAGAATAGAATGCTCAGAAGATGGTATCCTGTAGTGCTCTTAGGCATGGTACCACCTATGCGACACTGCTGAAGGGTTTAATTCCTGGGGAGCTGAAAGTAGCATTGCTAGAGGGAGAATCTGGAACCAAGGACCAAGAGAGGAGCTAGGCAGATAATGTTATTAGTATTATGGGTAGAGGCAAAGGATCATAAATGATAATGTCAGAAGTTAAAAGGATTGGGAACTAGTAGATTGTGGAACGTGAAATGGATCAGGGCAACAGTTCATGTCTCAGGCTGTGAATGAAAGAGGGACTTGGAACCTCAGTATGTTTACATGTAATTTACTAAGTTCTTACCATATGCCAGACACCATTCTTAGTTTTTTAAATATTAAATTTATTTACTCCTTATTAGTGGCTTATTTAGTATTAGTTTAGTTAATCTTTATATCAATCCTATGGGGGTAGGTACTATTATTTTACTTTTTTACAGATAAGAAAACTGAGGCTCAGAGAACTTTAATTTGCCCAAACTTACATGGTTAATAAGTGGTGGAGTTAAGATTCAGGCCCAGACAATATGTTTTCAGAGTCTTTGCTCTTAATTATCTGCTATACAGTTTTACAGCAAGATGCCATTATAGATTTCTGCCTAGCGAAGCAACTTGTTGTAACTAATGTGGTACAGGGCAATTTTCCAAGGGAAGGAAGGCAAGAAGACCAGCAACAGGCTGTTGTAGTAATCATCCCAGTTGCTTTTAAAGGTGTAAAAGGTCTTGGAATTATTTTACAAGTTACTTCCTGAGATGGATCTGGCAGTTGCCAGTCCTACCTATAATCTCTGCCTATTTTAGAAATAATTTTCCAAAGAACTTTAATCTGAAGGAAACTCTCCTCTCTCTAATGAACAAACTGTTCCAGGCAGAGGGGTAGTAGGACTCAGGTCAGAAATAGCTACTGTGGTGTTAGTGTCCAAGGAGCATCTGGAAGTATTTTCAAGAGGGGAAGTTGAACCTACTGAGGCTTCCTGTTGCCATTAGAATTTATTCTTCTGTTAGGAGTAATAGACAGTTGCTCGTGTGGAGATGTTGGGCAAATGGGCTGGGGTACAGAGATGTTCATAGCCTCTGTCCATGAACAACCCAAACACAGGTTACTGAGACGCTCATAAGCAAGTACATTCAAGATTGTGTCACAAGTGCTGTAACCTGGGTACATAGAAAATGTACTGGGAGAGAAAGGAAGGAAGGATCTAAATGCTTAACAAGAAAGTATCAGGGAAGGCATTAAAGATGCCATTCTTTAAGGATGACCAAAAGTTGTGCCAGGCAGAGATGTCCCTGGAACACATTCTGGTGATAAGTGTGGAAGTACACGAGATGTTCAGGGAATGATGAGTTGTTCTTTGATCTGGAGTGGTAGGCTGCTTAGAAATAGTGGTACAGATGAAGCTGGATGTGTGGGAAGGGCTAGATCCTGACCTTATATTTTAGGTTAAGAGTTTGAATCTTGTAATTGAGCTTTATTGTAGGTATTTAAGGTACAGAGCGACTAGATCAGAGTGACTTTTTTAGAAGGGTCTCTTTCAGATCTGTGCTTAGGAGGGATAAAGTAAAACTAGAGACAGGGAAGCCAGCTGAAAGATTTGTAGTAGCAGATGATGAGAGCAGAATAGGGCAGTGGTCTTGGGGGTGGGTTTAAATTGTGTGACTTAAGGGCAAAGGTATTGGGTGACTGGGCATTATTGTGATGCTATTAACATATGAGATAGGGAGAGAGCTGGTTTGGGGGAATTAGTGTTGGTTTTGAGATGATTATGGGTGACATCCGGGAGAAAGTATCTGGTATTGGAGACGAAGATATGAATTTTGGCGCTTCTAAGAGAGGTAGGAATAGAGATATGGGAATGATGGCATCTAAATGATAGTGGAAACCATGAAAATAGATGAGATCATTGGAGTAAACTTTATAAAATAGGGAAGGGAAGGACGTTGAAGATAGAGCCCAGAGGAATTTTAATAGTATCTGTAGACAGAAAATTTAGGGAGGGAGCCTGAGGAGGAATAATCAGAGTGGTAGGAAAAAGTACTGTCTGTGAAGCCAAGAAGGAGAAGAGTTTCTAAAAGAAAGCACTAGTGTGTACTGCAGCAGAGAACAAGTAGGGTGAGCCCTGAGAGGCTACTGAGTCATTGGTGACCTTGGTAATAGCAGTTTCAGTGGAGGGTTGGGGATAGGACTGCTGTGCCTTAGGGACTGAGTTTGAGGTGAGCATGTAGAGCCAAAAAAAGACTTCACTTTGGAGAAATATAGTGGTAAGAGAAGAGAATGGTATTTTAAAGAGGAGGCAGAGAAGGCAGGTTCAAAGATTTTTTTTTTAAGTTGAGAGAGTAGTGGAGGCCTGATGGATTGAGGAGAGGTTGAGAAATGTAGCCAATGAAGGTGCCACATGTCTCTGAATACCCCATATCATTGTGGGAGTTGTAAAGTGGGCTGCTTTGCTGAAGCCTGCAGTCAATAAAGTGTGGGGTAGACAAGGGAGACCTTGTTATTGCACTGTTTATCGAGTAACCTCTGCATGCCAGGCATTTTTCTAGATACATGTGGACACATTAGATACACCTCTAATGCTCACCACAACTCCCAGAAGTAAATACTGTCACCATGTTCCAGATATAGGAACAGATGAGTTAAAAACAAATGGCTGGCCAAAGTTTCAGCTAAGTCTACAACGTGTATCCTTTCTACTATCTTTTCCATTAAGAGTTCAATGTTGAGACTCTAAACAGGGTCTTTGAAGTGAGTAGAGATGGATGGCCTACAGGGACAAAGGTAGAGTTCTGGAACTGGTGCTAACTTGGAGGGAACATTACTTAATCTCTGAGATGGGAGGGTGGTGAGGGAAAGCCTTGGTCTGGTCTTGCTCTGTCTTTTTTCTGCTTAAGCAGTGTCTTCAATGGTCATAGGCTTTCACTTCATTTTTCTCCAACTTCTGTAAAGTCTTACTGGGGCCTCTGAGGTCCCAGTTGCTGCCTAGTGTGGACTATTTACAGAGGAAAAAAAGGATCGACCTCCAAGCCCAGAGGAGCTTATTTTTGACAGACTGCTCATGAGGAATTGCTGAACTGTAGAATGGCACCTCTCTTTGGCACAGGGCATATGGTAGGTTTCTTCCTGATAAGTATTTTCTTTTGTTTCTTTTGAGATAGTCTCCAGCTGTCGCCCTAGGTAGAGTGCTGTGGCATCACAACTGACAGCAGCCTCAAACTCTTGGGCTTAAGTAATTCTCTTGCCTCAGTCTCCCAAGTAGCTGGGACTGCAGGCGTCCGCCACAACGCCTGGCTGTTCTTTTTTGTCGTTGCAGTTGTTGTTGTTTAGCTGGCTCATGTTGGGTTTGAACCCGCCAGCCTCGGTGTACATGGCCGGCGCCCTACCCACTGAGCTACGGACTCTGTTTTTGAGACAGAGTCTTATTATATCATCCTTGGTAGAGTGCTGTGACATCACAGCTCACAGCAACCTCAAACTTGTGGACTCAAGGTATTCTCTTGCCTCAGCCTCCCACATACGTGGGACTACAGGTGCCCACCACAATGCCTGGCTATTTTTTGTTGCAGTTGTCATTGTTGGTTAGCTGGCCTGGGCTGGGATTGAACCCACCAATTTTGGTGTATGTGGCTGGTGTTGTAACCACCGTGCTAAGGGTGCTGAGCCAAGTATTTTTTTTTTTTTTTTTTAGACAGAATCTCACTATGTTACCTTTAGAGTGCGATGGAGTCACAGCTCACAGCAACCTGAAACTCTTAGGCTTAAGCCATTCTCTTGCCTCAGCATCCCAAGTAGCTGGGACAACAGCTTGCCACAATACCTGGCTATTTTTTGTTGGTTGTCATTCGTTATTTAGCTGGCCTGGTTGTATGTGGCTGGTGCTGTAACCACTATGCTATGGGCGCCGAGCTGAGCCAAGTTATTTTTTTATTTTTATTTTTTAGAGACAGAGTCTAATTGTGTTGTCCTTGGTAGAGTGCCGCAGCGTCACAGCTCATAGCAACCTCTAGCTCTTTGGCTTAGGTAATTCTCTTGCCTCAGCCTCCTGAGTAGCTGGGACTACAGGCGCCCCCCACAACGTCCGGCTATTTTTCTGTTGCAGTTTGGCTGGGGCTGGGTTTGAACCCACTGCCCTCCTTCTGTATGTGGGGCCGGTGTCTTACTCACTGAGTCACAGGTACCACCTGAGTCAAATATTTTTATTTGAACTAAATAATTTCGGTTCAGTGGAAAGAGCAAAACACTGAGAATTAGAAGACATGATTTCCATTCTAAGTGATCAATTAGATTACTTCAGGCAAGTCACTTCCCCTTTGCATATTTACCTGACATAAGGTAGAGACTGTGTTTTATGAGTAATCATCCCTGTATCCTAAGCACCTGACACATGGCCTGACTGAATAGGTGTCCTGAATAAGTTTATTATGGAGCCAGTTAATCTGCTTATCTGTTAAATGATGAATATGGTCCTTTTGGTTTCTGAAGATCTTTCCAATTCTAAAGTGTATTATTCTGTGAGGGCTTATGTTTTAACTATAAAAAATGCTGTCACTTATTTAGCAGCTATTATTTGTGCTAAATAATAGGTATGTGAGACTCTTCATGTATTTATTTTTATTTTATTTAGATGTTTTTTTTAATTTTAAAATTTTGTCTGGGTGTAAGCTCCTTGAGGACAGTAAATGTACCTGTTGACTGCTGTAGCTCCAGTGCCAGACACAATACTGGGGTGTAATGGGTAGTCAATAAGTATTTGTTGAATAAATGAGTGAGTAGATACCTTATCATCCATAAGAGAACAGTTCTACAATATAGATACCATTAGCCCCATCTTACTAGTAAGACAATTGAGGCTAAAATGTCACAAAACTAGTAAATGGCTAAGAAAAAGAGAGAGGATTCAAATTCAAGTCTGTTTAACTCTAAACTTGGTACCTTTATGACAGTGTTTTCATTTATCTGATACTTTAATTGAAAATTTAGAAGGAAGGAAAAGAGTGAAGAAGGATGCAAGAACAGAAAGTCAAATTTTCTTGAGGGGTGGGAATTGGGTTAAAGATTGGGCACTGAAGTTTAGGAGTTGGCAAGAGTATCTAACACCTTAAGAAAAAAAGGTTTATAACAGCATAGCA
The DNA here is from genome assembly GCF_027406575.1 of Nycticebus coucang. Classification (NCBI taxonomy): domain Eukaryota; kingdom Metazoa; phylum Chordata; class Mammalia; order Primates; family Lorisidae; genus Nycticebus; species Nycticebus coucang. The sequence goes on along the minus strand of NC_069793.1, from coordinate 64,527,431 downwards.
GTCACTATTCTCTGGGGACTTCATTTATTGAGTAGCTTGCGCACTTAAAGGCCAGCTTTATAGTGGTAATTGCTATCTATTTATTTTTAACTCAAATTTGTGTTTCTAGTTCAGATTTACCCCCTGAATTTTCAATTTGTATATCTAATCTCTCAATTGACATTTTGGATTTGTAATAGGCATTTTAAACTTAAGTTCACACATCAATACTGTCAGCAAATTCTGTGTGTATTGCCTTTAAAACATATCCACAATTCAGACACTTTCGATATGCTCTTGCCACCCTGATCTGAGCTACCATAGTCTCTTGCCTGCAAAATAATAGCCTCTTAACTGGTGCCTTGCTTTTGCTCTTGCTTGTGTATAGTTTGTTCTAATCAGGCAGCCAGAGTGATCCTTTCAAAACATAAATCCAAATCTTTTAGCTCTTCTATTCAGAATCATTCAGTGGCTTAACAAATCTCTCAGAGAAAAGGCCAAAGTCCTTAGTGTGGTCTTACAAAGCTACATGTGACCTGGCTCCCAATTACTTGTCTTACCTCCTCTCCACCTGCTCATCCTACCCCATTGGCTTGCCTCCGGGCCTTTGCATTTGTTCTTTCTTCTTTCTCTAACTTTCTCCTTGGCTACTTACCTATTTCCTTCAGATCTTTAGGTCAAATGTCAACTCAGTAAGGCTGTCTCCTATCATTCTATTTAAAAATAGCAACCCACATAGCACAACCCCTTTCTCAATTTTTCTTCATAGCATTTATCACCATAGTGTTTATCTGACATATTTATTTGTCAGTCCTTCCACCTTGCCCCTTGCCCCACTGTTAGTTCCATAAAGCAGGGATTTTTATCCACTGCAAAATCCTCAGTGCCTAGAATACTGTCTAGCACATAGCTATACTTAGTAAATATTTGTTAAATGAATAAACAAATGAATGAAAAACCTACTTTGGGTCATGTATATTTCTTGATGCTTTATATTTGTATTTGTTTACATTTCTTCATAATAATCTGGAAGGTTACCACTATTTTACAAATGACCAGGAAGTTTAAAGCCTGTGTCTATCCCATTTAATACATTACCAAGCTCAAATAAAATGTTATAGAAGGATGGTATGTAAATATTATTGCTTTGCTGCTGAATGAAGTGTATAAACCACAGACCTAGAAACCAGAAGACAGCCAAAGTGTGAATTGCTCATTTACTTACTTGGATTTTTTTTTTTTGGTAGAGACAGAGTGCCGTGGTGTCACACAGCTCACAGCAACCTCCAACTCCTGGGCTTAGGCGATTCTCTTGCCTTGCCTCCACAATGCCCGGCTATTTTTTTTGTTGCAGTTTGGCCAGGGCCGGGTTTGAACCCGCCACCCTTGGTATATGGGGCTGGCGCCCTACCCACTGAACCACAGGCGCCACCCTACTCACTTGGATATTTATGACTCTGCTGCATGTGGAAACCTAAAACACACCTAGAAAAAGTTCTTTGTGTGGGATCTTCTGGTATATCATTGGAAACACATCTGGCTTATATACATAGTCAGGGGAGTTTTATGATGATTTGGAAGTTTTTCTCCTTTCCAGAGACAGAGAAAGAGAAAGAAGGAGACCTTTTTTCCCCAGTTTGAGATTGTATTCAGGTTACTTTGGGCCAATTGCTTCATGTTGCTTTTCTTTTCAGAGTTTAGTGTCAGCCAAGGCTAGAATGCAAATCACTGCCAGGGTATACTGATGTATGACTTTCTCTGTGGTATGATTACTGGGGAAGCCAAGGCCAGAGCTATTCCCAAAGTGAGATGAAAGATGGGTTAGTGATATTTCCAGGGTAAAGTGAGCCTGCATTTAAATGCCATCTTAATAGCGAATATGTCATTTCATGAGTTCTATCAGAAAGGTGAGGGAGAATAAGATCCTGATTAGGATACAACCCTCTAGCCAACTGGATTATGGATATAGTATATCTCCTTCCTAAGTCCCATATACCAGGTGAGAGGCCTGGTGAAGCCTTGGGCTTGTAAGAGACCCAAACAGAGGGAGCAGAAGCAGACATATTCAGGGTAAGGCTGTTCTCAGCCACATGACATAAGTAGAATGGTAAGAGGTGGGAAAAAGTCATCCTATGGCATCATATGATCAATGACATAGCCAGAGAATAGTGAATAATGAAGCATGGATCAGAGTGCTCCCCAGGGTGAAACGAAACTGGGATCAGAGCTGTTTCCAGGGAACAATGAAAATATGAGAACTTTCCTCAGTGTAACATAAGCCTATGGGAAAAGTGTATGGTGTTATAATATCATTTTTAGGGTAAGAGAAAAAAAATAACACATTTGAACAGCCATGAGCAGGAAGGGAAGTATAACGAAAGGAAAGGATTTTAGGGCAACCTGTTTGGGAGGTGAGGCTAGGGAAACAAACAAATGCCAGATTATAGAGAGCCTTGTCTGTCTTGTTAAGAATTTGAGACTTTCTTTATTCTTTTGACAAAGCAGAACCATGAAAAGTTTTAAATAAGGAATAGACATAGTCAGATTTGCTACTGGTCATAATGACCTGTGCTCCCAGGGGGAGTGGAGATCAGGAAATGTTAGAAAAGAGTACGGCAGTTGAGGGACTGTAGGCAGATGTTTGCTGAAACCCAGAATCATCTGGCCTATCAGTTTGAGCCGAGAAGCCTGAGGACTGGATGAAGCCTGACCTCAGGGAAATGAACAGAAGCTTTTCTAAACTTTGTCAAAAGCTAAGAATCTTAGTGGATGTACAACACTGTGAATATACTAAAATGTCACTGAATCGTTCACTTTAAATGGCTAATTTTATGTTATATGAAGTTCACCACAATAAAAATGAACTAAAATCTGAGGACCGTGCCCTGCCTGAGTCTTCCTAAGATTTGTCCTGGGGTTCTTTACTCCCCTCCTTCTGCCAAGGCCTAACGTATTGGTGGTGGCATTGGGGAGTTAAGAGTAGCACTAGCAGCAAGTATGAGAGTCCAAGGCAAGTCCCCATCTTGTTTATCTTTCCAGTTGGCTGCAGGAGTCATCCTTCTTTTTTTTTTGGCCTGGGATGGGTTTGAACCCACCACCTCTGGCACATGGGATTGGCGCCCTACCCCTTTGAGTCACAGGTGCCGCCCCGGGAGTCATCTTTCTAACAAGTCAGTCTATCCAGACTTCGCCTCTGCTCGAAAGTCTGTATTGCTTTCTTATTCCTCATAGATTATAAAATCCAAGATTCTCAGCCTCGTATTCATGGCATTCTATGATCTGAATTCTGTATATTGTCTTTTTAGCAAATTTCTCTCTATATACTTTTTTTTTTTTTTTTGGTAGAGACAGAGTTTCACTTTATGGCCCTCGGTAGAGTGCCATGGCATCACACAGCTCACAGCAACCTCCAACTCCTGGGCTTAAGCGATTCTCTTGCCTCAGCCTCCCGAGTAGCTGGGACTACAGGCGCCCACCACAACGCCTGGCTATTTTTTTGTTGCAGTTTGGCGGGGCCGGGATTGAACCCGCCACCCTCGGTATATGGGGCCGGCGCCCTACTCACTGAGCCACAGGCGCCGCCCTCTCTATATACTTTTATTCATGGTTTCCATTTTGCTTGGAATGTCTTTCTCCCTTTTTCTGTCTGGTAGACTCCTCATTTTTCAATACTCAGCTCCAGTGTCACCGCTTTTTTGAGGATTCTCTGTCCTCCATGCCTGTAAGCAGGCAGTCTATTGCATTGTTACTCTCCTACTGTACTTCATATGTCTCTCTGTTAATCATCTTGCTGCATTGTAATTGCTTTGTGTGTGATTGCCAAACCACAAGATTGGAAGTTTTTTAAAGAAAGAAATTCTGCCTTTTTTTTTTTTTTTGTACCCGTTGGCCTAGTATTGCACAAAGACATCTCTCTCTTTTTTTAGAACAACTTTTATTTCTACCATAAATAGTCACAAAAGGGAAATAGGTTCTGTTGGTATTGTTCAGTGTAGTGAGGCTAACAGAGGGCATCTATCCATAACTGTTTTATTTTTCTTTTCTTTTTTCCTAAGCTAGCCAGCAGCTTCCACTGAACAATAACTGCAAACCTCAGGGTAGCTGGACTTGGGAATAAGTTCTTTGGTTAATAAAACAAAAGATAAAAAAGTATCTGAGGTGAGTATAAAAGTGACTGTTAGTTGTCTTTGCCAATATCCTCTCTCTATTTTTTTCTCTCTCCTTTCCATTCTTCCCTCCCTCCATCCCTCTCTCCCTCCCTTCCATTCCTCCTTCTTTCCTTCCTTCTGAATCTCGCTCTGTTGCCTGGGCTACAGTGCCATGGCACCAGCCCAATTCACAGCAGCCTCAAACTCTTGGGCTCCAGCAATCCTCCTGCCTCATCCTCCCAAGTACCTGGGACTGCAGGTACGCATCTCTACGCCTGGCTCATTTAAAAAAAAGTTTTAGTAGAGATGGGGTCTCACACTTGCTCAGAGTTCAAGTTCAAGGCTGAAATTCCTGACCTCAAGTCATCCTCCCACCTTGGCTTCCCGTTCTCATTCTTTCTTTAATGATAGAACACCTGATTTTTAGCAGAGTGCATAGCTGCCCAGCTTCTTTTGCAGTTAAGTATGGCCACTGTCTAAGTTTTAACCAGTGGGATCTAAGTGGAAATGGTGTTTGTACTACTTCTAGGTCATGTCCTTAGAAAGAGTATATAAAGGGAAAATTACAAACATATGTCACTTATAAATGAGGATACAATATCCTAAACAACATATTAACAAGTTGAATTAAAAATTAATGTTTAGGGTGGCGCCTGTGGCTCAGCGGGTAGGGAGCCGGTCCCATATGCCGGAGGTGGTAGGTTCAAACCCAGCCCCGGCCAAAAAAAAAAAAAAAAAAAAAATTAATGTTTAAATAATGTACTTTGGTCAATTTACCAGTTACTTTGGTAATTTCCCCTTTATAATAATATATTTTCTTCAATTTTAATATCAGGTGTACCCGGATCAAGTAGAATGATTTTGAAGCATTTCTTTTTCTATTGTCTATAAGATTTGGCATGATCTATTTTCTGAAATTATCTGTTACTTTTATTTATAAATATTAGTTGTCTATTTTTTGAGACTTAATAATAAGTTGTTAACTCATGACTCCATACTGAACCTGAGAGTCAAAGCATTCTATAATAGACATACTCTTATTTGACAATGTGAATGTTACTTTCTTTGCATCATCATTATTATTATTGCTTAATATTTTGATGTAGCAATTGTCTGATTCCTTTTCTGAATGTATTTATGTTCATTCTTTACGAGGTTTTTGTTTCTAGTCCTTATCTTAAACATTGTTATTGTTATTAAAATTTAAGCCTTTTAAATTTTGTGAAGGCAAAAAAATGGAAACCTAATAAACACAAGTATATGTAAAAATAAAAAAAAAGGGGGGGAAAAAAAAGAAAGAGTGTATAGTGCTTCTCTCACCCTTTCCATCTTCCTGCTGACTGAGAAATGGTGAAAGCTACATTACCTGTTTTGATTCCAGGGATGGAAGCCTCATGTTGAGTGACGATGACAAAGTTCCCCTCAGTTCCAATCAGTTGAGACTGCTCACTATTAAACTGTTTTATGAGAGAAATAAACTTTTGGGTTTACTCTATTGTATTTAAAAATCTCTTAGTTATAGCAGCTTTACCTATACCATAACCTATACGGTGAGGCATTTGGTTGGTGCAGTATCAAATTACTTCTTGCTGCTATTCTTGAGTATCTCTCAGTTAAATTATTCACTGATTTCCCAGCCATTTCTTGCCATGTTGTGCTTCTGAGCCCTAATTCCTGATGCCTAGATGATTCCTGAATTCTCTTACATACTTTTTTTTGAGACTGAGTCTTGCTCTGTTGCCCAGGCTAGCATGCCATTGCTATAGCTTAGCAATAACATCTTCAAAGTCTTGGGTTCAAAGACTCCACCTGCCTCAGTCTCCCAAGTAGCTGGGACTATAGGCACCTCCCACAACACTTGGCTGATTTTTCTATTTTTAGTAGAGACAGTGTTTTACTCTTGTTCAGGCTGGTCTTGAACTCCTGACCTCAAGTAGTCCTGCCTCCTTTGCCTCCCAAAGTGCTAGGATTATAGATAGGTGTGAGCCAACATGCCTGGCCACTTTTTTTTTTTTTTTTTTGAGATAGAGTTTCACTTTGTTGCCCTCGGTAGAGTGCTGTGGTGTCATAGCTCACAGCAACCTCCAACTCTTGGGTTCAAGCAATTCTCTTGCCTCAGCCTCCTGAGTAGCTGGGACTACAGGCACCGGCCACAACTCCTGGCTATCTTTAGAGACAGGGTCTCACTCCGGCTCAGGCTGGTCTTGAATTCTTGAGCTCAGGCAATCCACCTGCCTTGGCCTCCCAGAGTGCTAGGATTATAGGCATGAGCCACCGTACCCAACCTATCATTTCTTATATAATTAAAAAATTTTTATTGAGGTGAAATTCAAATGATATTTAAGCATTTCCAATTGAATGGCTCAGTGGCATTTAGTATAGGTTGTACAACCACCACCTCTGTCTAGTTTCAAAATATTCTGTCATTGCAAAGGAAAACCCTTACCCATTAAGTTTCTCCCCATTTCCTACTCTCTTTGTCATCCACTCTTCAGGGTATTTCTTTCTTAAAAATACATACCATATATCTTTTTTGAGACAGGGTCTTGCTCTGTTGCCCAAGCTGGAGTGCATTGGCACACACATACATCACTGTACCCCCAGACTCCTGGGCTCAAATGATTTCTCGCCTTATGTTCTCAAAGTTCTGAGGTTATAGGCGTTAGTCAGTCTGGACATTTCATATAAATGAAATAATACTATGTGTGACTTTTTATATCTGGATGCTTTAACTTAGCATAATATTATTTTAGAGCTTAATCTACATTGTAACATGTGTCAGTTTATCATTCCTTTTGAAGTTTTTTGATGCTAAAGTATATATATATATGCATACATATACAATATAAAATGTATCATTTTAATTCTTTAGAACTATACAATTCCATAGTCATTAATTATATTCACAGTGTTGTGCAGCCATCATCACGATTTCTAAAACTTTTCATCATCCCAAACCAGGAACTCTGTAATTATTAAGCAATAATTCCCCATTCTCCCTTCCCCCAGCCCTTATTAATCTCTAATTTCTGTCTTTATGAATCCGCCTATCCTAGATGTTTCATTTAAGTGGAATCGTTAACGGTGTTTGTCCTTTTCTGTATGGCTTATTTCACTTAACATAATGTTTTCAAGGTTCATCCATGTTGTAGCATCAATCAGTAAACTTCATTTCTTTTTCTTTCTTTCTTTCTTTTTTTAAGAGACAGGGTCTCTTTCTGTTACCCGGGCTGGAGAGCTGTGGTGTGATCATAGTTCCTTGTAACCTTGAACTCCTGGGCTCAAGTGATCCTCCTGCCTCAGCCTCCTAAGCAGCGAGGAATATATGTGTGTGCCACTGTGCCTGGTTAGTTTTAAATTTTTTTAGAGATAGGTCTCATTATGTTGCCCAGGCTACTCTTGAACACCTAGCCTCAAGCAATTCTGTCTTGGCCTCCCAAAGTGCTGGGATTACAGGTAAGAACACCAGGCCTGGCCTTTCTTGGCTGAAATATGTATATGTACACATACCACAATTTGTTTATCCATTCATCTATTGATGGACACTTGGCCTGTTTCTACCATTTGACTGTTGTGTTGCTGTGCTATGGACAAGCTTGTACATGTACTTGTTGGAGTATTTGTTCTTCTTTTTGGTTTGTATTTAGGAGTGAAATTGTGTGATCATATGGGGTAACTCTTAAGTTTTTGAGGAACCAGCAAACTTTTCTACAGCCACTGTGTTCCCATTTTACATTCCCGTCATCAGTGTATAAAGGGTTCCAATATCTTTACATACTTGCTAGCACCTGTTATTATTCATTTTTTCAGTTTTGTATTTTGTTACAGCCATCCAGGTGGAAGTGAAGTGTATCTTATTATGATTTGATTTGTATTTCCCTAATGACTAATGATGTTGATCATCTTTTCTTGTGCTTTTTGGCCATTTACATATTTTTTTGGAGAAATGTCTGTTCAAGTTCTTTGTCCATTTAAAATTAAGTTATTTGCCTTTTTGTTGTTATTAAAGTTTGTTATATGTTCTAGGTACTAGAACCTTTTTCGATATATGATTTGTAAATATTCTCTTATTCTATAGGTTGATATTTCATTTTCTTGAGAATGTCCTTTGATACACAGTAGTTATAAATTTTTATGGAGTCCAGGATATCTATTTTATTTATTTATATTTGTTGTTGCAGGTTTTTTTTTTTGGCCAGGTTTGAACCTGCCACCTCCTGTGTCTGTATGTAGGGCCCGTGCCCTACTCCTTGAGCCACAGGCACCACCCTATTTATGTTTTTTAGAGACAGAGTCTCACTTTATTGCCCTTGGTACAGTGCGGTAGTGTCACAGCTCACAGCAACCTCCAACTGTTGTTTAGCTGGCTTGGGCTGAATTCGAACTCTCCAGCCTCGGTGCATTTGGCCGGTGCTGTAAACACTGTGCTATGGGCGCCGAGCCTATCTATTTTTTTCTTTTGTAGCTCTTGCTTTTGGTGTCATATCTAGGAATTGATTGTCAAAGCCAAGGTTATGAAGATTTACCCCTTTGTTTCACGAGTTTACTTCTGTGTTTTATCTCTAAGAGGTTTTTGGTTTTAGTGCTTAAATTCAGGTCATTGATCCATTTTGAGTTAATTTTTGTATGTAGTTTCAGTCTCATGTACTTTTAAACCATGGAATAGATACGTTGGGACTTTCTCAGTCAATAATGATTTTTAGGTGTTCACTTCCCAGTAGACACAGAAAGGTAGTTTGGCAGTATTTTAGCAGCTGTTGGTTGAAGTGCAACTTCTTACCAGAGGTGCACCTTAGAAGACGTTTCCCCTTCATCAGATCCAATCCGCTCTTGTCCTTTTGATAGGTTTAGGGGCTACTTTAAGAGGAAGACTGCTGCCTTTCAGGGCTGCCAGTCAGTTAAGTGCCACGTACTCACATACATGTAATGGGCTTCTCTGTATCTCAACATGTGAGGAAGGTGTGAGGAAGGTGAGGCTGATTGAAACAAGGCAAAGCTGCCAGGATCAGGTGAATCATTAGTCAGTTAGCAAGTCTGTCCTGAGCCCAGCCAGGTTGCCAGCTCTGTATATGGTTTGCTGAGAACTGTGCAAAGCAGTAACAAGTAGTGAAAATATGTAATTTGGAGACAGAAGCCTTGATTTCAAGTTGGGTGACTTAAGGCCAGTCACTTCTCTCTGAGCTTGAATGTCTTCAATTATAAAATGTAAATGTTGACTTCACAGGGTGGTTTTGTTTTTGAAGATCAAGAGAGGTTATCAATGGGAAAATTTGACTGTCTTTTTTTTTTTTTGAGACAGTCTCACTTTTTCACCCTCTGTAGAGTGCGTGACGTCATAGCTCACAGCAATCTCCAACTCTTGGGCTCAAGTGATTCTTTTGCCTCAGCCTCCTGAGTGAGTAGCTGGGACTACAGGCACCCACCACAACGCACTGCTATTTTTAGAGATGGGATCTCGCTGTTGCTCAAGCTGGTCTTGAACCCGTGAGCTCAGGCAATCCACCTGCCTTGGCCTCCCAAGTGCTAGGATTATAGGCATAGCCACTGCACTTGGCCTATCAATGAGAAAATTTGGAAACTATAAAATGCTATGCACATGTAGGAATGTAATGGAGAATCAAGGAGAAGACTTAAGTTCTCTGGGAACTTTTTTCCTTTTTTTTTTTTTTTGCAGTTTTTGGCCAGGGCTGGGTTTGAACCCACCACCTCCTGCATATGGGGCCAGCGCCCTACTTCTTTGAGCCACAGGCACCGCCCTCTGGGAACTTTTTTAAAGGTTTGTATGACTGTGATTCACAAAAAAGATTTGAGGTTTATTGATTAGATGGGTGACTTTTTTTCCCCCAAATAATTTTGCCTTTGTTGTGACTCTTGCAGGGTGACAGAAATACAACTCAGACAGATGTAAGCAGGAAAGGGATTTTATTGACTGAAATAACTAAAAAGTCTAGAAATAGTTTAGATACAACTAGATATAGGGAGTTAAATGATATCATTAGGACCCACTCTCTCCTTCTTGGTTCTGCTTTTCTTTGTTTTGGTGTCATTATTAGTAGGCTCTTCTCATGTAATAGCAAAATAAGATAACAGGTTTGTATATGCATTCTCTTAGCTAACTGAAAGACAGAGTAACAGTTATTATATTGCTATTGAAAGATAATTGTTCTTTTCCAATGGTGCTGGCAGTCCTGGGTATGATTTAGCTTGGGTCATGTGCCCACTCTAAAGTAATCACTGTGACCAGGAAAATGCTGGCCTTTCATTGGTCCACAGAGTTACATTCTACTCCTGGAATTGAGGGATCAGGGCCAGCTTCCCTGGAACCATGTGAACTGAGAGCAGGAAAGGAGTGGTTCCCTAAGAGAAGATCAAGGTGCATTTATAGAAAGAAAGGGTTGGGAAGTGGGGAAGTAGTTTAAATCAACAAAATTCATAGATGTCCACTATATAATTGAGTCATTTTTAGTGGGAAAAAAGTATTATGTTTCCAATATTTATTTATTTATTTATTTAGAGACAGAGTCTCATTATATCACGCTCAGTAGAGTGCGGTGGTATCACAGCTCACAGCAACCTCAAACTCCTGGGCTAAAGCAATTCTCTTGCCTCAGCCTCCCAAGTACCTGGGACTACAGGTGCCTGCCACAACGCCCAGCTATTTTTTGTTGCAGTTGTCATTATTGTTTAGCTGGCCTGGGCTGGGTTTGGACCCACCACCCTTTGTGCATGTGGCTGGCGCCATATTCTACTGTGCTATGGGTGCTGAGCCTGTTTCCAATATTTAAAACTTAACAAAAGTAGAGCTGCTCTAACTGAAGAAGTATTGCTGAGGAACCTGGGCAGGGGGTGGAAGGAAAGGAGTGTACAGAGCATTTGAAAATTGCTAGATGGTTCATCCAGTAAATATTTGCTGGAGATGGGATAGTGCCTAAATTCTTCCTTGTTATCCTTCTGCCCTTTTGTTACAGAGATTGTAGTTTCTTTACGGTCATGGAGAGAAAGGTAGGTAGCAGAGCCATTTACTGCCTGAGGTTGAAGATGCCAGGGACCTTTTTTAGCCCTGACACTAAACTGTGTTTTTTAAGAAATCACGAGTCTGTCAAATATAAATAGGAACTCACAAAGAACAGGAAGAAGCTACCTTACCAATTATTGGTTAATGTAAGTGATGAAATGTATTTGTATCTTAAGCATTTGGCAAGAGCTTTATATACTTGAGAATATAAAGTTATGAGCTGGATTCTGTATGGTAAATTGAGTGTGGGTGACAGCTGCTTTCACACCACCAGCCAGTTCAGCAGGTGGACAACTATTTGATTTTTTTCTCTTAGAGATAAAATTCACATAACATTAAGCTTATTATTTTAAAGTGTACAGTTGAGTAGTTTTTAATAATTTTGTGCAACTCTCATCACTAATTGTTTTTATCACCACAAAAAAGAACTCCGTGCTCATTATGCAATCCCCACCCTACTCCCAACCATTAATCTACTTTCTGTCTTATGTATGGATTTGCCTATTCTCAACATTTCTTGTGAATGAAATCATGTCTAGTTTCTTTCACTTACTAGAATATTAATATATATTTATCTTACAACTTTTTCTTTGTTTGTTTTTTTTTTTAGTTTTGGCTGGGGCTGGGTTTCAACCTGCCACCTCCGGCATATGGGGCTGGTGCCCTACTCCATTGAGCCACAGGTGCCGCCTTATCTTGCAACTTTTTTTTTTAATTTAATTTCAGCTTGCTTGTTCATTCTTTGTTTGAAGTACTTTTTTTTTGTTGTTGTTCATTTTCTTTCTTCTTTTTTTAGATGTTCTTCCTCTGGCTCTATCCCCTTGTCTCCCCAGTAGCTGGGATTACAGACACCGACCACAACGTCTGGCTGTTTTTGATGTTAGTAGAGATGGGGTCTTGGTCTGGCTCACTGCTGGTCATACAGGTCTCGAACCTCTGAGCTTAGGCAATCCACCCGCCTCGGCCTCCCACAGCGCTGGGACTACAGACGTGAGCCACCACAGCCGGCCCTATCTTGCAACTTTTTAATGATACTTTTTGAAGTAGAATTATCCAAGAGACCTACCAAGTGATCATTTTCTTTATCCCCAAGTGTATGATTAGGATTGACAGACTCTGTAGTTGAGTAGAACCAATATAGGATCTTTGAGTTGCTAAGTACCCTGTTCCCTCGAAAATAAGACATCCTCCGAAAATAAGACCTACTTACAGGAAAGATAAGACGTCCCCTGAAAATAAGACCTAGCGCATCTTTGGGAGCACACCTTAAAATAAGACACTGTCTTATTTTCGGGGAAACAGGGTAAGAGCTGTCATGGTGGAGAAGGCTAAGTGGAAGCCTTTGAAACTTCTTTCTCCATTGGCCAAGATAGTGAATCAAAACCACTATCACATTCTAGGACAGATGTTGAAGATTAGTGTTATCCTTAAGCATGTTAAGGTACAGGATAGTGGTCCCTATCTTACCTACACTTAATTCATTAGTCTGCCATATGCAAAACTGGATTGATCAGGTGGTATCTTTGCTAGAGCAAAGAGCGTATTAGAATATGGCACATAGCCATTGATTTTGTGAATGCATTCTTTTCTGTTTCAATCAGAAAAAAATATTAAAAACAGTTTGCATTTGTGTGGAACAGATATCAGTATACCTTTATAATTTTCCCCAGAGCTATGTAAATACTTCTATTCTTTGACATAATGTAGTTAAAAGAGACTTGAACCATCTGGCCATCTCATACATTGACCATCAGTGATCTTTTACATTGAAAACATCGTGCTAATCAGACAGCATGAGAAGGAGGAGGCTGGCACACTAGAGGCCTTGGTAAGATACATGTGTTCCACAATAGGTACTGTTATATTCTTTACCAAAGTGGACACCCTGGGTGGCGCCTGTGGCTCAGTTGGTAAGGCGCCGGCCCCATATACCGAGGGTGGCGGGTTCAATCCCGGCCCCGGCCGAACTGCAACAATAAAATAGCCAGGCGTTGTGGCGGGTGCCTGTAGTCCCAGCTACTCAGGAGGCTGAGGCAGGAGAATCGCTTAAGCCCTGGAGTTGGAGGTTGCTGTGAGCTGTGTTGATGCCATGGCACTCTACCGAGGGCCATAAAGTGAAATTCTGTTTCTACAAAAAAAAAAAAAAAAAATGCATCCTTCCAAAGTGGACACCCTCTATTTGGTTTTAAAATATGTCCACAAATTCATTGACACTCCCATCAAAATACGGAACCAATTCCTTTACTCTTGAGCTAGACCAAGTAATTTGATTTTATCAAACAGAATAAAGTAAAAATGATGGTGTACAATTTCAGAGACTAGGTCATAAAAGGTCCTACAGTTTTCTTGCTCTTTCTCCGTCTCTTGAATCACTCACTCTAGGGCAGTGGTTCTCAACCTGTGCGTTGCAACCCATAGGAACCGTATTAAAGGGCTGTGGCATTAGGAAGCTTGAGAACCACTGCTCTAGGGGAAGTTCATTAGTACATTATGAGGATAGTCAAGCAGCCTATGGAAAAACCTATGTGGAGAATAATTGAGAGGTGCTAACACTCAGCATAAACTAGCTGGGAATGTGAGTGAAATCAAATCCTCCAGACCCAGTCAAGCCTAGCGCCTCCCCCCACCCCTTTTTTTTAAATTGAGACAGTCTCACTTTGTTGCCCTCAGTAGAGTGCTGTGATGTCTTAGCTGACAGCAACCTCAAACTCCTGGACTCAAGGGATTTTTTTGCCTCAGCCTCCCGAGTAGCTGTGACTACAGGCGCCCACCACAATGCCCAGCTATTTTCTTGTTTTAGCAGGCCTGGGCTGGGTTCGAACCCACCAATTCTGGTGCATGTGGCCGGTGCCCTGAGCTACGGGCACTGCCGGCTATAGCCCTTTTTAAAACCTCATGAAAGATCTGAAAGCACAACCACTCAGTTAAGCTACACTTTGATTTTTGACCTTCAGAAACTGAATGAGATAATAAGTGTTTATTGTTTTAAACATTTAAATTTTAGAGATAATTTGTTATGCAACAATAGATAACTTATGTACATTCCGAACTCTGGTTGTTTGACATTCTTTTTTCAACACCGAGTATTTCTCTTATCTTTTTCATTTTAGCCATTCTGGTGAGTGTGTGGTGTTATCACATTGTGGTTTTAATTTGTTTCCCCAGTGACTAATATTGTAGAGCATTTTTCATAAATATAACATATATGTTTATATATTACATATACATACATATTATATATTTAATGTTTGGATTTATTATTTTGTGCAGTATTTGTTTTGAGTTTTTGCCCAACTTTCTACCAGATTGTTTTTATTTTTTTATTCCTGATTTGTAGGAGTTCTTTATGTATTCTGGGTTTAAGTCCTTTGTCCTGTCTGTGTATTGTGAATATCTTTTCTCAGTTTGTCAACTTTTTCCTTCATGGTTAGCCCTTTTTGTGTCTTGTTCAAGAAATCCTTGCCTACTCCAAGATTATGAAGATGTTCTTCTGAATTTTTATTTAACAGCTTTATTGTGGGCGGTGCCTGTGGCTCAGTGAGTAGGGCACTGGCACCATATACTGAGGGTGGCAGATTCAAACCCGGCTTCCGCCAAACTGCAACAAAAAAGCCGGGTGTTGTGGTGGGTGCTTGTAGTCCCAGCTACTTGGGAGGCTGAGGCAAGGGAATCGCCTAAGCCCAACAGTTTGAGGTTGCTGTCAGCTGTAACATTACGGCACTCTACTGAGGGCGACATAGTAATACTCTGTCTCAAAATAAATTAAAATAAAATAAAATAAAATAAAATAAAATAAAAGCTTTATTGTTTCACCTTTCATGTTAGACCTGTAATCTATCTGAATTGACTTTTTGTGTGTGTGGATGGTGTGTAATGAGTCAAGGTACATTTTTTTCCCTTCTGAGGATAGCTTGTTGATCCAACACCATTCACTGAAAAGATCATTTTCCCCATACTGTACTATATAGTGTTATCTTTCTCATAAGGCAGGTCATTATGTGTGGTTCTGTTTCCATACTCTCTGTTCTGTTCTATTGGTCATTTTTTCATCCTCTAATATCACACTGTGTTATTTTTTATCATAATTGGTCTTGATATTTGGTAGTGTTGTTTTTCAGGATTGTTTTGGTAATTTTTAGTCCTTTGTATTTCTATTTGAATTTTAGAATCAGTTTGTCAACTTATGCTAATAAAAAAACCACCTGTAGCATATGGGACCAGTAGGGCGCTGGTCGCATATGCTACAGGTGGCGGGTTCAAACCTAGCCCTGGCCAAAAACCAAAAAAAAAACAAACCCTCTTGGATTCTGAGTGGGTTTGCATTGAATCTGTGGATTAATTTGGGAGAACCCACAAACTGTATGTAGTCTTCCAATTCATGAACATGGTATGTCCTTCCATTTATTTAGATCTTTAAAATTATTTTAGGCCACCTATGGTGGCTCATGGCTATAATCCTAGCACTCTGGGAAGCTGAGATGGATGGATTGCTTGAGCTTAGGGATTTGAGACCAGACTGGGCAAGAGAATCTATCTCTACTAAAAATAGAAAAATTGCTGGGCGTCATGGTAGTCACCTATAGTCCCAGCTATTCGGGAGGCGGGAGGCAAGAGGGTCATTTGAGCCGAAGAGTTTGAGGTTGCTGTGAGCTATGATGCCACAGCATTCTAGCCTGAGGCAACAGAGTGAGACTCTGTTGTAATAATTTGTAGGTTTTCTTTTACTTTCTTTTTTTTTTAGAGACAGAGTCTTATTTTATCGCCCTGGGTAGAATACTGTGGTGACGCACAGCTCACAGCAACCTCCAACTCCTGGGCTTAGGTGATTCTCTTGCCTCAGCCTCCTGAGTAGCTGGGACTACAGGTGCCCACTATGATGCCCAGCTATTTTTTTGTTGTAGTTTGGCTGGGGCCGAGTTTGAACCCGCCACCCTTGGTATATGGGGCCGGCGCCCTACCCACTGAGCCATAGGTGCCGCCCAATTTGTAGGTTTTCTTATATGTCTTTCATCAGTTTTTTCTCCCCTTGGCATTTAGTGTATTTTTGATACTATTGTAATTGGTATTACATGTTGTAAAAGTCTTATTTTTATAAAATAAAGAATTTCAATGAGATCTTGTAGCACGTAGCACTCCCAGGTTCAATTTCTTTGCTGCAATAGCTTGCTTATGAATGATTGAGGAAAAAATTTCATTTGTAGTGTTTTTTTTCTCTCTTTTTTAAGTACCTAACTCAGGAGAACATAGTGTTCTTTCTTTAAGCTTATCCAGAATCCCTTCCACTTTTTTTTAATGCTCTCTTCTGTAAAGACAGGATCCTTTTTAAATTCTAGTTTAAAGCAGCCACTTTATCAGTGATTACACTTAAGTAGTTTCACATAAAACTTATTTTTATTTGTTATTTTAGAAATAAACCTTATTTTAGCTAAAGAATTCTTTTACTGTAGAGAGTATTTTTTTTCTTGTATATTTTCCCTTTAGTGGCCCTTAAGAGGCCGTTTCTTTTACGTTTCAGAACCTGTATTTAACAGAATGTAGCAAATACCCTAAAGTGGCACATGAAAGAAAACATATCTTACTTTATAGAAAATCTCTCATGCTCCATAATTTGTAATATTCGTTTTCCAAATCATAAGTAATATTTTGTATGTATTTCCAATAGCATTTGCTGACAAATGAGTACAGGTTTTAAAATACTGCTTTTTCATATACTATTTAATCTGCTTATTACAGCAGCAAGAAGGAATGAGTGTTTCACCAATGATATGCCTTTTTTGTCATTATTAATCAGGAAATCTGGCTGGGTGCAGTGGTTTATACCTATAATCCTAGCCCTCTGGAAGGCCAAGGTGGATGGATTGTTTGAACTCAGGAGTTTGAGATCAGCCTGAGCAAGAGTCTCAGCTGAAAATAGAAAAACTACCCGGGCATTGTGGTGGGTGTCTGTAGTTCCAGCTACTAGGGATACTGAGGCAAGAGGAAGTTGAGCCCAAGAATTTGAGGTTTCTGGAGCTATGACAGCATGGCACTTTACCTGTGGTAACAGAGTGAGACTGTCTAAAAAAGAAGTAGGAAATCTGTAAAGAGACTTTGTAGTTCTAGATTATCTCTAGACTTTCAACATCACAGAAAAATTGTAAAGGTTTATCTGTAGATATAATTTTTAGATGTGTTTTAAATCTTGATAGTTTTGTATCATTGTTATTTAATACAAGCAATGCCTGCTTCTATACATGGTGGGTATGAAGTTTAATTGAACATGCCATATTCATTTATTTACATATTGTCTATGGCTCCTTTTGCACTCTAATGGCAGAGTTAATTAGTTATAATAGAGACTGTATGGCCTGCAAGCCTAAAATACTATCTGACCCTTTATAGAAAATACTTGCTGACTCCTGATTTAATATATCACGACTCAGTAAGGATGTAGTTTATTGTTGATAGTATTCTAAGTATCTTTTGATAATTTTGAATTCTTTTTGCTAACTTCTTGTTTGAACCAATTAGATCATTTTTACCCTGTAATATAGCTCACAGAGAGCTTGTTTTAGGAAAAGAAGGGTGAGCTCTGTTGACCTTTCTATTATTTAGTTTTGATTGTAATTATAATATTGTCTTCAATCCTTGGGAGGTTTTTAAAATTTTTTTTTTTATTAAATCATAGCTGTATATATTAATGCAATTATGGGGTACAATGTGCTGGCTTTATATACAATTTGAAATGTTTTCATCAAACTGGTTAACATAGACTTCACAGCATTTTCTTAGTTATTATGTTAAGACATTTATATTCTACACGTAGTAAATTTCACATTTACCCTTGTAAGATGCACCGTAGGTGTGGTCCCAACAATTACTCTCCCTCCACCCATCTTCTCCCCTCCTTTCCCCTCCCTTTCCCCTTGTCTCCCCTCCCTTTCCCCTTCTTGGGCTAAATTGGTGTCATAGTAAGACTGAGTACATTGGATACTTTTTCTTCCATTCTTGAGATACTTTGCTAAGAAGAATATGTTCCAGCTCCAACCATGTAAGCATGTAAGAGGTAAAGTCTCCATCTTTCATTAAGGCTGCATAATATTCCATGGTGTACATATACCACAATTTATTGATCCATTCATGGGTCGATGGGCACTTGGGTTTCTTCCATGACTTAGCAATTATGAATTGGGCTGCAATAAACATTCTGGTACATGTATCTTTGTTGTAATGTAATTTTTGGTCTTCTGTATATATACCTAGTAGAAGAATTGTAGGATCGAATGGCAGGTCTATTTTTTTTATTTTATTTTATTATTATTTTTTTCCTATTCCATTTTATTTTATTATTATTTTTTTATTAAATCATAGCAGTGTACATCAATATGATCATGGGGCACCATACACTTATTTCATAGAATATTTGACACATTTTCATCTCATTAGTTGACATAGCCCTCCTGGCATTTTCTTAGTTACTTTGCCAAGACATTTACATTCCACATTTGCCAAGGCTCACATGTACCCTTGTAAGATGCACCACAGGTATGATCCTTTCAATCCCCCTCCCTCTACTCACCTCCCCCCTCCCTCCCCACACTTTCCCCCTTCCCCCTGTTCTTAGGTTGTAACTTGGTTATAGCTTTCATGTGAAGGTCCTAAGTTAGTTTCATAGTAGGGGTGAATACATTGGATATTTTTTCTTCCATTCTTGAGACACTTTACTGAGAAGAATATGTTCCAGCTCCATCCATGTAAACATGAAAGAGGTAAAGTCTCCATCTTTCTTCAAGGCTGCATAGTATTCCATGGTGTACATATACCACAATTTGTTAATCCATTCGTGGATCGATGGGCACTTGGGTTTTTTCCATGACTTAGCAATTATGAATAGGGCTGCAATAAAGATTCTGGTACAAATATCTTTGTTATGATGTGGTTTTTGGTCTTCTGGGTATATGCCCAGCAGAGGAATTACAGGATTGAATGGCAGATCTATTTTTAGATCTCTAAGTGTTCTCCATATATCTTTCCAAAAGGAATGTATTAGTTTGCATTCCCACCAGCAGTGGATGTGGAGAAAATGGCAGGTCTATTTTTAGATCTCTAAGTGTTCTCCAAACATCTTTCCAAAAGGAACATATTAGTTTGCATTCCCACCAGCAGTGTAGAAGTGTTACCTTTTCTCCACATCCACACATCTCTGGTTTTGGGATTTTGTGATGTGGGCTAATCTTAGTTAAATTGTATTTATTTGCAAGCATCCTTTAAATTCATTTATCTGTGTGGTGATACTATAAAACTACAGTTCATAAATTTGTTTAATCAGACATGTGTTAATTACAGTATGTGATAGTACCCCGAAGTAAATGAGTGACTACAGACACTGATGTCCTCTTTTGCACACTATGGAGTTCCCATTCTATTCTTGGGATAACTCTTATGTGGTAAATAGTGTGGAAATATATAACATACAGACCCAAGTAGGGCAACATTGTTAGTCTATACAGTTAACATTGCGAATGTATAATTCTAATATTTTAATATTAAAAACAATTACAAAATAAGAGTTTTAATTTTTCTTTCTGTACTTAATTTGATTGTCTTGTGTATCCTACTTTTGAGACTATTACCTTAACATATGTTATTTGTTTAAATTCTTTCTGAATTCTAGATCTAGGCATAATCCCTGAATATAAATAAAAGGTTGTGGCATCATAAGAATTGAGCTCTAAGCCTAGCAAAAACTACTTTGTGTGGATAGTATTGTCCACAGCTACAAGTAAAGAATCCAGGGCCAAACAAAGCCTCACTTTACATGCTTTATCTGGTTTTATTTATTTTTATGTTTTATTAAATCATAGCTGTGTACATTAATGCAAACAGGGGGTACCATGTGCTTTATCTGTTTTTGTCCTGTGTAGATAGCCATCTCTATTCCAATAGGATTTTGTGTCTGTGGCTAATTAAATCAAGATTTTAACCTTCGAATGGAGAATATAGGACTGTCTTCCTGCCAATTTGTTACCCACCAGAAACACTCCAGTGAGAAAGGCTGCCACCTAAGAGGCCTCAGTAGGTGGAGATTTCTTTGGAGCAGCTGGCTGAAGTTGAAGTATGGTGTCACACTGCCTGGGTTCAAATTCTGGGCTTTTCACATTATTATCTTTGTACTCCTGGGCAAGTTTATTTAACCACTCTGTGTCTCAATTTCTTTTCTTTTTTTTTTTTTTGTAGAGACAGAGTCTCACAGTACCACCCTCGGGTAGAGTGCTGTGGTGTCACACGGCTCACAGCAACCTCCAGCTCTTGGGCCTAAGTGATTCTCTTGCCTCAGCCTCCCGAGCAGCTGGGACTACAGGTGCCCGCCACAACGCCCGGCTATTTTTTTGTT
Organism: Nycticebus coucang; assembly: GCF_027406575.1. Classification (NCBI taxonomy): domain Eukaryota; kingdom Metazoa; phylum Chordata; class Mammalia; order Primates; family Lorisidae; genus Nycticebus; species Nycticebus coucang. Next base: position 64,506,916 of record NC_069793.1, on the reverse strand, counting down.
GCAGTTCGGCCGGGGCTGGGTTTGAACCCGCCACCCTTGGCATATGGGGCCGGCGCCCTACTCACTGAGCCACAGGCGCCGCCCTCAATTTCTTTGTATGTTAAATGGGGAGGATGTATTCACCTTAAAAAGTTGTTATAAAGAATTAGTTAATCCAGATAAAGTGCTTAGACTGGTATCTGGCACATATTAAATGGTCATACTAGTTATTAGCATATTAGTTAACTTTATGGCAGTTCAGATTTTATCAGTTCACTGAGAACAGTTATCTCTTTGAACAGACTCATACATGAGGCTGATATGATAAGCTACAGTACCAATTTTTTTTTTTTTTACACAGTGTTACTCTGTTGCCCAGGCTAGAGTGCTGCGGCATCAACTTAGTACCAGAACCCTCAGACTCCTGGGCTCAAATGATCCTCCTGCCTCAGCTTCCTGAATAGCTGAGACTACAGGCACCCACCACAACATTTGGCAAATTTTTCTATTTTTAGTAGAGACTGGGTCTTGCTCTTTAAGGTTGGTATCAAACTCCTATGCTCAATCCCACCTTTCTAAGATTGCAGGTGTGAGCCACCATGCCTGGCCTACAGTACCTATTTTTAAGTTTTTTTTTTTTTTTTTGAGACAGAGTCTTCACTTTGTCCCCCATGGTTAGAGTGCCAAGGTGTCACAGCTCACAGCAACCTCCAGCTCTTGGGCTTAGGCGATTCTCTTGCCTCAGCTTCCCGAGTAACTGGGACTATAGGTGCCTGCCATAACGCCTGGCTATTTTTTTATTTTTATTTTTTGGCCAGGGCTGTGTTCGAACCTGCCACCCTCAGTATATGGGGCCAGTGCCCTACTCACTAATCCACAGGAGCTGACCTATTTTTAAGTTTTACTTCAAGAGGTAGAACTGTCACATACACTGGATTGCCTATATTAGTATGACCAGTACATTTTCAACCTTGCATAGCACCATGGAATGTGAGCATCGTAACCATAAATGTTATGGTGAACATAGAGTCTAAATTAGGAGCATTAGTTAGATGAATCCATTTGTTTTGGGTTTTTTTGTTTGTTTGTTAATTTGTTTGAGACAGAGTCTTACTCTATTGCCTAGGCTAGAGTGCTATGATGCCAGCCTCACTCACAGCAACCTTACTTTCCTGGGTTCAAGCGATCCTCCTGCCTCAGCCTCCCAAGACCTGGGACTATAGGTGCCCACCACAATGCTTGGCAGATTTTTCTACTTTTTTTTTTTGTTTGTTTGTTTTGTAGAGACAGAGTTTCACTTTATTGCCCTTGGTAGAGGGCCGTGGCGTCACACAGCTCACAGCAACCTCCAACTCCTGGGCTTAAGCGATTCTCTTGCCTCAGCCTCCCAAGTAGCTGGGACTACAGGCGCCCGCCACAACGCCCGGCTATTTTTTGGTTGCAGTTTGGCCGGGGCTGGGTTTGAACCCGCCACCCTCGGCATATGGGGCCGGCGCCCTACTCACTGAGCCACAGGTGCCTCCTGACTTTTCTGTTTTTTTTTTTTTTGACTTTTCTACTTTTAATAGAGATTGGGTCTTGCTCTTGCTCAAGCTGATCTTGAACTTCTGAGTTGAAGGGATCTTGCCACCTCAGCCTCCCAGAGTTCTAGGACTGCAGGTGTGAGCCACCATGCCTGGCCCCAGTGTTTTAGGTATAATGCCAAAGTGGCCGAAATGAATATTTATTGCCCTTTCTTTTCTTTAGGTCTGATCCACTCCCCAGGGACTATAACTCTGAATAGCTCATGATGCAAAAAAGTACGGTGCAGTAGTGCTGGTGCATGTAGCAAAGTGGAGTTCCCGGGGCTGCAGTGGCAGTGATATTAAAGTGGCTAGGGCTGGTGGAGGTTGGCAGTGGAAGCAGAGGTGTACTGATCAAACTAGTTGTGCTACCTGGTTTTAGGTGTTGTTCTTGGCATGCATCACTTCTCCAGGTGACTCTGAGACACTCTTTTCTTAAGTTCTATTTTCTGCTCAGACTAGCCAGAATCAGTTTTAGTTGCTGAACACACAAACCAAGTTATTGCAATTAAGAAGCCTGCTGAAAAAGCAACTACAATAGACTGATATATTTGTCTCACAGTAGGGATAGGAAAGGTCATGGGAAAGAAGTGGAATGTGTGAACTTTGTTGGTTTTCTCTCTCCTTGAGGTGTTAGGATCACTGTTTTTCCCAGGTCCTAGAATTTACTAAGTGGTCAGTAAATCTCTCTGAAATGAATGAATAATGGGTACTGCCAATATGTGTTTGTGACTCTGCTTTTTCTCAGCTTTCATGGCTGAACAGCTTTCCTAATGAAAAATTCATTTTTTTTTCTTTAGACATGTTAACACAGATATAATCCTGTATACCAGTCAAATTTTACTGGCTTGGGAACTATTCTTTTTTTCAGACTCACTTGGTTTATCTGCACTTCGTGAATTTTTTAGTTTAGCTCTGGGTTGAATGATTCTGGGTGTGTGTGTGTGTGTGTAGGGGGACATCTCACAGAGCTCCAAAATGCTAACAAGTACCTGAATCCTTTCCTGGTGTCTCAGGGCAGTCTTAACAGTTTCTTTGGCATTCTAAAAGCCATTACTCCTTGGGTCTTCCTCGTGGGGCTTGTTATTAGAATATAGAAAAAACCGACTCGGCGCCTGTGGCTCAAGAGGCTAAGGTGCTACCCACATACACCTGAGCTGGCAGTTTCGAATCCAGCCTGGGCCCACCAAACAACAATGACGGCTGCAACCAAAAAAAAAAAAAAATAGCCAGGCATTGTGGCAGGCGCCTGTAATCCCCGTTACTTGGGAGGCAGAGGCAGGAGAATGGCTTGAGCCCTGGCGTTGGAGGTTGCTGTGAGCTGTGATGCCATGGCACTCTACCCAGGGCAACAGCTTGAGGCTTTGCCTCAAGAAAAAAAAAATATAGAAAAGACCGTACGTCCACAGACAATTGCATATACCTACATACAAATACAGAACTATATTTAAATCTCAAAACTGCCACCTAATAACTTTATAATTCTCGGTAAGATTCTTATAGATGTTCTGCTTTGCTTTTCCTTTGATGGTGGTGTTATTAATAAGATTGGGAAAGGCAGGAAATACAGGCCCTTTTTTTCTCTTTTCCTTTCTTTTTTATTTTAAAGCAAGTAGACCCTCTGCTTCAGATCTGTCCTTTTAAGGAGCTGTATGGGAACTGGCAATTAGCACCCCACATTCTGATCCCATGAAGTCATTTGCTTGTATTTCTGAGCCCCTTGCTGGGGGCTATGAGATAATGTCATTCTGAGGCTGGAGATGTTGGGAGTTTGGGAGATTGGTATGGCTTGTTCCCAGTTCATTATGTTCCTTGCCTCTCTTTCTAGTTTGGTTAGCTGTGTGACATTAGATTACTTTTGGCTGAGGTTGGTAGCAGAGGGCAGTTGTATAGCTGAGATCCCTGTTTCTTTGTCTCTAGAACACAGTGTTTTAGATTTTGGCTTTCTCTAAATCAGGGCTAGGACTTTGAGGTAAACATCTGTGAGCAAGCTCAACAAGATGTAGGGATCATCTGGTCTAGCCTTCTTGAGTTTCAGGTGTAGAAATAAGCCCAAAGAGCACTGACTTTCCAAGGTGAAACAATTAATCATGAGTTAGAGGGGTGTCTGAATGTATTTCTAAGGGCAAACTGAAAAGGCTAAACCTCATCCGAGGCTTACTGTAACATAAAGCTAGCAGGGTTGGAGAGGATGAGGGATTTATTTTGCTGTTTCCTTCCCTGCATCTTGGGAAGTAGTCACCACCTTACTTTTGGTTACTTTGCTTTGCTTCCACATTTCATTATTCAGTGTGGACCCTAATCTGCAATCTTTGATCTGAAACTCACCCTCATTTTAAATTTCTTCTTTTGGGCTTTAGGTTACCAAGTTTACAGAGAACAGTCCTGTGCCTCTCTGGACACGTGACCAGACTATTAATAGATATGAAATTCAGGGAGAGCCTCACCCCTTCCCTTACCTCCCTACTTCCAGCAGTCTGCTTGGTAGTAATTTCTTCAGTGCTCAGACAGTTGGATAGAGAATAGAAAACAGGGCAGTCTGCCCATCCCCTTTCAGGAGGCATTGCAGGCCCAGGTCTATATAAGTAGCCCCTGGTCTTATGGGTCTTTGTACTGCATCAGGTCAAGCAAAAATGCTTAGCGTTTAGGAGGAAATAATTCCCTTATATCTGGGTGGAATTTAAAAAAAAAATGTGTTGGATGCTCATTATATGTAAGGCAGTATGCAGGCAATTTGTATATGTTATCACAGTCTTCCCTGCAACTTTGTGAGATAGGTATTATTTATTCTCTTTTTACAGAGTTGATTACTAAGACTCAGACAGTTCGACTTGGTAATTTAATGTCACACAGCTAACCAAACTTGAATCTAGGACTTCTGATTTCATCCTTCCTAAATGACAGCTTCCTTGTTTACAACTTGCTATAATAAAGTTGGGCTAGGACACTTGTATTATTGAATTATCCCATATAGATCAGGAAAATTGAGGTAAACCTGAAGGGAGGGGAATAAGGCCTTTCAGTTTGTGTGCAACAGAAGGAGCTCAGTGAATGGGTATAGCAGGATGGTCCCTACTATATGTCCTTGTGATCTTAGTGGACCTAAGTCAGATTATTGAGTATCCTGCAGATTAATAAATCGTATTTCTTAGCATGGCATAAAGGCATTCAGAAGTGGTGTTCCTGCTTCATAGCTCTACTTTATCGCTCTTTATTTTATATCATACAGATTGTTCTTTGTTCTATTGTTTACTAAATCTATTGTCATCTTCCATGCATGGGTATTTGTGGGTTCTATCAAGCTTCTAGTCAAAAAGTAACTAAAGCCAGCGTAGGTCTTAAACAGACAGATTTGAATCTCACCAGCTACCTCAGAATCATTTTGGACTGGAGCTTTGTTATTCATTCATTCATATATTTAGTCATTCTTTTAACATATTGGCCACTGTCTCTGTGCCAGGTACTGTATAGTAGGCCTTTGGGAATCAGTGTTAGGAGCAAAATAGATATGGTTGTTGCCCTTCTGGAGTTTATAGTACAGTAGAGAAGGCAAAAATGAACAAAATAATCATAATGAAATGTAGTGAATGTCATAGAGTGGAAATAAGGGATGTAATGAGAGGGTACATACAGTTTAGGCTGTCAGGAAAGACCTGACCTTACCTGAAGAGGTAATATTTGAGATCTGAATATTGAGAAGAATTAGCTAAGTAAATGGGATTTAGAAAAGTAATTGAGTGGGTGGTGCCTGTGGCTCAAAGGAATAGGGCGCCGGCTCCATATACTGGAGGTGGTGGGTTCAAATCTGGCCCCAGCCAAAAACTGCAAAAAGAAAAGAGAAAAAAACAGTAATTGCAGGCATCAGGAATAGTATATGCAAAGGCCTGAAGATTAAGTGATGAGGTAAAACATGCCCATATTGACTCATTTATTTGGCAACCCTTCACAGATAGTAGATTATAGCATACAGTGTACTTGTTTCAAAAATGTAAAAAACAAGAAGACATGGTCCCTACCTGCCCCAGATAAACTTAGGAGTAGTGAAGTCAATCCTTGGTATTCAAGATACTAAGGTCACCCAAGATCTTGGGCTCAGTCTCCTGGGACCCATGTGACAGGACTTAACACCTTTAGAAAAACTGCCTGCCCTTGAGTGTTTGGCCCACCTGTCAAGCAGAGAGGACTTAGATCTCAGCTGGAAATTTATAGCATTTGCGCTTATCTTGGCTATTCACTCACTAGATCCTTGATTGGTGGAGCTCTGCTGTAGACTGAATGTTTGTGTCCCCCTGAAATATCAAAATACTAACCCCTAATGCAATGGTGTTAGGAGATAGAGCCTTTGGTGGGTGATTAAGTCATGGGGACAGAACCCTTATGAATGGGTCTCAAGAGAGACCTCAGAGAGCTTCCTTGCCCCTTCTGTTATGGCACAGCACAGTGAGAAGGTAGTTTGCTGTGAACCAGAAATCATGCTCTCACCGGACACTGAATCTGCTGGCACCTTGATTTTGGACTTCTTAGCCTCTAGAGCTCTGAAAAATAAATATTTGTTGTATTAACCACTCAGTCCGTGTTATTTTTGTTATAGCAATCCAGCAAAACTGAGACAAAATTGGTACTGAGAAGAGTGGGGAGCTGCCAAAATAGATACCTAAAAATGTGGAAGCAGCTTTGGAACTGGATAATGTGCAGAGCCTGTAAGAGTTTAGAGGTGCATTCTAGAGAAAGCCTACATTGCCATGAGCAGAACTTTAAAAGTGACTCTGGTGAGGGTTCAGAAAGAAAGGAAGGGAGCTATAGAGAAAGCTTCAATCTTATTAGAGAACATCTAAGCAATCCTGAATAGAATGTTGGTAGAAATATGAATGGTGGCTCTGTGCCTGTAGCTCAGTGGTTAGGGCACTGCTGCATGCACTGGGGCTGGTGGTTTTGAACCTGGCCTGGGCCTGCTAAAGAACAATGACAACAACAACAAAAAAATAGCCAGGTATTGGGCGGCGCCTGTGGCTCAAGGAGTAGGGCGCTGGTCCCATATGCCGGAGGCGGCGGGTTCAAACCTAGCCCCGGCCAAAAACCACACACACAAAAAAAAAATAGCCAGGTATTGTGGCGGGCATCTGTAGTTTTAGGTACTTAGGAGGCTGAGGCAAGAGAATCGCTTAAGCCCAGGAGTTGGAGGTTGCTGTGAGCTGTGATGCTATGGCACTCTACTGAGGGTGACATAAGGCAATGTCTCAAAAGGAAAAAAAATATGAATGGTAAAGAGCATCCTGGCCAGGTGCGGTGGCTCTTGCCTGTAATCCTAGCATTCTGAGAGTCCGAGGCAAGTGGATAGCTTGAGCTCATGAGTTCGAGACCAGCCTAAGCAAAAGCAAGACCCCATCTCTACTAAAAATAGAAAAACTGAGGCAGGAGGATCACTGGATCCCAGGAGTTGGAGGTTGCTGTGAGCTATGATGCCATAGCACTCTACCCAGGGTGATAGCTTGAGACTCTGTCTCAAAAACAAAACAAAACAACAAAAAACCCAAAACATCCTGAAGTCTTTTTTTTTTTAATTTTTAACTTAATTTTTATTAAATCATAATTATATACATTCATGTGATGATTTGATATACAATATGGAATGCTTAAATCAAACTAACATAACCATCACCTCACTTCCTTATTTTTGTGGAATGACATTTATAATATATTCTTAGTTGTTTTGAAGTGTACCCTTGCATTGTGTACATTAGGTTAGATCCCACCAATACCCTCCCTCCACTTGCTCTCCCCTCTCTCTTCCCCTCTCCCTTCTTTTTTTCTGGACTATCTTTGTATTTTATCATTTGTATGAATGTGTAAGTGTTTATATTGGCTTCATAATAGTATTGAGTATATTGGATACTTCCCCCCCCCATTCTTGAGCTACTTTACTAAGAAGAATATGTTCCAGATCCATTCAGGTAAACAGGAAAGATGTAAAGTATCCCTCTTTTTTATGGCTGCATAGTTCCATGGCACACATAGACCACAATTTGTTTATCCATTCATGGGTAGCAGGCATTTAGGCTACTTCCATGACTTGGCTATTGTGAATTAGGCTGCAGTAAACATTATGGTGCAAATGTCTTTGTTGTAAAATGATTTTTGTTTATCTGAATAGATACCTAGTAATGATATTGCAGGATCAAACAGTAGGTCAACTATTAGTTCTTTGAGAATTCTTCATACTTCTTTCCAAAAAGGCTGTATTAGTTTGTAGTCTCACCAGCAGTGTAGAAGTGTTCCTTTCTCTATACAGAGAACTCAAACTAATCAATAAGAAAAGAACAAATAACCCCTGATGAAGTTTTTGATGGCAATAAGGAACATGTTATGGAGGCTAGAAGAAAGGAGATCTTTATTATAAAATGTCAAAGAATTTGCCTGAGATGTGTTTGTGTTTTAGTGTTTTGTGAAAGGTAGAACTTGTGAGTGATGAAATTAAATGTGGTATTTAGCTGAAGCAGTTTCTAAGCAAAATTGTTGATGATGCAGTTTGGCACCTCTTGACTGCTTATAGTAAAAGACAGGAGGGGAGAAATGACTTAAAGCTGGAATTGTTAGGCAAAAAGGAACTAGAACTTAAAGATTTGGAAAATTCTTAGCTTATCCATGTTGTAAAAAATGAGAACACGGAAGAGAACACTAGGGGCGTAGACAAGTGACTGTTTTTTTTCTTTTTTTCTTTTTTTTTGTAGAGACAGAGTCTCACTGTACAGCCCTCGGGTAGAGTGCCGTGGCGTCACACGGCTCACAGCAACCTCTAACTTTTGGGCTTACGCGATTCTCTTGCCTCAGCCTCCCGAGCAGCTGGGACTATAGGCGCCCGCCACAACGCCCGGCTATTTTTTTCTTGCAGTTTGGCCAGGGCTGGGTTTGAACCCGCCACCCTTGGCATATAGGGCCGGCGCCCTACTCACTGAGCCACAGGCACCGCCTGACAAGTGACTGTTTAATAAGTAGATTGCTGTGGGTGTTAACCACAGCCCAATCAGCCGTCTCCACAGAAGCCGGGGCCTAGTCTTCAAGACAGGGGAAGAGGGCGGCACCTGTGGCTCAGTGAGTAGGGTGCCGGCCCCATATGCCGAGGGTGGCGGGTTCAAACCCAGCCCCGGCCAAACTGCAACAAAAAAAAAATAGCCGGGCGTTGTGGCGGGCGCCTGTAGTCCCAGCTGCTGGGGAGGCTGAGGCAAGAGAATCGCGTAAGCCCAAGAGTTAAGAGGTTGCTGTGAGCCGTGTGACGCCACGGCACTCTACCCGAGGGCAGTACAGTGAGACTCTGTCTCTACAAAAAAAAAAAAAAAAAAAAAAAAGACAGGGGAAGAATGACCCTAAAGGCAATTCAGAGATCATCAGGGCTGGCTCCTCTTCACCTAGCTTTCAACAGGCCACATGGGCTCCACCTAAATCCATAGGGGCAGGATTATCCAAAGCTCTGGAGGAAGAGTTGGCTGGAGCCATGGGGGCTCAAGTCCTGTTCAGCAAAACTGCTGAGTAGGACCACTGCCCTAGTGGATCTGGAAGGCAGGACCTTCCAGAGGGGAGTGGGCTTAAAGGATAGAGCATTGAGCCAAAGAGGATTATTTTGAGCCTAAGGCCTCAATGCCTTGTAGTTTGGACTTATTTGGGACCTGTTAACCTTTTTCTTTCCTATTTCTTCTGTTTGGAATAGAAATGTATATTCTGTGCCTGTCTCACTATAGTATTTTGAAACATATATCTTGTTTGGTTTTATATGTTCACAGCTGAAAAGCAGTTTATCTCAGAATAAATCATACTTTAAGCAAGCATCCCATGTGAATACTAATTTGAAACTAGTAGATGACATTATAGATTGACATGAGAGGGAAAACACGATTAAATTCAAGAAGAGGAGGGGGAAAGGGGTTTGGTAAGCTCCCATATAACGGGCACAATGTAGGGGTATATGGTACACCTCCTGGGTGAAGGACTCAAATACAACTTGGACATTTCCTAACAAACTCAAATAATATGACCTAATTGTGTGTACCCTTATATTAATCTGAAATTAAAAAAAATTTTTTTAAAAAGAAAAAAAGAAAACGAGGGTTTTTGGCTGAGATGAAGTTGCCTCAGTTTTCAGAGTTCTGTCTCCTTGGTGTCTCATATTTTTACTATGATTGATGTGTGGTCTCACATCCATCTATTGTCTTGAATACACCTTGGCTGGTCCTTTAGTTCTGTGTTTCTGAATTCGGATACTGCAGAAGTCTTTTTTTTTTTTTTTTTTGTAGAGACAGAGTCTCACTTTATGGCCCTCGGCAGAGTGCTGTGGCCTCACACAGCTCATAGCAACCTCCAACTCCTGGGCTTAAGCGATTCTCTTGCCTCAGCCTCCCGAGTAGCTGGGGACTACAGGCGCCCTACTGCAGAAGTCTTAGTGACTGGCTGTCTTGGGCTGTGAATTGCATAAGTCCAGGGTGTGCTGTTCACATAGGCTGTATTGTGACTGGGGCCACCCTTCCCTAATTGTGCAACAGTGCAACATTGAGGCCCTGGTTAAAGGGAAAGGAAGTAAAGTTATTTAAACACTGACAGTATGCCTCATGCTAGGTGATTTGTATTCTTTACTTCATTTAATTCTCCTACTAATGCTTAATACTATTATTATTCTCATTTATAGATGAGGAGACTGAAGTTCAGCGAACTAAATAAGCTAATAAGTAGTGGCTTGGGGTTAGTGTGCAGGTCTAACTCTAAAAGTCTGCGTTTTTCTCCCACTCCCACCTGTTTTCCAGTGTAGTCACATACTACATGCCATGACTTGTTTCCATGACTTTTTTTGCTTTGTCTACCTTGACTAATGCACCTGGCCGCACTGTCAGTAACCTAAGGATTCTCAGCATGGTTAACACTCAGGAATGTGTCCTGCTTGGGAGATAATCTAGAATCTTTTTCTTTCATCTAAAATTTATTTTTGTTCAAAGAACTCAAATTAGACCTCTCATTTGATCCTGCAATCCCATTAGTGGGCATCTACCCAGAAGAAAAAAAATCTTTTTACCATAAGGATACTTGCACTAGAGTTTTTATTGTAGGTCACTTTACAATCGCCAAAATGTGGAAACAGCCTAAGTGTCCACCAAGCCAGGAATGGAAAAGATGGAGACTTTACATCTTTTGTACTAACATGGATAGAGGTGGAACACATTCTTCTTAGTAAAGCATCACATGAATGGAGAAGCATGAATCCAATGTACTCAATTTTGATATGAGGACAGTTGATGACCTAATCCATGGTGGGGGGTGGGGGAATCGTCTATCAGAGAGAGGAAAGGAAGAAAGAGAGTGGGGCGGGACAGGATGTTTGGCACACCTCTTGGGGGAGGAACACATTTATAACAGGGACTTTGCTTGACAAATGCAATTAGTATAGCCAGGATCTTTGTACCCTCAATGAATCCCCAAACAATAAAAATAAATAAAAAATAAAAAATAAAGGACAGCACCTGTGGCTCAGTGAGTAGGGCGCCAGCCCCATATACCAAGGGTGGTGGGTTCATACCTGGCTGTGGCCAAACTGCAACAAAAAATAGCCAGGAGTTGCAGTGGGTGCCTGTGGTCCCAGCTACTCAGGAGGCTGAGGCAAGAGAATCACCTAAGCCCAAGAGCTAGAGGTTGCTGTGAGCTGTAACCCCACAGCACTCTACCAAGGGCGATAAAGTGAGACTCTTGTCTCTTAAAAAAAATAAATAAATAAAATAAAAAATTAAATTTATTTTTGTGTTTAGTGTGAGGCAACAGCATAACTGTAACTAGAGTCATTTTAAAAGTGTAAGTTAGCTCTGTATTTGTTGGGCTGCCTTACTTATGCCAGCTCCGGCAGCATTCTCAGGAGGATGGAAATAGGGATTGGATCACTAGAAATGAGTTTGAGTGAAAAAGGCATGGAGGGTGCACTTGGGTGGTGGGGAGAGATTCCCTCAGCCTTTCTAAATTGCATGGCTGCTAGGGTTGGTTGGATCTTTATAAACTGGTACTTAATATCTCTTTTCTAGAGACCTAAGGTATTTCTTTATTTCAGTAGAGGACCTACCTCTTCAACTGGAGATTCTCGAGCTACTGACCTTAGAATGGAAAGGGTTTTTTCCTTCCCAGAGTTGTCAGGGGTGTGTGTACAGGTGGGACGAGGATATGTGTATAAGGCAGAGTTCAGGGAAAGGTAGGAGGGGGATAGAATGTGTATTTGTGCCTTCATCTGCATTTCAGCACTCTTTGATTGTTTTGGCCAGGGCCAGGGCACAGTTTGAACCCGCCACCTTCCACTTATGGTGCTGGCGCCCTATTCCTTTGAGCCACAGGCGCCACTTGACTTTTTTTTTTTTTTTTTGTCTTCCTTTCTTCTGGAGACTTTGCAGTCTTGTTTGAGAAGTAAGGTCCTAAATAAGGCTGCTACACTGGCCCATCCTGTGTTCCTACTCTGCCAAACTGCTTGCTGTTTCTGGAGCATGGCAGGCTTTTTCATATCTCAAGTCTTTGTACATTTTCTTCCCTCTGTCAGGAATATCCATCCTGTCTTCTCTATCCCATGTACACCTACTTATCCTTTAAGACCGAGTTTGCATGCCACCTTTTACACTGCCTTTGAGTTCTTCTCTCTGGAGGTTATTATACCCATTTTTGTGCCTTCATAGCATTTTGAACAGGCCTTTGTATACTGTGATTATTCATTTAGCTGTCTGCTTCACTCTCCACATCTTAAACCTCTTAAGAGCAAGAGGCTGGCTGAGCACAGTGACCCAAGCCTGTAATCCCGGCACTTTGGGAGGCTGAGACAGGAGGATCACTTGAGGCCAAGAGTTTGAGACCAGCCTGGACAACATAGCAAGACCCTGTCTTTACAAAAAAATTTAAAAAATTAGCCAGATGTGGTGGTATATGTGCCTGTAGTCCCAGCTACTAGGGGGGCTGAGATGAGAGGGTCACTTGAATCCAGGATTCAAGGTTAAAGTGAGCTATGATCACATCATTGCACTCTACCCTGGGTGACAGAGTGAGATTCTGTCTCTAAGAAAAAAATATAATAAAATAACAAATTTAAAGCAAGAGGCTGAGTTAGTTTTATCTTTCTCAAGCATAGGATCTGAGGAAAAACATAGTCTCAATAATTGTTCAATTGACCAATTCATCATAGTTTATCGGTATATCAGTGTATTGATGCTCAAACCAGAAGTAGAAGGTTGTGCACAAGAATCTAATTTATACCTCTATAAATTAAAAAGTATTCTCTTCTATAATTCACTGTATCTTATGTCTCCCAGTCCCCATAGCTCTTCAAACATTTTGCAGTAGCTGACTTCCTGAGAGATCAGAACACAGATGTTATCTTTGCCTACTTTGCCTTACCTTGTCCTTTACTTCACAGTGCTCTTCTAAGCCCCTGGGCCTGACCCAGGGAATGACTAGGGAGGAAATACCAGAAATAAACCACTCTTGGCATCCGTACTCCTTGGTTTGCAGGTTTGGCCCTGTGGGGCAGTGCAAAGTGAGAAAATGTAAATGAAGCTGTTCCCTGTAACAGCAGCTGAAAGGGATCTCCTCCAGATTATTACTGCCATCATGTTGCAGGTGCAGCAATGAGGCACACCCACATGCCCTATACATCCTGGACAGAACAAATTCTTCTTTTAAATTGGCTCACTTGGGGCTGGGTGCAATGGTTCACCCCTGTAATCTTAGTGCTCTGGGAGGCCAGAGCACTGCTTGAGCTCAAGAGTTCAAGACCAGCCTGTGCAAGAGCAAGACCCTGTCTCTACTAAAATTAGAAAAAACTAGCCAGGTGTTGTGGTGGGCACCTGTAGTCCCAGCTACTCAGGAGGCTGAGGTAAGAGGATTGATTAAGCCCAAGAGTTTGAAGTCATTGTGAGCTATGATGACGCTATGGCATTCTATCCAGGGCAACCGAGTGAGACTTAGCCTCAAAAATAAAAAATAAAAAGGGCTCACTTGTCCTGAGATTTCTCTTAGGTCTGAGCCTGAAACAATTCATCTGACAGTATTTTTCTACTGTTGTCAGGCACAGACTGTCAGATTGTCCTTATTCCTTCATTTTATAGATAGGGAAACTGAGGTCCACAGTGGGTAGGATACTAACTTGTGTTCATGTGACTAGTGTTGGCTAGTCTTCCAACTCCCTGCATGGTGCTTTCTTCACTATACCTTGCTATCTCTGATATCAGCTTCTGTTTTCTGTTTGTAATTCTTTTTTTTTTTTTTTTTTTTTGTGGTTTTTTTTTGGCTGGGGCTGGGTTTGAACCCGGCACCTCCAGCATATGGGACCGGCACCCTACTCCTTGAGCCACAGGAGCTGCCCTTCTGTTTGTAATTCTTATAGATCAGCGGTTCTCAACCTGTGCCCTTTCACAGAGGTCACCTAAATACATCCTGCATATCAGATATTTACATTAAAATTCATAACAGTAGCAAAATTACAGTTATGAAGTAGCAACAAAAATAATTTTATGGTTGGGGGTCACCACAACATGAGGAACTGTATTAAAGGGTCGTGACATTAGGAAGGTTGAGAACCACTGTTATAGATTATGAAGTTGGTAAGGGTGAAATAATCGGGAAACCTGGTATCTTTTCCTCTGTCACCCTCTAGTTCCTGTACATCTGGCTTTAGGAGACATTCTAGGAACTCTTAGTGAAGAGCTGAAAGAAAAACAAAGTTGGCCCAGGAAGACCTCACAATCTAAGCCAGAAGAAGATTACTGAAAGCAGATTCTTCCCAGTTTCACTGGACATCTTTTATTTTTTTGTTGTTGTTGTTGTTTTAAAAGACACAGTCTCACTTTATTGCCCTTAGTAGAGTGCTATGGCGTCATAGCTCACAGCAACCTCCAACTCCTGGGCTTAGGCGATTCTCTTGCCTCAGCCTCTTGAGTAGCTGGGACTATAGGCGCCCGCCACAATGCCCGGCTATTTTTTGTTGCAGGTTGGCTGGGGCCGGGTTCGAACATGCCACTCTCAGTATATGGGGCCAGCACCCTACCCAATGAGCCACAGGCACCGCCCAACATTAGGTGTTTTTATGATGATTTCTGTAGTTTTTTCTTTCCCAGTGTTAAATTCAACCTTGGTTGGAGCATGGAAGTAGTATGGATCGTAACACTGGTGTTACATCTGGTGAAAGACAGGTCTGTAATTAAACTTCTGGGAAAATATCACACCTGGGCTAGCTGAGGATGCCTTTTGGTTTTTAGACCCTCCCATTATTGTCTATCAGTAATCAAAGGACACAGAGATAGCATGTAGCATTGAAAACTCCATTACGAGTAAATAACATTTGTTGAGTGCTTACTGTGTTTTCTGGAATTATTTTAGGTATTTTATAATTCTTTTAATCTTCACACTCCTCCATGAGTAATTTCTATGATTTTTTTCCTCACCCTGCCCTGCTCCCTATATATATTTTTAACTTTCCAAATAAACTTGAGATTAAAATTTACATAAAATACATTCATTTTAAGTGCTCAGTTTGAGTTATGACAAATGAACACATCTGTGTAACCTCTCCCCTACATCAAGATGTGGACTTTTACATTTTTTATTAATTTTTAAATTTTTAGTTGTGTCACGCCCTCAGGAGGTGTTCCATGTACTCCTACATATTTTTTTTTTTTTTTGTGACAGGGTCTCATTCTGTCATCCTAGGTTGAGTGCCGTCGCCTCATCATAGCTCATAGCAACCTTAAATTCTTGGGCTCAAGTGATCCTCTTATCTCAGCCTCCTGAGTAGCTAGGATTATAGATTCACCACAATGCCCAGCTAGTTTTTTCTATTTTTAATAGAGACAGGGTCATGCTCTTGCTCAGGTTGGTCTTGAACTCCTGAGCTCAAGCAACCCATCTGCTATGGCCTCCCAAACTGCTACTGCGCCTGACAAGATATAGAACATTTTTGTCATAGGTACTGTTATTATCCTCATTCTACAAATGGGAAGACTCAGGTACAGAGAAGTTAAGTGAATTCTCCATGGTCCCATGGCTAGTAGGTGATAGATCCAGGATTTGAACCCAGATTGTATGATCCAATAGTCTTATGTGCTGTGCTATGTTACCTTTTATGTCTTCATTTATTATCAAGCCATCATCTGTGTTGCCCTGGTAGACAAGTACATTAGGGACTAAGATGACATAGGCTTAAAATCTAAGCACTAAAGGAGAGTCTTAAGGAAGGATTGGCCCAGAGATAGATATCTCAGTATCCCTATAATTCCTGGATCAAAAGCAGGCAGAACTACTTGCATTTTGCGTAGTCTTTGCCTTTCTAGGCCTGTAAAGAACAGGGTAAACCAGGGAGCCTAATAACAGGGTTAGCAGTATTCGGTAGTATCTGAAAAAAGGTATTGGCTCCTAGGTTCACATAACTGAGATACAGAAATATAGAGAATGAATGGTGGTGCTTGCCTGTAGTCCCAGCTACTCAGGAAGCTAAAGTGGGAGTACTGCTTGAACCGAAGAGGTTTAGATTGCAGTGAGCTACAGATGGTACTACTACATTCTAGCTCAGGCAATGGCTTATAAGAAAAAAAAAAAAAAAGGAAAAAAACCATGAAAATAAGAAATACAAATGAGACTATGATAGTCTCTTATGTTCTGAGAGTGATCTCAGTAGTAGCTGCACCCAGTTCTGGACTTTGTATTTTAGGAGCAACTTGGACAGACCAGAGAATATGTACAGGAGACAACCAAGATGGAGAGCGACCTTTAAATTTAATCCTTTGAGGAGGGGTTGAAGAGCCAGGTTTGGATACCCTGAAGAGAAAATATAATCATTGCCTTCATATTCTTGAGAGGCTACTCTTTTTTTGGTTTTTCACAGCTAGGCAAGTGAAGCAGTGGTGGGAGTGGAAAAGGAGCAAAGGAATCTGTAACTGGTTATGCTCAATTAGTTGTAAACACCCCTGGCTGCTCTTTAGAAGAGAAAACCAACTTGTTTTTCTCTGTGGCTTCAGAAGGCATGATTAGAACCTGACGGGTGGGACACTGTAGTGTATTTTGGAAAAAGTACAATGACTATGACATACCTCATCAGCTTAGAGTACAAATAAGGTCAGATCTTTTTTCAGAATTAAAATTAATCTCTTGAATGAATATGAAGTTATCTAGAAATTTAGTATGTCTCCCTTGGGGCCTTTCTTCCTCCCTCTTTCGCTTTCTAAAGTATTTGAGAATTTTTTTTTTTTTTTGAGACAGAGTCTTACTTTGTCACCCCTGGTACAGTGCCATGGTGTATAGGTCACAGCAACCTCAGACTCTTGGGCTCAAACGATTTTCCTACTACAGGTGCCTGCAACAACACCAGGCTGGTTTTTTTTTTGTTTTTTCTGTAGAGACAGAGTCTCACTTTATAGCCCTTGGTAGAGTGCCGTGGCATCACACAGCTCACAGCAACCTCCAGCTCCTGGGCTTAAGCCATTCTCTTGCCTCAGCCTCCCGAGTAGCTGGGACTACAGGCACCCGCCACAGCACCCGGCTATTTTTTTGTTGCAGTTTGGCCGGGGCTGGGTTTGAACCCGCCACCCTCGGCATATGGGGCCGGCGCCCGACTCACTGAGCCACAAGAGGTGGAGACTTGCTCTTGCTCAGGCTGTTCTCTAACCTGTGAGCTCAGGCAATCCACCCGCCTCGGCATCCCGGAGTACTGGAATTACACGTGTGAGCCACTGTGCCCAGCCTGTTGAGAACTCTTTTTTTTTCCTTTTTTTTTTTTATTGTTGGGGATTCATTGAGGGTACAATAAGCCAGGTTACATTGATTGCAATTGTTAGGCAAAGTCCCTCTTGCAATCATGTCTTGTCCCCATAAAGTGTGACACACACCAAGGCCCCACCCCCCTCCCTCCGTCCCTCTTTCTGCTTTTCCTCCCTCCCGCATAACCTTAATTGTCATTAATTGTCCTCATATCAAAATTGAGTACATAGGATTCATGCTTCTCCATTCTTGTGATGCTTTACTAAGAATAATGTCTTCCACTTCCATCCAGGTTAATACGAAGGATGTAAAGTCTCCATTTTTTTTAATAGCTGAATAGTATTTCATGGTATACATATACCACAGCTTGTTTTCTTTTTCTTTTTTTTTTTTTTTTTGTGGTTTTTGGCCGGGGGTGGGTTTGAACCCGCCACCTCTGGCATATGGGACCGGCGCCCTACTCCTTGAGCCACAGGCGCCGCCCATACCACAGCTTGTTAATCCATTCCTGGGTTGGTGGGCATTTAGGCTGTTTCCACATTTTGGCGATTGTAAATTGAGCTGCAGTAAACAGTCTAGTACAAGTGTCCTTATGATAAAAGGATTTTTTTCCTTCTGGGTAGATGCCCAGTAATGGGATTGCAGGATCAAATGGGAGGTCTAGCTTGAGTGCTTTGAGGTTTCTCCATACTTCCTTCCAGAAAGGTTGAACTAGTTTGCAGTCCCACCAGCAGTGTAAAAGTGTTCCCTTCTCTCCACATCCACGCCAGCATCTGCAGTTTTGAGATTTTATGATGTGGGCCATTCTCACTGGGGTTAGATGATATCTCAGGGTTGTTTTGATTTGCATTTCTCTAATATATAGAGATGATGAACATTTTTTCATGTGTTTGTTAGCCATTCGTCTGTCATCTTTAGAGAAGATTGGTTTATCGAAGATTAGGTGGTTGTAAGATGTTAGTTTCATTTCTTGGTTTTCAATTCGATTCCAAGTGTGTATGTCCTATTCATGTCTCTTGCCCATTGATATAAGGGATTGTTGGCTTTTTTCATGTGGATTAATTTGAGTTCTCTATAGATCCTAGTTATCAAGCGTTTGTCTGATTGAAAATATGCAAATATCCTTTCCCATTGTGTAGGTTGTCTCTTTGTTTTGGTTATTGTCTCCTTAGCTGTACAGAAGCTTTTCAGTTGAATGAAGTCCCATTTGTTTATTTTTGTTGTTGTTGCAATTGCCATGGCAGTCTTCTTCATGAAGTCTTTCCCCAGGCCAATATCTTCCAGTGTTTTTCCTATGCTTTCTTTGAGGATTTTTATTGTTTCATGCCTTAAATTTAAGTCCTTTATCCATCTTGAATGAATTTTTGTGAGTGGGGAAAGGTGTGGGTCCTGTTTCAGTCTTTTACATGTAGACATCCAGTTCTCCCAACACCATTTATTGAATAGGGAGTCTTTCCCCCAAGGTATGTTCTTGTTTGGTTTATCGAAGATTAGGTGGTTGTAAGATGTTAGTTTCATTTCTTGGTTTTCAATTCGATTCCAAGTGTGTATGTCTCTATTTTTGTGCCAGTACCATGCTGTCTTGACCACTGTGGCTTTGTAGTACAGACTAAAATCTGGTATGCTGATGCTCCCAGCTTTATTTTTATTACTAAGAACTGCCTTAGCTATACAGGGTTTTTTCCGGTTCCATAAAAAACGCAGAATCATTTTCTCCAAATCTTGAAAGTACGATGTTGGTATTTTGATAGGAATGGCATTGAATAGGTAGATTGCTTTGGGAAGTATAGACATTTTAACAATGTTGATTCTTCCCATCCATGAGCATGGTATGTTCTTCCATTTGTTAATATCCTCTGCTATTTCCTTTCTGAGGATTTCATAATTTTCTTTATAGAGGTCCTTCACCTCCTTCGTTAGGTATATTCCTAGGTATTTCATTTTCTTTGAAACTACGGTGAAGGGAGTTATGTCCTTAATTAGCTTCTCATCTTGACTGTTATTGGTGTACACAAAGGCTACTGACTTGTGGACATTGATTCTATATCCTGAAACATTACTGTATTTTTTGATGACTTCTAGGAGTCTTGTGGTTGAGTCTTTGGGGTTCTCTAAGTATAAGATCATGTCATCAGCAAAGAGGGAGAGTTTGACCTCCTCTGCTCCCATTTGGATTCCCTTTATTTCCTTGTCTTGCCTAATTGTATTGGCTAGAACTTCCAGCTCTATGTTGAATAGTAAAGGTGACAGAGGACAACCTTGTCTGGTTCCAGTTCTAAGAGGAAAAGCTTTCAGTTTTACTCCATTCGGTAAAATACTAGCAGAGGGTTTGTCATAGATAGCTTCAATCACTTTTAGAAATGTGCCACCTATGCCTATACTCTTCAGTGTTCCAATTAGAAAAGGATGTTGAATTTTATCAAATGCTTTTTCTGCATCTATTGAGAGGATCATGTGATCTTTATTTTTGCCTCTGTTAATATGGTGGATAACATTTATGGACTTGCGTATGTTAAACCAGCCTTGCATCCCTGGGATGAAGCCTACTTGATCATGATGAATGACTTTTTTGATGATAAGCTGTAATCTATTGGCTGGGATTTTGTTGAGAATTTTTTCATCTATATTCATGAGTGAGATTGGTCTGAAATTCTCCTTTTTGTTTGGGTCTTTTCCTGGTTTTGGTATCAGGGTGATGTTTGCTTCATAGAATGTGTTGGGGAAGATTCTTTCTTCCTCAATTTTTTGGAATAATTTCTGCAGTACAGGAATAAGCTCTTCTTTGAAGGTTTGATAGAATTCTGGTGTGAAGCCATCTGGACCAGGGCATTTTTTGGTTGGAAGATTTTTTTATTGTTTCTTTGATCTCAGTGCTTGAAATTGGTCTGTTCTGGAGCTTATTTCTTCCTGGGTAAGTCTAGGGAGAGGGTGTGATTCCAAATATTGATCCATTTCCTTCACATTGTCAAATTTCTGGGCATAGAGTTTCTGGTAGTATTCAGAGATGATCTCTTGTATCTCTGTGGGATCATTTGTTATTTCCCCTTTATCATTTCTGATTGAGGTTACTAGAGATTTTACTTTTCTATTCCTCGTTAGTCTGGCCAATGGTTTATCTATTTTATTTATTTTTTCAAAAAACCAACTCCTTGTTTCATTAATTTTCTGAATGATTCTTTTGTTTGCAATTTCATTGATTTCTGATTTGATTTTGGATATTTCTTTTCTTCTACTGAGTTTAGGCTTCTATTGTTCTCCTTTTGCCAATTCCATAAGATGGCTTGTGAGATTGTTGATGCGCTCTCTTTCTGTTTTTTGAATATAGGTATCTAAAGCCATGAATTTTCCTCTCAAAACTGCTTTTGCAGTATCCCACAGGTTTTGGTAGCTTGTGTTTTCATTGTTGTTATGCTCAAGGAAGTTAATGATTTCCTATTTTATTTCTTCCTTCACCCATCTGTTATTCAATAAAAGATTGTTTAATTTCCATGCCTTCATGTGGGGTCAAGCGTTTTTGTTAGAGTTGAGTTCCACCTTTAGTGCCTTATGGTCTGAGAAGATACAAGGTAAAATTTGAATTCTTTTGATTCTGTTGATATTTGTTTTGTGTCCCAGGATATGATGAATTTTGGAGAATGTTCCATGGGGTGATGAGAAGAATGTATATTCTTTATCTTTGGGATGGAGTGTTCTATATGCGTCTATTAAGCACAGTTGTTCTAAGGTCTCATTTAGATCTCTTATATCTTTGTTTAATTTCTGTTTAGAGGATCTGTCCAGCTCTGTAAGAGGAGTGTTAAAGTCCCCTGTTATGATGGTATTATCAGATATCATATTGCTGAGACTGAGTAAGGTCTGTTTCAAGAATCTGGGAGCATTTAAATTGGATGCATAAATATTTAGAATTGAAACTTCTTCTTGTTGTATTTTTCCCTTGACCAATATAAAGTGACCATCTTTGTCTTTTTTGACTTTAGTTGCTTTAAATCCACATGAATCTGAAAATAAGATTGCAACTCCTCTTTTCTTCTGAATTCCATTTGCCTGAAAAATTGTCTTCCAACCCTTGACTCGGAGCTTGAATTTGTCTTTTGAAGCCAGGTGTGTTTCTTGCAGACAGCAAATGGATGGCTTGTGTTTTTTAATCCAGTCAACCAATCTATGTCTCTTCAGTGGGGAATTCAAGCCATTAACATTTATTGAGAGAATTGATAAGTGTGGTAGTATTCTATTCGTCTTATATTGTGAGAGTCCATTGCTTAGTTTTATCTTTTGCATCAGTGTGGAGGTTAGGTTCTGTCTTTAATTTCTGAGTTCTTACTTTGCTGCTGATCCATTGTGGTGGTCAGTGTGCAGAACAGGTTGAAGTATTTCCTGTAGAGCTGGTCTTGTTGTGGCGAATTTCCTCAATGTTTGTATATCCGTAAATGATTTGATTTCTCCGTCAATTTTGAAGCTTAGCATAGCAGGGTACAGAATTCTGGGCTGGAAATTGTTCTGTTTAAGTAGAAAAAAGGTAGATGACCATTGTCTTCTTGCTTAGAAATTTTCATTAGGGAAGTCTGCGGTCAATCTGCTGGATTTTCCCCTGTAGGTCAACTGTCGCTTACTTCTGGCAGCTTGCAGAATCTTTTCTTTTGTCTTGACTTTGGACAGGTTCATCACAATGTGTCTTGGAGAAGCTCGGTTAGAGTTGAGGTGACCTGGGGTCCGATAGCCCTCTGAAAGCAGTGTGTCAGAATCTTTGGTGATATTTGGGAAATTTTCTTTTATAATATTCTCTAGTATGGCTTCCATTCATCTGGGGCATTCTTCTTCCCCTTCTGGAATTCCTATTCCTCGTATGTTGGAATGCTTCATAAGGTCCCATAATTCTGACAGTGAACATTCTGCTTTCTCTCTCTTCTTTTCTGCCTCTTGTACTATCTGAGTTATCTCAAGAACTTTGTCTTCTACCTCTGAAATTCTTTCTTCTGCATGGTCTAACCTGTTGCTGATACTTTCCATTGCATCTTTAAGTTCCCTAATTGATTGTTTCATTTCCTTCAGCTCTGCTATATCCTTTTTATATTCTTCATATCGTTCATCTCTTATTTGATTCTGTTTTTGGATTTCCTTTTGGTTATTTTCCACTTTATTAGCAGTTTCCTTAATTATTTCCATCATTTCTTTCATTGTTTTCATCATGTGTATTCTAAATTCCTTTTCTGTCATTCCGAACATTTCTTTACAGGTGGAATCCTCTGTAGTAGCTACCTCATGGTCCCTTGGCGGGGTTGTTCTGGACTGGTTTATCATGTTGCCTGGAGTTTTCTGCTGATTCTTCCTCATGAGTGATTTCTTTTATCTGTTTCCTTGCCCTAATTTTCCTTTCACTTTCTCTTGCTCTTTAAGTTCTCGTGCCTGTGGACTAAGGGTTCTATGAGTCCTTTTGGTACAGGACCAGAAGTGTGAGAAGGTTGAAGAGCAAGAAAGGGATGAAAGAAAGGAGGACCAAGTGAGAAGAAAAAATAGAGAAAGGAGAGTGGATGGGTAAAAGGAATATTGACAAAAAGAAGAGAGGCACAGAAATAGGGAGACAGAGCAATATAGGTGTACAGTAGGGTACTTTGACACAACCTTAAAAAGAAACCACCTTCTAGGGGTGCCCAGTTGGGTGGTTCCCTTGAGGTCAGCAGCTCTTTGCTAATCTGATCAGATACAGTACCCCACCTCCACCAAGTAGAGAGGAAAGACAAAAATGTTATAAATCAAACCAAAACAAGCAAACAGAAAACTTTACAGGATAAAATTCGGTGAAAAACCAAATAATAGGGGCGGCGCCTGTGGCTCAGTCGGTAAGGCGCCGGCCTCATATACCGAGGGTGGTCGGTTCAAACCTGGCCCCGGCTGAACTGCAACCAAAAAATAGCTGGGTGTTGTGGCGGGCGCCTGTAGTCCCAGCTACTTGGGAGGCTGAGGCAAGAGAATCGCTGAAGCCCAGGAGGTGGAGGTTGCTATGAGCTGTGTGATGCCACGGCACTCTACCAAGGGCCATAAAGTGAGACTCTGTCTCTACAAAAAAAAAAAAAGAAAAACCAAATAATAGTGGTAGAAACAGTAGGAAAAATGAAGTTCTAGTTATTAAAAAAGGCAGCAATGGGAAATTATAATTAAACTAGAAAAATTGAGAAAGAAAAGAGATCTGTACGGAAAAGGTTGAAATTAAAAAAACAAAACAACATCAACAACATCAAAATAAACAAAAAAACAACCAAAGCAAAAAAAACCCCCAAAAAACCCAAAACACAACGAAAAACAAAGCAGTATGTATATGTTGTTGAATATTGTCTGGGCAGCACGTGGTCTTCTGGGGTATGAGATGTTAATCACAGTTCTGATAAGACTGGAGGTGGCTGAATTCTCAAACCCCAGCAAGTAGACACCCTAAACCTCTCTTCAGCCCACTTAAAAGGCACTTTGAACTTGTAAACTTGCTGAGCAGAAGCCTTCCCAGGAAAGTGCTTGTCGCTTGAATCACTGCTGAAGTGGCTATCCACTTACCCAGTGTACCAAAACTGGTCTCACTCGGCCCCTGAGGGTTAGGGCTGCAAGGCGGCTCAGACCCCACCCTTAGGCTACTCGGTGCTGGATTACCAGCTCCCACCCCATTCTAGCTCTGTGACTCTGACGGTGGAGCTTGCCGGGGCAGATCGCTCACAATGGCTCCCTGTGGCCCACAGTCAAACACTATTAGCTCCGTCTGGCTCAGCGGCTCAGACTGGGGCCCTAGACAACGGCCAAAGTTCTCCGCATTCCCACTCAGGGTCTCCCCAAGGCAGCTCAACTGAGTGCCAAGTCCAAAGACACCAAAACAGTTCACAGGTAAGGCCTTTACGGTTTGCAGTCTCGCTGCTACTGAACTTACAGTTGCGGGCGGGTTTAGACTGATTGAACACACGCGTCCACTTGCTGGTTTTCCACTGTTTTAGTCCTCCTCTTGGGGTCCAGAAGTCTCTTGCTGACTCACTGTATCCTTCCAGGGGTGATGATAGGCAGATCCCACCAGCCAGAGATGCCTGGAGTCCTATCTTCCTGGACTCATGGTGCCCAGATGCAAGGAAGCTATTACTCGGCCGCCATCTTGCTCTCCTCCCTTCCTGTTTGAGAACTCTTAAGGCCTTATCCTGTCCAAAGAGTTCAGGCTTAATTATAAACACAAAATTAGAGTATTGGCCCTATTTTTTTAAGTTCTGTTGGTGCTACACAGTATGGCTTTTAAAAATGGGTCTCTCACAGTATGTGGTTTCCTTATTTACTGCAGCCACGAGAGCCTGGTTCTGCATAAGTCATAGTGGTCCTTTGAGCAAGAATGAGAGAACGTCACAGTCAGACTTGGTTAGGTTTCACTGTGCTCGAGCTCTCAGGGTGAATGCTCAAGTTTGTGTGTGTTATACTCATCCATTAGAAGCAGGAATCCCCATAATCTCCAGTTGGCTCGGTCTAGAAGTATTTCTAGCTTTTAACACATTCTAGTTCCAGAACCAGACCTCTTCCATGGTCTCTTTGGCTACAATGTTGAGCTCGGAAAATCCTGTTTGACTTTCTCTTACCTCAGCATGAACTTTTACTGTTGGCTTTTGGTGTCTCTTCTTCCTACCTTTAAATTCACTTAGTATCTCAGTTTGTTAGAGAAATTCTAATAGCATTGAACTTCAAAAGTAAGGGGAAGGTCAAAGTTTCAGTCTCTTCCTAGGAAAGTTTTGGATTCTATTCACATTTGTATTCATTTTTCCCCAGCATTGCATACTGAAGGATATTGGGAATTGTCTTTACCAAGTCACAAAAGATCCTGTTGTATCCACATCCCCAATGGCAGTATGTGCCCATTTGCTTCATATTTTGTGGTTAAAAGGGTCTCATCAAGAACAAGGGTCTGCCCAAGATAATTTCATATTTTTAAGTCAGAAAAGGCTGACAACTTTAAAATGGCAGTTTCTCTAAGTAAAGTAGTTTGCATTTTCATTTATTTGGGTCTCCTACTCTATAAGTAAGATTTTTCAAGCTACTAGAACTCCCTAGCACTGGAGTAGGGTACCCTTTTCTTTTTTTTTTTTTTTTTTGTGGAGACAGAGTCTCACTGTACTGCCCTCAGTAGAGTGCCGTGGCGTCACATGGCTCACAGCAACCTCTAACTCTTGGGCTTACGCGATTCTCTTGCCTCAGCCTCCCGAGTAGCTGGGACTACAGGCACCCGCCACAACGCCCGGCGAAGGCTACCCTTTTCTTAATGAGTGAGTTCTTTTTTTTTTGGGACAGAGCCTCAAGCTGTCACCCTGGGTAGAGTGCTGTGGCATCACAGCTCGCAGCAACCTCCAACTCCTGGACTCAAGCGATTCTCCTGCCTCTGCCTCCCAAGTAGTTGGGAGTACAGGCGCCTGCCACAACGCCCAGCCAGTTTTTGGTTGCAGCCATCATTGTTGTTTGGCAGACCCAGGCTGGATTCGAACCCACCAGCTCAGGTGTATGTGGCTGGCGCCTTAGCCCTTTGAGCCACAGGCACAAAGCCTGAGTGAGTTCTTTGACATCCAGCTCTTTATGTAGGCATCCTCAAACTTTTTAAACAAGGGGCCAGTTCACTGTCCCTCACACAGTTGGAGGGCCAGACTATAGTTTAAAAAAAAAAACTGAACAAATTCCTATGCACACTACACATATCTTATTTTGAAGTAAAAAAACAAAATGGGAACAAATACAATCACACCACCTTATGTGGCCCGCGAGCTGCAGTTTGAGGACCCCTGAATAGATGCCTAGGGCCATCATGAAGAAATGATGAATTTCTTTCTTTCATTTTTTTTTAGAATATAAAAGTATACATTTATTTTATATTAAATAGAAGGGAAATAGTGGGGGCAAGAGATGAGAGAGAGAAAGAAGAGAGCAAAGAGGAAGAGAGAGGAAGATAGTGGTGAGGGGAGAGAAAAGGAGTGAGGGAACAGTGGAGCATCCCAAAGAAAAGAAAGAAGAATGCCAGATGAAATGCTGAGTAAGACTACCTTACAGGCTTGGCACCTGTGGCTCAAGCGTTTAAGGCGCCAGCCACATACACCTGAGCTGGTGGGTTCGAATCTAGCCTGGGCCCAAACAACAATGACGGCTGCAACCAAAAATAGCCGGGCATTGTGGCGGGTGCCTGTAGTCCCAGCTACTTGGGAGGCGGAGGCAGGAGAATCGCTTGAACCCAGGAGTGTAGGTTGCTGTGAGCTGTGATGCCATGGCACTCTACCCAGGGTGACAGCTTCAGGCTCTGTCTCAAAAAAAAAAAAAAGACTACCTTCCAGAATGAGCAAAGGTAGCATTATAAGACATGGACCATGCCATGCAGTCTGACCTGGGTTTTGAAACTCCCATGAGGGACACTTGCTAATTATTGCTACTACTAGCATTCTAGCTTCAGCAAGGTACTGTTCTCCTTTTATATTTGGCCCAAGTCGGGCATAGGAACTTTCGTATATTACCATATAACTGAACTGTCCATAGAATGTTTAAATTTTTAAGATTATTTTTTATTATTATTATTTTTTTTTTGTAGAGACAGAGTCTCACTTTATGGCCCTCGGTAGAGTGCCGTGGCCTCACACAGCTCACAGCAACCTCCAAATCCTGGGCTCAAGCGATTCTCTTGCCTCAGCCTCCCGTGTAGCTGGGACTACAGGCGCCCGCCACAACGCCCAGCTATTTTTTGGTTGCAGTTTGGCTGGGGCCGGGTTTGAACCCGCCACCCTCGGTACATGGGGCCGGTGCCCTACCCACTGAGCCACAGGCGCCGCCCAAAATTATTTTTTATTAAATTGTAACTTTGTACATTGATGCATTTATGGAGTTCAGTGTACTGCTTTGATATACAATGTGAAATGCTTACATTGAACTAAGTAACACATCTGGCGCAATTATACTGCTTTCTTTTTTTTTTTTTTTTGTAGAGACAGAGTCTCATTTTATGGCCCTCGGTAGAGTGCCGTGGCCTCACACAGCTCACAGCAACCTCCAGCTCCTGGGCTTAAGCGATTCTCTTGCCTCAGCCTCCCGAGTAGCTGGGACTACAGGCGCTCGCCACAACGCCCGGCTATTTTTTGGTTGCAATTTGGCCGGGGCTGGGTTTTAACCCGCCACCCTCGGTATATGGGGCTGGCGCCCTACTCACTGAGCCATAGGTGCCGCCCTGTACTCCTTTCTTAATAGTTTTGAAATGTACCGTTGCATCATGCACATTAGGTGAGACCCCCCGCCAAATATCCTCCCTCCTCTCACATCTCCCCTCATAGAATGTTTAGATAAGAATATTCTTAAAAGTTAGGGATAGCAATAGGAAAATAAACATAGTTATTGAACTAGATAATCTAGTTTACACAGTGCTGCTTGATCTCTGGGGGCTCTCAGAGGACTTAGGCAGTACCATCAAGATCATTTGGTTATAGGCTGGAAGACAGTTGAGGGAGGTATGGATTAGGTTAAGTTGGCTTTTAAAGACCCTTCTATCTCTGAGAATCTATGATTCTTCTAGGGCTTTCCAACCTGAAAATTCTAGAACTGACTTTGTGCTATAATTACTGGAAATCTTATAGACCCAATTACTATTGGTCAGCAAAGTGGGGGATTTATGACATGGTTGAGGTTACTTCTGCATGTATCCTAACCACTGTATTCCCCTTAGGCCAGAGAAATATAGGTGTAAAACATAGTCTCTTTTATGTTATGTAGTTTTGGCACAATTCAAAAAAAAACCCATAGCTTTATTCTTTGTCCACAATGTTAGTCTTTCCTTTCTCATTTGACCCTCTCAACACATTGTGATGTGAGCAAGAAAGTGCTTATTAAGATCATTTTAGAGATGAAGTAGTTAAGGTCCAGAGAAATTAAATAATTTATCTGTCCAGATTACACACTAATTACACACTAGATTGACTGGTATCCTTAGTGGTCTCAATAAATATTTGTTGCATAAATGAATTAATCAGAACTGGAGCCCAGATTCTGTTTCCTTGGCCAGTCCTTTTCCTACCCAATTACTCTGAGCTTCTGGGGACTTTCTCCCAGTGCACTTGGGCTGTCTGTTGACCTTCTCTTTGGGATTCCCTCATTCTGTAGTTGAAGCTCTGTGTTTTTGCTCCTTAGACATCATCATCCCCATTGTGTTCCCTACTGAGTGGGAAGAGAAGAACACTCCACCCAATGTAATTCTTTTTTTGTTACTTGTTTTCTGGGATCTTCATATCATTGCTGACAAGAGTGACTCATAAACTTCACTATGTGATTTTCTCTGTTAAGAGAGCTTTTTCCTTAGCTCTACAAGAATTTAGCTAATAGTTACATATGATTAAGGCACAGCTGTTCAGCAGCTTTACCCAGAACACAACAGTTCTCTCTTTTAGCTGAGTCCAGATCTATCAGTTTGGTTTGGTAAAACTCTACAAGCTTCTGTGTGTTTGCTCGTTAGACATCATCTGGCCCTGTGTCTGGGCCTGTGTCTGTGTCTGACCCTGTGTTGTATGCTGTAACGGAAGCCCTTGGGTGAGGGAAGAGGGGCTTAGAGTCCATTTGGGGGGATAAGACACATATATAAATAAGAAAATAGTTCAAGACGGTTTCATAAGGGGCTAAGAAGGTGTAGTGGGAAGAGCATGTGCTTTGAATTGTGGGCCACTGGCAAGTTAACTTTCTGAACTACTTTCCTTTATCTGTAAAATGTGGATGCTAGTAACAGCTTCACTGGGTTATGAGGATTAATGAGAAGATATGCATAAAGCACCAACATAGTAACCAATACATGGTAGGCATTAAACCATTGGTAACCTCTTCCCCTCCCCAACTCACGTGCGCGCGTGCACACACAGACACAGACACAGACACAGACATATACACAATTCAAGGAGCTTTCCTGGACTAGGCTAAACCTGAAAATTGATTGGCATTTGGAAAAGGAGAAAAAGGGCATGGCAATCCATGAATGAAGGAGCAGACTGTATCAGTCTGGTGGGAGTCAAGGGTACATGGAGGAAGTAGTGGAAGTAACATTAAAGAGACAGAAGTTTGCATTTATCTGAAAGGGATTTTTTTTTTTTAAAGAGACAGAGTCAGTAGAGCTCTGTGGCATCACAGCTCACAGCAACCTCCAAATCCAAGGCTTAGGCAATTCTCTTGCTTCAGTCTCCTAAGTAGCTGGGACTACAGGCTCCTGCCACAATGCCCGGCTATTTTTTTTTTTTTTTTTTTTGATTTTGGCCAGGGCTAGGTTTGAACCTGCTACCTCTGGCATATGGGACTGGCGCCCTACTCCTTGAGCCACAGGCGCCGCCCGCCCGGCTATTTTTTTTGTTGCAGTTTGGCTGGGGCTGAGTTCGAACCCACTACCCTCGGTATATGGGGCTGGCGCCACCCTGAAAGGGATATTTTTATGGGCAGTTGTTTTTAAGCCATGGGCACATGTGTGTTTGTTAAAGTAAAAGCCCTTCTTTACTGTGTAGTGCGGTATACTAGGTCAGAGCTTGGACTCTAGAGCCAGACTGCCTGTCTCTGAATGCTGGCATTTAGTTTACTTCTCTGTGTTTGAGTTTCTTGATCTTAAATATGGAGATGATAATAATGATATCTCATAGCAGTGTTGTAAAAATGAATGAGAGCAAATATAGCGTGCTTAGAGTAGTGCTTAACACGTAATGCTATGTAAATGTAAGGTGCTATAATTATTGTTATTTAAATGAAACAAAACGTCACAAAACAATATATGTCCTTACTGATGAACTCTGATAGTTAAACAAAACTGCACCCCTGGCTAAGGGATTTCCATCTACAATTTGAAGACTTCTGCTATGGGTAATGAAGAACCACCAAAATGATCACACACCGTACTCCTGCCTCCATGTAGTGCCACCCGATGACCTATCGTCCCTACTAGATGATAAAGACAGTAAGCTGGTAAGCTTTTTTTGTTGTTCCTGATAAAGCTGTTAGGCTTTAATAAAAAAAAGATTACTGCTGAACATAGCTTTTTCCAAAAGATCCACAGGCCAATTCGGAGTTCTAAAACAAAAAAAAATCTTGTAGAATAGGTGGAAAAATATACCAAGGAACAAACACAACTTTCATTCCTCTGCTTCATAATCTCACACAGTCAAATCACTAAGAGTTGAAGAAAACAAATTATCACTTATACACACAAGTTAGCACATGAATTATTCTAAAAATAGCTTCATCTATAATGAAGCACAAACTAGAAAGTAAGGTTTTTGGAATCAGATTTTTTTTATTTATTTTTATTATTTATTTATTTATTTTTTTTGTAGAGACAGAGTCTCACTGTACCGCCCTTGGGTAGAGTGCCGTGGCGTCACATGGCTCACAGCAACCTCTAACTCTTGGGCTTACGCGATTCTCTTGCCTCAGCCTCCCGAGCAGCTGGGACTACAGGCGCCCGCCACAATGCCCGGCTATTTTTTTGTTGCAGTTTGGCCGGGCTGGGTTTGAACCCACCACCCTCGGCATATGGGGCCGGCGCCCTACTCACTGAGCCACAGGCGCCGCCCGGAATCAGATTTTTTTTTAAAAAGACATGTGGCTCTAGTGCTTAACATAGGTTGTATATAGAATAGGCATCAATGATGAGGACTGAACAAATTAATTAATGAATAGATTAATGATGGATTTTCAGTACTTTTCTCTCGTTAAGAGCTTAAGACCCCAACTGGATTTGATGAGTGGTTCTCAGTCTGTGGCCCTATTCTTTATCTTCTGTGCAGACTTAAGAAAATATGAAATGTTCCCCCCTCACAGGGTGTTTTCCTCTGGCCTTTCCTCTTTCAGCATTCCTCTCTCTTCCTTAATTGCCATTTAAAGAGCTGTATGCCCTGGCTGAGCTGATAGAGGGAATGTTTCCCTCAGGACATGGCTTCTAATGGCAGCCAAGTCTCTGTGCCTGATTAATTTACTGATTGAATCACTGACCTTTAGTGGCTCTGAGGGAGGGAGTATGTATTGTTCAGCAGCCACAACTTGGTGTGCATGTATGGTGGGAGTGGGGATGGGAATGATAATAAGATGAAAAGAGAATGGTCAGAGAAATCTAGACTCTTTTAACTCTTCCTCAATATTATGTTTTGGATTTTCCTTTTTGTGACCTGGAGTCAAGTTAGCCTTATAGAAATAGCAGAAGTAAGAGACTTTCATCTGTTACCAATTTACTGCACCACACAGGACAAACCACTGCTATGCAGTAGGTCTCATTTTCTTTATTTGCCAAGTAGAATCAGGAATTTCTGCCTTGCCTGACTCCCTGGAGTGTGGAGAGGATCTGTGAGATACTGGATGAGAAAACTGCACAACAGAGGTGATAGTACCCTGATCAGAGCAGGAGAAATGTAGTGTCTCTGGTTGCCATCCTAACTTTTCTCACAAGGATCTTCTTGTCCCTGGAGGAATCCTCTGCTGTATCGCAGTCATGAATGCTCCATTTCCTCTGACCTTTCTGTTCTTTCCAGCTTCTACATAGTCATTCCTCTTTTTTTTTTTTTTTTGATATAGACTCTCACTCTGTTGCCCAGGCTAGAATGCCATGTCCTCAGCCTAGCTCACAGGAACCTCAAACTCTTGAGTCCAGGGGATGCTCCTGTCTCAGGCTCCCAAGCAGCTGGGACTAGAGGAGTGTACCACCACATCTGGCTAATTTTTTCTATTTTAGTTGAGATGGGGTCTCACTCTTGTTCAGGCTGGTCTCGAACTCCTGATGTCAAGCAGTCCTCCCTCCTTGGTCTCCCAGAGTGCTAGAACACAGCCATGAGCCACTGTGCCCAGCCATCGCTCATTATATAATTTGGGTTGTCAGGTTGTCTTAATATTGTCTATTTGGAGTAGCTATTAAGAGTGTAGGCTCTGGAGTCAAGCTGCCTGTAAAAATCCTTACTTTTACAACTTACTGGCTGTGTGCTCTTGAGCAAGTTATTTATCTGTCTATGCCTTAATTTCCTATCTATAAAATGAGGAGAGTAACAGGAACTCCCTCACTGGGTTATTGTGAGAATTAAATCAGGTAGTACACATATATGTCAAGAGCTTAGTTTAGTGCCTGGCATATAGTGAGCATTAAAAAACGTTATGTATGATCATAATAATTGTTATTGCTTAACTGCCTTTTCCCCTATTGGAACTCCTTTAGGCCAGGGACCATGTCTATTTTATCATTGTATCTTTAGTCACAGCATAGGGTTAGAACAGTAGATACTTGATAAGAATTCCTTGAACAAGAATATTTATATAAATACTGGATCTGCCGTGTACACTTTTAATTTTGTGACCATGAGCAAGAGACTTACCCTAGTTTTCCTATCTGCTAAATAAGAAGCATAATCTTTTGTGGGGCTGGTGTGAGAATTACATATATGTGAAATACCAAGCAGTTTTAAATGCCATTCCCCTGTACACCTACCAGCTCTGTGACATGGGCTGGTAACCTACTAGTTATTCCCATGTAGTACTCCCATGGTAGCCTACTGAACCCAGAGATGCTTCTGAGGTTATATTTTCTGGATATTTGGCCTAGGATAGAGAAAAGAAGTATACCTTAGGATTATCTTTAGCCATTTCTGGCCTTTTCTCTCTGCCTGTCCTTTTTATTCTTCCTTGGATTCTAAGTTCTTAAAATAGCCAGAATATTTTTCAGCTTCTTAGTTTTCCAAGTGTCCTAAGCAACCAAAAGCATTTTTATTTTGGCTCCTTTAGTCTGCCTCTGTTTGGTCCTTATCATTCTATGTTAGCCATTAGCATATCCTGCTTATATTCGGTTTCCTGACTGCTGTACTTTTTTCTAGGGCCAAAACAGCATCTACATTATTCCAGGTAAATAATTTTATCTGGTTCAGTCTAACCAGCGGGAAGCACACTGGCCTGTGAGATAAAAGACTTAACGTTCCTCTGCAGGTTCTGCCACTGCCTAACTATGTGGCCTTGGGCATATGGCTCTTTCCCTCTCTGTGTCTCAGGGTCCTCATCATTCAAATGAAGGATATGAGGCATATTAAATGGTTCCTAAGAGTCCTTACATTCTGTATGTGAGTTTGGACAAATTGCTTCTCTTTTTGGGGAGTCTTAGTTTCTTTATCTATAGAACTAAGTAGATTAGCTTGAAAAATTTAAAAAGTCACATCTAGGCCTGAGTATTTTTTCCTTATTCTTAGTATTCAGTGGGTTTTTTCTTTCCTATTGTATTGCTTTCTGGAGTATTTCTGTGACAGTTAACAGCTGTGGACAGGAAACCCTTGAACACTTCTAACTTGGCAAAGGTTGCTGCTCCCTCTGAACCTCATCCCAGCCCATTTCCTGTGTTTACAACCTTTGGGTTTTGCACATAGTGACATGCCTGACAGATCTTATTCTAGTTCTTTCTCCATAGCCTACTACAGGGTAGACCAAAGTAAGCAATTCAGTTGTGCGGCCTTAGGCAAGTGATCGCCTCTCTTAGGGATCAACTCATCTCTCAAGTGAGAGAGCTTAGTGAGTCTTTCTGGCTGTGTGTTGAAGGAGATGAATATTTGCCTCCCTTTTATTCCCCTTGCATCTGTTTTGCCCATTTCTTCCACATACTCCCTCTTACAAGGGACCTCCCTTTTATTTCCTATATGGGACAAAACAATGAGAAGAAAGGAAGCTAAATAGCTTACTCAGGCCCAGATTGGCAGTAGAGAAGAGGTGAAGTAGGGAGCTGGTGTTGCCAAATTCCCCAATAGATAAGCTAAGTGATGGGTAACCAAGTAGTCACTAGTATACGTTTACTCATCAAGACTCTGGAGACAGAAAGTATCTCAGTTTCAGCCCTGTTTTCACTATCTATATGACCTTGAGGAAGTCATTCATCACATCTGGGCTTTAGTTTCCTCATCTTATATTGGGGATAATGTAATACCGGCTTCACAGAGTTGTAAAAGAGATAACATGTGTAGACATGTTCATCATAGTTCCTGACATATTCATCCTTCCTTTCTCCCTTAGACAGTTGTAGCGTACTTAATTTTATTCTTCTGGAGAAAGTAAAAAGATACACAAGTCCCTCTACAGAGGAGCTAACAGACCAAATGGGGACTGAATTCAATTGTGGTCAGAAGAATCTTTAGGAAATGGCTCCTGGGCTGGCCTGAGCTGGGTGCGCTGACCTCAGAGAGGGAGACACATAGGACCTGAGTGATTAAAGGTTTCCTAATGGCAATAGGGCTCTTTCTGGGCCTTGGAGGGTCAGGAAGTGTTAAATATGAGGATCTAGGTGGAGAGTAATTCTAGATACCTGCCCACCTTTTCTCAAGCTCTGGTGCTTCATTTTGTGTTGCTCAGTTTCTTGTCTTCCTCTCTTCTTCTACGCAGTTATTATCTAAGTAATTTGTTTTCTTTTCTCTTCTACCTCCTCTCCCCTTTCTTCTTTTCTTTTCTTCTCCTTTCCTGCCTTCCTCTCTTTCTTTCTCTTTTCTTGTCTTGTCTTTTTTCTTAAGAGATAGGGTCTTGCTATGTCACCCAGGCTGGATTGCAGTGGTGTCATCATAGCACTCAATGCAGCCTCAAATGCCTGGGCTTAAGCAGTCCCCCTGCCTTAGCCTTCCAAAGGCCTGGGATTATTGGCATGAGCCCCCATGCCTGGCTCTTTTTAAAATTTTTATGAGAAAAGAAATTTTAAAGGAAGGAGAGAACCTAACCTAACATTTGTTAAGACCAAGCTAGTTCTACTTGAATCAATGGGCTATGTAGTTTGCTTGTATAATACTAAATACTTCCTTAGAAAATTGTGTCACATTTTACAAATGAACAAACAATGCCTCCAAAAGGTTAAGCAACTTTTCAAGCCCGTATTAACAAGTTACAATGAAAAATCAAAGGAGCCCTAAATGAGTTGTTTAGAAGATATACATAATTTAGCAAGTTCTCATTGTGTTTATTTATCCAACTTCTCAGTCTGTAATAGTCACTGTCTTTATATGTCTATCTTTCAGAGATGTCTGTCTTACTCCTAGCTCTAAACTGTGCTTACCTCCTGCACTTAGAAATGATTCTCAGTTCTCTAAATGCCAGTTCTACTACTGACTTAGATTCTACCTCCCTGCCCCAACATTAGAACCCTTAAGTCTTTTTCTAAATATTTACCACATATCCATGATATGCCAAATTAGGATGGATACAAATACCAGCTCCTGCTTGGATCTTCCAGTGTAAAGGAAAATAGATAATTATAACAAAATAACATGGATATAATTGAGTGCTTATTATGTGCCATGTTCTTATTTGAAGTACATTATATATATTAACTCAGCGGTTCTCAACCTGTGGGTTGTGACCCACAGGAACTGTATTAAAGTGTTGCGGCATAAGGAAGGTTGAGAACCACGGTATTAAATCATTTTCTTCTGATAACATTATGAGGTAGGTACTTTTTTCTCCTACACATATTTTACAAATAGAAATGTAGGCATAGGCTTGGGCCCCGTAGCATAGTGGTTACAGCGCTGGCCACTTACACCAAGTCTGGTGGGTTCCAGCCCGGCCCAGGCCTGCTAAACAACAGTGACAACTGCAACAAAAAAATAGCCAGGCATTGTGGGAGGGGCCTGTAGTCCCAGACACTTGGGAGGCTGAGGCAAGAGAATCGCTTAAGCCCAAGAGGTAGAGGTTGCTGTGAGCTATGATGCTATGGCACTCTACGGAGGGTGACACATCGAGACTCTGTCTCAAAAAAAAAAGAAAGAAAGAAAGAAAAGAAATGTGGGCAAAGAGAATTAAGTAATTGGTCCAAATTGTGATAGAGAGCAGTATAGAACTATAGAAGCACAGAAGAGGGGCTCCTTGTCAACCCCAGGGTAAGTGTAGAGAAAGCTCCTAGAGTAGAATCTTAAAACTTGAGTAGGAATTAGGTATAGAATGGAGCAAAAATACTGTAGGCAGAGGAAACATCATGTACAATGCTACAAAATGAGCCTTGTGTATTTATGGAACTGAAAGTAATTTAGTGTGATGGGAGTATAGGGTGTATGTCAGCTAATGAGTGACAGAGGATAGAGCTAGAAAACTGTAGAAAGCAAGTATGGTTTGCTATATGATATTCATTATATATGCCAAGGCTTCCCAGCCTTAGGGATTTGAAGCACTGAATGTGGTCCTTGAGGAATATCTCAAGAATCCATTTTATTTCCGTAATCATTTTTCATTTGGTGGATGCTAAAAGTACAACTATTACTATATGGAGCTCTTTGCAATTCTCAATGAAAAAAGTTAAGAATCACTTTTATAGGAGTTTGGGATCCCTGTGAAAGATTTTTAATTGAAAAAGTTTTCTTTTCTAAATTTTATTTTATTTTATTTTTTTATTAACCAGGGCTGGGTTTGAACCTGCCACCTCTGGTATATGGGGCTGGTGCTCTACTCCTTTGAGCCACAGGCGCCACCCAATTTTATTTTATTTTTTGAGACAAAGACTCAATTGCCCAGGTTAGAGTGCTGTGGCATCAGCTTAGCTTGCAGCTACCTGTCTCAGCCTCCCTGAATAGCTAGGACTACCGGTGCTCACCACTACATCCAGCTAATTTTTTCTGTTTTCAATAAAAATGGGATCTTGTTCTTGCTTAGGTTGGTATCGAATTCCTGAGCTCAAGGGATCCTCCTGCCTTGGCCTCCCAGAGTGCTAGGATTACAGACATGAGCCACCACACCTGGCCTTTTAATTAAAAAATTTTTTTTTTTTTTTTATTGTTGGGGATTCATTGAGGGTACAATAAGCCAGGTTACACTGATTGCAATTGTTAGGTAAAGTCCCTCTTGCAATCATGTCTTGCCCCCATAAAGTGTGACACACACCAAGGTCCCACCTACCTCCCTCCTTCCCTCTTTCTGTTTCCCCCCCCATAACCATAATTGTCATTAATTGTCCTCATATCAAAATTGAGTACATAGGATTCATGCTTCTCCATTCTTGTGATGCTTTACTAAGAATAATGTCTTCCACGTCCATCCAGGTTAATACGAAGGATGTAAAGTCTCCATTTTTTTTAATGGCTGAATAGTATTCCATGGTATACATATACCACAGCTTGTTAATCCATTCCTGGGTTGGTGGGCATTTAGGCTGTTTCCACATTTTGGCAATTGTAAATTGAGCTGCAATAAAGAGTCTAGTACAAGTGTCCTTATGATAAAAGGATTTCTTTCCTTCTGGGTAGATGCCCAGTAATGGGATTGCAGGATCAAATGGGATCAATGGGATTGCAGGAGGTCTAGCTTGAGTGCTTTGAGGTTTCTCCATACTTCCTTCCAGAAAGGTTGTACTAGTTTGCAGTCCCACCAGCAGTGTAAAAGTGTTCCCTTCTCTCCACATCCACGCCAGCATCTGCAGTTTTGAGATTTCGTGATGTGGGCCATTCTCACTGGGGTTAGATGATATCTCAGGGTTGTTTTGATTTGCATTTCTCTAATATATAGAGATGATGAACATTTTTTCATATGTTTGTTAGCCATTCGTCTATCGTCTTTAGAGAAAGTTCTATTCATGTCTCTTGCCCATTGATATAAGGGATTGTTGGCTTTTTTCATGTGGATTAATTTGAGTTCTCTATAGATCCTAGTTATCAAGCTTTTGTCTGATTGAAAATATGCAAATATCCTTTCCCATTGTGTAGGTTGTCTCTTTGCTTTGGTTATTGTCTCCTTAGCTGTACAGAAGTTTTTCAGTTTAATGAAGTCCCATCTGTTTATTTTTGTTGTTGTTGCAATTGCCATGGCAGTCTTCTTCATGAAGTCTTTCCCCAGGCCAATATCTTCCAGTGTTTTTCCTATGCTTTCTTGGAGGATTTTTATTGTTTCATGCCTTAAGTTTAAGTCCTTTGTCCATCTCGAATGAATTTTTATGAGTGGGGAAAGGTGTGGGTCCAGTTTCAGTCTTTTACATGTAGACATCCGGTTCTCCCAACACCAGTTATTGAATAGGGAGTCTTTCCCCCAAGGTATGTTCTTGTTTGGTTTATCAAAGATTAGGTGGTTGTAAAATGTTAGTTTCATTTCTTGGTTTTCAATTCGATTCCAGGTGTCTATGTCTCTGTTTTTGTGCGAGTACCATGCTGTCTTGAGCACTATGGCTTTGTAGTACAGACTAAAATCTGGTATGCTGATGCCCCCAGCTTTATTTTTATTACTAAGAACTGCCTTAGCTATACAGGGTTTTTTTCCGGTTCCATACAAAACGCAGAATCATTTTTTCCAAATCTTGAAAGTACGATGTTGGTATTTTGATAGGAATGGCATTGAATATGTAGATTGCTTTGGGAAGTATAGACATTTTAACAATGTTGATTCTTCCCATCCATGAGCATGGTATGTTCTTCCATTTGTTAATATCCTCTGCTATTTCCTTTCTGAGGATTTCATAGTTTTCTTTATAGAGGTCCTTCACCTCCTTCGTTAGGTATATTCCTAGGTATTTCATTTTCTTTGAGACTATGGTGAAGGGCGTTGTGTCCTTAATTAGCTTCTCATCTTGACTGTTATTGGTGTACACAAAGGCTACTGACTTGTGGACATTGATTCTATATCCTGAAACATTACTGTATTTTTTGATGACTTCTAGGAGTCTTGTGGTTGAGTCTTTGGGGTTCTCTAAGTATAAGATCATGTCGTCAGCAAAGAGGGAGAGTTTGACCTCCTCTGCTCCCATTTGGATTCCCTTTATTTCCTTGTCTTGCCTAATTGTATTGGCTAGAACTTCCAGCACTACGTTGAATAGTAAAGGTGACAGAGGACAACCTTGTCTGGTTCCAGTTCTAAGAGGAAAAGCTTTCAGTTTTACTCCATTCAGTAAAATATTGGCTGTGGGTTTGTCATAGATAGCTTCAGTCAGTTTTAGAAATGTGCCACCTATGCCTATACTCTTCAGTGTTCTAATTAGAAAAGGATGCTGGATTTTATCAAATGCTTTTTCTGCATCTATTGAGAGGATCATGTGATCTTTATTTTTGCCTCTGTTAATATGGTGGATAACGTTTATAGACTTGCGTATGTTAAACCAGCCTTGCATCCCTGGGATGAAGCCTACTTGATCATGATGAATGACTTTTTTGAATGTAAGCTGTAATCTATTGGCTAGGATTTTGTTGAGAATTTTTCCATCTATATTCATGAGTGAGATTGGTCTGAAATTCTCCTTTTTGTTTGGGTCTTTTCTTGGTTTTGGTATCAGGGTGATGTTTGCTTCATAGAATGTGTTGGGGAAGATTCTTTCTTCCTCAATTTTTTGGAATAATTTCTGCAGTACAGGAATAAGCTCTTCCTTGAAGGTTTGATAGAATTCTGGAGTGAAGCCATCTGGACCAGGGCATTTTTTAGTTGGAAGATTTTTTATTGTTTCTTTGATCTCAGTGCTTGAAATTGGTCTGTTCAGGAGCTCTATTTCTTCCTGGCTGAGTCTAGGGAGAGGGTGTGATTCCAAATATTGATCCATTTCCTTCACATTGTCAAATTTCTGGGCATAGAGTTTCTGGTAGTATTCAGAGATGATCTCTTGTATCTCTGTGGGATCATTTGTTATTTCCCCTTTATCATTTCTGATTGAGGTTACTAGAGATTTTACTTTTCTATTCCTCGTTAGTCTGGCCAATGGTTTATCTATTTTATTTATTTTTTCAAAAAACCAACTCCTTGTTTCATTAATTTTCTGAATGATTCTTTTGTTTTCAATTTCATTGATCTCTGATTTGATTTTGGATATTTCTTTTCTTCTACTGAGTTTAGGCTTAGATTGTTCTTCTTTTTCCAATTCCATAAGATCTCTTGTGAGATTGTTGATGTGCTCTCTTTCTGTTTTTCGAATGTAGGCATCTAAAGCGATGAATTTTCCTCTCAAAACTGCTTTTGCAGTATCCCACAGGTTTTGGTAGCTTGTGTCTTCATTGTTGTTATGCTCAAGGAAGTTAATGATTTCCTGTTTTATTTCTTCCTTCACCCATCTGTTATTCAACAGAAGATTGTTTAGTTTCCATGCCTTTGGGTGGGGTCGAGCATTTTTGTTAGAGTTGAGTTCCACCTTTAGTGCCTTATGGTCTGAGAAGATACAAGGTAAAATTTCAATTCTTTTGATTCTGTTGATATTTGTTTTGTGTCCCAGGATATGATGAATTTTGGAGAATGTTCCATGGGGTGATGAGAAAAATGTATATTTTTTATCTTTGGGATGGAGTGTTCTATATGCGTCTATCAAGCACAATTGTTCTGGGGTCTCATTTAAGTCTCTTATATCCTTGTTTAATTTCTGTTTAGAGGATCTGTCCAGCTCTGTAAGAGGAGTGTTAAGGTCCCCTATTATTATGGTATTATCAGAAATCATATTGCTCAGACTGAGTAAGGTCTGTTTCAAGAATCTGGGAGCATTTAAATTAGGTGCATAGATATTTAGAATTGAAATGTCTTCTTGTTGTATTTTTCCCTTGACCAATATAAAGTGACCATCTTTGTCTTTTTTGACTTTAGTTGCTTTAAATCCACATGTATCTGAAAATAAGATTGCAACTCCTCTTTTCTTCTGAATTCCATTTGCCTGAAAAATTGTCTTCCAACCCTTGACTCGGAGCTTGAATTTGTCTTTTGAAGCCAGGTGTGTTTCTTGCAGACAGCAAATGGATGGCTTGTGTTTTTTAATCCAGTCAACCAATCTATGTCTCTTCAGTGGGGAATTCAAGCCATTAACATTTATTGAGATAATTGACAAGTGTGGTAGTATTCTATTCGTCTTATTTTGTGAGAGTCCATTGCTTAGTTTTATCTTTTGCATCAGTGTGGAGGTTTGGTTCTGTCCTTTAATTTCTGAGTTCTTACTTTGCTGCTGATCCATTGTGGTGGTCAGTGTGCAGAACAGGTTGAAGTATTTCCTGTAGAGCTGGTCTTGTTGTGGCGAATTTCCTCAATGTTTGTATATCCGTAAATGATTTGATTTCTCCGTCAATTTTCAAGCTTAGCTTAGCAGGGTACAGAATTCTGGGCTGGAAATTGTTCTGTTTAAGTAGATTAAAGGTAGATGACCATTGTGTTCTTGCTTGGAAAGTTTCATTAGAGAAGTCTGCAGTCAATCTGATGGATTTTCCCCTGTAGGTCAACTGGCGCTTACTCCTGGCAGCTTGCAGAATCTTTTCTTTTGTCTTGACTTTGGACAGGTTCATCACAATGTGTCTTGGAGAAGCTCGGTTAGAGTTGAGGCGACCTGGGGTCCGATAGCCCTCTGAAAGCAGTGTGTCAGAATCTTTGGTGATATTTGGGAAATTTTCTTTTATAATATTCTCTAGTATGGCTTCCATTCCTCTGGGGCATTCTTCTACCCCTTCTGGAATTCCTATAACTCGTATGTTGGAACACTTCATAAAGTCCCATAATTCTGACAGTGAACGTTCTGCTTTCTCTCTCTTCTTTTCTGCCTCTTTTACTATCTGAGTTATCTCAAGAACTTTGTCTTCTACCTCTGAAATTCTTTCTTCTGCATGGTCTAACCTGTTGCTGATACTTTCCATTGCGTCTTTAAGTTCCCTGATTGACTGTTTCATTTCCTTCAGCTCTGCTATATCCTTTTTATATTCTTCATATCGTTCATCTCTTATTTGATTCTGTTTTTGGATTTCCTTTTGGTTATTTTCCACTTTATTAGCAGTTTCCTTCATCGTTTCCATCATTTCTTTCATTGTTTTCAACATGTGTATTCTAAATTCCCTTTCTGTCATTCCTAACATTTCTGTATAGGTGAAATCCTCTGCAGTAGCTACCTCATGGTCCTTTGGCGGGGTTGTTCTGGACTGGTTCTTCATGTTGCCTGGAGTTTTCTGCTGATTCTTCCTCATGGGTGATTTCTTTTATCTGTTTCTTTGCCCTAATTTTCCTTTCACTTCCTCTTGCTCTTTAAGTTCTCGTGCCTGTGGAAGTTGCGGGCGGGTTTAGACCGATTGAACACACGCGACCACTTGCCGGTTTTCCACTGTTTTAGTCCTCCTCTTGGGGTCCAGAAGTCTCTCGCTGACTCCCTGTATCCTCTTAGGGGTGATGATAGGCAGATCCCACCAGCCAGGGATGCCTGGAGTCCTATATCCCCAGACTCACGGTGCCCAGATGCAAGGAAGCTGCTACTCGGCTGCCATCTTGCTCTCTTCAGTGTTTTTATTTATACTGGCCGCAGGGGGCGGCGTCTCAGCCATGCTCACTGCTGTCTTCGCTGCGCCGCTGCGTCTGCCGCTGCCTCCTGCGCCCAGGCCCGGGCTAGGGCGCTGGTCCCATATGCCGGAGGTGGCGGGTTCAAACCCAGCCCTGGCCAAAAATCACAAAAAAAAAAAAAATTTTTTTTTATTGAGGCCTGGCATGGTAGGTCATGCCTATAATCGTAGCACTCAGATAGGCTGAGGTGGGTGAATTAATTGCTTGAGCTGAGAATTTGCGACCAGCCTGAGCAAGAGTGAGATCTCGTCTTTACTAAAAAATAGAAAAGTTAGACAGGCATTATGGCGAGCACCTGTAGTCTCAGCTCAGGCAAGAGGATCACTTGAACCTCTTCAAGGAGTTTGAGGTTGCTGTGAGCTATGATGATGCCACATCACTCTACTCAGGGTGACAGAGTGAGACTCCGTCTCCAAAAAACCATATTTTAATAAATAAGGTAATTGTAGATTTGCATGCAGTTTTAAGAAATAATGTGGAGAGATCACTGGGAAACTTTGTGATTTCCAAATATTATGACCAGGATATTGACATTAATACAAATCCATCAATTTTGTTCAAATTTCCCCAATGTTACTTATGCTCACCTGTATATATTAAGTTCTGTTCCAATATCACAAAGATCCTTCCTGTTCTTTTATAATGACTGCCCCCCCGCTTACCCCTTTCCTTACTCCTAACTTCTCTGCCCTCTATTTCTAAAATTTTGTCCTCTCAAAACTGTTATATAGGCTCGATGCTGGTAGCACGGTGGTTACCGCGCCAGCCACGTACACCAAAGCTGGCGGGTTCGAGCCCGACCCAGGCCAGCTAAACAACAGTGACAACTGCAACAAAAAATTTGCAGGCATTGTGGTGGGCGCCTGTAGTCCCAGCTACTTGGGAGGCTGAGGCAAGAGAA
Source organism: Nycticebus coucang (assembly GCF_027406575.1). Lineage (NCBI taxonomy): Eukaryota > Metazoa > Chordata > Mammalia > Primates > Lorisidae > Nycticebus > Nycticebus coucang. The sequence continues at coordinate 64,463,485 of NC_069793.1, read as the reverse complement.
TCACTTAAGCCCAAGAGTTTGAGGTTGCTGTGAGCTGTGATGTTACAGCTCTCCGCAGGGTGGCAGCTTGAGACTCTATCTCAAAAAAACAAACAAACAAACAAACAAAAAAACCAACTGTTATATAAATGTAGTTATAGAGTATTAACCTTTTGGAATTGGCCTTTTTTTTGCTCAAAATAATTCCCTGGAAAATTGTCCAAGTTGGTGTGTTCATTCCCTTTTATTGCTGACTAGTGTTCCATTGTATGTAAATACCAGAGTTTAATTCACCTGATGAAAAACATACAGGCTGATTTCAGTTTTTAACTCTTACAAATAAAGCTTCTATGAACATTTGCATACAGGTTTTTATATGAGTTTATAAAGGACCTTATTCAGGAGAGTTACCTAGTCAGATGTGAATTTCAGAAAAATTATACTGATTGCTTAGTAGGGGATAAGGTTGAGAGAAACTAGATTAGAGACAGGGAGCTCAGTGAGGAAACTGTTGTAGTAACCCAGGCAAAGGATATTGAGTCTTGAATTAAGTTCTCTGTGGACTAGGATGTGCTTTTCCTTAGAGGCCTTGCCCTTAGAAATCAGATCAGGTTTGCGTAGATGAGAGAGTCAGGGCTGGGGAGCCTGGGCTACAAGGAGGCTTAGGGACAATTGATTCTGGATAGTTCTCATTCAGAGGAGATGCTCTACTCTCCTAGCTGAAAAAGGCATTCTGTAAAGGACTGTGGGAAGAGCCTAGTTCTTAGAATGATAATCCTGACTGCAGGTTGTTTAGCAGATTTTTTGGTTATCTTCTCTTCAAGAAAAGAAGACAAGGGGTCGTTTATCTTTTGTGTTTGAGTGGAAACTTATGTGGGCAGAAAGATAATGAGACACTTTCTCCTAATTCAGGTCTGTTTTGGAGCCCAGAAATATATTCTCTGAGGCCAGGGGAGGTGGCTCATGCCTATAATCCTAGCACTCTGGGAGGCTGAGGTGGGTGGATTGCCTGAGCTCACAGGTTTGAGAATAGCCTTAGCCCAAGTGAGACCCTGTCTCTAAAAAAAAAAAAAAATAATAATAATAGCCAAGTGTTGTGGTGGGTAGGAAGCTGAGGCAAGAGAATCACTTGAGCCCAAGTGTTTGAGGTTGCTGAGAGCTAGGACACCACGGCACTCTATAGAGGGTGACAAAGTGAGATTCTGCCTCAAAAAAAAAGAAAAGAAAAAAGAAAATGAAACAAAAGGAAATGTGTTCTCTGTTAAGCCAGCCAGCAATATGCCTGGGAGGTTTGAGGTTGTCCTCTCATTACTATGGAAACTAGAATCCACATTGTTTTTACCCCAAGCAGTGGTGTGCCTGGTTCCTCAGTGACCAAGACATTTATCACATCACTGTGCTGTTAGAGCTGCTGTGATTGGGATTGATTTTGGGGAGCCAGCCTCATTCCTAACCCAGAAGTCTATAATGTAATCTTAGAGTGCCTACTGATAGGTTAGCCATCTCCGCTGGACACTGTGCAATACCCTCATCTGCGCAAGTCCTTAAATGCTCACCCCAAAACTTCCAGAAAACTTTTCCCAGTAGAAAGCCATTTGCATTGTCTGTAATTATTTTTTGGCCATCTCAGACCCTGATGAATGCTGGCTGTGGTACAAGAATGTTTAGGTCAGGCACCAGGTCAAAGAATTTGGGGAAGCTTTTAAACAAGTGTTGTGTTGATTTAATTCTTCTGGAACTGTCTTGCTTCTTGGCACAGGCCCCTTTAGAATGTAAAGACCTGTGGCAAAGCTGGAAAAGCAAATCTCCAAAGTCTGTACCAAGTATATTGCCCAGCACTGGGCCAGCTTAGATAAGGGAAACACCAGAAAAACCAAAGGCTCCTTTGCTATAGTTGGGAAGATAAGACTTCCAGGTTAAGCAAAGAATACAGAACTGATAAATTAATGACTAGTATTTATATAGGGCTTTACCACTTTTCTTTCTTTCTTTTTTTTTTTTTTGTAGAGACAAGAGTCTCACTTTATGGCCCTCGGTAGACTGCCATGGCCTCACACAGCTCACAGCAACCTCCAACTCCTGGGCTTAAGCGATTCTCTTGTCTCAGCCTCCCAAGTAGCTGGGACTACAGGTGCCTGCCACAACGCCCGGCTATTTTTTGGTTGCAGTTTGGCTGGGGCCGGGTTTGAACCCGCCACCCTCGGTATATGGGGGTCCCCTACCGACTGAGCCACAGGCGTCGCCCCGGCTTTACCACTTTTTGAAAGACTTTACTGGGGTGGCACCTGTGGCTCAAAGGAGTAGGGCGCTGGCTCCATATACTGGAGGTGGCGGGTTTAAACCCAGCCCTGGCCAAAAACTGCAAAAAAAAAAAAAGACTTTACTGATTTTTCAGGTAAGAAAATTAATCCGTAGGAGTAGTGATAGGAAAGTTGGAATTCAAAGACCCACATCTGCCACCTCTGTAATTGCAATTGGTGTGTATATCAGTGGGGATTAGGGGAAAAGATATCCTGGAGGCCAGAGAAGTGTCTTATTTCTTTTCTTTTTAAAAATTTTATTATTAAATCATAGCTGTGTGCATTAATGTGTCTTATTTCTTTAATTCCCTAATGCCTTTGGGTGGGTCAGCTAGTTCAGTCTTAGCAAAAAGCTATTTGAAAATGTTGAGTGTTGAAATGGGTGTTTAAGCATGTAAACACTGACCTGGGGGGCAGATGCTTTTAATTTAGTCTGGAAGATCATATAAATAAAAGGGCAGGCAAATAGGTTATCTAGCAGGAGTCTGAAGCCCTGTGGGAGACTAAGGAATAGGCAGAGGGAGTCAGAACAGTTAGAAGACTTCTGTACTAGAAGCCTGTGTTATTGAGGTCAAGGCCTGCTTGGTGGGATTAACCATCATCTTTGGGAAAGAGGCCTCTTGTGAGATCAAAGTTTGAAGAAAAAATACTGAGAGAAGAAAGAAGGTAGAAATAGGACACAAGGAGTGGCTGAGTGCCCCCTGAGGAGCGGCTAAAGATTTTTCTCTTCCAGCAGGTGATGAGGGCGCATATGCTGTAACAGAAACTTACTCTTTTGCTCTTTTTCTTCCTCCCAGCACAGTGTACCAGGGACTCAGTATTCCTTCTCTAGCAATTTTTAAGCTTCGTTTCTAAGTCCTAATGAAAAAGAAGCCTTTGGCTGGTTTTTATCAGAGGATTGGATACTAAAGAATTTAAGGCAAAGTCATAAAGTTCTATTTTACACTGTTTGGTGAGTGTGCACAACACAGTTTCCTTCCTGTGTTTGCCCTTAACAGACTAAAAGAACATCTAACCCCTTCACCACTGCATCCCAGCCCTTGGTTTATAAGCCTTGGAGAGTAAGAGTTGGTAGTTCTAGGGAGCCCTGTTGTATAGGCTTATCCAGATCTCCCAACCATAGCCTTGCCATAGGATGTGGCCTGGGAAGATAGTATAGCTTCTAATGTGGTTCTACCACACTATCTTTTTTTTTTTTTTTTAATAGTGTTTCTGCACCCATTATAGGGCAGCAAAAAAAAAAAAAAAAAAAAAAGTGATTACACTGAGGTATAGGTGCTTGTGGTAGTATTGATTGGAAAGAAGTAAGAAGGAGGGAATCTTCCTGGAGTGTTGGAAATAGTCTAAGTCTTGATTTCAGTGGTAGTTGCATGGATATGTACATGTGTGTATAAATTAATTGATCTGTGTTTATGCACTTTGCTATTAAAAAAAAAAACAACCAAAAACCCATGCCTAGGCCCTACCCAGAGAGATACTGATTTAATCAGTCTGGGGTAGAGCCTGGACCTCAGCAATTTAAGAGCTCTTAGGTAAGTCTTAACATGCAGCTGGAGTTGAGAATGACTGCTCTATGCAGAATGGCTAAAGAGGAAAAAACTTGGTGCATAAAGAAGGATCACAGAAAGCAGAAGCAGTTGCTAGAAATGAGATTAGCAAGATAGCAGGTGTCATATCTCTTGTCCCTGTAAGCCACATTAAGAAATTTAGACTTGGCTCTGTAGCTCAGCGGCTAGGGTGCCAGCCACATACACTGGAGCTGGCAAGTTCGAATCCAGCCTGGGCCTGCCAAACAACAATGACAACCACAACAAAAAAAAGCCGGGCATTGTGGCAGGTGCCTGTAATCCTAGCTACTTGGGAGGCTGAGGCAAGAGACTCACTGAAACCCAAGAGTTTGAGGTTGCTGTGAGCTGTGATACTACAGCACTCTACTGAGGGCAACATAGTGAGACTCTGTCTCAAAAAAAAGAAAGAACGAAATTCAGACTTTATCTTAAGAATAATGAGAAACTTTTAAAGGTTACAAGCAGGATGTAGGATGGATATTCAGCTGGTGTGCGCTAGCACTACCTTTAGCTAGTTAATCCTGCTGGTTGGTCATTAAATATTTAGAATATCTCCTCTGGTAGTGACATGCTATGTGAAGAACAAGATTTGGAATAGTTAAGGAATATTGAAATAGGATTGGTGATTGATTAAATGTGGTGAGTGAGATGTCAAGATTTCTGACATAAGCAACCGGAAGAGTAGGAAGTTTGGGGGAAATATAATGAGTTTAGAATGGGAAATTACTAGTTCAGGTGCCTGAGAGATAGCATGTGATGATGTCTGGTGGGTAGATGGATTCTGTAGGTCTCTGTGACTTGACCTAGAAACAAAATTTTGGGAGTTGGTAATAGCTGTTGCTTCTGAACTCCTACCTACTGTTGAGAGGAACTTGGTCCTCTTCTTGATTATTAGTTCATGATGTTCTGACAGGTGCAGGAATATCTCTCAGATAGGTTGAGGTTTACCCAATCCTGTGATCTGACTTCTCTTTCTTCTGTGGCTAGGCCTGCTATGTGCCTCAACTGAAATGTTATATTTCACAGGAGACCTTTTTTGCTAACTCTGGGTCCTGAACCGGTTCCCTTTTTTAGCCTTTACATTTCTGAACATCCTTCACTTGTGGCCCCTCTATTCCCATTCGTGGTCCGTGGCAGAATCTGAAAGCCTTCCAGGACTAGTGCTCTCAAGTCTTAGTCTTTTGATATCTTTCTGAGGGTCAGGGTGAGTTCTAATCCCATTTGCCATTTATGGCTAGGGGATGGGACGTGAAGGGGAAGAAATTATTCTTACTGATGAGGCCCCTGCTGGTAAAACTAGGCAATTCCCAGATTCCTTTTAGTTTCCAGAAAATGCTGAGGAACAGTCAGACCAGTGCCCTTCTTGGCCCTTTATCTGTGCCTTCTTCCTTGACTACTGTTTCTCTCACTTTTTTCCCTTTGGGTTTCTGTCTCACGTTAGATAAGCCATTGCCAGGCTAAACTACAGTGGCTCTGCTTTTTATGCCTACAGATATCTATGTTCTTGGGGAATGAATTGCTATTTAGTGATGAGGAACTGAAAGTGGCTGAGAGAAAAGAGGTATTAAGTAGACAGTAGATATTGGTGGTGGGAATTGGTGGGTTGTACTTGAGAATGCCTTTGCCTTTTGGGGCAATACAGTGTGTTATTAATTCATGCATGCATTTATTCATTCAGCCAGCATTTATTGATTTCATACTTGACAGTACATGTTAGAGATAGTGCCATAATGGGCCATAAGGGATAGAGTGAGTCACACTTGGTCCTTGCTCTTTTCCGGACATGGCATGTGAACAACTGAGAACATGAAAATTTATATAACACAGCTATGTGCAAAGTGCTTTGGAGCATAGAACAGTGAACAGTGAATGACTAGCTCTGCCTGGGAAAAGGTAAGGAGACAAAGAAGTAAAAATCATTAATTTTATTGCATTGTATCCTGCAGTATATGCCTTTTAGTATTCTGTGTGATGAAATAGTAGGCATAAGCACTTCTGCTGTATATAGATGTTTGATGACTATCTCAAGGAGAAACACCTGTACAATTTAGTTGTAAGCTGAACTACCTCCTTTTTTCAGGCAGCATTATTTTTACTTGAAAAAACAATGGACAGATACACTGTGGTTATTTGGTATTTGGCAGACATTTTCTTGAAGATTGAATGAAATGAGTGTTCTACTTTAATGAAAACAACTGGTAGTATTTGTTGCCAAGGATAAAATCCCAGCTTTTAAACGAAAATTAGATTTTAGAAAACTTGTATCTCTTACTGTGAAATTGACAGCTTTCCTGGATTGAAAGCTTTTCTGTTGAAATTGGTGGTGGTATTAATAATTATGATAAATTTGATATTGTATAAATGAAATGTATCAAAACATTTGGAAGCTCTGTGTAACTTAGTGAAATAGTAATCTCCAAATGACTTGTGCATCATATTACAGAATCATGTAGCCATTCAAAGTACAAAGTAGACCAATGGATTTTAATGTTACAGAGTACAAAAAGTTCATATAATTTTAGATTTCACATTGCAATTAACCTTTAAGAAACCTATCACTTGTTGAGTTTGTATGTGATATCAGAGAATATCCACAGTTATCAAAAGGCTATTAAAATAAGCCTGGCTTACCCAGCTATGCATTGATGTTTTGATCTTCAGTCAAAACAGCATATCACAACAGATTAAATGTGTAAATAGCTATAAGATTATAGCTGTCTTCTTTTTTTTTTTTTGAGACAAAGTTTCAAGCTGTAGCCCTGGGTAGAGTGCTGTAGCATCACAGTTCACAGCAACCTCAAATTTTGGGGCTTAAGCGATTCTCTTGCCTCAGCCTCCCAAATAGCTGGGACTACAGGCGCCCACCACAGCGCCCGGCTAGTTTTTTGTTGTTGTTGTTACAGTTGCATTTTTGTTTTTTTAGCGGGCCAGGGTCAGGTAGAACCCGCCACCTTCGGTGTATGTGGCTGGCGCCCTGCTGACTGAGCTATGGGCACTGCCAGCTGTCTTCTATTGAGCCAGACATGAAAAAGATTTGCAAAAATGTAAAACAATCCCACTCTTTTAATGATATTTTTCAGAAAACTATTTTTCATAAAACATATTATTTACATTATGTAAATAATGTAAGTTATAATTGTTCGAAATAATAGTTATTTGAGAGTTATTATTGTTCCAAAATGAATTAATAGCTAAATATAAAAATTTGTGTTTTAGGGCAGTGCCCGTAGCTCATGGGTAGGGTGCCAGCTACATACACCAAAGCTGGAGGGTTCAACCTGGCCTGGGTCAGCTAAAACAACAATGACAACTGCAACAAAAAAAACAGCTGGGTGTTGTGGCAGGCACCTGTAGTCCCTTGAGAGGCTGAGGCAAGAGAATCACTTAAGCCCAATTTGAGGTTGCTGTGAGCTGAGATGCCACAGCACTCTACCCAGAACGACAGCTTGAGATTCTGTCTAAAAAAAAAAAGAAAAATATGTTTTAATTTCTAATATGGTAAATATCAAATAATTCTTTAGAATTTAAAAATTTTAAATATATGAAGGGGCCCTGAGACCAAAAATTTAAAAACCTGTGTGTATACTATTGCCTTTGCCTAGAATTCTTCTCTTTTTTTCTCTAGAGAAATTCTACACATAGTTGTGGATAACTATTTACTAAATAAGTATTTATTAAAAAAAATTTTAGTGAACATCTTGTCAAAAACTTGGCTCTTTTTTGCGGGGTGCATGGTCCCAAACCCTTAGAGATCACGGTCTGGTAGGGAAGACACGTTAAGCAGAAAATTGCAAAAAAGTATGATAAATGTTACCATTGATAGCATATAAATGTTGTGGGAGTACAGGCTATTGTCAGAGTCTTGCAAAGAGCCACTTGTCCACTCACCTAGAACATATGACCAGTCAGTTTGATTGGATTGTACCTCCTATATCTGATTCTTCATAATCTGACAGGGAAAGCGGCTGAAGTTAGCAGAAAATGGGAACTGCTCGCTTGCAGCTTTGAGAGCAAAGAAGGATGCTACAAATTTATTGCATGTCAGCTTTCTGCTAGGCCCTACACTAGGTGTTTTACTTAAACGCAGTTTTACTTAATTCTCACAAAAACCCTATGCAGCAGGCCGTCATCCTCATTTTGCAGATGAGAAATTGGAGGCTCAGAGAAGAAGTTAAATACCTTATGCAATATCATATGGTTTTGTGAAGATGAGATTTTTTTTTTTGAGAGACAGAATCTTACTTTATTACCCTTGGTAGAGTGCGATGACATCACAGCTCACAGCAACCTCCAACTCCTGGGTTTAGGCGATTCTCTTGCCTCAGCCTCCCCAGTAGTGGGACTACAGGCACCTGCCACAATGCCCGGCTTTTTTTTGTTGTTGCAGTGTTGGCCAGGGCTGGGTTTGAACCCACCACCATCTGTATAAGGGGCCGGCGCCCTGCTCCCTGAGCCACAGGCGCTGCCCTGAAGATGAGATTTTTGACGTATGTGTTTTGACTCTTAAGGATAGGACTCTTTCATTACAATAAGAATGTGTTGCTAAATGGGTGGACCTTCTAAGCTAGTTGTAGATGGCTGTGGGAAATCTTGCCAAACTGGAATGTTTAAGAAAAAGGTAGGAAAGGTCTTAGGAAGGATGGAGATACAGGAAATGCTTGGTTGACGGAGTTATCTGGGAATTTTGGCTGACATGGATTCTCTGAATAGGATTCTGTGGTCATATGAGAATCAACCTTTTGTATTTCCTTATCCTCAGTCCCTTTAATCTTTGCTCTATACCAGATGGTGCCAGCTGCAAAGGTCACCTGTCAGTGTGATTAGGTTATAAACCAGACCCTGGTGTTTGAAGCCCAAACTTCTTGGCTCTGCTGTCGGCCTTTGGAAAAGGTGCAGGCCAACCAGCCCTCTGTCCCCCTCCCACCCCCAATCTAACTTTGCAGGGCAAATGCAGAAGAACGTAAAACCTTAGGTATATTTCTCTTGTATGCATCTTCTTCATCTTACTGTTTTCTGTTTTGTTCATAAAAAGCCATTGCTTCAGTATGGTTCTGAACAATATTACCATCTGTGACTTTCAAAAGATGAAACCAACTCAAAGTTATCTGGTTACCGTAGCAAAAAGGCATTATGGCAAAGTGTTGGCCCAGGAGTCATGAGATCTGGGCTCTGCTGTGGCTCTTCAGCTGCATTTGACTTTAGGTACATTTTTAAACATTTGTGAGTGTCAATATTTAACATACTTTTAATGAATCACATCTTGGATGCTCAAAAATACTAAATTTATTCCCTTCCCACATTTTGAAAAGGATTGTGTGAGATATCCTTTCCTGTCACTGGTAGGCAGATAAGTAAATGATTTAATAGAGTACCTTCTGAAAAGTGTCACAACCACAGCCTCTTTACCCTGGCCTTGCTTTCTCTCCTGTGACAGCTTCTTCCATTCCTAGGAAGTCCAGGTCCTCTTCTTGTCATCTTTGGAGGTGATCTAAAGAGTATTTGCCCAGGAAGTAGTTGTCGAGGTCCACATTAAAAGGGAAGAGGAATTTTGGCTTCTAGGAATTGGAAGAAATACTAGAAACTCTAGAAAAATACCTTTTTCAAATTGTGACCTTGAGGCCTGGAGAAGAGTAATTACTTTCCTAGAGTCATCTGGTAGAGTCAAGCCTAGATTTCAGAAAGGCTCTTTCTGCTCTGTGCATCAGTCAGGGTAGGTGTGTTCTAGGTTTGTAAGAGAGGATTAAGTGTCGTGGAAAGAGCTAAGGTGGCCTAGATTCTTGTGCTGGTTTTATTGCTGCAAGGCAATGTGATGATGGGCAGAGGAAGCTGCACCTTACACTTCTTGAAGGTATTGTATCAGATGAAGTCAGGACCTCTAGATATCTAATAGCTGTTTACTGGATATAACTGTCTATGCCAAGACACAAGGTGTGAGAGATTTCCCCAGTTAGTCTGTGGCTGACCTTATATGTACCAGCAATGACAAAGTGAACTAAAAGGAAAACTACACCTAATTTTGGCACTGGGACTATTGGCTGTTGTCTTGTTTCCAGAAAGATTATATTAATTTACATTTGTTTATTTGACTGATTAAAAATAACTCATTTGAGTATATGTTTGATTTACTAGTTGGTGTAAACTTTTCTTCTCTCTTTATTAGCTATTTGTATTTTCTCTCATTTGTGAGTTACCTGTTTATGTTCTTGTCTAGATCCCAATGTTTTCTTAGTCCTGTGCTGGGCTAGAGTTCCTGCTAGGGAACTATTAGGATGATAAACATTGTCCCTGTATGGGAGACCTCAGCAAATTCTTGGGGAGACAGTTAAAGACCAGATGAAACATTTCCCTCGGAGTACAAGTAGCTTATTTGCGGAATCAAATGCTAGAATCTAAGGACTGTGCCAGGTGGGCGATAGAGGCTGTGTGGGGACAGCTGTAAGTGATGTCTCTTGCTTTTCTTATACAGAGTTTTGCCGGATTGACAAGCCCCTGTGTCACAGTGAGGATGAGAAGCTCAGCTTTGAGGCAGTCCGCAACATCCACAAGCTGATGGATGATGATGCCAATGGTGATGTGGATGTGGAAGAAAGTGATGAGGTGAGCTCTCTCATCATACTGTGGCTTTCTTCTCTTCCTGTGTCAAACAGTCCCTGAAAGCTGCCTAGACACACTGCTAACTATGGAAAAATATTCTCTGCTGGCTTGTTGTCTAGGAACTCATCACCCTCACAGGAGATGGCTCTCCGCAGAGAAGCCTCTAGGAGTCAGCCTGTCAGAATGCAGGCTTTATGCCTGTGTCTGGGTCTAGGCCGGCCCAGAAGGATTTAGAACAATGAGGACCTTTGCAGAAAGGAGAAGCTATGAAATGAAGAACATTCGACACAAGAGAATAATATTTATTAAGTATCTATTATGTGTATGCTATGCACTATAAGTATCTATTATGGAAATGGGGCCGTAAATAAGATAGGTACGATCTGTTCTCCTCTAACTTACAGTTTGGTGAAGAAACTCTAGTTTGGAGAAGAGGAGACACAGGTTGTACTACATATAATTTCCAAATGCGTAAGAAGTGGACAAATCAGACTTAAATAATAATGATAGTAACAATGAAAAACACAGTACTGGCTGTCATTTATTCTATTTTAGACACGTGTTAAGCTCCTTGTAGAGTTGCTCTTTTAACTTTAACAGGCTTACAAAGTTGGTGTTATTACCAGGGAGCGGAGCCTTGGAAATGTTAAGCATTTTATTCAAGGACACACTGGCTGTGAGCTCAGATTGATTTCAAATCCCATGCTCTTAACTTAAGTACTGCTGTGTATTCTAAGGTCGGAACCAGGACCAATATGGGGAAAGCAAGAAAACTAGATATATTCTTCTAAAATAAAGAATTGACTGACAGTCAGAGCTATCTTGTCACAGAATGGGCTTCTTTGGTACTTAATCGAACTTCCTAGCACTGAAGATGGCAAGTAGAACACAGAATTCCACTATTGCTCAGCAAAGGGGGGTCTTCTGTTAGGATGAACCGGACATTGTTCAAGGAATTTGAAGGATGAGAAAACTAGACTTCCTAGAGGAAAAGTAGAATTTGGTTAGATTGAAAGGGGTAGGACTATCAGAGTAGTGGAGAATCAGTATGAGCAAAGCTGAAGAGGTAGTAAGAAGCCTAGTGGGTTGGTTCAGTTAGACAGAGGGCTGTGGCAGAAAACCACAGAGCAAATTTTAGAAAGGAAAGTGGGGCTTAGATAACAAGAAATATGTGTATTTGTTGAACCAGGCAATTGTAGGTTCTTAAGCAAGGACAACATCATGATGAAAGTATGTGAAATTTTGGCAACATCCAGAAGTTTCAGGGGTCAAAATTTTATTTGTCTATGCTGAGAATAGAGCCGCATTGCTCATGGTGAATGAGGCTTTCAGGTGTCCTGATAATTGTCCTAGGGCTTAACCACAAAACTGGGGCATGGACGGAGAAGGTAATATAGTTCCAGATCTATTAATTCCTGGATATCTTTGTTATCTGCTCCTCCTTTTTTTCACAGTCTGCTGAATTGCTTTGTTAATGAGGGGAGGAAGAAAATGTTTCTTTTAGAGGCATGCTACCACAACAGAAAGCTCATCAGCACAAACTGTTCCAAAATAACACAAAAGCTATCAACCTACTCTTCTTTGTGGCAGTGGTGAACTGTTCTTTTTCTGCATAGCTTTTGCCCTGCCTCTGTTTCCACTGCTCTTTCTGCATTTACAGGCCTTTGGTGGCTAGAAAGGACTGCTAGTCTGTGTTTTCATGATCATTTAACAACCTACTGTCCTTCAGAGAGAACATTGCAAATTTTGTGTGTTTAAGTCATTATAAACATAAATGAGATAGCCTTGGAGTTCAGGATCTAGCTAGAAAGTTGGATAGATAGCTCAAGGCTTATTGGGTAATGGATGGTGAGGCAGCAGGGATGAGAGCCTGGTTTTGTTGGCCATCAAGCACTGGAGACTTTTTTTTTTTTAGCACTGGAGACTTTTATGACCCATCTAAAAACATTGTTCATTACTCAAGAACCTTAGTAGAAGTCTGAAGGGGTACTCTATTAAGGATTTTAATTTAGCCTCATATTGGTAACTTTTTCACATAACTTAACTGAACCTCAGTGCTAGATCTTTTAAAGTTTTTGCTATTTTTGAAGTAAGTCTTCTTACAAATTGTTGTGATGAGTGTTCACTTTCTTGTATGAATCAAAGCATGCTACAGGGCCTCTAGGTACTGTTCCCCCAGTACCTAGATGACTATGTGCATTGTGATAGCTTCTTATAGTTCTCCTGTCCCTTCTTTGATTCATTCTCATTTCTAATTTCTGTATCAACTCTGTTGTGAGCTATTAAATTAGACTTATGGTAAACTAAGACTCAGTAGGCACTTTATAGAAAAACAGAAAATCATTTGCGTGTGTGTGTGTCAGCTCATCTGGTTGCTCTGGTGTCATCTTTGCTTTTTTTTTTTTTGTTGTTGTTGTTGTTGAGACAGAGCCTCAAGCTGTCACCCTGGGTAGAGTGATGTGACATCACAGCTCACAGCAACCTCCAACTCCTGGACTTAAGCAATTCTCTTGCCTCAGCCTCCCAAGTCTGGGACTACAGGCACCCGGCACAACGCCTGGCTATTTTTTGGTTGTAGTTGTCATTGTTTGACAGGCCCGGGCTGGATTCGAACCCGCCAGCTCTGTTGTATGTGGCTGGTGCCTTAGCCGCTTGAGCTACAGGCGCCTAGCCCATCTTTGCTTGCTTTTGTTATGGGTGGCAGAGGCTGTGTATTGTGGATCTCTCAGATGAGCAAAGTTGGCAGGGAATTCTAATAGGTTGGCAGTATGAGAGTTTAGGACCTGTGTTCTTTTCAAACTTCTGGTTGGGACATTGCCTATGCGCAAAGGATTTCATGTGTTGAATGGGTCTGTCAGATTGTCAGCACTGTCTAAGGTGGGCAGACAAGGGCTTATCTAAAACCACTGTCCCCTGATAGTACTAAACACTTTCAGAGCAGTGTTATTTTCTTTTTCGGAGCCTACATAGAAAACTAGGGCATTTATTCAACCATTAAGCAAATTCTTACTGAATAATAGCGATTCCACAATAACTAAAACAGGTAAGATCCTTGCTGTTATGGAGCTTGCATCCTAGTGATCTATATGTGCAAGTGATTATGTAATAAGAAAACAATGACATTAGACACAACTCTGATCAGATTATGGTAGTTTAGTGGCTTCTCCTTTGGTTTTTCTCAGGATAAAATGGGTAATGATTCCTACCCCGCAGAGTTATTGTCGGGATTAAGTAAGAAAAGTATTGTTAAAAGTTCTCAATACAGGGTGGCGCCTGTGGCTCAGTGAGTAGGGCGCCGGCCCCATATGCCAAGGGTGGCGGGTTCAAACCCAGCCCCGGCCAAACTGCAACAACGACAAAAAAAAATAGCCGGGCGTTGTGGCAGGTGCCTGTAGTCCCAGCTGCTCGGGAGGCTGAGGCAAGAGAATCACGTAAGCCCAAGAGTTAGAGGTTGCTGTGAGCCGTGTGACACCACGGCACTCTACCCGAGAGCGGTACAGTGAGACTCTGTCTCTACAAAAAAAAAAAAAAAAAGTTCTCAATACAAATAAAGAACTCTTAGATTTGACAATAGAAAACAAGAAACTCCATAAAAAATTGGGTTGTATTGAATGACTGACCCATATCTTTATAGCAGCATGGTACCAGGCTGAGATGGGAGTCCTGAGCAAGGGTCTGCACATTTTGGGGCGAGGGATAGGTAGGTGGCAGTATGAGCACAGGAAGCTGCATGATCTACGCGGGATTTTGGTATGGTGTCTGGTGTAGAAGTATAGCACAGGGTGAAGAGATTATGCTCTGGAATCAACAGACCTGACTCTGCCTTTTTCCATGTATCTTCCTTTAACAGGTATCTGCCTTTTACCATATATCAGCTGTGGAAACTTGGAGAATTTATAGAATCTCTTTCTGCTTCAGTTTCTTCATTAGAAATTGGAATAATAGGGCTGGGTGGGGTGCCTCCCGCCTATAATTTTAACACTGTGGATGACCAAGGTGGGTGGATTGCTTGAGCTCACCAGTTCGAAACCAGCCTGAGCAAGAGTGAGATCCCATCTCTAAAAAATAGCCGGGTGTTGTAGCAAGCACCTGAATCCCAGCTATTTGGGAGGCTGAGGCAAAAGGATCACTTGAGCCTAGGAGTTTGAGGTTGCTGTGAACGGTGACGTCACAGCACTCTACCCAGGATGACAAAGTGAAACTCCGTCTCAAAAAAAAAAAAATGGGCGGCACCTATGGCTCAGTGGGTAGGACACCGGCCCCATATACTGAGGGTGGCGGGTTTGAACCCAGCCTGGCCAAACTGCAACAAAAAAATAGCCACGCACTGTGGCAGGTGCCTGTAATCCCAGCTACTCAGGAGGCTGAAGCAAGAACACCTAAGCCCAAGAGCTGGAGGTTGCTGTGAGCTGTGACGCCACAGCACTCTACTGAGGGCAACAAAGTGAGACTCTGTCTTGAAAAAGAAAAAGAAATTGGAGTAATAATAATAGTAGTTACCTCATAAAATTGTTGTAAAGATTAAGTGGATAATACATATAAAGCTCTTAGTACAATGCTTGGCACATAGAAGAAGCTTGGTAAAAGTTACTTTTTATAGTTATTATTATTTACTTATTGTTACCATCACAAAGAACATAGATTTTGATACAAAACTTGGCTTTGCCATTTATTGGCTGTGTGACCTCAGGCAAGTAACTTTACCTCACTGAGTCTTGAATTTTTTCCAACGATTTGAGGAGGGATGTTGTAAGAATTTTATGTGTGCAAAGCCCCAAGCACAATGTCTGGCTCATGATAGGTGCTCAATTCATAATTCATGTTTTTTTTCCTCCCTAAGCATGAGGGTAGTAAGAGCTGAGCTGCACAGCAAAATCCAAATCAGCTCTCTCATCATCCCATGGCACCACAGCATTCAGCTATGGGCATCTGCCCCAGCAGTGTGGGTGACTTGACTAGGCCCAGGATACTGCAGAAGGTAGTGCTGCCTTTGCCTGAGTGATTAATATTAAGGGAGAGAGGCATGATAGAGCAGGTTTTCTAGGGACTACAGCTTTCTGGCAGCTCACCTAGCTTTCTGCCTATGCCTGTGTAATTTAAGAAAGGTGAAGGTCAGGGTGGGCGGCAGCCCCATATACCAAGGGTAGAGGGTTCGAACCAGGCCTCACCCAAATAGCAACAAAAAAATAGCTGAGCATTGTGGCGGGCACCTGTAGTCCCAGCTACTCGGGAGGCTGAGGCAAGAGAATCGCCTAAGCCCAGGAGTTGGAGGTTGCTGTGAGATGTGACACCATGGCACTCTACTGAGGGCAATAAAGTGAGACTCTGTCTCTAAAAAAAAAAAAAAAAAAGGAAAGGTCAGGGTGAGGACTTATTATTTTTTCTGACCCATATGGAAGGTAGAGGATTTTGAATAATAAATCTATGTTATAGCATTACTGTGTTAACAGAAAAAGCCCCAAACTCTGTAAAATAATTAAAAAATGTTTATTTTCAGACCAGGCGCAGTGGCTCACACCTGTAATCCTAGAATTCTGGGAGGCTGAGACAGGTGGATTGCTTGAGCTCAGGAGTTCCAGACCAGACCAGCCTGAGCCAGAGTGACATCTTGTCTCTAAAAAAATAGCTGAATGTTGTGGTGGGACTACAGTCCCCTAAGCTACTCGGAGGCAAGAGAATCACTTGAGCCCAAGAGTTTGAGGTTGCTTGAGCTATGGTGCCACAGCACTCTACTGAGGGGGACAAAATAAGACTCTATCTCAAAAAAAAAAAAAAAAAGACGTTTATTGTGAGCTGAATGTGACAGGTCTGGAGCACATGCCCTCAAAGAGGCCCTGAGAAAATGTGCCTGTGATAGCTGGGTTGTAGTTTGGTTTTATATGTTCATGGAGATAACAAGTACATGTAAAACTCTAAGACTAAGTCAATAGATGGACATGTGGAGGGCCTATGTTGGTTTACATTCTGAAAAGGTGGGACATCTCAAAATATGTGTTGGGGCAGGGTGGGGGGATGGCTTGTAAGTTATAGTGGGTTTAAAGACTCTTTGATTTGTAATTGGTTAAAGAATTGAAACTGTCTGAAGGCTTGGAATATTTTAACCTAAGATTGTCAGTTAAGCAGAGAACATTTATGGGAAACTTAAGCAATCTGTTGAAAAAGTTGAGGGCCCACAGGCGTGGTTTAAGCTATGTCGTGTATAGTCTTAGGCCTGTTAATGAGTTACAAAGGATATCTCCAAGATGGGAAGGGAGCATGGGGAGGCATATCTAAACCTCTCTTCTCATGGCCAGCAACTCGGCTTTAGGGTATTTTGGGGATTTCCTTGGCCCAAGGGAGGGTCCATTCAGTTAGCTAGGGGACTTAACATTTTATTTTAGTTCACAGTTGTCATGAGCCCTGCTTGGACTTTAGCAGGGTATAAACAGACCTGTTTTCTATGTTTTTCATTGTCTCACTCAGAGGACTGGGAGGTAGGGATAATTTAGGAAATTGGCACCAGGTAGAATAAGGGCTAAGGCAGGTCCACTTGCAATAGCTAAGGAGCTGTGGGAATATAGACTTGATAGGAAGTAGTATATAGGGAAAGAAGAGGAAGCCAGTGCTGTGGCTAGCATGGACTAGTTTGGGTGAAGATAATTTCTTTCCTGTGCCTAGCACGCCATCTCTTCAAATCTGGCTTTATCCTTTCTTAATTTTCTAGACATACCTCCCACCACTGGTGTGCCTCCACTCCTCTTTGTCTCATAAACATTCTGTGTTTATTTCCAGTCCCCTTTCTTTGCTTACATAGTTCTCTTTACCTGGAGTTAACCCCCCCATATCCCTCCCCTCACTCCCTGGCCCTATCAGAGTCAGGATTAATTGAATGTGCCTTTGTATTCAGTATTAATTGAATGTGCCAGCCTCACTTTTTGTGATCCTTTCCTGACTTTCCCACCCCTGCCGATCTCCCTCATTTCAGTACTAACTCCCATAACACATTGTCTCTTTAATTTAGCATTACTTAGAAATTGTCCTGCTTTGTGCCTTGACTTTGATTGTCTTGTTTTGTCTGTAAATTTGTCTTTCTTCACTAATACTGGCATTACTAAAGTACAACTCATCAGTTTATTCCTACCTTGTAAAGGGAATGTGGTGGAAAGGGACCGTCTCTATCATCTGTCAAGCCCTAGCCTAGCTGATTACATACACAATTTAATCCACAACCTCTCTTTGAGCTGTTATTAACTCCATTTTAGAGATGATAAAACTATAAATGAGTGGCATGCTTTTTCTAACTTACTTAATGTAAAGCCTAATTTGTCCTTCAGTGCTCTCACTGTTACACTGCATTCTCTTACTCTATGTTATAGCCGTTGTAAACTTGCTTTTCATACCCTACCCCTGTGCCCATGCACCACATAAATTCTTAATTTGGCATCTCTCTGCCTCCCATTTTTCTATAAAAATCATTTGTCCACCAAGGCCTAGATCACAGTTTCTCAACCTCAGCATTGTTGATAATTTGTTGTGGGAGCTTTCCTGTACACTGTGGGATGTTTAGTGGTATCCCTCACATCTGTACACTGTGTGCCCCCTCTGGTTGTGACAGCCAAAAATTTTGCCAGTTATACTTGTCAGTTGTCTTGGGAGACAATATTTCTCCCAGTTGAGAACTACTGGCATAGATTAAATGTTTCCTCCAAGAAATCTTATTTGTTCCCTTACGGTGGGAAGCAATTCTTCTTCTTTCACGTTGGAGAGTACTTGGCATCAACCTCACGTTTGGCATGTTCCTCTGTATTGTAATTGTCCATCCTTATCTGTCCTACTAGATGGTAAGTGCCTCTAGGGGGCAGGAACCAGCTTATACTTGTCACTGTTTCTCCCATTGTGTTTGGTGGGAGGCCTTACATATAAAGGTAACTGAGTTGATTTTTTTTTTTTTTTAATTTTTAATTTGAAAGCAAAGATTCTATCTTATCGTTGTGTGCTCTTTAAATTGTTTTTCTAGGTTCAGAGCAAGAGTACAGAGTTGCTGGTCAGTAGCATGTGGGCCAGGGTGGTTTGCCCTAGTGAGCTACCCATCAGGATAGAGGCAGAGTCGGTGTGGAGTTGTTTTTCTGGAGTTGCTAGGATCTGGGCTTCAGGCATGTTAGTATATGACCTATGTGTCTGATCTCCTTTGTGGCAGTCTTCCTTACCCTTCTACCCCATGTTATGATTCATGTGCAGAATCTAGATGGAGGTAAGATCGCTAGGGAAAATGATAGGAAAACATAGGGAAAAACACGTACTAAAGGGGCACAGGTGAAGAAAGGAAATGAAGAAGACAAGGAGAATACTGCAAAGTTGTATAGTTGAGCAAAAGTATACATACACTTTTGGAGTAAGAAAGATAATTGTTTAAGGTGTTCTTTTGCCAATTATTACTTAAACTCTATGAGCTTTGATTTTCACTCTGTCAGATGAGGACAGTAATTCCTACCTTGATGAATTATGGCAAAGATGTGTATAAAGTGCCTAGCCAGTAGTCTAGCTTATAGTGGAATTATTACTAGTATTTCTGCTGCTATTATCATTTTTTGTGGGTTTTTTTATTATTAAATCATAGCTGTGTACATTAATGTGATCATGGGGGCACCATACACTGGTTTTATAGACCATTTGACATATTTTCATCACACTGGTTAACATAGCCTTCCTGTCTTTTCTTAGTTATTATGTTAAGATATTTATATTCTACGTTTAGTAAGTTTCACATGTACCCTTGTAAGATGCACTGTAGGTGTGATCCCACCGTTCACCCTCCCTCTACCCAGCCTCCCCCCTCCCTCCACACTCTCTCCCCCTTCCCCATATTCTTAGGTTATAACTGGGTTCTAGCTTTCATATGAAAAGTTATTTCATTTATAACTTTCATAAATTAGTTTCATAGTAGGGCTGAGTACATTGGATACTTTTTCTTCCATTCTTGAGATACTTTACTAAGAAGAATATGTTCCAGCTCCATCCATGTAAACATGAAAGAGGTAAAGTCTCCATCTTTCTTTAAGGCTGCATAATATTCCATGGTGTACATATACCACAGTTTATTAATCCATTCGTGGATCGATGGGCACTTGGGCTTTTTCCATGACTTAGCAATTATGAATTGGGCTGCAATAAACATTCTGGTACAAATATCTTTGTTATAATGTGATTTTTGGTCTTTTGGGTATATACCTAGTGGAGGAATTATAGGATTGAATGGCAGGTCTATTTTTAGATCTCTAAGTGTTCTCCAAACATCTTTCCAAAAGGAATGTATTAATTTGCATTCCCACCAGCAGTGTAGAAGTGTTCCCTTTTCTCCACATCCACGCCAATATCTCTGGTCTTGGAATTTTGTGATACAGGTTAATCTTACTGGAGTTAGATGATATCTCAAAGTAGTTTTTTTTTTTTTTTTTTTGTAGAGACAGAGTCTCACTGTACCGCCCTTGGGTAGAGTGCCGTGGTGTCACACGGCTCACAGCAACCTCTAACTCTTGGGCTTACGCGATTCTCTTGCCTCAGCCTCCCAAGCAGCTGGGACTACAGGCGCCCCCCACAACGCTATCTTTTTGTTGCAGTTTGGCCGGGGCTGGGTTTGAACCCGCCACCCTCGGCATATGGGGCCGGCGCCCTACTCACTGAGCCACAGGCGCCGCCCTCAAAGTAGTTTTGATTTGCATGTTTAAGGATGATGAGCATTTTTTCATATGTCTGTAGGCCGTGTGCCTGTCTTCTTCAGAGAAGTTTCTCTTCAAGTCCCTTGCCCAGCCTGAGATGGGATCACTTGTTCTTTTCTTGCTAATACATTTGAGTTCTCTGTGGATTTAGTTATTAAACCTTTGTCGGAGACATAATCTGCAAATATCTTCTCCCATTCTGAGGGCTGTCTGCTTGCTTTGCTTACTGTGTTCTTGACTGTGTAGAAGCTTTTTAGTTTGATCAGGTCTCAGTGGTGTATTTTTGAAGCTGCTTCAATTGCCCCGGGGGGTGGTGGTGGTGGTGTCCTACTCATAAAATATTCGCCCAGACCGATTTCTTCAAGAATTTTCAGTGCACTTTCTTCTAGTATTTTTATAGTTTCATGTCTTAAGTTTAAATCTTTAATCCAAGGGCGGCCCTTGTGGCTCAAAGAGTGGAGCGCCGGCCCTATGTGTCAGAGGTGGTGGGTTCAAACCCAGCCTTGGCCAAAACTAAAAAAAAAAATCTTTAATCCAGTGAGAGTCTATCTTAGTTAATGGTGAAAGGTGTGGGTCCAGTTTCAGTCTTCTTCTTCTTCTTTTTTTTTTTTTTTTTTTTACAAGGAAATAGCATTTAATGAACCTCCCCTCCATTTGGCTTCAAGCCACCAGGACACAAGCCCCTCCAACACTCTTAATCTTCTCTTCAGCTCTTCTGCTGAAGAATTTGGTCTTCACAATGACTGGCTGCTTTGGGAGTTTTCCCTTCCCCAGAACTTTGTAGTAGCCCGATCGTACTACATCAATGATGGGAGCAACTCCTGTCTTGTTTTTGGCAGCATTTACCCGTGTCTGCTCACTGACCAATGTCCACAATTTATCAAGGTTGACAATTGGACAGTAGCTCTGGTGCCTCTTTTTTTTTTTTTTTTTTTTGGCCTGGGCTGGGTTTGAACCCGCCACCTCTGGCATATGGGACCAGCGCCCTACTCCTTGAGCCACAGGCGCCGCCCGCTCTGGTTCCTCTTTAAGTGGTAATGCCTCATACCAACTTTCCCAAAGTAACCTGGGTGATATTTGTCGAAGTTAATCCTGTGATGATGCATGCCACCAGCATTACCTCGGCCTCCTGGGTGCTTCCTGTGTTTGCCGATACGGCCTTGGCCTTGGCCGTGGCTCAAGTGGCCCCGAAGCTTCCGGGTCTTCCTCAATCTGGATGGCATGTCGGCAGCTGAGATGAAAGAGGCCAGTTTCAGTCTTCTACAGGTTGCTAGCCAGTTCACCCAGCACCATTTGTTAAATAGGGAATCTTTTCCCCATTCAATGTTTTTAATTGGCTTGTCAAAGATCAAGTAACAGTTAAGTAGCTGAGTTCATCTCTTGGTTCTCTATTCTGTTCCATACATCTACTTCTCTGTTTTTGTGCTGTTTTGATCACTGTCGATTTATAATATAGTCTGAGGTCTGGTAGTGTGATTCCTCCTGCTTTGTTTTTATTTCTGAGTAATGTCTTAGCTATTCGAGGTTTTTTCTGATTTCATATAAAACAAAGTATTATTTTTTCAAGATCTTTAAAGTATGACAGTGGAGCTTTAATAGGGATTGCATTAAAATTGTATATTGCTTTGAGTAGTATGGACATTTTAACAATGTGCTATTATCATTGACTGCTACAATATGCTAGGCCTGTGCTGGGGACTATTATGTATACCATCTTAGTAATGTGTATAAGAAAGTGTGAGGCATATATTAATTTTTTCCAAATAACTGATAACAAAACAGACTAAGTTAGCTCATAGTGAACCATTTTTGGTATTATTGCAACTCTGATCTCTTTCACGCTGATAACAATGTTCTAAATTTAGACTGCAGTGATGGTTGCACATTTCTGTGACTACACTAAAAACCATTGGGCGGCATCTGTGGCTTGGTAAGTAGGGTCCTGGCCCCAGGGTTCGAACCTGGGGCCAGGTTCGAACCCTCCACCAAGGGTGGCAGGTTCGAACCTGGCCCCAGCCAAACTGCAACCAAAAAATAGCCAGGTGTTGTGGTGGGTGCCAGTAGTTCCAGTTACTTGGGAAGCTGAGGCAAGAAAATCGCCTAAGCCCAAGAGCTGGAGTTTGCTGTGAGTTGTGACATCACGGCACTCTACCAAGTGTGACAAAGTGAGACTCTGTCTCTAAAAAAAAAGCAAAAATACCCCATTGAGCTTTACACAATAATTGGCATGTGTAAAGATGTTAAAAAATATTAAAATGTTACTTCATTGGTTGGAATTGGAGGAGAGGTCACCTCCTACTTCCTTTTCTGTAGCTCAGTCTATTAGAATCCCTTGGGCTCTTTAGAAAACACTTTGAAAGCCATGTTGCATGGTTCCTGGGTGCCTGGAAGCAGATCTCTTATTAGCTAACTAACAACTAGGTTGCCTCTGTTTCTAGGCAGGTATAGATGGCTTTGGGGGACACCAGACTGAAGAGTCCTGGATCATTCTCTTTGGGAGAATTTCTTGCTTCCTCCCCCCTCCCTCCTGTTGTTCTTTCCTTTCTTTTTCTTTTTTTGTAGTTAGTACTGCTTCTGGAGAAGTAAAGATGTCAAAGAAGCTGCAGGATAACTCTGGCAGTAATTCTTTCTAACTGCTATACCAGGGTCCTAAATTAATTTCTCGACTGTTACCATGTGGAGCTCCATGTGGGGAGTTGTCAAAGACAACTGACCAGGTAGCTCTTATTTTATTTTTCCTGGACTCACCTTCTGCTCAGGGCCTCCCTCTGATTCCCATTGCTGTTCTCTGCTTCCATAGGCCATACTGGCTCCTGGGAAGCAGAACTCTCCTTTTGGTCCCTGGACTGAATTCTGAACATAAATTTTCCTTGCTTCCCTTTTGTACAGCTTTGACAGCCTGGAACAGTAACTATGATGATGACAGTGATGACAATGACAACTACTACTACTTCTGTTTTTTCTTTTCTTTTTTTTAATTTTACTATATGCAAATAGTAAAACTTTAGTGTTGGTTCCTGATACACGCATTTTGTTGCTGTTTGACCTCGGTTTGGAGGCACTTCTCTGCTTTTTTTCTTTCTAGCTCATTGACTGTATCTTGGTGCAGTCACCATCTTATCTCTTACCTCATGGAATATTCTGTCCTGCTCATAATCCAGTCAAAGCACAGATTGACGTCTGCTCAGGTTCTATGAACAGAACAGAGATGACAACACTGTGAATGACATCATTCTTCAGGCAAAACCTTCTCCTTAGGCTAAGGAAATGCCCTGTCCCATTCTTCCCTTTTACTATTTAATTATAGGGTAGTATAGCATTCACCCACCATAAGTGGTTCATAATCAGTTTGCAGGGCTGTAACTTCCATTGAGTTCAAGTTCTGTGGCTGTGCTTATGCATTCAGCCCTAACTTTTGTGAGTTTCTTAGAATATACTATTTGGATATTAACTTTCTTTTTAAAAGTGAAACGATCTCACTCTGTCATCCAGGCTAGAGTGCAGGGATGTGATCATAGCTCACTATAACATCAAACTCCTAAACTGAAGTGATTCTCCCACTTTAGACTCTCAAGTAGCTAGGTCTACAGGTATGTGTCACCACGACTAGCTACTATTTTAATTTTTTTTGTAGAGATGGAGTCTTGCTGTGTTGTCCAGGCTAGTGTCTAACTCCTTGTCTCAAGCAGTCCTCTTGCCTTGGCTTCCTGAAGTGGTGGGATTACAGGCATGAGCCACCATGCCCAGCCTGGACATTAACTTTTTAAAAGTCTAAGCATGAGCTTTGAAGTCTGATGTAGGTTCAGATTCAAGCTTTTCAGTGTACTAAGTGTAAGGCCAAGTGGTTTGGAGATTCATTTTCTTCATGTATAGATGAAAATAAGATACTTTTTGCCATTGGTAAGCCTTCAGGCTAGTGAGACAGGCAGATATATAAACGGGTAATAATAATAGCAGCAGATTTTAAGGGCTCCAATGGTGGTATGCACAGGGTCTGTGGGAGTTTCCAGAGACATCAGGGTACAGTGATCTAATATGTACTGGTATAGCAGAAGACACATTGTTAGCTGGCACTCAGGCAAGGGTACCAGTTGCCAGACAGGCTGAACTACGCATTTAGAGGGAGTAGGCATAGTTTGCAATCTGTCCCAGTGCCTTAGCCAGATACAGGATGAGGCAGCAGCTCCCCCAGATGGAGGTTTTCAGGAAAACCCAGACGGTGGCTTGCTTTGACAGATGGGGAAATTCTTTCTCACTAAGCAGGCTGTTGTTTTCCTTCTTCCGTTCTTTGTTGTTGATTCTGCTTTGTCTATTCTGGATGGCAATCCGGTTGATGATAGAGATTAGTTATACTTCTAAGGCGTCTTTGTGAATGTGTCTATGTATGTGTATGTATCTGTATGTGCCTTTCTGTTTGTGTTTCTTTGTATGTGTGTATACATCATTTTATGCGT
Source organism: Nycticebus coucang (assembly GCF_027406575.1). Taxonomy (NCBI): domain Eukaryota; kingdom Metazoa; phylum Chordata; class Mammalia; order Primates; family Lorisidae; genus Nycticebus; species Nycticebus coucang. The sequence continues at coordinate 64,438,895 of NC_069793.1, read as the reverse complement.
GTGTGAGTATGTGTCTTTCTGTGTTTAGTTGTGTCTATGGGTATGACAAGAAATGGAGGGAAGGGAAAAACATTGAGCCAGGGAAGTAGGGGCTGAGAGAGAAAGCCCATAAATCAGATTGAGGATCAAGGAAGAGGTTGGCTGGCAAAGGATTAGGCCTACGATTTAATATGCAGGAGCTAGAAGTAAAAGCAGAGTTGGAAATGTAATCAGGAGCCCAGAGAGGGTGTTAGTCTGTGCGGGATCTAGACCCTTCAAAGTGGTAGGCAGAATGCAGCTGTCAGTTAGCAGTGAGGAATGGTCAAGCTAGCAGAAAGAAAAAAGTCCTGCTTCAGGTATTAAACTTCTGACTCTTATCTAAGGAGGAATTGGCAACTGGTTCCTCAGTCTTTACGTGCCTTCAGACCTAATTGGTGTTTGTATTTGTTTGACTATAAATGTATTTCTTCAAGTCTCTCTGTGCATGTCTGTATCTGCTTGGGCATCACATTCCATGTACTTCATGTTATTAGGAAGAACTGGTTTCCAATGCAATGTCTGATTCACTTGAAAATCAATGACTTTCCTTTTATTCCTTATGCTCTCCCCCTAGCCCTTCTTTCTGTTTTCCTCCTCTAAACATATGTAGTGTCTGCTCCATGCTGGATGCTGGATATGAAAAGACTAGTAAGGAAGACAAAATTTCTGTCTACAAAGGTCTCACATGTTATTGAGGCAGAAAGACATACATGTTCAGTCCTGATAGGTGCTGTGATAAGAGATGCATGCTCTAGAACAGCGGTTCTCAACCTGTGGGTCGCGACCCACAGGAACTGTGTTAAAGGGTCACGGCGTTAGGAAGGTTGAGAACCACTGCTCTAGAAGTACAGAAGAGGGAAGTTAACCCAGCCAAGGATGTCAGGGAAGATCACCCACAAAAGATGTTGCCTGGACAAATTTGGGGATATGCATAGGAGTTAACATGAGGACAGGGGTGTGAAGGACATACCAGGTGGAGGAACAAATATGATGTCCTTGGGAATCTGATCTGTGAGTCAGTGGTTCTTTTAACTTGAGCATAGAATGTGATAGTGGGGCTGGGAGGGAAAAGTTGGGAATGAGATTGGAAAGGCAGGCGGGAGCCAGATTTGCATGCCATACTGAGGATCTTGGATTTTGTCCCAAAGATGATGAGCTAGAAGTAAACAGAGCTGGCTTTAATTCTGACTGATGGTATGTTAGGAGCAGGCTTTGCAGAAGAGGTAAAAGTGTAACTTGATTTTTAAAGATGAGCAGGAGTTTCCCAAATGAAAGGAAATGGAGCATTCCAGGAAAGTAGGTATTAGAAATAAAGGAAGGAGGCAAAAAATACGGCAAGTTTGAGAGATATCAAGTAGGGAGGTGTCTAGAGAATAGTTACTTCATATAAGATGGGAATACCAGTAACGTGTACCTTCAGTGGGTGGTCTGAAGCTCAAAAAAGAGAAGGGGTGTAAAGAATCCTTTGTAAGCCAAAGAGCTGTGTGCAGATTTCGATAGTTGTGTCATCAGCGTCTAATCTGCCAGTGCCCGACAGCATCAGGCTGTCCTTAGTGTAGGCCCACATAGGCATGCACCACAGCAGTTTGGCACTGACTGGATGAGAGCCACACCTTCTTTCATCTGGCCACATGGCAACTTGAGGAGAGACTGGTAAGATTAGAAGGTGAGTCCTGCTTCAGACAGGACGGTCACCACAAACGTATACATAGGGATAATGGGTAATTGAAACTAAATGTACCTTTATTTCCAAAATATTCATTGCAAAATTTTACAAAAATATTTCTTTATGTGTTCATATACGGGGTAGCCATAAAGTTCGTGTGCAATTTTAAATTGTGCACTATTTTAAATTGCACACGAACTTTATGGCTACCCTGTATAAATATAAAAATATATTTTTATATGTAAAAATATGTAATGTGAGTTTAACTTTTCCTGTATATGGTGACCTTGGGATATGCTGCAGTATGAGCCCTGTTGCCAAGGGACCTGGGTTCAGATAACCAAACATTTATTTATTTTTTTTTTTTCCATTTCTTTTTTTTTTTTTTTTGTAGAGACAGAGTCTCACTTTATGGCCCTCGGTAGAGTGCCGTGGCCTCACGCAGCTCACAGCAACCCCCAGCTCCTGGGCTTAAGCGATTCTCTTGCCTCAGCCTCCCGAGTAGCTGGGACTACAGGCGCCTGCCACAACGCCCAGCTATTTTTTGGTTGCAGTTTGGCTGGGGCCGGGTTTGAACCCGTCACCCTTGGTATATGGGGCCGGCGCCTTACTGACTGAGCCACAGGCGCCACCCCTAGATAACCAAACATTTATGATGGAGCTTCTGTATATAGCCGCCGTGAGGGACTGTGCCTTAAATTATCTCATTCCTTCCACATTGTAACTGAGGTGTTTTGTATTTCACAGGCACTAGGTGATATAGGGGTAAGTGGCAGAGATGAGATTCGAGTCTGTATCTGTGAGATTCTTTTTCTGTATGACATTTCACAGGCTTCTGATATCTCTGGTTGGAGACAGTCTTTGGGATTGAATGATAGCACTTTCTTCCACATAGAACAGTGGTTTTGCATTGAAGAATAGGCTCTCTTCTATGCATCTGTCTCATGTAGGTGCTTTCACTATGTCTAATTAATCTCTGTGTCCTTGGATTCCAGCACTGGACCTGTCACATAGTAAAAATTGGCTAATTAAGTGAACAAATTAGGCTAATTAAGTGAGCAAATGCTTTTTATCAAAGGCTTCTGGAAACCCTAATGTACGTGCCACTCTTGTCTGCCTTCTCTTGTGTACTATGTTACTCCAATAGGAGATTTTGTTCTTAAGGGCATTTCTTTTCTTTTTTTTTCTTTTTCTTTTGGATTGCTCATTGACACATACCCCTGAATCCTCCCTCAGAGTTGAATAGGTATCCGAAGCTTCTAGGGTTGGGGGAAGGAATGCCTTTGTCTTACTCGTTATATTCTCTGTCCCTCAGCCTTTTCCTCTACCCACCCACTGCCTAAAGGTGAGTGGCATATGTCAGGAACATGTAGTGAGTTCTCAACTCTTCTTACCAAGTTGAATGAAGTGGGTGTTGTATTTTTGTTAATGAAGTCCTAGAGGTTTTCCTGCTGTTGAGTGGTTGGCTGGGTTTTTGATTCTCCTAGGGTCTTGGAAAGCCATGCATAGTGATGGTAGTATGGGTGAACACTGACAGGAGAATCAAAAGTGCTTCTTGTTCTTGGGGATTGATAAGGGAGAGGCATGTCCCTAGAATCTGAAGCCAGAATGGAGGGAAGATAAAGTATATCTAGGGGTCAGCAAACTATGGCTTACTTCTGGTTTTTCATAAACCCTGCAAACTAAGAACAGTTTTTACACTTTTAAATAGTTAGGGTGGGGGGAATCTAGCAAAGAATTTTGTGATAATGTGAAATTTATATAAAATTCAAATTTCAGTGTCCATAAATAAAATTTTTTTGGCACACAGCCACTCTCTTTCATTTACATATTATCTATTGCTGCTTTTGCATAAGAACAGTTCAGTTGAGTAGTTGTGACAGAGACCATATGGACTACCAGGCCTAAAATATTTACTGTCTGGCCCTTTACAAAAAAATTTTGTCTGGCCTTTGGTCTAACCTATCAATTTTTATATAGATGCTTTATTGAGATTTAATTCACACACTCTACAATTCACCTACTTTGAGTTTACAATTCCCTGGGTTTTAGCACATTCACAGATAAGTGCAACCGTCACCACAGTCAATTTTAGAACATTTTTATCCTCAAAAAGAAATCCCATACACATTAGCTGTTGTCTTCCTGTCTCCCCACTTCCTCCAGCCCTGAATACCCACTATTCTTTTTGTCTCTATAGATTGGCCTATTGTGGACATTTTACATAAATGGAATCATACATGTGGTCCTTTGGAACTGGCTATTTTCACTTAGCACGTTTTCAAGGTGCATCATGTTATATCAGTACTTCATGTATATGTTTATGTATCTGTACTTTATTCCTTTTTATGGCCTGTTAATATTCTACTGTATGGACATTCCATTTTATTTAGCCATTTGTCAGTTGTGTTTTTGTTTGGACATATATTTTCATTTCTCTTGCATATATATCTATGAGTGGAATTGCTGAGTCACATAGGAACTCTGTGATTATCTGATTGAGGAACTGCCAGACTGTTTTCCAAAGTGGCTGAAGCATTTTTATATCCTTGCCAGCAGAGTATGAGGAATTTGAGCCCTCCACATCCTCATCAACACTTGTTATTATCTGACTTTTTGATTATAGTCATCTTAGTAGGAATGAAGTAATATTTCATTATGGTTTTTTATTTGCATTTCTCTGGTAACTATTGATGTCAAACATCTTTTCTTGTGTTTGATGTTCATTTGTGTATCTTCTTTGGAGACGTGTTTTCAGATCCTTTGCTTATTTTTCATTTTTATTTTTTTGAGACCGAGTCTCACTTTGTTGCCCTCCATAGAATACCCTATCATCATAGTTCACAGCAACCTCAAACTCATGGGCTCAAGTGATCCTCCTGCCTCAGCCTCCCAAATAGCTGGAACTACAAGTGCATACCACATTGCCTGGCTATTTTTTAGAGACAAGGTCTCGCTCTTGCTCAGGCTGGTCTTGAACTTCTGAGTGAAAGCAATACACCTGATTCAGCCTCCCAGAGTGCTAGGATTACAGGTGTGAGCCACCATGCCTGGCCTTCCTTTGCTCATTTTTTAATTGGATTATTTGTATTTTTGGTCTTGAGTTGTTAAAGTTCTTTATAATTTTCTAGATATAAGTACTTATCAGATATAACTGCAAGGTCAGACAATATAAGTTTGTGAACTCATCCTAGAAAGAGTGCTACACATCTCACTGCTGAATATAACTACATTCACCAGATGGCCAAGGGGAGCACTTTGCACTCTAGCCACACTCATTACTGTTCCTCAACATTTCTTGGTCCTTCTGTGCTAGGCCCTTGGTTTTAGTTCTTGCCCCTGCTCAGAATATTCTTCCTTTAGACATGCATTTTGTTAAATCCCTCATATTCCTGATATATTGCCATATAGTATACTTCTTTTTTCTTTTTTGTGACGGAGCCTCAAGCTGTCACCCTGAGTAGAGTACCGTGGCATCATAGCTCACAGCAACCTCCAACTCCTGGGTTTAAGTGATTCTCTTGCCTCAGCCTCCCAAGTAGCTGAGACTACAGGCACCTGTCACAATGCCTGGCTATTTTTTGGTTGTAGTTGTCATTGTTGTTTGGCAGGCCTGGGCTGGATTTGAACCTGCCAGCTCAGGTGTATGTGGCTGGTGCCTTAGCTGCTTGAGCTATAGGTGCTGAGCCATACAGTATACTTCTGTTTCTCATACTTCACCTTATCAGTGACCTTACTCAGATTACCCAACTCAATGATAAAATCTGCTTCAGCACCTCTATCCCATTTCTGGCATCCAGGTCCTCTTTATGCATCACTTTTTTTTAAATTAAAAAATTCTTTTTAATTTTTAAGAACTTATCATTGTCTATATTCTATAATTTAATCATTTGTTATTTATTGTTTGTTTTCTAGAATATAACATCCATGAGGGCAAGGTATCTGTTTTGTTCAGTATTATCTTCTTGGTACCTACAACAGTGCCTGGGGCAGTGTTGGTACTCAGTACATACTGTTGAGTGAATGAACAAATGACTCTATTTAAAAAGGAATAGATTTTTTAAAATATGGATTCACATTACTATCTGGGGTCACTTATTAGCCATAAGACCTTCCCTTTACTATTTTTAGTAAGGCATGTCACCTAGCAATGAATTTTCTCAGTGTTTATCTGGAAATGTCTTTATTTTACCTTCATTTTTCCAAGATAGTCTGCTGATGTATGATTCTTGATTAACAGGTCCACTCATCCCCCTTCTCCTCTCCCCAACACTTTGAACATGTCATCTCATCATCTCCTGGTATCCATTGTTTTTAATGGAAGTTAGCTGTTAATGTAATTGGGGTTCCCTTATATGTGGTGAGTTATTTTTCTCTTGATACTTTCAAAGTGTTTTCTTTATTTTTGCCTTTTAGTGTTTTACTTAATGTGTCTATTTATGGATCTCTTTGCATTTATCCTATTTGGAGTTTATTAACTTTGTTGATGAGTAGATTATTGTTTGTTTTTTAGTGCTCCCCCCTCCCCTTTTTTTTTGGGACAGAGTCTCACTTTGTTGCCCTTGGTAGGGTGCTGTGGTGTCACAGCTCACAGCAACCTCAAACTCTTGGGTTTAAGCAGTTCTCTTCCTCAGCCTCCCAAGTAGCTCCCCTCCACAATGCCCAGCTATTTTTAGAGATAGGGTCTCCCTCTGGCTCAGCTGGTCTTAAACTCGTGAGCTCAGGCAATCCACCGGCCCCAGCCTGCCCGAGTGCTGGGATTATAGGCGTGAGCCACTGTGCCTGGCCAGCCCCTAATTTTTGAATATTTTTCCTGCTCTTTTCTCTTGACTTTCTCTGTCTGGTACTCATATTATGCATATATTGGTGTGCATAATGGTGTTCTACATTTCACTTAAGCTCTGTACACTTTTCCTCATTCCTTTTTCTTTCTGTTTTTACGATTATATAATCTTTATCAATCTCTCTTTAAGTTTGCTAATTCTTTCTTCTGTTAGTTCAGTTCTACTATTGAGTCCCTGTCCCAAATTTTTTATTTCAGTAATTATACTTTTCAACTCTAGAATAGCCATTTGGTTCTTTTTACATATAATTTTGTCTCTTTATTGATATTCTTTGTTTGATGCAACATTGTCAACATATATTCCTTTACTCCTTAAATCATGGTTCTTTTAATCTTTGAATGTACTTATAATGGCTACTCTGTAGTCTTTTCTTGTTAATTCTAAAACTCTCTTACAGACAGTTTCTGTTACTTGCTCCCCCCCCCCCCCCCCCCGTAATGCTGTGTACTTTCCTGTTTCTTTGTAGTCTGATTTTTTTTTTCTTTTTTGGAAACAGAACATTTTTGATAATATATTGTAGCAACTGTAATTACTTGTCCAATCTCTCTGGGGCTTGTTATTATAGAAGAACCCCTGTAAATTGATCATCTAAGAGACTGTTACTGGTGGTCGAAATTCGGAGGTAGTCAACATAAGGAACGAGGCCTGCTTTACTGATACACACATGTGGTACATGTCCAGTTTATGAAAATTAAGTCACCTTAAGGAGGTAGTCAACCATGGAGGTTCTACTGTATTTCCTTGTTTTTTGTTTAATGACTGGCTAGATTGTTTTTATAGTTGCCCCTCTACCCCATTGTGAAGCCTCTGATGTTGCTTCACAACAAGTAGGTGCAGTCTTGGGTATGCCCACAGGCACCTTGGGATGACAGTGGTTTTGGCAGGATTTATTTGATTATCTCTTTCCTTGGCCACACCCAGTTTTTTTTTTTTCCAGATAAACAGTTTTTTATTCATCCTCCTCCTCCTCCTCCTCCTCTTCTTCTTCTTCTTCTTCCTCGTCTTCTTTATCTTCCTCTTCCACCTTTTTCCTGGCAACTTTAGTGGGACCCTTTGCACCATCAAACGTTCCTTTAGACTTAAAGTCAGCGACATCCTTCTCATACTTCTCCTTCAGCTTGGCTGCCATAGTGATATAAGGCTGCTTTTCGCTGTCACTTAAGTTATTCCACATCTCACCCAGCTTTTTTGCCACATCTCCAATAGAGATACCAGGATTTGTAGACTTGATCTTGGGGCGGAATTCTGAACAGAAGAGGAAAAATCCAGACGGTGGCCTCTTGGGGGCATTAGGGTCCTTCTTCTTCTTTCCTCCTTTAGCTGGTCCATAATCCTTCATTTCCTGATCATAGCGGAGTTTATCAGCCTTTGCCATTTCATCAAATTTAGACTTCTCTTGCCCAGACATTGCCTTCTACCTTTCAGAGCACTTCTTGGAAAATTCTGCAAAATTTACAGGGACCTCTGGGTTTTTCTTCTTATGTTCTTCTCTGCATGTCTGCACAAAGAAGGCATAGGCAGACATCTTGCCCTTTGGTTTCTTGGGGTCACCTTTAGCCATCTTGACTGTATTGTTCCCCACACCCAGTTTTTAAGGTCCATTAATTGCCATGTGATTGCTCTGTTGTTTCAGCAATGCCTTGAGGCATAATTTTTCCCCCAGACTGATCCAGTTATATTAGGGCCCCTTTGAAGGGATAGTTCCTCAAGTTAGTGTTTGAGATTTGTTCATACCTAGAGAGAGTTCCTCCCAGCTGTCATTCCTCAGTTTTCTTCAGCATACTCTCCATTGTACAGTTCAGCCTGTATGTCCAATGAATATACCAGTCTTTTTAAAAATGGCTTCCACCACAACTTCCACTGCTTTTTGTTTTTGTACAGACAAGGTCTCACTATATTGCCCAGGCTGGTCTCAAATTTGACTCAAGCAGATTTCCCACTTTGGCCTATCAAAGTGCTGGGATTACAGGCATGAGCCACTATGTGCAGCCCTGCACTGTTTTTGAAAACTTTAGTTTTGAACTTCTCCATACACTGTTGCAAATTTAGTCATTTCCCTTGAGAAGAGATTAGAAGCTCTCTGTTTTATGGCTTGCTTCTTCCTCCAGGCAAATCTTTGAGCCCTTTTTTTGGAGCTGGGGGTGGGGAAAATGACATGCTTCTCTCTGAGTGACACCCTACTTTAGGAGCTGAGCTTTTGGTAGGGAGGTGGCAATAGCCTTAGGTCTTGCTGATTCCAGAGTATAATCACCATCTTATGAGCCAGGGCCATGGCAGTTGAGACCCTAGTATTCTCAGTGGCACTGCATCCAAGGTGAGGTTTTTGTCCTGTGAGCGGGGGCTAAGCAGAGCCACCTCTTGGCTTCACGCACTTAGAACATAACCTTGGGAACAGAGAGCTAGAGGCAGAATCAGAAATGCTGATGTCCTGTCCCTTTCAGGCAAGTAACCCTCCAACTGGGATCTCAGGGGAGAGGGAACCCTGTGTTCTTAGCTGTACCAGTCTGGACTGGAGTTTCTGTGTCACTGTGTTAGGAAAGGGGTAACAGGGAGCAGGTCTTGGTTTAAATACTGCAGACTAGGGCCAAGCATGGTGGCTCACGCCTGTAATCCTAGCACTCTGGGAGGCTGAGTTCGGGAGATTGCCTGAGCTCAGGAGTTTGGTACCACCCTGAGCAAGAGTGAGACCCTGTCTTTACTAAAAATAGAAAAAACTAACCAGGTATGGTGGTGGGTGCCTGTAATCCCAGCTATAGTACTTGAGAAGCTAAGGCAAGAGGGTTGCTTGAGCCCACGAGTTTGAGGTTCCTGTGAGCTGTGATGCCACGGCACTTTACCCAGGGCAACACAGGAAACTCTGCCTCATAAATAAATACATAACATACATACTACAAACTTTCAGTGTTATTACCATTTTTTTCTTTTTTTTTTTGTAGAGACAGAGTCTCACTTTATGGCCCTTGGTAGAGTGCCGTGGCCACACACAGCTCACAGCAACCTCCAACTCCTGGGCTTAAGCGATTCTCTTGCCTCAGCCTCCCGAGTAGCTGGGACTACAGGCGCCCGCCACAACGCCCGGCTATTTTTTGGTTGCAGTTTGGCCGGGGCCGGGTTTGAACCCGCCACCCTTGGTATATGGGGCCGGCGCCTTACCGACTGAGCCACAGGCGCCGCCCCCATTTTTTTCTTTTTTGCTGAAAAACTCAAACTTATATCTTACAGAGTTTGAGTAGATTTTTATGAACAAAGTGTTTCTTCATTGGCTATAGAAACTAGAGACCCAAAGACCATTTTCAGGAAATTTAAATGGTTTCTTTTGGATTGTTATGTCTTTTTTTTCAGTTTTTGGCCGGGGCTGGGTTTGAACCCGCCACCTCTGGCATATAGGGCCAGCACCCTACTCTGTTGAGCCATAGGGGCTGCCCGATTTAAATGGTTTCTTTTGAAAAATAATTTTCATGGGTGGTGCCTGTGGCGCAGTGGGTAGGGCGCCGGCCTCATATACTGAGGTTGGTGAGTTTGAACCCAGCCCTGGCCAAACTGCAACAAAAAATAGCCAGGCGGTGTGGCTGGCGCCTGTAGTCCCAGCTACTCAGGAGACTGAGGCAAGAGAATAACCTAAGCCCAGGAGTTAGAGGTTGCTGTTAGCTGTGACGCCATGGCCCTCTACTGAGGGTGATAAAGTGAGACTCTGTCTCTAAAAAAATAAAAAATAAAAATAATTTTCATCAGTTTCACTAGAAAGTGGGAACATGGAGCTTTTCTTGACATCAAACTATAACTCCCTTCAAACCAACAATTTTTGCGTCATTTCTCATAATGTATTCTGTCCATTATTAATGTATTCATCTTATGCAAATATGGTAGTATTGACTCCAGTTAAGAAGATAACTGCTTCTCTCTGGGGAATCTTTTCTAATCAGTTATCTATTTCTGTCCTCCTTTTGACAGACAAAGGTTCCCCAGATATTTAATAGTAATCCTTGGCTACTTTGGGTACCTTGGTCCTGGTTTAATATTTATAAAACTAGAGATGTTAGCATTTCTCCATTTCTTCTATATGGCTAGGTACCTGGCAAGCCGAAACCTTTGATGCTGCCTCTAGGATTTGACCTGTGTCATGTGCCCAGTGTTATGGTGAGGCATCAAGGATGATCCCATGACAAGGACTAAGCTTATGATTAACCTTGGAAGGATTCTCTGTACTGGCTTCTGTGCAAGGTTTTGTAAATAAAGGAGTAAAAGGAAAGGTGAAGTTGGGCAGCACCTGTGGCTTCAGTGAGTCGGGCACCGGCCCTATATACCCTATATACCTGGCCAAACTGCAACAACAACACAAAAAATAGCCAGGTGTTGTGGCGGGCGCCTGTAGTTCCAGCTACTCTGGAGGCTGAGGCACGAGAATTGCCCAAGCCCAGGAGTTGGAGGTTGCTGTGAGCTGTGATGCCACGGCACTCTACCGAGGGTGATAAAATGAGACTCTGTCTCTTAAAAAAAAAGGAAAGGTGAAGTTGCTGCTTTGGAAGGCATTCTTGTAGTGTTGGACAGCCATATAGAGGAGGATACTATAATATGCAAGATGAATACTGTGATAGAGTTGCAGAAGAAGAGGATCTAAGTTTGCTTTGCCCATGTGTAGTCAGTCACTAAAATGTAATCTGGGTCTGAAAAAATTATTAGGAATGATAAGGAGAAGGAGGAAAATATTTTAGGTGGGCTTGGTGCCTGTAGCTCAGCGGCTAGGGCGCCAGCCACATACACTGGAGCTGGCAGGTTTGAACCTAGCCCGGGCTTTCCAAACAATGACAACTACAACCAAAAAATAGCTGGGTGTTGTGGCAGGCACCTGTAGTCCCAGCTACTTGGGAGGCTGAGGCAAGAGAATCACTTAAGCCCAAGAGTTTGAGGTTGCTGTGAGCTGTGATGCTATGGCACTCTGCCAAGGGCAACATAGTGACACTCTGTCTAAAAAAAAAAAAGAAAGAAAATATTTTATTTTATTTATTTATTTATTTTTAATTGTTAAATCATAGCTGTGTACATTAGTGCAATCTCCTGTACCCATTCTAAGAAGGAAAATATTTTAGATGGAGGATAGCACGCACAGAGACTTTGGTGAAAAACCTGGTACTTTCAGGCAGTTTCAAACAATTCTTTCCTTCCTTCCTCCCTCCTTTCCTCCCTTCCTTTTTTATCTTTCTTTCCAGAGTCTCACTTTGTTGTTCTGGGTAGACTGCCGTGGCATCATAGCTCACCATAACCTTAAACTCTTGGGCTGAAGCAATTCTCTTGCCTTAGAGAATTCTCTTGTTTTAGAGACGAGGTCTCACTCTAGCTCAGGCTGTTCTCTAACCCATGAGCTCAGGAGATTTGCCCGCCTCAGCCTCCCAAGAGTGCTGGGATTACAGGCGTGAGCCACTGTGCCCAGCCTAAGTAATTCATTTTCATTGGGAATGGGAGGAAGTGGCCACTGATGCATCGAGGAAGGTCACCCCATAAAAAGTCTTGCATAAGGTTGTGGAGTTTTGATTTTAAGTAAAGTTAAAGCTTTTAAGGTAAGAATCACAGAGTAAAACAGAAAGGACCTTAGAGGTTAGTAGACTACAGTGCCTTGTCTTAATTATCTTCATTGCTGATCATCTGGCTCATGGACTTTGTGTAGCAGGCACTTAGAAAATATTCATTTTCTGGCTTGGTGCCTGTAGCACAGTGGTAACGGCACCCCACATACACCAAGGGTGGTGGGTTCGAACCCGGCCTGGGACAGCTATACAACTGCAACAAAAAAATAGCCAGGTGTTGTGGCAGGTGCCTGTAGTCCCAGCTACTTGGGAGGCTGAGGCAAGAGAATCATTTAAACCCAAGAATTTGAGGTTGCTGTGAGCTGATGGCATAGCACTCTACCAAGGGTGACATAGTGAGACTCTGTCTCAAAAATAAAATAAATAAATATGAAAAAGAAAATATCCATTTTCTGCCTCTTCTGTGGGTCTCCCTTGCATGTGAGGGATCAGCATCACTGTGGTAGTGGATCCTCGAATGTATATTGGGGGAGCATCTTTATGTTCTTTTTTTTTTTTTTTTTTGTAGAGACAGAGTTTCACTTTATCACCCTCGGTAGAGTGCCATGGCATCACACAGCTCACAGCAACCTCCAACTCCTGGGCTTAGGTGATTCTCCTGCTTCAGCCTCCTGAGTAGCTGGGACTACAGGCGCCCGCCACAACACCCAGCTATTTTTTTGTTGCAGTTTGGCCAGGGCTGGGTTTGAACCCGCCACCCTCAGTATATGGGGCTGGCACCCTGCTCACTGAGCCACAGGCACCGCCCTGTCTTTATGTTCTTAAAATATATTACAGACACACACACAAGAGCATATTTGGTGCTAGCCAGTATTCTAGGGTGTTTATGTGAATTAACTCATTTATACTTTCCTCAACATGAGAGTATTATGAGATTTCATACTTCTGTTATCTATCTTCATTTTACAAATGATGTACATAATACACTGAAAGAAATTCAGTGATGCCAGTATTTAAATCCAGGCAGCCTTTTTCTAGGATCAAGCTCATTATGGTATACTGAATTCAAGTTATTGTCACTCTGTGGTCCCTAGCTGAAATATCTTTGTTTTAGATTGATTAACTATTCAGCGTTTTTCTTTCTTCTAAGTAGACATAATAAGAATTGACTAGTTATTGTAAGCTAAGCATTCTGCTGAGTGTTGTATGACAAATTTAAGTGAGCGATATTTATTCACTTATTTCATAACTATATACTTGGCTTCATGCCAGGTCCTAGGCTTAGAAGTGGGCTTATGAAGCTAAATTAATTATTCATTTAGATGTTCCAGAGAATTTGCAAGATGCTGAGTGAAGATATAAATGATGAATAAAACAGTCTCCATTTTTGAGTTGCTTAGAGAGAGTAAGATGGGATTAATTAAATAGTAACTGTAGTATAATGGGATAAATATTGTCATAGATGTATACCCTGAGAACAAAGGAATGAATAACTTAGGACAATTAACTCATCTGGGAGTGATCTGGAAAACATCACAGAGACAGTACCTTTTTCTTTAATAGACTAAGAGTAGAAGCCAAGCATGGTGGCTCATGCCTGTAATCCTAGCACTTTGGGAGACTGAGATGGGAAGATCATTTGCGGCCAGGAGTTTTAGACAAAGAGTGGGAGAAAGCATTTTAGATGGAGGACCTTGTACAAAGGCTTGGAGTATAAAAGAATGTGGTTTGTTCAAGGAGCCTGAAATGACTTGATGTGTCTAGATCAGGCAACTTTTTCTATAAAGGGCCTGATAGTAAACATTTTAGGCTTCACTAGCTAAAGAGTCTCTGTTACAACTACTTAAGTCTGCCTTTGTAGCATGAAAACAGCAATAGATAATACATAAGTGAATGAGCCTGGCTGTGTTTTAATAAAACTATAGTAAAAATAATCAGCAAGCTGAATATGGCATACAGTCATAGTTTTCTGACCCCTGGTAAGGTGCCTGGTAGGGAATGAGGGTGTTTGGGAAGGTCCTTAGGATGTTAGTCTATGGGACACATTGTAAAAGGCCTTGGATACCATGCTAGGAAGCCAAGGCTTTATCCTGTGGGTAAATGGGGAGCCATGAGATTTTAAGTCAGTGAACTGATACAGTTAGATTTGTACTTTACAAAGGGCATTCTAGTGTCTAACATGGTAGATGGACTAACAGCAGAGATTAGGTGTACCCAGGTACCCTGCCCCTGAGCAACAGCTTCAGATCTCAATGGAGACAGTTACTTACCCCTGATAGATATATCCATGTGTCAGAATTCTGTATAAATGACATTTATTGCTTTTGTTGCTAAAATGTGGGTCCTTGATAGGTAGGTGTTCAGGAGGTGAATAAGAGTTAGGAAACTTCTCAGATCTGGAACATGCGATTTGTGGGTTCTAAACATTGGGGTGAGCCACGGGAAGTGGGAATGGAAGTGGCACTGTTTGATTTGAGAAACAGGGAAGGTAAGTAGTGGGGATCAAGGTTGGAAAGGGGTGGGAAGAGTAATTAGTGGTAAGGAAGAACCCAGGAGAGCTGCCTAGATTGCTGTACCCAAAGACACGCTGTTCCTCTTCTGGCTTTATGTCAGTGGATTCTGTTCCTGATGCAGTGAGTTGGCTGGACCTACTTTATGGAAATTCTAGAGAGATATCTCCCTTCTTCTCTGCTCCCCCACACACTACTTCACTATTGCTTAACACTTGGGATGGGCTTGTATGCATTGTGCCACCTCCTGGGAGATCACTTTTCTGAGCTCATAGAGCTAAATATACCTAGTGACAGCTGGTACCTCAGCTCTTTGGAGCATTATTGAGCTACAGTTCTAACCAATGCTGCATTCCCCATGGTAAGGCAAGACTTTTAGGGAGTCCCCCAGACTTTCCTAAGACAGGAGCTGTTTGTTTGAAGTCTGAAATAGTAAATTACTGTTGTGGGAGCCAAAGCTATCTGTTTTTGTTTTGTTTTGTGCTTTTCGTTGCTTTTAAACTTTGTTAAATCAGACTTTAGCTAATAGCTGGACATGGGACAGTGTTCAGATTAAGATGTAACTAATGCCTACCTCAGGTACTATGTATATTGGATATCAGAATTCTAGCTCAGTACGATATTCTTGTATGGTATACTTATGGCTGGGTAACTAGGAACTTCTATCAGGGGCTCTATAGTTTGGCAGGGGAGGTAGACATATAACAGGCACTGTGGGAGCACAGGATAGGCCACCTTTGATCAAGAATCTTTTACTCTTACTTTTTGTCCTTATCTTCCCTCTTTCCAATAATAATCACAACTAACATTTTAGTTGTGCTTTAAAAACTTAGAGTGCGGGGGCGGCACCTGTGGCTCAGTGAGTAGGGCGCCGGCCCCATATGCCGAGGGTGGCGGGTTCAAACCCAGTCCCGGCCAAACTGCAACAAAAAAATAGCCGGGCGTTGTGGCGGGCGCCTGTAGTCTCAGCTGCTCGGGAGGCTGAGGCAAGAGAATCACGTAAGCCCAAGAGTTAGAGGTTGCTGTGAGCCGTGTGACGCCACGGCACTCTACCAGAGGGCGGTACAGTGAGACTCTGTCTCTACAAAAAAAAAAAAAAAACTTAGAGTGCGGGGCGGCACCTGTGGCTCAGTGAGTAAGCCGCCGGCCCCATATGCCGAGGGTGGCAGGTTCAAACCCAGCCCCGGCCAAACTGCAACAAAAAATAGCCGGGCGTTGTGGCGGGCACCTGTAGTCCCAGCTGCTGGGGAGGCTGAGGCAAGAGAATCGCGTAAGCCCAAGAGTTAGAGGTTGCTGTGAGCTGTGTGATGCCACGGCACTCTACCCGAGAGCGGTACAGTGAGACTCTGTCTCTACAAAAAAAAAAAAAAAAACTTAGAGTGCTTTAGTGTATACCAGGAATCACAATCTATGCCTTGGAGGGGCCAGAGGGAATCATAACTTAGTAATGTGGGCTGTGCAAATGTATATGTATAAATAAGTGAGAGGTGGGAGCTGTGACAAACTAGAGAGTAGAAAGGGGCAGCTCCCGTTTAGCTCTGGCAGATTGTTACTTTGTAGATATGTGAATCCTGGCTTGGTGCCTGTTTCACAGTGGTTATGGTGTCAGCCACATGCACCGAGGCTGGCGGGTTCAAACCCAGCCTGGGGCAGCTAAACAATAATGACAATTGCAACCAAAAAATAGCCAGGTGTTGTGGCGGGTGCCTGTAGTCCCAGCTACTTGGGAGGCTGAGGCAAGAGAATCGCTTAAGCCAAGAGTTTAAGGTTGTTGTGAGCTGTGACACTACGGCACTCTACTGAGGGCGACATAGTGAGACTCTGTCTCAAAAAAAAAAAAAAAAAAAAAAAGAATTCCGAAACAGTGTCAAGAGGTAGGAGCTTGGGGCCTTTTTAGCTCCTTTAGCACCAACTCTCCCCTTTAGTACCAACTCTCCCTGCTCCCAGTCATATAAATGGCATATTATGAAACCAATTTTACATAGGCTAATTGATAATAAACAAGAATTTATCCCAAATTATCCCCCCAACATACAACATATATTATAGAAATATAAATGTATTTTATATGCTGTCATGTGCCACATAATGACAGTCAACCAGGAGCCACATATGTGACTTGGTCCTTTAAGATTATAATACCATATTTTTACTGTATCTTTTCTGTGTTTACATAGATAAATACTTAATGTTATGTTATAGTTACCTAGGGTATTCAGTACAGTAGTATGATGTACAGGTTTGTAGCCTAAGAGCAATAACCTATACCATATAGCCTTATACAGACCAATGTATTTAGGTTTGCATTAATACATTCTATGATGTTCACACAATGATAAATTTTTCAAAATGTATCCCAGTCATTAAATGATATATAATGAAACCAGTTTTACATAGGGTAATTGATATAAATAAGAGTTAAATTTGTTATTTCCGGTAAAAGAAGATCACCAAGTAAATAAATAAAGACCTAAACACTTCTTTTTTTTTTTCAAACACTTCTAATTTTAAATATTGAAATGAATGTGAGCTATACATACATTTAAGAATGATTAATAAAAACAAATAAAATCGTTTTTGTGCTTGTTCTAGTTCAGGCTTGTGGGCGGCCAGAACCTGTCCCAGGAGCTCAGGGTGCAAGGTGGGAACCAACTTTGGACAGGATACCATTCCATCACAGGGCGTACATGCACATACACACGTGCTCACTCAGACTGGGACTATTTAGACAGTTCTCCTAATGTACACATCTTTGGGATATTGGAGGAAACTGGAGCACCCAGAGAAAACCTATGAAGTCATGGAAAGAGACATGCAGGCATTGGCCCTAGCCAGGGATCATATTAATGATGTTAAGGATCAATCTGCATGAGTATAAAGTTAATCACCAGTTAGATTTTCAAAAGCATTAGTTTCCTTTGTTTTCCTTCTTTCTTGTATAAGTGTATTATGAAAAAAATTCCAGGTAATTAACAGACACCTCTCTATGGTATGCAGGGGGAGAATTTGGATTTTTTTCTTTTTTTTTTTTTGAGACAGAGTCTCACTATGTCACCCTTGGTAGAATGCCGTGGCGTCACAGCTTACAACAACCTCAAACTCTTGGGCTTAAGAGATTCTCTTGCCTCAGCCTGCCAAGTAGCTGGGACTTCAGGCACCCGTACAACACCTGCCTATTTTTTATTGTAGTTGTCATTGTTGTCTAGCTGGCCTGGGCCGGGTTCGAATCTGCCACCCTCACTATATGTGGCTGGCACCGTAACACTGTGCTGTGGGTACCGAGCCAAAAATTTGGATTTTAAAGTCAGGAATCTTGGGTTGGAATACTAACTGCATCACTTACCAGCTATAACCTCGAGCACATGTTTCTGTGTAATAAACCTCCACAAACTGTAGTGACTTAACACAATGATGTTTATTTTGCTTATGTATCTGTGGTGTTGGCATGGTTTGGGTAGGCATACCTCACCTATATCCTGGTGGCAGATGAACTGATTGGACAGCTGTGGGTTGAAATCAACTGATGTTTTAGGCACTCACTTGTCTGACTCCTGGGCTGGAAGATTCAAACTCCTGGTGCTGCTCAGATGTCTCTCTCTGTCTCTGTATAGTCTTTCCACATGATCTCTCCAGCATGGTAGCATCAGGGTAGCCAGAGTTTTACACGTTAGCTTAGAGCCCCCCTAGGCGTGTGTCTCAAAAAAGGAAAAGCCAAGTGGATTTGTATTGCCTTTTCTAACCTAGCCTTGGGAGTCATGCAACATCACTGTTGGCACATTCTGTTAGTTAGAAAATGAGTCAGCCTATATTCACGGGGAGAGAAACCCACCTTTAATGGAAGGATTGTGAAAGAATTTGTAGACATGTTTGAAAACCATCATAGCAAGTTAACCTTTCTAAACCTAAAACGATTTGGGGAAAATTGCATTTTTTGAGAGTATTACTATTCTCATTTGTAAAATAGGTGTGATAATTTGTTGGCTGTGATTATTAGGTGAGGTAAATATTGTGGAAGTTCTTGGGATGTAGCTTTAGCATATAAATAAATACTCAAAAAATTGTTAATTATTCCTCTCTTTTTTTCTTTCCTCTTCTAGCTTATTGAGTTCCAGTTAACTTTTATTTATTATCTTTCCATAATTAAAAAATATGAGGAAGGAATTCCTAATTTATTTTTTTTCAAGTGACACATATAGCAAAAAGGAAGAGGTAGTCCAAGTGGGCGACAAGACACATGCGCATACAAGAATACATGAGTGATTCGATACACTTATGCCTTGGGTGGATGGAATGTGCGATGGATAGCTAGAAGCAGGTGACCTATGTGGAGATCCTGGTGGGCTTGCTTCCAGTGAGGTGTCTCTTGTGACTTGTGTGCTTTTCCCTTGCAGTTCCTGAGGGAAGACCTCAATTACCATGACCCAACAGTGAAACACAGCACCTTCCATGGTGAAGATAAGCTCATCAGCGTGGAGGACCTGTGGAAGGCATGGAAGTCCTCAGAAGGTAATAGGCGGCCTGGTTGTCAATCCTAGCTGCTAGAAGGTTTAGAGAAGAGAGAATATGGCCAACACCTTGGCCTTAAAAGGACATGAATATAAAATAATTCTATATACAATCACTAAATAAGACTGAATATAGTTACTGTGCTGAGCATAGGGGAAGGTTTCTCCAAAGTTGGAATTATTCTTTTTTTTTTTTTTTGAGGCAGAGTCTCATGCTGTTACCCTGGGTAGAGTGCCATGGTGTCATAGCTCACAGCAACCTCAAACTCCTGGGTTTGAATGATACTCTACCCTTAGCTTCTTGAGTAGTTGGGACTACAGGTACTTGCCACCACTCCGGGCTAGTTTTTCTATGGATTGCACATTGCTCAGGCTGGTCTCAAATTCCTGAGGTCAAGCAATCTACCCACCTTAGCCTCCCAAAGTGCTAGAATTACAGCCACTGTACCTGGCCTAGAGTTATTCCTAATTAGAATGCTTTTTTAATTGTATCCTATCTCCAACTCTTTTCTTATCCCCTCAGCCCCTAACCCCCTATAGGAATCTCTCACCTTCTGCTGCTTTATCTCCAGAGATAGGGAGCTGGCTAGTCCCTCTCTGGCTTTCCATTTAGTCACAATTCTGCTGAGTCCCAGAGGATTCAAAGATTGGGTGGGAATATAGATAGGCTCTCTCCTTAGTCTTCTCTTTTACAGGTTAAATAGCCTTAGTTCTTTGAAGCAAACATATTTTCTCAGCCTCCTCATCTTGATTTTCTGCCTTTAAACACTTTTGTTAGTATCTTTCTTAGAGTCTCAAGTGGGCCACAGACTTCAAAGTGCGTGTGTGTGTTTTTAATGTGCTCTAAATAGATATATATTTATTTATTTGCATATATAGTTTACATACATGCCATAAACTCCAATATAATAAAAAATAACCCCTCAACGGCTCTTAGACACATGGGTCTTATATATCCCAAGCCAAGTCCTACAGTGGAGGTAGCACGTGTTTCTATTTTACAACATCTCATGGGAGATAAGTGGTTAAGGAGGACTTGAAACCCAACCAGGCCTGACACAGTGAGAGCACTCTGAAGGGACTGCCGTGGGAGAAGACACCAATCTATATAAAACCTTTAACATTTAAAAGGATCACATTAATTCCAACAGCTTTACTGAGCGTGGACACCCAATAAATTATACACTCACTCCAGGTACTTGGAAGATTATTACACAGCTCCTTAACTGATCGAGTCAGGACAAATGGTCACTTCCCCATAACCAGAATCAGCACATCTCCTACAAGGACACCAGGGCTGGCTGCAGTTGAACCTGGCCTCCAGGCCATGAATCAATGAAGTAGCATTATTCTCATGACTACATTCACTTCAATGTCACATTTACTAACATGGAGCTTTCTGAATAGAGAGGCAGAGGCCCTGCCTGCTCAGTAAGAAACATTTCTTATAGTGCTGTAGATTGAAGGAGGCTGTCAGTAGTAAAAATAGAATTCAGTAGCGTGTGCCTGACATTGTACAACAGCCTGGCTCAAGGATTTCTCCCCCTAAGTGATTCCTAAGACTATCTGCTATTTGATTCTTTGTTTGGCTACTTGATAGTTTCGATGAATTTGCTTTGATCCAGGGCTGTTCAAGTACTTCTTTGAGAGTCAGCCTCTGACTTGGATTATGCTTCTACAGTCTTGAAATAAGGTCTCTGGCTCCCTCTGTTACAAATTTAGGAAATGTGAATTCAATCCGTGATATTCTTTTGTAGGTCTCTTGGTATGTGTTTGCCTCAAAAGGAGGCTTCCCAACTGAAAATTCATAGCAAAGAACTCCCTGGTTCCAGAGGTCTACCTTCTCTCTTTTTTTAAAATTTATTATTATTGGGGCGGCGCCTGTGGCTCAGTCGGTAAGGCACCGGCCCCATATACCGAGGGTGGCGGGTTCAAACCCGGCCCCAGCCAAACTGCAACCAAAAAAAAAAAAAATAGCCGGGTGTTGTGGCGGGCGCCTGTAGTCCCAGCTACTGGGGAGGCTGAGGCAAGAGAATCGCTTAAGCCCAGGAGTTGGAGGTTGCTGTGAGCTGTGTGAGGCCACGGCACTCTACCGAGGGCCATAAAGTGAGACTCTGTCTGTACAAAAAAAAAAAAAATTATTATTATTGTTTTTTATTAAATCGTAGCTGTGTACATTAATGTGGTCATGGGGCACCATATACTAGTTTCATAGGAGGTCTACCTTCTCATCATGCATCCAACCTTTAGTCATCTCAGGGGGCAGGTAGTCCAGGGTACTACAGAGAATGGTTCTCCTGGAGGACGGTGCATGAACTGACCAGCCAAAATCTGCAATCTTAAGCTCTCCAGGTGATCCCAGCAGCAGGTTCTCTGGCTTAATGTCTCTATGAATAACTCTTTGAATGGAAGTAAGACAGGGCATTTGCCAGTTCTGTGATGTAAGTAGCAGTTCTCTGCTCATCAAACTTTGAAAGTTTCTGGAGTTCTCTATAGACTGTTCCAAGTGGGGCATATGCTAGAATTAGGTAAACTCTGGTGGCATCATGGAAATAACCATACAGTCTGAGAATATTAGGATGCTGAAGATGGGACTGTATTTCCACTTCTCTTCTGAGATGATTCTCCACTCCTGCTTTTTCCAGCTGAGCTTTAAACAGCACATTAAGAGCCAGGATAAAGTTGCTTTGTTTTTCTCTTGCCAAATAAACATTACCAAACTTTCCTTTACCCAGTGCGTGACCAATTTCAAAATCTTCCAAAGCCCATTACCTTTTTTTTTGATTCTTCATTTTTCTGTTTTGATGTCACTTCTTCCTCATTTCCAGGTGCTGCTGGCTGGGGCTGCTTCCTCTTCTGGGTTTCATTCAGTGGCTTAGAGACAGGATGAGGTACACTGGCTGCCTGTAATTGCTTCTGCGTATGATTCTGAACTGGTTTGTGGCTGGAGATAAGCTTTTTTGCTTCAGAAGGAATGCATTGGGAGGAATTTAAAGGGCACAGGACCCCTTGAGCCTGACTACTACTTGCAGGTAACGGATTCCGACTGGAAAATTGCTGAGTCACTGGAACACATTTTGGACCATCAAGTGCAACCGTGGCCTTATTAAGGCCCTGAAATGTAGTTTTCTTTTGATCTGTCCATGATGTCTCAGATCAAGTCCCCGAGTCCTCTCAGCTCTCCCAAATGTGTTTTTATTATCACAGAGTTGAGCAGGATTGTCAGCTTTTTGGTTCTGAGCTCTGTGCATCTGTTTATATAGTCTGATTAGATACTGGTGCCTCAGCAGTCATATTACTCCACTGATCTATGTTGAACTTACTGAAAATTTTAGATCTGTGTAGAACTGCTAAGCTGTGATTACCATTTTTTTCTGTAGCATTTGCTTCAGAGTTCCAAATGAAAGAGCATGTCTAATTGTGTGAGAGTTAATAGGGAAGGGAAAAACAGGAGTTTAGTTTCCTCTCCATTTACATCTATGGCTAGAGCTTCCTTTGATACCAACAAGCAATCTCTTCCCAGGATCTCTTAGGATAGGTGCTGATGCTAAGAGGGATTAAACATAAGTGACTACTAGTGTTCCTGGTTTTCAGATGAGGAATCTTAGGCCTAGATTTATTAAGTTATTTATTCATTGTCATGCATTTAGTAAAGACAGGACTTAAGCCTGGGGTTTCTGCTCCTTAGACCAATGGTTTTCTCTACCATCTTGGTTGGAAGCACTGGTTTGGTGGTGGTAGAGGTTTGGTAGTAATGAAGCAGTTTTCATTTTTGTTTAAGACTTTTCCCAAGGATTAACTAGAATTTTAGACCTGAAAGAGATCATCTATAATGTAAATGGAGAGCATTAAATTTGAAACAGAAAATCTTAGATTCCTTGGTTCTGGGATGGATAGGCTGATGCTTCTTGTTAACTCTGTGTTTTATCAATGTAGAAGAAGCATCAGGTAGCTATAGGAGGAGAGCTTCTTGGACACCTTTTGATGTGGGACTTTACTCCTGAACATCAATGGCTGTCAGGCCATGTGTGCAGTGGCTCACACCTGTAATCCTGGCACTTTGGGAGGCTGAGGCGGGTGGATTGCCTGAGCTCACATGTTGAAGACAAGCCTGAGCAAGAGAGAAACTTCATCTCTAAAAATAGCTGGGCATTGTGGCGGGTGCTTGTAGTCCCAGGTACTTGGGAGGCTGAGGCAAGAGAATCAAATGAGCTCAAGAGTTTGAGGTTACTGTCAGTTAGGATGTCACGGTACTCTATCAAGGGTGACAAAGTGAGACTCTGTCTCGAAAAAAAAAAAATTACAGGAAAACGGAAGACAATGGGGTGAAGTTTTTTTTTTTTTTTTTTTTTTGAGAGAGAGAGAAGGAGGGCGGCGCCTGTGGCTCAGTCGGTAAGGCGCTGGCCCCATATACCCAGGGTGGCAGGTTCAAACCTGGCCCCGGCCAAACTGCAACCAAAAAATAGCCGGGCGTTGTGGCGGGCACCTGTAGTCCCAGCTACTCGGGAGGCTGAGGCAAGAGAATCGTGTAAGCCCAGGAGTTGGAGGTTGCTGTGAGCTGTGTGAGGCCACGGCACTCTACCGAGGGCCATAAAAGTGAGACTCTGTCTCTACAAAAAAAAAAAAATAGAGAGAGAGAGAAGGGATCCCCAATACCCATGAGCAGAGAAAAACATTTCAGTGCATAATAACAAAGTTCACAGCTAGCTAAGACATGATAAATGATATATATATATATATATATATATAAATAAACATTTAAGGATTTGTTTACCATGTGTTGTACCTGGTGGTTTGACAGACTCAAATAATCTTCGTGTGTTCTATCCCCCCCACCCCCGCCCCAAGGATTTTGCTTCATTATTCAGAGAAAGGTCCTTAATCTCTCTGGAGTGATGATTTCCAGAGCTACAAAACTCTTGTAATATTCTGGCATTGGTCCATATTGGCTAGTCTGAGTTTAGCTAGATGATGTAGATATCAGCTGTGGTCATTTGTGTTCAGAACATTAGCTGGCTAATGTCAATATTATCTGTGTGATTAGTGTTGTTAACATTTTCTGACTAGTATGGGGAGCCAGTGTTTTCTCTGTGTTATTTAGATCTTAGTAGAAAAGCCTTCTAATCTCTCTATTAGTCAGCTCTGGACTGTAATAATAAAAACAGCATCAATAACAACTCGTAGACTACTTTCACTAATGTTTATATAGTGTTTAATATGTCCTAGGCACTGTTTTAAGAGTTTTTTACATATGTTAATTCATTTATTTCTTTGAAAAGCTTATGAAATACATAGACTATGGTTATCTCCATTCAAAGATGAGGAAAATGTGGCAGAGAGTAAGTAAAAGAACCCAATGTCACTCTGTCACTTAGAGTTAGCATAGATTTTACAAGTTAAGGGCCTAGTCCCCAATAAGACTACTATCTTCACTTTAGATACCAGCTGTAAGTTCAAGGTGTTCCCAGGCCTCCTGTACTTGCCACAAGCTGGCTACAAATTTAAGGATTCCCGCGACTCCCCCAAATTTGATAATTCCCTAGAACTACTCAGAGTTTAGAAAAACCTTCTACTTAGGTAGATTGCCATTTTATTATAAAGGATCCAAGTCAAGACCAGAAACCTAAGAAAAAGCCTAAAGGGCAAGATCTGCAAGGGTCCCAAACGTGACACTTTTGTGTCTTCTCCCTGTAGAATCAGGACATATCACTCTCCCAGCACATCAATGTATTTGCCAACCAGAAAGCTCAACCAAATTTCAGTGGTCAGTGTTTTCCTTTAAAGTTTCATTACACAGCCATAATTGATGAAATGATTGGCCACTTGGCTTGGCATCTGTAGCTCAGCAGCTAGCGACATACACCAAAGCTGGCAGGTTCAAACCCAGTCCAGGCCTGTTGAGCAACAATGAAAACTACAACTGAAAAATACCTGGTCGTTGTGGCAGGCACCTTAGTCCCAGCTACTCAGGAGGGCTAAGGGAAGAGAATTGCTTAAGCCCAAGAGTTTGAGGTTTTTGTGAGCTATGACGCCATGGTATTCTGCCAAGGGTGACAAGGTGAGACTCTGTCTCAAAAAAAATAAATAAATAAAATTGGCCACTTGTTTGAACTTGATTTCCAGCCCCCTTTTCCTCTTCAAAGGTTGGGTTGGTAGTTTGTATCTTTGAAAAAATTTGTCCATTTCACCTAAGTTATCAAATTTGTCAGCAAGTATTTGTTTATAAGATTCCCTTATCATTTTAGTGTATCTAAAATTTGTAATTCTTGATTCTCTTTTTTTACTGATTAGTCTTATTAGATGTTTATTAATTTTATTGATATTTTCAAAGAACCAGTGTTTGGTTTTATTTATCTTCTTGATTTCCACATTTATCTGCATTATTTTCTTTCTTCTGGTACTTTACATTTACTTTACTCTTCTTTTCCGCTTTGTTAGGGTAAAAACTAATGTCATTGATTTGAGATCTCTTCTTTTCTTTCTTTTTTTTTGAGACAGAGTCTTACTTGGTAGAGTGTCGTGGCGTCACAGCTCACAGCAACCTCAAACTCTTGGGCTCAAGTGATTCTTTTGCCTCAGCTTCCTGAATAGCTTGGACTCCAGGCACCCACCACAACACCAGCTATTGTTAGAGACAGGGTCTCACTCTGGCTCAGGCTGGTCTTGAACCTGTGAGCTCAGGTAAACCACCTGCCTCAGACTCCCAAAGTGGTAGGATTACAGGTGTGCGCCGCCATGCCCGGCCTCTTTTTTCTTTTCTAATGTAGGCAATTAGTGCTATAAACCTCCCCTAAGGACTACTTTAGAAGCATTTCCCAAATTCTGGTGTAGTGTGGTTTTTTGCTTTTTTCCCAACAGATTTATTGGCAACATAGACAGAGTAAAAAGACCTAAAATGAAAACGCAACTAAAGGCAAATGCTTATTCTCTTTTTTTTTCCTCAGATAATCTTCAATAACTTAGTTATCCCTTAATAACATTTTCCAATTTGAAGGATTGTTTGTGCCCTGGAAATGTATACCTTTGGAATCTGTTTGATATTTTATGTGCATCTAGTATTAGTTCTTTACTATATTGGATGAAATGTGCTTTTATTTTCATTCAGTTGAAAATGTTTTTTTGTTTTCTTTTTGGTATCTTCTTTGATTTATAAGTTATTTAGAAGCAAGTTATTTAGTTTCCAAATATTTGGAGATTTTCCAGAGGATTTTTTGTAATTTTTTCTTTCTTTCTTTTTAAGAGACAGGGTCTCACTCTGCCACCAGGCTGAAGCACAGTGGCGCAATCTCAGCTTACTACAGCCTTGAACTCCTGGGTTTAAGTGATCCTCTATCTCAGCCTTCTGAGTAGCTAGAACTATAGGAATGGACCACTGCTCTTGGCTAATTTTTTTTTAATAGATGGTGTTTTGCTATATGGTTCAGGATGGTCTTTTCTTAAAAATATTATGGATATATAGTAGTTGTATGCTCTAGCTGATCTTGAACTTCTGACCTCAAGTGATTTTCTTGGCTTGGGCTCCCAAACTGCTAGGATTACAGGTGTAAGCCGCCATGCCAAGCCTTGTTATTGATTCCTAATTTAATTCTATTATAGTCTGATATCATACTTTGTATGACTTAAATCCTATAAAAATTTTTTAAGACTTCTTTACTTTTATGTCTCATGATATGATCTATCTTGGTAAATATTCCATGTACATTTGCACATGGGTGCAAATGTTCTCTTAGTTGGAGTGTTCTATAATTGTCAGTCAGGTCATATTAGTTGATGGTGTTGTTCAAGTCTACTATATGTTTGTTGATCTTTCTACCTACTTGTCCTATCAGTTATTAGAAAGGAGTATTTAATTTCCAACTATAACTGTGTATTTGCTTATTTCTCCTTGCAGTTGTTGCTTCATATATTTTGAAGCTCTTATTAGATGTGTAATAATTTATGATTATTGATTAACTGATTCTGTTATAACTGGGTTCTAGCTTTCATATGAAAAGTTATTTCATTTATAACTTTCATAAATTAGTTTCATAGTAGGGCTAAATACACTGGATACTTTTTCTTCCATTCTTGAGATAATTTGCTAAGAAGAATATGTTCCAGCTCTATCCATGTAAACATGAAAGAGGTAAAGTCTCCATCTTTCTTTAAGGCTGTATAATATTCCATGATGTACATATATCACAATTTATTAATCCATTCGTAGATCGATGGGCACTTGCGCTTCTTCCATGACTTAGCAATAATGAATTGGGCTGCAATAAACATTCTGGTACAAATATCTTTGTTAAAGTGTGAGTTTTGGTCTTCTGGATATATGCCTCGTAGAGGATTTGTAGGATCGAATGGCAGGTCTATTTTTAGATCTCTAAGTGTTCTCCAAACATCTTTCCAAAAGGAACGTATTAGTTTGCATTCCCACCAGCTGCGTAGAAGGGTTCCCTTTTCTCCACATCCACACCAACATCTCTGGTTTGGGGATTTTGTGATATGGGCTAACCTTACTGGAGTTAGATGATATCTCAAAGTGGTGTTGATTTGCATTTCTCTGATGATTAAGGATGATGAGCATTTTTTCATATGTCTGTAGGCCTTGCACCTGTCTTCTTCAGAGAAGTTTCTCTTCAAGTCCCTTGCTCAACCTGAGATGGGATCACTTATTCCTTTCTTGCTAATACGTTTGAGTTCTCTGTGGATTCTGGTTATTAAACCTTTGTCGGAGACATAACCTACAAATATCTTCTCCCATTCTGAGGTCTGTCTGCTTGCTTTACTTACTGTATCCTTGGCTGTGCAGAATCTTTTTAGTTTGATCAGGTCCCAGTAGTGTATTTTTTGATGCTGCTTCAATTGCCCAGGGGGTCCTCCTTATAAAATATTCGCCCAGGCCGATTTCTTCAAGAGTTTTCCCTGCACTTTCTTCTAGTATTTTTATAGTTTCATGTCTTAAGTTTAAATCTTTAATCCAGTGAGAATCTATCTTAGTTAATGGTGAAAGGTGTGGGTCCAGTTTCATTCTTCTACAGGTCACCAGCCAGTTCATCCAGCACCATTTGTTAAATAAGGAATCCCTTCCCCACTGAATGTTTTTAATTGGCTTGTCAAAGATCAAATAATGGTAAGTATCTGGGTTTACCTCTTGGTTCTCTATTCTGTTCCATACATCTACCTCTCTGTTTTTGTGCCAGTACCATGCTGTTTTGATCACTATTGATTTATAGTATAGTCTCAGGTCTGGTAGCGTGATTCCTCCTGCTTTGTTTTTATTTATGAGTAATGTTTTGGCTATTCAAGGTTTTTTCTGATTCCATATAAAATGAAGCATTATTTTTTTGAGATCTTTAAAGTATGACAGTGGAGCTTTAATAGGGATTGCATTCAAATTGTATTTTGCTTTGGGTAGTATGGACATTTTAACAGTGTCGATTCTTCCCAGCCATGAGCATGGTATGTTTTTCCATTTGTTAACATCTTCAGCTATTTCTTTTCTTGGAGTTTCATAGTTCTGTT
Organism: Nycticebus coucang; assembly: GCF_027406575.1. Lineage (NCBI taxonomy): Eukaryota > Metazoa > Chordata > Mammalia > Primates > Lorisidae > Nycticebus > Nycticebus coucang. The sequence goes on along the minus strand of NC_069793.1, from coordinate 64,410,323 downwards.
TATAGAGGTCTTTCACGTCCTTTGATAGGTAAACTCCCAAAGATTTCATCTTCTTTGGCACTACTGTGAATGGAGTAGAGTCCTTGACTGTTTTTTCAGCTTGACTATTTTTGGTATATATAAAGGCTACCAATTTATGAGTGTTGATTTTGTAACCTGAGACACTGCTGTATTCCTTGATCACTTCTAAGAGTTTTGTAGTAGAATCCCTGGTGTTTTCCAGATATACAATCATATCATCCGCAAAGAGTGAAAGTTTGATCTCTTCTGACCCTATGTGGATACCCTTGATTGCCTTTACTTCCTTAATTGTGATGGCTAAAACTTCCTTTACAGTGTTAAGAGCAGTGGAGACAATGGGCAGCCTTGCCTGGTTCCTGATCTGAGTGGAAATGATTTCAATTTAACTCCATTCAATACGATATTGGCTCTGGGTTTGCTGTAGATGGCTGTATCGCTGTATCAGTTTAAGAAATGTCCCTTCTATACCAATTTTCTTTTTTCTTTTTTTTTTGTGGGTTTTGGCCGGGGCTGGGTTTGAACCCGCCACCTCCAGCATATGGGACCGGTGCCCTACTCCTTGAGCCACAGGCGCCGCCCTATACCAATTTTCTTAAATGTTCTAATCAGGAAGTGATGCTGGATATTATCAAAAGCTTTTTCTGCATCCATTGAGTGAATCTTATAGTCTTTGTTTTTTCATTTGTTTATGTGCTGAATTATATTTATAGATTTACGTATATTGAACCAGCCTTGAGACCCTGGGATAAAACCCACTTGGTCATGGTGTATAATTTGTTTGATGTGCTGCTGGATTCTGTTTGATAGGATCTTGTTGAATATTTTTGCATCAGTATTCATTAGTGATATTAGTCTATAATTTTCTTTTCTTGTTGAGTCATTTCCTGAGTTGGGGATCAAGGTGATGTTTGCTTCATAGAATGCATTGGGTAGTATCTTCTTTTTCTGTGTTTTGGAAAAGATTAAGTAATATGGGTACTAGTTCCTCTTTAAAGGTTTGGTAGAATTCTGACGTGAAGCCATCTGGTCCCGGGCTTTTCTTCGTAGGGAGATTTTGTATGGTTGATGCTATTTCAGAACTTGATATAGAGCTGTTCAATATTTCCACTTCATTCTGCCTAAGTCTTGGAAGGTGGTGTGCTTCCAAGTATTGGTCAATTTCCTTCAGATTTTCATATTTCTGAGAATAAAGTTTCTTGTACTATTTGGAAGGGATTTTTTAAATTTCTGAGGGGTCTGTTGTTATTTCATCTTTACCATTTCTGATTGACGAAATTAGAGATTTTACTCTTTTTTTTCCTGGTTAAGTTAGCCAAAGGTTTATCTATTTAGTTGACCATTTCAAAAAATCAACTTTTTGATTTATTGATCTGTTGTATAATCCTTTTGTTTTCAATTTCATTTAATTCTGCTCTAATTTTGGTTATTTGTTTTCTTCTGCTGGGTTTGGGGTTGGAATGTTCTTCCTTTTCCAGTTGCTTGAGATGTCCCATTAAGTTGTTAACTTCCTCTCTTTCAGTTTTCTTGAGGAAAGCTTGCAGTGCTATAAATTTCCCTCTTAGTACTGCCTTTGTGGTATCCCAGAGCTTCTGATAATTTGTGTCTTCATTATCATTTTGTTCCAAAAATTTGGTCATTTCCTTCTTAATCTCGTCTAAGACACAGCTATCATTCAGCATAAGGTCATTTAGCTTCCATGTTTTTGTATGAGTATGTAGATTCCTTTTGTTACTGAGTTCAACTTTTATTCTATGGTGGTCTGAGAAGATGCAAGGAATAATTTCTATTCTTTTAAAATTGCTGAGGTTGGACTTGTGACCTATGATGTGATCGATTTTGGAGTATGTTCTGTGGGCTGATGAAAAGAATGTGTATTCAGTTTTGTCAGGATGAAATGTTCTGTAGATGTCTGTTAAATTCAAATGTTGGATGATTAAGTTTAAATCTAAAATTTCTTTGCTCAGCTTCTTATTGGATGGTCTGTCCAACACTGCCAAAGGAGTGTTAAAATCTCTGACTATTATGGAGCTGTACGAAATCAAGTTACTTATGTCTATTAGAGTCTGTCTTATAAATTGAGGTGCATTCTGGTTGGGTGTATAAATATTAATAATTGAAATCTCATCATATTGAGTATTGCCCTTAACAAATATGAAGTGACCATCCTTATCTTTACTTACTTTTGTTGGTTTAAAGCCTATTGTATCTGCGAATAAAATTGCAACATCTGCTTTTTTCTGCTTTCCATTTGCCTTGAACATAGATGACCATCCCTTCACCTTGAGTCTATATTTAGCTTTTAAGGTAAGATGAGATTCTTGTATGCAGCAGATATTTGGCCTGAGTTTTTGTAGCCAGTCAGCCAACCTGTGCCTCTTTAGAGGACAATTTAAGCTATTCACATTAATTGAGAATATTGATAAGCCTGGTAGAATTTTGGGTATCGAGTTTTTTGAAAGTCCAGTGGACATTTTTAATCCTTTCGCCACTGTCGAAGTTGGAATTTGATCAAAAGTTTCTGAGTGAGTTTACTTTTGTGGTGGAGGATTGTGCTGGTCATTATGGAGGATAGGTCTGAGAATATCCTGGAGAGCTGGTTTAGTGTTGGCAAATTTCTTCAACATGTGAATGTCATTAAAGTATTTAATTTCTCCATCATAAATGAAACTCAGTTTAGCTGGATACAGGATCCTGGGTTGAAAGTTAATTTGTTTTAGGAGATTAAAAGTCGATGACCACCCTCTTCTGGCTTGAAAGGTTTCAGCAGAGAGATCTTTAGTCATTCTAATATTCTTCCCCTTGTAGGTTTTCTTACGTCTGGCTGCTTTCAGAATTTTCTCCTTCATATTAACTTTAGTGAAGTTAATTATGATGTGCTGGGAGATGTCTTATTCAGATGAGTAATGCTGGGGTTCTGAAACTGTCTGCTATCTGAATTTCAGAATCTCTTGGCATGTTTGGAAAGTTCTCTTTCATAATCTCATGAAGAAGAACCTTTGTACTTTGCGAAGCCACTTCATCACCTTCAGGGATTTTGATAAGGTGAATATTAGTTTTCTTCGCGTTATCCCAGAACTCTCTGAGAGAGTCATCCGTTTTGGCTCTCCATTTCTCTTCCTCTTTGAGAATTTGGGAGTGTTCAAAAGCTTCGTCTTCAATGTCAGAAATCCTTTCTTCTGCTTGCTCCCTTCTGTTATGGAGGGATTCTACTGTATTTTTCAGATCTTTGAGGGCTGCAAATTCTTGCTTCAACATGTCAAAATCTTTGGTGATTTTGTCTTTGAATTCGTTGAATTCTTGAGGCAACTTTTGAAATGCTCCTTGAATTTCTAATTCCAACTTTGCTTCTATTCTATTAATCTTATTTGTAATCCAAATTCTGAATTCGATTTCTGACATCTCAGCCATCTGTTTATGAATGGGATCATCGGTTTTGTCTTCCATATCTTTCCTTAGGGGGTTGGGATCTACTCTGGTTATTCATGTTACTGGAGTTTTTCTGCTGATTCTGCCCCATGATTATTTTACACCTTTTGGCTAGATGAGCAGATAAGGAGAAGTTGGGTTGGGGGCTCCAGGAGTAGTGATTAAGCAGCCCTTTGCCCAAAAGCTAGGACTAGTGTCTGTACCTTTTCCCCTGGAGCTTTGCCAAGGACCCATACAGTCCTGTGGCCTGAGAAACTGGGGACCTGCTTGGTGTGGTGGGGCTAAGTGGCTCTGTCTTGTTTTCAGCTGGTCTCTGTCCTACCCTAATGAATCAGTTACTCTGGGTTGAAGTCTCAGCTGTGGAGAAATACCAGCAATTAAGTCACCCCACCCCCCACAGGCAACAATTGGAAAAGGAAAATCAAACCTTCCCACAACCACACACCCAGGGTACCACTTTGGATAGTCCTCGGGTGACTGGCCCAGTTCGAGACGTCCAAATTAATTGTCTCAGTTAGCACCTGTCTCAGGTGGGAGAGTTCAAAAGGTCTCCGGGTACTAGATAGCAGGGGTCTGCTGGCAGCTCAGTGTGACTTGCTCTGGTGCTCCATGAGGTCAGACGGACCCACCCAGCAAATGAATTGGTCTGGGAAGGTTGACGCCTCCTTCTCCACCTTGCACCTCTATCACACCCAGTCACTGGTAATCCTGCAGGCTGTGACCCAGTTGCCTCCAATGAGCAGATGCTCCAGGGGTTTGCACCTGCCTGAGTCACAGGGAGATCTGTGTCTCCTCAGCCAGGCCGCCCCTCTGGGAGGAAATTTTCTTTTTAATTTTAATTTTAATTTTTACATATACACATGTTAATTAGGTTTCCATTTTTTTTGCCTTCACAAAATTAAAAAGACTTAAAATGTAATAATGATAACAATGTTTAAGATAAAGATTAGAAACAAAAACCTTGTAAAGATTAGAAACAACAACCTTGCGATAAACAGCCTAGTACAGGTGTCTTGTAAAGAATGAACAAACAGAAATACATTCAGAAAAGGAATCAGACAATTGCTACATCGAAACGTTAAGCAATAGTAATAATAATGCAAAGAAAGTAACATTCACATTGTCAAATAAGAGTATGTCTATTATAGAATGCTTTGACTCTGAGATTCAATATGGAGTCATCAGTTAATTTCTTTATTTTTTAAGTATCAGAAAATAGACAACTAATGTTTATAAATAAAAGATAATTTCAAAAAACAGATGATGTTAAATCTTATAGACAATAGAAAAATAAGAAATACATCAAAATCATTCTACTTTATCTGGGTACACCTGACATTAAAGTTGGAGAAAATGTATTATTATAAAGGAGAAATTACAAACATATGTCACTTATAAATGAGGATACAATATCCTAAACAACATATTAACATGTTGAGTTGAAAATTAATGTTTAAGTAATATACTTGGTCAAAATTAAAACCAATTTATGTGAAGATTAGTCACCATTTTTTATCCTTCTTTTTTTTTTCTTATTTGCCCTTCCTCAGCCCTTTCCTCCTTCTCTGTCTGCTTTCCCCCTCCCCCATGCCCCACCATGTCATTAATCGTCATTAATTGTCTTCAAATCAAAGTTGAGTACATAGGATTCATACTTCTCCACTCCTGTGATGCTTCACTAAGAATAATGTGTTCCACCTCCATCCAGGTTAGTACAAATGCTGAAAAATCTCCATTTTCTATGGCTGAATAATATTCCATCACATACATATACTATAGCTTACTGATCCATTCCTGAGTTGAAGGACATTTAGGTTGTTTCCACATTTTGGCAATTGTAAATTGGGCTGCGATAAACAGCCTAGTACAGGTGTCTTTATAATAAAAGTTTTTTTTTCCTTCTGGATAGATGCCCAGTAATGGGATTGCAGGATCAAATGGGAGTCTAGGTTGAGTTCTTTGAGGTTTCTCCATACTTCCTTCCAAAAAGGTTGTATTGGTTTGCAGTCCCACCAGCAGTGTAAAAGTGTTGCTTTCGGGTGGCGCCTGTGGCTCAGTGAGTAGGGAGCCGGCCCCATATACCGAGGGTGGCGGGTTCAAACCCAGCCCCGGCCAAACTGCAACAAAAAAATAGCTGGGTGTTGTGGCGGGCGCCTGTAGTCCCAGCTGCTCGGGAGGCTGAGGCAAGAGAATCACATAAGCCCAGGAGCTGGAGGTTGCTGTGAGCCGTGTGACGCCACAGCACTCTACCAAGGGCAGTAAAGTGAGACTGTCTCTACAAAAAAAAAAAAAAAAAAAAGTGTTCCTTTCTCTCCACAACCGCACCAGCATCTGCAGTTTTGAGATTTTGTGCTATAGGCCATTCTCACTGGGGTTAGATGATATCTCAGGGTGGTTTGAATCTGCATTTCTCTAATAATTAGGGATGATAAACATTTTTTCATATGATTGCTGGCCATTTGTCTGTCATCTTTGGAGAAGATTCTATTCATTTCTCTTCCCCATTGATGTATGTGATTGTTGGCTTTTTTCTTGTGAATTAATTGAAGTTCTGTATAGATCGTGGTTATTAAGTGTTTGTTTGATTCAAAATATGCAAATATCCTTTCCCATTGGGTAGGTTGTCTATTTGCTTTGGTTGTTGTCTCCTTGGCTGTACAGAAACTTTTCAATTTAATTAAATCCCATTTGTTTATTATTGCTGTTGTTGCTATTACCATGGCAGTCTTCCTCATAAAATCTTTCCCCAGGCCAATATCTTCCAGTGTTTTCCCCATTCTTTCTTTGAGGATTTTTATTGTTTCATGCCTTAAATTTAAGTCCTTTATCCATCTTGAATCAATTTTTGTGAGTGGAGAAAGGTGTGGGTCCAACTTCAGTCTTTTACATGTGGATATCCAGTTCTCCCAGCACCATTTATTGAATAGGGAATCTTTCCCCCAGTGGATGCTCTAGTTTGGTTTATCAAAGATTAGGTGGCTGTAAGTTGTTGATTTCATTTCCTGGTTTTCTGTTTGATTCCAAATGTCTATGTCTCTATTTTTGTGCCAATACCATGCTATCTTGACCACTAAGGCCTTGTAATACAACCTAAAATCCGGTATGGTGATACCCCCAGCTTTGTTTTTATTACTAAGAACTGCCTCAGCTATACGGGTTTTTTTCTGGTTCCATACAAAACGTAGAATCATTTTTTGCAAGTCTTGAAAATAGGATGTTGGTATTTTAATAGGGATGGCATTGAATCAGTAAATTGCTCTGGGAAGTATAGACATTTTAACAATGTTGATTCTTCCCAGCCATGAGCATGGTATGTTCTTCCATTTATTAAGGTCTTCTACTATTTCATTTCTTAAGGTTCCATAATTTTCTTTATAGAGGTCCTTTACCTCTTTTGTTAGGTGTATTCCTAAGTATTTCATTTTCTTTGGAGCTATGGTAAAGGGAGTTGTCTCTTTACCATCTCATCTTGGCTGTTGTTGGCATATACAAAAGCAACTGACTTGTGGACATTGATTTTATGTCCTGAAACATTACTGTATTTTTTAAGGACTTCCAAGAGTCTTGTGGTTGAGTCTTTAGGGTTCTCTAAGTATAAGATCATATCATCAGCAAAGAGGAAAAGTTTTACCTCCTCTGCTCTGATTTGGATGCCCTTTATTTTCTTGTCTTGTCTAATTGTATTGGCTAGAACTTCCAGCACTATGTTGAATAGCAATGGTGACAGAGGACAACCTTGATTGATTCCAGTTCTAAGAGGAAAGCTTTCAGTTTGACTCCATTCAGTAAAATATTAGCTGTGGGTTTGTCATAAATAACTTCGATCAGTTTCAGAGACGTGCCACCTATGCCTATTCTCCTCAGTGTTCTAATTAGAAAAGGATGCTGGATTTTGTCGAATGCTTTTTCTACATCTATTGAGAGGATCATATAGTTTTTAGTTTTACTTCTGTTGATACGGTGAATAACGTTTATAGACTTGCGTATATTAAACCAGGAAAAGACACAAGTAAAAAGGAGAATTTCAGACCAATTTCACTAATGAATATAGATGCAAAAATTCTCAACAAAATCTTAGCCAACAGATTACAGGTTATCATCCAAAAAGTCATACATCATGATCAAGTAGGTTTCATCCCAGGGATGCAAGGAAGAAATATTCTTAAATGGAACTCGGAGAAATAAAGATACTCTTAAAAATGTTATAAATAAGTTTGTATAACTGGGCATGGTGGTTGCCTGAGTAATCTCAGCAACTTGGGAGGCTGAGGTATAAAATATATTTGAGGCCAGGAGTTCAGGACCATCCTGGGCAACATAGAGAGACCTTGTCTCTAAACATATGAAAAAAATTAGCTGGGTGTGTGGCATGTACCTTTAGTCTCAGGTACCCAAGAGGCTGAGACCAGAGGATTGCTTGAGCCCAGGAATTCAGGGATATATCATTGTGACTGCCCTCCAGCCTGTGTATTTTTTTATTTCTTAAAAATAAAAAAACAATAAAATTAATTCCTATATAATTATATAGAAAATAATCTGATATTCCAAAAGAATAAATATTGGCTCTCTTATTGGTCTCTCTACATTCATATCGAAGTAGCCATAAGCTTAGATCACAACTGCTGTCTCATTTGAGACTCAACAAAATTTGGTACTGAAATCTCAGTAGTTTTGTTGATGAAAGAAATTATTATAGAAAATGTTATGCTCCATGTCTGTAGCTGAGGCTTTAGCCACGTACACCAGAGCTGGCTGGTTCGAATCTGGGCCCACCAAACAACAATGACAACTATAACCAAGAAATAGCTGGGCGTTATGGGAGGTGCCTATAGTCCCAGCTACTTGGAAGGCTGAGGCAAGAGGATCACTTAAGCCCAAGAGTTTGAGGTTGCTGTGAGCTGTGATGCCATGGTACTCTACCCAGGGCAACAGCTTGAGACTCTGTCGCAAACAAAAAAAGAAAAATGTTAGTGTTTTTTTTTTTTTTTTTAATGTTTATGAAATGTTTGTGAAATGCACTGAAATCAAATATCCATCTGTAATCTCAAAATGAATTACCTTACTTGGGAAGTAAGATCATTATGTACATACAAATCAAAATCTAATGATTGTTTTTTTGGCCGGGGCTGGGGTTGAACCCACCATCTCTGGCATATGGGGCTGGCACCCTACTTTGAGCCATAGGCACCACCCTGATGATTTTTTTATATCCTGAAAGTTTATTTATAAATGCTGCAGTTGTCTGTCATACCTTATTCACCTCTGTAGTATTGGTCTCAAAAGATACTGTTTTTCTCCTGTAATTTATGTGAACATTAATCTGTTAAAAAAAAATTGCTGAGTACCTTCCATATACCAGGTATTTTGTTAGATGATTTTAGCATAGGCAGGCCCATATTTATTTCTCTGACTTACTTATTTTCTTATTCACTACGATTCCTTACCACATTTCTGTAAATGCACTGATATACACATATCAGCAGTTCCTAGGATATGTTATTCTTCTCCATCTTGTGATGCTTTTACATATGTAGTTTCCTCTGTCCTTTCTCCTTGTTGATCTGTTTAAAATCTACTAAACAATTAAGACTGAATTTAAGTATCTCCTTCTTTAAGAAGTCTTCCCTGAAAACCACAAGCTAAATAAGCTGTCTTTTTCTATATTCCCTTTGCCTCTTATGTTTATCTCATCACAGTACTTAGTGTACTTAGTACTACACACACTACACACACTAATTGCAATGATTCCCCTGCCTGTTTTCCTATCAGACTACTTGAGGGTAGCATTTATATGATTCTGAACACTTAGCACCAGGACCTATCCCAGAGTAGGGATACAGGAGACAAAAGTTTGTCTTTGGCTATGCCACAGTGTGATCTTACTTTAAGTTCTTTGGCCCACTCAACATTTCAGAGCTCCTAGACACTCTTCCTAATGCAGCCCTGCTGCATTCTTTCTTTCTTTTCTTTTTTTTTTTGAGACAGAGCCTCAAGCTGTCACTCTGGGTAGAGTGCTATGGCATCACAGCTCACAGCAACCTCCAACTCTCGGGCTCAAGCGATTTTCCTGCCTCTGCCTCCCAAGTAGCTGGGACTACAGGCACCTGCCACAATGCCTGGCTATTTTTTGGTTGCAGCCGTCATTGTTGTGGCGGGCCCAGGCTGGATTCGACCCAGCCAGCTCAGGTGTATGTGGCTGGCGCCTTAAACGCTTGAGCCAGAGGCGCTGAGCCTGCATTCTTTCTTGATTCCAGCTCTCTGCTAGTCTCGTGGTTGCTGTATAGAAGGTCTTTAATAGTATGTTCTGTTCACCTTGGGAGACCTGATTTTTGCCTGATAGCCTAGTGGGCCTATCACATGAGGCCTGGGTCAGATTATTTTTGCAGTCGTGGTTCAGGGCTTGATATTGACATCATATTAGAAAACTGGGACTTCTGCCTTACTCTGGGCGGAAGAATCTCCTTCTTTAAGAAGTCTTCCCTGAAAACCACAGGCTAAATAAGCTGTCTTTTTATGCTTCTTATGTTTATCTCATCACAGTACTTTTTTTTTTTTTTTTACAGTTTTTGTCCGGGGCTGGGTTTGAATCTGCCACCTCCAGCATATGGGGCCTACTCCTTTGAGCCACAGGCGCCGCCCTTTTTTTTGTTTTTGAGACAGAGCCTCAAGCTGTTGCCCTGGGTAGAATGTCATGGCATCACAGCTCACAGCAAACTCCAACTCCTGGGCTCACGTGGTTCTCCTGCCTCCGTCTCCCAAGTAGCTTGGACTACAGGTACCTGCCACAATGCCCAGCTATTTTTTGGTTGCAGCTGTCGTTGTTTGGCAGGCCCAGGCTGGATTTGAACCTGCCAGCTCAGGTGTATGTGGCCTTAGCCACTTGAGCCACAGGCGCTGAGTCCACAGTACCTTTTTTGAACCTTTTTTATCTCACAGCACTCTTGAACCTGTAGTTAAATTTCTGCGGCACACTTATGTTGATTAAAAAAAAAAAAGTAAGGCTCGGCTCCTTGGACTTGAGTCCAAGAGATTGAGGTTGCTCTGAGCTATGATGATGCATTCTACCCAGAGCCACAGAGTGAGACTCTGTCTCAATAATAATAATAACAATAATAAGGTAGTGGCAGTTTCTGCCAGACATAGCTCTCTTGGGATGTGCATTTGAAATCACAAAAGTAGGGCCAGGCATGGTGACTCACACCATGCCTAATCTAGCATTCTGGGAGGCTGAGATGGGTGGATTGCCTAAGCTCATAGATTCGAGACCAGCCTGAGCAAGAGCAATACCCCATCTGTAAAAATAGCTGGTCATAGTGGCAGGTGCCCACTGAGGCAAGAGAATTGCTTGAGCCCGAGAGTTGAGGTTGCCATGAGCTATGACGCCATGGCACTGTACCAAGGCAGTGTCCCTTTGTGACAAAGTGAAACTCTGTCTCAAAAAAAAAAAAAGGAAACCAGAAAAGTAGATGAGGTATTCTTCTGGAGGTACTACAGGTCTATGAGGTCCATTGTGGGAAAGAGATAACTGATTCAAGAATCCATTTCCTGGGCGGCGCCTGTGGCTCAGTCGGTAAGGCTCCGGCCCCATATACCGAGGGTGACCGGTTCATACCCGGCCCCTGCCAAACTGCAACCAAAAAATAGCCGGGCGTTGTGGCGGGCGCCTGTAGTCCCAGCTGCTTGAGAGCTCCTCGCTTAAGCCCAGGAGTTGGAGGTTGCTGTGAGCTGTGTGTGGCCACGGCACTCTACTGAGGGCCATAAAGTGAGACTCTGTCTCTACAAAAAAAAAAAAAGAATCCATTTCCTATTGTTTATTTCTTTCCCTGGCAAGAGAAAGGACTGGCCAAAGCACAGTATCTGCCGTGGCACATCACTGGAGATATCACTATAGCTCAAGTGTTAGGGAGTAATAGTTATTGCTCTTTCTGCCTGGTATAAACTTTCCCCAAATATCCACATGGCTTACACTTTCATTTTATTTTCTGCTCAAATATCACCTCTTTACAGAGGGCTCCCCTGATTGACCTAATATAGAATAGTATAATAATATTTTTACTCTCTTCTTCTTCTTTTTTTTTTTTTGAGACAGAATCTCAAGCTGTTGCCCTGGGTAGAGTGTGTCACAGCTCACAGCAACCTCCAACTCCTGGGCTTAAGTGATTCTCTTGCCTCGCCTCCCAAGTAGCTGGGACTACAGGCGTCCACCACAACACCCGGCTATTTTTTGGTTGCAGCCATCATTGTTGTTGGTGGGCCCGGGCTGGATTTGAACCCGCCAGCTCTGGTGTATGTGACTGGCGCCTTAGCCATTTGAGCTGCAGGTGCTGAGCCATACCCTCTTTTTATTGCATAATTTATTGTACTTATTACCATCTGACATATAATTATTTGTTTATAATGTTTTACTTTGTCTCTCTGTACCAGAATATAAGCACCATGGATTCTGTGACTGTTTGGTATACTTTTGTATCTGTAGCTCCTGGAATGATCCCTGGCAAATAGTAGGTGCTCAATAGTATATAGTTTTTTCACTAATGAATGAATTATTTTGTGGGTTGAGAACACCTGCTTTCAAGGACCTTTATCATTAGGCCTCAGCAATACCTCATTCTCCTTGTCTTGGTACACAACCCTTGGACTCCATATGAACCAGAGTCAATGTTTTCTTTTCTTTTTTTTGAGACAGAATCTCACTTTGTTCCCCTCAGTAGAGTGCCGTGACATCACAGCTCACCACAACCTCAAATTCTGGGGCTTAAGCAATTCTCTTGCCTCAGCCTCCCAAGTAGCTGGAACTAAGGCACCCACCACAAGGCCCAGCTATGTTTTTTTTTTTTTTTTTTTTAATTTGGCCAGGGCTGGGTTTGAACCCGCCACCTCCGGCATGTGGGACCGGCGCCCTACCCGCTGAGCCACAGGCGCCGCCCATAAATATTCTTTTTTTTTTTTTTTTTTTTGTGGTTTTTGGCCGGGGCTGGGTTTGAACCCGCCACCTCCAGCATATGGGACCGGCGCCCTACTCCTTGAGCCACAGGCGCCGCCCCCCAGCTATGTTTTTTTTAGAGACAAGATCTTGCCGTGGCTCAGGCTGGTCTTGAACTTGTGAGCTCAGCCAATCTACCCGCATGGGCCTCCCAGAGTGCTAGGATTACAGGCATGAGCTACCTTGCCCAGCCCAGAATCAATGTTTTCTGAGCATGCTTCACACTATAGCTTTGTTTGTTTGCTCATGTTTCTTTCCTCTGCATCTCTGTCTGCCACGATTCTGACCAGTCCTTAACATCTACCCTTTTGTATGTGTGAAGAAATAATTACTACTAAGTTTGTATTAAATCGTAAGCATTTTCAGACACACAAACTTATTTAATTCAACAACTCTAGGAAATAGATATTGCTAGATTGAAAGCTGATAAGGATCTTTTTCTTGATCATTGTTCTGTTCCCATGCCTAGCATAGAATAGTACAGAATAAATGCTTGTCAAATGGCAGAATGAATATTTTATAGAAGTAGAAATTGATCTTAATGGTTAAGTGATTTATTACTCAAGCTGGTCTATGGCAGATAGGATAGAAATGAAAGGGTGGTTCTAGCTTCAGATAAAGCACTTTTTCTAAGATAGTCCACAATAAAAATCCAGTATTCTAAAATACCAGGTAGTTAGCAGTCTTTAATAACTTTATTTTTTGTGGTTACCTCAGAATAAAACAGGTTTTACTCATTTTACATGAAAATCTTTCTTATCTATGAAACAGTTTGTAGGCCAGGATATATCCTTACTTTCTGATAAGCCAGTGGTTCTGAACCGTCCTAATGCCCCCGCTCTTTAATATAATTCCTGTGGGTCGTGACCCACAGGTTGAGAACTGCTGTGATAAGCTAACTGAGCATGGATTTCTGGGATTCTGTGCTGATAATACATAAGATAAGTGCTTTTTAATTTTTTTGAACCTCTTTCCTTCAACTCCTTAAGAAGTCAGTGGGGATGAGTAAAATGCTGTTAGTGAGAAAACATACCGTAAATACTGTTGGAATGTACAACAGGTGATAGCTACCATTTATTCATTTTAAGAAGCTATTAGTGCTTTCATTTATATTGTGCTTATTTTTATCTCATTCTTTAATTTTTATGTTGTTTATAATATACCTAAGGTTAGTACATGAGTCTAATTTATAAACAGATACATATACATTGGCAGTGTGTATACAAAGCTTCTTTATAGGTAGATTATATCACCAAACAGATTGGAGACTACACAATGAGTCATCTTAAGTATCTTTTTTATAAAAGGACTGTTTGTCGTGGAAAACTCCAGGAGTTGGCATCCTATGATTCTGTGGGGTGTGTGGCATTGTTTGTCACTTTGCCCAGAGATGCAGTCTTTGATCTGGCTAGGGGCCACATGGACAGATTCGGAGTGATGGGGGACTTACAACTTGAGAATACTGTATCTCACTTGCATGTCCTCCTGGGATTTAGACACGTGAATCATTTTAGAGTCTGTCTCTGTATTGAGCTTTCCTTGCCAAATTCTGTAGCCTCTCACTGATAGCTACAGCGCTCTGTATTTGTTGGTATCTTCTTTCTCACTTTGGCCCGAGCTTCTTCCCATTTTCTCTCTTTCTTCTTATTTTTATTTTTTGACACAGTGTTTACTCTTTTACCCAGGCTGGAGTACAGTGTGTTATCATAGCTTACTGCAACCTTATTCTCCTAGATCAAGCTATCCTCCTTCCTGCCTTAGCCTCTGGAGTAGCTGGGACTCCATGTGTGTTCCACTATGCACACCTCTATTTTCTCTTTTGGAATGAGAAAGGAGAGCAAGACTTTTTATCTTTTAGGTACTTGAACCTTGGGGACAAGGGACCATGATCTCAACTGGACTGTTGAATGAGATATTCCTGTTGGCACTCAAGTTGCTATCTGAGATACACATGTTATACAGGATGTAGCTTATTTTGTCCAGACTCCAGCAACTGGACACCATGCTGCCAATACCTACCTAGATAAAGCATCTGCCTGGATAATGGAATGATATATAGAGACAAAAACAAATAAAAAACTGTCTTGAGGTTGGGTCTGAAATGCTGAGGCCTTCATCCTTATCCTTCATAACTTAGCTGTGTAGAGGCTGATTTGTCTAGAGTCCATCCTCTAGACAGGCAGTCCAAGTCTGGAGTGCATTGGCCCCAGTAGAGACCCTCTGCCTCATTTAATGTAGTGTTTAGAGTAAAGGTTCTCAGCTGGGGCAATTTTTCCCCTAAGGGGACATTTAGCAGTATCTGGAGACATTTTTGATTGTCACTACCAGCAGATGTTAAACATACTGTGATGTATAGGACAGCCCACAACAAAGAATTCCTTATCTAAAATGTCATCGGTGGCTTGGTGCCCATAGCACAGTGGTATGCGCCAGCTGCATACACCAAGGCTGGTGGGTTCAAACCTGGCCTGGGCTCGAACAACAATGACAACTGCAACAAAAAATAGCCAGGTGTTGTGGCAGGTGGCTGTAATCCCAGCTTCTTGGGAGGCCAAGGAAAGAGAATCTCTTAAGCCCAAGAATTTGAGGTTGCTGTGAGCTGTGACACCATGGCACTCTACTGAGGGCAACATAGTGAGACTCTGTCTCAAAAAAAAAAAAAAAAAATGTCATTGGTGCAGAGGCTGACAAACCCTGTTCTAGAGTGACGCCTACCTGCCTCCACAGTGGTGTAGGGCACTGACAGGAGATTCTGCATGCCAAGAGCCTTTGCCCAGGCTTGTATCAAGGCATCCTCCTAGTAGACAAAAGGCCCTTAAAGCACTGTTGGCCTCAGGCCTTTCTAGCAATAAAAACGTGGCCTTTTTCCATTCTACATGCCAAACAGAAAGGCCCTTTTATGCTGGATGAGGCCAAGCTCCCTTGGCAACAGTGGCAGAAGTGTGTTGTTTTCTGCACTTTACAGGCTAGCACTTGTCTTTCTACCTCATGTCTGTGTGTCTCTCTCATATGCCTTCACCACCTGCACACTCAAGACCATCATAAATGATCACATCTGTAATGTGTGAGAATATGCATTCATTTTTAAGAGTAATAGCTAGTGCATTCTACTTTCCTCAACACTTCTTTAACCCCAGTTTCATTATCCCTCTTTTCTCTTGGAAATTAATTTCTCTTTTCTCTCCAACATATTCTAGTCTGAGAATCATAAATTTAATTAAATAGTGAGTAAGCACCCTCACCTAAGCCTCTGGTATTTTGTCTTACAGTATGCAGTCTGTGAGTGTACCATACCTACCTCATTTCTTCCCCCTGCCACCTTTCCCTTCTCACCTCCCAGGCATCTGCAAATAGTATAATCTACCTCTAAAGCCACTTAGCTTCAGAGCTTCCCTCCTAAGCTTCAGCTTCTTATTGAGGACATCAAGAAATTGAAGCATTCTAGGGTGGCACCTGTGGTTCAAAGAGTGGGGCGCTGGCTCCATATACCAGAGGTAGCGGGTTCAAACCCAGCCCTAGCCAAAAAAAAAAACTGCAAAAAAAATAAAAATAAATAAAAAATAAAAAAAAAAGAAGAAGAAGAAATTGAAGCATTTTGCTTTCAACTTCGTTCCATACCTGATTGTCTGCTTTGCATCATATGCTGAGCTGCACTGGGGGGGAAGTAGGGAAATGAATTTTTCAACTTCTCTAGCTTATATAAGAGTGATAGAAACAACCTGAAATGTGAGTTGTGCCTACCAGAGGAATGCTTGTTTTTTGACAAGCATTTTGGAATTATCCATCCACATGAACTGTATATTTTTCTAAGGAGGTTTGTTATTGCTGTTGTTTGGAGGCTCACAATCAGAACATTTCTGGAATTCCTCATTTAGGGTAGTTATTCTTATTGATGTAACTATATGTGAAGCTCTTATTTTTATATAAACAGTGGATGAGCAAAAATTAATAGGAGCTGTCCCAGGCCTTCAGTGTTTGCTGACTATTAAAAGGAAATTAGACAGCATTCTGTTGAAAGATGATTTTTGGTAAAGATAGGGATCTTAAGAGAGGAGGGTGATGAATATCATCATATTCTGCTTCAAAACTTTTTTGACTTTTTGCTGCTCATAGCAGTGGTTTTCAAACTTAAGGAATGTACAAATTCCTTTTAAGGGAAATAATTTATCTTGGACCCGCAGTGCTGACTTAAATTATTCTTATTATAATCTTATTGAAATATGCACAAACATAAAGTGAGCTTTAGGTCTCTGTGTACAATTTGCATACAAATATAAACAAAAAACAGATACAGACTTTACAAAAAATAAACTTCAGATCTAATGAAATGATAGTTTTTTACTGAAATTCAGTTGCTCCCTGGTTCCTTTAAGTTCAGCAAGTCTGTATTACTGAGTGCCATCTGATGACTCATTCCTCCCACCATTTTTTCTCTATTTAAGCCACTATCAAATTTTGATTTGTATAACACATCATGATCTCATTTGACCTTCACTTGGCTTGAACATATTCCTAAGTATATTAAGTCCTTTTCTATTCCTTCATATTCACTATTAACAAAATATAGACATAAATTTGCTTTCTGTATGTTTAAATGACATACAAATATCAAAATTATATTAAAAGGCTGACTTTTGGGCGGCCCCTGTGGCTCAGTGAGTTGGGCGCCGGCCCCGTATACCGAGGATGGCGGATTCAAACCCAGCCCAGGCCGAACTGCAGCAAAAAAAAAAAAAAAATAGCCAGGCCTTGTGGCGGCTGCCTGTAGTCCCAGCTACTTGGGAGGCTGAGGCAAGAGAATCACGTAAGCCCAGGAACTGGAGGTTGCTGTGAGCTGTGTGATGCCACAGCATTCTACCAAGAGCGATAAAGTGAGACTCTGTCTCTACAAAAAAAAAAAAAAAGGCTAACTTTTATGCCAATTCTTTATCCCAATGTTATTAATATTGAGGAATAACAAGCTATAGTTCTCCAAGTATGGAGATCATGTGATTTGGATTTTGAATCATTGCTCAGAAATTGTTTCATAGAGTTGGTTCCTGTTATGACAGAAAATCCTCCCAATCTGATATAAGCAAAAGGGGGAAATTTACTTGTTGCACAAAACTGAAATATATATGAATAGTTCTGTCCAGAGTCGTGATCTCACTCAGAGATTAAATGATGTCATTTGGATCTTGATTCAGCTTTGCCTCTGTAGGAAGACTTCTAAACCTCAGGGAGGAGATACATGTATGTGTTTAGAACATGGATTATGGAGCCAGACTGCCTGAGACCAAATCTTGGCTTTACTAATTCCTAGCTGGGTAACTTAGGGAAAGTTATATAATCTTTCTGTGTCTCAGCTTCTTCATCTTTAAAATGGGGATAAAATGGAACATTTCTTCACATGGTGGTGATGAAAATTTGTTAATATATATGAAGTTTTTGGAACAGTACTGTCATACAGTAAGCGCTATATAAGGATGGCTTGTATTATATTATCATTACTATTACTATTACTGTTATAGTTCAAGGTCTTTTCTTTCTTTTCTTTTTGAGACAGTCTCACTATGTCACCCTTGGTAGAGTGCCATGGTGTCACAGCTCACAGCAACCTCAAACTCTTGGTCTTAAGTGATTCTCTTGCCTCAGCCTCCCAAGTAGCTAGGGCTACAAGCGCCTGCCACAACACCTGGCTATTTTTTGGTTGCAATTGTCATTGTTGTTTAGCTGGCTGGGGCTGGGTTGGAACCTGCCAACTTGGGTGTATGTGGCCAGCGCCCTACCCACTGAGCTACAGGTGCTGCCAGTTCAGGGTCTTTTCATCCCAGACACCAGTGTAATGGAAGAGCAAGCAAACAAAATCAGGGATCAAACAAAAACCAAGTCCCTTGACTGAGTACTAAGGTTAAGAGGGTGAAATATACTGATTACCTTAGCTCTTTACTGCTAGAGGTGGATTTAGCTTTCCCTGAAGCATATTAGCGTAAAAGCAAAGGAAAGTTGGTTCTATTGTTACCAAAAAAGGGAAATGGATGGTTGGTGGCAAGAATGACCCATATCCACTATAATGCTTTCAGGTAGGTCATGATAGGTGATCATGTGATATTATATTAGATTCTCCTGGAACACACCAATTGTTTTATATCTTTTAGTGGGTAACATTTCAGTGGTGTATGTCTTTTAAACATTCATCTTGAAAATTTGAATTGCAACTATGAATTTACATATTTTGTATAAATATAGCAGTTTTGGGAGGTGCCTGTGGCTCAGTCAGTAAGGCGCCGGCCCCATATACCGAGGGTGGCGGGTTCAAACCCGGCCCCGGCTGAACTGCAACCAAAAAATAGCTGGGCGTTGTGGCGGGCGCCTGTAGTCCCAGCTACTCGGGAGGCTGAGGCAAGAGAATCGCTTAAGCCCAGGAGTTGGAGGTTGCTGTGAGCTGTATGATGCCACGGCACTCTACCGAGGGCCATAAAGTGAGACTCTGTCTCTACAAAAAAAAAAAAAAAAATAGCAGCTTTGATCTCTGGGTTCTTTTGTATTAAAATATCTAAATTTGGAGGCGCCCATAGCTCAGTGTGTAAAGTGCCAGCCACATACACTGAGGCTGGTGGGTTCGAACCCGGCCTGGGCCAGCTGAAACAATGACAACTGCAACAACAACAACAACAAAAAAAAGATAGCCAGGCATCGTGGTGGGTACCTATAGTTCCAGCTACAAGAGAATCGCTTAAGCCCAAGAGTTTGAGGTTGCTGTGAGCTGTGACACCAAGGCACCCTACCCAGGGTGACAGCTTGCGACTCTGTCTCAAAAAAAAAAAAAAAAAAAATCTAAATTCAAAGCCCCGCACAGTCGCTCATACCTATCAACCTAGCCCTCTGGGAGACTGAGGCTAGTGGATTGCTTGAGCTCAGAAGTTCAAGACCAGCCTGAGCTGGAGCAAGACCTTGTCTCTACTCAAAAAAACCCAACTAGCCGGGCATTGTAACAGGTACCTATAGTCCTAGTCCCTCCCCTTGGGAGGGTGAGGCAAGAGGATCTCTTGAGCCCAAGAGTTTGAGGTTGCTGTGAGCTATGAGGCCACGGCACTCTACACAGGGCAACTGAGTAAGACTGTCTCAAACAACAACAACAACAACAAAGATATAGAATATTTCCATCACCTTAAAACATTGCTTTGTGCTCCTTTTTACTCAGCCCCACCCTCCCTCTTGGCTTCGGCCAACTATTCATCTGTTTTCTGTCACTGTTGATTAGTCTTTTCTAGAGTTTCATGTAAATAGACTTTATACAGTGTGTATTCCTTTCATTCTTAGGATTTTATGGGAGAGAGACATGTTAAACACAAAAACATGGTGAATGTAAAGGTCAGTGTGACTGTGACAATAAGTGCAAGCAGTTCTCAGCATTATAGAGTCATGGCTTTCCTTGTCTCTTTCCACAGTATATAATTGGACCGTGGATGAGGTGGTGCAGTGGCTGATCACATATGTGGAGCTGCCTCAGTATGAGGAGACCTTCCGGAAGTTGCAGCTCAGTGGCCATGCAATGCCAAGGTCAGGAGGGGACTGGATTTTTCTTCCTTGGGGGTGTAGGGAATGGGCTAGGGTGGGCCTGTCTTCAGGTTGTTCCAGCTAGTTAAGTAGGTTGCACCCTTTTCAGGGTAGAATCTATAGATCTCTCTTCTTCTCACATCCATTATATGCTTGCTATAAAGCTTGATGGGCACTTTGCATCCATTCTTTTATTCAGTAGTCCTGACAATCCTGGGAATAGTACTAATAGCTGCCATTTATAAAGTGTTTAGTACACGCCAGGCACTCTACTAACACTTTCTACAGTATCTCATTTAATTCTTACGTTAGTCCTGTAAAGTGGTATTTTTTATTTTTGTAGAGACAGAGTCTTACTTTATGGCCCTGGGTAGAGTGCCATGGCATC
Source organism: Nycticebus coucang (assembly GCF_027406575.1). NCBI lineage: Eukaryota > Metazoa > Chordata > Mammalia > Primates > Lorisidae > Nycticebus > Nycticebus coucang. The sequence goes on along the minus strand of NC_069793.1, from coordinate 64,389,966 downwards.
ACACAGCTCACAGCAACCTCCAACTCCTGGGCTTAAGTGATTCTCTTGCCTCAGTCTTCCGAGTAGCTGGGACTACAGGCGCCCGCCACAACGCCCGGCTGTTTTTTTGGTTGCAATTCAGCTGGGGCTGGGTTTGAACCCGCCACCCTCAGTATATGGGGCTGGCGCCTTACCGACTAAGCCACAGGCGCCGCCGGAGGTGGTATTATTATATATAGATGGTGAAACTGGTTAAGTAACTTTTCCAAGGTCACAAACATGGCTAGTTCGGGGCAAAACTGTGATTTGAATCTAGACCTACTGTAGACTTCAAAGCTGTTGATGTTTCTCTTTTCTTTTGCTGATCCCTACCAGTTGCCTCTTTTATCATTCAGGAGCCTCAAGGCTCCTTTAACCTCCACTGGGTTGTCCATATAGTTTATCTATGATGAAAATGGTAAAGGAGGGCTGATGACTGCCATTGGCCCATCCTCATCTCTGAGATGACTCCAACAGCTATGGTATCATAACTTTTTGCCTTCTTTACTAGCACAATATCCTAGGTCTTGGGCTGGGAGTGGGGATGGAATGGAATACTGCTTGGACTTTTTGTTATGTCATACTAGTGCCACATGTCATTCAGTCATTAATCCATTTACTTATTCATTCAACAAATATTTACTGGGTACCTGCTCTGTGCCAAGCACTTGTGCTGGGTGCTGGAGATAAAGATGACAACAAGACTGCCCTTACCCTCAAAGAGCTTACCGTCTGGTAAGGGGTGATTATGTCATCTTATTATGTAGATGTATGTACCTGTCATCTTATTATGTAGGTGCATCTGGTTATGAGCTTCAGCAAAGGGGAAAGGGGAAGGGGAAGCTGTTGGAATGCCCACACGTTGCTGTCTCCAGCCACAGAGATACCAGAACTGCTGTCCAGGCCTAGCTGAGCTGGCTGTTCCCTCCTCTGCTGCCTGTACCACTTCTTCACAGCTTCTTCCTACCCTGGAGAGAGTAATAATCTTAATGTTTGTACCTCCCTTTATAGAATGCTTTCTTACCTATTATTTTGGTTGGTTCTCACAATTCTGAGAGGAACGAATTACTAACCCAACTTTTGGGTAAGCAAACTGAATCAACTATTTTATAATTTATTCAAGCTGGTGAGTGGCAGAGCTAGGATTTGAACGTAGGTCTGCCCTTTTCTAAAAGCCCTGCTTTTTTCACTGTATCTTTCTCTCGTGCCATATGGTTGAAGATAGGCTTCCTCACAAAACTCAGTTTAGTTTCATTTCACAAAACTTCACCAAGCACCTACCACACCCTGTTCTGGGCCCCGAGGACAAAGAAATACATTGGACCTGAGCTTTGAACAACTCCATGTTCAATGGAAGAGACAGACAGTTGAAGAGGTAATAGACCATTAAGATGTAGAATTTAGGTTTCTTTCTTGTTACCCAGGGAAATAGTAGTATTAAATTGTGGATTCCTGGACCATTTCCTCATGGGGAATGGCTGTGTCTTGGATTAAAATTGCAAAGCAAAAAAAGAAAGACAAAACTGCAAAGCAGCTGGGTGCAGTGGCTCACGCCTGTAATCCCTGCCCTGTGGGAGGCTGAGGAGGGAGAATTGCTTGAGCTCAGGAGTTCGAGACTTGCCTGAGCAAGAGTGAAATCCCACTGGGATTTAAAAAAACCCAGCTGGGTGCAGCTGCGAGTGCCTGTAATCCCAGTGGCTTCCGGAGGCTGAGGCAGCGGGATGCCACAGCCTGAGTCGGAGGTTACAGTGAGCTATTTGCACTCTGCTCAGGGCATAGGGTGGGACTTTGTCTCAACAGTAACAACAACAACAACAAAGCAAAGAAATAAAAATAAAACATAAGTAAGGAAATATAATAAAAAAAAGAAAAAACCTCCAAAGCACAGGTTAGGAAGTCAGTTTTCAGGTCAAGGGTTCACTTAGCCCTCCTGTGGCTAGAATTAGAGCCAAGACCAGGTTCAGCCAGGGTGGGCACAGGAGTAGAGAACACCAAACTGGCATCTTAGTGATGGCAGGAAGCTTGGACAGGAAGTGGGGGCAGCTCTAGGCCCATCACTAGCCATTTGTTATAATGGGAAGAATCTAGGTGATGTGAGTTCATTCCCTGGCTTTGCCACTTGTGTGTGACTTTGGGCAAGTTACTCAAGTCTAAGTCTCAGTTTTCTTGTCTAGAAAGTGGAACTGCTAATAGAACTGAGTTCTTAAGGTTGTTGTGAGGACTAAATGAGGTATTATATGTAAAGTATCAGAATAGTACCAGTTACACAGTAGTTGCTTAGTAAACATTAGCTCCTTTCTCATTTCTCTCATTGCTTAGAAGTAGAGAGCATTAAAGTTTTCAAGTTCTTTGAGAACTAGACTGTAGAAAAGATGACTATGTTTGTTTTCATCATTCAGACAAAGTCCAGCACACCTGGCTGAAGTGCTTTAAAGGGTGGCGCCTATGGCTCATTCGGTAAGGCGCCGGCCCCATATACCGAGGGTGGCGGGTTCAAACCCGGCCCCGGCCAAACTGCAACCAAAAAATAGCCGGGCGTTGTGGCGGGCGCCTGTAGTCCCAGCTACTCGGGAGGCTGAGGCAAGAGAATTGCCTTAAGCCCAGGAGTTGGAGGTTGCTGTGAGCTGTGTGAGGCCATGGCACTCTACTGAGGGCCATAAAGTGAGACTCTGTCTCTACAAAAAAAAAAAAAAGAAAGAAAGAAAAGCCCCAAGAACTCCCATGCTTGTGGGAAGCATCTGATTCTACTTAAGTTTACCCAGAAAGAAACCAAGATCCTAGGGGAGGGACCAAATAGCTTATGATCAGACATGTGAGTCATTGGCGGAGCTGAGATGAGAAGCCAGATCTCTTGACATCCCCCACACTCCCAGCACAGTGACTTGCTGCCCCTTGTAAGTGAGCCTGATGCTTTCCAAGGTCAGAGAAGGAAGTAGCTACTTCCGCATTTTCAGACAGGAGTGTAAATCATACACTATGATGTAGGAAGCTGCTTTTTTAGCTAGGGAAATAAAGCTATGTATCAGAAAAGAGCACCAATCTTACAGAGTAGTATAGTATTAAAAGCTCACGTGTGGGACCCAGATGAGTGGTTTTCTGCCTTTCCTATTTGGCATTTCTCCTCCTATACCCACTGTGTTCCAGCAGAAGAGAAACAAAGTCCAGTTCTTCTTAGGTCATTTTCTTGTTTACAGCACTCTCTTAATAACGTTATCACTGACAGTATGGTTGAAGGTCATAAAAAATTACATTAATCTTATTGAGGATAAATTGTATTGCAGTGACTCAATTACAAGCTAACAAGGCTAATTCGATTTTTGTCATCAGCAGCTTTATAAATATACTAACAGTGGGTTTAGGAATAGGATAATTCATAAGTCCCCAGAATCAATGGGTCATGTGGTGTGACATTTTAACTCAGGCTGGACAGGAGAATGCATTTACAAGTGGTGGGAGATGCAGACAGATACATATAGGATAAACCCTAGGAGGAGAAGCACAACAGAAAATTTACATTTGGGTGTGGGAATATTCACAGATAGATGATTCTTAGAGGATAGGGTACTTAGGAGATGGTGGGTATGGGGAGAAAGGGTGAGAAAATTCTTGGTAAATGTTATGTGTTCCTCGGTACTCCTTATTGAGACCTCACTGGTATAGCCTCTGTGTTCTAGAGTGCAGAGGGGAGCAAGAAGTATTCCTGGAGGAGGTGGGTAATCCTATCGGGATCCTTCCCGACTTTGCCAGCAGGGAACTCATCTTCTACTGTGTCTCAACAGGCTAGCTGTAACCAACACCACCATGACAGGGACCGTGCTGAAAATGACAGACCGGAGCCATCGGCAGAAGCTGCAGCTGAAGGCGCTGGACACAGTACTCTTTGGGCCTCCTCTCTGTGAGTCCTGTGTAGAGAAGGGCTATTGCTGTGGCATGGAACCCAAAGCTGTTGTAGTGGATGGGCTAAGTCCTGGGTCTCCTAGGCACATGTACAAGGTAGCACCTCTCCTATTTCTACGGTTTTTTTTTTTTTTTTTTTTTCTTTTTGAGACAGGGTCTTGCTCTGTTGCCTGGGCTAGAGTGCAGTGATATCACATGTGCCATCACCCCCAGTTAATTTTCTATTTTTTTTTTTTTTGTAGAGACAGAGTCTCACTTTACTGCCCTTGGTAGAGTGCCATGGCGTCACACGGCTCACAGCAGCCTTCAGCTCTTGGGCTTACGTGTTTCTCTTGCCTCAGACTCCCGAGCAGCTGGGACTACAGGCGTCTGCCACAACGCCCGGCTATAATTTTCTATTTTTTGTAGAGATAGGGTCTCACTGTGTTGCCCATGCTGGTCTTGAACTCTTGGGCTCAAGCAATCCTCTTGGCTCAGCCTCCCAAAGTACTGGGATTACCCCTGTAAGCCACCATGCCTGGCTTATTCCCACTGGTATTGAGATATGAAACAGTCTTAGTCCAGCCAGATACCTACATCCCTTCATTAAATACTTTCAGGAAATATCTACTGTCTTCTGGATCCTAGAGCAGTGATTCTCAACCTTCCTAATGCCGCAGCCCTTCAATACAGTTCCTGTGGGGTGCAACCCACAGGCTGTCCTAGAAGAAGGCCTGGATGAATCATATTCTTCCCTAAAAGGATAAAATGAGTGTTCTAGAGAGCACACAGTGCTTCTGAGGTCCAGAGGAGGACTAGAAAAGAAGGTATCCGATGTACAAGGTAGCATGTGACCTGTGCCTTTAAAGAATGGTAGAGCTTTATTTCATGGAGGTGGCAGAGGAGGACATTCTAGGTAGTGTAAACAGCCTGAGCAAGAATATAAAGGCTAAAATATGAAAAGTATGCTTGGGGACAAGAAACCCACCAGGGGCTGAATGCCATTTAGCTCTTACCTGCTTTCACTGTTGACATGCAGACTATATGAACTGATTGCTGAACATCTTTGTAGATGACCCCCTTTGTTGCCTTTTGGTGGGGGAGGTCAGTTCTAGAACACATTTTGGTCACCATTCATTGGTAAATTTTGAATAAATGATACAGTGAATGGCCTCCTCTTTACATGAGGACCACCTTCTGTGTCGATCAATGCCCTTTCATTCATTCACTAACATCTATTGAGCACCTTCTGTGTACCAGTATAAGTGGCAGGGGCCCTGCTCTCAAGGACTTCTACCTAAATGGAGATAAGCATGCCAACAATAGCAAATGGTAAACAAATATAGCAAGTGTTAAAACTATTATGTAAGGCTAGGCGCCTGTAGCTCAAGCAGCTAAGGCGCCAGCCACATACACCTGAGCTGGCAGGTTCGAATCCAGTGCGGGCCTGCCAAACAACAGTGACAACTACAACCAAAAAATAGCCGAACATTGTGGCGGGTGCCTGTAATCCCAGCTACTTGGGAGGCTAAGGCAAAAGAATCGCTTAAGCCCAAGAGTTGGAGGTTGCTGTGAGCTGTGATGCCATTGCACTCTAGGATGACAGCTTGAGGCTGTGTCTCAAAAAAACAAAAAGCTATTATGTGAGTCTTTCCAGAGTTCAACCAGGACCACAAAGTAGGGAGGAATTTTCTATTGGAGTTCGGGAGGTTTTGTGGAGAAGATAATTCTTGAGTTGGATCTTGAAAGATGGGGAGTAACCTTACTAAACTCTATTAACAGCTTGCATACTACTTTGTAAACACCAGTAAGAACACTTACACCAGAAGAATTATACCAGCAATAAAAGCAAGCCTTTTTTTTGTTGTTTTTTTCCCCTTCTTTATTTATTTTATTGGCCGGGGCCGGTTTGAGCCTGCCACCTCTGGTATATGGGGCCGGAGCTCTACTCCTTTGAGCCATAAGTGCCTCCATTTTTATTTTTATTTATTTATTTATTCTGAGACAAAGTCTCAAGCTGTCGCCCTGGGTAGAGTGCCGTGGCGTCACAGCTCACAGCAACCTCAAACTCTTGGGCTTAAGTGATTCTCTAGCCTCAGCCTCCCAAATAGCTGGGACTACAGGTGCCCGCAACAATGCCCAGCTATTTTTTGGTTGTAGTTGTCATTGTTTGGTAGGTCTGGGCTGGATTCGAACCCACCAGCTCCGGTGTATGTGACTGGTGCCCTAGCCGCAGAGCTACCGGCACTGAGCCCCCTTCTTTGTATAAAATTTTTTTTTTGATTGTGGGGGGTTCAGAAAAAAGTCTTTTCTTTCTTTTCACAAACCCTTATATATTTTTTTTTATTAAATCATAGCTGTGTACATTAATGTGATCATGGGGCACCATACACTGGTTTTATAGACCGTTTGACACATTTTCATCACACTGGTTAACATAGCCTTCCTGGCACTTTCTTAGTTATTGTATTAAGACATTTACATTCTACATTTACTAAGTTTCACATATACCTTTGTAAGATGCACCACAAACCCTTATCTTCAAGGCTTCCTTTTGATAGATCGCAGTAAGGGAGCTGCCTTATTGTATATGAATCCCCAACCCAGAAGTAGGTTGTTTACAAATGGTTTAGTGCCAGGTACTAGGCTACTTTTGCAAATGTTTTCTCTTTCCTCTGTCACCACTCAGGAAAGGGAGTTCTTCAACATCCTGAACACCTTCATTAGTCTTCTACAATATATAATCAGGCAATATGTGTCTGTATCAAAATAGGATTTACCCGGGGGCGGCGCCTGTGGCTCAGTGAGTAGGGCGCCGGCCCCATATGCCGAGGGTGGCGGGTTCAAACCCAGCCCCAGCCAAACTGCAACAACAACAACAAAAAAATAGGATTTACCCTATATGAGACAGCAGGCTAAAGCAGGCAAGGATTTTTGTGGTTGTTGTTGTTGTTTTTAGTAGCTGGGACTACAGGTGCCTGCCACAACGCCCAGCTTTTTTTTTGTTGTTGTTGCAGTTTGGCAGGGGCCGGTTTCGAACCCACCACTGTCACATCTCATTCGTGACACCACTTGTCTAGGTGGTGGGGAGGAGGGCCTAGGACTGGCCAGGTCTCGGGCCCTCCTTAACTAGGTTCCAGACACTGACCGCTAAGTTACCTTGCTCAGGTTTCTTAGGTGCCTGAGGGCTAACTACTTTAGCTGGAGAGAGAGTGTGTCTTAGAGAAAAGCAGTACTTCTTAGAAAGATAGATCTTAGTCTTTAGCAGAGCTTGGTAATCTTCAGCAGAGAGACGCCATGCTGGCATTCTGTAGGCAGGAGAGGAGACAGAGTCAGAGTAAGCGGGTCTGTGATAGAATGCGCACGTTCCTGACTGCCTGCTCCTCCAGCCTAATATAAGGCTGATCTCGTGCCTCTCAACACCACAGGTGTAGGCCAATTCACCACTGCACTCATCTCGTGAGCTCTTATGCTTGTTAGGAGAGCTGAATCCCTCTCCCTGCCCTTTCCACTAAGGTGTTCCATTATTGAGCTATATAGGTATTTCTTTTTTTTTTTTTGTAGAGACAGAGTTTCACTTTATTGCCCTCGGTAGAGTGCCGTGGCATCACACAGCTCACGCAACCTCCAACTCCAGGGCTTAGGTGATTCTCCTGCCTCAGCCTCCCGAGTAGCTGGGACTACAGGCGCCCGCCACAACGCCCGGCTATTTTTTTGTTGTTGTTGTTGTTGCAGTTTGGCTGGGGCTGGGTTTGAACCCGCCACCCTCGGCATATGGGGCCGGCGCCCTGCTCACTGAGCCACAGGCGCCGCCCTATATAGGTATTTCTTATAACTCTCTCTCCTCCTAGCCATTTGCTATATAGGCTGCTACACACTACCCTTGGTATATGGGACCGGCGCCCTACCTACTGAGCCACAGGCAAGGATTTTATCTGAAAAATTTTGGTAGCATGGAGACTAGAATCCTGGGTCCGTGATACTGGATCCGAGAGTCAACAAGAGTGACACTGGTGGAGCAGGTTAGACTCATGCCAGGACAGGGTATTTTTCTCCTAGACCCAGTTCATATAGCCTATGTGCTAACCTAAAAGAGGTCTCAGAAGTCAGCAGGAAAATTGTGTTTCTAAGATAGGCAGAACAGAGATATTAAAGCTAAGAATATATTCTCACATGAGCTAAGATAGCTGTAATAGTGATACTAGTTTTTTTTTTTTCCCACAATGAAAAGTAACAAGTGTTGATGAAGGTGTAGAGAAACCAGAACCCTTGAACATTACTAATGAGATTGTAAAATGGTTCAGCTACTGTGGAAAACAGTGTGGTGGTTCCTCAAAAATTAAATACAGTGGGAGGATGAGTGGAGGAAGGGTAATTGGTGGGACCACACCTACAGTGCATCTTACAAGGGTACATGTGAAATTTACTAGGTGTAGAATATAAATGTCTTAACACAATAACTAAGAAAGGCTATGTTAACCAGTTTGATGAAAATATTTCAAATTGAAAAAAAAATATTTCAAATTGTATATAAACCAGCACATTGTACCTCATGATTGCATTAACGTACACAGCTATGATTTAATAAAAAAAATTAAATACAGAGTTACCATGTAACCCAGCAGTTCACACCTATGTATGTACCCAAAGAATTGAAAACAGATACTAAAACAAGTATATGTACATGCATATATGTATATGTTCATAACAGCACAAAAGTCACAAGAGCCAAAAGGTGGAAATAGCCCAAATAACTATTAATGGAAAAATAGAAAAGTAAATTTTGATACATACATGCAATGAATTTTACTGTTATAAAATGGAATTGAGTTCTGATACATGCTAAGTGTGTCTGGAAAATATGCTAAATGGGAAAGAAGCCAGACACCAAGGTCACATAGCAGGCCAGGTGTGGTGGCGCATGCCTATAATCCTAGCACTCTGGGAGGCCAAGGTGGGTGGATTGCCTGAACTCGCAGGTTCAGAGACCAGACTGAGCAAGAGTGAGACACATCTCTAAAAATAGTTGAGCGTTCCTTGCAAGGCTGAGGCAAGAGAATCTCTTGAGCCCAGGAGTTTGAGGGCTGTGAGCTATGATACCATAGCACTCTACTGAGGGCAACAAAAAAAAGGTCACGTAGCATTCAATTCAATTTATATGAAGAATAGATAAGATAAAATAGATAAATCCATAGAGACAATGCAGATGGATGGTTGGCAGGGTTGGTGGGAGGAGAGAGGGAATGGGGAGAAACTGATTAATGAGTAGGAAATTTTACTATGGAATGATAGGAATGTTTTGGAACTAGATAGAGGTGGTGGTTTTGTCAAATTGTACCCAAGTTCGGTGGTTCACGCGCGTAATCCTAGCACTCTGGGATGGGAGGATCTCTTGAGTTCAGGAGTTCAAGATCAGCTTGGGCAAGAGTGAGACCCTGTTTTTACTAAAAGTAAAAAATCTTAGCTGAGCATTGTGGAGGGCTCCTGTAGTACCAGCTACTCAGGAGGCTGAGGCAGGAGGATTGCTTGAACCTAGGAGTTTGAGGTTGCTGTGAACTAGGCAGATGCTACAGCACTGTAGCCTGGGCAACAGGCCACTGAATTGTTCACTTTCAAAGGTTAATTTTATATTATGTGAATTGTAATTCAAATTATTTTTTTAAAAAGCATAAGCAACAAAAGAATAAAGAATACCTAAATTGGACTTCATAAAAATAAAAAAGTTTTGTACATATCAAGAAAGTGAATAGGGCGGCGCCTGTGGCTCAGTCAGTAAGGCGCCGGCCCCATATACCGAGGGTGGCGGGTTCAAACCCAGTCCCGGCCAAACTGCAAAACCAAAAAATAGCCGGGCGTTGTGGCGGGCGCCTGTAGTCCCAGCTACTTGGGAGGCTGAGGCAAAGAATCGCTTAAGCCCATGAGTTGGAGGTTGCTGTGAGCTGTGTGAGGCCACGGCACTCTACCGAGGGCCATAAAGTGAGACTCTGTCTCTACAAAAAAAAAAAAAAAAAAAAAAAAGAAAGAAAGTGAATAGACAATCCACAGAATGGAGAAAGTATTTGCAAACATTTTTCTGACAAGGCTCTACCCTTCAGAATATATAAAGAATTCTTGGGAGGAAAAAGAAAAACCCTCCGTCCCTCTTTTTTCTCATTTCCGGGGGGGAAAAAAGAATTCCTAAAACTCAACAATAAAAAGATAACCTAATTAAAAAGTGGCCAAAGGATTTGTCTATGTATTTATCCACAGCCAATACCTATATGAAATGGTATTCAACATCATTTGTCACCAGGGAAATGCAAATCAAAACAATAATGAGGTATTCTTTCTTACTCACTAGGTTATAATAAAAGACAGACAATAACCAGTGTTAGTGAAGATGTACAGAAAATAATTCCCCTAAATGGAAAAAAAAAATTTTTATTAGTTAATGGATAGAAAAATAAATGTGGTTATATGCATACAATGGAATACTAACCAATATACGCTGTAATATGAATGAACCTGGAAAGCATGCTAAATGACAGAAGCCAGTCACAGGCCAAATATTGTATGATTTTATGATTTCACTTATATGAAATATTTGGAATAAGCAAATTCATAGAGACAGAAATAGATCAGTGGTTTCCAGAGCTGGGGGAGTAGGAAATGGGAACTGACTGCTAAAGGATATGGATTTCTTTTGTGGTTAATGATAATGTTCTAACATTTATTGTGCTGATAGTTACACAACCTTGTGAATATACTAAAACCATTGAATTGTACATTTTAAAAGAGCGACTTATAGAATTTTAGAGTCTATGAATTATATCTTAATAATAATAAACATGTACAGGCATACCTTGTTTTATTCTGCTTCACTGTATTGCACTTCACAGATAATTGTGTTTTTTACATAATGAAGGTTCGTGGCAGTTTGCATTAAGCAAGTTGGTCAACACTGTTTTCCAACAGCATATGCTCACTTCATGTCTCTATGTCAGAATTTTTTAGCAATGAAGTAATTTAAATTAAGGTACACACAAACAATGGCGCATGGTGGCTCATTCCTGTAATTCTAGCACTCTGGGAGGCCAAGGTGGGTGGACTGTGGAGTTTTGAGACCATCCTGAGCTACAGTGCAAACTTGCCTCTTAAAAAAATAGCCAGGCTAGGGCGGCGCCTGTGGCTCAGTGAGCAGGGCGCTGGCCCCATATACCGAGGGTAGCGGGTTCGAGCCCGGCCCCGGCCAAAACTGCAACAAAAAAATAGCCAGGCATTGTGGCGGGCACCTGTAGTCCCAGCTGCTCTGGAGGCTGAGGCAGGAGAATCGCCTAGGCCCAGGAGTTGGAGGTTGCTGTGAGCTGTGTGACGCCACGGCACTCTACCGAGGGCAATAAAGTGAAACTCTGTCTCTACAAAAAAAAAAAGTAGCCAGGCATTATGGGAGGCACCTGTAGTCCTAGCTACTTGGGAGGCTGAGGCAAGAGAATCACTTAAGGTTGCTGTGAGCTATGATGCCATGGCACTCTACTGAGGGTGACAGAGTGAGATTCTGTCTCAAAAACAAAAAAAAAAAGAAGGTATGCACAAACAGTATTTTTTTTTTTTGAGATAGGGTCTCATTATGTTGCCCCAAGCTAGAGTGCCATGGCATCAACCTAGCTCACAGCATTCTCAGACTCCTGGGTTCAGGAGCTAAAAATTAGCCGGGCTAATGTTTTCCCATTTTCAGTAGAAAAAGGGTCTTGCTCTTGCTCAGGCTTGTTCTTTTTTTTTTTTCCTGTAGAGACAGAGTTTCACTTTACCGCCCTCGGTAGAGTGCCATGACGTCACATGGCTCACAGCAACCTCCAGCTTTTTTGGGCTTACACGATTCTCTTGCCTCAGCCTCCCGAGCAGCTGGGACTACAGGCGCCTGCCACAACGCCCAGCTATTTTTTGGTTGCAGTTTGGCCGAGGCAGGGTTTGAACCTGCTACCCTCGGTATATGGGGCCGGCGCCCTACTCACTGAACCACAGGCGCCACCCCAGGCCTGTTCTTAAACTTCTGAGCTCAAGCTATCCTTCTGCCTTGGCCTTTGTATTCACTGGTTAAGGAAAGATAAGAAATGAATAATATCTCACACACTGTTGAGAGCCCCCTGTGAGATAAATTACGGTGGAGTGGTTTGTGGCCAAGTCTTATGATATGCACAGAAGCCTAGCTTGGGGAAAAGGGCTGAGTAGGCAATTCAGAAAATTCCTGTTGCTGCTGAGATTCTGTTAGCCCACTGGTTTTCAACCCTAGCTGCACATTCAACACAAAAAATAGTTTTAAATTAAGGCATGCTCGTTGTATTTTTAGACATAAGGCTATTGCATACTTTATAATAAACTACAATATAGTGTAAACATAACTTTTATATACACTGGGAAACAAAAAATTTGTATGACTTGCATTATTGTGATATTTGCTTTATTGCAATGGTCTGGAACTGAACTCACAGTATCTCTGAGGTATGCCTGTACAGCTTGGTCTTTTTGTAACTCTTAGACTTTCATTCAGACAACTTCTTGAAAAGTTTAGGAAAGAACCCTGAACTGACAGGAGACCTTGGTCCTTTTTAAATTTGTCACTCACTATGTGTAGGTCACTTTTCTCAGGGTATGTTTTCTGATTTGTATCATGAGCTACTTGACCTATAAGATGCTTATGGTTTTTTTCAACTATGACATTCCATAATTTTCAGAAGAAACCATTCCTAAAAGAAAGGAGGTCTTTTCCTTCCTAGTGTTTGCATATTACACTTTCAAGAACTCTGTTTGGTCTATGCTCTATGAAATGACCTTTGGCAATTTAGTTCTCCCTTGACTTAGATTTCTTCATCTGTAAAATGGGCTTGGTCATTAAAGGCTCTTACTGACTGTAATTTAGGTGTTCTGACAGAGCTAGGTGTATTCCTGGAAGCTGAGATTTTGGAAACTAGCAGCTGTCCTGAAGTAAATATTGTCTTTAAATTTTTTACTTATGCTTGTTTAAAGGAAAATTTTGATGATTGCCAGCTGGAGTCTGAGGCAAATACTAGGAAGTTCTTTGCCAGGAGAATTCTGCAAGGGATGGGGTGCGTGCCTGCTGGGTGCCTTCAAAAGTCCCCTGATCTATGCCTAGCCAGGCTTCATTTTCCTCTGTGAGCATGGACTGACGTCCGAATTTCACTGCCATTCCCTGTCTAACACAGTGATGGCCTATACTGGCTTTGACCTGCATTCTGAACTTATAGTGAGTTCTTAAGGCCGAGTGGGCAGATACTAAGTGCTATAGCAGACAAACACCCCAGGGAACCTAGGCTTGGCTACAACTACCAGCCATGGCCACCTTGACCAGCCATAACAAAAATCCTGCCATTTGTCTGAAGTTTGAGAAATGTCATATCAAAGGTTTATCATGCAATAGCCAAGAGCGTCTACCAAGGGAATAGGTAACATCTGTCCACAGCAGCTTCAGATCTAGGGAAGAGGGGGCAGGGCAGTGGTTCTCAACCTTCCTAATGCCGTGACCCGTTAATACAGTTCTTGTGGGTCCTGCCCCACAGGTTGAGAACCACTGGGGTAGGGAATCAGACTGGCTCAGCACAGGGCCATCTCAAAATCAACTTTATGATAGTAGAAGGCATGTTCAGTCCTTTCCATGTGGCCCCAGAGTAGCACAGGACCCTTTACAGTCTTTTTTACTCTGCAGTTCTAGGCTTGCAGCTTCATTTAGGGTTCCCCAAATAGCATCAGTTGTCAGCTGTTAGGTGTGCTTAAGACCAAAAGCCCAGTAAGGCAATGTCTTAAGTTTAAGGGCTAAGCTGATGTCTCATTATGGGAGGAGATTATTCACTGAGGAGACTTTGTCTTCTCTGCAGACAAGATTTTTTTTTTTTTTTTGTAGAGACAGAGTCTCACTGTATCGCCCTTGGGTAGAGTGCCGTGGCGTCACACGGCTCACAGCAACCTCCAACTCCTGGGCTTAAGCGATTCTCTTGCCTCAGCCTCCGGAGTAGCTGGGACTACAGGCGCCCGCCACAACGCCCGGCTATTTTTTGGTTGCAGTTTGGCCGGGACTGGGTTTGAACCCGCCACCCTTGGCATATGGGGCCGGCGCCCTACTCTCTGAGCCACAGGCGCCGCCCTGCAGACAAGATTTTTCTTAGAAAAATTAGCCAGGGGGCGGCGCCTGTGGCTCAGTGAGTAGGGCGCTGGTCCCATATGCCGGAGGTGGTGGGTTCAAACCCAGCCCCGGCCAAAAACCACAAAAAAAAAAAAAAAAAAAAAAAAAAAGAAAAATTAGCCAGGCACACTTGTATGTGCCTGTAGTCTCAGCTACTCAGAAAGCTGAGGCCAAAAGATTGCTAGAGCCCAGGAGTTTGATTCTAGCCTGGGAAATGTGGTAAGATCCAGTTTCTTTTCTTTTTTTTTTTTTGTTTTTTGAGACAGTCTCATCATGTCACCCTTCGTAGAGTGCCATGGCATCACAGCTCACAGCAACCTCAAATGCTTGGGCTTAAGTGATTCTCTTGCCTCAGCCTCCCAAGTAGCTGGGACTACAGGTGCCCACCACAATGCCGGGCTATTTTTTTTGTTGTTGCAGTTGTCATTGTTGTTTAGCAGGCCAGGGCCGGGTTTGAACTTGACACCCTCAGTACATGAGGCCAGCACTGTAACCACTGTGCTATGGGTGCCGAGCCAGGTAGCAAATATTTTGAAAACTATTTTAAGTGTATGCCTTTGTCCAGCTAAGGGCTATGTTGCCCTTTGTGCTTTTAATAGGAATATTGAGATGGGCCTGCAGAGTAATTGTTGGGTTTGGGAGAAGTTATAGGGAGGGGGAAAAAAAGACTTACGTGTATCTTCCTCCTTCAGTGGCTTAGATAATAGAGGACAGGCCCCAGTGGGCAGGAGTGGCTCCCTCTTTAGCAAAGCTTGTTTTGGTCTCTGAAGCTGTATCTTTACCCTCTCTGCTTTCTATTATGCTCCAACTCACCCTTCAAACCTTCTCTAGGATAATTTTCCAGCCTCTTCTCAGGCATGCTCAACGTTTTCCTTTTATTCTCCTCTAGGAACCCACAGCCCATTTTACGTGTTTTCTTTATAATAATTTCTCTGTCTTTTATCCTTTGAAATGGTAACTCCTTGATGACAGAGACAGCTTTGTTCATCTGTCATCAGCATGCAGCTTAAGACCTAGCAAGGAGTAGGAACTAGGAGATGTATGCTAGAAGTAATACAGAAAGAGGCTAAGCCTCTCCAGACTATAGGAGTGAGGGGATTTGGGAGAGGAATCTGGCTTACCTTGGTTTGAGGGAAAATTTCTACCTATAGAGTATCTGCGGATAGTTGGAGGCAGCTAAAACATTTGTTGGGCTATAACTAGAAGGGAAGAGGGCCCAGGAGTAATTCTTACAGGTTGAACAGATACCCTAGCAAAGAAGGCTGTATAAGTGGCAAAAAAAAAAAAAAATTCTAGCACATATTTTGGCAGTGAGGGATGAATATCTGTGTCTGCTAGGATATTGTGGGCAGTACAGCAGGTGGGGAGAATATGGTGGGAAAGGGGATTCCAGGAGGTGATGAAGGTTGGAGGCTCACTTTCTCGATGCTAATTGGTACCCTGAAAACTTTTTTTTTTTTAATTTGGCCGGGGCTGGGTTTGAACCCGCCACCTCCGGCATATGGGACCGGCGCCCTACCCGCTGAGCCACAGGCGCTGCCCAGTACCCTGAAAACTTTTATGATTATGCCTGACCCTGTTAATATGTCAGCATCTCATTTGTTTACGCATACCTCCCTACCTCAGGCCTGATGGTGTTAACAGTTGACCTCATTTTGCTAAAATCTATTTGCAGCTCTTAGGCTGGGAATTCTGTCATCCTTTGGTTTCTCAAGTCTCAGCCAGCTTCCCCTTGTTTGCTCTGTTCACCTAGCCAGCCACATGTGTTCTCTTGAAACCTCAGTGGTTACTCTGCCCTGGTTGTGATACTGGGTATGAGGTTGATTCTGAGAGCTGAGTTTGTGCAGAGGTTGTGCAATAGAGCTGGTCACAAATCTTTTTATCCCTGGGAACTGTTATTTGCATTCTATATACACTTTGGTTTTTGGGTTTTTCTGTTTGTTTTTTGCCTCAGCCTCCCGAGTAGCTAGGACTACAGGTGCCTGCTATAATGCCTGGCTATTTTTAGAGATGGGGTCTCGCTCTTGCTTAGGCTAGTTTTGAATTCCTGAGCTAAAGTGTTCTACCCACCTTGGCCTCCTAGAGTGCTAGGATTATAAGCATGAGCAACCATTCCTGTTCCCTATTTTCCTATTTTTTATAGAGAAAGGGTCTTGCTCTTGCTCTTGCTCAGGCTGGTCTGGCATTCCTGGCCTCAAGCAACCTCCTGCCTCCCCAACTGTTACAGTTACAGATGTGAGCCACTGCACCTGGCCTACCTACATTTTTAATTACCTCCTGGACATATCCATCTATATATTTCCAAGATACCTCAAAGCCGTGTCATTTGCACCTACACATTTGACCTCTTGAATAATTCTGTGACAATGCATTTTACATCTAAGGAAGCTGAGGTCTAGATAGGGGAAGCGAATTTCTTGACAGATTGGGGCAGAGGCATACATAGAACCTAGGCTTCCTAACACTTTGGTATGGGATGCTTCCTTTGATGGTACAAGAACCTCTCTATATGAAGCCTTATAAAGCCTAACTGTAGTCTTTGCCATTTGGCATTTGGGTCTTCACTGTCCTGATAATAATGGGGGGAAACTCGGGCTCTAGAATTCTTAGAGTCACACTCAAGCTAGATCTGGGGAATATAGACATCTCTATGGTAAGAGATGTTTATCTGTAACAAAGTGGAAACAATACTTGCTGCATGGATGAGAAAGTTGTAGTAAGAAAGTATAGTATAGGGTGGTGCCTGTGGCTCAGTGAGTAGGGCGCCGGCCCCATATACTGAGGGTAGCAGGTTCAAACCTGGCCTCAGCCAAACTGCAACAAAAAACAGCCGGGCGTTGTGGTATGTGCCTGTGGTCCCAGCTACTCGGGAGGCTGAGGCAAGAGAATCGCCTGAGCCCAGGAGTTGGAGGTTGCTGTGAGCTGTAACGCCATGGTACTCTAATGAGGGCGACAAAGTGAGACTCTGTCTCTAAAAAAAAAGAAAGAAAGAAAGTATGGTATAGCAGAAAAAAAATGCAGTCAGGCGAATCTAGATTTGAATCCAGCCCTGCCACTTTTTGTGTACTAGCAAGTCAGTGTTCCTTATAGAGCCTCAGTTCCTGGTCTATAGAATGGGAATACTAATACACTACCTTACAGAGTAGTGAGGATTACAGATTATAAATTCGAGTATAAATGCCTGAAATGCCAGATACATTTTATATTTTCTCTGTTTCTTTACCTTTCTTATTCGGATTAAGGGGGGATATTATCAATCATACATGAGGTTTATCAATAAAGAATCAATCCTCTAAAGACTTATTGAAAGACTTCTGTATGCTGTTCAAAGCTGTGCTAGACATTGGCATACAGACAAATGATGAGCATGAGGAATTGTGAAGACTAAATTAGTCAGATCATTAGATTCATTTTCTTTCCATCAAGCTTGGTAGCTCATGGATGTGGCAGGCAGAATATCCAGACTTTAGCTCTGTACATTTGACAAGGCAGAGGCCTGGATGGGGTGGATGCTAGTACTTTACAAGTAGAGTCAGAACTAGTTGAAAAAATCCAATGGATACTGAAAGATAGAACAGTATTGCCCTTGCTCTGTCTTATTCATGACTTGGGTGAGAATATGAAGTTGAGCAAAATAATAGAATTTGGTTCCAAATTGATCTGGACAAGGTAGTATAAGGGACCAAATGAAATAGTTGGCCTGATACACCCATACCCCTTAAGTACTTTGAAGTGTTTGGAAATAATAGTGGGGGGTGCTCTTTGTTTTGTTTGAGCAGGGGTGCCGCTGACTTTTGGTAAGAAGGTAAAGGGGATGTTGGAATTGAGAAACTCTAGGAAGCCAAGATTAAAATCCTTAACAAACAAGAGAGACAAAGGGTAACCAAGGCTCTCCTGGAGGCTGTGGAGGAGGCAGATGTCTTTCAGAAAGAAAGGCAACTTACTGACCTATGGAAATGTCTCCTCTTGGGACTGGAAAGATAAAAGAGTAAGGACTGCAGTATAGCCTCCTCCCTGAAGGCTAGAGATGGCACTAAAGGACCCCCAGTTTTCTCTCCTAGAGCCTACAATAAACATGTAAAGGACATGGCTACCACCTTGTACCAAGTAACTCCCTTCCCTTGGGTGGAAATAGGATGTGCCAATCCGTCTTTGATCCTGTACCATCCCCATGTCCTGCTGCTCAGCCTTTCAGTGAGGAGCTGTGACTAATCCTTTTTGTCAGCTTCATATAGTTTCTAGTCATATGTGTCATCTCCTGGAATTCAGATACTCTGTTAATTTGATGGCTCTACCTGGGTCCTTCAGTCTCATGTCCTTACCAAGCCCAAGGATCCTGCCAGTCCTGTTCCCCTTCTCTGAGAGCCACCTGCTACTCTCCTTTTTACCTCTTTCCCTGACTCTCACATCTGAGGCTCCTCTGAGCCCACAGCACAATCCCAACAGAGGGATTCAAGTTTCTGTGCTGTGGCTCAGAGCCCAGATCTGGTATACCAGGAACAATATCAGTCTCCAGGAGTGGAGTCTATAAGACTAAGGATGTAGTCAGCACCCTGACTCACCATGCCCTCCCCTCTCTGGCAGTGACCCGCCATAATCACCTCAAGGACTTCATGTTGGTGGTATCTATCGTTATTGGCGTGGGCGGCTGCTGGTTTGCCTATATCCAGAACCGTTACTCCAAGGAGCACATGAAGAAGATGATGAAGGACTTGGAGGGGTTGCACCGAGCTGAGCAGAGTCTGCATGACCTTCAGGAAAGGTAAGACTCTGCCCCTTCAGGAAAGGTAAGGTCCCACCAGGTCTTGGGAACTTCCTGTTTCCCCTTGGGTGTGGACCACCTGGCCGCTGAGACCATGCTGACATAGCTGCCCAGGCTGCGTCATCCTTCCAAAACTGTTTGGGAACTTAGGTTTCTGCTGGGTTACCCTGGACAGTTATTCCTCCTGGGGAGAAGCTTATTTCTATCTTTTCTCCCTCTAAACTTTAGAGGGAGAAATGTCCCAGGGATCCCATGGCTTATTAGTAGTCATTTATCCTTAAGCCTGCCTCTGTTCTGCTTCTCTTAGATATAAATCACTACAGTAGAACCCCGTTAGTAGACCACCTCCCTACACTGATTACCTTAAGTCGACCTGATTTTTATAGACCAGGTAACCACATGCACATATCAATACAGTAGGCCTAGTTCCTTATGTTGACCACCTCTGTATGTTGACCAGCTTGTTACAGTCCCTTGGGTGGTCAACTTAAAAAGGTTCTACTGTAGGGCGGCGCCTGTGGCTCAGTTGGTAGGGCGCCGGCCCCATATACCGAGGGTGGTGGGTTCAAACCTGGCCCTGGCTGGACTGCAGCCAAAAAACGGCTGGGCGTTGTGGCGGGCGCCTATGGTCCCAGCTACTCGGGAGGCTGAGGCAGGAGAGTCTCTTGGGCCCAGGAGTTGGAGGTTGCTGTGAGCTGTGTGATGCCATGGCACTCTACCGAGGGCCATGAAGTGAGACTCTGTCTCTACGAAAAAAAAAAAAAAAAGGTTCTACTGTAATATACTGTTTCCCAAAGAAACCTCATAAATATTTCTTCTTATTATCCATAGCTCTTTCTTGCATAGAGTTTAAATGTTCTTAAGGACTGACTTATATGACTTTGGGTAAATCCCTTTTCCAAAGGGGCTTATTTCCTCATTGGTAATATGAAGGGGCTAAAATACGAGAACACTCAGCACTCTTAAGAGAATACTCCTAACTCTAATAGTCTGGATTTTGTTGAAATAAAGCATGATTTAAAAACTATGGCTGAAGATTTATGAAAAGGGAGTGCCAGTTAGTCAATCTGTGCACTTCCTGACATCTTAAGAACCATGTCCGTGCTACCAATTGTAAGGAATTCACTGCTCCTGGGGCAGCCAAACTCATACATAAGAAGGAGCAGTGAGCAAATACTTAATGCAGGCTCTGTTCCAGCTTATGGGATAAGAACTCTAAGGACTAAAATGTCAAGAGGCAGGAGATGAGTGGATGGGTAGGAAGGTCTTGGACATTAAGACTGAGTGTAGGATATGAGGCTAAATTCCTGAGACATTATGATGTTCATGAAGTGTTGTAGGATGTGGAAGGCAATAGAGTCAAAGCCTATTTTGTTTTGTTTTGTTTTTCAGAAAGGAGGAGGCCTACCTAAGACTGTCTTTTAGAAAATGATTCTAGGGCGGCACCTGTGGCTCAAGGAGTAGGGTGCCGGTCCCATATGCTGGAGGTGGCGGGTTCAAACCCAGCCCCGGCCAAAAAAAAAAAAAAAAAAAAAAAAAGAAAATGATTCTAGTAGCCTAGGGACTCTACTTGGAAAGTTTTGGCAGGAATTCGTGTAAAGGAAAATGAGGTCTGGTCTCTTCTGTTATTTTTTAATGATAGGTACTATTTTCTTTGGGGTGGGGGGAGGATTTCTTAAGAGCCAGGTATTAAGTACTTAAATGCATTATTGCTTTTAATCACTACATACCCTTGAGGTGGAATACAATCATTATCCTTATTTTAGAGTTGGGGAAATGAAGGCTCAGAGAGGGTAAGTGCTTTGCTGAGCATCACATATCAGTAAGTAGTGAGCTAATAATTCTGACACTTTCAGGGTGCTGCCTTTAGTAAGGCAGCAGCCTTATCAGATTCATTTCCATGGACTGGGCTTCTAGGGGGAAAGACGGGTCTGGTCTCTAAGCTGATTTCTGGCCACACTCTGGGTCTCTGGTTCTTGGGCCCTTTGTCAATTAGGGGCTAAGTGCTGCTGTTTCAGCATCCCCTTAATTCATTTGTCTGAAAAACATGTACTGTTTCCATTCCAGAGGCAAAAGAATCTGGGCAGGAGACATTCCAAGTTTGGGGATAAAACTAAGCTGTTCTCTAGGGCCTCCAGAGCTCAATGACCACTGTAGCACTCAGAAATAGACAAAGACACTCCACCACCCCCAACCAGGCTTACACATATTCCCCTGTGATGGTGTCCAGAGCCTATATGCCGCCTGTACCTCACTTTAACAGGCCTGCATTGCCAGCCACCATAAAGCTTTATTTGTAGTGTTCCTATAAATTTTGTGTGAATAAATATAATGCTACATGTTTATACATTCCAGTTAGGATTTCACTGGGTTTTAGGATAATTCTTTGAGGCAGGCAGGAATTTTGATTCCCAATTTACTTTGAAGAAACGGGCTAAACTATTGTTCATAGTCACACAACTACTTAGAGTCAAGACTTGGAACCAGGCTGCCTAATTATAATGCTAGTTGTTGATGCCTTAGGGTTGGGCAGTGCTTGATTGTACATTTATTTTCTCATTTCTATACCCAGTAATAGTTATTAATTTCCATCCCTACTAAAGCTTATTGGGACCATGAAAGTGAGTCAGACTTGGTTCTACTTTAAAAGAGAAGAGCTCCTTATTTTAGGAGAGACAGACATATAGTGTTGGCTTTTCTGAAGAGGCTGCTTTCAAAGAGGACAATATTTCAGTGAAGAATTGAGTTCCAGCTCAATAATTCCTTTCTTGGCTTCCTTAAGTCTCCCCCTACCACCACCCCAGAAGTGTAATTTTATGCAGTTAGGCAGTGGAAGAGCATAGTAGAGAATATTCCGTCACTTAAGATGGGGGCAGGAAATGGCGCCTCTGATTTGTTTTTGGCTATGCATGTAGCACCATCTGGTGTTCATCTTAAGGAGGTTCAACTCCCTTTTTCTCCAGGGACAATGCAGGCAGAAGACTACAATTTGTCTCCAGAAAGTTTGCTGCCTAACATTCTTCCCCTTACTTCCTTGCTTGTCTCACCATGTCTTTTGAGGCCTCATCCACTGAGAACTTTGAACTTGGGGTTTTTTAGAGGTATATGTCTGTTTCTACTCTTCTGTTCCCTCTACTTAATCAACTCAGTGATAAGTGCTCTTCTCTTTCTGTCCTTCTTGTTCTGTACTGTATCCTTTGTTTTCTACATGTCCTATCTAAGCCGTATATCTTGCCTCTTCTTCATCATCCTTTCCCTCTTGTATCCTGGTCTCTTGATAACTTGGTGGTTTCTACTAAGTAAAAAGACTTGACAATAGCTAAGTTCTTTCCCTCTTCCAAAGGGATTAGCAAACTCTTCACTGTTTCTTCTGGGTCTTGCCCAAACCTCCCCTTCCTTGACTCCTTTTAGGCATAGTTGATTACTCCATCCTTTGGGCTCACTCAAAACCTTATAAATCTCTTTATTATAGAACTTATTACACTGTATATAGTGATTTGTTTACTTAACTTTATTGCACCAGATCATGAGCTCCTCAGCAGCAGGGATAGCTTTCTGATTTATCTTTACATATCTAAGGGTTAGCACAGGGCTTGGCATTTAGTAGGCAATTGATAGTGAATGAATAGATGAATAAATGAATGGATTAACATTGATATGTAGAGGAAAGGCAGCAGGGAGGAAGGAGGCTTGCTTAAATGGACAAAAGATTTTGTCAGGGAACAGAGGGAATGTGTGGGTAGGTGCAAGAGTGGATTTTCATTATAACTGATGCCCTTGAGATCCTTTCCACTAGGGAAGATAATGTCGGAAGGGAGCTCAGGGCCTGGGGACTACAGGGGACTCTTCTGAGCCTTGCCCAGCCTCTTTGGCATGAATTTCATTTTTCTGTACTTCTAATAACAGGTACTCAGGAGTTCAAGAAGTCTATCTCAGTTGTTCCTTTCTTGTCTTCCTTAAGCCTCTCCCTACCACAATCCGCCAGTCATCTCTCAGCCATTAAGTTTTCCTGGGTCTTTGTCTATCTTCCAGGGTATTCTAAATTTATTGTACCTTATATATACCCTGATGAACGGGGAATAATTATGGAATTTGAAATCACACAGATTGGAATTCTTGTTACAGTTCTTTCAGCAAGTTATTTCTCCTTTCCAAGCCTTCAGATATCCACCTGCCCCAGACTGATAATGATAGTAACCTATCATTGTCTGCTAGGAGGACAAATGTGAAATACCTTGTAAACTAGTAGTTGTTATGATTTAGTATGTGAAGCATTTTAGAAGAGGGATTTAGATGCCTGAAAATCTGGTTTCACAGCTTGATTACTGGCAGCAAAATGATGGCCAGTGTAAGAATTAGGATTAGGTAATGACTCTGGTTTCTAGCTCAGAGCCAGATAGTCAGCAGAGTAGCGAGAGTATGTGCTGAGAGGTGGAGCTCTCTCACTTTCCTCTTTGATGCCATGACTCATGGCATGTCGGCTGGCACCCCCTTGCCTGGCCTCCTCCAGCTCCCTGCATTGTCCCCCAGGCTGCACAAGGCCCAGGAGGAGCACCGCACAGTGGAGGTGGAGAAAGTCCATCTGGAGAAGAAGCTGCGTGATGAGATCAAACTTGCCAAACAGGAAGCCCAGCGGCTGAAAGAGCTGCGAGAGGGTACTGAGAATGAGCGGAGCCGCCAAAAATATGCTGAGGAAGAGTTGGAACAGGTAGGAGAGTCTACAAATTCCTGGTCACCTTGAGGGTGGGTAAAGGGCAGGGGCCCAGGGTCTGCATGAAATGTTTCATGTATGAAGACTTTGAAATAAGGCTCAAAGACTATCTTCTACAGATGCTGGACTCTTATAAAAGTGGAGAAGTTGCAAAGATTTTAAAGAACAGTAGATAATGGATCATAACAGTTCTTTAATTCCTTTTTTATTGAGGTATTTCCATGGAGTAAAGTGTATAAATCCTAAGTATATATAGGTGCCATGCTGTAAAACATATGCTTGTACCTGTGTAACCACCACCCAGATCAGGACACGGCACCTGTTCAGTACACCAGAAAGCTCACTGTTGCTCCTCACCCCCTACTTTGCGTTTCATCCAAAAAGTAACTATTGCCTCTAAACCAGACAACTATTGTTGTCTGATTTTCAACTTCATATAAATGGAATTATATAGTATATACTCTTTTGTATTTTGTTTCTTTTCATTCAACATTGTCTGTAAAAGTTCATTCATGTTGCATGTCATGATATTAATAGTTGCTTTATTTCCATTGCTGAATAATAATTCATTGTATAAGTATGCTATAATTTATTTATCCTTTCTTCTCCTGATGGACATTTGGATTATTTTCAGGGTTTTTTGGCTTTTATGAATAACACTGCCATGAGTCTTCTTTTGTGAATAACACTGCCATGCATATATCTCTTGGTAGCAACAAGCACTCATTTCTGATGTATATATAATAGAGCATTTATATATTTAGCTTTATTAGAAACTGCCAGTTTTACAAAACAGATATAACAATCTATACTGCCACCAGCAATGTATGAGAATTCTAGTTGATCTGTGACCTTGGTATTTTTAGGCATTTTAAAGTTAGATATTCTGGTTGGTATGTAGTGATATCCCATGATTTTAATTTTCATTTCCCCAATGTTATTGAACACCCTTTCATAAATTTATTGGCCATTTGATTTGGCAATCTCTTTTCATTTAAAAATTTGGTTTGGGCGGCGTCTGTGGCTCAGTCGGTAAGGCGCCGGCCCCATATACCGAGGGTGGTGGTTTCAAACCCGGCCCCGGCTGAACTGCAACAAAAAAATAGCCGGGCGTTGTGGCAGGCGCCTGTAGTCCCAGCTACTCGGGAGGCTGAGGCAAGAGAATCGCTTAAGCCCAGGAGTTGGAGGTTGCTGTGAGCTGTATGATGCCATGGCACTCTACCGAGGGCCATAAAGTGAAACTCTGTCTCTACAAAAAAAAAAAAAAAAAAATTTGGTTTATGTCTTTTTCTTCTTGAGTTGTAAGAGTTCTCTATGTACTCTGGATATAAATCTTTTGTCAATACATTTTCACATATATATTGCAAATATTTTCTCTCAATCTGTAGCCTTCATTTTTACTCTCAATATCGTCTTTTGATAAACAGAAGTTTTTGATTTTAATGATGATTTAAAGATTTAGTTGTTTTAAAAAATGGTTATTGTTTTTTGTTTCCTGTTTAGTATCCCCACTCCAAGATACTTTTCTAAATTTTCTTCTAAAACTTTTATTGCTTGACTTTTCACATTTAGGAATATGTTTTACTTCATATTCATTTTTGTATGTGATATGAAGAACCTTATTTTCCCAAGTAAGGTGATCATTCAGGAGTCTTTATCCTTTTCTATATTCTATTTGTGTATCTTTGTACGGCATTGTTCATTAAGACATAAGTCTTTTTTTTTTTTGCAGTTTTTGGCCAGGGCTGGGTTTGAACCCGCCACCTCTGGCATATGGAGCTGGCGCCCTACTCCTTTGAGCCACAGGCGCCGCCCTGAGACATAAGTCTTAATATGTTTGGTAGTGTTGGGCGGCGCCTGTGGCTCAGCGAGTAGGGCGCTGGCCCCACATGCCGAGGGTGGCGGGTTCAAACCCAGCCCCGGTCAAACTGCAACAACAAAAAAAAATAGCTGGGCGTTGTGGCGGGCGCCTGTAGTCCCAGCTACTAGGGAGGCTGAGGCAAGAGAATCGCGGAAGCCCAGGAGTTAGAGGTTGCTGTGAGCCGTGTGACGCCACGGCACTCTACCCGAGGGCGGTACAGTGAGACTCTGTCTCTACAAAAAAAAAAAAAAAAAATATATGTTTGGTAGTGTTAATTTTTCCAGCTTTTTTCTTCTGCAGGATGGAGTCGGCTATTTGAGAATCTTTGCATTTCCAAAATGCAATCACCTATTTTTCCTTCCAAAAAAACCCTGGATGTCTGGCATGGTGGCTCATGCCTATAACCCTAGCACTTTGGGAGGCTGAGGCCAATGTATTGCTTGAGCTCAAGAGTTAGAAACCATTCTGGGCAAGAATGAGACCCCCATTTCTACTAAAAATAGAAAAACTACCCAGGCATTCTGAGGGGTGCCTGTAATCCCAGCCACTTAGGAACACCCAACTCTCTACCCAGGGTAGCAGAGTGACACTCTGTCTCCAAAAAAAACCCTGAATTTTTATTATGTTTGCCTTGAATCAAAATATGGAAAAAATTGACATTTTAACAAAATAATTCTTCTAACCCATGAGCATAGTTTATCCTGTCACCCACTTAGATTTTTTAAAATTTCTTTCAGATTGGCCAGGTGCAATGG
Source organism: Nycticebus coucang (assembly GCF_027406575.1). NCBI lineage: Eukaryota > Metazoa > Chordata > Mammalia > Primates > Lorisidae > Nycticebus > Nycticebus coucang. The sequence continues at coordinate 64,363,809 of NC_069793.1, read as the reverse complement.
CTCATGCCTGTAATCCTAGCACTCTGTGAGGCCGAAGGAGGTGGATTGCTTGAGCTTAAGAATTCAAGACCAGGCCAGGGGCACTGGTTCATGCCTGTAATCCTAGCACTCTGGGAGGTGAAGGCGGGTGGATTTCTCATGAGTTTAAGACCAGCCTGAGCAAAAGCGAGACCCCGTCTCTTAAAAAAAAAAGGTGATAGGAAGACATTATTCTTAGTAAAGCATCACAAGAATGGAGAAGCATGAATCCTATGTACTCAATTTTTTTATTTGTTTGTTTTTTTTTTTTTTGCTGGGGCTAGGTTTGAACCCGCCACCTCCGGGATATGGGACCGGCACCCTACTCCTTGAGCCACAGGCACCGCCCTGTACTCAATTTTGATATGAGGACAATTAATGACAATTAAGGTTATGGGGGGGAGGAAAAGCAGAAAGAGGGACAGAGGGAGGGGGGTGGGGCCTTGGTGTGTGTCACACTTTATGGGGGCAAGACATGATTGCAAGAGGGACTTTACCTAACAATTGCAATCAGTGTAATCTGGCCTATTGTACCCTCAATGAATCCCCAACAATAAAAAAAAAAAAAAAAAAAGAAAATATAAAGTGGGATGTATATCTAAGCTCTTTGCTTTATAAATAAAAAAGAACTAAAATATATATAAAAAAAAAGGTGATAACTTTGGCTCAGCGCCTGTAGCTCATTGGTCATTGTGCCAGCCACATACACCAAGGCTGGTGGGTTCGAACCCAGCCTGGGCCAGCTGAACAACAATGACAACTGCCACAACAACAGCAACAACAAAAAATAGCCAGGCATTGTGGCGGGCACCTGTAGTCCCAGCTAGTTGGGAGGCTGAGGCAAGAGAATTGCTTAAGCCCAAGAATTAGAGGTTACTGTGAGCTGTGACTCCATGGTACTCTACTGAGGGTGACGTAGTGAGACTCTGTCTCAAAAAAGAAAAAAGAGGGCGGCACCTGTGGCTCAAAGGGGTAGGGCGCCGGGCCCATACGCTTGAGGTGGCGGGTTCAAACCCAGCCCCAGCCAAAAACAAAAAAAGAATTCAAGACCAGCCTGAGCAAGAGCGAGGCCCCCATCTGTACTAAATGTAGAAAAACTAGCCAGGTGTTGTAGTAGATGCCTATAGTTTCAGCTACTCAGGAGGCTGAAAGGAAGAGGATCTCTTTAAGACCAGGAGTTTGAGGTTGCTTTGTGCTATGATGCCATGGCACTCTACCCAGGGTAACAGAGTCAGACTCTGTCTTTAAAAAAAATTTTTTTCTCTCAGTCATGTTTTGTAGTTTTTATTTTTATTTTGTTTTATTTTGTGTGTTTTGTAGTTTTTAGTATAGAAGAGTTGTACTTTTTTTTGGAGACAGATTCTTGCTTTGTCACCTTGACTCGAGTGCAGTGACGTCATCAGAACTCCCTGCAGCCTCAAGCTCCGGGGCTCAAGCAATCCTCCTGCCTCAGCCTCAAAAAGTAGCTGGGACTACAAGTGTGCACCACCACACCTAACTATAACTTTTCTATTTTTTTTTTTTTTGTAGAGACAGAGTCTCACTGTACCGCCCTCCGGTAGAGTGCCGTGGTGTCACACGGCTCACAGCAACCTCTAACTCTTGGGCTTATGCGATTCTCTTGCCTCAGCCTCCCAAGCAGCTGGGACTACAGGCGTCCGCCACAACACCCGGCTATTTTTTTGTTGCAGTTTGGCCGGGGCTGGGTTTGAACCCGCCACCCTCGGCATATGGGGCCAGCACCCTACTCACTGAGCCACAGGCGCCGCCCAACTTTTTACTTTTCTATTTTTAGTAGAGATGGGATCTTGCTTTTACTCAGGCTGGTCTTGAACTCCTGAGATCAAGGGATCCTCCTGAGTTGGCCTCTCAGAGTGCTAGGATTAGGGGGCATGAACCACTGCACCTGGCCTTTTTCTTTTTAAACTTTAATTTGCTCTTAATTTTTGTAGCTTTTTGAGACAGAAGATTAGATAATTGATTTTAAACCTTTAATCTTCTCCAATATCTACAATTAGAGTTATAAATTTCCATCTCAGCTTTATCTACATTTAATGTGATTTAATATTTCATATTTTCATTGTCATTCAATTGAAAAGATTTCCTAGTTTCTGGGTTTTTTTGTTTTGTTTTTGTCCATGGTTATCTAGAAATATGTTGCTTGTATTTCTGTACACTTGAGGACTTTTCTAGTTATCTTTCTCTGGTTAATTTATAGCTTACTTTCATTATGATCAGAGAAACATATGCTATATAGAGAACATCTTGCTATATGGTTTCGGTCCTTGGAAACTTGTTGAAACTTGGTTTGTGTAAAAAGTCTAAACAATACAGTTAAAAGGTAAAGAGTATCAGACTGGATAAAAAACAAGACCCAATTTATATACTGTTTACAAGAGACATACTTTAAATATTAGGACACAAAACAGGTTAAAGGTAAAAAGATAAGATGTATAATAGGTAGGTCACTAGGAAAGTTTTGGGACAGACTGTGTTATGGTGCATTATTTCACTTCCAAGAAACACAGTTGTCAGTGTCCTTTCTGGTTCACAGGCCTAAGTTCCTCCTTGCTTGGCTTATTGGTGTTACTGGGAGGGCTTCATTTGTTTTTGTCCACATGGATTTTAAGTTTCTTGATTATTGTCAAAACTTTTATATAATGACCCACATTCAAACACTAAGCAAAATAAAGCAGGATTAGCTATATATTTAGATCAAAGTAGACTACTTTCTTTTTTTTGAGACAGAGTCTCACTATGTTGCCCTCAGTAGAATGCTGTGGCATCACAGCTCACAGCAACCTCAAACTCTCGGGCTTAAGCGATTCTCTTGCCTCAGCCTCCCAAGTAGCTGGGACTACAGGTGCCCACCACAACACCCAGCTATTTTTTTTTGTACTTGTCATTGTATAGCAGACCCAGGCCAGGTTCTAACCTACCAGCCCCGGTGTATGAGCCCTAACCACTAAGCTTTGGGCGCTGAGCCTAGACTTCAAGTCAAGAAGCATTACTAGATCCCACAATGGATAAATGCTTATCTATAATAATCATTAATTTGTTTGTTTGTTTGTTTGTTTTTTGAGGCAGAGTCTCACTTTGTCATCCTCAGTAGAGTACCAAGGTGTCATAGCTCACAGCAACCTCAAATTCCTGGGCTCAAGCAATCCTCTTGCCTCAGCCTCCTAAGTAGCTGGGACTACAGGTGCCTATCACAGTGCCTGGCTATTTTTAGAGATGGGATCTTGCTGTTGCTCAGGCTGGTCTCAAACTCCTGAGCTCAGGCAATTCACCCGTCTCAGCCTCCCAGAGTGCTGGGATTATAGGCATAAGCCACTGCACCCAGCCAATAACAATCAATTTGAAGAAACCTAATGATATAGTTAAACAAGCAAAAGTTGAATGCACTAAAAGAATGATAGACATGTTTGTAATCAAAGTTAGAGATTTTAGTATACATTTCTCAATAATAAATAGTCAAAAACATTAATAAGGATATAAAAAGTTTTTAAACATTAATAAATTTGACCTCCTTGATACATATTGAGCATTTACTAAAAAGTACAGAATGCATTGTTTTTAGTATTTACATATCTCTTAAAACAATGCTTCTGGTCCATTTTCTTCTCTTTTGAGAATACAATATTTATGTTAGATCTTTTAACTGTATTCCATGTGTCTTTTGTGCTCAGTTCTGTTCTTTTTTTTTTGTCTCTGTGTTTTGGTTTGGGTATTTTCTGTTAACCTCTCTTTGAGTCTTTAATCCTGCATTCTGCTGTGAACATTCTGTTGTGTAACCCACCCAGTGTTCCTCTCAGATAATGTATTTTTCAATTCTAGAACACTCATTTTATTCTTTTATAGATTCTAGTCTCTATGCCAAATTTCTATCTTTTTATCTATTGCTTCTATCTTCTCTTGTATTTTTTAAACATATTAATCACAATTATTTTAAAGTTCTTATCTGGTAACACTTAACATCTAGACAATTTAGGAATCTGCTTATTTTTTTCAACTCTTAATTATTGTTTATATTTTCCTGCCTGTTATGTGTACTAACTTATGTAATGCTAGACAGTGTGTTCAAAATAATAGAGGCTTTAGATAATTTTATCTTCTGTCAGATACAGGGTTTCTCCTTTTTTGTGTGAGGTATATAGGGTGAGGTGCTGATCACCTCACACCAATCAGATTGAGCTACATTGAAACTACGTTGTAGCTTTAGTAAGAATTGCTCTGTTCCTTATTTATCACAGTTTCTCTAGCATGTCCCTCCCTGACTTTTTAATTGAGAGCTGGTGAATTTCTTTCTTAATTTGCAGCTCTGAAAGACTGTAAGAGATTCAGTTTTGCTGTATACTAGGCTGTTTTCTCTGTGCCCAAGTAAAATCCTTCTGCATGGGCCAAGCCTAATTTTAGCTCTCATCTAGAATCATTAATAACCTCCAGGGAAGAAAATGAATGGCAAATGTCAACTTACCTTAAAAAGGCTTTTGCGCCTCTGGATTTTCAATCTATCTAGTTAAGTGGTTTTCAAACACTTTTTTTGGTCTTAGGACCTATTTACTCTAAAAAATTATTTATGACCTCAAAGAACACTCTTTTTGTTTGTTTGGTCATTTGTTTTGACACAGAATCTCACTCTGTTGTCCAGGCGAGAGTGCTGTAGCCTCAGCCTAGCTCACAGCAACCTCAAAATCCTGGGTTCAAGTGACCCTCCTGCCTCAGCTTCCCAAGGAGCTGGCACTACAAGGCCATACCACCAGGCCCTGCTAAGTCTTCTATTTTTAGTAGAGACAGGGTCTTGCTCTTACTCAGGCTGGTCTTGAACTCCTGAACTCAAGTGATCCTCCTGTCTTGGCCTCCAGAGTGTTAGAATTATAGGCAAGAGCCACTGCACCCAGCCTTTTTTTTTTTTTTTTTTCTTATAGAGACAGGGTTTCATCCTATTGCCTAAGCCAGAGTGCAGTGGTATAATCATAGCTCACTGTAATGTTGACTTCATGGTCACAATGGATCTTCTTACCTCAACCTCATAAGTAGATGGAACTACAGGTATGCACCACCATGCCTGGTTAATTAAAAAAATTTTTTTTGTTTTGTAGAGACGGTCTCACTCTGTTGCCCAGGTTGGTCTCTAACTTGTGGCCTCAAGCAATCCTTCCTCCTCCGCCTCCAAAACTGCTAGGATTATAAGCATGTGCCACTGTGTCTGTCCTCAAAGAACATTTTTATGGGGGCCATATTATTGATGTTATATTTACCCTAGTTGAATTAAAACTCAGAAAATGTAAAAAATATTTATTAATTCATTTAAAATAACTATATTGGCCAGGTGTGGTGGCTCATGCCTATAATCCTAGCACTCTGGGAGGCCAAAACAGGAAGATCGCTTGAGCGATCCAGAGTTCAAGACCAGCCTAAGCAAGAGTGAGACCCCGTTTCTACTAACAGAAAAATTGGCCTGGTGCCTATAGCTCAGTGGCTAGGGCACTGGCCACATACAACGGGGCTGGTAGGTTCAAACCTGGCCCAGGCCTACTAAACAACAGTGACAACTACAACCAAAAAATAGCCAGGCGTTGTGGCAGGCACCTATAGTCCCAGCTACGTGGGAGGCTGAGGCAAAAGAATCTCTTGTGCCCAAGAGCTTGAGGTTGGTGCGAGCTGTGACACCACGGCACTCTACCAAGATGACATAATGAAAGTCTGTCAATAAGTAAATAAATAAATAAATAAATAAAAATAGAAAAATTAACCCAGCTTCATGGTGGGCCCCTGTAATCCAGCTACATGAGAAGCTATTAAACCTCTTATATGTTAACACAAATAGCATATTTTATGAAAAGTGACTAAATTTTCCAGAATAAAAACATTTTAATGAAAGGAATGACTTTTTACAAATTTGCAAATCTTTTAAATGTCGGACTTAATAGACTGCTAGATTCTTTTATTAGTGTCTATAATCAATATGTTGTGATTTCACACATCATGTAGCCTCTGGAGAAGACCACAGTTCAGTTGTCAGAGGAAGGAAGTGAAGTATTTGTTTTCTCTCTCTCTCTCTCTCTCTTTTTTCTTATTATATTAACTTTGGCTGATTGGAAGGGAGTGAACTATTTGGATTCATCTATCCATGTAATAAAAAATAAAAGAGGAAGGAAGTAAAAAAAGGTAAATAATGTTTTAGTATTCTTATGAAAATAGTCTTGATCTCTCGGATTCCTTGAAAGGTCTTGAGGACACCTCCAGGTCCTTGGATCATACTTAGAGAACTGCAGACCTAGTCCTGATTGCTTCTATAGCACTGTGATACCTTTGAAACATAATTATACTTTATGCAGCTTTTTCTTTTTTCTTTTTTTGTCCGGGGCTGGGTTTGAACCCGCCACCTCCGGCATATGGGACCGGCGCCCTACCCGCTGAGCCACAGGTGCCGCCCTTTATGCAGCTTTTTCAAGAAAGTATGTTGGATCAAAATTGTTCTGCCCTGACCTCTACTGAAAATAGAAGTCAGGTGATTACGCTTTAAAATATATAGCTCAATGTTTATTAACTTTGGATGCATATTAGAACGATTCAGAAAGCTTTTAAAAACTTTTTTTTCAAGATAGGGTCTTACTCTGTCACCTGGCTAAAGCTAGTGTCATAGCTCACTGCAACCTCAAACTTACGGGCTCAGGCTCGGCTTCCTGGTACCTGGGACTACAGCTGTGCACCACGACAGCCAGTGAATTTTTCTGTTCTTTTATAGAGACCAGGGTCTCACTCTTGCTCAGGCTGGTCTTGAACTCATGGCCTCAAGCAGTCCTCCTTCCTTTGCTGCCCAGAGTGCTAGAATTATAGACATGAGCTACCATGCCCAGCCTAAAAACTTAAAAAAAAATTTTTTTTTTTGGTGTAGCTGGGGTTTCACCATGTTGCCCAGGCTGATCCTGAACTCCTGGCCTGAAGTGATCCTCTGATTTGAGTGTTAGGAGGCAAACTTGAGGCTGGTAGGCCAGCCCCTTCATGGGCCTCCTGGACTGCCATGCTTCCTACTATTTACTCTGTTTTTGCACTTCTTCATCATTCTTCCCTTCTTTCTTTATCCTGTTCCTTTAACTGGTTTTAATGTAGAACTTGATTATAAATTTTCAGACGTGGCCTATGAGTCTGTAACATATCAGTTATTCATTTAAAATCTATAAAACCAGGAGTGGGCCATTTTATAGTTTCTTTCTTGGGTAACATAAACCAAATGAAGATTGGCACTCTCAAAAGAATAAAGGCTAAGGCCTTCCTAATCTATCTAGGGCTGTGGAGAGGACTTCAGGCTTGCTATAGGATACATGCCTCATTGGCTAAAGTAGGGGATAACAAGACTGTTCTTAGTCATCGTTCTCTGGGATTCTGACCTGCTAAAGCTCAGTATCCAGGTGGGTGCCTGGGGGATCACTTAAGCTGATAGCCTGAGTGGGATAGCCAGGAATCCAGTGTATATAATGTCTGTATATGTTCTCAGGTCTTTTATACTTTAGTGCTTTGTGAATGTCTGCTTCCTTATTTACTCCTTACAGAGAGGCCAGTGAGATTCCTGCTTAGACATTGGTCCTTTCATGTCTTGGCCTCTGTCGGCAGTGCCTGTGTTAGGTGTGGCATACTCGTTGTCTTCCTACCCTGTAGAAAGTATTTTTCAAAGCCTGCCTGCCTGCCCTACTTACTGAGAGAATCATAGACACAGTCTGGGCTAGAAAAGACTTTGGAAAGCATTCAGGCCAATGCCTTTCTGGAGAAGCAGTCATTTTTCAGGTCTCTCTGACATGAGCTCCAGACACACCTCTCATGACAGGAAACTCACTTTCTGCCGGGATACTTCACTGATAGTTTGGGTCTGCGTGGAAGAAAGGTTTTTCTCACACCTTTAGGAGGAAGCACAGGGTCACATGGCCAGAGAATGATAGACCAGGGACCAGAACCAGCTTTCCATTTTTTCCCACATGCTGTGATGTCTTGAGGTTTAAGCACAGAGCCAGGATCTCAATAAGATGATTCATTAGTTGATCTGTTCCTGATGAGATCAGAGAAGATTGCCGAGACTGGCTGCATTGCCAGGAGAGTCAGCTGATGTGATGGGAAAGAACACTTTAGACTGGGAACAACAAAAAAAAAATCTCAGTTTGAGTTCTGATTGACTATTAATTATGTGACTTTCTCTGAGCTTGCTTCCTGGTATATAAAATATAGAGAATAATCCTCACCCTTTCTTTCTCCTGGGAGAGCTGTAAAGCAGATAAGAACTCTGAATTCTGAAACTTCGTACAGAAGTGTTGGAGAGGGTCTCAGTAGATGTTAAGTGGACTTACATCCTCTTGGCTGTGCAGGTTCGGGAGGCATTGAGGAAAGCAGAAAAGGAGCTGGAATCACACAGCTCATGGTATGCCCCAGAGGCCCTCCAGAAGTGGCTGCAGCTGACTCATGAGGTAGAGGTGCAGTACTACAACATCAAGAAGCAAAATGCTGAGAAACAGCTGCTGGTGGCCAAGGAGGGGGTGAGATCTGCCCGCCTGCTGCCTCTCTTCTCTCCTTTTTGCCCTCTTTCCCTTTATCTGCCCTCCTTCACTTTATCTGCCCTTTTTTCCTCCCTTTACCTCCCACTGGATGAAAATAAATCCTGGTCATGGGTTCTGTTTCTTTTCCTAATTTGTAGCTACTGGTAATGTCCTCAAGCTTCTGGAGGGAGTAAGAGTATGGGGGTACTCCTACCTCCTTTCTGGGAAAGATGAAGCAAGTGGAGGCAAGTAGAGGGAAAGCTTGGCCAGCTCAGGCTGCCAAGGAGATAGAGGTCCTGCTGGCGCTAGGGTGCTATCCCTGGCCCCTTTGCTTCTTCCCTCATTTCCTCTATTTTCTTCCCCTCCCTTTTTTACCTCCCTTTGCCTGCCTTTTCCCTTTCTCTACTCTTCCTTTTCCTTGGGTAGCCTAAGATGTGCTAGGAGGACTTAGCCCCAGGAAGATCTTTCTCATTTCTTCCAGTCTCTATCTAATCCCTACTCTCTTTAAGCTGGGGGCTCATCTTTGCAGGCTGAGAAGATAAAAAAGAAGAGAAACACACTCTTTGGCACCTTTCATGTGGCCCACAGCTCTTCCCTGGATGATGTGGATCACAAAATCCTGACAGCTAAGTAAGTAGTGCCAGTTGTCCACTCTGGCAACATCCATGCCATCCTCAGAATTTAAGGGTGTATAAAGCCTCCAACTCCATTTCCTCATTGGTGGAGGATGGCTCTGGTCTTCTGCCTCAGCCTTGATCCAGTTCCTACCCTGCTCTTAAGTTCATGAGTTTATTGTGGTTTTTATTCGCACATACAATCCCAATTTGTTCCTCTGAGAAGAGCCCCCATTCCTTTTGGGGCTCACATTCAATCCGTGCCAGCAGTTCTCTTTCTTCTGTCTTCAGGCAAGCACTGAGTGAAGTGACAGCGGCACTGCGGGAGCGCCTGCATCGCTGGCAACAGATTGAGATCCTCTGTGGCTTCCAGATTGTCAATAATCCTGGCATCCACTCATTGGTGGCTGCCCTCAACATAGATCCCAGCTGGATGGGCAGTACACGCCCCAACCCGGCCCACTTCATCATGACTGACGACGTAGATGACATGGATGAGGAGATTGTGTCTCCCTTGTCCATGCAGTGTAGGTGACCTCTTTGGTGGGCGTGAGGGAAGGAACCTTTAGTGCATGGATTGAGACTTCTGTGGCCTTTGTCGTGCTTAAATGGCAGATGTGGCCGATATTCAAGAAAATAGTTTAATTTGTGACCTTGGTCAATAAAGCACAATTTGCATCAGGGTATTTCTTTATAGTTGTCCTTTCGGTGGTTTTGCCTTGTCATATGTTTTGTCTGCCTGTCTGAGTCTATTGTGTTAAATGTGCTTCCCTTTACTCTTTGTTTTTCTCTTTATTCTTCCTTTCTCTCCCATCTGCTGTTATAAAAAATAATCTCTATTGGTGATTCACAATGTAAAAATGGCATTCATTTTGACTGTTGACCTCCACATATATTCATTTTGTGTGCCTTACTCTGAATTGTTAATGAATAGAATGATGTTTCTCTTTGTTTTTATGTGAGGCCCCCTAAAACAACAGCTTCATGTAGCCCTAAATGCTCCAAACTGGGAAGGCATTCTTGCCCAGGAGAGATCTCCTGCACAAGGATGTCTGACTTTCCACCTGAACGCTTGGACCTCCCCACCTTCTGTTGGGTCTTCCTTCTCCCCTCTCTCCCCTGCAAGTGAAGACAGTTGAATATAGCAGAGCTGAAAGAGATGATGCTCTGTGAGAATTCTTCAGTGCAGGAGGGGACTTTTCCCTTACTTGCCTCTCTAATTTTTCTTTGGATCAGAGGCTAATATAGGTGAATAGGCCTTAAGATAAATCTGCTGTCCTGGCCTATGTCTGGGGGGGGATGGAGAAGGCTGAGGGTTAGGCTCATTTTCAGAAGGCTAGGCTCTTTTTTTTTTTTTTTTTTTTTTGAGACAATCTCACTATGTCGCCCTTGGCAGAGTGCACAGCAACCTCCAACTCTTGGACATAAGCGATTCTCTTGCCTCAGCCACCCATGTAGCTGGGACTACAGGTGCCCACCACAATGCCCAGCTATTTTTTTGTTCCAGTTGTCATTGTTGTTTAGCTGGCCCAGACCGGGTTTGAACCCTCCAGCCTCGGTGTATGTGGCTGGCGCTGTAACCACTGTGCTACACAGGTGCCAAGCCAGAAGGCTATGTTCTTTAATCAAGCTACATTCCCACTCCAGAAAGAGTTTATTTGTAAATTTTGTCAGTGATACTTTGTCCCTGTCCAAGCCTCTTTACTCCCTGATCTGATATCTTGTTAGAACTTTAGTCGAAGTTATGACTTACCGATCTAAAGGCTCCTATGTTCTCCAGACTGGGAGGGACCTTCATTAGTCTGAGCTACCCACCCCTTGCCCCAGCCCTTCCTTTATCATGTTATTGATAAGCAGGCTCCATAAATCAGATTCTTTTCTCCTTTTGGCCTGGCTGTTGACCCAGATGCTGCCTGGCTGATGGGGCGTAGGTTCAGTGACCGCTCTCTCTGCTCAACATCCGCCGGCTCGGATGATCAGTCCCTCTGGAAATACCCTGGTTTGAGGAGCCCCTTTGGGGCTTTTTTTTTTTCTGACTTTTGGAACTAAACCAACTCTCCTACCTGCACGGGAACCTTCTGCCTGCCTCACGCCCCTATCTGTTCCTTCTATCCCCTCAGCACTGTCCCTACTAACTAGAGGGAGAGGTTCGGGGGTGAGAAGATTCAGCCTGCTCAGCCTAGGGCTGGAGAGAGAATACCCATGGTGATGGAAGGCTTAGGCTTCTCTCTTCAGTCCAGCTACACAGATGGTGGCTTTTCTTCTAGCTAGGTTAGGAGAGAAAGAGGAAAGGAAAGATTACCCCTGTCTTTTCTCTTTTTCATGTTACTCCCTTTTCGTACCAGTTTCTTCTTTCTTTCTCCCTGTTCCCCTCCCTATTCCAGGCTTCCTTGTCCTCTTCAGCCTCCCTTTCTTGCTTTGACCACCACCAGCCATAGAATCCCTGCCTTCCCAGCTCTCCATCACTATGGAACTGTGCGCTCTCCCTGGTGAGGCCTCCCAAGCTGCTGCTGCCCTTGTAACCTGCCCCTTTCTCCCATCTTTAGGGAGAAAGCAGGGCAGCCCATCCATCAGGACAGATAGAGGAAAAAGAACATAGGTCTGCATTCTTTTTCAAGTAGAACTAGGAGTGAACCCAAGGAGGATGTGCTAGCACATTCCTAAGTCACCTGGTGCTCATGTACCCATTCACCAGGCATGGTGGCCATCATCTTTAAAGAGCCTGATTTCTAGCATTGACTCAAGAGCTGATTCTTTTTACATGCTTACTAGAGAAAATTTGGAAAGTAAAAAAGAGTAAATATTAGCATTAAAGAAGGCCAGGGTCCCACCATATTTGAGCACCTTCTCTTTCAGTCTTTTGTCCATGGAATTTTTTACTTAGTTAAGATAATGATTACCACTACCATTTACTGAGTGCCATTATCTGTGTCAGGTACATTAAAGACATCATCTTGAAGTCTCAGAACAACCCTCTAGGATTTTGTAAATTAAGAATTAAAATGTATAAGTTGCTCAAGGTCACACCTCAAAGTGAAAAGTCCTGGTTTCAGAAGACCCTAGTGTTTTGTATTCCAAAGTTCAAAGCTATTACATATAATTTTGTGACCTTTTTTCATCCTAAGCATTTCATAGGCTTGTTTTAATGTTTTTAAAATCTTTTTATAAGCATCATTTCTAATAGCTCTATAGTCTCCCAGAAACTAGATGTATTATAATTTTCCCCTTGTCCTACTTTTATGTTTATTTCCTTACAATTATTAAGAAAAATTAAACAATGTTTACTTCTCATATAATTATTAATAACAATAATTAAAAAATTCCATGGACAACATATTTGTGTATGCGTCCTTGTCTGAGTTGTGAATTATTTCTTGAGCTTGGCTCTCTGAAAAGGCTGTTTCTTAGTGCTCTCCCGGACCTTATCCCAAACCCCTGTCCTACCCTGCCCTGCCTGTGTTTACCCACTAACTGCCTTGCCACCTCCCTTTATAGCAAAATTGGCCTTAGGTCTCCTTATACTGGAATTACCACTAAAATTGACCTAGGCATCTTATCTTCAATTTCCCTTCCTTTTAGGACCCTTGGTGGGAGGTTTCAGGGAGGAGGTGCCCCATCCTCCAGATTGGGCATCAAGGGCCCAGAATGGTCTCCAGCGGGCATTTTTCCATTGGTACCTGCTTGCCTGCCAGCTCAAAATGGGAGGGCCTTCCTCACAGTTTCTTCATTCTCCTTACAGCCCCCAGCCTGCAGAGCAGTGTCCGACAGCGCCTGACGGAGCCACAGCATGGCCTGGGATCTCAGAGGTTGGTAGAGGGAGAGGCTGGCCACTTCTTGACAAGCCGGGTATCTCTGCGGCGAATGCGCAGCCTTCCATCTGGACAATCTTTCAGTTCTGAAGGCTACGGGACAAGCCCTCCATCTGCCTCTGCTTCTTCTTCCTGCTCCTCTTCCACCACCAACATCACCACCACCACCACCACCACCACCACCACCGTCCATGTCCACCCTGCTTATTACCATCACAGCACTTCCTATTTCCTCCAGATGGAGCCCTACACTGACCCACCCCCTTCTGACAGCACCGGTGTGATGCCTGGGCACTCAGAGAGCTTGGGGTATCAGCTATCTCTCTCTTTTCTTTCTTTCTCCCCTTCCCTCCCTTTCTATTGCCTTTACCTTGGTCTTGGCCTGCTGGCTGCTGCTTGCTCAACTATGGGGTATGTGTGTGGTGGGGAATCTTCTCCTTGTCTTGTTCTTTCTCAGCTTTGGGACTCCTTTTTAAGGTCAGCCTATGTCCCCACACCTTTCCCCCCTTCTCTGTTTGGGGTTTGCTAACTCTAAAAATGAGTAACAGCCCTCTTCCCTCATGATCCTATAGCACTTTTGACTAAACTATGCCTTTTTTTACACTAGTATCTCAGTGGGGCCTCCACTTCCTACTTCTTCAACAAACATTGATCAGTATCTGCTCTGTGCCAGGCTTTTCTGGGCATGGGGATTCACAGAAGATATGATATAATCTCAGCCATCAAGAACTGCAATCTGACCTGGGAAAGAAAAATGAGTAATCATGGAACAATTTGTTAAGTGCTATGGAGGTGCTGAGGAAGGAGTAACTAACAATGTGTACCTGGATGGAATGCTTCACAAAGAGATGACATTCGTGCTAACATCCTGTATGTAGGGAAAGAGAAAAGGGTTTTCTGGGAAGAGGAAACATTATGTGCAGAAGCATGGAGGTTCAAGAAAATATGATATATTTGGAATTAGGACAGTAGATATGTGTTGGTGGGAAGAAGAAGTAGATGAGGATAGAATGATGAAAAGTTCTGAAAGATGATGAGTTTTGGCTTTTAGGAGATGGAGAACTACAAAAGCGTTTTTAAAAGAAAATGAGTTGGTCATATTTTCATTTTAGAAATAACATTTTAGTGGTCTGTATGAGAGAAGAAAGGGGAAGACTGTAGGAATTTGGAAGTCATTGCATCAGGTATTGGGATGAAAGGAGATGATTAATTTGATAACTGTCTATGAGGGGTGAAGGAAAGGGAGGAATCTAGTATGATATTCACATTGCTAGCTTGAATGACTGAACGAATCTAGTATCCTTCATGGAATTAGGTAACAGAAGGGGAACACAGGTTTGGGAATTTTTTTTTTTTTTTTGAGACAGTTTCACTATGTCGCCCTGGGTAGGGTGCTGTGACATCACAACTCCAGCAACCTCCAACTCTTGGGCTTAAGTGATTCTCTTGCCTCAGCCTCCCAAGCAGCTGGGACTACAGGTGCCCACTGTAATGTCCCGCTATTTTTGTTGTTGTTGCAGTTGTTGTTGTTGTGCTGGCCCAAGCTGTGTTCGAACCAACCAGTCTCGGTATATGTGGCTGGCGCTATAACCACTGTGTTTATGGGCGCTGAGCCAGGTTTGGGAATTTTGGACAAGAAAAGTTTATATTTGGGTCAAGTATTAAAATACTCATTTTTAGAATAAGAAGTTGTGGTTCTGAAAGGTTAAGTCATTTCCACCGGATCCCACAGCTAATTAGAAGGAGAGCACAGACTTGAACTTGGCTTTCCATTCCAGGACACTCTGTTGGTATGTTTGTCTGTACATACAGTCTCAGTAAATGTGCTGGAAAAGATTTGGTAAAAGGCTTTCTCCCACAGCCTGGTCTAGCAGCTGTAGGAACTAATACCCACCCAAGATGATAGTAGCCTTGCTGTTGCCTGGGACAAGCTTAGGGAGGCCTTGGCAAGTCCTATCTGGCCTTGGCGCCTATAGCTTAGCAGCTAGAGCACCAGCCATATACACCAGAGCTGGCAGGTTCCAATCCAACCTGGGCCTGCCAAACAGCAATGACAACTACAACCAAAAAATAGTGGGGAGTTGTGGCAGGCCTCTGTAGTCCCAGCTACTTGGAAGCCTGACGTAAAAGAATTGCTTAAGCCCAGGAGTTTGAGGTTGCTGTGAGCTGTGAGCTGTGATGCCACCACACTGTACTGAGGGTGACATAGTAAGACTGTCTCAAAAAAAAAAAAAGTCCTGAAGTGGTGGCCATGGCCTAGTCCTGGCCTTGGCTGCAGGCTGCTTATTCTTTTGCTTCCTTTTGGTGCTAACTCACTCTGGATTCCCATTTCTCTGTCTCTGCTCCTTAAGTCTGTGGATAGTTATCCTTAAGGCTTTTCCTTTCTCTTCCACAAAGGGACTGTCCTTACTAGGATTACTCAGCAGAGCTGCCCATCTTCATTCTCATTCTCATTTTCATCCAAAAGCCTAGGAAAGGACACTGTCTCTTTCAGTACAGATGGGAAGGACTGAATTGGGTTGGGAAAATTAGGGGATGCTGTGAGTATCCTGCTCCAAGGCCTAAGCTGCCAGCCATGGGGAGGAAGGGTGGGAGGTGCCCATATCTAGCTAGCCTATTCACTGCTTAATTTTCTTTTGCACCATGCACCAGAGGATCATCTCTAAAGGCAAACAGGCTCTCTAGTAAGGTTAGTAGCTTGGTGGGAGTCTAAGGCAGAACAGCCTTTGGGGAGGGACCCTTGGCCTGATTGATCTTAATGATTTGGGAAGGGAAGGTGAGCCTGCCTTGAAAGGGCTTTTCCCTCCTATCTTCCCTTGCTTCCTCTCAGAGTCTTATGTTGCTTTGATATTCTCAGTTTTTAGTTGACGAGGGAGGCATAGAAGGATGGGAATTAAGACCAAATGGGACTATGGACCAGTAGAAGTGAGGCTAGGAGGACCCTGACCTCTTGATTTCTCTTTTTTGGTGTTAAAAAGGTAGGCTTCTAGATCCTCAGATCCTCAGCCTAGAGGGCCCCTTTTCTCAGTGTGGTTACTCCCTGGAACTTCCCTGGTACCTTTCTAAGTGGTTTATATATGTGTGTAGAGAAAGCAGAATACGGTTGGGGTTGTTTTGTTTGTTTGTTTTTTGATTAGCAGGCCCTGGCTGGGTTCAAACCCACCACCCTTAGTGCATGGGGCTGGCATTCTAACCATTGAACTATAGGTGCCCGAGAAAGCAGAATATGGAGAGGATTATCCTGGGGCTTAAAGAAACAAAGACACATTTAGAGTTAAGTAAGGACAGTGTCAGATATACATATATAAAACCAAATATGAGACAGAATATTTGTACACACTAAAGTCTGTGGCTGAAATAGTATTTGTAGAATGGAAGCTTGAGCTAAACTTGTTCTCTGCTGTCCCCTGAGTTCTTAGGGTAGCTGCTCAGTTGTTTTCTATTGAGAATTAAACCTGCAATAGCTATGAGCTTTTGACTGTTTCAGAAGCCTGGTGCCTTTTCTTTGAACCTCAGCCTCCTTTTTTCCAGGTTCTGTGGTGCTTCCCCGTTGGTTTCCTGACTCAGATTTTTTTAATATTTCCCTTACCTTTCTCCTCTGCCTTTGCTATGAGTTCTCGGGCCTCTGAGAAAGCAGAGAGAAGGTTTCAGGACTAGCAGGAGAACCCTATATCTACCTTTTTGTCTGAGAGGCAGGAAGAATATCATCCAGAATTGATTTTTGGTCTACTTTATGATAGGCAGCCCCTTAAAAGGTCTCAAGTTCCCAGACTAGCCTCTGTGTGTGCATGTCCAGTGTGCAGTAGCATGTTTCCATAACTCAGCCTTGCAAAGAAGCCTCTTGTGACTGGCTCTCAAATGGGCTTTCTAGCTTGGCTGGCCTCATCATCTTCATTCCCACAGTACTTTTTTCTACATTGCCTAGTGCTTTGCCAACATATTTGATCCTCCAAACAGTCTTATAAGTTCACTGAATCATCATTGTCTTCACTGGGCTAAAATTAAGGACTAGCAAGGTTAGGTAAGTGGTCCAAGATCACACGGAAGAATCCAGAGCTCTTCTGAACCACTGCTCCTTCAAGGCCAACCTGCTGTCTTTCTACATCTCTCTACATTCTCACTGTCAGCAGACTTCTGAAAGAGACCCCACCCTTCCTGCTGTCACCATAGACTATAGTCTGAACTTTGCAATACTTGTCTGTGACCTCCTTTGAATCCTTTGAGATGATTAGAAGAGGCAGCATCCTGGCCTTTTGGGATGGGTGAGGGATTGTTTGCAAGGCTGTTGTAACTTTTCCTTCTCAGCCTGGGTCAGGTCCACTGACTGCATGTGCCGTGTTCTTTGGTGCCTGGTCCGGACTGGTGTATATTCCAGAGTAAGGAGTAAGTGGGGGAGGAAGGCATGGAAAACGGTGACTCAGAGCAGCATGTTACTGTAGGTTCTGCATTAGCTTAGGGTTAAGTCCTAAGAAATTTAGCCGGCTATAGGAAAGCAGGGATTTTATTGATGAGGATGCCTGTGGAATTTAAGCCTGTGGTTGTGCTGTTCAGAGCCTGAGCATTTAGCAGTGATGGGGCCCAGGCATTGGAAATTCCTTTGCCACACAAATGATGGTATGATGACATTTGTTTTTGTTTCTTGTTGTCTGTCTCTTCTCTCCCCATCACTTCTCCCTTCTTTCTTCTTTCTCCCTTTGATCTTTCTTAATTCTATCTGCTTTTCCTTTTGCTTTTCTTTCTCCTCAATTCCATTCTCCTCTTCCTGTCTCTTCTCCAATCTATCCCCAATTCCTATTCCTGCCTCCTCTCTTATTCTGTACTTATGGCCTAATCAACTTCCTCCCATTCCTTATTCCTCTCTTCTTCCCACTTGCCTGTTCATCCTATTTCTCTCCTGCCATTCTGTCTATCCCTATTTTCCTGTTCTGTCCCTATCTTCTTATGTTGACCCTCTTTCCTCTTCAATTTTTCCCATTCCCCTATCCTATACATGTCCCTTTCTTCCTCTCTGCCCTATGTTTTGCAGGGATTTGACCCATTCCGATTCGGAGTCCTCCCTCCACATGAGTGACCGCCAGCGTATGACCCCCAAACCTCCTCAGATTGGCCGTGCTGCAGATGAAGCTCTTAATGCTATGAATTCCAATGGCAGCCACCGGCTAATTGAGGGGGTCCACCCAGGGTCTTTGGTGGAGAAATTGCCTGACAGTCCTTCCCTGGCTAAGAAGGCATTACTGGCGCTGAACCATGAGCTGGACAAGACTCATAGCCTGATGGAGCTGAGTCCCTCAGCCCTACCTGGTGGCTCTCCACCTTTGGATTCTTCCCGTTCTCACAGTCCCAGTTCCCCAGACCCAGACACACCATCTCCAGTTGGGGACAGCCGAGCCCTGCAAGCCAGCCGAAACACACGCATTCCCCACCTGGCTGGCAAGAAGGCTGTGGCCGAGGAGGATAATGGTTCTATTGGCGAGGAGACAGACTCCAGCCCAGGCCGGAAGAAGTTT
Source organism: Nycticebus coucang (assembly GCF_027406575.1). NCBI lineage: Eukaryota > Metazoa > Chordata > Mammalia > Primates > Lorisidae > Nycticebus > Nycticebus coucang. The sequence continues at coordinate 64,345,333 of NC_069793.1, read as the reverse complement.
CCCCTCAAAATCTTTAAGAAACCTCTTAAGAAGTAGGCAGGATGGGGGTGGCAGTAATGGGACAGCTTGTCCTCCCCTGAGTTTTTTGCCTCCTCTTCTCTCCCTTCCATCAGGATATCTGGCCCCTAGAGTAGGGCATGAAAGGGGCTGGCCCAGGGGCCTGGGCGCTGTATATACCTGCCCCCTTCATCCTTGGGTCCTTCATTATTATTTATTAACTGACCACCATGGCCTGCCTGCCCTGCCTCCCTCCCAACCATGGGCTGCTGCTGTCACACCCTCTCCACTTCAGTGCATGTCTTAGTTGCTGTCCCCTTAGTTCCCAGCTCCACATCTGGGGTCCAGCTTCTGTCTCTGCTGTCCCAGTTTTGAGGTTTGGTTTCTTGTTTCTGTCTGTCTGTTGCTTTCAGGCTCCTTCCACCACTCTCCAACTTCCCCTAGCAGTTGTGGGGAAGACAGGAGGAATAACTTCTGAAATATGTGCCTCAGATCTGTTCCGCCCACAATGGTTCTGTTTGCTCCAGACTGGGACCTAAGGCCTACTCTTTGGAGTTTGTTCTTTGGAGATGTTATAGGGCAAAGGAAACTTCATCTTAGAGCTCACTTAGGCCTCTAGTGGTCCATGGGAGAGGGAAGCCAGTTTCCAGAGAACAGTCCACCAGAGTTTTGAAGAGAGGCCAGCCTTGGGGATGGATCAGGAGAGGTCTCTCATAGTTGGAGCACGAGTGAATGCCAGTGCTGTGGGTTATAAAGCAATCACCTTTTCTCTCTTCTCCCATCAACATCTGCCTCCCTGTTACCCCTGCTCCCCCATACTGCAGAAGGGTTGTTTCTAAGAGGTGCTTTCCCAAAGCTCCCCAAGCATCAGTACTCCTAGGACTCAGGAAAATTGGTTCCCCTGGCCAGGGGAGCTATAACCAGGATACAGGGCTCTCATGGACCCTGAAGCTGTTGGCTAAGGATGTTGTCATGTTTCTAAACCAAAAGAAAAAATAGGCTAAAAGTAAGAAAAGAAATCTCCTGAATTTCCCAAGTGCCTACGCTGCCTACTCCCCTTGTCAGACCCCATTTTCATGTTACTTTATAGCCTGGGTCAGAGGCTCAAAAAAAGACACACCCAGTTTGAGGAAGAGGTGGCTAAAGAAGATGGTGTAGGTGAAGATGGCTGTGTGACCACTTCCCCTCACCCTTCCCACCCTCTAAGCAACTCTCTCCCTTACCTGTTTTTGCTATGGCTATAAAGGTATTCTCCCTCTGCCCCACTCCCTGCCATGCCTTTATCCTGGGATCCCATTTTGGGCCTAGGGTGGGTGCACCTGGGCTGTTCTTAGGAAGGTGCTAGGCTGCAGACTGCCTTGTACCCTCTAGACACCCTCACATGGGTTTTCTGTGTTATTTCATAAGACTCTTTGAAGTCCAATAAAGCATGTAGGAGATTTTAACCTCTGTTGGCTTTGACTCTCATTGTGTTCTTTCTGCTCTCTGGGGCAAGACAGGATGAAGTGACTTGTCTTCTTCTGCCCAGGGAAAATGAAATTTGCATCCACATACCCAAAACCGCTCTGGGGGAGTCGGGAGTAAGATGGTGGACTAGAAACATCTCTCTAGTAGCCCCTCATGGTGAGACCAGGGAGAGAGGACTCCAGCCACCTCTGGCTGGGGTGTCCTGCCAAGAGTTATCACTTTGGGACACAGAGAAACAGCAGGGGACTCCAGGAGCCAACAAGGTCAGGAGCAGTGGAAGACTGGCACAGAAGGTGAGTGCTTGGGTGCCAGCAGTGGCAGGTTGGCTGGCCCTCCTGGTGGCAGGCTAGAGACAAGAGAAGGCTTGTCCTGCAGTTTTTTTGTTTGTTTGTTCTTTTTTGGACTTGAGTACTTGTCAGAGCTACTTGGGATAGCTTAAGTGAACAAGTGGACTTAAACATCTGGGAATGAGCCATTGGGAGGGGTGGAGCTCTCATTGTTTGGCTGGTAGCAGGGCACTGCCATTGGAGGAGGACTACGCAGGAGGAACAGCCCCGAGGGTCCTAGAGTGATCTGGCTCTGGTAGGCCTGCTGAGCTAGGTAGCCACCCTTGGGGTGAGCTGGGTGGATCCTGATCCTCCTGAAAAAGCCACTTTGTGGCCAAGGGGCACTGTTTGGAAAGGTTAAAAACATAACAAAACAAAACAAGAACAAATACAAAAAACAAAATAAGGAAAACATTGAAAAAAGAACAAATAAAAGGAGGAAAACAAAAACCTAACGAAAACATTGAAAAAAGAACAAATAAAAGGAGTAACAAAAAAAGTAGTAAAAATGGAGCCCTTACTATTAAAGTAAAAATTAAAAAATAAAAATACAACAAACGAAGAAATAAAAAAACTAGAAAAAAATGAATAAAGGCCTCCCAGGCATGTCTCTTAAGTAGTGTGGCCAGAGGTTCAGGGTCCCAACCCTGCAAGGAGTGAGGGCAAATAAATCAGGAAGATAGTACTGGATCTCTTTGACAACTAGGTAGTGGCTTTCAGCCCCCATCTTATATAGCAGAATCAGCAGCATGATTAGCTTCTAACCTCAGAGCACCAGTTGATGTCCAGGCAAAATATTGCAATATATATATATATATGTATTGTATATATATATATGTTTTTTCCTTTATTCATTTTTTCTAGGTTTTTTATTTGTTGTATTTTTATTTTTTAATTTTTACTTTAATAGTAAGGCTCCATTTTTACTACTTTTTTTTTTTTTTACTCCTTTTATTTGTTCTTTTTTCAATGTTTTCTTTAGGTTTTTGTTTGTTTTTTGTATTCTTGTTTTGTTATATTTTTATTTTTCCATTTTTACTTTCTTCAATAGTATGGGCCCCATTTTTGTGCTGTCTTTATTTTTTTAACCCCTTTTATTCTTCCCTTTCTACTTTGCCCCTTTTCTTTTTGTAGAACATTTTTCTACTTACCTTTCTCATGTAAATTTCCCAAACAACAGCTAAGATATTTTTTTACATCTTACATAAATTTATTTTCAATTTTCTTTATGTACTTTTATTACTATTATTTTTCTTTTTTTTCTGATCCATTTTATTTCATTTTGTAATCCATTTATGGGACAGAGCCTCACTCTGAGGCCTGGGATCAGGATCAGAATGGGGTGCCATGGAATTCATCTGGATCAAGGAGACCATGAACTCCTGGTGTAGGGTGTCCTAGCTTTGGCCTTTGGAAGGACAGTATTGATAGGCTCTCTACTGCAATATACTGCTGATTTTTTTCTATATTTGGCAGAGGAGGGGTACTGTTATTGCTCAGGCGGATAAGGAATTCCTGACTTCAAGGGACCCACCCAACTTGCTTCCCTCTACCCCAAGAGTCGTGGAATCACAGATGTGGGTCAAAGCACCATGTTGAACACCACTGTTGCTCCTATCTCTCTCTTTCTGTTCTCCTCTCCTTTTTTCAAATTTTTTCCTTTTACCCCACCCTTTTTTCTTCTTTTTGTTTCTTTTGTCCTTTCACACTCTTCTTTTTTTTTTGTCAGATTTTTGGCTGGGGCTGGGTTTGAACCCGCCACCTCCAGCTTATGGGGCCGGCGCCCTACTCCACTGAACCACAGACACAGTCTCATTAGGTCACCCTTGGTAGAGTGCCATGGTGTCACAGCTCACAGCAACCTCAAACTCTTGGGGTGAAGCAATTCTCTTGCCTCAGCTTCCCAAGTAGGTAAGACTACAGGCACCCACCACAACACCCGGCTATTTTTTTGTTGCAGTTGCCATTGTTGTTTCAGCTGGCCTGGGCTGGGTTCGAACCCACCAGCCTCTGTGTATGTGGCCGGTGCTGTAACCACTGTGCTACAGGTGCTGAGTCAGTAATCAAATCTTTTACTGACATGTGAACATTGAGGAAATTCACCACAACAAGAATAGTTTTATAGGAAATACTTAGACCTATTCTCACACTGACCATCACAATGGACCACCAGCAAAGTTAACATTTAGAAATTAAAGGACAAAACCCAGCTTCCACAAAGGATAAAACTAAGCAATGGACTTTCACAAAATAGATTAATAGAACACAACTATACTCATCAATTCTCTCAATACATGTTAATGACTGGCTCACGCCTGTAATCCTAGCACTCTGGGAGGCTAAGGTGGGTAGATTGTTTGAGCTCACAAGTTCAAAACTTCAGACCATTTTCTGAGCAAAAGCGAGACCCTGTCTCTGCTAAAAATAGAAAAACTGAGACATCAGGATTGTTTCAGCCCAAGAGTTAGAGGTTGCTGTGAGCTATGATGCCACCATGGCATTCTACCTAGGGTGACAGCTTGAGACTGTGTCTCAAAAAATAAAAAAATGTTAATGGCTCAAATTTCCCACTGAAGAGGCACAGGCTGGCTGATTGGATGAAAAAGCACAAGTCATCCATATGCTGTCTCCAGGATACACATCTAACCTTGAAGGGCAAAAAAAAGACTCAGGGTGAAAGATTGGAAAATAGTATTTTAGGCAAATGGAAATCAGAAGAAAAGAGGTGTCACAATCTTATTTCCAGATATGAGGAGATTTAAAACAACTAAAGTTAAGAAAGACAAAGATTGTCACTTCATACTGGTCAAGGGAACAATAAAACCAGAGGAAATTTCAATGTAAATATTTATGCAACCAGCATAAATACTGCCAGATTTACAAAACAGACATTAATTGGTCTAAACAATATGATATTCATAACACCATAATAGCTGGTGAATTTAACACCCCTATGACAGAACTGGACAGATCCTCTAAACAGAAACTAAACAAAGATATAAGGGACTTAAATACGATGCTAGAATAATTGGGTTTAATATACAGAACATACTATCCCAAAGCTAATGAAGATACATTCTTTTTATCAGCTCATGGAACATACTCCAAAACTGATCATATCCTAGGATACAAATTAAACCTCAACAAAATTAAAAGAATTGAAATTATACCTTCTATCTTTTGAGATCACAAGGCAATAAAGGTGGAGCTTAACTCCAACAAAAATCTTCATTCCCACATGAAGGCATAGAAACTAAACAACCTGATGTTGCATGACATTGGGCCACAGAAGAAATAAAGGAAGAGGGCGACGGCACCCTGTGGCTCAAAGGAGTAGGGCACCGTCCCCATATGCCGGAGGTGGTGGGATCAAACCCAGCCCTGGGCAAAAACTGCAAAAAAAAAAAAAAGAAAGAAAGGAAGAAATAATTAAATTCCTTGAAAATAACAACAATGAAGTCACAAGCTACCAAAACCTGTGGGATACTGCAAAAGCAGTCCTAAAAGGGAATTTATCATATTAGACATCTATATCCAAAAAATAGAAAAGGAGCACATCAACAACCTAATGAAGCATCTCAAGGAATGGAAAAGGAAGAGCAATCCAATCCAAAATTTAAGAGAAAAAAAGAACCCAAATTAAATCATAAATAAATAAAATTAAAAAGAAAAGAATCATTCAGAAATTTTTTAGCTTTTTTTCTTTTTGAGACAGAGTCTCACTTTGTCACCCCAGTAAAGTGCTGTGGCATCACAGCTCACAGCAACCTCCAGCTCTTGGGTTTAGGTGATTCTCTTGCCTCAGCCTCCTGAGCAGCTGGGACTACAGACCCCCACCACAATGCCCAGCTAAAATCATTCAGAAAATTAATGAAACAAAAAGTTGGTTCTTTGATAAGATAAACAAAATTGATAAACGTTTGGCAAGATTAATTAGAAACAAAAAAAATAAGATCATAATAACCTCAATCAGAAATGAAAAAGGGGTGGTGGTGCCTGTGGCTCAAAGGAGTAGGGCACTGGCTCCATATGCCAGAGGTGGTGGGTTCAAACCCAGCCCTGGCCAAAAAAAAATGAAAAAGGGGAAATAACAAAGGATATCACAGAGATATGAGAGATTATCTTTGACTACTACAATGTCTCTCTGCCCAGAAATTTGACAGTGTGGAGGAAATGGATCAATATCTGGAATCATACCATCTCCCTAAACTTTTTTTTTTTTTTTTTGTAGAGACAGTCTCACTTTATCACCCTCAGGAGAGTGCCATGGTGTCACACAGCTCATAGCAACTTCCAACTCCTGGGCTTAGGCAATTCTCTTGCCTCAGTCTCCTATGTAGCTGGGAGTACAGGCACCCACCACAACACCCAGCTATTTTTTTGTTGCAGTTTGGCTGGGGCAGGGTTTGAACCCACCACCCTCGGTATATGGGGCCCATGCCCTACCCATTGAGCCACAGGTGCCACACATGTCTCCCTGGACTTAACCAGGAAGAAATAGATCTCTTGAACAGACCAATATCAAGCTCTTAAATTGAAGAAACAATAAAAAACATTTCAGAAAATAAAAGCCGTAGATCAGATGGCTTCACACCAGAATTCTATCAAACCTTCAAAGAAGAGCTTGTACCCATACTACAGAACCTATTCCAAAACATTGTGAAGGAAGGAACCTTTCCCAAGATGTTCTATGAAGTGAACATCACTCTGATACGAAAGCTAAGAAAGAACTTCACTAAATAGGAGAACTATAGACCAATTTCACTAGTGAATATTGATGCAGAAATACTCAGTAAAGTCTTAGCTAATAGATGGCAAGTACACATTAAGAAAAAGGACACATCACAATCAAGTTGGCTTCATCCGAGGGATGCAAGGCTGGTTTCATATACGGAAATCCATAAATGTAATATACCATATCAACAGAAGCAAAAACAAGGACCATATGATTCTCTCAATAGGTACAGAAAAAGAATTTGATAAAATTCAGCATCTTTTTCTAACAAAAACACTAAAGAAAAGAGGCATAGATGGCAAATTTCTTAAACTGATTGAAGCCATCTATGACAAACCCACAGCTATTATCATTCTGAATGGAGTAAAATGGAAAGCTTTTCCACTTAGAACTGGAACCAGGCAAGGATGTCCTCTATCACCACTACTATTTCACATAGTTTTGGAAGTTCTAGCTAATGCAATCAGGCAAGAGAAGGAGAAGGGCATCGAAATGGAGGTAGAGGTCAAACTCTCGCTCTTTGCTGATGATATCATCTTGTATTTAGAAAACTCCAGAGACTCAACCACAAGACTTCTGGAAGTGATCAAAAGATACAGTAATGTCTCAGGGTCTAAAATCAATGTCCACAAGTCAGTAGTCTTTGTATACACCAATAACAGCCAAGTTGAGAAGCAAATTGAGGACACAATTCCCTTCATAGTAACTTCAAGGAAAATGAAATACCTAGGAATATACCTAACAAAAGAGGTGAAGGATCTCTACAAAGAGAATTATGAAACCTTAAGAAAAGAAATAGCAGAAGACATTAACAAATGGAAGAACATACCATGTTCATGGCTGGTAAGAATCAACATTGTTAAAATGCCTATACTACCCAAAGCAACCACAGATTTATTGCAATCCCCATTAAAATACCAGCATCATACTTTGAAGAACTGGTAAAATGGTGTTTTGTTTTCTGCGGAACCTGAAAAAACAAAACAAAACAAACAAAAAAACACACAAATACCCAAGGCAATGCTTTAAGGTAATAAAAACAAAGCCAGAGGAGACATCAATCACTCTACCAGATTTCAGGTTGTATTACAAGTCCACAATGAACAAAATAGCATAGTATTGGCACAAAAATAGAGACATAGACATATGGAATTGAACAGAAAAAACAGATGAAACCAGTCTCTTATATCCATCTGATCTTTGATAAACCAAACAAAAGTGCATAGTGGAGAAAAGAATCCCTATTGTATAAATGGTGTTGGGAGAACTGTATAACCACATGTAAAAGATTGAAATTGGATCCATACCTTTCACCACTTACAAAAAATTGACTCAAGATGGATAAAAGATTTAAATCTAAGACATGAAATGATTAAAACCCTAGAAGAAAGTGTGGGGAAAAGTCTTAAGGATGTTGGCCTGAGGAAAAATTTTATGAAGAAGACTTCGGGCTCAGTGCCTGTAGCACAGTGGTTTCAATCCTTGGGCTCAAGTGATTCTTTTGCCTCAGCCTCCCAAGTTGCTGGGACTATAGGCACCCACCACTATAGCTGGCCTGGGCCAGCTAAACAACAATGATAACTGCAACAAAAAAATAGCCCAGTGTTTTGGCAGGCGCTTATAGTCCCAGCTACTTGGGAGGCTGACGCAAGAGAATCGCTTAAGCCCAAGAGTTGGAGGTTGCTGTGAGCTGTGATGCCATAGCACTCTACTAAGGGCGACATAGGGAGACTGTGTAAAAAAAAAACAAAACCTCAGTGGCAATTACAACAACAAAAATAAATAAATAGGACTTAAATAAACTGAAAAGCTTCTGCACAGCTAAAGACACAACAATTAAAGCGAAATAGACAATGTTCAGAATGGGAAACTCATTTGTGTTATGAATCTGACAGAGTTGTTAACTAGAATCTACAGAGAACTCAACAACAACAACAAAAAAGAGTAAACAATCCTGTCTATCACTGGCAAGAGAACAGAACCTTCTCCGAGGAAAACAGACGTGGCTTACAAATATTTATAAAATTTTCATCATCCCTAATCATCAGAGATATGCAAATCAAAACCACCCTGAGAGGCTGGGCGCAGTGGTGTACAACTGTAATGCTAGCACTCTGAGAGGCCAAGGTGGGTGGATTGCCTGAGCTCACAGATTTGAGACCAGCCTGAGCCAGAGTGAGACCTCGTCTCTACAACTAGCTGGGCATTGTGGTGGGCACCTATAGTCCCAGCTACTTGGGAGGCTGAGGCAAAAGAATCGCTTGAGTCTATGATGCCACAGCACTCCACCAAGGGCAACAAAGTAAAACTGTCTCCTCCCCCCCACCCCCAAATCCTGAGATATCACCTAATCCCAGTGAGAATAGCTCACATCACAAAATCTGAAAGCTGGTGTGGCGCCTGTAGCACAGTGGTTATGGCGCCAGCCACATACACCAAGGCAGGCAGGTTTGAGCCTGGCCTGGGGCAGCTAACCAACAATGACAACTACAACAAAAAAATAGCCGAGCGTTGTGGTGTGCGCCTGTAGACCCAGCTACTTGGGAGGCTGAGGCAAGAGAATTGCTTAAGCCCAAGAGTTAGAGGTTGCTGTGAGCTGTGATGCCATAGCACTCTACTGAGGGTGACATAGTGAGACTCTGTCTCAAAAAACAAAAAAACAAAAACAAAAAAAAATCCCAAAGCTGCAGATGCTAGTTAGGATGTGGAGAAGAGAACACTTTTTTGTTTTGTTTTTGCAGTTTTTGGCCAGGGCTGGGTTTGAACATGCCACCTCGGGCATATGGGGCGAGTGCCCTACTCCTTTGAGCCACAGGTGTGGCCCGGAACACTTTTTACACTGTTGGTGGGACTGCAATCTAATATAGCCTCTTTTAAAAGAAGTATGGAGAATCTTCGAAGAACTCAGATTAGACTTCCCATTTTATCCCCACAATCCCATTACTAGGCATCTACTCAGAGCAAAGAAAATCATTTTATCACAAGGACATTTGCACTAGGTTGTTTATTGCAGATCAATTTACAATTGTCAAGATATGGGAAAACCTAAATGTCTATCAACCCAGGAATGGATTAACAAATTGTGGTATCTATCTATCTACCAATCAATCAATCAATCAATCAATCATGGAATACTATTCAGCCATATCGATCAATCAATCAATCATGGAATACTATTCAGCCATATCGAAGATGAAGGCTTTAAACTTTTTTTTTTTTTTTGACAGAGTCTCACTTTGTCACCCTGGGTAGAGTGTCAGTGTTACAGCTCACAGCAACCTCAAACTCTTGGGCTCAAGCAATCCTTTTGCCTCAGTTTTTCTGTTTTTAGTAGAAACTGTGTGTGGGGGGGTGTCTCGCTTTTGCTCAGGCTGGTCTCCAACTTGTGAGCTCAAGTAATCCACCTGCCTCGGCCTCCCAGAATGCTAGGATTACAGGGGTGAGCCACCCCACCCACCCCACTTTACATCTTTTGTATTAACCTGGATGGAGTTGAAACACATACATCTTAGTAAAGTATCAAGAATGGAAAAGCAATCAAGCATCCAATGTAGTTAATACTCATATGAAACCAGGAGACAATCTAATACATACACGCTCAATAAAAGAAAAACCCAATTCAATTCAAGTTGAGGGAAGGGGGAACCAGAATGGGGAAAGGGTAGGAAGAAGGGGGATGGTTGTGTTCCCACTTGATAGGCACAATGAGGGGGTATATGGCACACCGCCTGGGGGCAGGATAAACTACAGCAGGGAGTATACCTAACAAATGCAAACATTGTAACCTAATTCTTTGTTACCCTCATATTAAACTGAAATAAAAAAGACAGAAAAGCTTTTTGGTTAGGGTTACCAATAAAATACAGGAAGGTCAGTTGAATTTGAATTTCAGGGTTGGATGGTGGCTCATGCCTGTAATCCTGTCACTCCGGGAAGCTGAGGCAAGTGGATTGCTTAGGTTTAGGGGTTTAAGACCAGCTTGAGGAAGAGTGAGACCACATGTCTACTAAAAATAGAAAAATAAGTTAGGTGTAGTGGTGTACCCCTGTAGTCCCAGCTGTTCCAGAGGCTGAGGCAAGAGGATTACTTGAGCCCTGGAATTTGAGGTTGCTATGAGCTATGATGCCAGTGTACTCTACCCAGGGTTATAGACTGAGACTCTGTCTCAAAAAAAAATTATTATTTTTTTGAATTTCAGGTGAATATTTTTTTAGTATAATCTCATGCAATATCTAGGACACATTTTATTTGCTAAATAAAGGCAACCCTTAGTCTGGGCTTTCTTAATCCTGTCTACTTAGAACTTCACCTATGATTCTCTATGACTTTTAGAATTACTTTACAAGAAGCTCAGGCAGCTTCTGGAGAGAATGGAGAACCCAATGATAAGTTTTGAAAGGTTTTAGGGAGAGAATGCCACAAATGAAGTTTCAGAAAGATCAGTTTGAGTAGTCCAAATCAAAAGCTTCTATATTAGCCTCATATATTAGGGCTCTCTTCTATTCCTACTCTTCACATTCAGTCACCAAGTCCATCCTCCCTTCACCAGGTGACAAATGCCTTACTGTTGACCCTGTTTCTATAGGGTCTTGGTCATGTCCGGCTTGAAACTCTCTCAGGGCTCCGACTTATTTCAGGAAGAAATCCAAACGCCATTGGCCTAGCATGGCTTTCTTCCAACTCTTAATTGAGTGCCTGGCTTCTGATCCACCTAAGAGCCCTGAAGCTTTCAGTTGCTCTCGTATATGGAGCCCATATCAGACAGCAGTCTCAAGGTTAATCATAATGTATAAATACAACAAAAATTGTTCGAGAAGGTTATGCCTCTTTCAATAATGGAACCATTTTGACTTTAGCGGGAACACGCAGGCGCGAGGGGCAGGGCCTGACCTAGTGGACTGGGCCGGCTAAGCCAAGGCCTGAGGTCCAACAATTCGACTTTGCCCACACGCAACATGGCAGCAGGAGAACAGCGTTCCTACCGGGCATGCTCAGACATGCCCACTGTGGCTATATATAGAGAGAGAGGTTGTTTACAGGACCTTGCCCAAACTCAACATGGCGGCTACCAGGAGATACCGGCTTTCTACTAGTCTTGCTCAGCCCACCCCGCAGGCGTGAGCAGCGTCGATTAACGTCAGAGCGTTCCTCTGCGCGTTTCGGGTGGCGGGCGCGGGAAGGGGATTTGGATTGTGTGCTTGTGTGCTTCTGTGCTCTGGTGGGGAAAGTGCCGTTTGGCCCCAACTCTGCGCCTGAGCAGCCCCTGGAGCCCAGTCTTTTGCTCTCAGCCACCTTCTCGATCCCGCCAGTGCCTCAGAGCTGCAGCCCGGTCTCGAATCCCTCAGTTCCTCAGCTAATAGCTGCGATGCATGTGATCAAGCGAGGTGAGGGGTCGGGGAAGGGGCGGTGAGGTGGGTGAGGAGAGGGGTGAGCGGGCGGGGGCTGCCGCCGCGGAAGTTACTGCCCAGCCAGCCCTCCTCCGCGGCTTCCCGCCGTTCCCGCTGTTGGTGCTGTTCCCGCCGCTCGCGCTGTTCCCGCCTCGGCCTCCCGCCCTGTCAGCCAGCTCGGCCTCTGTCTTCTGTCTGTCTGCCCCGCTCCTGGCTTTGTCATCCTGCGGTCGTTCAAAAGAATGACACCAACCCTGTATCGAGCAGTTACTGTGTGCGTCCGGCACCTTCCAGAGACTGTTATTTCTCACTCAGAGAGAGATTTCGGTGACTGAATCAACTCAGTTAGTTGATGATGATGCCAGGGTTCGAACCCATAGCTGACAACACAGTTTTTTTATTTCAAAATCGAATCGCGGGGTTGGTGACCGGTCCTAGGCACAGGGGGCAACCAGGAGAGATTCTGTACATTACAAGGGCGCCTGTCAATTTACTGATGTCTTTTGGGCGGTGAAGATAAGGGTATGGATTCCAGACAGACACCTCCATGAAGTTTGTCCTTTGTAAGATATTGTGATGCCCTATGCCCCAGGGATATTCACAGAGGAGAGTTTGGGACAGAGACTAACTCCTTCCCCTTCATGGGAAGAAAGAATCAAAGAAGGGTGACCAAGACCTCTGACAAGATTGGGACTGGGAAGAACCAGGGATTTGTATTCTTTCTCAACAGTTTTTTCCCGTTAGACTTGCTAAATCCCTCTTTGTGCCCAGCCCTTCGCTTGGCTTTGTGGGGTTCTAAGAGGAGAAAGTCCCTGCTTTGGGAATAGATTTAATCAGGTTGGAAGAACAAACATACTTATAATAGAGAGCCATATGAGACAGGTTTGAACAAGGTTTGAGTTGAATCTACTTGCCTTTGTTGAAGCAGTAAAATTACTTAAAATTATAGGCCTTTAGTAAATAAATACTGATTGATTGATTGAATGTTTCTGTTTTGACCACTAGGCTGGGATTCAGTGTTTCTGCTTTGATCACTAGACTGGAAACATTTCAAAGATGGGGACTTTTCCACTCAACATTTAGCATAGGACCTGCCACTAATTGCTTCTCAAGGAATGAATGAGAATAATTAATGTCAGAATGCAGAATATGATAAGTGCTCTGGGTAAGCAGGTAGTTGATTTGATTTTGTCCAGGATGGTTTAACTGCAGCCGAGAGATGAATGGATAGGGGTAGTCCTTGTTTTTAGTATTTTGAGAACATCCTTGTGTGAATTTCTCTAGCCCTCCATTTTAGCTGATGAGACCAAAGACCAAAATACATAGTGCACTTTTATTAATCCATTCTTGTGAGTGAGAGGGGAGCATCTAGTTTTTAAACTTTTAGAAAGAGATATGGGAGCGATGTTTGATAATCTTATGATAAGTCAGTAACAAAGATATATTGAAAACATATGGACCTACTGGACTAGGCAATACCTCTGTTGATTTTTTAACCTTTTGAGTCTACTTTGAAATACAGTATTTTATTTATTTTTTTATTGAGACGGAGTCTCACTTTGTCACTGTAGGTAGAGTGCCATGGCATCATAACTCACAGCAACCTCCAACTCTTGGGCTCAAGTGATTCTCTTGCCTCAGCTTCCCTAGTAGCTGGGACTACAGGTGCCCGCCACAATGCCCTGCTTTTTGTTTGTTTGTTATGCAAGCCTGGGCTGAGTTCGAATCCACCAGCCCCAGAGCATGTGGCTGGTGCCCTAACCATTGAGCTGTGAGTGCCCCTGAAATACTGTAGTTTAAAAAGTAGTATCTACAGCTGGATTTATTTATTTACTTATTTATTTATATTTTGAGACAGAGACTCCCTTTGTCACACTCAGTAGAGTGCCATCACGTCATAGCTCACAGCAACCTCAAACTCTTGGGCTCAAGTGATTCTTCTGCCTCAGCCTCCTGAGTGGCTGGGACTATGGGTGCCTGCCACAACACTGCGTATTTTTTTTTCTTTTTTTGAGACAGAGTCTCACATTGTCACCCTTGGTAGAGTGTGGTAGCGTCATAGGTTAAAGGAACCTCAGACTCAAGGGCTTAAACAATTCTCTTGCCTCAGCCTCCCAAATAGCTGGGATTACAGGCGCCCACCACAGCGCCCGGCTATTTTTTTTTTTTTTTTTTAGAGACAAGGTTTCACTCTGGCTCACGCTGGTCTCGAACCTGTGAGCTCAGGCAGTCCACCCGCCTCGGCCTCCCAGAGTACTAGAATTACAGGCATGGTGGCCTACAGCTAGCTTTAAAAAGCAGGGCTTATTTTGTCTCTCATTCTTTCAGAGAGCATTATTTAATCCAGATGATTCATGCTATCGATTCTGCCATTGTAACATTCAGCAAGCGTTTCTTTTTTGTGTGTGTGTGTGTGGGCAGAGTCTCACTGTGTTGTCCAGGCTAGTGTGCAGTGGCACCAGCCTTGCTCACAGTCTGTTCAAGCAATCTTTCTGCCTCAGCCTTCCAAATAGCTGGAACTACAGATGTGCATCACCACACCCTGTTCATTTTTCTATTTTTTGTAGAGATGGGGTCTTGGTCCTGCTCAGTATTGTCTGGAAATCCTGAGCTCAAGCAATCCTCCCTCCTTGGCTTCCCAGAGTGCTAGGATTATTGGTGTGTGAACCACCGTGTGCACTGGCTCCCAAGGCTTTCTTAATATATAGCCTGTATTTAGATTTATGTCTTTACTTTTGTTTTTTAACGTGTGTAGGGTTTTTGTTTTTTGTTTTTTTTCTGGCATGTTTATTTATGGCATTTTCACGAGGTAGCAGACTAACTCCTATAGTTTTTATGTAATTATTCAGGAGAGCATCTGGCAGTACTTATTCAATGTCCTGATATCTTGCTAAACACTGTAAGAGAGAAAGCAGCTCCATCTTCAAAGAATTTAAAGGTCTTAGTGATTTAGGTATAGCCCATATGAAAATTGTTAGATAACAGAACGGAAGGGAATAATAAATGAGTTTTTCTCATCTGTTGCCTTGAGCTATGTTTCCTAATGGGAAATGGGAGAGTACCATTCCTTAAGAAGATGACAGTTAAAATAAAAACTGAGACCATTGCAATTAATGACAAAGTAGCTGATGGAGTTGTAAACTGCTTTGGAATTTAGTATAGTGTTTTCAAAATTTTGTATTGTAATCCGTTGCAAAAAACACATTTTATATACTTACACATGTATATGTATGTATATACATAGAATGATAAAAAAGTTGACAAAATAATACCTTCTGCAGCATCCATTTTCATTCTGGTAATCTTTCTTTTGTTCCAGATTACTCTCTCTCCCTTCCTTCCTTTTTCCATTCCTTACTCATTGTATTATTTGACAACTCCTTGTGTGGAATCTGTGCTGGGCACTGGGATTACATTGATGAGTAGGCTGACATGGTTCTTGCTTTCAAAGATCTTATAATCAGTTGAGAAAGACAAATAAAAAAGTAATATGAAATATGACACATACTTAATAGGTGAAGTACAGGCAATAGTAACCCATGTAGTTACTCGGCATTTTTCAGCACCTCTTTGTGCTAGGAACTGTTTTAGGAGTCAGATTTAGCAGTGAACAAAGCAAGTTTATATCCTGATGTGGGTGGGAGTGGTAAGTGTACATAAGAAATGAGTAAACATGGCTCAGTGCCTGTAGCTCAGCAGCTAGGGCGCCAGCCACATACACTGGAGGTTGCGGGTTTGAACCCGGCCCAGGCCTGCCAAACAGCAATGACAACTACAACCAAAAAATAGCCGGGCATTGTACAGGCGCCTATAGTCCCAGCTACTTGGGAGGCTGAGGCAAGAGAATTGCTTAAGCCCAAGAGTTGGAGGTTGCTGTCACAGCACTCTACTGAGGGTGATATTAAAAAAAAAAAGAAATGAGTAAACATGTAAAGAATCAGTTATTTTCATGTAGTGTGGTGTTTTTCATCTCATGGCACACTTCAACCTACAGCTAAACTTCCATGGCACACTTAAATAATGTTGATCAAAAAAAGAGTAAAAAATAGAATATATTTACTGTGCTTTGAACTTCTTTTGAAAATAATTTAATTGGCTGGGTGAGGTGGCTCACCTGGCCACCTGGGGGGCCGAGGCAGGTGTATTGCTTGAGCTCATGAGTTCGAGACCTGTCAGAGCTAGCATGAGACCCTGTCTCTAAAAATAGCCGAGCATTGTGGTAGGCGCCTGTAGTCCCAGCTACTCAGGAGACTGAGGTAAGAGGATCATTTGAGCCCAAGCTGTTAGCTGTGATGCCATGGCACTCCACTGAGGGTGACAAAGTGAGACTCTCTCTCAAAAAAAAAAATTTTAATTAATGATTTTTTTTTTTTTTTTGATTGAGACAGGTCTCACTTTGTGGCCCTTGGTAGAGTGCTATGGCATCATGGCTCACAGCAACCTCTAACTCTTGGGCTTAAGCGATTCTCTTGCCTCAGCCTCCCAAGTAGCTGGGATTACAGGCGCCTGCCACAACATCTAGCTCTTTTTTTTGTAGAGATGGGGGTCTCACTCTGGCTTAAACTGGTCTCGAACATCTGAACTCAGGGCAATCCACCCGCCTCAGCCTTCCTGAGTGCTAGGATTACAGGCGTGAGCTATCGCGCTTGGCCGGCGCCTGTAGCTCAGAGGCTAGGGCGCCAGCCCCATAACCCAGAGTGGCGGGTTCGAACCTGGCCCCTGCCAAACTGCAAAAAAAAAAAAAAGAGAGAGAAAATAACCTTGGATTGAGTAGTCAGAGAAGGCGTCTCTGAGAAGCTGACATTTGAGCTAGCCCTAATCATTCTAAGAGCCAGGTATGTGGCCTAACAGAGGAAATAGAAAGTTTCTAGCTTGTAGAAAAGGAACATCCTTGCTCTTATAGGATTAGCAATGTTTTCTGAAGTGAAAAGAATTATGGACAGTTTATAACCACAAGGAAATCAGACAATTAGTATTCTAGAGGATTTCAGAGGAGGAATAGGCCAACATGAACTATAATGATTGGGCAGGTTTCATGGAGATGTTGAATTTAGAGGATTAAGTAGGAGTTAGATGTATGAAAAGGTGGTAGTGAACCTTTTGGACAGAGTAAGGTGTAAGCAATGATGCAGATGTGGGAAGGGGACTTAATGATATTTCACAGGGAACAAAAAATTTTGGGAGGTGGGCTCAAATTAAGGAAGGCCTTGCTTGAGAGAAGAGTTTAATGCTGGCAGTGAGAAGCAGAGATTACTGATGTAATAAAATCAACATCTGGGTTAAAAAATTGACAAAGTGGAATGACAGGGTAGGGAAGAGTGGATCATGGGACCTTTAGACCTTTAGTCGGCCTCCCATTCTCAGGTGTGAATTAAGGTAATTACTGGTGTACTTTTTCTTAGTCTCCTGATTAACTTAAGAACTTTTGGTAGCTGCAGGTTTCTAATGTTGCTTTGTGGTTACCTGTTTGCCTTGTTAGCCAATTTGTAGGGCACTGAGGGTTCAGCCCCAGTGTGGGCAGTTAATTTACTGTGTTCCAGAGTTAAACATTGCGTGCGAAAGTATGTCTGGCCGGAAAAGGAGGTCACAATAGTGATCAGAAAGAGAAGGGCTAGCTTCATGCTAATATATTGGTGTAGAAGAAAAAACAATTTGTTTTAGTGATGATGAATTAATAGTGATGTCTTATTGTTCATTCTTTGTTAGACATTTGAGAATTTTTGTGCCAGGCACTAAAATTGAAAATACTTATGTGAATGAGAAGGCCAAGTGTAAACACATATTTAACGTGTTGCTTATTAGTTACTATAGATTGAATCCATTTTTTTTTTTTTTTTTTGAGACAGAGTCTCAAGCTGTCACCCTGGGTAAAGTGCTGTGGTGTCTCAGCTCACAGCAACCCCAAACTCTTGGGCTTAAGTGATTCTCTTGCCTCAATCTCCCAAGTAGCTGGGACTACAGGCACCCACCACAATGCCCGGCTATTTTTTGGTTGTAGTTGTCATTGTGGTTTGGCAGGCCCAGGCTGGATTTGAACCCGCCAGCTCCGGTGTATGTGGCTGGTGCCCTAGCTGCTGAGCTATAGGCGCCCAGCCGACTATCCATTATTTAACATGCTTGGGATCAGAAGTGTTTCAGATATAGTTTTTTTTTTTTTTTTTTTGATTTTGGAGTATTTACATTGTAGAGGGTGGCCATAAAGTTAGTGTGCAGTTTAAACTTTATGGCCACCCTTTACTTTCTGGTTGAACATCTGTAGTCAGAAAATCCAAAATTCGGAATGCTCCAGTAAGCTTTTCCTTTGAGTGTTATTACATCTCAAAAAATTTTAGATTTTCAGATTAGGGATACTCACCCTATAGTTACAAAGGATTGTAGGTACACAGAGTAGACAAAAACTAAATCAGAATGAGACACATTTGTTGAGTGATCTCATACTGTGATTGTTTTTCCCAGTAAGTGCAGCTTTAGTTTTTTTGAGATATAATAGTCTTAACTAAACCTAAGTTGTTTTAACAGAAGCACTTTTTACCTTATCTCATTTTATTGTCACTATAAATGAGATAAGTAGAACAAATGAAGACCTGTGAAATGACTGATAACATGTGGTTTGCCGGAGGTTAATGCTATTTAATGATTAGATACATCTACCAATCCTGGTAAGGTTAAATAAAGGTTGGATGAACTACTATTTGAGGTTAAACTAAGAATACTTGGACTTTTTATCTGGATGGACAAAGGGGAATATTTATAACCTAAGTCTAAAATCATGAAAAATATAAGTAAATTATATATAGCATGTCAGATGGTGACAAATGCTATGGAGAAAAAAGAAGCATAGAAAGGGAAGACAGAAAAATCAGGGTTGTGTTTGGGTCATTGCAATTTAAAATAGTGTCATCAGGGAAAGTCTCACTGAGAAGGTAATGTTGAACAGATACCTAAAGGTGGTGTAGATAGCCAGACGGCCAGAGTTGCCAAAGTAGAGTAAGTAAAGAGGATGAAAGAGTTGGAGGTAAAGTTGGGGAGGTGGGTACACAGGGCAGGTTGTGTAGGATTCTGTAAACCGGGCATTCTCAAACTTTTTAAACGGGGCCAATTCACTGTCCCTCAGACTGTTGGAGGGTCGGACTATAGTTAAAAAAAACAAACAACTATGAACAAATTCCTATGCACACTGCACATACCTTATTTTGAAGTAAAAAAACAGAACGGGAACAAACACAGTCATACCACCTCATGTGGCCTGCGGGCCGCAGTTTGAGGACCCTTGAACTGTTTTAATGATTTGACTTTTATTCTGAAGGAAACAGGAAGCCACTATTAGGGGTAATGATATGATTTTGACTGCCATATGAGACAGGGGAAAACATTTGCAAAGTTATTGCAACAGTCCTTCCGATTATAAGAGAAGGGAAGACTTTCAGTAAGGAATCCATACTTCTTGAAGATGGTAGAGAAAACAAAAATAATTTCTTGATAAAAAAAAATAATCTCTTGATAAATCTATTGGGGGTCTGAATCTTTTTTTTTTTTGAGACAGAGTCTCACTATGTTGCTTTCGTAGAGTGCTGTGTTATCAGCTCACAGCAACCTCAAACTCTTGGGCTTACATGAGTCTCAGCCTCCCAAGTAGCTGGGACTATAGGTGCTTACAAAAAAGCCTGGCTATTTTTGTTGTTGTTGTTGTTTTTGTAGTTGTCATTGTTGTTGAGCAGGCCCAAGCCGGGTTCGAACCCACCAGCCTCGGTGTATGTGGCTGGCACCCTAACCACTGAGCTACGGGTGCTGAGCCAGAGGTCTGAATCTTTTATCTGTGAAATAGCATTTCATATTGGTCAAGTTAAAAAGTTCACATATTGATTACATTTGATTCTTTGACATTGCCATCTTAGTATTTGTTAACATGAGTCTTATGGTTGATTCTTCAGATGGCCGCCAGGAGCGAGTCATGTTCGACAAAATTACATCTCGAATCCAAAAGCTTTGTTATGGACTCAATATGGACTTTGTTGATCCTGTAAGTAAAACATGGTTTATATTTTGGGTTCCTTCATGTATTTCTTTCTACTTGTTTTTTTTTTTAATCTCTGATCCTTCATTTACCTAATATACTTTGGTTTGATATTCTGGCATTGCCTTTGGATATAAAATGTGAATTCTTTGCTTCAAACTTTTTTTTTTGAATTTATTTATTTTTATTGTTAAATCATAGCTGTGTACATTAGTGCAATCAAGGGGTACAATGTGCGGGTTTCATATACAATCTGAAATATTCTCATCAAACTGTTCAACGTAGCCTTCATGGTATTTTCTTAGTTACTGTATGTAGGCATTTGTATTCTGCCTTTAGTAAGTTTCGCCTGTACCCATTCTAAGATGCACCATAGGTGTGGCCCCACCTATTACCCTCCCTCCACCAAAACCTCCCGCCTCCCTTCCCCTTCCTTGGCCCTTTCCCCATAGTCTTGTGCTATAGTTGGGTTACAGCCTTCATGTGAAAGCTATAATTTAGGTGAATAGTGGAGCTGAGTACATAGGATACTTTTTCTTCCATTCCTGAGATACTTTGCTAAGAAGAATATGTTCCAGCTCCATCCATGTAAACATGAAAGAGGTAAAGTCTCCATCTTTCTTTAAGGCTGCATAATATTCCATGGTGTACATGTACCACAATTTGCTACTCCATTTGTGGATCGATGGGCACTTGGGCTTCTTCCATGACTTAGCAATTATGAATTGGGCTGCAATAAACATTCTGGTACAGATGTCTTTGTTATATTGTGACTTTTGGTCTTCTGGGTATAAACCTAGTAAAGGAATTACAGGATCGAATGGCAGGTCTATTTTTAGGTCTCTAAGTATTCTCTAAACATCTTTCTAGAAGGAACGTATTAGTGTGCATTCCCACCAGCAGTGTAGAAGTGTGCCCTTTTCTCCACATCCACGCCAACATCTCTGGTTTTGGGATTTTGTTATGTGGGCTACTCTTACTGGGGTTAGGTGGTATCTCAAAGTAGTTTTGATTTGCATTTCTCTGATGATTAAGGATGATGAGCTTTTTTTCATGTGTTTGTAGATTGTGCATCTGTCTTCTTTAGAGAAGTTTCTCTTCAAGTCCCTTTCCCACCCTGAGATGGGATCACGTGTTCTTTTCTTGCTAATACGTTTGAGTTCTCTGTGGATTCTGGTTATTAGACCTTTATCGGAGGTATAACCTGCAAATATTTTGGATTTTATTTAAATGCCTTTGGATATAAAATGTAAATTCTTTGCTTAAAACTTTTTTTCTTAACTTTAGTTTTTTAAAAATTTTTATTTATTTATTTATTTTATTAAATCATAGCTGTGTACATAGATATGATCATGGGGCATCATACACTAGCTTCATAGACCATTTGACATATTTTCATCACAATGGTTAACATAGCCTTCCTGGCACTTTCCTAGTTATTGTGCCAAGACATTTACATTCCACATCTACTAAGTTTCACATATACCCCTGTAAGATGTACCGCAGGTGTAATCCCACCAACCCTCCTCCCTCTCCCCCCTCCCCACCTCCCTTTCCCCTTCCCCCTATTCTTAGGTTGTAACTGGGTTATAGCTTTCATGTGAAAGCCATAAATTAGTTTCATAGTAGGGCTGAGTACATTGGGTACTTTTTCTTCCATTCTTGAGATACTTTACTAAGAAGAATATGTTCCAGTTCCATCCATGTAAACATGAAAGAGGTAAAGTCTCCATCTTTCTTTAAGGCTGCATAATATTCCATGGTGTACATATACCACAATTTATGAATCCATTCGTGGATCGATGGGCACTTGGGCTTTTTCCGTGACTTAGCTATTATGAATTGGGCTGCAATAAACATTCTGGTACAAATATCTTTGTTATGTTGTGATTTTTGGTCTTCTGGGTATATGCCCAGCAGAGGAATTACAGGATTGAATGGCAGATCTATTTTTAGATCTCTGAGTGTTCTCCATAT
This sequence comes from Nycticebus coucang, assembly GCF_027406575.1. Classification (NCBI taxonomy): domain Eukaryota; kingdom Metazoa; phylum Chordata; class Mammalia; order Primates; family Lorisidae; genus Nycticebus; species Nycticebus coucang. The sequence continues at coordinate 64,323,430 of NC_069793.1, read as the reverse complement.
ATCTTTCCAAAAGGAATGTATTTTTTTTTTTATTGTAGAGACAGAGTCTCGCTTTATGGCCCTCAGTAGAGTGCTGTGGCCTCACACAGCTCACAGCAACCTCCAACTCCTGGGCTTAAGCGATTCTCTTGCCTCAGCCTCCCGAGTAGCTGGGACTACAGGCGCCCGCCACAACGCCCGGCTATTTTTGGTTGCAGTTTGGCCGGGGCCGGGCTTGAACCCACCACCCTCAGTACATGGGGCTGGCGCCTTACCCACTGAGCCACAGGCGCCGCCCCAAAAGAAATGTATTAATTTGCATTCCCACCAGCAGTGCAAAAGTGTTCCCTTTTCTCCACATCCATGCCAACATCTCTGGTTTTGAGATTTTGTGATATAGGCTAGTCTCACTGGAGTTAGATGATATCTCAGAGTAGTTTTGATTTGCATTTCTCTGATGATTAAAGATAATGAGCATTTTTTTCATAAGTTTGTAGGCTGCGCCCCTGTCTTCTTCAGAGAAGTTTCTCTTCAAATCCCTTGCCCAGCCTGCGGTGGGATCCCTTCTTCTTTTCTTGCTAATGCATCTGAATTCTCTGTGGATTCTGGTTATTAAACCTTTGTCAGAGACATAACCTGCAAATATCTTCTCCCATTCTGAGGGCTGTTTGCTTGCTTTACTTACTGTGTTCTTGGCTGTGCAGAAGCTTTTTAGTTTGATCAAGTCTCAGTAGTGTATTTTTGAAGCTGCTTCAATTGCCCGAGGGGTCCTCATAAAATACTTGCCCAGACCGATTTCTTTAAGGGTTTTCCCTGCACTCTCCTCTAGTATTTTTATAGTTTCATGTCTTAAGTTTAAATCTTTAATCCAGTGAGAGTCTATCTTAGTTAATGGTGAAAGGTGTGGGTCCAGTTTCAGTCTTCTACAGGTTGCCAGCCAGTTCACCCAGCACCATTTGTTAAATACGGAATCTTTTCCCCACTGAATGTTTTTAATTGGCTTGTCAAAGATTAAATAACGGTAAGTAGTTGGATTCATCTCTTGGTTCGCTGTTCTGTTCCAGACATCTACTTCTCTGTTTTTGTGCCAATACCATGCTGTTTTGATCACTATCGATTTGTAGTATAGTCTGAGGTCTGGTAGAGTGATTTCTCCTGCTTTGTTTTTATTTCTGAGTAATGTCTTGGCTATTCGAGGTTTTTTTCTGATTCCATATAAAACGAAGTATTGTTTTTTCAAGATCTTTAAAGTATGACAGTGGAACTTTAATAGGGATTGCGTTGAAATTATATATTGCTTTGGGTAGCATGGACATTTTAACGATGTTGATTCTTCCCAGCCATGAGCATGGTATGTTTTTCCATTTGTTGACATTTTCAGCTATTTCTTTTCTTAGCGATTCATAGTTCTCTTTATAGAGATCTTTCACGTTCTTTGTTAGACAAACTCCCAAATATTTCATCTTCTTTGGCACTACTGTGAATGGGATAGAGTCCTTAACTTTTTTTTCAACTTGACTATTATTGGTATATATAAAGGCTACCAATTTATGAATATTGATTTTGTAACCTGAGACGCTGCTGTATTCCTTGATCACTTCTAAGAGTTTTGTAGTAGAATCCCCGGTGTTTTCCAGATATACAATCATATCATCTGCAAAGAGCGAAAGTTTGATCTCTTCTGACCCTATATGGATATCCTTGATCGCCTTTTCTTCCCTAATTGCAGTGGCTAAAACTTTCATTACACTGTTAAAAAGCAATAGAGACAATGGGCAGCCTTATCTAGTTCCTGATCTGAGTGGAAATGATTCCAATTTAACTCCATTCAATATGACATTGGCTGTGAGTTTGCTGTAGATGGCCTCTATCAGTTTAAGAAATGTCCCTTCTATACCAGTTTTCTTAAGTGTTCTGATCATGAAGGGATGCTGGATATTTTCAAAAGCTTTTTCTGCATCGATTGAGAGAATCATATGGTCTTTGTTTTTTAATTTGTTTATGTGCTGATTACATTTATAGATTTACGTATATTGAACCAGCCTTGAGACCCTGGGATAAAACCGACTTGGTCATGATGTATAATTTGTTTGATGTGTTGCTAGATTCTGTTTGTTAGGATGTTGTTGAATATTTTTGCATCTATATTCATTAGTAATATTGGTCTATAATTTTCTTTTCTTGTGGGGTCTTTTCCTGGTTTGGAGATCAGGGTGATGTTTGCTTCATAGAATGTGCTGGGTAGTCTTCCTTCTTTTTCTACCTTTTGGAACAGGTTGAGTGATATAGGTACTAATTCCTCCTTAATGGTTTGGTAGAATTCTGACATGAAACCATCTGGTCCCAGGCTTTTCTTCTTAGGGAGGTTTTGTATGGTTGATGTTATTTCCGAACTTGATATGGGCCCGTTCAGCATTTCCACTTGATTCTGGCTAAGTCTTGGAAGGTGACGTGCTTCCAAGTATGGGTCAATTTCCTTCAGATTTTCATATTTCAGAGAATATAGTTTCTTGTAATATTCATTAAGGATTTTTTGGATTTCTGAGGAGTCTATTGTTATTTTGTCTTTGTTGTTTCTGATTGATGAGATTAGAGATTTTACTCTTTTTTCTCTGGTTACATTGGTCAAAGGTTTATCTATTTTATTGACCTTTTCAAAAAACCAGCTTTTTGATTTATTGATCTGTTGTATTATTCTTTTGTTTTCAATTTCATTTAATTCTGCTCTAATTTTGGTTATTTTCTTCTACTGGGTTTGGGGTTGGAATGTTCTTCCTTTTCCAGTTGCTTGAGATGTCCCATTAAGTTGTTAACTTCCTTTCTTTCCATTCTCTTGAGGAAGGCTTGCAGTGCTATAAATTTCCCTCTTAGAACTGCCTTTGCGGTGTCCCAGAGGTTCTGACAGTTCGTGTCTTCATTGTCATTTTGTTCCAAAAAATTGGCAGTTTCTTTCTTAATCTCATCTCTGACCCAGCTATCATTCAGCATAAGGTTATTTAACTTCCATGTTTTTGTATGAGTATGCAGATTCCTATTGTTACTCAGCTCAAGTTTTATTCCATGGTGGTCCGAGAAGATGCATGGAATAATTTCTATTCCTTTAAATTTACTGAGGTTAGACTTGTGACCTAAGATGTGATCGATTTTGGAGTAGGTTCTGTGGGCTGATGAGAAGTATGTGTATTCAGTTTTGTTAGGATGAAATGTTCTGTATATGTCTGCTAAATCCAGATATTGGATGGTTAGATTTAAATCTAAAATTTCTTTGCTCAGCTTCTTATTGGAGGATCGATCCAACACTGCCAAAGGAGTGTTGAAATCTCCGACTATTATGCAGCTGGAGGAAATCAAGTTGCTCATGTCTGTTAGAGTTTCTCTTATAAATTGAGGTGCACTCTGGTTGGGTGCGTAGATATTCATAATTGAGATCTCATCATATTGAGTATCACCCTTAACAAATATGAAGTGATCATTCTTGTCCTTCCTTACTGTTGTTGGTTTAAAGCCTATTGTGTCTGCAAATAAAATTGTGACACATGCTTTTTTCTGATAACCATTTGCCTGAAATATGGATGACCGTCCTTTCACCCTGAGTCTGTATTTGTCTTTTAAGTTAAGATGTGACTCTTGTATGCAACAATTATCTGGCCTGAGTTTTTGTATCCAGTCAGCCAACCTGTGCCTCTTTAGAGGACAGTTTAGGCTGTTCACATTCATGGAGAATATTGATAAGTCTGGTGAAATTTTGGGTATCAAGTTTTTCAAAGGTCTAGTGGACATTTTTAATCCTTTCACCAGTGTGGAAGTTGGAGTTTGATTCGAAGTTTCTGAGTGAATTTACTTTTGTGGTATAGGATTGGGTTGGTCATTATGGAGGATAGGTCTGAGAATATCCTGAAGAGCTGGTTTGGTTATGGCAAATTTCTTCAACATATGAATGTCATTGAAGTATTTAATTTCTCCGTCATAAATGAAACTCAGTTTAGCTGGATACAAGATCCTGGGTTGAAAGTTATTTTGCTTTAGGAGATTAAAAGTCGATGACCAGAGGGGGCGGAGATAATATGGCGTACTGAAGCCAGCTTTCCACAGAGGCTCCCGTCCTGAAGGAGAGTTAAGGGACGAAAATTTAGCAAGTAACCTAATGGATTCAAGCAGCATCAAGCGAGAAAGTTGAAGAACGCACATCAACCCCACTGAGAAGAGCTGCGACCACAAGGACACAAACTAAAGGTACAAAACCCACCACCAAGCCGACGGGAGTCCCCCCTCCCCCACCTGATCGGCTTAAGAACCCCACAAACAAACGGGCAGAAATCAAAGGCCCTCCCTCTACACTTCACGGGAGAAATCTACTAAAATCTGGACCTACCTCCCTTACTAGGGTGCCTAGGCATTCTCCTGCCAGACATAAAACTGTATAAAACTGTAAATATCCTTTGCCGGCAACTCTGATCTCCCAGCACTTCCCTCCACTCTCTCTGAGGTCTAAAAGCCTGTCCCCCAGGTGTTCGGATTCTTTGGTGACTTCTAGAGGGGAGAGGACGGTCCCCGAGCTGTGGCTGGTCAGCGCTGATTCTGGGACACGGGAGAGAGGTGAGGACAGTCAGCGGAGGGCGACCCTCACTAGGGCGGCGCTTCCCTGAGGCGTGGTGCAGCAGCCCTCCTTGGGCAACAATACAACCAGGCATAAAACTGAGCAGAACTGTGGGACCTTGCTACCGGCGTCTCTGGACTCCCAGCTCTGGGTTCCTGGTGCTCCCCCTGCCCTTGCTCTGTGGTCTGGAGACCTGAACGCCTGCTGTGTGGCTGGGCAAGGAACTTGATCGAACTGAGTCTGTTCTCTGCTGGTGGCTTTGAGCTCCAGCTGCTCCCCCCCACCCCGCCCACACTCTGAAGCCTGAAGGCTTGAGCTGCAGCACTGTGGCCGGGTGAGAGACCGGGAGGGAGCAGAGTGTGCTCGCTGCTGACGGCTCTGGGTTCCCGGAGCTCCCCCCGCCCTTGCTCTGTGGTCTGGAGACCTGAGTGCCTGCCGTGTGGCTGGGCAAGGAACTGGGTCGAACTGAGTCTGTTCGCTGCCGGCGACTCTGAGCTCCAGCTGCTCCCCCCCCACCTCGCCCTCACTCTGAAGCCTGAAGGCTTGAGCTGCGGCGCTGCGGCCGGGCAAGAGACTGGGAGGGAGCTGAGTGTGCTCACGGCCCATGGTTCTGGGCTCCCGGAGCTCCCCCCGCCCTTGCTCAGTGGTCTGGAGACCTGAGCGCCTGCCATGAGGCCGGGCAAGGAACTGGGTCGAAGTGAGTATGTTGGCTGCCGGCGGCTCGGAGCTCCAGCTGCTCACCCCCACCCTGCCCTCACTCTGAAGCCTGAAGGCTTCAGCTGCGGCACTGCGGCCGGGCAAGAGACCGAGAGGGAGCTGCGTGTGCTCGCTGCTGGCAGCTCTGGGCTCCTGGCGCCCCACCCCACCCTCACTCTGGGATCTGGAGGCCTGTTCCCTGGGAGTCCAGATTCTTGGGGGATTTTTCGGGGCGTGGAAAGTACCCAAATGCGGCTGGTCAGTCCTGACTCTGAGACACAGGAGTGAGGCTGGGGAGAACCACATCAGAGCGGCAGTTCTCTGAGGTGGCTGAAGCCACACCCCCTGCCTCCCTGGGCAACCAGAGGAGGCCACCCCTGAGTATAGGATTTGCCTGAGATGACTCACAGACCCAGGAAACTTACAGGGCAGGGCCGACTCAGAGAACTGAGACTTCAACCCAGAGCAAGTGCTTCACTAGGGTAAAACAGAAGCCAGCTGAAAATAAGTCAGAACCACTTAGCCCCACCACATCGGACAGGGCCCCAGTCTCTGAGGCCACAACACTGAACAGGCCCTCAACTAAACCCCAGGGGAAAAATCAAAGGGAGTAAAACAACCATGGGGCAGAATCAGCGGAAATACTCTGGTAACATGAATAACCAGAATAGATCAACCCCCCCAAGGACACATATGGCGGATGTAATTGAAGATCCCATTCATAAACAACTGGCAGACATGTCAGAAATCGAATTCAGAATTTGGATTGCAGACAAGATCGATAAAATGGAATTAGGAATCCGAGGAGAAATTCAAAAGTTGTCTCAAGAATTTAACGAATTTAAAGAAAAAACCAACAAAGACTTAGACACACTGAAGCAAGAATTTGCAGCCCTTAAAGATATGAAAAATACAGTAGAATCCCTCAGCAGCAGAATGGACCAAGCAGAAGAAAGGATTTCTGACATGGAAGATAAAGCCTTTGAACGCTCCCAAACTCTCAATGAGGAAGAGAAATGGAGAGCAAAAACGGATCACTCTCTTAGAGAGCTCTGGGATAATTCGAAGAAGGCCAATATACGAATAATAGGAGTTCCGGAAAACGATGAAGTGGCATCGATGGGCACAGAGGCCCTTCTGCATGAAATTATGAAAGGCAATTTTCCAGACATGCCTAGAGACTCTGAAATTCAGATAGCAGACAGTTTCAGAACTCCAGCATGATTCAACCCCAATAAGTCATCCCCCAGAAATATCATAATTAGCTTCACTAAAGTTAACATGGAGGAGAAAATTCTCAAGGTTATCAGGCGAAAGAAAGCCATTACTTACAAAGGTAGGAACATTAGAATGACTGCATATCTCTCTGCTGAAACTTTTCAAGCCAGAAGAGGGTGGTCATCGACTTTTAATCTCCTAAAGCAAAATAACTTTCAACCCCGGATCTTGTACCCAGCTAAACTGAGTTTCATCTATAATGGAGAAATTAAATACTTTAACGACATTCATATGTTTAAGAAATTTGCCACAAGCAAACCAGCTCTTCAGGATATTCTCAGACCTATCCTCCATAACGACCAACCCAATCCTCTACTACAAACGTAAACTCACTCAGAAACTCCTGATCAAACTCCAAGTTCTACAATGGCGAAAAGATTAAAAATGTCCACTGGACTTTTGAAAAACTCGATACCCAAAATTTCACCAAACTTATCAGTAGTCTCCATCAATGTGAATGGCTTAAACTGTCCTCTAAAGAGACATAAGTTAGCTGATTGGATACAAAAACTCAGACCAGATATCTGTTGCTTAGAAGAGTCACATCTTAACTTAAAAGACAAATACAGACTCAAGGTGAAAGGATGGTCATCCATATTTCAGGAAAATGGTAATCAGAAAAAAGCAGGTGTTGCAATTTTATTTGCAGACACAATAGGCTTTAAACCAACAAAAGTAAGGAAGGACAAGAATGGTCACTTCATATTTCTTAAGGGTTATACTCAATATGATAAGATTTCAATTATGAATATCTATGCACCCAACTAGAATGCACCGCAGTTTATAAGAGAAACTCTAACAGACATGAGCAACTTGATTTCCTCCAGCTGCATAATAGTCGGAGATTTTAACACTCCTTTGGCAGTGATGGATCAATCCTCCAACAAAAAACCTGAGTAAAGAAATTTTAGATTTAAATTTAACCATCCAGCATTTAGATTTGGCAGACATCTACAGAACATTTCATCCTAACAAAACTGAATACACATACTTCTCATCAGCCCACGGAACTTACTCCAAAATCGATCACATCTTAGGTCACAAGTCTAACCTCAGTAAATTTAAAGGAATAGAAGTTACTCCATGCATCTTCTCGGACCACCATGGAATAAAACTTGAGTGAGTAACAACAGGAATCTGCATACTCATATACAAACATGGACGTTAAATAAGCTCATGCTGAATGATAGCTGGGTCAGAGATGAGATGAAGAAGGAAATTGCCAAATTTTTGGAACAAAACGACAATGAAGACACGAACTGTCAGAACCTCTGGGACACCGCAAAGGCAGTTCTAAGAGGGAAATTTATAGCACTGCAAGCCTTCCTCAGGAGAACGGAAAGAGAGGAAGTTAGCAACTTAACGGGATATCTCAAGGAACTGGAAAAGGAAGAATATTCCAACCCCAAACCCAGTAGAAGAAAAGAAATAACCAAAATCAGAGCAGGACTAAATGAAATTGAAAACAAAAGAATAATACAATAAGTCAATAAATCAAAAAGCTGTTTTTTTGAAAAGGTCAACAAAATGGACAAACTGTTGGCCAACCTAATCAGGAAAAAAAGAGTAAAATCTCTAATATCATCAATAAGAAATGACAAAGACGAAATAACAACAGACTCCTCAGAAATCCAAAAAATCCTTAATGAATATTGCAAGAAACTTTACTCTCAGAAATAAGAAAATCTGAAGGAAATGGACCGATACTTGGAAGCTCGTCACCTTCCAAGACTTAACCAGAAACAAGTGGAAATGTTGAACAGGCCCATATCAAGTTCGGAAATAACATCAACCATACAAAACCACCCCCAAAAGAAAAGCCCGGGACCAGATGGTTTCAGATCAGAATTCCACCAAACCTTTAAAGAGGAATTAGTAGCTATACTACTCAACCTGTTCCAAAAGGTAGAAAAAGAAGGAAGACTACCCAATATGAAGCAAACATCACCCTGATCCCCAAACCGAAAAGACCCAACAAGAAAAGAAAACTACAGACTGATATCACTAATGAGTATAGATGCAAAAATATTCAACAAGATCCTAACAAACAGAATCCAGCAACACATCAAACAAATTATACATCATGATCAAGTTGGCTTTATCCCAGTGTTTCAAGGCTGGTTCAATATACATAAATCTATAAATGTAATTCAGCACATAAGCAAAGTAAAAAACAAAGACCATATGATTCTCTCAATCGATGCAGAAAAAGCTTTTTATAACAGCCAACATCCCTTCATGATCAGAACACTTAAGAAAATTGGTATAGAAGGGACATTTCTTAAACTGATAGAGGCCATCTACAGCAAACCCACAGCCAATATCATATTGAACGGAGTTAAATTGGAATCATTTCCACTTAGATCAGGAACCAGACAAGGCTGCCCACTGTCTTCCATTGTTTTTTAACATTGTAATGGAAGTTTTAGCCACCGCAATTAGGGAAGAAAAGGCGATCAAGGGTATCCACATAGGGTCAGAAGAGATCAAACTTTCGCTCTTTGCAGATGATATGATTGTATATCTGGAACACACTAGGGACTCTACTACAAAACTCTTAGAAGTGATCAAGGAATACAGCAGTGTCTCAGGTTACAAAATCAACATTCATAAATCGGTAGCCTTTATATATACCAACAACAGTCAAGCTGAAAAAACAATTAAGGACTCTCTCCCATTCACAGTAATGCCAAAGAAGATGAAATATTTGGGAGTTTATCTAACAAAGGACATGAAAGAGCTATATAAAGACAACTATGAAACTCTAAGAAAAGAGATAGCCGAGAATGTTAATAAATGGGAAAATGTACCATGCTCATGGCTGGGAAGAATCAACATCGTTAAAATGTCCATACTACCCAAAGCAATATATAACTTCAACGCAATCCCTATTAAAGTTCCACTGTCATACTTTAAAGATCTTGAAAAAACAATACTTCGTTTTATATGGAATCAGAAAAAAACCTCGAATAGCCAAGACATTACTCAGAAATAAAAACAAAGCAGGACAATTACTCTACCAGACCTCAGACTATACTACAAATCGATAGTGATCAAAACAGCATGGTATTGGCACAAAAACAGAGAAGTAGATGTCTGGAACAGAATAGAGAACCAAGAGATGAATCCAACTACTTACCGTTATTTAATCTTTGACAAGCCAATTAAAAACATTCAGTGGGGAAAAGATTCCGTATTTAACAAATGGTGCTGGGTGAACTGGCTGGCAACCTGTAGAAGACTGAAACTGGACCCACACCTTTCACCATTAACCAAGATAGACTCTTACTGGATTAAAGATTTAAGCTTAAGACATGAAAGTATAAAAATACTAGAAGAGAGTGCAGGGAAAACCCTTGAAGAAATTGGGTTGGGCAAGTTTTTTATGAGAAGGACCCCCCGGGCAACTGAGGCAGCTTCAAAATACACTATTGGGACTTGATCAAACTAAAAAGCTTCTGCACAGCCAACAACACAGTAAGTAAAGCAAGCAAACAGCCCACAGAATGGGAGAAGATATTTGCAGGTTATGTCTCCGACAAAGGTTTAATAACCAGAATCCACAGAGAACTCAAACGCATTAGCAAGAAAAGAACAATTCATCCCATCGCAGGCTGCGCAAGGGACTTGAAGAGAAACTTCTCTGAAGAAGACAGGCACGTGGCCTTCAGACATATGAAAAATGCTCATTATCTTTAATCATCAGAGAAATGCAAATCAAAAGTACTTTGAGATATCATCTAACTCCAGTGAGACTAGCCTATATCACAAAATCCCCAAGACTAGAGATTTTGGCGTGGATGTGGAGAAAAGGGAATACTTTTGCACTGTTGGTGGGAATGCAAATTAATACATTCCTTTTGGAAAGATATATGGAGAACACTTAGAGATCTAAAAATAGATCTGCCATTCAATCCTGTAATTCCTCTGCTGGGCATATACCCAGAAGACTAAAAATCACACCATAACAAAGATATTTGTACCAGAATGTTTATTGCAGCAGTATTCATAATTGCTAAGTCATGGAAAAATTCCAAATGCCCATTGATCCATGAATGGATTAATTAATTGTGGTATATGTACACCATGGAATAGTATGCAGTTTTGAAGAAAGATGGAGACTTTACCTCTTTCATGTTTACATGGATGGAGCTGGAACATATTCTTCTCAGTAAAGTATCTTGAGAATGGAAGAAAAAGTATCCAATGTACTTACCCCTACTATGAAACTAATTTAGGACCTTCACATGAAAGCTATAACCCAGTTACAACCTAAGAATAGGGGGAAGGGGGAAAGGGTGGGAAGAGAGGTGGGAGGTGGTTAGAGGGAGGGGCATTGAAAGGATCACACCTGTGGTGCATCTTACAGGGGTATATGTGAGGCTTGGTAAATGTGGAATGTAAATGTCTTTTTTTTTTGTATAGACAGAGTCTCATTTATGGCCCTCGGTAGAGTGCCGTGGCCTCACACATCTCACAGCAACCTCCAACTCCTGGGTTTAAGTGATTCTCTTGCCTCAGCCTCCCAAGTAGCTGGGACTACAGGCACCTGCCACAGTGCTCGGCTATTTTTTGGTTGCAGTTTGGCCAGGGCCACGTTTGAACTCGCCACCCTCAGTATATGGGGCCGGCGCCTTACCGAGTGAGCCACAGGCGCCGCCCGGAATGTAAATGTCTTAGCAAAGTAACTAAGAAAATGCCAGGAGGGCTATGTCAACTAATGTGATGGAAATGTGTCAAATGGTCTATGAACCAAGTTTATGGTGCCCCATGATCATATTGATATACACAGCTATGATTTAATAAAAAAAAAAAGTCGATGACCACCCTCTTCTAGCTTGAAAAGTTTCAGCAGAGAGATCTGTAGTCATTCTAATATTCTTCCCTTTGTTTGTAATGGCCTTCTTTCGCCTGGCAGCTGTGAGAATTTTTTCCTTCATATTAGCTTTAGTGAAGTTAATGATGATATGCCTGGGGGATGTCTTATTGGGGTTGAGTCGTGCTGGGGTTCTGAAGGTGTCTGCTATCTGAATTTCAGAATCTCTAGGCATGTCTGGAAAATTCTCTTTCATAATTTCATGCAGAAGGGCCTCTGTGCCCATCGAGGTCACCTCATAGGTTTCAGGAATTCCAATTATACGTATATTAGCCTTCTTCGAATTATCCCAGAGCTCTCTGAGAGAATGATCCATTTTTGCTCTCCATGTCTCTTCCTCTTTGAGAGTTTGAGAGCATTCAAAGGCTTTATCTTCGATGTCAGAAATCCTTTCTTCTGCTTGCTCCATTCTGTTGCTGAGGGATTCTACTGTACTTTTCATATCTTTGAGGGCTGCAAATTCTTGCTTCAGTGTGTCTAAGTCTTTGTTTGTTTTTTCTTTATATTCGTTAAATTCTTGAGACAACTTTTGAATTTCTCCTCGAATTCCTAATTCCACTTTATTAATCTTGTCTGCAATCCAAATTCTGAATTCGATTTGTGACATCTGAGCCAGTTGTTTATGAATGGGATCTTCAATTACATCTGCCATATCTTTCCTTGGGAGGGTTGATCTATTCTGGTTATTCATGTTACCAGAGTTTTTCCGCTGATTCTGCCCATAGTTGTTTTACTCCCTTTGGTTTTTCCCCTGGGGTTTTGTCGAGGGCCCGTACAATGCTGTTGCTTGAGAAGCTGGGACCCTGTCTGGTGTGGTAGGCCTAAGTGGTTCTGTCTTGTTTTCAGCTGGTTTCTGTTTGACCCTAGTGAAACATTTAGTCTGGTTTGAAGTCTCAGCTGTGGAGAAAAACCAGCAATTAAGTCACCCTGCCCACCTCCTGCACCAATTGGAGAAGTAAAATCAAACCTGCCTACAACCGCACACCCAGGGCACCGCCTGAAAAATCCTCAGTCCATTGGTTCAGTTCAAAAGGTCCAAATCAGGTTTCTCAGTCGGCACCTGTCTCGGGTTGGAGAGTTCAAGAGGTCTCTGGGAGGTGGGTTACAGGGGTCTGGTGACTACTCTGATATGGCTTACTCCAGTGCTGCGTGGAGTCAGGAGGAGCCACCTAGCAAATAGATCAGTCTGGGAAGGTTGATGCCTCCTTCCCCACCTTGCCCCTTTGTCAGACCCAGTCACTGATATCACTGCAGATGGGTGACCCAATTGCCTGTAGTGAACAGATATTCCATGGGTTTTCGCCTGCCTGAATTGCAAGGAAGTCTGCCAGGCCTCTGTACTCTTTCGGTATCTAGCAGGAGGAGGTGAGTTCTGTCATCCTCGGGTGCTTGATGAAGGTCGGGGGGCATTCACTCAGGCTCAGCCCCTCCCCTGATTGATGTTACTGACAGAACAGAGCAGCACAGAACAGAACAACTATGCGGGATTCTGTCTCTGTTCCTGCTCAAATCGCCTGCAGAAGATAAGCTGTTCTGACTTCCAACCTCTTTGCTGCTGGAGGTTTGTATTCGGTTACCTGTCTGAGTTGGCCCTTCCCTGGAAGCTTCCCGGGTTTGTGAGTAGCCTCAGGCAAATCCTTTACTCACGGGTGGCCTCCTCTGGTTGCCCAGGGAGACAGGAGGTGTGGCTTCAGAATATCCAGGAGTGAGGCGTTTTGCTATTAAAAAAGAATGGCTGTTGATCCACCTCCGGAAACCGCAGCTCTGGTGTGGCTCGCACCCAGCCGATGCCTCTCTCGTCACTCCCGCGCCCCAGAGTCAGCACTGACCAACCGCAGTTTATGCTCTGTCCACACCCCTCGAGAGATCACCCAAAAATCCGGACTCCTGGGGGACAGGCCTCCAGATCCCAGAGTGAGGGTGAAGGAGGGTGAGGGCGAAGGAGAGTGCCGGGAGCCCAGAGCTGTAGGTAGCGAGCACACACAGTTCCACATAGTCCTATGCCTGGCCACACCACTGCCAGAAGCCAGCTGCCGCTCCGCGTCCCAGGGAACCGCTGGTCTGGAGCGGTTCCCTTCCAGCTGACCGTCCTCTCCTCGCTCCCGTGCCCCAGAGTCAGCGCAGCTCAGGCACTGTCCACACCCCATGAGAAATCACCCAAGAATCTGGACTCCTGGGGGACAGGCCCCCAGACCCTAGAGCGAGAGTGGAGGGGAGTTCTGGGAACTCAGTGTTGCGAGCAGGGAACATACACAGTTTCACTCAGTTTTATGCCTGGCTGCATTGCTGCCCAAGGAGGGCTGTTGCAATATTCTTCGGGGTAGTGCCACCCTGGTGTGGCTCCCCCTCAGCCGACTGCCCTCTCCTCGCTCCCGTGCCCTAGGGTCAGCGCTGACCAGCCGCAGCTCAGGCACTGTCTACACCCCTCGAGAAATCACACAAGAATCCAAACTCCGAGGGGACAGGCCTCCAGACCTCAGTATGAGTGGAGTGGGGTGCTGGGAGTTCAGGGTTGCAGGTAAAGGATATTTACTGTTTTATACAGTTTTATGCCTGGCAGGAGGACACCATGGCACCCTAGTAGGGAAGGTAGGTCCAGTTTTTAGAAGGTCTCTCTCGTGGAGTGTAGTGGGAGGGCCTTTGATTTCTGCCTGTTTGTTTGTTTGTGGGGCTCTGGAGCCGGTCTGGGGGTGGGGTGGGGAGTGGGGACTCCCGTCCGCTTGATCATGGATTTTGTACCTTTTGCTTGTGTCCTTGTGGTCGCAGCTCACCTCAGCGGGGTTGATGTGCGTTCTTCAACCTTCTCTCTTGGTGCAGCTCAAATCCACCATTGTTCTTGCTAAATTTTCTTTTTTTTTTTTTTTTTTTTGATTTTGGCCGGGGCTAGGTTTGAACCCACCACCTCCGGCATATGGGACTGGCGCCCTACTCCTTGAGCCACAGGCGCCGTCCCTTGCTAAATTTTCGTCCCTTAATTCTCCTTCTGGATGGGAGCCTCTGTGGAAAGCTGGCTTCAGTCCGCCATCTTGTGTCCCCCCTCCTTTTTTCTTAATTTTATTCTGATCTGTGAGTTCTCATTTTTCAGAGAACTATGAATGTAAATAAGGCTGGGTATAGTGTCTCATGCTTGTAATCCCAGAACTGTGAGAGGGTGAGGTGGGAGGATTGCTTGAGGCAAGGAGTTCAAAGTTACAGTGATCTGTGATTGTACCACTATACTCCAGCCTGGGTGACAGAACAAGACCCTGTCACTTAAAAAAGGGAAGGAAGGAGAAAGACTTGATATAAACACTTAACATTAAGAGATTTACTTGAGTAAATTATTTATTCATCAGTGGAAAAGCCTATATAACAAAGTTTGTTTTTGGAAGTATTTATGTAGGAAAATGTCATTTATGTAGGAAATGGTTTGAAAATTTATTATCTGTGTAAAAAGAATAATTTTAAGTAATATAAAGTAGATTTCATGGAGACAATATTTAAATTAAAGAGAACAAGCTATTCATAAGCAGGTTGCTCTGATTTTCTCCTTACTCTTTTGTAACTCCTTTAAGTCTAGAGTCTAGAGCAATGCTTTTCAGTCTTTTATTTATCTCACTGCACAGTTCAACCTAAAGTTAAACTTTTTGGCACACTTAAATAATGTTGATCAAAAAAGAGAGTAAAAGAGTACACTTACTGTGCTTTTAGCTTCTTTTGAAAATAATTTAATTAATGATCTTTAAAATTTTTCGTGGTACACCTAAGATTCTCTAACAGCACACCAGTATGCCATGGCACACTGGTTGAAAATCACTGGTCTAGACCCTCATTATTCAATTTCATCTTCTTTGTTTTATAGAGTAGAAAGATCCAAAGAGAGAACAGGGGTGACTTAATTTAGTGGGATTATAGAGAGAAAAACCTAGTTCTCTTAACTCCTACATATTCTTTTGCATCATGCAGTACTGCATTTCAGAGTACAGGAATGTTGTAGCATACGTAAGCTTCCTAGGGTAGACTCTGTTGAAAAAGTCTGTATGCTATTAGACCTGGCAAAATTACCACACAGATGTTATTTTATTCTGAGTTGTGATTACTTGCCATGTAGCACCAGAAACTATTTAGATTGCAGTAATCATATTTGTCTTAGCTGCTGGATCTGGGGAGAAAGCGAGCAACTTGGGTTTAGCTATATTGTTATTAGAATAGATTGCAAACTAGTACAATAATTATATTTATATATTATATTTAATATATAATTATATTTATATATTTTATATATAATATATTTCTACTTATATATATTATTATATTTAATATACATTTATATGTCTGTGACATGTACATACACACATATATACATATACACATACATACCCACACATACGAGGGCTGTCTAGGTCTCCAGCTATTGTTAATACTGTTTTGATATTACATGTTAATACTGTTTTTGATACTTTCTGGATGGTCCTTGTATGTCTTTTTTGAGGGGGGTATGCTTTGTTCAGCTGGAAAGTGCATTCATTTTCTATTGAATTTTGCTGTTTTTTAAATTATCAAAGGTGAAACACTTTATAATAATTTGTGAAGTACTAAGGAGAGAGTAGTCATTAAATTATTAGATGATTCAGCTTCAACCTTAATTCATACCTTCATTTCCTTCTATACTTATCTTTAGGTGGAATTGGGGGGAAAAGTTCCTACCTGATCACATAGGGAGAATTTGTTTTTTAAATTAAATTAAATTTTACTTTATTATTTTATTTTATTATTTTTATTTTAATTTATTTATTGAGACAGAGTCTCACTTTGTAGCCCTTGGTAGAGTGCTGTAATGTCATAGCTCACAGCATCCTCAAACTATTGGGCTCAAGTGATCTTCTTGCCTTAGTCTCTTGAGTAGCCGGGACTATAGGTGACTGCCACAATGCCCGACTGTTTTTAGAGATGGGGTCTCACTTTTGCTTGGCCTGGTCTTGAACTCCTGAGCTTAGGCAGTCCAACTGCCTCGGCCTCCTAGAGTGCTAGGATTGCAGATGTGAGCCTCCGTGCCCTGGCCTTGTTTTTTTATTTTGTTAAGAGATGGAATCTCACTCTGTCACAGAGGTTGGAGTGCAGTGGTATGATCATAGCTTGCTGCAGCCTTGAACTTAAGGGCCTATAGGACCAACATCTTTTTGTTTTTCAATTTCAGGTTAATGTGAGGGTACAAATAACCAGGTCACAATATTTGAATTTCTTGTAGTTGTGTCCTGTACCCAAAAGGTATGCCATATACCCCTACATTGTGCCTATTAAGTGGGAACACACAATCCCCCCCTCATTCTCCCTCCTCCCAACTTGGATTGAGTTGATTTTTTCTCCTATATAGACATGAATTAGAGTGTCTGCTGGCTTCATGTAAGTATTGAGTACATTGGATATTGTTTTTCCAGTCTTGTGATACTTTCTAAGAAGAATGTTTCAGCTCCATCCAGTCTAATACAAAAAGTGTAAAGTCACTATCTTTTTTTATGGCTGAATAGGGATGAAAATTTGAATGAAAGATGAGAAAGTACTTAAAGAATCATTGGTCTGTTTTTAACTATTTCTTTGTGAGACTGCTAATCTTTTTTTATAACAGTTGTTTTTATAAAGTGACATCTCTTCATTGTATATGTAGGATGCATTTTCTGTCCTGTTAGTTTATAAATTCTTATTACTAAGTTTCTCACAGCCTCCATTTCTTTTTTTAAATATGGAACGCTTCACGAATTTGCGTGTTATCCTTGCGCAGGGGCCATGCTAATCTTCTCTGTATCGTTCCAATTTTAGTATATGTGCTGCCGAAGCGAGCACCACAGCCTCCATTTCAAAAAATAATTTTTCAGAGAAGGAAGTTGTCTGTTTAATGATGATATAAGTGTGATTGTTTTCTGAATTCCTCCTTTAAGGAAGGTATTGTTTCTTGGGAAAGCTCAAGTAATTCTTGGTTTTGTTTTTGCAGGCTCAGATTACCATGAAAGTAATCCAAGGCTTATATAGTGGGGTCACCACAGTAGAACTAGATACTTTGGCTGCTGAAACAGCTGCAACCTTAACTACTAAGCACCCTGACTATGCCATCTTGGCAGCAAGGATTGCTGTCTCTAACTTGCACAAAGAAACAAAGAAAGTATTCAGTGGTAAGTCTGTGGTGAAAAAGTTAAAAAAAATTTAGTATTCTTAGGAAATTAATAAAGGTTGCTAGAAAGAAACCTTGAATGTCAGAAGAAAAGTTACATCTTGTTTGCAGAAAGTGAATTGTGTAAATTAGTGGCAAAGAGGGTACTAGAATTTCCTGTTTCTCCTTGCTGCTGCCCTGCTGCATAAAAGGGTTAGTGGCAAAATGTTCTTTTGCTTTTTGTTTTCTCTTTTTTAAAAAAGCCTGTCTTTGGGTGGCACCTGTGGCTCAGAGGGTAGGGCACCGGCCCCATATACCGAGGGTGGTGGGTTCAAACCCTGCCCTGGCCAACTGCAACAAAAAAATAGCCAGGCGTTGTAGCGGGCGCCTGTAGTCCCAGCTACTTCGGAGGCTGTGGCAAGAGAATCGCCTAAGCCCAGGAGTTGGAGGTTACTGGGAGCTGTGTGGTGCCACGACACGCTAGCAAGGGTGACAAAATGAGACTCTGTCTCAAAAAAAAAAAAAGTAAGAACAGCCAAGCCAGAAGGCCAGGTTCTTTAATCAAGCTAGGTTCCCACTCCAGAAAGAGTTTATTTGTAAATTTTGTCAGTGATAATTTGTCCCTGTCTAAGCCTCTTTGCCTTCTTGATCTGGTATCTTTTTTATTTTCTTTTTTTTTGAGACAAGAGTTTTACTTTGTCGCCCTCGGTAGAGTGCTGTGGCGTCACAGCTCACAGCAACCTCCAGCTCTTGGGCTTAGGCAATTCTCTTGCCTCAGCCTCCCGAGTAGCTGGAACTACAGGCACCCAACACAACACCCGGCTATTTTTTGTTGCAATTTGGCCAGGGCTGGATTTGAACCCCGCCACACTCTGTATATGGGGCTGGCGCCCTACCCAGTGAGCCACAGGTGCTGCCCAGGTCTCTAGCTTCTGAGCTCAGGCAATGCACCTTCCTTGTCCTCCCAGAGTGCTAGGATTCAGGCTAGGCGTGAGCCATTGTTCCTGACCTGAATAATATTTATTGATAAGTTCTGGGTTAAACAAAATTTTACAGTTGTTCTTTTGTCACCATTAGCAAATACCTCCTTCTATCACTCCCATTTCACAACTCAGGGAATTTGGGCCAAAGAAGGTTAAATAATTTGTTCAGTATATAAGAAGCCAGTTGTGGCCTGAGATTAGAAATTTTTTGGCTCTCGGTTTCATATTCATTATGTGAGCCTCAGACATATTTTCCCTCTTCAATACAAAGTCCTTTACAATTAAGTTCATGCACATATCCTAGAAAAAGTGCTGCATACCTCACTGCTGAATATCACTATAGTCACCTTTAAAGTACTTTCCATGGGAAGCTATGCACCAACACCAGAACCTATTTCACCCTTCAAAGCAATTTTGGAACTCTTTCTTGAATGACTATCAGAGCTGTTGTCTTATAGCACAGAAAAATACACAACAAAAATAATGCCACTGGCTCAGTGCCTGTAGCTCAGCAGCTAGGGTGCCAGCCACATACACCAGAGCTGGCAGGTTCGAACCTAGCCTGGGCCTGCCAAACAATGATGACAACTACAACCAAAAAATAGCCGGGCGTTGTGGCTGGCGCCTATAGTCCCAGCTACTTGGGAGAGCGAGGCAAGAGGATCACTTAACCCCAAAAGTTGGAGGTTGCTGTGAGCTATGACACCATGGTACTCTACCGGGGGTGACATAGTGAGACTCTGTCTCAAAAAAAAAAAAATAATAATACCACTCATTAAGACACTACTACATGTCAACATGAACAGAACTGTGAGACACTTTTGATATACCAAGGTTATGAAACCTTACCAAGTTTGTATGGTGCTGCCAGCATAAGCACATCAACTCAGTCCCAATCAAAATGTTGGTATTGGGTTTTTGCGTAAGTTACATAGGTAAAAATAGAGGTCCAAATACCGCTATGATGTCTTCAAAAATGCTTACTCAAAGATCATTTATAGAAGTGAACTGCTTGGGCTGATGGATTATGAGTTTTAAGTCACATCACAGCTCACAGCAACTTCAAACTCTTGGGCTTAAGCGATTTTCTTGCCTCAGTTTCCCAAGTAGCTGGAACTATTAGGTGCCTGCCACAACTCCGGCTATTTTTCAGAGATGGGGTGTCATTCTTGCTCAGGCTGGTCTTGAACTCCTGAGCTCAAGCAATCCACCTGCCTTGGCCTCCCAAGTGCTGGGATTACAGGCGTGAGCCACTGCACCCAGCAGGAATCTTTTTAAATGACAGGAAGTTACACTCAATTTGACTCTGGAAGATTGTTTCCTTAAATGAGGTATTAATAAATATATATTCAACATGTACATGTTTATTGAGCACTTTCTATGCTAAGCACTGAAGTGTTGTTGACATGAAAAAAAGTTTGAGAGCCACTGTTTTTAAACTGTTATCTGAAGGTTGAATTCTTACGTTGTCTTGACATTTTTATTTTTTGTTGTATTTTTTAGATGTGATGGAAGACCTGTATAATTACATAAACCCGCATAATGGCAAACACTCTCCCATGGTGGCCAAGTCAACACTGGATATTGTTTTGGCCAATAAAGATGTATGTATAACACTTCTCTGGTGGAAGTTTTTCATTAGTTTTGGTTTTTAATTAATTCATTAATTTTTGAGACAGAGTCTCACTCTGTTGCCCTGGGTAGAGTACCATGGCTTATCTGGTTAGAGTATAATAACTCACAGCAATCTCAAACTCTTGGGCTTGAGCAACCCTCTTGCCTCAGCCTTCCAAGTAGCTGGGACTACAGGCCACAATGCCTGGCTAGTTTTTCTATTTTAGTAGAGATGATGTGGTCTCTTGCTCAGGCTTGTCTTGAACTCCTAAGCTCAAGCAGTCCACTCCCCTTGGCCTCCCAGAGTACTAGGATTACAGGTGTGAGCCACCATGTCCAGCCTGGTTTTAGTTTTTAAATAACACACATTTTAGAATATTTAAACAGTACAGAAGATATAGGTAAAGGCTAATTCTCTTTTCTGCTCTGATCCTGATTTTCCTGTCTAGAAGCAACTTTGTTTTATCTTTATTTTATCTTATTATTGTATTTTATGTTATTTTATTATGTTAGAGAGGGGGTCTTATTCTGTCACCCAGGCTGGAATGCAGTGGTGTGATCATAGCTCACGGTAGCCTTGAACTCCTGGGGCGAACCTATCATTTTGCCTCAGCCTTCTGAGTGACTGGGACTATAGGCAAGTGCCAGAGTGCCTAGCTTGTTTTATCATTTTTATTTTGTTTTTTTTCCCGAGACAGAGTCTTGCTCTGTCACTCCAATTGGAGTTCAATAGCATCATCATAGCTCACTGCAACCTCAGACTCTTGGACTCAAGTGATCCTCCTGCCTCAAACTCCTGAGTAGTTGGGACTACAGGTGCTTGCCACTATACCTGGCGAATTATTCTACTTTTTTGTAGAGTCAGGGTCTTGTTCTTATTCACACTGGTCTTCAGCACCTGAACTCAAGCGATCCTCCTTACTGATCCTCCAAAATCATCCTCCCAAAGTACTATGATTACAGGTGTGAGCTGTTGCACCTGGCCCTATCATTTTAAAGTATATTTTTCCAGAGCTAGTTTGTATATGCATGTATACCCGTGTATGTGCATATATATTTTTCAATACCATTGTGCGTACTGTTCCCACTGACATTTTTTACTTATAAGTACATCTTCGAGATTGTTCTATGTAAGCATTTATGAATTTACTGTATTCTTTCTAATAGTTGTGCAAGTATTCTGCTAGTGATTAATATTAGAGGACCATTTTTATATCTGTCACCGAAGTGAATATTTTTGTATGATAGGTGTTTTGCCTATAGTTGAATATTTCTGTAAGATAAGTACCTTAAGTAGAATTGCTGAGCCAAAGGGTATGTGAATTCAAGGTTTTCCTAGACATTGCCAAACTGGCCTCAAAAAGATTATGCAGACAAACTGTGGGAAGGTGAGCTTGCTAGCCATGGGTAAAATTGGGCTAGCTACTGGCTGAAGATTTTTTCACTAGTGATTCAGGGAGAAATTTACATTTTGACTTTTTTTTTTAAACCACGGCTTTTGTTCACAAATTGCTGACCAGCACTTATATTCTCAGAAAATGCCCAAAGCCAAGTATTGGCTTGCATCCTTTTTTGGGTATTCACTTTGCAGACTATTGTTCCAATAGTCCTCAGAAACCAGTGGCAGCTCCTGGCAAAGCCTCCTCACAGAGGAAGACTCAAGGGGGGGTTGCAGGAACATCACCAGCAAGAAGTTGCCTTGAGGAGAAGCCAGAAGTTAGTTTTGATAAAGCAATTAGAGATGAAATAAAGGACCATTTTAGGCGTTTGAAGGATGAACTTGTGAAGGCAGTCCTATACATGAGGTCTTGTTGGAATAAGCCAAGGTCGTCTGGCAGTTCCATGGGAAAGAAGATTTAGATCAGTGGATAGTGACTTCTGATAAGACAATTGGAGGCAGAAGTGAAGTATTCTTAAAAATGGGCAAGAATAACCAAAGTGCACTGCTCTATGGAACTCTGAGTTCTAAGGGACCTTATAATGGAGATAGTAGCCGAAGTGGATACTGTGCAATGATATCCAGGAGAGGAAGAAGTCTTATGATTGGTCCCAGTTTAACACTCTGTATCTTTGGGTCAATGGGGATGGTCAACCATGGATGGTGAATATCAAGGACTCAGATTTTATCCAGAGGA
The DNA here is from genome assembly GCF_027406575.1 of Nycticebus coucang. Lineage (NCBI taxonomy): Eukaryota > Metazoa > Chordata > Mammalia > Primates > Lorisidae > Nycticebus > Nycticebus coucang. The sequence continues at coordinate 64,301,148 of NC_069793.1, read as the reverse complement.
AGAATCAGATGTACAGTTACTTCATGTTTACCCGTGGGGGGCCCTACTGGCAGAAGGTCAAGATTCCTTTTTCCAAATTTTTCTTCTCAAATCAAGGAAGAATCTGGGATGCTCAGTCTCAGCTTCTGCTTGACAAGATCTCTTTTATAGGATTTACCTTGGCTGATAAAGTGGATGGTCCATTCTTCCTGGCAGTTGGTTTTATTAGAGTGTTTACTGATCCAGCCCACACAGAAGAGTTTGCCTATGAAAATTCTCCAGAGATTAGCCTAAGACTTTTCAATTAAATAACATGTAGTAGTTTTGTACTACTAAACTAACAGTAATAGCATCTTCAGTGATACAGACAAAATAAAGCATTTCTTTAATGGTAAAAAAAAAAAAAAAAAGATTATTCAGGGCTTGGTGCCCGTAGCACAGTGGTTACATTGCCAGCCACATAATACTGAGACTGGTGGGGTTGAACCTGGCCTGAGCCTGTTAGACAACAATGACAACTGCAAAAAAAATAGCTGGGCATTGTGGTGGGCACCTATAGTCCCAGGTACTTGGGAGGCTGAGGCAAGTGAATTGCTTGAGCCCAGGTTGCTGTGAGCTATGATGCCACAGCACTCTACTAAGGGTGACATAGTGAGACTCTGTCTCAAAAAAAAAAAAGATTGTTCAGGTAAACTTTTGAAATATCTTGCTTAGTAACTTAAAAATTATCCAATTGTGGGGCGGCACCTGTGGCTCAGTGAGCAGGGCGCCGACCCCATATACGGAGGGTGGCGGGTTCAAACCCGGCCCCGGCCAAACTGCAACAAAAAATAGCCGGACGTTGTGGCGGGCGCCTGTAGTCCCAGCTGCTCGGGAGGCTGAGGCAGGAGAATCGCTTAAGCCCAGGAGTTGGAGGTTGCTGTGAGCTGTGTGACGCCACGGCACTCTACTGAGGGCAATAAAGTGAAACTCTGTCTCTACAAAAAAAAAATTATCCAATTATGTTTGAACCCCTTTCTTTGCTAGATCCCGGAGGATGGAGGCCACAGGGGTGAATAGGTCCAGCCAGTCATTTTATACACAGGATTTATTCATCATGGATATCTGGACAAATTAGAAACCAGTTTTAAATTTAGGTAATAGGATGCTTAGTTGACTGTCTCTCTAAACATGTCTCCTGTATTGGTGAGACTAAGAGAAAACTGATGTTGTGTGTTACTCATTTTGTACAATCTTGAATACAAGTTAAAGACAAGTAGAACAATAGCACCAAAACCTGTATCTAAAAACTAAATACTGATAGTGAAGTGTTTTAGTTCTCTATTATTCATGCTACACCTACATCTGCCTTTGGCAACAAAAATGCCCTTAAAAATTTAAGAGACAGGGAAAGCAAGTTTTCATACAGATTTCACATAGTTGTTGGACATGGATCATTATTTGGAAACGCTTAGATTTTTGAAAACTAGCTCAATTTTTTTTTTCCTATCCTAAATGATTATTTGTATCTAATTGCTTTTCTTTTCCTCTAACTGGCTTTGTAGTCTGCAAAAACTCTTTAACAATGACTAATTATGCTATAAAATTTTACTGTCATGCCTGGGTGTGGTGGCTCTCACCTGTAATCCCAGGGCTTTGGGAGGATCACTTGAAGCCAGGAGTTCAGGAACAGCCTGGGCAACATAGTGAGACTTCATCTCTACAAAATATTAAAAAAATTAGCTAGGCATGTGTGCACCTGTAGTCCTAGCTACTTGAGAGGCTGAGTTGAGCATCACTAGAGCCCAGGAATTTGAGGCTGCAATGAGCTATGATCACAACACTGCACCCCAGCCTGGGCAACAGTGAGACCTTGTCACAATAATAGTTTGTTTAAAATCTGATAAAGAACCATAGATTTTGAAGAGTCTTAGAATTAATCCAATCCTACTTTCTGTCATTATTTACCATATACAGATACATTGTTATGTATAGTTTAAAGCAAGATAATTTTTTTAATAAAAATATGTATTTATAAATATGTGGTATTAGCACTTTTGAATTAATACCTAATCTAAAAACATGTTTAAGGATGATGATATGGTCCCATTTATGCTCAGGTTCTTTCCCTCTTCAGAGACACACTATAAACATGATAGGAAAGCTTGAAAAATCACATTTAATCATACAACTTTTGTTTATGTATTGTCCTCTAATCTTTAAACATGTAATTTTAAAATGTAATTAGGATAGTCAGTTTATATTTTGATTGTTTTTTTTCAATGTTATATGGATGTCTGTAGTAATTAATACTTACTGTTATCTTTTATATCCTATGTCAATTTTAACTGTGGAGTCAGGGCTAAAAGATACCAGATTTTTGTGAAAGTAAGTCTAATTATTTTAATTATGGGTTCTTTTTCATTCCCATCAGCGCCTGAATTCTGCTATTATCTATGACCGAGATTTCTCTTATAATTACTTTGGCTTTAAGGTAAATAATGGGTTTTAAATAAATGGGAATGCCTACCTAACTCAGGAAATACAGGATTTTGTTAATCTTTTGATAATACAGTTATTAAGGCAGAAGGAATGTGGGGTTTAATGGAGTAAAGGTAGTGGTGGTGATGGTGGTTGTATGTATTAAGGCAAAGATAACTTATCCATTGGTAACTTCTGAATTTTCCAAATGTTACTTTGGATTCAAGAATTATGCAGACAAACTTCCAGAATTATTCCATATTATTCCACTATTTATGCAACAGTTATTTATTGGATCCTTGGTGTGTGTTAAGTGCTTTTGTAAGTATTTTCATGTTGATAGACAGTATAGTGTAGTAGCTGAGAACATGAATGTTGGACCACCTGGGTTCAAATCTCTGCTCCATTTTTTTATTAGCAAGTGATTTAATTTCTCTGTGCTTCAGTTTCCTCATCTAGAATGGAGGTAATATAAAATTTCAACCACAGATTGTATTTAGTATTAAATGAGTGTATATGTTCCTTAGGTCTGTGTCTGGTCTGAGAAAGTAGTTTAAGAGTGTTAGGCATTGGGTGGCAGCTGTGGCTCAGTGAGAAGGGCACTGGCCCCATATATCAAGGGTGGCGGGTTCTAACCCAGCCCTGGCCAGACTGCAACAAAATATAGCCGGGTTTGTGGCGGGTGCCTGTAGTCCCAGCTACTCGGGAGGCTGAGGCAAGAGAATCGCCTAAGCCCAAGAGCTGGAGGTTGCTGTGAGCTGTGACATCACGGTACTCTACTGAGGGTGACAAAGTGAGACTCTGTCTCTTAACATAAAAACAAAAAACAGAGTGTTAGGCTATTAATGTGTATAGAGCTGACTTTTTTCAGAAAATTGTATGCAGTCTTTGCGAAAACAAAACAGCTAATGATAATTTGCTAAACTGGGAAGCTCAGAAGAATAAATATGCTATTTTGTTCATTAAAAATTTTATAAAGACTGATCAGATTTAAACAGGTTGCCTTATTGTGAATGATATATCCACTGTGTCTTTTGAAACTGTTCTCTGAAAACTTTGGTTTTTTATTTTCTAGACACTAGAACGTTCCTATTTATTGAAGATCAATGGAAAAGGTGAGAAATGAATAGGTTTTATGTGTTGCACTTTCTACTCACTATGTTGAATATAAATACACATTTCTAGATCTCTGAATAAATATAAAACTTTTGAGTTATTAGCTTTAATATTTCTTTCCTATCCTTATTCTGTCCTTATCCTATCATTAACCTCTCCTCATCCTCTCCTTATCCTGTCCCTGTCCTATCCCTATTTTGTCCTGTCCCTATTCTAAACTGTCCCTGTCCTCATCCTATCTTATCCTTGTCCTGTCCTATCATATTCTTATCCTATCCTATCCTATCCTTTTTTTTTTATTTTTTATTTTTTTTCCATACACTTACATAGCTTTTATTTCAAAAATTTTATATCTCTTTGTCAGCCAAAATATTTCAAACATTTTCTAATATTTAATTGTGTAAAGTAATCATGGTTTACAGTTTGGATCTCTAAGTATCCTATCCTATCCTTTCCTTGATTTCTTTATCCTATGCTTATCCTATCCTACCTTATCCTTGTTGTGTCCTGTCCTACCCTATCCTATCTTTTCCCTTCTCTTCCCCTTCCTTTTCCTTTTCTTATCCTATTCTTATCCTTTCCTATTCCTATCCTATCCTATCCTATCCTACCCTATCCTATCCTATCCTATCCTATCCCATTCTATCCTTATGGTATCCTTTCCTTATACTAATCCTATTCTATCATTTTGAGGCAGAGTAGAGTACCATGGTCTCATAGCTCATAGCAACCTCACACTCCTAGGCTCAAGCGATCTTCTTACCCTAGCCTCCCTAGTAGCTGGGACTACAGGCTCCTGCCACAAAGCCTGGTTCATTTTTTCTGTTTTTAGTAGAGACGGGGTCTCACTTTTCCTTGGGCTGGAAACTTAGGCTTCTCAAACTCTTGAGCTCAAGCAATCTACCTGCCTCGGCCTTCCAGAGTGCTAGGGTTACAGGCGTAAGCCACCGTGTCCAGTGTCTTTCCTTTCTTTCCTGTTCTACCTTTCGTTCCTTCCTTTTCTTTCTTTTTTTTTTTTTTCTTTTACTTTTGAGATGGGGTTTCACTTTTGTCCTGGGTGATCTTAAACTCATGGGCTCAAGTGCTCCTCCTGCCTTGGCCACCCATGTAGCTGGGACTATAGGTGCATGCCACTGTGCCCAGCTGTCTTAATATTTCTAGATAACATTTTGCACTTTAGGCTTCGGTTGTGAATCATTGTCCTGCTTATTGATAGGAGGGTTTTTTTAATCTTAGTATTCTTTTTTGATTCAAATATGCATCTTAGAGGAGTTTTTATGATATGTTCTACTGTGTGAAAATTCCTCTTTTATTTATAGTGGCTGAAAGACCACAGCATATGTTGATGAGGGTCTCTGTAGGGATTCACAAAGAAGACATTGATGCTGCAATTGAAACATACAACCTTCTTTCTGAGAGATGGTTTACTCATGCTTCTCCCACTCTCTTCAATGCTGGCACCAACCGCCCACAACTTTCTAGGTATGTATCATCTATAGGTGTTTTAATATCCTGAAATGGTTTCACAAGGGAAATACACCTTGACCTGGAAAAACTGGGCTGTGCATCATAAAAAAAAAAACTTAAGAGGGCGGCACCTGTGGCTCAGTAAGTAGGGTGCCGGCCCCATATACTGAGGGTGGTCGGTTCAAACCCGGCCCCAGCCAAACTGCAATAAAAAAATAACTGGGCATTGTGGTGGGTGCCTGTAGTCCCAGGTGCTCAGGAGGCTGAGGCAAGAGAATCACCTAAGTCCAAGAGCTGGAGGTTGCTGTGAGCTGTGTGACATCATGGCACTCTACTGAGGGCAGTAAAGTGAGACTCTGTCTCTACAAAAAAAAAAAAAAAAAAAACTTAAGAAACATTTAGTCACTGCTCTGATTAAATGAGATTTGCATTTTGGAAAGATCTCTGAATGCAGTATGGTAAATGGAGAGAGGGCAAATGCGTATAACAAAATGATCTAAAATTAATTGTGATAGTCGTACAACTCTGTGAGTGTGCTAAAAGCCATTGAATAGTACACTTTCTGGGAATTATATCATTTGTGAATTATATCTCAATAAGTCTGTTTTAAAAAAAATTAAATGCCAAGGAATGGTTTGGGGACTCTTAAAGTAGTTTATATTAAAGAAATTGTGGTAGTTTGAATTAAAGACACGAAAGTAGAGATTGAGAGAAGTAGACATTCCAGAGATATTTAGGAGGTAAAACATTTTTTTTAAACAGATCACTCCAAACCTTTTTAAAATTTGTTTAGTTTTAAGAATTACAAGCAATTTTGTTACATGGATGGATATATTACATAGCTGTGAAGCCTGGGTTTTTAGTGTAACCATCACCCGAATTATGTACCTTGTATTCATTAAGTAGTTTCTTGTCCCTGTCCCCCTACTACAGTCTCACCCTTCCAAGTGTCCAGCTTCTGTTATTCCATATTCTTTGTCCGTGTGTATACATTATTTACCTTCTACTTGTAAATGAGAACATGTAGTATTTGACTTTCTATTTCTAAGTTGATTCATTTAAGATAATCACCTCTAGTTCTAAGTTGCTGCAAAAGACCTGATTATATTCTTTTTTATAGCTAAATGGTATTCCATTATGTATATCTATCTACCATATTCTTTTTTCTTTGAGACAGAGTCTCAGTTTCTCGCCCTTGGTAGAGTGCCATGGTCTTAGCTCATAGCAACGTCAAACTCTTGGGCTGAAGCAATTCTCTTGCCTCAGTCTCCCGAGTGGCTGAGATTCCAGGTGCCCGCCACAAACCCAGCTATTTTTAGAGGCCGAGTCTTGCTCTTGCTCAGGCTGGTCTCGAACCTGTGAGCTCAGGCAATTCACCTGCCTCAGCCTCCCAGAGTGCTAGGATTACAGGCGTGAGCCACCGTGCCTGGCCCTACCATATTCTTTTTATCCATCCATTCATTGATGGACATGGAGGTTGATTTGAGATCTTTGCTATTATGAATAGCACTACATACTTTTCTTTTTTTTCTCACTTTGTGTCCTAGGTAGAGTGCTGTGGCGTCATATCTCATAGCAACCTCAAACTCTTGGACTCAAGTTATCTTCTTGCTTCAGCCTCCAGAGAAGCTAGGACTACAGGTGCCTGTGGCAATGCCCCAATTATTTTTCTATTTTTAGTAGAAGTGGAGTCTCACTGAGGCTCAGGCTGGTCTCAAATTTCTGAGCTCAGGCTATTCACCTGCCTCCGCCTCCCAGAGTGTGAGTGATCATAAGTATGAGCCACCATGACTAGCCATAGTACAAATTTTTTTAATGCTAATTGGGCTTAGCAAAACTTTTTTTTTTTTGAGACAGAATGTTAGTTTGTCATGCTTAGTGGAGTGGTATGGAGTCATAGTTCACAGCAACCTCAAACTCTTGGGGTCAAGTGATCCTTTTGCCTCAGCCTCCTGAGTAGCTGGGACTACAGGCGCCCACAGAACACCCCAGCTATTTTTAGAGACAGGGTCTCCCTCTTGGCTCAGGCTGCTCTTGAACTCCTGATCTCAAGCAATCCACAACCTATCTGCCTCAGTTTTGTAGAGCTAGGATTACAGGTATGAGCCATCATGCTTGGTCCCTTAGCAAAACTTAAAAAAAAATTTCATATTATGGCTAGGATGCCAGCCACATACACTGGAGCTGGCAGGTTCGAATCTAGCCTGGGCCTACCAAAAAATAGTGACAACTACAACCGAAAAACAGCTGGGTGTTGTGGCAGGTGCCAGTAGTCCCAGCTACTTGGGAGGCTGAGGCAAGAGAATCGCTTAAGCCCAAGGGTTGGAGGTTGTTGTGAGCTGTAATGCCATGGCACTCTACTGAGGGTGATATGGCGAGACTCTGTCTCAAAACAAAAATTTTTTTTTCCAGATTAATATGGAGGGTATAAACAGATTCCACAATTTGCATTTTTAAGGTTAAAATCTGATTTGTAGGTGTGTCCTATAGCCATGCAGTGTACCTATTGGGTAGAAATTTATCCAACCCTTTCCCGCCCTCTCCACTTGAATTTCATTGAATTTTTCTCTCATATGAGCGTGCAGATGTTAATTTACCAGTTAGGTGGTAAAACTGACAGAATTTGGTAATATTTTAAATATGGGTTAAGGCTGGCTTTCGTATTAATGAATTTAATAACAGGAATAATAGTGATGCCATTTGCTGAGAATGGAAACACTGTACCAGAGTCTAGGAATATGTAAAACAGTGGTTCTCAACCTTCCTAATGCCTCAGTCCTTTAATACAGTTCTTGTGGGTGTATTGCCTGAATTCACAAGTTCAAGACCAGCCTGAGTTAGAACAAGTCCTTGTCTGTACTATGAACAGAAAACTGAGGATTGCTTGAGCCCAGGAGTTGGAGGTTGCTGTGAGCTGAGATGCCACTGTACTCTACTCATGGCAGTGTGAGACTGTCTCAAAAAAAAAAAAAAAAGACCCATCATTAACAAGTTGGTTTATTCTAAAAATTCAAGGATATGCTAACATCAAAATGTAATTTATTGCATTAATATTTTATACAATTTATTCTTTCATCACAAAAAATTTTAGTAAAATAGATATAAGAAATAACTATCTTGGTAAAAGATATGTAGTAGAAAATTACTTCTTTTCTTTTTTTAGCGTGGTTATAGAGGCCTGAACAAGCATTGTAAGATAAGAAAAGGATAAGATTGGAAATGGGAAAAAATATAATGATTCACAAAAATTATTTTTACATAGAATTAATAAGAGATTTGAGCAAAATATCTGCATATAAGTTCAATATATTAATACATTAATGAAATGAATCTCTGTACTTTAGCTGTTAGAAAACTAAGTTTTAAAATACAGCCATGTGTCACTGAAACGTGGTTATGTTCTTTTTTTTTTTGAGACAGAGTCTTACTTTGTCACCCTCATTAGAATGCTGTCCATCATTGCTCACAGCAACCTTAAACTCTTGGGCTCAAGAGATCCCCTGGCCTCAGCTTCCTGAGTAGCTGGGACTACAGGCACTCGCCACAACATCCGGCTATTCTTTTTTAGAGATGGGATTTTGCTCTTGCTTAGGCTGGTCTCAAACTCTCGAGCTCAAACGATCCACCTGCCTCTGCCTCCTCGAGTGCTAGGATTACAAATGTGAGCCATTGCATCAGTCCCTAAGGTTATGTTCCGAGAAGTGCATAAGGTTGATTTGCTTATATGAACATGACAGAATTACTTACACAAACCCAGATGGTACAGCCTATTACTTACCTAGACTATATATTATAGCCTGTTACTCCTAGGCTACAATCTGTACAGCATGTTAACTATACTGAATACTCTAGGCAGTTGAAACATAGTGGTTAGTATTTGTGTATCTAAACCTATCTATATAGAAAAGGTACAGTAAAAGTATGGTATAAAAGATAAAAGATCGTATACTTGTATTGGGCACTTTTTCTGAGTTCACCTTATAAGATTAGAAGTTGCTCTGGGTGAGTCAGTGAGTGATGAGTGAATGTGAAGGCCTAGGACTTACTGTATGTTATTGTAGACCTTATAAACACTGTACATTTACATTACACTAAATTTCCAAAAAAATTACTTTTCTTTCTTTAATAATAAGTTAATTTTAGCTTACTGGATGGCTACCACTATGTAAACAGTATGTTGTCTGAAACATCATTATAATCTTAAGAGATACCCAGAAATCAATCTAATAAAAGGTATGTTAGACTTTTTTTTTTTTTGAGACAGAGTCTCACTATGTCGCCCTTGGTAGAGTGCTATGGCATCACAGCTAACAGCAACCTCAAACTTTTGGGCTTAAGCTATTCTCTTGCCTCAGCCTCCCAAGTAGCTGGGACTACAGGCGCCCGCCACAATGCCTGGCTATTTTTTGTTGGAGTTGTTACTGTTGTTTTAGCTGGCCTGGGCTGGGTTTGAACCTGCCAACTTCAGTGTATGTGCCTGGCAGTGTAACTACTCTGCTATGGGTGCTGAGCCGAGAAAGCACTCTTGATGTTGGCTCTGTAATACTGTTGAATTTCTGGTTTCCAGAACTGAAATGATTGAGAAAATTTCTGTTTTAAAGTCACCAAGTTAGAGGTTATTTGTTAAGGCATCCACAGGAAATGAATACAAAAAGCAAGCCCTAGCAGATTTCAGGACTACTCTAACACTGTGATAATCAAGACAGTGTGGTATTTATACTGGGATAGACAAAAACTACTGAAGTATAACAGGGAACCCAGAAATAGACTCAAGTTTATATGGGAATTTGATGGGTAACTGAGGTAACATTGCATTTCATTCATATGATGTTAGAGAGAGTGGTTATCCTTAAGAGGAAAAGATAATTAGATTTCTTTTCTTTGTGCCATATAGAGGAATAAATTCAAGAAAAAAATCTAAAAATGAAAAGCAATCCTAGCATTCTGGGAGGCCGAAGCAGGTGAATTGCTTGAGCTCGGGAGTTTGAGACCAGCCTGAGCAAAAGCAAGATCCCATCTCCATAAAAAACCCAAAACAGCTGGTCATTGTGGCGGACGCTTATAGTGCCAGCTACTAGGGAGGCTGAGGCAAAGGGATTGCCTGAGCCTAAGAGTTTGAGATTGCTGTGAGCACTCAACTCAGGGTGACAGAGTGAGACTCTATCTCAAAGAAAAAAATATGAAAAGCAAAATCTTTTAGAAGAGCATGTATAGCACATATAGTTTTCATCTATTTTCTTACAACTTTTTTTTTTTTTAAAAGACAGAATCTCACTTTGTCGCCCTCAGTAGAGTGCCATGGCGTCACACAGCTCACAACTCCTGGGTTAGGCGATTCTCTTGCCTCAGCCTCCCAAGTAGCTGGGACTACAGGCGCCCACCACAATGCCTGGCTATTTTTTGTTGTTGCAGTTTGGCCAGGGTGAGTTTGAACCCGCCATCCTTGGTATATGGGGCCGGTGCTCTGCCCACTGAGCCACAGGTGCCGCTGTTCTTACAACTTTTTTTTTTTTTTTTTGTGGAGACAGAGTTTCACTTTATGGCCCTAGGTAGAGTGCCATGGCATCGCATAGCTCACAGCAACCTCCAACTCCTGGGCTTAAGCGATTCTCTTGCCTCAGCCTCCCAAGTAGCTGGGACTACAGGCGCCTGCCACAACACCCAGCTATTTTTTTGTTGTAGTTCTGCCGGGGCCGGGTTTGAACCCGCCACCCTCAGTATATGGGGCTGGCACCTTACCGACTGAGCCACAGGTGCCACCCCTGTTCTTATAACTTTTTATTATGAATTTCAAATAGAGAAAATTTTAAAGAAAAGGACAATAATACCCATACCTCCATGGCTGCCTACATTAAAAAAATTACTAACATTTTGCATATATACTCGAACACGTATATAAATTTTGATTTTTTATTTTATCTTTTTTTTGTTTTGTAGAGACAGATTCTTACTTTACCGCCCTTGGTATAGTGCCATGACGTCACAGGACTCACGGCAACCTCCAGATCTTGGGCTTCCGCGATTCTCCTGTCTCAGCCTCCCGAGTAGCTGGGACTATAGGCACCACAACGCCCGGCCGCAGCTGGGTTTGAACCCGCCACCCTCGGTATATGGGGCTGGCGCCCTACTCACCGAGCCACAGGCGCCACCCAACACCTGGCTATTTTTTGGTTGTAGTTGTCATCATTGTTGTCATCATTGTTTGGCTAGGTTCAAAACCGCCAACCTGGGTGTATGTAGCCAGTGTCCTACCCACTGAGCACAGGTGCTGTCCTAAATTTTGATTTTTAAAAGTAACAAAAATCTTGGGAGTTGCTATATCATTTGAGAGAGTGACAGGCATCATCTTACATCTTGATAGGGGAAGGATTTCTTAGCATATAAAAAAGCAAGACACCATAAAGCAAAAAGTTGAAAACATTGGCTATATTAAAATTAAAAACTTCTGTGACCCACAAAGTGAAAAAACAAGTTTCAGAGGCTTGGTGTGGTAGCCAATGCCTATAATCCTACCACTCTGGGAGGCCAAGGTGGTAGATTGCATGAGCTCAGGAGTTTGAGACCAGCCTCAGCAGGAACAAGAACCCATCTCTAGTAGCTTTTCCTGCTAAAAAGAAGGAAAACTAGCCAGGTGTGGAGGCACATGCCTGTAGTCCCAGCTGCTCAGGAGGCTGAGGCAAGAGGGTTGCTTGAGCTCAAGAGTTTGAGGTTGCTGTGAGCTTTGATGTCATGACACTCAACCCAGGGTGATAAGAGTGAGACTTTGTCTCAAGAAAAAAAAAAAAGCTTCAAACTGTGAGAAGATATCTCCAACATATTAACAACTGAGGAGTTATAAGAAAAAGATAAAAAGAAAATGTCAGCAGCGCCTGTGGCTCAGTCAGTAAGGCGCCGGCCCCATATACTGAGGGTGGCGGGTTCAAACCCGGCCCTGGCTGAACTGCAACCAAAAAATAGCCGGGTGTTGTGGCAGGTGCCTGTAGTCCCAGCTACTTGGGAGGCTGAGGCAAGAGAATCGCTTAAGCCCAGGAGTTGGAGGTTGCTGTGAGCTGTGTGATGCCACGGCACTCTACCGAGGGCGATAAAGTGAGACTCTGTCTCTACAAAAAAAAAAAAAAAAGAAAATGTCAAAAAAGGAATCTAGGGAAATGTATATTATTAGATAGAATATGTATTTGTCTATGCACTTTGGGGAGACTGTAGTAAAGTAGAACATGTTCAATACACGAAAGAAGAAATTCCATTGGCTAATAAACATCTGAGATATTAATAAACTTTGCTGAATAATTAGAAAAATGAAAATTATCATGATGAGATATTTCATAACTATCAGAATGATAAAAATAAAAAGGCTGAGAATAACCCAGTGTTAGCAAAAATGTGGAAGGAATCTAGGGAAATCTATATTATTAGATAGAATATGTATTTGTCTATCTACTTTGGGGAGACTGTAGTAAAGTAGAACATGTTCAAACCTTTTGAATATCTATATATGCTATACATGCAGTTCTTCTAGGTTTATATCCTATGGAAATTTTTACATATGAGCACAAAGTGATATGTTCAAGAATTTTCATAGCAGTTTAGGATAGCATACAAATTGGAAATAATCCAAATTTTCATCACCACACACATGGACAAATATATTGGTATATTGGTATATTGATACAATGAAATATCTTATGGCGATGCAGATAAACTTAAGTCAGTCTACACTTGTCAATAGGAATGAATTTCTTTAATACAATATTGATTTAAAAGCAAGTTACAGAAGGATAAATAAATATTCAACCAGAAGCATTTACAGTGTAAAACATATGAAAATGTTAAAGTAGAAATACATGAAAATGGTAGAGTGTTATAATTAGACTATATTTGTAGTGCTTAGTTTTATTTATTTATTTATTTTATTTATGTATTTTTTAATTATTAAATCATAGCTGTGTACATTAATGCGATCATGGGACACCATACACTGGTTTTATAGACCGTTTGACACATTTTCATCACACTGGTTAACATAGCCTTCCTGGCATTTTCTTAGTTATTGTGTTAAGACATTTACATTCTACATTTACTAAGTTCCACATATACCCTTGTAAGATGCACCGCAGGTGTAATCCCACCAATCACCCTCCCTCTACCCATCCTCCCCCCTCCCTCCCCTCCCTCTCCCCCTTCCCCATATTCTTAGGTTATAACTGGGTTATAGCTTTCATATGAAAGCCATAAATTAGTTTCATAGTAGGGCTGAGTACATTGGATACTTTTTCTTCCATTCTTGAGATATTTTACTAAGAAGAATATGTTCCAGCTCCATCCATGTAAATATGAAAGAGGTAAAGTCTCCTAGTGCTTAGTTTTTTGAGGTAGGTGGCAAATACTAAATATTTGCTATATTCTTTGTATCTTGAATGTCTGAATATTTAACAGAAAAAGTCAGTGGATACAACCCATTTGAGTGGTTGAATATTCAAGGCAGTAAAGGAATTATTGGTAGAGTGAGGTTTCTGAGGTAGGGAGAAGAATGAGCTGTAATTTTGGTAGATGTCAAATAATTCATTGATCATGAGATGTATGTTTCTTTTTCATAATTTTTTTTGTTTACTAACAAGTTAAAAAGACTATAATGTATGTTTATGAATTTGCATGAGAAAATTTGATAATGGTACAAGTTTCAGTCTGATAAATATAAATATAAAGCTAATAATTTAGACTTATTAACTAGGATTCACATTTAGAGTAGGCAGCAAGGTGATTTTAAAATTGTCTGTGGCTCAGTCGGTAAGGTGCCGGCCCCATATACCAAGGGTGGCGGGTTCAAACCCGGCCCCGGCCAAACTGCAACAAAAAAATAGCCGGGTGTTGTGGTGGGCGCCTGTAGTCCCGGGAGGCTGAGGCAAGAGAATCACTTAAGCCCAGGAGGTTGCTGTGAGCTGTGTGAGGCCACAGCACTCTACCGAGGGCCATAAAGTGAGACTCTGTCTCTACAGAAAAAAAAAAATTGTCTGTGTCGGTATGTTTTATTGTGTCGTATCCAGTAAAGGTTTTTCTCCCCCTTCTAAAATCTCTTAGGAATTTTGTAAACTTCGGTTCTTTTATTTGTGTAATTTACTCTGCTTGGATTATATAACCATTTTTGTGACTCCACTTCATTTCCTTATCTGAGTTGAGTCCTTTTATCCCCCTGTAGCTGTTTCCTTCTGAGTATGAAAGATGACAGCATTGAAGGCATTTATGATACTCTAAAGCAGTGTGCATTGATTTCTAAGTCTGCTGGGGGAATTGGTGTTGCTGTGAGTTGTATTCGAGCTACTGGCAGCTACATTGCTGGGGTAAGTTTCTGTTGATGTTTAAAAGAGAGATTTAAGTCCAAAAGCAATTAGGCTTATGCTAGTATTTGTGAGACCTGGATTTCTGCTAATGACTAGCTGGTTGTGTGACTTGGAGTGAGTCATTTCACTTCTGGCTTCATTTTTATCTATTTTATTAAAGGTTTAGATTTGGGGCGGCGCCTGTGGCTCAGTGAGTAGGGCGCCGGCCCCACATGCCGAGGGTGGCGGGTTCGGACCCAGCCCTGGCCAAACTGCAACAGAAAAATAGCCGGGTGTTGTGGCGGGCGCCTGTAGTCCCAGCTGCTCGGGAGGCTGAGGCAAGAGAATCGCGTAAGCCCAAGAGTTAGAGGTTGCTGTGTGCCGTGTGACGCCACGGCACTCTACCTGAGGGCGGTACGGTGAGACTCTGTCTCTACAAAAAAAAAAAAGGTTTAGATTTGACTATGAAATCTCTAGACTCCTTTTTATCTCAGGTTTTAGGATTCTGATTTATTTTATCAGTAATAATAGCAACTATCATTTATTGATTGCTTACTATGCACTAAGTCTGTTGTAAATGTTTTTTAGAGGTGTCCAACCTGTGGCCTGCAGGCTACATGTGGCCTAGGATGGCTATGAATTTGGCCCAGCACAAAATCGTAAACTTACTTAAAACATTACAAGATTCTGTTGTGGTTTTTTTTTTTTTTTTTTTTTTTGGTGGAATTCAATTGCCTGTTTCTTGAGTGTCAACTTTGTAGGCAATGCTGTGTCTTAATGTCATGTAAAACGAACATACGTATGCTTTCACCGTTTGTATGAATGCATAACTTCAGTTTTACCGAGGTGTGCAATTTCCAGTGTGTTATCTTCCAAGTGCAGACAGCTGAACTGGTACATCAGATGTTACGTGTGCTTGTGGTGACTTGGCAAGACAATAATTGTCAATAATATATTTTAACCTACTATTGTAACAGTAGGCTTTTAATGTTATTTGGAAGTCAGGTAAGCATTTTTATTTGATTATTAAGGGTACTTCCAGGCCTCCATGACACCTCACACATCACCTACCATGCTTTACAATCGGCCCTTACCCTTGCCCCACATTGACAGCTGAGATGTGGAAAGACTCAAAGCTTGCTTTCGATTTTCCTATTAATTAATTTTCATAATAAGAGAAAATATAGTCTCTTATCTATTACTTTTTTAATCCCAGAGTGGCTTCTACAACATCTCAAAAGAAAACAGAATCCTCAAAAAGAAAAATTACGGATGAAGGGAGATTGTTCAATGAAAAGTACACAGATGAAATTTTTTTTCTTTTTTTTTTTTTGAGACAGTTCCACCTCTGTTTTGTCAGACTAGAGTGCCATGGCATCAGCCAATCTCACAGCAGCCTTAAATTCCTAGGTTTGAGCCATCCTCCTGCCGTGGCCTCCCGAGTAGCTGGGGCTACAGGTGCCTACCATGACACCTGGCTAATTTTTTTCTATTTTTAGTGGAGGTGGGATATTGCGCTTATTCAGGCTGGTCTCGAATTCCTGAGCTCAAGGGATCTTCCTGCCTTGGGCTCTCAGAGTGCTAGGATTACAGGCATGAGTGACCACGTCTGGCCAGATTACTACTTTTTTTCAAGGCAAATAGTAAGGCTTAGTTCGCGTAGGGAATTGTGTAAGTTTGTAAACACTATAATTTGAAAAGGCATTAAATACAAAAAAATGCTGCCAAATTTGATGCATATGAAGGATTGTATTGTAAGGACACAACAGTGGAACTGAAAAAAGTCTGGGCTAGGCATCCCTACCACTCTGGGAGGCTAAGGCAGGAGAATATCTTGAGCTTAGGAGTTCAAGACCAGGCTGAGCAATAGTGAGATCCTGCTCTACTAAAAGTAGAAAAGTTAGCCGGGTGTTGTGGTGAACTCCTATAATCTCAGCTACTTGGGAGGCCGAGGTAGGAATACCACTTGAACCCATCAATTTGAGGTTGCTGTGAGCTAGGCTGACATCATAGCACTCGAGCTTGGGCAATAGAGTGAGACTCTGTCTCCACCCCCCCCCCCAAAATGTTTATCTTCTCAACATTTTTTTTAAAAAGTTACAGCTCTGGCTCGGTGCCTGTGGCTCAAGCAGCTAAGGCGCTAGCCATATACACCAGAGCTGGCGGGTTCCAATCCAGTGTGGGTCCTCCAAACAATAATGATGCTGTAACCAAAAAATAGCCGGGCGTTATGGTGGGCACCTGTAGTCCCAGCTACTTGGGAGCTGGAGGCAGGAGAATCGGTGAGCCCAGGAGTTGGAAGTTGTTGTGAGCTGTGATGCCACGGCACTACCCAGGGCGACAGCTTGAGGCTCTGTCTCAAAAAAACAAGACAATAACAACAACAAAAAAGTTACAGCTCAGACTAATTTCATTGTAAAAGCTAGTTACGTAGTAGCATATTTAATAGCAAAAAGGAAAAAAAAAAAAAACCCTTGTAGTGAGTTTATTAAGCAGTAAATGGAAAACATGGCAGATAGAATTTGCCCTGACAAAAAAGGTGGATATTTCTAAAATCAGTTTGTCTATTAGACTAGCCAGGCAAATTTAAGAAATTGGAAAATCTATTGAAAGAAGTTTAGAGAGGAAAACTGGTAATTTGAAATTTTATGCTTTGGGGATGGATGACAGTACTGATTTTGCAAATATAGCTCATCTTGCCATTTTTATTAGCAGTATTGATAGTGAATATAATGTCACTGAAGAAATGCCTTCTTTGGTGCCATTAAAAAACACAAGTAAATCAAGAGGTTTATATGAAGCAGTAAAAATTATGTTAAAGCAGTTTTTTTTTGTGTGTGTGTATATACACAGTTTTATTGTAACAAAGCAACTTGTATATTTTTAATGGTCCAACTGAGCATCATCTTTCCTTTTCAGTGAAACAAAAGGAAAATTTAAAAATAAACATGAGGCTGGAAACACTGGCTCATGCCTGTAATCCTAGCACTCTGGAAGGCTGAGGTGGGTAGATTGCTTGAACTCAAGAGTTTGAGACCAGCCTGAGCAAGAGTGAGACCCCATCTCTACTAAAAATAGAATAGTCAGTGTAGGTGCGGGCACCGTTAGTACCAGCTACTAAAGCCCAAGGGCAAGAGGGTCACTTGAGTCCAGGAGTTTGAGCCTGGGGCAACAAAGTGGGACTCTTTCTCAAAAATAAATAAATAAAATAAAAATAAAAAATAAATAAAATAAACAGGAACAAAATTATAATAATTCCAATAAGATCCTATAGGTTCTGCTGATTGTCCCATGGAGTGGTAGGGCTCAATTCATCATTAGTGGAAAATTCTTTTTTCCCCACTTTTTTTCTTTTCTTTTTTTTTTTCTCACACCTGTAATCCCAGGGAGAGAACTTATTTTGAAAGTGTCATCTTAAACTGCAAAGATGTCCATTAAACATCACAATCAAGCATGCCAAAGAAGAAGCCATGTTGTCAAAATGCCCACTTAACCCAAACATCTCAAACCCACCTTCCACCGACCTTATATAACTCCATTTCTTTTTTTTTTTTTTTCGTAGAGACAGTTTCACTTTATTGTCCTTGATAGAGTGCCGTGGCATCACACAGCTCACAGCAACCTCCAACTCCTGGGCCTAGGCGATTCTCCTGCCTCAGCCTCCCAAGTAGCTGGGACTACAGGCACCCGCCACAACGCCCAGCTATTTTTTTGTTGCAGTTGGCCGGGGCTGGGTTTGAACCCGCCACCCTCAGTATATGGGGCCGCACTGAGCCACAGGCGCTACCCATAACTCCGTTTCTTAAAGTTGACCCTCCCCCCCTTTTTTTTTAGAGACAGAGTCTCACTTTGTCACCCTCAGTAGAGTGCTGTGGCGTCACAGCTCACAGCAACCTCCAGCTCTTGGGCTTAGGTGATTCTCTTGCCTCAGCCTCCCGAGTAGCTGGGACTACAGGCGCCCGCCACAAGGCCCGGCTTTTTTTTTGTTGCAGTTTGGCCGGGGCTGGCTTTGAACTCACCACCCTTGGTATATGGGGCTGGCGTCCTACTCACTGAGCCACAGGCACCGCCCTCTTCCCCCCTTTTTTAAATAAGAGAAAGTAGACAGATACTTTTTGGTAAATATTCACTATAGAGACACTGTGTACTCTCTGAGCCCAATATACAGAGAAAAGAGGAAAAAAGCTAGAATTCTGTGCACTGCTACACAGGGGCCTATCACCCTCCAGGTTCCAGCAGAGCGAAGGAAGTAGGTTTTTCTTTTTTTCCACAGAGCTCAGTGCTGTTGATTCTGTACAGTTTTTGTGGAGACAGGAAGGGATGAGTGAATTTGGAACAGAAAGATAGAGATTCTTTTTCCATTGTATTCCAGTCAAGGTATTTCTGCCCCACAGTAAGTAGAGAAAAGAGACCTCATGAAGAGTGCATCTGAGCGCAGAGTTAAAAAACAAAAAGGCTGTAATTTGCAACTGGAGAAAATTTTGGAAAGGTTGGAAACCATCAGTGTTCTGTTAGTCATCTTCTTTATCCTCCTTCATCTTACTTCCTCCTCCTCCTCATCATCATCACTTTCATCCTCATTGCCTTTTTCATCAGTATCTTCCAAACCTTCTTCCTCCATCTCCTCCTCCATCTCCTCCTCTTCATCTTCTCCTCCCCCTTCCTCATCATTCATATCAGGAACCAAGTAGTACTGTAATTGATTTGGCCAAATATCATCTTTGATGACCTCTTTTAATTCATCTGACCTTGCATCACAATGGTCAGAAAACCAGGTAAAGAAGCTCTCTGGTTCCTCATGCTGCCTCTTCCTGCAGGCTTTGGCTGGAACATTTCCTTTCCAGATTTCAGTTTGATTTCTGTGGACTTTGAAGATGGATCACCACGTTTCATTCAGATGAACTTCTTTGGAGAGAACTTTATTTTCAAACTAAGAATTTTCATCAAAATAAAAATCTCTTGTAGGCTGGGCGCAGTGACTCATGCCTAAATCCTAGCCCTCTGGGAGGCCAAGGGCAAATCAGTTAAGCTCAGGAATTCGAGATCAGTCTGAGCAAAGTGAGACCCCATCTCTACTAAAAATAGAAAAATTAGCTAGGCATTGTGATGGGTACCTGTAGTCCTAGCTACTCAGGTAACTGAGGCAGGAGGATCACTTGAGCCCAGGGGTTTGAGGTTGCTGTGAGTTAGGCTGAATCCACGGCACTCTAGTCTGGGGCAACAGAGTGAGACTCTGTCTCAAAAGAAAAAAATCTTTTGAGATTTTTTATGTAGCCACATACACTGAGGCTGGCGGGTTCCAACCTGGCCTGGGCCAGCTAAAGCAAACAGTGACAAGTGCAACAACAACAACAACAGCAACAACATCACAGCTGGGCACTGTGGCGGGCACCTGTAGTCCCAGCTACCTGGGAGGCTGAGGCAAGAGAATTGCTTACGCCCAGGAGTTTGAGGTTGCTGTGAGCTGTGACGAAATGGCACTCTACCCAGGGCAACAGCTTGAGACACTGTCTCCAAACAACAACAACAAAAATAAATAAACCGATTTTCAACCTGATTTAATATCTTCAAATTCTGGCACTTCAACTCTGGTTAAATAATGCAGTACCTGTTTGTCCTTCTCCCCAAGCAGTGTGGATACTTGTGGATGGTTGACAAATGTTTCTATCCTAAAAATTTGGATTTTAGCAATTATTTCAGACCACTTCTGAAAAAATGGTTGGTGGAGTTTGTTATATTTCTGTTCTATTTTCAAAATCTCCTCAGTCTCTTGTTTATTAAGACTGTTTCATTTTCGGTGGTTCCTGTAGCTCAGTGGGTAGGGCACCAGCCACATACACTGAGGCTGGAGGATTCAAATCCGGCCAGGGCCAGCTAAACAACAATGATAACCGCAACAAAAAAATAGCCGGGTGTTGTGGCGGGCACGTGTAGTCTCAGCTTCTTGGGAGGCTGAGGCAAGAGAATTGCTTAAGCCCAAGAGTTTGAGATTGTTGTGAGCTGTGACACCATAGCACCCTACTGAGGGCGACATAGTAAGACTCTGTCTCAAAAAAACAAAGAACAAACGGCTGGGCACCATGGCTCATGCCTGTAATTCTAGCACTCTGGGAAGCTGAGGTGGGTGGATTGCTTGAGCTTACGAGATTGAGACAAGCCTGAGCAAAAGTGAGACCCTGTCTCTACTAAAAATAGAAAAACTGAGGCAAGAGGATTGCTTGAGCCCGAATTGGAGGTTGCTATGAGCTACGATGACATGGCATTCTAGCCAGGGCAACAGCTTGAGACTCTGTCTCAAAAAAAACCAAACAAACTAGATGGGCATCATGGCAGGTGCCTGTAATCCCACCTTCTTGGGAGGTTGAGGAAAGAGAACTGCTTGAGCCCAGGAGTTTGAGGCTGCTGTGAGCTATGATGATGCCAAGGCACTCTACACAGGGCAACATAGGAAGACTGTTTCAAAAAAAAAGAAAAAGGCTGGGCACAGTGGCTCATGGCTGTAATCCTAGAACTCTGGGAGGCCAAGGCGGGTGGATTGCCTTGAGCTCATGGGTTCAAGACCAGCCTGAGCAAGAGTGAGACCCTGCCTCTAAAAATAGCCCGGTGTTGTAGCGGCCACCTGGAGTCCCACCTACTCAGGAGGCTGAGGCAACAGAATTGTTTGAGGTTGCTGTGAGCTATGATGCCATAGCACTCTACTGAGGGTGACAAAGTGAGACTGTCTCAAAAAAAGAAAACCAGAAAATTTATGTGCAAAAACTTTCAAAATGGATGACTTCATGCAAATCATCAAGACTGAATTTCGTAAGGGCCAAGAGATTGAATCATCGTCAGTTCCAGGAATTTCTTAACAGTATTCATGTTGACTATGGCTATATCATTTATTTTTTGGAAGGAAGATGGCTAAGTCGAGGTCATATGTTGAAAGATTTTATGATTTGCAACATGTTATCAAGTCATTTATGGTGTCAAAAACTATATTTGTGCCAGAGCTTGACGATGAAAACTGGCTTACAGATTTAGCATTTTTTGTGGATTTGACTGCTCATTTAAATGAGTTAAACATGTGTCTTCAGTTGAACTAATTTATCAATACAATGTTTCAAACCATAACAGCATTCTAAATGAAAATGAATTTATGGCAAGCTTAAATTAAAGTGAACAATTTTATGCATTTCAGACATGTTGGCTAAACAGTCCTGTGAACAGTGAAAAATATGCAGCCTTGCTTTTTGATTTGACACAAGAATTTGAAAACAAATTTCAAGATTTCCAGGAAAATAATCAATATTTTGGTATTATTTGCAACTCAAATGTATTATCTGCAAATTTCCAAATGGAATGTGTAAAGCTGCAATCTGACATTCAACTTTAAGAAAAACTTGCTCATATCCCTTTACTGGACTTTTATAGATTCTGTCTTCCCAAAGGCAAATATCCCTTGCTTCACAATCACACCTTATTCACGTCATTGCTTTTTGCAGCACCTACATTTGCAGGCAACTGTTTTCAAGAATGAAGCACATTAAGAGTAAAATTAGAACCAGAATATCTGATGAGCACCTCGAGAACTGAGAGTTGCAACCACTTCCATCAAACCAGATACTGATGGAAATTTCACAAATACAGTGTCAAATATCTACTAATGTTCCCCACTATTCTTTTACTTCCATAATAAAAATATCAGAAAAGACATTTTATTACTTGGATAACGTACATTTTCTATATTTAACGTTCACAAACTTGGGACCTGCTTGATGATTTTAAAAGACTCGCTAAATAGGCCACTGCATAATTACGATTATTATGTGAGTATTTTTTTGCTTATCTGTGGGTGTGGATATTAAGTTTATACATGGACTTTTTTTTTTCCTCATTGGCTTTCATTAGTGTTTGTGTATTTAATGTGTGCTCCAAGACAATTCTTCAAAGGTGGCCCAGAGAAGCCAAAAGTTTGGATAATAGGTGTGTTCATGTGTCCAATCATGTAAACTCCAGCCCTTTGCTAGTTCACTCTTAGGAGTAAAGATAATAGTTAAGACATGGATTTAACTGTTGTCTCCACTACTTAGTAGTGGCCTAGAACAGGTCGTTTATATCTCTGAATTTGTTTTTTTCATCTGAAAATATCTTACCCTATAGAATAAAGTTCCATTATGTGGTGTTTTGGAGGTGTTGTGATACATGCAGAACTTTTACATAACAGCAGATAGAACCATTGCTCACTTTTCTTTCTAGACTATTTAGAGGCTTGCCATGGAGTTAGAAGGATTGTTTGAAGAATTTGATAAGTTATCTACATTCATAGCGGTCTCTATTTTATTATCCTCATTCTAGAATTCATTTGTTGCTAAGAATCTCCACTACTTTGTTTATTGTCCTGACATAATCTATTGCATATGATTCTTATTGTAAATTGCCTTCCATTCTTTTGGGGGAAGATACTGTTGTAGTACTTTTACTCTATCCAAAGTACATATTTATGTAATGACCCTTAAATGGTGTACAGTTTAAATTTACCACCTTGATGTTTGATTCTTTTGGCTTGTGATTGTTATGTCTCTTAGTAAATTAGAGGTGCCATGAAGTAATTTACAAGCAGTTGTAATTTATGCAATAACATTTTGTTGATTTTATGTTGGGCATTACTTTTCAAAGCAGAAGTAGAGATGGGGAGCATGTAAAACTTTTGTAGATTATTACTTAGAATTTAGGCAACCTTTTTCATAAAAGATTGGGAAAGAGTAATTTGTTCACTGTTGGGCCATCGTATTCTCTTCTTTGCTGAATCCCCTCTATCTCCTCTATCTTATCTTCCTTTTAGACTAATGGCAATTCCAATGGCCTTGTACCAATGCTGAGAGTATATAACAACACAGCTCGATATGTGGATCAAGGTGGAAACAAGGTATGCTCTGTTACTTGAAAGTATTGGAAATCCAAATTCAAAATCTTTAGCCATATATACTTACAATAAAATTATTCAGTTATGTTTAGTTTCTAACTACTATCCTTGTTTTAAAAAAGTACTTTTCAAGTAAGTTTGAGAGGTATGAGTTATTTTATGGTACACATGCTGGGAGTGGTGGCTCATGCCTGTAATAGAGGCTACTCAGGGAGGTGGGAGGATTATTTGAGGCCGGGACTTCAAGACCAGGCTGGGCAACATAATGAGACCCCCATCTTTAAAACAAATGAAATAAAAAAGATAGTTGGGACACTGAGGCAGGAGGATCACTTGAGTCCACGAGATCAAGGCTGCAGTGATCTCTGCACTCTAGCCTGTGTGACAGAGCTAGACCTTATCTCAGAAATAACAAAAAATTATACATGTCTTAAGTGTACAGTTTGATGAGTTTTGTTAAATGGACACACTTGTGTAATCACCGCTCCAATAAAGGTACAGAACATTTTCATTATTCCAAAATGTTTCCTCATGCCCCTTTGCATTCAGTCACTCCTGTCACTTCCACCCACACATACTTTATCCTTGGCTTAACGCAGACACTGATCTAGGCAGCTTTTTTATGTGTTAGTTTATTTGTAAAGGTTTTCTCCTGACTCATATTCATACCTAACCTTGAAATGGGGTTGTAATATATGCTCTAGGATGTTCTTTTGAAAAAGAAAAGCAAACACAAAACCCCAAAACAGAACAATAAAACCCTTCCTAATTGATAGAATAGTAAAATTGAGAGAATTGGGTTGTTGGGAGAATTGATTTGTTTACTCAGTATTATCAACAGGGAAGTTTGCAATTAGAGTCTGCCTCTTAAGACTCTGTAAGCATACCAGTCACCTGCTAGTTTGTAAATTTCTCTCTGGTAATCTTTGGGGACATTGGTAAGATAGATCACCTTTTTGACCTTTAATAAGTGCACAGTTTGTATAGTCAAAGTTAAAAAAACTTTCTTTGGGTTTCACATACATGTCAATTGTAAAGTGAGCTGGCCTATCACTGAAGGAGGTTCCATCTGTAGTTCACTGTTACTTTGGGCAAGTTACTTTATTTTTCTTCTTACATGTTTTTTAAATAGCTCTGTTGCTCCTTTTTTACTCATAGAATTATAAGAAAAATATTGCTACTTTACATTTTTATGGTACTTTGGTCTATATTCTTTCATTTGATTCATTAATTGTCTTGAAGATCAAAATAGATATTATAAAAGTACTTTAGAAAATATGTAGTTTTTTTGTTTCATTTTGATTCTGAAAAGAATGGTGATTTATTTGCCATTAGCGTCCTGGGGCCTTTGCTATCTACTTGGAGCCTTGGCATGCAGACATCTTTGAGTTTCTTGATTTAAAGAAGAACACAGGAAAGGAAGAACAGCGTGCCAGGGACCTTTTCTTTGCCCTTTGGATTCCAGATCTCTTCATGAAACGAGTGGAGACTAATCAGGTGAAAGATATATACCTGTTGGTAATTGTGATTCATTTTGAGCTTTCTCTTCATCGGTCATGTTAAGTCATACTTATGAAGAGCCCGCCTATGTCTGATGCCACAGAAGGCCTTCTGAACAAGTTAGGTGACATCATGCCTACCCGTTTCCCCGAAAATAAGACATCCTCCGAAAATAAGACCTACTTATAGGAATGATAAGACGTCCCCTGAAGATAAGACCTAGCGCATATTTGGGAGCACACCTTAAAAATAAGACACTGTTTTATTTTCGGGGAAACGGTATCATCTAATACAGGGGTCCTCAAACTGCAGCCCGTGCACCACATGAGGCGGTATGATTGTAGTTGTTCCCGTTTTGTTTTTTTATTTCAAAATAAGATATGTGCAGTGTGCATAGGAATTTGTTCATAGTTTTTTTTTTTACACTATAGTCCGGCCCTCCAGTGGTCTGAGGGACAGTGAATTGACCCCCTGTTTAAAAAGTTTGAGGACGCCTGATCTAATATTTCTGTTCTCTGAAATAGATGCTATCTGACCAAAATGTTTAAAAGGCCATGTATAAACAGGAAGAACGTGATGTTTGGACCTGAATTTAAAATGATTATTTCCACAGAAAATTTCTGAAAGAGTCTATGAAAGCCACTTTATCTTTGCAGTGTTTCTAATGAATTATGGTTATTTGAAGCTTCTCTCTTTTCCCTTCCCTCCATTTCCTCTCCCACTTTCCCATTACCCTTTCCCTTTTTTCTTTCAGACATAGTTGTTAGGATTTGATATTTGAAGTTTCTTATGAGGTACTGTCCTTCCCTTTTTAGGACTGGTCTTTAATGTGTCCAAATGAGTGTCCTGGTCTGGATGAGGTTTGGGGAGAGGAATTTGAGAAGCTATATGAAAGGTATGGGGAAAATATGAAAATAATAATGTTTTAATCATGGTTTTCCTTATTTTGGGGGGGCAGATATCAAAAATATTTAAGTCATTAGCCCATTAATAGGAATCTTACAGAAGTATCTAGGCGAGAAAGTGATTAATAATTTAATTTTGGGCCTGTGTGGTGGCTCAAGCCTGTAATCCTAGCACTCTGGGAGGCCAAGGTGGGGAGGATTGCTTGAGGTCAGGAGTTCGAGACCAGCCTGAGCAAGAGCAAGAGCAATACCACCGTCTCTATAAAAAATAGAAAAATTAGCCAGACAGGGTGGTACCTACCTTTATTCTTAGTTACTTGGGAAACTGAAGGAGGAGGATTGCTTGAACCCAGGAGTTTGAGATTGCTGTGAGCTAGGCAGATGCCACAGCGCTCTAGCTTGGGCAACAGAGTGAGAGTCTGTCTTAAATTTAAAAAAAAACAAAATTAATTTTGGTCAGATTTGCTTCCTGGCTCTTCAAAATTTGTTTCTGTCTTCTTTCTTGGCATATAAGTATATGGATTTTTAAATTCTCATAAAAATTAAGTTAAAGACTAGCAGGGTTATTATTTTGCTCTGTTATGCAGAACTTTCTTTTTTTAGACAAAATCTCACTATGTTGCCCTTGGTGGAGTGCTGTGGCTCATAGTAACCTCAAACTCTTGGGTTTAAGTGATTCTCTTGCCTCAGCCTCCGAAGTAGCTGGGACTATAGGCGCCCACCACAATGCCTGGCTATTTTTTTGTTTGTTTGTTTTTGTTGTTGTTTCGCAGGCCCAGGCTAGGTTTGAACCCACCAGCCCTGGTGCATGTAGCTGGCGCTCTAACCACTGAGCTATGGGTGCCAAGTACTTTTGATAAAATAAGTTATGCTTTATATTGCATATGGGAATCACATGTGACTAGGACACACATGTTAATAGGTCATTAAAATTAGCACAGTATTAAGAGATTTGACTAGTTTTGTTCCTTTTAATTATAAAAGATAGTATTGATTTGGTGGGATTGGGATCATTTGTAGGCTGCCTAATTTTGTTCCCTGGTTGTACCCAGAGTAAAATAAATATATTCCTTTTTTCCCCCTAAGCAGAACTTGGTAAAAATTTAAGTTTTCATAACTTTATATTTTAGTGTCTTCAAGTCGTCTGTAATATTTTCTTAGGGAATAAATATTAAAATATACTAGCTTTGCCTTTCAGTTATGAGAAACAGGGTCATGTCCGCAAAGTTGTAAAAGCTCAGCAGCTTTGGTATGCCATCATAGAGTCTCAGACAGAGACAGGAACCCCATATATGCTGTACAAAGATTCTTGTAATCGGAAGAGCAACCAGCAGAACCTGGGAACCATCAAATGCAGCAACCTGTGCACAGAAATAGTAGAATATACCAGCAAAGATGAGGTAGGTAGAAAAAACTTCTGCCTACTAAGAGAAAGTATTCAGGCAGTTATTGTTTGTAAATCTCTCGCTTGATTTCACTTGAGATGGGTGAAGGAAATTTTCCTAGGTTGTTGTTAGCAGAGGAGCACTAAAATAGATTATAAAGGAAAAAGTGTGATCTGCGTCCATAAATGTTTTTAGTCTAAGTCATGTAGAAAAGACTGTTAGTTTTTCCTTATACACATGTAATTGTAGTAATTTTACTTGAGAAAAATAGCAATGTACAGTAAGGATGGTTTAGGACAAATACAAAACTGTATTAGGATATTCATGTAGTTTAAAGTATATAAGCAGGTAGAAAGTTCTTTCAGTGAATGGTGAGACAAAATTCTAATTTCAAATCTATATGGAGATTTCACAGAAGAGTCAAAGCTAGAAATGGGACATGAATTTGACTTAAAACAAAAACATTGCCAGGAAAGCTTTCCATTTGGGAAGAACAATCTGTATGATAGATTAGAGACAGGGCTAGATTTTGTGCATAGTGTCAAGTCAGTTTGTCTTGATGGAGCAAATAGAATTGAGGCTTGATACATGGAGAGATGGCAATGGCTGGGGGAAGGGAGCTAGGAGGTAGAAACTGACCTGTCAACAGAGGTAGGAAGCCTCATAGGTTTCTGACAGGAAAATAGCATCAAAATACGAGGATAAAAAGGATGGTTCTTGCTTCTGATTATGGAGTGTCTTGATATGAGAAGAGGTTAGAGGTTAGCCTAAGGAGGTTGTTGTAGTAGATGGATGGCAAGCTGCTTGGATACTGGATGTAAACTATGGAAATAAGGAGGAAGGAGCAGATCACCAATTCTAGGACCTAAAAACCAAAGAATAACAAGCAATCAAATGAAAAGTCAGGAAGTAAGTTATGCAGACTGCCACAGTTATGGTTTAAATCAAAAGTATTGGGCACTAGATATGTAAAATACTATACTGCGTGCCCTGGGAATGTAAATGAATATGGCTTAGTCACTGTCCTCTGGAAACTTCTAATTAGTTGGAAGAAATTTATATATATTCAAGTTACTATTCGTGCAAGATTCATTATATTTTAAAAATTAGAGTGACCATTTAAAACAAAGAGTATGTCATTTGCGCAAAACTACTCTTAGGCTTCCTAACCTATGCAGAGTTATTTTTTTTAAATGAGATATAATTCACATGTCATAATGTTTACCCATTTAATGTGTAAAATTTAGTGTTTTTTTTGTATATTCACAAGTCTGTGCAGCATTACCACTAATTCTAGTACATTTTCATCACGCTAAGTGATGAAACCCTGTACTCATGAGTAGTCATTCCCTATTCCTCTCTTCCCCTACCTTTTGACAACCATTAATCTATTTTCTGTCTCCGGATTTGTAGATATGTGTATATTCTATAAGAATGGAATCATACAACGTGTAGCCTTTTGTGTTAGGCTTCTTTCTTTCTTTCTTTCTTTTTGAGGCAGAATCTCACTATGTCACACTCGGTAGACTGCCGTGGTGTCACAGCAACCTCAAACTTTTAGGCTTAAGTGATTCTCTTGCCTCAGCCTCCCAAGTAGCTGGGACTACAGGCGCCCACTACAACAACGCCTGGCTATTTTTTGGTGGTTGTTATAGTTGTCATTGTTGTTTGGCAGGCCCCAGCCAGGTTTGAACCCAGCAGTCCCCGTGTATGTGGCCGGCACCCTAGCCGCTGAGCTACAGGTGCTGTGCCTTTTAGGCTTCTTTCACTGAGCATGTTCATAAGGCTTATCTGTATTGTATCAGTAATAATTTTCCTTTCCTTCCAGAGTTCTTACAGTGCCCTACGTGGTCCTATTTAACTAGATCTCTTTACTTAGTTTGCTTTCACTTTCCCCTTTGTTCACTGTGCTCCAGCCTCACTGATTTCCTTGCCATTTCTCAAACATATCAAGCATGTTCCTGCCTCAGGATTTTTGCTCTTTGTTTTACCTGGCATGTTAAAATGCTTCTCTTCTCCCTGCCCCAAGATAGCCGCTTGGCTTGCTTTCTAACCCGTTTAGTTATTTGTTCATATTTCACATTCTTGGTAAGACCTTTCTTGACAACTCTATTTAAGAATAACGCCTTCTCTATCCTTATCCCCAGTACTCTCAGCCTTTCCCTGCTTGGTTTTCTCCCTAGCATTCATTTATCAGACTATTGTGATCCAAGTTATATTTTTAAAATGGGTATTTGGCAACGTGTAGAATGGAGTAGACATGAGGGCCTGAGGGAATTCTGTCAGGAAACTATTTCAGTAGTCCAGGTGAGAGAAGTTGAGACTGGACTTGGATACTTATAATTAAAATGGAAAAGGGGTATTAATTAAATCAACATTATTAAATACTTATATATGTCAGATAGCGTGTGTGCTAAAAATATAAGGATAAATAAGATATGATCTCTGCCTAAAGAGGCTTATTACTTGGAGCAATGTAGTAGGGGAATTGCCTGAAGAGCTATTTCAAAATCTATAAATTTGGATCCTCTGTTGCTAAGGGCTTTTCAGAATATCAGTAGATACTCTGGGGATATCTACTGATATTTTTTGTTATTCTGGGGATATCTACTGATACTCTGACAAGGGGAGGTAGATGTGTGGTTTGAGAAAATTGCAGTGATGGAAATGTTCTGTATCTGTGGCTAGTTCCTTTTTATGTCAGATCTAATATATTGATATCATAACAAAGTTAGAGGGAGCATAACTTACATGTAAGCATGAAAATCCAGATATCACTCTTAAGAGCTATAATAGGATCTCTGGTTGTTATTAAGCACTTGAAATATGACTGGTACAATTGAGGGACTGGTTTTTAAATTTTACTTTTAAATGAATACATGTAGCTAGTGGATGCCATATTGGACAGTACATATCTGAATAATGGGATAGATATACATAAAAAATTACTTATAGCAGAGTGTGATGTAAGTCTGGTAATAGAGCTATGGAACAGAGGGTTCTCTCTCCATCTTAACCTATTTCACTGATACGTGTTACAACTTATACAAGTGACTAGGTATTGAAGAGATAGAACCTGTAGGATTTAGAAATGTTTGATGAATGATGAAGAGGGAGAAGTCAATAATAAAAATTAAAGATTTTAATGTCTAAGGGTGTTAGAAGCTTACCTGGTAGTATCATTGACATGGGGGAAAGGAGTCAAAATTGTGTGATTCTTGACCTTTTCCTTTGCATTCCAGGTTGCTGTCTGTAACCTGGCTTCCCTGGCCCTGAATATGTATGTCACATCAGAGCATACATATGACTTTAAGAAGTTGGCTGAAGTCACTAAAGTCATTGTCCGAAACTTGAATAAAATTATTGATATAAACTACTACCCTGTTCCAGAGGTATGAATAGATATTTCTCTGCTTATTGGTAATAGTTGAAATCCCAGATGGAGGAGTTTATCATGGTTTGCCATTATTTAAAAGGCTGTCATTGTAATGCTATGAGAAGATTTGAGATAAAGAGAATAATTTGTGCCATTTGATGCACAACGTTGCTTTTTCTGTTCAGTAACGTTTTTTTTTCCTTCTCTTAACTCCGTTGGCACAAAGGCATGCTTATCAAATAAACGCCATCGCCCCATTGGGATTGGGGTACAAGGTCTGGCAGATGCTTTTATCCTGATGAGATATCCTTTTGAGAGTGCAGAGGCACAATTATTGAATAAGCAAATCTTTGAAACTATTTATTATGGAGCCCTGGAAGCCAGCTGTGACCTGGCCAAGGAGCATGGCCCCTATGAAACCTATGAGGGCTCTCCAGTAAGCAAAGGAGTAAGTATGTGAATTAAATTTCTTTTTGTCTCTGAGTACCTATAGTTGGCTGAGTGGTAGCTCCCCACCAAAGGATATGTACACATCCTAATCCCTAAACCTATTATCTTATTTGGTTCAAAAAAGGGTCTTTGCATATGAAATTAAGAATCTCTGGATAAGGAAATTTTCTGGATTATCCAATGACAGTTGTCCTACAAAAGACAGAAGAAGGGGAAGCAACATGACCACAGAGGCAGAAATTGGAACGATACAGCTACAAGCCCAGGAGTGCTGACAGCCATTAAAAGCTGTAAGAAGGAAGGAACAGAATCTCTTCTCCTGCCTCTGAAGGGAGAGTGGCCCTTTCAACATGTTGATTTTGGGCTCCAGAGCTATGAGAGAATAAATTTTTATTATTTTAAGCTACCAAGTTTTTGGTAATTTGTTACAGCATCCATAGGAAACTTTGGTACCCTTTGTCCTTTGGAGTAAAAAGGACACTCAATTTTAATCTCTTTTATTTAGCACTAGTCATCTCTGCATGTGTTAAGTTTTCTCTTGCTAAATTTAGTGGATTAAAATAATACATATTAATTATGTCACTGTTTCCACATGTCAGGAGTCCAGGCTTGCTTTAGTGGGACCCTCTTCCCTGAGTCTGGTAAAAGAGACCTTGTTTAAGGTGTTGGTGGAGTCTGTGGTCTCCTCTAAGGCACCGTGTCCTCTTCCAACCTCACCTGGTTGTTGGCAGGATTTATTTGTATGGAGTTTTAAAACTCAAGATATCTTGCATCTTTAAGGCCAGTGGAAGAGGCATGTCATTTTAAAAAGGACATAGTTCAAATATCTCTTTTGAGAACTTTTCATCAGTAAGTCAGGTCCACCTAGCATAATCTTCCTTTCGTTCAACTTAAAATGAACAGATTTGCAGCCTTAATTACATCGGCAGAAACTCTCCACTTTTACCGTAATTGGGGGAATGGTATCCTTCATATTCCCAGGTCCTGTCCCTACTCAGGTGGAGATTATAAATGATCATACATCAAGGGGTGGGAATTTGGGAAGCCGTCTTAGAATTTTGCCTTCCACCCTGCCTTTATTTTCAGTAGTATGATTCTTTTCCACATAAGATGTTAATTTTAGTTCTAATATTTCTGCTGATATTTAGGAAATTTAACATGGTTGTTTGAAAGGTGTTTTTAGCTAAGTAAACAAATCAAGGAACAGATCAAGGCAAGAAACACACTGTTAGAGTAACATTTTTATTGTAAAAAAAAAAAATGCTTCTTGGCAACATGTTTTCGTGAATGTTAGGATTTTTTGGTTTGTAGATGTGATGTGGGTTAACCAGTTAGACTGCTTTTGGTCAGTATGACTACATGGAAGTGTCTAAGAAAATCTCTGGACCTGTAGAGATCAACTAGAAGACAGCATTTGTTGGGAGGTGGGGATGTGGCAATTTGTCATTTGTTTGGTTTTTGTCATGGTTTTAAATTGCTGTAGATGTATCATAAATTTGGGTTGTTTATTCCCTAGATTCTTCAGTATGATATGTGGAACATTACTCCCACAGACCTATGGGACTGGAACCTTCTCAAAGAGAAGATTGCAAAGTAAGTAGAAAGAGATGTAAAGTGTTGTATGTATATATTGGAAGGCAGGAGGGTTTGGGTTCTTTTGGCTCTTAATCAGTTACATATGTCATTTTAACTTTTTAAGCTCATTTTTAAAATCCTTTTCTATATAGAGCTATGGTGGCCTATTTCGCAGACCTATTTTTGGAAAAATACTTTATAAGATAATATATATGTATAGTAACCTGCAGGTGGCTTTGCACAATGAAAACATTTCAATATGTGGTAGGAATTATTATTATTAGTTGACTAATAATTTATTTTAGGGACTTAACCACACCTAGATTTGGTAATTTTTTATTTCATTAAGCCTTCAATTTCTCAAATATGCTTGCCCTTTAAATGTTTTTCACTCTTATTTATTACTTAGCCACATTGGGCATATGAATGACTTTTGTTTGAATTGTTTGTCATAGAAATAAGTTAGGGATTTTTGGAAAAGCTTTTGGAGGGTTATGTGTTAAATTATGTGAAAGAAAAATTTAAAAATTGAGTCTATAGCCCTTTTAAACTAATAATCATAAGAGATTTGAGTGCAGGCAGAATGTCTGGCTGAGTAAATAACAAAACAACTAGTTTTCATTTTCTGTCACGATAAGTTTATCATCTTTGGCTTAATACAAATGAAAAATGCTTAATATTTAAGAAGGAACTAGTAGCAGTAAAATGCTCTTTGAAATATTTATTTGCCTTAAAATTGTGTTTTTACTCAAATAATATATGTTAGAAAATTTAGAAAAACACATGTGTAGAAAGGGAGAAAAATGAAAATTATCCTAAAATCATCTCCCCCAGAAAGCTAAGCTCAAGCAATCCACCCATCTTGGCCTTCCAGAATGTTAGGATTATAGGCCTGAGCCACCAAGCCCTGCCTATAGTTGGTATTTCTTAGGCTGAGCTTTGAAGGATGATTGGGGCAGGGTGGGTGGTGGGGAGGGCGCAGCTTGAAGATTTCTCAGTGTGCTGGTATTTTCTCTTGTTAGAAAATTTCTCTTTTTGGTGAATAGGGTCAAAAGATGTTAACCTTCTAGGAACATTGAATAGACAATGAAACATACAATTGAATGTATCAACATTCAATACAACATTGAATATACAATTGAACATACAGTTGAAGATGTAATAGGTAGGATTCATTTAGGAATATATTTTGAGCATAATTTTTCGCTATTAAAAAGATAATAGAGAATTGTGGGTGATATATGTCTTGTTCTGACCACTTTCACATCATTGTTTCCTAAAGGGGACTAGCGCAGTAGATAATATAGGCCCTTAGAAAAGAGTGACGGTTGGATACAGGTAAGAGCTCTTCTAATAGCTTCCTTGGGCAAGATACTGTATCAAGTGCTGTGATTCCTGAATGCCAGAGCACAAGGTGTGGTACAGATTGCCAACAGTAAAAATCATCCTAATTCTGTTTAGGATGATTAGGAGCCAGGCATTTAAGAGAGGAGTGAGCTAAAGCATTAATACTGTGATGTTGCATCCCTGTAGGAGTTTAATTCAAAAGATAGCATGTGAGTTAAATGCACATATGATGTTTATAGCATCTGTATTTACTACAGTGACTTAAAGTAGCTGCCTTCCTGGCAGATTGTAGATTTAGGATTAGCAGCTAATAATCTCCTTTTCTTTAGGTATGGTATAAGAAACAGTTTACTTATTGCCCCAATGCCTACTGCTTCAACCGCTCAGATCCTGGGGAATAATGAGTCCATTGAACCTTATACCAGCAACATCTATACTCGCAGAGTCTTGTCAGGAGAGTTTCAGGTGAGCAGTTCAGAACCAGACCTACAGAGAGATCATTCAAAATCTTGATGTTGAGATTAGCTCAGTAGTATTTAGTATGTTCCTTTAGTTTTGGGGGCAAAGCTTTGATAAAGAGAGTTATCTTCATGTCTAATATTATTCTGTGTTAACTTTAGCACATAATAGGCATTTAGTAAATATCTGTTGAAACAATGGATGATGGGGTTGAGTATGAATGTAACTTGGTATTAGAGTTCAAGCGAGGTTTAACCATTATATAATCATAGTGATATATGCTACAACCTCAGGTGCTTATGCTGGTATACTCAAAATATTTATAGCAGTATTATTTAAGAGTGATTCTTGGACTTGATTACCAGTTAGAATTTCTGGTGGGCAGAACCAGGGTTTTTGGGTTTTTTTTTTCTTTTTTTTTGTAGAGACAGAGTCTCACTATACCGCCCTCGGGTAGAGTGCCGTGGTGTCACACGGCTCACAGCAACTTCTAACTCTTGGGCTTACGCTATTCTCTTGCCTCAGCCTCCCGAGCAGCTGGGACTACAGGCGCGTGCCACAACGCCCGGCTATTTTTCTGTTGCAGTTTGGCCAGGGCTGGGTCCGAACCCGCTACCCTCGGCATATGGGGCCGGCGCCCTACTCACTGAGCCACAGGCGCCGCCCTTGTTTTGTTTTTTTAAGGTAATTCTTAATATGCAGCTAAGGTGGAGAACCTCTAATTTAAAAGATTTTCATTTATGAATTTCCAGGTATCTTGAATAAATTTCAATTTCTGTAAATTTTCCCAGCTTAGGCAATGTTCATTCTTTTCACTTTTGCAAATGCTATATATTATGTTTCTCTTTTTCTTACATTAAAATAATTATTTCAAAAAAAATAATTAGTTCAGATTTCTTGGGAAATAAATTTTTGTAGGTCAGTTGAGATGTAATTGACAAATAAAGTCGTGTTTATATCCAAGATGTACAATGTAATAATTTAATATACATATATTACAATATATTGTTTCTTGAATAATATATCAAGATCTTAAAGGAATATAACTTTTATGTGGTGGACTAGGTGTCTCATAAAAAGTTTCATAAAAAGTAGAATTTACCCAGCAATCTGATGTTAAATAAATTCTTCAGTGATCTTATTTAAGTGTCAGACCTGTGATCTTGTGTAGGCCCTATCATTCATTTCTTCACGTTTTTCTACTTTTTAATTCAGATTGTAAATCCTCACTTGCTGAAAGATCTTACTGAGCGGGGCTTATGGAATGAAAAGATGAAAAACCAGATTATTGCATGCAATGGCTCTATCCAGGTATGGAATGCAAGTGAAGTGTGTACTTTAGGAGCTGTGTTGGATTTTGTGTTGTCTCCTTACTTATCCCAGACAATGGAGAGAATAGTTTTTCAATGTGTTCCTGTAGCCTTTACTTGGTAGCTCTGTTCATGTCTGCATTGTTCTACTAGTATTACACACATCTTTGCATAGCCCTTTTCCTATTTTTGTTTGTGTAAAAATATTAAAATAGTAGTTCCCAGCTTTATCAGTTGGGGAGCTTTTCAAATTCTTAAGTTTAGGTTGTACCATCTGTCAATTAAATAAAAATGTTTGAGAGTGGTAGCAGACATCAGTATTTTTGAAGATTCCTTATTACAAAGTATATCAAAATTTGGGACCACTGATACAAAGTCTGAAATTAGAAAGTCAGACTTAATTAAAAAGCATGGTAGAGATTAAGGGTTGATAGTCCAAAAGACAGAGTAACAAATAGTGTTTAATAATAAAATATTTGCAAATGAGGATCAAGAAGCATTTATTTGTAGATAGAGGCCTGGCCCTAAACATTGGTCTACTTTGGCAGCACAGGTAAAATCTTATAACATTTCTATATTTGAGACAGAAACTGTAGCATTAGCTAGTCTGTGTGTTTTAATGTAAGTTAACCCTAGACCCAAGAAAACCTGATTTCTTTGCACTTCAAGTGGTGTTTGTGGAGTTTCAGCTTCGTTAAAGGCTTTTATCTCCTTGCTTCCTTTGATCGCATCCCTGTGAGTTACAGCCATGATGATATGTTTTCTGTAATTCAAAGGTCATTTATTGCTGCCTTTTCTTCCTTTTTTTGTTTAGTAATTTATTTTTATTTATTTATTTTTTAAGACAGAGTCTCACTTTGTAACCCTGGGTAGAGTGCTGTGGCATCATAGCTCATAGCAACCTCAAACTCTTGGGCTCAAGAGATTCTCATGCCGGGCGGCGCCTGTGGCTCAAGGAGTAGGGCGCCGGTCCCATATGCTGGAGGTGGCGGGTTCAAACCTAGCCTTGGCCAAAAAAAAAAAAAAAAAAAGAGATTCTCATGCCTCAGCCTCCCAAGTAGCTAGGCACACAGTCACCCACCACAATGCCCAGCTATTTTTAGTGACAGGTTTTCACTCTTGCTTAGGCTGGTCTCAAAATCCTGAGCTTAAGCAATCCACCTGCCTCAGTCTCCCAGAGTGTTAGGACTATAGGTGTGAGTCATGACGCCCAGGTCTTTTTTCCCCCTTTTTAAAAGTGCATCTAGAACGATGAATATTTTGGCCGTAAATCAATTAAAAATGGATGCTTAAGTCACTATCACCAGATTAATATTTGGTGATTAGATGGGGTTTGTTCTTTCTAAGCCAGAGGTGAGCAGTCTCAGCAAACTTGACAAGGATCATATATGATACTGAATGATAGGGTCAGATCTAATAGGAAGTAGAACCAAGGTCAGATCCTTCCGTCATTATTCTGTAATCATACTATTTTCTTTAAATGGAGTTGAATAAACATTTGGTTTCCCTTTTTTAGAACATACCTGAAATTCCTGATGACCTGAAGCAGCTTTATAAAACTGTATGGGAAATCTCTCAGAAAACTGTCCTCACGATGGCAGCTGAGAGAGGTGCTTTCATTGATCAAAGCCAGTCTTTGAACATCCATATTGCTGAGCCTAACTATGGCAAACTGACTAGTATGCACTTCTATGGCTGGAAGCAGGTTGGTAGAGAAAACCAAGAAGGACTTAATTATATACGCTTGGGATATTTTGGAACTGGAACAGTTTCATGTCTGTCTGCCTATTAAAAATTGCCACCTAGAAGTTTTTAAGTTCAAATCTAGTATGTTAAAACAAACCCATTGTTTTTCTACCAGATCAAGCACTTGCTTTGGATTTTCTGGTTTCTGTATTATTTCATTCTTAGGTTTGAAAATTTGAAGTTACCTGTGATCCTTTCCTTCCTTTACTCTCCCTGTAATTACTCACCACGGTGCATTGTTGGTTCCTTCATACTTTTTCTTGAATGTTTTCCTTCCTATTCCGTCATAATTCTTAACTACTTTGCTTCTAATATCTCTGTTCCATCTTGTGTGCTATCAATATCCCCTAAAATAAAATTTTGCACATGTCAGTCCACTATTAAAAACATCCATTGTTTCTTCACTTTATCTTTAGTGTAAAAACCAAATTAGTTGACTAGTCATTGCCATCTGTAAAGGCCTGTGATTCTAGAATGTGATGCATATTTATATAAGATTGTAATTTATAATTTTTTAATTTAACATTTATTGAACATCTAGTGTGCTAGGACTGAGGATACTAAATATAGATGGTGATCTGTATCCTTGAAATGGTAATAGACTGTTATATAGAGACACAGTTTAGCCCTTTAAATAGTTATAAATTAAGACAGATTTGTCTTAGGTAAATTTGGAAGTCATACATGTAAAAGTAAAAATGAAAGAATAAAAATATTTGACATTTCCAAAGAGATTAAGCCTGTTCTAGGAGTGAAAGGAACAGGGTATATATGAGGGCTTTCTGGAAGGTATCCAGACATTTTTAATACTAGTTTTCATATTCCATGACTGGATACTTTCTGGACAGCCCTTCCAGTCTGAGTCTCAAAGTATTTCTGAGAGTATTTCTAGAGGAGATAGAATTTCAAGTTTAGAAAAAGAGTTTGACTTGGCTTATGGGAATGTATTTCAAAACATTGGTCTTCAATGTCTAGTATTTTCACAAAAGTTCTTCCTAATAGTTATATTTACTTGCTTTGTAGGGTTTGAAGACTGGGATGTATTATTTAAGGACAAGACCAGCAGCTA
Organism: Nycticebus coucang; assembly: GCF_027406575.1. Classification (NCBI taxonomy): domain Eukaryota; kingdom Metazoa; phylum Chordata; class Mammalia; order Primates; family Lorisidae; genus Nycticebus; species Nycticebus coucang. The sequence continues at coordinate 64,262,785 of NC_069793.1, read as the reverse complement.
ATCCGATCCAGTTCACTTTAAATAAGGAGAAGCTGAAAGATAAGGAAAAGTTATCAAAAGAGGAAGAAGAAAAGGAGAGGAACACAGCAGCCATGGTGTGCTCTTTAGAGAATAGAGATGAGTGTCTAATGTGTGGATCCTGAGGAGAGGCTTAGAAGGAACCAGCATGTCTTCAATAGCCAGACCACTTCTTAAGCATAAATAGGCAATAATGGGTTTGCTTGAGGTGGTAGGGCTTTGCTGGGCCTTACTGCAGCAAAAGAAATAATTGATTTAAAGTATTGTTTTTCTATAGTGAATGATTTTTTTTTAATTAGAATAGGTATTTTTTTTTTTTTTGGCATAAAAAAACATTCATCTTCCACCCATTAGAAATGAAGTAAAATTTCATCACTTTAGCCCCACTTTTTTTTTTTTTTTTAGGTATAGCAGCAATTTATTTTTGATGTACACATTTTAGAGCATAATGTTCTATATGTTCTAGAAAAGTACATAATGAGAAAAATAATTCCTATAATATTCACCTCTGAGCTAACACATCTTTAGATCAAATCCAATATCCATTTTATATCAAAGTGCAGCTGTGGGTATGTGTTCTCAACCGTGGGGTCTCAGAAAGCAGTTTTAAAGTGGTAAGATGATTGCATGTGCTTGAATAGGAAGACTCATTTTCCTGAAAATGTGAGCTCTTTCCATGTTTATTAACTTTACATCAGCCAAATGAAAATGCTGATGTAAAAAAAAAAAATTGAAAAAGTTTTCAATTTTTGACTTGCATATGAATGTTCATAATGGTGGGAATAAAGACTTGCTCGTTTAGATATCAAAAAGTGCTATTAATTTTCACAAATTGTGTATCAATGTTTGAAAAGACACATGAATGAATGGAACAAAATATAAAATCCAGATAAAGCCAAATATATAGAAGAATTTAGAACTTCATAATGGTGACATTTTATATTCTTCTTATTATTATCATTATCATTATTTTGTCTATTTTTTTAATGTTAAATCATAGCTATGTACATTAGTGCAATCAAGGGGTACAATTCATACACAATCTGAAATAATCTCATCAAACTGTTTAACATAGCCTTCATGGCATTTTCTTAGTTATTGTATGTAGACATTTGTATTCTGCTTTTAGTAAGTTTCGCCTGTACCTATTCTAAGATGCACCGTAGGTGTGGCTCCACCTACTACCTTCCCTCCACCCTAACCTCCCCCCTCCCTTCCCCTCCTTTGGCCCTTCCCCATATTTTTGTGCTATAGTTGCGTTACAGCCTTCATGTGATACTTTTTCTTCCATTCTTGAGATACTTTGCTAACAAGAATATGTTCCAGCTCCATCCATGTAAACATGAAACAGGTAAAGTCTCCATCTTTCTTTAAGGCTGCATAATATTCCATGGTATACATGTACCACAATTTGCTAGTCCATTCGTGGGTCGATGGACACTTGGGCTTCTTTCATGACTTAGCAATTATGAATTGGGCTGCAATAAACATTCTGGTACAGATGTCTTTGTTATATTGTGATTTTTGGTCTTCTGGGTATAAACCTAGTAAAGGAATTATAGGATTGAATGGCAGGTCTATTTTTAGGTCTCTAAGTATTCTCCAAACATCCTTCCAGAAGGAACGTATTAGTGTGCATTCCCACCAGCAGTGTAAAAGTGTGCCCTTTTCTCCACATCCACGCCAACATCTCTGGTTTTGGGATTTTGTTATGTTGGGCTACTCTTACTGGGGTTAGGTGATATCTCAAAGTAGTTTTGATTTGCATTTCTCTGATGATTAAGGATGATGAGCTTTTTTTCATGTGTTTGTAGATTGTGTGTCTGTCTTCTTTAGAGAAGTTTCTCTTCAAGTCCCTTTCCCACCCTGAGATGGGATCACGTGTTCTTTTCTTGCTAATACGCTTGAGTACTCTGTGGATTGTGGTTATTAGACCTTTATTAGAGATATAATCTGCAAATATTTTCTCCCATTCTGAGGGCCGTTTGCTTGCTTTACTTACTATGTTCTTGGCTGTGCAGAAGCTTTTTAGTTTGATCAGGTCCCAGTAGTGTATTTTTGATACTGCTTCAATTGCTTGGGGAGTCCTCCTCATAAAATATTCACCCAGGCCAATTCCTTCAAGAGTTTTCCCCGCACTTTCTTCAAGTATTTTTATAGTTTCATGTCTTAAGTTTAAATCTTTTATCCAGTGAGAATCTATCTTAGTTAATGGTGAAAGGTGTGGGTCCAGTTTCAATCTTCTACAGGTTGCCAGCCAGTTTACCCAGCACCATTTGTTAAATAGGGAATCTTTTCCCCACTGAATGTTTTTAATTGGCTTGTCAAAGATCAAATAACGGTAAATAGCTGGATTCATCTCTTGGTTCTCTATTCTGTTCCAGACATCTACTTCTCTGCTTTTGTGCCAGTACCATGCTGTTTTGATCACTATCGATTTATAGTACAGTCTCAGGTCTGGTAGTGTGATTCCTCCTGCTTTGTTTTTATTGCTGAGTAATGTTTTGGCTATTCGAGGTTTTTTCTGATTCCATATAAAATGAAGTATTATTGTTTCAAGATCTTTAAAATATGACAATGGAGGTTTAACAGGAATTGCATTAAAATTAAATATTGCTTTGGGTAGTATGGACATTTTAACAACGTTGATTCTTCCCAGCCATGAGCATGGTATGTTTTTCCATCAGTTAACATCTTCAGCTATTTCTTTTCTTAAGGCTTCATAGTTCTCTTTGTAGAGATCTTTCACATCCTTTGTTAGGTATACTCCCAAATATTTCATCTTCTTTGGCACTACTGTGAAAGGAATAGAGTCCATGACTGTTTTTTCAGCTTGGTTATTGTTGGTATATATAAAGGCTGTAGATTTATGGGTGTTGATTTTGTAGCCTGAGACATTGCTGTATTCCTTGATCACTTCTAAAAGTTTTGTAGTAGAATCTCTAGTGTTTTCCAGATATACAATCATATCATCTGCAAAGAGTGAAAGTTTGATCTCTTCTGACCCTATGTGGATACCCTTGATCGCCTTTTCTTCCCTAATCGCAATGGCTAAAACTTCCATCACAATGTTAAAGAGCAATGGAGACAGTGGGCAACCTTGCCTGGTTCCTGATCTAAGTGGAAATGATTTCAATTTAACTCCGTTCAATACGATATTGGCTGTGGGTTTGCTGTCGATGGCCTCTATTAGTTTAAGAAATGTCCCTTCTATACCAATTATCTTAAGTGCTCTGATCATGAAGGATGCTGGATATTATCAAAAGCTTTTTCTGCATCAGTTGAAAGAATCATATGGTCCTTATCTTTTAGTTTGTTTATGTGTTGAATTACATTTATAGATTTACGTACATTGAACCAGCCTTGATACCCTGGGATAAATCCCACTTGGTCGTGGTGTATAATTTTTTTGATGTGTTGTTGGATTCTGTTTGTTAGGATCTTATTGAGTATTTTAGTATCAATATTCATTAGTGATATTGGTCTATAATTTTCTTTTCTTGTTGGGTCTTTCCCTGGTTTGGGGATAAAGGTGATGTTTGCTTCGTAGAATATGTTGGGTAATATTTCTTCTTTTTCTATTTTTTGGAAAAGCTTTAGTAGTATAGGTACTAGTTCTTCTTTAAAAGTTTGGTAGAATTCTGATGTAAAGCCATTTGGTCCTGTGCTTTTCTTTTTAGGGAGATTTTGTATAGTTGATGCTATTTCAGAACTTGATATAGGCCTGTTCAACATGTCCACTTTGTTCTGGCTAAGTCTTGGTAGGTGGCGTGCTTCCAGGTATTGTCGATTTCTTTCAGATTTTCATATTTGTAAGAGTAGAGTTTCTTGTAGTATTCGTTAAGGATTTTTTCAATTTCTGAGGGGTCTGTTGTTATTTCATCATTACCATTTCTGATTGATGAAATTAGAGATTTTACTCTTTTTTGCCTGGTTAGGTTGGCCAGAGGTTTATCTATTTTATTGATCTTTTCAAAAAACCAGCTTTTGGATTTATTGATCTGTTGTATAATCCTTTTGTTTTCAATTTCATTTAATTCTGCTCTGATTTTGGTTGTTTCTTTTCTTCTGCTGCATTTGGGGTTGAAGTATTCTTCTTTCTCCAGTTGCTTGAGATGTTCCATTAAGTTATTGACTTCCTCTCTTTCCGTTTTCTTGAGGAAGGCTTGCAGTGCTCTAAATTTCCCTCTTAGGACTGCCTTTGCAGTATCCCAGAGGTTCTGGTAATTCGTGTCTTGTTGTTTTGTTCCAAAAATATGGTGATTTCCTTCTTAATCTCATCTATAACCCATGTATCCTTCAGCATAAGGTTGTTTAGCTTCCATGTTTTTGTATGGGTATGCAGGTTCCTGTTGTTATTGAGTTCACCTTTTATATTCCATCATGGTCTGAGAAGATGCAAGGAATAATTTCTATTTTTTTTAAATTTGCTGAGGTTAGATTTCTGGCCTAGGTGTGGTCGATTTTGGAGTATGTTCCATGGGCTGATGAGAAGAATGTGTATTCAGTTTTTTTTGGATGAAATGTTCTGTAGATGTCTGTTAAGTCCAGATGTTGAATGGTTGAGTTTAAATCTAAAATTTGTTTGCTTAGCTTCTTTTTGGAGGATCTATCCAGGACTGCTAAAGGGGTGTTAAAATCTCCAACTACTATGGAAGTGGAGGAAATCAAGTTGATCATGTCTGTTAGAGTTTCTCTTAAAAATTGAGGTGCGTTGTGGTTGGGTGCATAAATATTAATAATTGAGATCTCATCATATTGAGTTTTCCCTTTAACAAATATGAAGTGTCCATCCTTATCCTTAATTATTTTGTTTGGTTTAAAGCCTATTGCGTCTGCAAACAGGATTGCAACGCCTGCTTTTTTCTGCTTTCCATTTGCCTGGAATATAGATGACCATCCCTTCACCTTGAGTCTATATCTGTCTTTTAATGTAAGATGTGATTCTTGTATGCAGCAGATATCTGGCTTGAGTTTTTGTATCCAGTCCGCCAACCTATGCCTCTTTAGAGGACAGTTTAAACTATTCACATTAATTGAGAGTATTGATAAGCCTTTTGAGAGACCGGTGGACATTTTTAATCCTTTTGCGACTGTGGAAGTTGGAATTTGATGAAAAATTTTTTGGGTGGGTTTACTTTTGTGGTGGAGAATTACGCTGGTCTTTATGGAGGATAGGTCTAAGAATGTCCTGGAGAGCTGGTTTAGTTGTGGCAAATTTCTTCAACATGTGAATGTCGTTGAAGTATTTAATTTCTCCGTCATAAATGAAGCTCAGTTTAGCTGGGTACAGGATCCTGGGTTGAAAGTTATTTTGTTTTAGGAGATTAAAGTCGATGACCATCGTTTTCTAGCTTGAAAGGTTTCAGCAGAGAGATCTGCAGTTATTCTGATATTCTTCCCTTTGTAGGTAATGGTTTTCTTTCGTCTGGAAGCTTTCAGAATTTTGTTCTTCATATAAACTTTAGTGAAATTGATTATGATGTGTCTGGGGGATGTCTTATTTGGGTTGAGTTGTGCTGGAGTTCTGAAACTGTCTGCTATCTGAATTTCGGAATCTCTTGGCATGTCTGAAAAGTTCTCCTTGATAATCTCATGGAGAAGTGACTCTGCCTTGTGAAGTCACTTCGTCACTTTCGGGGATCCCTATTAGACGAATATTGGTTTTCTTCAAATTATCCGAGAGCTCTCTGAGAGAGTGGTCTGTTTTTGCTCTCCATTTCTCTTCTTTCTTTGAGGGTTTGGGAGCATTCGAAAGTTTTGTCTTTAATGTCAGAAATCCTTTCTTCTACTTGCTCCATTCTGTTACTGAGGTATTCTACTGTGTTTCTCAGATCTTTGAGGGATGCAACTTCTTGTCTGAATGTGTTGAAATCTTTGGTCATTTGGTCTTTGAATCCGTTGAATTCTTGAGATAACTTTTGGAATTCTAATTCGATCTTATTTGCTATCCAGATCCTGAATTCAATTTCTGACATCTCAGCTATTTGTTTGTGCGTGGGCTCTTGTGCTGTTTCTGCCCTATTGATCCTTGGGGGAGTTGATCTACTCTGATTATTCATATTGCCAGAGTTTTTCTGTTGATTTTGCCTCGTGATTGTTTTTCACCGTTGCCTCTGGCTGTCCTCAGGGTTGGGGAGGTGTCTCTCCATGATTAGACCCCAGCGGGATCACTCTATTGTTGCTGGATCTTTGTAGGGAGTGACCCTGTGTACTTCCTCTGGGGTGCTCTAGCTAGGGAGTTCTGGTTGTGGAAGCAGCTCCGGTTTGTGACACACCCAGATCCAGCAACAGGGCTGGGGGTGGTGTGCGCGGTTCTGGGAGTGCCAGGCACCCAGTGACTTTGCACAGAGGGCCCAATGCTCCAGCAGTCTCTGGCCAGGAGAAGAGCTCTGCGCAGAGCCAGGGAGGGCTCCAAAGGGCACGCAGCTACCAGGGTCCCTGTTCAGATGAATGGTCTAGTGTGGAAGCTGGGAGGGCACAGGAGGGAGGACGCAGGGTTGCATGGCTCCCGCAGTTCCTGGTCAGGGAATGTGGAGGCCCGGTGGGTGCGGGTCACCGGTCGGGGGTCATTGCACAGCTTTTATGGAGGTCTGGGCGGCTCCAAGCCCAGGAGTTTGAGGTTGCTATGAGCTATGACATCATGGCACTCTACCCAGGGCAACAGCCCAAGGCTCCAGTGTGCCAAAACCGTCTCACTCTGCCCCTAAGGATTAAGGCTGTAAGGCAGCTCAGTTCCCGCCTTTAGGCTGCTCAGTCAGTAGGTTACTTTGACCCGCCCAATCCTTGCTCTGAGACCCTGAGGGCGGAGCTTGCCGGGGCAGTTCTTTCACAATGGCTTCCTGCGCCCAGCTCAGTGGCTCAGTCTGGGGCCCCAGACAATGCCCAAAGTTCCCCACACTCCTGCTCAAGCTCTCCCCAAGGCAGTTCAACTGAGTACCAAGTCCAAGAACACTGAAACAGTTCACAGGTAAATCCTTTCCGGTTTGCAGTCTCACTGCTGCTTGTACTTACGGTTGCTGGTGTGATTAGGTCGATCGAACACACGCAACGACTTGCCAGTTTTCCACTGTTTTCGTCCTCCTCTTGGGGTCCAGAAGTCCCTTGCTGGCTCCCTGTATCCTCACAGGGATGATTATAGGCAGATCCCACCGGCCAGAGATGCCTGGAGTCTTGTCTCCCCAGACTTGCTGTTCCCAGTTGCAGAGAAGCTGTTACTCGACCCTTGATTCTTTTTAATACATTTTATTTCTTTGTTGTTACTCTGATTTTGTTAGTGATTGTTTTCTTGATTGCCTTTACTTATTTGTCCATGTTTTCCTTTAGCTCTCTAAATATATTTAAGATGGTTGAACATGTGCACCAATATTCCATCATCAAATGGAAGTGATATTATAGAAAGATCAGGCTCAAGCAGGCCTTGAGGCACCAGTAAGTTACATGTGAAAGTGGCTCAAAAGCCCAGAGTCTGGGCTTGGCACCAATAGCACAGTGGTTGTGGTGCTAGCCATGTACACTGAGAGTGGTAGGTTTGAATCTGGCCTGGGCCAGCTAAATAACAATGACGACTGCAACAAAAAGTAGCCAGGTGTTGTGGCGGGCGCCTGTAGTCCCAGCTACTCGAGAGGCTGAGGCAAGAGAATCGCTTAAGCCCAGGAGTTTGAGGTTGCTGTGAGCTGTGATGCCACAGCATTCTACCAAAGGTGATATAGGTCTCAAAATAAACAAACCCATATTCTGCACTACTGTGATATTGCCTTCTCTCTGCCAGACTGAAACCATGGCCTATGGGAAGTTCCCCATGATCAGTTGACAGAGGAAGAGAAAGTTCAGACTTGGTTTACAGATGGTTAAGTGTGCATACACCATAGCCCCATTCTGGGACAGCCCTGAAAGACATTCCCTTCTACAAATGATAGAGAGCTATGGAAGTCTTTTCTACATAGGTCACACTGGCTGCCATGGGAAGAATGGTCTGACCTATGGGTTTGGTTCAGATTTGGGTCCAGGTCCCAGATCAGGGCCTAGTCTGGTACTTGGGTCAGACTTGGGCACTAGGGAAGAACCTCATCTGTATACCTGAGATCAACATGAAACCTGAGGATCTACCATGTGTATTTTGCTCAGTTTGGGCTCCCCAGGATAGGGCCTAGTTTGATCTTTGGGTCATACTGAGACCCAGGAGAAGACCCAGTCTTGGTGTCTATCAGACTGGGAGCAGCTATGCAAGACCTGCTTCCTAGTGAAGCTCCATATATCCAGACGTAAATTGAGGCTTTCACAGGAGTCGAGGGAAAGAGAACAGAGAAAATAAGGTGAAAGCAATTTTATACTGGAGTGAAATAGAAAGAACATTCTAAGAATTCAACAAGCAATAATTGACCAACAATGGACCTGCTGCTGAGCCTGTAATCTGCTTAGGAAATTCTGGCCTGTCCCTAAGTACTGCCTTCTTATCTCTTGTTCCTACAGATCACATCCCCAACTTCCCATGTTGATAAAGTTCTCTTACTCTGGCAGTTTCCTTTCCACTCTCATGTTCTGCAGCATTTTTGGTTTCTCTCTAATCTTCTGGGCTGATTCTTTTCCACAGAGCATCTTTTCTACATGTTGCCGGATCTCCTTAGTCCTTACCCCATAAATGACAGGATTCAAGGCTCCTGGAAGCAGCAAGTATATGGCACTGAGAAGATTCTGGACATCCTGAGAAACATCTCTAGCTACTCGAAGACAATGGAAGTGGAAAGACCAGAGAGGTAGATGGTGAGGATGACTAGCAAGTGGGAGCCACATGTATGCAAGTCCTTGGCTCGAGCTCCCCTAGAAGAGATCTGGAAGGCAGCATAAATGATGTGGGTGTAGGAAGTCCCTAGCAGGGTTAGAGCAAAGGTCACAGTGACCAACCGCATAACCAGCCCCAACCAGTTGTTGAAAGTCACATCTCCACAAGCTATTCTTAGTAGTGCAATGTACTCACAAGTGAAGTGTCTAATCACTCCTGTTCAGTAGAATTGAGCTTGTGCAGTTAGCACCATCAAGGGCACTGCTACTCCCAGGCTTCGTGTCAGGGCAAGAAAGGCCAGGAGGCCCAGCAGGTGGGAGGTCATCAGGTCAGTGTAGGGGAGTGGGTGGCAAATAGCCACGTTAGTGGTCCAGGGCCATGGCCAGAAGGAGGTTGTAGTCCAGAAGGGTGAAGTAGATGAAGAACATCTGGGTCAGGCAACCATGCAGTGATAGGGGGTTAAAATAATGCACAAAGCCCTCTAGCATTTTAGGTATCACAGTTGTAGCAGCACAAATATTGACAGCCAGGAGCAGAGCAATGAGCACATACATGGGCTGATGCAAGTTTCTCTGGGCAACCACTATGTGGATGACCAGGGCATTGGCAGAGATGATGGTCACATAGAAGAAGATAAGAGGAGGATCAGGAGGGGTTGCCATTCTTGCAATCCAGGGAAACCCACCAGGAAGAAGTTGGTGTAGGAGGTGTTGAAGGTGCTGGTATTTCCATCCTCACCCATTAGTTTTGGCCCTAAGCAGGCACCAGGAGTGGAAATTAGAGGCTGTTAGAACAAAATGGTCACTGGAACAAAGCCTATTTCTATTTTTAGGGCTTAAGGAGTTTGTGATGAAAACCCACCTTTTCACATATGTATTCCTTTGGAGCGCAGACAGGTACTACGCCAGGTGTTGTGGGAGCTACAAAGATGAACAAGACATACCTTGTCCTCATGGAGCTCTTGGCCTTATGTGTGTAAAATATAAACTTACAAGATACTTATTGCTTGTGGTGTTCCAGATACAGTAAAACCTTCATAGTTGACCAAATCCCTACATTGACCACCTCCTTAAATTGACCTAATTTTCTTTGAGACAGAGCCTCAAGCTGTTGCCCTGGGTAGAGTGCCGTGGCATCACAGCTCACAGCAACTTCCAACTCCTGGGCTCAAGCGAGTCTCCTGTCTCCACCTCCCAAGTAGCTAGGACTATAGGCACCCACCACAATGCCCGGCTATTTTTTGTTTGCAGCCATCATTGTTGTTTTGCGGGCCCCGGCTGGATTCGAACCCGCCAGCTTAGGTGTATGTGGCTGGTGCCTTAGCTGCTTGAGCCACAGGTGCCGAGCCCCTAATTTTCATAGAATGGACATACACCACATGTACTAAAGCCTAGTTCCTTATGTTGACTACCTCCATGTGTTGGCCAGTTTGTTACAGTCCCTTGGGTGGTCAAACTTTTAGAAGTTCTACTGTATTTGATAGCTGAGTTAAAACATAGAGAGGAAAAACAAGTGTGATATGCAAGGGGGATAAAAAAGTGGTGACCATAGGTGACATAAGATGGGTTAAGAAGAGAAGAGGTCAGAAGAGGTGGAGCAGGATGGCCTATTAGAACTCTCCAGTGATTATCTGCCTGTAGGAACACCAAATTGTACATCCACATGAAAAAGCACCTTCATAAGAACCGGAAAATCAAGTGAGCAATCACAGTACCTGGTTTGAACATAATATCAAGTATGTTCAGAGGGGCATGGAAAAGGCCAACCAAAGACAGTGGAACACAGAGAACTCAAACGTATAAGCAAGAAAAGAACAAGTGATCCCATGGCAGGCTGGGCAAGGGACTTGAAGAGAAACTTCTCTGAAGAAGACAGGTGCGTGGCCTACAGACATGAAAAAATGCTCATCATCTTTAATCATCAGAGAAATGCAAATCAAAACTACTTTGAGATATCATCTAACTCCAGTAAGATTAACCTATATCACAAAATCCCAAGACCAGAGATGTTGGCGTGGATGTGGAGAAAAGGGAACACTTTGAATGCAAATTAATACATTCCTTTTGGAAAGATGTTTGGAGAACACTTAGAGATCTAAAATTAGATCTACCATTCAATCCTATAATTTCTCCACTAGGCATATACCCAGAAGACCAAAAATAACATCACAACAAAGATATTTGTACCAGAATGTTTATTGCAGCCCAATTCATAATTGCTAAGTCACGGAAAAAGCCCAAGTGCCCATCGATCCACGAATGGATTAATAAACTGTGGTATACGTACACCATGGAATATTATGCAGCCTTAAAGAAAGATGGAGACTTTACCTCTTTCATGTTTACATGGATGGAGCTGGAACATATTCTTCTTAGTAAAGTATCTCAAGAATGGAAGAAAAAGTATCCAATGTACTCAGCCCTACTATGAAACTAATTTATGGCTTTCACATGAAAGCTATAATCCAGTTATAACCCAAGAATAGGGGGAAGGGGGAAAGGCAGGGGAGGGAGGGTGATTGGTGGGATTACACCTGCAGTGCATCTTACAAGGGTATATGTTGAACTTAGTAAATGTAGAATGTAAATGCCTTAACACAATAACTAAGAAAATGCCAGGAAGGCTATGTTAACCAGTGTGATGAAAATGTGTCAAACGGTCTAGAAAACCAGCGTATGGTGCCCCATGATCGCATTAATGTACACAGCTATGATTTAATAATAATAATAAAAAGAAAAGACAGTGGAACATGGAGAAAGAACTTGTGCTTGAGAAAGGGAGAGCAAAGTGAGTATGGAACTTTACATTAGAACCCAATACTGCCCTGTCACAGTGGAAGAATACAGGGCAGAATTCTGCCAGTCTCAGAGGAAGCATTCAGACCAGCCCTGGGCAGAGAATTCCCCACCCTACGTGGAGGAACTGAAGTCCCAGCTGGCTTCACGATCAGCTGTTAAAAGTGGCCTGAGGTTTGGAATAATTTGAGTGGCAGGCAGCTCACAAGGACTGCAGTCCTAGTGTAAATTCTGTTGCTGTTCTGGTTTTGGAGGCAGTGGACTTGGGGTGCAACCCAGTGAAACAACAGCTGTGGTGGCTAAGGAAGTGCCTGTGTCAACCCTGGGCAAAGAAGATCCACGAATGATTCCTGTCTGGGGAAAGGAGAGGGAAGAGAACAGAGAACTGTGTCATGTGATTTGGGTACCACAGCCACAGTAAATAATAAGCACCAGGTAAATTCCTAAAGCCCCTAATTCCAGGTCTTTGCTCCTGGATGGCATTTTTAGACAGACCCATGCTTGTCCAAAAGGGAATCTGTTGTCCTGATGGGATGGACCCAGTTCCAAAAGGATTCACCACCTGATGACAAAAGTGGTCTCAGGCCTTGAGTAAACAAGAGTGGCAGCCAGGAAGTAGTGGTAGTGAGCCTTGGGCAAGCTCCAGTACTATGTGGATTTTCATGGCTTCAGGTATGACCCTGTACAGTGCCAGTTGTGGTGGCCGTGGGACTGCCCACATCACCTCTCCCTGAACTCCAGGTGGCCCAGCATAGATAGTGACTCCTGACTGGGGAAAGAGAAGGAAGATAGAAAAGATAGTTCTCATAATCTGAGGAATTCTCCCTTATCTTACCTAAGTCCACCAAGGCTGTGTATCTAAGAGTCTATAAGAGTCACAGAATTCCTAGACTTAGGACATCCCCTAGTGCTGAAAGAACTGCAGACTTAGGTCACAACACTTAATCTCCCATGAATTCATGGAAGACCCTCTCAAGAAGAATAGGTACAAACAAGCCTGTATTTATTCCAGTCTTCACAGTCTGGAATAAATACTTAACTCTACAATGTTCAGTCATTGATGAATGTCCACAAGCACTAAGAACATCCAGGGAAACATGACCACACCAAATAGACTACATAAAGTACCAGTGACCAACATTGGAGTGACAAAGATATGTAACCTTTCAGACAAGAGAATTCAAAATAAACTGTCTTGAGGATGCTTAATGAACTTCATGATAACACAGAAGGATCAGAATCCTATCAGAAAAATTTACCAAAGAGATTGAATAATAATAAAAAAATTCAAGCAGAAATCCTGGAGCTAAAAAATTCAATTGACAAACTGAAAAATGCATTAGAATCTCTTAACAGCAGACTTGATCAAGTAGAAGGAAAGGTTAGTGAGCTTGAGATAGGCCACATGAAAATACATGATCAGAAAAGAAAAAAAAAGAATTAAAAAGGAAGCATACCTATAAGACCTAGAAAATAGATCAAAAGGACAAATATAAGACAATGTAGAGAGAAAGATTGGAGTAGAAAGTTTATTCAAAGAAAAAACAACAGAGAAATTCCCAAACCTAAAGAAAGATATGAACATTCAGGTACAAGAAGGTCAAGAACACCAAGCAGATTCAACCCAAATAAGACTACTTCAAGGTATATAATAAACTCTCAAAAGGCAAGGGTAAAGAAAGGATCTTAAAAGCAACAAGAGAAAAGGAGCAAATAACATAAAAAAGCTCCAGCATTTCTGGCAGTAGACTTGTCAGTGGAAACTTCACAGGCCAGGAAAGACTGGGATGACATATTGAAAATGATGAAGAAAACAAAATTCCCATCTAGAATATTATGATCCAATGACTTTCCCAGACAAACAAAATCTAAAGGAGTTCATCAACACCAGATCTGTCTTACAAGAAATGCTAAAAGGAGTGTTGTTCTTCAATCTGAAAGAAAAGGTTATTAATGAGCAATAAATCATTTGAGGGTATAAAACTCACTAGTAATAGTAAATACACAGACAAATACAGAATACTCTAATACTGTAATTGCAGTGTGTAACCACTCATAAAGATATGAGTAATTTATGAAGACTAAAAGACACAGCTATCAAAAATAATAACTACAACAACTTTTTAAGAGAAAGACAATATAAAAAGATATAAATGGAACACATTCTTCTACTCTTTCATAGTAAAGCATCACAAGAATGGAGAAGCAAGAATCAAATGTACTCAATTCTAATATGAAGGCAGTAGATGATCTAATACAACGGGTGGGGTAGGGGAATGAGGGATTGGGGAGAGGGTAGGAAGGAGGGATGGAGAGGTCAGGTGTATGGTATATTTCTTGAGGGCAGGACATAATTACAAGAGGCACTTTACCTAACAATCGCAATCAGTGTAACATAATCCTTTGTATGCTCTATGAATCCCAAACAAACAAACAAACAAAAGATAAATGGAGACAACAAAAAGTCAAAAAGCATGGGGATGGAGGCTTGGTGCCTGTAGCACAGTAGTTACACAACCAGCCACATACACCAAGGGCGATAGGTTCGAACCTGGCCCGGGCCAGCTAAACAACTGCAACAAAAAAATAGCCAGGTGTTGTGGCAGGCGCCTGTGGTCCCAGCTACTTGGGAGGCTGAGGCAAGAGAATCACTTAAGCCCAAGAGTTTGAGTTTGCTGTGAGCTGTGACATCATAGCTCTCTACTGAGGGTGACGTAGTGAAACTCTGTCTCAAAAAAAACAACAACAAAAAACAAAAAAACAGCATGGGGATGGAGTTAAAGTAGAGAGTTTTTTAGTTTTCTCTTTGCTTGTTTGTTTTTTTCCTTTTATGTAGTCAGAGTCAAGTTGTCATTAGTTTAAAATAATTGATTATATTATTTGCAAGTGTTACAGTAATTGCAAACAAAAACCTGTAATAGATACACAAAACATAAAAAGCAAGATATTAAAATACACTACCAGAGAAAGTGACTTTTACACAAAGTGAGACAGAAAAGAAGTTAGAAAAGATAAGAAGACTAACAAAAACTCATAAAGGCCAGGCATGGTGGCTCACACATGTAATCCTAGCACTCTGGGAGGCCAAGATGGATGGATTGCTTGAGCAAGGCTGAGACACCATCTCTACTAAAAATAGAAAAATTAGCCAGGCATTGTGGCAGCCACCTATTGTCTCAGCTACTTGGGAAGAAGCTGAGGCAAGAGGATTGCTTGAGCCCAAGAGTTGAGGTTGCTGTGAGTTATGATGATGCCACAGCACTCAACCCCAGGGCAACAGAGTGAGACTCTGTCTAAAAAAATTAAAACAAAAAACCCCCCACATAAACAAATAGCAAAATGGCAGTAGTAAAGTTCTTATATGTTAGTCATAATCTTGAATATAAGTGAACTAAATTATCTAATCAAAAGACAGAATGGCTGAATGGCTGAAGAAACAAAACCCAACTGTATGTTGCCTACAAAAAACTTAATTCACTTATAAAGACACATATAGACTTAAAGGGATGGAAAAAGATATTCCATGCAAATGGAAACAAAAAAGAGAAGTAGCTATATATTAGATAAAATAAATTTTAAGACCAAACTCTAAAAAGAGACAAAAATGTCACTATACATGTATACCAATAAAGAGATTGATTAAACAAGAGGATATAAAAATTGTAAATACAATGTGCACTCAATCCTGGAGCATCCAGATATCTAAAGCAAATATTATTAGGGCCAAAGAGAGAGATAGGTCCCACAATAACTCATGGGGACATCAACACCCCACTTTCAGCACTGGACAATCATTCTAGACAGAAAATCAACAAAGGAACATTGGACTTAATCTGCACGGCTGCGGTGGCTGGAGGAGCAGCAGCCCAGCTTCGCGGAGGCTCTGGGGCGCCTGGTTCCTCAGGCATGCATCCTGTCCGCCGCCAAGATGCCTAAGAGGAAGGTCAGCCCTGCCGGAGCCCCGGGGGAGCAAGAACCAAGAGGAGATTGGTGGTTATCAGCTAACCTGCTCCAGCAAAAGTGGAAACGAAGCAAAAGGCAGCAGCAAGGAATAAATCTTCAGACAAAAAAGTGCAACCGGAAGGGAAAAGGGGAGCAGCCGGAAAGCAGGCCGAAGTCGCTAACCAAGAAAATAAAGATTTACCATGGAAAACGGAGAAACTAAAACCGAGGCGAGTCCTGCACTGATGCAGCAGGAGAGAAAGAAGCCAAGTCTGATTAATATCAGTGGTTCCTGTCTCCCTTCTTGTACAATCCAGAGGAATATTTTTATCAACTATTTTGTAAATGCAAGTTTTTTAGTAGCTCTAGAAACTTTTTTTTTTTTTTTTTTTTTTTGTAGAGACAGAGTCTCACTTTATGGCCCTCGGTAGAGTGCCGTGGCCTCACACAGCTCACAGCAACCTCCAACTCCTGGGTTTAAGCGATTCTCTTGCCTCAGCCTCCCGAGTAGCTGGGACTACAGGCGCCCGCCACAACGCCCGGCTATTTTTTGGTTGCAGTTCAGCCCGGGCCGTGTTTGAACCCGCCACCCTCGGTATATGGGGCCGGCGCCTCACCAACTGAGCCACAGGCGCTGCCCTAGAAACATTTTTAAGAAGGAGGGAATCCCACCTCATCCCATTTTTAAAGTGTAAATTTTGTTTTTTAAGAGGTGAACTCATTGGCTGGTAGTTTATTTTTTGGTCCAACCAGAAAATATTGTGGGATGTTGAATTGAGGGAGGCTTTGACTGTCTTGGTGTGAGCTAAACATTCCATAGATGGGGGTTAGTTTTTTATATCCTGAAATATAAAGCATACTAAATGGCAATATGGAGTCCCAGTCCTGCATTTAACATCTTGAACATTTAAAATTACTTCTATTTCCATGTCTTTTTAGTAGGTTTCCTAAAGAAAACCACTCCCATGGGCAGTGCCTGTGGCTCAAAGGGGTAGAACGCGGGCCCCATATGCTGCAGATGGCGGGTTTAAACCCAGCCCTGACCAAAAACTGCAAAAAAGAAAACCACTCCCATGATCCTGGCTCTCCCTGTCAGGATTGTGTACACTGTAACATCTTTGGTTGTGGTACTCCTATTTTCCTAATAACTTTGTTACTGTGCTGTGACGAACTGAAAATTTAGCATGTAGTATATATGGTAATAAATTGTGAATTGGTTAGACTTACGTAACAGCTTATCAACATTTGAAGATACTGGTACTTTATATCCTTTTAAGGAAAATTTGCCTCCAAATTTTAATCTGGAAAGTCACTGGAATAACTGTTTAAAAAAGAATTACAATAAATGGCTTTTTAGATTTTGGGTATGTATGTTAACAATTGTGCACAAATTGAAATGTCTGTACTAATGTTCAACACAACCAATAAAATCTCAACTACAAAAAAAAAAAAAAAGGAAGTGAGGCACAGAGACGGTAAGTCTAATTCAAAGTCACACAGCTAGTAAATGGCAGAGTTGCATTTGAACCCAGGTAGTCACTTTATAATACATTCTTGTATTCTTTTTAAAAAATTAATTATTTACTTATTTATTTTTGAGATAAGGTCTCACTCTGTCACTCAGGCTGGAATGCAGTGGTACAAACATAGCTCACTGCAGCCTTTAACTCCTAAACTCAAGCAGTCCTACTGTCTCAGTCTCCTGAGCAGCTGTGACTTCACGCATGTTCCCACCACACCAAGATAATTAAAAAAAAAAAAATTTGTTTTAGAGATGAGGTCTTGCTATGTTGCCTAGGCTGGTCTGAAGACTGGCTTCAAGTGATCCTTCTACCTTGGCCTCTCAAAATGTTGGAATCACAGATGTGAGCCAATGTGCCTAGTGTAAATTTTTTTAGCAACAGGGCCTCACTCTGTTGCCCAAGCTAGAGTACAGTGGCATTATTACAGCTCATTATTAACTGAAACTGGGCTCAAAAAATCCTCCCACCTCAGCCTCCTGAGTAGCTAGGACTACAGGAATCCATCATCACATCTGACTAAATTTGTAAAACTTTTTTGTAGAGATAGGGTCCCAGTATATTGTCCAAGTCTCAAGTGAGTCCTCCAAAGGGCTGAAATTATAGGAGTGAGATACCATGGCTGGTCCACAGTGCATTTTTATAACAACTTCAGAATAATCAACTCACCCCAGTTTGCCTGAGAATTTCTGAGTTTTAGCACTGACCTTCTGGCATCATAGGAAAATGTTCAGGTAAAACAAGGAGTTGATCATTTTACTGCTACCACTTGTACTGAAGAGTAGGGAAGCCTTATAAATTGTGGAACGGTTAGGAAATGTTTTTCTTTCTTTTTATAGATTTAGATGCATTGTCTTTGAAAAATCAGTGTGTAGATGTTACTGTAGCCACCCTCTGAATACTCAGAATATTAATAAGATGTATCTTTACATTCACACTACAGGAAGAACGCAAAAGAAAGTAGATTTGGAATTCCAAAGCACACCCTGGAATATCTTTCTGGAAATCTGAGAGCTTTTTGGACAGCATAATTGGGAAATGTATTGCTGCTGGAGTTGGGTGAGGGCTGGACAACCTTTTAAGGGAGTGGTAAAAATCCTTATAGTGAAGGTCTATAGAGGAGAGTGATGATTCATGATGGAGTGAGGAGGAAAATGCAACCTGGAGGAGCAGTGACCAAGAAGATGTTCTGGGATCCCATACTCCTCTCTCCCATAAATACATGAAGGTGGTCGTTCTTAAGGAGGAGAAACTGACACAGGCTGCTTATGAATCTCTTAACCTGGACAAGGTTGATCTGTCTCTGTTGTATGAACTGTAATTTGCTGTCCTGTTTTATGTCTTGGGATTCCT
This sequence comes from Nycticebus coucang, assembly GCF_027406575.1. Lineage (NCBI taxonomy): Eukaryota > Metazoa > Chordata > Mammalia > Primates > Lorisidae > Nycticebus > Nycticebus coucang. Next base: position 64,244,375 of record NC_069793.1, on the reverse strand, counting down.
CAGGTAGCTTTCTTAAGGAGCTTCTTTGACACTGAACCCCAGAACAGTCAATAAAGGAAATCTAGAATAGAAACCCAAAGAAGGGACGGATGGGATGAAAAAGATGGTGAGAGATGAAAAGATTGGTTAAGTGGACAGTGAAGATCTTAAAGAGATGAAGGGATGCATCTAGAGTCAAATCAATCAGACCAGTTGAATCTGGGCATATGGTGCATGCCTGTCCCAGCTTCTTGAGAGGCTGAGGCTGGAGGATTGTTTGAGCCCAGGAGTTTGTAGCAGGCTGTGAAGCATAGTGAAATGCTATTGAAAAAAATAATAATAAAAAAAAAAGAAGAGCCAGGTAAAAGTAGAGAGAAAGGGAGGAATCACATCAACAATAATTTCAAGGTATTTTTCTTTTTTTAAGCTATGACAGCTACATTGGTGCTTCTAAACCTGAGGGAGGAGGAACAGTGTTGGGGTGCTGAAAGATAAAATTAATGAATTGCATTCAATATTTTGAGGACTCATAAGACAGGAGATGTCTAGCCAACAAATAGATGTAATGGCAAAGAGTTCAGATGAAAAATGAAGGCTGGAGATGACAAAATAGGGATCATAATTTTGTAGAGGACATGAGATAGAATCCTAAGGGGCAGACAGAATAACAGATGTCAGTGAAGGAGACTGAGAAGAAGAGGGGAGAGAGTTGGGTGAGGACAAATGGAGCGCTAAAACTGGGAGCGGGGAGGGAGGTTTGGTTGTTCTGGAGACTTCAAGGTAAAGGAATTTACAGACTATAGAAGTGAAAGACCAATATGGCAAAATTATCCTATAAGGTTTAATGTTCTGAGCAGCAGAAGACAGAGAGATGGGAAAGCTGACAAGATGATGATAGACATTGTGTGGTTTCTAGAGAAGGAGGCATAGTTCCTCCATCAAAAGTCAAAGCTATAGACAGGAGCTCCTTCCATATGTATCCCCGTCCCCACAAATTGTTCAGCTAGTGTGTTCATCTTTCTCTTTTCCTTCAGTTCACTCAAGAGATATTTCTTCTCTTTTCTATTCTCAGGATATTTTCCACTTCTTTCCCTTCAGCTTATAAAAAAGCTCAAGTCTTTCTTAACTTCATGATATAGCCCTCTTTTTTTTTTTTTTTGAGACAGAGCCTCAAACTGTTGCCCTGGGTAGAGTGCTGTGACATCAAAGCTCACAGCAACCCCCAACTCCTAGGCTCAAGTGAGTCTCCTGCCTCAGCCTCTCAAGTAGCTGGAACTACAGGTGCCCACCACAATGCCCAGCTATTTTTTAGTTGTTGCAGTTTGGCTGGGGCTGGGCCTGAACCCGCCACCCTCGGTATATGGGCCAGCGTCCCACCCACTGAGCCACAGGCGCCACCGATATAGCCCTCTTGATGCTAATCTTTCTTCTTACCTTTAGAGCCAAGGCCCTGGCATGTCTTTATCATGCTATAACCACTGGCCTGCTTATCTATCTCCCCACCAGACTAATGGTGTTGCTGGTAGGGATATCATGTCTTATTCACGTACATCCCTCTCCCCACACAGAGCCTATTACATAACTGGTTGTGTTGAAGTAATCAATGAATGTACAATATTTAATTTTGTTAAGCATTCTAATTTGAATTTAGAGCAGCCCTTTGAGGTTGAATGAATGAATAAAAACCTAAGTGAACAAGGCTCAGAGATTTCAAGAGATTTGCTTGGTCTCGCCCAGCAAGAAGAGCTAGGCCTCAAATTTAGGTCTTCTAGGACTTTTCCCTGTACATCCCTCTAACCCCACAAATGAGTCAGCATTGGACAGGCTTCAGATATTCTTAATCTTAGCAGCAATATTGAGTTAGCTTTGATTAAGTACTTAGTACATGCCAGACATGGTTCCAAGTGTTTTCCATGTAGTATCTCTTCAGTATTCACAGCAATCCTAAGACAGAAATATGGTTATCCCTTGGTGTTGTTGAGGATTGATTCCAGGAACCTCCATGAATAACAAAATCTGCAGATGCTCAACTCCCTTATAAAAAACTGGGAAAACTAGATATGGATACAGAAGAATGAAACTAGACCTCTCCCTCTTAATCAATTCAAGATGGATTGCAGACCTAAAAGTAACACCCTAAATTATAAAACTACTGAAAGAAAACATAGGGGATGTGCTGTAGGTACATTAATCTGGAAAAAGATTTTATGAATAAGACCTCAAAAACACAGGCAACAAAAGCAAAAATAAACAAATGGGATTATATCAAACTAAAAAGCTTCTGCACAGCAAAGGAAACAATCTGTAGAGTGAAAAAAGACAACTCACAGAATGGGAAAATATTTGCAAGCTATCCATCTGCCAGGAGATTAATATTCAGAATGTACAAGGAACTGAGACATCTCCATCTGAGACATCTCCATCTGATTAAAAAATAGTCAAATGATCTGCACAGACATTTATCAAAAGAAGATATACAAATAGCCAAAAAATGTATGAAAAATGCACAATGTCACTAATCATCAGGAAATACAAATTAAAACCACAATGAAGTATTATATCTCCCTAGTTAGGATGACTACTATCAAAAAGACAAAAAATAACAAATGCTAGCAAGGATGCCGAGAAAAGGAGACTCTTACACATTGTTGGTGGAATGTAAATAGGTACAGCCACTATGGAGACCAGTATGGAGTTTTCTCAAAAACTACCACATAATCCAGGAATCCCACTTACTTGGTCATTATCCAAAGGAAAGGAAATCACTATATCAACAAGACATCTTCACCTCCATGTTTATTGCAGCACTTTTCACAAGAGCCAGTATATGGTATCAACCCAATTGTCTAACAGATGAATGGACAAAGAAAAGGTTGTATATATAAACAATGAATACTATTCAGCCATTAATGGAACAAAATCCTGGCTCGGCACCTGTAGCTCAGCAGCTAGGGTGCCAGCCACATACACCGGAGCTGGCAGGTTCGAACCTGGCCCAGGCCAGCTAAACAACAATGACAACTACAATCAAAACCTAGCTAGGCATTGTGGCAGGTGCCTGTAGTCCCAGCTACTTGGGAAGCAGAGGCAAGAGAATTGCTGAGGTTGCTGTGAGCTATGATGCCTCAGCACTCTACCCAGGGTGACATAGTGAGACTCTGTCTCCAAAAAAAAAAAAAGAACAAAGTCCTGTCATTGTCATTCATGGCAACTAGGGTGGAACTGGAGGACAATACCTGTATAAGTGAAATAAGCCAGGAACAGAAAGCTAAACACTGCGTGCTCTCATTCATAGTTGGAAGCGAAAGAAAAGTTGATCTCATAGAAGTAAAAAGTAGAAGATACTAGAGGCTAAGAAAGGCAGGGGAAGGGAAGGAAAGGGAGAGATTTGTTAAAAAGATACAAAATTACAACCAGATAGGAAGATTAAGTTCTTGAGTTCTGTAACATTGCAGGGGGAATGAAATATGAAAAATAGTATTAACGCTGGCTGGATATTTTCTGGACAGCCCTTGTATATAGTTTCAACTAGCTAGAAGAAGGATAGTGAATGTTCTCAGCACAAAGAAGTGATGAAAGTTTGAGATGCTAATTACCCCGATCTGATTACTACAAATTGTATGTATTGAAACATCGTCATGTGCATTATGAATTAATAAAAAGGCATAGACTTTGCATAAACCTACATACATCCTCCTGTATACTTTAAATCATCTCTAGTTTGTTTAAAATACATAATGCAATGTAAATGCTATGTAAGTAGTTGTTATACTGTACTTTGAAATTTGTATTATTTTTTATAGTATTTTTGTTTTATTTTTCCTAATATTTTTGTTCTGTAGTTGGTTGAATCCATGGACATGAGGCCCACAGATACAGAGGGCTGAATGTACTATTTATTAACCCAGTTTACAGAACGGGGCGCTGAGATTTAGAGAAGTTAACTAAAGTTCTTTTTTTTTTTTTTTTGAGACAGTCTCAAGCTGCCGCCCTGGTTAGAGTGCTGTGGCATCATTGCTCACAGCAACCTCCAACTCTTGGGCTCAAGTGATTCTCTTGCCTCAGGTTTTCTATTTTTAGTAGAAACCGTGTCTCCTGTGTTTTTTGCTCAGGCTGGTCTCAAACCCATGAGCTCAAGCAATCCACCCACATCGGCCTGCCAGAGTGCTAGGATTAACTAAAGTTCTTAAAGTGTGACAGGTATTAATTAAATGATAGGGCTAGGACATGAACTAAGGTTTGTCAATGGTGAAAGGAGGAATTCAGTTTGAATCTCAGGTTTACCTGCCTCCAAATCCCCCGTAAATCTCTTGTCTCCTCACTGTGGCAGCCTGGAATAGTCTGATTGGGTTGCAGCCTGCAGTGGCTCTGAAGAGGTAAAGCCAGAGGCCAGTGCCGGCTCCAAGGCTCTGACCTATCAAGCTGAGGGAGAAGGATGGATAATTAGACCTGTGCCTGGAGCCTAAGGAGATTCCCAAAGGGGAGTTATTTCTCCAGACTCAAGGAAAGAAGGAAAAACCCAGAAGAACTCATCTGTCCCTTAGGACACTGGGGAGAGGGTTGGGGTGAGGTGACAGTGTGCTAACATTCTCATCTCTGTGGCTCTTGGTCGTTCTCACAGAGCAGTCACCTCTGCTAAGGGATTTCTCTCATTTTACAGATAAGCCCTTAGAGGTTCAGAGAGAGCGAGCAAATCAGGTGTTAGGTCAGGCTCCATCCCAGGGGCACAAACAGGCATAAACTGATATTGCTGACTGGATGACTTGGGGCTCAGCTGGAAGGCGCTCTTGTAATTTGGATGTTATATGGACACTTGGGGGTTATCCAAAGTCAGGAAGGACAATAAGGACAATAAGTCAGGAAAGGACAATGCTACCAGGAAAGGTAGCATGAGGAGAGCCCAGGGGTGACAGGGACCCAATTTAGGGGCTGTGTGTGTGTGTATTGTGCCTACACATGTATCTGCATGCCAAGGTTGGTGAGGTAGTTACGTCCCTGCACCTCAGGAGCTAGTGCAGAAGGTGAGTGCACCGTGCACTCTGCTGTGAAAACCTAGGGACAACAGAGGCAAAGGCTGCTCCTCCAGGGAGCCATCACCAATTTGTCCTCCGGAATTTGGAAAGAGCAGGTCTGAAAAAGCTCCTTTCCCTGTCTTTTTCTGCCTCCTTTGGATTTTTAAAAAACTGATTCTATTTTATCTCCTTTGTTGGTTTATTAGCATTTCCTTTGTTGTATTATTTTTGTGGTCGCTTTAGGGTTTATAGTACACACCTTTAATTTATCAAAGTCTATCTTCCAGTAATGTCTCACATAATATGAGATCCTTACAAAAACTTTCATTTCTCCCCATCAATTTTCTTGTTATCATTGCCATATGTTTTATTTCTACATTAATTATAAACCCACAATATTTTGTAATTTGGGGGCTTTTATTTATTTATTGTTTTTTGAGACGTGGTTGCCCTGGGTAGAGTGCCAAGGTGTGATAGCTCACAGCAACCTCAAACTCTTGGCCTCAAGTGATCCTCTTGCCTCAGCCTCCTGAGGTGCTGGGACTACAGACATCTGCCACATCTGCCACAATGCCTAGCTAATTTGTCTATTTTTAGAGATGGGGTCTGGCTCTTGTTCAGGCTGGTCTTGAACTCCTGAACTTAAGCAATCCACCTGCCTCAGCCTCCTAGAGTTCTGGGATTACAGGCATGAGCCACAGTGCCTAGCCTATTTTGGAGCTTTGAAACAGTCTATTCTATCTTGAAGAGATTTAGAAAAACATGATAAAAATCAATATTATGTTTGCAAAATTCATTTATGTTGTTGCATGTAACTGTAGTTTATTTTATTTTTTGCTTTTTATTTTTGAGACAGTCTCACTCTGTTGCCTGGGCTAGAGGGCCATGGCATCAGCCTAGCTTGCAGCAACCTCAAACTTCTAGGCTCAAGCCTTCCGCCTTGCCTCTGCCTCCCATCACTGTCATCTAACAGCTTCAAGGTTCTTTATCTGTTTGCACAGAGGACCTTGACTTGGCAGAGGCAATGCCCGGCTAATTTTTCTATTTTAAGTAGAGATGGGGTCTTGCTCTTGCTCAGGCTGGTTTCAAATTCCTGAGCTCAAACAATCCTCCCTTTTCAACCTCCCAGAGTGCTAGGATTACAGGCGTGAGCCACCACGCCTGGCTATTTTATGGTCAATAGGATTCCAATGTATGAATGTCTTATAATCTATTTACATATTCTATTAAATTAAAACATTTATGGTATTGCTAGTTTTTCACAATTAGGGACAATGACACTGTATTCTTTCTTTCTTCTTTTTGAGACAGAGTCTCACTCTGTTGCCTGGTCTAAAGTGCCATGGCCTTAGCCTAGATCACAGCAACCTCAATCTTCTTGCCTCAGCCTCCTAAGTAGCTGAGACCTCAGGTACCAACCATGATGCCCAGCTAACTATAAATATTCTTGTACATGTTTTTTAGCTGGGACTATAGGCACATGCCACCTCACCTAGCTAATTATTTTTTGGAAAGATGGGGTCTTGCTATATTGCTCGGGCTAGTCTTGAACTATTTTTTCCAGGTTGTATAATTGTTCATAATAGTCTCTTACAATCCTTTTTATTTCCATAGCATATGTTATAATGTTTCCTTTTTCACTTATAATTTTATTTATGTGAGTATTATCTCTTTTTTCTTTCTTTTCTTTTTCCTTCTCTTTTCTTTGTCTTCTCTCTCTCTCTCTCTCTCTCTGAGACAGGGGCTCACTCTGTTGCCTAGGCTAGAGTACAGTGGCATTTTCACAGGCTCCCAAGTGTTGCCTAAAATTGCTCTTTTCCCAATGTTATGTCCTCTTCTTTCCTCATCACTGTCATCTAACAGCTTCAAGGTTCTTTATCTGTTTGCACAGAGGACCTTGACTTGGTCTGTTTTCTCTGCCCGACTCAGGACACTCTCTGGAACTACAGTAAAATTCATTCATGTCAAATAGCTGGGCATTGTGGCGGGCGCCTGTAGTCCCAGCTGCTTGGAAGGCTGAGGCAAGAGAATCACATAAGCCCAAGAGCTGGAGGTTGCTGTGAGCCGTGTGACGCCACGGCACTCTACCGAGGGCAGTAAAGTGAGACTCTGTCTCTACAAAAAAAATTAAAAAAAAAAAAAAATTCATTCATGTCAATGATCCAGTCAGCATCCTTGCTTGTTATTTGCCTCCTTCAGCACAGGTGACTGACATATTTTCCATGTAATCCTGGCCACAAATATTATGGTCATACCCTGGATCATCACGCAGAAACATCATCTGTGAACTCTTATATTTTAGTATTTTCTTTCCAGCCATCTTATTCCTTCCCCCTACTTTCCCTGATTTTATACATCTTGATGACTTCTAGGCCTTTAATCTTTCCTTAGTGTTCAGAGTCCTCCTGTCTTCTCTGCCCTCCTCATGCTTGGGTATTGGGCAGCATGGTCACTCTCCCTCCACTACGCTTGTTTCTCTGATTCTGACAACTAGATTAAAGCTGTTCTTTGACTGCTAAGGGTCTCTGGAGAAAAAGCACAAGTGTGAAGCTCTACATCCCTCTGAACTCCTTTCTTTCTGCTGTTGACCCTTGAACAACATGGCTTTGAACAGCATGAGTTCACTTACACATGGATTTTCTTCCACCTCTGACACCCCTGAGACAGCAAGACCAACCCTCTTCTTCCTCAGCCTATTCAACACGAAGACTGTGAAGATGGAGACCTTTATGATGATCCACTTCCCCCCTTCATGAATAATTTGGTTTCTCTTCCTTACGATTTTATTAATAGTTTTTTTCTTTTCTGTATCTTACTTTATTGTAAGAATACAGTATATAATTGATATAACATACAAAGTATGTGTTAATGAATCATCTATGTTTATCAGTAAGGCTTCTGGTCACAATGGGCTATTAGTAGTTTAGTTAGGTGGGGAGTCCAAGTATACACGTATGTAGATTTTCTACTGCATGGAGGGTCAGTTAACTCCACATTTCTCAAGAATCAACTGTATGTCAGAAAAGGACGGTCTTCCTTCTCTCAAGATTCAGCTTTCCTCTAGTTCTCATTGGGAACCTCACTTAATGGATCATCCCTTAGCTTTCCTCTTAACTGGCTTCTCCTCTCCCTACAAGGCAGGTAATATTATTATGGTTCATTTTGCAGATGAGAAAACTAATGTGCAGGAGAATTCCAACCTTGCTTCATGGTGTCACATCTGTGAGTGGCTGAGCCAAAAATAAAATTCAGATCTCTCCCCTCCAAGCCCCACATTTTTTCTACTCTGCAGAGTTTGCCAATATCCTCTTCTCTACCTTCCCTTTCATCTGCTCCTCTCTATGTTCTTCTCAGAATCATGGTGGTTTTATTCCAGTCCCTACCATTCTACTGCATTGAAATTGGTTGGCTAATGCCTATGGATCTTTACACTTTAAATCCCATGAAGGTGAGGACCATCTCATGCTTGTCATTGTATCCCCAGGGCCTGAAGAAAGGAACTGTCCTCACTAACCTTGTTCATTACTGTGTCAAAGGACCCTCAGAGGATTTAGCATTGATGACCCCTCCAACCTTCTTCACATAGTCCCCTCCCCTAGCTTTGGTGTAGCCATTCTCTGCTCACTTTCCTTCTGCCTTTCTGGCCCTTACATATAAACCCAACCCTCTGATTTCTGTTGTATCTGTCCACCTCCCTTCATGCCTGCTGTCACTAGTCAGATTCAGGCTACCGTAGTGGCTCATCTGGACCAGTGTAATAGTTTCCATCTCTTGGCTTACAGGCCTGTCTCCTTCTAATTCATACTCTGTAGTGATCATTTTGGAACACAAATATGATCTGGCTAGGTCCCTGATTTGGACTTTTGAATGGTTACATGCTGTCTGGACTAAAGACTCAAATTGATTATTACAACATATAATGCCTTTCATCATCTGGCTTCTGCTTAACCTGTTAAGGGGTGCCTAATGTAGCCACACGCAAATCCTTTTCCCTTCCTCCTCTTCCTCTCCTCCTAAGATGAAGACACAAAGTATCTGCTAGCCCCACCCACAGAAGTTCATGCCAAAAGACCCTAACCTGACAAGCAACCTGTAGAAAGTGCCCACTCACCCGCGGCCCCATATGAAAGGGGCCTCTAACTGCCCTCTGGGTGCAGACACCATCTTTGCACTGCCCAGGCAGGTCACTCCCCCTTTCAAATTAACCTGGCCTCAAGATCTCTACTGCAGCCTGGCCTTTGGGTGCCATTGTTTACACCTTTCATTACCCATCCAGCCTTATTTCTTCCATGCCTCCTATTCTCTCTGTGCTAGGGAAACATGGGACAACCAGTGCATTTCCTTCCTGCTGAGTTTGTCTGTCCTCTGCCTTTGTGCTGTTCCTTTTGCCCAGAATGAGTTTTGTTTTCCCCTTCTCCTTCCTCCCCAGAGAACACTTCAATAAATATTCTTCAAATCCAACTGAAATTCACCTTCTCTTTGCAGTGTTCTTAGTTTTATGAGTGTCCCCTCCTCTATGTCCCCACAGAATCTAGTACTATAAATAAATATTACATCTCTTTACAGCATGCTAGATTGGAACCTCCCTCAGGGAAGAGGCTGATTTTTTTCTTTCTCTGCAATCATAAAGTTACATAATGTATGTGTAATACCTAATGGACACAATGTGTTTACAATAAACATCTGCTGAATAAACGAATGAGCAAATGAATGAGACTCATATGCAGAAGGAAGGGGAGGAAAACTTACAAGCCAGAGACAAGCTTGTTTTGTAGCTGATTACTACAAACTCTGAATGAGTAGCTATTTTTCAGAAAATGAATACATGTTTAAGAATCTCAAAGATAAGTACAAATAGCTAAGCCAAAATGCAGCAAGGATGACTCACAATATTATCCTCCCTTCACTGGATCAGCCACATACTCCCAGAAATCAGATGAGTAACTCCCTATGTGAGGACAGAGACTTGGGCTTCTCCGTGGGGACCTACAGCTGTGTTTTTTGGAACACAGTTGCCAGGTGCTGCCTGATCTCCCTGGTTCTGGCGCCATAGATGATGGGGTTGACCAGACATGGGAGCAGCAGGTAGAAGGCACTGAGCAGGTTGTGCACATCCTGGGAGGCAGTGCGGGCCACACGGTAGACGATGGATGAGGACATTGTTGAGGAGTAGACAGTGAAGATAACCAGGAGGTGGGAGCCACAGGTGTTCAGGGCCTTGGAACGTACTCCCCCTGAGGAAATCCTTAAGGCGGCGTGGATGATACGGGAGTAGGAGGCTCCTAGTAGGAGCATGTCTAGGACTCTGTTGAAGATGCGGACAGTGAGCCCCACAGTCTTATTCAGGGAAATATCCCCACAGGAGAGCTTCATCAGGGCCATGTGCTCACAGGCAAAGTGGTGGATCACGTCTGAGCGGCAGAAGCGAACACGGGAGGCCAGAAACACCACTGGAGCAACAATACATGTGCTCCTGGCAGCTGCCACCCCCAGCAGGCCAGCCAGCAGCTGGCCTGTCATTATCTCCGAGTAGCGGAGAGGGTAACAGATGGCAAGATAGCGGTCCAGGGCCATGACCAAGAGGATGTTGCAATCAAAGACAATGAGGAAGTAGATGCAGAACATCTGGACCAGGCAGCGAGCCAGGGAGATGCGATTGAAGTGTGGGGAGAAGCTGAAGAGCATGGCAGGCACCACGGTGGACGCAGCACAGAGGTTGACAGCCAGGAGCAGGGCAATGAGCAGGTACATGGGCTGGTGCAGGCTGCGCTGGGCCACCACTGTGTGGATGACCAGGGCATTGGCAGAGATGATCACCAGGTAGAGGCTGAGGAAGGGCAGCACCAGGAAGGCGCGGGACTCGCGCAGCCCTGGGAAGCCCACCAGGAAGAAGCTGGTGTAGGATGTATTGGAGCTTCCATTGCTCCACACCAACATCTTCCCTAGGAGTGCAGGATGGCTCTGGGGAGTGGGTAGGGGAAGGAGGTCTGGTGTCTGTACCCAGTCCTGGAGAGACCCAGCCTCACCAGGGTACCCTGGGGACTTTGACCTACATGAGCCTCTGATATTCCTAGAGAGAGAAGAAATGTTATTTTTAAATCACATAATGAGATTGTTCAAGAAATAACATCATTCCATAGGCTCATTTGTCCATTTTGCTTCCTTGTTTCTATAAATTTACAGATTATTCCTTTATTTCTTTCTTCACATTTTTAATGAGCACCTACTTTGTGCTAGGGCATATATTGGATGCATGGAGTATAACAGTGGGTAACATTTTTGTTCCCTGAGTGAGTCTGCATTCTACTGAGCAGGCTAGTAATGACAAGCAATGGTCAAAATAAAGTGTGTGGCAGTATACTCAAGAAATGTATTCCAAAAAACTCTGTTTTAACCTACAGCAAACCCAGGATGGACCAATGCCAGGTGAATTAAGGCCATTTCTACTCTTCATCTGTTTTCCCTTTTTCTGATCAGGAGGTGAAAAGGCGCAGGTTGAAAACTAGGAAGAGGGAAGAATTCAATGGGAAAAGGTTTAGGGACAGAGCTCACTAGCTCTCATTTCCCAGCCTGATGGTGGTATGGTGGTGGAGGTGGTGGTGAGGCAACATTTAATTCAAAGTTTAGGGCTTTTATCATTAAGTGGGAGTGGCTATTTGGATGACTTCTATTAGATTGTTTATGGAATTAAAAGTGATCTAAAGATTCTTTAAGATTATTTAGGAATTAACAAGGTCATAATAGAAACATTTTGCAATTTCATCCAAGAAGCAACACAGATCACATATGAATGGAGAATAAAAACCTTGCTTTTCCAGTGTCCCCTTTGGAGTTTTTGCTCTTCCAATGTAAGGAGAGCTATAGAACAGTTTTGTACAAACAGATTCAGAAGGATGGCAGATGGAGATGTGACTATGCCTGGTGTGGATCGGGAGGAATGAGGGAAAGATTTATTGAGGAAAGGCAAGCCTGGGAAATGATTTACTCAGTTCAAGTATATTAGGTTCTCCCAGTTTTAGCAAGTGTATAAAACAGAACTGATATTCAGATGTTTAGAGATAACCTTTTTTTCTTTTCTCACTACTTATACAAAATCTATTTTACATGTTTGACAAGGATCAACTCTAAATTTAATAATCTATAATTGACGTTAGCCTCTTTCCCTTGCATATCCTCAATATTCATATTTTTCCAAAGATTTCTCATGGGTACACTGGAAGGAAATCCCAAACACATGGTTAGATTTGTTCAGGAAGTGTAAGTACTTTGTCTAAGCAGGAGATTTGAATTTTACTGACATCATCAGATGCTCTCTTATGATCTCTGACCATGACAGGGCATGGGCTTTAGTTCTTTTAGACATCTTTATTCTGCTTTTTCTAGTTTCAAGCTATTTTCTCATGATATGAGGATCAAAATAAAATGGAAGGTGAGCAATGTCTTTGTTCTTAGTATTGCTCATCTGTCCAACACCGACAGAGCCCTTCTTTGTTTGCTTTTTTGCTCCACTTCAAGAGCTGACTGAAAACTCCATTCTGGGCCACCCAAACTTCCAGACTTCAGAGTTGTGCCCTGCATATGGCCAACACTTCCCATGGGCCTTCTGAGGCTGTCACAGGGGGGCAAGAGAGGAGGATAATAGAAGCAAAGACCCTACACCCAAGGCTAAGCCATATACCTTAGTATGGGGCTGGGGCTCTCACAGGCAAGTGTAGAGAGCCAAAAGGAAGGCAGGGTCTCAACAAATACTTGGTATTGGACAACCTAAATGATAGGAAATAGGAAATTTGGTTGTCCCTATTCTTCCCTGGTCCTCACTGTGATTATAGGATCAGAGACCCAAGGACTCAGAGAGACCCAAGACTCAGAGGATTCAAGAACCATCTAGATGAAAACTTTACAATGCAAGCCTGATAGGACTGGATGTGGGGGGAGAGATAGGGAAAAAGCAAGGATTCCTCCTCCCTACCTATAGAGCCACAGAAAGCATTTTTCCAGTTTAAGCTACTGTGTGAAGTAGCTTGCTGTATATAATTACTAGGAGAATTTATAGGTGTGAAAACATTATGGGGAACTTTCAGTCCCTATGCTTCCCTCTGCACCTACCACATTCAAGGTGAGAGCCTCTGCCCAGCCTCCTGCCTACCCAAGCACTAACTTTGTTACTCACCAGGACTTAACACAGACTGAGAGTAGTAAGACCAGTTTGCTCCAGGCCTTGGTTCCTTGAATGCTGTTAAATCCATCTCATTCCTCTCTGGGGAACTCTCTGGAGCTCCCAGACTCTGACTTAGCCAGTCAGCAGGATCCCAGGGGTGTACAGAATGAGAAGATGTCCCCTCAGGCCCTGTAGCCTGGAGGAACATCAGGAGCAGAAACGGGGTGTTGATGAGGGCATGTGGGCATGAAGGGACTGGTAACAAAGGGACCTGCCTAGGGGAGGAGAGGGATTATTCTCTAGCATGCCCTTACCCTCTTCGCCATTTCCTCCATCATTTTCCTGGGTACTTGTGACTCACCCATTCCCACCTACAGGCCAGATGTTGCCCCCGCATCTCAGAGCAATGTATTTAATAGCTGTCAGTCAGAGGAACCCCATGCCCCAAACTGCAAACTTAAATGTCCCAAACTCAATTCATGTCTTCACACAGACATGATTTCTCCCTGTCATTTTTTTGAAGTAATGTCGATTTTTATTCTTTCTTTTTTTGTAAAATTTATTTCAATGGATTTAGGGGGTGCAAATGTCTTTTGTTACACAAATTAATTGTATAGTGGTGAAGTCAGGGCTTTTAATGTACCTTTTCCCCAAATAGTGTACATTGTACTCAGCTGGTAACTTTTTGTCCCTAACCCCTCTTCCACCCTCCCTCTTCTTAATTTCCAAGGTCTATTATGCCACTTTATGGCCACATATACTCATCATTTAGCTCCCACTTGTAAGTAAGAACATATGGCATTTATTTTTCCATTCCTGGACACTTCACTTACTATGATTATCTCCCGTTACATCCAAGTTGCTGCAAAAGACATCATTTCATTCCTTTTTATGGCTGAGTAGATATTTTCTTTATCCACTTATCAGATGGGCACTTAGGTTGAGTCCGTATCTCAAGCCAATTGTGAATTGTGCTGAGATTAACATTCAGGTGTGGGTATCTTTTTGATATAATGATGTCTTGCCCTTTGGGTAGATCCCTAGTAGTGCTGGATCAAATGGTAGGTCACTTTTTAGTTCATTGAGGAATTGCCATACTATTTTCCATAGAGGTTGTACTAATTTATATTCTTACCAACTGTGTATAAGCATCTCCTTTTCACCACATTGGCACTAGCATCAATTTTGTTTGACTTTTTATTAATAACAATTCTGACAGGGGTAAGCTGGTATCTCATTGTGGTTTTAATTTTCATTTCCTTGATGGCTAGTGATGTTAATCTTTTTTTTTTTTTTTGGAGATAGAGTCTCACTTTGTCACCCTTGGTAGAGTGCCATGGCGTCACAGCTCATAGCAACCTCGAACTCTTGGGTTTAAGCAATTCTCTTGCCTCAGCCTCCTGAGGAGCTGGGACTAGGCGCCTGCTACAGTGTGGAGCTATTTTTATTTATTTTTATTTTTTTATTATTGGTTGTAGTTGTCATTGTTGTTTAGCAGACCCGGGCTGGATTCGAACCCGTCAGCTCCTGTGTATGCGGCTGGCGCCCCCGCCACTGAGCTATAGGCACTGAGCCAATGTTGATCATTTTTTCATATTTGTTGTCCATATTTATATCTTCTTTTGAAAAAACTCTGTTCATGTCTTTTGCCCACTTGTTAATGGAGTTATTATTATTTTTTTTTTCCTGCTGATTTGTTAGGAGTTCCTTGTAGATCCTGGACGTTAGTTCTTTATTGGATGTATAGTTTGTGAATATTTTCTCCCATCTACAGATTACCTATTTCCTCTGTTGATTATTTCCTTTGTTGTGCAGAACCTTTTTAGTTTAATTAGGTCACATTTACTTATTTTTGTTGTGGCTCTATTTACTTTTGAGGTTTTAGTCATAAATTCTTTGCCTAGGCCAATGTCCAGAAGAGTTTTTCCTGTTTTCTTCTAGAATTTGTATAGTATCAGGCCTTTAAGTCGTTAATCCACCTACAGTTAATTTTTTTTTTTTGTAGAGACAGTAGAGTGCTATGGCATCACAGCTCACAGCAACCTCCAACTCCTGAGCCTAGGTGATTCTCTTGCCTCAGCCTCCCAAGTAGCTGGGACTACAGGTGCCTGCCACAATGCCCGGCTATTTCTTTGTTGCAGTTTGGCCGGGGCTGGCCAAACCCACCACCCTCAGTACATGGGCCAGCGCCCTACTCACTGAGCCACAGGCGCCACCCTACAGTTAATTTTTGTGTATAGTGAGAGATAGTGATCCAGTCTCATTCTTTTGCATGTGGCTATCCAATTTTCCCAGCACCTTTTATTCAATACTGTATCCTTTCCCCAGTGCGTATTTTTTGTCCACTTTGTTAATAATCAGTTGGTTGCAGTTGGTTTTGTTTCTAGGCTCTTTATTCTGTTCCACTGATATATGTGTCTACTTTAATTCTAGTACTGTGCTATTTTAATTATTATATGTAGACTTGTAGTGTAAGTTGAAGTTGGGTAATGCAATGCCTCCAGATTTGTTCTTTTTGCTTAGAATTGCTTGGGCTATTCAGGCTCTTTTTGATTCCATATTAAACTCAAGATTGTTTTCTCTACTTTTGTGAAAAATGATGTTGGCAATTTAAGGGGATTATATTGAATCTGTAAATCACTTGGGCCAGTCTGGACATTTTAACAGCATTGATTCTTCCAGTCCATGAGCAAGGGATTTTTTGTTCTATTTGTTTGTGTTATCCATGATTTGTCTTATCAGGGTTTTGCAGTTCTCCTTATAGAGCTCTTTTTCCTCCTTGGTTAAGTATTTTATTTAGGTATATTATTTCATTTTTGCAGCTATTATAAATGGTATTGAGTTATCGATATGATTTTCAGGTGGACTGTCTTTAGTGTATAGATATGCTACTGATTTGTTTACATTCTTTTTATAATCTGAGACTTTACTTGATTTATTTATCAATTCTAGGAGTCCTTTGGAGGAAACTTTGCAGGGGTCCTCAAACTTTTTAAACAGGGGGCCAGTTCATTGTCCCTCAGACTGTTGGAGGGCCCGACTATAGTTTAAAAAAAAACAAACTATGAACAAATTCCTATGCACACTGCACATATCTTATTTTGAAGTAAAAAAACAAAACGGGAACAAATATAATCACAACGCTGCATGTGGCCTGCGGGCTGTAGTTTGAGGACCCCTGCTTAGAGTTTTCTACATATAAGATCATATCATTGACAAAAGGGATAGTCTGACCTCTTCTTTTCCAACTTGGATGCCCTTTATTTCTTTGTCTTGCTTGATTGCTCTGGGTAGGACTGCCAGTACTGGGTTGAATAGAAGTGGTCACAGTGGGTATCTTTGTCTTGTCCCAGTTAGGGAAAAGCTTTCAACTTTGTCTCAAGTGTGATATTGGCTGTGGGTTTGTCATATATGGCTTTTATTATTTTGAGATAATAAAAGTATGCCTACTTTGTTGAGGGTTTTTTATCTTGAAGGGATGCTGGATTTTATTGAATGCTTTTTCTACAACTACTGAGATGATCATATGGGTTTTGTTTTTAATTCTGTCTATGTGATGAATTATATTTATTGATTCGCATATGGCAAATCCTTGCATTTATGGGATGAAACTCACTTAATAGTGGTGAATTATCTTTTTGATGTGCTATTGGATTCAGTTTGCTAGTGTTTTGCTGAGGATGTTTACATCTATGTTCATGAGGAATATTGGTCTATAGTTTTCTTCTTTGGCTGTATCCTTTCCTGGCTTTGGTATCAGTGTGATACTGCTTTCATAGAATGAGTTAGGGAGGCTTCCCTCCTTATCAATGTAATGAAATAGTTTCAACAGAATAGGTTCTTTGTAGGTCTAGTAGAATTTGGCTATAATTCTGTGTGGGCCAGGGCTTTATTGTTGTTGTTGGGAGATTTTGAATTACTGCTTCAATCCTGATGCATATTACTGATCAGTTCAGGATTTCTATTTCTTCCTGATTCAGGGTTGGGAGGTTATGTGTTTTCAGAAATTTGTCCATTTCCTCTACATTTTCTAGCTTGTGTGCATAGAAGTTTTCATAGTAGTCTCAGATATTTTGTTTTCTGTAGTACCAGGTTTAATGTCTCCTTTTTCATTTCTGATTGAGCTTATTTGAATCCTCTGTCTTTTATTCTTGGTTAACCTAGCTAGAAAGAAAATGGCGGCCGAGTAACAGCTTCCTTGCATCTGGGCACCGTGAGTCTGGGGAGATAGGGCTCCAGGCATCTCTGGCTGGTGGGATCTGCCTAACATCACCACTGTGAGGACACAGGGAGTCAGCGAGAGACTTCTGGACCCCAAGAGGAGGACTAAAACAGTGGAAAACTGGCAAGTGGTCGCGTGTGTTCAATCCGTCTAAACCCGTCCGCAACTATAAGTTCAGTAGCAGCGAGACTGCAAACCAGAAAGGCCTTACCTGTGAACTGTTTTGGTGTCTTTGGACTTGGCACTCAGTTGAACTGCCTTGGGGAGAGCCTGAGCGGGAGTGCAGAGAACTTTAGCTGTTGTCTAGGGCCCCAGTCTGAGCCGCTGAGCCAGACGGAGCTAATAGTGTTTGGCTGTGGGTCACAGGGAGCCATTGTGAGCGATCTGCCCCGGCATGCTCCGCCCTCAGGGTCGCAGAGCTAGAATCGGGTGGGAGCTGGTAACCCAGCAACCAAGTAGCCTAAGGGCGGGGTCTGAGCCGCCTTGCAGCCCTAACCCTCAGGGGCCGAGTGAGACCAGTTATGGCACACTGGGTAAGTGGATAGCCACTTCAGCAGTGATTCCAGCGACAAGTACTTCCCTGGGAAAGATTCTGCTCAGAAAGTGAACAAGTTCAAAGTGCCTTTTCAGTGGGCTGAAGAGAGATTTAGGGTGTCTACCTGCTGGGGTTTGAGAAATCAGCAGCCTCCAGTAGTATCAGATCTGTGATTAACATCTCATACCCCAGAAGACCACGTGTTGCCCAGATAATATTCAATAACATATACATACTGCTTTGTTTTTGGTTGTGTTTGTTTTTTTTTTTTGGTTTCGTTGTTTTTTTTGTTTATTTTGATGTTGTTGATGTTATTTTGTTTTTTAAGTTCAACCTTTTCCATACAGATCCTTTTTCTTTCTCAATTTTTCTAGTTTAATAATAATTTCCCATGGCTGTCTTTTTCAATAATTAGAACTTCATTTTTGCTAGTGTTTCTACTGCTATCATTTTGTTTTTCACCCAATTTTATCCCGTAAAGTTTTCTGTTTGCTTGTTTTGGTTTGATTTATAGCATTTTTGTCTTTCCTCTCTACTTGGTGGAGGTGGGGGTACTGTGTCTGATCAGGTTAGCAAAGAGCTGCTGACCTCAAGGGAACCACCCAACTGGGCACCCCCAGAAGGTGGGTTTTTCTTAAGGTTGTGTCAAAGTACCCCACTGTACACCTATATTGCTCTGTCTCCCTCTTTCTGTGCCTCTCTTCTTTTTGTCAATATTCCTTTTACCCACACCCTCTCCTTTCTCTATTTTTCTTTTTTTTCCTTATCACTCGGTCCTTTCTTTCATCCCTTTTTTGCTCTTCAACCTTCTCAACCTTCTGGTCCTGTAACCCTTAGTCCACAGGCATGAGAACTTAAAGAGCAAGAGGAGGTGAAAGAAAAATTAGGGCAAGGAAACAGATAAAAGAAATCACTCATGAGGAAGAATCAGCAGAAAACTCCAGGCAACATGAAGAACCAGTCTAGAACAACCCCGCCAAAGGACCATGAGGTAGCTACTGCAGATGATTCCACCTATAAAGAAACGTTAGGAATGACAGAAAGGGAATTTAGAATACACATGTTGAAAACAATGAAAGAAATGATGGAAACAATGAAGGAAACTGCTAATAAAGTGGAAAATAACCAAAAGGAAATCCAAAAGCAGAATCAAATAAGAGATGAACTATATGAAGAATATAAAAAGGATATAGCAGAGCTGAAGGAACTGAAACAGCCAATTAGGGAACTTAAAGATGCAATGGAAAGTATCAGCAACAGGTTAGACCATGCAGAAGAAAGAATTTCAGAGGTAGAAGACAAAGTTCTTGAGATAACTCAGATAGTAAAAGAGGCAGAAAAGAAGAGAGAGAAAGCAGAACGTTCACTATCAGAATTATGGGACTTTATGAAGCGTTCCAACATACGAGTTATAGGAATCCCAGAAGGGGAAGAAGAATGCCCGAGAGGAATGGAAGCCATACTAGAGAATATTATAAAAGAAAATTTCCCAAATATCACCAAAGATTCTGACACACTGCTTTCAGAGGGCTATCATACCCCAGGTAGCCTCAACTCTAACCGAGCTTCTCCAAGACACATTGTGATGAACCTGTCCAAAGTCAAGACAAAAGAAAAGATTCTGCAAGCTGCCAGGAGTAAGTGACAGTTGACCTACAGGGGCAAATCCATCAGAGTGACCGCAGACTTCTCTAATGAAACTTTCCAAGCAAGAAGACAATGGTCATCTACCTTTAATCTACTTAAACAGAACAATTTCCAGCCCAGAATTCTGTACCCTGCTAAGCTAAGCTTAAAAATTGGTGGAGAAATCAAATCATTTACAGATATACAAACATTGAGGAAATTCACCACAACAATACCAGCCCTACAGGAAATAATTTAACCCGTTCTGCACACTGACCACCACAATGGATCAGCAGCAAAGTAAGAACTCAGAAATTAAAGGACAGAACCTAACCTCCACACTGATGCCAAAGATAAAACTAAGCAATGGACTCTCACCAAATAAGACGAATAGAATACTACCACACTTATCAATTATCTCAATAAATGTTAATGGCTTGAATTCCCCACTGAAGAGACATAGATTGGCTGACTGGATTAAAAAACACAAGCCATCCATTGCTGTCTGCAAGAAACACACCTGGCTTCAAAAGACAAATTCAAGCTCCGAGTCAAGGGTTGGAAGACAATTTTTCAGGCAAATGGAATTCAGAAGAAAAGAGGAGTTGCAATCTTATTTTCAGATACATGTGGATTTAAAGCAACTAAAGTCAAAAAAGACAAAGATGGTCACTTTATATTGGTCAAGGGAAAAATACAACAAGAAGACATTTCAATTCTAAATATCTATGCACTCAATTTAAATGCTCCCAGATTCTTGAAACAGACCTTACTCAGTCTGAGCAATATGATATCTGATAATACCATCATAACAGGGGATTTTAACACTCCTCTTACAGAGCTGGACAGATCCTCTAAACAGAAATTAAACAAAGATATAAGAGATTTAAATGAGACCCTAGAAAAACTGTGCTTGATAGATGCATATAGAACACTCCACCCCAAAGATAAAGAATATACATTCTTCTCATCACCCCATGGAACATTCTCCAAAATTGATCATATCCTGGGACACAAAACAAATATCAACAGAATCAAAAGAATTGAAATTTTACCTTGTATCTTCTCAGACCATAAGGCACTAAAGGTGGAACTCAACTCTAACAAAAATGCTCGACCCCACCCAAAGGCATGGAAATTAAACAATCTTCTGTTGAATAACAGATGGATGCAGGAAGAAATAAAACAGGAAATGATTAACTTCCTTGAGCATAACAACAATGAAGCCACAAGCTACCAAAACCTGTGGGATACTGCAAAAGCAGTTTTGAGAGGAAAATTCATCGCTTTAGATGCCTGCATTTGAAAAACAGAAAGAGAGTACATCAACAATCTCACAAGAGATCTTATGGAATTGGAAAAAGAAGAACAATCTAAGCCTAAACTCAGTAGAAGAAAAGAAATATCCAAAATCAAATCAGAGATCAATGAAATTGAAAACAAAAGAATCATTCAGAAAATTAATGAAACGAGGAGTTGGTTTTTTGAAAAAATAAATAAAATAGATAAACCATTGGCCAGACTAACGAGGAATAGAAAAGTAAAATCTCTAGTAACCTCAATCAGAAATGATAAAGGGGAAATAAAAACTGATCCCACAGACATACAAGAGATCATCTCTGAATACTACTAGAAACTCTATGCCCAGAAATTTGACAATGTGAAGGAAATTGATAAATATTTGGAATCACACCCTCTCCCTAGACTCAGCCAGCAAGAAATAGAGCTCCTGAACAGACCAATTTCAAGCACTGAGAACAAAGAAACAATAAAAAATCTTCCAACCAAAAAATGCCCTGGTCCAGATGGCTTCACACCAGAATTCTATCAAACCTTCAAGGAAGAGCTTATTCCTGTACTGCAGAAATTATTCCAAAAAATTGAGGAAGAAGGAATCTTCCCCAACATATTCTATGAAGCAAACATCACCTGATACCAAAACCAGGAAAAGACCCAAACAAAAAAGAGAATTTCAGACCAATCTCACTCATGAATACAGATGCAAAAATTCTCAACAAAATCCTAGCCAATAGATTACAACTTACCATCAAAAAAGTCATTCATCATGAACACGTAGGCTTCATCCCAGGGATGCAAGGCTGGTTTAACATACACAAGTCCATAAACGTTATCCACCATATTAACAGAGGCAAAAATAAAGATCACATGATCCTCTCAATAGATGCAGAAAAAGCATTTGATAAAATCCAGCATCCTTTTTTAATTAGAACACTGAAGAGTATAGGCATAGGTGGCACATTTCTAAAACTGATTGAAGCTATCTATGACAAACCCACAGCCAATATTTTACTGAATGGAGTAAAACTGAAAGCTTTTCCTGTTAGAACCGGAACCAGACAAGGTTGTCCTCTGTCACCTTTACTATTCAACATAGTGCTGGAAGTTCTAGCCAATACAATTAGGCAAGACAAGGAAATAAAGGGAATCCAAATGGGAGCAGAGGAGGTCACACTCTCCCTCTTTGCTGATGACATGATCTTATACTTAGAGAACCCCAAAGACTCAACCACAAGACTCCTAGAAGTCATCAAAAAATACAGTAATGTTTCAGGATATAAAATCAATGTCCACAAGTCAGTAGCCTTTGTGCACACCAATAACAGTCAAGATGAGAAGCTAATTAAGGACACAACTCCCTTCACCATAGTTTCAAAGAAAATGAAATACCTAGGAGTATACCTAATGAAGGAGGTGAAGGACCTCTATAAAGAAAACTAAGAAATCCTCAGAAAGGAAATAGCAGAGGATATTAACAAATGGAAGAACATACCATGCTCATGGATGGGAAGAATCAACATTGTTAAAATGACTATACTTCCCAAAGCAATCTACCTATTCAATGCCATTCCTATCAAAATACTAACATCGTACTTTCAAGATTTGGAAAAAATTATTCTGCATTTTGTATGGAACTGGAAAAAACTCTGTAAGGCTGTTCTTAGTAAAAAATAAAGCAGGGGGCATCAGCATACCAGATTTTAGTCTGTACTACAACGCCATAGTGCTCAAGACAGCATGGTTCTGGCACAAAAACAGAGACATAGACACTTGGAATCCAATTGAAAACCAAGAAATGAAACTAACATCTTACAACCACCTAATCTTTGATAAACCAAACAAGAACATACCTTGGGGGATAGACTCCCTATTCAATAAATGGTGTTGGGAGAACTGGATGTCTACATGTAAAAGACTGAAACTGGACCCACACCTTTCCC
Organism: Nycticebus coucang; assembly: GCF_027406575.1. Classification (NCBI taxonomy): domain Eukaryota; kingdom Metazoa; phylum Chordata; class Mammalia; order Primates; family Lorisidae; genus Nycticebus; species Nycticebus coucang. The sequence goes on along the minus strand of NC_069793.1, from coordinate 64,221,604 downwards.
CACTCACAAAAATTCATTCAAGATGGATAAAGGACTTAAATTTAAGGCATGAAACAATAAAAATTCTCCAAGAAATCATAGGAAAAACACTGGAAGATATGGCCTGGGGAAAGACTTCATGAAGAAGACTGCCATGGCAATTGCAACAACAACAAAAATAAACAAATGGGACTTCATTAAACTGAAAAGCTTCTGTACAGCTAAGGAGACAATAACCAAAGCAAAGAGACAACCTACACAATGGGAAAGGATATTTGCATATTTTCAATCAGACAAAAGCTTGATAACTAGGATCTATAGAGAACTCAAATTAATCCACATGAAAAAAACCAACAATCCCTTATATCAATGGGCAAGAGACATGAATAGAACCTTCTCTAAAGATGACAGAGGAATGGCTAGCAAACACATGAAAAAATGTTCATAATCTCTATAAATTAGAGAAATGCAAATCAAAACAACCCAAGATATCATCTAACCCCAGTGAGAATGGCCCACATCACAAAATCTCAAAACTGCAGTTGCTGGCGTGGATGTGGAGAGAAGGGAACACTTTTACACTGCTGGTGGGACTGCAAACTAGTACAACCATTTTGGAAGGAAGTATGGAGAAACCTCAAAGCACTCAAGCTAGACCTCCCATTTGATCCTGCAATCCCATTACTGGTCATCTATCCAGAGGGAAAAAAATCCTTTTATCATAAGGACACTTGTACTAGACTGTTCATTGCAGCTCAATTTACAATCGCCAAAATGTGGAAACAGCCTAAATGCCCACCAACCCAGGAATGGATTAACAAGCTGTGGTATATGTACACCATGGAATACTATTCAGCCATTAAAGAAAATGGAGACTTTACATCCTTCGTATTAACCTGGATGGAAGTGGAAGACATTATTCTTAGTAAAGCATCACAAGAATGGAGAAGCATGAATCCTATGAACTCAATTTTGATATGAGGACAATTAATTACAATTAAGGTTATGGGGGGGAAGCAGAAAGAGGGATGGAGGGAGGGGGGTGGGGTCTTGGTGTGTGTCACACTTTATGGGGGCAAGACATGATTGCAAGAAGGACTTTACCTAACAATTGCAATCAGTGTAACCTGGCTTATTGTACCCTCAATGAATCCCCAACAATAAAACAAACAAACAAACAAACAAGAAAACTAGCTAGAAATTACTTTTCTTTTTCTCAATCTTTTGTATTTTTTAATTGATCTCAATTTCCTTTAGTTCTGTCCTGATCTTTGTTATTTCTTTTCTTCTGTTAGCTTTGGGTTGATTTATTCTTATTCTTCTTGTTCCTTGAAGTGTGACATTATTTTGTTGTTAATTTGTAATCTTTTTGATGAAGGAATTTAGTGCTATAAACTTCTTTCTTCACACTACTTTTTCTGTTTCCCAGGGATTTTGGTAGTTGTGTCACCATTGTCTTTCAATTCGAAACATTTTTTTATTTCCATCTTGATTTTGTCCTTGCCCAAGGATCATTCAGCACAGTTCTTTAATTTCCATAAATTTGTGTAGTTTTGAGAGTTTTTCTTGCAATTGATATCTAGTTTTATCTATAGTGTGAGAAGATACATGGTATGATTTTAATTTTTACAAATTAGTGAGATTTTTTTTGTGGCCTAATATATGATTTATTGGAAAATGTTTTATGTGCTGTTGAGAAGAATGTATAGTCTTCAATTTTAAGGTAGAGTATTTTATAAATGTTTGCTAGGTCCATTTGTTCTAGAGTCTCATTTAAGTCCAGAGCTTCTTTGTTGATTAGAAAAATCAGTGATCTGTCTAATTTTGTTAGTAGAATGTTGAAGTCTCCCACTATTAGTATGCTGCTCTTTCTTTTTTAAATTTCAAATTAATATGAAGATACAAATTTTTAGGTTACATTGTTTTCAGTTCCAAGGTAAAGTTCAAGTTGTAGAAAAGCCCATCACCCAGGGGGCATGCTGAACACCCTCACATTGTGCATATTAGGTAAGATCCTACCAAATGCCGTCCCTCATCTCACCAATCACCCTCCTCCCTTCCTCTTCTCCCTCTTTACTAGACTATATTTGTGTTTTTTTTTTTTTTTTGTAATTGTTTATATATTGGTTTCATATTAGTATTTGGTACGCTGGATTTTTTTTCCCCATCCTTGAGATACTTTACTAAGAAGGATGTGTTTCAACTCCATTTGGGTAAAAATAAAAGAAATAAAGTCTCCATCTTTTTTATGGCTGAATAGTATTCCATGGTATTTATATACTACAATTTGTTAATCCATTCATGTGTTGGTGGGCATTTGGGTTGCTTCCATGACTTGGCAATTATGAATTAAGCTGCAATAAACATTCTGGTGCAAATGTCTTTGCGGTAAAATTATTTCTGTTCTTCTGGGTAGATACCTGGTAATGGGATTGTAGGATCAAATGGAAGGTCAACTTTTAGTTCTTTGAGAATTCTACATACTTCTTTCCATAAAGATTGTATTAGTTTGCAGTCCCACCAGTAGTGTAGAAGTGTTCCTTTCTCTTCACATCCATGCCAGCACCTGCAGTTTTGCAACTTTTTGATGGGGGCTAATTTTACAGGAGTTAGGTGATATCTCAGAGTGGTTTTGATTTGCATTTCTTTGATGATTAAAGATAATGAGCACTTTTTATGCAGTTGTTGGCCATTTGTCTTTCATCTTCAGAGAAGTTTCTGTTCAAGTCCCTTGCCTACATAGAAATGGGGCTGTTCACTTTTTTCCTGTCAATTAATTTGAGTTCTCTCTAAATGTTGGTTATCAGGCCTTTGTCAGATTCATAACACATGTAAATCTTCTCCCATTTTGAAGAGCATCTGTTTGCAGTAACTTTAGCTGTGCAAAAGCTTTTTAGCTTGACCAAATACCATTTATTTACTTTTGGCATTGCTTCAATAGCCAGGGGATCTTCCTCATAAAATCTTTTCCTGCACCAATATTTTCAAGTATTTTCCTCATATTGTCTTCTAGAATTTTTATTGTTTCATGTCTTACATTTAAATCCTTTATCCAGTGAGAGTCAATTTTTGTCAATGGTGAGAAGTGTGAGTTCAGTTTCAGTCTTCTATATATGGCTAATCAGTTCTCCTAGCACCATTTGTTAAATAGGGATTCTTTTCCCCAGTGCATGCTTTTGTTAGGCTGATCAAAGATCAACCGATGATATATGGCTGGGTTCATCTCTAGATTTTATATTGTACTTCATAAATCTATGTCTCCATTTTTGTGCCAGTTTCATGCTGTTTTGATCACTATAGAATTGTATAACCTTTATTGGAGCTAACAGATATCTGGCCTGAGATTTTATATTCAGTCAGCCATTCTGTGCCTCTTTAGAGGGGAATTCAAGTTCTTCATATTAATTGAGAGAATTGATAAGTATGGTGGAGATTTGGTCATCTTGTTTTTAAGAGGTTCAGAGCTTATTTTTATCCCTTTCACCATTTTGGAAGGTAGGCTTTGTTCTTTAATTTCTGGGTGAGTGGACCATTGGGTTGGTCATTATGAAGAATGGATCTGAGTATTTCCTATAGAGCTGGTCTAGTTATGACAAATTTCCTCAACATATGGGTGTCAGTAAAATATTTGATTTCTCCATCACAAATGAAACTCAGTTCTTTAGTAGAATACATGATCCTGTGCTGAAAATTTTTTTTGTTTAAGAAGGTTAAAGATTGATAACCATCCTCTTCTGGCTTGAAATTTTGGCTGAAAGATCTGCAGTCATGCTGGTATTTTTCCCTTTGTAGGTAACACTTTTCTTATGCCTGAATGCTTGCAGGATTTTATCCTTCATATTGAATTTGGCAAAGTTAATTACAATGTATCTAGGAGATGCTTTGTTTGGATTGAATTGTGCTGGGGTTCTGAAAATATCTACTATTTGAATTTCTGCATCTCTTGCAATGTTTGGGAATTTCTCCACCATAATGTCTTGGAGTAGAGCATCTGTACCTTTAGAACCATCCTCTTCTCCTTCAGGAATCCCTATAATTCAGATGTTTGATCTTTTGGAATGATCCTGTAACTCTCTCAGGGACTATTCCACTTTTGTTCTCTATCTTTTCTGCCTCTTTGAATGATTGGGATGGTTCAAAAGTCCTGTCTTCAATTTCTGAGATTCTTTCTTCTCTCTTTTCAACCCTATCACTGAGGGTCTCTTCTGTGTTTTGAAGCTCCTTGAATGGATTTTTCAATTCCTTAAGCTCTGCTGTACCTTTCCACATTACGTCCATATCCTTAGTGACTTAAAATTCATTACTTTCTTGAGACTACTTTTTTCCCCATATTCAGTATTTTAATTTGATTTTCTATTGGACAAATTTACATATCTCCCTCATCCTTTTCTTTAAGTTAGTGTGACAATTCTCCATAATAAACTACCTAAAGAGAAGCTTCAGTCAAGAATGGAATGGGCTCGGTGCCTGCCACACACTGACAGTGATGGGTTCAAACCTGGCCCCGGCCAGCTAAACAATGACAACTGCAACACCAAAAAAAAAAAAAAAAAAAAAAAAAAGGCCAGGTATTGTGGTGGGTGCCTATAGTCCCAGCTACTTTGGAGGCTGAGGCAAGAGAATCACTTGAACCCAGGGGTTTGAGGTTGTTGTGAGCTGTGATGCCATGGAACTCTACTGAGGGTGACATGGTGAGATTCTGTCTCAAAAAAAAAAAAAAAAACAACAAACAAAAAAAACAAACAAAAAACAACCAAACAAAAAAAATCACTTCTGCTTTAAAAAAACCAACACTTTCACCAATTTTATACTCAAACAAAATCACACAATATTTGCACAATATGTGTTTTCAGTGTTTCCTTAGAACTGGCTTTCCTCACCATCCAATGGCAGAGCTGTGGTCAGCCACTGTTTGTTATGCTGGATGGCAGAGGCTAACTTAGCTTCGCATTATCCAGAGGCCCTAGATAGAAGATTCTAAGGTATTGAAATCCCAAATTTTCATGGCACACTGATGCCAGTAGCACAACATTTGTGACAATCTAAATAGACACTTGAGTGATGCTATTCTAGTGCAGGGTCTCCAAGGCTGTATTATTGTCCTCAGTGGTGGCCCTCTTGTCCATGTTGCAGAAATGTTCCATGGCAGACATGTTGCACTGGATGGTCTGTTTTGGAATGTCTAACTTGGATACAAAGGTCAAGCAGCCACAGTCATTGTAGTTAAAGAGCATTGGGCAGCAGTCATGGTCAGCAGCCATGCTATTCTCCAAGACAAATGATACACTCAGGAGTGGTAGGAACTCTGTTTTCAGAGTTGAGACCTGTACACTTTTTGGGGCATCAGCAACAGGCATGGTGCTGTCATGACTGACCCAAGCTTGGCAGCTCACATTGGCAGAGAAGCTGACCCCATGGACCCAGCCACCTGTGCCACGCCCCCAAACTCTGACATCAGCTAACCAAAAGGCATCTTGCTGCTCCAGGGTGTACTTGCTGGCTTTTCATCCATTTCTTTAATATAAGCAGAAAACACTCTGAATTTGAAGTCACATGATCCTGCTGCCAGCAAAACATTATTGGGATGCCAATCCAAGCTGAAGACTATGGAGTGAATTGGCTTTTTAAGCTTTCTTACCATTTTCAGACTCAAAGTAACAAACAGAAATGAATCGTGTTCCACTTCCCACAGCAAATTTGTTCTCTACGGGGGACCACTTCACGAAAGTGGCTATGTGATTAATTCTCAGGATAACCAGGGTTGGCTTCCAGACACCATCTTTCTGACTCCAGACATAGGCACTGTGGTCTGCCCTGCAAGAGACCATGCAATCGCTTTTGGGAGCCCAATCAATACCTGTGATGTGTTCGTTGTGCTCCTTGAGTTCATGAGCTTTTATCCACTAGCTTCTGTTTTTCTTTTTTCTTTCTTTTTTTTTTTTTTAATTGTTGGGGATTCATTGAGGGTACAATAAGCCAGGTTACACTGATTGCAATTGTTAGGTAAAGTCCCTCTTGCAATCATGTCTTGCCCCCATAAAGTGTGACACACACTAAGGCCCCACCCACCTCCCTCCTTCTCTCTTTCTGTTCCCCCCCCATAACCATAATTGTCATTAATTGTCCTCATATCAAAATTGAGTACATAGGATTCATGCTTATCCATTCTTGTGATGCTTTACTAAGAATAATGTCTTCCACGTCCATCCAGGTTAATATGAAGGATGTAAAGTCTCCATTTTTTTTAATGGCTGAATAGTATTCCATGGTATACATATACCACAGCTTGTTAATCCATTCCTGGGTTGGTGGGCATTTAGGCTGTTTCCACATTTTGGCGATTGTAAATTGAGCTGCAATAAACAGTCTAGTACGAGTGTCCTTATGATAAAAGGATTTCTTTCCTTCTGGGTAGATGCCCAGTAATGGGATTGCAGGATCAAATGGGAGGTCTAGCTTGAGTGCTTTGAGGTTTCTCCATACTTCCTTCCAGAAAGGTTGTACTAGTTTGCAGTCATAACAGTCAAGATGAGAAGCTAATTAAGGACACAACTCCCTTCACCATAGTCTCAAAGAAAATGAAATACCTAGGAATATACCTAACGAAGGAGGTGAAGGACCTCTATAAAGAAAACTATGAAATCCTCAGAAAGGAAATAGCAGAGGATATTAACAAATGGAAGAACATACCATGCTCATGGATGGGAAGAATCAACATTGTTAAAATGTCTATACTTCCCAAAGCAATCTACCTATTCAATGCCATTCCTATCAAAATACCAACATCGTACTTTCAAGATTTGGAAAAAATGATTCTGCGTTTTGTATGGAACCTGAAAAAACCCCGTATAGCTAAGGCAGTTCTCTGTAACAAAAATAAAGCTGGGGGCATCAGCATACCAGATTTTAGTCTGTACTACAAAGCCATAGTGCTCAAGACAGCATGGTACTGGCACAAAAACAGAGACATAGACACTTGGAATCGAATTGAAAACCAAGAAATGAAACTAACATTTTACAACCACCTAATCTTTGATAAACCAAGCAAGAACATACCTTGGGGGAAAGACTCCCTATTCAATAAATGGTGTTGGGAGAACTGGATGTCTACATGTAAAAGACTGAAACTGGACCCACACCTTTCCCCACTCACAAAAATTCATTCAAGATGGATAAAGGACTTAAACTTAAGGCATGAAACAATAAAAATCCTCCAAGAAAGCATAGGAAAAACACTGGAAGATATTGGCCTGGGGAAAGACTTCATGAAGAAGACTGCCATGGCAATTGCAACAACAACAAAAATAAACAAATGGGACTTCATTAAACTGAAAAGCTTCTGTACAGCTAAGGAGACAATAACCAAAGCAAAGAGACAACCTACACAATGGGAAAGGATATTTGCATATTTTCAATCAGACAAAAGCTTGATAACTAGGATCTATAGAGAACTCAAATTAATCCACATGAAAAAAGCCAACAATCCCTTATATCAATGGGCAAGAGACATGAATGGAACTTTCTCTAAAGACGACAGACGAATGGCTAACAAACACATGAAGAAATGTTCATCATCTCTATATATTAGAGAAATGCAAATCAAAACAACCCTGAGATATCATTTAACCCCAGTGAGAATGGCCCACATCACAAAATCTCAAAACTGCAGATGCTGGCGTGGATGTGGAGAGAAGGGAACACTTATACACTGCTTCTGTTTTTCTTATAGATGTGAACTTTGTGATTGTTGGGGCTAAGGGCAATTTGGATACAATCCCTGTTCCAGGCATGATTGATGATTGGCTCTGGTAAAAACTGATGCAGGAACATTATTCTTAGAGGTTTCAAAGAAAGAAAGCTGGGGTTGGGGAAGGTCGGATGGGATCAGAGCGGAGAATTCATGGACTCTGGCCAGTTGAACTGAAGCTCTGTGGGCATGCTCTTGAGACTACTTTTGAACAATTTTTTTGATTTCTATTTCCATCTTTTCCTTCATTCCAATCATCTGATTTGCTATTCATATTCTGAATTCTATTTCTGACATTTCATTTCAGCAATTTCTCTATGGATAGTATTTTCTATTGTATCTCCTTTTTAATCATGTGGGGGAGTTGATCTGCTCTTATTTTTCATGTTGCCAGAGTTCTTCTCCTTGTTCCTCTCCATGAGTATTTTCGGGTTAAAAAAAAAAAAAAATATATATATATATACATATACATATATATACACACATATATATATAATTTATTTATTTATTTATTTTATTTTTTATTGTTTGGGATTCATTGAGGGTATAAAGAATTAGGTTACATGATTTGCATTTGTTAGATAAAGTCCCTCATATAATTGTGTCCCTCCCCAGTGAGGTGTGCTGGATATATCAATCCCAGTGATATATGGGATTGTTGGGTCTTTTTTTGTTGATTAATTTGAGTTCTCTATAGATCCTAGTTATCTAGTTTTTGTCAGATTCATAATATGTAAATATCTTTCCCCTGTCTGATTAGTTGTCTGTTTCCTTAGTGGCACAGAAGCTTTTCAGTTTAATTCAGTCCCATTTGTTTATTTTTGTTGTTGCAATTGCCATGGAAATCTTCTTCATAAAATCTTTCTTCAGGCTGATATCTTCAAGTTCTCCACACTTTCTTTGAGGATTTTAACTGTTTTATACCTTAAAGTTAAATCTTTTATCCATCTTGAGTCAATTTTTGTAAATGGTGAGAGGTGTGGGTTCAGTTTCAGTCTTTTACATGTGGTTATCTAGTTCTCCCAGCAGCACTTATTGAATGGGGATTCTTTTTCCCAGTGTATGTTCTTGTTGGTTTATTGACGATCAGGTGACTGTAAGGTGTCAGTTTTATCTCATGGTGTTCTATTTCATTCCAAATGTCAATGTGCCAATACCATGCTGTTTTGATCACTATGGCCTTGTATTATAGCTGAAAGTCTAGTAAAGTGATACTCCTGGCTTTGTTTTTAATCACTAAGAATTACCTTGGCTATACAGGGTTTCTTCTAGTTCCATACAAAATGAAGCATTATTTTTTCCAATTCTTGAAAGTATGATGATAGTATTGTAATGGAGATTGCATTGAATCTGTAGATTGCTTTGGGTATTATAGAAATTTTTACAATGTTGGTTCTTCCAAGCCATGAACATGGTATATTCTTCCATTTGTTAATATCTTCTGCTCAGACCTGTAGCACAGTGGTTACGATGCCAGCCACATACACTGAGGGTGGCGGGTTCTAATCCAGCCTGAGTGAGCTAAACAACAATGACAACTGCAACAAAAAATAGCCGAGCATTTTGGTGGGCGCCTGTAGTCCCAGCTACTTGGGAGGCTAAGGCAAGAGAATTGCTTAAGCCCAAGAGTTTGAGGTTGCTGGTTGCTGTGAGCTGTGATGCCACGACACTCTACCAAGGGCAATATAGTGAGACTGTCTCAAAAAAAAAAAAAATATATATATATCTTCTGCTATTTCTTTTCTTAGGGTTTCATAATTTTCTTTATAGAGGTCCTCCACCTCTTTTGTTAGGTATATTCCCTGGTATTTCATTTCTTTGGAAGCTACTTTGAAGAGAATTTTGTCCTTGATTAACTTCTCATCTTGGCTGTTATTGGTATATACAAAGGCTACTGATTTGTGGGCATTGCTTTTTTTTTTTTTGCTTAATTCAGAGAACTTTATTGATGTTACATGACAAGGTGGGGCTCATAGGACCCTCTTGTTCTTCAAGGGGTCTGGTGTAGAAACTGTGTTGAGGGGAGATTCTCAGTGAGGTGGGGGACTGTGTAGGCAGGGGCACCCCAGCAGCTAAGGGCCCCTCTCTTCCTCTTGTGCTCTGCCTGGGGCTGGTGGTCTGGGGGTTCTTACTCCTTAGAGGCCATGTGGGCCATAAGATCCACCACCCTGTTGCTGTAGCCAAATTCATTTTCATACCAGGCAATGAGTTTGACAAAGTGGTCATTGAGGGCAATGCCATCCCCAGCATCAAAGGTGGAAGAATGGGTGTCACTGTTGAAGTCAGAGGAGATGACCTGGTGTTCAGTGTAACCCAGGATGCCCTTGAGGGGGCTCTCAGTTGCCTGTTTCACCACCTTCTTGATATCATCATATTTGGCAGACTTCTTCAGATGGCAGGTGAGATCCACGACTGACACATTGGCAGTGGGGACATGGAAGGCCATGCCAGTGAGCTTCCCATTCAGCTCAGGGATGACCTTGCCTACCAGTCTTCCCTGATCTTGCTCAGGGATGACCTTGGCTGCACCAGTTGAGGCAGGGATGAAGTTCTGGAGAGCCCTGTGACCATGATGCCACAACCTCTCAGAGGGGCCATCCACAGTCTTCTAGGTGGCAGTGCTGGCATGGACTGTGGTCATGAGTCCCTCCACGATGCCAAAGTTGTCACGGATGACCTTAGCCAAGGCGGGTAAGCAGTTGGTGGTGCAGGAGGTATTGCTGGCAATGCTGAGGCTGTTTTCATACTTCTTGTGGTTCACACCCATCACAAACAGTATCAGCATAAGGGGCAGAGATGATGACCCTTTTGGCATCCCTTTGTAAATGAGCTCCAGCCTTCTTCATGGTGGTGAAGATTCCAGTGGACTCCACAACGCACTCAGCGCCTGCCTCACCCAATTTGATTTTGATGGGATCTCACTCCTGGAAGATGGTTATGGAATTTCCATTGATGACAAGCTTCCCATTCTCAGACTTGACTGTGCCATGGAATTTGCCATGGGTGGAATCATCCTGGAACATGTAGACCGTGTAGTTGATGTCAATGAAGGGGTCATTGATGGCAACAATATTCACTTTGCCACAGTTAAAAACAGCCCTGGTGACCAGGCACCCAATGCAATCAAAGCTGTTTATTCTGAGCTTCACTTTCACCAGGGTGCATCGGGGATGCAGCTGGTGCTGCACTAGAAGAAGCAGCTGTCTGATGAATGGGAGGACCAGATAGCCTGGACATTGATTTTATTTTATTTTTTATTTTTTGCAGTGTTTTTATTTTTTGGCCAGGGCTGGGTTTGAACCCACCACTTCCAGTATATGGGGCCAGTGCTCTACTCCTTTGAGCCACAGGTGCTGCTCTGGACATTGATTTTATATTCTGAGACATTGCTGTATCTTTTTTTTTTTTTTTTTATCACTTCTAGGAGTCTTGTGGTTGAGTCTTTCCTGTTCTCTAAGTATAAGATTTTATCCTTGGCAAAGAGCCAGAGTTTGACCTCCTCTACACTCATTTGGATGCCTTTTATTTCCTTCTCTTGCTTGATTGTGTTGGCTAGAACTTCCAGCACTATGTTGAATAGTAGTGGCAATAGAGGACAAGCTTGTCTGGTTCTAATTCTAAGTGAAAAAGCTTTTGGTTTTTCTCCAGTATACTTCAGTATAATACTTTAGTATAATATTAGCTGTGGGTTTGTCATAGATGGCTTCAATCAGGTTAAGAAATGTGCCACCTATGCTTATATTGTTACATTTTCTAATTAGAAAAGGATGCTGAATATTAGCAAATGCTTTTTCTGCATCGATTGAGAGGATCATTATGGTCTTTGCTTTTTCTTCTGTTTATATGGTGAATTATGTTTATGGACTTGCATATGCTAAACCAGTCTTGCATCCCTGGGATAAAACCTACTTGATCATGAATAATTTTTTAAATGTGTAGCTGTAATCTTTTGGCTAGGATTTTGTGCTTCTTTATTCATTAGTGAGATTGGTCTGAAATTTTCCTTTTTAGTTGGGTCTTTTCCTGGTTTTGGTTTCAGGGTGATGTTTGTTTCATAGAATGTGTTGGGGGAAAATTCCTTCTTTCTCAATTTTTTGAAATAATTTCTGAAGTATGGGTATAAGCTCTTCTTTGAGGGTTTGATAGAATTCTGGTGTGAATCAGAATCCATCTGGACCAGGGCTGTTTTTTTTTTTTTAGTTGGGAGACTTTTTATTGTTTCTTTGATCTCAGTTCTTGAAACTAGTCTGTTCAAGAGATCTATTTCTTCTTGATTAAGTCTAGGGAGAGGATGTGATTCCAGGTATCGATCCATTTCCTCTGCATTGTCAAATTTCTGGCCATAGAATTTCTCGTAATACTCAGAGATAAGCTCTTGTGTCTCTGTGGCATCTTTTGTTATTTCCCCTTGATCATTTCTGATTGAGGTTATTAGAGATTTTACTTTTTTATTTCTAGTCAATCTGGCCAAAGTTTTATTAATTTTATTTATTTTTTCAAAAAATCAACTTTTTATTTTGTTAATTTTCTGGCTGATTCTTTTGTTTTCAATTTCATTAATTTCTGATTTAATTTTGGTTATTTCTTTTTTCTGCTGGGTTTGGGATTAGATTGTTCTTTTTTTCCAATTCCATATGATGGTTCATGAGTGTGTTGATGCACTCTCTTTCTGTTTTTTGAATGTAGGCATCTAACGTGATAAATTTCCCTCTTAAGATTGCTTTTGCTGTATCCCACAAGTTTTGGCAACTTGTATCCTCATTGTTGTTATGTTTGAGGAATTTAATGATTTAATGTTTTATCTCTTCCCAACTATCATTCAGCATAAGGTTGTTTAATTTCCAAGTCTTTGTGTGGGGATAAACATTTTGTTGGATTTGAGTTCCACCTTTATTGCCTTGTGGTCTGAGAAGATACAAGGTATAATTCTATTCTTTTAATTATGTTGATGTTTGATTTGTATCCTAGGATGTGGTCAATTTTGGAGCACATACCATGAGCTGATGAGAAAAATATATATTCCTCAGCTTCGAGATGGTGTGTACTGTATATGTCAATTAATCCCATTTGTTCTAGGGTCACATTTAGGTCCTTTGTATCTTTGTTTATTTTCTGTTTAAGAGGGTCTGTCCAGGTCTGTCAGAGGGGTGTTAAAGTCACTGACTATTATGGCTTTATGGGATATCATATTGCTCAGACCCATCAAAGTCTGTTTCATAAATTTGGTAGCAATAAAGTTGGGTGCATGAATATTTAAAATTGAATGTCTTCATGTTGTATTGTTCCTTTGATCAATATAAAGTGTCCATCTTTGTCTTTCTTAACTTTAGCGGCTTTAAATCTGCTTGAATCTGAAAATAAGATTGCACCCCCTCCTTTTTTTTTGATTTCCATTTTCTTGAAATACTGGTTTCCATCTTTTAACACTGAGTGTTGATTTGTTCTCCAAGGCCAGGTATGTCTCCTGGAAACAGCATATGGATGGGGGTTTGTGGTTTTTTATCCAACCAGCCAGCCTGTGCCTCTTCAGTGGTGAATGCAGTCCATTGACATTTATTGAGAGAATTGATAAGTATGAGGGAGTTCTATTCATTTTATTTTGTGAAAGTCTGTTTTGCAGTTTTATCCTTTGTGCCAATGTGGAAGCAAAGTTTTGACCTTCAGCTTCTGGGTGTTTACTTTGCTGGTAGTCCATTGTGTTGGATAGTTAGTGTTGAGAATAGGTCTAAATATTTCCTGCTTGGATATCTGCAAAAGATTTGATTTCTCCATCAATTTTGAAGCTTAGTTTAGCAGGATACAGATTTCTGGGCTAAAAATTGTTTGGTTTAAGAATATTGATGGATGACCACGCTCTTACGGCTTGGAAGGTTTCAAGTGAAAAGTCTGCTGTCATCCTAATGGCTCTGCCTCTGTAGGTTAGTTGGCTCTTACTCCTGGCTGCTTGCAATTTTTTTTCTTTCATCTTGACTTTGGACAGGTTCATTACAATGTGTCTTGGAAAGGTTCTATTTGAGTTGAGATGATCCAGGGTTCAATATCCATCTGAAAGGAGTGTGTCAGGGTCTTTTGTAAAAGTTGGGAAGTTTTCACTTATGACAGTCTCCAGAAAAGCTTCCATTCCTTTGGGACACTCTTTTTCCCCTTCAAGAATACCTATTATTGGGCGGTGCCTGTGGCTCAAAGGAGTAGGGCACTGGCCCCATATGCCGGAGGTGGCAGGTTCAAACCCAGCCCCAGCCCAAAACAGCAAAAAAAAAAAAAAAAAAAAAAAAAAAGAAAAAAAAGAAAAAGAAAAAAGAAAAAGAAAAAGAATACCTATTATTTGTATTATTATATTGTCTTGTAATTCTGTAAGCTCCCGTTCTTCTTTCTCCCTCTTCTTTTCTGCCTCTTTTACTACCTGGGTTAACTTGAAATCTTTATCCTCTAAGTCTGAGGTTCTTTCTTCTCCATGGTCTAACTTATTTTTGATACTTTCTACTGCATCTTTACATTCCTTGATTGTCTCCTTCATTTCCTTAAGTTCTGCTATACATATCCTTTCTATATTCCACATATCTCTTGTTTGACTTTTAGTTTAGTCTTTCCATTTCTCAGAATGAATAAAACAACACAAACAAATATTCACTATCTTCAGGAAAACCATTTAATTCACAAGATTCTCATAGACTCAATGTAAAGGGGGTGGAAAAATTATTCCATGTGAATGGAAGCCAGAGTGAGGAGGAGGAGCTATTCTTATATCAGATAAAATACACTTTGAATCAACAACATTAAAAATAAAATACAAAAATGATTATTATACAATGATAAATGTATCTATTTGTTAAGATACAACAATCCAAAATAGATATGCACCTAACCCCTATATTCATAAAATAAATGCTATTAGACCTAAGAAAAGAAAATAAATAGCATCAGGGGATGACTAGAAGCAGCTTTTGCCAGAGGCTCCTGTCCAGCAAGAGAGATATTGGGCTGAAGTGGACTCAGAGAAGCTGAAGGTGGGAAAATGAGCATAGAGAAATTCCCTTTCTGTCAAGTCCAGACACCAGGTGGCACTGTGGTTTTTTTTCAGAGACAGCATGGCCAGCAACCTCTGTGCTCCTTATTCCAAACTTTAGTTGCCTTTGGTAATTTCCTGATTGTTTCTTCAGTATTCAGCCCCTCCCAGGGGATGGGATCTCAAAGCTCACATGAACCCTTCAGGGTCAGGTCTCACAATGCCTCCCGACTCCAGTTCCCATGGGGTGCAGAAATCCCTCAGTATGTCTCCAAGAGTGGAGTTCTGATCCTGGCAGGTAGAATTAAGATGGCCATGTTTTAGGTCCCTGCTAAGACCTTCTCATGACCTTCCCACAATGGCAGCCCCCTGGCCTCTGATAACTTTTCAGTATGTCTGCCTCGCCAGTCACCAAACCTATGGAAAATCTACTCCAACTGGCATTGGAATCTGGTTGCTTTATACTGTTCAAGTCCACCCACTCTTCCATGTTTTCCACTCAACGCACAGATTCCCCCAACTACTGAAAACTCCAGAAAGGCTTCCTCTTGTCCTGGACCTCTGTTGGGGGCAGCCAATCCCAGCCAGTTGCAATCACTTGCCTAATTTATCAGATTTCCACCGCTTGAGATCATATGCTGTATCTAGCTCACAACCTTCTTGCTGTGCTCCCTGAGCTATGACTCTGGGTAAGGTCCTATGCTCGGTAATGTTGGGTTCTCTCTTTTTCCCGTCATTCTAGGAGAGCTCAGCTGAATGATCCTTCTGGGCTGCCATCTTGATATGCTGTAAAAAATATATTAATTATGCTTTTTTAGTTAAAATGATAGGTTGTCCCTGAATAATTGTTGAGAGATAATCTAATTAAGGACCCTTCCTGGTGAGCTGGGGCTTATGATTGTGGCTTTCCCACTACAACCTCACAAAGGTCCCTTTCAGGGCTACAGCTAGAGATTCTGAGGATGGCTTGGTGAAACAGCACAGCCTGGCTCTGTCTTGCTGTCAGCCTGCCCTCTACCCAATCCTAAGGAGTTGCGGTATTTCACTGGAATCTCTGCTGAGCAAAGATACAAACACATGTGGTCCTGTCTCCATGAGCAATAGCTGGAGGAGAGAAATTCAAAGACAGATCCACTGAACTGCTCCTCACTGTTGTAATGCCATTGCTGCTCAAACAAAGACAGACGAGTGGTGAATCTTCAGCCCTAGATAGCATCTCCAGAACAAGAATCAGTGGACAGCTTTGGCTGAGAGTTCCAGTCAAACTCTCAGCCAGTGTGAGTACTGCCCACCCCAACTCCCTCAGGCAGTGTGAGCACTGCCCAGTTAAACTCTCTCAGGCAGTGTGAGCACTTCCCACCCAAGTTCAGATGGTCCTCCAGTGGCCAGAAAACAGAAATCTGCAGGCGTATCTGTCTGAGAATTCTTGAGGGGCTGGAGAAGGGTCTTTTCTAGTGGGAAAAGGAGTCAGGAAAGTTCATCCCTTTCCCTGCCAAAGTTATAACTGTGGCACCACTGTTTCCACACTGCACCTCAGTGGCCCACACAATGCCTGGGCCTCTCAGTGAACTCACCAAACCCTCTGGCCCCTGCAGGGACAGTCTTTCAGGCAACTAGAATAGGGGGAAAGGGTGAACTGTGTGGTTGGGATTGTGGAGAAAATATTTGTTCATTTTTGTGCCAGGCAGGATGGGGTCTAGGTTCAGAAGTGGAACCTCCCTGGGGTAGGACGACCAGGATCTAGTGGCTCTCTCCCATGGGGTAAGGTGAGGTGTCCTTTGTTCCCTCCTTGCTCAAGGAAAGCCCATCTCAGATTTTCCTTTTGGGAGAAGGGTCTGGCTGTGGGCTCTGTACTTGATCTTTGTTGTCTTTCTTTCTCTCTCTTTGCCTTGCTGCTTGTCTCAGGAGGGATGATTGTGCACCTCACTTTCTTCTCTGTGCTCAGTTCCCCACCTTTGGCTTCTCTGAGTCCACTTCAGTCCATTATCTCTCTCTCTGGACAGGAGCCTCTGGAAAAAGCTGCTTCTAGTCATTCATCTTAACTCCTCCCCTGATGCTATTTATTTTCTTTTCTTAGGTCTAATAGCATTTATTTTATGAATATGGGAGTTAAGTACATATTTGTTTTGGATTGTTATATCTTAATAATAAATAGATACATTTATCATTATATAATAATCATTTTTGTATTTTATTATTAATGTTGCTGATTCAAAGTGTATTTTATCTGATATAAGAAAAGCTCCACCTCCTCATTCTGGCTTCCATTCACATGGAATAATTTTTCCACCCCTTTACATTGAGTCTGTGAGAGTCTTTATGAATTAAATGGTTTTCCTGGAGACAGTGAATATTTGATTTGTTGTTTTATTCATTCTGCCAACTTAACATTTTAAGTGGGGTGTTTAGAGAGTTTAATTCAATTTTTTTTGTGGGGGACACTTCATTGCCCTGGGTAGAGTGCTGTGGCATCGTAGCTCACAGCATCCTCAAACTTTTGCTCAAGCAATTCTCTTGGCTCAGCCTCCCAAGTAGCTGGGATACAGGGACCTGCCACAATACTTGGCTCATTTTTCTATTTTTGGTAGAGATAGGGTCTCACTCTTGCTCAGGCTGGTCTTAAACTCCTGAGCTCAAGCAATCCACTGGCTTCAACTTCCCAAAGTGCTAGGGTTACAGGCTTGAGCCACCACACCACAGTATTTACATTCAGTTTTAAGATTGATGTGTGAGATACAGTTTCAGTCATTATGTTGATTGTTACCTAATTTCTTTTTATTCTCCCTTATGTTATTGTTTTAGATGTATAAAAGTTTTAAGTGGTTTTTTTTTAAACTTTGAGATGTTTTGACATTAGTATCAACCATTCTTTTTGATGTCTAGTACACTTCTTGTAGAGAAATCTACCCTGTTTCCCCGAAAATAGGACAGTGTCTTATTTTCAGGTGTGCTCCCAAAGATGCTCTAGGTCCTATTTTCAGGGGACGTCTTACCTTTCCTGTAAGTAGGTCTTATTTTTGGAGGATATCTTATTTTCGGGGAAACAGGGTAGCGGTGACAATTAGTCTTTGCTTGTCTGGAAAAGACTTTATTTCTCTTTTTTTATGAAACTAAGTTTTGCAGGGTACAAAATTCTTGGCTGACAGTTATTCTGTTTAAGAAGACTAAAGATAAAACCCCAATTCTTTCTAGCTTGTAAAGTTTCTGCTGAGAAATCTGCTGTTATCTTGATGGGTTTTCCTTCATAAGTTACTTTGTGTTTTCACCTCACAGCTTGTAGGATTTTCTCCTTTACTTTGACTTTGGCCAGACTAATGTTTATGTGCCTTCAAGATGTCTTATTTGCAACGAATCTTCTAAGATTTGACAATGGCTTTGTATGTAGATGTCTAAATCTCTAGCCAGACCATGGAAGTTTTCCCCCATTATCTTGAAATAGGTGTTCTATACTTTCTCTTTGTCTCCTTTGGGATACATGTACTTTTTATGTTTGAGAGCTTTACATAACCTGATATTTCTAGAAGATTTTGTTTCTTTTTAAAATTTATTTTTCTTTATTTTTGACTGACTGGGTTAATTCAAAAGTCTTGTCTTTAATCTCTGAAATTCTTTCTTCTGCTTCTTGGTCTAGTCTGTTGTTAAAACTTTCCACCATTATTTGTACTTTCTAAATGAGTCTTTAAGTTTTATAAGTTCCATTAGTTTTTTTCTTTATTAAATCATAACTGTGTACATGAATGCATTTATGGGGTGCAATGTGGAATGCTCACATAGAACTGATTAACATAACCATCAACTCACTTATTTATTTGTTGTGGTAAGACATTTATACTCTATTCTTAATAATTTTGAAATGTACCATTGCATTGTGCACATGAGGTGAGGTCCTACCAATACCTTCCTTCCTCCTGACCTCCCCCCTCCTATCTCTGTTCTTCCCTCCTTCTTTCTCAACTATAGTTATGTCTAACCATTTGTATGAATGTGTAGGTGATTATATATTGGTTTCATAGTAGTATTGAGTACACTGGATACTTTTTCCTTCCATTCTTGAGATACTTTACTAAGAAGAATATGTTCCAGCTCCATCCACATAAACATAAAAGATGTAAAGTCTCCATCTTTTTCATGGATGCATAGTATTCCATGGTATACATATACTACAATTTGTTAATCCATTCATGAATCGATGGGCACTTGGGGCTACTTCCATGACTTGGCAATTATCAATTGGGCTGCAATAAACATTCTGGTGCAAATGTCATTGTTGTAAAATGATTTTTGATTGTCTGGGTGTATACCTGTAGAGGAATTGCAGGATCCAACAGTAGGTCTACTTTTAGTTCCTTGAGTGTTCTCCAAACTTCTTTCCAAAAGGGTCATATAAGATTGCATTCGCACCAACAGTGTAGAAGTGTTTGTTCCCTTCTCTCCGCATCCACAGCAACATCTGTAGTTTTGGGATTTTGTGATGTGGGCTAATCTTACTGGAGTTAAATGATATCTCAAAGTGTTTTTTTTTTTTTTTTCTTTGAGACAGAGTCTCACTCCATTGCCCTCAGTAGAGTGCTGTGGCATCACAGGTCACAGAAACTTCCAACTCCTGGGCTTAGGCGATTCTCTTGCCTCAGCCTCCCAAGTAGCTGGGACCACAGGTACCAGCACAGTGCCCTTCTATTTTTTGCTGCAGTTTGGCTGGGGCTGAGTTCGAACCCACCACCCTTGGTATATAGGGCTGGCGCCCTACTTACTGAGCCACAGGCGCCACCCTTCAAAGTGGTTTTGATTTGCATTTCTCTGATGATTAAAGAGGATGAGCATTTTTTCATGTGCTTGTAGGCCATGTACCTGTCTTCTTTGGAGAACACTTAAGAAAATAGGCTTAGATGGGTCATTTTTCAACCTGATAGTGGCTATACACAGCAAACCCACAGCCAATAGCATATGGAATGGAGCAAAATTGAAAACATTTCCATGCATATCTGGAACTAGGCAAGGATGCTCATTGTCTCCACTGCTATTCAACATATTAATGGAAGTCTTAGCCATCACAATGAAGCAAGAGAAGGTGATCAAGAGTATGCAAATGGGATCAGAGGAGATAAAACTCTCACTCTTTGTGGATGATATGATCCTATACCTGGAAAACCCTAGGGACTCAACTACAAAACTCTTAGAAGTGATCAAGGAATACAGCAGTGTTTCAGGATACAAAATCCATACTGATACTTACAAATCAGTAGCCTTTTTTTGTTTTTTTTTCAGTTTTTGGCCAGGGCTGGGTTTGAACCTGCCACCTCCGGCATATGGGGCTGGTACCCTACCCCTTTGAGCCACAGGTGCTGCCCCAAATCAGTAGCTTTTATGTATACCAATAATAGTCAAGCTGAAAATACAGTCAAGGACTCTATTCCTTTTACAGTAGTGCCAAAGAAGATGAAATATCTGGGAATTTACCTAACAAAGGATGTAAAAAATCTCTATAGAAAGAATTATGAAACTCTGAGAAAAGAATTAGCTGAAGATGTTAACAAATGGAAAAACATACCACGCTCAGGGCTGGGAAGAATCAACATTGTAAAAATGTCTATACTACCCAAAGCAATCTACGGATTTAATATAATCCCTATTAAAGCACCACTATCATACTTTAAAGAGCTTGAAAAAATAGTACTTCATTTTATATGGAATCAGAAAATATCTCAAATAGGGCAGCACCTGTGGCTCAAAGGAGTAGGGCGTCGACCCCACATACTGGAGGTGGCGGGTTCAAACCCGGCCCTGGCCAAAAACTGCCAAAAAAAAAAAAAAAAAAAAAAAAGAAAATATCTCAAATAGTCAATACATTACTCAGAAATAAAAATAAATTAGGAGGTATCACATTACCAGACTTCAGGCTATACTATAAATCTATAGTGATCAAAAAAGCAGGGCACTGGCACAAAAACAGAGAGGTGGATTTATGGAACAGAATGGAGAACCAAGAGATGAATACAGCCACTTATCATCAAAAACATTCACTGGGGGAAAGATTCCCAATTTAACAAATGTGCTGGGTGAACTGGCTGGCAACCTGTAGAAGACTGAAACTGGACTCCCACCTTTCACCATTAACAAAAATTGATTCTCACTGGATAAAAGATTTAAACTTAAGACATGAAACTATAAAAATACTAGAAGAGAGTACAGGGAAAATGCTTGATGAAATTGGCTGGGAGAATATTTTATGAGGACCTCCTGGGCAATTGAAGCAAGAACAAAAATATATTACTGGGATCTGATCAAAGTAGAAAGCTTTTGCACAGCCAAGAACACAGTAAGTAAAGCAAACAGACAGCCCTCAGAATGGAAGAATATTTTTGCAGGATATGTTTCCAACAAAGGTCTGATAACTAGACTCCACAGAGACCTCAAACTAATCGATAAGAAAAGAACAAATAACCCCATTTCTTTGTGGGCAAGAGACTTGAATAGAAGTTTTCTTTTCTTTTTCTTTTTTTTGAAACATAGAGTCTCACTATGTTGTCCTCGGTAGACTGCCCTGCTCACAGCAACCTCAAACTCTTGAACTTAAGCGATTCTCTTGCCTCAGCCTCCCAAGTAGCTGGGACTACAGGCACTCACCACAACACCTGGCTATTTTTTTTTATTGTTGTTTAGCAGGCTGAGGCTGCGTTCGAACCCACCAGCGCCTTAACCACTGAGCTATGGGTGCTGAGCCAGAAGTTTTCTTTTTAAAAATATACCTTTTCAGTGAATTTTTTATTCATGTGCTGAATTTTTTTGTTTCTTTGGTTTGGTTTTCAACTTTCTCATAAATCCCATTGATGAATTTTTGCTATTATAAATAATGCTTCTATGAACATTCATGTATGGGGTTCTTGTGTGAACATGTTTTCTTTTTAAACATTTTTTTTTTTTTTTTTTTATAGAGACAGAGTCTCACTGTACCGCCCTCAGGTAGAGTGCCGTGGCGTCACACGGCTCACAGCAACCTCTAACTCTTGGGCTTACGCGATTCTCTTGCCTCAGCCTCCCGAGCAGCTGGGACTACAGGCACCCGCCACAACGCCCGGCTATTTTTATCATTTTTTAAAATTTATGTTTTAATTGACAAGTAAGAAATATATGTATTTACAGACATATGTTTATAATTCTCCTGGGTAAACACCCAGGAGTGAAATTTCCAGGTCATTTGGTCAATTTCTGTTTAACATTCTGAGGAACAGCCAGTTTTCCAGAATGGCTGCAATATTTGACCCAATCACTAGCAATGCCTGAGGGTTCTCTCATTTCTTTACAGTCTTATTGACACTTTTTACTCTCTCTTTTTTATTTCACCCAGCCTAATGAAGTATCCATTGTGATTTTAGTTTGTATTTTCCTGATAGGTAGTGATGTTGAGTATATTTTAACCTGCTTTTTGGACATTTATTTTCTTTGGAAAACTATTCAAGTCTTTTGCTTATTTTTTCAGTTAAGTTATTTGTCTTTTTATTTTTATTTTTTTTGAGACAGAGCCTCAAGCTGTCACCCTGGGTAGAGTGTGATGGTATCACAGCTCACAGCAACTCCAACCCCTGGGCTTAAGCGATTCTCTTGCCTCAGCCTCCCAAGTAGCTGGGATTACAGGAGCCTGTCACAACACCCAGCTATTTTTTTTGGTTGTAGTTGTCATTGCTGTTTGGCAGGCCCGGGCTGGATTTGAACCTGCCAGCTCTGGTGTATGCGCTTGAGCTGCTTGAGCTACTGGCACTGAGTCTATTTGTCTTTTTATTGTTAAGGTGGTAATGTTATTTATATATTCTGGATACTAGGTGTATAATTTGCCAATATTTTATCTCATCCTGTGGGTTCGTTTTCTTCCTGGTGTCCTTTGCAGCAAAGTTTTTTTTAATTGATAGTTTTAATTTAAAAATTTTGTAGTTTCAATTATTATGTGTACATAATATTTGTACATATTTATAGGGTACATGTGATATTCTGATACAGGTGTACAACACAAATTAATCAAATCAGAGTAATTGAGATATCCATCACCTCAGGCACTTATCATTTTTTTATGTTAAGAACATTCTGATTCCAGTGTTTTAGTTATTTTAAAGTATACCCTAACTTATTGTTGCTTACAGTCACTTTGTTGTGCTGTCCAATATTGTGCATTCTAACCATCTAACTTTTTGCACCCATTAACTGTCCCCACTTTATTCCCCACTCCCTGCTACCCTTCTGCGCCTCTGTTAACCATCATTCTACTCTCTGTCTCCATGAGATCAATTGTCTTTAATAAGTGTTAGCTCCTACATATGAGTGAGAACATGTGAGATTTATCTTTCTGTGCAGCAGTAAAGATTTTATTTTTCATGATGTCCAGTTTAATCTATTTTTCTTTTTTCTTGTGCTTTTGGTGTCTTATAACTATTGTCTACTTTGAGGTCATGAAAATTTACTTTCATGTTTTCCTCTTATTTATTTATTTATTTTTTTTGAGACAGAGTCTCACTATGTCACCCTGGGTAGAGTGCTGTGGCGTCACAGCTCACAGCAACCTCAAACTCTTGGGCTTAAGCGATTCTCTTGCCTCAGCCTCCCAAATAGCTGGGACTACAGGAGCCCATTACAAAGCCTGGCTATTTTTTTTGTTGTAGTTGTCATTTTTTTGTTGGGCAGGCCAGGCCTGGGTTGGAACCTACCAGCCCCACTGTATGTGGCCAGTGCCTTAAGCCCTGAGCTACGAGTACCAAGCCCTTTCATATTTTCATAGTTTTAGTTCTTACATTTACATCTAAGCATGATCCATTTTGAGTTAAGTTTTGTATATGACGTGAGCAAGAGGATCTAACTTCATTCTTTTGCATGTGAATATGCAGTTGTCTGAGCAGTTGTTTTGGTATGTTTGTCATTCCCTGTATTCTTTATCTTAGTGAGCCTTTATGTTTTATCTTATTGATCCTGTTACCATTCACATAGTGTTCCCTATTATCATTTGTGGCTGGAGGGCTTCAGCCTCTTCTGGTCTCCTTCAGTTGGGCTCTCCCCTGGTTGACCAGGGGCTGTATAGAAGGAATAGCCCTGGCCAGGTCCTGCATTTGGGATTATATCTCATTTAAACCTCACAATTCCTTGCAAGGTAGTGATCATCAAACCTCTCTTACAGATGAAGAGACTGAGGCCCAGAGAGGTTGTGCTTGGCCAAGGCTCAGCACTAGTAAGTGGCAGCATTGGAACTTGAAATACAGTCTGGGCCTGATTCCTATACTCTTCCTCCTATAATATGGTTGGCCTGGGCACAGGCTAGTGGCAGCCCTTGGCCTCCTGAAGGAATGGGAAATGGGAAGAAATCCTCTAGAGTCCAGGGATCAGGACGAATGAATGCATGGCTGAATTACAGGAGTTGCTCTGCTGTTTAATTTTGAGGAGATTAAAGGGGCCTTGTGGTAATCTTTGGCAGGGCCCACCCATATCTGGGCTGGGGGTTTTGCCTCTGGCCTCTCCTGGCTGTGGGACCCGCCTTCCCCAGCAGCAGGATGGCCTCCTGGCCTGGTCAGGCACACTCTGCACTTCCCAGAGAAGCCACAAGGTGGCACCCAAGCACCACATGGTGCCGGGGCCTCCAGGCCTCACACTGTGCTGGAGGGACTGTGCCTGGGGAAGGTGCAGTCTGAGCCTGGCAAGTTGCTTACTTTGAGGAGCCTCATCGTCAGACATCCCTGGCATACCCCTCTGCACCCTACACAGGACTGCCTGTTGGGCCATGCTGATGTCAGGCTTTGGGTTAGGAGAGCTGGGATCTAGTTTTGTCTCTGTGTGATCCTGGCAAGTTCCTCTCTTTGAGCCTCAGAGTGCTCTTCAGAAAAGTTGGCATTATTTTATTTATTTTTGCAGTTTTTGGCCGGGGCTGGGTTTGAACCCACCACCTCTGGTGTATGGGGCCAGCGCCCTACTCCTTTGAGCCATGGGCGCCGCCCTGAAAAGTTGGCATTATTATAGCACCAACCTTATCTTTGCTAGTTCATTCATTCAGCATGTGGTTACTGAACACTACAGTGCTGGGGGTGGGTGTAGTATACAGCAGTGAGCAAGCAAAGCCTCATGTTCTGAGGGTTAGACATTAAATTATAACGTCTATAATTTATTAGCACAGTTACTGACATACAGTATGGATTTTATAAATATTAGCTATCTACATCTCTATATAGTCCAGAAAGTAGAAGGGAAGAGGAGAGAGAGAGTGGAGGGGAGAGGGGAGATGTAAGGAGGGAGGGTATCTGGGGGGACTTCACCTAATATGCATGATGCAATGGTACATTTCAAAACTATTAAGAAATGAGGGGTGGCACCTGTGGCTCAGTGAGCAGGGCGCCGGCCAAACTGCAATAAGAAAATAGCCAGGTGTTGTGGTGGGTGCCTGTAGTCTCAACTACTTGGGAGGCGGAGGCAAAAGAATCGCCTAAGCCCAAGAGCTGGAGGATGCTGTGAGCTGTGATGCCACTGCACTCTACTGAGGGCGACAAAGTGAGACTCTGTCTCTAAAAATTAAAAAAAAAAAAAAGAAATGAGTATAATTGTGATGGATGTGTTAGTTCAATGTAAGCATTTCACATTGTATATCGAAGCAGTATACTGAACCCCATAATGCATCAATGTACAAAGTTATGATTTAACAACAACAACAAAAAAAACCCAAACTCTATCTCTAATCCTTGCAATGGCTCTGTGTAATTGTTCTTATTATGAATCCCTTTTATAGAGGAGGAAAGAGGTAAAAGTATTGCCCATGGCCACATAGCTGGGAAGTAGCAGAGCTGGGATATGAATCTGGGCTGTTTGATTCTAGACCTCATTGCTCTGGTTCTCACATTTAACTTGGGTGTGTGTGGCTCCAATGGGCTCCTTCCAACTTTCCCCAGGGGTTCTGGGCCCAACCTGGCTCACTTCCTCAGATCTCCCCCCACCAGGTCCTTAGCCTCCTCCTGCCCCAGAGTCTCCAACTCCTCCTGAAAGTTTGGTCCTGGAGGGACCTTCTGGGAAAGTCAGTGGCCATCAATAGGCCATCAGTGATCAGGATCCCTAAGATGATCCCAGGCCCAGCTCACTTCTTATACACCTGGGGTCGAAGCCTGCCTGGGAATGGAGGCCAGAGCCACCCGGCCCCAGCTCCAGCCCTATCATGAACATTGTCACACTGAGCTGGGACTACTGAGCTCAGAACTTTCCTAAGGGTCTGTGAGGGGCAGAACACCTGAGCATTCTCCCAGAGAGACCACAGGGCTACCATCTGGTAGGAAGGTATGATTTAATAAAAAATCATGGATTTTTTTTTTTAATCCATGGATTAAATCCATGATTTTTTATTAAAACGTGGAGCCATGGATATGTCTTAAAGTCATGTTTCCATAGCAAGCTCACTGTTTCTGTTTAGGTGGTGGGGTGTGTGGGGGTGAAGGATGCAGCAGAGGGTCCCTAGAGCTCACAGGTTGTGCCTCTGAGCAAGGAGGGGCAGGGAGGAGTCTGCCAGTCCCCGGCCCCTCTGGTTGCCCCCAGGCCTGTGATTCCCCTTCTGTGTGACTTTGTATGTCTCTTGCTAACCCGCT
Source organism: Nycticebus coucang (assembly GCF_027406575.1). NCBI lineage: Eukaryota > Metazoa > Chordata > Mammalia > Primates > Lorisidae > Nycticebus > Nycticebus coucang. The sequence continues at coordinate 64,195,278 of NC_069793.1, read as the reverse complement.
GTCATGCTCCCTGGGAGGCATGCACATGCTGGTGCATATGGCCAGGGTGTCCATACCCCGAGGGTGTCAGTGAGCAAGGGAAGTGGTGAGGTAGGGGAAAGTTTGCCCATTTCTGTGAGGTGTTTAAGCGTGGGATCCTACTTGGGCCTGGCTCTGCACCTGCTGAGCTTCTTGGGTACTGACCAGAGGTTTCTGAGGCTTCGCTTCCTCATCTGTGTACAGTAAAGGATCCCACTTTGGGGATTTGGAATTCATGGGCCACTTGTACCTACATTATACCCGCAGTTCTCATTATACCCACAGTGACACTATGAGGCTGGCACTGTTTCACCATTTCACACATGGAAAGCCAGGTTCTGAGGAAGTAAGTGAAACATCTCAGACTGATGCCTGACTGTCCCTGCCCCAGAATCGACCACAACGCACTTATTTCCTTAGCTCCTCTCCCCACCAGACTCCAAGCTCAGCAGGGCAGGAAGGGCATCTAACTGACTTGAAATTCCAGGACCTGGCATGGAACCTGCCACTGATCAAGGGAGAAAATGATTTTTAGAATTGCTGGCTCCAAATTCTGTGTTTTGCTTATTCTATGAAGATATAAACTAATATTAATCAGTCATTTAATCAATGTTTCTTCTGTGCCGGTCTTATGATAGGCATTTTATATACACCATCTTTAACCTCACAATCTTATGAAATGAATACAATGAATATTTACGTCTGTAAATTAATCTATTTACAGATGAAGAAACAAAGACTTAGAAGAATTAAATAAATAGCTTGTGTAAGTTCACGCGGCTAGTCAAGTGGCAGAGCTGGGACGTGAGCCCAAATTTGCCTCACTTCAGAGTTCATATTCTCAGGCTCAGCGCCTGTGGCTCAAGCAGCTAAGGTGCCAGCCACATACACCTGAGCTGGTGGATTCGAATCCATAGGTCATATTCTCTCTAAAGGGAAAGGTTGTATGAGGTTGGCAAGCTCAATGTGTTTCAGTTTCTTTATCTGAAATAGGGACAGTAATTATCACCTCACGTGGCTTCTCAGAGCAGTAACTGGGCTGATATACATAAGACATTTAGCTCTGAAATAGCAGCTGTTTATCCCTGTCACCACCTTTACATCACCCTCCTTCCCTCCTGAGGCTGGCAGGAGGAGGAAATGGACTCAGGTGGGTGTGCAGGCCCATGGTCATGTGGACCACCAGACACCTTTGCCCCTGCAGGGATATAGTTCTTGGCCCTGGGCCTATCCAGGCCACAACAAGTGTCCCAGGGAGTGGAGGTTAGAGGTGAATCATGCCCTGCCAGGAACGGGGCATCCCAGAGGCTCTGGATAGCCCAGCAGTGCCTCAGACAGCCAGGCTGCAGCTGAGGGTGATGCCAGCCTCCGCAGAGACAGCAGCGGCCTGGGGAGCCTGGAGAAACTTCTGTGTCTCTCAGGGTTGGGAAAAGTTTTGGCCACTGTGGAGAAAGCTGTGGGCCGCATGGGAAAAAGTTATGGCTGCTCAAACTTTTCTTACTCTGAGCTCATCACTCTGTCCCTGAGGCCAGCTGTGTGATTGCCACCAATTAGGCCATAATGAGCTGGACCTTGGTGGCCTATAAGGCTCCTGAGGGGAACGCGGGCTCAGCAGGACAAATGGGGCCTAATTACAGAAGCCAGGGCCTGACGCCTGGTCCAGCTGTGGCCTGAGCCCCAAGGAGATCCGCCTGCCCCAGGTGCCCACTTTGCTCGCTTGGACAAACTTTTAATGAGTGGAAATGGCTACTTTTCTCACTTGCTGGTTGCCCAGTCATGCCACCTGGGTCCTGCCCGCTCCTTCCTTAAAGAGCCAGAACAATTTCTACAGCAGGACTTGCTGCAGTGTAAACTGATCAGTCAATCAACAGGCATGTAGGGTCTAGATGCTAATCCATTGTGTGACCTTGGACTGAGCTTTAGCTCTCTAGGCTCCAGGAGTCAGGGGTAATAACCACATGGTTGGTGTGAGGCTCAGATGAAAGAACACATTTGTAAAGTGCTGGTGCCTTTTAAATAATCATTGTTATCCTTAATTATTGTGTCATATTAGCCTGGTCAGGACCTTGACTCTGACCCTCACTCCTAGCTGAATTAGAGCCACCTTTGACCTGGGTGCTCAGGGACAGCGGGGTGGCCCTCCCTGCTTTGCTGGCCACTGGCCTGCTCTCTGTTACGGACTGTGCTCAGCTAGTGACCATGCTATTTCTAGGTCTCTCTTGGTCCAACTTCCTTTTCCCCCTCTGCTGCTTTGGTCCCTAGGCCTACAGACAGGCATCACTGTGAGTGTAAGAACCCTGGTATTGTCAAGTTCAACCTGTACTGCACAGATGGGTTCTTCCTGGGGAGAAGCAGGGCCTGAACTGGAACTCCTTCCTCCTCTGGGGCTCAGTACAATAAGCCTTTGTGCGTACAGAGCACTTTAGTGTCCCTTGACCTGCATAGCTCCGGGAGGGGAGGCAGACACAGGGGCATCCCTCTGCCTGCCCCTCCTTATGGCTGAGCTTGCAGATGCCAAAGCCGGACTGACCTGGTGCCTACACTATCTCCACTATTTACTGTGCACAGCTTGGTGCCTCAGTTTCTTCCAATCAGAAAACACTAGTACTCATGCCATATGATTATTGTATTAAATATAAGAAGTTTGGAACTGGGCTTAGTGCAGGCTCTCAATAATTCACATTTAGCTTTCTTTCTGATCATTATGATTTAATCACTTGGCACACATTTGTTGGGCTCCAATTATATAAGGCTATGCTTAGTGGTACTAGGACCTGGGGGTGTAGCAGTGAATAAGACTGACCTTTGGAGCTGAATTTTGTGGTGCATAAAGTCATAGTTTCAAGACCAAGGGGTGGCAGGCTGAGGAGGGGATAAGCCCAGGGACACGGCAGAGGAGCCTTGGCCCCACCTGAGGGTGAAGGAGGCACAGCCAGGGAAGGCTTCCCAGAGAAAATGGAAGTGGGATGTGGGCCTTGGGTGATGGTTTACTGAGTGCTTGAGGTGGGCTGGGCCCGGTGTCAAGTGCTGTATGACCGTTAGTGGGTTCATCCTCACACAAGCCTTGGGGGAGCTGATGTTTTCTTGTTATTGAAGAGGAGACTGACAGTTACGAAAGTTACTTGACTAAGGTCACCCAGCAAGTAAATCGTGGGGCCAGGGTCTAATCCAGGGCTGTCTAACCCCAAGTCTTGTCCCTTTTCTTCTCTTATGAGAGTATTGTAGTAATGATTGACAGGGGAGGAGGTCCTAGGTAGAGGAGAGACTGCCACGGGAAATTCTGGCTTTGCTGATGGGAGGAGGTGGACCCGCCCCCCGCCCCACCTCTCTCCCTGTAGTCTGGCGCTGAGGGGTGATACCACAGTGGTTACCAGCGTAGACCCTGTCCTCGCTGCCTGGGTTCCAACCCACTTGCTATCAGTGTTATGTAGAGCAAGTTGCTCAATTCCTCTGTGTCTCAGTTTCCTCCTCAGTAAAACGGGAATAAGGGCAATAGCAAACACATATGGACTTTAAGGATTTCACATCTATTACTCCTTTAAGCCACAGATCTTGTCTCCCCCACCCCCGAGAGGATAATACCTGGGGGGTGGGGTGGGGTGGGGTTTACGGAACAAACTAGTTAACAGACACAAAGCATTCAGCGCAGTGCTAGGCACATGGGAAGTGCTCAGTAAATGTCAGTTACTGTTATTATTCAGCATTACAGAGTAGAGTCCCAGAAGGCCAAAAACAGAATTTCTAAAAATAATGAACACTATGTGATGACGGTAATAACAATAAAGCACGCCGTCAGAGCTCTATGGCACATCTACCCTCTCAATTGAACCCGCTGGGGCAGACCTGTCCTTTGTGCCCCCGCGGGGCCGCGTGGGGAGCATCCTGCGTCCAGCTGGCTGGACCGCGGCTCAGGCGCGCGGCGGGGAGGGGAGCCGGGCAGCGGTCCTGTGCCCGGCCCTGGCCGGCCTCCCGCCGCCGTGCCCCCGCGTCCCCGAGCCCCCGTGGGGTTTGTTAGCTCCGCCGCCGCCGCCGCTGCCGCCACAGCCCCGGGGAGCCCGGAGCCCTAGCGCACCGCGATGCCGAGTGCGCTGACGAGGCCCCGGGGAGGCGGGCTGCCCAGAGGACAGCTCTGCCGGAGGCACGCCAAGGATCTGCCGCCGAGACGCGCGCCAAAGGCAGGTGCGCTGCCCGAACGTGGTCGCGAGGGGGCGCCCCAGTCCACGGAATGAGTCGCTCCGGGCTGGTGGCAGGAGCCAAGAGCTACCGCGAGGGACCCAGCGGGGCCCCGAGGGACTCCGGCGGGCGCGGTCCAGGGAGGCGCTTGCTGCCTGCAGAACTAGCCGGCAGAGAGCCAGTATGGAGGGACCGCGGGGCCTGCGAGAGGAAGCGCCGGCCCTGATTCTTTATTTTTTCTTTTTAATTAAATCATACCTGTGTACAATAATGTATTTAAGGGGTACAATGTGCTGGCTTTATATTCAATTTGAAATACTTACAAAGCCGGCCCTGATTCTTGCTCACTCACCTACTGTCACCACAACGCCGAAAGTTTGCGGCAGCGCTCCCAGCTGCTCCCAGGCTGCCAGAGCAGTGTGATTTGGGGATTTCACATGTTTGGATGCTTCGTTTAAAATTTTCAACTTTTTTTTTTTTTTTATTAAAACATAGCTATGTACGTTAATGTGATCATGGGGCACCATACACTGGTTTTATAGACCGTTTGACACATTTTCATCACACTGGTTAACATAGCCTTCCTGGCATTTTCTTAGTTATTGTGTTAAGACATGTACATTCTACATTTACTAAGTTTCTTACAAGGGTATATGTGAAAATTTTCAACTTCATTATCTGAAAACAGTCCCAGATTTTTCCCAATGATCAAATCTGTTCTAGTCTTCTTAAACCCAGCCAATATTTCCCCTCTTACCCCAAAGCACAAAACATAAAACAAAAACCAGCCTGGGGCGTCTTAAGCATTGTCTTAAAGTCTGTACTTTCTCTGGTTAGCCACATCAGTAAAAGGAGCTGGGGGATTGGGGCAGGGGTGTCTCCGGATGCGCATTAGCTCTCAGGGTAGCCTCACTCGCCTGAGAAAGGGGCGTCTCAGCTCCGGTCCAGCCAGGCCTGTAGGAGCATGTGGTCACCATCAAAGAGAACAGGGCTGTGCTGGTGATGCTCCTTTGGCCTTGACGGTCCAAGTGTGGATCTAGTGCTGCTGCCTTCCTTAGCTTTTCGGTGTATCACTGTCCTTTTTGTCCAGAAAACTATAACGCTACCTGTCTGCCAATAGCTAATCTTGCCGAAGTACCCAAGTCTCCACCCCGCTATCTAAGGGCGCACTCTCTGGACCGTGATGCTTCTGCCTGTGTTCTCAGGTTGCTTTGCCAAGTGATGGTGTGTCTTTGAGGATGGTATGTAATCAGCTTTCACTGCTACAGCAAAACTCCATGGACTGGGTGGCTGAAACAACAGACGTTTATTTCCCACAGTTCTGCTCACATGGCGGAGAGAGAATGGGACAGAGCACACTCATGCCCCTCACGCCCCCTCAGTCCCATCATGAGAGTCCCACCCTCATGACCTACTCCAAACTTAATCACCTCCTAATATCACATTTGGAGTTAGGGCTTCAGCATAGGAATTTTGGGGGCACACAAACATTTAGTCTGTAACAGATGGATTTCTGACGGTGGTAACCTCTTCCCTTCCACTCTGACTGCTCTTAGGAGTGGTAGGGGGAAGACTTCTTTGCTGTGTGTAGAAAAGGCCAAGAAGTCATGTCTTACCTAAAAATGAATTTGTGGCCCCTCTTTTAAATTATATCTCTGGCTCTTCAAAATGATAAATTTTATAAAGTGTGAAAAGGAAATATTTTAAAAATATTTTTCAAGTGTGGCACAGCACACCACCAGGCCAACCTCAAGGTATGGGTTGCATGGATTACAATGGAGCTTGAATTCCTTTTTGCTTTTTTTTTTTTTTTTTTTATTGTTGGGGATTCATTGAGGGTACAATAAGCCAGGTTACACTGATTTGCTTTTTTTTTTTTTTTTTTTAAGAGACAGAGTGTCACTTTATTGCCCTGGGTAGAGTGCGGTGGCATCACAGCTCACAGCAACCTCCAGCTCTTGGGTTTAGGTGATTCTCTTGCCTCAGCCTCCCGAGCAGCTGGGACTACAGGTGCCCACCACAACGCCCGGCTATTTTTTTGTTGCAGTTTGGCCAGGGCTGGGTTTGAACCTGCCACCCTTGGTATGTGGGGCCGGTGCCCTACTCACTAAGCCATAGGCACCACCCTGCTTTTTTTTGTTGTTGTTGTTTTTATTGTTGCAGTTTTTGGCCAGGGCTGGGTTTGAACTGGCCATCTCCGGCACATGGGGCCCGTGCCCTACTCCTTTGAGCCACAGGCACCGCCCTGCTTTTTTTTTTTTAAATATCCCTATCTTCATTTAAAACCAAGGTTGGCTGCTTTGAGGACCTCTTCTGAGTTCAATACTAGGATGATAACTCCAAAGGGGTGTGTTCTTAGGAGATGCCTGGTACTCAGCTCTTGACAGCCATTGTGGAACTAGGGAATGCGGTGTTAGAAGGGTGGCAGCACTTTTGCAGCTTTCAGGTTGGGATTTTCCTAAGGGGAGGGGGAGACAATTCCATTTGTCTGCTGTCCTTCTTTGCATCTGGTCTGCCCTCTAAAATTGCAGCCATCATTGTAAATTCTGACACATTGTGACGTAATAAACTTGGTTGCAATGGTATAAAGTGGGCCACAGTGGGTGGCAGTCATGAGCGCTCTGTTCTTAAAGATACAGAGGTGGCACTGGAGCCAGGTTGCTGTCTGGAGGCTAGTAGTTAGCCATGTTGATGGTACTGTCCTCTGACACCTCCCTCCAACAAAACAAAGATCCTCCGGGTCGGGTGGACAGACCTACCTTCAGGACTGCCAGTGGCGATCCTCTTTTTTGCTTGTATTGTTGTTCCCAAGGCCTGAAGCTGGCCTAATGCTTGCTAAGGGCCCACTCCTAGCAGGAGCTGAGAGAGGGGCTTTTTTCAGCATGGAGGGTCCCTACCAGATCTACAGAACTAGGGTCCCATCTATGATGCTAGGGAAAATGAACTAGACTGGTGTCAGATATGGGCTGTATTTCTTTGAGCAGTCACTAATTCACTGTGGCCTTGGGCAATTCAGTTCTCCATCTTTAGCAGAATCTTGGGGAGGATAATCCTTAAGGAACATTTCCACTCTTGAGACCCCCTCCTTTCACAATCAGGCCTAGGTGAGCAGGAAGAAACAAGACTTGGTGCAGACTGTATGCTATGCCTCAGAGCACGGCCTGCAGGAGGAAGGCCTCAGATAGGAAAGCCTGAGAAATGTACCTGGGGGTGGGACAGAACAGATGGCATGTCTTGAGTGGGAAGGTGACCCAATGACTGTCAAGGCTTTATGATGGTGGGAGCTGGGCCATGGGTGGATTGGCTACTGTGCCCTTGCCAAGGGAGTACTTGTTTGGTACCCAACTCTGTTGTTGTGAGCCTTATGTGAACTTGTGGCCATAAAAGTTAACGCAAGACAGAAATGCAAGGAAAGGAGAGCCACTTGGTCATGGCTAACACTGGAGTGTAGTTAAGTACAAGGCAGAAGAGAGTGGATGGCTCACACTGCAGCCCTTTGCCCTGGGACCCCCACCTGTGAGAGGTGGAGGGACGTCAGGAAGAGCATGGGGTGAGGAAGGCTTGATATTTGGTCTGTGTTCCAGGTCCAGTGGAACCAGTTACTACAATATTGAACCATTAGGTACCATTTGAAATGGCTGAGGTCTCAGGCTACCTCAGTGCCCCCAGTGACACTGGTCCCGGTAGCCCTGGGTGGGCACTATAGGGGTCCAGGCTATGGTGCTCACTGGCCCATGTGCCATCAACCTGCAAGAGTCCCTGGGCACTGACCCTGTCTCTATGTGTCCTCTTGATCAGGGTGTGTACACCTGATCTCTAGTGGGAAGACGGTTTCTCCAGGGACAGAGCTGGAGTCCTCAGATGGACTTCTGATGTCCTGAGGATGTGGCTGCTGGATGCCGTTTCCCCACAGTTGCTGTCATATGTGGCCAGGGGCCTTCCTGCTGCCATTGTGGGCTGTATCAGCTGTTTAATATGTTGACAATCACTCCTGGATAATGGGAGGACAGCAGGGTGAGGAATTCTCCACTGTAGGGACACAGGGAGCAAAACCTAGCAGGCTACTGTATCCCTCGGCTGCGATGCAGAGGGCCACAAGTACCAAATCTAGCCCAGAGGCGGCTCCTGGAGAAGACTGGCGCCTCCTCCCACAGGCGGGCTGTGAGTGTGGCACAGCACACCATCAGTCTTTACCCACCCCTTCCCACTCATAGGAACCAGTGTCTGCCAAAGCCTGGGAGCCATTTCTTCTTCTTCTTTTTTTTTTTTTATTAAATCATAGCTGTGTACATTAATGTGATCTGGGAGCCATTTCTGCCTCTACCCCGGTGGGCACTTGGCAGGCTGAGGTCCCTGCTTCCATCAGCTAGTTCCTGCCAAAGCTTCTTTCTTCCCTGGGGCCTATTCCTGGCACCGAGCCCTCCCTGGCAGAGCACACCACATGTGGGTTGTCTGCCAGGCAGGCCTGCTTCTTTCGTTGGCACTGGTCCCATCATCTTGATCATTGCTGGGCGGCAGAATCCCCGGGAGTCTCCACAGTGCCTCCCTGGCTAGTCCAGCACCCAGTCATGTTCCTGGGCTCCCCCCTTAAACATTTCTGGGATTTTCAGGGTGATTTCCAGTGTGTCAAGCACTTCACTTGACTCAGCAGCCCTTCAAAGAGCAAGCGGGGCCCTTCAGCCTGCTGGCCCTGAGCAGGCAGTTCCTGCCGTGTTTGTTCTGCCTCTGCCTCTGGGCGTGGGAGCAGGTGTCTAGACGGGAAGGGTAAGTGGCAACCCCGTAAGAGTAAAGGTGTCAGACAGGGGTCAGAAGAATCTGGAGCTTTAAGAATCTTAAACCAACAGGGAAATTCTTTTAGTTTTGGGGTTTTGGAGTTAATCTGTAGGGCTAGCATAACCAGGCCATGTACAGACAGTGTTGGCTTACAGTGGGCACGGGAAGCTTCATGAGGGGGAACTCCCTAGGGAGAAATTTGGGAGCACGGGATGGGCCTGGAATCAGCCAGCTGATCTGTGAGGTCTGCATGACACCTTGGGTGTTAAAATTTCCAAAAATGGAAGCAAATTGAAGTTCATAGGAGCTGATGAACCAGTTATTCCTTCCTGGTGGCCTAGCAGTTTGCAGCCCAGGCCATTTTAACAAGACTCAGCAACAACTTAGGGGTCACCTTGGCTCCCCGAGGGGGTGGCCTGCCAATTCTTGTCAGTGGGTCTGCCCAGTTTCAGGGCTGTGGAGGGTGTTGTGGTGTTGGGGGGGGGGTGTCCTTCACTGGAACCTGGCATGTCTTTTGGCTATTGGCCCTCTCCTGCCACTGGACATCCCTAGGATGGGACTGGGACCAATGGAGCAATTTGTAGGGTCAAGTCTACTTGTGGAAAACAAGTCTACGAAATAGAGTTCAGTATTTGCTGGAGTCTTTTTGTCATAGCCTAAGAATATAGAGGCAAAATATTGGTTCAAAACTTACTCTTCCCTCTCCCCCTCGACCCCCCAGCGCTGTGTGTGTGCCACTCATGTGAAACAAAGTTCGGTTCATTTGTTTCCATTTATATCCTAGGCTAGAATTTCCTCCTTTTATCCTTGTTGGTTCTATTCATTAAAAAAACAGTACATGAAACAATATGGTTCTTAAAGTCAGAACTATGTAAAAACATGAACTCACAGAAGCGTCACTCCTTCCACCTTCTTCACTCTGTTTACATAGTCTGTGGGAAATACTTTGAGTTTTTTTTTTTTTTTTTTAATCTGTCAGGCTAAAACAGCTATCAGAGAAAAATATTTCCTAACATGAAGAGTTTGGGAGAAAGGAAAAAGGATTATAATCCTTTTTATATCCTATGGCAAGCCATAAATGCATCTCTTAAAGAGGGGAGGATAAAGGTCAGCTTTTATTGGCAAAAAGGGGAAAGGAATTCATATAAGCTGCTTAGAAACAAAGCCCATTGGTTTCAGAGGCTCAAAGCTAGAATTAGCATCAGTTCATTGGTGGAGAAGCCCTTCCTAGGCAAGTGTTCTTTTGAGAGCATCTTACCTGAATTGCTTTAGTCCTAAAGAATGTTTAGTGATAAACTTGGTCATAGAAATATGTGCATATGTGCAAAACATAGGTCATGAAAAGCATGAGGCATGTGTGAAGGAATTTCCTGTGGGGTTGTTTCAGAAAGTTCTGGACAGCCTTTATCTCAGACGTGGAAGCATGAACCCTCTTCCTCCATGCTCTGGCGCCAATTTGTTTGGGTCTGACAAGAGCGAATTCATCATGGTATCCACTAACTCCTCTGTGTAACTAATCTCATTAGTTTCTGGGTTTCCTTTCCTGAATTTCTTTTTGTATAGTTGTGCAGACATATATTTTCTTCTTCTTTCTTTCACAAAACGTGGCATACCGTAAATGCTCTTTCTTACACGTTGCTTTTTAAATTTAACACTGTATCATGGAAGCCATTCCATCTCACTTTATAGGTATCATCCTCATTCATTTTTCTACAGTATTCCATTAGATGGATGTACCATAGTTCATTCAACCATTTTCTTATGTAATTTAGGTTGTTTCTAATGTTTTTCAATTATAAACAATGCTGCAATGAATAACTTTGAGCACATATATTTTTGTATATTTGGAAATGTATGACCAGGGTAAATTATGGTAAGTGAAAAAAAGTGTGTGTCATTTTGTTAAAGATCGCCCCATTCTCCTCTGCTGGGGTTGCAGCAATTTTCATTCTTGCTAGAAATGTATGAGAGGTGGGGACAGTGGTGCGTGCCTGTAGTCTCAGCTACTTGAGAGGTTGGTTGAGGCAGGAGGATGGCTTGAGCCCAGGAGTTTGAGACCAGCTAGGGCAACATAGTAATACCCTGTCTCCACCAAATAGCTCCCCACAAACCATGACTGTGTCTATTTTCGTCCAGCTCTTGTCAAGAGAATGTTAATCTACTTTTGAATTTTTGACAATCTGATATGTGAGAATAATATGTCAGTGTCATTTTAATTTGCATTTCTCTTATATGGGCGTGGTTGAATTTTTTCACACGTTTAAGGGACATTTTCATTGAGTAGTTTCTTCATGTCTTTGACCATTTTCCTAAAAGGTTTTTGAAACTTTTCCCCTTCAGTTTAAAGAAGATTTTTGTATTTTAGAGACATTAGACAGGTATCTGTATTATATGTTACCAATATCTTCTCCCAGTTTGGAACTTAGTGATTTTTCTTGTTTTTTTGCAACAAAATAATTTTATTTTTATATAGTAAAATTTATCAATCTTTTCTTTTATTGTGTCTGGATGAGTTTGCTTCTGCTAAATCTAGGAATGTGAAATTATACTAACTTCTTTTTTTGGTATAAATAAAATATGTGAACTTAATGTGAGTTTTAATTACCTACTTTTCAAGTTTTCAATATTTTTTCAATTTCTTTAATGCTGTGGAAGAAAACAACCACCAGTAAGTATATAAAAGCATGTACATAGGGGCACACGTTTTTCCTTTTGCTTCTGGCTCCAACATGGCTCAGCAGAGCTGTGAGCAGACGCCTATTGCCTACTTCAGTTTTTCATTAGAGCCTGTGGCCAAAACGTATCTGTCCAAGGGCTACAGCATCAGCAGCAAAGCTTATAGAAGCCCCAACCAACTTAGTTTGAGAGCTTCCACTAAACGAAATGGTTCCTCATGTTGTACACGATTTTACTGATGGAAAATATGCAGTGCTGCTTGGCTAACCCCCCTAGGAGATGTAACAGAAATAGTGAAATGCGGGAGAACTTTAGCTTCAATAGATTTAGTTCTGCGGACTCCACTAAACTTAATGGTGCCCATGCTGAACAGATGCTTACACTGCCAGCGTCACCACTTCTCGCTAGTAGCCTGCCCTCCCATGCTCTATTGTTGCTCTGCCCTGCACATGTCACTGTCCACTCCTCTAACACTCCACACACAGCCGCTTTCTTCCTTTACTTAGGAGGAACCCCACAATCGCTTTGCCTTTGTTAAGGACCTAGCCATGCTCCATGCCGAACTTTTAGATATTCCTTCGGATAGTCCTCACTTAATTATTTGTGGAGGGTTCATACCTAAAGAGAAAAACTCAAAATTGTCAATCAGGTTATGCTACCACAGACTTGAATTAAGCTTTTCAGAGAAACAAAATCGGTGCAGATGGGTGAATTACTTGACTGCCTAGACCTGCCAATTGACAAAAGATAAAAGAGCAAATGCTTCTCTTGATGGCAGGTATGATTTGGGGTTGGCCCATAATTTTGAAATGCTTTAAAGACAAAGACATTTTGTGACTGCTACAGGAACTCCTAAAAAACGGAAAGCTTCTTAAATTTCTTTAATTAGCTTTCCCTTACCCAAAGACATGGCCGTTATAAATGTAGAATTTTGCAAAAGTGCTTCATAATAGTATTTACAATACAAGAGAGAAATTTCAACACAGTGCTCTGAAAGCCTTTCTAGCAAGTGCCTTCCCATCATGGCCAGAAACGTTAAAATAATACAAACTCTTTACCATGGCCTGTGAGGTCCTACAGGGTAGGCCCTGGCTACCTGGCCTTCTGTGAAAAGTACTGTGTGAATAGAATTAATATGACTAATTAGGCCAACAAGCCATTAGGGGGATTCTGATTCTAGGTCCCCAGTGCTATTATCATATACTGCCATGGACTCTGTCATAATGTACTGGCATTGAGGGTGTTCTGATTCTACGGCTGTAATGATAGAAACAAATTTGCTTCATTTTGTTGTATTCCTGACTTGGAGAATCCTAGCTCATTTCTGCAGTGTGAGGGACACACACATCACTGGTACTGTTGCCACAGAACCCTGCACTGACTTGTATCACCCACAGACTTCAGCAAAAAGAGAGAACAAGAACAAATTCTTAAGGTAAAATTGCGAAAGCTCTTAAAACCATCAGACTCTCAGGGTTGAGGAGTGCCATTGGTGTTGATGGCAATGAGACCGATTCTTCACGGGAAGTTTGTCTTACTGATTTTGCCCACTACAATCTCCTCCTCCCACTTGAGAAACAAACCAAAGCTCGCTGATGTGTCTTTGTCAAACCACAGCCCAAGCTGGGCAATTTGAGATGCTGCTTTCTGAAGCCTGGGGAGGTTTCTGACTGTGCGGGAGAGGGGCCTGTTTGTGACAAGAGGGAGCCCAAAGGGGCATTTTCATTGTCATCTGCTCCTGCTGCTCCCTGCCTCTCACAGAGGTCCACAGGCCAGGAAGAGGGGACAGGGCCACGGTATTTATGCCATGTGAGGACAGGGCAATGAAAAATGGGTGCAGAAAGAAGAGAAAAAGAGGGAGCTGCTATCCTCAAACATAATAACAGGAAATAGTTTCAGAGACTCAGAAAACTATTAACTAGAAAACGAGGCTGAGAATGTGTCCTATGAGAAATACCAAGGACAGAACTTACACAGTAAAGCGGGAAACTCAGAGCAGCAGCGGGCCAGAGGCAGCAGGAGTGAGAGAGTGTCTCCATGGCGGCGGCTCTGGCAGCACAATCCTGAGGTCAGGAGAACACCAGAGGCCAGAACCCCACTTCCTCAAGGAGGCAGAGCCTTTTCTCCCAAACACGATGCCTTCCCTACCCCACAGCCTCTGTCTCAGCTACAGAAATCTCTGTCATTATGGGGGAGGGGAGGAGAGATGTCCGTTCCTGAGGATGCTCCAGTGAGGAGCGTCTTGTGGGTCTAAGAAGATCCGTCTGAGCAGCACCCCATCCAGCATCCAGGAGGACAGAGAGATGTTCAGGACGCAAATCCTGAATGGCCTGGAAGGGACGTGTGTGGGGGAGACTGTCTCCTGAACCCAACCCAGATGTTCAGTTTTACTTTCTCTCCAACATCACAGGCTGATTTCTCAGACTTCCCATCGTTAAGGTCTCTACCCCCCCGGCTGCGAGAATCTGTGGGCTGCAGGCCTCACTTAGGAGTTCCTCTCCAGCATTTCTTAGGAGATTGTGACTCAAGTCCAAATATGTGGATTGCAGGTGTTGACTGTTCAAATGCACAGAGAAGATTCCCCACAACAGGCAGCTGTAGGTGACACTCCTTTAGGCTGTCAACAGAGCCACCAATGGAACAATGTCTCGCTTAATCCTGAGGCTTCACTGTCTCTCAGAGATGGGTCTAACACATGAATAACTTTATCCTTAGTCCCCATAAAGTGCATGAATTTTGTGCTATTTCTCTGCCCCCCAGGCAGAGGCCACATTTCAATCTCACTGAGATAATCAGCACAGCATTCTGGCCACTGATCATTTTTTCTGTTTTAGGATTAAGAATTTTTTTTTTCTCAAGTTGTCATCCTGGTTAGAGTGCTGTAGCGTCACAGCTCACAGCAACCTCAAACTCCTGGGCTTAAGTGATTCTCTTGCCTCAGCCTCCCAAGTAGCTGGGACTACAGGTGCCTGCCACAATGCCCCAGCTATTTTTCTGTTGTTGTGGTTGTCATTGTTGTTTAGCTGGCCCGGGCCAGGCTTGAATCTGCCAGCCTGGGTGTATGTGTATTAAAAATTTTCTTCCTACAGCTCAAGCCATGTGTTTCCCATAACAATTCCCATTTCTCTGTAACTGACAGTTCTGGGGCAAGGATTTCTAGTAAAAAGCTGGATGTGGGGAGTGTGGACAGAGGCAAGAGAGGCCCCTGCAATGTCAGTATTGATACTTGGGGGATGCTGAAGCTGCATGTGTTCAGAAAAACAGTCTGTGGATTGGGCAGAGGAGACAGCAGCTCTCACAGGCTGTCAGGACAGACCACTCCTGTGAGGCCAGCAGCCTGTATATAGACGGGGGTCTACTTGTGAGCAGAGCAAGCATGAGGGGCATTTCCAATAAGTTTTCCCACCTAATTCTACTCCCCACCATTTCTACTTTTGCTTCTACTCCCAAACCCTCTGCTAATCCACAGGACAGGAAAGGGGCTCCTTCCTTTACCCAAGTTTCTCAACTTGGGCACTAATGACATTTTTATGCTGGATAATTTTCTGTTGTGAAAGACTGCCCTGTGTTAGAGGATATTCAGAAGCATCCCTGGCTTCTACCGACTAGGGGCGAGTAGCATCTCCTCCTCCTCCAAATATTGTCTCCAGATATTGCCAAATGTCCCCACAGGGACAAAATTAATCTAGGTTGAGGACCACTGCTTTATGTCATTTGAAGGATGGCACAAACAACAATAAAACTCACACAGTAAGGAGACCAATGCTATAGGCTCAGTGTCCTCAGACAGGGAAGGGGCACCACACTGTATGTCCAGAGTGTGAGTGCCTAAGTTGAAGATGATGGGATCCAGGCTACTTCTGGGAGATAGTGTGGGAAGAGGCTGTTTCCAAAACCAGAGTGAAAACACAGGACAACCTATTAGGCTGTTGTACTGGAATTATCCAACATTCTGATATATCAACTTAATAGAAAGAGTTAAATAAAAATGTGATTGCGAATCACATGATTTTAGATAAGTTATTTAATTTCTCAGCCCCAGTTTAAGCACTGTTCACGTTAGTTGTGTGTGTATATATATATATATATATATACATATATATGTACAATGTCTCCATATATATTATGTATGGCTATATATATATATTATTATTTTTTTTCTTTGAGACAGTCCCATTCTGTTGCTCAGGCTAGAGTGTATCAGCCTAGCTCCCAGCAACCTTAAATCCCTGGTCTCAAACAATCTTTCTGCCTCAGTCTCCCAAGTAGCTAGAACTATAGACACCACAAGGACTGGCTAATTTTTTTGATTTTTTTTTTTTTAGTAGAGACAGGATCTTGCTCTTGCTCAGGCTGGTTTGGAACTCCTGGGATCAAGCAATCCACCCACCTCGGCCTCCCAGAGTGCTGGGATTACAGGTGTGAGCCACCAGGCCCAGCCATAACTATAATTTCTACCATTCCATTGACAAGTGAAATAACATTGTGCATTGCTATTCTACTCATGGAATAGTAAAAATATTTATGGAACTTTATCTGGGGATTTTCTTTCCATGCTTCTCAAGTGACCTGTAAAGGGAATGCTCTGCACTCAGCACGTGTGGCTGAGGGAAAACATGCCTCCCTCTTGCTTACTCTCTAATCCCACAAACTCTCTCTTTACAAGTGGAGGGTGAAAGAAGGGAAGGAAGTGAGGGAGACAGTCTAGGAACTCTGTCATGAAGCCTCACAATATATAAGCTGTCCTCTGGTACCCCCTGGGAGGCCCATGGTAGCTCACGCCTGCAATCCTAGCACTCTGGGAGGCCACCAACTGCTTATAAAGATGAGGTGTCATCTAATCAACCACTGATAAGTCCTCACATGGGTATCTGAAACACTGTGGATAGGGCAAAAACAGCAACAACAACAACCCACATGGTGGAAAATGTATGTTCATTACAGACAAAGTTCTCTTGGGAAACATTATTTAGATGTGTTCTTATGTCTAAATGGTGCATGTTCAGACTGAAGCCTTCCTTTCTCCGAGCTATAAGGACCAGCTGAAAATCCATGAGGTAGTCCCTGCACCCTGAATAAACTGGTCCTGACTAGTGTGAGAGTGAGAGTGCCTGAGCGAGCGTGTACTTGTGCACTTGTGAGCACCAGCAGGAGGGAGAGGACATTAGTGGCAAAATACAAGGGTTTCTCAACCACTTGGCACAGCCAATATAATCTTGCAATAAGGAAAAGACCAGAGAGTACAACTTGCTGAGTGCGGGATACCATGTTATCTGTAGACATTAACACCCTCCCAAGTGTGCTGATCCTGCCATACGGGCTGCCTTCTACAGTCACAGAAGGCAGCCCCAGGGCGAGGGAGACAGGAAAGATTTCTTTGCAGGGACAGGAAGACTTAGGAAGCTTGAGAAGCTGATAGAACTGAGCACCCTACTTTCTAATTGGGAGGGCCATTGTCCTCTGTGAGTGGAGGCTCTGCCCCAAGACTATCCAGACATTCAGTTTCATGTCATGTTCCAGCTCTTTGCTTTCTTTTTTTTTTTTTTTTGAGACAGAGCCTCAAGCTGTCACCCTGGGTAGAGTGCTGTGGCATCACAGCTCACATCAACCTCCAATTCCTGGGCTCAAGTGATTCTCCTGCCTCTGCCTCCCAAGTAGCTGGGACTATAGGTGCCTGCCACAACGCCCAGCTATTTTTTGGTTGCAGCTGTCATTGTTGTTTGGTGAGTCCGGGCTGGATTTGAACCTGCCAGCTCAGGTTTATGTGGCTGGCGCCTTAACCGCTTGAGCCACAGGCGCCGAGCCAGCTCTTTGCTTTCTTACTCCATCCAAACTCTTTCTCCTGACAAAGAACAATTGGGGTCACTTCAGCTATTGGGCTACCTGAGTGGTGTTCACATAGATGCTTCACTCCATTCTCTCTGAGGTGATTCAAATTTTCCAGGAACTGAAGATTCTTGAGAATAGAGGAAAGATTCTGATGGACGGATCAGTGAACTCATTAATGTAAGAGAGACATGAAATGGAAAATATTTTTGGATATCACTGCCTATGTAGAAGAAAGTAACTTCACATTTAGGCTAAAATAAAAATGAAACAAACTGTGCATGTGTGTGTGTGGATACTGTTTGCAAATGAGTCTGGAAAGATGCCCTCCACACTGGGAAGTGGACTCCTTTGTCAAGGGCAGTGTGACTGAGGAGGATGAAGGGGTCCTTTCATGCTTTATTCTATATACTCCTTTTTCATTGGCTAAAAATAAAACATGCATTCACACATTACTTTTATAATGACCAATGGATACAGAACATGAACAAGGAAAGAATTAGAAGATCTGCTGCTTAGTTGTTCAAAGATTTAATCTTACGAATATGTAAATGAATAGTCATGATTACTGCAGCAGAGACTCTTATGCACCATTCAGATCCCCTTGTCCTGGGCCACCTCTTATTGCAGTTGCTGCTATAGCCAATGGCTCTGACCAAGTTCATGCAGGGGCAGCCTGACAGCACCTCTCCTCCAGACTGCGTCACCTTCAGCATTTTACATTAGCAGCCTGCCAGTGTGGTGGATTCATGCTCCACAGGGCAAACCTTTGATCAATGGGGGATGGAGCCAGTGGGTACATTCTTCACTGCTTCACCTCCATGGATGGTCACGAGGATGCAATTTATATGGCTCCTTAGAGGATGGTTCTGTGGGATTGAGCAATTAGGGAGAGCCAGCTTGTAAGGTAGTCTCAGGCTGGCTCTCTGATTCCCTGCTCCATTACTCTTGTACAACTTGCTTGATCTCTGGAATTTTGCTTCCTAATAAAGTAAGAGCACACACCTTCGCCCTCAGCCTCAGGCTCTGCTTTTCAGAGACCCTGGCTAAGAGACCTTTAGTCTCTAGGCTCTTGAGCTTGTATGGATATTTCCCTCCTTCTTGGCCCTTGCTGGTATGAAGGGCCCTGCTTCCTGAAGAGGCAGTGTAGTAGAGTGGTAAGAGTCCTTAATTTAGTCTGAAGTCTTCCATTCTAGTTACAATTTTGCCAAGTGTTAGCTGTGTGACTGGCCAGGAGATTCAAACTTGGGTTCATCCTTTACCCAACTATGAAATGGGGATGACATAATATATCTTATAGGAATATCATAAAATAAGATCATGGAAACAAAGACATGTTATAACCTGAAAATCCCTTTAGAAATGCAATTAAAGGTATAATATGAGTAGGAAAAACATTAGGGCATTTGGAATTCAAAAGATGCTTTAAATAAATCCTAGCTCATTTAATTCAAACTTTAAGAATTTTCTTTCCTCTATTTCTTTTGTCCTCTTCTCTTTGTTTTTTATCTTTCCCTCAATCATTTGACTTGTTTTTCTCAGGAGGAAGGAATGAATTCAGGCTCACATTTCATCCCCAGGTAGGTAGTCTTGATAAAACTCTTTCACAGAGAAACTGTTCATATAGTAACACAGGGCCAGGCACAGCAGACTTGCCTTCATGAGAACAAAGAAAAGCTTCTAGGCATCATCATCTGGTTCAACATGCACTCCCTTGCAGGAAAGACAAAGACGCAGACCATTAGTGTAAATGATGCATAACCTCCAAAACAGGGGCCGTAAACCTAGGTTCCCTAGTAAGACAAGACGCGGACACTAGCTAACACTTACCCAGTACATCTGAACCAAGCACTGTGCTAAGTATTTTACACATTCACATATATGTGAACTCATGTAATACTCATGAAAACTTATGAGATAAGTATTATTATTCCCATTTCCCACCAACAGAAGCTGAGGCACTGAGAGCTTAAGGACATGTAGCTTGATAAGGTCACACAGCTATTAAGTGGCTGAGCAAAAATGAACACAAAGGCTGCTTGGGCCCCCAAAGCAACACCCACAACATGTTCTTAAACACTGAAGACAACTTCATGACCAATAAAAACAGCTTCTCATTCTGGTCCTCAGATTCTCAGTGTCAGTGAAGAACTCAGCACCTCTTCATCCTGGAACTGCTAGGTGGGGTACAAGTGGGCCCAGTGTGGAAGCTGGGACAGAAACATGAATGGGAAAGGAAGGGAAAGCATGAGAAGCTGAGCAGATGTACGGACACTTTGCAACCTTCTTCAGTGGTGTTTGGATTAATCTCCCATGGTGAATGAGAATCAATCAGATGTGAAGGTGAGAACCTGTTAGTGAAAAGAGCTTGGGACTGTAGCCAGGTGGGGCTGGCCCTTAGCCCCATTCGGAGACCTGGAGGGTACTGCAAGAGGCCAGGAAGGCTCCTGTCCCCAACATACTCCCTGATTTTCCACCAAAGCCTCCAGCTCCCTGAATACATATCTGTTTAGTTTGGGGCTTGGCTGTCTGGTTATACTGTCCCAGGAGGGTGGCCTTCTGCCAGAGGACCATCTCTTTCTCCACAAAACTTCCCCATGAATTAGGGTTTATTCTTTTAGCTATAAGCTATTCCCCACCTCCAGAGGCGCTATTTCTATCCCTCTTCAAAGCTCTTTACCAGCTTTCTTCCTACCACATGATATAATTAACCTGCTTCCCCTGCTATGAAATTGGTTATGAACAATGTCATATTTTTACTTTTTTCACTGATGGCTTGCCTGTGAGAATACATGAAAAGTGGGGCTTGTCAGTGGACAGTCGTGTTCATGATGCTTGCCTTTATTTAATATTGCAACCTGCTACCACCAATCCCTTCACCCTTTTCTGTTACATAGCTCTTAGCATCTTCTAACATATGACATAATTTGCTTATTTACTGTGCTTATGGTTTTCTATTTCTGTTCCCTCACCACATAAGAAACATCGCAAAGGCAGAATCTTTGTTCAAAATGGTCCATTTTCACTCAAGCATCCCAAATGCCCAGAACAGGGTTTAGACCATAGTAGGGGCTAAATTAATTTTTGTGGAATGAATGAACAACATATGTAAACTTGTGGAGATTAAATGAATAAACACAAAGTATAATGTAAGCAAATTGTCGACAAGGCCTCGAAGGTGGGGCTCTTGACCACTATGCAGGTGTGCCATGCCCTTCACGGTCAGGTGCACCAGGGAAGCAGCAGGGCAGCATTTTTCTATCTTTGCATACAGATGCATGCAGCAAATTTCTGTTAGAATGAATTATCTGGGCTGGTCACAGTGGCTCACGCCTGTTATCCTAGTACCCTGGAAGGCTGAGGTTAGTGGATTGCTTGAGCTCACAAGTTCTACACCAGCCTGAGCAAAAGCAAGACCATCTCTACTAAAAATAGAAAAACTGAGGCAAGAGGATTGCTTGAGCCTGAGTTGGAGTTGCTGTGAGCTGTGATGCTACAGCACTCTACCTAGGGCAACAGTTTAAGACTATCTCAAAAAAAAAAAAAAAAAAAAAAAAAGAATGAATTATCTGGCAAAGTTCTTTCTCCTAAGGTGCAAAACTTTTAGATTTATTGTTCTTCCTGGTAGTTCAGAATTCATTGTTATGCATAATTATAGCAGATGGCTTTTTTGTTACAGAAAAATTATTTCTTCTATTCTTAGCTTCCTATATGTGGTGTGAGATTTATATTTTGCGTTTTTGTCCTATACATACTATTTTGGGGGGGCTGTTACCTCAAACACCTTTCAGAATTAGGAGATGTTTGACTAATAATAAAACATTACATTTCTCTCCCCCAAGAGACATCCTATCCCTGGGGATGCTGAACCTTTCCCTGCTGGAGAGAACGGAGCACTCTAGAGGTAGGAACACAACCAGGGATAAGAGCATGCGTTTTCAGCGCAGACATGTTAGGGATGCGATTCTGGCTCTGCCAGGGTGATGTGGGGTAATTTACCCCACCTGCTAAAAGCTTCAGTCTCCAGTTCCATAAAATGAGGCTAGTGGAAGTAACATACAGAATTAAATGAGAAGTATGTAAGGCCTGGTTCCTATTATAAATAGAGACTCCATTAACATATGCCTTAGAAACATGTACCCATCTCACGTCACCTATTCTGTTGTAAGATTATCCCGATAGTACAAATTTCAGTTCAGGACTCTTTCCACATTGCAGTGCGTTGCCTAAACTGACTGTGGAGATCATTCAGATTTAGAGATGACAGGGCTTTTGTAGGTTGTGAGGAGGAGAAGGACAATGGGAGACTGCCTTAGGCCAGCTAAGGCAAGCAGGAACGTGCTCTCTTTCACTTTCCCTGGCTAACCTATGCAGCCCCCACAGTGACCCCTGGAATCACCAGTCTCCAAGCAGTCCTCTAACCTCAGAAGGGTGGTAGTCACAGAGCTTCATCCTCAAAGAGACATTTACGAGAACACTCTGAGGGAGAGGAGGAATAAGACAGAACAGGCTGTTAAGGTAGAACTCCACTGATGGCCTTTCCTGTCTCAGTCCATGTCCCCCAGCATGTGGGGCCTTTCCAGTGTCTGGGAGGCTTACATTCAGTCAGGCGGCCACAGTCAGGCAGCCACAGAGGGAGACCAAAACACACCACTCCCCTTTTTCATTCCTCTCAACCTTCCCCCCTACCAAGGTATCGATAAGATGCTGCAAAACTTACAGGACCCAATGCTTATATCATTGGTTAAGAATTTAGTTGAGGGGTGGCGCCTGTGGCTCAAAGGGGTAGGGCGCCAACCCATACGCTGGAGGTGGTGGGTTCAAACCCAGCCCCAGCCAAAAACTGCAAAAAAAAAAAAAAAGAAGAATTTAGTTGAGAACAAAGGATATAAAACAAAATCATACTGCATGAAAAACCTAAAAAGGAGAAGAAGCAGGCAAAAGCAGTTTTAAAATGCAATTCTTTGAGCCAATAGTATCCTTTGTTGTGACAATAAGGAAGTTGTAGATTAAAAAAAATACGACAATAACTACAACATTACTGTGGAGGGACAAAGGTCCTATCTATATTAGATATATGCATATTCATTTTTCTGTAAGAATTTTTTATGAAGTATTTCATTCAATTAAAAGAAAATTTTTTTTTTTTTTTTTTTGCCGTTTTTGACCAGGGCTGGGTTTAAACCAATCACCCCTGGCATATGGGGCCGGTGCCCTACTCCTTTGAGCCACAGGTGCTGCCCTAAATTAAAAGAACTTTTATCTGTTGTAAAATGTAACACTTCATCTCAGGATTCAAAGCTTGTATGTATGTTTGTAGTAGTAAGCTACATTTATTTAAAATGTAAAGTACATTTATTTAAAATATACTGTTCCAGGCTCAGCGCCTGTGGCTCAAGCGGCTAAGGCGCCAGCCATATACACCTGAGCTGGCGGGTTCGAATCCAGCCCGGCCCCACCAAACACCAATGATGACTGCAACAACAAAAAAAATAGCCAGGCGTTGTGGTGAGTGTCTATAGTCCCAGCTACTTGTGGGGCGGAGGCAGGAGAATCACTTGAGCCCAGGAGTTGGAGGTTGCTGTGAGCTGTGATGCCACAGCATTCTACCCAGGGGAACAGCTTGAGGCTCTGTCTTAAAAAAATAAAAATAAAAAATAAATAAAATATACTGCTCCAGAAAACAGAACTTGCTCATTAGCCTCACACATTTTTTGTTTTGATTCTTCTTTGATCTTGTTAAACTCAATCCAGTTAGCCTATAAATTCTGTATGTTATGTATTTAGTAAGAAAAGTTTTTTCTTTTTTTAAATTCAGAGTTTCCTCTTTGCAAGAATTTTGCAAATAAAACATCAGCTTGGTCACAGACAAGAATCTGATTCCGCATCAAGGGCAGGGCCCTCTCTGATGGACGAGGACTCTCAGCATCTCAGGATAGACACCCCAGGTTGCTGGAACAATAAAACTGCTTTCCACTTTCAAAAAAATCTCTAGCAAGATTTAAAGCTCAGTAGAGAGAGGATTATGTAAATCAAAGCTACCATATTTATGCTTTTGGGCTAAGCATAGGAATAATCTTATGTATTTGTTTCTGTGTGATCTTGTAATACTTAAGAGAATTTGGCATATTAGAGTACCTAACCAATATAATCCTTAACAGATTTCAGCTTTTAAATGTACACATGAATAATTACTATAAGGCAATTTTAAATTGAAATGTATATTTTAGTAAGTTAACAACAACTTGTAAAAGAATCTCACATTTACTATAATATTAAATTTATTTTATTAGATTATAAAAGCTAGTTAGAAACTTGGTAAGATACTTTTAAGGTGAAAAGCAATTTATGTACTTGAGGAAAGAAAAACTCTGGAATTTATAAACATAGTCTAAAATTTTTATGAAAATTTAATTAACTATGTTGTAATGGCTCCTTAAAAATGACTGCTAATGCTTTTCAGTTTTATAAATAGAATGAAAATTTTGTAAATTGAACCTAAAAAATATAAGGATTAATGAGGTTTCTTAGTATGTTTTATTAACGAGTCAACTGTTGACTTTAAAAAGGGCAAACAACTGCATTGTAAAGCTTTTTGCAAGAACCTCAAAGAATGCATATGAACAATACGGCTTAACAAGTTCACTTTTTAAAGGACCTCATTGATGTTCTAAAGTACACGAGGTATGTATTGCCACATGGGTTTCTGAAGTCATTTGGATGAAATAAACTTGTGTTCAGAAATACAAGATTTGTCTCCTGATTTCAGATGACAAAGTGTTTGAAGGAGAAAGGTCTTCACAAAGGCAATTACAGAAAGATATCAATAAGATTTCTTTCTAGGATAGGATTAAAAATGGGAAAAAAAGTAGTAATAATAAAAAAAGATGTCATAACATAAAAAATCTCAGACCTGATTATAAGGAAAAAACATTTTGATAAAAATTAAAACTGTATATGTTCAAAGTTAGCTTAAAAATGAAAAATCAGAGATGGTAAGGAGTTAAACATCTGTCAGAGTTGGTGGTGTGCTGGTCATATCTGCCCCATAAATGTCCCCCACAAGCACCGCAGACATCAGGAAGGCCTATGGAGTGACCAGTCCCCACTTCCTCCAGCTTTTAGTGCCTGTCAGCTGTCACAGTGCTGGTATTTGCTAACAAGACCTCCCTGAGGCTTGGGGATAAACAAGGGGAAACACACAAAGTACCACGGCACCAGAAATACTGGCTTTTAGTGTAGAGCAGTGTTCATTATCTGATGACAGGAAGCCTTGTCCTATCTGAGATATGGCTCTGAGGGAGTTCTCTAGAGGAGAGGGACATATTTAAAGTTATCACTTAATTTCAAGAGCTATTTCCTCATGTAGCCTACCACATTTTTTGTCAATAACCTACAATTTCCTAAATGGTAGGGGACAGCTGTCTGTGTCCTGACCCTCCAGAGAACTTAGAGTGGTATCCTTGGGTGTCTACATCCTGTCTTGCCTCCTTTCACCTGACTGCGGAGTTCACACAAAGTCAGTGGCCATAAAGGAAGATACTTCAGTCCCACCTAGATTCATACTTCAGTCCCACCTGGAAATGAGTGGGTCTCTTACAGCCAGCCAAAGGAACATTTTCCCCTGATGCTGCACAACAAATTTAAACCTGATCCAACAAACAGCGGGCAGGGAACTGAGATGGCGTGTGTGTGAGGCCTGCCCCTTGCTCCTCAGGAAAGCAATGCTAGAGATCTTGATCCCAGAAGTCTGTGGAGCACCCTGCTTCTGGCTGACGGGGGAAGGATCTTCCTAGCCCTCCTCAGAACTCAGCTACAGACTCTCCCCCAGGTGCCTGCATATCTTCTTGTCCCTGCTTGGCTTCACTCACTGACTCAGAACATGGTCCCTAAACTTTGGTCTTGAGGTGGCGCTGGTGATGGATTGTTTGGGCTCAATTGACTTTTACCTTCTTCCCAGCTAATGTTGTGAACATGTAAAAATATGCCAGATTTCTGTCTAGTCAAGAGCTAACTGGGGGGCCAACCTGCATCCCACAGGCTGCACGCAGCTTATTTGAGACCTACTTTGCCTATGTGTGGTATCAGATAATCTTGAAAATTATGCCTGGATCTTTTTTTGCTCACCAGCTTTTGTTTGTGTTTGTGTTTTTAAAGCATGGCCCAATTCTTCCCCCAATGTATAAGTGGGAAAAAAGGAAAGGTTGGACACCCTGACTGCTAAATTTTCTTCCAGGCTGAGAATAGGACATGCCACCTATAAGATAAGAAAAGGGAAAGGACGCAGTGGGAGGCAATCAAGGACACACAGGCTGATGAGAAACAGGAGGAAAAGACGATGGTGGGGAAACTGTGGAAGGGAAGCAAGGGTGTGGGTGATGAGGAGGTGGAAGGAAAGAGGATCTAGAGGTGAGGACAGTACTAAAGGCAGGCAGGAAGAAAAGGAGAACGGAAGGCGGCAGCTGCCCAACCTCAAATCCTCCCCAGCCTACCCAACATAGGGGTCTTTCTTCTCACTTGCTTCCTCAGGGCCGTCTTCTCCCTGAGGCTGAGGGCCTCACTCCAGGCCATGGGGAGGACCTTCCACTGATGAGGGAGTTTCTCTTCTCCTTGCCCGTCAGCTCCTCTACGTTCGGTAGCAGTAGTTCCTGCTGATGCTTTGGCAATGGCTTTCTGAAGTTGGCCTTAGGTGATGGAGTCTAGAGGGAACAGAGGGAAAAGCAGAATGATTTAATAGAGAAACAGAGCCCCTTTCTCTGGTCAGAGGGGCTCCCAGAATTGGGTCTGTGGCTTTCTTTTCTCCATGCCCTCAGCCATTTCCCCCTACCCCATGTGGGTTACCAGAACATCCTCCAGACTGGTGCCCTGGCAAGGAATGCTTTATGTTGAGCCTGGAGTATGCTTTCTGAAATGCACATCTGATCATTTCACTTCTTAAAATCCTTCAACATCTCAGGATAAAATTTCAACTCAGCAGAATTTACCAGGCTCTGATGACTTCACCTCAGGTGATTGACCCAGCCTCAGTGCCCTCATCTCCCTTGGGGTTCACCTCTCTGAACCCAAGAAAAGATCCTTCTCTCTCTTCCTGTCTGAATTTCCATTTCTCCGAGTCTTTCTCCTTTATTTAGTGAATCCATACCCATATTTTAGACCCCAGGTTAGGCATTATCTCCTTCAGAAAGTCTTTTCTGATTCCTAGAGATTAAGGTGGTTGCTCCTTGCAGGTTCTAACATTCCAAAATGACCCCAGGATGGAATCTCCCTCACTGTGTTGGTTAGACTGTGAACAGCTTGAGGGGTCAGAGTGTGTCTTACTACTATACGCTCGACACTTAGAATAGTCTGGAGTACACAGCAAGGTGCTCAAAAAATGTTGACTGGGGAAACCACTAATAGATATATGGGTTGTGTTTTCTCCATCCCACTGATTCCTCTCTTCACATCTTCAGTAGTGCGTCTCTCTTCAACAACCGTCAGCATCAATCATTCTGCGCCCTCACTTCCACCCCATGGCTGCTTCTCACTTAGTATCATCTTCACCATTCATATTGCTGGCTTGTTTCTTCTGAAATCATTCTCTCAGCAGGCCCTCTATTTAACATTAGTCGACTCTGTACTTATGTCATTAAAATTGGAGGGTACCAGGTGTGGTCCTCAATCTCCAATCATCCACCTTCCAACTTGGACTCATCAATACCTGTATTCTCCACAGAGGGGTAAGACCTACTGGCTAAAGGTTTCCTTTTTCAGTCATGGTGTTGCTCAGGGTTAAAGTGGATAATAAAGTATCTGAAGTCTGATACTTACCAGCTAAGAGCACCAACTCAGTAAACCAAAGTAATTATTACTTTACTCAGGGCACTGGGACAGATCATCCCCTGCTGCACTCCAAATCATTTCCTTTTGTCCCATGTAGAGCTTTTTCCTATATTAAGGATCCCATCTCAACTCCTGTATCATTGTCTAAATCTCAAGACAATACACATATTTAAATACCTACCTTCAGAACAAACAACACAACCTCACATACTTTAGGGGCTGACTCAAATCCAAACCTCCTCTACCCTCCCCCTCACAAGGTGCTTTCTCCCTACATGTTCCACAGTCCAGTGCCATCTGGCTTATAATTGAACACTAGAAAGACATTACTATTGCAGAGTTCAATGAGAGCTTTTCATAGCCAAATTAAAGCCTTCTTATTCCTTCCATTTTGGAACTCTCTACCGAATTCAAGTTTTGATCAGTCTCTGCTCCTTGAAATTTTTTGTATTCTTTGCTTTAGTGAAATAAATATTTGAGTTCTCCTATTGATGCTGGGAAGAGTTCCTCTTCATCACCCTAAATTCAGAGACTGCTAGGCAACTACATTCAGACTCTTTATTCACTCTATATGTTCTCTTGCTGACTCAAATCTGGTTTTAAAATGAGATGGAATATAAACATATGAGTAGACAAAAGTTTTTTTGCTCATTTTACCTACTCTCATGGTTTCAGCTTGTACCTAGAAATGTTAATGCTACTGAAATCTAAAGTTCCATCTAAGTCTTTTTTCCCAAGCTTCAGGATGGGGGATTATCTAAACAGCACCAGGATGCTTTTCTTTTGTTATGCCTCATGTTGAATTTGGCCAAAGCAAAACTTCCTACTTTGCCTCAACTACCTATTTTGGTTGGTTGTGAGACTTGATGTGCAGTCACTGTATAAAAACCTGGGCGTCATCCTAGACTTTCCTTCATCCAAATAGCCATGAAATTTTAACAAGATTACTTCCAAGATGTTTCTGAAATGTTTTCTTCTTTCCGTCACTAAGGTTATGGCACACCTTAACTTCTAGTTCAAGTTCAAAGAATCCCTCTTACGGTCCCATTTGCAGAGAAAGAAAATTCAAATATGGGGCTTTTCAAGGATGCACAGCAGTGGGCTTCTAGTTCTAGGGGCAGGGCTTATTGACAGAGGGTAAGCAAATAGATACTGAGAATAAATGTTCTTTTTCTTCCTTGGTCCACCTTTCTGTGGGTTAATCCTTTCTTTTCTCTTTAGAATGGTAAGCTCTAGCAGGGGCATTCAACCTTTTTTCTTTTCTGTCATACATTGGAAGAAAAGAGTTATCTTGGGCCACACTTTAAATACACAAACACTAATGAAAGCTGATGAACAAAAGAAAAGGTCCGTGCATATTTTTTGCAATACCTGACACCACAGATAAGTAAAACAATCCTCAAATAATCTGCATGCTGCCTGATAGAGGATATTTGGGTGAAGGCCACAGAGAAAGGGGTCACAGAGGTCTGTTAATAGAGGTGTCACATCTGAGATACAAAGGAATCCTCCCAGCTCATAGCTGGTAGCTCAATTCATGATGTTGCTTAAACTTTGGACCAATACTCAGCTAGTACCAAAAATTGTGCTGAGCAGAAATATCTTATCTTCCTACTGAGCCTGTGGTGGCAACAGGCAGCTAGCTACCTGTGCTTTTGGAGATCATGGACATACACTTCTTTTTCATCTTGAAGACACAATTTTCTAAGAGGACCTGGATAATCATTTCATTTTAAAATCCCTGATAGTTCCAGTATTTAGATCACCTATGGTTCTGTTTTGATTGCCAATTTGGTACTGTTCCTTGGCATGCTTAGTAATATCTGACTGGATTTGAATGGATAACAATGATTGCATATAAATAACTTAGAGGCTCTGGCCTCTAAAAGTGTTATCTTTCCCCAAAAAGGATTCAGGCAGATTAGAGTACCAGCTTGAGGAGAATCTAACTTTTGCTAGTGCTGATCTTTTTCTGGGTTACCCTTACTGTTGTGACCCGAGTCACTGCACTGCTACACACTGAAGGTGTCCAGTCCCGCAAGACTCTCAGTTGTACAGTTGTATTACACCGAGCACTTTGCGTCTTCTCTCTGCAGCATTCTTGGAAACCCAGTGGCTCTGTCCTGTGGGGGTTGCCTCACATTTGTCAGATAATTAAACTATGGCTTCTGGCTTCCCCTACTACACATAAAGATTAAGAAATGAGTTCCTAAAATTTCTAGGTGCTGTATATGGCAACAAAAGAACCAAGATGAATATGCACAGTTCTTGTCAATGACTCTAATATAAGGTGGAAGAAAATAATCTCAAAGTTGTAATTTTTTATGATAGAATCATGCCCCTGACACTGTAGAAGCCCAGAATTGGCACTGGCCCACTCTGTACAATTCCCTTACTGGGCTAGAGTCAGCAATGAGCTATTACAGGAAATCATCCTCTGCCAATACTAACACAAGAAATGTTTACTGAGCATTTACTATGTTCTAGCTGATACAGAAAGGCTGATAAACGAGAAGTCTACCATTTGCCTTATTGAGGTTTGTAGTTCTATTAGGAGACAAGTCTGCCAGGGAGTAACATATCAGCTTGTTTGAAACACATCAACAAAGTAGAAAAATAAGAATGAAACTATTTTTTTAAGGTGAGGAGAAGAACAG
Source organism: Nycticebus coucang (assembly GCF_027406575.1). NCBI lineage: Eukaryota > Metazoa > Chordata > Mammalia > Primates > Lorisidae > Nycticebus > Nycticebus coucang. The sequence goes on along the minus strand of NC_069793.1, from coordinate 64,165,333 downwards.
AATACATAAAAGGAGAAGCAGGAATTATAACCTTCAAAGTAGAAAATTAACAGAAATTTTATTATAAATTATTATAAGAATACGCTCCACAGGGCAGTACCCATGGCTCAGTGAGTAGGGCACTAGCCCCATATACCGAGGGTGATGGGTTTGAACCTGACCCTGGCCAAACTGCAACAAAAAACAGCCAGGTGCTGTGGCAGGTGCCTGTAGTCCCAGCTACTCGGGAGGCTGAGGCAAGAGAATTGCCTAAGTCTTAGAGCTGGAGGTTGCTGTGAGCTGTGACACCACAGCACTCTACCCCGAGCAACAAAATGAGACTCTGTCTCTAAAAAAAAAAAAAAAAAAATATGCTCCACAAAACAACATAAAAAAACATAAATTAAAATGAATGGTTGGTCAGTAAATACAGGAAAAGATTCTCAACATCTTTACTTATCAGGAAAATGTAAACTAAATTCACAATATTCCACTCAGGAACACTAAATGGCTAAAATAAAAAAGGTGAAAAAGAACAAATGTTGGTTAGGACGAGGAGCAATGTAGACACTGATGCTGGGAATGTGAAATGGTAAAACCACTTTGGATTTGGCAATTTTTAGGTTATCTTATAACCTAGAAGTTTCATTCACAGGTGTTCACCCACAAGCAATTAAAACACATTCACAAAAAGACTTGTAAAGGAATATTTAAAGCAATATTCACAACAGTCCCAAACTGCAAACAACACAAATGTCCATCAGGTAAGTGACAAGCAAACTGTGGTGTATTCATACAAAAGAAAACTACTGAGTAATAAAAACTAATAGATAAATGAATTTCAAAAACGTTAAGTGAAAGAAACAACAAAAAAAGTACAAACTATATGATTTCTTTTGAAAAGAAATTTGTTAACAAATGAATCATTTGTGGAAGAAATCAGAAAGCAGTTGCCTGGGGTGGAGAAATGGTCTGGAAATGAGTATGAGGGACTTTTCTGAGGTTATGAAAATGTGTTAGGGGAAATGAGGCTATTTACAAAAGTCAAAACCCACATAACCACACACCTACAATCTGCACATTTTATTGTACATTATTTATATCTAAAATGATGTGTATATATATTTATAGATACATACATTTATACATTAAATATACATATATATACATATATATATTTGAGACAGTCTTGCTCTGTCACCCTAGCTAGAGTGCAGCGGCCTGATCATAGCTCACCACAACGTCAAATACTTGAAGCAATCCTGCCTTAGCCTCCAGAGTAGCTGGAATTACAGGCATGTGCCACCATTGCCTGGCTAATTTTTCTACTTTTTCTTTTTTTTGCAGTTTTTGGCAGGGGCAGGCTTGAACCCGCCACACCTGATATATGGGGCCATCGCCCTACTCCTTGAGACACAGGCACCACCCTACTTTTTTTTTTTTGTAGAGACATGGTCTCGCTCTTGCTCAGGTTGGTCTCACTGCAACCTCAAACTCTTCAGCTCAAGCGATTCTCCCGCCTCAGCCTCTCAGAGTGCTAGGATTACAGGCATGAACCACAGTGCCCAGCCTTAAGTATAATGTTTTTATTATGTAATTTAAAAAAAGCTATGGGCAGCGCCTGTGGCTCAAAGGAGTAGGGTGCTGGCTCCATATGCCAGAGGTGGCGGGTTCAAACCCAGCTCTGGCCAAAAACAAACAAACAAACAAACAAACAAACAAAAAAAGGTATGTTTGTTCCCATTGGTCAAAGATAAGACAGTTTGCAAATCAAAAAGAACAACATTTGCAAAAGAAAAAATCCATCTAGTATGTAAAAAAGTTCACGTCTGAAAAATATTTACCTAGTGCATTAATTCATTATTCTAAAAATGGGTAACGGGAGAACATTAGGCACGCCTCTTCTCTATCTCCTGTGTCAATTCTTGGATATTCTGCACTTTAGGATGAGTAAGACTATGTTTCTACTAAGTGTTAATGGCAACGTCCAATACCATCTTTTGGGTCTTCTTATAACTCCACAAGACATCTGCGTGGCATCTAACACAGGTTGAGTACTTCACTCGTGGAGACTCTTTTTGTCTTCAGAACACCTCCTCTGGTTCACCTGTCAATATTCTCTCCCTTGCCCTGCCGCCCTGCACATCCTCCCCCGTCTCCCCGTGGGCCGTACCAGCCTCACCTGCTGCTCTTGTACTTTGCCCTCCTGGTAGGGAGGAGAGGCAGCCGGCGGGACAGGGCGGGACCTCGAGCCGGCAGGGGGCCATCCTCTTCCTCTCCTGCAGCTTTCCATCCTCCACGAGGGCGGGTCTAGCCAGGAGCGCCCCAAGACTCCTCGGATACCTCCAAGACAAGTGAATTGTGGCATTAATCCTTCCTTCTTCTGCCTCAGCGAAGGGTCAGAAGGGCAGGACAAGGAGCTAAGTCGTGGGGTCACGTCCTCCCGGGCACACGTTCTCCTGGGCGTGGTGAACATGGTCAGATTAAAGAAAAATTTACAACACGTGGACTCCACAGCTAGCAGGCGCGCTCCGGGGCGGCTGGGTGATGACAACCGGAAACGGAACTCCATCGCGGGGTCAGGTTCCCATGGGCGGGGCTACACCTACCTCGCTAGTTAAAGGCACAGCCAACCCTCTGGTGGCCTTACCGGAAAAATGGCAATTGAAGACTACCGGCAGAAAGAACTACAACCCAATGATCCTGTACCTAGTTGACACGTGGCTTATCTGTCAGGCTGAAAGAAAGATACATAACATTTCGGAGTTTCCCATGTTCACTGCCGAGAAAAGTGCTTGAGAAAAGACTTGCCAAATATTACCATTTATGTGAACCAGAACAAAAATTCGGGGGGAAGAAGTGAAGAAAAGAAATTGAGGCACTATTGAAGCTTGGAATAAATATTTCAATAATTTCTTATGTAGTCTGACAAACTTGAATAAGAATATTGAACTAAAATTAACAGAATATTCTAGCAAAACCTGAAAGTTAGGAATAGGGATCATTACAAAAGAATTAGAAGCATTCCAGAAATTTTGTTTTTAAATAATGGGGAAATGTGACCTGATCAGGAAGTTGGAGTAACCATTTAAGTGGAATGGATAATCAAAGTAGAAGTTTCAAATTAAAGACAAAATGGAATGTATAACATCTCATAAAAATTGCAAGAATAAAGAAAAGGGCAGAAACTATGATGTAAAATAAGTAAGATGCAAGGAAGGCATTACACCAAATATGTATGGACTAAATTTATTTATACTGCTAAATAAATTTTGAAATGTGAATGGGTGAAGGGATTGGCAAACAAACTCGGGATGACACTATTGCATACCCAGAGATTCTGATTTATTTGATCTGGGATGAGGACCAGGCATTGACATCTTTTATTTTTTTCCATAGGCATCTTTAAAAAGTTTAGTACGAAGATGAGGGACTTGACAACCACTGAATTAGAAAATCACTCAGCATATTCCCCAAACTGGGATTACTGTGGATACCTGCGTCTTGAGGTGCCTAGGAGACCTAATGCATTTGCCAGGTCCTTCTTCCCCAGAATCTGTCTTATCAGATTTATTTTTTCAGATGCTAAATAATTTGTGATATCTCAATAATGGCAGAAAACATTTTTTTCTCTGTCCCATCTTATTCTTTTAGTATTAGCATGCACCTCAATGGTTTCATTCCCTTCTTTGGTCCTCTCCTATTTTTAGGCAAGTCAGCTGAATTTAAAAATCCAATTCCTAAATTGACTGCTTTCTTTTTATTTTTTTAATTGAGGTAGAGTCTCACTTTGTCACCCTTGGTAGAGTACTGTGGCATCATAGCTCACAGCAACTGAAACTCTTGGGCTCAAGTGATTCTCTTGCCTCAGCCTCCCAAATACCTGTGACTAAAGTAACCTGCCACAATGCCCAGCTATTTTTTTTGTTTAGCAGGCCGGGGCCAGGTTCCAACCCACCAGCCTTGGAGCATGTGGCTGGCATCCTAACCACTGAGCTACGGTGCCCCAATTGCTTTCTTTTAGTTATAAAGATAGCACTCTTCCTCTTCCTTTGGGTGCTCACTTCCATTTTTTCTGTATTTCTATTTCCTATACAGAGTCAGGCATTTGTTTTTTAATCTTTTTAATTTTTAAGATTATTTTCCAGGCATTTGTTTTTCTAATGTATTTCTCTGGGTTTTGTCTTGTGTGTGTTTCCCTATTCCTATGAAATCAGGAAGTTCTAGTTCTCTGAAAAGCAATTGGTGTGCAAATAAATTGTGTCTACCTTAATCTTCCTGAGTTGGTATTCTCCCATCAGATCAACATCTAATTCAATCACTGATGTATCTTGTCCTGGATCTCTTTATTTATCTTGCTTTGACTGTTAAGAGATGAAACATTATCAACTTCCTTGACATCCTTCCTGAGGACATAGGGTATACCCAAAACACCACCTCTAAAAAACTGTTTCAAGTAGAAATTTACTTACAGTACATTTACTATTTTAGGCTGATCCTCCCAGTGTTACCTCTTTACTTCTTTTGAATTTATATGGAACCATTTGGGGTACTAGACTTCAAGGGCTGCTTTAACCCAGCATTTCTCCATTCTTTTGGGATACAATCTTCCTCCTGGGTAATGATTACAGACTGGTTTCTAAGATATTTCTTCTCTTCATTTATTAGAGTACTTTAGTACAATAGTCTGTGCTATTGATTTATGTCTGATGTTTCCTCTAGTATGATTTTCATTTAAGAAAATCCTTTTCCTTAACTATTAGTGAAACAGAGCTTTAAAAAACTCTTCAGTACTGGAAGTGGTGGCTCATGCCTGTAATCCCAGCACTCTGGCCGAAGAGGGTGGATCTCTTGAGTTTAGGAGTTGGAGATCAGCCTAAGCAAGAAGGAGACCTGGTCTCTAAAAAAGTAGCCCAGCCTTGTGGAGGGCACCTGTACTCCCAGTTACTTGGGAGAATGAGGCAAGAGGATTGCTTGAGCCCAAGAGTTCGAGGTTGCTATGAGCTATGACCCCATGGCACTCAACCAGGCTAAGTGAGACTCTGTCTAAAAAAAAAAAAAACACCAAAAACTCGTTAGGTGTTTCTAATGTAAAGTCCAGTTTCAGAAATCTCTACGTTAGGGCAGCTAATATGGAACCACTTTGATGGACAGCTAATGGCATGATAATTGGCCTTACGCTGCCTGGGTCATGTGAGACATCCTACCGTGTGCTTGCACTGTCAGGCCCCTGGGTTGGGGAATTCCCAGATTCCTAAGGTAATCCTCCTTTCCTCAGGTGTGGCAGTGGCTCAGAATAGGATCAAGGATAAGGCAGTACCAATATGAAGTGTCCCTCTCCCCCTTGTCTTTCTTCCCAGGAGAGGCAATTAATTAAGGCAGCACCAAGGCGGGGAACTCACCCTTGTCCCTTTGAGAGCCAGAATTTCTAATTATCTACGTGGCATAAAAAAAATCAATTTTACCCCAGGCTAATTGATACAAATAAGAGTTAATTATTTATGACATATTTCTGGTCACAGAAACCTCACCAAATATCTATCTAAAGACTGAAACCACTTCTGAATTTTAGAAATTGAATAAGTGAATCTGTGCTGCCACCTTGGCCAGGATTACAGGGGTGAGCCACTGTGCCTTCCCAGGGAACTTCTTTCCATACATTGGTGTGCATCAGAATTATTTGGATAGTTTGTTTGGAACAGATCTCTGTGTGCCACCATAGAGTTTCTGATTGACTGGTCTGGGATCCAGATTGGCATTTTCTACAAGTTCCCAGTAGATGCTAGTGTGGCTTAGTGTGTGTACGTACTTTTTTCCTTTATTAAATCATAACTGTGTACATTAATGCCTTTATGGAGTACAGTGTGCTGATTTGCTATGCAATGTGGAATGCTTACATCAAACTGATTAACATATCCATCTCCTCACTTACTTAATTGCTGAGGTAAGACATTTATACTCTATTCTTAATAGTTTTGAAAAGTACCATTGCATTATGCACATTAGGTGGTCCCACCTAATACCCTCCCTCCTCTTAGCCTCCCCCCTCCCCTCCCTTCTCCCTCCTTCTTATTGGGCTATAGTTATGTTTTACCATTCATGTGAATGTGCAGGCGATTGTTGATTTCATAGTAGTATTGAGTACATTGGATACTTTTTTTCATTCTTGAGATACTTTACTAAGAAGAATATGTTTCAACTCCATCCAGGTAAACATAAAAGATGTGAAGTCTCCATCTTTTTTTATGGCTGTATTATCTGGAAGCATGCCACCTTCCTAGACTCAGCCAGAAAGAATTAGAAATTCTGAATAAATCTATATCAAGCACTGAAATAGCATCAACTATATGAAATCCCTCAAAAAAGAAAAGTCCAGTACCTGATGGCTTCACACCAGAATTTTACCAAACCTATAAAGAGGAACTATTACCTATATTACATAACCTTTTCCAAAACATAGAAAAAGAAGGAATACTCCCCAAAACATTCTGTGAAGCAAATATGCCCAAACCAGGAAAAGACCCAACAAAGAAAGAAAAGTATAGATGAATATCATTAATGAATATTGAAGCAAAAATATTCAATAAGATCCTAGCAAACAGAATTCAATAATACATCAAGAAAATTATATACCATGATCAAGTTGGTTTTATCCCAGGGTTATAAGGTTGGTGCAACATACAGAAATTCATAAATATAATACAGCACATAAATAAATAAAAGACCATATGAGTCTCTCAATTGATGCAGAAAGAGCTTTTGATTATATCCAGCACACTTTCATGATCAGAACACTTAAGAAAATAGGCTTAGAAGGGTCATCTCCGAAACTGTAGAGGCCACATACAGAAAACCCATAGCCAATATCATACTGAAGGGAGTAAAAAACACTTACGATCAGATCTGGAACTAGGCAAGGATTCTTATTGTCTCCACTGCTATTCAACATAGTAATGGAAGTCCTAGACATTGCAATCAGCAAGAGAAAGGGATCAAGGGTATTCAGATGGGGACAGAGGAGATCAAACTCTCACTCTTTGTGGATGATATGATCCTATACCTAGAAAACCCCAAGGACTCAACTACAAAACTCTTAGAAGTGATCAAGGAATACAGCAGTGTCTCAGGATACAAAATCAATACTGATACTTACAAATCAGTAGCTTTTACCCTGTTTCCCCGAAAGGTGTGCTCCCAAAGATGCGCTAGGTCTTATTTTCAGGGGACATCTTATCTTTCCTGTAAGTAGGTGTTATTTTCGGAGGATGTCTTATTTTCAGGGAAACAGGGACTCTGTTTAGTAAAGGACTTTATAGTAAAGGACTCTGTGTAATGCGCTTTGAGAAGCTTTCAGGTGTTTACTGATTTAGAAACCCTTACGTAATTTGATCCGCAGGTTCTTGGAAACTAAGTAAAACAATATCTAACAAGATCCATTTTATCACAGACTAATTCCTGTAGGAAAGAGTTAAGTTCCTATGACATATTTCTCATCACAGAAAGTTCACCAAACTTCTATAGAAAGGCTCAAAACACCTTTGAATATTAAGCATTGACATATATAAATCTATGCTATACATACATTTAAGTAAGAGAAATAAAAACAAGATAGTCATTTACCCAATTTTGAGGAATCAGTGAGGTATGACAGTCATTGCAGTGGTGAGTTAAATCAAGGAATAAATGTGTATAAAGCAAAAATTGTAAAGGGCACCTCCTACTGCCGCATAATGCAAAACCCAGCAATAACAGATACAGCAGGCTTGCTGATTAAATTCATACTGTATCATTTATTGTCTTGAGTTTGTGTGTTTATTATATACTTCATAAGTTTTTGTTTCATAATTCTTTGTATTCATTCACTCACTCATTCATTTATTCATTTCCAATCCGCTTATTCCAGTTCAGGGTGGGCAGGTAGGCAGAGCCTATGCCAGTAGCCCAGTGCTAATGGCAAGAATAAACCCTGGAAAGGATGCCATTCCATCACAGGGTGTGCTCACTCCCACTGAGACCATATAGACAGGCCAGTTTGCCTGAGGTGGACATCTTTAGGGTGTTGGAGGACACCAGAGTATCTAAGGGAAAATCCATGCAGACATGGAGGAGAGAATATGCAAATTCCATAAAGACAGTGGCCCCCATTGGAAATCATTTTTTTTCATTACTGTTATAACAAAACCATGTTATCTGAGAACCTGCTGTGTCTGCAATGTAAGAATCACCTTTATTAAGAAAGTTATAGAAAAATATGCTCTGTTGCCTTATTTGTATTATTTGTCCCTGCACTATTAAAAAGTGATGTGATTATCTGTTCTTATTACATGGAAATGCATTCATAATTTTTTTTTTTTTGAGACAAAGTCTCACTATGTCATCCTCGGTAGACTGCAGTGGCCTCATAGCTCACAGAAACCTCCAACTCTTGGGCTTAAGTGATTCTCTTGCCTCAGCCTCCCAAGTAGCTGACACTACAGGCACTCACCACAATGCCTGGCTGTTTTTTTTGTTGCAGTTGTCACTGCTGTTTAGCAGGTTTGAACTGGCCAGCCTGGGTGTATGTGGCCGGCGCCCTACCCACTGAGCTATGGGTGCTGCCACATTCATAGTTTTTAAGTCTGTATCATTTACCTTGACGATCGTGGTGTTTTTAATGATGTGTTAAATAACAAAGAACTTGAAGGTATGTTTTATTTGAAAGCTAATAAAATCATTAATGAACACTTACTGGATCCTGGTGTGTCGTTATATCAAAGTGAAATAGAACACAGTGAACCACATGACTGACATACCTGTGATTTACCAGGCTACCAAAAAATGGTTCATTAACATTTCCAAAATTAAAAAGAAATTGAAACTCATCTTAGCTAAAGATAATATTTCAGATAAAACTGTTGCACCTAGATTAAGTGCAATGTTAGTGCAACGTAATGATGGTTTATTTCATGGAAATGTTTCTGGGGTATACTAAGTCTAATTATTTATGAAGATGAACCAATTTTAGAAGATGCTGTCATCGCTTACACAATTAAGCAAAATAAGAAGTTAGGTACTGATGCATGATTTGAAAATGATGTCAGTGACTTTTTGTTAAAAAAGGCATTAAGTGTGCCAGGTGTGGTAGCTCACACCTGTAATCCCAGCACCTGGGAGGTCAAGGTGGGCCAATCTCGTGACTAATGAGTTCCAGACCAATCTGAGCTAGAGCGAGACCCCATCTCTAAAAAAAGCCAGGTGTTGTGGTGGTGTCTCAGCTAGTCTGGAGGCTGAGGCAAAGAGAATGGCTTGAGCCCAGGAGTCTAACTATGACACCATGGCAGTCTACCAGGAGCTACAAAGAAAGACTCTGTCTCAAAAACAAAACAAAATTCATCAAGTTAAACAAAACATATCATAAGGAAACCAACACACTCAATGTGTGATTTGATTCCAGATTGACATACAACATGTTAAAAGGCAACAAGTTACTTTTACCATGTGAAGTTTATTGTGAAGGTTCAGACCAGTTCCATGGGCGATTTAACTCTTCAATTTGTTGCATGATCCAAAACAATGCAAACCCATTCAAAAACTTATTAATGCATGTATTTATGCTTGACAAAAAGAAAATGTAACAAAATGTCCAAGTCCTTATGTAATGTCATTAATCCACTTAAGGTGTATGGGGCTGATGTCTTTTTTTTCAGTTTCTGGCTGGGGCTGGGTTTGAACCCACCACCTCTGGCTTATGGGGTCCGTGCCCTACTCCTTTGAGCCACAGGCACCACCTAGGGCTGATGTTTTAAGAATGTGAACTTCCAGCATTGACTGTCCTTATGGCAACCGAATTGATGATGAAATCTTGAACCAAAATTGCTGAACAATACAGTAAGTCCACCTTATTCAGAATTATTTTGGGTAATTTAAATGGTTTTCATTGGAAGATCAAATTGTTTTAAATGAAACAAATAAAACTGTTGGTGAAATCAATGACAATATAAAAAACTTTAATTACATTAAAACCTTAAAAGCCATCAACAAGTTCATGATTTGATTATCATCAGGATACTTTGAAATCATTAAGGACACATTTTATTGTGATCAGCAAAAATCACCGCATGGAAAAGCCATTCAAGCTGTGTTAAATTACATTTTTATGCAACAGTTGCCATATTTAATTGTCATTATTCCCCACACAGCTGAAGAAGATTAACACTACCAAAACCCCCAAAATCCCCCAAAACAAAAGAAAATGCAAGCATTAATTTATTTCAAAAACAACCAGTGTTTGAATTAAAAAATGCCACTGAACTGCAACAACTTTATGCTGAATTCAAAATTCTAAAAGATGATGTTTACTTAGAAATTGAAAACCTACATAAACAAAAAATGCTTGCCAAATTAAATAAAATTTTTTAAATGATTTTTTAAAAAAAGCTAATCAGAACATCAACCCTGCAATTTTTGAAAATTAAAATAAGTGATTAAATGTTGCACAAGTATTTCATTCATCTCACAAACAGTGAATGCAGTTATCCTCTATAAGAAAATTATGAAACTGTAAGAAAAGAAATAGCAGAGGATATTAACCATTGGAAGAACATACCATGCTCATGGCTGGGAATAATCAACATTGTTAAAATGTGTATACTTCCCAAAGCAATGTTAGATTCAATGCCATCCCTATTAAAATATCAACATTGTACTTTCTCGTTTGGTTTATCGAAGATTAGGTGGTTGTAAGATGTTAGTTTCATTTCTTGGTTTTCAATTCGATTCCAAGTGTCTATGTCTCTGTTTTTGTGCCAGTACCATGCTGTCTTGAGCACTATGGCTTTGTAGTACAGACTAAAATGTAGTATGCTGATGCCCCAGCTTTATTTTTATTACTAAGAACTGCCTTAGCTATACGGGTTTTTTTCTGGTTCCATACAAAACACAGAATCATTTTTTTCCAAATCTTGAAAGTACGATGTTGGTATTTTGATAGGAATGGCATTGAATAGGTAGATTGCTTTGGGAAGTATAGACATTTTAACAATGTTAATTCTTCCTATCCATGAGCATGGTATGTTCTTCCATTTGTTAATATCCTCTGCTATTTCCTTTCTGAGGATTTCATAGTTTTCTTTATAGAGGTCCTTCACCTCCTTTGTTAGGTATATTCCTAGGTATTTCATTTTCTGTGAAACTATGGTGAAGGGAGTTGTGTCCTTAATTAGCTTCTCATCTTGACTGTTATTGGCGTATACAAAGGCTACTGACTTGTGGACACTGATTTTATATCCTGAAACATTACTGTATTTTTTGATGACTTCTAGGAGTCTTGTGGTTGAGTCTTTGGGGTTCTCTAAGTATAAGATCATGTCGTCAGCAAAGAGGGAGAGTTTGACCTCCTCTGCTCCCATTTGGATTCCCTTTATTTCCTTGTCTTGCCTAATTGTATTGGCTAGAACTTCCAGCACTACGTTGAATAGTAAAGGTGACAGAGGACAACCTTGTCTGGTTTCAGTTCTAAGAGGAAAAGCTTTCAGTTTTACTCCATTCAGTAAAATATTGGCTGTGGGTTTGTCATAGATAGCTTCAATCAGTTTTAGAAATGTGCCACCTATGCCTATACTCTTCAGTGTTCTAATTAGAAAAGGATGCTGGATTTTATCTAATGCTTTTTCTGCATCTATTGAGAGGATCATGTGATCTTTATTTTTGCCTCTGTTAATATGGTGGATAACATTTATAGACTTGCGTATGTTAAACCAGCCTTGCATCCCTGGGATGAAGCCTACTTGATCATGATGAATGACTTTTTTGATGATAATCTGTAATCTATTGGCTAGGATTTTGTTGAGAATTTTTTCATCTATATTCATGAGTGAGATTGGTCTGAAATTCTCCTTTTTGTTTGGATCTTTTCCTGGTTTTGGTATCAGGTGATGTTTGCTTCATAGAATGTGTTGGGGAAGATTCCATCTTCCTCAATTTTTTGGAATAATTTCTGCAGTAGAGGAATAAGCTCTTCCTTGAAGGTTTGATAGAATTCTGGAGTGAAGCCATCTGGACATTTTTTGGTATTTTTTGGTTGGAAGATTTTTTATTGTTTCTTTGATCTCAGTGCTTGAAATTGGTCTGTTCAGGAGCTCTATTTCTTCCTGGCTGAGTCTAGGGAGAGGGTATGATTCCAAATATTGATCCATTTCCTTCACATTGTCAAATTTCTGGGCATAGAGTTTCTGGTAGTCTTCAGAGATGATCTCTTATATCTCTGTGGGATCAGTTGTTGTTTCCCCTTTATCATTTCTGATTGAGGTTACTATAGATTTTACTTGTCTATTCCTCGTTAGTCTGGCCATTGGTTTATCTATTTTATTTATTTTTTCAAAAAACCAACTCCTTGTTTCATTAATTTTCTGAATGATTCTTTTGTTTTCAATTTCATTGATCTCTGATTTGATTTTGGATATTTCTTTTCTTCTGCTGAGTTTAGGCTTAGATTATTCTTCTTTTTCCAATTCCATAAGATGGCTTGTGAGATTGTTGATGCGCTCTCTTTCTGTTTTTCGAATGTAGGCATCTAAAGCGATGAATTTTCCTCTCAAAACTGCTTTTGCAGTATCCCACAGGTTTTGGTAGCTTGTGTCTTCATTGTTGTTATGCTCAAGGAAGTTAATGATTTCCTGTTTTATTTCTTCCTGCACCCATCTGTTATTCAACAGAAGATTGTTTAATTTCCATGCCTTTGGGTGGGGTCGAGCATTTTTGTTAGAGTTGAGTTCCACCTTTAGTGCCTTATGGTCTGAGAAGATACAAGGTAAAATTTCAATTCTTTTGATTCTGTTGATATTTGTTTTGTGTCCCAGGATATGATCAATTTTGGAGAATGTTCCATGGGGTGATGAGAAGAATGTATATTCTTTGTCTTTGGGGTGGAGTGTTCTATATGCGTCTATCAAGCACAGTTGTTCTAGGGTCTCATTTAAATCTCTTATATCTTTATTTAATTTCTGTTTAGAGGTTCTGTCCAGCTCTGTAAGAGGAGTGTTAAAGTCCCCTGTAATTATGGTATTATCAGATATCGTATTGCTCAGACTGAGTAAGGTTTGTTTCAAGAATCTGGGAGCATTTAAATTGGGTGCATAAATATTTAGAATTGAAATGTTTTCTTGTTGTAGTTTTCCCTTGACCAATATAAAGTGACCATCTTTGTCTTTTTTGACTTTAGTTACTTTAAATCCACATGTATCTGAAAATAAGATTGCAACTCCTCTTTTCTTCTGAATTCCATTTGCCTGAAAAATTGTCTTCCAACCCTTGACTCGGAGCTTTAATTTGTCTTTTGAAGCCAGGTGTGTTTCTTGCAGACAGCAAATGGATGGCTTGTGTTTTTTAATCCAGTCAGCCAATCTATGTCTCTTCAGTGGGAAGTTCAAGCCATTAACATTTATTGAGATAATTGATAAGTGTGGTAGTATTCTATTCATCTTATTTTGTGAGAGTCCATTGCTTAGTTTTATCTTTTGCATCAGTGTGGAGGTTAGGTTCTGTCCTTTAATTTCTGAGTTCTTACTTTGCTGCTAATCCATTGTGGTGGTCAGTGTGCAGAACAGGTTGAAGTATTTCCTGTAGAGCTGGTCTTGTTGTGGCGAATTTCCTCAATGTTTGTATATCCGTAAATGATTTGATTTCTCCATCAATTTTGAAGCTTAGCATAGCAGGGTACAGAATTCTGGGCTGGAAATTGTTCTGTTTAAGTAGAAAAAAGGTAGATGACCATTGTCTTCTTGCTTGGAAATTTTCATTAGGGAAGTCTGCGGTCAATCTGATGGATTTTCCCCTGTAGGTCAACTGTCGCTTACTCCTGGCAGCTTGCAGAATCTTTTCTTTTGTCTTGACTTTGGACAGGTTCATCACAATGTGTCTTGGAGAAGCTCGGTTAGAGTTGAGGTGACCTGGGGTCCGATATCCCTCTGAAAGCAGTGTGTCAGAATCTTTGGTGATATTTGGGAAATTTTCTTTTATAATATTCTCTAGTATGGCTTCCATTCCTCTGGGGCATTCTTCTTCCCCTTCTGGAATTCCTATAACTCGTACATTGGAACGCTTCATAAAGTCCCATAATTCTGACAGTGAATGTTCTGCTTTCTCTCTCTTCTTTTCTGCCTCTTTTACTATCTGAGTTATCTCAAAAACTTTGTCTTCTACCTCTGAAATTCTTTCTTCTGCCTGGTCTAACCTGTTGCTGATACTTTCCATTGCATCTTTAAGTTCCCTAATTGACTGTTTCAGTTCCTTCAGCTCTGCTATATCCTTTTTATATTCTTCATATCGTTCATCTCTGATTTGATTCTGTTTTTGGATTTCCTTTTGGTTATTTTCCACTTTATTAGCAGTTTCCTTCATTGTTTCCATCATTTCTTTCAACATGTGTATTCTAAATTCCCTTTCTGTCATTCCTAACATTTCTTTATAGGTGGAATCATCTGCAGTAGCTACCTCACGGTCCCTTGGCTGGGTTGTTCTGGACTGGTTCTTCATGTTGCCTGGAGTTTTCTGCTGATTCTTCCTCATGAGTGATTTCTTTTATCTGTTTCCTTGCCCTAATTTTCCTTTCACTTTCTCTTGCTCTTTAAGTTCTCATGCCTGTTCCAGGTTGCTGTGTCGACACCCCTGCACTCTACCAAGGGTCACAAAGTGAGCCTCTGTCTGTTGTTCCAGTTACCCAGAAGCCTGAGGTTGGAGTTGAAGGCTGAAGTGAGCTGTGATCCTGTGCCTACACTACTCTAGCCTCTGGGTGATGAAATGAGACCTCATCTCTCATGAGAGAAGGCAGAGACAATGTTATGATCACTGACTGACTTGCATATTTGCATCTCTGTTTAAAGACCCAGGCATCACTACCAGCAGGGGTAAGCTGAAAACGTCCCACTGTAAGGTTGCGCCTGGCTCCTGAGAAGACTTTCCCACGTGCTCAGAGAGCGCGGGGGCTCCCTTCCGCTCCGAAGCCCGGCTGCGCCCGTGACTTGTATCTTCTTACCATTTTGCATGTGTTCAACCTGGTCAAGGACAAGTCAAATATAAATTAACATTTCAAAACCTCTCATTGTGACAAAAGTACAAACCACAACCCAAGTTTGTGAATAATTATGTTTATTAAACTTGCTTGGTGCTGGAAAAGTATCTGAAAAATATTCAAGAAAAGTCTACTGGTAGGTGAAATAAATAATATATATTGGGAATATATTGTTTACCTGAAAATATATCATGTAATTTCAAACAAAACTTAATGCATATGTGAATTATTATACATCCCAAAGAAAATTTTTCTTATGTAACATTAAATAAAAGTTTAAAAACACAAAAGTCAAAGAAAGTAAAAAAAAAAAACAAAACAAAACACAAAAGTCATTTTACAGTATGTTCCAAAGGTCACCCATAAAGTCACCATACATAGGAAAAATGGGAAATTGTAGTAAAATGTACCCTTCCTATTTACAACATATTGACTACAAAATTTTACAAGGGTGTGGCCAACACATACAGAAATATTCTGTAAAATTTTTCTTTACAAAATATAACACTACTACTGCTGCTTCTGCTGATGGTAACAGGAAACCATTATATAGAGTTCATTATAAAGAGTGTTACCTTTATGTAAAGGATTTTTAAATGGGATTAATATTTAAATCAGTAGAATCTGAGTAAAACAAATATCCCTCCTACAGTGTGGACGAGCTTCATCCAATTAGTTGAGGGCCTTAGGTACAAAGATTGAAGACCCAAGGAGTAAGGAATTCTGTCGCCAGCCACAGCAATGCTTCCTGAGTTTCCAGCCTTCAGACTCAAGACTGTAACATCAACTGTTGCCTAAATTTCCAGTCTGCCAGTTTCCAACCTTCATAATATCATGAGCCAGCTTTTTAAATAAATCTCTCTCTCTCTTCATATATATGTAAACATATGAATGTATATGCATAGTAAAGATGTTTTGAGACAGTATTCTTGAGAATGTTTTAACTGAGCAATTTTTAGCAAGAACCTTAAGGAGGCAAGACCCCTCATCATGTAGATATCTTGGCAAAAAAGCATCTAAGCAGAAGAAATATCATGGTCAAAGATCCTGAGAAGGGGAATGACTGGTATGATCGAGGAAGAACCAAGCAGTAAAGATAGTTAAGACAGAATGAGAATGAAGAAAACAACATTAAGAATATGAAGCCACACGGTGCGGTGACACACCTTTTTGGAGCAAGACACAATTATAAAAGGGACTTTACCTAATAAATACAATCAATGTAACCTGGTTCTTTGTACCCTCAATGAATCTGCAACAATAAAAAAAAAAAAAAAGAAAAGAATATGAAACCAGACACAAAATTAAGTAGGGCCCTCAAGTCCCTAAAAGCACTATATGGTCCTTATATTGGAGTGCTACTGGAGCTCAATGACCAGAAAATAGAGAAGTTTCTTTTTCTATTTTGATGGTATCACTCTAAAATAATAGGATGAGGGGTGGGGAGGTGAGGAAACTTGTCTTGATCTGGAATTACCAGTGATGTTTGCACAATGTTGTGATATTCTAAAAACAACTGTATTATATGCTTTAAAAGTACGAATTTTATTAAATGTGAATTATACCTCAATACAGCTATTATAATAAAATAATAGAATGAAAATATACATTGTGTGTGAAAAGTGCTCAGTAAGAAGATACTGAGCGATGTTATGTATGAGAGAGATAAAAACTAAGGATGGGCCTGAACAATTTAGAAAATAAAATTTTCTTTAAACGGTAAGAGGAAGGTTGTGAGGTTTGATGCCAAGAAACAAGTTTTGTTTCAGACATACTACATTTGAGATGCCAATCAGATATACAAGTAGAGATGTTAAGCATGAATTAATTAGAAATATACCTCTGCAGAAGTATTAGATCCTGGAGATATACATTTAGAAAGACCCAGCATACTGATGCGTCTAAACCTATAAAAATAGATGAGATTAGTGATCAAATGTAGATGGAGAAGAGAAGGGGTTCAAGGACCAAACCCCAGGAATTTAAGTTAAATCAAAGACATGAGAAAAATACACCAAAAGAGCCTAAGCAGACATCAGGAAGACCAGAGGAACACAGGGAGAGTGGAGTGAGGAAATATTTTCGAGGGAGAAATGCTGCTATTATATTGAATGAGGTAAGGATAAATTTTGACTATTAATTCAACAGTGTGAAAATTATTATTAAATTAAAATAAATAAATAATTTTTCCAAAAAATGATGAGAAAGATGCTTCAGAAAATGCCTTTTAAACAGTCATTCCACCCTGGCCTTGTTTATTTATATAGCTCAAGAACTCTTGTAGAGCTTATGTACTTCAAAAAGGAAAACAAAACAAAAAAAAGCACTTTCTTCTCAGCTTCTATATTTCTTTTTTTAAAGAAATAATTTTATTATTTCAGCTTAATTTGAGGGTACAAAAAATTAAGTTACAATGATTGCATTTGTTATATGGTGTCCCTCTTACAATTGTGTCTTGCCCCCAGAGGTGTGCCATATCCCTAACACTGTACCCATTAAGTGGGAGCACACCCCGCCCCTCCCTTCTCCCCTCTCCCAGCTACCTGCTTCCCTTGCTCCACACCTTGAATTGATTTGAGTTTTTCTGTTATATGGGTGTGTATTAGATCGATTACTGGCTTCTTATTAGTATTGAGTTCATTGGATTCTTGCTTTTCCATTTATCCTTGATATTTTGTATTAAGCTGGATTGAATTGAAACATATTCTTTTCAGCTTCTGTATTTCATATAGAAGTTGGGATAAGCAGAAAGGTAATATCAAATGAAAAAAGATCATTATGACCTTGTCAAGTGAAGTTTTTTTCTTTTTTTTGCCTCACATGCATTTATTAGACTGTAAGAAAAAAATATTCTTACCACTACTTTAAAATCTCTATGTTATACCTGCTTTGACAGAATCACTGATAGCATATATACCTCAAGTGAAAATCTTTTTTTTTTTTTTTATTAAATCATAGCTGTATACATTAAGGCAATTATGAGGTACAATGTGCTGGTTTTACATATCATTTGAAATATTTTCATTAAACTGGTTAACATAGCGTTCACCATATTTTCTTAGCAACTACAGTACATTTTACAAGGGTACATGTTAAATTTACTAAGTGTAGAGTATAAATGTCTTAACATAATAATCAAGTAAAGTTTTAATGACGTGGTGTAGGTGGAAGTGGAAGTGGATGAAGGACAAGAGAAGTGAGGGCAGATACTGATGACTGCGAGAAGATAGACCGTTCAAGGTGCTTTCTTCTGGATGGAGAAGAGCAATGAAGTACTAACTGAAGGAAAGAATCATTTTTAAATTTTTGTTTCATATTATTGTGCTTGTACATTAGAAAAACGCAATGGGGGGCGGCGCCTGTTGCTCAGTGAGTAGGGCGCCGGCCCCATATGCCGAGGATGGCGGGTTCAAAACCAGCCCCGGTCAAACTGCAACAAAAAATAGCCGGGCGTTGTGGCGGGCGCCTGTAGTCCCGGCTGCTTGGGAGGCTGAGGCAAGAGAATCGCGTAAGCCCAAGAGTTAGAGGTTGCTGTGAGCCGTGTGACGCCACGGCACTCTACCCGAGGGCGGTACAGTGAGACTCTGTCTCTACAAAAAAAAAAAAAAGAAAAACGCAATGGGGATGAAATTTGAAGAGCAAAATATTGGCCAGGCACAGTGACTCATGCCTATAATCCTAGCATTTTCAGAGGCTGAGACAGGAGAATTGATTGAGGCCAGGAGTTTGTGACCAGCCTGGGGAACATAGCAAAACACTATCTCTACAAAAATAAAATATTTAGCCAGTCACAGTAATACATACCTAGATCCTGGCTAATTGAGAGACTGAGGCAAGAAGACAACTTCAGCTCAGGAGTTTGAGGTTACAGTGATCATGCCACTATACCCTAGCCAAAAAGAAAAAAGGAAAAACTTGAAACTTGAAGATACAGAGGACATAACAAAAGAAAGTTCTAAACTCTAAGCCCACTGGACTAAAGCTGTTCAAACCATAAAACACAATAGGAAAGACTTATTCAGCATTATTCCCACTGACATAGATTTATCTCACCCAATTCTTCAGGGTTATAGAGCAAGAGAGACTTAGAAAGGTGACTGGATCTACTTCTTCTTCTTCTTTTTTCTGTAGAGACAGAGTCTCACTTTACCACCCTCGGTAGTGCCATGACGTTACAGGACTCACAGCAACCTCCATCTCTTGGGCTTCCGTGATTCTCCTGCCTCAGCCTCCTGAGCAGCTGGGACTACAGGTGCCCGCTACAATGCCCAGCTATTTTTTTGTTGCAGTTTGGCTGGGGCTGGGTTCGAACCCGCCACCCTCGGTATATGGTGCCGGCACCCTACTCACTGAGCCATAGGCGCTACCCAACTGGATCTACTTCTTAATTGTATGAATGAGAAAGTGAATTAAGCCCCCAATGACACAGATATTTAATGAAAGATTAGAAGCTTTGGAAGAAACATGTGCCAAACCTCACTGAGGCAAATGCTCTAGGACTATCAACACCTCGAGTCATTTACTGGTCCCTTGCCTGCTGCTATATAGTGACAATAAAGATCACCCAATACAGGAGGAAAATTGCTAGGGAAAAAGAATGTCAGTGTCCAACATCAAAATTGTCTCTGCTTTGTAAGCAACACATGAACCACTTGTTTCTGGATCTGTTTGGTCTTGACCCCATAAATGATGGGATTCAGCATAGGTGGAGCCAGAAAGCAGACGCTGGCCAGCAGGACTTGGATATGGGGTAAGATGTGATGCCCAAATCATTGTGTGAGGACTGAGAAGATGCCGGGCCCATAAAAGAGGATGATGACACAGACATGGGAGCCACAGTATTAAGAGCTTTGTGGAGCATTTTGGGAAGGGATACGGAAGACAGCACAGAGAATCACCACATACGAAATAAAAATCAGCACAATATCTAAGACCACTGTTGACATTAGGACAAAAAAGCCATACCAGATATTTACACTGATGTCATCACAGGAAACCTTGGTCAAGACAATGTGGTTACAATAAGTGTTTGGGAGAATATTGCCTTTGCAGAATGTGAGTCTTTTTAGTAAAAATATTATGGGAAAAATTGTGCCACAACTTCTGAGAAAGATGGTTACACCAATTTTCCAAATCAAAGCATTCGTAATAGTGGTGTACCTCAGTGGGTCTCAAATGGCAATGTAGTGGTCAAATGCCATCACCAGCAAGATGCCTGACTCAAAGATGAAGGTGGAGTGGATGAAGAAGAACTGAGTGATGCAGCGATCCAGGGAGATCTCCCCAGCACGGAACCAGAAGATGGCCAATGCCTGTGGGACTATGGATGTGGAGAGGACAATGTCTGCTCCGGCCAGCATGCAGAGGAAGAGGTACATGGGCTCATGGAGGCTGCACTTCATGAGGATAATGAAAATGAGCAGGTCATTTCCAAGCAAAGCAATGGCATAAGAAATGAAGAAGGGCATGGAAATCCACATGTGCTGGTCCTCTAGGCCAGGAATGCCCAGCAAACGGAAGACTGTGTGTCTGACACCAGTGTGGTTTATGGTAGTCATGCCTGGAATTTCATCTCCTATCAAATCCACAGAGAAGAAAATTCAAGTTAACCTCACAGATTTTTGTTCATGTTAACATGGGTTTTTAGCCCTGTAAGATTCTATTCCATGCTAAGTGTGCCAATAACTATGGTATATAAAAATGAATAAGATATTGTTTGTTCAGTTGGAAGCTTGAAACCAGACGTGGTATAAGCATTCACAACACAGAAATTAGCAAATACGATAAAACAAAGTAGTACCAGCAAGGCTGACGTGGACACCCCGCCCCCACTTTTCTATTTAATGTGATGGAAATCAGACACCCAGATGACTTTGTTGGAAACCACTGCTCATGACAGTTCTAGGGCCACAGAGACTTGGAGAGGACACCAGGCCTGTAGCTCCCAGCACCCTGATTCTGCTGTACCTGCCCTTGCAGTCTCTAACACTGACAGTAACCGGACATGACAGTCCTCATGGAGTCTGGAGACCTGGATTCTACCTGCACACGCTGCCTCTGTCACTCCACCCCACTGATCCTTCATTGTTCAGCAGCAAAATAGGAGCAGCAGTGTTCCGTTACAGGACTAGAATTTCAAGGGGGTGTTGTGAGAGTTGAATAGACTATTGCATGTGAAGTTCTTAGCACACTGAGACCCTGGTGGGACCTGGTTGATAATAACTATTTAAGAAATATCAACTGCTATCAGTAAAAAAAAAAAAAAGATATTGTTTGTTTACTGAATGAGATATTAATCTCAGAAATATGATAGACATTTATATAACTAAAAAATAAAATGATGAAGTTAACACATTAGTGAGATAAGAATATTTTAATCTGGGGCAGCGCCTGTGGCTCAGTCGGTAAGGCGCTGGCCCCATATACCGAGGGTGGCAGGTTCAAACCCGGCCCCGGCCAAACTGCAACCAAAAAATAGCCGGGCGTTGTGGTGGGCACCTGTAGTCCCAGCTACTTGGGAGGCTGAGGCAAGAGAATCGCTTAAGCCCAGGAGTTGGAGGTTGCTGTGAGCTGTGTGTGGCCACAGCACTCTACCGAGGGCCATAAAGTAAGACTCTGTCTCTACAAAAAAAAAAAAAAAAAAAAAGAATATTTTAATCTGAAAACAATAGAAGGAGTGATTCTCACTGTTTGTACTTGTAATTAACTTAAGAATAAATGCATACTGTTGGTGGGATTGCAAAGTAGTACAAGCCTTTTGGAAAGAAGTATCTAGAAACCTTAAAGAACTAAAAGTAGACCTCCCATTTGATCCCACAACCCCATTACTAGGTATCTAACCAGAAGAAAAAAAATCATTTTGCCATTAGGTCATTGGCACTCTGTTTATAGCAGCTCAATTCACAATCATCAAGATGTGGAAACAACCCAAGTGCCCATAAATCCATGAGTGGATTAATAAACTGTGGTTATATGTATACACAGTATACCATTCAGACATAAAAAAGATGGAGATGTTACATCTTTTTTATCTACCTGGGTGGATTTGGAGATCATTCGCCTAAGTAATGTATCTCAAGAATGGAAAAGTAAGCATCTTTTGTACTCAGTACTAATCTGAATAGTAGGTCAAAAACTACAGTCTTGCATGAGAGAAAAACACAATCAAATTCAAGTCAAATTTGAGAGTTGTTATCAAAGAACATCCACAATTAAAGCTGCTGAATAATATAAGCTAGTATGTTTCTTTTGGAATGAAGTTTGGAGAACACTCAGGGATCTAAATGTAGACCTGCCGTTTAACCCTGCAATTCCTCTTCTAGGTGTATATCTAAAGGACCAAAAATCATTTGACAATAAAGATATTTGCACTATATTGTTCATCGCAGCTCAATTCATAATTGCCAAGTCATAGAAGAAGCCCAAGTGCCCATCGACCCATGGATGAACTAATAAATTGTGGTATATGTATACCATGGAATACTATGTAGCATGAAAAAAATGGAGACTTTACCTCTTTTATGTTAATCCTCCGTTTTCAACAACAATAGCAACACAAAAAAGAAGGAGTTTGTATCTGAACTTTGCCTTGAAAATAGACTAGGATGTATCAAGTAGGGTTGGAGGAAGGTGGTTTAGAGATTTAATAGCTGTTTGGCACAAAAATGCAAAGTATATTTAAAGCCAATTTCAGCTTTGTAGTGTTCTGGTTGTGCAAATTTGCGGCAATTGCAAAAAAAGATGACAAGAAAATAGACTGGTTCCAAAATCAAACTTTATCACGTAGAGGAAAAATGATCAGCCATAATGAGTTTTGAAAGCGTTTTGGATATATTTATCTTGCAGCTAAGTAGAGAAGAGAAAGGATGGGAAGAGATGTTAAAGACTACAATTGAATGAGACAGTGAAGTGTTTACTAAGGAAAACTGATATATATATATATATATACATATTTTTTTTTTTTTTGAGACAGAGTCTCACTATGTTGCCCTCGGTAGAGGGCTGTGCCATCACAGCTCACAGCAACCTTGAGCAAGGCTCTTGCTTCAGCCTCCCAAGTAGCTGGGACTACAGGAGCCTGCCACAATGCCCAGCTATTTTTTGCAGCAGTTGTCATTGCTGTTTAGCAGGCCCAGGGTGGGTTCAAACCCTCCAGCCCTCGTGTATGTGACTGGCGTCCTAACTACTGAGCTACGGGTGCCGAGTTGAAAACCCATGCATTGATGCATTATTCTCACAATGATATAAGGACAAGAAAGCAACCTTTTTACAGCACCTATAGACACAGACGTAAAAATGTTACTTTGTGCCAAACATCATTAATACCTTCTGCCATAACAGACCAAGAAGTATTTTGATCATCAACTTTTCAAAATAGGTATTTGAGGATCAGGAATAGTGTCACAACTCAAAGAATAGAGCTGGAATTTGAAGCTTTTCTAAATTTACTAGACATGATTTCATCATCTGTAAAATGGGTCAGTAAAAGACACTTTGCTCAACTAATGAAATTTAGAAGCTTTCCTGACAGAGGTAGGGCTGGGTTGGAGGGAGGTGAGGGTAGGGAACAAAGGCAGCCCCTTAACAGATACCTGTGTTCTATTTCCTTTACCACAAAATAAAGAGCAGGGATACTACTACAAAAGCCTCATTACTATTTATGATTAAAATTCCATCAGTTTTTTATATTTGCTTACATGATGTCTCTAAAAAGAGCAAAGATCTATTCCGATAAAGATATAAAATACTGGGTGGCGCCTGTGGCTCAACGGAGTAGGGCGCCGGCCCCAAATGCCGGAGGTGGCGGGTTCAAACCCAGCCCCGGCCAAAAACTGCGGGGAAAAAAAAAAAAACCAAAAAGATATAAAATACTTATGTACACTATATCTAAGCCACATGAAGGCTGAGAAGTTAAAAGACTCAAGGTTATTACAGAATGAGGAGCCAGGCGCGAACGTGAAAAGGCGGCACATGAGCCTAAGGTATGTGAGGTGGTAGAAAAGAGAGAAAACAAAAAAAAAAAAAAAAAGAAAAGAAAAGAGAGAAAACAAAATGCTACACTATTTCAGATTCTAGAAGAAATGCAGTGGGTTTAGTGGTTAGATGTCTTATCATTCCCCTGAAAAGGCAAGAATTGTTATTTCTAAAAGGAATGACTTTTCACTCTCAAGGCCAACCTCACATCCTAACCTTTCTGCACCCCCTGCAGCTGGTTGCTTACCTCCATCTGTACCTCCATCTGTATCCTTGGTGCAGAATGCAGGGACTGAGAAGTTTAGGGGTCAAAGAAATGAAGAAACACAAACTATTGTCTGCACCTTTGCATTTATTCAGTGTCTGGTTCAATGCCTAGCACATAGTAACTGCTCATAATCATTTGTTCCCTTGCTATCTAGGTTTTATTTTCCTTACCTTTAAATGTAGGTTCCAGAGTAGGAAAATGCACTCCTATTCTCAATGCTGTATTACCCCTAAGAAATGGCTAAAAGAGTACTCAAAATAAGCTCACATGAACAGAGCCCCACAGAGGCTTCCGAGGATGTGTCTGCTGTTGACAGTTACCACTAGGTCAGACTATGACCATGCAACCACCGTGAGAATATATGGTCCTCTGAGGAGGTGATGGAAAAAAACAGAGGAGAGGTGGAAATGCTATAGAGGGCTGGCAGGCAAGTATGTGCAGCACTGTGCTGACAAAGAAATCATAGGAAAAGGAAATCAAGATAAAGCGAATAAGACTCAAGTAGCTTACAAGACAATCAGCTCATAGAAGCTGACGGACCTGGGATACTTCGGGAGTAGTAGAGAGGATTTTTCTCTGGGTAGAAAGAGAACATGACTGAGGAACTTGCCTCTTGGGGGCCATTCTCTGAAGTCAAAAGAACTAGAGTGTGCAACTCAAGGTCGTTTCAATGATGTCTCAAATGTCCCAGGAAGGTTTCTGCAGCCCTCATCCAAGCATCTTCAGTCCCCTGGACAAGTCTCTGTCCCCTTGACTTGTGTTGTTGGGCCAGATGCTCCAACTCAGGGCACTCTGACAGTCTACTGGAATGGGAGGAATGTGCCTCACTGGGCATCCCATAGGTCACTCCTTTTTCTCTGCCTTCACAAGGAATCTAATCATCTGGGCATCTAATTTGTAGATATGAGCATATCTTATTACCAGCCTGTGTTCCCCAACTCATCATGTTCTTTCTGAGGCCTGAGCATGGTCCTTCCTTTATTTGTGCACCCCCACAATCCAGCACACTGAAGTCCAATGTAATTCCACAACAATGATACCTATAATTTGGGAGGAAGGAGCCTCTTAAATGCCTCAGGTGTTGACAGTAGTCAGGATCTGGTGCCAATGTGGACCCTTCTCTAGAGGGGTCTGGGGCCCCTGAGTACTCTGAAAACTTAAAAGGGTCCTAATGCCCAGATTCTCCCCACTGTCTCATCCCAGACAGAACTTTCCATTCTACTGAGACAGTCCTTATTTCCATTCTAATGAGTGGTCCAGTGGTGCGTAAAACAGCATAAGAAGAAAAAAAGAGAAAGGAAGAAAAAAGGAAAGAAAAGAAGGAAGGAAAGGGGGGTTGGAGGAAGGAAAGAAGGGAAGTGGAAAGGAGAGGAGGGAAGAGAGAAGAGAAAAGAAAGAAAGAAGTGAATGTTGGGGGAGGAGACTGTTTATAACGTCTGACAACTTCTTAGGTAAAAATGCTTGCGTCTTCTCTCTCAAACTACTGATGTGAAGTGGAGTTGGAAAAAATGTACGCGGTTGACTCTCACAAAGTGACATGAGCTGCCTCCAGCACACATTGCTGTAGTCCTTCCCATTTTACCTGCTAAACATCAAAGCTCTTACTATTCTTAGTCTTCTACCTTAGGACCCACATTCCATAACTCCTAGTCTTCCTTCTGACATCTCATTCCCCAGCAATAAAATGGTCTCTTACCTGCCTCACATAGAGTCCTTGTGGGCTTGAATGGGATGAGTCCTAACAGAACTCTGAACAACGGGCCTCAGGAAACAGAGATTTTATGCTTTTGCCTAAAGATCATGGAGTGAGCTCATACACAAGAGATCACAGACTCAGTTCACATGGGTCAAGTCATTACAATTCTTCAGTCTTTCCCATATCACCCCTTCCTCCACAATTCTATCCCTAGACTATGTATGACATATTATTTCCAATAAATACTATGCATTTCCATGTGTAATATTGCTGTTTATATTTTAATGTAAATATAATTCAATGTAATATAAATGTAAATTCAATTATCCATCAACTTATATATATTTTTTGAGATGGAGTCTCACTCTGTCGCCCTTGGTAGAGTGCCATGGCATCACAGCTCATATCAACCTCAAACTCCTGAGCTCAAGAGAGCCTCTTACATGAGCCTCCTGAATAGCTGGGCTATAGGTGCCTAGTTTTTCTATTTTTAATATAGATGGGATCTTGCTCTTGCTCAGGCTGGTCTTGAACTCCTGAGCTCACAATCCACCTGTCTTGCCTTCCCAGAGGTGGGATTATAGGTGTGAGCCACTGGGCCAGGCCAACTCATATAATTTTTAAAATTTAAAAATTATTTTTTGTCAACATTTTTTTTTGAGATGGAGTTTCACTATGTCACTCTTGGTAGAGTGCTGTGGCATCACAGCTCACAGCAATCTCAAACTCTTGGCATAAACGATTCTCTTGCCTCAGCCTCCCAAGAAGCTGGGACTACAGCCATCGTTTTTGTTGGCCCAGGCCTCAACATTGTTTTTAATTAATTTTTTTTTTATTGTTTGGGATTCATTGAGGGTACACTGATTGCATTTTTTAGATAAAGTCCCTCTTATAATTGTGTCCCAGCCCCAAGAGGTGTGCCATACACCATAACACCTCATTCTCCTCTCTCCTACCCTCTCCCCACTTCCTCATTCCCCTCCCCCCTTGTATTAGATCATCTACTGCCTCATATTAGAATAGAGTACATTGGATTCTTGCTTCTCCATTCTTGTGATGCTTTACTAAGAATAATGTGTTCCACCTCCATCCAGGTTAATACAAAAGATGTAAATTCTCCATCTTTTTTTTAATTCTGGATTCTTTTATTCTTTCCTTTTTCCAATTTTCTGTATTTTTAAGGGTAGTTGTACAGAAAGTGGCAAAGCAGGAATATAAACAGTTAAATAAGATAGAAAGAATGCGTGGAAACCTAATTCTTTGTACACTCAATGAATCGCAAACTGTTAAAAAAATAAATAAGAAAGAATACATGGTTAAAAAACGATAATTATGTTAGAGATTAACAAGTTGAGGCATGTTCCAGGGTCTTTGCAAGATAAATATTTTTATTATGTGCTCAGAAAATGTTAGGTGAGTATCACTGATGTTTTATTTTTTATTTTTTTCATTATTGGGGATTCATCGAGGGTATAAGAAACCAGGTTACACTGATTGCATGTGTTAGGTAAAGCCCCTCTTACAATTGTGCCTTGCCTCTAAAAGGCACAGCAGACACCAAGACCCCACCTTCTCTCTCTCTTTCTGATCTCCCCTACCCCCACTCCTACCATGTCATTAATTGTCATTAATTGTCCTCATATCAAAATTGAATATATAAGATTCATGCTTCTCCATTCTTGTGATGCTTTACTAAGAATAACGTGTTCTACTTCCATCCAGGTTAATACAAAGGCTGTGAAGTCTCTATTTTTTTAATGGCTGAATAGTGTACAGATACCACAGCTTGTTAATCCATTCCTGGGTTGCGGGGCATTTAGGCTATTTCCACATTTAGGCGATCGTAAATTGAGCTATGATAAACAGTCTAGTACAAATGTCCTTATGACACAATAATTTTTTTCTTCTAGGTAGATGCCTAGTAATGGGATTGCAGGATCAAATGGGACATCTAATTTGAGTTCTTTGAGGATTCTTCATACTTCCTTCCAAAAATGTTGTATTAGTTTGCAGTCCCACCAGCAGTGTAAAAGTGTTCCCTTGTCTCCACATCGATACCAACATCTGCAGCTTTGAGACTGTGATGTGGGCCATTCTCACTGGGGTCAGGTGAGAATACCTCACGGTAGTTTTGATTTGCATTTCTGTGATGATTAGGGACAATGAGCATTTTTTTCATATGTTTGTTAGCCATTTGTCTGTCTTCTTTAGAGAAAGTTCTAGTCATGTCTCTTGCCCAATGATATATGGGATTGCTGGTTCCTTTTTTGTTGTTGATTAGAGTTCTCTATAGATCCTAGTTATGAAGCTTCCGTTCGATTCATAATATGCAAATATCTTTTTCCGTTCTGGTGTTTGTCTGTTTGCTTTGGTTATTTCCTTAGCTGTACAGAAGCTTTTCAGTTTAATTAAGTCTCATTGTTTTGTTTTTGTTGTTGTTGCAATTGCCACAGAAGTCTTTTTCATAAAACCTTTCCCCAGGTAGATATCTTCAGGTGTTTTCCCACACTTTTTTTGAGGATTTTTTCATTTCCTGCCTTAGATTTAAATCTTTTATCCATCTTGAATCAGTTTTTGTAAGTAGTGAGAGATGTGGGTCCAGTTTCAGTCTTTAACACGTAGTTATCTAGTTATTCCAGCACCATTTATTCTTGTCCCCAGTGTACGTTCTTTTTTTTTTTTTTTTCTTTTGAGACAGAGCCTCTAGCTCACACCCTGGGTAGAGTGCCATGGCATCACAGCTCACAGCAACCTCAAACTCCGGGGCTTAAGCGATTCTCTTGCCTCAGCCTCCCAAGTAGCTGGGACTACAGGTGCCCATCACAACACCCAGCTATCTTTTGGTTGTAGTTGTCATTGTTGTTTGGTGGGCCTGGTCTGGATTCAAACCCACCAGCTCTGGTGTATGTGGCTGGTGCCTTAGCTGCTTGACTTACAGGCACCCAGCCCCCAGTGTATGTTCTTGTTTGGTTTATCTGAGATCATGTGGCTCTAAGAGGTTAGTTTCATCTCACGATTTTTTGTTTGGTTCCAAATGTCAATGTCTCTATTTTTCTGCCAATACCATGCTGTTTTGATCACTATGGCCTTGTAGTATAGCCAAAAGTCTGGTAGGGTGATGCTCTTGGCTTTATTTTTGTTACTAAGAATTGCCTTGAAAACCTGTAAGGTTTTCTCCTGGTTCCACACAAAATGAAGAATAATCTTTTCCAAATCTTGAAAGTATGATGATGGTATTTTAATGGGGATTGCATTGAATCTGTAGATTGCTTTGGGTAGTATAAACATTGTCACTATATTGATTCTTCCCAGCCATGAGCATGGTATGTTCTTCCATTCATTAATGTCTTCTGCTATTTCATTTCTTAGGGTTTCATAATTTTCTTTGTAGAGGTCCTTAACCTCTTTTTTTCCCCAACTGTAGTCTCTAGAATAAAGTTCCTATGTGCAGCCCATACTTTGGAGTAGGGAGTTATGGTCTATTTCCTTGAGGGCAGAATAGCTACATACATTATACAGAATTACTCTATACAGATTTTCTCTATTCCCCCATTAATGTATTCAACTGTTTCTTTATTTCAGTATGAAATTGTAACCAGTTCCATAACCAATTCCTATGTATTTCATTTTTTTTGAAGCTACCGTGAAGGGAATTGTGTCCTTGATTAGCTTCTCATCTTGGCTGTTATTGGTATATACAAAGGCTATTGATTTGTGGACATTGATTTTATATTCTGAGACATTGCTGCATTTTTGGATCACTTCCAGGAGTCTTGTGGTTGAGTCTTTAGTTTTATCTAAGATCATATCATTGGCAAAGAGAGATAGTTTGACTTCCTCTGCCCTCATTTGGATGCCATTTATTTGTTTCTCTTGACTGATTGCATTAGCTAGAATGTCCAGATCCATATAATTTTAAAATCTATATATTGTATAGATATATATATATAATTTTTTACTTTTTTTAGAAAAGTCTTCTTTTTGAAGAGAAACTGCATACTAGGGCAGAGCCTGTGGCTCAGTGGGTGGCGCCTGGGGCTCAGTGAGTAGGGCGCCGGCCCCATATACAGAGGGTGGTGGGTTCAAACCCAGCCCCGGCCAAACTGCAACCAAAAAATAGCCGGGAGTTGTAGCGGGCACCTGTAGTCCCAGCTGCTCAGGAGGCTGAGGCAAGAGAATCACATAAGCCCAAGAGCTGGCGGTTGCTGTGAGCCATGTGACGCCACGGCACTCTACCGAGGGCGGTACAGTGAGACTCTGTCTCTACAAAAAAAAAAAAAAAAAAAAGAGAAACTGCATACTACAGAATTCCTATAGACTGTGTTCCCCTTTTCTTAACTATCTTACATTACAATAATATATTTGTTTAATTTAATGAACCTATAATGATATAATAGTACTATCATCCATCCTTTATCAGATTCCCTTTATTTTACCTAATGTCCTTTTTTTTCTTTCTTTCTTCTTTTTTTTGAGACAGTCTCACTTTGTCACCCTCAGTAGAGTGCTGTGACGTCATAGCTCACAGCAACCTCCAACTCTTGGGCTTACGCAATTCTCTTGCCTCTTCCTCCCAAGTAGCTAGCACTACAGGCACCTGCCAGAACATTGGATTATTTTTTGTTGCAGTTGTCGCTGCTGTTTTAGCTGGCCGGGGCTGGGTTCAAACCTACCACCCTCGGTACATGGGGCCGATGCCGTACACACTGAACCACAGGAGCCACCCAATAATCATTATTTTTGGTGCTTCTCTTGTCTGTGACAGTTTCTCATACCTCCTTGTTTCCTTATCTTGACAGTTTTGATCACCATTTCAAGTATTTATAAGATGTCCCTCAACTGGGATTTGTCTGATGTTCTTCCCATAATGACACTGAGGATACGGGATTGTGAGAGGAAGATTGCAGAGGTAAATTGCCATTTTTACCACTTCACACAAGAAAATCATTATCAACACAACTCATGATCATTAATGGGGATTTTATTGACATGGTCGAGTGCCCATCAGGCTTCTCCATGATGAAATTACTTTTTCCCCTTTTCCCAACTATAGTCTCTAGAATAAAGTTCCTATGTGCAGTCCACACTTTGGAGTAGGGAGTTATGGTCTATTTCCTTGAGGGCAGAATAGCTACATACATTATACAGAATTACTCTATACAGATTTTCTCTATTCCCCCATTAATGTATTCAACTGTTTCTTTATTTCAGTATGAAATTGTAACCAGTTCCATAACCAAAACTTAATAGCTCTCAAGTGTCTTAGTTCCCTCACATTTCAAATGAGTTTTCAGTGTTCACATCAGGACTGAAGCAGGCAGCTAAGTGGCCTTTAACTGAGACTGTAACAGTGAGTGCTATCTCAGCACCAGTCGCCTAGCAAAGGCAGCCTTACAGAAAGCAGAGAAGAGACAGAGGTAAGAATTGGTGACCAGAATTTGTAACTTTTCCTTTTGAGTTTTTTCCCAAGAACAGGAGAGCCTCCTTGCAGCCCTGAGATAACTACAGCGCTTTATGCTACCTATTTGTCCAGAGAAAGACAAGATAAGTGATCGCCACTGAAGATTGTGCTCACAAGCCACTGAGGCTGCACACAATGAAAAGAATGAACTATACTAACCCCTGGCTTATTAGAATACTGAAAATCCCACCCTAGGAAGGGATTTATTCACCTTTCTTTTGTTCTTGGAACACATGTACTAGCATGATTCCTCTCTGTGCTTTGCGCCCCACACTGCACCCAAAACATGTAAAGTGTTCACTCCCCTTAGCCATTATTCATTTTCACCTTCATAGAAACCCCCTTGACTGTGTTGATCAGGGAGACAGATTTGCTTCCTCCTCCCACTTGACGAATATTCTGAAATAAATTCTTTTCTCCTTGATAATCCCCGTTGTCTCAGTAAATGGCTTTCTGTGTGGCAAGCAACATGAACCTCCCTTGTGGGCTTGTTAACAGAAACTTGCGTATTTTCTATGCGGGGTTACAATACAATGGTGGATTTTTGTATTGCCTAAATTATTTCAGTTTGGAAGGCCATTGGAAGAGTTTTTGTTTTTGTTTTTGCCTCGTATGTCCCTCTGAAATACCCTATCATTGTGTTTGTTTGGTTTTATGTCGTTTTCTATAGAATGTCCTTATTTTCTGGCATTACAAGCTGTTTCCTGGACTTCTTATATACTTCCCACCTCAATCCTAGAATCAGCAATTTCTCCAAAGAACCCTATTTGTATTACTGCAGAATGGTGATAAAAATCAAAATCTGGGCTAGAACTCCACCCCAAAATGAATATATGACGTATGTTGCTGATCTGTTTACCAAGGCCACAATTTCCCTTATCCCTCATGCAGAGTGTGTACTTCCAGATTT
Organism: Nycticebus coucang; assembly: GCF_027406575.1. NCBI lineage: Eukaryota > Metazoa > Chordata > Mammalia > Primates > Lorisidae > Nycticebus > Nycticebus coucang. The sequence goes on along the minus strand of NC_069793.1, from coordinate 64,133,000 downwards.
CCCCAAAAGCTGCATTTCCCCAAAAGAGGATTATTTGTGCCTCTGAAAATAAAGTCTTCTCCTTTGAATTTCCCCCCCACGAATCTCATGGTCTTTTGTTTATGTTCTAACAAGGCATTATCTTCAAGACTTTAGAATTCTAGATAAGATGTTCTCCCAAGAACACTTGCCTAGCAACAGCTGTCTCCCTGCAATGAGCTAAGACCTGCATTGAGCTTCTCTGACCAATGAACTTTGTTTCAAAAGATCTTAACTGGCCTTCTCCACCTTGGCTTGAAAAGTTTTACCTTTCCTAAACTTATCTGGATGAATCTATGACTTATCATGGCATGTACTTCCCAGATTGCCATCTTTTATTCCCAAATAAACTCACTGCTTTTTGAGAACCAATCTGTCTGTCTGTTGTTACTGTAGGTTTGAGATGAAGAACTGACAGGCATTGGTTCAGGCACTGCTTCAGGTATTGCTGCAGGATTACCTGAGTCAAGAAGTCTGGAAACAAAGTTTCAAATTACCTTGATCAAAACAGGATAGAGGTTCCCAAAGGTTAGAACCAAGATGGTAGAGAAATAGAGAATGTCATTCCAATTCCAGGAAAATATTGCCCCTTCCATGAATATTTCTCCCCTTCCTGAGCCTGTGGCTTAAATAGAAAGACAATAAGAACCAGGAGACCAGTTCTCTTCTGCAGGGAGAACTAGCCTCTGCTCTGCCTGTGGAGTAGACTTTCTCTACCTCCTGAATAAATCTCACTTTGACTTAAATTGTGAGCTGGCTCCTGAATTCTTTCTTGCATAAAGGCAAGGAAATTGAACCTCAAAAGGCTCTTCGCACTGGGGGTCACTTTCCTGTGTCGGGCTGACATAATAAATCTATTTCAATAGAGATGTAAATTAATTCAACCATGATCAACTACTTCTTACCTACTTTCTTCTGTTTTTCTCCTATCAGTGAATATGGTTTGGTGCCATTACCATGGATGTTTCCTTTGAAAATATCATTATGTCTATCATCTGATTTTCTCAATGTCCAAATAAACATTTTAAATTTCCATAAAATTTCATTATAAAATGTTTTCTGTCAGTGTAATTCATAAGGTTGAAAGAAAGTATATGGTATAGTGATATGAATCATCTATCCCACAAACGTAAACAAGAATGTGCCTTTATTTAAATTACATTTTTAAAATTTCATTTTATTTCACTTGGTTAGCTAGTACCTGAATAGATAATTTCAAGTTTACAATAAAATTCAGTTCATTATCCACCTTGGTTTTTTAAAAAATTTATTACTTTTTATTATATACCAACTAGTTTATATTTTAGCTCTTTACAAAGAAAATTATGATCACATGTTCATATGGTTTTAAAATCATAATTCCAGATTTCTCTACATAAGAGATTGAAGGGTCCAGCAGCTTAGTCCACTGTCACAAACTTTAGTTCTGTCCAGTGATATGACACATGCTGCAAAGTTAACAGGTCACATACAAAGAAGTCTCAAATACAATGAAAATGTACACACAAAGGTAATTTACAATGACAAATAAGAAATGTAGTTTGTCTTAGCTGTGCTTCAGAAGTGTAGGGTCAGTAGCCTTAGTCAAGGCACGAGGCAGGAAGAGGTGAACACAGCTCTCTCTAGAAGGAAGTGGGCAGGTATGTGCCATCTCTGAAGAGGTTTGTATGCTTGCAAACAAAGGATCCAACACTGCTCAGTCTGGCAACGAAAATTGAACAGAGGTAAAAGGAAATGCCATGGCTCCCCCCTATTACCCACCTCTCGATGGAGTCTATCCTCTTCATCTTATAGAAAATAAAATTGGCAAGGATCTCCAAAAGTAAATCACTATTTCGGTTAAGTGAAGCAAAATGTTCACTAATCCCAATTCTTTGTTGTTCCTTCTGGACTAGAAGCATTTTGTAGACAAAAGTCATTCACAAAATTGAACTGTCGTTCAAATGAAGAACAAGACATTTTCCACAGACACTTAGAAAACACAAGCTTTCAAATGGCCCTGAAGGCTGAACAATTGTTGTTATAGTAGTGAGGGTTCTGAGGATCCTTTAGCAGCAAACGCCAACTTACCAGGCCCGGAATTTCTTTGGGTTGATGTGCTTGCTGGATTGTTCTTCTTCTTATAATGTGGCACAAACATATTCCATTTTATTCCACTGATCAGTTAAAACGTCTATTTTTTTGCTCAAGAATACCTTCAAGTGGTGTGGTATATGAAACTACATCACCGTCAATTTCCGTTATCTCTAGGAGATCCTTTTCATCTTCCAAGCATCAAATAGATTCCTGGAACAATGCCCTGTGATCTTCTACAACTTGTTCTCCCATTCTATCTTTTGTGAGACAGCTTTATGGAAAGTAAACAATTATGGAGAAACTTCATTTTGTTGACAAAGAAGTTTCAGATCATCTCTCTGAGGGGAACTCCCCACACCTCACTGTGTCTTTCCTCTGAAGTCGGTAATCATACACATTATTTCCTAATTTGGGTTTGTAGCATCAACATCCTGGGCTCTTTTTTCTCTAAATTCTTCTGTTGCAATCTCCTTTTTTCTTGTTTTTCTTGCGATTTTTCTGCTTCTTTCACACAATTAGGTATTCTACATGTAGAGGATCCAAATTCCTTTTGTGCATCTTGAACTGGAGATATATCTGAAACGCTGCCGTTCTGTTGTGCAGAGGAAGACTGTTCAGGAAGCTGACTAGGCCCTGCACGTGCGGAATGAACCACTCTATCATCTCCTGGTGAGGATCATTCTTAACTGAAGCCACAGTGTGATGATCCTTTATAATTTTGTTTACTTTGGTTGAGGATGTTGGAGGTGGAGGTGTTTCAGGAGTGGGTTCAATGTCTCCATCAGGTACGAGATCAGCGTTAAGTGAAAAGATGCTCACAAGTCAATCTGTTTGCCTTTTTGTATATCAATTTTCTTTCCATTCAACGGTTCCACTTTCATCATCTTTAAAGACGCTACTATTACTTGAAGTATTCGGCCATCACTCTGCTTGAACTCCACAAATTCCAATCTGGATCTTGCAGAAGTTGGTCATTGCTGTCATGTCTGGAGCAGTGGCACCAAAGGGCTGAAAATATGGAGTGGGGCGGGGCAGGGGTGGGAGGGGCGGTGCCCAAGGCTAGGCCTGCCCAGGAGAGCAGGGCCGGGACAACGGCCAGGAAGCAGGTGAAGGTCCTGGAACTGCAGGTTGGCAGGAGGACGTGCATGCCAGGGTGTCAGGGTGAAACGGGGGCTGGGACTGTGGTCCAGTGCAGGAGAGAGGTGGGAGGGGCGGAGTGGGATCGCCCGGGTAGCCAGCCAGGGAGCCCACGCTGGCGAGGCGGGGCACTGGGGCCTGCCTATCCTCCCCGGGGTTTTACCGTAAAGTCAGCATCAGTAAAAAAGTTATAGCTTCCACTATCTTCGAATACGCAATATAATTCCCTCATTAAAACTATTTAAATTAATATGTTACTCACACAAATAAGGGATATTTCTTTCAAAGGCGATGATCAATGTTATATACTTGCCTCATGTGCTTAAGCAAATTTTGTCTGGTAATTCCATGAAAAGCTTTGGTTTCTTCATATGCAAAATGCAGTAGTAACTTCTTAGCAAAGGAATGAAAGCATTACTACTTCTTTCGCTGGAACAACGCCCAGCACATTTTCAGCCTTCCTGACCATTGGTCCTTCTCACGATTTCCCAGTAAAGACTGCCGATCCTCATCATCTCTTCCTAGGTGGTATACTTAAAATAATACCAGCAGTACCAAGGGAAAAGGTCTTTAAACTTGCTTCTCACAGCAAATGCAGACTATTCCAAATCGCCTCGCCTAAGCTCTTGCCGAGGAAGGAGCCAGAAGCAGCCGAGATCATCAGTAGAAGCAGACGGTGTGAAGGAAATGCTGTCCCGATTTCTCCTCCACTTGCAGGAGCAGCTCATCCATGTTGTCCTCCATGTCGTCCATGTGCTGAAGGCCCTGGCACAGCTGACAGATGAGGAAAGCTCCCAAGGTGGCACTTTCTGGGTTGTCCTGGATGTCCACGTTGATCACATGCACAGGCTGGAAGGTGTCCTGTTCTCTGGAACACAGCTCTGTCACTACTCTGTCATAGACCCTCTCCTCACAGGTGAAGATGACATCAAAGGAATCGCTGGACTCCTGAAATCTCTCAGGACGGGGCTTGATCTTCTCATTTCTTCCCAAGATGTGTAAGAGTCCGTTGCATGTGTAGTATTCTCTGTCCTTCCTTAGAAGGTCGTTGTACATTTCTTTATATGTGGTTGCAAAATCATAAATCAGGGCAAGATTGGGCCCTGGTCCTGGGAGCCTCACACGAGAGGCAATCCCAAAGGACTGGACACTGAGCCCTTTTTTCCTGAGCGTCCTGTGGGCTTCCATGCTCCTGTTGATGTTGCTCACACATACCATAGCCACCCTGAGTGGGGCTGAGGGCATGACGGTGGCCACTGGGAACTTCAGGAAGACCTGGGGGCCTCGGTGGCTGCAGGGACTCCAAGGCCTGGAGAGGTCCTGCTACCTGCAGCTCTTCCAACGGAATGAATGGTGAGAAGCAGGGAACAGGCTTATATTCCCACCTTAATGGGGTGGGCGGAGACTTCAGCACTTCCTGATTGGATCATGATAATGAAATGGACTCCACCTCCTACTTAATCAGGACAACAATCAAAGTGATTGAATCAAGGAAACTGCTTGGTTTCAATTCCAAGGTACCACCCTCATAGGATGGAGCCCAAATCTGGAGTGGTCTTTCAGAATGAATGGTGGCTGCTATTGACAGTGGCCAAAACAATTAAGTTATCTGCAAGCATGGTTTAGGACTCTCCAGTGACCTCAGGACATGAATGACAAATCTGTTGAACATTCCCAAGCCTATGTCCACTTGTATTATATAATTACAATTAAATAAATTTTGTAATTTATTTATTTATTTATTGTCCATATGAAATTATGGACAATTTCATATCCATAATTGTCTAGAAATCCAATTGTGTACATCTTAGGTAGGTTATGCATGGTTTTGTACCCAAATTCACAAACTCATCTACCAATACAAAAAATAAATCCCATGCCAGCAACACATCTTTTTGCTGGTGGTATTTGAGGAGTTATGCAACACAGCATTTTGTGCATGTGATAGTATTGGATTCCTGATGATTCTCAAGGGAATTCAGGAATTGATGCAAGCTTCATCCTACTCTATTGGGCCTTCACCTATAGTTGTGTCTGAGATTCTCCATATTGAAATACAATATATTTTAAATTATTTTTCTTCTATTATTTGGTAATGTGTTGAGTTTTGTTTGTCTGGAAATAATCTGTTCAGGTTCAACAACTAAATTTTCTAAGTTCAATCTATCATAAACAACAAGCAAGTTCATATCATAGTTATAACCACAAAACGATTTGATGAATAAATAAAAACCTACTACGAACATTTTTTGCCCACCATTTGCAACTGATGTTTGATGAGTAAGGATTTGGGTTTCCACCGAATCACCTACATAAGCATTTTGGTGTACTTCTTTAAGTTTTTCAAAATCTGTGGACACTGGAATTGGTTTTTTGATTTCACTTAAATTTAAAGTAATTGTTGATCTGGCACACATTGTTCAATGCTGATGTTAAAATGATCTTCCATTAAGTAACGTTCTTTGCCATTGAAATCAACTATGTCAGTGTTGTTGGTGCCAGCAAATGATGTTCCAGGCATATACAGTACCAAGTTCATAGATCATGACATGATTTCTGATTGGGGTTTGGCTTGGTATTTAACTTACTGTTTATAAAACTTCTTTTTGAATTCCTTTAGTGTGTAATCCTTAAATGAGCATTTTTTTTTTAGTTTTTATAAACATATTTTGAAAAGATATAATTGATGTTATGCATTGGTGAATCAGCAACCAAAATGATCAAATCAACACCTTTATTATCCTTAAGGAATTCAATTATTTGCAAGAAAATCATTAAGATTATGCATTTTTTTCCCCCCCAAAAAGCAATACCAATGCTTGGTTTGGTGTGTTTTGATGTTTAGTTGATCCTACTGGTGAAAATAAGTTGTTGTCAAAGCCTGAAAAAGGAACATTCCTTAGCTTCTTTTTGGGGCAAAATGAAATTAACAAACTTTTGGCACAGTGTAAAGTCCGTAAGATCAATGTATTCAAGCAGTTGCAAAACACCAATTTTATTGCAGTTTTGAAAAAAAAAAATCAACTGCTAACAAGCATTGTTGGTTAATAAGGTTGCCAGCAATTTGTTTGGATTTTATACTTAGTAAACAGCAGCAAGATTTTGGAATCCAAAATATCTTGCATAGCATTAAAAAAAAGCAGTTAGCTTAGAGTTAAATATTTGGTGATCAGCTTTCAAAATAGTACAGATTTGGCCAAGTGCAGTGGCTCATGCCTGTAATCCCAGCACTGTGGGAGGCTGAGGAGGGACACTTGCTTGAGCTCAGGAGTCTGAGACTTGCCTGAGCGAGAGTGAGACCCCGACTCATGAAAAAAAAAAATACACCTATGGTGCATCTTGGAAGGGTGCAGGTGAAGTTTACTAAGTGTAGAGTATAAGGGTTTGAACACAATAATTAAGAAAATGCCATGAAGGGTATATTAACCAGTTCAGTGAAAATATTTCAGACTGTATATGGAACCAGCACATTGTACCTCATGATTGCATTATTGTACACAGCTATGATTTAATAAAAAAAAATATAAATATGCTCTTCGGGTGCCCTGCATGGAAACATAGAAAACATTTTATTTTCTGTCTTTGCATTTTGTCTTTATAGGGGGGAAATTGTGAAATAAACTTCTTTAATTTTCAAAAAAAAAAAAAAAAAATGGAGAATCCCAGCCAGGCACCCGGTAAGGACCTGTAATCCCAGTGGCTTCTGGAGGCTGAGGCAGTGGGATCCCCACAGCCCAAGAGTCTGAGGTTGCAGTGAGCTACTATGCCACAGCACTCTACTCAGAGCCATAGGGTGGGACCCTGTCTCAACAACAACAACAGAAAAGCAAAGAAATAAAAAATAAGCAAGGAAATAAAATAAAAATACCCCCCCCAAATACTACAGATTTGCAGAGGGTTTTTCTTGGTCAAGCATTTAAAGTATCACTTATTCCAACTTGTTTTCATAAACAAGTCTTTTTTCATGAACACAATATTGGTTTTGGATAGTAAATTCATATAAGACTTTCTTACAATCCCTCATTCCTTCATATTATTTTTAGAAAGTTCAACACACATTGATCCATGTTTATTAAGCTCAGCTAATCAGTGGTCATCAATTGCTAAATTGGGTAACATTTCTTTTTTATTAAATCATAAACACATAGATCATGTATATGCTAATGCATTTATAGGGTACAATGTGCTGATTTCATATAGAATTAGGAATGCTAACATCACACTGGTTAAAATATACCTCATCTTGTTTACTTAATTATTGTGTTAAGACATTCATACTCTATACTAATACATCCGACCTGGACCTTATTTTTAAACATGAACGTGAAGTATGTTAACTGGTATGCTAAACACTTTTAAAATAATTTTCTAATTTAAGATAATTTCACAAAATAATTTTGCTAATTGGGGATAACAAAACAACTTTGTCCACACTTTTCTTAGAATGCACATACTGTCATGCTAAACTTACAATCCCAGCACCTGTGAAATGGCCAACTAAAACAACGTTTTCCAAATAATTTTTAATGATTCAGTTTACAGTTAGGTGGGCATAATACACCATTGACAAGTTTTCTTTAAGGTAATTTTTTTGTTAAGGCCAGGTAAGGAGATTGCATAGTAACCATAATCAGTAATCTGATCTGAACGTATGTTGAAATAATCATAGTAAATCCCAAAGCCATGACAAAAAACAATTTTTTGTTTGGATTTGGTTTTAGCTGGTCTGTTAAATTAGCATGATCAGGAATTGGCAGCATGATTTATTTTCATTGTGTTGGGGGTTCTAGGATGTTTTTACATCGTAAACACAACTGCTTGTCTTCATATTTGTTGACATCAAGCTTGTAAGTTCAGTAGCAGTCACAACAAACTAACTGTGTTTTTTTCATTGTTGTTTGGTAGGTGAATGAACTATATTGGGCAATGTTTAGTCATCTCTTTAAATTTTCAAAAATCACAGGGTCGATGTTTTGATCAGCTTTTTTATTTTATTGTTGGGGATTCATAGAGGGTACACAGAAGCAGGTTACATTAATTGCTTTTGTTAGATAAGGACCCTCCTTGTTTGATTCAGCAAGCAGTTTTTGTTCATGTCAGTTTTCAATTTCTAAATAAAAATTGCCTTTTAGATTTTCGAATTCAGCATAAAGTTGTTGCAGTTCAGTGGCATTTTTAAATTCAAACACTGGTCGTTTTTCAAATAAATTAATACTTGCTTGTTTTTTTTTTTGTTTTTGGTAGTGTTTGTAAACTTCTTCAGCTGTGTGGAGAATAATGATGTTTAAACATAGCAACAGTTGCATAAAATAATTTAACATAGCTTAGATGGCTTTTCGGCTTGGTGAATTTTGCTGATCACAATATAATGTGTTCTTAATGCTTTTGAGGTATCCTGATGATAATCAAATCACAAACTGTTGATGGTTTTTAAGGTGTTAATTAATTAAAGTTTTTTAAATTGTCATTGATTTCAGTAAGGGTTTTATTTGTTTCATTTAAAACAATTTGATTTTCCAATGACAATTCATAAGTTGCTAAATCCCCCAAATCAAAACCATTTGAATTATCCAAAATAAATGTGAATAAGGTGTTGTGGATCTTACGGTACTGTTCAGCAATTTGGTTCAAGATTTTATCACCAATGAGGATGTCATAATGATAATCAACACTGGAAGTTCACTTTCTTACAACATCATCCCCATACTTATCACACACCTTAAGTGGATCAATGACATTACCTAAGGACTTGGACATTTTGTTATTGTTTTTGTCAAGTGTAAATCCATGCATTAACACATTTTTGAATGGGATTGTGTTGTTTTTGATCATGCAACAAATTGATGAAGAGTTAAATCACCCATGGAACTGGTCTGAACTTTCACAATTAACTTCACAACGTAACGATAACTTGTTGCATTTTAGGAATTTATATGACAAACCAGAATCAAATCACACATCAAGTGTGTTGGTTTCCTTACAACATGCTTTGTTTAACTTATTGCATTTTTTTATTTTTAAATTTAAAAAATGTATTTATTTATTCATTAAATCATAGCTGTGTACATTAATGCAATCATGGGGTACAGTATGCTGGTTTTATATACAATTTGAAATATTTTCATCAAAGTGCTTAACATAGCCTTCATGGCATTTTCCTAGTTACTGTGTTAAGACATTTATATTCTACATTTAGTAAGTTTCACACGTACCCTTGCAAGATACACTGTAGGTGTGGTCCCACGAATTACCCACCCTCCACATCCTTCCCCATCCCCTACCCTCCCTTTCCCTTTTCCCCATATTCTTGGGCTATAATTGGGTTATAGCTTTCATATGCGTTTTTTAACAAGAAGTCCCTGACATCATTCTCAAATCATGCATCAGTACCTAACTCTGTAATTTGTTTAATTGTGTAAGTGATGATAGCATCTTCTAGTTGGTTCATCATCTTCATGAATAATTGGAATTGGTATACCCCAGATAAATTGCCATCAAGTACATGAGCCTAATTTGCACTAACACTGCACTTAATCTAGGTGCAACAGTTTTATCTAAAAAATTAGCTAGGCTAAGGTGCCTTTCAATTTCTTTTTAATTTTGGAAATGTTAATTAACCATTGTTTGGTAACCTGGTAAATCACAGGTTTTTTATATGTCAGTCTTGTGTTTCACTGTGTTCCGTTTCATTTTGGTATAACAACACACCAGGATCAATAAGTGTTCAATAATGATTTTGTTAGCTTTCAAATAAAACACACCTTCAAGTTCTTTGTCATTTAACACATCATTAAAAACACCACAATCATCAAGGCAAATGATACAGATTTTAAAATTATAAATGCATTTCCATGTAATAAGAGCAGATAATCCCATCACTTTTTAATGGTGCAGGGACAAATAGTACAAATAAGGCAACAGATAGTATTTCTCTATAACTTTCTTAATAAAGGTAATTCTTGCATTGTAACACAGCAGGTTCTCGAACAACATGGTTTTTTATAACAGTAATAAAAAATTGATTTCTAGTTGGGGCCACTGTCTGTATAGAGTTTGCATATTCCCTCCATGTCTGCATGGATTTTCTCTTGGATACTTTGGTTTCCTCTCACGCCCTAAAAATGTACAACTCAGGCAAACTAACCTATCTATGTGGTCTCAGTGGGAGTGAGCACCCCCTGTGATGGAATGGCATCCTTTCCAGGGTTTATTCTTGCTGTTAGCGCTGGGCTACTGGCATAGGCTCTGCCTACTTGCCCGCCCTGAACTGGGATAAGTGGGTTGGAAATGAATGAATGAGTGGATGAATGAATACAAATAATTATGAAACAAAAACTCATGAAGTATATAATAACCACACAAACTCAAGACAATAAATGATACAGTATGAATTTAATGACAGATTTATATACATAAATGTTTAATATTCGAAAGTGTTTTGAGCCTTTCTATAGAAGTTTGGTGAACTTTCTGGATGAGAAATATGTCAGGAACTTAACTCTTTCATATAGTAATTAGACTGTGGTAAAATGGATCTTGATAGGCATCGTTTTGCCTAATGTTTCCACTCAATCAGAAACTCTAGGTGGCACACAGAGATCTGTTTCAAACGAAACATCCAAATAATTCTGACGCACACCAATGTATGGCAAGAACTTCCCTGGGAAGGCACAGTGGCTCACACCTGTAACGCTAGCGTGGGTGGGAGCACAGATTTACTTATTTCAATTTCTAAAATTTAGAAGTGTTTTTAGTCTTTATATAGATATTTGGTGAAGTTTCTGTGACTAGAAATATGTCATAGGTCATTAACTCTTATGTATATCAATTAGCCTGGGGTAAAGTGGGTTTTTTATGCTAGGTAGATGGCGAGGGATTCCAGCTCTCAAAGGGACAAGGGTGAGTTCCCTGCCTTGGTGCTGCCTTAAGCAATTGCCCTTCCTGGGAAGAAGGACAAGGGGAAGAGGGGCACTTCATGTTCACCCTTCATTCTATTCTGAGCCCTGCCACACCCGAGGGAAGAAGGATTACCCTGGGAATCTGGGAATTTCCCAACCCAGGGGCAAGACAGTGCAAACACACAGTAGGATTGCTCACTTGACCCAGGTAGCCTAAGGCCAATTATCATGCCATTAGCTGTCCATCAAAGTGGTCCATGGTGACAGCCTTAATGTAGAGATTTCTGAAACTGGACTATACATTAGAAACACCTGAAGAGTTTTTTCTTTTTTCTTTTTTGAGACAGAGTCTCACTTTGTTGCACCTGGTTGAGTCCTGTGGCATCATAGCTCATAGCAACCTCAAACTCCTGGGCTCAAGTGATTCTCTTGATTCAGCCTCCCAAGTAGGTGGGACTACAGGTGCCTGCAACAATGTCTGGCTATTTTTAGAGACAGGATCTTGCTCTGGCTCAGGCTGGTCTCCAACCTATGAGCTCAGGCAATCCACCCCGCCTCAGCCTCCCAGAGTGCTAGGATTATAGGATTACACCGCAAATGGCTCCCACTCTCATTTCAAAATTTATGTAACAGTAGAATTTAGTTCATATATATTTGGTGTAATGACTTACTGTACAGTCCTTCTATCTTGTTTATTTTATATTATTGTTTCTGCCCTTTTCTTTATTCTTGCAATATTTTTTAGATATTATACATTTCATTTTGTCTTTAATTTGAAACTTCTACTTTGATTAACCATTCCACTTAAATGATTACCTGCACTTTCCCCGCCTTCCTGATCAGGCCACATTTCCCTACTATTATTTGAAAACAAAATTTCTAGAATGCTTCCAATTCATTTTTACTGACCCGCATCCCTAACTTCCAGGTTTTGCTCCAATATTTTATTAATGTTAGTTTAATATGCTTATTCAAATTTATGTCATTAAACTGTTTCTTTGATTTCTGAATCCTTGTTCATAACATAGCCTTAAATTTAACCTTTTCTTTATGTTAGACTACATAAGAAATTATTGAAATATTTAATTCAAGCTTCAATAAGTGCCTCAATTTCTTTTCTTCGCTTCTTCCTTCCCCTCAATTTTTTGTTCTGGTTCAAATAAATGATAATATTTGGCAAGTCTCCTCTCAAGCCCTTTTCTCTGTGGTGAACATGGGAGAGAACCTCTGAAACGTTGTGATATGTTTTAAATGAAACATTTTTCTTTCAGCCTGACAGATAAGCCACATCTGAGCAAGGTACAGGATTATTAGAAACTTGGATACTTAGGAAGTAAACAGATACACTGGAATTGTAAATATTGGATTAAATATAAAAATTATTTTTTCTTACTTTTTTTAAATGCATATCACTATTTAGAGTAAATATTATAATACTGTCTTGTAGGGTGCATATAAACACATATTATATATGACAAAAATAGCAAATATATGGGGTGATGAAGGGAATATAGCTGCAGAGATTCCTTTATTTTATATTAAGTTGTTCAATATGAAGAAGGCATTTTTCAATATTGAAGATCCATACAGGATAAAAATTCTCAGCATGGAAGGGAAATTTCTCAACCCGGTAAGTACCTTCCATAAATGTGAAATTAAGCAGTTTCCCCTAAAATCAGGAACAAGGCAAAGATACCCACTCTCACTAGTTTTATTCAACTTTGGTTTAGAGATTATAAGCATTACAATAATAGAGGAAAAATAAATACAGTACATTCATGTTATTAATGAAGAAATATAACGCTACTTACTTGTAGATTATATAAAAATGTATAAAATTCCAAGTAATCTACATAACTACTAGTACTAATAAGTGAATTTAGCAAAGTCATCAAAAAAAGTTTAAAATAGATAAATAAACTGTATTTTTATATAAAGCATCAAGTAACCAGAAAATAAAATTAAAAATTATTTCTTCTAGAATCAATGTTCATATACAATATCTAAGAACAACTTTAAGAAAAATAATGCAAGATCTTCATATATAAAACTACAAAATATCACTTAGAAAAATTAAGTAAGACTTAAAAATAAGATGGGAAATGCCATGTTTATGTTTTAGAAGGCTTAAAATTTTTAAGCTTCTAATTCTACCCAAATTTATGTATGCAATTGATGTAATCCTGACCCTTATTTTTTTAACAACTTAGTAGATCATTCAAACATTATAGGAAAATGCAGAGGACCTTGAGCAATCTGAAAGAGATGAAAAAAGTTGAAGAATTTACAAGAAATAAACATTTACTATAAAGCAGTGTGGTGCCATCATAAAACATAGAAAAATAGATTAATGGAATAGAATAGAGAGCCCAGAAATATAAACCCAAAGAGACATTTGATTTTTCAACAAAGTTGCCAAAACAATCAAATTAGGACAGTCATATTAAAAAATGATTCTAAAGGCTCGGCGCCTATAGCTCAGCAGCTGGGGTGCCGGCCACATACACCGGGGCTGGTGAATTCGAACCTGTCCCAGGCCTGCCAAACAACAAAGATATATACCTTCTCTATAACCAAGCATTCCAATCTCAGATATTTTTCCAAAAGGAATTTATGCATATGTTTCCAATAAAAGCTCTTGCGCTCTATATTAGTTAGGATTCTTCAGAGAAACAGAACCAGTAGGATATATAAATATATATGTATTTTAAGGAATAAGCTCATACATTTGTGCCTGCTGGCACAGTCCATATTTACAGGGTAGGTTTGCAGGCTGGAGGATGAGGGAAGAATTATATTGCAGCTCTAGACTAAAGACAGTCTGGAGGCAGAATCTCCTCTTCCTCAGAACCTCAGTCTGTTTTCTCTTAAGGTTTTCAACTGATTGGATGAGGCCTACTCACATTGTGAAGGACAATTTGCTTTACTTAAAGCAAATTTGCTTCACTCAAAATTTAAATGTTAATTTCATCTGAGAAAATACATCCAGACATTTGACCAAATGTATGGATACTATGGCCTAACCAATTTGACTAGTTGATAAAATTAATTATCATGGCCTCCATCAATGATGAATATTTATACAATGAAAGTAAAACTCATAAAACAGCACAAACGAGAATTTTTATAGAGCTCCTCTCTGCTTTAAGTGGGAATAAATTCTGAATAAGCTCCTTATATCATTTTGACTAGAATATGGGTTTTATTATCATGCACAGACATAAAAATGATTCTTATACATAAAGCTGTTCCCTCTTTACAAATACGTATGCACAAAATGCTTGTACTAACTAAATAAAAATAAAAAGATAAACATAATATAAAAGGGGATAATTTTATCAGCAAAAGGAGCTATACTGAACAAAATAACTTAAAATTAAATGCATATTACTTAGTAGCCAAAGGAAAAGAGAGTACAGGATGCTTTTATAGTTGAACTTGAGTCATATATGTAGTGCAAGTGGATTTTTTAAAAGATGCGTAAGTATTTCATGCAAATATTTAAAACTTTATTTTTATAAATCCTAAAGTTCAAATGACTTTAAATTATGGTTATATTTAATTTTAATTCGTCTAAACTTAAACTTGGAATGAATACGTTTGTCATAATCAGTGTTTTAAAACAATTTTAATGTTAATTTCCAATTAGTTGTGCTGCTTTAAATGGAATAGGAAGTGGAATTAATATTAATATTTCCTTTTTTTTCTGAGCCAGTCTCTATTGCCCAGGCTAGAGTGCCGTGGTATCAGCCTATCAGCCTAGCTTACAGCAACCTCAGATTCCTAAGTTCAAGGGATCCTCCTGTCTCAGCCTCCCAGCTGGGAGTACAGGTGTCCACCACAATACCCAGTTAATTTTCTTAGATTTTGTAGAGATGGGGTCTTGCTCTTGCTTGGGTTGGTCTTGAACTCCTGAGCTCAAGGGATCCTCCCAACCTGGCCTTCCAAAGTGCTAGGATTACAGGCATGATCCATCTTGCCTCACCAGAATATTAATATTTTCTAATTCTCTGTAAGTGGAAACAGGAATATTTGTGCAAAAATGCTCACAGTTCATTAATTTAAAAAAAGCACATGTGTGCATCTAATCCTGAGATGGTTTGGTATGGCCAGGGGACAGCCGTAATTTTTAAAATGCTCTTTAAATCTGGATTCTCTGGAGTATTGGCTGTCCCTGACGGCTTCAGACAAATGCACAAAATCTCAGCTCCCTGGTCCCCATCACAGTGAGAGTCCTAGTATGACTAATCTCATTTTCGCCCTTGAGAACTCCATGTGTTGTAGGTGAGTGAGTTTTTATTGCTGTGAGACAAAATTTCAGGGAGGGAAGATCTATTTCCTATTAGATGTTATGGATCCTAAAGAAGTGGCTGAAAATATTTAAACTTTTTTTTCTTTGGATTTAAATAGACCCCACGAAAAAGACTAGAGCAGTTGTGTGTGGAAGCAAGCAATACAGGTTCATGAGAGTCAACTGGCATATTTCAGATTCATATTCAGTGACATTATGGATCATGTTGGTAGCCGGAAATGGACCATGGTGGGAATGTATATATCTCAGAAACTCTCAAACATTACAAATCAGAGTTAGTCGTATTTGCATCTATTTATTTAGTTTTGTGATAAACCAGTTTACCAGCACACTACTGGACCAGAGAAACAATTATGAACTACTCCATTCTTACCCCAGCAGAATGGAAAGTGCTGTCATGGAGGAGAGACTGGGAAGATCCTGGCTTTGAGGACATCTTTAGCTCTTTGTGCTGAAGGGCCCTGAGTTCTTACAGATGAGGTTCCATGTTGGCCCTGGACACTGACTACTGTAAACATTCAAAGCATTTAAAGGGGTAAATAACTTCCTTGCCCTGATTCTTCATTACACACATGAAATATTTGTCACTGGGTTGTGTTGTTACATATTTGGAGGACTTACACAGTGCTTCAGTGTGCTGGGTTCTGGAAATGCACACACAGAAAGACAATGCTCAGAGCACAGAAAGTTCTCAGTGAACTGGGGTAATCAGATGTGTTCTCATCCATGAGATCAACACTCTGATATTATACTCTTTGTGAAAGCAGGAAAAAGAGGAACTTATGGGAAGATGGGTAATGGAGGCAGTGAGAAGTGCTCTAAATTGTGGTGAGTCAATAGCACAGAACAGGAAGTTTGTAATGACTTTTCCATGATGGCTGTGAAAATGTTCATGAGGCAGTTGAGAAGTTTCCTAGAGTGACCTTGTGTTAGAATGTAGAATCAGCCATTCTAGTACATGGAAGTTCACCTATGGACCAGATCTTAATGCCAGAACTCCAACTTAGCTTTATTCTCTGCCTCCCATAAGAAGAATTTTATTCTTTGCCACTCCTTCCACCTATTGATATATGATACTATCTGCAGGGGTAACTTCATATGTGGACTCATTCTTAAATACTTTGTAAGTACTGAATGCATTACTTCTCCCCTCGTGTTACAGTGTGAGTTTTATTTGTACAATTAAGATATTAACTTAATCATTTTCTTTTCTTTTTTTTTTTGAGACTGTCCATTTTATTTTCTTTCATCATGCAAGTGTCTACCTTGTTTTTGTTATTAATTAAGACAACATTAGGAGAATGAGCTAAGACTTATTCATCTTTATATACTATAATATAGGAAATCTTTGAGTGTAATCTGACTTTTCTTCTATTTCTGTAAATAGGAGGTGAGGACCTTAAATGTTTCCCCAGGCATGACCACCTTAAACGACACTGGTGTTAGTCATACAGTCTTCCGTTTACTGGGCATCCCTGGCCTAGAAGACCAGCATATGTGGATTTCCATCCCCTTCTTCATTTCCTATGTTACCGCCTTGCTTGGGAACGGCCTGCTTATCTTCATCATCCTGTCAAAGCGCAGCCTCCATGAGCCCATGTACCTCTTCCTCTGCATGCTGGCCGGGTCAGACATTGTTCTCTCCACATGCATAGTACCACAAGCTTTGGCCATTTTTTGGTTCCATGCTGGGGAGATCTCCCTGGATCGTTGTATTACTCAGGTATTCTTCCTCTCTTCCATTTTTATCTGTGAGTCAGGGATTTTGATGGCGATGGCATTTGACCGCTACATTGCCATTTGTTACCCACTGAGTTACACCACTATACTTAGACTTTCACTTGTTGGGAAAATTGGTGTGGTTGTATTTCTGAGAAGTTATGGCACAGTTTTTCCCATAATATTTCTTCTGAGAAGATTGACTTTCTGCAAAAACAACATTCTCCCAAACACTGCCTGTAAGCACATTGTCTTGGCCCATGTTTCCTGTGATGACATCCGAGTAAACATCTGGTATGGGGTTTTTGTCCTTCTGTCAACCATTGTCTTGGATGTTTTGCTAATTTTTATTTCTTATGTGCTGATTCTTCGCACTGTCTTCCGCATCCCTTCCCAAGATGCTCGCCACAAAGCTCTCAATACATGTGGCTCCCATGTCTGTGTCATTATCCTCTTTTATGGGCCTGGCATCTTCTCAGTGCTCACGCAGCGGTTTGGACATCACATCTTACCCTATATTCATGTCCTGCTGGCCAATGTCTATATTTTGGTTCCGCCTATGCTAAACCCCATCATTTACGGGATCAAGACCAAGCAGATCCGGGATCAGGTGATTCGTGTATTCTTTACAAAGCAGAAATGAATTTTGTAAGGAAAATATCATTGTGATTTTCTCAATAATTCTCTCTGTGCATGAAGTAAACTTTAGTATTGGGATGTGGGGAGGTATGGCTGAGAAACTAGTCAAATGACCCCATCTCCTGGTGTCTCATGTAGAGCAATTTTGTTAGGGCCATTTTAGTTCTTGTTTCTTCCAAGAATTTTTCTCATTCACAGAGTTAAGAACTTTATCAGTTTACTTCTTTAATGATATTTGTATCACTTTTACCTTAGACTGAATATTAGAATAATAGGAGGCAGCAGTTCCTTCTGCATAATAGCTGAAATATTATTTTCTGATGTTTTTAAAGCTTTGAATAGCTGTACCTGTTTTATTCCTCTCACAGACATTTCCTCTGCCATTTTTCCTAATATACTCTAAATATTTAAATTTTTTCTTTTCACAGAAATTATTATAAAATTTATTTGTATCTTATAGTTGAATATAAGTTGATATGTGTATGTGTATATATAATTTACGTCTGTCTCGGAGCAGAAAACATAGCAGTTTAGTATTTCTTATGTTCATGGCATTTTTATTCATACTCTTAATTATTTTTCTTTATTTTCTCTATTTAAAAAATCTTTTTTATTAAATGATAACTGTGTACGAATTATGGGGAACAATGTGTTGATTTGATATACAATGTGGAGTGCTTAAATCAAACTGATTAACATAGCCATCATCTCACTTACTTGTTTGTTGTGGTAAGACATTTATACTATACTTTTAGTAGTTTTGAAATGTACCATTGCATTGTGCACAATAGGTGAGGTCCCCCCCAAAACCTCCCCCCCCTTCTTGTCCCTTCCCTCTCCCTCTTCTCCCCTCCTTCTTTCTCGACTATAGTTGTGTTTCATCATTTGTATGCATGTGTAGGCAATGATATATTGGTTTCACAATAGTATTGAGGACATTGGATACTTTTTTCCCCATTCTTGAGATACTTTACAAAAAAGAATATGTTTCAGTTCCATCCAGTAAACATAAAAATTGCTAAGTCTCCATCCTTTTTTATGGTTGTATAGTATCCTCTGGTATACATATGCCACAATTTATTAGTCCATTCATGAATTGATGGGCATTTGGGCTGCTTCCACCACTTGGCAATTGTGAATAGGGCTTTAATACACATTATGGTGCAAATGTCCTTGTAAAATTATTTTGATCATCTGGGTAGATACCTAGGAGAGGAATTGCAGGATCAAACAATAGGTCAACTTTTAGTTCCTTGAGAATTCTGCAAACTTCTTTCCCAAAAGGCTATATTAATTGGCGGTCCCACCAGTGGTGTAGAAGTGTTCCCTTCTCTTCACATTCACGCCAACAACTATAGTTTTGGGATTTTGTGATGTGGGCTAATCTTACTGGAGTTAGGTGATATCTCAAAGTGGTTTTGATTTGCATTTCTCTGATGATTAAAGATGTTGAACATTTGTTTCATGTATTTTTTGCCATTTGCCTGTCATCTTCAGAGAAGTTTCTGTTCAATTCTCTTGCCCACTGCCCACAAGGAAATGGGGTTGTTTGTTCTTTTCTTATTGATTAGTTTGAGTTCTCTGTGAATTCTAGTTATCAGACCTTTGTGGAAACATAAAAAATCTGCAGGGTGGCGCCTGTGGGTAGGGTGCTGGCCCCAGGGTGGCGGGTTCAAACCTGGCCCCAGCCAAACAGCAACAAAAAAATAGCCGGGCACTGTGGCAGGCACCTGTAGTCCCAGCTACTCAGGAGGTTGAGGCAAGAGAATTGTCGAAGCCCAGGAGTTGGAGGTTGCTGTGAGCTGTGACGCTACAGCACTCTACCAAGAGAGATAAAGTGAGACTGTCTCTACAAAAAAACCAAAAACCAAAAAACCCCAAAACACATAACAAATTTGCAAAAATATTTTCCCATTTTGAAGGCTGTCTGTTTGCTTTACTTACAGTGCTCTTGGCTGTGCAGAAGCTTTTTAGCTTGATCAGATCCCAGTGATATATTTTTGGTGTTGCTTCAATTGCCAAGGGGTCTTCCTCATACTGTTAGTTATTATTATTATTATTTGAGACAGAGTCTCACTCTGTCATCCTGGGTAGAGTGCTGTGGCATCATAACTCACAGCAACCTTAGCCTCCCAAGTAGTCTGGACTATAGGCAAACACCACAAAGTCCCACTGGTTTTTTGATTTTTAGTAGAGACAGGGTCTCACTCTTGCTCAGGCTGGTCTTGAACTCCTTAGTTCAAGCAATCCACCTGCCTTGGCCTCCTACAGTGCTAGGATTACAAGTGCCAGCCTCTGAGCCTGGCTTTATCTCTGGCTATTTTAGGATTTTCTTTTGTCTTTTTGTTAATTTTCAAAAATGCTTATTATCTTATCTCAATCTGTGGCTTGCTTTGCAGATACTCTGCAACAGGATTGTCTAAGCTTTTCAAATATGTGGATTTCATTAGTTTTGAAAACTTTTCAGCTATTATCTGCTTGAACATTATTTCTGTTCCATTTTCTTTATCCTTTCCCAGTATTTGATAGTTCGAATGTATTGTTTCTTATGCTAATTTATTGTTTTATGTAACTATGTTTTCTTCTTCCTAACTTTAATTTCTGTTATATCTATTACTCTTTTTACAATTCACTAATCCTCTTCTGTTCCTTAAAGCTATCTGTGTAACTTGGTCATCAAAAGTTTATTAACACGTAATCATGTCTTTTGGTTCTATAATGTCCCTTATATTCGGTTGTAATTTTTTTCCAGATCCTAATTCTCTGGATCAATTCTTCATGCTTTCAAATACCTTCAGCATTTTTTTTTGTACTTTAAAATTTTGTACTGTTAAAAATTCTATAATCCTAGTCTGATAACTGCAATTACTGTATCATTTGTCACTGCTTTTCTTTTCGGTTTTTGTCCTAATTGTGGCTCATAAAGATTTTCCTTTTTATATCTAGTAGGTTTTGATTTCATGCTTTATATTCTAATAAGAAATCTAAAGAGACTATAGTTAATGTTATCAGAAATATTTCCCTATTTATGTTACCCAGATAAAGGGAGCAGATAATCACTTTTCTCCAAATAGGACCTGGGCTGAGGTGAGGCCAGTTTTAGTTTCGGTCTAATAAGTCTTTGTCTTACTTGCTCACATTTCTTTTTCTTTTTTTTTTTTTTGTGGTTTTTTTTTTTTTTTTGGCCAGGGCTGGGTTTGAACCCGCCACCTCCGGCATATGGGACCGGTGCCCTACTCACTGAGCCACAAGCGCCACCCTACTTGCTCACATTTCTAAAGAAAAATCCTTTACAGATTTTGATTAAGACCCTGAAAGGCCCTTTTCTCCTTAGTCTGTAAAATGCGAAATATGTTAAATATGTAACAATAAGTTACATTATTGAAAACTCTTAAATTGCTATAATTTTAAGGTAGCAAAAATTAGTTTAAATGTCTCCAATGTAATAAAAAACTTGTTAGCTATCTTTGCATAAATAGGTATATATGATTTTGTACAGAGTTTGATGTAAAAGTTCAAGATATGTAAAAAGTTCAAGAAAGAGATAAACAGAATTATACCACAAAGACAAGAGTGATAAAAAGAAATGCTTTATGTGTTTAAATGTTTTTCCAATAGTCTACAATGAACATTTCATACTTTTGCTCTTTAAAATAAAAAGTTATTTTCCTATAGTAACTATTATGTAAGTAGTGTTAATAGATACAGTAGGTACACCTACTAGTAGAGAAAAAAATAAACAGATGCACACAGATAAACACACAGAAAACTCATAAGTGTGCATGATATATAACAATGTACATTAAAATTTATTAACAATGCAGTACTTCAAGAAATTGGTGACTTTTACTATCATTTTATATTCATTAGTCTGTATTGGCTAGTCTTAAAAGGGTGATCATGATTTAGCCAAGTAAAAAATTAATTTTATATTATTTTATTCTAAAAATGTTTAAATATAATGAAAATTTGAAATAGTTCTATGATAATGAACTATTTGCTGAGTCCCTAATTTTTTTGAACAGTCACATCCCCAAGTATGTGTGTGTGTGTGGGAGTCAGGGACTAACTCTACCAATTTTTTTGGTATGTTTGTTTATGTGGGAAAACTGAATATACAAAAATGTGATCAAATTGTACCTCTATGGATGCTTCTTTACTTGCAATGAGGTTACATTGCAAAACCCTTTGTAAGTTGAAGATATTTAAATTAAAATTCATTAAATATACATAATCTACCAAATATCCTAGGTTAGTCTCAAGCACTTTAAACATAGAATACTTAATTAGCCTATAGTTGTACAAAATCATCTACTATGATGTCTACTTTATAATAAAGTGTAAGTAAATATCCCACGTAATTTATTGAATAAAATATTGAAGGTGAAAAACAGAATGGTTTTATGGGTTCTTAAGTATGGTTTCTACTGAATGCATATTGCTTTGGCACCATCATAGTGTCAAATATTGTAAGCCAAATCATTGTACCCACAAGTATCAATATCTCCATGCATCCATCAATCTATGTTATTTTTGATGCATGAACATATAAATGTTGTTTTCAAATAAAAATGTAGTCAATGTGTATACAGCAATGGGAAATTTTTTGGGTGTTACGTAATAGGACAAACAAGGGAGGGAAAAATAAACTTTGCCTTGAAGGGTCAACAATAAATGCAGACTAAGCAATAAATGAAGGTAAAAAGGAAGGTACTACTGGAAGTTGCATTGGCAGAGCCAGAGGTGTGGAGGACTGTGGCATGACCAAAATTAGGTGTAGGGTGTAGGTGTAGGGTGGGTAAGTAATGTCCTCTGTTTGAGGACCATCTTTTGTGAAAGGTGAAAAAAATGTTGCAGAAATAACATTTAGCTAGATGTCTAATATACTTATTATATTTGCCATATAGAGGAATGATTGAGATATTCTATCCTGATAGCAAATAGTAAGAGACCCCCAATTCCCTTTCCACGATGGCATTCCCAGTATCTACAGTCTTGTCTCAGGATATTCAGATTCTTGAGAATTTCTATCAGCACTTACTCTTATATGACTGATTAATTCATCCTCTCATTCATTCCTTTATTTATTCAACAATATTCAATATTTAATGAGGTCCTAATATGTGACAGGAACTGTTGTAGGTGCTACTGATAAAACAGTTAAGAAATCATACAAAATTCCCTTTTTTTTTACAAGAATATATTACTTGGAAGAAAATGAGAGATAAAGTATGTAAGCAGAGCTGACTGTCAGGTCTGTGTAATGATTTGCTGTTACCCTAATCATCATCAAAATTGTATGTTGTAGAGAAAAATGACGAATGAGAAAAGCTTAGGGGACTGGGCACTGTGGCTCATGCCTGTGATACTAGCAGTGTGGGAGGCTGAGGCGGGTGGATTGCTTGAGCTCACAGGTTCGAGATCAGCTTGAGCCAGAGCCAGAGCCAGAGCCAGAGCCAGACCTTGTCTCTAAAAATAGCCGGGTGTTGTGGAGAGCGCCTGTTGTCCCAGCTACTCAGGAGGCTGAGGCAAGACAATTGCTTAAGTCC
Organism: Nycticebus coucang; assembly: GCF_027406575.1. Taxonomy (NCBI): domain Eukaryota; kingdom Metazoa; phylum Chordata; class Mammalia; order Primates; family Lorisidae; genus Nycticebus; species Nycticebus coucang. The sequence continues at coordinate 64,109,652 of NC_069793.1, read as the reverse complement.
AAGAGTTTGAGGTTGCTGTGAGCTATGATGCCATGGCATTCTACAAGGCATGACAAAGTGAGACTCTGTCTCAAAAAGAAAAGCTTAGCATGTTGGAATGTAGGAATGAGATGAGATGACAAGGATTTGTAGTTGCAAATAGCAGGATTGCAGAAAGCATCATTGAGAAAATTTTAATTAAGAAAGGACTCAAGAGAGGCAATGGACCAAGGCAGGCAGAAATCTTGGCAAAGGAGAATCTAACCAGAGGAAATAGCATTTGCAAAGCATTCAGAAGAAGAATCCTTGGCATATTTGACGAATAACCAGGAAACAAAAATAGTTAAAGCAGAATGAGAAACGAAGAAACAATTATGATATGAAGCCAGAGGCAAGATCAAGTAGGACCTTTAAATTCTTGGAAGAATTATGCCTTTATATTGGAGAACCACTGTTACCACCTGAGAATTGAGCCAGACTGGAAGTTTCCCTGTGCAGGGACTTTGCCCAACTGCTGGAGGTCTGGCAGACAAAGGGAGAGAGGGTGCTATGAAATTTACATACACATAGTGTTTTGACTCACAAGAGACTACATGGTATCAGCCCCTAGGGAGGCTAATAGGCATTGCCACAAGCAAAATCTTCATGGCCTTTTATTAGGGATTTGGCAGTCATGAACACACAAGGCAAAACAAGAGAAGGTAACAGTTTAATGTTTTGATTAAATAGGCAGTTCAAGGAAGAAAGCTATCAGATTGAAAGACAGAGGAACACTAAACTACAGATCAAAGAATACTTTGCGTAAGATTTAATGAGAGAAATTACAGCCTACAGATCAAGATGGCTACAGCTTCAGGGAAGTTATCGGTTACTTTCTGGCATTATTATATCCTTTAAGCTTCTGATCTCTACCTAGACATTTCCCAGACTACTTTCTCATCTACTCTGCTGGACATTCCAATGCTGCCTGCCCACCATGGGCGTATAGTGTAGTGGAGGACTGAGACTTGGGGCCATAACCTACACAAGATCTTGGGGACGCCAGCCTACTCTAATTCTCACCCATAGACTACTGAGTTATTGTGACCAGAAAACTGATAATTTCTGATTTCTACTTTGATAGTATCGCTCCAAAATAGCAGGACAATTTTTGGGTGACACGATTAACTTAGATGGGGCTGATGGTTGCAAATTTGTGACTATATTATGCTAAAACCACTGCTGATATACTTTAAAAGGGTAAATCATGCATGAATCTCAACATAGCTATTATAAAATGAAATGATAGACTGAAGATATATAATGTGTGTGCATGTTGTGGTATAAAGATAGACAGAAAGACCCCAGTAGGAAGATGGTGAGTGATTTATAATCTGAGGGAAAGATAAGACCTGAGGATGGGCCTGGACAATTTGAACAAGCAAATTGTCTTCAATTGCTAAGAGGAAGGTTCTAGGGGAAGATGTTGGGTAGTAAAAGAAGTTTCACATAGAATATATTACATTTGAGATGCTCATTAGATATAAACACAGTTGAAGTAAGGAGATACTTAGAATTGTAAGTCTGAAGAATAAATGAGAGTATTGGCTACAAAATTGGAAGCTCTATCTGCATACCAATTCATCTAAAGCTTTCAGAATGGAGAGATTAGAAAATGATTATTGAATGAAAAGAGTAGAGGTTCAAGGATGAGCTTCAGGAACTCCACTGTGAAGAAGTCAAGGAGATAAGGGAAACCTATCAACAGAGTCTCAGGAGCAGACATGAAGATTGTGGGAGCACAGGAGAGGGGATGAGGAAAGATTTTCAAGGAGGAGAGGATTGTTGAATATATCAAAATGTTGATATCACATCGAATAAGGCGAGGGTGCACATTGACTATTGATTTGGCAGTGTGGAGAATGTTCATGACTGTGACAACTGTAAAGGTATGAGTAAAGGTAGGAGAGGATTGAGATCAAGAAAAAAAGAGAAGAGATGTTCTAGCCTACAAGTGGACCAAAAGTCCTTGTCTAAACTGGAGAAATGAAGTGGTAGCTATAGGTGAATGTGGATTAAATGGTTATTCTTAAACTTGTTTGTATTTTACTATATTTTTGTATTGGGGAAATAATGATATAAAGAAATGGAAATGATCTGGTAAAGAGCAAAGTTGAAGATACATAGGTTATAGGGGAGAATGGCTGGAGGAATGTCCTAAGCTTGATGAAAGGAATGGAAGAAGTAAAGCCACTGAATGTAGAAAACACACTGAAAAGGCATGGTTCAACAATTAAAAGAAAGGCCACTGTCAGAGGTTCATCTTATTCAATTCTCCAGTGTAGGGATATGGAGGTAAGAGGGGTGAACTAGTCTAATTCTTACCTACATTGCTAAGAAAGCTAACTAACTAAGCCAATATAGACATTAATATTTGATGACTAGAGGTTTCGGAAGAAACATGCACCTCCCTGGTGCACTTACTGTACAGACACCAATACATGAAGTCATTTAAGTGATTTTTCAGTTGCTTCCTCTCAAATCCTATTGGTAAAGCTCATGGCAAGTATGGATAGAATTTCTTAGAAATGTAAGGTGTTACTTTTCAGCATTACAGTCTTTTCTGTTTTGTAAACAATACAGGAACTACTTAGTGTTGTTTCTGTGAGTCTTAAGCTCATAAAAAGTGGGAGTTAGCATAGGAGATACTGGCAAGAGGACATGGAGACACGTGAGATGTTACATCTAAACTGCTGAGTAATGGTTGTGAAGATGTTCAGTCCACAATAGAAGAAGGACACAGACACATTGGAGCCATAGGTATAGAGAGCTTTAGGGTGAGTATCTTGAGAAAGATTGCAGAAGACAGTCCATCTAATTAGCAAATAGGAAATAAAAATTACTACAATATCTAAGAGCAATATGGCATTAGGATAAAAAACCATACTAGATACTTACTCGATGTCATCACAGGAAATTTGGATCAAGACATTATGTTTACAATGTCAATGGAAGGATGTTACATCTAATGAAATCTGTCTTTTCAGATGAAATATTGGAAAATGGAAAGCATTTTTGGATATATTAAGCTTGGAGCTGAGTGTAGGATAGAGAGTAGGGGAAAAGGGCAAACACTGGAATCCATGAAACAGTTATTCTTTTCCCTAGTAAGAGAAATCGATATATCGATGCATTACTATCATGGTGAAATAGGATTATGAAAGCAACTATTTAAATTACCTTCTCAGGGTGGTGCCAGTAGCTCAGCCAGTAAGGTGTCAGCCACATACACCCAGGCTGGTGGGTTCGAATCGACCCCGGCCTTCTAAACAACAATGACAACTGCAACCAAAAAGTAGCTGGGTATTGTGGCAGGTGCCTATAGTCCCATCTACTTGGGAGGCTGAAGCAAGAGAATTAATTGCTTAAGCCCAGGAGTTTGGGGTTGCTGTGAGCTGTGATGCCACAGCACTCTTCTGAGGGTGACATAGTGAGACTCTGATTTAAAAAAAAAGTAAAAGATACACTGGGGAAAAGAATCTCTATTCAATAAATGGTGCTGGGAGAACTGGCTAACCATGTGTAAAAGACTGAAACCTGACCTGCACCTTCGCCACTTACAAAAATTTATTCAAGGGTGGCACCTGTGGCTCAAAGGGGTAGGGCACTGGCCCTATATGCTGGAGATGGAGGGTTCAAACCCAGTCCTGGCCAAAAAAAAAAAAAATTGATTCAGGATGGATAAAAAACTTAAATCTAAGGCATAAATCAATAAAAATCCTTCAAGAAAGTGTGAAGAAAACACTTAAAGATATTGGCCTGGGGAAAATTTTTTTTTTTTTTTGCAGGTTTTTTTTTTTTTTTTTTTGGCCGGGGCTGGGTTTGAATCCACCACCTCTGGCATATGGGGCTGGTGCCCTACTCCTTTAAGCCACAGGCACCGCCCCTGGTGAAAAATTTTATGAAGAAGACATCCATGGCAATTGCAACAACAAAAATGAAAAAATGTGATTTAATTAAACTGAATAGCTTCTGCACAGCTAAGGAGACAACAACCAAAGCAAATAGACAACCTTTGGAATGGGAAAAGATATTTGCATGTTATGAATTCAACAAAAGCTTGATAACTAGGATCTGCAGAGAACTCAAATTAATCAACAAAAAAGGAGCAAACAATCCCATATATCGCTGGACAAGAGATAAACGAATAGAATCTTCTCTAAAGAAGACAGACCAATGGCTAACAAACATATGAAAAAATGCTCCTTGTCCTTAATCATTAGAGAAATGCAAATGAAAATCACCTTGAGATATCACCTAACCCCAGTGAGAATGGGCCCACATGATAAAGTCTCAAAACTACAGATGCTGGCATGGAAGTGGGGAGAAGGGAACAATTTTACACTGCTGGTAGGACTGCAAACTAATACAACCTTTTTGGAAGGAAGAATGGAGAATTCTAGAAGAACTCAAATCAGACTTCTTATTTGACCTTGCAATCCCATTAGTGGGCATCTACCCAGAAGAAAAAAAGTAATTTTTATCATAAGGACATTTGCACTAGACTATTTATCGCAGCTCAATTTACAATTGCCAAAAATGTGGAAACAATCTCAATGCTATCAAACCCAGGAATGGATTAACAAGCTGTGGTTTATGTATGCCATGGAATACTATTCAGCCATTAAAAGAGATGGAGACTTTACATCTTTTGTATTAACCTGCATGGAGGTAAAACACATTCTTCTTAGCAAAGCATCACAAGAATGGAGAAGCAAAAATCCAATGTATTCATTTCTAATATGAAGACAATAAATGACCTAACACATGGTGGGAAGTAGGGGAAGGAGGGAGTAGGCTGGGTGGTCATGGTGTATGACAGACCTCTTGGGGGCAGGACACAATATAAGAGGGAATTTATCTAACAAGTGCAATCAGTGTAACCTAATTCTTTGTACCCTCAATGAATCCCAAACAATAAAACAAACAAACAAAATAAAAACAAAAAGAAATAGAATCTAGAGTTTCATAACAGAATAACCAATTTCCCTGGATGCAATAAAAACCATTAACCAAACCAAGATAATTATCACTTGAACAAGAAAAGACAATCAACAGATACAATCCTGGAGATGACTTAGGTGTTGGAATTATTTGACAACGATTTTAAAGCAGCTGTTAAAAACTTAAACTTGGCTTATAACTCACAAATGCAAACAAGGTAATCTAATCATAATTACCTTCATATAATCCAAAAGAAAAAAGAAAAAACAGGTTATAAAAGGCTTATGAAAATCTTATGGTCAAATTGATTAAAATTAAGTTTTGTTTATAAATTGTTATTTAAAAATAATTTTCTATAATAAATTACTAATGTGCTTAAAACCAATGAAAAAATGGAAAACTTTAGCACAGAAATGGAAGATATAAAAATGTTACAGAGGAATAATTTTACATCAATAAAAAATACAATAAGTGGAAAAAAGACCTCTGTGAATAGGCATGATAAAATGACTATGACATAGGAAATCAGAGAAGAAAGAAAAAGGAAGAAAGGAAGAAATCATTTGAAGAAAGGAAAATCATTTGAAGAAAGGAAAACAGATATTACCTAATATGAACAATAGAGAAATACAATGGAAAAAATGAGGAGAGCCTCAGGGACCCCTTCTTAGGGAGAATAATACACACATTATTATAACTGAAGTCTCAGAAGGAGAGCAAAATGTGGGGTTGATATTATTGAAATAATAGTGAAAAATTTTGCAAATTAGATGAAAAGCATCTACCTACAGATTCAAGAAGCTGAGTGATTCTCAAATGGAGTCACTTTCAACCAAAGTGAAAGTGACTTTCTTGCAACCAAAAAAAAAAAAAAAATTATGCCAAAACACATCATAAACTAACTTATGAAAAATGAAAACAAAAAGAAAACCTCAAATTTGGGAAGAGAGATTACATATTCCTCATAGGGAAAGGGCAATTTAGATGCCAGTGCATTTCTCTTTGAAAGCATGGAGGCCAGAAAGAAGGGGTGTTATATTTTTTACATGTTGAAAGAATAGTACTTTCAACACCAATGTCTAAATCTGGTGAAAGTATGCTTAATGAGTAAAGAAGAAATAAATACCCAAATATCCAGGACTCCCACAATTTATATGTAAATATCACTGGAAAAAAAATAGCACTGGAAATAGCAATGGAAAAAAAAACTTAAGTAGGCTGTTTTGCTTTTCAATTTTCTTTATTATCTTTTTTTTTTTTTGGAAAAACCATTGCCTTTTATTTGCTCAATTAGCAAAAGATTGGTTAGAGATCATTTTCATTGATATAGTCCACCATCATTTTCAACTCAATGTATCTAAACTTAAAGTCTTCTTCCACTCCAAATTCCTTTCCTACATTAGCTTTTCCATGTGTATTAGTGGCACCAATTATACTTCGATGATCCTAGAATCAAAACTCAAAGATGACAGCAACAAACTAGTATAAATTAATTACTTGTTCCTATTTTTGCTATCCTTTGTGATTGTCTTGTTTTCCCATTTGTGTGTGTGCATGCATGCATGAGTGTGGTAGATGGAAGTTTGTTATCACTGCATAGACACTACCACAGCATCATCTTTTTATTTTTTTTTTATTAAATCATAGCTGTGTACATTGATATGATCATGGGGCATCATTCACTAGCTTAACAGACCCTTTGACACACTTTCATCACTCTGGTTAACATAGCCTTCCTGGTTATGTTATTCTCTCAGTTACTGTGCCAAGACACCTATATTCCACATTTACCAAGTTTCACATATATCCTTGTAAGATGCACCGCTGGTGTAATCCCACCCATCCCCTTCCCTCTACTCACCTGCCCCCTCCCTCCCCTCCCTTTCCCCCTTCCCCCTATTCTTAGGTTGTAACTGGGTTATAGCTTTCATGTGAAAACCCTAAATTAGTTTCATAGTAGGGCTGAGTACATTGGGTATTTTTCTTCCATTCTTTAGATACTTTACTAAGAAGAATATGTTCCAGCTCCATCCATGTAAACATGAAAGAGGTAGTGTCTCCTTCTTTCTTTAAGGCTGCATAATATTCCATGGTGTACATATACCACAATTTATTAATCCATTCGTGGATCGATGGGCACTTGGGCTTCTTCCATGACTTAGCAATTATGAATTGGGCTGCAATAAACATTCTGGTACAAATATCTTTGTTATGATGTGATTTTTGGTCTTCTGGGTACTTGCCCAGTAGAGGAATTACAGGATTGAATGGCAGATCCATTTTTAGATCTCTAAGTGTTCTCCATATCTCTTTCCAAAAGGAATGTATTAATTTGCATTCCCACCAGCAGTGCAAAAGTGTTCCCTTTTCTCCACATCCACGCCAACATTTCTGGTCTTGGGATTTTGTGATATAGGCTAATCTCACTGGACTTAGATGGTATCTCAAAGTAGTTTTGATTTGCATTTCTCTGATGATTAAAGATGATGAGCATTTTTTCATATGTCTGAAGGCCACACGCCTGTCTTCTTCAGAGAAGTTTCTCTTCAAATCCCTTGCCCAGCCTGCGATGGGATCCCTTGTTCTATTCTTTTTTTTTTTTTTTTTTTGTAGAGACAGAGTCTCACTTTATGGCCCTCGGTAGAGTGCCATGGCATCACACAGCTCACAGCAACCTCCAACTCCTGGGCTTAAGCGATTCTCTTGCCTCAGCCTCCCAAGTAGCTGGGACTACAGGCGCCCCCTTGTTCTATTCTTGCTAATACGTTTGAGTTCTCTGCGGATTCTGGTTATTAAACTTTTGTCATAGACATAACCTGCAAATATCTTCTCCCATTCTGAGGGCTGTTTACTTGCTTTACTTACTGTGTTCTCGGCTGTGCAGAAGTTTTTAAGTTTGATCAGGTCCCAGTAGTGTGGGACTTTTGAAGCTGCTTATTGCCCAGGGGGTCCTCCCCATACAATACTCGCCCAGACCGATTTCTTCAAGGGTTTTCCCTGCACTCTCCTCTAGTATTTTTATAGTTTCATGTCTTAAATTTAAATCCTTAATCCAGTGAGATTCTATCTTAGTTAATGGTGAAAGGTGTGGGTCCAGTTTCAGTCTTCTGCAAGTTGCCAGCCAGTTCACCCAGCACCATTTGTTAAATAGGGAATCTTTTACCCACTGAATGTTTTTAATTGGGTTGTCAAAGATCAAATAATGGTAAGTAGCTGGATTCATCTCTTGGTTCTCTATTCTGTTCCAGACATCTACTTCTCTGTTTTTGTGCCAGGACCATGCTGTTTTGATCACTATCGATTTGTAGTATAGTCTGAGGTCTGGTAGCGTGATTCCTCCTGCTTTGTTTTTATTTCTGAGTAATGTCTTGGCTATTTGAGGTTTTTTTCTGATTCCATATAAAACGAAGTATTGTTTTTTCAAGATCTTTAAAGTATGACAGTGGAGCTTTAATAGGGATTGCTTTGAAATTATTTATTGTTTTGGGTGGTATGGACATTTTAACAATGTTGATTCTTCTCAGCCATGAGCATGGTATGTTTTTCCATTCGTTAACATTTTCAGCTATTTCTTTTCTTAGAGTTTCATAGTTCTCTTTATAAAGATATTTCACGTTCTTTGTTAGACAAACTCCCAAATATTTCATCTTCTTTGGCACTACTGTGAATGGGATAGAGTCCTTAACTGTTTTTTCAACTTGACAATTGTTGGTATATATAAAGGCTACCGATTTATGAATGTTGATTTTGTAACCTGAGACATTGCTGTATTCCTTGATTACGTCTAAGAGTTTTCTAGTAGAGTCCCTAGTGTTTTCCAGATATACAATCATATCACCTGGGAAGAGCAAAAGTTTGATCTCTTCTGACCCTATATGGATACCCTTGATCGCCGTTTCTTCCCTAATTGCGGTGGCTAAAACTTCCATTACAATGTTAAAAAGCAATGGAGACAACGGGCAGCCTTGTCTAGTTCCTGATCTGAGTGGAAATGATTTCAATATAACTCCATTCAATATGATATTGGCTGTGGGTTTGCTGTAGATGGCCTCTATCAGTTTAAGAAATGTCCCTTCTATACCAATTTTCTTGAGTGTTCTGATCATGAAGCGATGCTGGATATTATCAAAAGCTTTCTGCATCGATTGAGAGAATCATACGGTCTTTGTTTTTTAATTTGTTTATGTGCTGAATTACATTTATAGATTTACGTATATTGAACCAGCCTTGAGACCCTGGGATAAAACTGACTTGGTCATGATGTATAATTTGTTTGATGTGTTGCTGGATTCTGTTTGTTAGGATCTTGTTGAATATTTTTGCATCTATATTCATTAGTGATCTCGGTCTATAATTTTCTTTTCTTGTTGGGTCTTTTCCTGGTTTGGAGATCAGGGTGATCTTTGCTTGATAGAACATGTTGGGTAGTCTTCCTTCTTTTTCTACCTTTTGGAACAGGTTGAGTAATATAGGTACTAATTCCTCCTTAAAGGATTGGTAGAATTCTGACATGAAACCTTCTGGTCCTGGGCTTTTCTTTTTAGGGAGGTTTTGTATGGTTGATGCTATTTCCGAACTTGTATGGGCCTGTTCAACATTTCCACTTGATTCTGGCTAAGTCTTGGAAGGTGACGTGCTTCCAAGTATCGGCCAATTTCCTTCAGATTTTCATATTTCTGAGAATAAAGTTTCTTGTAATATTCATCAAGGATTTTTTGGATTTCTGAGGAGTCTGTTGTTATTTTGTCGTCGTCGTTTCTGATTGATGAGATTAGAGATTTTACTCTTTATTTCCTGATTAGGTTGGCCAAAGGTTTATCTATTTTACTGACCTTTTCAAAAAACCAGCTTTTTGATTTATTGATCTATTGTACTATTCTTTTGTTTTCAATTTCATTTAATTCTGCTCTAATTTTGGTTATGTCTTTTCTTCTACTGAGTTTGGGGTTGGAATGTTCTTCCTTTTCCAGTTGCTTGAGATGTCCCATTAAGTTGTTAACTTCCTCTCTTTCCGTTCTCTTGAGGAAGGCTTGCAGTGCTATAAATTTCCCTCTTAGAACTGCCTTTGCAGTGTCCCAGAGGTTCTGATAGTTCATGTCTTCATTGTCATTTTGTTCCCCCGAATTGGCAATTCCTTTCTTAATCTCATCTCTGACCCAGCTATCATTCAGCATAAGGTTATTTAACTTCATGTTTTTGTATGAGTATGCAGATTCCTGTTGTTACTTAGCTCAAGTTTTATTCCATGGTGGTCTGAGAAGATGCAAGTAATAATTTCTATTCCTTTAAATTTACTGAGGTTAGACTTGTGACCTAAGATGTGGTTGATTTTGGAGTATGTTCCATGGGCTGATGAGAAGTATGTGTATTCAGTTTTGGGGGGATGAAATGTTCTGTAGATGTCTGCTAAATCCAAGTGTTGGATGGTTAGGTTTAAATCTAAGATTTCTTTGCTCAGCTTCGATCCAACACTGCCAAAGGAGTGTTGAAATCTCCAACGATTATGGAGCTGGAGGAAATCAAGTTGCTCATGTGTGTTAGAGTTTCTCTTATAAATTGAGGCACATTCTGGTTGGGTGCATAGATATTAATAATTGAAATCTCATCATATTGAGTATTACCCTTAACAAATATGAAGTGACCATTCTTGTCCTTCCTTACTTTTGTTGGTTTAAAGCCTATTGTATCTGCAAATAAAATTGCAACACCTGCTTTTTTTCTGATTACCATTTGCCTGAAATATGGATGACCATCCTTTCACCCTGAGTCTGTATTTGTCTTTTAAGTTAAGATGTGACTCCTGTATGCAACAAATATCTGGCCTGAGTTTTTGTATCCAGTCAGCTAACCTATGCCTCTTTAGAGGACAGTTTAAGCCATTCATATTAATGGAGAATATCAATAAGTCTGGTGAAGTTTGGGGTATCTAGTTTGTCAAAAGTCCAGTGGACATTTTTAATCTTTTCGCCAGTGTGGAAATTGGAGTTCGATCTGAAGTTTCTGAGTGAGTTTACTTTTGTGGTATAGGATTGGGTTGGTCATTATGGAGGATAGGTCTGAGAATATCCTGAAGAGCTGGTTTGGTTATGGCAAATTTCTTCAACATATGAAGTCATTAAAGTATTTAATTTCTCCATCATAATGAAACTCAGTTTAGCTGGATACAAGATCCAGGGTTGAAAGTTATTTTGCTTTAGGAGATTAAAATTCGATGACCACCCTCTTCTGGCTTGAAAAGTTTCATCAGAGAGATCTGCAGTCATTACAATATTCTTACCTTTGTAGGTAACGGATTTCTTTCTGCTGGCAGCTTTGAGAATTTTCTCCTTCATATTAACTTTAGTGAAGTTAATTATGATATGCCTGGGAGATGTCTTATTGGGGTTGAGTCATGCTCGGGTTCTGAAGCTGTCTGTTATCTGAATTTCAGAATGTCCAGGCATGTCTGGAAAACTCTCTTTCATAATTTCATGCAGAAGGGCCTTTGTGCCCAGCGAGGCCACTTCATCGGATTCAGGAACTCCAAGGATTCGGATGTTGCCCTTCTTCAAATTATCCCAGAGTTCTCTGAGAGAATGATCCGTTTTTGCTCTCCATTTCTCTTCGTCTTTGAGAGTTTGGGAGCGTTCAAAGGCATTATCTTCAATGTCAGAGATCCTTTCTTCTGCTTGCTCCATTCTGTTGCTGAAGGATTCTACTACATTTTTCATATCTTTGAGGGCTGCAAATTCTTGCTTCAGTGTGTCTAAGTCTTTGGTGGTTTTGTCTTTAAATTCGTTAAATTCTTGAGACAACTTTTGAATTTCTCCTCGAATTCCTAATTCCACTTTATTAATCTTGTCTGCAATCCAAATTCTGAATTTGATTTCCGACATCTCAGCCAGTTGTTTATGAATGGGATTTTCAATTACATCTGCCATATCTTTCCTTGGAGGAGTTGATCTATTCTGGTTACTCATGTTACCAGAGTTTTTCCGCTGATTCTGCCCCATGGTCCAAATCAATTGTTTCAGTCAGCAACTGTCTTGGGTGGGAGAGTTCAAGACGTCTCTGTGAACTGGATCACAGGGGTCTGGTGGCTACTCTGATATGGCTTGCTCCAGTGCTGCATGGAGTCAGGAGGAGACACTCAGCAAATAGATCAGTCTGGGAAGGTTGATGCCTCCTTCCCCACCTTGCCCCTCTGTCCAACCCAGTCACTGATATCCCTGAAGATGGCTGACCCAGTTGCTTGTAGTGAACAGATACTCCAGGGGTTTGCACCTGCCTGAATTGCAAGGAAATCTGCCAGGCTTCTGCACTCTGCAGCTATCTAGCAGGAGGAGGTGAGGTGTGACATCCTCAGGCGCTTGATGAAGGTCATGGGGTGTTCACTCAGGCCCAGCCCCACCCCTGATTGATGTAACTGACAGAACAGAACAGAATAGAACAACTTTGTGGGATTCTGTCTCTGTTCCTGCTAAATTCACCTGCAGAAGAGAAGCTGTTCTGAGTTCCAATGTCCTGTCTTAGCTGCTGGAGGTTTGTATTTGGTTACCTCTCTGAGTTGGCCCTGCTCTGGAAACTTCCTGGTTTGTGAGTCGCCTCAGGCAAATCCTTTACTCACAGGTGGGCTCCTCTGGTTGCCAGGGAGACAGGGATGTGGCTTCAGAAGATCCAGGAGTGAGCTGTTTTGCTTTTGTTTGCATCCTTGTGCTCACAACTCACCTCAACAGGGTTGATGTGTGTTCTTCAACCTTCTCTTTTGGTGCAGCTCAAATCCACCAGGTTACTTGCTAAATTTTCGTCCCTTAACTCTCCTTCTGGACAGGAGCCTCTGACACTGATTGCATTTGTTAGGTAAACTCCCTCTTGGAATCATGTCTTGCCCCCAAAAGGTGTGGCACACACCAAGGCTCCTTCCCTCTCTCTGCTTTTCCTCCCCCCCATGACCTTAATTGTCATTAATTGTCCTCATAGCAAAATTGACTACATAGGATTCATGCTTCTCCATTCTTGTGATGCTTTACTAAGAATATTGTCTTCCACTTCCATCCAGGTTAATACGAAGGATGTAAAGTCTCCATTTTTTTAATGGGGGAATAGTATTCCATGGTATACATATACCACAGCTTGTAAATCCATTCCTGGGTTGGTGGGCATTTAGGCTGTTTCCACATTTTGGCAATTGTACATTGAGCTGCAAACAGTTTAGTAAAAGTGTCCTTATGATAAAAGATTTTTTTTCCTTCTGGGTAGATGCCCAGTAATGGGATTGCAGGATCAAATGGGAGGTCTAGCTTGAGTGCTTTGAGGTTTCTCCATACTTCCTTCCAGAAAGGTTGTACTAGTTTGCAGTCCCACCAGCAGTGTAAAAGTGTTCCCTTCTCTCCACATCCACGCCAGCATCTGCAGTTTTGAGATTTTTGTGATGTGGGCTATTCTCACTGGGGTTAGATGGTATCTCAGGGCGGTTTTGATTTGCATTTCTCTAATAGATAGGGATGATGAACTTTTTTTATATGTTTGTTAGCCATTCGTCTGTCTTCTTTAGAGAAGGTACTATTCATGTCTCTTGCCCATTGATATATGGGATTGTTGGCTTTTTTCATGTGGATTAATTTGAGTTCTCTATAGATCCTAGTTATCAAGCTTTTGTCTGATTGAAAATATGAAAATATCCTTTCCCATTGTGTAGGTTGTCTCTTTGCTTTGGTTGTTGTCTCCTTAGCTGTACAGAAGCTTTTCAGTTTAATTAAGTCCCATTTGTTGTTGTTGCAATTGCTATGGCAGTCTTCTTAATGAAGTCTTTCCCCAGGCCAATATCTTCCAGTGTTTTTCCTATGCTTTCTTTGAGGATTTTTATTGTTTCATACCTTAAATTCAAGTCCTTTATCCATCTTGAATGAATTTTTGTGAGTGGGGAAAGGTGTGGGTCCAGTTTCAGTCTTTTACATGTGGAAATCCAGTTCTCCCAACACCATTTATTGAATAGGGAGTCTTTCCCCTAGGTATGTTCTTGTTTGGTTTATCAAAGATTAGGTGGTTGTAAGATGTTAGTTTCCTTTCTTGGTTTTCTATTCGATACGATGTGTCCATGTCTCTATTTTTGTGCAAGTACCATGCTGTCTTGACCACTATGGCTTTGTAGTACATCCTATAATCTGATATGCTGATGCCCTCAGCTTTATTTTTATTACTAAGAACTGCCTTAGCTATACGGGGTTTTTTCTGGTTCTGTACAAAACTCAGAATCATTTTTTCCAAATCTTGAAGGTACGATATTGGTATTTTAATAGGAATGACATTGAATAGGTAGATTGCTTTGGGAAGTATAGACATTTTAACAATGTTGATTCTTCCCATCCATGAGCATGGTATATTCTTCCATTTGTTAATATCTTCTGCTATTTCCTTTCTGAGGATTTCATAATTTTCTTCATAGAGGTCCTTCACCTCCTTCATTAGGTATATTCCTAGGTATTTCATTTTCTTTTAAACTATGGTGAAGGGAGTTGTGTCCTTAATTAGGTTCTCATCTTGACTGTTATTGGCGGATACAAAGGGTACTGTCTTGTGGACATTGATTTTATATCCTGAAACATTACTGTATTTTTTGATGACTTCTAGGAGTCTTGTGGTTGAGTCTTTGGGATTCTCTAAGTATAAGATCATGTCGTCAGCAAAGAGGGAGAGTTTGACTTCCTCTGCTCCCATTTTGATTCCCTTTATTTCCTTGTCTTGCCTAATTGTATTGGCTAGAACTTCCAGCACCATGTTGAATAGTAAAGGTGACAGAGGACAACCTTGTCTGGTTCCAGTTCTAAGAAGAAAAGCTTTGAGTTTTACTCCATTCAGTAAAATATTAGCTGTGTGTTTGTCATAGATAGCTTCAATCAGTTTTAGAAATGTGCCACCTATGCCTATACTCTTCAGTGTTCTAATTAGATAAGGATGCTGGATTTTTAACAAATGCTTTTTCTGCATCTATTGAGAGGATCATATAATCTTTTTTTTTTTTTTTTTTTTTGCCTCTGTGAATATGGTGTGTAACGTTTATGGACTTGCGTATGTTAAACCAGCCTTGCATCCCTGGAATGAAACCTACTTGATCATGATGTATGACTTTTTTTGATGATAAGCTGTAATCTATTGGCTAGGATTTTGTTGAGAATTTTTGCATCTATATTCATGAGTGAGATTGGTCTGAAATTCTCCTTTTTGTTTGGGTCTTTTCCTGGTTTTGGTATCAGGATGATGTTTGCTTCATTGATTGTGTTGGGGAAGATTCCTTCTTCCTCAATTTTTTGGAATAATTTCTGCAGTACAGGAATAAGCTCTTCCTTGAAAGTTTGATAGAAGTCTGGTGTGAAGCCATCTGCTCCAGGGCATTTTTTGGTTGGAAGCTTTTTTATTGCTTCTTTGATCTCAGTGCTTGAAATTGGTCTGTTCAGAAGCTCTATTTCTTCCTGGCTAAGTCTAGGGAGAGGGTGGGATTCCAAATATTGATCCATTTCCTTCACATTGTGAAATTTCTGGGCATAGAGTTTCTGGTAGTATTCAGAGATGATCTCTTTTATCTCTGTGGGATCAGTTGTTATTTCCCCTTTATCATTTCTCATTGAGGTTACTAGAGATTTTACTTTTCTATTTCTAGTTAGTCTGCCCAATGTTTTATCTATTTTATTTATTTTTTAAAAAAACCAACTCCTTGTTTTATTAATTTTTTGAATGACTTTTTTGTTTTCAATTTCATTGATTTCTGATTTGATATTGGATATTTCTTTTCTTCTACTGAGTTTAGGCTTAGGTTGTTCTTCTTTTCCAATTCCATATGATGTTTTGTGAGTTTGTTGATGCACTCTCTTTCTGTTTTTCAAATGTAGGCATCTAAAGTGATAAATTTTCCTCTCAAAACTGCTTTTGTAGTATCCCACAGGTTTTGGTAACTTGTGTCTTTATTTTTGTTATGCTCAAGGAAGTTAATGATTTCCTGTTTTATTTCTTCCTGCACCCATCTTTTATTAACAGAAGGTTGTTTAATTTCCATGCCTTTGGGTGGGGTTGAGCATTTTTGTTAGAGTTGAGTTCCACCTTTAGTGTCTTATGGTCTGAGATGATACAAGGTAAATTTTCAATTCTTTTGATTCTGTTGATATTTGTTTTGTGTTCCAGAATATGATCAATTTTGGAGAATGTTCCATAGGGTGATGAGAAGAATGTATATTCTTTATCTTTGGGATGAAGTGTTTGATATGCATCTATCAAGCACAGTTGTTCTAGGGTCTCATTTAAATCTCTTATATCTTGGTTTAATTTCTGTTTAGAGGATCTGTTCAGCTCTGTAAGAGGAGTGTTAAAGTCCCCTGTTATTATGGTATTATCTGATATCATATTGCTCAGGTCTGTTTCAAGAATCTGGGAGCATTTAAATTAGGTGCATAAATATTTAGAATTGAAATGTCTTCTTGTTGTATTTTTCCCTTGACCAATATAAAGTGACCATATTTGTCTTTTTTGACTTTAGTTGCTTTAATTCCACATGTATCTGAAAATCAGATTGTAACTCCTCTTTTCTCCTGAATTCCATTTGCCTGAAAAATTCTCTTCCAACCCTTGAATCGGAGTTTCAATTTGTCTTTTGAAGCCACGTGTGTTTCTTGCAGACAGTAAATGTATGGCTTATATTTTTTAATTCAGTCAGCCAATCTATGTCTCTTCAGTGGGGAATTCAAGCCATTAACATTTATTGAGATAATTGATAAGTGTGGTAGTATTTTATTCATTTTATTTTGTGACAGACCCTCTTAAAAGGCACTTTAAACTTCTAAACTTGCTAAGCAGAAGCTTTCCCAGGAAAGTGCTTATCGCTGGGATCACTGTTGAAGTAGCTATCCACTTACCCAGTGTGGCATCACCGGTCTCACTCTGGCCATGAGGGTTAGGGCTGTAAGGTGGCTCAGTCCCTGCCTTTGGGCTGCTCAGTCACTAGGTTACTAGCTCCTGCCCAATCCTTGCTCTGCCACCCTGAGGGCGGAGCTTGCCAGGGCAGTTCTCTCACAATGGCTCTCTGCCACCCACAGCCAAACACTATTAGCTCCATCCGGATCAGCAGCTCAGACTGGGGCCCTAGACAACACCCAAAGTTCTCCACACTCCTGCTCAAGCTCTCCCCAAGGCAGTTCAACTGAGTGCCAAGTCCAAAAACACCAAAACAGTTCACAGGTAAGGCCTTTCCGGTTTGCAGTCTTGCTGCTACTGTACTTACAGCTGCCGGCGGGATTAGACCGATAGAACACATGGAACCACTTGCCAGTTTTCCACTATTTTTTGTCCTCCTCTTGGGGTCCAGAAGTCTCTTGCTGACTCCCTGTATCCTCAAAGGGATGATTATAGGCAGATCCCACCAGCCAGAGATGCCTGGAGTCTTATCTCCCCAGAGTCACAGTGCCCAGATTGCTCTCTCCCCACACTGACACACATTTTCACAGTTCACACAAATAGCTCTGCACTATGACACTTCACACACATAACCTCTTAAACTTTCCCAAACACATGTACCTACCCAAAGTCACACATAGTCATTAATTACGCAAACTCACTCTCATATGGGTAATTTATGACTTATTTAAGTCATCTTGTTATGACTCCCTCTTACCCTACCTCCAGTTTTACAGTCCCCTTACCTACGTCAGAAGAGGGATCTTTCACAGAAACATGATTCACGGAGAAACATGCCTGCTTCAACAGTTCCAGTCTTGAACTGCCTCACCTAGAGTGAGAGATATAAAATGCAAATACTGGTTAGGACTTAATTCCAGTGATCATCACACTGGAGTCCATGGTCCAAATCCTGCCCACCAACTGCTTTTGTAAATAAAGTTTTATTTGGACATAGCCATTCCCATTTGTTTACACACCATCTATGGCTGCTTTTATGGAATAGAATTGAATAGACTATATTTGAAGCCTGAACTATTTACTCCAGCCCTCTACCAAAAATGTTTCTCAACTCCTGTTTTAACCTGCACACCAAACTTAGAAAAATATTGCCATGTAGAAACTTACTATTCACAAGGGCCCCAGAAGGGAAGGCAGTTTTCCCAGTGTCACAGAGGAAAGGAGGTATGAAGTCTAGAAACAAGTCCTCTTGCCTGTCATTTCGCAAATACATCTACAATGCCACTACACTTCTGCAGAAACATTTTGGTCTGTAGTCCCTGACTCTGCTCTCAGGTAATAGAGAATTTCAAGTAAAACCACTAAACAGTTGCCAAATGATGAAGGCAATTCATCATAGTTTCTCATCAGTGAACTCTGTATCTCTCCCACCTCCTTTGTCCCCACGTTCACTCAGACCTCACAGTTCATGCCCCTGGGAAGAGGGCCCGCAGGAGCACCAGACTCTGCTCATCAGTACCAACCTACGCCTCTCCTCACTCTAATGCACCTGTCACTCATCAGGAATGCCAGCTGCAGCCATGCCCCTGCCTTGATCTCAGGGTGTTTCCACACCACAGGCTGTGTGCTGTGGGTGGGGGACCAAACTGGAGGAGGAACCAAGGATAAATTATTCTTTCTATGAGCGTTTTCAGGAACCATGGACTTAACCGTGTGACTTTCTTCTCCCCTGGGATCTCCCCTTTTGCCAGTGACACAATTGTAAAGCTCTTAACTCTTTCCCTGCATGGATGCTGGGAGTCCACTATGACAATCTGCTTGAGAGGCTCCATGTGCTTGGGAAAAAGGATTTAGTAGGGAGAATGGATTTAGCAAGGACCCAAATCTTGCTCCATATCATCCTCTTCAATCCTGACTTCCAGGACACACAGAAGCACTGTAGGAGCTAGAATCTCCTGCATTCTTTTATTCATTTTCCACCCACTCAACCAACATGATTTACATGCTTACTGTATTGACAGTACCTTAATATGATGTTGAACAAAATCAAGTCCATTTAAAATGCATTTATATTGTTTTGTCTATAGAACTAATGCTTTGATTCTGTCATCCAGTGATTATCACAAAACATTTTCTTTGATAACCCTCCAAGATTTTATTGTCCTCTATTTTTGGATATTTACATTTTTGAGATCACGCTGCACATTTGGCATGCTCTTTTATTTAATTTCATAATATAGAAATTTTCCATGGTAATAAATGTTCCCTAAAACACATAGATCCTTTATTTTTTCCCCATTTCAAGAAATTGTGTTTTATTAAAAATAAATTGAAATTGTGTATGTTTAAGGTATACATCATGTTATGGGGTGTGTATAGACAGAAAAATGGTTACTATGCTCCACCATCTCACATAGTTACCCATTTTTTGTTTGTTTTTGTGACAAGAATGGCTAAAATCTACTCATTTAGCAGGAATTGAAAATATAGTACAATTTTATTACTACATAGCTCCCTTAATACAACCCTAGTCTAGCACAATGCCATATATATAGTTATTACTCTATAAATATTTCTTGAAAAAAAACAAAATGACTAAATATTTCACATTGGTGATATAGCTCCATATGTACTGATTCCCTTTTGTCAAACATTTTCATAGCTTTCATTTTTCTCTGTTAAAAATATGGGTTTTTTCAGGGTCACAAAGAGAGATTTTATTTTGGAAGAAAGAGAAAGTTAAGACCACTTCCAAGGAAAGTTGGAAATGGGTCCTTCTCATGAAGGAGAAAGGGTAAGGGAGACAGAGACAAAGGCCGGCAGGGATATTAAATACTCCATTTGAAAGTGGCTGCAAGTCTTTCATTGGCCTCTCTGCACCTCCAGGCAGTATTGCCCTTTTCTACTGGTCACTGATGGTCTTTTTTTATTGGTCTTTTTATTGGCCTAGATTACTTCATACCCACATTCTTATGGACCCTCCAGACTTCCTGGTTCAGCACGACAAGTTTTCTTCCTACACCCCCAGGCCTTTTTCTTAGTGTCCCTTCTCATTTCCCCTGAAGAGATATGGTCCTGAAATCTTGAAGGGAAAATAGATAATGATCACTCTTAACTAATTCCTGCTGTCAAAATGGGGCTTTGGCCTAAATAATAAAAGACTCAAACCTGGTAAAATAATAATAATAATAAATAAAAATAAAAAATGGGTCTTTAGCCTACCTATCAGGGACCTTCATCAGGTTCCCAGTCTAAGGGGGTTCCAGGGGTTGGAAGCTTCTGGCCACTTGGTCAACAGGTTCCATCAGTATTTGCTGGAATCCCTGTATCACCATCATTTCAACATGGAACTGTTGGAGCCTTAAGACATAAACTTAATAATGAAGTTGAACAGGCAGGGTCCAAATATTAAGAAAAGGATGATCATAATTGTAGGTTCAATGAAAATATACAAAAAGAAAAGTTTCTTTAAGTCAGGTATTCTTCATGCAGGTGCATTTAAAAGAGCCCATTTCAAGGTTTGGAAGGCATTTTCTATCCCCTGTTACTTTTCTATCCCATGTTTCCTATCCCATGTTACTTCTTCCAAAATGTCCCCTGTTAAAGTATCCAGCAAATAAGGGCTTAAGAAACTTTCCATACTGAGGAATCCATATCCAGTAGTACCCTGTTGAGCTTTTCCTTTGACACCTTAAATCCTTCCTCCTTAAGAAAATTTAACACCATTAAACATTCTTTTTTTCCTAAGTGAGATGTCTCTTTGTTAACCTGAAAAAATACCATATATTTTTAATTTTTTAAAAGAAAACCCATATTTTTAATAGAGAAAAATGAAAGCTATAAAAATTTTTGACAATAGGGGATCATAAATGTGTTTTATATACAGATTAGTATGTTATCTACATACTGAGTAAGGGCACAGACAGCTAAATTCAGCTGTCTGAGAAGTTTACTCAGAGTCTTTCTCAAAATTCTAGGACTGTCTCAGAATCCCTGGGGGAGTACAGTCTACATTAATTGAGTGGAATGCCTAGTATCTTAACTACATAGCAAAGGGGAAGTTAAATACCTATGAATGTATTGCCCATCAATACCAACAACAAAGTGAGAGGTGGAAGATAGGTAACAGCCAAAAGCTTTCAAAACCAAAAAAGCTGTTCCTGTGTTCAATAACGTAACGAGCGTACCTGAGATGTCCACTGTGACCCAAGGCCCTGTTGTTTGAAGTGACTTGGCCCCATAAATCTGAAT
Source organism: Nycticebus coucang (assembly GCF_027406575.1). Taxonomy (NCBI): domain Eukaryota; kingdom Metazoa; phylum Chordata; class Mammalia; order Primates; family Lorisidae; genus Nycticebus; species Nycticebus coucang. The sequence continues at coordinate 64,088,559 of NC_069793.1, read as the reverse complement.
GTTATTGGTTCACTGTCATCTTCTTGGCTGCTTTCTGGGGACAGTCACAGATGTGGTGTCTTGGGGTACCATAGTGGAAACAGGTGAGTTGGGGTAAGTACTCTACCTCCTCTACCATCCATGTTAAACCTATTCTGGTGACACTTTCTCCTCAGATGTCCCAGTTTGCCACAGTTGAAACACTTCTGGTCAGACTTCACACTACTACCATAGGACAAGCATCTCCCTGTCTTGTCTCATACTGGACCACAAGGATTGTCTACAATAACATCTCCTACAATTTAACCGTTTGGAGTTCTTTACTTGCTCCCTCCCAGCTGTGGTTGTTGAACATCAGGGTGGCCAAGTTCAGTAGCTCATTTGAGTCACTTTGGAGTCCAGTCCCTTATGCAGGAATTTCAAGCAACTATCAGGGACCTATTGGTTAATAAAATGAGTATTAAACACAAATCTCCAATCCGTTGATTCAGAGTCCAAGTTGATATATTTTTTGACTGTTTCCATTAGTCTTCTCCTAAAGGAGGCTGGATGTTCATCCTTACACTGGCTCAGCTCAGATAACTTAGAAAAGTTTATTGGCTTTATTTGAATTTCCCTCATGCCTTCTATAAAGCAGGTCTGCATATAATCCCTGGCTGCTCTGCCAGCCTCTCCTGTTTGCCCAGATTGATAGTTCTTTATGGGGTTTTGGATAGACACTGCATTTGCCCCATTAGCCAAATTCTGATTAGTAGATGGTTGTCTATCTACCCTGTGCTATGAACATATTATTATACACTGTTTTTATCCACAGTACAACAATATGACTGTAAAATCATTAGATTTCTCCAAGTCAAATAAAAAAATGTTATTCAAACATGGAAACTCCTCTATAAACTTCCCAGAATCCACTGAGAAATTCCCTACTTCCTCTTTACAAGTCTAACTTTGCCATGTTGAAGGAAGCATGTACCTTTATAACATGTTGTCTGTTATGGGAGGCTACCTCAGGTAGAGGAAGAAGACTAGAGACCCCAAACTAGTGTCTTGAAGGAAGTAGAGGGTGAGGCTATGGTCTTTCCTAAACTATAAGCTGGGTGGGAGTCCTTCATTTTTGGTCATTTTTCTTCACCTAATGGGTTTTGCCCTCCTGGAGTATACACAGGTGGTGCCAGCAAACCACCCAAGGGGTAAATTTGGTGTTTTTCTTCACCTGTTTCCCCTCCAGTCCCTCCCTCCCTAGTTGACATTTCTCTATGCAGGACTCAAAATATTGAGGATTATCTCTTAAGTACAAAGAAGTTGGCATATAGAGTACTTCTGACCACTCCCCCTCATTTCCACAAAAAAAGATTTAGCTGTAAAATGGTATTATAATTTAAACTCCCATTTATGGGCCAGTCTCCCCTATCTGGTAACTGATATTGAGGTCAAACTGTCTTACAAAAGAAAATTAATGATAGACTTTCAGAGGCTGTCAACTCCAAGGGTCTTCCAATTCTTTAAGGATTATTCCAAGGGTGAGTTAGAGGACATCAAGCCTCCTTTTCCCATTGTCTTCTATAGGAAAGAAAGAACAGAACATTCTTGCCACCCACATGTCTCTCAGGGGTAGTCTGCCTTCACAACGTCATACAGGCATACGCATCTGGGAAACAAAACCTTCCTTAAAGACTATTTGTGGGGCTCTTGAAGAGGTTATGTAAAACCAATTAATTTTTCACAAAGAATATTGTACGGGACCACCCCTTTCCCTTGTGATGACTGCCACAGACAGCAGCCTACGTTGCTGTCCTGGGACCAGACCTGTCTTTTCTCCTTCTCACTCTCCACACATCACTCCATGGGCAGTAGACCCTCCTCCTTGCCTCTTGCAAGCCTCTTGCCCTGAGTGCCTCCAAGTCCACTTGGACCTGAGGACCTAGATGTCCACAAACAAAAAGTGCCTCCAATTTGTAAATAAATGGGGGGCTGACCCAGGTCATAGCTTTTCCCTTAAGGGCATTAATGAAATTCTTTAATACAACTCTCTTGCCTCATGTAGTATTGAGTCATACCTTAAAAGTGGAGATGTCACAAAAAATGAGGTGTTATAAAAAGTTTCCCAAACCCCGCAAAGTGGAGTGTTCTCTAGACAAAATATGTTGCTTGTGGTGAAAAATAAAAAATAAAAATAAACAGAAAGGGCAATCCCCTCCATGTTGACACTAAAGGGAAACAGTGGCTCATGCTTCAGAATTCCATCCACAGGAAAAGGAAACAGGGAGAGGATAGTGACTTACAGTTGTGAATGTTAAGTAAGACACATATCAATTGGTTTATTATTCCCTTCTCTCCTTCCAATTAATGCCATGTCTAAACTATTAATCATACTTTTTGTGGAGATGATTACTCTTTACAGTAAAACAGAGAAACTACTAACCTACAATTTTCAATAAAAATTCTAAAAAAAAAAAAAAATCAACCACCAGAGAAAAAGTGGACAGACCAGTTCTACAGCATTCTGGGAACTCCCCATGGATCTTCCATATTAGCACCTCCCTCTTCCATCTCCAGGAAACCATGTGGGACCTGCCATGTTGGGTCTTCCATATTGGGTCCTCTATACTAGCACCTGCCTCTTGCTCTCTGGGAGGCCATGTGGGATCCACCATGCTGGATTCTCCAAGCTAGCACCTCCCTGGAAGCCATGGGGCTTTCCTGCTCCCCTTCTAAGATGCCATGCAACCTCCCTGCTCTGGGAAGCTGTTGTCTCCTTGCTCCTCTTCTGGGAAACCAAAAGAAACACCATGCATATTCCAAACTTTATCCAGAGAAAATCCTTTCTCCTCCTGGGAGCACCTACTGATCTTTTCAGCCTAATACTTTTGTGAGTAAACCTAAGGAAGGTGATGGAAAAAATGCCAATTGGATAGGGCTGCGCTCAGCAGATACAAGCACTCCAATATCTTACCTGAGATCTGATGTGGAATGTAGAGAACACAGGGGCCCTCTGGAGTTTTCTTCCCAGGTTTTGTGGCACCAGAAAAGATGTTAGGTGATGTCCAGGTCACCCATACCCAGTTGACCTGGTTCAATTACTTGGCCCTGAGCTGGACAGTTCAACCAAAGCACAGCAGTAATTAAAAGTAGATTAATGGAAACTAGAAATAAAACTGGAGCAGCACAGGCAGTGTGGATAGAAAACAAAAGTAACTTACACAAGTTTCAGGGTAACAAGGAGAGATTTTATTTAAGAAGAACAGAGAAAGTTTAGATCACTTCCAAAGAGAGTTGAAAGTGGGTCCCTCTTCCAACTGAAAAAGTGAGAGAGACCTAAAAATATGGGATTTTTGTTTGTTTGTTTTATTTTTGCTTTTTATTATTGTGGAATAACAATACTGGTATAAATTGGAAGGAAGTAGAGAATACTCAAAGAACTCAAATTAGACCTTGCATTTGATACTGCAGTCCCATTACTAGGCATGCCTACTAATCTTAAAAATCCTTTTATCATAAGTACTTTTGCAGTAGACTGTTTATTGCAGCTTAATTTATAATCGTCAAAATCTGGAAACAACCAAAATGCCCACCAACCCAGGAATGAATTTAAAGTATGTTTTGATAAACATATTTACATATAAAAATCTATGGGTATTCTTTTTGTGTGTTTGATTGTCCTCCATAAACAAATATACAAAAAAAACTATGGGTGGGGGTAGTCCCTAGCTCCCCACTGTGGGATGTGATTGTTAATTATTTCATATTCAAAAGAAAAAATTATTATAGCAATTTTTTCATTTTCATGTAGTATATTTTATTATTGATGGAAATTTTTATATTTTAATAATTATTTATAAGATTTTTTGGCAAAGAAATCAAAAAATTTTTTTCAGATTTATATAAGGGTACATACAATTAAGTTACAATATTTGCATTTATTAGGTAAGGTCCCTGTTGTAGTTGTGCCCCCACCCAGGAGGTGTGCCATATACCCTTATATTGTGTCCATTAGGTGAGAACACACCAATCTCCCTTCCTCTTTCCTTCTCCCTCCAACTTGAATTAAATTGAGTTTTTCTCTTGTGTGGGTGTGTATTGGCTAATCTACTGGCTTCATACTAGTCTTGAAAACATTGGAGACTTGCTTTTCCATTCTTGTGATACTTTACTAAAGAGAATGTTTCAAATTTTTTTCAATCAGAAACCTTCTCTGTACTAGGCATTTTAATACAGGAGTGAAAACAGGAAACTTTTTGAGATTTATGGCACAAAGTGAAAAAAGACAGAGGAGACGAGATGGCTGACTGAAGCCAGCTTTCCACAGAGGCTCCCGTCCAGAAGGAGAGTTAAAGGACAAAAATTTAGCAAGTAACCTGGTGGATTTGAGCTGCACTAAGAGAGAAGGTTGAAGAACGCACATCAACCCCACTGAGGTGAGCTGTGACCACAAGGATACAAACAAAAGGTACAATATCCACCACCAAGGGGATGGGAGTCCCCTCCCCCATGAGAACAGTTCGGAGTGCCCCACAAACAATCAGGCAGAGTTCAAAGGTCCTCCCACTACACTCCATGGGAGAGACCCTCTAAAAACTGGACCTACCTCCCCTAATAGGGTGCCATGGCATTCTCCTGCCAGGCATAAAACTGTATATAGTCTCTACCTGGAATTCTGAGCTCCCAGTGCTCCCCTCCACTCACATTGAGGTCTGGAGGCCAGTCCCCCAGGAGTTCAGAGTCTTGGGTGATTTCTCATGGGGTGTGGACAGTGCCTGGACTGCAGCTGGTCAGTGCCGGCTCCAGGGCACAGGAAAGAGGAGAGGAAAGTCAGCTGAGAGGGGACTGCACCAGAGTGGTGGTTCTCTGAGGCACAGTGCGACAGCCGTCTTTTGGCGACAATATGGCCAGGCATAAAACTGTATAAAACTGTGTGTGTTCTCTGCCCACAACCCTGGGCTACCAGTACTCCCCTCTGCTCTCGCTCCAAGGTCTGGAGGCCTGTCCCCCAGGAGTCCAGACTCTTTGGTGGTTTCTCGGGGGGGGGGTGTGGACAGTGCCTGGGCTGCAGCCAGTGGGTGCTGGCTCTGGGGTGCTGGAACAAGGAGAGGACAGTCGGCTCAGAGAGAGCCACACTGGAGAGGTGGTTCCCTGAGGCACAGTGTGGCAGCCATCTTTTGGCGACAATATGGCCAGGCATAAAACTGTGTGGAACTGTGTGTGTTCTCTGCCTACAACCCTGGGCTCCCAGCACTCCCCCCCACTCTTACTCTGTGATCTGGAGGCCTGTCCCCCAGGGGTCCAGACTCTTGGGCAATTGCTTGAGGGGTGTGGACAGTGCCGGGGCTGCAGCAAGTCAGTGCAGGCTCTGGGTGCGGGAGTGGAGAGAGGACAGTTGGCTGGAAGGGAGCTGCACCAGAGCAGCGGTTCCCTGAGGCATAACACAGCAGCCCTCTTTCGGTGGCAATATAGCTCACTACCGAATATCTGAAGCCACACCCCCTGTCTCCCTGGCCAACTAGAGACTGTGAGTATATGATTTCCCTGAGGCAACACCAACTTGCAAACCGGGGAAACTCCCAAGGCAGGGCTGACCAGAGTTCTGCTATACTGAGCCTAAGATGCACCTGGCCCTCAGGGGATCGGCAGCCTATACACAATACAAGAGCAAAGACAAGCTGATTTGGAACTCAATTCAGCTTCTCTTCTGCACGGGAACCGCAAATTTGTTCTATTCTGTTCTGTCAGTAACATTAATCAGGGGCAAGACTGGACCTAAGTGAAGACCCCCCAACCTTCGTCAAGCACCTGAGGTTGTCAGGCCTCGCCTCCTCCTGCTAGAGAGAGGCAGAGTGCAGCGGCCTGGCAGACTTCCTTGTGATTCAGGCAGGTGCATACTCCTGGAGTATCGGTTCACTACAGGCAACTGGGTCAGCCAACTGCAGGGCTATCAGTGACTGGGTGTGACAGTGGTGCAAGGTGGGGAAGGAGGCATCATCTTCCCAGACTGATCTATTGGCTTGGTGGCTCCTCCTGACTCCACAAAGTGCTGGAGCAAGCCACACCAGAGTAGTCACCAGACCCCTGTGATCCAGTTCCCAGAGACCTCTTAAACTCTCTGACCGAGACAGGTGCACACTGAGACAATTGATTTGGACCTTTTGAACTGAACCAATTGCCTGAGGACAAATCAGGTGGTGCCCTGGGTGCATGGTAGTAGGAAGGTTTGATTTTCCTTTTCCAATTGTTTGCCTGTGGGGGGGTTGGGGGATTTAATTGCTGATATTTCTCCACAGTTGAGACTTCAATCCAGAGTATCTGTTCCACTAGGGTGGAAACAAGCTGAAAAAAAGACAAAATCAGCTGAAAACAAGACAAAAACCACTTAGCCCCACCACACCAGACAGGGCCCCAGTTTCACAGGCCACAACACTGTATGGGCCCTCGACAAAGCCCCAGGGGAAAAAATCAAAGGGAGTAAAACAATCATGGAGCGCAATCAGCGGAAAAACTCTGGTAACATGAAAAACCAGAATAGATCAATGCTCCCAAGGAAAGATACGGCAGATGTAATTGAAGATCCCATTCATAAACAACTGGCTGAGATGTCGGAAATTAAATTCAGAATTTGGATTGCAGACAAGATTAATAAACTGGAATTAGGAATTTGAGAAGAAATTCAAAAGTTGTCTCAAGAATTTAACGAATTTAAAGACAAAACCACCAAAGACTTAGACACACTGAAGCAAGAATTTGCAGCCCTCAACGATATGAAAAATACAGTAGAATCCCTCAGCAATAGAATGGAGCAAGCAGAAGAAAGGATCTCTGACATTGAAGATAATGCCTTTGAATGCTCCCAAACTCTCAAGACGAAGAGAAATGGAGAGCAAAAACGGATCATTCTCTCAGAGAGCTCTGGGATAATTTGAAGAAGGGCAACATCCGAATCCTTGGAGTTCCTGAATCCGATGAAGTGGCCTCGCTGGGCACAGAGGCCCTTCTGCATGAAATTATGAAAGAGAATTTTCCAGACATGCCTGGACATTCTGAAATTCAGATAACAGACAGCTTCAGAACCCGAGCACGACTCAACCCCAATAAGACATCTCCCAGGCATATCATAATTAACGTCACTGAAGTTAATATGAAGAAGAAAATTCTCAAAGCTGCCAGCATTAAGAAATCCATTACCTAAAAAAGTAAGAATATTGTAATGACTGCAGATCTCTCTGATGAAACTTTTCAAGCCAGAAGAGGGTGGTCATCGAATTTTAATCTCCTAAAGCAAAATAACTTTCAACCCTGGATCTTGTATCCAGCTAAACTGAGTTTCATTTATGATGGAGAAATTAAATATTTTAATGACTTCATACGTTGAAGAAATTTGCCATAACCAAACCAGCTCTTCAGGGTATTCTCAGACCTATCTTCCATAATGACCAACCCAATCCTATACCACAAAAGTGAACTCACTCAGAAACTTCAGATCGAACTCCAATTTCCACACTGGCGAAAAGATTAAAAATGTCCACTGGACTTTTGACAAACTAGATACCCCAAATTTCACCGGACTTATCGATATTTCCCATTAATGTGAACGGCTTAAACTGTCCTCTAAAGAGGCATAGGTTAGCTGACTGGATACAAAAACTCAGGCCAGATATTTGTGGCATGCAGGAGTCACATCTTAACTTAAAAGACAAATACAGACTCAGGGTGAAAGGATGGTCATCCATATTTCAGGCAAATGGTAATCAGAAAAAAGCAGGTGTTGCAATTTTATTTGCAGATACAATAGGCTTTAAACCAACAAAAGTAAGGAAGGACAAGAATGGTCACTTCATATTTGTTAAGGGTAATACTCAATATGATGAGATTTCAATTATTAATATCTATGCACCCAACCAGAATGTGCCTCAATTTATAAGAGAAACTCTAACACACATGAGCAACTTGATTTCCTCCAGCTCCATAATCGTTGGAGATTTCAACACTCCTTTGGCAGTGTTGGATCGAAGCTGAGCAAAGAAATCTTAGATTTAAACCTAACCATCCAACACTTGGATTTAGCAGACATCTACAGAACATTTCATCCCCCCAAAACTGAATACACATACTTCTCATCAGCCCATGGAACATACTCCAAAATCAACCACATCTTAGGTCACAAGTCTAACCTCAGTAAATTTAAAGGAATAGAAATTATTACTTGCATCTTCTCAGACCACCATGGAATAAAACTTGAGCTAAGTAACAACAGGAATCTGCATACTCATACAAAAACATGAAGTTAAATAACCTTATGCTGAATGATAGCTGGGTCAGAGATGAGATTAAGAAAGGAATTGCCAATTCGGGGGAACAAAATGACAATGAAGACATGAACTATCAGAACCTCTGGGACACTGCAAAGGCAGTTCTAAGAGGGAAATTTATAGCACTGCAAGCCTTCCTCAAGAGAACGGAAAGAGAGGAAGTTAACAACTTAATGGGACATCTCAAGCAACTGGAAAAGGAAGAACATTCCAACCCCAAACTCAGTAGAAGAAAAGACATAACCAAAATTAGAGCAGAATTAAATGAAATTGAAAACAAAAGAATAGTACAATAGATCAATAAATCAAAAAGCTGGTTTTTTGAAAAGGTCAGTAAAATAGATAAACCTTTGGCCAACCTAATCAGGAAATAAAGAGTAAAATCTCTAATCTCATCAATCAGAAACGACGACGACAAAATAACAACAGACTCCTCAGAAATCCAAAAAATCCTTGATGAATATTACAAGAAACTTTATTCTCAGAAATATGAAAATCTGAAGGAAATTGGCCGATACTTGGAAGCACGTCACCTTCCAAGACTTAGCCAGAATCAAGTGGAAATGTTGAACAGGCCCATACAAGTTCGGAAATAGCATCAACCATACAAAACCTCCCTAAAAAGAAAAGCCCAGGACCAGAAGGTTTCATGTCAGAATTCTACCAATCCTTTAAGGAGGAATTAGTACCTATATTACTCAACCTGTTCCAAAAGGTAGAAAAAGAAGGAAGACTACCCAACATGTTCTATCAAGCAAAGATCACCCTGATCTCCAAACCAGGAAAAGACCCAACAAGAAAAGAAAATTATAGACCGAGATCACTAATGAATATAGATGCAAAAATATTCAACAAGATCCTAACAAACAGAATCCAGCAACACATCAAACAAATTATACATCATGACCAAGTCAGTTTTATCCCAGGGTCTCAAGGCTGGTTCAATATACGTAAATCTATAAATGTAATTCAGCACATAAACAAATTAAAAAACAAAGACCGTATGATTCTCTCAATCGATGCAGAAAGCTTTTGATAATATCCAGCATCGCTTCATGATCAGAACACTCAAGAAAATTGGTATAGAAGGGACATTTCTTAAACTGATAGAGGCCATCTACAGCAAACCCACAGCCAATATCATATTGAATGGAGTTAAATTGAAATCATTTCCACTCAGATCAGGAACTAGACAAGGCTGCCTGTTGTCTCCATTGCTTTTTAACATTGTAATAGAAGTTTTAGCCACCGCAATTAGGGAAGAAACGGCGATCAAGGGTATCCATATAGGGTCAGAAGAGATCAAACTCTCGCTCTTCGCAGATGATATGATTGTGTATCTGGAAAACACTAGGGACTCTACTACAAAACTCCTAGAAGTGATCAAGGAATACAGCAGCATCTCAGGTTACAAAATCAACATTCATAAATCGGTAGCCTTTATATACACCAACAACAGTCAAATTGAAAAAGCAGTTAAGGACTCTATCCCATTCACAGTAGTGCCAAAGAAGATGAAATATTTGGGAATTTGTCTAACAAAGGACGTGAAAGATCTCTATAAACAGAACTATGAAACTCTAAGAAAAGAAATAGCTGAAAATGTTAACGAATGGGAAAACATACCATGCTCATGGCTGAGAAGAATCAACGTTGTTAAAATGTCCATACTACCCAAAACAATAAATAATTTCAACGCAATCCCTATTAAAGCTCCACTGTCATATTTTAAAGATCTTAAAAAAACAATACTTCGTTTTATATGGAATCAGAAAAAACCTCGAATAGCCAAGACATTACTCAGAAATAAAAACAAAGCAGGAGGAATCACGCTACTAGACCTCAGACTATACTACAAATCGATAGTGATCAAAACAGCATGGTACTGGCACAAAAACAGAGAAGTAGATGTCTGGAACAGAATAGAGAACCAAGAGATGAATCCAGCTACTTACCGTTATTTGATCTTTGACAAGCCAATTAAAAACATTCAGTGGGGAAAATATTCCCTATTTAACAAATGGTGGTGGATGAACTTGCTGGCAACATGTAGAAGACTGAAACTGGACCCACACCTTTCACCATTAACTAAGATAGAATCTCACTGGATTAAGGATTTAAACTTAAGACATGAAACTATAAAAACAGTAGAGGAGAGTGCAGGGAAAACTCTTGAAGAAATTGCTCTGGGCGAGTATTTCATTAGGACGACCCTCCGGGCAATTGAAACAGCTTCAAAAATACACTACTGGGACCTGATCAAACTTAAAAGCTTCTGCACAGTCAAGACCACAGTAAGTAAAGCAAGAAAACAGCCCTCAGAATGGGAGAGGATATTTGCAGGTTATGTCTATGACAAAGGTTTAATAATGAGAATCCACAGAGAACTCAAACACATTAACAAGAAAAGAACAAGGGATCCCATCACAGGCTGGGCAAGGGATTTGAAGGAAAACTTCTCTGAAGAAGACAGGTGCGTGGCCTTCAGATATATGAAAAAATGCTCATCATCTTTAATCATCAGAGAAATGCAAATCAAAACTACTTTGAGATATCATCTAACTCCAGTGACAGTAGCCTATATCACAAAATCCCAAGACCAGAGATGTTGGCGTGGATGTGGATGAAAGGGAACCCTTTTGCACTGCTGGTGGGAATGCAAATTAATACATTCCTTTTGGAAAGAGATATGGAGAACACTTAGAGATCTAAAATAGATCTGCCATTTAATCCTGTAATCCCTCTACTGGGCATATACCCAGAAGACCAAAAATCACATCATAACAAAGATATTTGTACCAGAATGTTTATTGCAGCCCTATTCATAATTGCTAAGTGATGGAGAAAGCCCAAGTGCCCATCGATCCACGAATGGATTAATAAACTGTGGTGTATGTACACGTGGAATATTATGCAGCCTTAAAGAAAGATGGAGACTTTACCTTTTTCATGTTTATATGGATGGAGCTGGAACATATTCTTCTTAGTAAAGTATCTCAAGAATGGAAGAAAAAATACCCAATGTACTCAGCCCTAATATGAAACTAATTTAGGGCTTTCACATGAAAGCTATAACCCAGTTACAACCTAAGAATAGGGGGAATTAGGAAAGGGAGGGGAGGGAGGGGGCAGGTGGGTAGAGGGAAGGGGATTGGTGGGATTACACCAGCAGTGCATCTTACATGGGTATATGTGAAACTTGGTAAATGTGGAATGTAAGTGTCTTGGCACAGTAACTGAGAGAATGCCAGGAAGGCTGTGGTAACTAGTGTGATGAAAGTGTGTCAAATGGTCTGTGAAGCTAGTGAATAATGCCCCATGATCATATCAGTGTACACAGCTATGATTTAATAAAAAAAAAAACACAAAAAAGAACAAATGCAATCAGTGTAATCTGGCTTATTGTACTCTCAATGAATCCCCAACAATAAAAAAAAAAGAGAAACAACAGCAAAATCAATAGTTACAGGAATAAACAGAATAGTTAAAAAAGTAGAAAAAAAATGTGTGTCAGTGTATAAATCTTCATCATATTTATGTAAGTGAATATATGTGATTGTGACTCTAAAGATGAGTGTGTGTCAAAGTACATGGCTGAATGGAAGAGTGTATGTCTATGTAAGAGTGTATGTGTCTATGGAAGTGTGTACTTGTAGCTGGCAGAGCTGGACTCAACCCAGGTAGCTGTGACTCTAAAGCTCATACCCTTTTTCTTATATTAAACTATCCTATGTATTTTAGAAGTCATGACATAAATAGGAGAATTGAAAGGGAGTGGGGTGGAAGCCCAAGAAATGTAGTATAGTGTCAACATAACAAAATGGATATTTTTAAAACCAATAGAAGCTTTGGCCCACTATACTCCTGATTCAGATAGGCTAGCTACTAACAAGTTTTTTGTCTTTGGACAAATTCTGAGTGTTAGTTTTTTCATGCATAAACTAGTGATAATTTCATTTACATAGGTTTGGTGCAAGGATTAGAAATAATAGCTATGTAACCTCAGTAGGTATTTAATAGTTGCTACTATAAAACTAAGAATAATTAATAATGGAAATTGGAGATTATGAATAAGAAGGAAAAAGTGACATGAGATTTGGTAATTGTGACATGACAGATCATTTTTGAGAAGGAAGCTTTAGTGGCATTCTGGGGTTACAAGGAACTTGGCAGTAGGTGAAGAATAAGAAGGAGGTGAGAGAACAGATGAAGAGAGAGAATATCCCTTCTTTTATGAAACCCAGGTGAAGGAGAGATGAGACACGTGAACATATTTACACAGTAAGGAGAAGGAGCCAACAGAGAAGGAGAAGTTGACATTACTGGAGACTGATGGATTAATGGGGCGACGTAATTAAAGAGAAGAAGGGGAGGTCTGGTGTGCAGATAAAGGGCTTAGCCTTAAATAGAAGGAAGAGGGAAAAGATGACGTGAATATAAGTAAATTTGTAGGTGGCTGAGCAAGGATGGAGGAGTTTAAGGGCATTAACAATGGATGACTTTGTTTATGTCCTTGAATCAGCTGTCAGGAAATCAGAGAATAGAAATAGAGTGGAGCTGGGCAGACATGAAGTGACTGAAGCTACTGCAGGAAGCCAGAGTCCAGATCCACCATTTTGTTGGCCAGGTGACCAAGAGGGTGATACTTAAATTCTCTAAGCTTTACGTGCTCCCCTAAAATGGGTGAAATGACTACAGTTACCTCAGGCTGTGGTGACCCAGCACAGTAGCTTCCTAACTGACCTCTGCCTCATTCTGCAGCCTCCTCCCCTCACGTTCATCTTACACAATACTGCAAGTGAGGGGACTACCTACCTACAGTGCAAACTTCCCCAAACCATTCCCTCACTACAAACTCCTCCCACTTCAACATAATCTAAAGTCCTTAGAGGAATACTCAGATCCCTCAGTGATTTGTCCCCTGCCTCACCTGCGTTATTTTAGGCCATTTCCTCTTTCCTGTTGACGATGTATTATCATTCCAATGTCCTCTAAATGTCCTTTCAGATCACCATGATTTCATTCAAGTTCTTCCCTCATCACATTCCTTTACTTGGCAAGCTCTTCTGAGCTCCTAGACAGTTCTCCATGTCCCCCAGCTCCCTGCATTTGGATTTTTCTCAACAGTGTCTATATTAATATATAGAGATATTTTGCTTGGCTATTTATTTCCCCCATGTAGGCCATAGAGAATGATGTGTTAAAGTGGTAGACAACTCAGCATTTTTCTTTTGAGAAGCTCATCACATTTCTAGTGTTTAAAGTGGAAACTGAAGTGTTTGTTATTCATAGCTCTTAATTGCTTATAACAACCTGAGACTAAGATCTCATATTCTCTGGGACTCTAGATTGGAGGGCCTCTCTTACATTTGCTCACAATCTATCCTATCCCCAACTTTAGTTTTAAGCTGATAAAGCAGACTCAGAACAGGGAAGTCATTTTACTGAGATCACATAGCTAGTGAATACTGTAGAATAGCAAAGAATAGTAGCTCTATCTCCTGACTTCCCGACTGGAATCCTTTTCACTGCTTCAACCAATGGAAAATGATCTGTTGCCTCCAACCTTACTCCAACCCCATTCAGCTTTTGGGGAAGAGAGTAGAGGTGACTGCCACATCCTACACACCAATGCACAGGTGACCTGTCCTGGGCATGGTTAAGTCCCAACTTCACTGGTACCAGCCACTCACTCTTCATTCTGCTGGGCATCCCTGGCTTGGAAGACCAGCACACGTGGATCTCTCCCTGCTTTTTTGTTTCCTACCTGTTGCTGTCCTTGGGAATAGCCTCCTCATCTTCATCATCATCACTGAACGCAGCCTCCACGAACCCATGTACCTCTTCCTCTGCATGCTGGCTGTGACTGAGCACATCCTGTCCACTACCACTGTACCCAAGGCCCTAGCCATATTCTGGTCCCATGCTGGGGAAATCTCCCTTGATGGTTGTGTCACCCAAATATTTTTCATCCATGTGACCTTTATTGCTGAATCAGGAATTCTGTTGGTAATGGCATTTGACCATTATGTGGCCATCTGTGACCTGCTGCACTATACCACAGTGCTCAGTCATGCAGTAATCATAAGGGTTGGCTTGGCCATGGTCCTGAGAAGCTTCTGTGTGATACTCCCCAATGTGTTTCCAGTGAAGCAACTGCCTTTCTGCCATAGTAATCTGCTGACACACACCTACTGTGGCCAAGTTTGCTGTGCCGATATTCGTGTCTATGCTTGGTATGGCTTGTCTGCCCTTCTCTCTACTGAGGTGCTAGATGCCTTGTTCATCTTAGTTTCCTACAGCCTCATCCTCTATGCAGTCTTCCATGTCCCCTCCCGAGGAGCTTGGCTAAAGGCTCTGGCACATGTGGCTCCCAGTTTGGGATCATTTCCACTTTCTACTTTCCTGGCATCTTTACCACAGTCACCCAGAGCTTTGGGCACCATGTGCCTCTCCATACACACATTCTGCTGGTCAAGGTCTGCAAGTTGGCTCCGCCCATGCTGAACCCCATCATTTATGGGATCAAGACTGGGCAGATTCGAGAACGAGGGCTCAGTACTTTGTTTTCACAATGGAAATGATGCTGAGTTTGACTGATCAGGCGGTATGTTAACCAACACGGGGCTTCACAGTTTTTTGACCTATTTTGTAGAGACTGAACAAAGTGACTTGTTTATGACTTTGAAAGTAAGATTTCCATGTGGCCTTGAGCAGGTAGCATTTAGGAAAGAGCATGAGCTTTTGGATCAGACTTAGGTTTCAATCCCAGCTTCACTAATAATGTGTTTGACCTTGGGTAAGTTACTTATTCTCTTAGAGACTCTTCACATATGCTTAGGGTACCAGAAAAAGAGGAATATCAAAATCACAGTAACCAAATTAAACAATGAGAAAACTTTACCTACAAAGAACTTATCCAGGGCATTACAATGAAAACATGACACTTAATACATTTAATGTTACTTAAAACATATTTTATCTTGAATTAGATAGGAGACAATGCCATAAACTTCACGTTTTATGCCTTGATTGTACCTTTATAATAGGGATGTGATAAAAATGAAGTATGAACAGGACCTTGAATATTCATGATACAGAGTAAATGGTGGATACATTCTTTTCTTCCCTTTCCAACTTACCATCTTTAAAATTTTGGTATAATAATTTCTTCCTCTCCTAATTCAAAAGAAAGCTGTAGAATCAAAAAAGATAAAAAATTCAACAGGCTTTGAACTTTACAGGATAATATTAAATATTGAACAGAATTATAATCAGTGCTGGTAGAGTCTTCCTTTATTTCTGAAGAGAATTTTTATGTAACAAGCAAGAGGGTACCTGGTTCACTTGTTAGAGACTATTGGTGCAGGTAAAAATTAAGATGCTGTGAAATTTGTACTACTTCATTTCCTTTAGTGAAGACCAAGGATAGTGCATCATCTGTGTAGTAGACTTCTGCATATATCAAGGTATCTTGATATGCCAAGGTGTTTGGACTTTGAGAAATAAGGTTATTTAAGTTTACATCTTATGAGAGTCTCCTCCAGCCAGTATATCAACTGGAGGGAGTAAACCACATTTACATGGCTAACTCCAAAGCAGAAACACAAGCTGATATTATAATCTACCTCTTTTTTTCATATTTCTCTAAAAGTCTGACATACAGAAGCCAAACATTCCTCCAATACATCCCTATTTGCATACTCATGAATTCTTCTCCATATTACTTCTCTAGTTTGTCAACCATTGCACTGGGTGACTTTGCCAATTTATCTTTATTTAGCTCTGTAATGCTGTCATCTTGCCTGAGGATTTATGAGCTGAGTCTCTTCTGTTCTTTTTTTTTTTCCATAGGACTTCCCTTCTGCAGTATCGAGGCATACTAGTACTGATCTTTAGAAACTCATTGATCAATAAACTCTTTTTAATAGCACTGATATCTTTGTATGGTATCTAAATATTTTCATGAAATGTTTAGCAGCTGAGTTGAGGGTGGTCCTAGTTTCTATTTTGGATAGGGAATCAGGGTTCCTGGAAAGCTAGGAGTCTCTCATGGTCTGTTGTGATTCAGGTGTGAGTTTCACTGTTCCAACCTTAAAAACTTAAAGAAAGTTATGTTGTCACCAGTTCATGTCGTTACCTCAGTCCTGGCCTTCATGTCAATCAGGGTTCAACTGGAGAAGCAGAAACAGTAGTAGATATATATTAAGAGATTTTTTTTTGCATGAAATTACCTTAAGAAAGTGTGGGGACCTGCAAGGCCAGTCCAATATCCATAAGGCAGGCTGTGAAGATAGGCAGGCTAGAGCTCTCAGGCTTGAGCTAAAGTTACTATTCAGAGGTATAATATCATATTCTACAGCAGTGGTTCTCAGTCTAATGCCTCCTAATGCTGCGACCCTTTAATACAGTTCCTCATGTGGTGGTGACCCCCAACCATAAAATTATTTTCGTTGATATTTCATAACTGTAATTTTGCTACTGTTATGAATCATAATGTATCTGATATGCAGGATGTATTTTCATTATTACAAAGGGGTCATGACCCACAGGTTGAGAACTGCTGTTCTACAGGGAAGCTTTAGTTCTGCTCTTAAAGTCTTTTACCCGACTGAGTTAGGCCCAGCAAGATTATCTAGGATAATTTACTTTGCTTAAAGTCAAATGATTAATGTTTTACTCATATCTATAAAATACTTTCATAGCAAAATCTACATTAGTTAGATCAAATAACTGAAAGCCTCTAGCCTAGCCAAGCCAACACATTGAAAGGCCATCACATTTTCTATGTAGATTGATATTTCCAATATTAGTGGTATAATTTGACTAGAAGACTTAAATACTCATTTCCTCTTTTAAAAAGTCACAAAAGTTATGAATATGAAAAATTTAAAACATGGAATTTTGAAATTATTTGTTTTCAGATCTAGAAAATCAGTGGTCCTTTTCTAAATTCATGTAATTAATACCTTTTGAATAATCATATTGTAAAATTTAATTTTATGTAAATTAAAATATTGGGTGTAATAAGCCAGAGATATTTTAATAAACATTAATTTAAGTGTGTGATTTTTATGTTTTGTGTTTTAAAATTTCAGATTAATATGAGGGTATAAATGATTAGGTTATGTTGTTCACACATGTTAGGTAAAGTCCAAGTTGTAGTTGAGCCCTTCACCCAGGAGGTGTGCTATATACCCCTAGCATCATGCCCATTAGGTGCAATACCTCTCTCTCTTTTCCCATTTGAATTTAATTTTTTCTCTCATGTTGGTGTGTAGTTGTTCATCTACTGGTTTCATATTAGTACTGAGTGCATTGGTTATGTTTCTTTCTTTTTTTGAAATACTTTACTAAGAAGAATGTTATCCAACTCCATCCAGGTTAATACAAAAGTTGTAAAGTCTCTATCTTTTTTATGGCTGCATAGTATTCCATAGTATACATATATTTCAGTTTATTAATCCATTCATAGGTCTATGAGCACTTGGGTTGATTCCACATCTTGGTGATTGTGAATTTAGGTGTGATAAACATTCTAGTGCAAATATCCTTATGATAAAATGATATTTTTCTTTTGGGTAGATGCCTACTAATGGGATTGTAGGACTTTTAGCTGTTTCAGGATTCTCCATACTTTGCTCTAAAGAGGCTGTATTAGTTTGTAGTCCCACCAACAGTGTAAAAGCGTTCTCTTCTCTTCACAACCATGCTGGCATGATTTGGGACTTTGTGATGCAGGCTATTCTCACTGGGGTTAAGTGATATCTCAGGGTGGTTTTGATTTGCATTTTTCTGGTGATTAGGGACAATGAGCATCTTTCATGTGTTTTGTGAATGCCTTTTAATTTTATTGTTGCAAGGATTAAATACATACCAAGTGCTTCTTGTTTGATGCAATAAGGGCACATTAGTCCAGAAAACCAGCGTGGGACTGCTGGGACTCCCTCTCAGAGCTCCTACTTCCTCTGAATTTCCAAAAAAACTTGAGGGCTTTTGAAAGTCCAAAAGTGGGGAAGGAGGGAGGACCAACATATTTCACAAATGGTGAGAAATACCTTTTTGACCAGCCTATTAGTCACTTGTCCTGGAAGTGTAAATATTTAGTCTTATACAATCCAAGGTAAGGTACTCTCTCATCTTCACTCCAAATGTAGTTTTCAGCTGGATTCCCAAATGCCTTGCAGCAACTACTCTTCCTGAGAACCTGCTCTGTCGCTGGCACTGTGTTGGAACAGGAGATGCCATGGTCAAGCTCCAGCATCCACACACTTTTCCGACATTACCATAGGACTTAGGGTCCCTTCTCTCCCTCTCTCTCCAAGAGCACATAGCTGCTGCTCTTTGTCTTTGGGCTGTTCCAGCACACAGAGTGTCCTGGAAAAGGCTGTAGGCTCATCATTTCTCTTTGTTGAAACAGTTCTTAGGCAGAATCAGGAGGCTAAGGTAGGTTACGGCCAGATAAAGATCTTCTGGGCAAGTGTGCTTCACACTAAGACAGACCTGTGGTATCTGAAATACTCTTTAATCAACTCCATTATAATCAGGATGTGGTTGGGGAGAGCCTCAGCCTCAACCCCTGGGTTTTAGGAACTACAGTAGAGAGGGAATTTCATCAACAAAGAAGCACTCAGAGCCTCATGCGGCAGTGACTCACACTCCCCCGGGAAGACACTCCCTCCAGCCCATTCCACACCTTAACCCTTCCTACCTGTAATCCCTCACTAGGCTTGGGAAATTCCTGCAGGAGATCCAGGGAGACCAGCCCCACAGGCTTCCAGAATCTAGCATTTATTCCACAGCAGCCATTAGAGGCCCAGGTCACAGGTGGTGTCAAGAACCAGGTGGGGTGAAGGAGCAGGATGTGTGTATGTGTGTGTTTGTAGGCCCTCAAAGGATGCATTGCTGGATATCAGTGCAGAGGAAGAGAGGCTGGGTGTGGGTGGAATGAGGCAGAAGCATGTAGGGCCACAGGGTCTGTATTTGGAAGGAAAGGGAAGGGGTAAGAGAATGCTTTCTTCCATCATAGAGAACTGAGGAGGTGGAAATGGTGAGGGGTACTCAGGGTTTGAAAGGAGAAAAGAAGAGAAGGAAGTTGCTACAACCCACTCATGGGGACACTCCAGAGGGAGTCCTTGTCTCACCCTTTACTGCTGACCTCAGAGATGGCTCCGCCCTTCTGGGTCTCTGTGTGCAGAAGCTGTCGGATGCGTGTCCCTCTTCTGTCTTCCATCCTGAGGCCCTTGGCCTTGAGACACAGGCTGAGCTGCAGATGTGTGAAGGCTCAGCCCAGAGACTTAGATGGTTCCTTTGTTTGGGTTTCTTTTTCATACCCACTTACAACTTTTCTTTCCACCATCAGCCATTCAAGCAGGATCCATGGGGCTGGGGGCAGATGTTTGAGAGGAGGTAGCCTGGTCATCCAGAGAGGAAGGAGATGAAACCACCTTCACTATCTTTCTTTCACTCATGTTCTCCCCTCACCTTGGATGACAGGATACTTTGTCTTCTGAAAGCTTCTGGAAGACAAACTGGGCTCTTTCTTTGTAGTACTGATGGCTTTACCTGGTGCCTTGGAACACATGTTGATAGATACAATTTGCCAGGCCCCAAATCCCTTCATTAAAAGGGGAAATGACATAGCCCTGCACGCATACCCTTCTCTGGGATCCCTTAGTGGATATAACATTTATTATTCTGGAATAGTCAGAAAAATTTGCCCAAGAAAGGACATTTCATAGGGGAATGATATTACAATGGGATGTTTTAAGGGGCATAGGAGTTTGCCAGTTGTCAAGGAGACACAAAGCAAGGGGCACCCCAGCCTTGACCCTCCTGGGACAGATAGCACCAGGAACTTGGATTGTGTTGGTCATCTGGTCACCTATAAGGACATGGACAGGTGTCTCACATCTGTGAGGGTCAGAGAGGCAGAGGTCCAGAGAGCTATATCAGCCCCAGAAGAACTTTGTCTTTCAAAGCCAGTAGTTCCCTTACAGTGAGGGGGCAGAACCCACTCAGGCAGTGATCAGAGCTCACATGGCTTGTGTCACAGTGGCTGCTGTGGGGAGTTACACAACAGACTCTCGACCAGGGTCTTCTGTCCTAGCCCAAACTTCCAAACATGGGGGCTGGGGTGGGGGGAGGCAGTCCAGGAAGAAAAAACATGAACAATGTTATAGATACATCATTATTAATTACATTCAGAGCTGTCAACTCTTTCAAGATTAAGGAAGACAGACTGAATGGGATAGATTAAAGTACCATTTTTTCAGTAAGCCCTTTTGCAAACGATGCAAGATATAACAGAGATCGGAAGGCAACAACCTAGAGATACAGAGGAGTAAACAGAACTGAAGTCACATCAAGAAGGAAGAATCACATTTTTGGTTGATCCAGATGAATTTGGGCCAAATATGAGGAGTGTGCTTCCCTGGAGGGAATCAGAAAGCAATCTGAGGCAGAAATATCAGTATTGAAGAGACTGTGCCACTAAAGCCTGCTGGCTGGGATTCTGATGCCTCTGTAGAGACAAATGTGGTTCACAGCTCATGGGAAAAAGGCAGTGTCTGAGGATCAGAAAGGGTTCCAATGGGGAGGGTGGCAGTGCCCAGAGAGCTCCATTAAGAGTCAGTGGGTCCCTATTATTCAATCTTCAGTGGACAGAGGGTCAGAGGGGCTGCATTTCCTCCATTGTCATTAAAACCAGTACTGAAGAAGGCCCGTAGAGGTCCAGTGAAGGCACATCCAGAGAAGATGAAGATGAGGGAGCCATGGTCAGTGATGTTGTAGAAGAAGACAGTGCCGGCCTCATAGTCTAGGAAAATCCCAACTCGGCACGGAGGCACCTGAAGGTGGAGGGGCGTCAAGGGGCACGTGCTAGCCTTGTATTTGTGTTTGCTCCACAACCCAATTGTCCAGAAGCCACTGTCAGAGCTGAGTAGAAAAAGCCCCTTCCTCTGTGCCAAATCGCTACAAACTCCCAGGTCCCAGGCCTCCTTTCCAGTCACATCTACCTCCCAGTAACGTTTTCCAGAGTGGAAAGATTCGGCACTCAGGACCATGGGATAATTATCAAATCTCTCTTCATTCTTAGACACCTTCTGCTGAGTGTTTCCCAGTCTCACTTGTTTCCGGTTCTCAGAAAGGATGAGCCACGGGTTGGCTGTGTTTGGATCCAGAGTGATGTGCACTGTAGAGAGGGGACCACGGTCAGGTCTCATGTGGGGGAAATCAGTCACCCCATGCCCATGGTGGGGGATTTGTGCAAATTCCAGGGAGAGGGTGAGGGGTGACCCTGAACCTCACCATGTGAGAAAGCAACCCTCAACCAGTTCAGCCTTTGCCTGGACCTCTGCGGGAACCATCTTCCCTACCTCTGGCTCTGCCCCACTTACTCCAGCCTGCCACTTCTCCTCTGAGCTGCCGTTCGTTCTCATTCTCCCGAACCCTGGGACCACTCTGCACCCTCAGTATCCCCTGCATCCCCAGCCACACAGCTCCAAGAGCTGGCCTCACCTCCATATGTCCTCAGCATCTTCTTCAGCCCTGGCACACGGCACATACTCCTCAGGTTTGGGGAAACAATATCCAGGTCCTTCAGGTTCCAGGACTCACTCCTGAGGGAGAGAGAGTTTGAGGCCCCTTTCTTCTACTCCCGCCTCCTACCTCAAATGCTAACACCAGAATCTCTGACAATTTAATTCAACTCAACTGCACAAGTACCTCTTGTGTTCAGGTCTCTGGGGATCAGGGTGAGAGGCAAAGAATGTAGGATTTAGTTGCTAGCCAGGAGCTCTTGGTTACAAGAGGCTCTGCAGCATGAGGATTCTTGTGTGTCTTCTGTAATCCCGAGGTCACTGTGCAAGTACATTCTGTTTTGTTTTATAGGCAAGGCATCTGACATAGGTGAATTACTTCTGCGAGGCAACTCAAGGAGTCTTGCCCACGCTGTGAGTCTTACCGTGGCTCTTTCTGAGAGGTTTGTAACTGGTTATGTTCCAGCTAAAGAAGAAATCCCAGCAATCTGTAGACCTAGAACTTCCCAGAGTTTCCTGTGTGTCAGGGCTTTACTGTGTAAGATGTTAAGGACCAATGACGTCAGGAAGTTTCATCAACTGAGATGTCCATGTAGTGGCCTTCAGAGACCAGAAACTATTTTACACTGTGTAGAGCCATGATTTTCAACTGCTGTGCTGTGAGAGGAGCTTAGGTGTGCTAAGAAAAAAAATTTTTTTGTCAACATAATTTAAATGTGCCAGGGAAGTTTAACTATACGTTCAAGTGTGTTGTGAAATAAAAACGATTGAAAAAGACTGACAAAGAGGGTCAGATGTCTGAGAAAAGGGAGGGGGAGGGAGAAAACTTGAGGGCATGTATTTATAACTCAGTAACATTTTTTATAGTCATCTGCTTCTTGCCGGCCCCTCTTCTAACAAAAAAATTTTTTTCCCCTTACCTTTCCAGGACAATTTTCACCTCCTGAGGAGAAAAGAGACAGAGAATAAGTTCTACAGTTTGTGGTTCACCACTGGGACTTCCACCCTGTGGGTAATGTGACACTTCCCATGGTCCCTGGAACACTACCCTTCCCTTACCTCTGGGTCAGGGCCCAAAGATGATTTTGACCAGTTTGGAGCAGAAAGGATGTGAGGATATTTAGGGAATCACCAGAGACCCAGTGTGGGTGTGATCTATAGCTAGGGTAAGATTATCAGTTTTTTAGACTCTTACCCAGAAGGACCAGATTCTTGGGGGTAGGGGAAAGTGAGGATGAGGGTGCAAGACACAAAGAACCCAGCCTGGTTGAAGTCCAAAGATGGTCACAGGGAGAGAACGGGCAAGTAGGATGACAAGAAGAACCTGCTCTATACCTCACTTGAAGGCTTGAGTTGTTTGGGGAACAATGGTTGGTTAGAGCGCTGCTCTGTGCTATAGTTAATGTCGTCTTTCCTGTATAGGAAATCAAATCACTGAGAATATTCTGTTGCAGGGTTTGGGGGCTCTTACATGGGAGCTGGCAGGCTCCAAGGCTCAGTTGGAAGTGATTTAGAAAGCTGGGTTCAATGTTGATCAGTAGAAAGCCCAATACAATCAGCTTTTTTTGCACAAAGCAGAAAGAAAGGCTTCATGACTGCATGTGGCAGAGACAGTGAAAAGGTATGGCAAGAAGAACTGTAGGATGTTACAGGAGGGACTTCTGAGACCCTTTGGTCCCTAGATTCCCAAAGTGTGGGAAATTTGTCACTGGTAGATGTGAGGTGACTTGAAGTACAACAATATTGATGATTTTTTATGTATTTATTTTAATCTTAAGTCTACATCTTATTGTTTAAGTGAACTTGCCCAAGTTATTTAGTTTTAGTCTCTAAGTTTCAGTATCTCTGCCTCTTAGTCTTCTCAGCTATGAAACACAGAGATGATAGTAGTACTCACCTGAATACCTGGCAGGTAATATGGGCTATTTCCAAATCTATAGTTAACATGAACATTCTTGTTATGAAATAAATTAGAAAAATATCAGTAACACATAAACTAAACACATGATTTCTTAGGTCCTACTGCTTTAGAAATATTTCCTTTTAAACTAAATTTATTCAGGGAGAAGAGTGAGACAGTTTAAAGAAAAAGAACGTTAAAATTGTATTGTTCACAGAAGTAGCAGAAAGCATACAGATACTTTTTTGACTAAAGTTTGGGCAACCCTTGTCATTCTGTCCATTCCATCTCTCTTGTTTCACTAGCGGAGACATTAGGTCCAGGAAAGGAAAATGACTTAACCTAGAATTATGGAGAGAATTGGTGGCAGAGCCTGTGCTTGGCTACTGTTGCTTACTTTTCAGTTCAGTGTTTTTAGATATATTATAAAATATAAAATATTATATTTATTTAAAAATCTTTTCATGTCCAGACACTCACCTAAGAGCCTTAGTGAATTTTGTCACTTAATCTTCATGAAAATCCTTTGAAATATCAATTTAACAGATTAGAAAGTGGGCGAACAGAAAGATTGTAAAATGTTCTTGAGGTCTCACACCTGGTATGCATTCGAGCAAGTACTTCGCAGGGCTGGCCATTTCTTTCAATTGCTGCATGGATCATTCCCTCCTAAATTTGTACCCTTCTATGCCTTGAATGCAAACCATTCATAAACTGAATTCCAGTTTATGTAAGACTGTTTATTCCCGGAACCAGGTTCTAAGAGTAGTTCCAGATAGCTCTGGCTTTTTTTCAGTTACTCCTTCCATCTCAGAGGGGACCTCCATCCTCCTCTCACCTGCAGCAGCTCCAGTGCTGAGCTGCGGCTCCTGTGCTCCACCTCTGAGATCAGCTTCTGCAGGGCCTGACTCTGCTGGGTCAGCTTAGCCTGTTTGTTCCCCAGGAGTCTCAGCTGTTCCCTCTCATCCTCCTCCAGCTCCTGCAGCTGTCTCTGTTCCTCTTCAACCAGGAAGTTTTTCTGCTTCACAAACTCGTCATGAATTGTGGATTTCTGTATCTGAACCTTCCTCTTTGGTGTCAAGGGAAAGAGAGAGGTAGTTTTTATTAAAATCTCCCAGGCTCTGATACATGCCCACATAAGAGAAAAACTCACATCAATTTAAAGTGGGGGGTGGAGGAATGAAGAGGCATGCAGAGAAGGGGGGATGGGTATGGGTGTGCTCCCACTTAATGGACACCTAGGGTGTATGGCACACGTTTTGGAGGTGGGTCACAATTATAAGAGGGACTTTACCTAACAAATGCAAACACTGTAACTTAATTCTTTCTACCCACCATTACCCTGAAAGAATAAAAAACAAACAAACACACAAACAAAAAACCCTCCCAGGCTTTGGGGATAGAGGAATCAGTGTATCTATTTACAGCCCATGGAGATGCACCATTTTGCCCACCTATCTGGGAATAAACATACACACACATGTGTACATGGGTGTGCACAATTTTGCTGAGGAGGTAGATGGGTGAGGCTTCTGGGGCTGAGAGGGAAATGGGATAGGTAGGGAGTATTTTGTGGCTGGCTTACAACCAGAGCTGTATGAACCTATGGCATCAGAGACTTTTTTCAACCTGTCTTCTAAAACCCAGTCACCACTTATATGTGTCCCACTGTCTTTATGTCTCAGTGAGTTACCAAGAGAATAACATCTGTTCCTATTCTCAGCAACCTCACAAACACAGGGATGATGATGGTATTGTGAACCTAAGTCCTGGGAGAGGGTGGCTTTGAGACCTTCTTTGCTCACCCTTTCCTGCTAGGAAACTGGAAGGTCACGCAATGACACTGGATGCCACCATAGCCTGACTTACCTTTCCTCAATCAAACATCTTCCTGTTCTGGGATCCATGCCCATGAGCTCCTTTCACTCCTCTCTAATGCCTGCCCCATCTCTACTAATGCAGGATGAACTTTGGATCTCCATTGTATTTTGAACCAGCAATCTGGATGTGGTCAAGCAACCAACTAGTCAGATGAGGTTTTCTATACCTCAGGCCTTGATGGTTCCCTGAAGCCTATTCCTCACAGCCACTGTTATTTCCTGAAAGACCTAGCAGTTAGGCTTCTCTCCTGGGGTACTTCCATCCCAGACAATGAGATACTGCTGCTATCACCCTCCAAGACTGGGCTCAGAGGAACGGGGAGCTTTGGGGTATAGCTCAACCCTCTCAGAAGTTTCTTCCATGATTTTTGATCTTTGTGCCTTTATGCAGAGCTCTCCATTGAGCCTCCATTCTTTTTATTCTCCCTATCTGGAGACTTAGGGGGCAGATGGTCCTTGGAAAGTGAGATATACCACTCTATCACTCCTCAGACAGAGACAGGTATGGTTAAAGGTATGAGTCCAGGGCCTTGGACCCTGCCCAGCCTTCAGGGACTCTTGCCTTCCAGTCATCTCTCTTCATCGCAACCTCCATTTCCAACTTCTCAGCTATCTCTTGTTTTTTTCTCAGTTTTTCCAATGCCATCTGGAGCTTCTCCTGCAGAAAAAGACAACAGATCATCTCCAATCAGACCAAGTAGTAGGGTAGGGTGATCCTTGCAGCATTTTCCCATAGCACATCTCCTGCTTTTAGAGAATGGGAAAGTTGTCTTTAGCCTGCAATTTTCCCCTTATATTAGACACGGAAGGAGGGATGCTCCCCCTTTCCCTAACCCAGAGGTCAACTCCAGAGGTCACTCTTTCCCGTCCCCCCCTCTGGGAAACAAAACACTCACCAGGGTCCACCTTCCTTCTTCCTGTCAGTGTCTCTGTGCTAAGGCCTCACCTGGTATTCCTGAGCAGCCTCATCAATAGGAACCATGGCGTGGTCACGGTGTTTACCAGACTGGGCACACACACAGCAAAGCAACTTCCCATCTTCCTCACAGAACAGGTGAAGCTTTTCTCTATGCACTGCACACCGTGCCCCTGGGGTGTCCTCCTTGGTGTCCAGGCTCATTTTTCTAAGGTTTTCCAGCATGTTGGCTACCTGATGATTGGGCTGGAGGTTCCTGAGCAGAAAGTGGCACTGGCACACAGGACAGACACTGCCCTCATCTTTTTCAAATTGAGAGATGCATTCCCGGCAGAAGCTGTGGCTGCATTCGATGCTCACTGGATCCACAAAGGGATCTTGGCAGATAGGGCATGTGACCTCCTCCCACATCATTTCTAGGGGCATTGCCGTGGCCATAAGGGTGACGTTCTGTTTAAGCAATGCTGTGGAGACCTTAAAGGGACCTGGTGGGAAGAGAAGAAAGAGAAAAGAGAAGAGAAGAGTAAGTCTGCATGAGAAAAACAATACAAAGAAAGACAAAGGGAGAGTGTACTGAAGGATGAAAACAAGAAACCTTAAGAACATCAACCTGAATAGTTTGATGCTCTTCTCCTTATAGTCTGGTCAGAAGGAAAAACTGAGTGCCCCAAAGAGGGAGGGAGAATTGGTAGGAACCTCAGAGATT
Organism: Nycticebus coucang; assembly: GCF_027406575.1. Lineage (NCBI taxonomy): Eukaryota > Metazoa > Chordata > Mammalia > Primates > Lorisidae > Nycticebus > Nycticebus coucang. Next base: position 64,061,343 of record NC_069793.1, on the reverse strand, counting down.
AAGCTGTTGACAATTCTACTTTCATCATGTCCTCCCTTTTCAAATCCTCAGTGTCCAGGCCTTTTCTATCCATCTTCTCCCATCTATGCCAATAGGCCTCCATATTGCTGACATAATGGAGGTTATAATGGAGCATTATAATCACGATTCCAGTGGCCTTTGACCATGCGCCTTCCATGTGCCAAAGAGATGCTACATGCTTCGCCTACATCTTCACCTATCTTTACCATAATGTACACAAGTGTGGAGAGCACTCCCTGGGCTCTGAGCTGCTCCAAACCTACTTCCTGTTTTCATTTCCTTTAGGGCACAGAGCAATCTTGAAGGAGCATAAATTTCTAGTTGAACATTCACATCCGAAACGGCCTGCCCCTCTCACTCTTGGAATAGGGGAAACTTTTGGGGATGGGAGTCTCAATCAACCATGGGAGACCTCCCCCATACTGGGCTAGGTTACAGTCCTGGTTCTCACAGAGTCACCTGCCCCCGCCTCCCAGCTCAGGTGCCAGCCTCAGGGCAGTTCGAGCTGCTGCTGAGTCACTCAGAAGTCACTTTCACACCCAAGCCCCCTTCTGGGTAGATGGGTCATCTAGGAACAACTGCAGGGCTTGGGCTGAGCTACCTGTGTAGCGGAGAAGGGGGAAATGGGGCGAACCTGTTGGAAGGGGCTCTTCACATCTGGAGTGGCGGGGGAGAGGGGTCCTAAGAAAGGCACGGGTTCACTCACCTTCTCAGCGGACTCAGCACCGCCTCCTTATTTCACTTTCATTTTCCCTTCACTGGCAAGTCTGAAAGGGAAGGGGAGGAGCGGGGGCGGGGATTGGGAGGAGCCACGGGGGAAGGGAGACTTGAAGCGGACGCAGGGTGAAAAAAGGGGAGGGGCGGAGAAGTGGGAGGGCAGGGGGCGGAGTTGCGCCGGGGGCGCTATCAGCAGCTTTGGTAGACTGGGACAGCAGGAGAGCAGGTGTGTGTGATGTCCTAGGCTCAAGCACCATCCTCTTCACGATTTCAGCATGTAGACTGTCGTATCTGCAGGTCAGAAGAGTCTGTTTTTTTTCTCATGCTGTTTTTTTTTTTTTTTTTTTGCCACTGGTCATCGCCCCACACTTACGTGCTATGTCCATGTGTGGAGGCTGCTTTTAAGAAGATCTGGATGCAGAGAAGAGTGCCAGCTTTCCAAGTGCCACCATCTGCTTCCTGTTTCCAGAAAGGAATTCTCTTTCTTGTGACTGATACTCTTGTAACATCTGGGTGTGAGAGATTTATTGCGCATGACCCCCAATGCGCAAATCACACCAGTGAATGGTAAGAAGGGAATTGACATTTACAGAGAATCATTTTTTTTTTGTCACTGAGCTAGGAATGTTCTCAGGTTATATATTATTTTTAAACCGTGGTAAAATACATATATAAAATTTACCACATCAACCATTTTTTTTTTTTTTTTTTGAGACAGAGTCTCACTTTGTTGCCCTTGTCAGAGTGTTGTGGCATCACAGCTCATAGAACCTCCAGCTCTTGGGCTTAGGCGATTCTCTTGCCTCAGCCTCCCAAGTAGCTGGGATTACAGGTGCCCGCCACAACACCTGGCTATTTTTTTATTTTTGTTGTTGTTGCAGTTTGGCCAGGGCCCGGTTTGAACCTACCACCCTTGGTATAAGGGGCCCGTGCCCTACTCACTGAGCCACAGGCACTACCCCACACCAACCATTTGTAAGTGTACAGTTCAGTGGCAAAAATTACACTCATATAGTTGTATGCCCATTGCCATTCATCTCCAGAACATCATCATCCCAGACTGAAACTCCGTACTCATTAAACAATAATTCTCCACTCTCCTCTGCCCTCCAGTCCCCAGAAACTACCATTTTATTTTCTTTCTCTGTGAATTTGACTATTTCAGGTGCCTGATATAAGTGGAATCATAAAATATTTGTCATTTTATGACTGGCTTATTTCACTTAGCACAAAGTCCTTAAGGTCCATCCATGTGTCAGAATTTTCTTCCTTTTCAAGATTAAATAATATTCCATTGTATTTATACTACATTTTGTTTATACATTCATCTGTCAGTGGACACTTGGATTGCTTCCACTTTTTGGCTATTGTGACTAATTGTGCTACATCAGGTTACATTTTCTTTGAGCCACACAACTGTTTGGTGACTTAGAGGTTATTATTCTCATATCACAGGTGGGGACACAGGGTGAAAGGAGTGAAGTAACTGGCTTGAAACAACATAGTAAGCACAGGTGCTGAAACAGTGGTTCTCAACCTTCCTAATGCCACGACCCTTTAATACAGCTCCTCATGCTGTGGTGACCCCCAACCATAAAATTATTTTTGTTGCTACTTCATAACAGTAATTTTGCTTCTGTTATGAATAGTAATGTAAATATCTGATATGCAGGATGTATTTTCATTGTTACAAAGGGGTCATGACCCACAGGTTGAGAACCGAGGTTCTACAGGGAAGCTTTAGTTCTGCTCTTAAAGCCTTTTACCCAACTGAGTTAGGCCCAGCAAGAGTATCTAGGATAATCTGCTTTGCTTAAAGTCAAATGATTAGTATTTTACTTGTATCTACAAAATACCTTCATAGCGAAATCTACATTAGTTATGAGAGAGGATAGCCAAGAAGGGTGAGGTCTAGAAGAACAGGTCTTCTTAAGGAGACCACAAAGATACACATGCAGGGTCCTTTCCATGCTGACTCAGCTCTTGGGAATTTGTAAACTTAACTTCAGAAACTTGGAAATTTCCAAGTTCTGTGAAATCCTGTAGTTCTGTAGGGGTGGGAATAGCATCTGATTCAAACTGGCCAATGAGAAGGGTACCTGTGGGGTGGAACTTTTTGACTATCAATAAAAAGGGAAAGACCAAGGCAGTCAGGGAGCCCGGCCATTTGGAATTCTTCTATGCCATAAGCTCCTGGCTGGTGAATAAAGCCCTTCCTCTTACAAATGTGGTGTTTGGGTGCTCTTTCTCACCATTGGGCCTTGTCTTCCTGCAACAGTTATATCGAATAACTGAAGGCTTCTAGCCTAGCCAAGCCAACACAACACATTGAAAGGCCATCACATTTTCTATGTAGATTGATATTTCCAATATTAGTGGTATAATTTGACTAGAAGACTTAAATACTCATTTCCTCTTTTAAAAAGTCACAAAAGTTATGAATATGAAAAATTTAAAACATGGAATTTTGAAATTATTTGTTTTCAAATCTAGAAAATCTGTGGTCCTTTTCTAAATTCATGTAATTAATACCTTTTAAATAAGCATAGTGTAAAATTAAATTTTATGAAAATTAAAACATTGGATGTTATAAACCAGAGATATTTTAATAAACATTAATTTGTGTGATTTTTATGTTTTACGTTTTAAAATTTCAGATTAATATGAGGGTATAAATGATTAGGTTATGTTGTTCACATGTTAGGTAAAGTCCAAGTTGTAGTTGAGCCCTTCAACCAGGAGGTGTGTTATATACCCCTACATTGTGCCCATTAGGTGCAATACCTCTTTCTCTTCCCCTCTTTTCCCATTTGAATTTAATTTTTTCTCTTGTGTTGGCGTGTAGTTGTTCATCTACTGGTTTCATATTAATATTGAGTGCATTGAATACGTTTCTTTCCTTTTTTGAAATACTTTACTAAAGAGAATGTTATCCAACTGCATCCAGGTTAATACAAAAGTTGTAAAGTCTCTATCTTTTTTGTGACTGCATATTATTACATGGTATACATATAGTTTATTAATCCATTCATGGGTTGATGAACACTTGGGTTGATTCCACATCTTGGTGATTGTGAATTTAGATGTGATAAACATTCTAGTGCAAATATCCTTATGATAAAATGATATTTTTCTTTTGGGTAGATGCCTACTAATGGGATTGTAGGACTTTTAGCTGTTTCAGGATTCTCCATACTTTGCTCTAAAGAGGCTGTATTAGTTTGTAGTCCCAACAACAGTGTAAAAGCGTTCTCTTCTCTTCACAACCATGCTGGCATGATTTGGGACTTCGTGATGCAGGCTATTCTCACTGGGGTTAAGTGATATCTCAGGGTGGTTTTGATTTGCATTTTTCTGGTGATTAGGGACAATGAGCATCTTTCATGTGTTTTGTGAATGCCTTTTAATTTTATTGTTGCAAGGATTAAATACATACCAAGTGCTTCTTGTTTGATGCAATAAGGGCACATTAGTCCAGAAAACCAGCGTGGGACTGCTGGGACTCCCTCTCAGAGCTCCTACTTCCTCTGAATTTCCAAAAAAACTTGAGGGCTTTTGAAAGTCCAAAAGTGGGGAAGGAGGGAGGACCAACATATTTCACAAATGGTGAGAAATACCTTTTTGACCAGCTTATTAGTCACTTGTCCTGGAAGTGTAAATATTTAGTCTTATACAATCCTTACAAGGTAAGGTACTCTCTCATCTTCACTCCAAACGTAGTTTTCAGCTGGATTCCCAAATGCCTTGCAGCAACTACTCTTCCTGAGAACCTGCTCTGTCCCTGGCACTGTGTTGGAAGAGAGGACGCCATGGTCAAGCTCCAGCATCCACACGCTTCTCAGACATTATCACAGAACTTAGGGTCCCTTCTCTCCCTCTCTCTCCAAGAGCACATAGCTGCTGTTCTTTGTCTTTGGGCTGTTCCAGCAGTCCTGGAAAAGGCTGTAGGCTCATCATTTCTCTTTGTTGAAACAGTTCTTAGGCAGAATCAGGAGGCTAATGTAGGTTACGGCCAGATAAAGATCTTCTGGGCAAGTGTGCTTCACACTAAGACAGACCTGTGGTATCTGAAATACTCTTTAATCAACTCCATTATAATCAGGATGTGGTTGGGGAGAGCCTCAGCCTCAACCCCTGGGTTTTAGGAACTACAGTAGAGAGGGAATTTCATCAACAAAGAAGCACTCAGAGCCTCATGCGGCAGTGACTCACACTCTCCTAAGACACTTCCACCAGGCCCTTCCACACCTTAACCCTTCCCAGCTGTAATCCCTCACTAGGCTTGGGAAATTCCTGCAGGAGATCCAGGGAGACCAGCCCCACAGGCTTCCAGAATCCAGCATTTATTCCACAGCAGCCATTAGAGGCCCAGGTCACAGGTGGTGTCAAGAACCAGGTGGGGCGAAGGAGCAGGATGTGTGTATGTGTGTGTTTGTAGGCCCTCAAAGGATGCATTGCTGGATATCAGTGCAGAGGAAGAGAGGCTGGGTGTGGGTGGAATGAGGCAGAAGCATGTAGGGCCACAGGGTCTGTATTTGGAAGGAAAGGGAAGGGGTAAGAGAATGCTTTCTTCCATCATAGAGAACTGAGGAGGTGGAAATGGTGAGGGGTACTTAGGGTTTGAAAGGAGAAAAGAAGAGAAGGAAGTTGCTACAACCCACTCATGGGGACACTCCAGAGGGAGTCCATGTCCCACCCTTTACTTCTAACCTCAGAGACTGGCCCGCCCTTCTGGGTCTCTGTGTGCAGAAGCTGTGCCTGTCTCTGTCCCTCTTCTCGGGCCTCAATCCTGAGACCCTTGGCCTTGTGACACAGGCTGAGCTGCAGATGAGTGATGGTCAGCCCAGGGACTTAGATGGTTCCTTTGTTTGGGTTTCTTTTTTATACCCACTTACAACTCTTCTTTCTACCATCAGCCATTCAAGCAGGATCCATGGGGCTGGGGGCAGATGTTTGAGAGGAGGTAGCCTGGTCATCCAGAGAGGAAGGAGATGAAATCACCTTCACTATCTTTCTTTCACTCATGTTCTCCCCTCACCTTGGATGACAGGATACTTTGTCTTCTGAAAGCTTCTGGAAGACAAACTGGGTTCTTTCTTCGTAGTACTGATGGCTTTACCTGGTGCCTTGGAACACATGTTGACAGATACATTTTTCTAGGCCCCAAATCCCTTCATTAAAATTGGGGACATTACATAGCCCTGCACACACACCCTTCTCTGGGATCCCTTAATGGATATAACGTTTATTATTCTCGAATAGTCAGAAAAATTTGCCCAAGAAAGGGACATTTCATAGGGGAATGATATTACAATGGGATATTTTAAGGGGCATAGGGGTTTGCTAGTTGTCAAGGAGACACAAAGCAAGGGGCACCCCAGCCTTGACCCTCCTGGGACAGAAAGCTCCAGGAACTTGGATTGTGTTGGCCATCTGGTCACCTACTAAGGACATGGACAGGTGTCTCACATCTGTGAGGGTCAGAGAGGCAGAGGTCCAGAGAGCTATACCAGCCCCAGAAGAACTTTGTCTTTCAAAGCCAGTAGTTCCCTTACAGTGAGGGGGCAGAACCCACTCAGGCAGTGATCAGAGCTCACATGGCTTGTGTCACAGTGGCTGCTGTGGGGAGTTACACAACAGACTCTCGACCAGGGTCTTCTGTCTCAGCCAAAACTTCCAAACCTGGGGGCTGGGTGGGGGGCGGCAGTCAAGGCAGAAAAAACATGAACAATGTTATAGATACATCATTATTAGTTATATTCATAGCTGTGAACTCTTTCAAGATTAAGGAAGACGGACTGAATGGGATAGATTAAAGTACCATTTTTTCAGTAAGCCCTTTTGCAAATGATGCAAGACATAACAGAGATCGGAAGGCAACAATCTAGAGATACAGAGGAGTAGACAGAACTGAAGTCACATCAAGAAGGAAGAATCATATTTTTGGTCGATCCAGATGAATTTGGGCCACATATAAGGAGTGTGCTTCCCTGGAGGGAATCAGAAAGCAATCTGGGGCAGGAATATTGGTGTTGAAGAGACCTTGCCACTAAAGCCTGCTGGCTGGCATCCTATGCCTCTGTAGAGACAAATGTGGTTCACAGCTCATGGGAAAAAGGCAGTGTCTGAGGATGAGAAAGGGTTCCAATGGGGAGGGTGGCAGTGCCCAGAGAGCTCCATCAACAGTCAGTGGGTCCCTACTATTCAATCTTTACTGGACAGACGGTCAGAGGGGCTGCGTTTCCTCCATTGTCATTAAAACCAGTACTGAAGAAGGCCCGTAGAGGTCCAGTGAAGGCACATCCAGAGAAGATGAAGATGAGGGAGCCATGGTCAGTGATGTTGTAGAAGGAGACAGTGCCGGCCTCATAGTCTAGGAAAATCCCAACTCGGCATGGAGGCACCTGAAGGTGGAGGGGCGTCAAGGGGTACGTGCTAGCCTCATATCTGTGTTTGCTCCACAACCCAATTGTCCAGAAGCCACTGTCAGAGCTGAGTAGAAAAAGCCCCTTCCTCTGTGCCGAATCGCTACAAACCCCCAGGTCCCAGGCCTCCTTTCCAGTCACATCTACCTCCCAGTAACGTTTTCCAGAGTGGAAAGATTCGGCACTCAGGACCATGGGATAATTATCAAATCTCTCTTCATTCTTAGACACCTTCTGCTGAGTGTTTCCCAGTCTCACTTGTTTCCGGTTCTCAGAAAGGATGAGCCACGGGTTGGCTGTGTTTGGATCCAGAGTGATGTGCACTGTAGAGAGGGGACCACGGTCAGGTCTCATGTGGGGGAAATCAGTCACCCCATGCCCATGGTGGGGGATTTGTGCAAATTCCAGGGAGAGGGTGAGGGGTGACCCTGAACCTCACCATGTGAGAAAGCGACCCTCAACCAGTTCAGCCTTTGCCTGGACCTCTGTGGGAACCATCTTCCCTACCTCTGGCTCTGCCCCACTTACTCCAGCCTGCCACTTCTCCTCTGAGCTGCCGTTTGTTCTCATTTTCCCGAACCCTGGGACCCACTCTGCACCCTCAGTATCCCCTGCATCCCCAGCCACACAGCTGTAAGAACTGGCCTCACCTCCATATGTCCTCAGCATCTTCTTCTGCCCTGGCACATGGCACATACTCCTCAGGTTTGGGGAGACAGTATCCAGGTCCTTCAGGTTCCAGGACTCACTCCTGAGGGAGAGAGAGTTTGAGGCCCCTTTCTTCTACTCCCGCCTCCTACCTCAAATGCTAACACCAGAATCTCTGACAATTTAATTCAACTCAACTGCACAAGTACCTCTTGTGTTCAGGTCTCTGGGGATCAGGGTGAGAGGCAAAGAATGTAGGATTTAGTTGCTAGCCAGGAGCTCTTGGTTACAAGAGGCTCTGCAGCATGAGGATTCTTGTGTGTCTACTGTAATCCCAAGGTCACTGTGCAAGTACATTCTGTTTTGTTTTATAGGCAAGGCATCTGACATAGGTGAATTACTTCTGCGAGGCAACTCAAGGAGTCTTGCCCACGCTGTGAGTCTTATCGTGGCTCTTTCTGAGAGGTTTGTAACTGGTTATGTTCCAGCTAAAGAAGAAATCCCAGCAATCTGTAGACCTAGAACTTCCTAGAATTTCCTGACAGGGCTTTACTGTGTAAGATGTTAAGGTCCAATCACGTCAGGAAGTTTCATCAACTGAGATGTCCATGTAGTGGCCTTCAGAGACCAGAAACTATTTTACACTGTGTAGAGCTGTGATTTTCAATAGTGTGCTGTGAGAGGATCTTAGGTGTGCTAAGAAAAAAAAAATGTTTTTTTTTTTTTTTAATCAACATAATTTAAATGTTGCAAGAAAGTTTAACTATAGGTTCAAGTGTGAGTGAGATAAAAAAGATTGAAAAATTGGGGCAGTGCCTGTGGCTCAAAGGAGTAAGGTGCCGGCTGCATATGCTGGAGGTGGCGGGTTCAAACCCAGCCCCAGCCAGAAACTGCAAAAAGGATTGAAAAATACTGACAAAGAAGGTAAAATTTTGAGAAAAGGGAGGGGGATGGGGAAAACTTCAGGGCATGTATTTATAGCTTTTTTATAGTCATATGCTTCTTGCCAGCCCCTCTTCTAACAAAAAAATTTTTTCCCTTACCTTTTCAGGACAATTTTCACCTCCTGAGGAGAGAAGAGACAGAGAATAAGTTCTACAGTTTGTGGTTCACCACTGAGACTTCCACCCTGTGGGTAATGTGACACTTCCCATGGTCCCTGGAACACTACCCTTCCCTTATCTCTGGGTCAGGGCCCAAAAGATGATTCTGACCAGTTTGGAGCAGAAAGGATGTGAGGATATTTAGGGAATCACCAGAGACCCAGTGTGGGTGTGATCTATACCTAAGGAAGGATTATCAGTTTCTAGACTCTTACCCAGAAAGACCAGATTCTTGGGGGTAGAGGAAGATAAAAATAGGGGTGAAAGACACAAAGAACCCAGCCTGGTTGAAGTCCAAAGATGGTCACAGGGAGAGAACGGGCAAGTAGGATGACAAGAAGAACCTGCTCTATACCTCACTTGAAGGCTTGAGTTGTTTGGGGAACAACGGTTGGTTAGAGCGCTGCTCTGTGCTATAGTTAATGTCGTCTTTCCTGTATAGGAAATCAAATCACTGAGAATATTCTGTTGCAGGGTTTGGGGGCTCTTACATGGGAGCTGGCAGGCTCCAAGTCTCAGTTGGAAGTGATTTAGAAAGCTGGGTTCAATGTTGATCAGTAGAAAGCCCAATACAATCAGCTTTTTTTGCACAAACCAGAAAGAAAGGCTTCATGACTGCATGTGGCAGAGACAGTGAAAAGGTATGGCAAGAAGAACTGTAGGATGTTACAGGAGGGACTTCTGAGACCCTTTGGTCCCTAGATTCCCAAAGTGTGGGAAATTTGTCACTGGTAGATGTGAGGTGACTTGAAGTACAACAATATTGATGATTTTTTATGTATTTATTTTAATCTTAAGTCTACATCTTATTGTTTAAGTGAACCTGCCCAAGTTATTTAGTTTTAGTCTCTAAGTTTCAGTATCTCTGCCTCTTAGTCTTCTCAGCTATGAAACACAGAGATGATAGTAGTACTCACCTGAATACCTGGCAGGTAATATGGGCTATTTCCAAATCTATAGTTAACATGAACATTCTTGTTATGAAATAAATTAGAAAAATATCAGTAATACATAAACTAAACACATGATTTCTTAGGTCCTACTGCTTTAGAAAAATTTCCTTTTAAACTAAATTTATTCAGGGAGAAGAGTGAGACAATTTAAAGAAAAGCAACATGTTAAAATCGTATAGGTAGTTCATAGAAGTAGCAGAAAGCATACAGATACTTTTTTGACTAAAGTTTGGGCAACCCTGGTCATTCTGTCCATTCCATCTCTCTTGTTTCACTAGCGGAGACATTAGGTCCAGGAAAGGAAAATGACTTAACCTAGAATTATGGAGAGAATTGGTGGCAGGACCTGGGCTTGGCTACTGTCGCTTACTTTTTAATTCAGTGTTTTTAGATATATTACATTTATTTAAAAATATTTTCTTTTCTTTTTGACGTTTTTGACTGGGGCTGGGTTTGAACCTGCGGCCTCTAGCATATGTGGCCAGTGCCCTACTCCTTTCAGCTCAGGCGCCGCCCTATTTAAAAATCTTTTTATGTCCAGACACTCATCTAAGGGGTGAACTTTGTCACTTAATCTTCATGAAAATCCTTTGAAATATCAATTTAACAGATGAGAAAGTGGGCGAACAGAAAGATTGTGAAACGGTCTTGACGGCTCACACCTGGTATGCATTTGAGCAAGGACTTCCTAGGGCTGGCCATTTCTCTCAATTGCTGAATGGACTATTCCCTCCTAAATCTGTACCCTTCTATGCCTTGAATGCAAACCATTCATAGGTCTGAATTCCAGTTTATGTAAGACTGTTTATTCCAGGAACCAGGTTCTAAGGGTAGTTCCAGATAGCTCTGGCTTTTTTTCAGTTACTCTGTGCATCTCAGAGGGGACCTCCATCCTCCTCTCACCTGCAGCAGCTCCAGTGCTGAGCTGCGGCTCCTGTGCTCCACCTCTGAGATCAGCTTCTGCAGGGCCTGACTCTGCTGGGTCAGCTTAGCCTGTTTGTTCCCCAGGAGTCTCAGCTGTTCCCTCTCATCCTTCTCCAGCTCCTGCAGCTGTCTCTGTTCCTCTTCAACCAGGAAGTTTTTCTGCTTCACAAACTCGTCATGAATTGTGGATTTCTGTATCTGAACCTTCCTCTTTGGTGTCAAGGGAAAGAGAGAGGTAGTTTTTATTAAAATCTCCCAGGCTCTGATACATGCCCACATAAGAGAAAAACTCACATTAATTTAAAGTGGGGGGTGGAGGAATGAAGAGGCATGCAGAGAAGGGGGGATGGGTATGGGTGTGCTCCCACTTAATGGACACGATGTTAGGGGTATGGCACACGTTTTGGAGGTGGGTCACAATTGTAAGAGGGACTTTACCTAACAAATGCAAACACTGTAACCTAATTCTTTCTGCCCACCATTACCCTGAAACAATAAAAAACAAACAAACACACAAACAAAAAACCCTCCCAGGCTTTGGGGATAGAGGAATCAGTATATCTATTTACAGCCTGTGGAGATGCACCATTTTGCCCACCTGTCTGGGAATAAACACACACACACATGTGTACATGGGTGTGCACAATTTTGCTGAGGAGGGAGATGGGTGAGGCTTCCGGGGCTGAGAGGGAAATGGGATTGGTAGGGAGTACATTGTGGCTGGCTTACAACCACAGCTGTATGAACCTATGGCATCAGAGACTTTTTTCAACCTGTCTTCTAAAACCCAGTCACCACTTATGTGTCCCACTGTCTTTATGTCTCAGTGAGTTACCAAGAGAATAACACCTGTTCCTATTCTCAGCAACCTCACAAACACAGGGATGGTAATAGTATTGTGAACCTAAGTCCTGGGAGAGGGTGGCTTTGAGACCTTCTTTGCTCACCCTTTCCTGCTAGGAAACTGGAAGGTCACGCAATGACACTGGATGCCACCATAGCCTGGACTTACCTTTCCTCAATCCCACATCTTCCTGTTCTGGGATCCATGCCCATGAGCTCCTTTCACTCCTCTCTAATGCCTGCCCCATCTCTACTAATGCAGGATGAACTTTGGATCTCCATTGTATTTTGAACCAGCAATCTGGATGTGGTCAAGCAACCAACTAGTCAGATGAGGTTTTCTATACCTCAGGCCTTGATGGTTCCCTGAAGCCTATTCCTCACAGCCACTGTTATTTCCTGAAAGACCTAGCAGTTAGGCTTCTCTCCTGGGGTACTTCCATCCCAGACAATGAGATACTGCTGCTATCACCCTCCAAGATTGGGCTCAGAGGAACAGGGACCTTTGGGGTATAGCTCAACCCTCTCACAACCTTCTTCTGTGATTCTTGATCTCTGTGCCTTTATGGAGAGCTCTCCGCTGAGCCTCCATTCTTTATATTCTCCCTATCTGGAGACTTAGAGGGCAGATGGTCCTCAGAAAGTGAGATATACCACTCTATCACTCCTCATACAGGGACAGGTATGGTTAAAGGTATGAGTCCAGGGCCCTGGACCCTGCCCAGCCTTCAGGGACTCTTGCCTTCCAGTCATCTCTCTTCATCGCAACCTCCATTTCCAACTTCTCAGCTATCTCTTGTTTTTTTCTCAGTTTTTCCAATGCCACCTGGAGCTTCTCCTGCAGAGAAAGATAACAGATCAGTCTCCAATCAGACCAAGTAGTAGGGTAGGGTGATCCTTGCAGCATTTTCCCATAGCACATCTCTTGCTTTTAGAGAATGGGAAAGTTGTCTTTAGCCTGCAATTTTCCCCTTATATTAGACACGGAAGGAGGGATGCTCCCCCTTTCCCTAACCCCTCAACTCCAGAGGTCACTCTTTCCCGTCCCCACCTCTGAGGGAACAAATCACTCACCAGGGTCCACCTTCCTTCTTCCTGTCAGTGTCTCTGTGCTAAGGCCTCACCTGGTATTCCTGAGCAGCCTCATCAATAGGAACCATGGCGTGGTCACGGTGTTTACGAGATTGGGCACACACACAGCAAAGCAACTTCCCATCTTCCTCACAGAACAGGTGAAGCTTTTCTCTATGCACTGCACACCGTGCCCCTGGGGTGTCCTCCTTAGTGTCCTGGCTCATTTTTCTAAGGTTTTCCAGCATGTTGGCTACCTGATGATTGGGCCGGAGGTTCCTGAGCAGAAAGTGGCACCGGCACACAGGACAGACACTGCCCCCACCTTTTCCAAATTGAGAGATGCATTCCCGGCAGAAGCTGTGGCCGCATTCGATGCTCACAGGACCCACAAAGGGATCTAGGCAGATGGGGCATGTGACCTCATCCCACATCATTGCTAGGGGCATTGCTGTGGCCATAAGGGTGATGTTCTCGTTAAGCAATGCTGTGAAGACCTCAAGGGGACCTTGTGGGGAGAGAAAAAAGAGAAAAGAGAAGACAAGAGTAAGTCTGCATGAGAAAAACAATACAAAGAAAAACAAAGGGAGAGGGTACTGAAGGATGAAAACAAGAAAACATAAGAGCATCAGCCTGAATAACAAGAACGTCTCCATAGTCTGCTCCATCGATCCAGTCAGAAGGAAAAACTGAGTGCCCCAAAGAGGGTGGGAGAATTGGTAGGAACCTCAGAGATTAAACTGTTGACAATTCTACTTTCATCATGTCCTCCCTTTTCAAATCCTCAGTGTCCAGGCCTTTTCCATCCATCTTCTCCCATCTATGCCAATAGGCCTCCATGTTGCTGATGTAATGGAGGTTATAATAGAGCATTATAATCACGATTCCAGTAGCCTTTGACCATGCACCTTCCATGTGCCAAAGAGATGCTACATGCTTCGCCTACATCTTCACCTATCTTTACCACAATGTACACAAGTGTGGAGAGCACTCCCTGGGCTCTGAGCTGCTCCAAGCCTACTTCCTGTTTTCATTTCCTTTAGGGCACAGAGTAATCTTGAAGGAACATAAATTTCTAGTTGAACATCCACATCCGAAACGGCCTGCCCCTCTCACTCTTGGGAGGGGAAACTTTTGGGGATGGGAGTCTCAATCAACCATGGGAGACCTCCCCATACTGGGCTAGATTACAGTCCTGCTTCTCACAGAGTCACCTGCCCCCTCCTCCTAGATCAGGTGCCAGCCTCAGGATAGCTCGAGCCCTTGCTGGATGACTAGGATGTCACTTACACAGTCCAGCCCCCTCCCAGGTAGATGGGTCATCTGGAAACAAGTGCAGAGCTTGGACTGAGCTAGCAGTGGAGAGGAGAAGGGGCAAACGGGGCGGGCAAATGGGGCAGGGATATGCGGCGGACCTGTTGGAAGGATTCTTCATATCTGGGGCGGCGGAGGAAGAGGGGTCTAGGAAAGGCACGGGTTTACTTACTTTTTCAGCGGACTCAGCTCCGGCTCCTTATTTCACTTTCATTTTCCTCTCACAGGTGGGTCTGAAAGGAAAGGGGAGGAGCGGGGGCAGGGATTGGGAGGAGCCACAGGGGAAGGGAGACTTGAAGAGGACACGGGGTGAAAAAAGGGGAGGGGCGGAGAAGTGGGCGGGCAGGGAGCGGAGTTGGTAGGGGGCGGGGTCAGAGGCTTTGGAAGACTGGGACAGCAGGAGAGCAGCTTAGCTGTGTGGGTTGTCCTAGGCTCAAGCGCTGCCCTCTTCATGATCTCAGCATGTAGACTTTTGTATCTGCAGGTCAGAAGAGTCAATGCTGCTTTTTTTGGCGCTGGTCATCGCTCCACGCTTAACGTGCTATGTCCATGTGTGGAGGCTGCTTTTAAGAAGATTTGGATGCAGAGAAGGGTGCCAGCTCTCCCTTCTAGTGCCACCATCTGCTTCCTGCTTCCAGAAAGGAATTCTCTTTCCTGTGACTGATACTTTTGTAACATCTGGGTGTGAGAGATTTATTGCGCATGACCCCAATGCGCAAATCACACCAGTGAGTGGTAAGAAGGAAATTGACATTTACAGAGAATCAATTTTGTTGTCACTGAGCTAGGAATGTTCTCAGGTTATATTATTATTTTTAAACAGTGGTAAAATACATACATAAAATTTACCACATCAACCATTTGTAAGTGTACAGTTCAGTGGCAAAAATTACACTCATATAGTTGTATGCCCATTGCCATTCATCTCCAGAACATCATCATCCCAGACTGAAACTCCGTACTCATTAAACAATAATTCTCCACTCTCCTCTGCCCTCCAGTCCCCAGAAACCACCATTTTATTTTCTTTCTCTGTGAATTTGACTATTTTAGTTGCCTGATATAAGTGGAATCATAACATATTTGTTATTTTATGATTGGCTTATTTCTCTTAGCACAAAGTCCTTAACGTCCATCCATGTGTCAGAATTTTCCTCCTTTTCAAGATTAAATAATATTCCATTGTATGTATACCACATTTTGTTTATCCATTCATCTGTCTATGGACACTTGGGTTGCTTCCACCTTTTGGCTATTGTGATTAATGCTGCTATGTCAGGTTACATTCAGTCAATATCTAATGTCCATATTGTGCTATTGTACTCAGATTTGATTCCAGGCACTTCAACAGACCTCAAAAGCAGAATGGATTCAGAGTAAAAAAATAAAAATATCGAAGAAGAGAACTATATCTGATCTCAGAAAATGAGTCTGCTTCACATCACTGAAGACTCTGTTGTTACATTGACTAAACCGTCGTTGGGAGGGGTAGAAAAGAATATGGGTCTCACTGCTGACTCTGCTATTTACTAGTTAGGTTTCCATTTCTCTAAGCTTCAGTTTACTCATCTATAATAACCTATAGATTTCTAACTTAAATTTCAATGTATGCAAATAGGATGTGTGCAGCTCAGGAAGACAGAGATTGGTTTCCAGTTTGGAAGAACTACTTGAAGGATCTTAGAAATTGCTAATGGTCTCAAGCAGACGGAACTTTGAAACATCCTGTTCTCTAATTTCCATGACACACTGGGACTTGCAGTGGACAAGAGGAGTGAGAACATCAGTAGCGTGTAGTTTGTCACCTCTGAATTGTCTTCTTCTCCATGCTGGAAAGAGAGAGAGAAGAAATAGACGAAGTTGGTGCATTAAAATCTCTGACCTTCTGCAAAATATTAATACCAAGCCATTGTTCAAAACTTCTTAAGGCTATAGAAAACAAGGAAAGATTGAGAAACTAAGGGGAAATACTCACTAAATTCAATGCAGTACCCTGGATTAGATCCTGAAACAGTTAAAAATACATAAAATCTGGGCTTTAATTAATAGTAATGTACCAATATCAATCTCTTGGTTTTGTTAATGTATTATGGTTATGTAAGATGTTAACATTAAAGGAAATAAAAAAAATTACCCAGGCATGGTGATTCACCTGTAGCCCTAGCTACTTGGAAGTCTGAGGAGAAAGGATAACTTGAACATAGGAGTTTGAGACCGTGAGTTCTAACCAGGCCACTGTATTAAGCTTGGGTGAAAAATATAAGACCTTCTCTCTCTTAGAAACAAAACAAAACAAAACAAAATAAACAAAACAAACAAAAGAGAGATCAGTGGGTGTGTATATGCGCACACACACACACACACAGAGAAACTCTTTATATTATACTTGTAACTTTTCTGTAAAACTATTCCAAAATAGAAAAACTTTAGTAATAAAAAAACCCCTGTCCATGAGTGGTTTACAGGAGGAGAAAGTTACTGTAACATGCCAATGTAGGGGGGTCCAGATAGGTTACCAAAATGAGTTTAAAATTTTTTTGTTGGAAAGGAAAGGGAGCATGTGTGGCATTTGCAAGCCCTTCTAAGTGCCTTCATATATTCTAAAAATGATCCGATGAAATAACCATTGTTCCCAGTTTACAAATAATGCAGGAGATGCTCAAGGAGGTAAAGTAATTTGCTCATTATCACACACTAAGTGACAGACCCAGAAATAGGTCATAGATTTTCATCATGTTTAAGGGATGATCTCCAGGGGTATAACTGGAAGAGAGAGAAAGATTGCTTTATCAGTGGAGCTTTATTTTCAGCCACCTTCATTCTCTAGGCACAGGCATAAAGTTAGAGAAACTCTTTTCTCCTCTTTGGCATGCTCCCATGTCTAAAGCTTTCATGCGCACCTCTTTGGTTACACTGCCTATATTGCTTTGGCTGAATTTGGAAATAGCCTATGTTCATTTTTTCTGAAGTGGAAATTCCTCATGGCCTCTGTTGTCCCAGAAGGGCAGAATGTATCCCAGTTCCTAGACATCCTCTTTTCTCACCACCTGTCTCCATCTGTCACTAGGAGATTCATAGCCTGGCTCTTTAGAAAGAGCAGGTGCTCAGTACCAGGCGTCTTAGAATTCTCCTGGTGTCCCATAAGAAAAAGCATCAGGATGCACTGCCTGATGCTTCCTTCCAAGTCCCAGAGCTGCCTCCTGCCCAGAACTCAGGGGGGTTCAGAAAGTTCAACTATGGAAATGTCTAGGATTTGTGCCTGGATCCCAGCAGACCTGTTATTTCCCTGCTTTCACCAAGAGGATTATAAATTATCAGTTCTTTTGGACACAGAAGAAATGATTTTCACAAACAGAGGGACAGAAGAGAGGACATGCAAGCTCTGGAGCTGTGGTGATTGGAGGGAGTAGGATGTCAAAGCTGGGCTTTGGCTGGAGGCCTGACAGCACTGGATGGGATTTGTTTAAGGGAGGAAACTTCCCTTCAGGTCTTTCCATTCCAGGTATGAATGACCTTAAGGCCTTTGTCAGTCCTCTCTCTTATAATGTAATGAGCTTGAGTGGGCATCTGTGATGGGCTCTAATCACATCCTTGCCTTTTTCAAGTTTGATTATTCTTTGATGATCTGGCCAAGGAACATGGTCACCTTGTGATGAAAAGAAACACTGTTCCTCTTCAGTCCTTAACCAATTGGTCAAATCTGGAGAAAACAATTTGTTGATGGTTCTCCAGGCTCATCCACAGTGGCTGCTTCTAACACAGGCTGAATCTGATAGATGTTCAGCATCCTATTGTGGGGTTTCTGCTTGTAAGACAAAGATAGGCCTAGTGGACTCTGGATCAGTGTGGGGTCTTGGTGCTTGACTAAACCTTCCCTTTGATGACATATTCTGACTAGTTTGAGCACAGGCAGAGGGGACAGAGTCACTCTCCATCTCATTCTAGGCTGATTTGGGCTGAGAAGGCTGGCCGGCAGTTCCGTTACAGACCATGACTATGGTTACTACTATGATGGGCTTATGATTTCCTCATGAACTAATTTAACCTCACTACCACTCAGTGACAGGGATTCTCTTGTAATTTTCCTTTAATATGTAAGAACATTTAGGACATAGAGGGATTATGGTTTTATAGCTTGTAAGTAGTAAAGCCCGGGTTTAAACCCGGACAGTCTGGATCTTGAGCATAGACTTGTAACCCTGGGCTTGCTACCTAGGATGTATGCAAGAAGCCAGACCTTCTCAACCTCTGAGATACATGCTTATAACGGGAAAACACATTATTTATGCCATTGTAGGCAATTAAGGAAGTTAAAGATGTTATATTTGCAGATAGGTCAACAGTTAGCAGATAGCTTCACAGATTTGTCTGTGTTGATCCTGCAGGGAAGATCACAGAAGGCCAGGTTACAAGATATTCTCAGATGCCAATGATTTATAAACAATATCTCTGCACTAAGTTGTCTATCCACCTACCTATCATTTAAAATTCAATATCTTCAATACTAGAGATACTCTTGACCCATTGCAGTCCCTGGCTTCACCACTTAAATTTAATCAAGGATTCTGGTTACCATCTTTCAAAATGAGGCAACACTTGTATGGTTAGATTTGAAGAGAATCTTCTGTTTAAAAATATTTACAGAGATAAGTAAAGGATAGAAAAAGGCTTCTAGGATTATATTTAGTTATTAATAATGCTTTTGTTCTGTATGTATCCCAAATCACGAGCAAACTAAAAGATTTTGAGAAAGTCTAATTTTATTTTTTTCATCAGATCTTCAAGTTCATCAATAGTTTTCAGGGTGTAAGTCTTTTGTTAATACTGAGCAGTAGCTTCTGAGTGCCTCTCAGTCTGTAAGTGGTATGGGGAGGAAGGAGGTCCCATCCCCACACATCGTCCATTCAACCTTATGGTGTAATAAAAGATCCAAACAGCTAGAAAGCAATAGGGATGGAGGGGATCTGAGTCATTCTGAGGGAGCTAGGAAACCTGCAGACAATTTGTGACTTCTCAGTTACAGGTGTTTGGCTTAGACATGTTTATGCAAAGCTTATTTCTGAACAGAACAGTATTAGACCAAATTTTTGCTAAAGCGCAGACAGGATCATGGGCTTGGGAAAAACTTAAGTTCCCTACTCCTGACAGACTTTGCTAGGCTAGGAATGCAGTGTAGGGGCTTGTTTTCTTGAAATTTCTCTCTTGGTCCCTGGGACTAATATATCTCCAGAACTCAGCTGGTAAAACCAGAAGCTTAACACTTCATATTCCCTGGAGTGCTGGAGACCGATGCCTTGTTGCCATGGAACCTTGGTGAATGATGGTCTCCAACCTTCTGTAGCTGAGCCATCTCCTTTCAGTGACTCATACATTGATTTTAGAGGATAGACTCCCCTGATTAGAGAAACAAACAGTCTTTTCACTATTCATTGTCTTCCAGAACCTGGATGAGTAAGATGGTAGAAGGGCAGAGATTGTAGTTTAATTTTATTCCACCTCCTCAACAGGGTCTGCTCTGCATTTATTCCTTCTTTGTCAACTTTTGTCATCTGTCTCCATCTCTCTATTGCCATGTTTATTTTATTTTTTTCCACATATAGTTATATTGTTTCTTCATTGCTTTTTCAGGAAATTGCTACTTTGAGGAAAATTTTTTTCTTCCTAAGCTGTGAGTCTATAATTAAACTCACACAGTATCTAACACAGTGATGGTCAGAAAGCACATGGGCCCCTTTGGTCTTAGGGCTTTTCCATGGGGACCTGGCGGGATTGATGCTTGTGAGCAGTCAGGAAGAAGGCAGGTGTGGTATATGAGGAGATCCCATGAATCTGTAATTCTATTTAATACTAAAGATGGATATTTCTTCATCTCCAGAACTCAGCTGGTAAAGCCAGAAGCTTAACACTTCATATTGAAAATATTATTATCTTTTCAATAATAATCATCACAACAGAAAGAAGCAGCACAACACATTACTTATCTCAAGAGAAAAATATTAAAAAGTATTTTAGGGATGACAATGAATCCCCAACAATAAAAAAAAATTTTTTTTAGGGATGAAAATGCTGAGGAAGAGACAGATGCATGAGCTTTGAAGTTGAGTGACATGCACTTGAACTAGTCCCTTCTGCTTACTGTTCATGTGGTCTTTGGCAGGTTTGTTCACCTCTGAGACTTTATTTCATCTGTAGAAAGGAATAATGCTGCATTATAGGCTTTGGGAGAAGGGAGACTTGAAGAGCTACTGGCTGTAAAGTCCCAGGTTGTGTCTGGTTATTGTTACATTTTAATCAATGCCTCTGATGTGCTGAAGGGTTTGTAGCTGTTTCCATGTTCATGAGAACTCTGTGAGGTCAGAATTATTGTCCTTTTTAAAAAAAATGACAAGGACACAACTTTTTTGGAACTTCTTTGCCACCCACACATTGTTAGAGCAGGAGGCACAGGATGCAGCCTCCCTTGAATCAGAACTGCAGAATTCTTGGATCTTGGGTACAGTTGGGATGTAGAAGATAACTTTGGCCCTACCTCCAGAGGATGGGCCACAGCCTGTGAGGAAAGGTTGGAAAAACAGGAAGTGATGGGAAGCAGGGATGCCTGGTTGGATTGTTCTGAAGGCTGCACCTCTTAGTGGGTGATCTTATTCCTATCTTTAACCTCTTCTTTAGAAGGAAATGGGCTTGGAAAGAGGGAACTAAAAGCCTTACCTTTAACTTATCCTATGGGCAAAGGATCTGATGACATCTGAAGTGTCAAGAGTTAGAATTGATTTTTCCTTATGTGAAGGAAGTAAGCAACTGGGATTTTTCTTAGGGCAACTTGGATTTAATTCCTGACTCTATCACCTAGCTGCATGACCTTGGGAAAGTTACTTAGCCTTAGCTGTCTGAACCACAATTTTCTCATCAGAAAATGAAAAAAATATACCACAGGGCTAGAGAATTAAGTATAATAATATGTATAAAGTGCATATATAAAAGACAGACATGTTATTTCCTGATTCTTACTATTATTAGTATCAGAAAGCAAGAAACATGCAAAAAGGAAAAAATAAAAAAGGACAGTCCAGGGTGGCTTTAACTCACTAGAGAGTTATGTGTGGATCTCTAGGAACCACAAAGAAAGGGGGCATCTGAGTTGGCATGTGCCTGAGAAGACAGATCTCTGGTTCTTCAGCTGGGATTGTGGAGATGTGATTTTCACTTTGGCCTGCTGTGGACAAAAGGTTGGTGCAACAAATTTTTGGAAATTTGGTATCGTCCAAGAGCTTATTTTTCTTGGTTTTCACTATAAAGGAGAATGCCTTTAAAGAGTCTACTATGAATACGACAGTACGCTTGGGCACTATGCCAGGTACTAGGTTTACAATGATAAGGAAGACCAAACATTTTCTGATTCAAGCACAGATGTTTCGTCCTTGAACTGGGTAGACTCCTGTGACCTCCTCTGTGGGTGTGTCTGCACACTCAGCACTCTCTGCCACCTTAGTTGGTGTCTGATATTCATTTTCTTACCAGTGTGGGGAGTCAGCAACTCAGTTTTTGGCTCATGGTCAGGGCCATTTTCTGCGACAGCACAGACTGAGAGCCACAATTCCAGGAGGGTCCATTACACAGACTAGAATGTGTATGGTGCCCCCTGCAGTTGCACAGTGTGGCCTTGGCCTTCACAGTTGCTCAGGCCTGTGTATAATAGACATGGTATGACTTGCTGTTGATGAAGGCATGTACAGAGCAATATGGGACTCATCCTGGAGAGACTGTTGAGAGGATTCAGATAGGTGAAATGACTCCCTTTACGAACTTTCCTCAGCCAGTTTTCTCTTACAGAACAGGGATAAAAGAAGGAAACATGAAAATTTGATATTATCAAAGGGCTTATTTTTCTTGATTTTCACTATAATGGAGCATGCCTTTAAAGAGTCTTAAATATTCACTGAATACACAAGTGCAGTAAACTAACATTATGAAGAATACACAGTGTTTTACGTATGGTGTGAGACATCTGACTATAGGATTTAGCTGGCTCATGCATGAAGATATTAAAAACAGACTTAGGAAATCGAAGCCTGTCAAGGTTACATAAGTT
This sequence comes from Nycticebus coucang, assembly GCF_027406575.1. Taxonomy (NCBI): domain Eukaryota; kingdom Metazoa; phylum Chordata; class Mammalia; order Primates; family Lorisidae; genus Nycticebus; species Nycticebus coucang. Next base: position 64,039,235 of record NC_069793.1, on the reverse strand, counting down.
TCATAAAAATTACAGTTAGAAAATGATCCAGTCACTTAAAAACATAAAAATGCACAGTGGCTTATTCAGATGAGCCAAAGTACTAATACAAAACATTATGAAAAATGCAGGCACCCCAACAGAAAATTCAGCAAAAGACTTAAACAGAATTTCATACAAGGAGATATTCAAATAGCCAGAAAACTTATAAAGTTCTCGCTTTCTTAGAAATCAAAGAAATATGCGTTTAAACCACCAGGCAATACTGCCACACATGTCCAGAATAACTGTAATTAAAAGGACCAACAAAACAAAGCATTGCTGAAGATGTGGAACAATTGAATTCTACAGTGTTGGTGTGGTGTAAGTTGATACAATCACTTTTGAAAGCTGTTTGAAACAATCTACCAAATCTGACTAAATGCATTGCCTATGATAATATGATTCCATGTCTAGGTATACACCCAACAGAAATTCATACATGTATTCACAAAAGAAATGTATTAGAACATTTATGGCAGCACTATTTATAATAGCTCCACAATCGAAATTATCCAAATGTTTCTCAACAATAGACAGGATATTATGTGAAGTTCAAAAATAGGAAAATTTATCTGTGGTGTTAGACATCAGGATGTGGATGACCAAACCTACTGAGAGGGAGTGTCTGGAAGAGACACAGAGGCTTCTGAGGGTGCTGACAATATTCTGTTTTTTGATCTGGGTGTGGTTTTCACTTTGTGAAACTTCATCAAGATTTACATTTGTGATATGTACGCTTTTCTATGTGTATATTTCAACAAAAATATTTTTTAAATGATCAAATATGGTAAATTTTGTGAGTAGAAAAATGTCCTAAGAGTTTATATTGAGAGAGAGGTGACTGAAAAGACTAGGGGCATAGGATCGACAAGGTCTTTTCTCCTCTCAATTTAGTATGAAGCTCTTGCTTATACCTGATCCTGCAGTCATCAAGGAACCACTGGTGATCATGAAACACAGCTGTAATATAGTAGAAGCCATCTTCCTATAGAAATTTGATCACCATTTTTCTCTCTACACACATACTAATTTAAATGTTCATACTTGTCTTTTCATAAATATTGTGTTACAATTCTAATGGAAATTTGGAATATGATTAGAATTAAACTATGATTAGAATACAGAAAGACAGAAGAAAGTGGGACAGTTAGGCTGTTATAACATTCAGAGAAATGATGATTCAGCTAGGTTAGTTTTACTGGGATCTGAAAGGTGGGGAGAGTTTAAAGAGAGAGGATTTGAAGAATATGTTAAAAAGTGAAAAGATACACAATGTGCTTTATTTTCCCCCTAGATATTTCAAGGATAACAGAACAGGAAGGGAGGCACTAACTAACGAGTACTGGATGGTAAGATTTTGGGAAAGAGCAGAGGAATTAGTTTGTGGTTTGGCAGTATAGTGAATGTATAATGCAAACCTGTGTGAGGTGTTTGGTAGACAAATGGAGGAGTCTTGTTCTGATGAGAGAAGTTAAGGCAGAGAAGCTGTAGCTAAACGTGCTAAGTGAGGTTGTGAAATCAGATGAGCTCACACTACACTCTGTTCCCTGGGGTTCTGGAAGCTCATGCTGCTCTGACTCTTCAGGTGATGCCTGTCAGTCAGCCTCTGCCTTCTGCCCTGTCCCCAGCTGGGGACAATGTCAAGTACTTAGCCCTATCTTATCAGTTTTTATAGTAAGGTGGCTGAAGAAGAGATATTTAAGAGGAAAGTTTCTTCTAAGTTAGTCCACAACCATAGGACTGTTTTGAAGGTACGGTCAGAATAGGCAAGTTTAAGCAGCTAGTGAAGTGGAGGTTGGAAGGAGATTAATAAAATGGAAATCTGGTAAACTGTCATCTTGTTTATCAAACTTAGACTTGAATTCTAGAATATTTCCTTTAAGCCAGTTCATCTTTACAAGAGAGAGCTTTGTCACCATTGAGTACGACTTATTTTGGGCCCCAAAGGCATTTCTAGAAAAGAAGCACGGAAAATCTTTCATGACAGCACCTGACGAATTAGCAACCAGCCTTCCAGAAGGACAGTTTCGAAAACACATCATCTGTTTGAATGTACTCTTTATACCGTTTGTTAACAGATCTGTTAGACTGTAAGACTTACTTCTAAGAATAAACAGAAATGGAGTCCAAACTTCCTATTCCTAATATTTTAAATTTCTACGAAAATCATTCTCCTTTCTTTAGTATTTAATCTGATAAGACACTTTTCTAAGTTTAACTTAAGTGATAAAAATAGGTTGTTTAGGGCAAAGGGAAGATGGTTGTTGAGTGGCTAAAGAAATAGCTGTAAACAATAAGCAGAGATCAACTCGGGAATTTATTCAGTACCAGAGAAAGTCAAACTAGCCAGAAAATGGAGGGGAATGGAGCTCCTCAGAGGAATGGGGTTTGTTTTATGGCCTTAGAAAGTACTATGAGGCAGCTCTTTCTTCCCGGTTGACACTCAGAAGGGAATTTGCAAGAAATGATCAAATGAATAAATGTCTCTTACTCCTAGGGTGGACAGCTGCTTCCTGGAATCACTATGTTCTCCTGCAACACCAGCACCTCTGGTCACTCTACCTTCCTGCTCACTGGATTCCCAGGCTTGGAAGCCTCTCATCATTGGGTTTCCATCTCCATCAATCTCATCTGTGTGGTTTCCATCCTGGGTAACAGTATCATCCTCTTCCTGATCCGCACAGATCCAGCCTTACACGAGCCCATGTACATCTTCCTGTCCATGTTGGCAGCCTCTGATCTGGGTCTCTGTGCCTCCACCTTCCCCACTATGGTGCAGCTCTTCTGGCTTGGAGCTCGTGAAGTGCCCTTTGATCTCTGTGCAGCACAGATGTTCTTCATTCATGCTTTCACCTATGTGGAATCGGGTGTACTGCTGGCCATGGCCTTCGACCGCTTTATTGCCATTTGGGACCCTCTGCACTATGCCACAATCCTTACCCACTCAGCAATGACCAAAGTGGGAACTGCCATTCTAGTAAGGGCTATCCTGCTCAACCTCCCAGGACCCATCCTCCTGTGGCGTCTGCTCTTTCCCCAGATCAGTGTGCTCTCTCACTGCTACTGCCTGCACTGTGACCTTGTGGGGTTGGCCTGCTCAGACACACAGATCAACAGCTTGGTTGGCCTGGTCTCCATCCTCCTCTCACTGTGCCTTGACTCCTCCCTCATCATGCTCTCCTATGCCCTGATCCTGCGGACTGTGCTGGGTATTGTGTCACCTGGGGAACGGCTCAAGGCACTCAACACATGTGTCTCCCACGTCTGCATTGTTCTCATCTTTTATTTGCCCAAACTGGGGCTGTCTGTGTTGCACCGAGTAGAGAAGCACAGCTACCCTGCTCTGGCAGTGCTCATGGCCAACCTGCATTTCCTGGTCCCACCCTTCATGAACCCCATTGTGTACTGTTTGAAGTCTAGGCAGATCCGTCAGGGGATCCTGAAGCGCTTCCAGGAAAAGAGGGTTGATGTTTCCTAGAATAGCAGAAGGCCTTAGTGGCACATGACCCTAGTGGATCACCGTGGGCCCTGGGGTTGGGGAAGAGGAGTGGTAGAGAGTTAATTTGAGGTTTCTGAACAATTCATCTCTTACTATAGTTTTTAGAGATGGAGAGCTTTGTAAAGCCTATCAAAATATCACCTTGATAATCATCTCATTGCTCTATTTTATTGAGTCGAACTATCTCAAACTTATGTATACTGGGATATCTCCTTAATGAGGGAACTTAACCACACTGAGAGTATTTGTGTGCATATCTATTTGTATAGGTATCTCTTTCCTTTTTTCCACTGAATTTTTCTCTCCCATCTGATTTATAAGCCTAAGGCTGAGTTGTAGTAAACTATACTAACCTTAATACTGGCCACCTTATCCCAAATTTAATATTGACCATCTTGTATACCAACAAGAAGAAAAGGAAGGTGGTGGTGGTGAAACACATGACAACACTTTGCATGCCAATATTTGCAGTTATTTGGCAAACTACCTAGGGAGTGGTAGTTTCCTTTTGGTCTCTTCAGGTGTTTCTCTGTTTTGAGCTTGAGAGAAGTCTGGCATTGCCAAGCCTAGGGAAGCTGCTCACTTCTGTACTTTAATTCCAGATACCAAGGTATATCCTTGGATAATTGAACAATGTTCTGAGTTTGTGATACTGTCAAGCTGAGTGGGACCCTTGGTGACTTGGGAAGGAGCGACTGACACACCTTGTACATTTTTAGATCAGGTAATAAATTTATATCCACCCTTAGACTGGGCCTGGTTACTAGAAATCAAGGAATTGAGTGAGGATGATCCCAGACAAGAGGAGGGGGAGAAGAAGGTGGCTTATAGAAACCAGGGTGCAAGTCTTGCATCCAACAAGCAACCATGTTATTCAGACCCTCTGTGGGGGGTCACCTGAATAACAAGAAGGTTCTGATTGGGAATATACCACATCCATCTCACTGAGGGTCACAAGTTCTTCAAAGCCAAGCCTTCCCAAGGAGGTTAATCTATATTGTTCATGGATTGGCCATGGAGCAAATGATTTCCTAGTAGCTCTCTATAATGGAAGGGGCTTCTTTGACCTTTAAAAAAAAGAAAAAGGAAGTCTATAGTGATTTATCCCATGAGCAATTTCTGTAAATTCATTCAGAATGATGGGAAGTTATAATAAATGCAAAATTATTTGTGTTGTAATGCTTTGTGGATTAGAAAAATATAAGGAAAAATGGCATTTAAGAAATGGAAGAAGCCCAAGTGCCCGTTGACCCATGAATGGATTAATAAATTGTGGTATATGTATACCATGGAATATTATGCAGCCTTAAAAAGATGGAGACTTTTATGAACCAAGTGTATGGTGCCCCATGATCATATTAATGTACACAACTATGATTTAATAAAAAAAAAAAAAAGATGGAGACTTTACCACTTTTATGTTTACATGGATGGAGCTGGAACATATCCTACTTAGTATCTCAAGAATGGAAGAAAAAATATCCAATGTACTCAGTACTATTATGAAACCAGTTTACAATCACTCACACTTTCACATGAAGAATAGATCACAACTATGGCCCAGGATGAAGGAAGGAGGAGGAGAGGATGGGAGGGAAGGGGGGAAGTCAGATCGAGGGAGGGTGAATGGTGGGACCACACCTATGGTGCATAATGCAAGGGTACATGTCAGATCTATTAAGTATAGAGTATAAATGTCTTAACACAATAATTAAGTAAATGAGATGAGGTCTATATTGACCAATGTAAGCGTTCCTAATTCTATATGAAATCAGCACATTGTACTCCATAAATGCATTAATGTGTACATGATCTATGTGTTTATGATTTAATTAAAAAAAAAAAGAAATGCCCTTCTGAAATCCTTCCACCTCTTCCCATAGACCAGTATAAGAGAACACTTTCAGGGAGATAGGAGAGAAATAGGTCAACTGCATATTTAAGGTGGAAAGAAACATGAAAGGAAGAAATAACCCAGAGAGTGGAAAATGTTGATTGTATTCCTGGGTTTACTCTGTGGCAACTTTGTTGGGGATTTGTCTTGCTCATCACTGGCTGTTAAAAAACACTGCAAGATTCTGTTTTGCTTTTGTTTTTAAAACTTCACTAAGAAGCAGACACCCGTAATTTTCAGGCATCTGAAATGTAGCTTAGTCTTCAAATTCCAGTTCTGCTTCCAACTAGTTCTCTAACCTTGAGCAATTTCTCCATCACCAAAATGGAGATAACAGCCCTTGCTCCATAAAATTGTTGTGAAGATCAAAAGGGACAAAATATCTAGACCACTAAGAAATGTAATAAAATGTGATAATGTGTAGTAGTATAATTGTTACTAATATGAGATGTCCCCTGGACCCCAAACATCTGAGGCAGTCACCTTGCCTGGTTCTCTGCTTTCACAACCTCCTCATACCTGACCAGGTCTTACTGAATCATTTCTCATCAGTTCAGTCATCAGGCATCAGCTCTAGGAACCTCAAGAGACCTCTCCTAGCTTTAAGTACAGGTTTGAGAGTCATCTAATTACCCAACATCCCAAGCCCAAACACATAATTTCGCAATATGATTAAACTTAATTTAAATACCAATCTATATTTTCTAAGTACTTTATAAAAACAACATTTAATCTTCTCACACAAGAGGAGGCTGGTGCTGCTATTGACTCTTTATGGAGGACAAAGATGAAATGATTATGTCCTAAAGGTAGGTGGGCTTTCACCCATTGCTATACACATTCTTCCTAAAAGGCTTTTCTTAGCAATAGGCCTCTATTTATTTTTCAAGTTTATATAGCACATTCAATGCAAGGAAATATTTATATTTCTTCCTCCATATTTCTCTATTTCTTCATGTAGGCATTTATAAAGCATTTGTTACAATATACTCTATTCCTCATAGAGTAGGACTTTTATTGAATGAAATCTTGGTTTTCAACTTTATTCTAGATGCTATCTATGTATCAAGACTATGTAGTATAGGCTGTTGGATACATGAATAAATAATGTTCTTATTCTGAAAAGAACACTGAAAGTTTAGATTTTCTTATAATTGTTTGAAATCAATACTTTGACAATGCTTAGATTCATATTATGAGTCTGCACTAGTGCCCAGATGAGGGAAAAGTCTACATTTAGTTTTAGATTCCAAGATCTTGTCTTATAAGAATGCATCTAGTCCAGGTTAGACTAAGTTTCTATATTTCTGAAATTTCCAACTCCATCAGGTATGATTTGTAAAGATGAAAAGATTAATTTTCATGTATTTATTCTGATGTCAATACTTTATAACATTTGATGATCAGTTTTATTACGTAAGACAATGGAAGGAATTGTTATAGCAATAATAGCTTCCATCTTTCATGTCCCCATTTTTTTCTCATTTCTTCATCAGGCTAGTTCTTTGTATTGATTCCTTATTTTAAATGGTACAATCCACTTTATACATTTGAGAAGATGTGAGCCCTATCCACATGGTTGAGCATTTGCCTCCCTGAGCTCAGTAGGTAGTTCTATAATGTCCATTTTAGCCTTTGCCTTTAGATACATAAACAACACTGCTTTAGTCATCTTTGCCTATCTTTAATGTGATAAACTCACATACCCGCAAAAATTGTACCTCCAAATGATTTGGCTTATTGTGGTTAGGGTTCAGAAACAGTAGATTCTAGGCTGGGTGTGGTGACTCATGCCTGTAATCCTAGCACTCTGACAGGCCAAGGCAGGAGAATCATTTGAGCTCAGGAGTTCCAGATCAGTCTGAGCAAGAGTGAGACTTCATTTCTTCTAAAAAAAGAAAAATTAGCTGGGCGTGGTGTCAGGTGCCTGTAGTCCCAGCTACTCGGGAGACTGAGGCAAGAGGAGCTCTTAAGCCCAAGAGTTTGAGGTTGCTGTGAGCTAAGACATCATGGCCCTTTACCCAGGGTGACAGAGTAAGACTCTGTCTCAAAAAAAAAAAAAAAGAAATAAAGAAATAAATATTAGATTTCTATATGTTACTAGCTGGATTATACAACCAGCCCTGTAGGAATGAGGATACTAAAAGATCTCAAAAGGTGAAATGCAATAGAAGGCAACTGGTCCATCCCTTTGTCTTCAGGCAAGATGATCTGTACAATTACCACTAACATCATTTTCAGCCCTTAAGGGAAAGTGTTGGTGCATACAGCCACTCAGAAGTAGAGCCCCCATTAATATTTCAGTTTTGATTCTCTACCTGCTAATATCTCACTTTTTTCTGCTCATCTATAACAAAACTCAGAAGAATTTTACTCAATAAAGCTGGAGGAAAATAAGTTTTGTAATCATTGCCACCAATTCTTTACTTGATTTTCTCTTTCATATTCATACCAATCAGGCTTTTGACCCCGTAACTCCATTGACATGGCTTTTGTCAATGTTCCAATGAACTCTACATTGACAATTCCATTTGTTCATCCTCCATCCTTTATTCTAATTGTGGCATTTGACACAGTTGGTCACTTCCTTAACCTGGGAACACTTTCTTCACTTTTCCTCCAAGATGTGATACTCTACTGTTTCCCCCCATTACCTCACTGGGGTTTCCATTCTCAGGATCCTTAGCTGTTTCCTCACTGTACCAAATTACTTTTTGTTAATCTGGGCCCATACACTTGGTCTGATGCCTACTGGGCAACATATTGCCTGTGCTGCTATTGAGGTTGCAGAGCCAAGATGCTCCTGTTGCTGCTTCTGTATTTGCTCAGCTTGCATGGCCTGCTCCAGAGACTGTTCCTAGTGTCTGGTATGGTTCCTGAAACATCCTGACATCACTGTACCTTGTGACTTTGCTGGTTTTGTTGCATAGCTGTATCAGTCATCTCAGGCAGCGGTAACAAAATATTATAGATTTATTGACTTAAACAGCAGAAAATTTTTTCTCACAGTTCTGAACACTGGAAGTTCAAGATCAGGGTGCCAGAATGGTCGGGTTCTAGTAAGGCCTCTCTTCTTAGCTGTAGAAGGCCACCCTCTTGTCATGTCCTCATGTAGTACAGAGAGAGCCAGAAAGCTTTCTGGTGTCTCTTCTTATAAGGACACAATTCCCACAACGAGGGACCTACTATCATGACCTCACCTAACCCTATACATTGGTAAAGGCCTTATCTCCAAATACTATCACACTGGGGCTTAGGGCTTCAACATATGGATTTTGGAGGGACTTAAAAATTCAGTTAATAACATCCCTGTCATTTCTAGCTCTTCAGCTTCTATATGGATTCTTAGGAATTAAATATCATACCACTAGTTTGGACTGTCACATTTGTAAGATGGAAGTACAAGGGAATTAGTTTGCCAAAGGTATGGACTTTAACCAATGAGAGACAAAGATAATTTATCTGATAATTCATTATTTCCACCCTCCCACATGGTCTGTATTGAGAAGAAGCAGCTCCAGAAAGCCCTTTGGAAGACCTCTGGGACACTGAGCAATCAGCTTGTGGCCAAGTTTGTGCCAGCTCAGTAATGCACTCTTTCCCTGCCTCACTCCCTTTTTCCTTAACTCCTAGAAAGATATTGTGCTCACCAATGTAGAGTTTGCTTATGCAGTTTTGCCTCAAGTTCTGTTTTCTAGACAGCCTAAACTAAGGGAATTGATATAAGAAATTGCCCTTGAGTCAAACTCCCAGGGTAGGATTTTGTCATTTGATTGTTTACTGAAGCAGCAGGGACCACATTGCTCATAGTAAGTAGAGTAGTGGTAACACCTGTGAGACAGTGATATAAAATTACTAAACGAAGGAGGTGAAGGACCTCTATAAAGAAAATTATGAAATCCTCAGGAAGGAAATAGCAGAGGATATTAACAAATGGAAGAACACACCATGCTCACGGCTGGGAAGAATCAATATTGTTAAAATGTCTATACTTCCCAAAGTAATCTACCTATTTAATGTCATTCCTATTAAAATACCAACATTGTACTTTCAAGATTTGGAAAAAATGATTCTGCGTTTTGTGTGGAACCGGAAAAAACCCCGTATAGCTAAGGCAGTTCTTAGTAATAAAAATAAAACTGGGGGCATCCGCATACCAGATTTTAGGCTGTACTACAAAGCCATAGTGGTCAAGACAGCTTGGTACTGGCAAAAAAATAGAGACACAGACACTTGGAATTGAATAGAAAACCAGAAAGTGAAAGTAACATCTTACAACCACCTAAACTTCGATAAACCAAACAAGAACATACCTTGGGGGAAAGACTCCCTATTCAATAAATGGTGTTGGGAGAACTGCATATCCACATGTAAAAGACTGCATACCCACACCTTTCCCCACTTACAAAAATTGATTCAAGATGGATAAAGGACTTAAATTTAAGGCATGAAACAATAAAAATCCTCAAAGAAAGCATAGGAAAAACACTGGAAGATATTGGCCTGGGGAAAGACTTCATGAAGAAGACTGCCATGGCAATTGCAACAACAACAAAAATAAACAAATGGGACTTCATTAAACTGAAAAGCTTCTGTACAGCTAAGGAGACAATAACCAAAACAAAGAGACAACCTACACAATGGGAAAGGATATTTGCATATTTTCAATCAGACAAAAGCTTGATAACCAGGATCTATAGAGAACTCAAATTAATCCACATGAAAAAACCCAACAATCCCATATATCAATGGGCAGGAGACATGAATAGAACCTTCTCTAAAGATGACAGATGAATGGCTAACAAATGTATGAAAAAATGTTCATCGTCCCTATCTATTAGAGAAATGCAAATCAAAACCACCCTGAGATACCATCTAACCCCAGCGAGAATGGACCACATCACAAAATCTCAAAACTGTAGATGCTGGCGTGGATGTGGAGAGAAGCGAACACTTTTACACTGCTGGTGGGACTACAAACTAGTATGACCTTTCTGGAAGGAAGTATGGAGAAACCTCAAAGCACTCAAGCTAGACCTCCCATTTGATCCTGCAATCCCATTACTGGGCATCTACCCAGAAGGAAAAAAATCCTTTTACCATAAGGACACTTGTACTAGACTGTTTATTGCAGCTCAATTTACAATTGCCAAAATGTGGAACCAGCCTAAATGCCCACCAACCCAGGAATGGATTAACAAGCTGTGGTTTATGTATACCATGGAATACTATTCAGCCATTAAAAAAATGGAGACTTTACATCCTTTGTATTAACCTGGATGGAAGAGGAAGACATTATTCTTAGTAAAGCATCACAAGAATGGAGAAGCATGAATCCTATGTACTCAATTTTGATATGAGGACAATTAATGACAATTAAGGTCACGGTGGGGGTGGGGGAAGGGGAGAGCAGAGAGAGAAAGAAGCAGTGGTTGGGGGAAGAAAGGAAGAGCAGAGAGGGGGAAGGAGGGGGTGGGGCCTTGGTGTGTGCCACACCTTTTGGGGGCAGGACACGATTGTAAGAGGGACTTTACCTAACAAATGCAATCAATGTAATCAGTGGCTTATTGTACCCTCAATGAATCCCTAAAAATTAAAAAAAAAAGGAAAAAAAAATTACCAAAGATTTCTCGTTGCCTCAAAACAAACAAACAAACAAACAAACAAACAAACAAACAAACAAAAAACACAACTCAAACAGAATCTTACTTTGTTGCCCTTGGTAGAGTGCTGTGGTGTCATAGCTCACAGAGACCTCAAACTTTTGGGTTCAAGGGATCCTCCTGCATTAGCTTCCCAAGTAGCTGGGACTTCACCTGCTGTGATGACCGGCCTGATTTCTCATTGTTATTGGGATGAAGTAATGGTGGAAGAAGAGAATGCCCGATTGGCCTACAAACTTGGTAATTTTATGGATCATGGTGTGGGTTGCCTGATTTTGATGGCATTGGCAGCATGACAAAGAGAAATAAGCCCATGCCACTGAACTCCCTTATCTAAGTTAAAACATGATACAAAAGTTGCAGGTCCTCCATAGCAGTTTTTTTTTTTTTTTTGAGACAGTGTCTCATTATGCCGCCCTCAGTAGAGTGCTATGGCATCACAGTTCATAGCATCCCTTTTGGGCTTAAGCAATTCTCTTGCCTCAGTCTCTCAAGTAGTTGGGACTACAGGCACCCGCCATAATGCCTGGCTATTTTTTTTGTTGCAGTTGTCATTGTTGTTTAGTAGAGCTCAGTTGGGTTTGAACCCACCTGCCTCAGTGTATGTGACCGGTGCCCTAACCACTGAGCTATGGGCACCAAGCCTCATAGTACTTTTGAAGGATACTAATTTCCTACCAGAGGACAGTGAGCTGAAAATCAGGCCCAGAATATGATCTTTAAAAAAAAACAAAAAACTACCAAACATTTAAAAGTAACATAATTAAAACACTAAATACTGATAACAACATAGTTTTTACACAAAGCTTAATTTTAAAATTCTTACTTTTTCATTTTTTAGGCATTATCTATTGACTTTCAACATGGAAGAAGAGAAATTCTTTCTCACAGCTATCCCTTCTCACTCTCAAGGGTCACTTATCTGCCTTCATCAGAATATAATTATATCATAATTTTAGTTAGATCTATATTCATTATTTACGTCACTGTTGACTACATAAACACTTTAGAGGTGAGTTTATCTGTTACCCAAATGTTAAATCTTCCCTTGAATATATTCAAACACATTATATTTCTACCAGGTTTTCATCCCAGAGCTTTTTGACCTGCTCTAAGTTGTTCTAGTTACTCTCTAGGCACAGCTCTGGTTCTGGGATCTAAAGGAATCCTGGGGGTCCCTTTCTCTCTCTCAATTCTTAGATATCCTGTTACTTAGACTCCTTGGTGCACTTACTTGATTCAGTGGAACTCCTCTTTCCATAGTTTCCTGATAAAGAACTCATACAGAATATCAAGAGCTTGAATGTCTGAAAATGCATTTTATTCCTGCATTTGATTGGTAGTTTTGTGGATGCTGAATTTCAGAATGAAAATAAATTTTCCTCCAAATTTATATTATGTCCATTTTTAGTCTTTTTCCATCTTTCATGTTGCTATAGATAAAACTGATTTTCTGATTTTTTATTTAATTTTTTATTAAATCATAACTGTATACATTTATGGGGTACAATATAATGATTTGATTTACAAAGTGGAATGCTTAAATCAAACTGATTAACATAACCATAACCTCACTTACTTATTTTTTGTGGTAAGACATTTATAATTTACTATTAGTTATTTTGAAGTGTGCCTTTGCATTGTGCACATTAGGTGAGATCTGATTTTTTTAAGTACATTGTTGCCCATGATGATTTTCTGATTTCTTTCTTTTTTTTATTTATTTTTATTAAATCATAGCTGTGTACATTAGTATGATCATGGGGCACCATACACTTGGTTCATAGACCGTTTGACACATTTTCATCACGCTAGTTAACATAGCTTTCGTAGCATTTTCTTAGTTATTTTGCTAAGACCTTTACATTCCACATTTACTAAGATTCACATATACCCTTGTAAGATGCACCGCAGGTGTAATCCCATTAATCCCCCCTCCCTCCACCCACCTCCCACCTCCCTCCCCTCCCTTTCCCCCTTCTCCCTATTCTTAGGTTGTAACTGGGTTATAGCTTTCACGTGAAGGTCCTACATTAGTTTCATAATAAGGGTGAGTACATTGGGTACTTTTTCTTCTATTCTTGAGACACTTTACTAAGAAGAATATGTTCCAGCTCCATCCATGTAAACATGAAAGAGGTAAAGTCTCCATCTTTCTTTAAGGCTGCATAATATTCCATGGTGTACATATACCACAATTTATTAATCCATTTGTGGATCGATGGGCACTTGGGCTTTTTCCATGACTTAGCAATTATGAATAGGGCTGCAATAAATATTCTGATACAAATATCTTTGTTATGGTGTGATTTTTGGTCTTCTGGGTATATGCCCAGTAGAGGGATTACAGGATTGAATGGCAGATCTATTTTTAGATCTCTAAGTGTTCTCCATATCTCTTTCCAAAAGGAATGTATTAATTTGCATTCCCACCAGCAGTGCCAAAGTGTTCCCTTTTCTCCACATCCACGCCAACATCTCTGGTCTTGGGATTTTGTGATGTAGGCTAGTCTCACTGGAGTTAGATGATATCTCAAAGTAGTTTTGATTTGCATTTCTCCGATGATTAAAGATGATGAGCATTTTTTCATATGTCTGAAGGCCGTGCGCCTGTCTTCTTCAGAGAAGTTTCTCTTCAAGTCCCTTGCCCAGCCTGTGATGGGATCCCTTGTTCTTTTCTTGCTAATGGGTTTGAGTTCTCTGTGGATTCTGGTTATTAAACCTTTGTTGGAGACATAACCTGCAAATATCTTCTCCCATTCTGAGGGCTGTTTGCTTGCTTTACTTACTGTGTTCTTGGCTGTGCAGAAGTTTTTTAGTTTGATCAAGTCCCAATAGTGTATTTTTCAAGCAGCTTCAATTGCCCGGGGGGTCCTTCTCATAAAAAACTCGCCCAACCCAATTTCTTCAAGGGGTTTCCCTGTACTCTCTTCTAGTATTTTTATAGTTTCATGTCTTAGGTTTAAATCTTTAATCCAGTAAGAGTCTATCTTAGTTAATGGTGAGAGGTGTGGGTCCAGTTTCAGTCTTCTACAGGTTGCCAGCCAGTTCACCCAGCACCATTTGTTAAATAGGGAATCTTTCCACACTGAATGTTTTTAATTGGCTTGTCAAAGATTAAATAATGGTAATTAGCTGGATTCATCTCTTGGTTCTCTATTCTGTTCCAGACATCTACTTCTCTGTTTTTGTGCCAGTACCATGCTGTTTTGATCACTATCAATTTGTAGTATAGTCTTAGGTCTGGTAGCATGATTCCTCCTGCTTTGTTTTTATTTTTGAGTAATGTCTTGGCTATTCAAGGTTTTTTCTGATTCCATATAAAATGAAGTATTGTTTTTTCAAGGTCTTTAAAGTATGACAGTGGAGCTTTAATGGGGATTGCGTTGAAATTATATATTGCTTTGGGCAGTATGGACATTTTAACAATGTTGATTCTTCCCAACCATGAGCATGGTATATTTTTCCATTTGTTAACATTCTCAGCTATCTCTTTTCTTAGAGTTTCATAGTTCTCTTTATATAGATCTTTCACGTCCTTTGTTAGATAAACTCCCAAATATTTCATCTTCTTTGGCACTACTGTGAATGGGATAGAGTCCTTAATTGCTTTTTCAACTTGACTATTGTTGGTATATATAAAGGCTACCGATTTATAAATGTTGATTTTGTAACCTGAGACACTGCTGTATTCCTTGATCACTTCTAAGAGTTTTGTAGTAGAGTCCCTAGTATTTTCCAGATATACAATCATATCATCTGCGAATAGCGAAAGTTTGATCTCTTCTGACCCTATGTGGATACCCTTGATCGCCTTTTCTTCCCTAATTGCGGTGGCTAAAACTTCCATTACAATGTTAAAGAGCAATGGAGACAATGGGCAGCCTTGTCTGGTTCCTGATCTGAGTGGAAATGATTCCAATTTAACTCCATTCAATATGATATTGGCTGTGGGTTTGCTGTAGATGGTCTCTATCAGCTTAAGAAGTCTCCCTTCTATACCGATTTTCTTAAGTGTTCTGATCATGAAGGGATTTTGGATGTTATCAAAAGCCTTTTCTGCATCGATTGAGAGAATCATATGGTCTTTGTTTTTTAATTTGTTTATGTGCTGAATTACATTTATAGATTTACGTATATTGAACCAGCCTTGAGACCCTGGGATAAAACCGATTTGGTCATGATGTATGATTTGTTTGATATGTTGCTGGATTCTGTTTGTTAGAATCTTGTTGAATATTTTTGCATCTATATTCATTAGTGGTTCAGAGTTTCCCTTTTGGTTGGGCGCCCACCACTTCGCGCAGCCTGAACCGCCAGCCCCCTCCAACACCTGGGGGAAAGGTGCCCGCCCTTTTGGGTAGTTCAAAATGTCTGTTTCCCGGGCAGGATCCCTTCCCTTCAATTGTCCAACAGTTTGCCCAGCTCCCCGTGGTTTTGAGTGGCTCTCCTTTCGGATGCCTCCCTCAGTTCAGGATTAATTATTTGTCAATTGGATTTTGTCAGCATTTACAAGCTGCTGACCTCCGTAGGGAAGGGGCCTGCTGGACAGCATGGCCGAGCAGGGAAGAATCTCTACAACAGAGTCTGTGATTTTAAATTACCCCTCATATATAGCAAACCGCCAGTTCGCTGGGCGTCTCCAGCTGTCTGTCCACTCCAATAATCCACACACAGGGAAGGTCCAGACCACCTTTTCTCTCACCTGATGGCTTGGGAGAGGTGGGCTATACGTCTGTCCTGTCCATGCTCTGCCTCTGATTTTCTGATTTCTGATTTTTTCTATAAACATCTATCTATCGATATATTATTTAGTGACAGGGTTATTTATTTCAGATCAACAGAAGGGTACAAACAATTATGTTACAATGTTTGCATTTGTTAGGTAAAGTCCCTGTTGGAGTTGTGTCCTGTTCCCAGGAGGTGTGCCATATACCCTTACATTGTGCCCATTAGGTGGGAACAGAGTCTTTGTCACCCAGAATGGAGTGTAGTGGCATGACCATAGCTCACTGTGGCTTCAAACTCTTGGGCTTAAGCAATTCTCCTGCCTCAGTCTCCCGAGTTGCTGGGATTATAGGTGTGAACCACCACACCCAGCTCTCATTTTCTAAATCTTGATGGTTTTTTAATTTCCTGCTGTCTTTCCAATGGCATAAGAGAACAAGTTTTCTTTACCAGGAATCATGAAATGACCTAACTTGAAGTAAACATTGCAATGTGTTTCTTGTTTAAGATCCATGTTATCACTGTTTCTTGCTTCTAAACCAATAGTCTAAGTCTCAACCTCCAAAATCTAGGAATAGAAGAGCAAATTAAACAAAAAAATGAAAGAAAAATTTAAAAAGATAACAGAAATAACAGCAGAAATCAATGAAAGATTCTTGCTTCTCCATTCTTGTGATGTCTGCAGTTTAATTACTAGCCATTATAACATTTTTGATTTGTATAACATTAATTGTTTAAGATATTCATCCTATCTATTTCTAAAAGGGTTGGAAGTACTTCTGGATTAAAATAAAGTTCAAAAATAAAGCAAAAAAAATTTAGGAAAACACACACAAAAGAAACCAATGAAAGAAAAAAATAAAAGTGGAGAAAAAAGTTTAAAAGCTACATTTTGGTTTTAAAAATTAATCAAACAAATACACTTTCCTCCTGCAAAAGCACAGCAGAATGTCATAAAGCAGATACAAATAACAAATATAAGAAATAAAAGAGGTAAAAGTCCTACAGAATTGAAAGGATAATAAAGGGGATATTATGAACCATTTTATGCCTATATTCGTTATTATTTTGACAATTATTTAAAGGAAATAGAAAAAAGTGAAAACAGAAAATCTGAATAGATCTATCTTCATTAAAAATTGAATGTGGAGTGCTGCGGAGGAATGGCTGTTCGTCTGCTGTGGCTTCAAGGCCTCCGCTGGTCTGGGGCTGCAGTGTTCTGCTTTTTTCTGCTTAGCTGTTGTTTGGTGAAGAGGAAGCCATGGTGCTCCGAGTCACCAGGAACATGAAAATTAATGCTGAAAATAAGGTGAAGATCAGTATGGCGGGTGCAAAGCGTGCGCCTATGGCCCCTGTTGCAGCCTCCAAGCCAGGGCTGAGGCCAAGGACAGCACTTGGAGACACTGGTAACAAAATCACTGAACAGCTGCCTGCCAAAATGCCTCTGAAAAAGGAAGCAAAAACTTTAGCTACTGGAAAAGTTATTGCTAAAAACTATCAAAACCTCTGGAAAACGTTCCTGAGCCTGTGCCTGAGCCAGAGCAAGAGCCAGAACCTGAGCCTGTTAAAGAGGAAAAACTTTCACCTGGGCCGATTCTGGTTGATACTCCCTCTGCAAGCCCAATGGAAACATCTGGATGTGCCCCTGCAGAAGAAATATCTGTGTCAGGATTTCTCTGATATAATTCTTGCAGTGAATGATGTGGATGCAGAAGATGGAGCTGATCCAAACCTATGTGGTGAATATGTGAAAGATATTTATGCTTATCTGAGACAACTTGAGGAAGAGCAAGCAGTCAGACCAAAATATCTAGTGGGTCAGGAAATCACTGGAGACATGAGAGCCATCCTGATTGACTGGCTAGTACAAGTTCAAATGAAATTCAGGTTGCTGCAGGAGACTATGTACATGACTGTTTCCATTATTGATCGGTTCATGCAGAATAATTGTGTACTCAAGAAGATGCTACAGCTGGTTGATGTCACTGCCATGTTTATTGCAAGCAAATATGAAGAAATGTACCCTCCAGAAATTGGTGACTTTGCTTTTGTGACTGACAACACTTACACTAAGCAGCAAATCAGACAGATGGAAATGAAGATTTTAAGAGGTTTAAACTTCAGTCTGGGTCGGCCTCTACCCCTGCACTTCCTCTGGAGAGCATCTAAGATTGGAGAGGTTGATGTTGAGCAACATTCTTTGGCCAAATACCTGATGGAACTGACTATGTTGGACTATGAGATGGTGCACTTTGCTCCTCTCAAATTGCAGCAGGAGCTTTTTGCTTAGCATTGAAGATTTTGGATAATGGTGAATGGACACCAACTCTACAGCATTACTTATCATACACTGAAGAATCCCTTCTTCCTGTTATGCAGCACCTGACTAAGAATATTGTCATGGTAAATTAAGGGCTTACAAAGCACATGGCTATCAAGAACAAGTATGCCACGTCTAAGCATGCTAAGATCAGTACTGTAGCACAGCTAAATTCTGCATTAGTTCAAGATTTAGCCAACGCTGTGGCAAAGGTGTAATTTGTAAACTTGATACTATATCTGCAAATAAAATGGGCAGCATGTGCCATCTGTACATATTAATGTTTCATTTACTTTTAATAAAGTTTGTGGCCTTTAAAAAAAAAAATTGAATGTGGAGAGTGGAATCCAAGATGGCGGCTGAGGAACAGCTTCCCTACAACAGGGCATGGTGAGTCTGGGGAGAAAAGACTCCAGGCATCTCTGGCTGGAGGGATCTGCCTATAATCATCCCTTTGAGGATACAGGGAGTCGGCAAGGGACTTCTGGACACCAAGAGGAGGACAAAAACAGTGGAAAACTGGCAAGTGGTTGCGTGTGTTCGATTGACCTAAAATCGCCAGCAGCCGTAAGTACAAGCACCAGTGAGACTGCAAAGTGGAACAGCCTTACCTGTGAACGGTTTTGGTGTTTTTAGACTTGGCACTCAGTTGAACTGCCTTGGAGAGAGCTTGAGCAGGAGTGCAGAGAACTTTGGGCATTGTCTAGGGCCCCAGACTGAGCTGCTGGGCTGGACGGAGTGAATAGTGTTTGGCTGTGGGCCACAGGGAGCCATTGTAAGAGAACTTCCCCAGCAAGCTTTGCCCTCAGGGTCACAGAGCAAGGATCGGGTGGGAGCTAGTAACCTAGTGACTGAGCAGCGTAAAGGTAGGGACTGAGCTGCCTTATAGCCTTAACCCTCAGGGGCAGAGTGAGACTGGTTTTGGCACACTGGAGCCTTGGGCTGTTGTCCTGGGTAGAGTGCCGGGGCATCACAGCTCATAGCAACCTCAAACTCCTGGGTTTGGCACCACCCAGACCTCCATAAGAGCTGCACCACAACCCCCAACCTGCAACCCACGCCTATGGGGCCTCCGCATGCCCTGACCAGGAACTGCGGGAGCCATGCAACCCTGCGTCCTCTCTCCTGTATCCTCCCTGCCTCCACACCAGCCCACTCATCTAGACAGGGACTCTGGTAGCCACGTGCCCTCCAGAACCCTCCCTGCCTCTGCGCAGAGCCCTTCTCCTGGCCAGAGACTGCTGGAGCCTTGGGCTCTCTGTGTCAAAGTCACTGGGCACCAGGCACTGCCAGAACTGTGCGCACCACCTTCCACCCTGTTGCTGGATCTGAGTGTGTCACACTCCAGAGCTGCTCCCATGACCAGAACTCCCTGGCTGGGGCAGCCCCAGAGGAACTACACAGGGTCTCTCCCTACAAAGATCCAGCAATAATAGAGTGATCCTGCTGGGGTATAATCTTGGAGAGACACGTCCCCAACTCTGAGGACGGCCAGAGGCAATGGTGAAAAACAATCACGAGGTGAAATCAACAGAAAAACTCTGGCAATATGAATAATCAGAGTAGATCAACTCCCCCCAGGATAAATGGGGTAGACACAGCACAAGATCCCATGCACAAACAAATAGCTGAGATGTCAGAAATTGAATTCAGAATCTGGATAGCAAATAAGATCGAATTAGAACTCCAAGCAGTAACCCAAAAGATATCTCAAGAATTCAATGAATTCAAAGACCAAATGACCAAAGATTTTGACACATTGAGACAAGAAGTCGCATCCCTCAAAGATCTGAGAAACACAGTAGAATCCCTCAGTAACAGAATGGACCAAGCAGAAGAAAGGATTTCTGACATTGAAGATAAAGCTTTCAAATGCTCCCAAACTCTCAAAGAGGAAGAGAAATGGAGGGCAAAACAGATCACTGTCTCAGAGAGCTGTGGGATAATTCAAAGAAAACCAATATTCGTCTTATAGGGATCCCTGAAAGTGACAAAGTGGCTTCACAAGGCACAGAGTCTCTTCTCCATGAAATTATGAAGGAGAACTTTCCAGACATGCCAAGAGATTCTGAAATTCAGATAGCAGACAGTTTCAGAACTCCAGCATGACTCAACCCAAATAAGACATCCTCTAGACACATCATAATCAATTTCACAAAAGTTAATATGAAGGAGAAAATTCTGAAAGCTGTCAGACAAAAGAAAACCATTACCTACAAGGGGAAGAATATTGGAATAACTGCAGATCTCTCTGCTGAAACCTTTCAAGCTAGAAGAGGATGGTCATCAACTTTTAATCTCCTAAAACAAAATAACTTTCAACCCAGGATCCTGTACCCAGCTAAACTGAGTTTCATTTATGACAGAGAAATTAAATACTTCAATGACATTCATATGTTGAAGAAATTTGCCATAACTAAACCAGCTCTTCAGGATATTCTCAGACCTATCCTCCATAAAGATCAGCGTAATCCTCCACCACAAAAGTAAACTCACCCAAAAAATTTCGATCAAATTCCAACTTCCACAGTCACAAAAGGATTAAAAATGTCCACCAGACTCCTGAAAGGCTTATCAATATTCTAAATTAATGTGAATAGTTTAAATTGTCCTCTAAAGAGGAACAGGTTGGCTGACTGGATACAAAAACTCAAGCCAGATATCTGCTGCATACAAGAATCGCATTTTACATTAAAAGACAAATATAGAGTCAAAGTGAAGGGATGATCATTTATACTCCAGGCAAATGGAAACCAGAAAAAAGCAGGCATTGCAATCCTATTTGCGGATGCAATAGGCTTTAAACCAACTGAAATAAGGAAGGATAAGGATGGACACTTCATATTTGTTAAAGGTAATACTCAATATGATATTTCAATATTAATATTTATGCACCCAACCAGAACGCACCTCAATTTATAAGAGAAACTCTAACACACATGAGCAACTTGATTTCCTCCAGTTCCATAGTAGTTGGAGATTTTAACACCTCTTTAGCAGTGCTGGATAGAGCCTCCAAAAAGAAGCTAAGCAAACAAATTTTAGATTGAAACTTAACCATTTGACATCTGGATGTAACAGACATCTACAGAACATTTCATCCCAACAAAGCTGAATACACATTCTTCTCATCAGCCCACAGAACATACTCCAAAATAAACCACATCCTCGGCCACAAATCTAACCTCAGCAAATTAAAAAAAAAATAGAAATAATTCCTTACATCTTCTCAGACCATCATGGAATAAAAGTTGAACTCAATAACAACAGGAACCTGCATACCCATACAAAAACATGGAAGCTAAACAACCTTATGCTGAAGGATAGATGGGTTATAGATGAGATTAAGAAGGAAATCACCAAATTTTTGGAGCAAAACAACAATCAAGACACGAATTACCAGAACCTCTGGGATACTGCAAAGGCAGTCCTAAGAGGGAAATTTAGAGCACTGCAAGCCTTACTCAAGAAAACGAAAAGAGAGGAAGTTAATAACTTAATGGGACATCTCAAGCAACTGGAGAAGGAAGACCACTCCAACCCCAAACCCAGCAGAAGAAAAGAAATAACCAAAATCAGAGCAGAATTAAATGAAGTTGAAAACAAAAGAATTATACAACAGATCAATAAATCCAAAAGTTTGTTTTTTGAAAAGATCAATAAAATAGATAAACCTTTGGCCAACCTAACCAGGAAAAAAAAGAGAAAAATCTCTAATTTCATCAATCAGAAATGGTAACGATGAAATAACAACAGACCCCTCAGAAATTCAAAAAATCCTTAATGAATACTACAAGAAACACTACTCTCACAAATATGAAAATCTGAAAGAAATTGACCAATACCTGGAAGTACTCCACCTACCAAGACTTTGCCAGAATGAAGTGGAAATGTTGAACAGGCCTATGTCAAGTTCTGAAATAGCATCAACTATACAAAATCTCCCTAAAAAGAAAAGCCCAGGACCAGATGGCTTTACGTCAGAATTCTACGAAACCTTTAAAGAAGAACTAGTACCTATATTACTAAACCTCTTCCAAAATATAGAAAAAGAAGGAATATTACCCAACACATTCTATGAAGGAAACATCACCTTGATTCCCAAACCAGGGAAAGACCCAACAAGAAAAGAAAATTATACACCAATATCACTAATGAAAATTGATGCTAAAATACTCAATAAGAGCCTAACCAACAGCACATCAAAAAAATTATTTTTTATACCACGACCAAGTGGGATTTATCCCAGGGTCTCAGGGCTGGTTCAATATACATAAATCTATAAATGTAATTCAGCACATAAACAAACTAAAAAATAAGGACCATATGATTCTTTCCATTGATGAACAAAAAGCTTTTGATAATATCCAGCATCCCTTCATGATCAGAACACTTAAGAAAATTGGTATAGAAGGGACATGTCTTAAACTAATAGAAGCTATCTACGGCAAACCCACAGCCAATATCATATTGAATGGAGTTAAATTGAAATCATTTCCACTTAGATCAGGAACCAGGCAAGGTTGCCCAGTGTCTCCATTGCTTTTTGACATTGTAATGGAAGTTTTAACCATTGCAATTAGGGAAAAAAAGGCGATCAAGGGTATCCACATAGGGTCAGAAGAGATCAAACTTTCACTCTCTGCAGATGATATGATTGTATATCTGGAAAACACTGGGGATTCTACTACGAAACTTTTAGAAGTGATCAAAGAACACAGCATTGTGTCAGGCTACAAAATAAACACCCATAAATCTGTAGCCTTTATATATACCAACAATAACCAAGCTGAAAAAACAGTCAAGGACTCTATTCCTTTCACAGAAGTGCCAAAGAAGATGAAATATTTGGGAGTATACCTAACAAAGGACGTGAAAGGTCTCTACAAAGAGAACCATGAAACTTTAAGAAAAGAAATACCTGAAGATGTTAACAAATGGAAAAACATACCATGCTCATGGCTGAGAAGAATCAACATTGTTAAAATGTCCATACTACCCAAAGCAATATATAATTTTAATGAAATTCCTATGAAAGCTCCAATGTCATATTTTAAAGATCTTGAAAAAATAATACTTCATTTTATATGGAATCAGAAAAAACCTCAAATAGCCAAAACATTACTCAGCAATAAAAACACAGCAGGAGGAATCATGCTACCAGACCTTAGACTGTACTATAAATCAATAGTGATCAAAACAGCATGGTACTGGCACAAAAACAGAGAAGTAGATGTCTGGAACAGAATAGAGAACCAAGAGATGGATCCAGCTACTTACCATTATTTGATCTTTGACAAGCCAATTAAAAACATTCAATGGGGAAAGATTCCGTGTTTAACAAGTGGTGCTGGGTGAACTGGCTGGCAACCTGTAGAAGATTGAAACTGGACCCACACCTTTCACCATTAACTAAGATAAACTCTCACTGGAGAAAAGGCTTATACTTAAGACATGAAACTATAAAAATACTTGAAGAAAGTGCGGGGAAAACTCTCGAAGGAATCGGCCTGGGTGAATATTTTATGAGGAGGACTCCCCAGGCAATTGAAGCAGTATCAAAAATACACTACTGGGACCTGATCAAACTAAAAAGCTTCTGCACAGCCAAGAACATAGTAAGTAAAGCATGCAGGCAGCCCTCAGAATGGGAGAAAATATTTGCAGGTTATACCTCCGATAAAGGTCTAATAACCAGAATCCACAGCGAACTCAAATGCATTAGCAAGAAAAGAACATGTGATCCCATCAGGGTGGGCAAGGGACTTGAAGAGAAACTTCTCTAAAGAAGACAGACACACGATCTACAAACACATGAAAAAAAGCTCATCATCTTTAATCATCAGAGAAATGCAAATCAAAACTATTTTGAGATATCACCTAACCCAGTAAGAGTAGCCCACATAACAAAATCCCAAAACCAGAGATGTTGGCGTGGATGTGGAGAAAAGGGCACCCTTCTACAGTGCTGGTGGGAATGCACACTAATACATGCCTTCTGGAAGGATGTTTGGAGAATACTTAGAGACCTAAAAATAGACCTGCCATTTTATCGTATAATTTTTTTACTTGTTCTATACCCAGAAGACCAAAAATCACAATACAACAAAGACATCTGTACCAGAATGTTTATTGCAGCCCAATTCATAATTGCTAAGTCATGGAAGAAGCCCAAGTGCCCATCGACCCACGAATGGACTAGCAAATTGTGGTACATGTATACCATGGAATATTATGCAGCCTTAAAGAAAGATGGAGACTTTACCTCTTTCATGTTTACGTGGATGGAGCTGGAACATATTCTTCTTAGCAAAGTATCTCAGGAATAGAAGAAAATGTATCCAATGTACTCAGCCCTACTATGAAGCTAAATTTTAGCTTTCACATGAAGGCTATAACCCAACTATAGCACAAGACTATGAGGAAAGGGCCAAGGAAGGGGAAGGGAGGGGGGAGGTCAGGGAGGGTAATGGGTGAGGCCATACCTACGGTGCATCTTAGAATGGGTACAGGTGAAACTTACTCAATGCAGAATACAAATGTCTACATACAATAACTAAGAAAATGCCACGAAGGCTACTTTGAACAGCTTGATGAGAATATTTCAGATTGTATATGAAACCAGCACATTGTACCCCTTGATTGCACTAATGTACACAGCTATGATTTAACAATAAAAAAAAGAAAAAAAAATTGAATGTGAAATCAAAACAAGAAAACCCTTCAGACTGGGATTTCCTGCAGAATTCTGTCAAATACTTAAGGAATTAATAAAACAAAGATCATATGAACATTTTCAGAAAATAGAGTATGAGGGATTACTTTCCAACATATCTTCTGAGGTGAGAAAAATGCTGATGTAAAAACCTGAAAGGGAAATTATGAGAAAGAAAATTATGAGAACAATATCTCTTGTGAACGTAGACACAATTATCCTTATCAAACGAAGTATTAGCAAACTAGATACAGCAATATATGGCTGAGTGGGGCTTATTCCAGGAATACAAAGTAGTTTACCATTTAAAAATAAGTATGTATAGTACACTGTACACAGCATAAAGGAGAAAAATCTGATTATTACCTAAGTATGTGAGAAAAATAATTTGACCAAATTTAACATCATTCTGGACAATTTTCAACAACTTTCAATAGAAGTGTACTTTCTCAACTGGTAAAAGACAGCTATAAAAAAATGTATAATTAACATTTTAGTTTATGAAAGAAGGACTGAATATTTTCCTCCCAAGGTAAAAATAAGGCCGCAGATGGACATATATGTCCTAACTCAACCTATATATGGGTACATAATGTGCAGTTGTTTGCATATCAGTTATACCTCGATAAAGTTGTGAAAAATAAGAGGGTCCACAGAAGACATTAGTTAGAATGCAGACATATGGGGACCCCCATTCCCTGCTGGTAGGAGCATAAAATTGTACAGCTACTCTAAACACGCTTTGCTTAACTATTTGAGGAACTGCAAAATAATTATTGCATGATCAGTAATTCCATTTCTAGGTACATACCCAAGAGAAATGAAAACATGAGTTGACACCAAAGTTTTTACACAAATGATATAGTCATATTATTCATAATAGTCCAGAGGTGGAAACTACCCAAATATCCATCAGCTGATGAATAAACAAAATGTAGCATGCATATATAATGAACTATTTATTATTCAGCCATGTAAAGGAATGACATAGTGATATGTGTATATGCTACTACATGGATGAACCTAGAAGATGTTAATCTAAGTAAATGAAGTAAGACAAACTACCACATACTATATGTTTCAACTCATATAAAAGTCTGGAATAGTAAAATCTCTAGAGAAAGAAAGTAGATTAGTGATTGCATAGGGATAGTGGGAGATGGGAGAATAGGAGAGTGATAACTAAAGGATATGGGATTTATTTTTGAGGTGATAAAAATGTTCTAAAATTGACAATGGTGATGGTAGCATGCATCTGTGTATATATTATAACTCACTGAACTCTATACTTTATATGAGTGAATTGTGCAGTATTTGAATTATAATCTCAATAAAGATGTTTTAAAAAAAAGAAAAAGATTAGAATCAAAGTAAGGATGTCTGAGTTACTAATTCAATACTGTGTTGGAGGTCCTAGCTAATAAAGAAATATCATACACTTTAATCTCTAGCAAGAATTTTTATGGAAATGAACAAATTGATTCTAAGATATATATAAGAATATAAAGAACCTATACTGGCTAGAATCACAGCTATAGCTAAAAGTACAATGTTGGAGGACTTAACTACTTCATTTTAAAACTTACTATAATGTCATTAGTATCAAGGCAGCGTAGTATTGACCTAGAGATAGACAAAGAGATTAATGAAAAAAACACCCAGAAATATATCCACACATAAAGAGTTGACAGATTTTTGACAAAGTTGCCAAGGCAATTCAATATGTAAATGAAAAAAATTTAACAAATAATGCTGAAACAACTAGGTATCTATATGTAAAAATTAAATCAAACTCTATTCCACATCACACCCAATTTTTATTTGTGTTGGATCATAGCCCTAAAATTAAAAGCTAAATCTATAAAATAAAGCACTGACCATGAATAAATTGGTTATTTGGACTTCATAATAACTAAAAATTTCTTTTTATCAGATAATATCAGTAAGAAAATCCAAAAGGCAAGCCACAAAATTGTACAAAATATTTTCACTATGTGTATCTGGCAAATGCCCTGCATCCAGAATGTATGAACAATACATCTCAATAACAAAACCAAAAAGCTCATTAAAAATGGTCAAGAGTTTAACATTTCATAGAAGATATATGCATGACAGTAAACACCATTAGTTATCAGAAAAATGCAAATTTAAACTACAATGTGTTACTAGTATGTATTCATGAGAGTGTCCAAAATGAATGAAAAGAATGACGAAATTAAGGATCGGCTAGGATGTGGAAGAGCTGGGAACTGCTATACATCATTGGTGGGATTATAAAATGGTACAACAATTATTTTGGAAAGGCAGGTTTTTATTAAAGTTTAGCAAATACTTATTTTCTGACCCACCAATTCTACTTTTAAGTTAAAAAATATTCATAGCAGCTGTATTCAAAATAGCCAGAGGGAACAACCCAGCATCTAAAAGTAGATAAACTTTGGTACATTTATACAAGTATACCATACACACATTCATACAAAGTATGTAAACTTTCTTATTAATGAAATAGTGCACAACATGAAGTAATCTCAAAAACATCATTCTAAATCAAAGAGATCGAACATAAAGAATATGTAATGTACAATTTCATTTAGATGAACTTTAAGAACAATAAATTTAATTCAAGGAGATCAGAAATCAAATAGTAGTTGCCTACATAGGGGAGTGAGTGAGGGTATTACCTGGAAGTAGCATAAAGGAACTTTCTGGGATTATTTTATGAAAATACTTTGTAATCATGATTGAGGCAGTGGCAATACTGTTGTACACATATTTGTTGGATTAAACTGCATACTTAATATATGTACATTTTACTTTATGTGAATTATATGTCATTCAGGGATAGAGAGGACAGGGAAAAATAAATTCAATTATACCTAATATAGCCCCAAGTAGAATATAGCCAGTTTTTCTGACTTCCCCAACAGCTTGAGTTAAAGATCCTGGAAAACAGAATTTATTGGTCAGTCTGTGGCTTCTGATTGTCTGGGGCAAATTAAGACTACTAATGTGTGCTAAGACCTGAAGTGAAGGAAGAATTTTTTAGATGGCTTCAGATTGAGTAAACGTGGGAGTCATTGAGAGTACATGGGGCAATTTGCTTACGTCCCATATTAGAGTTGTCGCCAAGAACTTATCTTTCTGAATCATCATTATCATCTCAACACCTAGAATCGTGTGTGGTGTGTTGCATATTCTCAGCAGTGTCAGTGATAATAGGGAAAAAAAATATCCTCTCATCCCTGGATCAGAGTTTATTAGATTCTTGATCCTAGGGCCTAGATTCTAGGAATTCACTTGGTGAAGAGTAAAAAGCATAGAATTTAGAATTAGAAAGATTGAAGTTTGAATTCTGGCTGGGTATTTATTTGCTTTCTTGGACAATTTGCTGCCTTCCTAATCTTCTAATCTTCTGCTCATGGCTCTGTAAATTGGGGATAATTATATGCTCCTTATCAGATGGTTATGAGACTACAATAAGACAATTCAGATCCTCTCGGTGCACTGTGGGGGTATCAAACTAATCCATTGCTGATAATAGGTGACATTTTTGGGCCTAGATCATCCTGAGTCTGCTAGAGGTCTTCTGTCTAAGCTCTTTCCAAAATTACCCAGGAACAAAATACCAATCAAGACATCTCTGCCTGCAGGTTCTAGGCAGGGATGTCAGAACCAGACCCTGAGAAATCTGGAACATACAGGGCCTTCGAGTGGCTGCTATAACTTTCACTTTTATAAACCTGCTCAGGAAGTCAAATTGGACAGAGTTCCCTGTGTTCTCCCCGAAGAAGGGCCCTGGTCCTTCCCCTGCTCTGTACCTTTTCCTATAATTTTTTCTTTTTTATTGTTGTCATTATGGTCAGTTGTTGGGTGCTGTGTCTGCCTCTCTGGTTTTTTTTTTTTTTTTTATGAGACAGAGTCTCACTTTCTTGCCCATGGTAGAGTGCCATAGCATCACAACTCACAGCAACCTCAAACTCTTGGGCTCAAGTGAGTCTCTTGCCTCAGCCTCTCAAGTAGCTGGGACTACAGGTTCCTGCCACAATGCCTGGCTATATATTTTTTTAGAGATGGAGGTCTCACTTTTGCTCAGGCTGGTCTCAAACTCGTGAGACCAATCCACCCGTCTCAGCCTCCCAGGGTGCTGGAATTACAGGTGTAAGTCACCGGGCCCAGACTGCCTCTCTGATTTTCGTATGAGGGTTTACATGTGTACATTTCTCCAGTCAGACTTAGAGCTCACTGATGGAGGTGTCTATGTATCCCTATCAAAGTAGGAACATCTGCTTGTGGATAAGAATTTTTTTCTCCCTATCAGACCAGTAGCCCTATCTTTCTGATTTTATTAAGGTCTTCTGGAAGGTACAAATGTCAGTCAGTCAGCAGAACTGGATTCCTTAGGAGTCATCATTAGTTTGGTAGCCATATTTCCCATTAGACAGTGACTCCCTGAGCTTTGTAACCATATCTATATCATATATGGTGAATACCTTATTATTCTTCCATCATCTGACTTATGCTATGCTACCTTCTCAAAGTCAGGATACCAGAGTATGGGTTTCTGTCTCCCCATAGTGCTGGCAGCCATGGCCTTTTAAGCCTTGATCAATGGCTAAGAGGACACTTTATGACTGACCAGGGCTCTGCTTTAGTAGTCTGAAGACACCATCCCGGATCTGCTTGGTCTTCATACCATAGATGATGGGGTTGAGCAGGGGTGGGACAACCAGGTAGAGGTCAGCCAGGAGGATATGAATGTGGCGGGGTACATGCTGGCCAAAGCGCTGTGTGTAGAATGAGAAGAGTCCTGGTGTATAGAAGAGAAGGATGACACCCAGGTGAGAGCCACAAGTGCCAAACGTCTTAGCCCTTGCCTCTTTGGAGGATAGACCTAACACAGCCCGGAGAATGAGTCCATAGGAAACAGCAATACAGATGGAGTCAGTGCCCACCACCAATGTGGCAGCAGTGATTCCATAGATGTTGTTTGGCTGGGTGTCCCTGCAAGCCAGCTTTACCACAGCCATGTGCTCACAGTAGGAGTGGGCCACCACTCGGCTGCAGTAGTTCAGTCTTGCCAATAAACAGGTGAGTGGGGTCATGAGTCCCAAGCCACGAAGCACAGCTGCAGCTCCAAGTTTCCTCACAGACTCTGGGGACAGCAGTGACCCATAGTGCAGTGGCCGGCAAATGGCCAAGTAGCGGTCAAAGGCCATTGCTAGCAGGACACCAGATTCTACAGCTGAGAAGCCATGGATAAAGAACATCTGGGCAGCACAGGCTCCAAAGGCAATCTCAGCAGCATTTGCCCAAAAGACTGCAAGGAGCTTGGGCACAGTGGAGGTGCAGAGCACCAGGTCAATGGTGGACAGCATGCACAGGAACATGTACATGGGCTGATGCAGGGCAGGCTCTGAACGTACCACCAGCAGTACTGTCATGTTGCCAAGCACAGCCAGGGCATACAAAGAGCAGAAGGGAAAAGCTATCCAAAAATGGGATGCCTCCAGGCCAGGAATGCCCATGAGCAGGAAGGAGGTTGGGTTCTGTTGGCTGTAGTTTGTGAATTTCATGGCCAAGCCAAGGTAGGATGAGTAGAGAAGGGCTCACTATCTTACTATCAGTACTAGGAAATGAAGCAGGGATTCATCCTTATGCTGTGGTTGAATGGCAGCAGGAAATATTTTGAGTTAGACTTCATGAAAAACATCTAGGATGAGAAGATTGTAGGGCACTGGGAAATAATGCAAAGCAAGAGGTGGATTACCATAACCAAGGTTTAAAAAAACCTTTTCCACTGCCCTTTGGATCCAGTGATGCCAAGGCTGTGGGCTGGGGGTGGGTGGTATGGCTGTAGAACCCTCTCCATGGTGAAGGTATGTGGTTAGAGGCTCTTGCAGCTTTCCACTCTCTGCCTGTGAACCTTCTCTTCCCTAATTCTAATATTATTTTCTCCTGATTCATCTGCCTGTGTGACAATATAAAGGCAATGTTAATAATAAATGGTCAGGAGGGACTTTACCTAACAAATGCAATCAGTGTAAACTGGCTTATTGTACCCTCAATGAATCCCCAACAACAACAAAAAAAAAAAAAAAAAAAAAAAGGAAAAAAAATAAATGGTCAGGCAGATTCAATGGAAGACTCAAATGTGGTTACTTTTCAAGATGGGACAATCAGGACTTAAGAAAAAAGAAGAGGAGGTAGAGCGATCTCGATGGATTTTCCAAGCCATTGAGCCAATAATGAACCCATAGATGAGGGTCAGAAACTGAGAAGATACACATATGTGAGGGAAGATCAGGAGTGATGAAGAAAAAATTAGAACAAGAACCAGAATAGACAGAGAGAAGAAAAGAGTAGAGGAAAGCTTTTTCAAAATAGCTTTTAATACAATGGGTTATGACAATGTTCTCGTTGCTAATTGAAACAGATAACAGTAGAACCAACTGGACTTTCTAGAGAGGGTCTTCTAACCTTTGTACCCCTAACCTTAATCTGCATTACTCCTAGCTACACATACCCACAGAAGACTATTTTGGGGAGAAAGGCAGGAAGGAAAAGGGTAAAGTCTCTTAACATGATCTATAGGAGGGAACTGCCTCTTTTCCATCCAAGTACCAACTGTAGTTGTCACTCTGATGTAGAGAAAATCTTGTCCCAATTGTCTTATCATTGTTTCCCCCACATCTTTCCTATCTTCCTTTCTGTGGCATCTTCTTGAGTTTCTACCATCTCATTCCCAGAGAGGATTTTCATGTTTGTGGTGGCTGAGGGCTCAGGGTCAGGGAAATCAGTGCAGGAGACCTTGTGAAATGGTGTACATAAAACTATTTTACTTGATGAATGAGCATATTGTCTATGTTGCTGTGCAAAATTCACAAGTAAGGCTGGACTCAGAAGACACAGGGACATGCATTTATGTAAGATATTGTTTTTGGAGCATCCATGGTTCAGTGCCCTTTATGTAGTATGGAGAAAATTTGGTTGTGAATGGGACATCCTTCCTTCCTTCCTTTCTCTCCATTCTTTTCCACCTCTGCCTTTCAGTATTTTTTATTTTTTCTTTTTGAAACAGAGTAGAGTGGAGTGCAATGGCATCAACATAGCTCATAGCAACCTCAAACACTTGGGCTCAAGCGATTCTCATGCCTGGTAGGGACTATAGGCACCCACCACAGTGCCTTGCTCGTTTTCCTATTTTTAGTAGAGATGGGGTTTCCCTTTGCTCAGGCTGGTCTTGAATTCCTGAGCTCAGTCCATCCACCCGCCTTGGCCTCCCTGAGTGTTAGGATTATAGGCATAAGCCACTGCACCCAGCCCAGCCTTTTAATAATTGAATCATATTTTCTAAATCCCTGAACTGCTGGTCAAGAAACTTTTACTCCATCCTTGCTCAACAGGGCAACACAGCACAATGACTACAACTCTCCTGCCTCTGCCCCATTTGCACAGATGGGGAAATGAAGTTAGAAGAGCATGTGCTGAGCATAATATGCCTGGATTCCAGGAGAGTGATCAAGGTTGAGGTGAGGTCCTTTAGGCCCTTACTTCCTGTCTGTCCACTAATACTTGAATTAGATCTCTCTCACACACAAAATCCAGGATGAGAAGATCATAGGGTACTGGGAAATGAAGGCAGGAGAGTTGTGCTATCATCAATGCATACAAAGGAGCCCTTCCCATTTCCTTCTGATTCACTGATGTCTAGGCTGTGGGCCTAAAGGTGGGGTTGCATGTCTGTGGACCCCTTTCCAAGGTGAAGGTGACTGGCTAGAGACTTACAGCTTTAGGCTCTGTCTGTGAACCCTCTTCTGCCTCTAACTGTAGTGTTATTTTCTTCTGATTCATCTCCCTCCCAAGATCTGGCAATCAGACTCCCAGCTTCCCTATTCCAGGTGACTCTTCAGAATAACAACTCTACTTCATGCCTCTCACCCCTCTTCTTTGTTCTGAATTATTTTGGTATTTGACATAAGAAAGGCCTTACCTAAAATATGTAAGAATAAGAGCCCAAGTGCCAGGAACAAAGTTGTCACATGAGTAAATGAGAAAGTTCTTTTTTTTTTTTTTTGTGGTTTTTGGCTGGGGCTGGCTTTGAACCCGCCACCTCCGGCATATGGGACTGGCGCCCTACTCCTTGAGCCACAGGCGCTGCCCGAGAAAGTTCTTTATCTGGAGGCTACCTGTCAAGAATTCAGCACTCACTAATAGAAGACCCAGGGCAGCCTCATTCAAAACCCAGCTTTACAGTTTACCAGCTGTATGATCTCAGTCAAGTAAACTCTCTCCACCTGTTTCCCTATCTGTGCCCTGTAGAGGTTGACTTCTACTTTACAGGCTACTGTGGAGATTACTATTGGAGATGTATATCTGAAGAGCCAATTGTACTACATGGCACAAAGCTGTGGTCAAAAAACATGATTCATTTATAAGTCACTTTAATCTGAAGTAGAGACCATCTCAGTGGGAAAATTATCTTAGTAGCAGTTCAGGTATTTCATCTGCTTTCAGTGTGCTAACTTCAGGGTTAAATACACAGACTGACTTACCAAGTCTGGGCAGGGAGTGGTATGGGTGTCTTAGGTCCTGCAGGGCTCAGTGTGGGGAATAAAAGAGTTGGGATATTTATCCTGTTATCAGGGCCCTTACTGAGAGTAGTGATTCCCTGGGGATAGACACACTAAAAAGAGCCCTGGGATGCTGGAGAGAGGCAGCAAATTGAAATAGAAAATATGGGCCTTGACAGGAGAGGGGATGACAGGATAGCAAAGATCTATCCTGTGGGTAGGTGAGAAGGTCCTTGAGCACAAATAATTTTTAAGGCTTTTCAGCATAGAAAGATTTTAGAATATTTTACTATTTTTTTTCTCTTGGCTCCATTCGTGTATTGTAAATATTTTCTTCTAAATGTTTCTTTCGAATGGGCTACTTAACTTTTATGAATGTTAGTTATTTTTCTATAAAGGAGTGAAGGAATGAAGATTGAATTAGATGATATAAAGCAAAACATCAATTCTTAGAGGAATGCTTTGAACCTTTTTTTTTTCTTTTTTTTTTTTATTGTTGGGGATTCATTGAGGGTACAATAAGCCAGGTTACACTGATTGCAATTGTTAGGTAAAGTCCCTCTTGCAATCATGTCTTGCCCCCATAAAGTGTGACACACACCAAGGCCCCACCCACCTCCCTCCTTTCCTCTTTCTGTTCCCCCCCAACCATAATTGTCATTAATTGTCCTCATATCAAAATTGAGTACATAGGATTCATGCTTCTCCATTCTTGTGATGCTTTACTAAGAATAATGTCTTCCACGTCCATCCAGGTTAATACGAAGGATGTAAAGTCTCCATTTTTTTTTAATGGCTGAATAGTATTCCATGGTATACATATACCACAGCTTGTTAATCCATTCCTGGGTTGGTGGGCATCTAGGCTGTTTCCACATTTTGGCGATTGTAAATTGAGCTGCAATAAAGAGTCTAGTACAACTGTCCTTATGATAAAAGGATTTCTTTCCTTCTGGGGAGATGCCCAGTAATGGGATTGCAGGATCAAATGGGAGGTCTAGCTTGAGTGCTTTGAGGTTTCTCCATACTTCCTTCCAGAAAGGTTGTACTAGTTTGCAGTCCCACCAGCAGTGTAAAAGTGTTCCCTTCTCTCCACATCCACACCAGCATCTGCAGTTTTGAGATTTTGTGATGTGGGCCATTCTCACTGGGGTTGGATGATATCTCAGGGTTGTTTTGATTTGCATTTCTCTAATATATAGAGATGATGAACATTTTTTCATGTGTTTGTTAGCCATTAGTCTGTCGTCTTTAGAGAAAGTTCTATTCATGTCTCCTGCCCATTGATATAAGGGATTGTTGGCTTTTTTCATGTGGATTAATTTGAGTTCTCTATAGATCCTAGTTATCAAGCTTTTGTCTGATTGAAAATATGCAAATATCCTTTCCCATTGTGTAGGTTGTCTCTTTGCTTTGGTTATTGTCTCCTTAGCTGTACAGAAGCTTTTCAGTTTAATGAAGTCCCATTTGTTTATTTTTGTTGTTGTTGCAATTGCCATGGCAGTCTTCTTCATGAAGTCTTCCCCCAGGCCAATATCTTCCAGTGTTTTTCCTATGCTTTCTTGGAGGATTTTTATTGTTTCATGCCTTAAATTTAAGTCCTTTATCCATCTTGAATCAATTTTTGTGAGTGGGGAAAGGTGTGGGTCCAGTTTCAGTCTTTTACATGTAGACATCCAGTTCTCCCAACACCATTTATTGAATAGGGAGTCTTTCCCCCAAGGTATGTTCTTGTTTGGTTTATCAAAGATTAGGTGGTTGTAAGATGTTAGTTTCATTTCTTGGTTTTCAATTCGATTCCAAGTGTCTATGTCTCTGTTTTTGTGCCAGTACCATGCTGTCTTGAGCACTATGGCTTTGTAGTACAGACTAAAATCTGGTATACTGATGACCCCAGCTTTATTTTTGTTACAGAGAACTGCCTTAGCTATACGGGTTTTTTTCCAGTTCCATACAAAACGCAGAATCATTTTTTCCAAATCTTGAAAGTACGATGTTGGTATTTTGATAGGAATGGCATTGAATGGGTAGGTTGCTTTGGGAAGTATAGACATTTTAACAATGTTGATTCTTCCCATCCATGAGCATGGTATGTTCTTCCATTTGTTAATATCCTCTGCTATTTCCTTTCTGAGGATTTCATAGTTTTCTTTATAGAGGTCCTTCACCTCCTTCGTTAGGTATATTCCCAGGTATTTCATTTTCTTTGAGACTATGGTGAAGGGAGTTGTGTCCTTAATTGGCTTCTCATCTTGACTGTTATTGGTGTACACAAAGGCTACTGACTTGTGGACATTGATTTTATATCCTGAAACATTACTGTATTTTTTGATGACTTCTAGGAGTCTTGTGGTTGAGTCTTTGGGGTTCTCTAAGTATAAGATCATGTCATCAGCAAAGAGGAGAGTTTGACCTCCTCTGCTCCCATTTGGATTCCCTTTATTTCCTTGTCTTGCCTAATTGTATTGGCTAGAACTTCCAGCACTACGTTGAATAGTAAAGGTGACAGAGGACAACCTTCTCTCGTTCCAGTTCTAAGAGGAAAAGCTTTCAGTTTTACTCCATTCAGTAAAATATTGGCTGTGGATTTGTCATAGATAGCTTCAATCAGTTTTAGAAATGTGCCACCTATGCCTATACTCTTCAGTGTTCTAATTAGAAAAGGATGCTGGATTTTATCAAATGCTTTTTCTGCATCTATTGAGAGGATCATGTGATCTTTATTTTTGCCTCTGTTAATATGGTGGATAACGTTTATAGACTTGCGTATGTTAAACCAGCCTTGCATCCCTGGGATGAAGCCTACTTGATCATAATGAATGACTTTTTTGATGATAAGCTGTAATCTATTGGCTAGGATTTTGTTGAGAATTTTTGCGTCTATGTTCATGAGTGAGATTGGTCTGAAATTCTCCTTTTTGTTTGGGTCTTTTCCTGGTTTTGGTATCAGGGTGATGTTTGCTTCATAGAATGTGTTGGGGAAGATTCCTTCTTCCTCAATTTTTTGGAATAATTTCTGCAGTACAGGAATAAGCTCTTCCTTGAAGGTTTGATAGAATTCTGGAGTGAAGCCATCTGGACCAGGGCATTTTTTAGTTGGAAGATTTTTTATTCTTTCTTTGATCTCAGTGCTTGACATTGGTCTGTTCAGGAGCTCTATTGCTTCCTGGCTGAGTCTAGGGAGAGGGTGTGATTCCAAATATTGATCCATTTCTTTCACATTGTCAAATTTCTGGGCATAAAGTTTCTGATAGTATTCAGAGATGATCTCTTTTATCTCTGTGGGATCAGTTGTTATTTCCCCTTTATCATTTCTGATTGAGGTTACTAGAGATTTTACTTTTCTATTCCTCGTTAGTCTGGCCAATGGTTTATCTATTTTATTTATTTTTTCAAAAAACCAACTCCTTGTTTCATTAATTTTCTGAATGATTCTTTTGTTTTCAATTTCATTGATCTCTGATTTGATTTTGGATATTTCTTTTCTTCTACTGAGTTTAGGCTTAGATTGTTCTTCTTTTTCCAATTCCATAAGATCTCTTGTGAGATTGTTGATGTGCTCTCTTTCTGTTTTTCGAATGTAGGCATCTAAAGCGATGAATTTTCCTCTCAAAACTGCTTTTGCAGTATCCCACAGGTTTTGGTAGCTTGTGTCTTCATTGTTGTTATGCTCAAGGAAGTTAATGATTTCCTGTTTTATTTCTTCCTTC
Organism: Nycticebus coucang; assembly: GCF_027406575.1. NCBI lineage: Eukaryota > Metazoa > Chordata > Mammalia > Primates > Lorisidae > Nycticebus > Nycticebus coucang. Next base: position 64,002,115 of record NC_069793.1, on the reverse strand, counting down.
ACCCATCTGTTATTCAACAGAAGATTGTTTAGTTTCCATGCCTTTGGGTGGGGTTGAGCATTTTTGTTAGAGTTGAGTTCCACCTTTAGTGCCTTATGGTCTGAGAAGATACAAGGTAAAATTTCAATTCTTTTGATTCTGTTGATATTTGTTTTGTGTCCCAGGATATGATCAATTTTGGAGAATGTTCCATGGGGTGATGAGAAGAATGTATATTCTTTATCTTTGGGATGGAGTATTCTATATGCGTCTATCAAGCACAGTTGTTCTAGGGTCTCATTTAAATCTCTTATATCCTTGTTTAATTTATGTTTAGAGGATCTGTCCAGCTCTGTAAGAGGAGTGTTAAGGTCCCCTGTTATGATGGTATTATCAGATATCATATTGCTCAGACTGAGTAAGGTCTGTTTCAAGAATCTGGGAGCATTTAAATTGGGTACATAGATATTTAGAATTGAAATGTCTTCTTGTTGTATTTTTCCCTTGACCAATATAAAGTGACCATCTTTGTCTTTTTTGACTTTAGTTGCTTTAAGTCCACATGTATCTGAAAATAAGATTGCAACTCCTCTTTTCTTCTGAATTCTATTTGCCTGAAAAATTGTCTTCCAACCCTTGACTCGGAGCTTGAATTTGTCTTTTGAAGCCAGGTGTGTTTCTTGCAGACAGCAAATGGATGGCTTATGTTTTTTAATCCAGTCAGCCAATCTATGTCTCTTCAGTGGGGAATTCAAGCCATTAACATTTATTGATATAATTGATAAGTGTGGTAGTATTCTATTCGTCTTATTTTGTGAGAGTCCATTGCTTAGTTTTATCTTTTGCATCAGTGTGGAGGTTTGGTCCTTTAATTTCTGAATTCTTACTTTGCTGCTGATCCATTGTGGTGGTCAGTGTGCAGAACAGGTTGAAGTATTTCCTGTAGAGCTGGTCTTGTGGCGAATTTCCTCAATGTTTGTATATCCGTAAATGATTTGATTTCTCTGTCAATTTTGAAGCTTAGCATAGCAGGGTACAGAATTCTGGGCTGGAAATTGTTCTGTTTAAGTAGATTAAAGTAGATCATCATTGTCTTCTTGCTTGGAAAGTTTCATTAGAGAAGTCCGCGGTCAATCTGATGGATTTGCCCCTGTAGGTCAACTGGCGCTTGCTCCTGGCAGCTTGCAGAATCTTTTCTTTTGTCTTGACTTTGGACAGGTTCATCACAATGTGTCTTGGAGAAGCTCGGTTAGAGTTGAGGCGACCTGGGGTCTGATAGCCCTCTGAAAGCAGTGTGTCAGAATCTTTGGTGATGTTTGGGAAGTTTTCTTTTATAATATTCTCTAGTATGGCTTGCATTCCTCTGGGGCATTCTTCTTCCCCTTCTGGAATTCCTATAACTCGTATGTTGGAACGCTTCATAAAGTCCCATAATTCTGACAGTGAACGTTCTGCTTTCTCTCTCTTCTTTTCTGCCTCTTTTACTATCTGAGTTATCTCAAGAACTTTGTCTTCTACCTCTGAAATTCTTTCTTCTGCATGGTCTAACCTGTTGCTGATACTTTCCATTGCATCTTTAAGTTCCCTGATTGACTGTTTCATTTCCTTCAGCTCTGCTATATCCTTTTTATATTCTTCATATCGTTCATCTCTTATTTGATTCTGTTTTTGGATTTCCTTTTGGTTATTTTCCACTTTATTAGCAGTTTCCTTCATTGTTTCCATCATTTCTTTCATTGTTTTCAACATGTGTATTCTAAATTCCCTTTCTGTCATTCCTAACATTTCTGTATAGGTGGAATCCTCTGCAGTAGCTACTTCATGGTCCCTTGGCGGGGTTGTTCTGGACTGGTTCTTCATGTTGCCTGGAGTTTTCTGCTGATTCTTCCTCATGGGTGATTTCTTTTATCTGTTTCCTTGCCCTAATTTTCCTTTCACTTTCTCTTGCTCTTTAAGTTCTCGTGCCTGTGGACGAGCAGAAGCTTTCTCAGGGAAGTGCTTGTCTCTGGAATCACTGCTGAAGTGCGGAAATGCTTTCAACCTTTTCCCATTCAGTATGATGTTGGCCATAGGTTTGTTATATGGCCTTTATAATTTTGAGATCAGTTTCTTCTATGCCTAGTTGAGGATTTTTATTACAAAGGGATGATACATTTTATAAAATGCATTTTCTGTTGTTGAGATAATCATTGTATTTGTTATTAGCTCTGTTTATGTGATATAGTCCCTTTATTGATTTGCATATGCATCCTTGCATCGCTGGGATGAAACTCACTTGATCATGGTGTATTATCTTTTCTATGTGCTATTGTATTCAGATCGCTAGTATTGTTTAGGATTTCTCCATCTATGTTCATTAGGGATATCAGTCTGTTCTTTTTTATGTGCGTATTTTTGTCTGATTTTGGTATCAGGGTGATACTGGGTTCATAGAATGCGTTGGGGAGAATTCCTTTTTTCTTGATTTTTGGAAACAGTTTCAGGAGGATTGTTATTAATTCTTTCTATGTTTGGTAGAATCACTATGAATCTTGTCCTGGGATTTTCTTCATTGAGATACGTTTAATTACTTTTCAGTTTTACTACTTGTTTTTGGTCCCTCCAGGTTTTCTATTTCTTTCTGGTTCATGTATGTTTGTATGGGAGGTGATATGTTTCCAGGTTGCATGTTTCCAGAAATTTAGACAGGTTTTCTAGTTTGTGATTATATAGTTGTTCATTGCTGTCTCTGATCATTCTACTCAACACAGAACTGAAAGTCTTAGCCAGAAAAATCATGCAAGAGAAAGAAAAGGCATCCATATTGGAAAAGACAATGCCAAATTATCCTTGTTTGCTAATTATATGATCTTATATCTAGAAAACATGAAATACTTCATCAAAAACATCTTAGATTTGATAAATAAATTTAGTAAAGTTTCAGAATACAAAATAGACATGGAAGAATCAGTAGCATTTCTATACACCAATAACAATCTAGTTGAAAACCAAACCAATAAGGCAATCTCATTTACAATAGCTACAAAAAAACAAACAAAAACCTTAGAAATTTATTTGACCAAGGAGATGAAAAATCTCTTTAAGGAAACAACAAAACACTTATGAAAGAAACTGTAGATGATACTGATGGAAAATCATTTCATACTTATAGATCGGAAGAATTAATATTAAAATGACCATGCTGTCAAGAACATGCTCAATCCAGTAACTACCAAAATAACACCATTTTTTCCATAGAATTAAAACAAGCAATCCTAAAATTAATATGGAACAAAAAAAGGTCTGAATAGCCTAAGTGATTCTAAGGTGGGGGGTAGGGGGAAGCTAGAAGCATCAAGTTACCTGACTTCAACTCACATCACAAGGCTACAGTAACCAAAACAGCATGGTACTTGTATAAAAATAGACACATCAATGGAATAGCATTGAGAACTTGTAAATAAATCCACATATGTACAGCCAATGATCTTTGACAAAAGCACACATTAGGGAAAGGATACCATTTTCAATAAATGGTGCTGGGAAATTGGATTGCTATATGTATATTGCCATATGGTCCCAAACTGAGACAAAAATCAACTTAACTCAAGATGGATTAAGGACTTAAATGTAAGACCTGAAACTATAAAAGTACAAAAAGAAAACCTAAGGGAAAACTCTTCTGGATTTTGGTCTAGATACAGACTTTATGATTAAGGCTTCAAAAGATCAAGCAACAAAACCAAAAATAAACAAATGGGAATTGATCAAACTAAAAAGATTCTTCACAACAGAAGAAATAATTCACAGAATGAACAGACAACTTGAAAAACAGGAGAAAATATCTGTAAACTACACATCTGATGGGGGACTAACATTCAGGATTTACAAGTAACACAACACAACTAAAAAACAAAAACAACAGAAAACCCAGCACCATTAAAAAGCAGGCAAAATTGCTGTTGCAGGCACCCCAAATGTGAGATTAAACTGGGTATACCATTATCTAAGTAAAAGAAAATTCCAAAATAAGAAGCAACAGTTTCTCCAGATGAGAAGGAATCATCAAAAGAACTCCAGAAGGCTTGCGCCTATAGCTCAAGTGGCTAAGGCGCCAGCCACATACACCAGAGCTGGCCGGTTCAAATCCAGCACGGGTCTGCCAAACAATGACAACTACAACCAAAAAAACAGCAAGGCATGTGGTAGGCGCCTGTAGTCCCAGCTCTTGGGAGGCTGAGGCAAGAGAATCGCTTAAACCTAGGAGTTGGAGGTTGCTGTGAGCTGTGATGGCACGATACTCTATCCAGGGTGACAGCTTGAGGCTCTGTCTCAAAACAAACAAACAAACAATCACAACAACAACAAAAAAACAAACTCCAGAAACATGAAAAAAAAAATCAGAGTGAAAGGACATCTCCCCCAAAGAAAACACTAACTCCATACCAAGGGAAACTATCCAAAAAGAGAATACTTAAATGTTTGATAAAGAATTTTGAATGTGGGCTTGGTACCCGTAGCTCAGTGAGTAGGACGCTAGTCATATACACTGAAGCTGGCAGGTTTGAGCCCGGCCTGGGGCCTGCCAAGCAACAATGACAACTGCAACAAAAAATAGAGGGACGGTAAATGGTGGGACCACACCTATGGAGCATATTGCAAGGGTACAAGTCAAATCTATCAAGTATAGAACACAAATGTCTTAACACAGTGATTAAGTAAATGAGGTGAAAGCTATGATAATTAGTTGGATGTAACCACTTCAATTTGTACAAAAAAATCAACACATGGAATCCCACACAGGCATAAATGTATTCATGATCTATGTATACATGACTTAATAAAAGGAAAAAATAGCCGGGTGTTGTGGCCGGCGCCTGTAGTCCCAGCTACTCGGGAGGTTGAGGCAAGACAATTTCTTAAGCTCAAGAGTTTGAGGTTGCCCTGAGCTGTGACACTACAGCACTCTACCCAGGGTGACAGAGTGAGACTTTGTCTCAAAAAAAAAAAAAAAAAAAAAAAAGAATTTTGAATGTGGATTGTAAGGAAGCTCGATGAGATACAAAATAAAATAGAAACCAAACACAAAGAAAGCACAGACACAAAATTAAGGAAATGAATAAAAAATTTACCAAAGAGCTCAGCAGCTCCGGAGGGAGGAGCGGCAGCGTCCAGGCAGCGCAGCTTTAAGAAGGCTCTCAGCGCACCGCTGCCCACAGAAACCCGCGCCCTGCTAGCCGCCAAGACTCAAGACTCGGAAGAGCAGGGTCAGCTCTGCCAAAGGGACGCGGAAGGAAGAGCCCAAGAGGAGGTTGGCGCGGTTGTCAGCTAACCTGCTCCTGCAAAAGTGGAAATGAAGCCAAAAAAGACAGCATCAAGGGATAAATCTTCAGACAAAAAAGTGCAACCAAAAAGGAAAAGGGGAGCAAAGGGAAAGCAGGCCAAAGAAAATAAAGATTTACCTGCGGAAAAAGTAGAAACTAAAACTGAGGAGAGTCCAGCGCTGATGAAGCAGGAGAGAAAGAAGCCAAGTCTGATTAATATTACACACTATGTCTATCAGTGGTCCCTGTCTCCCTTCTTGTACAATCCAGAGGAATATTTTTATCAACTATTTTGTAAATGCAAGTTTTTAAGTAGGTCTAGAAACGTTTTTAAGAAGGAAGGAATCTCACTTCATCCCATTTTTTAAGTGTAAATGCTTTTTTAAAGAAGTGAAATCATTTGCTCGTTTATTTTTTGGTTCAACCAGAAAATAGTGTGGGATGTTGACTTTTGGGAGGCTTTGACTGCCTTGGATATGAGCTTTACATTCCATAAATGGGGGTTAGTTTTTATATCCTGTAATGCAAAGTATACTAAATTGGCAATATGGAGGGAGTCCAGCCCTGCTTTTAATGCCTTAAACATTCTTTTTTTTTTTTTTTTTGCCATACACTGGTTTTATATACCATTTGACAAATTTTCATCACACTGGTTAACATTGCCTTCCTGGTTTTTTCTTAGTTATTGTGTTAAGACATTTATATTCTACATTTAGTAAGTTTCACATGTACCCTTGTAAGATGCACCATAGATGTGGTCCCACCAATTACCCTCCCTCTGCCCATCCTCCCCCCTTGTCTTAAACATTTTAAATTACTTCTGTTTCGATGTTGTGTTTTAGTAGAATTATTTCCTAAAGAAAACCACTCCCGTGATCATGGCTCTGCCTGTCAGGATTAGGTACACTCTGTAACATCTTTGGTTGTGGTACTCCTGTTTTCCTAAGAACTTTGTTACTGTGCTGTGAAGAACTGAAAATTTGAGCGTGTAGCATATATGGCAATAAATTGTGAATTGGTGGGACTTAAGTAACAGCTTATCAACATTTGAAGATACTGGTACTTGAAATCCTTTGAAGGAAAAACTGCCTCCAAATTTTAATCTGGACAGTCACTGGAATAACTGTTTAAAAAAGAATTGCAATAAATGGCTTTTAAGATTTGGGGTACATATGTTAAGAATTCTGTACAAATTGAAATGTCTGTACTGATGCTCAACACAACCAATAAAATCTCAGTTACAAAAAACTTCACAAAAGAAATTGAATTATTAAAAAAATCAAACAGAGCTTCTGGAAATAAAAAATTCATTCAAAGAAGTACAGAGCACAGTGAAAAGCCTCAAGAATAGGCTAGAAGAAAAATCTCAGACCCAGAAGACAACACTTTTGAATTAAATAAGTCAGTCAAGAGAACAGAGAAATAAGAGGAATGAACAAAGTCTTCTTATAGTCCCGTGAAATACGGGATTATATAAAGAAGACTTACATAAGAATCATAGACATTCCTGAGGGTGAAGAAGAAAATACACAAGAGCTGGAAAAATTATCTGAGTGCATATTTGAAGAAAATTTCCCTGATCTTGCTAGAAATCTGAACATCCAGGTGATAGAAGTGAAATGACCATAACAATTATTTATTGAGGACTTACCAGGTTCCAGGCATTTTACTAAACATCTTGTGCATAGTATCTCACGACAACCTTTCCCATTTTTAAAGGCAAGAACAAAAGGCTAGGAGCTGTTACTTAACCTACAAATGGTCACACCAAGAAGATTTAGAGCGAACTGTCTCATACAAATAGCATTTGAAGAAATGCTGCATGAGCAAGAGAAAGAAAGTATAATCACTGTGCATAGTCCAGGGTTTTAGAAAAGACTCATAAAAATGCTGACTATGGGCATGTTCTTGGGACTCATGAAGCCTAGTTCAATGTCCCTTGCTTGACAGTAATCAGTAAATTGAACAGATCAAACATCTGAAAATAAGATCTGAAATTATAAGGCTCTTAGAAGAAAACAGAGAACAAGTGATTCACAGAAATCACTGTTTGCAGTGATTTCTTAGATATTTCATAAAAGTATAATGAAAGAAAGGCAATGAAAGAAAAATAGATAAATTGATCATAAAAATGAAACATTTTTATGAAAGGACGCATGAAGAGAGTAGAAAGGCAACCTACAGAGTTAAAGTGTTTACAGATGGTATTTCTAATAAGGTATTACTATCAAGAATATATAAAGAACTCCTACAGCTCAACAATGCCACCCCTCATCTCCTGCAACAATTCAATTCAAAAAAGGGCAAAGGACTTGAGTGGATATTTCTCCAAAAAAAAGATGTACAAATGACTAATAAGATGCTCAACATTACTAATCATTAAGGGACCAAATTGAAGCAGATTAAAATACTATTTCACATCCACTAGCATGGCTATTATCAAAGCCCAGAAACAGTAAGTGTTAAAGAGAGCATGGTAAACTTGGAACCCTATATAGTACTGGTGGGAATGCAGGAATAGTGTAGCTGCTTTGGAAAATGGTAGGGTAGTTCCTTAAAATAATTAAGCATGGAATTACCACATTCTTTCCCTAATGCAGCCTGGTTATCTTCCACATTGACGGCTCTCAATTATCAGGTAACGAACCTCAAATTAGGTCCAACACTTCTGTATAGTCTGTTTCCTAAGCCTAACTCAGACTTTAACAATGTAAGCCTCAACCCAGTGTATTCTGTAGACTCCAAGTGACAGGGCTGAGTTCTTAACTCTGAGGAACAAGAGTGAGAGCATCTGATGGGGAATCTGTATATTTCTGAGGGAAGAGAGGGGATGTGAACAGGATATAGCCTCAGTAAGAGCTGGTGGGCTATCTCATGGACAGTTATTTTTATGTCTAACAGGCATAGAAGCTCCTGTGAAAATCAACTTCACAAGCTCCTGTGAAGACCACTCTCCAGAACATGATAGAATAGCAAGTCCAAAGATTAGTAATGGAAAGACTTATTAATTCTTTGGTATTATTAGTGATTAATAATTGGGATAATTAATAACATTGGTAACCATTTCTCGGTTAACTCATTGGATCGTACTAATCCTGTGAGGTGGGATGGACTGGGATTATTGTCCCCATAATAAAAAACAATCCAAAAGACAGAGAGGTTAAGTTCCTTGTCAAGGTCACAAGCAAAGTAAGACTGAAACCTAGATATTTCACCCTTTACTTTAACTCACAGCTCTGTCCACAAAATGATAAAATATACAAACTCTGAATGAAATCAAACTAACAACACAACTAACAGATAACCTTGACTAAGTTATGACTGAACCCCATCTTTTCTAAGGTGCAATCAGAGAATTCTTTTTTTTTATTTTTTTATTTTTTTTATTTTTATTTTTATTTTTTGCAGTTTTTGGCTGGGGCTGGGTTTGAACCCGCCACCTCCAGCATATGGGGCCAGTGCCCTAGTCCTTTGAGCCACAGGTGCTGCCCCTGAGAATTCTTGTAGCAGCAACCATTCACTCTATTTCTCAGTAGACACTGCAGGGTGGGAAGGTGGGGGTGGAAAAGGGAATGATGATTATTTGAGTAACAATGCTCTGCCTTGGGGCATGATTGAATGCACAGAATATTGAGGGTGCAGAGTCTGTAGGGACCCAGATGAGGAATCTCAGAAGACTACAATCTGGGACAGAGAAGGCCCCTGAAGTTTCTGCAGAGAGGAGACAGGCCCAGCATGGGACCCTTCAGGGCATTCCTTAGAGACAGAGCCTGCTGTTTCCTTTTCCTTCTGGGAAAAGAATAGCTAATTATGAGGAGGTAGACATACCCTCCCTCTCCAACTGACTCTTTCCCAGCCTCCTTTCACTAAGAGAGGAAAACTGCACTGGTTTTTCCTGAAGCCTACAGAAAATGAATTGAGCTTCACACAAGGGGTAAGAGCACATTGGGCCAGTGGTGGAAGGGGAAGGTGAAGACCGGGAGGCGAGGTGGCTGACACAGATGGGCCAAGGGTGAGCAGACAAGAGAGGGGTGCATGTTCAGGGACCAGCTGGCTCCTAGGAGCACAGATAAGGGTCAAGGCATATGACCTGGGTGAGCTGAAAAGGCAAGAATGATGAGGATAACAGCAAAAATCAGACCGAAAATAGTAATCCCAGAGGGACTGCTAAAAGGCTGAGAAGAGATCCTGAGATGGGAGAAAAGTGTTTAATATTTGAGGGTATTAATTAGGTTAGGGTGGGGGATGAGCCATGGGGTGTTAAGAGCAGAGTCCAGTTCTTGTGTACCCTTCCTCCCCAGGCAACCTATCCTAGTCTCAGGCACCACGTCACCTCCGGATTCTCTTCTATCACTCTCATCCTTGTACGCTTCTAACTAACTGGACACCTTCTCATTCTCCTTGAATACTTTATCTGCCATAAGCTTCATATCTTTCCCTGCTGCCATTATAAGAAAAAAAGACCCTTTCCTGCCCTTCAGCCCTGTGCTTTGTTTTGTGTTGTACATTAGTGACCACTCTAGAGAATGTATTAAATAACCCCAGACCATGTTCATCACATCCTTCCTCTTGCCAATGCTATTCACTTCTTTCTTAATCCACAGTAGGCCTCACCTCAGTTGTAGCTGCTGTAATAGTTCCAGGAAAAAAAGGAAAGGCTGAAATGAGGAGTGGAAAGGATAGGTACATTTGCTTATTAGAGGTTTCAGCAATAACTAGCTATATCTTTGCAGCATGGTCCTGTAGACAGAATCCTGGAACCCTGGTAGAAGTCAGAAGATGTGGAATGTTAATCATTTCCTCACATCTATCATTGTAAGATCTTCTCAGCATAAAGGTATAGCCTGCCATGTAAGATGACAGCAGTGATTATATACTCTTTAGGTATGAAGCCCATGAACTTTTGGGGAAGACAAAGAAATAACACAGGCTTCCTTTTGTCATTTTCTGACATCTTGGCTGTGAGGCAGGAAACAAACAGGACAATGACATGTAAGGAGTGGACAATGCACTCCTGCCAAGCAGGTTTAAGGGTGTTAGGCAGAAGACCAGATAAGCAGAGTCAGATTTGTAAATAGAACTAGAACCATGTTTCAGATGAAGTTGGGAATAGGAAAGGTCGCTGAATTATTAGGCGTTTTAAACAATATACGAGATGTGAGTTTGAGGGCAAATGAACTGGAGAACCCAGGTGGCCTACAGGGGCACGCAGGGAGTGAGGGAGATGAGGCTACTCCAGGGGGAGGTTCTGGGGCATTCACTTCGGATAGGGCAACAACATGTACAAGTCAATGAATGTACATTGTTTCATGTGGCCAAGAACTAGCTAGTAGGTGCCTGTATAGGTGTCATGGATACAGTGGTAGTAAACATATACAGAGGGTGCCAAAAATGTATACACATTTTAAGAAAGGAAAAATCTATACTAAAATGTAATATTCAAGTCATGTTTGACTCAGTCTTTCCAGTGATTACTATTTTAAGTCTGATTACAAGAGATACAAGATATAAGATAACAAATATTATTGGTAGATATTGAGTATTATAATTTTAATACAGTTTTTTCCTTTCTTAAAATGTGTATATATTTTTGAACCCTCTCTCTATATATATATCTATATACCTATATATCTATATATCTATATATATATCTATATATAAACTTCAGCCCTGCCATCCTGGGGTTCCCATGCTGTATATCCCAAAGCTAAGTCCTAGAGACCATGTGGACTTCAAGATGAGATTCCTAATAGGAAAAGGGATTTTACTTTGATCTAGGTAGTAGAAAATTGATGGGAAATTCCATAGAATTTCTATCTGTGGAGGTAAGTCTCAGGTTGGATCATATGATGATATATTAGGCAATGGCGTGGGAGGAAATTTTTCCAGGAAAGGAGTCTTTCATGCATTCATTTGAAAAAATACCCACTAAGCACAAACCTTGCTCGATAGAGTCTATAAATACAGAAACAAATAAGTCACATCCCTGTACTCAAAGCACTCGTAGCCCAGTGAATGGAGAGCCACATGTAAAGGTGCTAAGGCTGGAACTCTCACTGTGATACTTGATCCAGTGTATTGATGAGTCTTTCATTGAAGTGACTGAGAAAATATGCCTGGAAGAGTCTGTTAAAACTTCCCCATGAAGGTGGCAGGCTCTTGGCCAGGTATGACGGGGGCAGAGGAAAGCATTCCATATAAGTGGTATGAACTACAAGCGTGACTCTCTCAGGAAATGTCAGATTATCCAGTGTGGTTGGACCTGGGATGAATATTCAGAGTAAAGGAAGGCATGAGGCCAACTGTTTAGGCAGAGGAAGTTTGAAAGCCTGTTTAGTGGTTTTTGATTTTCTTGCAAAGGGATCCTATAAGTGCTTTTCATGAGGGTAATAAAATATGTGGTGTGTCACACTGTAGTGGACGGGATCAGCAGGACTTTATGGTGACACCAGAAAGAGACAAAGAAACGTGTATTAGGGGAGACACAGGGCAGGGAGAAGAGAATAGAGTGGGTGAGGCAAGTCAGGCACAGGATGAAGGCCACCATCACTGACTGGGAAAGTGCTCTGTAAGCTCCAGCATCTGTCAGAAGGCCATATGGCTGGAGTATAATGGACAGGTAGAAGAAGATGATGCTAAAAAGTGGGTAGACCATGCAGGGTCTTATAGGCCAGAGCTATAATGAAAATTCCATTCTGAGTATAATGGCCTTCCATGAAGGTCATGGCCTACCATTACAGAATTTGCCTTTTTAAATGGTCTCTTTGGCTGCAATGCAGAGAAAGGATTATAGAGGGTCTAAGATTCATACCACAGAGACTAGTTAGGAGCCTTATGTAGTCCACATAGTAGATGGTGATTTAAATAAGAGTGTTGGTAGGGTAAAAAGACAAGAGGAGGGACTAAAACATATTTTATAGATTGATCACACTTGCCTTTTTAAATTAGATGTGAAGAAAGAAGAAAGAGACTGAATTAAGGATTATCCCTCAGTTTCTGAACCAGACATGGATGGATAGTCATAATATGTACTAAGCTGGGAAAGCTACAGAGAAGAAACAGTTTACGGGGAGATATTTTTGTTTTGGCTTTATTTTGTTGGAGATGAATATTAGACATCTGAGGGAAGATGTCCAATGAGTAGTAGGATGTGCTAGTCTGGAAGTCAGAGTAGAAGCTATACATTTGAGAATTCCCTGAACATAGGTGCCTAAAATACCAAAAGGAATCAGTATGAGAACAAAAAAGGAGCAAAAGAGGGAAAGGGGGGGGGAGAATAAAGATACAATGACAAGATCAGTATAAGGGAAGTAGTTGAGAAGGGAGCTTCATTGGAAGGGACTGAAAGTTAAGAGAAGAGGAAGTAGAGAATGACTCAAAGTTTTAAACAAGTTATGCAGTGAAGGGAAATAGAGTTGAGGGGTGTAAGATGGAGAGAGAGATTAGGCCAAGAAATGCAGGATTGTGCTGATGTTAGTCAAGATAAATATTTTAGAAAAGTGGGCAGATTTGTGTGGGAGAGACAAGATTGTAATGACAAATAGCATTTTTTAAATAATGCTTTAAAGTTTAGGAGGACTGTTCTCACGTATCACTTCATCTTTCCTCACAAAATTCAGGAGGTATAGTTATTGCTATCATCTATAGGTGAGAAAGTTAAAACCTGAAAAATATCAGTGACTGATACTAATTTCTGTTGATAGACTAATAGCACAATTATTACTTAAATCCCTGTCTTTGGATTCTAAAGCTTTTCTCAATACCTTGGTAATGAGTTTGATTTCTATTCTGTAATTTGAATATGCTGGATTTAAAGTATTTATGGAACAACAAGATGGAAGTAGAAGAGTGTAGTGATTTAGAACGTTGGACCCAAAGGCAGGAAATTGGAATTCTCAAAACTGAAGTTTACTCTTTGACATTTTCCAACCATTGTGATTGTCACTAAATCACTTCACCTTTCATTTCCTTAATTCAAAAAAGTGTTCACATTTATTGGGCACTTGTTCTCAGATTTATGCTGTGTTTCAAAAGATCTTTCAAAATCCTCAAAAGAAAACTTTTAGGCAGGAACTGAGAAAAAAAGAGTACAGGTCAAAATTTTGGGAAATAAATATTTAAGCATTTTTAAATGACAATGAAAGGGAGAAAAAGAAAAGTAAGGATCTCAGATGGGAAAAGAATAGTGTGAAGGAAAGAGATCAGTATTACAAATAAAGGCAAGGGGCATCTCTTCTGAAATGTCCTGAACACCAGGGAGGAAAGCAGGTGAAAGGAGAAGAATGAAGGGATGGAATTTAAAATGAAGTTAGGCAAAGGGAACACAAAAGGGCTTCTCATGTTCTTAAGTTAGCTGGAGTTTGGGCTTTAGTTGGAGAGATTTCTGAGTGTCAAAGGTACCCATGCTAGAAAATTTCTCAGATATGTAGGTAAGTGAATGATTAGAACATGCTGGCTGTATGTATTTTTCCTATAGCCAAGTTTGGCATTTCAGGATAGAAACTCTCCTTTCATAATTAAAAGTATCATACATATGATAAAACACAAATATAGTCTAGCAAGAGGGAGGAGTGGGGAGGGGGAGGGGAGGGGAAGGGGAGAGGGTTGAGGGCAATTGGTGGGAGGAGGGAAGGCATTTGGTCAGATCTCAGCTAATGTGCTCAATGCAAGGGTATATTTCAAAATAACTAAGAGTAAATTTTAATTGTCTTACCACAAAAAATAAGTGAGGTGATGGTGATGTTAATCAGTTTGATTTAAGCATTCCACATTGTATATCAAATCATCACATTGTACCTCATAAATGTATATAGTCATGATTTTAATTAAAAATTAATGCAATTAATATACATACTTAGAAGTATAGGTTGAGTTGAGGGGCAATAGGAAGACAGAGAAAGACAGTGAATATTTTAGGGGGTAAGAGATGAATTAAACAGGAATCTAAATCTGTTGCAAACATGCCTTTGGCCATATGCGGATCACAGAAAGGATAGCTAATATCGATACAGCCAGTATCTAACAACCCAGTGATTTTTATAAGCACCTTAAAGGCAAAACCATGCAAAATCATCATGCACATTAGGATTATTCTCTAATTCCTTTTAAGGTCTAAAAATGAGAAGAAAAGTTAATTCTTTCATATGAATGATCAGACTTTAACCTTGAGAACTACAGTTCTGCTGACATTGGATACTCTCTGGAAGGGCTGTGTGGAAGTAGAGGAGGAGGAAGAGAATTCCAGTGGCCATGTCATCCTACAATATCACCTCAACCCATCCAGCATTCTTCTTGTTGATGGGGATACCAGGCCTGGAGCACTTACACCTCTGGATCTCTATCCCCTTCTCCTCAGCCTATACTCTGGCTCTGCTTGGAAACTGCACCCTTCTCTATATAATTCAGGCTTATGCAGCCCTCCATGAGCCCATGTACCTCTTTCTGGCCATGTTGGCAGCCATTGACTTGGTCCTTTCCTCTTCAACACTGCCCAAAATGCTTGCTATTTTCTGGTTCGCAGATCAAGAAATCAACTTCTATGCTTGTCTGGCCCAGATGTTCTTTCTTCACTCCTTCTCCATCATGGAGTCAGCAGTGCTGCTGGCCATGGCCTTTGACCGCTATGTGGCCATCTGTAAGCCACTGTACTATACCACAATCCTGACTGGGGCCCTTATCACCAAGATTGGCGTGGCTGCTGCGGCCAGGGCTGTGACACTGATGATTCCACTCCCCTTTCTGCTGAGACGCTTCCACTACTGCCGAGGCCCAGTGATAGCCCACTGCTACTGTGAACACATGGCGGTGGTGAGACTGGCGTGTGGGGACACGCGCTTCAACAATATCTGTGGCATTGCTGTGGCCATGTTTATTGTGGTGTTGGATCTGCTCTTTGTTATCCTGTCCTATATCTTTATCCTTCGGGCAGTTCTACAGCTTGCCTCTAAAGAAGCCCGCTACAAGGCATTTGGGACATGTGTGTCTCACATAGGTGCCATCTTAGCTTTCTACACACCTGTGGTCGTCTCCTCAGTCATGCACCGTGTGGCTCGCAGAGCTGCTCCACATGTCCACATTCTCCTTGCCAATTTCTATATGCTCTTCCCACCCATGGTCAATCCCATCATCTATGGTGTCAAGACCAAGCAGATTCGTGAGCGAGTGTTAGGACTATTCTCAAGAAAGGATGTGTAAAAGGACAGTGAGGGACATGTGGAGAAAGAGTAGTGTGGTTTGCATGCTGGAGGTGGAAGCTGAGTATCATGGGAAGTGAAGGGGTGCTAGAATCTCCATGTTTAGATTTTTCCTGGCATAATAGAAAAAAAATATTCTGAAACTTAGAGCCACCCAGTCTATTTAGGTCTCAAGGATCTGTGCTCTCTTGTAGCTTCTAGACTCAAACTGCTGTCTTTGTCAACCCTTCACAGAGTCCTCACTTCTAATCATAAGTTGACATAGTCTTGGTCCTCTGGCCTTCTGATGACTTTGCCTAAAAATAGAAAGATATTCCAAGTTCCTTTGCTGAAGAAGAAAAGACTGAAGACCTATCCTGAGTCATTAGGATTTTGGTGAACTATCCACTGAGGACCTGTGTGAGAACCAGTAGTACATCTAATGTAGGAGTATTTCCTCAGTCATTATGAAAGGCGGTATCCAGCTTCTGACTAAAGACTCTCAGTGCTGGGTAATTTGTAACAGTCCAGGGCTGCATGTTCCATGCAAGACAGCTCTGATTATTAGCAGTAATTTTTTGACTAAGCCAGTCTATATATTCTTTGACTTTTTTACCAATTCTTCTCATTGTATAATTTGAATAAGGTATGTTTTCTGACTTTTTAAAATATGGCATGCAACTCTTTGCATGTAAATGTATCTTGGGTTGACAACAAGTATGTGAATTCCTCATTTATTTACTAATTCAGCCAAGTCTGTGATAGAGGCCGGTGATACATTCATCATTAAGGTAGGGATACCAGAAAGGGCCCAGAATTGTGCTTCACTGATCTAGGACTGTGAACAGAGCCAGGAGTCAGGGAATCAGGAAGGAGGTGACCTACTTGTGGCGAGTGGTGAAGGTAAGGCACCCTCAGCTACTTCCCATATATATTGAATCCTCATCTTAGGGATCGGCTGAAATAAAAAAAATACAAAAACCTGATTAACTCTCAGTACTCTGTTACCACTTGTTTCAGAGATACCATTCTCTTTTCCCTAGATTAATATGATAGACTCTTTAATATCCCCCCCCTTTTACCCTCACCTCTTTGTGCTATAATTTTGATGGAAGCCAAAGGAAAAAAATGTCAAATTATTTTACTTCTTTTCTCAAAACTTGAGCTTTTACTCTGAGAGTAAGAAGGAACCTTATAAAGTTCTTAACAGTGGTCTGTAAGACCCTTTGTGATTAAGCACATCAGCCAGCCCCAAGTGGTATAAACATGAATAGGACTATACCTAGACAACAGTACAAAAGAAGAAGAAAAAAATCTTACCAACAGGCCAGGTTGGGGGCAGGAGCCTTCCATGGGTCCCCAAGGACTGTCTTCAAGTACATCAATCTCTGCTCCCATGTGCCTTTGGGAGAAGGCAGAGGTTTGTAAGTATAAAGCCAAGTACAACCCTCCTAGACCCCTCCTTTCCAGCCTCCTCTGACAGGAGAGGAAGGCTACACTGGGGTTGTGTGAGGGTATAGGTGATTAAGTTACATTGTTTGCATTTGTTAGGTAAAGTCCAAGTTACAGTCATGCCCCTCCTCTAGGAGGTGTGCCATACACCTCTCCATTGTGCCTGTTAGGTGAGTGCACACCAATCCCCCGTCCTCCATTGGGTTAAATCGTGTTTTTCCCTTGTGTAGGTGTGTATTTGTTCATCTACAGGTTTCATATTAGTATTGAGTACATTGGATACTTGTTTTACCATTCTTGTGATCCCTTACTAAGGAGAATGCTCTCTAACTTCATCCAGGTTAATAAAAATAAAAATGCTACAATACAGATAGAAAAAGTCTACTTTGACTGAGTTAGAAGAGATAAAAGAAGAACTGAAGTCTTAATGCAAGAACTCCCTCGAGGATTTTGGATGCAAAGGCCAGCAAGTAAACAGGTCATTAGCTGACATGGAAAGTACAGTCAAGAGTGCATGTAGTCATTCATTTGTTTTTAAGAAGAGAGAAATAACATGTTTTAGTGGAAGAAATTTATGTAGTAGTAGAGGAAAAACTTTAATTATGGAAGAGAACAAAGAATACTGATGCTGAAAGTCCTTCAGCATTACCCTCTTTCTAGGTGGTCTACTGGTTTACCATTGACAGTATAAACAAATCTAAAACTTCAAATTTTAATTTACATGCTTTCCCTGTAAATCTAAGACCAGACTAGTATATCTACCTGCCTACTTGATATCTCCTCATATCAATCTCAGGTATATCAAACCTGTCATGCCTGTGGCAGAAATTGTGACTTTTTCCCTTCATGTACCACACATGTCTCAGAACACAGTATCCCATCCAGCCAATTGCTCAACCTGCAATCAAGGCGTCTTGGTTCCTTCTCTCCTCCTCCTGCATCATATTCAACCCATCAACAAGTACCATTGGATCGTCCACTATAATTAATGTCAAAGCTACCTGGTACATTTCTTTCTCCACCATGCTTATTCAAGCCTTAGTCATACCTCATCAAGTAGTGCTACAGAAGAATCCTGATAAGTGCACAAAGTTCTGCTTTTGTTCTCCAATATCTGTCCTTCCACAAATGCCCACCATATCACAAAGTGAAAGACCTTGAGGTAAGAAACTGTGTCTTATTTCCATATGTACACCCAGCCTCTAACATGCATAGTCATGTAGAACATCTCACCAAATAAAGCATGACTACCAGACTCCTGGGTAAAGTATCACTGACCTCAGAAAACTATTCTCCTCATCTAACCTCAGGATGGTTGGATATCTTATTAATTAAAATACATCCAAGATGATGAGTTCTAAGGAGCCTGACAACAAAAGCATCTTTTATCTTCATCATGAATGTCAAAAACAGTGCTTTGTACATCAGACTCTGTGTAAGTGATTATGGAAACATCCCACGCACCCATTGCACCTTCTCCCTTGTAAATATGCAATTTCAGCAAATGAAAACACATTTACTTTGCTTCTTCAAATCCCCCTGAATTCCTCTGTGTAACTTCTTTTGTGTGTGTGTATTTACATTTTATTTGAAAAAAAGTATAGTTTAAAAACAAAGCATGTATATGAATAAATATGAATATAAAGGCATGAATAAATAATATTAACACTAAAAACAGTAATAAGACCGTAAGAATAAAAAATAGTGCTTTGGGAATAGCAGTAGTAATCCTATACCCCAAGGATAGGTATAGTTGGTCATTTTCCCATAAAATAATGAAATAAGCCCTTGATTAAGTGGAATTAAGGGGCAGAGAAAAAAATTAGGTCCCATATGCTAAAATTTGCGTTTATAAACTAAAACATAACTACCTTTTATTAAAACAAACTAACTTTTAATGTGAATCAAAATAAAACCAAATCTCCCAGGACCCATTACATCTGTGATGGACTTTCATCTTTGACACGCATGCCTTTAAAATAAGCCCATGGTAATGGCAGTATTTTCACACTGAACTGATGAAAAATGCAGCTGTTCTCACACGATCAGGTGCATTCTGGCCACAGGAAGCCACAGCTCAGTGACTTCAGGGCTTCTCATGATTGGGTATTAGCTGAACTGATAACTTGAGAGACAGCATCAGATTTGGAAGGGTCTGAAAGTTCTTGTACAAACTCAGAATTGGGGCTGACCACAGAATTGAAGCTGAAGTTGTGCTGGAGGTGGGTTGAGTCAGGGTATCACCACTCAGCATGGACTCCAGGTTCTCCTTGTTGGCTCCATGCCTCCTGGCATAGGGTGTTTATTTCTCTGGACTGTGGGAGAGGCAACTGGCTCACAGCCAGAAGGAAGGAGTTGAGACACAGGGGAGTGGCATAGTGTCCCTGGGCCGATTACTACTACTGGCTGCAGCATTGGATGTGGCGGCAGCCTGCAGCTTGTGCACTTTGCCTGGCATGTTGGCTATCAGTCCTCTCTGCTGGCTGGGCACCTGGATGGCTGGGGGGGGACTCTCCCAAAGAACATCTCTGTCTGCATCTTATTCTTGAGTCTTTCCTGCTTGGTACTTTCTTCTTCAATCGATGCATCTCTTGTTCCATGACATGCTCTATGAATTTCTGTCCATTCATCAGAAATGTCTTTTGAAAGTTCTTGTTACCACATTTCAATTTGTGCCTTCAACTTGTCTTCCAGTTTAGGGAGTGTTTTTTGGAGTTTGGCTCATTGCTTTTCTTCTTTTAGAAGAGTTCCTCCCCAGTTTTTAAGTTGACTTGGATCTGAAGTCCCCCCCCCCCCCCACTGTCTGGTACATTCATTTTTGTGATTTTATTTTTTAGGATAATTTTTATTAAATCATAACTACATTTATGGGGTACAATACAATTTGATATATAATGTGGATTGCTTAAATAAACTAACATAACCATCACCTCACTTATTTTTGTGGTAAGACATTTATTATATACTCTTAGTTTTGAAATGTACTCTTGCATTGTGTACGTTAGGTGAGATCCTGCCAATACCCTCCCTCCGCTTGCCCTCCCCTCTCCCCTCAGCTGTTCCTCCTCTCTCCTCTTTCTGTACTGTGTGTTTTATCATTTGTATGAATGTGTAAGTGTTTATATATTGGTTTCATAATAGTATTGAGTATATTGGATACTTTTTTTCCCATTCTTGAGCTACTTTACTAAGAAGAGTATGATTCAGATCCATCAAGGTAAACATAAAAGATGTAAAGTCTCCCTCTTTTTACAGCTGCATAGTATTCCATGGTATACTTATACCACAATTTGTTTATTCACTCATGGGTTGATGGGTATCTAGTCTGTTTCCACGACTTGGCTATTGTGAAATGGGCTGCAATAAACATTCTAGTGCAAATGTTTGTTGTAAAATCATTTTGTTCATCTGTGTAGATACCCTTGCAATGATATTGCAGGATCAAACCTTAGGTCAACTTTAAATTCCTTGAGAACTCTCTATTCTTCTTTCCAAAAAGGCTGTATTAGTTTGCAGTCTGACTAGCAGTGTAGAAGTGTTCCTTTCTCTCCACATCCACGCCAACATCTGCAGTTTTTGGATTTTGTGATGTGGGCTTATCTTACTGGCATTAGGTGTTGTCTCAGAGTGGTTTTGATTTGCATTTCTCTGATGATTAAAGATGAGCATTTTTTCCTGTGTTTGTAGGCCATGTGCCTGTCATCTTCAGAGAAGTTTCTGTTCAAGTCTCTTGCCCACAAAGAAGTGGGGTTATTTGTTCTTTTCTTATTGATTAGTTTGAGTTCTCAGTGAATTCCAGTTATCAGACCTTTGTCAGAAACATAAACTGCAAAAATCTTCTCTCATTCTCAATGCTGTTTGCTTTATTTAGAGTGCCCTTAGCTATGCAGAAGCTTTTTAGCTTGATCATATCCCATAATATATTTTTGGTCTTGCTTCAATTGCCAGGGGGTCCCCCTCATAAAATATTTGCCCAGGCCAATTTCTTCAAGCATTTTCCCTGCACTCTCTTTCAGTATTTTTATAGTTTCATGACTTAAGTTTAAATTTTTTATCTACTGAGAATCAATTTTTTGTTAGTGGTGAAAGGTGAGGATCCAGTTTCAGTCTTCTACAGGTCACTAGCTAGTTCTCCTAGCACCATTTGTTAAATAGGGAGTCTTTTTAACAAATCTTTTTCCTTTGTTAGGCTTATCAAAGATCAAATGATGATATGAGCTTGGGTTCATCTCTTGGTTCTCTATTCTGTTCCATATATCTATAATTCTATTTTTGTGCCAGTACCATGCTGTTTTGCTCACTATAGATTTATAATACAATCTGAAGTCCGGTAATGTGATGCCTCCTGATTTGTTTTTATTTCTAAGTCATGTATTGGCTATTTGAAGTTTTTTCTAATTTCATATAAAACAAAGTACTATTTTCTCAAGTTCTTTTAAGTATGACATTAGTGTTTTGATAGGGATTGCATCAAATCTGTAGATTGCTTTGGGTAGTAGGGACATTTTAACAATGTTGATTCTTCCCAGCTATGAGCATGGTATTTTTTTTCCATTTGTTAACATCTTCAGCTATTTTTTTTCCTCAGGGTTTCATAATTCTCATTATAGAGATCTTTCACTTCCTTTGTTAGATAATTTCCCAGGTATTTCACCCTCTTTGGCACTACTGTAAAAGGAATAGTGTCCTTGACTATATTTTCAGCTTGAATATGATTGGCATATATAAAACTTACTAATTTGGAAGTATTGATTTTGTATCCTGAAACATTGATATATTCCTTGATCACTTCTAAGAGATTTTTAGCTGAGTCCCTGGGGTTTTCCAGGAATAACATCATGTGATTTGTGAAGAGTGAGAGTTTGACCTCCTCTGATCCCATTTGAATATCATTGATCCCCTTCTCTTGCCTGATAGTGATGACTAGAACTTCTATTACTATGTTGAATAGCAATGGTGAGAATGGGCATCCCTGTCTAGTTCCAGATCTGAGTGGAAATGTTTTCAATTTTACTCCATTCAATATGATATTGGCTGTGGGTTTGCTGTATATGGCCTCTATCAGTTTAAGAAATGTCCTATCTAAGCCTATTTTTGTAAGTGTTCTGATCATGAAAGGATGTTGGATATTATCAAAAGCTTTTTCTGCATCAAGTGATAGAATTATATGGTCTATTTTTTTTAGGGTAATTACTATTCAGAAACATTTTTATTGGCAAGTCTTACATTATGAAGCAGTGATGGATATTAACTATGAAAAGAAACAGATAGAAATGCCAGGATTTGTCAGCCATAACAAATGGAGAAGGTCATAAAACAAAGTAACATTAACCAATCCTCAATTATATATTCATTTTTATAGCTATATGTTATGTTTATTATATTCTTTCAAGGGGCAAAACGGAGTTCATATTTCATACCAGGAAATTTGGTGACATGGAAATTAATCAAGAAAATTCTCTAGATATGTGAAAATAGGAATACTTTGTCTTAAATTGTTTCATTAGCCTTTATAGATTCATTATATTTCCCATTCATCGTTGGTATATTATGATGCTTCTATCTGCATAATGTTGGAGATATTCTTTAATCAGTAGTCTCTGTGGAATGAAATAAACAACTTAACCAATATTTTAACAGCATTTGGATTGTATCTTGAAAGAATTCAGATCCAGAACAAGAACCAACTACAAGGGCCTGTGTAGCTCAAGTCAAGAAATTAAACTTAATATCAAGTGCAAAGAAGGCATAGAAATAAGCAGATAGAATTAAGAGCTACTAGGAAGTTAGATTCAATTGACAGATTAAATATGTATTAGAGAGTTGAGAATGAGTTCAAGATGTGATCCATATTTCAAACTTGGGCGACTCCTAAATTAAAAATAATAGAAAGAGGGAAGCTTTGCAGGACATATTATAAGTTCAAGCCTGGACATAGAAGATAACTTCAGAGCTTATGTAGTTTAAGAGAAGGAAGAATTTATACCACGTATAGAGAAAAAAATAAGGATTATACCCATTTAAAAATGGGAAAGAATTTAAAGCATGTGTTAACTTATGATAATTATATTGTAAATATATAGCTTTTTTACATTTTAATTACTGCAAATCAACTCTTTAATGGAATAATTTTTCATTCAATTTCCTCTAAAATTTATATAGATTAGTGGTTTTCAGAGTGTCAGCCAGAGACTGCAGAGGAGTTTTAGGGACCAAGCAAATATTTGATTTAAATTTCATGCTCCAAAAGATAACTTTAAATGATCTTTCAATGTTCTTTTTCTATTATTATTAAATCATAGCTGTGTACATTAATGCAATCATGGGGCACCATACACTAGTTTCATAGACCGTTTGGCACATTTTCATCACTCTGGTTAACATAGCCTTCCTGGCATTTTCTTAGTTATTGTGCTAAGACATTTACATTCCACATTTACTAAGTTTCACATATACCCTTGTAAGATGCACCGCAGGTGTAATCCCACCAATCACCCTCCCTCCGCCCACCTCCCACCTCCCTCCCCTCCCTTTCCCTCTTCCCCCTATTCTTAGATTGTAACTGGGTTATAGCTTTCATGTGAAAGACATAAATTAGTTTCATAGTAGGCTGAGTACATTGGATACTTTTTCTTCCATTCTTGAGATACTTCACTAAGAAGAATATGTTCCAGTTCCATCCATGTAAACATGAAAGAGGTAAAGTCTCCATCTTTAAGGCTACATAATATTCCATGGTGTACATATACCACAATTTATTAATCCATTCGTGGATCGATGGGCACTTGGACTTTTTCCACGACTTAGCAATTGTGAATTGGGCTGCAGTAAACATTCTGGTACAAGAATGGTGTGATTTTTGGTCTTCTGGGTAAATGCCTAGTAGAGGAATTATAGGATTGAATGGCAGATCTATTTTTAGAACTCTAAGTGTTCTCCATACCTTTCCAAAAGGAATGTATTAATTTGCATTCCCACCAGCAGTGTAGAAGTGTTCCCTTTTCTCCACATCCACGTCGACATTTCTGGTCTTGGGATTTTGTGATATACGCTAATCTTAATGGAGTTAGATGATAACTCAATGTAGTTTTGATTTGCATTTCTCTGTTGATTAAAGATAATGAGCATTTTTTCATATGTCTGTAGGCCATGCGCCTGTCTTCTTCAGAGAAGTTTCTCTTCAAATCCCTTGCCCAGCCCGCGATGGGATCACTTGTTCTTTTTTTGCTTATGGGTTTGAGTTCTCTGTGGATTCTGGTTATTAAACCTTTGTCAGATACATAAGCTGCAAATATCTTCTCCCATTCTGAGGGCTGTATGCTTGCTTTACTTACTGTGTTCTTGGCTGTGCAGAAGCTTTTTAGTTTGATCAGGTCCCAATAGTGTATTTTTGAAGCTGCTTCAATTGGCCGGGGGTTCCTCCTCATAAAATACTTGCCCAGACCGATTTCTTCAAGGGTTTTTGCTGCACTCTCTTCTAGTATTTTTATAGTTTCATGCTTCAAGTTTAAATCTTTAATCCAGTGAGAGTCTATCTTAGTTAATGGTGAAAGGTGTGGGTCCAGTTTCAGTCTTCTACAGGTTGCCAGCCAGTTCACCCAGCACCATTTGTTAAATAGGGAATCTCTTCCCCACTGAATGTTTTTAATTGGCTTGTCAAAGATCAAATAACAGTAAGTAGCTGGATTCATCTCTTGGTTCTCTATTCTGTTCCAGACATCTACTTCTCTGTTTTTGTGCCAGTACCATGCTGTTTTGATCAATATCGATTTGTAGTATAGTCTGAGATCTGGTAACGTGATTCCTCTGGCTTTGTTTTTATTTCTGAGTAATGTCTTGGCTATTCAAGGTTTTTTCTAATTCCATATAAAATGAAGTATTGATTTTTTCAAGCTCTTTAAAGTACGACAGTGAAGCTTTGATAGGGATTGCGTTAAAATTATATATTGCTTTGGGTAGTATGGACATTTTAACAATGTTGATTCTTCCCAACCATGAGCATGGTATGTTTTTCCATTTGTTAACATTCTCAGCTATCTCTTTTCTTAGAGTTTCATAGTTCTCTTTATAGAGATCTTTCACGTCTTTTGTTAGATAAACTCCCAAATATTTCATCTTCTTTGGCGCTACTGTGAATGGAAAATGTCCTTAACTGTTTTTTCAACTTGACTATTGGTGGTATATATAAAGGCTACCGATTTATGAATGTTGATTTTGTAACCTGAGACACTGCTGTATTCCTTGATCACTTCTAAGAGTTTTGTAGTAGAATCTCTAGTGTTTTCAAGATATACAATCGTATCATCTGCGAAGAGAGAAAGTTTGATCTCTTTTGACCCTATATGGATACCCTTGATCGCCTTTTCTTCCCTAATTGCGGTGGCTAAAACTTCCATCACAATGTTAAAGAGCAATGGAGACAAGGGGCAGCCTTGTCTGGTTCCAGATCTGAGTGGAAATGATTCCAATTTAACTCCATTCAATATGATATTGGCTGTGGGTTTGCTTTAGATGGCCTCTATTAGTTTGAGAAATGTCCCTTCTATACCGATTTTCTTAAGTGTTCTGATCATGAAGGGATGCTGGATATTAACAAAAGCTTTTTCTGCATGGATTGAGAGAATCATGTGGTCTTTGTTTTTTAATTTGTTTATGTGCTGAATTATACTTATAGATTTACAGATGTTGAACCAGCCTTGAGATCCTGGGATAAAACCGACTTGGTCATGATGTATAATTTGTTTGATGTGTTGCTGGATTGTGTTTGTTAGGATCTTGTTGAATATTTTTTCATCTATATTCATTAGTGATATCAGTCTATAATTTTCTTTTCTTTTCTTTTTTTTTTGTGTGTGTGTTTTCTGGCCGGGGCTGGTTTTGAACCCACCACCTCCGGCATATGGGACCAGCGCCCTACTCCTTGAGCCACAGGCGCTGCCCAATTTTCTTTTCTTGTTGGGTCTTTTCCTGGTTTGGGGATTAGGGTGATGTTTGCTTCATAGAACGTGTTGGGTATTTGTCCTTCTTTTTCTACCTTTTGGAACAGGTTGAGTAATATAGGTACTAATTTCTCTTTCAGGGTTTGGTAGAATTCTGATGTGAAACCATCTGGTCCCGGGCTTTTCTTTTTAGGGAGGTTTTGTATGGTTGATGCTATTTCAGAACTTGATATGGGCCTGTTCAACATTTCCACTTGATTCTGGCTAAGTCTTGGAAGGTGATGTGCTTCTAAGTATTGGTCAATTTCCTTCAGATTTTCATATTTCTGAGAATAAAGTTTCTTGTAGTATTCATTGAGGATTTTTTGAATTTTTGAGGGGTCTGTTGTTATTTTGTCTTTGTCGTTTCTGATTGACGAGATTAGAGATTTTACTTTTTTTCCTGATTAGGTTGGCCAAAGGTTTATCTATTTTTTTGAAAAGCTCAAGAAAAAAGCTTTGAGCTTTTATTTATTGATCTGTTGTATAATTGTTTTGTTTTCAATTTCATTTAATTCTGCTCTTATTTTGGGTATTTCTTTTCTTCTACTTGGTTTGGGGTTGGAATGTTCTTCCTTTTCCAATTGCTTGAGATATCCCATTAAGTTGTTAACTTCCTCTCTTTCTGTTCTCTTGATGAAGGCTTGCAGTGCTATAAATTTCCCTCTTAGGACTGCCTTTGCAGTATCCAAGAGATTCTGATAATTCATGTCTTCATTGTCATTTTGTTCCAGAAATTTGGCAATTTCCTTCTTGATCTCATCTCTGACCCAGCTATCATTCAGCATAAAGTTATTTAACTTCCATACTTTTGTATGAGTTTGCAGATTCCTGTTGTTACTGAGCTCAACTTTTATTCCATGGTGGTCCGAGAAGATGCAAGTAATAATTTCTATTCCTTTAAATTTACTGAGGTTAGATTTGTGACCTAAGATGTGGTCGATTTGGGAGTATGTTCTGTGGGCTGATGAGAAGTATGTGTATTTAGTTTTGTTGGGATGAAATGTTCTGTAGATGTCTGCTAAATCCAAGTCTTGGATGGTTAGGTTATATCTAAGATTTCTTTGCTCAGCTTCTTATTGGAGGATCGATCCAACACTGCCAAGGGAGTGTTCAAATCTCTGACTATTATGGAGCTGGAGGAAATCAAGTTGCTCATGTCTGTTAGAGTTTCTCTTATAAATTGAGGCGCATTCTGGTTGGGTGCATAGATATTAATAATTGAAATCTCATCATATTGAGTATTACCCTTAACAAATATGAAGTGACCATTCTTGTCCTTCCTTACTTTTGTTGGTTTAAAACCTATTGTATCTGCAAATAGAATTGCAACACCTGGTTTATTCTGATTACCATTTGCCTGAAATGTGGACCATCATCCTTTCACCTTGAGTCTGTATTTGTCTTTTAAGTTAAGATGTGATTCTTGTATGCAGCAAATATCTGGCCTGAGTTTTTGTATCCAATCAGCTAACCTTTGCCTCTTTAGAGGACAGTTTAATCCATTCACATTAATGGAGAATATTGATAAGTCTGATAAAATTTTGGGTATTGAACTTTTCAAAAATCTAGTGTATATTTTTAATCCTTTTGCCAGTGTGGAGGTTGGAGTTTGATGAAAAGTTTCTGAGTGAGTTTACTTTTGTGGTGGAGGATTGGGTTGGTCATTATGGAGGATACGTCTGAGAATGTTCTGAAGAGCTGGTTTGGTTATGGCAAATTTTTTCAACATATAAATGTCATTAAAGTATTTAATTTCTCCATCATAAATGAAACTCAGTTTAGCTGGATACAGGATCCAGGGTTGAAAGTTATTTTGTTTTAGGTGATTAAAAGTCGATGACCACCCTCTTCTGGCTTGAAAAGTTTCAGCAGAGAGATCTGCAGTCATTCTAATAGTCTTCCCTTTGTAGTTAATGGCTTTCTTTTGTCTGGTTGCTTTAAGAAATTTCTCCTTCATATCAACTTTAGTGATGTTGAGTATGATATGCCTGGGGGATGTCTTATAGGGATTGAGTCGTGCTGGGGTTCTGAAACTGTCTGCTATCTGAATTTCAGAATCTCTAGGCATGTCTGGAAAATTCTCTATCATAATTTCATGGAGAAGGGCCTCTGTGCCTAGCGAAGTGACTTCATCAGTTTCAGGGACTCCAATGAGTTGGATATTAGCCTTCTTCAAATTATCCCAGAGCTCTCTGAGAGAATGATCCATTTTTTCTCTCCATTTCTCTTCCTCTTTGAGAGTTTGAGAGTGTTCAAAGGCTTTATCTTCAATGTCAGAAATCCTTTCTTCTGCTTGCTCCACTCTGTTACTGAGGGAATCTACTGTATTTTTCATATCTTTGAGGGCTGCAAATTCTTGCTTCAGTGTGTCTAAGTCTTTGGCGGTTTTGTCTTTAAATTTGTTGAATTCTTGAGACAACTTTTGAATTTCTCCTCGAATTCCTAATTCCGACTTTTGAATTGCTGCTTGAAGTTTTAATTCCAAATTTTCCTCCACTTTTTCTGAATTGTATTTCTGACATCTCAGCCAGTTGTTTATGAATGGGATCTTCAATTACATCTGCCATATCTTTCCTTTGGGGGGGGGGGTTGATCTATTCTGGTTATTTATGTTACTAGAGTTTTTCTGCTGATTTTGCCCCATGGTTGTTTTACTCTCTTTGATTTTTCCCCTGGGGCTTTATTGAGGGCCCGTACAGTGTTGTGGCCTGAGAAACTGGGGCCCTGTCTGGTTTAGTGTGGCTAAGTAGTTCTGTCTTGTTTTCAGCTGGTTTCTGTTTGACCCTAGTGAAACAGATACTCTGGATTGAAGTCTCAGCTGTAGAGAAATATCAGCAATTAAGTCACTCTGCCCACCACAGGCAACAATTGAAAGAGGACAACCAAACCTTCCTACAACTGTGCACCCAGGGCACCACCTGATTTGTCCTCAGGCAATTGGCTCAGTTCAAAAGGTACAAATAAATTGTCTCAGTCTGTACCTGTCTCAGGTGAGAGAGTTTAAGAGGTCTCTGGGAACTGGATCTCAGGGGTCTGATGACTACTCTGATGTGGCTTGCTTGCCTCAGTGCTGCGTGGAGTCAGGAGGAGCCACCCAGCCAATGGATCAGTCTGGGAAGGTTGATGCCTACTTCCCCACCATGAACCACTGTCACACCCAGTCACTGATAGTGCTGCAATTGGATGACCCTGATGCCTGTTGAACCAATACTCCAGAAGTTTGCACCTGCCTGAATCACAAGGAAGTCTGCCAGGCTGCTGCACTCTGCCTCTCTCTAGCAGGAGGAGGTGAGGCCTGACATCCTTGGGAGCTTGATGAAGGTTGGGGGGTGTTCACTCAGGTCCAGTCCCACCCTGATTAATGCTACTGATAGAACAGAACTGAACAACTTTGCGGTTCCCCTGCAGAAGAGAAGCTGATTTGATTTCCAAATCAGCTTGTCTTTGCTCCTACAGGTTTGTATTCGGTTAGCTGTCAGTTCTGTCCTACTGCCTTCCTTTGTCTATAGGCTGACGATCCCCTGAGGGCCAGGTGTGTCTTAGGTTCAGTAAAGCGGTCCTCTGGGTCAGCCCCGTCCTGGGAGTTTCCCCAGTTTGCAAGCCGATGCTGCCTCAGGCAAATCCTTTACTCACGGTGTCTGGTTGCCCAGGGATACAGGGGGTGTGGCTTCAGAATATCCAGGGTGAGCCGTATTACTGCTGAGAGAGGGCTGCTGTTTGATGCCTCAGGGAGCCGCTGCTCTGGTGTGGTTCCCTCTCAGCCGACCGTCCTCTCCTCACTCCTGTGCCCCAGAGTCTGCACTGACTGGCTGCAGCTCAGGCACTGACCACACTCCTCGAGCAATCACCCAAGAGTCTGGACTCCTGGGGGACAGGCCTCCAGATCCCGGAGTGAGAGTGGAGGGGAGCACTGGGAGCTCAGGATTGCAGGTAGCTAACACATACAGTTTTACACAGTTTTATGCCTGGGTGTATTGTCACCAAAAGATGGCTGCCGCACTGTGCCTCAGGGAACCGCTGCTCAGGTGCCATTCCCTCTCAGCCAACCATCGTCTCTTTGCTCCTGTACCCCAGATTCAGCGCTGAATAGCCGCAGTGCAAGCACTGTCCACACCCCTCGAGAAATCACCCAAGAATCCGAACTCCTGGGGGACAGGCCTCCAGACCCCAGAGTGAGAGTGGAGGGGAGTGCTGGGAGCTCAGAGTTTCAGGCAGAGAACATACACAGTTCTACACAGTTTTATGCCTGGCAGGAGAATTCCATGGCACCCTAGTAGGGGAGGTAGGTCCAGTTTTTATAGGGTCTCTCCCGTGGAGTGTAGTGGGAGGACCTTTGAACTCTGCCTGATTGTTTGTGGGGCACTCTGAGTCATTCTCATGGGGAGGGGACTCCTGTCTGCTAGGTGATGGATTTTGTACCTTTTGTTTGTATCCTTGTGGTCGCAGCTCGCCTCCGCGGGGTTGATGTGCATTCTTCACCCTTCTCTCTTAGTGCAGCTCAAATCCACTAGGTTACTTGCTAAATTTTTGTCCTTTAACTCTCCTTCTGGATGGGAGCCTCTGTGGAAGGCTGGCTTCAGTCAGCCATCTTGTCTCCTCCCGTCTATGTTTTTTATTTTATTTATGTGGTGTATTATCTTTATAGATTTACATATGTTGAACCAACCTTGAGACCCTGGGATAAAACAAATTGGATGATGGTGTATAATTTTTTTGATGCATCATTGAATTCTGTTTGCTAGGATCTTGCTGAATATTTTTGCAACAATATTCATTAATGATATTGGTCTATAGTTTTCTTTGTTGGATTCTTTCCTGGTTTGGGGATTAAGGTGATATTTGCTTCATAGATTATGTTGGGGAGGAGTTTTCCTTTTCCTAAGTTTTGGAAAAGGTTATGTAATACAGGTTCTAGTTCCTCATGGAAGATCTGGTAGAATTCTGATGTGAAGCCATCTGGTCCTGGACTTTTCTTTTTTGGGAGATTTTGTATAGTTGATGCTATTTCAGGGCTTTATGTAGGTCTATTCAACATTATTAATTCTTTCTGGTTGAGTATAGGAAGGTGGCATACTTCCAGGTATTGGTCCATTTCCTCCAGATTATTATATTTCTAATAATAGAGTTTTTTGTAGTAGTCATTGAGGATTTTTAAAATTTCTGTGGCATCAGGTATTATTTATCCTATATCATTTCTGATTGACATTAGAGATTTTACTTTTCTGTTTCTGGTTAGGCTAGCCAGAAGTTTATCATTTTTATTAATCTTTTCAAAGAACCAACTTTTTTTTTCATTGATCTTCAAAATAACTTTTTTTGTTTTCAATTTCACTTAATTCTGCTCTAATTTTGGTTATGTCTTTTCTTCTGCTGGATTTGCGATTGGAATGTTCTTCCTTTTTCAGCTGCTTGACATGATCCATTAAGTTGTTGACTTCCTCTCTATTTTCTTGGTGAAGGCTTCAAATGCTATAAATTTCCCTCTTTTTTTTTTTTTTTTTTTAGGTTGAACCAAAGTTTATTTCATTTCCTGATTTCTTAAAAGCTTTTGTGACATATCTTGAAGTTGCTCAAGAAGCCTGGAAGCTTTCTCAAATCTAGGACTAAGAATCATTAGGATAAGTTTACTTATTAGATAAGGCAAAGGCTATATGTTAGAAAGTTTTATAGACCATTTGGCTTTACTTAAATATGGCAGATGGGCACAGCCCATTCCTCTGACGTCAGCCAGCTAGTAGGCAAACCTGTATGTCTTATCACAAATGAGAACAAGCAATTTTGGCAGGACAATACCAACGCATGTGTTGATGGTGAATCAGCAGCATGACATTCCAGAAGAAAGAACTGCTTCTTTTGTAGGGGCTGTAGTTAGCTGCACTGAATATTTGTGGCACAATATTAAGAAGGTACCTAGCAACAAAACAACCTCACACAGGGCAATTTTGGTAAAATATGGAACACAAATAATCCCTTAACAAAAGACAAGAAACACTTGGTATTTATCAGTAGCAACACACAAAATTATACATAATTTCCTGTTGGGATTCTTGCTTGTAATCAGGTTAAATGCTCTTTTTGAAGCCTGTGTGTTTTATGTATAGGAAGCAAGGATCCTTGGCAAGATGGATGGTCTTCCATGGAAATATCTCACCTATTAAGGAAAAGGGGAGAAAAAGCTAAGAGATAACATAGATCCTAGTGAAGTGGTAGATGTGTTCTAACAGATAACCAGTCTGAAAAATGAATCTGCCTTCAGTCACCAATTGACATAACATTTTAAAATTGAGGTATCTGAAGAAGATTCAGGCCCTAAGATATAAGAATATCATATTGAATGATGCAGAAAAATTTTTAATAGCAAAATCTGTGCTTCAGGATAAAATAATGACCAGATCAAATATTGCTATATTTTTATAAATTTTAAATTTTGCTAGAATATTTTGCTTATTTGGTATGACAATTAAAGGTTAAAGTGAAACTAGGCAAAGTTCAAGGCACTAAAAATTAATTTTGTGACTATCAACCTACTTTCCCCGATAGTCACAAAATTAATTTTTAGTGCCTTGAACTTTGTCTAGTTTCAATTTAACCTTTAATTGTCATACCAAATGAACATGGGAGCTATTGTAAACTGCCTTTGCGGTATCTCACAGGTTTTGATAATTTGTGTCTTCCTTATTTTGTTCCAAAAATGTGGTGATTTCCTTCTTTCTCTCTCTCTCTTTCTCTCTCTTTTTAACGTTTGGGGATTCATTGAGAGTATAAGAAACCAGTTTACACTGATTGCATTTGTTAGGTAAAGTCCCTCTTACAATTATGCTTTGCCTCCAAAAGGTGTGGCACACACTAAGACCCCACCCCGCCTCCATCCTTCCCTCTCTCTGCTCTTCCTTTCCCCCACCCCTCTCTCCTTCTTCCTCTCTTGTGCTCCCCTTCCCCCATCCCCACCATGTCATTAATTGTCCTCATGTCGAAATTGAGTACATAGAATTCATGCTTCTTCATTCTTATGATCCTTTACTAAGAATAATGTGTTCCACTTCCATCCAGGTTAATACAAAGGTTGTAAAGTCTCCATTTTTTTAAATGGCTGAATAATATTCCATGCTGTACATATACCGTAGCTTGTTAATTCATTCCTGGGTTGGTGGGCATCTAGGCTGTTTCCACATTTTGACGATTGTAAATTGAGCTGCAATAAACAGTATAGTGCAAGTGCTCTTAAGATAAAAGGATTTTTTTCCTTCTCGGTAGATGCCCAGTACTGGGATTGTAAGATCAAATGGGAGGTCTAGCTTGAGTTATTTGAGGGTTCTCCATACTTCCTTCCAAAACCATTGTATGTAGTTTGCAGTCTCTCCACATCCACACCAGCATCTGCGGTTTTGAGATTTTGTGATGTGGGCCATTCTTGCTGGGGTTAGATAGTATCTTGGTGGTTTTGATTTGCATTTCTCTAATAAATAGGGATGATGAGCATTTTTTCATATGTTTGTTAGCCATTGGTCTGTCTTCTTTGGAGAAGGTTCTATTCATATCTCTTGACTATTGATATATGGGATTGTTGGCTTTTTTCATGTGGATTAATTTGAGTTCTCTATAGTTATTCTCTCTAGTTATTAAGCTTTTGTCTGATTCAAAATATGCAAATGTCCTTTCTCATTGTGTAGGTTGTCTATTTGCTTTGGTTGTTGTCTCCTTAGCTGTACAGAAGCTTTTCAGTTAAATTAAGTCCCATTTGTTTTTGTTTTTGTTGCAATTGCCACGGCAGTCTTCTTCATGAAGACTTTCCCCAGGCCAATATCTTCCAGTGTAATATCCAGTGTTTTTCCTATGCTTTCTTTGAGGATTTTTTATTGTTTTGTGAATTAAATTTGAGTCCTTTATCCATCTTGAATCAATTTTTGTGAGTGGAGAAAGGTGTGGGTCTAGTTTCACTCTTTTATATGTGGATATCCAGTTCTCCCAGCACAATTTATTGAATAGGGATTCTTTCCCCCAGTGTATGTTCTTAAGTTGGTTTATTGAAGATTAGGTGGTTTTAAGATGTTAGTTTCATTTCCTGGCTTTCTATTTGATTCCAAGTGTCTATGTTTCTATATTTGTGCCAGTACCATGCTGCCTTGACCACTATGGCCTTTTAGTACAGCCTAAAATCTGGTATGCTGATGCCCCTGGTTTTGTTTTTATTACTAAGAACTGCCTTAGGTATATGTTTTTTTTTTTCTGATTCCATACAAAATGCAGAATCATTTTTTCCAGGTTGTGAAAGTACAATGTTGGTATTTTAATAGGGATGGGTAGTGAAAGTATTATTGGATTGAAGTGAAGAAAGGGTGTTAAGAAGAAGATAGCAGACAATTCAGGTAAATTCTGTGTAATCTGAATGAAGGCAGGTAGGTGACCAGGATGTCTTCATCTGGAGGTCATTTTTTACCCAAATGAGAGCACTTTTAGGGATATTGGAAAGTGCTAATACCAAATGACCTTTCACAAACTTGAGTCTGAATATAGACACTTCTAGATAGTTTTATGTAAACAGCTAAGATTTATAATTACAGATGAAAAAACATGTAAGCTTATGGAATGGATGATTATGTAGGTATTGATCAATATAGAGACATTTTCAATGAAAAAACATCAGTTTCCTGAGTAGGGAGAGCTGTATAAACACTCAATAAATATATAGAAAATATTTTACATATAATCCCACATATTATCCTTATAATCCTCTGACAAAGGTAGAGAATTGCTATTTCCCATTTATGGAGAGGCGAAAGGGGCTCAGAATAAGTAATGTGTATAATATTATGCAGCTAGACTATGTGGCAATCATGATTCAAGCCAAGGCTTTAGATTCTGAAAATTTTCCATACTTTTTGGAAAAACATTAATTTATTTTTAATTTGGATATGTTAAATATGTGCTGCCCTTGGGCATTTAGATGGAATAATAAGACATATTTATAACACTAACTATTGAAAACTATAGAACACAAACTTGGCTTCCTGACACTATTAACTATAGTATGTTAGAGACATTATGTTATTTACCAAACATTTAATTTTCTCATATTGAAAAGAAAGACCAATAATTTTCTAAAGTACTTACTTTGTTGATTGACTGTGGTGTTTTATTGTATCACCTCATTTGATTCTCTTAAGAACCTCATCTAAAAAGAGGAGTGTCCAGGTCCAAACTGGGCAATGTCAATGTTTAAATCTTTGATGGAAGAGAAGAGAAAAATGAGCAGGAGGGGAGAAAAAGGTGAAAACTTGTTAACAATAAAGTGTGTGTGTGTGTTTTGGCATGGAGGCCAGAGGTCAGTCTTGTTAAAGATAAGAAGACTATATGAAGACAGGAAAAAGATGGCTATGGGTAAGCCAAGAGAGAGTTCTCAGGATAAATCAATTCAAATGACACTTTGACCTTAACATCTAGATTCTAGAATTGTGAAGTATTACATTTCTGTTGTTTAGGCTGCCAGGTATTTGGTACTTCTCATGGAAACCCTAGAAAACTTATTTTTGTAGTAGGAAGTAGAGTGCTGCTGTTGACAAATACTTAAGAGTGAAGATTTCTTTGACTCTAAGAAATGGGAAGGGGCTAGAAAAATGTTGAAAGGCATATTTTTAAAAAGCCTAAGATTTTTTGAAGAGATTGTTGGATAAATAAAGAGATTTAGGGTAATTCTTATGAAGGCTCAAAATGAAGAGAGGAGAGCTGTAGGGCAGACTTTGATCATCTCATAGAAGACATATCATCGTGAATGGGATGTTGGTAGAATGTGATCATTACAGGTACATCTGGTGAATCTCAGACTTGAGGAACATGCTGTTGAAACTGGAGGGAAGATGATACATGTTATAAAGCACAAAAGCAGTTGGACAAATTGTATTCTAATGCTTTGTGGAAAGTAGAATTTGCATGTAATGAATTTGGATATTAACTGAGGAGATTTCTAAACAAATCTCCTTTGATGGTGTGGCTGGTTTCTCCTTGGGGCTTATAATGAGATGTGAGAGGAGAGAGAAATTGAATGAAGTTTTTTTAAGCACAAAAGGAACCATAAAGTGTCGATCTGAAAAATTCTTAGCATATCCCTATTGCAATAAAGCAGAAAGTATGTCCTGGGAAGAACAAGGCTATGGCTGGACAACCATTACCAGAAATGATTAGATATGTTAAGCAAAAGAAGCCAGGCACAGAACAGACAAATGTTGTGTTGTCACTTCTATGTGGGAACTAAAAAAGTTGATGCAAAGGACATAGGCTCAGGAGTTGAGGCCTTCTTCTCAGTCAAGAGAGCAGGGCCAATTCACTGGTTTTAGAAGGCCAGACTGCCTCTACCTAGGACTGAGAGGTTGTGGTGGTCACACAGCACACATGGTTTGAGCTGATGTTCATTGAGTCAGAGAATTCTAGAGCTTTAAAAATCTAATGTAATTTGACCTGCTAGGTTTTAGTCTTACATGTGACCCAAGATATTTTTTCTAGCCAATTTCTGTCTTTTGCAGTAGGAATGTATATCCTACATGTGTTCTCCTATTGCATTTTGGTCACAGGTAACTTACCTGATTTCACAAGTTCATAGCTGGGGAGGAATGTTGTACCTCAGGGTGAATAATCCCTGAGACTTACCCACTAATTGTTTAGATAATATTTAGATGGGATTTTGGCATTAGAGTTGGGACAGAATGGGTTAACACTTTTGGGTCTGTTTGGATTGGGCATTTTGAATGAGAGGAGGACTAGAATTTAAGGAACCAGAGGCAAGACTGTTATGGATTGAATTGTGTCCCCCCAAACCCCCGAATTCATATGTTAGAGTCCATACCACTAGTACCTTAGAATAATATGACTGTATTTGGACTAAGGTCTTTAGAGAGAGAATGAAGTTAAAATGAATTTATTAGGATGGGCTCCACCTCGATATCACAGATGTCCTTATAAGAGGAGAAAATTTGGACACAGACAAGAGGGAAAACCACTTGAAGACACAGGGAGAAGTTGATCATGTGCAAGCCAAGGAGAGAGGCCTCAAAAGAAACCATCCATCCTGACAACTTGGACATGTAGCCTGTAGAAGTGTGAGAAAATTTCTGTATTGTTACAACAGCTTAGAAAACTAGTGCATCCTCCCACACATCTTCCACAAATATGTTCTTGTTCTTATCTTTTGACTCCCTTGGTTTCCTCAGAGACTTCCTCAGGTTTAGGAAGTAAATACATGTTTATCTATGTCTTTCTGTATTTCTGTTGCTATCTTTGTATTAATTAGCTTTGAAAGACAATCTCCAAGTGTGAGTGTGAAATTGAGGAAGCTGTCCAGGAGAGAAAGATATATTAAGAACTTAGATTCCCACTTTCTTTTTTTCTTTCTTTGACTTCTGCTCCATAAATTTTTCTGACACAGAAACAAATCCCCCAGAGAAATGATATACTAGACTAAGTTCCAGTGCAGTCAATACTTCTTGATTATTTCTTCTACATATATTTGGGGCAGGTGGGAAGCTAAAATATACCATTAGGTACTAATAACATGTAAATATAGAAAGAGTATGAGGAAAAAGCTATTTCCAACCAGAAAGATCTACTTATCTTCCTGTTGACTTAGGCAAGAAATGACATTGATCTTCAAGGCTGTATCAATGCCTGATGAAGAAACAGTATTTCTCACAGTAGACGTCCAATAGTATAAGGACCCCATAGACAGGTAATAATACATCTACATCATCATCAGCAGAATTAGTCACAAATGGTGAAAAGAAAAATATCTTCTGTCTTAGCTGATTTGAGCTTGGCACACAAAGCATGAATAAGTATGAGAAGCACACAAGCACACAGAATTTGACACTCATACATAGACTTCAAGATTAGGATAAAAGAAACTTGATGCAGTACTCCAGGTCTAGTTAAGATATGTCCAGTCACTGCAGCCTGTATGTTGTAATGGGACTGTCGGTCTGACAGGACACTGCGACAACCATAGTAAGTGTAGGAGAGGTACAGTGAAGACCAAGCACAAGCTGGTGCCACTTGAAGTGCTCACAGCCTCTGAACATATGGAATGACCCCCGAGAAGCAGGACTTAGTGCCACAAAACAAGGCAGGGGTGGGGATGGGACATGGCCTATAGGGAACCCTTCGGATGAAATCCCTGGGGCAGGGGAAGCTTCTTGAATTGGCCCCAAGAGATGCATCCAGAACCCTCCATAGGTCCCCAAGGACTCTTCAAGTGCAGCAATCTCTGCTTCCACATGCTTTTGGGAGAAGGGCAGAGGTTTGTGGCTATAAAGCCAGCTACAACCTTCCTAGGTCCTTCCTTCCCAGGCCTTCCTCTGATAGGAGAGGAAGGACGCACTGGGATGGCATGAAGCTCATAGTAGGAGCCAGAATTGCCCTTCACAGACTGAGGACAGAGCCAGGACTCAGGGAAACAGGAAGGAGGTGACACAGTTGTGGTGAGTGGGAAGGTGGGGCACTCTCAGCTACTGCCTATAGCCAGTCTTCTTCTTAGGGATCAGCTCCCTGCTCTCTGTCCAAACCCCACACGGCCTCTGTCACTGGGCTTCAACTGGGGGAGCAGAAGTTTCAATGGTCCCACCTACCATGTCCTGCATCAATCCCATCCCTGCTCCCCACTACCAAGATGCCCACCTACTTTCTAAGCCTAATACTGGGTATGCTCCATGCCTCCTGGCACAAGGTGTTTATATCCCTGGACTGGTGGGAGAGGCAACTGGCTTGCTGCCAGAAGGAAGTGAAGACACAGGGGAGTGGCATTGTGTCCTTGCTGAATGCTACTACTGGCTGCAGCATTGGATGTGGTGGCAGCCTGTAACTTGTGCACTTTGCCTGGCATGTTGGCTATCAGTCATCTCTGCTGGCTGGGTATCTGGGGGCACTCCCACAGAGCATCTTTGTCTGCATCTTGTTCCTGGTCTTTCCTGCTTGGCGTTTTCTTTCTCCAGTCAATGCATGACCTGTTGTTCCATCACATGCTCTATGAATTTCTGTCCATTCACCAGAAATGCCTTTGAATGTTCCTGTTCTCACATTTCAATTTATGCCTCAACTCCTCTTCCAGCTTAGGGAATGTATTTTGGAGGGGCTTGTTGCTTTTCTTCTTTTAGAAGAATTCCTCCCCAGTTTGTAAGTCCACTGGATCTGAAACTTTTCTCTTGCACTCTGACAAAAGCCTCTAGTTGTCTTCCCACTTCTGAATACCTTCAAAGAGCTCCTTATGAGTTTCATGACAGTTTCTTAAGCTCACAACTTTGGTGTCATGGAGGTGGAGCAGAGCTTCTGTGTAGCCCTCAGCATAGTAAGGAGCAAACTCTTGTCTCTGATCCTGGCTGTAAAGACATTGGTCCTAGCACTCAGCCAGCTCCACTCCTGTTGCCTCAATCACTTTCTTCGTGTTTGGCATTTTCAGTTCTTCCAACTGATCTGCTTCTAATTGGAGCTTCCATAGCAAATTTTGTGATGTTGCAATATTCTCCAAGGATAAGCAGATAGCATCTGCACCTCCACACACCACATCTCTTTCAAAGTTTGTGTCTGGTGTATGATCTAATTCTTCCATACACAGTATGAGCTGTTTCTGCATGTCGACAACCTCCTGATGCCCAGATGCCCTTGTTTCCCTCAAAGTTGCCACATGTTATCTGAAGCGACTCAACTCTTCTAAGCTGGGAACTGAGACATTGTCAATATCATAATAGGGCATAAAAAGAATTCTGCACTGTTCTTGACCTTGCTTTTGAAGAAGCTTCAGTTCCCATTTTCTCTCTCATTTCTTTTTTTCACTTGAATTCCACCTGTGTGTGCAAATCTTTCTAGTTGTAATGTGGTTGTCTCTCCTCCTTTCTGAAGATAGATGCTCCCAGCAGCTGGGCATGGAGGTCCCAACCTACTCCATGCAGGTATGAGGACAGCCACTGCCTGCAAACCCTGACCATCTTGCTCCGACAGCCCTTTCTGTGCACCTTATCAACATAATTGATAATCCTGTGACCTGATCACCCATCCTTTCCCA
This sequence comes from Nycticebus coucang, assembly GCF_027406575.1. Classification (NCBI taxonomy): domain Eukaryota; kingdom Metazoa; phylum Chordata; class Mammalia; order Primates; family Lorisidae; genus Nycticebus; species Nycticebus coucang. The sequence continues at coordinate 63,962,187 of NC_069793.1, read as the reverse complement.
GAGAAGCTTGTTTCTTCTAATTTTTTTCCCCAAACACAGGGTGCCCAACAGTCCACAAGCTTTAGTTCCTTTGTAGCTCATTTAAAATTTGACCCTTTGAGATTGAAGAACTCAGAAGACTGATTCAATTCACTCTCTAACTCTAAAAGCCAGAAACCAAGACCTGGTCTGCAGTGCAAGTTTTGTCTGGTTTGTACTCTATTTTGAGAACAAACATCTCTATACTGAACTATAGCACTTGGGTTCTGTTTCTTTCTCCAAAAACAGCTGATAAAGGGCCTCCATACAGGAAACAGACTCAGTTTATACTGGCATCTACTTGGTGGCACATCTTTCATTTCAGGCTTCATTTATCCCTTCCTAATATAGCCTTCCAGTTGCAGTGGGCACACTGGTGGGGTTGAGGAATAGCAATGACAGGAAGTGAGAAGTGATAGGATTCCAGCTGGAGTAACCAGCTAAGACAAGGAGAAACTGGAGCCTATCCTGAGTGATGGGTACCCTGAGCCAACTCCCCTCCAGCACAACTTCAGTTTTCATTCTGTTGCCAGCACCTATTCTGAATTTGCGAAAGAACTTTCAGAGGTTTCTCAATTTGATGCTGCCTTGAAAGTCCTCTCAAGTAGAACCAAAATATAGTCCTGAGAAGGACTGAAGTCACCCAGCTCTGGTGAAATTACGTATTTATAAGGGAAAAGGTATAATAGGTGTGTGAGATATTTTCATAATCACTTATACACCTGGCTTCCTATGCCCAGAATGCACCTGATCATGCCAGGGTGGCTGTGTTTTTCTTCAGTTCAACTGTCCTTGAAAACAGCTGCCATTACAATGGACTTAAAGACATGAGTGTCACACATGAAAGTCCATCACAGATGCAGTGGGTCCCAGGAGATTTGGTTTTATTTTGATTCACATTAAAACTTAGTTTTTTTTACGAAATGCAGTTATGTTTTAGTCTATAAGTGCAAATTTTAGCATATGGGACCTAATTTTTTTCTCTACCCCTTAATTCCACTTATCAAAGGCTTATTTCACTATTTTATGGAAAAATGATCGGCTTTGCCCATCCTTGGGGTACAAGATTTCTACTGCTGTTCCCCAAGCACTTTTATATTGTCTTATTGTTCTTAGTGTTATTATTTATTCATACCTTTATATTCATATTTATTCATATGCATGCTTTGTTTTTAAAATTTATATTCTTTCAAATAAATTAAAATGAAAGTACACACACACACATACACACACACAAGAAGTTACACAGAGGAGTTCAGGTAGATTTGAAGAGGCAAAGTAAATGTGTTTGCATTTGTTGAAATTGCTTATTTAGAAGGGAGAAGGTGCAATGGGTGTGTGGGATATTTCCACAATCACTTATACAGTGTCTGATGTACAAAGCACTGTTTTGGGCATTCATGATGAAGATAAAAGATGCTGTTGTCAGGCTCCTTAGAACTTATCACCCTGGATATATTATAATTAGATATCCAACCATCCTAAGGTCAGATGAGAATAGTTTTCTGAGGTCAGTGATATTTTACCCAGGAGTCTGGAAGTCATGCTTCATTTCGTGAGATGTTCTACATGACTGAGCATGTTAGAGGCTGGGTGTATATATGGGAGTAAGACCCAGTGTCTTACCTCAAGGTCTTTCACTTTGTGATATGGTGGGCATTTGTGGAAGGACAGATATTGGAGAACAAAAGCAGAACTTTGTGCACTTATCAGGATTCTTCTACAGCAGTAGTTGATGAGATGTGACTAAGGCTTTAATAGTTGTAGTGAAGGAAATGTACCAGGCAGCTTTGACATTATAGTAGATGATCCAATGGTACTTACTGATGGATTGAACATGATACAGGAGGAGGAGAGAAGAAACCAAGATGCCTTGGTTCTAGACTGAACAAGTGGCTGGAGGGGATATTGTGTTCTGAAAGATGTGTGGCACATGAGGGAAAAAGTCACAATTTCTGTCACAGGCATAACAGGTTTGATATATGTGATATCAAGAGGGCTGGTAGAGATACTAGTTTGGTCTGGAGCTTCCAGGGAAGGTATATAAATTAAGATATGGCGTTTTAGATATGTTTATACTATCAATAGTAAACCAGTAGGCACCCAGAAAGAGGGAAATGCTGAAGGGCTTTTCAGGATCAGTATTCTTTGTTCGTTTCCATGTTTTAAGTTTTTCCCCTACTACTAGATAAATTTCTTCCACTAAAACATGTTATTTATCTCTTCTTCAAAACAAATAAATGACTACATGTACTCTTTTTTTTCTTTAAATCATAGCTGTGCACATTGATGCATTTATGGGGTACAATGCACTGGTTTTATATACAATTTGAAATACTTACAACAAACTAGTTAACATAGCCTTCGTTGCACGTTCTCAATTATTGTATTAAGACATTTATACTCTACACTTAGTAGATATGACATGTACCCTTGTACTTTTGACTAAACTTTTCATGTCAGCTAATGACCTGTTTACTTGCTGGCCTTTGCATCCAAAATCCCCCAGGGAGTTTTTTATTTTAAGACTTCAATTCCAGGTGGTGCCTGTGGCTCAAAGGAGTAGGTTGCTGGCCTCATATGCTGGAGGTGGTGGGTTCAAACCCAGCTCTGGCCGAAAACTGCAAAAAAAAAAAAAAAAGACTTCAATTCCTTTTATCTCTTCTCAAATAAGACTTTTCGTATCTGTATTGTAGCAATGTATTTTTTTAAAATTAAGATAGACAATCCTCTGTAATTCCAAACACAATGACAATTCTGTTTTTGAATTTTTTGATTCAAGTAGTATTTTCCATAGTAATCATCTTCTCATTACAACACTATTTCAATAGGCTCTTAAGATAGCATCTCTTATCTTGAAGGTCTTCTCATGTTAATTGCCCACTGCCAACTTCTTTTGCTAACATCTTCCCTTCACAGGCTTCAACTCCCCTGCCACTGCATTGTTAACATTGGGATTCAGTATTTAGTTCTCTTTTCTCTATGAACTTACTATCTGAGTTCTCTTTTCTCTATGAACACTTACTATCTGGGTTGTCTCAACCAGTTTCATGGATTTAATACTATTTTCTACACATATTATTGCTGTCCTCATTCCAGTTTCTGTTAGATGTGTCAAATTCACCATGCTCAAAACTGAAATTGTGACCTCCCCGCCCCCACATCTTCCGTGTTTTAGTTGGGAGAAACTCATTTCTTCTGGTTGCTTATGCCAAAATTGGGGTATCATTTTTGATTCTCTTATCTCTAATTTTTCCAAAGAAACTAGACACACATTTTAAAAACATATATACAATCCTGTTACTTATCACATAAACTACATCACCTTGATTTTGAGCCCACATTTTTCCTGCCCAGATTACAGAAACAGCCTCCAGACACTTTTCCCTGATTCTACCCTTACCTACTATTCTCATCATAAATGCCAGGGCAAACTGTTAAAAAGTCAAATATATTTATTTTCTGCAGAAAACAATGCGTTTGCAAACGTCATTTCTCTCAGAATCAACGTTCTACAAAGGCCTACAAAGCTCTGTGTGATCTGGCCCCACTCTTTTGACCTCCATAATTCTTCTATTCATATTCATTCTAGCTGTATTGGCTGCCTAGCTTATCTTTGAATATCAAAATTTTAATGCTTTAGGATATTTTCCACGGCTGCTTTCTTTTGCTAGAGAGTTTTCTTCTAGGGTAACTACTACATTCTACATCTTTTATTTCCATCTGACATGCTCTCAGCTCCCCTTTATGTGGTAGCCACGGCTGTGGGCACCATCTGAGTGCAGGTAGAGGTCGATAGCACCTTACTCAGCTGCATCCTACTCCAGGATTTTCTGTTATATTCCATGGACATGTTGAAGATCTCATTAATTTATTCTGGTGCATATTTTAACCTGGAAGTATGAGCAAAATCAATACTCTTTGGATCAACCAATGATGTTTGGGGTGTGGAAACTGGTAGATAAAAGTTACCCTTTCATCTAGAGTGGACAATTCTGGGGTTCTTTCTACATGTGGAATTGAACACAGTGATGACAACATTATCCAGCTAAGTAATGAAACTTTGGATCCATATCTTTTGTATCACTGTTTCAGTCTTTTCCCCCATTCTCGTTTACTGGCTTAATTTTCCCCACATGCATGGAATCCCAAGTTCTGCCTTTACAGAAACTAAGTTATTTCCTTTCTTCATTCAATATTGGCTCCAATTCCTTCTTCAATGTCTCATTCAATCATCTTTTTATTGAAAATTTCAACCTCATCTGCTCCTCTAACCAGAATCCCTATCCTCATTACTGTGTTCTTTGTTGTTTTAAAATCAGAACAGTGAACTTGATCTATCATTCTCTATAGTGTAATCATTATGTTCTTCTATTATCCTTCTGCAACCATTAGCAAACTTGTCCTCCTGTTTTGTTCATGTATATATATATTTTTGGTTCCAAATGTGTTCTTGGTATTTTATTAGTTTTGATTCTTGCTGCTACTGCAACGTGACCACAGCAGTGACTGCCAATCTAGCTCTATCACAAACAAGAAACACTGCTCAGGGCAGCGCCTGTGGCTCAGTGAGTAGGGCGCCGGCCCCACATGCCGAGGGTGGCGGGTTTGGACCCAGCCCTGGCCAAACTGCAACAGAAAAATAGCCAGGCGTTGTGGCGCGCGCCTGTAGTCCCAGCTGCTTGGGAGGCTGAGGCAAGAGAATCGCGTAAGCCCAAGAGTTGGAGGTTGCTGTGAGCCATGTGACGCCACGGCACCCTACCCGAGGGCGGTACAGTGAGACTCTGTCGCTACAAAAAAAAAAAAAAAAAAAAAAAAGAAACACTGCTCATCAAGTAAACAGATGTTTTCAAAATAATACTTCAGAACTCTTTACTATAATAGATCAAGAATTTTTTGGGGGGAGGACCTGCCCCTTCTCTTTATTATTATTTTTTTATTAAGTCTTTTGTACATAGATCATAAATACATCTATGCCATTTTCAATGTGTTGATTATTTGTACAAATTGGAGTGTTTACATCATACTAATCAACATAGCTTTCACCTCATTTACCCAATTATAGCATTAGGACATTTGTGTTCTGCACATGATAGATCCAACTTGTACTTGCAATGTGATCCATAGGTGTGGTCCCCCTACTATCCCTCTCACCCTCTCCCCTGCCCCTCCCCTTCCCTCCTTTATCCTAGGCTAAAGTTGTGTTTCATATTTAATATGCAAGTATGAGTGATTATAAATTGGTTTCATGGTAGTACTGAGTACTTTGGATACTTTTTTTCCATTCCTGAGATACTTTACTAAGAAGAATATTTTCCAGCTCCATCCATGTAAACATAAAAGAGGTAAAGTCTCCATTTTTTTACTGCTGCATAGTATTCCATGGTATACATATACCACAATTTATTAATGCATTCATGGGTCGATGGGCACTTGGGCTTCTTCCATGACTTGGCAATTATGAATTGAGCTTCAATAAACAATCTGGTGCAAATATCTTTATTGCCAAATGATTTTTAGTCCTTTGGATATACACCTAGAAGAGGAATCGCAGGATCAAACAGCAGGTCAACATTTAGACCCCTGAGCGTTCTCTAAACTTCCTTCCAGAAGGAATGTGCTAGCTTGCATTCCCACCAGCAGTGCAGAAGTTTTCCCTTTTCTCCACATCCACACCAACATCTTGTTGTTTTGGGATTTTGTGATGTGGCTACTCTTACTGGAGTTAGATAGTATCTCAGAGTAGTTTTGGTTTGCATTTCTCTGATGACTAGAGATGAGCATTTTTTTCATGTGTCTGTAGGCCATGCACCTGTCTTCATCAGAGAAGCTTCTGTTCATGTCTCTTGCCCACAATGAAATGGGATCACTTGTTTTTTTGTTTAGTAATAAGTTTGAGTTCTCTGTGGATTCTGGTTATTAGACCTTTGTTGGAAGTACAACTTGCAAAAATCCTCTCCCATTCTGAGCGCTGTCTATTTGCTTTACTTAGTGTGTTCTTGGCAGTGCAGAAGCTTTTTAATTTGATCAGATCCCAGCAATGTATTTTTGATGTTGCTTCAATTGCCCGGGGTGTCTTCCTCATGAAGTATTCTCCAAGGCCAATTTTTTCAAGCATTTCTCTGCACTCTAAGAATATTTATAGTTTCATGTCTTAAGTTTAAGTCCTTTAACCAGTAAGAGTCAATTTTTGTTAGAGGAGAAAGGTGTGGATCCAATTTCAGTCTTCTACAAGTTGCCAGCCAATTCATCCAGCACCATTTATTGAATAAGGAATCTTTCCCCCAATATATATTTTTAATAGGCTTATCAAAAATCAAATAAGTGTCTGGGTTCACCTCTTGGTCTTCAATCTGTTCCATACATCTACCTCTCTATTTTTGTGCCAGTACCACGCTGTTTTGATCACTATTGATTTATAGTATAGTCTGAAGTCTGGAAGTGTGATTCCTCCCAATTTGTTTTTATTTGTGAGTAATGTCTTGGCTATTTGAGATTTTTTTATGTTTCCATATAAAATGAAGTACTAATTTTTCCAGGTCTTTAAAATTTGACAGAGGTGCTTTAATAGGGATCGCGTTAAATCTGTAGATTGCTTTAGGTAGTATAGCCATTTTAACAATGTTGTTTCTTCCCAGCCATGAGCATGGTATATTTTTCCATTTGTTAACATCTTCAGCTATTTCTTTTCTCAGAGTTTCATAGTTCTCTTTATAGAGCTCTTTCACGCCCTTAGTTAGATACACTCCCAGATATTTCATCTTCTTAGGGACTATTGTAAAGGGAATAGAGTCCTTCATTTTTTTCTCCATTGACTATTGTCGGTGTATATAAAGGCTACAGATTTCTGAGTGTTAATTTTGTATCCTGAGACGTTACTATATCCCTTGATCACTTCTGGGAGGTTTGTAGTTGATTCCCTGGGATTTTCCAGATATGTAATCGTATCGTCTGAAGAGTGACAGTTTGATCTCCTCTGTTCCTATTTGGACCCCCTTAATTGTCTTCTCTTGCCTGATTACAGTGGCTAAGACTTTCATTACAATGTTAAAAAGCAGTGGAGACAGTGGGCATCCTTGCCTGGTTCCTGATCTGAGTGGAAATGATTTCAATCTTACTCTATTCACTCTGATATTGGCTGTGGGTTTGCTGTAGATGGCCTCTATCAGTTTAAGAAATATTCCTTCTATACCTATTTTCTTAAGTGTTCTGATCAAGAAAGGATGCTGGACATTGTCAAAAGCTTTTTCTGCATCAATTGAGAGAATTATAAGGTCTTTGTTTTTTAATTTGTTTATGTAATGTATTATATTTATGGATTTACATATACTGAACCATCCCTGGAACTCTGGGATGAAACCCACCTGGTCCTGGTGTATAATTTGGATTCTGTTGTTGGATTCTGTTTGCAAGGATCTTATTGAATATTTTTGCATCAATATCATTATAGATATTGGTCTATAATTTTTTCTTGGTGGGTCTTTTCCTGGTTTGGGTCTCAGGGTGATATTTGCTTCATAGAATGTGTTGGGAAGTATTCTTTCTTTTTCTATGTTTTGGAAAAGATTAAGTAATATAAGTACTAGTTCCTCTTTAACAGTTTGGTAGAATTCTGATGTGAAGCCGTCTGGTCCCAGGCTTTTTTTGTGGGGGAGATTTCTTATAGTTGATGCTATTTCAGAGCTTGTTATAGGCTTGTTCAACATTTCCACTTCTTTCTGGCTAAGTCTAGGAGGGTGGCATGTTTCCAAGTATTGACCTGTTTCCTACAGATTGTCATACTTCTGAGAGTTTTATGTAGTATTCATTAAGGATTTTTTGAATTTCTGAGGAGTCTGTTGTTATTTGGCCTTTATCATTTTCAATTGATGAAATAAGGGATTTTACTCTTCTATTTCTGGTTAGGTTAGCCAAAGGTTTATCTATTTTATTGACCTTTTCAAAAAACCAACTCTTTTGTTGATCTGTTGTATGATTCTTTTGTTTGCAATTTCATTTAGTTCTGCTCTAATTTTAGTTTTTTCTTTTCTTCTGCTGGGTTTAGGGTTGGAAAGTTCTTCCTTATCCAGTTGCTTGAGATGTCCCATTAAGTTATTGACTTCTTCTCTTGAGGAAGGCTTGCAATGCTAAAAATTTTCCTCTTAGGACTGCCTTTGCCATATCCCAGAGGTTCTGATAGTTCATTTCTTCATTATTGTTTTGTTCCAAAAATTTGGTAATTTCTTTCTTAATCTTGTCTATGACCCAGCTATCATTCAGCGTGAGGTTATTTAGTTTCCATGTTTTTGTATGCGTGTGGAGATTCCTGTTGTTACTGAGTTCAACTTTTATTCTGTGATGGTCCAAGAAAATACAAGAAATGATTTCTATTCTTTTAAATTAACTGAGTTTAGACTAGTGACCTAAGATGTGATCAATTTTGGAGGATGATCCACGGGCTGATGAGAAAAATATGTATTCAGTTTTATTAGGATGAAATGTTCTGTAGATGTCTATTAGATGTAAATGTTGAATGGTTAAGTTTAAATCTAAAATTTATTTGCTTAGTTTCTTTTTTGAGAATCTATCCAACACTGCCAGAAGAGTCTTAAGGTCTCCAACAATTATGGTGCTGGGGGAAATCAAGTTGTTCATGTCAGTTAGAGTTTCTTTTATAAATTGAGGGGCATTGAGGTTGGGCACATAAATGTTGATAATTGAAATCTCATCATGTTGAGTGTTGCCCTTAATAAATAAGAAGTGACCATCATTATCTTTTCTTACCTTAATTGGTTTAAAGCCTATTGAATCTGTGAATAAAATTGCAACACTTGCTTTTTTCTGATTTCCATTTGCCTGAATTATAGATGACCATCCCTTCACCTTGAATCTATGTTTATCTTTTAAGATAAAGTGAGATTCTTGAATGCAGGAGATGTCTGGCCTCCTGAGTTTTTGTATCCAGTCAGCCAACCTGTGTCTCTTTAGAGGGCAATTTTAGCCATTCACATTAATTCAGAGTAATGTTAATCCAGACAGTGTTTTGGGTATTGAATTTTTCAAAAGTCCAATGGACATTTTTAATCCTTTTACCACTATGGAAGTTGAAATTTGATCAAACATTTCTGAGTGAGTTCACTTTGGTGGTGGAGGATTGTGTTGTTCATTATGGAGGATAGGTCTGAGAATATCCTAAGAGCTGGTTTAGTTATGGCAAATTTCTTCAACATGTGAATGTCATTAAAGTATTTAATTTCTCCATAATAGATGAAACTCAGTTTAGCTGGATACAGGATCCTGGGTTGAAAGTTATTTTGTTTAAGGAGATTAAAGGTCTATGACCACCCTCTTCTGGCTTGAAAGGTTTCAGCAGAGAGATCTGCAGTCATTCTAATGTTCTTCCCCTTGTATGTTATGGTTTTCCTATGTCTTACAGCTTGAAGAATTTTCTCCTTCATATTAACTTTAGCGACGTTAATTATAATGTGTCTATGAGAATTTTTATTTGGGTTGAGTTGTGCTGGTGTTCTAAAACTGTCTGCTATCTGAATTTCAGAATCTCTTGGCATGTCTGGAAAGTTCTCTTTAATTATTTCATGAAGCAAAGCATCTGTATCCTTTGCTGCAACCTCACTTTCAGGTATTACTATAAGGCGACTATTAGATCTCTTTGAATTATCCCAGAGCTCTCTGAGAGAATGATTCATTTTTGTTCTCCACTTTTTTCCTCTTTGAGCATTTGGGAGTGTTCAAAAGCTTTGTCTTCAGTGTCAGAGATCCTTTCTCCTGCCTGCTCCATTCTGTTACTGAAGGATTCTACTGTATGTTTTAGATCTTTGAGGGCTGCAAAATCTTACTTCGATGTGTCAAAATCTTTGGTCATTTTGTCTTTAAATTTGTTGAATTCTTGAGACATCTTTTGAGTTTCTGCTTTGAATTTTAATTCCATCATTTCCTCCATTCTTTTGATCTTATTTGCTATCCAAACTCTGAACTCAATTTCTGACATCTCAGCCATTTGTTTGTGAATGGGATCTTGTGCTGTGTCTGCTTTATTGTTTCCTGGGGGAGTTGATCTACTCTTATTATTCATGTTGCCAGAGTTTTTCCACTGTTTCTGCCTCATGATTGTTTTTCACTGTAGGCTAGGTGGTCAGGTAAGGTGAAATTGGATTGGGGTTTCCTGGAGTTGTGGTTAACCAGCCCTTTGTTAAAGATCTGGAACTGATGACTGCAGCTTTTTCCCCTTTAGCTTTGCAAAGGACCTATACAGTATTACAGTCTGAGGCTGAGGAAACCTGCTCTTAGTATAGTGGGGTTAGGAGGCTCTGTCTTGTATTTAGTTGGTTCTTGTCTGACCCTAGTGGATCAGTGACTCTGGTGAAGTCTTAGCTGAAGATTGCTTTCTTGGAGTTGCAGCTTGCCTCAGCAGAGGTGGCTTGTAGTTATCTCACTTCTCTCTTGGCTTGGCTCCCAGTCTTCAGCTTAATTGGGTACTCTTTGGATGTTATCCTTCCCTCTGGACAGGAGCTTCTGTCAGAGGCTGCTTCCAGTTGGCCATCATGCTCCCTACCCCCATGTTCATGGGTTTTTTTCTTCAGTCATTCAGTAAAAATATTTGCATGCTTTTACTTTACTGAATATATTTACTGAATTGTATGTGACTACATATTTAAACAGAGTTTAAGCTTAAGGCCTAAAGAAATTCAATACTTAGAAGAAGGGCCAAAACAGGAGAGTGAAGTGAAAAGTTAAGGAAGTGGGAAATGAAAATATTATCAGATCCAAGAGAAGAGAGGGTGTTAAGAAGTAGAAATTGGATAATTCAGGTAAATGCTGAGTAATCAGGATGAATGAAGGCAGGTAGGCGACCATTGCACCTTCATCTGGAGGTCACTTTTTACCCAAATGAGAGCACTTTTAAAGAGATTGGAAAGTGCTAAAACTAAACGAACTTTCACGAAGTTGAGTCTGAACATAGGCACTTCTAGATAGTTTTATGTAAAGAGCAAAGATTTATAGTTACAGATGCCAGAGGGGAGGAAGATGGCTGACTAGAAGCAACTTTTCTAAGAGGCTTCTGACCAGAGGGAGAAAATGTCAGGGCCCAGGACTGGCCAGTGTCAGGCCTGCTTAACTAGGTTCTGGATGCGAACCGCTAAGTTACCTTGCTCAGGTCTCTTAGGTGCCTGAGGATTATCTACTTTAGCTGGAGAGAGAGAGAGTAAAGCAATCTTAGAATAGATAGATCTTAGTCTTTAGCAGAGCTTGGTAATCTTCAGCAGAGAGATGCTGTGCTGGTGTTCTGCAGGCAGAAAAGGAGATAGAGTCAGAGTAAACGAGTCTGTGATAGAATGCACATGCTCCTGACTGCCTTCTCCTCCAGCCTAATATAAGACTGACCTTGTGCCTCTCAACACCACAGGTGGTTTAACTCTTAGTTACTCTTCCCTCCCTTTGTTCTCCCTCTCATAATCTTCCAAAGGAGTCACTTGCTTTAGAGTGTCCCTTTCCCCTTTGGGCCATGTCCAGGTTCTTTATCTGGACCCGGTTATAGTACACAGATGCTGATGAGAGGTGGGTTACCCCTTCAGCACGTGGGATAACCAAATATTCCACAAACATATTTAATCTAATTCTCCATCATCCATTGATCTGTCTTAATTTCCAGTTTTATGCTGAGGCACCACAGGTCTAGCCAAGCTGGCAGAGTGCTCCCATTGCATAGAACTGAATTATACTGTTGTTTTCCGAGAATAGTTTGAAGTGAAAATATTAAAGAAACTGTTTAAACTTCTTTCATTTACCAGTGGGTCCTGATTCTGGCCCAACTGATAATTTCCCTACAATAAAGGTATTCCATCTTTATCAAATTGAGAACAGCATTCATTTGCCCAATGAAAGCCTTTTTTTACACTTGGGACATACACCTCAAGGTTTACATGCTCTTTGTTCCTTTTTTTAGCATTCAGCATTCTTTTCCCTTTTAAACACTCTTTTCTCTTATGGCTTAGCTTCCCACATTTATGTCATTTGATGTTAACTGGGGGATTTACCCTCTAATCTTCCAGCTGCCCAATTTGAGTTGTGTCAATATAGCATTTACCTGCTTCAACTATAAGATTCAACTGATCTCTCAACTGTTTTATATCAGCTGCCATGATCTTAATCTTGTCTTTAAGCTGTACCATCTGATACTTCAATTGCTGTATCTCATTTGCCATGATTTTTCTCTACTGACTTTCTTTTGGCCTTCTACTTTTTACAATCTTTCCTTTTCAATTCTTAGAACCTTTGGCTGCCTTACAGGGACAGGAACTCTTTAGCTGTTTCTTTTTACTCTGGAGTCTTAGCTGTTTTACAAAACTTCACTTCCTCTATTTCTTCACCAGTCCCCTTAATCTACCTCAATTCTTTTCTTTTAATCAGAACTCTTAACTGCCGAAAAGGGATTTGGGCATCAGTCTCTCAAAAGCTACTTCCTGCTGGCAATGGGCAAAGATATAGGGGAAGGCAGTTAGAAGTTCTCTTCCTTACCTTAATAAACTCTTGCAACCTATTCCCAAACTTTTCTCTTTTACCTAAGATTTTTCTCACCTCTGAGGCTAAAGGCTTGTTTACTAAAGGTTCTTATCTCCTAGTTCTAGCTTTTCTCTTTCCTTCTTGTCTAAAGGCTTTTTTCTGCTTTTTTCTTCAGCTGCTTCACAGAAGAGGCTAAAGGCTTTTATTGGCTTTTTTCCCACAGAAAAAGGAATTAGAATTTGGAAAAAGAAAACAGGAAAGATGAGGAAAAACCAAATGATAAAGGCTTGTTGTTGGCTGTCTTAGATATTTCTGTTCCCTCTAAATAGTTCTATTTTTATTCTCTCTTTTTCTTATTTGCTAAAGCTTATTTCCCTCTTGGTCCGCATCACAGAATCCTGCCTACTACCTCATTTGTCACACCCAACTCCTGACACCACTTGTCAGGGCCCAGGACTGTCTAGGTCTCGGCTGGCTTAACTAGGTTCTGGAGGCGGACCGCTACGTTACCTTGCTCAGGTCTACTTAGGTGCCTGAGGGTTATCTACTTTAGCTGGGGAGAGAGAGAGAGAGTAAAGCAATCTTAGAATAGATATATCTTAGTCTTTAGCAGAGCTTGGTAATCTTCAGCAGAGAGACGCTGTGCTGGCATTCTGCAGACAGAAGAGACAGAGTCAGAGTAAGCGATTCTGTGATAGAAGGCACATGCTCCTGACTGCCTTCTCCTCCAGCCTAATATAAGGCTGATCTTGTGCCTTTCAACACCACAGGTGTAGAGACTGCCAATTCACCACTACTCTCATCTCATGAGCTCTCATGCTTGTTAGGAGAGCTAAATCCCTCTCCATCCCTTTCCATCAATGTGTTCCATTATTGAGCTATACAGGTATTTCTTATAACTCTCACTCCTCCTAGCCATAAGCTATATGCGGTGCTACAAGAAAAACTGGACAGAATTGGACTCCATGAAGCCAAATGGGGAGCTAAGCTAAGAAAGATGTTAGGCAAGCTGTAAGTCCAAGAAACAGCATCCAAATTATAGTACAAAACCCATCACCATGAGCACTGAAGATACTTCCTCCAAGTTGAAGGTTTGCTGCGGGCTCTGTGCAAGAAAGCAGGAAACAATAGACCTCTCATTTTTTCCCCACAGAAGAGAGCCACTAAACACTGGGCCTCCTTCTCTAGGGAAGTCCCACTTATGAAGCTATACATCACCCTGCCTGGCATAAAATTTAAATATTTCTCCCCCAATCCTGAACTCCCAGTCCACCTTTTTCCCCTCACATGGCGGTCTGAAATTCTGTCCCTTGAGGAAACCAGAGTGTTTGGCCATTCCCTGAGATATATGGGCATGGGGAGAGATACAAAGACCCCTGGTTTTGACTGTGCCCAGACCCCAGGTTCTGGCTCTGTCTGGTGGGTGGGGGTACAGACCCCTGGTTCTGACTGTGTCTGGTAGGGCAGGCATAGACCCCAGTTCTGACTGTGCCCTGTAAGCGTAGGTGCTGATGCCCAGTTCTGACACTGCCCCTCAGGCAGGGGCACAGACACTTGGTTCTGACTGTATCTGATGGGCAGGGGTGATGACACCCAGCTGGAATTTCCATGGGCAATTGGTGGCTCACCGTGGGGTCCAGGTGCCATCCCCTCAGGGGGATGATTCAACTGCCTATGAATTTATATCTGCTACTGGTGACCCTTTGATCACTGTGTTGAACAATGTTTGTACTGCCTGAGACAATCTGTTTAGAACTCTCCACCAGGACTATCCATTTGGGGATCCTCTGAGTTTGAGCAGTGGAAATTCTGTAGCAAGAAAGAACTGAATGATGAAGGTAGGTCACCATAGCTGTCTGTGTGTCTCCCCCAATGAGATCTAAACCAAATACCACGACTTCTTAGGATAGGGTAGAGGTTGGCTGATTTCCAACAGAGCCAGGTTGTGATATCTCACTAAGCAGATCCTCAGAGTCTCTGGCCACAACTCTGAAAGAGAGCTTTGTAAGGTTGTAGGGAAAAAGCCACAATTACAAGGCCTAGTGTGCTTTGGTAAAGGGTTGATTAACTCTACTACGTGGGGCTTCCAATTCAATCTCACTCTACCAGTTTTAACAACCAAATGGCAGAAAATAATCATGGGATAGAACTAATGGAATAACTCTGGAAACATGAATAATCAGAGTAGATCAACCCCCCTCCCCCTAAGAAATGACAAAGGAGATACAACATAAGATGTCATTCATAGGCAGAAATAGGATTTAGAGTATGGATAGCAAATAAGATGAGTAGAATGGAGGAAAAGATGGTAATAGAAATCCAAAGTGTAGTTCAAAAGTTATATCAAGAAATTAATGACTTCAAAGACAAAGTCACCAAAGATATGGACATAATGAGAAAAGAGCAGAGCTCAAGGAAATGAAAAATTGATTCAAGGAGCTTTGAAGTACAGTAGAGTTGAAGTACAGTCCCTCAGTAATAGAGTTGACCAGGCAGAAGAAAGGATTTCTGAAATTGAAGACAAGGCTTTTTAATGATACCAAGCATTCAAAGAGGCAGAAAATTGGAAATCAAGAATAGAACAGTCCCTGAGAGCACTGTGGGATCATTTCAAATCAAATCATCCTACATTTTACTTATAGGAATTCCTGAAGGAGAACAAGATGTCCTATAGACACATATACTCTATTCCAAGATAATTTGGAAGATAATTTTCCAAGTATTGCAAGAGATACAGAAATTCAGATAGTTGATAGTTTCAGAACCCACAGCAAGACTTATTCCAAATAAAGCATCTCCTAGACACATTGTAATCAACTTTGCCAAAGTCAACAAGAAGGAGAAAATCCTGCAAGCAGTCAGACATAAGAAAAGCATTACCTAAAAAGGGAGGAATATTAGAATGACTTCAAATCTTACAGCTGAAAATTTTCAAGCCATAAAAGGATGGTCAGCAACCTTCAATCTACTAAAACAAAACAACTTTCAGCCCAGGATCTTGTACCCAGCTAAACCGAATTTCACTTGTGATGGAGAAATCAAATACTTTACTGACATAGACATGTTAAAAAAATTTGTCCTAACTAAACCAGCTTTCCAGGATACACTCAGACTCATTTTCTGTAATGACTAACACAAGGAAACACTTTCACCTACCATGAAAGTAAAGTCACCCAGAATTTATCAAACAAAACCTAACTTCCACATTGGTGAAAGAATTAAAGATATCCAATGGACATCTGAAAAACATGATAGCCAAAACTCTACCATGCCTATCAATTATCAAAGTTGATGTGAATGGCTTAAATTGTACTCTAAAGAGGCACAGGTTGGCTGACTAGATGCAAAAACTCAGACCTGATATTTATTGAATACAAGAGACTCATCTTTCCTTAAAGGATAAAAAAAACTCAAGATGAAGGGATGGACATCAATAATACAGGCAAATGGAAATCAGAAAAAATGAGGGGTTGCAATTTTATTTGCAGATACAAAAGGATTTAAGCCAACAAAGATAAGGAAAGATAAGGATGAACATTACATATTTGTCAAGGAAAACACTCAACATGAAGAGATTTTGATAATTAACAGCTATGCGCCCTACCTAAATGCTCCTCAATTTATAAATTAAACTCTAATGGATGTGAACAATTAGATATCTGCCTGCACTATAAGAGTTGGAGATTTTAATACCCCTTTGACAGTTTTGGATAGGTACTCCAAGAAGAAACTAAACAAAGAAATAATGGACTTAAACTTGATCCTAGAACAAATGGACTTAACAGACATCTCCAGAATATTTCATCCTAATAAAACTCAATATACATTCTTCTTATCAGCCCACAGGTCATCCTCCAAAATTGGTTATATTTTAGTCTAAAATCAGCAAATTTAAAAGAATAGAAAGTATTCCTTGTATTTTCTCAGACCATCATGGAATAAATGTTGAACTCAACAGCAACAGGACTCTTCGTAGTCAAACAAAGTAATGGAAACTAAATAACCTTAGGCTGAATGATACCTGGGTCAAAGACAAGATTAAGAGGGAAATCACCATATTTTTGGAACAAAATGATAATGAAGACACAAAGTATCAAAACCTGTGGGATACTACAAAGGCAGGCTCTAAAAGGGAAATGTATAATGTTGGAAGCCTTCATCATTCAACATCTTAATGGGTGCCCTTCAGTCTGGTGAAACTTGGCCTTCTTTTGATCTGCAAGGGATTGTTTATCCCTGGGTCTGTAGAAGATGTTCTGCACAGACAGCACAGATACAATGGTCAGCATCTCCTCACTGCAGTCCAGATGCACAGACTTGATTTTGCACAGCATTGGCTCCAGAGGGAACTCTGCCATGCTGTGGCCCCGTTGAGTGAGCAGACTCTCATCATCCTCATATAAGGAACTTTATGAGGGTCCCCAGTGTGTACAGCTGCTTCATGGCTGTGATCAAAGTTTCCATTGGGGGTGCATCCATGAAATTGAAGAACAGCAGGTCATTTATGCACGTGGCCTTAAGTGACAGTACTGTGTTAGCTAAGTTAGTTCTCTGGATTTCTGGCACATTGGTGGTCAGCATTTCATTTCAGTAGGCACATTCCACATACAGCCTGTAAGATACAGCTTGTGAGATCCTGTATGAAATAATAATGCAGGCTGTATTGATACAGCTTATGAGATCAGGCCCAGGGAAATGGAGAAGCTTGCATTTCAGTGTTGATGGAAGACTTGGGATATTCTCCAGGCATTGGTCTCTTCATTTCATAGTGGTTATATAAGGGTTCAAGATGCTGCTGCTGCTCCTGCTTGCTTAGCTTGGTTGGGTTGAAGACCTTGAAGAAGGCTGGGGCAAACTCCACAAGCCACCAGGGGTCAATGGTGGTGACCTCATACATGTATTCCTTTGTGTATAGCTGATGCACTCCTTCTTGAATGTTGATCACACTTGCTGCCCACTCTCCCACCCCTGTACTTTAGCTTAAATTCTTGGATGTATAGCTGTTAATTATCAAAATCTTCTTAGAGTCAACCAGAAAGAACTAGTAATTTTGAATAAACCTTTATCAATCACTGAAATATCGAGTATATGCAATCTCCCAAAAAAGAAAAGTCCAGGACTAGATGGCTTCACATCAGAATTCTATCAAACTTACAAAGAGGAACTATGACCTATGATACCTAACCTTTTCCAAAACATAGAAAAAGAAGGAATACTCCCAATACATTCTATGAAACAAATATCACCCTAATCCCCAATCCAGGAAAGGACTCAACAAAGAAAGAACTATATACCAATATCATTAATGAATATTGATGCAAAAATATTCAGTAAGAACCTAGAAAACAGAATGCAACAAAACATCACAAAAATTATATATTATAATTACAGATGAAAAAGCATGTATATTTAAGGAAGGAGGATTATTTAGCTATTAATCAACATAGAAACATTTTCAATAAAAAGGGATCAGTTTCTGAGGGGACAAAGCTCTATAAACACTCAATAATTGTATAGAAAACATTTTATATATAATCCCACATATTCTCCCTATGATGCTCAGATAACGGTACAGAAGAGCTATTCCCCATTTATGGGGAGAAAGGGGCTCAGAATAAATAATGTGTACAATATTATGCAGCTAGACTATGAGCAATCATGATTCAAGCCAAGGTTTTAGATTCTGAAAATTTCCTATACTGTGTGGAAAAAAATTAATTTATGTTAAATTTTGATATGCTAAATGTGTGTTGCCCTTGGGCATTTAGATGGAATAATAAGACATATTTAGAACACTAAACATAAAAAACTGTAGAACTCAAACTTGGATGGCTAATACTATTAACTATTGTATCTTAGAGACATTATCTAAGTTCTCAAACGTTTAATTTTCTCATATTGAAAAGAAAGACCAATAACTTTCTAAAGTACTTATTCATTGACTGGTATTTATTGCATAATCTTATTTGATTCTCATAAGAACCTCACTGAAAGGAGTGTCCAAGTCCAAACTGGGCAACATCAATGTTTAAAGCTTTGATGGAAGAGAAGAGAAAAATGAGCAGGAGGGGAGAGAAAGGTGAAAACTTGTTAAGAATAAAGTGTGTGTGTGTGTGTGTGTGTGTGTGTGTTTTGGCATGGAAGCCAGGGGTCAGTCTTGTTAAAGATGAGATGTTTTTGTGATGAAAATGAAGAAAATGGAAGATGCATGGAGGGAGAGTCACATGAATAGAAATGTTAACATGAATTGGTATGAGGGAAAACTAATAGACAAAGATCCTCTTTCTCAATAAGCTAAGGGAAAGACTTTACTTAAAAAGTTTTGTGGAGGTTGAAAGGTGTGTTATAGAACAGTATTCCTCAAAAAACTTTCTGTAAGGATCTGTGTCTGAACTATCCAGCAGAGTAGCAACCAGTCACATGTGGCTATGAGAATTAATGATTTTCATAATTGAGCTATGAATTTTATTTTTCATCAATATAAATAGCCACATTTAGGCAGTGGCAACCACATCAGATAGTGTAGTTCTAGGCCAAATAAACAGATTGTATGATTAATTTGGGCAGTAGAAATTATTTGACTGATACAGGTGTCCAAGCCACAGATTTCAAGGTCAGAAAATTTACTTATATGATTGGAGTTTTGATTGGCAGGTAAAATGAAACTAATAAAGATAAATGAATTGATTTGAATATATTTTACTTCTTAGATCAACTAGGCATGAACAAAAGACCTCTTCTCCATTCCTTTCTGAAACCTATTTTGTGATATCAGTTCTACTGAAACTATTTTGTAATATCAGTTCCACTGATATTTAATAATTTATCTATTCAATAAAATTCCTTGGGTTCAGGAATCATGGATTATTCCTCTCCATGTTTATGAGGAGACTAATAGTGATTTTAAGACTAGAAATTTTATTTAAGTGACTTAGCAACAAGACCTAACAATTCAGGTAGAATGTCAGAGCTTAAATTCTGTAATTCTAGATACCTTGGTTCTCACCCTAATAGGTGAAAAAGCCTGTGAAAATCAACAAAGAAGTTTTAGAAGCCATGCCAACTTCCACTATCAACACAACCCATCCAGCATTCTTTTTGTTGGTGGGGATACCAGGCCTGGAGCACCTACACGTCTGGATCTCTATCCCCTTCTGCTCAGCCTATACTCTGGCCCTGCTGGGAAACTGGACCCTTCTCTACATCATCCAGGCTGATGTAGCTCTTCATGAGCCCATGTACCTATTTTTGGCCATGTTGGCAGCCATTGACCTAGTCCTCTCTTCTACAACACTGCCCAAAATGCTTGCTATTTTTTGGCTCAGAGATCACAAAATTAACTTCTATGCTTGTCTGGCCCAGATGTTCTTTCTTCACTCCTTCTCCATCATGGAGTCAGCAGTGCTGCTGGCCATGGCCTTTGACCGCTATGTGGCCATCTGTAAGCCACTGTACTATAGCACAATCCTGACTGGGGCCCTTATCACCAAGATTGGCATGGCTGCTGTGGCCAGGGCTGTGACACTGATGATTCCACTTCCCTTTCTGCTGAGACGCTTCCACTACTGCCGAGGCCCAGTGATAGCCCACTGCTACTGTGAACACATGGCGGTGGTGAGACTGGCGTGTGGGGACACGCGCTTCAACAATATCTACGGCATTGCTGTGGCTATGGTTATTGGAACCTTTGATCTGTCCTCTGTTATCCTGTCCTATATTTTTATCCTTCGGTCAGTTCTACAGCTTTCTTCTCATGAAGCCCGCTACAAGGCATTTGGAACATGTGTGTCTCACATAGGTGCCATCTTAGCTTTCTACACACCTGCAATTGTGTCCTCAGTCATGCATCGTGTGGCCCACAGAGCTGCTCCACACATCCACATTCTCCTTGCCAATTTCTATATGCTCTTCCCACCCATGGTTAATCCAATCATCTATGGTGTCAAGACCAAACAGATTCGTGAGCGAGTTTTAGGACTGTTTCTGAGAAAGGATGTGTAAAGAGAGTGTGATGTAGTTGAAGAAAAAGGCACGTTAATTCTGGAGTGGGCCAGGAGTATGATCAGAAGTAAAAGGCTGCTGAAGTTCCTCTGTTTCTTTTCTCATATAACAAAATAAATAAAGTTATGTCCTGAAACTTTCAGAGCCACTAGTTTTGGATTCATGGATCTGTGTCCTCTAGGTGGCTTTTTGATTGAGCCTGTTGACACTGTTGTCCCCTCATGGAACCCTCCTTCCTATCAATAACTTGACACTGTCTTGACCCACTGGCTTGATCAATTTGCCTATGACACAAAGATTTTCCAAGCTCATGTACTGAAGAAAGGAATTTTTATCTTGATTCATGGGAAAGTCTGTGAACTAACTACTCAGAAGCTAAGTGAGGACAGTCATTCTATCCAATATAGGGATGTCTCTGGTCTAACAGTTGGTACACAGAGTCTGTCTAAACATTGTCAGGGTTGGTGCACTCACATTCTTCAGGCCTACAGCTTCTAAGTGAAACAGCTCCATTTATTAGAAAGTTATTTCTTCAACCAAGCCAGTCTAGGTATTTGAGTGATTTTTACTTTTCTATCCTTGTGGCCAATTCCTCTCATTAAACATTTTGAATAAAACATATCCTCAGACATATGTTTATGTATCATTCAAATTTTTTCTTGTAAAATAATTTGTCCTATGTTTTCAACTAGGATGTTAGTTGCTCATTTAACAATTGAGACAAATATGTGGTAGTGGCTAGGTATATGTACACTGTTTATAGAGGAATGCTGGACTTCTGATTATGTCTTGAGATGCCATGAAGTATAATTATAATGGGTAGTGTTCTCTGAACTCAGCATTCCAAAGCTCAGCATAGTGGAAGAAATTTGAGAAAAAAGGAGATGGGACATAAGCATATCTTATGTTTCATTCTCTATTTCATGCAAACTTAGATACTAGAGAAATTCCTAATGTTAATCTTGAGAAATGCACCTCTGGTGCTCATACAAGCTCTCTCTTATGTGGATCACTCATATCCCCCCAAATTCATGTTTTAAATCTTAATACTTGAGACCTCAGAATATGATTGTATTTGGAGATAGGGACTTTAAAGGGGAAAGTTGAAATAAGGCAATTATAATGGACTCACATCTAATATAATTAATTTATCTATAAGAATATTTGTACACAGACACAGCGAAAATGAAGACTATGTGAAAACAGAGGGAAAAGATGGCTATGGATAAGCCAAGGAGAGAGTTCTCCGGAGAAATTTAGATTCCAGAATTGTGAAGAAATACATTCTGTTTAGGCTGCCAAGTGTTTGGTACTTTTCATGAAAGCCCTAGAAAACTTATTTTTATAGTAGGAAGTAGAGTGCTGCTGTTGACAAATACTTAAGAGTGAAGATTTCTTTGAATCTGAGAAATGGGAAGGGGCTAGAAAAATGTTGAAAGACATTTTCTTAAAAAGCCTAAGATTGCTTTGAAGAGATTGTTGGTAGAAATACAGACATTAAAGGTAATTCTGATGAGGGCTCAAAATGAAGAGAGGAGAGCTGTAGGGTGGACATTGATAATCTCAGAGAAGACATATCAATGTGAATAGAATGTTAGTAGACTCTGGGCATTGAAGGTGCATCTGGTGAGTCTCAGACATGAGAAACATGCTGTTGAAAACTGGAGGGAAGATGATACATATTATAAAATGGAAAAGCACTTAGACAAATTGTATTCTAGTACTTTGTGGAAAGTAGAATTTGCAAGTAATGATATTGGATATTTAGCTGAGGAGATTTCTAAACAAATCTTTGATGGTGTGGCTGGTTTCTCCTTGGGGCTTATGAGGTGAAAGAGGGAAGAGAAATTGAATGAAGGTTTTTTAAGCAGGAAAGGAACCATAAAGTGTAGATGTGAAAAATTCTCAGCATTTCCCTTTTGCAATAAAGCCGAAAGTATGTCCTAGAAAGAACAAGGCTATGGCTGGACAACCATCACCAGAAATGATTAGATATGTTAAGCAAAAGAAGCCAGGCACAGAACAGGCAAATGCTGTATGTTCTCACTGATATGTGGAAATTAAAAAATTTACCAGCTACTGGAAAGGGTAGAGGGAAAGAGGGCATAGGAACAGGTTAGTTAATGAGTACATAATTGCAGTGAGATAGGACAAATAAATTTTGTTATTCTGTATAACACAGTAGGGTTGTCATAGTTAACAATAATTTATTATACATATCAATAGTTAGAAAAGGGTATTCTAAATGTTCCCAATACAAATAAATGATAAATGTTTGAGGTGATGGATTAACTCAAATCAATAATCCTGTTTACTTATTATATACAGTATATATGTATCAAAATATTTCATGTACCACATATGTATAATTAAGTGTCAATTAAAATCTATTTTAAAAAGGTTTAACTGTGTGCCATGTGGATCCAAACACCTATTTCAGCAGCCAGGCCCAAAGATGAGGTTATGTAGTTGGGACCTGTGGAGATCTCGCTTGTCTAATAGTTTGGACCCCCATGAATTGCATTGGAGACCAAGATGTTTCAAGAATTTTTTCATAGTAGCAGAAATGAACAGAGATCGGAAGAATTGATATAGTGTTGGACTTGTGGGATTCTAAGAGAGGCGCCTATGGAATGACCTAGTTGTAAACATGCAATATCCTTCAAGAAAAGGACAAATGAACCTGAGGTGGTTCAGAAGTGGCAGGATTGCCATCGTCACCACAGGCCCAAGGGACATAGGCTCAGGAGTTGAAGCTGTCTCCTTCTCAGTCAAGAGGGCAGGGCCAGCTCACTGGTTTTAGAAGGCCAGATTGCCTTTACCTATGCCTGAGGTTGTGGCTGCCACACAGCAGATGTGGTTTGGGCTGCTGCCCATTGAGTCAGGATCCTTGAGCTTAAAAAATCTAATTTGACCTGCTAGGTTTTAGCTTTACATGTGACCCATGACATCTTTTCTTTCTAATTTCTCCCTTTGGGGATGGCAATATGTATCTTATGGTTGTTCTGCTATTGGATTTTGGTCACAGGTAACTCATCTGATTTTACAGGTTCGTAGCTAGGGAGGAATGTTATACCTCAGGATGAATAATACCTGAGTCTTACTCACAAATAGTTTAGGTGATTTTAGATGATATTTTGAAGTTAGAGTTGAGACCAAAATGGGTTAAGCCTTGGATGGGGTAGTTTGCATGAGAGAAGGACTAGAATTTAGGGAACCAGAGGCAAAATTGTTATTGGCAGAATTTTTTCCCCCAGATTCATATATTAGAGTCCTAACTACTAGTACCTTAGAATAAGATGACTATATTTGGAATAAGGTCATTAGAGAATTAATTTAAAATGAATTTATTAGGATGGGTCCCATCTCAATGACACATGTCCTTACAAGAAGAGGAAATCTGAACACAGACACAAGGGAAGACCACTTGAAGAGACAGAGAGATGATGATCATTCCCAAGCCAAGGAGAGAGACCTCAAAAGAAACCACCCATGCTGGCACCTGAACTTGGATATCTAGGCTCTAGAATTGTGAGAAAATAAATTTTTGTATTGTTATAACAGCTTAGAAAGCTAGAACATCCTCATACACAACTTGCAAAAATATGTTCTTGTTCTTATCTTGTGACCCCTCTAGGTTTCCTCAGAGACTTCTGTTTAGGAAGTATATATATGTGTCTATGTCTTTACCTGTATTGTTCTCTCTTTCCAACCTGATGTTGGAGGGTAGGTGTAAAAGGTAGGAAGCTGTCCTGGAGGGAAGGATTTATTTAGAACTTAGATCCCCACTTCCTTTCTTTTTCTTTTTCTGACCTCTGACCCGATAAATTTGACACAGAAACAAATTCCCCCAGAGAAATGATGTACTGGGCTTAGTTCCAATGTAGTCAGCACTTGATTATTTCTTGTACACATATTTGGGCAGCTAAAAAATACCATATAAACAAAGTAGCATAAATAAAAAGAAGCTATTTCCATCAAGAAAGATCTGCTTATCTTCCTGTTGACTTAGACAAGGAATGACATTGTCCTTCAGGCTGTATCTATCCCTGATGAAGAAACAGAATTTCTCACAGTGCAAGTCCAATGGTATAAAGACCCCATAGATAGGTAATACATCTACATCAGCACCAGCAGGATTAATTGCACAAATGGTGAAAAGAAAAAGACCTTTTCTCTTAGCTCTTTTGAGCTTGGCACACAAAGCATGAATAAGAAATATGAGTAGTTTACAGGCATGTAAAATTTTATGCTCATAGACTTCAAGATTAGGACAGAAGAAACTTGATACAGTACTCTGGGTCTAGTTAAAATATGTCCAGTCACTCAATAACCAGGACATCCCAACACCCCAATCTAGAACACATGCTGCCTGTAACCCACAAGATAGTGGGTTCACTGCTTAGGATAGGATTTTGATCTGCCTAGTGACTCCCGCAACACTTTCATTCCTTTGTGGTTCATTAAGCCAGGAGTCTTGATGTTGCCTTTGATTCCTTTTTTCTTCCCTCACAACCTGTAGCAAAATTGTCAGGAATCCCCATGGGCACTTTAATAAAAATACATACAAAATATGATTAATTCTTGCCACACACACTGATTTGGAAACACCATTTTCTCTTCTCTGCATTACTACAATAACATCCTTATAATCATTCCCCTGATTCCACCCATACCATCTTGCACTGCTCCCATTAAGATGTCAGAGATAGTCTTCTAGAAACATAAGCCAAATAATGTCAATTCCCTGCCCAACTTTGACTTTTACTCTGAAAGAAATTATGAACCTCTGCAAAGTAGAGTGATTACATGGCCTACAATGTCCTATGTGATCACAAATCCAGCCAATTAAAACATGCAGTGGGGGGAGAGGCACATCGTATGTGTGGATCAATAAGACGACTGATGGAGTTGACTTCAGCAAAAGCAAGTGAAGACAGAATACAATCAAATGATTTACTAAAATGGATGAACAAGTGCTCAATTCAAAGGAAAATATCTTTTGCAAGTAAGCATAACTGAAATCATTTTACTAACAAGCAAAAAATGATGGAAGTGTCACTGTTAGGCCTGAAATAAAGACAAAATTAAGATTACTTTTCAGTAAGAAAAAATGTTATTCAGAAGGAAACATGAAAATGCAGAAGGGAATGAACAATACCAGGAAAAGCAAATATGTAGATAAATATAGAATATTGATGGTACAAAAGAAAATGACAGTGGTAGGGGGGAGGTACAAGGAATTAAAGGCAGCTGAAGTGCTCCAATGTCCCCACACAGTTCTCTGGACCATGGGCACTGCCTACTCTCAGTACCTTCATCCCTGTTCCCATGACATCAGCGATATCCCCTCAAGAGTTGTCAGGGGGCAAAATAATTAGCCTAGATTCCTGCTGCTTATCTGGCTCCTGTCCCGATGCTTTGACTCTAAGCTATAGTCACTCACTAAGTCTCTACCACCTCAGCCTCCATGAACATAACCCTAGAACCCATTTTACTTCCAGCATGACAACACATCTACCTTAACCAGCATGTCCTCTGTTCCATCATGATCTTCCCTTCCATCCAAGGCTGGTTTTCTCTGTCTTGCTTGTTTTTGCCCCTGATACCAACTTTTACCACTTGAGGTTTTGATGAAGTGCTTTCTGTATAGGCTGTTTCCTTTGGTGTGTCCGTGCATGGTTAATTCAGGCTGCACCTTTAAAGGCACTGTGTAGGAATTTCACTTCATCCCAGCTTCTCAGCAAATCAGTCTCACCATGAAGGAGGGCCAGGGCATCCCCTGAGAATTAATAGTTAGGGAAGGCAATCTTAGTTTCAGGATATCTCTGTGGGAAGGAAATGGGACTGAGCCACAGGGCTATGAGGTCACTTTTTTTTTTTTTGTAGAGACAGAGCCTCACTCTACCGCCCTCGGTAGAGTGCCGTGACGTCACACAGCTCACAGCAACCTCCAGCTCTTGGGCTTACGTGATTCTCTTGCCTCAGCCTCCCAAGCAGCTGGGATTACAGGCACCCGCCACAATGCCTGGCTATTTTTTGGTTGCAGTTTGGCCGGGGCTGGGTTTGAACCCGCCACCCTCGGCATATGGGGCCGGCGCCCTACTCACTGAGCCACAGGCGCCGCCCTATGATGTCACTTTTTAATAGTATCATGGGGAATTAAGGGCAGGCAAAATCCACAGGGAACCCTGGTGATAGCCTCCTGTCAGGTCCTAGAAAAATAGCAAACATTAAAGCCAGCTGTGGGTGAAAGATAACCTTTATTATTTACTTATTATTGCTAACTATCAAGCATCTATAATCGTGTTCATGTAGGAGTCTCAATTGTATATTTAGTTAGATCTTCCTAATAATGCTGTAAGTTAGGAAAAATGATGAAAATCATCTCCAGGTTAGAAATAAGAAAAACAGTTCAGGGATTAGAGAAGTGTCATATCAAGGTAGAATTAATGCATAGCTCAGGCCACCAGGCAAGACACATGCAAAGAAAAACACTTAATGGATGATCTCAGCCTGGTTTGACTGAAATTTCTTCCTTTTTAAGAGACACTCAGGCAGGAGTGGGCTGCAGCCTATATGTTGCAATGAGGCTGTTTATCTTAAGGGACACTGTGAGGACCATAGTGAGTGTAGGAGAGACACAGTGAAGACCAAGCACAAGCTGGTGCCACTTGAAGAACTCACAGCCTCTGAACATATGGCATGACCCCTGAGATGCAGGACTTAGTGCCACAAAACAAGGGGCATGGCCTATCAGAACCCTTGGGGTGAAATCCCTGGGTCAGGGGAGGCTCCTTGTATTGGCCCCAAGAGATGCAGCCAGAGCCTTCCAAGGGTCCCCATGGACTCTCCTCAAGTGCAGCAATCTCTGCTTCCGTGTGCTTTCGGGAGAAGGGCAGAGGTTTGTGAGTATAAAGCCAGCTACAATCTTGCTATGTCCCTCCTTCCCAGACCCCTCTGACAGGAGAGAAAGGCTGCATGAAGCTCACAATAGGCGCCAGAATTGTACTTCACAGACTGAGGACTGTGGACAGAGCCAGGACTCAGAGAAACAGGGAGAAGGTGACACAGTTGTGGTGAGTGGGAAGGTGGGGCACCCTCAGCTACTTCCCACAGCCAGTTTTCATGGCTCCTTGCTCTCTGTCCAAATCTAATATAGCCTCTGTCATTGGGCTTCAATTGGGGGAGAAGTTTTGATGGTCCCACCTCCCATGTCCTGCATAAATCCTACACCTGCTCACCCCCACCAAGCATGCCTGACTACTTTCTATGCCAATCACCCTAGGCCATGTCCAGGGAAGTGTTAGCTGATTACTCCAGCTTGAATCCTATCACTTCTGACTGTCATTGCCTTCCCTCAAACAAACAAGTGTGCCCACTGCAACTGGAATGCTTCTATATGAGTCAGGAGGGGAAAAATGAGGCCTGAACTAGAAAGATGTCAGGAAAAGGACAGAAATACATCTCTGTGATGTTCTTCTACAGGGACTGCAGTCTTGAAGCACCTTATGAAGGGATCACCTTTTCGTGTCTGGTTCTTTATTCTTCTTATTCTTTTCATTTATTTTTAAGATAAAGAAAGGCATAGGGTTTTGGGGGCAAGACATGATTGCAAGAGGGACTTTACCTAACAATTGCAATCAGTGTAACCTGGCTTATTGTACCCTCAATGAATCCCCCCAAAAAAAAAAAAATGACAGAAAGGGAATTTAAAATACAGATGATGAAAACAATAAAGGAAATTGCTGATAAAGTGGAAAACAATCAAAAAACAATGGAGGAAATTTCTGAGAAGATGGAAAACAACCAAAAAACAATGAAGGAAATTGCTGAGAAAGTGGAAAATAACCAAAGGAAATCCAAAAACAGAATCAAATAAAACAGGTGATAAAGGGCCTCCATACATTTAATAAACTCAGTTTATACTGTTATCAGTTTGGTACCCTATGCCTTTTTTTTTTTAATTTTTGGGGATTCATTGAGGGGACAATAAGCCAGGTTACACTGATTGCATTTATTAGGTATAAGTCCCTCTTGCAATCATGTCTTGCCCCCATAAAGTGTGACACACTCCAAGGCCCCATCCCCCTCCCTCCTTCCCTCTTTCTGCTTCCCCCCCCATAACCATAATTGTCATTAATTGTCCTCATATCAAAATTGAGTACATAGGATTCATGCTTCTCCATTCTTGTGATGCTTTACTAAGAATAATGTCTTCCACTTCCATCCAGGTGAATACGAAGGATGTAAAGTCTCCATTTTTTTTAATGGCCGAATAGTATTCCATGGTATACATATACCACAGCTTGTTTTTTTTTTTTTTTTTTTTCCATACTTTTTTTTTTTTTTATTGTTGGGGATTCATTGAGGGTACAATAAGCCAGTTACACTGATTGCAATTGTTAGGTAAAGTCCCTCTTGCAATCATGTCTTGCCCCCATAAAGTGTGACACACACTAAGGCCCCACCCTCCTCCCTCCATCCCTCTTTCTGCTTCCCCCCCCATAACCTTAATTGTCATTAATTGTCCTCATATCAAGATTGAGTACATAGGATTCATGCTTCTCCATTTTTGTGATGCTTTACTAAGAATAATGTCTTCCACATCCATCCAGGTTAATACGAAAGATGTAAAGTCTCCATTTTTTTTAATGGCTGAATAGTATTCCATGGTATACATATACCACAGCTTGTTAATCCATTCCTGGGTTGGTGGGCATTTAGGCTGTTTCCACATTTTGGCGATTGTAAATTGAGTTGCAATAAACAGTCTAGTACAAGTGTCCTTATGATAAAAGGATTTCTTTCCTTCTGGTAGATGCCCAGTAATGGGATTGCAGGATCAAATGGGAGGTCTAGCTTGAGTGCTTTGAGGTTTCTCCATACTTCCTTCCAGAAAGGTTGTACTAGTTTGCAGTCCCACCAGCAGTGTAAAAGTGTTCCCTTCTCTCCACATCCATGCCAGCATCTGCAGTTTTGAGATTTTGTGATGTGGGCCATTCTCACTGGGGTTAGATGATATCTCAGGGTTGTTTTGATTTGCATTTCTCTAATATATAGAGATGATGAACATTTTTTCATGTGTTTGTTAGCCATTTGTCTGTCGTCTTTAGAGAAAGTTCTATTCATGTCTCTTGCCCATTGATATAAGGGAATGTTGGCTTTTTTCATGTGGATTAATTTGAGTTCTCTATAGATCCTAGTTATCAAGCTTTTGTCTGATTGAAAATATGCAAATATCCTTTCCCATTGTGTAGGTTGTCTCTTTGCTTTGGTTATTGTCTCCTTAGCTGTACAGAAGCTTTTCAGTTTAATGAAGTCCCATCTGTTTATTTTTGTTGTTGTTGCAATTGCCATGGCAGTCTTCTTCATGAAGTCTTTCCCCAGGCCAATATCTTCCAGTGTTTTTCCTATGCTTTCTTGGAGGATTTTTATTGTTTCATGCCTTAAATTTAAGTCCTTTATCCATCTTGAATCAATTTTTGTGAGTGGGGAAAGGTGTGGGTCCAGTTTCAGTCTTTTACATGTAGACATCCAGTTCTCCCAACACCATTTATTGAATAGGGAGTCTTTCCCCCAAGGTATGTTCTTGTTTGGTTTATCAAAGATTAGGTGGTTGTAAAATGTTAGTTTCATTTCTTGGTTTTCAATTCGATTCCAAGTGTCTATGTCTCTGTTTTTGTGCCAGTACCATGCTGTCTTGAGCACTATGGCTTTGTAGTACAGACTAAAATCTGGTATGCTGATGCCCCCAGCTTTATTTTTGTTACTAAGAACTGCCTTAGCTATACGGGTTTTTTTCCGGTTCCATACAAAACGCAGAATCATTTTTTCCAAATCCTGAAAGTACGATGTTGGTATTTTGATAGGAATGGCATTGAATAGGTAGATTGCTTTGGGAAGTATAGACATTTTAACAATGTTGATTCTTCCCATCCATGAGTATGGTATGTTCTTCCATTTGTTAATATCCTCTGCTATTTCCTTTCTGAGGAGTTCATAGTTTTCTTTAAACAGGTCCTTCACCTCCTTCGTTACGTATACTCCTAGGTATTTCATTTTCTTGGAAACTATGGTGAAGGGAGTTGTGTCCTTAATTAGCTTCTCATCTTGACTGTTATTGGTGTACACAAAGGCTACTGACTTGTGGACATTGATTTTATATCCTGAAACATTACTGTATTTTTTGATGACTTTTAGGAGTCTTGTGGTTGAGTCTTTGGGGTTCTCTAAGTATAAGATCATGTCGTCAGCAAAGAGGGAGAGTTTGATCTCCTCTGCTCCCATTTGGATTCCCTTTATTTCCTTGTCTTGCCTAATTGTATTGGCCTGAACTTCCAGCACTACGTTGAACAGTAAAGGTGACAGAGGACAACCTTGTCTGGTTCTAGTTCTAAGAGGAAAAGCTTTGAGTTTTACTCCATTCAGTAAAATATTGGCTGTGGGTTTGTCATAGATAGCTTCAATCAGTTTTAGAAATGCGCCACCTATGCGTATACTCTTCAGTGTTCTAATTAGAAAAGGATGCTGGATTTTATCAAATGCTTTTTCTGCATCTATTGAGAGGATCATGTGATCTTTATTTTTGCCTCTGTTAATATGGTGGATAACATTTATAGACTTCCGTATGTTAAACCAGCCTTGCATCCCTGGGATGACCTTTCTGTCATTTCTAACATTTCTTTATAGGTGGAATCCTCTGCAGTAGCTACCTCATGGTCCCTTAAAGAAATTGCTCTGGACTGGTATTTTCCCACTGCCGAGATTTTTCTGCTGATTCTTTTTCATGAGCAATTTTTTTTTTCTGTTTCCTTGCCCTAATTTTCCTTTCACTTCCTCTTGCTCTTTAAGTTACTGTGCCTAAAGTTTTAATGAGTTCTTTTGGTACAGGACCAGAAGGATGAGAAGATTGAAGAGCAAGAAGGGGAAAAAAGATTTAAAAAAGAAAAAAGAAAAAGAAGAGGGGGTGAGTGAAAGGAAATATTGAGAAAAAGAAGAAAGGCACTGAAAAGAGATGGGAGTAATATAGGTGTATAGTAGGGTACTTTGACCCAACCTTAAAACCCCCCAACCTCTGGGGTTGCTGGCTTGGGTGGTTCCCTTGAGGTCAGCAACTCTTTGTCAGCCTGATCAGACACAGTACCCCAGCTCCACCAGGTAGAGAGGAAAGACAAAAATACTATAAATTAAACTGAAACAAACAAACAAAAACCCTTACAGGATAAAATTGGGGGAAAAATCAAATAATAGGGACAGAAACACTAGCAAAATTTAAGTTCCAATTGTTAAAGAAGGCAAAAATGGAAGATTGTATTTAAACTAGAATAGTGAAGAAAAAAAAGAAAAAAAAAAAGAAAAATGTAGAGGAAAAATGTTGAAATTAAGAAAAAAAAACCAAAAAGAAACCCAAAATAAACCCCCCCAAACCAAAAAATCAAAACAGTATATTTATTTTGCTGAATATTGCCCAGGAAACAGGTGATCTTCTAAGGTATGAGATGTTAATCACAATGTTGATACAGCTGTACAAGATGGAGACTGAAGGCCTCTGCTGATTTTTCAGAGCCTACAGGCTTGGGAGCTCACATGTCTCCTCAGCCTGCTTAAAAGACTCTCTAAACTGTGAACCTTGGCTAAGCAGAAGCTTTTCAAGGAAAGCACTTAATGCTGGGATCTCTCCTGGTATAGCTGCCCGCTTATCCAGTGTGCTCAAACCAGTCTCTCTCCATGCTCCTGAGGGCCAAGGCTGTAATCTACCACACACTTAGATCTCCGCTCTTCCCTAGCATCTCAGTCCCTGCCTTTGGGCAGGTTAGTCAGTAGATTACTTACTTGCCCAAGGTCTCTAGGCCGATCCCAAGCTGCAATCTGCAGAGGCAGCTCCCCCACAGTAGCTGTGCAGGCAGTCCACAGCTGAATGATACTAGCTCCTTTCTGGCTCAGCAGCTCAGTCTGGGGCCCCAGACAATGCCCAAAGTCCTCCTCACATTTGCCCAAGATCTCCCAAGGCAGCTCAATCAAGTGCCCAAGTCCAAAAAAACCAAAACAGCCCACAGGTAAGGCTTTTCCTGCTTGCAGTCTTGCTGTTGCTATGGTTACATCTGTGGGCAGCCTCCAACCAAACAAATGCACCTACCACTTGCCAGTTCTCTACCACTTTTGTCCTCTTTCTGGGGTCCAGAAGTCTCTCACTGACTCCCTGTGTCACCAAAGGGAAGTTTCTGGGCAGATCCCACCAGCCAGAAATGCCTGGAGTCTTCTCTTCCCAATCTCACTGCGCCTGGTTGCACAGAAGCAGTTACTCGGCCTCCAGAACTCTTTATCAGCTGTTTTGGGAGTGAGAAAGAAATGGATGACAAGTCATATAGTTGAGTGTGGACTTCTTGGTCTGAAAGCAGCTGGACAAAACTTGAGATAGTCTTGGTTTGGGGGCATTAGTGAAAGATGATTTGCTCCATTCACTGTCTTACTCTTTCTTGCAGGGTTAAATTTTAGACTAGCTTCAAAGGAAATAGGGTTTATTAATTTTGGGACACACTTTCTTCTCAGGATGAAATTGGATGAAGATGGATGGGCAGGAGACGGGATGATTAGTGATGGTCAGGAGTTGCACAGAGGAATTCAGTGGGAATGTACAGAGTTAGGGATAAAGGGAAACATTCTGATTTGTGGAAAGTGCATATTTGCAGAAGGAAAATGTGAAAAAGACATGCAGTGTTATTTCTGAGTGATTTTTTTTCTTTTTTATTAAATCATAGCTGTGTACATTGATATGATCATGGGGCATCATACACTCGATCATAGACCATTTGACACATTTTCATCACAATGGTTAACATAGCCTTCCTGGCATTGTCTCAGTTACTGTGCTAAGACATTTACATTTTACATTTACCAAGTTTCGCAAATACCCCTGTAAGATGCACCACAGGTATAATACCACCAATCCCCCTCCCTCTATCCACTACCCCCCTCCCACCCCTCCCTTTCCCACTTCCCCCTATTGTTAGGTTGTAACTGGGTTATAGCTTTCATGTGAAAGCCCCAAATTAGTTTCATAGTAGGGCTGAGTACATTGGGTACTTTTTCTTCCATTCTTGAGATACTTTACTAAGAAGAATATGTTCCAGTTCCATCCATGTAAACATGAAAGAGGTAAAGTCTCCATCTTTCTTTAAGGCTGTATAATATTCCATGGTGTACATATACCACAATTTATGAATCCATTCGTGGATCGATGGGCACTTGGGCTTTTTCCATGACTTAGCAATTATGAATTGGGCTGCAATAAACATTCTGGTACAAATATCTTTGTTATGTTGTGATTTTTGGTCTTCTGGGTATATGCCCAGCAGAGGAATTACAGGATTGAATGGCAGATCTATTTTTAGATCTCTGAGTGTTCTCCATATATCTTTCCAAAAGGAATGTATTAATTTGCATTCCCACCAGCAGTGCAGAAGTGTTCCCTTTTCTCCACATCCTCGCCAACATCTCTGGTCTTGAGATTTTGTGATATAGGCTAGTCTCACTGGAGTTAGATGATATCTCAAAGTAGTTTTGATTTGCATTTCTCTGATGATTAAAGATGATGAGCATTTTTTCATATGTCTGTAGGCCGTGCGCCTGTCTTCTTCAGAGAAGTTTCTCTTCAAATCCCTTGCCCAGCCTGCGATGGGATCACTTGTTCTTTTCTTGCTTATACGTTTGAGTTCTCTATGGATTCTGGTTATTAAACCTTTGTAGGAGACATAACCTGCAAATATCTTCTCCCATTCTGAGGGCTGTCTGTTTGCTTTACTTACTGTGTTCTTGGCTGTGCAGAAGCTTTTTAGTTTGATCAAGTCCCAGTAGTGTATTTTTGAAGCTGCTTCAATTGCCCGGGGGTTCCTCCTCATAAAATAGTCACCCAGACCGATTTCTTCAGGGGTTTTCCCTGCACTCTCCTCTAGTATTTTTATAGCTTCATTTCTTAAGTTTAAATCTTTAATCCAATGAGAGTCTATCTTAGTTAATGGTGAAAGGTGTGGGTCCAATCTCAGTCTTCTGCAGGTTGCCAGCCAGTTCACCCAGCACCATTTGTTAAATAGGGAATCTTTCCCCCACTGAATGTTTTTAATTGGCTTGTCAAAGATCAAATAACTGTAAGTAGCTGGATTCATCTCTTGGTTCTCTATTCTGTTCCAGATATCTACTTCTCTGTTTTTGTGCCAATACCATGCTGTATTGATCACTATCGATTTGTAGTGAAGTCTGAGGTCTGGTAGTGTGATTCTTCCTGCTTTGTTTTTATTTCTGAGTAATGTCTTGGCTATTCGAGGTTTTTTCTGATTCCATATAAAATGAAGTATTGTTTCTTCAAGATCTTTAAAGTATGACAGCGGAGCTTTAATAGGGAGTGCGTTGAAATTATATATTGCTTTGGGTAGTATGGACATTTTAATAATGTTGATTCTTCCCAGCCATGAGCATGGTATGTTTTTCCATTTGTTAACATTTTCGGCTATTTCTTTTCTTAGAGTTTCATAGTTCTCTTTATAGAGATCTTTCACGTCTTTTGTTAGGCAAATTCCCAAATATTTCATCTTCTTTGGCACTACTGTGAATGGGAAAGAGTCTTTAACTGTTTTTTCAACTTGACTGTTGTTGGTGTATATAAAGGCTACTGATTTATGGATGTTGATTTTGTAACCTGAGACGCTGCTGTATTCCTTGATCACTTCTAGGAGTTTTGTAGTAGAGTCCCTAGTGTTTTCCAGATACACAATCATATCATCTGCGAAGAGCGAAAGTTTGATCTCTTCTGACCCTATGTGGATACCCTTGATCGCCTTTTCTTCCCTAATTGCGGTGGCTAAAACTTCCATTACAATGTTAAAAAGCAATGGAGACAAGGGGCAGCCTTGTCTGGTTCCTGATCTGAGTGGAAATGATTCCAATTTAACTCCATTCAATATGATATTGGCTGTGGGTTTGCTGTAGATGGCCTCTATCAGTTTAAGAAAAGTCCCTTCTACACCAATTTTCTTGAGTGTTCTGATCAGGAAGGGATGCTGGATATTATCAAAAGCTTTTTCTGCATCGATTGAGAGAATCATATGGTCTTTGTTTTTTAATTTGTTTATGTGCTGAATTACATTGATAGATTTATGTATGTTGAACCAGCCTTGAGACCCTGGGATAAAACCAACTTGGTCATGGTGTATAATTTGTTTGATGTGTTGCTGGATTCTGTTTATTAGGATCTTGTTGAATATTTTTTCATCTATATTCATTAGTGATATTGGTCTATAATTTTCTTTTCTTGTTGGGTCTTTTCCTGGTTTGGGTATCAGGGTGATGTTGTTGGGTCTTTTCCTGGTTTGGGTATCAGGGTGATGTTTGCTTCATAGAACATGTTGTAGTCTTCCTTCTTTTTCTACCTTTTGGAACAGGTTGAGTAATACAGGTACTAATTCCTCTTTAAAGGTTTGGTAGAATTCTGATGTGAAACCATCTCGTCCCAGGCTCTTCTTTTTAGGGAGGTTTTGTATAGTTGATGCTATTTCTGAACTTGATATGGGCCTGTTCAACATTTCCACTTGATTCTGGCTAAGTCTTGGAAGGTGACGTGCTTGCAAGTATCGGTCTATTTCCTTCAGATTTTCATATTTCTGAGAATAAAGTTTCTTGTAATATTCATTAAGGATTTTTTTGATGAGTCTGTTGTTATTTCGTCTTTGTTGTTTCTGATTGATGATATTAGAGATTTTACTCTTTTTTATCTGATTAGGTTGGCCAGACGTTTATCTATTTTATTGATCTTTTCAAAAAACCAGCCTTTTGATTTATTGATCTGTTGTATTATTCTTTTGTTTTCAATTTCATTTAATTCTGCTCTAATTTTGGTTATTTCTTTTCTTCTACTGGGTTTGGGGTTGGAATGTTCTTTCTTTTCCGGTTGCTTGAGATGTTCCATTAAATTGTTAACTTCCTCTCTTTCCGTTCTCTTGAGGAAGGCTTGCAGTGCTATAAATTTCCCTCTTAGAACTGCCTTTGCGGTGTCCCAGAGGTTCTGATAGTTTGTGTCTTCATTGTCATTTTGTTCCAAAAAATTGGTGATTTCTTTCTTAATCTCATCTCTAACCCAGCTGTCATTCAGCATAAGGTTATTTATGTTTTTGTATGAGTATGCAGATTCCTGTTGTTACTCAGCTCAAGTTTTATTCCATGATGGTCCGAGAAGATGCAAGGAATAATTTCTATTCCTTTAAATTTAATGAGGTTAGACTTGTGACCTAAAATGTGGTCAATTTTTCAGTAAGTTCCGTGGGCTGATGAGAAGTATGTGTATTCAGTTTTGTTGGGATGAAATGTTCTGTAGATGTCTGCTATATCTAAATATTGGATGGTTAGGTTTAAATCTGAGATTTCTTTGCTCAGCTTCTTGCTGGAGGATTGATCCGACACTGCCAAAGGAGTGTTGAAATCTCTGACGATTATGGAGCTGGAGGAAATCAAGTTACTCATGTCTGTTAGAGTTTCTCTTATAAATTGAGGTGCATTCTGATTGGGTGCGTAGATATTAAGAATTGAGATCTCATCATATTGAGTATTACCCTTAACAAATATGAAGTGACCATTCTTGTCCTTCTTTACTTTTGTTGGTTTAAAGCCTACTGTATCTGCAAATAAAATTGCAACACCTGCTTTTTTCTGATTACCATTTGCCTGAAATATGGATGACCATCCTTTCACCCTGAGTCTGTATTTGTCTTTTAAGTTAAGATGTGACTCTTGTATGCAACAAATATCTGGCTTGAGTTTTTGTATCCAATCAGCTAACCTATGCCTCTTTAGAAGGCAGTTTAAGCCATTCACATTAATGGGGAGTATTGATAAGTCTGGTGGAATTTTGGGTATCGTGTTTTTCAAAGGTCCAGTGGACATTTTTAATCCTTTTGCCAGTGTGGAAGTTGGAGTTTGATCTGAAGTTTCTGAGTGAGTTTACTTTTGTGGTATAGGATTGGGTTGGTCCTTGTGGAGGATAGGTCTGAGAATATCCTGAAGAGCTGGTTTACTTATGGCAAATTTTTTCAACATATGAATGTCATTGAAGTATTTAATTTCTCCATCATAAATGAAACTCAGTTTAGCTGGATACAATATCCTGGGTTGAAAGTTATTTTGCTTTAGGAGGTTAAAAGTCGATGACCACCCTCTTCTGGCTTGAAAAATTTCAGCAGAGAGATCTGCAGTTATTCTAATATTCTTTCCTTTGTACGTAATGGTTTTCTTTTGCCGGGCTGCTTTGAGGATTTTCTCCTTCATATTAACTTTAGTGAAGCCAATTATGATATGCCTGCAGGATGATTTATTGGGGTTGAATCATTCTGGTGTTCTGAAGCTGTCTGCTATCTGAATTTCAGATTTTCTAGGCATATCTGGAAAATTTTCTTTCATAATTTCATGCAGAAGGGCCTCTGTGCCCATCGAGGCCACTTCATCATTCTCAGAAATCTAAATTATTTATATATTGCTTTTCTTTGAATTATCCCAGAGTTCTCTGAGTGAATGATCCGTTTTTGTTCTCCATTTCTCTTCCTCTTTCAGAGATTGGGAGCGTTCGAAGACTGTATCTTCAATGTCAGAAATCCTCTCTTCTGCTTGCTCCATTCTGTTGCTGAGGGATTCTACTGTATTTTTCATATCTTTGAGGGCTGTAAATTCTTGCTTCAGTGTGTCTAAGTCTTTGGTTGTTTTGTTTTTAAATTCGTTAAATTCTTGAGACAACTTGTGAATTTCTCCTCGAATTCCTAATTCCATTTTATTAATCTTGTCTGCAATCCAAATCCTTAATTCGATTTCTGACATCTCAGCCAGTTGTTTATGAATGGGATCTTCAATTACATCTGCCGTATCTTTTCTTGGGGGGGTTGATCTATTCTGGTTATTCATGTTACCAGAGTTTTTCCACTGATTCCGCCCCATGGTTATTTTACTCCCTTTGATTTTTCCCCTGGGGCTTTATCAAGGTCCCGTAGTACAGTGTTGTGTCCTGAGAAACTGGGGCCTGTCTGTGTGGTGGGATGAAGTGGTTCTGTCTTGTTTTCAGCTGGTTTCTGTTCGATCCTATTATAACATTTACTCTGGCTTGAAGTCTCAGCTGTGTGGAAAAACCAGTAATTAAGTCACCCCGCCCGCCCACCTCTGGCACCAATTGGGAAAGGAAAATCAAGCCTTCCTACAACTGCATATCCAGGGCACCACCTGAAAAGTCCTCAGTCCATTAGTTCAGTTCAAAAGGTCCAAATCGATTGTCTCAATCGGCACCTGTCTCAGGTGGGAGAGTTCAAGAGGTCTCTGGGAACTGGATCACAGAGGTCTGGTGACTACTCTGATATGGCTTACTCCAGTGCTGTGTGGAGTCAGGAGGAGCCACCTAGCAAATAGATCAATCTGGGAAAGTTGATGTCTCCTTCCCCACTTTGCCCCTCCATCGGACCCAGTCACTGGTATCTCTGCAGATGGCTAACCCAGTTGCCTGTAGTGAACAGATGCCCCAGGGGTTTGCACCTGCCTGAATTGCAAGGAAATCTGCCAGGCCCCTGCAGTCTGCTGCTATCTAGCAGGAGGAGGTGGGGCCTGACATCTTTGAGTGCTTGATGCAGGTGGTGGTGGGGGGAGGTGTTCACTCAGGCTTAGCCCCGTCCCTGATTGATGTTGCTAACAGAACAGAACAGAACAGAACAGAACAGACAACTTTGCGGGATTCTTTCTCTGTTTCTGCTAAAATTGCCTGCAGAAGACGGGCTGTTCTGAGTTCAAACGACTTTGCTGCTGGAGGTTTGTGTCCGATTACCTCTCTGAGTTGGCCCTGCCCTGGAAGCTTCCCGAGTTTGTGAGCAGTGTCAGGCAAATCCTTTGCTCACTGGCGGCCTCCTCTGGTTGCCCAGGGAGACAGGGGGTGTGGCTTCATAATATCCAGAAGTGAGCCGTTTTGCTTTTGTTTGCGTCCTTGTGATCACAGCTTGCCTCAGCGGTGTTGGTGTGCGTTCTTCAACTTACTCTCTTGGTGCAGCTCAAATCCACCTGGATACTTACTAAATTTTTGTCCCTTAACTCTCCTTCTGGACGGGAGCCTCTGTGGAAAGCTGGCTTCAGTTCGCCATCTTGTCTCTCCCCTATTCCTGAGTGATTTTAAAGAACTTTTTTTTTTTGAGACAGTCTCACTTTGTTGGCCTGGGTAGAGTGTCATGGCACATCATAGATCATAGCAACCTTAAACTCTTGGGATCAAGAGACCTTCTTGCCTCAGCCTTCCAAGTAGCTGGGAGTACAGGAATGCACTACCACATGTGGCTAGTTTTCTTATTTTTAGCAGAGATGGGGATCTTACTCTTCCTCAGTCTGGTCTGGAACTCCTGAACTCAAGCGATCCTCCTGCTTTTGGCCTCCCAGAGTGCTAGGATCACAGGCATGAGCCACTAATGCCTAGTATTTACAGAGATTTTTACTTCTTACCATTTATACTGGCAGCTTGATTTTTGAGCCAACATTTTCCTTTCCTGGATTACTAAAAAAAACTCCAGACACTTGTTCCTTTTTCTATGCTTACTTCTTCGTACTATTCTCATCATAGATGCCATAGAAAACTTTAAAAAATCAAATATGTCCCTTCTCTGAAGAAAATAAGTTTTGATCCTGGGTTAAATGAGGAAACTTTGTAAAATTCTACAAAGGCTGGCAAAACCTTGTGTAAGTGGGCCCTACTGTTCTGACCTCTGTAACTCTCCTATTCAGTTCATCTAGCTTTATTGGCTGCCTCGCTGATCTTTGAATACTATACCTTTTTATGTCTTCAAGCCTTTTCTACAGCTGTTTCATTAGAAAGTTTTTTCTGACATGGTCTCAGCTCCCATTTTTGGTGTAGCTCTGTTGTGGGTACCATTGAGTACAGGTACGGGTTGATAGTGCCTTACTCACCTGCATCCTCCCCCAGGATTTTCCTGCTATGTTGCTTCAGCACTTCAAAGATCTTATTCAGCTATTATGGTGCATATGTGAACAAAGCAATGAGAAAATTAACACTCTTTGGATCAACTCATAACCTTGGGAGCATGGAAGCCAGTGTATAAAAATTCTCCTTTTCTTTGCCTAGAGTGGACAATTCTGAGGTTCCTTCTACATGAGTCATCATATGGAATTGGACACAGTGATTGCATTATCCAGATCAGTAATGCAGCTGTATACCCATTTTTCTGCTTTCTTATTTTACTCTTTCAGCTTGTTCTTGTTCACTGGTATAATTTCTATACACTACTTGCATGGAATCCTCAGTTCTGCTTTTCAAAGAACCAAGGTAGGTATTTCCTCACTTTATCCAATTTTTGCTCAAATTCCCTTTCCAATGAGCCCTAGAGTGATCTATTTAAAAATTTAACTTATCCTGCTTTCCCTACTCACTACCCTATTCTTCATATGTTTTAAAATCCTGACAGTGAATGTATGGTATAACACTTTATCTTATTCATGATGCCATTTTATTATCCATCTACAACCTTTAGCAAACTTGTTCTACTGAGGACTCAGTGTGTTTTGTTCATGGACATTTCTTTAACCTATTCAGTAAAAAATTTCAAATATTTCTCATTAAATTTAGTTTATATATATATATTTTGAGACAGAGTCTCAAGCTGTCACCCTGGGTAGAATGCTGCGGCATCATAGCTCACAGCAACCTCCAACTCTTAGGGCTTAAGTGATCCTCTTGCCTCAGTTTTTCTATTTTTAGTAGAGATGGGGGTCTTGCTTTTGCTCAGGATAGTCTTGAACTCGTGAGCTCAAGCAATCCTTGCCTCAGCCTCCCAGTGTGCCTGGATTATAGGTGTTAGCCACCATGCCCAGCCTCATTTATATTTTAGAATGTCATATGAATACAAAATTTGAGAAGAGATCAAGCTTAAGGACTGAAGAAATTCAATACTTAGACTTAGGGCAGGAGCAGGAACATGAAATGAGAAGCTAAACACTAAAGAATTATGTAAAAGGATTTGTGCATTATCTCACTTAACCTTCCCCTATAGCCCTCAGGTAGAAATAGGGCAGTGCTAGTCCCCATTTATACAGAAAGTAACAGGAGCTAGGAGATAATCGATTTGTTCCAGGTCTGTACTAGATTACCTAAGACCTTCAGCTTCTAGAATTTGCTCATATCTTAAGCAATGAAGTCAGTTTCTTTTCTTTTTTTTATTTTTATTTTTTATTTTTGCAGTTTTTGGCTGGGGCTGGGTCTGAACCTGCCACCTCCGGCATATGGGGCCAGTGCCCTACTCCTTTGAGCCATAGGTGCCACACAAAGTCAGTTTATTTTCAATTTGGTTATGCTAAATGTGTGCTGTCTATTGGTTATCTAGGCTAAAGCAAAAGCCTAGTTATTTAGGGATTGGAAATGGGGACAAGTAAAAAACACAGCTGTCTGATACCTTTAACTACTTTAACTACAATATCTTAAAGATGTTATATTTCCAAAAAAATTTTCTTACTTTTAAAAAAAGGTAGTTTTTCTTAAGTGCTCTGTTTGGTGATTGTGGTAAATATTGTAAATGCCTAATCTCATTTAATCTTTATAAAGTCCACTTAATGAGGTTCTTAAGAATAGAAGAGGGTCTCTGTAAAAATTGGGAATTCCAGTGTTTAAGGGTCTGAGAAAAAAGGAAAAAATGGTGGAGAAGATGAAGAGGTGAAACATTGTTAACAATGAAATGTCACTATAATGGGAATCAGAAGTCAGTTTGGCTAAAGATTAGAGGGAGTTCTTCTGGGACAAAAATGAAGGAGCTGATAGACCGGTAGAGAGAGAGCCACATGAATAGGGAACTTAACATCACTTTCAACCAAGAACAAAAAAGGCTCTTTGTTTTATCAATAAACTGGAGGCAATGCTGTATTTATAGAGATTTGTGGGTATTGAAAGGCTTTGAAAGCTATATTGTAAAAATGCTCTCTAAAAAAACTTTTTACAATGATGAAATATTCTTGGTAGCAACTAGTCACATATAAGATATTTTCAAGTGTTCATTAATTATGAGTTTTTAATTTAATTTTATTAAATATAAATTTAAATTTACATAGTGATATGTGGCTAGTGGCAACCATATCATATAGAATAGTTCTAGAGAAATACACATATACAGACTATGTGGTTAATAGGGCACTAGAAATTACAAGATTTAACTTATGTATTAATTCTAGTCTGAGATTTCAGGACGAAAATTGGCTTTTGTGTTTAAGAGTTTAGCTTACCTAGAAGGCAGAAATTGTACCAAAGTATGTGATAAAAAATGAGTTGATTTAAACATATTTTTTTTTCAAGGTATTCCTGACATTATCAAGAACACAGAAACTACTACCTATTCTCTATTCCTTTGTGAAAGTTGTCATGTGATATCAATTCAATGGATATTTAATATTGTCAACAATGAAAATCTAAAGTTCCTTAAGGATAGGAAACACGGATTATGCTTCTCTATGTCTATGAAGGTTACCAGCTTATTTAAGATCCTGAAATGTGAACAAGAGCTAATCCTTGCAGGGGGATATCAGAGGGTAAACTCTAATCATATGTAGTACACTGTAGAAAACATATAGAAGGTTAAGAGGCTCTGAAAAAATTGACTAGAGAATTTCGAGGATCCATGTCAACCTCCAATACTACCTCAACCCACCCAGCTGCCTTCTTGTTGGCAGGAATTCCAGGTTTGGAGCACTTGCACATCTGGATCTCTATCCCCTTCTGCTCGGCCTATGCTCTGGCTCTGCTGGGAAACTGCACCCTTCTCTACATCATCCAGGCTGATGTAGCTCTTCATGAGCCCATGTACCTATTTTTGGCCATGTTGGCAGCCATTGACCTAGTCCTCTCTTCTACAACACTGCCCAAAATGCTTGCTATTTTTTGGTTCAGAGATCACGAAATCAACTTCTATGCTTGTCTGGTCCAGATGTTCTTTCTTCAC
This sequence comes from Nycticebus coucang, assembly GCF_027406575.1. Taxonomy (NCBI): domain Eukaryota; kingdom Metazoa; phylum Chordata; class Mammalia; order Primates; family Lorisidae; genus Nycticebus; species Nycticebus coucang. The sequence goes on along the minus strand of NC_069793.1, from coordinate 63,918,667 downwards.
TCCTTCTCCATCATGGAGTCAGCAGTGCTGCTGGCCATGGCCTTTGACCGCTATGTGGCCATCTGTAAGCCACTGTACTATACCACAATCCTGACTGGGGCCCTTATCACCAAGATTGGCGTGGCTGCTGCGGCCAGGGCTGTGACACTGATGATTCCACTCCCCTTTCTGCTGAGACGCTTCCACTACTGCCGAGGCCCAGTGATAGCCCACTGCTACTGTGAACACATGGCGGTGGTGAGACTGGTGTGTGGGGACACGCGCTTCAACAATATCTATGGCATTGCTGTGGCCATGTTTATTGTGGTGTTGGATCTGCTCTTTGTTATCCTGTCCTATATCTTTATCCTTCGGGCAGTTCTACAGCTTGCTTCTCATGAAGCCCGCTACAAGGCATTTGGAACATGTGTGTCTCACATAGGTGCCATCCTGTCCACCTACACGCCTGTTGTCATCTCTTCAGTCATGCACCGTGTAGCCCGCCGTGCTGCCCCTCATGTTCACATACTCCTTGCTATATTCTATCTTCTTTTTCCACCCATGATAAATCCCATTATCTATGGTGTCAAGACAAAGCAGATTCGTAATCATGTGCTCAGTCTATTCCAGAGAAAGGTTGTGTAGATGTATAGTTCTTTTTTTCCCCCCACTTGCTCAGTACTGATGAAGGCTGAATTGGAGTGGAGAGGAAAAAGTTAAGAGGAAGATTGCAGAATGTCTTTGTTCACAAATTCTCCAGTATGAGAAGGAAAACAGAGTCCTTTTGTTCACAGATTGACCAATCAGATCAGACCAGGTGTTCACCTATAATCTGGTCTGATACAAAAGATTTGACCTTCCCTTTTTCCTAGACTTATCACATGGCTAAGGAAGACATAAAGAACCCTCCAAAGTAATATTGTCACTTAGGAGAAGGACTGTAGGATATTGGCTGAGATTGGCCGAAGCAGCTAAGATTTTAGTGACCTTTCATGCAGAGTATGGCTGAGGAATTAAACCACAAATTTTGTGACTCAAATGCCAACACCCTATCCAGTACTGACGTTACCTCCAAACACCTTTTTTGGTGGGTGGACTCTACCCTCTCCCACTCTTTTTGGCTTACTATCTCCCAAGGTTATTGCCTCTACAGCTGGACAGCTCCACTTATAAAGAGACCCATTCTTTCCATTAAGTCAATCACTTTCTGAATTTTTAACCCCACTCATGGACAATTCCTTTATTGATCACTTGGCAAAAGTGTCCTCTGAAATACCTTTACATCAATATATATTATATATCCAACTTTTCACATATGTATATCTCTAAAAATAGTAATTTATTTAATGAATGGAAGAGTTTAATACCATCTTTGAACTATGGACTGTAAACAGTAATAGTACCCTTACCTCTTGAAGCTGAGACCTCTGAAAAGAATATACTGTCTTAGGCCACATAATAATGTTTTGGTCATGATGGACCACATAGTATATATTTCCTATGTTTAGACAGACACACAAGTGATCATTGTGTTATAATTGCCTATAGTGTTCAGTACAGTAAAATTTTATACAGGTTTGTAGCCTGTGAGCAATAGGTTATACCATATACACTAGGTGTGCAGGTTATACCATCAAGAATTGTGTCAGTGCTCTCTGATGTTTACACATAAGACCACTTAACATATTTTTCAGTGACACATGACTGTATTTAAAATATATAGGTGTAGTAGACTGATTGTTCATGATATCTACTCTCCTGTTCTTCTCTCATGGGAGAGTATTTCCTTATTCCATTAATTTTAAACTTTGAAATTTGCTTTGGATAAAGGAATTTGAGTAGTATTGAAATGTGTATTGGTTTCTTGGCCTTTTGGCTAAGATCAAGTAAGTAGTATTGAAATATGTCTCAAGAATCAGCAGTTTTAAAATGTAGTTGTATAGCTTGGCTTACCTCTTATTCTTATCCTCTGACACAGAACATATATATCACAAATCAGGATTTTTCTTTCAGCCTAGACTCATGATGGAGCTACATGGAGCAAATGTGACCGACTCATAGCCAGTGCTGGCCCACAGTATTCATGTAGCATGAACAGGGATGACTGTGTTGTTTCTGTAGTAAACCACTGAGACTTGGGAGTTGTTTCACAGCATAACCTAAGGAAAGCTGACGACTGGAGTTGTGAGCTGTATCTTGCATTTCAATTTACAACAACTCAAGACTGAGAATTTAAGGAAACAAAGCACACACATTCTTTCTCACATCCTAAAAATACTAGATTTCGTTTGTTTCTCTGCCTTTCTCTCCTTACGTAAACTGTTATAATCAAATACTCCTTCAGCTATTTTTAAAGAAGCTCTTATATCTACTTCATGAAGACTTACTTATACTGCTGTGTTCTTTTATTTTGTGTTTTGTAACCATTTTGTCTTCTCAGCAATAATTAATAGAAAGTCCCCCAATTCTAAGAAAAGAAAACAGTATCTCTGAAAAAGCACCTCCAGGCTCACATTACTATGCCAATGCTTACTTCATAGACATCCATGGGGATGGATGGTTTAAATGGGTCTCTGGCCAGTTCCCATGTACCTCAACTCTCTAGGCATTGAGACATGTTCACTAGACACTGGACAGCATGAAAGAAAGTGATATAAACCAAGTGCCTCTGACTCTGTTCTCTGAGACTTTCCAAACTCTCATTTGGTTTTCCTTAGTAGAGACAAGAGCAATTCGTCTGTTAATGTTCACAAATATTCACTCTCCCAGAGTGAATATGTTCACAAATATTCACCTTCCCACACATTAACTATGGGCTTTGTCATGTGCACCACTTTCATCAATGAGGTATTAGCAGGTGTGAAATTTGCGAACATGACTGGTTAACTCCTTGGTCCAAGGAAGATGAGAGAAAAGTGGAGCAGAACAGCCTGATCAACTTGCAGTTTGAAGCAGAACCCCACAGCCAAGCCCAGCTTGGATTAGCCAATCCCCCACCAACCTGCAGATGCATCAGCAAACCTAGCAGAGATCAGCAGTGTCATTTCAGCCTATCTTCAGATGTATGAGAAATACATTTTTATTGTTGTCTGCCGCTGAGATTTTGTGGACATTTTTTCTGTAATAACTGACTTATACATTCTGGAAGCTATTATTATTATTTAGTAAATTGAATAATGGTGTAGTGGATTAAATAAGTATCTTCAGGCTGTAAGATCTGACTTGTTCTCCTGTTTGGTGTAGGAATCATCTTATTCTTCATGTGATACTCGTACCTTCAAGTAGTGATTTTGTTCTACATAAAAGTTTTATAGCATATGAACTCCATTACCACATAATAAATACTATTAACTGTTGGCTTTATTCAAAAGTTATATCTTTTAGCAGCTCTCCTTTTACTAAGTTCTTTGAAAGAGCATAGCACCTATGAGAATACATGCAAGCTCTTTAGACTTGAAGTTTTATTATTGTTCCTGCTGCCCAAACTTCATTTTTGGGGTGACTGCATCTAGGAGTCAGAGGAGTTCCCACAAGGGACTGCCCCAAAGCATCCTGAGATTGGGACTGGCTGGAATTTTAAAGACAGAAACACTAAAAGCCAGGGCGATCAATCCAAAGAAATTAGGAGATCTTATGGAGCACTACAGGGGTCCTGTGATGAACAGTGAGCAAAGAGATATCTTTGGTATCTGGGTATGTCTGAGAGAGGCAGGTCAGGTTATGCAGCTCATATTAGAATTTAAGGAATTTGACTTAGTATTGGGGCTAGTTTCTACATGTTTAGCAATATGTTTGATCACCGTTTTGAACAACCTCAACAATTTTAATCAATGACTAAGAATATTTAAGGTCTCAACATGAGTCCAAGCCTGCAGGTGAGAACATACAGTTGGCCAGGTTGTGCAGTGGTCCAGTGCAGGCAGAATAGGGACAGAAGACCTCATCCTTAGCAAGGGAAAACATCCCCTCAAAAGGGAAAAATAAAGAAATAACTTGAGCAGGTGGAATAAAGAAAACTCAGCTAGTTCACCTTTAAACCAGCCGCTGCTAAATTTCTTATCTGAGCAGTTTCCTGGAAGCCCTCAATCTCTTTATGTGGTATAAGTGGACTTTCGGCATTGTGCCCCAAAGCTATCCCAGGACAAAAGTTCCTGGTCATTTCCCTGAATATTTGTGCTACCAATGAATTTGAATATCATCTCCATCTTCTCCAGCCCAGACTTATGGTCAGGAGATCACTCTATGAGATAAATTTCTTGCTCTGAGGCTTCTGTAATATCTTTTCCTCAACCCTAAATTAAAAAAATCAGATTACATTTGGCACTAAGGTTGTATTAATAGAAATCCTCTTATCCGGGCGGCGCCTGTGGCTCAGTCAGTAAGGCGCCGGCCCCATATACCCAGGGTGGCGGGTTCAAACCCGGCCCCGGCCGAACTGCAACCAAAAAATAGCCGGGCATTGTGGCGGGCGCCTGTAGTCCCAGCTACTCGGGCGGCTGGGGCAAGAGAATCACTTAAGCCCTAGGAGTTGGAGGTTGCTGTGAGCTGTGTGAGGCCACGGCACTCTACCGAGGGCGATAAAGTGAGACTCTGTCTCTACAAAAAAAAAAAAAAAAAAAAAAAAAGAAACCCTCTTATCCTCCTCCATTGGTTGAATTCAGCTTTGGCACTAGACTTAAGGGAACATGATATGGGGAAATGACCACTCCTCACCCCAAAATAATGAAGGTTAACAAGATAACAAGATATGGCTCAACTAACTCTGAAGTTCGGCAGGGGAAATACAAATAGAATTCTGGGGAAATAGAAATTTGGGGTTTATGCTAAACTTTAAAACAAGCTTGCACTATTCCAAATCTTCCACACTTTTGGGATGATATGAGGTTTGTATTCTAGCACTACCTTACTTGCTTCTTTCAATTTTTCAAAATACTAAGGTGATTTATTTCTAAGTTCAGGATAAGGGTAAGGCTGACTGGGAAAGCCCATGAAATTTCTGGGTCATTTCTTTAGCCTTCGTAGATAGTTACGGTTTGTAAACTGAGGAATTTCAATGATTTAAAGTCAAACATTTGAGAATTAACATGTACACAGCCATGATACTGGGTCACTAGAATTGGGAGTGGTGTTTCATTCTACTTTTCACACATTACCACAAAGTTTCTATGGGTTTCTAACCTGAGTAGTCTCATTGTGGAAAATTTATGATCAAATAATGAGTCAAGTTGTCACAAAATCAGAAGTAGCAACAGGAGTTCTCCAAAGGGATTTGGAATCATTTCAAGGTTTATATCTACTACAAGGCCTCCATCTATTCTCACTTTGGGCCCATTTCTTATCCAACCTCCTTCACAATCTCACTTATCTTTCTTCTGTCATTTCACTAAATACAAGGCTGGATGTACCATACCCTAGATATGCCATTTCAGGGTCTCTGAAATGGAATCTCCTAAAGTCCCTTCCTGTCTCCTCTCTGTTAACCATATTAGTGAGATGTTGAGTGTTGCAAATCCACTGTTCATATAAGTAGGGAAGGCCCTGATTTGAGGATATTAACTTCTGTTGGTAGTGAGGTGTCATTCCAAGTCCTGTTAGACTAACACTTCTTATATTTTCTCCATCTTCAATAAAAGGTCTTTTCTGGAACAAGCCAAAAGTAGTGAAGCTCTGGAAAATCTCAACTGTTTTGACAAGCTTTTGTAACCATTTATAAACTGTCTTCAAAAGGGTGTTATAAATCGTGCTTCTAGAAATTTTGCTTTATAATATTCTTCAAAAAGAAACTAGAAATCTTATACCAAAATAGTAAAGGACAAATGTCATCTTATTTCCTGTGTGGTGTTTATGGTTATTGTGCTTAATTTTATGAAGTTAAATAGGTAAGAAAAGGAAATTGTAATGTGAAGACTCACTCATGTCTTGAGTTTCCTTTCCACTTCTAGATTTTCTATGCAGCATAAACACAATTATCAGAATAGACTGTGGGATTGCCAACCCTTATCCCCACAGTTAAGGTATGTCCCAGAAATTTCATGGGCTTTCCCAGGCAGCCTTATCCTGTTATCTCACACGGACACACACAAATGTATATGTCTCATGGACATAGAAGTCACCTGTGTTGAGCCCCTGCCTTGAAAATATAGAGAAGTCTCTCGCGGATCTGCTTGGTGCGGACAGCATAGACAACTGGGTTGAGGATGGGTGGGATGAGGAGGTAAAGGTTGGCCAAAAAGATATGGATGTGGGGAGGTACACCTTGGCCAAAGCGGTGGGTGAGAGAGGAGACAGCAATGGGGATATAGAAGATGAGGATGGCACAGATGTGAGAACTACATGTCCCTAGGGTTTTAAGCCTGGCTTCAGGGGTAGAAAGCCCCATTACAGCCCTAAAAATCATCACATAAGAGACAGTGATGGCCAATGAATCCAGAATTAATACCAGGAAGCCAATCCCCATTCCATATAAGTCATTGATCCTTGTGTCACCACATGCCAGGGTGACCACAGCCATGTGCTCACAGTAGGAGTGGGCAATGGTTTTGGTCTGGTAAAGGGGCAGCCTTAGGCGAATCATTAGGGGCAGAGGTCCAATGTAGAGAACTCCACGGAGGAGGGCAGCCAGCCCCAAACGACCCACCACAGCATGGGTGAGCACCAAGGTATGGTGTAGTGGGTCGCAGATGGCCACATAGCGATCAAAAGACATAGCAAGGAAGATGCCTGATTCAACAGTAGCAAAGCAATGGATAAAGAACATCTGGGCCAAGCAGGCATCAACACCAATGTTGTGAGCACCAAACCAGAAGATGGCCAGAAGTTTGGGCATAGTTGTAGTTGACAGAACCAAGTCAATGACAGCCAGCATGCACAGGAAGAAGTACATGGGCTGGTGTAGGCTACGTTCCATCTTTACCACCAAAAGGATGGTCACATTTCCCATCACGGCCACCAGGTACATGGAACCAAAGGGGATGGAGAGCCAGATGTGCAGGGACTCTAGTCCTGGGATGCCAGTGAGCTGGAAGGAGGTAGGCACAGAGCAGGCATTGTTAGAAGTGAACATGTTTGGAAGAGTAGGTATTCAGGAGACAGGAACTCTCAGTTTGAGCTTGCTCTTGTGATAGATGCTGTGTTGGGAAACTGTTGACTAGATTCTATCCATGCTGGAAACTGATGGCACCTAGGATAAAGAATTCCAAATGCCAACTTGAAAATTAATATATTACATATTTTATAAAAGTAGTAATCTATGACAATGCCCACCATTACGCGCAGAACAGGCATGCTTGTGATTTTTACTGCTACATTGCTGGACTGCACGGTAGAAATTCCCCAAAGTATGCATTCCCTTTTCACTCATTTTATTTTGTGAAACTAAAGGAAATGAAAAATACAGAAGTTCAATGTAATGTTTACATGTAAATCCATGTAGTGTGTTTAGCTCAGCGCCTGCATATCCTTCTCATCACTGGTCATAGCAACATTAACATACAGGGGTTAGGTGTTTTCATTAGTATAAAATCAGCAATTGCAAAAATTGGAGTAATATATGTTAAAAAATAAAGCATTGTTTAAATTTTAGTGTGTGCATTCAATGAATTAGATTATATTGATAATGTTTTTAGAGATTTTCCTGGTGTAATGTTTATATTATAGTGAGGGAATAGCAGAAGGCAGATTAAATTGATTTAATTTCATTAAATAGTATGTGAGATATAGAAAAATACCCCCAAATAGAAAAGAGTCCAGGAGAGTTGCACCAAGCTTTTGTTAGTGAATGGGACTGTGGGTGCTTTTAGTTTTCTTCCTTTTGTATATTCTGGCTTTACAAAGTGACCAGGTGACTTACAAAAAGCTTATAAGTTGTTAAAACTTGATTAAAAGACAGAGAAAGGGACAGTTTACTAAGGAAATTAGTGAAATACAATTCCCTTTTCTCCAAAGGAGTTTAACATTGGTTTGTTCAGATTGTCAAATCTAATTGACTTCTACAAAGATATTTGGTACAAAACCTAATTTCTCGAAGAAAAGATCATTTAAGGTTACTCAGATTTTATGGCTAAACAGGACAATGAACAGAAAATTCTATAAGAAAAGTTTACCCTAAGGAAATATTGTGCTAAATTTTCCTGGTGAGAATCCAGGCATCACTTATGATATAAGTAAAGGAGAGCTGTATCTTTTGAGATGATGTTACTAGATATTTTGTCCGTCTAATAAGAGGGATTAAAAAAAGAGTGGACTGATAACAGTAAAACCCTTCTTACTGACCACATCCTTCATGGTCTCTAGTTTGAGGAGACAAGGGGATTAGCACTAAAGCACTGGCCATTGCTTATAAGTACCTCGTAGGACAGACAAGTAAGGAGTGGACAAGTGCCTGTGCTAAGGAACTTAGCAAGGACTCCTGCTGTCCCGTCCTCAGGGAAGGACACAGCTTGTGAGCCCTGTCTCAGGATTGCCTTCCTGATCTTAGATATTGAGCAAAGTCAGCAAGTCTCAGTGTTGAGTCAGCAGTCTCAAGTTACCCCACAATTGCCTGGTAACTTTCTTCACAAAGCCATATTTTTGCTGGGAAGTTTCACTACTGCCTTGGTTTTTACTTAGGGAAATTTTCCCCATCCTTCAAGGCCCATCCTAGATCACTCCTCTAATGCCTTCTATGGTAGTCTATGCCAAAGAAGGTGGGCAAGAAAAGAGATAGTTACCACATTTCCACAAATTGTTTCACAAAACTCTACACATTTTATATTTTTATGCAAAATAGAAATAGAAATTACATTTCCAAAGCAATTATATTTCCATAGAAAAAGCATAAGAAATGTCATTGTATAGCTTCAAAGATTCCTTATTTTCATATTCACGTTCTAACATAGTTCCTTCTAAGGTTTTTCTTTTTTTTTTTTTTTTTTTCAATTTTTGGCCAGGGCTGGGTTTGAACCTGCCACTTTCGGCATATGGGGCCGGCGCCCTACTCCTTTGAGCCACAGGCACTGCCCCCTTTTAAGTTTTTTGAGTTAGCATCTTTCTTGGCCAGCCATTCTCTAGGTAAACTGAATGGAAACAGGAAAATTGAGAGATTTAAAAGTTCACAATTTTTTCTTTTTTTAACATTAACTTTCACTGATTCTTCAGTAATTCTGTAAATTAGGTACTTCAAAATGCAAATAAGTGATAACACATGTAGAGTCATTTGTCCAGGTCCAAATGTTAGTTTGCTCTGCATCTTATCAGATGAGATAAGGAAAGAGGTCCTGTGAGATAGCACCACACAGCTGCTCAGGGTACCTACCAGCTTTGCCATCTGACAAGACAGTCAGGTTTCCCAGTCCAGAATTTTATCTTATTCAGGGTAACCTCTTGAAACCACTTTTTCAGATGTTAAGTGAGGAGAGTATTGCAAAGCATATGAGGTCTGACAAGTTCAGGAACCCATCCCAGAAAAAGTGCTACATACCCAATCATTGCATATCACTTTAGTCACCTTCAAAGTACTCCCCTGGGGAAGCTATACACTGAAGCCAGCACCTAGTCCACCTTTCAAAGCAAATTTGGAACTCTTTCTGGAACGATCAGAACTCTTATTGTATGTTACACAAAAACATCTAATAATGAACACCATTCAGCAAGACACTGCCACACATCAACACGAACACAGCTGTGAGACACTCAAACCATAGTTATGAAACCTGAGTTGTTTGTATAGTGCTGCCAATGTAAATGCACAGTGGTAACTTTGCAAAGTTAATGTTTTAGTCCTTCATATGACAGCTCTGATGGCCATCCCAGAAAGAGTTCCAAAATTGCTTTGAAAGTTGGACTAGGTGCTGCCATTTATGTGTAGCTTAGCAAGCAGAGTACTTTGCCAAATATCTCTACAGTCACCTTCAGTGAGGTTTCTAACACTTTCCGGAATGAGTTTTCAAACTTAATCACCAAACCTCGTAAGTACACAGAACAAATGAGATAAAAGTGAAGCTCTTGGCACAGCTGTCTTTCCCTGAATTCTTACCATTTAATATTGAAGTACACCAAAATTTAAATTCTACAAATTGGAGTAATTTCCTTATGTTTTTCTGTTACATGGAACTTCTTAAAGGATGCCTGAAAAGTACAGGAATTGTATAGATGGGACGGGGCTCCAAGCAGAGCACTACTTGTTACACAATTTTATATATAACAGGGAGAATGGATGAAGTGTTCTCTAGAGATACAGTGATGGATCAACATTCTAAAGAAGGAAGGAGCTTATAACTCAACATCAGGGTAAGTCAAGATAGTGGTTACTAATTATGAAAGAATTGAGGCCCAGAAAATGACCTTAAACCTATTATTTATAACTTTGATTTGTATTAAGACCACTTTAGCCAATGAAATTGTAACTGAGTTTTAGGCTGGGGCATATGTATAAAATTGATATCCACCAAGTTGACAACTGGCATCTTAAGTGGCGGACTGAACTAAGTTGTGGTACTACAATTGTGTCACTTAACCTACAGCATTCCCTAGAAATAATTTGTGTCAGCCAATGTAAGAGCATTTTTAACTGGACACTGGTGACATGCCTGCTAATTTTGGGAGAGACATGCTAATAGTGGGTCCAAGGATTCTGAAAGGAACATTTTGTTATGGTCACATGAGCATGACTAACTTAGGTTCAAATACTAAACTATTTCTGGCTCTAAGTCTGTCTTGCTTCTATGACTTTAGATAATAATCTTTTTTGTTTCCAGGTCTGTGACATAGATGGAATAGCTGCTTTAGAGTTGTTTTGTATATTAAATAAAATGTTTGTAAATGTGTGTACACACACAGGTCAAATGTTAGGATGCCTGGACTTTTTGTTCCTATTCTAAAGGAGAGTACTATGTGGCCCAGCCTTCTACCCTGATGTTTCTCTTCTTTGAGTCAATTCAGTACAACTTACATTCAACTAGACCTGTCAAGACAAGTCCTGGATGGACCTCAAAACAAATGTAGTTTCTGAAACTTGGAGACTGCTTCAGCAAAATGACTTTTGCTCCTTCTCTGGAACACACTTACCCCCTGGGTGCCATCCAGAGCTCTGGGCTCTGTCCCTTACTGTGGTTGCCTCTTGTCTGGATGCTTAGAAAAATTTAGCTGTCAAGGGAAGGCCATGCCCCTAATCTCTTCACTACTTTCTTCTGTGCCTTCTTTACATTCTGAAAATAGCTAGTTATTTCCCAGGGGTTGCACAGAGAAGCCTGCACATTTCCACCTGGACATTTAGTTACCCTCTTAAGATTAGTTTTTACTTACCATCCTATTATACCGCTGAGGACTAACCACAGATTTCTATTTCTACCCCTCTTTTGGGCTCTTGGCCTGCCCCGGGTCTGACTATCCTCCCCTGGGCTTGCGGTCCTCAAGGACTTCAAGAGGGATATAGAGAATGTTTACAAGATAAGGGTGGGAAAAACCATCATGTTTTGGTGTCAGTTAGGGTCCTTTGCCTTTTTTTTTTTTTAAACTGCTATTGAGTTTTAAGAGTTCTTAAAAAATTTTGGATATTAACCCTTCATCAGATATGTGGTATAAAGATGTTTTTTCCAGTCCATAGATTACCTTTTAATTTTGTTGATTTCCTTTGTTGTGAACCTCTAAAGTTTGATGTATTAATAATCCATTAACATTACTTTCATTCTTGTAGCCTGAGTTTTTTTGTGTGATGCTTAAAAGAATCACTGCAGAGGCCAGTGTTGAGATGCTTCTCTTCTATGTTCTTTTCTACAAATTTTCTGGTTTCAGGTCTCAAATTTAGAACTTTCATTTTAAGTTGATTTTTGTGTATAAGGGCCCAGTTTTATTCTTTTACATGTGGAAACACAATTTTCCCACTACCGTTTATTGAAAAGACTATCCTTTCTCCATTGTGGCCTCTAGGTGTCCTTGTCAAAAATTATTTCACCATATTCTGTTTGGGTTTATTTCTGGCTCCCTATTCTGTTCCATTGGTCCGTGTATTATTTTTATGTCAGAACCATACATTTGACATTTGATTACCATAGCTTTGTATTAAATCAGAACTATGATGCCACCAACATTTCCTGTCATAGTAGTGATTTGGCTATTTAGGGTTTTTTTTTTTTTTTTTGCAGTTCCATATGAACTTTAGAATTTTTCTATTTCTGTGAAGAATGCCTTTGGAATTTTGATAGGTATTATGTTAACTCGGTATACTGCTTTAAGTATGGACATTTAAACAATGTTAACTTTTTTCTCATCTATGAACACAGGGAACTTTTCCATTTATTTTCAGTTTTTTTTAAATCAATGTTTTATAGTTTTCAGTGTACAATCTTTTACCTCTAGTGCCCTTTCCCTACCTGACTCTTCTTGCCTTTATCATCAGACATTGAAGGAATTAGCATCAGCTGCTTTTTCACTTTATTTCCTTGGTTAAATTTATGATGAAATGTTTTTGTAGTTATTGTAAATGGGATTGTTTGGATTTTTTTTGATAATTGTTTAACGTCTAGAAATGCTACTGGCTTTTATATGTTGATTTTTTTCCACTGCAACTTTATTAGTTCTAGCAGAAATTCTGTTAGGGGCTTTCTTCTATTGTTTTGGTAGATAGTATTTGTCTTTCAATCATACTAGTCTAATCATAAGGTAGTTTTGCCCCATTGTTATTTCTCTCCTAAACATGCTTTTTCATTTTTTTGCAAGGTCAGGCTTGGGATTTTTTAAATTCTTATGTTCTGCTTCCCTTTTAATTGTGAATTCTATTTTTTTACATTTTACATTTCAATTAAAAGACAAACATCCCGTATGCTTTCCTGATTACCTATTTCTGTTGCCAAATATCCTATTACTTTTAAGTTCTGCCTTCCATAAAGTTGGAGGACATGGACACGAGTTCTTTGCCATGAAGCAACAAGAATGCCTTTCACTCCAGTTTCCAATACCTTGTTGCTTATTTTCATCTGAGAGCTTATTTTCATTTTGAGAGCTCATCAAAAGTCTTTAATGATTATACTTGTATTGCTTAGTCAACCACTTACATAATCTCTATGAAGGATTAGATTTTTTTCTACAGCTGTCTCTTTCCTCCAAGTTCTTACCAGAATTGTGTCTAATGCTCCATTAATGGCAATCTAGGCTTTTCTGGTCTGCTCCTCTAAATTCTTCTGGTCTCTACCCATTTCTTAGTTCCAAAGCTGCTTCCACTTCATTTCTCTGGTAATTTTTGTATCAGTTCATTTTGTGGTGTTGTGACAGTATATCTGAGACTGATTTATAATGGGTAGAAGTTTATTGGTTTACAGTTCTGAAAACTAGAAAGTCCAATATTAACATTTGAGCATCAAGCAATGGACTTCTTGCTGTGTCATTAAATAACTGCACACAAGCTCAAACTGGTTATAACCTGCACCTAATGGTACTTAAGTTGTTTTACAGATAATATATTGGCAGTGTATGTGTCTGCGTTTGCAATTTTATAAATATATTTGACTATGAGTCAAAACCCAAGGCATGTACAGAAGAGAGAAAATTTGACCTCACTCAGAAGTAATATTTCACTTCTGAGGACCCAAGAATCTAACAAATAACCTAGACTGAACTACCAGAGCCTGTTCTGAAGGGAGTTTCCACAATGAGGACCTAGTGTCCACCACTGAGCATACCACATATGAACAGATATAGAAGGATCCAACCAGCCATTATGAAGCCAACATTTCTAATACATTCCCCTCATTCTCCAACTCCTTAAAACTTAAAACAGACTCCAATTTGGGGAGATAGATTTGAGTCTCGTCTCCTGTCTCCTTGCTGGTTGACCTAACATCTTTCTCAGAAACAGGCATCGTAGTATTGGCTCCTATGCATATTGGGCAGTGAGCCCACTGCTTGACAAAACCACATAGTAGAAGCCAAGAGGGCAAGAAAGAGCAAGAGGGGGCTAGACATTCCATTTTATGAGGGCACCCATCAGAGAATGTTTACAAGAGAATGGAAGCCTCAATGTCCTACTTACCTCTTAAGGTCCATGTCTGTTAATGCTGGGCAAACCAGAGCAATGCCTAAACTTTCTGCTAAATTGTTAATTTTTCTATGATTTTTAACTCAATCACCTCTGGTTATGATATTAATATTTAATCCTTAAGCCAACTCAAAAACAAGTAGTTCCTATTATCAGGTACTTATTAGTGCAAGTACTAATAAAAAAGATGCCAATTCTAGTCTTTTAAACTTTGAAACTCATTTTTCAGATTAGGTGAGGAAAACAAGGTATAGCAAGGCTTTTTCAAAGAGTATGTGTCTGTGTGCAAAAAGTGCCACAACAAAACTTGGGCAATGGTCTCTGAAGCCATGTGGATAAAAATCTGCTTCCCTGTGAATATCCATTGGTCCTAGATCAGCTCTCATCATAGATCTACATGATATCAATATTGATTTTTCCCTATTCTGGACATTACCATAGTAAATTCTTATTGTAACATTAGTGAAGGAATAGCTCTGTCCTCTAGAGTTAACCACATTTTGTGTACATTGTATGTATTCTATTGTTACAAAATGGGCTTCACATACCCTGAAAAAGACTAGAATGGTGAGCTACCAGAAACTCTAAACCAGGTACGGGATTAAAGAAACAGGAGACAAGAGGCGGAGCAAGATGGCAGCCGAGTAACAGCTTCCTTGCATCTGGGCACCGTGAGTCTGGGGAGATAGGACGCCAGGCATCTCTGGCTGGTGGGATCTGCCTATCATCACCCCTGAGAGGATACAGGGAGTCAGTGAGAGACTTCTGGACCCCAAGAGGAGGACTAAAACAGTGGAAAACCGGCAAGTGGTCGCTTGTGTTCAATCCATCTAAACCCGCCCGCAACTTCCACAGGCACGAGAACTTAAAGAGCAAGAGAAAGTGAAAGGAAAATTAGGGCAAGGAAACAGATAAAAGAAATCACTCATGAGGAAGAATCAGAAGAAAACTCCAGGCAACATGAAGAACCAGTCCAGAACAACACCGCCAAGGGACCATGAGGTAGCTACTGCAGAGGATTCCACCTATAAAGAAATGTTAGGAATGACAGAAAGGGAATTTAGAATACACATGTTGAAAACAATGAAAGAAATGATGGAAACAATGAAGGAAACTGCTAATAAAGTGGAAAATAACCAAAAGGAAATCCAAAAACAGAATCAAATAAGAGATGAACGATATGAAGAATATAAAAAGGATATAGCAGAGCTGAAGGAACTGAAACAGTCAATTAGGGAACTTAAAGATGCAATGGAAAGTATCAGCAACAGGTTAGACCAGGCAGAAGAAAGAATTTCAGAGGTAGAAGACAAAGTTTTTGAGATAACTCAGATAGTAAAAGAGGCAGAAAAGAAGAGAGAGAAAGCAGAACGTTCACTGTCAGAATTATGGAACTTTATGAAGCGTTCCAACATACAAGTTATAGGAATTCCAGAAGGGGAAGAAGAATGCCCCAGAGGAATGGAAGCCATACTAGAGAATATTATAAAAGAAAATTTCCCAAATATCACCAAAGATTCTGACACACTGCTTTCAGAGGGATATCGGACCCCAGGTTGCCTAACTCTAACTGAGCTTCTCCAAGACACATGGTGATGAACCTGTCCAAAGTCAAGACAAAAGAAAAGATTCTGCAAGCTGCCAGAAGTAAGCGCCAGTTGACCTACAGGGGCAAATCCACCAGAGTGACCGCAGACTTCTCTAATGAAACTTTCCAAGCAAGAAGACAATGGTCATTTACCTTTAATCTACTTAAACAGAACAATTTCCAGGCCAGAATTCTGTACCCTGCTAAGCTAAACTTCAAAATTGACGGAGAAATCAAATCATTTATGGATATACAAACATTGAGGAAATTCGCCACAACAAGACCAGCTCTACAGGAAATACTTCAACCTGTTCTGCACACTGACCACCACAATGGATCAGCAGCAAAGTAAGAACTCAGAAATTAAAGGACAGAACCTAACCTCACACTGATGCAAAAGATAAAACTAAGCAATGGACTCTCACAAAATAAGACGAATAGAATACTACCACACTTATCAATTATCTCAATAAATGTTAATGGCTTGAATTCCCCACTCAAGAGACATAGATTGGTTGACTGGATTAAAAAACACAAGCCATCCATTTGCTGTCTGCAAGAAACACACCTGGCTTCAAAAGACAAATTCAAGCTCCGAGTCAAGGGTTGGAAGACAATTTTTCAGGCAAATGGAATTCAGAAGAAAAGAGGAGTTGCAATCTTATTTTCAGATACATGTAGATTTAAAGTAACTAAAGTCAAAAAAGACAAAGATGGTCACTTTATATTGGTCAAGGGAAAAATACAACAAGAAGACATTTCAATTCTAAATATTTATGCACCCAATTTAAATGCTCCCAGATTCTTGAAACAGACCTTACTTAGTCTGAGCAATATAATATCTCATAATACCATAATAACAGGGGACCTTAACACTCCTCTTACAGAGCTGGACAGATCCTCTAAACACAAATTAAACAAGGATATAAGAGATTTAAATGAGACCCTAGAACAACTGTGCTTGATAGACGCATATAGAACACTCCATCCCAAAGATAAAGAATATACATTCTTCTCATCACCCCATGGAACATTGTCAAAAATTGATCATATCCTGGGACACAAAACAAATATCAACAGAATCAAAAGAATTGAAATTTTACCTTGTATCTTCTCAGACCATAAGGCACTAAAGGTGGAACTCAACTCTAACAAAAATGCTCGACCCCACCCAAAGGCATGGAAATTAAACAATCTTCTGTTGAATAACAGATGGGTGAAGGAAGAAATAAAACAGGAAATCATTAACTTCCTTGAGCATAACAACAATGAAGACACAAGCTACGAAAACCTGTGGGATACTGCAAAAGCAGTTTTGAGAGGAAAATTCACTGCTTTAGATGCCTACATTCGAAAAACAGAGAGCACATCAACAATCTCACAAGAGATCTTATGGAATTGGAAAAAGAAGAACAATCTAAGCCTAAACTCAGTAGAAGAAAAGAAATATCCAAAATCAAATCAGAGATCAATGAAATTGAAAACAAAAGAATCATTCAGAAAAGTAATGAAACAAGGAGTTGGTTTTTTGAAAAAATAAATAAAATAGATAAACCATTGGCCAGACTAATGAGGAATAGAAAAGTAAAATCTCTAGTAACCTCAATCAGAAATGATAAAGGGGAAATAACAACTGATCCCACAGAGATACAAGAGATCATCTATGAATACTACCAGAAACTCTATGCCCAGAAATTTGACAATGTGAAAGAAATGGATCAATATTTGGAATCACACCCTCTCCCTAGACTCAGCCAAGAAGAAATAGAGCTCCTGAACAGACCAATTTCAAGCACTGAGATCAAAGAAACAATAAAAAATCTTCCAACCAAAAAATGCCCTGGTCCAGATGGCATCACTCCAGAATTCTATCATGCCTTCAAGGAAGAGCTTATTCCTGTACTGCAGAAATTATTCCAAAAAATTGAGGAAGAAGGAATCTTCCCCAACACATTCTATGAAGCAGATATCACCCTGATACCAAAACCAGGAAAAGACCCAAACAAAAAGGAGAATTTCAGACCAATCTCACTCATGAATATAGATGGAAAAATTCTCAACAAAATCCTAGCCAATAGATTACAGCTTATCATCAAAAAAGTCATTCATCATGATCAAGTAGGCTTCATCCCAGGGATGCAAGGCTGGTTTAACATACGCAAGTCCATAAACATTATCCACCATATTAACAGAGGCAAAAATAAAGATCACATGATCCTCTCAATAGATGCAGAAAAAGCATTTGATAAAATCCAGCATCCTTTTCTAATTAGAACACTGAAGAGTAAAGGCATAGGTGGCACATTTCTAAAACTGATTGAAGCTATCTATGACAAACCCACAGCCAATATTTTACTGAATGGAGTAAAACTCAAAGCTTTTCCTCTTAGAACTGGAACCAGACAAGGTTGTCCTCTGTCACCTTTACTATTCAATGTAGTGCTGGAAGTTCTAGCCAATACAATTAGGCAAGACAAGGAAATAAAGGGAATCCAAATGGGAGCAGAGGAGGTCAAACTCTCCCTCTTTGCTGACGACATGATCTTATACTTAGAGAACCCCAAAGACTCAACCACAAGACTCCTAGAAGTCATCAAAAAATACAGTAATGTTTTAGGATATAAAATCAATGTCCACAAGTCAGTAGCCTTTGTGTACACCAATAACAGTCAAGATGAGAAGCTAATTAAGGACACAACTCCCTTCACCATAGTTTCAAAGAAAATGAAATACCTAGGAGTATACGTAACGAAGGAGGTGAAGGACCTCTATAAACAAAACTATGAAATCCTCAGAAAGGAAATAGCAGAGGACATTAACAAATGGAAGAACATACCATGCTCATGGATGGGAAGAATCAACATTGTTAAAATGTCTATACTTCCCAAAGCAATCTACCTATTCAATGCCATTCCTATCAAAATACCAACATCGTACTTTCAAGATTTGGAAAAAATGATTCTGTGTTTTGTATGGAACCGGAAAAAACCCCGTATAGCTAAGGCAGTTCTTAGTAATAAAAATAAAACTGGGGGCATCAGCATACCAGATTTTAGTCTGTACTACAAAGCCATAGTGCTCAAGACAGCATGGTACTGGCAGAAAAACAGAGACATAGACACTTGGAATCGAATTGAAAACCAAGAAATGAAACTAACATCTTACAACCGCCTAATCTTTGATAAACCAAACAAGAACATACCTTGGGGGAAAGACTCCCTATTCAGTAAACGGTGTTGGGAGAACTGGATGTCTACATGTAAAAGACTGAAACTGGACCCACACCTTTCCCCACTCACAAAAATTGACTCAAGATGGATAAAGGACTTAAATTTAAGGCATGAAACAGTAAAAATCCTCAAAGAAAGCATAGGAAAAACACTGGAAGATATTGGCCTGGGGAAAGACTTCATGAAGAAGACTGCCATGGCAATTGCAACAACAACAAAAATAAACAAATGGGACTTCATTAAACTGAAAAGCTTCTGTACAGCTAAGGAGACAATAACCAAAGCAAAGAGACAACCTACACAATGGGAAAGGATATTTGCATATTTTCAATCAGACAAAAGCTTGATAACTAGGATCTATAGAGAACTCAAATTAATCCACATGAAAAAAGCCAACAGTCCCGTATATCAATGGGCAAGAGACATGAATAGAACTTTCTCTAAAGACGACAGACGAATGGCTAACAAACACATGAGAAAATGTTCATCATCTCTATATATTAGAGAAATGCAAATCAAAACAACCCTGAGATATCATCTAACCCCAGTGAGAATCGCCCACATCACAAAATCTCAAAACTGCAGATGCTGGCGTGGATGTGGAGAGAAGGGAACACTTTTACACTGCTGGTGGGACTGCAAACTAGTACAACCTTTCTGGAAGGAAGTATGGAGAAACCTCAAAGCACTCAAGCTAGACCTCCCATTGGATCCTGCAATCCCATTACTGGGCATCTACCCAGAAGGAAAGAAATCCTTTTATCATAAGGACACTTGTACTAGACTGTTTATTGCAGCTCAATTTACAATCGCCAAAATGTGGAAACAGCCTAAATGCCCACCAACCCAGGAATGGATTAACAAGCTGTGGTATATGTATACCATGGAATACTATTCAGCCATTAAAACAAATGGAGACTTTACATCCTTCGTATTAACCAGGGTGGACGTGGAAGACATTATTCTTAGTAAAGCATCACAAGAATGGAGAAGCATGAATCCTATGTACTCTATTTTGATATGAGGACAATTAATGACAATTATGGTTATGGGGGGGGAGGGAAGGAGGGAGGTGGGTATGGCCTTGGTGTGTGTCACACTTTATGGGGGCAAGACATGATTGCAAGAGGGACTTTACCTAACAATTGCAGTCAGTGTAACCTGGCTTATTGTACCCTCAATGAATCCCCAGCAATAAAAAAAAAAAAAAAAAAAAAAAAAAAAACAGGAGACAGACAACATGTTCCTCGATTCCCTCTTCCTTGCATTATGCCTTTTGTAATAACCTCCTACACTGAATGGTGCTGAACTATCAGGAAAATTTGCATAAACTGGTATGACCTCCATACTTTGTTAGAAAAGATATATGGCTTCTACTCATCTCTTACTCATTGTGAGAAGCCAAGTGTCATATTTTGAGGATACTGAAGCAGTCCATGGAAAGTTTCATAAAGCAAGGAAATGAGATTTCTTGCCAACAATTTTTTGCCATATAAAGAAATCACCCTGGAAGCAATTTGTCTAACTGCAGCCAATCCTTTACATAACAGTTTCTCCCAGCCAATATATTCACCACAAGTATGTAAGACTGAGCCAGAAACACCCAGCTAGGCCACACCAACATTTCTGACCCATAGAAACTGAAATAATGGGGAACAAATTATGGAAAGATGCAAGATGGCAGCTGAGTAACAGCTTCCTTGTAACTGGGCATGGTGAGACTGGGGAGAGAAGACTTCAGGCACCTATGGCTGGTGCGATCTGCCCAGAAACATCATTTTGGGGATGCAGGGAGTTAGTGAGAGACTTCTGGACCTCATGAGGTGGACAATAGCAGTGGAGAACTGGAAAGTGGTTGTGTGTGTTTGCTCAGTCTAATCCTGCCAAGAGCTGACTCATTGAAACCCTAATCCAGAGGCATGGCAACTTAAAGAGCAAGAGGAAGTGAAAGAAAAATTAGAGCAAGGGAACAGATAAAAGAAAACACTCATGAGGAAGAATCAGCAGAAAAATCCTGGCAACATGAAAAATCAGTCCAGAGCACCCCCTCCTCCAAGGGACTGTGAGGTAGCTACTGCAGAGGATTCCACCTATAAGGAAATGTTAGAAATGACAGAAAGGGAATTTAGAATACAGATGAAAACAATGAAGGAAACTGCTAATAAAGAGGAAAATAATTGGAAGGAAATCCAAAAACAGAATCAGATAAGAGATGAACGATATGAAGAACATAGAAAGGATATAGCAGAGCTCAAGGAACAGTCAATTAGGGAATTTAAAGATGCAATAGAGATATCAACAACAGATTAGACCAGCCATCTTCAAACTTTTTAAACAGGGGGCCGATTCACTATTTCTCAGACCATTGGAGGGCCAGAATATAGTTTAAAAAACAAAAACAAAAACTATGAACAAATTCCTATGCACACTGCACATATCTTATTTTGAAGTAAAAAAACAAAATGGGAACAAATACAATCACACTGCCTCATGTGACCCGCAGGCCACAGTTTGAGGACCCCTGGATTAGACCATGCAGAAGAAAGAATCTCAGAGATAGAGGACAAAAC
Source organism: Nycticebus coucang (assembly GCF_027406575.1). NCBI lineage: Eukaryota > Metazoa > Chordata > Mammalia > Primates > Lorisidae > Nycticebus > Nycticebus coucang. The sequence goes on along the minus strand of NC_069793.1, from coordinate 63,897,292 downwards.
TCTTGAGATAACTCAGATAGTTAAAGAGGCAGAAAAGAAAAGAGAGAGAGAGCAGAACGTTCACTGACAGAATTATGGGAATTTATGAATTATGAATTATGGAACTTTATGTTTGAATAAACATATAAGTTATAGGCATCCCAGAAGGGAAAGAAGAATGCCCTAGAGCAATGGAAGCCATTCCAGAGAATATTATAAATGAAAATTTCCCAAATATCACCAAAGATTCTGACACACTTCTTTCAGAGGAATATTGAACCTCCTGAACTTCTCCAAGACACATTGTGATGGACCTGTCCAAAGTCAAGACAAAAGAAAAGATTTTTCAAGCTTCCAGGAGTAAGTGCCAGTTGTCCTACAGGGGCAAATCCATCAGGGTGACTGCAGAATTCTCTAATGTAACATTTTAAGCAAGAAGACAATGGTTATCTACCTTTAATTTACTTAAATCCATCAGGGTGACTGCAGAATTCTCTAATGTAACATTTTAAGCAAGAAGACAATGGTTATCTACCTTTAATCTACTTAAACAGAACAATTTCCAGCCCGGAATTCTATATCCTGCTAAGCTAAGCTTTAAAATTGGCAGAAATCAAATCATTTACTGATATACAAACATTGAGGAAATTCACCACAACAAACCCAGCTCTATAGGAAACACTTCAACCTGTTCTACACACTAACCATCACAATGGATCAACAGCAAAGTAAGAACTCAGAAATTAAAGGACAGAACCTAGCTTCCAAAATGATGCAAAACTAAGCAATGGACTCTCACAAAATAAGATGAATAGAACACTACCACACTTATCAATTATCTCAATAAATGTTAATGGCTTGAATTTCCCACTGAAGAGGCATAGATTGGCTGATTGGATTAAAAAACACAAGCCAAAAAAAAAAAAAAAACAACAAAAAACAAAAAAACACAAGCCATCCATTTTATGTCTGCAGAAAACACAACTAGCTTCAAAAGACAAATTAAAACTCTGAGTTAAGGGTTGGAAGACAATTTGTCAGGCAAACAGAATTCAGAAGAAAAGAGGAGTTGCAATCTTATTTTCAGATACATGTGGATTTAAAGCAACTAAAGTAGAAACAGACAAAGATGGTCACTTTATATTGGTTAAGGGAAAAATATAACAAGAAGATGTTTCAATTCTAAATATTTATGTAACCAATTTAAATGCTCCCAGATTCTTGCAACTCCTCAAACCCTGCTGGGTGGAGACCCTAAATCTCTCTTCAGCCCTCTTAAAAAGCACTTTGAACTTCTAAACTTGGCTAAGCAGAAGCTTTCCCAGGAAACTGCTTGTTGCTGGGATCACTGCTGAAGTGGCTATCCACTTACCCAGTCTGTCAAAACCAGTCTCACCCTGCCCCTGAGGATTAAGGCTGTAAGGTGGCTCAGTCCCCACCTTTAGGCTGCTTAGTCACTAGATTACTAGCTCCTGCCCAATCCTTGCTCTGTGACACTGAGGGCAGAGATTGCCGGGGCAGGTCTCTTACAATGGCTCCCTGTGGCCCACAGCCAAACACTATTAGCTCTATCCGGCTCAGTGGCTCAGTCTGGGGCCCTAGACAATGCCCAAAGTTCTCCGCATTCCTGCCCAAGCTCTCCCAAGGCAGTTCAACTGAGTTACAAGTCCAAAACCAACAAAACAGCTCACAGATAAGGCCTTTCCAGTTTGCAGTCTTACTGCTGCTGTATTTACAGCTGATGGCGGGATTAGACCGGACAAACAAACTTAACCACTTGCCAGTTTTCCACTGCTTTTGTCCTCCTCTTGGGGTCCAGAAGTCTCTCACTGACTCCCTGTGTCCTCAAAGGGATGATTATAGGCAGATCCCACCAGCCAGAGATGCCTGGATTCTTGTCTCCCCAGACTCACCATGCCCAGTTGCAAGGAAGCTGTTACTCGGCTGCCATCTTGCTCGGATCAGGTGAAGTAAATTTTTATATGTCAATAGATAACATGGGGAACATCTCAACACTGGCTCTAGAAACACATGCATGACAGATGAGTTCTTCTAAAGATATTAAGAGGAAGACAACATCCGTAAAATGCCAAGAAACTGATGTCAAGCCTTGGCTCCAAGGAGTAGGCAGTAAGGGGACATCAGTAGTGTCCATCCATCCCAGAACACTGAATTTACTCACTCTTTTTCTATGACTTAACCTGCTCAAGCTCTGGCTAGAGTGCATGACTGCTGAAATTCTTGAATCACAGGGGGCAAAGACAAGATGGCTGACTAAAGCCAGCTTTCCACAGAGGCTCCTGTCCAGAAGGAGAGTTAAAGGACAGAAATTTAGCAAGTAACCTGCTGGATTTGAGCTGCACCAAGAGAGAAGGTTGAAGAACGCACATCAACCCTGCTGAGGTGAGCTGCAACCTCGAGGATACAAACAAAAGGTACAAAATCCATCACCAAGTGGACAGGAGTCCCCTCCCCCATGAGAATGGCTCAGAGTGCCCCACAAACAAATCGGTAGAGTTCAAAGGTCCTCCCACTACACTCCATGGGAGAGATCCTCTAAAAACTGGATCTACCTCTCCTACTAGGGTGCCACAGCATTTTCCTGCCAGGCATAAAACTGTATAAAACTGTATATATTCTCTACCTGCAACTCTGAGCTCCCAGTACTCCCCTCCACTCTCACTCTGATGTCTGGAGGCCTGTCCCCCAGGAGTCCAGATTCTTGGGTGATTTCTTGAGGGGTGTGGACAGTGCCTGAACTGCAGCTGGTCAGTGCTGACTCTGGAGCACGGGAGCGAGGAGAGGACGGTCGGCTGAGAGGGAACCACACCAGAGCAGCAGTGCCCTGAGGCGCAGAGCAGCAGTCATCATTTAGCTCACTCTCAGATATTCTGAAGCCACACCCCCTGTCTCCCTGGGCAACCAGAGGAGGCTGGCAACCACCACGAACAGATCTGGGATGGAAATGCAGGCCCTGTGAGTAAAGGATTTGCCTGAGGCGGTACTGACCTGGGTGGAGCACAGGGACTAGAAACGCACTCGCAGACCCCAGAAGTTCCCAGGGTGGGGCTGACCCAGAGGACAGCTTTACTGAGCCTAAGACGCACCTGGCCCTCAGGGGCTCGTCAGCCTATAGACAAAGGAAGGCAGCAGGATAGAACTGATAGGGGAATTTAGCAGGAACAGAAACAAAATCCTGCAAAGTTGTTCTGTTCTGTTGTCAGTAACATCAATCAGGGGTGGGCTGGAACTGAGTGAACACCCCCCAGCCTTCATCAAGCCCTGAGGTTGTCAGGCCTCACCTCCTCCTGCTAGGTAGAGGCAGAGCACAGCGGCCTGGCTGAACAGAAAAAGATTTCCTTGTGATTCAGGTAGGTGTAAACTCATAGAGTATCTATTCACTACAGGCAACTGGGTCAGCCAACTGTAGGGCTATCAGTGACTGGGTGTGACAGAGGTGTAAGGTGGAGAAGGAGGTGTCAACCTTCCCAGACTGATCTATTTGCTGGGTGGCTCCTCCTGACTCCACGTAGCACTGGAGCAAGCCATATCAGAGTAGTCATCAGAACCCTGTGATCCAGTTCCCAGACACCTCTTAAACTCTCCCACCTGAGACAGGTGCTGACTGAGACAATTGATTTGGACCTTTTGACCTGAGCCAGTCACCTGAGGACTATTCAGGTGGTGCCATGGGTGTGTGGTTGTAGGAAGGTTTGATTTTCCTTTTCCAATTGTTGCCTGTAGGGAGTGGGGTGACATAATTGCTGGTATTTCTCCACAGCTGAGACTTCAACCCAGAGTAACTGTTTCTCTAGGGTCGAACAGAAACCAGCTGAAAACAAGATAGTACCACTTAGCCTCACCACACCAAACAGGACCCCAGTTTCTCAGGCCATAGCACTGTATGGGTCCTCAACAAAGCTCCAGGGGAAAAATCAAAGGGTGTAAAACAATCATGGGGTGGAATCAGCGGAAAAACTCTGGTAACATGAATAACCAGAACAGAGCAACCCCCCCCAAGGAAAGATATGGCCAATGTAACTGAAGATCCAATTCATAAACAGCTGGCCAAGATGTCAGCAATCGAATTCAGAATTTGGATTGCAAACAAGATTAATAAAGCGGAGGAAAATTTGGAATTAGAAATTCGAGCAGCAATTCAAAAGTCCGAATTAGGAATTCGAGGAGAAATTCAAAAGTTGTCTCAAGAATTAAACGAATTTAAAGACAAAACCACCAAAGATTTAGACACACTGAAGCAAGAATTTGCAGCCCTCAAAGATGTGAAAAATACAGTAGAATCCCTCAGTAACAGAATGGATCAAGCAGAAGAAAGGATTTCTGAAATTGAAGACAAAGCCTTTGAATGCTCCCAAACTCTCAAAGAGGAAGAGAAATGGAGAGCAAAAATGGATCATTTTCTCTGAGAGCTCTGGGATAATTCAAAGAAGGCTAACATTCATCTCATTGGAATCCCTGAATCCAATGAAGTGGCCTCGCTAGGCACAGAGACTCTTCTCCATGAAATTATGAAAGAGAATTTTCCAGACATGCCTAGAGAGTTTGAAATTCAGATAGCAGATAGCATGACTCAATCCCAATAAGACATCCCCTAGGCATATCATGATTAAATTCACTAAAGTTAATATGAAAGAGAAAATTCTCAAAGCAGCCAGACAGAAGAAAGCCATTACCTACAAAGGAAAGAATATTACCCTGTTTCCCTGAAAACAAGACATCCTCCGAAAATAAGACCTACTCACAGGAAAGATAAGACATCCCCTGAAAATAAGACCTAGCGCATCTTTGGGAGCACACCTTAATATAAGACACTGTTTTATTTTCAGGGAAACATGGTAGAATGACTACAGATCTCTCTGCTGAAACTTTTAAAGCCAGAAGAGGGTGGTCATCGACTTTTAATCTCCTAAAGCAAAATAAATTTCAATCCTGATCCTGTATCCAGCTAAACTGAGTTTCATTTATGATGGAGAAATGAAATACTTCAGTGACATTCATATGTTGAAGAAATTTGCCATAACCAAACTAGCTCTTCAGGATATTCTCAGACCTATGTTCCATAACGTCCAACCCAATCCTCTACCACAAAAGTAAACTCACTCAGAAACTTTGGATCAAACTCCAACTTCCACAGTGGCAAAAGGATGAAAAATGTCCACTGGACTTTCAAAAAACTCGATACCCAAAATTTTACCAGACTTATCAATATTCTCCACTAATGTGAACAGCTTAAACTGTCCTCTGAAGAGGCACAGGTTAGCTGACTGGATACAAAAACTCAGGCCAGATATTTGTTGCATACAAGTGTCAAATCTTACCTTAAAAGACAAATATAGACTCAGGGTGAAAGGATAGTCATCCATATTTCAGGCAAATGGTAATCAGAAAAAAGCAGGTGTTGTAATTTTATTTGCAGATACAATAGGCTTTAAACCAACAAAAGTAAGGAAGGATAAGAATGGTCACTTCATATTTGTTAAGGGTAATACTCAATATGATGAGATTTCAATTATTAATATCTATGCACCCAACCAGAATGCACCTCAATTTATAAGAGAAACTCTAACAGATATGAGCAACTTGATTTCCTCCAGCTCCATAATAGTTGGAGATTTCAACACTCCTTTGGCAGTGTTGGATCAATCCTCCAATAAGAAGCTGAGCAAAGAAATTTTAGATTTAAACCTAACCATCCAACATTTGGATTTAGCAGACACTACAGAACATTTCATCCCAACAAAACTGAATACACATACTTCTTATCAGCCCATGGAACATACTCCAAAATCAATCAAATCTTAGGTCACAATATGCAAATTATTCCTTGCATCTTCTTGGACCACCATGGAATAAAAGTTGAGCTCAGTAACAACAGGAATCTGCATACCCATAAAAAAAACATAGAAGTTAAATAATCTTATGCTGAATGATAGCTGGGTCAGAGATGTGATTAAGAAGAAAATTGTCAAATTTTTGGAACAAAACGACAATGAAGACACAAATTATCAGAACATCTGGGATACCGCAAAGGCAGTCCTAAGAGGGAAATTCATAGCACTGCAAGCCTTCCTCAAGAGAACAGAAAGAGAGGAAGTTAACAACTTAATGGGACATCTCAAGCAACTGGAAAAGGAAGAACATTCCAACCCCAAACCCAGTAGAAGGAAAGAAATAACCAAAATTAGAGCAGAATTAAATGAAATTGAAAACAAAAGAATTATACAACAGATCAGTAAATCAAAAAGTTGGTTTTTTGAAAAATTCAATAAAATAGATAAACCTTTGGCCAATCTAATCAGGAAGAAAAGAGTAAAATCTCTAATCTCATCAATCAGAAACAACAAAGACAAAATAACAACAGACTCCTCAGAAATTCAAAAAATCCTTAATGAATATTTCAAGAAACTTTATTCTCAGAAATATGAAAATCTGAAGGAAATTGACCAATACTTGGAAGCATGTCACCTTCAAGACTTAGCCAGAATCAAGTGGAAATGTTGAACGGGCCCATATCAAGTTCTGAAATAGCATCAATCATACAAAACCTCCCTAAAAAGAAAAGCCCGGGACCAGATGGCTTCACGTCAGAATTCTACCAAACTTTTAAAGAGGAATTAGTACCTATATAACTCAACCTGTTCCAAAAGGTAGAAAAGAAGGAAGACTACCCAACGCATTCTATGAAACAAACATCATCCTGATCCCCAAACCAGAAAAAGACCCAACAAGAAAAGAAAATTATAGACCAATATCACTAATGAATATAGATGCAAAAATATTCAACAAGATCGTAACAAACAGAATCCAGCAACACATCAAACAAATTATACATCATGACCAAGTCAGTTTTATCCCAGGGTCTCAAGGCTGGTTCAATATCCATATATCTATAAGTATAATTCAGCACATAAACAAATTAAAAAACAAAGACCATATGATTCTCTTAATTGATGCAGAAAAAGCTGTTGATAACATCCAGCATCCCTTCATGATCAGAACTCTTAAGAAAATTGGTATAGAAGGGACATTTCTTTTCTTTTTTTTTTTTTTAGAGACAGAGTCTCACTGTACCGCCCTTGGTAGAGTGCCGTGGCGTCACACGGCTCACAGCAACCTCTAACTCTTGGGCTTACGTGATTCTCTTGCCTCAGCCTCCCGAGTAGCTGGGACTACAGGCGCCCGCCACAACGCCCGGCTATTTTTTTTTTTTTTGTTGTTGTTGTTGCAGTTTGGCCGGGGCCGGGTTTGAACCCGCCACCCTCGGCATATGGGGCCGGCACCCTACTCACTGAGCCACAGGCGCCGCCCAGAAGGGACATTTCTTAAACTGATAGAGGCCATCTACAGTAAACCCACAGCCAATATATTGAATGAAGTTAAATTGAAATCATTTCAGCTCAGATCAGGAACTAGACAAGGCTGCCCATTGTCTCCACTGCTCTTTAACATTGTAATGGAAGTTTTAGCCACCAGAATTAGGGAAGAAAAGGCGATCAAGGGTATCCATATAGGGTTGGAGAGATCAAACTTTTGCTCTTCGCAGATGATATGATTGTATATTTGGAAAACACCAGGGATTCTACTACAAAACTCTTAGAAGTGATCAAGGAATACAGCAGCATCTCAGGTTACAAAAATCAACATTCATAAATCGGTAGCCTTTGTATATACCAACAATAGCCAAGTTGAATAAACAGTTAAGGACTCTATCCCATTCATAGTACTGCCAAAGAAGATGAAATATTTGGGAATTTATCTAACAAAGGATGTGAAAGATCTCTATAAAGAGAACTATGAAACTCTAAGAAAAGAAATAGCTGAAAACGTTAACAAGTGAAAAAAGATACCATTCTCATGGCTGGGAAGAATCAACATTGTTAAAATGTCCATACTACCCAAAGCAATATACAATTTTAATGCAATCCCTATTAAAGTTCCACTGTCATACTTTACAGATCTTGAAAAAACAATACTTTGTTTTATATGGAATCAGCAAAAACCTCGAATAGCCAAGACATTACTCAGAAATAAAAACAAAGCAGGAGGAATCATACCACAGACTATACTACAAATCGATAGTGATCAAAACAGCATGGTACTGGCACAAAAACAGAGAAGTAGATGTCTGGAACAGAATAGAGAACCAAGTGATGAACCCAGCTACTTACAGTTATTTGATCTTTGACAAACCAATTAAAAACATTCAGTGGGGAAAAGATTCCCTATTTAACAAATGGTGCTGGGTGAACTGGTTGGCAACCTGTAGAAGACTGAAACTGGACTCACACCTTTCACCATTAACTAAGATAGACTCTCACTGGATTAAAAATTTAAACTTAAGAAATGAAAGTATAAAAATACTAGAAGAGAGTGCAGGGAAAACCCTTGAAGAAATTGGTCTGGGCGAATATTTTATGAGGAGGAACCCCCGGGCAATTGAAGCAGCTTCAAAAATACACCACTGGGACCTGATCAAACTAAAAAGCTTCTACACAGCCAAGAGCACAGTAAGTAAAGCAAGCAAACAGCCCTCAGAATGGGAGAAGATATTTGCAGGTTATGTCTCCGACAAAGGTTTAATAACCAGAATCCACAGAGAACTCAAACATATAAGCAAGAAAAGAACAAGTGATCCCATCGCAGGCTGGGCAAGGGATTTGAAGAGAAACTTCTCTGACGAAGACAGGCACACGGTCTACAGACATATGAAAAAAATGTTCATCATCTTTAATCATCAGAGAAATGCAAATCAAAACTTCTTTGAGATATCATCTAACTCCAGTGAGATTAGCCTATATCACAAAATCCCGAGACCAGGGATGTTGGCGCGGATGTGGAGAAAAGGGAACACTTTTGCACTGCTGGTGGGAATGCAAATTAATACATTCCTTTTGGAAAGAGATATGAAGAACACTTAGAGATCTAAAAATAGATCTGCCATTCAATCCTGTAATCCCTCTACTGGTCATATACCCAGAGGACCAAAAATCACATCATAACAAAGATATTTGTACCAGAATGTTTATTGCAGCCCAATTCATAATTGCTAAGTCATGGAAAAAGCGCAAGTGCCCATCGATCCACGAATGGATCAATAAATTGTGGTATATGTACACCATGGAATACTGTGCAGCCTTAAAGAAAGATGGAGACTTTACCTCTTTCATGTTTATATGGATGGAGCTGGAACATATTCTTCTTAGTAAAGTATCTCAAGAATGGAAGAAAAAGTATCCAGTGTACTCAGCCCTACTATGAAACTAATTTATGGCTTTCACATGAAAGCTATAACCCAGTTATAACCCAAGAATAGGGGGAAGGGGGAAAGGGAGGGGAGGGAGGGGGGAGGTCGCGGAGGGAGGGTGATTGGTGGGATTACACCTGCGGTGCATCTTACAAGGGTATATGTGAAACTCATTAAATGTAGAATGTAAATGTCTTAACACAATAACTAAGAAAATGCCAGGAAGGTTATGTTAACCGGTGTGATGAAAATGTGTCAAACAGTCTATAAAACCAGTGTATGGTGCCCCATGATTGCATTAATGTACACAGCTATGATTTAATTAAAAAAAAATTCTTGAATCACTGGAGAATAGCTAACGGTAGTGAAGCAAAGTTGCTAAAGCTCCATTCTTACAAAGATCCCAGGGCTAATTCCATGATGACTAGCTGGGCACACAGTAGAAAGCATCTACTGGGACCCACATGTAACATCTCAATAGTCATTCACAAAACTCTGCAGAGGCTTGCATATCAGTTCACAGGATTTTCAGATTCTAGCTCCCACTATCCTGTTGCAAGCCTGTGGGCTTATAACTAATAGCTAAAATTGATTGAAATTTTATATAGCATTGGATATATCCTAAGAGAGTCAGACATTTTTGCCCTCAATCCTGAGACAGGATTCTCATTTTAAAATGATAATATTTTTGTAAATTGCCCCCAGATTATAGTGTTTCAGGACTCAGCCAGAAAAACTGAATCAGTAGGAGATATATGCTAAGAATTTAATTGCAAGGAATTTGCATATGAAATTGCGGGGAATGGTAAGGCAAGTCAGACCTTCTGTAGGGCAGGCTGTCAGGAATTACAGGCTGAAACTCGGTGTTATACAACTAAAATAGGGTCCAGTTACCCAGCACAGAAAAGTCAGATCCTGAAGCTGAGGGCTGCAGCAGAAGAAAGGCATTAGGGGCCATACAAGGAGAATAAGCATTTAGGCTTAAAACCCAAACTCTCCATGTGGCTTACAAAGCCAGGATTTTTATAAAGGCAAAGGTACATTTCAGTCAGGCAAAATTGTTGGCCTAGCCCAGAAAGATAGGATCTTGAAGTGTAGTGGTAGGGCATGGGTGGATTTAGAGTCTTAGAGGGTGGCAGGTTCAAACCCGGCTCCGGACAAACTGCAACCAAAAAATTGCCAGGCATTGGGGCGGGTGGCTGTAGTCCCAGCTACTCAGGAGGCTGAAGTATAAGAATTGCCTAAGCCCAAGAGCTGGAGGTGGCTGTGAGTTGTGACGCTATGGCACTCTACAGAGGGTGATAGACTGAGACTCTGTCTCTGCAAATAAGTTAAAGAAAAAGATTAATGGAAAGGAATGTTAGAAATCGACCGCCATTCTCTGTTTTAAATTTCCCTGTGAGGCACCTATCATACCCTTTCTTAGTTTCTCATCTTTATTTTCCATTAGGTAGTGGTTTCTTACATAACCAGCACAAGAATGTGTTAAAATGCTATTTTCTAGTTTCCACGGGGAACCAAGCAATTCAACTCTGCCTCACTTGGAGTGAGGTCACTGTTTCATCAGATTGTTCACTTTAAGTTAAACACCATTTGATGATATTTTCAGTATAGTGTTAATATACCACATAAACCTAATATGTCTCTTGAACTTTCAGGGGTCCTAAAATTATTTGAAAATTTGATTTTGGAATATTTGTTAGACATCAAAGGTTTAAGATACTTGACACAAAAGATCACAGGCCACCGTAAAATAAGTAATTTAGCCAAAATGATAAAGATTTTAAGAGATAGGGTCTCACTTTGTTGCTCAGGCTGGAGTGTAGTGGCACCACCACTGCTCACTGTAACCTTGAGCTTTTGGGTTCAAGCCAGCTTCCTGACTCAGCCTCTCAAAATGCAGAGATTACAGACATGAGCCACCACACCTGGCTGCAAAATAATGTAAACATTGCAAAAAAATCAAGAACTTTTGATACTCAGTTTTTCAAATAGGACCTAACAAAAATGGTATAAAGTACATTAAATGTTTTCCTTTTTGTAATTTATCCAGGTGAACAAATCCAGAATTTTGTAGTAGTGTATTATTAGGCAAATTTTAAAAATCCTTGCAAATCTAGTTAATCTTAACCAGTGACAAGATTTAAACTTTAAAAATGGACACATTTTTAATGTAACACCATTCATAAAGACCTAGACACATTTTACCTCCATATTTTTATCTTTTTATTAAAACATTTATATATAGAATCTTTTACACATAGTAGTCTTAAACACATGCATTAGTTACAATGTTACCTCTTAGTTTTTCCACTAAAAATGAGGGTTACTAAGAAGTAATTCAACTATTTTAATAGTCTCTGTAATAGTGGAAGAGCAGCTTGACCCAATTAGCTGTTTTGTTTCTGACCCTGTACAGTAATGTCCTTCTGGTCTTAGCTCTGAAAGATAACCATCTCTCCCAAAACTCAATACCAGATAGAAAAGGAAAGCATACATGTAAGTAACACTTCTATGTTAAAGATCTGTAGGAACACTGACCTGACCTTCCTCCTTCAAAGCCATAAACTGAACTTAGACCAAAAACAAAGGAGTTTTACAACTTTCTCAGACCCTCACCAGTGCCTAGATGTCTGTAGCTCTTGGTTACCTCTCACAACCTACCCCTGCCTCAAAAATGAAAGAAAGCTTAAACATAAGATGGTTCTTTAGGACACTAGAGTCCACCATATTCTTGGTTTTCTGGTTCTATGAATAAAAGTCACTTTCCTTGCCCCAACACCCTGATTCTTGACTTACTGTATTATGGTGAGTGGTATGAACTTAGAGTTGGTTATATCACTTTTAATTGATAGATCTAAAGATAATTAGCTTTTTGCATCATCTGTTAAAATATGTGAACTGACATTTTGGTATTTTAGCTTACCCAGAAATGATTTAGACATTGTGATTACTTTATATAATATTTTAAATTTCTGGAAAGAATGTGAAAACTATGGCAAGGCTTGGTGCCCATAGCACAGTATTATGGCACCAGCCACATGTTAGCCTAGTCCAGCTAACAATGACAATTGCAACAAAAAAAATAGCTAGAAATTGTGGCAAGCACCTGTAGTCCCAGCTACTTGGGAGACTGAGGCAAGAGAATTGCTTGGGCTCAGGAATTTGAGGTTCTGTGAGCTGTGATGCCACTGCACTCTACTGAGGGTGTCATAGTAAGACTCTGTCTAAAAAAAAAATATATGGCAAATATCCTCACTATTAACAACCTCAGTCAGCCCTGAGGTACCCAGGGATGGCTATGAAGGGCAGGGCAAGCCTGGGTCCTAAGTTTACACACCATGTTTGAGGACAAAGCTGTGGAAATAATGCCTGCCTCTTCCCAGCATAGCCGGGGGCACAACTCAGCCAGGAAGAATTCTACATGTCCCTAGGCCTTCCCATGGTCATTTGTTTAGTAGTGCAGTGGCTAAACTTTAGGACACAGGCCAGTACCAGTCTGCAGTCCTTTTGGAACTGGGACACAAAGCAGGAGGTGAGTGTTGGGCAAAGCATCTGTTTACAGCCACTCCCCATTGCTCAAATCACTGTCTGAGCTCTACCTCCTATCAGATCCCCTCCCTTCCTCAGGGTGTGCAAAAACTGTCTCCCACAAAACTGGTCCTATTGGGTTTTAAGGAAGCTTCCTATGTCCTAAAATTTTAGGGTTTCAGATAACTGTCCTCACAGTTCTTGGGGTACTCCTGGTTGAAAAATGACCAGACACCTCAAAGTAAGGCAAGCATAAACATTTTATTAAGAGAAAGGTTTATTTAGTAAGAAGGCTTACAAAACAAAATACACTTCCCACAGACAGTAAACAGGCTCCATTGTCATGAAAATAGGATGCGGGAAGAATGGGGACTAAAGACCCCATTCTTGGCAAGGGAAAGCACCCCCAGAAAAAGAGGAAAATTAGAAAGTAAGCTGAGTGATTCAGAACAAAGAAAAGTTTACATTTAATCTAGCCATTGCTAGCAAGCTTCCTGCCTTTTCTGAAATTCTAGCCTGTTGGGGATATAGCTTATAAACACCCCTGTTGGGTCTGTGAGCACTCTGAGGAAAAATGATCATAGAAGAGGCTATGAAAAAGACCTAGAAAGATACATTACCTGGGTCATTTTCTGCCTAGTAAAAAGGCAAGGCAGACACCATTGTGGAGATTTGCATCTGCCTGGGGTAGAGACCAAGGGAGTAGCTAGAGCCTTGAGTTATGGGCAGAAGAGCTTATACCTCTTATCACAGAGGAAGATCCTCTGTGGCGGTGATGGGAGGAAAATTCCTCCCTCCCACTGATTCTTCACAGGACATTAACGCCATGGAATTTTACTCCATAGGAAGCTAGCAGAGTTGAACACTTCCCTAGAAATCTGTGTATGTGATCTCAAGTGGGAGGCTCTCCCAATACAAGGCTCAGATTTCAAATTTCTCAAGGCTACCCTTAAGGTTAATAAAAATAGGAGCTGATATGCTCACTCAGAAACTGCTGGCATCTTTGTTCCCTCCCTCATCTTACCCTCTGGGCAAATAGACTTCAATAAAAGCAGAGTGGAACAAACACTTGGTGCCCTTGCCAGAGCCCACAAATGGGCAATGGACCCCTGAGCTCCCACCTTTAATTCTACTCTGTCTCATTTCTCCCTACCATCATTTCTAACTTTACATTTTTTCAGTTGGTTGCTGCCAGTTTCCAGAGGTCTTAGAAGACCCTGTTCCTGGGGCAGGACCCCTGCATCTATGGGAAGCCCACCTCTTGCAAGCATTGTACTTCTAATCTGTATCCCAGCTATTTTTATTTGTGTGGTGAAGGGGTGCCACAGTGGGCACCGACATGATATCTCCATCACTATAGAAAAAAAGTGATACAGTCAAAGGGGTCTGGTTGCTTATTGCAACAGAAGATCTCAGATCCCAGATGAGTTCCCCCAAAATATGTACCCAGAATCTGCCAGATCCTTGGTCTCAGATTCAAGAAATGAATGCACAGACTACTGTGAGTAAACAAAAGAACAAATTTTGATAGGGAAGACAAATAAGTAAGCCTCCACTACAGCAAAGGGGGAACCCAAGTGGGTAGCCCCTGTGGGTCTTCTGACTAGACATTCATACACTACTTTTCCTATCCTGAAAGCAGGGAGATTTTGAGGAGAGGGAATGTCAAATGTTTGGTGCCTGGGGCAGAAGTTCATTTCTGATTGCTGGCCTCCTTGGAGGTATTGTGATTTCTTTGTGAGTCTTGGTTGGCTGTCGCTATATTATAGGAAATCTTGTTTTGGTAACATTTCTCCACATTTGGACAGAAGCTAGGGAGTCTGGAAGAATACTCTTCAACTTTTGGGTTGACTTGTTTTGGAAAGCCTTTTGTTTGACTTGCCTGTGTGTGTATGTAGTATCAGTTTTACTTTGATCATGGCTCCTTTTGGGGTCCCTATGTTTCCCCTTTGCTTTATCTTTGGTGTCTTCCCACTCTCCATCCTCCAGAGCTGAAGAGGATTGCTTAGGAAACTGTGGCAGTGTCCATTCTAAATAGCCAGGAGATTAGGGGAACTCTAATCACTGTTTCCACTGTTGTGGGGACTGTCCAGGCTCATGCAGCTCAAATGGTTGAGGTATGCCCACTCCCAGGTCAGCTCAGCATTTCTACAACTGCTAAACAGTGAAGGTTGTTTTATGCCAAGATCACAGGACTCTAACAGGAGCATGTATTGAATCCCACTGAGAATCCACTTTGGCAGGGTTACCTTGTGGTATTATTGAGCAAGAGGTGAGCACCTTGATTCATCTAGTGGGGCTGTACTAGTGCCTACTGTACTATTATCTTTGACATTTTGGGCTTCCCATGAGGCTGGGAAAATTGACAATTTGATTTGGTTCTGATCCTGTAGGATTGGGTGTCCCTCCAAATTACTGGACGGTCCCAAAACAGGTATGGGGAACTAGGCATCTGCCATACCATAACATAGCCCACCGGGATGACTTTTAAAATTGGAAGTCCTTTAGATTTTCTCCATCGACCCACAGCTTTTCTTTGTAACACTGTGTGGCCACATTACTCACTGAGATCAGGAGAGCAGTTGATAGTAAGTAGCTCAGATGAATTAGACACTTCAATGGAGAAGCCAAAACTATAAGATTTAGAACATAGGGATTCTCCTGCCGCTTTGGCCTCCTAGAGTGCTAGGATCTCATGTGTGAGCCACCATATCTGGCCACTTTACCTATTTCAGCATTAGCATTCTTGTTTATAGATGAAGAATCCATCAGACTGCATTTGGTGGTCAGAGCGTCCTCTCCTGGACAATGTTAGAATGGGGACCAACAAGGTTTGCTTGTGACTCAGATGAGTTTCCAAGGCAGAATACCCATCTCTTCTGATTAACTTAATAGATTTGAGATCTTAACAAACTTAATGTTATTCTATGAATTTGACGGATACCTCTACATAAAGTTAAAGAGTGAAGCTTTACTGTAGCTTTAAAACAGGATTCAACAAGTTGATTTATTGGAGTTCTAAACATGCAAGGAATTTATATACAAATACTATCTACTAAAGTTTATTCAAAAAAACAGTTCATCCATTGAAGGTGGTAAATACTAAACCAAATTACAAAAGCTTATAGATTCCATATATAGAATGACATTCCTAGTTTAGTTAGCATGTACACAGGCACAGGGAAACAGTACATTTCGGCAACTACCAGAAATTTTATACAGAGAATAAAGTTTAAGGTTGAGGAACAGGTTGCAGTTTCTAGAGGTTCCAAGCTTCTGAGGTTCTACAGAAGTAGGATCCTCTGAGAAAAGGAAGAAAAAAGGATCCTTCCCACAGTGATTCTACTGTTAGCCCCTTCTCTGACCATATGAGCTCTTGGTCTGAAGGAGAAAGTTAGGTTGTATCTCCCAGGCTGAGGAGACCCTTTCCTGAAGGCACAAGAATAGTAATGGGGATAATGATGCTTTTAAACCACTTGTCATGTTTGTCTTACTAGACTCTTTATGTGGAACATACAAGTTATAACTACTCAAGGAAATAGGTATTAGTCCCAACTTATACTTGAAAAAATGGGGTGCAGTGACTTGAGGTCACATGGCATGAAGCTCCAAAGGCTGTGGTTTCACAGCCAGCCCAGTTGCAAAGACTATGCTTTGTCACTTCTTATAGTGTGATGCCCTAACAACCCATGGCATCCCATTAGAATACTTTGAAATAAATAAATTCCTCAGTTTGGTTTCTCTCCCTTTCTGAGGAGAGATGCTAGTTTGGGATGGTTGGGTTCAGAAAAACATAAAGGAGATGAAGTCTAGAGTCCCTCCCTCATGAGGTAAGCCAGAGTAGGAAAAATCTTCACTAGTTTTGAGGAGGGAGTTGCCATCGTGTTGTCTTAAAGTTGATTCAGGACTCTACCATCACTCCCCCTCCCCCCCACACTAGCAATACAGAACATTTTAGAGAGTAATAGCCAGGCTGAATTTTAATCCCCTATCTCTGAGCCCCAGGGGACTCCTCATCCCTACCCATGGAGGCCTTTCTGATTTCTACTTGGTGTTTTCATAATAGCTGCAGACACCAGGGAGGTCAGATATACAAGGAGAAAGAGCAGGATTTGGGGGGAAGGACAGAACTTAGTTGAGTCATCCTTTGGGTCTTAGACCAACCCTGACATACCAGGGACATGCTGTGCCTAAATTTAGGCTCTGTGCTCATCCTCTGGGACAAGGCCTTCTATTATCCTTCTATGTTGAGGAAAGTGGGAATTCATAGTCCAGGTGGCATTCTCTAGACCCTGAGTAGAATGCTTATAAATACAAGCCCTCTGAGGCATTTGCAGAGCCCCAGGCTCTTGCTCTAACATGACCCAGTCCAGGTAAGACATTTTATAAAAGGGAACTAGAAAATCATGGTCAGGGGAAAGAGTCTACAGCTGAGAATGAGCAGATGTTGGGAAGCTAAGTTTTAATTCTACATAAGTTGAAGACTCAGAGGGAAGGGTCTATCTTCAAGGGGAATTAGAAATTGTAGAGTACACACAGAGCCACAGATGAGGCTGAAGAAGCCTCTATTTCACTAACACCAACCTAAGACTTATAAAATCTTTCTGGATTCTTTAAACAGGAACACATTTTACTCTCATTGAGCAGAGCCAGGTACTATGCCAGCACAGGACTTCTGGTAGAGAACAAGACAAGTGTTATCATTACCCTTTTGGAACCTACATATTGTTTGGGGAAACATGCCTCAGCAAGCTATTCAGAGAGCTGCTTGTATAGTACAAAAGTTGGGTTTTGAACTAAGTCAATGTAGGCTGCTCCCCAAGGTGGTTATATTTGAGCTGTGGAAAGGTGAATGTAAGGACTTTCTGGGTGAGGGAGAGAGGAAGAACATTTCAATACCAGGGAAGAACACAGGTAATTCTCAGAAGTAACGGAATATGATATAGTTAGTAAATGAAAATTCAGCCTTATTGGAAGGCTGTAAGCAGGGTGAGGCACTGGAAAATCCATGGTTGTCTATGGTAAATGCATTTGGGTAGGTCACTCATGGCAGGTTGTCCTGCAACGAATGCTTACATGCTTGTACCAACCCTGCACAAGAGCAGCAGCAGCCTCCCACTGTATTTAAGGCATGAGGGCTGCTTCTAACTAAGGCATGAATAAGGAGTTATTCCTGATATTAGGATTTGAGAGGAAAGACGGTTCAGCACAGCCAATCCCAAGGTTCACTGCACTATACCCCCTACTTCCATTGAGCAGCTGAAGTGCTTCCCTTCAGGCAAGGGCAACTAAATTTTCATGATGTGTTCCTAGAGATAAGGAAATGGAGAGAACATCCAGTAAGAAACATGTGTGTGTTGTTGGGTATGGGAAGGAAAGTGAGAAGAGAGGTTAGTTCATCTTCTTCACAGTTTCAGGTCAGTGCAGAGGACATTTGACTTGGCCCTAACAGGTCTGATGGGGCAGAGGCCTGTTGGCTTTTGGGAGAAGTTATTTCCCTTCATGCTCGTAGTTCACCAGGTATACACTCAGCCTTCTTTGTGATTTCAGCCTTTGGGATCCTGTGACATAACCTTTGCACAAACATGCGCGAGGGCACTAGTGTTGGAAACGGTGTTGGAAGACAACGAGGAAGCTGTTTCAGCGCCTATTACAGAAGGATTAACAGCTGTACGAGGGATTCATGGCAACACATTCTCTTGGCAAGTGCTGACAACATCTCCCTTCAAGACTCTTCCTTTTCTGGAGTAAAGCAAAACTTACTTTCCACATTACAACTTTGCTTAGTATGTATAACATTTTATTAAACATAGAAGTGACATAGACAAGTCCTTTTTTATAAGTCTAAGCATCAGGGAAAAGATTATCTCAATTGCTATGAGATCATAGCTTGTTCATCTTTAGAATTAGTTCTGTGACTTGTCAGCTGTCAGATTCTGTGTCTTGAAGCAGGCAACTTGACAAGAGACAACACTGGTAAAGGGGGGATCTGGTATGGCATATCCATGATGCTAATGGCATAGATAAAGAAGCAACTGGAAGGACCACTCCTTACAGGGGCATGGCAGGGTTGAGGAAACACCAGAACCAGCAGTAAGCAGTTCTGCTTGGCTTGGGCCTGACCAGGTAAGCATGGCCAATAGGCAGGAGGGGTCACTTCAGGAGCTGGGACCTTTGACAGATGACTGGGGCACTGCCAAAAATGCTTCCCAGGAAGGAAGGAAGTCTGATCTCTAGTCTTACCCTCTTACCTGTTGCTGGTGCCTCACATTGGTTGAGCCCACCTAGAAACTAGAGGACAAAGGAATCTGATATCTCCCATGAGTGAAGTAGTGTCCAGAGACTAAGCCAGCACATAAGGTTAAGGATGCCAAGTCAGGGTTCCCCCAGCTAAGCCCCTGACCCATCCTACCCAGTCACTTCATAGACTGATTCCTATGCACTTTCATTTCCAGCCCCAGTGACTCATCTTTCTCTTCCCTTATTATAGCTACTGCTGTCACTATGCCCATTTGTAGGAATCTGTGGCAGTCTTAAGATGAGCCCAGGTTATGGAGAGAAGTTGCATGGGATAAAGTCAACTGGATTCCGCAGCAGTCATCCTACCTCCATGGCTCCTTGAGGACAAATTTCAGAGGACTTTGGAATGTCTATTGGACATGTTTTTGCACATTAATCTCAATAAGAACTAATGTTTAGTGTTATTGTGTGTCAGATGTCGTCTTCTCTTTTAGTCATGAAAACCTCTAGGTCACAACTTTAAGGTTAGTTGTGGAGTTAGGTTTAGGGGCATTTTCCACTAGTGGTGTAAGGTGGTTTACCTAAGATGCCACTGTCAAGATCTAAAGCCACATCTATAAAGGTTACCAAGCCCAGACTACTATAGTCAACTTAAGTAGGCCCTAACTGTAGAGGAGCAAGCTTCTTAAATGCCAATTTCCTTCATATTCCTCTAATATATGTGAGAGTACAAAAACATACTTTTTAAATGTGTATTTTAGTTTGTGCTTGGTAAACCTGCAGACTTAGTATAACATGACACTATGATGTTCTATACTTCTGAGAATGACTTACTATGTGGTATTATATCTAGTCAGAGGTCCTATAATAAAGAATAGGGTCAAAGAATTAACTATTATCTTTCGTTCCCAGGAAAAATGTTCTGTTGAGTTTGTGGGCGCCTGTGAGAAGGTCCAGGTACCAACGGCTATGCTAACTTTTCATAATGTCTGCTCAGTACCCAGCTCCTTCCAGCTCACTGGCATCCCAGGACTGGAATCCCTGCATATTTGGCTCTCCATCCCCTTTGGCTCCATGTACTTGGTGGCTGTGGTGGGGAACGTGACCATCCTGGCAGTGATAAGGGTAGAACGTAGCCTGCACCAGCCCATGTACTTTTTCCTGTGCATGCTGGCTGTCATTGACCTCGTTCTCTCTACTTCAACTATGCCCAAACTTCTGGGAATCTTCTGGTTTGGTGCTGGTGACATTAGCCTTAATGCCTGTATGAGCCAAATGTTCCTTATTCACTGCTTTGCCACTGTTGAATCAGGCATCTTCCTTGCCATGGCTTTTGATCGCTATGTGGCTATCTGCAACCCACTCCATCATACCACAGTACTCAACCACATGGCAGTGGGTCGGATTGGGCTGGCTGCCCTCCTGCGGGGCATTCTCTACATTGGCCCCCTGCCTCTGATGATCCGCCTGCGGCTTCCTCTTTATAAAACCCACATCATCTCCCACTCTTACTGTGAGCACATGGCTGTAATCTCCCTGACGTGTGGTGACAGCAGGGTCAACAACATCTACGGGTTGAGCATTGGCTTTCTGGTGCTGATCCTGGACTCAGTGGCTATTGCAGCTTCCTATGTAATGATTTTCAGGGCTGTGATGGGGCTGGCCACTCCTGAGGCCAGGCTTAAAACCCTGGGAACATGTGGTTCTCACATCTGTGCCATCCTCATCTTCTATGTTCCCATTGCTGTTTCTTCTCTCATTCACCGGTTTGGTCACCATGTGCCTCCTCCAGTCCACACTCTGCTGGCCAACTTCTATCTCCTCATTCCTCCAATCCTCAATCCCATTGTCTATGCCATCCGCACTAAGCAGATCCGAGAGAGGCTTCTCCAAATCCTGAAGAGAGAAGCTAAGATTAGTTGATTGTTATTTCCTTCTTCTGTCTCAAAGTAGCTCATAGAAAAGGTGTTTAAATATGGTGGGCCACTGCCCAATTGGGAACTTGGAGTCTGAAGTTAGGTCCTGTGACTTCCAGGTTTTACAGTTCTAAATACTAAAAAAGAACACACAACAAATTCTAAAAGAGACACCTAGTTTATGTTTGAGCTGCAACCAATGACAAGTAACTAATGGTTATTCAGCATGTATCATGTAATTCTTAAATATACAGACTTATGAGGTAGGTATTATTGTTCACATTTTGCATGAGAAACATTTTGCAGGACACCCTTTATATTTACTTAAACTTCAACTAAAGCATTGAACTAGGCAGCTTATCAAATTTTGTGGTATTGTATACTAATGCTTTCTATTCTATTTTCTGTACATTGTTTAAGTAAAGTAAATTCTAAAAGTCACTTCAGGTCACCTTAAGCAAGAAGTTTCCTGAGCCGTTAGCAGTTGAGATGCTAAAACTACTTGTAACTAATAAAATGTTATGTTCTAGAAGACTGATCACTAAGCCCAGCAGATATGGAAATACCACCCATGAAAGAATGTGGTCTGGAAGAAAAAAAGATTAACTATTAACATAGTGAAGGAAACAGACAAAAATAACCATTTCTCAGCACTGTCCTTGTGTTTTTTGCAGGACTGAAGTGGGTAAAGATTCTGGAGGTGAAACTATCCTTTTCCACAGAAAGCTTCCCTGGTACACTCTGATCCATTTGGAGAATTTCTGGTCTTAGTTCACAGTGTCTTTAAAAACAGATCAGCACAAGATAGAGCTCTCTAGAGATTGACTTATCCTCCAGATTAAGTGTTAGCTTAATGTCTAGGAAGTAGTTAATATGCATAGAGTATTCAGATTTACTGAAAATTCTTACATTTTAAGTGTTATCTCCATTTTTCAGATGAAGAAATCAATGTTCCCAGAAGTAATAAACTGAGTGACTTTGGCCAATCCTGTTAATAAGTGGTAAAACCAGGAAAAAAGCTGGGCTTGTGAATTTTTATTAAAAAAAAAAGAATACTACAGGTCCTAGCCTCTCTGATCCTTATTTTTCTTAACTGTGAAAAGGAACTAAAAAGGCTCCGAGATCTGAAATGTTATGCGTTTAACTTTCCCAACACAGTAGATAGCTGTATTTCATTATTCTAAAAATTGGGAGAATATAGCTCAAGAAGGATGCCTTTATGGTGCTCCTTGATGAAGGACAAAAGGTAAACCTGGATTAAGTGTAGTTCATAGAGCTATGGAGTTAGTGATCAGACCAAAAGTCGAGGGAAGTTTGACTATACCAGGCTCAAAGTACACAAACTATCACGGAGCATGATAGAAATGGAAGTAGTCAAGTGCAAAGGACAGCACTAAATGGCAGAAACTGATTTCTAGTTTTGCTTCAGCTAATCTTATAAGTTGTGCTGCTGGGAGATCTAGAATATGTAGTAATTTAAGATTCCAAATACATATATTTCTTTTTCATACCATATCTAACTTCCATACCATCAGTCCATGAGTATTTTTCCTTAGCTTTGAGCTTGGAATGCTCTCCCTATGAATGGAAAAAAGCAAACTAAGTCTTCCATTTACCCATCTCCACTGTGCTTGGGAACCAGAGGAAGAGGATTGGTGTCAGTGTTAAGTATATACACACTAGTCTCAGAGCACACATGTGGTACAGGTATGTGGGGGCAAGGCCTGAGGATCTAAGATTGTCTCTAGAGTAAATTGAGATATAGTCACATTAGCTAGGTTTCTGTATCTGAGATGTCTAATGACATCAGTTTTTATACTCCAAAGATTGTGTACTGTGGTTAGGTTGGTTATGAAACACTGTATCCCCTCAGTTCTCACTTTTGTGAGTTGATGTAGACATTGTGAGATTAGGATGCAGCCAAGAGGCATTAAGTTGGTCATCCAAGCATAAAAGGTAAAGAAACTTACAAGACATACAAGCAGCCATGAACATGGTTCGGGTAACCTTTAAGAGAAGGTAATTGAGAGTTTAGACAGTGGTAAAAGCTTTAACCGTGTCCTTGTGGAGGTCATAGTTCCCAGAAACTGTTTCTGTCTAATGACCCAGTGTGATAGGGAGATAGATTAGGCCCAGTTGAGACAACACTCCTGACAGGGAGTTATGGGTCCAGGATTCCCATTGGTCTTGCTGAACTTTTAGGAATGCAAAGGCCTAGGGACTTTCCCCCTTATCCTTAGTCCTTTACAGAGGTCAGACTGGCATTTTCCATTAGCTCTCAGCCTCTTATTTTCCACTTGCAAGCATATTCTAGTGGTCATCTCACATGCTGAATCCCATCCTGGTGTCTAATTCTTGGGGGAACCCACAGTAGTCAGAACACAGATGTAAGATGAGTATCTGGAACCAGTTCACTGCCTGGATGAAAAAGATTTTTGTTCTATTTAGAATATAATCCTATGATTGGATTTTGTTTAAGGCGGTCTAAATGTTAGGACTAGGTGAAAAAAAATTCAACCGGGGGCATTTTCTTGGAACACAGGATTATCCCATCAAGGACCCCAGGAAATAAAATTCACTGCTAGAGTGGCTCCTGTAAGCCAGAAAAAGTGATGGCTTAAGTTGCACTGGAAGGAATTAAAGGAAGTAATAAAGAGGGAAGGAAACATAGTAGAATAGAAGACCCAAAGGATTCTGTTTAATGAAGAGGACCTAGAAGACAACATTCACCAAGGCTATCAATTGATTGTGTGACATGGATCACATTACTAAGTAGTTTGACAGTGGCTTTCTCCATCAAAGTAGAGATCAGACATGGGCTCAGTGATGCCTATGGGAATAATTGGGTCATAATGGAGGTCAGGTGCCATCACTTAACCCTTGGAAGTCAGTAAGTGCAGCCTTTTATAAGAGGTGGCAAGGTCAGACGGGACACTAAGAGGGCTCAACCCACAAGAAATTGTGAAGATGGCTAATAAAGCATCACATCTCAAGGGCTGAGTTAGGAAGCCAGCAAAGCTCTTATTTGAAATGGGGAAAGAATGGAGACTCATAAGGCTGAAATGGTCACTGACAATTGGGCAAAACGATGACCTTTCCAAACCTATGCCAGTGTTTAGAAGTCTAAGAGGTATATGGATCCCTAAGTATAAGGGCTATGAAAAACTTTGAGTTGTGCCATAATATTTATTCTAGTTTGTTCCGAAAGAAACCTATGGCTATTTCTGAGGCAACTGTTCTTTGGGGGAAATAACTAGACACTGAGGATTACTGAACAGCTTGAGTTGGCACTGATACCCAGAAATTGAGGGCATAACCATGGCTTCTTTATTTACTATTTGGACTCCAGTATCTAGAGCCCCTATTAGAGAGTTTTAGGAAACTTGTGTCCTGATTCTAGAGACATACACCGTGGCTATTTTTTCAGTAACCTAATGTGTAATTAAAGTTACTATACTTTGTTGTTTACCATTTGCACTGCTTATCCTAAAACTGCCCTCCCCACCAATGTAGTAAATGAGGCATTTATAAGTGTGTGGTAGAGAATTTGGTAGGTGTATTGTTTTCTAATTATAAAAGAATCAGAAAGTTTGTATTTGGGCATGTTAACTTTACTGTCATACACAATACAGTTCTAGATATGGATTGATCATCCCAAAGAGAAGTGATCTGTTAAGGTATCATGTTGATTATGCAAAGCACCTTTTTCTCATTTGGCCCAGTGGAGCCCTCAGACACATATGCTCTAAAGCAATGATTTTCAACTGGTGTGCCATGAAAGAATCTTAGGTGTGCTGAGAAAAATTTTAAAGATTATCTTCAAAAGAAAGAATATATACATTGCTTTAATTAAAAAAAAAAAACATAATTGAAGTGTGCTGCAAAAGTTTAACTATAGGTTCAAGTGTGCCATGAGAAAAAAGGTTGAATACTGCTCTAAAGAGTAGGAGACAAGTCCTAGCATTCATAAAAGTACTAAAGTAGTAGGCCCCTGAAGTCCAATGGTCAGGTTTATACATGAACTTACCTATAGTAGAGAACATAATCATCTTCTATCCCAAAGATGATGGCACAACGAGTGATGGACTTCTTTAGATTTTGGATATATATCCCTTACACAGAAATCTGCCTTTGCCCATATACCAAGAAACAGAATGCTTCGAATATTAAGAGGGCCCAGAGCAAGAAAGTACTACAGAAGGTTCAGATATGGTACAAGCATCGCTGCCACTTAAGCCTTAGGAACTGGCAGACTGAGGTGACAGTGGTGGGAGAAGAGATAGGATGGAGTTCATGGAATTATTGTTATATAGATCCCTGATATTTTGATGTTACCCTATGTAATCTATAGCAGCTTTTGAGAACTGGCTCCTGGCTTTTTACTAGACCCTGATAAAGATTGTCACAGAGTAAAGAAGTGATTATGCATTCATAACTGCCCATTATGAATTGTGTTTGTCTCACATCAAAATTGGGTAGGTCCAGTAGTGGTCCCTTAGTATTAAGCCTAGGTTTAGGATCAATTTAGGCCTAAGTTGTATGAGCAGGTAGCCTAGATTCAGCACACTCACATTCGCACCAGTCTGCTTTCCTCAGATCACATTAGTGACCACATCAATTAGTCCCATGCATAATCAACAGAAAAGAGCCAATGTCTGCTTATAGTTAGGTTGAGAAGCCTTGGACTAAAATGGATGGTAGGTGCATTACAGCAACATACAAGAGATGCTTTGAAAGATGGGAGAAGCAGTCTTCCTAGTTGGCAGAACTTCACTGGGGATACTTGGTTACCCACCTCCTGTGAGGAAAAGTAGCCAAGAAACTAAATCTTTAGGAAGTGGCCCATCTTCTGTTTTCTTAGACAAGTGTTTAGAAAGAGACTGGATGACTAGAAGAAAGGAAGTCTGTGAGAGGCACACAGGTGCATAATTGGGAATTGTGCCCAAGTTGTGAAGATTCTTGTATCTGTGCATCTACCAGAAGAGGTACTGATTAAGTAGAAAAATTGATGCTGCCAGTTGACATTAGCTAACATTTGGTGGTCCTCTCAGAGCTGGTATAAGGGGTTATCAAATGGAGTGAGATAGTGGCAGCAGAGGGTCCTATGTCTAGTCCCAAACATGTGGAGCCCCAATGAACATCCAGTCTATCATTGGAGACCAACACTGAAACAAATTCCTCAATCACCTGGTAGCAAGTCAACTATCTAGGCCTTCTCCATCCTGAAACCTGGTTTTATGTACTTATTCTGGGAGAGCCTTGACCAGTACTCCTCAGTGCTTCCAGAATACCTTATTCCCTGCAAGGAAGCCCACACAGTACAGAGTCAGAGTAGACATGTTTCACAGCAAAGGATATGCAGGATACAGCATATGATCAGAATCTACTGGTGGACAACCAAGAATAGCCAGCTTCACACAATGTTGAGCCAATTTAATAATTAAAGCACAGCTCAGCTCAATTCACAAAAGCAGAATGCTGTCCATCAGAATACAGTATGTGTATTTAGAAATCAATGATACTAGGTCTCTGACACAAGTGCATAAGCCAGAGATAAAGAATGTCCCACGTATGATCATTCCCAATGATCTACCAGGAGATTTCTGGCCTTGGAAACTCTTGGCTTTGCAGAGTCAAGAATTCTGGTTCATAAAGGGTCACTATAGCCAAGGGACACAAGGGTTCCAGTGAGCAACAACACATAGCCGCCATCAAGACTTTGAACTACTATGCTCAGGATCAACAGAAAATGACAGTTGCCATACTGTTAGGCAGTTAGCTAGGTATGAACAGGCCAGATGAAAGACATGGTTACGAGGGTATTTTAGACTGGCGAGGGTCAGGCAGACCTGGGCTATTATGGGAAGAGGGCTGATTAAGATCTTATAGGTGGATTGTTTTGAGTACAGAGTTAAGACTGTGGGAGTCTTTCAAGAAACATCTGATACTCTTCAAAGTCATGTATAAAGCCCCAAACTGCACTTTCCAGAGAGCCTGGGAGTCACTAGTACAGGGTCTGGATTGTTGTGCAGCTCTTCAAACTTTTTTCTTGCTAAAACTCTCTCGAGTTATTTTGCTGACTACTTCAAGCCATTGTGCCACTCTGACATTTTGGCAAGCCCCACAGGAGGAGTTATGTTTCACTGATTGACTTAACTCTTTTAACTTTATGTCCTGCTGAGGAAGTAGAGATAACTACATGGGAAATAGAATAGGCAAAAACTTGGCTCACTTTTTGTTGTGCCTCTGTTGAAGGACACAAAGGGAAGAGTGCCAGGGAGTCAACTGTTTTGCACCTGTCTTAGGGTTCATAAAATTTTTTTGTTCTCAGTTTAAGACTTATGTATACAAGAACAGAAATCCAAGAGGCTTCAAACATGTTTAAACTGGGGGAGGAGACAAGATGGCTGACTGAAGCCAGCTTTCCACAGAGGCTCCCGTCCAGTAGGAGAGTTAAAGGACAAAAATTCAGCAAGTAACCTGGTGGATTTGAGCTGCACTGAGAAGGTTGAAGAACGCACGTCAACCCCGCTGAGGTGAGCTGCGACCACAAGGATACAAACAAAAGGTACAAAATCCATCACCAAGCGGACGGGAGTCCCCTCCCCCATGAGAACGGCTCAGAGTGCCCCACAAACAATCGGGCAGAGTTCAAAGGTCCTCCTACTACACTCCATGGGAGAGACCCTCTAAAAACTGGACCTACCTCCCATACTAGGGTGCCATGGCATCCTCCTGCCAGGCATAAAACTGTATAAACTGTATATAGTCTCTACCTGGAATTCTGAGCTCCCAGCACTCCCCTTTACTCACACTGAGGTCTGGAGGCCAGTCCCGGTCGGCGGAGAGGGGACCGCACTGAAGTGGCAGTTCCCTGAGGCACAGTGCGACAGCCGTCTTTTGGTGACAATACGGCCAGGCATAAAACTGTGTAGAGCTGTGTGTGTTCTCTGCCCGCAACCCCAGGCTCCCAGTGCTCCCCGCACTCCTCTCTGCTCTCACTCCAAGATCTGGAGGCCTGTCCCCCAGGGGTCCATACTCTTGGGCAATTGCTCAAGGGGTGTAGACAGTGCTGGGCTGCAGCCGGTCAGTGCAGACTCTGGGGTACGGGAGTGGAGAGAGAACAGTTGGCCTGAAGGGAGCTACACTGGAGCAGCAGTTGCCTGAGCCATAAAACAGCAGCCCTCTTTTGCTAGCAATACAGCTTACTACCGAATATTCTGAAGCCACACCCCTTGTCTCCCTGGGCAACCAGAGACTCTGAGTATAGGATTTGCCTGAGGCTACTCCAACTCGCAAACCGGGGAAACTCCCAGGGCGGGGCTGACCCAGAGGTCCGCTTTACTAAACCTAAGATGCACCTGGCCCTCAGGGGATCGTCAGCCTATAGACAATACAAGAGCAAAGACAAGCTGATTTGGAACTCAATTCAGCTTCTCTTCTTCAGGGGAACCGCAGAGTTGTTCTGCTCTGTTCTGTCAGTAATATTAATCAGGGGCGATACTGGACCTGAATGAAAACCCCACAACCTTCATCAAGCGCCCAAGGTTGTCAGGCCTCACCTCCTCCTGCTAGAGAGAGGCAGAGCGCAGTAGCCTGGCAGACTTCCTTGTGATTCAGGCAGGTGCAAACTCCTGGAGTACCGATTCACTACAGGCAACTGGGTCAGCCAACTGCAGGGCTATCAGTGACTGGGTGTGACAGCGGTGCAAGGTGGGGAAGGAGGCATCAACCTTCCCAGACTGATCTATTGGCTGGGTGGCTCCTCCTGACTCCACAAAGCACTGGAGCAAGCCACACCAGAGTAGTCACCAGACGCCTGTGATCCAGTTCCCAGAGACCTCTTAAATTCTCTCACCCCAGACAGGTGCAGACTGAGACAATTGATTTGGACTTTTTGAACTGAACCAATCACCTGAGGACAAATCAGGTGGTGCCCTGGGTGCACGGTGGTAGGAAGGTTTGATTTTTCTTTTCCAATTGTTTGCCAGTGGAGGGTGGGGTGACTTAATTGCTGATATTTCTCTACAGCTGAGACTTCAATCCAGAGTATCTGTTTCACTAGGGTGGAACAGAAACCAGTTGAAAACAAGACAGAACCACTTAGCCCCACCACACCAGACAGGGCCCCAGTTTCTCAGGCCACAACACTGTACGGGCCCTCGACAAAGCCCCAGGGGAAAAAATCAGAGAGAGTAAAACAACCATGGGGCGGAATCGGCGGAAAAACTCTGGTAACATGAATAACCAGAATAGATCAACCCCCCCAAGGAAAGATATGGCAGATGCAATTGAAGATCCCATTCATAAACAACTGGCTGAGATGTCAGAAATCGAATTCAGAATTTGGATTGCAGACAAGATTAACAAAGTGGAATTAGGAATTCAAGGAGAAATTCAAAAGTTGTCTCAAGAATTTAACGAATTTAAAGACAAAACCACCAAAGACTTAGACACATTGAAGCAAGAATTTGCAGCCCTCAAAAATATGAAAAATACAGTAGAATCCCTCAGCAAGAGAATGGAGCAAGCAGAAGAAAGGATTTCTGACATCGAAGATAAAGCCTTTGAACGCTCCCAAACTCTCAAAGAGGAAAGAAATGGAGAACAAAATGGATCATTTGCTCAGAGAGCTCTGGGATAATTCGAAGAAGGCGAATATCCGAATCATAGGAGTTTCAGAAACAGATGAAGTGGCCTCACTGAGCACAGAGGCCCTTCTGCATGAAATTATGCAAGAGAATTTTCCAGACATGCCTAGAGATTCTGAAATTCAGATAGCGGACAGCTTCAGAACCCCAGCATGACTCAACCCCAATAAGACATCCTCCAGGCATATCATAATTAACTTCACTAAAGTTAATATGAAGGAGAAAATCCTCAAAGCTGCCAGGAGAAAGAAAACCATTACCTTCAAAGGGAAGAATATTAGAATGACGGCAGATCTCTCTGCTGAAACTTTTCAAGCCAGAAGAGGGTGGTCACCGACTTTTAATCTCCTAAAGCAAAATAACTTTCAACCCCGGATCTTGTATCCAGCTAAACTGAGTTTCATTTATGATGGAGAAATTAAATACTTTAATGATATTCATATATTGAAGAAATTTGCCATAACAAAACCAGCTCTTCAGGATATTCTCAGACCTATCCTCCATAATGACCAACCCAATCCTATACCACAAAAGTAAACTCACTCAGAAACTTTGGATCAAACTCCAATTTCCACACTGGCAAAAAGATTAAAAATGCCCACTGGACTTTCGAAAAACTCGATACCCCAAACTTCACCAGACTTATCAATATTCTCCATTAATGTGAATGGCTTAAACTGTCCTCTAAAGAGGCACAGGTTAGCCGACTGGATACAAAAACTCAGGCCAGTTCTCTGTTGCATACAAGAGTCACATCTTAACTTAAAAGACAAATACAGACTCAGGGTGAGAGGATGGTCATCCATATTTCAGGCAAATGGTAATCAGAAAAAAGCAGGTGTTGCAATTTTATTTGCAGATACAATAGGCTTTAAACCAACAAAAGTAAAGAAGGACAAGAATGGTCACTTCATATTTGTTAAGGGTAATACTCAATGTGATGAGAGCTCAATGATTAATATCTATGCACCCAACCAGAATGCACCTCAATTTATAACAGAAACTCTAACAGACATGAGCAACTTGATTTCCTCCAGCTCCATAATAGTTGGAGATTTCAACCCTCCTTTGGCAGTGTTGGATCGATCCTCCAACAAGAAGCTGAGCAAAGAAATCTTAGATTTAAACGTAACCATCCAACATTTGGAATTAGCAGACATCTACAGAACATTTCATCCCAACAAAACTGAATACACATACTTCTCATGAGCCCATGGAACTTACTCCAAAATTGATCACATCTTAGGTCACAAATCTAACCTCAGTAAATTTAAAGGAATAGAAATTATTCCATGCATCTTCTTGGACCACCATGGAATAAAACTTGAGCTGAGTAACAACAGGAATCTGCATACTCATACAAAAACATGGAAGTTAAATAACCTTATGCTGAATGATAGCTGGGTCAGAGATGAGATTAAGATAGAAATCACCAACTTTTTGGAACAAAACAACAATGAAGACACAAATTATCAGAACCTCTGGGACACCGCAAAGGCAGTTCTAAGAGGGAAATTTATAGCACTGCAAGCCTTCCTCAAGAGAACGGAAAGAAAGGAAGTTAACAACTTAATGGGACATCTCAAGCAACTGGAAAAGGAAGAACATTCCAACCCCAAACCCAGTAGAAGAAAAGAAATAACCAAAATTAGAGCAGAATCAAATGAAATTGAAAACAAAAGAATAATACAACAGATCAATAAATCAAAAAGCTGGTTTTTTGAAAAGGTCAATAAAATAGATAAATCTTTGGCCAACCTAATCTGGAAAAAAAGAGTAAAATCTCTAATCTCATCAATCAGAAACAACAAAGACAAAATAACAACAGGCTCCTCAGAAATCCAAAAAATCCTTAGTGAATAT
The DNA here is from genome assembly GCF_027406575.1 of Nycticebus coucang. Taxonomy (NCBI): domain Eukaryota; kingdom Metazoa; phylum Chordata; class Mammalia; order Primates; family Lorisidae; genus Nycticebus; species Nycticebus coucang. Next base: position 63,865,847 of record NC_069793.1, on the reverse strand, counting down.
TACAAGAAACTGTATTCTCAGAAATATGAAAATCTGAAGGAAATTGACCGATACTTGCAAGCACGTCACCTTCCAAGACTTAGCCAGAATCAAGTGGAAATGTTGAACGGGCCCATATCAAGTTCGGAAATAGAATCAACCATACAAAACCTCCCTAAAAAGAAAAGCCTGGGACCAGATGGTTTCACATCAGAATTCTACCAAACCTTTAAAGAGGAATTAGAACCTATATACTCAACCTGTTCCAAAAGGTAGAAAAAGAAGAAAGACTACCTAACACGTTCTATGAAGCAAACATTACCCTGATCCCCAAACCAGGAAAAGACCCAACAAGAAAAGAAAATTATAGACCAATATCACTAATGAATATAGATGCAAAAATATTCAACAAGATCCTAACAAACAGAATCCAGGAACACATCAAACAAATTATACATCATGACCAAGTTGGTTTTATCCCAGGGTCTCAAGGCTGGTTCAATATACGTAAATCCATAAATGTAATCCAGCACATAAACAAATTAAAAAACAAAGACCATATCATTCTCTCAATTGATGCAGAAAAAGCTTTTGATAATATCCAGCATCCCTTCATGATCAGAACACTTAAGGAAATCGGTTAGAAGGGACGTTTCTTAAACTGATAGAGACCATCTACAGCAAATCCACAGCCAATATCATATTGAATGGAGTTAAATTGGAATCATTTCCACTCAGATCAGGAACCAGACAAGGCTGCCCCTGTCTCCATTGCTTTTTAACATTGTAATGGAAGTTTTAGCCACCGCAATTAGGGAAGAAAAGGCGATCAAGGGTATCCATATAGGGTCAGAAGAGATCAAACTTTCACTCTTCACAGATGATATGATTGTATATCTGGAAAATACTAGGGACTCTACTACAAAACTCTTAGAAGTGATCAAGGAATACAGCAGCGTCTCAGGTTACACAATCAACCTTCATAAATCGGTAGCCTTTATATATACCAACGATAGTCAAGTTGAAAAAACAGTTAAGGACTCTATCCCATTCACAGTAGTGCCAAAGAAGATGAAATATTTGGGAATTTATCTAACAAAGGACGTGAAAGATCTCTATAAAGAGAACTATGAAACTCTAAGAAAAGAAATAGCTGAAAATATTAACAAATGGAAAAACATACCATGCTCATGGCTGGGAAGAATCAACATTGTTAAAAAGTCCATACTACCCAAAGCAATATATAGTTTCAATGCACTCCCTATTAAAGCTCCACTGTCATACTTTAAAAATCTTGAAAAAACAATACTTCGTTTTATATGGAATCAGAAAAAACCTCGAATAGCCAAAACATTACTCAGAAATAAAAACAAAGCAGGAGGAATCACGCTACCAGACCTCAGACTATACTACAAATCGATAGTGATCAAAACAGCATGGTATTGGCACAAAAACAGAAGTAGATGTCTGGAACAGAATACAGAACCAAGAGATGAACCCAGCTACTTACCCTTATTTAATCTTTGAGAAGCCAATTAAAAACATTCAGTGGGGAAAAGATTCCCTATTTAACAAATGGTGCTGGGTGAACTGGCTGGCAACCTGTAGAAGACTGAAGCTGGACCCACACCTTTCACCATTAACTAAGAGGGACTCTCACTGGATCAAAGATTTAAACTTAAGACATGAAACTATAAAGATACTAGAGGAGAGTGCAGGGAAAACCCTTGAAGAAATCGGTCTGGGCGAGTATTTTATGAGGAGGACCCCCCAGGCAATTGAAGTGGCTTCAAAAATACACTACTGGAACTTGATCAAACTAAAAAGATTCTGCACAGCCATGAACACAGCAAGTAAAGCAAGCAAACAGCCCTCAGAATGGGAGAAGATATTTGCAGGTTATGTCTCCGACAAAGGTTTAATAACCAGAATCCATAGAGAACTGAAATGCATTAGCAAGAATAGAACAAGGGATCCCATCGCAGGCTGGGCAAGGGATTTGAAGAGAAACTTCTCTGAAGAAGACAGGCACGCGGCCTTCAGACATATGAAAAAATGCTCATCATCTTTAATCATCAGAGAAATGCAAATCAAAACTACTTTGAGATACCATCTAACTCCAGTGAGACTAGCCTATATCACAAAATCCCAAGACCAGAGTTGTTAGCGCGGATGTGGAGAAAAGGGAACACTTTTGCACTGCTGGTGGGAATGCAAATTAATACATTCCTTTTGGAAAGAGATATGGAGAACACTTAGAGATCTAAAAATAGATCTGCCATTCAATCCTGTAATCCCTCTACTGGGCATATACCCAGAGGACCAAAAATCACATCATAACAAAGATATTTGTACCAGAATGTTTATTGCAGCCCAATTCATAATTGGTAAGTCATGGAAGAAGCCCAAGTGCCCATCGATCACAAATGGATTCATAAACTGTGGTATATGTACACCATGGAATATTATGCAGGGCCTGAAAGAGAGATGGAGACTTTACCTCTTTCATGTTTACATGGATGGAGCTGGAACATATTCTTCTTAGTAAAGTATCTCAAGAATGGAAGAAAAAGTATCCAATGTACTCAGCCCTACTATGAAACTAATTTGGGGCTTTCACATGAAAGCTATAACCCAGTTACAACCTAGGGGGAAGGGGGAAAGGGAGGGAAGGGAGGGGGGAGGGTGGTAACGGGAAGGGGATTGGTGGTATTACACCAGCAGTGCATCTTACAAGGGTATATGTGAAACTTGGTAAACGGTCTGTGAAGCTAGTGAATGATGCCCCATGAATATATCAATGTACACAGCTATGATTTAATAATAAAAAAAAATGTTTAAACTAATGGGCACAATGCATCAAAAGTTCAAAACTCAAAAGGGTCAGTCTTCCATTATAGAGTTAAAGTTTGTTAAACTGTCTAGTACTGGCCACTTTTTTCAACTGCCTTACAAGGATGAGAGTATCTTTAATTGGCTATTGTGCCTAGCTTTTAAGGTAGCTGGGCATATTCTTAGAAAATGGATTATTTTGACTTACGTTATATTCAAGGACTTGATTTCTTCCCTTCCATTTTCCCCTCAACTTCCTCCCTTTGCATTTGATGGCATAACAATCCCATTCATTCCCTTTTTATCCTGTTCTTTTCTCTCAGGGCTGGTAAAAGTCTCCTCGCTGAGACTCCCATTTTAAGACAGATCACAGGGATCCCTTGGACTTATGCCAGAGGTACCATTCAGCTCACTGGTAAGAGGTATCTGAAATGGACATCAGTCTCAACCCTGGAACACTGGGGTAGCCAATTAGATGTTGGTATGCTGGGCTCTCTAATCCCTTTATTCCAGATTGGCACCCAGGCATCTGTCCCACCCTAACAGCACATTGGTATGTATTCTTGCTAATTGGAAATACTTCAAATCCCAGATGTTTAAAAAGCATTGTTTTTGGAATATAGCTCGACTCCTGTGTAAATTAGAAAAATCAACACTAGCCACTTACAACCTTAAACTGATGCTTTGACTTCCTTAGACAATTTTTGTAATCATCTGGGTAAATGGTCAGAGGTCCCATATGTCCACATATTCTATTTCAGACATGACCTCTGTCACCAAAATGTTAACTCCTTAATGGAAACACCCCCACCTTCTTGCCTAAACTTTTCCCCTGCAGCACCTCACCCCGTAAGCCTGAACCTCTTCCACTGTACATTGGGCCACAATGGGCTGAGTTAAAAGGCATCAAGGTACTTCCTGTAGTTGACACTGCCAGTGGAGAGTTCGGAACAGCACAAGTTCAGCAAGCCCTATGGAGAGTGGGCTGTGAGGTGGCAGAGCCCCCATGGCCTGGGAGATGTTCAGGGAACCACCTCCAGCTGTTTTTCTACTGAGTCAACATGTTTTTCCTCTCTTGAAACATGTTTTTCTTTTTCTTAGATGTTTTGCCAGAAGTCATGTATCTTTACCCAGTTAATCTTCATAAACTATGCAGAAAACTCTGAGACCCTTCCCTTTCTTATCTTAACATAACAATATCATGCAGTAGAAACCATTAACAAAATGAATTGTTCTTGATAAAGTTGTAATATGATTGGAAAACATAAGACCAAAAATGTTTGTCTATGCTACTTCCTCATAAACAACCCTGCTGAGATACTATAAAATAAAGCTGATTTGTATTTTGAGGCTGGCTGCAGCCCCCACTGCTCCAGTCCTCCTGATCCCACCCTATCTCTTCTCTCATTCCCCACCATTCCCACTCAGGTTCATTTTTCTTCCTTGTGCTGGTTCTCGAAAGGTGGTGCCTGGGACAGGGACCTGGGTATGGGAAAGTGAAACCAAGGTGAGTGAATTCCCCACAGAATGAAAAAGTGAGACTGCACAGTTGGTAACTATTTTGGGGGAATAATCATTGTCAGGAGTTATAAATAATGGACAGTCAGGCTCAAAGGAGTGAACTTTTTATTCAAATGTTTAAATCTGTGTAAAAAACCAGGGACTGTTGTATTCATATTGATTGGAACACTTTGTCCCATTTGTTCAGGAAGTTTGTCCTTGGTTTTCTGACGAAGACACTGTTAATACTACTACTTGGGAAAATGTAGGGGAGAAACTGCATTATTATACAGTCCATGGCCTTCCAAAATTCCTATTGATACCTTTAGTTTCTGGGGATAATTAGAAATTGTTTAGATCCCAGTCACAAATAGGGACACCCCGCTCTCTAATCTGTACAGGGTTTATCCTCTTCTGCTCTGGCAGAAGAACTCCTTCACCTTGAATTCCAACAAGAGTTATAAGATGAATGTGAGTATGAAAAGGAGCATTCCTCGTCTACCTCAGATGAAGACACTGACCCTCCTGGGCTGGTAGTTGTGGCTGGACTTCAGATTCCTAATCTGCCTCAACCTGTTTTGTCTCACTCCTCTTCACAACCTCTTTCTGATTTTCCAGGGCCACCATTGCCTTTCACAGCCCCAAGTCAGATTTCTAAATCCCCTTTGCAGAAAACTATTGAGAAAGCCCACACTCAAGGAGAATTTCTGGATGGATTTTCTTGCTTTCTGGCCATTGAAACTACTGATAGGACCATAGAATCAGCATCAACCTCTTTCTTTTAAAACTCTTAAAGAATTCAAACAGGTTTGTGCGCAGTATGTGCTGACTGCCTGTTTACTCTAACATTGGTAGATAATGCATCAAATGAAGCCTTTCCATGGAACTGACTGGAAATCTGTCACAAAGGCATGTCTTTCTGGGGGTGATTACTTGCTTTGGAAATTGGAGCGGTCTGACCAAGATGCTAAGCAAGCAGAGTGTAATCAGTAACAAAACATCTCCTTTATTGCAGAAGTCCTTTTGGGTAAAAGACCTCAAGCCTCTCTATGGCTAATTATCCTCCTGAAGGATGGATGTTAACAGATCAGTTAGCATATAGGTGTGGAGAAAACTGCCTACCACAGGTACTAAGATGGAGGAACTCAGGGCGGTGCCTGTGGCTCAAAGAAGTAAGGCGACAGCCCCATATGCCAGAGGTGGTGGGTTCAAACCCAGCCCTGGCCAAAAACTGCAAAAAGAATAGTTCAGTAATAGCTCCTATTACTACTAACAAGCAATCTCCAGTTACCTCTCACCCAGCCTCTGCTCAGGCCCCTCTGGGCTTATGTCCTTGATATTATCAAGGCAAAAATTGGGCTAATGAAAATCTAAATATGATGCACATGAAAATCCTATTTTGGGAAATGGGTCGAGGGGCCAGCCCCAGCCCCAAACAAAGGCAAAGTCTGTTTATCCCAAATTCTTCCACCACTTCCGGCTCAGACAGCCCCTGTAATGTTTCTCAACTGTTCAGAGCCATCAAAGGCAGTGAAGGACTGGACCTCAGTCCCACCACCGGATATGTATTAACTCCAGAAACTGAAGCTTTTCCAACAGGCATTTATGGCTCCTTACCTAAAAAGTGGGACTTTTAGGATGTAGTTTAACTATGAAAGGGCATTTTGCCAGGAGTAATTGACTCTTATGCAGAAGAAATAAAAGTTATGGCTCATACTACTCAAAATATTGTCACTGTTTCTCCTGATATGAAAACATCCAACTTTTACTTCTTCCTTTTCATCCTACCGGTTCTATTTTGTCATCTCACCCTAGAGGTGCTACAAGTTTTGGATCCTCTGACCATGCTTATTGGGTTTAGAAAATTGGTGGTGACCAGCCAGAAATGCAGTTGGAAAAAAATTTATTCAAGGAAAAAAATTCTAGGTCTTTTAGACTCAGGAGCTGATGTGTCTGTTATCACTCAACACTGACCCTGACCATGGCCCACTCAGGAAGCCATGACTGACTTATGAGGCATTGGCCAAACTCCCTCCTCCCTCCAAAGCTCTGCTTTCCTTATCTGGAAATACAATGAAGGTCCTTCTGGAGTTTTTCAGCCGTATGTCTTACTTAACAGGACTCTGGTTAATGTTTGGGGGAGAGATGTACTATCTAAGTAGGGAGGTGATTTTATTCAGCCCTAATGAGACTGTTATCAAACAAATGCTGAATCAAGGTTTCCTCCCTTTTTTAGGATTGGGAAAACAAGGGATTACTCCTATTGAACCCAATTGTTAGTCACATACTGGTTTAGGGTATTTTTCTTAGGGGGCCATGGTATCACCTATCACCCCTATTCGAACTGCTGATCCTATCACCTAGTTATCTAACAGCCCAGTCTGGGTGGACCAGTAACCCCTAAAGCAGAAGTTGCAAGCTGCAGCAGACTTAGTTACTGAACAATTAACTTTAGGTCATATAGAACCTTCTTATAGTCCATGGGATACTGTTTTTGTCATCAAAAAATCTGGCAAATAGCATCTTTTATAGGATTAGAGTTATTAATAAAACTATGGAAATTAAGGGGCCTCTTCCACCAGGAATTCTGTCCCCAACAGCTATTCTGTGGGACTATTCCTTAGTGGTTATAGATTTAAAAGATTTTTTTTTACTATTCCACTTTACCCTGATGATTGTAAACATTTTTGCCTTCAGTTTACCTTCTATTAACCTCGGGACTCCTTCTGCATAGTATCAGTGGACAGTCCTTCCACAAGGAACTGCTAATAGCACAACTTTATGCCAAAGGTTTGTTGCTGCCGCAATATTGCCAATTTGTGCCAATTTCCCACTGCTTATGTTATCCATTATATAGATAATAGTCTCCCTGCTCACCCTGATTCTTCTACATTAACAATTATCCTTCCTCATTTACAAGACTCATTAACTGATTTTGGGTTATGTATATCCCCAGAAGAAAATAGTGTTTCTTTCTCTTGTTTAGGTCTACTTTTTGAAGATAGACAAGTTCGTTCACAAAAACTTCAAGTTCACACTGATAGACTACTTAAAATGATTTAACAATTACTAGGAGATAGTAATTGGCTTCTCCCTTCATTAAATATTACTCCTGGAGAATTAAAATCTCTTTTTGATATTCTTAAAGGACCTGCTCACCCTTGTTCTTTAACTCCTGTAGCAGTTGAGGGCCTCGCTAAAGTAGAGAGCCTTACAGCGAACACAACTTACCCATGTTAATCCCAATTTTCCAGTCTATTTACTAATTTCCCCCACTTTCATACTCTACTGCTTTATTGTGGCAATCTTTTGGCCCTTTAGAATGGATACATTTGGGAACAGCAAAATGAGTTTTAACTCCCCATTATGGAGATAGTTGCTTCTTTAATTCTTAAAAAAGTTCCTGACAACTTTGGCAACTCCTAGGACAAAACACCATGTTTATCATTCTCCCTTCTATTGACCAACAACAGTGGCTCTGGGAAGTGTCGTCTTGGTGGAAAACTGCTTTTGCTAGTTTCACTGGCCAAGTGGACTGTCATTACCCAAGAGATAGTTGTTCAGTTTGCTTCAGTCACTTTTTTTCCTTTTACTGTTTTTTTCCCCCCCAACCAATCCCTCATGTTCCTACTGTTTTCATGGATGGTTTTACTTCAGGTATTGAAGTCTGGTTATTGACAATGAAGATTCCACTGAAAAAACTTATTCCTCATCTCAATGAGTGGAACTACATGTTCTTGTGGCTTTTACTCATTTCTCTCAGGCGTCTTTCAATCTTTACATTGACAGTAAATATTTAGTAGGCGTTTTGGCCACTATTGAAACAGCTGTCATTGGACATACCACTGATGAATCTTTAAATAACCAACTTCTTCATTTACAGAGATTTATCTGTGCATACCCAGGACAATGTTTTGTTGGACACCTTTGAGCTCATTCTTCTCTTCTAGGTCCATTGGCTCAGGGCAATGCTTCAGCTGATAAGCATGCTCATCTTTTGCAATAACTTAATCCCCCACTGAATTATCTCATGCTGTTCATCAAAATGCCACTGCCCTCTGTGGCCAGCACAATGCCTTTCACCAGTTTCTGGGTGAGCCCCTAGTTACACCAGTTGGGGATTTTCTTGGATATGAAGGTGGGAACCATCTCCTTTTATAACATCAGCAATGGGTCCTGTGTGCAGGCAGAATGGGGACCCAAATCCTAATTTTTGGCAAGGGAAAATATCCCCAGAAAAGGGAAAAACAGAAATAAGCTGAGAAGGCAGAATAAAAACAGTTTAGTTAATTTACCTTTAATGTAGCAGCTAGATTACTTATCTGAACAGTTCATGCTTACACTAGAAGCCTGGACTATAAGGGATTCAGCTTGCAAACACCCCTGCTGGATCTGTAAACACTCTGGAGAAGGGCATGGCCATAGAAGGAAGCTACGTGCAAGGCCTGGGGAGGAACATCAACCAGGCTGTCCCCTGCCAAGTCAAGAGTCAAAGCAAATGCCCATTGTGAGGATTTGTATTATGGCCAGGGCAGACATCAAGGGAACAGCTTGAGCCCTGAAATATGGGCAGGAGGGCTTGTATCCTTATCAACAGAGGAAGACAGTTTTGGGATGGAGATCAGAGGAAAATTCTTCTGTTCCACCGATTTAGAGGAGACTGACACCAGGGTATTTACTCCAAAGGACTAAAGGAGATTAACCTCCCCTAAGGAATCTGTGTGACCACAGACAGAAGGCTGTCCCCACACAGGGCTCAGGTTTTGGATTTCTCAAGGCTGCTCAGACCCTTAAAGTGAATGATTATAGATAGAATAAGAACACGCTTACTCAGAACCTGCTGACATTTTTGTTTCCTTCCTCAGCTTACCCTCTGGGCCAAATGAGATAATATTCTTCAATAAACGCTGAGTGGAACAAACACAAGCTAGCAGTGGTCCCTCTGTTTCTCACCTTTGAAACTATTCTGTGTGTTCTGTCTTTTACTTTTACTGCTTTTAACTTTTTCTTCAGTCCATCACTGCCAAATCCACAGAGCTTAAAGGATGCTGCCCCCGAGGCAGGACTCTGGCACCATGTCTTTACATTCACTGACATTTCTGCTGTGGAGCCGCTACATGCATTTATCTCTTCTGCATATGTAGAGAAGGATGATCAAGGCTTCTTCAGTATCCTGCGAGGAATCCAGGAATCGCCTGTCCTCCAGTTCATTTTGGGCAAGGGCATAATCTGTGAGGCCAGGGTCATCTATAGGAATCCCCTGTTGCTCATGATCAGAGACAAGGACTCTTCTGCTTAGTATGAAGGTACAGGAAAGCATTGGCCCACTTATGGTATTGATTAGAGAAAATCATGCCTCAGTTATGTGTTATGTTCTTTTCATTAGGACTTTGATTTTTTCCAATATTAAACTTTAAGATAAAGTCACATGAAAGCTATAACCCAGTTATAATCTAAGCATATGGGGAAGGGAGAGAGGGAGGGGAGGAAGGGAAGAGGTGGGCAGAGGGAGGGGGATTGGTGGGATTACACCTGCGGTGCATCTTACAAGGGTATATGTGAAACTTAGTAAATGTAGAACGTAAATGTCTTAACACAATAACTAAGAAAATGCCAGGAAGGCTATGTTAACCAGTGTGATGAAAATGTGTCAAACGGTCTATAAAACCAGCATATGGTACCCCATGATCACATTAATGTACACAGATATGATTTAATAAAAAATAAATAAATAAAAAGAAAAAAAAAGATAAAGTCATTAGTGGGGCTGTGGCCAATGTTACTCTAGCCTTGGAAGAAAATCTTTTAACTTTAGTGTCTTAAAGATGCCCTGACCAAATACATCACGCTAGACCTCAGGAGTTAGGAACTTGTCTCAAATGACCCTTACCTCTTAATCAGCTTCAAACATTAGAAAAACTCCAAAAACTTGTCTCAAGACCATGAAGGAGATCTTTGAAGGAGCCTTTGGACATTGCAAATAGTATATTGCAATAAAGATCAAGAACATAAGACTAGGGCTCAGAAGAGAAAGGAGAAAAGAGGCAAACCCAGTAATTAGCTATACTTGGGGGCCAGTCCAGTGCACTATGGATGTCCACTTCAGACAATCCTAAATGCCACATCTGCTGCAAGCCAGGGAGTTTTGCATTGCCTGAACCATGATCACTCCCCCAAAAACTCCATGTTACAAATGCAATGGAATGGGCCATTGGGCATCACTTTACCCCACAGACCAGAGAGCTGGTGGGACAGAGGAAGTGGTGTTCCACCTTGGAGTCTCGATTGCCCTTTCATGAGGCAGCCTGGTTCGGTCTGCTTTGGTTGCAGAAATTATCAGTGGACTTGAATCCTGGGTGCATGTGGATATGGCAGGTAAGCTTTATAAATTCCTTTTAGATACCACAGTGGATTACTGTCCTCAAATCCTTCCCAGGTCCACCTACCTCCAAAACTCACACTAGTTTTGGGGTTACAGGGCAGCCACTTCCATTACTGTCTCAATATTCTTTTTACTTATGCATTTCTGGTAGTGCCAGAATACCCTGTTCCATTACTTGGGACAGACATTCTTTGTTGTGTGACTGCTAAGATACTTTTGGTAACCCCTGGCTCACTGGGGTTATAACCATGAATTACATAATTCTTTATAATCATGAATTACATAATCAGTATCTTGTGACAAAAGTGAGTCCCAAATCTGTCTGGTGGTTTGCAATCAGAGACTTCCTGGCTGGGGATTGAAAATCTAATCAGTAATTGTCAAATTATAATACCCCAGCAAATTACCACTTTGAAAACAATATCCAATAAAAATAGAAGCTAGAGGGGGATTAAAGTCTCCAGCTGGAAATTTAGAACACAGCCTCCTAGTGCCAACCAGTCATCCTATAATACTCCTATCCTGGCATTTGAGAACAAGGATGGCTCCAATTGCCTTGTCCAAGACCTTCATATTAATGTGGCAGTAGTCCCATTTAACTCTGCTTTAAACCTATTGGGACAGATACCTCCGAAGACATCATGGTATATGGTATTAGATCTTAAAGATGCCTTTTTCTGTATACCCATGGACCCAGAGAACCAATACTTGCTTGCATTTAAGTGTACTCATCCAAGAGGGTGGGCACAATGACTGACCTGAACAGTTATGCCACATGTTTTTGGTTAGGCCATAGCCCAAGATGTAACCCAGTTGTAGTTATAGGGCTTGGGAACCTTGTTACAATGCGTAGATCTGTGCGTGTATTCTAAAACAAATGTTCAGGGAGCTACTATAGTAACTTTGAATTTCCTTGCAGAGCAGGGATACAAGGTATCCAAAGTTCAAATGATATGTCAATCGGTTACTTATTTGGGATTTATTCTCACTCCAGGGCAAAGAAATTTATCTTCAGACAGGATACAAGTCATTCTTAACTTACCTACCTCCATCACTCAAAAGAAATTACGGGCCTTTCTGGATTGGCAGGATATTGCTTAATATTCATACCTAACTTTGGCCTTTGCAGTTCAACATCTGTATGATCCTTTACAGGGTACAGATGACTCCATTACCTTAGAACTCTAAACAGGATAAAGCACTGAACCAGCTTAAAACCCTTTTAATGGCTGCTTTGGCACGGGGTCTCCCAACCCCCACCAAGTTGTGTTTCTGAACAAGTTGAGTTGCTTCAGGGGTGTTTACCTAACAATCAGGTCCAGCCTACCTATTGCATTACCTTCAAAAGAAACTTAGTGGCAGAAGGGTGGCCCTTTTTTTGTGCCATTGTAGCAACTACTTTACTTCTAAAGGAATTACTAAAGCTCACTATGGGAGCTCCTAGACATTTACACACCATGCATATTTCCAGCCTGGTACGTTTCCTCAATGACTATTGGATGGCTGACTTCTGGGTTATTCAGAAGGGCAGCTTGGAAACTCACATGTTTCTATACAACTGTATCCCATTCATAATCCCAGCTATGCTCCTCTTCATGACCAGACCTTTTATTTTTATTTATTTATTTATTTATTTAATTAAATCATAGCTGTGTACATTAATGTGATCATGGGGCACCATACACTAGTTTCATAGACTGTTTGACACATTTTCATCACACTGGTTAACATAGCCTTCCTGGCATTTTCTTAGTTATTGTGCTAAGACATTTACATTCCACATTTACTAAGTTTCACATATACCCTTGTAAGATGCACCGCAGGTGTAATCCCACCAATCCCCCTCCCTCTGCCCACCTCTCCCCTCCCTTTCCCCCTTCCCCCTAGTCTTAGGTTCTAACTGGGTTATAGCTTTCATGTGAAAGCCATAAATTAGTTTCATAGTAGGGCTGAGTACATTGGATACTTTTTCTTCCATTCTTGAGATACTTTAAGAATATGTTCCAGCTCCATCCACGTAAACATGAAAGAGGTAAAGTCTCCATCTTTCTTTAAGGCTGCATAATATTCCACGGTGTACCTATACCACAATTTATTAATCCATTCATGGATCGATGGGCACTTGGGTTTTTTCCATGATTTAGCAATTATGAATAGGGCTGCAATAAACATTCTGGCACAAATATCTTTGTAATGATGTGATTTTTGGTCTTCTGGGTATATGCCCAGTAGAGGAATTATAGGATTGAATGGCACATCTATTTTTAGATCTCTAAGTGTTCTCCATATAGCTTTCCAAAAGGAATGTATTAATTTGCATTCCCACCAGCAGTGTAGAAGTGTTCCCTTTTCTCCACATCCACACCAACATCTCTGGTCTTGGGATTTAGTGATATGGGCTAATCTTACTGGAGTTAGATGATATCTCAAAGTAGTTTTGATTTGCATTTCTCTGATGATTAAAGATTATGAGCATTTTTTCATATGTCTGTAGGCCGTGTGCCTGTCTTCTTCAGAGAAGTTTCTCTTCAAATCCCTTGCCCAGCCTGCGATGGGATCACTTGTTCTTTTCTTGCTTATACGTTTGAGTTCTCTGTGGATTCTGGTTATTAAACCTTTGTCGGAGACATAACCTGCAAATATCTTCTCCCATTCTGAGGGCTGTCTGCTTGCTTTACTTACTGTGTTCTTGGCTGTGCAGAAGCTTTTTAGTTTGACCAAGTCCCAGTAGTGTATTTTTGAAGCTGCTTCAATTGCCCCGAGTATCATAAAATACTCGCCCAGACCGATTTCTTCAAGGGTTTTCCCTGCACTCTCTTCTAGTATTTTTATAGTTTCATGTCTTAAGTTTAAATCTTTAATCCAGTGAGAGTCTATCTTAGTTAACGGTGAAAGGTGTAGGTCCAGTTTCAGTCTTCTGCAGGTTGCCAGTTCACCCAGCACTATTTGTTCAATAGGGAATCTTTTCCCCACTGAATGTTTTTAATTGGCTTGTCAAAGATTAAATAACGACCAGACCTTTCAGATGGTCCACTAGAAAACTCTGATTTGGTTTATGGATGTAGCAATTTTGTCCAAGATGGAACCAGAAGAGTTGGATATGCTATTGTGCCCTTTCCACAAAATGAGGCTAAGTCACTGTCTCCTGGCACTTCAGCTCATTTGGCAGAACTTAGCCTCAACTACAGCCTTACAACTAGTGCAGGGAAGGATGGCCAGGATTTATACTGATTCAGTATTCCTTTTTGGTCTTACATGCTTATGCAGATATTTGGAAAGAATGATGTTCTCTTGTCAAAGTAGCCCTATCAAATACAACCCTCAAATCCTGTAGCTAATTGAGGTTGTTTTTGACCAAAGAAAATAGTGATCTATTGGAAGGGACAAAGACAATTAGAGCCTGTTCCTACAGGCAATTTCTTAGGTAATCAGGCAGCTAAGAATGCTGTGTGGAGACATGTGGATCAGACTAACGTTCCATCTCTTTCCCTTCATTACGACTGCCCATTCCTATATACACAAATGTAGAAATAGTGGTAAAGACTATAATTACAGCCTACAGGGTGGTATTCAAAGAATGATCTTTTACTTCAAGATTTGCGGTGGAAGGTTTCTAAGGCTTACACAACTCCATAAGTGATAAAAAAAAAAAGTGCCTGGGATGTCAGTTCCGTAAGACTAGATCAAATAGCTAAATCTTATACCCTGTGTATGACTAATACTTTCTAGGGTGGGGTGAGGGGAGTTAAGCCTCCTGTGGTTCAGCCCATTTAGGCACAGAACCTATGCATATAGGGGAGGACTGGCAACTTGATTTTACTCAAATGCCTCCGTATAGGTGCTATTACAAAAGTATTTATAAACTCATTTATGGGTGGATAGAAGCCTTTTCAACCAGAACAGAGAAAACCTCAGAAGTCAAGTCATTGCTAAATGAGAATATCCTTACTCTGGCTTATCTAAATCCCTTCACTAATAATAGACCATCATTCCCTTCTACCCTTACATGTCCAAGGCTTTGGGCATTACTTGCCACCTCCATTGCTCTTAGAGACCTCTAGGAAAAGTGGAGTGGCAAATAAATATTTAAAATAAACTTAGAAATTGACTCAGGGGGCGGCACCTGTGGCTCAAAGTGGTAGGGCGCCGGTCCCATATGCTGGAGGTGGCAGGTTCAAACCCAGCCCCAGCCAAAACCCACACACACACACACACACACACAAAATTGACTCAGGAAACTTCCCTCTCCTGACTCTGAGTTTTACCTGTTGCATTGTTTGAAGAGCAGGACTACACTCAAATAGATTTCAGGTTCAGCCCCTTTGAAATTTTGTATGGGAGATTCTCTAATAGATCCTGAATCCCTAGTTCTCTATCAATGTTTTCTGTAAATTCCAACAAGCCATTTCTGAATTTTGAGTTTCTAGACCAACTCCAATAGCAACTCAACCTCTTTCCTGCAGGCACCCAGGTTCTTATATGAACCCATAAGGTTAATCCACAACTTCAGTTACAGCCTGCTAGGCCTAGGCTAAAGTAGAAAAATACCAGTTAACTGACAAATTCCTGGGCTGCAAGCCCTCAACAAAATGGAGTAAGTCTCGTTCACTCCCAAGATAGATGGGAAAGTACTCACTAACTTCTTGCTTGACTAACTCCCCTGAGAAATGGACTGGGAAGTACCAACTGTCCCCAGACTGACCTTTAAAAAATACCAAATGGGGAAAGTACTGAAACAAAGATGTATAACCTACGGCTAACCACAAAATTCTGCTTCTGTACAATGCTTGCTTGCTACCCTACCTGAATGCACCTGGACAGCCTGCATGCCAACCAGGATGCAGACCAAGCCTTAAAAACCCAAGCCCGTAATCATTTGCTGCTGCTCTCATAAACCCCATGTTGGGACACTGAGGCAGTCGCCAGCCAGCTCTTCAATAAAAGGACTCTGCTGTAAATTTGACTTGTTTGGCAGCGTAGTCTTTGTGGAACTCCGGGGCACAAGCAAATCTGAGAGGCACCCTTTCTGGTACTAATGTCTTCTCCCACAGCCATTAGTTGAGATGCCTAGCATCCCCAGCTGGATCCACCACTGAGTGAAACCGTGGACCTCACCATTCACTGCTGAGAACCGTGATAAAGATCCCACCTATTCCTACGAACCTTTGGAAGAGCTCAAACTTCTATTGAAACACAACCAGATAGATTATGATACTCTTAAGCATTTTAGCTTTAACTTTTGGCTTATATCAACCCCCTTCAGCTCCCACTATTGAATGAGTGGCCATTTTAACCAACCATACCTTTGCCGTGAAAGGACCAAGCTAACTTCATTTTGTTAAAACTAACTCCATTTTGTCTCACAACCTTCACTGGCCCCACTTTGCCCCACAGCCTTCAATTTACAGCTGTATACCAAAGGTGATAGGAACCTGCTTGCATACCAAAGGTGATAGGCAACCTGCTTCCTCCCCAACCCCAGGCTCCAGTGTGTTTGCCCCGAGTGATAATGGCACCCACCCTTGGCCCCAGTAGTAGTAAATCTTTCCCCTAAGCCCTTATTCCCCCACCCCTTTTTCTTTTCTGTATCCTTAAAACTGCTCTTCCCTCTGCCGTAGGGGCTTCTCTGCCCTCCTGCTGTGCCAGGAACGAAAAGCCCAGATTTGAGTGTGTGAATAAACAGCTCTATTGTTTTTGCATCAGACTCCGCTCCTTAGTGGTCTTTGTGGGGGATTTCAAGATCTGGGCATTGGCCAGGAAGTCTCCCAAGACCCCTGAGGACATCTGACCTGAAGAGCCTCGGTGTGGTATCTGTATGTTTTGTCTGCCTTGTCTGTTGTGGTTGTTTTTAGAAGTCTGGAATCTGTAAAAATGGTCAGTGTAAAGTCAAGGTGGATGTGCTGGAAACTGACAGCTAGGGGTGCTGAGAAGACGTTCAGGCCTCCCTCCCCCCCACCCCCCAGATGTGGAACCCTCGAGGTGTGGTGTGGCTTGTAGTTTTTCTGGGTGGATGAAGCAGCATGGTCAGAGACCATCGTCCTATTGTTTCTGTTGGCCATGGATTTATATGTCTTCAGTGTGTATGTCTCTTGTATTACGTTGGAATTTTAGTGTGGCTGAACTCAGAGCTCAAAATTCGGGACTTGTGGTGGAAAAAAAGAGAGCTCAACTGATTACTTTTTGCAGGACATTCAATGTTGGCCAGCCTCCAGAGGCAACTTTTCATCTCCCCCTCCCTGAATGAAAGCACTTCCTGGTCCTCACAGTGCGCAAGAGTTTCCTAAGTCCCCTAACCCCACAAACCTTCTGCGTCACTTTACTCCGTTTTGCAGAATAGTGCAGACCCAGATTTACTTTTCCCTCCTTTGTATCACCCCTCACTGAATGTCTCCCCCTGCCACCCCTCCCATGGCGTGACTGCTCTCCCCACCCCCTTTGCGTTAACCCTCCATCCTGGCGATGATGGGGCAGGGACGCAGTGAGGGCGGGGGCAGATCGTGCCTTTGGGCCTGGAGGACTTTTTTTCTCTCCAGGGACCACTCGAAAAAGAAAGAAAAAAAAAAGCCAAGTGAGCGCACATGGTCATAGCCATGTTGGCTACCCACCCCACCCATCTTGTTTTTTTTTTTTTTTTTTATTAAATCATAGCTGTGTACATTAGTATGATCATGGGGCACCATACACTTGGTTCATAGATCGTTTGACACATTTCATCACACTAGTTAACATAGCTTTTGTGGCATTTTCTTAGTTATTTTGCTAAGACCTTTACATTCCACATTTACTAGGATTCACATATACCCTTGTAAGATGCACTGCAGGTGTAATCCCATTAATCCCCCTCCCTCCACCTCCCTCCCCCTCTCACCTTCCTCCCCTCTCTTTCCCCCTTCTAAGAAGACAGGCGCAGGGCCTTCAGACATATGAAAAAATGCTCATCATCTTTAATCAGAGAAATGCAAATCAAAACTACTTTGAAATATCATCTAACTCCAGTGAGACTAGCCTACATCACAAAATCCCAAGACCAGAGATGTTGGTGTGGATGTGGAGAAAAGGGAACACTTTTGCACTGCTGGTGGGAATGAAAATTAATACATTCCTTTTGGAAAGAGTTATGGAGAACACTTACAGATCTAAAAATAGATCTGCCATTCACCCCACCCATCTTGAAACATGGACTAAGAAGTCTAACACGTGTGTGAGTCAGGTACTCGCATGAAAGCTGAGGCGGGGAACTTGCCCCCACCCGGCTGGTGACTGGCCACCGCTGGGCAGCTCCAGGATGGCTGAGAAGGCCTGGCAACAGCGTTGCTGCCGGAATCTCCATGCCTGGGTAAAGCTGCCGGAATCTCCATGCCTGGTAAAGCCTTTATTATTAGCCCTTTGCCATTAGCAATTTGTATAAATAGAAAAATATTTCTACAAACTGAATCTTTGTCAAAGGATAAGATTCTTGCCTTTTAAACCTTCTAATTATCAGTTTGGCTGAATGAATGGGTGACTTAATGGTAAACTGGGATCCTGTTTTATAGAAAGTGAGTTTTTGAAAGTAAAGAGAAACTAGACAGAAAAGAGAATGGTTGTGTAAAGAAGTGAAAGGCAGGGCAAAAGTTAAAGAAAGTTTAGAAAGTTTGTAGATTGTCTGTGAAGGTTAAATTGCTCATAAAAGGGAATTTGTGAAGATGTTTTACATATGACCCAGTTGACTATGTATTTCCTTTAAAATCTTTTGGCTTATAATTTTATTTGAACAAATGTTTTAAGCCTTTGATATTTGATAAGCCTTCCAAAATCAAAACTCTAAATCTGGGGCTTGGTGCCTGTAGAGCAGTGGTTGCAATGCCAGCCACATGCACTGAGACTGGCAGATTCAACCTTGGCCCCGGGAAACAACAACTTTAAATTTGGTCTTCTTGAAATATTAAGACCACTGAAAACCATGAGAAAACAAATTTAACTTGTTTAATTTGTTAAAAGTATATAAGAAACATTGTCAAATATAAAATGGTAATTAATTTTGTGTGAATTATGGTTATATGTATATTCCAATATTATAAAGCATTGGTCTATCCTACCACATAAGACATTGATCTGTCCTAACATACATTATCGGTAATAATTTTAATTCATCTAAAAAAGTGTTTTTTATAACTGACCAAGTCCAAAGTTTACCCTAAAAAGAAATATTAAGAGAGGCTGATGAATTCTCTCAAATTCAAACTACTGATGTTTTTAAAAATTGAATACCTTCGGACTAAAATCAGATTTTTAGAACTTTCATTAAAAAGATAACATGTCTATAAGTATTACTAACTTAACTTCATAAAAAATAGAAATCAGTTACATGGAACTGGACTAGTTTGTAATGGCTTTTTGTTTGGAATATTGTTGATTCTGTCTGTGCTCTGTTTTCCAGAAGTCAAGAAAATAATTTTCTGTTTTTCGAGGTATTTGTAACTTTTCAAGCAATGTATGTACTTATGAGCAGAGTTTGAAACATGTATTTTTCTCTCTCCTTGATTTTTCTAGAATTTGAAAGCCATTTGTAAGTATTCTTAATTTCTGACAATACAGTAATTTGCATAAGTTCAATAAGAATCTGTTTTGTTTCTATAGAACATGATGAAGGCAATGGTTATTTTACCAAGGCTTTGGCTGGAATAACATTTCCAGAGGTGTCCAGACTGCGTTAAGGAATTAAGGTTGACTTTATAAGGCCAATAAAAAAGCCCTTTGGAAAACTGGCCAGATACCCATCAGTAACATTTCCTTATCAGTAGTAAATAATGAAGGTCGCTTGCTGACAGGTTCGGGAATCAAAATGTGCTTGGGGACCTCAAGAGAAGAAAAATTTACCCAATGCATATAAGTATCTAATGGCACAGATGAAACCTGGGCTCTGAAAGGCTTTCAAAGGGTCTAGCCTGAGATTCCTTATAAAAGGTTCCAGCAAAGCCAATTTTAAAGGAAAGAAGAGCCTAGATGGCCAATAATTATTCTTACTGCACTTTATGCAAATAATCAGACCCTGTATATTGAAAGTACAGTTTATTTTGGCAAATAAGTTAATTCTACTATAATTTGCCTTTAGTAAAGGGAGAAAAAGGAGAGAGAAAAATAGTTTAAAAGGAGAAAAAAGAGGCTGTGGCCTACCTGTATTAAATCCCAGCCTTGTCTGTACTGTCAACTCATAAAATAAGATATAACTATTTTACTAAATTGATCTATTAAATGGGACTAAGAGACTGGCCAAAGAATGTAGAATTATATATAATAATTATATTTACTTTGAAACCTTAAGACTCAACAAAAGTTATCTGTTGGCTACACTGGAAGACTTGTGCAGTATTAAATGTTATCTAAAATTTCTTAGTAAATGATATAACTGTAAACCCTGCATTCTATTTTGCTGAAGCCAAGTCTCCCACTTGTCTGAACTTAGAAGAGGCCATTTTCAGTGTAAGGCTGGCTCTAAGAAGCCAGAAGCTGTTTGCTTTCCAGTGAGAGAGACCAGACATAGAAACAGTACACATGGACCAGGTTGCCACAGGGGTTCAAAACACCCATGATTTTTAAAGAAGCACTGACTCGTGACCTCCAGAAATTCCTGACTGAGGAATCAGAATGTGTGCTGTTCCAATATGTCAATGACTTCCTTTCAGGACACCCTACCCAGGAGGGCTGTGCCCGAGGCATGGACTGTCTTTTATGACATCTAGAGGTATGTGGCATAAAACGTCTAAGCGGAAGGCCCAGGTCTGCCAGCAGCAAGTACGTCATCTAAGATTTACTGTCCAGAAAGGGGAAAGAATCTAGGCATGGAACAGAGGCAAGTCATTAATCGCCTCCCCACCTCGTAGAGCTGAAAGCAGGTTCAGGAATTCTTAGGCCCGGTCGGCTTCTGTCACCTTTAGATCCCCAACTTTGCCCTCTTAGCTAAGCCCTTGTATGAGGCAACTAGAAGAGAGGAGGGACAGCCCTTGGAGTGAGAAAGAAAACAAGAACATGTCTTCTCCCAGCTAAAGATGAGGCTGATAGCTGCACCTGCATTGGGATTGCCAGACTTGACCAAGCCCTTTACTCTGTATGTCTCAGAGAGAGATAAAATGGCTGGGGGTGTGTTAACCCAGCTGGTGGGTCCTGGCAAAGGTCTGCACCCTGTTTATGGGCCTTAGCCGCTACTGCTCTCCTTATGCAAGAAGGTAATAAGCTGACTCTGGGCAGGATCTCAGAGTAAAAGTACTGCACTCTGTGATCAACTTAATGGACATTAAGGGACATTTTTGACTCTCTAATGCAACACTCTGAACCAAGCCATGCTCCTTCCAGTCAGTGGAAGAGAGACTAAGCATAACTGTACAGACGTTATAGATAATGTGTACTCTAACAGACCTGACTTGCGTGACCAGCCCTGGACAGATGCAGACTAGAACTTATATGTAAATGGAAGCAGTTGCGTGACAGCACAAGGTGAGTGATGGGCTGGGTATGCAGTGGTCACCTTAACAGAGACTGTGGAGGCTAAGCCTCTCCCTCAAGGGACATTGACTCAGAAGGCTAAGCTATTGCCTTGACTGGAACCTTAGAACTAAGTCAAGGGAAAAATTTCAATGTTTTTCTGACTCTCCGAGTACACAGGACATTGTACAAGGAGAAAGAACTATTAAATTCTAGGAAAAAATGAAGACATTAAGTATCAGGAGGAGATAACTTCAGTTGTTAGAGGCAGTATAGAAACCCCAAGAAGTGGCAGTTATGCACTGTTGTGGACATCAAAGAAATGCTTCCACCATCGCTAAAGAGAACACTAGGGTTAGTACTGAGGCAAAAAGGTCTGCATCCCAGCCTTACCAGGTGTCATGAGTAACTCCCCTCATTCCATGGGTTCCGGAGCTCACCCCTCTCTACTCCCAGGAGGAAAAGGAATAGTTAGCAGTGGATAGGAGCCAGGAAACAGAGAGAGGATAAATAAAGATGCCAGACAGTTGAGTAGTAGTCTCCCAAATTCTAAGAGCCACCGTAGTGACAGGAGTATTCGATGAAGTTGCTGGGCCAATACTTTTACATCTCCCACCTGCCAGCCCTAGCCAAAACTGTCAGTCTACAGTGTGTCACTGGCAGCCAGTTCAACATGTGCCAAAGAGCAGCGGTACCCCCAAAGAATCCAGTCGTATAGAGCAATGCTCTTTAAGGACTTCCAGTCTTTTGTGTCTGTACCTCTTGTCTCTCTGGAAGATCAAGAGGACCAAGTCTAAGTCTAGAATCAGAACCTTGTCCCCCTGAAACCAAGGTAAAAAGAACTTTACACCATCATCCTGACATCCAACATGCCCTGCTCCAGCCACATACTGGAAGCTGGCTGGTCAATGCACGTCTGAAGCCTGAGGAAACTCAAATGGGAACAGTCTCAGAGTTGGTATAAATCTGTGTTCAGTAAATTCCCCTGGCTCCCAACCATAATTTCGACTATAGCACGCCCACTTGTAATCCTGTTACTACTGTTAACTTTCGATCCCTGCATAATTAACAAGTTACTAGCCCTCATCTGATCCAGGATCAATGTGGTTCAAATAATGCTTTTATGGGCACAGTATACTCCCCTAAGCCCTAGATTCACTGGCAATAGCATAGAGGTAGGGCCCATAGAACCTGCTGAAGACCCATGATTGGATCTTCTATGCATTAGAAAAGGGGGGAATGAAAGGACCAAGCTAACTTCATTTTGTTAAAACTAACTCCATTTTGTCTCACAGCCTTCACTGACCCCACTTTGCCCCACAGCCTTCAATTTACAGCTGCATACCAAAGGTGATAGGCAACCTGCTTCCTCCCCAACCCTGGGCTCCAGTGTGTTTGCCTTGAGTGATAATGGCACCCACCCTCGGCCCCAGTAGTAGTAAATCTTTCCCCTAAGCCCCTATTCCCCCCCCTTTTCTTTTCTGTATCCTTAAAACTGCTCTTCCCTCTGTGGTAGGGGCTTCTCTGCCCTTCTGCTGCGCCAGGAATGAGAAGCCCAGATTCGAGTCTGTGAATAAACTGCTCTATTGTTTTTGCATCGGACTTGGCTCCTTAGTGGTCTTTGTGGGGGAATTCAAGATCTGGGCACAACATCTGGAAATATCCTAAAGGTGATCAAACAAGTGAAGAGCTCCCTGTTATTACTTTACCCTTTAGCATAGATGATCTTACACAGATCAGACCTCATCACAGGTATAAACTCACTGTGGCACACAAACCAGTTATAACCTCACAGAACATATCTGGGCAAAAGCAATTATAGGCTGGACACAAACAGCCTCACGTATAGAGATTGAACTGGTCCCTTCTGCCCTATAGGATATGCTAGTTTCTACACAATATTTAATACCACTTTGTTGTTTAAACTACTTAGGGGACTGATCATAGTCATAGCCTGAAGAATCAAAACCATTACTTTGCAGCCATGCTACAGATAATCCTATATGACAATGCGCCAATATAGGGCTTTCTATTTTCAGAGGCCTCTTTTGGTTTGTGATGATCCATTTTTTAGGAAGGTCAGTTATTAATGTCTCACTATGCAAGAATCTTTGTAGGCTGTTGTTAATGCTATTAGGCCCAGCAATGGTCTCTAAGTAGCCTTGCAGATATGGTATTCCAAAACAGAATCATATTTAACAGCCAAAATAGGAGGCACTTGAGCACTCCTCAATGAATCTGGTTTTCTTCTACCTTCTACCAATGGCAGAAAATTTGGATATCCTTAGGAATATTAAGACAATTCAGGATCTTTAAAGCTGTGACTCATTGTGGTTAACCTCCTATAGAAATTTGAATACAAGATGAAATATAAATGCAGAACAGGTCCCTTCAAGTCTGCAGGCACTACTCACAATGAACAGTGCCTTAAGGGTGGGAAACAGCTACACATGCTGGGGAACACCCCAGGCTAGCAGATTGACAGCCCAGCTTCCTCATTTTTCTCTTGTTTTTATGTCAAGTCTGGTTATAATAGTCATCACACCTTTTTAAAATAAAGTTTTCATTCTAAGTTGCTTTTCCCTCATCCTCCCCACTCTTGGGCTCAGAACAAGTTGAAAAAGCAGGTATGAGAGAACCAACTGCTGCTCCTTTGCAGAGACAATACTTCTGGATAGCTTTGGATTCCTAGAGAAGCAGACTAAGAAATGTTTAACTTAGGCACTTCGGCCACTCACCTGAGTTTTATCAGTTGTGGCATACCAATCTGAGTTTTCAGGACTTCCTATGTGGAGGTCCCATTTTGTTTCCTAAGGCTGCCTTAGCCTATGTCCTCTCCAAACCCACCATCTTGGTAAATGCCTATTTGATATTACCTGAAGGAAGTTCTCAGCCCGAGACTAAGGCTTCAGAGTTTCAGTGTAAGAAAAATAATTCCTGATGGGGAGAGAACAAGATGGCGGCCGAGTAACAGCTTCCTTGCATCTGGGCACGGTGAGTCTGGGGAGATAGGACTCCAGGCATCTTGGCTGGTGGGATCTGCCTATCATCACCCCTGTGAGGATATAGGGAGTCAGCGAGAGACTTCTGGACCCCAAGAGGAGGACTAAAACAGTGGAAAAACTCATGAGAACTTAAAGAACAAGAGGAAGTGAAAGGAACATTAGGGCAAGGAAACAGATAAAAGAAATCACTCATGAGGAAGAATCAGCAGAAAACTCCAGGCAACATGTAGAATCAGTCCAGAACAACCCTGCCAAGGGACCATGAGGTAGCTACTGCAGAGGATTCCACCTGTAAAGAAATGTTAGGAATGACAGAAAGGGAATTTAGAATACACATGATGAAAACAATGAAAGAAATAATGGAAACAATGAAGGAAACTGCTAATAAAGTGAAAATAACCAAAAGGAAATCCAAAAATAGAATCAAATAAGAGATGAACGCTATGAAGAATATAAAAAGGATATAGCAGAGCTGAAGAAACTGAAACAATCAATTAGGGAACTTAAAGATGCAATGGAAAGTATCAGCAACAGGTTAGACCATGCAGAAGAAAGAATTTCAGAGATAGAAGACAAAGTTCTTGAGATAAATCAGATAGTAAAACAGGCAGAAAAGAAGAGAGAGAAAGCAGAACCTTCACTGTCAGAATTATGGGACTTTATGAAGCATTCCAACATACGAGCTACAGGAATCCCAGAAGGGGAAGAAGAATGCCCCAGAGGAATGGAAGCCATACTGCAGAATATTATAAAAGAAAATTTCCCAAATATCACCAAAGATTCTGACACACTGCTTTCAGAGGGATATCGGACCACAGGTTGCCTCAACTCTAACCGAGCTTCTCCAAGACACATTGTGATGAACCTGTCCAAAGTCAAGACAAAAGAAAAGATTCTGCAAGCTGCCAGGAGTAAACGCCAGTTGACCTACAGGGGCAAATCCATCAGAGTGACCGCAGACTTCTCTAATGAAACTTTCCAAGGAAGAAGACAATGGTCATCTACCTTTAATCAACTTAAACAGAACAATTTCCAGCCCAGAATTCTGTACCCTGCTAAGCTAAGCTTAAAAACTGATGGAGAAATCAAATCATTTACGGACATACAAACATTGAGGAAATTCGCCACAACAAGACCAGCTCTACAGGAAATACTTCAACCTGTTCTGCACACTGACCACCACAATGGATCAGCAGCAAAGTAAGAACTCAGAAATTAAGAGACAGAACCTACCTCCACACGGATGCAAAACATAAAACTAAGCAATGGACTCTCACAAAATAAGGGGAATAGAATACTACCACACTTATCAATTATCTCAACAAATGTTAATGGCTTGAATTCCCCTCTGAAGAGTCATAGATTGGATGACTGGATTAAAAAACATAAGCCATCCATTTGCTGTCTGCAAGAAACACACCTGGCTTCAAAAGACAAATTCAAGCTCCGAGTCAAGGGTTGGAAGACAATATTTCAGGCTAATGGAATTCAGAAGAAAAGAGGAGTTGCAATCTTATTTTCAGATACATGTGAATTTGAAGCAACTAAAGTCAAAAAAGACAAAGATGGTCACTTTATATTGGTCAAGGGAAAAATACAACAAGAAGATGTTTCAATTCTAAATATTTATGCACCCAATTTAAATGCTCCCTGATTCTTGAAACAGACCTTACTCAGTCTGAGCAATACGATATCCGATAATACCATCATAACAGGGGACTTTAACAATCCTCTTACAGAGCTGGACAGATCCTCTAAACAAAAATTAAACAAAGATATAAGAGATTTAAAAGAGACCCTAGAACAACTGTGCTTGATAGACGCATATAGAACACTCCACCCCAAAGATAAATATACATTCTTTTCATCACCCCATAGAACATTCTCCAAAATTGATCATATCCTGGGACACAAAACAAATATCAACAGAATCAAAAGAATTGAAATTTTACCTTGTATCTTCTCAGACCATAAGGCACTAGAGGTGGAACTCAACTCTAACAAAAACGCTCGACCCCACACAAAGGTATGGAAATTAACCAATCTTCTGTTGAATAACAGATAGGTGCAGGAAGAAATAAAACAGGAAATCATTAACTTCCTTGAGCATAACAACAATGAAGACACAAGCTACCAAAACCTCTGAGATACTGCAAAAGCAGTTTTGAGAAGAAAATTCATCGCTTTAGATGCCCACATTCGAAAAACAGAAAGAGAGCACATCAACAATCTCACAAGAGATCTTATGGAATTGGAAAAAGAAGAACAATCTAAGCCTAAACTCAGTAGAAGAAAGGAAATATCCAAAATCAAATCAGAGATCAATGAAATTGAAAACAAAAGAATCGTTCAGAAAATTAATGAAACAGGAGTTGGTTTTTTGAAAAAAATAAATAAAATAGATAAACCATTGGCCAGACTAACGAGGAATAGAAAAGTAAAATCTCTAATAACCTCAATCAGAAATGATAAAGGGGAAATAACAACTGATCCCACAGAGATACAACAGATCATCTCTGAATACTACCAGAAACTCTATGCCCAGAATTTTGACAGTGTGAAAGAAACGGATCAATATTTGGAATCACACCCTCTCCCTAGACTCAGCCAGGAAGAAATAGAGCTCCTGAACAGACCAATTTCAAACACTGAGATCAAAGAAACAATAAAAAATCTTCCAACCAAAAAATGCCCTGGTCCAAATGGCTTCACTCCAGAATTCTATCAAACCTTCAAGGAAGAGCTTATTCCTCTACTGCGGAAATTATTCCAAAAAACTGAGGAAGAAGGAATCTTCCCCAACACATTCTATGAAGCAAACATCACCCTGGAAAAGACCCAAACAAAAAGGAGAATTTCAGACCAATCTCACTCATGAATATAGATGCAA
Source organism: Nycticebus coucang (assembly GCF_027406575.1). Taxonomy (NCBI): domain Eukaryota; kingdom Metazoa; phylum Chordata; class Mammalia; order Primates; family Lorisidae; genus Nycticebus; species Nycticebus coucang. Next base: position 63,838,798 of record NC_069793.1, on the reverse strand, counting down.
AAATTCTCAACAAAATCCCAGACAATAGATTACAACTTATCATCAAAACAGTCATTCATCATGATCAAGTAGGCTTCATCCCAGGGATGCAAGGCTGGTTTAACATAGGCAAGTCTATAAACGTTATCCACCATATTAACAGAGGCAAAAATAAAGATCACATGATCCTCTCAATAGATGCAGAAAAAGCATTTGATAAAATCCAGCATCCTTTTCTAATTAGAACACTGAAGAGTATAGGCATAGGTGGCACATTTCTAAAACTGATTGAAGCTATCTATGACAAACCCACATCCCATATTTTACTGAATGGAGTAAAACTGAAAGCTTTTCCTCTTAGAACTGGAACCAGACAAGGTTGTCCTCTGTCACCTTTACTATTCAATGTAGTGCTGGAAGTTCTAGCCAATACAATTAGGCAAAACAAGGAAATAAAGGGAATCCAAATGGGAGCAGAGGAGGTCAAACTCTCCCTCTTTGCTGACGACATGATCTTATACTTAGAGAACCCCAAAGACTCAACCACAAGACCCCTAGAAGTCATCAAAAAATACAGTAATGTTTCAGGATATAAAATCAATGTCCACAAGTCAGTAGCCTTTGTGTACACCAATAACAGTCAAGATGAGAAGCTAATTAAGGACACAACTCCCTTGACCATAGTTTCAAAGAAAATGAAATACCTAGGAATATACCTAATGAAGGAGGTGAAGGACCTGTTTAAAGAAAACTATGAAATCCTCAGAAAGGAAATAGCAGAGGATATTAACGAATGGAAGACCATACCATGCTCATGGATGGGAAGAATCAACATTGTTAAAATGTCTATACTTCCCAAAGCAATCTACCTATTGAATGCCATTCCTATCAAAATACCAACATCGTACTTTCAAGAGTTGGAAAAAATTATTCTGTGTTTTGTGTGGAACCGGAAAATACCCCGTATAGCTAAGGCAGTTGTCTGTAAGAAAAACAAAGCTGGGGGCATCAGCATACCAGATTTAGTCTGTACTACAAAGCCATAGTGCTCAAGACAGCATGGTACTGGCACAAAAACAGAGACATAGACATTTGGAATCGAATTGAAAACCACGAAATGAAACTAACATCTTCCAACCACCTAATCTTTGATAAACCAAACAAGAACATACCTTGGGGGAAAGACTCCCTATTCAGTAAACGGTGTTGGGAGAACTGGATGTCTACATGTAAGAGACTGAAACTGGACCCACACCTTTCCCCACTCAAAAAAATTGATTCAAGATGGATAAAGGACTTAAATTTAAGGCATGAAACAGTAAAAATCCTCAAAGAAAGCATAGGAAAAACACTGGAAGATATTGGCCTGGGGAAAGACTCATGAAGAAGACTGCCATGGCAATTGCAACAACAACAAAAATGAACAAATGGGACTTCATTAAACTGAAAAGCTTCTGTACAGCTAAGGAGATAATAACCAAAGCAGAGACAACCTACACAATGGGAAAGGATATTTGCATATTTTCAATCAGACTTAAGCTTGATAACTAGGATCTATAGAGAACTCAAATTAATCCACATGGAAAAAGCCAACAATCCCCTATATCAATGGGCAAGAGACATGAATAGAACCTTCTCTAAAGATGACAGATGAATGGCTAACAAACACATGAAAAAATGTTCATCATCTCTATATATTAGAGAAATGCAAATCAAAACAACCCTGAGATATCATCTAACCCCAGTGAGAATGGCCTACATCACAAAATCTCAAAACTGCAGATGCTGGCGTGGATGTGGAGAGAAGGGAATACTTTTACACTGCTGGTGGGACTGCAAACTAGTACAACCTTTTTGGAAGGAAGTCTGGAGAAACCTCAAAGCACTCAAGCTAGACCTCCCATTTGATCCTGCAATCCCATTACTGGGCATCGACCCAGAAGGAAAAAAATCCTTTTATCATAAGGACACTTGTACTAGACTGTTTATTGCAGCTCAATTTACAATCGCCAAAATGTGGAAACAGCCTAAATGCCCACCAACCCAGGAATGGATTAACAAGCTGTGGTATATGTACACCATGTAATACTATTCAGCCATTAAAGAAATGGAGACTTTACATCCTTCGTATTAACCTGGATGGAAGTGGAAGACATTATTCTTAGTAAAGCATCACAAGAATGGAGAAGCCTGAATCCTATGTACTCAATTTTGATATGAGGACAATTAATGACGATTAAGGTTATGGGGGGAGGAAAAGCAGAAAGATTGACGGCGGGAGGGGGTGGGGCTTTGGTGTGTGTCACGCTTTATGGGGGCAAGACATGATTGCAAGAGGGACTTTACCTAACAATTGTTATGAGTGTAACCTGGCTTATTGTACCCTCAATGTATCCCCCCCACCAAATAAAAAAAGAAAAAAAGAAGAAAAATATTTCCCTTTCTTGGTGAACTTATTTTATATATGCCGAGAGACTGAAGAAAACCAGAATATGTCACCTTGAAATATGGTTTTGGACAAAGTGACAATTTGGGGGAATGTTTGGCAAGCCCTTGAGAACACTGATACTAAAAACCTAGACACTGTGGCTTCCCTGTAAGAGTGGGGGCATAGGCAGCAAGGCAAGTGGTTCTCAGCTCATGCTGGAAAATGGGTGGCCAGTTCACAACAGGTCCTCTAGCTCTAAGATGCAGCTGGTGATCATTGTATTCCCACAAATGTATAGTCAGAATAAACCTGTTTACCCAGAATCTTGTCTTGTGAGCCAAGTGGGAAAGCCAAGTAGAAGCCTTTGGAACCTCCATGTTTCTGAACAAGACAGTAGAAAAAGTATCATGTATTAGAGGAAATGGAAGTGACACTTAGAATGACCAAGAACACAGAGGTGGTGGTCCCAGCATATCTCCATGTAACTCACCATTATGGCACCTAGAATGCCTGGAGAGAGACTGCATCAAGTCTGACCAAGTGTTCACTTCACTTGGTCTGTTCTGCCAGATGTAGTCCCTCTGCTAGATAAGCATCAGCTACATGGTGTGTAGCCATTAGTCTGGCAGATGTTATTTTTCTACAACCTCAGGAAAGGGACTTGAGCAGTTCTTGTCCACATTAAGGGAACATGTTATATGTTTATAGTTTTCTTTAGTGCTTAACTCACTTTGTCACAATATAGTATGAAGACCTGGAGTAATGCTAGGACAATGTTCTAAAGGAAATATTTTGTGACCTACAATATGTCAGTGGCAGTAGCCACAAGTGGCTATTAAAACACTTGATGTTGCATGTTGGTGACTTAAGGCTCATGATGCCAGAGAGTAAACACTAAGTACCTAGGTTTTGTTCACAGATGGATCTACTTGGGGTGCAAGCCAAAAAATGGGTGGCTGATGCACAACTCCATTCAAGGGCTTTTTTTTTTTTTTAAAGACAGACTCACTCACCATTGCCCTGAACTAGAGTGCCCTGGCTTCAGTCAGCCTATCTCACAGCAACTGCAAACTCCTTGGCTCAAGTGAACCTTCTGCCTTAGCCTCCCAAGTAACTGGGACTACACGTGCAGCACAACGTCCTGCTAATTATACCCCCATTTAAGAGACAGGGGTCTTCCTCAGGCTGGTCTGAGCTCAAAGGATCTACCCATCTCAGCTTCCCAGAGTGCTAAGATTATAGGCATGAGCCACTATGCCTCACATACGAGTATTCTTGAATAGCAATGAAGAGATGTCCTCCCAGCGGGCCTTAGTTCAAGCAGCATATGAGGTTGTTCATGTGAGCAGAGTCCTCCAGCTTGTGGACTTCTCTACTTCTATGAAATAATTACATATAATACTAATAGGCATTGCTAAGACTGCTGGTCAGTGGCCTTAAGGAGAAAAACTGAAGATATAACAAGCTGGTATGGAGCAGAGGCATATGGCCATGGGTGGGAGCAGAGCAACATATGCCCTTATAGTGCATGTTAGTACCCAGCAGAACACATCTGCCAGGAAAGAAGCACTAGAGTAAGTAGATACCATCTGAAGATAATAGCAATGTTTATCATTTAGCAGTTTTGAAATAGTCACTTCACCCCATAAAAAGTGGCCAGAAGGGGTAAGAGAACTACTTTTACTGTTGTGCTCATAAGGCCTGGGTTACTGGGGGTCTCTAGAAGACTCAGAGACCCACAGGGGTAAGAAATGCCCCATGTATATGAAAGACATGGCCCAATATGTGGTTCTGTCTAAATGAAAACCTACCATATTGACCAGAAAGAACCGATAAAGTCTAATCATATGGAAGATAGTCTTGCATTGTTCTCACAGAGCTGAAATCCAGGAAGTGGACTCCATAGCAAACATTCAGGAAGAGTAAGGACTAGAAAAATCCATGATTAAAAGAAAGCTTAGAGTTTCAGGAAAACTCATGAAAAGGCACAGGCTATGGAAATTCAAGCCATTGTTCAAGGAAACATCTTGGCTTCTTTGACTTCTGCTCATCTTGGTAGGTGTAAAGCTCTCAGGACACCTAACCTTGAGATCAGATTCGGAAGCTGCCTGCTGGAACTCATCCCCTTCAACTCAAGAACTCTGGAGGGGAGGATGCGGGGTGGGGGGGAAATCAGGTTTTGATGTCTTAAGTAGTGATGTGTCATGAAGAATATTACTTTCTATTTGCTGAGGAAATGTGAGACCTGTCAGTTGGCAGAACCCACATGAATGGGATTTGTGGCCTGATAAAAGAACCTCAGAATTCTTGCCTCTTCCACCATCTAAAGATACCAACTGTGGGCAAAAAGTCGCCTTCTATGAGCCAGAAATCAGGCCTTCAGACATGAAATCTGCTTTAATTTTAAACTTTCTGCCCTCCAGAACTGAGAAAAATGAACTGTCGTTTACAAGTTAGCCAGTGTGATATTGTTATGACAGTTTGAACACTACGATACGGGTCCATATGCCCACTATTACTGAAACACTGGGATTGTTTTCTGGTTTCCAACCCTCTCTCACCTTGTGAGTTCAGCTGTGAAGAGGTTCACCCACTGAGTTCAAGTACCCATAGTAGGACAGAGTCTTCCCAACAGTTATCCCTGTCCTGGAGCTTTATCCAACAGAGGCTTCTGCAATAAGAACACTGCCCCGGAAGTAGCTCAGTCCAAGCCTGAGAAGACACTGCTATCATTTCAGATATAGTCTCTACATGACAGAGAGTGAGTTCCCACAGTGCCTTTAGGCAGAAGCATAGGAACGGACAAGATTAGAATCGAATGACAGATGACCCAACTACTGGCAGAGGCAAGTCAGTGTCTTCTAGGGAGATAGGGCTATGAGGCAAATAGATCAGGGCACATCCTAAGGATGCTTATGTACTTATGTAATTCCAGGTTAGACGATAGCTCTGATCATTTGGATTAGAGTTTAGGATATCCTCAAATTATTCCCAGAAATATTATAATATGATCACTGAGTGTGCCCATTAAGAACAATGGCAACTTCTAAAGAACTGGAAGGTTTAAGCAAGTGAAAAATTGCCCCTGCTTTCCGGGATGAGATTCCAGAAGAGAATCTTCCTGGGATCAGACATCCTTCCTTAGGCCTATGCTGAATGGGCAGCCTCACTTCTCTAGGGTTCTCAGAGGGAACATGGAAAACAGGAGCCTGGAGACTTCTGTCGAGGCTTGAAGGAACTGACAGTTGGAGTAGTTTTGCCAGAGCTTAGTTTTCCTTTCATCGCTTCTCAGCTGCAGGTGCATTTTCTTTTTCTTTTTTTTTTTGTAGAGACAGAGTCTCACTGTACCGCCCTCGGGTAGAGTGCCGTGGTGTCACACGGCTCACAGCAACCTCTAACTCTTGGGCTTACGCGATTCTCTTGCCTCAGCCTCCCGAGCAGCTGGGACTACAGGTGTGCGCCACAATGCCTGGCTATTTTTCTGTTGTAGTTTGGCTGGGGCTGGGTCCGAACCCGCCACCCTCGGCATATGGGGCCGGCGCCCTACTCATTGAGCCACAGGCACCCCCCTGCAGGTGCATTTTCAAAGTTTGTCCTCCCCATCAAAGGTGCTTCTGCCTCATCTCCAGGATGTGAACATTGCTGGCCTTACTCCTCCCCTAGTGAGGCCAAGTGCCATTTCATTGGGCAGTAAAACTAATACTCTATTGTGATATGGTTGCTTGTGCTTGTTCAACTGTTAAAGACATCAGAAGGGAGGAAGTTGTTTGCTTGGGAGGGCTGATAACATCTGTTTCCACCTGTACATACAAGAGGAACTTTATATACACAGATATAACCTATCTGGGCAACTCTCTTGTTTAGTTATTTGACTGCACCGGGTTCTTTCAGTCTATGGGCACAGTGAACTTCTAGCTGCTTTGCTCCATTGTCATGTGGCAGGAAACCCAGTAAGAGTCAAGGCACAACCTGAAACTAAGCAGCTCATTTGTACAAGGACATCTAATCTTACTGGGTCAGTCATAAGTGATTAGAGACAACTGTCAACTTCTGTATTTAGTGACATTGGTTTTGGAATTTACTGGAAGATAGGCTTGTGAAAGTGTATTCTGAAAGTGAGTTTCTGGGTATAGCTCAGCCCTCAAACATTCAGAAAAGTTACACATATGCTGCAAGGGAAAAAGAACTCAAGTTGCTGGATCAGTTGTAAACATTAGATCAAGAGACCAGCTAAATACATAGTTAGGCTCTGTAACCACTTCATTCTTGATTCATTCATCCTATGAATTGTCACCTAATTGATTACATCTGCATCATTGTCTAAGATTTTGTTAGGTGGGCTGGCAGGCACTTCCACTTTGCCCCTGTTTGGGTCTGGCTTCCAGGGTAGAGGATTCTTGGGCATACAGGCTGTTTAATTTATATGTTTTTATTTTGGGTTAATATGAAGGTACGTGATTAGGTTACATAACTTGCATTTGAAAGGTGAAAGCCAAAGTGCAACTTGTAGTTGTGTCCTTTACCCAGTGTGGCATGTACACCTACATTGCATCCCATAGGTGGGAACTTACTGAGCCCCCTTCTTCACTCCCCTCCTTGAATTTGTATTTCTCTTGTGAGCCTTTAAATTGATCTACTAGTTTCAGATTAATATTGAGTACATGGGATACTTGCTTTTCTATGGAGTTACTTTGAGAATGGTCTCCAAAATCCATCCAGGTAAATGCAAAAGATGCAAAGTTCACATTTTTTTTTTTTTTTTCCCATTGATTGGAATGGCTTTTGATTGGCTGGTTCTTTGTATACCTGGTCACGAGCCCTTTGATTCCTAACATGTGACGATCTCCCCCATCCTGAAGGTTGTCTATTTGCTTTGTGTCCTTAGCAGCACAGAAGCTTTTTAAGTTGATCAGGTCCCATTTGTTTTTGTTGCTGCAGTTTGCCCATGAGGTCTGCATGAATTCTTTCCTAAGGCCATACCATTAAGAGTTTTTCCCTACACTTCTGTCTAGGGTTTATCATTTCATGTCTGAGACTTAAATCTTTTATCCAAGGTGAGTTAATTTCTGTAAGAGGTGAGGGCTAAGTTTGTCTTTTACGTGCAGCTTACTGGTTCTCCCTGGCACCACGATGACTGCACTATTGCATCCAGAAACTCCAAGGGACAAGGTGGCTGTCAGATGTTCCTTGACTCCAATCCTAACTCCACTCAGGGCTGCTGAATTATCTCAAAGATGGTTAGCATCATCTGAACTGATGACAGGGTCTAGGTTATTCCTCATCATTGGTCTGAGTCCTGCCTTGTTTGTTTTCACTCCCTTGAGGCATGTTCTGCTCAAGTTTTTGGGAACTGGTTGATACAGGATTTGCCCACTCAGGACTTGACAGGGATTCCCCCATTCTCTATGCCCAGGTGAGCCTAGAAATCCGACCCCCACCCCATTTCCAGGCACAAACAGGCTGCCTTTTATTTATTTATTTTTTTTGAGTCAGTCTCACTTTGCTGCCCCCAGTAGAGTGCCATGGCATCACTCTTCACAGCAATTTACAACTCTTGGGCTCAAGCGATTCTCTTGTCTGAGCCTCCCAAGTAGCTGGGACTACAGGTGTCCACCACAATGCCAGTTGTTTCTACAGACCACTTCTCCCTCTGGATCAGGCAATCTACCTGCCTCAGCCTCCTGGAGTACTAGGATTACAGGTGTGAGCCTCAGCACCCAGCCCAATCTGCCTGCCTTTTATAGGCCACACCCTCCGGGCTCTAACAAGATCATGAACAAAGCGGCCTGAATGGTTTTGGGTGGTTCCAACTTGAGGAGGGAACAACACCCTAATTCCTTCCTGAGGCAAAACCAGCAAAGACCTAATAGTATAAATGCTTCTAGACAAAGAACCCTTGTGGGAGACTTGCAACTTGGGTCTTCTTTGCCAGAAGCTCTGGTGCCTTTTATTCCTTCTATATTCCTTTCTGTCTAATAAAATCCTATCTTACCACTGTTCTGTGGTTGATGGGTTCATTTTTCAGATCCCTGAAACCAAGGACCTACTGAAGAAAGAAATTTCAGTAACAAAGAGAGATGAAAGAATGGATTGTGTTCTGTGCAGTGTAGTCAATAACTAGAAGTTAGTCCTTACTGCACGCCTCTCTGTGGAAAAGCTTTGAATGTAGCACTTAAGTGCTCCAAGTCAAGACTGCCCTATTCCCAGGGGATCACTTTCTATTTAGAGTTACTCAAGGGTTTCATGAACACCTACATAAGATACCCAAACCCTGAAGCCCCAGGTGGAGGCTTAGGATCCTCAGTGACAATGCAACAAGGGGAAATGAGGATGCAGTTACTGTGTCATGCCCTCTTGCCAGAGCAACAGTTATCCCTGCTCTGACCTGGACAAACCAAGAAGCATGAGTGTAAGATTGCATGCTTAATTAAGCCCAGCTCAGGAGTCATTATGCAGAACCGTTAGGACTCCCAGGTGGTCTAAAAAGTCTTCATCTGAAGATGCAGATTGGGGAGTAAGTCTGAACCACCAACCTTCAGTTCCTCTGGGATAAATAATGTCAAACAGGGCCACAGCAATGTCATTAGTAAGGTAGGAAGACCTCCACTGGTATTTAGTGTTTTTTTGAGGCACAGTTTCACTTTGTCACTCTCTGTAAAGTGCTGTGACATCATAGCTCACAGAACCTCAAACTCTTGGACTCAGGGGACTCTCTTGCCTCAGCCTTCTGGAGTAGCTGGGACTAAAGGTGCCTGTTGGGCCTTCTCGCGTGGGCAAGGCCTACTTGAGGCCTAAAGGCACTTTCTAAGCCTGAGTTGAGTTGGTGCTGTCCGCACACTTCCTCATAGGAGTGACTCAGCAAGACTGGATCTGAAACAGCCTCTGCCTGGATACAGGTGACAAGGTTAGATTTTATTGGCTTGAAGCCTGTCACCTCATTTTCAGTACCCCCTCCTTCCTGCTTCTGCCTTTTGCCCCCTAGCCAAAGTGTGTAAATATTGCAGCGTGTTACAATAAAGGTGAGATCCTGCTTCAACAGCCTCCCTGCTCTGTGTGGTTTTCTTTGAGCCACCGACACTCGCCATCCTGCTCAGCCCCTGAGACAATGTCGGGCTGGCCCCGATCCTCCCTCAACTGCAACTGCCAGAGGACCCAGCAGGTGCCCAGCACAATGCCTGGCTATTTCTAGAAATGAGCAAGGTCTTGCTCTTGTTTGGGCTGGTCTCAACCCTGTGAGCTCAGGCAATCCACCCACCTCGGCCTCCCACAGTGCAAAGATTACAGGCATGGGCCACTTTGTCTGGCCCTGTGTTTAGTGCTATATCTAGATACCAGCTGCTGAAATACCTGACAGGTCAGGTAGCACCTCTTACCTCCCAAGGCATGTTCCCTTCCCCCTAAGCACATGTTTGAGGCCATAGATACCAGGGGCAACCTCCCATCCTTCTTTCTTGGTTTCCCCTATTCATCTTTCCTACTGAAAACTTATGTGAGTCAGTGTCTTACTACCTTCTACCAACAAGTGGCAGTTGCCACTTTTTACCATACTAGTTGGCATTGGTATTGGGTAGTTGGTCTTGTGTATGGCATCCTCATCTAAAGGCTCTACAAACATTTTAGGATGTTTGGTATCAGGAGTCATAATCTGAAACAAGACTTCTACACAGGGCCAATTTAAGCTCTCCAAGGGCAGGCAGCCACAGGTGAGGGTGTCTAACCTTAACAGTTTCATAAGTGATGAAAGGCACCTGTGAAGGGTTGTATTAGCGACAGATGAGCCCTCAGGCAGACGGAACACCCTGAGGAAGGTGCTTTGAAATCCTTTTAAGGAACCAAGTGATTTTGATAAGAACATTTAGATTTGACTTGTGAAGAACCTCAATGCATTTCACAGCTTCTTCTAGCCTGTATTAGAATTCTTATACTCCTTTATAGGTATGTGAGGTTGAAGAATGTCTAGGATCAGTGTCATAATCCTAGTGGTTCAATTCTATCCCTCAGTCAATATACATAGGGGTCTTCTTGCTGGAAATGAACATTATGAATACCTCAACTGTCTAGACTAGGAAGAAAGCAAAGATCCATATCAGAAAGTGAGTTCTGATAAACGAGTATCACATGTATTCAATACTAGTTTGAAACTAGGAGGTTATCAGACCCACATAAGATACCAAATGCAGGAAGAGGGAGAGGAGTTCAGGAGATTCATACCCAATGCATGGATATATAGCACCCTCCTTGGCTGTAGGGCACGAGCCTGACTAACCTTTCATGTGTAAGGTATATAAGCTAATGGTTTGTACCCTATTAATTTGAAATAGGGAAGTGAGTTCTGAAGTAGAAGTTTTTGGAGACATTTTCTTGCCCTCAATAAAGTGCTGTGGTGTCCTATAGATCACAGCAGACTCAAACTTTTGGGCTCAAATGATTCTCTTGCTTCAGCCTCAAATAGTTGGACAATAGGCATCTAAAACAATGCCTGGCTAGTTTTTAGAGAGGTCTCACTCTTGTTCAGGTTGGTCTGGAATTTGCGATCTTAAGCAATCGACCTCCCTTGGCTTACCAGAGTTCTAGTCTTACAGGCATGAGCCACTACACCTGGGCCCCTGAGGTAGCACTCTTGACTGCAAGAACTTCTGTCAGTTACATGCAGCATGGAAAGGAACTTTGAGTCTAGGGTCTCAAGAAAGTTATTGTTTGGAGTTTCAAAGGTAAAGGCTGCATTAATTCTAGTGTAGAATTTCATGCCCATAAGATAGCAAAAAAAAAAAAAAAAAAAAAAAATCAGACCAAGCCACAATCAGGAGTAATCTCAAGGGGTGAAATGGGGGCCTAAAGAAAATGCACGATTAACAAACACATACACTTCTGTGAGGGGAAAAAAAGAAAACCCCACAAACTTGAAAGGCCAAGAAAAGAGGAAACAATGGAGAATGGCCATTAGGGATAACATTCCATCCCCTGCTGAAGGTCATCCCTTAGTCTTGGGGTCTCCCAAATTTCAGAAATACAAGTGGAATCAGAACCTAAGTGAACACTGAAGGGTCTTCCAGGTTTTAAGCCACCAGAAAGAAGCTGATGAAGAGGAAGATGGAATCAGGAAAGTTAAATAGACTTTGTTATGAAGAAGTCTTGTTTGGAAAAAAAGTACTATGGAGTAAAATGGACATTGAGTCCTTCCTGAGAGAACACTCTCATCGCTTTGGGACAGAAGGTAGTTGAAGACAAGGGGACGTGAGTTATGTAAGTGGTTTTCCCCTGATGGGGGATGTCAACTTAGGATACAGAATAGCGAAGCTAGTTCTTAGAGGTTATACTTCAGTTAGAGTGAAGCATGAGCCAGCCAGGAGTCCTTGTAGCCTTCTGTTGTGAGGGGCACTTGATGTATGAACTAGAAACCTCCTTCCTAGTGAAAGCAAGGTTAATATTCCTATTTCAGCCCCTTAGTAAAAGCTGTCTATAGGAACTATTACCATGCAGGGGTCCTCAAACTGTGGCCTGCGAGCCACATGAGGCGGTGTGATTATATTTGTTCCCGTTTTGTTCTTTTGCTTCAAAATAAGATATGTGCAGTGTGTATAGGAATTTGTTCATATATATTTTTTTTAAACTATAGTCTGGCCCTCCAATGGTCTGAAGGACAGTGAATTGGCCCCCTGTTTAAAAAGTTTGAGGATGCCTGAGGGTTTTCCTGGAGCCCCCCCAATAACTAAGGGAAGGAAGTGAGGGCAGGAGGAATGAACTTCACCTGAAATAAGTTCTTAATATTTGGTCAGCTCAAAGCATTGTTCTCAGTATAGTACTGAGTTTTACTTTTTCATTGGTAAGAAGAAAGAATGTTGAGTTTCTTGGGTAAGTCCTGACTTTCAGGGCATTTATATGTCTATAAGAGAGGAGAAAGGAAACAAATCGAGGGGTCTTATTCATTGGGCCTGCCTTTCTCACAGCCAAGCAGCAGGGAATTCCTTCTCCCAGAGGAGGCAGAAACAGAAAAGGAGAGAAAAAGAAAAGTCACCCAGACATGCCGCCCAGCCTCTACCCAGACTCCAGGAGCCCACCTCCCCATTGCTTCAGGCTTCAGTTAGCGGCTCGTAAAACGTCCAGGCTCTTGAAGTCTGACTTAAGTAGAAAGTGAGAGAGCGTGATTGGTCAGAGTTGAGGCCTGGGTTGGCTGCAGCCCATTAAACCAGAGCCCATTAAACCAGAAGCAAAATGGCATTTGAGGATGGTGCTGATTATTAAAATTGGGAAACCACTGAGTTCACCTATAACTATAGCACAATAATTCACCTTCCAATGTTTATAATCAGGATTCACAAGAAAAAATGGTGCAAATGCCAGAAATACACTCAAATATTACATTTAATAGTAAACAAAATGAACTGTGTAAACTGTGAAATATACACCACTGCAAATGACAAACAGTTCCTTCCTTAAACGGTATAAAGAAAGACTCAAGTCATATCACTTTCTGTGTGAGCAGAAACCAGTGATGACTGACTCCCTTGTGTTGTCTCTCCCTACTGATGCTAACCTAACCCTCTCTCTAGAACCATGTGCAAGACAAGACAGTGTAATTAGTGGTACTCAGTCACTGCAGGGTCAGAGATGTCTCCCTAGTTGGCTGCATGTGATAATCAAAGCCCTCTTGTCATACTTACAGAATTTTTCTTCTCAATCTGTCTTTGCTCTCAGCTTTGAGCTTGGGAAAATGCGTAAAATCTCTAATGATGAAAACTGGAGGGTAATTATTTTTTCCCCTTGATAAAACCATCTTAGTAGAAGAGTGCTTGTGATGCCAGGAGAATATGAATCTTCCCTCTAGCAGCTATAGCAGCAGCATCACTTAAGATGTGACAGAAACACAAATTCTTGGGTTCCACCAAAGACCTGAATCATACACTTACAGGATGAGGCTCAGCAGTCTGTGTTTAACAACTCTCCTTGTGATTCTAATACATGCTAAAGATGGCAAACCACTGCTCTGTGCCAATTAAGTCAGAATCTTTGGGGTTGTGCTGCTTTTGTAATTGTCAGGTATTGCTTTTGTAAAGCTTTGGGTAATTTGTGCAGTCAGATTGGTAACCACTGATTCATAGATTCGGTTATCATCTCTGTGCAAAGTGAAAGTGATACTAACATCTTTAATCTAGACCTCCTTTATCACCCTCAGGCCAATATAGCCCAGAGTCAATATTTATGGATAACTAATTACTATGCAGTGTAATTAGGTGCTAAATGATAATTACAATTACCAGCTCATTTAATCCCTCTGAGGTAGCAGTTTTCATATTCCTTTTATAGATAAAGAACTGAGGAATTTAAACATTAAAGAACTTGCTTGCCTGGAATAAGTATTGGAATATTTAGAGGTAAAGTATCCTGTGTGTATCATGTGCATGGATAGTGTCTTATACAAAGTATTTTACACATGCACATACACATATACTCATGTATATATCCATGTGTATATTTAAAACAAATATGGCAAATTTAATCATTTAATCTAGGTGGTGGGTATACAGGTACTTAGTATGTACTACTTCAGTTTTTCTGCATAACACTTTTCATAGAGTTGAAAACATTTTCCTGTCAACTTTGTTTTCATGCTTGTTTGTCTGAGCATGAATGACACTATCTTTAGAAATAGGTATGATTGAAGTCAATTTGTAAGGAAATCTGATAACATGACACTGTTATCCTATCCTTGAAGCCTTGTGCTTTATATATAGGTTCCAAACAAAATTCTTCACTAGGTTTTGGACAGACCCATGTATGCTGGCCAGGGGATAATATATTGTAGGAAGTATTAACCCTCTGTGTTAGTTATCTACTGCTTCATAACAGATTATCCTGTTTAAGTTTAGTGGCTTAAAAACAAACATATTAGGTTAGTTTCTGTGATCAGAAATCTGGTCATGGCTGAATTGTACACCTCCAGCCCAGGGTCCCAGACAAAGCTGTGATTAAGTGTTTCCCAGGGTTGCAGTCATCTCAAGGCCCAAATGAGGTGTGACCAACCTCCAAACTCACTCACATGGCTGGAGGGATGTTCATTGGAGAAATCAGTTCCTTGTTACAGAGCTTCTCACAACATGTAACTATGTCTTGATTCTCTAAGACAGAAGGCTTTCAGAGGGAGAAAGTAAGAAAGGGTGAGAAAGAGGGAAATCATAGACATTTTATGTAATCTCATCAAAGAAATGACATCCCATTCTTTTTACACATTCTATTTGTTAGAAAGAAGTCACTAAGTCCTACCCACCCTCCAGGGGAAATAATTATACAAAGACAAGAGGGAGGGATCATGGTGGGCTACACAGAATCTGCCAACAACACGGTCCTAGTTCTCCCTCCTACCTAAACCCTAATACTATGATCAGATCTTGCACCAGCTCAGAATGAAGACCAATGTTAGTTGCTAGTGAACTTTTCTTAGCTCTCAGAAAGTGTCTTTCAATCTAGCAAAATAAGAAGAAAAGAGAAGCATATTGGCCTAGCATGGTAAGGACTCTGCTACTTTCCAGGACAACTTAGACACACAGTCTTTCAGGTCCTCATTTCCAGCCTGCCAGCTTATGATTACAGTTGAGAGTCTACTTCCTACGGCCATTCTGCTAGCAACTGTTTTAAGTTGGACTCCAAGACACAGACTCTGAGACCTTTTTATGCAGAAAATTTATTATTATTTTTTTTTTCATTGTTGAGGATTCATTGAGGGTACAATAAGCCAGATTACACTAATTGCATTTGTTAGGTAAAGTCCCTTTTGCAATCGTGTCTTGCCCCCAAAAGGTGTAGCACACACCAAGGCCCCACCCCCCTCCCTCCTTCCCTCTCTCTGCTCTTCCTATCCCCACCCCCATCCTTCTTTCTCTCTCTGCTCTCCCCTTCCCCCACCCCCACCGTGACCTTAATTGTCATTAACTGTACTCATATCAAAATTGAGTACATAGGATTCAGGCTTCTCCATTCTTGTGATGCTTTACTAAGAATAACGTCTTCCACTTCCATCCAGGTTAATACGAAGAATGTAAAGTCTCCATTTGTTTTAATGGCTGAATAGTATTCCATGGTATACATATACCACAGCTTGTTAATCCATTCCTGGGTTGGTGGGCATTTAGGCTGTTTCCACATTTTGGCGATTGTAAATTGAACTGCAATAAACAGTCTAGTACAAGTGTCCTTATGATAAAAGGATTTTTTTCCTTCTGGGTAGGTGCCCAGTAATGGGATTGCAGGATCAAATGGAAGGTCTAGCGTGAGTGCTTTGAGGTTTCTCCATACTTCTTTCCAGAAAGGTTGTACTAGTTTGCAGTCCCACCAGCAGTGTAAAAGTGTTCTCTTCTCTCCACATGCACACCAGCATCTGCAGTTTTGAGATTTTGTGATGTGGGCCATTCTCTTTTTTTTTTTTTTTGTAGAGACAGAGTTTCACTTTATTGCCCTCGGTAGAGTGTCGTGGCATCACACAGCTCACAGCAACCTCCAACTCCTGGGCTTAGGCGATTCTCCTGCCTCAGCCTCCCGAGTAGCTGGGACTACAGGCGCCCACCACAACGCCCGGCTATTTTTTTGTTGCAGTTTGGCTGGGGCTGGGTTTGAACCCACCACCCTTCGGCATATGGGGCCGGCGCCCTGCTCACTGAGCCACAGGCACCGCCCTGATGTGGGCCATTCTCACTGGGGTTAGATGGTATCTCAGGGTGGTTTTGATTTGCATTTCTCTAATAGATAGGGATGATGAACATTTTTTCATATGTTTGTTAGCCATTCGTCTGTTAGCCATGAATAGAGAAGGTTCTATTCATGTCTCTTGCCCATTGATATATGGGATTGTTGGCTTTTTTCATGTGGATTAATTTGAGTTCTCTATAGATCCTAGTTATCAAGCTTTTGTCTGATTGAAAATATGCAAATATCCTTTCCCATTGTGTAGGTTGTCTATTTGCTTTGGTTGTTGTCTCCTTAGCTGTACAGAAGCTTTTCAGTTTAATGAAGTCCCATTTGTTTATTTTTGTTGTTGTTGCAATTGCCATGGCAGTCTTCTTCATGAGTCTTTCCCCAGGCCAATATCTTCCAGTGTTTCTCCTATGCTTTCTTTGAGGATTTTTATTGTTTCATGCCTTAAATTTAAGTCCTTTTCCATTTTGAATGAATTTTTGTGAGGGGGGAAAGCTGTGGGTCCAGTTTCAGTCTTTTACATGTGGATATCTAGTTCTCCCAACACCATTTATTGAATAGGGAGTCTTTCCCCCAAGGTATGTTCTTGTTTGGTTTATCAAAGATTAGGTGGTTGTAAGATGTTAGTTTCATTTCCTGGTTTTCTGTTCGATTCCAAGTGTCTATGTCTCTATTTTTGTGCCAGTACCATGCTGTCTTGACCACTATTCAAGGTCAAGACAGCATGGTACTGGCACAAAAAGACACTATTCAAGTCTTTGTAGTAGTAGTGTAGTGTAGTGTAGTCAAGACATTATTCAAGGCTTTGTAGTACAGCCTAAAATCTGGTATGGTGATGCCTCCAGCTTTATTTTTATTACTAAGAACTGCCTTAGCTATATGAGGTTTTTTCTGGTTCCATACAAATTGCAGAATCATTTTTTCCAAATCTTGAAAGTACGATGTTGGTATTTTAATAGGAATGGCATTGAATAGGTAGATTGCTTTGGGAAGTATAGACATTTTAACAATGTTGATTCTTCTATCCATGAGCATGGTATGTTCTTCCATTTGTTAATATCCTCTGCTGTTTCCTTTCTGAGGATTTCATAATTTTCTTTATAGAGGTCCTTCACCTCCTTCATTAGGTATATTCCTAGGTATTTCATTTTTTTTTTTTTTTTGTAGAGACAGAGTCTCACTTTATTGCCCTCAGTAGAGTGCCATGGCATCACACAGCTCACAGCAACCTCCAGCTCCCAGGCTTAAGCCATTCTCTTGCCTCAGCCTCCTGAGTAGCTGGGACTACAGGCACCCGCCACAATGCCCAACTATTTTTTGGTTGCAGTTCAGCCGGGTCGGGTTTGAACCCGCCACCCTCGGTATATGGGGCCAGCGCCTTACCGACTGAGCCACAGGCGCCGCCCGGTATTCATTTTCTTTTAAACTATGGTGAAGAGAGTTGTGTTCATGCAGAAAATTTATTAGCATATATGCTTAGGAACAACATCCCAACATGTGTGAAGGAAGCAGTACTGTGCATAGGGAGGTGAGTTAAAATGTTGTTTAATCAAAATTCCCAGATGATCCTGGAATTCAGGAATTGGAATTGTCCTACACACTTGTCCTGACTTGAGCAAGGCAGTCAGGCCTTTAAACTCTGCACCAACCAGTCACTAGATAGGGTCATTACACTTGGAGGGTTCCTTATTCAGGGTAATACAGCTCCCTCCCTATGGCTGAAGGTAATTCCTGGAAAGGAACATAGGGATGAGCCCTTAGCAGCAAACACTGCCAGGTTATGAGTGAATGAGTGTCTCAACCCTGAAGCAAGATCTGTGTGGTGCTATGCAGGCTACTATGCAGGGGGGAGTTCATAACTGATTAGCTTTCTGAGAGGACTTGCATGTGGGCAAAGAGAATAAATACTTGAACTTTTCCTGGCTATTGAATGTACTCTCTCATTGTTTCTTTCATGCTTATTGTCAGTTTCTTTTCGTTAAGAAATTTTGAAACAAATATGTATAATAAAGTGGAATATAATTTAAAAATATTATCAGGGCTAAAAATAAACAAAAATCAATGATATACAGGCTAAACAGACATAAAATATAGTCAATTTCTTAATTTTGATTTTTTTTTATTTAGGCATGAAATTGTAAACACAAAACTATTAGAACTAAGATATGAGAAACATAAATTTGGAAAATAATTGAATTAACACTTAAAACACTTAAAATGTGTTTGTATTTGTTGGTCAATTTTCTAGAAATGGAAACCTTGGGGAAGGGTGCATGTAGGGAACTGAAAGTAAGAAATTATCTTGGCAGAAGGCCAAGATGTGCCTTAATCTGAACCCCAAACTCAAGAGACTCATTATGTGGATTCAATTCTAAGGAGAATTATTCTGCTATCTGGAAAGTTCTGCTTCATGTTCTATAATAAAGAGTTACTTTTGTGAAGAAGTAACTAGAATCTTCTAGAATTTTTTTTATCAGGTGATTATGGCTGGCTCTTGATGGCATAAAATGAAATTCTTCCCTTGGAAACTATGACAGTGTTCTAGAGAAAATTAGCCAAAGAACGAAGGGCTGCAGTATTGAAATGGGATTTGTGTATCAATACTTGTATGCATACATGTCTGCACACACAAAACACCTACAAACACAAGCCTAACACTTGCCTTTATGCCTAGGTGGTATATCCAAACAAAGCTTTGGCCCATGAATCATAGATTTTGTCACTACATCCTACCAGCTTAACTTCTGAGGTTGCAATGTCTAAGATCCATTCACTTACTGACTAAATCATCTCTTCCTTTCATGCTATACTTTCTTGAGCTGGTCAATGCATGCTGTAGGTTATGCAGATAACTTTAGGTTAGTGGTAGATTTCTGTTATAAAAGGACTTAAAGTTGATCCAAAAGGTTACAGTCAAGAGTTACTCAATATAGAACTATTTATGCCACAATATCAGCTAATGTTTCTGCCTCTAAATTCCTTTTTCAGTTTTTTTTTTTTTTTTTTTTTTCTGGCTGGGGTCGGGTTTAAACCTGCCACCTCCGGTATATGGGGCCAGTGCCCTACTCCTTTGAGCCATAGGCACTGCCCTCTGCCTCTAAATTCTTTTTATTGGTCCTCTTTGATGTTTAATGACATACCCTTGATGCCAGCAGCAGTAATTTTAAAAGAAGAGACTTCTTAAATGTTAATATGTGCACATCACCTGGGAGGTGCTCTTAAAATGGACTGATTAAAGGGGTCTGGAGTAGAAAACAAACTGTTGCATATTAAGAAACTCCAAGGTGATACTTACATTACTTGTCTGAAGATGGTACTTTGAGAAGAAGGAGTTTAAAAGACCCTGATAATTTCCTAAACTCAGCTGAAATCTTACCTTAAACAACTACATAGAATATTCCACTTATAATTTATATCATTTTGATTAATAACATATCAATAAATATTTATTAAGCAGTTAACTTTTTGCCAGACAATATGGTAAAATTTGCACATGTACTAATTTCTTTTCTTTTCTTTCTTTCTTTTTTTTTTAGGTAGGACCTCAGTCTTGACCAACTTTATTTAAGTAAGCAATTAAATCAAATGTCAAAAAATTTAAAAAGTTTAATTTGATAAATTCAAACATCTTATAGATAATATTTTCATTTTTACATTTCTGAAAGGTGTCCTCTGAGCCTATTGCAAAGATAAAGATTAATAAGTCAGCAAATATCACTATTATTACCCACCACAGCAGTGATAATGTATTTTATCTTTTTTTTTTTTTTTGGTTTGTTTTTTCCTTCTGAAGGTTTTATAATACATTGCTATCATTAACCAGTCTTTTCTTTTTTTTTTTTTTTTATTAAATCATAGCTGTGTACATTAATGCGATCATGGGGCACCATACACTGGTTTTATAGACCGTTTGACACATTTTCATCACACTGGTTAAAATAGTCTTCCTGGCATTTTCTTAGTAAATGTAGACTATAAATGTCTTAACACAATAACTAAGTTTCACATATACCCTTGTAAGATGCACCGCAGGTGTAATCCCACCAATCAACCTCCCTCCGCCTATCCTCCGCCCTCCCTCTCCTCCCTCTCCTCCTCTCCATATTCTTAGGTTATAACTGGATTATAGCTTTCGTATAAAAGCCATAAATTAGTTTCATAGTAGGGCTGAGTACATTGGATACTTTTTCTTCCATTGAGATACTTTACTAAGAAGAATATGTTCCAGCTCCATCCATGTAAACATGAAAGAGGTAAAGTCTCCATATTTCTTTAAGGCTACATAATATTCCACAATTTATTTATTTATTTTATTTTTTATTTTTTTATTTTTGTAGAGACAGAGTCTCATTCTATCGCCCTGGGTAAGGTGCCATGGCATCATACAGCTCACAGCAACCTCCAACTCCTGGGCTGAAGCGATTCTCCTGCCTCAGCCTCCCGAGTAGCTGGGACTACAGGCGCCCGCCACAACGCCCGGCCATTTTTTGGTTTGCAGTTCAGCTGGGGCCGGGTTTGAACCCGCCACCCTCGGTATATGGGGCCGGTGCCCTACCGACTGAGCCACAGGCGCCGCCCCAATATTCCACAATTTATTAATCCATTCATGAATCTATGGGCACTTGGGCTTTTTCCATGACTTAGCAATTATGAATTGGGCTGCAATAAACATTCTGGTACAAATATCTTTGTTACAATGTGATTTTTGGTCTTCTGGGTATATACCTAGTAGAGGAATTATAGGATTGAATGGCAGATCTATTTTTAGATCTCTAAGTATTCTCCAAACATCTTTCCAAAAGGAATGTATTAATTTGCATTCCCACCAGCAGTGTAGAAGTGTTCCCTTTTCTCCACATCCATGCCAACATCTCTGGTCTTGGGATTTTGTGATATGGGCTAATCTTACTGGAGTTAGATGATATCTCAAAGAAGTTTTGATTTGCATTTCTCTGATAATTAAGGATGATAAGCATTTTTTCATATGTCTGTAGGCCATGTGCATATCTTCTTCAGAGAAGTTTCTCTTCAAGTCCTTTGCCCAGCCTGCGATGGGATCACTTGTTCTTTTCTTGCTTATACGTTTGAGTTCTCTGTGGATTCTGGTTATTAAACCTTTGTCGGAGACATAAACTGCAAATATCTTCTCCCATTCTGAGGGTTGTCTGTTTGCTTTACTTACTGTGTTCTTGGCTGTGCAGAAGCTTTTTAGTTTGATCAGGTCCCAGTAGTGTACCATGCTGTATTGATCACTATCGATTTATAGTATAGTCTGAGGTCTGGTAGCATGATTCCTCCTGCTTTGTTTTTGTTTCTTTTTTTTTTTTATTTCTGAGTAATGTCTTGGCTATTCGAGGCTTTTTCTGATTCCATATAAAATGAAGTATTATTTTTTACAGATCTTTAAAATATGACAGTGGAGCTTTAATAGGGATTGCATTAAAATTGGATATTGCTTTGGGTAGTATGGACATTTTAACAATGTTGATTCTTCCCAGCCATGAGCATGGTGTGTTTTTCCATTTGTTAACATTTTCAGCTATTTCTTTTCTTAGAGTTTCATAGTTCTCTTTATAGAGATCTTTCACGTCCTTTGTTAGATAAACTCCCAAATATTTCATCTTCTTTGGCACTACTGTGAATGAGACAGAGTCCTTAACTGTTTTTTTAGCTTGACTATTGTTGGTATATATAAAGGCTACCGATTTATGAATGTTGATTTTGTAACCTGAGATGCTGCTGTATTCCTTGATCACTTCTAAGAGTTTTGTAGTAGAATCCCTGGTGCTTTCCAGATACACAATCATATCATCTGTGAAGAGTGAAAGTTTGATCTCTTCTAATCCTATATGTATACCCTTGATCGCCTTTTCTTCCCTAATTGTGATGGCTAAAACTTCCATTACAATGTTAAAGAGCAGTGGAGACAATGGGCAGCCTTGTCTGGTTCCTGATCTGAGTGGAAATGATTTCAGTTTAACTCCATTCAATACGATATTGGCTGTGAGTTTGCTGTGGATGGCCTCTATCAGTTTAAGCAATGTCCCTTCTATACCAATTTTCTTAAGCATTCTGATCATGAAGGGATGCTGGATATTATCAAAAGCTTTTTCTGCATCGATTGAGAGAATCATATGGTCTTTGTTTTTTAATTTGTTTATGTGCTGAATTATACTTATAGATTTATGTATATTGAACCAGCCTTGAGACTCTGGGATAAAACCAACATGGTCATGATATATAATTTGTTTGATGTGTTGCTGGATTCTGTTTGTTAGGATCTTGTTGAATATTTTTGCATCTATATTCATTAGTGATATTGGTCTATATTTTTCTTTTCTTGTTGGGTCTTTTCCTGGTTTGGGGTTCAGGGTGAAGTTTGCTTCATAGAACATGTTGGGTAGTCTTCCTTCTTTTTCTGTATTTTGGAATAGGTTGAGTAATATAGGTACTAGTTCTTCTTTAAAGGTTTGGTAGAATTCTGACGTGAAGCCATCTGGTCCTGGGCTTTTCTTTTCAGAAAGATTTCGTATGGTTGATGCTATTTCAGTACTTGATATTGGCCTGTTCAACATTTCCACTTGATTCTGGCTAAGTCTTGGAAGGTGACATGCTTCCAGGTATTGGTCGATTTCCTTCAGATTTTCATATTTCTGAGACTAAAGTTTCTTGTAATATTCATTAAGGATTTTTTGAATTTCTGAGGAGTTTGTTGTTATTTTGTCACTGTCGTTTCTGATTGATGAGATTAGAGATTTTACTCTTTTTTTCCTGATTAGGTTAGCCAAAGGTTTATCTATTTTATTGACCTTTTCAAAAACCATCTTTTGGATTTATTGATCTGTTGTATTATTCGTTTGTTTTCAATTTCATTTAATTCTGCTCTAATTTTTGTGATTTCTTTTCTTCTACTGGGTTTGGAGTTGGAATGTTCTTCCTTTTCCAGTTGCTTGAGATGTCTCATTAAGTTGTTAATTTCCCTCTTTCTGTTCTCTCAAGGAAGGCTTGCAGTGCTATAAATTTCCCTCTTAGGACTGCCTTTGCAGTATCCCAGAGGTTCTGGTAATTCGTGTCTTGATTGTTGTTTTGTTCCAAAAATATGCTTTTTTCTGGTTACCATTGGCCTGAAATATGGATGACCATCCTTTCACTCTGAATCTATATGTATCTTTTAAGGTAAGATATGACTCTTCTATGCAGCACATATTTGGCCTGAGTTTTTGTGTCCAGTCATCAAACCTGTGTCTCTTTAGAGGACATTTTAAGCCGTTCACATTAATGGAGAATATTGATAAGTCTGTTAAAATTTTGGGTATCGCGTTTTTCAAAAGTCCAGTGGACATTTTAATCCTTTTGCCACTGTAGAAGTTGGAGTTTGATCAAAAGTTTCTGAGTGAGTTTACTTTTGTGGTAGAGGATTGGACTGGTCATTATGGAAGACAGGTCTGAGAATATACTGAAGAGCTGGTTTGGTTATGGCAAATTTCTTAAACATGTGAATATCATTAAAGTATTTAATTTCTCCGTCATAAATGAAACTCAGTTTAGCTGTATACATTATCTGGGGTTGAAAGTTATTTTGTTTTAGGAGATTAAAAGTTGATGACCACCCTCTTCTGTCTTTAAAAGTTTCAGCAGAGAGATTTGCAGTTATTCTAATATTCTTCCCTTTGTAGGTAATGGATTTCTTATGTCTGCCTGCTTTCAGAATTTTTTCCTTCATATTAACTTTAGTGAAATTAATTATGATATGCCTGGGGGATGTCTTATTGGGGTTGAGTCATGCTGGGGTTCTGAAGCTATCTGCTATCTGAATTTCAGGTTCTCTAGGCATGTCTGGAAAATTCTCTTTCATAATTTCATGCAGAAGGGCCTCTGCACCCAGTAAGGCCACTTCATCTGTTTCAGGAATTCCTATGAGTCGGATATTTGCCTTCTTCAAGTTATCCCAGAGGTCTCTGAGAGAGTGATCCATTTTGCTCTCCATTTCTCTTCCTCTTTGAGAGTTTGGGAATGTTCAAAGGCTTTATCTTCAATGTCAGAGATCCTTTCTTCTGCTTGTTCCATTTTGTTGCTAAGGGATTCTACTGTATTTTTCATATCTTTGAGGGCTGCAAATTCTTGCTTCAGTGTGTCTAAGTCTTTGGTGGTTTTGTCTTTAAATTCATTAAATTCTTGAGACAGCTTTTGAATTTCTCCACGAATTCCTAGTTTCATTTTGTTAATCTTGTTTGCCATCCAAATTCTGAATTCGATTTCTGACATCTCAGCCAGTTGTTTGTGAATGGGATCTTCAATTACATCTGCCATATCTTTCCTTGGGGGGGTTGATATATTCTGGTTATTCATGTTACCAGAATTTTTCTGCTGATTCCGCCCCATGATTGTTTTACTCCCTTTGATTTCTCCCCTGGTGTTTTGTCAAGGACCCGTACAGTGCTGTGGCCTGAGAAACTGAGGCCCTGTTTGGTGTAGAGGGGCTAAATGGTTCTGTCTTGTTTTCAGCTGGTTTCTATTTGACCCTAGTGAAACAGATTCTCTGTGTTGAAGTCTCAGCTGTGGAGAAATACCAGCAATTAAGTCACCCCACCCACCACAGGCAACAAATGGAAAGGGAAAATCAAACCTTCCTACAACCACACACCCAGGGCACCACCTGGATAGTCCCCAGGTGAGTGGCTCAGTTTAAAATGTCCAAATCAATTGTCTCAGTCAGCAGCTGCCTCAGGTGGGAGAGTTCAAGAGGTCCCTGGGAACTGGATCACAGGCGTCTGGTGACTGCTCTAATATGGCTTGCTCCAGTGCTGCGTGGAGTCAGGAAGAAACACCCAGTAAATAGACCAGTCTGGGAAGATTGATGCCTCCTTCCCCACCTTTAGCTCTGTCACACCCAGTCGCTGCTATCCCCACAGGGCTTTGACCCAGTCAGTTGTCTGCAGTAAGCAGATACTCCAGGGGTTTGCACCTGCCTAAGTCACAGGGTAGTCTGTGTCTGCTCGACTAGGCCGCTATTCTCTGTCTTTATCCAGCAGGGGGTGGTGTGGCCTGTCAACCTCGGGCACTTGATGGAGGCTGGAGGTGTTCACTCAGTTCCAGCCCCACCCTTAGTTTATGTTACTGGGTGAATGGAACAACCCTGTGGGAATTTGTTTCTGACCCTGCTAGATTCTTCTGCAGAGGAGAGGCTGATTTGAGTTCCCAGAACCTGTGCCTCAGGCCCTGTCTTTAGTCCTGTGGGTTTGTATTCGCAGCATGATCAGCTGTCAGCTGTAGCCTCTTGGCCTCCTTTGTCTATAGGCTGGTGATCCCCTGAGGGCCAGGTGCATCTTAGGCTCAGTAAAGCTGTCCTCTGGATCAGCCCCACCCTGGGAGTTTCCTGGCTCTGCGGGTGTGTTTTCTAGTCCCCGTGTTCCACCCAGGTCAGTGCCGCCTCAGGCAAACCCTTTACTCACGGGGCCTGTGTTTCAGTCCCAGGTCTGTTCCATGGTGGTTGCCATCTGAGAAGATGCTCAGCCTCATCTGGTTGCCCAGGAAGACAGGACGAGAGGGTATGGGATATCTGGGGGTGGGCCTTGTTATTGCTGAAGACGGCTGTTTCTCTGCACCTCGGGTAACCACCGCTCCAGTGTAATTCCCTTTTAGCCGACCGTCATCTTCTCACTCCTTTGCTACAGAGTCAGCACTGGCCAGCTGTAGTCCAGGTCCTGTCTGCACCTCTCAAGAGTTCACCCAAGAATCTGGACTCCTGAGGGGGCAGGTCTCCGGATCACGGAGTGAGAGTGGAAGGGAGAGTTAGGAGCTCAGAGTTGCAGGTCGTAACACCAAGCTCATTGAGACCAAATGAACAAACAAACAGATACAAAGGTTACCAGGCACACGGGCCCATAGATACAGAGACAGACGGAAACACATAGACATACAGGTAACAGCCATGACAACAGCAATATAAGAACAACTGCAATAAAAATAGTGATAATCGTAAAATAATTGAAAGAAAGGAAAAAAAAAAGAGAAAAAAGTGGTGTTAGTAGGAATGTTAAATGAGGAGAAAGAAGAAATTAAAATTAGAGCACATAGAAATAAAAAATATATATGTATATAAAAAGTAATAATAAAAAATTATCGAAATCTCCTCTAAGGAAATGGTGAGGAAAAAACAGACAAAAACAAAACAAACAAAAAAACCCATGAAAACCAAAAAAAAAAAAAAAAAAAACAACAAAAAAGGCACCAACTACAAAAATATTCTTGCATGTAGAAATATACCTATATATATCTATATGTCTGCTGTAGGGATCAACTTTCATAGGAATATATTCATACTGCAATATACTTTCTGGACACCAGGTGGCGCTGTGAGTGGTTCAGAGCCTTGTACCTGATTTACAGTTTATACTATTATCATGGTAACACCCTTCCATGGCCAATTGTCATTCTGGAATTTGTGTAAAAGTTTGTCGCCTAAGAATTGTGTAACCTCGGCTGTTCTTTTCCAGACAGCACTTGCGACCGAACTTCCCACTCAGTGCAGGTGTCCACACTTCTTAAGTCTTTCCACTCTTTTACCAGGTTCTCCTGCAAACTGGCGACTGCAATCGGCGTAGGGGGTGTGGTGCTGAGTTTGCGCGGTTGTTGGTGGGCTTGCGGTTTTATCTGCTGTAGCTGGCTCCCGGGGCTGAAGCCAAGTTCGCGGCTTTAGGAGCCAAAGCTGGGTCCGCGGCTTCAAGCCTGTTCCCATGGTTGGAGCATTTGGGGGACTTATTCTGGGTTTTATGGTTCAGAGTTTCCCTTTTGGATCGGCGCCCACCAGCTCGCCAGGCAGCCTGAACTGCCAGCCCCCTCCAACACCTGGGGGAAAGGTGCCCGCCCTTTTGGGTAGTTCAAAATGTTTGTTTCCCAGGCAGGATCCCTTCCTTTCAATTGTGCAACAGTTTGCCCAGCTCCCTATGGTTTTGAGTGGCTCTCCTTTCGGATGCCTCCCTCAGTTCAGGAATAATTATTTGTCAATTGGGTTTTGTCAGCATTTATAAGCTGCTGACCTCCGTAGGGGAGGGGCCTGCTGGCCAGAACGGCTGAGCAGGGAAGAATCTCTACAACAGTGTCTGTGATTTTAAATTACCCCTCATATACAGCAATCCGCCAGTTCACTGGGTGTCTCCAGCTGTCTGTCCACTCCAATAATCCACACACAGGAAAGGTCCAGACCGCCTTTCCTCTCACCTGATGGCTTGGGAGAGGTGGGCTACATGTCCATCCTGTCCGCCATCATGCTCCGCCCCCAGTTTTGTCTTTAAATTCGTTAAATTCTTGAGACAACTTTTGAGTTTTTCCTCAAATTTCTAATTCCAAAATTTCCTCCATTCTATTAATCTTGTTTGCAATCCAAATTCTGACTTTGATTTCTGACATCTCGGCGAGCTGTTTATGAATGGAATCTTCAGCTACATCTGCCATATCTTTCCTTGATATGGCATTGATCTATTCTGGTTATTCATGTTAACAGAGTTTTTCTGCTGATTCCGCCCCATGATTATGTTACACCATTTATCTTTTCCCCTGGAGCTTTGTCGAGGACCCGTACAGTGCTACAGCCTGTGAAACTGGGGACCTGTTTGGTGTGGTGGGGCTAAGTGGTTCTGTCTTGTTTTCAGCTGGTCTCTGTCCGACCCTAGTGAAATAGTTACTCTGGGTTGAAGTCTCAGCTGCGGAGAAATACCAGCAGTTAAGTCACCCCACCCCCAACAGGTAACAATTGGAAAAGAAAAATCAAACCTTCCTACAACCACACACCCAGGGCACCACTTGGATAGTCCTTGGGCAATTGACTCAGTTCAAAAGGTCCAAATCAATTGTCTCAGTCAGCACCTGTCTCAGGTGGGAGAGTTTAAACGGTCTCTGGCAACTAGACCGTAGGGGTCTGCTGACAACTCAAGTATGACTTGCTTAGGTGCTCCGTGAAGTCAGGAGGACCCACCCTGCAAATAGTTTAGTCTGGAAAGGTTGATGCCTCCTTCCCCACCTTGCACCTCTGTCCCACCCAGTCACTGATAACCCCGCAGGGCTTTGACCTAGTTGCCTCCAATGAGCAGATACTCCAGGGGATTGAACCTGCCTGAATCACAAGGAAATCTATATCTGTTCAGCCAGGCCACTGCTCTCTGCCTCTATCCAGCAGGGGGAGGTGAGGCCTGACAACCACAGGTGCTTGATGGAGGGTGGGGTTGTTCACTCAGTTCCAGCCCCGCCCCTGATTGATGTTACTGACCGAACTGAACAACTTTGCGGAATTTGTTTCTGTCCCAGCTAAATTTGCCTGCAGAAGAGAAGCTGTTTTGAGTTCGCAGAACCTGCACCCCAGTCCCTGTCTTTGCTGCTGCAAAGGTTTGTATTCGCAGCTCAGTTAGCTGTCAGTTCTAGCCTCCTGCACTCCTTTGTCTAGGCTGACAATCCCCTGAGGTCTGGGTGCGTCTTAGGCTAATTAAAGCAGTCCTCTGGGTCAGCCCCACCCTGGGAGTCAGCCGGCACTGCGTGTATGTTTTCTAGTCCCTGTGCTCCACCTAGGCTGTTACCTCCTCAGGCAAACCATTTACTCATGGGGCCTGCGTTTCTGTCCCAGATCTGTTCCATGGTGGTTGTCACCTGAGAAGATGCCTGGCCTCCTCTGTTTGCCCAGAGAGACAGGGGGTGTGGCTTCGGAATATCCAGGGGTGAGCCCTATTGTTGCCAAAAATGGCTGCTGCTCTGTGCCTCTGGGCACCTCCGCTCTGGTGTGGTTCCCTCTCAGCCGACCATCCTTTCCTCACTCCTGTGCTGCAGAATCAGCACTAGACCAGCTTCAGTCCAGGGCCTGTCCACACCCTTCGAGAAATCACCCAAGAATCTGGACTCCTGGGGGACAGGTCTCCAGACCTCAGACTGAGAGTGGATGGAAGTGCTGGGAGCTCAGAATTGCAGGTAGAGAATATATACAGTTTTATACAGTTTTATGCCTGACAGGAGAACACCATGGCAACCTAATAGGAGAGGTAGATCCAGTTTTTGGAGGGTGTCTCCCATGGAGTGTAGTGGGAGGACCTTTGAACTCTGCTCGTTTGTTTGTGGGGCACTCTGAGCTGTTCTCATGGGGGAGGGGACTCCTGTCCACTTGGTGATGGATTTTGTACCTTTTGTTTGTATCCTTGGGGTTGCAGCTTGCCTTAGCTGCATTCTTCAACCTTCTGTCTTGGTTTAGCTGTAATCCACCAGGTTACTTGCTAAATTTCTGTCCTTTAACTCTCCTTTTGGACGGGAGCCTCTGTGGAAAGCTGGCTTCAGTCAGCCATCTTGTCTCTGCCCCCACTAATTTATTTCTTTTTTTTTCTTTTTTATTAAATCATAGCTGCGTACATTGATATGATCCACTAATTTATTTCTTAAAATCATGTGGCAAATGATGTGTTATTCATGATCTACAATTTACAAATGAAAGAATTGACAGAAAAATTAAATGATCTGGTGAAAAGGTAATGAATCCTGTTGTTTATTTATTAATTATTTATTTTTTTGAGATTTTATAACCCTCAGTAGACAACTGAGGTTGTCATGGTGTCAGAGCTCACAGCAACCTCAAAGTCTTGGGATCAAGCAATCCTTGTCACTCAGCCTCCCAAGTAGCTGGAATAACACGCACCCACCATAACACCCAGCTAGTTTTTTTAGAGATGGGGTCTCATTCTGGCTTAGGCTGGTCTCAAACTCCTGAGCTCAAACAATCCACCCACCTTGGCTTCCCAAAGTGCTAGGATTATAGGTGTGAGCCAATGTGCCCAGCCGCAAATCCTATTGTTTAAATGACAAGTTGTTAAGCTTTACTTTGCAAAAACTCGGTAAGGGTATGTCATTTACTGTGTTTGGCAAATGGTTGAATAGGCCAAATGCTCAGTCTGGAAACCAAGTCAACAGCAGCCTGGCTATCCTGGCTATTATTAGAAATGGAAGCACTTCAATTGGGCATTAAACAGATATGCATGTGTTTATATATAAGTATATACATGTGTATATATGATGTATTGTGTAAACACATAGACATATGTATGTATGCACTGAATATATACAATTTAAGTAACCTTATGTTTTCTGAAATTTTATTAAGACCCAGAAATTAAGAAGACTGATACTCAATTTTTCAAATCAAAATACCTAAGAGCAAAGGACTTTTCCCCTCCTTTGTTTGGTGTTTCTGTTATTCAGTATACTACATGTCACCTGACACAATCACTGGTAAAATCTAACAGAATCAGCTCTAATATGGGAGGGGCTAACACCTGGTTGTCAATATTTTTCTGTTTTCCATAAGACTATACCTTTGAATCAGAAAACGTTAAATGTAAAATCCCTAAGTTCATAAAACAATCAGAAAAATGATATGATAAGACCATTTGTGTGACATACTCAAGCTAATTCACTGCCAGCTGTTTTTCAACTGAACATGAATGCCTTCTAGAGAGACAGAAGCAACTTAGAACTTTAGATTGATTTAAAAATTCTTGCCTGCCTTATCCTGGACTTGTGTCAGGCAGTTAGTGCTTTGTTCCCCACCAGTCAACTATAACATCAATGGCTGAACCTGACAAAGATTGTACAAAAAAGAAAAAACCTAAAGGATAATCTCCTTATAAATGCTGACCCCCAAATACTAAACATAATATTGGAAAACAAAATCTACACACACTGAGAAAACAATTTAGCCAGACCAAGTGGGATTTATTTTATGAATGTCAGTGTTGATCAATATCAGAAATTCTTTAAATCGCCATCTTATTAGATCTAAGGAAAAAGAAATATACTTTCTTCAGAAATGTTATAAAGGCCCTTTGGCAAATATTGCTTATAAAGCACTCAAAATGAAAATTGAATAAAATTGATATGATTACTTCATTCCTAAAACCAACCTCTTACTTAAGCAGTAAAGAATTCTTACTAAGATTAGAAATAAGCCTAGAATACCCACTGCCTTATCTTAAAATATAAAATTTTATATTTTTAGAAGCAGATCCTAAGTCAAGAATTTGAATGGAAGTAGGTTACTTGAGAAGTCACTGCAGGAAAAACTGGTAGGATAGTAGAGAGTGATGTAAGAAAAGATGTGAGGCCAATACAGGGTATGAAATGAGGTTTCTCTGTGGCTAACTGGAGAGGGGTGATCATTCTGCTGAAGACCTTTGAGAGAAGGTAGAGAACCTGCCTTGGAGATGTTCCCCAGGAATGGTGAGAAATGTGGAGTAATATATTTCTAAATTAGTATATGAAGATTCTCATACCCTCATCAATTCATGGCTTTATCCGACTTTCTATTTTTGCCAAACATATGGACAAATATTATCATTGTACTTTTCTCATTATTAGTGAGTTTGAACACCTTGACATCACTTATAAGCCATTAAGGCTACCCTCTGTATAATTTGCCCTGTTTTCTTTAAGAATAATAGAATAATATTTCATACTATTTTTTTATTTTCTCTTTTACTTATATTTTTCCAGAAGTTCTCTGAATGTTCAATTAATCCCTTATGAGGTTTTGCCATTGCAACTATCTTCCACATATCAGGTTTTGGCATTGCAACTATCTTCCACATAGCATTGGGCATGTGGGGGACCTGGTTAGACAATCTAGAAGTGGTGTTCTTGATTCTAAGTTTTCTTTACCCTCATTATCTTGAGCACAACAAGGCAATGCTAGGTTCATGCAAAGTCAAACATTTCTGTTCAGTTTAGGAGACTATGATATGCAACACTTCTATATTTTGTTTTTTTTCTATTCCTTTACATGATGTAGTGGCTTTGCTCAATGATTGGTTTTATATAATCCTAGGTATTCTTCCATATTATGTAGACTATAAAGTTGTGAAGCAAGGACTATGAGCAAATAATGACAAAGGTTGGGAGAATCAAGGATGTTGAAAGCTCTGGCTTCCACGTAGAATACCTTCTCACTGTGTCATGATTCTAGTATCTGGGGTCTTCGGCCTTTTTGGAGTGCTGCTTCTTCTTCTTGGAAACTTTTCTCCATGGGACTGTGTATGGGAGTTTAAGGCAAGCTGCTGTTTGTGAGGATCCACTACTGCTCTGAATTCCTCAGTAGGAGCCAGGTTGAATTCTAGGAGACAGTGGTCCATGTGTCACAGTTTAGGGGTGTCATCTTATTCTCTGGCTCTTTAGGGAGCATCCTAATTACCTTTTGAATTTTGTCACTCACTTTTCCTATCAATATTGTTTTTATGTGTATGTTCTGGCATGTTGTCTGAATTATCCTATAGGCAACAAATGTCCACAGGTTTTGGAGTTTAAATGTCTAAGCATGGAAAGTTGGTGGGAATAGTCTTCTTGCAAGCTTGCAGACTGGGCATTCTAATAGATACTAAGTTGAACTGCAGTTCACTTGGTCTTTAAGAATATACCAGGATAGGAAGAAACCAAAAAGCCTTAACCCATCCCTTAAAAAGCCTTCACCTCCCTTAACCCATGTCACCCCTCAAAAAAACCACCATTTCTATCCTGAATAACTATGTCACAGCTGAGGATGCATGTCATAGTGAGGATGTGAGAAACTGGGAGTGTGACACATTGTCTCCTGATTTCTCACATTTCTTAATATCCTTATATTTGTTGCATTATAAAAATAAAAGAAACCTTATATGTTCTGTCTGTTAGTTTCTTTCTCTCAACTTTATTCCTGTCCTATCATGATGGCCAGGCAGTATGCATGACATTTAAAATACCGTCTATGCACCTCTCTAGCCTCTTCATTCTCTTTAAGTGCCCTACCCTCTACCGCCTCTGGAAAATTATTTGAAGAACAGTGTGCCTTTTCATACCTTTGTGCCATGTTATATTATTTCCCCAATTTGAAAAGCTTATCTTCTTTGGTTGCTCTTCCTTCCTATTTCTTTTTCCTGTTCTAACAGGGCATTATAACACAGTGTCATAAGAAATAATTAACCAGTTAAACCTACCTTTTGACCTAAGGGAGAATTCAAGAACAGCAAAATGGATGTCAAGATAGTAAGTACATTATTTTTGTGAATAGTTCTGCAACAAAGTGAGATAATTATGATTGTTCAGATTTAATTCCTGGCTCTCTGGTTTTCTATATTTGTCACTGTCTATATCAGTGATTTTCAATTGGTGTGCTGTGGCAAACTGGTGTGCCATGAGAGAATCTTAGGTGTGCTGTAAAAAAATTTTTAAAGATCATTAGTTAAATTATTTTTGAAAGAAGTTCAAAGTGCAGCAAATATATTCTTTTTCTTACTCTTTTTTTTTTTTTTGATCAACATAATTTAAGTGTACCATGGAAGTTTAACTATAGGTTCAAGTGTGCTGTGAGATAAAAAAGGTTGAAAAACACTGCTCTATATATTTCGTTTTCATCTTTTTTTATTTTGTGAGACAGAGTCTCACTTTGTCACCCTTGATAGAGTGCTGTGACATCATAGCTTACAGCAACCTCTTGGGCTCAAGTGATTCTCTTGCCTCAGCCTCCTGAGTAGCTGGGACTACAGGCATCTGCCACAACGCCTGGCTTTTTTTTTGTTTTAGAGATGAGGTTTCCCTCTGGTTCAGGCTGGTTTTGAACTCCTGAGCTCAGGCAATCCACCTGCCTTGGCCTCCCAGAGTGCTGGGATTATAGGCATGAACCACCACACCTGGCTTTCATCTACTGAATGTAGATATAATGATGGCAGCTACTTTAGAAAGTTGTGAAAATCAAATGATGTAATCTTTGAAAACCAATTACTAGGTGCCTGACACATAGCAGACTTTCACAAGTCCTACCAATTGTGGGTATTTTGTTTTCCCTTTAGGATGTATTATATTGCTAGTCTAACTTTTAGATGTCCTCTGATGACCTGAAGAAATGAAGACTCGTTATCCATTAAGCATCTGCCTCCTCCTGCAATCTGGAATGTCTCAGGGGCCAGAACACAAAGAGAAACCAGTCTCTGGAGGACTTGCAGTGTTTGGCTGCTGGACAGAGGCCAAGGGAAGGTAAAGTGTCCAGGGAGAAGGCAGGATCATAGGGTATTTACAGGGAAGAGAGGGCTTCTGTTTGGTGGCCTGGGCAAAAGCAACACTCATTACCTTGATGCTGTATTTTTCCTCTTTGTGTCATTATTCCCACTCCTTCAGACATGTACATAAATCCCTTGTTTTCCGAGTGAAAAAAAAAAAATACCACCAGGCATTTGGCACATCAGAGAAAGATAAACAGAAAATTCCCAGTAAGTGAGTAATAGACTTGGATATTGGGGTGATGGAGTTGCAAAGCCAGAGTTATCCCAGAAAGGAGGAAACAAGTCCTTAATTCTACACTAAATGGCTGGACAGGTCTGGAGGGTGCTGCTGATATCAAGACCTTATGGAAATGATGTAAGAATGGGGCAAGTGGGAGATGGAATAGAAACATGGTTATTTTGGATCAGTGCTGAGAGAGGAAGGGGTAAATCCAACACTGGGCTGACAGACAGATTTTAGGGACTAGAGAAACTTATGAAAAGTTAACCAAGAAGTAGAGCTAATTGGGAATGTGTTTGGCTATAGAGGGGAGGTATTTAGGTAGGGGCACGGGTTACTATAAATAGAAAGAATCAATTTAAATGAGTTATATATTAGTAGTTTTTCATTTGAGAACAAAATGTTCCAAAGGAGTTAACACATGAGCTGGTCCTGGAACCATGGATAGCAATCAGTAAGGCAAAGAACACTCAGGATGAAAGATAAAGCAGGCAGTTTTCTGATCCTGAAAATACCACAAAATAAGAATATCCCCAGGCTTTCTGAACACCACAGATGGAAACACATCTTACAAAATTGCAACCTTCTCACACATCACTTTATTCATTAATAGGAAAAGAGTCTCACGTGTGATGCTTGGGCCACTCTACAACCACACAATGGACACCCCTGCCATGTTCCTCCTCGCAGGAATTCCAGGATTGCAGTCTTCACATCTCTGGCTGGCTATCTCACTGGGTGCCATGTACACCATAGCCCTGATAGGAAACACCCTCGTCATGACTGTAATCTGGATGGATTCCACTCTACAAGAGCCCATGTATTGCTTCCTATGTGTTCTGGCTGCCGTGGACATCATTATGGTCTCGTCTGTGGTACCCAAGATGGTGAGCATCTTCTACTCAGGAGATAGCTCCATAAGCTTTAATGCTTGTTTCATTCAGATGTATTTTGTCCATACAGCCACAGCTGTGGAGACGGGGATGCTGCTTGCCATGGCTTTTGACCGCTATGTTGCCATCTGCAAACCCCTACATTATAAGAGAATTCTCACACCCCAAGTGATGCTGGCAATGAGTATAACCATTTCTATAAGAGCAGTGACATTCATGACA
Source organism: Nycticebus coucang (assembly GCF_027406575.1). Taxonomy (NCBI): domain Eukaryota; kingdom Metazoa; phylum Chordata; class Mammalia; order Primates; family Lorisidae; genus Nycticebus; species Nycticebus coucang. Next base: position 63,803,317 of record NC_069793.1, on the reverse strand, counting down.
CCGCTGAGTTGGATGGTGAGTCATCTACCTTTCTGTGGCTCCAATGTGGTTCTCCACTCCTACTGTGAGCACATAGCTGTGGCCAAGTTAGCGTGTGTTGACTCCATGCCCAGCAGTCTCTACAGTTTGGTTGGTTCCTCCATCATTGTGGGCTCTGACATGGTCTTCATTGCTGCCTCCTACATCTTGATTCTCAAGGCAGTATTTGGTCTTTCCTCAAAGAATTCTCAGTTGAAGGCATTAAGCACATGTGGCTCCCACGTGGGAGTCATGGCTCTGTACTATCTGCCTGGCATGGCATCCATCTATGTAGCCTGGTTTGGGAAGGACGCAGTGCCCTTGCACACACAGGTGCTATTAGCTGACTTGTACCTGGTCATCCCACCCACTTTAAATCCCATCATCTATGGCATGAGGACCACACAAGTGCGGGAGAGAACATGGGGCTTGCTGACACGCTGGCTCTTTGGCTGCTCCATCCTGGGTTCATGCACACAATCTCTGTCCAAACCTGGATCATTCTTGCCAACTTCCAAGATGCCTTAGAAATCTGTGGAGCTGCAGTGGTTTACCTGGTACGTTAGGAATTCTGAGGTCAGTTGGTAATGGGTAGCCTTGAATAGGCTTTCCATTTTTAGCAGAATGTGAAAGAAATGTTTCTGATATACTGAGAACCTTTTCCATGGTTTCAGTGATCCAGTACCTGAATCAGAGATAAGTTTGGACAGAGAATACAGATTTGGGATTTTTCTTTCATTAGCTTCTGACCCATATTTCCAACCCAATGCTGTATAACCATTTACAGCTGGAGAAATCAACTGTTTTGTATCCCTGCACTCACCTGGCTGGTATTCTCAGAACTGTTCCTCCCCTCATGTGATTACATGAACACTCTCCACTGGTCCAGTGATGAATCCATGCAGTTTGGGTTATATGCTCACAGATATTTAAAGGTCTTTCTCTGGGCAAAATGTATTCTGGGTTAGGGAGACATTAACTTAAGATCAATGATTGTGTTCATTTTACAACACATGGATTAAGAAAGAGGAAATTGTACCACTGCAAGAGAAGTAAGTTAACATGATGCATTGGAGAGAGTAAGTCTGTTCTTATCTCATTCTCCAGGTGCATCTGTTAAGTTTCATGATATACTTCCAGCTCTTTATAATACATATTTTAATGCTAAGTGAGTTAGTGTACCAATTATCAGATTTTTGTCATTTAAGCAACATTAACTATGTCCATGAGTGTTTAGTTTTGGAAATCTAATTATTTTTTGTTTGTTTCCAAGTCTTTCTCTGTGTAATTCATCTTCAGATATAGAAGAGGGATTGAATACAACACTAGTCTTTCTTCTTCTGGACACTTTGAGGAGTCATACTCTAGCATTAACAACTTAATAGAGAACAAATAAAGAAATTGAAATGTCACTGCTCTTCTTCAGGTCACTGGATACTTACATAATTTTTGTGTTTGTTTACCCTTTCAGAAATTCAGTATATGTAAAACAAAAAATTTCATATGTAAAAGATAAATATATATGACTGTGGTAAATTTAAAATTTTAATGACAAGACAATTTCCCAATTGGGTTAATCTTCAAAGTGAAAGAAGAAACAGTGTTGATAACAAAGTTGTTGTATTTGAGTCTTAACATTTCCCTCTAATGATATGGAATACAATATTAATTAATGAAGGAATTGAAGATTAAATAAATAAAAATGATAGGCACATAAAACCTCTGATATGTTGTATGTACTTAAAGATACACCCAATATATTTCTTTTTCTTTTTCTTTTTTTGAGACAGAATCTCACTATGTTGCCCTTGGTAAAGTGCCATGCCATCACAACTCACGACAACCTAAAACTCTTGGGCTTAAGTGATTCTCTTGCCTCAGCCTCCCAAGTAGCTGGGACTACAGGCACCTGCCACAATGCCTGGCTACTTTTTTTGTTGTTGTTGCAGTTGTTTAGCTGGCCCAGGCTGGGTTCGGACCCGCCACCCCTGGTGTAGGTAGCTGACACCATAACCATTGTGCTATGGGAGCTGAGCCCACCCAATACATTTCTAATTCCAAAATATTAAGAGGAAATTCTAGGAATTACTCAAACTGTAGTTCTATATGATATGTAGTCATATGATACCATTTTAAAATAGATTAGTTACTTAACAAATTAGCATCCATATATTTTGCTAATATTGTATTTACCTACCGAGAATGTATTCTATTTCTGGAGGATAGCAGAGTAGGAATCATTCTCCTAAAAATGTGATAATGATGCACTGAGTTCCCAAAGAACAACAAAAAGAAACTCTCTTTCCCTTATAAGCCCTTACATACAAACAGAACAAGATCATAAGGTTGTTAAACATATATGATAAAATATTCATTTAAAAAAGTCACACTATTCTTTCTCCATAATCAACATAGTGAATTGACAATGTCCATTAAATCAATGAATATTAGCTGCCTTAAAGAGCCTGATGTGTAGTCCTACCTGCAACAAAACCAGAAATTTCTTCCTAGCATTTCCAGCTGGAAGCCTGTCCGACCAGCTTTGTGTTTTATTTTCAGAAGAATTCCCTGAAATTAGATGGGACCCACTGTTAGTACTCAAATACTGAACTACATACTTCCCAAAGTATCCTGGTTCCTGGCTAAACAGAAAATACTATGATTCTCACAAGACAATCAGATACAGCCCCGGCCCTATCACATGAAGAAGCAAATGTATTCATTCACTAAAGGCCTGGCACCCACAGTAAACACTTAGTGTGGACATGGTAAAACATTACAATCAATCTTGTTGAAAGGCAGATTCCATAGGGAGTTTTGATCCCACAGGTTTGTCTTTCTGTTTCTTCTTTTTGCAAGACTCAACACTTGTACCCTTTTAGGTGCCTTCTCCCTTAAAGCTCAAATGTAGTTGCTCTTGGGTAGTAAAGCAAGGACAGGAAAAGGTCTTCCCTGCATTATTTGAATGAATGTACCATGTTGGGGATGCCACCCTGGCATTATAGGGAGCAGTGCAGGTGTAGCTACCTGCCTCCTGCCGTTCTGCCCATGTTTGAAAGTCATAGTAGAAGAAATGATCCATTAAATTCATATTTGAACAGGAGGATAATTATCATCTAGTTTGTACTACCCCTTTAAAGGCATGAAGAGCTTATTTTTTTGTCTTTTTTTTATTGTTAACACATAGCTGTGTACATTAGTGCAATCAAGGGGTACAATGTGCTGGTTTCATACACAATCTGAAATATTCTCATCAAACTGTTCAACGTAGCCTTCATGGCATTTTCTTAGTTATTGCATGTAGACATTTGTGTTCTGCCTTTAGTAAGTTTCGCCTGTACCCATTCCAAGATGCACCGTAGTGTGGCCGCCCCCATTAACCTCCCTCCACCCTAACCTCCCCCCTCTTTTGGCCCTTTCCTCATAGTCTTGTGCTACAGTTGGGTTATAGCCTTCGTGTGAAAGCTATAATTTAGCTTCATAGTAGGGCTGAGTACATTGGATACTTTTTCTTCCATTCCTGAGATACTTTGCTAAGAAGAATATGTTCCAGCTCCATCCATGTAAAAATGAAAGAGGTAAAGTCTCCATCTTTCTTTAAGGCTGCATAATATTCCATGGTATACATGAACCACAATTTGCTAGTCCATTTGTGGGTCGATGGGCACTTGGGCTTCTTCCATGACTTAGCAATTATGAATTGGGCTGCAATAAACATTCTGGTACAGATGTCTTTGTTATATTGTGATTTTTGGTCTTCTGGGTATAAACCTAGCAAAGGAATTATAGGATTGAATGTCAGGTCTATTAGGTCTCCAAGTATTCTCCAAACATCCTTTCAGAAGGAACGTATTAGTGTGCATTCCCACCAGCACTGTAGAAGTGTGCCCTTTTCTCCACATCCATGCCAACATCTCTGGTTTTGGGATTTTGTTATGTGGGCTACTCTTACTAGGATTAGGTGATATCTCAAAGTGGTTTTGATTTGCATTTCTCTGATGATTAAGGATGATGAGCTTTTTTTCATGTGTTTGTAGATCGTGCGTCTGTCTTCTTTAGAGAAGTTTCTCTTCAAGTCCCTTGCCTACCCTGAGATGGGATCACGTGTTATTTTCTTGCTAATATGTTTGAGTTCTCTGTGGATTCTGGTTATTAGACTTTTATCGGAGGTATAACCTGTCTGCTTGCTTTACTTACTATGTTCTTGGCTGTGCAGAAGCTTTTTAGTTTGATCAGGTCCCAGTAGTGTATTTTTGATACTGCTTCAATTGCCTGGGGAGTCCTCCTCATAAAATATTATCATCTAGTTTGAATCACCCAGGCTGATTCCTTCAAGAGTTTTCCCTGCACTTTCTTTAAGTATTTTTATAGTTTCATGTCTTAAGTTTAAATCTTTTATCCAGTGAGAGTCTATCTTAGTTAATGGTGAAAGGTGTGGGTCCAGTTTCAATCTTCTACAGGTTGACAGCTTTTTACCCAGCACCATTTTTTTTTCCATTTTTATTTTTTTATTGTTGGGGATTCATTGAGGGTACAATAAGCCAGGTTACACTGATTGCATTTGTTAGGTAAAGTCCCTCTTGCAATCATGTCTTGCCCCCAGAGGGTGTGGCACACACCAAGGCCCCACCCCTCTCCCTCCTTCCCTCTCTCTGCTTTTCCTTCCCCCACCATGACCTTAATTGTCTTTAATTGTCCTCATATCAAAATTGAGTACATAGGATTCATGCTTCTCTATTCTTGTGACGCTTTACTAAGAATAATGTCTTCCACTTCCATCCAGGTTAATACGAATACCCAGCACCATTTGTTAAATAGGGAATCTTTTCCCCACTGAACGTTTTTAATTGTCTTGTCAAAGATCAAATAATGGTAAGTAGATGGATTCAACTCTTGATTCTCTATTCTGTTCCAGACATCTACTTCTCTGTTTTTGTGCCAATATCATGCTGTTTTGATCACTATTGATTTATAGTACAGTCTCAGGTCTGGTAGCATGATTCCTCCTGCTGTGTTTTTATTGCTGAGTAATGTTTTGGCTATTCGAGATTTTTCATGATTCCATATAAAACGAAGTATTATTTTTTCAAGATCTTTAAAATACGACAATGGAGCTTTAATAGGAATTGCATTGAAATTATATATTGCTTTGGATAGTATAGACATTTTAACAATGTTGATTCTTCTCAGCCATGAGCATGGTATGTTTTTCCATTTGTTAACATCTTCAGCTATTTCTTTTCTTAAAGTTTCATAGTTCTCTTTGTAGAGATCTTTCATGTCCTTTGTTAGGTATACTCCCAAATATTTCATCTTCTTTGGCACTACTGTGAAAGGAATAATGTCCTTGACGGTTTTTTCAGCTTGGTTATTGTTGGTATGTATAAAGGCTACAGATTTATGTTGATTTTGTAGCCTGAGACATTGCTGTATTCCTTGATCACTTCTAAAAGTTTTGTAGTAGAATCTCTAGTGTTTTCCAGATATATGATCATATTATCTGCGAAGAGTGAAAGTTTGATCTCTTCTGACCCTATGTGGATACCCTTAATCACCTTTTCTTCCCTTATTGCAATGGCTAAAACTTCCATTACAATGTTAAAGAGCAATGGAGACACTGGGCAACCTGGCCTGGTTCCTGATCTAAGTGGAAATGATTTCAATTTAACAGCATTCAATACAACATTGGCTGTGGGTTTGCTGTAGATGGCCTCTATCAGTTTAAGACATGTCCCTTCTATACCAATTTTCTTAAGTGTTCTGATCATGAAGGAAAGGATGCTGGATATTATCAAAAGCTATTTCTGCATCAATTGAAAAATCATATGGTCCTTATTTTTTAGTTTGTTTATGTGCTGAATTACATTTATAGATTTACGTATATTGAACCAGCCTTGAGACCCTGGGATAAATCCCACTTGGTCGTGGTGTAAAAAATAATTTTTTTGATGTGTTGTTGGATTCTGTGGGTTAGGATCTTATTGAGTATTTTAGCATCAATATTCATTAGTGATATTGGTCTATAATTTTCTTTTCTTGTTGGGTCTTTCCCTGGTTTGGGGATGAAGGTGATGTTTGCTTTGTAGAATGTGTTAGGTAATATTCCTTCTTTATCTATATTTTGGAAGAGGTTTAGTAATATAGGTACTAGTTCTTCTTTAAAGGTTTGGTAGAATTCTGACATAAAGCCATCTGGTCCTGGGCTTTTCTTTTTAGGGAGATTTTGTATAGTTGATGATGCTATTTCAGAACTTGATATAGGCCTGTTCAACATTTCCACTTCATTCTGGCTAAGTCTTAGTAGGTGGCATACTTCCAGGTATTGGTTGATTTCTTTCAGATTTTCATGTTTCTGAGAGTAGAGTTTCTTGTAGTATTCATTAAGGATTTTTTGAATTTCTGGGGGGTCTGTTGTTATTTCATTGTTACCATTTTTGATTGATGAAATTAGAGATTTTACTCTTTTTTTCCTGGTTAGGTTGGCCAAAGGTTTATCTATTTTATTGATCTGTTGTATAATTCTTTTGTTTTCAATTTCATTTAATTCTGCTCTGATTTTGGTTATTTCTTCTCTTCTTCTGGGTTTGGGGTTGGAGTGTTCTTCCTTTTCCAGTTGCTTGAGATGTCCCATTAAGTTATTAACTTCCTTTCTTTCCATTGTCTTGAGGAAGGCTTGCAGTGCTATAAATTTCCCTCTTAGGACTGCCTTTGCAGTATCCCAGAGGTTCTGATAATTCTTGTCTTGATTGTTGTTTTGTTCCAAAAATTTGGTGATTTCCTTCCTAATCTTGTCTATAATCCATCTATTCTTCAGCATAAGGTTGTTTAGCTTCTATGTTTTTGTATGGGTATGCAGTATACTGTTGTTATTGAGTTCAACTTTTATTCCATGATGGTCTGAGAAGATGCAAGGAATAAGTTCTATTTTTTAAAAATTTGCTGAAGTTAAATTTGTGGCCTATGATGTGGTTGATTTTGGAGTATGTTCAGTGGGCTGATGAGAAGAACGTGTATTCAGTTTTGTTGGGATTAAATGTTCTGCAGATGTCTGTTAAGTCCAGATTTTGAATGGTTAAGTTTAAATCTAAGATTTCTTTGCTTAGCTTCTTTTTGAAGGATCTATCCAGCACTGCTAAAGGGGTGTTAAAATCTCCAACTACTACACAACTGGAGGAAATCAAGTTGCTCATGTCTGTTAGAGTTTCTCTTATAAAATGAGGTGCGTTCTGGTTGGGTGAATAAATATTAATAATTAAAATCTCATCATATTGAGTATTACCTTTAAGAAATATGAAGTGTCCATCCTTATCCTTCCTTAGTTCAGTTGGTTTAAAGCCTATTGCATCTGTGAATAGGATTGCAATGCCTGCTTTTTTCTGCTTTCCATTTGCCTGGAGTATAGATGACCATCCCTTCACCATGAGTCTAAATTTGTCTTTTAATGTAAGATGAGATTCTTGTATGCAGCAGATATCTGGCTTGAGTTTTGTATCCAGTCAGCCAACCTGTTCCTCTTTAGAGGACAATTTAAGCCATTCACATTAATTGAGAATATTGCTAAGCCTTGAGAGTCCGGTAGACATTTTTAATCCTTTTGCGACTGTGGAAGTCGGAATTTGATCAAAATTTTCTGGGTGGGTTTACTTTTGTGGTGAGGATTACACTGGTCTTTATGAAGGATAGGTCTGAGAATATCCTGGAGAACTGGTTTAGTTATGGCAAATTTCTTCAACATGTGAATGTCATTGAAGTATTTAATTTCTCTGTCATGAATGAAACTCAGTTTAGCTGGGTACAAGATTCTGGTTTGAAAGTTATTTTGTTTTAGGAAATTAAAAGTTGACGATGACCATCCTCTTGTATCTTGAAAGGTTCAAGCAGAGAAATCTGCAGTTATTCTAATATTCTTCCCCTTGTAGGTGATGGTTTTCTTTCATCTGGCTGCTTTCCGAATTTTCTCCTTCATATTAACTTAGTGAAATTGATTATGATGTGTCTGGGGGATGTCTTATTTGGGTTGAGTCGTGCTGGAGTTGTGAAACTGTCTGCTAGCTGAATTTCAGAATCTCTTGGCATGTCTGGAAAGGTCTTCTTTATAATTTTATAGAGAAGAGACTCTGTGCCTTGTGAAGCACCTTCATCGCTTTCAGGGATCCCTATAAGAAGAATATTGGTTTTCTTCGAATTATCCCAGAGCTCTCTGAGAGAGTGATCTGTTTTTGCCCTCCATTTCTCTTCCTCTTTGAAAGTTTGGGAGCGTTTGAAAGCTTTGTCTTCAATGTCAGAAATCCTTTCTTCTGCTTGCTCCATTCTGTGATGAGGGATTCTACTGTGTTTCTCAGATCTTTGAGGGCTGCAACTTCTTGTCTCAGTGTGCCAAAATCTTTGGTCATTTGGTCTTTGAATTTGTTGAATTGTTGAGATACTTTTGGGTTACTGCTTGGAATTCTAATTTGATCTTATTTGCTATCCAGATTCTGAATTCGATTTCTGACATCTCAGCTATTTGTTTGTGCGTGGGATCTTGTGCTGTGTCTGCCCCATTGATCCTTGGGGGAGTTGATCTACTCTGATTATTTGTATTGCCAGAGGTTTTCTGTTGATTTCGCCTCATGATTATTTTTCACTGTTGTCTCTGGCCATCCACAGAGTTGGGGAGGTGTCTCTCATAGATTAGACCCCAGTGGGATCACTCTATTGTTGCTGGATCTTTGTAGGGATTGACCCTTTGTAGTTCCTCTGGGGTGCCCCTCAGGGAGTTCTTGTTGTGGAAGCAGCTCTGGAGTGTGACACACCCGGATCCAGCAACAGGGCGGGAAGTGGTGCGCACAGTGACTTTGGCACAGAGTGCCTGGCACCCAGTGACTTTGGCACAAGACAGCCCAAGGCTCCAGCAGTCTCTGGCCAGGAGAAGAGCTCTGTGCAGAGGCAGGGAGGGCTCCAGAGGGCACATGGCTACCAAAGTCCCTGGCTAGACAAGCAGGCCCGTGTGGAGGCAGGGAGGGTACAGGAGGTAGAACGCAGGATTGCATGGCTCCCTCAGTTCCTGGTCAGGGCATGCGGAGGCCTGGCAGGTGTGGGTCGTGGGTCACGGTGCAGCTCTTATGGAGGTCTGGGTGGCACCAAGCCCAGGAGTTTGAGGTTGCTATGAGCTGTGACACCACGGTACTCTACACAGGGCAACAGCCTGAGGCTCCAGTCTGCCAAAACTGGTCTCACTCTGTCCCTGAGGGTTAAGGCTGTAAGGCAGCTCAGCCCCCACTTTTAGGCTGCTCAGTCACTAGGTTACTAGCTCCCGCCCGATCCTTGCTCTGCGACCCTTAGGGCAGAGCTTGCCAGGACAGTTGTCTCACAATGGCTCCCTGCCGCCCACAGCCGAACACTATTAGCTCCGTCTGGCTCAGTGGCTCAGTCGGGGGCCCTAGACAATGCCCAAAATTCTTTGCACTTGTGCTCAAGCTCTCCCCAAGGCAGTTCAACTGAGTGCCAAGTCCAAAAACACCAAAACAGTTCACAGGTAAGGCCTTTCCGGTTTGCCGTCTCACTGCTGCTTGTACTTATGGCTGCTGGTGGATTAGGTTGATCAAACACTTGCCAGTTTTCCATTGTTTTTGTCCTCCTCCTGGGGTCCAGAAGTCCCTTGCTGACTCCCTGTATCCTCAAAGGGATGATTATAGGCAGATCCCACCAGCCAGAGATGCCTGGTGTCTCATTTCCCCAGACTCACCATGCCCAGTTGCAGGGAAGCTGTTACTTGGCCACCATCTTGTTCCACCTCAACACTGAATACTTCTGAATCTTCATCTCCCTAACAGTGACCTGCAGAGTTTTGAAGCTGGGTGTGGTGGTGTGCTCCTACAGTCCCAGCTACTCAGGAGGCTGAGGCAGGGGGATTGCTTGAGCTCAGAAGTTTGAGGTTGCTGTGAGCTACGCTGGGCCCAACTCTAGCTCCAAATTTGTCAAACTAAGCATTCTACTCTGTGCTCTCTTCCACATGGTAGTGCTGCCAGATACTTTATGTTGCTCCTGCCCATCTGAGTCTCCTGTGGGTCAAAGCAATCTTCAGTCGTTTAGGTTGATGGTTCTGAAACTCAGGAATGCATCTTATGTTTGTCTTGATTCTAGACACAGTGATGAATGTTCCCTCACTTAAATATTTAGCATGTGCATGTGCATGTGAATGTGTGCACACACGTACACACACACACACACACACACACACACACACACACACACACACACACAATACTATTCCTGGGAGTCAATGGTGAACCAGAAAAATAAGGTCCTTTTCTTCTTGCAGTTCTTAGAACAGAATATAAGCAACTTCCCTGTGGAAAATCATTTTCATGCACTTAAAAGGTCCAATCTTCATGCCTGGTCTTAAAAATCAGACAATGTGAAATAATGTGACATCATTTATCCTTGTAATTGTTCTAACAAGTAATCATAGCATATCAGGATTGCAAATGATCAACATATAAATGAAAAGAGTAAACAAACCCAAAATACTGCATTATGAATGAATCCCTTATTACTTAGATCATTCTTGGTTTGAATAAATTTAATATCTAACAATCCTTATTTTCTAAGGATCCTTCAAATATTTGTTCTATTAGGACCATCCTAAAACAACATTGATTTCTCACCAACTCTCTTCTAAGTGTCCACGGACATAACTGGAAGTGCTTCCTGATAACCTTTTTTCTCAACTCATCCCCAAGGGATTCCCCCAGAAGACACATGGTCCTTCTAACGTAGGAAGGTGCCACCCTTTGCAAGGAACAGGTGGCTCATCAGCTCATTCCTCACCAAGCATCTCAGAAACATTTTTCTTTCTACTGTGAATTCTCATGGATCAATGTTTGGAACTCATTCAATAAGATCAGTTATCTTAATAGATTAAGAGGGAAAGGTCATATACTCTCTCCAGAGATGTTGCAAAGGCCCTTTGATATGTATTGCTCATGAAAAAACTCAAAGAAATAAAAATTGATTACAGTGGATATGTATACTTCATTCCTTTTTTTATTAAGTCATAAACACATAGATCATGTATACATTGATGCCTTTATGGGGTACAATGTGCTGATTTTATATACAATTAGGAACACTTACATCAAACTAGTTAATATAGTCTTCACCTCATTTATTTAATTATTGTGTGAAGACATGTATACTCTATACTTAATAGATTTGACATGTCTCCTCGCAATATGAACCTTAGGAAATGTTCCACTGTTTACCCTCCTTCCATCGAATCTCCCCATTCCCCTCCCATCCTCCTCATCTTCCCTCCTTCATCTTGGGGCTATAGTTGTGATTTATCTTTATCATGAAAGTGTGAGTGATTATCAATTGGTTTCATAGAAGCCCAAGTTCCCACTGACCCATGAATGGATTAATAAATTGTATATGTATACCATGGAATATTACGCAGCCTTAAAAAAGATGGAGACTTTACCTCTTTTATGTTTACATGGATGAAGCTGGAACATATTATTCTTAGTAAGTTTTCTCAAGAATGGAAGAAATAGCAGGGCGTCGTGGCAGGTGCCTGTAGTCCCAGCTACTAGGGAGGCTGAGGCAAGAGAATCACCTAAGGCCAAGAGCTTGGAGGTTAGTGTGAGCTGTGACACCATAGCACTCTATCGAGGGCAACAGAGTGAGACTCTGTATCAAAGAAAAAAAAAAGAATGGAAGAAAAATTATCCAATGTACTCAGTACTGTATACTTCATTCCCAAAGTCAGCATCCTACTTAAGGTAGAAACAGTAAAGTACCCTCTAAGATTAGGTACATAGCAAGAATACCGATTGCCTTAGATTGCATTTTTTCAGAGCAGATCCTGGGTCAACAAATTGAATACAAGTAGAGAAGTAATCATAAAGCACTAGGAGGATAGTAGAGAGTGATACAGGAAGAGAATTTAGGCCAATACAGGATATGTAATGAGTAGGTTTCCCTGTGGCCAACTGGAGAGGGGCTGGTCTAGCCTGCAGGAGACCTGTGAGAGACTGTGTCGAACCTGCCTCAAATCACTATTTCTCAGTTTTCTTTAGTCTCATTATCTTGAGTGCAATAAGGCAATACTAGGTACTTGCAAAGTCAAACATTTCTGTTCAATTTTTGAGAAATACTATATGCAACATATGCCATTTTTTGTTGTTTTTATAGTCATTTACATGATGTAGTGGCTTTGCTCAGTGATTGGTTTTATGTAATCCTGGATGTTCTTCCAGATGTGGACTATAAAGTCATGGAGCAAGGACTTTGAGCAAACAATGACAAATGGTGGGAGTATCAAGGATGTTGAAAGCTTTTGCTTCCACTTAGAATACCTTCTTGCGGCATCACGATTCTGGGGTCTTTGGCCTTTTTGGAGGGCTGCTTCTTCCTCTTGGAGCTCTGTCTCCATGGGACTGCATGTGGCAGAGAGAGTTTCAGGTGACTTGCTGTTTGTGAGCATCCACTACTGCTCTAAGTTCTTAAGTAGTAGCCAGGTTGAATCACTGAGACAGTGGTCCATCTGTCACAGTTTAGCTGTGTCAAATAGCATTTGGATGCTATTTAAGAAGCATCCAAAGTTTTCATTTGATTGTTTACTTTTCCTACCAATATTAGATATTATTGTTATGTGTATACTCTGGCATGTTGTCTGAATTATCATATAGGCAACAGGCACCCATAGGTATTAGAGTTTAAGCTTCTAAGCACAGCAGTTGGTGGGAGTAGTCTTCATTCAGGCTTGAACACTGGGTCTTGCAATAGATGCTATGTTGAACTTAAACCTAACTAGTGTTTAAGAATGTATGAGGTTGGACTAAAGAAACCAAAAATCCTGTGCTCTGACCCCCTAACCATCCTAACAAAAGATAGCAGAAAGCCTTTCTCTGCTCCCATCATGAATAACTATGTTTCCACTGAGGAACTGGAGAACTGAAAGTATAACGAATTGTCTCCTGATTTTTCATATTTCTAAACATTCCTCTATTTTTTGTCATTAAAAAAATAAAACAAACTTTTCATCTGTGCCTATTGGCTTCTTTCTCTCAACTGTATTACTGTCCCATGATGATGCATAGTAGTCACAACCTTAAATTATGTCCCATGCCATCCTCTGGCCTTCTTTCCTTCTCTTTCAAGTGCCTGCCCTCCACTTTCTCTGGATAATTCTCCATTTTGAGAATATTGTACCTTTTCATACCTTCGTGTTGAGGTCTATGTACTTCCCCCAGATTGAAAAGCTTATTCTCCTGGGTCTTTCCTACATCCTCCTTCCCTTCTTGTTCAAACAGGACTTTATTATATAGTGTCAGAACAAATATTGAACCAGCAATACCTACCATGAATCCTCAGGGAGAAGTGAGGAACAGTGAAATGGATGTCCAGATGCTAAGTACATTATTAGTGTGAATAGTCCTACAACAAAGTGAACTGAATTATGATTACTAAAAGTTAAATCCTGACACTGACGCTTATATACCTTACTTTCATCTATTCAATGTAGTTGTAATGATGGGAGCTACTTTAGAAAGTTGTGAAAATCAAATGATGTAATCTTTGAAAACCAGTTACCAGGTGCCTGACACATAGTGGACTTTCACAAATCTTACCAATCCTGGGTCTTTTGTTTTATTATATTGCTAGTTTGACTTTTAGATGTCCTCTGATGACTTGAAGAAACAAAGACTTGTTATCCATTAAGCATCTGCCTCCTCCTGCAATCTGGAATGTCTCAGGGGACAGAACACAAAGAGAAACCTGTCTCTGGAGGACTTACTGAAGTGTTTGGCTGCTGGACAGAGGCCAAGGCAAGGTGGCATGTCCAGGGAGAAGGCAGGATCATAGGGTATCTACAGGGAAGAGAGGGCTCCTGATTGGTGGTCCTGGAGAAAACAGTACTCATTACCATGATGCTATATTTTTCCTCTTTGATTTTGCATCATTCTTTCCACTCCTTCAGAAGTGTCATACACAAATCTCTTGTCTTTTGAGTAAAAGAAATGTGGACTACCAGCATCAACCCACAGAGAACCTTAAATAGAAAAATCTCCAGGGAAGTGGGTAACTCACCTGGGTATTTATTTTTGGGCTAATGCAGTCTCAAGGCCAGGGGCACTCCAGAACGGAGGAGATAAGCCCTCAATTCTACACTAAAGGGCTGCATAGGTCTGGTGGGCAATACGGATATCAAGACCTTGGGAAATGATATGAGGATTAGGCAAGTGGGAGAAAGATTGGAAACATATGATTGCTTTGGAGTAAAGCTAAGATCAAAGGTAAGTCTAAATTCTGGATGATAAACAGACAAAGGGACCAAAGTATTTATGCAAAAGAAACCAAGCAGTAGGGCTAACTGGCAGCATGTTTTGTTGAAGAGGGGAGGTGCACAGGGTTATTATAAACAGAAATAACCAATTCAAATGAATGTTATGCAGTAGTGCTTTTCTATTTAGGAAAATAATTTGAGTTAGGTATTCCCCCTCCTTTTAAGAAGAATGAACATATCACCACATTATGAATTAGTTACTATGTTGATTTGTCTAAATTGGCTTTCAGGGATTGATCCTCCAGGTTGTTGTGTGAATGTCTCTACAGGTTAAAGGTAGAAGGAAGAGCAGAGATGGAAACATGTCACAGGTCATCTTGGCATAGATTACTGAAAAGACTAAACCTCGACAACAAAGAAGCAATTTTCTCTCTATCTTGGTCTCGGTAGTGGATATGTGGGTGTATTCATTTTTTTCACATCATAAAAATTTATTGAGGCTTGCACCTGAGATTTATGCATTTTACTGGAACTATGTAGCATTTTAAAGGATTAGCCAAAATATGAGGAACCTGCAGCAAAGTTAAATGTTTTGGAGAGGTTAAATAAAACAAAAAATTAAAGGAATTCACTGGATTAGGAACAGATACTTGATGAAGATCACTGGTGATCTTAGCAAAAAACATTCAGTATCAATAAGTTGAGGTGAACAAAAATTTAAAAAACCAAAGGGGAACCAAAGAAAATGTCCAGTTTTTGAAAGACTGATAACGTATGTAAATCAAAGCAATGCTAATCAAGAAACTTAAATGAAGATTTAAAAAAAAAAAAAAAACCTCTTAAATTCATGAAAAGTATGTCTGGTTAGAGTTCCCAGGGCTGGAGAGAAGAGGTGTGGGCCAGAGCACCAGCTGAGGCTGCCCACATAAGGAAGGTGGGTGGATGCAGGGCAGCCAGGGAGAAGAAGGATTAGAAGTGGTGGGGACTAGGCCTTCTGGCTTCTGGGCTTTTCCTTAGCCCTTTAAGCAGTAATCCTCAATGCTCCATCAAGAACGCACACAACAGTCTTATGAATATGCTGAATTTTTTTCAGTCTTCACCATCATTCATATGCTGAATTTCTTTTTTCCGTCTTCACCATCATTCTACTTTCAAAAGCTTTCCCTTTTCCTCTGGGATTTGTCACTGAAGATGTCTCACCCAGTGACTATACACTGGGTGTATAGGTTCCTATAATCTGATGGTGCTGTGAATATCACTACTTTATTCAATCTTTTGTAGCATATAGTATTTCTTGAATTTAGGGTTTCAATTTTATTGTTGGTTTGTTTCAGTATCACACTTGGCAATCCTGTCACAAATACTTGGCTCATCAAATAGGGCCGAGTGAAGGCCCTAACATTTTTTTTTACTATCAGTATACATGGTTGTTTTCTTGACTAGTAATCTTGGGCTGTATAGATACCTGGGAGCTGCAGCTGGAATGCCTTGGACTTAACCTTAAAGTTACTACATACTTGCTAGGTGATCTTGAATAAAATATTTATTTTTTAAATTAAATAATATCTGTGTAAAATAATGCAACTACGGGGTACAATGTGTTGGTTTTATATACAATTTGAAATACTTTCATCAAACTGGTTGACATAGCCTTCATCTCATTTTCTTAGTTATTGTGTTAAGACATTTATATTCTACACTTAGCAGATTTAACATGTACCCTTGTAAAATGCACCATAGGTGTGGTCCCACCAATTACTCTCCCTCCACCTATCCTCTCCCTTCACCTCCTCTCGTCCTCCTCTTTCCTCTTCATCTTGGGCTGTAGTTGGGTTATAGCTTTCATATGGGAGTGTGGGTGTTTATAAATTGGTTTCATATTAGGGCTGAGTACTGAATGCAAACTAATAAGTTCCTTTTGGAAAGAAGTTTGGAGATCACTTTGGGATCTAAAAATAGACCTGCCATTTGATCCTGCAATTCTTCTACTAGGTATATATCCAGAAGACTAAAAATCACTTTATAACAAAGATATTTGCACCAGAATGTTTACTGCGGCCCAATTAATAATTGCCAAGTCATGGAAGAAGCCCAAGTGCCCATCAACCCACAAATGGATTAATAAATTGTGGTATATGTACACAATGGAATATTATGCAGCCTTAAAAAATATGGAGATTTTACCTCTTTTATGTTTACATGGATGGAGCTAGAACATATTCTTCTTAGCAAATTACCTCAAGAATGGAAGAAAAAGTATCCAATGGATAAAATATTTAATCTAAGTTATAACACTGCCTTGTGGAATAAATGTTAGTCATATTTTATAAATATATATATTCAGATTATGAATAACATGCATTTTTAACATAGTGTTGGTGCATACTATGTTCATTAAAAAGTGCTTTACTTGGCTTGGTGCTTGTAATTCAGTGGCTAGGGTGCCAGCCACGTATACCAGGGCTGGTGGGTTCGAACCCAGCCCATGGCCTGTGAAACAATGACAACTACAACAAAAAAATAGCCAGGCATTGTGGGGGGCACCTATAGTCCCAGCTACTTGGTAGGCTGAGGTAAGAGAATGGCTTAAGACCAGGACTTTGAGGTTGCTGTGAGCTGTGACATTATAGTACTCTACTGAGAGTGACATAGTGAGACTCTGCCTCGGAAAACAAAAAAAAAGGGTGGGCTTTACTTGCTAAAGGATAAAACTTCCTTGTTTTCTGTAATGTCCTAGTAGTTTATCATGAAGAGGGAGTTAGCTGTATTGGTCAATTATAAAATTTAAAATTTATGAGGTGGGTTCATGTATAAGGTAGTCCTAATTATTTACAGGTATCTAATTTAAAATTGAACCTAGCTCAATAAGAATTACAGGCTGATGTCGGAGGTGGCGGGTTCAAGCTCAGGCCTGGCCAAAAACTGCAAAAAATAAAAATAAATCTTTTTAAAAAAGAAAAAAAAAAAGAATTACAGGCTGAAACTCAGATAATGTGCAGGTAATAAATATTTCCCTACAATTTATGATCTCCTGTGGGAAGTGGCAATGTTCTCAAATGGCCTTATTTTTCTGAGCTCATTAATACATTTCTTCAACCACAAGGATGCTGCATCAATTTTTACCTAGGATGTACCCATTTTTGAGATGTAAAATGTCATGTTGTTTGACCTAAACAAATTCCTGTTTCATCCTGAAATCTTAAGCATTAGCTACTAAGTATACAGAGAAAAGCATATTCTTATTCTTTCATGGAGCTGTTTACTATAATAGACATGTCTTTTTTTTTTTTAAGAACATGTGCATCATAGCTATGGAACACATACTTGGTACCAAGGTCAAGAACAAGAGACATACACTTCAATGCATACAATAAAGTCATGGGTAGGTATTAAAATTGTTACTTTAGCCTTTCAGAAATCATTATGGGAGATTCCATGGAAGCTCAGAAGATACCTAACCTAGACTTGGCATGGATGGGAGAGGAAAGGGCAGTGAAGACTTCCTAAAGGAAGTAATTCAAGAGCTGATACATACATGATGAATAGAAATTAGTAACTGTCAATAATTTTGTGGAGGAAGGAAGATGAAGCATGATAACATTATCAGATATCTATTTTATGATTCCAAGTTGAGGACCAATGTGAGAATGCCCTTGGTTTGTCCAACACCTCAGTTGAGAACACATCTTATAGGACTGCATCCTTCTCTTACATCACTTTGTGTATTAACAGGTTATCTCATTTGAGATGCTGGGGCCACTCTACAACCACACAAAGGACACCCCTGCCATGTTCCTCCTCGCAGGAATTCCAGGATTGCAGTCTTCACATCTCTGGCTGGCTATCTCACTGGGTGCCATGTACACCATAGCCCTGATAGGAAACACCCTCATCATGACTGTAATCTGGATGGATTCCACTCTACAAGAGCCCATGTATTGCTTTCTATGTGTTCTGGCTGCCGTGGACATCATTATGGCCTCGTCTGTGATACCCAAGATGTTGAGCATCTTCTTCTCAGGAGACAGTTCCATCAGCTTTAATGCTTGTTTCACTCAGATGTATTTTGTCCATGTAGCCACAGCCGTGGAGTCAGGGCTGCTGCTTGCCATGGCTTCTGACCGCTATGTTGCCATTTGCAAACCCCTACACTACAAAAGAATTCTCACACCCCAAGTAACACTGGCAATGAGTGTAACTGTCATCATCAGAGCTATGACAGCCATGACACCACTGAGTTGGATGGTGAGTCATCTACCTTTCTGTGGCTCCAATGTGGTTCTCCACTCCTACTGTGAGCACATAGCTGTGGCCAAGTTAGCATGTGCTGACCCCATGCCCAGCAGTCTCTACAGTTTGGTTGGTTCCTCCATCATTGTGGGCTCTGACATGGTCTTCATTGCTGCCTCCTACATCTTGATTCTCAAGGCAGTATTTGGTCTTTCTTCAAAGAATGCTCAGTTGAAAGCATTAAGCACATGTGGCTCCCATGTGGGAGTCATGGCTCTGTACTATCTGCCTGGCATGGCATCCATCTATGTAGCCTGGTTTGGGAAGGACGCAGTGCCCTTGCACACGCAGGTGCTATTAGCGGACTTGTACCTGGTCATCCCACCCACCTTAAATCCCATCATCTATGGCATGAGGACCACACAAGTGCGGGAGAGAACATGGGGCTTGCTGACACGCTGGCTCTTTGGCTGCTCCATCCTGGGTTCATGCACGCAACCTCTGTCCAGACCTGGATCATTCTTGCCAACTTCAAAGATGCCTTAGAAATCTGTGGAGCTGCAGTGGTTTACCTGGTACGTTAGGAATTCTGAGGTCAGTTGGTAATGGGTAGCCTTGAATAGGCTTTCCATTTTTAGCAGAATGTGAAAGAAATGTTTTTGATATACTGAGAACCTTTTCAATGGTTTCAGTGATCCAGTACCTGAATCAGAGATAAGTTTGGACAGAGAATACAGATTTGGGATTTTTCTTTCATTAGCTTCTGACCCATATTTCCAACCCAATGCCCTACCAGTCCCTCTGCTTAAGAAATCAACTGTTTTGTATCCCTGCACTCACCTGGCTGGTTTTCTCAAAACTGTTCCTCCCTTCATGTGATTATATGAAATAAGTATTGGAATATGACTCTGGCTCAGTGGTGAACCTATTCAACTTGGGTCATGTGCTCATATGCCTAGACCAAATACTTCTCCATCCAACATGTATTCCAGTTATGGGGGAGACACACACTCAGGATTAGTGATGGTGGTTATTTTATAACATGAATTTGGAAAGAGGAAACTGGCTCACAGCAAGAGAAGATAATTAGCAAGATGGGATGAAAAGAGTGAACTGTTGTTCTGATTCCAGTTCACTTTTGGCACCCAGGTACATCCATTTAAGTCCTATAAAATACCTCTTTATCTTACTAATCTGTCCTTTGTTGTTAAACTAGCCAGAGTTACTGTACCCTTGAGCACCTTTTTGTTTTTAAGCAACAAATGAAGCTAAGTCCATGTGAGTTTGGTTTTGGAAGTCTTTGGCATTACTAGTCCTATTGTGTTTACCTTAAGGCACAGAAGAGGATTGAGTATAAAACTGGCCTTTCTTCTTGCAGGCACCTTTTAGGGGGTGTGCTCTGAGAAGAAAAGTCCAACACAGAAAAATATAAATGTCATTACTCTTTGCCAGTCAGTCAATACTTACATGATTCCGCCCCCCCCCCACGCCCCAAGTTTAGGAAGTTTTTTTTTTTTAGAGACAGAGTTTCACTTTGTCACCCTCCGTAGGGTGCCATGACATTACAGCTCACAGCAACCTCCAGTTCTTGGACTTAGGCTATTCTCTTTGCCTCAGCCTCCTGAGTAGCTGGGACTACAGGTGCCCACCACAAAGCTCGGCTATTTTTGTTGCAGTTTGGCCGGGGCCAGGTTCGAACCCGCCACCCTCAGTATATGGGACCGGCACCCTACTCACTGAGCCACGGGCACCGCCTAGGAAGTCTTAAAGTACTTAAGTCTTCAATATACATTGACAGAAAAAGATCTCATACATAAGGGGTACTTACATTTGACTCTGATACATTGACATTTATTTTTCTGTTTTTTTGAGACAGTGTCTCAGTTTGTCACCCCCGCACCCCTCCTGCCCGCCTGGTGGAGTGCTGTGGCATCACAGCTCACAGCAACCTCAAACTCTTGGGCTCAAGCAATTCTCTTGTCTCAGCCCCCAAGGAGCTGGGACTACAGGCACCCGCCACAATGCCCGGCCATTTTTTAGAGACAGGGTCTTGCTCTTGCTCGGGCTGGTCTCAAACTAGTGAGCTCAGGCAATCCACCCACCTTGGCCTCCCAGAGTGCTAGGATTACAGGTGTGAGCCACTGTGTCCAGCCTCCACTGACAATTATTAAAAAGAAAACTTCTTATAGTGTTAATCTTCAAAGTACAAGAAGAAACTAAATCAGGATCAAGTTATTGTATCTGAGTCTAAACATTCTCTGTCAATAGGGGATACAACATTAACTCATAGAGGGTATAGCAGGTCAAGTAATAATAAATGTAAAGCATATAACACAACCTCTGACATATATACCTAAAGATACACCCAGTACATTTCTAATTCCATGATATTAAGGGTAATTCTACATATTAATCAAAATGTAGTCCTCTATGGGTCCATAGTCATATGATAACCCTTTCAAATAGACTGGTTGCTTAACAATAATATCCATTTCTTTGGCTAATATTGGATTTGCTTACCTATAAGAATGTATTCTATTTCTGGAGAATAGCGGAGTAGGAATCATCCTCCTAAAAATGTGATAATGATGAACTGAAGTCCCAAAGAACAGTGAAAAGAAACTTTCCCTAGTAAGCTCTTACATACAAACAAATATGTTGTTAAACATATTTGATAAGATTTCAATTTTGAAAAGTCACACTATTCTTTCTCCATAATCGATGTAATGAATTGACTATGTCCATGAAATCAATGACTATTAGTTGCATTCAAGTGTCTGATATAAAGCAACAAGGGTATAGTCCTGCCTATACATAAAACAGAAATTTCTTCCCAGCATTTCCATCTGGAAGCCTGCCTAACCAGCTCTATCTTTCATTCTTAGAGGAATTCCCTGAAATTAGATGGGACCAACTGTTAATATTTAAAATATCTACTCAACTATACATTTCCTACCCTTTAATAGAAAATCCTGTGATTCTCACAAGATAATCAGATATGGCCCCTGGTCTATCACATGTGTGTTCATTTACATAGGGCCTGGCACCCACAGTAGACCCTTAATGTTTATATTTTAAGAGATTACAATCTTGATGAAAGGAAGATTAGATTTCCTATGGGATTTGTCCATCTGTTTCCTTTTTAAAAAATGTTTTTTGAAATTTCAGATTATAGGGGTACACACATTTTGGTTACATAATTTGCTTTTGTACATTTTAAGTCAACCTTCTAGGTGTGCCCTTCACTCAGAATATGTGCATGACACCAGTTAGGTGTGAATTTGCCCTCTGTCTCCTCCCCCTTCCTAACTACTTGGTTTCCTTTGAGTTTTATTTTCATATGTGCAAGTAAGTATTTATTTCTGTTCTTCCTTTTGAAAGAGTCTCACTTTGTCACCCACTTTTTACCCTTTTAGCTGCCTTTCCTCTTAAAGTACAGGTGTAGCAGGCCTCATTCCTTGGGTAGTAAAATGAGGGCAGGAAAAGCTCATCCCTGCCATATATGAATAAGTGTATCATGTTGGGGATGCCACCCTGTGCATTACAGGGAGCTTTGTAGGCACTGCACCTCAGCATGGCTACCTGTCTCCTGCCCTTCTGAGCAGATTTGAAAGTCACAGTAGAAGAAATAATCCATCAAACTTGTATTTGAATAGAGTAATTATCAACTAGTTTTTACTGTCCCCTTAAGGAAGAAAGAGCTTATTTAACAAAGGATGTTCCTTTACTAAAATATAAAATATTATACACACATACACACACATACAGAGTACCATTCCTGGAATACAACGGTGAACCAAAAAGTCAAAGTCCTTTTCTTCATGTAGTTCTTAGAAAGGGGAATAAGGAACTACCCTGTAGAAGCAACCTTCTTGCTTGGTCTTAATTACAAATCAGACAATGTGAAATAATATGGCATCCTTTAACTTTGCAATTTTTCTAAAAAGTAATGATAGCATCCAAATCAGTGTATAAATGTAAAAAATAAAATAAATAATAAATTTAATAAATAAAATGTAACAAATATAATAAATGTAATAAAATAAATAAATGAATCTATTTATTCCCTAATTCATTCTAGGTTTGAATGAATTTAATATCTAATAATCCCCCTTTTCTTGGAACCTTCCAAAATTTGCTCTAATAGGACCATAGTAAAAGAACAACAATGATTTATATCAACCCTCTTCTAAGTGTCTAGGGACATAACATAGTAAAAGAACAACAATGATTTATCTCAACTCTCTTCTAAACACCTAGGGTCAGTAGTGCTTTCTAATGACCTCTTCCTCAACTCTATTGCCCAACGGATCGCCCCACAGAAAGTCACATAGTCCCTCTAATGTAAGAAGGCGCCATCCTTTGCTGGGATCATGTCTGTGGCTCATCATATCACTGCACCAAGCAATTGATAGAAACTTCTCTCCTTCTACTGCTAATGCTGCAGGAGCAACTTGGAAGCTTGGTGGTTAGAATGAGTTCATTTCTCCATTTTGGCCTGTTTCACCTTCTTTATACACGAACAGCCAATACAATTAAAGTAGAAACACAATTTTTAATATTCCTTATCATAGTCTATTGAAGTTACTTTGCTTCTGCTTGTAGCTAACCTTAGATGTATTGTGTTGCTCCATCCTAACCCAACAAGCACTATCTTCAAGCTTGTACTACATCACAGCTTGTTACATAATTATGACATAACTATGTTATGTCACTATGGTGACAACACATGTCATCATAATGTTGCCCCTCTCAATAAACAGAGCCAATAATTCTCATATGCTTGCCTCATAGTTTATTTCCAGCCATGATCACTTCCACATCACACACACCCTCAAGACTTTTAATGAATTGTTTTGGTACAATCTTCCCTTCCACACGTAATAATCATTCTAAGGTTAATTGTCCAGGTAGAAAGTCTCAATTCCCTTTCATTATGTAATAATATAGGGTTCCCAAACTAGTTTTTTTTTTTTTTTTGGGGGCCCAGACCCATTCTTTCTCCCCACACTTTCTCTTCCATTCCTCCTTCTGGCATAGATTCAGAGAACAGAAAGGCAGGGTGAATATTTTATAGTTTCCAGAACCAGGAAGATTCTCCTGGTACCATCAAAAGATCCAATTTTAGCCTAACTTAGTGCATGAGCCTTTCTACCTGTTCACTTGTTTTACCTTTTTTTTTTTCCTTTTTTTTATCCCCATCTACTACTCTGAGATCATAGTTGTGTTCTAATCCAAAACCAAACTCATGTAATCCAATGGATAATATTCTACTGAGGCCGACAGAGTGCTGCTGGCATGGGCACCTTTCTGTCTACAGGGCTGTAGACTGCCAGGAGAGGCCCTAAGAGACAAAGGCACTGTCGTAAAGATGCTGGGCATAACACAGTATGATAGGTAGGTTACCACAGGCAAAACCCATGGCCTGCCTTCCTGTATCCCTGAGAAAGGAAGAAAAGCATGGGATAAGATCTCGGATCTGTACAACAATCCTATGTGGTAGAATATGTGGTTTTATGCTGAATTACACCCTTTTTTGCAAAGAGAACACGTAAAACATTTTGAACATGTGAGATGTTTCAGACCCCAATGAATAAATGATGTGAAGACACGTGACCTGAGAAGGGAGTTTGTCAATCTAATTTCATTTGAATGTGAAAAACAATTTATAATTTTTATAATCTTGTCTTCAACAGCCTTGTAAGAAACAACTTGCTTCATTAAAGCCATTTGTTTCCTCATCCATAAAGTGAAAATAAAAAAATAAGGTTCTCAGGTTTTCTGATCCTTCCAATTACAGAAAAGGGTAGGACTAGGACACTGGCCTCTTTAAGAGCCTGAAAGATGGTGACCTTCCCAGCTCATGCTCGGAGAGGGGATGACAATGGGGTGGTCTAGGCAGGTCCTGTATTCTCCGCCACACTGTATTTCTCTAGTCAAGGAGTCAGACAGCAAGGGTCATATATAGGTTGCTCAGTTGCAGCAAACCTCGGGGAAGCATTCCTGAGTGGTCTCAGCAGAGCACTCAGCTTTGGATATGAGTAGTGTTCTTTTGGTTTGATTTTCCCATATTTTATTAACTGAACTCTTAGCAAATATGCTTTAAGTGGAGAAAGTGAAACAGAAATTCTGCTTTATTAAGCATATAAGTCATGCTACTGTGAGCTAACACATACATGAGACATGTACTTTTCCTTTCAGACATATGAAGACACAGATCAGAAAAAATCAAAAAACTGGAATTGAGAGGTTATGTGGCCTGCCTAAGGTCACACATCTAGTGAAGGGAAAGCTGGTGTTGGAACCCTGGGCCCCACATCTGCCTCACAGAGATGAGGAAGCTATCAGGGGCCAGATCCAACACCATACAGGGACGACAGACTCCTTTCCCCAGGAGGCACCTGCCTTCCAGTTGTCCGTTCATTTCCTCTCACAAACTTCCAGCTTCCAGGCCTCTTCTTGCTCTTTCCTAAGATGTTCAAGAGCCTCATGGAGTTTCCACTGCAAGAGATAAAAACCTCATGAAGCTACCTCAGGCAACTTGGGCTTCCTGGCAGTGGTAGATTATGGGAAAACCAGTACTCCTCAGGCAGTGGGACAGAATGAAGACCACAGAGGGGACAGAATGAAGACCACAGAGGGAGCAGACTCTGCCTACGTGACATCCAAGGTGGGCCTCTGAGCTGAGAATTATTTTAACTACCACAGTCTCTTACTGCCTGTAAGATGGAAGAAAGGTCCATTCCTAACCTTTTGAGAAAACCACCTTAAACTTTCTTATTCATGCCTATCTTTATCCTTACCTACCATGTTATCTTCCAGTTTTCTAGAACTTGGTTCTTCAGAGTATGGTACGAGTCAGCAGCAAAAGCATCACCTGGGAGCTTGTCAGAAATGCAGAATCTTGGGCCTCAGTGAATGAGAATCTGAATTTTAGCCAGATCCCTAGTGGTTCGTATGCACATTAAAGGTAAAAAGCACTTTCTGAAGATAGTAATGCATGAGATTTCTGCTGGAAAGTATAAAATATTCAGATAACACCTTTAATTCTGTTAATAGCAATCATTTTTAAAAAATTTACTAAGTGCCTTGGCTTAAACACTACACATGCATTTAATACTTGCAGTCTCCTGAGATTGCTATTATCCCTATTTTAGAGGCAAAAAACATGAGGTTTACAGTGACTTACCCAAAGTCATTCAGCTAGCAAATGGCTGGGTTGGGATTTAACCTAGCCCTTAACCCCTATGTTATGTTAGCTCCTGGTTTTACTACTCTCAAAACAAAATGATTTAGTAAATACTTTTAATATTTTAGACATTCTTCCTGCATAGGGGAAAAAGAGAAAAAAACTAGTTTGGAGATTTGTCTTACACTATTACCTTCTAATCTCAACTCTAAGAAAGAGAATCAAGGCCAGTACTGGATCACAGGATCACTGGGACAATGGTTCTGATAAAGACACGTCAGCATGCGAGCCTGAGGAAAGAGCAACAAGAAGCCCACGTGCTGGAAGCTGACGAGATTAACAATAAAAAAGGAGTAGCAGGTGTGTCAGACAAGATTTGTCTAAAAAAATAAAAACACAACTTGGGAAAGGAGACAGGAAACTGGGTAAAGAGGAAGATGACCTGAATCACAGTTTCTGATTTTCCCTTACCTCAAGTCAGACGGACCTGAGAATATTACAGTAGAAAGCCTCACTCAGTCCTATGTGACTATAGTTTCTTCCAGCTCTAAAATCAATTGCCACGATCTCAAATTTTTAAGCCGCAGTTCTGCCTATAAATGAAGGAATGAAAATGGCTCACCCAATGTCAAATGACTATTTAAGGCACTGCGGGGAGGGATTTGCAAGTTAAGTACAGTCTTTACTACCTAGATAACAGCCTCATACTCAACTCATAAAAGGCATCCAGAACTCCAGTTAAAACCAAACTGGTCTCCTTCAAATTCTCAGCACTGACATCACCTTTGAGTTAGGCATTAAGCCACGTTGAAATCTAGGCTAGAGTATAAAAGAAGTAGGATGGAAGGAAATTAAAGAAAGTCATGAATACAGGGAAAAGTGTAGTTCCCTGTATTAGATCTCAGGGTTCTGGAGGAGTTAGGAGCCAAAGGAATCAGCTCGTAGTCTCTGAGGCTGGTGGTGAAGCCCTTAATCTCTGGAGATGATCAAGTGAGGGGCAGGGAAAGACTGGAGTGGCCAGCCTCCATCTCCCACCTTATACTCCCAGGCAACATCCTGCACAGGCACGATACTGTGGGCCTCATGCTCTGGGGATTGGCTGCAGGCCTCACACATCACCAGGCCATCCTCTTTGCAGAACACCTTTAGCTGTTGCTCATGGTGTTCACACACATCACTCTTCAGCCACATTCCTGGATGTAGCCTTAATAGACGGACTTTTTCTATCATATTGGCCAGTTGCCAATTAGGCCTCAGGTTCATTGGCTGGACAGGAGCTCGACAGAGGGGACAGGTGTAAGCCCAGTTCTTGGATTCTCCCAGGACCTCCCAGAGTCTGGAGAGACAGCTGTGGCAGAAGCTGTGGTCACAGTCGATGCTCACAGGGTCCCTCAGGAAGGTCACGCAGATAGGATAGACTACTTCTTCCACAACAGCTTCCACCAACGCTGTAGGATCCATAGTTCCTTTGCACACCCTTCTCAGAACATGAATATAACAAAAGAGAAGTAGCAAAGGCTGAGAAGAAAAGAAAAAGAGATCAGTAAATAGAGGTCAATTAGTGATTGAAAAACAAAACAAAACAACCACCCCCACCACCCCCAAAAAACCCCAAAGCTGCTTTCTTCTGACTTTTTTCAACTTTGTTTAATAAGCATTGGTATTCCCACTGAAGTTCTGACTTGGCTACATTACTCACACCACAGAAGGGACACATGGAGATGCATAAACAAGTGGATGTTCGGAATCCTCAGTTTTTACTTATTTGACTAGGATTCTCCTCTGGACCATTCCCACTCCAGTCATGCTCCACTAATCAGCATTATTTCTCCTGTACTTGTGTATGTTCACATAAAATGTGGTGTTTCAGAATCCAAAACAAGGCCACAAACACCTCCAGCTACATTCTCCGGTATGTTTACACTTATATTTATATACTTCAAGGTACAGAAAAGTAATATGCCAGAAGCCCCTTGTAATCAGATGCTTAATTTGTTTTCTTGTGTTGCATACTAAAATGTAACGTATAGAAACAGCAGTTCTTTCTCTGGGCGCTGTAACCCCTATCCACTTCTCCAGCACTAACATATTTATTATTTACCAAGATGCCAAGGCTCTCCTCAGCTTTTAGTGGAATATTAGAAGGCGAGAAGAGATGAAAGAAAACCCCCTTTGGAAGATACAACCAAATATCATTTGATGACAATCAAACCCATATTGATGGTTACTACTCCAGAAAGAAAACAGATTTTGGCAAGGCTACATTATTGATATGGAACTTGAATAGTGGGTGGCAAGCTCCTGGCTCAGTTGGCAGTATCTATTTATTCATTTTGCAAGTTTGTGTTACCACTTACAGTCTGTGAAAGGAAGAGCCATGTTGGTCTTATTTACTGTTGAATCCTCAGCACCTAAACAGGGCCCTACAGTGAAGATATTGCTGAAAAAAATATTAGTTGAATGAATAAATCAGCTAGGCATAGATAATAGTTCCTAAACCCAAAGTGCTTTTATAATTTGGTAGGTAACCAAGAGCACACTACACAGCAATAATAATAGCAAGCACTCCTTGAGCACTTACGTTACCTGCCAGGTGCTATTCTGAGTACTTTTCGTAGATAAACTTGATTTATTTCACAAACATAGGTAGAAACCATTATTGTTCTCATTTTACACGTGCTTGGCTAGGGGTTCTACTATTCCACCTTGGGCAAATTACTTAATCTCTTTAAAGGTACAATAGAAATTCAGGAAAGAGAGAAATCACTGTGGTTTAAAGTAGTCCAGTGGGGCTTCCTATAGAAAGCAGGGCAGTACATCTTATAGGACTTTGTTACAGGCCAATGGCAGGGCATATCTATCTTGCCACTGGGTTCCCTGCCCCACTTTTCTTCCTTCCACTATCACTACCAAACTGTGGGATCCAGTATTCAGAAATCCACTTTTGTTAAATCACTAACCTACTCATGATCTTATCCTGGTTTGCCAACAGGAAGCTCTCTCCCTTCATTCTTCCAACAGCATCTGTACCCAGCCAAGCAAAGGGATAAACTTACACACTTTCCTGCAAACCTCATGACCATTCTGCTTGTTCTCCCAGTTGTAAATTACTTCTCTATGACCCTGCTCTTGACATCATTTGCTATGTATTTGTTTATTGACTTACTTCCCAAAATAAAAGTTTCTTGTGGATAGGGACATTGTCTGTTTTGTTCACGTCTATTATCCCATCACCAGTAAGAGTGCATCAAATATTTGTTGAATATGAGAGAATTATATGTAAATGTTCAGGTCCAGCTGATGGTAGATTGAAAGTAGAGGAAATGCTAACATCCTCATCTAAGCTTAAAGTTGACAGAACAATAATTAAAGTTTGATACTATTATTAGGCGATACAAAGATCAACAGAAGAACTAAAGTATTAATACTCATGGCAATCGAAAATTGAGAAGATTGTGGCAATAAGATAAGCCAGTCAAAGAAATATCAAAAGGACATATCAGGAAACGCAGTGGAAGCATATCATACTGATTTAGGGTCACAGAAATATTTAATACACGGAAAAGTTATAAGTGGTGTCCTCAGCAGAGAATTTGGAGATGAGTGACAACTGCTTTTCAAAATAAGACCTGTTTCAATGTTTTAATTTTTATTACACATAAATTACTTTAAGAAACCTCAGTTAAATAAACGGTTATTTATGTCCGTGCCTTTGGCGGGAAGGGGCGGAGGGAGAGAGCCGGTCAGGGAAGGACATTGCGGGAAAGCAGCGGAGCCTGGGAAGGACTCCTGAGGAAGGAGCCAAGTGGGAAGGAGGTGCAGTGGGGGAGGCAGTCATCTCCGAGAGCAACAGGGATGGTAACCCCCTGGACCGGCTGGAGGGCGCTGGGCATGGGCGCCTGGGGGCAGAGTAAGGTGAGCTCACAGCACCAGATTTCAGAAGAGGCCGGACGGTCGACCCTCCTCCCTCCTCGGCCGGGACTGCAGTTTCCCAGCGGAAACTGAAAGTGGAGGCGTGTGGTTCCACAGCGTCCAGGGGCCCAGTGTTCACAGTGTAAGAAGCGGTACTCACCCGCCGGTCCCACGCGGGAAACCAAGTGCCTGAAGCCGGGGCAGCCACTAACTCTTCCGCTACTCCTTCTGAGCTCCAGGACCCGCCCTCAGGGCCGGAGCCAATGGGCGGCGGGCAGGGGCCAGGCTCAGTCTCCGCCACCTGGTGTGTTTGCCAGAGCCAATCACCGATAAGTATCAAAATAACCCTAGTCAATCAGAGAAGGGGACGGGAAGTGCTCTTCTTAGGCAGATTTTTTTCTGCTTCCTAAAGTTTTCTTGCCTTTTCCCCACTCAGATCCTCTTAAACTGTAAAGGAGTTAGTTCCAGGATAAATCATAGGATTGAGGTTCCGGAATGGTAGCTCAGCCATGCATTAAAAGAGACGCCACATTTCCTTGCCAAACTCAGTTGGATCTGGTTGTGTGACTTACCTTAACTCAGTGGTGGGCACACATATACAGTGCATTCTGCAATCCCCTGAGAGATTTGCGACCTCTTATGGATCCAGGTTGCACATAGTGAGTTCTCATTAATAAACCTTGGAGTTTTCCTGGCAAACTGTTATCTATACTTCAGGACTCATCTGGCAGCTTCCTCGTCACGATTGCCAGAACCCACCTTTTGAGTTAGAAAGAGACACTGGGAAATGATGGGAGGAAGTGGAATCCCTAATCATAAACTGTATTAAACATAAAAAACCCCAGCAACAACCCTCTCTCACCCAAACACACAGGCACAAGAATGTGCAAACACAACTCTTAGTAAGACAGAGATTTGGATTTTTCTTTGTATTCTCAGGGCCCTTTCCTTTTCCTCATACTGAGGTCTTCATTGAATAAGCAAATGAAGGCACATTTTACCTGCACAGAGAAATACCCAGGAAATCCTCCAATTGAAGCTCCTTTCCAAATAGCATCTTCATTGTTAGAACTGATACTCTATGTATCCCCAGGCCAATGTCACAGCCCAAGCCACTGTTTAAATATTGAAGGGAGAGAGCCAGAAAATTCCTGAAACAAATGGAAGTAAAGGAAAAAAAAAAATGAAAAAAGAAAGAAAGAAAAAGAAAAAAAGAAAGAAATCGGTGGTAATGGAGGGCTGAGTTGGACCCTCTGCCTGAATTGGATCTGGAAAAATGGTTGCCCTAATAAAATAGTGAATGAATTAATTAAAAAAAGCCATTTGAAATATTTATTGAATATCAATTTTCGGGTAGTACTATACTGGATGCTGGGATTACCACTACGGGTCAAACAATCTCTGCCTTTTAAGAAGTTTAAGATCGAATTGGTTGTACTTCTCTGGAATTTCTGTGAAGTTGAAACAATGGAGAAATCTTTCTCATGTGTAACTTTCAATTGTGACTATGACTCAATCTTGAGAGCCCTGGCAACAGGACACCTTAGTGTTTCCACCTCCTCTTTGTCCCTTATATTCTAAGCAACTCAAGGCAGCATTGAGAGTCTGTTTTGTCGGGGGATATAACATCTACATTCTTTTGAGCAGTGTCTTAGTTTATTTGTATTGTTATAACAAAATACCTGAGCCTATGTAATTTATAAAGAACAGAAATCTGGTGGCATCCATAGCTCAGTGGGTAGGGCGCTGGCCACATACACCTAGGTTGACGGGTTTGAACCCAGGCCTGGCCAGCTAAAAACAATGACAATTGCAACAACAACAACAAAATAGCCAGGTGTTGTGGTGGGCACCTGTAGTCCCAGCTACTTGGGAGCCTGAGGTAAGAGAACCGCTTAAGCTCAAGAGTTGGAGGTTGCTGTGAGCTGTGAGATGGCACTCTAGAGAGGGCGACAGCTTGAGAATCTGTCAAAAAAAAAAAAAAAAGAACAGAAATCTATTTCTCACAGTTTTGGAGGCTGGGAAGTCCAAGATTGAGGCACTGGCAAGTTCAGTGTCTGCTTAGGGCCCAGTCTCTGTTTCCAAGATGGTGCATTGAGTACCATATCCTCTGAAGGGGATGAATGCTGTGTCCTCACCTTATAGAAAGGTGGAAGGGCAGAAGAGCCTAATTAATTACCTTCTGTTCTTTCATAAGGTTGTTAATCTCAGCTAGAACCCTCATGATTTAATTATTATTATTATTATTTTTTTATAGAGACAGAGTCTCACTTTACCGCCTTCAGTAGGGTGGCATGATGTCACAGGACTCACAGCAACCCCTAGCTCTTGGGCTTCCGCGATTCTCCTGCCTCAGCCTCCCCAGCAGCTGGGATTACAGGTGCCTGCCACAACGCCCGGCTATTTTTTGGTTGCAGTTCAGCCAGGGCTGGGTTTGAACCCGCCACCCTCCGTATATGGGGCCGGCGCCCTACTCACCAAGCCACAGGCGCCACCCGATTTAATTATTTTTTAAAGGCCCCATCTTTTAATACTATCAAACTAGGAGTTAAGTTCCAGTATATGAATTTTGGAGGGACACATAAATTAAAACCACAGCATGTATGATGCAGTATAATCAACGAAAACAATTTTAAACAAAGTTCAGGGCCCATTTTCCATAGTTCTTATTACCTGATATTTTCTTTGTATTTAACTGCATCTGCCACAGGTTTCCAAAGACTCTTTAGCTCTTTGCCAAAGTGGCTATCATGGCCACTTATTACACTGGAATTCCTTACATCTGTATGTCTAGAGTTCCAGGGGTGGTCTCTTTTTGCTTGGTGCATTCATGAGAGTTGTAAAATTACAATCAACTGATTCTTAAACCTGACCTTCCTTTTTTTTTTTTTTTTTTTTTTATTGTTGGGGATTCATTGAGGGTACAATAAGCCAGTTACACTGATTGCAATTGTTAGGTAAAGTCCCTCTTGCAATCATGTCTTGCCCCCATAAAGTGTGACACACACCAAGGCCCCACACCCTTCCCTCCTTCCCTCTTTCTCTTTCCCCCCCATAACCATAATTATCATTAATTGTCCTCATATAAAAATTGAGTACATAGGATTCATGCTTCTCCATTCTTGTGATGCTTTACTAAGAATAATGTCTTCCATGTCCATCCAGGTTAATACGTAGGATGTAAAGTCTCCATTTTTTTTAATGGCTGAATAGTATTCCATGGTATACATATACCACAGCTTGTTAATCCATTCCTGGGTTGGTGGGCATTTAGGCTGTTTCCACATTTTGGCGATTGTAAATTGAGCTGCAATAAAGAGTCTAGTACAAGTGTCCTTATGATAAAAGGATTTTTTTCCTTCTGGATAGATGCCCAGTAATGGGATTGCAGGATCAAATGGGAGGTCTAGCTTGAGTGCTTTGAGGTTTCTCCATACTTCCTTCCAGAAAGGTTGTACTAGTTTGCAGTCCTACCAGCAGTGTAAAAGTGTTCCCTTCTCTCCACATCCATGCCAGCATCTGCAGTTTTGAGATTTTGTGATGTGGGCCATTCTCACTGGGGTTAGATCATATCTCAGGGATGTTTTGATTTGCATTTCTTTAATATATAGAGATGATGAACATTTTTTCATGTGTTTGTTAGCCATTCGTCTGTCGTCTTTAGAGAAAGTTCTATTCATGTCTCTTGCCCATTGATATACGGGATTGTTGGTTTTTTTCATGTGGATTAATTTGAGTTCTCTATAGATCCTGGTTATCAAGCTTTTGTCTGATTGAAAATATGCAAATATCCTTTCCCATTGTGTGGGTTGTCTCTTTGCTTTGGTTATTGTCTCCTTAGCTGTACAGAAGCTTTTCAGTTTAATGAAGTCCCATTTGTTTACTTTTGTTGTTGTTGCAATTGCCATGGCAGTCTTCTTCATGAAGTCTTTCCCCAGGCCAATATCTTCCAGTGTTTTTCCTATGCTTTCTTGGAGGATTTTTATTGTTTCATGCCTTAAATTTAAGTCCTTTATCCATCTTGAGTCAATTTTTGTGAGTGGGGAAAGGTGTGGGTCCAGTTTCAGTCTTTTACATGTAGACATCCAGTTCTCCCAACACCATTTATTGAATAGGGAGTCTTTCCCGCAAGGTAAGTTCTTGTTTGGTTTATCAAAGATTAGGTGGTTGTAAGATGTTAGTTTCATTTCTTGGTGTTCAATTCGATTCCAAGTGTCTATGTCTCTGTTTTTGTGCCAGTACCATGCTGTCTTGAGCACTATGGCTTTGTAGTACAGACTAAAATCTGGTATGCTGATGCCCCCAGCTTTATTTTTGTTACAGAGAACTGCCTTAGCTATACGGGATTTTTTTCCGGTTCCATACAAAATGCAGAATCATTTTTTCCAAATCTTGAAAGTATGATGTAGGTACTTTGATAGGAATGGCATTGAATAGGTAGATTGCTTTGGGAAGTATAGACATTTTAACAATGTTGATTCTTCCCATCCATGAGCATGGTATGTTCTTCCATTTGTTAATATCCTCTGCTATTTCCTTTCTGAGGAGTTCATAGTTTTCTTTATAGAGGTCCTTCACCTCCTTCGTTAGGTATATTCCTAGGTATTTCATTTTCTTTGAAACTATGGTGAAGGGAGTTGTGTCCTTAATTAGCTTCTCATCTTGACTGTTATTGGTGTATACAAAGGCTACTGACTTGTGGACATTGATTTTATATCCTGAAACATTACTGTATTTTTTTTTCTTTTTTTTTTTTTTTTGGTTTTTGGCCGGGGCTGGGTTTGAACCCACCACCTCCGGCATATGGGACCGGCGCCCTACTCCTTGAGCCACAGGCGCCACCCACATTACTGTATTTTTTGATGACTTCTAGGAGTCTTGTGGTTGAGTCTTTGGGGTTCTCTAAGTATAAGATCATGTCATCAGCAAAGAGGGAGAGTTTGACCTCCTCTGCTCCCATTTGGATTCCCTTTATTTCCTTGTCTTGCCTAATTGTATTGGCTAGAACTTCCAGCACTATGTTGAATAGTAAAGGTGACAGAGGACAACCTTGTCTGGTTCCAGTTCTAAGAGGAAAAGCTTTCAGTTTTACTCCATTCAGTAAAATATTGGCTGTGGGTTTGTCATAGATAGCTTCAATCAGTTTTAGAAATGTGCCACCTATGCCTATACCCTTCAGTGTTCTAATTAGAAAAGGATGCTGGATTTTATCAAATGCTTTTTCTGCATCTATTGAGAGGATCATGTGATCTTTATTTTTGCCTCTGTTAATATGGTGGATAACGTTTACAGACTTGCCTATGTTAAACCAGCCTTGCATCCCTGGGATGAAGCCTACTTGATCATGATGAATGACTTTTTTGATGATAAGCTGTAATCTATTGGCTAGGATTTTGTTGAGAATTTTTGCATCTATATTCATGAGTGAGATTGGTCTGAAATTCTCCTTTTTGTTTGGGTCTTTTCCTGGTTTTGGTATCAGGTTGATGTTTGCTTCAGAGAATGTGTTGGGGAAGATTCCTTCTTCCTCAATTTTTTGGAATAATTTCTACAGTGCAGGAATAAGCTCTTCCTTGAAGGTTGATAGAGTTCTGGAGTGAAGCCATCTGGACCAGGGCATTTTTTTGGTTGGAAGATTTTTTATTGTTTCTTTGATCTCAGTGCTTGAAATTGGTCTGTTCAGGAGCTCTATTTCTTCTTGGCTGAGTCTAGGGAGAGGGTGTGATTCCAAATATTGATCCATTCCTTCACATTGTCAAATTTCTGGGCATAGAGTTTCTGGTAGTATTCAGAGATGATCTCTTGTATCTCTGTGGGATCTGTTGTTATTTCCCCTTTATCATTTCTGATTGAGGTTACTAGAGATTTTACTTTTCTATTCCTCGTTAGTCTGGCCAATGGTTTATCTATTTTATTTATTTTTTCAAAAAAACAACTCCTTGTTTCATGAATTTTCTGAATGATTCTTTTGTTTTCAATTTCATTGATCTCTGATTTGATTTTGGATATTTCTTTTCTTCTACTGAGTTTAGGCTTAGATTGTTCTTCTTTTTCCAATTCCATAAGATCTCTTGTGAGATTGTTGATGTGCTCTCCTTCTGTTTTTCGAATGGAGGCATCTAAAGCGATGAATTTTCCTCTCAAAACTGCTTTTGCAGTATCCCACAGGTTTTGGTAGCTTGTGTCTTCATTGTTGTTATGCTCAAGGAAGTTAATGATTTCCTGTTTTATTTCTTCCTGCACCCGTCTGTTATTCAACAGAAGATTGAATAATTTCCATGCCTAATATTCAAAGAAGATTGTTTAATTTCCATGCCTTTGGGTGGGTTCGAGCATTTTTGTTAGAGTTGAGTTCCACCTTTAGTGCCTTATGGTCTGAGAAGATACAAGGTAAAATTTCAATTCTTTTGATTCTGTTGATATTTGTTTTGTGTCCCAGGATATGATCAATTTTGGAGAATGCTCCATGGGGTGATGAGATTAATGTATATTCTTTATCTTTGGGGTGGAGTGTTCTATATGCGTCTATCAAGCACAGTTGTTCTAGGGTCTCATTTAAATCTCTTATATCTTTGTTTAATTTCTGTTTAGAGGATCTGTCCAGCTCTGTAAGAGGAGTGTTAAAGTCCCCTGTTATTATGGTATTATCAGATATCATATTACTCAGACTGAGTAAGGTCTGTTTCTAGAATCTGGGAGCATTTAAATTGGGTGCATAAATATTTAGAATTGAAACGTCTTCTTGTTGTATTTTTCCCTTGACCAATATGAAGTGACCATCTTTGTCTTTTTTGACTTTAGTTGCTTTAAATCCACATGTATCTGAAAATAAGATTGCAACTCCTCTTTTCTTCTGAATTCCATTTGCCTGAAAAATTGTCTTCCAACCCTTGACTCAGAGCTTGAATTTGTCTTTTGAAGCCAGGTGTGTTTCCTGCAGACAGCAAATGGATGGCTTGTGTTTTTTAATCCAGTCAACCAATCTATGTCTCTTCAGTGGGGGAATTTAAGCCATTAACATTTGTTGAGATAATTGATAAGTGTGGTAGTATTCTATTTGTTTTATTTTGTGAGAGTCCATTGCTTAGTTTTATTTTTTGCATCAGTGTGGAGGTTATTTTCTGTTCTTTTATTTCTGAGTTCTTACTTTGCTGCTGATCCATTGTGGTGGTCAGTGTGCAGAACAGGTTGAAGTATTTCCTGTAGAGCTGGTCTTGTTGTGGTGAATTTCCTCAATATTTGTATATCCGTAAATGATTTGATTTCTCCGTCAATTTTGAAGCTTAGCTTAACAGCGTACAGAATGCTGGGCTGGAAATTGTTCTGTTTAAGTAGATTAAAGGTAGATGACCATTGTCTTCTTGCTTGGAAAGTTTCATTAGAGAAGTCTCTGGTCACTCTGATGGATTTGCCCCTGTAGGTCAACTGGCACTTACTCCTGGCAGCTTGCAGAATCTTTTCTTTTGTATTGACTTTGGACAGGTTCATCACAATGTGTCTTGGAGAAGCTTGGTTAGAGTTGAGGCGACCTGGGGTCCGATATCCCTCTGAAAGCAGTGTGTCAGAATCTTTGGTGATATTTGGGAAATTTTCTTTTATAATATTCTCTAGTATGGCTTGCATTCCTCTGGGGCATTCTTCTTCCCCTTCCTATAACTCATATGTTGTAACACTTTATAAAGTCCCATAATTCTGAAGGTGAACATTCTACTTTCTCTCTCTTCTTTTCTGCCTCTTTTACTATCTGAGTTATCTCAAGAACTTTGTCTTCTACTTCTGAAATTCTTTCTTCTGCATGGTCTAACCTGTTGCTGATACTTTCCGTTGCATCTTTAAGTTCCCTACTTGACTGTTTCAGTTTCTTCAGCTCTGCTACATCCTTTTTATATTCTTCATATCATTCATCTCTTATTTGATTCTGTTTTTGGATTTCCTTTTGGTTATTTTCCACTTTATTAGCAGTTTCCTTCATTGTTTCCATCATTTCTGTCATTGTTTTCATCATGTGTATTCTAAATTCCCTTTCTGTCATTCCTAATATTTCTGTGTAGGTGGAATCCTCTGCAGTAGCTACCTCATGGTCCCTTGGTGGGGTTGTTCTGGACTGGTTCTTCATGTTGCCTGGAGTTTTCTGCTGATTCTTCCTCATGAGTGATTTCTTTTATCTGTTTCCTTGCCCTAATTTTCCTTTCACTTCCTCTTGCTCTTGAAGTTCTCATGCCTGTGGACTAAGGGTTACAGGACCAGAGGGATGAGAAGGTTGAAGAGTAAAAAAGGGATGAAAGAAAGGAGGACCGAGTGATAAGAAAAAAAAAGGAAAATAGAGAAAGGAGAGGGGGTGTGTAAAAGGAATATTGACAAAAAGAAGAAAGGCACAGAAAGAGGGAGACGGAGCAATATAGGTGTACAGTAGGGTACTTTGACACAACCTTAAAAAAACCCCACTTTCTGGGGTGCCCAGTTGTGTGGTTCCCTTGAGGTCAGCAGCTCTTTGCTAACCTGATCAGACACAGTACCCCACCTCCACCAAGTAGAGAGAAAAGACAAAAATGCTATAAATCAAACCAAAACAAGCAAACAGAAAACTTTACGGGATAAAATTGTGTGGAAAACCGTATAATAGCAGTAGAAACACTAGCAAAAATCAAGTTCTAGTTATTGAAAAAGGCAGCAATGGGTAATCGTAATTAAACTAGAAAAATTGAGAAAGAAAAAGGATCTGTATGGAAAAGGTTGAAATTAAAAAATGAAACAACATCAACAACATCAAAATAAACAAACAAAAAAAACAACCAAACCAAAAACAAAACAAAACAAAACAAAACAAAAACAAACAAAAAAAAACACAACCAAAAACAAAGCAGTATGTATATGTTATTGAATAATGTCTGGGCAACACGTGGTCTTCTGTGTTATGAGATGTTAATCACAGTTCTGATACAACTGGAAGCTGCTGATTTCTCAAACCCCAGCAGGTAGACACCCTAAGTCTCTCTTCAGCCCACTTAAAAGGTACTTTGAACTTGTAAACTTGCTGAGCAGAAGCTTTCCCAGGAAAGTGCTTGTCGCTGGAATCGCTGCTGAAGTGGCTATCCACTTACCCAGTGTGCCAAAACCGGTCTCACTTGGCCCCTGAGGGTTAGGGCTGCAAGGTGGCTCAGACCCCACCCTTAGGCCACTTGGTCGCTGGGTTACCAGCTCCCACCTGATTCTAGCTCTGCAACCCTGAGGGCGGAGCTTGCTGGGGCAGATCGCTCACAATGGCTCCCTGTGACCCACAGCCAAACACTATTAGCTCCGTCTGGCTCAGTGGCTCAGACTGGGGCCCTAGACAACAGCCAAAGTTCTCCGCACTCCCGCTCAGGGTCTCCCCAAGGCAGTTGAACTGAGTGCCAAGTCCAAAGACACCAAAACAGTTCACAGGTAAGGCCTTTCTGGTTTGCAGTCTCGCTGCTACTGAACTTACAGTTGTGGGTGGGTTTAGCCGGATTGAACGCACTCGACCACTTGCCATTTTTCCACTGTTTTAGTCCTCCTCTTGGGGTCCAGAAGTCTCTCACTGACTCCCTGTATCCTCACAGGGGTGATGATAGGTAGATCTTACCAGCCATAGATGCCTGGAGTCCTATCTCTCCAGACTCTCGGTGCCCAGATGCAAGGAAACTGTTACTCGGCTGCCATCTTGCTCCGCCTCGAGAATTCACAATTTCAAACACAGCCAATCTGAGAGGGACCCTTTCTGGTACTAATGTCTTCTCCCACAGCCATTAGTAGAGATGCCTTGCATCCCCAGCTGGATCCACCACTGAGTGAAGTTGTGGACCTCACCATTCACTGCTGAGAACCATGATCAAGACCCCACCTATTCCTGTGAATCTTTGGAAGAGCTCAACCTTCTATTTAAAACACAACCAGATAGGTTATGATACTTTTCTTATACATTTTCCCTCTAACTTTTGGCTTACATCAACTCTTCAGCTCCCACTGCTGAATGTGTGGCCAGTTTAGCCAATCATACCTTTATTGGAAATATCCTAAAGGTAATCAAAAACGAAGACCTCCCTTTCATTGCTTTACCATTTAGCATAGACAATCTTATACAGATTAGACCTCATCACAGGTATAAATTCAATGTGGAAGACAAACTAGTTATAACCGTATAGGACATATCTGGGCAAAACAATTGTGGGCCAGACACCTAGGCTATGCTAGTTTCTGCACAATATTTAATACCACCTTGTTTTTTTAAACTACTCAGGGAACTGATCATAATAGTCATAGCCTGAAGAAGCATAAAACCATTACTTTGCAGCCATGCTACAGATAATCCCATATTACAGCACCCTGGGATAGTACGTTCTATTTTTAGAGGCCCTTTTTGGTTTACGATGATCCCTTTCTTAGGAAGGTCGGTTCTTAATGTCTCACCATGCAAGAATCTTGGTAGACCACTGTTAATACGACTGAGGCCCAGCAACGGTCTCTAAGTAGCCTCACAGATGTGGTATTCCAAAACAGAATTGTATTTAACAGCCCAAATAGGAGGCACTTGAGCACTCCTCAATGAGTCTGGTTTTCTTCTACCATACTGGCCAGATGGTTGAAAATTTGGATATCCTTAGGAATATTAAGAAAATTCAAACTCTTGGCTGGGCACCTGTAGCTCAGTGTTAAGGGCATCAGTCACATGCACCCAGGCTGGTGGGTTTGAACCCAGCCTGGGCCTGCTAAACAAAAATAAACAAACAAACAAACAAACAAAAATAGCTGGGCCCTGTGGTGAGCACCTGTAGTCACAGGTACTTGAGAGGTTGAGGCAAGAGTATCACTTGAGCCCAAGAGTTTGAGGTTGCTGTGAGCTGTGACATCATGGCACTCTACTGAGGGTGACAGAGTTTCACTTCATGGCCCTTGGTAGGCTGTGGCATCACAAAGCTCACAGCAATCTCCAGCTCCTAGGCTTAGGTGATTCTCTTGCCTCAGCCTCCCGAGTAGCTAGGACTACAGGCGCCTGCCACAATGCTTGGCTATTTTTTTTTGTTGCAGTTTGGCAGGGGCTGGGTTTGAACCCACCACCCTTGGTATATGGGGCCAGCACCCTGCATACTGAGCCACAGGTGCCACCCAAGTCACCACACCTTTTTAAAATAAAGTTTTCATTCTAAGTTGCTTCTCCCTCATCCTCCCCACTCTTGGGCTCAGAACAAGTTGAAAAAGTGGGTATAAAAGAACCAACTGCTTCTTCTTTGCAGAGACAGTACTTCTGGATAGCTTTAGATTCCTAGAGTAAGTAGACCAAGAAATGTTTAACTTAAGCACTTTGGCCATTCACCTGAGTTTTATTAGTTGTGGCATACCAATCTGAGTTTTTAGGACTTCCTATGTGGAGGTCCTTAGGTTCTGTTCCCTAAGGCTACCTTAGCTTCATGTCTTCTCTAAATCCACTGTCTTGGCAAATGCCTATTTTGATATTACCTGAAAGAAGTTCTCAGCCCAAGACTAAGGCTTCAGGGTTAGTATTAGGACAGCATTTTCCAGTCTTGATGACAAGGTGAACTTATTTTATTCATGCTGAGAGACTGAAGGAAACAAGAATTATGTCACCTGAAAACACAACTCTTGACATGAATGTTTGAGCTAAATGCAATTTAAGCAGCAAACATGAGAGTTCTGTCTTCCCCTCTTTGTAAAGACAGGGTTATTTCTCCCTTATTTGAGACAACGCTTAGCATAAGAGATATCAGTAGAACCATTGTGATAAAAATGTGTCAAATGGTCTATGAAGTGAGTGTATGATGCCCCACGATCATATCAATGTATACAGTTATGATTCAATAAAAAAAAAGAAAAATCGACAAACCTTACTCTTTTGCTTTCTTCCCAGACATTTACCTTGTCACAATTATTTGCCTTCAGAACCTAAAGTCACTTCTTTTGCCCGATAGTTTCACTATAAGTTTATCTTCTTTGCTCAAGATGCTACCTGAACTAGAATTCTAAGTCTTGAGTTACCTTTCATTGAAGTTTATCTCACAGGATGTGTGCTGTACACATAAGCTTGTTTTTCACTTGTTTCAATAATCTGTTATGGGTGTGTCCCAACTACAGATCCACAGGAGTGGAGAAATTATGTTTATTTTTTATTCCCTAACAAGATAAATAGCTTCCTACTCCAACTCCAACCTCTGTCCTTTGAGTACTACTGAATAGTTTAAGGATTTAGAGTTTCACAGGTAGATTCATATACCTCATTGATATATTTTAGTATTATTGTATCGTACAGCATCATTACACAAACAAGTCCTCAGATATTGAGAGGTCTGTGGCTTGCTGTACTAATTTTTCACTTCAGTAGTACCTGCATCACTGGCTCCTGAATATAGGTACAGTTTCATGTCAGTAGTGTCAGATAGAGACAGATAATTAGTTCCTTGAAGGATAGTCCATTTAACTTGGTAACATGATTTACTGAAAGGAGGGCCTGTTCAATAAGTCTAGTTTGAAATCATCCACACTTAAGATGGTTTTCCCCCCATCTTATTGTGTACACAACACAATGACTCTTGATTAAGGACTTATATGCAAAAGATAATTTTGTTCTTGGTATATGTTTTAGGCTCTGAAGTAGAGAAACTTAAAGACACTTCAAGAATTTTAATTCCACTCTAGGTTGGAATAAGCTTTATTTCCTGAGTGACAGTTGACCTCAACTGACACTATGAAGTACTCTGATCGAATCTTCTACCCATTTCATTACATTGCAAAAATCTTGGGGATAGTGTAATTTTACTTGTTTAATTCTGTAAAACAAGGTAGTGTCATTTAACAAACATTCCCTGCCAAAAGCTGAGTATTATCAATTTGTGTAGTATGAGCATTCCATGAGAATCTATTTGTACCCTTTGATTTCCAGTTCCCAGTTTCTGTATTCAGAGACCGAGGGATATGTAGGTCCATATTTCATTGAAACCAATGGGACAATATCATATTTACTGGTTTGAGTTAGTTTCCTGCTTTTTGAAGGTTTTGACTCAGTTTAGCTTCATAGTGGAGCTTAGGAAGAGGCTATGGACAGGAAGTTAAAACGCAACCTGAGGTGGAAGATTTCCCCCCAAAATATGTATGGGTAGTTGCTTCAAAATTACCTAAAGACTGCGAAAGTGTATACAAAATGCCTCCCCAGGAGGAATTAACACCATGTTATTACCTGTGTTCCTAAGGAGCACACAATGTATTCACAGGCATTCCAGTCTCATACAGTGTGTATGGTATGACAGATCATGGCATATAGTGAATCTGTCAATGAACTTTAGTGTTCATAATCATGAATAAAATTTCAGAAAATTTAAAATTCAACCTTTAAAATTCAGTAAGTTTTTATAGTTCATATACTAGTGTTACCCAGGTCAAAGCCACCAAATAGACATTTTGAAAAAGTCTAAAAACCAAACTTTAAAGCCTAAACAGTTTTTACCTTTATTTGAAATTGTTGTAGGAAAATTCCTGCATATGGTCTGTACTCTGGTCAGATTTCAGCTCACATACCAGTAAACTGTTGGGAGCTGATCTCCTGGGAGGCAAGGTTCCCCAGTTTTGAGGAACCGCATCTGAGTCAAAGACTGAATGCAACCTGGCCCCAGCTGTTCCCTGTTATGGCTGGTTCTTGAACCAGATTAGAATGGAGACATGCCCTTTTGGTCATCCCAGACTGCTGAGAATGCCATTCTGTTTTTAGGCTGCTTTTACTCAAGTTATGCAATTATGATAAAAATCATGCCTTCAAGCTACTGTATATAAAAGCTGTGCATTAAAGTTGAGGTTGCCTTGTCCTATTGAGGAAAGGTCCTCCTGATCCCGCTATTTTCTGTATCTCTTTTTTCTATCCCATGCCTGTCTACTCCTGGGTTCCTAATAACTCAGCTAGGCTGATTCTTGGCAGTAAACAGTAGGGGTCTTCACTTCCAATATTTCGAAAGAGCAAAATCTATTGCTATTCTAGTTGGTGTCAGTGAGACTTAAGGGTTTACCTAATTATACTCCTAAAAACCATTCTAGAATAAGATACAAGTCAGTATTATTTCCTGAATATGAAGTTTCCATTTGTAGGAAGCCAAAAATTTCTGGTATACTCATTTAAGAGAAATGAGATTCCTGTGACTCAACTGTTCATCAGAAAATCCACTAATTCAAAGCTTAATTCAAGAAAATTATTTTCAAATTAAAAAATCAAGTTGATAATGTAGGATTCAATTAAACAGTCTTACTGTTAAGCTGTAACTTCACTTTGCAGGAAAACCAAAAGACAGAATGTCAAACTTAAAGATGTAGTAATACTTATACAGGTGGCTGTAATACTTCAGGTGACTATGGGACCATTCCAGGAAGATATATCTAGTTTTGATTTAATGTGGAGAAGGTGATCCCAGGTTTGGCTGCACACAACTACTTATGAAGCCTGTTAGAAGTTTGAGCCCCACTGAGATTGCTTCATTGAATCTTGGAGGTGAAGAAAGTCTCTACTTTTTATAGATGCCATAAAGTGATTATGTAGGATAATATTTACAAATAAACATATCCTACATCAAGCACATAAAGTAAATTCAGTGTGAGTTTAAAATGACTTGCTTTTCTTCCAGAGGCTTAAGAGACCTGGACCCCACTGGGTTACTCACAGGGTTAGGCTTTTTTGGAGTTGTAAATTCCTTAGGCCTTTTCTCTGAAGCTGTACACCCCATGAAGCCTGAGATCCAAGGGCATGCTGCCCTTCCTCAGAGAGGGTTGACATATGTTAACAACATATTGTCGGAGGTCTATAAGTGCTCTGCCCTGAGGGAAGGACACAGTCATTACTTCACACTGAGTAAACTGAGTGAATGCTTGAGGATATTCAATTCCCCTGTGGCTACTTTCATCTTTGTGACCTGCTCAGAAATTAGTCACTGTTTATAAGAAGAGATTTACTACACAAGTGATTGCGTTGATAACAAAATATTTCCTTTTGAGTTAAATTTCAGATATGTAAAAAAGAAGATAAAGAAACTAATAGATAATAGATTAAGTGTGTACATGACTGGAAGAGTATAAAACTAAAACTTGGAATAAAGATGTTTGCTATATGCCATCCCATGGTGTATAGTCTGTTTCTTGACTTAATAATTACAGGAGCGAGTTTACACCC
Organism: Nycticebus coucang; assembly: GCF_027406575.1. Classification (NCBI taxonomy): domain Eukaryota; kingdom Metazoa; phylum Chordata; class Mammalia; order Primates; family Lorisidae; genus Nycticebus; species Nycticebus coucang. The sequence continues at coordinate 63,758,518 of NC_069793.1, read as the reverse complement.
ACGGCAAGGTTGCTGTTCATTCACCTCTCTGGTCATGCAACAGATTATGGCCCAGCTGGTCTAGTTTTGGGGTAACCTATCAAAACACGTTTAAAGAAAACCTTTGCGCTCTTGCAGTTCAGAGGTAGAAGTAGGTAGCTTTCTGAAGAAAACAGTTTTATGTTTGGGGGTAGATAACTACCCTAAAATGTTTCATGTAAACCCGGTAGGAAGTGAAGTCTCCAGCTAACTGATGTTTTTAATTACTGCTATAAGAAATAAGCTTTTATATATTGTCTTAAGCAAAACATTTTATGCTTTGGATTTAATGTGGATATAAGTTTTTGAAGAAATAGAATGGGTTTTAAATACACTTAATGATTCTCAAGTTAAAATTTAAGTCAGAGACTTCACAGCTGATTCAACACAGTTCTCTTTTATTTATTTATTTATTTTATTACATCATAGCTGTGTACATTGATATAATCATGGGGCATCATTCACTAGCTTCACAGACGAAGTTTCACATATACCCTTGTAATATGCACCGCTGGTGTAATCCCACCAATCCCCTTCCCTCTACCCACCTCCCCCTCTGCCCCCTCCCTCCCCTCCCTTTCCCCCTTCCCCCTATTCTTAGGTTGTAACTGGGTTAGTCAGCACAGTTCTTTATGTCAGGGTTCAGGCAGTTGACTGTTCTCAGTTTTTGGTGTGCTCTTAGCTGAAGAATCACCAGACCCACCAAAATCAAGGCAAGCATGAAACTAAGTCTGAGTAAGAAAAATGTTTACAGAACAAGAGGAAGATACATTTGTCATAAATAAATAGGCCTCCTTGTCACAAGGAATGTCTGGGACCCTTCCTCCTGGTTCAGATACAACTGTGCATCAGAATGGGTCCATGGTTAATTAGCTTCAGGTTACTGTAGGTGACTTTCCAAATCATATTGTGCCTAGGCTGCCAGCAACACTTCTTTCCAGGTATAGAAGTTGCTCAGGATGGGATTAAGGTGGGGCAACACAGAGATGGGGTGCTTCATCCTTCTTTCCAGGTGGGGCAATTATTCCAGGCAGAAATCAAAGTGAAGAAGCACTAAGTTGAAGTAAGTACCCAACACTTTGTGTCCAAGGAGAGCCTGCGGTCCTAACTCTCTACCTGACAAGTAGTTCAAAATTTCTCATTTTAGGATACTAAGCTGCAAAGAGTTGACCTTACCCAAAAGGAAGGCTGTCATTCTCCCTAGGCTCCTGGGATATAATCTCGACTCTTGGAACGCCATGTTTGATAAGAGTCTTTGTTCACTGGGGGCTTTGTGGAATACCAGATAGTAATGTAACGTGATTTAGTGTGGGGTTTTTGGGTCGTGTGGTATCAAGTTTGACTGCTGGAGAGGGTGGAGACTAATATTAGACCTACTTGGTTGTCTAACTGGGACCAAGTCCCAAATCAAATAGACCCCTGGATAAAAAATACTTCCTGGTCACCTTGCCGGGGAAGTTACTAATTGACTCCATTGGAGAGAACTGTAAACCCTTGAACTTTTCTGGACTCTGCCCCATGTTGCTTGCAAGCTGTGTCTTTTCTTTGTGGTAAATTGTAACCAGGAGTGTAACAGCTTTCAGTGAGTTCTGAGTCCTAGAGAATTACCAAACCTGAGTGTGGCCTTGGACATCTGAACATGTAGTTATGTCAGAAGTGAGGGTCATCTTATGGAATACCAGACATGGTGTTCCATGTAGCTGTGTAGAAGTAGGGTGGTCTAGCGAACTACTCATTAATATCATAGAAACATTTCCCCCCACTAAAGAAATTGTTTAAAAGCTGAATTAGCACTTCAATTTTACTTAACCCAAGTCAGTGTTTTCAGATTACTCACATATCCCTTCCTGTGAGGATTTTTGATTTGAGCAGTGTCCTCTGAGGCCATAGGCATACCTCTTAAAGCACGGGTCCTCAAACTATGGCCCGCAGGCCACATGAGGCAGTGTGATTGTATTCGTTTCTTTTTTTTTTTTTTTAACTTCAAAATAAGATGTGTGCAGTGTGCATAGGAATTTGTTCATAGTTTTTTTTTTTTTTTTAAACTATAGTCCGGCCCTCCAACCGTCTGAGCGACAGTGAACTGGCCCCCTGTTTAAAAAGTTTGAGGACCCCTGTAAAAGAGGATGTAAAGATTTCTCTTTTGTATCTGTAGGCTTTGATGCATGTCAAGACAAATAAAAATACCCAAGTTTGATCTGGTGTATATTGTTACTGGTGTCTTAGGTACTTGTTTCCTATAAGAGGTTTTACTTTCTCCATTAGGAAAATTACATTCACTGAGATATGTGCATTAAGAAGGAAGCATCTCCCATTTTTTCCTCTTGGTGTAAGTGGCTTTAAGAGTTTGGCTTTTGGCCCCGGGCCACACTTCTGCCGGCATACGTCATGCCTAGACCTGCCTCTTTCAGATCTCTCTTGGCCTATTCACAGTTCTTGACTTGCCCTTGCCCCACAGTTTCTCAGACCCCCCTCAGGAGAGGACCCGTGGGAGGATGCCTCTGGTATTGCCTGAAGGGAGATTCTCCCTTCGCGGAATGGACAGTTCCATCATGCTGACCACATTTGCAGATGGAGGGAAGGCTCCAGGGCATCAGAGTCCTCCAGTGTTGGGCCGGAGGGGTGGGTTCTTCTTTCCTGGTTCAGGCGCACAGAGGGCAGCCTGGGAGCGCACCTGTCGAGGAAGGCCCCCGGCGCAGGCCCCAGCTGTTTGTGTCCATGCTGAAGCCATAGTCTTTTTTTTTTATTAAATCGTAGCTGTGTACATTAGTATGATCATGGGGCACCATACACTTGGTTCATAGACCGTTTGACACACTTTCATCACACTAGTTAACATAGCTTTCCTGGCATTTTCTTAGTTATTTTGCTAAGACCTTTACATTCCACATTTACTAAGATTCACATATACCCTTGTAAGATGCACCGCAGGTGTAATCCCATTAATCCCCCTCCCTCCACCCTCCTCCCTCCTCCCTCCCCTCCCTTTCCCCCTTCTCCCTATTCTTAGGTTGTGACTGGGTTATAGCTTTCATGTGAAGGTCCTACATTAGTTTCATAATAAGGGTGAGTACATTGAGTACTTTTTCTTCCATTCTTGAGACACTTTACTAAGAAGAATATGTTCTAGCTCCATCCATGTAAACATGAAAGAGGTAAAGTCTCGGGTGGTGCCTGTGGCTCGGTCGGTAAGGTGCCGGCCCCATATACCAAGGGTGGTGGGTTCAAACCCAGCCCCGGCCAAACTGCAACCAAAAAATAGCCGGGCGTTGTGGCGGGCGCCTGTGGTCCCAGCTACTCGGGAGGCTGAGGCAAGAGAATCGCTTAAGCCCAGGAGTTGGAGGTTGCTGTGAGCTGTGTGAGGCCACGGCACTCTACCGAGGGCCATAAAGTGAGACTCTGTCTCTACAAAAAAAAAAAAAAAAGAGGTAAAGTCTCCATCTTTTTTTAAGGCTGCATAATATTCCATGGTGTACATATACCACAATTTATGAATCCATTGGTGGATTGATGGGCACTTGGGCTTTTTCCATGACTTAGCAATTATAAATAGGGCTGCAATAAATATTCTGATACAAATATCTTTGTTATGATGTGATTTTTGGTCTTCTGAGTATATGCCCAGTAGAGGGATTACAGGATTGAATGGCAGATCTATTTTTAGATCTCTAAGTGTTTTCCATATCTCTTTCCAAAAGGAATGTATTAATTTGCATTCCCACCAGCAGTGCAAAAGTGTTCCCTTTTCTCCACATCCACGCCAACATCTCTGGTCTTGGGATTTTGTGATGTAGGCTAGTCTCACTGGAGTTAGATGATATCTCAAAGTAGTTGTGATTTGCATTTCTCCGATGATTAAAGATGATGAGCATTTTTTCATATGTCTGAAGGCCGTGAGCCTGTCTTCTTCAGAGAAGTTTCTCTTCAAGTGCCTTGCCCAGCCTGCGATGGGATCCCTTGTTCTTTTCTTGCTAATGTGTTTGAGTTCTCTGTGGATTCTGGTTATTAAACCTTTGTCGGAGACATAACCTGCAAATATCTTTTCCCATTCTGAGGCCTGTTTGCTAGCTTTACTTACTTTGTTCTTTCTGTGCAGAAGCTTTTTAGTTTGATCAAGTCCCAATAGTGTATTTTTGAAGCAGCTTCAATTGCCCGGGGGGTCCTTCTCATAAAAAACTTGCCCAACCCAATTTCTTCAAGGATTTTCCCTGCACTCTCTTCTAGTATTTTTATAGTTTCAAACAAAGCAGGAGGAATCACGCTACCAGACCTCAGACTATACTACAAATCGATAGTGATCAAAACAGCATGGTACTGGCCCAAAAACAGAGAAGTAGATGTCTGGACAGAATAGAGAACCAAGAGATGAATCCAGCTAATTACCGTTATTTAATCTTCGACAAGCCAATTAAAAACATTCAGTGGGGGGTGGCGCCTGTGGCTCAGTCGGTAAGGCGCCAGCCCCATATACCGAGGGTGGCGGGTTCAAACCCGGCCCTGGCCAAATTGCAACCAAAAAATAGCCGGACGTTGTGGCGGGTGCCTGTAGTCCCAGCTACTCGGGAATCGCTTAAGCCCAGGAGTTGGAGGTTGCTGTGAGCTGTGTCATGCCACGGCACTCTACTGAGGGCCATAAAGTGAGACTCTGTCTCTGCAAAAAACAAAAAAACAAAAAAACATTCAGTGGGGAAAAGATTCCCTATTTAACAAATGGTGCTGGGTGAACTGGCTGGCAACCTGTAGAAGACTGAAACTGGACCCACACCTTTCACCATTAACCAAGATAGACTCTCACTGGATTAAAGATTTAAACCTAAGACATGAAGCCATAGTCTTAAGCGATAGGTCTGGACACTCCCTAGCGCTCACAGTCCGCGCGTCTCAGGGGCCGAAGGCGACAGAGCGGCAGCAGGAGTTGAAATGGTATCCTTGAGCAGCGAAACTGGCGGCGCCCAGAGGAAGAGCGACGGCATAGACGGAGGCGACGGAGCCGGGAGCGCAGGTCAGATTCAGAGGATGAACCGTGGCAGCGGCCAGGGAGGCGCAACCGGAGCTCCCCGCCAGTACGATGGCGCTTAAGGGACCATTTCTCTGGGTCTGACTCAGGCGAAGAACAGCAGCGGGGCTCGTGGGCTCACCACCAGAGTACGCATTCTTGGTCTCTAGGTTCCTCGGGGTCCAACTTCGTGTCCCCAGCACGCTCCCAGAGCCCCCTAGCTGTGGCAGCCGCCCTGAGCCAGCAGCAGAGCTTGCAGGAGGGGTTGCAGCTGTGTGAGGAGCGGAAGCAATAGGACGAGCTAATGAAGGCCTTGCAGTCAGGGAGAAATGTGCACTATGAATGGCCAAGAAGGAGGCCAAGGAGTGAGGGCAAGAAACGGGAGAAGATGGGCTGGGGCGAGGAGTACATGGGCTACATCAATACAGACAACCCCTTTGGGGACAACAATCTACTGGACACTTTTATCTGATCCCCTGGAGAAGAAAGGGATCAGCCACCTGGAAAAGAAGGAGCTTAAGGAATGCAACAAGAGAATCTAAGAGGGCAATCAGCGGGAGCAGGAGTGGGAGCTGTTGCAGCCAGAGAAGAAGGCAGAGCACTTCAAGACATGGAAAGAGCAAGAGGACAACTTCCACCTCCAGCAGGCCAACCTGTGCTACACGATCTGCATCTGGGATGGGTGGGCTAAGCCCATTGACCTGTTGGCCAAGTACATCAGTTCTGAGGATGACGACCTGGCTTGGAGATGCATGAGCCCTACACCTTTCTCAATGGCCTTACTGTGGCCAACATGGAGGATCTGCTGGAAGACATCCAGGTGTACGTGGAGCTGGAGCAGGGCAAGAATGCTGCTGATTTCTGGTGGGACATGACTATCATCACTGAGGACAAGATCTCCAAGCTCTGCAAGCTGGAGGCCTCCAGCAAGGGGCCAAGTGAGTGCCGTGAGGGAGTAAATGCCTCAGTCAGCTCACACATGCAATTGGTCTTCAAGGGGAAGTCATACAGCCAGCTGAAGGTCATCTTCCAGGGTATCGAGGTCAAGACCTGGACATAGGCTACTTAGAAAGCCTGCTGCAGTAGCTGCATGCCCACATGCTGGGGCCACTCTCCACCAGCGCCATCAGGATGCACTGTGGCAGAAGCTGTGTAAGCTTAAGCAGGAGCAGGGCATGGAGAGCCAAACTCTGTTCCCCATCCTGAAGCAGGAGCTGCAGACCCCAACCCCAGCCTGGGGCCCAAAGATGTGGCCCCCACCTCACAGGGGCCTTGGAGGGTAGCCAGTGGAGCCCAAGGCAAATGGGGCAGCAGCAGCAGAGGGCAAAGGTGAGGGTGAGGAAGTGCTCATGGAAGAGGACCTGATCTAGCAGAGCCTGGGCAACTATTACGCTGGCAAGTACAGCCTGTGGCTGCTCAATGCATGAACTGCCCCTGGATACACATGTGCTGGAGCCCAATGAAGACCTGTAGGGCCTGCAGCTGTCACGCCAGCAGCTCCACATCACAGGCAAGAGGACATGCCAGTGAGAGTGCAGGGGATATCTTCTTTGGGTGTGCCAAGGAGGGCATGGGCCAGGATGAGGCACAGTTCAGTGTGGCCATGCCATTAACAGGCAAGGCCTACCTATGGGCTGACAAATACTGACAGTGCAAGCCATGCTTCTTCAACCATGTGCACTTGGGCTTTGAATGTAACAAACATAACTAGATCCACTACAATTTTGATAACCCCCCCATTCAAGATGGTGCAAGGTTACAAGTTCAACATCTTCTACCCTGACCTCACCCATAAGTGCTCTACTCCAGAGTACTTCCTGGAGACCTGCTCAGACAACAAGGACTTTGCTATCCTCTGCTTCCATGCCCGGCCACCCGATGAGGACCTTGCCTTCAAGATTGTCAACTGTGTGTGGGAGTACTCTTACTGGCACAGCTTCGGCTGCCAGTTTGCCAGTGGCATCTTCTACCTCTGATTCCACTTCAAGTGCTACCATTACTGGTGATAACAGTGGCTGGAAGACAATGGCACCTCCAGGGGCAACGGGCAGGTGTCCTTGGGGATGTAAGTAAAGGGGGCTTAGTGAAAGTTGGAATTCACTCCAGAGTCACCATTTGGGTTACAGAATTGTGCCTAGCCATGTTGAGAAGCCAAATCCTACCCCAAGCTGGACCTTCCCCTTACCTGGCTTCAGTTTTACCTTTTTCAAAATGAGGATCACTGCACAACCTGCCTGAGAGTTGAGGGGATGCTGGGACAGTCTGGCCCAAGGGCTTCACATGTCAGAGGGGCTACTGTTGGCATCTTCAGAGCATGCACAAGACCAGCAGCTGCCACTGGCTTCTGTCTGGGTGGACACCTGGGCCCAAGACCTGCTGTCCCACTCAGAGTATAGAAAGCCAGACTTGAGCCTCTTTGGCTGCATCTGGGCCCTGCATGTGCCTGTCCCAAGTCCCACCCCTGACACCTCACGAAGCACTGATTGGTCCTCAGCGCCCTTGGACAGTGGCTACCAGTCTAGCAGTACCAGAGCCCACCCTTTCAGGCCATTCCTGCTCATGAGTCAGCAGCAGCAGGAACTGGACCTGTCCTTCTACACAGTAATTCTCAATCTTCCTAATGCCGCAGCCCTTTAATACAGTTCCTGTGGGTTACAACCCACAGGTTGAGAACCGTTGCTCCTGCACATCCCAGAAGAAACCATCTGGGGATGTTCAAGCTTGCAGTGATTGGGCCCCCCACAATTTGCCCGGTGGGTGTTAAGCACCTGAGAGGAAATGATGCCATTCAAAGGCCAAGTTTTGTCTCTAATCAGCATCTTTTTGCCTATGAGTATTATGACAGTGTAAAAGCCAAATTTTTTTTTTTTTTGTGGTTTTTGGCCGAGGCTGGGTTTGAACCCACCACCTCCAGCATATGGGACTGGCGCCGTATCCCTTTGAGCCACAGGCGCCGCCCAGCCAAATTTTTTTTTTTTATTCTAAAATAAAGCATTTATTGGGTGGCGCCTGTGGCTCAAAGAGTAGGGCGCCAGTCCCATATGCCAGAGGTGGCGGGTTCAAACCCAGCCCTGGCCAAAAACCACAAAAAAAAAAAAAAAAAAAAAAAGTCAACAGGGCGGCGCCTGTGACTCAAGGAGTAGGGCGCCAGTCTCATATGCTGGAGGTGGCGGGTTCAAACCCAGCCCTGGCCAAAAAAACCACACAAAAATAAAATAAAATTAAAATAAAGCATTTATTAAAAATACATGCAACCCCACTAGTAGACCAATTCACTGAGAATAAAGGGTTTCCCCTCTCCCTACATAAAAGAGTCTTTTTAGAGAAACAAACTAAACTGTTTTCAGATGAGACAGGGTGCCTTGGTTGTCCATGGGTTTGTGAGTGGCACTGCTGGGAGGTGGCACTTCAGGGAAACCTGGAGAGCTCTTTTCATCATGTTTAGGTTTCGGATGTCTGTCATCAGATGTTCAAAGAAACAAGCCTGGTTGCTGTCCTGAATGAGGACTTGGGCTGTAGGTACCCATGTGGCCCTTGGCCTCCCCTACCTGAGTTAAGGAGGAGGGTGGCTGGGAGGAACTCAACTTTCCTGATGTGGGTAAGAACTTAGGGACATGCCCCAATGCCCTGGCATAGACTGGATGGGGAGACATAAAGGGGAAGCCCCAACCTGCGGCCCTCCAGGCCTTGTGCTCAGCAAACCTTGGTTCCTATGACCTGACAGAAGACAAGAATCCTGATGACAGATGATGATACATCCTCTATGCCCACCTGGGCAAGGGAGACTGACCCAACCACCAGCACCTGATGCATTTAGTTCTCAGTACTCATTCCTAAGAATTAAGATCTCCAGATTTCTGAAATTTTCTAGCAATGAGTGTGTGGAAGTTTTGTTGGCAAGGAATATTGATCACCAGATTGCTGGATTTTCTAGACTTGAATTTGGGGGAGGTAATTATTCAGACCTTGTGTTATTTATATAAGTTCATGAAAACAAATGAATTTTGGGCCTGGGTCATCTTATATTTTTATCACAGTAAAAACCATGTCGGGGGAGATGCCTAACATGGAAGCTTGGGGGTCAGATGTTAGGATTACTTCATTATTTTATCCCCATGTTTTCAAAGTTGTCATGTATTTAACTAAATGTGTCATGTTTAGAGCAAGACATGTTTCAGAGCAAGACATGTTGCATCATCGCAACTTCCTGACACCTAGGGTTAGAGTTTTTAAAGAAGGTCAACTGGAAATACTTTCAAAAACCTAAGCAGTTTAACGGAGTGATCTGTTTTTAGAGTTTCAAGTCAAATTAGGTTTCCTACTGATGACAGCTAAGGTTGGCTGTCAGGTAACATGAGAAAAGTCAAGTAGCTGATTTCTCAAGAGAAGCAGCTATAGATGAGTGGGCTGCCAAATGAGATATCTCAATTTTGGAGAGTCATTTGAGATAGCAGGGAGATTTTCTGCAGGTCTCTGTACTCTGTTACGAGCTCTAGTCCCTAAAGGGTTCTCTTCTAGACTTCCTATTATGCTACTGAAACAATTTGAAAGTACTAAATATTTTGTAGCTTAAGAAAAATACATATTGGTTACTTAAATGAAATCAATTTTGCACTTGGATGGAAGTACAGACTAAGGAGGGATCAAGAGACAAATAGGCCATTTCAGACTACAGTTAAGGACCTTACTTGTGGCCAGGAATTTTCCATGAATAAACCATTTCAGGAGGAGAGAAATAGCTCATGCTTCTAATATCCAGGTGAGCAATGTTTTTGACTCAGAAACAAGGTATAAGATGGGCAACTCCCACAAAATTCTATAACAGCACAACAGGAGGGGCTTGGGGTATTGTCCCACTAGCTCATGTGGCAAAAGTTTACTTCTTAACATTTTCCATTGAAATTGATAGAACTAGCTTAACAGTGACGTCTTAATGTCCAGGTAACCTAAGTATGCATACTTTGCTGAAAGATACTGGAAAATCTTTAAGAAAGGCCAACAGGATGTCCAGGGAAGACCAAGGGACAGATTACATTTCTACGTCAGAAGTCCTGCATGTGGCTAATGTTACCAAGTGGACACAAAATGAGGTCCTATGTCAGATTAAGAGCATTGAGAAGGTGGGGAGAAATTGCTAGCTTCTGAAGTAGCCTAGTCCACACTCAATCTAACACTGTCCCTGGTTGTACCATGAATACTGAGATACTGGCTGCCTGTGGCCATTTCCTTCCTTTTCAAGTGAGCATTATAAGAGGCAGGACAGGACAGAGCAGGGTGCTACTTTATGGATAAGTAGGGACTGTCCATAGGCCAAGGAGACATTATTTTCTGTAGGACAATTGAAATTGGCAATGTAAACATCCAGATGTCTGTGAGGGACTTTAAAGGGCCCCATACCAAAAGACCAGAGGCCAAGTCACTGGCTTAGTTGGACTTTATTTTTCTTGACCCATAGGAACATCTTAAGACTCCCTTTTTAATCATACAATAAATTAGAAACCTTCCAACTGTTATGAAGACAGATAAAGAATTTTGACTTGCTGGACTCAAGAAAACCAAGAGATTTGTGAAGTTGGATATCTAAGACAGATTTTACTTATTTTTGCTAAAAATGGTAGGCACTTATGTGCTATACAGAGTTCCCTATAGTGAGGGACTAGTTGTACAGATGTTACAAAGCAGACTTTAGCCTCTTCAGAGATCCTCAGTCTCAGATTAAGGTCACATCTTCATAGCCAACAACTGAGCAATGTGAGTATAGAAAGCCATGGTTAGTGTAACCCAACTCAGAACAAGTCTAAAAGGCTACTCTGGAGAAAATAGTACCAGGAGAGATTCAAGAAAGCAGGCAGTAGGGAGAGGTATTAGTTGTGCTGCCCATCTGGTAATGGGGACATCATCCTGTGGGTGTTACAGAAGGGTCTTTGGCTGAGTGTTCCAAGAACTCTGCTGGCAAGAACCCAGGTCATATGGCCTTCTATACTGAAAATAGTATGCACTGAAGACAGCCTAAGGGTTCAGAATGACCAGCAGTTAAAGTTAAACAGGAATAGGGACCAGGGTAAACCATATATTTGACCTCGGATATTTCCTTTGAAGACTTCCAGCTGTGCTTGCCTATCTGTGAGTAAATATTCATTGGTAACTCAGCAAAGAAGTGCAGCCCCTAGCTATCTGCTTAGCATGTAAGGTGGTCGGCCTCCTCAGACCCCTCTGTTGTCTTTGCATAACTGAGAAGGAGAGTTTTGTTGCATCACTGATCCCATAAAATTTTGAACCCACACTATCCCTGGTGGTAGGTAAAACACAGATAACCCCTGGCAGCAGTCTGATCACTTAAACTTTTATGGATGTTGTATTGGATGATTACAGAAAGTAAGTGTTAGTATGGAGCAACAAAATCCAGAGGTGGATGGTCAACTTCTAAGAGCAGTTTTCCCAAAAAGTATTCATAACCTTTTGCCCTATGTTTGAGTTTGGAACATTGAATTTTCCTTTAAGAAGTTGACAAAACCGTTTTTGGACTATAATGATTCCCTTAGTTTCTCCCTCAAGGGGCTCTAATGGTCCAGTGAGATAATTTTATACTGGAAAAAGAGACAATTTAAGAATGTTTGGCAAGTCCTAGAGACATTGGTGCCCCAAACCTAGACACTATGGCTTCCCATAGGCAGCAAGGCAAGTGGCTTTCAACTCATGCTGGAAACTAGGTAGCCAGCTCACAGTGCGTTCTCTAGGTCTAAGATGCAGCTGGTGATCATTTGTCATCCCACAAATGTATAGTCAGAATAGACCTGTCTACCCAGAATCTTGTCTTGTGAGGCAAGTGGTATAGTGGGAAAAGCCAAATAGAAGCCCTTGGAAACTCCATGTTTCTGAACAAGACAGTAGAAAAAGTATCATGTATTAGAGGAAATAGAAGTGACACTTAGAATGACCAAGGACACAGAGGTGGTGGTCCTAGCATATCCCCATGTAACTCACCAGTATGTAACCTAGAATGCCTGGAGAGAGACTACATCAAGTCTGACCAAGTGTTAACGTCACTCGGTCTGTTCTGCCAGATGTAGTACCTCTGCTAGATAAGTTTCAAATACATGGTGTGCAGCCATTGGTCTGGCAGATATTATTTTTCTACAATCTCAGGAAAGGGGCTTGAACAGTTCTTGTTCACATAAAGGGAACATGTTATTTGTTTATAGGTTTGCTTTAGTACCTAACTTTATCACAAGGTAGTACAAAGACCTGGAATAATGCTAGGAAAAAACATTCTAACAGAAATATTTTGTAACCTATGATAAGTCAGTGGCACTAGCCACAAGTGGCTATTAGAACACTTGATGTTGGGCGGTGCCTGTGGCTCAGTGAGTAGGGTGCTGGCCCCATATATTGAAGGTGGCAGGTTCAAACCTGGCCCCCGCCAAACTGCAACAACAACAACAAAAAATAGCCGGGTGTTGTGGTGGGCACCTGTAATCCCAGCTATTCGGGAAGCTGAGGCAAGGAATTGCCTAAGCCCAAGAGCTGGAGGATGCTGTGGCACTCTACCAAGGGAGACAAAGTGAGACTCTGTCTCAAAAAAAAAGAACACTTGATGTTGCATGTTGGTGACTTATTAAGGCTCATGCATGCCAGAGAAATGAAGTAAACACTAAATGCCCAGGTTTTGTTCACAGATAGATCTACTTGGGGTGCAAGCCAAAAATGGGTGGCTGATGCACAACTCCATTCAAGGGCTTTTTTTTTTTTAAAGACAGACTCACTCACCGTTGCCCTGAACTAGAGTGCCCTGGCCTCAGTCAGCCTATCTCACAGCAATGGCAAACTCCTCGGTTCAAGTGAAACTTCTGCCTTAGCGTCCCAAGTAACTGGGACTACACATGCCTGGCACAATGCCCTGCTAATTATACCCCCATTTAAGAGACAGGAGTCTTCCTCAGGCTGGTCTGAGCTCAAAGGATCTACCCATCTCAGCTTCCCAGAGTGCTAAGATTATAGGCATGAGCCACTATGCCTCACATACGAGTATTCTTGAATAGCAATGAAGAGATGTCCTCCCAGTGGGCCTAAGTTCAAGCAGCATATGAGGTTGTTCATGTGAGCAGAGTCCTCCAGCTTGTGGATTTCTCTACTTCGATTACATAATTACATATAATACTAATAGGCGGTGCTAAGTTGCTTAACTGCTGGTAAGTGGCCTTAAGGAGAAAAACTGAAGATACAACAAGCTGGTATGGAGCAGAGGCATATGGCCATGGGTGGGAGCAGAGCAACATATGCCCTTATAGTGCATGTTAGTACCCAGCAGAACACATATGCCAGGAAAGAAGCACTAGAGTAAGTAGATACCATCTGAAGATCATAGCAATGTTTATCATTTAGCAGTTTTGAAATAGTCACTTCACCCCATAAAAAGTGGCCAGAAGGGGTAAGAGGGCTACTGTTACTGTTGTGCTCATAAGACCTGGGTTACTGGCGGTCTCTAGAAGAACCAGCTGGAGACCCACAGGGGTAAGAAATTCCCCATGTATATGAAAGACATGGCCCAATATGTGGTTCTGTCTAAATGCAAACCTACCATATTGACCAGAAAGAACCGATAACAAAGTCTAATCACATGGAAGATAGTCTTGCATTGTTCCCACAGGGCTGAAATCCAGGAAGTGGACCCCATAGCAAACATTCAGGAGAGTAAGGACTAGAAAAATCCATGATTAAAAGAAAGCTTAGAGCTTCAGGAAAACTCATGAAAAGGCATGGGCTATGGAAATTCAAGCCACTGTTCATAGAAACATCTTGGCTTCTTTGACTTCTGTTTATCTTCATAGGTGTAAAGCTCTCAGGACACCTAACCTTGAGATCAGATTCAGAAGCTGCCTGCTGGAACTCATCCCCTTCAACTCAAGAACTCCGGGGGGGAGGGGAAGGGAGGAGAGATAATCAGGTTTTGATGCCTTAAATAGTGATGTGCTATGAAGAATACTATTTTCCAGTTACTGAGGAAATGTGAAACCAGTCAGTTGGCAAAACTCACATAAACTGGATTTGTGGCCTGATAAAAGAACCTCAGAATTCTTGTCTCTTCCATCATCTAAAGCTAACATCTGTGGGCAAAAAGGCACCTTCTATAAACCAGAAATCAGGCCTTCAGACACGAAATCTGCCTTAATTTTGGACTTTCCGCCCTCCAGAACTGAGAAAAATGAACTGTCGTTTACTAGTTAGCCAGTGTGATATTGTTATGACAGTTTGAACACTAAGATACGGGTCCACATGTCCACTGTTACTGAAACACTGGGATTGTTTCCTGGTTTCCAACCCTCTCTCACCTTGTGAGTTCAGCTGTGAAGAGGTTCACCCACTGAGTTCAAGTACCCACAGTAGGATAGAGTCTTCCCAACAGTTATCCCTGCCCTGGAGCTTTATCCAACAGAGGCTTCTGCAATAAGAACACTGCCCCGGAAGTAGCTCAGTCCAAGCCTGAGAAGACACTGCCATCATTTCAGATACAGTCTCTACATGACAGAGAGTGAGTTCCCACAGTGCCTTTAGGCAGAAGCATAGGAACGGACAAGATTAGAATCGAATGACAGATGACCCAACTACTGGCAGAGGCAAGTCAGTGTGTTCTAGGGAGATAGGGCTATAAGGCAAATAGATCAGGGCACATCCTAAGGATGCTTTTGTAGTTATGTAATTCCAGGTTAGACGATAGCTCTGATCATTTGGATTAGAGTTTAGGATATCCTCAAATTATTCCCAGAAATATTATAATATGATCACTGAGTGTGCCCATTAAGAACAATGGCAACTTCTAAAGAACTGGAAGGTTTAAGCAAGTGAACAATGCCCCTGCTTTCCAGGATGAGATTCTGGAAGAGAATCTTCCTGGGATCAGACATCCTTCCTTAGGCCTACGCTGAATGGGCAGCCTCACTTCTCCAGGACTTTTGGAGGGAACAGGGAAAACAGGAACCCGGAGACTTCTGTTGAGGCTTGAAGGAACTGACAGTTGGAGTAGTTTTGCCAGAGCTTAGTTTTCCTTTCATCACTTCTCAGCTGCAGGTGCATTTTCAGAGTTTGTCCTCCCCATCAGAGGTGCTTCTGCCTCATCTCCAGGATGTGAACATCACTGGCCTTACTCCTCCCCTAGTGAGGCCAAGTGCCATTTGATTGGGCAGTAAAACTAATACTCTATTATGATACATTTGCTTGTGCTTGTTCAACTGTTAAAGACAACATTAGAAGGGAGGGAAGTTGTTTGCTTGGGAGGGCTGATAACATCTGTTTCCACCTGTACATACAAGAGGAACTTTATATACACACATATAACCTATATGGGCAACTCTCTTGCTTAGTTATCTGACTGCACCTGGTTCTTTCAGTCTATGGGCACAGTCAACTTCTAGTGATAGAAAAAGCTGCTTTGCTTGATTGTCAGGTGGCAGGAAACCCAGTAAGAGTCAAGTCACAACCTGATACAAAGCAGCTCATTTGTACAAGGACATCTTACTCTTGCTGGGTCAGTCATAAATGATTAGAGGCATCTGTGAACTTCTGCATTTAGTGATATTGGTTTTGGAATTTATTGGGAGATAGGCTT
Organism: Nycticebus coucang; assembly: GCF_027406575.1. Classification (NCBI taxonomy): domain Eukaryota; kingdom Metazoa; phylum Chordata; class Mammalia; order Primates; family Lorisidae; genus Nycticebus; species Nycticebus coucang. The sequence goes on along the minus strand of NC_069793.1, from coordinate 63,742,901 downwards.
GTGGAAGCTTATTTCGAAAGTGAATTTATGGACATAGCTCAGCCCTCAAACATTCAGAAAAGTTACACATATGCGACTGAGAAAAAACTCAGTTGCAGGATTAGTTGTGAACATGAGATCAGGAGGCCAGCTAATACATAATTAGGCTCTTTAATCACTTTTTTTTTTTTTTTTGCAGTTTTTGGACAGGGCTCGGTTTGGACCCACCAACTCCGGCATATGGGGCTGGCACCCTACTCCTTTGAGCCACAGGCGCTGCCCTCCCCCCCTTTTTTTGAGTCAGAGTCTCACTTTGTGGCCCTTAGTAGAGTGTCATGGCATCACAGCTCACAGCAACCTCAAACACTTGGGCTTAAACAATTCTTTTGCCTCAGCCTTCCAAGTATCTGGGACTACAAGTACCCATCACAACATCCAGCTATTCCTTCCCCTCCCCCACACAAGCAAGTCTCTCTCTGGCTCAGGCTGGTCTCAAACTCGTTGGCTTAGGCAATCCTCCCACCTCAGCCTCCCAGGGTGCTAGGATTACAGGCGTGTGCCACCCTGCCCACCCTAACCACTTCATTCTTGATCCAGTTCATCCTGTGAATTTTTGACTAATTTATTCAACCTGCATCATTTTCTGATAAGATTTTCTTGTTAGGTGGGCTGAAATTCACTTCCACATTGCTACTATTTGGCTCTGTAGAGCAGCTCCCAGCTCCAGTATGGAGCAAGGAGGTTCAGGGAAAGTTGTATCCATTGCAGTTGTTGTGGCCTTGGCGGGAGCCATAATATGGTAGGAGCCAGGCCCCGCAAGAACTCGCCCAACTTGAATATCTGTCATTGGTGTCGAAAGTTTGCACTGAGCTGGACATTCACTTGGGGATCAACGACAAAGATCTAGCTGAATTTGTGATCAGTCTTGCTGAGAAAAACAGCACCTTTGATACTTTATAGGCTTCTCTGGTCAAAAGTGGTGCAGAATTCACAGATTCTCTTATTAGTAACTTGCTGCATCTCATACAAACCATGTGGCCTCCAGCAAAGCCTTGTACAGGCTAAGATCCACTTGTTAAGGTGAAAACGGAAAAAGAAAAGCTGAAGGAACTCTTCCCAGTCCTTTGCCAACCAGACAAACCTTCTGTCCAGACCATGCTGGACAAGGAGGATGGGAAAGTTGCTGTGGACGACCTGAAAGTACTGGAAGCTTTTTTGCCTAGTGCCAGGAAAAGCAGAGAGATGCCAAGCCCCGGACAGAGAAGAAGCGGAGTCAGAGCTGAGATCGAGACAGAGACAGAATGAGACCCACAGAGAAACCGAGATAGACACCATAAGCAGAGGCGCCGATCCTGCTCTCGATCGCGTTCCAGGACCTGGGAGATGAAAAAGGCAAGTCTAGATATAGGTCTCAGAGCAGAAGTCAGAGTCCCCCCAAGACCGGAAAGGCCGGGACAAATACAGGGAGAGGAATCTGGACCAACGGCGGGATCAACATGTGGTCCGCCCTCCCCCTGAAGAGCCTGCCACTGGGGACATTGACAATGGCACAGTTACCAGCGTGGTGCAGTTTGGTTGCTTTGCGCAGCTGGAAGGACTAAGGAAGCCGTGTGAAGGCCTGTGCACTTCTCAGAACTCCGGCAGGAAGGCTGTGTGGCCCATGTGGTGAGCAAAGGCCAGAGAGTAAAAGTCAAAGCTCTGTCCTTCACTGGCACCAAGACCAGCCTGAGCATGAAGGATGTGGATCAAGAAACTGGAGAAGATTTAAATCCAAGTCAACTCTGAAATCCTGTCAGGGGAATGAATGAGGAGACCTCACTGCGGAAACTGGAAAGACCCACCCGCCTGTCCCTCAACAGTGCCCCAGAAATAGAGGATGACTCACTGGAACGCAAGTGCCTAGCCCTTGTCCCCATCTGGAGAAGTGGGAGATCCAACAGATGGTTGCTGCCAATGTGCTTTCCAAAGAAGAATTTCCAGACTTTGATGAAGAGACTGGCATTCTCCCTAAGGTGGATGATGAAGAATATGAGGACCTGGAGATTGAACTGGTTGAGGAAGAGGCTCCATTCCTGAGAGGGCACACCAAGCCAAGCATGGACATGAGTCCCATTAAAATTGTTAAGCACTCTGATGGCTCCCTCTCCCAAGCAGCAATGATGCAGAGTGCCTTGGCCAAAGCCAGGCAGTAACTCAAGCAGGCACAGCAGGAAGCCCAGATGGATTCTATGCCTAACAGACTCAATAAACACTGGGTTGATCTTCTGCCCCATGCTGAAGGCAGGCAGATTGCTGCCAACATGATGGGTATTGGGATGATGCCTAACTGCATTCCTGAGTGGAAGAAGCATGACTTTGGGGGCAACAAAGTTTCTTACGGGAAGAAGACCCAGATGTCAATCACTGACCAGAGGGAGAGCCTGCCCATCTACAAACTGAAGGAGCAGCTTGTTCAGGCTGTTTGTGATAGTCAGATCCTCACTGTTATTGGAGAGACAGGATCTGGCAAGACAACGCAGATCACCCAGTACCTGGCAGAGGTCGGCTTCACTTCCAGGGGCAAGACTGGATGTACCCAGCCCAGAAAAGTGGCAGCCATGTCAGTGGCCAAAAGAGTATCAGAGGAGTTTGGTTGTTGCCTAGGCCAAGAGGTGGGCTACACCATTCAATTTGAAGACTGCACTAGCCCCAAAATGGTTATCAAGTACCTGACCAATGGGATGTTGCTCAGAGAGTGCCTGATTGACCCTGACCTTACTCATTATGCCATCATGTTGAATGAGGCTCATGAGAGGACAATTCACACTGATGTGCTCTTTGGATTATTGAAAAAGACAGTTCAGAAACAGCAGGACATGAAGCTGATTGTCACCTCAGCCGCCTTGGATGTGGTGTTTTCTCAGTACTTCTACGAAGCTCCCATCTTCACTGTCCAAGGTCGAACATATCCAGTGGAAATGCTGTACACAAAGGAACTTGAGATAGATGATCAGGGTGCCAGCCTGATCACTGTCATGCAGATCCATTTAACAGAGCCATCAGGTGACATCCTAGTCTTCCTGCCTGGCCAGGAAGAGATTCATACAGCTTGTGAGAGCCTGTATGAAAGAATGAAATCCCTGGGACCTGATGTTCCTGTGTTAATTATTCTCCCAGTGTACTCTGCTCTTTCCAGTGAGATGCAGACCCGAATATTTGATCCAGCTCCACCAGGCAGCAGAAAGGCTGTGATTGCCACCAACATCACAGAGACATCGCTGACAATAGATGACATCCACTATGTTGTGGACCCTGGATTTGTGAAGCAGAAAGTTTACAGTTCAAAGACAGGGATTGAACAGCTCATGGTGATGCCTATTTCTTAGGCACAGGCAAAGCAACAAGCTGGCAGAGCTGGGAGAATGGGCCCAGGGAAGTGTTATAGGCTGTATCTGGAATGTGCCTACCAAGATGAAATGCTGACTACCAACATGCTGGAAATCCAGAGAACTAACTTAGCCAGCACAGTGCTGTCACTCAAGGCCATGGGCATAAATGACCTGCTGTCCTTTGATTTCATGGATGTACCCCCAGTGGAAACTTTGATCATAGCCATGGAGCAGCTGTACACATTGAGGGCCCTGGGTGATGAGGGCCTGCTCACTTGCGTGGGCTGCAGGATGGCAGAGTTCCCTCTGAAGCCGAAACTGTGCATCTGAGCTGCAGTGAGGACATGCTGACCATTGTATCCATGCTTTCTATGCAGAATGTCTTCTACAGACTCAAGGACAAACAAGACCTTGCAGATTAAAAGAAGACCAAGTTTCACCAGACTGAAGGAGATCACCTCACCCTACTGGCTATGTACAACTCCTGGAAGAACAAGTTCTGCAACCCATGGTGCCATGAGAACTTTATCCAGGCTCATTCCCTGCACTGGACCCAGGACATTAGCAAGCAGATGCTAGGCATAATGGTCAGGCACAGCTGGATGTTGTTTCCTGTGGTAAGTCCTCAGTCCGAGTGCAGAAGGCCATTTGCAGTGGGTTCTTCCATAACGCTGCGAAGAAGGACCCCCACGAAGGTTACTGGACAATGATTGACCAACAGGTGGTCTACATTCACCAATCTGGTGCTCTCTTCCATAGACAGTCAGAACGGGTGGTGTACTGTGAGCTAGTGCTCACCACGAAGGAATACATGTGTGAGATCACCACCATCGACCCCTGGTAGCTTGTGGGGTTTGCCCCAGTCTTCTTCAAGTTCTCTGGCCCAACCAAGCTAAGCAAGCAGAAGCAGCATCTTGAAACCTTGGGCAAAAGCCCAACACCTGGAGAATATCCTGGGCCTTCCATTAGCACTGAAAGGCAAGCTTGTCCATTTGCCTCCCCAGCAGCAGCCTAGGGCTTGAACTTAACCCTGATCAAAGAAAAGCTGGTCCTGAGGATGTAGCTGTCCTGTGACTGAATATCTCAACTGGGCATTTTCTAAACTTGACTCATTTCTTCCCTGATTATAAAATTGGTACAGGGATTTAAGCCTGGGTTTGGCTAGAGACTCCAGCCGTCCCTCCCACTACAAGTCATGGGGACAGTTGGAAGGTCATGGGCAATGAGGGGACACATTGCATCATCTTTAAGAAAGGGGCAACTAGGGCAGCACCTGTGGCTCAGTGAGTAGGGTGGCAGCCCCATATACTGAGGGTGGCAGGATCAAACCCAGCCCTGGCCAAACTACAACAAAAAAATAGCCAGATGTTTTGGTGGGCACCTGTGGTCCCCGCTACTTGAGAGGCTGAGGCAAGAGAATCGCCTAAGCCCAGGAGTGGGAGGTTGCTGTGAGCTCTGATGCCACAGTAATCTATCCACAGTGACAAAGTGAGACTGTCTCTAGAAAAAAAAAAGATAGAGGGGGGGGCAACTTGTGTACCCCTGAGATGGGCAGGGGAGTGTGAGCATCTTGCAGAGGGACATACCGAGGGCCCTGGTGCCTTCTGGAGGAGGGAGCAACTATGCTTATCTCAGTTGTTGATCCCATTACCTGCCCTCTTTCCAGCCCCTGTACTTCGGCTTAATTTTTTGGAAATATTTTCATAAGGAAATAAAAAAATTAAGTGAATCGTTTTCCAAATCCATCCAGGTAAATGCAGAAGATGCAAAGTTCACATCTTTTTTGCCCATTGGATAGGCTTTTGATTGGTTGGTTCTATGTATACTCTGGTCACTAGCCCTTTGAGTCCTAATATTTGACTACCTCCCCCCATCCTAAAGGTTATCTATTTTGTTTGTGTCCTTAGCAGCCTGGAAGCTTTCTAAGTTGATCAGATTCCATTTATTTTTGTTGCCGCAGTTGCCCATGAGGTCTGCATGAATTCTTTTCTAAGGCCCATATCAGTAAGAGTTTTTCCCTATACTCCCCTCTAGGGTTTATCATTTGATGTCTGAGACTTAAATCTTTTATTCAGCGTGAGTTAATTTCTATAAGAGGTGGGGGCCCATTTGTCCTTTACGTGTGTCTAACTGGTTCTCCCCTGCACCACAATGACTGCACCATTGCATCCAGAAACTCTCAGGGACAAGGTGGTTGTCAGATGTTCCTTGACTCCAATCCTAACTCCACTCAGGGTTACTGAATTATCTCAAACATGGTTAGCATCATCTGACCTGATGACACTATCTAGGTTATCCCTCATCACTGATCAGAGTCCTGCATTGTTTGTTTTCACTCCATTGATGCATGTTTTGCTCAAGTTTTTTGGAACTGGTTGATACAGGATTCATCCACTCAGGACTGGACAGTCCTCCATTCTCTAGGCCCAAGTGAGCCCAGAAATCAGACCCCCATTTCAAGGCACAAACAGACTGCCTTTTTTGTTTTTTTGAGACAGTCTCACTTTGTTGCCCCCAGTAGAGTGCCATGGCATCACTGTTCACAGTAATTTCCAACTCTTGGGCTCAAGCAATTCTCCTATCTGAGCTTCCCAGGTAGCTGGGACTACAGGTGTCCCCCATAATACCCAGCTCTTTTTAGAAACCAAGTCTCTCTGTGGCCCAGGCAATCCACCCCCTCAGCCTCCCAGAGTGCTAGGATTACCAGCCTGAGCCTCAGCATCCAGCCCAATCAGGCTGCCTTTTCCAGGCCACACCCTCTGGGCTCTAACAAGATCCTGAACAGAGCAGCCTGAATGGTTTTGGGTGGTTCCACCTTGAGGAGGGAACACACATCCTAGTTCCTTCCTGAGGCAAAACAAGCAAAGACCTAATAGTATAAAGTATCCTAGACAAAGGACCCATGGACCCCTTGCGACTTGGGTCTTCTTCTTTGCCAGCAGCTCTGGTGCCTTTTACTCCTTCTGTATTCCTCTCTGTCTAATAAAACCCTATCTTATCACTGTTCTGTGGTTGATGGGGTCATTATTCAGATCCCTGAGACCAAGGACCTACTGAACAAAGAAATTCCGGTAGCAAAGTCAGGTGAAAGAATGGATTGTGTTCTGTGCAGTGTGGTCAATAACTAGAAGTTAGTCTACATTGTGCGCCTCTCCTTGGAAAAGCAATGAATGTAGCACTTCAGTGCTGTGAGTCCAGAATTCCGTATTCCTAGGAGATCACTTTCTTTTTTTTTTTTTTTGTAGAGACAGAGTCTCACTGTACCACCCTCGGTAGAGTGCCATGACGTCACAGGACTCACAGCAACCTCTAGCTCTTGGGCTTACGTGATTCTCTTGCCTTAGCCTCCCGAGCAGCTGGGACTACAGGCACCCGCCACAACGCCCGGCTATTTTTTGTTGCAGTTTGGCCGGGGCTGGGTTTGAACCCACCACCCTCGGTATATGGGGCCAGTGCCCTACTCACTGAGCCACAAGCGCCGCCCAGGGGGATCACTTTCTATTTAGAGCCACTCAAGAAGGGATGGGTTGATACCCACATAAGATACCTAAACCCTGAAGCCCCAGGTGGAGGCTTAGGATCCTCAGTGACAATTCAACAAGGAGAACTAAGGATGCAGTTACTGTGTCATGCTCTTTGCCAGAGCAACAGTTATCCCTGCTCTTAACTGGACAAACCAAGAAGCTTGAGTAGAGGGTGGCTTTAAAGCATATTTAATTAAGCCCAGCTCAGGAGCTATTATGCAGAATCCCTAAGACTACCAGGTGGTCTAAAAAGTCTTCATCTGAAGATACAGATTGGGGAGTATGTAAGTCTGAACCACCAACCTTCAGTTCCTCTGGGATAAATAGTGTCAAATAGGGCCACAGCAATGTCATTAGTAAGGTGGGAAGACCTCCACGGTATTTAGTTTAGTTTAGTTTAGTTTTTTTTTTTTTTTGAGGCAAGAGTTTCACTGTGTCACCCTCAGTACAGTACCTTGGCATCATAGCTCACTGCAACCTCAAACTCTTGGACTCAAGGGATTCTCTTGCCTCAGCCTCCTGAGTAGCTGGAACTACAGGTGCCCAGCACAACACCTGGCTATTTCTAGAGATGAGGTCTTGCTCTTGTTCGGGCTGGTCTCAACCCTGTGAGATCAGGTAATTACCCGCCTCAGCCTCCCACAGTGCTAAGATTACAGGCATGAGCCATTGCACCTGGCCCTGGTATTTAGGGCTATATCTAGACACCAGCTGCGAAATACCTGACAGGTCAGGCAGCACCTCTTACCTCTCAAGGCACTGCTGCCTGCCCCCTAAGGCATACGTTTGAGGCTACAGACACCAGGAGAAACCTCCCATTCTTCTTCTTGGTTTCCCTTGTTTATCTTTCCTGCTGAAAACTCCGTATTTAAGTCAGTGTTTTACTACCTTTTACAAGTGGTAGTTGCCACTTGTTACCATACTAGTCGGGCATTGGTATTGGGGAGTAGGTCTTGTGTATGGCATCGTCATCTAAAGGCTCTCAAAAGTTTTAGGATGTTTGGTATCATGAGTCATAATATGAAACAAGACTTCTACACAGGGCCAATATAAGATCTCCTCAGGCAGGCAGCCACAGCGCCCGGCTAGTTTTGTGTTGAAGTTTGGCTGGGGCCGGGTTTGAACCTACCACTCTCCGTATATGGGGCCTATGCCCTACTCACTGAGCTACAGGCACAACCCAATTTTTTTTTTTTTTTTTTTGTTTTTTGTTTGAGAGTCTCACTTTGCTGTCCAGGGTAGAGTGCCATGGCGTCATAGCTCACAAGAACTTCAAATTCTTGGGCTCAAGCAATTCTCTTGTCTGAGCCCCCCAGGTAGCAGGGACTACAGGTCCCATACTCAGCTTTTTTTTACAGAACAAGCCTTCCTCTGGCTCAGGCAATCCGCCCACCTCAGCCTCCCAGAGTGCTAGGATTACAGGTGTGGGACTCAGCACGCATCCCAATCAGGCTGCCTTTTCCAGGCCACATCCTCTGGGCTATAACAAGATCATGAACAAAGCAGCCTGAATGGTTTTGGGTTGTTCCACCTTGAGGAGGGAACACACACCCTCAGCCAATTACACAGGGGTCTTCTTGCTGGAATCCAAGAACATTATGAATACCTCACTGTCTAGGCTAGGAAGAAGGCAGAGATCCATACCAGAAGGTGAGTTCTGATAAACGGGTATCGCGTGTATTAAAATCCCAACTTGAGCCCGCCCTCGCCGCTGCCATGATACCAGCTGCCCCCTTCTCCAAGTCTGCGTATCTGAAGCGATACTTGTCCAGCACAGAAGCCGGCATAGACAGTTCTGAGCCTTGTCACAAGCGTTGTAAAAAGCGGCCCAAGTCTGGCAGGGGCAGCAGCAATGGAATGAGGATTGTAGATGACGATGTGAACTGGACAGCTATTTCTACCACTAAAGCAGAAAAGGAAGAAGAGGAAGATGAGGGAGATTTGCCTGTGGTGACTAAATTTGTGGATGAGCGGCCAGAAGAGGTAAAGCAGATGGAGGCCTTTCGTTCCAGTGCCGGATGGAAGGTTCTGGGAGGCTGTAGTGAAGATCTGACCTCACGTAGTCATTATCATCATGATACCCCAGATCCATCTCCTCCCAGGAGGGCCCGTCATGATTCTATGGATTATTCTCTTAAAAAGTGGTCTCCAGATCTATCCAGGTAAATGCAAAAGATGCAAAGTGTGTGTGTGTGTAAACATACATAGGTGTGTATAATGTAACTGTATATATATTACAGCTCAAACTTGGTTAATTATTGTCCCTACATTACTGTTACATAACTGGACACTCTTCTCCTGCCTTAGTCTCAGAAAAAAAAAAAAAAAGTTCAGTATTTTTTAAATTGCATCCCTGAACTTTTGGCCCCAAGATGGGTAAATCTGATTAGAGTGTAAGGTATTAAAAATTCTTACTAGTTACTAATAGCTGTTGATTCTGTGAGAAGATGTCTTTAGTGTGGTTGTCCCTGCCTAATAAAACACCCAAGGGGGCTCTGTTTCTGGTTGGGATCAAGCAGTTATTTTCCAGCATGGCTTGTTCCTCCATTCTTGGTTGAGAATTAATTTCCATTAAAGAAATTCTCTACTATAAAATCACTATCTCTGAGATCTTGGTGATGAATATTCAGAGAGGCAACATCTGCTTCACTAGGAAGGAGCCTGTGGCATTATTTTGTTCCTGTCTGTGCATTTGGGCTCGACAAGTAGAGGTTTGGTTTGTAAGGAGGGAAAAGACTCTGTGCTTGATCCTGCGATCAGGTGTGGCTCATCCCAGTGGGGAGATTAGTGATGTAGGTATTGTAGATGCATGGGTTTCCCTGGAGGCCCTTGCTACTCTTAACAACAGGTGGCAGTACAGGGGTCCTCAAACTACGGCCCACGGGCCACATGCAGCATTGTGATTGTATTTGTTCCCGTTTTGTTTTTTTACTTCAAAATAAGATATGTGCAGTGTGCATAGGAATTTGTTCATAGTTTTTTTTTTTTTTTAAACTATAGTCTGGCCTTCCAATGGTGTGAGGGACAGTGAACTGGCCCCCTGTTTAAAGAGTTTCAGGACCCCTGGAAGAGAAAAGTAAAATTCAACAAAATATTGAGGCTTTGTGAAAGTCTAGAGCTCATTTGATGTATCGTTTAGACGAGGTGGAAACTGAGAACTTGAGAAGAATATACGTGATCAATGTAATTAAGTTTTGACTTGTATTAGCGTGGGGGAAGGGTAGGGAGGGAATAAAGGAACCCAGAATGGGGCGGTGCCTGTGGCTCAGTGGGTAGGGTGCCGGCCCCATATACTGAGGGTGGTGGGGTCAGATCCGGCCTCTGCCAAACTGCAACAACAACAACAAAATAGCCGGGCATTGTGGCTGGGGCCTGTAGTTACAGCTACTTGGGAGGCTGCTGTAAGCTGTGATACCACAGCACTCTGCCAAGGGTGATAAAGTGAGACTTTGTCTCAACAAAAAGAAAAAAAGAAGAAGAAGAAGGAACCTAGAATGTTTTTTTCATCCTACTTTCACCCGAGTTTCTCATTTGGTGGTGGTTTTAACCTGCATCATATTTGGCTGCTTTCTTTAAATACATGGATCTGGGTGGTACTGAATGGTTAGTCCAGTTGAGTGTTGGCTAGTACCTTATATTGGACTAATTAATTGATAATAATTTTCAGACAATAATTATATTCTTAGTGAGGATCCATAAAAATATTCACAAATGAGGACAGAACCCTGTTCTCAGTATTTGTGAATCATCTGGAGCAATACACTCTAAGAACTTCTAACTCTAAAACATGGATTGAGGGCCTCAAAATGTTTTTTTCTCATTCTTTAAGGATGTGCTGCTGTATTGAAATGGGTCATTTTCAAATTCGAGATCTGTCTGTACTTTGACTCCAGGCAAAGATACAGGAGCCTTGTGAAGGCAGTCGAATGTAGCAATTTACATCATTTGCTACCTACTTTGGCAGCCATCTTTAATCCCCCCAAGTGGTCACTAACTTAGGCATCCTATTGCCTTCTGTCTGTACTATCACTGTGGGATACAGTTCCATTGTCTCTCTTATGTTTAATTGTACATTTCTTTGCTTTGCCCAAGTACTCATTATAAATTCTTTGGGACCTTAGGATCTATGCTATATTCATTTTATATCTTATGTCATCACTAGACCCAATACATACACATAGAAAGAGTATTTGTTGAATGAGTGAGCGTACGTCTGAATAATTTTTCATGTTTTGTTTCCATTATACATATAATTTTAAGTTGCTTCTATTTTATTAAACCTTATATTTTTTCGTGTAAGTAAAATATCTTTTATAAAAACTGAAATATGTAGGAGATTTTTTTCAAAAGAAGGAATATTACTTATTTACTCACAATATGAAAATTCCTAAACACATAATGATACTTGATTAGGTTTTTCCTCTCTCACCTTAAAAGTTAGATCTTAATTAACCTAATCATCTGTTTGATCTTTCAAGAGCTTGATTTGATTTTAAAATATGTATGGTATTTACATAAAGAAACTGGGAATATTTTAAATTTTAATATTTATCTTTGTGTTCATTAATTCAACTATTTTTCAAAATCTTGATTCTACTGGCAGCTCATTAATACAAAGATATTATTTCTGAAGGTAAAATTCTAGAGTTTTTATATTTAATGAGCACACGTTTGCAAAAAGGGAAATTTATGAGGATAATCTGTCTCCCAGCAGTTACTGTGGTTGCTATTCATTTTACTATGTACATTTTATATTTGGGGAAAATTTATCTTTTTTTCTCATCTTTGATACTTATCACTGATAAGCATCACTATAATGATGACTTGGGTTTGGGCAATGTTTGAATTTTAACAACACTTAAATTTGTTTTCTAAACCAGGGCCATTTGGTCTTTTCCATTTTCATCATTATGCCCATCGTAGGAGAACTCTATTTCTTGCAAATGTAACCTTCCAATTACATTCTAAATCCATCTCTATTAAAATGTGCTACATTCCTATTAACCTGGTCAACGTAAAGAAAATGGTTACTCGATTACATTTTTTACTTCAATATCATTGCCATTTATAATGTCTTAAATGGTTAAAAAATTTCTGTTACCTCAAAATATGAGGCTTTTAATTAGCATCTTTTGATTTGTGTAATAAAACAATAGAAGAATTGAAATTGGAATTATGTTGTAATTATATGTTTTGTTTTCATCATTTGATGAAACTTATAGCAACTTATAATTAGATCATAATCTTTTTGACAACAAAGATGTTTTCTAATTCTGTACATTTGCTTTGCCTGTGATAGGATTAAGTCTGTGGGAAACGAGAATTGTTGAGGTCCAGAAGTCTACAAGATATGGTGCTCAGCCCCTTCTTTTTTAGTTGAGAAATTTTCATTCTTATATTATTCTCAATATCTATAAATTGCTGTTGAATATGAAACCAAGTTAGCATTAATTTTTTCAGTAAGTTAGCTATTTTATCCTTTTTTATTTTATTTTTTTTGAGCCAGAGTCTCATCATGTCACCCTGGGTAGAGTGCCGTGGAGTTACAGATCACAGTAACCCCAACCCTTGGGCTCAAGCAATTCTCTTGACTTAGCCTCCCAGTAGCTAGGACGACAGGCGCCCACCAGAACACCCAGCTATTATGTTGTTGTTGTTATTGCAGTTGTCGTTGTTTAGCTGGCCTGGACTGGGTTTGAACCTGCTCACCTAGGGTGTATGTGGATCTTTCTCCTTGCAAGTTCCTATAACTGTCTCCCCATATCCCCTTTACAGGCTTACAGAGGCTGATTCTGATCTATCTCCACCTCGAAGGAGTCAGCCTCCTGGAAAGAAGGCTGCTCATATGGATTCTGGGGCTAAAACTGGGCTGGTGTTAACTGAGATGCTGTGAGGGCAGCCGGACCTGAAGAAACAGGACCAAAAAAATAGTGGCATTTGAAGCTGCATCCCAGTATGCTGAAACTGAGTTTCGAGATAAGTCTGTAAGTAAGAGGAACTTGAAACTGGAACGTTTAGAGCACAGGAGGAAAGCAGAGAAGGACTCAGAGAGGGATGAACTGTATGCCCAGTGGGGGAAAGGACTTGCCCAGAGCCGGCAACAGCAAGAAAACGTAGAGGATGCCATGAAGGAGTTGCAAAAGCCTCTGGCCCGCTACATTGATGACGAAGATCTTGATTGGATGCTAAGAGAACAAGAACGAGAGGGAGACCCCATGGCCAAGGTCATCAAGAAGAATAAAGTGAAGGAGAACAAGAAAAAGAAAGTGAGACCTCGCTACAGTGGTCCAGCACCTCTTCCCAGCAGATTTAATATCTGGCCTGGATATCGCTGGGATGGAGTGGACAGATCCAATGGATTCAAACAGACGCGCTTTGCCAGACTTGCCAGCAAGAAGGCGGTGGAGGAACTTGCCTACAAATGGAGTGTTGAAGACATGTAACTTTCCGGAGGGTGTTGGGAGGGCTGTGGGTTATGTTAGTGGGCACAGGACAGTAGGACATCTGTGCTACTAATCAGGGCCCCAAAAACCTTGAATGGTAGTTTTGACCACAGAAGAATATTTGAGACCTGATTTTTGGACTGAGGTACCTGCACTTCTCAGGTATGACAATACTGGCTGTTGCTGGCTTTCAGAGGAAGCATTGCTTTCTCAGCGTCCCAGGGTTTCTTCTTGATTAGGCTTTCTATTTATTCTTTTTCTAAACGAACATACATTTTTTTTTTAAATTAAAAAAGAAGAAATAAAATACCAATTTGAAACTAGGGGAGTATCAGACCCACATAAGCTCATAGGCAACATGGGGACACATTGCATCATCTCCAAGAAAGGGGCAACTTGTGTAGCCCTGGGATGGGAAGGGGAGTGTGAGCATCTGGCACAGGGTCGAACTGAGGGCCCTGGTGCCTTCTGGAGGAGGGAGCCACTGTGCTCATCTCGAGTGTTGATTCCAGTTCCTGCCCCCCTCCTCCAGCCCCTGTACTTCAGCTTAACTTCTTGGAAATATTTATTTTCATAAGGAAATACAACAACAAAAAAAAATAAAAATAAATGAAAAGCAAACATGGTCTCCAAATCCATCCAGGTAAATGCAAAGGATGCAAAGTTCACATCTTTTTTGCCCATTGATGGAGATGGCTTTTGATTGGCTGGTTCTTTGTATACCTGGTCACGAGCCCTTTGATTCCTAACATGTGACGATCTCCCCCATCCTGAAGGTTGTCTATTTGCTTTGTGTCCTTAGCAGCACAGAAGCTTTTTAAGTTGATCAGGTCCCATTTGTTTTTGTTGCTGCAGTTTGCCCATGAGGTCTGCATGAATTCTTTCCTAAGGCCATACCATTAAGAGTTTTTCCCTACACTTCTGTCTAGGGTTTATCATTTCATGTCTGAGACTTAAATCTTTTATCCAGGGTGAGTGAATTTCTGTAAGAGGTGGGGGCCCAGTTTGTCTTTTACGTGCAGCTTACTGGTTCTCCCTGGCACCACGATGACTGCACTATTGCATCCAGAAACTCCAAGGGACAAGGTGGCTGTCAGACGTTCCTTGATTCCAATCCTAACTCCACTCAAGGCTGCTGAATTATCTCAAACATGGTTAGCATCATCTGACCTGATGACACTATCTAGGTTATCCCTCATCACTGGTCTGAGTCCTGCATTGTTTGTTTTCACTCCGTTGAGGCATGATCTGCTCAAGTTTTCGGGAACTGGTTGATACAGGATTCATCCACTCAGGACTGGACAGGGATTCCCCCATTCCCAGGTGAGCCCAGAAGTCAGACTCCCATTTCCAGGTACAAACAGCCTACCCTTTTTCTTTCTTTCTTTCTTTTTTCTTTTTTTTGAGACAGAGTCTCACTTTGTCACCCTGGGTGGAGTTTTGTGGCATCACAGCCCACAGCAACCTCCAGCTCTTGGGCTTAGGTGATTCTCTTGTCTGAGTCTTCCAAGTACCTGGGACTACAGGTGTCCCTCACCACACCCAGGTCTTTTTACAGAACAAGTCTCTCTGCAGCTCAGGCAATCCACCCTCCTCAGCCTTCCAGAGTGCTAGGATTACTGGTATGAGTCTCAGCACCCAGCCCAATCAGGCTGCCTTTTCCAGGCCACGCGTTCTGGACTCTAACAAGATCACGAACAAAGCAGCCTGAAACGTTTTGCATGATTCCACCTTTAGGAGGGATACACACCTTAATTTCTTCCTGAGGCAAAACCAGTGAATATCTCATTCTGTAAATGGTCCTAGGCATAGGACCCATGTGGAAGACTTGCCACTTCGGTCTTCCTCTTTGCCAGAAGCTCTGGTGCCTTTTACTCGTTCTGTATTCCTTCTGTATATTATTAGACAGAAGTCTAACAAAATCATTCTTACATAAGTCTAATAAAATCCTATCTTATTTCTTACTGAAGGAATACTTCTGTATTCCTTCTGTATTTTACTCCTTCTGTATTTTATTAGAGAGAAATCTAAGAAAATCCTATCTTACCACTGATCTGTGGTCCATGGGTTAATTCTTCAGATCCCTGAGACCAAGGACCTACTGAAGAAAGAAATTCCGGTAACAAAGTCAGGTGAAAGAATGGATTGTGTTCTGTGCAGTGTGGTCAATAACTACACAGTGTTAGTCCTTACTGTGTGCCTCTCTGTGGAAAAGAGTCCACAGTGAATGTTATCACTTCAGTGCTGCGAGTCCAGACTTCCCTATTCCTAGGGTATAGGCTAAAAGCCTATATGCTCTGTGCCCAAGTGACCTGAGAAAAGCAGTTTAGACTTCTCTCTGCCCTAGGTATCATTGTAGGCCTGGCAACCTCAGAATATGGCTGTTAAGCCTGGGGGCATTGGAGCCAAAACTCCAGTCCCAGAGATACCGCTCAAAGGCTGATGCATGCAAGTCATGTAATCAATATGCTGAACGGCCTCCGGACCATGGTTAAGTGAGATACTTTCTGCCCCTCAGGTTGTTATGGGTTTCTAGAGATTTTAAGGAACAATCTACTCTTTCTTTATTGTGGTCTTGTGACTTATTGGCTCACGAGCAAAGCAGCTAACGTATGACTCATGTGATAGTTGTTTTGGGTGAAAAAAAAAGTATATCAGTTAATCAGCAGGCACCAAGAAAAGGTTAATTGGATCTTACCATAAGTTTTGTAAAGCTATTGTGTGATTATAGATCAACAGTGTGCACGTGCCTAGCTGGCTATTTAAACTGGCTGGAAATAAAGAATATCACTACTTGCCATCATGGACTTGTAGCCGTTTCTTGCTTTCATACCATTTCAGGAGCGGGCTTTACACCTATGACGCCAGTCATTCCACGATCCCTCATGCAACACGGGGATCACTTCCTATTTAGAGCCACTCAAGAAGGGATGGGTTGACACCCACATAAGATACGCAAACCCTTAGGATCCTCAGTGACAATGCAACAAAGAGAACTAGGGTGCAGTTACTGTGTCATGCCCTCTTCCCAGAGCAACAGTTATCCCTGCTGTTAAGTGGACAAACCAAGAAGGTTGAGTAGAGGATGGCTTTAAAGCATATTCAGTTGAGCCCAGCTCAGGAGCCATTATGCAGAACCATTAAGACTCACAGGTGGTCTAAAAAGTCTTCATCTGAAGACGCAGATTATTGGGAAGTAAGTCTGAACTAAGAACCTTCAGTTTCTTGGGATAAATAGTGTCAAACAGGGCCACAGCAATGTCCTTAGCCATGTGGGAAGACCTCCACTGTTATTTAGTTTTTTTTGAGGCAGAGTTTTACTGTGTCACCCTCGGTCGAGTGCTATGGCATCATAGTTCACAGTAACTTCAAACTCTTGGATTCAAGGGATTCTCTTGCCTCAGCCTCCCAAGTAGCTGGGACTAAAGGCACCCAGCACAATGCTTGGCTATATCTAGAGATGTGCGAGGTCTTCCTCTTGTTCAGGCTGGTCTCAACCCTGTGAGGTCAGGCAATCCACCCCCCTCAGCCTCCCACAGTGCTAAGATTACAGGCCTGAGCCACTGTGCCAGACCCTGGTATTTAGTACTATATCCCCTAGACACCAGCTGCTGAAATACCTGACAGGTTGGGCAGCACCTCTCACCTCCTGAAGCACCGCTGCCTTCCCCCTTAGGCACATGTTTGAGACCAGAGACACCAGCAGCACTCTCCCACCCTTCCTCCTTGGTATCGCCTGTTTATCTTTCCTGGGGAGAACTTCTTTTTTGAGTCAGATTTTACTACCTTCTACCGACAGGTAGAAGAAGTTGCCACTTGTTACCATTCTACCTGGCACTGTTATTGTTGGGTGTGTTGTCGTGGTCTAAAGGCTCTGCAAACATTTTAGGATGTTTGGTATCATGAGTCATAATCTGAAACAAGACTTCTACACAGGGCCAATTTAACCTCTCCAAGGGCAGGCAGCCACAGGTGAGGGTGTCTAACCTTAACAGTTTCATAAGTGATGAAAGGCACCTGTGAAGGGTTGTATTAGAGACAGATGAGCCCTCAGGCAGAAGGAACACCCTGAGGAAGGTGCTTTGAAATCCTTTTAAGGAACCAAGTGATTTTGATAAGAACATTTAGATTTGACTTGTGAAGAACCTCAATGCATTTCATGGATTTTCCAGGGGTCCTCAAACTACGGCCCACAGGCCACATGCGGAGGTGTGATTGTATTTATTCCCGTTTTGTTTTTTTACTTCAGAATAAGATATGTGCAGTGTGCATAGGAATTTGTTCATAGTTTTTTTTTTTTAAACTATAGTCTGGCCCTCCAGCAGCCTGAGTGACAATGAACTGGCCCCCTGTTTAAAAAGTTTGAGGACCCCTGTTTTTGCCTGTATAGACTTTGTCCACTCTTTGACAGATATGTGAAGATAAAGAATGTCTAGGATCAGTATCACAATCCTACTGTCCCAATTCTAACCTTCAACCAACATACACGGTCAGGGGTCTTGTTGCTGAAATCAAAAAACATGAAGTGAAGCCCTCTACACTGCAGGCTACGAAGAAAGCAGAGATCCATATCAGAAAGTGAGTTCTGATAAATGAGTATCACATGTATTCAATACCAATTTGAAACTAGGAGATTATCAGACTCACATAAGCTATCAAATGCAGGAGGAGGGAGAGGGGCATTCAGTAGGTTACCACCCAGTGCATAGATATATAGCACACTCCTTGGCGCAGGGAACAACCCCTGACTTTAACCTTTCATGCACAAGGTGCATACCCTAATGGTATACCGTATTGATCTGAAATAGGAAAGTGCGTTCTGAGGTAGAAATTTTTCTTTGAGACAGTCAGTGCCATGGCATCATAGCTCACGGTAAACTCAAACTCTTGGACTCAAGTGTTCCTCTTGCCTCAGTTTCCTGAGTAGCTGGGACTCTTGGCACCCACCACAAAGCCCTGCTATTTTTATTTTTTGTAGAGACAGGGTCTCGCTCTTGCTCAGGCTGGTCTGGAATTCCTGAGCTCAGGCAGTCTACCCACCTCAGCCTTCCAGAGTGCTAGGTTTATAGGCCTGAGCCACCATGCCCAGCAAGTGTTCTATGTTTTGATGAAGAGAATGTGAATTCCACAGTAGTTGAGAGAAATGTCCTGCAAATGTGAGTCACACTTTATTACATCTAGTATGGAGTTTAAGTCTGATGTTCCTCTTTTTTTTTCTTAATTTATTGTTGGGGATTCATTGAGGGTACAAGAAACAAGGTTGCACTGATTGCATTTGGTAGGTAAAGTTCCTCTCACAATCGTGGTTCTTCTGGTTTTTGTGTCACTGTCTCAACCAGATTTCTTCCCACTTCATTGGCTTTTTCATTTATTCTGGCAATAATACATTTTGTAACAATATGTTCATAGTCACAAAATCTGAATGAGAAGTAATACAACTTTCATTTCTAACCCAGCATAATTCAAAAGTTTCCTTTGAAGGAGATTGAATTATTTTGGTCTAATTTTGCTTTAGAACCCAAGTGTAGTTAAGTAGCTATTCAGAACGTTTGTTTGTTATTTGTTTATTTAACAAAATGCTGTTGCTCTGAAATTAAAAAAAAAAAAAGTGCATGAGTCTTGCATGGTGGCTCCTGTCTGTAACCTCAGAACTTTGGGAGGCTTAGATGGGAGGATTACTTGAACTCAGGAGTTCAAAACAAACTTGGGTGACGTAAGAGACCCTGTCTTTACGAAGAAAAGCCCAGGAGTTCAAGGGGACAGTGAGCTATGGACAGGCTACTGCACTTTAGCCTGGGAAATAGAGTGAGACTCTGTCCCTAAAAAACAAACACAAACACTCCACAAAACAAACACTGCCCCCCCTAAAAAATTGCACCAAAAACATACATGCTCACTGCATGTTTAAAAGATTATAATCATTTAGATTTAACTGTAAAATTTTCTTCTTTTAGGTCTTCTTTATTTTTTAATCTGAAAAATATTTCCCCCCCTAAATGACTGCATAGAAGTTAGTAAGAAAATGAAGGATTTTATCTAACCTATATCAAAACCTGGGGTGATGGAGGACGAAGAGCTGCATAAAGAAACTGGCAGCCAGACATCTGCAGAAGTCAAGGTGGCTGGTTGACAAGGAAACCAGTAGCCCTGGTTAGCCAAATTCAGGAGCATTACTAAGATGTAGCAGGGACAGTACAGTTTTGGGGGCCAATCACTGTATACTACCTGCCCAAACTCCAGAGGCTTTAGAAGGGACCCCCCACACCTGGATAAGGGCACTGTGCTGAGTGCAGTCACTGGGGAGTTCAGTGCCAGTGACTGGGAGACCATGACAGAGAATAAATTCATCAAGAGCCCTCCTGAAGAGTGAGCTACGGAAAAGGAGTGCCCCCCCACAACTGTACTGCCCCTGCCCCACCCCGGTGCTGCTTCGGAGTGTGGATTTCTACTGTTGCCAAGTTTGTGGGTAAGATGTGGCCTGTTCAGGAGAATGTTCCGTGTTCTATGGTAGTCGAGTCAGGCCCCATTGGGTCCTAGTGTGTAGTTTTTTTTTTTTTATTGTTGGGGATTCATTGAGGGTACAAAAAGCCAGGTTACACTGATTGCAATTGTTAGGTAAAGTCCCTCTTGCAATCATGTCTTGCCCCCATAAAGTGTGACACACACCAAGGCCCCACCCCCTTCCCTCCTTCCCTCTTTCTGTTTCCCCCCCATAACCATAATTGTCATTAATTGTCCTCATATCAAAATTGAGTACATAGGATTCATGCTTCTCCATTCTTGTGATGCTTTACTAAGAATAATGTCTTCCATGTCCATCCAGGTTAATACGAAGGATCTAAAGTCTCCATTTTTTTTAACGGCTGAATAGTATTCCATGGTATACATATACCACAGCTTGTTAATGCATTCCTGGGTTGGTGGGCATTTAGGCTGTTTCCACATTTTGGCGATTGTAAATTGAGCTGCAATAAAGAGTCTAGTACAAGTGTCCTTATGATAAAAGGATTTTTTTCCTTCTGGATAGATGCCCAGTAATGGGATTGCAGGATCAAATGGGAGGTCTAGCTTGAGTGGTTTGAGGTTTCTCCATACTTCCTTCCAGAAAGGTTGTACTAGTTTGCAGTCCCACCAGCAGTGTAAAAGTGTTCCCTTCTCTCCACATCCACGCCAGCATCTGCAGTTTTGAGATTTTTTGATGTGGGCCATTCTCACTGGGGTTAGATGATATCTCAGGGTTGTTTTGATTTGCATTTCTCTAATACATAGAGATGATGAACATTTTTTCATGTGTTTGTTAGCCATTCGTCTGTCGTCTTTAGAGAAAGTTCTATTCATGTCTCTTGCCCATTGATATAAGGGATTGTTGGCTTTTTTCATGTGGATTAATTTGAGTTCTCTATAGATCCTAGTTATCAAGCTTTTGTCTGATTGAAAATATGCAAATATCCTTTCCCATTGTGTAGGTTGTCTCTTTGCTTTGGTTATTGTCTCCTTAGCTGTACAGAAGCTTTTCAGTAGTGTGTAGTTTAACTTTGAGGTTCACCTGGCTTTTATGTCACTGTCTCAATGGGATTTCCTCCTACTTCATTGCCTCTTTCTTTTAGTCTGACTAATGATAATGAACACAAACATTCACTGAGGAAGCCTAGTATCTCATTTTGTTTTTCACAGCAAACTAAGGCTTAGCGTGGTCATATTCTTTGTGTTTGGACCCCATTCTGTTTCCTCACAGAGCTCCACATTCAACCAAACGGGCTGCACGCTCTCATTTCTGGAGAGACGGACAGCTACAAGGAGCAACCCACAGAAAAAAGGCTTGGCTTGAGAGGTAAATAGGGAGAGAGAACTAAAGGACATGCAGTGCTGTGGGAGGAGCCCGGATTCAGAAGACAGTTGAGTAGTTGATCCTTAAAGGCATGGTCCTCAGAGCCACTGTCCTCAGAGCCACGGGCCAGGGAAGGCCAGGAGTCTGCGACTTCCCTATATGACCACAAGGGGGCAGCATCAAGAAGCGAGAGGCAGCCCCTGACCCCACCCGGGCTCTGCTCGCCTTCCGTAGCGCGCTGAGCGCCTGCGCTGGGGGGAGCACCCACGCCTCCCTTTCTGGAGCTCCTCTCCTGAAACTTCGTAGCTTCTTCTCTCCTCTCCACCCCCTGGTACTCCTCCCCCTAGTCTCCCAAGCTGGCCTCAGAAGAATAGTAGCAGAACTTGTTCCCCTGGGGTAGGAGTTGGGGCTCTGTTTTCCTAGGGCACCTGAGCACAGTGCCTCCTGGTTGACCCTTAATCACTCCTCACACTCCACTCCCTAGGGCCCCAGAGAAGTTACGTATGGGCGCGAGAGGCGTCATTGGTGAGTGCTCCAGGCTCAGAAGGAATGGAGGCCAGAAAAGTCTTGTCCCTGCCGTGGGAAGTCGCGGGGACTGGCAGGGAGGGCGCTTTGCACCAGGAAGCTGCTCTAGGGGTCGTCCAGCGATCGCGCTTCCAGATGACAGTAGCACAATTCCGGATCTAGTTCAGAGACCTACATAAAGAGGAATTTCTTCAAATCTGTGATGCTCATTCCAAGCTTTTGCCTGTCCTTTGTCCCACGACAGGGGTCCCTAGTTCCTGCCTCCTACTCTTCACTCAGGCGAGGGGAATTACTTTATCAGGAAGAGAGAGAGAGAGAGAGATGGTATGATGGTGATTGGTAATGAAGAAGGAGACTGAAGCTGGGTTGTAAACGTAAGTTGGAGCCACACTGTCAAGGGTTTGGGGTTGGGGTGGGTTTGCATGCATAATTAGAAGTTCTGTCTGTGGTTTCCTTACAGGCCCACTGTAATCTGATTTAGGACAGGAAGCAGGAGCTCAGTTTTGGAGGTGGGATTATAAGAGTGCTGACTTTATCTGGAAGGCTCTGGGAATCTCACCTGCAATTTGCTCAACAGGAACCTGACATGCCCAGTTTTGCTTTTCAGATGGCAGTGGTGTGGAAGGTGGATTGGAATAGACTGGATAGGGAGGCAAGTTGGAAGGCTCTTTTTATAAGCAGCATAGAGTGATATAATGAAGTTGGGAGAAGAAGGGTGTGTCACATGAGATAAAAAACCCTAATTAATTAATTGAAATAGCAGAATCACATGGGTGGGGGGAAAAGCAAAAAAGTTGAGCTGAGACCAGCTGCCCTGACTTGGAGAACATGGGCACTGGATGGCAGCATTCTCTGAGACCAGGGGCAGAGCAAAGGAACAGGCTTGGAAAGAGCCCTGTTTGGGGCAGATGAGTGAGGCTTTCTAGGTGGAAGTATCAAGGGGGCAGCAGTAAGGTTCTGTGACTGGATCTCAGGCCAGAGGTTCAGCACAGTGGGGTCTGCATAGAGAAGGTGGAGCCTGGGGTGCTGTGTGGTCACCAGGCAGAGAAGGTGGAGGAATGAGTATGCCTGTGGTTGCTGGAGAGGGATGGCAGCACAGACTGATTTTCTTTTCATGTCTCATCTGCATCTGTTTTCCATGTCACCCTCATGACAAGCACAATCTTCGACTCTTATGTGGTCCTTGAGAGAGCCTGTTGGCAAATTCTGTTCTGTTCTTTGTTAGGGTTGGGAAATGACAGACCCTCTTCATCCCTACCTCCTGCTCTCCCAAACACTAGAATAGCTTTCTCCAGATTTCTTCAATTAAAAGACAAACCACTGGGCGGCGCCTATGGCTCAAGGAGTAGGGTGCTGGTCCCATATGGCGGAGGTGGCAGGTTCAAACCCAGCCCTGGCCAAAAACCACAAACAAAAAAACAAAAAACAAAAAAAAAAAAAGACAAACTACCTATTAAGAAGGGATTTAATGTTTTTTAAGCAGATTTCTAGGCCCCTCCTTTCAAAATTCTAATTCTCTGGGCCTGGAGTAAGATCTGGGTGATTTCTGCCTTTGACTACTCAGATCATAATGTCAGAAAAATTTGAGAAATGCTACTCAGGCTCAACACAAACTTCTTTCTTGAAATCCAGTACTGGACTGTACTGCTTCCTGTCCTAAGTCAGATAATAGTAGGTCTATGAAGAAACCATAGACTGAACCTCTAACTATGAATCTAAACCCACCCTAACCCCAACATACACCAAAAGAGCAGTGACCAGTGTGGGCAGTTCTGTGCAATCCTGTCTACTCTTGTGAAGTGGCCAAAAGCAGTGCCCTGGTCAGCAACATCAGCTCTGAAAATGGATGACTGTTTCACATGTATTATGAGTGGCCTTCAAACACTGAGATTAATGGGCAGTAATAGAATCTGCTGGTGCAGTGCTAGGGTCTTAGGGGGCTCAGGGAAAGGCTCAGGATATCCTGAGAGTGGTATAAGAGAAGAATCAGATCAGAGAGAGACTAGGGCGCAGAAGTATGAGAAGTAAGTCTATTTGGTACCATTGGTACTCTGAAACTTTTTCTTTATAAGTCTTTTCTTTCTCCTGACCTGTGGCCAAATGATGTCTCTACTTTTCCTTTTCCTAGGGCCTGGATTTGAAATGCAGAAGTCTCAGATCTTGATCCCTGCCATGGCCACTCCAAATGGAACTCTGATCCACCCAGCATACTTCCTTCTGGTGGGCATCCCTGGGCTGGGGCCTGACATACATTTTTGGCTGGCTTTCCCTCTGTGTTTTATGTATGCCTTGGCCACCCTGGGCAACCTGGCCATTGTCCTCATCATTCGTGTAGAAAGGCGTCTGCATGAACCCATGTACCTCTTTCTGGCCATGCTTTCCACCATTGACCTAGTACTCTCCTCTGCTACCATGCCCAGGATGGCTAGCCTTTTCCTGATGGGCATCCAGGAGATTGAGTTCAACATTTGCTTGGCTCAGATGTTCCTTATCCATGCTCTGTCAGCCATGGAGTCAGCTGTCCTGCTGGCCATGGCTTTTGATCGCTTCATGGCTATCTGCCACCCACTGCGCCATGCATCTGTGCTCACAGGGCCTACTGTGGGCAAGATTGGACTGGCTGCCTTGGCCAGGGGGTTTGTATTCTTCTTCCCATTGCCCTTCATCTTGAAGCGGTTGTCATACTGCCGAACAAATACTGTCACACACTCCTTCTGTCTGCACCAAGATATTATGAAGCTGTCTTGTACTGACACCACGGTCAATGTGGTTTATGGACTCTTCATCATCCTCTCAGTCATGGGTGTGGACTCCCTCTTCATTGGCTTCTCTTACATCCTCATTCTGCGGGCTGTGTTGGAGCTGTCTTCTCTGGGTGCAGCACTCAAAGCTTTCAACACCTGCATCTCCCATCTCTGTGCTGTCCTGGTCTTTTATGTGCCCCTCATTGGACTGTCAGTGGTGCACAGGCTCGGTGGTCCCACCTCCTTGATCCATGTAGTTATGGCTAATATCTACCTGCTGCTGCCACCCGTGGTCAACCCCATTGTCTATGGAGCCAAAACCAAGGAGATCCGTTCAAGGATCTTGCGCATATTTTCACAAGGTGGTAGGTAAGAAGGCCACCTACCTCAGTGTCTTCAATACTTTCAAAGATGGGAGAATTAGTATCCTATCAATTGACTTAGTAATTGGATCGTGAACCCACTGGGCTGTCTATTATCTAAGGAGATATTGCATTTTATCTTCAGTAATATGTCAATATGAAAGGACTTGCAACCCTGCCTGGAAAGAGCATCCTAGAGGATAACTACCCTAGTCTCTGTGCTTTTGTGGGCCTGCCTTCACCCCCTCTCCTAACTGGAAAATATACATAGTGTTGGCATGGAAAGGCTATAAATCTCACACATCATGATTCATTCCAGTCTTGAAGTATAATTTTAATTATTTTTGCCCCAAGTCACATGAATCTGTGTTCTCCATACCCTAGAATGGTTACCCAGTTATAATTAGGGGTTAATAAAGGCACACAGTGTTCTGGGGATAGTAACTGGGGAGAGAGGAGGGAGCAAATATGAAGCGTTTAAGTGTCTGAGTGCATGTGGGTCTATTTATGTGAAACTCTCAGTGTGCATCTGTGCAGCTCCATGGAGACTATTTGTTCCTAAGGACACTGTATTCTGGTTGTGGGTGTGAGTGTGTAGGCATGTTTATGTGGACATAACTTGTGCTTTTTATCATGTGTGTGTGAGAAAGAGAGCATGTACACACAGAATATGTGCCTGTGTGCCTCAGTGAGCGTGGTAGCTGTGTCCTGGCATGTGTATGTTTTGTGAGTAGCATCCCTGATTGTATGTGTTCATATGGTTTCTGTTAGTCGCTATGTGGTGTGTGTCCATGTGACAATGCTGGTGTCTGTACCTGGATGGTGGGCAACATCTCTCTGGGAATGTGATGAGAATGCTGCCACTACCTTTTTCCTTATTTGTAACATGTAGATCAATGTTTTTGTTTTTTTTTTCTTTTGCAGTTTTTGGCAGGGGCCGGGTTTGAACCCACCACCTCCAGTATATGTGGCTGGCGCCCTACTCCTTTGAGCCACAGGCACTGCCCTGTAGATCAATGTTCTTCAACTTTTTTTTTGTTTATCTCATGGAACACTTGAACCTATGGTTAAATTTTTGTGGCACACTTAAGTTATGTTGATCAAAAAAAGAGTAAAGAAAAGAATAAACCTACCATGTTTCGAATGTCTTTCAAAAATAATTGAATTAATGATCTTTAAAAATTTTTGCAGCACACCTAAGATCCTCTCACAGTGCTGCAGCACAAAGGTTGAAAATCACTGATGTGGACTGTGGTGTATGCGTCTGTGGAGAGTGCAGTATTGGGATGTTTGTGCCTTTCAGCATACGTGATATTTGTCTGTGCTCATGTATGTATTGTGCATGGTATTTGTGAGAAGAAATCTTTTGTGTGGTGTATGTATTTCATTCATATGTAGGTGGAAGGTGATGTCCAAATTGTATGTGTGGGGCACACTGGATGATTGTATTTTGGTGCCTACGTCTGGTGCGTATGGTTTAGGGCAAATTTCCTTTGTGTATTGGGTGTGGATTATGTGGTACAGCAGTGAGTACAGCATCTGTATTCTTCAGCATTGATCAATGTGTGATGTCTGTATGTGTCTGGAGGTGGAGGTAGGTGATTGAAGATGTCTGGCTATGAGTAGCAGAAATAATTTCCAAAGTTGAGAGACAAGACCCTAAAAGGCTCAGCTTCTCTTGGCTCAGTCCAGGATTATGGCTTAGTCTCTGGGAGTGAAAGGTGCTTTCTATTTCCACCCTTCATAAGCCAGCCACGTCTTCATCCCCCACCACAAAGATTTCAAGTATCTTTAACCTCATATATTTTTTAATTTTTTTTATTTTTTATTTGTTTTTTTTTCTTTGTTAAATCTTTTTTTTTTTTTTTGTAGTTTTTGGCTGGGGCTGGGTTTGAACCCACTACCTCTGGTATATGGGGCCGGTGCCCTACTCCTTTGAGCCACAGGCCCTGACCTTCTTTGTTAAATCTTAACTGTGTAAAATTCTTTTCCCCCTCTTCACACCTTCCCTGCCTTGTTTGCCTGAGGCATTGACCTCTCAAACCCTGCCTTCTTGCCTTGATAGCAAATCATAGCATCTTTACCTTCCTTCTTTGTCTTGTGGAGAGGTCAAACATATACTATGAAAGGCCTCCGTTGTAGGGAGTTCTGCTAATCTTGGGGGAGTAGGCTAGAGGGGGACTTAGCCATCCCTCCCTGTGCTGAAGTATGAAAACTCGCTGAAGGCAGCAAGCTGGTAAACCTACACGTCACCTCATGCACCTAGACTCATGTCACACTGCCCTTTCGTGCCTGATGTCCAATGTCTTGCAAAGCATAGTTTTATGTGCATTATCTCCTTTTCCCCTTCAGGTTGTTGCTTCCTGTTACTTCAGAGAATTAGAAGTCTCTTGGGTATTTTCTTAAGTCCTTGCATCATCCAAGTCTATGGGAGTTAATAGAAACAGCAGAGATAGCTGTAGGGTGATGACATCAAGTGTCAGGCCACAGGTTCTACAGGCACCAGAAGCTCTTGTAATCAGTGATTTTTATGTGGTCCAAATTAGAATAGTCTGATTTTTCATTGATTTTTTTATTCTTGAGTTAACATTCCTTGTGTTATGAATTTTAAACTTATGGTTGTAAAACTGGTCAATAAATAATGAGGAGAAACCAACTACAAATTGTGCTGTTCTATTTATTGACAAATTTTTACTTGAATATAAGGGATTCAGTTTCACATTCAAATTGTTCTCTAAATCTCTAAAATGTTCTCTTACTATTTTTGCCCTGAAGAGCGAAACCAGATGGCACAGGTCTTATATGGCTGGTGTTGGTAGGAGAGGGTTAAAGAAATGACATTCTCTGTCCCCAGCCAGAAATTCTGTAACCTAAGGTTGAGGAGTGGAAAGCAGAGGCACTGTCCCCAGAGACCTATACTCAGGCACCAGAGCCTGGGAGAGAAAGGGAGGGAGCCCTAGGGCATTGGGGAAGGGAGGATGGGCCCACTGGGTTCCAGATTCAACCATGGGACAGAAGGCAGGAGAGAAAAAATAACACTTCAGAATGAAAATGGCTGACACTTAATTGTGGAGTCCTCCTGCAAGCATACTTAGTCTATACTCTGGCCTGTGAAGAAACTTGGAGAAAGACCTTCACAAAAACCATGGCCATACACACGAGTTTCTTCCAGCCTTTTCTTACTCATTTCTCCTGTCTAACGTCATATCGGGAGCCAGCATAAGTGTCCCCGCTGGCACAGGCCTATTGCAAAGGACTCTACAAACCTCTTTGCCCACTTCCCCTCCTCCTCACACCTCTAGACACATCCTCCCAGGACACAGGAACTGAAGGGGAAACACAAACCTCAGTGGGCTACTGGGAGGCAGCTGCTGGTGGACCCTCTGGACAGCATTCTGCCCTCCAGCAGGGAGGAGCAGAAAGAGGGAGGAGCTAAGGATGAGAATAAACAAGCCTGCTCAGGGAGGAACACAGGAGGAGGTGGAGTCTGAGAGGCTGGACTTCAGTGAAGCTTGTCAGACCTCTTCAGGAGGAGTGCTGGATGAAACAGGCCCCAAGTTCCTTCAGCACAGCTGAGGTGAGTGCAGGAGGCCTGGGGTACATCCAGGTGTGTGGGTTTCCTGTGGTGAGGGATCTCCCATTAGGTCTACTGAGGGGGTGAGAAACCAGACTGAACAACCTGGTTGAGAGGAGGTGAGAGGAGGTCAAGGAAGCCCCTGACTCAAAGGATAGGCAGCCGTAGCAATTTCTATGAAGGTGTTAGAACTTGCCTAAGGATAGTGTTCAAGCAGTGGCCAGTTTACGGGACACCTGTCTAGAGACTGGCAGGGGCTGACAGCAGACTCAGTGGGGTCAGATTGGGGCTGCATTGGGGTTGGGTTGGGGTTTGGTGTGTGAAGAGGGCCCAGGTTGTCAGTGTGGCTGAAGTTTGGTCTATCACTGGGGGTCTGGTAATGGCTGCATTGAGGTGGGAGCCCTCGGTGGAGTCAGGGTCATTCTATACAGTGCATCAGGGGTCAGGCTATGTAGCTGAGACTAGGGCTTTGTAATCTTCCCAGGGGGTTGGTCCTGGCTCATCTCTGCCCAGAATCAGGATTCAGTCTTCAGCTCTTTTAAAGAGTGGATTAATGTGCCCTTCCTTGCCACATGTGGCTACTTGTAGCTTTCCAAACGAGGTTTGTTCTCATTATTTCTCTGGGACCTTCCGTTTGCCAGATGTAATTTTTATTTTTATTTTTTTTTGCAGTTTGGCCGGGGCTGGGTTTGAACTCACCACCCTCGGTAAATGGGGCCGGCACCCTACTCACTGAGCCACAGGCACCACCAAATGTAATTTTAAAAACAAATTATATCAGGTTTGTTTCTTAAGTTCTCCCGAGTCACTTAGAATTAAAGTGAAGTTATTTGCCATCTCCTGCCACCCCCTGTTACTTGATCTGGTCTTGCCCTCCCCAGGCCTTTCCATGCTTTCTGTGCTCCAGCCACCTTTACCTGCTTTCTGTTCAATGAGTGCCCCAGACTCATTCTTGCCTGAAGACCTTTTCCCTGGCTGTCCCCTGTGCCTGGGAGGCTCTTTCCTTAGATCTTAGAATGGTTGGCATTTTCTTATCACATGGCTCATACATCACGTCCTCAGAGGGGTTTCTCTGATCCTATCTCACGTGTGGGTGCCCGGCACCCGTCTTCCTCTACTCTATCACTCGTCCTCGTCTTTTGTACACTTACCTGTACCTGACATTTTCTTGCTTATTTATTTCTTTTGCTTTTTTTTGTTGCCCTAGATCTCCTAGTACATGAGATCCATGAGAGCAGTGATCTTGTTTGTTTTATGCGCTGTTTGATCTCCAGTTTTGACACTCAGTAAGTTTTTTTTTTTTTTTTTTTCCAGACACAGAGTCTCACTTTGTCACCCTTGGTAGAGTGCTGTGGTGTTACAGCTCACAGGAACCTCCAACTCCTGGGCTTAGGCGATTCTCTTGCCTCAGCCTCCCGAGTAGCTGGGACTACAGGTGCCTGCCACACACCCGGCTGTTTTTTGTTGCAGTTTGGCCGGGCCTGGGTTTAAACCTGCCACCCTCAGTATATGGGGCTGGTGCCCTACTCCTTGAGCCACAGGCACGGCCTGAAACTCAGTAAGTTTTTGTTGTCTAATTCAAAGCCACTATCTCCCAGTCCCCCTAATGGCTTGGTTAACTGCAGCTGGTTCCACAAGTTGTCAGAAATCACCTCCTCAAGAAAGCTCTCTGAGCCTACAAAGCTTGGTGAGCTGTTACTGACTTTGCTTCCATGCTCTTGTGCTTACCCTTGTCCTGGCACTTATCACAGTGTGCTAAAAGTTTTTCTAGTTTCCCCCTGCCCCTGGAGGGTGAGACCATGCCTTCTTCACTTTGTGCCTCTGTGTCTCCAGAGTTCAGCACAGAGTCAATCAATCAATAGCTGATGAGAAAATGAGCACACTGACAAAAGTCCCACATCAGACATTTCCCCAGCCAGAGTAGCTCCTAAGGGCATTAATACCTAAGTCCAGCTTTGCAGCTGTGTAACACTTATCTGGTCCCACTGTGGAAGTAGAGGACTAGGGACCCTAGGAACTCTGATTTTAGGGGGCCAGGCTGACTTGAGTGATTAGGGTGGGATGGGGCCTCACTTTGCTTTTTTGGAGTTTTGTGGCCAACACCTTGCAAGAGTTCATCTGCTTTATCAAATCCAAGCAAGGTACAGGGGACTGCAGATGCAGATAATTTGGGTGGATGTGATTCTCACCGAGCACTAGGGAAAGGGCTCTCTCTCTAAGAATCAAGTGAGAAGCTCTCACAGTCCTGGCCAGCTACAGTATTGCCCCTGAGGTCTACCATCCTCTCTGGGCCTGGGAAAAGGAGTCAGAGGTTCCCAGGTATGTCTCGGATCCCTTCCAAAGATATTCTCTTCCAAATGTTCTTAAATGCTGGCAGTAGCCCAATAGGCCCCAACTCCATTGCTCTGGGCATGGGACAGTCTGTGTATTTAGCCTATCTTGTGACAGCAATCACAGATCCCCTCCTTGGTCTCTTTCCACACTGAACCTAAGTGGGGAGAGCTGGTCAGGTATCTTTAGTTGTAGAGGGGCCCTGGACTCTTGGGTCTTCAATTTTGGATTCCTTGGAGATTAGCATTGAAATGGTTCTTAAAGCACCAGTCAACTCTTAAGGAGCCTGGCATATTGAAAAGCAATGGATTTGGCACTAAGGTGTCTAAACCTCAACATCCTTATCTGTCAAATGAGATTAATAATACATACTTGATCAGGTTGACAAGAGGCTCTAATTAGGTAAGAAGGAAGTATTTGATAGAGGATAAAGTTTTTGAATCTCTATTGTGGGGCCTGCCCATGTCACAGACAGCGCAGTTGGGGCTGGAAGAGGAGGCAGGTGCCTCATGTCCCTATTTGGAGAGTCCTTTTTGCTGCCCTCTTGGTTTCCCTTCTAAGAACTTACATGGGCCCAGTGTCAGACTTACAAAGACCATCTTGTACCTTACCTCTTAGGCAGATGTTATTAGTTTTCAGAAGGTTTAACACAATTAGAGGCAGTCTAGAAAGTGTATAGGCCTTGGTGTTAGACAATCTAGGTTAAGTTTCTGCCTTAACAGTCAACTCTTAAACCCTGGGAGTATTATCTAAGGTCTTGGAGCTTCAATTATCTCACATGTAATATAAAGATGATATATAGAACTTCTACTATGGTTAGAGATATTCTTTACACAGATGGCATTGCTTAGTGTCTGGCATTTTGTAGACACTTAATAATCTATGTTCATAATATAAAACAATAAAATCAGGGCTGAGAGTGACCTTGTTGTCCGCTTGGGTCAGAAGAGATAGGGCTAGTAGCCTGTGGTCTTCCTCCCTGCCTGCTTTTCTGTGGGTCTCTGAGAAGGAAAGAATTCAGAATTCTGGGGCAGAGAGTGATGATGGGCTGTTGGTGATGGGGCTGAGCGGGCACAAGAAGACTGAGTCCTTAAGGCTGGGAGGAAGGAAAGGAGACTAAGGGCCTCACAGTGGATTTCCACTCAGTAAGTTGAGGCTATGCTTCTCCATTTCTGAGAAATGGCTGAGTTTCATAGTTATCTAAGAAACATTTCTGGGACTTGCTAAGATAATTCAAATTTTCAAGAGAAAATCTCAAGCATAGTGCTATTCCCTGGAGATCAGGGCAGTGTGTGAGCTTTCTTTCTTTTCTTAAAAAATAAATATGGAGGGCGGCGCCTGTGGCTCAGTCGGTGGGGCGCCGGCCCCATATACCGAGGGTGGCGGGTTCAAACCCGGCCCCGGCTGAACTGCAACCAAAAAATAGCCGGGCGTTGTGGCGGGCGCCTGTGGTCCCAGCTACTCGGGAGGCTGAGGCAGGAGAATCGCTTAGGCCCAGGAGTTGGAGGTTGCTGTGAGCTGTATGATGCCACGGCACTCTACCCGAGGGCCATGGAGTGAGACTATGTCTCTACAAAAAAAAAAAAAATAAAAAAATAAATATGGAGGGTGGTGCCTGTGGCTCAGAGGGGTAGGGCGCTGGCCCCATATGCCAGAGGTGGCGGGTTCAAACCCAGCCCCGGCCAAAAACTGCAAATAAATAAATAAATAAAATAAAAAATTATAAAAAAAATAAATAAATATGGAATACTTCATGAATTTGCATGTCATCCTTGTGGAGGGGCCATGCTAATCTTCTCTGTCTCATTCCAATTTTAGTATATGTGCTGCCGAAGCAAGCACAGTGTGGGCTTTCTTTAAAAAGCTTTCTTAGTTTATTTTTATTTGATTGTGTTTTACTTTCAAAATAGAGTTGATTGAGTTCCTACTACTTCCAGGCTCCAAACCATGTCTCTGAGTCTTAACACTAACTTCTGCTCAGGGTGGAGGGCCACCTGGAAGTCATTTGGTTCCTCTGTCTACCTGTTGGAGGGACTCTTAGAGATTTAGATGCTGTAGGGTGGTGGTTGGGCTGGCTGCCTGGCCCGCTCTGTCCTTCATTTCTCTCCTGCTGCAGTCTTCTGAGGTCTAGCCTGATAGTTTACTCCCATCTGTAATAGTTTCCCATCTGTAATAATTAGGGATGATGAGCATTTTTTCATATGTTTGTTAGCCATTCATCTGTCTTCTTCTTCTTTTTTTTTTTTTTTTTTTGCAGTTTTTGGCCAGGGCTGGGTTTGAACGCCCCACCTCCCGCATATGGGGCCAGTGCCCTACACTGGTGAGCCATAGGCATAGACACTGTCCTCATCTGTCTTCTTTAGAGAAGGTTCTACTCATGTCTCTTGCCCATTGATATATGGGATTGTTGGCTTTTTTCATGTGGATTAACTTGAGCACTCTATAGATCCTAGTAATCAAGCTTTCATCTGATTCAAAATATGCAAATATCCTTTCCCATTGTATAGGTTGTCTGTTTGCTTTGGTTGTTGTCTCCTTAGCTTTACAGAAGCTTTTCAGTTTAATTAAGTCCCATGTGTTTATTTTTATTGTTGTTTTTTATTGTTGCAATTGCCATGGCAGTCTTCTTCATAAAGTCTTTCCCCAGGCTGTTATCTTCCAGTGTTTTTCCTATGCTTTCTTTGAGGATTTTTAGAAGTCTGGATAAGTATAAAACTATAGACAGGCACTTGGGTAAGAGTGAAATACAGAGAGTTTAGGATAAAATGAGTGTTGTGTTTTATTGGATTGGGGTTTATCATAATAAAATAGGTGCTTATTATGTTCTAGATTAAGATTGAAATAGCTATTAAGCTTAAATCTTAGGCTAATATTCAAGTTAGGGCTAAGACTAGAATTGGGGGATCATTAGATTGGTGATGAGGTTATGTTTAACTGTTAATCTGTTACTACTAGTATTGCTACATTTGGACTGGAATTAATCTTAGAGATAGTCTAACCATACGCTGAGATTTATAGTTTAGTGTTAAGCAAAAGGGAGAAAAAGGATAGGCTAGGGCAGAGAGAGTGATGAGATATTTTTGTCATCTAAGATTGATATATACTCAGCCTTTTTTTGAGAACTAAATGATTTAAAATAGACTTTAACATTTTTATCTTAGTGTTTTACTTGCTGTCAGGATTTACTATACTGATGGGGTTAGTAACTGGAACTATGTGAATTTGCCCATAATCCTTGGGTTGTGGTTAGCATGAATTTAGAATAGTATCAGAATTTGAATGGGCAATGGAATTGGAGTTTGGGTTTGAGAATATGACATTGGGATGGAGCAAGTTGTGGTATTGGGATTTTGGAAGATCTGATAATGGCTTATCTTTGCATTACAGCCCTTACCTGCCTGGCGGTGGTGATCACTCATCTTTATCACTATGGTGGGCCCCAACAGCAATGGATCCAGTGCCACATATTTCATCCTAATAGGCCTCCCAGGCTTGGAAGAAGCACAGTTCTGGTTGGCCTTTCCATTATGCTCTCTCTACCTTATTGCTGTGCTAGGTAACTTGACCATCATCTACATTGTATGGACTGAGCACAGTCTACATGAGCCCATGTATATCTTTCTTTGCATGCTTTCAGGCCTTGACATTCTCATCTCCACCTCATCCATGCCCAAAATGATGGCCATTTTCTGGTTCAATTCCACTACTATCCAGTTTGATGCTTGTCTGTTACAGATGTTTGCCATCCACTCCTTATCTGGCATGGAGTCCACAGTGCTCCTGGCGATGGCCTTTGACCGCTACGTGGCCATCTGCCACCCACTACGTCATGCTACTGTGCTCACGTTGCCTCGTGTCACCAAGATTGGCATTGCTGCTGTGCTACGGGGAGCTGCACTGATGGCACCCCTGCCTATCTTCATCAAGCGGCTTCCCTTCTGCAGCTCTAATATCCTTTCTCATTCCTACTGCTTACACCAAGATGTCATGAAGCTGGCCTGCGCTGACAACCGTGTCAATGTCATCTATGGCCTCATTGTCATCATTGCTGCCATTGGGCTGGACTCACTTCTCATCTCCTTCTCATATCTGCTTATCCTTAAGACTGTGTTGGGCTTGACACGTGAAGACCAAGCCAAGGCATTTGGCACTTGTGTCTCTCATGTGTGCGCTGTTTTTATATTCTATGTTCCTTTCATTGGATTATCTATGGTGCACCGTTTTAGCAAGCGGCGTGACTCCCTCCTGCCCATAATCATGGCCAACATCTATCTGCTTGTCCCTCCTGTGCTCAACCCTATTGTCTATGGAGTGAAGACAAAAGAGATCAGGCAGCGCATCCTGCGTCTTTTCCATGTGGCCACACACACTTCAGATCACTAAGTGTCAGTGTGATCAAACTCTTTTTCATGCAAAGTCTTCTAATTCAGAATTTAATACCAACATTTTGGAAGACAGTATTAAGAGAAAAAAATCTCATGTAATAAAAATATAATTCAGATCCTTCAAAGATGAATCTGGTTTGGGAATCTCCATGTGGAAAGTGATGGCAGGATTATATACTTCCAATCTCAACTTTCAAATATTTTGCTCTTTGTTATCTTTATATGTAATTATTAAGACCTTGAGTTGGTTGTGGTTAGGGAGTTATTATTTTTCATTTTACCATCCAGTATAAATCTAAACTGATTCTACTGATGGTCTACAGCATTCTGAGATAAGGATGGTACATTTAAAGAACATTTACCAAAAGGCTTAAGCATTTAAGAAAAATAAAGGCAAAAGAAGAATAAACACAAGGATACAATAAAATGAGATAATTCGTCCTACTTCCTCTTTAGAACTCCCAAACATATTGGATCTCAGGAAAAGAGATGTACCTGGATTACCTCCTTCAACATAACCTCTACAGAGACAAAGTACTTTCTTTTCTTCTGGGCACTAGCCCCCAAAGGGAAGATTGGAAGTAAAGCCTTGAAAAGACTACATTTGCCTGTATTAATGATAGATGACATACTCCATTCTGAGAGTTTTCATAGCATATAAACACTCTCTCTCTGTATTTAATTTTCGACGAACCTTTTGATTTAGGCAGGGATGTTATTAATACCAATGGGGAAATTGATGTTCAATGAAGATCAGTGAATTACATGAGGTCACACAAGCTCAAAAAAAAAAAAAAATTCCCTATCCCACATTGTGTGGAAGAACTGTCAGAGAGACCAGTAGGATAGTGAATTAGGCATTTCCAGAATCTTGCACTTTCTAGAAAAGATATTTAACTTCTTATCACTCATCTAATGTTGTATTTAGGAGTTTCCTGATGCAGAATTTTTGGCTTTAATCCCAGGAGTTCTTAATCATTATCCCGGTCCAGTTGCCACAGCAACTGCGTAGTGGAAGCAAGAGTGTGTTTGGGAGTTACTGAACAGTGGCTTGTTTGGGAAATTGTGTGATTAGCAGAGGAATCACTGAGACATCTGAGAGATACTTTATGGAGAGTTATAGTTGAGAACTTCCAGAATCTCATGGAAGAATTACAGAACTGACTACCACAGACCAGGGAGTTAACAGCAAGAGGCACCATGAGGCTGAGTAGTACCTTTGTGGCTGTCCAGGAAACAAGGCTAAGGGAAGGATGGGACCACAAAAAGTGAAGAGAGCATGTAAGTGGACACCATGTGTCCCAGGACTTACAGCTTTCCTATAGAAGCTCACAGCCTTGATAATTGGATATCAAGAGCGTAGGTGAGGGCAATAAAGGCTGCATCCCTGCCAGATCTACTTAGCATGACTATGGCATCAGAGGGCCACATGGGAGCCCTGCAAGCCAGAACAGCAGTTCCAGAGGGAAGCAGAATAGGAAGTAGTGGGTGCAGCCACTGTAGGAGTGCAGTATGAGTGGACAGGGCAGGAATGAGATCACTATGACAGGGGATGCTAGTCAGACCCAAAGTGAAGTAGGTGAGTAGGAGAGGCAGGCAGCATAGTAGAGAGCATGGTATATAGGCCAGCCAGAATTTTCTGGCCATAACTACACAGAGGCCTGCCTTATAGAGAGGACACATAAGGGTAGCATATTTTAATTTTTGAACTGAATCCAGAAGATGAGAACTGTGGGCAGTATGGAATCTTCTATGCCCAGGTGAGTAGTGGCCAAAAGTACTAGGAGAATAAAGTAAGGTTGGTACAGGCTTTGGTCACTTTGAACTTTATGAAGGGTCAGCTGTTTGCCCAGAAGTGCCCTGGCATTTGGATCAAGAGAAAGAGAATGAAAGAGAGAGGAAAACCTAATGTAGTTCCTATGTAAAGCAATATATGATGACCTTACACAAAAATCTTGGAAACCCTAAAAGTATAAAAGAGATGGAAATAAAATAGAAATCTTTAACAAACTTGTCACATTAAAATATTGATATAAATATGGTTAACATTTTGGTGTATATTCTTCCATATTTTTAAGATGTATTTGTGTGCATGATTTTGCATGGACATATGGATAAATGTGTGTATTTGTTTTATATTTGTAATCCTACTCAAGACAGATTTATTACCCGCTGATGAACAATAAACAGTTAAATCAGACAGACTCAGCTTAAAATTTTTCTAAGAATGTAGTCATTGTAGATTTTAGAATGGGTTTCAAGTCTATAATGTGAATATGTCTAGGACATGCTTTGATTCTGAATGACTTAACCATTTTTTGAATGCAAACACACAATACATCCCCCACCCCCGCCTTCCTTACGTTTCTCAACAAGTGCTGAATACCAGAAATAGCAGCAAAAGTATAGCAGGCGTTTCCTAACTTCTAGACAACATCTCTGGTGATTTGCTTCATGAAGACTCACTGAGGTAGTTTCTCTAGAAGAAGCTAGATTTAAGAACCTGGTTAAAGAGCAGATGCAGATTCTTTTTAAGGGATTTGACTGGAAAGTTAAGATATGTTCTAGACAAAGGTTTTCATCACATGCCCTTCACATGAGTGTAATTTTACCTTCCCCATTTCCTTTGTTTGGATCTTCCTACCTCTGGCCCTACTTGGACCTTAGGTGAGTCTTAGAGAAGTCTGAATAATATTAAATCTCAGTGTCCAAGTCCCTTGCTAATTCTTTTAGGTTATGTATTGAAATATTTCATTAACATGTCTTGTGCCTTCTATCATGACTACCAAGTCTTAGGTCCAGATAGTCACTCCTTGCATGGACAATTGCCAGCCACAACCTTCACATTGGAATCCTTGCCTTGATTGTCTTTTCACCAGTCCTAAATCCCATGTAGCCTGGAGGTGTTTTTCCAAACACATTTCTCCTTTTCTTACTTGCTTAAAATCCATCAGAAGTCTTTTACTGCATCCTATATACAGTTTGAACTTCTTAGAATAACAGTTGTTTCCTCTTCCCTTTGTTCCTATTCCCATTCCATTTTTCCATTATAGTATCTCTAATTTTTCTATATATGATACCATTCAGCTCTATAATACTTGCTGTTTCTCAGTGTTTTCATGTACTTGTAAGCATATCATTCTACTGCCTTATATAAATTTCCTGATGCCATTTTTTTTTTTTTTTAGTAACCTCTCATAAAATAAAGCCCTTTATGAATTGTCAGGCCAAAAAATGTATTCTTTCTTCTGTGCTGCAAGACCTCATTGTGCCACTGAGACTGCTGAGTATTATCTACTCAAGCTAATAAACTATATTATATCATTTTTAATTTGAGATAAGACTTTCACATACATGGAGGATCATCTTCTCTTACTGTGCCTGGCTTTCTTGAGATAGACCTGAGTTTGCAAAAGGGCCATAATTTACCACTGATTTAGGGTTTCAGAATGGATGCTCATTGCTTATCTCTTAGACATAGTACACTCAAAGTTCTTCCCTGGAATCTTGTAGTTTTTAATTTTAGACTTGATAGGAAGGTAGTGAAACTTATGAAGAATCAGGTTGTGGTCTCGCCCCTTCCACTCATAAGCAAGCCAGGGAGTTACAAGGCTTTTCACTCTAAGGTGAAGGAAGTGGATATGGAGAATCTGGAGGAAATCTGAAATGGGGCATAGAAGAGAATGCAGTTGTCAATGTCAAGGCAGGGAGCTGCCAGGCAAGGGAGTCTTTTGGAGAAATGAACATTCCTTTTTGGAGAAAAGGTCACAAGAAGAACTCATGCTGAAGCAGGTAACACCACATCACTGAGTCGCTAGCCAGCATCACCTGATCAATGCATTTATTTTTCATTTATTCAATAAACATTTATGGAGAAAATCTTTCGATATAGGGAACCATGTTAGGAAAGCTACAGATTTGAAGATTAAGACAGAGGACCTGACTTTAGAGAACCTTCAGGAATTGTATATTATCTTAACAGTATATACATTATATAAGTTATATTATAACAGTATATAAAATTGTTTTTAATTTTTCTTTAAATTTCTTCTTTGGCTTGCAGTTTATTTAGAAGTATATGATTTAGTTTCCAAATATCTTTGATTTTTAGGGATATTTATGCTACTGCTTTCTAATTCAATTTTCTTGTGATCAGAGGATACATTTTGTAAAAGGTGAAAGAGATATATGTATGATTTGAAGATAAACCAGAGTATGAGAAAGAACATATTTTGGATGATTTGAATCCTTTTAAATTTATCAAAACTTCTTTTATGGAACAAACTATTTTGGATTAATTCTTCTTAAATGTTTTAGGTCCATGTAAAAATGCTTGCTGACTGCATGTGAGACCCACCTGAGGAATATTTTCTTTTTTTTTTTTTATTAAATCATAGCTGTGTACATTGATATGATCATGGGGCATCATTCACTAGCTTTACAGATGGTTTGAGGAATATTTTCTAAGTGAACACTTCTAGGTCCATTGATATGTGTGATTCTGGTACATGAGGTCCACCTTAGCTATGCAATTTTAGGCCTTAAAGCTATGCAATTTTAAAAATTCCATAAGTAATCCCTACAGGAAGCAAGGTTTGAAAGCTCCTTGTTATGACGAGAAGTATGGGATGGTAGGTGCTGAAGGTAACAATGGCCTTTTGAACATGAGTGAGAGCTGGAAACTGAGGGCATTCTTCAGGATTATGCTTTCTTTGGGTTAATGTATGGTATGGAATAGGGACTTTGATACCAGGAAAGCAATCTGGTTTAAGAGCTATAGGAATCAGGCATTTCAGCTTCTGCAGGGCTGTTACTGTTAGTAAATAGAAGTTGTCTTCAATAGGACATGAAAACAGTCTTAACTAGGAAATGCAAATAACAAACTCTGAAACATATGATTTTTTTTGGGGTGGGGCAGAGTCTCATTTTGTCACACTTGGTAGAGTGCTATGGCATCACAGCTCACAGCAACTTCAAGCTCTTGGGCTCAAGTGATTTTCTTGCCTCAGCCTCCCAAGTAGCTGGGACTACAGGCAGCTGCCACAGTTTCTGGCTATTTTTAGAGATGTAGTCTTATTCTGGCTCAGGCTGGTCTCAAACTCCTGAGCGCAGGCAATACGCATGCCTTGGCCCCCAAAGTGCTAGGATTACATATGTGAGCCACTACGCTTGGACTGAAACATATGATTTTATATGCACTTAAGAGTCATTTCATTTTTTAGTCATCAAGTTTCCTCATACCTATTCCCACACATGCTTTCTTCTCCTTGTGTAATGCTTATCATGTTTGAATACCATCTCTTTTCACTGTTGAATCTATCTTTGCTCATTGTTAAATCACCAGCAAAGGGCTCAGCACCCATAGCACATTGAATACAGTGCCAGCCACATACACTGAAGGTGGCAGGTTTAAACCCAGCCTGGGCCAGCTAACCAACAATGACAACTGCAACCAAAAATAGCCAGGCATTGTGGTGGGCA
This sequence comes from Nycticebus coucang, assembly GCF_027406575.1. NCBI lineage: Eukaryota > Metazoa > Chordata > Mammalia > Primates > Lorisidae > Nycticebus > Nycticebus coucang. Next base: position 63,702,357 of record NC_069793.1, on the reverse strand, counting down.
CCTGTAGTCTCAGCTACTTGGGAGGCTGAGGCAAGAGAATCGCTTAAGCCCAAGAGTTTGAGGTTGCTGTGAATTGTGATGCATAGGTACTCTACTGAGGGCATTATAGTGAGAATCTGTCTCAAAAAAGAAAAAAAAAATCCCCAGCAAAGTACCTAGGATGTGGTAGAGTTTACAGCAGACATTGGCTACTTTTTATGTAATTAAATTCTGGCCATTACTTTCAATATTAGTGAAAGTGACACATGCCACTTCTATACCTGCCTTATAACCCTCGGGCCCCTATGCAATCTTCCATATTGACATTAAATGTGATTTGGGAAGCTATAGTCTTACACATGGTGAATCATAGCAGCTCAGTTTCTCAGGAAACTCAGTAGAGCCAATTTCCTCCCAGTTGCTACCCCTACTTATACTTGCACCAGGAAGTTGAAAAAGTAAAATATAAACTAATGATGTGTCAAGTCTCTAAAAATCATTCTGTAATGCTTAATGTTTTCTAGCCTTGTAAATACAGTACTAATTAATAGTTGTTGAATAAATAAACTAAAAACTAAAAAAAAAAAAAAAACCCTGAAAAGTGGGGGGCTCAAGTAAGACTGCTCTTTGTCCTTCCCGAGCAGACATTGGAAGTATCAAAGGGGAAGACCTTTCCTTATACTAGTATAATTATTACAAAGTCTTTATTACTCAAGATGCCATCAAGCTGGGTCTCATACAGGTTTTTACTAATTTGTTTTGCATCACTCCCCTCCCACTTTCTCAGGAAACTTACATTATTGACACTCCTCCCTCATAGATATTTCATTTCACCCTCTGAAATGAATCACTCTTGGCATTTATCTGTTGCACGGAGTCCCTTATACACGATCAGTGACGCAGAGTATAGACCTGCAATTGAAATAGTATGGAACAAAGTGGCCACAAGCTCTATGATGGTGAGTAGCAAACTTCTTTATTTCTTCCAAGCTTATATAGGCACATAACTTAATCAACAAACACATGACTTAAACCTTGGCCCCAGGCCTCTTACTGCCTGGTATTTACTGGCCTATGTATAAACCGGATTAACTGATAACCATTTTACTAATATTATCTAAACTATCCTTATGGGCTAAGGTTTAACTGGATTAACTGATAACTACTTCACTGAAGTTATTCTTACGCTAAGTAATCAAAAACAAAACCACAAAACAAGATTTTGGGGAAATAAGCTGTTTGAACGCTTGACCATCTGGAGGTAGTTAATCATCTTTAGGGAGTAGTCTGGAAAATCCTGAGATATACAGGTAACTGACTGCTGGCCTGCCTCTGCTCAGCCCTAAATCACTTTTACATGATTAGGTTCTAAGCCACATATGGAGTTCTATCCAGGATTTTTTCCTTTCTAACTCACAAAAGACTTTAAACTTGCCTTCACAAAATGGAAACATTTAAAGGTTTATGTATAGGCTTTTCGCCTATATTTACCATGTTCAAATTTGTTTCCTATTTAAAACAGCAATGACAACAAGTAAATCTATCTGGAACCCACATTCCTTTTTTATATCTTCCTTTTAATAGCCAGATTTCTTAGACAAGTTATCTATAATTTATCTTCATTTCTGCATCTCTCATATAATTCTTTCAAAGAACTTTAACTATACATCATCAAGGGCCTCTGTGTGCCTGTGATTTACAGTCTTTATCCTTACCAGATTTCTCAACAACATTTATCACAATTAACCACTCTTTCTTTTTTGATATGTTTTCTTACTTTGCCCTTTGTGGCACCACAGGATGATTTTCCTCTCTCTCTCTCTGGATATTTCTTAGTTTCCTTTGCACATACATTCTGCTCCCTCTGGTAAGAAAACATGGTGTAGAAGGAACTAGAAGCATGCCTCTAATTCTTATGAAATCACACTTCTATTGCCATCTGTGTATCAGGGACTTAAATTGTACCTCTGGAGTAAACTATTGTGACAGTGCAGACTTTCATGCTTGCAGATGTATTGGCTTCTGCAAATTTGCCATTTAGATGCTTCTAAAGGAGTTCAAGGTCAAAGTGTACAAAATAAAATTCATGATATGCTTTACCCAATTATATTCTTCTGTTCATGTCTCATCTATCACTTAATTGCACCACTATTTATCCTAATATGCAAGCCCCAAGGCTCAGAGTCATCCTTGGTCCATTCCCTTTTTACTCATAGTCTTCACGGTCAATCCATAATCAAGTTATATAATTTATACTTCTTTTATAACTTTGGACTTGGCTGTTTTTCTTTGTCTGTACCACCACTCTCCTAGTTCAAATTTATAATAAATCTCATCAAAACTATTTTAATAGCTTTCTAACCATTAAATTTGCATGTATTATAGCTTTAATGCAATCTATGCTCCATAATACAATATACAATGATCTTCCCAAAGGAAAATATGATTATGTCAAAACCACTGCCGCCGCTGCTTAAAACACTAATTATTTTTCTTTTTTTTTTTTTTTTTTTTTTTTTTGGCCGGGGCTGGGTTTGAACCCACCACCTCTGGCATATGGGACCAGCGCCCTACTCCTTGAGCCACAGGCGCCACCCAACACTAATTATTTTTCATCTTTTTGGCTGATTCTCGTTTATATTTTCAGGTTACTCTTGAAACATAGGCTCTTTGCTCTTTGACTTCAGGTCCTATTACCTTTTGTTTCATTCCTTTATCTCAGCCTGCTTCCTCCTTCTAAAGATCTTTGGAGATGTGATTTTTCTCTGCCTAATACATCTTCCCCTAATTACTCTTCCCTACTTAATTTATCTTCAACATTCAGGCCTCTCCTTAATTACCATTCCTTGAGAAAAACCACCCTAATACCTTAGAGCAGATCAGATAACTTTTATTGTAACTTTCATAGAAAGTTTGTCCATTTGTTAATGCACTTATTTAGTCATTGTGATAGGCAGAATTCTAAAATATCCCTAAAAAGCCTTGCTCTAGTTCCCAGAACCATTGAATATGGTCAGATATCACTCCTGGGGTTATATTATGCCATATGTCACTGTTGGTCTCAAGATGAGGAGATACTATCCAGGTGGGCTTAGTCTAATCACATGAGCCCTTTTAAGGGGAAACGTTTCTCAAGTTGGCAGCAGAAGTCAGAGATAAGCAAAGCATGACAAAAATGTGATGTACTTTTGCTGGTTTGATGATGGAGAGGCCATGAGAGAAGAAAGATAGGCAACCCCAGGAAGCTGAGGGAGGCCAGTAGACAGGATAGAAAAGGTAATGCCAGTGGCACAGTCTCCAGGAACTGGATTGTGCCAATAATGACAATGAACTCAGGAGCAGTTCCTTTCCCAGGGATTCTGAATTCCTTGTCAGCTAACACATTTATTTTAGTCTTATGAGATCCACAACAAAGAACCTGGCCAAATTCATTGATACTTCTGACCTTCAGAATGTTAAATAATAAATGAGTATGGTTTTAAGTGGCTAATTGTTTTTTCATAATTTGTTATGTAGCAACAGCAAACTAATATAGTGACTAAATACATTTTTAGTGCCATTAATATTAGTGCTATCAAAATAAGTGTGAACCCTGCAGTGAAGATGCAATGTAGGCAAAGGCGGCTTAGACTCTACCCTCATGGAGGATACAGTCTATTGGGGGAAAAGAAGCCTAAACGAATACTGCGTAGTGCTTTGGCAAATATGTATTAATTTGTATACATATTTAATAAATGTGCATTCCTTGCACAAGGTTTTGGTACCATTTTATTCTGAGCATATAACAGTGTGCCTGGTACATAGTTGTCCAGAAAGAAAAAAAAAAAAGAACCATTTGCTAACATATGAAGGATAAAATGTTCCCAATCAGTTAGCTCAAGGTATGAGTTAGTTTTAACAGAATTTGAGCAAGTTTTGTTTCCCTGACTTTAAAGCAGGTGTTTTTACCCACTCACACGGTGTTGATATTACATACTAAGATCTTATGAAATTGATCCCAACCTCTAGGGGGAGTAGAAGTGGAGGACATGAGGAGAAGGCCATAGGGGCTTCCAGCTTCACTTTCTCCGAAGATGCACTCAGGCATATAAACAAATCTTAATATTGCATCCCCCTAAAGATATAAACAAATATTGCATCCCCCTAAAGAAATAAACAAATCTTAATATTGCATCCGCCTAAAACTTTTTTCTTTCTTTTACAAGAATGTTTTAAAACCAGAGCATTTCACTGAGGTCTGCAGGACATCACTTCCAGCAAAAGGGTCCAGGAGAACCCCTAGGGTAAAAGAGTATGGAATATTATGCAGCCTTAAAGAAAGGTGGAGACTTTACCTCTTTTATGTTTACATGGATGGAGCTGGAAAATATTCTTCTTAGTAAAGTATCTCAAGAATGGAAAAAAAAAGTACCCAATGTACTGACCCCTACTATGAAACTAATTTAGGGCTTTCACATGAAAACTATAACCCAGTTACAACCTAAGAATAGGGGAAAGGGGAAAGGGAGGGGAGGGAGGGGGGAGGTGGGTAGAAGGAGGGGGACAGGTGGGATCACACCTGCGGTGCATTTTACAAGGATATATGTGAAACTTAGTAAATGTAGAATGTAAATATCTTAGCACAATAACTAAAAAAACGCCAGGAAGGCTATGTCAACCAGTATGATGAAAACGTGTCAAACAGTTTATGAAGCTAATGTATGATGCCCCATGATCATATCAATGTACACAGCTATGATTTAATAAAAAAAAAGAGAGTATTTAATTTAATCAGTTGTATTATATTTCTCATGTCTCCAGTTCAGCTATGCAAATTCATCTGAAAACCTTTTCTCAAAGTTTTCTAATTTTTTAATGTATATTCTTTCTTCTGAAGGACGGAAGTTCCCTGGAAGTAAATGTCTTCAAATTTTCACTTAAATAAGTAAGCCATCACCTGATCACCTATTCAAAGTCATTTATAATTAGATCTTCAAAATAATTACCCAAAATAATTACTGAGTACCTACTATTCCACCAACAACAGTAGGTACTTGAGTATATGTTGGCAAGCTGGGACTCATAGTCTAGTTGAATGGAAAAGTGTTGTATATGTGCAGGAAAAATGTACATTCCTTGAATAATGTGGAAAGGAGAATTAATTAAGCAGGATTTTCTGGGAATTTAGGTATAAATGATAAATAAGAAGACTAGTTGGAAATGACACAGACATGTGGAAGGATGAGAATGCTGTAGGTGTAAAAGGTGTATAGGAAAACCCTGAGACCATATAAGAGCATAAAAACTGATTTATCTTTCTAGCTCTGCTTAGTTCATACATCCAACAATCTAATCTGCATTTCATACTTACAACTCATAGTAAAAAATAATAAATTATTGTTTTCGAACTGGATAAAAGCGAGCACTTTAGCATGGTATATATAGTCCTGAGGAGTGTGGTCACCTACCTTGTGGCTTCATCCTCTACCATTCCCACCTAATGTTGTCCCTTTTGTAGTTTCCAGACAGCAGACTGACTAGCAATCTTTCCTGGTAAGAGATTGGTAACTATAGAATGGCTGTGCCCAGTGTATGATGAAGGCTGCACACTGAGGGCTTTGTGTCCTCTGATGTAAACGGTGTATGTAGGTTACTATGAAAGTTTTGAGATAGACTGTGTTATAGTGTGTTATTTCACTTCCAAGAAACACAGTTGACAGGGTCCTTTCTGATACATCCATGCAACTTTCACACTTTCTGATACACCCATGCAAATTTCAAGTTGTTCGACTTATTGGTGTTGCTGGGAGGCCTTCATTGGTTTCTGTCCCTGTTTCCATCACAAGTGGTAGAGACATAAAAAAAGTATAGGAATGAAAACCTTTTCACAAACACTTTCAGTTCTTCAAAATGTGAAACCCTCTTTTCATATTACTCTTTTTTTCTTAGATTTTTCCTATCTTTAATTCTTACTTTGCCTTGAAAAGCTATACATTTTTAAAGGTCAAATACAAAATATTTTCTCCTTTGTGGAAGTTTTTCCAATCTTACCAGGCAAGTCTGTCCACTACAACTTTGCAGTCCCTGGCAGTCTCTTGAACAGAACTTCCTTGTGGCATTTATTTGTTAATAGTCTGGTTGTGTCTTTGCATGCTGCCTGTCTAGCATCTGGTGTAAGACTGTGAGCTTCTGGAAAAAGAGGAACATGTTACATTTATTTCTCACTCTTTAATTGTCATCACTACTTCTTTGAAAGTAAATGAGGAACATAAATTTGTAATATTAATAAAACTCATAGGCTTCACACTTTTTTATTACATAAATGAAATTTTTTTATTGAATTTTATGAATTAGGGATTTTCAGTGCTTGTTGCCTCAAACAAGTTCCTGTAAGGCTATAACAGTGTTTTTTTTTGTGTGCAGTTTTTAGCTGGGGCTGGGTTTGAACCCGCCACCTTTGGCATACGGGACCGGCACTCTACCCCTTTGAGCCACAGGCGCCGCCCATAACAGTGTGTTTTAACGTACTCTGATCCTAAAATCCTTTCGGATTTCATTAGTTTTGCCCCTTCCCTTTCAGCACCCTTAGCATGGCCTCCCTGATGGGCTTGGATTTCACACTATAGATGATGGGGTTGAGCACAGGAGGCACCACAAGGTACACATAGGCGACAAGGGCATGTACAATGTGAGGCAGGTGCCTTCCAAAACGGTGGATCATAGACATGGTGATACCTGGAATAAAGAAGATAAATACAGCCAGAATGTGGGAAACACAGGTGTTGAGGGCCCGGACTCTTTCCCTGGGAGAGGCAAGACCCAGGACCGTGCGCAGGATGAGAGTATAGGACAGCATTATGAGCAGGGAGTCTATGGCACCTGTGGACAGTACCACATAGAGCCCATAGCGTATGTTGATGGTGATGTCATCACAGGCCCTTCTCATCACATCAGGGTGGAAACAGAAGGAATGAGACAGGAAGTTCTTGCTGGGGCAGAAGTTTAATCGCTTAATCAGAAATGGCACAGGGAAGAGGCACAAGGTAGCGCGGGCCATGATGGCCAGCCCAATCCTGAGGATGACTTTATTTGTGAGGACAGCTGCATAGCGCAGGGGATTGGAGATGGCCACAAAGCGGTCAAATGACATGGCCAGAAGCACCGAGGACTCCACTACAGAGAAGGAGTGCAGGAAGAACATCTGAACAAGGCAGGTGTGGAAGCTGATGAGCCGATGGTCAAACCAGAGCACAGCCAGGGTGGTGGGCAGTGTGGACAGGGTGAGGCCCACATCGGTGAGGGCCAGTATGGACAGGAAGAAGTACATGGGCTGGTGCAGACTGGGGGTCCTCCTCACAGCCAGGAAGATCAGGCAGTTTCCTGTGAGAGCCACGGTGTACATAGAAGAAAAGGGGATGGAGATCCAGCCATGAATGGCCTCCAGGCCTGGGATGCCAATCATGATGAAAGCAGGTGGCTGGAAGAAGGAGACATTGGCATAGGACTGGGGAGAGAGCATCCTGTGAAGGCAGCTGAGAGCTCCAGAGAGATGTGAGTTGTGAAGTCTTGTCAGACAGAAGAACACAGATGGGACAACTGTGAATAGGAAGTCATTTTTGCTGTGTAAGCTTTTCCATTAATTGTTACTCACTTTCTTAGCCTTTGCATTGTACAATTACCTTGTCAAGTGGTGTGCAAAGTGTGCATCAATTAATTGATATTTCTCAACACAAATGCATGTTGGAAATAGCAGTTTAAATTTTCCCTACCTAGCAGAATGAAATTACTAAGATGGATTCAGAGTTTAGTAATTATTTTTACAAGTTTATTTATTTTTAAACTTGACATAAAATATATGTATTCAGAGGGAGTGAGAGCAAGATGGTGGCTGAGTAACAGCTTTCCTGTAACTGGGCACTGTGAGTCTGGGAAGATAAGATTCCAGGCATCTCTGGCTGGTGCCATCTGCCTATAATCATCCCTTTGAGGATACAGGGAGTCAGCGAGAGACTTCTGGACCCCAAGAGGAGGACAAAAACAGTGGAAAACTGGCAAGTGGTTGCTTGTGTTCAATTGGTCTAATCCCACTGGCCTTACCTGTGAGCTGTTTTGGTGTTTTTGGACTTGGCACTCAGTTGAACTGCCTTGGGGAGAGCTTGAGCAGGAGTGCGGAGAAATTTAGGTGTTGTCTAGGGTACCAGACTGAGCCACTGAGCCGAACGGAGGTAATAGTGTTTGGCTGTGGGCCGCAGGGAGCCATTGTGAGAGAACTGACTGCCCTGGCAAGCTCCACCCTCAGTGTGGCAGAGCAAGGATTGGGTGGGAGCTAGTAATCTCGTGACTGAGCAGCCTACAGGTGGGGAATGAGCTGTCTTCCAGCCTTAACCCTCAGGGGCAGAGTGAGACCAGTTTTGGCACATTGGTCCACAGGCATGGGAACTTAAAGAGCAAGAGGAAGTGAAAGGAAAATTGGGGGAAGGAAACACATAAAAGAAATCACTCATGAGGAAGAATCAGCAGAAAACTCCAGGCAACATGAAGAACCAGTCCAGAGCAACCCCTCCAAGGGACCATGAAGTAGCTACTGCAGAGGATTTCACCTATAAAGAAATGCTAAGAATGACAGAAAGGGGATTTAGAATACACATGATGAAAACAATGAAGGAAATAATGGAAACAATGAAGGAAACTGCTAATAAAGTGGAAAATAACCAAAAGGAAATCCAAAAACAGAATCAAATAAGAGATGAATGATATGAAGAATGTAGAAACGATATAGCGGAGCTGAAGGAACTGAAGCAGTCAATTAGAGAACTTAAAGATGCAATGGACAGTATCAGCAACAGGTTAGACCACGCAGAAGTAAGAATTTCAGAGGTAGAGAACAAAGTTCTTGAGATAACTCAGATAGTTAAAGAGGCAGAAAAGAAGAGAGAGAAAGCAAACGTTCACTGACAGAATTACGGGACTGTGTCCTTTCTGATTCACCCCTGCAAGTTTCAATATGCTCATCTTATTGGTGTTGCTAGGAGGGCTTCCTTTGTTTCCATCCATGCAAATTTTACATTTCTTAATTTTTGAGTATCTAACAACTTTCTCAATGACCCACATACTTGGAATACATTTAAATGTTACATCTCCATCCCAAATGAATTTAGGACACATTGCATACATATTAGCCTACCACGCATGCATCTCCTCCTTTGCGAATATTCATAGCTACTCCTATAACCTGATGAATATGTATACTTGGCCAGCCTGTTCAGCATAACATTCTGTCTCATCCTCCCTTCCTCAAAAGTGCCTGGTCTTGAATTGTGCCAGAGGCTATGTTTCTGCTAGCCTGCAGGATGTAACTATTTATGATAAATAAAGGACTCCTTTCCAAACTTGTGAACTTGGTTATTCTCAGTTGATACCACACAGAATCTCCATTCACTCCATGAACTCAATATTTCCCACGGGTTAGAAAAACATTTTGTTCAGTACCTTAGCGAAACTTTCCTGAGGTCTTGATCTTGTCCTTGAATGTGCCTCCCCCAAAATCACTCAGCACTGTCATCTGCCCAGTCTGAAAGCACCACAGCTGCAGGGCTGAGGACTCTGGTGTTCTTCCCTAAAGGTAGAGTTTCCACAGACACCATCTGAAACATGAATCAAAGGCATAAATTTAGGTTCATTTAAAGTTCAGTGTGGTCTATTTACTAATGTCACTAATTTTTGTGTTTGTTGCTAAGCAAATGCATTTTCTAATTTTTCTCCCATGATCCAGATATTAGACATATCACTTTTTGTTGGCTTGTAAATAATATCTATTTTTCCAAGAAGTAACTACATAAAATAGATATTATTGTCTCATTTTTCAGCAAACACACTAATGATAATAATTATAATGTTCAAAACATACAACTGGAGAAGAGAGGTTTAGTGAGTTTCTCCAGGACAGAATGAAAGTGAGAATACAAATTTAAATTCAGGTCTATTTGGCTTAAAAGTTTTAACAGTTTCAGACTGTATTGGCCATTGGATTTACTAGACACTGGAGATCAGAGATATATGGACTGGTTTTGTCAGACTACTTGGAAGAGAGGCTCTCTTCTGATGTTTCATAGTGACATGATTTAGAGCTTTGCAGAGGGATTCTCTTCCTATTTCTCCAAAAACCTTTTAACTACACATTTTGGCCCATTCAGATCTTCTTCCATAGCCATTTGCCTATTACTATTCCATTCTTGATTTTCTGTTTACTCATCCTATTCATATTTCTTTAGAAATCTCATTCAGTCTTACCTTTCTGATTTTAACGTTTCAAACTCTCTGTCCTGTATTTGTTGTTGCTGTCATTACAGTTGCTTGTTTGCTTGCTTTTTAAATTTTATTGTAGCATTACTCACTGAATATGCAAGTGGACAAATTTTTGGTTAAAGACTCCTTCATTTTATAATCCAGTTGCCATTTACCATCACCCTTAATAGAGCATCCCCTAAGCACTGCTGTTCATAACTTAAGCTATATATAATAATTTGCATAAAGTAAAAACAAATGGCTCCTTCAGACTAAAAAAAAATCATTATTTTTATTCAGTATTACTTAAGTTTAATTAGAATCAATCCAAGATTGTGATTGGTAGCATAAACAAGAATAGAGGGCAACATTACTAGGTATCTACCCAGAAGAACAAAAATCATTTTACCACTAGACATTTGCACCAGAATGTTTATTGCAGCTCAATTCACAATTTCTGAGACATGGAAGCCACCCACGTGCCCATAAACCCATGAATGGTTTAACAACCTGTGGCATTCATATTCCATGCAGTATCACTCAGCCATAAGAAAAGATGTAGACTTTACATCTTTTGTGTTTACCTGGATGTTTGAAACACATTCTTCTTAGTAAAGTATCAAAAGAAGGGGGAAAAATATTATCCAATGTGCTCAATACCAACATGAAATGAGCACATAAACAACTACACACCCACAGGAAAGAAAATCACAAGTGTAGTCCATCAAGGGAGAGAGGAGAGAGGTAGAGGGGAGAAGGGAGGAGGGAGGGCAATTGGTGGGATCTCACCTAATGTGCCCAGTGTGAGAATGTTCAGCACATGACCCTGGGTGAAAGGCTCAACTTTACCTTAGAAATGGAAACAACATAACCTAAACATTTGAACCCTCATATTAATCTGAAAACAAGAATAGAGGGAAAGTTTTAGACTCTGCATTTAACTTTCAGGAATCTAAGGATAAACTTTCTTGGAATTAATGTGACACTTCTCTTTCTTTAATTATTGACTTAACTCTTCTCAAATGATTGACAAATCCGCCATCTCTTAATTTAGTACTTGAAGTTGTCCCTTAATTGATATTCAGGTCCTCCATAACTATGCGCAGAGTTAAGAACTCAAGGAATAAAATACAGTACCTTTTAAGACATGCTGCCAAAAATTTGGGGCAGCTTTTACAAAATCAAACTAAGTTCTCCTTTATCTCTAGATAATGATTTTTCCATTCTTCTTCAGGTTTTGTGAATGTTAGATAAGGATTGGATTCTGTGTATTGGAGGGAATTTTTTGGTTTTATTCTCATTCTTTTACTAAACTTCCCATTTTAGTAGGTAGTTTGGATTGCCATTGTGTCCTTGATCCCAGGAAATCAGAAAGCATTTACTAAATCTCTTAATTGTGGAAATCAAACTAGGTTTGGTCTTTGGTGGTTGTCTCCAGGGCACAAAAGAGTTAAAGCCATTTAAAAATTATAACTCCCCCAGAGGAAGTATGAAACATGTGAATGATCTTTTTAACCACTTCCACTTTAATACCCTAACACTCTGTTCATCTGTAACTTTTCCTGTCTGGGGGAGTCAAGTTCCCTAAATCAAAGGAAGAATTCAGCATGCTTCATTTCTCTTACCCAAATGGGAAGTGATTTCCCTATACACACTTCTTTTTCAGGAGAATGTGAAGGACAGTCACATAGTTAGAGCTGAGTTACAAAAAAAAAAACAAAAAAACACCCATTCGGATCATCCCTAGGACGCTACCTGAGATGAGGTCTAGGACTCTTTCACAGCGTTGTTCTACTTAGAGAAACCAAATGGGATGAATCTGCTTGATCATAGAATCTGGATTTCTGAATAACAATCTGAATTGAAGAATCTCTGCGCTCAGGAGAGGAGCTGCGTTCCTTCCTCACCCTCAGGTAGAGGCCTGTCCCTGCCAGTTCTGGAAATCCAGGCCTCCTTACTTCCCTTCCATCTCCTGATATTTGTTCATCCCACATTGCACTGTCCCCTCCTTCTGGCAGCAGCAGACTGAGAGGGGATCTCAGACTCACTGGGCAGACCCCACCCTTCTAAATACCATAGTGGGATTGTGTCAAGCTGCACGTTTCTCACCCTGCTTGTCGTTGCAAGACTTTTTGCCTCTCCACCTCCTGCAGGAGTCCAGGCAGACTGCAGCTGACACTCTGTCTTTATACCCCTAGCCAGATTCCCTGGTGAGGTGCTTCTCCCCAGAGACCCTGGGCCAAGGCCACTGAGGAGATTCTCTGCTTACTTTCTCCTGGGCAATAAGAAACATATGGGGTATGTGCATTGGGAAGGAGGGTAACAAGGCAAATGAAATACTTGAGTAACTGAGCTATGGAGGGAGAGGGAGGGCTAGACTCATCATCTCTTTGGGCTCAAGGTGTAGCACACCCATTCTGCCACACCTGAGGAAATCATTCTTTTACTGTGCTTCTCAGTGACATCAGCTCTGCCATTTGGAGTTACACAGAACATTTTATAGCCTCTTCAAGTGCTGGCCTCCCGCGTCTCAGGGTCAGTGTGGTCTCTCTCCCTCTGCACCCTGTTGGCACTGAGGTTGCTCGTCTGAGTCAGGCAGCCCCACCTACTGAGACTGTCTTCAAGGACATTGTGGGAACACTGTTCTGTCTATCTGCAACTATGAGTCAAGTCAACTGAGGGGACAGAAGGAGTGTAAAGTACCCTAAGACAGAGAGAGATGACCATGGGTAGGGGTATTTCCTGGGAGCCCTCCCATCTCTCTGTTTTTTTTTTTTTTTTTTTTTTTTTGTCCTAGGAGACTCAACCCAGGAATTTTTCCTTGCTCTTTGCTCCATCCCCAGGGGCTCCCTTTCTCCCTGAAGGTACATTGAAAACATGATGGGCTGAACTGCAGAAGCATTTTAAGTGAGCATTTGTGTATCTACGTACTGGCTTCTGATTCTTCAGTCCCTGGGCTTCTGCCAATCCCCCTGCCTGTGAGGAGGGTGACTGCCTGGGTGGTCTCCTCTACAGGGCTGTGGAAAATGTGTCTGCAGGGACCCTGGCAGAAGAGAATGAACTTATTTATGAACTAATTTTACACACTCAGCCGCTAGTAAGAGGCCCAGGGGAAGTCATTCTTGAGCAAGGTGGTACCTTTTGGGGTTGAGGAATGCCCATATGTTCCACAAGTGTTAGGAGTATATATTGGAACATAATTCTGGGGAGAGAATTACTTGGAATGTCATGTCAATTCAGTAAGTGGTTTGTTGTTAAATCTATCAATTAATAGATTTTAGGTATTTATTCAGAAGTTATGGCTTACAGGTAGGTTTATTCGAGGGACATACCTAAAGGCTGCCCTGGGACAATCCCTCTGCTCAGTAATGTTGGTCAGGCTTCAGTGATGCCCTTCAGAAACTGCAATAGGAGCTCAATGCAAAGTACAATCTCAATAGCCTGTGACAAATGTTCTAACAGAGGTGCGTACAAGCTGCAAACAACATAGAGCAGAGAACGTCTAAGAGCAGTACATGGAGGACACAGCCTTTTATCTCCCTCTGGAAGGACAAGGATCTTCCAGATAGGAGAGAGTAGCTGGCAGACCATGGGTCCATATGTGTTGGGAGGCATCTGGCGCAGAGTGGCAGACCCTGTGCAGAAAGGCTCATTCCTGACTGGACCCATAGGACCTCTGCCACATTATTTCTGTCTTTTTCTTCTTCTTCTTTTTTTCTTTTTTTATAAATCATTAAGAGGTAGATCATGTATACATTAATGCATTTTTTGGGATACAATGTGCTGTTTTATATACAATTTGGAATGCTTACATCATCATACTGGTTGGACGTATTAAGTATAGAGTATAAATGTCTTAAAACAATAATTAAGTAAATGAGGTGAGAGGTATCTTTCTGTCTTCATTCCTATAGCTATTGAAACTTTATTTATTAAGTGGTGAACTTCAGTTAAGCATTAGGTACACAGGGACAACTGAAATGGAGTCCTTGATCTCTGGCACCAAGGATTTGAGTTTCATGTGCAATTATTTATAATTACAATATAGTGTGTTCAGTACTACAATTAAAGGAAACAGTTTGCTCAGGTGTCACATTTAGACCCCCTGACTTGCGTTTTGGTTTGGGGGAGGCCAATCCCCAGTTCCAGTGTTAATTGGAATTATAGTCTAGTTAAGAAGTTAGGTAATTATTTCTCTTCTTCTGCATTCCAATTCTGCATGCCCAATAGTAAGGCATCACCTTCTCCAGGCTCAGTATTGAAACCTACCCCAGCATCAGTGATTAGTAATTCTCTGACAGACTGTCCTGTATGTCTTGAATTATAGGAGAACCCAGGGACCTAGTACATGTGTATATAACTTATACACATTATGTGTATACACGCATATATTTCTAGTTCATATGTATTTCCCTACTCATACCTTTTAGCTTTTATAAATTTGAAATCTAGATCGAAAGAATATTATGATAAACACTTGTCTTCCTATGAACTACATGTATGACATTTTTTCCACGTGTTTTTCTCCCTTTCTCTGTCTTCACACACACACACACACACGCACATGCACATCCACACACTGACTTTTCACTGACTTTCCTGAATATACATTGTAGATATTACAAGCAATCTCAGTCAATATGCACCTTCTAAGTTTAGATTCTCCCTCATAATAACAATACTATTTCAAATGGAAGCAAGTTATAGTAACCAAACAACATATTAAATATGTAATAGATATTCAAAATTCCATAATTCTCCTAATATTGGCTGGTTAATGCTAGAATTTGGTTATGCTCTTTAATCTCTTTTACTTTTGATTAATTGCCCTATTTTTTATAATATTGAATTTTTTTAATGATTCTAGGCCTTTTTGTGTGTGTGCATGTGTGTGTTTATTGCTTTTTTTTTTTTTTTTTGTAGAGACAGAGTCTCACTGTACCGCCCTCGGGTAGAGTGCCGTGGCGTTACACGGCTCACAGCAACCTCTAACTCTTGGGCTTATGCGATTCTCTTGCCTCAGCCTCCCGAGCAGCTGGGACTTCAGGTGTCCGCCACAACGCCTGGCTATTTTTTTTGTTGCAGTTTGGCCGGAGCAGGGTTTGAACCCGCCACCCTCGGCATAAGGGGCCGGCGCCCTACTCACTGAGCCACAGGCACTGCCCTGTTTATTGCTTTTCATATTCTGAATTTTCTAATTATCTCCTCACAGCTAGATTTAGGCTAAAAATTATTGTTAGGAGTGCTTCATATGTGATGTTAGGAGTGCTTCATATGTGATGTTGTGTCCTTATTGTTCAAACCAGAAGGCATATAAGGTCAGTTATCTTAATACTGTTTAAGCTAAATTTGATCACTTGCTTAAGGCAGTAATCACCAATCTTATGTAGTAAAGTTATGTTCATTTTTCTTTATTTAGTAAGAAAGCTGTATAGTGACACTTGGAGACTATGTGAATATTCTTTTTCCTAACATCCTAAAAGTATTTACTGATTACTTTTAAATTTCATTGATAGCTGCAAAGAAGATAATTTTTCAATCTATGAATACTTTTGCATTTATTAAATAAAATTCTTTGTTAAAGATTAATTTTCTTTTCTTTTTTCTTATTTTTTTTTATTAAATCATAGCTGTGTACATTAATGTGATCATGGAGCACCATACACTAGTTTCATAGACCATTTGACACATTTTCATCACACTGGTTAACATAGCCTTCCTGGCATTTTCTTAGTTATTGTGCTAAGACATTTACATTCCACATTTACTAAGTTTCACATATACCCTTGTAAGACACCTGTGGTAAAGATTAATTTTCATTCTTTTTTTTAATCCTTTATTTCACTATGGATGCAAACATTTCTTGAAAGGTCAAATTTGTTTATGAACCATTGCTGTCAAAATGATTAATAATTTTTTTTTTTTTTTTTTTTTTAGTTTTTGGCCGGGGCTAGGTTTGAACCCGCCACCTCTGGCATATGGGACCAGCGCCCTACTCCTTGAGCCACAGGCACCGCCCATGATTAATAATTTTTAATGTTTCTTTCTTTCTTTCTTTTTTTTTTTTTTTTGAGAAAGGATTTTGCTGTATTGCCCAGGCTAGAGTGCAGTGGTCTGATGGTACTGCACTGCAGCCTTAGACTTGTGGTCTCAGCTATCCTCTCACCTCAGCCTCTAAGATTGATCTGACTATAGGTGTTACCCACCCCACCCAAAGACAATAGAGTTGTGTATAGAAAAAGTCCACAGAAATATATTTGAATGTGCTACCAGTACCCACAAGTACATTGAAAATTGGTACAATGGGAGGATAGCCAGTGTTCCAATTTTCTTTCTTTCTTTTTTTTTTTTTTATTGTTGGGGATTCATGGATGGTATAAGAATCCAGGTTATACTGATTGCATTTGTTAGGTAAATTCCCACAATTGCGTCTTGCCCCAAGAGGTGTGTCACACACTGAGACCCCACCCGCTCCCTCCTTCCCTCTCTCTGCTCTTCTTTTCCCCCACCCTGTCTCTTCTTCTCTCTCTGTCTACTCTCCCCTTTCCCCATCCCCACCATGCAGTAAGTGATTAACTGTCCTCATATCAAAATTGAATACATAGGATTCATTCTTTTCCATTCTTGTGATGCTTTATTAAGAATAAGGTGTTCTGGGTGGCACCTGTGGCTCAGTGGGTAGGGCGCTGGTCCCATATACTGAGGGTGGTGGGTTCAAACCCGGCCCCGGCCAAACTGCAACAAAAAAATAGCCAGGCATTGTGGTGCGTGCCTGTAGTCCCAGCTGCTTGAAAGGCTGACGCAAGAGAATCACCTAAGCCCAGGAGTTGGAGGTTGCTGTGATCTGTGACGCTATGGCACTCTACTGAGGGCGACAAACTGAGACTCTGTCTGTACCAAAAAGAAAAAAAAAAAATAAGGTGTTCTACCTGCATGAAGGTTAATACAAAGGATGTAAAGTCTCTATCTTTTTTAATGGCTGAATAGTATTCCATGGTGTACATATACCACAGCTTGTTAATCCATTCCTGGGTTGGTGGGCATTTAGGCGGTTTCCACATTTTGATTATTGTAAATTGAGCTGCGGTAAACAGTGCGAGTATCCTTATGAAAAAAGGGACTTTTTTCCTTCTGGATAGATG
Source organism: Nycticebus coucang (assembly GCF_027406575.1). Taxonomy (NCBI): domain Eukaryota; kingdom Metazoa; phylum Chordata; class Mammalia; order Primates; family Lorisidae; genus Nycticebus; species Nycticebus coucang. The sequence continues at coordinate 63,684,973 of NC_069793.1, read as the reverse complement.
CCCAGTAATGGTATTGCAGGATCAAATGGGAGGTCTTGCTTGAGGTCTTTGAGGGTTCTCCATACTTCCTTCCAAAAAGATTGTATTAGTTTGCAGTCCCAGCAGCGGTGTAAAAATGTTCCTGTCTCTCCACATCCACACCAGCATCTGCAGTTTTGAGATTTTTTGATGTGGGGAATTCTTGCTGGGGTTAGATTGTCCTTCAGGGTGGTTTTGATTTTCATTTATCTAATAATTAGGGACAATGAGCATTTTTTCATATGTTTGATAGCCATTCATCTGTCTTCTTTAAAGAAGGTTCTATTCATGTCTCTTGTCCATTGATATATGGTATTGTTAGCTTTTTCCATGTGGATTAATTGGACTTCTCTACAGATCCTAGTTATCAAGCTTTTGTCTGATTCAAAATATGCAAATATCCTTTCTCATTGTGTAGGTTGTCTATTTGCTTTGGTTGTTGTCTCCTTAGCTGTACAGAAGCTTTTCAGTTTAATGAAGTCCCATTTGTTTATTATTGTTGTTGTTGCAATTGCCATGGCAGTCTTCTTCATGAAGTCTTTCCCCAGGCCAATATCTTCCAGTGTTTTCCCTATGCTTTCTTAGAGGATTTTTATTGTTTCATGCCTTAAATTTAAGTCCTTTATCCATCTTGAATCAATTTTTGTGAGTGGGGAAAGGTGTGGGTCCAGTTTCAGCCTTTTACATGTAGACATCCAGTTGTCCCAACACCATTTATTGAATAGGGAGTCTTTCCCCCAAGGTATGTTCTTGTTTGGTTTATCGAAGATTAGGTGGTTGTAAGATACTAGTTTCATTTCTTGGTTTTCTATTCGATTCCAGTGTCTATGTCTCTGTTTTTGTGCCAGTACCATGCTATCTTGACCACTATGGCTTTGTAGTACAGCCTAAAATCTGGTATGCTGATGCCCCCAGCTTTATTTTTATTACTAAGAACTGCCTTAGCTATACGGGTTTTTTTCTGGTTCCATACAAAACGCAGAATCATTTTTTCCAAATCTTGAAAGTACGATGTTGGTATTTTAATAGGAATGGCATTGAATAGGTAGATTGCTTTGGGAAGTATAGACATTTTAACAATGATTCTTCCCATCCGTGAGCATGGTGTATTCTTCCATTTGTTAATATCCTCTGCTATTTCATTTCTGAGGATTTCATAATTTTCTTTGTAGAGATCCTTCCCCTCCTTTGTTAGGTATATTCCTAGGTATTTCATTTTCTTTGAAACTATGGTGAAGGAAGCTGAGTCATTAATTAGCTTCTCATCTTGACTGTTATTGGTGTACACAAAGGCTACTGACTTGTGGGCATTGATTTTTTATCCTGAAACATTATTGTATTTTTTGATGACTTCTAAGAGTCTTGTGGTTGAGTCTCTGGGATTCTCTAAGTATAAGATCATGTCGTCAGCAAAGAGGGAGAGTTTGACCTCCTCTGCTCCCATTTGGATTCCCTTTATTTCCTTGTCTTGCCTAATTGTATTGGCTAGAACTTCCAGCACCATGTTGAATAGTAAAGGTGACAGAGGACATTCTTGTTTGGTTCCAGTTCTAAGAGAAAAAGCTTTCAGTTTTACTCCATTCAGTAAAATACTAGCTGTGGGTTTGTCATAGATAGCTTCAATCGGTTTTAAAATGTGCCACCTATGCCTATACTCTTCAGTGTTCTAATTAGAAAAGGATGCTGGATTTTTTTTTTTTTTTTGTAGAGACAGAGTCTCACTTTACTGCCCTCGGTAGAGTGCCGTGGCGTCACACGGCTCACAGCAACTTCCAGCTCTTGGGCTTATGTGATTCTCTTGCCTCAGCCTCCCGAGCAGCTGGGACTACAGGCGCCCACCACAACGCCCGGCTATTTTTTTGGTGTTGCAGTTCGGCCGGGGCTGGGTTTGAACTCACCACCCTCGGTATATGGGGCCGGCGCCCTACTCACTGAGCCACAGGCGCCGCCCAGGATGCTGGATTTTATCTAATGATTTTTCTGCATCTATTGAGAGGATCATATGATCTTTATTTTTGCCTCTGTTAATATGGTGGATAATGGTTATGGAGTTGCATATGTTAAACCAGCCTTGCATCCCAAGGATGAAACCTAGTTAATCATGATGAATGACTGTTTTGATGATAAACTGTAATCTATTGGCTAGGATTGTGTTGAGGATTTTTGCATCTATATTCATGAGTGAGATTGGTCTGAAATTCCTCTTTTTGTTAGATCTTTTCCTGGTTTTGGTATCAGGGTGATGTTTGCTTCATAGAATGTGTTGGGGAAGATTCCTTCTTCCTCAATTTTTTGGAATAGTTTCTGCAGTACAGGAATAAGCTCTTCCTTGAAGTTTTGATAGAATTCTGGTATGACGCCATCTGGACCAGGGCATTAATTGGTTGGTAGCTTTTTTATTGTTTCTTTAATCTCAGTGCTTGAAATTGGTCTGTTCAGGAGCTCTATTTCCTCCTGGCTAAGTCTAGGAAGAGGATGTGATGCTAAATATTGATCCATTTCCTTCACATCATCAAATTTCTGGGCATAGAGTTTCTGGTAGTATTCAGAGATGATCTCTTGTATCTCTGTGGGAACAGTTGTTATTTCCCCTTTATTATTTCTGATCGAGGTTACTAGAGATTTTACTTTTCTATTTCTTGTTCGTATGGCCAATGGTTTATCTATTTTATTTATTTTTTCAAAAAACCAACTCCTTGTTTCATTAATTTTCTAAATGATTCTTTTGTTTTCAATTTCATTGATCTCTGATTTGATTTTGGATATTTCTTTTCTTCTACTGAGTTTAGGCTGAGATTGTTCTTCTTTTTCCAATTCCATAAGATTGCTTGTGAGTTTGTTCATACACTCTCTTTCTGTTTTTCAAATATAGGCATCTAAAGCGATACATTTTCCTCTCAAAACTGCTTTTGCACTATCCCACAGGTTTTGGTAACTTGTGTCTTCATTGTTGTTATGCTGAAGGAAGTTAATAACAGAAGTTCTTCTGTTATTTCTTCCTGAACCAATCTGTTATTCAACAGAAGATTGTTTAATTTCCATGTCTTTGTATGGGGTTGAACGTTTTTGTTAGAGTTGAGTTCCACCTTTAGTGCCTTATGGTCTGAGAAGATACAAGGTAAAATTGCAATTCTTTTGATTCTGTTGATATTTGTTTTGTGTCCCAGGATATAATCGATTTTGGAGAATGTTCCATGGGGTGATGAGAAGAATGTATATTCTTTATCTTTGGGATGGAGTGTTCTACATGCATCTATCAAGCACAGTTGTTCTAGGGTCTCATTTAAATATCTTATATCTTTGTTTAATTTCTGTTCAGAGGATCTGTCCAGCTCTGTGATAGGAGTGTTAAGGTCCCCTGTTATTATGGTATTATTGGATATCATATTGCTCAGACTGAGTAAGGTCTGTTTCAAGAATCTGGGAGCATTTAAATTGGGTGCATAAATATTTAGAATTGAAATGTCTTCTTGTATTTTTCCCTTGCCCAATATAAGGTGACCATCTTTGCCTTTTTTGACATTAGTTGCTTTAAATCCACATGTATCTGAAAATAAGATTGCAATTCATCTTTTCTTCTGAATTCCATTAGCCTGAAAAATTGTCTTCCAACCCTTGACTCGGAGTTTTAATTTGTCTTTTGAAGCTAGGTGTGTTTCTTGCAGACAGCAAATGGATGGCTTGTGTTTTTTAATCCAGTCAACCAATCTATGTCTCTTCAGTGGGGAATTCAAGCCATTAACATTTATTGAGATAATTGATAAATGTGGTAGTATTCCAGTCATCTTATTTTGTGAGAGTCCATTGCTTAGTTTTATCTTTTGTATCAGTGTGGAGGTTAGGTTCTGTCCTTTAATTTCTGAGTTCTTACTTTGCTGCTGATCCATTGTGGTGGTCAGTGTGTAGAACAGGTTGAAGTATTTTCTGTAGAGCTGGTCTTGTTGTGGCAAATTTCCTCAATGTTTGTGTATCCGTAAATGATTTAATTTATCCATCAATTTTAAAGCTTAGCTTAGCAGGGCACAGAATTGTGGGCTGGAAATTGTTCTGTCTAAGTACATTAAATGTAGATGACTATTGTCTTCTTGCTTGGAAAGTTTCATTAGAGAAGTCTGCAGTCACTCTGATGGATTTGCCCCTGTAGGTCAACTGGTACTTACTCCTGGCAGCTTGCAGAATCTTTTCTTTTGTCTTGACTTTGGACAGGTTCATCACAATGTGTCTTGGAGAAGCTCAGTTAGAGTTGAGGCGACCTGGGGTCCGATATCCCTCTGAAAGCAGAATCCTTGGTGATATTCGGAAAATTTTCTTTTATAATATTCTCTAGTATGGCTTCCATTCCTCTGGGGCATTCTTCTTCCCCTTCTGGGATTCCTGTAATTCGTATGTTGGAATGCTTCATAAAGTCCTATAATTCCGACAGTGAACGTTCTGCTTTCTCTCTCTTCTTTTCTGCCTCTTTTACTATCTGAGTTATCTCAAGAACTTTGTCTTCCACCTCTGAAATTCTTTCTTCTGCATGGTCTAACCTGTTGCTGATACTTTCCATTGCATCCTTAAGTTCCCTAATTGACTGCTTCAGTTCCTTCAGCTCTGCTATATCCTTCTATATTCTTCATAGCGTTCATCTCTTATTTGATTCTGTTTTTGGATTTCCTTTTGGTTATTTTCCAGTTTCCTTCATTGTTTCCATCATTTCCTTCATTGCTTTCATCATGTGTATTCTAAATTCCCTTTCTGTCTTTCCTAACATTTCTTTATAGGTGGAATCCTCTGCAGTAGCTACCTCATGGTCCCTTGGAGGGGTCATTCTGGACTGGTTCTTCATGTTGCCTGGGGTTTTTTGTTGATTCTTCCTCTTGAGTGATTTCTTTTATCTGTTTCCTTGCCCTAATTTTCCTTTTGCTTCCTCTTGCTCTTTAAGTTCCCGTGGCTGTGGACTAAGGTTTTGATGAATCCTTTTGGTACAGGACCAGAAGGATGAGAAGATTGAAGAGCAAGAAGGGATGAAAGAAAGAAGGAAAGAACGAAAAGAAAATAGAGAAAGGAGAGGGTGTGGGTAATGGAATATTGATAAAAAGAGGAGAGGCATAAAAGACAGGCACAGAAAGAGGGAGACCGAGTAATATAGGTGTACAGTAGGGTACTTTGACATAACCTTGAAAAAACCCCGACCTCTGGGGGTGCCCGGTTGGGTGGTTCCCTCGAGGTCAGCAGGTCTTTGCTAACCTGATCCAACACAGTACCCCACCTCCACCAAGTAGAGAGAAAAGACAAAAATGCTATAAATCAAACCAAAACAAGGAAACAGAAAACTTTACAGGATAAAATTGGGTGAAAAACCAATTAATAGCAGCAGAAATACTAGCAAAAATGAAGTTCTAGTTATTGAAAAAGGTAGCACTTGGAAATTATATTTAAACTAGAAAAATGAAGAAAGAAAAGAAAAAATCTGTACAGAAAAGGTTGAAATTAAAAATATAAACAAGAGGAGAGATTAAAGATGGCGGCCGAGTAACAGCTTCCCTGCAACTGGGAGCAGTGAGTCTGGGGAGACAAGACTCCAGGCTTCTCTGGACGGTGGGATCTGCCTATAATCATCCCTTTGAGGATACAGGGAGCCAGCAAGGGACTTCTGGAGGAGGACAAAAACAGTGGAAACCTGGCAAGTGGGTGCGTGTGTTCGATCAATCTAATGACGCCAGCAACCGTAAGTACAAGCAGCAGTGAGACTGCAAACCAGAAAGGCCTTACCTGTAAACTGTTTTGGTGTTCTTGGACTTGGCATTCAGTTGAACTGCCTTGGGGAGAGCTCGAGCAGGAGTGTGGAGAACTTTGGGCATTGTCTGGGGCCCCAGACTGAGCCACTGAGCTGGGTGCAGGAAGCCATTGTGAAAGAACTGCCCCAGCAAGCTCTGCCCTCAGGGTCTCAGAGCAAGGATTGGGCGGGTCAAAGTAACCTACTGACTGAGCAACCTAAAGGTGGGGACTGAGCTGCCTTACAGCCTTAATACTTAGAGGCAGAGTGAGACGGTTTTGGCACACTGGAGCCTTGGGCTGTTGCCCTGGGTAGAGTGCTGTGATGTCACAGCTCATAGCAACCTCAAACTCCTGGGCTTGGTGCTGCCCAGACCTCCATAAGAGCTGTGCAGTGACCCCCGACCGGTGACCCGCACCCACTGGGCCTCTGCATTCCCTGACCAGGAACGGCGGGAGCTACGCAACCCTGCGTCTTCCCACCTGTGTCCTCCCAGCTTCCACACTAGCCCATTCATCTGGACAGGGACTCTGGTAGCTGCGTGCCCTTTGGAGCCCTCCCTGCCTCTGCGCAGAGCTCTTCTCCTGGCCAGAGACTGCTGGAGCCTTGGGCTCTCTGTGCCAAAGTCACGGGGCTCCTGGCATTCCCAGAACTGTGAGCACCACCCCCAGCCCAGTTGCTGGATCCAGGTGTGTCACATATTGGAGTTGCTTCCACAACTAGAACTCCCTAGCTAGAGCAGCCCCAGAGGAAATACACAGGGTCACTACCTACAAAGATCCAGCAACAATAGAGTGATCCTGCTGGGGTCTAATCTTGGAGGGACACCTTCCCAACTCTGAGGACAGCCAGAGGCAATGGTGAAAAACAATCATGAGGCGAAATCAACAGAAAAAATCTAGCAATATGAATAATCAGAGTAGATCAACTCCCCCAAGGATCAATGGGGCAGAAACAGCACAAGATTCCATGCACAAACAAATAGCTGAGAAGTCAGAAATTGAATTCAGGATATGGATAGCAAATAAGATCGAATTAGAATTCCAAAAGTTATCTAAAGAATTCAATGGATTCAAAGACCAAATGACCAAAGATTTCAACACATTGAGACAAGAAGTTGCATCCCTCAAAGATCTGAGAAACACAGTAGAATCCCTCAGTAACAGAATAGAGCAAGCAGAAGAAAGGATTTCTGACATTGAAGACAAAGCTTCCGAATGCTCCCAAACCCTCAAAGAAGAAGAGAAATGGAGAGCAAAAAAAGATCACTCTCTCAGAGAGCTCTCAGATAATTTGAAGAAAACCAATATTTGTCTTGTAGGGATCCCCAAAAGTGATGAAGTGGCTTCACAAGGCACAGAGTCTCTTCTTCATGAGATTATGAAGGAGAACTTTCCAGACATGCCAAGAGATTCTGAAATTCAGATAGCAGACAGTTTCAGAACTCCAGCACGACTCAACCCAAATAAGACATGCCCCAGACACATCATAATTAATTTCACTAAGTTAATATGAAGGAGAAAATTAGGAAAGCAGCCAGATGAAAGAAAACCATTACCTACAAGGGGAAGAATATCAGAATAACTGCAGATCTCTCTGCTGAAACCTTTCAATCTAGAAGAGGATGGTCATCGACTTTTAAGCTGCTAAAACAAAATAACTTTCAACTCAGGATCCTGTACCCAGCTAAACTGAGCTTCATTTATGACAAAGAAATTAAATACTTCAACGACATTCACATGTTGAAGAAAGTTGCCACAACTAAACCAGCTCTCCAGGACATTCTTAGACCTATCCTCCATAAAGACCAGCATAATTCTCCACCACAAAAGCAAACCCACCCAAAAAATTTTTCATCAAATTCCAACTTCCACAGTCGCAAAAGGATTAAAAATGTCCACCGGTCTCTCAAAAGGCTTATCAATACTCTCAATTAATGTGAATGGTTTAAACTGTCCTCTAACGAGGCATAGGTTGGCAGACTGGATACAAAAACTGAAGCCAGATATCTGCTGCATCCAAGAATAGCATGTTACATTAAAAGACAGATATAGACTCAAGGTGAAGGGGTGGTCATCTATATTCCAGGCAAATGGAAAGCAGAAAAAAGCAGGTGTTGCAATCCTGTTCGCAGACACAATAGACTTTAAACCAACCAAAGTAATTAAGGATAAGGATGGACACTTCACATTTGTTAAAGGTAATACTCAATATGATGAGATCTCAATTATTAATATTTATGCACCCAACCACAACGCACCTCAATTTATAAGAGAAACTCTAACAGACATGAGCAACTCAATTTCCTCCACTTCCATAGTAGTTGGAGATTTTAATACCCCTTTAGCAATCCTGGATAGATCCTCCAAAAAGAAGCTAAGCAAAGAAATTTTGGATTAAAACTTAACCATTCAACATCTGGACTTAACAGACATCTATAGAACATTTCATCCCCCAAAAACTGAATACACATTCTTCTCATCAGCCCATGGAACATACTCTAAAATCGACCACATCCTAGGCCACAAATCCAACCTCAGAAAATTTAAAAAAATAGAAATTATTCCTTGCATCTTCTCAGACCATCACGGAATAAAATTTCAACTAAATAACAACAGGAACCTGCATACCCATACAAAAACATGGAAGCTAAACAACCTTATGCTTAAGGATACATCATTCTAGATGAGATTAAGAAGGAAATCACCATATTTTTGGAACAAAACAACAATCAAGACACGAATTACCAGAACCCCTGGGATACTGCAAAGGCAGTCCTAAGAGGGAAATTTATAGCACTGTTAGCCTTCCTCAAGAAAACGGAAAGAGAGGAAGTCAATAAGTTAATGGAACATCTCAAGCAACTGGAGAAAGAAGAACACTTCAACCCCAAACGCAGCAGAAGAAAAGAAATAACCAAAATCAGAGCAGAATTAAATGAAATTGAAAACAAAAGAATTATACAACAGATCAATAAATCCAAAAGCTGTTTTTTTGAAAAAATCAATAAAATAGATAAACCTTTGGCCAACCTAACTGGGAAAGAAAGAGTAAAATCTCTAATTTCATCAATCAGAAATGGTAATGATGAAATAACAACAGACCCCTCAGAAATTCAAAAAATCCTTAATGAATACTACAAGAAACTCTACTCTCACAAATATGAAAATCTGAAAGAAATCGACCAATACCTGGAAGCACGCCACCTACCAAGATAGCCAGAACGAAGCGGAAATGTTGAACAGGCCTATATCAAGTTCTGAAATAGCATCAACTATACAAAATCTCCCTAAAAAGAAAATCCCAGGACCAGATGGCTTTACGTCAGAATTCTACCAAACATTTAAAGAAGAACTATTACCTATACTACTAAACCTCTTCCAAAATATAGAAAAAGAAGGAATATTACACAAAACATTCTACGAAGCAAACATCACCTTGATCCCCAAACCAGGGAAAGACCCAGTTATAGAAAAGAAAATTATAGACCAATATCACAATGAATATAGATGCTAAAATACTCAATAAGACCCTAACAAACAGAATCCAACAACACATCAAAAAAATTATACACCATGACCAAGTCGGATTTATGCCAGGGTCTCAAGGCTGGTTCAATATACGTAAATCTATAAATGTAATTCAACACATAAACAAACTTAAAAATAAAGACCATATGATTCTTTCAATTGATGCAGAAAAAGCTTTTGATAATATCCAGCATCACTTCATGATCAGAGCACTTAAGAAAATTGGTATAGAAGGGACATTTCTTAAACTAATAGAGGCCATCTACAGCAAACCCACAGCCAATATTGTATTGAATGGAGTTTAATTGAAATCATTTCCACTTAGATGAGGAACCAGGCAAGGTCACTCATTGTCTCCACTGCTCTTTAACATTGTAATGGAAGTTTTAGCCATTGCAATTAGGGAAGAAAAGGCGGTCAAGGGTATCCACATAGGGTCAGAAGAGATCAAACTTTCAATCTTTGCAGATAATATGATCGTATATCTGGAAAACACTAGGGATTCTACTACAAAACTTTTAGAAGTGATCAAGGAATATAGCAATGTCTCAGGCTACAAAATCAACACCCATAAATCTGTAGCCTTTATATATACCAACAATAACCAAGCCAAAAAAACAGTCAAGGACTCTATTCCTTTCACAGTAGTGCCAAAGAAGATGAAATACTTGGGAGTATACCTAACAAAGGACGTGAAAGATCTCTACAAAGAGAACTATTTGCAGTACAACTGAGCGTCAAGTCAAAAACACCAAAACAGTTCACAAGTAAGGCCTTTACTGTTTGCAGTCTCGCTGCTACTCTAAGAAAAGAAATAGCCGAAGATGTTAACAGATGGAAAAACATACCATGCTCATGGCTGGGAAGAATCAACATTGTTAAAATGTCCATACTGCCCAAAGCAATATATAATTTTAATGCAATTCCTATTAAAGCTCCATTGTCATACTTTAAAGATCTTGAAAAAATAATTCTTTGTTTTATATGGAATCAGAAAAAAACTCGAATAGCCAAAACATTACTCAGCAACAAAAACACAGCAGGAGGAATCATGCTACCTGACCTGAGACTGTACTATAAAGCAATAGTGATCAAAACAGCATGGTATTGTCACAAAAATAGAGAAGTAGATGTCTGGAACAGAATAGAGAACCGAGAGATGAATCCAGCTACTTACCATTATTTGATCTTTGACAAGCCAATTAAAAACATTCAATGGGGAAAGATTACCTGTTTAACAAGTGGTGCTGGGTGAACTGGCTGGCAATCTGTAGAAGATTGAAACTGGACCCACACCTTTCACCATTAACTAAGATAGACTCTCACTGGAGAAAAGACTTATACTTATGGATATACAGTTCTCCCAGCACCATTTATTGAAGAGGGAATCTTTCCCCCAAGGTATGTTCTTGTTTGGTTTATCAAAGATTAGGTGGTTGTAAGATGTTAGTTTCATTTCCTGGTTTTCTATTGGATTCCAAATGTCTATGTCTCTATTTTTGTGCCTATACCATGCAGTATTACCCACTATGGCTTTGTAGTATGGCCTAAAGTCTGGTATGCTGATGCCCCTAAGCTTTGTTTTTATTACTTCAAAATGCCATAGGTATAAGGGTTTTATGAAGAAGACTTCCATGACAATTGCAACAATAACAAAAAATAAACAAATGGGGGAGGAGAGAGCAAGATGGCCACCAAGTAACAGATTCCTTGCATCTGGGCACCGTGAGTCTGGGGAAATAAGACTCCAGGCATCTCCAGCTGGTGGGATCTGCCTATAATCATCCCTTTGAGGATACAGGGAGTCAGCAAGAGACTTCTGGACCCCAAGAGGAGGACAAAAACAGTGGAAAACCGGCAAGTGGTCGCGTGTGTTCAATCCGTCTAAACCCGCCCACAACTGTAAGTTCAGTAGCAGCGAGACTGCAAACCAGAAGGAACGTATTAGTGGGCATTCCCACCAGCAGTGTAGAAGTGTGCCTTTTCCTCCACATCCACGCCAACATTTCTGGTTTTGGGATTTTGTTATGTGGGCTACTCTTACTGGGGTTAGGTGATATCTCAGAGTAGTTTTGATTTGCATTTCTCTGATGATTAAGGATGATGAGCTTTTTTTCATGTGTTTGTAGATTTTCTGTTGGTATTCTTTGGAGAAGTTTCTCTTTAACTTCCTTGCCCACCCTGAAATCGGGTCACGTGTTCTTTTCTTGCTAATACATTGGAGTTCGCTGTGGATTCTGGTTATTAGACTTTTATCAGAGGTATAACCTGCAAATATTTTCTCCCATTCCGAGGGCTGTCTGCTTGCTTTACTTACTATGTTCTTGGCTGTGCAGAAGCTTTTTAGTTTGATCAGGTCCCCGTAGTGTATTTTTGATACTGCTTCAATTGCCTGGGGAGTCCTCCTCATAAAATATTCACCCAGGCCGATTCCTTCAAGAGTTTTCCCTGCACTTTCTTCAAGTATTTTTATAGTTTCATATCTTAAGTATACATACAACTGTGTGGTCACATTTCTCTCACAGATGCTTTGTGTATTTTACTAGTTCCTCAGCATTGCTTCTTCCATTTCAGCACCCTCAGCATGGCCTCCCTGATGGGCTTGGATTTCATACTATAGGTGATGGGGTTGAGCACAGGAGGCACCACCAGGTACACATAGGTGACAAGGGCATGTACAATGTGGGGTAGGTGTCATCCAAAATGGTGGATCATAGATACAGTGATAACTGGAATATGGAAGACAAATACAACAAGAGTGTGAGAAACACAGGTGTTGAGGGCCCAGACTCTCTACTTGGGACAGGCCAAACCCAGGACCATGTTCAGGATGAGAGTATAGGATAGCATTATGAGTAGGGAGTCTATGCCACATGTGGACAGTACCACAAAGAGCCCATAGCATATGTTGATGGTGATGTCTTCACAGGCCCTACTCATCACATCAGGGTGGAAACAGAAGGAATGGGGAAATTCTTGCTGGAATAGAAGTTTAATTGCTTAACCAGAAATGGCACAGGGAAGAGGCACACGGTAACACAGGCCATGATGGCCAGCCCAATCCTGAGGATGACATTATTTGTGAAGACAGCTACATAGCGCAAGGGATTGGAGATGGCCACAAAGCAGTCAAATGACATAGCGAGAAGCACCAAGGACTCCACTACAGAGAAAGAGTGCAGGAATAACATCTGGACAAGGCAGGTGTTGAAGCCGATGAGCTGAAGGTCAAACCAGAGTGCAGCCAGAGTGGTGGGCAGTGTGGACAAAGTGAGGCCCACATCGGTGAAGGCCAGCATGGACAGAAAGAAGTACATGGGCTGGTGCAGGCTGGGGGTTCTCCTCACAGCCAGGAGGATCAGGCAGTTCCCTGTGAGAGCCATGGTGTACATAGAGGAGAAGGGGATGGAGATCCAGCCATGAACGGCCTCTAGGCCTGGGATGCCAATCATGAGGAAAGCAGGTGGCTGGACTAAGGAGATTTTGGCATAGGACTGAGGAGAGGGCATCCTGTGAAGGTAGCTGAGAGCTCCAGACAGATGTGAATTGTGCAGTCTTGGGAGACACAAGAACACAGATGGGACACCTGTCATTAGGAAGTCAGTTTTGCTGTGTAAGCTTTTCCATTAATTGATAATCACTTTCTTAGCCTTTGCATTGTACAATTATCTTGTCAAGTGGTGTGCAAAGTTTGCATCAATTAATTGATATTTCTCAACACAAATGCATGTTGGAAACAGCAGTTTAAGTTTTCCCTACCTAGCAGAATGGAATTACTAAGATGGATTCAGAATTTAGTAATTCTTTTTCCAAATTTATTTATTTTTAAACTTGACATAAAATATATGTATTCATCATATGCAACATGATGTTTTCTGGTATATATACACTGTGAAATGCTTAAATCAAGCTTACACATGGTTTGTCATGCAGTTTTCATTTTTGTGGTGGAGAACCCTTAACATTCACTCTCTTAACATATTCAAGAATAAAAGATAACACATTGTGTTCTTAAAGAATTTCCTTGCTTCCAACTGTACACTCTGTATTTTTTCACTCTCCATGCACTGTTGTCACTAAATGAAAGTGTTTGTCAATATTCTTTAAAATGTAAAGCACACTCCAAATGCTCACCACCAGAAGCATCATCATCACATGGTCTTGCCTTTGTTCTGGTCCTCATTGGTATTTCATTGGAAAGAATCATGCAGTGGTCGCTGAGTCCTTTGATATTTACATCATTAGAATCTGATGATTAACTTGGTTGGTAGATAGGGAAGGGAAAAATTTTAACTAAAATGAAAAAAGACATATATTATGTCCATTAAAGAAAGAGAAGATTCAGGTGCAAAACATTAACTTTCTCTTTTAATCAAGTCCCAGTAATGATAAAGTTTCAGACTGAGAATGAAAATTTGGAAATTGAAGCAAAAATTGATTCTCAGCAAGTCATTGAGAACACTCAATATTTTAGCTTCTTTCATACCTTGCCTAGAGAATATCAGCGTGGGTCCTTGGATTCCCTTGCCATTTAGGCTGTAGATGGCCTTTGAGAAATAAAAACCTAAGTTCCCAACCTACCAAATGGACTCCTCTTGGCCAAAGGCACCCCATAGAAACATCAAATACTGAGTTCCTGGCCATGATTGGATGGGAGGGCAGACACACGCATTTATAACCCTCATTCCCTATCCACAATTACACTCTATCCAAAGGGTTAAAGAAAACCCAGCCTATTCCAAAGACTTTCTCTCCCTTTGATTTTGCCCAACACCACCTAATGTTGCTCCTCCTTTTGCAGTTTGCAGACTGCTGACTGACCCGTATTCCTTCCAGGTAAGAGATCAGCAACCGTGGAGTTGTTCTGCCTGGTGTATGGAGGCTGGACCCTGAGGACTTTTTGTCCTCTGCCTTATCTTTTGATGTAAAGGTTGTATGTAGGTCCCTATGAATGTTTTGAGACAGACTGTGTTATAGTTCATTATTTCACTTTCAAGAAACACAGTTGACTGTGTCCTTTCTGATTCACCCCTGCAAGTTTCAACATGCTCGTCTTATTGGTGTTGCTAGGAGGGCTTCCTTTGTTTCTGTTCATGCAAATTTTACATTTCTTAATTTTTGAGTATCTAACAACTTTCTCAATGACCCACATACATGGAGTACATTTAAATGTTATGTCTCCATCCCAAATGAATGTAGGACACTTTACACACATATTAGCCTACCACGCGTGCATCTTCCTATTTGTGAACATTCATAGCTATTCCTATAACCTGATGAATATGTATAGTTGGCCAACCTGTTCAGCATGAAATTCTGTCTCATCCTCCCTTCCCCAAAAGTGACTGGTCTTGAATTGTGCCAGAGGCTATGCTTCTGCTAGCCTACAGGATGTAACTCTTTATGAGAAATAAAGGTCTCCTTTCCAAACTTGTGAACTTGGTTATTCTCAGTTGATAACACACAGAATCATCCATTCACTCCATGAACTCAACATTTCCCACGGATTAGAAAAACATTTTGTTCAGCACCTTAGAGAAACTTTCCTGAGGTCTTGAACTTGTCCTTGAATGTGCTTCCCCTGAAATCACTCAGCACTGTCATGTCCCCAGTTTGGAAGTACCACAGTTGCAGGGCTGAGGACTCTGGTGTTCTTCCCTAATGGTAGAGTTTCCACAGACACCAACTGAAACATGAATCAAAGGCATAAATTTAGGTTCATTTAAAGTTCAGTGAGATAAGTCCTTTACAAGAAGCTGAAGCTTCAGAGAACTGCTTCTCCTGACATCCACAAGGAATGTGGAAGCTGCCATGAGGTGTAAACACAAAACCATCTTAATTCTGTCAACAATCTTGAGAGCTTGGAAGAGGACCTGGCTGAGCCATGTCCAGAGTTCTGATCTGCACAACTATGAGATAATAAGTATCATCCAGAGGTAGAACAAGATAGCGGCTGAGTAACAGCTTCCCTGCAACTGGGTACAGTGAGTCTGGGAAGATAAGACTCCAGGCATCTCTGGTTGGTGGGATCTACCTATAATCATCCCTTTGAGGATACAGGAAGTCAGCAAGGGAGTTCTGGACCCCAAGAGGAGGACAAAAACAGTGGAAAACTGGCAAGTGGTTGCGTGTGTTCAATCGACCTAATCCCGCCAGCAGCCATAAGTACTAGCAGCAGTGAGACTGCAAACCAGAAAAGCCTTACTTGTGAACTGTTTTGGTGTTTTTGGACTTGGCAGTCAATTGAACTGCCTTGGAGAGAGCTTGCGCAGGAGTGCGGAGAACTTTGGGCATTGTCTAGGGCCCCAGACTGACCCACCGAGCCGGATGAAGCTAATAGTGTTCGGTTGTGGGCTGCAGGGAGCCATTGTGAGAGAGCTGCCCTGGCAAGCTTCGCCTTCAGGGTCACAGAGCAAGGATCAGGCAGGAGCTGGTAATCTTGTGACTGAGCAGCCAAAAAGCATGGACTGAGCTGCCTTATAGCCTTAACCCTCAGGGGCAGAGTGAGACCTGCTTTGGCACACTGGACCCTCTGGCTATTGCCCTGGGTAGAGTGCTGTGGTGTCACAGCTCATAGCAACCTCAAACTCCTGGGCTTGGCACAGCCCGGACCGCCTTAAGACCTGTGCTGCGACCTTTGTCCCGCAACCTGGGTCATGCCTCCGCATGCCCTGACCAGGAACTGTGGGAGCCACACAATACTGCGTCCTCCCTCCTGTACTCTCCCTGCCTCCACACCAGCCTGCTTGTCTGGCCAGGGACTCGGGTAGCTGCATGCACTCCAGAGCCCTCCCTGCCTCTACGCAGAGCCCTTCTCCTGGCCAGAGACTGCTGGAGCCTTGGGATCTCTGTGCCTGGGTCACTGGGCACCAGGCACTCCCAGAACCATGAGCACCACCTCCCGCCCTGTTGCTGGATCCAGGTGTGTCACACTCCAGAGCTGCTTCCACAACCAGAACTCCTTGGCTGAGGCAGCCCCAGAGGAACCACGAAGGCTAACTTCCTACAAAGATCCAGCAGCAATAGAGTGATCCTACTGGGGTCTAATCATGGAGAGACACCTCCTAAACTCTGAAGATGGCCAGAGGGAATGGTGAAAAACAATCATGAGGCAAAATCAACAGAAAAACTCTGGCAATGTGAATAATCAGAGTAGATCAATTCCCCCAAGGATCTATGAGGCAGACACAGCACAAGATCCCATGCACTAACAAATAGCTGAGATGTCAGAAATCGAATTCAGAATCTGGATAGCAAATAAGATTGAATTAGAATTCCAAACAGTAACCCAAAAGATATCTCAAGAATTCAACGAATTCAAAGACCAAATAACCAAAGATTTTGACACATTGAGACGAGAAGTTGTAGCCCTCAAAGATCTGAGAAACACCAGTTGACTCCCTCAGTAACAGAATAGAGCAAGCAGAAGAAAGGATTTCTGACATTGAAGACAAAGCTTTCCAACACTCCCAAACTGTCAAAGAGGAAGAGAAATGGAGGGCAAAAACAGATCACTCTCTCAGAGAGCTCTTTGACAATTACAAAAAAACCAATATTCATCTTGTACGGATCCCTGAAAGTGATGAAGTGGCTTCACAAGGCACAGAGTCTCTTCTCCATGAGATTATGAAGGAGAACTTTCCAGACATGCCAGGAGATTCTGAAATTCATATAGCAGACAGTTTCAGAACTCCAGCACAACTCAACCCAAATAAGACATCCCCCAGACCCATCAGAATCAATTTCACTAAAGTTAACATGAAGGAGAAAATCCTGAAAGCAGCCCGATGAAAGAAAACCATCACCTACAAGGGCAAGAATATTAGAATAACTGCAGATCTCTCTGCTGAAACCTTTCAAGCTAGAAGAGGATGGTTACTGACTTTTAATCTCCTAAAACAAAATAACTTTCAACCCAGGATCCTCTACCCAGCTAAACTGAGTTTCATTTATGATGGAGAAATTAAACACTGCAATGACATTCACATGTTGAAGAAATTTGCCATAACTAAACAAGCTCTCCAGGATAGTCTCAGACCTATCCTTCATAAATACCACCGTAATCCTCCACCACAAAGGTAAACCCACCCAGAAAATTTAGATCAAATTCCAACTTCCACAGTTGCAAAAGGATTAAAAATGTCCACCAGACTCTCAAAAGGCTTATCAATATTCTCAATTTATGTGAATTGTTTCAATTGTCCTCTAAAGATGCACAGGTTGGCTGACTGGATACAAAAACTCAAGGTAGACATCTGCTGCATACAAGAATCGCATTTTACATTAAAAGACAAATACAGACTCAAGGTCAAGGGAAGGTCATCTATACTCCAGGCAAATGGAAAGCAAAAAAAAAATATAAGGCATTGCAATCCTATTTGCAGATGCAATAGGCTTTAAACCAATCAAAATAAGGAAGGATAAGGATGGACACTTCACATTTGTTAAAGGTAATACTTAATATGATGAGATTTCAATTATTAATGTTTATGCACCCAACCAGAACGCATCTCAATTTATAAGAGAAACTCTAACAGACATGAGCAACTTGATTTCCTCCAGTTCCATAGTAGTTGGAGATTTTAACACCCCTTTAGCAGTGCTGGATAGATCCTCCAAAAAGAAGCTAAGCAAAGACATTTTAGATTTAAAATTAACCATTCAACATCTGGACTTAACAGACATCTATAGAACATTTCATCCCAACAAAACTGAATACACATTCTTCTCATCAGCCCACAGAACATACTCCAAAATTGACCACATCCTAGGCCACAAATCCAACCTCAGCAAATTTAAAAAAATATAAATTATTCCTTTCATCCTCTCAGACCATCATGTATTAATAGTTGAACTAAATAACAACAGGAACCTGCATAGCCATACAAAAACATGAAAGCTAAACAACCTTATGCTGAAGGATAGATAATTTATAGATGAGATTAAAAAGGAAATCACCAAATTTTTAGAACAAAGCAATAATCAAGACAAAAATTACCAAAACCTCTGGGATACTGCAAAGGCAGTCCTAAGAGGGAAATTTATGGCACTGCAAGCCTTCCTCAAGAAAACAGAAAGAGAGGAAGTTAATAACTTAATGGGACATCTCAAGCTACTGGAGAAGGAAGAACACTCCAACCCTAAACCCAGCAGAAGAAAAGAAATAACCAAACTCAGAGCAGAATTAAATGAAATTGAAAACAAAAGAATTATACAACAGATCAATAAATCCAAAAGTTGGTTGTTTGAAAAGATCAATAAAATAGATAAACCTTTGGCCATCCTAACCAGGAAAGAAAGAGTAAAATCTCTAAATTCGTCAGTCAGAGATGGTAATGATGAAATAACAACAGACCCCTCAGAAATTCAAAAAATCCTTAATGAATACCACAAGAAACTCTACTCTCAGAAATATGAATATCTGAAAGAAATCGACCAATACCTAGAAGTACACCACCTACCAAAACTTAGCCAGAATGAAGTGGAAATGTTGAACAGGCCTATATCAAGTTCTGAAATAGCATCAACTATACAAAATCTCCCTAAAGAGAAAAGCCCAGGACCAGATGGCTTTACGTCAGAATTCTACCAAACCTTTAAAGAAGAAGTAGTACCTATACTAGTAGTACCTATACTACTAAACCTCTTCCAAAATATAGAAAAAGAAGGAATATTACACAAAACATTCTACGAAGCAAACATCACCTTGATCCGCAAACCAGGGAAAGACCCAACAAGAAAAGAAAATTATAGACCAATATTACTAATGAATATTGATGCTAAAATACTCAATAAGATCCTAACAAACGGAATCCAACAACACATTAAACAATTATCCACCACGACCAAGTTGGATTTATCCTAGGGTTTCAAGGCCGGTTCAATATACGTAAATCTATAAATGTAATTCAGCACATAAACAAACTAAAAAATAAGGACCATATGGTTCTTCCAATTGATGCAGAAAAAGCTTTTGATAATATCCACCATCCTTTCATGATCAGAACACTTAAGAAAATTGGTATAGAGGGGAATTTTCTTAAACTAATAGAGGCCATCTTCAGCGAACCCACAGCCAATACCTTATTGAATGGAGTTAAATTGAAATCATTTCCACTTAGATCACCTCATCCCAGTAAGAGTAGCCTGCATAACACAAGGGAAGAGAAATGGAGAGCAAAAATGGATCATTCTCTCAGGGAACTCTGGGATAATTCGAAGAAGGCTAATACCTGACTTATTGGAGTCCTTGAAAATGATGAAGTGGCCTTGCTAGGCACAGAGAAACTTCTCCATGAAATTATGAAAGAGAATTTTCCAGACGTGCCTAGAGATTCTGAAATTCAGATAACAGACAGTTTCAGAACCCAAGCATGACTCAAGCCCAATAAGACATCCCCCAGGCATATCATAATTAACTTCATAATTAATATGAAGTTTCTGTCATTCCTAACATTTCTTTACAGGTGGAATCCTCTCCAGTAGCTACCTCATGGTCCCTTGGCGGGGTTGTTCTGGACTGGTTCTTCATGTTGCCTGGAGTTTTCTGCTGATTCTTCCTCATGAGTGATTTCTTTTATCTGTTTCCTTGCCCTAATTTTCCTCTCACTTCCTCTTGGTCTTTAAGTTCTGGTGCTGGTTTTCCACTGTTTTAGTCCTCCTCTTGGGGTCCAGAAGTTTCTCACTGACTCTCTGTATCCTCACAGGGGCGATGATAGGCATATCCCACTAGCCAGAGATGTCTGGAGTCCTATCTCCCCAGACTCATGGTGCCTAGATACTTCGGGAATTTTTTTTTTTTTTATTGTTGGGGATTCATTGAGGGTACAATAAGCCAGGTTACACTGATTGCAATTGTTAGGTAAAGTCCCTCTTGCAATCATGTCTTGCCCCCATAAAGTGTGACACACACCAGGGCCCTACCCCCCTCCCTCCGTCCCTCTTTCTGCTTTCCCCCCCAACCTTAATTGTCATTAATTGTCCTCATATCAAAATTGAGCACATAGGATTCATGCTTCTCCATTCTTGTGATGCTTTACTAAGAATAATGTCTTCCACTTCCATCCAGGTTAATACAAAGGATGTAAAGTCTCCATTTTTTTTTTAATGGCTGAATAGTATTCCATGGTATACATAAACCACAGCTTGTTAATCCACTCCTGGGTTGGTGGGCATTTAGGCTGTTTCCACATTTTGGCGATTGTAAATTGATCTGCAATAAACAGTCTAGTACAAGTGTCCTTATGATAAAAGGATTTTTTTCCTTCTGGGTAGATGCCCACTAATGGGATTGCAGGATCAAATGGGAAGTCTAGCTTGAGTGCTTTGAGGTTTCTCCATACTTCCTTCCAGAAAGGTTGTACTAGTTTGCAGTCCCACCAGCAGTGTAAAAGTGTTCCCTTCTCTCCACATCCACGCCAGCATCTGCAGTTTTGAGATTTTGTGATGTAGGCCATTCTCACTGGGGTTAGATGATATCTCAGGGTTGTTTTGATTTGCATTTCTCTAATATATAGAGATGATGAATATTTTTTCATGTGTTTGTTAGCCATTCGTCTGTCATCTTTAGAGAACGTTCTATTCATGTCTCTTGCCCATTGATGTATGGGATTGTTGGCTTTTTTCATGTGGATTAATTTGAGTTCTCTATAGATCCTAGTTATCAAGCTTTTGTCTGATTGAAAATATGCAAATATCCTTTCTCATTGTGTAGGTTGTCTCTTTGCTTTGGTTATTGTCTCCTTAGCTGTACAGAAGCTTTTCAGTTTAATGAAGTTCCATTTGTTTATTTTTGTTGTTGCAATTGCCATGGCAGTCTTCTTCATGAAGTCTTTCCCCAGGCCAATATCTTCTAGTGTTTTTCCTATGTTTTCTTTGAGGATTTTTATTGTTTCATGCCTTAAATTTAAGTCCTTTATCCATCTTGAATCAATTTTTGTAAGTGGGGAAAGGTGTGGGTATGCAGTCTTTTACATGTGGATATGCAGTTCTCCCAACACCATTTATTGAATAGGGAGTCTTTCCCCCAAGGTATGTTCTTGTTTGGTTTATCGAAGATTAGGTGGTTGTAAGATGTTAGTTTCATTTCTTGGTTTTCAATTCAATTCGAAGTGTGTATGTCTCTGGTTTTGTGCCAGTACCATGCTGTCTTGAGCACTATGGCTTTGTAGTACAGACTACAATCTGGTATGCTGATGCCCCAGCTTTATTTTTATTACTAAGAACTGCCTTAGTTATACGGGTTTTTTTCTGGTTCCATACAAAACGCAGGATCATTTTTTCCAAATCTTGAAAGTATGATGTTGGTATTTTGATAGGAATGGCATTGAATAGGTAGGTTGCTTTGGGAAGTATAGACATTTTTTTTTTTTTTTGTTATATTTTGGCCAGGGCTGGGTTTGAACCCGCCACCTCTGGCATATGGGACCGGTGCCCTACTCCTTGAGCCACAGGCACTGCCCCGGGAAGTATAGACATTTTAAGAATGTTGATTCTTCCCATCCATGAGCATGGTATGTTCTTCCATTTGTTAATATCCTCTGCTATTTGCTTTCTGAGGATTTCATAGTTTTCTTTATAGAGGTCCTTCACCTCCTTCATTAGGTATATTCCTAGGTATTTCATTTTCTTTGATACTATGATGAAGGGAGTTGTGTCCTTACTTAGCTTCTCATCTTGACTGTTATTGGTGTATACAAAGGCTACTGACTTGTGGACATTGATTTTATATCCTGAAACATTACTGTATTTTTTGATGACTTCTAGGAGTCTTGTGGTTGAGTCTTTGGGGTTCTCTAAGTATAAGATCATGTCATCAGCAAAGAGGGAGAGTTTGACCTCCTCTGCTCCCATTTGGATTCCCTTTATTTCCTTGTCTTGCCTAATTGTATTGGCTAGAACTTCCAGCACTATGTTGAATAGTAAAGGTGACAGAGGACAACCTTGTCTGGTTCCAGTTCTAAGAGGAAAAGCTTTCAGTTTTACTCCATTCAGTAAAATATTGGCTGTGGGTTTGTCATAGATAGCTTTAATTAGTTTTAGAAATGTGCCACCTATGCCTATACTCTTCAGTGTTCTAATTAGAAAAGGATGCTGGATTTTATCAAATGCTTTTTCTGCATCTATTGAGAGGATCATGTGATCTTTATTTTTGCCTCTGTTAATATGGTGGATAACGTTTATGGACTTGTGTATGTTAAACCAGCCTTGCATCCCTGGGATGAAGCCTACTTGATCATGATGAATGACTTTTTTTTTTTTATATTTTTTTTTATTAAATCATAACTGTATACAATGATATGATTATGGGGCATCATACACTCACTTCATAAACCATTTGACACATTTCTATCACAGTGGTTAACATAGCCTTTCCGGCGTTATCTCAGTTACTGTGCCAAAATATTTACATTCTACATTTACCAAGTTTCGCAAATACCCCTGTAATAGGGGAATTGGTGGGATGAATGACTTTTTTGATGATAAGCTGTAATCTATTGGCTAGGATTTTGTTGAGAATTTTTGCATCTATATTCATGAGTGAGATTGGTCTGAAATTGTCCTTTTTGTTTGGGTCTTTTCCTGGTTTTGGTATCAGGGTGATGTTTGCTTCATAGAATGTGTTGGGGAAGGTTCCTTCTTCCTCAATTTTTTGGAATAATTTCTGCAGTAGAGGAATAAGCTCTTCCTCGAAGGTTTGATAGAATTCTGGAGTGAAGCCATGTGGACCAGGGCATTTTTTGGTTGGAAGATTTTTTATTGTTTCTTTGATCTCAGTGCTTGAAATTGGTCTGTTCAGGAGCTCTATTTCTTCCTGGCTGAGTCTAGGGAGAGGGTGTGATTCCAAATATTGATCCATTTCCTTCATATTGTCAAATTTCTGGGTATAGAGTTTCTAGTAGTATTTAGAGATGATTTCTTGTGTCTCTGTGGGATCAGTTGTTATTTCCCCTTTATCATTTCTGATTGAGGTTACTAGAGATTTTACTTTTCAGTTCCTCATTAGTCTGGCCAATGGTTTATCTATTTTATTTATTTTTTCAAAAAACCTTCAGGAATTCTTATAAGATGAATGTTTGATCTTTTGGTGTAACCCCACAACTCTCTCAGGGAATGATTAGTTTTTGCTGTCCATTTGTCTGCCTCTTTGAGTGTTTGGGAACTTTCAAAAGCTTGTCATCTTCAGAGATCCTTTTTTCTTCCTAGTGAACTCTATTACTGAGGGATTCTACTGTATTTTGGAGCTCCACAAGTAACTTTCTTGTTTCCTTGAGCTCTGTTATTTCTTTTCTCATTATGTCTATATCTTTGGTGACTTGGTCTTTGAATTCATTAATTTCTTGAGATAACTTTAGAACTATTCTTTGAAATTCAATTTATATCTTTTCTCCCATTCTATTTATCTTATTTGCCATCCATATTCTGAATTCAGTTTCTGACATTGCTGCCATTTGTCTATGCATGGCACCTTCAGTTGTGTCACTTTTGTCATTTCTAGGGAGTGTTGATCTACTCTGGTTATTCATGTTGCCAGAGTTCTTCTGTTGGGTCTGCACCATGTTTATTTTCTACCATTTGGTTATTAGAACTGGTAGGGTGAGATTGAATTGGGGTTCCCTGGTAGTAGAGATAGCCCCTTACCAAAGTGCTAGGCTTTGTAATTGTGGCTTATCTCCTACAACCTTACAAAGGTCCCTTTCAGAAGTTTAGCTGGAGAGTTTGAGGACCTACTTTGTGGGATAGGACAAGCTAGCTCTGTTTTGATATCAGCCAACCTGTACTCTACCCTAAGAAACCATAGTATTAGGTTTAAATATCGACATTTTTCACTGACATACATTTTTCTCACACATTTTTCACTGTCTTTCCTTAATGTACATTGTAGGGATTACAAGCATTCTCAGTCAATATTAAGTATGCACCTTCTAAAATTAGATTATCCCTCATAATCACAATATGATTTCACATGGAAGCAAAAATAGTAACCTAAAAACATATTAAATATATAATAAATATTCAAAATTCCATAATTCTCCTAATATTGACTGGTTAATGCTAGAATTTGGTTATGTTCTTTTAATCTCTTTTACTTTAGATTGACTGCCCTGATATACTTTTTATAATATTGAATTTTAAAAATAATTTTAGGCCTCTTTGTGTGTGTGCATGTGTGTGTTTATTGCTTCTCATATTATGAATTTTCTAATTATCTCCTCACAGCTAGATTTAGGCTAAAAATTATTGTTAGGAATGCTTCATATGTGATGTTTTGTCCTTATTGTTCAAACCAGAAGGCATATAAGGTTGGATTATCTTATTACTGGTTAAACTAAATTTGATCACTTGCTTAAAGCAGTAGTCACCAATCTTATGTAGTAAAAGTTATGTTCATTTTTCTTTATTTAGTAAGAAAGCTGTATAGTGATACTTGGAGACTATGTGAATTTTCTGTTTCCCAACATCCTTTAAGTATGTGTTAATGAATTAAAAGTAAAATTTAAAAATTTCATTGATAGTTGCAAAGAAGATAATTTTAAAAATTTAAAAGTATCAATACTTTTGTATTTATTACATAAATTTTTTGTGAAAGATTAATTTTCATTCTTTTTTTTCTTTTACCCTTTGTTTCACTATGGATGCAAACTTTTCTTAAAAATTCAATATTGTTATGATTCATTACTGCCAAAATGATTAGTAATTTTTAATGTTTCTTTCTTTCTTCTTCTTTTTTTTTTTTGTTTTTGAGATAAGGTTTTGCTGTGTTGCCTAGGCTGGATGCAGTGGTGTGATCATAGCTCACCACAGTCTAAGACTCGTGGTCTCAGATATCCTCCCACCTCAGCTTCCCAGGTTGATCTTATTATAGGCATTACCCACTCCACTCAGCCATTGTCCCAATGTTCAATGTACCTGTGGGTACTAGTAGCACATTCAAATATATCTCTGTGGACTTTTTTGGTTAACAACTCTATTGTCTTTTTGTGCTTTATTGTATCAGATACAAGCTGGTCTGGTATTATCTTACGTGTCCCTGCTCCATACGTAGAAATACCCATTCTTTAAGAATCTCAGGTTATATGTAGTGGGTAACAGGAGTCCAAAACCAATAGGTGGTGGCAGCTCTACTCGCTGCTACCAGTGTCATCGTTTTTGAATGGTTTCAACAAATAGCGATTTGAAAAGTGGAGATATAATTTAAAAAAAGGTATTTTTTCCAGTCATAGTGACAATGAACTAATTTTACTCTCCATTTTTTTCCTTGGACAGTTCTAACAACTTGACTTTTACCTTTCTTTTCTTTCTTTCTTTTTCTTTTTTTTTTTTTTTTACACTGATTGAATTCGTTAGGTAAAGTCCCTCTTGACTTTTACCTTTCTAATCTTTAACACAGCTAAGCCTGTGCCACCTTATGCAATATACTATTCTGATGTGGTTGACTTTTAAGCAAAGGATGTAGGCCAAATGTATTAAATAGTTCTGTAAGACTCCAAGTGGTCTGTCCACTACTGGTCATTTCTCAATCATTTCCCCTTGTTCTCCTACCAGCACAGACATATGCAGATTGTGCTGAACCTAAGCCGACAACTTGCCTTTACATAAGTACACCCAATTATATCACATTTCTCATTTTTAGTATTCTGTTTCCTTTTGTAGGTGTGCCCTTCTCTGTTTGGCAGACTCCTATTCACCTTTCGCCCTCTTTCTTATGTGAAACCTTTCTCATTTCCTCTTACAGGGCAAGTAAACCTTTTCCTGAGTCCATAGAGCACTTTCTGTGTGCCTATCACAGTTTCATCATAGTGTAATCTCATACTGATAGGCTTTTGTCTTCCGAAAGACCATATATGGTCCATGTTAGTATCTGTAGTGTGGACACAGATTCTTATACAAGTAAACACGGAATAAAATGCCTAGAGTTAGCAAGTGCCTGGAAAAATCAAGAGAGTCCTTCCTCTGTCAGTCTGAGGATATTTATTTGCTCAGCATACTCTTGATAATGTGCCTGGGTCAGAGTTCTGAGTAAGTGCTTTCTGGGCAAGATATACATGCGATTGTGTGGTCACATTTTTCTCACAAATGCTGTGTGTATTTTACTGTTTCATTAGCCTTGCTTCATCCCTTTCAGCACCCTTAGCATGGCCTCCCTGATGGGCTTGGATTTGACACTGTAGATAATGGGGTTGAGCACAGGAGGCACCACCAGGTACACATAGGCGACAAGGGCATGTACAATGTGAGGCAGGTGCCTTCCAAAACGGTGGATCATGGACATGGTGATAACTGGAATAAAGAAGACAAATACAGCCAGAATGTGGGAAACACAGGTGTTGAGGGCCCGGACTCTCTCCCTGGGAGAGGCAAGACCCAGGACCGTGCACAGGATAAGAGTATAGGATAGGATTATGAGCAGGGAGTCTATGCCACATGTGGACAGTACCACAAACAGCCCATAGCGTATGTTGATGGTGATGTCATCACAGGCCCTTCTCATCACATCAGCGTGGAAACAGAAGGAATGGGACAGGAAGTTCTTGCTGGGGCAGAAGTTTAATCGCTTAATCAGAAATGGCACAGGGAAGAGGCACAAGGTAGCGCGGGCAATGATGGCCAGCCCAATCCTGAGGATGACTTTATTTGTGAGGACAGCTGCATAGCGCAGGGGATTGGAGATGGCCACAAAGCGGTCAAATGACATGGCCAGAAGCACCGAGGACTCCACTACAGAGAAGGAGTGCAGGAAGAACATCTGAACAAGGCAGGTGTTGAAGCCGATGAGCCGATGGTCAAACCAGAGCACAGCCAGGGTGGTGGGCAGTGTAGTCAAGGTGAGGCCCACATCAGTGAGGGCCAGCATGGACAGAAAGACGTACATGGGCTGGTGCAGACTGGGGGTCCTCCTCACAGCCAGGAGGATCAGGCAGTTCCCTGTGAGAGCCATGGTGTACATAGAGGAGAAGGGGATGGAGATCCAGCCATGAACGGCCTCCAGGCCTGGGATGCCAATCATGAGGAAAGCAGGTGGTTGGAAGAAGGAGATGTTCGCATAGGACTGGGGAGAGAGCATCCTGTGAAGGCAGCTGAGAGCTCCAGAGAGATGTGAGTTGTGAAGTCTTGGCAGACAGAAGAACACTGATGGGACCTGTCATTAGGAAGTCATTTTTGCTGTGTAAGCTTTTCCATTAATTGTTAACCACTTTCTCAGCCTTTGTATTGTATAATTAATTTGTCAAGCGATGTGCAAAGTGTGCATACATTAATTGATATTTCTCTAAACAAAAGCATGTTGGAAACAGCAGTTTAACTATTCCCTACCTAGCAGAATGGAATTGATTGAGGTAGATTCAGAATTTAGTAATTGTTTTTCTAAATTTATTTATTTTTCATCTTGACATAAAATATATGTATTCATCATATACAACATGATGTTTTCTGGTATATATACATTTTGAAATGGTGAAATCCAGCTTACACATGGATTGCCTTTACATGCAGCTTTCATTTTTGTGGTGGAGAATCTTAAACATTAACTCTCTTAGCATATTCAAGAATAGAAGATAATATATTGTATTCTTATACTATTTCCTTGCTTCCAACTGCACACTCTATATTTTTCACTCTCCATTTAGTGTTATCACTAAATGAAAGTGTTTGTCAATATTCTTTAAAATGTAAAGCCGATTCCAAATGCTCACCACCAGCAATATCATCACATGGTCTTGCCTTTGTTCTGGTTCTCTTGGTAGTCTATTGAAATGAATTATGCAGTACTCTCTGAGTCCTTTGATATTTACACCATTAGAATCTGACAATTAACTTGGTTGTTAAACAGAGAAGGGAAGAATTTTAACGAAAATGAAAAAAGACATATATTATGTCCATTAAAGAAAGAGAAGGTTCAGATGCAAAACATTAACTTTCTCTTTTAATCAAGTCGCAGTAATGATAAAGTTTCAGGTTGAGAATGAAAATTTGGAAATTGAAGCAAAAATTGATTCTCAGCAGGTCACTGAGAACACTCAAATATTTTAGTTTCTTTTATACCTTGCCTAGAGAATATCAGCGTGGGTCATTGGATTCCCTTGCCATTTAGGCTATAGATGGCCTCTGAGATATAAAAAACTAAGTTCCCAACCTACCAAATGGACCTCCTCTTGGCCAAAGGCACCCCATAGAAACATCAAAAACTGAGTTCCTGGCCCTTGTGGGTGGGAGAGCGGACACATACATTTATGCCTGTCATTCCCTATCCACTGTTACACACTTTCCAAAGGGTTAAAGAAAACCCAGCCTATTCCAACACTTGCTTTCCCTTTGATTTTGGCCAACACCACCTAATGTTGCCCCTCCTTTTGCAGTTTCCAGATAGCTGATTGACTGGTATTCCTTCCAGGTAAGAGATCAGCAACCATGGAGTAGTTCCAACTGGTGTATGGAGGCTGGACCCTGAGGACTTTGTGTTCTCTGCCTTACCTTTTGATGTAAAGGTTGTATGTAGGTCCCTATGAATGTTTTGAGATAGACTGTTATAGTTCATTATTTCACTTTCAAGAAACACAGTTGACCGTGTCCTTTCTGATTCACCCCTGCAAGTTTCAACGTGCTTGTCTTATTGGTGTTGCTAGGAGGGCTTCTTTTGTTTTCATCCATACAAAGTTTACATTTCTTGATTTTTGTGTATCTAAAAACTTTCACAATGACCCACATACTTGGTATATATTTAAATGTTAAATCTCCATCCCAAATGAACTTAGGACACTTTACATACATATTAGCCTACCACGCATGCATCTCCTCCTTTGTGAATATTCATAGCTACTCCTGTAACCTGATGAATATGTATACTTGGCCAACCTGTTCAGCATAACATTCTGTCTCATCCTCCCTTCCCCAAAATTGCTTGGTCTTGAATTGTGCCAGAGGCTACGCTTCTGCTAGCTTGCAGGATGTAACTCTTTATGAGAAATAAAGTCCTCCTTTCCAAACTTGTGAACTTGGTTATTCTCAGTTGATACCACACAGAATCTCCATTCACTCCATGAACTCAACATTTCCCACTGTTTAGAAAAACATTTTGTTCAGTACCTTAGCGAAACTTTCCTGAGGTCTTGATCTTGTCCTTGAATGTGCCTCCCCTGAAATCACTCAGCACTGTCATCTGTCCAGTCTGGAAGTACCACAGCTGCAGGGCTGAGGCCTCTGGTGTTCTTCCCTAAAGGTAGAGTTTCCACAGACACCAACTGAAACATGAATCAAAGGCATAAATTTAGGTTCATTTAAAGTTCAGTGTGGTCCGTCTTACAAATGTCACTAATTTTTGTGTTTGTTGCTAAGCAAATTCATTTTCTAATTTTTCTCCCATGATCCAGATATTAGACATCCCACTTTTTGTTGGTTTGTAAATAATATCTCTTTCTCCCAGAAGTAACTACATAAAATAGATATTGTCTCATTTCTCAGCATCACACTAATGACAATAATTATTATTGTTCAAAACATACAACTGGAAGAAGAGAGGTTTAGTGAGTTTCTCCAGGACAGGATTAAATTGAAAATACAAATTTAAATTCAGGTCTATTTGACTTAAATCTTTTAACAGTTTCAGACTGTCTGTATTGGTGATTGGATTTACTAGATACTGGAGATCAGGGAAATATGGGCTAGTTTTGTCAGAGTACTTGGAAGAGAGGCTCTCATCTGATGTTTTATAGTGACATGATTTAGAGCTTTGCAGAGGGATTCTTCTCCTATTTCTCCAAAAACATTTTAACTACACATTATGGCCCATTCGGACCTTCTTTCTTAGCCATTTGCCTATTAGTATTTCATTCTTGATTTTCTGTTTACTCATCCTATTCATATATCTTTAGAAATCTCATTCAGTCTTACCTTTCTGATTTTAACGTTTCAAACTCTCTGTCCTGTATTTGTTGTCATTACAGTTGCTTGTTTGCTTGCTTTTTAAATTTTATTGTAGCATTACTCACTGAATATGCAAGTGGACAAATTTTTGGATGAAGACTCCTTTATTTTATAATCTTGTTCCCGCCTACCCTCACCCTTAATAGAGCATCCCCAACGTAATGCTGTTCATAACTTAAGCTATATATAATGATTTATATAAAGACAAATGGCTCCTTCAGAGTAAAAAAAAAATCGTTATTTTTATTGAGTATTACTTACGTTTAATAAGAATCAGTCCAAGAAACATTCTCTTTGTGATTGGTAGCATAAACAAGAATAGAGGGCAAAATTACTATGTATCTACCCAGAAGAACAAAAATCATTTTACCACTAGGACTTTTGCACCAGAATGTTTATTGCAGCTCAATTCACAATCGCTGAGACATAGAAGCTACCCAAGTGCCCATCAACCCATGAATGGTTTAACAAACTGTGGCATTCATATGCCATGCAGTATCATTCAGCCATAAGAAAAGATGCAGACTTTACATCTTTTGTGTTTACCTGGATATAGTTGAAACACATATTTCTTAGTAAAGTATCAGAAGAAGGGGGAAAAAATATTATCCAATGTGCTCAATACTAATATGAAATGAACATAGAAACAACTACATGCCCACAGGAAAGGAAAACACAGTTATGCTCTAGGAAGGGGGAAGGGAGAGGAAGGAGAAGGGATAGGGGAGAAGGGAGGGCAATTGGTGGGATCTCACCTAAGGTGCCCAGTGCGAGAGTGTTCAGCACATCACCCCGAGTGAAAGGCTCAACTTTACCTTAGAAATGAAAACAATGTAACCTAAATTATACCTTCATATTAATCTGAAAACAAAGAATAGAGGTCACATTTTAGACTTTGCATTTAACTTTTAGGAATCTGTGGATAAACCTTCTAGGAATTAACTTTTCTTTTTTCATTCTGTATTGACAAGGATTGTCTTAAATGATTGACAAACCCTCTATCTCCTGTTTTAATACTTGAAGTTGTCCCTTAATTGATGTTCAGGTCCTCTAACTGTGGGTGGAGCTAAGATCTCAAGGAATAAAATATAGTACCTTTTAAGATAAGCTGCCCAAACATTGTGCAGCCCTTACACTATCAAACCAAGTTTGCCTTTATGTCTAGACAAGGATCTTTTCCTTGTTTCTCATGTATTGTGAATGTTAGATAAGGATCAGATTCTGTGTATCGAAAGAAAGTGTTTGGTTTTATTCTCATTCTTTTACTAAACTTCCCATTTTACTAGGTAGTTTGGATTGCCATTGTGTCCTTGATCCCATGAAATCAGAAAGCATTTACTAAATCTCTTAATTGTAGAAATCAAACTAGGGTTGGTCTTCGGTTGTTGTCTCCAGGGCACAAAAGAGTTAAAGCCATTTAAAAATTATAACTCCCCCAGATGAAGTATGAAACATGTGAATGATCTTTTTAACCACTTCCACTTTAATACCCTAACACTCTGTTCATCTGTAACTTTTCCTGTCTGGAGGAGTCAAGTTGCCTAAAATCAAAGGGAGGAATTCAGCATGCTTCATTTCTCTTACCCAAATGGGAAGTGATTTCACCAAAAGACTCTTCTTATTCAGGAGAATGTGAAGGACAGTCACATAGTTAGAGCTGAGTTATAACCACAAACATTCAGATCATCCCTAGGACGCTACCTGAGATGAGGTCTAGGACTCTTTCACAGGGTTGCCTACTTAGAGAAACCAAATGGGATGAATCTGCCTGATCATAGAATCTGAATTTCTGAGTAACAATCTGAATTGAAGAATCTCTGCGGTCAGGAGAGGAGCTGCGTTCCTTCCTCACCCTTAGGTAGAGGCCTGTTCCTGCCAGCTCTGGTAATCCAGGCCTCCTTACTTCCCTTGCATCTCCTGATATTTGTTCATCCCACATTGCACTGCCCCCTCCTCCTGGCAGCAGGAGACTGAGAGGGGATCTTAGACTGACGTGGCAGACCCCACCCTTCTAAATGGCATAGAGCAGTGGTTCTCAACCTGTTGGCCACGACTCACAGGTACTGTTTTAAAGGGTTGTGGTATTAGGGAGGTTGAAAACCACTGGCATAGGGGGATGGTGTCAAGCTGCATGTTGCTCACCCTGCTTGTCGTTGCAAGACTTTTTGCCTCTCCAGCTCCTGCAGGAGTCCAGGAAGATTAGAGCTGACACTCTGTGTTTATACCCCTAGCCAGATGCCCTGGTGAGGTGCTTCTCCCCAGAGACACAGGGCCAAGGCCACTGAGGAGATTCTCTGCTTACTTTCTTTTCTTCTGGGCAATAAGAAACATATGAGGTATGTGCATTGGGAAGGAGGGTAACAAGGCAAATGAAATACTTGAGTAACTGAGCTATGGAGGGAGAGGGAGGGCTAGACTCATCATCTCTTTGGGCTCAAGGTGTAGCACACCCATTCTGCCACACCTGAGGAAATCATTCTTTTACTGTGCTTCTCAGTGACATCAGCTCTGCCATTTGGAGTTACACAGAATGTTTTCTAGCCTCTTCAAGTGCTGGCCTCCAGAGTTTCAGGGTCAGTGCAGTCTCTCCCTCTGCGCCCTGTTGGCACTGAGGTTGCTCATCTGAGTCAGGCTGCCCTACCTACTGAGACTGTCCTCAAGGGCACTGTGGGGACACCATTCTGTCTATCTTCAACTATAAGTCAAGTAACCTGAGGAGACAGATGGAGTGTGAAATGCCCTAAGGCAGAGAGAGATGACCATGGGAAGGTATGTTTCCTGGGAGCCCTCCCATCTCTCTGTTTTGTTGTCCTAGGAGATGCAGGGTCATTCAACCCAGGAATTTTTCCTTGCTCTTTGCTCCATCCCCAAGGGCCTCCCTTTGTTCTAGAAACTACATTGAAAACATGAGGAGACCTATGGTCTGAAATGCAGAAGCATCTTAAGTGAGCATACTGGCTTCTGATTCTTCAGTCCCTGGGCTTCTGCCAATCCCCTTGCCTGTGAGGAGAGTGCCTGCCTGGTTGGTCTCTTTGGCAGGGCTGTGGAAAATGTGGGGTGAGAATTGCTTGGAATGTGATGTGAACTAGTAAGTGGTTTGTTGTTGAATCAATCAAGGAATAGATTATAGGGTATTTTTTCAGAAGTTTTGGCTTTACATGTAGGTTTATTCAAGGGACATACTAAAGTCTGCCCTGGGACAATCCCTCTGCTCAGTAAGGTAGACATCCAATGTTGGTCAGGCTTCAGTGTTGTCCTTCAGGAACTAGAATAGGGGGTCAATGCAAAGTCTAATCTCGATAGTCTGTGACAAGTGTTCTAATGGATGTGCGTACAAGCTGCAAACGGCATAGAGCAGAGAAGGTCTAAGAGTGGGATATGGAGGACACAACCTTTATCTCCCCATGGAAGGACAAGAATCTTCCAGATAGGAGAGAGTAGCTGGAAGACCATGAGTCCATTGTCTGTTGGGAGGCAATTGGGACAGAGGGGTAGACCTTGTGCAGAAAGGCTCATTCCTGACTGGACCTATAGGACTTCTGCCACATTCTTTCTGTCTTCATTCCTACAGCTATTGAAATTTTATTTATTAAGTGGCGAACTTTAGTTAAGCATTAGGCACACAGGGACAATTTAAATGGAGTCCCTGATCTCTGGCCTCAAGGATTTGAGTTTCATGTGCAATTATTTATAATCACAATGGAGTGTGCTCAGTATTACAATTAAAGGAAGCAGTTTGCTCGGGTGTCACATTTAGACCCCCTGAGTTGCCTTTTGGTTTGGGGGAGGCCAATCTCCAGTTCCAGTATTAATTGGAATTATAGCTAGTCAAGAATTTATGTAATTATTTCTCTTCTTCTGCATTCCAATTCTGCATGCCCAACACTAAGGCATCAGCTTCTCCAGGCTCAGTATTGGAAACTACAACAGCATCAATGATTAGTAATTCTCTGACAGACTGTCCTGTATGTCTTGAAAGATATGAGGACCCAGGGAACTAGTACATGTGTATACATAGTTTAATATGTACTTACATATATGATTGCACACACATATATATATATATACATATAATAACATTTATACTCCTAGTATTTCCCTACTCATATGTTTTGGCTTTCATAAATTTCCAATCTAGGTTGAAGGAATATCAGGATAAACACTTGTCTTCTTGTCAAGTAGATGAATGACCTTTTTTCCATGTGATTTTCTCCCTTTTTCTGTCTCTCTCTATGTCTCCACACACACATATACGTACATGCACATGCACATACACACACATTTTTCTTTCTTTCTTTTTTTAAAATTATTTTTTATTAAATCATGACTTTGTACATTGATGCATTTATGGAGTTCAGGGTACTGCTTCTATGTACAATGTGAAATGCTTACATTGAACTAAGTAACACATCCATCACAATTATACTCATTTCTTAATAGTTTTGAAATGTACCATTGCATCATGCACATTAGGTGAGGTCCTCCCAAGTAACCTCCCTCCCCCCGTATTCCTCCTCCCCTTCCCTCTCTCTCCTCTTCCTTTCTACTTTCTGGAATATAGTTATGTTTTGCCATTTGTATGAATGTGTAGGTGGTTATATATTTATTTCACAGTAGTGTTGAGTACATTGGATACTTTTTCCCCCATTCTTGAGATACTTTACTAAGAAGAATGTGTTCTAGCTTCATCCAGGTAAACATAAAAGATGTGAAGGCTCCATCATTTTTTATGGCTGCATAGTATTCCATGGTGTACATACACCACAATTTGTTAATCCATTCATGGGTCAATGGGCACTTGGGCTGTGTCCATGTGTTGGGTATTATGAATTGGGCTGCAGTAAACATTCTGGTGCAAATGTCTTTGTTGTGAAATCATTTTTGATCATCTGGATATATCCCTAGTAGAGGAATTGCAGGATCAAATGGTAGGTCTCCTTTTAGTTCCTTGAGTGGTCTCCAAACTTCTTTCCAAAAATGTTATATTAGCTTGCATTCCCACCAGCAGTATAGAAGCATTCCCTTTGCTCCACATCCATGCCAACGTCTGTAGTTTGGGGATTTTGTAATGTGAGTTAATCTTACTGCAGTTAGATGATATCTCAAAGTGGTTTTGATTTGCATTTCTCTGATGATTAAGGATGATGAGCACTTTTTCATGTGTTTGTAGGCCATGTGCCTGTCTTCATTGGAGAAGTTTCTGTTTAATTCTCTTGCCCACATAGAAATGGGGTTATTTATTCTTTTCTTATTGATTAGTTTGAGTTCTCTGTAGATTGTAATTATCAGACCTTTGTTGGAAGCATAATCTGCAAAAATCTTCTCCCATTCCGAAGGTTGTCTGTTTGCTTTACTTAGTGTGCTCGTGGCTGTGCAAAAGCTTTTTAGTTTGATCAGATCCCAGTAGTATATTTTTGGTGTTGCTTCAATTGCCTGGGCTGTCCTCCTCATAAAATATTTTCCCAGGCCAATTTCTTCAAGTGTTTTCCCTGTACTCTCTTCTAGTATTTTTATAGTTTCATGTCTTAAGTTTATATCTTTTATCCAGTGAGTATCAATTTTTGTTAATGGTGAAAGGTGGGGGTTCCGTTTCATCCTCAGCAGGTCACCAGCCAGTTCACCCAGCACCATTTGTTCAATAGGGAGTCCTTTCCCCACTGAATATTTTTGATAGACTTGCAGAAGATCAAATGGTGATAAGTAGCTGGGTTCATCTGTTGGTTTTCTATTCTGTCCCATAAATCTACCTCTCTGTTTTTGTGCCAGTAACGTGCTGTTTTGATCACTATAGATTCATAGTATAGCCTGAAGTCTGGTAATGTGATATCTTCTAATTTGTTCTTATTTCTGAGTAATGCATTTGCTATTCGTGTTTTTTTCTAATTCTATATAAAATGAAATACAATTTTTTAAAGTTCTTTGAGGTATGACAATGGTGCTTTAATAGGGATTGCATTAAATCTGTAGATTGCTTTGGGTAGTATGGATATTTTAACAATGTTGATTCTTCCCAGCCATGAGCATGGTATGTTTTTCCATTTGTTAACATCTTCAGCTATTTATTTTCTCAGAGTTTCATAGTTGTCCTTATAGAGATTTTTCACATCCCTTGTTAGGTAAATTCCCAGATATTTCATCTTCTTTGGCACTATTGTAAAAGGAATAGAGTCCTTGATTGTTCTTTCAGCTTGACTATTGTTGGCGTATATACAAGCTACTGACTTGTAAGTATTGATTTAGTATCCTGAGATGCTCCTTGATCACTTCTAAAAGTTTTGAAGTTGAGTTCCTGGGGTTTTCCAGGTATAGGATCATATCGTCAGTGAAGAGTGAGAGTTTGATCTTCTCTGACCCTATTTGGATACACTTGATCGCCTTCTCTTGCCTGATTGTGATGACTGAGACTTCCATTACTATGTTGAATAGCAGAAGAGACAGTGGGCATTCTTGCCTAGTTCCTGATCAGAGTGGAAATTTTTTCAATTTTATACCATTCATTAGGATATTGGCTGTGGGTTTGCTGTAGATGGCCTCTATTAGTTTAAGAAATGTTCCTTCTATGCCTATTTTCTTAAGAATTCTTATCATGAAAGGATGCTGGATATGATCAAAAGCTTTTTCTGCGCCAATTGAGAGAATCATATGGTCTTTGTTTTTTATTTTATTGATGTGATGTATTATATTTATAGATTTGTGTATGTTGAACTAACCCTGTAACCCTGGAATAAAACCAACTTGATCATAGTATATAATTTTTTGATGTGTTGTTGAATTCTGTTTACTAAGATCTTATTGAATATTTTTGCATTGATATTCATTAATGATATTGGCCTATAATTTTCTTTCTTTGTTGGATCCTTTCCTGGTTTGGTGATCAAGGTGATATTTGTTTCATAGAATGTGTTGGGAAGTATTCCTTCTTTTTCTATGCTCTGGAAAAGGTGTCAAATATAGGTACTAGTTCCTCTTGAAAGGTTTGATAGAATTCAGATGTGAAGCCATCTGGTCCTGGACTTTTCTTTTCAGGGAGATTTCATATTGTTGATGCTATTTCAGTGGTTGATGTAGGTCTAGTCAGGATTTCTAATTCTTTCTGGTTGAGTCTAGGAAGGTGGCGTGCTTCCAGGTATGTATCCTTTTCCTTCAGATTTTCATATTTCTTGGAATAGAGATTTTTGTAGTAATCATTGAGGATTTTTTTAATTTCTGAAGTGTCTGTTGTTATTTCTCCTTTGTTGTTTCTTTCTTTCCTTTTCTTTTTTTTGTAGAGATAGAGTTTCACTTTATGGCCCTTGGTAGAGTGCCATGGCATCACACAGCTCACAGCAACCTCCAACTCCTGGGCTTAAGTTATTCTCTTGCCTCAGCTTCCTGAGTAGTTGGGACTACAGGTGCCCTCCACAACACCTGGCTATTTTTTTGTTGGAGTTTGGCTGTGGCCGGGTTTCAACCTGCCACCCTCAGTATATGGGGCCAGCGCCTTACCGACTGAGCCACAGGTGCTGCCCATCCTTTGTTGTTTCTGATAGATGATATTAGAGATTTTACTTTTCTATTTCTGGTTAGGTTGGCCAAAGGTTTATCAATTTTGTTAATCTTTTCAAAAAATCAAGTTTTTGTTTTGTTGATCTTCTGAATGATTCTTTTGTTTTCAATTTTATTTAATTCTGTCCTAATTTTGTTTATTTCTTTTCTTCTGCTGGGTTTGGAGTTGCAATGTTCTTCCTTTTGTAGTTACTTGAGATGATCCATTAAGTTGTTTGCTTCCTCTCTTTCTGTTTTCTTGATGAAGGCTTCTAATGCTATACATTTCCCTCTTAGGACTGCCTTTGCAGTATCCCACAGGTTTTGATAATTTGTGTGTGCATTATCATTTTGTTCCAAAAGTTTGGTGATTTCCTTCTTAATCTCATCTTTGACTCAGCTATTATTCAGCTTAAGATTATTTAGCTTCCATGACTTTGTTTGAATATGAAGATTCCCATTGCTGTTGAATTCAACTTTTATTCCCTGGTGGTCTGAGAAGATACAAGGAATAATTTCTACACTTTTAAATTTGTTAAGGTTAGACTTGTGTCCTAGGATATGATCTATTTTGGAGTATGACCCATGGACTGATGAGAAGAATGTATATTCAGTTTTATTAGGGTGAAATATTTTATAGAGGTCTGTAAAATCCATTTGTTTTAGGGTAAGGTTTAAGTCTAACATTTTTCTGTTTAGTTTCTTCTTGGAAGATCTGTCCAAAACTGTCAAAGGAGTGTTAAAATCTCTGACTATGTAGGGCGCTGGCCCCATATACCGGAGGTAGTGGGTTCCAACCCGGCCCCTTCAACCCCCCCCCCCAAAAAAAAATCTCCAACTATTATAGTGCAGGAAGATATCAAGTTGTTCATATCCAGTAGGGTCTGCTTTATGAATTGAGAAGCATTCTGGTAGGGTAAATGCTAATTTTCAAAATCTCTTCATATTGGGTGTTTCCCTTGGCAAATATGTAGTGACCTTTCTTATCTTTCTTTATCTTTGTTGGTTTACAATTGGTAAAGCCAATTGTATCCGCTACTAAAATTGCAACCCCTGCTTTTTTCTAGTTTCCATTTGCCTGTGTTGTACAAGTCCATCCCCTCACACTGAGTCTATTTTTATCCTTTAAACTAAGGTCATATTCTTGTATACAGCAGATATCTGATCTGAGTTTATGTATCCAGCCAGCCTGTGCCTCTTTAGAGGACAATTTAAACCATTTACATTAATTGAGAGAATTGATAAGCCTGGTTGTGTTTTGGGTGTCATGATGTTTAGATATCCCATGGACATTTTAAATCCTTTCACCACTGTGGAAGTTGGATTTTGTTCAAAAAATTCTCGAGTTAGAGCATTGCACAGGTCATTGTGGAGGATGTGTCTGAGAATATCCTGGAGAGCTGGTTTGGTTATGGCAAATTTCTTCAACATGTCTATGTCATTAAAGTATTTGATTTCTTCATCACAAATGAAACTCAGTTTAGCTGGATAGAGGATCCTGGGCTGGAAGTTGTTTTGTTTTAGAAGACTGAAGGTCGATGACCATGTTTTTCTATCTTGAAACATTTCAATTGAGAGATCTGCAGTCATTCTGATATTCCTCCCTTTGTAGGTGAAGCTTTTCTTATGTCTGGATGCTTGCAGAATTTTCTCCTTTGTCTTAACTTCGGAAAGTTAATCACAATGTGTCTAGGAGATGCTTTATTTGGATTGAGACTTGTTGGGGTTCTGAAACTGTCTGCTGTCTGAAGTTCTGTATCTCTTGCAATGCTTGGGAAATTCTCCTCCAAAATCTCTTGGAGTAGAGCATCTGTATCTTTAGGACCATCCTCTTTTCCTTCGGGAATTCTTATAAGATGAATGTTTGATCTTTTGGAGTAACCCCACAACTCTCTCAGGGAATGATTAGTTTTTGCTGTCCATTTGTCTGCCTCTTTGAGTGTTTGGGAACTTTCAAAAGCTTGTCATCTTCAGAGATCCTTTTTTCTTCCTAGTGAACTCTATTACTGAGGGATTCTACTGTATTTTGGAGCTCCACAAGTAACTTTCTTGTTTCCTTGAGCTCTGTTATTTCTTTTCTCATTATGTCTATATCTTTGGTGACTTGGTCTTTGAATTCATTAATTTCTTGAGATAACTTTAGAACTATTCTTTGAAATTCAATTTATATCTTTTCTCCCATTCTATTTATCTTATTTGCCATCCATATTCTGAATTCAGTTTCTGACATTGCTGCCATTTGTCTATGCATGGCACCTTCAGTTGTGTCACCTTTGTCATTTCTAGGGAGTGTTGATCTACTCTGGTTATTCATGTTGCCAGAGTTCTTCTGTTGGGTCTGCACCATGTTTATTTTCTACCATTTGGTTATTAGAACTGGTAGGGTGAGATTGAATTGGGGTTCCCTGGTAGTAGAGATAGCCCCTTACCAAAGTGCTGGGCTTTGTAATTGTGGCTTATCTCCTACAACCTTACAAAGGTCCCTTTCAGAAGTTTAGCTGGAGAGTTTGAGGACCTACTTTGTGGGATAGGACAAGCTAGCTCTGTTTTGATATCAGCCAACCTGTACTCTATCCTAAGAAACCATAGTATTAGGTTTAAATATCGACATTTTTCACTGACATACATTTTTCTCACACATTTTTCACTGTCTTTCCTTAATGTACATTGTAGGGATTACAAGCATTCTCAGTCAATATTAAGTATGCACCTTCTAAAATTAGATTATCCCTCATAATCACAATATGATTTCACATGGAAGCAAAAATAGTAACCTAAAATCATATTAAATATATAATAAATATTCAAAATTCCATAATTCTCCTAATATTGACTGGTTAATGCTAGAATTTGGTTATGTTCTTTTAATCTCTTTTACTTTAGATTGATTGCCCTGATATACTTTTTATAATATTGAATTTTAAAAATAATTTTAGGCCTCTTTGTGTGTGTGCATGTGTGTGTTTATTGCTTCTCATATTATGAATTTTCTAATTATCTCCTCACAGCTAGATTTAGGCTAAAAATTATTGTTAGGAATGCTTCATATGTGATGTTTTGTCCTTATTGTTCAAACCAGAAGGCATATAAGGTCGGATTATCTTATTACTGGTTAAACTAAATTTGATCACTTGCTTAAAGCAGTAGTCACCAATCTTATGTAGTAAAAGTTATGTTCATTTTTCTTTATTTAGTAAGAAAGCTGTATAGTGATGCTTGGAGACTATGTGAATTTTCTGTTTCCCAACATCTTTTAAGTATGTGTTAATGAATTAAAAGTAAAATTTAAAAATTTCATTGATAGCTGCAAAGAAGATCATTTTAAAAATTTAAAAGTATCAATACTTTTGTATTTATTACATAAAATTCTTTGTGAAAGATTAATTTTCCTTCTTTTTCTCTTTTACCCTTTGTTTCACTATGGATGCAAACTTTTCTTAAAAAGTCAATATTGTTATGATTCATTACTGCCAGAATGATTAGTAATTTTTAATGTTTCTTTCTTTTCTTTCTTTCTTTCTTTCTTTTTTTTTTTTGAGACAATGTTTTGCTGTGTTGCCCAGGCTGGAGTGCAGTGGCGTGATCATAGCTCACC
This sequence comes from Nycticebus coucang, assembly GCF_027406575.1. Taxonomy (NCBI): domain Eukaryota; kingdom Metazoa; phylum Chordata; class Mammalia; order Primates; family Lorisidae; genus Nycticebus; species Nycticebus coucang. Next base: position 63,643,629 of record NC_069793.1, on the reverse strand, counting down.
ACAGTCTAAGACTCGTGGTCTCAGATATCCTCCCACCTCAGCTTCCCAGGTTGATCTTATTATAGGCATTACCCACTCCACTCAGCCATTGTCCCAATGTTCAATGTACCTGTGGGTACTGGTAGCACATTCAAGTATATCTCTGTGGACTTTTTCGGGTTAACAACTCTATTGTCTTTGTGTCCTTTATTGTATCAGGTACAAGCTGGTCTGGTATTATCTTACGTGTCCCTGCTCCATACTTAAAAATACCCATTCTTTAAGAATCTCAGGTTATATGTAGTGGGTAACAGGAGTCCAAAACCAATAGGTGGTGGCAGCTCTACTCGCTGCTACCAGTGTCATCATTTTTGAATGGTTTCAACAAACAGCAATTAGAAATGTGGAGATGCAATTTAAAAAAAGTATTTTTTCCAGTTGTAGTGACAATGAATTAATTTTACTCTCCATTTTTTTCCTAGACAGTTCTAACAACTTGACTTTTACCTTTCTTTTCTTTCTTTCTTTCTTTCTTTTCTTTTCTTTTCTTTTTTTAAACACTGATTGCATTTGTTAGATAAAGTCCCTCTTGACTTTTACCTTTCTAATCTTTAAAACAGTTAAGCCTGTGCTGCCTTCTGTAATATACTACTCTGGTGTGGTTGACTTTTAAGCAAAGGATGTAGGCCAAATGTATTAAATAGGTTTGTAAGACTCCAAGTGGTCTGTCTACTACTGGTCATTTCTTAATCATTTCCCCTTGTTCTCCTACCAGCACAGACATATGCAGATTGTGCTGAACCTAAGCCGACAACTTGCCTTTACATAAGTACATCCAATTATATCACACTTCTCATTTTTAGGTTCTGTTTCCTTTTGTAGATGTGTCCTTATCTGTTTGGCAGACTCCTATTCACCTTTCGCCCTCTTTCTTATGTGAAACCTTTCTCATTTCCTCTTGCAGGGCAAGTAAACCTTCTCCTGAGTCCATAGAGCACTTTCTGTGTGCCTATCACAGTTTCATCATACTGTAATCTCATACTTATAGGCCGTTGTCCTCCAAAAGACCATATATAGTCCATGTTAGTATCTGTAGTGTGGACACAGATTCTTGTACAAGTAAACACAGAATAAAATGCCTAGAGTTAGCAAGTGCCTGGAAGAATCAAGAGAGTCCTTCATCTGTCAGTCTGAGAATGTTTATTTGCTCAGCATACTCTTGATAATGTGCCTGGGTCAGAGTTCTGAGTAAGTGCTTTCTGGGCAAGATATACATAAAATTGTGTGGTGACATTTTTCTCACAGATGCTTTATGTATTTTACTGTTTCATTAGCCTAGCTTCTTCCCTTTCAGCACCCTTAGCATGGCCTCCCTGATGGGCTTGGATTTGACACTGTAGATGATGGGGTTGAGCACAGGAGGCACCACCAGGTACACATAGGCGACAAGGGCATGTACAATGTGAGGCAGGTGCCTTCCAAAACGGTGGATCATGGACATGGTGATAACTGGAATAAAGAAGACAAATACAGCCAGAATGTGGGAAACACAGGTGTTGAGGGCCCGGACTCTCTCCCTGGGAGAGGCAAGACCCAGGACCGTGCGCAGGATGAGAGCATATGATAGGATTATGAGCAAGGAGTCTATGGCACCTGTGGACAGTACCACAAACAGCCCATAGCGTATGTTGATGGTGATGTCATCACAGGCCCTTCTCATCACATCAGGGTGGAAACAGAAGGAATGGGACAGGAAGTTCTTGCTGGGGCAGAAGTTTAATCGCTTAATCAGAAATGGCACAGGGAAGAGGCACAAGGTAGCGCGGGCAATGATGGCCAGCCCAATCCTGAGGATGACTTTATTTGTGAGGACAGCTGCATAGCGCAGGGGATTGGAGATGGCCACAAAGCGGTCAAATGACATGGCCAGAAGCACCGAGGACTCCACTACAGAGAAGGAGTGCAGGAAGAACATCTGAACGAGGCAGGTGTTGAAGCCGATGAGCCGATGGTCAAACCAGAGCACAGCCAGGGTGGTGGGCAGTGTGGTCAAGGTGAGGCCCACATCAGTGAGGGCCAGCATGGACAGGAAGAAATACATGGGCTGGTGCAGACTGGGGGTCCTCCTCACAGCCAGGAAGATCAGGCAGTTCCCTGTGAGAGCCATGGTGTACATAGAGGAGAAGGGGATGGAGATCCAGCCATGAACGGCCTCCAGGCCTGGGATGCCAATCATGAGGAAAGCAGGTGGTTGGAAGAAGGAGATGTTCGCATAGGACTGGGGAGAGAGCATCCTGTGAAGGCAGCTGAGATCTCCAGAGAGATGTGAGTTGTGAAGTCTTGACAGACAGAAGAACACTGATGGGACCTGTCATTAGGAAGTCATTTTTGCTGTGTAAGCTTTTCCATTAATTGTTAACCACTTTCTCAGCCTTTGTATTGTATAATTAATTTGTCAAGCGATGCAAAGTGTGCATACATTAATTGATATTTCTCTAAACAAAAGCATTTTGGAAACAGCAGTTTAACTATTCCCTACCTAGCAGAATGGAATTGATTGAGGTAGATTCAGAATTTAGTAATTGTTTTTCTAAATTTATTTATTTTTCATCTTGACATAAAATATATGTATTCATCATATACAACATGATGTTTTCTGGTATATATACATTTTGAAATGGTGAAATCCAGCTTACACATGGATTGCCTTTACATGCAGCTTTCATTTTTGTGGTGGAGAATCTTAAACATTAACTCTCTTAGCATATTCAAGAATAGAAGATAATATATTGTATTCTTATACTATTTCCTTGCTTCCAACTGCACACTCTATATTTTTCACTCTCCATTTAGTGTTATCACTAAATGAAAGTGTTTGTCAATATTCTTTAAAATGTAAAGCCGATTCCAAATGCTCACCACCAGCAGCATCATCACATGGTCTTGCCTTTGTTCTGGTTCTCTTGGTAGTCTATTGAAATGAATTATGCTGTACTCTCTGAGTCCTTTGATATTTACACCATTAGAATCTGACAATTAACTTGGTTGTTAAACAGAGAAGGGAAGAATTTTAACGAAAATGAAAAAAGACATATATTATGTCCATTAAAGAAAGAGAAGGTTCAGATGCAAAACATTAACTTTCTCTTTTAATCAAGTCGCAGTAATGATAAAGTTTCAGGTTGAGAATGAAAATTTGGAAATTGAAGCAAAAATTGATTCTCAGCAGGTCACTGAGAACACTCAAATATTTTAGTTTCTTTTATACCTTGCCTAGAGAATATCAGCGTGGGTCATTGGATTCCCTTGCCATTTAGGCTATAGATGGCCTCTGAGATATAAAAAACTAAGTTCCCAACCTACCAAATGGACCTCCTCTTGGCCAAAGGCACCCCATAGAAACATCAAAAACTGAGTTCCTGGCCCTTGTGGGTGGGAGAGCGGACACATACATTTATGCCTGTCATTCCCTATCCACTGTTACACACTTTCCAAAGGGTTAAAGAAAACCCAGCCTATTCCAACACTTGCTTTCCCTTTGATTTTGGCCAACACCACCTAATGTTGCCCCTCCTTTTGCAGTTTCCAGATAGCTGATTGACTGGTATTCCTTCCAGGTAAGAGATCAGCAACCATGGAGTAGTTCCAACTGGTGTATGGAGGCTGGACCCTGAGGACTTTGTGTTCTCTGCCTTACCTTTTGATGTAAAGGTTGTATGTAGGTCCCTATGAATGTTTTGAGATAGACTGTTATAGTTCATTATTTCACTTTCAAGAAACACAGTTGACCGTGTCCTTTCTGATTCACCCCTGCAAGTTTCAACGTGCTTGTCTTATTGGTGTTGCTAGGAGGGCTTCTTTTGTTTTCATCCATACAAAGTTTACATTTCTTGATTTTTGTGTATCTAAAAACTTTCACAATGACCCACATACTTGGTATATATTTAAATGTTAAATCTCCATCCCAAATGAACTTAGGACACTTTACATACATATTAGCCTACCACGCATGCATCTCCTCCTTTGTGAATATTCATAGCTACTCCTGTAACCTGATGAATATGTATACTTGGCCAACCTGTTCAGCATAACATTCTGTCTCATCCTCCCTTCCCCAAAATTGCTTGGTCTTGAATTGTGCCAGAGGCTACGCTTCTGCTAGCTTGCAGGATGTAACTCTTTATGAGAAATAAAGTCCTCCTTTCCAAACTTGTGAACTTGGTTATTCTCAGTTGATACCACACAGAATCTCCATTCACTCCATGAACTCAACATTTCCCACTGTTTAGAAAAACATTTTGTTCAGTACCTTAGCGAAACTTTCCTGAGGTCTTGATCTTGTCCTTGAATGTGCCTCCCCTGAAATCACTCAGCACTGTCATCTGTCCAGTCTGGAAGTACCACAGCTGCAGGGCTGAGGCCTCTGGTGTTCTTCCCTAAAGGTAGAGTTTCCACAGACACCAACTGAAACATGAATCAAAGGCATAAATTTAGGTTCATTTAAAGTTCAGTGTGGTCCGTCTTACAAATGTCACTAATTTTTGTGTTTGTTGCTAAGCAAATTCATTTTCTAATTTTTCTCCCATGATCCAGATATTAGACATCCCACTTTTTGTTGGTTTGTAAATAATATCTCTTTCTCCCAGAAGTAACTACATAAAATAGATATTGTCTCATTTCTCAGCATCACACTAATGACAATAATTATTATTGTTCAAAACATACAACTGGAAGAAGAGAGGTTTAGTGAGTTTCTCCAGGACAGGATTAAATTGAAAATACAAATTTAAATTCAGGTCTATTTGACTTAAATCTTTTAACAGTTTCAGACTGTCTGTATTGGTGATTGGATTTACTAGATACTGGAGATCAGGGAAATATGGGCTAGTTTTGTCAGAGTACTTGGAAGAGAGGCTCTCATCTGATGTTTTATAGTGACATGATTTAGAGCTTTGCAGAGGGATTCTTCTCCTATTTCTCCAAAAACATTTTAACTACACATTATGGCCCATTCGGACCTTCTTTCTTAGCCATTTGCCTATTAGTATTTCATTCTTGATTTTCTGTTTACTCATCCTATTCATATATCTTTAGAAATCTCATTCAGTCTTACCTTTCTGATTTTAACGTTTCAAACTCTCTGTCCTGTATTTGTTGTCATTACAGTTGCTTGTTTGCTTGCTTTTTAAATTTTATTGTAGCATTACTCACTGAATATGCAAGTGGACAAATTTTTGGATGAAGACTCCTTTATTTTATAATCTTGTTCCCGCCTACCCTCACCCTTAATAGAGCATCCCCAACGTAATGCTGTTCATAACTTAAGCTATATATGATGATTTATATAAAGACAAATGGCTCCTTCAGAGTAAAAAAAAAATCGTTATTTTTATTGAGTATTACTTACGTTTAATAAGAATCAGTCCAAGAAACATTCTCTTTGTGATTGGTAGCATAAACAAGAATAGAGGGCAAAATTACTATGTATCTACCCAGAAGAACAAAAATCATTTTACCACTAGGACTTTTGCACCAGAATGTTTATTGCAGCTCAATTCACAATCGCTGAGACATAGAAGCTACCCAAGTGCCCATCAACCCATGAATGGTTTAACAAACTGTGGCATTCATATGCCATGCAGTATCATTCAGCCATAAGAAAAGATGCAGACTTTACATCTTTTGTGTTTACCTGGATATAGTTGAAACACATATTTCTTAGTAAAGTATCAGAAGAAGGGGGAAAAAATATTATCCAATGTGCTCAATACTAATATGAAATGAACATAGAAACAACTACATGCCCACAGGAAAGGAAAACACAGTTATGCTCTAGGAAGGGGGAAGGGAGAGGAAGGAGAAGGGATAGGGGAGAAGGGAGGGCAATTGGTGGGATCTCACTTAAGGTGCCCAGTGCGAGAGTGTTCAGCACATCACCCCGAGTGAAAGGCTCAACTTTACCTTAGAAATGAAAACAATGTAACCTAAATTATACCTTCATATTAATCTGAAAACAAAGAATAGAGGTCACATTTTAGACTTTGCATTTAACTTTTAGGAATCTGTGGATAAACCTTCTAGGAATTAACTTTTCTTTTTTCATTCTGTATTGACAAGGATTGTCTTAAATGATTGACAAACCCTCTATCTCCTGTTTTAATACTTGAAGTTGTCCCTTAATTGATGTTCAGGTCCTCTAACTGTGGGTGGAGCTAAGATCTCAAGGAATAAAATATAGTACCTTTTAAGATAAGCTGCCCAAACATTGTGCAGCCCTTACACTATCAAACCAAGTTTGCCTTTATGTCTAGACAAGGATCTTTTCCTTGTTTCTCATGTATTGTGAATGTTAGATAAGGATCAGATTCTGTGTATCGAAAGAAAGTGTTTGGTTTTATTCTCATTCTTTTACTAAACTTCCCATTTTACTAGGTAGTTTGGATTGCCATTGTGTCCTTGATCCCATGAAATCAGAAAGCATTTACTAAATCTCTTAATTGTAGAAATCAAACTAGGGTTGGTCTTCGGTTGTTGTCTCCAGGGCACAAAAGAGTTAAAGCCATTTAAAAATTATAACTCCCCCAGATGAAGTATGAAACATGTGAATGATCTTTTTAACCACTTCCACTTTAATACCCTAACACTCTGTTCATCTGTAACTTTTCCTGTCTGGAGGAGTCAAGTTGCCTAAAATCAAAGGGAGGAATTCAGCATGCTTCATTTCTCTTACCCAAATGGGAAGTGATTTCACCAAAAGACTCTTCTTATTCAGGAGAATGTGAAGGACAGTCACATAGTTAGAGCTGAGTTATAACCACAAACATTCAGATCATCCCTAGGACGCTACCTGAGATGAGGTCTAGGACTCTTTCACAGGGTTGCCTACTTAGAGAAACCAAATGGGATGAATCTGCTTGATCATAGAATCTGAATTTCTGAGTAACAATCTGAATTGAAGAATCTCTGCGGTCAGGAGAGGAGCTGCGTTCCTTCCTCACCCTTAGGTAGAGGCCTGTTCCTGCCAGCTCTGGTAATCCAGGCCTCCTTACTTCCCTTCCATCTCCTGATATTTGTTCATCCCACATTGCACTGCCCCCTCCTCCTGGCAGCAGGAGACTGAGAGGGGATCTTAGACTGACGTGGCAGACCCCACCCTTCTAAATGGCATAGAGCAGTGGTTCTCAACCTGTTGGCCACGACTCACAGGAACTGTTTTAAAGGGTCGTGGTATTAGGGAGGTTGAAAACCACTGGCATAGGGGGATTGTGTCAAGCAGCATGCTGCTCACCCTGCTTGTCGTTGCAAGACTTTTTGCCTCTCCAGCTCCTGCAGGAGTCCAGGAAGATTAGAGCTGACACTCTGTGTTTATACCCCTAGCCAGATGCCCTGGTGAGGTGCTTCTCCCCAGAGACACTGGGCCAAGGCCACACCTGAGGAAATCATTCTTTTACTGTGCTTCTCAGTGACATCACCTCTGTCATCGGAGTCACACAGAACATTTTCTACCCTCTTCAAGTGCTGGCCTCCAGAGTCTCAGGGCCAGTGCAATCTCTCCCTCTGCACCCTGTTGGCACCGAGGTTGCTCATCCGAGTCAGGCAGCCGCACCTACTGAGACTGTCCTCAAGGACATTGTTGGGACACTGTTCTCTCTATCTGCAACTGTGAGCCAAGTCACCTGAGGGGACAGATGGAGTATAAAGTGCCCTAAGACAGGGAGAGTTGACCATGGGTAGGGGTGTTTCCTGGGAGCCCTCCCATTTCTCTGTTTTTTTTTTTTTTGTCCTAGGAGACTAAATCCAGAAATTTTTCCTTGTTCTTTGCTCCATCCCCAGGGGCCTCCCTTTCTCCTTGAAGGTACGTTGAAACCATGAGCCCTATGGGCTGAACTGCAGAAGCATCTTAAGTGAGCATTTGTGTATCTACCTACTGGCTTCTGATTCTTCAGTCCCTGGGCTTCTGCCAATCTCCCTGCCAGTGAGAGGGTGCCTGCCTGGGTGGTGTCCTCTGCAGGGCTGTGGAAAAAGTGTCCCTATACCAGGGAACCTGGCATAAGAGAATGGTGAACTAGACTAGAGTCTCTAATTTTCTACACTCAGCCACTAGAGGCTCAGGAGAAGTCATTCTTGAGGAAGGTGTTACCTTTTGGGGTTGAGGAATGCCCATATGTTCCACAAGTGTTGGGAGTATGTATTGGAATATAGTTCTGGGGAGAGAATTACTTGGAATATGATGTTAACTCAATAAATGGTTTGTTGAATCAATCAAGGAATAGTGTTTACGGTATTTATTCAGAAGTTATGGCTTACAGGTAGGTTTATTCAAGGGACATACCTAAAGGCTGCCCTGGGACAATCTCTCTGCTCAGTAATGTAGACATCTAATGTTGGTCAGGCTTCAATGATTCCCTTCAGGAAGTAGAATAGAAGGTCAATGCAAAGCATAATCTCAATAGCCTGTGACAAATGTTCTAATGGATGTGCATACAAGCTGCAAACAGCATAGAGCAGAGAAGGTTTAAGAACAGGACATGAAGGACACAGCCTTTTATCTCCCCCTGGAAGGACAAGAATCTTCCAGATAGGAGAAAGTAGCTGGCAGACCATAGATCCATATGTGTTGCGAGGCATTTGGGGCAGAATGATAGACCCTGTGCAGAAAGGCTCATTCCTGACTCGACACATAGGACCTCTGCCACATTCTTTCTGTCTTTTTCTTCTTATTTTTTATAAATCACAAAGAGGTAGGTCATGTATACATTAATGCATTTGTGGGGTACAATGTGCATTTTATATACAATTTGGAATGCTTAGATCATCGTACTGGTCGGACCTATGAAGTATAGAGTATAAATGTCTCAAAACAATAATTAAGCACAGTTAATGTCACCCCCCTGACTTGCCTTTTGGTTTGGGGGAGGCCAATCCCCAGTTCCAGTCTTAATTGGAACTATAAGCTAGTCAAGAAGTTATGTAATTATTTCTCTTCTTCAGCATTCCAATTTTGCATGCCCAACACTAAGGCATTAGCTTCTCCAGGCTCAGTATTGGAACCTACCCCAGCATCAGTGATTAGTAATTCTCTGACAGATTGTCCTGTATGTGTTGAAATATAGAAGGACCCAGGGACCTAGTACATGTGTCTATAACATACACACATCATATGTATACATACATATATTTCTAGTTCATATGTGTTTCCCTACTCATACCTTTTAGCTTTTATAAATTTGAAATCTAGGTTGAGAGAATATTATGATAAACACTTGCCTGCCTATGAACTACATGGATGACATTTTTTTCATGTGGTTTTCTCCCTTTCTCTGTCTCTCTTTCTGTCTCCACACACACATATGCACATGCACATGCACACACATATTTTTCACTGACTTTCCTGAATGTACATTGTAGATATTACAAGCATTGTCAGTCACTATTAGGCATGCACTTTCCAAAATTAGATTCTTCCTCATAATCACAATACCATTTCTAATGGAAGCAATTATAGTAACCTAACAACATGTTAAATACGTAGGCTCAGCGTTTGTGGCTCAAGCAGCTAAGGCACCAGCCACATACACCTGAGCTGGTGTGTTTGAATACAGGCCAGGCCTGCCAAACAACAATGATGGCTGCAACCAAAAAACAGCTCGACATTGTGGCAGGTGCCTGTAGTTTCAGCTACTTGGGATGGAGGCAGGAGAATCGCTTGAGCCCAGGAGTTGGAAGTTACTGTAAGCTGTGATGCCATGGCACCCTACCCAGGGTGACAGCTTGAGGCTCTGTCTCAAAAATAAGTAAATAAATAAATAAATAAAATATGTAATAGATATTCAAAATTCCATAATTCTCCTAATATTGACTGGTAATGCTAGAATTTCATTATGTTCTTTAATCTCTTTTACTTTTGATTAATTTCCCTGATATATGTTTTATAATATTGAATTTTTTTAATGATTCTAGGCCTCTTTGTGTGTGTGCATACGTGTGTTTATTGCTTCTTATATTCTGAATTTTCTAATTATTTCCTCACAGCTAGATTTAGGCTAAAAATTATTGTTAGGAATTCTTCATATTGATGTTGTGTCCTTAGTGTTCAAACTAGAAGGTATATAAGGTCAGGTTATCTTATTACTGGTTAAGCTAAATTTGATCACTTGCTTAAGGTAGTAATCGCCAATCTTATGTAGTAAAAGTTATGTTCATTTTTCTCTATTTAGTAGGAAAGCTGTATAGTGATCCTTGGAGACTATATGAATATTCTGTTTCCCCAAATTCTAAAGTATTTATTACTTTTAAATTTCACTGATAACTGCAAAGAAGATAATTTTAAAATATATCAATACTTTTGCATTTATTAAATAAAATTCTTTGTTAAAGATTAATTTTCATTCTTTTTTTAATACTTTATTTCACTATGAATGCAAACTTCAATTTGTTATGAACCATTGTTGTCAAAATGATTAATAATTTTTAATGTTTCTTTCTGTCTTTTTATTTTATTATTATTATTTTTTTTGAGACAGTGTTTTGCTGTATTGCCCAGGCTAGAGTGCAGTGGTGTGATCATAGCTCACTGTAGCCTTAGACTCGTGGTCTCAGCTATCCTCCCACCTCAGCCTCCCAGATTGATCTGACTATAGGTGTTACCCACCCCACCCAAAGACAATAGAGTTGTGTATAGAAAAAGTCCACAGAGATATATTTGAATGTGCTACCAGTGCCCACAAGTACATTGAAAATTGGTACATTGGGAGGATAGCCAGTGTTCCAATTTTCTTTCTTTCTTTTTTTTTTTTTTTAATTCTTGGGGATTCATGGATGGTACAAGACCCCAGGTTATACTGATTGCATTTGTTAGGTAAAGTCCCTCTTACAATGTGTCTTGCCTCAAGAGGTGTGTCACACACTGAGACCCCACCCTCTCCCTCCTTCCCTCTCTCTGCTTTTCCTTGCCTCCACCCCTTCCCTTCTTCTCTCCCTCTCTACTCTCTCCTTCACTCACCTCCACTGTGTACTAAGTAATTAACTGTCCTTATATCAAAATTAAATAATGATTCAATTAGATTCAAAAAGATGAAAAATGGATTCATCTTTCTCCATTCTTGTGATGCTTTGTTAAGAATAATGTGTTCCACCTCCATCAAGGTTAATACAAAGGATATAAAGTCTCCATATTTTTTAATGGCTGAATAGTACTCCATGGTGTACATATACCACAGCTTGTTAATCCATTCCTGGGTTGGTGGGCATTTAGGCTGTTTCCACATTTTGGTGATTGTAAATTGAGCTGCAATAAACAGTCTAGTGCAAGTGTCCTTATGATAAGAGGATTTTTTTCTTTCTGGGTAAATGCCCAGTAATGGGATTGCAGGATCAAATGGGAAGTCTAGCTTGAGTTTTTTGAGGGTTCTCCATACTGCCTTCCAAAAAGGTTGTATTAGTTTGCAGTCCCACCAGCAGAGTAAGTGTTCCTGTCTCTCCACATCCACGCCAGCATCTGCAGTTTTGAGATTTTGTGATGTGGGCCATTCTTGCTGGGGTTAGATTGTCTCTCAGCGTGGTTTTGATTTGCATTTATCTAATAATTAGGGACAATGAGGATTTTTTCATATGTTTGATAGCCATTCATCTGTCTTCTTTAGAGAAGTTTCTATTCATGTTTCTTGTCCATTGATATATGGCATTGTTAGCTTTTTCCATGTGGATTAATTGGATTTTTCTATAGATCCTAGTTATCAAGCTTTTGTCTGATTCAAAATATGCAAATATCCTTTCCCATTGTGTAGGTTGTCTATTTGCTTTGGTTGTTGTCTCCTTAGCTGTACAGAAGCTTTTCAGTTTAATGAAGTCCCATTTGTTTATTTTTGTTGTTGTTGTAATTGTCATGGAAGTCTTCTTCATAAAGTCTTTCCCCAGGTTGATATCTTCCAGTGTTTTCCTTATGCTTTCTTTGAAGATTTTTATCGTTTCATGCCTTAAATTTATGTCCTTTATCCGTCTTGAATCAATTTTTGTGAGTGGAGAAAGGTGCAGGTCCAGTTTCAGTCTTTTACATGTGGATATCCAGTTCTCCCAGCACCATTTATCGAACAGGGAGTCTTTTCCTCAAGCTATGCTCTTGTTTGGTTTATTGAAGATTTTGTGGTTGTAAGATGTTAGTTTCATTTCCTGGTTTTCTATTGGATTCCAAATGTCTATGTCTCTACTTTTGTGCCTGTACCATGCAATCTTAACCACTATGGCTTTGTAGTATGGCCTAAAGTCTGGTATCGTGATGCCCCCAGCTTTGTTTTTATTACTTCTAACTGCCTTAGCTGTATGTGTTTTTTTTTTCTGGTTCAATACAAAACAAAGAATCATTTTTTCAAAGTCTTGAAAGTACGATGTTGGTATTTTAATAGGGATGGTGTTGAATCTGTAGATTGCTTTGGGAAGTATAGATTTTAACAATGTTGATTCTTCTCAGCCATGAGTGTGGTATGTTCTTCCATTTTTCAAGGTATCTGTGGACACTGTTAGCACATTCAAATATATCTCTGTGGACATTTTCCATACATGACTCCATTGTCTTTGTGTCCTTTATTGTATTAGGTACAAGCTATTCTCGTATTATCTTATGTGTCCCTGCTTCATACTTAGAAATACCCATTCTTTAAGAATCTCAGGTTATATGTAGAGAGTAACAGGATTCCAAAACCAATAGATGGTGGCAGCTCTACTTATTGCCAGTGTTAGTGTTATCGTTTCTGGATGGTTTCAATGAATAAAGGTTAGAAATGTGGAGATATAATAAAAAAGGTATTTTTTCCAGTCATAGTGACAAAGAATTAATTTTACTATCCATTTTTTTCCTAGACAGTTCCAACAACTTGACTTTTACTTTTCTAATCTTTAGTACAGTTAAGCCTACACCACATTCTGCAATGTAACAGTCTGATGTGGTTCATTTTTAAGCAAAGATGGAAGTAAAATTTATTAATTAGGTCTGAAAGACCCCAGGAGATCTTTCCACTGCTAGTCATTTCTTGATCATCTCCCCTTGTCCTCCCTCCAGCACAGACGTACACAGATTGTGCTAAACCTCAGCTGACAACTTCCCTTTCCACAAGTACACCCAATTATTTCTCACTTCTATTTTTTAGCATTCTGTTTCCTTTTGTAGGTGTGCCCCCTTCTCTGCTTGACAGATCCCTATTCACCTTTCATCTTCTTTCTTAGGTGAAACCCTTCTCATTTCCTCTTGCAGGGCAAGTAAACCCTTTCCTGAGTCCATATAACACTTTGTGTGTGCCTATCACAGTTTCATTATACTGTAATCATGTACTTATAGGCCTTTGTCCTCCAAAAGATTATATATAGTCCATTTTAGTATTGTGGACACAGATTCTTATACAAGGAAACACTGAACAAAATGCCTTGAGTTAGCAAGTGCATGGAAGAATCAAGAAAGTACTTCTTCTATCAGTCTGAGGGTATTTATTTTCTTGTCATATTCTTGATAATGTGCCTGGGTCAGAGGTCTGAGTAAGTGCTTTCTGGGCAAGATATATGTACAACTGTGTGGCCACATTTTTCTCACAGATGCTTTTTTTGTTTTGCTATTTCATCAGCCTTGCTTCTTCCCTGTCAGCACTCTTAGCATGGCCTCCATGATGGGCTTGGATTTCACACTGTAGATGATGGGGTTGAGCACAGGAAGCACCACCAGGTGCACATAGGTGACAAGGGCATGTACAATGTGGGGCAAGTGCCTTCCAAAACAGTGGATCATAGTTATGGTGATAACTGGAATAAAGAAGACAAATACAGTCATAATGTGGGAAACACAGGTGTTGAGGGCCCAGACTCTCTCCTGGGAGAGGTGAGACCCAGGACTGTGTGCAGGATGAAAGTATAGGACAGGATTATAAGCAGGGAGTCTATGGCACCTGTGGACCCTCCACATAGAGCCCATAGCGTATTTTGATGGTGATGTCATCACAGGCCCTTCTCATCACATCAGGGTGGAAACAGAAGGAATGGGACAGGAAGTTCTTGCTGAGCCAGAAGTTTAATCGCTTAATCAGAAATGGTACAGAGAAGAGGCACAAGGTAGCATGGGCCATGAATAGCCAGCCCAATCCTTCACATTATTTGTGAAGACAGCTGCATAGTGCAGGGGATTGGAGATGGCCACAAAGCAGTCAAATGACATGGCCAGGAGCATCGAGGACTCCAGCACAGAGAAGGAGTGCAGGAAGAACATCTGGACAAGGCAGGTGTTGAAGCCAATGGTCAAACCAGAGCATAGCCAGGTTGGTGGGAAGTGTGGACAAGGTGAGGCCCATATCGGTGAGGGCCAGCATGGACAGGAAGAAGTACATGGGCTGGTGTAGCCTGGGGGTCCTCCTCACAGCCAGGAGGATTAGGAATTTCCCTGTGAGAGCCACAGGGAAATGGAGGAGAAAGGGATGGAGATCCAGCCATGAATGGCCTCCAGGCCTGGGATGCCAATCATGAAGAAAGCAGGTGGCTGGAAGAAGGAGATGTTGGCATAGGACTGGGGAGAGAGTATCCTGCAAAGGCAGCTGAGAGCTCCAGAGAGATGTAAGGTGTGCAACCTGGGTACAAAAATAAGGACAAAAGACAAATATATTGGAACAACACCATCTCTAATATTAGGTGGCATGTCACACACAATAGCAAATATGATACGTGAAGAAGATTTAAAAATTACTGGAATGTTTTATAGCAGCACAATTCACAATTATAAAGGTGTGGAAAGAATCCAAGTGCTCTTCAACAGAGGAATGAATTAATGAATTGTGGTATATATATACCATGTAATACCACTCAGTCATAAAAAGATGAATTTTTTTTTTTATCTTTTGTAAAAAGGTGGATGAATTTGGAGAACAGTCTCCTAAGCAAAGTATTACAAGAATGGAAAAATGAGCATTATATGTGCTCAGCACTGAATTGAAACTAATAGATTAACAACTACATGCTTACATGAGAGAGATACTCAGTTAAATTCAGGTAGGGTGAGGGAGGAAAAGGGTTGTGTATGTTCCCACCCAATGAGTACATTTTATGGGCATATGGCACACTTAGTGGGTAAAAGGTACAACTACAACTCAGATTTTAACCTTACAAAAGCAAACTATGTAACCTCATATAAGCTGAAAGAAAAAATATAAATAAAAATAAATAAATAAGTCAAAAATGATTTCCATTTAAATGAAAAATGGAAAATAGTTGTAACTTTTTATTGAAAGCAGAAGTTTTGATTATGACAAGACTATTATCGTCAGAAATTGAATAAAGCAATTCTCTCTTTCAAAACAATAAATGAAGTGATTCTGAAAAGATTAACAAAAGTGCGATATTTTAAAGAAGGAACAATAGCTTCATAAAAATAAATTGCAAATATATTAGAGAAATCTGAAAGGTAGACAGCATGGGTTTGTTAGTTTTCTTTTCTTGGATTCAGATTCTACATCTCAAAACAAAGACACAAACAAATAAGAAAACAGAAAAAAATAAAGGTAGATCAATGAAAGAACATATGGAAAACAGCCACCCAAATCTCTTTAGCAGAGATTTAAAAACCCACTAAAAATAGTTATGTGTGTGAAAGTA
This sequence comes from Nycticebus coucang, assembly GCF_027406575.1. Classification (NCBI taxonomy): domain Eukaryota; kingdom Metazoa; phylum Chordata; class Mammalia; order Primates; family Lorisidae; genus Nycticebus; species Nycticebus coucang. Next base: position 63,628,029 of record NC_069793.1, on the reverse strand, counting down.
AAGTTTATGATGATAGCCAGTTCTATCTATAATTGTGCCATAGGAAGGTAACATAATCAGTTCACACTGAAGTTAAGAATGGCCAAGAGCAGAAGGGGAATTGACAAGTATTGTTCCCACAGGACAGAAGATTCTGCCTATTTTGGTAGAAGATTTTAAAAAAATATGTAGTAAATTAAAGTTGCTGATGGTGTCAACTCAGCCATTTTCTGTTGTCTCTTATACAATACTTTTCAATATATATCGATGGAACTCACACCATTTATAAATGAATAAAAAACAAATAAATTCTAATATAGAATTTGTGCAGACATATTTGGTAAAAATTAAAAGGGATGAAGCAAATTAAATTTACATTGAATACCCTTTCAGATAAGGAATTACTAGAGGAAAGAAAATAATACTGTATGTTTTTCTAAATACTTTTCTTTCCTTTCTTTGCTTTTTCTTTTCTTTCTCCCTCCCTCTCTCCCTTTCTCTCTCTCTCTCCCTTTCTTTCTTTTTTTTCTTTCTTACCTTTCTTTCAACAGAGTCTCACTCTGGCACCCTGACTAGAGGGGTGTGGCATTATAGCTCACAGCAACCTCAAATTCTTTAGTAGAGACAAGCTCTTGCTCAGGCTGGTTTCTAACTCCTGAGTTCAAGTGATCCACCTACCTCAGCCTCCCAGAGTTCTAGGATTAAAGGAATGAGCCACCATGCCTGGATAAATACTTTAAAAAATTAAAACATAGGTCAAATTAAAATTTGTAATATTAGAATATAAAAATGAGTTGATAACAAAGAGAGGAAATGAAAATCTAAACAGTAGACCAAGGAAAATAACATGAGGCAAAAAATAGAAGCCATACCACAGCAGTTATGGTTCCAGCTGCATAAACCAAGGCTGATGGGTTAGAAACAGGCCTGGGCCAGCTAAACAACAATGACAACTGCAACAAACAAAAGCCAGGTGTTGTGGTGGAAAACTGTAGTCCCATCTACTTGGGAGGCTGAGGCAAGAGAATTGCTTAAGTCCAAGAGATTGAGGTTGCTGTGAGCTATGATGCCATGGCACTCTACCAAGGGTGACATAGTGAGACTTTGTCTCAGGAAAGAAAACAAACAAACAAACAAACAAGAAAGGAAGCCATGTTAACATTGAAAATATTCTTATTACAAGAAGTCTTACTATTTAAAGCACTCAGAGATATGGAGAATAGAACTAAGAATAATCAAACAAAATTAAATTTAAATGATGATAAAAGTAACTAGAAAGAATGCAATAGATATGCAGAATAAAAAGGGTTTTTTTACTTTATGCCTGAAGAGGCATAAAATAAAAATGAAAAGTAGAAGAAAAATATTTAAACATAAATTTTTTTTCTGAAAAGGAAAACAAAACAAAACAAACTGACTCTATATAGCAAAGTGCTATCTATCAGAAAAAGAAAAGAACTCTACTGAAGAGGCAAATATAGATATACAGTAGAACCTCTGTAGGTTGACCAGCCAAGGGACTTTAACAAACTGGTCAACCTACAGAGGTGGTCAACATAAGGAATGAGGTTTACTCATATGTACAAGTGGTGCATGTCTGGTCTATGAAAATTAGGTCAACTTAAGGAGGTGGTCAATGCAGGGAGGTGGTCAACTATGGAGGTTCTATTGTATTTAAGTGTGTTTATTATATTATAAGGATTCTCCCTGTAGGATAATATTTAGAAATAAACATATCCTATATCAAGCACACAAAGTGAACTCAGTGTGAGTTTAAAATGGCTTGCTTTTTTCCAGAGGCTTAAGGGACCTGGGCCCCCCTGGGACACACGCAGAGTTGGCTTGCCTGGAGTTAAAAATTCCACAAGCCCATTCTCTGAAGCTGTGCACCCTGTGAAGCCTGAGATCAAAGGGCATGCCGCCCTTCCTCAGAGATACGGGCCAGAGGGTTGACGTATGTTAACAACATATTGTCAGAGGTCTATAGGTGCTCTGCCCTGAGGAAAAGACACAGTCGTTACTTCATACTGAGTAAACTGAGTGAATGCTTGAAGATATTCTTCCATTAACTCTGTTCCCCCGTGACTACTTTCTTCTTTATGATTTTGTTTAGACCCCTGCCCAGAGATTAGTCAGTGTCTAGAAGAAGATGTTTACTGCAAAATTGATTGTGTTGATGTGGTAACAGGATATTTCCTTTCAAGTTGATTTCAGATAGGTAAATTGAGGTAATGGTGAAACTAACAGATAAAAGATTAAGTGTGTATGTGACTAGAAAGGTATAAAATCAAATCCCTAAATAAAGAACTTCGCTACACGCCATCTCATCCCGTGTCTGTTTCTTGACTTAATAATTACAGGAGTGAGTTTACACCCACGGCAAAGCTGCTGTTTGTTTGCGTCTCCAGTCACGCAAGACTCCCACAAGCATTGTGATGGAAACAACAAATATGAAAATCAGAAAGTTTCAGACTTATCCCAGAGACCTCTTAAGACCAAGAGACCACACATATACACAAGATCAATGTGTACAGAGAGTTGTGAAAAATGAGTGTAATGTAATCATTCTTAAATTAGAATGTTGTCTAGGCAGAAAGTAACATGCATCAAAGTTAGTATTTTTATTATTATTCATAATGTGGAATACTTGTTGAATACTTTTTTGAGTAATGATACTCAAAAGGAACCTTTTCAGAATGCCTTTGGGAACCAAGATGTTCAAGGTAAGAGCAAATGAATACAGATCTAAAATCAAATGAATTAATTAAAATGCTGCAATAATAAACCTAAATTTGGAGTATCAGAATAAGCTCAAGAAATATTTCTCTTTTAAATAGTATATTTTTCTCAGCTTATCTACAGAAAACGACTATAAATAAGAACAAATCAGTAGCAAGGAGAAGCCCTGATGCTTCTGTATGATCTCTAAAAACCATCTTTCCTTTATTTTTATTTATTATTAAATCATAGCTGTGTACATTAATGCAATCATGGGGCACCATACACTGGTTTTATATACCATTTGACATATTTTCATCACACTGTTTAACATAGCATTCCTAGCATTTTCTTAGTTATTATGTTGAGACATTTACATTCTATATTTAGTAAGTTTCACATGTACCCTTGTAAGATGCACTGTAGGTGTGGTCCCACCAATCACCCTCCCTCTGCCCATCCTCCCCTGAAACCATCTTTCCTTAAAAGGAGTCACATATCTTTAGAGGAATGACCAATTTGTATATTTAGGGAGCCAAACAAAGACAACCTGAGTCATTCCAAAAAGACAAAGAAGTCAATTTGAAGGGGCTACCTCTTTCCAAATATGGGTCAATTGAGGATAAATGAGAATGATGACTGAAAAGGATCTAAGCATAGTAAATGTGTGTTTGTGTGTGTGTGTGTGTGTGTGTGTGTGTGTGTAAGATAGATAGATAGATTGATAGATAGATATACATATGTAACCATATACACAAAATTCCTCCTTGGTCAGTGATGCTAGATACTCATTCAGTGTTTTGAAAACTGGTAAATAATCTGCATGGTGTAAACAAAAAATTGACAAGGGGAAGTTTTTCTTTATAGAAACATTACAGCTAATAAATAATAGTATCAATTTTTTATAAAGCTGGTGAAATAATGGGAAAAAATCATCAGGAAAAATCTCAATAAATGAGAGAAAATTGGGTATTTTACCAAAATAATGAGGTTAAGTCATATCCAACTTCCAATTTATAGAAAATAGTGGAGACAGCATGCAAGCAGCCATGCTAAGATACCAAGAGATGAGGTCAGAAGAAAATAAGTTGAAATGACAAAATTTTGGTTTCTTCCACAAATAAATTACAATAAAATAAAACAATATGGAAAATGTAAGGACAGAGAAATAATTTCAGTAAAGCTGTAGGATACAAAATCAACATACAAAAGTCAATAGCATTTCTGTGTGCTAATGCAATCAATCTGAAAGGAAAATCAACAAACCAATTTCATTTACAACAGCCACAACCCCACCCCAAATGAACAAATTAACCTTGTATAATGAAATAAAATTTACTAAACAAGTGAAAGACATCTACAAGGAAAACTATAACACACTGATAAAAGAAATTGAAGTGGACATACACACACAAACAGACAGATATTCTGTTTTCATGGATTGAAAGAATTAATATCATTAAATATCATCGTACTCAAAGCAATACGCATATTCAGTGTAATATCTGTCAAAATGGGGATTTCTATTCTTCACAGAAAGAGAAGAAGATAATTCTCAAATTGGTATGGAACCAGAAAAGACCCTGAATAGCTAAAGCAATCATGAGCAAAAATAACAAAGCTGGAGACATCACACTTCCTAACTTTAAATTATTCTACAAATCTATATAGAAAACCAAACATGATACTGACATATAACAGACACATAGACCAATGAAACAGAATAGAGAAGATAGAAACAAATTCATAAATTTATAGTCAGCTCAATTTTTGAGAAATGTGCCAAGAACATACATTAAGAAAGGTCAATCTCTTTAATAAATATTGCTGGGTATACATATGCAAAAAAAACAACAACAAAAAACAAAAAACAAATCCTTTCCTTTACCATACAGAAAAAAAATCAATGCAAAATGAATTTAAAACATAAATGTAAGACCTGAAAGTATGACACTTCTGGGAGAAAACATTGCAGAGATGCTCCAGGACACTTTTCTGGGCAAAGAATTTTGGGTAAGATCTCACAAACATAGGCAAAAGAAAGAGAAATAGACAAGTAGAATTACATCAAACTCAAATGATTTTGCACAGTAAACAATCAACAAAGTAAAGACACAACTTACAGAATGGGAGAAAATATTTGTCAACTGCCCATCTGACAAGGGATTAATAACCAGAATATACCATACAATAGTATTCAGCCATAAAAAAATTGAGACTTTATATCTTTTGTATTTACCCAGATGGAGTTGAAGAGCATTCCTTTTTAGTAAAGTATCACATAAATGGAAAAGCAAGTATTCAGTGTATGCAATACTAATATGAAACCAATAGATAAACAACTACATCCCCACATGGGAGAAAAACATAATTAAATTCAAGTTTGGGGAGAAGAAAGCGAGAAGAAGGGATAGGAAAGGAGGGAGGGAAATCATTAAGCTCTCACCTAATGGGCACAATGTAAGGATATACAGTGCACCTGCTGGGTGAAGGGTTCAAATACAGCTTGAACTTTACCTAACAAATGCAAACAATGTAACCTAATCATTTCTACCCTCATATTAATCTGAAATAAAAAAATAACCAGAATATATAAGAAATTCAAACAGCTCATTATCAAAACACTAAGTAATCTAAAAATATGGGCAAAAAACCTGAATATATATTTCACAAAAGAAGACCTACAAATGGCCCACAGGTATATGAAAAAATGTTTGAGATCACCATTCATCAGAGAAATGCAACTCACATTTGGGACAACATCTCACTTCAGTTAAAATGAATTTTATACAAACAGACAAAAATAAAGGGTGCAGAGAATGGGGACCACTTCTTTAGTATTGGTAGGAATGTAAATTAGCACAGCCACTATAGAGAACAGTAATGAAGGAGGTACCCCAAAACTGAAAACAGAACTACCTATCATCTAGCCATCCTACTGCTAGGAAATATAATATATCCAAAAGAAAAAAATCATCATATTAAAAAGATGTATTCACTTCCATTTTTATTGAGCACTAGTCGTAATAGCCAAAATACATATAGAATCAACCTAAGTGTCCATCAGCAAATGAATGATTAAAAATATGTGCCACATATATGCACAAGAGAATACTATTCAAGCATTAAAAAAAGAAATATTGTTATTTGAATATTTATTGGAACTGGAGGCCAATATGTTAAGTGAAACAAGCCAAGCACAGAAAAACAAATATTGCATAACCTGCAATATTTGAGCTCTCACTCATATGTGGGAGCTAAGAAAGTGGGCCTTACAAAGGCAGAGAGCAGAATGGTGTTTACCAGAGGCTAGAAAGTATAGGGGACATAGGGGAGAAGAGACAGTAGTTAATGGGGACAATCACAGTTGGATAGAAGGAACATGGTCTAGTATTTGTATTTGATAGTACAGAAGGGAGACTATAGTTAACAAAAATTTAATGTATATTTTAAAATGGCTAGAAGAAAAGAACTGGAATGTTTCCAACACAAAGAAAAGATAAATGAATATATGAGGAGATGGATATCCCAATTACCTTGATTTGATCATTACACATTGCAAACACATACCAAAATATCACAATAACACATACCAAAATATATGCAGCTATTATATTTATAAAGATATGTGAGACTGTGTATCTTTATCTATATCTATAAAATACTTGACTCTTGTCGACCAAAAGAAATGTGTGGACCTTGTGAGTATCTCATTTTGAGCAAATCAAATGTAAAAAGATGTAAAAAGTGAGCAGAGTAGTGAACAAAGTATTTTTATAGAATAATTGGAGGAATGTGAAAACTGATTTAATTGTTGATGACATTATTTTATTTTGGTGTGATTATAATATTGTGGCTGTGTTTAATATCTGAACATATTTGTAAAATATATAAGGTCTGACAATGAAATTTGAGAACTCATCCTAGAAAAAGTGCTACACACCTCATTGCTGAATATTACCATAGTCACCTGCAAAGTACTCCCCTTGGCCACCTGGTGACTGGTGATTGTAGTGATATTCAGCAATATCCTCTTTTTCTAGGATGAGTTCTCAAACTTCATTGTCAGACCCTGTATAGTGACATCTCTGATGGCCATTCAGAAAAATAGGTTCCAGAATTGCTCTGAAGAATGGACTAGGTGCTGGTGTCAGTACATAGCTTTCTCAGGGGAGTACCTCAAAGGTGACTGCAGTGATATTCAGCAATGAGGTATGTGACATTTTTCTAGGATGACTTTGCAAACTTAATTATCCAACCTCGTAGTACAACACAATGACTTAGAATGACTTCACAATAATTGAGGGGTAGGATACGTGTGGTGGGAATTATATGGTGCTACAGCTATGAGAATTGCTGTGAGCTGATAATTACGGCAGCTGGATGGGGTATGCACAGAGCCACTTTATCTTCTTTTTAATTATGAGTATTCAAAATTTTTTCATAATAAAATATTGGAAAAATCAAAAGTTTTCTTTTAGAAGAGGTAACAACATTAATGAAAAGAGTTTTCTAGTTAAATATGGTGATTTGCACAAAACATTTATCTCTACTCTCTCCAAAATCCCATTGAAGTTACAGCAAAAAATGAGAAATTGTTAACTCATAATGGCAGAAGAACAGGATGGGCTATGTGTATAAGGGATGCGCACAATATTGTGGTCTATGGATAAAAATAGGAAGAGTGGTAGGAGACTGGTAGATATGGAACATTAAGTCTTTGCAGAGAGGTTATACTCCAGATCCACATCAAAAGGACTAAGAAGTTAGAAATGATAAAGGCAAGAGGAAAGGGGCGGTGCCTATGGCTCAAAGGAGTAGGGTGCTGGCCCCATATGCCAGAGGTGGTGGGGTCAAACCCAGCCCCAGCCAAAAACTGCAAAAAAAAAAAAAAAAAAAAAAAAAAAAAAGCAAGAGGGAGGACTGGAATTGAGAAGATTAGGATTTTGTGAAGAGCAGCTATAAGATCCCCTCTCTTGGCTGTTCCTTCACTCTTGTAAAAGGCAAATTATTCTCTGGAGACATTCTACCAGCAAGGTTCTGGGTACACAGATGTGAGACAGAAACAAAAGTTGCATAGGTGAGACTGCCCAGCCTTCTTTTCCTCCCTATCTGTTTTATTCTGCATCACCCCATGGTCACCTTGGGGGCCCTCCGAGCAGGAAATGTGACAAAAGTGCCTGTGGAGAAAAGCAGGTTTAGAGAAGGAAAGTGGGGATGCTGAAATGGTGCTCAAATGATCTCAGAATGCCAGATGGAAAGAGAACTGGACACACTCACATCTACTCCCTCTCTTGAGAGATTGTAAAGGGAATATCTTCTTGGAAATACAGTTGTATGTTTCTGTTCATCTCTGACCTATAAACTCCAGGATGTCACAAAAGCAGTCTCGGTCAGCATTTCTTTTTTTTTTTTTTTTATTGTTGGGGATTCATTGAGGGTACAATAAGCCAGGTTACACTGATTGCAATCGTTAGGTAAAGTCCCTCTTGCAATCATGTCTTGCCCCCATAAAGTGTGACACACACCAAGGCCCCACCCACCTCCCTCCTTCCCTCTTTCTGTTCCCCCCCCATAACCATAATTGTCATTAATTGTCCTCATATCAAAATTGAGTACATAGGATTCATGCTTCTCCATTCTTGTGATGCTTTACTAAGAATAATGTCTTCCACGTCCATCCAGTTTAATACGAAGGATGTAAAGTCTCCATTTTTTTTTAATGGCTCAATAGTATTCCATGGTATACATATACCACAACTTGTTAATCCATTCCTGGGTTGGTGGGCATTTAGGCTATTTCCACATTTTGGCGATTGTAAATTGAGCTGCAATAAACAGTCTAGTACAAGTGTCCTTATGATAAAAGGATTTCTTTCCTTCTGGGTAGATGCCCATTAATGGGATTGCAGGATCAAATGGGAGGTCTAGCTTGAGTGCTTTGAGGTTTCTCCATACTTCCTTCCAGAAAGGTTGTGCTAGTTTGCAGTCCCACCAGCAGTGTAAAAGTGTTCCCTTCTCTCCACATCCATGCCAGCATCTGCAGTTTTGAGCTTTTGTGATGTAGGCCATTATCACTGGGGTTAGATGATATCTCAGGGTTGTTTTGATTTGCATTTCTCTAATATATAGAGATGATGAACATTTTTTCATGTGTTTGTTAGCCATTCGTCTGTCATCTTTAGAGAACATTCTATTCATGTCTCTTGCCCATTGATGTATGGGATTGTTGGCTTTTTTCATGTGGATTAATTTGAGTTCTCTATAGATCCTAGTTATCAAGCTTTTGTCTGATTGAAAATATGCAAATATCCTTTCCCATTGTGTAGGTCATCTCTTTGCTTTGGTTATTGTCTCCTTAGCTGTACAGAAGCTTTTCAGTTTAATGAAGTCCCATTTGTTTATTTTTGTTGTTGTTGCAATTGCCATGGCAGTCTTCTTCATGAAGTCTTTCCCCAGGCCAATATCTTCCAGTGTTTTTCCTATGCTTTCTTGGAGGATTTTTATTGTTTCATGCCTTAAGTTTAAGTCCTTTATCCATCTTGAGTCAATTTTTGTGAGTGGGGAAAGGTGTGGGTCCAGTTTCAGTCTTTTACATGTAGACATCCAGTTCTCCCAACACCATTTATTGAATAGGGAGTCTTTCCCGCAAGGTAAGTTCTTGTTTGGTTTATCGAAGATTAGGTGGTTGTAAGATGTTAGTTTCATTTCTTGGTGTTCAATTCGATTCCAAGTGTCTATGTCTCTGTTTTTGTGCCAGTACCATGCTGTCTTGAGCACTATGGCTTTGTAGTACAGACTAAAATCTGGTATGCTGATGCCCCCAGCTTTATTTTTGTTACTAAGAACTGCCTTAGCTATACGGGTTTTTTTCCGGTTCCATACAAAACGCAGAATCATTTTTTCCAAATCTTGAAAGTATGATGTAGGTACTTTGATAGGAATGGCATTGAATAGGTAGATTGCTTTGGGAAGTATAGACATTTTAACAATGTTGATTCTTCCAATCCATGAGCATGGTATGTTCTTCCATTTGTTAATATCCTCTGCTATTTCCTTTCTGAGGAGTTCATAGTTTTCTTTATAGAGGTCCTTCACCTCCTTCGTTAGGTATATTCCTAGGTATTTCATTTTCTTTGAGACTATGGTGAAGGGAGTTGTGTCCTTAATTAGCTTCTCATCTTGACTGTTATTGGTGTACACAAAGGCTACTGACTTGTGGACATTGATTTTATATCCTGAAACATTACTGTATTTTTGGATGACTTCTAGGAGTCTTGTGGTTGAGTCTTTGGGGTTCTCTAAGTATAAGATCATGTCGTCAGCAAAGAGGGAGAGTTTGACCTCCTCTGCTCCCATTTGGATTCCCTTTATTTCCTTGTCTTGCCTAATTGTATTGGCTAGAACTTCCAGCACTATGTTGAATAGTAAAGGTGACAGAGGACAACCTTGTCTGGTTCCAGTTCTAAGAAGAAAAGCTTTCAGTTTTACTCCATTCAGTAAAATATTGGCTGTGGGTTTGTCATAGATAGCTTCAATCAGTTTTAGAAATGTGCCACCTATGCCTATACTCTTCAGTGTTCTAATTAGAAAAGGATGCTGGATTTTATCAAATGCTTTTTCTGCATCTATTGAGAGGATCATGTGATCTTTATTTTTGCCTCTGTTAATATGGTGGATAACATTTATAGACTTGCATATGTTAAACCAGCCTTGCATCCCTGGGATGAAGCCTACTTGATCATGATGAATGACTTTTTTGATGATAAGCTATAATCTATTGGCTAGGATTTTGTTGAGAATTTTTGCATCTAAGTTCATGAGTGAGATTGGTCTGAAATTCTCCTTTTTGTTTGGGTCTTTTCCTGGTTTTGGTATCAGGGTGATGTTTGCTTCATAGAAGGTGTTGGGGAAGATTCCTTCTTCCTCAATTTTTTGGAATAATTTCTGCAGTAGAGGAATAAGCTCTTCCTTGAAGGTTTGATAGAATTCTGGAGTGAAGCCATCTGGACCAGGGCATTTTTTGGTTGGAAGATTTTTTTATAGTTTCTTTGATCTCAGTGCTTAAAATTGGTCTGTTCAGGAGCTCTATTTCTTCCTGGCTGAGTCTAGGGAGAGGGTGTGATTCCAAACATTGATCCATTTCTTTCACATTGTCAAATTTCTGGGCATAGAGTTTCTGGTAGTATTCAGAGATGATCTCTTGTATCTCTGTGGGATCAGTTGTTATTTCCCCTTTGTCATTTCTGATTGAGGTTACTAGAGATTTTACTTTTCTATTCCTCATTAGTCTGGCCAATGGTTTATCTATTTTATTTATTTTTTCAAAAAACCATCTTCTTGTTTCATGAATTTTCTGAATGATTCTTTTGTTTTCAATTTCATTGATCTCTGATTTGATTTTGGATATTTCTTTTCTTCTACTGAGTTTAGGCTTAGATTGTTCTTTTTCCAATTCCATAAGATCTCTTGTGAGATTGTTGATGTGCTCTCTTTCTGTTTTTCGAATGTAGGCATCTAAAGCAATGAATTTTCCTCTCAAAACTGCTTTTGCAGTATCCCACAGGTTCTGGTAGCTTGTGTCTTCATTGTTGTTATGCTCAAGGAAGTTAATGATTTCCTGTTTTATTTCTTCCTGCACCCATCTGTTATTTAACAGAAGATTGTTTAATTTCCATGCCTTTGGGTGGGGTCGAGCATTTTTGTTAGAGTTGAGTTCCACATTTAGTGCCTTATAGTCTGAGAAGATACAAGGTAAAATTTCAATTCTTTTGATTCTGTTGATATTTGTTTTGTGTCCCAGGATATGATCAATTTTGGAGAATGTTCCATGGGGTGATGAGAAGAATGTATATTCTTTATCTTTGGGATGGAGTGTTCTATAAGCATCTATCAAGCACCGTTGTTCTAGGGTCTCATTTAAGTCTCTTATATCCTTGTTTAATTTCTGTTTAGAGGATCTGTCCAGCTCTGTAAGAGGAGTGTTAAGGTCCCCTGTTATTATGGTATTATCAGATATCATATTGCTCACACTGAGTAAGGTCTGTTTCAAGAATCTGGGAGCATTTAAATTGGGTGCATAGATATTTAGAATTGAAATGTCTTCTTGTTGTATTTTTCCCTTGACCGATATAAAGTGACCATCTTTGTCTTTTTTGACTTTAGTTGCTTTAAATCCACATGTATCTGAAAATAAGATTGCAACTCCTCTTTTCTTCTGAATTCCATTAGCCTGAAAAATTGGCTTCCAACCCTTGACTTGGAGCTTGAATTTGTCTTTTGAAGCCAGGTGTGTTTCTTGCAGACAGCAAATTGGATGGCTTGTGTTTTTCAATCCAGTCAACCAATCTATGTCTCTTCAGTGGGGAATTCAAGCCATTAACATTTATTGAGATAATTGATAAGTGTGGTAGTATTCTATTCGTCTTATTTGGTGAGAGTCCATTGCTTAGTTTTATCTTTTGCATCAGTGTGGAGGTTTGGTTCTGTCCTTTAATTTCTGAGTTCTTACTTTGCTGCTGATCCATTGTGGTGGTCAGTGTGTAGAACAGGTTGAAGTATTTCCTGTAGAGGTGGTCTTGTTGTGGAGAATTTCCTCAATGTTTGTATGTCCGTAAATGATTTGATTTCTCCGTCAATTTTGAAGCTTAGCTTAGCAGGGTACAGAATTCTGGGCTGGAAATTGTTCTTTTTAAGTAGATTAAAGGTAGATGACCATGGTCTTCTTGCTTAAAAAGTTTCATTAGAGAAGTCTGCGGTCAATCTGATGGATTTTCCCCTGTAGGTCAACTGGCGCTTAATCCTGGCAGCTTGCAGAATCTTTTCTTTTGTCTTGACTTTGGACAGGTTCATCACAATGTGTCTTGGAGAAACTCGGTTAGAGTTGAGGCGACCTGGGGTCCGATAGCCCTCTGAAAGCAGTGTGTCAGAATCTTTGGTGATATTTGGGAAATTTTCTTTTATAATATTCTCTAGTATGGCTTCCATTCCTCTGGGGCATTCTTCTTCCCCTTCTGGAATTCCTGTAACTCGTATGTTGGAACGCTTCATAAAGTCCCATAATTCTGACAGTGAACGTTCTGCTTTCTCTCTCTTCTTTTCTGCCTCTTTTACTATCTGAGTTATCTGAAAAACTTTGTCTTCTACCTCTGAAATTCTTTCTTCTGCATTGTCTAACCTGTTGCTGATACTTTCCATTGCATCTTTAAGTTCCCTGATTGACTGTTTCATTTCCTTCAGCTCTGCTATATCCTTTTTATATTCTTCATATCGTTCATCTCTGATTTGATTCTGTTTTTGGGTTTCCTTTTGGTTATTTTCCACTTTATTAGCAGTTTCCTTCATTGTTTCCATCATTTCTTTCATTGTTTTCAACATGTGTATTCTAAATTCCCTTTCTGTCATTCCTAACATTTCTGTATAGGTGGAATCCTCTGCAGTAGCTACCTCATGGTCCCTTGGCGGGGTTGTTCTGGACTGGTTCTTCATGTTGCCTGGAGTTTTCTGCTGATTCTTCCTCATGGGTGATTTCTTTTATCTGTTTCCTTGCCCTAATTTTCCTTTCACTTCCTCTTGCTCTTTAAGATCTCGTGCCTGTGGAAGTTGCAGGCAGGTTTAGATGGATTGAACACACGTGACCACTTGCCGGTTTTCCACTGTTTTCGTCCTCCTCTTGGGGTCCAGAAGTCTCTCGCTGACTCCCTGTATCTTCTCAGGGGTGATGATAGGCAGATCCCACCAGCCAGAGATGCCTGGAATCCTATATCCCCAGATTCACGGTGCCCAGATGCAAGGAAGCTGTTATTCGGCTGCCATCTTGCTCCGCCTCCTGTCGGTCAGCCCTTCTTTAAATAGGGAATAGAACTACTGCCTCTTTTGTGCCAGACTGAGTACTTTTCCTTTCTCTGCTTTTTGTTCTAGCCCCACCCCACATTACTTCCACCTGAAGCTGAGGTGCAGGCAGCCCCATGGCTGGAAAGTAGAGAAGGGCCTGCACTTGGGCGCTACCCAGTTTACTTATCCTGTCTGCTTCCCTGCCACCCACATCCTTCTGGAGCCCAGAATACCTGTGGCAGAGGGACTGAGTTTTATGCCACTGCACCGGGACATATTGTCAGAAGTGTTAATCTTCAGGGAAGGCTAAACTTGGGCCACAGAGGAGTAACTCCACAGAGGTCTCTGAGAAGGAGAAAGTGCAGGGGGCTTTGGAATAAAAAATGTGTTTAGAGAAACTAAATCATGAGAGGAAAATGGAGTCCAGAATCACAGATTCTATAATATTCCACCAAGTTTAAATTATTTTTTCAGATTATCAGCTTCAAAAGTCTATCTGAATTTAGATCCATTCAGGATGATGCTACCGAAGCCTTCTCTTGAACTGACCACAAAATGTCTACAAGAGCTTGTAGTTTTTGCAGAGGGCAAAGATCTGAGGTGGTATAGTTGGGAGCCCTCTGGTAATCTAACACCTCCTGGGGAGACAGGGAAGGCTTCCAGAGAAAGTGGAGAGGGAACAGACTCCTCTCCAAAGACTCCATGCTAAATTCTTAGCTCCTCATTTGGGACAAGGTACAGGCATGTGGGATTGAAGCCCCAAAGTGGGACTGGTACAGATCTTGCCCACATGTCTAGCCTGGGACTGGCCTGCTGAATCAAACAGATTTAAAAGAGTGGGAACATGGACAGGGGAAAGAACATGAACTACAGAGCCAGTTACACTTGGGTTTAATTCTCTATTTCTGAACACATACAAGCTCTCTTTAGCCTTTCTTACTTCCTAGAGAGTTTCTAAAACAGTTCTGGCCTCAGCTCTTTCCTAAATTTACTTGAATCATGGTTTTCAACCTGGGTCTGCCTTCCTTCCTTCCTTCCTTCCTTCCTTCCTTCCTTCCTTCCTTCCTTCCTTCCTTCCTTCTCTCTCTCTCTCTCTCGTCTGTCTGTCTTTCAACAGAGTCTCTCTCAGTCACCCTGGGGTTGAGTGCTTTGACATCATAGCTCATAGCAACCTCAAACTTTTGGGCTCAAGTGATTCTCTTGCCTCAGACTTCTGAGTAGCTGGGACTACAGGCACCTGCCACAAATCATGCTACAGAGTGGTAATGACCAAAACCTGGTACAGGCATAAGAACGGCCACATAGCCCAATGGAACACAATGGAAAACGCAGAAATAAATGCACACATCTGCAGGGAACATATCATCAACAAAGGTGCCAAGAATATCCTCTGGAGAAAGGACAGTCTCTTTAAGATATGGAGCTGGGAAAACTGGATATCCATATACAGACAAATGAAACTAGACTCTTATCTCTCAGCAAGTACAAAAATCAAATAAGATTTTATTAAAGATTTACATTTATGACTTGAAAATATGAAACTACTAAAAGGATAACATTGCAGAAATGTGTTAAGACAGTGTTCCAGACAAGGACATCTTGAGTAATGGCCCCAAAGCACAAGTAACCAAACCAAATTGAACAAATGGAATGACATCAGGCTAAAAAGATTCTGCGCAGCAAAGGAAACATTCAACAAAGTGAAAAGACAGCCTACAGAGTGGGTGGGAATATTTGCACATTACTCATCTGACAAGAGATTAATAACTAGATTACATAAGGAGCTTTAATAGTTCAATAGGGAAAAATCCAATAACTTGTTTAAAAAATGGACAAAAGATCTGAACATATGTTTTTCAAAAGGAGATATACAAAGAGCTAATAGGTACATGAAAAAATGCTCGATGTCAGAAGTCTCTGGAAAAATGAAAATTAAAACTACAATGAGATATCATCTCATCCCAGTTAAAATGGCTTCTAACAAAAAAGACAGGCAATAATGAATGCTGGCAAGGATGTGGAGAAAGGGAGAAATAGTATACTCTTGTATACTATTGGTCAGCATGTAACTACTGCAAACACTCCGAATAATAGTATGAAAGTTCCTCAGTAAACTAAAATAGAATTGCCATATGTTCTAGTAATTCCATTATTATATGTATATATGCAAAATGAAGGAAATAAATATATTGAAGGGCTATCTACACTCCCATTTTTATTATAGCAATATTCACAGTAGCTAAGATTTGGAATCAACCTATGTGTTCATCAACAAATATGTGATATACATACATAATGGAATATTATATAGCTATTAAAAAGGATGGAATCCTGCCTTTTTCAACAATATAGATGGAACTGGAGAACATTATGTTAAGTGAAATAAACCAAGCCCAGATAGACAAAATTCACATGTTCTCACTCATATGTTGGAGCAAAATATCGAAACAATTGATCTCATGGAGGTGGAAAGTACAACAATGGTTACCAGGGGCTGGGAAGAATAGTGGGGAGGGTAGTGATAAAGTGCGGATAGTCAATGGGTACAAAAATGTAGTTAGATAGAGAGAATGAACAATATTTGACACCACAACGTAGTGACTATAATCAGTGGTAAGTCAGGGTATTCTTTAACTGAGAGGAGTGGGATTGGAATATTCCTGACACAATGTATTAACAAATCCTTGAGGAGATGGATATTTCAATTACCCTGATTTGATTAATACACATTGTGTGCCTGTATCAAACATCATATGTACCCTATAAATCCAGAAGGTACCAAAAAATGTTCACACAGTTTAAGAAAGGGGAAAAAAAACTGTGCTAAAACTGTAATACTTAATATATACCGATAATGTTTGTTATCTTGCATATTGTTTCTTGTATCTCTTATAATTGCAAAAGTCAAACATGACTTGAGCATTACAATTTTAATACAGTTTTTTCTTTCTTAAAATGTGTATGTTTTGGGGCATACTTTGAATATACTACTATTATGTTCCTATAATAATAAAAATTAAATAATAAAAAGATATGAGACCGTTTGAGCTATACTCTTGTGAACAGAATTAATGACATTATAAAAGGTGAGTTTGGCCCTCTATTGCCTCTTAGCCCTTCCTTCTTCTTACATGTGAAGATAAAACATTCATCCCCTCTATAGGACACAGTGTTCAAGGTGCCATCTTGGAATTTGAACTTCCAATTATTTCTGTACCCTGATATTAGACTTCCCAACCTCCAGAAATGTGAGCCAGTAACTTTCTGTTCAATATGAATTACTCTGTCTGTGGTATTCTGTTATAGCAGCATGAAACAGACTAAGCTAAGTACTAAAGTTTTTTGTTTTGCTTTGTTTTAATTATTACTGGTACTCTTAATTTCAGTCTTCATTCATTTATTATGGTACAAAAAAAGCTAAATTGATTATTTGTATGTGTGTTTTATCTTGAATCATATAACTTTTCTGAACTCAGTTTTTAGAATTTTTTAAAAAAATAGGGTTTAAAAAAATATTTCAATGTAGGGTTTTAAAAAAAATATTTCCATGTAAAAAATAGGGTTTTAAAAAAATATAATCATGTTATCTGCAAGTAGAGAT
Organism: Nycticebus coucang; assembly: GCF_027406575.1. Lineage (NCBI taxonomy): Eukaryota > Metazoa > Chordata > Mammalia > Primates > Lorisidae > Nycticebus > Nycticebus coucang. The sequence goes on along the minus strand of NC_069793.1, from coordinate 63,610,898 downwards.
ATTTTATTTCTTCCATTTCATCTATCTTTTACTTCCTTTTTTGGTGTATTAATATTAGATATGGACTATGTTGAATAAGAGTGATGATAGTGAACCTAAAAGACTTGTCCCAAAATTTAGGGGGAAAACATTCAGTCATTCATCATTAAGTATAATAATAGGTAGTTGCTCATTTTCAAGTTGAGAAAGTTCCTTTTTATCCCTATTTTTCTGAGTTTTTTTATCACAAATAGTTGTTGAATTTTTTAAAACGAATTTTCAGTATCAATATCATCACGTGATATTTGTTTTAATGCTGTAAATGTGGTGAACTATTTGGTTTTTAAACACTGATACAGTCTGGCATCCCTGAAATAAATAATAATAATTTAAAATACATTTATAATAATAATTATTAATAATAATGATTTAAAATACATATTATAAAGTCTTTTAGGATATTTTTTACTTTAAAATTTTTAATTGTGGTGAAGTAAATATAACATGAAATTTACTATGTTAACTATTTTTAAGTCTACAATTCAGTAGTGTTAAGGGTATTCACATTGTTGTACAAGCAATATCAAGAACTTCTTCATCTTGTGAAAGTGGACTTCCATACATATTAAAGAACAATTTCCTATTTCCCTCTCCCCAAGCTCTGGTAACCACCATTCTACTTTCTGTTTCTGTGAATTCAACTACTCTCTGTATCTCATATAAGTAACATCACACTATATTTGTCTTGGTTTACATGACTATATTATTTCACTTAACATAATGTCCTGAAGTTTCATTTATGTTGTAGACTGTGTCAGAATTTTCTTCCTTTTTAATGGTGAACATTTCATTGTATGTTTATGTCTATACTATATTTTGTTTATCCATCCACCGGTACATGAACACTTGGGTTGCTTCCACCTTTTGACTATTGGGAATAATGCTGCATTAACATGGATATGCAAATCTCTCTTTAGGACCCTGATTTTAATTGTTTTGGCTATATGATCAGAAGTGAAATTACTGGTTATTAACCCTTTGTCAGATTTGTAACAAGCAAATGTATTTTCCCATTCTGAAGGTTGTCTCTTTAAATGTTGTATCCTTAGCTATGCAGAAGCTTTTCAGCTGAACTAAGTCCCATTTGTTTATTTTTGTTGTTGTTGTAGCTCAATTTATAATTGCTAAGATGTGGAAACAACTGAAGCGCCCATCAACACAGGAACAGTTAGAGAAACTGTATTCCATGGACTGTATATGTACACCATGGAATGCTATTAAGCCATTGAAAAAGATGGAGAGTTCACATCTTTTGTATTAACCTGGATGGAGTTGAAACACATTCTTCTTGTGAAAAGTATCACAAGAATGGAAAAGCAAGCATCCAGTGTACTCAATGCTAATGTAGATGAAGCCAGTAAATGAACTAACACAAGCCCACACAAGAGAAAAACTCAATTTAATTCAAGTTGGCAGGAGGAGGAAGGGGAGGAGGGAAGAAGATTGGTGTGCTTCCACCTAGTGGGAGCAATGTAAGGATATATGGCACACCTCCCAGGTGCAGGACACAACTAGGACAGGCAATTTACTTAACAAAAGCAAACATTCTAAGCTAATTGTTTGTACCCTCATATTAATCTGAAAATTTTTAAAAATTGAAATTGCTGGAATATGTATATAAGATAGTTATGTTTTTAATTTTTTGAGGAATCATCATACTGTCTTACCACTTTACATTTTTGTCAGCAGTCCCCTTTAAAATTTATAGTTTATCTTTTCAGTCTTAGCTCCTAATACAATTGTAAATCACTTAAAATCCATGCAATGCCACCTATTATTTCAGCTACTGCTATGGCTACTAGTTCTGTGCAGGTTCTGGCCAATTTAGCAAGGTGCAACTTTTCAGAACCTCATCTCAACCCTGTGCCATGCACCTCCCTTTTCTCACCTGGGATTTCTCCTTTGATGCTATGGCCTGAGTACTACGGGAACCTACTGAATACTCAGGCATAGGCAACCTGGCAGTACTGGGCGTAATGTACTGTGTGGCAATTTTTAACTATCAGGCTATGGGAGGAATAAGTATTTCTTATTTAGTTTCACAGGAAGAAGATTCTGAGAGGGGCGTTGCCTATGGCTCAGTGAGTAGGGCGCTGGCCCCATATACGGAGGGTGGCAGGTTTGAATCTGGCCCCGGCCAAACTGCAACAAAAAATAGCCAGGCATTGTGGCGGGTACCTGTAGACCCCGCTACTCGGGAGACTGAGGCAAGAGAATCACCTAAGCCCAGGAGTTGGAGGGTTGCTGTGAGCTGTGATGCCACAGCAGTCTAAAGAGGGCGATAAAGTGAGACTGTCTCAAAACAAACAAACAAACAAACAAACAAACAAACAAAACAAAGATCCTGAGAGATTTTGGGTAGTCCCGCAATATCAAGCACCAGCTGCCAGTTGTGTGGACAAACCCATGATGCATTTCTGTTTCATCTCCCTTTTCCCTGCTTCAAACCAATAGTCCCTGGCCTTTTTTTTTGAGACAGAGTCTCACTTTGTCACCCTAGGCAGAGCGCCCCACTAGCTCACAGCAAGCTCAAACTCCTGGGCTCAAGCCATTCTCTTGCCTCAGCCTCCAGAGTAGCTGGGACTACTGGTGCTGCACCCGGCTATTTTTAGAGATGGTGTCATGCTCTTGGTCAGGCTGGTCTTAAACTCCTGAGCTCAGGAAATCTACCTGCCTTGACACCCCAGAGTGGTGGGATTACAGGTGTGATCCACTGCAATTGGCCTCTGTTCCTGGCTCTTGTTCATTGGATCTGAGCCCCAACAGCATAGCTACACTTAGGCTTTGGTCTCAGGGGAATGAAGAGGAAGACACAGCCCATGCTTGAACAATATCAGCATCTTGCAGTGTCAGAAATCACCTCACTTCTGTTTCATGCCTCCATATACTCCTCTGCTTTTCCCCATTTACATTCCCCCATCCCCATGAGGCCTCAGTGTGACTATCACCTGCCCCTGAAGATTTCCCTCATCTCCCCAGCAAAGCTGCTTTCTCCCTCCCCTGTGTGACCACTGTACCTTGTTCATGGGGCCCTGTGGGTTTTGTATTAGTACATTTAGTTTTAGGTCTGATACCCACTGTGGTATCCACTGTTATTTATTTCTGTACTGCCTTCATGTTTCAAGGCCTGGAACACTGTAAATTATTCTCAGATGTTTAACACTGAGTGATATTAAAAAATGGACACTGGGCAAGAACTTTGGCACCAGCTGGGAGATTTGGTGGTGATTACTGTCGGAAAGAATTCGAAATATGCGACGCTGGTAATCCCTGGTCATAAATATGTATTGAGTGCAAATCTGTTCTTACAATAATAAAAGGGCCTCAGGAAATCTTTATCCCCAGAAACAAAGGAGTTCATATTCTTCTCTTATTTCTTATCCATCCAGGATAAATGATGTGTTGCTAGGAGATGGGGGATAGATGAAATTACTAGGGGATGGGAAACGTCCTAATTCACTGGGCAACCTCAGGCTGTGGCTCTCAAGGGGAATTGACTACCTAAACTGGTGCCCTCCATTGGCCAGGCCAACATAAACATGGCTGGGAACAGGGCAGTGTTTTTACAGTCCTCAGTCCCTGGAGACCATGTTTCACTGGGAAACAGTGATCACTTGCCTGAGACACCCAATTCCAGAGGCCTCTCACGGCAGGGGCTGCCTGGGACCACCTCTATGAGCTGATTCAGCTCCCCAAACAGGAAACCAAACACTTTTCCAGAACTCAGATCCCTCCTCCAGGAAGCCCTCCCAGATAAATAGGAACAGGAAACCAAACACTTTTCCAGAACTCAGAACAGCTTGTGCTCCCACCCCCTGCTGCTCCGGTTCTCTCTGTGTCTGCATTAGAGGCATGTGGTGTGGGGTAGGAGAGAAGACATCTCTTTAAAATAGTGTTTCCTGGGTTATAGCTTTCATGTGAGAGCCCCAAATTAGTTTCATAGTAGGGCTGAGTACATTGGGTACTTTTTCTTCTATTCTTGAGGTACTTTACTAAGAAGAATATGTTCCAGCTCCATCCATGTAAACATGAAAGAGGTAAAGTCTCCATCTTTCTTTAAGGCTGCATAATATTCCATGGTGTACATATACCACAATTTATTAATCCATTCATGGATGGAGCTATAACCCAGTTACAACCTAACAATAGGGGGAAGTGGGAAAGGGAGGGGAGGGAGGGGGGTGGTGGGTAGAGGGAAGGGGATCGGTGGGATCATACCTGTGGTGCATCTTACAGGGGTATTTGCGAAACTTGGTAAATGTAGAATGTAAATGTTTTGGCACAGTAACTGAGATAATGCCAGGAAGGCTATGTTAACCATTGTGATGAAAATGTGTCAAATGGTCTATGAAGCGAGCGTATGATGCCCCATGATCATATCAATGTATACAGTTATGATTTAATAAAAAAAAATAAAATAGTGTTTTCTGAACTAGGAATGAGCAGTGGCCATAGCCCTTCCCTTTTGGTTTGCCACCTTGTAAAATGTAATTCCTGGGCTGGCTGTGGAAACTGGTCTTTCTGTTGCCCTTCCTTCTTCAGTGCTTTGGTGCACGGATCAGTCATTTCAACCCTGTTTGATCCCAGCTCTTCCAGTCCCTATTCTACCATCATTTCCCCCATTCCTTCAGCCTTAGTCTTGGCACGTGTGTGTGTGTGTGTGTGTGTGTGCGTTTGCACGTGTGTGGGGCAGTGTTAGAGAGAAAGAGAGAGAGAGAGAGAGACACCATGCCAGCTGAGTTCTTAAACTCTGAGCTCCCAGACTGATGTAAACAGCTGAGTGCTTTAAGAAAATCTGTGTGGCTTGCTTGTCACAAGTACTAACACACACTTCTATTTCCTTTATACTACTATGAGGCAGGGATTGTTACCTTGTTCCTCTGTTCCCCTTCTGTAGTAATAATAAGGATGTATTTGAATTTATTCTATGAAAAAATAATTTACACCGTGTAAATCCCATTTACATCCCCAACCCTATGTGGCCTCAGTGTATATATCACCTGCTGGTGATACTGTGGTGAGCTTTGTCCATGGATCATTGCACATAACTCTCACAAAATCACTAAGGGTAGACACCATCCCTAATAAACAGATAAGGAAAGTCAGCCTCACAAAGCATAAATTGACTTGATGAGTCACGGAACTATCTGTTCCTTCCTTTGGACTATGTTTCCTTTTAGAGAGCCCATGAATACCTGTTGGCGTGGAAAATCCCCATCTTTGAGACCTGTTTTAATTTTTGGAAAGAGTCCTAATTTGGCAGGAGTGGGGGAAGGAGATCAAGTCCAAACAGGTGTGGCTACAGGGAAGAGGGCTGGCTTTCTCATGCGGCACAGAGGGCAGTTCCTGAGCAGGCCCCAGGTGTCAGTCTTACAGGCCCTTTGGAATTGTCTGTGGCTTCTTAATGGTATTCAAGAACATTGTATTGAAATGAGAAGGGATTTTTATATTATCTAATTCAATCACCGCTTTTTTTTTTTTGCAGTTTTTGGCCGGGGCAGATTTGAACCCACCACCTCTGGTATATGGGGCCGGCGCCCTACTTCTTTGAGCCACAGGCGCCACCCAAATCACCATTTTTAATAGCTAGTTCAAGGGATTATGTGAATTTAGTAAGGTCACCCCCTTATTGGCTGAACAGGTAATATAGCTCAGAGTTCCTAGATTCCCTCCCAGGACTCTGTAGGACTCAATATAGAGTCCAGGGCAGGCTAAACTTGTACTTCCATCCCCTACTGTTACAATTCTCTCTGAGTCTTCATTAGGGGCATGTCGTATGGGGTAGGAGAGAAGACATATCTTTATTTATTTATTTATTTTTTGGTGACAGAATATCTTTATTTTTTTTTAATTAAGTCATATTTATGTAGGTCATGAATACATTTATGCCTTCGCGGGATTCAATGTGTTGGTTATTTGTACAAATTAGAGCTCTTACATCCTACTAATTAACATAGCTTTCACCTCATTTACTTAATCACATTTGTGTTCAATAATTGATAGATTTGACTTGTACCATTGTAATATGCTCCATAAGTGTAGTCCCACCATTAACACTCCCTGTAATGAACCACCCACTCCCTTCCCATCCTCCTCCCCTTCCCTCCTTCATCCTGGGCTATAGTTGTGATTCATCTATCATATGAAAGTGTGAGTGATTATAAATCAGTTTTATAGTAGCACTGAGTACATTGGATATTTTTTTTCCATTCCTCAGATACTTTACTAAGAAGAATATTTTTCAGCTCCATCCATGTAAACATAAAAGAGGTAAAGTCTCCACTTTTTTTTTTTCTGCTCAACACTTTTATTTATTTATCTTTTTTGAGACAGTGTCTCACTTTGTCTCCCTCCATAGAGTAGTACTGTGGCCATCATAGCTAACAGCAACCTCCAATTCCTGGGCTCAAGTGATATCCTTGTCTCAGCCTCCTAGGTAGCAAGTCTCCATCTTTTTTAATGCTGCATGGTATTCCATGGTATACATATACCATAATTTATTAATCCATTCATGGGTTGATGGGCACCTGGGCTTCTTCCAAGACTTGGCAATTATGAATTGAGCTGCAATGAACAATCTGGTGCAAATATCTTTGTTGCAGAGTTATTTTTGTTTTTTTTTTTGGATATACATCTAGTAGTGGAATTGCAGGATCAAATGGCAGGTCTACATTTAGATCCCTGAGTATTGTTCACACTTCTTTCTACTTCGTACTAGCTTGCAGTATGTATTCCCTTCTTTCCACTTCGTACTAGCTGCAGAAGCGTTCCCTTTTCTCCACATCCACGCCAACATCTGTAGTTTTTGGATTTTGTGATGTGGGCTACTCTTTCTGGAGTTAGATGATATCTCAAAGTGGTTTTGGTTTGCATTTCTCTGATGATTAAAAGACATCTCAACCTTCCTAATGCAGCAATGTATTTTCATTGTTAAAAAGGGGTTGTGACCCACAGGTTGAGAACTGCTGCTTTAAAAGCAACTCAACACACCGTTTATGATTAACATTACTGTATTATATACTTACAAATTTGTTAAAGGAGTGGATCTTCTGTTAAATGCTCTTACCACATAAGGAAAAATCAACAACAGCAATAATAAAGGATGTGGGAGGAAGATTCTAGAGGTGATGGATTTATTACAGTGATTATAGTGATTGTTTCAGGTGTGTGTATTTATAGTCTAACACATCAAGATGTATACATTAAATAGTTACAGAATCGTTCATGTCAACAAGACTTCAATAAAACAATTACAAAAAAGAAAAAGAAAAATTCACATCACTTCACGAGGTAGAAACTGTGGGAGTAGAAACATATTGGGGTATCTTTCTGATATTCTTTTTTATTTTACAGAAAACACATGGAAACTTTAAAAGCAAACAATGTTGGGACTCTGACTAAAATATCTTTGGTTTCTGAAAGGAACAGGTTACCCTGTCACCCATGTTTCAGCTGGAAAAACAGATGTACACAAGGGGAAGGCACTTGTGGAATGCCTTTCCTTGCAGAGGAAGTCTTTTCCCAAGATCCATCATCACTTGCCTGGGCCAGTGCCTGCCTTGTGCATCAGACTACAGTTCTCATCAATGAAGTGTGAAAGAGCAGACTCAGAAGTCAGAGAGACCTAGGTTCAAGTCTGGACCCTGCCATTTGCTGTCGAGTGACTCTGATAGTATTACATAATTCTTAGTTGTGCCTCAGTTTCCTAGTCTACAAAATGGCCATCATCCCAAACGTTTATTTATTTATTTATTTATTTATTTTTATTAAGTCTTTTGTACATAGATCATAAATACATTTACGCCATTTTCAATGTGTTGATTCTTTGTACAAATTGGAGTGCTTACATCATACTAATCAGCATAGCTTCCACCTCATTTGCCCAGTTATAGCATTAGGACATTCTACACATGATAGATCCAACTTGTACTTGCAATGTGCTCCATAGGTGTGGTCCCCCTACTATCTCTTACTATCTCTCCCACCCCATCCCCTCCCATCTCCCTCAAGTGCTTGTTTTGAGAATTATGAAAGTAAGGTATTATTATAGCAGAGGATGAACAGTAAGCCCTCAATACTCAGTAGTGTTAAATGCAGTAGACATTAAATTCTAGATTTCTCAAAACTTTATCCATCCCACTCCCAACCCAGGTAGAGCAGGTACTGTATGTGTCCCATGTCTTACCTCCTTGGCCCACCTGTGACTTCATCTGCAGCTATGACAGACACTTTCATTCATTCTATTTCCTACTGCAGGTAGTTTCCCTTTCTCTGGGCTTTTCTACTTTGGGGCTTGTCACTGAAAATACAATGGAGTTAAAACTCCAGCAACAACCTTCAGTCAAAGGAGGATAAGAGTAGAAGCCTTTCTCCACTCTTTGGATAGACAATTACACCAAGCATTCTTTTTTTTTGTGAGACAGAGTCTCACTTAGTTGCCCTGGCATCACACCTCACAGCAACCTCTAAATCTTAGGCTCAAGTGAGCCTCTTGCCTCAGGCTCCCAAGTAGCTGGGACTACAGGTACCCTCCATAATGCCTAGCCACTTTTATTAAGAGATGGGGTCTTGCTCTTGCTCAGGCTGGTTTTAAACACTGTCTCGAATTCCTAGTGTTAGGATTACAGGCGGGAGCCACTGTACCTGGCCCACCCCAAGCATTCTTCACAGAAGTCATAGCAGAGTCAAAGGCTCACTGTCCACCATAGCACTCTTGGTAATGACGCTGTATTGAATTTTCTTCCTCACTGAATCACACTGTCTTTACCCACTCATTCCTGTTTACTAGATACATTTCTTAATTATATTACCTTCACCCAAATCAAAGTGCTTTACCCAAGCCCTTGTTTTTGGGACACCAAAATCAAGATACTATTTCTTATATAATTCACTGCTTCACTCTTAAGAGAATTCTCACATAAATTTTGCTAATATCCACCAGTTAAAGACTACCAGGGACATATTTGTAGTCAAATAAAGTTAGATTATTGGTTTGCTGCTGCTGAGATGATCATATCAAGAGGACCTTAACTTGTTTCAAAAGGAGAGTTAAGGAAGTATATTTATAGAGTATGATGGTCTAGTGTTAGTCATGAGTTAGTTCGGGAAGGAGGTTTTCGGGAGTGGGGTATTTTTAGCACAGATGAGTCCACCCAGAGTTGCTATTAGATCAATTGGTACTTGGCCTTGAAACATGTGGTCTGAACAAACTGGTGTTAAAAGAATATGAGCTTGGATAGTTTGTGAGGCCTACCACAGATTGGTCTAGTATAGTTGATCAATTTCATTTTTTATGTGATATAGTCTTTATGACTTTTCTTTCAACTTTCACTCTTGTCTTTGCAGCTCAGCTACTCACAGGGATGATTTTCCCTTTGTTCAGTTTTTAGTCAAGTTTATGTATTAGTCAAGTTTCTCCAGGGAAACAGAACCAAAAAGATAGATAGATGGACAGATGATAAAGAGATTTATGATAAGGAATTGGCTCACACAATTATCAAGCCTAGTTAAGTCCAAAATGTGCAGGGTAGACCACTAGGCTGGATGCTCAAGGAAGAGCCACATTGTAGTTAAGTCCTCATGCCACATTCGTTAGCAGAATTCCGTCTGGTTTATTAGGGCCTTCAGCTAACTGGCTGAGACCTACTTGCATTATGGAAGGAAATCTGCTTTACTTGAGTAAAGCCCTTTCATGCAAATGTTAATCTCATACAAGGAAACACCCTCATAGAAACATCCAGAAAATCTTTTGACCACATAGGTAAGCATTGTGGCCCAGTCAAGTGGACACATGGTATTAATCATCGCAAGGTCATATGATTTTGTCTCATGTGCCTGATCATAACTTTATTATTCCAATCAGTAAGTTCTTTCTAAATTATTCCAGATAGTCATAGAAAGATCTGCAAAGTATAGTTGGAAGTTTTTTTCTTCCCATTTCTGTATTTTTATCTGAGAAATTAAGTCTACTATAAGGTTATAGATAGAAAAAAGCAGCAGAGGAAATGTGACTCACCTAAGTGTGTACAGTGACAGGAACTCTTGTGTCTTGTCTTCCCCTTCCATTTGCTCATCCTTGGGCTCTGTGATGAGATGCATACACATTTGTAGTCCATCATGATGGAGCTTGAAGACTATAAAAATTGCCACTAAAAATAATGGACTTGTTACAACCGTGGGAGTTCTACCATTAAAACTTTATTACTTTGGACTAAATATCATTCTCTTTGAGTGTCTTTAAAAAAAAAAACAAAAACCTTGATAAATAATTTTAACACAGCATATTCAAAATACAATCATTTCAACATGTTCTTGATATAAAACCAATGATGAAAATTTTACATTATTTTTGGTGATATTTTTATTGTAATAAACATACATAATATAAAATTACATTTTAAACATTAAGCATATAATTCATTGGCTTTAAATATATTCATACTGTTGTACAATCATATGCACTATCCATTTCCAGAAGTTTTCCATCATCCCACACTGAAACTCAGTACTCAATAAGTAATAATTCCCCATCTCCCCTCCCCTCAGCCCTTGATAACCTGTGTCCTACTTTTTTTCTCTATGAATTTGCCTATTCTACGTAATATAAGTGGAATCATAAAACATTTGTCCTTTTGTGTCTGGATTATTTCATTTAGCATGACTTAAAGGTTTATTTATGTTGTAGCATGTGCTAGAGTTTTATATCTTTTTTAAGGTTGGATAACATTTCATAACATGTATGCATCACATTGTGTTTATCCATTCATCTATTGATGGACATTTGGGTTGTTTCTGCTTTTTGGTTAATGTGGATAATACTGCTATGAACATTGGAATAGAAGTCTTTGGACCATTCTTAAAAGTTAAAAATCTTAGGACGGGGAGGGGAGGGAAGAAAGGAATAGATTATGAACAACTTGGGCTGTAGTGGGAGAGAGTAAGGAATTTGAGAGAAAGAGATGAACTACTTATTAAATTGCTAATATGACAATGTTCTTATGTTTATTGTCAGCTTCATTCAGCATCTTTGCAGTTGCACCAATAATACCTGTTCAGAACACCTGCACCACTGAGAAAGATGACTAGGGAACCTCTCATATCTATGATTCTGGTTTATAGGATTCTACAAATGTAAAAGCAACAAGCATAACACTTAGCAGAACTTAAAATTTTATTTTATCTTCTACTTAAGTTAAAACTCAGACAGTATTATATACTGTACATTAAAAATGTTTGACAGGTGCAGGGAACACTAGAAAGGGAAGACATCATTGAGACATAAGACATAAACAGACAAAAACGTTCTCCCTGCATCTGGAAAGAAGGCAATAAGACCACGAGAAATGGTTATAAAACACGAAGAATAATTTGAGTGTGTTGCTCACAGCTAGGGCAGGGTTATCTCTCAGCACAAATACAAAGCCATCAATCTTAGCACACAGCAGAGAGAAAACAGAGGATTCATATAGGCTGAGGAAATAAACGGCAGATGTCACAAAGGAAGCAATATAACATGGTAGTTTAGTTAACTGTATTCAATTATCAAATTTAATTTCAAATCTTGGCACAGCACCCACAAGTTTGTGATTTAGTTAAGTCCTCCTGCTAATATAAGCTTTATTTCTTGCACCTGTGATGAGAAGACAAAAAATGGCCTCTACCCCATAAAGTTGTAAATATCATATAAAACCATACAGCACGCATAATAGTTCCCAGAACATTGTAAGCACACATGATATGTTCATAGGCATTATTATTAAGGGTTTATATAAACATCTAGGTACCGTATAACAAACCAGCTGTGAGGATCATAGCAAGCCCTGCCTTTCATAAATTATCAGCTCAGTTTTCCCCATTTAAAAGGTTGTACATATTAGCTAAATAATACCTCCATAGTGAGGACATTTAGAAAGTAGGGACAAAACAAAATAATTAGTATTCTGAGTACATTTCCTCCAAGGCATACTGTATTTTTCAAGTAAGTTATAATTATGTATCTTCACTGTTTTTCATTACATTATGACCATATTTTGTTTTATAGCAGCCTTTAAACCACATAATATTCCATTGTGTATTATTCCACACAATATGCTATGAAGTAGATGGACCATACTTTAGTTATTATTCCAGCCAGAAAAACGCACTAATGTGCTATGGGAAACTGGAATTAAGCTAGTGTTAGGTAACATTATATAAATCAAGCAGTACAATAAAGTGAGGTACACGGGTAAGGGTCACTTGCCTTCTGCATTCTGAAGGTCTTTGTCACAGCTGATCTTGAATAAAGCCAGTACCCGTGTTCTGATCTGCTTGGTCTTGGCACCATAGATGATGGGATTGATCACAGGAGGCAGTAGCAGGTAGACATCACCCATGAGAACATGCACAATGGGATCAAGGCTATTTCCAAAACGGTGTACCACTGAGAGGCCAATCAGTGGCCCGTAGAAGGCCAGTACCACTCCAATGTGTGATACGCAGGTTCCAAAGGCCCGGGCCCGCTCCGCCTTTGAAGGCAGTTGTAGAACTGTTCTTATTATCAGAAAATAGGACAAGGAGATAAACATGACATCCATACCCATGACCAGCAGAATGGCAGTAAGACCATAGACCACATTGGGCAATGTGTCTGCATGGGCCAACTTCATCAAATCCTGGTGCACGCAATAGGAGTGTGAGAGCACGTTGGAGTGGCAGAAGGCCAGTCGTTTGATGAGCAGAGGCAGTGGGAAAAAGAAGAGGGACCCACGGACCACAGCCACCATGCCAATCTGAACTGTTACTGTATTGTTGAGCACTGCAGCATGGCGCAGTGGATGGCAGATGGCCACGTAACGGTCAAAGGCCATGGCCAGCAGGATGGTGGATTCTATGGCTGAGAGGGCATGGATAAAGAACATCTGGGTAATGCAGGCCTCAAAGCTAATCTCCCGGGAGTCAAACCAGAAGAGGGCAAGGATCTTGGGCATAGTGGATGTGGACAAGGCCAGATCGATGGCCGCCAGCATGCAGAGAAAGAGGTACATGGGAGCGTGCAGGCTGCGCTCTGACCTGACGATAAAGACCACAATGCAGTTTCCAAACAGAGCCACAGCATACATTGAAAGGAGTGGGAAGCCCATCCAGAAGTGGGATTCTTCTAGTCCTGGGATACCGATAAGCACAAAGGTGGCATGTGTGAAGTTGCAGGAACTCATAGCTGGCACTAAGGAGGTGGGACTGGGTGAAGGTGAAGCTGTACTGGCAGCCTGCAGGGACATGGGGCACAATCAGAGAGTGTCTCAGACACCTGGGAATCCTAGCTCTTTCTTCTCTTCTCTTTTTTCCCATTCTCACTTAGGCTCTTTCATAAGCTCTGAGGCCCCCTTCTGAAGGAGGAAATGTGACTGCTCAATTTATTTTTTAATCACTACTTTCAATGTTCATTCAAATTGTTAAAAGGGAACCTTGGGCAACTAATGCTTATCCCCAAATGTTGAACTTCCAGACTCCCTCAGATGCTTCATCCTGGTCCATATCTTCATTGTTTAGATACTGGGTATCCCTTTTGGGGACCGCTTAGGACTGTCTTTGTCTTTGTCACCCCTTCCTTCCTACCTCTCTCTCCTCCTACCCTTTTTCACTTACTCATTTATTCTATAATTAATTAATTATTTTTTTGAGACAGAACCTCAAGCTGTCACTCTGGGTAGAGTGCCATGGCATCACAGGTCACAGCAACCTCCAACTCCTGTGCTCAAGCGATTCTCCTGCCTCTGCCTCCTAAGTAACTGGAACTACAGGTGCCCGCCACAACGCCTGGCTATATATATATATATATGTTTGGTTGTAGCCATCCTTGTTGCTTGGTGGGCTCAGGCTGGATTCAAACCCACCAGCTCAGGTGTATGTGGCTGGTGCCTTAGCCACTTGAGCCACAGGTGCCAAGCCTATAATAATTTATTTATATGACCTACTATGTACAAGGCTATTTTCTAGGTGATGCTGATACAGAGATGACATTTACCTTGCTCTCTAGATGGAGAGTGGAAAATAGACAAGTAACCAATATAATAGAAGACTGCAGTAAATGCTAGCATAAGGTGTTCATTTAATGAAAAGGAGGAGAGACATGATCAGAGGAATCTTTTTGGAAAAGATCCTTCTGTTTAGTCTTAAAACATGAGTAGGAATTAGAAAAGGGAATAATGGTTGTTCCAAGGCAGCAGGGATAAGAGATACTTTGCAAATGTTCAGGATTCCAGGTCCTCAGATCTAACATCAGAAAGGGGAAAAATAAACAACAGGTATTAAAAAGAGAGAGAGAGAAAACCTGAAAAGAAAACAAACAAAAAATATGAAAAAAAAAAAACAACCCACCAAAAGTCAATCTTGTAAGGATTAAAGGGAACTCATCAGGGTTCATAAAATCAAAGGTAGTGGCTTCTTCTGGTGTCTTCTTCAGAGACAAGGTGCTAGCAGGACATGTGGCCTCCGGTAGATCCTAGCTGTCTGGTATGGTCCCTGTAAAAGCTCTTCCTTTTGCTCCTGAATGGTGGGTTCCTAAAAAGCATCTCCAAGGCCACGCCCCTTGTGCCCAAAGACAGCTGAGTCTTGGCTTTGGGAGAGATTTACTGATTATACAATCATGTTCCTAGTGCCTTGTCTTTCCTGGAACCTTCACCAACAAGTCATTCATGTCAAAGGAGATATTTCTTTTCTAGACACCCAGTGTTGCTTTGTCTCTACTCTCTACCCCGACTTAAACACCTGGACTCTGACTGCATCAGTCTCTGCTAGGTACTGTATGTGCCCTGTTCTTTAGAGCTAATTGTCTCTAAAGAACCAGCAGCCTGTGTGCAAGCAGTAGCTCAGACTCTTGGCAATAAACTCTGCAGGTGTTTTCATTGATGGTATTCAGGTTAACCTGTTTATTCCTCCTAGGATGCTTCCTCATGCCTCACCTGGGTCCTTACTGCAGCTGAGAAATACCCTTCAATTTGGTCTTAATGGAGCAGGTTTAGAAACCAGTGATTTTAAAACACAACATGATAAAATGAGTACTTAAAGATTTGAAAAAATGGAGACTTTACATCCTTCGTATTAACCTGGATGGAAGTGGAAGACATTATTCTTAGTAAAGCATCACAAGAATGGAGAAGCATGAATCCTATGTACTCAATTTTGATATGAGGACAATTAATGACAATTAAGGTTATGGGGGGGGAAGCAGAAAGAGGGATGGAGGGAGTGGGGTGGGGCCTTGGTGTGTGTCACACTTTATGGGGGCAAGACATGATTGCAAGAGGGACTTTACCTAACAATTGCAATCATTGTAACCTGGCTTATTGTATCCTCAATGAATCCCCAACAATAAAAAATTAAAAACAAACAAACAAACAAAAAAAGCTTGGAAAATGAAAAAGAAAAAAGATTTGAATTGGATTCTTCCCATCTTTCTACTGGATAAGCAAGGCAGAACAGATACAGGGTTCAAAGGTGACAAAAGCCATACTTTTGTCTCTGTTTGTTTTTCTCCCTCCTTAGAACTTGTGCAGACATAACATCTATTCTCCTTGACAAATATAAAATCCCAAATTTGGCTCCCATGTGGCGTCAGAACATGAAAAACCTTTTTTGAGGCGCATAATTGCATCCTTTAGTGAGACACAAGATAGTCTGTATTTTGTATCCATCCATCCATCCATCTCTGTGTCCATCACAGATAGCTTAGGGAAGTGGATGCAGGAAAACAAACAAACCATGCTGAAAATTATGAGACTAAGCTGAGGAAACTTTCCTGGCGAGAGCCCAGATCACAAGACCACTGTGTCTAAGAGACAGAGGGCGTATAGTGAAGAGAAGGGCAAGCATGGAGGGGAATGAAGGAAAATACTGTCACATAGTTCCACTTTCTCATGGACTTTGCCCACAGTACTGCACGTAGTGCTGAGACAAGAAGGATCTCCGCTGGCCACAGAGTTAGGTACTTTTTGACCCCTTTCTCAGTAGAGCACCTTTCCCACTTTACTGGCACCTGCACTTCCTTACCTAACTCTTAGACTTTGGGTCATCTCTAGCTCATCTCCCAGGGTCCCTATCCCCGAATACCACATGTTTCATTCTCATGTTATCTGGCCTCCTACCCAAAGTGACTCCTTTTTAGACCTAACTTCTTTTTGTGTTTGAATATAGCTGCGACATTCACCTGCCTTTCTGGATTGTTAGCTAAGGCTCTGTGACGTGTTTTCCCAGCCCCTGAAAGTGTGGATAGAACCATAAAGGGCTTCTCCCCCCGACCCCCCAGTCATAAAGCAGTTTTGAGGGTCTTCAGGTCCCTTAGCATGTCAGGAGCCTTGGGCTGCCAGACCTAAGGTGAAGGTGCACTCACCTGAGAATATGCAGTCGTCCTACTGAGAGAGAGCAGCTGCAGCCGGTTTCCCTTTCTGGATCAGACTGTTTTATATATAGTGCTGCTTGGAAGGCCCATGGGAGAAGCTATGAGAGTATGAGCTGATGCTCCAGGAACTCAGCAGACAGAGGGACAACATCTCCATGACTACATGTGTGCTGCTCCCACAGGCCCCCCACTGTTCCTGTCCAGGGGGAACAAACTCAAGGAGCCCGCTGCCTCTACCACAACTCCTGTGCTCACATGTGTAGGTCTCTCGACAACCTGTATCCACTCTCCAGACTAAATCAAGCTCCCACTGTCAGCCATATAGTAAGGAAAAGCAGCAAATGCCACAGATTTTTATGAGAACCTGAGAGGAGGTGTTTATGTGGTCATGGCATGAACCTCAAAAGAGGGTATTTCAGCAGAGAGAAATCATGGGGGAAAGAAGCAGAATTCTCTGCAGAAGAACTGTTAGCAGTGTGGCTTCGCTGGAACTTAGTGGTAACCCCAAAAGGAAAGAGAGACATTGGAAAGGTCAACGAATGTGAGCCAGCATCAGGTTGTGAACTGAAGGACTTGGGAGGTGAACACATATTTTTAAGCAGGGACATCATAACCAGATGTGTATGTTAGATGGTTATGCTAGAAGCCATTGGAAGGGTGAATTTGACGAGGATAAGACTGGGTATGGTTATGAATTTAGCTATGTAAGACAGAAACTGGAAATACGTATTTTTTCCTCATCCCTCACATTCAATTATTCAAAAATCTTGCCTAGTTTTCCCTCTAAAAATATCTCAAATATTTCCTCTTATTTCCATCTCCACCACTACCATCATGTCCAAGTAGCTTTAGCAGTGGCCATGTAACTACTAGTCCTCTGGCTTTTAAGGAAGTCCTCGATTCATTTTGAGCTTGTTCACCTTGGTCAGTGCATAACATTTTCTCTGCAACCCACTCATTCTCAGAGTGTCCAAATTGCCCACTTACTAGTAATGCAAGTTTCCAGGACTGTTGGACAGTAGGACTGTCCCCAGGTTAGCATGCATGGGATAAGGTGGGGAGAAAAATCTGTAGAAGTTCTATGACTATCTCAATTGCCTGGTCCTTTTCTTTTCACATTTATATGCATTTGTACTCAATACTATTATGAAATCAATATATAACCACCCACATGTTCATACACAAAAGTTGCCTGGTCCTTAAGTTCCTTCATCTCTTTCCCATTTTTAGGACTCTGAGTACCTCCATTCTTCTTCTCCAGCCCTGTGTTTTCTTTTTCCTTCATACCTCCCTTTCTCTGTACCCCATGTAGTATGTGGAAATAAACAAACAAAATCTAGTCTGTAAACCCTCATCAGTTCAGCACTCCAATCTTTTCACCTTGGACCTGTCTGTAATTTCTTCAGATTTTTGTTTTTGCTGCACTGTCAGTTGGGGGTATGTAAGAAAGATGATCCATGGGGTGCAGGTGAGAGAAGAGAAGAGGGCAGAAACACATTGAAATAGATGGACAGTTTGTTCAAAATATAAATCACCTCTTTAAAATGGCCTCCTAACATCTTTTGTTTTTACTTACATTCATTAGTGTCTTGATAAGGAAAGTTTTATGTTGGAAAGAGGGTGAAGGAAGACTGCACAAGATTAAGGTGAGGCTGTGTTAGGCCATATGAATCAAAGTCAACTTATCCTACAGAAGGGCAGCACCTGGGCGAATATTCTCCAAAATGTGTATCCTCCTGAAAATATATCTGGAGAAACTAAGAAGAACCTTCTTGTTGAAGAACTTCGTTGTCTTGTGTGCCATCCAGATCCTTACATATCAAAGATGCTGCTTATTTATTCATTAGTTTAGTCAAGATTAAAAGCTACTATGGGCCAGACACTACAGATAGAATTGTGGAAACAACAGTGAATAAGACCCAGTCCCTGATCTTGAGAAGTGAGTTCAGAGCCTCCTGTAGGGGAGAAGGGTACAAACAGCACAGAAAGGGGTTGCAATGAGAAAAAAAGACAAGGTGCTACAGGAGAACTGGGAAAAGACACCAGGCACCCTGGGGAGGCCAGGAAAAGTTGGAGTCACTTCCACCCGAAGTCAGAAGCAGACAGAGAGTGAGAGTGCTATGGGCAGAGGTAAGAGTTCATGCAAAGGGCATTCAGGATGAAAGAAGTGTAAGTCATCTGTTGTACCTGGAACATTATACAGAGGGGAAACAATGAAGCTGGAGAGCTAAATAGAGCCAGATCACGTAAACATTTTATTAGGTTTTGCCATGTGGCAGGCTATGTTTCAGGGGATGGGAGGCAGCATGAATGAAACAAATTCCTTACCCTCGAAATCTTTATCTTATGATGGGAAGACAAGAAAAGAAATAAACACATATGCTATATACCGGGGGATAGAAGTGCTAAAAATTGAAAATGAGGCAGGTAAGGATGAAAGTGAATACAGATAGGGATTGAAGGAGACGTGCTGTCATTATTATTATTATTATTATTATTATAATAACATCAATGCTCTGTAGTAACTTGAACCAGTACACTTGAGCCAATACCTGCATGAAGTGATGGGGTAAACTGTGTGGGTCTCTGGGGGAAGAACGTTTTAGGTAGAGCAAACAAAGTGTGAAGTCTGATGTCAGAGCATTCTTAGTGAGCTTAAGAAAATATTTGGAGGCTATTGTGGTAGAGGGGATCATGGGGAGAGTAGTAGGATATGAAGTTGGGATGCTGGAGAGAAGTCAGATCATATAGATCCTTATAAGCTGTTACAATGACTGTAAATCTTCCCTGAGTAACACAGGAGGCCATTGAAGCATGTTGAATGTTATCAGCCTGTGTATTGAAACAATTATTCTAACTACTATAGGGAGAATAGAATATAAAGCAAACACGGATGGAGAAAGGTCCACGAGAAGGCTATAATGATATTTCAGGTCCAAGATAACAGCTTGTATCATGGTGGTATCAATAGGGGAGGTATGCAGTGGTTGAGTTCTGGCTATCATTTTTGGGAAGGAAACATCATTAGGATTTGATGACAGTTGGATGTAGCATAGGAGTGACAGGAAGGCATCAGGTATAACTAAAGTGTTTTGACTCAATAATCTGAAAGGTAGAATTACTGAGTGAGGAAGGACTGTTGTGACCCTGTATTTATTTCCCTTGATTAGAATATTAGAATAGGTTTTGGACATGTTGAGTCTAAGATGATTATGTAATATTCAAGTGGAGATATTAGTATATAGGACATTGGATGACTCTTGAGTAGACATTAATTGGGAGTTTGTTAGCATATAGATGGTTTTAAATATGTGTTTTAGATAAGATGAAGAAAAATGGGAGTATAACAAAAAGGTCTGAGAACAGAGTCCTGGGATATTCTAACACATGGAGATAAAGATTAACGGTAATTAAGACTGAAAATATTGTTCCAAATATGCTGGGAATTTGACATCTTCCTTATTAGTAAGTAGCCAGTGCTGTCATGACTTACTAAATTCCCTGTAGATAGGCATAACTACTTTCTACTTTCTTCTCAGACTTAATGCCAACTATAGGGTCTACCTTAAATAAGTGATATCAATGTGTCTTTGAAATAAAGGCTTTCAAATTTTGTGAATTAATAGATATACCCACTGTAAAAATAGTTAATAGTTTCTGGGTTAAACCATTAAGTGATAATTATGTCACAAACTTAAAAACTTGTAGGTAAATGACACAAACTGTCATTTATTTGCAATTCATAGTTATTTTCTGTTTCTGCTGGGGCAGAAAGTTGAGGGAGGGCTGAAATTCTGAAATGTGCTTGAGTTGAAAAAAATCATAAGGTGGAAATTAATTTGTGAGGTTTGAAGATTTTTGATTTGGGCTTTTCTTCCCTAATTTGATTGAAAATTTCCAGAGGATAGAGTTTTGTTTTGTTTTTAAATTATTTTTTAACTTCTTTATATTTTCTAGTACAAATTACATGGATGAAAGTGTATATAAGTATATATACTAGTTATAAACCTATGTATTCTAGGCAGCAAGCCAGCATTAACCTTTAGAGAATGAAGGACCGTGGAGTCAATCAGTGTGGATGTGCTCTGTCACCTACTAGCTGTTTAAACAAGCTACTTAACATTTTATGCTTCGACTTTCTCATTTTATACCTCAATAATAAGGTAACAGAAGTAACTACCTTATAATGTTTTAAATATAAAATGTGTTAATACATGTAAAAAAAACCATAGAATCATGACTTGACAGAGGAAATAATCAATGTTAGTTCAAATTATTGTTAGTTAGAAAATACTATTTCTCATAAAGGAGTGGCATTTCATAATGTGTCTTTCTGACTGTTGCAAAGCAGACTAGGTAAGAATAGAAAGGCTACTGGCAGGGATAGGAGGCACCGCATTTGGACCAAGCAGCGGTAAGGAGAAGTTCTAGACTCCAGGCTTTAGGTTGTTCCAAGTTGTCTGCTTCCACCTCTCATCTGTAAAGCTAAGTGGTCAAACTAGCCAATGTTTTAAATTTTCAGCTTTAAATTTGAATGATATTTTAGCTTTGATGGGCACCAGTTTTTGTTTGTTTGTTTTTAATTGATAACATGACTTGGAGTAGACCATCTTGCAGGGTCCATCTAGTGCTAGAATTCTATAATTTTGTTTCTTTGTAATGGAGAACTTTTATCACAGCTCTACGTATCTGTTTGGTCTTCACACTGTAGATGATGGGGTTCATTACAGGAGGGATCAGCAGGTAGGTGTTAGCAATCAGGGTGTGTACATAGGCAGGGGCCCGTTTCCCAAATCTGTGAACAAAGGACAGGCTGATCAAGGGGATATAGAATACAGCAACAGCCACAATATGGGAGATACATGTGCTGAAGGTTTTTTTCCTCTCTTCTGAAGACGCAATGCTGAGCACAGTCTTAATGATCAAAACATAAGAAAGGAGGATGAAGACTGAGTCCACTCCAACAGTAGAGACCATGGCAGTCAGCCCTACTGCACTGTTGATCCTGGTGTCTGTGCACGAGAGCTTCATCACATCGGGGTGGAAACAGTAGGAGTGGTGCAGCACGTGGCTACGGCAGTAGGACAGCCTTTTAAGAAGCGCTACCATTGGTGTCAGCATAAGGGTCCCCCTGATGACAATTGCTACTCCAATTTGAGCTATCCTATAGTCAGTTAAAATGGTGGCATACCTTAGGGGATTAGAGATGGCTACAAACCGATCAAAAGCCATGGTCAACAGCACTGAGGATTCCATGACAGTGAAGAATTTAATAAAGAACATCTGGGACAAGCAGGCATTAAAGCTGATCTCCCTGGCATTGAACCAGAATATACCCAGCATAGTGGCCAGAGTGGATATGGACAGGCCAAGGTCAGTGGTGGACAGCATGGAGAGGAAATAGTACATGGGCTCATGGAGGCTGGGCTGAGTGATGATGATGAAGAGAATCAGGCTGTTTCCCGAGAGGGCAGTTACATAGAGGAGGCAGAAGGGAATGGAGATCCAGGTGTGGAAGGCTTCCAGCCCAGGAACACCAGTTAGCAGGAAAATGATGGAGGGGGATGTGGTGTTCTGCAAAGCTGACATGCTGGATTAAAAGTACAGAAGAAGATGAAGATCTGAAATTAAAAGCTATACCTGTGTATTAATCATTAAAAATTATTTTAATTTATGTTATTTTATTGAACAGAAAGCTCACCAAGGATGGCTACATAATGTGAGTATACAAAGGACTCACAATCGATAAAAAGAAAGTATTACTTTAGCTGCTGTAGTAGGTAGCTTTTTAAAAAATTTGCCTCAGTCTACAATTTTTCTTAGTTGACAGCTGTGTTTGTACCATATGACCTTTCCTCTCATTCCTCTAGCCACAGATGACTGAACTAAAAATAGACACTTTACCCCAAATTGGCCAATCATATTTCATCTTCTCTGAAATTTTAAAATTTTAATGAAGAAGTAACAGATTCTTTTTTCTGTATAGTTGACACCAGAGAAAAACACATTGGAGCAGAAATGTGGCATTGACCATGAATGTGAAAAGCAGAGAAGCTTACAGACAATTTGGGAAGCCGGGAAATATTGAGAAAGAGATCATTTGTAATACAAAGTAACATATATGGAGTCACAATGGCTCAGCACCGATAAAGTAATATGCAGGTGCTTTTAGCTTCTGGCCATTAAAGAGACCCATATGATGTGTTAGCTGCCATCATAATTGAGAGACATGGAGAGTTAGGACACTGACTTACCAGGAGGTGTAGGGACAGACTGCTGCTCCCCACTTGATATAATGTGCTGCCATGTTCAAATATAGCTCTGTCTTCTATCTGCTTAAAGATAATTTCTCCAGAATGTATTATCTCCATTTTGTTAAGACATACTTCTTAGGAGATACATACTATAATGCTACTGTTTTGGTTTGGAGAGAAAAAAACACAACTTTATTGCAAACATTCTGCTTTTTTGTTTTTATTGAGTAGATAATTGGAGACTAGGCAGATAAGTATGCATGAGATGGAAATTTTAGGGTAACTGTTCTTCAGGGTTAAAAAAAAAAAGGTATCGCATGGCCGATGGAAAGGCTTGATAAAGGAGATCATGGAGGAAAAAGAACCTGCAAGAACCTAGACCCCCTCACTCATTCTGATAAAGTTGATCTTTGCAATCAACTAAAGAAGTCTTAGTAAAATAAAAAAGAAAGAAAAACATTTTATCTGAAATTAACAGAAAACTAGAGGGAAAAAGGAAGGTGTTAAGTTTATGAGGTGGCCAAATAAGTAAATTGTAACTTTAGACCGAAGTTTACAGTAAGGAAAGTGTCCTCAGGATGGTCATGCAGAATGGAAATGAGATTAATAGTTAATAATAATGTATCATATATTTCAAAACAGCTATGAGAGGGGATTTTAAATGTTCTTACCACAGAAAAATCATAAATATTTGAGGGGATGGGTATGCTAATCAGTTTAATTTGATCTTTCCACAATGAATACATGTATTAAAATATCACATGGCATCCCTCACAATTATTTTTTAATTAAAAATAAAATAATTTTAAGAATAAAACAAAGCAACAATAGAAAAGAATTAACAGAAAAGAGGCATTCAATAGTTTTGTAGTCTTTGGAGAGCCTTTATAGAAAAGGTAGTACTTGGAAGATTTCTGTGTTTTATATAAATCAAGATAAAGAAATCCAAGGCTTTTAGAATACTACATGTAAAAGTGTTGAGCACTTTGATTGCAATATTTATTACAAAATACACTTGCAATATTTTTGTGTTGTCAGAGGCATTTACTGTGTAGCTACTCTTTGCATAGTGCTGTGTTAGAAACTAAGGGATTATACAAAAAATACTCCTTTTAAGGAGTTTGTAATTCAGTAAGAGAGAAAGATCAGAAATGTTTTGCAATAATTCAATATCTAGCAGGCAATGATGAATAGGAAAACTGGTTATGGAAGTGGAGAGGAGCTTTACATATGTCAATTAATTCTGGCTATAATGATTTTTTATTTCCTATGAAATGACTGAGTTGTAGTTTTTGTCATAGAGTTGTAGAAAATTTTATAAGTGATATCTAAAAACATTAAACTTCTCTAGTGTGGATGTGTGGTTGTTCATGTACTAGTTTCGTGTTAGTATTGAGTACATTGGAATCTTGCTTTTTCAGTCTTGTGATACTTTACTTAGGAGGATGTTTTCTAAATCCTTCCCTGTAAATTCAAAAGATGTAAAGTCTCCATCTTTCTGTATGGCTAAATGGTATACCATAGTATATCTATACCATGGTTTATTTACCCAGGGTGGTGGGGTGTGTGGTAAACTCTCCCCTATCAGGTACAATGTAGGGATGGGTATATGGCACCCTCCTAGGTGAAGGGCTCAACTGAAATTTGGACTTTATCTGAAAAATGCAAAACAATGTAAATTAATTGTATATACTCTTATTTTAATCTGAAATAAATAAATTAAACTTCTATTTGAATAATTTCTTTTTTATCCTAATTTCTTCATAGCTCCCTTTATATTATTTCAATAATTCAGTTTATTCATTGCCTATTTTTGGTCTTCTTTGAAGTTTTTTTTTTTTTCTTCTTTATCTTGCTGAGATATCATATACCAAACCAAATCAAGGGTATGGTTTGGCCTGATATGTGTTGAGCCTAGCAGAGAACTCAAATTCCTTCTTCCCCTTCACTCTACCACCATTTCATTCCACACCCTTGTCTTGTTCATTCTGGGCTCAGAGGCAGAGTATTCCTGATTCCTTTTCACAGCCAATAACTCCACTTAAGCTCTTGGCTATCCATCACTAATGCTTAGTTAAGTTCAGTAGCAAATATAGACAGCAAGCTCTCTGAGCCTTGAAGTGGGTACCTGTGAACGACTACAACAGTAGTGGTTTGGTGCCCGAGAAAACCAAAAAGGTGGTCAGGAGCTGAAAACCTCCTGGTTATTAGGTTGAAAGCCTTATCTTTAAATAAGAGTTTAGTCAATCTTATTGAAATGAAAAGTGACTAATTTTGAATACCTATCACATGCCAGGCACTGAATTAGGCACAGTACCTATCAGAAGAGTTGTAGACAAAAAGAGAAATGCCTCTACTTCTGGAATGTACCAGGATAGGTGTATCTAAGAGATGAGACAGAGAAATAGTGTGGAGGGACAGATTCTGAGCATGTAAGTATGTGAACGTGCCTGCTTGAGTATTAAGAGGAATCAGTTTGAAGAAATATTAACAGACGACATGATTTATGACTGCGAAAAGTTTTGACAGATGGATGAAAGCTCACAAGGATAAGACACAGAAGAAGGACACCAGTTTGTTGGACGACTATAAGAGAATTGGCACATCAGAGCTTTAAATGTAAGACTAGGTGCTGTCAGAGATGAAGCTGTGGGTTAAGATACAAAAATCTTAAATTCCATGGAAAGGATAATGAAGTTAGATTTTAGCAGCATCAAAAGCCAGGCATTTCCAAATACTTTATGAATAAATAAATAAATCATTCACCATCTCTAAAAATTTAACTCCTACAAAAAATTCCTTTCCTTCTTTAGTATTTTATTTAGTACTTTTGGTTCCTTTTTTGCAATCTAAAATACTCAAGTTTTACTCCAACTCAATGATGACAGCTTCCCACACTTCTATATAGATATTTTCAACACACTCAGTTCAACCAGGATACATTGAACAGCTCTCATAATTGGCCTCTGGGCTTAGCGAGGGATATAGGACATAAACTCTGTTTCCCCTCAATTTCCTGACACATCTTTTATTAAGGACAGAAAAAAATTCTTTAATGAACAATCTGCTTTTGTTTATTGTTCCTTCTCCTTTAGAAACAATCTGTATTCTTTCTCTAGTAACTCTCAGAATATCATCCAAGTGATGTCATCAGTGACTTCCTAAATGTCAAGTCCAAAAATTTGATTTCAGGTTTGTTTTTCTCTCTGTCATCTCAAATTTTGGCAATGTTGACTTTCTCCTCTGTTACATGTTCTCCTTCATTAGCTTCAATGATGGTTATTCTTTTTTCCTTTTCCTGTCTGTCAAACAATGTTTTTTTGTCTGCATTATGTTTTGTGTCTGTGTTATGTTCTAAATGATTCTGATTTTCTTCTAAGAAATTCCTTTTCTTTTCTTGCTTTCCATATACTTTCCTTGAGATGTAATAGTTATTCCCATGGCTTTAAATAGCACTTATATCCCCAAATGACTCATAAATCTGCAGTCTAATTATGGCATCTCCTGAGTTCTATATTTTAAAAGTTAGCAAAATCTTTAAAGCTGTGGCAGAGTCTCTGGGCTTAACCTTGAAGGTAGTAATGAAACATGGAAATAGAGTAAGGCAATCAAATCTGTAATTTTGAGAAATGACTAGCACTAGTTTAAAGGAAAAAAGAAAAAACTTTCTGCTTCAAGTGTTGAAAAAAAGGCAAATAAAATAGTTTATCTACCCCTGAGGGACCTCTCTACCCATATTCCCTCAGCCACTTTAACCTCAATATGAACTAACCAAATTCCTTCCCTCTTCCATTTCAAACGTGGCTCTTCCTCCTCTGTTTTATTTATCAGAAAATGGCATCAAATTCTTAGTAAATCATCTCATTGGAATTGCTCCCCCAAAAGGTCTTCCTTTCTCTTATCCCCTATAAACAAATATTCATTATTTTTCAGAGACTCTACTCCTGAAATGTCAAAAACCAGAAAAGACAACAGTAGGTCTGTATAAGAATGCTAAATAATAACAATTTGGTGGCAGTGGGTACTTTAAGCTGAATTTCATTGTACTTTCCTTATACTGAAATAACCCCAACTTCCTATATGAAAGACTAAAGAGGAACTAATGGATAATAGTAGAATTAAGCATCAACATTCTCCCAGTCTACCTGTTTGTACTACCTTCACCTCAAATCTGTCTAACCCATCCCCTCTGATCTATGAATACATGCACTTACATTTTTCCCTTGGTGAAATGAGCTATAGTCAACTAATTTTTGGGTCCACTAAGCTCCTAATGATGCTCTTCTTTCATTGCACTGTTAGGAGCTGTAGCTTGTGGCTTGTGGCTCTTTAACTGTCAAATTAGACCATATAGCATCATCATTATTCTCCAACCTCTTGCCATAGGCAGGGCAATCATGTGTGGCCAACCTGGGTTCAGATTCTTGCTCAAACACTAAGTAGATTTGAGATCTCAGACAGCAATATGAGAATACTTGTAACAATGGCTACCATTTTTTGGATACTTGTTCTGTGAACATTATTGTGATAAGTGCTTTATAAATATTCTTTTAATTCCTACCATGGCTCCATTTGACAAATATTATTAGATTCCTTTTAAATTCACTTTTCTTGTAAAGAAACTGAGTAACTGTGCATCAGAAGAATTATAAAATGTGCACAGGTTTACCCGACAACTAGTAAATGTCATAGCTGGGATTAACCCAGTTCTTTTTAATTCCCTTGCTCATATTTTCAATAACTCTGGCTTCGATAAAATCTCCAAGTAATGTGGGCTTCCTTTGATCCAGTTTCCTCATTTATAAGATGAGATACGTACTGTGTTAATATAATACTTGGTGTATAGTGGGTGTTCGAAATTTGTAATTTTTCCTTTTTAGTAAGAATCACTTAGGATTCTTAGAATCACTAAGAACCTCACTTAGAAATGAGGTTCACCGATCATGATAAATATATTAGCATGCTGATTAAACCATTTGACTGATAACAGGTTATCCACTCCATAGCAGGCAGAACAAAATGAGCATTCTCTACATATTTCCTGGGAATAAATAATTCTACAAATTTTACTATCCTCAGCCCACCATCCCATTATCTAATCTAATTCTCACTGTGAGGAATTTCTTCCCTGTGGATAAGAAAGCACAAGTCATCTAGAGTTAAGCATTTTCACTGAACAAAACAATTTTACTTACTGAGCCCATACAGCGGTTCTGCGTGTCCTTCGCAGGCTGATTCAGAGGCTGAGGAGGCTTTAGATTCCAGGGGAGGGCCAAGCTTATAAAGGGACTTACTCCAGCCTTGTTGGAGACAAGCACAGAGCTAAGAGGTCAATTCCTGGTGGTGGCGCTAAATCACTATG
This sequence comes from Nycticebus coucang, assembly GCF_027406575.1. Taxonomy (NCBI): domain Eukaryota; kingdom Metazoa; phylum Chordata; class Mammalia; order Primates; family Lorisidae; genus Nycticebus; species Nycticebus coucang. The sequence continues at coordinate 63,582,865 of NC_069793.1, read as the reverse complement.
TCTCCAGGGTATGTGGAGGTTCCCAGAAGACTTCTTTTGCCTCATACCATTTTTTTATATTTGTTCCATTATGCAATTACTTATTGTGGCTATGTGTTTTATGGCTGTGTGCTTTTTGTTTGTGTCCCATTTTATTGAAGAACATTTTTATTTAATGGCTGTATTGACATATAATTCACATCCTATAAAAATCCAACCATTTATGATGTATAATTCAATAGCATTTAGTAAAGTCACAGAGTCGTGCAAAAACTATCATCTCGATCTAATTTTTGAAAATTTTCAGCACCCCCAAAAGAAAGCACATAACTATTAGAAGACACTCTGAAGAGGATTTTTTTAAGAAAACGCAATGCTGTATCAAATTTTAAGAGGAATCTCCTGTTACAATTGTGAGTGACACCCAGCCCCATAACTCTTCAGCATTTGTCGTTATTCACAGCAGCATGGTTTCACTAGCCTACCCGTGGTTCTTAGCAGCAGCGGCCTCTCTCTTACCATTAGGAAAAGTAATTTATTTTTTCATTTGTTTGTATATCCAGTAAATATTTCATGAGGATGTCCTCTATTCCAAACACCAGGCTAAATGTTGGAGATTGGGGAGAAAAAAGTCCAGGGTATAAAATAGACCAAGCAATAATTACTATACACATTAATCAGTGATATAGTTATCTTAGAGGCATGAGCTAAGAAGTTGGTAAATGTAGTGGGTAAAAAGCTTAGTCCACAGCTTAGGTGTGCAGAACATACAATTTTATTTCTTTTTGATAATCTGACCCAGTTTTCTTTTGCACAGTCCACTATGCAAAAGAAAATGAATCATGATAATTTGGAGTTCTGCTACTTATGTTCAAATTTTGACAATCTTGTATTATACCAAGAAATTGGGGTAGGTGAGTTGTGGATTTGGCCGGTGATGTCATCTGTTGCTGTTGTTAGTCTTTAGTAAATAGTACGCATGGCTTGCTATAGATCACTCATCTCCTCTCCTTACGTTCTCTTAACATCCTCCTATATTCACACCAATTCTGGACTACTTTTGGGCATATGGGTCTTTGAGTCATCATTGATTTCTGTGTTTTAAATTCTGCATTCAATTCAATGGCAAATCTTGTTAATCTCTTTGAAAATGTAACTAGAATTTGAATGCTCCTCATCATCTCCAGAGATGTCACCTTTATCGAAGTCAGAATTCTCTTCCATTTAGATAGTAGTTTCTTAATCATACTCGCCACTTCTATTCTTTTCTCCTCCTCCCATTAAGTCTGTTTTATCACTGAAAATGTCATGGCCTAGAATATTTTATTCTTTATACTGTAACAAAAACAATAAACAACAACAATGAACAACATTTTATTGTGCATTCTATGTCCAAGATACTATACCAAGTGTTTGTGGTAGGCAGAATAATGGCCACAAAAGGTGATCTATTTTATGCCTGGAACCTGTGAATATCTCACTTTCCATGACAAAAGAAACTTTCCAGATTTGATTAAAGTTAAAGACTGCAGATAGGGAGATTAGCCGGGGTAGCTGGGTGGGTCCAGTCTTTTCACATCAGTCCTTAAAAGTGAAGACCCAGGCAGACAGCAGAATGAGTATTATTTGAAGCACTGCTGCTGGCTTTGAAGATGGCAGAAGGTGGCCATAAGCCAAGGAATGTTGGTAGCCTCAAGAAGGAAAATAAAAAAAGAGAGCTTATTTTCCCTTAGACTTTTTATAAAGTAATGCCATTTTCGACTTATACAACTCTAAGACAGTATTTGGTAGAAGAATCTATTGTTAGTGATTTATGCAGTTAATAAGGACTAAAGAGTTTAAGTAACTTACTTAGGTTTCTCATTTAGTAAATGACACACCAGTATATAAAGCTTGAGCTATTTGACACTCTTTGTTTCTAGAGTCCTCATCTGTTCATCCACCACTACTTCTATTTCAAGTCATCTAAATTTAAGAGCATGCCCACATGTTTATGTGGCAGAATGAATGTTAATGAGTTATTTGTTTATGGTTATATTTTGCAAAAAATTGTTTACCATTATGTCTCTTCTCAGTGAACTTCTCAAGACCTTTGAGACATTTTCTCTACTAGGTCAAACAAATTTTTTTTTTTTTTTTGAGACAAAGTCTCATTATGTTGTCCTCGGTAGAGTGCTGTGGTGTCACAGCTCACAGTAACCTCAAACTCTTGGGCTCAAGGGATTCTCCTACCTCAGCCTCCCAAGTAGCTGGGACTATAGGCACCTGCCACAATGCCTGGCTATTTTTTTATTGCAGTTGTCATTGTTGTTTAGCAGGTCCACGCTGGGTTCGAACCTTCCAGCCCCAGCCCCGGTGTATGTGGCTGGTGCCCTACCCACTGAACCATGGGCACCAAGCCTGGTTGAACAAATTCTAAATCTGTGATTGCTTTCCCATCAGACTCAAAAACTATTTGAGAATGATCACATTTATTTTTTCCTATGGCTGAAAAAATGTTACTGTTCTCTCATACAGGTGGAACTGCTATAGTGGTATTATGTAAATGCCGTGCCAGAGATTAGTACATGCACATGGAACTGGTGTGTTCACTGGTCAAAGTGTACTAATACACAAACTGCTACATTTACTTCAAAACGTAAGCCTTCTTTCTTCACTACTCTCATGCTAGCCTAACAGAACGTAGCTGGTAATTTAATTAAACTGCCTGAAAGTCTGAGCACGATGTTCCTCCATAAAATTACATAGCAACATACCTTATTAATACGTCAATATAAACATCATTGACTCCCGGAAACATATTACAGTCTGTGACATCATTGGATTTCATATTAATGTTTCTGAAATTTGGTAATTCAAACAGGAAGGAAACAATTGGACACAAGAAAACTGTGCTGTAGGGAGATGCAATAAATCTCATTTATTGAATGTCAACATTTCGCTACAGTAAACAATGAAATATTCTTGCCTATCAAATCAGCAAATATATTTTAAAACTTAAAATACACAGTGTTGTGTTGCTGTGTTACAGTGGACTAAGCGCTGTTTTACAATGTTTATGTGAACTTTCTGGAAGTGGATTTTCCAGCATTAAAATGTCCATAATATTCTATTTCTAAAAGTTTATTGAAAGGAAAATATTGGAGATACAAGCCACATTTTATGTACAGGAAATTTTATTGTGGTATTATTTTGCCATAGTTAAGATATAGCTAAAAGTTTTCAATGATAAAGAATATATAAAGTATTTATATTTAGTTATAGGATGTTGTGGAACCTTTAAATTCTATGCATGTAGAAGGTCATGCGGATAGTCATGCTGGATCAGGACATAGGAAAGCAGGTTTCAGGGATGAGAGTATTACAAGCAAATAGAGCAGATTCTAAATGAAACAGAGTTCAATACAAGAGCAAGAGGCCAGAAGCAAATCAGGTAATCCAAGTTTAATGTATTTGAATTATATAATAAAACTTAAAAGCAAGCAAACAATAGTAACTGAAACAAAATGATGTTTGCATGCTATAGTTTGTATGTATCTCTCAAATTTCATGTGTTAGAAACTTAATACTGAAATTAATATGTTGATTGAAGGTGAGGCCTTTGGTAGGCAATTGGGATTATGTAAGATTATGAGGTTAGGGTTCCCATGAGATGATTGGTGGCTTTTTAAAAAGAAGAGAAGGCATGTGGGTTGATACACATGCTCTGCCCTCTTTCCTCATGGTGCCCCGTGCCATGTTATGATACAGCATGATAGCCCTTGCCAAACACTGGCACAATGCTTTTGGACTTTCCAACTCCAGAACTCTGTGAGTTAAATAAATTTCTTTGCTTTATAAATCATTCAGTTTGTGGTATTCTGTAACAGCAACAGAAAATGGACTAAGACAATGCATCAACATTTTTCCACATAGACTACTCTTTACAAAAAATATTAAGGTCCTATATTATCTACTGATCTTCCATGGTCTGATGAAAGCCTCATTCATCTCCTTTTTTGGATCCAGCCATGTTGAATTACTAGCAGTTTTCCTATCCTGTTGATTTGGCCAACACTGACTACTGAATTCCAGTGTATATAGCAATATAGCTCATCTTTACCTCACCCTAAGAGTTTCTTCTGGCTGTTCTTATTATTGCTATTTTAATTTTCCTTTCTGTTTCCACTATGCCTTGTACATGCTTACATTAAAGTTCTTAACCCATTCGTCATTCTGAAAGCCTTGTTTATACATTATATATCTGGCATTGAGCAAGATCCTGAGGATATAATAGTTATCACAATAGACATAACCCCAGATATTGCAGAGTTTGAAGCCTAGTGGGATACAAATAAGTACATGGGAAGCCAAAATATACTGTGGATAGGCTGTGCTTAGTGGATCACACCTGTAATCCTAGCACTTTGGGAGGCTGAGATGGGAGATTGAGCCCAGCAGTTTGAGACCAGCCTGAGCAACATAGTTAGACTGTGTTTCAGAAAAAAAAAATTAGCCAGGCATGGTACCCCAGACCTGTAATGTTTTCTGCTCATGAGGCTGAGGTTAGGAGGATCACTTAAGCCCAGGAGTTTAAGGCTGCAGTGAGCTATACTTGTACTACTTCCCTCTAACCCTCTAGCCTGGGCAACAAAGCAAGATACTGCCTAAAAAAATAAAAATTAAAAACAAAAGTACTGTATTATAATTACTGTAAAAGGGGCATCAACAGAGATCTTTACCATTGAAGGACTAATGGTCTTAGTATCACCTAGAAGCTTGTCAGAAATGCAAAAAAAAATTAGATCTACAAAATCCTAATATACATTTTTACAAGATACCTAGGATATTCATATGACTTTCAAATTTGAGAAGCACCAATATAGATCACAACTTAGTCTCCATGGTCAAGGGAGGCTAATCAATAATTGCTAAAATGGGACCCAAGGAAATGAGAAGGCATAACACTAAATTAATGATGATTAATAATATGTTTTGAATGAGTGCAAAGTATACTGTGCTGAGAACTTCCTATTGATTAATATTAGGTCATCTTATTTATTTTACAAAATAAACCTATACAGCAGTATATTTTCCCCATGTTTAAACAAACATAGGTGGGATAATTTTACAGTTAGCCCAAGTCACCAGCTGGTGGTAGAGCTGAACTTTGTTTGGATCAAGGCTACCTGAGTCCACATACTTTGAATTGAACCAATCCTACGTTGACTCTTGATGGATAGGTAGATGTAGAAAAAGTATTTAAAATATTTAAGTCCTGGGACAGGCCAGATAGAACAGATACTCAATTAGTCAAAATAAGCACTGATCATTTAGTCCTTTATCTGTGTATCCATTGATTATTAGGCCTTGGCTGATGAATTGTTTAAATCATTTAAATGGTTTGCACTTAAGAAGAACTTAGGATTTTGCTGATCATATTCTATTTATTGCATCTGTGTGCAAGAGGCCAGTCTGCACATGTCTGTGAGCATGTCTATGAGCCGGGACAAGTGCTTCTCAGATTGGAATCTTAGCATAGATGGCAAGATTTTTACATTTATATCCCTATAAGAGTCTAGTCTTTGGCTTCTGTAACTCAGAAGCTTCTATTTAAATTGTGCATTTTCCCCATGGAGTCTCACACATCGTAAGGCACATTTATCTAAGACTGTGAAAATCTCTCCCCTATCATTGAAGTGTACTGGGGAAAACAGTATTTCCATGATGTTTCTATTAGTCCAGAAGATAACTGAAAAAGGGAGCATATTTTCTCTGAGTCTTGACAAACTCCCGGAAAGAAATGAATTTTTCTAGATTTTCCTGGAAATCTATAATTCTCATGACATAAGAAGAAAAAAAATTAAACAGAACAAATTAGGGATATGCTTTGCAGCAACTCTAATGGAAATAGTTACCTCATCCTCATAACACCCTTTTCCTCTAAATTTTCTGATTTGTAGATAAAAATGGAAGCTGAATTTTGCAGGGTTTAAAAAAAAATTTTTTTTTTTTAGAGACAGAGTCTCACTTTATGGCCCTCAGTAGAGGTGCCGTGGCCTCACACAGCTCACAGCAACCTCCAACTCCTGGGCTTCAGTGATTCTCTTGCCTCAGCCTCCCAAGTAGCTGGGACTACAGGTGCCCGCCACAACGCCCGGCTATTTTCTGGTTGCAGTTTGGCCGGGGCCGGGTTTGAACCCGTCACCCTCGGTATATGGGGCCGGCGCCCTACGGACTGAGCCACAGGCGCCACCCAAAAATTGTTCTCTTTAGTTCTCTTACTTTTCAGTGCCATAATATTGTTTGCACTCAGCCTTCCAATTGCAGCCTATCTACTCAGATAGCAGGCCTCTGCAAGGCAATGTCCTCTTGACACAGCTTCTTATGCCAAGAAACATGTTTAATTAGCTGGTGTTCTTGAAATTTACCAAATCTTCTAGCTCACTGCTAATTGTCACAGGCTGGATTAATGGAAAGGCTGAAAGCCACTTACACATATCCACAGCTTTAACAGACACGTCAAACATGGTTCATTCTCCACCACAGGGGTAAACATACTGGTAGCAGTTTACTGTCAGCTATCAGCAGCCTTGTATCTCCATAAACTAGCAAGGAACACACAAGGGACTCATAAAGTTCTGGAGTCTTCCTTTAGTCACTTCCTCTTAAGCTGTCATTTTAGGTTAGCAACAAATCTCAGGATATTCAGGATGACCAGGGGAGGGCTTGGGCTCTGAACCAGGTAATCACTGCACTAGCTTCAGTTAATGTAGTTAACTCAGCGACCCCTTTCCTCTCTGAGTTCTGTGTCTTAGGATTGCTGTGAAACTGGCAAATGACAGCTGAGCAAATTTAGCTGTTAATGACAATTAACATCACTTTTTCCTTACTCTGGCCCTAGGGAAAGATTTATCCTACAGCTGTTTGGGTGTTAAATTGCTCTTCAGAGAAAACAGTAATTGTTATTCCTCTCTAGGACTCTTTTTGGGGGAAGTAGGGGTGAAAAGAGACTGAAAAGATACAGCTCTTTACAATCTGTTATTTGGAGGGCAAAGGGTTAGCAGGACACAGCTGTACAGAGTTATCCCCTAGGAATTTATTCTGGTGCTAGGGAAATGGCTCTTAGCAGATAGCTTCTGGGAATCTTATAAAGGCTCTCTTTCTCAAATCTGATAGCTGTCCTGTTTCTGAATTTTCTTTCTATGGATTCTTCTGGCACAAGTGGACCTCTTGTCAGGGGGCAGGACTGATCAAGGACTGATTCCCCAGCTTTGGTAGAGGATCTTTCTGCAAGTAAGTTTGTGAAGTTGAAATGATCTCTCTCTCTCTCTCTCTTTCTTTCTGACTCTGTTGCACAGGATGACTTTTCAAAGGGCAGGATTAAATGATCTCATTTTTCCAGACCCCCCAATTTTTCTATGCACAAGGTTATTATTTTAGTGCATTGAAGAATTGTACAAATACATCTGGCATTGTATAATCTTCAGATAGTTTATACTATAAAACCAACACAGAATAGTTCGGAGTAATTTGGTGAGCCTGAACTCAAAAGTATACATTAAAAAAATTCATTTATAATGTCAATTTAAAAAGATTGAGATCCTGTGTTGTCCTGGGAGTCATTTTTTCCTTGGTCATGCCTCTTCAGTTTTATCAGAAGATGCTTTTTTTGTCCTTTCTTAAATACTACCATTTCCCAGGGCTATTTCCTCACACTTCTCCCTTAGATTTGTTACTCCAAGATATTTTCACTGCTTCTGTGACTTCAAAGACAGACATCCATTTCACAATTTGCAAGCTGTATTGTCCCTTTCTTTCCCTGGGATGTAGATAGGTAAATGTCTTGATTTTTTGAAAAGTCACAGGTGAAACAGTGAGGCTGGTCCTCCAACTGAGGCCCAAAGGCTGACTCTAAAATCCATATGTTTTGTGTTGCATTGCCTCTCAATTCAAATTGTCCAGCCATCATCATTTTTTAAAATGAGTACTCAAAAAGGGTTCCTGTATTGAATATTTTTCTCTTTTTCTCTCCTCAAATGCCTGGAGAAATACCCTCTTGAACACGCCTCTGTAAGCAGTTCTTTTCACCGAGGTTAAGCATCAACCTATTAATTCATAGGTTCTAATGAAGGTCACCAAGTGAACTTTCACTCAAATATTTTCTTTCCTGAAGACGTGTACAGGTTACAAGGGTACATGTGAAACTTAGTAAATTTAGAATATAAATGTCTTAACACAATAACTAAGAAAATTCCAGGAGGGCTATGCTAACCAGTGTGATGAAAATGTGTCAAACGGTCTATAAAACCAGTGTATGGTGCCCCATGATCGCATTAATGTACACAGCTATGATTTAATTATAAAAACTAAAATAAATAAAATACTACATCAAATATTAAAAAAATAAACTAGTCCTTATTAGACTATCAAAAAAAGTAATAGATATCCTAATTATCCTAATTCGATTAATTCACATGGCATGCCTATATCAAAACATCACATGTACCCTATAAAAATACGCAACTATTATATACCCATGATAATTAAAAGTAAAAAGAATTGTTTTAAATGCTAGTACTGTACTAGATCTTTTCCCACAATAAACCACAGATTTGTAGGCATTTTCAAAAAAAAAACAAAAACAAAATGAAACCACCAGATCTAATTCATCTATTGCATACAATGACCCTTGGTAGGTATTTAAATATTTCTTGAGTAAATCTGTGCTTGAATAAATAAAAGAGGAACACACATTCATTAAAAACAAAGCGTTTTTTTGTAGATAAAAATACAGTGTTAGAAAATTGAGGACAAGTACCAACATAGAGCAACTTCTTCAGTCCTATAGAAGTGTGGGCCTGGGTGAGTGTACACTCATATTGCCGAACAGAGGAGGGAGATCCTCCCTCAGTCAATCCATCCTCAGTATCTTTTTGCAAAAATGGAAAATAAATCAACTTGCTTAGATAACTCAGCTGCAATTATTATCCTCGAGCTTCCAATGATTTCCTTTGTTCTTGTCGAGGTTACCTTTCAACCACCTTTCTTTTCTCAGGTGGAATTTCCCTTAAACATAATCAGTTTCTCAACTACCCCTTGTAGATCTGGTATAGATTTATTGGTTATTTCTGAGTATTTATTTTTATGAACAGCTGTGGAGTATTCAGTCAAAAATATTTTACTAGAAAATGTTTAATATTATTCTATTTTTAGTGAGACTCAGAGATTTTGCTTCAGAAACTAAGAAGTGAAGAAAAGCAGGGTGAATTGGCTGTTGTGTTGCTTATGGTTGCCCAGAAATATCCTATCTGCCCATGTGCATAGAGTCATAGAACTAGAAAATTTTTCCACTATTGAATCTAACTTCCTATTTTATTTATGTGCATGTAAATATGCCAAAACATAGAAGTAGGAATTAATGGGAATTTTGCTAAAACCGAGTTTTCTTCACACAGTTTAGTTCTCTGTCTCTCCCCCTAGTTCATCAAAGTTTACACAAGATCAAATCTAAAACAGTAATTGACTATGCATTTTCATTGAAGAACAGGACATGGTTCTCTAGTAATCCTAAATTGTATGATCTGTAGAGAGAGTAAAAATATTTTTTTCTCTATTATTACAGGACATGATTCTTTCCCTAAGGAAATATGCTCCCCTCACTCATCATGCCATCCTTCAACCAGAGCATTTTTGACCCAGCAATCTTCTTCCTTACTGGCATCCCTGGCCTTGAAACCTCTCATGCCTGGATCTCCATCCCGTTCTGTTGTCTCTATGCCATTGCTATATTTGGGAATGGCATGATCCTTTTTGTCATCATCACTGAGTCTAGCCTCCATGAACCCATGTACTATTTCCTCTCCATGCTATCCTTCACAGACCTAGGTCTGTGTCTCTCTACATTGGTCACCATGCTGGGCATTTTCTGGTTGAATGTTCGAGAAATCAGCTTTGATGCCTGCATTGGCCAAATGTTTTTCATCCATGGCTTCACATTCATGGAGTCCTCAGTACTCCTGGCAATGGCCTTTGACCGCTTCATTGCCATCTGTAACCCACTGAGATATGCCACAATCTTAACCAACTTGAGGATCATCAAAGTGGGCTTTGCAATCGTTATTAGGGGCACAATGGCTCTAGTGCCCTTACTTTTGCTTCTCAAGCATCTGTCCTTTTGCCATAGCCATGTGCTCCACCACTCCTATTGTTTCCACCCTGATGTGATGAAGCTTTCGTGCTCTGACACCAGGATCAATAGCGCGTTTGGCCTGGCCATTGTCATCTCTACTGCTGGCTTGGACTCTGTCTTGATCCTCCTGTCTTACATTCTGATTATCCGCTCTGTGCTCTGTATTGCCTCGCCAGAGGAGCGGAAAAAGGCTTTTGGTACCTGTGTCTCCCACATCAGTGCTGTTGCCATCTTCTACATCCCCATGATCAGCTTGTCACTGGTGCACAGATTTGGGAAGCATGCACCTCCCCTTGTGCACACACTCATTGCCAATGTTTATCTGCTAATCCCTCCTGTAATGAATCCCATAATCTACAGTGTCAAGACCAAGCAAATTCGCAAGGCTGTGCACAGAGTATTTCTTTCTAAGCTAATTTAGGAAAGTTTCAGCGTACTTTACAAAATCTTCCCTGACTAGTGTTCGATCATTCAGTGCTATGAGTTACTACTATTCTTTGAAAAAGCTTTTTTGTACATGACTTCTCTCTATCCTGATAATCTACTAACTTACTATTTACACAGTTCTAGACTGGTTTCTGGGAGGGCAGGGACTATGTCTTCAGTACATCTGACCCTATCATGAATAATGAACTTGGCACAGTATAGGACCATGGTTAAATATGTATGCAAGAATGGACAAATAAAACCATACTTTGGGGGTCTAGAAAGTCTCATCACCTCTAGGGTATATGGCTATCCAAGGTATGTCTCATATAATATAGGAAATGTCTAGATCTTAATCATTTTTAGGTTTATTGGCATTGATTATTATTCCCCAGACTGGATTATTTGTGTGTGAAGAATATGCATAAGCACAATAAACAGGAAGCACTTGTGAATGAAAAGAGTGTTTCTTAATTCTTAAAAGAGTCCTTGAGGTTACTTTGTTAAATGAATTAATATTTTAATTCTATAAGACCTAGTTATTTATCTTCTAATTATGGGTCCAAAAGGAAAAATGGGCAGGAATGTGAAGATACGTTGTGATGTTCAACACATCACTATATATCACAGTGAAAATATGGAAACTGCGTGAACAGATGAACAGTTACTTTAGAATGTTTTTTTTTTTTTATTAAATCATAGCTGTGTACATTAATGTGATCATGGGGCACCATATACTGGTTTTATAGACTGTTTGACACATTTTCATCACACTGGTTAACATAGCCTTCCTGACATTTTCTTAGTTATTGTGTTAAGATATTTACATTCTACATTTACTAAGTTTCACATATACCCTTGTAAGATGCACCATAGGTGTAATCCCACCAATCACCCTTCCTCCACCCACCTCCCCCCTCCCTCTCCTCCCTTTTCCCCTTCCCTCTATTCTGGGTTATAACTGGGTTATAGCTTTCATGTGAAAGCCATAAATTAGTTTCATAGTAGGGCTGAGTACATTGGATACTTTTTCTTCCATTCTTGAGATACTTTACTAAGAAGAATATGTTCCAGCTCCATCCATGTAAACATGAAAGAGGTAAAGTCTCCATCTTTCTTTAAGGTGGCATAATATTCTGTGGTGTACATATACCACAATTTATTAATCCATTCGTGGATTGATGGGCACTTGGGCTTTTTCCATGACTTAGCAATTATGAATTGGGCTGCAATAAACATTCTGGTACAAATATCTTTGTTATGATGTGATTTTTGGTCTTCTGAGTATATGCCTAGTAGAGGAATTATAGGATTGAATTGCAGATCTATTTTTAGATGTCTAAGTATTCTCCAAACATCTTTCCAAAAGGAATGTATTAATTTACATTCCCACCAGCAGTGTAGAAGTGTTCCCTTTTCTCCACATCCACGCCAACATCTCTGGTCTTGGGATTTTGTGATATAGGCTAATCTTACTGGATTTAGATGATACCTCAAAGTAGTTTTGATTTGCATTTCTCTGATGATTAAAGATGATGAGCATTTTTTCATATGTCTGTAGGCCGTGCGCCTGTCTTCTTCAGAGAAGTTTCTCTTCAAGTCTCTTGCCCAGCCTGCGATGGGATCACTTGTTCTTTTCTTGCTTATACATTTGAGTTCTCCGTCGATTGTGTTTATTAAACCTTTGTCAGAGACATAACCTGCAAATATCTTCTCCCATTCTGAGGGCGGTCAGCTTGCTTTACTGTGTTCTTGGCTGTGCAGAAGCTTTTTAGTTTGATCAGGTCCCAGTAGTTTATTTTTGAAGCTGCTTCAATTGCCCGGGGGGTCCCCCTCATAAAATACTTGCCCAGACCGATTTCTTCAAGGGGTTTCCCTACACTCTCTTCTAGTATTTTTATAGTTTCATGTCTTCAGTTTAAATCTTTGATCCAGTGAGAGTCTATTTTAGTTCACCCAGCACCATTCTGTTATATAGGGAATCTTTTCCCCACTGAATGTTTTTAATTGGCTTGTCAAAGATTAAATAACAGTAAGTAGCTGGATTCATCTCTTGGTTCTCTATTCTGTTCCAGACGTCTACTTCTCTGTTTTTGTGCCAGTACCATGCTGTTTTGATTACTGTTGATTTGTAGTATAGTCTGAGGTCTGGTAGCATGATTTCTCCTGCTTTGTTTTTATTTCTGAGTAATGTCTTGGCTATTAGAGGTTTTTTTCTGATTCCATATAAAACAAAGTATTGTTTTTTCAAGATCTTTAAAGTATGACAGTGGAGCTTTAATAAGGATTGCATTAAAATTGTATATTGCTTTGGGTTGTATGGACATTTTAACAATGTTGATTCTTGCGGCGGCGCCTGTGGTTCAAGCCCCATATGCCGGAGGTGACAGGTTCAAACCCAGCCCTGGCCAAAAACTGCAACAACAACAAAAAAAGAAACAATGTTGATTCTTCCCAGCCATGAACATGGTATGTTTTTCCATTTGTTAACATTTTCAGCTATTTCTTTTCTTAGAGTTTCATAGTTCTCTTTATAGAGATCTTTCACGTCTCTATATGTAATGTCTTTGTTAGATAAACTCCCAAATATTTCATCTTCTTTGGCACTACTGTGAATGGAATAGAGTCCTTAACTGTTTTTTCAGCTTGACTATTGTTGGTATATATAAAGGCTACCGATTTATGAATGTTGATTTTGTAATCTGAGATGCTGCTATATTCCTTGATCACTTCTAAGAGTTTTGTAGTAGAATCCCTGGTGTTTTCCAGATATACAATCATATCATCTGCGAAGAGGGAAAGTTTGATCTCTTCTGACCCTATCTGGATACCCTTGATTGCCTTTTCTTCCCTAATTGTGGTGGCTGAAACTTCCATTACAATGTTAAAGAGCAGTGGAGACAATGGGCAGCCTTGTCTGATTCCTGATCTGAGTGGAAATGATTTCAATTTAACTCCATTCAATATGATATTGGCTGTGGGTTTGCTGTAGATGGCCTCTATCAGTTTAAGAAATGTCCCTTCTATACCAATTTTCTTAAGTGTTCTGATCATGAAGGGATGCTGTATATTATCAAAAGCTTTTTCTGCATCAATTGAGAGAATCATATGGTCTTTGGTTTTTAATTTGTTTATGTGCTGAATTATACTTATAGATTTACGGATATTGAACCAGCCTTGAGACCCTGGGATAAAACTGACTTGGTCATGATGTATAATTTGTTTGATGTGTTGCTGGATTCTGTTTGTTAGGATCTTGTTGAATATTTTTGCATCTATATTCGTTAGTGATATTGGTCTATAACTTTCTTTTCTTGTTGGGTCTTTTCCTGGTTTGGGGATCAGGGTGATGTTTGCTTCATAGAACATGTTGGGTAGTCTTCCTTCTTTTTCTACATTTTGGTAAAATATTTGTTAATTACGAAATACAGTGTAACAAGTTAAATACTTACACAGATATAAACCATATATTGTTAAGATAAAAGATGGATTAATATGCACAGAGTACTTAGCACCATTTGTATACATATTTCATGTGAATATACACAGTCACATATACATATGAAATAGGTATGTATAGACACATCTCACATTTTAAAGTACTTATCTTTCAATAGTTGGATATTGGTTTATTTATAGTTTATTGTTTTATACATATGTTATAAATTCTTAATAAGGAAATATTTTTTAGGTAATATTTCAATTCGATTTCAATTTAATACCTCCTCAAAACAAACACACCTCTTTTTTGCCCTTCATATTTCATAGGATCTTTCTTCCCATGGATCTTCACAAATCTGGCTTCACACAGCCCAATGGATATGCTCACAGTATGACATCCATCCATTTTCCATTTGCAGCCATCACTATTCTTAATGTGGTCCAGCACTCCTGCATCAGAACACGTGATAGTCTTTTCTAAAGTGCAGATTCCTGAACTACACTAAAAAATTACTTAATCAGAAATTCTTGAGATGAAACCCACTGATTAGCATTTTAGTCAGACATCTATGGTTTATCATGCATACCAGAGTAACACTGTTTTGGGGTCTTTTCACTTCTGGGGATACTATCTATTTCTGAAAAACACCATGAATGTCTTGCCTCTAAGTCTTTCCTTATTTTGCTCTCTCTGACTGACAGTTCCATACCCTTTCTTTTCCTATCTTTTTTTTTCCCTTTATTTTTTAGGTGCCATTAATAAATCTATGTACATGTACTTTAGGTAATCAGGTCTCTCTTCCCTGACTGGCCTGAAACTCTTTGAAAACAGGTATTATACTTCAGGGACTGATATATCTTGACCAGTCCTAAGTAAAGCACTTTATTAATAATAGTTACTTAACATATGCTTACTGAATTAAATTTATTTCTATACAACTTTACATACATTCTTATATATTTTGAGTATCTTCATTTTCACTAACAAGGTGGGAGATACTAGGGATAAGGCCATGTCCAGTGATAGCAAAGAATCCTTCTTGAGGGGTTTACTGATTCAACACATATAAATTGAAACAATATTTTAAACCAGTTATTTCTTATGAATAACCTACTGTGTACAAAACATTGTATCATATGCAAAAGGAGTTACAGATGGTGGTCTCTCTTTTTCTCAGGAAGAGCTTGAACTAATGGGAAAATAATCAATCCAGGAAATACTTAGCTAGACAAGAAAAATACTTAGAAATTTACTGTTTAGTAGAGAGGATATAATAGCATTCACTTCTATACAATAACATTGTAAATACAAATAATTTAAATTCACGGATTCTCAGGAAAAGTCTTGGAAAAAGAAGATCAGCAACCATATTTTGGGGTATGTTTTAAAATAAATGTACTAGAGAATGTTTTTGTGAAAGCAACAATTTTCACTCATGGTGCAATGAGATGATTAAGCATCAATTACAGAGAACTTTGCATAGTATGGTTATATGTAAATCAATAAAATCCACTTTAAAGTATATTTTTCCTTTATTTATAAATTAATACTACTTACATATAATTTTCTAAGTAAAATTATTTCTATTTTAATCTTACATGTTATACTTTTCACTTTTCCTACTGTCTGGGTTATGCTTTGAATTCAACATTATTCAGTACAGACACTTATACATTTTACTTTTATTTACAGACCTGAGGCAATGCTAAAAATAATAGTCTGGATCATCTCAAGTAGAATTCAGAAAAGTAGGTAAAAGAGTGTTCTGCCAAGACTATATGAGCTCACTGAGGTTTTGTTTGAGAAGGTTATTTATTGATATTTCTGTATAACTGATGTATTCCGGCTTAGAGGGATTTTTGTACCATTCAGGTTGATATTGATATCAATTGTAGCAATTGATACGGTATATTAGAAATCCTCAAATAAGGTGCTTGACTTCTTTAGCTTCCTTACATGGAACTGTAGAAATCAATTTTCCTAGAAAAGAGGAAAAATTACATTGCATGCTGAGAAATTTTTATGCTGTTTAGATTCAAGTGCTTTAGAATGCCCAAAAGATCTTCCACAGCATTAATCCTGCCTTCCCACTTGGCTTCAGCTCTAGCTATTCACTCCCCCATTGTCCTGGCTGAATGTGTTGTTAGCCATATCCTGTCCTTCCTGTGTCCTGTGCTCTCTTGTCTCCTGGTAGACCTGGACCTGGACTTTCCTGCAGGATAAATATAAATACATGCTCTTCCGTGCTGCCATCATAAATATTCCATGTTGCAATCAATGAGTTTTTATGTTTCTTTCCTCACTGGGTTGTGAGCCCTGGAGAGAAGAGAATCTGTCCTATTCTCTGGACTACCAGTACAAACTATTGGAATATGACAGAGAAAGTATTTATAGTTTTTTTTTTTTTTGATTGAGGAGAGCAGAATCAGAGAGGTTTCTAAAAAATGTGCAAAATTCACCCAATTGATGACAAAAGAAGATAAATTCATCATTTTTGTGGGAAAGTAGTATGAGGATGAGGGGTGAGCTTGTGTTTTTTCAGGGAGGGTGGGTAATTTTAGTCACAAATTTACTTGTAACAAAATGTTATCAGGGCATAAGAATAAAGAACTATACCCCCAGTCTCCAAGTGGAAAGTATGAAGTTAAGGGTCAGTGGAAGTATAAGGAAGCTGTGAAGCATAATGAGCCCTGGGGAGCTTCATACGCTGAGGGACTCACATATCTCTCCCAGGAGCTGTCTCATTCAGACACTCAAGCAGCCTGAGGTGTGGCTCCTTATATAGACCACCTGTGCCTGAGTAGACACCTCCATGCTCCTCAGCCCTTCCTGGAGAACAGGCAAGGACATATCTCTATACTTGTAAGGTAAAGTGCTGCATTCAGAGGGGAAACATTAGGTTTTACACACACTATTTTCCTATAGGGATGAGAACAATTTTATTAACTGCAAAAAACTCTATGAGAGCTTTTTTTTTTCATAAGAAAAATTGAGTAAATCTCTTTTCTAAAATCTATATTTTTCTGGGGACATTTTATTCTAACCAAGGAAGTTCAACTGGTCTATGAGCCATCTGTCTTGATGCTTAGCGCGGTTTGCTAACATGCCCATGCAATCATGAGTTTTCTGGTTAATTGTGTCATATATTTCAGAACTGCCACCTAAAGCCAGTTGCAACTACCACCACCATCCCCTGCCACCATCATCCTTCTCCTTATTTACTAATATGAAAGGCCTCCCCGTCCCATGTTCTAGTCTGCATATTGAATGTTTTATAATGCTCTCTTATTTAATCATTACAAATTAATACCATTGGTGAGCTACCAATTTCATCAGATAGTGAAATGTGATGTAAGTGCTTATTTGGAGAACTCTAGATAGTTTGTGGCAGAGACAATATTGAACCAAGTTTTACCCAACACTATAAACACATAACTGACTTTGAAAAGAGAGACATTACAAGATAGCCTAGCACAGAACTTATAGCATGTTATCATAGTGGGACTGGAAGATTACTGTCATATAAGAAGGAAAGAATTATTGTCAACAAATGGAAGGCATATAAAAGTTAATATTCCAGTACCAGGGTAGAGTCTTCCACTAAAAAAAAAAATATATTATGCAGTTTGTGTGAATGTGGATGAGTTTAGTGAGATTTCTCCAGTAGTCACATATGTAATTTCAGGAAACATAGCACAATCTAAACAAAACTAGAAATTGCTGAGGTTCTGAGACATGTTTGGAATCCTTGATCAGTTGACAACTTTCAGATTGAATTTATGTCAACAAGTATATATTGTATACTCAAGCTGTTCAGAACAGAGTTCTAGGTATTGGGAATATAATGATGAATAAGCAATGTTCCACCTGCTAGTGGCTTAATTTAGTTAAAGAGGAATATTTTTAAATAATTCATGATTATATAATGGAATAACTGCTATTCTAGATATACAAAAATAGAAGAGGATATAACTGTAGATGAAGCAGTAATTTCTACTGACTCACAGGAGGTGATGCCAGTGACTGCTTCCTGAAATAAATAAATTCATAACTTTTAAATGGTTCAGTTGATTAAATAGTAAGTCTAAAGAATTAAGTCTTATTCAAAGAAGAGGTAACTACGTGAGCACATTGGTTTGAAGTAGTTCGTTTAATTTAGTAATTTGGTGAAGTAGGGAAAAATCCAGGCTGATTATATCAAAAGGGTGGGTATAGGGAAGATGGTCACTGATGAAACTGGAAGATAAGGATGAATAATCAAGAAACATTTGAGAAGTGGAGCCTATAAAGTTTTAGAGCTTAAATAGTCTTGACAGTTGGGGTAGACAGAATTCTGAAAGGGCTCTAAAGATTACTACCCATGCTGGTATACTGGTCTCATAAAAAAAACCCATTCCTTGGGTGTGAGTGGGGCCTGTGAATGTGATGGGATTATACTCCTCTCCCACCCCTGTGATTATGTTACTTTACCTGGCAAAGAGTTTGACAGCTTTTTTTTTTTTTTATTGTTGGGGATTCATTGAGGGTACAATAAGCCAGGTTACACTGATTGCAATTGTTAGGTAAAGTCCCTCTTGCAGTCATGTCTTGCCCCCATAAAGTGAAGAGTTTGACAGCTTTAAACAAGGTCCCTGATTACTTGACTTTGAGGTGATCAAGAGAAAGATTATCCTGGGTAGGCCCAACCCCATCCCATGAGCCTTTAAAAGAGACAAAAAGCTGTAGGGAGATTCTTCTGCTAGGTTTGAAGAAGTCAGATGACATGATGTGAGATGACATATAGCCTTTAGGAGCTAAGAGTGGGTCTCACCCCCAGCCAGCAAGGAATCAGAGACCTCCGTCCTTCATCTGAGGAACTAAATTCTGCCAAAATCTGAATGAGCTTGGAAGAGGACTCTCAGCTCCAGCAACCGCATATGTTTCAGGCCAAAGCAGAAACCTGAATGAACTACAGGTATGAACCATTAAAGAAGGAAATGAAGAGAGACAGCTCATTCTATGAGTTGTTGGTAAAGAAAAAGACATACATGTAATAGGGAGGCAGGGCAAGAAGGAGGTTTTTTTTTTTTTTTTTTTTTTTCCAGTTTTTGGCCCCAGCTAGGCTTGAACCCACCACCTCCAGCATATGGGGCTGGCGCTCTACTCCTTTGAGCCACAGGCGCCACCCTTTGTTTTTAAATTATGTTTGGGTCGAGGAATAAATCAGCATATTTATAAAGATCATGGCAATGGTATAAATTCTTCACTCTTTCAAAAGTAGCAAATAATTTCATACTTGATCCCTGTTACCTTTTCAAAACTACCTTTTCATACTTTGTATCTCATATTTTAGTGGCATTTCTAAATTATATGATACTCCATTGTCTTTGGATATGCTTAGAATCTTTCATGATGATTTTTACCTTCTACTTCTGTACAAGAGTTCTTTACTCACTAAAAAAATCCTTTGACACAGCCACCACACAGTTCTAATATATATAACTTCTTTTTATATATTTTTAATTTTAATTTTTCTCTTTGAGTGCTAGTAGCTAATATTTGGTGAGCTTTTACCATAGTGAGCTATTCTGCTGATATTTTCACATACATTAACTAGTTTAATCCTCAGAACTATCCTATGAGGTATGCACATCATTGTTATTTTAGAGATGAGGAAATAGAGGCACATATAGATTAGTAATTCATTACCCCGCTGGTAAAAGCCAGAGAATTTTAACATAGCCAAAATTTAGAACATGCAGTTGTAGTACAATTGGCTTGAGGTATAGGATAAAAACTCATACCATCAAAGTATCCAGACTACATATTGGAAATCCTCTATATTCAAATAATTATGTTTATATACAATTGTCTTAATTTCTCATACTTGTTATGTGGGATAAAATTTACTTTTGTATAGTTCAAGTTTTGATATTGAGAGTCAACTTATCCAGGTTATTATTACAACTGCTAACAGTTAGTAGGGGATCAATTAATGTTAGTTATTTATTGGAGATTTTGATCTGATTATGATTCAAAGAGTACCTAGGAGATGAACAGAGGATATTTTAGATGGGCCTCTGGGAACTAAAGCAATTTAATGACTGTATCAGAATAAGTGTATATACTGTTTACTGTTTTTCTAAAATTTTGCACAACCTTTTGGATGCATTTCAACATATATTTACTGACTGCCTGCCACTTGAAGTCATGAAGTTATGGGCTAAAAGTCCATCTCCACCACTTATCAGACATGTGAACTTAAATAAGATGAAAGGTTGGTCCCTTTGTTTTGTAGCAATTCTGTGTCTTCAGGTAATTGTTTATTTCCTGCTTTCTGCTTCCTTATTTAATGTGGTCTTAGTCATTTTATTTTTTTTGAAACCAATCTTCATGAGCTCTTTATATAATAAAGATGTTATCCTTCATAAATATTTACCCAGTGAAATAATTTCAGGTCAAATGCATACTAAATGAATAAATAAATACTGTTTATCATTGCTGGGCCCTCAGCTTAAAGATTCTGCAGTTTGAGTTCAAAATGTCAACTTTGCAGAATACCACAGCATCTTCCATTATTTTCCTGCTAACTGGTGTTCCTGGGCTGGAAGCCTTCCACACCTGGATCTCCATTCCCTTCTGCCTCCTCTATGTAACTGCCCTCTCGGGAAATAGCCTGATTCTCTTCATCATCATCACTCAGCCCAGCCTCCATGAGCCCATGTACTATTTCCTCTCCATGCTGTCCACCACTGACCTTGGCCTGTCCATATCCACTCTGGCCACTATGCTTGGGTATATTCTGGTTCAATGCCAGGGAGATCGGCTTTAATGCCTGCTTGTCCCAGATGTTTTTTATTCAGTTTTTCACTGTCATGGAATCCTCAGTGCTGTTGGCCATGGCTTTTGATCGCTTTGTGGCTATTTCTAATCCTCTTAGATATGCTTCTATCTTAACTGACCTTAAGATAGCACAGATTGGAGCAGCAATCATCACCAGGGGGACAGTAACCCTGTTTCCTATGGTGATGCTTCTCAAGAGACTGTCCTACTGCCGTAGCCACATGCTGCACCACTCCTACTGCTTCCACCCCGATGTGATGAAGCTCTCGTGCACGGACACCAGGATCAACAGTGCAGTGGGGCTGACTGCCTTGATCACCACTGCTGGGGTGGACTCCATCTTTATTGTCCTTTCTTATGTGTTGATCATTAAGACCGTCCTCTGCATTGCATCCCCAGAAGAGAGGAAGAAAGCCTTCAGCACATGCATCTCCCATATTGTGGCTGTTGCTGTTTTCTACATTCCTTTGATTAGTCTGTCCTTTGTTCACAGATTTGGGAAACGGGCCCCAGCCTATGTACACACCCTGATTGCCAATGCCTACCTGCTGATCCCTCCTGTAATGAACCCCATCATCTATAGTGTGAAGACCAAACAGATTCGCAAGACTATGCTACAAGTTCTTCATTGTAGCATGACAAAGAAGTAGATGGTCTTTTTAATTATTTCTAGTGTTTGTCATTGTATAGATGAGTAAAGTATCATTCAGAGAGGTTAAAATGTTTAGACTCGTGATTGTGTTTAAATTTTCCCAAACTTTAGTTCTATACAAGAAGACTATGGAATAATATGAGCTGGTGATGCACAAGTGTATCACTATTTTTTTCTCAGACAGTCACAGTGATAATAAGAGCATTTCTTTTTTTAAGATTAAGGATTTTCAATGACTCAGACAACCAGTGACCCAGCTTCGTTTATTAATGCGGAATTATTTTTTGTCACTGGAAAAAGAGGAGGTGTCTGCTTATTGATCTAATTTCTTTACAGAAGTGAATTGCTTTGCTTGCTCACAAATGGAAATAAAGAATGAATTAATAATTTCAAATAACTGAATTTTAGCAGCTAAACCTACCATAGACAACTGGTAGTGCCCAGAGTTACTTAATTCTTACAAATACTCTTACTATTCTTTGTCTCTGGCCACCCTGACCTCTTTATTTAATAGCTAATATAATCAAACACATTTTTTTTTTCCCTGTTCATTACCTAACAGTATTTGTTCAAATATTCATACTTTTAGCCCTTTCAGGAAAATTTTTAGCATAAACATTGTGTGAAAAATAACTCTTCTTAATTCAATTCCAACCTGCCTAATTTTTTCAAAAATACTAATGTCATGCTTACTGCATAAGAAATGTGTTCTTCTTTTTGGAAAATATCATCACAAAATAATTTTTCTTTGAAGTCTCAAGATTAATAAGAAGTAAATACAGACATATTTTAGTCTGGTGGGATTTATAATGCTATATTTGGATCTCTTCCTCAAGGAAAGTTGATGTGGATATACTAGTCAGGGTCTAGGTTGGAAAATAGAAATCACACTTTATATTAACACAGGGAGAATTTAATACAAAGAACTGGGTAACAGGTAGTGAAGCAACAAAAAGGGCAATGAGAACACACACAAATACAGAAATAGTACCTGCAGGAAGCTTCTTTTACTTGTATGGTTGGAGAACAAAGAGAAGAGTTTTAGCCTATTAAAACTAGACTTTTGGTAGAGGTTCCTCTCAGAGCTGACACTTGGAGCTCTCATGAGAGGGTGCTGGCCTACTAGCAGCCTCCAGTCTCCTTATAGCATCCCCCAATTAACAGTACACAGACGGAAACCAGTTGCTAAATGATGATTATGAATGATGAGTTGAATCCTTTTTATCATAAGCAGAGTCTGTAGAATGGTGGGTTTGAAGCTGACATGACCAATAGTCAGCATAACTGGGTAATGTGCTTGTGACACAAATAAGCTCATTATGGCTATGATGGGGTTTTATTTGGTATTCCAGCCTGGACTGTAGATAATAACAGCAGTAAGTGTTAAATAGCCAGCCAAGTGCTTGCACAGTTCACCAAGTATCTTTACATACAACCTTCTAGAAGACTGTCAGTTGACACTTTTTGGGCCTTTTAGCGGGTTCTCTCTCCTTTCTACCAAATCTCTTATTCTCCTAGACAACTCAGGCCTCCTGTGCAATGGTCAGAAATAAAGTTCCAGGTTGTGTCTGGTCAACTTTCGTTTTGGAGCTGCTGGCTGCTCGGAGACTCTTGGTGGCTTATTTGTCATCTTTGGCAATTTTTCTTGTTTCTGTTCACTACTGTCTTCTTTCCAAAGCCTGAGCATGGGCATAACTATCCTTGGGTGATAGATTGTGACTGCAAACTTGTGCTATTGTCTTCGGTGTCCTCCCACATCCAATTGTGTCGTCCATTCTCTGAGCTTTGTTGATGCTCCAGGATGTTGACCCAAATGGACTGTATCACTCAGGTTCTCCTGTGAGCTGACTTCAGGTTGGAGTCACAAAACAGAAGACACTAACTGGAGAATGTAGGGTTGGAGGAGTGATGCTGCTTTGATGATGATTCTTCTTTCACTTTGGCTCCTGGGCCAATAATGGTTTCTCACAATTACTGGTCTCCAGGTATCTCAGGATACCTTGTTTGTTTCCTTATCCTGGTTTTTATTCTGTAATTAATTATGCATTAACACTCTCACTTTAAGTTATCTGAATGAATTTTGTTTCATGCTGATTTTGTGACTGATATATATCTCTTCAATGAGCAAAAATAATAGCTACTTGATTCTACTGGGTCTACTCAAAGTCTACCTGATGCATGAGATAAGTGCTGATTGGTCCTTTGCCATCTAAGGCATAAAATAAGTTCTTTCCTTGGGTCTTTGGATTTAGGTCTTAGCACCATGAGCCTTGCTTCAGCCATATGCAAGACTCCAGGAAAAGCCCTACCAATGTGATTCACAGGCACAGAGGGCTATGCAGGATTTTCCTTTACACCCAGTCAGGGCCTGAAAGAAGAAAGGGGGGATTGGGTAGACTTGTGAAATCCTGGTTGGTTGGTCTGTAGGGATCTGGGTACAGAGCCTCATATATTTTCTCTGGTACAAACAGAATAGACGGCCAGAATTTCAGAATGAGAGGAGAGAGACTTCAGTTCTGGCACAGCATTCCTTTTTGGGGCTTAGGTTACATTAAAAACGTAACATTGGAAGAATCTATTTACCATTCACCTGTGCTTTACCTTGTAGAATGCAAAGATTAGAATTTTGCCTTTCGGTTCTCTAGGAGCTAATAGTCTGGTTTGGAATCAAGAATCATACCCAAATATTTAGAGAATATAAAATATGTTTAGTAAAAACTAAAAATAAGTTTGCTATGGTTCCTACATAAAAACCCCAGAAAGGCATAGGGGGTTGTAGGGAACACTTCCTGTATAAATGGATACAATAGCATTGATTACTATCATACAGTGTTACAGTTGGATTTTTCTTACCTAATGGTGGCTGAGGCAGAAAAACAATAGATACTAAATTCCAAAGTGAGTTGTCAGACTGTCAAGGAAAACAGGTCAGATAAGAATGAGAAGACACAGTTTATAAAAAAAAATTGAAAAAGTTATTATAGACATAAAGAAAACAGACAAAAATTTGAAAGCTATGTTAACTAGTGTGATGAAAATGTATCAAACGGTCTATGAACCAAGTGTATGGTGCCCCATGATCATACTAATGTACACAGCTATGATTTAATAAAAAAAAAATAAAATAAAAAAATAAAAAAATAAAATATCTTTATTGAAAACAAACAAAAAAAAATTTGAAATTCAAGACTGTCTCTTTTCCTACTACTCTGCATGCCCAGAGTTAATCTACTAATATAGATGTATAGAACAGTCTTCTTGGTATCTTGCAATTGCAAACGCCCTTTCATACACCCTAACACAGAGCTAGCTCAATATCTTAAGCAAGAGGCAAGTGGTCTCTTTGCAAGAACTGTCAGCCTTTTTTGTCAAAACCTTGTTTTTAAAGAACTTTTTTCACATTCACCAGATTAGTGGAAACACTAGGGAGAAGCCAATGCTATTTGTTGGGAGATCTTTAATGAACCCACAAAAGCAGTTACAGAGAGAAAATAGATCTGAAAAAACCAATAAATCTAGCAAATCTAGCAAATATGAAAACATTATAGACAATATCAGATAATGAAGAATTTTATTATTGTTTTTACTTTTCCTCTTCTTTATAAGTGCTGAAAATAACAGCTAGTGAGAGGAACGTGTGATAGAGAAAGAAGCCAATGTAGCCTGTCTCTGGATGTCCTGGGACATGCCAACAGCCAGCTTTAGCTTAGATAGCAGGGAGGAGTATTGTATTTGAATGAATATATCAGAGCTGAATGCCTTCAGCTTCAAAATTGAAAATGTGTTTTATGATCTAAAATATTTCCTAACATAAGAAGAAAACATAGTGTTTGTAACATTCTTATCCAGGAGTAAGAAAGAATGTTTTTCACTGAACAGCTATAAAGGGACTGGGAGGAAAAATCACCCCAAAACATCCCATGCATACTGTGTGTGCATCAACATCAGTTACATTGTAAGAAATAACTAATATCACCTCTTACTTACAAGCAGATCACCTATTATATGATCTGTTTAATAGCTTTTGTTAAAATGTTTGCTTACCGTTGTAAAACATTTATAAATAGCAAATATAAAAATTTTATTATTGAAAAGGAAGTTTTTATGATTATTGAAAAAAATATTTATTTTTCTGTAACTGCCTGTCTCAGTACAAGATACTTAACCCTAAAAAAAAAAAAAAAAGCCCCATAAATCTGTAGCCTTTATATATACCAACAATAACCAATCCAAAAAAAAAAACAAAAACAGTCAAGGACTCTATTCCTTTCACAGTAGTGCCAAAGAAGATGAAATATTTGGGAATACACCTAACAAAGGATGTAAAAGATCTCTACAAAGAGAACTATGAAACTTTAAGAAAAGAAATAACTGAAGATGTTAACAAATGGAAAAATATACCATGCTCATGGCTGGGAAGAATCAACATTGTTGAAATGTCTATACTACCCAAACCAATATATAATTTTAATGCAATTCCTATTAAAGCTCCATTGTCATATTTTAAAGATCTTAAAAAAATACTTCATTTTATATGGAATCAGAAAAAACCTCGAATAGCCAAAACATTACTCAGTAATAAAACAAAGCAGGAGGAATCACACTACCAGACCTCAGACTATACTATAAATTGATAGTGATTAAAACAGCATGGTATTGGCACAAAAACAGAGAAGTAGATGTCTGGAACAGAATAGAGAACCAAGAGATGAACCCAGCTACTTACCGTTATTTGATCTTTGATAAGCCAATTAAAAACATTCAGTGGGGGAAAAGATTCCCTATTTAACAAATGGTGCTGGGTGAACTGGCTGATGATCTGTAAAAGACTGAAACTGGACCCAGACCTTTCACCATTAACTAAGATAGACTCCCACTGGATAAAAGATTTAAACTTAAGACATGAAACTATAAAAATACTTGAAGAAAGTGCAGGGAAAACTCTTGAAGGAATCGGCCTGGCTGAATATTTTATGAGGAGGACTCCCCAGACAATTGAAGCAGTATCAAAAATACATTACTTGGACCTGATCAAACTAAAAAGCTTCTGCACAGCCAAGAATACAGTAAGTAAAGCAAGCAGATAGCTCTCAGAATGGGAGAAAATATTTGCAGGTTATGCCTCTGATAAAGGTTTAATAACCAGAATCCACAGAGAATTCAAACGTATTAGCAAGAAAAGAACAAGTGATCCCATCTCAGGTTGGGCAAGGGACTTGAAGAGAAACTTCTCTAAAGAAGACAGATGCATGATCTACAAACCATAAAAAAAGCTCATCATCCTTAATCATCAGAGAAATGCAAATCAAAACTACTTTGAGATATCACCTAACCCCAGAAAGAGTAGCCCACATAACAAAATCCCCAAACCAGAGATGGTGTGGATGTGGAGGAAAGGGCACACTTCTACACTGCTGGTGAGAATGCACACTAATCCATTCCTTCTGGAAGGATGTTTGGAGAATACTTAGAGACCTAAAAATAGACCTGCCATCTGATCCTATAATTCCTTTACTAGGTTTATATCCAGAAGACCAAAAATCATAATATAACAAAGACATCTGTACTAGAATGTTTATTGCAGCCCAATTCATAATTGCTAAGTCATGGAAGAAGCCCAAGTGCCCATAGACCCACGAATGGACTAGCAAATTGTAGTACATGTATACCATGGAATATTATGCACCCTTAAAGAAAGATGGAGACTTTACCTCTTTCATTTTTACATGGATAGAGCTGGAACATATTCTTCTTAGCAAAGTATCTCAGGAATGGAAGAAAAAGTATCCAATGTACTCAGCCCTACTATGAAGCTAATTTATACCTTTCACATGAAGGCTATAACCCAACTGTAGCACAAGAATATGGGGAAAGGGCCAAGGGAGGGGAAAGGAGGGGGAGGTTAGGGTGGTGGAAGGGTAATTGGTGGGGCCACACCTATGGTGCATCTTAGAATGGGTACAGGTGAAACTTACTAAATGCAGAATACAAATCTCTACATACAGTAACTAAGAAATCTCTACATACAGTAACTAAGAAAATGTCATGAAGGCTACATTGAACAGTTTGATGAGAATATTTCAGGTTGTATATGAAGCCAGCACATTGTACCCCTTGATTGCACTAATCTACACAGCTATAATTTAACAATAAAAAAAAATGCCCACACCTCCTCAGTTGTAGTGGTAATTGAGAAGTTATAGAATAAAACAATGAGCTGTCGGGCGGAACCTGTGGCTCAGTGAGTAGGGCACCAGCCCCATATACTGAGGGTGGTGGGTTCAAACCCAGCCACAGCCAAACTGCAACAAAAAAATAGCTGGGTGTTGTGGTGGGCGCCTGTAGTCCCAGCTACTCAGGAGGCTGAGGCAAGAGAATCACCTAAACCCAGGAGTTGGAGTTTGCTGTGAGCGCTGATGCCATGGCCCTCTACCGAAGGTGACAAAGTAAGACTCTGTATGTAAAAAAACAAAACAAACAAACAAAAGAACCACAATGAGCTGTCATTATTCAGCTCAATTAGCAAAGATTTAAGTAAAGATTTCTTTTTTTTTTTTATTGTTGGGGATTCATTGAGGGTACAATAAGCCAGGTTACACTGATTACAATTGTTAGGTAAAGTCCCTCTTGCAATCATGTCTTGCCCCCATAAAGTGTGACACACACCAAGGCCACACCCCCCTCCCTCTGTCACTCTTTCTGTCCCCCCCCATAACCTTAATTGTCATTAATTGTCCTCATATCAAAATTGAGTACATAGGATTCATGCTTCTCCATTCTTTTTTTTTTTTTATGCTTCTCCATTCTTGTGATGCTTTACTAAGAATAATGTCTTCCGCTTCCATCCAGGTTAATACGAAGGATGTAAAGTCTCCATTTTTTTTAATGGCTGAAGAGTATTCCATGGTGTACATGGACCACAGCTTGTTAATCCATTCCTGGGTTGGTGGGCATTTAGGCTGTTTCCACATTTTGGCGATTGTAAATTGAGCTGCAATAAACAGTCCAGTACAAGTGTCCTTATGATAAAAGGATTTGTTTCCTTCTGGGTAGATGCCCAGTAATGGGATTGCAGGATCAAATGGGAGGTCTAGGTTGAGTGCTTTGAGGTTTCTCCATACTTCCTTCCAGAAAGGTTGTGCTAGTTTGCAGTCCCACCAACAGTGTAAAAGTGTTCCCTTCTCTCCACATCCATGCCAGCATCTGCAGTTTTGAGATTTTGTGATGTGGGCCATTCTCACTGGGGTTAGATGATATCTCAGGGTTGTTTTGATTTGCATTTCTCTAACATATAGAGATGATGAACATTTTTTCATGTGTTTGTTAGCCATTCGTCTGTCATCTTTAGAGAAAGTTCTATTCATGTCTTTTGCCCATTGATATAAGGGATTGTTGGCTTTTTTCATGTGGATTAATTTGAGTTCTCTATAGATCTTAGTTATCAAGCTTTTGTCTGATTGAAAATATGCAAATATCCTTTCCCATTGTGTAGGTTGTCTCTTTGCTTTGGTTATTGTCTCCTTAGCTGTACTGAAGCTTTTCAATTTAATGAAGTCCCATTTGTTTATTTTTGTTGTTGTTGCAATTGCCATGGCAGTCTTCTTCATGAAGTCTTTCATAAGGCCAATATCTTCCAGTGTTTTTCCTATGGTGCTTTCTTTGAGAATTTTTATTGTTTCATGCCTTAAGTTTAAGTCATTTATCCATCTTGAATCAATTTTTGTGAGTGGGGAAAGGTGTGGGTCCAGTTTCAGTCTTTTACATGTAGACATCCAGTTCTCCCAACACCATTTATTGAATAGGGAGTCTTTCCCCCAAGGTATGTTCTTGTTTGGTTTATTGAAGATTAGGTGGTTGTAAGATGTTAGTTTCATTTCTTGGTTTTCAATTCGATTCCAAGTGTCTATGTCTCTGTTTTTGTGCCGGTACCATGCTGTCTTGACCACTATGGCTTTGTAGTACAACCTAAAATCTGGTATGCTGATGCCCCCAGCTTTATTTTTATTACTAAGAACTGCCTTAGCTATACGGGGTTTTTTCCGTTTCCATACAAAACGCAGAATCATTTTCTCCAAATCTTGAAAGTACGATGTTGGTATTTTGATAGGAATGGCATTGGATAGTTAGATTGCTTTGGGAAGTATAGACATTTTAACAATGTTGATTTTTCCCATCCATGAGCATGGTATGTTCTTCCATTTGTTAATATCCTCTGCTATTTCCTTTCTGAGGATTTCATAGTTTTCTTTATAGAGGTCCTTCACCTCCTTCGTTAGGTATATTCCTAGGTATTTCATTTTCTTTGAGAACTCAAATTAATCCACATGAAAAGAAAGGAAAGTTGAAGGAAGGGAGTGAAGGGAGTTGTGTCCTTAATTAGCTTCTCATCTTGACTGTTATTGGTGTATAGAAAGGCTACTGACTTGTGGACATTGATTTTGTATCCTGAAACATTACTGTATTTTTTGATGACTTCTAGGAGTCTTGTGGTTGAGTCTTTGGGGTTCTCTAAGTATAAGATCATGTCGTCAGCAAAGAGGGAGAGTTTGACCTCCTCTGCTCCCATTTGGATTCCCTTTATTTCCTTGTCTTGCCTAATTGTATTGGCTAGAACTTCCAGCACTATGTTGAATAGTAAAGGTGACAGAGGACAACCTTGTCTGGTTCCAGTTCTAAGAGGAAAAGCTTTCAGTTTTACTCCATTCAGTAAAATATTGGCTGTGGGTTTGTCATAGATAGCTTCAATCAGTTTTAGAAATGTGCCACCTATGCCTATGCACTTCAGTGTTCTAATTAGAAAAGGATGCTGGATTTTATCAAATGCTTTTTCTGCATCTATTGAGAGGATCATGTAATCTTTATTTTTGCCTCTGTTAATATGGTGGATAACGTTTATGGACTTGCGTATGCATCCCTGGGATGAAGCCTACTTGATCATGATGAATGAGTTTTTTGATGATAAACTGTAATCTATTGGCTAGGATTTTGTTGACAATTTTTGCATCTATATTCATGAGTGAGATTGGTCTGAAATTCTCCTTTTTGTTTGGGTCTTTTCCTGGTTTTGGTATCAGGTTGATGTCTGCTTCATAGAATGTGTTGGGGAAGATTCCTTCTTCCTCAATTTTTTGGAATAATTTCTGCAGTACAGGAATAAGCTCTTCCTTGAAGGTTTGATAGAATTCTGGTGTGAAGCCATCTGGACCAGGGCATTTTTTGGTTGGAAGATTTTTTATAGTTTCTTTGATCTCAGTGCTTGAAATTGGTCTGTTCAGGAGCTCTATTTCTTCCTGGCTGAGTCTAGGGTGAGGGTGTGATTCCAAATATTGATCCATTTCCTTCACATTGTCAAATTTCTGGGCATAGTGTGTCTGGTAGTATTCAGAGATGATCTCTTGTATCTCTGTGGGATCAGTTGTTATTTCCCCTTTATTGTTTCTGATTGAGGTTACTAGAGATTTTACTTTTCTATTCCTCGTTAGTCTGGCCAATGGTTTATATATTTTATTTATCTTTTCAAAAAACCGAGTCCTTGTTTCATTAATTTTCTTAATGATTCTTTTGTTTTCAATTTCATTGATCTCTGACTTGATTTTGGATATTTCTTTTCTTCTGAGTTTAGGCTTAGATTGTTCTTCTTTTTCCAATTCCATAAGATGGCAAGTGAGATTGTTGATGTGCTCTCTTTCTTTTTTTTTTTTTTTTTTGGCTGGGTCATGGTTTGAACCCACCACGCTCGGCATATGGGGCTGGCGCCCTACTCCCTGAGCCACAGGCGCCACCCCTCTCTTTCTGTTTTTTGAATGTAGGCATCTAAAGCGATGAATTTTCCTCTCAAAACTGCTTTTGCAGTATCCCACAGATTTTGGTAGCTTGTGTCTTCATTGTTGTTATGCTCAAGGAAGTTAATGATTTCCTGTTTTATTTCTTCCTGCACCCATCTGTTATTCAACAGAAGATTGTTTAATTTCCATGCCTTTGTGTGGGATTGAGCATTTTTGTTAGAGTTGAGTTTCACCTTTAGTGCCTTATGGTCTGAGAAGATACAAGGTAAAATTTCAATTCTTTTGATTCTGTTGATATTTGTTTTGTGTCCCAGGATATGATCAATTTTGGAGAATGTTCCATGGGGTGATGAGATGAATGTATGTTCTTTATCTTTGGGTGGAGTGTTCTATAAGCATCTATCAAGCACCGTTGTTCTAGGGTCTCATTTAAGTCTCTTATATCCTTGTTTAATTTCTGTTTAGAGGATCTTTCCAGCTCTGTAAGAGGAGTGTTAAAGTCCCCCGTTATTATGGTATTATCAGATATCATATTACTCAGACTGAGTAAGGTCTGTTTCAAGAATCTGGGAGCATTTAAATTGGGTGCATAGATATTTAGAATTGAAATGTCTTCTTGTTGTATTTTTCCCTTGACCGATATAAAGTGACCATCTTTGTCTTTTTTGACTTTAGTTGCTTTAAATCCACATGTATCTGAAAATAAGATTGCAACTCCTCTTTTCTTCTGAATGCCATTTGCCTGAAAAATTGTCTTCCAACCCTTGACTCAGAGCTTGAATTTGTCTTTTGAAGCCCGGTGTGTTTCTTGCAGATAGGAAATGGATGGCTTGTGTTTTTTAATCCAGTCAGCCAATCTATGTCTCTTCAGTGGGGAATTCAAGCCATTAACATTTATTGAGATAATTGATAAGTGTGGTAGTATTTTATTTGTCTTATTTTGTGAGAGTCCATTGCTTCGTTTTATCTTTTGCATCAGTGTGGAGGTTAGTTTCTGTCGTTTAATTTCTGAGTTCTTACTTTGCTGCTGATCCATTGTGGTGGTCAGTGTGCAGCACAGGTTGATGTATTTCCTGTAGAGGTGGTCTCGTTGTGGTGAATTTCCTCAATATTTGTATATCCGTAAATGATTTGATTTGTCCGTCAATTTTGAAGCTTAGCTTAGCAGGGTACAGAATTCTGGGTTGGAAATTGTTCTGTTTAAGTAGATTAAAGGTAGATGACCATTGTTTTCTTGCTTGGAAAGTTTCATTAGAGAAGTTTGCGGTCACTCTGATGGATTTGCCCCTGTAGGTCAACTGGCGCTTACTCCTGGCAGCTGCAGAATCTTTTCTTTTGTATTGACTTTGGACAGGTTCATCACAGTGTGTCTTGGAGAAGCTCGGTTAGAGTTGAGGTGACCTGAGGTCCAATATCCCTCTGAAAGCGGGGATCTGTATGTCAGAATCTTTGGTGATATTTGGGAAATTTTCTTTTATAATATTCTCTAGTATGGCTTCCATTCCTCTGGGGCATTCTTCTTCCCCTCCTGGGATTCCTATAACTCGTATGTTGGAACACTTCATAAAGTCCCATAATTCTGACAGTGAACGTTCTGCTTTCTCTCTCTTCTTTTCTGCCTGTTTTACTGTCTGAGTTATCTCAAGAACTTTGTCTTCTACTTCTGAAATTCTTTATTCTGCATGGTCTAACCTTTTGCTGATACTTTCCATTGCATCTTTAAGTTCCCTAATTGACTGTTTCAGTTCCTTCAGCTCTGCTATATCCTTTTTATATTCTTCATATCGTTCATCTCTGATTTGATTTTGTTTTTGGATTTCCTTTTGGTTATTTTCTACTTTATTAGCAGTTTCCTTCATTGCTTCCATCATTTCTTTCATTGTTTTCAACATGTGTATTCTAAATTCCCTTTCTGTCATTCCTAACATTTCTTTATAGGTGGAATCCTCTGAAGTAGCTACCTTAAGGTCCCTTGGTGGGGTTGTTCTGGACTGGTTCTTCATGTTGCCTGGAGTTTTCTGCTGATTCTTCCTCATGAGTGATTTCTTTTATGTGTTTCCTTGCCCTAATTTTCCTTTCACTTCCTCTTGCTCTTTAAGTTCTCGTGCCTGTGGACTAAGGGTTACAAGACCAGAAGTGTGAGAAGGTTGAAGAGCAAAAAGGGATGAAAGAAAGGAGGACCGAGTGATAAAAAAAAAAAAGAAAGAAATAGAGAAAGGAGAGAGGGTGAGTAAAATGAATATTGACTAAAGAAGAGAGACACAGAAAGAGGGAGATAGAGCAATATAGGTGTATAGTAGGGTACTTTGACACAACCTTAAAAAAACCCCACCTTCTGGGGGTGCCCAGTTGGGTGGTTCCCTTGATGTCAGCAGCTCTTTGCTAACCTGATCTGACACAGTACCCCGCCTCCACCAAGTAGAGAGGAAAGACAAAAATGCTATAAATCAAACCAAAACAAGCAAACAGAAATTTTACGAGATAAAATTGGGTGAAAAACCAAATAATAGCGGTAGAAACACTAGCAAAAATCAAGTTCTAGTTATTGAAAGAGGCAGCAATGGGAAATTTTAATTCAACTAGAAAAATTGAGAAAGTAAAAGGATCTGTATGGAAAAGGTTGACATTAAAACACAAAACAACATCAACAACATCAAAGTAAACAAAAAAAACCAACCAAACCAAAAAAAAAAAACACAACCAAAGACAAAGCAGTATGTATAGTTATTGTATATTGTCTGGGCAACACGTGGTCTTCTGGGGTATGAGATGTTAATCACAGTTCTGATATGACTGGAGGCTGCTGATTTCTCAAACCCCAGCTGGTAGACACCCTAAATCTTTCTTCAGCCCACTTAAAAGGCACTTTGAACTTGCAAACTTGCTGAGCGGAAGATTTCCCAGGAAGGTGCTTGTAGCTGGAATCACTGCTGAAGTGGCTATCCACTTACCCAGTGTGCCAAAAGTGGTCTCACTCTGCCCCTGAGGGTTAGGGCTGCAGGGCGGCTCAGCCCCCACCCTTAGGCTACTCAATTGCTGGGTTACCATCTCCCACCTGATTCTAGCTCTGCGACCCTGAGGGCGGAGCTTGCTGGGGCAGATCGTTCACAATGGCTCCCTTGACCCACAGCCAAACACTATTAGCTCCATCTGGCTCAGCGGCTCAGACTGGGGCCCTAGACAATGGCCAAAGTTCTCTGCACTCCCGCTCAGGCTCTCCCCAAGGCAGTTGAACTGAGCGCCAAGTCCAAAGACACCAAAACAGTTCACAGGTAAGGCCTTTCTGGTTTGCAGTCTCACTGCTACTGAACTTACAGTTGAGGGTGGGTTTAGACGGATTTAAGACACGCGACCACTTGCCGTTTTTGCACTGTTTTAGTCCTCCTCTTGGGGTCCAGAAGTATCTTCACAGGGGTGATGATAGGCAGATCCCACCAGCCAGAGATGCCTGGAGTCCTATCTCCCCAGACTCACGGTGCCCAGATGCAAGGAATCTGTTACTCGGCTGCCATCTTGTTCCGCCTCCGATTTAAGTAAAGATTTCATAAAACTGCTGAGTGTAGGTGGGCAGAATAGCCTTATGATTAGTTGGTGGAATGCAAACTGGTAAAGGTCTCCTGGGGTATGTATTAGAAACTATAAATTATTATTTTATTTAATTCAGCAATTCTAATTAAAGTGATATATTCAAGGAAAAAATAAGATATGAAAAAATATTAATAAAGATGCTACTTACTAATGGAAGGCTGAGATACATGGAAGGTTTTCTTTTCTTTTTTTCTGGTTTTTGGCCAGGGCTAGGTTTGAACCCGCCACCTCCAGCATATGGGACCAGCACCCTACTCCTTGAGCCACAGGTGCCGCCCTACATGGAAGGTTTTCACATGGCATGAAAAATTAGAAAGGGGTTAAATAATTTAATTTAGGAAATTGTTTCTTATGAAGAATTATATTATAATCCAAGAAGATATCAAAATTTATACTTCTTCATCCTCTTTTAAGGACTAAGGCATGATTTCCCTAGCTTTTCAGGGTATTGGTTGCTGATAGCTGAGTCCCTTTATGGAAATTGGTTTCCACTGAATGAAGTTGCCACACCCTCGGAACCTGCATGCAGTTAACTAATGACTGGTCAATACAGGAGTAGAAAGACCTTGTCCCCCTTGATTAGACAACTTTTGAGGTATCTTTCCAGCTCTAGAACCCTCATGAGATTTCTTGAGACCTCTGTTATAAGTGTGAGAGTGTTGGGCATCCCATTTTGCCAATCTTTATTCTATAGATGCTATTTCAGGAAGTACACTTTAAAAAATTTCCTGCATGCAAATCTCCATCTCAGAATCTTTATTTTGGGGAATCTGATCTAAGGTATGTTATTGCCTTTTTTTCTTTTGATATTTGTATTGCAAACGTTCTGATTTGGACAGACTAGAGAGTAACTTAGGCACTGGGAGCAGGTGCAACATGTCTTTATTTAGCTCACAGCAGCTAGTGAGCAAGCACAGAGGTCTACACAAGCAGAAGGTCCTGTAAACCTTTAGACCCAGGGGAACAATAAAGGCATGGTGCCAAGCAGCAGTTATATAAGCATGACAGCACTGTGTAGTTACGGTTATCTAGGAAAAAACATAGGAACTTCCGGTGGCATTATGGACAAGAAAGCCCAAACAATTTTGTCTGGCCCTACAATACTGTTGCCCTCTCTTGCCTCAGTGGTGTGTGCTCACAGTTAACACTGTTTTGAAAGTGGTGATAGCCATTCCCCAAAAGGTTTTAAAGTTTTTACCAGAAACATACAGTTGCACATGCACACACAGAACACAGAATTGTTTAGAGATTTTTAAGTCACACATTTTGCATATTTAATTTGCCTTTTACTCTATTAACTAAATTCTATTTTGAGAGCATACATGTTGATATATATAATATTTATGTCACATATGGTTTTAAAAACTTGTATGTAACATTTCATATTAGACACATGGAACATTTTTTAAATTAATGCCCTCTTCACAGACATTTAAATTTATTCTCATTTTTTTTGTTGTGACCAAAGAAAATTTCATACTTAAGTATCCTTATCCAAAGCTTTAAATTTGTACTATAGGCATCTTCCTAGTTCACGTGTAAGTTAAGTTCTCCAGAAGTTAAATTGTTGGGCAATAAAATTTGGAGGTTAAGCATAAAATCGGAAATTACTGCAAATATTTTCAAAGAAGAGTATTGTTATTTACATGATGAAGAACCTGACAGCCATGCAGTTATGAGGTAACCTGACTGCAGGAAGTGGCTACAACCTCTTGGCTGGAACCACCTTGTTTGTTATTGGAGCTCAGGAGCTGATTCCCTGATGGAATGTGGAATCAGGAAATGCGGAAGAAACACAGCACTGCCAGAGATGCTGCCAAAACAAAGCACAGTAGAGTGGGGAGAAAATCTTCACTCCTTGCCTTGCCTTGAGTTTTCTGTCAGTATCTACTACAGGCCAAATCCAGCTAGACTCCAGCTGATGTGGAAGGTTCAGATACATGGCCTGCAAGGTGCTGCTCTCCTGAGGAACTGAGCAGAGTAGAGTGGAGAAGGGAAAAAAATGGATTTGAGGGGAATTATGTCCCAGGACATCACAGTCCACCCTTTTTGCTATTCATCAAAGATTTCTAACAGATTCATGAATCAGCTTAATAGTATCAGCATCAGCATTATTTACACACACACACACACACACACACACACACACACACACACACACACACCTTTTCTCCTGTCTGACAAAAGTGGAGATGAGAATGCCTCTTTGAGTGTTCATTTACAAGTCTGGGATCTGAGTGGTAAATAATTCACCCAATGTGATTAGGCATGGAATTTTGTGGTCCAGTAACCTATACAATAAATTGCAAAGTTAAGTAGTACCAGCACTCCTCATGCCAAATAGCGGGGAAAGGGAACACATAATTGACTAACATATATATGTCAAAATGTATAGATGATGCAGTCTTCAATCTTGTAGCTGGTCACGTGATCATAGCTTATATTTGTCACTTTTTTATCCCACTATCTATCTACATATTCACTCAAAATATACAACAGTATGCATTCATAGTCTTGACTCAAGACTGTGCATTTCTAGACCACTGCCACAATTCAGTCTAAAGAGACCTGGAGCAGTAGACTATCTCTCGGGGTATTACACTAAGCCACTACATATTGATAAAGTGATGAAACTGTGCTAATTATGTAAGATAGAAAGAACTACCAAGGTAGCTGGTAAAACCTACAGAGATGCAGGGGCCTGCCACATAAGTGAAACTTTTAGTAGTCCAGTGGTGTGGGGCCTGCTAGGACATCTCCTCCACAGTGAGGAAGAATGTTTTATCTTTCAATTCCAACTACAACGGAAATGCACCATTCTCAGGAGACCACTTTGGGTTCTGGAGGTATACACACTGGCTCTGCTTCACAATACTCCATATAATTAGGTGTGGCCTAGCTAACACTGAATTTTTCTCCATGCCAAGGGGGCCATCAGACATTTCCATATTTTTCCTGTAAGGTTTAGCTTATTTGTGTAACTACTTACTGAACAACAACAACAAAAATCTCTAAGTATTCACTGGCGTAATGGCTATGGCTGGTTAAGAAATCAGGCTCTAATCTGCCAGCACCCTAACATGTGAAGACAGTTGTCCATGGCCTTGCTGTCCCCTTCCTCTCCTCCCACATTTATGTTTCTGGAGAATAAGAAAAAGTACTCTAAGATATGCTACATATTATCTACGAAGTGGGAACACATTCAATAATATTCTGAATTTAAAGTTCTATTACTTAATCTAATGTTGAATTGTGTGTATGCATGTCTGTCGATGTGTGAGTTCATACATGTGGATATTTCCTGTCAATTCATAGCCCACTTAGAATGATATACTTACAAATTCTCTACTGCAAAGTTATCTATATATTCGATATTTTGTTCATGTTTTTTGTGGGTATTTTTTCTACTTACTGCAGACTTATTTTCTTTTGTGTAATGGGAAGAGGATGGAAGATCCTATAATAAGAAGGAAGGGTACACTACAAGCTCTTCCTCTGGGTGTAGTGGTTCTCCGTTCAGTACATTGCCAGAGAGTTAAAGTGCAGACTTACCTTGTTGGTCACATTCATTCTTGCACCTTTGGGAAAATATCTCTCTATACCCTGAAAGATGGCACAAACAGGGCCAGGGTAGGATTATTGGGACAGCAGTAAAATGGCTTGGCGTTGCAATGGAGTTGTTCAATTAAAAAACCTTACGTAATTTCCTACACATAGCTTGGGCTGCAGTTTTGTCTGTCAATGTTATTCCATCTTTTGTTATCTTTCTTGGACTCCCCAATTTTCCAGGTAAGTGATTACATGCATTTAATTTTTTCCAAACATGTTTCCCCTTTCTTTGGTGGGAGTAGTTTGGGCATGTGTGATCCCTTCACTTTCCTTATCTAATCTCTAATTCTTTTTTTTTTTTTAACTTTAAAACTAGTTGTAAAAACTATTATAATACCTTTATTGAGACACAATTCACCCATTTAAAATGTAAATGTTTTTTAAATATACTCAGAGTTATGTAACTATATCACAATAAATCTGATATTTTTATAAACTCCCCACAAAAACACTCTATGCAGGAGGAGTTAGACCTTATTATCTCCATCCCTCCCTAAGCAACCACTAATCTACTTTTTGTCTATAGATTTTTCTATTATGAAAATTTCATGTAAATTGAATCAGACAATATTTGTCTAATATGATCTTTTATTATTTAGCGTATGGTTTTCTAGGTTCATTATTTTCCAGCAAATATCAATTCTTGTCATTTTTATAGCTGAATTAATATTCTATTGTCTGACCCTGTCCCCTCAAATTTTATATATCCATTTTTTTTTTTTTTTACCTCTTAGATGTTTGGGTGGCAAGCACATTTGTTAAAAACCCTATTATTTCCCCCATTGAACTGTCTGGATGAAAATCAGTCCTGAAAATCAGGAATTGTGTTTACTTCTTGACCTAGTTTTAGTTAATTGATTGATCTGTTTCTCCTATGCCAGTGCTACACTGCCTGGATAATTGGAACTGTTTAGCGAATTTTGAAATTAGTAAGTGTGAATCATTCAAGTTTTCTCTTTTATTTTTTAAGATTAGTTTGACTACTTTGGGTCCCTTTAAGTTCCATATTTTAGAACCATCTTGCCAATTTATGCAAAGAAGCAAGACTTAATTTTGCTAGGGTTTGCAGTACATTTATAAACCAATTCAGGGACTGTTGCCATCCTAATATTAAATCTTCAAATCCATGAATATGGCATGTCTTTCATTTTACTTAGGTCTTTAATTTCTTTTAGCAATATATTAATGTAAAATATTTTCAGCGTTCAAGTCTTGTGCCCCTTTGGTTTCATTTATACTTTCGATGCTATTACAAATGGAGTTTTTTTTTTTTTTTTTCTTTTGGTTTTTGGCCAGGACTAGGTTTGAACCCGCCACCTCCGGCATATGGGACCGGCGCCCTACTCCTTGAGCCACAGGTGCCCCCGGAAATGGAGTTTTTTCTTATTTTCAGGTTTGAATTGTTCATTACTAGCACATGGAAATATAATTTATTTTTGTATATTGATCTTGTATTCTACAACTTTGCTGACCTCATTTAATAGTTTTAATATTTTGTAGATTTCATAGGTTTTTCTATTAGTCAATTGCATTGTGGGTCTCTACTATTAGTGAAACTTCTAATATATGGAGGGTGCTAAAATGTATGCATATATGAAGAAAGAAAAAAGCTGTATTAAAATTGTAATACTTAACTCATGTTTGACTTCTGCAATCATAAGAGGTGCTCAAATTTGACTTGTATTTGACTTTTGTTATTGGTATATATTGAGATTACAATTTTAATGCAGGTTTTTTTCTTTCTTAAAATGCATATGCATATTTTTGGCACCTTCTGTATAGGTATAAGTAGGGCAGTAGGCAGGACAGCATATAGCTTTTTGAGCTTTTATCTCTTGGCATAGACCTTAGGACAGAGATGGGCATGTGACGGGGTCCCAGTATTCTCTGGTTGTTGCTAGAATTAGAGTCTCTGCCCTAGGAGTGGGGGCTGAGTGGAAGAAGGGAGACAGTGACTTCCTAGTTGCATTCCCATGTGTAGTTTCTGTGATGTGGAGCTTAAATGAGACATGCTGATGATCTAGATTGAGGACTGATGGGAAACAGGAAGAAGCCCTGTGTTCTTGGCTTTACCTACTGGAGTGTAACTATCAATATACTGAGCTGTGAAGAAAGGGAGGGCAGAAGCTAGCCATAATTCAAGTTCTACATACTCTCATTGTTCTTATAGTTACTTAACAGATTTTCTTGAAAAAAAAATACTTTATTTTCTGTATACCCTTAGGGCAATTTCCAAAGAATTTAAATGTTTATGTCTATATCATTTTATATATGTGTGTATATGCATACTATATATGTATTATATATATACACACGCATATATATAAAATGATATATCTCATTATTAATGATTGTATAAATACATATCTATCATAGTTATATATGTGTGTGTGTGTATATATTTATATATACAAAATCACTGTTTATGGTTGTTTCCTAGAATAGTATGTCCTCAGAGCTCCTTATGCTGTCATTCTGGAAGTGGATTTCTCTACTTGACCTTATATCTCAAAGGACACGTGATTGTTTCCCATGCTGGATTAATCCTTATTCTTATATGTTGTTATTACTCCTATTGTCTATATCATATAGTTCAATATATCACATATTAATCAGATTTTGATTGGTTGTTTTCTTATCTATGTATTTCACTAATTATGACAATATCTTGTCTGTCCCTGCTAGCATATCATACATTGTGTAGTGTCTAGCAATAGGAGACAATAAATTAAATAATGAATCAACAGTGATTAAGTTATGTGTAAGATATTAGATAGTAGGGTCTAATTTAAAGTTAAAAAATCCTTAATAACTATTATGTATACTTCAAGAAGACCAAGTACAAAAAAAGATATGAGTTATTTTAAGTCTACATTTGA
This sequence comes from Nycticebus coucang, assembly GCF_027406575.1. Lineage (NCBI taxonomy): Eukaryota > Metazoa > Chordata > Mammalia > Primates > Lorisidae > Nycticebus > Nycticebus coucang. The sequence continues at coordinate 63,541,512 of NC_069793.1, read as the reverse complement.
AGGCTTGATCTCATAAACAAAGTGTTCATTTTAGCCATTATTATTCATGCATGCTTCTAAGACTTTAATAGCATTTTTTATAATATCAAGATATTGCATCAGTCATGTCTAAAGAGTAGATTGGTAACAGTTCTATTGAAAACAAAGAATGAATTTTCTCCAAACTGCATCCCCCACCCAATATACTGTTTTAGATTTCAAATCATTGACATAGGGAGTCATAATTGATTAAATACTATATTTGACTTCTGCAATCACAGGAAGTATGCAAACATGACTTGTATCCATATTTTGTTAGTGATAACTAAGGAGTATATTTTACTGAAGAATTATTAGAGTCAGATCTTCAATCCCTTCGGAAAGAGGACTTTTTTTAATGGTCCTACAGATCTGTTTGGTTTTAACACTATATATAATGGGATTCATCACTGGTGGAATGAGCAAATACACATTGGCAATAAAAGTGTGCACATGAGGAGGAGCTCTTTTCCCAAACCTGTGGACAAAGCACAAACTAATGAGAGGGATGTAGAAAATGGCAACAGCAACTATGTGGGAGATACAAGTGCTAAAGGCCTTATGCCGCTTTTCTGGGGAAGCAATACTTAAGACAGTTTTAATAATCAGGATATAGGAGAGAAGAATAAAGATGGAGTCCACTCCAGCAGTGACTATGAGTGCAGTAAGTCCTAAAACACTGTTAATCTTATTGTCAGAACATGAAAGCTGGGTAATATCAGGATGGAAACAGTAGGAATAGTGGAGCACATGACTTCGGCAGAAGGATAGATGTTTAAGAAGCAAGGCCAATGGCAATAGGATCACTGTGCCTCTGACAAGGATGGCAAACCACACTTTGACAATTCTGGTATCAGTCAAGATGGTAGCATATCTCAGTGGGTTACAAATGGCAATGAAGCAGTCAAAGGCCATCGCCAGGAGCACTGAGGACTCCATGACAGTAAAGAGTTGGATGAAGAATGTTTGGGCAACACAGGCATGGAAGCTGATCTGTCTTGCGTTGAACCAGAATATGCCCAGCATAGAGACTAGTGTGCAAACACACAAGCCCAGGTCAGTGGTTGAGAGCATGGAGAGAAAATAGTACATAGGTTCATGGAGACTTGACTCAGTGATGATGATAAATAGGATTATCCCATTTCCAGAGAGGGCAGTTATGTAGAGACAGCAGAAGGGGATGGAGATCCAGACATGAGCAACTTCTAGCCCTGGAACTCCCGTCAGAAAAAAGATTGGGGAGGAGGAAGTGATATTAACAAAAGATGACATGATTACTATGGAAGAATAATTCTGTTGCAATTAAATATCCTAGAATGAGAAATAACACCATTCAACAAATTTGTTCAGATGTCTTGTAGTTAGATAAATCAAATTGGATTTTATCCTCTCCTTTCTACTTCCCAGTTTTGATTTCCATTTTTTTTCTGCTTTTCAACTTCCTCGTCATGATTCTTGTTTCCTAACTTACAATAGAGAATAGTAGCTTTTTTAAAAAAGCTTTTTAACCCAAGAATACTTTTGTTCCTCTTTCAATTTAACCCTAACCAGTTTCTTTCTCTGTTCCTTTATACTTTACACATGGAGAATTAAATAAAAATAATCTCAAAAGACCACAAATTCAATGGAGACTTCAAAATGATAATAGTTTTTGTATGTAGATTATATATATATGTATATGCATACACACAGTATTTGGATCTTTGTGTTAAATACTCTACAGCATTATCATGAAACCTTATCATATATTTTAAAGAGATCTAGCATTTCAAGGAAATAAATTGATATAAAGAATTAATTTCATACGTGTCAAAATGGCCTATGTGCTATTTCTTTGTTAATAGATTTTATGCCAGCCTTGTCCTGATTGTTTCCAGTTTAGGCTTGCATTTCTGATCTCGATTCTTGATTTCCTATCTGCTGTCATTATAGCTGAATTGATGCATAACTGTGAAAGAAAAGTACCTGCAACACCTCCTTCAGCAATTAGTTTTTAAAAGCAATTAAATTTCGTGGATTGGAGTGAATCTAGATGAGCAGATGCCTGACATGACACTGCCCTTCTCAGCCCGATGTTGCAATCATCTACAGCTTTTACTTATGTACAAGACTCAGATATATACTTTCAAAGTCATTCTTTATCAAGATAAGTAACATGTGAACTTTTTTTTTTGTAGAGACAGAGTCTCACTGTACCGCCCTCTGTCGGTAGGCAGCATCTGAAGTAAGACTTAGTACTATGTAAGCTCACTTACTATGTAGGTGAGTTCCTGCATCAGTTTTCTTCTCTTTCCTTTCTTCTTTCCCATATTGACTTCACTTTTGTAATCCATTCCCTTAGATTCCCTTAGGAAAGTCTTGCTTGGCTTGGTGCCCATAGCACAGTGTCACCCACATACACCAAGTCTGGTGGGTTCAGACCTGGCCTGGGCCAGCTAAACAACAATGACAACTGCAATAAAAAATAGCCAGGTGTGGTGAGTGCCTGTGGTTCCAGCTCCTTGGGAGGTTGAGGCAAGGGAATCACCTAAGCCCAAGAGTTTGAGGTTGTTGTGAGCTGTGACATAACAGCACTCTACTGAGGGCGACATAGTGAGACTCTATCTAAAAAAATAAAAAAATAAAAAGTCTTGCTTGGATTCTCACTAAGCCAATCTGGTGGTGCCCTGAGTAGCTATGTGTTGTTCAGCCTCGAGACAATCTGATTCTTTCCTCACAGTCTCAGCCATTGGGACTGGTATCCCACAGATCACTCATGGACATTCAGAACCAGGATGCTTCCAACCACTTAACTGGGAGAATACATTCCTACAGCTAGCTGTGTTGTAGCACAATTTTACCTCCTTAGTGAAACAGTTTGGTTCCAAATCCTAGTTTATGACATCTCTCGTATGTTTTGTTGTTGAATATAATCTTCTAATCCCCAGCTACTTTTGCTATCCAGTTTTGGCTTTTACTCCTATTCTAGGAAGCCGCTGAGATCCCACCACATATTATGTCTAAGGATGCTCAGTTTTGATTTAGCCACAAAATAGTCATGTCTTTAGTTTTGTCAATTGATGTTAAGAGTAAGGAGGGTTGACTTAGATAATCTCCATTATTATTTTCTTATTCTATGTTACTAAAATTTAAATCTACAAATTAAACAAGAAACTTTTGGAGTATTATTTAATATCCTAAATATTTGAGAAATGATGGAAAAGACCCAATATGAGATAATAGCTGTAGCTACTATGTCAGTTCATTCAGATCTATCATTGATAGAATCTTACAACATGTCAGGCTTGACGCTATGGTTTTTACATGAATTATTTCGTTGTATGTAAAAATCACGTTGCTTATAAGATTTCAGTATTTTAGCCTTGGAAGACAAAAATCAGAGAGGTTAAGCAATTTTCATTATATCATAATTTGAAAAATCTAGGATTTAAACTTCAATCTGTGTAAATTTAAAACTTGTTAAAAATTTCATTGTGCTAATATCAGTGTTTCCCTTTGGTGGTGAAAATTGGTAAACAAATTAATTTTTAGGAATAATTTTAATAAAAAATAAAATGAATTTGTGTTATATGCATATGTGAATCACTCGAGTGGCAAATAAATGTTAATGTGATTTTTCCTTTAGCAGCCATACACTATCCTTGTTCATAGTCACATAAATGCATACGTATCAGGGTTTCAAGGTGTCCTTTCCTTGAAATATTCTTTCCTTGTTACATTCTTTCTATAAGTCATTTTCTTGTCAATATTCAGGAGACATGAAAAGTAAATATTTCCTTATGTGCTAAATTATTAAGACTTGGTAAAATTGATTAATTTCTGTTGTACAATTGGTTTTTGTTTAAGCACTGAGCACTGAACACTTAAGATTAACTTTGCTCATTTTCATAGCCACTACTGAAATATTTAATCTAAGTTAACCAAATTTAAAGACATCTTTTATGTATAAGCTTGGCTTGAATGTCATGATCTCTTTAAGGTCATTAATGTTGGTTATTCTGAATGAAGCATTATCTGACTACTAGAAAAATAACTAAAAGTTTATGCCCTACCAATGATATAGGTTTCAGTTGGAAAAACTATTTATTGTTTTAAAGCTCAATACTGGGTGTCTTGATTTATGATACCAAATATTCCATATTGTTTGTTTCCACTTAAATAAATCAGATTATTATTTTTTAATTTCAGAATTTTTCAACAATGAGTCAAATTCTTTTTTTTTTTTTTTTTTATTGTTGGGGATTCATTGAGGGTACAATAAGCCAGGTGTCAAATTCGTTTTTAAAAATATTCTGACCCTCTATGTCTAGGATTTTAAATTTTTATTTTAGCAAAGGAATCCTGGCCAGATTTCATACTGAACACATTCCCTTTATTTTTTTTTCATAATTTTAATATGTATGGATGTATTCAGAATGAAGATATAGCACATTGAAAAGAATCTCTATTGTTTATTTTTAAGCTTCCCTAAAAACAATAAAACACTAGGGCTTTTCCTGTTATAAATTCTTAAATCAAAGGAGGCAACTACACAGCATTTTGTGTTTGCAGGGATGTTATAACTTGCTCTTAGAAGTATTTCTTCTGGTGAAATTAACTCACAGAATTTAACTCTTCTGCAAAATTAACTCACAGAAACTTGACATTAATGAATAGCTGTTGTCTCTTAGATGCCCCTGTACTTACATCAAGTGGAGAAGATGAAGAAGAGGCAGGGCTTTGAGGTCCCATTCAGTTCCCAGAGAGGAAAGTATTTATGAGAAACCCATTCTCAGGAAAATCATTTACCCAAAAGAAAAACTAATTCCTAAGGGATCATTCTTGTAAATTGTATTTGTTTGTTTTCACTTTGTGCCTTAGAGTCATTCTACATACCTAGATCGACTTCCCTGCCCCATGTGGTTTCTTTTCATCTTTATTAACAATTTTTACAAGATTCATTGAGGTGCAATTGACAAATAAAAATTGTGTATATTTACAATCATATTATAATGTGATTTTTTTTTTTTTGAGACAGAGTCTCACTTTGTGGCCCTTGGTGGAGTGGCATGGCGTCATAGCTCATAGCAACCTCAAACTCTTGGGCTCAAGTGATTCTCTTGCCTCAACCTCCTGAGTAGCTGGTACTACAGGCGCCCATCACAATGCCTGGCTATTTTTGAAGATGGGGTCTCATTTTTGCTCAGTCTGGTCTCAAACCTGTGAGCTCAGGCAATCCAACTGCCTCGGCCTCCCAGAAGTTAGGATTACAGGCCTAAGCCACCACTCCTGGCCATATAATGAGATGTTTTGAGATACATATACACCTATCTTAAATATTGTTTACTTTTTGACTTGCTATGGTATTAAAATTATATGTCAAGAAAAATATAAATATTTAAAAAATTTGAAAAGTGTATAAACATAGTTGTCACATCTGTTTGGGGAAGATGACCACTGAGATTAACTTTGCTTTTTGATTTTAGACCCATTGATTCCACAGAGAGAAAGACTTAAAGATTTTTTTTTCCCACAAAGATCAAAATAAATACATTTTAGACTGCAGATAATAAAGAGATATACAGATATATTTGTTGTCTCTCAGTGGCTCCTCAACTATCAGGTATACCTTGAGACCTTGTTATAAATACAGGTTCTCAGGTTTCATCCCAGAATGCATAAAATAAAACATTATGGCAGTAAGGCCCAGGAACCTGCATTTTTATAAACTTTGTTAGAGAAGTTTTAGGTTCACAGCAAAATGAGAAGAAATTCCAGGCTTCCCATATACCCCTTCCACCGTTACGTGGACAGTCAATCAATATTTCCCCACAGAGAAGCACATTTGTTACAATCGATGAGCTAACATTGATGTGAAATTATCATCCAAAATTTATAAATTAAATCAGGTTCACTATTGGTGTGGTATGTTCTATGAATCTGATAAATGTTTAATGTCATGTATATCCCATTGTAGTATCATACAGAGTCGGTTTATTGGCCCTAATAAACCCTGCTTTTTAGTTTATTAATCTTTCCCTTTGTGCAAACTTCTGGCAACCAGTGGTCTTTATAATGCTACAAAGTTTCACTTTTTCCTGAAAGTCATATAGTTGTAATCATACAAAACATAACCTTTTCAAATTGATTTGTTTCACCTAGTAATATAAATTTAAGTTTCCTGAATGTCTTTTTATGGCTTGCTACCTCCTTTTAGTATTGAATAACATTCTCTTTTTCTGTTGGAATAAGGTAGCTGAGAGAGTGAGAATATGAATTAGGATGTTGGTGGTAGAAAAGATAAGATTTCCTCAGGAAGGATAACCCCATTGTAGAGATATATGAGTTAGATGACATCTAGTTCCGCTAAACTCTAAAACTGTATGTATTATGAGTCCACTTTGTACTATTTTCCTAACTTTGAAGGAAGTTTTAACGGGAGTAGTAAATGTTATATCCAAGTTCCCTTGGAACACACTAGTTTGAGCACAGCTTTCTGAATCTGCTTCGTTTTCACACTGTAGATGATAGGATTCATCACAGGTGGAAGGAGGAGGTAGAGATTAGCAATGAGGGTGGGCACAAAGGGCGGAGCGTGTTTTCCGAATCTATGAACAAAGGACAAGCTGATTAAAGGGATGTAGAAGATGGCCACAGCGGTGATGTGAGAGACGCAGGTGCCAAAGGCCTTCTTCCTCTCCTCTGGGGACGCGATGCTGAGAACCGAGCGTATGATGAGGACGTAGGAGAGCAGGATGAAGATGGAGTCCACTCCAGCGGTGGAGATGATGGCAGTCAGTCCAAATGCACTGTTGACCTTCGTGTCTGAACACGAGAGCTTCATCACATCAGGGTGGAAGCAGTAGGAGTGGCGGAGCACACGGCTGCGACAGAAGGACAGTCGCTTAAGCAGCAGGACTAGTGGTGTCAAAATGACAATTCCTCTGGTAATGACTGCCAAACCAATCTGGGCGATTCTTGCGTGAGTTAGAATGGTAGAATATCTCAAGGGGTTGGAAATGGCCACAAAACGATCAAAGGCCATAGCCAGGAGCACTGAGGATTCCATGAATGTGAAGAGGTGAATGAAGAACATCTGCGATAAACAAGCATTGAAGCTGATCTCCCGGGCATTGAGCCAGAAGATTCCCAGCACCGTCACCAGGGTAGAGATGCATAAGCCGATGTCAGTGGTGGACAACATGGAGAGGAAATAGTACATGGGCTCATGGAGGCTTGGCTCAGTGAGGACGACGAATAGAATCAAGGTATTCCCAGAAAGGGCAGTTACATAGAGGCAGCAGAAGGGGATGGAGAGCCAGGCATGGGCCCATTCAAGTCCGGGGACTCCCGTCAGGAGGAAAGTAGTGGAAGTGGAAGTGTAGTTATAGAAGGTTGGCATGTGGAACATGGGGTCTGTGGGAGAAGAATTCTCTTACAAGGTATTGATTTTTTAAATTTAGAAATTTTAAATTATTTTAGTTTAAGTTTAATATACATCAAATAAAGTTCATAAAACTTTAGAGTACAACTCAGTGAAGTTTGACATTTACATTTATTCATGTTATCATTTCCAGTGTGAATTGATCAAACATTAATAGTGACCCAGAAACATTAATAGTGACCCCAAATCAATAATATGGAGAAGCAGTAATGATAACAAAAGTCAGATACTGTTATTATTACTGTCAGATAACTTTTGTTATCATTACTGCTTCTCCATATTATTGATTTTGACAGAATCATGCACTATTTTTATGTGGCTTTTTCATTCAATATTTTGTTTGTGAGATTCATCACTGAAGTAGGTTAATTGCTTTCTATTTAATTTTATTTAGATGCCTTGGCTTGGTGTTTACTATTTACCATGCTGCATTCTTGTCAAACATTTAGGTTAAATATTTTATCCTTCAGCTGGATTTAGGAATACAGTTATGATATTAAGAAATATATTTTTGCTAATCTTTACTTAGTAGAGATGCTTGCTTATAATAAATATTCAACATGGATTTGTCATTGATTTACATTTATTTGTTATTTCTGAAATACTTTACCTGTGATTAGGGCTTGGTCTTGAAATAGAATTGACTAATTTTGAGTTTTGGTTTGGAATTTTAGAATTACTAAACTCAGATACTAAGTTTTATTTGCCCCACTTTGTAAAGATGAAAACATCTATTTCCAAGGCCTACATATACCTAAGAACGTGCCCCCCGATAATGGCAGTTCATCATGACTCATTATATGTGTTTCCTGGGAGATGCTTCAATTCCTGTGAATCTGAAGCTTGATATTATTCTTAGTTTGTAACACTAAAATACTGTGTTTTTTATGATTATGAAATCTGTTTCTATTGTGATAAAAATCAAAGTGGTAAATAATAAGCTTCTTTTGTAATATGTATGCCCTGACCCTTATTCTTGCCTTTGATCTCTTAAAAGATTACTGAGATATATAATATTGCATTAATGATAAAATTATTTCCACACAATGTTTTAAAAACTTAATATGGGTTATATCATATAAGCCTTGTGGCAAACCTAAGAGAGAGGTAGTTCTTTTTTTTACCAAAAAAGCATAAAATGAAGCTTACAAATTTTGATAACCTTTCAAAGCTCATAAAACTGAAAGAGATGATGTTGGGAATCAATCATAGAAAAAAAGACCCTACAGCCTTTGCCACTAACAACTATACTACACCACCTAATGATAATGATAATGGTAATAATTATAATTCTACTTAAATTAATAATCTAGTCATTAATAAAGCAAATGTGGGATAGAGGTCTATGTCTGAAGATCATTTAAAATTTCTATGGTTCAGATTTGAAAAAATTTTATTTCAGGATAGCATATTTTCATATGATATGTAATTAAATTACTGAGATTTATTTTTAGCAAATAGCAAATACTCGAGATAATACTGAATGCTATAACTCAAATTCATCTATTTTAGAAAAGATATATTTGTTATAAAAGTGAAGCTATTGCTAAAAGAATATTTTAAATTCTTTAGTGATTTTCTTTATTTTTATGACCCATCCAAGATTATTCTAAGTTTTCTTACTTTTATATAATTTCTGTCATCTAATTCACTACGTAGCTTACTTACTTATGGATGTATATAAAAATTAGCTTGGCTATTTCTTCAAATCTTTTGTTGATTTCTATATACTTTCAATTTTATAGGCATTCCATGGGCAATGCTTTTTATTTATTCATTTTTCTATTTGAAAGCTCTTCTCTTCTTCCTAGACTAATCTCTTGAATATTAGATTCGTGCATCTAACTCCTTGATTCTTTCACTCTGATGTTTCAAAGTAATCTCAAACACAAAATGACTGCATGAGAACTTAGTCTTCTCTACAAAACCACAAGTTGTATTTTCTGTTTTCCCCATTTTCATTAATTTATCTATGATAGTTCTGTAGATCTTTAGTAGAGTTATAGAGTTGCCCTATGGTAACTATGGTAACTCCATATATCAAGTTCCCGAATTTGGAAATCTGCACATACTCTCGCCTTCCAGCTGTTGATTGTTAATTTCTGTTTTTACTACTACTCTTTCTAGTTCATACACTGTATTGCTATCACGTTTTTTCCTAACACTTAAAGCAGACTTTCATTTTAAAGTAACTTTAACTAGCATTGTCTAAAACAGTCTCTCTCAACTTCTATTAAATTCTCAACACATATTGTACCCTCAATGAATCCCCAACAATAAAAAAAAAAAGAAAAAAAATTCTCAACACAAATGAAGAGGAAAATGAACAAACACAAGAAACACTAGTAAGAACTGATGGACATCCTAAATCCAAAAAGTTGTGAGGGCAGTTAACTTCCTTGAACTAAGGGATGTGGAGATGTATTGAGTCAAAATACAGGATAAGGCTTGCTGTATCTCCATCATATCTACACGAAGAAATCCAGAGTCTGTACCAACTTAAAAAGTTGGAAACCAGCATTTCTTTTTACAGGATGCTTAACTATAAGGTGACTCAGGAGTTTTTCATTGTACCATACATTGCAGCTCAATAAACATAGCCAAAATTAATGGGAAAATGGCTGGAATTGGTAGAGAAACATTGAATTATGACATAAATATTGGCCTATATACATCTTTGTCAGCAGAAGAGGAGACAGAAGTAAAACAGAATACTTTGGGAATTTAGGTTGGTAATATACTCTATGATTTTGAAATGGCAAAGAAGAAGATAGTGTTGATCCATGGATAGGATCTTAGTGAAATGGCAAGCTGCTAGAAACTGAGAATTGGCCCAGAAACTGCACTCCACATAATCATGCTTATTGGGCAAGCAATTGTGAGCAAGCCACACACAATTTATCCAAAAAAAAAAAAACAAAAAAAAACAAAAAACAAACAAAAAAAATTACTGCAGTGTTCTTGCTTTGCAGCAGGGGTTGTATAAAGAAAAGAAACATTAACATGAAAACTTTAAAATATTGCATTAGAAAGAGAAATAAGGCTCGTTGCCTGCAGCTCAGCAGCTAGGGCGCCAGCTACATACACCAGAGTTAGAAGGTTTGAATCCAGCCTGGGCCTACCAACGACAATGACAACTACAACAACAACAAAAAAATAACCAGGCATTGTGGCAGGTTCCTGTAGTCCCAGCTACTTGGGAGGCTGAGGCAAGAGAATCACTTAAGCCCAAGAGTTTGAGGTTGCTGTGAGCTGTGATGCCACAGCACTCTACCAAGGGCAACAAAGTGAGACTCTGTCTCAAAAAAAAAAAAACAAAAAGAGAAAAAGAAAAGAAAAGAAAAGCAAAAAAGAGAAAGAAAATCTGATGAATTCAGTGCACGAGCATACACACAGCTATGTAATAATGTTGATAAATCTATCACATTATAAAGACTCAGTCATCATCATCACAGATGTAACAACTTCTGCAGAACTAAGAAGAAAACATCCTTAAGTTAAAGCAGGCAATAGCATCATGTAGGATTATGGAAGATCAAAAAACACATAGGAAGGAAAAGCCACAATAATAAAAGACTAAAATCATAATAGAATTAAAATGCATGCTTTACATAATTAAAAGCAGACTTGAGGGAAAGTAACTAATATTAGTTCAATTTGGAGAATTTGTTTGCATAATTCCCTTACCATACATAGGAAAAATAGTGAAAGGAAAATAATAAGAAAATCATATTTGAGAAGGAGAAAAATAAAAATCCAATATAATAAGTGTCCCAGGGAAAAGAAATAAAAATAGAATAAAAATGACAAAAATTCCAGTGTATGGGGGATGAAGAGGGCCATTGTATTGCAGGTAAACTTAGTGAAGAAAAATACAAAAACAGGTATTTCACTTACATAAGTTTTTTTTTTTGAGACAGAATCTCACTATGTCTCCCTGGGTAGAGTGCGGTGGCGTCACAGCTCACAGCAACCTCAAATTCTTGGGCTTAAGCGATTCTCTTGCCTGAGCTTCCCAAGTAGCTTGTACTATAGGAGCCTGCCACAATGCTTGGGTATTTTTTGTAGCAGTTGTCACTGTTTTTTTTTTTTTTTAGTTGGCCTGGGGCTGGATTCAAACCCGCCAGCCTCAGTGTATGATGCTAGAGCCGTAACCACTGTACTATGGGCGCTGAGCCTGAATTACATAAGTTTTTTTTTTTTTTTTGTAGAGACAGAGTCTCACTTTATCGCCCTTGGTAGAGTGCCATGGCATCACACTGCTCATAGTAACCTCCAACTCCTGGGCTTAGGTGATTCTCTTGCCTCAGCCTCCCGAGTAGCTGGGACTACAGGTGCCCACCACAACGCCAGGCTATTTTTTTTTTTTTTTTTTTTTAGAGACAGAGTCTCACTGTACCGCCCTCCGGTAGAGTGCCGGGGCGTCACACGGCTCACAGCAACCTCTAACTCCTGGGCTTACGCGATTCTCTTGCCTCAGCCTCCCGAGCAGCTGGGACTACAGGCGCCCGCCACAACGCCCAGCTATTTTTTTGTTGCAGTTTGGCCAGGGCTGGGTTTGAACCCGCCACCCTCGGCATATGGGGCCGGCGCCCTACTCACTGAGCAACAGGCGCCGCCCCAGTTTTTTATTTCTTTAATGCATGTTTTCAAGCAGAACATAAGTACTTCCTATAAAGAAATTTAAATGGAGCCATTTTAAAAAAGCTTTTACACTTACAATGAATAAAAAGAAATAAAATATGTAAAAAATTACAAAATAAATCAACTAAAACTTGTACACTGAAAACCACAAAACAATGCTGAGAGAAATTTAAAAATACATAAAGAAATAGAGACAAGCTAATAATAAATTAAAGACTCAATATCATCAAGATAATTATTTTTTCCTGATGGCTCCATAAATTCAATGTAATATCAGCAGAATTTTTCTTGTTTGTAGAAACTGACACTCACATAACTTATATGAAAATACAGAAGAGACAGTGAACAAAACAATTCTGCAAAGGAACAATTTGGAGTATTTTTACTACCAGATTTTGAAATTTAATAGTCACTACAAATAAGACACATGGCACTGGAGTCATATAGATCAGTAGAACAAAATCAAAAGTCCAGATTTAAACACTTACAGTACGGTCAATTGATTTGCTGCAAAAATTTCAAGACAAGTAAATTAGGTAACTGATAGACTTTTCAACAAATGTTGCTTGAACAATTAAATATCCATATGTAATACAACAAAATAAACAACGTAGACTTTTACCAAACTGTCCTCAAGGCTTAACTCAAAATGGATTATAGACCTAAATGTAAAAGCTAAAGATCTGAAACTACTAGAATAAAAAATATAGGAAAAGAGTTTATTGTCTTGGGTTAGGCAAAGCATTCTCTAGTACCATACCCAAAGAATGATCCATTAAGAAAATGAAAAATATCAGACTTCAACTCCCGCAAAATGCAATTCTAAAGTCACCATTAAGAAAATAAGAATATAGGCCACAGACTGGGAGAAAGTATTTGCATAAAAATTTTGTATATAGAAAATAGAAGGAGCTTTTATAACTCAACAATAAGAAAAACAACCAAATTAAAAATGGCCAAAGTATTTGGATAGACATTTCACCCAAAAAGATAATACATATGATTAATAAGCACAGGAAAGATAATCATTAGGAAAATAAAAAATTTTTAAAGTAAAAATTCAAACAATTAGATACCATTACCCACTGACTAAATACAAACAGAAAGATAATACCAAGTTTTGAAAGCATATGGAAAAGAGACTGGAAACATCATACATTGCTAGTAGAAATGTGAAATGATACATCCACTTTGAAAATTTAAGCACAAACTTACCATATGACCAAGAAATGCTACTCCTAGGAATCTACCAAAAAGAAATGAAAGCACATACACCCACAAAACTCATACTGAATGTTGATAACAGTATTATTTAAAATGGCCTAAATGAAAACAACTCAAATATTCATAATTTGGTTAATTGGTGAACAAAATGTACATTATCTATATGATACAATGTTGTTCATGAAAAAAGGAAAAAAATCATTGGTATATGCTAAAAAATGGATGCACCTTAAGTATATTATGTTGAGTGAAAGAAGCCAGAAGTAAAAGATTACATATTGAATGATTCTTTTTTTTTTTTTTTGAAACAGAGTCTCACTTTGTCACCCTTAGTAGAGTACTGTGGCATCACAGCTCACAGAAACCTCCAACTCTTGGGCTTAGATGATTCTTTTGCCTCAGCCTCCCAAGGAGCTGAGACTACAGGCGCCCACCACAATGCCCGGCTATTTTTGTTGCAGTTATCACTGCTATTTTAGCTGTCTGGGGCTGAGTTCAAACCCACCACCTTTGGTATATGGGGCTGGCGTCCTACCAACTGAGCCACAGGCACCACCCTGAATGATTCATTTTTATGAAATAACTAGAAAAAAAATTTTTTTTTAAGTAGAACAATGCTCACAGTCTGGCAGTTGGAATGTGATTGTCAGCAAAGCCACATGAGGGAATATTTCAGGATGGTGGAGAAATGTCCTAAAATTGGATTGTGGTAATAATTTCACAGTATAAATTTACTAAATTCTTTGAATTGTATAATATATGTATATATTATATGAATATATTAATTACATAATATATGTTTTATAACAATTTTTTGACTTGTATAATATATGTATTGTATATATATGTATATTTTAAAATTCACACAAATATATAATCTAATGTATAATATAATATATATATACACATATATATCACATATATATATCAGTAAAACTGTTAAAAATAAGGCTGTGTTTAAATTTTCTTTCATGAAATACTGAATGCCATAGAATGCAATAGATGAACATGAATAGTATTTTTGGCAAAATACAATATCCAGTCCAGTTAGTTTCACTAGGAAAAGAGAAAAGCTCAGAAAATATACCTACCATATCATCTTTAAAATAAAATGTGAAATGTTGGTATGTTCTCTGATTGAGAACTAACTAGGAAATGAAACAAACAAATGCCAAAAAAAAAAAAAATAGAATTTGCCATCTGAAATGATTGACAGAGACATTTGCCAACATAGAAGACTTTTCTGTGATTACAAAAACAACCAGATACAAAGAAATGTGTCTAAATTACTATATTTGATTTTTACACAATTGAAATTATTTAGTACCTGTTTTGGAAAAAAATACAACTCTGGGCCAGAATTAAAAGTATAACTATTATGTACCTATAATAATTTCAAAAGAAGTCTTAGAGAAAAAGAAAAGAAAAAGTATAGGTAAAGGCTCAGGTGACCATTTAGTTAAGTGTGAAGGTAGGCTTTTAAATCAGTAGTAATAAAGTGAGTTCTTGAATAAAAGAAGTTAGATAAACTGACTATCCTTTTGGATAAAAAATTAAGATAAAGCATATCACCAAACAAAACATATTGAAATTGTTTTCTGATGGTTAAATTGCAAATATAAATATGCAAATATAGTACATATATTTTAGAATAAAATGAAGGTAAATATTTTTATAATTCTGACATGGGAAAGAATTTTCTAATAATGAAACCAAATATATAAACTATAAAGATAAAAGGATTGATATATTTGATTTGGTAAAATTTAAAAATTTTTTTATGGCAAAAACAACTTATACAGATTTAAAGGATAATTACAAACTGGGAGAAATATTTGAAGTACATGTAGTATATAACTTTCAGTTGAATAATGTGTTTCCTATAGGACAGCGAAGAAAATGCCTCCTTCTTAAAAAAAAAACAGACTGGACAAAAGAAATTAAAATGGAATTCATAAAGAAGAACTAGTATTTAATATAGGATGATTATTTGATCTCACAATCAGCTTAAGGAACACTAATTAAAACAATTGTTATTAATCTTGACAAAAATTAGTAAGGATTGTTAGGCTGTAAGGAAAGCGGCACATTTATTTGCTAGAAAGTATTTGAGTAAAAATTGTCATTATTTTTTTCAAGCATTTAGGCTTTTCTTTCTTTTGAATCAACTTAATTTCTCCAGAAATTCCTGAGAGTATTAACAACAGCTACTATTACCAGTGTGCATACCGTGTGCATACATAAATTCATCATTCCTCATCATTTGCTAATTACTTCTTTAAATGATAAGTATTGAGTGCCTACTTTGTGTATTCAACCCTAAAAATAACCTTTTACTTTTAAGATAATAAACAACGTTTATAGACGGAGTAACATATCACACATGAGACATTGTGCTAATATTTTAAATTTAGAAATTGGCCTTATTCCTTATTTGCATTAAAAGAGCATAGAGCAGGTTGCTATGTCCTATGCTTCCTGAAAGATAATTATCATCTATGTTTTCAATTTATTAGTTCCTTTGATATTTTCCAATCAGGTGTTTTTTCGTTTTATCCAAGGATACTCTCAAGCACCCCTAAAAAATAATAATATTTCTATTCTGACAAAAATACCAGCTTGCCCAAAGATTATTTCTCTGCATCACTGTTTTCTCCAGAGTGTAAAAAGGAGAATGATTATGGTGGGCTTTGTCTCAGCAGGACTGTCGCCTGGGTCTGTTGTCTTTTCTGCATCTTCCATCTCCTTGTTAGCTTCCCTCTAGCCAAATCCTAATTTCTTTCAAGGGAGTGTTGTCACATCTCATTCCTGACACTACTTGTCAGGGCCCAAGACTGGCCAGGTCTCAGACCCAGCTTAACAAGGTTCTGGACGTGGACCACTAAGTTACCTTGCTCAGGTCTGTTAGGTGCATGAGGGCTATCTACTTTAGCTGGAGAGAGCTGGAGAGAGCTAGAGAGAGAGAGAGAGTGTCTTAGAGAGTAAAGCAGTCTTCTTAGAAAGATAGATCTTAGACTTTAGTAGAGCTTGGTAATCTTCAGCAGAGAGATGCCAGGCTGGCGTTCTGCAGGCAGGAGAGGAGACAGAGTCAGAGTAAGCGGTCCATGATAGAATGAGTATATCTGTAACTGCCTTCTCCTTCAGCTGAATATAAGGCTGTCCTCGTGCCTCTCAACACCACAGGTGTAGAGACTGTCAATTCACCTCTTCTCTCATCTCGTGAGCTCTCCTGCTTGTTCCAGCTAAATCCCTCTCTCCATGCCCTTTTCACTAAGGTGTTCCATTGAGCTATGTAGGTATTTCTTATAACTCTCACTCCTCCTAGCCATAGCTTATACAGGCTGCTACAGTGTGTAATTAGGCATGAGTTGGAATCTATGCCTGAAGGTTTCAGGAAAAGAGAACAAAGAGCTTATTCTTATTTAGGCTCTACAGAGTATAAGCAATCAAGATAAAGGGTAAAATGTCCTTCTTTTGCAAAGAGAAATATGTCTGATTTTCTAAATTATTAGTCATCTCCTATTTAAAAAAATAATGGTTGGAGTAAGATCCTGCTGTTCACAAAAATTAGTTTCCATCACACAGCGATTTGCTGAGACAATGAGTACCAACACAATGTCCCCAGGATGAAAAAATTATAGTTCTCTTATTGAAAATGCCATGGACCTAATTAATTTAATTTGTTTAATTTATTTATTTACATAGAAGAATTTTATTTTTCTGAATTTAGCATCAGTGCCTATGGAATAGAAAGCTAATTACCTACTGGAGGCAAAGGAGTGATCATATCCTAAGCATGGTGATGCGAGGCACTGAGAAAACCATCTTCAGTGTCTGAGGCTTGGACTTAGATATGAACTAGTGCTTGGCAGATGTATGAGATGATGGATATAGTATTCTCAGAGAGAAGAAAAATGAGCATTGAGTCAGGTGCTGTGCTACATACATATCTCTATATGTGTTACTTTAACTGCTGTGATTAACATTCCCAGTTTTCAGGTAAGATGACCTAGATTCAGAAGGAAGAATTTATTGAGGATTTCCATTGATAGCATGAAGCCAGCGTGTGAATCCAGATCTGTCTGACTCTGAAGATGTGGTCATTTTACTGTGCCACATAGTTGTCCACAGAATCAAATTAAAAAGAAATAAATCAGATGGACTCAGGCTTAAGAAACTTAATGACATAAATATTCTGTAATAAGTGTAAACCAAATTAGAAATATAAGTTAAGTAATAGTGAGTATGTATCAGTGATTATATTTTAGAATTTGGTTGTTATATGTGTTAGGAAGTAAATACATACATGATATAAGAAAAACAATTTTTGATATGATTAGATAAACAGATAAAAATGAAACATCTATATGTAATTCAGTGTACTTAAATAGGTATCAGGTCTACAGATATGAACAAAACAGGGAGTAGTAAGGATAGTTGGACGCTTGCAAGGCTTAGAGATCAGGAGCTAGGGTTAAGTGAGTGTGTGTGTTGGGTGCACTTACCTTGAAAATGATGGAGAATTAGAAGGGATTTAAATAGAGATGTTTCCTCCACACAAGAAGAGTAGATGAATTACTGGTTTTAATTTCACTTACAAAAATTTCTTCCTTATGTTTATCTAAATAAATTACTTACGATATAACTTTAGAGTTCTCAGGCACAATAAATCTCAGAGCAGCTACTTGACTTGGACTTCAGACAGGGAGGAGAAACTTCTCTTGTTCTTACTTAGAGCAATACTTACCCCCAATGAATGGAGACTATTTTATAAGGAATTGTTACACCCTTTAAAGAATCCTTTATCCACCTGGGATAAATGTACCCCTGTGAGATTTCTGTGCCATTCTCTTACACTGCACTTTTCTTCCCCCTGAGATAATTAGGTAGCATTAGGAAGAGTGGATGTTTAGATAAATAGAAAAGAATCAAACCAAAAAAAAAATATTGACAAAAGAACTTTGTGTTTACATGGTTTAATTAAAAATGAAATTGAATCACTACTTTGGATATGAATAGTGTGTTTAAGATGAGGATCCAGTATTATTTTGCTCTGTGTTTCTTATGAATAATCTGTTATACAGATTTTTATGTACAACTAATTGGAGTACCAGATGATTTGAAAATATCATCAGGTAATATACAGTATTATTTCTGTAGTATATGAGTAGTATTTCTGTAGAAGTGAGTAGTATTTCTCATTTCTTAGGATGAGAAAATGCATTCCTATAATCCAGAGCATAAAATGGCCAAGTCAAGGATCTTTGATAAACCAAGCAAAAGCATGCACTTGGGAAAAGAAATTTAATAAATGGTGCTGGGAGAACTGGTTAGCTACATGTATAAGACTAAAATTGGACCTACACCTCTCATCATTGACAAAAATTGATCCTCACTGGATAAAGATTTAAATTTAAGACATGAAACAATAAAAATTCTAGAATAAGTCTGGGGAAAACTCTTGACAAAACTGGCCTGGGAAAATATTTTATGGAAAAAAGCCCCGTGGCAATAGCAGCAACACCACAAATAAATAAATAAAACATGGTCAAGCTAAAAAGCTTCTACACAGCTAAGGGTATTACAACTAAAGCAAACAGACAGCCTTCGGAATGGGAGTAGATATTTGCATTCTATGAATCTGGCAAAGGTCTTATAACTAGAATCTACAGAGAATTCAAATTAATAAAAGAGCAAACAACCCCATTTGTAAGTGGGCAAGAGATTTGAACAGAAACTTTTCTGAAGATGACATGTGCATGGCCTACAAGCACATGAAAAAATGCTCATCATCCCTAATCATTAGAGAAATGCAAATCAAAACCACTCTGAGATATCACCTAAGTCCAGTGAGATTAGCCCACATCACAAAACCCCAAAGCTACAGATGCTTCCCCCTGCCCCCACGGATGTGGAGAGAAAGAAACACTTTTGCCCTGCTGATGGGATTGCAAACTAATACCACCTCTATGAAAAGAAGTACAGAGAATTCTCAAAGAACTAAAAGTAGACCTTCCATTTGTTCTCATAATCCTATTACTAGGTATCTACCCAGAAGAACAGAAATTATTTTACCACAAAGACATTTGCACCAGAATTTTTGTTGCAGTTCAATTTACAGTTGCCAAAGCACACACGCGCGTGCACACACACACACACACACACACACCCATGGAGTACCATCCACCATAAGAAAAGATGGAGACTTTACATCTTTTGTGTTTACCTGTGTGGAGTTGAAACACATTCTTCTTGGTGAAGTATCTCAAGAAAGTAAAAAAAAAAACCAAAGTATTCAAAGTACTCAATACTAACATGAAACAAATATATAAACAACTACATGCCCACGAAAGAAAAACCTAAGTATAGCCTAGTGAGGGGGAGGGGAGAGGAGAAAGTAGAGAAGGGAAAAGAGGGAAGGGGAGGACAAGGAGGGAGGGCAACTAGTAGGATCTTACCTAATGTGCACGGTGTGAGGGTGTTCAGCATACCCCCTGGGTGAAGAGTTCAAATGCAACTTGAACTTTACCGTAGAAATGGGAATAATGTAACCTTCACATTTATACCCTCATATTTATCTCAAAGTAAAATAATAAGTAAAGAAACAAAGAAAATAATTCAAACAACTAATAAATATGTTTGTTAAGAAAAGTATAATTAACCGGCATCCACCCAGACCACCATAAGAGCTGCGCCGTGACCCACGACCAACGCCCACCCGGAGCTCGTTATGAGCTGTGTCATGACCCACACCCGTCGGGCCTCTGCATGCCCAGACAGGAACTCAGGGAGCCACGCAATCCCATGTTCTCCCTCCTGTATCTTCCCTGCCTCCACACCGGCCCTCTCGTCTGGCCAGGGACTCTGGTAGCCACGTGCATCTGGAGCCCTCCCTGCCACTGCATGGAGCTGTTCTCCTGGCCAGAGACTGCTGGAGCCTGGGCTCTCTGTGCCAAAGTCACTGGGTGCCAGGCACTCCCAGAAACGTGTGCACCACCCCCACCCTGTTGCTGGATGTGGGTGTGTCACACTCCGGAGCTGCTTCCACAACCAGAACTCCCAGGACATCCCCAGAGGAACTACACAGGGTCACTACTACAAAGATCCAGCAACAATAGAGTGATCCTGCTGCGGTCTAATTTTGGAGAGACACCTCGTCAACTCTGAGGACGGCCAGAGGCAATGGTTACAAACAGTCATGAGGCAAAATCAACAGATAAACTCTGACAATATGAATAATCAGAGTAGATCAACTCCCCCAAGGAGGCAGACACGGCACAAGATTTCATGCACAAATGGCTGAGATGTCAGAAATCAAATTCAGAATCTGGATAGCAAATAAGATCAAATTAAAATTCCAAGCAGTAACCCAAAAGATATCTCAAGAATTCAACGAATTCAAAGACCAAATGACCAAAGATTTTGACACATTGAGACAAGAAGTTGTAGCCCTCAAAGATCAGTGAAACACAGTAGAATCCCTCAGTAACATAATGGAGCAAGCAGACGAAAGGATTTCTGACATTGAAGACAAAGCTTTTGAACGCTCCCAAACTCTCAAAAAGGAAGAGAAACGGGGGGCAAAAACAGATCACTGTCTCAGAGAGCTCTGGGATAATTCAAAGAAAACCAATATTTGTCTTATAGGGAACCCCAAAAGTGACAAAGTGGCTTCACAAGGCACAGAGTCCCCTCTCAATGAGATTATGAAAGAGAACTTTCCAGACATGACAAGAGATTCTGAAATTCAGACAGCAGACAGTTTCAGAACTCCAGCATGACTCAACCCAAATAAGACATCATCCAGACACATCATAATCAATTTTACTAAAGTTAATATGAAGGAGAAAATTCTGAAAGCAGCCAGACAAAAGAAAATCATCACCTACAAGGGGAAGAATATTAGAATAACTGCAGATTTCTCTGCTGAAACCTTTCAAGCTAGAAGAGGGCGGTCATCGACTTTTAATCTTCTAAAACAAAATAACTTTCAACCCCGGATAATGTATCCAGCTAAACTGAGTTTCATTTATGATGGAGAAATTAAATACTTTAATGACATTCACATGTTGAAGAAAATTGCCATAACTAAACCAGCTCTCCAGGATATTCTCAGACCTATCCTCCATAAAGACCAGTTTACAAAAGTAAACCCACCCAGAAAATTTTGATCAAATTCCAACTTCCATAGTCACAAAAGGATTAAAAATATCCACCGGACTCTTGAAAGGCTTATCAATATTCTCAATTAATGTGAATGGTTTAAATTGTCCTCTAAAGAGGCACAGGTTGGCTGACTGGATACAAAAACTCAAGCCAGATATCTGCTGCATACAAGAATCTCATCTTACCTTAAAAAATAAATATAGACTCTAGGTGAAGAGATGGTCATCTATACTGCAGGCAAATGGAAAGCAGAAAGAAGCAGGCATTGCAATCCTATTCGGAGACAAAATAGGCTTTAAACCAACCAAAATAAGGAAGGATAAGGATGGACACTTCATATTTGTTAAAGGAAATACTCAATATGATGAGATTTCAATTATTAATATTTATGCATCCAACCAGAACGCACCTCAATTTATAAGAGAAACTTTAACAGACATGAGTAACTTGATTTCCTCCAGTTCCATAGTAGTTGGAGATTTTAACACCCCTTTAATAGTGCTGGATAGATCCTCCAAAAAGAAGCTAAGCAAACAAATTTTAGATTTAAACTTAACCATTCAACATCTGGATGTAACAGACATCTACAGAACATTACATCCCAACAAAACTGAACACACATTCTTCTCATCAGCCCACGGAACATACTCCAAAATCGACCACATCTTAGGCCACAAATCTAACATCAGTAAATTAAAAAAAAATAGAAATTATTCCTTGCATCGTCTCAGACCATCATGGAATAAAAGTTGAACTCAATAACAACAGGAATCTGCATACCCATACAAAAACATGGTTTAAATAACCTGATGCTGAAGGATAGATGGGTTATAGACGAGATTAAGAAGGAAATCACCAAATGTTTAGAACAAAACAACAGTCAAGACAGGAATTATTAGAACCTCTGGTATACTGCAAAGGCAGTCCTAAGAGGGAAATTTATAGCACTGCAAGCCTTCCTCAAGAAAACGGATAGAGAGGAAGTTAATAACTTAATGGGACATCTCAAGCAACTGGAAAAGGAAGAACATTCCAACCCCAAACCCAGCAGAAGAAAAGAAATAACCAAAATCAGAGCAGAATTAAATGAAATTGAAAACAAGAATTATACAACAGATCAATAAATCCAAAAGTTGGTTGTTTGGAAGGATCAATAAAATAGATAAACCTTTGGCCAACCTAACCAGGAAAAAAAGAGTAAAATCTCTAATTTCATCAATCAGAAATGGTAACGATGAAATAACAACAGACCCGTCAGAAATTTAAAAAATCCTTAATGAATACTACAAGAAACTCTACTCTCAGAAGATGAAAATCTGAAAGAAATCTACCAATACTTGGAAGTAAGTCACCTACCAACTTAGCCAGAACAAAGTGGAAAGGTTGAACAGGCCTATAACAAGTTCTGAAATAGCATCAACTATACAAAATCTCCTAAAAAGAAAAGCCCAGGACCAGATGGCTTTACGTCAGAATTCTACCAAATCTTTAAAGAAGAACTAGTACCTATATTACTAAACCTCTTCCAAATTATAGAAAAAGAAGGAATACTACCCAACACATTCTACAAAGCAAACATCACCTTGATCCCTAAACCAGGGAAAGACACACAAGAAAAGAAAATTATAGACCAATATCACTAATGAATATTGATGCAAAAATACTCAATAATACTCTGACAAACAGAATCCAACAATACATCAAAAAAATTATACACCACGACCAAGTGGGATTTATCCCAGGGTCTCAAGGCTGGTTCAATATACGTAAATCTATAAATGTAATTCAGCACATAAACAAACTAAAAAATAAACATCATATGATTCTCTCAATTGATGCAGTAAAAGCTTTTGATAATATCCAGCATCTTTTCATGATCAGAACATTTAAGAAAATTGGAATAGAAGGGACATTTCTTAAACTCGTAAATACCATCTACAGCAAACCCACAGCCAATATTGTATTGAATGGAGTTAAATTGAAATCATTTCCACTTAGATCAGGAACCAGGCAAGGTTGCCCATTGTCTCCATTGCTCTTTAACATTGTAATGGAAGTTTTAGCCATTGCAATCAGGAAAGAAAAGGTGATCAAGGGTATCCACACAGGGTCAGAAGAGATCAAACTTTCACTCTTCGCAGATGATATGATCATATATCTGGAAAACACTAGGGATTCTACTACAAAACTTTTAGAAGTGATCAAGGAATACAGCCATGTCTCAGGGTACAAAATCAACACCCATAAATCTGTAGCCTTTATATATACCAACAATAACCAAGCTGAAAAAACAGTCATGGACTCTATTCTTTTCACAGTAGTGCCAAAGAAGATGAAGTATTTGGGAGTATACCTAACAAAGGACGTGAAAGATCTCTATAAAGAGAACTTTGAGACTTTAAGAAAAGACGTAGCTGAAGATGTTAACAAATGGAAAAACATACCATGCTCATGGCTGGGAAGAATCAACATTGTTAAAATATCTATACTACCCAAAGCAATATATAATTTTAATGCAATTCCTATTAAAGCTCCATTGTCACATTTTAAAGATCTTGAAAAAATAATACTTCATTTTATATGGAATCAGAAAAAATCTCGAATAGCCAAAACATTACTCAGCAATAAAAACAAAGGAGGAGGAATCACGCTACCAGACCTCAGACTGTACTAGAAATCGATAGTGATCAAAACAGCATGGTGCTGGCACAAAAACAGAGAAGTAGATGTCTGGAACAGAATAGAGAGCCAAGAGATGAATCCAGCTACTTACCATAATTTGATCTTTGACAAGCCAATTAAAAACATTCAGTGGGGAAAAGAGTCCCTATTTAACAAATGGTGCTGGGTGAACTGGCTGATGATCTGTAAAAGACTGAAACTGGACCCACACCTTTCACCATTAACTAAGATAGACTCCCGCTGGATAAAAGACATGAAACTATAAAAATACCTGGAGAAAGTGCAGGGAAAACTCTTGAAGGAATTGGCCTGGCTGAATATTTTATGAGGAGGACTCCCCAGACAATTGAAGCAGTATCAAAAATACATTACTTGGACCTGATCGAACTAAAAAGCTTCTGCACAGCCAAGAACACAGTAAGTAAAACAAGCAGACAACCCTCAGAATGGGAGAAGATATTTGCAGGTTATGCCTCTGATAAAGGTTTAATAACCAGAATCCACAGAGAACTCAAACGTATTAGCAAGAAAAGAACAAGTGATCCCATCTCAGGTTGGGCAAGGGACTTGAAGAGAAACTTCTCTAAAGAAGACAGATGCATGATCTACAAACCATGAAAAAAAGCTCATCATCCTTAATCATCAGAGAAATGCAAATCAAAACCACTTTGAGATATCACCTAACCCCAGAAAGAGTAGCCCACATAACAAAATCCCCAAACCAGAGATGGTGTGGATGTGGAGGAAAGGGCATGCTTCTACACTGCTGGTGGGAATGCACACTAATCCATTCCTTCTAGAAGGATGTTTGGAGAATACTTAGAGACCTAAAAATAGACCTGCCATCCGATCCTATAATTCCTTTACTAGGTTTATACCCAGAAGACCAAAAATCACAATATAAGAAAGACATCTGTACTAGAATGTTTATTGTAGCCCAATTTATAATTGCTAAGTCATGGAAGAAGCCCAAGTGCCCACTGACCCATGAATGGACTAGCAAATTTTGGTACATGTATATCATGGAATATTATGTAGCCTTAAAGAAAGATGGAGACTTTACCTCTTTCATGTTTACATGGATGGAGCTGGAATGTATTCTTCTTAGCAAAGTATCTCAGGAATGAAAGAAAAAGTATCCAATGTACTCAGCCCTACTATGAAGCTAATTTATAGCTTTCACATGAAGGCTATAACCCAACTATAGCACAAGAATATGGGGGAATGGGTCAAGGGAGGGTATTGGGTAGGGCCACACCTACGGTGCATCTTAGAATGGGTATAGGTGAAACTTACTAAAGGCAAAATACAAATGTCTACATACAATAACTAAGAAAATGCCATGAAGGCTACGTTGAACAATTTGATGAGAATATTTCAGATTGTATATGAAACCAGCACATTGTACCCCTTGATTGCACAAATGTACGTAGCTATGATTTAACAATAAAAAAAGAAAGAAAAGTGTAATTACAAAGTAAAAAAATAAAGAAAAGAAGAAAAAGAAAAATATGATACCACATGTCTGAAGAGTGCTTGATTAAGTTTATTCAAGAAAAAAAAAACAACAAAAACTAAACAAACAAAAAAACACTTTAAATTACCTTACATAATTCATTATCAGGAATAATTTCATTCCTCAGCAGAATAATTAGATTATTTTTAAAATAAACTAATTAATTTGGTTTTGGAGTTGCTGATTTGAGGTACTGATGAGCATGTGGACCATTTTAGTAGGAAGACATGGGCAGTAGTGCTTCATGTGCATGCATGTCCTTCAGTGGCATGCTTTATTTCTTTTTATTTGTAGTAGATATTGATAAATATTCACAGAATGAAAAATAAATAAATAAATGCACAGATTTTTGGAAACTAGTTTTGAATAATGGATTTGTTTTTTGTATAACAAAACAGGGAAATAAGTACAAAAATATATACAGATTTAAGTTACTAAACACTTTTAAAGATTTTTTTGCATATTTTGTTTAATTCTCCTAAGTTTTCCCAGACTAAGAACTATTACATTTCTTAAAGTTTAATTTTGTATAGCATTGTTTATTAGTAGCAAAATATTTAGTATTAAATTGGATTCCTAAAATAAAACTCAGTTTCCTAAAATGGTCAAGGTAATTTTTAATATAATAAACAGAATTTTATGAGGAATCTAAATTATACACAAAGGATATTTTATTGTGCATACACCTAACAAAATAAGATTGTATTCTTGATTACTTTTTAATCTTTGCTTCAAAATATCTGGGTATGTTTCTGCTGGCCTGCAGGAAAGATATGACATGTTAATACATGTGTTTACTTTGTAATTTTATGAAACTGTTCTATTGTTCATCAAATCAGTGATTTTGTAATATTTGGTACTTTTGCCTCAAGTTGTTTTACTAAAAGGAAAATGTTAAAGTTGACAATATTCTTTTGTTTAGTTAATTTAATCCCTGGGATAATGATCATTGCCTTCAAGCACAAGCCATTAAACAAATGTTCTTAATGCATGTTGTTAGGTAAAGAGGGTTGTAGGAGTGTAAGTATTAGGTAGTTCTTTGGCAAAACACTTCCCATTTGCTGATCACAGTCCTAACCAAAGAGGTGGGCTCAGCATACTGGACCTGTGCACGTGAACCTAATTAATTAATACTAGATGCCTGACCTAAGCAAGGCCAAACAGATAATTATTAAGCATTGTATTTTTAAATAATTTCACAGTTACAGAAAAGCTGCAAAAAGAACACTAAAATTCTTATGTCATTTATGCCAGTAGCTTTTCCTGAATATTTGAAAGTTAAAGAAAGGTACCTGAAGACTGTTGAACTTCTGTTGAGTAGCCCATAGCTGCTTTGCCTTTCTTCGGTCTCCAGGTTTGGGGATTTGCCTCCTCCTGTATTACCTGGCCTTTTTCAAGATCTCTTAATTCAGTAAGTGTAGAGGTTATTAAAATGTTCCCTTCATGTTTCAGATTATGGGTGTCAACAGTCATAGTCCATCAGCACATTCCATGGCAGCCACATTTCTCAGGAGCAAGTTCCAGGTGATGACTGAGTGTGGCAGGGAAACTAAGGCAGCCCACTTTTGGAAGGCATGGGACTCCTTTTATAGTTGACTTTGACTTGAGGATACACACTGGCCTTGACTAACTGTTCAGAACTGCACTAGAGTCTAAGATGCTTCTTTCTACCAGGATATTCTATGTTCCTTCATATTTAACTCCAGGTCAATCCTACATCAAAATTTGACAGCTCTCTCAGCCTCTTGGTCCAATACTCTTGCTTTCATTTGTTGGCTAATATCTACTTAAAAAAAAATTTATTAAATCATAGCTGTGTACATTAATGCAACCATGGGGCACCATACACTGGTTTTCTAGACTGACACATTTTCATCACACTGGTTAACATAGCCTTCCTGGCATTTTCTTATTGTGTTAAGACATTTACATTCTACATTTACTGAGTTTCACATATACCCTTGTAAGATGCACCGCAGGTGTAATTCCACCAATCACCCTCTTTCTTCCCACCTCTCCCCTTCCTACCCCTTCTCCTTATCCTTGGGTTATAACTGGGTTATAGCTTTCATGTGAAAGCCATAAATTAGTTTCATAGTAGGGCTGAGTACACTGGATACTTTTTCTTGCATTCTTGAGATACTTTACTAAGAAGAATATGTTCCAGCTCCATCTATGTAAACATGAAAGAGGTAAAGTCTCCATCTTTCTTTAAGGCTGCGTAGTATTCCATGGTGTACATATACCACAATTTATTGATCCATTCATGGATCGTTGGGCACTTGGGCTTTTTCCATGACTTAGCAATTATGAATTTGGCTGCAATAAACATTCTGGTACAAATATCTTTGTTATGATGTGAATTTTGGTCTTCTGGGTATATGCCTAGTAGAGGAATTATAGGATTGAATGGCAGATCTATTTTTAGATCTCTAAGTGTTCTCTAAGCATCTTTCCAAAAGGAATGTATTAATTTGCTTTCCCACCAGCAGTGTAGAAGTGTTCCCTTTTCTCCACATCCATGCCAACATCTCTGGTCTTGGGATTTTGTGATATAGGCTAATCTTACTGAAGTTAGATAATATCTCAAAGTAGTTTTGATTTGCATTTCTCTGATGATTAAAGATAATGAGCATTTTTTCATATGTCTGTAGGCCATGTGCCTGTCTTCTTCAGTGAAGTTTCTCTTCAAGTCCCTTGTCCAGCCTGTGACGGGATCACTTGTTCTTTTGTTGCTTATACGTTTGAGTTCTCTGTGGATTCTGGTTAGTAAACCTTTGTTGGAGACATAAGCTGGAAATATCTTCTCCCATTCTGAGGGCTGTTTGCTTGCTTTACTTACTGTGTTCTTGGCTGTGCAGAAGCTTTTTAGTTTGATCAAGTCCCAGTAGTGTATTTTTGAACTGCTTCAATTGCCTGGGGGGTCCTCCTCATAAAATACTGACCCAGAACGATTTCTTCAAGGGTTTTCCCTGCACTCTCCTCTAGTATTTTTATAGTTTCATGTCTTAAGTTTAAATCTTTAATCCAGTGAGAGTCTATCTTAGTTAAGGGTGAAAGGTGTGGGTCCAGTTTCAGTCTTCTACAGGTTGCCAGCCAGTTTACCCAGCACCATTTGTTAAATAGGGACTCTTTTCCCCACTGAATGTTTTTAAATTGCTTGTCAAAGATCAAATAATGCTAAGTAGCTGGATACATCTCTTGGTTCTCTATTCTGTTCTGGACATCTACTTCTCTGTTTTTGTGCCAGCACCATGCTGTTTTGATCACTATTGATTTGTAGTATGGTCTGAGGTCTGGTAGCATGATTCCTCATGCTTTGTTTTTATTTCTGAGTAATGTCTTGGCTATTCGAGGTTTTTTTCTGATTCCATATAAAACGAAGTATTGTTTTTTCAAGATCTTTAAATTATGACAGTGGAGCTTTAATAGGGATTGCATTAAAATTATATATTGCTTTGGGTAGTATGGACATTTTAAGAATGTTGATTTTCCCAGCCATGAGCATGGTACATTTTCCCATTTGTTAACATTTTCAGCTATTTCTTTTCTTAGAGTTTCATAGTTCTCTTTATAGAGATCTTTCATGTCCTTTGTTAGATAAACTCCCAAATACTTCATCTTCTTTGGCACTACTGTGAATGGAATAGAGTTGTTAATTGTATTTTCAGCTTGACTATTGTTGGTATATATAAAGGCTACCGATTTATGAATGTTGATTTTGTAACCTGAGAGGCTGTTATATTTCTTGATCACTTCTAAGAGTTTTATAGTAGAATCCCTGGTGTTTTCCAGATATACAATCATATCATCTGCAAAGAGCAAAAGTTTGATCTCTTCTGACCCTATATGGATACCCTTGATCGCCTTTTCTTCCCTAATTTCAGTGGCTAAAACTTCCATTACAATGTTAAAGAGCAGTGGAGACAATGGGCAGCCTTGTCTGGTTCCTGATCTGAATGGAAATGATTTCAATTTGACTCCATTCAATACGATATTGGCTGTGTGTTTGCTGTACATGGCCTCTATCAGTTTAAGAAATGTCCCTTCTATACCAATTTTTCTTAAGTGTTCTGATCATGAAGGGATGCTGTATATTATCAAAACCTTTTCTGCATCAATTGAGGGACTCATATGGTCTTTGTTTTTTAATTTGTTTATGTGCTGAATTATACTTATAGACTTATGGATATTGAACCAGCCTTGAGATCCTGGGATAAAACCGACTTGGTCATGATGTACAATTTGTTTGATGTGTTGCTGGATTCTGTTTGTTAGGATCATGTTGAGTATTTTTGCATCTATATTCATTAGTGATATTGGTCTATAATTTTCTTTTCTTTTGGGGTCTTTTCCTGGTTTGGGGATCAGGGTGATGTTTGCTTCATAGAATGTGTTGGGTAGTCTTCCTTCTTTTTCTACATTTCGGAACAGGTTGTGTAATATAGGTACTAATTCCTCTTTAAACATTTGGTAGAATTCTGACTTGAAGCCACCTGGTCACAGGCTTTTCTTTTTAGGGAGGTTTTGTATGGTTGATGCTATTTCAGAACTTGATAAGGGCCTGTTCAAAAATTTCACTTGAGTCTAGCTAAGTCTTGGAAGGTGATGTGCTTCCTAGTATTGGTCAAATTCCTTCAGATTTTCATAATTTTGAGAATAAATTTTCTTGTAATATTCATTAAGGATTTTTTTAATTTCCGAGGAGTCTGTTGTTATTTCGTCTTTGTCATTTCTGATTAATGAGATTAGAGATTTTACTCTTTTTCTTTCTGGTTAGGTTAGCCAAAGTTTTATCTATTTTATTGACCTTTTCAAGAAACCGAATTTTTGATTTATTGATCCGTCGTATAATACTTTTGTTTTCAATTTCATGTAATTCTGCTCTAATTTTGGTTATTCCTTTTCTTCTACTGAGTTTGGGGTTGGAATGTTCTTCCTTTTCCAGTTGCTTGAGATGTCCTATTAAGTTGTTAATTTCCTCTCTTTTCGTTCTCTTGAGGAAGGCTTGCAGTGTTACAAATTTCCCTCTTAGGACTGCCTTTGCGGTATCCCAGAGGTTCTGATAATTCGTGTCTTCATTGTTGTTTTGTTCCAAAAATTTGGCAATTTCCTTCTTAATCTCATCTCTGACCCAGCTATCATTCAGCATAAGGTTATTTAACTTCCATGTTTTTGTATGAGTATGCAGATTCCTGTTGTTACTGAGCTCAACTTTTATTCCACGGTGGTCTGAGAAGATGCAAGTAATAATTTCTATTCCTTTAAATTTACTGAGGTTAGACTTGTGACCTAAGATGTGATCAATTTTGGGGTATGTTCCATGGGCTGATGAGAAGTATGTGTATTCAGTTTTGTTGGATGAAATGTTCTGTAGATGTCTGCTAAATTCAAATGTTGGATGATTAGGTTTAAATCTAAGATTTCTTTGCTCAGCTTTTTTTTTTTTTTTTTTTTTTTGTAGAGACAGAGTCTCACTGTACCACCCTCTGGTAGAGTTCTGTGGCATCAGACGGCTCACGGCAACCTCCAACTCCTGGGCTTACGCGATTCTCTTGCCTCAGCCTCCCCAGCAGCTGGGACCACAGGCGCCCGCCACAACGCCCAGCCATTTTTTTGTTGCAGTTTGGCCGGGGCTGGGCTTGAACCCGCCACCCTCGGCATATGGGGCCGGCGCCTTACCGACCGAGCCACAGGCGCCGCCCTGCTCAGCTTCTTATTGGAGGATCATTCCAACACTGCCAAGGGAGTGTTGAAATCTCCAACTATTATGGAGCTGGAGGAAATCAAGTTGCTCCTGTCTGTTAGAGTTTCTCTTATAAATTGAGGTGCATTCTGGTTGGGTCCATAGATATTAATAATTGTAATCTCATCATATTGAGTATTACACTTATCAGATGTGAAGTGACCATTCTTATCCTTCTTTCCTTTTGTTGGTTTAAAACCTATTGTTATCTCCAAATAAAATTGCAACACCTGCTTTTTTCTGATTACCATTTGCCTGAAATATGGATGACCATCCTTTCACCCTAAGTCTATATTTATATTTTAAGGTAAGATGTGACTCTTGTATGCAAGAAATATCTGCCCTGAATTTTTGTATCCAGTCAGTTAACCTATGCCTCTTTAGAGGACAGTTTAAGCCATTCACATTAATGGAGAATATTGATAAGTCTGGTAAAATTTTGGGTATCGAGTTTTTTGAAAGTCCAGTGGACATTTTTAATCCTTTCGCCACTGTGGAAGTTTGAGTTTGATCAAAAGTTTCTGAGTGAGTTTACTTTTGTTGTAGAGGATTGGGCTGGCTATTATGGAGTATAGGTCTGAAAATATTCTGAAGAGATGTTTCAACATATGAATGTCATTAGTGTATTTAATTTCTCCATCACAAATGAAACTCAGTTTAGCTAGATACAGGATCCGTGGTTGAAAGTGATTTTCGTTTAGGAGGTTAAAAGTCCATGATCACCCTCTTCTGGCTTGAAAAGTTTCAGCAGAGAGATCTGAAGTCATTCTAATATTCTTCCCTTTGTAGGTAATGGATCTCTTTCTTTTTTTTTTAATTTTTTTTTTTTTTATTGTTGGGGATTCATTGAGGGTACAATAAGCCAGGTTACATTGATTGCAATTGTTAGGCAAAATCCCTCTTGCAATCGTGTCTTGCCCCTATAAAGTGTGACACACACCAAGGCCCCACCCCCTTCCTCCATCACACTTTCTGCTTATCCTCCCCCCATAACCTTAATTGTCATTAATTGTCCTCATATGAACATTGAGTACATAGGATTCATGATTCTCCATTCTTGTGATGCTTTACTGAGAATAATGTCTTCCACTTCTATCCAAGTTAATACGAAGGATGTAAAGTCTACATTTTTTTTAATAGCTGAATAGTACTCCATGGTATACGTATACCACAGCTTGTTAATCCATTCCTGGGTTGGTGGGCATTTAGGCTGTTTCCACATTTTGGCGATTGTAAATTGAGCTGCAATAAACAGTCTAGTACAAGTGTCCTTATGATAAAAGGATTTTTTTCCTTCTGGGTAGATGCCCAGTAATGGGATTGCAGGATTAAATGAGAGGTCTAGCTTGAGTGCTTTGAGGTTTCTCCATACTTACTTCCAGAAAGGTTGTACTAGTTTGCAGTCCCACCAGCAGTGTAAAAGTGTTCCTTTCTCTCCAAATCAGCACCAGCATCTGCAGTTTTGAGATTTTGTGATGTGGACCATTCTCACTGGGGTTAGATGATATCTCAGGGTTGTTTTGATTTTCATTTCTCTAATATATAGAGATGATGAACTTTTTTTATATGTTTGTTAGCCATTCATCTGTCATCTTTAGAGAAGGTTCTATTCATTTCTCTTGCCCATTGATATATTGGATTAATGCTCTTTTTTCATGTGGATTAATTTGAGTTCTCTATAGATCCTAGTTATCAAGCTTTTGTCTGATTGAAAATATGCAAATATCCTTTCCCATTGTGTAGGTTGTCTCTTTGCTTTGGTTATTGTCTCCTTAGTTGTACAGAAGCTTTTCAGTTTAATGAAGTCCCATTTGTTTATTTTTGTTGTTGTTGCAATTGCCATGGCAGTCTTCTTCATGAAGTCCTTCCCCAGGCCAATATCTTCCAGTGTTTTTCCTATGCTTTCTTGGAGGATTTTTATTGTTCCATGCCTTAAATTTAAGTCCTTTATCCATCTTGAATCAATTTTTGTGAGTGGGGAAAGGTGTGGGTCCAGTTTCAGTCTTTTACATGTAGACATCCAGTTTTCCCAACATCATTTATTGAATAGGGAGTCTTTCCCCCAAGGTATGTTCTTGTTTGGTTTATTGAAGATTAGGTGGTTGTAAGATGTTAGTTTCACTTCCTGGTTTTCAATTCGATTCCAAGTGTCTATGTCTCTGTTTTTGTGCCAATACCATGCTGTCTTGATCACTATGGCTTTGTAGTACAGACTAAAATCTGGTATACTGATGCCCCCAGCTTTATTTTTATTACTAAGAACTGCCTTAGCTATACGAGTTTTTTTCTGGTTCCGTACAAAATGCAGAATCATTTTCTCCAAATCTTGAAAGTACAACGTTGATATTTTGATAGGAATGGCATTGAATAGGTAGATTGCTTTGGGAAGTATAGACATTTTATCAATGTTGATTCTTTCCATCCATGAGCATGGTATGTTCTTCCATTTGTTAATATCCTCTGCTATTTCATTCCTGAGGATTTCATAATTTTCTTTATAGAGGTCCTTCACCTCCTTCGTTAGGTATATTCCTAGTTATTTCATTTTCTTTGAAACTATGGTGAAGGGAGTTGTGTCCTTAATTAGCTTCTCATCTTGACTGTTATTGGCATATACAAATTCTACTGACTTGTTCACATTGATTTTATATCCTGAAACATTAGTGTATTTTTTGATGACTTCTAGGAGTCTTGTGGTTGAGTCTTTGGGGTTCTCTAAGTATAAGATCATGTCGTCAGCAAAGAGGGAGAGTTTGACCTCCTCTGCTCCCATTTGGATTCCCTTTATTTCCTTGTCTTGCCTAATTGTATTGGCTAGAACTTCCAGCACTATGTTGAATAGTAAAGGTGACAGAGGTCAACCTTGTCTGGTTCTAGTTCTATGGGGAAAAGCTTTCAGTTTTACTCCATTCAGTAAAATATTAGCTGTGGGTTTGTCATAGATAGCTCCAATCAGTTTTAGAAATGTGCCACCTATGCCTATACTCTTCAGTGTTCTAATTGAAAAGGATGCTAGATTTTATCAAATGCTTTTTCTGCATCTATTGAGAAGATAATGTGATCTTTATTTTTGCCTCTGTTAATATGGTGGATAACGTTTATGGGCTTGCGTATGTTAAGCCAGCCTTGCATCCCTGGGATGAAGCCTACTTGATCATGATGAATGACTATTTTGATGATAAGCTGTAATCTATTGGCTAGGATTTTGTTGAGAATTTTTGCATCTATATTCATGAGTGAGATTGGTCTGAAATTCTCCTTTTCGTTTGGGTCTTTTCCTGGTTTTGGTATCAGGGTGATATTTGCTTCATAGAATGTGTTGGGGGAAGATTCCTTCTTCCTCAATATTTTGGCATAATTTCTGCAGTACAGGAATAAGCTTTTCCTTGAAGGTTTGATCGAATTCTGGTGTGAAGCCATCTGGACCAGGGCAATTTTTGGTTGGAAGATTTTTTTATTGTTTCTTTGATCTCAGTGCTTGAAATTGGTCTGTTCAGGAGCTCTATTTCTTCCTGGCTAAGTCTAGGGCGAGGGTGATTCCAAATATTGATCCATTTCCTTCACATTGTCAAATTTCTGGGCATAGAGTTTCTGGTAGTATTCAGAGATGATCTCTTGTATCTCTGTGGGATGAGTTGTTATTTCCCCTTTATCATTTCTGATTGAGGTTACTAGAGATTTTACTTTTCTATTCCTCGTTAGTCTGGCCAATGGTTTATCTATTTTATTTATTTTTTCAAAAAACCAACTCCTTGTTTCATTAATTTTCTGAATGATTCTTTTGTTTTCAATTTCATTGATCTCTGATTTGATTTTTGGATATTTCTTTTCTTCTACTGATTTAGACTTAGATTGTTCTTCTTTTTCCAATTCCATAAGATGGCTTGTGAGATTGTTGATGTGCTCTCTTTCTGTTTTTTGAATGTAGGCATCTAAAGTGATGAATTTTCCTCTCAAAACTGCTTTTACAGTATCCCACAGGTTTTGGTAGCTTGTGTCTTCATTGTTGTTATGCTCAAGGAAGTTAATGATTTCCTGTTTTATTTCTTCGTGCACCCATCTGTTATTCAACAGAAGATTGTTTAATTTCCATGCCTTTGGGTGGGGTCGAGCATTTTTGTTAGAGTTGAGTTCCACCTCTAGTGCCTTATGGTCTGAGAAGATACAAGGTAAAATTTCAATTCTTTTGATTCTGTTGATATTTGTTTTGTGTTCCAGGATATGATCAATTTTGGAGAATGTTCCATGGGGTGATGAGAAGAATGTATATTCTTCATCTTTGGGATGGAGTGTTTGATATGCATCGATCATGCACAGTTGTTCTAGGGTCTCATTTAAATCTCTTATATCTTTGTTTAATTTCTGCTTAGAGGATCTTTCCAGCTCTGTAAGAGGAGTGTTAAAGTCCCCTGTTATTATGGTATTTTCAGATATCATATTGCTTAGACTGAGTAAAGTCTGTTTGAAGAATCTGGGAGCATTTTAATTGGGTGCATAAATATTTAGAATTGAAATGTCTTCTTGTTGTATTTTTCCCTTGACCAATATAAAGTGACCATCTTTGTCTTTTTTGACTTTAGTTGCTTTAAATCCACATGTATCTGAAAATAAGATTGCCACTCCTCTTTTCTTCTGAAAGCCATTTGCCTGAAAAATTGCCTTACAACCCTTTACTCAGAGCTTGAATTTGTCTTTTGAAGCCAGGTGTGTTTCTTGCAGACAGTATATGGATGGCTTGTGTTTTTTAATCCAGTCAGCCAATCTATGTCTCTTCAGTGGGGAATTCAAGTCATTAACATTTATTGAGATAATTGATAACTGTGGTAGTATTCTATTCATCTTATTTGATGAGAGTCCATTGCTTAGTTTTATCTTTTGCATCAGTGTGGAGGTTAGGTTCTGCCCTTTAATTTCTGAGTTCTTACTTTGCTGCTGATTCATTGTGGTGGTCAGTATGCAGAACAGGTTGAAGTATTTCCTGTAGAGCTGGTCTTTTTGTGGCAAATTTCCTCAATGTTTGTATATCCATAAATGATTTGATTTCTCCGTCAATTTTTAACCTTAGCTTAGCAGGGTACAGAATTCTGGGCTTAAAATTGTTCTTTTTAAGTAGATTAAAGGTAGATGACCATTGTCTTCTCGCTTGGAAAGTTTCATTAGAAAAGTCTGCAGTGACTCTGTTGGATTTGCCTCTGTAGGTCAGTTGCCACTTAGTCCTGGAAGCTTGCACAATCTTGTCTTTTGTCTTGACTTTGGACAGGTTCATCACAATGTGTCTTGGAGAAGCTCAGTTAGAGTTGAGGTGATCTGACAAAAAGAAGAGAGGCACAAAAAGAGGGAGACAGAGCAATATAGGTGTATAGTAGGGTATTTTGACACAACCTTAAAAAAAACCCACCTTGTGGGGTTGCCCAGTTGGGTGGTTCCCTTGAGGTCCACAGCTCTTTGCTAACCTGATCAGACACAGTACCCCACCTCTACCAAGTAGAGAGGAAAGATAAAAATGCTATAAATGAAACCAAAACAAGCAGACCGAAACATTTATGGAATAAAATTGGGTGAAAAACCAAATAATATCCGTAGAAACACTAGCATAAATGAAGTTCTAGTTATTGAAAAAGGCAGCAATGGGAAATTGTAATTAAACTAATAAAATTGAGAAAGAAAAAAGATCTGTATGGAGATGGTTGAAATTTAAAAACAAAACAACATCAATAACATCAAAATAAACAAAACCCCCCAACCAAACAAACAGAAAACAAAACAAAACACAAGCAGAAACAAAGCAGTATGTATATGTTGTTGAATATGTCTGGGCAACACGTGGTCTTCTGGGTTATGAGATGTTAATCACAGTTCTGATACGACTGGAGGCTGCTGATTTCTCAAACCCCAGCAGGTAGACACCCTAAATTTCTCTTCAGCCCACTTAAAAGGCACTTTGAACTTTTAAACTTGCTGAGCAGATGCTTTCCCAGGAAAGTGCTTGTTGCTGGAATCACTGCTGAAGTGGCTATCCACTTACCCTGTGTCCCAAAACTGGTCTCACTCTGCCTCTGAGGGTTAGGGCTGCAAGGCGGCTCAGACCCCACCCTTAGGCTACTCAGTCGCTAGGTTACCACCTCCCACCCAATTCTAACTCTGCGACCCTGAGGGCGGGGCTTGCTGGGGCAGATCACTCACAATGGCTCCCTGTGGCCCACAGCGAAACACTATTAGCTCCGTCTGGCTCAGCGGCTCAGACTGGGGCCCTAGGCAATGGCCAAAGTTCTCCGCACTCCCGCTCAGGCTCTCCCCAAGGCAGTTCAACTGAGTGCCAAGTCCAAAGACACCAAAACAGTTCACAGGTAAGTCCTTTCTGGTTTGCAGTCTTGCTGCTACTGAACTTACAGTTGTGGGCGGGTTTAGAACAATTGAACACACTCGACCACTTGCGGCTTTTCCACTGTTTTAGTCCTCCTCTTTGGGTCCAGAAGTCTCTCACTGACTTCCTGTATCCTCACAGAGGTGATGATAGGCAGATCCCACCAGCCAGAGATGACTGGAGTCCTATCTCCCCAGACTCACGGTACTCAGATGCAAGGAAGCTGTTACTTGGCCGCCATCTTGCTCTCCTCCTGGTAATGGATTTCTTACATCTGGCTGCTTTGAGAATTTTCTCCTTCATATTAACTTTAGTGAAGTGAATTACGATATGCCTGGGGGATGTCTTATTGGGATTGTGTCATGCTGGGTTTCTGAAACTGTCTGCTATCTGAATTTCAGAATCTCTAGGCATATCTGGAAAATTCTCTTTCATAATTTCATGGAGAAGGGCCTCTGTGCCTAGCAAGGCCACTTCATCATTTTCAGGGATTGCTATGAGGCAGATATTAGCCTTCTTCGAATTATGCCAGAGCTCTCTGAGAGGATGATCCATTTTTACTCTCCATTTTCTCTTCCTCTTTGAGAGTTTGGGAGTGTTCAAAGGCTTTGTGTTCAATGTCAGAAATCCTTTCTTCTGCTTGCTCCAATCTGTTAATGATGGATTCTACTGTATTTTTCAGATCTTTGAGGGCTGCAAATTCTTGCTTCAGTGTGTCAAAATTTTTGGTGGTTTTGTCTTTAAATTCGTTAAATTCTTGAGACAACTTTTGAATTTCTCCTCGAATTTCTAATTCCGAGTTTTGAATTGCTCCTCGAGTTTCTAATTCCAAATTTTCCTCCATTTTATTAATCTTGTTTGCAATCCAAATTCTGAATTCGATTTCTGACGTCTTGGCCAGCTGTTTATTAATGGCATCTTCAGTTACATTGTCATATCTTTCCTTGGGGGGTGTTGATCTATTCCGGTTATTCATGTTACCAGAGTTTTTCTGCTGATTCCACCCAATATTTGTTTTACACTTTTTGATTTTTTCCCTGGAGCTTTGTCCAGGACCCGTACAGTGCTATGGCCTGAGAAACTGGGGATCTGTTTGGTGTGTTGGAGCTAAGTGTTTCTGTCTTGTTTGCAGCTGGTTTCTGTTCGATCCTAGTGAAACAGTTACTCCGGGTTGAAGTCTCAGCTGTGGAGAAACGCTAGGAATTAAGTCACCCCACCCACCACAGGTAACAATTAGAAAAGGAAAGTCAAACCTTCCTACAACCACACACCCAGTACACCACCTGAATAGTCCTCAGGCGATTGGCTCAGTTCAAAAGGTCCAAATCAATTTTCTCAGTCACCACCTGTCTCAGGTGGGAGAGTTTAAAAGGTCTCTGGCAACTGGATCACAGGAATCTGGTGACTATTCTGATATGGCTTGCTCCACTGCTGCATGGAGTCAGGAAGAGCCACCCAGCAAATAGATCTGTCTGGGAAGGTTGATGCCTTCTTCCCCACTTTGCACCTCTGGCACACCCAGATTCTATCTGTTGTAGAATCCTTTGATTTTAATTTCATTTAATTCTGTTCTAATTTTGGTTATTTCTTTTCTTTTGCTGGGCTCAGGATTGGAATTTTCTTCCATTTCCAGTTGCTTGAGATGTCCCATTAGAGACATCTTCCTCTTTTTCTGTTTTCTTGAGGAAGGCTTGCAAAGCTATGAATTTCCCTCTTAGTACTGCCTTTGTGGTAACCCGTAGGTTCTGGTAATTCATGTCTTCATTATTGTTTTATTTCAAAAATTTGGTAATTTCCTTCTTAATCTCATCTATGACCCAGCTATCACTCAGCATAAGGTTATTTAGTTTCCATGTTTTTGTATGATATGCAAATTCCTGTTGTTACTAAGTTCCACTTTTATTCCATGATGGTCTGAGAAGATGCAAGGAATAATTTCTATTATTTTAAATTTGCTGAGGTTAGACTTGTGACCTAAGATGTGAGGATATTGGAGGATGTTCCATGGGCTGATAAGAAGAATGTGTATTCAGTTTTGTTAGGATGGAATGTTCTGAACATGTCTGTTAAATCCATTTGTTGTATGGTTATGTTTAAGTCTAAAATTTCTTTGCTTAGTTTCTTATTGGAACTTAGTTTCTTTTTTTTTTTTTTTAATAGGGTTTTTGTCTTTTTTTTGTAGAGACAGAGTTTCACTTTATTGCCCTCGGTAGAGTGCCATGGCGTCACACACCTCACAGCAACCTCCAACTCCTGGGCTTAGGCAATTCTCCTGCCTCAGCCTCCTGAGTAGCTGGGACTACAGGCACCCACCACAACGCCCAGCTATTTTTATTTATTTATTTTTATGGGGATAGTGCCTGAAGTAAATAGCAGTGTACAAATGGATAAAATGTTTTCTCTGAGGAGAGAGAAAGCATTACTGTATAAGAAAGGTCAGAGTGGCAAGTAAGGTAAGGAAGTGGTAAAACATTGCAAAAATTTGTCAAATTTTGTGTTAAAATAGTCATCTGTGGGAAGTATAGCAGACTAAGTAAACATCCACAGAGAAACCCAAACAGTTAGGAAAATATTAACTGAAAATCTTGGCTTAAGAAAGTTGCGTGCAAAAATGGTCCTAAGGAAACTCACTGATGAATAAAAACAAAGGAGAACTGAAGTTTGCAAAGAACTTTTGGAGAGGAAAGATGATGCTTTGGGCCATGTTATCAC
Organism: Nycticebus coucang; assembly: GCF_027406575.1. Lineage (NCBI taxonomy): Eukaryota > Metazoa > Chordata > Mammalia > Primates > Lorisidae > Nycticebus > Nycticebus coucang. The sequence goes on along the minus strand of NC_069793.1, from coordinate 63,501,017 downwards.
TGGTGACGAAACCTGGGTGTATCAATATGACCTTGAAACAAAGTGTCAATTTTCATAATGGAACCCAGCCAATTCTCACAACTGAAAAAGTTCTGTCAGTCCAAATCAAGAGTCAAAATTAAGTTGCTAATCTTTTTTTTTTTTTACAGCAAAGAGATTATTCATTATGAATTTGTAACAACTGATCAGTTAATGTAGTTTATTATTTGGAAGTGCTGAAAAGGCTATACGAAAAAGTTAGATGAAAGCAAACTGAACTTTTTGCTAACTCATGACTTTTGCTGTTCATTCGATTATCTCATTTTTTGAAAGGAAAAATTGTATACGATATGCAAAGATTCTTGGGAAGTGGAGAAATATGTTTTGGTAAATCAAGGGCATAGAATAGCTGGAGTAGAAGAGTGAAGATAATGAGACCAAGAAAAGGAGCATGGAGGAAGGCCTGTGAGTCTGGGCACAAAGTTATGGGCTAGTGTTAGCTCATTTAAATGTTCCCTGGCGAGCATTCTCATCAGTGCTAATTTAGATACTGCAGCTGCCAGTGTGCACCTGCTAGCAGCAGAAGTCGACATTATGTCTTGCATATGGTGGGACACATAAAGGAGAGAAACTAAAAATTTGTTGGCAAATTAACTGCATAAGACCTCTTCCACCTTAGGGGTAGCAATGTATCCTTTCTAGTCTTATCCCTTTTTCTGAATATAAGTCTCCTGCCTCAGAACATAGGGCCTCTTTTAGCACCACTCTCTGAGGGACGTATTTTGTGATGTGAAAATGGGCAGATAACCATGAGATCCATTATTCTTTCCATATAATGCACCAACTGGAAATTGTTGGATTGATAAAACGTTGGTATGATCTTTTAAAGGCTGAACTGAGGTGTAATCTTGGTGATGATCTTCAGGCACTGGCCTATAGCTTGTATACTGACTCAATAGATTTTTTTTTGTGATGCTTTGTCAGTAGGTCTGGAAACCCAGGTTTGGAAATACAATTGGCTTTTTTCACCATCAGTTCAATGGCTTACTTGGGGACTCTGTTTTTGCTTTTACTGCAAAATTAGATTCTGGAGAATCGCAAATGTTCTAATACTCCTATAACTGGTCACTTATACTCACACCAGCTAAACAGTAGGAAAGAAAAAAAATAGTGTACTAGTGAGGTAATTGCCTCATTACCACGAGGAGCTAGGGTTGTTGCTACACAATGAGAGTAGGAAAGATTACATCTGAAATTTGGAAGATTCACTGGGGCAAATCTTAGTGTCTAATGATTGGTGATAAGAGTAAAAGGGCAATTTGGGGAAAAGGAATTTTCAACATGTATAAAGTATTGCTTATACAAGTTGAATAAGATCTAGAAATCTTCTGTACACCATAGTGCCTATAATTAATAATACTGTATTATGCACTTGAGAACTTGTTAAGATGGTGAGTTTTATGTTACACGTTCCTCCTACAAAAACAAACAAACAAAAAAAACAAATTCAGAGGGGTAGGAGGAAACTTTTGGAAGTGAAGAATATGTTTACCACCTTTATTGTTTTGATGATTTCAGAGGTCTATGCATATATCCAATCTCATCAAATTGTATACATTAAATACATAAAGTTTTTGGTATATCAATTATACTTCAATGAAGCTTGTAAAACAAAAGGAACAAAAGAGCAATTGTAGAAGTTATGACATAGGGAAATGTAACCAGGAATTACATTTTTCAAGGGAAAAGCACTAGATTACTTCAATGGCCTGAAACCTAAATCATTGGAAACTGTTGAGAGGGAGGGAAATTTGGGGAAAAAATGATGGATAAAGGTAATAATGAAAATTAGTTATGGCCTCAAAACCATCCGCAGCTGATGGGACTGTTGTTCCTTCACTAACCATTGGTTATTGAATAGTTCTTACAGATAGTGGCCAGCTAGTAATCAGAAGCATTAGTATCAGGTAAAAATAAAAATGGATACAAAGGACTCTGGGTGGTCATAGAAGTGGATTGTGGCAGCTGGAATAGGTTCTCTGCCTTATATTATGTTAGCACCCTTCTCAATTCATATGCAAGCAGTGGAAGGTAGATTCTCCCATCATATTTTTGGCTTTCAATCTTTACCATCTACTCTCCACTTTACTACCTATGACTTTTCTCTAGTGTTAGAGATATATTATCATATAATATATGATATATTATCAGATATTTACAACCTAATTAAGGGAGTAATATCCTCAGTATTTATCCTTCTATCCCTGAACATGAGACTGAATAGATTGTATGTTTGACTCTGTCTTCTGAAGGGAATGTCCTGAGATCTGTGTTTTTCAGTTATTGAAGTGGTTTCATGAAAACTGAATTCCAGATGTCCACAGTGGTTACCTACTCATTAATACATGTTTTATTTATCTTTTCCCTTTTAAATCTCCCTTTTCTCACTTGTACTTTCTGAGATAATCTTCAAAATAAACTCTCTTTACCCAGTATTTATTTTTGGTGGAAAATTTAATGCAGAAGTGTGAAAGAGACTTTTAGTATTTCTATAATGCCATATTTTCCAATAATAATATATAAATATATTTTATACATAATTAAAAGTTAATTTTTGTTTTCTACATCATTAGTTCAATCAGTATTTTTATTTCAATGATATATAATATTTTACATACTAAGGTCAATGTTTTTTACATGCATCAAATGTGTAATATCCATCACCTTAAGTGTTTACCTTTTCTATATCTTGGTAACATTTCATGTCCTCTTTTCCACCTACCTTAAAATATGCAATATCTTGTTGCTAACTTTGGTCACTCTAGTCTTCCATCCAACATTAGAACTTATTTCTTCTAACTACAAGTTTATACCCATTCACCAACCTCTCTTCATTTCTCCTTCCCTCTCTCACACCCTTCCCTGCCTCTATTATCTATCACTCTATTCTTTATTAAAATTTAGGTTAATAAATTGTCACTTTGATGGCAATGAAAATTATAGAATGGGATAAGGCAGAAAGAGTGAGCACATAGAAAGCAGCTACTAGAAATAATTAAGGAATTTTCATATCATAGATATAAGTCCTGAAAGGGAGCTGGAAAGAAGGAAGCACATCCACACGATGTTTTGGATCTATCTAAAACACATTTTGACCAAAATCTGGGAAAGGGTTTAATTTATTTGTGGCTTTTGACTATGATATAGGTAAGTAGGTAAGTTTTAGGCACCACAACATTAGGATTCTTGGCTTCTTTATACTTATTTATAAAAGTCAGAATGATCATTATTTTTGTTATATAAAAAGAAAAATTTGGTTTAACATGAAATCTTAAAAAATTAAATTAGGTGTCCAATCAATAGAATTGAATGGATTATCTTAGCAATCATTCAAATGGAGAAGGTGACAATTTGTTATGTTGTAGAAAATTTAGAAAAATCATGGAGTACCTCCTATTTGAATGGTACTATGCTAGTAATTTCAAAAGTTCAAAGAATATAAATTTTTTTTATCCTTAGGATATGTTCAGTAGGAGACATAATAATCAAATGCACCATAAGAAGATGCATCTAAAACATTATTAAAATGTAATGAAAAGAAAGGATAAAAATCTGAGTACTGGGTATGAAGAGAATAACATGGGTAATATTTTAGATGGGCCTTAAAAAGCAGGTGGAATTTGAAGGTAGTGAGGGGACAATTATGGAGATTCCAAGAGATGTGAACAAGCACAAGTAAATAAGGAACTGAAATATATCTGAAAAAAGAGTTAATGCATCATTTTGTTAAGAGACAGAGTTGGTCAATAAAAGAAAGGATTTAAGTAAAATATCAACTAAATCTAGGTGGTGAAAGTCTTCAAGAACTAGAATGTCAGAATGCAGCTTCAATTTTATAAGCAGATAAATGTAAAAGGTGTTTTTATTTTAAATTAAAAATAGTGTTGTGGTGAAACAGGTCATTTGTAATATTAACCTAGAAAAACCATGACAGAGAGTGTAGAGCAGAAAAATCCTCAAGATATGATCTGAGATAATCATTTGTAGCTATTTAATAAAATATTTAACAGAAGTGAACATCATTCTAAACTAAAAATGTAAGAGAAAAACAGTGAATGTCATATAAATATGGGGTCATTAAGTAAAATGTGAACATTTGTGAACAACATATGAACATTTAAAAAAGAACTTTAGAAGAACATTCTAAGAATAGTAAATGCTAAATCTGAGTTATCTTAGAACACACTAGTTTGAGCACAGCTTTCTGAATCTGCTTCGTTTTCACACTGTAGATGATAGGATTCATCACAGGTGGAAGGAGGAGGTAGAGATTAGCAACGAGGGTGGGCACAAAGGGCGGAGCGTGTTTTCCGAATCTATGAACAAAGGACAAGCTGATTAAAGGGATGTAGAAGATGGCCACAGCGGTGATGTGAGAGACGCAGGTGCCAAAGGCCTTCTTCCTCTCCTCTGGGGATGCGATGCTGAGAACCGAGCGGATGATGAGGACGTAGGAGAGCAGGATGAAGATGGAGTCCACTCCAGCGGTGGAGATGATGGCAGTCAGTCCAAATGCACTGTTGACCTTCGTGTCTGAACACGAAAGCTTCATCACATCAGGGTGGAAGCAGTAGGAGTGGCGGAGCACATGGCTGCGACAGAAGGACAGTCGCTTAAGCAGCACCACCAGCGGTATTAGTATCACTGTTCCCCTGGTGAGGATGGCTGCGCCAATTTGTACTATTTTAAGGTCAGTTAAGATAGAGGCATATCTCAGAGGATTAGAAATGGCCACAAAACGATCAAAGGCCATAGCCAGGAGCACTGAGGATTCCATGACAGTGAAAAAATGGTTGAAGAACATCTGCGATAAACAAGCATTGAAGCTGATCTCCCGGGCATTGAGCCAGAAGATTCCCAGCACCGTCACCAGGGTAGAGATGCATAAGCCGATGTCAGTGGTGGACAACATGGAGAGGAAATAGTACATGGGCTCATGGAGGCTTGGCTCAGTGAGGACGACGAATAGAATCAAGGTATTCCCAGAAAGGGCAGTTACATAGAGGCAGCAGAAGGGGATGGAGAGCCAGGCATGGGCCCATTCAAGTCCGGGGACTCCCGTCAGGAGGAAAGTAGTGGAAGTGGAGTTAGGGAAGGTTGGCATAAGAAAGATGCAGTCTGTGGGAGCAGAATTCTGTTTTAATATCTGGAAGCTCTGAGATAAAATTTTGTTTAGTATCTACTTTTATTTTTAATGGAACAGTTAGCATTTATTATTTATAATTTTACATTCTTAGTCACTTTATTGCATGTATATGATTTACTTTTTAACTAAGCTGTTAGATCTTTTTAGTGGTTTTGCATGAGGAAATGGTTGATTTTGTATTAATCTTTGCTTAATAAAGTGCCTTGGTTAGTAGATATTTATTGTTTGTCAGTTGTTTATTTTCCTTGTTCTTTTGGTCACTAATTATTAGGAATCTGCCTTGCAGGAGAACTAATTTTTTAAATAAAAATTGAGGACTTATAGTGTACAGTTAATAAATGAGTTATATTACACTTACTTATTAAGAAGATTCATGTTTATTTCAGAGAGATGATGAAACTATGAATCTACCTTAGATTCCAGCTCACTCTCAGTGATTACGTGTGCTGACTTGAAGAAAACTGTTTCCATTCCAATGAATCTAGATATTAATGCCCTCTTACTGCATAACATAAAATCTGGTTTAGTATCATGAAATAAGCCACTATTCTCTTGTTAAATCAAGAGAAAAATAGCTGCCCTACCTATTCTTAACACTAATTTCTACTTTTAGACTCTAAAAAAAAATCATTCAGGTAAAATTACACAGGTGACATGATTACTTACATGATATGTGAGAGGCTTGTTCTAAATGCTTATTCCCATGGCAAGATGAAGAGAGAGATACTATTATCAGAGAGATACAAGCTAGTCATCATGGGGTAAAACCTGTAGTTTAGAGGTTTGAATACATTGCTCCTGGTCACAACCCTAGAAAGTGGTGTAGTTTGGATTGAATCTGAGACAATATGGCTCTAGAGGCTATGCTATCAAACACTATGGTATGTACTTTATCTTTAAAAGGAAACACATAGCTGGGTGTAGTTCTCAGCCAACCAAATAATTCTGATGCACACTAGTTTTGAAAGAAATTCGCTGGCCTGGTGCAGTGAGTTGCACCTATAAACCCAGCACTTTGAGAAGTTCAGGTGAGAGGATGGCTTGTGGCCAGGATTTTGAGACCAACTTGGTCAATACAGTGAGACCTTGCTTCAAAAAATAAAAGAAAACATACAGGTTAAAAATATATGGAATTCAGAGGCTAATAAGATACTTGGAAATATATTTGAAACACAGAAATCATTGATAGAGATAATGCATTTGGTATATTGTGAGGATAAAAATGAAAACATGTTATAGAAAAACTGAACAAATATCATGAATGGATGGTGGATGTTGTGTGCTCACTATAAAAATTATAACTATGTGAAGTAATACATATGTTAACTAGCTAAATTTAACAATTTCATAACATATATACATTAAAACATTATGTTGTACATTATGAATACAATCTTATCTGTCAATTATAAAAAGTTAAATAAATTTTAGAAAATGATGCACATATGATAGTGAGCACAGTTTCTATGAGATGAAGCATTCACACAAAGATATCTCAAAAACAATGAAGTTTAGGAAGTCAATATAAGGATGAAGCCTGGTGAATAGAGCAAAATAACTGAAAATGAGTATAGTCAAGAGCTCTAAGGACTTGGAGGCCAGAAGACAGAAGTGAGCAAGAAGGTTCTTACCTTTCAAGATGTGGAGAACTAGTTGTGATACCAATGATGATGCTGAAGTAGAAATATCAGAGACTTGATGGGGAATTGGTGTCTTCACTTTCAAGAAATTCTTTCTTTCATCCCTCTATGCTAAATTGATCATGGTGGGACTAAAAACCATTAGAATACTTTATTTGAAGAAAACAACGTGCCATTCTGAGGTCAACTCCTTGATTTAACTTTTATACTAGCAGTAACATTTTTCCCTCATTGTCAGGTTTAGATCTGTAAGGATAACTCTCTTATATTTACGAATGGATAATTTCAATAAGGAACCCTGATAAAGTAGTCATTTAACCACATGGGACTAATGTGCCTTGGGGAGAATTCTATGCCACTCTGCTATTCAACACAGATAGGGAAGTTGTTCTCTGGCAATGTTTAAAAAAATTAAAATAAAATAGAAACAAAAGATAAACTATTTTTCTGCAGTGATTTTGGGAATGTGTTTACATGTGTGTACATATGCAAACACATGCTGAAGTGTTAAAAAAACTACATTATTCCTTACAGTAGACATGTTTGGCATAAAGATCTTATGTGACTCTTATGTCATATAATTTTTGAAATATTTTATTAAATGGACATTCATGTGTAACTAAGTAGAGTATCAGATATTTACATATTATCTTGGAACATAGCAGGTATAAAACTAATGTTTGTTAAGTGGATTCATATGAATCAGAGGCAAGAGGCAAAGTAAAACTACAAAGTCATGTAGACTCCATGGATATGGCTGTTTCTACAGGAAGTTTTAGCAGCACATGCAATAAAATAGAAACTATTTCAGAAAAATATTTTTGTTATTTTTATGGTATAAAATAATTCATATTTACATTGTACTTTATAAATGCTTTTGGTTATATTTTCTTATTTCATATTTGCTATAAAATAAAAATAAGCATTTATTTTATATCATTTAAATTGACAGGTTGTTTATCTAGATAACATGCATTCACTTTATGTGTATATTTTGATGAGTTTTTGACAAATTTATACACCTGTGTAAAAGTCATGACAGTTGGAAATGGCACATTTTCATCATCATCAAAATTGTACTATTTCCACATCATGTAATTCTCACCTATCCTGGCACTGAGAAATTGTTGGTCTGTTTTGCTTTATGTCACTACATGTTAGATTTGTTTTTTTTTCCTGGAGTTTTATATACACAGAATTAAATGGAATGTATTCTTGTTACTGGCTGCTGTGGCTCAGCATGATGTTTTGAGATTTCCCCATGTTGTCTTTGTCAATAGTCCACTCATATTTTTCTATTCATCTCTTGATGAAAAGTTTGTGTTGTAAATATTTACCAACTACAGGTATTTGTGAGAACACGCTTTGTTGAGTAGGAAAGAGGAGGAATACATGTGTATTTGTCAGGGTTCTTTAGCAGAACAAAACCGATTGTGAGAGAGAGAGAGAGAGATATTAATTTTAAGAAATTGTCTCATTTGACTGTGGTGGCAGGGTGGAGATCCAGGGAAGAGTTGATCTTGAATCTCAAGTCAAAGGCAATCAGAAGAAAGAATTCCTTCTTCCTCAGGAGACCTCACTCTTTTTTTCATGACCTTCAATTGGTTGAATGAGGCCAACTCACATTAAAGATTAATATGGTTTACCCAATGCCTACTGATTTAAAAGTTAATATTATCTAAACAGTACTTTTACAGCAATATTCAAACTGGTGTTTAACCAAATATCTGTGCACTATAGTATAGCCAAATCGACATATAATTAACCCTCATAAGCTGCATCACCTTTTCCACCTAAAGTAATATAGCACTAATATAAATAATTAATAGTTAAATTAAACTCCCTATATCATAGGTATAATATTTAGGTCATCCCAGGAAGTCCACAAAAAATCTTGATGCTGACTGGCCATCAAGGAAGCAGAGCAGGGTGGATAAGCATAGAAAGTGTATAACTATTTTGTATAATCCCATTGCTTTTCTCCTTTACTTTCTTTAGTTTGATACACAATTGAGCTTCAACTAAATAAAGTGTTTTTTAGTGTTCTTAATGGTTTCAATATTTACATTTAGAAATCACACTTTGATTCATTCTAGATTAGAATTTAAACATTATCCTTTGCTGGTCCTCATTTTTCTAGTATTCCCAACAATGTGTGCCCAGGTGTGTGCTAAGTCTCATGGATGTGATGCTAAATAAGGGTTCCAGTAGAGAAGATCAAATGCACATTGAAAGAATATTCAATTCAAGACAATATGTTTATTTGATAGTAATAAATAAACTAAAGATGTTAAAGGTCTTAAAATTGTAGGAGATAGTTAATAAGAACTATATATTAGAGTTGATATTGAAGAAAAATATTTTAAAAGATATGGAAATATAAATTTAATGTAAATTAAAATCAAAAGAGCAGGGAATGTGGTATTTTAGAATGAGAAGAGAAGTAGAATGATGCATCAGAAGAATGGTGATAAAGAATGCCTAGTTGGAACCTGTATAATGAAGTAGGTAAGTAAGTATCTTATTTCAAGGCTGGGGATGTCAATAGGATCCATCCTTCTGAAAGAAAAATATTGATTCATTTTTCCCCATTAATTACTGAAATGCCAGTGAGAAGGGAGAAAAAGGCAGAAATCACAATTAGAAGTTGGTGTACTAGGTTATGGAGAAATGGATATGTAAATTGTAGCATTAAGACAGAAACAGAATGAAAAAGGAGCATGTGTTTTCATCCTAGCTTTTCTATTTGCTGTCAAAAAGTCAATACCTATTAGCTGTGATTATGATTATGATGTTTAAACATTATTCTATAAGCATCTCATTGTAAATATTGTTTTGAAATATATCATTTTTTTCTATTCTAGAAATTTTCCTTGAGTTTTACCCTACCTTCTGGTTGACCTTTTCTAAGAAGGTCAATCAAAATTGGAGATGCACTCAAGTCCACCTTAAAAGAGCATACCCCAAGAGAGAGCTTTCCATAGTTCCATTAATTTTTTCAAAGTTTTTATTTCAGAATATTAACCGGGTACAAATGTGTTGGTTACATAAATTGCTTTTGTACCATTTGGGTCAAAGTTGTAAGTGTGCCCATCACCCAGATAGTGTGCATGATACCCATTAGGTGGGAATTTACCTATTCCCTGCTCATTCTTCCACCTACATGAGTTTTGATGAGTGTTTTTCCATATGTGCATATAAGTTTTGATTGATGAGTTTCAATTTAATAGAAAGTACATATGGTGTTTGTCCATTTTTCTGAATTTTAATATATTTCAGTCAATCAGATTACTCTAACAGTGGGCCAAGTTTTTGAGGACAACACTGTTTTTGACATTTGACAGTATATTTAGGGGATTTCTCCCTCCTCTTAAAAAGGAGGAAAACTTTGACAATCATAATCATTTTGTTTAATCTGTTACACAGACAAGCTTTACATACTGGTTAACTAGAAAGGCTACTAATCTCTAGATTAGTATTCTTAGAAAAGAAGTAGACCACAATGTTTACCTTCACTTGCCCATAGCTTTTTTTTCTTCTTGTCACTTTGTTTGTTTTGTTTTGTTTTTTAATTTTAATTAATTTTTTTTATTGTTGGGGATTCATTGAGGGTACAATAAACCAGGTTACACTGGTTGTATTTGTTAGGCAAAGTCCCTCTAGCAATTGTGTCTTGCCCTCAAAAGGTGTGGCACGCATTAAGGTCCCACCCACCCCCTCCTTCCCTCTCTCTGCTTTCCCCTTCCCTCACCCCCACCATGACCTTAATTGTCATTAATTGTCCTCATATCAAAATGGAGTACATAAGATTCATGCTTCTCCATTCTTGTGATGCTTTACTAAGAATAAATTATGTCTACTTGGGATCCTTAGGTTGAGCTACTCTGCTCCTTAACTCTCTCCAGAGTAACTTTTAATAGTGTTCCCTTGCGGTATTGAACTTTATCAAAATGTTAGTTTGATAAATTTACCTACGGCCCACTCTTTATACTAAGCTCATCTATCCACTTAATGAATTATACTTAGTAAGATATGTATGTAGTAACCTAGACATTGTACAGACCACAAAATAAAAAATTAAGCTAAGTATAATCAACCAAATTTTTGCCTTCATCTTAAGATTTTCCCAACACATACAAGAAAATCCTTTATCATTATCTTTCTTACTTGCTCAGTTCCAGCCAGAGAATTGTCACTCAACTACTCAACTATCTAGAGCAGCGGTTCTCAACCTGTGGGTTGTGACCTCTTTTTAACATGGTGGCATTGGGAAGGTTGAGAACCACTGATCTAGAGCCTTTTCTTTAGCAGATTCATCTAGAAGCACATTTTACCATGATGTAGTACATTAAACATCTCAAAGTAAAAGTCCCTTAACATTAACATTCTTATTTGTCTTATCTTTCTGAAGTTCTAAGCAGCTAGACAGCATATAGAATTATCAGGCAAAAAAGTCTCCCACAAATAAAAATTATAATTTTTTAAACCAATATATAAATAAATTCCTTTACATGATAGCATTGTTCAAACAAAAGATATTCCTTAAGTTATTTACACAAATCTTATAATCAAATTCACCTAAGGGAAGTTGATGGAAAGAGATAACAGAAGAAATAAAATTCTGTTTTCTTCATAATCTCCATTCCTATGCACAGATAGGACCTACCAATTTAAAACCGAGGAGAAAATCCTCCCATAAATAGCAAAATTGTGACACAATACTTCTTACATTCTTCTACAGAATTGCTTCCAAAATAGTCTTTTCTACTATGCACCTTTGGAAATCCTTTCAACTCAGATGTCCAGACAACCAAAGGGTGAAATTTTACTTTAGTATTATGAACAATTATATTACTATGCTCATTATTTTATAATATTTTGCTAATATTGATGTTTAACACAGTAAATTTTAAGTTTCTAGAGTTCAGGGGAATGTGTTTTATTGCTCTTTTAATTTCTTTGTTTTCCACAAAGCCAGACATAAAGCACACCTGTAGTCACTGGTGTGCCAATAATCTGAATATTTAAAAACAAAAGTCCTGTTTGTAATGTTTGCCAATTCCAATGGTGTAAATATTCTCATTATGAATGACTTCAAGGTACTAATATGACATTCATGAATGCAGAGTTGGAAAGATATGCACACAATGGGTTCTTCTAAGCTGGTGTGTACTGGCCCCAGCAGACTGCTGGACCCCGGTGTTTGGGGATGCATGGGATATTTCTCTCATCTATCACCTCTTTTCCAGTGGCAATAAAATTGATGTGACTTCCTTTTGGTTACCATATCTATTTTCCTCTGAATTTTCTTTACCATTTTATTTAGTTGCAGGTTTTAAAAGCTTCCTAAATCAGTGTATTAAATAGTCACCATAGGTCTCCTTTTAGGGACCAGACACCATGGAGGTAGCTCTGTGTAAGTATGAATAGACTGAGAACTAAGGATTTTTTACATTTGCTCTTTGGTTGGTTGAGGGAACCACATAGGTACTTTAAGGCATTTGTGAAACCTCTGAAATTTTATGGAAAATAGTGTTATGTGTTATCTGTGAAGAAGGGATTGTGGATTTCATTAAATTTTCAAGAGACCACTGTGCAGAAAAATGTTAAGAACCTATGCCCTAACTTCCTAGCAATCTACTTCATGATCTTTTCTAATACTCCAAACTTTCCATTCTCTGTAATAAATTAATGAGTATGCCTCATCTCTGAAGCATTTCTTTGTACTTTTCGACACTGGATAATGATTTACATGGCATGACCTAGCTATTGCTACCTTTTAAATTATTATTTATCCATGAAGAAAAGAAGCTAACATATATTCTAACATAGTGCTAGAACATTGTAAGACATGGCATGCATTCATGGAGATTCAGGTCTTAATATTGATCTTACTGCACTTCTGCTAGATGCTTTTGGTAGAGAATGCAACACAATGGTGAAGAGCATGGATTCGTAGATACAGGATGCCTGGGTCCAAATCTCAACCCTGTCCCACATTAGTCATGTGGCCTTTGGTGGCCTAAATATCTCTGTGCCTGTTTCTTCTGTAAAATGTAATTTGTGTCATTAAGTATTTTGTTGTGCTGTTTTGAAAAATAAGTGGAATAAATATTAAAAGCAATTGTTATAGTAAATCACTCAGCATGAAACAAAGATTCAATAAATGATAGTTTCTAGAAGTGGAATTTTTGTTATTTTATTATTTCCCTATTTCCCTTATTAAACTGTAAATGTGTTGGGTGACACATCATACTTCTATTTTATGACTGAAAATGCAACAATATTTACCATATATTTGTGAATAAATTAAAAATGCAAAATTACATATCCAATAGGCAGTAATTTACCAAGGTTGCTTTTTTACTAGGTTTTGCTCAAACCCCAGTATCTCTGTTTATTTTGTAAGGAGCAGATTGAGGATAGCCTTACGGATCTGTTTTGTTTTTACACTATAGATGATGGGGTTGAGCACAGGGGGCAAAAGCAGGTACACATTGGCCATCATTGAATGGACCACTTTGGGGGCTGACCGACCGTAGCGATGTACCAAGGACAAGCTCAACATGGGGATATAGAAAATAGCAACTGCTCCAATGTGGGAGACACAGGTGCTGAAGACCTTATGCCGTTCTTCAGGCGAGGCAATACTGAGGACAGAGTGAATAATTAAGATATAAGACAGAACAATGCATGGTGTATCTATCCCTGTGGTCAGGATCAGATCAATTAACCCACAGATGCTGTTAGCCCGAATGTCTGAACATGCTAATTTAATCACATCTGGATGGTAACAGTAGGAGTGGGACAGGACATTCATTCTGCAGAAATAGAGAGGCTTAAGCAGCAAGAGCAATGGAACTATTAGTACCACAGTACGTAAAATCATTACGATGCCCATCTGGATGATCCTGGAATTATTGAGAGTGGCAGAGTACCTCAGAGGATCACAGATTGCCACATAGCGGTCAAAGGCCATGGCCACAAGCACTCCAGATTCCAGGAAAGTGAATCCATGAAGAAAAAACATCTGGACAATGCAGCTATCTAGACTGATTTCACGTGCATCAAACCACAGTATACCTAGTGTTGTTGACATTGTAGAAATAGTCAGACCCAGATCAGTGGCTGACAGCATGGAGAGGAAATAGTACATGGGTTCATGGAGACTCTGCTGGGTAATGACGACAAACAGGATCATGCTGTTCCCAGAGAGGGCAATGGCATAAAGACAACAGAAGGGAATGGACATCCAGGCATGGACAGACTCTAGACCAGGAATGCCGGTAAGCAAGAAGGTTGGAAATTTAGATGTCAAATTGCTTAGGATTTCCATGTTGTCCTGGCTTTTTAGTAGTTGTCCTCACAATGTTCACATCCTATAGAAGGAATAAATTGCATCGTTATGCAAAAATGTTTAGAGACATTTTCTTTTGGTTAGTAGAGTTATTCAAGGTCATTGGTAAGTTCTACATCATTGAGAAGACTCTAAATTTAATATGATATTCCTCTACCATTCATAATAGGTATATTTGATAAATATATAAGTATTTTTCCTTAAATTTAAGAAAAATATGCATCCATATGGTTGTACACATTTTTGTCAATTATTTTTTAATATCTATATGATTTTAAGCTCCATTGTTATCATCTTATAATAATATGAATACTCTGAATAAAGACTTAGTTAAAAAAACTTCAGTGCATTCAATTATTTATTTATTTATTTTCAGTCTATTCAATTTTGAATATATTGTGAGCAAAATGAGTAAGAGAAAGCCACTTAAAAACACGTGGTTCTACAGTGACCATGTGGATGTGAATCTGCAGACATGGAGCTCCAGTTTTTTCCAGTAATGTAAGTTTGGAAGTCCTCATTGTACATTGGTCATTTTAATCCAACAGTATTGGTGAACACCCCTAGAGAGTAGATTTACAAGACAAGACCAATTAAGATTTTATAGGAATCATAAAAACAATGAGATTTTTTGGACTTGACTGTCCAAACAATTTGCACTGTTGTTCCTATAACAGTGCAAATTGTTTGGACAGTCAAGTCTGCTAAGTATTAAAAAATTCAAATGGTTATGGTGCCAGCTATATACACTGAGGCTGGCAGGTTTGAACCCAGCCCGGGCCTACCAAACAACAATGACAACTGCAACAAAAAATAGCCAGGCATTATGGCTGGCACCTGCAGTCCAGCTACTTGGGAGGCTGAGGCAAGAGAATCACTTGAGCCCAAGAGTTTAAGGTTTCTGTGAGCTGTGACACCACAGCACTCTACTGAGGACAACAAAGTGAGACGCTGTCTCAAAAATAAAAAAATTCAAATGCAACCAAGAGCACTTGCTTTCCCTGGAGCAGGGGAAGGAGGGCAGTTGAAAATGGATAACCTTCTATAATGGTTTGCAGAGTGAATAAAAAGGTAAGTAATGAAAGCACAGTGTATCTTATTTCTAGAAACTCGACAGTGAAGGCAAGGAGAGAAATAGGCAAAAAAATAGAGATTTTTTATAGATGGGAGACTCTTACAGAAATGAGTGAATTCATAAACTGAAGTTAAAGTTGCAGTAATTAGTGAGAGGCTGAAAATACAGAGTGAGATGAATTACTTGATATATAAAAGTCTTTAAGGAAATAATAGGTGATTGAATATAGAATATGATAGTAATTAGCCCTCAAAAAAAGAAATGAGGATCTTCATTTTTACTAGAGAGGAAGTGGAATGGGTAGGTTGGAGGAGGGTTATATGAGTAAATTACTACCCAGCTTCTGCCTTTTGCTCAGTGAAGCATTAGGGGACATCTATTTATTGCTGTTCAATAAGTATTAAGTGATGGCAGCTGGACTGAGCAGAAGTTTACAAGAAGCAGGGAATGAGAGAGGCAGGTAACTCAGTAAATGCAGAAACACTATAAAGCCTTGTTCAATCCAGTAAGAGTAGTTCACATAACAAAATCCCAAAACTACATATCTTGGTGTGGATGTGGAGAAAAGGGAACACTTCTGCACTGCTGGTGGGAGTGCAAGCTAATATGTTCCTTTTGGAAATAAGTATGGAGAATACTCAGGGATCTAAAAGTAGACCTGCTGTTTGATCCTACAATTCCTCTACTAGGTATATATCCAAAAGACCAAAAATCACTTGGCAACAAAGATATTTGCACTAGATTATTCATTACAGCTCAATTCATAATTGCCAAGTCATGGAAGAAGTCCAAGTGCCCATCGACCCATGAATGGATTAATAAATTGTGGTATATTTATACCATGAAGTATAATGCGGCCTTTAAGAAAAAATGGAGACTTTACCTCTTTTATGTTTACATGGATGGAGCTGGAACATATCTTCTTAGTAAAGTATCTCAAGAATGGAAGAAAAAGTATCCAATGTACTCAGTACTATTATGAAACCAATTTATAATCACTCACACTTTCACATGAAAAATAAATCACAACTATAGCCCAGGATGAAGGAGAGAAGAGGAGGGGGATGGGAGGGAAGGGGGAGGTTTGATCGGGGGACAGTAAATGTTGGGACCACACCTATGGAGCATATTGCAAGGGTCAATATGTCAAATCTGTTAAGTATAGAGTATAAATGTTTTAACACAGTAATTAAGTAAATGAGGTGAAAGCTATATTAACTAGTTTGATGTAAGTATTCCAAACTGTACATAAAATCAGCACATTGTACTCCATAAATACATTAATGTATACATGATCTATGTGTGTATGACTTAATAAAAAATAAAATTCTAAACATAAATTTTTAAATTAATGCATTTTTATTGTTTAACGCAATTCTAGTAATATTTAAATAACAAATAGCAACACTTACTATTATAATGTTAGTATTTTTCAATTAAGCTTTTTAAAATGCTACGTGTCAGAGTATGAAGTTTAAATGAATGACAGTAGACATCCTATTATAAGTGTACACATTACCATTCCCTTCATGCTAATTTTCTGTAGTTTCTTTTAGTTCCATTGATTTTAATTCAATCTAAGGGAAAAACAATTAACATATTTAACTATGAATTATTATGGGTCTTACATCTATGTGTTATATGAATCTGTGAGCATAGAGCAGACTCTAATTTTATCAAAAATTTTCTGTAAACCCATAAGTATTTGTGAATAAGTAACAATCAGAACACAAAGTATACACAATGAACATCTCTCTCTACCTTCTTAATAGCTTCATGTTAAAAGAAGAGCCTTCTCCGTCTTTGTTAGCAAAGAGAGAACGGATTACAGTTTTTGATCCAGAGACTTTATAATAAGGTGAGATTGAGCTGTGGGATCATCAGAAAGATTGGGATCTCTCTGGGGATATACAGAGAGAAAAAAAAAAAACAACTCTCTATTCACATGGCAGGGGTATGCAATGTCAGGTAGGTTTTAGCTACTAACTCAAATGACCAATGTGATCCAAAGAAACATTAAATGCAAATCAACACAAAATACATATAAATAGAAAGTTTAGTGAAGAGTTGTATACAGTTGTCTCTAGATAATCAGAGTGTTGGCAAGATAGGAAAGCAAAACGATGTTCACTAGAATAATATTGT
Source organism: Nycticebus coucang (assembly GCF_027406575.1). Taxonomy (NCBI): domain Eukaryota; kingdom Metazoa; phylum Chordata; class Mammalia; order Primates; family Lorisidae; genus Nycticebus; species Nycticebus coucang. Next base: position 63,483,615 of record NC_069793.1, on the reverse strand, counting down.
GGCAATAAAAAGGGAAAGTGTTTTGCACAGAGTTGTCAAGCCCCTATGTCTATGTTACCACATTGATCTGCAGGAAAATATGTCCATTCTCAATGCACCTCTGTTCAGCCACTCACTAGGTTTTTCCTAAGAAATGAGTGAACTCATTCAGGAGGGGATTAATTTGGCCACATTTTCCTAGGGTCTGGGGTCACCATGAGCAGGTTGTATATTCTCAGGTGCATATGTTCTTGTTCTGTTATTTGACATTTTACTGCAGTTATAACTTTAAGCACCTGGGCTCTTGGGGGAGATTGTCCTCGTTAGTCCAGTAAGCTGAGAAATGAGTGTATGTTTCTCCTTTATAGGGAAACTATTCATTCATGGAGAGAGTTTTATGTCTGCCTATGTATAGATACAACCTGTTAATTTTGTAATTTAATCCTTACTTAGCTATTTTTCTTTGACTAGTTAGCTATTATTCCTGTTTAAGATTGTTTGAGAAATCTTAATAGAAGAAAATGTGACAGGTTCAATTCAAACATTATAATTCTACCTGGCATTTTCATCAAGTATTTTGACTGATACTTCAATAACAAAAATGAATTGTAGCCCAATAGTTACATAAAATTTATGCATGTGAAAGAATTAAAACCACAGGACAATTGAATTATCCATGGACTTTAGAACTTTAGTCCCATTTGATTTTGATGTAGAGTCAGAATTGAGAATCACTCAATTCTAGGGACTCCATATCCTAATTTTTCCTATAGCTACATGTGATTCTTTGGAAAATTTGCTCAACCTCTCTGGATCTCAGTTTCCTCAGACATAAAATGAAGATATGAGGGCAGCGCCTGTGGCTCAAGGAGTAGGGTGCCGGCCCCATATACTGGGGGTGGTGGGTTCAAACCCAGCCCTGGTCAAAACAAACAAAAAAAACCCCAAACCAAAAAAACCCAACAAAATGAAGATATGAAATAGTAACTGCCTTTACTGAGGAGCTATGGGCCATGAGATTTAATTATCTTATCGATCACATAGCTACTGTAGGTAAACAGTAATGTCCTCATTCCGTATATTAAGAAATTACAGACTCAGTAACCGTAGCACAGTGGTTACAGTACCAGCCACATGCATCCAGGCTGGCAGGTTCAAACCAGCCCGGGCCAGCTAAACAGCAATGACAACTGCAAAAAAAAAAAAAAAAAATAGCCGAGCATTGTGGTGGGTGCCTGGAGTCCCAGCTACTTGGGAGGCTGAGGCAAGAGAATTGCTTAAGCCCAAGAGTTTGATATTGCTGTGAGCTGTGATGACACAGCACTCTAAAAAAAAAAAAGAAAGAAAGAAATTACAAATCAGGAAAGTTAAAGGATCCTGTCAAATTTTACATAGATAGTATAGAGGTAAAATTCAAACACAGACTTATCTGAAGATCTTAAAAATTTTGGTCAGATAGAAAGTGTTTTAGCTTGGTCATTTTATGAAGGTCTATGAACATTGAGAGCAAAATAAAGAACCTGACTTTAAATATTTTTAAGTAAACTTTTAGTGATGCATAACATAATTTGCATGTAAAATGCAGCTTGAATTTTCACATTTGAAACTACCCAAGTATACAACAGCCAGCTAAAGAAATAGAAAATTACTAGCGGTCAAGAAATTACTCTTTCTGAGGGGAGTGGGGCCTTGGTGTGTGTCACACTTTATGGGGGCAAGACATGATTGCAAGAGGGACTTTACCTAACAATTGCAATCAGTGTAACCTGGCTTATTGTACCCTCAATGAATCCCCAACAATAAAAAAAAAAAAAAAAAGTTAAAAAAAAAAAAAAAGAAATTACTCTTTCTGAGATCTTTCAGTCATTATTCCTCTCTCCCCAAAGGTGACTACTAACCTGACTTTTTTTTTAAATCAATTATCTTTGCGTGTTTTTGAATTTTGTCTGAATGGAACAGTGCTACATTTTTATTTGCATCATGCCTATGACGTTCTTTCACAGAATTGTGTGTAATTATAATTCTGTCATTTTTATTGCTGTATGATGGTCCACCATATGGCAATAATTAACCTTAATTATCTTGTGCATTTTGTTGTTGATGGATATTTGCTGTTTTTTTCCAGTTTTGTTTTCTATTGTGAATAATTTTGCTATGGTTATCATTGTACTTGGCATTTAGAAAATATAAGAGTGAAACTGTTGAATTGCTGGGCAAGTTTATGTCCAGATTTAGTAAATATAGTGAAGATGTTTCCACAACAATTACATAGAGCTAAATGTGCTCCCACAGTGTATATGGCAGTGCATGGCAGTGCATGGCATATAAGTTAATGTCTTTCCCTATAGGTGGAATTTCTGTGTTTTTAAATTCTTCCTCGTGGGTGTTCATTAGTACTTCACTGGAGTTTTAATTTTGATTTTCATTATGACTAGTAAAATGGAAAAACTTTTGGTATATTCTATACTTTTGCGTGTCTTTTGTCTATATTCTATTAAATTGTTGTCTTATCTTCTTCATTCTTTTTTTTTTTGGCTTATAATCTAGGGTTTTTATTTTTTTAATTTTATTATTATTTTAATATTTTGTTTTTGTTTTTGTTTATTTATTTATTTTTTATTGTTAAATCATAGCTGTGTACATTAGTGCAATCAAGGGGTACAATGTGCTGGTTTCGTATACAATCTGAAATATTCTTATCAAACTGTTCAACGCAGCCTTTATGGCATTTTCTTAGTTATTGTATGTAGGCATTTGTATTCTTCCTTTAGTAAGTTTCGCCTGTACCCATTCTAAGATGCACCATAGGTGTGGCCCCACCCATTACCCTCCCTCCACCCTAACCTCCCCTCTCCCTTCCCCTTCCTTGGCCCTTTCCTCATAGTCTTGTGCTATAGTTGGGTTATAGCCTTCATGTGAAAGCTATAATTTAGCTTCATAGTAGGGCTGAGTACATTCAATACATTTTCTTCCATTCCTGAGATACTTTGCTAAGAAGAATATGTTCCAGCTCCATCCATGTAAACATGAAAGAGGTAAAGTTGGATATCTAATAGATCTAGAACCAGTTAATTGACATAAACATTCTTTGACCATTGTACTGTGATATCATTTTTGGTATATGTCAAAAGCCTGTCTATAATTAGGTTTGTTTCTAGATTTTTCTGTGTGTTCCATTTGTTCATTTTTTCTTCTTGCACCAAAAAATCCACTGTCCCTATCACATGTTTTGATGCCTGGTAGTATTGCCTTTAACTTTATTTATTTATTTATTTTTTTGCTACAGTGCCTTGGCAATTCTAGATCCTTTATATTTCCATATATATTTTAGTATTGATTTCTACAGAAAAGTCTTCTAGCATATTGATTGATTCTGAACAATATCTATAGGTAATTTTTAGAAGGACTTATGAATTTAAAACATAGAAGCTTAAAATTCATAAACACAATAAATCCCTGTATTTATGTATCCTCTTCAATAATTCTAACTGATGATTAATACAGTTTTTCTATCAATACTTTTCACATATTTTATTTGGTTCCCAGTTGTATGATTTCTGATATTTTAAATGATATCATGCTATAGCATTATTTTCTAATTAGTTCATTTTGGTTTATAGAAACAAAACCAATATTTTAATACTGTTTTCGTATCCAGTACAAAAACTTCAGTATCTTGCTTCATTATACTAACTACTAGTAATTAATTTAATACTGCTTTTGTATCCAGTACAAAAACTCCAGTATCTTACTTCATTGTAGTAACTACTAGTAATCATTTATTGATTCACATTATTTTATCTAATGCTATGCCTCTTTGTTCTTTTTGATTATGTAAACGTACATCCACGTCACCTGTGAATAACTTCAGTTTTCTTTTCCTTTACACTACTGAAGTCTTTCACTTTTTGCCTTACTGCTCTTCTTATGATCTCTGATATAAAGTTAAGTAGATGGTGATGACAGGCATCATTATCCTATGACCAGACTCAGAGGGAATAGCTTCTCAGTATGATTTTTGAAAAGTAAGCTTCTTTCTTAGTAAACTGCCAGAGCCATCAGAAGCTGGAAGAGGTTCTCCACTAGAACCTATAGACAGAGCGTGGCCTGAGATCTTTCAGTCATTATTCCTCTCTCCCCAAAGGTGACTACTAGAGCCTATAGTAGGCTATCTGACGATGCCTTGGTTTCAGACTCTGAACTCTAGAATTGAATGAATAAATATAATTTGATTTAAATCACCAAGTTTAGGGTAATTTTAAAGAAAGTTCTAGGAAACTAATACAGGCACATAGCATAATTATTTATTCATTTTTAACTTACATTTTTGTACAAATAATTGTATATATTTATGAGATATAATGTGATATTTCAATGTATTTATCAATAGTTTAATTATTAAATAAGGTTGTAGCAAATAATAGCTATTTACCGTCTTAGCCAGAATTTATATTATTGAAAAATAAAACAAAGTACAAAAAGTTCATCCTCTCTTCCAAGTACTCCTTGTTTCTCATCTCATCATGGTATAAACTAGAAGTTCAAGATCTTGTTCAAAATCATACTTACTTGAGGATGAGCGTCTATAGCTAAGGTTTTTGGACACATATCATAGATTACTATTTTTTTGATCTGTATACCTATTGCCATGGCTTCATTAGCTAAAAGGTGACTAAGGAGATAAATTAGCAATATCTTGTGTCATTTTCTAAATTCTTTCTGATAATAGGCTTCACCTACCTGACTTTTAAAATTCCACCCATTATATGTGATATCAGCTAGATTCCATTCTTTTATTGTCATTTTAATAATTATCACCATCAATCCCTACTGGATATGCATACAACCTTCAGTACATACAACTCCCTTACCAAATATTTTTTCTTGCAAATTATGCAAATAGAATGTGGCTTTAAACAAACAGGTTCATGAGTGAAGCAGTAGGTAATCATAATCAGCATCAGATAGGGTTCTCTGAACTTCACTAAAAATTGCAAGCTCATTCCCTGCTCTCTTGAAATTTTTTTTCCCAAAGTCTTAATATTCTTTATTTTCTAAAAGATTTGTCTGGAACATGTCTCTGGTTCAGGGGATCTATGCCATTGGGGAAACCCTACGGCTTTATCTGAGGAAACCTAACTCACGTAATAATATCTGGTCTAGTTGACCAAAAATACTTTAAATTCTTTTTCTCAAAGTCTTTTCCATCCCCTATGGATTTGAGGAAATAAACAAGGCTCCTTGGGATTCAATATAAAGCTCTTGCCTGAGGATTACCTGTATCTTCTTTTCCTACCTGTGTGTGTTGGGAAGTGCAGTACTCTAGAGCAAGTGAGGAGTTGCTGGAGATCCAGGTTGCAGGGAATGTGAGAGCTGAAACTCAAGAAAGAAGAAAGCAGATGGGAAGACTTCCTGCTTTCCAGGTCTGCTTTAGTAGGATGGACAGTTGTTTGGGCAAATAGAAATAACTGATAACTCAGAATTTGTGTGTGTGTGTGTGGTGCTTATTGTCTCATTGCAGCCTGAAAATTCTGGGCTCAAGGCATTCTCCTGCCTCAGCCTCCCAACTGGCTAGGATTATAGGCACACACTACCATGCCAGGTTAATTTTACTTTATTTTTTAGCAGAGAAAGTGTCTATGTTGCCCAGGTTGGTGTTAACCTCCTGTCAATCCTCTGCCTTGGCTTCCAAAGCACTGGGATTACTGATGCAAGCTGCTGTTCCAGGCCCAACTCAGAATTTAATGCCAATCCTTTTCTGAAAATCTTGGGAACCTTGCCTGGTTCTTGTCTCTGACTCTCTTAACTGATGAAAACTCTGCGAGCTTGCCATGAGAGTAGGATGGGCTCTTTAGACAGGATACCAAGATGTCAACACTTTTTTCCTTGGTTTACTCATAAACTTAAGGTAGTAAGATATGCTGATCCATTTCCACTAATATTTGTGATATAGGATGAAGCAGCATTATGAGTGTGAAAAGTGTGTTAGAAGCCAAATGACTGAAACAATGACTATTGGATTTTCCCCCCTTAGGCTGTTTCCACAGATGGGGAGGTGCACATGTTCAGCTATCTCTCAGGCACAGCCAGATTTGGAATGTGGTTCTCCTGAGCAGTATGAGTGCTCAATGAAGGTGGCTTCTGCCTCGGCAGCTCACCATGCATCATCTCAGCAACACCACGTCTGAGTTCCCAATCTTCCTCTTTACAGGCTTCCCTGGGCTGGAGACCTTCCACATCTGGATCTCTATTCCCTTCTTCCTTCTCAGCACAGTTGCACTCTTAGGGAACAGCATGATCCTGATAGTGGTGATTCTGGAGCCCAGCCTCCATGAGCCCATGTACTATTTTCTCTTCATGCTGTCTACCACTGACCTGGGACTGACCCTCTCCACAATGCCCACAACCCTTGGTGTCCTCTGGTTGAATGTCCGTGAAATCACCCTCGATGCATGTATCATCCAGCTCTTTTTCCTCCACAGCTCAGGCTTTATGGAATCCTCAGTACTGATGGCCATGGCTTTCGACCGCTTTGTGGCTATCTGCAGACCCCTCAGATATGCCACCATTCTGACCCACTCCAGGATATTAAAGATTGGTGTAGCAATTGTCCTTAGAATGTTGATCAGCCTCTGTCCATCCCTCTTTCTCATTAAGAGGCTGTCATTTTGCGAAATCAATGTCCTTTCCCATTCTTATTGCTTCCACCCTGATGTGCTTAAGGTTGCATGTTCTGATTCAAGGATGAACAGTTATGGAGGCCTAGCCGTTCTCATTCTGGTCACAGGAGTTGATACACCATGTATTGTCCTCTCCTACATCCTAATCATCCGCTCTGTACTGAACATTACCTCCTCAGAGGGACGGAGCAAGGCCTTCAGCACTTGTGGCTCCCACATTGGGGCTGTGGCCGTCTTCTATATTCCCTGGGTTGTTCTTTCAGTTGTCCACAGATTTGTCCATAAGGCTCCACCATATGTCCATCCACTATTGTCCAATCTCCATTTCCTTGGCCCTCCTGTGCTGAACCCCATCATATATAGTGTGAAGACTAAACAAATCCGCAGAGCCATCCTCAAGCTCTTCCAAAAAATGTCAAAAAAGATTTGATGGGTGCTGCCTTTCCTGCTGGGATCTACCTTTCCTGTTAGGTTCTCCTTGATCAAATTGTACTCTCTGATGATTTTTCTCCAACACCAATGCATATTTTTTCTGTAACAAAAGACAACAATAGCTTCAGTGATGCTCAATGAGTACCCACTATATTTAAGTTCTTCTTTTGGCTCTTTTAAGTGTATGTTTTCTTTTACTTAGCTTAAATCACATTTTTTAAAAATTGGGTAACCATAATTGTAATTTACAAAAGAAGAAATTAAAAAACTGCAATATAAAAGGATTTATTTAAAATAAGAAATTGGGAATCTAATCCAGGTCTAATGACTCTGAATCTTGTGTTTTTCTTGGATATCATGCTGATTCTAAGTGCAAAAGATGCAGTTAATGGAAGTGTTTAGGGATATGTGGATATACAATTCTGTTCCCCAAGCACCAAGCAGACACATAGCATACTGGAAAATTTTTGAAGAATGAATGCTATGAAGCATCCTATCCTTTTTCAATCTTCTTTATTCTTTCTTCTTACTCAGAAGAGTTTTATTAACAGAGATATTTATTTTTGAGTAGAATAGATTCTTGAGCTCCCTATGTGAAGTGATATTTCTCTGACCTTTTTAGTGCTGTCTGGTTCTGCTGCTGGAGTAGTGAGATGCTGCTGTATGTATAATACACACTTAAGTAAAAGAAGTGGCTTCTAAGAGGCAGAGGCTCAGCCACAGAGCATTTTAATCAGTATTGGCATTGCTTGTCTGATCCTAAGTTTTTTCTTTCTGTCCAGGTAGATAATGGTGCAGACAAAAATAATGTTTGCATAAGTGTCCAAATGAGCACTAAAGCTCTCATGTTCCTCATTATTACTTCTTTCAAAATTTGGTAGAGTCAACTACAGAAACAGAGATTACAACACATTTGGAATTGTCAAAAGAAGAGTAGAATAAATCCATCATCAACTTTAGCTGATGAGACAGTTTGAGTTCAAGAGTTTGAAGGCATAGGAAGATGAAGGTTGAACTTAGGAACAGCGTGAATATTGCCTTAACATGCTCAACATGATTTCATTCCGCAAAATGAAGGGACAGAGTGTTGATGTTTGCCCAACCTCAAGTAGCCAATGTATTCAATGTTGTCAGCATCCATTAAATAGATGGCTGGAAGAAAGGATACAGAAGAAGACCACAGATATGAGTCCATAGCTTTTGGTGATGTCTTTGTTTTTTGCGCTTTTGGTGATGTCTTTGTTTTTTGCAAGATGGCATGATAGAGAATAAGGGCTTGATTCTCCTGTTGTGATTTTTTTTCCACACTTATCTATTAGTGGGTCCGTAAAAGTAAAGAACTAGTTTGGATTTCTATAAAACCACTACTCATATCAGACATTTGGATAAAATATTTGGTCAAAGAGCAGTAGTTTTTCATTTGAATCAGGGAGGTGTGGGGGTGGTGAATATATATCACTGAAGGCAGAGATTGTTAAGGGACTATGTGGCCTTTCTGCAAAGGTTTTATTCCAGGTGTTCTTCAGATGTCTTTATTCATGCATATTTCTAAAAACTCTTCCCTCGCTTGTATTTTATTAGGATGAATTTACAAAAATGCTCATTCTGTAATTATTTCTATCTGGAGAATGAAATGCTTCTTGGGTGTTGGTTATTATTATTATTAAGATAAGGATTCCCAGAAAATGCTGGTAGCTAATTTCTAACTATATTCAGATTCCTTGATCCAGAACAGTTATACATGGCAGGTTATCAAAGATTTTACCAGTATAAAAATCAATTTTGTAATAGAAAGCAACTTTTCTAAAGGTAAAAATATCCCTTTCAAAGGAGAAGAATTCACACAGAATATACTTATTTAATTCAATATAACATTCATCAGGTATATATTATGTAATAGAGCTTTAAAAATGTACTCAATATTTAAGAAGATTACATATATAGCATAAAAATAAACTTATCATATGTAAAAAAATTAATTGGATACTTAGATACATACATAAATATTGAAAATTGAAATTTATACATATCTGTAATTAAGAAGCAATCAATTGTTAAATAACTTCATTTCAGATGTTGATTAACTAATGACCGTGGCTTTTCATTGCTTTATGGCTGCAGACCCCTCAGATATGCCACCATTCTGACTTACTCCAGGATGCTAAAGATTGGTATAGCATCTCAGAACATTGATGATGTTAAAGAAGCACAGCAATGGGGCTTCCTTCACTTTGTGATTTAGTTTTTTGACAGTAGATTAGATTTGGAAACGTGCCTCTCAGTCCCTCTGTCTTGTTTTAGAAGGGATGCCATTGGTGTTGGGAGTAAGATACAAGTATCCGAAATTATGAGACCAACTGGGGCCATAGTTCTTTTCTTCAGGATAAGGGTGGTTTAAGAGCAAAGATGAATAGGGAAGGGGCCCAAGTGAGACTGTGGTATGAGTGTTTTTTTCTCCTTGTGCATGCCCTCTGGGAACCTCAGTGAGTGATCAAGGCACATGTTGCTTCTTGCCGTATACTATTAAAAGATATCTCTATGTAGAGATTTACTTTTCTGGGTTACCCATGCCAGTTCTGAGAGAAGGAAATGGTAGGCTTTGCTCAATACAAAGTCAGAAGACCCAAACCAAGGTCTCTGATAAAACGAAGAGCAAGGGGGAAGCTAGCAGAACCAGACAGAACCAAGATAGCCACACACACACACCAAAAAAAAATGTGAAGTTACCCTCAGTGCCCTGATACCCTGCTTATAATGTATTAGCACACTAAAAGAAACCCCTTTCAATACCCTGACAGCTGACAAATGCCATGGAAACTCCTGGAAGTTACCCTATATGATTTAGTTCCTTAGTTCTGGGAACTCCCAATCCATTTCTCAGAAATTTTATGAATAATTCTCTTTCTGTATAACATAAAATTAAATAGAAGATATAAAATAAGACCCTGGAAACTCGCAAAGGGCTACTGTCTGTTGCATTGAGAGAGAGCTGCTGCTGTTTCTATGGAGCAGCCTTTCTTTTTTCTTTGCTTACTTCAATAAAGTAAATTTTCCCTTATTCTGTTGGCTGAATCTTGAATTCTTTCCTTCACAAAACCAAGAACCCACTTGGCCTTCAGGCCATATCTTTGTGTCAGTAAAAGTAAGAGAGTCTAATAAAAGAAGTAGTGTGATTGTCCCAAGTGAAACAGCTAACAAATTGCAGAGCTAGATTTAAGTTTTTCCAGTAATCTCTTATCATGGGCTGATATGTATAGGGATTACAATGAGATTGTTTGTCTTTCTACTTTTACAGGAGTTATCTCATGTAACTTGATAATCGCTCTTTAATGTCACTATAGGCATGATTCTTTCCAGGTGTTATAACTAAATTGAGATCACATCACCCTTGCCACATCGATGTATAGTACCTCTAGGATCCTTACTGTGAGAACTCACTGTCAGAAGCAAATTTCTTTGTAGAATACAGAAGCAACCACAACTTCAGTATTTCCATTTTTCCTCATATTCATTAAAATTTAGGGCTTTTAAAAATTGATTCAAAAAGACATTTGAATATAAATAACTTATATAATTTTGCTTGCTTCAATTAATATAAATAAAAGGGTCAAGATAATCTTGGGAAAATTTAGAACACAAAGTTATTTCAACACTTTTACTACGAATAGTACTGTTATCTATGTTAAATTTTGATAAGTAACATTTTCTTTTTATTTTTTTATTGTTGGGGATTCATTGAGGGTACAATAAGCCAGTTACACTGATTGCAATTGTTAGGTAAAGTCCCTCTTGCAATCATGTCTTGCCCCCATAAAGTGTGACACACACTAAGGCCCCACCCCCCTCCCTCCATCCCTCTTTCTGCTTCCCCCCCCATAACCTTAATTGTCATTAATTGTCCTCGTATCAAGATTGAGTACATAGGATTCATGCTTCTCCATTCTTGTGATGCTTTACTAAGAATAATGTCTTCCACTTCCATCCAGGTTAATACAAAGGATATAAAGTCTCCATTTTTTTTTAATGGCTGAATAGTATTCCATGGTATACATATACCACAGCTTGTTAATCCATTCCTGGGTTGGTGGGCATTTAGGCTGTTTCCACATTTTGGCGATTGTAAATTGAGCTGCAATAAACAGTCTAGTACAAGTGTCCTTATGATAAAAGTATTTTTTTCCTTCTGGGTAGATGCCCAGTAATGGGATTGCAGGATCGAATGGGAGGTCTAGGTTGAGTGCTTTGAGGTTTCTCCATACTTCCTTCCAGAAAGGTTGTACTAGTTTGCAGTCCCACCAGCAGTGTAAAAGTGTTCCCTTCTCTCCACATCCCCACCAGCATCTGCAGTTTTGAGATTTTGTGATGTGGGCCATTCTCACTGGGGTTAGATGATATCTCAGGGATGTTTTGATTTGCATTTCTCTAATATAAAGAGATGATGAACATTTTTTCATGTGTTTGTTAGCCATTCGTCTGTCGTCTTTAGAGAAAGTTCTATTCATGTCTCTTGCCCATTGATATAAGGGATTGTTGGCTTTTTTCATGTGGATTAATTTGAGTTCTCTATAGATCCTGGTTATCAAGCTTTTGTCTGATTGAAAATATGCAAATATCCTTTCCCATTGTGTGGGTTGTCTCTTTGCTTTGGTTATTGTCTCCTTAGTTGTACAGAAGCTTTTCAGTTTAATGAAGTCCCATTTGTTTACTTTTGTTGTTGTTGCAATTGCCATGGCAGTCTTCTTCATGAAGTCTTTCCCCAGGCCAATATCTTCCAGTGTTTTTCCTATGCTTTCTTTGAGGATTTTTATTGTTTCATGCCTTAAATTTAAGTCCTTTATCCATTTTGAATCAATTTTTGTGAGTGGGGAAAGGTGTGGGTCCAGTTTCAGTCTTTTACATGTAGGCATCCAGTTCTCCTAACACCATTTATTGAATAGGGAGTCTTTCCCCCAAGGTATGTTCTTCTTTGGTTTATTGAAGATTAGGTGGTTGTAAGATGTTAGTTTCATTTCTTGGTTTTCAATTCGATTCCAAGTGTCTATGTCTCTGTTTTTGTGCCAGTACCATGCTGTCTTGAGCACTATGGCTTTGTAGTACAGACTAAAATCTGGTATGCTGATGCCCCCAGCTTTATTTTTGTTACTAAGAACTGCCTTAGCTATACGGGGTTTTTTCCGGTTCCATACAAAACGCAGAATCATTTTTTCCAAATCTTGAAAGTACGATGTAGGTACTTTGATAGGAATGGCATTAAATAGGTAGATTTCTTTGGGAAGTATAGACATTTTAACAATGTTGATTCTTCCAATCCATGAGCATGGTATGTTCTTCCATTTGTTAATATCCTCTGCTATTTCCTTTCTGAGGAGTTCATAGTTTTCTTTATAGAGTTCCTTCACCTCCTTCGTTAGGTATATTCCTAGGTATTTCATTTTCTTTGAAACTATGGTGAAGGGAGTTGTGTCCTTAATTAGCTTCTCAACTTGACTGTTATTGGTGTATACAAAGGCTACTGACTTGTGGACATTGATTTTATATCCTGAAACATTACTGTATTTTTTGATGACTTCTAGGAGTCTTGTGGTTGAGTCTTTGGGGTTCTCTAAGTATAAGATCATGTCGTCAGCAAAGAGGGAGAGTTTGACCTCCTCTGCTCCCATTTGGATTCCCTTTATTTCCTTGTCTTGCCTAATTGTATTGGCTAGAACTTCCAGCACTATGTTGAATAGTAAAGGTGACAGAGGACAACCTTGTCTGGTTCCAGTTCTAAGAGGAAAAGCTTTCAGTTTTACTCCATTCAGTAAAATATTGGCTGTGGGTTTGTCATAGATAGCTTCAATCAGTTTTAGAAATGTGCCACCTATGCCTATACTCTTCAGTGTTCTAATTAGAAAAGGATGCTGGATTTTATCAAATGCTTTTTCTGCATCTATTGAGAGGATCATGTGATCTTTATTTTTGCCTCTGTTAATATGGTGGATAACGTTTATGGACTTGCGTATGTTAAACCAGCCTTGCATCCCTGATAAGTAACATTTTCAAAATGGTGTCTGAATGAGGAATCATCACAGTTTTCATCCAGAAAATTCTTGGATTCTTGCTTTTTGAGGGTTTGTGACCCAAGAATTACTCAGCTAAAATAATTTTATAAGATTTTCCTTAGATGAGATTCTGTAACAGATTGAGATGAATTTGGTTATTTATATCTCTTTGGTCCAGGATCGAAGAAAATCAAATTAGTATTCTACAGCAAGAAATTTTCCCACAAGATCTCTGTACCATGCTTTCTTGGATATGCTTGGTTTTTACCCCACAGATAATGGTTTTGAATATGGAAGGTACTAGTCAATAGACACTGGGCAAAGACAGGAGAATCACTCTGAATATCCATTAGCAAAAAACAATGGGAGAAGAAGGACTAGATTGCTGGGATGGGTAGGGGCATGGGGACACAAATGTGAGAGGGATGTATGCTAAATACCTTGGGCTGGGATTCTCCACAGGGTAGCTGCAAAGTCACACATCTAAAGTTGTAATAAAAAATGTATCAAATTCACCTACAGAGAGGTCCTCATGAGACCACAGATTCAGCCTGATCATTTGCTTACAAAAGGTCAAAGATGAGAACCTAGGGGAACATGAATTGAAGGGGCTCACTCACAGCACACTTTGTATCACCAGAGCTGTTCTTCCCTTGATTGCCAATGATTGGAGCCAAATGGCACAATGGCCACCTCTAGTGTTTAGATGGCTTTATCTAGTGACCATCTCTGATCTACACAGCAGAACATATGGAAGAATCAGACTTTGCATGATTGAGGCAGCCACAGAAGTTGATTTTATGGACTTAGAATCAATAAAATTGATAACAGGTTAGGTAGAAGCAAGAGCTTGAAGGGCTCCTCTCCTCAAGCTGGAAGGTCCAAGAAGAAACACATGGGCTTGTAGAGGAAGTAGGCCATACAGGCTTCAAAGAAGGGTGATACTACTCATAGCAGCCAAAGTATAGCTGAGAAAGAACAGGCAAAAAATCCATAACTGGGAATTGTCCCACCCTGGGAAAGCACAAGAAACAGGTATTTGTTATGGTGTGGGTGGGGGACAGTGTTGGCCTTCCGAGTTACCATCAGAGGATGACTCCTGCCTTAACATTTAGGGAAGAAACCGACCCCTGAACAGATTAACCAAATCACAAGGAAATATTATTTCTGAGAAGGTAAGCAATTATAAGAGCCGAGTGACTAGAATACTGTGTGACCATGAAACCACTTATCACATGTTAATAAACATGATTTTTTTCTAAATTAAACCTAATGAAATTGGGCTATATCTAATTTCATCTAATGACAGTCTTTAGAAATCACAGGCCCAATTTTATAGAATAAAGGATAAGATTTCAAATGTTAATTCTCCAAATAGAAACGTGACTCAGTAAATGCTACATTAGCTCTTGTCCTCTGCTTCCACATAAAAGTCAATTGCATCTAAGGAAAGAAATTATTTTTCATTATGCCTGTGGGCAGGTCTAAACACTCTTTAATACATATCAAATTAAAATAAATTAGAAAAATCATGAAGGTATTGGGACTGGGAGAAGGAAAGTAAAGGTAGAGGGCAAGAGAGGGAAAGAGCGTGTGTGCTAATAGGATCGTGCTCATCCTTGTACTCTTAAATTATTTACAGCATTTTAAAGACTGTTTTGATGATTTTGCCTCCTTGTCCTGTGGACAGCTATACTTGTGAAGAGTTTACTTTTTTCCTCTGAAAGCCAATTTTTTTTTCTAGGAGTTTCAACACGATAAGTCTCCACTCTGAATTTCCCCCAGATTCCTTGGTAAAAAATACATAGTGAGAAATCTGTGTATGTCTTGTAGGCTAAAATGTAAACTCCCTGGAAATATATTCTGGATTTTTCTTTGCAGCATCATGTTTATCAGTGAGCAGTTAGCTGTTTCTTCTAGATCTCTTAGGGTTCATTGCCTTTAAAAGGCTGATACCATTGCTTTGAATTTTTCCCCATTTTTATCCATTTGGTGAACTAAAACTACTCTATTTAAGATACAGAATAATCATCTTTTCCTTATTGTTATTCAGGCAGAATTACCATTTTTTTTTAATCCTATTATCATGGAGTCATTGTCTTATGTGGACCACATGTATTAAATTTCTATTTTTTTCCCCAAATTTATTTCTATTGACTAGATTGTAAGATCTGGGTTCAATGTTAGACTATGTCCCTTTATGCCTTATATGGGTGTGTTTTGGGTGTTTTTCAGCCACTTATCAATAAATCTCTGTCCCCATGTCTCCCTATCATAAATATATACACTTCTTTGTGTACATATAAATATGTTCTTTGTGTTGGGAAGTAGGCAGGCCTGATCAGGGATTACTGATTGATTCTGAGAGGTGAGGACATGGAGACAAAATTGCTGGGGCAGGGAAGGGTAGAAACTCCTCCAATCACACACTGAGGAAAGGCCTGAGAGGGGACTAGATAGAACTCATGTCTCCTGACTTTGTAGTGCTCTTTTTCCTCCTTTGCAACACCCAGGGCTATCTTATGCCTAATGTATGGGAACCCTAAGCAAAGGGATGATGCCTCAAGCCTAGTGTCTGCAGGAGGTGTTGCTGGAAGCATCGCCATTACCACTGAGTCCATGAACCCCGGCTGCAGTTCAGACTCATGTGCTCGCTTGCTGTGTGAAGGTGAGAGATCCCAGGGAATCTGTACAGTGGCTCATTCATTTTTAACTCCTATTTGGAACCTCATTAGAACACCGTATTTACCATTCATGTATTTGTTAAGTTAACAAATGAACTGGTCTTATTTGTACAGCCTGCTAAGTGTTGGGTGTGAAGCAGCAAGAATGTCTGCTCTCAAAAACAAATCATAATTAGTTGAGAAACAATGAAAAAAAGTGGTTGTCTATCACAGTTTCTAAATAAATAAAAGAGAAAATGAATGACCTCCCTCTACTATGTCAATTTAATAAAGCTAGTCTCAAAAAGAATTGTTGGCAATTCAAGCCACCATCAAAACACCTCGAGAGTCCAGATTACCACACATCAGACTTCTTTACTCCTTTTCCAGAGCAGCATTCACTGCCTCTCAACAGATGTTCCCTTCTTAGCACTTTGCCTACACCTTCCTGTTGCAGCGACCATGCATCGTTAGGGCTGTCTCTGATGGTAAGAAAACTGCTACTGCAAATCTTGTTTAAACATCCACTGGGTCCTTTTTACTTTGTTAGGAAGCCAATTAAAACACAGAGATATAAGAGAATGTTTAGTGTACTTATTCACTTCCTATAGACCTGGATCCTGTGTTCAAAGCATGAGGTTTCCATGAAGCTGGCACATCCCAGAACAGAAATTGGCACAGGTGCAATTTATGTTTTAATTGTTCCCTTTTGTACAACTTCAAGGGCATCATTAGTGTGGATTCAAGTGTGAACTTCTGTGAATTGCATAATGCATAGCCTTTTATTTATAAGTTTCTCTAAGATTTCTGTTTTTTTAGGAAAAAAAATATTTTGGAGTTCTGATTTTGGTTGATTTGTTTATTTTCCCTTACAATCTGACACCATTCCACTTCCTGGTCCAGAAAGAAACTTTAGGGCATTATTTACATTCTGTTTTGTCATCTACAAAGTGTAATTGTTGATCCCACTTATTTACACATACCTAAACGTAGTATTGCAAATACCTGAAGGAAATATTAAGGCTGGCATCTGAAGGACTTTGAAAAACTAAAGAATTCCAGATCTCTTCCATGATGGTCAATACTTGTGACTGACATTGAGAACTGGAAACCCAAGGCTGAGAGCCCAGTTCCACCTGTCTCAGGGATGGGGGTGAAGGGAAGGGCCAAGGAAGGGCTGTGCTCTGCAAAGTCAGGTGTCACATCTCATGGGCTTTTCTTTCCTTCCCCCTCTGGTCTCAGAAATCTTGGCTCTAGAGGACAGCACAGGATTAGCCTGTGACTTCAGGGTTAGCACACTGAGAGTGAACATTAAATTGTGCCATGTCACATGCCTGCAACCTTCAGCCTCATTATATTCCAGGAAGGTTCAAACCATGGGTCTTTCCAGACAGCAGAAATGGTCATAATACTCAACATACAGGGGATTGAAAGTATATTTCTCAGCTCCTCATTGACATACTTCTAATCTTTGAATGGACAAATACTGTTTCACTCATACTTACTGATGGCTGCTCTGTGTGAGGATTTGCTAAGATATGAGGTAACTAATGCACCAATTCTCTTCCTGGGGGTTAAAGCATGAGTGCAGACACAGAGCCAGGTCAAGGGGTGCAGAGAATAGAGTGGGCATGTTGACAGCAGAATGAAGCAGGTGCTGTGGGATCTCGGGGCTGGATTCTACAGAAGCAGTATGGACTTGTTCGTGTTACTTGAGTGAAGAGAGGCACTGTGATAATTCTGCCCATCTACAAATGGGAAATCAGGTCCCTCACTCAAAGTGTTCACTTGATGGCTTCTGTAAATGACCATAGACATAACAGGATTCTTCAGGTTTTAATGAAATTCGTTGTGTATTTTTATTGCTTCAGAATACTTAAGTGTACTTACAATTATGATGGAGCTCTAAATTTTATAAACTGGGGCTGGAATGATAGGTATTCAGTGTTTTATTTCTGGGTGGGAATCATGCAAATTAGATGCTCTGCTTGTCAGTTTCTAGGCCCTCTTCTATCCCCATCCTTCAGCAGGATGCTGGATGAAGAGTAATTGCCTTATATGTTATATATTGCTTGAATAGAAATTCTAAATATTACAAATATTTTAATTTTTATAAAAAGAGGTGAAAGACAATTTGCTATTTCCATAATAAATTTATCTTATTACAATATCCTTCAAAAATTTAAATCTATAGAAAAAATGAAAAAAGTTGTAAGGACTAAGAGGTATGGTATTATATTCAGTTCTGGAAGAATGAGGCAAAATGGACCTGAAATGCTATCTTGTTATTAATATGAGGTTATAGATATGCTAAATACCCTGCTATGAATTTTACATAATGCATACATGTATGTAAACCTCAAACTATTTCCCTTAAATATATAAAATTTTTGTGTTCACAAAAACATAATAGAATAAATGAAAACTTAAAAATGTCATAAGATGTAAAAGAAAACTAAAAAACGCCACAAACCTCACTACTTTGAGCAGCTATTATTAATACTTGAATCTATTCTTGAATCTTTTCCTATGCACATGCATTTCTTTTAAGATTTGGCATAAACAACTTAAATTACAATTGCTAAGACACAGAATCAATCCAAGTGCCCATCAACCCATGAATGGATTAACAAACAGTGGCATATGTATGCCATGGAGTACTATTTAGCCATAAGAAAATATGAAGACTTTACATGTTTTGTGTTTGCCTGGATGGAGTTGAAACACATTCTTCTTAGCAAAGTATCACAAGAATAGAAAAGCAAGTATGCAATGTACTCAATATTAACATGAAATCAATATACAAACAACTATAAGCCCACAGGGGGGGGAAAAAAACAAACACAAGTATAGTCTAGGGAGAGGGTTAGGGGGATTGGTGGAATTTCACCTAATGTACAGAATGTAAGGGTGTTCAGCACACCCCCGGGTGAAGGCCTCAACCGCAATTTGAACTTTACCTTACAAATGAAAACAATGTAACCTAAACATTTGTACCTTCATATCAATCTGAAATTCAAAAAAAAAAAAAAAGAAAAGATTTGGCACAAAGCCTTATGGGGAATTTTTTGTCTTTGCTTTTTTAAAAATATTATATCATGATCATTCTACACATCCTCAGATACTTTTTGCAAATACCACAGTTAAATGACACCCGATAGGTTATTGCTCATTGCTTCATCTGGTTTCTTATAGAACAATATTTGAATGATTTTCTATTTTCTTTAATCAGACATGATTTTATGTATGTTTTTGTAAATATTTTGTTTCTAACACTCTATTTGTGTAAAGAGATTTCCAGGTGGGAAATACATATGTACTTAACTATTTGATGCAAATTTCTGAATTCCTTTCAAAGAAACTGTACCAACTTATGTGACTACTAAGAGTGTAAAAATAATATTTTTATCTTAATTTTCTATAGATGGCATTCTTTAAAAATATTACTGATCTAATAAGTGAAAATATTATTTATTTATTTTTTTCTGATGAAGTACATAGGTCAACTAAATTGCTATTATCCATTGTGTGGAGAATCATTTTTCTGAGTATTATGCATCACACTGTGTGAAGAAATATTTTTCTGAAAATTGTTCCTCTTGCTTTTGGAGGGTTGCTGACCTCTGGGGTTTACAAAGTTGGTTTTGTGGTAACAATGTAATGTTTTGTCAAACTTGTTTCATTTACATCTCCAGACTAGTGGGACAATAGCACTAATGGTGATGTCATGACACTTGGATCAGAGGTCTTTTCCACAATATCCTTGAACTATCTTGTCCCTGATCTGTTTGGTTCTAACCCCATAGATGATGGGGTTGAGCATGGGAGGCACCAGGAGATAGAGATTAGCAAACATTATGTGTACCATGTGGGGCTCATCATGGCCAAAACGGTGGGTGAGAAAGGAAAAAAGTGCTGGGATATAGAAAGCCAAGATAACACAGATGTGGGAGGCACATGTGCCAAAAGCCTTGAGGCGAGCTTCACCTGAAGGCAACCTCAGCACGGCTCTCAGAATCATCACATATGAGACACTGATGACAATCACGTCAAAGCCAACAACAGAGAAGGCCACAAAGAGCCCGTACCCGCGATTTACTCCAGTATCAGCACACACCAACTTCAGCACAGCCATGTGCTCACAGTACGACTGGGGAATGACCCGGCTATGGCAGAAGGGCATCCTGGAGACCATGAAGCAGAAGGGGCTCACCCAGAGCAGCCCTCTCATCAGCACGACGGCCCCCAGTTTGATCACTGCCGATGGGGTCAGGATGCTGGAGTGCTGGAGTGGGAAGCAGATAGCCACATAGCGGTCCAAGGCCATTGCCATGAGCACCCCAGACTCCACTGAAGAAAAGGTATGGATGAAGAACACCTGGATGAGGCAGGCATGATATTCAATATCATGGGCGTGGAGCCAGAATATGGCCAACATCTTAGGCTGGGTGGAGGAGGAGAGGACCAGGTCAGTGACAGCCAGCATGGCCAGAAAGAGGTACATGGGCTCATGCAGGGTGTGGTCAATTCGGATTATATGAAGGAGAATGATATTCCCAAGCACAGCCACAATATACATGGCACAGAATGGAAAGGCAATCCAAAATTGGATGCTCTCCAGTCCTGGGATTCCAAGCAGGATGAAGGACTCAGGATGAGAAGAGCTGTTCCCTGAAGGCAACGCCATAGGGTGACTAATGTGTTCTCCATTGGGAAGGTAATCCACTCTCTGCAGGTGACAAGTGTTATTACTGAGTTTTTTAAGTGGGGCAATTAGGTAATAGGACAATTGGGTTTAATGATAAACTGAAATAACTTCAACTGTTTTAATATTTAGGTTGGTGCAAAGTAATTGTGGTGTTTGCATTGTTGAAATTTGCCATTTGATACTGGAATACATTCTTAAATAAATTGGTTACGTTATAAATCATTTAAATGTGCATTTATCACTTTATGGTTTTTGCTAATGACTTATTACCTGCTGTTTATTTTGTAATTTGTACTATGGAAATGATGTTAAACAAAAAGGAAATTCACTTGACTTTCTTATTCAAATTCAAAATGGGTCAGAAAGCAGCAGAGACAACTCAGAACACCAACAACATATTTGGCCCAGGAACTGCTACTGTGCAGTGGTGGTTCAAGAAGTTTTGAAAATAGCCTAGAGCCTTGAAGATGAGGAGCATAGTGTCAGCCATCATAAATTGACAAAGAGCAATTGAGAGCAACTACAAGAAAAACTGCAGAAGAACTCAACATTGAGCATTCTGCAGTTGTTCGGCATTTGAAGCAGGAAAGACGAAAAAGCTCTACGAGTGGGTACCTCATGAGCTTACCAAAAATCAGAGCAATGGTCATCTCAAGTGTTTTCTTCTCTCTCTCTCTCTTTTTTTTTGAGATAGAATCTCATTTTGATGCCCTGGGTAGAGTGCTGAGGAGTCACAGCTCACAGCAACCTCCAACTCCTGGGCTTAGGGGATTCTCTTGCCTCAGCCTCCCGAGTAGCTGGGACTACAGGCGCCTGCCACAACGCCCAGCTATTTTTATTTATTTATTTTTTTTGTAGAGACAGAGTCTCATTGTACCGCCCTCGGGTAGAGTGCCATGACGTCACATGGCTCACAGTAACCTTTAACTCTTGGGCTTACACGATTCTCTTACCTCAGACTCCCAAGCAGCTGGGACTACAGGCGCCCGCCACAACGCCCGGCTATTTTTTTGTTGCAGTTTGGCTGGGGCTGGGTTTGAACCCGCCACCCTTGGCATATGGGGCCGGCACCCTACTTACTGAGCCACAGGCGCTATTTTTTTGTTGTTGCAGTTTGGCCGGGGCCGGGTTTGAACCTGCCACCCTGGGTATATGCCCTATTCACTGAGCCACAGGTGCTGCCCGCTGTTTTCTTCTCTTATTTACACAAGAACGAGCCATTTCCATTGGATTGTGACATATGACGAGAAGTGGATTTCATATCACAAACAGAGATGACCAGCTCAGTGATTGGACTGATAGGAACCTCAAAGCACTCCCCAAAGCTAAATTTGCAACCCAAAAGGTAATGGTCACTGTTTGGTGGTCTGCTGCTGGTCTGATCCACTACAGCTTTTTGATTGTGGGGAAGCCATTGCATCTGAGAAGTATGCTCTGCAAATCGATGAGATACACCAAAATTGCAGTACTTGCAGGTGGCATTGGTCAAAAGAAGGGTCCCAGTTCTTCTTTACAAAAACAAGTTAATGCAAGTTACACAACCAACGGTTCAAAAGTTGAATGAATTGGCCTATGATGTTTTGCCTCATCCACCTCCAGCCTCTTTTCACTTCTTCAAGCACGTTGACAACTTTTTGTAGGAAAAAGACTTTCACAACCAGCAGGATGCAGAAAATGCTTTCCAAGAGTTCGTGGAATCTCAAAGTGTGGACTTTTATGTTACAGGAAGAAACAACTTATTTCTTGTTGGCAACAATATGTTGATTGCAATGGTGCCTACTTTGACTAATAAAGAGGTGTTTGAGCCTAGTTACAATGATTTAAAATTCATGGTCCAAAACCACAGCTACTTTTGCACCAACCTACAAATAAAATTTTGCAACACAAAATGACATTACTTATTATTATTCATATTATTGTCACTCAAAATGAATTAGATCATACTAGTGGCAGTGTAATTGATTTTTAAGAATGAATATTTTTCTTGAAATTAGAAAGACAAAACTATCATGACAAGTTTGTCATATTAATTCTTGTCCTTCAAATCTATAGAACTGATAGCTGATTTATTTAAGGTTTCCCACAGGTCCATTTTATCCTTCTTTTAAGCCACTTGGGCAATTTCTCAGGGTAGGTAGCCAGTAGGGTTTACCAGGCTATTGTTATTTATGTATTGACTTTGAGTTAGCATTGTCTCTAGGGTTTTGGGCTGGAAGATAATTGACTGACCAACTGTGCACCAGAAATTTAATGCATTATCTTTAGTGTAGCTTCCTACTAGATTAGGGGTAGCACAAAGTCAGAGCATAAAAATTTGAGGAATTGTAGCATGTATTCTCTGTTGCAACTAGTCAATTTGGACATTGTATTGTTAAAACAGCTATAGTCCATAAATAAGTGTGTGAGTGTGGCTGTATTGTAATACAACTTTTTTATATAAATGGGCTGCAAGCAGAATTTGTTCTGTAGGCTGTAGCTTGCCAACCCCTGTTCTAGATAATAACTTTTTTATGAGTTCAGGCTTAATGCTCACAATATACCTAGAACCTCTGTGCTTGGTGGAGAAAAGAGGTTTAATAAAACATTGTTGAAAAAGGTAACAAATAAATGTTATTAATTAGCAATTAACAGACTTATTACATGAAAAATGATATCCTAAAAGTTCTGATAGACTCCTGTTAACCCTACCTTGATCTTATGCCTTCCAGTCAGTAATCTCCACGTCTCATTATAGACGTTGGCCTGTGGCCAGTGAATGCTGTGTGAACAGCATCCTTTCTCTGTGTCCTCTCTTTCTGTCTTACCTGGATTGAGTCTACCTTCTCATCCCTCTGCTGACATTACCTGCCTCAGAATACATGTCGCAAAGCTTACTTGGTTTTTACCCAACACCTTTTCACTATTTAAACTGTCCTGTGCCTAGGTTTGAAAGCCTAGGTTCTCATCTCCTTTATAACAGGAACACTTGGGCAAGAAGAGGAACTTTTTAAATGCCTCTTAGCAAATCCCCTGTGGAAACTTACAAATGTTTCATTCAACTACAACAAAGGGATCCTGAAAAAGATTTCTTTAAGATGCCAGATAGGCCTAGGCTTTTTCTAATTTTCCTTAGAATTACAATGGTGTGAGAGAAATGGGGTTCATACTTATGTTTTTCTCCAAATGGGAAATTTGACCATCCTACCTAGATAACAGCTGTAAATTTACCCAGAACAAATATTCCTACTTAGAGGATGGTGAAAATTCAAAAATACACTTTATCTGAGGCCCACTTTGTCCCCTTCTGCCTGGTCTGGTCTCCTCAAACTGTCTTGCATATTTCATTTTAGAGAGGCTCTTTCTCCCCACCTGCCTCTTGCCCCTGTATGTGACACTTCACTTGTGGGGACACAATCCCCAGGCTCAGGAGCATCTGAAAAAACATGCTCAGACCATTGTCAATGCTGTAACAGGCACTGGAAGAGGTGCTGGCAAAAAATATAGTTTCTCAAAGCATATAATTATCTCTGATTAATTGTGGAAGAGATTGTTATTCTTGAGACATAGCAGTAAAGTACAACTTTTACAATTATTTTCTAAGTCACACAAAACCTCTGCATATTTATTTTGCAATGAGACAGTGTTCAGAAAAGTTACATGATTTCCCCAAGATCACAAAGCAAATAAATATCAGGGTGCATGATTGCACAGCCAATGCTCTTGGTGGTACACAAGTCAACTGTGCTAGATAATGAGTGATTGGGACCCCCACGGTGCTTGGGTAAAGCTGAGGCGGTGCCTTATTAAACAAAGGCAAATGTGACAGCGCGTACACAATGGTATACTAAATTAGAGGAAGATCTACTTTTGAACTCGAACCCTGACACTTCCCTGGACTGGGGTCTCTAGGACAGGTTCTAACGTGTCCTCCTGGAATCTCTGGAAATGTGCTACATTCTCAGGGCTGTCACATTTATTGACTTCTGCTTGTGAGCCTTCATGGTGAACCTCCTGTCCTGCATATTCTTTAGGGGCTGACAACTCTATGCCCAGTCATGTTTCAGCCAACCCATTTATACAGTCCTTTCAAAATCTAGTTTTTCTTTTTCCTCCATTCATACTCCAGACTCCTCCTGCCAGGGCTTCCCCATTAAGTAAATAATGCCTCTCAGCCTTCTGCATTTCATTCTGCTGGCTCTGAATTTCTGTTCAGCTGTTCTTTGTTTGGTGGACAGCTGACAGGCACAGGACCTGGGACTTAACACTGACTCAGGTCAGGGAGACCCTTGACAGGTATCTCATTTCTTTCTCTGCACTTTCCTCTGCTGACTCTTTGAAAGTGAGACCTTCATTGTCAGAAGAATCTTTGTCTTTTTTTCCTCACAGATTTATAAAATTAAAACAGGCTGAGTTAATGCTACATACCATGTACCTAGGGCAGGGAGTTAGCCAATCTTCAGTCTTTCTTGTCCAGTGTGTGATGTTTTCATTATGGAATGCACAGGTTATCTGCCAGCTGCTAGGATGAGGGGTGGGAATGCATATTCCTTAAAAGGTTGGAAAAAGAAGAACCACACAATTTTTTCTGCAATATTTCTTCATCTCCTACCATAAAGAATTTGCTTTCTTTTCCTTTTATTCACAGGCTAGAATTCTATGAACATAGTACATACTAAAGGCTAAAATAAAGCCAGACCCTTTTTAAACACTGTACCTAGGAGATCACACTTTGAACTTATTGTTCTCCAAACAAAATTTAACTTGTAAAACTACCGTGTAGATTTTCCTTTCACTGAGTGGAGCTCAAACATTATGTGTAAAATGGGTTTGAGTCCAGAGGTACTACCCACAGACTCTGCAGGACTTGATTTTCTCCTCCCATTCTGTGGAAATAGTTCACTCCACTGGTGAACTAACTCAAGCCAGTGTAAGAATAAAGGATGAAATCCACTGAGATCTCGCTAAGGAACAGCTTAGAGAAATTCAGACTTTGTTTTCCCACTTTCTTTGGGGGATCTGAAACTAAGCCATACAGTAATCCACCTAGAGAAGGGTGGGGTCAGGGCCAGCCTCCTTCACAGAGGGCTGGGTGTGGAGCCTTCTTCCTACCTTCCTACAGTCTCCTGGAGGATACAGAAGGAGCACCGAGTCTTCTCCCTGTCTCAGAACGAAGCCCACTGTCATGGATCCTGGCACCTGCAGCTCCCAGCGAGTCAGGCCGCTCTACACAGTGCATTGTCTGGCCTTCCTCTCCTCGCAGCCTCTGTGAGTCCTGCTGCCCTGGGAAGGGAAAAGTGACCAAGGCACAGGGAATCACTCACCCTGTGCTGTTCTCTGTCTTTGACCAAGCAGGACATAACCATGAGCAATTCTAACAAGCTCCTGAAATCCAGCCTTGGGCAGAAACTTCATCAGGGCCTATTTAAGGACTACAGCTGGAGTTTTCCTTCCCACAGTATTAGTTCCCCTTGCATCCCACTGCCTCATATGCACCCTGGTTACCTCTGAGACTCGGGATTAAAGCTGGAAGCATTAACCCCTGACTTCTCTTTCTACCCTGACTTTTTCTAATGGAAAGTCAGGGGATTTGAACCCTGGGGTGAGAGAGTGTGTAATTTACATACACTAATGTGAACTCATCTGTTTGCATTTATTTATTTATTTTTTTTGTTAGAGTATGTATATTTATAACTGAAGGGCTATTTTGTGCAAAAGGATGTTTTACTGATGTGTAAGTTGATGTGTGTATTTGAGAGGTATGGCAGGGACTGGGTTTGCATGTGAGTGTAAGTATGTGTGTGTAAAAGCATGCATACAAATGACAGTATAAATAATCAATTGCTTTTTGTGTGCATAATTTCATAATTGCATAATACCATCATGCCGTGAGTACAAGCTCCCAGAATGCACAAGCTTTGTGAGGCTACGTGTCTAGCTACATACCTAATAGTGTGAGGTTGTATACATACAGGTTGTGTGGGTTTGAGAGAAGGATGCTTGACTACCTATTGCTTTAGTATTTACCAAGATGGGTATGGTTCCAAGATCCCCAGCTTCATAGTGGGTGATTATTAGAAGAGGCAAAAGAAATTCCAATGTCATAGTCATTTCTGAAACTTTATGGGGCTGCAAGGCCCTCCTCACTCAACCTAAACAGTTAAAGCATACACAGAGCTTCCTCTCTCTATTCTTATACAGGGCCCTGCTGACATTGCCTAATTTTTTTTCTCAGAACTCTTTAATATTTTTGTCTATCTCATTTGATGAGATTTCATAGAAAAATTTGAGAAAGATTTGAAAACAGAAATAAGATATTATTTGAACAAAGTCAAAAACAGCCAAACTTCAGAAGATACAGTTCATCAAATACAAAACCCAACATACAAGATCTGATAATTAAGTTTATGAACTCATCCCAGAAAAAGTGCTACATCCATACCTCATTGGTATGTTTATCGAATAGAATTCTACTTATCAAGAATAAAAAAGAATGAAGAAAGGAAAAAAAAGTACATAGAAATAGCATTTTGAAATTTCAAAGCATCAGTAATAAAGGGTAGAGTCTAATCCTTTAAAACAGTGGGAAAAGATGACCTACAAAGAAAGCCAGATATGATTCGTTTTACTGTAATACGCATAGCAGTGAACTGGTGAGAGTTTCAAATACATAGTTTTTACATGTCAGGTTGTGTTCCAAGCATTGTTATGGTCTGCATAATTTTCTCTAAACATTTCTAAGGTTTAGACTGATATAGTGGGTAAGACTGCTGACTCTAGCTAGCAAGCAGGGCCAGTCGTCTTAGTCCACTATATTAAACTAAGCCTTAAAAGTGTTTAGAGAAAATTATTTAAAGCATAATAATTCTGAATATAGTCGATCTATTAATGAAATATAACAAAAAAAAAAGGAGAGAGGCTTTAGATAGGGAGGGAGATAGCAAATGTATCGTTTCTGTCATTTTTTTCTGAAATAAAAAGAAAACCTGGAGTATGCACTTTACCAAATGAAATAGGCGTATGATAAAGTTCAGCAATTGATAACCAATTATGAATTAAAATTACTCAGAGACACTATGTAAAACTACTCCAGCAATGAAATAATCCCGCATTCCTCAGGAAAAGGAGAACATATTAGAATCTTGCACAAAGTACAGCCTTGGAGCAGAAGGGATGTCAGACATTCACAAGTCAGACTCCAATCCCGTCCTAATGAATCAGAATTTTAATTTTAATAAAATCCTGAGGATATCTGTATGCTTACCAAATTTTTCAGGCATTTAATTTTTCTTATGAACAGATATCTATAAATTGAGATCTATCTTTTTTAATGTATGCATTGATTGCTTTAAATTTTCCTATCATAACTGTGTTTGCATTATCATTTTTATTTCCATAATCATTTGTCTTAAGACATTTCTTAATTTAAAAAAATTTTTTTAGGATTATGTTGTTTTATTTTCACAAAGTTTCTGAGGCTTCCTCAGTATTAATTTCTAGTTTTAGAAAAGATACTTGGTATGATTTTGTTGTTCTTAAATTCTTTAAGTCTTTGTTTTATGGACTAACATGTGATCTGTCCTGAAGAATGTTGCATATGCACTTAAGAAGTAAGTGTATATTATAGCTGCAAATACGTTTCTTTGTTGATTATCCATCTGGAAGATCTATACCTTTCTGAGAGTGGGGCACTGTGGTCCATTAGCATCACTGCATTGCGGTCTGTCTTTTCCTTTAAGTCATGAGTGAGATAATGAAAAGAGCTCATATTTATCCTGCTATCAGACAAAATGAAAGATAATTTAATATATATATTATATTTATATATAAAGATAATAACATATATAAATATATATATTTAATTTATATGTTCCCGAGAAAATATAAGGTTTTCTGGAAAAACAACCTTCCAAAATAAATTAGGCAGAAATTTGACATAACTATTAGCAATTGAATGAGTATTAAAGAAAAAAATTACTTTTCTTCAAATGAATGGTGCCTCCTCTTATAGTGATGTGTTTGGTGACATGGGATGATTTGTTGTTCTTTTTCTAATCACACCGTATATTATGTATTCTGTGTTGAATATTTACTTAATTGTATTTTAATCAAAATTTTGTTGCTTTTTAGGTTTGAAAAACTTAAACATATATATGAAATCATATTAGGTCATTAAAGCTGAAATCTCTGCTTTCAAATCAAGAGTTTAGTTTATTATACCTCAAACAAGAAGCAGTACAATTAATCAAAGTAAGGGCCCAAATTGTTGACACAGTTATACCATCTTAATGGTAGCTTGTGTATGCCAGCAGTGAAGAAGCCTGGAGAGTGAGTGGCAATGGATTCATGAAAGGTATTTTCCACAGTTTGCAAACCATTGAATAATTTTCCTTGCAAGAAGCCTGGAAGAAATGGTAGTCAGTGGTGCAAGGCCTGGTGAATACAACAGATGCAAAGAGTTTCCAAGTCCACCCTCTTTGTTTAAGCCACATTGTTTGTGCAGCAGCGTTGTCTTGCAAGAGGATTGGTCTGTCTCTGTTGACCAATCTTGGCTGCTTACTCGTAAACATCCTCATCATTTTGTACAAGTGGTTGCAGCAGACGACATCCACTATAATTGATGGACCAGGTTTCATGAAGTGGATAATCCAGCAATGGACCATCAAACAGACATTGTTAACTTTTTTTGATGGATATTGGGTTTTGGACTGTATTTCCACACACCATTGTGCCAAATGCTTGCAATTATCAAAAAGAATCCATTCTTCATCACATGTAATAATAAGCTATTAGAATGGTTTGCCTTTATGTCATGACAGCAAAGAAAGGCAAGCTTCCAGATGATTTCGCTACTGATACTCATTTAATTCATGTGGAACCCATCTATCCAGATTCTTTACCTTGCCAATTTGTTTTCAGTGGTTTGTTATTGTTGGAATAGTAATGTCGAACCTTGCTGCTGATCAAAACTTGCTGCTAATCCAAGTGTAAGCTGAGATGGATTCACTTTCTCTATACAATTTCAGCTCATTATCCACCCTGGTGTCAGGTCATGCGGCTCATTTTCAAAATTAAAATCACTAGGATGGAACTTCTCAAACTATCAGTGTACTATGCATTCAGTAGCACATCCTTCCCAAACACTTTGAGCTGTTTGTGCTGCCTTGGTTTCATGATGAAACTCATATTGAAAAACAGCATGAATTTTTGGCTTATCTATGGCTTCACAAAAGTTGCTCTAAAAAAAATCTTTTTAAAATATAATCACAGCCAAAGCATGCATTTGAAAAAATGAGGATATATCTTTACAATCAGAAAGTGTCAAAATGAAATGTCAGAGATTCCAACTGTCAAACTTAGTAATGAAGGAAATCAGACATTTCATGCTTAATAACCTAATAGCTGTAAGACTGAATTTAACTTTATATATCTCATCCAAGGAAGCATTATCCTATAGGTGAATAAATTTCAAAAAGGAGGAAGAAGAGGAGGAAAGAGCCATAGTGTTTATTACCTGCTTTCAACACAGGAGAATATAGAATCTAAAGGTAAGGAAGGAAAAAGAAAAAACATTTGTATTCATTTAAAATATTATAACTAAAAAATATAAAATATTGTAACTATAACAAAATAATTAAAACATAGAAGCAAACATATTATTTGAATCTGGTTCAGTATAGTGTGAGGAGCCTCCTGGGAAATTCTAGTCATCACATTCAGGGTTAAGTCCCAAAGGTGTTTTGGCAGCAGGGTTGGGTTATATACTGGGATCTTTCTAGAAGACCCAGAAGACTTTCTAAGAGCCACCCACATTCATACTTGGTAAGCAGTAAGCAGAAAGGGCATCTCTTTTTCTGTTTTGAGCCAGGTAAGATGCTAGGTTAGGAAATGGTTGGCCCAGAAGACAGAGACTGTTGAGATCTAAAGTGGAGGGCAAAAGATAGAGCTGAGAAGGAGGGATGGGAAGTGGAGAGTCAGGTGCTCAGAGACAAAACATTGTAACTTGGAGGTAGAAGGATAGAAATCCTAGGGAAAGGGGTTCAGAGTAACAGGCTCAAACTGAAGGGTGTGGAAATCAGTGAGATATCAGCAAGATGTTTGTATACAATTCTTTTTTTCCAGAAGAAAACATCAAACTGGTATGTAAAGAAAATGGAACAGAATTATTGTGATTCTGTATGGCCCTCTGTGACATATATTGTCATTTTTTTTGTTGCTTCACTTACCTTTTTGACCAATTCATATAAAAAAATTTTGAGTCTTGTCACTTGGCATTAACTCAACCTTATTACAGGATCTTCATTTTCAGAGCTGCCTTCTAGCTATCTTAATTGTAACCATTTATATTTAGCAACAAGTACTTCAAATACATCTTGGTATTTTGACAAAATGGAAGCAAATGTAAAAAAGCAGATCAGGGATATTTTTAAAGTCCAAGGTTTACATATGAGGGACCACAGATGACAATGTATTACCAAGGTTATACGTCTATCAGTGGAGGAGCAAGGACTTCTATCTTCATCCTTATTGTTCTGTCTGACCAGAAAGATTCTACATCCCAATACCCACCATTTTCTTCCACAACCCAAACTCCCTAACATAGAAATCTATATTTAGGATTGTTGCTTTTTGTTTCTAACTTACTCACAGCCAATCAAACCACAGAACATCACTAAAACAATAAGCAAAAAAACTGACACAAAACGTAGTTTAAAGCAGGTTCAGTGGCACTATCCCCAGATACTTGGTGATCTGTGCTGAGATATTGGCTTCATATATTTTTAAAGTTTCCCAAATAATTCTAATGTGCAGGCATGATGTATGAGCACTAATCTAGTCAACCAATTTTATTGAAAAGTTAAAAAAAACTCCACGGAATGGATGCTGTGTTGATCATAAATATGTATTGAATAGAATAGCCAAGATCAAATTCCAGGTATTTTAATGCTTACTTCACTACCAAATTGGTAGTGATGGGTTTGTGGTTGATATTTTCTTACCTTCTGGTGGGGGAGCTTTAAACCATCTCTTTACTTAACACCATTCATTTGCTCTACTGTCCCATTCAAAATTATAATCAAGTTGTTTTTATTTTTTCAATTCTAGTTTTGTACCCAGTTTTGCCCTGTGTTGTTAATTCTTATTTCCGAAATATGTTCAAATCTTTATTTCCATCTTAGTTTTCATAGTTTTATTTGTACTACATTTAACTAGATTCATCAGTGTCTTTGGTCTTGGTCTGCTACTGCACGTACCACATGCTGTATTTCTAATTCTGTTTATATCTATCTTTTTCAATCAGTTGTATTTGAGTTTGAGGCAGTGTTCTATATAAATATTTTGTTTTAGTGGCTTTCATTTAATCCTTAAAAGAAGCAAAGTGTGTTTTCCTTTATGTATTCTAATAGTATTGTAGTTTGTTTTTGGTCTGGAAATCCTTACTCTTAATGGAGAAATGTATAAAATAAGGATGTTTTTATGTTTTTAAAAATTGTTAGCAAATTGACCAATTCTTATTTACCAATATTATTAATTCTTTTTTTAAGTGATATAAGATACCATTGCTATATTTGTTATCCATGTTCACAGTTTTAAGAAAAATACTATTGTTTTTCAGGATATACATTTTTATGCCTTGGCAATATTATTACACTTAGTTAATGAGAAAAGTTTTATATTGTATCTTTATATATTAAAGGAAAAGTACCCTTATTTGTTGTTCTTGATATTATACTAAACGTATTTGCACATATATAGTATTTATCTTAGGGTCCATTTGTCTCGATTCGTTAAAAATAATCTCATGTTGTGATTAATAATGTTTTCGGTCTATGCATTAGTTAATGGGGGAATGCACATCTATTCACTAATGAAGATTCTTATCTGCAGGAAAGGAATAAAGAGGTGAAGGTGGGAGGGGAATGGATGAAGGGAGGTTGATTGCTGGGTACAATGTGCCTTCTTCCAGGGATGAAGGTCCCGATTTCACAATAATGCAGGATGTCAACATAGCAAAACTGCACTTTTAACGTGTACACCATGAACATATACAAATAGAAAATAAAGCTTTATTTTTATAAAATTTTCTTAGTGGTTAATTTTGTGAACAGAGCAATTGAGTAATTTGTGATATTTATTTGTCTGGTTATTTTTGTAAACTGCCTTTTAAGAATTTGTAGCCTTTTTCTTTTCAGGAAACAATAATTAAACTCTTAAGACCATTAAGACCATTTTTATTTCTTTTTAAAAGTGACATAATTTTTTCTATTTACTTTTTTATTTGCTAATACTGTTCTATAAAAATGTTGAATGGTTTCTGGTTATTAAAACTTTGTCGGAGACATAACCTGCAAATATCTTCTCCCATTCTAAGGGCTTGCTTTACACAGTCTGCTTGCTTTACTTACTGTGTTCTGCAGAAGCTTTTTAGTTTGATCAGGTCCCAGTAGTGTATTTTTGAAGCTGCTTCAATTGCCCAGGGGGTCATCCTCATAAAATACTCACCCAGATCGATTTCTTCAAGGGTTTTCCCTGCACTCTCTTCTAGTATTTTTATAGTCTCATGTCTTAAGTTTAAATCTTTATTCCAGTGAGAGTCTATCTTAGTTAATGGTGAAAGGTGTGGATCCAGTTTCAGTCTTCTACAGGTTGCCAGCCAGTTCACCCAGCACCATTTGTTAAATAGGGAATCTTTTCCCCACTGAATGTTTTTAAGTGGCTTGTCAAAGATCAACAGAGAACTCAAATGTATAAGCAAGAGAAGAACAAGTGATCCCATCACAGGCTGGGCAAGGGACTTGAAGAGAAACTTCTCTGAAGAAGACAGGCGCACGGCCTACAGACATATGAAAAAATGCTCATCGTATTTAATCATCAGAGAAGTGCAAATCAAAACTATCTTGAGATACCATCTAACTCCAGTAAGATTAGGCCATATCATAAACTCCCAAGACCAAAGATGTTGGCGTGGATGTGGAGAAAAGGGAACACTTCTGCACTGCTGGTGGGAATGCAAATTAATACATTCCTTTTGGAAGATGTTGAGAACACTTAGAGATCTAAAAATAGACTTGCCATTCAATCCTATAATTCCTCTACTAGGTATATACCCAGAAGACCAAAAATCACATTATAACAAAGATATTTGTACCAGAATGCTTATTGCAGCCCAGTTCACAATTGCTAAGTCATGGAAAAAGCCCAAGTGCCCATCGATCCACAAATGGATTCATAAACTGTGGTATATGTACACCATGGAATATTATGCAGCCTTAAAGAAAGATAGAGACTTTACCTCTTTCATGTTTACATGGATGGAGCTGGAACATATTCTTCTTAGTAAAGTATCTCAAGAATGGAAGAAAAGTATCCAATGCACTCAGCCCTACTATGAAACTAATTTTTGGCTTTCATATGAAAGCTATAACCCAGGTATAACCTAAGAATATGGGAAGGGGGAGAGGGAGGGGAGGGAAGGGGGGAGAATGGGCAGAGGGAGGGTGATTGGTGGGATTACACCTGTGGTGCATCTTACAAGGCTACATGTGAAACTTAGTAAATGTAGAATATAATTGTATTAACACAATAACTAGGAAAATGCCAGGAAGGCTATGTTAACCAGTGTGATGAAAATGTGTCAAACTGTTTATAAAACCAGTGTATGGTGCCCCATGATCGCATTAATGTACACAGCTATAATTTAATATTAATAAAAAAATGTTGAATGGTTATGTAACAGTAAAGGTGATATCTCATCATTGATTTTAATGCAAATGCTTTTAATAGGTCACCTGTAAACATATTTGCTCTGAATTTGTGGAAGATATTTTTCACTAGGAAAGTTTTATTTTCTTTCTAAACATTAAGAATTTTATCAGAAATTCCCATTGAGTTTTCTGAATATTGTTTTTCATCTCTAGAGAAAATCATGTTTTTCCTCCTTTAATCTATTAGTAGCTTCAAACTATTGATAGATTTCTTAATCTGAATAGTGTCAACAGTGTTAAAATGCAATATGCTTTCCAAGCATAGGTTGCATCTGACTTGCTAATAACTTAATCATGTTTGTATCTGTCTTCATAAGTAATTACATAAATAACTTTCCATCTTTTCATATGCTCTAGAATAGAATTTCTTAATCTTGGCCCTATAGACATTTTGGGCTGGATAATTCTTTGCCATAAGGGGCTGCCTTGAGCATTTCAGGATGTATAGCAGGACCTCTGGCCTCTGCCTATCAGATGTCAGTAACATTCCCATCCTAGATGCAGCATCCAAAAATGTATTCAGATATTCCCAAATGACCCCTACTGGGCAATATACCTCCCTCTCTTCTGGGATAGATAAATTTTTGAAAGAAATGCTCTTTATTACTTTACTTGAAGTTTGGTAGAACTCACAAATCAAAGCACATGCTCTTTATTCATTTCATCAGTAATATTTGTTTTCTGTCATTACCATTTCTTATCTGATAGATTTTATTTCTTTGCCTAACTTGGTAATAGAAGTTTTCCTATAAAATTATATATTTTATGTACATTACTAAATATATTGTTGTATTTTTACATATCATTCCATTATATTTAAAATTTTATTTCTCTACCATAGTTTTGTTGTTGTCATATTTCCCTTCCTTCCTTCCTTTCCTGCTTCCTCTTTTCTTTCCTCTCTTCCCTTCTCTTCCTCTCTTCCTTTTCCTCCTCTTACTTCCTCTCTCTGTCTCTCTTTTTCTTTCTCCAACTTTCTTGTATTTGTGATTTCTCTCAATAGTTAGTGCTTTATAAAGATAACATTGTTGATTGAGTTAATGTACTACCTATATCCTGGAGCTGATGTACAGATGAAATTATATAATACATATAAAATATTAACAACAAAGAGAGCTCTCAACCAATGGGATCAATACTTATTTTTCTTAGAGATTTTTTTTAGACAGCCCTATTGTCACAAATATAGACATGAGTATCTGAGGGGTGTTTTGGCATTCTTCTGAATATTTCCCAGGGAAGCCTAACAGTGTTCACATTTCAAATGTGACTTTGTTTGGTGTTTCATTCCAGAATTACTAGTTTATTTTCAATAAGTATTAGTAACCAAACTTATAATAAATGGTTTAAGTATTTTACCAGAGACTTTTATTGGCAGAGGTGGTTTAATTGTGATGTTTGTGGCACAATTCAGGCAATTCTCTTTTATCAATAAATGTGAAACAGTGAGAGTCTGAGAGAGAAGTTTGAAGTTCCAGGATACTCAGAAAATGGTACAGATTTTAGAAAACAAGAAATAGCAATTCAGGGAATCTTGGAGTGTTGGAAAGATGTTCTAAGACAGTGATAAGCTAGCTATTATGTGTTGCATTCAATTACTCAAGTATCCCTGTCTTCTCAGTCCTTCACTATGTTGGTCCTCAACAATACCAACACTCCGCCTCTGATCTTCTTCCTGACCGGCATTCCAGGTCTGAAAGCAGCCCAGGTCTTGATCTCCATCCCCTTTTGTCTTTTGTATGTCATCGCTCTCTCTGGAAACAGCATGATCCTGTTTGTGGTCTTCCGTGAGCAGAGCCTCCACGAGCCTATGTATTATTTCCTCTCTATGCTTTCAGCCACAGACCTGAGCTTGTCCTTGTGCACACTTTCTACTACGCTTGGTGTCTTCTGGTTTGAAGCCCGAGAGATCAACTTAAATGCCTGCATTTCCCAGATGTTCTTTCTCCATGGATTTACTTTCACGGAGTCTGGTGTTCTGCTGGCCATGGCCTTTGATCGTTTTGTGGCCATTTGTGACCCACTGAGATATACTACCATCCTCACTAATGCCAGGATTGCCCAGATCGGGGTGAGCATGCTGATATGGAATGTTGCTGTCATGTTGCCGGTTGTGCTCTACGTCAGGAGGCTGTCCTTCTGCAGTTCCATGGTCCTCTCACACTCTTACTGCTACCACGTTGATCTCATCCAACTCTCTTGCACAGACAACAGAATCAACAGCATCCTAGGTCTGTTTGCACTTTTCTCCACCACAGGCTTTGACTGCCCTTGCATCTTGCTCTCCTACATCCTGATCATCCAATCTGTCCTCCGCATTGCTTCCTCAGAAAAGCGGCACAAAGCCTTCAACACCTGCATATCCCACATCAGTGCTGTTGCCATCTTCTACATCCCTCTCATCAGCTTGTCTCTTGTCCATCGCTATGGCCATTCGGCACCTCCATTTGTCCACACTCTCATGGCCAACGTCTTCCTGCTCATCCCTCCTGTACTCAACCCTATCATCTACAGTGTAAAGACAAAACAGATTCGAAAGGCCATTATCAAAGTTTTAATTCAGAAGCAGCTCCATATCTAATCATTAGTTACCTCAGAGTAGAGATAAAAGCCATTTATGAATAAATGCTCTGCTAGAATGTGGTAATTGTATCTGAAGTGCCTACACAGGCCTCCAATAATCCAAATTATGCCACTTACAGGTTGTATGATATTTGCTCAGTCAGTTTCTTTGGAAGTAAATCTGTTATCATTGCCAACTAAATTATGATTTTGTTTTCAACATAATGTGAGATAACCTATATAAATAACTATTAATATTTCCAAGCAGTAGGAGAGCTACATAAAATGTTAATTCAGACTCAGCATAGAATTATAAAAGTCCAGATATAATGTGGGAAACTTTCTCAGTAAGCTAATTGTTATTTTCTGAATTACAAAACAAACAAACACACACACCACTTTAATTAGACGTTTATTTTAAACTCTTGATTCTCTGCATGCTTCCAAAACAGACATTCTATAGTATGAATCCTAAAATGCACGTCAATGGGTCTAATGTAAATGGAACTACTTTGCCCTTTTTAATGTATCTAAATGTAAATGCAAAATGCTATGTCAAGTGTTCAGCATCAGTTACTATGGCTCCTATCCTAGGAGTGAGGACAATGCTATTTTCCAAACCTCTTATTAATATCAGCTTTGGTAAAGGAGACCCATAATTCTGGCTCACGTTTATCTCTAGTTCCACTTTTGTGACACCATTTATGATGCTGCTGGACTCGCAATGGTGGCACAAAGTCTGGCTGATATTTACATGCAGGCACTTTCTACCTGGTTCTTGAGTTCCTCCTATGAAGTGGGTACTATCCAGTGAGTACTAATATGAGACACAAAGATATTCATCCTTTGTGTCCGCTTTAATATACATGTCACATATAGACTTTCTTGTCTTCCTT
The DNA here is from genome assembly GCF_027406575.1 of Nycticebus coucang. NCBI lineage: Eukaryota > Metazoa > Chordata > Mammalia > Primates > Lorisidae > Nycticebus > Nycticebus coucang. Next base: position 63,445,912 of record NC_069793.1, on the reverse strand, counting down.
CTTCTAAAGTTGCTAGTTACTTGCCCTGCCCAACCATCTAATCCTTTCAGCAAAATCCAGTAGTTCATGTATGAGGTAAAACAATTAAGTTTGTGATCTCATCCTAGAAAAAGTGCTACATACCTCACTGCTGAATATCACTGCAGTCACCAGATGGTTAAGGGGAGTACTTTGAAAGTGAATTATCTTTGGTGTATTATCCTTAGTTATACAATTAATCTGTATAATCTAATGAATAACCACAGGTAGAGCTGAAAAATTATTGTGCTATGAGATAAATTTTGTCCAAAACTCTATTAATCACATTGTATCAATAGTCTAATAAATTAATCAAAGAAGAGCATGATGATATAACTGGGTGCCTATTGTCAGTGAGATACAGCCTATATTTAATAGTGCTCAGAGAGTCTGGGTATTCTTCTTTCTTCAATGAATACTTATATGTGTAAATGCCTATAGGTTGATTTGGGAAAAACATGAATAATTTTTACTGCATACTGGCAGTGACATTGCAGTGTACTTCATGGAGGAGAACAAGGTTCATGTTCAGTTAATGAGCTGTATATACTTGAAGTGACCTACATACCAAAACAGGCTAAGCGACTATAACTTCTGATTATGTGGCTAATGTCAGGCTGGTGCTCAGCTATTTTTCTTTTAAATGTATGTTGAGTAACATCCTAGTCAATTGTTCACTTAGTTTGTCTGCAGGACTATCATCTCTTGTATCTGTTGCAGCAGATTCTCTGATTCTCATTCTAGCCTTGCCATCCTTGCAGTAATCATATCCACCTTACATCTGATTGTTAAAACTGTAAGTCATTTCAAAATACCTTCATCCTCATTGTTAGGTAGAGAGTCCAGTTTCATAGAAACATATTTCATTGCTAAGTCTAGCCTACAAAGCACTGTAACTGCTGAACTTTAAAATGTACCAGATTTCTTCTTACATATTCATCCTTTATTACCTGAGTGAAGAAGTGTCCTTCTCTTCTTCAGAGTAAATAATCATGTGGTAAATTCTCTGGTCCTATATATATTAAATACAATCTAACAAGTCTACCTCCGTGATAATTTTGTAAGTTTATGTTATGCCAACCATATTTGCTATCTCCACCTGATTTTCCCTAGGTTACCATCATGTCAAGTTTTAAACATCCATGTCAGCAGTGCATTTGCACAATTTCCAGGTATCCTTGATATAATATTTAAGCACAAAATTGTGCATAAGTGATTTCCTGCCAATACAGTTTTAAGGCAATTCATATTCATATTACTACCCATTTCCTCTGCTGTCTGGATCTAACACTTTCAAGATTAACTCCTATTTGTATTCATTTGATTCCATTTAGTACAATTAGGTAGGCTCTGCAGTACCTTCAGTGGATAAGCTATTTCCTCCCAGAAGGTTAATATTTCCCTTCTCAGGGTTTGCTGAGACATGATGGTTTATTGTCTTGGGCACAACCAGAAGTGATAGAGCAGTAATGGTGAATGGAAGGTATTACTTGTGAGGCAGCTTTCCAAGTTTTGGATTGTGTAAGGCCTCCAGACAAAATAAATTAATCTCCTCTGAAAAGTAAGAAGGAGTTGCTTATACTGGCATAGAAAATTGCAAGGTGTCAAGATTTCCGTATTCATTCAAATGCCAACATTCTGAAAGTGTGAATATCTCCATTTGGCCATTATTTTATTAGTATTTCCAGCCTTCTTCAGTGCTTTCACTTTATCACAGAAGATCTGTCACACTGAGCACCCAGTCTGCCTTGATTCTCTGCTGCCCTTCATTCTCTCCCTAAGTTTTTGAGACATATGAGATATATGATTTTTGAGATATATAATCTATGGTTGACAGAGGCAAGGGTTTCCTTAATTATTTTGAATAGAAGTTCTTTGACTTTCCTAACATTCTCAGCATTGTCAGCTGATATCTTTATCTAATCAGTTCTTATTTCAACATTTGTGATGCACATAATAAAATTGGCCTATTTCATAATCTTTAAAATTAATGTTTTTAGGTACAAATAAAAGACTATGTTCAAGATCCATAGAAACCCTATAACCTAATGCCTTATCTTTCACCTGAACCTCATTCAGTCAATCCTGAGTGATTGTCTTAGAAGTCATTTCAAGGATTATTGTCAGCCTTCTGCCCACTGGCAATGGGATCTCAGCTGTCAATTGACTGTGTTACTGATAATGTGAATAAAGTACAACTAAAGTCAAAGAGGGAGGATGATAAGGTGATGTGAAGACCTTATTGAGTATGATATTGTGTTAATCAGGGTTTAATCAGAAGACAAGAAACCATTCAATTATTTGAACAGAAAGGTTTAATGATTAATATAAATATTAATAGGAAGCTAAAGTAGTGGGGAAAATGGCTAGTAAAAGATGATTATAAAAAAATTATAGTAGAAGCAAGTATAAAGAGCAAAAACTACCTGAGGGGTTGAGATAAAGTGCCCAACGAGGAGGCCTCCTCTCCTTCTTCTTTGCTTGTGATACCTCTAGAGTGGCTCCTTAGTGAGGCCTGCCATAGATTTGCCCACTGATAGCTCCAGGGAAGGCCTTCCACAGTAAGTCACTGAATCACAGAACTCTCTAGAAGTCAGGGAAGCTGCTGGCTTCTGGCTGTTGGGCACTGCTGTGCTCGGGGCTGGAGAGGCTGCTCTCTCCAGGTGTATAGTGTAGCTCCATGTGTGGCTTAGGCTGGGGTGCTCCAGGCTGCTTTCCAGGATGACAGTGGGTGGCCACCTTGCTAGAAGGCTGGTCCCACAGCCTCCTGATTGCATATGAAGGGCTAAGGAGAAGAAGATGTAACAGATGCTATTTTGGCTGCTGTGCTGGTGCATTCTGCCTGGGGCTCCTGCCATAGTGTCCTGGTGCAGAGCTAGAGATCAAGCTCAGTGGTGCAGTGCTGAAGAAAGCTATGCACCGCTGGAACTGAGCCCTAGAGAAACCACATAGGGCCAAGCAATAGAGAGAAAGTATGCTCTTTAGGAGTCTGGCCCGCAAACCACGGTGAGACTTCTTTCAGTGTGCTTCTACCGCCCTCTACTGACAGGTCTTAATATAAAACCGGTTGGCCGAAGAAATATTTATAGAGCCCAACACAGATATCATGCTGCTCAATCCTGTTTAGGACCATCTTAAACTCTTTATTAAATGTTTCAGGGTAGTCCACCCCAGAAACTCAAGAAGGAAACAATGTAACTCATTTATCACTTGTCAAAGAATACATAATGAGTTCTTAATTCCCCCATACTTCAGGGTTGTACATGCATGAATACCAAACCAGTACCTGTAGATATCTCATGGCTTAGTGTCAGCCCAGGGGCAAAAAATCAAGCGGTGTATAGAATAGACTCAAGGTGAGATGTTTATGGGTTCTTACTCTGTTGAGACATCCAGTGGTTAGACGGGTCTGGTTGTTGCAACAGTGACTGGAAAATGAGACTGAAAGATTAGCAGTGCAGCACTGGAAGTAGCTAGCTCCTGAGGTAAGCTCAAGATTTCATGTTCTAGGCTAGAGAGCTTGTTGAGTCACAGAAGATGTGGTTTCCTCAGAATGATGTTTGAACCATTTCTTCTTCTGTATTAAAAATCCATGCTTTTTGTTGTTATTGTTTTTTGTGCAAGTTCTATTTACCTATTTAATTCCACATATCAATTAAAATGATATTCTCACCAACTTTTATTTCTTTTTTTTAACCTCAAGTAGAGAAGAGAAATCATCCATAAAAGAATATTAATTAATTAGGTAAATCTTTTAGAAAGGGCAAGGATGGCTCCAAGGCAGTGAGGGAAGGGCTATGAGCAGGTAAAGTGCACAGAAGTAGTCTCAGGAAGGCTGCTAAGAGAAAACTCTTTGTGCAGGGAATATTTATTATTGCTGAGTTCACACCTTTTTACATTAAGATGATAATATTGACAATAAATAAGAAAAGAGGAATAGAGAAAGAATAAATGGAGGAGGATGGGCTGAGACAGCAATTTGAATTGGAGAAAAAATGGAAGGTAGATAATATATTTATTTCATCTGTCACCTAACATTACCGATTATTACCTACATTTAGCTCTTCTAAGATCAGAGTTTGTCATTTGTTTCCTCCTTGAAAATGAAACTAATATTTTTTTCTAGTTCTAATTGTTTTTTTCTCCTGGTTCCTTGTACCCTTTACTGGACCTGAAGACCAATGAATTTTTAACTCAAAATGATGCAAATATATATCAGGGAATAGTGGGAGGATGTAATATAAGACAAACATGAGGCATTTAATTCCATTATAAACCTGAACTGATGCTGGAATAAGTACATTAAGGTTAGAAATTTTTACTGCTTTATTAAATACTCTAACTGGGGTATACTTTTTTTTGAATGTGGAAAATCAAGTTGAATTAAGTCTCCTATTTTGTGTATGAGAATAGAGATGGGAAGAAGAAGTTCTCTTTGTTTTTATAACCCATGATAAACTATGTAGAGACCTCTCGCCTTCTGATAAAAATTGCTTTAAGTTTAAGCAATTTAAGTTAATTGCTCAAGGGTTTGCAATTTAAATTAATTGCTCAAGGGTTTCTGGAAATTTACCTCCATATTGTTATATTTTAATATTGGTTATCATACTCCCTGACTCAAGTGATGTATTACATATAGTACATAAAGTTTTACTTTAAACTATAAGCTTAATAAAAGCAAAGTATCTATCTTGGTTATCTGTGTTTCTCAACAGCTTGTACACAGTGCTGAAAATAATAGATCATGAAATTTACCTTGAATAAGTGAATGGTGATGGCAATAGATATGATGGTGATGGTAGGCAATATACAAGTTGATGGTGGTAAGGGATAAATGCACTTTTCCTGTCTATTTTAGAAAGAAGGGGAGAAATTTTTGATTAAGAAAAGTATTTTCCTCATGGTAGAACTTTAAAAAAAATTAAAGTTTGATGAATACAAATCATGGTCCCTTTGGAACTGGAATTCTCCTTCTGGCTAGGAGAATCTACTTTTCTGGCCATTCATTATTTAGGACACTGTATTTATTCTTTCTTTCTTTCTTTCTTCTCCTCCTCCTCCTCCTTCTTCTTCTTTTTTTTAGGACACTGTGTTTCTTTTTCAGCAATAGCAAGTTTAGATCAGTACTGAATATTTTGGGTACCAATAGAGCAGGCTTATGGGGCTATTTTATTCTGGTCCAATAATGTCAAAGAAGTGAAATTCTCTTTGAGTCTAGCCTAACTATCTATAGTTCTGTCATAGCTTGTTATGATACCTTTCTCTGAGCTCTTTTGGGAATCCTGGCCAATGGAGAATTTTCTGGATCTTCTGTCCTACATAATGATGTCATAATCACAACCTGCTTTTAATATTACCCCAAATAGTTATGTGCCAAAGTTACTTCTTCTAGATTACTAGTACTATAAATTTTCCTACTGGGAAAATTTCAGTGTAATGGATTCAGCTCCCTATTGACTACATAGGACATTTATTGCAAAACATTTTTGTTCAGAGAGGCAGAGTAAGATGGTGAACCAGAAGGATCATTCATCTGAGGTCTCTTAGTAAGACTGGGGGAAAAAGAGAGAACCCAGCCAAACTTGGTGTAGGGACCTTACTTGGAGTGATAACTCAGGGAGCACAGCAAGGAGGTGGTGAGCTGGATACAGCATGTGATTCAGAGTAGTGGACATCTGAGTCATTAGGCAAATTTGTGACCCATGGGGATTGGCTGGCCCCCATCATGAAGGTCCAGGAACTGAGAAAGCCTTTCTGGTGTTTTCAGTTTGGGGGGTGGGGAAGCTGTGCATTGAGTGGAAAACTTGGAAGAGTGAGTGAACACAAACACTATACAGCAACCAAGTTTGAATAATGGTTGGAGTGGATTTGCCATGGCTGATGAGACAGACATACTGGGAAGGTCTTAGTGACCAGGGGGCTGCTATTGTGAGAAGGTCTTGAAAAGGTCTTAGTAGGATCCTAAAGCATGACCATCTTAATTCTGCCAGATAGGATCAGAACTCCACTCTTGGGACAGGCTGAGGGACTCCTGCACTCCATGGGAACTGGTATCAGGGGGCACTGTGAGACCTGCCCCTGAAGGATTCTGTAGAGCTTTAAGATCCCAACCTGGCAGGGCCTGAATGCTGAGGTAACCACTGAGGGCGACTATGTTAGGAATAAGAACCGTAGAGGTTGCCAGTTGTGTCCTCCTTCTCCTAAAACAAACAAATAAAAAACATAGCACCCAAGTGCCCATCGATCCACGAATGGATTAATAAATTGTGGTATATGTACACCATGGAATACTATGCAGCCTTAAAGAAAGATGGAGACTTTACCTCTTTCATGTGTACATGGATGGAGCTGGAACATATTCTTCTTAGTAAAGTATCTCAAGAATGGAAGAAAAAGTACCCAATGTACTCAGCCCTACTATGAAACTAATTTGGGGCTCTCACATGAAAGCTATAACCCAGTTACAACCTAACAATAGGGGGAAGTGGGAAAGGGAGGGGGGGTGGTGGGTAGAGGGAGGGGGATCGGTGGGATCACACCTGTGGTGCATCTTATGGGGTATTTGCGAAACTTGGTAAATGTAGAATGTAAATGTTTTGGCACAGTAACTGAGATAACGCCGGAAAGGCTATGTTAACCATTGTGATAAAAATGTGTCAAATGGTCTATGAAGCGAGTGTATGATGCCCCATGATCATATCAATGTATACAGTTATGATTTAATAAAAAAAAAAAAAAAAGAAAAAAAAACACAGTACCACCTGGTGTCTCAGGGATATAGTGCAACATATACATTCCTATTAAACTTGGTCCCTTCTGCATATTTAAATATATACAAGCACTAAGGGAATTTGCCACAAGAAGACCAAGTCTACAGGAAATATTTAGACCTATTCTCCATGATGAACATCACAATGGTATTGTGATGGAAAAATAAACACCAAGTAGGTAAAGGTCAAGACTTAGCTTCAACAGTGGTGCAAAGGACAAAATGACACAATGGATTTTCATAACATAGGTGAATAGAACTAAGCCAAATTTGTCAATTTTCTCAATAAATGTAAATGGAATGAATTCACCACTGAAGAGACACAGGCTGGCTAAATGGATAAAAAAGCACAAACAATCCATATGCTGTCTACAGGAGACACCTAGCCTTGAAAGACAAATCAAGAGTCAGGGTTAAGGGGTAGTAAAACAGTATTTCAACCAAATGGAAATCAGAATGGTGGAGGGGTTGCAAACTTATTTTCAGGTACAAGAGGATTTAAAGCAACTAAAGTTAAGAGAGACAAAGATGAACACGTTAAACTGGTCAAAGGAACAATACAACAAGAAGGCATTCAGTATTAAATATTTATGCACCCAACTTAAATGCTCCCAGTGTTATTAAATGGACATTGATGGGTCTGAGCAATATGATATCCCATACATGATAATAGCCAGGGACTTTAACACTCCTCTGAAAGAACTGGAAAGATCCTCTAAACATAAATTAAACAAAGATACAATGGACTTGAATGTCACCCTCGAACAAATGGGCTTAATAGACATATACAGAACACACTATCCCAAAGCTTAAGAATATACATTTTTCTCATCAGCCCATGGAACATACTCCAAAATATATCACATCTTAGGATACAAAACAAACCTCAGCAAAATTAAGTATATAGAAACTATACCTTGTATCTTCTGAGACCACAAGGCAATAAAGGTGGAACTCAACTCTGACAAAAACATTCATCCCCACACAAAGACATGGAAATTACACAACATTTTGCTGAATGTTAATTGGGTTCAGGAAGAGATAAAAGAGGAAATCATTAAATTCCTCAAAAAACAACAATGAAGACACAAGTTACCAAAACCTGTGGGATACAGTAAAAGCAGTCTTCAGAGGGAAATTTATTGCATTAGATACCCACCTTCAAAAGTGAGTGCATAAACAAATTCATGAACTATCGTCTGTAATGGCAAAAGGAAGAATAATCTAATCGGAAACCCAGCAGAAGAAAATAAATAACCAAAATTAAATCAGAGGTTAATAAAATTGAAAACAAAAGAATCATTCAGAAAATTAATGAAACAAAAAAAATTTTTTTTAAAAAATAAATAAAATTGATAAATATTTTACCAGATTAACTAGAAACTAAAAGTAAAATCTCTAATAACCTCAATAAGAAATCATAAAGGGAAAATAATGACTGACACCACAGAGATACAAGAGATCATCTTTGAGTACTACAACAAACTCTATGCCAAGAAAGTTGACAATGTGGAGGAAATGGATTAATACCTGGAATCATACCCTCTCTCAAGACATAACTATGAAGAAATAGATCTGTTGAACAGACAGATATCAAGAAATGAGATTGAAGAAACAATAAAAAAATCTCCTAACAGGAAGAATCAATGTTGCTAAAATGTCCATACTACCCAAAGCAATATACAATATTAACGCAATTCCTATTAAAGCTCCACTGTCATACTTTAAAGATCTCCAAAAAATAATACTTCGTTTTATATGCAATCAGAAAAAACCTCAAATAGCCAAGACATTACTCAGAAATAAAAACAAAGCAGGAGAAATCACGCTACCAGACCTCAGACTATACTATAAATTGATAGTGATCAAAATAGCATGGTACTGGCACAAAAACAGAGGTAAATGCATGGAACAGAATAGAGAACCAAGAGATGAACCCAGCTACTTACCGTTATTTGATCTTTGACAAGCCAATTAAAAACATTCAGTGAGGAAAATATTCCCTATTTAACAAATGGTGTTGGGTGATCTGGCTGGCGACCTGTAGAAGACTGAAACTGGACCCACACCTTTCACCATTAACTAAGATAGACTCTCACTGGAATAAAGATTTAAACTTGAGATGTGAAACTATAAAAATACTAGAAGAAATTGCAGGGAAAACACTTGAAGAAATCAGCCTGGGTGAATATTTTATGAGGAGGACCCCCCCCAGGCAATTGAAGCAGCATCAAAAATACACTACTGGGACCTGATCAAACTAAAAGTTTCTGTACAGCCAAGAACACAGTAAGTAAAGCAAGCAAACAGCCCTCAGAATGGGAGAAGATATTTGCAGGTTATGTCTCTGACAAAGGTTTAATAACCAGAATCCAGAGGGAACTCAAACATATTAGCAAGAAAAGAACAAATGATCCCGTCTCAGGCTGGGCAAGGAACTTGAAGAGAAACTTCTCTGAAGAAGACAGGCACATAGCCTACAGACATGAAAAAAAGCTCATCATCCTTAATCATCAGAGAAATGCAAATCAAAACTACTTTGAGATATCATCTAATTCCAGTAAGATTAGCCATATCACCAAATCCGAAGACCAGAGATGTTGGCGTGGATGTGGAGAAAAGGGAACACTTCTACACTGCTGGTGGGAATGCAAACTAATACATTACTTTTGGAAAGATGTTTGGAAAACACTTAGAGATCTAAAAATAGACCTGCCATTCGATTCTACAATTCCTCTACCAGGTATATACCCAGAAGACCAGAAATCACATTATAACAAACATATTTGTACCAGAATGTTTATTGCAGCCCAATTCATAATTGCTAAGTCATGGAAAAAGCCCAAGTGCCCATCGATCCACGAATGGATTCATAAACTGTGGTATATGTACACCATGGAATATTATGCAGCCTTAAAGAAAGATAGAGACTTTACCTCTTTCATGTTTACATGGATGGAGCCGGAACATATTCTTCTTAGTAATGTCTCAAGAATGGAAGAAAAAGTATCCAATGTACTCAGCCCTACTACGAAACTAATTTATAGCTTTCATATGAAAACTATAATCCAATTATAACCTAAGAATATGGGGGGGGATGGGCAGAGGGAGGATAATTGGTGGGATCACACCTATGGTGCATCTTACAAGGGTACATGTGAAACTTAGTAGATGTATAATACAAATGTCTTAACACAATAACTAAGAAAATGCCAGGAAGGCTATGTTAACCAGTGTGATGAAAATATGTCAAATGGTATATAAAACCAGTGTATGGTGCCCCATGATTGCACACAGCTATGTTTTAATAATGAATAAATTAAAAAAAGAATCTCCCAGCAAAAAAAAAAAAATGCCCTGGTCCAGATGGCTTCACACCAGAATTCTATCAAAGCATCAAAGAAGAGCTTATACCTATACTGCAGAAATTAGAGCTTACACCCATACTGTAGAAATTATTCCAAAAAATTCAGAAGGATGGAATCTTCCCCAACACAATCTACTAAGCAAACATCACCCTGATGTGAAAACAATGAAAAGACCCAACTAAAAAGGAGAACTTCAGATCAATTTCAATAATGAATATAGATACGAAATTTCTCAAAAAAAAAAAAAAAAAATCCCAGCCAATGGATTACAACTGCACATTAAAAAAATCATTCATCATGATCAAGTAGGTTTTATTTCAGGATGCAAGCGTGGTTTAATATATGCAAGTCCATAAATGTATTTTACCATTTCAACAGAGGCAAAAACAAAGACCATATGATCCTCTCAATAGACGCAGAAAAAGTATTCGATGAAATTCAGCATCCTTTTCTAATTAGAACACTTAACAATAAAGGCATAAGTGGCACATTTCTTAAATTGATTGAATTAATCTATGACAAACCCATAGCTAATATTTTACTGAATGGAGTAAAAATGAAAACTTTTCCACTTAGAACTGGAATCAGACAATGTTGTCCTCTATTGCTACTACTATTCAACGTAGTGCCGGAAGTTCTAGCCAATACAATCAGGTCAGAGAAGAAAATAAACGGCATCCAAATGGATGTGGAAGAGGTCAAACTCTTGCTCTTTGCCAACAATAAAATCTTATACTTAGAGAATCCCAAAGACTCAACCATAAGACCTCTGGAAATGATCAAAAATATGGTAATGTCTCAGCATACAAAGTCAATGTCCACAAATCAGTAACCTTGACCTTGGCCTATAATTGCCAAGATCAGAAGTTAATCAAGACACAATTCCCTTCACAGTAGCTCCAAAACAATGAAATACCTAGGAATATACCTAATAAAAGAGGCAAAGAACATATATAAAGAAAATTACAAAATCCTAAGAAAAGAAATAGCAGAAGATATTAACAAGAAGAACATACCATGCTCATGGCTGGAAAGAATTGACATTGTGAAAATGTGTATTCTACCCAAAGCAATCTACAGATTCAATGAAATTCCCATTAAAAAGCCATAATCATACTTTCAAGATTTGGAAAAAAAGAATTCTTTTTGTATGGAACCAGAAAAAAACTCCATATAGCCAAGGCAACTCTTAGTAATAAAAACAAAGCTGGGGAAATTACCCTACCAGACTTTAACCTGTACTACAAGGCCGCAGTGATCAAAACTGCATGGTATGGGCACAAAAATAGAGACATTGACATTTGGAACCAAACAAAAAAACATGAGATGAAACTAACCTCTTAGAGCCACATGATCTTTGATAAACCTAACAATAACATACAATGGGGGAAAGAATCCCTATTCCATTTATTGATGGTGTTAAGAAAAGTGGATAACTACATGTAAAAGACTGAAATTGGACCCGCACCTCTCACCACTTACAAAAATTAATTCAGGATGAATAAGAGATTTAAATCTGAAGCAGGAAACAATAAAAATCCTCAAAGAAAGTGTGGAGAAAACATTTTAAGAGATAGGCCTGGAGAAAGATTTTACAAAGAAGACTTCTGTTGCAATTGCAAAAGAAAAATTTAAAAATACTACTTAATTGAACTGAAAAGCTTCTGTACAGCTACAGAACAGCAACCAAAGCAAACAGACAACCTACACAATGGAAAAAGATATTTGCATGTTATGAATTGGGAAAAGACTTGATAACTAAGATCTATAGAGAACTCAAATTAATCAACAATAGCAAAAGAAGACCCAACAATCCCATATGACACTAGGCAAGAGACCTGAATAGAACCTCCTCTAAAGAAGACAGATGAATGGCTAAGAAACATATGAAAAATGCTCAATGTCCCTCATAATCAGAGAAATGAAAATCAAAACTACTGTAAGATATCACCTAACCCTGGTGAGAATGGCCCACATCACAAAATCTCAAAGCTGCAGATGCTGGCATGGATGTGGAGAGAAGGGAACACTTTTACACTGCTGGTGGGATTGCAAACCAATACAACCTTTTTGGAAGAAAGTATGAGGACTCCTCAAAGAACTCAAATTAGACCTCCCATTTAATCCTGCAATCCCATTACTAGGCATCTACCCAGAAGAAAAAAAAAAAACACCTTTTTATCATAAGGACATTTGAACTAGACTATTTATCGCAGCTCAATTTACAATTACCAAATTTAGGAAACAGTCTAAATGCCCACCAATCCAGGAATGGGTTAACAAGCTTTGGTCTATGTGCACCATGGAATACTATTCAGCCATTAAAAAGATGGAGACTTTACATCAGAGGTTCTCAACCTGTGGGTCGTGACCCACAGGAACTGTATTGAAGGCTTGCGGCATTAGGAAGGTTGAGAACCACTGCATTACATCTTTTGTATTAACCTGGATGGAGATGAAACACATTCTTAGTAAAGCATCACAAGAATGGAGAAGCAAGAATCCAATGTACTCAATTCTAATATGAAGGTAGTAGATGAGCTAATACAAGGGGTGGGGTACGGGAATGAGGTGTCAGGGAGAGAGAGAGGAGCAGGGAGGGAGATGGGGTCACAGTGTATGGCACACTTGAGGGTGTGTCACAATTATAAGAGGGAGTTTATCTAACAAATGCGATCAGTGTAAACTAATTGTTTGTATCATCAATGAATTCTAGACATTAAAAAAATTAAATTATTTTTCAATAGAAAAAATGTTTTTTGTTTACATAGTGATAATAAAGGACGACTATTCTGAGGGTCTAGCATGGCCTTCCATCTGTTATTCTTAGCAGACAGTTCTAAGGAACTGTAGTATCTAACAAATCAGGTTTGAGTCATCCATCTGCTTGGGAGTTCTACCACTGCATCTGCCTGCCAAGTCTAGTGAAGCCTTGCATTTAGGGGAACTCAAGAATTTAGAGAAACATGGAATGTTTGGCTAGAACTAAGAGCTTCCTATAGGCAAGAGATTAATGTCATGGTCATGACTGTATTTCTACTTTCATGCTCTTGTGGTAAAAGGCTACCAAATACTAAGACATTCTGAACTTAACTAGGGCTCACAGCTTAATCAAGTCTCCACATATTAGTAAACTTTAGGAATTATTAAGCCAACACGAACCATGCAATAAAATAAGGCTGCTTATTTATTGGCTTCTTTTTCAAATCCTCTGCCTGTGCTTACTCGATGATATAGCCCTCACTTCCAGAATGTCCCCTCTTACACTGAGCTGAAGATAGAGTCATCACTGTTGGCTTAGATCTAAGCTGGTTTATTTATCTAACATACTTTGTTTCAGGTCAAGGGTATTTTGTTATATCTTAGTTTCTATTTTATTTGTCTGAAAATTATATGTCCCCATAAAAAATGCCACCAGAATAATACCTTTTATTTATTTCAAATTTTCACAGTAGTGGGCTGAATAAAAATTGATGTCCTTTTCTAAAGTTGAGAGTTCGTGACACCAGACATTCCTTTTTGTTCTGTGAGATTAAGTGCCTTCAGTAGCTAATAAATGTGAAAGGACAGGCTATAAGACAATGAGGAAAGGACGATTCTATGATAAATCTGAGCACTTGTAACTTGCCTAATGCCATTCACATTAAAAATAAATTTAGACATTGTGATCAATAAACAGAACATCTAAAGGCAGGGTTCCACATAGGGTCTGGACGGCTCTTACCTATGTGATAGCCTTACTTTGAGTATGACAAGGCAAACATTAATTAGGTAGATCCACAGCTGGATATAGGCAGCTTTTACCAAAATCTGAGATTGGTTGTTCCCAAAACCTGCACCTGATGTGGGAATGGGATTGCAAGAGTTAAAGTCATGACCATCAGGCAGAGCTTGCTCTTTGCATTTTCTTAGGAAAGCCCATTATTGACAGAGATAAAACAAATAGATTCGTTGTTCCCAGGGTACAACTAGATATCTGTTAATTCTCAGGAGGATGCCCTATGCTAAAGAGGAAAGAATAAGAGGATATAAATAAAGATGTGAATTCTCAACAGTGTGCTAGACCAGTGAAGCTGCAGATGCTCTAGAAATTGAAGGCTTTCCTGCTTTATCTGGAATAAGGCAACCAGAAACCTGGTAGGTGTCATGGAAACCCAAATTTAATTTCCTTAGGATGATTTTGACTTTCCCAGTAAACGTATTGCAGTTTATAGAGATCAACTCTATGTCTTTCAGAGAGCTGGAGGTAAAAATGCCTTAAGGATTAAGCTATATTTTGGTCAGGATTTATGACCAAAAACATTAGGATCTATATGTGGGATGGGGTATTTATTTGTATTCTCATGATAAATATAGTTGTAAAAACAAAATTGTCAACAGCAAATGTAACTCATTTATTTAATCACATGAGGTAGGTTGGAAGCTTGTCAAGAAAGTCTTCCAACATGAAACCTTGTAAATATCAGGGATCTAAATGTAGACCTGCTGTTTGATACTGTAATTCCTCTACTAGGTGTATACCCAAAGGACCAAAAATCATTTGGCAATAAAGATATTTGCCCCAGATTGTTCATTGCAGCTCAATTCATAATTGCCAAGTCATGGAAGAAGCCCAAGTGCCCATAGACCCATGAATGGATTAATAAATTGTGGTATATGTATACCATGGAATACTATACAGCAGTAAAAAAAATGGAGACTTTACCTCCTTTATGTTTACATGGATGGAGCTGGAAAATATTCTTCTTAGTGAAGTATCTCAGGAATGGAAAAAAAAAGTATCCAATATACTCAGCACTACTGTGAAACCAATTTATAATAACTCACACTTGCATATGAAAAATGAAACACAACTTTAGGCTATGATGAAGGAGGGAAGGGGAGGGGGAGGGATGGGGAAGATGTTGGGGTGATAGTATGGGATAGTAAGGGGACCACAACTATGGAGCACATTGCAAGTACAAGTTAGTTCTATCATGTGTAGAACATAAATATTCTAATGCTATAAATGGGTAAATGAGATGAAAGCTATGCTGATTAGTATGATGTAGGCACTCCAATCTGTACAAATAATCAACACACTGAAATATGTATAAATGTATTTATGATCTATGTACAAAAGACTTAATAAAAAAATAAAAGAAAAAAGAAACCTTGTAAATAGTCCATTTTGAGGCAACTCACTGAATGGTGATGTATGGTATGTTATTACTTTTGCCCATTTGTCTGAATCCCACCCCTCTGACAAGGACAGACTGTCAGCTGAACTACTGGAGCTTCCTTGGTTCAGTAGGAATTGCACAGAAAGTTTGGGATTGCTTTAAGTACATACATCTGTTGTGTGTCATGTTTTTTCAAGGCTTTGAAAGGCTGAGGCAAAAGTGGACACTCAACGTTGTGACTAGGACATATGTTCTCCTCATCCAGCTTTATCATCCGTCTTCTTCCATTGACATGTCCACGCATACCACAAAACCTCCTTCATAGCTCCTAACTCAGATCAACTTGAGGCAAAAATCTTTTCAAAATATTGCCAGTAGAAAGAAGAGCACACTACTATTTCCATTCTCTTCCATACCTTTCTATTTCTAACACTCCCTAATGTCTTCCATCTGGATGCAACCTCTCTTTCCTCTTGCCAAGAAAGCTCAGACACTTTCTGTGAAAGGACAAAAGCTCATGCCTGGCTATTTGTCTTAGCCATTTAAGTGCCCATCTTGTTGGTAGCTTGCCACATAAGCAGCAACAGCTGGCATCAGAGGAGCCTTTCTCCTGACCCTGAGGTTTTGCACTCACTCACACTGCCCTGCCTCAGGCCACTATCCAGCCAGACAAATGGTGTTTGGTACTGGGCATCTCACCGGGGTTTGGAGTGTATGGTTCTGGGAGTGATGCTCAGTGAGACAGCTGAGATGAAGGAGAGAATTAAAAGAATATGGAAAAGAACAGAGGGTAAAACCTGATGAAGAAATTTCAACGTTAGTTTATTTTCTTCAGGTGTTATTATTTTTTGAATTAAAGAAAACATTATTCTTTTTTTCTATATATTTTTTCTTTCTTTTTTTTTTTTATTGTTGGGGATTCATTGAGGGTATAAGAAACCAGGTTACACTGATTGCATTTGTTAGGCAAAGTCTCTCTTGCAATCGTGTCTTGCCCCAAAGGTGTGGCACACACCAAGGCCCCACCCGCTTCCCTCCTTTCCTCTCTCTGCTCTTTCTTTCCTCCCAAAGAAAGAAAACATTATTCTTAAATTTGAACTTCCTATTGACCCGTAGTCTAGTCTGTGTTTGTGTGTGTGCATGAGCCTGTATGCATAATTTTTTAGTTTAGGTGTCAACAACCTTTTTCTGTAAATGCTAGGAAAAACATTTTATATATTTTTATATTTTTTAGGTAGATATATACCATCTCTATTATATATACTTTTTCTTGTCTTTTTAAAAATAACATTCTTTAAAAATGTAATAAGCACCACTAATTGTGTCCAAGAACCCACTAAGCCTGTGTACAAGAATGGAAGAATGACCAGTATTAGTCTGGACATTTTCCCCTCCTTTTGCTGTCTTGGAACTCTCAGGCATGTCTTAAGTTGCCTTTTTGTGCTTTGTTATCTCTATGATGACATCTACAAACCACATACAAATATTATTTCTTAAACTTAATCTTTACATGATGGATTAGAGGCACCCAAAGTGAAATCTGTCTCAAATTGAAGCCATTAACTCCCAACACACTGAATAAGGACGTCTTTTTCTCTTGTCTCCAAAACACTCATGACCATAATGTGAAGTGAAAACAGTATATAAAATGTCTTCTTGCACAGTCAGAAAAGAGAAATAAAAAATAATAAGCCCACAGCTTGTACAAAAAATAAAAAAGAAATAAATGAAAAACAGCCAGTGGTCTCAACTTGCCTCTGCATTGTAGTTCATCAACCTCTGAGGTGGAACAATTTTATGTTTTCACATATGTGTACCCTGAGCAATAACTCAAGGGTTAAGCGTCTTTTAATTCCTGTTATTATAGTGTCTGTGTTTTATGTGAGTACATTACTACTGACCACACTCAATGATATTAGAAGGTAACTTACTTCACTCAATTCGTTTGATGTATAAATCTCAAAAGGTAAGGATTTCAGAAAACTCCTTGTTTATTCTGAGCCATAAAGTTGTTTGGAACTATATCAGAAAATAAAGGTATATTTGAATTATAATATAAAGGTCTTAAATAATTACTATGAAGAACCTATAAAAGTTATATAACATTATTTCTTGATACCTAAGATTGAGCTATATTTAATTTAATCAATGACTGAACTTAGTTATGTTTCATAACTACAGCTAAGAATTTTTGTCTATTTTTGATGTTGTGTTAAATCCAGGAGCAAACAAGAGACAGATTCATGATGTTTCTTCTCAATGCCTCAGAAGCTGAAGTTTCCACTTTCCTATTGATTGGAATCCCAGGGCTTGAGCATGCACATATTTGGATTTCCATCCCTATCTGCCTCATGTACCTCACAGCCATTCTGGGCAACTGCACCATCCTATTTGTCGTCAGAACAGAGACTTCCTTGCATGAGCCAATGTACTATTTCCTCTCCATGCTGGCCCTATCTGACCTGGGTCTGTCTTTCTCCTCCCTCCCCACCATGCTGAGAATCTTCTTGTTTAACACCATGGGGATTTCTGCTGATGCATGCATTGCTCAGGAATTCTTCATCCACGGATTCACAGACATGGAGTCTTCTGTCCTCCTGATCATGTCTTTTGATCGCTTTGTCGCCATTCGCAGCCCCCTCAGATATAGTTCCATCCTCACCAGCTCCAGGGTTGTGCAAATTGGGCTGGCATTTGCTGTTAAAAGCATCCTCTTGGTGCTCCCCCTTCCTTTCACTTTAAAGAGACTCAGATACTGCAATAAACAATTGTTATCTCATTCCTACTGCCTGCACCAGGACGTCATGAAGCTGGCCTGCTCTAACAATAGCGTTAACTTTTACTATGGTCTGTTTGTTGCACTCTGCATGATGTCAGATAGTGTTTTCATTGCTCTTTCCTATGTGTTTATCCTGAAGACTGTGTTGGGTATCGCATCCTATGGGGAGCGGCTTAAAGCTCTCAACACCTGTGTCTCCCACATCTGTGCTGTGCTCATCTTCTATGTGCCCATCATCACCCTGGCTACCATGCACCGCTTTGCCAAGCATAAGTCTCCTTTAGCTATGATTCTGATAGCAGATGCATTCTTGCTGGTGCCACCCTTGATGAATCCCATTGTGTATTGTGTAAAAACTCGGCAGATTAGAGTAAAGGTCCTGGAGAAACTGTGTCTGAAGTCTAAATAATAGGGCAAAGGTAGAAGTTCCATTTTCTCTACAGTAAATTAGCTTAGTACCAGGACAGTGTTTCATCCAAATAGGAAACAGTTTCATTTACTTCATAGTCCTTAAATTAACATGAATTAATTAGTCAATAAATTAATTAATCCCCATCAGTTCTCTAATATACCACATCTTTTCTGCTTTTGACAAAGAAGAGGCTTATGTTTCATTAAGATGTTACTAATATTTATTTATTTATTTTTAGAGACAGAGTCTCACTTTGTCACCCTGGGTAGAGTGCCGTGGCATCACAATTGCACAGTAATCTCCAGCTCTTGGGCTTAGGCTATTCTCTTGCCTCAGCCTCCTGAGTAGCTGGGACTAGAGGCACCCGCCACAACACCTGGCTATTTTTTGTTGTTGTTGCAGTTTTGGTGGGGCCAGGTTTGAACCCGCCACCCTCAGTATATGGGGCTGGCACCCGACTCACTGAGCCTCAGGTGCTGCCCTATTAATACTTTTTTAATTGTTTGGGTGATTGATGGTGTCTATCGAGACAAGAATGAAAAATAAGAATCCAGAGAATTCTCTAAGGAGAAATTAGTAAAAGAAGCTCTAAAGTGGGACTAGGAAGAACCCTGAGAAATTCTGGAACGATTAAACACCTTTTTATTTGCCTCCTTTTATTACTCATTGGTATTTACATTAAACTCTTTACAATGTGTCTTAGTCTACATATGTTTTCTGCTTTGCAATTCAGAGTGTGGCCCACTAATGTAAAACGACAGTTTCATAGAGAAAACTGTCAAAATTGTAGAATCTCAGGTTCTGCTGCAACCCTGTTGAGTTGAAATCCTGGCACTTTAGCAAGTGCCCAGGTCATTGGCATGTATGGGATTAAAGCAGGATTGACACTGAAGCAGAGACCTCATCACTGTTGCTTCAATACCAAGCTGCTTCTCTATCCAACATATTTAAAAGAGCAGGGATTTTGATTTAAGGCCAATCTTAAAATGAATGGTATCTCTGCAACCAATTTTCTAGATATGGAGCATTCTTAAACTTTTAGCCTCACTGTTTTCATTTGTGAAATGGAGAAATAACTCTCTTAACTAGTTTAATAAGAGGATATATGCATTTCCCAGGAGTTTGATATAATATGATGATTTTCATGACATGTATCTTAATGAATCATTGTATGCCCTTGTTTTGGTATTAAGTGAATTCTATTTACTACTTTTCATTTAAAATACATTCTTTTTATTCCTTTTATTATGTCATATACACATAGATCATGAATACATTTATATATTTGTGGGGTACAATGTGTTGATGTTTTTTACAATTTGGAAGGCTTACATCAAAATAATTAATATAGCTTTCATCTCATTTACTTAATTATTGTGTTAAGACATTTATGTTGTATACTTGATAGTTTTGACTTGTACCCTTGCAATATGCACTGTAGATGTGGTCCCACCATTTACCCTCCCTCTATAAAACCTCTTCCCTCCCCTCCCACCCCGCTCTGCTTCTCTCCTTCATCCTGGACTATAGTTGTGATTTATTATTCATAAGAAAGTGTGAGTACAGGCGGAACTTACTAAATGCAGAATACAAATGTCTTCATACAATAACTAAGAAAATGCCATGAAGGCTATGTTAAATAGTTTGATGAAAATATTTCAGATTGTATAAGAAACCAGCACATTGTACCCCTTGACTGCACTAATGTACACAGCTATGATTTAATAATAATAATAAAAAATGGAAAGTGTGAGTAATTATAAATGGGTTTCATAAAAGGACTGAGTACATTGGATACTTTTTCTTTCATTCTTGAGATACTTTACTAAGAAAAATATGTTCCAGCTCCATCCATGTAAACATAAAAGAGGTAAAGTCTCCATATTTTTTAGTGCTGCATAGTATTACATGGTATACATACATATACATAATTTATTAATCCATTCATAGGTCAGTCGGCACTTGGGCTTCTTCCATGACTCAGCAATTATGAATTGAGCTGCAATGAACAATCTGATGCAAGTATCTTTATTGCAAAGTGATTTTTGGTCTTTTGGATATACACCTAGTAGAGGAATTGCAGGATCAAATGGCAGGTCTACTTTTAGATGCCTGAGTGTTCTCCAAAAGGAAGGTATTAGCTTGCATTCCCACCAGCAGTACAGAAGTGTTCCCTAATTTTTTTTAAATGGAAGCATTCTTTTATGATTACGTAAGAATGTATTTTAAAGATGACACACACACCAGAAATTCCCATTCTTAAAATACATTCTTATGTAATCATAAGAATGCTTCCATTTACAAAATTATCAATACATTAAAGCAGACAACTGCAAATTTATCAGTGAATGCTAAGAAAGTATTTCATAGTATTTGGAAGGTAAACCTATTAAAAATAAATAAAAGCACCTTGGGAGGCCAAGTGGGGTGGATTTCCTGAGCTCTGGAGTTTGAAACCAGTCTAAGCAACAGCGCTACCATGGCTTTTCTAAAAAATTAGTTGCGCATCATGGCCAATGACTGTAATCCCAGTTACTTAGGAGGCAAGAGAATCTCTTAAGCCTAACAGTTTGAGATTTCTGTGCACTAAGATGATCCCACAGCACTCTACTTAGGGTGACAGACTGAGACTTTGTCTCAAAAAAATAAATAAACAAAAAATAAATAAAATTGAAATGCAAATTAAATATTTAAACATGGTAAAGTTTACCTAAAGATCTAGTAGCAAATCATCATTTTAACAGGTGAAACCTGCCATATCTATTACAAACAGAAATGTTCACTTTCACTGCTATCTCTTATAATTATTTTGACAATTCTAGTAAATACAATGAAAAAGAAAATGAATAATATGTATGAGTTCTAGTAAACAATTATTTTCTTCTTATATATGCTGTATGCAAATAAAATCTAAACATGAAAAGCCTATTGTAATGCATATAATAATTTGGAAATATGTTTTAATATAAGACAATGAATATTTTATTTGTAATAGCAACAAAAAACATACATCTATAAAATAAATATAAATAAACTTAACCTAATCTGAGTAAGTGCTTTTATTGAGAAATATAAAAAAGCTGTTAATGATCAAAACATCTATTGTATATTCTCGGATGCAAAAATCATTGTTATCATTAATGCTTATTTTGTATACTTGACTGATAAATAGTGTGTACTTCTTCTTAGAAATTTAAAGCTTTTGTTTGTTTTGTGAAAAATTACATATTAAATGAAGGAGCTCAGAAAATTTCATCCCAAAATATGACTTGTTGATATAAAGAGTATTTTGAATTGCAGGCCTGGAGATCAAGAAAGCATTGGAGGAGGCTTTTTCTCTATCTGCATAAACTTGACTGACCAATCAAAAGATCCAAGGGGGCAATTGACTTTTCTTTCTCTCCCTGTTATTTCAATATATTGCAAAATGCTACCATCCCTGACCCAAATCATTTAAAATATACTTGTCTTTCAGATTAATGTAAAAATAAATCAGTTTTCTTCATCCATTAATCCTCCATAGCATCCTCCCCGAACAGAGTTACCTGTACTCCTCATTTCCCCACTTCCTTCTAAAAGATGTGTATAAAAATAGCTGAACCTGGAAGGGGGTTCAACTACAATTTGGACTTTATCTTACAAAAGCAAACAATGTAACCTCACATTAATCCAAAATTACACAAACAAAAAAACCTAAAAAAAAAAAAAAATCTGAACTTCATTGGGATTTTGGGTAACCTTTTTGTGATTCTCCCCATGCACATGGTAAATAAACCTTTCTCTTATTAATCTTTCTTAATTGTGAGTTGATCTTGAAGTGAACTTTGGGGAGAAAGGGAATGTTTCCCTTCCACCTATACACATAAATCACCCTATGAAGCTTCTATAATAGATCAGTAATATGTCATCATCTATAAAAATATTTGCAAAGCAAGGGTCAAGCACATAAACACATATGTGTGTGTATAATTTAAAGATGATTTGCATAGTATTTTGTATCAGTGAAGGAGTATGCATTTAACAGATGATTCTGCCATTTCCTTGATGAATACAATTTGGAAGGGGGAAAGGGAGGGAAGGGAGGTGGGAGGTAGGTAGAGGGAGGGGGATTAATGGGATTACACCTGCGGTGCATCTTACAAGGATATATGTGAATCCTAGTAAATGTGGAATGTAAAGGTCTTAGCAAAATAACTAAGAAAATGCTACGAAAGCTTTGTTAACTAGTGTGATGAAAATGTGTCAAACGATCTATGAACCAAGTGTATGGTACCCCATGATCATACTAATGTACACAGCTATGATTTAATAAAAAAAATAAATAAAAAAATTAAAAAAAGAAAAAAAGAGACTTAAAAGTAAAAACTATCGTAACAATTTTAGAATGAAAGCATGAGACTCTATGTAGAATATGGGAGTCAAAGATATCTTTTTTTTTTTAATTTGGCCGGGGCTGGGTTTGAACCCGCCACCTCCGGCATATGGGACCGGCACCCCACCCGCTGAGCCACAGGCGCCGCCCATCTTTTTTAAAGCAACATGAAAAGCAAATATTTTTATTAAATCATAACCGTATATATTAATGCATTTGTGTGGTACAATGTGCTGACTTTATATACAATTTGGTTATATTATACAATTTATATTCAACCTGGTTAAAATAGCCTTCACCACACTTACTTAATTATTGTGTTAAGACATTTGTACTCTACTCATAATAAATTTGACATGTACCCTTGCAATATACACCATAGATGAGGTCTCACCAATTACTGTTGCTCCACCCACCTTCTCTCCTCCCCTCCCTCTTCTCTTCCCTCCCCCTCCTCTTTCTTCCTTCACCCTGGACCATAGTGTGTTTTAACTTTCATATGAAAGTGTGGGTGTTTATAAATTGGTTTCACAATAGTACTGAGTACATTGGATACTTTTTCTTCCATTTTTGAGATACTTTACTAAGAAGAATATGTTACAGCTCCATCCATGTAAACATGGAATATTATGCAGTCTTAAAAAAGATGGAGACGTTACCTCTTTTATGTTTACATGAAAGGCAAAATTTTTTAAGGAAGGTAAAGGCAGATTTGTTATATAAAATTATATTTTCTTGTGAATTTGTTGCCCTAAAAGGTCAAAGACAAATACTAGATTGGGAAAGGCATATACTAAGATCTTTTGCAAATTTATATTTAAATCATAAACACTCCAGGGCAGCACCTGTGGCTCAAAGGGGTAGGGCACCAGCCCCTTATGCCGAACGTGGTGGGTTTAAACCCAGCCCTGGCCAAAAACTGCAAAAAAAAACCCAAAAAAACAGTCCAGTAAAAAAAATTGATTATGGTTATTTGAGTAGGCCATTCATGGAAGAGGAAACAAAATAATCAATGATATATAGAAGACATTCACTTTTAATATCAGGAAATAAAGTGAGATAATTCTCCCTAAAAAAATTGATAAAAATTTCAAAAGAGTAGAGTAGTTAATTTTGTGTATATTCAAAAGAAAAGGCATTCTCCTACATATGGTAGAAGTATAAATCTATACATCTTTTTGGGAAAGAAATCTATTGTGAAAAGAAAATCAAATCTCAGGATCACCCTCTAACTCCTTATGCAAAAGATTCCCCTTTTCTTTTCTAAAATTCTTCTTGTCTTATGTAAAAATGTATATTTTTCTGGGTCTCATAAGAATATAAACATTTTGTCTCAGTATCTCCAGCCCTTGCCATTTTTTCTCTTCTGTATGCCTTTAAATGCTGAAACTTCCAAATTACCCTTCAGAAAAACAGCCACCGTTCCATCTGTGGTTTGTGTTTTTCACTTAAATAAATTAAAGTGAATGGATTGACTTTGAAGGATTTCTACCAAAAAAACCCAAGATACAGAAAGGTGCATAGAACATTATTGAATCATTACGCTGCAAAGAGGCAAGTTCCTCAAATATATGTGTGTATATTAATAATTGTATTGATATAAATAAAAAATTAGGAAATTAACCATGTTTATAAATTAAAAGTTTGATTACACTGTGTCAGTCTACTTTTGCTGCATACCAACCACAAAATCTCAGTGGCTCACAACTACAGCATTTTGTTGGAATGCTGGTTGGTCATTGTATTGGCAGAGGTACTCTTGATGTAGTTTGCTTTGACTCTGTGTCTCTGTTTCTGTTCTCCAGGGACCAGGGACTGGGCCCAGGCTGTGGATTTGACTCAGAGCTGAACCATGTAATTTATTCTGGAAACCGGGTCAAAGGGAAAGTATCTCCTAGGGTAGCACTACCATATTATGAGAAGTTAGACCACATTGTAAAATCACAATTAGGTCCCTGCTCTTACCACATCCACTAATATCCTATTGACCAAGACAAGTTATGAGCACCACATTGACCAATGAAAATCATGTGTCTAAGTGCAAAATCAGACTGCAGGAAATATCATCTTCACACTTCATGATGTGGAGGTCGATGTGTAATATTACCACCAGGAAGTAAAGAATTGAGACTAATAATTTCATAAACCACATGTAAGATTACATTTTTGAAACACTAAAAAAGGTGATTTTAATTATGTTTCAATGAGATAGTTATGGGTATTTTTTATGCATTCTATTTTTCTGAATTATGTATTTTTTAAAATTAAATTGGTTCATATACATAGCAGTTTATTTATCTTTATTTTTTAATTTTGGAATCCTGGGTGTACAAATATTTTGCTTACATGAATTGGGTGTACAAATGGGTACAAATATTTGTACATATGGGTGTAGAAATATTTTGATTACATGAATTGCTTATTTACAATTTGAGTCAAACTTATAAGTGTACCCATCACCCAGATTGTATGTTAATGGACAAATAATGATTGTACAGACTCATCAGGTCCATAGTGCTATTTCTACACATATAATATATAGTGACTAGATCAGAGTAATTAGCATATCCATCATCCTAGAGATGATTTACTATCTCCTTGTGTTGGGATATGCCATAAGGACATTTGCACAGGATCATTTTACCATAAGGACATTTGCACAGGATTGTTTATTACAGCTCAATTTACAATTGCCAGGATGTGGAAACAACCTGAATGCCCATCAGCTTAGGAATGGATTAACAACTTGTGGTACATCACAAGTACACCACACTATTCAGGCATACAAAAAGATGGAGAGTTCATATCTTTTGTAATATCCTGGATGGAGTTAAAATGCATTCTTCTTAGTAAAGTATCACAAGAATGGAAAAGCAAATATCCAGTGTACTTAATACTAATATGAAGCCATTAGACAATCCAGTGCATGCCCAAATGGGAGAAAAACTCATTTCAATTCACACTGAGGGAGGGAGAATGAGGAAGGGTAGAAAGAGGAGGATTTGGGGTGCTCCCACAGGGTGGAGGTGTTGATATATCACCTGGATATGGTAATTAGCATATCCATCATCCAAGAAATGATTTACTATCTCCTTGTGTTGGGATATGCAATATGCATATATATTCAAAATTATACTAACATTAGAATACTAAAGAATGAAAAAAGTATTCTTTTCCCTTTTCTTTTTCCTAGCCTGATCAGAGTTAAACAGCCTAGCTCATGGTATGAGGAGCCTAAATGAGAGATTTAACTTGTGTTATTTTCCTTTATCTAATCCCTAAGGATCAGTCAGAATTTCTACTTCTCCTGAGGGCCCTAAACCAGTGGAAGATCTTCCCTCCAATTGAATAGAATGTTTCTGTCTTCCCTTTCCTTTGCCATGTAGCTTTTTAACTCCTCAGCTTTTTCCTTTATTCAGGCATAGATATAGTGAGGGAATTAACTAATAATGTCATAAAACGACAGCTGCACACTTGAATGTTTGTGAAAATACCTGGACTCTGGCCCTTTCTATGCCGTGAACATTTAGTGTAACAATGGATACATTACTTCCATTCTCTGAGGCTTGTCACTCTTCATCACTATACACTGGCATACTTCTAGGAATAGGCAGATACATCCATGCATGTGTCCTTATGTGTACCACATGGCTATTTTGTGCATGGTGAACTGAGTTTTTAGTCACAGATACTTTTTGTAGGAGGATCCCTATGCCACCAAATGTGGAGGGACATCCTCCTCACTGAGTACAGCACACCTTCCTGGGCTGTAACCTCTTGAATATTTTTTCTTGAATCTCCTTCATTTTGACACTGTAGAGAACAGGGTTTATCAGTGGAGGAAGCAGGAAGTGAATATAGGAGAGAAGTGTATGAGCATGCTGAGGGATGGGAAGCTTTAGACGGCTAATGAGTGCCAGCAGGATCATGGGGACATAGAAGAGGAACACAGCACAAAGGTGAGCAGCACAGGCTTGGCCAGCCTTCCAGCGGTCTTTCTTAGATGCCACACCTTGCAACACTCTGCCAATCAGGCCATAGGAGAGGAAAATAAGCAGGGGGTCCAATCCCATAGCTGACAGGACCACAAAGAAGCTGTAGGATGCACTCCAAGCCCCTGGGCAGGCCAAACAGGCCACATCAGGGTGCAAGCAGTAAGAATGGGTCAGGACCTGGGGATGGCAGTAAGGCATGTGGGCCAGAAGGAATGGCAGGGGCAGATGGAGACCCAGGCTTCGAAAAGCAATGACTAGGCTGATCTTTTGGATGACGCTGGTGGTCAGGAGTGCTGGGTAGTGGAGAGGACGGCAGATGGCCAGTGCCCGATCAACAGCCATGGTGAGTAAGACAGAGGACTCCATGACAGAAAAGACATGGACAAAGAACATCTGTAGAAGACAGGCTGAGGCAGGGACAGTGTGTGCATCAGCAAGAGCGAGGCCCAACAGTGTGGGCATCAGGGATGTGGCTAAGCCAATGTCAGACACACTGAGCAAGAAGAGGAAGAAGTGCATTGGTCGACACAGGGCAGGTTCCAGAGCAATGATCCAGAGGACAGTACCATTGCCCAGGGCAGAAAGCAAGTAGACAGTGATGAGAGGCACGGCCCACCAGGAGGGTGCAGCTGCCAGGCCTGGCATGTCCACCAACAAGAAGGTGGGGGCCATTGAAGTGCTGCCATTGGGGGTTGCCAGGGTAGGAAATGTTGACATAGTTCAAGATTCTGCTTTGAACTTCTGGAATCTGAAAACTGATTAGAAAGATTTACTTAATTTTGTGTCCAATTTGCATGATGTTTAGCCTGCCTCTTCCCTCTTCTGACTCACACAGTTATACAAACACATTTTCTCTCCCCACACATATTCAATTGCTAGCTTATGAAATATTCATTACTTTCCATTCCATTCCATTTCTTTCCATAAACTGTTTTCTCATTTTTCTTTAACCCTGCCTCTCTTTGTAGTGTTTTCTTAATTTATCCTCCTCCCTTAGTGACAAACTCCTAAAAAGAGGGTCTATACTCTATATCTATTTTTGTTTCTCTTCCCAAGACCAGATAATGTGGCTTCTGTGCTGCCTTGACACATTCACCTTTTGGTATATTTAAAACTGCTTTTATTAAGTCATTCTTTCTTAAGGGACTTACATGATTCTAAATGTATATTCTTAAGAAAGAATTACTCCTTTCTTTCTAAATAAAGGAACACTCATTTTTTTCCAAACTTGATTTATTTCTTGGCTACTAAGAGTCCATTTTTAACTTTTCTTTTTAATTTTACATCTTAAGATTTAACATTTTAGTTCACCTTGCTGTGTCTCTGCAATTTTTACATTGGTAATTTAGAGGAAATTTTTCCTTGTTCATCAGTGGTTTTATTCATGTTCATGACTTCAACTAAACTCTAAAAACTGATGAATCACAATTATATTTCCCTAGACCATTCCATATTCATTTCATTCTGAAAATCTCTACTTGGATGTCTCTTGCATTTGAAATTTAAATAATCCAAAACATATCTTAATTAATGCATCTTGAAACCTCTCCCAGAGTATTCAGTTAAGAAAGAGTAGAGGGAAAACTACAGGAATAGTAAAATCGATGAGGCATATTCTGCTTCCCTATTTCAGCTGATGGTGTCACCACTTATCAGTTTTCCAAAATGAAAGCCTCAGGAGTAGCCTCTTCTCACATTTGATATTTTTAATGAATTCAACAAGGAAGATTGGGCACACACTATAGTCTTATCTCCTTCCCCAAGCTAAAAGCCCCCCAAAAGTTGGAACTGAAATTCCAGACAAAATAGCCATGAAAATTGAGATCTAGAAAAAAAGTAAAATAAAAAGTTATGTTCTTAAGGGAATGACATAGATGCAAATTAACCCTTAATATTTATTACATGATTCTAAATGTATATTTCCTAAGACATGAAATCAAAATTTTTGAATACTATATATTTAAACTAAAAAAGGAAAATAGATGCAAAAAGGCTTAATTGATCCCACATAAAATGTTAAGCAAGGAATAAATAGAAAGAGACATTCATTTCTAGTGTGATGGAGTGAGGAGGCTGACAAACCCTCTCCCCTGAAAAGCATCTACAAAACTGGCGAATCATCAATAGCATCCACATCAGCACTCTGGAAATCTGTCAAGGACATCAGCCTGTATATTCAAACTACTGCTTTCTGTGTTCTGGCCCAAGGCTCCTCTCCTCACCCCCAATGCCTCCAGCTTTGTCAACAGTGGTGGTACAGGGAAAGCCAACAGCTTTTGTCTTGGCTGTCTGAGGTAGAATCCTTTGTTCTGAATACTGTTTGGTAGCAGCCAATTTTGGTGGCAAATGACTACTGTCCTGACATTATGATCCTTTGGGGGAAGAATCTACAAGCGGTCTAGCTGAGGATTTAACTTGAGGTTCTGGCTGGCAGAAAATAAAACCATATGACAAGTATAATTTATAGGAAGGCATGAGGAATGCTGGATAGAATCAAAATACAGATAAATAAAAAGGACTCTAGACATGTTTTTCTTTTTTTTTTTTTTTTGTGTTTGTCTTAAATGTTCTCTAAATTTTCTTCAAAGACATAGATTATGTGAAGAAACAATTAAAATGCTGTATTGTTGGGCCAATTCTTTATATGTATATAATGTGTGTATCTGTATTTATGATAATAATTTATCATATTTTATAATATAGTTTTATATAAAAAGGAAATGAAATATATTAAAATAAAATTTTCAAATTTTACTAGAATTACATTAATATTATTCAGAAGAAAATTATATGTTAATGTGTGCTGTAATCTATAAAATGATAGTAAATAAAATAGTCTTAAAAAGTAAAAAAAATCAAGAGATGAATTAAAAATGGTTCATCAGAAACACTTATGTAACACAAATGAAGGCAATGGAAGAACAGAAAAACATAAAGGGCACACAATACTAACAGAAAACAAATAGCAAAATGACAGGTGGAATTTCAATCAGATCAATAATCACAAAGTGAATGGATTAAACACGTCATACAAAAAGCACACATTGTTATGCAGAATAAAAAGCAAGTTATTTTATACAAAATATAAATAAATAAATATATATATATATCTTCTGCATAGAAAAGACATACCTTTTGTTCAAAGGCATAAATAGGATGAAGGTAAAAGATGGAAAAACCTGCAAAAACCATATGAGAAATGGAGTAGTTATGGATTAAAAAGAAAATTCTAGAAGAACATTACCATACTACTTCAAAAAGAAATAGTAATTCCAAACAGACTTACACCAAATAAAATCAATTACTAACTAAAAATATTGGTATCAAAAAAAAAAAAAAAGCCAATGGCACAAGGGTGCCAAGACATGAAATTGGAAAAGGATAATCTCTTCAAAAATGCTAATACAATTTGATATCCATATGTAAAAAAGATAAATTTAGACACTTAATCACATATCATACAAAAACATTAACTTCAAATGAACCATGAGCCTAAATAGAAGAGCTACCACTATCAAATATTTAAAAGAAAATGTGGAATAGAAACTTCATAACGTGGGTTTAGGAAAAGAGTTCTTAGAAGGCACCATCAACCCAAGTAATAAAAGATAAAATTGGTATTCAGAATTAAGAAGTTTTGTAATTCAAAACACACTAAAATAATATGCAAGAAAATTAAATTTAAGAAGTCATCATCACTCTAATACAAAGCAAAGGAACAAAACAGAAAAACAAGCATGAATAAAACTTAATACAACATGTCATTTCTTTATTAATAAAACTGCATTTTATTGAAGGGGTAAACTTCAGTGATTAAAAAATTGGTATACATATTAAATTGTAACTCCGTTGTCAATTTCTACAAAATTGCTCCTGGAACTTGGCCATCTCATTCTTAATTTTCTATGCAATAATATATGATGAAAAAGTAAATAAGGCAATTTTTAGAAAATCAAAAGGGGACACTCATATTAAAGACCAAATCTCATTGTATTTCTAAAGAAATTGGAATAATGTGTTATTGTCACAGACAGTATAAAAGAGATCTTTTCTTACATAGAAATATATTTGTATTATTCACTATGTTGCAAAGATAAATTTTGAGAATGTGTATATTTTTTAAATGTAATTTAGGTCTTGGTCTTGTAGCATTCATTGAAAGTAAACTCTAGGGTGGTGCCTGTGGCTCAAAGGAGTAGGGCACCAGCCCCATATACTGGAGGTGGCGGGTTCAAACCCAGCCCCAACTAAAAAAAAAAAAAAATGCAAAAAAAGAAAGTAAATTCTAAATCTAGTTTCTGACTTATGTGAAGTATCAGAAAATGTGTTCCATAATTTTTTTTTCACTCCTATGTTGTACTTATTTAGTTCTATTTCCCTAAATTTTTCTCCTGGATTTGACTCCTCTTTCTGCAATATCCATTTAGCTTTCTTATTCCTTTCTCAAAAACTTTCCACTTACCCCTTCTGCATAACTCACATATGTTTCCTGAAAGTATGTATCTTCCCAACATATTTCTAGTCCTTATCCCTCCGCATGACTCTTCTAGTCTCTGCCACTCTTCATGGTGCTTCTCAGTGTCTGGGCTAGTAATTAGGGATTTCTGATTCATATCATGCATTTCATAGAACGTCCCTGCTCATTGAAAACAGGTCAAGTAACAGGTGCATTTGATAGAAGATAAGTAGAGGAAGTTGGAAATGCCTATTGAAAAAAGCCCATGAGGCTTTGTGGGGACATTTGAGCTACCTCATGGGACCTTAACATTTGTGGATGTCCGTGTTCTGTGTGGTTATGGACACATAATCATATAGAACACAGACATATGTACATGCACATATGTGCCCATAACCACAGAGAACACAGACGTATGTACATGCACAAACACACATCTAAATTGGTGCATGGAATCAAATGCACACTCATGTAAAGAGATTTATATTTATAGACATTAATATTTTTGAGACAGCTCTGTATCAAAGTATTAGTTTTTAATCAAAAATGTACATTCGTAATCACATATATTTTAGGATTCAGAAATGCACAAATGCTTATTCTCTAAGATAGAAATATTTCTGTATATGTACTGAAACACACACACACATACTGACAGAGGCTGAATCATTTTTCCACAAACACACATATACAATGAATAACTTCTATTCCTTCACATACACACCTATTTACAAACATTCCTTCAATATGAAGCACACACACATGCATGCAAATACATTAGAAATGAAGGTGATCATAAACCTCATATCACACATACTATTAGATAATTCTTATTTTACTCCAAATATTTTCCAGACTGCTGCAAAGACAAGTAAACCTTTCTCTTATTAAAATCTTATTTTTTATAGATTTAATTTTGGGGATTCAAAATCATAAGTGAAGATATTGTCACCAAAAGACATTTACAAATATAGAAAAATATTTTCTGTAAGAAGACAATTTTCTTTCATTAATTACCAGATTAGTTCCTCCTAAGACTACTAAAGGGATGGAATGTGAGATATTTAGTTATAAGAGTGATCAGATGCTGGTGAAATGGAGAAATCTGGGCAGTCACATAGAGATAGAAGATTTCAATATTATGAAAACATTTTCTCACTTCACACTTGTGTTCACACCTGGTTCTGGTTGTCACGATCTTTTTCAAAATTCTCCCTAGTATTTACCAGACCAGCAAAGAAGAGTGTGGGCTAGACAGGGTCTTCGGTTGCAGATAGATGCTGCAGTGTTAGAATAGGTTCAAGAGATGGGAAATGTAGGAAAATTCATAGCATTGACTCTCCAGGAATTGAGCCACAGGGATAAGCCAGAGTAGGAGGACATGGCTAGAAGAAGAGAAATTATTGCTCCATCAATATCTTGAGACACCCCCATTTATCTTCACATTGACCCTGAATGTACTAAGAGAGATATCTTCAATTCTTAGCACCAAGCTATCTCCTGGAGAAAGGTGGTATATCTCATGGATAAATGATCTAATGAAGTAAAAGATCAAATGAGATAGCTATCATAAAATATGGATATGATAAGAGACCTATGCATATAGGGACCCCAAAAATATCAAAGACAACAACAAAAGCATTTGTGGTTGAGGAATAAAACAATATAGGGAAGAGACATTAAGTGACTTACAGGTTATAATTTTAGACAATAACCTCCCATATTTGCAGTTTCAAATCTGTGGATAATTGGAATATAAGGTAATTGTCAATTTCTGCCACTCCCTGTACTCAGATAATTTCTCATATTTTTCTTCATGAAAATTTTCCTGGGATTCAGCTTTGCCCTGAAGAACCTAGAATGAGGTTCTTCACATAACCACACATAACAGACATACACAAATATAAAGGTCCCATGTGGTGGCTCAAATATCCCCAAAAATATCCCTCACAGGCTTTTCTCCATGGACACTCCCCTATACCCATCAGATTATCATTTGGGCAAGGTAGGTAGGAAGTCAGACTATCCATATAAAGGATAGAAGATACCACCATTGAATCTGCAGGATTTCCCAAGTCTTACTACCATCCAGAATTTTTGGTCAGTAGTAAGTTTAGAACTACACTACACAATTTTGAGACATCACTCAGACATAAGTTTGATCAGCAAATTCTTCTCCAAGTGGCTTCCTAACTCTAAAGTATGGTATTAAATTAAGGAGTTCTTTATCTCTAGTTGTGTTAGTTTTTTTTACTCAATTTCAAATACTGCAGGCTGCTTCAGAACTCTTTACCTTTGCACCTGTGTTCATGTCTGCCTTGTTTCCATTTTGTATCTCAGGGACCAATTTCTTCTTACTAGAATTCATGCTGTCAGGTCCCACCGGCCCTCCAATGTATTAGTCCTCTGTTCTGCTACCTTTATACCTGAGCTCCACACATTGGTATAGATGACATAGCTCCTTGCAACTCTTTCCATGACCTCCTGCTATATTGTGAGTGAATACATATACCTTTATATTTTACATTTTCCCTTTCCATAACAACATTAGCAACATCTGTTCTTTATTCTTGAAGTAAGTTTAGTGAATGCCATGAGTCATTTTGAAGAGCCTGCTCAAACGACCCTCCCCCGTCTAATTGCCCAGGTTCTGAGCTTCACATCTCTCTACCTTTCACAAAACACACTGGGCTTTTCTTATCCCTTCATCTGTTCCATACTAATTCTTTAGCCTCAATCTACCTTTTAACTTTTCAGAAATTGAAATAACTTTCAGAGAAGATTCAAATTCTTTGTCCTTTCTCCTCTTTTTCTTTATTGCTCAGAAACAGAGATTTTCACACCTGCTTTTTCCTGCTCTCCTTTCTTCCTTGCTTCATCCCCCCATGTTCTATCTTGTCTCTGTTTATCATCACTCTCACTCTCACTCTTAGTCTCCTATCCCACACCTGCTCTCCCTTTGCGCAGTACACTCACCACACTTGGTCTCTCCCAGTGACTCTCACACACTTCAGTATTGTACTTGAACTGCCTTGGCTGTATTCTTTATGTTACTCTGGTTGTAGCATGTCTGGGTGGGGTGGATGGGTATCAGTACAGGAAAGATGAACACAGGTGTCCAGCCTTTTGTTGCCAGAGCTCCATGGGGGAGCCTCAATGAGAATAGTTAAAAGCCTGTTTTTCTGCCCATCAGAAAGACCATGATGACCTATGAACTGCAGCAGGAATGGAAAAATCCCTCCATCTCTAGCATTTGGTTCTGCTCTTACAGCTCGTGAAACAGGTCCCCCTTTACCCCACACTAGTCCTGGTGAACCCTAATGCTCTGTTGTGCCCTAACCTGTCTGCTCTTGGGCTATTACTATACTCTCTTCCTTGGCTTTTGTTCAGAGAGTAATGAGTCCCAGAGAATGCTCCAGCTCAGTCCTCAGGGACACTTTCAGGGTTTGATACTTATCTTTGTTTTCACTAATTGCCGTCAGCTTAGTTGATACCTCCTGGTGCTAATAGCAATAAGGTCCTAAGGTCACAGCTTTCATTTCTTCAGGAATCATTAGTCACTTTGCTTTGTACACTCAGGCTATGGCCTGAGGCAATTCAAAGACTACTTGGGCTACAGAATGAACTCTTATCCTTGTTATGATTTGATCCTCATATCTGGCAACGTGTGCACACTTTTGCCTATAGTCAGATCCTACAGAGATGTATCAACTAGCTAAACAGAATCCTCTCACTTTCTCTGCCCATTTTGACTCCTTCCTTGTTGCTTTTCCATGTACTTTGTACTTTTGCAGTTTTCCTTCCATTTCTTGTTCTTTTTTTTATTTTTATTTGTTTATTTTTATTTATTTATTTATTTATTTATTTTTTTGTAGTTTTTGGCTGGGGCTGGGTTTGAACCCACCACCTCCAGCGTATGGTGCCGGTGCCCTACTCCTTTGAGCCACAGGCGCCACCCCATTTCTTGTTCTTAATGATATCCTGTTTTCTGATGGATCAAGTATCACCAGACACTCCTATTTGCCGTTCCATCTTGTGGCTTTTTTATCACACCCTGGACATAATAAGCTCAAATCTTTTGTAAACAACTTGGGCATTCATTCTATGTCATGTCATCCACTGTTCCTCCCCTCCTTCAGACATTTCTAGGGGTGCTTTTATTCCTGTAATCTTTGCAGCAGACCTGGGTAACCATATCCCAGGTCACTGATCTATCATGTCTTCTCCTTGTCATTTCCATACTCCCTATCAGGAGATGGTGCATTAATCTATCTAGCTAAATTTCTCCTGGGCTCAACTTATTGTATCACTCCTTCCACTTCCTTCTAAACAATTCTAGCTGATGTAATCTATTGGACTTGTAGGCTGTCCTCAAGCTCAACAACTGGAATTTAACCCCATGGTCAATACAGCAGCGGGCATTGATAATGTAACTGGCTTTATGTAATTGTCTCCCCAATGAAAACATTTCAATGATCCCTATACAATCTTCTACCTTTTTTTTTTGTGTGTGTGTTTTTCTTGGCCGGGGATGGGTTTGAACCCGCCACCTCTGGCGTATGGGACCGGTGCCCTACTCCTTGAGCCACAGGCACCGCCCGACAGTTTTCTACCTTAACTACAAGAGTTTTTGAGTTGTTTTCCAAAAACGGTGGATTTTCTGCAACACAAAGGAGCTGAGATTTTGAAGATCCCTGGGCTGACTTCCTGACAAGATTCATCATCAACCACAACCTGCCCCTAGTGCACCATAGACATCAAGAACTGCTCAAGGCACATGTCCCATTCTTTAAAAGTCTATGATCTGACTTAGTTGGGGAGGTGTATTTAAGGCAGCTTCTTCTGTTCTCCTGACAACTATTAAAAATTCATTTCTTCCTTGGCAATCCTCCTTGTCTCAGTTATTGGACCTTGTGCAGCGAAAAACTTGACCTAAACTAAACCCCCCTTACAGTTTTTTAACAGCATTCTCTCCTTAGAACGTCCATGATTCCATATTCAGGTCCTGTCTTAGGCTCCCTGTTCTACTCTATGTACCATTCCCTTTACCTTCATTCGTCACCCTGAGATCCAAGACTTTCCTTTGATCCCTAAATAGTAGAAAGGGTTCCCATATCTATCTGTTCTATGATATCCTCTGACATCAATGTTGTAATTTATTAATGTGAGAAATAAATCTGTTCTAATAGGTGAGAAGGAGGGACAGAATTAGACTATCCCAAGGTCCTTCCTTTTCTCAGGTCAACAGTGTATTTCAGGTATGGTGCTGTGGCTCTGAGATATAGACCAATGTTGGTAAAAATATCCACTTTTCCACATTTTCACTATAAGACATAGATAAACTACTTTATGTGATGACCTTCAGTTTCCTTTTCAGTAAAAGAAGCTCCAAAGTCAGTGTTAAACACAATGCCCGACTCCTGTTATTTATAGTATTTTCTCATCAGTATCAGTTTTCTAGTTTCCTCCTTTTGCTGTCTAAAATGGCTTTTACTCAACAGATCATTTCTGAGCCTCTGATATATGTCAAGTATTGTTCTAGGCTGCAGTGGTAAAGAAGGAAGACAAGACTTCTTTTGTGGAGCTAACCTTCCAGAAAGGAGTGGAAGAAAATAAGTTTGGAAACAATGATGATAATTCCAGACAACTCTATATAAAGTTTATTAAATAA
Organism: Nycticebus coucang; assembly: GCF_027406575.1. Taxonomy (NCBI): domain Eukaryota; kingdom Metazoa; phylum Chordata; class Mammalia; order Primates; family Lorisidae; genus Nycticebus; species Nycticebus coucang. The sequence continues at coordinate 63,408,910 of NC_069793.1, read as the reverse complement.
AAAGAAAGGGTCATGGCATAATACATGGACAGTGGCTGAATTTTATATAAATGGTAGTATGTTGGAGAGTTAATTTTTAAGCTGAGAACTAAATACCGATAATGAACTAGATTAGCTGTGTGGAGATTAGAGAAAATGTGTGCCAAGGCATTACTGACCCAGTGAGGTAAGACTATGAGATATCACTATACACCTATTAGAATAACAAAAAAGAAAAGGTAATTTAAGGTTTTGACTGGTATGCAGGATAAGTAGGAAGCTCATACATTTGTGGTAGAAGCTACTTTAACAAAAATTAGGTATTTTTCTATAAAGTTAACATATACTTATTATGTGGCAATCTACTCCTAGTAATTTAATTAAGATAAATATTTATGTGCATATAAAAACACATACACAAATATTTATAGCAGCTTTATTCACAGCTAAATGTTCTTTAATTGCTGAAGAGATGAACATAATATAATGCATCTGTACAATGGAACACTGTTCAGTAATAATATGGAAAGATCTCAAATCATTAGGCTGATTGAAACAATCCAAGTTCAAAAGATTACATATGCTATAATTCCATTTACATGACATTCTGGATGACCAAAAATTGTGGAGTGGGAGAACCCATCAGTGGTTGTCAGGGGTAATAGGTGGAGGAGGAATTAAGTACAGAGATATACCTTGAGGGAATGTTTTGGGTTTGTAGAACACTTCTGTATCTAAACTAGGGTAGTAGTTATGTGATTCTATAAATTTGTGAAAACTCATGTAATTGTACAACAAAGTAAATTTTTGGGTACATAAATTTAAAAATCAACTGAAAGTGTAAATTATAATAAAGAATATTTTTCAGTTTCAATATTTTAAAATTTATCCACCTATGTTCTCCTTTTCTTCCTTTCTCTCACCACATCTTCATTTCTTCATTTCCTGCTTCTTTCCCTTTCTATAATGTCATAGTTTTATACAACTACTATATTTCGGTGACCTTGATCATGGAGTATGAGCTAGCCTGGGTTATGGAGTAAAGTACTCTGTGATTGACAGATTCTAGTAATTCAGTTTCTTTGTGCCTCAGGAAGAGTTAAGCATGAGTCAATAAGAAAGAATATGTTTGGAGAAAAATATATACTTTCATAACTGCTAAAAATATCTTGTTTTAAAACTGCTTAAGGATAAACAAAATACATAAACCTACAAATTACTTGAAAATGCATTTTCAACTTTTTATGATTGTGATTTTCATGAAAAATTGATTAATGTGGTAATTAAATCAATTAACTTAATGTAATAGATATATATCTAACTCAAAATGTGCCAAACATTATTAGAGTAATATTTTATAAAGAAATTGACAAGAAATACAAGAAGCTTTATTATTTACTTATGGCTGAGAGAAATATGAGGTCTGATGTTGGGGACCAACCCCAAACTACTACTGTGGTTTTTTCCAAGTGCCTGGCAGTGACAAGGGAATGAAAGAAATAAAAGGCAGAGACAAAATATAGATTTACAAAGTGTAGGGCCGGGATAGGTAATGCTTCCAAACAGTGAGGAAAGGCTATGGCTCTTTGTTCCGGGTTGACTTTATTTTTATTGTATGCATTATTGCTTAATCAGAAAATTAATTGATTAGTAAAATCAGCCCATGCAGTGTGGGTCATCATTCTTGCAGTGCCCACATTGCCAGCTAAGCTACTTTTTAACTAACTCTTGTAATGGCTTCTCCTTTCACTATATGTTATTTATAAACTAAAGAGGCAGATGCAGTCCATGAAACAAGGAACAAAGTTCAGAAGCAAGATTTGAGGGTAGACTCCAGTTTGACCAGCAAACAATTTCTCGAGGCAGCAATTAAGCCACCTGGTCCCTGCCACATAGACAGGCTGATGCTATACCCATATTGAGAACCAGAGAGAAGGAGGCATTTTCATTTTATCTCTGAAGGAATGTTTCTCTTTTATCAAAGTCTTGGTGTCTGTACTGTTTCCAGCAAGTCCTACACTCTACTCTTAATTTTCACAGACCCATATACAAACTCTTACTGAGAGAAGAGGCCAAGCCTTTACTAAAACTCTCTGTCAGTGACTTTCACCCAGGGTTTTATCTGGGGAAGTACCAGAGCCTCACTTAGGGGAAAGGAAGCCTCAGCCAGACTATTCTTATCTTTCAGCAGAAGCATCTGCTGTTGCATATTTCAGGAGGCTTCTCCCTCAATATGCAATGTGGTCTGACTATGTACACAGTCTCTTTAAAATTCTCATTTCCAATCTCTATTTCCTTGACCATTACCTGCCTACCATTATAAATCAAATCTCAAACAGGTTAAACTTTGGTTTATGTAATTTCATTAAACTTCGAACTTAGCAAAACTCCATCTATGTAGGCACATCAAGAAGGGATTCTCCACTGCTTCAGTTCCCACTGCCCAGCCCTCCCATATTTCCACCTTCAGTCTGATGATTAAATTTGTGAACTTGCCACCATGCATTTACATTGGAAGTACTATACAAACAACTCAGTAAAGTTTTGTAACCTTGGTATATCAGTGTCTCATGTTGTGTTTGTGTTGATGTGTAACAATGTCTTCCTGAGTGGCTTTCATTACTGTTGCATGTTTTTGTGTGCTATTGTGTAAATGTCAGAACTTAAATTATAGCAACAGGAAAACATTGATAAATTTCTTGTTGAACTTGACAAGAGTGAAAGTGAAATCGGGGACTCGATAATCCAAATTTATAGGGATAATACCATGGAGAAAGTGGCAGTGTAGAAATGGATTAAGCGTTTTTCTGAGGGGAGAAAAGACATCATTGATGAAGAGAGGTCAGGGAATGAACAGAATTGACAAAAACATTGCAAAAATTCATCAAACTGTGGATCAAAAATGTCAGTTGACTGTGAGAAGCATAGTATACCAAGTAAACATTGATTGAGCAAAGGGGAAATCTGAACTGAAAATCTTGGCCAACAACTCATGATTCTTGTATTACGACAATGTACCACCTCACACAGCAGTATGAGGGAGTTTTTAGCCAGTAACAAAGAACTGTATTGGAACACCCTCCCTACTCTCCTGATCCAGTCCCAATAACATTTTTCTTTGCCCAAAGGAAGAGAAAATATTGAGAGGACGACATTTTGATTCTTTATGTTCAGAACATAAAGGGTAATATAACAATAACTTTGCTGGAAATTCCAGAAAAGCAGTTCCAAAATTGTTTTGAAGGGTGGACTAGGTACTGGTGTCAGTGGGTAGCTTCCCAATGGGAGTACTTAAAAGATGACCATAGTGATATTCAGCAATTAGGTGTGTAGCACTTTTTCTAGGATGAGTTTGCAAACCTGTCAGATTTCATAAATAACAGGAAAAATAAACCTAAGTAAAGCAACTAGCTTCTTTGTGAATAGAAATGTTAGAGTGTTGTTGAAGAAGTCCATATAAGAGAAATAGAAGACCTGGAATGCTATAACATTGTTAGAGAGAGAAAGAGAAAACAATATGAGAATTATTTTGGAGATAAAATTGTCAGAATATGTAATTTATCAGATGCTTTATATTTTCCCATTTTATGCAATTAGTTGGATATACTATTACCTGAGTTATAAAGCTAAAAAACTAGCCAGTGAAAATATAGATGAAGACATAAAGTTGCTTTCAAAGTTATGGGTCTGTTGATTGTGGAAATTCCTTGTGATCCAGAGATGAAGATGACTACTGTAAAGAAACATGTTAACTGTTTAAAATTCAAGACAAAGGTCATTATCAGAGATATAGATTTGAAAAGAATCTGATTTTATGTGAGAGTTAAAAATGCATAAGCATAAATTCAGTGGCCAAGGGAGAGGGTAGAATGAGAAAACCAAAAGGTAGTAGGAAGTAGAATTAAAGATAATGGTGGATTTGTGCTACTGTTGAATCTATGAAGGGGGAATTTAAACTGGAAAGGGAAGAATGGGCATGAATATAATTCAGTCAGATGTTAAGAAGGGTTGAAAGGGGGTCAATTGAAGGAAATTGTATTAAGTCATCACAGCCTTTTGAATGAGCAGGGCTAAAGTTTTTTCTACAGAAAGTGATAGGAAAAGAGTTAAGTTGAGAGAATTCAGATAGGTGGTGAATAAGTGCAATAGCTTGTGATAGGAATGAGGTAAGTATCAACTCAAGCAAAGTTGAAATAATCGACTAAAGATAGATTCCCTAAATTTATAGTGCCATGAAATATGACCTATTGCATAGTTAGCATTGCCATGTTAAGTTTTCAAGTTGTTACACTTCACAAAAAACTTGCACTAACATTTGCTTAGGTGTATAGTTGAGCCAGCAACGTATAGCAAAGAGTTAATAGAAGTCATGAATGAATGACTTAAAGAATGACATAATGTATCTATGTGACATAGGAATAGTCAAACTGGTAAGTGATAAAACAATGTTGGCTGAGCAAATAGAATATAATCAAAGTTATGCAATTACTTAGATACCCCATGTGTCAACACAGAAGAAAACTATGAATAATAGCATGACTGAGCTGCAAGGTGCCACATTTATTATAAGCAGTGAAATACAGAGGTTAAGGTATGGCAAGTAGAACAGTTCTGACTATTAATAATTTGAAGGATTCATACAGGGATGAATTTTATTTAACTTAAGGAATTCCATATTGTGAGAAACTATGGCATTGAAAGAGTGATCTGTATTAATAGTGAATTACTCTAAGACTATGTAGATGAATGAGAAGTGAATAACAGAACATAGGATAGGAACCTCAATCTATATGAATGTTTTTTCCTTACCTTGTTGTGGTGATGTTCAAAATCCAGGAAGTCCAGTACAGGCCTAGGGAAGTAAAGATTTCTTGCTCTATTATTTCTATATTAAGTAATTTCTACAATCTAATTCTTATAATTACATCAGAAATCTTTTCTCTTTTCTGAACAATGAGGATGATAATTACCATAGCCACTTCACAGAAGGATTATATTTAAGAGGACTTATGATTCCCATAAAGATTGAATTGTAAAATGAACATAATAATACTTGTAATCAGTAAGTCTCAGCATTAATGTAGGACGTTGCTATTATTATTATTGCTGTTGTTAGTCTTGTTATCATTACTCATAGGACAGGTAAGAACAGTAGTTTCTGGAGGTGATACTTAGATATTGTGACATATTTATTACCTCTGGATTGATTGAGGCATTAGTTAATGATTCACTGAAGGAACTTTCGCTTTCCTTTTACACACACCATGAATTATGACTAGACTTAATAGTTTTGTTTGTTTGTTTGTTTGTTTCAGACAGAGTCTCACTGTGTTGCCCTCGGTAGAGTGAAGTGGTGTCACAGCTCACAGCAACCTCATACTCTTGGGCTTAAGTGATTCTCTTGCCTCAAGCTCCCAAGTAGCTGGGACTACAGGCATTTACCACAACACCTAGCTATTTTTTGTTACAGTTGTTGTTTAGCTGGCCTGGGCTGGGTTTAACCCACCAACTTTGGTGTATTTGGCTGGTGCTGTAACCACTATACTACAGGTGCTGAACCTAGACTTATTAGTTTGATACGGAAGAGTGAAAAATTCCGGTGAAATAACAGAGGAAATTTATTTGTTAGGGAATCATTTCAACTTTAGAATACCTTTTGAATGGAAAAATCATGGAACCACATTTTTTTTGTTATTTTTCTTGTGTTTTGAGAAAAATATGGGTGTATCATATATTCAGGTCATAGAAGCAGTGAGATGGCCAGGCATTCTGGGTCAGGGTTATAATTCTAGCACTCTGGAAGGCCAGACAGGTGGATTTCCTGGGATCAGGAGCTTGAGACCAGTCTGAGCAAGAGTGAGACTCCATCTCTAAAAATAGCCAGGTATTGTGGTGGGCACCTGTAGTCCCAGCTACTTGGGAGTTGAGGCAAGAGGATCTCTTGAGCCCAAGAGTTTGAGCATAAGCTATGAGGCCATAGCACTCTACCAAGGGCAACAGAGTGAGACTCTGTTGAAAGAAAGAAAGAGAGAGGGGGAGAGAGAAAGGGAGAGAGAGAGAGAAAGAGAGGAGGGAGTGAGTGAGGAAGGAAGGAAGAGAAAGACAACAAGAAAGAAAGAAAGAAAGAAAGAAAGAAAGAAAGAAAGAAAGAAAGAAAGAAAGAAAGAAAGAAAAGAAAGAAAGAAAGAGAGAAAAACAGTGATATGGCTAAGAGATTGTGGTATTGTGGTTGAACAGTAGCCAGTCCCTGGAACCTCCCAAACACACACTCTCTCTCTCTCCCCCCCACTCTGTTTTCGAATAGCCTCCTCAATACTATCTCATTTCTCAGAAATGGGAATCTAGGCATCTAGGGATTGATTTGACAGCCCTGAGAAAACCTCCTGGGTCTTGAACTCCCCAGGAATATCTTTGTTTGCCTATCTGTAAACTCCCCAGAGCACAATAAGGAGAGGAATGCAGGAGAGACTCAGGGCATAAAAGTCCTCAAGGGGTAGTGACAGTGGTTTTGCCAGGTGAGCTTCAGGCTGCTTCAGAATCTTCTTCTGAGGTTCTTCTCAGCAACCTGGTGAGTTTTAGAGTAAAGCCAGAGGATAAGGTTGGTCTGGGGGCAGAAAATATTCATATATGATTAATTATTGAAGTCTCCAGTTGGCTTCCAACCACTCCCTTCTGTGCCCCTTGTCTTCCTTGTCCTTCATTTCGCAGCCCATGCACCTGTCCTCTGTCTTATCACCTTTTCCACTCACATCTGCTTTAAGGGAAAGATAGGAAGTCAACCAACTTCTTTAACATAATGGTGTTTAGATGTCCTGTTTCTAAGAGGTGGATAGGTATCTGATCCAGTATGGTAGATGCATTGCCTTTGAAGGTAGGGGATTCCAGTCACTGGAACTAATGTAGGCAGGAGGTAAGTGTCATCTTTAGAATACTGCCTGTATAGCACTTTGTTGGTTAGTCATTGACTCTTTAAAATATTTTTTGTCTAGAAAAGAATGAAGTTTGAGAATGGTCCTCTTGAGAAAATAGTTCTGTGCCTTTATCATCAGAGGGGTGTTTACAGTTAATCAAGAGGGCTTTTATCCCTCTTTCCTCAGGCCCTGGCTGCCTGTGATGTCTCAGAATGATAAAGGGTAAAATTCTATGTTAAGACCAGTCCCAATCTGATTGTAGTATCTCCAAATGTCCTAGAAAGTCTGAAAACCTGGAAATGAAAGGGATTTGGGGCTTTTTGTTTTGTTTTGTTTCTGCTATTCTTATAGTGACAGTACTTTATAATTTATTTTCTACCTGCTCCTTCAATCTAGGATCTGTAATGAGGTCACATAGCTTGTGAGAGCTTAAGTGCAGGTACAACATGCTTACACAGTCTTTTATCTCCTAAGCAAACGAGTGCAGACAGCAGACGACACAGATCAGAGAAGACTTTCAAAGGCAGAACTTGGGGTCAAAAACTAAAGTCTCATGGGATAGACTTGAACTCTACCAATTTTCTAGACACTGGGCAACATAGATAAATAATAAAATCTGAGGACCCTTGTCATGAAGTAAAAGTCTTGGTCAGGAGAGGCAGTTTGGACTCTATCTTCTCTAAGAGAGTCCCTAAGGTCCCATTGCACTTAATGGTGATTTTTCTCCATGAACATGTGCCCTCCCTACTCCATTCCCATTTTCTCATTTGTTTTTCAACTAAAAAGATAATTGACTCAGGGAAATTTATTTTGTTTTTCTGGGATTCAGTTTTTTAATTAGTAAAATATGAAATAGACTAATTTTTACCTCTGCCATTGTCAAAATTTGTTTGTTTTCCTTTTTCCCCTTTTCTCTCCTTCCTTCCTCCCACCTTATTTTCTTCTGCCTTCTCTCACTTGCTTACTTAAAAATTTTTCCTCATTCCCACTGGTTATTAGAATTGTTTGGGAAACTTAACAAGAACATTTCCCCCCCTCAAAATTCGCTAAGACACACAAAAACTAAACATTTTATTGGAAGTATGGAAATTATATGTTGGTAATATAAGAGGGAACATATTTGAACTGTTCTCTGTCTTAATAAAAGACCATGTAAGATAAATCTTGCATCTTACATAGAAACAATGAAAGGAAGTGAATATTTTATAGCAGTAAGATAAAATAACCTGGTTAATACTGAAGCAAGCATAATAAATCTTTAAAGGAGGATTTTTAAGGAGATTTTGAAAAGTTATATTATGGTTTTTGAATCATCATAAGAAGGCTTGGTCATATATATAGTGGGGGAGATGGAGGATGATGCTTGATACAGAGAAGAGGGTTAAAAATTATAAAGGATAAATGTGCTTCTTTGTGAAAGAAGAGAAGAGAATCTATTAGTTTTCACTTTTAGTGATTGCAAGAACTCTGATCAAAAAACTCAAATGAACAACAAAAAAGAAAAAATAAATAAATTCAATATCAATGCTTAGAGTATGTGAAATAACAGAACTTTTTAATTTCCAGTAAACATAATAAGACCATATTTTCCTCCCTGGGGCCTTTACACACACTGATCTGTGAAGTGGTGTTATTATTGTTCACGTATGAGGTTGGACAATTAAGTTAGTGAACTCATCCTAAAAAAGTGCTACATACCTTATTGCTGAATATCACCATAGTCACCTTTGAAGTACTCCCTTGGCCATCTGGTGACTGTAGTGATATTCAGCAATGAGGTATGTAGCACTTTTTCTAGAATGAGTTTAGTAACTTCATTGTCCAATCTTACATATGTGGGGGCTACAATGAAGACTTTGGGATTTGGGATCTGAAGACAGGATATGTGGATGTAGAGTCCATGCTTTTAACATGACATTGCCTCTTAGTCAACTTAATTTCCAATCATTTATGCAAGCAACTGATAAGTGCCTTATATTTGAGGGCTTTTCAGGCTTTTCAAAGAAAGTATGTTCTACCTGTGACTGGCAAGGATGTCCAAAGTCAACGGACTCCATCAACAGGTGTTTGGGAGTAAATGTAATTCCCGGTTCTGGCAGTGTGCACATACTTTGCAGAGCTCCAATGAGGCCTCCATATTGACTCAGTCAGGGTGTAACATGATCACTGTGCCTTAGCAATAAAAGATTGCCAGATAATTTTGATTCTGAAAAGGGCTTCAGGTGAGCCCTGAGTGTCTTACTTTCTTTTGGGCAGAATGGGTTACTGTAAAAAAGAATTGCTATTGTTGCTTTTCCAAAATTGTTATAATGTGCTTTCCCCTATGCTAAGATTTCACTAATACAGAATAGTAAACACATTTTGTTTTACACAGTTGAAGTGACAGCCTGCAGTTCTTCAGTTGAGAATGATTCATCCAGCCTCAATGGGAAGAAAAGAGGGTCATGGTCAAACAGAAGCATAGCCATTTCACCCCTGCCATAGATATATGATTTATCACCTTCATGAGATTCCTTGGCATCAGGAGTATAATGGGTGGGAATGGTATCCTTTATGGGTAATCAAAAAATTCATATTTTATATTGACTCTTATATTTATATTGTCTGGGTTATTATGTTCTGAGGCTTTGAATCGACAACTTATATGATATTGATAAAAAAAGAGGAAAAAAGTACAGGAGAGGCAGAAGACATTTTGCCTAAAGTGTGTGCTTTAAACTAAATTTGACATTTTTATTTGAGTAATTTTCCCCTTTGTCAGTGGAAACTCCCTCAACAGAATACACCATAGAGTAGTAATTTCAGGGATTCCATTTTCTCCCACATTTCCCTCCCTTTTACATACACACCCACTATTTTATTTCTGGGGTGTAAATAAAATAGCTCCACTCTCAGGGAAGTCAGAGTCTAACATTGTTAATCTCTGTCACTGTATTTTTAGGAAGCCACTCTTGAGGATCCAACCAGCTCTCTTCCCATGCTTACTTCACATCGGCATCATGGCAGATAATAACCACTCCCACTTCCAACATCTTTACTTTGTCTTAACTGGAATTCCAGGGCTTGAGCAAAAGTATTACTGGATGGCATTCCCTCTGGGTGCTATCTATGCCATTGCCCTCTTTGGCAATGGTGTCATCATCTCTACCATTAAGTCTGAATCATCTCTGCATATCCCTATGTACTACTTTCTGTGCATGCTGGCCTTGGCAGACATGGGGCTTGCCCTTTGTACTTTGCCCTCTATGTTAGGCATATTCTGGTTTAACTACAAGTTCATTGCTTTTGATGCCTGTCTTGTTCAGATGTATTTCATCCACACCTTCTCAGCCATCGAGTCTGGTGTGCTGGTGGCAATGGCCTTTGATCGAGTAGTGGCAATCTGGAGTCCCCTCAGATACAGCACTGTTCTAACCAGTGGTGTGGTCTGCAAAACAGGGGTGGTCATCTTGTCAAGGGCAGTTTGTGTCGTTTTGCCTGTGCCTTTCCTCATCAAAAGGCTCCCTTTCTACCGCTCTAACATCTTGTCTCACTCCTTCTGCCTCCACCAAGATGTCATGCGCCTTGCCTGTGCCAGCACCCGTGTCAACAGTCTCTATGGCCTCATCGCTGTCATCTTCACCAAGGGTTCTGACTCCCTCTCCATCCTCCTCTCCTATGTGTTCATTCTTCGAACAGTAATGGCTATTGCCTCAGGGGAGGGCCGTTTGAAGGCACTTAACACCTGTGTTTCTCACATTTGCGCTGTACTCATCTTTTACGTGCCACTCATTGGGGTGACTGTTATTCATCGTTTTGGTAAGCACCTGTCACCACTGACTCATGCCATCATGGCAAATGCCTACCTTCTTGTACCCCCGGTGCTAAATCCCATAGTCTATACTGTGAAGACCAAAGAAATACGAAGAAAGATCATCCAGATATTTGTTCAGAACAAGATTACTACAGAAGGTTAGAATTGGCTGGCTGGTTCAACACAGGAAGAATCTGTTCTGTAAAAGCTCAATTATGACTATCAGAAATAAAGATTATTTATTTATATATTAAATAAATTAAATATATTATTTATTCTGTGTGACTTGATTGGGCAAATAAAGATGTCCCTGCTCACAGAAAATACTGTCTTTCTTTGTGCTAAATTATATGTTGCCTAGTATAGAAAGTGTGGCATCTGCAAGAATTGTTTGATGTTCTGTCCTATAACCATATATTTAAGAGCTGGCATGTAACAACTGAAGGCAGGGAATATTACTAATTACATTTTTAAATGACTCTTGAAGATAAATGTACCATGTTTTTAAATGCCTTTTAAATTAAAGTTCATGAAATTAATTTAATTTAACATTCTATTTTAAGAGTTAAGAGTGACCTCCATGAGCCTAGTGAGAGGGAAGCAAACCATACTCATTAAATAATAAGACACCTGGGGAATATACATTATGTTATTGTACATCTTACTAAATGCATTTTATTAAAATAAATATGAATCAGAAAAATAAAAAATAAATCAGAAAATTAAAAAAATTCAGAATCCATAATGCAAATGTGTACAATTAATCACAGGGCCAACCTGTTGAACGAAGATTGAAAGTGAAAGTTCTTCTATATGAGAGCTACACAATAGTGCATATTCTCTTAATTTCTCTTAGCATTACTGTAAAATTAAATTTAGTCATAAGTATAATAGTGCTGTGCAATTATAGGAAGTGTTCAAGAGCACAGAATGTAAGAGAATAAGAGAACTTGCATTTGTAGACTACTCACTAAATAAAGGACACAGTGCTCTTTATACATTATCTCATTTGGTAATTAAGACACCCTTATGAGGAAGAGTGATATGTACTTTTTACAAATGAATGTATCAATTCACAAAGCAATTGTTTCGTTGGCCAAAGCTCAGCCAGGCAGATTTCCTTGAGAATGTTGGACACCATCTATACCAGAGAAGATAGATATATAGATGTGTTAGGCAAAAAGGTAGTGAAGAAACTTAGTAGTGGTTTAATGAATTGCAACCAATTTTACTGAAGGCAAACTAAATACAGGAAAAGCAAAAGATGCATATATGCACTGAGCTACCTGTATCCATTAACATGGTCTGAATGATTTTTCTAAAGTATTTATAGGTTGTTGAACTTTAACACAATAGATTCTTTAAGAATTGAATGTAATTGTCTATTACTCAGCCAGTGATTATTTTAGAAGTTTGTAAGACTAATTCAGTAAGATTTTGTGCATAAGAAAAGACTATATCCCTTTAAATACTACTTACATGTACATGAAGCCTGACTGAATTTATTTTAATAGGTACTTTTTAAGATAGATTCATAAAAATAAGCTTTATTATTCTTTTCTTAGTTCTGTAAGAAATAAAAGCACCTTCTGGACAACTCAAAATAATGTAAGCATAAAATATAATTTCAGTCTTCTAGACTTGGTGGGGAGACTTAAGTTCTACCACGCATGGGGGGATTTATTAAGAGTTTGCAAACACTATCCCAGCCCTGAGTCTGGAACAGGGAATGCAACCCCAGAGCTGCTTTTGTTGTTGTGAAGAGGCCAGACCCAGAATGACTTCCTCCAACTTGAGGGAAAGGTCTGAGAAACACTGTAATGTGACCACTATTCTCAAGGAGGAAATGGGACTCTTTAAGGCCTTTTTGATTCGGGGTGTTTTCACCCATGTGGGGTGCTTGAAATTTGAGTGATGAAATACAGAAGAATTCTAAATCATATTCCATGCTTAGAAACAAATAGAACTGTTCCTCATAGCTGCTATCTTTGGTGCCTTAAAGACATAAAAGTGACCTCAGAAACAAGTAAAATGGTGAAACAGTTTGTGTGTTTCTCTCATCCCTTTTCTGCCTTCGTCACTTTACCCTTTAAAGGTGAAGATGGTAGCTGCAGCAGCAGCAGTAGAATCAGAAGTTCTGTCTACTAACCACAGCAATTGGTGTTTTGTACTTTAGGATAAAGAGATCATCATGGATGACTCGAGTGAGACTAATGCAATCTCAAAGTCCTTTAAACATGAAAGATGGAGGCAAAGGCATTAGTATCAGCATGATGTGAGATGATATAAGATTGAGTTGATCTGCCATTGTTGGCTTTAAAGGGAATTATAAGCCGAAGAATGCAGGAAGCAGCCTCTAGAAACCAAAAAAGGTAAGGAAATGTTCTCCCCCAGGACCTCCTGAAATACATACCTGCTGATACCTTCATTTTAGCTCAAGAAGACCCCTTTTAGACTTCTGACTTACAAAGCAGTACAATAATAATTTTGTATTGTTTTAAACCATCTAGTTTGTGGTGATTTGTTATAAGAGCAATAAGAAAATAATATAGGGCTGAGGTTGAAAATAAAAAAAATAAAGGTGGGATTTGTGCACTGATAAAAACATTTCTAAGCTCACCTCCTAGTTCTTTCTATTTGAATTCATCTTTAGACTCTAGGCATTTACCTCAGGTGGAAACTGTTCTCTACTGTTCAAAATGCAATGTCCATTGTCCTGTTAAAAAAGAGACATAATTTTAGAAAATAAAACCATAATTTAGAGGTAGAGAGAGATACAGGCAATCCAACATGTTATGTGGTCTCTAAATGTATTGCAACAGGCTTTAAGATGTTACGCCATCCCATTTATTCATCTATGTTTTCATATATAAGCATCACACATCAGTGAACGTTTGAAGTACACCTATATAGACATATGAGCATGGATGCGTATGCACACAGAGATATACAGATGGCACCAAAAATGTATACGCATTTTAAGAAAGAAGAAAAAACTGTATTAAAATTTTAATATTCAATGTATACTGATAACAAAAGATGAATACAAGTTACATTAAGCACCTCTTGAAGTTGCAGAAGTCAAACATGACTTGGGTATTTATTATTTATTATTTTTATTTTTTTATTAAATCATAGCTGTGTACATTAATGCAATCATGAGTTACAATGTGCTGGTTTTATATATAATTTGAAATATTTTCATCAAACTGGTTAACATAGCCTTCACGGCATTTTTTTAGTTATTGTGTTAAGACATTTATATTCTACACTTAGTAAATTTCACATGTACCCCTGTAAAATGCACCGTAGGTGTGGTCCCACCGATTACCCTCCTTCCATCCATATGTACAAATATCCTCTGTACATATTTACAACTCTACGCAGTAGTGAAAATGAATGAATATATTTCTAAAAACTTGTGCACATACCTTATTACTCAAATGTTGGCACATTCACTTATATGACTTTTATACCAACTCAGATAATTTTAACGCATTTACAATCTCACGGTATTGCATCTATTTACATCCATACAGCCTTATCCACACACTGCATATTATATAGACATGCAAACTCTTTGTAGAGTCAAATTCAGCCCATTGTCTGTTTTTGTACAAACCTTTGCCCTTTTAAAAAACATTGTAAAAGGGTTGTATTAAAAATAAAGGGAAAGAGAGAAAAAAGCATAGAGATGGTATGTGGCTGAAAATTACAAAATATTTGCTTTCTTGTCATCTACAAAAAGGTTTGTTGATTGCTAGATTGAAAAATTATACATGCAAGTGCTCATCAAGCCATAGACTGGTTAATACGCCGTAGTATATGCATACAATGGAATAATCTTCAACCATAACAAAAGACGGAGACTTTACATTTTTTTGTATTTACCTGGGTGGAGTTGAAGCACATTCTACTTAGTAAAAGTATCACAAGAATGGAAAAGGAAATATCCAGTGTACTCAATACTAATGTGAAACTAATGGATAAACAACTACACACACACAAGGGAGAATAACACATTTATATTCAGGTAGAGGGAAGAGAGGAGGGAAAGGAATGAGGGAGGGGTATCGGTAAGCTCTCACCTAATGTGCACAGTCTAAGGGTATACAGCACTCCTCCTGGATGAAGGGCTCAGCTACAACTTGAACTTTACCTTAGACATGCCTAATCATTTGTAACCCTCATATTAATCTGAAATAAAAACAAATTAATCAAAATTATACATGCAAACATGCACACAATCATGGTAGTCGAGAGGTGAGTATGGTGGGACTGGATCAACAGGAACTTAAAATTTAGAAAAATTGTTTTACTCCTTTCATAAAAAAACACAAAAACTAAAATATATGAAGCAACCTCATAAATGTTTAAATTTGTCCATCAGAATTGTGCAAACACAGGTGCTGTTCTTTATACTTTTCCATATTCTTTTGACTCTCTCCTCATCTCAGCTGTCTTACCAGAACCATACACCCCAAACCTCAGTGAAATGTCCAGTACCAAACACCATTTGTCAGGCTGGACTGTAGCCTGAGGCAGGGCAGGGTGAGTGAGTGCAGTGACTCAGGGAGCAAGGGAAGGACTCCTCTGACTCCAGCTGTTACTGCTTAGATGTCCATCCCCCAGCATGATGAGCACTGTAAGTGGCTAAAACAAATGGCTAGGCATAAACCTTTGTCCTTTAATGGAGAGTGTCTGAGCTTTCTTGGCAAGGTGAACAGGAGGTTGCATCCAGATGGAAGAAATTAGGGAGTGACTGTGTAGATGGAAAGGGAAACTGTGACTGTGTAGATGGGAGAAGGGAAACAGTAGCTTGCTTTTCTTTCTACTGGCAATATTTTGAAAGGACTTTTGCCTCAAAGTGACCTGAAGGAGGTTTAGTGGTAAATATGGACATGTCATAGGAGAAGAGAAGTGATTAAGAACGAACGAGGAGAAAACACTTTCTGCTTACAGTACTGTCTCCATTATTCAAAAGTTAATGCTTTCTTGACGCACCACGACCATCATTTGTATGTGCTTAAAGCAATCACAACCCTTTCATGCAATGGCAACTGGCCCTGCTCAGAATGGTCGCAGCTCTTTCTCTGCCTGTTCTTGGATTCCCTGCCCAGTGCACTTGACTGCTCTGTGTCTACCCTTCATGATTGTGATCAACGCAGGCTCTAATCCCTGGTACCTGGATTTGACCCTGCTAATACTCCTGGTGTCAACATCACTGAAAACTTGGGTAACTCTCTTTTCTTTTTTCTTTTTTTTTTGGTCATTCGAATCTGGGAGACTTATTTATTTATTTTTTTAATTTTTATTGTTGGGGATTCATTGAGGGTACAATAAGCCAGGTTACACTGAGTGCAATTATTAGGTAAAGTCACCCTTGCAATCATGTCTTGCCCCCATAAAGTGTGACACACTCCAAGGCCCCACCCCCCTCCCTCCACCCCTGTTTCTGCTTTTCCTCCCCCCCACAACCTTAATTGTCATTAATTGTCCTCATATCAAAATTGAGTACATGGGATTCATGCTTCTCCATTCTTGTGATGCTTTACTAAGAATAAGGTCTTCCACTTCCATGCAGGTTAGTACGAAGGATGTGAAGTCTCTCCATTTTTTTAAATAGCTGAATAGTATTCCATGGTGTACATATACCACAGCTTATTAATCCATTCCTGGGTTGGTGGGCATTTAGGCTCTTTCCACATTTTGGCGATTGTAAATTGAGCTGCAATAAACAGTCTAGTACAAGTGTCCTTATGATAAAAAGATTTTTTTCCTTCTGGGTAGATGCCCAGTAATGGGATTGCAGGATCAAATGGGAGGTCTAGCTTGAGCGCTTTAAGGTTTCTCCATACTTCCTTCTAGAAAGGTTGTACTAGTTTGCAGTCCCACCAGCAGTGTAAAAATGTTCCCTTCTCTCCACATCAGTGCCAGCATCTGCAGTTTTGAGATTTTGTGATGTGGGCCATTCTCACTGGGGTTAGATGATATCTCAGGGTTGTTTTGATTTGCATTTCTCTAATATAAAGAGATGATGAACATTTTTTCATATGTTTGTTAGCCATTCGTCTGTCATCTTTAGAGAAAGTTCTATTCATGTCTCTTGCCCATTGATATATGGGATTGTTGGCTTTTTTCATGTGGATTAATTTGAGTTCTCTATAGATCCTAGTTATCAAGCTTTTGTCTGATTGAAAATATGCAAATATCCTTTCCCATTGTGTAGGTTGTCTCTTTGCTTTGGTTATTGTCTCCTTAGTTGTACAGAAGCTTTTCAGTTTAATGAAGTTCCATTTGTTTATTTTTGTTGTTGTTGCAATTGCGATGGCAGTCATCCTCATGAAGTCTTTCCCCAGGCCAATATCTTCCAGTGTTTTTCCTATGCTTTCTTTGAGGATTTTTATTGTTTCATGCCTTAAATTTAAGTCCTTTATCCATCTTGAATCAACTTTTGTGAGTGGGGAAAGGTGTGGGTCCAGTTTCAGTCTTTTACATGTAGACATCCAGTTCTCCCAACACCATTTATTGAATAGGGAGTCTTTCCCCCAAGGTATGTTCTTCTTTGGTTTATCGAAGATTAGGTGGTTGTAAGATGTTAGTTTCATTTCTTTGTTTTCAATTCGATTCCAAGTGTCTATGTCTCTGTTTTTGTGCCAGTACCATGCTGTCTTGACCACTATGGCTTTGTAGTACAGACTAAAATCTGCTACGCTGATGCCCCCAGCTTTATTTTTATTACTAAGAACTGCCTTAGCTATACGGGGTTTTTTCCATACAAAACGCAGAATCATTTTCTCCAAATCTTGAAAGTACGATGTTGGTATTTTGATAGGAATGGCATTGAATAGGTAGATTGCTTTGGGAAGTATAGACATTTTAACAATGTTGATTCTTCCCATCCATGAGCATGGTATATTCTTCCATTTGTTAATATCCTCTGCTATTTCCTTTCTGAGGATTTCATAATTTTCTTTATAGATGTCCTTCACCTCCTTCATTAGGTATATTCCTAGGTATTTCATTTTCTTTGAAACTATGGTGAAGGGAGTTGTGTCCTTAATTAGCTTCTCATCTTGACTGTTATTTGTGTATACAAAGGCTACTGATTTGTGGACATTGATTTTATATCCTGAAACATTACTGTATTTTTTGATGACTTCTAAGAGTCTTGTGGTTGAGTCTTTGGGTTTCTCTAAGTATAAGATCATGTCATCAGCAAAGAGGGAGAGTTTGACCTCCTCTGCTCCCACTTGGATTCCCTTTATTGCCTTGTCTTGCCTAATTGTATTGGCTAGAACTTCCAGCACTATGTTGAATAGTAAAGGTGACAGAGGACAACCTTGTCTGGTTCCAGTTCTAAGAGGAAAAGCTTTGAGTTTTACTCCATTCAGTAAAATATTAGCTGTGGGTTTGTCATAGATAACTTCGATCAGTTTTAGAAATGTGCTACCTATGCCTATACTCTTCAGTGTTCTAATTAGGAAAGGATGCTGGATTTTATCAAATGCTTTTTCTGCATCTATTGAGAGGATCATGTGATCTTTATTTTTGCCTCTGTTAATATGGTGGATAACGTTTTTGGACTTGTGTATGTTAAACCAGCCTTGCATCCCTGGGATGAAGCCTACTTGATCATGGTGAATGACTTTTTTGATGATAAGCTGTAATCTATTGGCTAGGATTTTGTTGAGAATTTTTCCATCTATATTCATGAGTGAGATTGGTCTGAAATTCTCCTTTTTGTTTGGGTCTTTTCCTGGTTTTGGTATCAGGGTGATGTTTGTTTCATAGAATGTGTTGGGGAGGATTCCTTCTTTCTCAATTTTTTGGAATAATTTCTGCAGTGCAGGAATAAAGTCTTCCTTGAAAGTTTGATAGAATTCTGGTGTGAAGCCATCTGGACCAGGGCATTTTTTGGTTGGAAGATTTTTTATTGTTTCTTTGATCTCAGTGCTTGAAATTGGTCTGTTCAGGAGCTCTATTTCTTCCTGAGTAAGTCTAGGGAGAGGGTGTGATTTCAAATATTGATCCATTTCCTTCACATTGTCAAATTTCTGGGCATAGAGTTTCTGGTAGTATTCAGATATGATCTCTTGTATCTCTGTGGGATCAGTTGTTATTTCCCCTTTATCTTTTCTTTTTTTTTTTTTTAAACTTTTTTTTTTTTTATTGTTGGGGATTCATTGAGGGTACAATAAGCCAGGTTACACTGATTGCAATTGTTAGGTAAAGTCCCTGTTGCAATCATGTCTTGCCCCCATAAAGTGTGACACACACCAAGGCCCCACCCCCTCCCTCCTTCCCTCTTTCTGTTTCCCCCCCATAACCATAATTGTCATTAATTGTCCTCATATCAAAACTGAGTACATAGGATTCATGCTTCTCCATTCTTGTGATGCTTTACTAAGAATAATGTCTTCCACTTCCATCCAGGTTAATACGAAGGATGTAAAGTCTCCATTTTTTTAAATGGCTGAATAGTATTCCATGGTATCCATATACCACAGCTTGTTAATCCATTCCTGGGTTGGTGGGCATTTACGCTGTTTCCACGTTTTGGTGATTGTAAATTGAGCTGCAATAAACAGTCTAGTACAAGTGTCCTTAAGATAAAAGGATTTTTTTACTTCTGGGTAGATGCCCAGTAATGGGATTGCAGGATCAAATGGGAGGTCTAGCTTTGCTTTGAGGTTTCTCCATACTTCCTTCCAGAAAGGTTGTACTAGTTTGCAGTCCCACCAGCAGTGTAAAAGTGTTCCCTTCTCTCCACATCCACTCCCCTTTATCTTTTCTGATTGAGGTTACTAGAGATTTTACTTTTCTATTTCTTGTCAGTCTGCCCAATGGTTTATCTATTTTATTTATTTTTTCAAAAAACCAACTACTTGTTTCATTAATTTTCTGAATGATTCTTTGGTTTTCAATTTCATTGATCTCTGATTTGATTTTGGAGATTTCTTTTCTTCTACTGAGTTTAGGCTTAGATGTTCTTCTTTTTCCAATTCCATAAGATGGCTTGTGAGATTGTTGATGTGCTCTCTTTCTGTTTTTCGAATGTAGGCATCTAAAGCGATGAATTTTCCTCTCAAAACTGCTTTTCCAGTATCCCACAGGTTTTGGTAGCTTGTGTCTTCATTGTTGTTATGCCCAAGGAAGTTAATGATTTCCTGTTTTATTTCTTCCTGCACCCATCTGTTATTCAACAGAAGATTGTTTAATTTCCATGCCTTTATGTGGGGTCGAGCGTTTTTGTTAGAATTGAGTTCCACCTTTAATGCCTTATGGTCTGAGAAGATACAAGGTAAAATTTCAATTTTTTTGATTCTGTTGATATTTGTTTTGTGTCCCAGGATATGATTAATTTTGGAGAATGTTCCATGGGGTGATGAGAAGAATGTATATTCTTTATCTTTGGGGTGGAGTGTTCTATATGCGTCTGTCAAGCACAGTTTTTCTAGGGTCTCTTTTAAATCTCTTATATCTTTGTTTAATTTCTGTTTAGAGGATCTGTCCAGCTCTGTACGAGGAGTGTTATAGTCCCCTGTTATTATGGTATTATCAGATATCATATTGCTCAGACTGAGTAAGGTCTGTTTCAAGAATCTGGGAGCATTTAAATTGGGTGCATAAATATTTAGAATTGAAATGTCTTCTTGTTGTATTTTTTCCCCTGACCAATATAAAGTGACCATCTTTGTCTTTTTTGACTTTAGTTGCTTTAAATCCACGTGAATCTGAAAATAAGATTGCAACTCCTCTTTTCTTCTGAATTCCATTTGCCTGAAAAATTGTCTTCCATCCCTTGACTCGGAGCTTTAATTTGTCTTTTGAAGCCAGTTGTGTTTTTTGCAGACAGCAAATGGATGGCTTGTGCTTTTTAATCCGGTCAGCCAATCTATGTCTCTTCAGTGGGGAATTCGAGCCATTAACATTTATTGAGATAATTGATAAGTGTGGTAGTATTCTATTCATCTTATTTTGTGAGAGTCCATTGCTTAGTTTTATCTTTTGCATCAGTGTGGAGGTTAGGTTGTGTCCTTTAATTTCTGAGTTCTTACTTTGATGCTGATCCACTGTGGTGGTCAGTGTGCAGAACAGGTTGAAGTATTTCCTATAGAGCTGGTCTTGTTGTGGTGAATTTCCTCAATGTTTGTATATCCGTAAATGATTTGATTTCTCCATTCATTTTTAAGCTTAGCTTAGCAGGGTACAGAATTCTGAGCTGGAAATTGTTCTGTTTAAGTAGATTAAAGGTAGATGACCATTGTCTTCTTGCTTGGAAAGTTTCATTAGAGAAGTCTGTGGTCACTCTGATGTATTTGCCCCTGTAGGTCAACTGGCGCTTACTCCTGGCAGCTTGCAGAATCTTTTCTTTTGTCTTGACTTTGGACAGGTTCATCACAATGTGTCTTGGAGAAGCTTGGTTAGAGTTGAGGCAACCTGTGGTCCGATATCCCTCTGAAAGCAGTGTGTCAGAATCTTTGGTGATATTTGGGAAATTTTCTTTTATAATATTCTCTAGTATGGCTTCCATTCCTCTGGGGCATTCTTCTTCCCCTTCTGGAATTCCTATAAGTCGTATGTTGGAACACTTTATAAAGTCCCATAATTCTGACAGTGAACGTTCTGCTTTCTCTCTCTTCTTTTCTGCCTCTTTTACTATCTGTGTTATCTCAAGAACTTTGTCTTCTACCTCTGAAATTCTTTCTTCTGAATGGTCTAACCTGTTGCTGATACTTTCCATTGCATCTTTAATTTCCCTAATTGACTGTTTCAGTTTCTTCAGCTCTGCCATATCCTTTTTATATTCTTCATATCATTCATCTCTTATTTGATTCTGTTTTTGAATTACCTTTTGGTTATTTTCCACTTTATTAGCAGTTTCCTTCATTGTTTCCATCATTTCCTTCATTGTTTTCATCATGTGTATTCTAAATTCTTTTTCTGTCATTCCTAACATTTCTTTACAGGTGGAATCCTCTGCAGTAGCTACCTCATGGTCCCTTGGCGGGGTTGTTCTGGACTTGTTCATCATGTTGCCTGGAGTTTTCTGCTGATTCTTCCTCATGAATGATTTCTTTTATCTGTTTCCTTGCCCTAATTTTCCTTTCACTTCTTCTTTCTCTTTAAGTTCTCGTGCCTGTGGACTTAGGTTTAGATGAGTCCTTTTGGTACAGGACCAGAAGGGTGAGAAGGTTGAAGAGCAAGAAAAGGATGAAAGAAAGGAGGACTGAGTGAAAAGAAAAAAAATAATAGAGAAAGGTGAGGGGGTTGGTGAAAGGAATATTGTCAAAAAGAAGAGAGGCACAGAAAGAGGGAGACAGAGCAATATAGGTGTACAGTAGGGTACTTTGACACAACCTTTCAAAAAACCACCTTCTGGGGGTGCCAAGTTGGGTCGGTTCCTTGAGGTCAGCAGCTCTTTGCTAACCTGATCAGACACAGTACCCCACCTCCACCAAGTAGAGAGGAAGGACAAAAATGCTATAAATCAAACCAAAACAAGGAAACTTTCCGGAATAAAATTGGGTGAAAAAGCAAATAATAGCGGTAGAAACACTAGCATAAATGAAGTTCTAGTTATTAAAAAAGGCAGCAATGGGAAATTGTAATTTAACTAGAAAAATTGAGAAAGAAAAAGGATCTGTATGGAAAAGGTTGAAATTAAAAAAACAAGACAACATCAACAACCTCAAAATAAACAAAAAAACAATCAAACCAAAAAAAAAAAAAAACACAAAACACAACAAAAAACAAAGGAGTATGTATATCTTGTTGAATATTGTCTGGGCAACACGTGGTCTTCTGGGGTATGAGATGTTAATCACAGTTCTGATACGACTGGAGGCTACTGATTTCTCAATCCCAGCAGGTAGACACCCTAAATCTCTCTTCAGCCCACTAAAAAGGCACTTTGAAATTGTAAACTTGCTGAGCAGAAGCTTTCCCAGGAAAGTGCTTGTCGCTGGAATCACTGCTGAAGTGGCTATCCACTTACCCAGTGTGCCAAAACTGGTCTCACTCTGCCCCTGAGGGTTAGTGCTGCAAGGCGGCTCAGACCCCGCCCTTAGGCTACTCTGTCGCTGGGTTACCAGCTCCCACCCGATTCTAGTTCTGCAACCCTGAGTGGGGAGCTTGCCAGGGCAGATCGCTCACAATGGCTCCCTGTGGCCCTTAGCCAAACAGTATTAGCTCCGTCTGGCTCAGCGGCTCAGACTGGGGCCCTAGACAACGGCCAAAGTTCTCCACATTCCCGCTCAGGCTCTCCCAAGGCAGTTCAACTGAGTGCCAAGTCCAAAGACACCAAAACAGTTCACAGGTAAGGCCTTTCCGGTTTGCAGTCTCGCTGCTACTGAACTTATAGTTGCGGGCAGGTTTAGACTGATTGAACACACGCGACCACTTGACGGTTTTCCACTGTTTTAGTCCTCCTCTTGGGGTCCAGAAGTCTCTTGCTTACTCCCTGTATCCTCTCAGGGGTGATGATAGGCAGATCCCACCAGCCAGAGATGCCTGGAGTCCTATCTCCCCGGACTCACGGTGCCCAGATGCAAGGAAGCTGTTACTCGGCAGCCATCTTGCTCTCTTCAGGGAGATTTCGGGTAACTCTCTTTTCAAGAGTACTAGACTAAAAAGAGATCCAATATTGCAGCTGGCAATCTGTCCTTGACAGAGAAATGGGATTCTGACAGGGAGAAAAGTGGTAACATATCCATCCAGTGCTTAACGAGCTATGGCTGCTCATCTACCCCCCTGTGTGAAGTGCCGGTTTGATACATTTGCTTATAGATTCAAAGAGTTGTCTGTTTTTCATTAATTGCTTTTGGGACTTTCTTTGTTATATATTTCTTAAATAATTTCTGTCTGTGGCTTGGTTTTTCACTGTTATTATTGTGTCCTTTGAAATAGTTTGTTTTTTTGAAGCACAATTGTTGATACCTTTTTTTTTTTTTAAATAAAAGGCTAATGCCTTTTGTGTAAAAGGCCTGTTTAAAAAATCATTGATTAAAAAAAAAATAAAAATAAAAAAAAATAAAAATAAAAAATCATTGATTTCTCCAAGTTTATGAAAATACTGTCCTTTTTTTTATTTTAGAAGCTTTATAATTGTAGATTGCAAATTTAGGTTTATGTTATATCTCAAATAGAGATTTTGTCTTTTACCCAATGAAGTTGAAGGTGAGGTTAATTTTGTATTTTTAAGACAGATATCTGATTGTTCTACCATCATAAAGACATTTTTCTGTAACTGAGTTGTACTGATTTCTCTACTGAGAATCAATTAATTATATATTTGGAGCTATGTCTGGTTTCTTCATCCTTTTTTTAGGAATACATTGGTCTGTCTTTATATAAATACAAAGCCACTCCTAGGGTACCAGGGACAGTTGTAAAACACATTTTGTAGGGCCTTTGTCTATAGAAACAATTTCATTGAAACTATTTAAAGGTCTACTAGCCTATGCAAGGTATAATTACTCATGGACGAAGCTTTAGAATAATAGGTAGATGTATGTTTTTGTTTTATTAGTTTACCAAGACTGGTGACAGATAGACTACCACAAACTGGGTTAGATTACAGAAATTTGATGTGCTGAAGTACTTTTTTTTTGCTGGGTGTGAAAGAGAATCTATTCATGTGCCTTTCCTAGCTTCTAAGGTTTGCCAGAAACCTTGGCCTACAGCCGTTCCACCTTGATCTCTGCCTTCATGTCCACATGACATTCTTACTGTGTGTGTATCTCCATGATCACATTTCCCCCATAGATAAGGACTTCAGCCATACTGGACTATGATCAGGGTATATTCCAGTTTGAACTCATTTTAATTTAAACACTTATATCTGCAATGACCCTGTTTTAAATAAGAGCACATTCTTAGGTAGTGGCGGTTAAGGTTCAACATATGAACATTGAGGGGACCACAACATAACCCAGTTAATTGTCCAATGTATACATTTTCTTCTTTTGTTTTTTGTTGTTACAGGGACTAAGACTATCATTACAATGTTGATATAATTGGAGGAAGATAGAGCGTAGCCCTAGATATTTTCCATCTTACCAGATTTGATTCCCTACTTGAATGTGGTAGAATGCCTTTGATGTTGGAGAGGACAATGGTGACAGGATGAAGCTTAGGTGAGTAAGAAGCAATAAGGCATGAAAAGCCACCTCATATCCCCTTTACACAGGTCAAAAATGAGGACCTTTAATGTTGACCATCGGTCTTGAGGAAGTTCTGCTTCCAGAAGAGATGCAGAAACTAAGAAATGATGTATCTTTACATAAAAATACTTATATTAGATTCATGTAGTGTATATATTTAAATTCTATAAACAAGTATTGAATCAATGAAATTGAAGAAAATGGGACATGGGATGAGTAAAAGAACTAGAAAGATGGATGTTATAAAAGGCAAGATGCTCAAAAATTTAGTGATGTATTTCTGATCTGTGATAAGGTCCAGCCATGTCCATGGGTGATTGACCGAGACATTGTGGAGATAAAGGTAAATAGTGAGGTTATGGATATGGCCTGGGTTTCTATCTGGACAGATTGAAGTGTCCCAGAATCTCATGTCAATATCCCTGACCCGTGGCAACCTGATCTTCCATCAAAACTTCCTTAATGTCTACCCTTGTTACTTTACAATTGCAGATCATAATAAACCTTATCTGATATCCCAATATAGCCCAGAAATTCTTGTACATTCTAACAGAGGCTGGGCTTCAGAGGAGGGATATGAGCCACACTCTTACATTTCTTTCTTGGTACAGAGGTACCAGCTGTGAAAAGACTGAAATGATGTGAGACCTCTAGGCAGGTTGATCAGGAGAATGCTGACCTTTCTTCTGCTACATACTCCTTTTAGCCTGCCATCCATCCTTCATCAAACTTGAAGAGTCGTGTGGTTGGCCTGAGGAATACTTTCCTCAGGAGCCTTGATTTCATGTCTGCTGCAACCACTATGCCATTTGGGACTAGAGAGTCACAGATGAGGAAATAAAGATCCTACTCTAGACAGAAAATTCCATGTGTGGAGAGAAGTGCCTCTATAAAAAGAATAAGAATGAAAGCTACAGGACCTGCAGCTTGCTCTGCTTACATTATGCTGATGACTTGACTAATCCAAGTTAAAGGAAATAAGGAAAAAAAGTTTGCAGCCTGAGAAGAAACCAAAATTTCAATATGTAATGTTAGCCTAATCTCCTAAGTAATAAAACCTTGAATGTTTCCTGTAACCCTGGACTATCTACCAAAACAAACTATATAATATTTCTGATTTTTCAAGGCCTATTATCACAAAATAAATCATGACCTTGACACTATGATGTTCACAACCTACCATAAGCAGATCAAAGTAAACCTGATGACCTTGGATTTTTTTGCATTATTTTTCTCCATTTAAATGTATGTCAGGTTTTGCATTTTGTGGAGCATTTGATAGTTTGCACTCTGTTCAAGTAAATCTTTATTTTCGCTTTTAAATTTTTACTTCTCAATTATTCCTTTGGTACGTCACCATACATCAGATTAACAAAATCAAGAAGTAGGGAGAAAACATAATTGAGAGAATACCAGTAGGACCCTACATAGAGATTGTGAGAGACAAGGTTCTGTGTAGGTTTTAACTGTTCAGGTTGACTGAGGAGGAGGCTTACTAAGTCTCAGAAATGACTATGGAACTACCTCCATTGGAATTCCTTTGCCTCCTTGTATAATCACCTGCTCAAAAGTGGGGGGATTTGGAACCATACTTACTTCAGAAAACACTATACATGGTCAATATCCTCATTAAACCCACTCTACTTGTATCTTCATGCTCCTATACAAACATACTAATAGGCAACCTCACACTAGGCATGTGCCTTCACAAAGCATGTGTATTAAAGGCCCCTTTCCCTCATAGCATGATGGTAACACACTAATTACACATACTTAATGTAAATGAGTATTTATACTATCACATATACACATGCTTATGCAAACACATAGTCAGATTCGAATGCAAATCAATTCCATCCCTTATGCTTATATTTAACAAACCTTTCAGATATACAAGTCAACTTATATGATATGACAACACGCTTCTATAGTGAAAAGAATATACTTTCAATTTTATTATTTCAGATTATTATGAGGCAATAAGTGATTAGGTTACATTGTTTGCACTTGTTGGGCAAAATACAAGTTGTAGTTGAGCCCTTTACCTGGGGGTTATGTTGTATGCTCTTCCACTGTGTCCAGGTGATTGAGTTTACCAATCACCTTCCTCTACCCCCTCCCCTTTTTCTCTTCTCCCCTCCCCTCCCCTCCTCTCCCTTCTCCTCACCATTTGAATTTAGTTGTGTTTTTTTTTTTTACTCTTGTGGGCGTGCAGTTGTTTATCTATTGGTCTCATATTATTTGAGTGTGTTGGGTACTTGTTTTTCCATTTTTGTGATACTTTACTAAGAAGAATATTTTTTTTTTAAATTTCAGGTTGATATGAGGGTACGAATGTTTAGGTTACATTTTTTTGCATTTCTTAGGTATAGTTCAAGTTGTGGTTGAGCCTTTAACCCAGGGGGTGTGCTGTATACCTTTACACTGTGTGCATTAGATGAAAACTTACCATTCTCCCTCCCACCTCCCCTTTTCCTTTCCCTCTCCCACTTGAATTTAATTGTGTTTTTCCTCATGTGGGTATGTAATTGTTTATTTATTGGTATCATTGGATACTAGCTTTTCCATTTTTGTGATACTTTACTAAGTAGGATGTGTCTCACTCATTTGCAGGCAAATACAAAAGATGTAAATTCCCCATTTTTTATGACCAAATAGTATTCCATGGTGTACACGTACCACAGTTTATTAATCCATTCATGTGTTGGTAGGTACTTGGGTTGATTCCACATCCTGGTGATTGTGAATTGAACTATGATGAACATTCTAGTGCAAATGTCCTTATGGTAAAATTATTATTTTTTTTCTGGCTAGATATTTAGTAATGGGATTGCAGGATCAAATGAAAGACTTCCTTTAACTCTTTGAGGATTCTCCACATTTCTTTCCATAGAGGCTGTATTAGTTTGCAATCCTACCAGCCGTGTAAAAGTGTTCTGGTCTCACTACACCCATGCCAGCACCTGCACCTTTGGGATTTTGTGATGTGGGCTATTCTCACTGGGGTTAAGTGATATCTGGAACAAATGCTGAATAGCCAATGCAATTCTAAGAAATAAAAGCAAAGCTGGGAGCATCATATTGCCAGATTTCAGGTTATACTTCTCATCTTTAGGGATCAAGACAGCATCATACTGGCTGAAAAATAGAGGTATAGATCTATGGAATAAAATAGCAAACCTAGAAATGAAACCAGCCACATGTTGCTATCTGATCTTCAATAAATCAAACAAAAGCATATGTTGGGGAAAATAATTCCTATTTAATAAATGGTTCTGGGAAAACTAGTTAGCCACATGTAGAGACTGAAATTGGATTCACACCTCTCATTAATAAAAATTGATTCTTGCAGAATAAAAAAAATGTATTTTGAAATCCATGCAAGTAAATAGAAAAAATGTAAAGTCTCCATCGTTTTATGGCCAAATAGTATTCCAGGCTATCCATGTATCTTTCAATTTTAAATATTCATATTCTGACTATAAGAATATATGAATAGAGAAGAGCTAACATTCATTCACACCTTCCTCTGCCTTCTTTCACACATAGGAGAGAGGAAAGCCAGGGGTTAATGCTTCACTTTTAGTCCCCAGTCTTAGAGGAAGCCAGTATGCATATGAGATAGTGGGGGAGGTAGAAGGGGAGGAAGAAGCATTGTGGGGGAAGGGAAAGGCTACATGCAGTTCTTTAAATAGTCCCTGATCTGAAGCCTCTACCAAAGGCTGAATTTCAGGAGCTTGTTAGAACTGCTCATGGTTATGCCCTGCTTGATCAAAGACAGAGAACAACATAGGGTGAGTGACTCCCTGTGCCTCTGTTACTTCTCCCTTTCAAGAGTAGCAGGACTCAGAGGCCATGAGAAGCAGGAAGGCAAGGCAATGTATACTCCCTGGAAGCACCAGGTCCAGGGATCCATGACTCAGTGCTCCTACTGAGTCCTCCAGGAGACTGTAGGAAGGTAGGATGTCGGCCTCCGTACACACCCTTTTGTGAAGGAGTTTGGTACTGACCCCACCTGCTCCAGCTGGACGGCTTTACAATTTATTTTCAGAGCCATCATGAGAAAGGAGAGTCTGAATTTCCTTGAAGTAATCCTTAGTAGGATCTCAACCCAGTTTATTTTTTATCCTTTTATTGGCTTGAGAAAAACACCTGACTTATGAACTTTACTATTTCCAAATAATGGGTGTAAAAATTGACATCCAACAGAGCCAGTGAGTAGTTCCACTGGATTTTATCCAATCCTCCCAGATAAAAGCTGAGCTATACTCATTATACTCAATAGGAGAACATGGTTCTTATAACTATTTTTTCTGAACCAAAAGTTAAGCACTGGTTTTAGAATTTTTATTTCATTCTGAGGAACAGAAAAACTGGGTCTAAAGTTAAAAGTTTGATCATCCTAGCTATAATATTTGAAAAGTACATAACAACTTCAGCCTTTTGTATGTATTATACTCATAATAGTTGTAGCCAGTGAAATAATACAAAAGAACACATTTAGTAGCATTTTAATGGTGGAAAGAGTGTTAAGCAAGAAGGAAATTATATTATTCTTCTTTTCCCTAACTTTTTGAGAAACCTACCTTTTTTCTACCTACATAATAGCTATAGTCTTTCTTAAAACAAGTACTATTACCATAAGAATGGTGAAAGTTCAAAATTACACTTTATTTGTGGTCCAGGAGCTCTACTCTATCCCTTTCTACCTGGAAAAGTAGGGAAATGAAGAACAATATGAATTAACACTACACTGGCTAAATTGCCTACTTGGATCAGAGACCATAGGACCCTATAATTCCTCAAATTTTTATGACCTTACCTTTGACAGTTAAAAGTTTGGTAACCCCTAATCTAGGAGGAATCTATACTAAAGATAATACATTTACTTGCAGGTGTACAATTGGTCACTCAGTTATTACCAACAAAAAACCTCATGGTACTAACCTAAACTCAAAAATAACTCAACTTCAAGACATAAATTACCCAACTTGCTTCTCATTCTACAAGTTACTGAAGAGGAGGATAAAAAGTATCTGTGGGAAAAGTTGAATGAATTAGTTGTTATAAAGAAAGAAAGGCAGGGATTACTATTATTATTATTTGCCAAGACAGTTTTCTTTCAACAGATTCTACTTTCAAGGAAAGTATTTATTCTTGAAAAATAATTACACTTGCACTTAGAATGATGTACTCCATTTTGATGACATAAATATGAATAAAGAATGAAGAGTGTTATTATGTAATGCTGCAAAATTTCATTATAAATACAGTGGAAATTATTCCAATTTATCTAAAAACACATTGTCCCTATTATTAAAATACTTATAAATAATAATGGTACTTGCTTTGATTGTTGTCACCTGCAGAGAGTGGATTACCTTCCCAATGGAGAACACATTAGTCACCCTATGACGTTGCCTTCAGGGAACAGCTCCTCTCATCCTGTGTCCTTCATCCTGCTTGGAATCCCAGGACTGGAGAGCATCCAATTTTGGATTGCCTTTCCATTCTGTGCCATGTATATTGTGGCTGTGCTTGGGAACATCACTCTCCTTCATATAATCCGAATTGACCACACCCTGCATGAGCCCATGTACCTCTTTCTGGCCATGTTGGCCGTCACTGACCTGGTCCTCTCCTCCTCCACCCAGCCTAAGATGTTGGCCATATTCTGGCTCCACGCCCATGAGATTGAATATCATGCCTGCCTCATCCAGGTGTTCTTCATCCATACCTTTTCTTCAGTGGAGTCTGGGGTGCTCATGGCAATGGCCTTGGACCGCTATGTGGCTATCTGCTTCCCACTCCGGCACTCCAGCATCCTGACCCCATCGGCAGTGATCAAACTGGGGGCCGTCGTGCTGATGAGAGGGCTGCTCTGGGTGAGCCCTTTCTGCTTCATGGTCTCCAGAATGCCCTTTTGCCACAGCCGGGTCATTCCCCAGTCGTACTGTGAGCACATGGCTGTGCTGAAGTTGGTATGTGCTGATACTAGAGTAAATCGTGGGTATGGGCTCTTTGTGGCCTTCTCTGTTGTTGGCTTTGATGTGATTGTCATCAGTATATCGTATGTGATGATTCTGAGAGCTGTGCTGAGGTTGCCCTCAGGTGAAGCTCGCCTCAAGGCTTTTGGCACTTGTGCCTCCCACATCTGTGTTATCTTGGCTTTGTATATCCCAGCCCTTTTTTCATTTCTCACCCACCGTTTTGGCCATCATGTGCCCCACATGGTACACATCATGTTTGCTAATCTCTATCTCCTGCTGCCTCCAATGCTCAACCCCATCATCTATGGGGTTAGAACCAAACAGATCAGGGACAGGGTTGTCCCAGGATGTTGTGGAAAAGACTTCTGACCCAAGTGTCATAGTATCCCCACCAGTGCCATTGCCCCACTAGTCTGGAGATGTAAATAAAACAAGTTTGACAACTGATGACATTTCATCACAAAGCCAACTCAATAAACCACTGGTGCAGAAGTAAGAGGAAGTATTTTTAGGATACCCAGAACAAAATGACTCTGAGTATTGTGATGGATTATAACTTAGTTGACGTATGTTTGTCATCACAAGAAAACAATAAGAAGACTTTTACCTATTAAACCAGTGAGTGTATGAAAAGAATGTCACCTTCTACAAAAAATTAATGTCAAAGTAATAATAAAGCAATATTATTTTTGTACTACTGGTAGTGGTATAAATGGGTAGACTTTGCAAAAAAGAAAATCAGAAATTTGCATCATATAGTTTGAAAGTAGATATATTTTACCATCTGAAAATCCACATAGAAATTAAATTTTAGAAGCAAAAATAGATATGATGCCATGCATAAAATCTTCTACCATGTATAACAACACAAAAGAAAAAGATTTATCTATTGTCCTAGAAGCAACCACAAGAAGCAATGGGCAAATCAATTATCAGGTGCCATTTATCTATTTTATTTGCAATGAGTATCTGAAGGTGAGTATAATGGTCAAGATATAGTATTAAATAAAAAAAATCAATTGCCTATAAGGTTTGATGCCAATTTTAAAATATAATACATATGTATAGAAAGAGCTTCCAGAAATACATACAAATGCTCGTAAAGCTACTTGGAGTAGTGAGGCTTGTGATGTTTCATTTTCTTTTTGAACCATTAGTGTATTTTTAAAAATTAGTTTGGATTGAGAATGTTTTAGTGTGAGAAAAAAGTAATTAAAACGACAATGAATGTGAGCAGAAGTTAATTCAGGGGACAGTCTGATAGGGCAAGGGAGGAGATGAAGGTCCACAAAAGCCAGAACATTTAGAAGTACAAGGGCTGCCAGAACACAGCTTCTCGGCACTGCTAACAGAGGATCAGGAAGGCTGAAGTTTTGGTCTCTGTACTCCAAAATTTGCTGATCCCTGAAGACAATGAATTTCAGAATAAAAAAAAGGTTTTTAGAAAAGAGTGAAGAAGAAAGTTCATCTGAAGATACTATATTGTATGGTTTAAGGTGGTGAGGATGTGTTAGAAATTTTAATAACATTTTAATAGTAATTTTCTTTTGAATTAACATTTTTTTTTAATTTTTTTATTAAATCATAACTGTATATAATGATATGATTATGGGGCATCATACACTCACTACATAAACCATTTGACACATTTTTATCACAGTGGTTAACATAGCCTTTCTGGCGTTATCTCAGTTACTGTGCCAAAACATTTACATTCTACATTTACCAAGTTTCGCAAATACCCCTGTAATATGCACCACAGGTGTGATCCCACCGATTCCCCTCCCTCTACCCACCCCCGCCTTTTCACACTTCCCCCTATTGTTAAGTTGTAGCTGGGTTATAGCTTTCATGTGAGAGTCCCAAATTAGTTTCATAGTAGGGCTGTGTACATTGGGTATTTTTTCTTCCATTCTTGGGATACTTTACTAAGAAGAATATGTTCCAGCTCCATCCATGTAAACATGAAAGAGGTAAAGTCTCCATCTTTCTTTAAGGCTGCATAGTATTCCATGGTATACATATACCACAATTTATTAATCCATTCGTGGATCGATGGACACTTGGGCTTTTTCCATGACTTAGCTATTATGAATTGGGCTGCAATAAACATTCTGGTACAAATATCTTTGTTATGTTGTGATTTTTGGTCTTCTGGGTATATGCCCAGCAGAGGAATTACAGGATTGAATGGCAGATCTATTTTTAGATCTCTGAGTGTTCTCCATATATCTTTCCAAAAGGAATGTATTAATTTGCATTCCCACCAGCAGTGCAGAAGTGTTCCCTTTTCTCCGCATCCACGCCAACATCTCTGGTCTTGAGATTTTGTGATATAGGCTAGTCTCATTGGAGTTAGATGATATCTCAAAGTAGTTTTGATTTGCATTTCTCTGATGATTAAAGATGATGAGCATTTTTTCATATGTCTGAAGGCCGTGCGCCTGTCTTCTTCAGAGAAGTTTCTCTTCAAATCCCTTGCCCAGCCTGCGATGGGATCCCTTGTTTTTTTCTTGCTGATGCGTTTGAGTTCTCTGTGGATTCTGGTTATTAAACCTTTGTCGGAGTTATACCCTGCAAATATCTTCTCCCATTCTGAGGGCTGTCTGTTTGCTCTGCTTACTGTGTTCTTAGCTGTGCAGAAGCTTTTTAGTTTGATCAAGTCCCAGTAGTGTATTTTTGAAGCTGCTTCAATTGCCCGGGGGGTTCTCCTCATGAAATGCTCACCCAGACCAATTTCTTCAAGGGTTTTCCCTGCATTCTCCTCTAGTATTTTTATAGTTTCATGTCTTAAGTTTAAATCTTTAATCCAATGAGAGTCTATCTTAGTTAATGGTGAAAGGTGTGGGTCCAATTTCAGTCTTCTGCAGGTTGCCAGCCAGTTCACCCAGCACCATTTGTTAAATAGGGAATCTTTTCCCCACTGAATGTTTTTAATTGGCTTGTCAAAAATCAAATAGCGGTAAGTAGCTGGATTCATCTCTTGGTTCTCTATTCTATTCCAGATATCTACTTCTCTGTCTTTGTGCCAATACCATGCTGTTTTGATCACTATCGATTTGTGGTAAAGTCTGAGGTCTGGTAGTGTGATTCCTCCTGTTTTGTTTTTATTTCTGAGTAATGTCTTGGCTATTCGAGGTTTTTTCTGATTCCATATAAAACGAAGTAATGTTTTTTCAAGATCTTTAAAATATGACAGTGGAGCTTTAATAGGGAGTGCGTTGAAATTATATATTGCTTTGGGTAGTATGGACATTTTGATAATGTTGATTCTTCCTAGCCATGAGCATGGTATGTTTTTCCATTTGTTAACATTTTCAGCTATTTCTTTTCTTAGAGTTTCATAGTTCTCTTTATAGAGATCTTTCACGTCTTTTGTTAGGTAAATTCCCAAATATTTCATCTTCTTTGGCACTACTGTGAATGGGATAGAGTCCTTAACTGTTTTGAATTAACATTTTAAGCTGTTTTTAAAGGGATGTTGCCTTTCCTGTCAGTATACTTGAGTTAATAACTTCCTCACTGCTCTTTTCTACATAAGCCCATGGTGAAGAAGGTGCTAGAATTCAGAGTCTTATAGTACTAAAATCAACATTAGATGAAAGCTCTTTGAGAGGAGCCAGAAACAATTTTTGCTTCTTCCAGAAGAAACAGGTAACTGGAGTCTGGAAATGCCCCAAGAGAAAGTAGATATTCTGAAGGAGAATTTTCAGAGTTTAAGGGACTATAATCCCTTTACAAGTAAACAGGTGAAACAATGTAAGATTCTTTCTTTCTCTTTTTAAAATTAGCTTTATTATTGTATAACTTGTAACAATAAAATGTCTGAATTTGGTACATAGCTTGATGAGATCTAATATCTATGCAGCCAGCAGCTTCTCAGTCAAGAAGCAGACTGTTTCCATTACTTCACAAACATTTATCTTGCCCTTTTGTAGTCAATTAGCTCCCTTCCACCACAACCAGGAAACCTTGATCTGATATTTTTCACTATATACTGATTTTGATGGCCTTTGAAATATATATAAATAGTCTCGGCACCCCTAGCACAGTGGTTATGGTGCTAGCCCCATATACCAAGGGTAGCAGGTTTGAACATGGCCTGGGCCAGCTAAACACGACAACCACGACAAAAAATAGCCCTGCAGGGTAACAAAACTACCCTGGGTAGTTGCCCAAGCTACTTGGGAGGCTGAGGCAAGAGAATAGCTTAAGCCCAAGAATTTGAGGTTGCTGTGAACTATGATACCATGGTGCTCTACCCAGGGTGATATAGTGAGACTCTGTTTCAAAAAAAAAAAAAAAAAAAAAAAAAAACAGAGAGAAAGAAATAGAAGAATCAGTGACATATTAATTTGAATCTGCTATCTTTTGCTTATTCTAATGCTTCACCCATGATGTTGTGTGTATTAGTAATATATTTCCTATTTTTTGTGAGTGGTATAGTCTGTGTTGTCAACAGACCTGCACTGGTATATTGATTCCTCTCTCCATTTCTCCTGCCCTTCTTAGACTTTTATTTTCAAACATGCCAATCTCTCATCTGTCTTCAGGCTTTGCTCTCACTCCTCACTTCTCCCACAGTTCTTCTGTAGGGCATTTTGAGTCCCCGTCATCATCCTTCAAGTCTCAACAAGTGCCATCTTCCCAAGGAGAAGCTTTTTAATCCACCAAGTAAGTCTGTGACTACACAACCAGTATGAGAGCATATGGTTCCCCAAGGAAAGTCACCCTCCTGAAAGATGTAGAAGATACAAAAGTAAATGTGAAAATGCCGTAAGAGAGTGAGGGTAGATGTGTGCACCTCTGTGCTGGCAAAATAATAGAAGGAAAAGAAGAACAGCACAAAGCAAAGGAAGCTTAACTAACTTGAAAGAGAAGCTAAAGAAGACCAAGAAGCTAAAGAGATACTGACAGACATGGGATACTTTGGGAGCAGCAGAGAGGATTTTTCTCTGGATAGAAAGAGAACACAGACTGAGGAGCTTCCCTATTGGGGGCTATTCTCTGAAAGAAGTCACAAGAGGTAGAGTGTGTAACTTGAGGTCACTTCAGTCTCAGAAGGAGAGCATAATGTGGGCTGAAATTCTTGAAATAACAGTGAAAAATTTTCCAAATTAGGTGAACAGTATCAACCTACAGATTCAAGAAGCTGAATGACTCTCGGATTGAGTCACTTTCAACCAAAGTGAAAGTGACTTACTTTCAACCACAAGAAATTCATGCCAAAATACTTTATAACAAAACGTAAGAAAAGTGAAAACAAAAAGAAAACCTTAAATTTGGTAAGAGAAATGACATATTCCTGATAGGGAAAGGGCATTTTAGATGCCATTGTACTTCTCTTTGAAAGCATGGAGGCCAGCAGGAAGGGGTCCAATATTTTTTACATATTGAAAGAGTAATATTGTCTTCTTTGCAAGTCTTAAAGGCAAGCTTTTTTTTTTTTTCTGTAGAGACAGAGTCTCACTTTATGGCCCTCGGTAGGGTGCCGTGGCCTCACACAGCTCACAGCAACCTCCAACTCCGGGGCTTAAGCGATTCTCTTGCCTCAGCCTCCCGAGTAGCTGGGAGTACAGGCGCCTGCCACAACGCCCTATTTTTTGGTTGCAGTTTGGCCAGGGCTGGGTTTGAACCCGTCACCCTCAGTATATGGGGCCAGCGCCCTACCGACTGAGCCACAGGCGCCGCCCTGAAAGAGTAATACTGTCAATATTGATGTCTAAATCTGGTAAAAATATGCCTCAAGAGTAAAGGAGAAATAAATACCTAATGGGTTCATAGCATTAAAATATCAAGGACTCTCACAAGTTCTATGTAAATAACAGTGAAATAACAATGGACAAAAACACTTAAGTAGGGTGTTTTGCCCTTCAATTTTTCTTTATTGTCTTTTTATCACCTTTTGCCATAATCTCACAAAGTCACCTGTTTTCACTGCTATATTAAAGTGCCTAGTACAGAGAAGGTTTCTGACTGAAAAAATTTGAAACACTCTCTTTAGTAAAGTATCACAAAAATGGAAAAGCAAGTATCCAATGTATTGAATACTAACATGAAGCCAGTAGATGAACTGATATAGGCCCATACCAGAGAAAAATTCAATTTAATGCAAGTTGGGGAGAGAGAGGAAAAAAGAAAGGAGAGGAAAGGAGGGAGGGGGATTGGTGTGCTCTCACCTAATGGGCGCAATGTGAGGCTATATGGCACACCTCCTGGATGAGGGACACGATTATGACAGAGACTTTACTTAACAAGTGCAAACACTGTAGCCTAATCATTTTTCCTCTCATATTAATCTGAAAAAAAAATTGACTTCTTTGCCAAAAAAAAATTGTTAAAATAGAAAAATTTTCATCAATAATAAAATGTACTACATTTTATGGAAATGGAAAAAGTTGCCGTAACAACTTTTTCTTTTGAATATGAAATATTTATCAGTCACATTCCAAAGTGGGTTTATTTTTTTGGTATATTTGTTTATGGAGGACAACTGAACATACAAAAGGAAAACATACAGAAAGAATACCCATAAAACTTTATATATAAGTATGTTCATCAAAAAATATATTTAATGGAATCAGAAAAAACCTCAAATAGCAATTACTCAGAAATAAGAACAAATTAACAGGTGTCACATTACCAGACTTCAGGCCATACTATAAATCCATAGTGATCAAAATAGCATGGTACTGGCATAAAAACATAAAGGTACATTTATGGAACAGAATAGAGAACCAAGAGAGGAAGCCAGCTACTTATCAACATTTGATCTTCGGCAAGCCTACCAAAAATATTCAGGGAGGGAAAGACTACATATTTAACAAATGGTGCTGGGTGAACTGACTGGTGACCTATAGAAGACTGAAACTGGACCCCCACCTTTCACTATTAACAAAAACTGATTCTCACTAGACAAAAGATTTAAACTTAAGACATGAAACTATAAAAATACTAGAAGAGAGAGTAGAGAAAACACTTGAAATTGGTCTGGGAGCATATTGTATGAGGAGCACCCTCCAGACAATTGAAGCAACACCAAAAATCCATTACTGGGATCTGATCAAACTAAAAAGCTTTTGCACAACCAGGAGCCCAGTAACTAAAGCGAACAGACAACCTTTAGAATAGGAGAAGATTTTTGCAGGTTATGCTTCTGATAAAGGTCTGATAACTACAATCTACAGAGAATTCAAACTACTCAATAAGAAAAGAACAAATAACCCCATTTCTATGTGGGTAAGATACCTGAACAGAAACTTCTCTGATGAAGACATGTGCATGGCCTACAAACACACGAAAAAGTGCTCATCATCCTTAATCATCAGAGAAATGCAAATCAAAACCACTTTGAGATATCATCTAACTCCAGTAAGATTAGCCCACATCACAAAATCCCAAAACTGCAGATGTTGGCAGGGATGTGGAAAGAAGGAACACTTCTAAACTGCTGGTGGGAATGCAAGCTAATACGACCTTTCTGGGAAAAAGTTTGGAGAACATTCAAGGAACTAAAAGTAGACCTACTGTCTGATACTGCAAATCTTCTACTAGGTATATACCCAGAAGATTAAAAATTATTTTAGAACAAAGATATTTGCACCAGAATGTTTATCGCAGCCCAATTCATAATAGCCAAGACATGGAAACAGCCAAAGTGCCCATCAACCCATGAATGGATTTAAAAATTGTGTTATATGTACACCATGGAATACTATGCAGCCACAAAAAGATGGAGACTTCATGTCTTTTATATCTGCCTGGATGGAGCTGGAAGGTATTCTTCTTAGTAAGATATCTCTAGAATGGGAAAAAAAGGTATCCAAGGTACTCGATACTATGAAATCAATATATAATCACCCACACATTCATATGTATGGCAAAACATAACTATAGTCCAGAAAATTGGAGGGAAAAGGAGAGAGAGGGATGGGAGGGGGGCTGTGGGAGGAGAGAGGATATTTGGGAGGACCTCACCTAATGTGCATAAGGCAATGTTACATTTAAAAACTATTAAGAAATTAATATAACTGTGGTGGTGGTGTTACTTAGTTCAATGTAAGCATTTCAAAAAACCCCAATAAAATGTTTAATAGAGAAAAATGAAAGCTATATAAATGTTTGACAGTATGGGATCATTACATATGATGTTATATCACCAATATGAAATATTTAGTCATCTTCTTTTCCAAGAAATTTATAGAGTAATAACTATGTATGTGGTATTATGCTAGACTAGGGCTGCCTTAAGGGAGCTATGTAGTAATATAATTGCACTGTATTTGGGATTCCTGATAAATGAGTAGATTTTTGCTGCCCTTGCCACATAAAGAAAATAAAAAATGGGTAACTATGTGAGATGGTGGATATGTCAGCATAGTTAGTAACTATTTTATTGTCTACATATATCGCATAAAATGTTGTATATTTTAAACATACACAATTTCGATTTATTTTAAATAAAGCATAATTTCTTAAAATGGGGAAAATATAAAAGAGTATGTTGTTTACTGAATATTTTTTACCATGAAAAATTTCTATATTATGAAATTCAATAAAAGAGCATGCCAAATATACAGCATGACCTCAAATATATAAATATCCAAAAATAGAGAAGAAAAAATCTTGGTGTTATCAAAGAAAATGTTCTGTGATCATCACTGGATGATAGAAGCAAAGCATTAGTTCTATATACAAAATAAATGCATCTTAAATGGACTTGATTTTGTTCAACATCATAATAGCATGTTGTCAATTCAGTTAGCATG
Source organism: Nycticebus coucang (assembly GCF_027406575.1). NCBI lineage: Eukaryota > Metazoa > Chordata > Mammalia > Primates > Lorisidae > Nycticebus > Nycticebus coucang. The sequence continues at coordinate 63,369,301 of NC_069793.1, read as the reverse complement.
TAAGTCATGTTGGTTGAATGGGTGTAAAATGAATAAAAGCACGCAAGAGAGAATCTATAGGATTCTAGCTCCTATAGTGCTTCTGTGTGTCCTGGAAGTCAGGATTGAAGAGGATGATATGGAGCAAGATTTGAGTCCTTGCTTCAGATTCTTAACCCTGTTCCCAGCCTCTGCCTCCTCCACCCTGGCCTGTCCCTGCTGAATCCATTCTCCCACTAAATCCTATTTCCCAAGCACATGGAGCCTCGCAAGCAGGATTCTCACAGTGGATTCCCAGCGTCCACGCAGGGAAAGAGTTAAGAGCTTTACAATTATGTCACAGGCAACAGAGGAGATCCCAGGGGAGAAGGTCACATGGTTAAGTCCATGGTCCCTGAAGACAGAAAGAATAATTTATCCTTGGTTACTCCTCCAGCTTGGTCCCCCAACCACAGCTCACAGCCTGCAGTGTGGAAACACCCTGAGATCAAGGCAGGGACATGGCTGCAGCCGGCATTCCTGATGAGTGACGGGTGCGTTAGAGTGAGGAGAGGTGTAAGTTGGTACTGACCAATGGAGCCTGGTGCTTCTCTGGGCCCTTCTGCCCAGGGGCCTAGACTGTGGGGTCTGACTGAGTGTGGGGACCAAGGAGGTGACAGAGACTCAGAGTTCACTGATGACAAACGATGTTGAATTGCCTTCGTCATTTGCCTACTCTTTAGGGGTTTTATTTGGAATTCTCTATTACCTGAGACCAGAATCAGGGATGACAGACCAAAATGTTTCTGCAGAAATGTTGTGGCATTGTGGATGTATTTGTGAAATGACAGGCAAGAGAACTTGTTTCTAGACTTCCTTACCTCATTTCCTCTGTGACACTGGGAAAACTGCCTTCTCTTCTGGGGCCCTTGTGAATAATAAGTTACTGCATGGCAAGGTTATTCCAAGTTTGGTGAGGCTTAAAGCAGAAATTGGGAAACATTTTTGGTAAAGGGCCAGAGCAAATAGTTTAGGCATCAAATATAGTCTATTCAATTCTGTTCCATAAAAGCAGCCATCAAGGGTGTATAAACAAATGGGAATGGCTGTGTCCCAATAAATCCTTATTTATAAAAGCAGTTGGTGGACAGGATTAGGCCCATAGACTACAGTGTGATGATCGCCGGAATTAAGTCCCAACCAGTATTTGCATTTTATATCTCTCACTCTAGGTTAGGCAGCTCAAGACTGAAACTGTTGAAGCAGGCATGTTTCTCCGTGAATCACGTTTCTGTGAAAGACCCCTCTTCTGATGTAGGCAAGGGGACTATAAAGCTGGAAGCAGGGTAAGAGGGAGTCATAACAAGATGACTTAGATAAGTCATAAATTATCCATGTCAGAGTGAATTTGACTAATTAATGACTATGTGTGACTTTGTATGGGTATGTGTTTGGTAAAGTTTAAAAGTATGTGTGTGTGAAGTGCAGTGTCATAGTGAAGAACTATTTGTGTGAACTGTGAAAATGTGTGTTGTATAAATCGTCATTGGTATTGATGTAAGTGAGTACATGGGATTGTGACTGTACAGGTGAGTGTGTGTGAAAATATGCATCTGAATGGAAGAGAGGGAGAGAGAGAGTATGTGTGTGTGTGTGTGTGTTTATAGCTGGCAGAGCTGGAATCAAACCCAGGTAGGTCTGACTCTAAAACCCATATCCTTTTTCCTATATTAAACTATCTTACATGTTTTAAAAGTTGTGGTATAAATTGGAAGAATTGAAAGAGAGAGGGATGGAAGCCCAAGATATGTAGTTATATAGAGTTATATAGTGAACATAACAAAATGTATGTTTTTAAAACCAATAGAAGTTTTGGCCCTTAGTCTGTTTCAAATAGGCTAGCTGAAACAGACTATGGACAAGTTATCTGAGTGTCAGTTTTTTCATCCATAAACTAGTGATAATTTCTTTTACACAGGGTTGGTGTCAGGATTAGAAATAATAGCTATGTAACCCTTCATAGGGATTTAATAATTGCTATTATAAAAGTAAGAGACTTAATAATGGAAGTTGGAGATTATGAATGAGAAGAAAAAAGTGACATTAGATTTGGTAGTTGTGATGTGATAGACCATTTTTGAGAAGGAAGCTTTAGTAGCATGCTGGGCTTACCAGGAAATTGGCAGTGGGTAAATATAAAGAAGGAAGTGAGAGAACAGATGAAGAGAGAGAATATCCCTTCTTTTATGAAACCTAGGTGAAGGGGAGGTGAGACATGTGAACATATTTACACAGTAAGGAGAAGGAGCCAACAGAGAAGGAGAAGTTGACATTACTGGAATTGATGGATTAATGGAAAGATGTAATTAAAGAGAAGATAGGGAGGTCTGGCGTGCAGTTGAAGGGCTTAGCCTTAAACAGGAGGAAGAGGAAAAAGATATGTGACTATAAATAAATTCGTAGGTGGCTGAGCAAGGGTGGAAGAATTTAAGGGGGTTCACAATGGATGACTTTATGTCCTTGAATCAGCAGTCAGGAAATCACAGTCCCCTGATGAATAGAAATAGAGTGGAGCAGGGCAGACACAAAGTGACTGAAGCCACCTGGGGAAGCCAGAATCCAGCTGGCCTGGTGACCGGGGTGGGTGGCTGCTACCTAAATTCTCTAAGCTTTATGTGCTCCCCTAAAGTGTGTGAAATGACTACAGTCACCTCAGGCTGTGGTGACCCATCACAGTGGCTTCCTAACTGACCTCTGCCTCATTCTGCAGCCTCCTCCCCTCACATTCATCTTACACAATACTGCAAGTGAGGGAACTACCTACTCTCAGTGCAAACTTCCCCACACCATTCCCTCACTACAAACTCCTCCCACTTCAACATAATCTAAAGTCCTTAGAGGAATACTCAGACCCCTCAGTGATTTGCCTGCTGCCTCACCTGCATTATTTTCCACCATTTCCTCTTTCCTGTTAACCTTGTATCATTCTAATTTCTTCCAAACCCTATGTCTTTTCAGATCTCCATGATTTCATTCAAGTTCTTCCCTCATCACATTCCTTTACTTGGCAAGCTCCTACTTACTCTTAATAACGTGGCACCTTTAGAAAGCCTCTTTTGAGCTCATAGGGAGTTGACCATGTACCCCCAGCTCCCTGCATTTTGCTTTTCCTCTAGAGTATCTATATTAATAGAGAGAGACATTTTGGTTGACTATCTCCCCCATGTAGGTCCTCAAGAAGGATTTGTTAAATCAATAGGCAACTCAACATTTTTTTTTTAGATGCTCATCACATTTGGGTGTTCAAAGTGGAATCTAAAGTTTTTGTTATTCACAGCTCTTAACTGCTTATAACAACCTGAGATTAAGATCTTTGGGACTCTAGAATGGAGGGCCTCTCTTACATATGCTCTAATCCATCCTATTCCCAACTTTAGTTTTAAGGTGATAAAGAGAGGCTCAGAGCAGGAAAGTTGTTTTACTGAGACCCCACAGCTAGTGAAAACTGTAGAATGGAAAAGAATTTTAGCTCTGTCTCCTGACTTCCTCACTGGGATCCTTTTCACTGCTCCCACCAATGGGAAATGATCTGATGCCTCCTCCCTATTTCAATCCCATTCAGCTTTTGGGAAAAGAGAAGAGCTGACTGCCACATCCTACACACCAATGCACAGGTGATCTGCCCTGGGCATGGCAACTACCAACTTCACAGGTACCAGCCACTCACTCTTCATTCTACTGGGCATCCCTGGCTTGGAAGACCAGCATACATGGATCTCTCTCCCCTTCTTTGTTTCCTACCTTGTTGCTGTCCTTGGGAATAGCCTCCTTATCTTCATCATCATCACTGAACGCAGCTTCCATGAACCCATGTACCTCTTCCTCTGCATACTGGCTGTGACTGACCTCATCCTGTCCACTACCACTGTGCCCAAGGCCCTAGCCATATTCTGGTTCCATGCTGGGGAAATCTCCCTTGATGGCTGTGTCACCCAAATCTTCTTCATCCATGCGACCTTCATTGCTGAATCAGGAATTCTGTTGGCAATGGCATTTGACCGTTATGTGGCCATCTGTAACCCACTGCACTATACCACAGTGCTCAGTCATGCAGTAATCATAAGAGTTGGCTTGGCCGTGGTCCTGAGAAGCTTCTGTGTGATACTCCCAGATGTGTTTCTGGTGAAGCGACTGCCTTTCTGCCACAGCAATCTGCTGCCGCACACCTACTGTGAGCACATGGCCGTGGCCAAGTTTGCTTGTGCCGATATTCGTGTCAATGTTTGGTATGGCTTGTCTGTCCTTCTCTCTACTGTGATGCTAGATGCCTTGTTCATCTTAGTTTCCTACAGCCTCATCCTCTACACAGTCTTCCATCTCCCTTCCCGAGGAGCTCGACAAAAGGCTCTGGGCACATGTGGTTCACACCTTGGGGTCATTTCCATGTTCTACTTGCCTGGCATCTTTACTATAATCACCCAGAGGTTTGGGCACCATGTGCCGCTCCATACACACATTCTTCTGGCCAATGTCTGCATGTTGGCTCCTCCCATGCTGAACCCCATCATTTATGGGATCAAGACCAAGCAGATCCGAGAACGAGTGCTCAGTATTTTGTCTTCACAATGGAAATGATGCTGAGTTTGACCGATCAGGTGGTATGTTAACCAACAGAGGGCTTCACAGTTTTTTGATCTATTTTGTAGAGACTGTGAACAAAGTGACTTGTTTATCACTTTGAAAATCAGATTTCCGTGTGACTTTGAGAAGGTAGTATTTAGGAAAGAGCATGAGCTTTTGCATCAGACTTAGGTTTTAATCCCAGCTTCACTAATAATGTGTTTGATCTTGGGTAAGTTATGTATACTCTCAGAGACTCTTCTTCACATATGCTTAGGTTTCCAGAAAAAAAGGAATATCAAAATCATAGTAACCAAATTCAATAATGAGAAAACTTTATCTTCAAAGAGCTTATCCAGAACTTATCCAGAGTATTACAATGAAAACATGACACTTACTATATTTAATGTCATTTAAAATATATTTTATCAAGTACATTACTTAAACATTAATTTTTAATTCAACTTGTTAATATGTTGTTTATGATATTGCGTCCTCATGTATAAATGAAATATGTTTGTAATTTCCCTTTATAATAATGTATTTTTTCCAATATTAGTATCAGATGTATCCAGATGATTTGTATGATTTTGAAGTATTTCTTCTTTTTCTGTTGTCTATAAGATTTGGCATGATCTGTTTCTTGAAATTACCTTTTATTTTTATTTATAAATATTAGTTGTCTATTTTTTGAGACTATGAAAAAAAATAAGAAGAAGTTAACTGATGACTTCATACTGAACCTCAGAGTCAAAGCATTCTGTAATAGACATACTCTTATTTGACAATGTGAATGTTACTTTTTTGCATTATTATTATTGCTCAATAAAAATATATATTTTATCTTGAATTTGATACAAGACAATACCATAAACTTCACATATTTTATATCTTGATTGTACCTTTATAATAGGGCTGTGATAAACATAAAGTATGAACAGGACCTTGAATATTCATGATACGTAGTAAATAGTGGATACATTCTTCTCTTCCCTTTCCAACTTACCATCATTAAAATTTTGGTATAATAATTTCTTCCTCTCCTAATTCAAAAGAAAGCTGTAGAATCAAAAGTGATAAAATATTCAACAGGCTTTGACCTTTATATGAAAATATTAAATAGTAAACAGAATTATTATTAGTGGTGGTAGAGTCTTCCTTTATCTATCAAGAGAATTTTTATGTGACAAGCAAGAGTGTACCTGGTTCACTTGTTATAGACTACTGGAGGAGGTAAAAGTTAAAATACTGTCTTCCAGGGCAAGATGGTGACTGAGTAACAATTTCTGTACAACTGGGTGCAGTAAGTTTGGGGAGAGAAGACTCTGGGCATCTCTGGCTGGTGGGATCTTCTCAGAAGCTTCCCTTTGGTGGCACAGAGAGTTAGCAAGAGACTTCTGGACCCCATGAGTAGGACAAAAGAAGTGGAAAACTGCCAATGGGTAAGATGCGTTTGTTTGGTTGGAGGCTGCCCTCAGCTGTAACCATAGCAACAGCGAGATGGCAAGCAGGAAAAGCCTTACATGTGGGCAGCTGTTTTGGTTTTTTTGGAGTTGGGCACTCAATTGAACTGCTTTGGGAGATCTTGGGTGGGTGTACAATGACTTTGAGCATTGCCTGGGGCCCCGGTCTGAGCCATGGAGCTAATATCATTCAGCTTTGGGCTGCCCACACAGCCACTGTGGGGGAGTTGCCCCTGTGATTCACAGCATGGGGATTGGCCTAGAGACCTTGGGCGAGTAATCTAGTGACTGAGCTGCCCAAAGGCGGAAACTGAGATGCTGGGGAAGAGCAGATAAAATTTCTCTCAATTTTATCCCTTAGGTGTTTGGTCAATTACAGCCTTGGCCCTCAGGGGCATAGAGTGAGACCAGTTTTGGTGCAATGGATAAGTGGGCAGGCATGCCAGGAGACATCCCAGCGATAAGTGCTTTCTTTGGAAAGCTTCTACTTAGCCAAGATTCACAGTTTGGAGTGTCTCTTAAGCGGGCTGAGGAGACATTTGGGCTCCCAAGCCTGTGGGTTCTGAGAAATCAGGAGAGGCCTCCAGTCTCCATCTTGTACAGCAGTATCAACATTGTAATTAACATGTCATACCTCAGAGGATCACCTGTTGCCCGGACAATATTCAGCAAGATATTTATATAATGTTTTGGTTTTTTGATTTTGGGGGTTTTGTGTTGGGCACTTTTTTTTCTTAATTTCAACATTTCCTTCTACATTTTTCTTTTTTTTTTTTTTTTCACTTTTTTCTTCCCTATTCTGGTTTAAATACAATCTTCCATTTTTACCTTCTTTAACAATTAGAACTTCATTTTTGCTAGTGTTTCTGCCCATATTCTTTGTTTTATCCCCCCAATTCTATCCCATAAACCTTTTTTTTTTTGTTTTGGTTTGATTTATAATATTTTTGTCTTTCCTCTCTACCTGGTGGTGGTTGGGTACTGTGTCTGATCAGGTTGGCAAAGAGCTGCTGACCTCAAGGGAACCACCCAACCCAGCACCCTCTGAAGTTGGGGGTTTTTAAGGTTGGGTCAAAGTTTCCTACTATACACCTATATTACTCCTGTCTCCTTCTTTTGGTGCCTCTCTTCTTTTGTCAATAGTTCTTTTACTCACCCCCTCTTATTTTTCTTTATTCTTTCTCTTTTAAATCTTTTTTTTTTTTTCCTTCTTGCTCTTTAATCTTCTTGTCCTTCTGGTCCTGTACCAAAAAGACTCATTAAAACTTTAGGCCAGAAGCAAAGTAACTTAAAGAGTAAGAGGAAGTGAAAGGAAAAGTAGGGCAAGGAAACAAATACAAGAAAACACTCATGAAGACGAATCAGCAGAAAAATCCTGGCAACATGAAATACCAGTCCAGAGAACCCCCTTCAAGGGACAGTGAGGTAGCTACAGCAGAGGATTTCACCTATAAAGAAATGTGAGAGATGACAGAAGGGGAATTTAAAGTACAGATGATGAAAACAATGAAGGAAATTGCTAAGAAAGGAAAAATAACCAAAAGGAAATCCAAAAACAGAATCAAGTAAGAGATGAACAATACAAAGAATATAGAAAGGGTATAGCAGCTCTGAAGGAACTGAAGCAGTCAATTAGGGAACTTAAAGATGCAATAGAAAGTATCAACAACAGATTGGATCATGCAGAAGAAAGAATCTCAGAGGTAGAGGATAAAGCTCTTGAGATAACTCAGATAGTTAAAGAGGCAGAAAAGAAGAAAAAAACCCAGAACATTCACTGACAGAATTATGGGACTTTATGAAGTGTTCAAGCATATGAGTTAGACGTATCTCAGAAGGGGAAGAAGAATGCCTCAGAGGAATGGAAGCTATTCTAGAGAATATTACAAATGAAAATTTCCCAAATATCACCAAAGATTCTGAAATATGCCTTTCAGAGGAATACTGGTCCGCTGGTCACCTCAACTTAAATATGGCTTCTCCAAGACACATTGTGATGAATCTATCTAAAGTCAAGACAAAAGAAAAGATTTTGCAAGCTGTCGGGAGTAAGCGCCAACTGACCCACAGGGGCAAATCCATCAGGTTGACCATGGACTTCTGTAATGAAACTTTTTAAGCCAGAAGACAATGGTCATCTACCTTTAATCTACTTAAGCAGAACAATTTCCAGCCCAGAATTCTATATCCTACTAAGCTAAGCTTTAAAATTGATAGAGAAATCAAATCTTTTACTGATATGCAAACATTGAGGAAATTTGCCACAACAGGACCAGCTTTACAGGAAATACTTCAACCTGTTCTACACACTGACCAACACGACGGACCTTAAGCAAAGTAAACACCCCAAAATTAAAGGACAGAACCTAGCTTCTGCAATGATGCAAAAGACAAAACTAAGCAATGAATTTTCACATAATAAGATGAATAGAATGCTACCACACTTATCACTTATCTCAATAAATGTCAATGGGTTGAATTCCCCTCTGAAGAGGCATAGATTAGCTGATTGGATTAAAAATCACAATCCATCTATTTGCTGTCTGCAGGAAACACACCTCATGTCAAAAGACAAATTAAAACTCAGAGTTAAGGGTTGGAAGTCATTGTTTTAGGCAAATGCAATTCAGAAGAAAAGAGGGGTTGCAATCTTATTTTCAGATACATATGGATTTAAAAGCAACTAAAAGCAAAAAAGACAATGATGGTCACTTCATATTGGTCAAGGGAAAAATACAACAAGAAGACATTTTAATTATAAATGTTTATGCACCCAATTTAAATGCTCCCAAATTCTTGAAACAGACCTTACTTAGTCTGAGCACTATGATATACTATAACACTATGATAACAGGGGACTTTAACATCCCTCTCTCAGAGTTGGTCAATATTTAATATCTATATTAAACAAAGATATAAGTGAGTTAAATGGGACACTAGAACAACTGTGCTTGATAGATGTATATAGAACATACATTCTTCTCATCATCTCATGGAACATTCTCCATAATTGATCATATCCTAGGACACAAAACAAACCTCAACAAAATCAAAAGAATTCAAATTTTACCTTGCATCTTCTCAGACCACAAGGCACTCAAAGTGAAACTCAACTCCAACAAAAATGTTCAACCTCACACAAAGGCATGGAAGTTAAACAACCTTATGCTGAGTGACAGTTGGGTGCAGGAAGAAATAAAAAGGAAATCATTAACTTCCTTGAGTAAAACAACAATGAAGATACAAGCTACCAAAACCTATGGGATACAGCAAAAGCAGTCCTGAGAGGAAAATTTATCACTTTAAAAGCCTGTATTCGAAAAACAGAAAAACAGCACATCAACAAACTCAAAAGCCCTCTTATGCAATTGGAAAAAGAAGAACAATCTATGAAAATATTTCAAATTGTATATAAAACCAGCACATGGTTCCCCATGATTGCATTAATGTACACAGATCTGAGTTAATAAAAAAAAAAAAAAAAGAAGAGGAACAATCTAAGCCTAAATCCAGCAGAAGAAAGGAAATATCCAAAATTAAATCAGAGGTCAATGAAATTGAAAACAAAAGAATAATTCAGAAAATTAATGAAACAAGGAGTTGGTTTTTTGAAAAAATATATAAAATAAAACTTTGGCTAGACTAACTAGAAATAAAAAAGTAAAATTTCTTGTATCCTCAATCACAAATGATAAAGGGGAAATAACAACTGATGCCACAGAGACACAAGAGATTATCTCTGAATACTACCAGAAACTCTATGCCTCCAAATTTGACAATGTGAAGGAAATGGATCAATATTTGGAATCATACCCTCTCCCTAGACTTAGCCCAATGAAATAGATCTCCTGAATAGACCAATTTCAAGCACTGAGATTAAAGAAACAAGAAAAAAGTCTCCCAACAAAAAAAATGCCCTGGTCTGGATGGTTTCACACTGGAATTCTATCAAACCTTCAAAAAGGAGCTTATTGCTATATTGCAGAAATTATACCAAAAAATTGAGGAAGAAGGAATTTTGCCCAACATGTTCTATGAAGTAAACATCACACTGATACCAAACCAGGAAAAGACCCAACTAAAAAGGAGAACTTCAGACCAATTTCACTAATGAATATAGATGCAAAAATTCTCAACAAATTTCTAGACAATAGATTACAGTTTATCATCAAATGATTCATATATCACGATCAATTATGTTTCATCCCAGGGATGCAAAGCTGGTTTAATATACGTAAATCCATAAAAGTTATTCACCACATCAACATAAGCAAAAACAAAGCCCATTATCATCCTCTCAATAGATGCAGAAAAAGCATTTGATAAAATCCAGTATCCTTTCTAATTAGAACACAGAAGAATTTAGGCATAGGTGGCACATTTCTTAAACTGATTGAAGCTATCTATGACAAACCCACAGCTAAATTTTACTGAATGGCATTAAACTGAAAGCTTTTCCACTTAGAAGTGGAAACAGGCAAGGTTGTCCTCTGTCGCCATTACTATTTAACATAGTGCTGGAAGTTCTAGCCAATACAATTAGGCAAGACAAGAAAATAAAGGCCATCCAAATGGGAGCAGAGGAGGTCAAACTCTACCTCTTTGCTGATGATATGATTTTATACTTAGAGAACCTCAAAGACTCAACCACAAGACTGTTGGAAGTCATCAAAAAATGTAGTAATGTATCAGGATATAAAATCAATGTCCACAAGTCAGTTGCCTTTGTATACACCAAGAACAGCCAAGATGAAAGGCTAATAATTAAGGACCCAACTCCCTTCACCAGAGCCCAAAAGAACATGAAATACCTAAAAATATACCTAACAAAAGAGGTGAAGGACCTCTACAAATAACATTATGAAACCCCAAGAAAGGAAATAGCAGAGGACTTTAACAAATGGAAGAACATATCATGCTCATGGCTGGAAAGAATCAATAATGTTAAAATGTCTATACTTCCCAAAGCAATTTACAGATTCAACACCATCCCTATTAAAATACCAACATCGTACTTTCAAGACTTGGAAAAAGTGATTCTTTGTTTTGTATGGAAGCAGAAAAAAACCTGTATAGCTGAAGCAATTCTTAGTAATAAAAACAAAGCCAGGGCATCAGCATATCAGACTTTAGGATGTACTACAAGGCCATAGTTGTCAAGACTGCATGGTGAAGGCACAAAAAATAGTGACGTAGACATTTGGAATCGAATAGAAAACAAGAGAAAACCAGGAAATGAAACCAACAACTTACAATCACCTAATCTTCGATAAACGAAACAAGAACATACCCTGGGGGAAAGACTCTCTATTCAATAAATGATGCTGGGAGAACTGGATACCCACATGTAAAGACTGAAAGTGGACCCGCACCTTTCTTCACTCACAGAAATTGATTTAAGATGGATAAAGGACTTAAATTTAAGGCATGAGATGATAAAATTCCTCAAAGAAAGCATAGGAAAAACACTGGAAGATATCGGCCTGGGGAAAGACTTTATGAAGAAGACTGCCATGGCAATTGCAACAACAAAAATAAACAAATGGGATTTAATTAAACTGAAAAGCTTCTGTATAGCTAAGGAGACAACAACCAAAGCAAATAGACAACCTACACAATAAGAAAGGATATTTGTGTATTTTAAATCAGACCAAAGCTTAATAACTAGGATATATAGAGAACTTAAATTAATCCACATGGAAAAAGCCGACAATCCCATACATCAATGGGCAAGAGAAATGAACAGAACCTTCCCTAAAGAAGACAGATGAATGGCTAGCAAACATATGAAAAAATGCTCGTCATCCTGAATTATTAGAGAAATGCAAATCAAAACCACCCTGAGATAGCATCTAACCCTAGTGAGAATGGCCCACATCACAAAATCTCAAAACTGCAGATGCTGGCGCAGATGTGGAGAGAAAGGAACACTTTTACACTGCTGTTGGGACTGCAAAATAATACAACCTTTTTGGATGGAAGTATGGAGCAAAGAACTCAACCTAGACCTCCCATTTGATCCTACAATCCCACTACTGGGCATCTATCCAGAGGGGGGAAAAATTTTATTATAAAGATACTTGTACTAGACTGTTTATCATAGCTCAATTTACAATCACCAAAATGTGGAAACAGCCTAAATGCTCTCAACCCAGGAATGGATTGGCAATCTGTGGTATATGTATACCATGGAATACTATTCAGCCATTAAAAAATGGAGATTTTGCAGCATTTGTATTAACCTGGATGGACGTGGAAGACATTATTCTTAGGGAAGCATCACAGGAATGGAGAAGCCTGAATCCTATGTATTCAACTTTGATACGAAGACAATTAATGACAATTAATGATACGGTGGGGATGCGGGAAGGGAAGAGCAGACAGAGAGAGAAGGAGGGAGGGGATGAGGGAAAGGAAAAGAAAAAAACAAAAGAAAAGAAAATAGTGACTAATTCTCACATAAATTGGATTTTATTTTGATCAAAGTACATTATTTGAACAATAATTTTTAATGCAACTTGTTAATATGTTGTTTAGGATGTTGCATCCTCATTTAGAAGTGAAATATGTTTGTAATTTCCCTTTACAATAATATATTTTTTCTAATTTTAATATCAGGTATATCCAGAATAATAAGTAGAATTATTCTGAAGTATTTTTGGCATGATGTTTTTTTTTTAATTATCTTCTATTTTTATTTATAAATATTAGTTGTCTATTTTTTGAGACTTTGGAGAAAAAAAATAAGTTGACTGATGACTCCATACTGAACCTCAGAGTCAAAGCATTCTATGATAGACATACTTTTATCTGACAATGTGAAAGTTACTTTTTTCGCATGATTATTATTATTATTAATATAGCTCAATATTTCATTGCAGCAATCATGTGATTTCTTTTCTGAATGTATTTATCTTCATTTGTTCTTTACGAGGTTTTTGTTTCTAGTCCTTATCTTGAACATTGTTATTAAATTTTAAGCCTTTTTAATTTTGTGAAGTCAAAAAGTGGAAACCAAATAAACACATGTATATGTATAGAGAAAATTTTTTAAAAAGTGAAAATACTATGAAATTTGTACTCCTTGATTTCCTTGGTGAAGACCAAGAATAGTGCGTCATCTGTGTCATGGACATTTGCACATATCAAAGTACCTTGATATGCCAAAGTATTCGAATTTTGAGAAATAAAGGTATTTAACTTTGCATCATGATAGTCATCTCCTCCAGCTAGTATATCAACTGAAGGGAGGAAAACAACACTTACTTGGCTAACTCCAAAGCAGTAACACAAGCTGATTTTATAGTCTACCTCTTTTTTTTTTTTTTTTTTGTAGAGACAGAGTCTCACTGTACCGCCCTCGGGTAGAGTGCGTGGCGTCACACGGCTCACAGCAACCTCTAACTCTTGGGCTTACGCTATTCTCTTGCCTCAGCCTCCCGAGCAGCTGGGACTACAGGCACCCGCCACAACGCCCGGCTATTTTTTTGTTGCAGTTTGGCCGGGGCTGGGTTTGAACCCGCCACCCTCGGCATATGGGGCCGGCGCCCTACTCACTGAGCCACAGGCGCCGCCCGAGTCTACCTGTTTTTTCATATTTCTCCATGAGTCTGACATACACAACCAACCATTCCTCCAGTGTATCCTCATTTGCATACTCATGAATTCTTCTTCATATTCCTTCTCTAGTTTGTCAACCACGGCCCTGGGTGACTTTGCCAATGTATTTTTATTTAGCTCGGTAATGCTGTTGTTTTGCTTGAGGATTTAGGAGCTGGGCTTTTCCTGTTCTTATCTTTTCTTCATAGGATTTCCCTTTTGCACAGTATTAAGGCGGTCTAGTACTGATGCTTAGAAACAACTTTGTGATCATTAAACTCTTTTCAAAGTGACTGACATCTTTATACGGTATCTACATTTTTCATGAAATGTTTAGCAGATGAGCTGAGGATAGCCCAAGATTGTATTTTTGATAAGGAATCAGGGTTCCTGGAAAGCCAGGGGTCTCTCATGGTCTGTTGGGTTGTGATTCAGGTGTAGAGTTCCATTGTTCCCATATTAAAAAACTTAAAGAAAGTTATGTTGTCACCAGTTCAGGTTGTTACGTAAGTCCTGGCCTTCATGTCAATCAGGGTTCAACCAGAGAAGCAGACATAGTGGTAGATATATATTAAGAGATTTACTGGGCAGCGCCTGTGGCTCAGTGAGTAGGGCGCCGGTCCCATATGCCGGAGGTGGCGGGTTCAAACCCAGCCCCGGCCAAAAATCAGAAAAAAAAAAAAAAAAAAAGAGATTTACTGCAAGAAATTAGCTTACACAGTTGTGGGGACCCACAAGGCCATTGCTATATTCATAGGGCAGGCTGTGAAGAAAGGCATGCTAGATAGAGTTCTCAAAATTATTATTCCTACGTGCTAGGTGCAACATCACATTCTTATCAGAATTTTCAGTTCTGCTCTTAAAGCCTTTTACATGAATGATTTAGACCCCGCAAGATTACATAGGATAAGCTCCTTTGCTTAAAGCCAAATGATTGTGCATTTTAATCACATCAACAAAATACCTTCACAGTAAACTCTAGGTTGAGTACCTGAAAGCTTTTAACCTAGACAAGCGGACACATCGAAAGACCATCATACCTTCTATTTGGATTGCTATTTCTAATAATAGTGATATAATTTGACAAGAAGACTTAAACACTCATTTCCTCTTTAAAAAGTTACGAAGTCCTACATTAGTTTCATAATAAGGGTGAGTACATTGGGTACTTTTTCTTCCATTGTTGAGACACTTTACTAAGAAGAATATGTTCCAGCTCCATCCATGTAAACATGAAAGAGGTAAAGTCTCCATCTTTCTTTAAGGCTGCATAATATTCCATGGTGTACATATACCACAATTTATTGATCCATTAGCAAAATAACTAAGAAAATGCTACAAAAGCTATGTTAACTAATGTGATGAAAATATGTCAAACGATCTATGAACCAAGTATATGGTGCCCCACGATCATACTAATGTACACAGGTATGGTTTAATAAAAATAAATAAAAAAAATAAAAAGTTACAAAGTTATTCAAACAATTTTTAAAACATGAAATTTTATAATTAAGATCTTTAGTTTCAAATCTAAAAAAATCAGTGGTCTTTTTTAAAAACTGCATACAATTAATGTCTTTTAAAAATAAGTATATTGTAAAATTTAATTTTAAGGCAAATGAAATATTGGGTGTTATAAGCAGAGATTTGTTAATAAACATTAAGTGTGTGATTTTATTTTTATTTTTTATTTTTTTTGATGCACTGCATACATCCAAAGAAGCATGATTTCATTTTATTGGAATAAGGTATTACTAATCATTAAGTAGAGTGGATATAAGTTAATGAGAAAAATAAGATCTCATGTAAGGCCAATAATGTGTAACACATTGCCAATAAAATTACTTTAACATACAAGAATAGCTGTTTTCTATTACTGAGGTTAATTTTATTCCCTAGCAATGATGAGAATTATGCCCATGGTATCACACGTCATGAATTATTTGCTCTGAGTTTGTTTTACTGCTTGGAAGAGTAGTTTATAATAAAAATCAATATCATGTGACTATCTACATAACAGAAATATCCTTTGTCAATTTTTTTTTCATTTCAGATTAATATGAGGTTAAAAATGATTAGACTACATTGTTTGTATTTGTTAGGTAAAGTCCAAAATGCAGTTGAGCCCTTCACTCAGGAGGTGTGTTGTAGACCCTCACACTGTGCACATTAGGTGAGAGCTTCCCCATTCCCCTCTTTTCTCTCCTCTCTATCCTCCCTTCTCTTCTCTCTCCCTCCTTACCTTCCCCAACTTGAATTTAAATGTGTTTTTCTCTTGTGTGGGTATGTAGTTCTTAATCTGATAGTTTCATATTAGTATTGAGTACACCAGATACTTGCTTTTCCATTCTTGTGATACTTTACTAAGGAGAATGTTCTCCAACTCCTTCCAGGCTAATACAAAAGATGTAAGGTCTCCATCTTTCTTTATGGATGCATAGTACTTCATGGTATACATAGACTAGAGTATAAGGCCCCTTTCTTTCATTCCTATGTCCTACCTCAAATGCTAACACTAGAACCTCTGATAGTTTAATTCAACTCAAATTCACAAATTCCTCTTGTGTTCAGGTCTCTGGGGCTGAGGGTGAGAAGCCAAAAATGTAGGATTTAATTCCTACACAATTTCGTTCCTACAGGACCTCTTGGTTACAAGAGGCTCTGCAGCATGTGAACTCTCTATGTGTCTTCTCCAAGCCTGAGGTCACTGTGCAAGCACATTCTGTTTCATTTTACAGGCAAGGCATCTGGCATAGGCGAATTACTTCTGTGAGGAAACTCAAGGAGTCTTGCCCATGCTGTGGGTCGTGTCATGGCTTTTTATGAGAGGTTTGTGACTGGTTATATTTTAGCTAAAGAAGAAATCTCAGCAATCTATAGACCTAGAACTTCCCAGAATTTCCCTGTTTGGCAGGGCTTTACTGTGTGAGACGTTATAATCCAAAGACTTTGGGCCATTCATCAACTCAGATGTTCATATAGTAGCCTTCTGAGACCAGAAACTATTTTATAGTGTGTAGGGCAGTGATTTTCAACCAGTGTGCCATGAAAGGATCTTAGGTATGCTACAGAAATGTCTAAAGATCATTAATTCAATTATTTTCAATAAAATTCAAAGCACAGTAAGTATATTCTTTTTTTTTTTTTTACTCTCTCTCTCTCTCTCTTTTTGATCATCATAATTTAAGTCTGGTACAGAAGTTTAGCTATAGGTTCAAGTGTGCGATGAGGTAAAAAGGTTGAAAAACACTGGTAGAGCAAGCATATAAAAGGATATCCTCTTATCAGATTGCCCCATTTTCCTGACTGAGTAGAAAGGGCTTGGTGGATATTCTAAACCAGATGTACAACAGCAGTTCTCTTACCATTAGAAACAGAACAGTGACAGAGCACAGTCACTGCACTGTGTGGGTAAGACTTCAGGAGGGGAAAGTCTGTGGAGAGAGGAGTAAGTGTTGCTCTGGAAAAGGAGTAGAGAAGTCTGTCACACTCGGAACCAATTGGGATGGTGGCTCAAACTACCAAATGAGATAGGAATCATTCTCAATCTTTTGTTGATTCAATAACTTCAATAAACTCTCCAGTGTATGTTCTTTTTTCTCACTAACACTCAATAACTATGTTTGTTTAAATTGTTTTACAATTGATTGTGAATTTTTTTTTTAAAGCATCTATTCCTTATTGCCACATGTCTAACAGGTGGACAAGGACTTGGAATAGAGTAAGTGATTAAATTGGGCAAGTTCACTCATTTATTGAACAAATAGTTGAATGATAAATAGTGTGCTCTAATGAGGTCCCAGATAGGAGTTAAAAGTGGGTGAGCCACTGTACGTTCACCCTCAGACAGCAAGGAAGCACATGAGTCTGAACTGTAGCCTGGGTTCCTGGACTCAATGGCGATGGCAATGCTTCCAGCAGCACCTACTGCAGACACTAGTGTTGAGGCATCATCCTTTTGCCCATGGTTTCTAGGCAGTAGGCCTATGAGATCCCTAGTGTCACAAAGGAGGAAAAGGAGCACTGTAGGGAGACCTGGGAGATAGGGCTGGCTCAGGCCTCTCCCCAGCTTGTAATTGGACAAGTTTCCACCCTTCCCTGCCCCAGCAATTTTGTCTCCATGTCCTCACTTCTCGGAATCCATCAGTAATCACTGATCAGACCTGCCTACTTCCCAACACAGAGAATGTATTTACATGTACACAAAGAAGTGTGTATATTTATGAATTCCCATTGGCAGGGAGACTATAAGTCAAGAATATATTGATAAGTGGCCTGAAACATCCAGAATGCTCCCATGTTGTGCATTGGAAAGACAGAACACAGCATTGAACTGTCATGTAGGATAGACTCAAAAAAAGAAAATAAAAGAAAAGAAAAGAAAGAAATTCCATACTCCAATTAAGAAACAAGATTTTTTTTCTTTTCTTTCTTTTTTTTTTTTTTTAAAGACAGAGTCTCACTTTGTTGCCCTTGGAAGAGTACTGTGGCATCACAGCTCACAGCAACCTCCAGCTCTTGGGCTTAGGCGATTCTCTTTTCTCAGCCTCCCAAGTAGCTGGGACTATAGGCACCCGCCACAATGCCTGGCTATTTTTTTTTTCTTGTTGTTGTTAGTGCAGTTTGGCTGGGGCTGGGTTCGAACCCACCACCTTCGGTATATGGGGCTGGCACCCTACTCACTTAACTACAGGCGCTGCCCCCAAACAAGATTTTTTAAAATCTCTCTCTGACACTTAAAAACTGTATGATATTAAGCTAGTTAACTAGCTGCTCTAAATCTCATTTTCCTCATGTGTAAAATGTAGGTACCATCTATTATTAAAAATTGTTGGGAGAATTTACTGGTACAAACTTTATGAGTAAATTGTTAGCATTTTTAGTTAGTATTAACAAAAGAAATTTGATATTCTCATGTAATACCTACTTACCTTGTTATCATCTTCATGCATATTTCTTTTTATTTTCTTTACAAAGAAATATTTCAAAGATTGATCAGAAAATTGCTGCATTTATTTTTGTAAACCCACAGTATAACATCCTGCTTGGCATTTCATGTATGTTCAAAGTGTATTTATTGAATGAATAAATAATAACACTAGAGGCGTGCGCGTGCGTAGGAATAAGAGCGCAGGCGGGTCTGCGCGTGGCTGCAGCCGGGCCACACGACTAGCTGCTTGATGGAGCGGGGCAGAGCGCGGCGGACAGCGGCACTGGGCCTGGCGCTGCGGCTGCTGTTCGGCCTCGGAGTAGGCCTGGAGGCTGCCCCGACCCAACTCCCGACCCGGTCCTTGGCCCAGGCCCCAGGCTCGTGCCCTCCTGCCTTTTTCCAATGCCGTATCAATGGCTTTTGTGTGCCACTTACCTGGCGCTGTGACAGCGACTGGGACTGTTACGACCGCAGTGACGAGGAGGAGTGCAGGATTGAGCCGTGTGCCCAGAATGGGCAATGCTTGCCAACCCCTGGCAATCCTTGCTCCTGTGATGGCACCAGTGACTGTCGTGGTGGCACTGATGAGAGGCTCCAGAACTGCAGCCACCCAGCCTGCCCAGCAGGAGAGCAGCGTTGCTTACAGGGTGACACCTGTATCCCCCACACGTGGCACTGTGATGGCCACTCAGACTGTCCTGACTCCAGTGATGAGCTTGGCTGTGGAACCAATAAGACCTTCCAGAAAGAGAATACTACAATCTTGGGGACCTCTGTGACCACGGAGAGTGTCACCTCTCTCAGAAATGCCACAGTCTGCTCCATCAGGGACCATTCTGGAAACCCAAGTGCCTATGGGGTTATTGCAGGTGCTGTGATGCTGAGTGCAAGCCTGCTTGCCACCACCCTCTTGGTGCTGTCCCGGCTCCGAGCCCAGGAGCGCCTGTTGCTGCCCCTGAGATTGCTGGTGGCTGTGAAGGAGTCTCTGCTGCTGTCAGAAAACTTCACTGGTCTGAGGACAAGCACTTGCTACCATGTCATCCCAGTCCTAGTGCAGCCAGGCGAGGGGAGAGCAGATACGGGATATGTGTGTACACAAGTGTCAACACACCAGCCCTCTGAGACCTGGGCTCTTCTTGCCCCATGGAACCTCAAACCCTGCTCTTATAAATGTGACCCTGGAGGTTGGCGGTCCTCAGACACTCCGCCTGGACTTGGGGAGCTTGGATGGGAAACAAACCACAGCCAGAACAAAAGGGCTGGCCTCAAGCTACTCCCAGGGGATGGGACGGCCCTGTGCTCAGACACCCCGGCTGCCCCTATCTAAGGGTGGTGATTAAAATTGCTTCACATCCTCAAAAAAAAAAAATAATAATAACACTAGAAACATGGTTATAAAATTTTTATCACAATTTGGGGGAGGGGCTGCTACATTCTATTATAATGATTACATCCCATTTTTGAGATGAGGAACTTGAGGCCCAGAGAACTTAAGAGACTTGATTAGGGTCTCAGAACTGGTGAGTTGAAGAACTGGGGGAAGGGACACAGTTCTTATTCAGTCATGCTGGCTCTGGACCATTGCTCATACTCTGGGTGGGCTCTGGACCATGCAGGGTGGAGCCCTTGCTCATTTTCTCTCCTCCTGAGGACCAGGTTCAAGGGCAACACTAAGGATGAGATCCTGGGCATTGCCAACAACTGACTTGGCTGAGTGATGAGGTCAAGACTTGGCAACATTTGCCAGTGGAATGTCAACTGGGACACCAGGAAGTGGGCTTAGAGTGAGGGTAGGGATGGGGATAGGTGTCCTGGCCAGATCCAGGCAGGGCAGGAACTGCTTCTTTATCTCTCCCACCTTATGGCTACCAGGCAGCCATCAAGTTTGATGAGCATATCAGCGTGGCCCTCAGCTGGGTGCCTGCCAGCTGCTTCATTGTGCATGAATATATTGGGGGCTATATTTTACTGTCGACTCTGAAGTGGGCCTGTGGGGAGGAGCTGGACAAGGACTTCTTCCTGCAACTCACAGAGGGCTACAGGGACTTCTAAGGGCTATTCCACTGCGCCTGCCCTGCTTACCACCTGCCATGGACACTCCCAAACCCACACTCCCTGGGAGTCACTGCTTCACACTTACTCCAGGTAGGGACTGAACTGGCATATTCACCTGCTCTCACAGGCTTTGTGAAGTTTAGGGACTTAGCTGAGCTCAGTTTTGTCATCACTTATTCTAGGGACAGGAGGCCATGAGCTTGTACTGACCCCCCTTTCCTTGTCGGAGTAGCACCCCTAACCTATGAGTAGTCCCTGGGCACACAAGAAGACCAGATGTAGCTACAGGATGATGAATCATGGTTTCAAATGAGTTTGTTTTTATTATAATTCTTTTTATTGTTGGGGATTCATTAATCCCCTGGCAAAAGAACCAGGTTACACTGATTGCATTTGTTAGGTAAAGTCCCTCTTATAATTATGTCCTGCCTTCACTCACCCCCACGCCCTCCCTCCTTCCCTTTTACTGCTCTTCCCTTTTCCCACCCCTCCCTCCTTTCCTCTCTCTGCTCTCCCCTTCC
The DNA here is from genome assembly GCF_027406575.1 of Nycticebus coucang. Taxonomy (NCBI): domain Eukaryota; kingdom Metazoa; phylum Chordata; class Mammalia; order Primates; family Lorisidae; genus Nycticebus; species Nycticebus coucang. The sequence continues at coordinate 63,348,155 of NC_069793.1, read as the reverse complement.
CCCCACCCCTCACCATGTACTAGGTCATTAATTGTCCTCATATCAAAATCGAGTACATAGAACTCTGCTTCTCCATTCTTGTGATGCTTTACTAAGAATAATGTGTTCCACTTCCATCCAGGTTAATACAAAGGAGGTAAAGTCTCCATGATTTTTAATGGCTGAATAGTATTCCATGGTATACATATACTACAGCTTGTTAATCCATTCCTGGGTTGATGGGCATTTAGACTGTGTCCACATTTTGCTGATTGTAAATTGAGCTGTGATAAACAGTCTAGTGAAACTGTCCTTATGGTAAAAGAATTTTTTTTTTCCTTTTGGGTAGATGTCCAGTAATGGGATTGCAGGATCAAATGGGAGGTCTAGCTTGAGTTCTTTGTTCTCCATACTTCCTTCCAAAAAAGTTTATATTTGTTTACAGTCCCACCAGCAGTGTAAAAACTGTTCCTTTCTCTTCACATCCATGCAACATCTGAAGTTTTGAGATTTTGTGATATGGGCCATTCTCACTGAGGTTAGATTATATCTCAGGGTGGTTTTGAATTGCATTTCTCTAATAATTAAGGACTATGAGCATTTTTTCATATGTTTGTTAGCCATTCAGCTGTTTTCTTTAGAGAAGGTTGTATTCATCTCTCTTGCCCATTGTTATATGGAATTGTTGGCTTTTTTCATGTGGATTAATTTGAATTCTCTATGGATCTTGGTTATGAAGCCTTGGTCTGATTCAAATTTGGTTGTTGTCTTCTTAGCTGTACAGAAGCTTTTCAGTTTAATTATGTCCCATTTGTTTATTTTTGTTGTTCTTTTAATTCCCACGGAAGTCTTCTTCATTAAGTCTTTCCCCAGGCTGATATCTTTAAGTGTTTTTCCTACATTTTCTTTGAGGATTTTTATCATTTCATGCCTTAAATTTAGGTCTTTTCTCATTGGAGCTATGTATGACAAACCCACAGCTAATATTTTACTGAATGGAGTAAAACTGAAAGCTTTTCCACTTAGAACTGGAACCAGACAAGGTTGTCCTCTATTGCCACTACTATTCAACATAGAGCTGGAAGTTCTAGCCAATACCATCAGGCAAGAGAAGGAAATAAAGGGCATCCAAATGGGAGCAGAGGAGGTCAAACTCTCCCTCTTTGCTGACGATATGATCTTATATTTAGAGAACCCCGAAGACTCAACCACAAGACTCCTGGAAGTCATCAAAGAATACAGTGATATCTCAGGATACAAAATCAATATCCACAAGTTGGTTGCCTTTCTATAAGCCAACAACAGCCAGCATGAGAGGCTAATTGAGAACACAACTCCCTTCACCATAGCTGCAAAGAAAACAAAATACCTAGGAATATACCTAACAAAATAGGTGAAGGAACTTTGTAAAGATAATTATGAATCACTAAGAAAAGAAATACCCTGTTTCCCCGAAAAAAAGACATCCTCCTAAAATAAGACCTACTTACAGGAAAGATAAGACATCCCCTGAAAATAAGACCTAGCGCATCTTTGAGAGCACACCTTAAAATAAGACACTGTCTTATTTTCGGGGAAACAGGGTAGCAGAGGATATTAACAAATGGAAGAACATACCATGCTCATGGCTGGGGAGAATCAACATTGTTAAAATGTCTATACTTCCCAGAGCAATCTACTGATTCAATGTCAACCCTATTAAAATGCCAACATCGTACTTTCAAAACTTGGAAGAAATTATTGTTCAATTTTTTTTGGAACCAGAAAAAAACTCATATAGTTAAGGCAGTTCTTAGTAGTAAAAATGAAGCTGGGGGCATTAGCATACCAGACCGTAGGCTGTACTACAAGGCCATAGTGGTCAAAAAAGCATGGTAATGGCACAAAAATAGAGACATAGATATTTGGAATCTAATAGAAAACTAGGAAATGAAACTAACATCTTACAGCCACCTAAACTTTGATAAACCAAACAAGAACATACACTAGGGGAAAGAATTCCTATTTAATAAATAAATGGTGCTGGAAGAACTGGATATCCACATGTAAAAGACTAAAACTGGACCCTCACATTTCTCCACTCAAAAAAATTGATTATTATAATTTTTAAAATTTATTTTTATACATTAATATTTCATTGTTGGATAATCCTCTTTTTTGGGGGCTATGCCTGGGGCTACTCTGACCCTCTGTTTCTTTATCACCAGCCAAGGAAAGGGGCTTTTCTTTCCAAGTCTACTGATGAACACAACTACTTCACAGTCCGGCTGCATGCCACTGATGATACCAGGGTAACAAGGCAGTCTTGGGACTAGGGGTGTGTGTGTCCTTTTCTGGCAGGATGGTTGGCCAGTGCTTCTAGAATGTTTTATACTAGCATCAGAGACAGGGTGTATGGCATCTGCAGGGTCATCAGTTCCAATTCAGGCACTCGCAGAGAGTGGTCCTAATTGGCGTGGATGAGAGGGCTTGCACTGGTATCTCCTGGCTGCAGGGCAAACCACTGCTTCCCATTAGTGTCTACCATGCATTGCACATCTTCAGCTGAGAAGCTGTGGAACCGGGGCAGCTGCAGGTGGCAGGAGGGCACCCAGGGTCACCAAGCCATCAGCCTCCATGGAAAGTTCCAGCTTCAAGACTTTTGGCATAAGACATAGGACAGAGTCTTGGAAGGTTGCACATCTCTGTCCTGTTTCCAGGGTCTGTGAGTCCTTCTGCCCCTGAGCTCTTCTGCTTCTTGCCTCATTTCCCCAAAGGAGTTCATGGCCAGGAACTGTAGGGAGCAATGCCATATGGGGACTGTCTTAAGGAACATCCCATTCCCCACCCTCCCTAGAAAGACACAAAGACTCAGAGTGTGAGAGCTGGAGAGGTACACATAGCTCACTAAATTTGCTTCCTGCCCCCTTTTCCCTGGTGGAGATAGGGAAACTAAGGCAGACAACACTTGCCTAAGGTCATAGGGTCAGCAATGGAGCCAAGTGAAGTTGATATCCTGTGCTCAAGGCTCTCAGGTGTGCCCTGCCTGTGCGATTATCACAATGCTTAAAGAAGATACTATCTTCACTGGAAAAGCACATTGAATTTGACATATTCACTCCACACCTATGTACACTGCATTCTTAAACATCTTCCTTGTGCTGAGAATTTTTACTTGCGTTATAGAAATTCAGGAATAATTTTATTCAATAAAGTTTTACTAGATATTCTAGTACACAGGAAAATTGATGACACTTGTGTTGGGTCAAAAGTACAAAGGCAGAATACCTATTAATCTACTAAATATATGGCAGAAAATTAGAACCACAATAAATCTTTAAATCAGTAATATGAGTATCATTTAAAAGAAAAGATATGTATCAAGGAAGCACGGATGTGTCTGCCTTAATTTTATTGTAGATATCCTTCACCCAATACATACCTAAACATAAAGATAGATATTTTTGGTCCTACAACAGTTTTCTTTTCTCTATTTTAAGAAAATAAAAATATTTTCAGGTAACCTATCTTTCAACAGTCAATGCTATAGGACTTCTTGAATCCTTCTTACTCTAATTATTATTTAATAATAACTAAGGAAAGTATTACTTAACATTATAATAGTAAACACTCATAAGTATCATCTGGATGAACAGGTCATAATTTTTTTCACATGGATACCCATTTCCAGTTTCAAAGAAGTGTATGATATTACTGCTTTAAATTAGATATTTATGATACCAGACATCAAAACTCATACATTCCAAAACATGTATATACAGTAATCAGACTGATTACCAATTCTTTGATTTGGGTTTTTTCACCTTCCTTCTTTAATCTTAGGTGTAAGACATGACAAAGGTTGTGAAAAAAGTATCCAAAAGGTAACCCAAGCTAGACAAACTGTCGAATGTCATTGGTTTACTCTTATTATGAATGTACAGCAAAGCCTGAAGGTATTTACATATATAATAACATCCAATGTCAGATATGTGTGTCCCCCTGGGGGCCAGCTGTTTGGTACAATCCTGAATTTGTAAACTGAATTTGCTATGTGGTATACTGATTTCCTAGAAAGACAACAATCCTAGAAAGATAACAGAAGGAATACCTAAACAATTAAAAAAACCCATTAATAACAAGTTTGAAATATTTACAGACATGTGTCTTTTTATATTTTCAATACTATTAGAAATTTTCCATGTAGAAATACTATATATTTCTGAAGAATTATTTCTATATATTTCATATTTTGGTCATCATGTTAACTTTAATTCTCTAATTATTAATGGTATACAATGGATATTTGTGTATTGAACTTAAATAATAATAAAATAATGGTAAACACTAAAAAAGATCTACTTTAACAAAATTAATGACAAAAATTACAGATTTATATAAAGATCTTATTATCTGATCATATTACCTATATAAGAAATTATGTAGGTGTTCACTGAAGATAGAAAATAAGGTTCACCAATACAGAAAAAGAACAATGTAAACTTGATCAAAGGACAAAAGAGAATGTGAATAAGTGAAAAGATAAAAGACACTGTAACAAAGCAAATGGTAGAATGGGACATAATGTGGATCACATCTATACAAGGCAAAAGACTGTTACCTAATAAAATGCCACCTACAAATCATCAAGGAAAACAACACAACTGAAATACTGAGTGAAGAAAATTAATGGGTAATTAAAAAAATGTATATACAGAACAAGAGTAGTCTGTTTGTACCTGCACCCACAAACTTTGTCCATTGCTGCATTTTTCCAGAGCTTAAAATTTGACTACACCATAGGGTTGAAAATTGACATATTAATTTTTCCAGTGGCTGCTTATTCTGCATCTCACATGCGATTCCATTCCATTAGGCCTTGTTCCTTTTTCTCTGGAACATTCGGATGATCCGTCTTCTTATCTGTTTGGTCTTCACACTATAGACAATGGGGTTTAGCACAGGCGGGAGTAGCAGGTAGATATTGGCCATGAGCGTGTGCACTACTGGTGATAAATGCTTCCCAAATCTGTGGGTCATGGTGGCACCAATAAAAGGAACATAGAAGAGGAGGATAGCACAAATGTGAGCGAAGCAGGTGTTGAGGGCTTTGAGCCTTTCAGCATTGGAGGCAATGCCCAGCACAGTCCTTAGAATAAGTACATAGGACAAGAGGATAACAAGGGCATCAACCCCCAGAGTGAAGATGACAACGATAAGGCCATATAGGATGTTGATGCGGGTACTGGCACAGGCTAGCCTCATTGCATCTTGGTGAAGACAGTATGAATGTGACAAGACATTGGAATGGCAGAAGGGTAGCCGCTTTATAAGGAAGGGTGCAGGGAAGACTACACAGATTGCCCGAGTGAAGGCAGCTATTCCAATCTTTACAATAACTCCATGGGTGAGGATGGAAGCATAGTGTAGTGGGTCTCGGATGGCCACAAATCTGTCAAAGGCCATGGACACTAGGACTCCAGATTCTGCTATTCCAAATACATGAATGAAGAACATCTGTGTGATGCATGCATCAATGGAAATCTCTGGGGTATTAAACCAGAAGACACTGAGCATGGAGGGCAAGGTGGACATGGAGAGACTGACGTCAGTGATGGCCAAGATAGAAAGGAAGTAGTACATAGGCTCGTGGAGATTCGGATCCACCTTGATGACAGTTAGGATGGTACCATTTCCCAGGATTGTTAGTGTATAAAGCAGTCCCAGAGGAAAAGCCAGACATAGGTTCTTGTTTGGCATGCCAGGGAGACCTGTCAGAATGAAACTTTGGTGGTTGGCATGTGATGCATTCAAGTTCATCATGGTGTTCTTACCACTGGGTGAGGCTGGACTCTTCCACTTAGCTCACAGCTCCTAGGTTGAAAATATATTCTCACATAAGCAGGTAAATGGCTTTATGAATGTATAAGGAGAATGACAGAGGGAAGAGTAATGTTAAAAGCTATTATCTAAGTGGGTTTTTTTTTGTGCTCCCTAGAAAGTCATATGTGATGGCCTGCCTTCTCTTTGATTAAATATGTTTATATGAAAATTGGAGACATGACGAAATATTAAATGTTTAGATAGTAGAGAATTAGACTTTCTTTTGACAACTTTCAAAGTTTGGCAAAAAAGAAGCAACTACAAACAAGGACTTAATAGCTTAGAGCATTTTGCTATAAAAAAAACAAAAAACAACACATCAAAGTCACCCTACCATCAACACATCCCCAATGCACAATTCTATGGCTATTATAAACCCATATGCAAACACATCCATGAGTGTGTGAGTGGGTGCATGTGTGTATATACATATATATACATATATACACATATATGTACAAGTATGTATATACTTTACATTAAACTTTACATTAAAGTAGCAAGGAGCAGAGAATAAAGGTCATTGGTTCATATAAAAACAAGATATAATAGAATAGCCATTGATAAGCCTCTATGCTAGTCTTCTAATACACTAAAAATTTGGAAACCATGTTGAAAAACTCTTCCTTTTTCAAATCAACTCTAGACCAATTTTCAAACTTATTGCTGAAATACACACACACAGTAGAAACTATCTCCTTCCTTCCTCCTCCTTGAGCCATTATATTATGTAGCCTATTTCTTTCAGGCTCCCTAATTTTCCTGCAACCACTAGTGCCCATTCCATTAATTCTTTATTCTGCAGTTAGAATAGACGTCTTTTTAAAAAATAGAAAACCAATTTATTCATCACAAGCAAAGCGACTTTAAGGGATCCGATTGTACTTAAAACAAAGTTAAAAGTTCTTCTCTTAGCCTTCAAGGTGCTGCATGATTCATTCCTTCACTACCTCCCCAGCATAACTCTTGCTGTTTATTCTTACTGTGGGCTTTTCAATCCAACTAAGTCTGCATGCAGTCTTTAATTTTCTGGATCTTACTGCAATATTTCCTTATATAAGGTTTCTTCATTCATTCTTCCAAGTTCTTCACTGTCTGTGAAGTTTCTCTTTGCCTCACCAAGCCTATTTATACTTCCCAAGCAAGGCTTTTCCAGATACCTATGGTTGATTAAAACTCTCTGGTATTCTGTCCTTACATTTCTGGTCTTTTCCTTCCTTTAAGTCAGTACAGTTAATTATGCATTACATAAGTATTTTTTTAAATGTCTGTCTTTCCTCCTAGAGCTCAAACTCCCTGACTAAAAGGAATATTTTTTTTTGTTCATTAGTTCCCTGAGCACATGCAGGACATAGCTTAACTTTTCCATGTGAATTGAATAAAGAAATAAAGCAATGAATGAGTAAACATGGAAGTTTGAACATCAATCTTCTTTCAAGAAGTTTTGCATACCCTGCAACTCCTTTTGGATCTTTGGCATGTGGATTAAAAATCTTTAATCTAGAAAAAAAAATCTATTTTTCTATGGGGCCTCAAACAAAAGCTTAAACAGGGAGTGTGTGAGAGTTATTCTGGGTTTCTTTGTTCTCACTGAGGTATTTGTGAGAAAAGAGAAGGATATCTCAAGAGCTAGTCTGGGAACTCTGAGCTTGGGCTAGGATTAAGCACACAAGACCAGGCACGTTTTCCTGCTTATGATGTTTCTGTTTCTTTGATGTAGGATGAGAATTTTCTCTTTTAGAAACATGAATACAAAGAAGTTATTTTGCAGATTGATTCTGATTTCTTAGACACAGAGGAATCCTTGATAAGTAGTATAGTCCACTTGTGAATGTTGTGTTGCGTCTTTCTAACAAAATCCCAGCCTCTTTAAAAAAGCATAGTCATGGTATGTGAGAATTTAATAATAATAAAAAAATAATCCTACACAGTGCTTGCTTTTATGTTCAGAGAATAAACAAAAAACAATTTAAGGTTATTATTATTTTTTTTTACCTGTATCAACTTCTGTGCTCCGGTTAAGCCTTAGCTGGGCTTCTTCCCTTCCCTGAGACTACCATGACGTGTACTTATGAAGACGACTCAAACCTCTCGTGGCATCTGGAGCCATCATGATTCCATAAGGATTTCACAACTTCTCTGGAAAAAAAAAAATCCCTTGTGGGGGTATCAGGCATTGCCATCTGGGCCAGTCCCTTTTCCATCCTAATTTCCCTGCAAATGCCAAAGCTTTTCTTTATCTGTCAGACGGCCCTTTCTTCACCCAACACTGATGTCAAAATTTCCTTCATTTTGATTGTATTTTCATGCTCTCAGCCAGTTGTGTATACACACACAAGCACATTTGCACACACAAACACACATGTACACATATTGATTTTCTCTGTGTTAAACTACTAAATTTTAAGATTTTAGCTGAATTTGGTCCAGGGCTTCTGATTCCAAAGCCAGTCTCAGTCTGCATAACAAAATAATGTTGTAATTTTCCCTGCAATAGAGCTAGACTACTGTTGTTTTGGGTAATGATTGCTTGAACACTGTCTATCAGGAAAACAGAGGCAAAGTTATTTGGATTTATTGGACTTCTTGGGCCCTTATTCCAATATATCACTTATAATTTCTTTCATTTGTTTTAATGCACTTTTCTATAATGACTTTTTTTCATCAATAAAGCAATTCTGAAAATTATAGGACCAACTGATTCCTTCTGCCTGTGCCTTTTTTCGTGGTCAATCCATAAACTGTCCACAGACCCTTTCTATTACATTCTTTGTGCCCGCTTTGATATCATTTATTTTCCTTCATAAGCATATTCACATTATCACAGCAGAAAACAGAAGTCAGATATAAACCATTATTTTGATGACTTCAGTTCCTTAATGATTGAGAATGTATGGCAGAAGTTCATTTTTTTTTTAATTTCTAAACCCATTTCTTTCTATAAATATCAAGGAATAGTACTTTAAAATGAGTGCATCTATATATTTTTGAATAAGATATTATGAATATATCTAGAAACTTATGATTTTTCTATGTATTCATAGTTTTACATAATTCTATATGTGTTACATGTTATAATACATTTAATAAGTATTACATGCTACATATTATGTATAATGAATACTGGATATAATAATATACATATTTATAATATACATACTATATATATTTCTGTAGATTAGTTTCTAATTTTTTAAACTATCTTTAAGCAACATGAATAATTAAGGGCAAGGAGTTAAATGACAAGTAATGTCAAGGAGTTTTGAGTTTGTGGAGCGTTCAGAGGGGAGAGAACTAAACACACACAAAATGCTTCATGTGAACTGTCTGCGTGCTTAATTGTTGGCTTGGCCTCCCCTGATCATCAGGACTTGCCTCATCCGTATGTACAGAACTTGAGGCCTCCTTTAGTGTAACCTCCTCCAGAAAGACTTTGGATTATGCTAATAGTCAGAATTTCCTATTATCTGGAACTCTATCAAAGATCTGCCTCTCCATATCTAAAAGGGCAAAGTCAATAGAAAGTGGAGTCTGTAAAGTCTGATAACATGTTGTTTAAAAATCATAATTTTAATTTTTAGCTCTGTGATCTTAGGGAAAATTATTTGAGCTGCCATTCATTCAGCATTTTCTCATTATCCACTATTAAATAACTTCTCCTGGATAAGTACAGCTATTCCTTCTCCCTGCTGGCATTCATAGAGCTCTATATGCTACAGGAAATAACACAAACATGGTGACTACTATTACTTTAAATATATTTCTTATTAGTAAATTTATAACTTCATTACCAGTATCCTCACATACTCCTCAATGCTTTCAGATAATGACACTTTACAACTTTTCTCCTCCTCTAGATAACTGTTGCTTACCTATCTTTCTCCTCAAAAACCCACCATCTTATTCAACACCAGCAGTGCATCTTACAAGGGTATATGTGAAACTTGGTAAATGTGGAATGTAAGTGTCTTGGCACAGTAACTGAGAGAATGCCAGGAAGGCTATGGTAACCAGTGTGATCACACCTGTGGTGCATCTTACAAGGGTACATGTGAGTCTTGGCAAATGTGGAATGTAAATGTCTTGGCAAAGTAACTAGGAAAATGCCAGGAGGGCTATGTCAACTAATGAGATGAAAATGTGTCAAATATTCCATGAAACAAGTGTATGGTGCCCCATGATCATATTGATGTACACAGCTATGATTTAATTAAAAAAAATTGACAAAAAAAAAACCAGTGTGATGAAAGTGTGTCAAACGGTCTGTGAAGATAGTGAATGATGCCCCATGATCATATCAATGTACACAGCTATGATTTAATTTAAAAAAATAAAAAAACCTTATTTTTTTATTGATGACTCTGTTTTCACTTCATTAGGAAAATTGAGACAATCAGAAAACAGCATCTAGCACTCCACTACATTTATTCACCTACTAACAGTGTCAAATATATGCTGAATTTCCTGTTACCTTATACAAATGACATGAAATATTCAAACTCCTTCTAAAACTGATTCTCTAGTCTTTACCTCAGATTATCTCCCCTAGTGTCTGCACAGGAACATCGCTCAGCAATTCTGTTTATGTCTCTTTCTTATCATATAGTTTTTACCCTGTACTTGATTATTCCCACCAGCATCAAACATCATGTTGGGATTTTCATCAGAAAAAAATGGTGTCCTCTCAGTATTTGTCTCATTTCTTTGTTTTTTAATATAAACATTCTAAAACACATGTGTATGTGCAAGCAAGTGTACATGTATTCAATGTGTGTACATATATATATATGTTTATCAGTAGAAGAAGATTTTCTGCCTACTTGAGAGTAATAGGTTGGTGAATTGTCTCTTCAAAAAAAGGTATGAAACTGGAAAAATTATTTTTTTAAAATCTAACGCTCTGGAAATTGACCTAAGACATGCAACATATTGAGAAACATTTATTATTGAAAAAAACTTTCACAGCTTTTAGCAAGAATAGTACTCTTTCACTACTACCAATAATAAGAATAATAAAATCAAAAGTAGTTTTACTAGGCTTGGGCTGGGTGACAAACCAGTGGGTATATTCCCAGACAGTGCACACTCAACTTGTGGTGGAGGGGAGAAAAAACATAGGTTAACTTAAACGGGAAAGTTAGTAGGAAATAGGTAAAACCTGAAGTATTAGCCTCTTAAGATTGCAAGTGGGGGACTCCTGACCAATTTAATAGGAAGAGTCTAAAAATAGCAATTATAAAAAGGCTAAATAAGTTCTTCATGCATCCCTTGCTTCCTGAGAAGCTATTTATACATGGGGTAGAGGGAGAAACTCAAGAATCTGCTGGAAAGTGAAAGCAAAGGGGAATGTGAGAACTGGTTATACATTAAGTATATTCTACACAAAACTTACAGATCCATCAGCCCAAGTGTTTCTGATTCAAGGTTCTTGGTAGCAATTTCTGCTCAAAATATTGGCACACCACTAAGATGTGTAGACTCATAGGCAATACCTAGAAAGCTAGGCTAAGAAATGAAATAAAAATAAAAATAATCTGAAAGTACCTATAAGTACTTAGTGGAAGAGATTTATTGTGAGAAGACAGATTTCACAGTGTAAATTTAGACAAATTTCTGAACATAAACCAACAGAAGAAAATAATAACAAAAATACACCTATCTTAAAAGTATTTAAGGTTTCTATGCTATTGTATCTAAGTTTTCAACAAATATTTATGAGACTTTTAAAGGAATACAATGAATAAAAATAGCAATTAATATAATTTGACTCTGAAATGGTCCATATTAGTGGACAAATAATCCAAAGACTATATTATAAGTATGCCCAGAAAAATTTTAAAACTTACATATAAATAATTAAAGGAAACTAATAGTAATTTAACAAATAGGTAATCTCCACAGATAAAAATAATATAAAAAAGAAAAAAAAAGAAATTTTGAGTTGAAAATTACAATGAACTGAAATTAAAAATAATTACTAATTCAGTCAACAGTAGATTTGAGATGGCAGATATAAGAATCCAAAAACTTAAAGATTGATATACAAAAGGAACAAAACAAAATAACTTAGAGAAAAATATTAAAGACAGATAAACAGGCTCAGATACTAGTGGGACAACATCACCATCTGTGTGCTAATCAACATCCATACAATGGGATTAGCAGAGGAAAGATGAAAGTGGCAGAATCACTGTTTGAGGATATGATGTTGAAAATATTCTAAATTTAACATCAAGAATATTAATCTACAGAGTCACTAAGTTGAAGAAATTTAAAGTAGACATTAGGGAGGATGATTGGACAAAGAAAAAGGGGCTAAGTATATGTTGTATGCAAGAAACAAACTTTACCTACAAAGGCACACATCACCTGAAAAAGAAATGGATGGAAAAAATTTTCACGCAAATGGAAACCAACAAATGAGTAGGAGTTGCTATACTTTTGTTTGATAAAATATTTCAATATAAAGCTTTAAAAAGAGACAAAGAAATTTACTTATATAATGATAAAGAAGTTAATTCAGCAAGAGTAAATAACAATTCTAAATACATTTGCATCCAATATGGGAGTACCCAAGTGTGTGTGTGTGTGTATGTGTGTGTGTGTGTGTGTGTGTATAATATTCCCAGGGTGAAAGAGAGAGATAGAGAGAAAAAGAGAAGGTATAGATATGCCCTATACTATAACATTGAAAAGTTCACTCATCTCTCCATTTTCAGCATCAGACAGATTATCCACATAAAATCAACAGGGAAACATTGGACTTAATCTGCACTGTAGACCAAATGGACATAAGAGATATTTACAGCATATTTTATCCAACAGCTGTAGAATACATGTTCTTCTCAGCTTGTGAATCATTCTCAAGGAATAGTCACATGTTAGACAACAAAACAAGACTTAAAATTTTTTAAAAAATTGAAATCATACCAAGTATTTTCTCTAAACACGAAGGAATAAAACTATAAATCAAGAAGAAGAGGAACATTGGAAACCATTTAAAACATGAAAAATTAAACAATAAACTCTTGAATGATCAGTGGATAAATGAAGAGATTAAGAGGGAAATTTAAAAATTTCTCAAAACGAAAAGAAAAACACAATATATTGAAATGTGTGGGATACAGTAAAAGCAGAAGTAAGACGAATGTTTATCACAATAAATACCAACATCAAAAAAGCAGAAAATAAACAACCCAGTGTTACATATCAAGGAACTAAAAAAGCATAGTAAACTGAATGCAAAATTAGGAGATGAAAAGAAATAATAATAAAAATTAGAGAAGAAATAAATAGAAATAAAAAAATCAACAAAATGAAAAGTTGGTATTTTGATAAACAAAATTGACACATCTGGGTGGCGCCTGTGGCTCAGCGAGTGGGGCCCCGGCCCCATGTGCCGAGGGTGGCGGGTTCAAACCCAGCCCCGGTCAAACTGCAACAACAACAAAAAAATAGCCGGGCGTTATGGCGGGCGCCTGTAGTCCCAGCTACTAGGGAGGCTGAGGCAAGAGAATCGCGGAAGCCCAGGAGTTAGAGGTTGCTGTGAGCCATGTGACGCCACGGCACTCTACCCAAGGGCGGTACAGTGAGACTCTGTCTCTACAAAAAAAAAAAAAAATTGACACATCTTCAGCTAGACTAAGAGAGAAAGGAGACTCCAATAAAGAAAATCAGAGGTGAAAAAGGGGACATTACAACTATACTGCAGAAACTGAAAAGATCCTTAGAGATAGTTACCAATAACTACATGTGAATAAATTGTAAGACCTAGAAAAAATGGGATAAATTCCTAGAAACATGCAATCTACTAAGATTTAACCAGGAAGCAACTCATAACCTGAATAAATCACAAACAAGTAATAAGATACAAACTATAACAAAAAGTCTCCCATCAAAGCAAAGCCCAGGACTCAATGGCCTCACACTTGAATTTTTACAAGCATTTGAAGAATAATAAACACCAATCATAGTTAAACTATTCTTAAAAAATTGAGCAGAAAGCAGTCCTTCCAAAATCATTCCACAAGGTTTATGTCATTCTCATACCCCAAACCAGACACGAACAAAACAACAAAAAAGGAAAATAATAGGCCATATTTCTGATGAACATAGATGTAAAAATCCTCATCAATACACACACAAACCAAATTTAACAACACATTAAAAACATTATTGACCATGATCAAGTTGGATTCATCCCAGGGATGCACAGAGGTTTCAACATATGCAAATCAATCAATGCACTACAACATATCATCAGGATAAGGAACAAAAGCCATATGATCATGTCAATTGATGCTGAAAAAGCATTTTATCAATCTAATAATCTTTATGATAAAAGGATGTAGAAGGAACTTACCTCAATATGATAAAAGCCATATCTACACGTATGACTGACCCATACTAGTATTAACTGAAAGGGACAAACTGAAAGACTTCCCTCTAAGATCTGTATGCCCATTTAATCACTGTTATTCAACACAGTTCTATAGTATTCAAAGTTCTACAACCTTGAGTCTAGAGCAATCAGACAAGAGGATGACATAAAGGAAGGGTATCAAAATCAGAAAGGAAGAAGTCAAATTATCCTTATTTCCAGATAATATGATTTTATATCTAGAGGAAACCTTAGAACTCCACAAAAAAGTAAATAAACTACTGGAACTGACAAAATAATTCAGTAAGATTGCAGGATACAAGATCATCATACACAAATCAGTAGCTTTTCCATATGCCAACAATATTCAACCTGAAAAAGACTAGACTAGAAGAAAGTAATTCCATTTATAACAGCTACAAATAAAACAAACTACCTAGGAATAAATTTAACCAAAGGAGTCAAAGATCTCTATAATGAAAATCATAAAACATTGATGAAAGAAATTTAAGAGGATAGAAAACAAAAAGGAAAGGTATTTCACATTCATGGATTAGAAGAAACAATATTGTTAAAAATTCATTACTATCCAAAGCAGTATAAAGATTCAATGCAAGACCCATCAAAACACTAACGGCATTCTTCACAAAAATAGAAAAAAATCATCCTATAATTTGTATGGAACCACAAAAGATCCAGAATGGCCAAAACCATCCTGAGAAAAAAGAACAATACTGGAATAATCACATTCCTTGACTTCAAATTGTACTACAGAGCTGTAGCAACCAAATAGCATGGAATGGGCATAAAAACAGATGTACAGACCAATGGAACAGACTTGAGAACCCACAAATAAGACCACACATCTGTGTTGAATTTATCTTTGACAAAGGTGCCAAAAACACAGTGAGGAAAGGACAGTCTCTTCAATAAATAGTACTGAGAAAACTAGATATTCACACACAGAAGAATGAAATTTGACCTTTATACCTCACCATATAAAAATCACATCAAAAACAAATACAAATTTAAATCTAGGACCTGATACTATGAAACTATTAAAATGAAATATTGGGGAAACACTTCAGGATATTTTCTGTGCAAGGACTTCTTGAGTAACACCCCCCAAACACAGACAACCAAAGCAAAACTGGACAAATGGGATCACATGAAGCTTTTGCGTGTCAAAGGAAACTATCAACAAAGTGAAGAGACAGCCCACAGAATGGGAGATAATATTTGCAAACCACCTATCTGACAAGCAATCAACAACTAGTATATATGAGGAGCTCTAATAATTCAATAGGGAAAAAAAATCAAATAATCCAATTAAAAATGGGCAAAGGGTTTGAATAGACATTTCTCAAAAAAGACATGCAAGTGGTCAACAGATACACAAAGAAAAATGTTTCATATCGTTAGTCATCAGAGAAATGCAAATCAAAACTACAATGAGCTACCATCCCTCCCTAGTTAAAATGGCTTTTATCAAAAAGGCAATAAGAAATGCTGGCGAAGATGTGTAGAAAGGGAAACTGCTGTACACCGTTGGTGGCAGTATAAATTTTTTAAATCATATAAAAGCAATATTATCTGAAAATATTACTCAGAGTAAAGCTAAAATATAGGTGAGATGATAAAATAAAAGACACACCAACATTTAGTGATCTAGGAAGAAGATAAATCAGCAACAGATATTGAGGAGTGCAAATTAAAGTAGGAGAAAATATCAAGCAACTTGGTTTCACAGAATCCAAGAAAAGAAAGTAATCAAACATTGCATTTTTTCCACTGGATGGAATCCTGCTGAAAAAGGAGGGTAAAATAAAGAATATTCCTTGGGTCTAGCAATAAGTAGGCCATTAGTGACATTTGCAATGCAATGTTGAAAGGCGATGCTGTGAGACTGAAAAAGAATGGGCCAATAATTGAAAGGCTTGAGAAACAAGGGTAAACTTTATTTTTAAGAAGGAATTTTACAGATGGAGCAGTAGAGTATCATTGTATCTTGACATAGTAAGTGCTGTACCATTCATACAGAGATTAGGTCTGTTTGCTTGTGTTGCCATTGCAGGTTTGCGTTGGGGAAAACCAGGTCCCCTGAGACCCTGATAAAAAAGATTTGCTTGGAAGCCTGAGACTGTCTAGACTTTGGCCCCAATGGCATCTCTAGGAAGTCAGCTGCTCACATCTCCATAACACCGCTTCAGAGGAAACTGGTATATGCCCTGGTGTAACTAGTTTTAAATATTTGCACTGCTGTGGTTGTCAACATCAGAAAAGACTTAAGTTCCTTACAGTAGGCTTTGGGTAAGTTGGGGAAAAATCAGAGGCCTGAGAAGTGCTTTCTTTGAGGATGCTGTCATAGAATGGAGGGGACTGCAGTGTGGACAGTTATTAGAAAAATGTAATAGTTGGCAGTGAGTGGGAGGAGTTACCCATGGAAGGTATGTGGGCTGAGCTCTGTCCACGGTTTTGTCTGGAATTTGTATTTAATGGGAAAAAATGATTCTGTGGCTAAAAGTTGACCATCTTCTTTAGAAAAAACCAGAACTTCAAAACACGATGATCAGAGTACCTGGATTTAACTTTTAGTTTTGAGATTTGCGTCAAATTAATTTTTTATCTTTGTTTTTCTAATGAATACAGCAACAATAATAGTAGTCCTTTCCCCCTAACCTTTTTCTATCATTAAATGAGATAAGACATGTAAAGAGCTAAGAACTGAGCCTGGACAAAAATAAGCAATCGATAAATATTACATATTTTTATTATGAAAGGATTGAAATGATTTTAAAATGCTTATCCATTATTTTTTCTATAGTTAACCATATAAGTCTATTGCTTGTGTT
Source organism: Nycticebus coucang (assembly GCF_027406575.1). Taxonomy (NCBI): domain Eukaryota; kingdom Metazoa; phylum Chordata; class Mammalia; order Primates; family Lorisidae; genus Nycticebus; species Nycticebus coucang. The sequence continues at coordinate 63,331,082 of NC_069793.1, read as the reverse complement.
TTCTACATGTTTATAAGAGTCCCAAATGACCACAGTGCTCACCAAGCATTCTTTTTCCATTTCTTCCTCTTTTTTCTTTAAAACAGAAACAATACTTCTAAGTATAGATGTGGGAATCAGGTAGAAAGGGGAGTATCTTATTCTGCCAAAGGTTAATTGGTGAAACAAGAAGCATATAGATCGTTGCCTTTTCCTTTTGAAGCAGAGGTCAAGGCCAATAGCAAATACATGTATATTCCCTCCCCAAATGAGAGGGCAATTCAAGGCTCTTGTATAAGATTGGAACACCTTTACCTTTACTCTGCAGCTCAGATCCTCAGCATGTAGGATGTTCATGCTTGTCCCCAAGAGTGCATCTATTCCACCTGTCTGCCTATGAGGATAAGTATTAAGCAGTAGTTTCCCTAGTAGATGAAAGGGAATGACTCTTAAAGCCTGCCCTTTCTCTACCTGCGTCTCCACCCCCCTATACCCTTCTGAAGCTACAGAAGCTCCTACCATTTTTCTATGAGGAAAGCTCAGCACAGACCTTCTCCATGGTCTATTGATATTGTTGAAGGAGATAGAGTTAAAGTAAGTCCTGCTGAGGAGACAAGCTGGACATATCGACCCAACCATACTTTGTTCTGCCCTGGGCATACAGTACATTAATGATGCTGATCTTGCTTTCAATGTGTTCATTGTTAAGGGGTCTTGGAAGAAAAATGACAGTTGTTCTTTTTTGATCTTCTATTTAAGCATGACAAGTCTGGTACTTAGTAGCATTCAATAAATATGAAATAATTAATCAATAAATTAATTAAACATAGAAAACTTTTTCTGAGTCCATGAGATCTTCAGAAATCAAGAGCCTAGTTGGCTATTCTCAGCCTAAATCCAGAAGAGCAGTGCTGCTCTTTGGGGTGAAGCTCCTTGGATAGGCAGTGCAGTGTTTCTTTTATGGCTGTAAGTTCCACAGCATCAGTGTTCCTTCTTATCATCTTCTTCTTATTGATTTTTGATTATCTATCATTCCTATGTAATCCTTTCATCTGTGATTTATACAGGAGCTGCTTCCTCTAATTTTTTTCCATAGGCATTATTGGCCAAGTGCAAAGTCACTGAGGCAGACCCACAGAACACACTCTCTTGAGCCTTGCAGCAACCAACACTTGCAAGCTACTGATTAGTGTAGGGATAAATTGGCTGAGGGATGGAGAGAGACTGGCAATTCAAAATGTGATCAAAATAAGCAAATAATTTATGGGTAGGTAGATAAAGTTAGCAACATATGAATAGATTTCATAAATATTTGGAGAGATAATATTTATAGTTAAATAAACATTACTAAGGTTATGGATAATAGGTGCATATTGATTATAACTAAACTTTATTGGGTGTTTATTGTTTGCCTGATGCTTTTCTAAATTCTCTATCAATATTCTCAATGAATACTCTTAACAACCCCAGGATAAATAGTATTATTTTAATTTTATTATAAAGAAATAAAGCATAAACACTGAGATTACTAAGTAACTTGTTGAAGGTCATGCAGCTAGCATTCAAACCCAAGTGGTCTCTCTCCAGAGTCTTTAGTTTTAAAGTTATTTTCCTTTCCAAACTCCAAAAGACAGACAAAGACAGAGAACTACAGGTAAAGAGAGACAGAGGTTATGTAGTATGTAAGTGAAAATCCAAAATCCAATTGGACCAAAAAGTTGTCAAGAAGTCAGCTAGGATGTTGGCATCCTCTTAGTTTGAAGTCAGCAGTCTGATTTTTTCAAGTTTCAATAGAAGTTTCTTTCTTTCTTTTTTTTTATTGGTCAAAAGCTTTATGCAAAGCAGTTAAGCAAGAAAAAGAAAATACAGGTATACAAATTGGAAAGAAGGAGGTGAAATTATAATTGTAAACAGATTATTTTGCTTTTATCTCTCCAGAACCACAAGTCCAACTAAAATATAACCACAATTAATAAAATAATTCAGTACATAAAATTAATCAAAAAATTAACAACTGGGAAGAAAAACTATCCAATGTACTCAGCCGTACTATGAAACTAAGTTATGGCTTTCATATGAAAGCTATACCCAGTTATAACCTAAGAATATGGGGAAGGGAGAAAGGCAGGGGAGGGAGGGGAGAAGATGGGTAGAGGGAGGGTGATTGGTGGGATTACAAGGGTACATCTTACAAGGGTACATGTGAAACTTAGTAAATGTAGAATATAAATGTCTTAACACAATAACTAAGAAAATGTCAGGAAGGCTATGTTAACCAGTGTGATGAAAATTTGTCAAACAGTCTATAAAACCAGTGTATGGTGCCCCATGATTGCATTAATGTACACAGCTATGATTTAATAAAAATAAATAAATTAATTTATTAACAGCTGTACACCAATCAATTAGAAAGTACAAAGACTGAAAATTTTCCTTTATGACAGCAAAAAATGTTATAAAATATTTAGGTATATAATCAAAGAAAGTCTTATATTTAGAAAAATCTTTCCTATGGTACTGGTAAGACAAGAGCAAATGGCAGCACCATAGTTTAACATGAGAAGATTCAACATCATAATGACTTCAAATCTTTAAGTTAACCTAGAGCTTTCATAAGATCTAAATACAAACAATAATATTATTTTAGGAATCAGGACAAGTGATTCTAAATTTTCTGTGGAAAAATAAGGAAGCAATAATTCCCAAGAATTCTCTCGGAATGAAAAGTAATGAGATATATCTCATCATTCTAGACAAATGGGGACTTTGTGCAAATGAAAGGTAAAGTGCAAAGTCACTGGAGGATTTTTTTCCCCAAAGTCTCAAAAAATAGACAACTAACATTTATAAATAAAAATAGAAGATAATTTCAAAAAAAGTATCATGCCAAATCATGAAAAAGAAGAAATACTTCAAATTCATTCTACTGCATCTGGATATACATGATTTTAAAATTGGAAAAAATATATTTTTATAAAGTGAAATTACAAACATATTTCACTTATAAATGAGGGGAGAGCAGACAGAGAGAGAAGGAGGGAGGAGTTGGGAGAAAGGAAAGGAAAAAAAACGAATAGAAAGTAGTGACTAATTCTCACATAAATTGGATTTAATTTTGACCAAAGTACGTTATTTTAACAATACTTTTTAATTCAACTTGTTAATATATTGTTTAGAATTTTCTTTAACGATAAGAATATTCTTCATCTGTACTATCCAGTATAGTAGCCACTCCCCATATATGGTTATTGAACACTTAGAATATACCTAGAACAACTGATGCAATTTTAATTTAATTAATTTAAATTTAAATAGGTATATGTGCCTGGTGTGTACTATATTGGACAGTACATCACTGAACTACTAGCTCCCAAGACTTGAAGTAACTCTTCTGTCTCCATTCATTCCCAAGCAGTCAGAGTTTTCTGTCTTTTGTTATCAGCTCTGGGTGTTGTTTAATGGCTTTGTTCCTTTTTGTGATCCAAGCTTATATTCTAGTTTTTGAAAAAGAAGTTCATAACATGGGTCTATGATGGTTTTTAACATTATGTAAATTCACTTAGTTTTTGTGCAAAAATTTGCTTGCATTTGTGTGTGTACGTGTGTGTGAGTACGTGTGTGTGTGCATTCTTTCTTGAGAGACCTTTTATGAAATTCTCAAAAGGGACCTGATTAAAACAAGGTTAAGAAGCACCATAACATTGTTCTTTTGCAAAATCCTGAACCCTCTGTCAGCCATGCCTAGGCTGACCTTTGAATATATATTCTTTTTTTTTTCTTTATTGTTGGGGATTCGTTGAGGGTACAAGAAACCAGGTTACACTGATTAAATTTGTTAGGTAAAGTCCCTTTTACAATTGTGTCTTATCCCCCCAAAAGTGTGTCACACACTGAGACTCCACCCCCTCTGTCCTTCCCTCTTTCTGCTCTTCCTCTTCCCATCCCCCACTGTGTGCTAGGTCATTAATTGTCCTCATATCAAAATTGAGTACATAGGATTTTTGCTTCTCCATTCTTGTGATGCGTTACTAAGAATAATGTGTTCCACTTCCATTCAGGTTAATACAAAGGAGGTAAAGTATCCATCTCTTTTAATGGCTGAATAGTAATCCATGGTATAAATATACCACAGCTTGTTAATTTATTCCTGCGTTGGTGGGCATTTAGGCTGTTTCCACATTTTGGCGATTGTAAATTGAGCTGCGATAAACAGTCTCGTGCAAGTGTCCTTGTGATAAAATGATTTTTTTTTCTTTCTGGGTAGATTCCTAGTAATGAGATTGCAGGATCAAATAGTAGGTCTAGCTTGAGTTCTTTGAGGATTCTCCATACTTCCTTCCAAAAAGGTTGTATTTTTTTTTTTTTTTTTGACAGAGTCTCACTCTGATCCCCAGGCTAGAGTGCTGTGGCACCAGCCTAACTCACAGCAACCTAAGACCAGTGTGCTCCGCTGATACTGCTGCCTCAGCCTCCTGAGTAGCTGGGCCTACAGGCATCTGCCACAACACCTGGCTAAGTTTTCTTTTTTTTTTTATTAAATCATAACTGTATACATTGATATGATCATGGGGCATCATACACTCGCTTCATAAACCATTTGACAGATTTTTATCACAGTGGTTAACATAGCCTTTCCGGCGTTTTCTAAAAAGATTTTGTAGAGGGAGGGTCTTCCTCTTGCTCAGGGCAAGAGGAAAGGTGTTGAATTTTAGATAAAGCCAACTGCTCCGTAGTTTTCAGAAACAATCATCATTATTATTAACAGGTATTTACATTTGACATAATAATTTCAGTGTAGGTTAAGTCTTTGTGTGTTAACACAATGTGGTTTCTGGAAATGCATGTTGAGCCAAATAAACTTTGTTGTCCCTGTAAAAAAAAAAAAAAGGTTGTATTAGTTTATAGTACCACCACCAGTATAAAAGCATTCCCTTCTCTCCACATCCATGCAGTAGGTGCAGTTTTGAGATTTTGTGATGTGGGACATTCTCGCTGGGGTTCTATGATAACTCAGAGTGGTTTTGATTTGCAGTTTTCTAATAATTAGGGATGATGAGCGTTTTTTCATATGTTTGCTAGCCATTCGTCTCTCTTCTTTAGAGAAGGTTCTGTTCATCTTTCTTCCCCATTGATGTATATACACATGTATACATCATCACATTTGTTTTTAGAACCAGATATCATTTTGTATTTGTACTTACTAATATTTTCTTTATGGGCATTAATGTTAGTGTTTACTATCCATATAATGCAGAATGTCAAATTTTTCTTTAGTACTGAAATATGCAAGACAACTAACTCCTTGATGTTTCAGAATGATTTATATCCCTATTGGTGGCAAATGTTGATTGGAATTTTTTTTCCCTTATTTTTACTAAGTATATTAGCATTTCATGATCAGTAATAGAAATCTTGCCTCATGAAGCATATCCATCAGTTTTTGTGTTAAGCTGTGGATGTGTTAGAATAATATTTCAGAAATTCTCTGTTATGGCTATTATCTCACACTTTTTGTCACTGATTCCATTGCCAGATGTCTGCCTTAATGACCTCTTCTCTTTTTGCCTAGTTAACCTCTATTCCACTATGTCACTGTTCAACCAAACTACTGATGACCACCAGACCTTCTTCATGCTGACTGGGATTCCAGGAATGCCAGAAAAGGATTTGTGGATGGCCTTACCCCTCTGTCTTCTGTACAGCACCACATTTCTGGGCAATGTCACCATCTTTATTGTGATCAAAGCTGAACAAAGTCTCCATGAGCCCATGTATTATTTTCTGGCCATGTTAGCTGCCACTGACCTGAGCCTTTCACTATCTTCCATGCCCACCATGGTCAGTGTCCACTGGTTCAGCTGGAGGTCAATAAATTTTAATGCCTGTATCACCCAGATGTTCTTCATCCACACCTTTGGGGGAGTGGAATCAGGTGTTCTGGTGGCCATGGCCTTTGATCGTTTTGTGGCCATCCGCTTCCCTTTGCACTATGCTACCATTCTTACTCATCGTGTCATTGGCAAAATTGGAGCAGCCATCCTGCTGCGGAGCATGGGGGGTGTGCTCCCCGTGCCTTTCCTCATCAAAAGGCTACCGTTCTGCCACTCTATTGTCCTCTCCCATGCATACTGCCTCCATCAGGATGCCATGAGGCTTGCCTGTGCTGACACAAGTGTCAATAGTATCTATGGCCTGCTGGCAGTGATCTTCACTATTGCATTTGATGCCTTGATCATTTTAGTCTCCTACATTCTAATCCTCCAGGCAGTATTGGGCATTGCTTCCCGGGAAGAGAGGTTCAAGGCTATCAACACCTGTCTCTCTCATATCTGTGTAGTGCTGCTTTTCTATGTGCCTCTCATTGGCATGACCTTGATTCATCGCTATGGGAAGCATCTGTCACCAGTAACACACACATTCATGGCCAATGTCTACCTGCTGCTCCCTCCTGTGCTCAATCCCATTGTGTACAGTGTCAGGACCAAGCAGATTCGACGGCGCATCATCCAGGTGTTCTGTGGGGACAAGGTTGGCCCTTAATGGTATCTACTATTTTTGTGCAAATGCAATCAAGTCAGAGAAGAGTATCAAATGTAGCACTGTCCTATAGAAATTCCTGTGCCTGCCAGAGGGTGGGTGTGGATAGAGGGGTTGACACAAATGTACACCTGAGGTGGTTCTCCTTCACTGTAATTCTTCTTTTTTCATAGTGTCATGAAAATGGAAGCTCCCAATAAATAGTCCTTTGTGCCTGGCTTCTTAATATAATGCATTTGAGATTTACTCATGTTGCATGTATTGCTGGTCTATTCCTTTTTATCACAGAGTAGTTTTCTGTCGTATGCCACTGTTTAATAACTTTTTTGAAAACTATTCCAGCTTGTTCTTGCTTCACTATAATCACTCTGGCATTTACTGCTTAACATAGAACATTGATTTTCTTTTGCCTTTGCTTGTGTATTATTTATATATTTTATTAATGTAAGGTCAGAATGTATAAGAGATTGGAAACAAGAAAGGAAATATTAAAAAGAAAATAGTGTGGACAAGAATGGAGAAGCATGAATCCTATGTACTCAATCTTGATATGAGGACAATTAATGACAATGAAGGTTATGGGGGGGTGCAGAAAGAGGGATGGAGGGAGGGGGGTGGGGCCTTAGTGTGTGTCACACTTTATGGGGGCAAGACATGATTGCAAGAGGGACTTTACCTAACAATTGCAATCAGTGTAACTGGCTTATTGTACCCTCAATGAATCCCCAACAATAAAAAAAAAAAAAAAAAAAAGAAAATAGTGTGGACAAGAATGGAGAAGCATGAATCCTATGTACTCAATTTTGATATGAGGACAATTAATGACAATTAAGGTTATGGGGGGGAAGCAGAAAGATGGATGGAGGGAGGGGAGTGGGGCCTTGGTGTGTGTCACACTTTATGGGGGCAAGACATGATTGCAAGAGGGACTGTACCTAACAATTGCAATCAGTGTAACCTGGCTTATTGTACCCTCATTGAATCCCCAACAATAAAAAAAAAAAAAAAGAAAATAGTGTGGACAAAGTATGAGAGCATGGTTCTGTCCAACATGTGAAAAAACAAAGAATTCCTTGTATGCTTTTGATGTCAATTTCAACTTCACTTCTGTCCAGAGGACTTTCCTGATCCACCTTTTAATATGTTACAGTTCCCATCGTTGTACTGTTTATATGCTTATCTAACACTGTATGTCTCCCACTTTTCTACATGCTCCATAAGAGCCCATATCCTTTTGTTCCACTTGGATGTATCCCATGAGCATAATGTGTTAAGAACATAAGTGGACACTCAATATGTATTTTTTGAATTAATTTAAACTGTTATTTATGAATATTCATTTCATGCTTCCTATCCTTTCTTTTCTCATTTAATATTCATAAATCTCATTTAAAATTTTCAAAGTCACTCATTTTTGCTGCTGGGAAGTGGAGTAAACGGTGATTTGAGTACTATGTAATGTGTAATTTTATGGAGTTTCTTGATATTTCTAGATATTCATTGCATTAGACAGTTTTTATCAGTGTGTCTCATACAGATACAGTGAGAAATAAATGGGAAAGTATTTCAAGAGTATAAAAAACAAGGGAAAATTAGACATGGTCAGGATTATTGATTTACTACCTACTGTGGAAATTTGGATTCTGGCCAAAATGTGGCTTAAGCCAGATGTGGGCATGCAGTTGGGAATTAAGTGATCTATAAGATGGATAGATTGAAGACCATATTTTTGAAACATATTTCCTGAATATATGGAAGGAAATAATTGGCTATAGAAGGTGATATAACATACTGGTTAAGATCAATAGCTTTGAAATCAGATAGACATGGTCTTGAACACCAATTCTGTAACTTGCTAACTTTTAGATAGGCAAAGTGATTCAAAAACTGAGTTTCAATTTCCTCACCTGTGAAATAATGGATAATAATATTTAACCCATTGGTTTATCATGAATAAATAAGACAAAGGGTATAGTGCAATTTCCATCATATATTATGTATTCTTCAAATGTTAGGTTACTTATACTTAGGATATAGTGGGCTGTGCATATGACTCAAACAGGAATTCTTCTTAGGAGGGCCTCCCATGTCAGAGGAGGGAATAGCCCAGGGGATAATGAGACCTGTTGGAAGGACATATCTCAAGCAGAGGATGACTAACTCTTTCTGCCCTCTTCTAATCCAGATCTGACATTCAGGGAGCCATTCTAGCTGAAAATCTGTAGCCTAAGGCTGGACAAAAACGAATGATTGTAGTTATCTGACCCAAGCAGGCAATTTGCACTGATACCCATTACTGTCAGCCCCCAGGGCCAGGACTATGCTTCCAACCCTGACAGATGAGGTTCGCTTGGGCCTGGAAGCATGGTTTGAGGTTGTGACTGGGAGATAGGCTGCTGCAGAGGAACATATGCTCTTACTCCAATTAGCATACTTACTAATCAAGAAAAAGCACCTTATTGCCTGGGAGCTCTATTAGGCTACCTATAAAGCCCCCACTCTTGGGAGCTGGTTTAGTACCTGCTCTGTGATAGAGCTGAAGGAAGTTGGTGGTGTTTCCTGCCGGTGCAAGCAGGTAAGGAGACTCACTATATGGGAAGGATTGAAGAATGAAGAATGATAGAAGGATGGGAGGAATACAAAGCAAAAGATTAATGAAAGCTACAATTAAGATGGTATAAAGAATTGGTGAGGTGTAATTGATACTAGCAGAAACTGAGATAGGAGATAGAGGATAGGAGGGGAAAGAAAGGAGAAAGACCAAAGGAGAGAGTGCTCAGAGCACAGATCAAAAGTACAGAGAGCTTTTTCTGTGGCCGTAATTGTTCAATAATCAATCAACATTATTAAATGAAGCTTTCGATCGTTCTAGATGCTGCTTTAGTCTCTAGTAATGACAGATGAAAAATATGCACACATAAACTTCCAAGGAACTCTCACTCCTGGCAGAAAAAAATATGGCATTGCACATATAAATTAACAGCTGTGCCTCATTATTAAGAATCAAATTAAAGGTCCCAAAATTAAGTGGTGCCAAAATTTAGAAGCAGAGAAGAGTTTCAGTTTAACATATCCTGGATCTGTCACAGAAGATTGGTAATTATGAAGGAAATAGATGGAATTCGGTGTTGAGAAATAAACAGAAGATAGGGGTTGATAAATGAAAAGGATGGGTATATATTATTACCGATGTCAGCAAACAGGAATGTTGACCTTTGGATCACTAAGTTATTGATCTGGGTGTTAACTAAGTCCTATCACTTAGTTAGTCTTTTATATATGAATGGGAAGATAATACCCTCTGCCTGGATGGAGATTTCTACTTGAAGATAGAAAGCACTAGCCTATTCCTCTGGTTAGTGGGCACTGTAGAGAAAACCTTAGTGATGTTAAACTTTGACCTACAACTGGCTCCAGGTTGCGTGATCTCACAGAGAGAAAGCTCTCTGCTCCTTCTTTCTCCATTCCACAAGAAAAATTTCCCCAGCAGCAAAACCAGCCAGTGATTCTTATTCTCCTATGCTGCTACACAGTATCCAGTGTCACTTGTGTGGCCTGTATGAAATATCATTCAAAGAACAGAAGATAAACAATATCTTCTTTGTGGGCATCTTATTTCTCATTACTGTTTCACCCCAAAGGTCCCAACTACACACATGGAGACACATGTAATACGAATGTACTAGGACGTTGACTCACATTTTTAAACACATTAGATTCCACAAACATTCTTCTTTGGACGAGTCATGAAGACACAGTTCTCTATCTCTCTCTTTTTTTTTTTTTTTCAGTTTTTGGCCGGGGCTGGGTTTGAACCTGCCACCTCTGGCATATGGGGCTGGAGCCCTACTCCTTTGAGCCACAGGTGCTTCCCAGTTCTCTCTTTTGTTTATTTTCATCTCTAACCTTGTCTATATCATATAGATATATAATAGGTAATTCAAACTTTTTTATTTTTTGTATTTAAGAAGAAGGAAATTACAATGTCTCACTATCCAAATTGTCTTGTTTGTCTTGTTAGCCTGTTCTTTCTGATGGTGTGAAGTTTAGTGAAAAATAATGGAAATCTGACTTTGAATTTTGAATCTTTATCTATCTATTTTGCCTTGGATACATTATTTAATCTTCCTGGGTTCCTTTTCTTTCCTTAAAATAGGAGGAAAATATTTACCTCAAAAATGTCCTGGAATTATATAAAATTACATATAAAGTGGCTAGCCGAATGTATTGCTCATACAAAGAATCTTAAATTAGTTTCCTTTTCCTTTTCTCTTAGTTTCCTATTTCTTCTCCCAATTAGGGTGACAGGATGATTGTTCTCTTTATGGTGTCTAGGGAAGTAATTTCCCCAGCATTTATTTTTCTCTAAAAATTTGCAGGCTCAATTTATACCTCATTCATCCATTCTTCATCCAGATCTCTATAATCTACAATGTATCTATTTAACAATACATCTAATGTTAACTGGATTATTTGAGCTTTTATCATGGGCTAATTACATCGCTGTCTCTAGATAAAATATAAAGAGGAACAGGGTATGTTTTGTTTTCTGAAAGAGCCAGCAGTCTAGCAGGGAAAAGAAATGTGATCATGCAACAAAATACGTTATAAAAGTAAAAATGAAATACTAGTGGAGAAAATAGATTTTGTGTTGCAGAGAGATTCCTGGATGGTTATCACAGAAAAAGAGACTCATTCTTACTATCTGCTTTTATCAGGCTGAGAAGAAAAAGAATGAAATAGAAATCTCAACACCCTCCTGTTTTCCTGCCCTGCCTATTTGATCTTCTCTCCTTTCCCCATGAAATAGGATCTCTCTGGGAATGTTTTATCTTGGCTTCTCAACTCATTCACTTCTACTAGGTTGAGAGACTTCTGAATGCAGAAATTGTTTCTTTATTCATTTCTGTCTCCCTGGCCCTCAGCACAGTCACTGTCCTTACAATTGTCATTCGGAGTTTGAGTGTTTGATTAATCATATGATTTGATTCATATCTCATTTGGCCCTAATTATCCTGATTTTTAGCACTTTTTCCCCACAAAACTGACATGTGTAATATAATAACATTGAAAGTTATAGCAATAAAAGTGATTAGATTTCCCCCCATTGTCATAACAAGTAACTATTTCTATTACCACCTTAGAGAACAATAGTCAACATTGCCTCATATTTACCATAATGTAACAAAGGGCAAGCTCTGACCCCAGCAAATTCCTTCTATTTATTCTGTCACCAGTGCAGGAAACCTAGACTACTGAAAGATGAGGACACTTGGGATGGCAGTGTCCACACAGCAACCTGTCCAGGTGTATTACTCACTCCTGGCTGGCTCTTTGTTGATGACTAGTTGACCTAAGCAAAAATTTAAAAATTGGCAATGCTAATATTTATTTATTTATTTATTTATGTTTTACTAACAGCCAGTAAACTACTCCTGAATAGAATCGCAATGGTCACCTTACAATAGATCACAGCCCCTGCCTTCCTTATGACACCATTTCTGTTTACTTTGCAGCTGTCATTCTATGGGCTTTCTCATCCACTGAACTAGTGGATGCTCTAATTTGTGGTGGCACCTCAGCCTGCCTATCCTGAGTTAGTCCCTTTTCTTTGGTCCCTATTTTCATCTTGTTCATGATTTTTCCAAAGTCATTCATTACATGTTGCTGACTGTCTCCCATGCCTTTCGCTATGTCCATCTGTAAGTGATCTCAAGTCCATAGTCTTAAGTCTTCAACATAGTCAGGCCCGGAAAGATAATTTTGCTAACTTACCTAGGATAATCCTGTATGTTATTGAAACTGCTTTACTCACAGCAGAAGCAAAACTGGGCAGGAGGAATGCAGAATTTAGTCTTGGATCCTCCCAATAACAAAAAGTGCACATGTCATGGCTCGATCATAATCTAACCAATGAAGTAAGACATGGTCTCCACAGTGACCTGCTGAATTACTGTCATGAATTGACAAAATTTCAGACCTCGGGTAGAAGTTGACATGGCAGGGTATTTTGCCTAGGATTACCTACTAAGCCAAGATCAGGATGACTAAAGTTATATATTATAGAAAAAATGTTTGAAAATCTTGACAGGATTCATTAGGACAGCCTACTCACAGTGAGTAGGAAGGAATGGGAAGGAATAGAAACAAGAACCCCCAAAATGTAACATGGAGAAAGTAATAAGACCCAGTTATTTTGGGTGACCGGAAAAACTAGACAGAGAAACAGACATGGAGGACAAGATAAATCCAAGTCTCATAAACATGTGGAGTAGAGATTGGAAGAATTACAGGAATCATTCCAAAATAGGAAATGGAACAGAGAAGTCCTGATATTATAAGGAGACTTCAAATAAAAGACTCTGAAGAAAGGGTGGCCCATAACCCAGGTACAAGGATACCTCTGGATATAATATTCCAGGCCAGCTTCCAGCAAGGACACCAGGAATATATCATCACAGGTGCCCAGAGTGATTCTTATGCACTTCTCAATTTATTATGGAGTAACTTATATAACTTGGAGACTTAATACAAAGACCTATCAGGTTGTAATTGTGACTTGTTATGTCATTCATATGTGTGCATGTGTGTGACCTAAGTCTATATGTATTTCCTCTTTAAAGCCCGGGCTAGTCTGAGTGATAGCATGAGGATAAGTTCAGGAAAATCGATGGTGATATTCAGGAGAGAGTAGAGGCAGGAGTATGGGGCTAGGTTCTAACAAGAAAAACCCAGGACTGTAGAATTTTGTGATAGGTACAGTAACAAGATTGGGGATTTTTTTTTTTTTTTTGTAGTTTTTGGCCAGGGCTGGACTAGAACCCACCACCTATGGCATATGGGGCCAGCTCCCTACTCCTTTGAGCCACAGGCACTACCCAAGATTGGGGATTTTTAATAAAAAGAAACAATTATATAAATTGAGAGGGGTTTATGCTAAGACTTAAAAGGATCATTATAACACATATTTTTCTTTTTCTTTTCAGGGTGTGTCCTCTACCTACCATGCTAATTTTCAATAATACCACCTCCTCCTCCTCATACTTTCTCCTCACTGCATTTCCTGGGCTGGAACGTGTTCATGTCTGGATCTCCATTCCTGTCTGCTGTCTCTACACCATTGCCCTCTTGGGAAATAGCATGATCCTTTATGTCATTGTTATTGAGCGGAGTCTGCACAAACCCATGTACTATTTCCTGTCCATGCTCTCAGTTACTGACCTTTGTCTGACCATCACAACCCTTCCCACTGTGCTCAGCGTTCTCTGGTTTCATGCCCAGGAGATCAGTTTGAAAGCCTGCCTCCTTCAAATGTTCTTTGTGCATGCCTTCTCCTGGCTGGAGTCCTCAGTGCTGGCAACCATGGCGTTTGATCGCTGTATGGCTATCTGTGACCCACTGAAGTATGCTACTGTCCTCACAGATACTATGGTCATGGTAATTGTACTGGTCATCTGCATACGCCAACTACTTTTCTCAAGCTCTATTATTGTTGCCTTACAGACTATATCTTTTTATGGGGGTCAAGAGCTTTCCCACCCATTCTGTTACCACCCAGATGTCATCAAATACACATATTCCAACCCCTGGATCAGTAGTTTTTGTGGGATGTTTCTTCAGCTCTACATTAATGGCACTGACTTGTTCTTTATTCTTTTCTCCTATGTCCTGATCCTCCGTACTGTCCTGAGTACTGTGACCCCAAAGAAACAGCAGAAAGCTCTCAGCACTTGTGTCTGTCACATTTGTGCTGTCATTGTCTTCTATGTTCCAATGATCAGCCTGTCTTTTGCACACCGTCTCTTCCGCTCCACCCCAAGGGTGCTCTGTAGCACTTTGGCCAATGTGTATTTGCTCCTACCACCTGTCCTGAACCCTATCATTTACAGCTTGAAGACCAAGACAATCCGCCAGGCGGTGTTCCAGCTGCTCCGATCCAAGGGCTCGCAGAGGCTTCGTGTGAGGGGTCCCAGAGGAAGGTGGGATTGAAGGCAGAAGAAAATGGTTGAGATATAAAAATTACGTGCAGGTAGGAAAAGGATTTGGGACAGTGTCATCAAATGCTGTTTCTGCATTTATTGAGAGGATCCGTATGGTCTTTGTTTTTGCTTCTATTGATACAGTGAAATCACATTTATGGATTTGTGTATATAAAACCAACCTTGCATCTCTGGGATGAAACCTACTTGATCGTGATGTATATTTATTTTAATGTGTAGTTGTAATCTATTGGGTAAGATATTGTTGAGTATTTTTCAATCAATGTCCATTAGTGAAACTGGTTTGCAATTCTCCTTTTTAGTTAGGTCCTTTCCTGATTTTCATATGAGAGTGATGTTTGCTTCATAAGATGTTTTGGGGCAGGTTGTTTCTTCCTGATGTTTGGGAAAAGGGTCTGCAGTATACATATAAATCTCTTCTTTGAAAGTTTGATAGAATTCAGGTGTGAAGCTCTCTGGTCCTGGGCTTTTTTCGGGGGAAGGTTTTTTTATTGTTTCTTTGATGTCAGTGCTTGATATGGATCAGTTCAAGAGATTTACCTTTTCATGATTAAGTCTAGGGAGAGGGTGTGATTCCAGGTATTGGTCCATTTCTTTCAGATTGTCCAATTTCTGGGCATAGAATTTCTTGTAGTAGTTAAAGATAATCTCTTGTATCTCTGTGTTATCTGTTGTTACTTCCCTTTTTTCATTTCTGATTGAAGTTATGAGCAATTTTACTTTTCTGATTCTAGTTAATCTGGTTAATATTTATAGATCTTGTTTATCTTTTTGACAAACCATCTTTTCATTTTATTAATTTTCTGAATGATTCTTTTGTTTTCAATTTTATTTATTTCTGATTTAATTTTGGTTATTTCTTTTCTTCTGCTAGATTTGAGATTGGGTTCCTTTTCATTTTTCATTTCCTTGAGATGATTCATTAAGTTGTTGATGTGCTCTCTTTCTGTTTTTTGGATATAAACATCTAATGTGATGAATTTCCCTTTTGGGACTGCTTTTGCAGAATCCCACAGGTTTTGGTAGCTTGTGGTTCCATTGTTGTTATGATCAAGGAGTTTAATAATTTCTTCCTTTATCTCCTCCTTCACCCAACTGTCATTCAGCATAAGGTTATTTAGTTTCCATACCTTTGTATGGGGATTAGAATTTTTACTGGAGTTGAGCTACATCCTTATTGCCTCATGGTCTGAAAAGATATAAGGTATAATTTCAATTCTTTTGATTTTGTTGGGTTTGATTTATATCCTTGGGTATGATCTATTTTGGAATATATTCCATGGGCTCAGTAGAAGAACATATATTCCTTAGCTTTGAGATGAGGTGTTTTGTATGTGTTTATTAAGCCCAATTGTTCTAGGGTGTGTTTAAGTTCCTTGTTTCTTTGTTTAGAAATAAGGATCAGCCTAGTTCTATCAGAGCAGTGTTAAAGTCCTCAGTAATTATGGTGTTATAGGATATCATATTTCTCACACCAATTAAGGTCTGTTTCATAAATCTGACAGCATTTAAGTTGGGTGTGTAAATATTTAGGGAAAAAAGTTTTCTTGTTGTATTGTTCTCTTGGCCATTATGAAGTGACCAGAACTTTGTGAGTTTAAACAAGAGTCTATCCAGGTGTAGTGACTCACACTATAATCTTAACACTCTGAGAGGGTGAGGCAAGTAGATTGCTTGAGCTCAGAAGTAAAAGGCCAGTCTGAGCAAGAGTACAACCCCATCTTTACTAAAAATAGAAAAAAACTAGCCAGGCATTGTGGTAGGTGCCATGAGTCCCAGCTCCTTGGGAAGTTGAGGCAAGAAGATTGCTTATGCCCAAGAGTTTGCAATTGCTGTGAGCTATGATGCCAGGCCACTCTACCCAGGATGACAGAGAGGCTGTATCTCAGAAAAAAAAAAAAAAAGTGAATTCCAGGACCGGGGTTGGAGCAGGAGAAATATTCACAGAATTGATCATGTACTAGGTAGGGGTACATGGTATTTTCTGAGTACTGCAGGAAATTGTATAGATTAATGTTAATATTAATATTTTAAAAATATTAACAGCCTATTGCATGTTATCATGTTTTTAAGCCCAGACTTCAGTGTTCCTACAGGTGGAGAATGCTTGCACATTCTGAATGGATAGTAGGCATGAAGATCTATGAGCTGGGAAATTAAAGGCCATTTTCCTTAGAGAGTGCCACATTACAGCAGAGGCTCTGACCCTGGAATTAACCTGGGGCAGAGTAGACAACCAAGATCACACCTTAATATTACCATCTTATTCTTCTAAATCAGGTCTTTCAGATGTCTCTGCTTTTATATTTGCTTCGTTTGAAGACTTTTCTAAAAGTTTGTCTTGGTAGATCTATAATTGTCTATTTACAATTCAGAAATTTCAAAGCATCTCAAAAACAATAGCTTTTCTAAATTATCTTAAGATTAGAATAAAAAATTATTGGCTTAAAAACAAACAAGAAATAATATGAACATATATATCGGTTATTACTTATTCTATACATTTCAATTCAGAAATATTGTTTTATTGTTATGTTTGAATGCAGGATAATGCCTCAAAGGCTTCATGACCTGTCTACATGTAATGTATGAAAAATTGTGAACTTCAAAGATTTTGGATGAAAAATTGTGAAAATGTGCAATAATTTTTTTCATTTTCATGACAATATCTAAGGCAGTCCAAGCTGTGTGTGTTAATCTTTTCCTACTTCAATTGTACTTTTCATACCTGACTCGATGTGTAACCTTATTACTCAACACCAAAGACATTTTCTTTTCTTTTTTTTTTTATTAAATCATACCTGTGTACATTGATATATTCATGGGGCATCATTCACTAGCTTCACAGACTGTTTACCAAGTTTAACATATACCCTTGTAAGATGCACCGCTGGTGTCATCCCACCAATCCCCTTCCCTCTACCTACCTCCCCCCTCCCTCCTCTCCCTTTCCCCCTTCTCCCTATTCTTAGGTTGTAACTGGGTTATAGCTTTCATGTGAAAATCCTAAATTAGTTTCATAGTAGGGCTGAGTACATTGGGTACTTTTTCTTCCATTCTTGAGATATTTTATTAAGAAGAATATGTTCCAGCTCCATCCATGTAAACATGAAAGAGGTAAAGTCTCCATCTTTCTTTAAGGCTGCATAATATTCCATGGTGTACATATACCACAATTTATTAATCCATTTGTGGATCGATGGGCACTTGGGCTTCTTCCATGACTTAGCAATTATGAATTGGGCCGCAATAAACATTCGAGTACAAATGTCTTTGTTATGATGTGATTTTTGGTCTTCTGGGTATATGCCCAGTAGAGGGATTACAGGATTGAATGGCAGATCTATTTTTAGATCTCTAAGTGTTCTCCATATCTCTTTCCAAAAGGAATGTATTAATTTGCATTCCCACCAGCAGTGCAAAAGTGTTCCCTTTTCTCCACATCCGCGCCAACATCTCTGGTCTTGGGATTTTATGATATAGGCTAGTCTCACTGGAGTTAGATGGTATCTCAAAGTAGTTTTGATTTGCATTTTTCTGATGATTAAAGATGATGAGCATTTTTTCATATGTCTGAAGGCCGTGCGCCTGTCTTCTTCAGAGAAGTTTCTCTTCAAATCCCTTGCCCAGCCTGTGATGGGATCCCTTGTCCTATTCTTTCTAATGCATCTGAGTTCTCTGTGGATTCTTGTTATTAAACCTTTGTTGGAGACACAAGCTGCAAATATCTTCTCCCATTCTGAGGGCTGTTTGCTTGCTTTACTTACTGTGTTCTTGGCTGTGCAGAAGCTTTTTAGTTTGATCAAGTCCCAGTAGTGTATTTTTGAAGCTGCTTCAATTGCCCGGGGGGTCCTCCTCATAAAATACTCACCCAGACCGATTTCTTCAAGGGTTTTCCCTGCACTCTCCTCTAGTATTTTTATAGTTTCATGTCTTAAGTTTAAATCTTTGATCCAGTGAGAGTCTATCTTAGTTAATGGTGAAAGGTGTGGGTCCAGTTTCAGTCTTCTACAGGTTGCCAGCCAGTTCACCCAGAACCATTTGTTAAATAGGGAATCTTTTCCCCACTGAATGTTTTTAATTGGCTTGTCAAAGATTGAATAATGGTAAGTAGCTGGATTCATCTCTTGGTTCTCTATTCTGTTCCAGACATCTACTTCTCTGTTTTGGTGCCAATACCATGCTGTTTTGATCACTATCGATTTGTAGTGTAGTCTGAGGTCTGGTAGCGTAATTCCTCCTGCTTTGTTTTTATTTCTGAGTAATGCCAAAGACATTTTCATCAGTGTACTTTCATTCTTATAGTAATTGCTAATAGGATATGAACTTGAATTTTGTATTATTTCCAGCAGTGTATTTAATGTATTTGGAGTTTTCTTCTGATTATGTCATGTATGTATTATGTATTAAGTCATATATTATATATGATATACAATTGTCTTAATACATTGAGAAATAAAGAAAATTATTAAAAATGTTAAAAATACAATGAAGTTATTCACTACCTTATTGAGAGATTATATAATATAGTCATGCACTCTATTCGAGATTTCTGTCAATGACAGACTGCAAGTGTGACTACTGTCCTGTAAGATTATCATATCCATATTTTCGTGTAACTTTTCTATGTGCAGATATGTTGTGCATGCAAATACCCTACCATTGTGTTCCAACTGCCTACAGTATTTAATACAGTAACATGTTGCACAGTTTTGTAGCCTAGGAGCAATAGGCTGTACCATCTAGGTGTGTGTATAAGCGCACTCTGTGATGATCCCATGATGCTGCATATTTCAGAACAAATACCTTTATTAAGCAACTTGTAACTATATAGGACCTAATTTTTTTAAAATGAGCTAACATATGTGCACCCATTTATATGTTTATAATTTCAGATAATAGTTTATATCCAAACATATATCTTGTTTCCTTGATTTTATTAATTATTCTCTATTACATAATAATATTTTATATTAGATATTACTTTCTATAGAAAGCTTTCCTTTGAAAGGCGTAATACCATTCTTTTATGTATGCTTTCTTGGCTGTGTGGTTATATTTATGGTGCTTTATTCAGCATATCTAATTATTTATTTCCTTATCCCCACCACCAGACTCTAATCCCCTTGATATTAGTTCCTATGTTTCATTTAATCCTTAATTCCTAATATAGAGTTTAGAAAATGACACTTAGTTGTTGATGCTGTGCTGCATTGTTGAATAACATTGCATCATATTTATATATCATGGATTATGTTGTTATTTACTGTAATTTAACATTTCAGTAACACTTCATACATTCATTATGTTCTTAGATTCCTAGAAATGTAAATGATTGACTTTAGTAGGAGGCAAAAATCTCTGTTGGTCTGGTGGAGTGGCTGAAGTTGTAGACTCTAGGATCACATTGTATGAGTTTAGATTCCATCATTTTATACTTTAGACTTCTATAACCTTGGAAGAGAATGGCTTAATTTAAATGTTTAACTCGTAATTCAGAAAAAAATGGGGAAAGCATCAAAATATGCTTTTTCGTAGTCTTGCAAAAGTTAATGATGTTAATTCTGGCAAACGCATACCCAATGCCTGGCACTGGATATACCTTGTTGCTATCTGCTGAATTCTGACTATTTAAATTTTACTCATATAATTCATTGTTTTTCAATAAAAACATTTAAGAATTTTTCTTTTCATGTTTCCATTGTATTATGTAATTAGAATTGTTCCGAATCATAAATGGTTTATTTCCTTTCATTTAAGTAGACTTTTAAAGTTACCTTTGAACTTAACTGTTAATTTATTTTGTGTGTGATAAAATCTCACACACGCAAATGTAACATTTAAAATAGGTCCTCATTTTCCCCACCTGTATTATTTGACTAATCAATTTATTTTGTGCAATGTTCTGCTATTCCTTGATTGTATATTAATTGTTCAGTTCTTATATAGTATATTACAATGTGTTTATTGTATTTTTTTGCATTGCTTATTGATTTTTGTGTAAATAATATAATTTCACAGCTATCTAATAAATGTCATTGTCTTATTTAATTTTATTATTTATAAATTTATTTATAGTTTGTATTGTATTTATTTTATCATATAGTCTCCAGCTTACTCTTACAACACTATTTTTAGAATTACATCGTTAATTACCAAAGAAATATTACTGGAAGCTTAATTAGAAATCCATTATGCTTGTCTGATAATTGAGAGAAAGAATAATTGCCTATTAATTCTGTTCTAGAAATATTCATTGATATTTTATGACTTGAGTCATTTCTGTCTAGTGCAGACATGAATTTCTGAATTGGGAGTAAACACTAATAGACAAAAAGGGTGTCATCTCTGTGTCTTTCCTGACAATGCCTTTGTTTTTTCTTATGGCTTAACATACAGGAAATGTTTTTCAGCTTTATTGACTTGAAATTTATAGTTATCTCTTATCATTTTTACAATTAGTTTCCTATCAATTCAGTTGTTCAGTGCTATATGACAGAGCATAGGTTTAAAAGTGGTAGGTGCTTTACTTACTGTGTTCTTGGCTGTGCAGAAGCTTTTTAGTTTGATCAAGTCCCAAGTAAAGCAAGCAAACAGCCCTCAGAATGGGAGAAGATATTTGCAGGTTATGTCTCCAACAAAGGTTTAATAACCAGAATCCACAGAGAACTCAAACGCATTAGCAAGAAAAGAACAAGGGATCCCATCGCAGGCTGGGCAAGGGATTTGAAGAGAAACTTCTCTGAAGAAGATAGGCGCGTGGCCTTCAGACATATGAAAAAATGCTCATCATCTTTAATCATCAGAAAAATGAAAATCAAAACTATTTTGAGATATCATCTAACTCCAGTGAGACTAGCCTATACCACAAAATCCCAAGACCAGAGATGTTGGCGTGGATGTGGAGAAAAGGGAACACTTTTGCACTGCTGGTGGGATTGCAAATTAATACATTCCTTTTGGAAAGATATATTGAGAACATTTAGAGATCTAAAAATAGACCTGCCATTCAATCCTGTAATTCCTCTACTGGGTATATACCCAGAAGACCAAAAATCAAATCATAATAAAGATATTTGTACCAGAATGTTTATTGCAGCCCTATTCATAATTGCTAAGTCATGGAATAAGCCCAAATGCCCATCGATCCACGAATGGATTAATAAATTGTGGTATATGTACACCATGGAATACTATGCATCCTTAAAGAAAGATGGAGACCTTACCTCTTTCATGTTTACATGGATGGAGCTGGAACTTCTTCTTCTTAGTAAAGTGCCTCAAGAATGGAAGAAAAAGTACCCAATGTACTTGCCCTTATTATGAGACTAATCTAGGACCTTCACATGAAAGCTATAACCCAGTTACAACCTAAGAATAGGGAGAAGGGGGAAAGGAAGGGGAGGGAGGGGGATTAATGGGATTACACCTGCGGTGCATCTTACAAGGGTATATGTGAATCTTAGTAAGTGTGGAATGTAAAGGTCTTAGCAAAATAACTAAGAAAATGCCAGGAAGGCTATGTTAACTAGTGTGATGAAAATGTGTCAAATGGTCTATGAACCAAGTGTATCATACTAATGTACACAGCTATGATTTAATAAAAAAATAAAATAAAATAAAAGTGGTAGGTGCTTAGGGATAGAGGGATCTGGGCACAAGCTGAGAATCACTACTGGCCATGAGCACTAAAACAAGTATTCCATAGACACAGCATACTGTTCCAGCCCTACATCATATATTAGCAGTGATAAGATTAGAGAAGGACAGAAGTGCAATAAACAGGATGTGTTAGGAGTTACTTGTATTTTAACTTTTACTCTCTCTTTGAAGTTTTCTGCTGTACTGTATTTTCTGATGCCTAAGATTTCAATAAAAGCTAGTGAGGAATATTGGAGGGGGCCACACTCTTGTTTCCCCTTGCTGGTGTTGGCTTCCCAGAGTCCTTCAGTTCAATGCAAATTGACTGTGTAAGTGTTATTTATTTTGTGTAGAGTCACACCAAGACAGTGCAATTGCGATTTGTCATCGTATTCATAGGATTTTTGTTGTTTTGATTTTTTTTTTCAAAATAAGTTGGGAAGTATTCCAGACTACTAGTTAGATGCCACTTTATATACATTCTATAAGTAATGGAGAAATGCCAAGGCCAATGGATTTGATTAATGTAATTCCTTTAGGGAAACAAAATACAAATATGAGAAAAAGATGTGTGAATTAACAATTGCAACATAATTGGAGAATGGTTGGAACCAAAGGAAAGGAATTTAAAACTGTATCCTGGAAGGAGACAAGCAATGTTGTCCTTCCCTTGCTTGATTAAGTTGCAGGTATCGTCTCAGGATCAGCAATCGAGCAATAAGAACTTACCTAAACCCACCTGGAGACATGGAATATGTGAGAATATTTAGCTCATTAAAAAAATAAGAATATTTGAATCTTCTTTAAATGGTTCTTTATTTTTTCAGAGTGTGTAATGCTGGCAGTTGCATTTATTTATGCATTTACCACCATATACAGTTGAACCTCTGGAAGTTTTCTTTTTTTATTTCAAACTAATATGAGGGCAAAAATATTTAGACTACATTGTTCCCACTTACAAGGTAAAGTTTAGGTTGTAGAAGAGCCTCTCACCCAGTGGGCATGCTGAACACCCTGACATTGTACACATTAGATGAGATCCCACCAAATGTCCTTCCTCCTCCCGCTAATCACCCTCACCACTCTCCTTTCCCTCCTTATCCTGCCCCCTTGCTAGATTATATTTGTGTTTTGCGCTTTATATGAGTGTGAAATTGTTTATATATTGGTTTCATGTTAGTACTGATTTCATTGGTCATTGTTTCTTCATTCTTAAGATACTTTACAGGAAGAACAGGTTTCAACTCCATTCATAAAATGATTCTTTGAAAAAGAAATTAATTTATTTGTGAGTTGAGAATAGACAGCAAAACATTAAAATCCATTAATTGAAATAGTTTTCTCCCAGTTCATGGTATAAAATTGTTAAGAATTGACTTATTCTAAATGTTATGGTTTATAACACTGTCAACTACAGAATACTTACAATAAAAGAGGGACAGGAAATAAGTGAATTTTATAGAAAATAAATTTAGGAACATAATCATCTTCAGTTGGTTATTTATCTTTTTAAAATATGGAACTATTTATTTTATGCATCCATATGATTTCATATAATTTTATGTTGCATAATATAGTTATTTTATGCTAGTTTAAAATTATTTTTATTTGTTTAATATATCCGAATATAAAATATCAAATGACTAAACAAGAAAATAATCATTATTTTAGAACATATATTTTAAAGTGATTAATTAAGAATATCAGTGCTTTAAAGGTTTGGTAGAATTCTGACGTGAAGCCATCTGGTCCCGGGCTTTTCTTTTTAGGGAGGTATTGTATGGCTGATGCTATTTCAAAACTTGATATGGGCCAGTAAATGCAGAATGTAAATGCCTTAACACAATAACTAAGAAAATGCCGCCTGTGGTTCATTTTCGGGTGCCGGCCCTATATGCAAAGGGTGGTGGGGTCAAACCAAGCCCCAGCCAAACCGCAACAAAAAAGTAGCCTGGTGTTGTGCCAGGCACCTATAGTCCCAGCTGCTTGGGAGGCTGAGGCAGGAGAATCGCGTAAGCCCAAGAGTTAGAGGTTGCTGTGAGCCGTGTGACGTCATGGCACTCTACCCGAGGGCGGTACAGTGAGACTCTGTCTCTACAAAAAAAAAAAAAAAAAAAGAAAATGCCAGGAAGGCTATGTTAACCAGTGTGATGAAAATGTGTCAAACGGTCTATACAACCAGTGTATGGTGCCCCATGATTGCATTAATGTACACAGCTATGATTTAATAAAAAAAAAAAAGAAAAAAAAAAGAATATCAGTGCTTTAAAGCCACATACTTACAACAAATCAGTCTTTGAAAAAGTCAACAAGAACATACACAGGAAAAAGAACACCATTTTCAAAAAATGATGCTGGTAAAATTGGATTGCCATATGCAGAAGAATGAAACTGGACCCTTATCTTTCACCACGTACAAAAATCCACTCAAGATGAATAAAAGACTTGAATATAAGACATAAAACCATAAAAGCACTAGACAAAGAAACTAGAGCAAGCCTTTCTGCACATTGGTCTAGGCAAAGAAATCATGACAAATACATAAAAAACATAGGCAATAGAGATAGAAATAAACAAATGGGAGCTAATTCAGAAGAAATAAACAATGGAGCTGGAGAATCAACCTGAAGAATGGGAGAAAACATTTGCAAACTATACATCTGACAAGGGACTAATACCCAGAATTTACAAGGAACTCAAACAGCTTAATAATAACAAAGAAAAAAAACATTTTAAAAACTGGACTAAAGGCAAGAATAGACATTTTTCAAAATAATTACTCTATTTTTCACCTCCAACTTCCTGCTAATAGCTCAATTATTCCTTTGTTCTCATTTTAGTAGCTATGACTTAATAGAACCTTGGAGTAATATAGCAGAAAACAAGATAGTTTTTTAAAAACAATGGTATGAGATAATTTATTGTCATAATTCAAAACTATGACTATGAAAGCTATAAAGTAAAAGAATTACTGGTTGTCCCTATTTGATCATTAAGGAAAGTAGGCAGGAGAAATATTATTAACCAACTTATACTTGACAATAGACTTCTTTCACTTAAATGAGAAATCAAGAATTTTCACAAAATTGACTGAAGCCTCCCACCCCCCCAAATACAATTAGTCTGAAAGTCACCTAAAGCAAACGCAGTAATTGGAGTGGAGTACCATCCTTTAAACTTTAGCTTCTCTCATATTTATTAAGATGCTTTCACATGTACTAAACAATGTAACTAAAATTCTATTATCAGTATGTTAATTCATGATTTTAATAATAATGTCCTATAGTTTTTCCATACACTCTTGTTAATGTCCATGTCAGTCCTATGCTCACGAATGTCTGCACCCTAGGTACGATACTGATTACCATAATCCCTCAGAATCCATTGAGGATTGCTTCCAGGACTCCTGGGGATACCGAAATCTGAGGATGCTCAAGACCCTTATATAAAATGGCACAGTATTTGCATTTAACCTATTCATATTTTCCCATATCCTTTGTCTCTAGATTACTTACAATACCTAGCAATGTAAATGCTATATAAATGGTTTATATGCTGTATTATTTAGGGAATAATAACAAGAAAAGCCTGTACATGCTCAGTACAGATGCAATCATCATTTTTCATGAATATTTTGAATCATCGCATGTAAAGCCTATGATATGGAGGGCCAACTGTATGCAGTATAAATATGATTAAGAAAGATAATGATAATGTTTGATAATGCTTTTCTTAGAAATATATTATTTTCTTTCTTGATCTTGGCTGACTCTGCTCCACTTTCTCCCATATGTTCATTTAAGACCCAGTTTTCCCAAAACCTTTTCACAAATTTGTTGTGTCTTCACACAATATACAATGGGGTTCATTAGAGGTGGCACTAGCAAGAAAATGTCAGCAATGAGGATCATGGCCATTGGGGACGTATGCTTGCCAAAACGGTGCACGGATGCCAAGACAAAGATGGGCACGTAGAAGATGAGCACAGCACAGATGTGGGAGACACAGGAGTTGAGGGCCTTGAGCCTCTCCTTATGGGACCCAATTCCCATCACAGTTTTCAGGATGAACACATAGGACACAGCAATGAACACACTGTCTGACATCATACAGAGGGCAACGAAGAAACCATAGAAAAAATTGACTGTGTTGTCAGAGCAGGCCAGCTTCATGTCATCCTGATGGAGACAGTAAGAGTGAGAAAGTAGGCTTTTCTTACAATATGTCACTCTCTTAAGAGTGAAAGGAAATGGAAGTACTAAGAGCATGCTTTTAAGGAGAAACACCAGCCCCATTTTGGCAACTCTGGCACTGGTCAGAATAGAGCCTTATCTCAGAGGTTTGCAGATCGCCAAAAAGCGGTCAAATGACATGATCAGGAGCACTGAGGACTCCATATCTGTAAATCCATGGATAAAGAACTCTTGAGAAAAGTAGGCATTTGGGGAGATTCCTGTGGCATCGAATACAAAGATCCTCAGCATAGTGGGCAGAGAGGAGAGGGACAGGCCCAGGTCAGAGACAGCCAGCATGGAAAGGAAATAATACACGGGTGCATGGAGTGAAGGCTCAGTCCTGATCACAAAGAGGATGGAGCAATTGCCCAGGATAACTACTAGGTACACGAGGCATATGGGGATGAAGAGCCACACCTGAACATGCTCCAGCCCTGGGATTCCAATCAGGAAGAAGGTGGCAATTTCAATTCAGAAGAATTGAGAATGTGATGTTGAGTCTGGTGGAAAGTATTTATTCTCAGATCTGAAACAACACTTTCAATGTGGATCTGTTGTGCTCATCTCTTTCCTTTCAGCATGTTTGTTTGAGAAACAAACAAAAATATGCAATTTTGAAAGACCTCCCATTTTAAGAAATAAAAGAATAAAACATATCTTATAAATTGAGTATAATTGTGTCAAACAATGTCAACTGACAAAGAGAACCAGAAATATACTCTCTTGACCAGTCATACATCTCTGTTAAATCCTTGAAAAAGACATGCACGTAAAGAGTAGTAACCTGCAAATAAATTCCCCGTGTACTATTATAACGCTTTGCTCTTCATCAGCCCAATCCAATGAAAAATTATATAGTCAGCCTCGACTCTTTTGTTTTGCTCAGAGTGAGTACAGAATTTAAAAAACGTACAAAGCAAAGAAACTAAGTGGATGTTAGAAGAGTAGAAAATTAGAATTTCTCCAATTTATAGTCATTTGCTGCAAACATTTTTAAGGCCAGGGATTGAGCTTCTAAAAACTGTTTTTACCTACAAGCTTTCCATAGTAAGCACCCCAAACAAAGTACATAAATTAGGCCATATATTTCTCTTTTACAGCACAGTGAAAATCCTACCTTATTGTGAGAAAGTAGACAGAATGTCATTGAACATGACCAATCTGTAGCAGTGCCTCCACCTTGGAGCACAGAAGGAGAGGAAGAATTCTTTACTTTCTCTATAGTTTGTCACGTAAGCTCACAATTATTGAGTGGCTCATTCAGCCATGCTATATAGGCCAGCCATAGTTGGTGGCAAGGTTAAAGGGATAGTATATTGTGGATAAAGTATATTGATACTGTCTAGACCCATATTGTTTGTGGTGTAATAAAATAAATAGTTATTCTACAACTGCTCAGGCAACTGAGTCAAGTATGTACCTTTAAGAGCTTTCGTTTGCTGATGAAATTAAGTTTATCAGGGACAATAAAGCTCTAATATGTATGTATAAAGCATATCAATTTCTACTATTTGTCCTAAAAAGTGAGTTTCTTTGAGACACTCAGGGTTTATATGAGGATTCTTGACAATTAAAAAGTAAACCTCTTGCTTTTCATCTTTTTTATCTTGCAGAAAGAGACTCTAATGACGTGTTAAGGATAAAGCCTTTTCTAGGAGAGCTGCCTGCCTTCCAAAAATGACAAAGTAGTGGTTATGTCAAGATCTGTATCTCAGCCACTCCAGCTCCTCTAAAGTCCCCAGGGAGAATGTGTGCAGAGGTCCATCAGGGCGGTATAATCTACTTTACGTAGTTCAACTCAGAAGTGGTTTCTCCTTAAATTCTTTCTCCGGATTATTCCAAGCAGAGTCCATTTACTTTACTATTTCTTGCATTATAATTGTTACAGTTGTCCTGTGGTTTGCT
This sequence comes from Nycticebus coucang, assembly GCF_027406575.1. Lineage (NCBI taxonomy): Eukaryota > Metazoa > Chordata > Mammalia > Primates > Lorisidae > Nycticebus > Nycticebus coucang. Next base: position 63,302,785 of record NC_069793.1, on the reverse strand, counting down.
GTTTATGTGTATGCCCACCAGAGTAGCTAATGAGATAATTTAGAGCACAATTTGTATCATAACAATCTTTATACTGTCATCACCAAGCACATTTTCTGCCAAAGAGCACATATAGAATCATCATTAATTGAATCTTATTAATCTATATTGATTTGCATTTAAATGAACTGATCTTGGGAATTATTTTCTCCCTCCACTTGAATTTAAAGTTTCTTTCTTTCAGAGCAATTACCATCCATAAGTTCTATGTGAGGATGTTCTCTGATATGAGACAATGTGGGAAGGTTAAGGTTCTTGCTTTGACTTGGTCTTTATTATTTCCCTCAACCCAACAAGCAGAGTGCATTTATATATTTGCAGCCTCATTGATATCAAAACTATACCATACCTTATTTCTCTGTGGTTTTGAGACAATATGAATCTTATGCTTAATTCTTAATAAGTTATAATCAATAATACTGTTAATAATCATGTGCTTATTATTTTCTTCGATGAAACTTGATTCAAATGCTAAATGTTTTCAAGCTTTAATAAAATATATACCAATTCCAAGTGTCAAGCATAATAGTTCAAAGTTCAAATTCATGGGTTTACTCTTAGTAAGCACCAAAAGCAAATTCTGTTAACGGATTCCTATCTTTTGATTTGCACAATGCATTCAGAGATAAGTTATAATTAGGAAAAGAGTGTCCACTGAATGCACTATGTGTAAAAATGCAATTAACATTTCAAAACCATATGTAAAAGAGAAAATATCTTTAAAGTTAATTCCATTAAATAAATAAGAAACAATATCATCCTGCAGATAAAAATACATTTCTTGTATATGCATGTGGATTTCTACATGAAAAAATAGGATTCAGCTCCAAACAGAAAAGGGCTGGCACATGATAAAGACATTTTAGATTGTCAAACTGATGTGATTACCATTGTAAGGTGAACTGAAAACAGAAAGACAAAAAAGTTGAAGGATAAAGTTTAGTCACTTGCTTCTGAATAGTGGCAGAATTGGGTGAGAAGCAGGAGATGAAGGGAGACATAAGACCAAGGAGAAAGGCAAAAAAGGCCTCAACTCTCATTGGAAATGAGAATCAAGCAAAGTTGACAACAGATATGATATAGTTGCAGTGAGATACTTGAAACTAGAATTTGGTAGTTGACAGTTATAGAAGCTCAAGTAAATCATCTTAAAGTGGAATTAGACAAAGCATCTACAATTTAATAGAGAACCAGTAAGTATTACAGTGACCAGATAACTCATCATGGTGTTATAATTTTAAAAACGTTACCAAATCACAAGTCACTAGAAAACCTCTGCATAGATCCTATTCTTTGAAGTTTAAAAAGTCCCTAATTGGGAGAGACAGTATGGTTCTTCAAAAAGAAACTCTGCTGGGTGGCACCTGTGGCTCAGTGAGTAGGGCGCCAGCACCATATACCGAGGGTGGTGGGTTCAAACCCAGCCCCGGCTGAACTGCAACCAAAAAAATAGCTGGGCGTTGTGGCGGGCGCCTGTAGTCCCAGCTACTCGGGAGACTGAGGCAGGAGAATTGCTGAAGCCCAAGAGCTAGAGGTTGCTGTGAGTCCTGTGACATCATGGCACCCTACTGAAGGCAGTAAAGTGAGACTCTGTCTCTACAAAAAAAAAAAAAAAGAAGGAAAGAAAAGAAACTCTGCTCATGATCATATCAATGTATACAGTTATGATTTAATAAAAAAAAAAAAGAAAAAAAAAAAGAAACTCTGCTGAGATGTGTCAGTACCCCACATTCCTTTTGATCCTAAATAGACCCTGGATCTCGGATTCTTCAAAATGAAGGGACTGGACCAGGTTTCCTCCAAGCAAAATATTCTATCATTTTACTGACAATGAATTAAATTGAGATTGTTTAGAACAACCCCAATTTTGGTGGGGAAAGCAAGGAGAAGTTGAGGAAGATAAAGAAATGTCACAGAAACTTTGTGCAAGGGTAGAACACTAACGTTCTTTTTTTTTAAATTAATGTTGTATGCAGAATTATCCTGTAAACTGAGTTTACCAAAAAGAAAAGTTCCCGCATCCCCAACAAATGAGAATAATAGCATTATTTGGGATCCTTGATCAACATGAACCATTTATTGTCTTTTCTTCTTTTTTTTTATGGGTAACAATTTTTATTGCATATTTTGAATATGAACAAAACACAAAAAGATTCACCCTCAAATGTAAACATTTTTTGTACATTGGTTCTAACAAAACGCTGGTGTTCATGATAAAAATCAGAAAGACTAGGTTCTTTCTTTTTAACCCAAATCCTACACTGAAAGACAATTGAAGTGCTAAACATTAACCACTAGTCAAGTTAAGAATGCTTCAAGAAAAGAAATTAACCTAAAACAAAGAAGCAGATGCTTTTGATCAAATTTCAGATATGTATTACTACAAATTAATTACTGGTCCAACCAGGTTAAAGATGAAGGGAAGCCCTAAGAAGTCTATAGAGCTTATATACACACGTGTGAGTGTCACTGCTTTTTTTTTTTTGGTGTGTGTGTGTTTAACCTAGCTTTATTAAATATTGCTTCTTTGGGATGTGTGTGTAACAACTCCCAGAACATTTTCATGTAAGGATTCAAAGTGGTCATATTAAAATATAGCTTCAATTCAAAGTTTATCACAGTTTTACAGTATTCAAAAATGACAGACCTGCCTTAATAAATGAGATTGGCATTTCATAACTTCATAGCATGAAACAATATTAAATCTATCACTAGCAAGCGGACACAGATATATTACCGAGTTTGAAATGTGGCCCACTTAAACACACTATACAAGTTAACTATACAAAAGATCGACGGTCTTTTTGATGAAAGAAGTGCACCCTGAAAATTTTTGCCAGTTTAGAACACTTAGCTCCTAAAGTCAAAAAAACTCCTTTCTCTTTTTTAAACCGAAGGCTGATTTCAGATTTTTGTTGTTGTTGTTTTGTCTCATCTGTCAGCCTTCCTGGTTTAAAAACAATAGTGTCTATGGATGCCCAACAGGAGGCAGTATAAGATTAACCATTAAATCACAAACAGCTGCAAATATTGTGCATTCACCTTGTCGTGGTGGATTCATCTCTGCAAACCTCTTCAGAATGTTGCTGACCATCATGGGAGCAGCAATAGAAGAGTTCTGCTGTCTGGGAATTTCTGCCTGCTGGGTTGTACCTGAAGCCATGTCATAAACCATTGGAACTATAATACTAACAGGTTCTTGGGAAGGAACCGATGTTTTCTGAGTTAGCTGAAGAAAAAATAGCATTTTGGATTTCAGCACTACAGCAGGCATCCCAGCAGGTGCAAACGGTGGTGCGCTTGGAGGGATCGTCAGGCAGAACTGAACATTCCATCTTAGCTGTGTTGCCTGGTGAGGGAACAACTCCAGCTTCATAATGTGCACACAGTCCCTGAGGATGTGCGTAGGAGCTCCCAATAGCTTGGTGAAGGCTATTAACGTGTTAGCTTTAAATGGTGGTCCTACAACTCTTGTTTCAAAGAATTTCTCCAAAACTTGAAGTTCATCAGGTTTCCACTGTCCTGCATTTTCAGGTGTCACTTTTAGCTGAAGTGTCTGGTTGGTTTGGGGACTCAGGGCTACTCTGCATTTCAGTGCATCAGTTTTAAACATTATCACTCCAGGTTCATTGGAATTTATCAGCTGCAGCATTTCTTGTTGAATAATTCTTTGAAGGTGTCTTCTCATGATGACTGATCCAAGAAATCTCTCAAGTGGAGAACAAAGGTAACTGCCTGCCAAGCCGGGCGCGAGGCCTGGTGTTGGAGAGGGCAGCAGTAAAATGTTCAAGGCACTGTGAGTGAGGATGGTAGGTATGGATGTCGCCCAAGAGCGCTGAGGTAGCTTACAAGGTGGAGACATGTTTGTTGGCATCGTTTGGAAACTTGTTCCAGTTTGGGAATGAGAAGCATTTGGAACAGGAGAATGCAGTGGTAATGATGGATTGGCTGGTGACACTCCAGGCATGTATGTTGCTGGTGAGGGGCCAGATACTTGAGGTGACCCTGGCCAGTTCCCTGCTCGTCCACTTGGTAACACCATAGTATATGGGGAACTAGGGTCAAGAGTTCCTGGAGACTGTGTATGCATCATAGAGGGAGACTGATTAACTGTGTCGTGGTAAGATGTAGGTGGTGAAGTAAGAGGATAAGCGCCTGATGTTCCTGGCTGCTTTGAAAATGGCTGTTGTTGGGTTGGTGGCTGCAGTTGTGATATTAAAGAATCCATCATATCTCCTCCTATAGAAGAAGGGGCATTATTATCCTCATTTACAGACCTTCTTTGAGCATCCTGATTGCTGTCAACAAACATATTCAGAAATGTCTTTAGTCCTGGTGCTGGATAAAAACCTTCAACTAATTTGGTGTTATCAAAAAGACTATAGGCACCATCCCGTATTGCCACAACACCATGACTCCGGCAGTCTATATCAATGCAATACATGTTCCTAAAGGCCAGTCTGATGTGGGTGGACGACTGTGGCAGAATGGAGAAGCACTGGTAGGCAGTGTTGGTTCTCTGGGTCAAGCCCAGCATCGGCACAGTGGGGAGTTTGTTGAAGGCATTTAACGGAGCCTGAGTATCAAACAGTACCTGTAATAACTGAACCACATTTGGTGTTTTGTTGAACATTTCTTGAAGTTGATGAAGAATGGTATTGTGACAATTACTGCAACCTGAGTTTGGGCCAACAGTTCCCAAGGAAATGTGAAATTTCTGATGGATGGAATTCCATTGGATACTAATTGAACTTCCCTTGGTGGTTCCATAACATAAAATAAGTTTTTGGTAATTATAAACACAAACTTCTGAGAAAACATTTAGATGAGCAGGTATGTCTGGTAGAGAATGTGCAAATTCCAACACACACTCATATAATCGTGCAATACTACTCCAGTCATTAAGAAACATTTCAACTACTTTTCTACTACCAACAGGTTCAGACAACAGATTTTCATATGTCAGGTATACATGCTGGGACAGTCCTTGCTCCTTAGTAGAAGTGCCATTAAGTGGACAGTTTGCAAATACTAACTCTGCTACCCATGTGCGGTTATTTCTACCTTGTAATCGGAAAGTGCAATCAACAAGAGAGCGGTCCAGAGCCTTTAGTGTTTCTTCACTTACACCCTTACAGGGAGGAATTTTTAATAAGGGTATTGCGTGGCTGAAGCCATCACCTTCCACTTGCACTCCTTGATGTGGAATCTCCAGATTGGACAACCCCAACTGAAGTCCTACAAATGGCATATTTGTGTCACACATAGCAACAAAGTGAGCTAGAACTTTATTGAAGGCACACATTTCTCCCGGTCGTTTGATTTTCTTGGATTCTACCGGACATGGATCATCAGACAACTTGTGTTTGGTACCGGTTCTGGTCGGTTTCCCAGATTTTGTATGACAAATCAAGTCTTGGACATCTTCCTTGAACCGCTGCAGCAGCACCACCATGACAGGACTGTCTTCTCTATCTGCTGCATTCACAGACAGGAAGTAGTAGTTGTATGACAGCTGCGTGGGTTTATTAGGAACCTCGAACATCTCCACAACAATGTAATATTGAGGAAGGCGGGTAAGTTTAATAAAAAGCTTATTCTTAGAAAGGTTTCCAATGGGATGTGTTGAGTAATTAGAAAGCTGCAATGTTTCACTGCTTATTGTAGGCAGATGTTTGATAGATTGTTTGCAACGTTGCTGCCCAAGCCAAAACTTAAGTTGCTGAATCCAGGGAATGATCCGTTTCATATCATCATTCACAGACTTCCCCATGTCATCCAGAGTGTTTTGGTCAAGTCCATAAAGCATCAATTGGAACATTCCAGAATGCAAATCTATAAAAATGTGCAGACACTCTGAATTACCACAGGGCTCCAAGATGGGAACAATAAGGGCTGGAAGTGCAGTCTCTATGGAAGAGTTTTCATTGGCATTGAAGCCTCTAAGGATGGCCTTCAGTTCCTGGAGCTTCTGATGAGCTCTTGCATGGACACTATCAATCAAGAGTTTTTCTATTGATAAGTGGTCAATCTTCATGGCTCTTTCTACTAATTTGGAATCAGAAGCTGGCAAAGGAGGATCATGAAAAATCTGTAAAGGTGTAGAGACATCATTCTCATCAATTTTAATTGTAACTTTATGAACAGAAGCTGTCCCTGTTTTTCTCCCAAGAACCTGTTGATTCCAAACTGAGAGGGAGAGGCACTTTCCAGCATGATACCTTTCCACCTGCACAAGGTCTCCCCACCGCTCTCGGATTAACATTAGAGTTTGGGAATGTAATACTTCTAACTGAAGTGATAAGCAGAAAGAATGTAGGCAGTTGTACATGTCCTGAAGTGGTTTCTCATCAGCAAAAAGCCTGGACTGCACCAGCTGATGGATAAAGTTGATTTGCATACTATGAACCAAAGCTTGCCCATCTCCTGTTTCCTTATCCTCAACTAGAATTTCTAGCTTGAGGAGGCGCCATGGAACAGCAGGGTCATCTCCCATTACAGTCAAGGTGGCTTCAAATTCTCCTTCAACTCGAAACTTCACCTGGCCATTTGCAACTGTAAGATTTGCTAACTGAGGAGGAAGATCTGTGGTTACAAGCCGATGTCTAAGAATCTGATTCAGCTGATGAAGTGTGGCTTGTTTTTCGATTTTCGTAATTGGGTCTGGGGGAATAATTTTATCCCTTACACAGGTTGGCAGCCGTGTGTAAGACCCAGTAGTCACTACATCAATAGCATATGGGATGGCAAAACTAGGCAGGCGTGCATGGACCAGAGCATCTCTAGCTAATGAGGCCAGGTGATCAGCAGTGTCCACAAACAGGATGGCTTGTTGATCTAAAAAGCTTGAGATCATCGCACATTTTTCCACTTTGCCAACATCATTAGCCCATTTTACTAAAGCTAACAATCGAACGAAGAGTTGGCGTGTCCGGCTGGCAAACTGCACTATTTCTATTTTCCTTTCCACATCTGATTTCCTTGGAAGTAGGTCAGTCAATACCATGAGCTCTGAGTAGGCCCGGTGCAACAGAAATTCAATGAGGGTGCTCAGCCGGTAGCCAGGCCTAGCTGCAGCTGCAGCTGTAGCTGCCGCTGCCAAGGCGGCTCCCTGAGGAGGAGGAGGAACCGGGGCTAACGCGGGGCCGCCGCTATCCGCGCCGCCGGCTCCGGGCTGGACCAGCTCGTGGTTCTCCAGCTGCACTGGGGCCATGGCGGTGTAGGGCCGGCCTTGCCGCAACCGCACAAGATGCGACCTTCCACCCTCCCGGGTTCTCGGTCACCGCGCCAAACTGGGCGCGGGCAGAGTCCCCACAGCTTACCGCCGGCAGCCTCTGAACAGGAAGCCGTGCGCCTACCGCAGAAGTCCGTCTCAGTGTAACGACGAGCCCGCCGGCCCCAGGGACTGGAGCGAGGAGCGGCGAGGGGCGGAGTGGGCGGAAGCGGGGAGGCGGAAGGAGGGGACGCGGGCGGCGGCCAAGGAGAAGCTGCGCCTCCGCAGCTGCGCAGAAGCCACCTCGTGTGTTTATTAATTTCTGATTTCAAGGTTTCTAAATATTTCGTGTTTCTAAATATTCTTCTTCTGACTTCAGTCTTTTTTCAGCCTGAATTTAATCCTCTGAGTTGGATGATTCAGTTTTTCTTGGTTTGTTGTGTCTTTCTTCCTGATAACCCTGGGCTTTTTTCTCTACTCCGTTCTATTTGCCATTGTCAAAGACATATTTAATGCCCCTCTTTTTCTTCAGCCTGTTTGCAAAAATTGGTTAATATAAAATAATGTACTGCAGACCTCTGTAAGTTGACTATCCAAGGGACTATAACAAACTGGTCAACACATCTAGGTGATGAACATAAGGAAGTAGGCCTACTGTACAGGTACATGCATGTGGTACATGCCTGGTCTTTGGCAATTAGGTCAATTTAAGGAGGTGGTCAACTATGGAGGTTCTACTATATTTACATATTACTTATAATTATGTATTATCTGAAATACAGCCTGTATTATATAAACTTCTATTTAAAGATTTAAATAGCTATATCAAAGTAAGTAAAATCATAAATGAAAAATAATTTATGTCCATCTAAGTCTCATACCTCCAGTATTTCCCTTCATGTTTATAATAAAATAAATATGCTTTAGCATAGCTAAAATCCAATAGGATAAGACATTTTGAAACTTCTCCAGTGTACTATGACCACACTCTTTTTTGTAGCCCTTCAAACATTCCAACATTCTTCCATTTCAGGATTGCTAGATCTCAGCTCAAAATGCTCTTTCCACAACTCTTTGGGTCATTCATCACTCAAAATCACAAGTAAGAAAGGCCTTCCTTAAACATTCTAGCTACTTCAGTCATATTCTACCCCCTTTACCTGACTTCCTTGTTTCCAATGGTGTGTATATAGAATTTACTATAGCAGGTAATTTCACTTATAGTACCAATATTGCTATGTGTACCTCTTATTGTCAATAAATATTTGTTAGATAAACAAATGAGAGTATAAATAATCTCTATTAAGACAACACTAGTGCATTTTTTGTTATAACAAGATCAATTCTATATTTTAAAAATATTTCTTATGAGAGAATCTTAGGTTAGGGTAAACATTAGTTTAAAAGAATATTTACTTATTTATTTAGGAATGGGGTTATCTAACTGTGTAGCCCAGGCTGAAGGGCAGTGGTCAATCATAGTGATATAGGACAAGTGGCATCCCAGCCAGCTCATGGAGCTGGGGTGCGTGGACCTGCTGCCTCCGCCTTGGTGATGTTGGTGCAGTGGCAGCAAGCAGAAGAACCAGAGGGCTAGAGGGTGGGTAGGGGGTCCCCATTTCCCAGGCCTGGGAATGAAAGGAACTTTAGCCATTCATGTGTGACTCAGACATGTTCCAGATATGCTAAATGTAACTACCAAGCCCAAATGTAACTACTGAGCCCCCCCCATGGGACTATAGACCCCTAGACAAAGAGCCTACAGACAGACAGGGGGAGAGAGAGCACTTTTCTCTCCTGACTCAAGTTTTCTGTCTGCCAGGAGCTCTGGTACTTCTGTATTCTTTTCTGTAAATAAATCTTGTCTTACCACTGATCTGTGGTCCGAGGATTCATTCTTCGAATCACCGAGACCAAGAACCTACTGAAGAGAGAAATTCTGGTATTGTTTTTGGGGGCTCGCGTCCAGAATTGAAGATCTGTGGTAAACAATGGGACCACTTTCCTCTATTCTGCTTTTCTCTACAGTTATTATAATGGAGACTAATAATTTTGATGCCCATCAGCTGGTAAACAGTGTGGCTGCTGACCTCCAGGTCACAAGACTTTCTAATTCCCCTTGGCTCCAGAAAGGGTTGAAAGGAATGTTAGAAGACTTTTGAAACTGTTCTGTATTTACTCCTTTTCTCTGGTTGAGAGCCGAGCAAAGAGGTAGCACCCAGAGGCCCTGGGGTCCCAGCAATGGTTCTGACCTCAGGACATGGGAGGGCCTTCTGAAAATCGTGCTCTCCCAGCTTTTACAATCCTCTCTTCTCTTCCATGGTCCCAAACTTTTCCGATTTATCTCTAAGAATCCATAGCCCTCTTCTGCTTCTCTGTCTCACCTTGTAGTTTATATGCTTTGTCTGAATGTAGGTAAAGGATTGCTTTGTCTAGTTAAGTTTGTACGGCCTCATTCTGGTATTCTTCAGATGTTCTAAGTGTACCTCAGAAGTTGTAGGTGTGTTGTAAGGTCCTTTTTTATTGCCTTTCATTGCAAAATTAAATTTAATTGGTGTTTTCATGTGTCTGAGAAAAAAGGCTAAACCATGTTAACTACAAGTCAGCTCCAAACAAAGGACAAAAGGACTCCCCTACATGGCTTCTCTGGGCAGCTAGAGACCTGTGAAGGGAAGCTCTGGGCAACTCCCCATGGCAAGAATGGCCCTAAAGCCTCAGCTCCATTTCAGTCTCTTAAAAATGAAGAAAGGCAATGAAAATGACCCTGGGTATTTGATTTCTTCTGGTTTATTGGTGTAAATGGGAAAGTTAAAAATACTTCCAGGTTTCTTTAAGACTTCAACTAATTGTAACTAATTGTAATCCAAAAGTATCCAAGTGTCTCTCAACTCTGGTTTGTCACTAAGTAATTATCGTTGCCTAGCTAACTTTTGGGAAAGAAAACAGGTTGGAAAACAAACATGTAAGACCTGCTATTTTCCTTTGTTACTGGGACTTCAAAGAAGTTTGAAAAGAGTTAAATGTGCAAGAAGCGCACAGCCATTTTCTCCAGAACGGGGCTCATCCCCACTTTGATTGATACTCGTGGAGCTAGTGGGGGAAGCGGCAGAAAGGGGCAGAATACGCACCAGGTCGGACCAGGCTCCCTGATACCTGATTTCTTGGGCTGTGCTACTGGCACATTATAAGCACAGGGGAGCCAGCGGGTACTAAGCTACACTGGTAAGCTACCCTTGTTACTAATTCTAGACAAGGGCCAGGGCTGAGGAGGCCACGCTCCTCAGGGCTTTTTCCCCAAGCATTGGAAGGACCTTTCCTTTTGTTTGGCCTGAAGGCTTCTTGGGTTGGTCAGAGGATGCTTTGACAACCCAGGAATAGAGGGTGGGATTGATTAAGATGCTGGAGGTTTGTTCTTTCCCACATATGGGTAATGTTCTCTTGCCAAGACAACTGTCATCAGGTTGGACCAGGCTCCCAGATGCCTGATTTTTCGGCCTGTGCTGCCAGAACACTCTGCTGGGCTATATTCTGAAGCACTGGGACATGTTTGATCCCCAGATGCTAAAAAAAGAATGTATGGTTTTCTTCTGCACCCAGGCCTGGCCTCAGTATCAACTCTCCACTGGTGAACAATGGCCTCCAGAGGGTACTCTTAATTATGAGAACTTTGTTCAGTTAGATACTTTTTTAAAGAGGAAGAAAAGTGATCTGAAGTGCCCTATGTGCAAGTTTTCTTTTTCCTCAGGGACAATCCTCAACTGTCTAAGACCTGTTAGAAAGATTCAGCTCTCTTGGTTGTAGTAACTTCCCAAATAGTCAGGGATTTGCGAGGGAGATGCTGTCACAAGCTAGTTCAAACCCAACATCTATGTCTCCTGCACCTTCCTCTGTGCCTTCAGAAAACCCCAGGAGGGAGGCTGTGTCAAGAGTTTTTTCTGGTCCTAATGGGACCCCCAGAAGGCAACCATATCTTTCTTTGTGTCCCTTGGTTGAGACTGCAGGTGGTGAAAGGGGAAGTGTACAAGTATACACTCCATTTTCTCTGGCAGATTTGAAGCAAATTAAGATTGATTTAGGAAAATTTTCTGATGACCCTGATAAGTATATAGATGTTCTCCCAAGGGTTAGGACAAAGCTTTGACCTCTCTTGGAGAGATGTAATGTTACTACTAGATCAAAGTTTAAATAAAGCTAGGAAATGGGGTGATTTGTGGTTCATGTCCAATACTGATGGCAGTACGTCTCCTGAGGAAAGGAACAGATATCCAAGGAAGACAGGCAGTTCCCTTTAAGGATCCCAAATGGGACCCTGAGAAACAAGGTGACTGGTGGTGTAAACATTTTCTAACATGTATCCCGGAAGGATTACGTCAATGCAAGAAAAAGCCTATGAATTATTCTAAGTGATCTACTCTTAAGCAGGAGCAAAATGAGAGTCTCTCAGCCTTTCTTGAGCAGCTTAGGGAGGCAATGAGAAAACATACTCAATTGACACCCAACTCCTTAAAGGGCCAAATTATTTTAAAAGATAAATTTGTGACTCAGGCAGCCCCAGACATTCAAAGAGAACTCCCGAAATTGGCTCTAGGCCCAGATCATAACCTGGAGAATTTTCTTAAAATGGCCACTGTGGTCTTTTATTACCGAGATCAGGAGAAAGAGGAGGAAAGAGAGAAAAGGAATATGAAAAGAATGACAGTTCTAGTAATGACACAATGGCACTCCAACAAATGAGCACCTTTCAGGGGTAGAGGGAAATCAGAGGAGCTAAGAACAAGTGCTTCCAATGTGGTCAGGTTGGCCACTTCAGTAGCCCTGCCCCCAGCAGCACCATCAGAGGGGCAAGCCACTGGGCCCCTGTCCAGAATGCAAGGGTGACCACTGGAGGGTGGCCGGTCCTCAGTGGCAAAGGCCTCTGGGGACAGCAATCCCATCAGCACCCAAACTGTACTGAGGATACCCAGGGCAGATGCTCATGGCTCCAGCTTGTGTCATCCCCCTCAGGAGCCCAGGGTTTGCCTTATAGTGGAGGGCCAGGAGATAGAATTTCTTCTGGACATTGGAGCAACCTTTTCTGTACTTCTCTCTAACCCTGGTCTTTTATCCCCCAAATCTGTAAGTATACAGGGGGTGTCTGGAAATCCAGTTATCAAATTTTTCTCTCAGCCTTTAAGCTGCAATTGGGATGACTGGCTGTTCTTTCATACCTTTGTAATCATGCTTGAAAGTCCTGCTCCCCTCTTGGGGAGGGACATACTAACTAAAGCAGGAACAGCCATTTATATGAGTATGGGACAGGAACCTATATTATGCCTTCCCTTTTAGAGACTGAAATTAACCCAGAAATGTGGGCTACTGAGGGACAGGTGGGAAGAGCAAGATATGCTCGTCCAGTCCAAATTAAGAATCCAAAGAATCCCACCATCTATCCCAATCAAAAACAATATCCTCTAAAAGCAGATGCTAAGAATGGACTAATAACCATAATACAGAATCTGAAGTGACAAAATTATTAATACCTTGCGATAGTCCATGTAACATTCCTATTCTAGGAGTGCCAAAGCCAAATGGAACTTGGAGACTAGTCCAAGACCTCCGCATTATAAATGAAGTGGTCATTCCTCTCCACTCTGTAGTTCCCAATGCATATACTTCATTGTCTCATATCCCTGAAAAGGGTGACTATTTCACAGTCCTAGACTTCAAAGATGCCATTTTTTGTATTCCACTTCATGATAATTCCCAGTACCTTATTGCTTTTTTTGCAGTTTTTGTCCAGGGCTGGGTTTGAACCTGCCACCTCCGGCACATGGGTCCGGCACCCTGCTCCTTTGAGTCACAGGTGCCGCCCATACCTTTTTCCTTTTAAAGACCCCTCTGACTCCAACATGTAGCTCACATGGACTGTGTTATCCCAGGGATTTAGGGACAACCCTCATTTGTTTGGACAAGCCTTAGCTAAAGACTTGAGTCGTTTTTTATATCCTACAGCGACTCTTATTCAGTATGTAGATGACATTCTTTTGGGAGCACCAGATACAGAGGAGTGCCACAAAGCTACACAAACTCTATTAAACTTTCTAGCTGATTGTGGGTATAAACTTTCCAAGGCTGAAGTCTAATTATATGTCCCAGAAGTTCACTATTTGGGTCTCCAGCTCTCACAGGGGAAGAGAGCCTTGGGCAAAGAAAGAATAGAACCAATACTGGATCACCCTAAATCTGGAACTCTGAGACAACTTCGAGGCTTCTTAGGAATTACAGGCTTTTGCCGACTCTGGATTCCTGGATATAGTGAAATAGCTAGACCACTCTATTCTTTAATAAAAGATGCTCAAAAAGAGGGCCTAGTCACTCTAGAATGAGAACCGGAAGCAAACAAGGCATTCCAACAGCTGAAAACTGCTCTTTTGCAGGCCCTTGCTCTAAGTCTTCCCACTGGACATTAGTTAAATCTGTATGTAACGGAACGGACTGGAATTGCCCTGGGAGTTTTGGCCCAACACCGGGGTCCAGTTTTACAACGTGTAGCATATCTTAGTAAAGAAATTGACACCATGGCCAAGGAATGTCCACACTGTCTATGGGTTGTAGCAGCTGTAGCCCTTTTAACCCCAGAAGCAACCAAGCAAACTTTAGGAAGAGATCTAATTATTTACACTTCTCATGACCTTACTAGACTTTTAAATTCAAAAAGCAATCTTTGGCTGTTGGATAACCACCTTCTTAAATATCAAGCCTTATTACTAGAAGGACCAGTGCTACAATTATGCACCTGTGCTGCTCTGAATCCTGCCACTTTCCTCCCTGAATCCAATGAGGAGATAGGGCATGATTGCCATCTAATTATAGCACAGACCTACGCAGCTAGAGAAGACTTACAAGAAACCCCCCTCTCTACTCCTGACATGGTTTTATGTACAGATGGAAGTTCTTTCATAGAACATGGAACTCGAAAAGCAGGCTATGCTACGGTTACTCAGTACACTGTAATTGAGAGTGGGTCTCTCCCTCCAGGAACCAGTGCGCAATTAGCTGAGTTAATAGCCTTAACCCGTGCTTTAGAAATAGGGAGAAACGAATGAGTCAATATAGACACTGACTCAAAGTATGCCTTTCTCATTTTATTTTATTTATTTTTATTTTTTATTTTTTGCAGTTTTTTTTTTTTTTTTTTTACCAGGGCCCGGTTTGAACCCACCACCTCCAGTATATGGGGCTGGTGCCCTTCTCCTTGAGCCACAGGTACCACCCTGCCTTTCTCATTTTACATATGCATGCTGCTATTTGAAAAGAAAGACAATGTCTAACTTCCAATGGCTCTCTCATAAAATATCATCATGAAATAGAAGGTTGTTACAAGCCATTCATGCTCCACAAGAAGTAGCAGTTATTCATTGTAAGGGACACCAAAAGACCTTAGATGAGATTTCTGAAGGTAACCAACTTGCTGATAAAGAGGCTAAAATAGCAGCATAGAAAGGAATAATTCCCCTTGTGGCACCCTTTATTTGGGAGGGAACACTTGAGGATCATGCACCTCCATACACCCAAAAAGAAAAAGAATGGGCTTTATCCAGAGATGATTCACTCCTTCCATCAGGCTGGCTACAAAATAGAAGGGGATTTTTGCTATTACCTGCCACAAGCCAATGGAAAATACTTAAAACTTTGCATGAGTTGTTTCATTTTGGCACTGAAAGTACCTATCAAATGGCTAAAGCTCTCTTTAATGGAAAAAACTTATTTAAAATCATAAAAGAGATAGCAAGGACTTGTGAGGTATGTCAAAGAAACCATCCATGAAATCACCATCTAGCTCCCCCAGGTATAAAGAAACAAGGTAAATAACCAAGTGAAGATTGGAAAATGGATTTCTCTCACCTCCCTAAAGTACCTGGTATACAATATTTGTTTGTATTTGTGGATACTTTTACTAATTGGGTTGAAGCATTCCCTTGTAGAACAGAAAAGGCCCAGGAAGTTGTAAAGGCTTTAGTGCATGTGATTATCTCCAGGTTTGGACTCCCTCAAAGTTTGCAAAGTGATAATGGGTCAGCCTTCAAGGCACTCGTGACACAGGGAATATCTAAAGGTCTAGGCATAAAATATCATCTACACTGCTCTTGGAGGCCCCAGTCCTCTGGGAAAGTATAAAAAATGAATGATAAAATCAAAGGACAGTTACAAAAGCTAACTCAAGAGACTTATCTCCCTTGGACTAAATTGCTTTCCATTGTTCTCCTTAGAATAAAAAATTTACCTCAGAAACTCGGCTGTAGCCCCTTCATATTATTATATGGAAGACCCTTTTTAACTAACGATTTATTATTAGATCAAGAAACTAGAGAATTAGTAAAACATAATACTTCTTTAGCTAAATTTCAACAAATCCTTAAAAACCTTCCAACTACATTTTCACATTCAACACTAACGGAGCTTTTCTCTCCTGGAGATCTAGTCAAGATCAAAACTCTTCCCTCTAATTCACCTTCCCTAACCCCAACTTGGGAAGGTCCCTTTTCTGTTATCTTGTCTTCTTCTACAGCTGTTAAAGTTATGGGGATAGATTCCTGGACACATCATTCATGAGTAAAATCCTGGAACCCACCACCTTCTACAGAAGCAGACCATGAAGAGAATCAACTCCAGTCCACCTACACTTGTGAGCCTAAAGAAAATTTAAAGTTATTGTGTAGGAAACAGCAAGAAAAGTGCTAATATAGTCTTCTTTTAAACGTCACTGACTTTGTTTTTCTAACCTGACACTGTGATTAACCCCCTCCTCTCACTGTTCTACCCTTGCCTTTTAATGTGCTAATTAGATTTGTGTCTTCCAGAAATGTTATCAAGCCACACACAGTAAAGATGGTTCCAGTCCAAGACCTGATTCTATTGTGAATCCCTGGATCACTTTCCCTCCAGAGAAACCCTAACTGCCCCCTCCTATCATCACACGACTCAGCAGGAAGCAGTTAAATGGAGTCTTCATCCCTTTTCCCTAACAGCAGTTAGAGTTTCTACTTGGAGAGGGAGCGTTGATACAGGACAAGTGGCATCCCAGCCAGCTTGTGGAGCTGGGGGGTGCAGACCTGCTGCCTCTTCCTTGGTGATGTTGGTGCAGTGGCAGCAAGCAGCAGAACCAGTGGGCTGGAGGGTAAGCAGACGGCCCCCATTTCCTAGGCCTGGGAATGAAAAGGACTGTAGCTATTCATTTGCGACCCAGACATGTTGTTCCAGACATGTCCCAGACATGATGTCCCAGCCACACTAAATGTAACTACCAACCCCCACTAAATGTAACTAACTACTGAGGCCCAGACATGTTGTTCCAGAAATGTCCCAGACATGATGTCCCAGACACACTAAATGTAACTACCAAGGGCCCCATGCTACTATATATACCCCTAGACAAAGAGCCTACAGACAGACAGAGAGAGAGAGAGAGAGAAAGAGCACTTTTCTCTCCTGACTCGAGTTTTCTCTCCACCAGGAGCTCTGGCACTTCTGTATTCTTTTCTGTAAATAAATCCTGTCTTACCACTGATCTGTGGTCCACGAATTCATTCTTCGAATCACCAAGACCAAGAACCTACTGAAGAGTGAAATTCTGGTATCCATAGCTCACTGCAGCCTAAAAATTCTGGGCTCAATTGATACTTTCATTTCATCATTCTGAGTAGCTCCCACTATAGGTGGGAGCCATCACACCAAACTAAGTTTTTTTTTTATTTTTTATTTTTTAGAGACAAGCTCATGCTATATTGCCCAGGCTCATCTAGAACTCCTGGGCTCAAGTGATTCTCTCACCTCAGGTTCCCCAGTTACTGGGATTATAGACATAAAATAATGTTTTTAATGAAATATTAAAATCATTGCAATTGAGTTTAATAAATTAACTAAATAAGATATAAAAATACAATTACGAGGTTGGTCACTAGCTTTTGCATGTCCTTGCAACATTAATTAATTAATTAATTAAATGCTTTATTTTATATCCAGATGCTAAAATATGGGTAAGAAAGGCAGACAAGTAGAGTAGGTAGTAAGAGAAAATGAGAAAGGTGGGAATTAAGTTATATTGCCTATGCTAGATGTTTTATATCTGTTATTTTCTTCATTTCTCACGTGGTGATATTATTCCTGCTTGCCAAAGTGAAAACTGAAGCATAGAGAAATTAACTGACTTCTCAAAGAAACATATTATTATGAACAAACATGAGGTTTTTTTGTTTTTTTTTTTTTTAACAGGAGTGGGAGGGAAAAGAGATTCCATTCTGAGTCTCCTACTCCTAGATTCTATGTGGAGAAGCAGAGTACTGCTCAAGGTCGACGAAACGGCCTCAACTGCTCTGTCTTTGTCTCTTCACAAAATGGCCCCCCCCAACATGAGATTTTGATAGATGACACTTGAGTCCATAGATTTTAAAACTATATCATGCTTCCTGTCTCATGTTAATGAATATGATTTTAAAATGTATATATTTTAAGGAAATTGTACAAATTAAATTATAATATGTCCTATAAATATCAAGGAAGGCCAAAACCTTGAACTTTATTACAGGCCACATTTATTGCTCTAGGGAGTCACCTTCAGAACTATTTTAATCAATACGAGTCATTTCAATCAAATTTCTTTATTCAGGCAAATAAAATAAAAAAGACCAATAGCAATTGCTGATGGCAAAATCCAGCAGATGGAGCCAATTCTGAAACAATAAAGGTAAAGGTATATAGTCGATAGTCGATATCTGCCTAACCAAATCAAGGGTAAAGAAGATAGGCAAAGGCCTGAGTCTTAATAATCTGAGAGAGGAGAAAGAAGAGAGTGTAGGCATTTTTAAGAGAAAGGAAAAAAAGAAAGCATTAGGAACTATTTCAATATGGCAGACATTTTGCTGGACTATTTTTTTAACATTCAAATAGTTTTGTTTCAAAGTAAATTTGTTTTACTTTTTATATAAACTTGAAAATGTAACATATGCATTTATCTATGAGCCCTTTGGCCTTATGGATGAACAGGAAATAGTAAAACAGCAGAATTAATTTTAGGGTAAGAGTTAGAGTTGGCAAAGCCCTGATCAGTCTAAAACTTAATAAACTTCCTATGTGTATTAGCAATAGTTATAACCAGAAAGTACCCAATATATTTATTTCCTAAGTATAGTGTCGCATGTAGAACATTTAGTTGAATCTTTCAAAGAAAATTGATTTTCTTGAGAGAAAGTCTGAAATTTTACTTAGAAGAATAAAAATCCAGGGACATGTTTTCTTAGATGATGTCTTAAATTTTTTATATTCATCATTCTATTTAATTCTCAGAGCATCCTTTTGAGGCAGGAACTATTTTCAACTCTTGTTTTACAAATTAGGAAAGAGAGACATAATGAGTAAGGGATAAAACTGGAACTCAAATCACTCCCCAGTTGAACGTCAAGTACTACCTTACACTGCTCCATGAATTACTTCCCTTCCAATTGCATGTAGCTCGTTTGTCATAACTAGGTTGTCGTCTGGTCCCTATTACAAAGTTCTTCTTCCATTAACTTGAAACCATAACGTCATCTCATTTGCCCTTTCTTCCCTTCTAATTCTAGTCTAGCAGCAAGGACCCTATTAGCCATGGGCTGACTGCTAGATCTGAGCTGTCTGCCTTCCTATTCTTTGCATAGGCAGATAATTGAACCTTCTGTCAGAGGAGTTGCCCTGTTTTCTAATCCATATCCCACACAGTTCTGAGTCTAGCATTTTGTTTTACTATGAATGAACTATTGAATGATTTCTGAGATGAATAATATGTAGGTGAAGTGAAAGGTCTTAAAGGATGGCTAAGCAGTTATTTACTGCCTTTTAAATTTTTATAGCTTCTTTTCCAAATTTAAGTGAAACTTTCCTCTTATCAGGCAGTTGCAGCTCCTTCCACTTCCCATTGTATCTGATTTAAATTCTTTCTTTCTTTCTTTCTTTCTTTCTTTCTTTCTTTCTTTCTTTCTTTCTTTCTTTCTTTCTTTCTTTCTTTCTTTCTTTCTTTCTTTCTTTCTTTCTTTCTTTCTTTCTTTCTTTCCACTAAGTCTGTGCTATGTCCAAATTTTGGAGCTTCCACTATACCCAGCCTTACTTATACCCTCTCCAGTCTTGGGAGCGCTCATCCTTTAGAAACACTTCAGGAGAGAAAGCCATATTGTAAGATAGCATTATGTTATCATCCCCTTTCACTTACCAACTTACCATTTAGCCAGATAGGGAAACAGAAGTGAGTTTAGGCTAGAGTCTTTTCAGCCTTAGTGTCCCCCGTCTGCTGATCAAGACTTTTATGTACACACCATGGATTGATTCCTTGTGCTGTTTTCTGAGTTTTGCTCTCATGGGGCACCTGTTCCTCCAGCTCTGCCATTCTTTCTAAAGAAATTACTTCCTTAAAACATTTCCTGGGAATTCCTACAAGGGATACTGGGTCAAGACCAAGTTCTATTTCACTGGTTCCCACAAGGCTATGGCAGAGTTAGACTAGGAGGAACTAAAAGTTTGGAGACCTGAACACATCAAAGAACATCTGCCCAGATATTAAGGGAAAGGAGTTGAGGCTACCAATCATTTCAACTTTAGAATCCCTTTTGAATGGGACAATCATGGAACCACATTTTCATGAAGTTTTTGTTGTTGTTGTTGTCTTTGTTGTGTTTTGAGAAAAATACAGGTGTATCATATATTCACGTCATAGAAACAGTGAGATGGCTAGGCATGCTGGGTCATGATTATAATCCTAGCACTCTGGGAGGCCAGGAAGGTGGATTGCTTGAGATGAGGAGCTGGAAACCAGTCTGAGCAAGAGTGACACTCCGTCTATAAAAATAGCCAGATATTGTTGTGGGCACCTGTCGTCCCAGCTACTTGGGAGTTGAGGCAAGATTATCTCTTGAGTCCAAGAGTTTGAGTGTGAGCTATGATGCCATAGCACTCTACCAAAAGCAACAGAGTGAGACTCTGTTGAAAGAAAGAAAGAGAGAGAGAGAGAAAGAGAGAGAGAGAAAGAAAGAAAGAAAGAGAAAAGAAAAGAAAGAAAAAAGAAAAGAAAGAAAAACAGTAAAATGGTGAAGGGCTAAGAGATTGTAGTATTATGGTTGAACAGTAGCCAGCTTCTGGAACCTCCCAAACCTTCAAACACACACACACACACACACACACACACACACACACACACACACACACACATATTTTCTAACAGCCTCCTCAATACTAACTCATTTCTCAGAAATGAGAATCTAGGCATCTAGGGATTGATTTGACAGCCCTGAGAAAACCTCCTGGGTCTTGAACTCCCCAGGAATATCTTTGTTTGTGGATCTCCGAAACTCCCCAGAGCACAATAAGCAGAGGAATGAGGGAGAGGCCAGGGCATAAAAGTCCTCAAGGGGTAGTGACAGTGGTTTTGCCAGGTGAACCTCAGGCTGCTTCAGAATCTTCTTCTAGATGCAGTTCTTCTCAGCAACCTGGTAAATTTTAGAGTAAAGCCAGAAGATAAGGTTAGTCTGGGGGCATAATATATTCAGATATGATTAATTATCAAAGTCTCCAGTTGGCTTCCAACCACTCCCTTCTGTGCCCCTTGTCTTCCTTGTCCTTCATTTCCCAGCCCATGAACCAGTCCTCTGTCTTATCACCTTTTCCACTCACATCTGCTTCAAGGGAAAGATAGGAAGTCAACCAACTTCTTTAACATAATGGTGTTTAGATGACCTGTTTCTAAGAGGTGGATAGGTATCTGATCCAGTGTGGTAGATGCATTGCCTTTGAAGGTAGGGGATTCAAGTCACCGGAACTAATGTAGGCAGGAGGTAAGTGTAATCTTTATAATACTGCCTGTATAGCACTTTGTTGGTTAGTCATTGACTCTTTAAAATCTTTTTCTTTTTTTTAAAATTTTTTTATTAAATCATAGCTGTGTACATTAATGCGATCTTGGGGCATCATACACTGGTTTTATAGACTGTTTGACACATTTTCTTCACACTAGTTAACATAGCCTTCCTGGCATTTTCTTAGTTACTGTGGTAAGACATTTACATTCTACATTTACTAAGTTTCACATATATCCTTGTAAGATGCACTGCAGGTGTAATCCCACCAATCACCATCACTCCGCTCACCTCCCCTCTCCCTCTCCTCCCTTTCCCCTTTCCCCCTATTCTTGGGTTATAATTGGGTTATTGCTTTCATGTGAAAGCCATAAATTAGTTTCATAGTAGGGCTGAGTACATTGGATACTTTTTCTTTCATTCTTGAGATACTTTACTAAGAAATCATGGAAAAAGCCCAAGTGCCCATCCATCCGCGAATGGATTAATAAATTGTGTTACATGTACACCATGGAATATTATGCAGCCTTAAAGAAAGATAGAGACTTTACCTCTTTCATGTTTACAAGGATCAATCTGGAACATATTCTTCTTAAAATCTTTTTCATCTAGAAAAGAATGAAGTCTGAGAATGGTCCTCTTGAGAAAATAACTCTGTGCCTTTTTCATCAAGTTGGGGGTGTTTACAGTTAATCTCTGCATCAAGAGGGCTTTTATCCCTGTTTCCTCAGGTCCTCCTGCCCGTCATGTCTCAGAATGATGAGGGGTAAAATTCTATTTTAAGACCAGTCCCAATCTGATTGTAGTATCTCCAAATGTCCTAGAAAGTCTGAAAACCTGGAAATCAAAGGGCGTTGGGTTTTTTTGTTTTGTTTTGTTTTTGCTATTCTTATAGTAGAGTATTTTATAATTTATTTTATTTTCCACCTTTAAACTAGGATCTATAATGAGGCCACTTAGCTTGTGAGCGCTTACGTGCAGGTACGACATACTTACAAAGTCTTTTATCTCCTAAGTGAACGAGTGTAGACAGCAGACGACGCAGAAAAAAGAAGACGTTCAAAGGCAGAACTTGGGGTAAAAAACTAAAGTCTCATGGGATGGACTTGAACTCTACCAATTTTCTAGACACTGGGCAACATAGATAAATAATAAAATCTGAGGACCCTTGTCATGGAGTAAGTCTTGGTCAGGAGAGGCAGTTTGGACTCTATCTTCTCTAAGTGAGTCCCTAAGGTCCCATTGCACTTAATGGTGATTTTTCTCCATGAAGATGTGCCCTCCCTTCTCCACTCCCTTTTTCTCATTTGCTTTGCAATTAACAATATATTTGACTGAATGAAAATATATTTGGGAAATTTATTGTCTTTATCTAGGTTTCAGTTTTTTAATTAGTAAAATATGAAATAGACTAATTTTTGCCTCTGCCATTTTCTTTTCTTTTTTTTTTTTATTGTTGGGGATTCATTGAGGGTACAATAAGCCAGGTTACACTGATTGCAATTGTTAGGTAAAGTCCCTCTTGCAATCATGTCTTGCCCCCATAAAGTGCGACACACACCAAGGCCTCACCCCCCTCCCTCCGTCCCTCTTTCTGCTTCCCCCCATAACCTTAATTGTCATTAATTGTCCTCATATCAAAATTGAGTACCTAGGATTCATGCTTCTCCATTCTTGTGATGCTTTACTAAGAATAATGTCTTCCACTTCCATCCAGGTTAATACGGAGGATGTAAAGTCTCCATTTTTTTTAATGGCTCAATAGTATTCCATGGTATACATATACCACAGCTTGTTAATCCATTCCTGGGTTGGTGGGCATTTAGGCTGTTTCCACATTTTGGCGATTGTAAATTGAGCTGCAATAAACAGTCTAGTACAAGTGTCCTTATGATAAAAGGATTTTTTTCCTTCTGGGTAGAAGCCCAGTAATGGGATTGCAGGATCAAATGGGAGGTCTAGCTTGAGTGCTTTGAGGCTTCTCCATACTTCCTTCCAGAAAGGTTGTACTAGTTTGCAGTCCCACCAGCAGTGTAAAAGTGTTCCCTTCTCTCCACATCCACACCAGCATCTGCAGTTTTGAGATTTTGTGATGTGGGCCATTCTCACTGGGGTTAGATGATATCTCAAGGTTGTTTTGATTTGCATTTCTCTAATATATAGAGATGATGAACATTTTTTCATGTGTTTGTTAGCCATTCGTCTGTCGTCTTTAGAGAAAGTTCTATTCATGTCTCTTGCCCATTGATATATGGGATTGTTGGCTTTTTTCATGTGGACTAATTTGAGTTCTCTATAGATCCTAGTTATCATACCTTGGGGAAAAGACTCCCTATTCAATAAATGGTGTTGGGAGAACTGGATGTCTACATGTAAAAGACTGAAACTGGACCCACACCTTTTCCCACTCACAAAAATTGATTCAAGATGGATAAAGGACTTAAATTTAAGGCATGAAACAATAAAAATCCTCCAAGAAAGCATAGGAAAAACACTGGAAGATACTGGCCTGGGGCAAGACTTCATGAAGAAGACTGCCATGGCAATTGCAACAACAACAAAAATAAACAAATGGGACTTGATTAAACTGAAAAGCTTCTGTACAGCTAAGGAGACAATAACCAAAGCAAAGAGACAACCTAAACAATGGGAAAGGATATTTTCATATTTTCAATCAGACAAAAGCCTCTTCCATTTTCAAAATTTGTTTGTTTTCCTTTGTCCCCTTTTCTCTTCTTCCTTCCTCCCACCTTAGTTTCTTCTGCCTTCTCTCACTTGCTCACTTAAACATTTTTCCTCATTCCCACTGTTTATTAGAATTATTTGAGAAACTTAACGAGAACACCCCGCCCTTTAAAATTCACTAAGACACACAAAAACTAAACAGTTTATTGAGAAGAAAGAAAGTATGTTGGTAATATAAGAAAGAACATATTTGAACTGATACCTGTCTTAATAAGAGACCATGTAAGATAAATCTTACATCTTCCATAAGAACACTGAAAGGAAGTGAATATTTTATAGCAATGATATAAAATAGCCTGGCTAATGCTGAAGCAAGCATGATAAGAAATCTTTCAAAGAGGATTTTTTTAGGAGATTTTGAAAAGTTAAAAGTGCTACATACCTCATTGCTGAATATCTGTATAGTTGCCTTTGAAGTACTCCTTTAGCCATCTGGTGACGGTAGTGATATTCAGCCATGAGGTATATAGCACTTTTTCTATAATGAGTTTGCTAACTTCATTGTCCAACCTTACATAACATCTGTAGGGGCTACAATGGAGACTGGGGGATTTGGGATCTGAAGACAGGATATGTGGATTTCTGGAGTGGAAATAAAATAGCTCCACTCTCAGGGAAGTCAGAGTCTAACATTGTTAATCTCTGTCACTGTATTTTTAGGAAGCCACTCTTGAGGATCCAACCAGCTCTCTTCCCATGCTTACTTCACATTGGCATCATGGCAGATAATAACCACTCCCACTTCCAACATCGTTACTTTGTCTTAACTGGAATTCCAGGGCTTGAGCAAAAGTATTACTGGATGGCATTCCTGCTGGGTCCATGCGCTTAACATGACATTGCCTCTTAGTCAACTTGATTCCAATCATTTATTTTTTTATTTTTTTTTCTTTTTCTTTTTTTTTTATTGTTGGGGATTCATTGAGGGTACAATAAGCCAATTCCAATCATTTATAAAAGCAACGGATAAGTGTCTTATGTTTGTGGGCTTTTCAGGCTTTTCAAAGAGAGTATGTTCTACCTGTGACTGGCAAGTGTGTCCAAAGTCAACTGACTCCATCAACGGGTGTTTGGGAGGAAACATAATTCCTGGTTCTGGCAGTGTGTACAAACTTTCCAATGCTCCAATGAACCCTCCATATTGACTCAGTTACAGTGTAACATGATCACTGTGCCTTAGCAATAAAAGATTGCCAGATAATTTTGATTCTGAAAAGGGATTCAGGTGAGCCCTGTGTATCTTACTTTCTTTTGGACAGAATGGGTGCAATCAGTGTAACTGGCTTATTGTACCCTCAATGAATCCCCAACAATAAAAAAAAAAAGAATTGCTATTGTTGCTTTTCAAAATTGTTATAATTTGCTTTCCCCCATGCTAAGATTTCACTAATACAGAAATAGTAAACACATTTTGTTTTACTATTGTGATACTATACTATTATCACATTTATAATTGAAGTGACTGCCTGCAGTTCTTCGGTTGAGAATGACTCTAAGCCTTTATCAAGCCTCAGGGAGAAGAAAAGAGGGCCATGGTCAAACAGAAGCATAGGCATGTGCACTGGGTATTTTCACCCCTGCCATAGACATATGATCTGTCACCTCATGAGATTCCTTGGCATCAGGAGTATAATGAGTGGGAATGGAATCCTTTGTGGGTAATCAAATAATTCATATTTTATATTGACTCATATTTATATTGTTTGGGTTGTTATGTCCTTAGGCTTTGAATCAGCAACTTATATGATATTGATAAAAAAAGAGCGAAGAAAGTACAGGAGAGGCAGAAGACGTTTTGCCTGCAGTGTGTGCTTTAAACTAAATATGACATTTTTACTTGAGTAATTTTCCCCTTTGTCAGTGGAAACTCCCTCAACAGAATACACCATAGAGTAGTAATTTCAGGGATTCCACTTTCTCCCACATTTCCCTCCCTTTTACATACACACCCACTATTTTATTTCTGGGGTGTAAATAAAATAGCTCCACTCGCAGGGAAGTCAGAGTCTAACATTGTTAATCTCTGTCACTGTATTTTTAGGAAGCCACTCTTGAGGATCCAACCAGCTCTCTTCCCATGCTTACTTCACATTGGCATCATGGCAGATAATAACCACTCCCACTTCCAACATCTTTACTTTGTCTTAACTGGAATTCCAGGGCTTGAGCAAAAGTATTACTGGATGGCATTCCTGCTGGGTGCTATCTATGCCATTACCCTCTTTGGCAATGGTGTCATCATCTCTACCATCAAGTCTGAATCATCTCTGCATATCCCTATGTACTACTTTCTGTGCATGCTGGCCTTGGCAGACATGGGGCTTGCCCTTTGTACTTTGCCCTCTATGTTAGGCATATTCTGGTTTAACTACAAATTCATTGCTTTTGATGCCTGTCTTGTTCAGATGTG
Organism: Nycticebus coucang; assembly: GCF_027406575.1. Lineage (NCBI taxonomy): Eukaryota > Metazoa > Chordata > Mammalia > Primates > Lorisidae > Nycticebus > Nycticebus coucang. The sequence continues at coordinate 63,276,522 of NC_069793.1, read as the reverse complement.
TTTCATCCATGCCTGCTCAGCCATCGAGTCTGGTGTGCTGGTGGCAATGGCCATTGATCGAGTTGTGGCAATCTGGAGTCCCCTCAGATACAGCACTGTTCTAACCAGTGGTGTGGTCTGCAAAACAGGTGTGGTCATCTGGTCAAGGGCAGTTTGTGTCATTTTGCCTGTGCCTTTCCTCATCAAAAGGCTCCCTTTCTACCGCTCTAACATCTTGTCCCACTCCTTCTGCCTCCACCAAGATGTCATGCGCCTTGCCTGTGCCAGCACCTGTATCAACAGTCTCTATGGCCTCATCCCTGCCATCTTCACCAAGGGTTCTGACTCCCTCTCCATCCTCCTCTCCTATGTGTTCACTCTTCGAACAGTAATGGCTATTGCCTCAGGGGAGGGCCATCTGAAGGCGCTTAACACCTGTATTTCTCACATTTGCGCTGTACTCATCTTTTATGTGCCACTCATTGGGGTGACTGTCATTCATTGTTTTGGTAAGCACCTGTCACCACTGACTCATGCCATCATGGCAAATGCCTACCTTCTTGTACCCCCAGTGCTAAATCCCATAGTCTATACTGTGAAGACCAATTATGACCATCAGAAATAAAAATTATTTATTCATGTGTTAAATAAATTAAATATATTATTTATTCTGTGTGACTTTTTTTGGCAAATAAAGATGTCCTTGCTCACAGAAAATATTGTCTTTCCTTGTGCCAAATTGTCACCTAGTAGAGAAAGTGTGGCGTGTATAAGAATTATTTAATGTTCTCTCCTGTAACCATATATTTAAGAGCTGGCATATAACAGCTGAAGACAGGGAATATTACTAATTACATTTTAATTAATTAATTTATTTTATTATGTCATATACACATAGATCATATATACATTAATGCATTTATGGGGTACGATGCTGATTTTATATACAATTTGGAATGCTTAGATCAAACTAGCTAATATAGCTTTCTATTTACTTAATTACTGTGTTAAGACATTTATATTTTATACTTAACAGATTTGACATATACCCTTGCAATATGCTCCATAGGCGTGGTCCCATCATTTACCCTCCCTCCATCAAACATTCCCCCTCCCCTCCCATATTCCTCCTCTTCCCTCCTTCATCCTGAGCTATAATTGTGATTTATCTTTTATATGAAAGTGTGGGTGATTATAAATTGGTTTCATAAAAGTACTGAATACATTGGATACTTTTTCTTCCATTCTTGAGATACTTTACTAAGAAGAAAATGTTCCAGCTCTATCCATGTAAATATAAAAGAGTTAAATAGTCATCTTTTCTTAAGGCTGCATAGTATTCCGTGGTATACATATACCACAATTTATTAATCCATTCATGGGTCAATGGAATATATGAATTATCAGAACTCATGGGATACTGCAAAGGCAGTCCTAAGAGGGAAATTTATAGCATTGCAAGCCTTCCTCAAGAGAATGGAAAGAGAGGAAGTCAACAACTTAATGGACATCTCACTCAAACAATGAGAAAAGGAAGAACAGTCTAACCCAAGAAAAGAAATAACCAAAATTAGAGCAGATTTAAATGAAATTGAAAACAAAAGAATTATTCAACAGATAAATGAATCAAAAAGTTGGTTTTTTGAAAAGGTTAATAAAACTTATAAACCTTTGGCTAACCTAACCAGAAATAGAAAAGTAAAACCCTAATTTCATCAATCAGAAATGACAGAGGCAAAATCACAACAGACCACTCAGAAATTAAAAAAATCCTTAATGAATATTACAAAAACTCTATTCTCAGAAATATGAAAATCTGAAAGAAATAGACTAATTACATTTTTTTTTTATTGTTAGGGATTCATTGAGGGTACAATAAGCCAGGTTACACTAATTGCAATTGTTAGGTAAAGTCCCTCTTGCAATCATGTCTTGCCCCCATAAAGTGTGGCACACACCAAGGCCCCACCCCCCTCCCTCCGTCCCTCTTTCTGCTTTTCCTCCCCCCCATAAACTTAATTGTCATTAATTGTCCTCATATCAAAATTGAGTACATAGGATTCATGCTTCTCCATTCTTGTGACGCTTTACTAAGAATAATGTCTTCCACTTCCATCCAGGTTAGTACGAAGGATGTGAAGTCTCCATTTTTTTTAATAGCTGAATAGTATTCCATGGTGTACATATACTACAGCTTGTTAATCCATTCCTGGGCTGGTGGGCATTTAGGCTGTTTCCACATTTTGGCGATTGCAAATTGAGCTGCAATAAACAGTCTAGTACAAGTGTCCTTATGATAAAAGGATTTTTTTCCTTGTGGGTAGAAGCCCAGTAATGGGATTGCAGGATCAAATGGGAGGTCTAGCTTGAGTGCTTTGAGGTTTCCCCATACTTCCTTCCAGAAAGGTTGTACTAGTTTGCAGTCCCACCAGCAGTGTAAAAGTGTTCCCTTCTCTCCACATCCACGCCAGCATCTGCAGTTTTGAGATTTTGTGATGTAGGCCATTCTCACTGGGGTTAGATGATATCTCAAGGTTGTTTTGATTTGCATTTCTCTAATATATAGAGATGATGAACATTTTTTCATGTGTTTGCTAGCCATTTGTCTGTCATCTTTGGAGAAGCTTCTGTTCATGTCTTTTGCCCATTGATATATGGGATTGTTGGCTTTTTTTCATGTGGATTAATTTGAGTTCTCTATAGATCCTAGTTATCAAGCTTTTGTCTGATTGAAAATATGCAAATATCCTTTCACCATCTAATCTTCGATAAACCAAACAAGAACATACCTTGGGGGAAAGACTCCCTATTCAATAAATGGTGTTGGGAGAACTGGATGTCTACATGTAAAAGACTGAAACTGGACCCACACCTTTCCCCACTCACAAAAATTGATTCAAAATGGATAAAAGACTTAAATTTAAGACATGAAACAAAAAAAATCCTCAAAGAAAACATAGGAAAACCACTGGAAGATATTGGCCTGGGGAAAGACTTCATGAAGAAGACTGCCATGGCAATTGCAACAACAACAAAAATAAACAAATGGGACTTCATTAAACTGAAAAACTTCTGTACAGCTAAGGAGACTAATTACTCTTTTGAAGATAAATGTACCATGTTTTTTAATATCTTTTAAATTAAAGTTCATGAAATTTATTTAATTTAACATTATTTATTTATTTTTATTAAATCGTATCTGTGTACATTGATATGATCATGGGGCATCATTCACTAGCTTCACAAACCATTTACCAAGTTTCACATATACCCTTGTAAGATGCACCCCTGGTGTAATCCCACCAATCCCCTTCCCTCTACACACCTGCCTCCCTCCCTCCCCTCTCTTTCCCCCTTCCCCCTATTCTTAGGTTGTAACTGGGTTATAGCTTTCATGTGAAAACCCTAAATTAGTTTCATAGTAGGGCTGAGTACATTGGGTACTTTTTCTTCCATTCTTGAGATACTTTACTAAGAAGAATATGTTCCAGCTCCATCCATGTAAACATGAAAGAGGTAAAGTCTCCATCTTTATTTAAGGCTGCATAATATTCCATGGTGTACGTGTACCACAATTTATTAATCCATTCGTGGATCGATGGGCACTTGGGCTTCTTCTATGACTTAGCAATTATGAATTGGGCTGCAATAAACATTCTAGTACAAATATCTTTGTTATGATGTGATTTTTGGTCTTCCGGGTATATGTGCAGTAGAGGGATTACAGGATTGAATGGCAGATCTATTTTTAGATCTCTAAGTGTTCTCCATATCTCTTTCCAAAAGGAATGTATTAATTTACATTCCTACCAGCAGTGCAAACGTGTTCCCTTTTCTCTACATCCGCGCCAACATCTCTGGTCTTGGGATTTTGTGATATAGGCTAGTCTCACTGGAGTTAGATGGTATCTCAAAGTAGTTTTGATTTGCATTTCTCTGATGATTAAAGATGATGAGCATTTTTTCATATGTCTGAAGGCCGCGTGCCTGTCTTCTTCAGAGAAGTTTCTCTTCAAATCCCTTGCCCAGCCTGCGATGGGATCCCTTGTCCTATTCTTTCTAATGCATCTGAGTTCTCTGTGGATTCTTGTTATTAAACCTTTGTTGGAGACACAAGCTGCAAATATCTTCTCCCATTCTGAGGGCTGTTTGCTTGCTTTCCTTACTGTGTTCTTGGCTGTGCAGAAGCTTTTTAGTTTGATCAAGTCCCAGTAGTGTATTTTTGAAGCTGCTTCAATTGCCCGGGGGGTCCTCCTCAAAAAATACTCGCCCAGACCGATTTCTTCAAGGGTTTTCCCTGCACTCTCCTCTAGTATTTTTATAGTTTCATGTCTTAAGTTTAAATCTTTGATCCAGTGAGAGCCTATCTTAGTTAATGGTGAAAGGTGTGGGTCCAGTTTCAGTCTTCTACAGGTTGCCAGCCAGTTCACCCAGCACCATTTGTTAAATAGGGAATCTTTTCCCCATTGAATGTTTTTAATTGGCTTGTCAAAGATTAAATAACGGTAAGTAGCTGGGTTCATCTCTTGGTTCTCTATTCTGTTTCAGACATCTACTTCTCTGTTTTTGTGACAATACCATGCTGTTTTGATCACTATTGATTTGTAGTATAGTCTGAGGTCTGGTAGCGTAATTCCTCCTGCTTTGTTTTTATTTCTGAGTAATATCTTGGCTATTCGAGGTTTTTTCTGATTCCATATAAAATGAAGTATTGTTTTTCAAGATCTTTAAATTATGACAGTGGAGCTTTAATAGGGAGTGCGTTGAAATTATATATTGCTTTGGGTAGTATGGACATTTTAAAAATGTTGATTCTTCCCAGCCATGAGCATGGTATGTTTTTCCATTTGTTAATATTTTCAGCTATTTCTTTTCTTGGAGTTTCATAGTTCTCTTTATAGAGATCTTTCACGTCCTTTGTTAGATAAACTTCCAAATATTTCATCTTCTTTGGCACTTCTGTGAATGGGATAGAGTCCTTAACTGTTTTTTCAACTTGACTGTTGTTGGTATATATAAAGGCTACCGATTTATGAATGTTGATTTTGTAACCTGAGATGCTGCTTTATTCCTTGATCACTTCTAAGAGTTTTGTAGTAGTGTCCCTAGTGTGTTCCAGATATACTAGCATATCATCTGCGAAGAGAGAAAGTTTGATCTCTTCTGACCCTATATGGATACCCTTGATCGCCTTTTCTTCCCTAATTGCAGTGGCTGAAACTTCCACATTTATATTCAGGTAGAGGGAAGAGAGGAGGGAAAGGAATGAGGGAGGTGCATTGGTAAGCTCTCACCTAATGTGCACTCCTCCTGGACGAAGGGCTCAACTACAACTTGAACTTTACCTTAGACATGCCTAATCATTTGTACCCTCATATTAATCTGAAATAAAAACAAATTAATCAATTAAAAATATATACATACAAATACACACACAATCATGGTAGTAGAGGTGAGTATGGTGGGACTGGATTAACAAGAACTTAAAATTCAGAAACATTGTTCTACTCCTTTCATAAAAAACACAAAAACTAAAATATATAAAGCAACCACACAAATGTTTAAATTTGTCCATCAGAATTGTGCAAACACAGGCGCTGTTTTTTCTACTTTTCCATTTTCTTTTAATTGTCTCCTCATCTCAGCTGTCATCACTCTCAGAACCATACACCCAAATCTCGGGGAGATATCCAGTACCAAACACTGTTTGTCAGGCTGGACTGTGGCCTAAGGTAGGGCAGGGTGAGTGAGTGCAGGGACTCAGGGAGCAAGGGAAGGACTCCTCTGACTCCAGCTGCTACTGCTTAGGTGGCCAACTGCCAGCAAGATGGGCACTGTAAGTGGCTAAAACAAATGGCCAGGACAACCTTTGTCCTTTGATGGAAAGTGTCTGAGCTTTCTTGACAAGCTGAAGAGAAGGTTGCATCCAGATGGAAGACATTAGGGAGTGACCGTGTAGGTAGAAAAGTAGGTGGGATAAGGGTAAGAGTAGCTTGCTTTTCTTTCTACTGGCAATATTTTGAAAGGACTTTTGCCTCAAGGTGATCTGAGTTAGGAACTATGAAGGAGGTTTAGTGATAAATACGGACATGTCAAAGGAGAAGAGAAGCGATTAAGAATGAATGAGGAGAAAACACTTTCTGCTTACGGTACTGTCTACAGTTTTCAAACGTAGTTAATGCTTTCTTGACACACCACGACTATCATTTGTATGTGCTTAAAGCAATCACAACTCTTACATGCAATTGCAACTGGCCCTGCTCAGAATGGTCGCAGCTCTTTCCCTTCTCAGCCTGTTCTGGGATTCCCTGCCCAGTGCTCTTGGCTGCTCTGTGTCTAACCTTCACGATTGTGATCAATGCAGGCTCTTATCGCTGGTGTATGACCCTGTTCATACTCATGGTGTCAACATTACTGAAAACTTGGGTAACTCTCCTTTCAAGAGTACTAAACTAAACTTGGGTAACTCTCCTTTCAAGAGCTCTAATAGTACAGCTGGCAATCTGTCCTTGTCAGAGGAATGGGATTCTGACAGGGAGAAAAGTGGTAACACATCCATGTCAGCTTAATGAGCACTGGCTGCTCTTCTACCTCCCTATGTGAAGTGCCTGTTTGATTCGTTTGCTTGTAGTTTCAAAGAGTTGTCTGTTTTTCTATTAATTGCTTTTGGGACTTTCTTTGTTATATATTTCTTAAAAATTTTCTCTGTCTGTGGCTTGGCTTTTCACTTTTATACTGTTATCCTTTGAAATAGTGTGTTTTTTTGAAGTGCAAATGTTAATACCTTTTTTTTAATAGCTAATGCTTTTTGTGTACTGTTTAAAAAATCTTTGCTTTCCTCGAGTTTATGAAAATATTGCCCTTTTTTTTTCTTTTAGAAGCTTTATAATTATAGATTGAAAATTTAGGTTTATGTTATATCTCAAATAGGGATTTATTCTTTTACACATTGAAGTTGAAGGTGAGGTTAATTTTATGTTTTTAAGACAGATAATCTGGTTGTTCTACCACCATAAAGACATTTTTCTATAACTGAGTTGTATTGATTTCTCTACTGAGAATCAATTAATTATGTGTTTGGAGCTATGTCTGGTTTCTTCATCGTTTTTTCAGTAATACATTGGTCTATCTTTATATAAATACAAAGCCACTCCTAGGGTACAAGGGACACTTGGAAAATACATTTTGTACGGCCTTTGTCTAGATAAACAATTTCATTGAAACTATTTAAAGGTCTACTAGCCCACACAAGGTATAATTATTCATGGATAAATCTTTAGAATAATTGGTAGATGTATGTTTTTGTTTCATTAGTTTACCAAGATTGGTGACAGATAGACTACCACAAACTGGGTTAGACTACAGAAATTTGATGTGCTGAAGTATTTTGTTTTTGCTGGGTGTGAGAGAATCTGTTCATGTGCCTCTCCTAGCTTCCAAGTTTTACCAGAAACCTTGGCCTACAGCTGCTCCACCTTGATCTCTGCCTTTATGTCCACATTACATTCTTACTGTGTGTGTATCTCCATGATCACATTTCCCCATAGATAAGGACTTCAGCCATCCTGGACTATGATCAGGTTATATTCTAGTTTGAACTCATCTTAATTTAAACACTTATATTTGCAGTGACCCTATTTTAAAATAAGACCACATTCTTGGTACTGCTGCTTGAGGTTCAACATATGAACATTGAGGGGACCACAATGTAATCCATATTAATTGTCCAATACATACATTTTCTTCTTTTGCTTTTTGTTGTTACAGGGACTATCATCACAATGTTGATATAATTGGAGGAAGACAGAGCATAGCCCTAGATATTTCCCCTCTTACCAGATTTGATTCCCTACTTGAATGTGGTAGAATGCCTTTGATGTTGGAGAGGACAATGGTGACAGCATGAAGCTTAGGTGAGTAAGAGAAACAATAAGGCATGAAAAGCCACCTTATATCTCCTTTACACAGGTCAACAATGAGGACCTTTAATGTTGACCATCGATCTTGGGGAAGTTCTGCTTCCAGAAGAGATGTACAAACTAAGGAATGATATAATATATCTTTACATAAAAATATTTATATTGGATTTATGTAGTATATACATTTAAATTCCATACACATGTAATGAATCAATGACATTGAAGAAAATGGGACATGGGATGAGTAAAAGAACTAGAAAGATGGATGTTATAAAAGGCAGGATGCCCAAAAATTTAGTGATGTATTTCTGTGATAAGATTCAGCCATGTCCATGGGTGATTGACCAAGACATTGTGGAGATAAAGGTAAATAGTGAGGTTATGGATGTGGCCTGGCTTTCTACCTGGATAGATTGAAGTGTCCCAGAATCTCATGTCAATATCCCTGACCCCTGGCAACCAAGTCTTTCATCAAAACTTCCTTCATGTCCACCCTTGTTACATTACAATTTCAGATTGTAATAAACCTTATCTGAGATCCCAATATAGCCCAGAAATTCTTGTACATTCTAACAGAGGCTGGGCTTCAGAGGAGGGATATGAGCCACACTCTTACGTTTCAATGTATGCTACAGAGGTACCAGCTGTGAAAAGACTGAAATGATGAGAGACCTCTAGGCAGGTTGATCAGGAGAATGCTGACCTTTTTCTTGCTACATACTCCTTTCAGCCTGCTATCCATCGTTCATCAAACTAGAAGAGTCATGTGGTTGGCCTGAGGAATGCTTTCCTCAGGAGCCTTGGTTTCATGTCTGCTGCAGCCACTAAGTCATTTGGGTCCAGAGAGTCACAGATGAGGAAATAAAGATCCTACCCTAGACAAAAAAATTCCTTATGTGGAGAAAAGTGCCTCTTTTTTAATAAAAATAATAAGAATGAAAGCTACAGGACCTGCAACTTCATCTGCTTACATTATGCTGATGACTTAACTAATCCAAGTTAAAGGAAACAAGAAAAAAAAGTTTGCAGCCTGGGATGAAACCAAAATTTCAATGTGTAATGTTAGTCTAATCTCCTAATAAAACCTTGTCTATTTCCTGTAACCATGGACTATGTACCAAAACCAACTATATAATATTTCTGATTTTGCAATACTATTATTACAAAATAAATCGTGACCTTGACACTATGATGATCAAAATCTACCATAAGCAGATCAAAGTAAACCTGATGAGCTTGGTGATTTTTGCACTATTTCTCTCCATTTTAATGTGTGTCTTTTTTTTTTTACAGTTGTTGCCCTGGAGGGTTTGAACCCACCACCTTGGGTATATGGGGCTAGCGCCCTACAGCTTTGAGCCACAGGCACTGACCAAATGTATGTCATGTTTTGCATTTTGTGTAGCATTTGATATTTTGCCCTCTGTTCAAATAAATCTTTAGTTTTACTTTTAAATGTTTATTTTTCAATTATTCTTTTGATATCTCACCATACATCAGATTAATAAAATCAAGAAGTAGGAAGAAAAATAATTGAGAGAATACCAATAGGACCCTACATAGAGATTGTAAGAGAGGATGGTCCATGTAGAGTTTAACGTTCAAGTTGAGTTAGGAGGCTTACCAAGTCTCAGAAATGACTATGGAACCACCTCCATTGGAATTTTTTTGCCTCCTTGTATGATCGCCCACTCAAAAGTGGGGGGCCTTGGAACCATACTTACTTCAGAAAATACTATACATGGTCAATATCCTCATTAAACCCACCCTACGTGTATCTACATGCTCCTATACAAACGCACTAATAGGCAACTTCATACTTTCAGGTATCTAGTAGTCATGTGGCTTCACAAACCATGTGTATTAAATGACATTTTCCCTAATAGCATGATGGTAGCACACTAATTACACATACTTAATGTGAGTATTTATACTTTCACATATACACATGCTTATACAAACACATAGATTCCTAAATGCAAATCCATCCCATCCCTTATGGTTGTATTTAACAAACCTTTCAGATATATACCTCAACTTATATATGACAACATACTTCTACAGTGCATAAACTAGACTTTCAATTTTATTATTTCAGATTAATATGAGGGTTCAAATGATTAGGTTACATTGTTTGCACTTGTTAGGCAAAGTACAAGTTGTAGTTGAGCCCTTCATCTGGGGTTGTATTGTATACCCTTCCACTGTGTCCATCAGGTAAGAGTTTACCAATCACCTCCGTCTACCCTCTCCCCTTTCTCTCCTCTCCCCTCCCCTCCCCTCCACTCCCTTCTCCTCACCATTTGAATTTAATTGTGTTTTTTACTCTTGTGGGCATGCAGTTATCTATCTATTTGTCTCATATTATTTGAGTATGTTGGGTACTTGTTTTTCCACTTTTGTGAAACTTTACTGAGAAGAATTTTTTTTTTTAATTTCAGGTTGATATGAGGGTATGAATGTTTAGGTTACACTGTTTGCATTTCTTAGGTATAGTTCAAGTTGTGGTTGAGCCTTTAACCCAGGAGATGTGTTGTATAACTTTACACTGTGTGCATTAGATGAACACTTACCATTCTCCCTCCTCCCCTTTCCCTTTCCCTCCCCCACTTGAATTTAATTGTGTTTTTCCTCGTGTGGTATGTAATTGTTTATTTATTGGTATCGTTGAATACTTGCTTTTCCATTTTTGTGATGCTTTACTAAGTAGGATGTGTCTCAACTCCGTGCAGGCAAATACAAAAGATGTAAATTCCCTGTTTTTTATGACTAAATAGTATTCCATGGTGTACAAGTACCACAGTTTATTAATCCATTCATGTGTTGGTAGGTACTTGGGTTGATTCCACATCCTGGTGATTGTGAATTGAACTATGATGAACATTCTAGTGCAAATGTCCTTATGGTAAAATTATTAAGTTTTTCTTCTGGGTAGATATTTAGTAATGGGATTGCAGGATCAAATGGAAGATTTCCTTTAACTCTTTGATGATTCTCCATATTTCTTTCCATAGAGGCTGTATTAGTTTGCAATTCTACCAGGCATGTAAAAGTGTTCTGGTCTCACTACACCCATACCAGCATCTGCAGCTTTGGGATTTTGTGATGTGGGCTATTCTCACTGGGGTTAAGTGATATCTGGAACAGATCCTGAATAGCCAATGCAATTGTAAGAAATAAAAGCAAATCTGGGAGCATCACATTGCTAGATTTCAGGTTATACTTCTCATCTTTAGGGATCAAGACAGCATGGTACTGGCAGAAAAATGGAGGTATAGATCTATGGAATAGAAAAGAAACCCTAGAGATGAAACCAGCCACATAGTGCTATCTGATGTTTAATAAATCAAACAAAGCATAAGTTGGGGGAAAATAATTCCTATTTAATAAATCGTTCTGGGAAAGCTAGTTAGCCACATGTAGAAACTGAAATTGGACTCACACCTCTCATCATTAATAAAAACTGATTTTTGGAGAATAAAAAAAAAGAATGTTTTTTGAAGTCCATGCAGGTAAACACAAGTCCCCATCGTTTTATGGCTGAATAGTATTCCAGGTTATCCATGTATCTTTCAAGTTTAAATATTCATACTCTGACTACAAGAATATATGAATACAGAAGAGCTCACTTCATTCACACAAACATTCAAATCCTCTGCCTTGTCTCACACATAGGAGAGAGGAAAGCCAGGGGTTAGTGCTTCAGCTCTAGTCCCCTGTCTCAGGAAGTAGTGCCCAGTCTCAGAGGAAGCCAGTATGCATATGAGACAGTGGGGGAGGTGAAAGGGGAGGGAGAAGGAATGCTGGGGGAAGGGAAAGGCTACATGCAGTCCTTTAAATAGTCCCTGATCTGAAGTCTCTACCAAAAGCTGAATTTCAGGAGCTTGTTAGAACTGGTTATGGTTATGCCCTGCTTGATCCAAGACAGAGAACAGCACAGGGTGAGTGATTCCCTGTGCCTCGGTCACTCATCCCTTCCCAGAGTAGCAGGACTCAGAGGCCGTGAAAAGCAGGAAGGCCAGGCAATGTATACTTACTGGGAACACCAGGAATCCGTGACTGTGCAGCTTCATTCTGAGATGGGGAGAAGACTCAGTGCTCCTACTGAGTCCTCCAGGAGACTGTAGGAAGGTAGGATATCGGCCTCTGTACACAACCTCTTGTGAAGGAGTTTGGCACTCACCCCACCCTGCTCCAGCTGAATTGCTTCACAATTTATTTTCAAAGCCATCATGAGAAAGGAGAGTCTGAATTTCCCTGAAGCTATTCCTTAGTAAGATTTCAACCCATTTTATTTTTTATCCCTTTATTGGCTTGAGTAAAACAGCTGATTTATGGACTTACTATTTCCAAATAATGGGTATAATAATTGATATCCAACAAAGCCAGTGAGTAATTTCACTAGATTTAAACCCAGGCTCACAGATAAAACTGAGTTATACTCCATAGAGAACATGGTTCTTATAACTATTTTTTGTGAACCAAAAGTTAAGCACCAGTTTTAGAATTTTTATTTCATTCCGAGGAACAGAAAAACTGGATCTAAAGTTAAAAGTTTGATCATCCTAGCTATAGTATTTGAAAAGTACATAACAACTTCAACTTTTAGTATGTTTTATGCTCATAATAGTTGTAGCCAATCAAATAGTAAAAAAGAACACATTTAGTAGCATTTTAAGGGAGGAAAGAGTATTGAGGAAGAAGGGAAATTATATTATTCTTCTTTTCTCTAACTTTTTGAGAATTGTTTTTTGTTTTCTACCTACATAATAGCTATAGTTTTGCTTAAAACAGGTACTGTTACCTTGAGAATGGTGAAAATTCAAAATTACACTTTATTTGTGGTCAAGGAGCTCTGCTCTATTCCTTTCTGCCTGGAAAAGTAGGGAAAAGTAGAACAGTATGAATTAACAGTACAATGGCTAAATTGACTAGTTGGAACAGAGACCATTTGACCTATAATTCCTCAAAGTTTTATGACCTTACCTTTGACAGTAAAAAGTTTAGAAACCATTAATCTAGGAGGAGGCTATACTAATGATAATACATTTAATTGGAGGTGTACAATTGGTCACTCAGTTATTACCAACAGAAAACCTCATGGTAGTAACCTAAAGTCAAAAATAACTCAACATCAAGACATAAATTACCCTACTTGATTCCCATTCTAAAATTTACCAAAACAGCTGAACGGGGGGATTAAAAAGTACTTGTGGAAAAAGTTCAATGAATTAGTTATTATAAAGAGTAGAAACGCAGGGATTACTATGACATTATTTGCCAAGACAGTTTTCTCTCAACAGATTCTACTTTCAAGGAAAGTATTTATTCTTGAAAAATAATTACACTTGCACTCAGGATGGAGTATTCCATTTCGATGACATAAATATGAATAAAGAATGAAGAGTATTATTTAATGCTGCAAAATTTTATTATAAATACAGTGGAAATTATTCCAGTTTATCTTGAAACGCATTGTCCCTGTTAGCTAATTGTCTCATTTAAAAGATTTATAAATAATAATCATACTTGCTTTGATTGTTGTCACCTGCAGAGAGTGGATTACCTTCCCAATGGAGAACACATTAGTCACCCTATGGCGTTACCTTCAGGGAACAGCTCCTCTCATCCTGTGTCCTTCATCCTGCTTGGAATCCCAGGACTGGAGAGCATCCAATTTTGGATTGCCTTTCCATTCTGTGCCATGTATATTGTGGCTGTGCTTGGGAACATCACTCTCCTTCATATAATCCGAATTGACCACACCCTGCATGAGCCCATGTACCTCTTTCTGGCCATGCTGGCTGTCACTGACCTGGTCCTCTCCTCCTCCACCCAGCCCAAGATGTTGGCCATATTCTGGCTCCACGCCCACGAGATTGAATATCATGCCTGCCTCATCCAGGTGTTCTTCATCCATACCTTTTCTTCAGTGGAGTCTGGGGTGCTCATGGCAATGGCCTTGGACCGCTATGTGGCTATCTGCTTCCCACTCCGGCACTCCAGCATCCTGACCCCATCGGCAGTGATCAAACTGGGGGCCGTCGTGCTGATGAGAGGGCTGCTCTGGGTGAGCCCCTTCTGCTTCATGGTCTCCAGGATGCCCTTCTGCCACAGCCGGGTCATTCCCCAGTCGTACTGTGAGCACATGGCTGTGCTGAAGTTGGTATGTGCTGATACTAGAGTAAATCGTGGGTACGGGCTCTTTGTGGCCTTCTCTGTTGGTGGTTTTGACATGATTGTCATCAGTATATCGTATGTGATGATTCTGAGAGCCGTGCTGAGGTTGCCCTCAGGTGAAGCTCGCCTCAAGGCTTTTGGCACTTGTGCCTCCCACATCTGTGTTATCTTGGCTTTGTATATCCCAGCCCTTTTTTCTTTTCTCACCCACCGTTTTGGCCATCATGTGCCCCACATGGTACACATCTTGTTTGCTAATCTCTATCTCCTGGTGCCTCCAATGCTCAACCCCATCATCTATGGGGTTAGAACCAAACAGATCAGGGACAGGGTTGTCCGAGGATGTTGTGGAAAAGACCTGTGACCCAAGTTATCACAACATCACCACCAGTGCTTTTCTCCCACTAGTCTGGAGATGTAAATAAAACAAGTTTGACAACCTATGACATTTCATCACAAAACCAACTCAATAAACCTCTGGTACAGAGGTAAGAGGAAGCATTTTTACGATACCCAGAACAAAATGACTGTGAGAATTGTGATGGATTATTGACCTATGTTTGTCATCAAAGAAAATAATAAGAAGACTTTTACCTATTAAATCAGGGAATGTATGAAAAGAATGTCACCTTCTACAAACAATGTCGTAATAATAAAGCAATAATATTATTTTTGTATTACTGGTAGTGGTATAAATGGGTAGACTTTGCAAAAAAGAAAATCAGAAATTTGCATCTCATACTTTAAAAGTACATATATTTTACCATCTGAAAATCCACATAGAAATTAAATCTTAGAAGCAAAAAATACATGATATCATGCATAAAATCTTCTACCATGTATAAAAACACAACAGAAAACAATTTATCTATTGTCCTATAAGCAACATAAGAAGCAATGGGCAAATCAATTATCAGGTGCTATTTATCTATTTTATTTGCAATGAGTTTCTGAAGGTGAGTATAATGGTCAAGATATAGTATTAAATAAAAAAAAATCAATTGCCTATAATGTTTGATGCCAATTTTAAAACATAACACATATGTATAGAAAGAGCTTCCAGAAATACATACAAATGCTTGTCAACCTATTTTGAGCAGTGAGGCTTGTGATGTTTCATTTTCTTTTTGAACCGTTAGTGTATTTTAAAAAATTATTTTGGATTGAGGAAGTTTTAGTATGAGAAAAAAGTAATTAAAGTGACAATGAATGTGAGCAGAAGTTAATTCAGTGCCAAAACGGAGTGTGGTGGAGCGGGCAGTCTGAGAGGACAAGGGAGGAGATGAAGGTCCATAAAGGCCAGAACATTTAGAAGTTAAACGGCTGCAGACCTGGTCCTCCATTAGCAGCTTCTTGAAACGGCTAACAGAGGACCATGAAGGCTAATGTTTTGGTCTCTCTTCTCCATAATTTGCTGATTTCTGAATTTTAGAAAAAAAAAAGGTTTTTAGAAAAGAGTGAAGAAGAAGGTTCATCAGAAGATACTATATTGGTTTAAGATGGTGGGAATGTTGCTAGAAATTTTAATAACATTTTAATAGTAATTTTCTTTTGAATTGACATTTTAAGCTGTTTTGTTTCCTTTCATATCATTGTACTTGAGTTAATAACTTCCTCACTGCTCTTTTCTACATAAGCCAATGGTGAAGAAGGTGCTAGAATTCAGAGTCTTACAGTACCAAAGTCAACATTAGATAAAAGCTCTTTGAGAGGAGCCAGAAACAATTTTTGCTTCTTCCAGAAGAAACAGATTACTGGAGTCTGGAAATGCCCCAAGAGAAAGTAGATGTTCTGAAGGAGAATTTTTATTCTTCCCAAATTTCACAGTTGAAGGGACTATAATCCCTTTACAAGCAAATAGGTTAAACAATGTGAGATTCTTTCTTTCTCTTTTTAAAATTAGCTTTATTATTGTAATACTTGTAACAATAAAATGTCTGAATTTGGTACATAGCTTGATGAGTTCTAATATCAATGCAGCCAGCAGCGTCTCAATCAAGAAGCAGACTGTTTCCATTATTTCACAAAATTTATCTTGCCCCTTTATGGTCAATTAGCTCCCCTCCACCACAACGAGGAAACCTTGATCTGATATTTTTCACTGTAGACTGATTTTGATGGCCTTAGAAATATATATAAATAGGCTCAGTGCCCCTAGCACAGTGGTTCAGCGCCAGCCACACACACCGAGAGTGGCGGGTTTGAACCTGGCCCAGGCCAGCTAAACAACAATGACAACTGCAACAAAAAACAGCTGGGTGTTGTAGAGGGCGCCTGAAGTCCCAGCTACTTAGGAGGCTGAGGCAAGAGAATTGCTTAAGCCCAAGAGTTTGAGGTTGCTGTGAGCTGTGACACCATAGCACTCTACTGAGGGTGACATGGTGAGACTCTGTCTCAAAAAAAAAAAAAAAAAAGAAAGAAAGAAAGAAAAGAAAAAGAAATATATATAACAGAAGAATCAGTGACATATTAATTTGAATCTGTTATCTTTTGCTTACTGTAATGTTTCACCCATGCTGTTGTGTGTATTAGTAATATATTTCCTATTTTTTGCAAGAAGTATAGTCTGTGTTGTCAACAGAGTTGCACTGGTATATTGATTCCTCTCTCCTTTTATCCCGCCCTTTTTAGTCTTTTAATTTTGAACATGCCGACCTGTCATCTGTCTTCAGGCTTTGCTCTCACTCATCTCACTTCTCCAATGGTTCTTCTATAGGGCATTTTGAGTCCCTGTCATCATCCTCCAAGTCTCAGCAAGTGCCATCTTCCCGGGGAGATGCTTTTTAATCTACCTGTCTTGACTAGATCCTGAGCCACACATTCATTCCATCAATTCAAATATTTTGCTTCTTTTCCTATCACTTATCACAATATATAATTATTTTTATTACTCATTTATCATCTGTCCCTATGACTTGAGTAAACTTTCATGAAAGTCCAATATAGTAATTCACTCATCTGTCTTAAAATCCAACACATAACAGCAACAACAACAAAAGCCACATAATGAATGAATAAATTTAAAAGTTTACACTGTCTGATACCATTGCTGCTACAGTTTCAATACTGTCTAAAAGATGGAATTTACAGTTCCAGTTTTGCCTCATTCCTCCAAAACTGAATAAAGTACCAGACCTCTTAGTCCTAAGGACTCCTTTCATTATCCTCACAAATTAAAATTTTGAAGGGCATCATGAAATAAAATCAATTTGTTATACAAATAACAAGTGTTCTCTTACTCCTTTTTAATAAAAATTAAAATACTTGTTATGTTTTAAATTTCTGCTTAAACACTGTATCAATCAGTTACTCTTTGCCCAGCATTCTGTGGGAGGATAGGGATAGAACAGGGAACAATAGAAACTGACAAGCAGAGCATCTCATTTGAGTGATTTTCCCCCAAAATCAAAAATTGAATACCTATGATTCTGGCCCCATTATAGAAACTAATGATTTAAACTGTGTAGATCTATCACGACTGAAAATCAAACATCTTCATGAAGCCATTTACAGAAGCCATAAAGTGAGAACTCTGAGGGAGAGACTTGATTTCCTATTTGTTGATGGGCAGTGTCATCGCAATGCCTCTCTTCTCTCAAACAATACAAAACTTCTGATCATATAGATTAAGGGAGGCCAGACAGAACCTTAGCAAAGGCAGGCCTGCCAAATAAGCTTCTTGCAACTATTAGGTGTTACTCAGTGCCAAACATGAATGACTTAATAAAATAAATTTGATATTCTTTTGCAATACCTACTTAAGTAAGAGAAATTGATACATTGATGCATTGCTATCACGGTGCAATTGGATCAAGAAAACAACCATTTCAATTATCTTCTCAATGCATGTCATTGATGTAAAAATGTCATATGGAACAAAAAAGGCAGAGATGTTATTTCAGAATGGTATTATACTCCAAAACAGGAATTTGAGGCTTAATCATCTTTCCCCAGCTATTCAAAGGACAGCCGAGATTCAAATCTTTTCTCAATTAACTACCCATAATTTAAAATCTGTTAAATAGGTCAAAGGAATGAGAACTTTCTGAACTAATGATATTGATGAGCTCTTTAACTAGAGTTAGGGTGAGGGTTGAGGGGCAAGTTAAATAAAGGCAGTCCTTGAGCAGCTGACTGTGGCTAACCCCTTTTACCACAGAAGAGAGAGAGTGACTGAGACTACAAATGTTTTATAATTCTTTGCAGTTTACTTCCAACGTTTTTGGCATTTGGTGCTCTATTAATGTCTCTTTAGGCCAGAAAGGTAAAATTCTGTGAATGACTTATAGTGCTGTGCACACAGCATCTGAGCCAGCTGAAGGCTGAGAAGTTAAGAAATGACTCTGCTGTCTGACTCTTGCAGTTGATGACCGGTCTCTACCCAGCAAAGAGCTGGTAACATGAAAAGAAGGCAAGTGGGCCCAGACACTAAGGGCTGGTGGTGAAGACAGAATACAAAGTTTAACTGCTTTAGATTCTAGAAGAATTGCAGACAATTTTCTGCCCGAGAACTCATTGTTACCTCAAAAAGGAATAATTACTCCATAAAAGGAGTAGTTTTTTATTATTAGGTATAAATTGTGAGTCCCAGCCTTTCTCACACACTATTCTGTTTTTTGTTGAACTTGACAATCTATTTGGAGATGAGCTTGGTGCAGAACACAGGTAGTGAGTTCAGAGATCTAAGGGATAGAGACACACACATAAACGATTGTTGGCATCTTTGCATTTATTCAATGCCTAGCATGTAGTACTAAGTACAAACGATCATTTATTCCCTTGCCTGTCAGGTTGTATTCTCTGTATCTTTAAATTGCATTTTGAGAAAATGTAATTTTCTAGGAAAATACACTCCTGTTTTTATATTACCTTTAAGAAATGAGAGAAAGTGTATTGAGGATAAAATCATGAGGATGGAGCTAGGAGAGGCTGGTGAGGATGTGCCTGCTGTGAGCATTTGAACTATCACCAAGTAAGTCTGTGACTACACAACCAGTATGAGAGCATATGGTTCCCCAAGGAAAGTCACCCTCCTGAAAGATGTAGAAGATATAAAAGTAAATGTAAAAATGCCATAAGGGAGTGAGGGTAGATGTGTGCACCACTGTGCTGACAGAGGAATAGAAGGAAAAGGAGATCAAGACAAAGCAAACGAAGCTTAACTAACTTGAAAGAGAAGCTAAAGAAGATACTGACAAGTAGCTAAAGAGATACTGACAGACATGGGATACTTTGGGAGCAGCAGAGAGGATTTTCCTCTGGGTAGAAGGAGAATACAGACTGAGGAGCTTGCCTATTGGGGGCTATTCTCTGAAAGAAGTCACAAGAACTAGAGAGTGTAACTTGAGGTCACTTCAGTGATGTTCTCAAATGTCTCAGGAAAGTTTCTGCAGCCCTGACCCAGGCACCTTCAGCCCCCGGGACAATTCTCCCTGTCCCCGTAATTTGTGTTGCTGAGCCAGCTTCCCCAACTTGGGCACTCTGACGGTCCACCAGGACTTACCTCCATCTGCTTAGTATCAAGGAGGCAATGTCTTCCCTCTGTCATCTCCAGACAGAACTTCTCATTCTCTGGGGAAAGCCCACATTTGTGACTCTGATCCAGCAGTGTGCTATAAACAGATGGGTAGTGACATTCAGATTCCCCTACAGGGTCCC
This sequence comes from Nycticebus coucang, assembly GCF_027406575.1. Lineage (NCBI taxonomy): Eukaryota > Metazoa > Chordata > Mammalia > Primates > Lorisidae > Nycticebus > Nycticebus coucang. The sequence goes on along the minus strand of NC_069793.1, from coordinate 63,256,786 downwards.
CCAGGCATTACCTGGGCTGCATGAAGAGCTGAGGCTTTGCTTCCATCCTGTTTAAAAGATACTAAACAAAAAGCTCAGGTTCTTTGGCACTCCACTTTCTCACCACTTTCATGTTTTAGCTGTGCCGAGCAAGAAGTTGAACTTCCACTCCCTACCCAGCATCAAGGAGATGGTGGGATGTGGGATTATTCTGTGCTCCATTCCTATTCCTCATTGTCTCAGGGGCTCAGTGGGGAGGCAGTAAGAGGCAGTGATAGGCAGGTCTGCTCAGAGCTCTGGACACCACTCCTACCACTCTAATCTAGCATCCACAGGGCTAAGTGAAGAACTTTCTTTCTGCCACCTCCCTGAAACAATGGGATAGTGTGATTCAGCACTGCACGCCCCTTTTCTATGCTGCTGATAGGGACCAGTGAAGAGTAAGCCACACCAGCACTTGAGCCAATGTTCCACTTTTGCTGGGAAGGTACCAGAGGGGATTGATGAAGATGGCCTTCCCCTCCACCTATGTGCAATGAAATGCTGTGAATCAGCACTCCTCTTTGCTGAAGAGTATCTGTAAGCCCAGCAGGAAGTTACCTATGTGCTACATCTAAGTAGAGTGGCTGCCTGCTACATAGAATGTGAAATAGAATCTAGAGTTTCACAACAGAATACCCAGTTTTCCCAGGATGCAATAAAAATCATTAACCATACCGAGATAATTATGACTTGAATGAGAAAAGATAGTCAACAAACACAATCCTGGAGATAAGTTAGGTGCTGGAATTATCTGACAAGATGTTAAAGTAGCCATTATAAACCACAACTAGGACTACGCCTTACAATGGAACAAGGTAATCTAATCACAAATACTGTGCATTAATCTAAAATTAAACAAGGAGAAAAACCAGATTATAAAAAGGCTTATGACTGTCTTACAATCAAATTGATTAAAATTTGGATTTCTTTTTAAGCTTTTATTAAAAAGCATTTTCTATAATAAATTAAAAGTAGAAAATTTTAGCACAGAAACAGAAGATATAAAAATGTACCAGAGAAATAATTTTACAGAAATAAAAAATAGAATAACTGAAAAAAAAAAATCCCTTTAATGAATAGGCATGATGGAATTACCATAGCAGAGGAAATTAGTGAACTTTAAGATAGAAAACAGATATTACCCAATCTGAACAACAGAGAAATACAGTGAAGAATGAAAATAAGGAGAGCCTCAAGGACCTCTTCATAGGGAGAATACCACACACAGCTTTATAACTCAGAAGGAAAGCAAAAATGTGGGCTGAAATTATTGAAATAACAGTGAAAAATTTCCCCAATTAGATGAAAAGTATCAACTTACAGATTCAAGAAGCTGAATGACTCTCAGATTGAGTCACTATCAACCAAAGTGAAAGTGACTGACTCTCAACCAAAAGAAGGGAACACTTCTACACTGCTGGTGGGAATGCAAGCTAATACAACCTTTTTGGAAAAAAGTTTGGAGAACACTCAAGGAACTAAGAGTAGACCTTTACTGTTCAATTCTGCAATTCCTCTACTAGGTATATACCCAGAAGATCAAAAATTATTTTACAACAGAGGCATTTGCACCAGAATTTTTATTGCAGCTCAATTTGTAATAGCCAAGACATGAAAACAGCCCAAGTGCCCATCGACCCATGAATGAGTTAACAAATTGTGGTATATGTACACCACGGAATACTATGCAGCCATAAAAGATGGAGACTACATGTCTTTTGTGTCTGCCTGAATGGATCTGGAACATATTCCTCTTAGTAAAGTAGCTTAAGAATGGAAAAAAAAAATTATCCAGGGTACTCAATACTACCATGAAATCAATATATAATCACCTACACATTCATATGAATGGCAAAACATAACCATAGTCCAAAAAGTAGAAGAGAAAAGGAGAGAGAGGGGAAGGGAAGGGGGATGTGGGAGGAGGGAGGATATTAGGGATGACCTCCCTTAATGTGCATGAGGTAATGGTACATTTCAAAACTATTAAGAAATTAGTATAACTCTGATGGTGGTGTTAGTTCAATGTAAGCATTTCAAAAAGAGACAAAAAAAATATTTAATAGAGAAAAATGAGAGTTATTTAAATGTTTGACAGTATGGGATCAGTACATATGGTGTTATATCACCACTATGAAATATTTAGTCATCTCCTTTTGTTTTCCAAGAAATATTTATAGAGTAATAACTGTGTATGTGGTATTGTGCTAGACTAGGGCTGCCTTAAGGGAGCTATGTAGTAATACAAGTGCACTGTATTTAATTCATGATAAATGAGTAGATTTTTAGCTGCCCTTGCCACATAAAGAAACAAAAAATTGGGTAACTATGTGAGATGGTGGATATGTCAGCACAGTAACCATTTTATCGTCTCTATACACCCCATAACATGTTGTATACTTTAAACATACACAATTTTAATTTATTTTAAATAAAGCACAATTTCTTGAAATAGGGAAAATATAAAAGAGCTATGTGATTTACAGAATATTTATTACCATGAAAAATTCCTATATTATGAAATTAAAGAAAAAAAGCATGGCAAATGTACAGCATGACCTCAAATTATAAGTATCCAAAAGTAGAGAAAAATAATCTTGGTGGTTTATCAAAGAAAATGTTCTGTGATAATCACTGGATGATCGAATCAAAGCATTAGTTTTATAGACAATATAAATGCATTTAAAATGGACTTGATTTTGTTCATTATCATATTAGGGTGTTGTCAATTCAGTTAGCATGTAAGTCATGTTGGTTGAATGCATGGAAAATGAATAAAAGAATGCAGGATAGAATCTCTAGGATTCTAGCTCCTACAGTGTCCTGGAAGTGAGGATTGAAGAGGATGATATGGAGCAAGATTTGGGTTCTTGCTGCAGATTCTTAACCCTGTTCCCACCCTCTGCCTCCTCCACCCTAGCCTGTCCCTGCTGAATCCATTCTCCCACTAAATCCTATTTCCCAAGCACATGGAGCCTCGCAAGCAGGATTCTCACAGTGGATTCCCAGCGTCCATGCAGGGAAAGAGTTAAGAGCTTTACAATTGTGTCACAGGCAACAGAGGAGATCCCAGGGGAGAAGAAAGTCACATGGTTAAGTCCATGGTCCCTGAAGACAGAAAGAATAATTTATCCTTGGTTCCTCCTCCAGCTTGGTCCTCCAACCACAGCACACAGCCTGCAGTGTGGAAACACCCTGAGATCAAGGCAGGGACATGGCTGCAGCTGGCATTCCTGATGAGTGACGGGTGCGTTAGAGTGAGGAGAGGTGTAGGTTGGTACTGACCAGCGGAACCTGGTGCTTCTCTGGGACCTTCTGCCGGGGCATGAACTGTGGGATCTGACTGAGTGTGGGGATCAAGGAGGTGACTGAGACACAGAGTTCACTGATGAGAAATGATGATGAATTGCCTTCATCATTTGCCCACTCTTTAGGGGTTTTATTTGGAATTCTCTATTTCCTGAGAGCAGAGTCAGATACCACAGACCAAAATGTTTCTGCAGAAGCTTTGTGGCATTGTGGATGTATTTGTGAAACGGTAAGCAAGAGGACTTGTTTCTAGACTTCCTTACTTAATTTCCTCTGTGACACTGGGAAAACTGCCTTCCCTTCTGGGGCCCTTGTGAATAGTAAGTTACTACATGGCAAGGTTATTCTAATTTTGGTGAGGCTTAAAGCAGGAGTTGGGAAACATTTTTGGTAGAGGACCAGAGCAAATAGTTTAGGCTTCAAATATAGTCTATTCAGTTCTTCTCCATAAAAGCAGCCATCAAGGGTGTGTAAACAAATGGGAATGGCTGTGTCTCAATAAATCCTTATTTATAAAAGCAGTTGGTGGTCAGGATTAGGTCCATAGACTACAGTGTGATGATCACTGGAATTGAGTCCCAACCAGTATTTGCATTTTATATTTCTCACTCTAGGTTAGGCAGTTCAAGACTGAAACTGTTGAAGCAGGCATGTTTCTCCATGAATCATGTTTCTGTGAAAGACTCCTCTTCTGATGTAGGCAAGGGGACTATAAAGCTGGAGGCAGGGGTAAGAAGGTGTCATAAATTATCCATATCAGAGTGAATTTGAGTAATTAATGATTATCTGTGACTTTGTATGGGTATGTGTTTGGTAAAGTTTAGAAGTAGGTGTATGTGAAGCACCATAATGAAGACCTATTTGTGTCAACTGTGAAAATGTGTGTTGGTGTATAAATCTTCATCAGTATTGATGTAAGTGAGTATGTTTGATAGTGACTGTAGAGATGTCTGTGTGTGTAAATATGCATCTGAATGGAAGAGAGGGAGAGAGAGGGAGATATATGTGTATATATATAGTGTAATTTAAGGGAGTTCACAATAGATGACTTTGTTTATGTCCTTGAATCACTATATACATTGTGTGTGTGTGTGTGTGTGTATTTATAGCTGGCAGACCTGGAATCAAACCCAGATAGGTCTGACTCTAAAATCCATATCCTTTTCCTAGATTAAACTATCTTATATGTTTTAAAAGTTGTGGCATAAATAGGAGAATTGAAAGGGAGTGGGATGGAAGTTAGAGAGTCAACATAACAAAATGGATGTTTTTAAAACCAATAGAAGTTTTGGCCCTTGACAGTCTGATTCAAATAGGCTAGCTACTAACAACTTGTTTGTCCTTGGATAAGTTATCTGAGTGTCAGTTTTTTCATCCATAAACTAGTGATAATTACATAGGTTTGGTGTGAGGAATAGAAATAATAGCTATTATTAATAATGGAAGTTGGAGATTATGAATAAGAAGAATTAATAATGGAAGTTGGAAATTATGAATAAGAAGAAAAAAGTGACATTAGATTTAGTAGTTGTGATGTGATAGACCATTTTTGAGAAGGAAGCTTTAGCAGCATGCTGGGGTTACCAGGAAATTGGCAGTGGGTAAAGATAAAGGAGGTGAGAGAACAGATGAAGAGAGAGAACATCCCTTCTTTTATGAAACCCAGGTGAATGGAAGATGAGGCACCTGAACATATTTGCATAGTAAAGAGAAGGACCCAACAGAGAAGGAGAAGTTGACATTACTGGAGACTGACGGATTAATGGGGAGACATAATTAAAGAGAAGAAAGGGAGGTCTGGTGTGCTGATGAAGGGCTTAGCCTTAAACAGGTGGAAGAGGGAAAAGATGAGGTGAATATAAATAAATTTGTAGGTGGCTGAACAAGGGTGGGGGAATTTGAGGGAGTTCACAGTAGATGACTTTGTTTATGTCCTTGAATCAGCAGTCGGGAAATCACAGTCCCCTGATGAATCGAAATAGAGTGGAGCAGGGCAGACACAAAGTGACTAAAGCCACCTTGGGAAGCTGGAGTCCAGTTCCACCATTTGCTGGCCAGGTGACCAGGTGGGTGGGTGCTACTTAAATTCTTTAAGTTTTGTGTGCTCCCCTAAAATGGTTGGATTGACTACAGTTACCTTAGGCTGTGGTGACCCAGCACAGTGGCTTCCTAACTGACCTCTGCCTCATTCTGCAGCCTCCTCCCCTCGCATTCATCTTACACAATACTGCAAGTGAGGGAACTACCTACTCTCAGTGCAAACTTCCACACACCATTCTCTCACTACAAACTCCTCCCACTTCAACATAATCTAAAGTCCTTAGAGGAATACTCAGATCCCTCAGTGATTTGTCCCCTCCCTCACCTGTGTTATTTTCCACCATTTCCTCTTTCCTGTTAACCTTGTATCATTCTAATTTCTTCCAAACCCCTTGTCCTGTCAGATCTCCATAATTTCATTCAAGTTCTTCCCTCATCACATTCCTTTACTTGGCAAGCTCCTACTTACTCTTAATAAGGTGGCACCTTTAGAAAGCCTCTTCTGAGCTCATAGAGAGTTCTCAATGTCCCCCAGCTCCCTGCATTTTGCTTTTCCTCTATAGTGTCTATATTAATAGACAGAGATATTTTGGTTGACTATCTCCCCGATGTAGGTCCTCAAGAAGGATTTGTTAAATTGATAGGCAACTCAGCATTTTTTTTTTTTTGAGATATTCATCACATTTGGGTATTCAAAGTGGAATCTAAAGTGTTTGTTATTCACAAACAGTTATTAACAGTTAATAACAGTTTGTTATTAACTGATTATAACAACCTGAGAATAAGATCTTTGTGATTCTAGATTGGAGGGCCTGTCTTACACATGCTCTAATCCATCCTATTCCCAACTTTAGTTTTAAGGTGAAAAAGAGAGGCTCAGAGCAGGGAAGTCATTTTACTGAGACTACATAGCTAGTGAAAACTGAATAGCTAAGAATCACTACATAGCTAGTGAAAACTGAATAGCAAAGAATCTTAGCTCTATCTCCTGACTTCCTGATTGGTATCCTTTTCACTATTCCAACCAATGGAAAATGATTCTGCTGCCTCCTTCCTTACTCCAACCCCATTCAGCTTTTGGGAAGAGAGAAGAGGTGACTGCCACATCCTGCATACCAATGCACAGGTGACCTGCCCTGGGCATGGCAACTGCCAACTTCACTGGTACCAGCCACTCACTCTTCATTCTGCTGGGCATCCCTGGCTTGGAATACCATCACACATGGATCTCTCTTCCCTTCTTTGTTTCCTGCCTTGTTGCTGTCCTAGGGAATAGCCTCATCTTCATCATCATCACTGAACACAGGCTCCATGAACCCATGTACCTCTTCCTCTGCATGCTGGCTATGACTGACCGCATCCTGTACACTACCATATGTCCAAGGCCTTAGCCATATTCTGGTTCCATGCTGGAACCTCCCTTGATGGCTGTGTCACCCAAATTTTCATCTATGTGACCTCCACCCAATCTCCCTTGATGACTGTGTCTCCCAAATCTTATTCAGCCACGTGACCTTTATTGCTGAATCAGGAATTCTGTTGGCAATAGCATTTGACCATTATGTGGCCATCTGTAACCCACTGCACTATACCACAATGCTCAGTCATGCAGTAATCATAAGGGTTGGCTTGGCTGTGGTCCTAAGAAGCTTCTGTGTGATACTCCCAGATGTGTTTCTGGTGAAGTGACTGCCTTTCTGCCACAGCAATCTGCTGCCACACACCTACTGTGAGTACATGGCCATGGCCAAGTCTGCTTGTGCCAATATTCGTGTCAATGTTTGGTATGGCTTGTCTGTTCTTCTCTACTGTGGTGCTAGATGCCTTGTTCATCTTAGTTTCCTACAGCCTCATCCTCTATGCAGTCTTCCATCTCCCTTCCCGAGGAACTCAGCAAAAGGCTCTGGGTTCATGTGGTTCTCACCTTGGGGTCATTTCCATGTTCTACTTGCCTGGCATCTTTACCATAATCACCCAGAGGTTTGGGCACCATGCGCCTCTTCATACACACATTCTGCTGGCCAATGTTTGCATGTTGGCTCTCCCATGCTGAATCCAATCATTTATGGGATTAAGACCAAGCAGATTCGAGAACGAGTGCTCAGTATTTTGTCTTCACAATGGAAATGATGCTGAATTTGACTGATCAGGTGGTATGTTAACCAACAGAGGGCTTCACAGTTTTTTGACCTGTTTTGTAGAGACTGTGAACAAAGTGACTTGTTTATCACTTTGAATATCATATTTCCATGTGACTTTGAGAAAGTAATATTTAGGAAAGAGCATGAGCTTTTGCATCAGACTTAGGTTTCAATTCCAGCTACACTAATAATGTGTTTGACCTTGGGTTACTTATGCTTTCAGAGACACTTCTTCACATATGCTTAGGGTACTAGAAAAAGAGGAATATCAAAAGCACAGTAACAAAATTAAACAATGAGAAAACTTTATGTACAAAGAGCTTATCCAGAACTTATCCAGGGCATTACAATGAAAACATGACACTTGCTACATTTAATGTCATTTAAAATATATTTTATCAAGTACATTACTTAAACATTAATTTTTATTATATAGTAATATTTTTCCAATTTTAATATCAGATGTATCCAGATGAAATAGAATGATTTTTAAGTATTTCTTCTTTTTCTATTGTCTATAAGATTTGGCATGATCTTTTTTTTGAAATTATATTTTATTTTTATTTATAAATATTAGTTGTCTATTTTTTGAGACTTTGGAAAAAAAGTCAGAAGAAGTTAACTGATGATTTCATACTGCACCTCAGAGTCAAAACATCCTATAATAGATATACTCTTATTTGACAATGTGAATGTTACTTTTGTGCATTACTTATTATTATTACTGCTCAATAAAAAATATATATTTTATCTTGAATTTGATAGGAGACAATGCCATAGACTTCACATGTTTTATGTCTGGATTGTACCTTTATAATAGGGATGTGATAAAAATAATGTGTGAACAGGACCTTGAATATTCATGATACAGAGTAAATGGTGAATACATTCTTTTCTTCCCTTTCCAACTTACCATTATTAAAATTTTGGTATAATAAATTCTCCATCTCCTAATTCAAAAGAAAGCTGTAGAATCAAAAGTGATAAAAAATTCAACAGGCTTTGACCTTTATATGACAATGTTAAATAGTAAATAGAATTAAGATTAGTGCCGATAGAATCTTCCTTTATTTATCAAGAGAATTTTTATGTGACAAGCAAGAGTGTACCTGGTTGACTTGTTAGAGTCCTGGAGGAGGTAAAAGTTAAAATACTGCCCTCTGGAGCAAGATGGCGCCTGAATAACAACTTCTGTGCAACTGCGCACAGTGAGATTGAGTACAAAAGACTTTAGGCATCTCTGGCTGATGGAATCTGCCTAGAAACTTCTCTCTGATGATACATGGAGTCAGCAAATGACTTCTGGACCCCATGAGGACAAAAGCAGTGGAAAACTAGCACGTGGTAGGTTCATTTGTTCAGTTGGAGTCTGCTCTCAGCTATAACCATAGCAACAGCAAGACTGCAAGCAGGAAAAGCCTTACCTGTGTGCTGTTTCTTTTGTTTTTTTTTTTGGACTTGGGCACTCGATTGAACTACCTTGGGAGATCTTGGGTGGGCAGGTGTGTGATGAGTTTGGGCCTTGTCTGGGGCTCTGGAATGAGCCACTGAGCTGGAAAGGAGCTAATATTATTTGGCTGTAGGCTCCCCATACAGACACTGTGGAGGACTTGCCCCTATAGGTCACAGCATGGGGATTGACCAGGAGACATTGGGTGAGTAATCTAGTAACTGAGCTGCCCAAAGGTGGGGGCTGAAACACTGGGAAAGAGCGGAGATCTAAGTGTTTGGCAGATTATAGCCTTGGCCCTCAGTGGCATAGAGTGAGACCAGTTTTGGCGCACTGGATAAGTGGGTAGCCACACCAGGAGAGATCCCGGCAATAAGGGCTTTCCTTGGAAAGCTTCTGCTTAGCTAAGGTTCACAGTTTGAAGTGTCCTTTCATAGGACTGAGGAGATATTTGGGCTCCTAAGCCTGTGGCATCTAGGAAATCAGCAGAGGCATCCAGTCTCCATCTCGTATAGCTGTATCAACATTGTGATTAACATCTCATACCTCAGAAGATCACCTGTTGCCTGGACAATATTCAGCAAGATATATATACTGTTTTGGTTTTTGGTTTTGGGGCTTTTGTTTTTTGAAAAAAAATTTTTTTTCTGAATTTCAACATTTTTCCTCTACAGTTTTCTTTTTCTTTTTTCCTTTTTTCTTCTTCACTATTCTGATTTAAATACAATCTTCCATTTTTTGCCTTTGTTAACAATTAGAACTTCAGTTTTGCTAGTGTTTCTGCCCTTATTCTTTTTTTCTCCCCCCAATTTTATCCCATAAGGCTTTTTGTTTGTTTGGTTTGGTTTGATTAATAGTACTTTCATCTTTCCTCTCTACCTGGTGGAGGTGGGGTACTGTGTCTGATCAGGTTGACAAAGAGCTGCTGACCTCAAGGGAACCACACAACCCTGAAATCCCAGAGGTTGGGGGTTTTTAAGGTTGGTTCAAAGTATCCTACTATACACCTATATTACTCCTGTCTCCTTCTGTTGGTGCCTACTTCTTTTTGTTAATATTTCCTTTTAATCACCCTGGCTTCTTTCTCTATATTCTTTCTTTTTAAAATCTTTTTTCCCTTCTTGCTCTTGAGTCTTCTCATCCTTCTGGTCCTATACCAAAAGGAATCATTAAAATTTTAGGCCAGAGCACAGTAACTTAAAGAGCAAGAGGAAATGAAAGGAAAATTAGAGCAAGGAAACAAATACAAGAAAACACTCATGAAGAAGAATCAAAAGAAAAATCCTGGCAACATGAAATACTAATCTAGAGCAACCCCTTCAAGGGAAAGTGAGGTAACCACAGCAGAGGATTTCACCTATGAAAAAAATGTTAGAAATGACAGAAGGGGAATTTAAAATACAGATGAGGAAAACAGTGAAGGAAATTGCTGAGAATGTGGGAAATAATGAAAAAAAATTGAAGGAAATTGCTGAGAAAGTGGAAAACAACCAAAAAACATTGAAGGAAATTGCTGAGAAAGTGGAAATAACCTAAAGGAAATCAAAAAATAGGATAAAATAAGAGATGAATGATATGAAGAATATAGAAAGGATATAGCAGAGCTGAAGGAACTGAAGCAGTCAATTAGGGAACTTAAAGATGCAATAGAAAGTATCAGCAACAGATTAGAACATGCAGAAGAAAGAGGTAGAGGATAAAGCTCTTGAGATAACTCAGATAGTTAAAGAAGAAGAAAAGAAGAGAGATAAAGCAGAACATACACTGACAGAATTATGGGACTTTATGAAGTGTTCAAGCATGAGTTATAGGTATCCCAAAAGGGGAAGAAGAATGCCCCAGAGGAATGGAAGACAGTCTAGAGAATATTATAAATGAAATTTTCCCAAATATCACCAAAGATTCTGACATACTCCTTTCAGAGGGATATTGGTCCCCTGGTTGCCTCAACTCAAATAGAGCTCCTCCAAGACACATTGTGATGAATCTATCTAAAGTGAAGACAAAACAAAAGATTTTGCAAGCTGCTGGGAGTAAGTGTCAACTGACCTACAGGGGTAAAGCTATCAGGGTGACTGCAGACTTCTCTAATGAAACTTTTCAAGCCAGAGACAATGGTCATCCACCTTTAATCTACTTAAACAGAAAAATTTCCAGCCCAGAATTCTATATCCTAATAAGCTAAACTTTAAAATTGATGGAGAAATCAAATCTTTTACTGATATGTAAATGTTGAGGAAATTTGCCACAATAGGACTAGCTTTACAGGAAATATTTTAACCTGTTCTACACACTGACCATCACTGACCTTCAGCAAAGTAACGCCCAGAAATTAAGGGACAGAACCTAGCTTCCACAATGATGCAAAAGACAAAACTAAGCAATGGACTTTCACAAAATAAGATGAATAGAACTCTACCACATTTCTGAATTATCTCAATAAATATCAATGGCTTGAATTCCCCCACTGAAGAGACATAGATTGGCAGATTGGATTAAAAAACACAAGCCATCTATTTGCTGTCTGCAGGAAACACACCTCACGTCAAAAGACAAATTAAAACTCAGAGGTAAGGGTTGGATGTCAATTTTTCATGCAAATGCAATCAGAAGAAAAGAGGGGTTGCAACCTTACTTCAGATACATGTGGATTTAAAGCAACTAAAGTCAAAAAAGACAATGATGGTCACTTCATATTGGTCAAGGGAAAAATACAACAAGAATACATTTCAATTCTAAATATTTATGCACCCAATTTAAATGCTCCCAGATTCTTTAAACAGACCTTACTTAGTGTGAGCAATATGATATCCTATAACACCACGATAACAGGGGACTTTAACACCTCTCTCTCAGAGCTGGACAGATCCTCTAAACAGAAAGTAAACAAACATATACATGATTTATTTATTTATTTATTGTATATTTATTTATTTAGTAAATCATAGCTGTGTACATTAATGTGATCATGGGGCACCATACACTGGTTTTATAGACCATTTGGCACATTTTCATCATACTGGTTAACATAGAATTCCTGGCATTTTGTTAGTTATTGTGTTAAGACATTTGTATTCTACATTTACTAAGTTTCACATGTACCCTTGTAAGACTCAATGCAGGTGTAATCCCACCAATCACCTTCCCTACGCCCCTCCTCCCCCTCCCTCCCCTCCCTCTCCCCTTTGACCCTATTCTTACCGTGTTTCCCTGAAAATAAAACATCCTCCAAAAATAAGACCTACTTACAGGTTTCCTTCTGGGTGAAATATAAGGCATCCCCCTCAAAATAAGCACCCCCCCAGGCTCTGTCTTGGAATGAAAATTAATTTACCATAAACTGGTTGCTAGGGCCGCCCTGGCATCTAGCAACCAGTGACATTATGCGGAGTCTTGACCTCACTGCTGTGTGGAGGCAAGCGGAGGTCGGAGTGAGCGGTGAGTGCGGGTCAGGAGAGAGGAGGAGACTTTCGCAGATGCGTGTAGAAGAACAGGAGGATCAGAGAGGACGGGATGCGATGAAGGTGGTGAGTGCTGGTCTGTCTCTGGTGACACTGCCTGATGCTTGCGGCCGCCCTCATGATGACTGAAGGTTCTCAGTCAGTGGCAGACCCTGCTCCAGCCCAGGTCCAGGCCCCAGCCAGCCCAGTGACAATCCCCAGGCAGGCCCCAGGGGGAAATGTCTGATAAAGGGGTGGGGGGATCACATAAAATGACCCAGGTGGATCAGAGGGGGGCAATCAAAATGACACAGGAGGATCAGAGGGGACAATCAAAATGACACGGGAGGATCAAAAGGGGTTACTAAAATGGGAATCCCCCCTCTGATTCTCCTGTGCCATTTTGATTCCCCCCTCTGATCCCCCTGTGTCATTTTAAGTGATCCCCCTTCCCCGCCCTGATACTCCAGTTCCTTTTTTTTTCCCCTAGAAATGAGTGCAAAAAGAAAGAGCTACTCCGTGGAGTACAACAAAGGAATCGTGGAAGACTCTTGGGGCCAAAATCTTACTGCTTTCTGTAAAGAGAAGATGTTGAGTATCCGATTGGTCCAAAAATGGCGAGCAGAGTGTGGTAACCTCATTGAACAAGTGGACAAGGGAAATGCTGAAAAGTGCAAGTGTGGATCAGGTCGGCAACCATTATTTTCTGAGCTGGAAGACCTGATCTGTGAATGGGTTGTTGACAGGAGAGCAAAGGCTTTGGTTGTGAATAGGGCTCAGATTCAACAATTTGCCCTTGCAATGGCACCACAGTTTGACATAGCCCCCGAAGACTTCAAAGCATCACAACACTGGCTGGATAATTTCCTTCAGCGAAGTGAACTGTCTTTAAGAAGATCCACAACATTGTTTAGGCTGGAAGATACTCAAGTTACTACCATACCATATACAGGTAATAAATTTCCTTTATTTTCATTTAACAATAAATGTGTACTGCAATCTTCTTCATGGAAAAATAAGACATCCCCTGAAAATAAGACCTAGCACAGCTTTGGGAGAAAAATTAATATAAGACAATGTCTTATTTTCGGAGAAACAGGGTAGGTTATAACTAGGTTATAGCTTTCATATGAAAACCATAAATTAGTTTCATAGTAGGGCTGAGTACATTGGATACTTTTTCTTCCATTCTTGAGATACTTTACTGAGAAGAATATGTTCCAGCTCCATACATGTAAACATGAAAGACGTAAAGTCTCCATCTTTCTTTAAGGCTGCATAATATTCCATGGTGTACATAAACCACAATTTATTAATTCATTCATGGATTGATGGGCACTTGGGCTTTTTCCATGACTTAGCAATTATGAATTGGGCTGCAATAAACATTCTGGTACAAATATCTTTGTTACAATGTGATTTTTGGTCTTCTGGGTATACACCCAGTAGAGAAATTATAGGATTGAATGGCAGATCTGGTTTTAGATATCTAAGTGTTCTCTAAAAATCTTTCCAAAAGGAATGTCTCTTCAAATCTTGCCCAGCTTGTGACAGGATCTCTTGTTCTTTTCTTGCTTACACGTTTGAGTTCTCCGTGGATTCTGGTTATTAAACTTTTGTCGGAGACATAACCTGCAAATATCTTCTCCCATTCTGAGGGCTGTTTGCTTGCTTTACTTATTGTGTTCTTGGCTGTGCAGAAGCTTTTTAGTTTGATCAAGTCCCAGTAGTATATTTTTGAAGCTGCTTCAATTGCCCGGGGGGTCCTCCTTATAAAATACTCACCCAGACCAATTTCTTCAAGGGTTTTCCCTGCACTCTCTTCTAGTATTTTTAGTTTCATTTCTTCAGTTTAAATCTTTAATCCAGTGAGAGTCTATCTTAGTTGGTGGTGAAAGGTGTGGATCCAGTTTCAGTCTTCTACAGGTTGCCAGCCAGTTCACCCAGCACCATTTGTTAAATAGGGAATCTTTTCCCCACTGAGTGTTTTTAATTGGCTTGTCAAAGATCAAATAACAGTAAGTAGCTGGATTCATCTCTTGGTTCTCTATTCTGTTCCAGACATCTACTTCTCTGTTTTTATGCCAGTACCATGCTGTTTTGATCACTATCGATTTATAGTACAGTCTGAGGTCTGGTAGCATGATTCCTCCTGCTTTGTTTTTATTTCTGAATAATGTCTTGGCTATTCGAGTTTTTTTCTGATTCCATATAAAACGAAGTATAATTTTTCAAGATCTTTAAATTATGACAGTGGAGCTTTAATAGGGATTGCATTAAAATTGTATATTGCTTTGGGTAGTATGGACATTTTAACAATGTTGATTTTTCCCAGCCATGAGCATGGTATGTTTTTCCATTTGTTAAAATTTTCAGCTATTTCTTTTCTTGGAGTTTCATAGTTCTCTTTATAGAGATCTTTCACGTCCTTTGTTAGATAAATTCCCAAATATTTCATCTTCTTTGGCATTACTATGAATGGAATAGAGTCCTTAACTGTTTTTTCAGCTTGACTACTGTTGGTATATATAAAGGCTACCGATTTATGAATGTTGATTTTGTAACCTGAGATGCTGCTTTATTCCTTGATCACTTCTAAGAGTTTTGTAGTAGAATCCCTGGTGTTTTCCAGATATACAATCATATCATCTGAGAAGAGGGAAAGTTTGTTCTCTTCTGACCCTATATGGATACCCTTGATCGCCTTTTCTTCCCTAATTGCGATGGCTAAAACTTCCATTACAATGTTAAAGAGCAGTGGAGAAAATGGGCAGCCTTGTCTGGTTTCTGATCTGAGTGAAAATGATTTCAATTTAAATCTATTCAATACAATATTGGCTATGGAGTCTGTAAATGGCCTCTATCAGTTTAAGAAATGTCCCTTGTATACTAATTTTCTTAAGTGTTCTGATCATGAACGGATGCTGGATATTATCAAAAGCTTTTTCTGCATCAATTGAGAGAATCATATGGCCTTTGTTTTTTAATTTGTTTATGTGCTGAATTATACTTATAGATTTACGTATATCGAACCAGCCTTGAGACCCTGGGATAAAACCGACTTGATCATGATGTATAATTTGTTTGATGTGTTGCTGGATTCTGTTTGTTAGGATCTTGTTGAATATTTTTGCATCTATATTCATTAGTGATATTGGTCTATAATTTTCTTTTCTTGTTGGGTCTTTTCCTGGTTTGGGGATGAGGGTGATGTTTGCTTAATAGAACTTGTTGGGTAGTCTTCCTTCTTTTTCTACATTTTGGAACAAGTTGAGTAATATAGGTACTAGTTCTCTTTAAAGATTTGGTAGAATTCTGACGTGAAGTCATCTTGTCCTGGGCTTTTTTATTTTAGGGAGATTTTGTATGGTTGATGCTATTTCAGAACTTGATATTGGTCTGTTAAACATTTCCACTTGATTCTGGCTAAGTCTTGGAAGGTGACATGCTTCCAAGTATTGGTCAATTTCCTTTAGATTTTCATATTTCTGAGAATAAAGTTTCTTGTAATATTCATTAAGGATTTTTTGAATTTCTGAGGAGTCTGTTGTTATTTCGTCTTTGTCATTTCTGATTGATGAAATTAGAGATTTTACTCTTTTTTTCCTGGTTAGGTCAGTCAAAGGTTTATCTATTTTATTGACCTTTTCAAAAAACCAACTTTTTGATTTATTGATCTGTTGTATAATTCTTTTGTTTTCAATTTCATTTACTTCTACTCTAATTTTGGTTATTTTTTTTCTTCTACTGGGTTTGAGGTTGGAATATTCTTTCTTTTCCAGTTGCTTGAGATGTCCCATCAAGTAGTTTACTTCCTCTCTTTCCATTCTCTTGAGGAAGGCTTGCAGTGCTATAAATTTCCATCTTAGGACTGCCTCTGTGGTATCCCAGAGGTTTTGATAATTCATGCCTTCATTGTCATTTTGTTCCAAAAATTTGGCGATTTCCTTCTTAATCTCATCTCTGACCCAGCTGTCATTCAGCATAGGGTTATTTAACATCCATGTTTTTGTATGAGTGTGCAGATTCCTGTTGTTACTGAGTTCAACTTTTAGTCCATGGTGGTCTGAGAGGATGCAAGGAATAATTTCTATTTCTTTAAAATTTACTGAAGTTAGACTTGTGACCTAAGTTGTGATCGATTTTGGAGTATGTTCCGTGGGCTGATGAGAAGTATGTGTATTCAGTTTTATTGGGATGAAATGTTCTGTAGATGTCTGCTAAATCCAAGTGTTGTATGGTTAGGTTTAAATCTAAAATTTCTTTGCTCAGCTTCTTATTGGAGGATTTATCCAACACTGCCAAAGGAGTGTTGAAATCTCTGACTATTATGGAGCTGGAGGAAATGAAGTTGCTCATGTCTGTTAGAGTTTCTCTTATAAATTGAGGTGTGTTCTGGTTGGGTGCATAGATATTAATTATGGAAAATCATTATATTGAGTATTACCCTTAACAAATATGAAGTGACCATTCATATCCTTCTTTACTTTTGTTGTTTTAAAGCCTATTGTTCTGCAAATAGAATTGTACAACCTCTGTTTTTCTGATTACCATTTGCCTGAAATATGGATGACCATCATTTCACCCTGAGTCTATATTTATCTTTTAAGGTCAGATTTATCTTTTAAGTCAGATGTGACTCTTGTATGCAGCAAATATCTGGCCTTAGGTTTTGTATCCAATCAGCTAACCTGTGCCTCTTTAGAGGACAGTTAAGCCATTCACATTAATGGAGAATATTGATAAGTCTGGTAAAATTTGCGGTATTGAGTTTTTTGAAAGTCCAGTGGACATTTTTAATCCTTTTGCCACTGTGGAAGTTGGAGTTTGATCAAAAGTTTCTGAGTGAGTTTACTTTGGTGGTAGAGGATTGGGCTGGTCATTATGGAGGATAGGTCTGAGAATATCCTGAAGAACTGGTTTGGTTATGGCAAATTTCTTCAACATATGAATGTCATTAAACTATTTAATTTCTCCATCATAAATGAAACTCAGTTTAGCTGGATACAGGATCTGGGGTTGAAAGTTATTTTGCTTTAGGAGATTAAAAGTTGATGACCACCCTCTTCTGGCTTGAAAAGTTTCAGTGGAGAGATCTGCAGTCATTCTAATATTCTTCCCTTTGTAGGTAATGGGTTTCATATATCGGCTGCTTTCAGAATTTTCTCCTTCATATTAACTTTAGTGTAGTTAATTATGATATGCCTGGGTGATGATGTCTTATTCGAATTGAGTCAGGCTGGGGTTCTGAAACTGTCTGCTATCTGTATTTCAGAACCTCTTGGCATGTCTGGAAATTAATTAAATTAAGTAAGATCTTTAGCTTCAAATCTAAAAATTTGTGGTCTTTTTTTAAAACCACATATAATTGCCTTTTAAAAATATGTACATTGTAAGGAGGTGGAGCAAGATGGCAGCCGAGTAACAGCTTCCTTGCATCTGGGCACCGTGAGTCTGGGGAGATAGGACTCCAGGCATCTCTGGCTGGTGGGATCTGCCTATCATCACCCCTGAGAGGATACAGGGAGTCAGCGAGAGACTTCTGGACCCCAAGAGGAGGACTAAAACAGTGGAAAACCGGCAAGTGGTCACGTGTGTTCAATCTGTCTAAACCCTCCCGCAACTGTAAGTTCAGTAGCAGCGAGACTGCAAACCAGAAAGGCCTTACCGTGAACTGTTTTGATGTCCTTGGACTTGGCACTGAGTTGAACTGCCCTGGGGAAGGCCTGAGCGGGAGTGCGGAGAACTTTGGCCGTTGTCTAGGGCCCCAGTCTGAGCCGCTGAGCCAGACGGAGCTAATAGTGTTTGGCGGTGGGTCACACAGAACCATTGCCAGTGATCTGCCCCGGCAAGCTCCGCCCTCAGGGTCGCAGAGCTAGAAACGGGTGGGAGCTGCTAACCCAGTGACCAAGTAGCCTAAGGGCGGGGTTTGAGCCACCTTGCAGCCCTAACCCTCGGGGGCAGAGGGAGACCAGTTTTGGCACACAGGGTAAGTGGATAGCCACTTCAGCAGTGATTCCAGCGACAAGTACTTCCCTGGGAAAGCTTCTGCTCAGAAAGTGAACAAGTTCAAAGTGCCTTTTAAGTGGGCTGAAGAGAGATTTAGGGTGTCTACCTGCTGGGGTTTGAGAAACTAGCAGCCTCCAGTCGTATCAGAACTGTGATTAACATCTCATACCCAGAAGATCACGTGTTGCCCAGACAATATTCAATGACATATACAAACTGCTTTGTTTTTGGTTGAGTTTTTTTTTTTTTTTTTGGTTTGGTTGGGTTTTTTTGTTTATTTTGATGTTGTTGATTGTTGTTTTGTTTTTTAAGTTCAACCTTTTCCATACAGATCCTTTTTCTTTCTCAATTTTTCTATTTAATTATAATTTCCCATTGCTGCCTATTTCAATAATTAGAACTTCATTTTTGTTAGTGTATCTACAACTATTATTTGGTTTTCAACCCAATTTTATCCCGTAAAGTTTTCTGTTTGCTTCTTTTGGTTTGATTTATAGCATTTTTGTCTTTCCTCTCTACTTGGTGGAGGTGGGGTACTGTGTCTGATCTGGTTAGCAAATAGCTGCTGATCTCAAGGGAACCACCAAACTGGGCACCCCCAGAAGGTGTTTTTTTTTTAAGGTTGTATCAAAGTACCCTACTGTACACCTATATTGCTCCATCTCCCTCTTTCTGTGCCTCTCTTCTTTTTGTCAATATTCCTTATACCCACCCCCTCTCCTTTCTCTACTTTTCTTTTTTTTTCTTATCACTTGGTCCTCCTTTCTTTCATCCCTTTTTTGCTCTTCAACCTTCTCACACTTCTGGTCCTGTAACCCTTAGTCCACAGGCAAGAGAACTTAAAGAGCAAGAGGAAGTGAAAGGAAAATTAGGGCAAGGAAACAGATAAAAGAAATCACTCAAGAGGAAGAATCAGCAGAAAACTCCAGGCAACATGAAGAACCAGTCCAGAACAACCCCTCCAAGGGACCATGAGGTAGCTACTGCAGAGGATTCCACCTATAAAGATATGTTCGGAATGACAGAAAGGGAATTTAGAATACACATGTTGCAAACAATGAAAGAAATGATGGAAACAATGAAGGAAACTGCTAATAAAGTGGAAAATAACCAAAAGGTAATTCAAAAACAGAATCAAAAAAGAGATGAATGATATGAAGAATATAAAAAGGATGTAGCAGAGCTGAAGGAACTGAAACAGTCAATTAGGGAACTTAAAGATGCAATGGAAAGTATCAGCAACAGGTTAGACCATGCAGAAGAAAGAATTTCAGAGGTAGAAGACAAAGTTCTTGAGATAACTCAGATAGTAAAAGAGGCAGAAAAGAAGAGAGAGAAAGCAGAACGTTCACTGTCAGAATTATGGGACTTTATGAAGCGTTCCAACATACGAGTTATAAGAATTCCAGAAGGGGTAGAAGAATGCCCCAGAGGAATGGAAGCCATACTAGAGAATATTATAAAAGAAAATTTCCCAAATATCACCAAAGATTCTGACACACTGCTTTCAGAGGGCTATCGGACCCCAGGTCGCCTCAACTCTAACCGAGCTTCTCCAAGACACATTGTGATGAACCTGTCCAAAGTCAAGACAAAAGAAAAGATTCTGCAAGCTGCCAGGAGTAAGCTCCAGTTGACCTACAGGGGCAAATCCATCAGAGTGACCGCAGACTTCTCTAATGAAACTTTCCAAGCAAGAAGACAAGGGTCATCTACCTTTAATCTACTTAAACAGAACAATTTTCAGCCCGGAATTCTGTACCCTGCTAAGCTAATTTTAAAAATTGACGGAGAAATCAAATCATTTACGGATATATAAACATTGGGGAAATTCACCAAAACAAGACCAGCTCTACAGGAAATACTTCAACCTGTTCTGCACACTGACCACCACAATGGATCAGCATCAAAGTAAGAACTCAGAAATTAAAGGACAGAACCTAACCTCCACACTGATGCAAAAGATAAAACTAAGCAATGGACTCTCACAAAATAAGAGGAATAGAATACTACCACACTTATCAATTATCTCAATAAATGTTAATGGCTTGAATTCCCCACTGAAGAGACACACATTGGTTGACTGGATTAAAAAACACAAGCCATCCATTTGCTGTCTGCAAGAAACACACATGGCTTCAAAAGACAAATTCAAGCTCCGAGTCAAGGGTTGGAAGACAATTTTTCAGGCAAATGGAATTCAGAAGAAAAGAGGAGTTGCAATCTTATTTTCAGATACATGTGGATTTAAAGCAACTAAAGTCAAAAAAGACAAAGATGGTCACTTTATATTGGTCAAGGGAAAAATACAACAAGAAGACATTTCAATTCTAAATATCTATGCACCCAATTTAAATGCTCCCAGATTCTTGAAACAGACCTTACTCAGTCTGAGCAATATGATATCTGATAATACCATAATAACAGGGGACCTTAACACTCCTCTTACAGAGCTGGACAGATCCTCTAAACAGAAATTAAACAAGGATATAAGAGACTTAAATGAGACCCTAGAACAACTGTGCTTGATAGATGCATATGGAACACTCCATCCCAAAGATAAAGAATATACATTCTTCTCATCACCCCATGGAACATTCTCCAAAATTGATCATGTCCTGGGACACAAAACAAATATCAACAGAATCAAAAGAATTGAAATTTTACCTTGTATCTTCTCAGACCATAAGGCACTAAAGGTGGAACTCAACTCTAACAAAAATGCTTGACCCCACCCAAAGGCATGGAGACTAAACAATCTTCTGTTGAATAACAGATGGGTGCAGGAAGAAATAAAACAGAAAGTCATTAACTTCCTTGAGCATAACAACAATGAAGACACAAGCTACCAAAACCTGTGGGATACTGCAAAAGCAGTTTTGAGAGGAAAAATTCATTGCTTTAGATGGCTACATTGGAAAAACAGAAAGAGAGCACATCAACAATCTCACAAGAGATCTTATGGAATTGGAAAAAGAAGAACAATCTAAGCCTAAACTCAGTAGAAGAAAAGAAATATCGAAAATCAAATCAGAGATCAATGAAATTGAAAAGAAAAGAATCATTCAGAAAATTAATGAAACAAGGAGTTGGTTTTTTGAAAAAATAAATAAAATAGATAAACCATTGGCCATACTAATGAGGAATAGAAAAGTAAAATCTCTAGTAACCTCAATCAGAAATGATAAAGGGGAAATAACAACTGATCCCACAGAGATACAAGAGATCATCTCTGAATACAACCAGAAACTCTATGCCCAGAAATTTGACAATGTGAAAGAAATGGATCAATATTTGGAATCACACCCTCTCCCTAGTCTCAGCCAGGAAGAAATAGAGCTCCTGAACAGACCAATTTCAAGCACTGAGATCAAAGAAACAATAAAAAAATCTTCCAACCAAAAAATGCCCTGGTCCAGATGGCTTCACTCCAGAATTCTATCAAATCTTCAAGGAAGAGCTTATTCCTGTACTGCAGAAATTATTCCAAAAAATTGAGGAAGAAGGAATCTTCCCCAACACATTCTATGAAGCAAACATCAACCTGATACCAAAACCAGGAAAAGACCCAAACAAAAAGGAGAATTTCAGACCAATCTCACTCATGAACATAGACGCAAAAATTCTCAACAAAATCCTAGCCAATAGATTACAGCTTATCATCAAAAAAGTCATTCATCATGATCAAGTAGGCTTCATCCCAGGGATGCAAGGCTGGTTTAACATACGCAAGTCTATAAACGTTATCCACCATATTAACAGAGGCAAAAATAAAGATCACATGATCCTCTCAATAGATGCAGAAAAAGCATTTGATAAAATCCAGCATCCTTTTCTAATTAGAACACTGAAGAGTATAGGCATAGGTGGCACATTTCTAAAACTGATTGAAGCTATCTATGACAAACCCACAGCCAATATTTTACTGAATGGAGTAAAATTGAAAGCTTTTCCTCTTAGAACTGGAACCAGACAAGGTTGTCCTCTGTCACCTTTACTATTCAACTTAGTGCTGGAAGTTCTAGCCAATACAATTAGGCAAGACAAGGAAATAAAGGGAATCCAAATGGGAGCAGAGGAGGTCAAACTCTCCCTCTTTGCTGATGACATGATCTTATACTTAGAGAACCCCAAATACTCAACCACAAGACTCCTAGAAGTCATCAAAAAATACAGTAATGTTTCAGGATATAAAATCAATGTCCACAAGTCGGTAGCCTTTGTGTACACCAATAACATTCAAGATGAGAAGCGAATTAAGGACACAATTCCCTTCACCATAGTTTCAAAGAAAATGAAATACCTAGGAATATACCTAACAAAGGAAGCGAAGGACCTCTATAAAGAAAACTATGAAATCCTCAGAAAGAAAATAGCAGGGGATATTAACAAATGGAAGAACATACCATGCTCATGGATGGGAAGAATCAACATTGTTAAAATGTCTATACTTCCCAAAGCAATCTACCTATTCAATGCTATTCCTATCAAAATACCTACATCGTACTTTCAAGATTTGGAAAAAATGATTCTGCGTTTTGTATGGAACCGGAAAAAACCCCGTATAGCTAAGGCAGTTCTCTGTAACAAAAATAAAGCTGGGGGCATCAGCATACCAGATTTTAGTCAAAGCCATAATGCTCAAGATAGCTTGGTACCGGCACAAAAACAGAGACATAGACACTTGGAATTGAATTGAAAACTAAGAAATGAAACTAACATTTTACAACCACCTAATCTTCGATAAACCAAACAAGAACATACCTTGGGGGAAAGACTCCCTTTTCAATAAATGGTGTTGGGCGAACTGGATGTCTACATGTAAAAGACTGAAACTGGACCCACACCTTTCCCCACTCACAAAAATTGATTCAAGATGGATAAAGGACTTAAATTTAAGGCATGAAACAATAAAAATCCTCCAAGAAAGCATAGGAAAAACACTGGAAGATATTGGCCTGGGGAAAGACTTCATTGAGAAGACTGCCATGGCAATTGCAACAACAACAAAAATAAACAAATGGGACTTTATTAAACTGAAAAGCTTCTGTACAGCTAAGGAGACAATAACCAAAGAAAGAGACCTACACAATGGGAAAGGATATTTGCATATTTTCAATCAGACAAAAGCTTGATAACTAGGATCTATAGAGAACTCAAATTAGTCCACATGAAAAAAGCCAACAATCCCATATATCAATGGGCAAGAGACATGAATAGAACTTTCTCTAAAGACGACAGACGAATGGCTAACAAACACATGAAAAAATGTTCATCATCTCTATATATTAGAGAAATGCAAATCAAAACAACCGTGAGATATCATCTAACCCCAGTGAGAATGGCCCACATCACAAAATCTCAAAACTGCAGATGCTGGCGTGGATGTGGAGAGAAGGGAACACTTTTACACTGCTGGTGGGACTGCAAACTAGTACAACCTTTCTGGAAGGAAGTATGGAGAAACCTCAAAGCACTCATGCTAGACCTCCCATTTGATCCTGCAATTCTATTACTGGGCATCTACTCAGAAGGAAAAAAATCCTTTTATCATAGGACACTTGTACTAGACTGTTTATTGCAGCTCAATTTACAATCGCCAAAATGTGGAAACAGCCTAAATGCCCACCAACCTAGGAACGGATTAACAAGCTGTGGTATATGTACATGGAATACTATTCAGCTATTAAAAAAAAAATGGAGACTTTACATCCTTCGTATTATCCTGGATGGAAGTGGAAGACATTATTCTTAGTAAAGCATCACAAGAATGAGAAGCATGAATCCTATGTACTCAATTTTGATATGAGGACAATTAATGACAATTATGGTTACGGGGGGGCGGGGAACAAAGAGGGAAGGAGGGAGGTGGGTGGGGCCTTGGTGTGTGTCACACTTTATGTGGTCAAGACATGATTGCAAGTGGGAGTTTACCTAACTATTGAAATCAGTGTAACCTGGCTTATTGTACCCTCAATGAATCCCCAACAATAAAAAAAAAAATGTACATTGTAAAATTTAATTTTAAGGTAAATAAAATATTGGGTGTTATAAGCCAGACATTTGTTAATAAACATTAAGTGTGTGATTTTATTTTTATTTTTTATCTTTTTTTATTTCAGATTAATATGAGGTATAAGTGATTAGGTTACATTGTTTGTTTTTGTTAGGGAATGTCCAGATGTAATTGAGCCCTTGACTCAGGAGGTGTGTTGTGCACATTGTGCACATTAGGTGAAAGCTTCCCCATCCCCCTCTTTCCTGTCCTCTCTATCCTCCCTTCTCATCTCTATTTCTCCTCCCCTTCCCTAACTTGAATTTAAATGTGTTTTTCTCTTGTGAGGGTATGTAGTTCTTAATCTACTAGTTTCATATTAGTATTGAGTACACAAGATACTTGCTTTTCCATTCTTGTGATACTTTACTAAGGAGAATGTTCTCCAACTCCTTCCAGGCTAATACAAAAGATGTAAGGTCTCCATCTTTCTTTATGGATGCATAGTACTTCATGGTATACATAGACTAGAGTTTAAGGCCCCTTTCTTCCATTCCTATGTCCTACCTCAAATGCTAACACTAGAACCTCTTATAATTTAATTCAACTCAAATTCACAAATTCCTCTTATATTCAGGTCTCTGGGGCTGAGGGTGAGAATCAAAAAAATGTAGGATTTAGTTCTTACACAATTTAGTTCCTACAGGAGCTCTTGGTTACAAGAGGCTCTGCAGCATGTGAACTCTCTATGTGTCTTCTTCAAGCCTGAGGTCACTGTGCAAGCACATTCTGTTTCATTTTACAGGCAAGGCATCTGGCATAGGCGAATTACTTCTGCAAGGAAATTCAAGGTCTTGCCCATGCTGTGAGTCTTAACATGGCTTTTTTCTGAGAGGTTTTTAACTTGTTATATTCCAGGTAAAGAAGAAATCCAAGCAATCTGTAGATCTAGTACTTCCCACAATTTCCCTGTTTGGCAGGGCTTTACTGTGTGAGATGTTATAATCCAAAGGATTTGGGCCATTCATTAACTCAGATGTTCATGTAGAAGCCTTCTGAGATCAGAAACTATTTTATACTGTGTAGGGCAGTGATTTTCAACTAGTGTGCAATGAAGGGATCTTAGGTATGCTGCAGAAATTTTTAAAGATCATTAATTCAATTATTTTCAATAAAATTCAAAGCACAGTAAGTATAGTCTTTTTTTTACTCTCTCTTTCTTTTTCTCTCTCTCTCTCTTTTTTTTGATCATCATAATTTAAGTGTGCTACTGAAGTTCAGCAATAGGTTCAAGTGTGCCATGCGATTAAAAGGTTGAAAAACACTGGTAGAGCAAGTAGATAGGTAAAGGATACTTCTTACCAGATTGCCCCATTTTAATTGGCTTCCTGACTGAGTAGAAAGGGCTTGGTGGATTATTCTAAACCAGATGTGCTACAGCAGTTCTCTTACCATTAGAAACAGAGCAATGACAGAGCACAGTCACTGCAGTGTGTGGGTGAGATTTCAGGAGGGGAAAGTCTGTGGACAGCAGAGTAAGTGTTGCTCTGGAAAAAAAGTAGAGAGGTATGTCACACTCTGAACCAAATGGGATGGTGGCTGAAATTACCAAATGAGATAGGAATCATTCTCAATCTTTCATTGATTCAATAACTTCAATGAACTCTCCAGTGTATGTTCTTTTGTCTCACTAAGACTCAATAGCTATGTTTGTTTAAATTGTTTTACAATTGATTTTAGATTTTTTTCTTTAAAAGCATCTATTCCTATTGTCACAAATCTAACAGGTGGACAGGGACCTGGAATAGAGTAAGTGCTTAAATAGGGCAAGTTCACTCAATTGAACAAATATGTGAATGATGAATAGTGTACTCTAACGAGGTCCCAGATAGGAGTTAAAAGTGGGTGAGCCACTGTACATTCACCCTCACACAGCAAGGAAGCACATGAGTCTGAACTGCAGCCTGGGTTCCTGGACTCAGTAGCAGTGGCGATGCTTCCAGCAGCACGTACTGCGGGCACTAGCACTGAGGCATCATCCTTTTGCCCAGGGTTTCTAGATAGTAGGCCTAAGAGATCCCTGGGTGTCACACTGGAGGAAAAGGGGCACTGTAGGGTCGGGAGACCTGGGAGGTAGGGCCAGCTCAGGCGTCTCCCCAGCTTGTAATTGGACAAGTTCCCACCCTTCCCTGCCCCAGCAATTTTGTCTCCATGTCCTCACTTCTTGGAATCCATCAGCAATCACTGATAAGACCTGCCTACTTCCCAACACAGAGAATGTATTTACATGTACACAAAGAAGTGTGTATATTTATGAATTCCCCATTGTCAGGGAGAATATAAGTCAAGAATATATTGATAAGTGGCCTGAAACTTCCAGAATGCTCCCATGGTGGGCATTGGAAAGACATAACACAGCATTGAACTGAGCCCTTACATTATAGTCATGTACAATAGACTCAAAAAAAGAAAAAAAGAAATTCCATACTCCAATTAGCAAACAAGATTTGGTTTTCTTTCCTTTTTGTTTTTTTTTAGAGACATAGTATCACTTTATCACCCTCGGTAGAGTACCATGGTGTTACAGCTCACAACAACCTCCACAACTCTTGGGCTAAGGTGATTCTCTTGCCTCAGTCTCCCAGAAGCTGGGACTACAGGCACCCTCCACAACACCCAGTTGTTTTTTTGTTGCAGTTTGGCCATGGCCGGGTTCGAACCTGTCACCCTCGGTATATGGGGTTGATGCGCTACTCACTGAGCCACAGGCTTTGCCCCCAAACATAAAATCTCTTTCTGACACTTAGAAACTGTATGATATTAAGATAGTTAACTAGCTGCTCTAAATCTCATTTTCTTTATGTGTAAAATGTAGATAGCACCTGTTATTAAAAGTTCTTGTGAGAATTCACTGATACAAACTTTATGAATAAATTGTTAGCAGTTTTAGTTAGCATTAACAAAAGAAATTTGATATTCTCATGTAATACCTACTTACTTTGTTATTGTTTTCATGCATATTTCTTTCTTTCTTTTTTTTTTTTTTCAGTTTTTGGCCGAGGCTGGGTTCAAACCCGCCACCTCTGGCATATGGGGCATGCGCCCTACTCCTTTGAGCCACAGGCATATTTCTTTTGATTTTTGTACCAAGAAATATTTCAAAGATTGATCAGAAAATTTCTGTGTTTATTTTTGTAACCCTGCAGTGTAGCATTTTGCCTGGCATTTCATGTATGTTCAATGTATATTTATTGAATGAATAAATAATTACCCTAGAAACATGGTTATATGATGATTATCACAATTTGGGGGGGTGTTACATTCTATTATAATGGTTATATCAATTAATCCCCATTTTCAAGATGAGGAACTTGAGGCCTGGAGAACTTAATGGCCTTGGTCAGGGTCACAGAACTGGTGAGCTGAAGAACTGGAGGAAGGGACACAGCTCTTATTCAGTCATGCTGGCTCTGGACCATTGCTTATGTTCTAGGTGGGGTCTGGACCATACAGGGTGAAGTCCTTGCTCACTTTCTCTCCTCCTGAGGACCAGGTTCAAGGGCGGCACAAAGGATGAGATCCTGGGCATTGCCAACAACTGACTTGGCTATGAGTAATAAGGTCAAGACTTGGTGTTTCAGCAACATTCACCAGTGGAATGTGAACTGGGACACCTGGGCTCACAGTGGGCTCAGAGTGAGGGTAGGGATGGAGATTGGTGGCCTTGCCTGATACAGCCAGGGCAGGGACTGCTTCCTTATCTCTCCCACCTGATGGCCACCAGGCGGCCATCAAGTTTGATGAGCATATCAGTGTGTCCCTCAGCTGGGTGCCTGCCAGCTGCTTCATTGTGCATGAGTACATTGGGGGCTATATTTTACAGTCAACTCTGAAATGGGTCTGTGGGGAGGAGCTAGACGAGGACCTCTTCCTGCAACTCACAGAGGTCTATAGGAACTTCTAAGGGCTATTCCACTGCCCCTGCCCTGCTTACCACCTGCCATGGCCACTCCCAAACCCACACTCACTGGGACTCACTGCTCCACACATACTCCAGGTAGGCACTGAGCTGGGCATATTCACCTGCTCTCACAGGCTTTGTGAAGGTCAGGGACCTAGTTGGGCCCAGTTTTATCATCACTTAGACTAGGGACAGGAGGCCCTGAGCTTGAACAGCACCCGCCTTTCCTTGTCTGAGTAGCACCCCTAACCTATGTGTGTCCTGTGTGTCCCTGGGCACACAAGAAGACCAGATGTAGCTACAGGATGATGAATCATGGTTTCAGATGAGTTTCTTTATTATAATTTTTTTTATTGTTGGGGATTCATTTATGGTAAAAGAACCAGGTTACATTGATTGCATTTGTTAGGTAAAGTTCCTCTTATAATTGCGTCCTGCCCCCAAAGTTGTGTCACACACTTTCACTCACCCCTACCCCCTCCCTCCTTCCCTCCTACTGCTCTTCCTTTTCCCCTCACCTCTCTCCTTTCCTAACTCTGCTCTCTCCTTCCCCCACCTCCCTCCTTTTCTCTGCTCTCCCCTTCCTCCCACCCCTCACCATGTACTATGTCATTAATTGTCCTTATATCAAAATTGAGTACATAGGGTTTTTGCTTCTCCATTCTTGTGATGCTTTACTAAGAATTATGTGTTCCACTTCCATCCAGGTTAATGCAAAGGATGTAAAGTCTCCATTTTTTTTTAATGGCTGAATAGTATTCCAATGTATACATATACCACAGCTTGTTAATCCATTCCTGGGTTGGTGGGCATTTAGACTGTTTCCACATTTTGGCATTTGCAAATTGAACTTCAATAAACAGTCTCCTGCAAGGGTCCTTATGGTAAAAAAATTGTTTTCCCTTCTAGACAGATTCCCAGTAATGGGATTGCAGGATCAAATGGGAAGTCTAGCTAGAGTTCTTTGAGGGTCTACATACTTCCTTCCAAAAAGGTTGTATTAGTTTGCAGTCCCACCAGCAGTGTAGAAGTGTTCCTTTCTCTCCACATCCACACCAGCATCTGCAGTTTTGAGATTTTGTGATGTTGGCCATTCTCACTGAGGTTAGATGATATCTTAGGGTGGTTTTTGAATAATTAAGAATGATGAACATTTTTTCATATGTTTATTAGCCATTCATCTGTTTTCTTTAGAGAAGGTTATATTTATCCTTGTTGCCCATTGATGTATGGGATTGTTGGCTTTTTTCATGTGGATTAATTTGAGTTCTCTATGTACCCTGGTTATCAAGTTTTGATCTGATTCAAAATATGTAAATATACTTTCCCATTGTGTAGGTTGTCTATTTGCTTTGGTTGTTGTCTTCTTAGCTATACAGAAGCTTTTCA
Organism: Nycticebus coucang; assembly: GCF_027406575.1. Classification (NCBI taxonomy): domain Eukaryota; kingdom Metazoa; phylum Chordata; class Mammalia; order Primates; family Lorisidae; genus Nycticebus; species Nycticebus coucang. The sequence goes on along the minus strand of NC_069793.1, from coordinate 63,227,031 downwards.
GTTTCATTAAGTCCTATTTGCTTATTTTTGTTGTTGTTGCAATTGCCATGGCAGTCTTCTTCATGAAGTCTTCCCCCAGGCTGATATTTTCAAGTGTTTTTCCTATGCTTTATTTGAGGATTTTTATCATTTCTTGCCTTAAAGTTAGGTCTTTTCTGCTTAAACTATGTATGAAAAACCCACAGCTAATATTTTACTGAATGGAGTTAAACTGAAAGCTTTCCCACTTAGAACTGGAACCAGACAGGTTGTCCTCTATTGCCACTACTATTCAATGTAGTGCTGGAAGTTCTAGCCAATACAAGGAAGAGAAGGAAATAAAGGGCATCCAAATGGGAGCAGAGGAGGTCAAACTCTCCCTCTTTGCTGACGATATGATCTTATACTTAGAGAACCCCAAAGACTCAACCACAAGACTCCTGGAAGTCATCAAAGAATACAGTGATGTCTCAGGATATAAAATCAATGTCCACAAGTCAGTTGCCTTTGTATAAGCCAACAACAGACAAGATGAGAGGTTAATTGAGAACACAACCCCCTTCACCATAGCTACAAAGAAAATCAAATACCTAGGAATATATCTAACAAAATAGGTGAAGGGCCTTTGTAATGAAAATTATGAAACCCTAAGAAAAGAAATAGCAGATGACTTTAACAAATGGAAGAACATGCCATGCTTATGACTGGGAAGAATCAACATTGTTAAAATGTCTATATTTCCCAGAGCAATCTACTGATTCAATGCCAACCCTCTTAAAATGCCAACATCGTACTTTCAAAACTTGGAATAAATTATTCTTCATTTTGTGTGGAACCAGAGAAAAACTCATATGGCTAAGCCAGTTCTTAGTAGTAAAAATGAAGCTGGGGGCATCAGCATACCAGATCTTAGGCTGTACTACAAGGCCATAGTGGTCAAAACGGCATGCTAATGGCAGAAAAATAGAGACACAGACGTTTGGAATCTAATAGAAAACTAGGAAATGAAACTAACATCTTACAGCCAAGTAATCTTTGATAAACCAAACAAGAATGTACACTGGGGAACAGAATCCCTATTCAATAAATGGAGCTGGGAGAACTGGATATCCACATGTAAAAGACTAAAACTGGACCCTCACATTTCTCTGCTTTCAAAATTAATTCTTTATTATAATTTTTAAAATTAATTAATTTTATTTTATTTTATTGTGGTTATTATTATTATTATTATTTCTTTTGCAGTTGTTTTTGGCTGGGGCTGGATTTGAACCTGCCATCTCCCGTATATGGGGCCAGTGACCTACTCTTTTAAGCCACAGGTGCTGTCCTTTAAAATTTATTTTTATAAATTAACATTTTATTGTTAGATAATCCTCTTTCTCTGGGGCTGTGCCTGGGGCTACTCTGACCCACTGCTTCTTTATCACCAGCCAAGGAAAGGGACTTTTCCTACCAAGTCTACTGATGAACACAGCTACTTCATGGTCTGGCTGCATGCCACTGATGATACCAAGGTAACAGGCAGTCCCGGGACTAGCAGTGTTTCCAGAATGTGCTTTAGACTAGCAAAGGGGCAGGGATGTGGCATCTTCAGGGTAATCAGCTCCAATTCAGGCACTTGCAGAGAGTGGTCCTAATTGGCATGGATGAGAGGGCTTGCACTGGTATCTCCTGGCTGCAGGGCAAACCACTGCTTCCCATTAGTGTCTACCATGCGTTGCACATCTTCAGCTGAGAAGCTATGGAACTGGGGCAGCAGCAGGTGACAGGAGGGCACCCAGGGTCACCAAGCCATTGGTCCCCATGGAAAGTTCCAGCTTCGAGACTTTAGGCATAAGACATAGGACAGAGTCTTGGAAGGTTGCACATCTCTGTCCTGTTTTCAGGTCTGTGAAGCTAGTGAATGATGCCCCATCATCATATCAATGTACACAGCTATGATTTAATTAAAAAATAAAAAAGCCTTATATTTTTATTGATGACTCTGTTTTCACTTCATTAGGAAAACTGAGACAATCAGAAAACAGCATCTAGCACTCCACTACATTTATTCACCTACTAACAGTGTCAAATATATGCTGAATTTCCTGTTACCTTATACAAATGACGTGAAATATTCAAACTCCTTCTAAAACTGATTCTCTAGTCTTTACCTCAGATTATCTCCCCTAGTGTCTGCACAGGAACATCACTCAGCAATTCTGTTTATGTCTCTTTCTTATCATATAATTTTTACCCTACCAAGTCTACTTGATTATTCCCACCAGCATCAAACATCCTGTTGGGGTTTTCATCAGAAAAAAACTGTGTCCTCTCAGTATTTGTCTCATTTCTTTGTTTTTTAATATAAACATTCTAAAACACATGTGTATGTGCAAGCAAGTGTACATGTATTCAATGTGTGTACATATATATATGTTTATCAGTAGAAGAAGATTTTCTGCCTACTTGAGAGTAATAGGTTGGTGAATTGTCTCTTCAAAAAAAGATATGAAACTGGAAATATTGTTTTTTTTAAATCTAACGCTCTGGAAATTGACCTAAGACATACAACATATTGAGAAACATTTATTATTGAAAAAAAACTTTCACAGCTTTTAGCAAGAATAGTACTCTTTCACTACTACCAATAATAAGAATAATAAAATCAAAAGTAGTTTTACTAGGCGTGGGCTGGGTGATAAACCAGTGGGTATATTCCCGGAGAGTGCACACTCAACTTGTGGTGGAGGGGAGAAAAAACATAGGTTAACTTAAATGGGAAAGTTAAATAGGTAAAACCTGAAGCATTAGTCTCTTAAGATGGCAAGTGGGGGACTCCTGACCAATTTAACAGGAAGAGTCTAGAAACAGCAATTATAAAAAGGCTAAATAAGTTCTTCATGCATCCCTTGCTTTCTGAGAAGCTATTTATACATGGGGTAGAGGGAGAAACTCAAGAATCTGCTGGAAAGTTAAATCAAAGGGGGATGTGAGAACTGGTTATACATTAAGTATATTCTCCACAAAACTTACAGATCTGTCTGCACAAGTGTTTCTGACTCAAGGTTCTTGGTAGCAATTTCTGCTCAAAATATTGGCACACCACTAAGATGTGTAGACTCATAGGCAATACCTAGAAAGCCAGGCTAAGAAATGAAATAAAAATAAAAATAGTCTGAAAGTACTTATCAGTACTTAGTGGAAAAGATTTATTGTGAGAAGACAGATTTCACAGTTTAAATTTAGACAAATTTCTGAACATAAACCAACAGAAGAAAATAATAACAAACATACACCTATCTTAAAAGTATTTAAGGTTTCTATGCTATTGTATCTAAGGTTTCTATGCTATTGTATCTAAGTTTTCAACAAATATTTATGAGACTTTTAAAGAAATACAATGAATAAAAATAGCAATTAATATAATTTGACTCTGAAATGGTCCATATTAGTGGACAAATAATCCAAAGACTATAAGTATGCCCAGAAAATTTTTAAAACTTATATATAAATAATCAAAGGAAATTAATAGTAATTTAACAAATAGGTAATCTCCACAGATAAAAATAATATAAAAAAAGAAAAAAAAATTTTGAGTTGAAAATTACAATGAACTGAAATTAAAAATAATTACTAAGTCAGTCAACAGTAGATTTGAGATGGCAGATATAAGAATCCAAAAACTTAAAGATTGATATACAAAAGGAACAAAACAAAATAACTTAGAGAAAAATATTGAAGACAGATAAACAGTCTCAGGTATTAGTGGGACAACATCAGCATTTGTGTGCGAATCAACATCCATATAATGGGATTAGCAGAGGAAAGATGAAAGTGGCAGAATCACTGTTTGAGGATATGATGTTGAAAATATTCTAAATTTAACATCAAGAATATTAATCTACAGAGTCAATAAGTTGAAGAAATTTAAAGTAGACATTAGGGAGGATGATTGGACAAAGAAAAACGGGCTAAGTATATGTTGTATGCAAGAAACAAACTTTACAAAAGGCACACATCACCTGAAAAAGAAATGGATGGAAAAAATTTTCACGCAAATGGAAACCAACAAATGAGTAGGAGTTCCTATACTTTTGTTTGATAAAATATTTCAATATAAAGCTTTAAAAAGAGACAGAGAAATTTACTTATATAATGATAAAGAAGTTAATTCAGCAAGAGTAAATAACAATTCTAAATACATTTGCATCCAATATGGGAGTACCCAAGAGTGTGTGTGTGTGTGTGTGTGTGTGTGTATAATATTCCCAGGGTGAAAGAGAGAGATAGGGAGAAAAAGAGAAGGTATAGATATACCTTATACTATAACATTGAAAAGTTCACTCATCTCTCCATTTTCAGCATCAGACAGATTATCCACATAAAATCAACAGGGAAACATTGGACTTAATCTGCACTGTAGACCAAATGGACATGAGAGATATTTACAGCATATTTTATCCAACAGCTGTAGAATACATGTTCTTCTCAGCTTGTGAATCATTCTCAAGGAATAGTCACATGTTAGACAACAAAACAAGACTTAAAATTTTTTAAAAAATTGAAATTATACCAAGTATTTTCTCTAAACACAAAGGAATAAAACTATAAATCAAGAAGAAGAGGAACATTGGAAACCATTTAAAACATGAAAAATTAAACAATAAACTCTTGAATGATCAGTGGATAAATGAAGAGATTAAGAGGGAAATTTAAAAATTTCTCAAAACAAATGAAAAGAAAAACACAATATATTGAAATGTGTGGGATACAATAAAAGCAGAAGTAAGACGAATGTTTATCACAATAAATACCAACATCAAAAAAGCAGAAAATAAACAACCCAGTGTTACATATCAAAGAACTAAAAAAGCATAGTAAAACTGAATGCAAAATTAGGAGATGAAAAGAAATAATAATAAAAATTAGAGAAGAAATAAATGGAAATAAAAAAATCAACAAAATGAAAAGTTGGTATTTTGATAAACAAAATTGACACATCTTCAGCTAGACTAAGAGAGAAAGGAGACTCCAATAAAGAAAATCAGAGGTGAAAAAGGGGACATTACAACTATACTGCGGAAACTGAAAAGATCATTAGAGATAGTTATCAATAACTACATGTCAATAAATTGTAAGATCTAGAAAAAATGGGATAAATTCCTAGAAACATGCACTCTACTAAGATTTAACCAGGAAGCAACTCATAACCTGAATAAATCACAAGCAAGTAATAAGATACAAACTATAACAAAAAGTCTCCCATCAAAGAAAAGCCCAGGACTCAATGGCTTCACACTTGAATTTTTTTTTTTTTTTTTTTTTGTAGAGGCAGAGTCTCACTGTACCACCCTCCGGTAGAGTGCCGTGGCGTCACACGGCTCACAGCAACCTCTAACTCTTGGGCTTACGCGATTCTCTTGCCTCAGCCTCCCAAGCAGCTGGGACTACAGGTGCCCGCCACAACGCCCGGCTATTTTTTTTGTTGCAGTTTGGCCGGGGCTGGGTTTGAACCCGCCACCCTCGGCATATGGAGCCGGCGCCCTACTCACTGAGCCACAGGCGCCGCCACACTTGAATTTTTACAAGCATTTGAAGAATAATTAACACCAATCATAGTTAAACTATTCTTAAAAAATTGAGCAGAAAGCAGTCCTTCCAAAATCATTCCACAAGGTTTATGTCATTCTTATACCCCAAACCAGACACGAACAAAACAACAAAAAAGGAAAATAATAGGCCATATTTCTGATGAACATAGATGTAAAAATCCTCAGCAATACATACACAAACCAAATTTAACAACACATTAAAAACATTATTCACCATGATCAAGCTGGATTCATCCCAGGGATGCACAGAGGTTTCAACATATGCAAATCAATCAATGCACTACAACATATCATCAGGATAAGGAACAAAAGCCATATGATCATGTCAATTGATGCTGAAAAAGCATTTTATCAATCTAATAATCTTTATGATAAAAGGATGTAGAAGGAACTTACCTCAATATGATAAAAGCCATATCTACACGTATGACTGACCCATACTAGTATTAACTGAAAGGGACAAACTGAAAGACTTCCCTCTAAGATCTGTATGCCCATTTAATCACTGTTATTCAACACAGTTCTATAGTACTCAAAGTTCTACAACCTTGAGTCTAGAGCAATCAGACAAGAGGATGACATAAAGGAAGGGTATCAAAATTAGAAAGGAAGAAGTCAAACTATCCTTATTTCCAGATAATATGATTTTATATCTAGAGGAAACCTAAGAACTCCACAAAAAAGTAAATAAACTACTGGAACTGACAAAATAATTCAGTAAGATTGCAGGATACAAGATCATCATACACAAATCAGTAGCTTTTCTATATGCCAACAATATTCGACCTGAAAAAGACTAGACTAGAAGAAAGTAATTCCATTTATAACAGCTACAAATAAAACAAACTACCTAGGAATAAATTTAACCAAAGGAGTCAAAGATCTCTATAATGAAAATCATAAAACATTGATGAAAGAAATTTAAGAGGATAGAAAACAAAAAGGAAAGGTATTTCACATTCATGGATTAGAAGAAATAATATTGTTAAAAATTCATTACTATCCAAAGCAGTATAAAGATTCAATGCAAGACCCATCAAAACACTAACGGCATTCTTCACAAAAATAGAAAAAAATCATCCTATAATTTGTATGGAACCACAAAAGATCCAGAATGGCCAAAACCATCCTGAGAAAAAAGAACAATACTGGAATAATCACATTCCTTGACTTCAAATTGTACTACAGAGCTGTAGCAACCAAATAGCATGGAATGGGCATAAAAACAGATGTATAGACCAATGGAACAGACTTGAGAACCCACAAATAAGACCACACATCTGTGTTGAATTTCTCTTTGACAAAGGTGCCAAAAACACAGTGAGGAAAGGACAGTTTCTTCAATAAATAGTACTGAGAAAACTAGATATTCACACACAGAAGAATGAAATTTGACCTTTATACCTCACCATATAAAAATCACATCAAACACAAATACAAATTTAAATCTAGGACCTGATACTATGAAACTATTACAACGAAATATTGGGGAAACACTTCAGGATATTTTCTGTGCAAGGACTTCTTGAGTAACACCCCCCAAACACAGACAACCAAAGCAAAACTGGACAAATGGGATCACATGAAGCTTTTGCGTGTCAAAGGAAACTATCAACAAAGTGAAGAGACAGCCCACAGAATGGGAGATAATATTTGCAAACCACCTATCTGACAAGCAATCAATAACTAGTATATATGAGGAGCTCTAACAATTCAATAGGGGAAAAAAATCAAATAATCCAATTAAAAATGGGCAAAGGGTTTGAATAGACATTTCTCAAAAAAGACATGCAAGTGGTCAACAGATACACAAAGAAAAATGTTTCATATCGTTAGTCATCAGAGAAATGCAAATCAAAACTACAATGAGCTACCATCCCTCCCTAGTTAAAATGGCTTTTATCAAAAAGGCAATAAGAAATGCTGGCGAAGATGGGTAGAAAGGGAAACTGTTGTACACCGTTGGTGTCAGTAAAATTTTTAAATCATATAAAAGCAATAGTATCTGAAAATATTACTCAGAGTAAAGCTAAAATATAGGTGAGATGATAAAATAAAAGACACACCAACATTTAGTGATCTAGGAAGAAGATAAATCAGCAAGAGATATTGAGGAGTGCAAATTAAAGTAGGAGAAAATATCAAGCAACTTGGTTTCACAGAAACCAAGAAAAGAAAGTAATCAAACATTGCATTTTTTCCACTGGATGGAATCCTGCTGAAAAAGGAGAGTAAAAATAAAGAATATTCCTTGGGTCTAGCAATAAGTAGGCCATTAGTGACATTTGCAATGCAATGTTGAAAGGCGATGCTGTGAGACTGAAAAAGAATGGGCCAATAATTGAAAGGCTTGAGAAACAAAGGTAAACTTTATTTTTAAGAAGGAATTTTAGAGATGGAGCAGTAGAGTATCATTGTATCTTGACATAGTAAGTGCTGTACCATTCATACAGAGATTAGGTCTGTTTGCTTGTGTTGCCATTGCAGGTTTGCGTTGGGGAAAACCAGGTCCCCTGAGACCCTGACAAAAAAGATTTGCTTGGAAGCCTGAGACTGTCTAGACTTTGGCCCCAATGGCATCTCTAGGAAGTCAGCTGCTCACATCTCCATAACACTGCTTCAGAGGAAACTGGTATCTGCCCTGGTGTAACTAGTTTTAAATATTTGCACTGTTGTGGTTGTCAACATCAGAAAAGACTTAAGTTCCTTACACTAGGCTTTGGGTAAGTTGGGGAAAAATCAGAGGCCTGAGAAGTGCTTTCTTTGAGGATGCTGTCATAGAATGGAGGGGACTGCAGTGTGGGCAGTTATTAGAAAAATGTAATAGTTGGCAGTGAGTGGGAGGAGTTACCCATGGAAGGTATGTGGGCTGAGCTCTGTCCACGGTTTTGTCTGGAATTTGTATTTAATGAGAGAAAATGCCTCTGTGGCTAAAAGTTGACCATCTTCTTTAGAAAAAAAACAGAACTTCAAAACATGATGATCAGAGTACCTGGATTTAACTTTTAGTTTTGAGATTTGCGTCAAATTAATTTTTTATCTTTGTTTTTCTAATGAATACAGCAACAATAATAGTAGTCCTTTCCCCCTAACCTTTTTCTATCATTAAATGAGATAAGACATGTAAAGGGCTAAGAACTGAGCCTGGACAAAAATGAACAATGGATAAATATTGCATATTTTTATTATGAAAGGATTGAAATGCTTTTAAAATGCTTATCCATTATTTTTTCCATAGTTTATCATATAAGTCTATTGCTTGTGTTTTCTACATATTTATAAAGAGCCCCAAATGACCACAGTGCTCACCAAGCATTGTTTTTCCATTTCTTTCTCGTTTTTCTTTAAAACAGAAACAATACTTCTAAGTATAGATGTGGGAATCAGGTAGAAAGGGGAGTATCTTATTCTGCCAAAGGTTAATTGGTGAAACAAGAAGCATATAGATCGTTGCCTTTTCCTTTTGAAGCAGAGGTCAAGGCCAATAGCAAATACATGTATATTCCCTCCCCAATTGAGAGGGCAATTCAAGGCTCTTGTATAAGATTGGAACACCTTTACCTTTACTCTGCAGCTCAGATCCTCAGCATGTAGGATGTTCATGCTTGTCCCCAAGAGTGCATCTATTCCACCTGTCTGCCTATGAGGATAAGTATTAAGCAGTAGTTTCCCTAGTAGATGAAAGGGAATGACTCTTAAAGCCTGCCCTTTCTCTACCTGCGTCTCCACCCCTCTATACCCTTCTGAAGCTACAGAAGCTCCTACCATTTTTCTGTGAGGAAAGCTCAGCACAGACCTTCTCCATGGTCTATTGATATTGTTGAGGGAGATAGAGTTAAAGTAAGTCCTGCTGAAAAGACAAGCTGGACATATCGACCCAACCATACTTTGTTCTGCCCTGGGCATACAGTACATTAATGATGCTGATCTTGCTTTCAATGTGTTCATTGTTAAGGGGTCTTGGAAGAAAAATGACAGTTGTTCTTTTTGATCTTCTATTTAAGCATGACAAGTCTGGTAATTAGTAGCATTCAATAAATATGAAATAATTAATCAATAAATTAATTAAACATAGAAAACTTTTTTCAGTCCATGAGATCTTCAGAAATCAAGAGCCTAGCTGGCTATTCTCAGCCTAAATCCAGAAGAGCAGGGCTGCTCTTTGGGGTGAAGCTCCTTGGATAGCCATTGCAGTGTTTCTTTTGTGGTTGTAAGTTCCACAGCATCAGTGTTCCTTCTTATCATCTTCTTCTTATTGATTTTTGGTTATCTATCATTCCTATGTAATCCTTTCATCTGTGATTTATACAGGAGCTGCTTCCTCTAATTTTTTTTCCATAGGCATTATTGGCCAAGTGCAAAGTCACTGAGGCAGACCCACAGAACACACTCTCTTGAGCTTTGCAGCAATCAACACTTGCAAGCCACTGATTACTATAGGGATAAATTGGCTGAGGGATGGAGAGAGACTGGCAATTCAAAATGTGATCAAAATAAGCAAATAATTTATGGGTAGGTAGATAAATTTAGCAACTTATGAATAGATTTCATAAATATTTGGAGAGATAATATTTATAGTTAAATAAACATTACTAAGGTTATGGATAACAGGTGCATATTGATTATAACTAAACTTTATTGGGTGTTTATTGTTTGCCTGATGCTTTTCTAAATTCTCTATCAATATTCTCAATGAATACTCTTAACAACCCCAGGATAAATAGTATTATTTTAATTTTATTATAAAGAAATAAAGCATAAACACTGAGATTACTAAGTAACTTGTTGAAGGTCATGCAGCTAGCATTCAAACCCAAGTGGTCTCTCTCCAGAGTCTTTAGTTTTAAAGTTATTTTCCTTTCCAAACTCCAAAAGACAGACAAAGACAGAGAACTACAGGTAAAGGGAGACAGAGGTTATGTAGTATGTAAGTGAAAATCCAAAATCCAATTGGACCAAAAAGTTGTCAAGAAGTCAGCTAGGATTTTGGCATCCTCTTAGTTTGCAGTCAGTAGTCTGATTTTTTTCAAGTTTCGATAGAATTTTCTTTCTTTCTTTTTTTTTTTATTGTTCAAAAGCTTTATGCAAAGCAGTTAAGCAAGAAAAAGAAAATACAGGTATACAAATTGGAAAGAAGGAGGTGAAATTATAATTGTAAACAGATTATTTTGCTTTTATTTCTCCAGAACCAGAAGTCCAACTAAAATATTACCACAATTAGTAAAATAATTCAGTACATGAAATTAATCAAAAAATTAACAACTGGGAAGAAAAAGTATCCAATGTACTCGGCCGTACTATGAAACTAATTTATGGCGTTCATATGAAAGCTATAACCCAGTTATAACCTAAGAATATGGGGAAGGGAGAGAGGGAGGGAAGGGAGGGGAGAGGATAGGCGGAGGGAGGGTGATTCGTGGGATTACAAGGGTACATCTTACAAGGGTACATGTGAAACTTAGTAAATGTAGAATATAAATGTCTTAATACAACAACTAAGAAAATGCCAGGAAGACTATGTTAACCAGTGTGATGAAAATTTGTCAAACAGTCTATAAAACCAGTGTATGGGTGCCCCATGATCGCATTAATGTACACAGCTATGATTTAATAAAAATAAATAAATTAATTAACAACTGTACACTAATCAATTAGAAAGTAAAAAGACTGAAAATGTTCCTTTATTACAGCAATAAATGTAATAAAATATTTAGGCATATAATCAAAGAAAGTTTTATATGTTGAAAAATCTTTCCTATGCTATTGGTAAGACTAGAGCAAATGGCAGCACCATAGTTTAACATGAGAAGATTCAACATCATAATGACTTCAAATCTTTAAGTTAACCTAGAGGTTTCATAAGATCTAAATACAAACAATAATATTATTTTAGGAATCAGGACAAGCGATTCTAAACTTTCTGTGGAAAAATAAAGAAGCAATAATTCTCAAGAATTCTCTCGGAATGAAAAGTAATGAGAGATGTCTCATCATTCTAGACAAATGGGGACTTTGTGCAAATGAAAGGTAAAGTGCAAAGTCACTGGAGGATTTTTTCCCCAAAGTCTCAAAAAATAGACAACTAACATTTATAAATAAAAATAGAAGATAATTTCAAAAAAAGTATCATGCCAAATCTTACAGACAATAGAAAAAGAAGAAATACTTCAAATTCATTCTACTGCATCTGGATATACCTGATTTTAAAATTGGAAAAAATATATTTTTATAAAGTGAAATTACAAACATATTTCACTTTTAAATGAGGGGAGAGCAGACAGAGAGAGAAGGTGGGAGGGGTTGGGAGAAAGGAAAAGAAAAAAACCGAATAGAAAGTAGTGACTAATTCTCACATAAATTGGATTTAATTTTGTCCAAAGTACGTTATTTTAACAATACTTTTTAATTCAACTTGTTAATATATTGTTTAAAATTTTCTTTAACAATAAGAATATTCTTCATCTGTACTATCCAGTATAGTAGCCACTCCCCATATATGGTTATTGAACACTTAGAATATACCTAGAACAACTGATGCAATTTTAATTTAATTAATTTAAATTTAAATAGGTATATGTGCCTCGTGTGTACTATATTGGACAGTACATCACTGAACTACTAGCTCCCAAGACTTGAAGTAACTCTTCTGTCTCCATTCATTCCCAACCATTCAGGGTTTTCTCTATTGTGTCAGCTCTGGATGTTGTTTAATGGCTTTGTTCCTTTTTGTGATCCACGCTTATATTCTAGTTTTTCAAAAATAAATCCTTAAAACAGAAGTTCGTAACATGGGTCTATGATGGTTTTCAACATTATGTAAATTCACTTAGTTTTTGTGCAAAAATTTGCTTGCATTTGTGTGTGTGCATGTGTGTGAGTACGTGTGTGTGTGTGCATTCTTTCTTGGGAGACCTTTTATGAAATTCTCAAAAGGGACCTGATTAAAACAAGGTTAAGAAGCACCATAACATTGTTCTTTTGCAAAATCCCGAACCCTCAGTCAGCCATGCTTAGGCTGACCTTTGAATATATATTCTTTTTTTTCTTTATTGTTGGGGATTCACTAAGGGTACAAGAAACCAGGTTACACTGATTGTATTCGTTAGGTAAAGTCCTTTTTACAAGTGTGTCTTATCCCCCAAAAGGTGTGTCACACACTGAGACCCCACCCCCTCTGTCCTTCCCTCTTTCTGCTCTCTCTCTCCCAACCCCCCACTGTGTGCTAGTCATTAATTGTCCTCATATCAAAATTGAGTACATAGGATTTTTGCTTCTCCATTCTTGTGATGTTTTACTAAGAATAAAGTGTTCCACTTCCATCCAGGTTAATACAAAGGAGGTAAAGTCTCCATCTTTTTTAAATGGCTGAATAGTATTCCATGGTATACATATACCACAGCTTGTTAATCTATTCCTGGGTTGGTGGGCATTTAGGCAGTTTCCACATTTTGGCGATTGCAAATTGAGCTGTGATAAACAGTCTCGTGCAAGTGTCCTTGTGATAAAATAATTTTTTTTTTTCTTTCTGGGTAGATTCCTAGTAATGAGATTGCAGGATCAAATAGTAGGTCTAGCTTGAGTTCTTTGAGGATTCTCCATACTTCCTTCCAAAAAGGTTGTATTAGTTTACAGTCTCACCATCAGTGTAAAAGTATTCCCTGCTCTCCACATCCATGCAGTAGGTGCAGTTTTGAGATTTTGTGATGTGGGCCATTCTCGCTGGGGTTCTGTGATAACTCAGAGTGGTTCTGATTTTCAGTTCTCTAATAATTAGGGATGATGAGCATTTTTTTTGTATGTTTGATAGCTATTCGTCTCTCTTCTTTAGAGAAGGTTCTGTTCATCTCTCTTCCCCATTGATGTATATACACATGTATACATCATCACATTTGTTTTTAGATCCAGATCTCATGTTGTATTTGTACTTACTAATACTTTATTTATGGGCATTAATGTTTGTGTTTACTATCCATATAACGCAGATTGCCAAATTTTTCTTTAGTACTGAAATCTGCAAGACAACTAACTCCTTGATGTTTCAGAATGATTTTTATCTCTATTGGTGGCAAATGTTGATTTGAGTTTTTTTTTTCCTTCTTTTTACTAAGTATATTAGCGTTTCATGATCAGTAATAGAATTCTTGTCTCATGAAGCATATCCATCAGTTTTTGTATCAAGCTGTGGATGTGTTAGAATAATATTTCAGAAATTCTCTGTTATGGCTATTATCTCACACTTTTTGTCACTGATTCCATTGCCGGATGTCTGCCTTAATGACCTCTTCTCTTTTTGCCTAGTTAACCTCTATTCCACTATGTCACTGTTCAACCAAACTACTGATGACCACCAGACCTTCTTCACACTGACTGGGATTCCAGGAATGCCAGAAAAGGATTTGTGGATGGCCTTACCCCTCTGTCTTCTGTACAGCACCACGTTTCTGGGCAATGTCACCATCCTTATTGTGATCAAAGTTGAACAAAGTCTCCATGAGCCCATGTATTATTTTCTGGCCATGTTAGCTGCCACTGACCTGAGCCTTTCACTATCTTCCATGCCCACCATGGTCAGTGTCCACTGGTTCAGCTGGCGGTCAATAACTTTTAATGCCTGTATCACCCAGATGTTCTTCATCCACACCTTTGGGGGAGTGGAATCAGGTGTTCTGGTGGCCATGGCCTTTGATCGTTTTGTGGCCATCCGCTTCCCTTTGCACTATGCTACCATTCTTACTCATCGTGTCATTGGCAAAATTGGAGCAGCCATCCTGCTGCGGAGCATGGGGGCTGTGCTCCCCGTGCCTTTCCTCATCAAAAGGCTACCGTTCTGCCACTCTATTGTCCTCTCCCATGCATACTGCCTCCATCAGGATGCCATGAGGCTTGCCTGTGCTGACACAAGTGTCAATAGTATCTATGGCCTGTTGGCGGTGATCTTCATTATTGCATTTGATGCCTTGATCATTTTAGTCTCCTACATTCTAATCCTCCAGGCAGTATTGGGCATTGCTTCCCGGGAAGAGAGGTTCAAGGCTATCAACACCTGTCTCTCTCACATCTGTGCAGTGCTGCTTTTCTATGTGCCTCTCATTGGCATGGCCTTGATTCATCGCTATGGGAAGCATCTATCACCAGTAACACACACATCCATGGCCAATGTCTACCTGCTGCTCCCTCCTGTGCTCAATCCCATTGTGTACAGTGTCAGGACCAAGCAGATTCGATGGCGCATCATCCGGGTGTTCTGTGGGGGCAAGGTTGGCCCTTAATGGTGTCTACTATTTTTGTGCAAATGCAATCAAGCCAGCGAAGAATATCAAATATAGCACTGTCCTATAGAAATTCCTGCAGAAATAGAAGAAATATTCTGTATCTCTGCTATTTAGTCCAATATCCAGAGTTCACACACAGCTATTAAGCACTTGCAACTTTGCTAGTTCAAGTAAGGAACTGAACTGTGAATTTATTGAATTTGAGTTAATTTAAATGTGAATTTAAATAGTCACATGTGGCTAGTAGATACTGTATGGGACAGTACAAATGTAATGGATTGTGAAATGGCATTGCATAAATGGTTTTTATGAAAGCAATAATTTATTGCAGCTTGAAAAATGATGAATCTTTATTCTTGACAATAGTATATAATGTGTTTTTAAAGTTTATGATCAATAAAATTCACTCATTTTGCTATATAGTTCCACAAATTTTGACAAACGCATAGTTATATCATCGTTTAAAACCAAGATATAGAGCAATACTATTATTCCCTGAAATTTCTTAATGTTGTGCATTTGTAGTCATCCCCTGTATCCACACCCAGCTTCTGGTAGGCACTCAGTGGTTCTCCTTCACTGTAATTCTTTTTTCATAGTGTCATAACAATGGAAGCTCCCAATAAATAGTCCTTTGTGCCTGGCTTCTTAATATAATGCATTTGAGATTTACTCATGTTGCATGTATTTCTGGTCTATTCCTTTTTATCACAGAGTAGTTTTCTGTCGTATGCCACTGTTTAATACCTTTTCTGAAAACTATTCCAGCTTGTTCTTGCTTCACTATAATCACTCTGGCATTTAGTGCTTAACATAGAACATTGATTTTCTTTTGCCTTTGCTTATGTATTATTTATAGATTTTATTAATGTAAGGTCAGAATGTGTAAGAGATTGGAAACAAGAAAGGAAATATTAAAAAGAAAATAGTGTGGACAAAGTATGAGAGCATGGTTCTGTCCAACAGGTGGAAAAATAAAGAATTCCTTGTGTACTTTTGATGTCAATTTCCACTTCACTTCTGTCCAGAGGACTTTCCTGATCCGCCTTTTAATACGTTACAGTTCCCATCATTGTACTGTTTATATGCTTATCTAACACTGTATGTCTCCCGCTCTTCTACATGCTCCATAAGAGCCCATAGCCTTTCGTTCCACTTGGATGTATCCCATGCGCATAATGTAGTTAAGAACATACAGCGGACATTCAATATGTATTTTTTGAATTTATGAAAACCGTTCTTTATGAATATTTATTTCATGCTTCCTATCCTTTCTTTTCTCATTTAATATTCATAAATCTCATTTAAAATTTTCAGAGTCACTCATTTTTGCTGCTGGGAAGTGGAGGAAAGGGTGATCTGAGTACTATGTAATGTGTAATTTTATGGAGTTTCTTGATATTTCTAGATATTCATTGCGTTTTTGTCAGTGTGTCTCATACAGATATAGTGAGAAATAAATGGAAAAGTATTTCAAGAGTATAAAAAACAAGGGAAAATTAGACATGATCAGGATTATTGGTTTACTACCTACTGTGGAAAGTTGGATTCTGGCCAAAATGTGGCTTAAGCCACATATGGGCATGCAGTTGGGAATTAAGTGATCGGTTAGATTGAAGACCATATTTTTAAAACATATTTCCTGAATATATGGAAGGAAATAATTGGCTATAGAAGGTAATATAACATACTGGTTAAGATCAATAGCTTTGAAATCAGACAGATATGGTCTTGAACACCAATTCTGTAACTTGCTAACTTTTAGATGGGTAAAGTGATTAAAAAACTGAGTTTCAATGTCCTCAGCTGTGAAATAATGGATAATAATATTTAACCCATTGGCTTATCATGAATAAACAAGACAAAGGGTATAGTGCAATTTCCATCATATACTATGTATTCTTCAAATGTTAGGTTACTTATACTTAGGATATAGTGGGCTGTGCCTATGACTCAAACAGGAATTCTTCTTAGGAGGGCCTCCCATGTCAGAGGAGGGAATAGCCCAGGGGATAATGAGACCTATTGGAAGGACATATCTCAAGCAGAGGATGACTAAATCTTTCTGCCCTCTTCTAATCCAGATCTGACATTCATTAGCTGAAAATCTGTAGCCTAAGGCTGGACAAAAATGAATGATTATAGTTATCTGACCCAAGCAGACAGTTTGCACTCATACCCATTACTGTCAGCCCCAAGGGCCAGGACTATGCTTCCAACCCTGACAGATGGGGTTCGCTTGGGCCTGGGAGCATGGTTTGAGGTTGTGACTGGTAGGTAGGCCATTGCAGAGGAACATATGCAGGTGGGTCCCATCACTCTTACTCCAATCAGCATAATTACTAATCAAGAAAAAGCACCTTATTGCCTGGGAGCTCTATCAGGCTACCTATAAAGCCCCCACTCTTGGGAGCTGGTTTAGTACCTGCTCTGTGATAGAGCTGAAGGAAGTTGGTGGTGTTTCCTGCCGGCGCAAGCAGGTAAGGAGACTCACTATATGGGAAGGATTGAAGAATGAAGAATGATAGAAGGATGGGAGGAATACAAAGCAAAAGATTAATGAAAGCTACAATTAAGATGGGATAAAGAATTGGTGAGGTGTAATTGATACCAGCAGAAACTGAGATAGGAGATAGAGGATAGGAGGGGAAAGAAGGGAGAAAGACCAAAGGAGAGAGTGCTCAGAGCACAGACCAAAAGTACAGAGAGCTTTTTCTGTGGCTGTAATTGTTCAGCAATCAATCAACATTATTAAATGAAGCTTTCTATTGTTCTAGATGCTGCTTTAGTCTCTAGTAATGACAGATGAAAAATATGCACACATAAACTTCCAAGGAACTCTCACTCCTGGCAGAAAAAAAGATGATATTGCACATATAAATTAACAACATCAATTGTGCCTCATTATTAAGAATCAAATTAAGGGTCCCAAAATTAAGTGGTGCCAAAATTTAGAAGCAGAGAAGAGTTTCAGTTTAACATCCTGGATCTGTCACGGAAGATTGGTAATTACGAAGGAAATTGAATTCAGTGTGAAAAATAAACAGAAGATAGGGGTTGATAAGTGAAAAGGATGGGTTTATATTATTACTGATGTCAGCAAATGGGAATGTTGACCTTTGGATCACTAAGTTATTGATCTGGGTGTTAATTAAGTCCTATCACCTAGTTGTCTTTTATATATGAATGGGCAGATAATACCCTCTGCCTGGATGGTCAGATGGAGATTTCTACTTAAAGATAGAAAGCACAAGCCTATTCCTCTGGTTAGTGGGCACTGTAGAGAAAATCTTAGTGATGTTAAACTTTGACCTACAACTGGCTCCAGGGTGTGTGACCTCACAGAGAGAAAGCCCTCTGCTCCTTCTTTCTCCATTCCACAAGAAAAATTTCCCCAGCAGCAAAACCAGCCAGTGATTCTTATTCTCCTATGGTGCTACACAGTATCCAGGGTCACTTGTGTGGCCTGTATGAAATATCATTTGAAGAACAGAAGATAAATAATATCTTATTTGTGGGCATCTTATCTCTTATTTACTCTTTTACCACAAAGCTCCCCACTACACACATCAGCACATGGAGACACATGTAATACGAATGTATTTGGACATTGACTCACATTTTTAAACACATTGGACTCCACAAACATTCTTCTTTGGACGAGTCATGAAGGCACAGTTCTCTCCTTTATTTATTTTCATATCTAACCTTGTTTATATCATATGGATATATAATAGGTAATTCAAACTTTTTAGTATTTTAAAAGAAGGAAATTTCAATGTCCAGCTATCCAAATTGTCTCGTTAGTCCTGTTAGCCTGTTCTTTCTGATGGTGTGAAGTTTAGTGAAAAATAATGGAAATTTGACTTTGAATTTTGAATCTGTATCTATCTATTTTGCCTTGGATACATTATTTAATCTTCCTGGGTTCATTTTCTTTCTTTAAAATGGGAGGAAAATATTTACCTCAAAAATGTCCCGGAATTATATAAAATTACATATAAAGTGGCTAGCCGAATGTATTGCTCATACAAAGAATCTTAAATTAGTTTCCTTTTCCTTTTCTCTTAGTTTCCTACTTCTTCTCCCAATTAGGGTGACAGGATGATTGTTCTCTTTATGGTGTCTAGGGAAGTAATTTCCCCAGCATTTATTTTTCTCTAAAAATTTGCAGGCTCAATTTATACCTCACTCATCCATTCTGCATCCAGATCTCTATCATCTACAGTGTATCCATTTAACAATATATCTAATGTTAACTGGATTATTTAAGTTTTTATCATGTGCTAATTACATCGCTGTCTCTAGATAAAATATAAAGAGGAACAGGATATGTTTTGATTTCTGAAAGAGCCAGCAGTCTAGCAGGGAAAAGAAAATGTGATCATGCAAGAAAATACGTTATAAAAGCAAAAATGAAATACTAGTGGAGAAAATAGATTTTGTGTTGTAGAGAGATTCCTGGATGGTTAGAGGAAGAGACTCATTCTTACTATCTGCTTTTATCAGGCTGAGAAGAAAAAAGAATGAAATAGAAATCTCAACATCCTCCTGTTTTCCTGCCCTGCCTATTTGATCTTCTCTCCGTTCCCCATGAAATAGGATCTCTCTGGGAATGTTTTATCTTGGCTTCTCACCCCATTCACTTCTACTAGGCTGAGAGACTTCTGACTGCAGAAATTGTTTCTTTATTCATTTCTGTCTCCCTGGCCCTCAGCACAGTCACTGTCCTTACAATTGTCACTCGGAGTTTGAGTTTTTGATTAATCTGAAATCAATCATATGATTTGATTCATATCTCATTTGGCCCTAATTATCCTGATTTTTAGCTCTTTCCCCCGACTAAACTATGGGCATGTATAATAACACTGAAAATTATAGCAATAAAAAGTGATTAGGTGATTAGATTTTTCCCCCATTGTCATAACAAGTAACTATTTCTTCTTCTTCTTCTTTTTTTTTTTGACACTTCTCTTTTTTTTTATTGTTAAATCATAGCTGTGTACATTAGTGCAATCAAGGGGTACAATGTGCGGGTTTCATATACAATCTGAAATATTCTCATCAAACTCACAAGTAACTATTTCTATTACCACCTTAGAGAACAATAGTCAACACTGCCTCATATTTAGCATTATGTAACAAAGGGCAAGCTCCAGCCACAGCAAATTCCTTCTATCTGTTCTGTCACCAGTGCAGGAAACCTAGACTACTGAAAGATGAGGACACTTGGGATGGCAGTGTCCACACAGCAACCTGCCCAGGTGTATCACTCACTCCTTGCTGGCTCTTTGTTGATGACTAGTTGGCCTAAGCAAAAAATTAAAAATTAGCCATGTTAATATTTATTTATTATTATTATTATTTTTTTTACTAACAGCCAGTAAACAAGTCCTGAATAGAATCACAATGGTCACCTTACAATAGATCACAGCCCCTGCCTTCCTTATGACACCATTTCTGTTTACTTTGCAGCTGTCATTCTATGAGCTTTCTCATCCACTGAACTAGTGGATGCTCTAATTTGTGGTGGCACCTCAGCCTGCCTGTTCCCGAGTTAGTCCCCTTTCTTTGGTCCCTACTTTCATCCTGTTCATGATCTGTGAGTGATCTCAAGTCCATTTAAGCTTGAACATAGCCAGGTCTGGAAAGATAATTTTGCTAACTTACCAAGGATAATTCTCTATGTTATTGGAACTGTTTTACTCACAACAGAAGCAAAACTGGGCAGGAGGAATGCAGAATTTAGTGTTGGATCCTCCCAATAACAAAAAGGTGGCTCGATGATAATATAACCGATAAAGTAATACAGTCTCCACAGTGACCTGTTGAATTACTGTCATGAAATAACAAAATTTCAGACCTGGGGTAGAAGTTGATATGGCAGGGTATTTTGCCTAGACTTACCTACTAAGTCAAGATCAGGATGAATTAAGTTATATATTATAGAAAAAAATGTTTGAAATCTTGACAGGATTCATTAAGACAGCCTACTCACAGTGAGTAGGAAGGAATAGTAATAAGAACCCCCAAAATGTAACATGGAGAAAGGAATAGGACCCAGTTATTTTGGGTGACCTGGAAAACTAGACGGAGAAACAGACATGGAGGGCAAGATAAATCCAAGTCTCATAAACATGTGGAGTAGAGATTGGAAGATTTACAGGAATTATTCCAAAATAGGAAATGGAATAGAGAAGTGCTGATATTATAAGGAGATTTCAAATAAAAGACTATGAGGAAAGGGTGGCCCATAACCTGGGTTTAAGGATACCTCTGGATATAATATTCCAGGCCAGCTTCCAGCAAGGACACCAGGAATATATCATCACAGGTGCCCAGAGTGATTCTTATGCACTTCTCAATTTATTATGGAGTAACTTATATAACCTAGAGACTTAATACAAAGACCTACCAGGTTGTAATTGTGACTGTTGTTATTTTGTTAGTATGTGTAAATGTGTGTGACCTAAGTCTATATGTATTTCCTATTTAAAGCCAGGGCTAGTCTAAGTGATAGCATGAGGATAAGTTCAGGAAAATTGATGGTTATATTCTGGAGAGAATAGAGGCAAGAGTATGGGGCTAGGTTCTTACAAGAAAAATCTAGGAAACTGTAGAATTTTGTGATAGGTAAAGTAATAAGTTTGGGGACTTTTAATAAAAAGAAACAATTATATAATTTGAGAGGGGTTTATGGAATAGTTAGGACTTAAAAGGATCATTATAACACACATTTTTCTTTTTCTTTTCAGGGTGTGTCCTCTACCTACCATGCTAATTTTCAATAGCACCTCCTCCTCCTCATATTTTCTCCTCACTGCATTTCCTGGGCTGGAACGTGTTCATGTCTGGATCTCCATTCCTGTCTGCTGTCTCTACACCATTGCCCTCTTGGGAAATAGCATGATCCTTTATGTCATTGTTATTGAGTGGAGTTTGCACAAACCCATGTACTATTTCCTGTTCATGTTCTCAGTTACTGACCTTTGTCTGACCATCACAACCCTTCCCACTGTGCTCGGCATTCTCTGGTTTCATGCCTGGGAGATCAGTTTGAAAACCTGCCTCCTTCAAATGTTCTTTGTGCATGCCTTCTCCTGGCTGGAGTCCTCAGTGCTGGCAACCATGGCGTTTGATCGCTGCATGGCTATCTGTGACCCACTGAAGTATGCTAAAGTCCTCACAGATATGATGGTCTTGGTAATTGTACTGGGCATCTGCATACGCCAACTACTTTTCTCAAGTTCTATTATTGTTGCCTTACAGACTATATCTTTTTATGGGGGTCAAGAGCTTTCCCACCCATTCTGTTACTACCCAGAGGTCATCAAATACACACATTCCAACCCCTGGATCAGTAGTTTTTGTGGGATGTTTCTTCAGCTCTACCTTAATGGCACTGACTTGCTCTTTATTCTTTTCTCCCATGTCCTGATCCTCCATACTGTCCTGAGTACTGTGACCCCAAAGAAACAGCAGAAAGCTCTCAGCACTTGTATCTGTCACATTTGTGCTGTCATTGTCCTCTATGTTTCAATGATCAGCCTGTTTTTTGCACCCCGTCTTTTCTGCTCCACTCAAGGGTGCTCAGTAGCACTTTGGTCAAGTGTATCTGCTCCTACCACCTGTTCTGAACCCTATCATTTACAGCTTGAAGACCAAGACAATCCGTCAGGCCGTCTTCCAGCTGCTCTGATCCAAGGGCGCAGAGGCTTCATAGGAGGGGTCCCAGAGGAGGGTGAGATTGAAGGGAGAAGAAAATTGTTGAGATATAAAAATAATGTGCAGGTAGGAAAAGGATTTGGGGCAGTGTCATCAAATGCTGTTTCTGCATTTATTGAGAGGATCCGTATGGTCTTTGTTTTTGCTTCTATTGATATGGTGAATCACATTTATGGATTTGCCTATGTTAAACCACTCTTGCATCTTTGGGATGAGGCCTACTTGATCATGATGTATATATATTTTAAATGTGTATTTGTGATCTATTGGGTAAGATATTGTTGAGTATTTTTTCATTAATATCCATCGGTGAAATTGGCTTGCTGTTCTCCTTTTTAGTTAGGTCCCTCCCTGATTTTTGTATCAGAGTGATGTTTGCCTCATAAGATGTTTTGGGGCAGGTAGTTTCTTTTTGATGTTTGGGAAAAGGGTCTTCAGTATACATACAATCTCTTCTTGGAAGGTTTGACAGAATTCAGGTGTGAAGCTCTCTGGTCCTGGGCTTTTCTTTGGGGGGGTGAAGAAATTTTATTTTTTCTTTGATGTCAGTGCTTGATACGGATCAGTTCAAGAGATTTATTTTTTCTTGATTAAGTCTAGGGAGAGGGTGTGATTCCAGGTATTGGTCCATTTCTTTCACATTGTCCAATTTTTGGGTGTAGAATTTCTTATACTATTTAAAGATAATCTCTTCTATCTCTGTGTTATCTGTTATTTCCCCTTTTTCATTTCTGATTGAAGTTATGAGTGATTTTACTTTTCTGATTCTAGATAATCTGATTAAGATTATAGATCTTGTTTATCTTTTCAACAAACCATCTTTTCATTTTATTAATTTTCCAAATGATTCTTTTGTTTTCAATTTTATTTATTTCTGATTTAATTTTGGTTATTTCTTTTCTTCTGCTAGGTTTGAGATTAGGTTCCTTTTCCTTTTTCATTTCCTTGAGATGATTCATTAAGTTGTTGATGTGCTCTCTTTCTGTTTTTTGGATATAGGCATGTAATGTGCTCTCTTTCTGTTTTTTGGATATAGGCATCTAATGTGATGAATTTCCCTCTTGGGACTGCTTTTGCAGGATCCCACAGGTTTTGGTAGCTTGTGGTTCCATTGTTGTTATGATCAAGGAATTTAATAATTTCCTTCTTTATCTCCTCATTGACCCAACTGTCATTGAGCATAAGGTTGTTTAGTTTTTATACCTTTGTGTGGGGATGAGAATTTTTATTGGAGTTGAGCTCCATCTTTATTGCCTCATGGTCTGAAATATATAAGGTATAATTTCAATTCTTTAAATTTTGTTGGGTTTGATTTATATCCTAGGGTATGATCTATTTTGGACTATATTCCATGGGCTGAGAAGAACATATATATACCTTAGCTTTGGGATGACATGTTCTGTATATGTTTATTAAGCCTAATTGTTCTAGGGTGCGTTTAAGTCCCTTGTTTCTTTGTTTAGAAACAAGAATCTGTCTAGTTTTATCAGAGCAGTGTTAAAGTCACAGCAATTATGGTGTTACAGGATATCATATTTCTCACACCAATTAAGGTCTGTTTCATAAATCTGACAGCATTTAAGTTGGGTGCGTAAATATTTAGGAAAAATGTTTCCTTGTTGTATTGTTCCCTTGGCCATTATGAAGTGACCAGAACTTTGTGAGTTATAATAAGATTCTATTCAAGTGTGGTGCCTGACACTATAATATTAACACTCTGAGAGCCTGAGGCAGGTAGATTGCTTGAGCTCAGAAGTTCAAGGCCAGCCTGAGCAAGAGTACAGCCTCATCTCTACTAAAAATAGAAAAAAACTAGCCAGGCATTGTGGTGGTTGCCTTGAGTCCCAACTACTTGGGATGCTGAGGCAAGAAGATTGCTTATGCCCAAGAGTTTGCAGTTGCTGTGAGCTAAGAGTGCCAGGGCACTCTTCCCAGGGTGACAGAGAGACTCTACCTCAGAAAAAGAAAAATGAATTCCAGGACTGGGGTTGGAACAAATGAAATAGTCACAGAGTTGGTCATGTACTAGGTGAGGATACTTGGTATTCTCTGAGGACTTTGAGAAATTGTATAGATTAATGTTAAGATTAATATTTTAAAAATATTAACAGCCTATTGCATGTTATCATGTTTTTAAGCCCAGACTTCAGTGTTCCTGGAGGTGGAAAGGGCTTGCACAGCAACTGAAATGGACAGTAGGCATGGAGATCTATGAGCTGGGAAATTAAAGGCCATTTTCCTTAGAGAGTGCCACATTATAGCAGAGGCTCTGACCCTGGAATTAACCTGGGGCAGAGTAGAAAACCCAGATCACACCTTAATCTTACCATCTTACTCTTCTAAATCAGTTCTTTCAGATGTCTCTGCTTTTATAATTGCTTCTTTGAAGACTTTTCTAAAAGTTTGTCTTGGTAGATCTATAATTGTCTATTTACAATTCAGAAATTTTAAAGCATCTCAAAAACAATAGCTTTTCTAAATTATCTTAAGATTAGAATAAAAAATTATTGGCTAAAAAACTAACGAGGGATAATATGAACATATATATAGGTTATTATTTATTCTATACATTTCAATTCAGAAATAGTATTATATTATTAGGTTTGAATGCAGAATAATGCCTCAAAGGCTCCATGGTCTGCCTACATGTAATGTATTAAAAATTGTGAACTTCGAAGATTTTGGATGAAAAATTGTGAAAATGTGCAATAATTTCTTTCAGTTTTATGACAGTATCTAAGGCAGTCTATCCTGTGTGTGTGTTAATCTTTTCCTTCTTCAATTGTACTTTTCATACCTGACTCAACGTGTAACCTTCTTACTCAACACCAAAAACATTGTCATCGTGTACTTTCATTCCTGTAGTAATTGTTAATAGGATGTGAATTTGTGTTTTGTATTATTTCCAGCAGTGTATTTAATGTATTTGGAGTTTTCTTCTGATTATGTCATATATGTATTATGTCATATATTATATATTATATGCAATTGTCTTAATATATTGAGAAATAAAGAAAATTTAAAAAAATTTAAAAATACAATAAAGTTATTTACTACCCTATTGAGAGACTTTTTTTTTTTTCAATTTAAAAATGTGAGTTTTATTTAAAAATAGCCATTTAAAGTATGCAAAGGCACAGAGTGCACAGGGACCCTGGATACAGTGCAGTGACTTGCTCAAAATAAAATCTTGGTATGAGTTTATGTGGTCCCTCAATATGTAGGGTTTCATCACTGGTTGGATAAGAGGTGAAGTCAGGCCGAGAAGCAGAAGAGATAATTTAGGCAGATGTAATGAAATTCGATTTTGTTAGTTTCCTTTTTCTTTCTTAAAGCCAAGCAATTGTTGCTGTTTTTCATATTAATAAGGAAACAGGGTGTGACTTCACATGTCTTCTGGCTGATGTAACTGAAGCTTCTGGTGTTTATGTTTTTCTTTTTTTTATTAAAGAATAGCTGTGTACACTGATATGATCATGGGGCATCATACACTCACTTCATAGACCATTTGACACATTTTCATCACAATGGTTAACATAGCCTTCCTGGCATTATCTCAGTTACTGTGCCAAGACATTTACATTCTACATTTACCAAGTTTCGCAAATACCCCTGTAAGATGCACCACAGGTATAATCCCACCAATCCCCCTCCCTTTAACTACCACTCCCCTCCCTCCCCTCCCTTTCCCACTTCCCCCTATTGTTAGGTTGTAACTGAATTATAGCTTTCATGTGAAAGCCCCAAATTAGTTTCATAGTAGGGCTGAGTACATTGGGTTCCTTTTTCTTTCATTCTTGAGATACTTTACTAAGAAGAAGTTATTCCAGCTCCATCCATGTAAACATGAAAGAGGTAAAGTCTCCATCTTTCTTTAAGGCTGCATAATATTCCATGGTGTACATGTACTACAATTTATTCATCCATTCGTGGATTGATGGGCACTTGGGCTTTTTCCATGACTTAGCAATTATGAACAGGGCTGCAATAAAAATTCTGGTACAAATATCTTTGTTATGTTGTGATTTTTGGTCTTCTGGGTATGTGCCCAGAAGAGGAATTACAGGATTGAATGGCAGGTCTATTTTTAGATCTCTGAGTGTGCTCCATATATCTTTCCAAAAGGAATGTATTAATTTGCATTCCCACCAGCAGTGCAGAAGTGTTCCCTTTTCTCCACATCCACGCCAACATCTCTGGTCTTGAGATTTTGTGATATAGGCTAGTCTCACTGGAGTTAGATGATATCTCAAAGTAGTTTTGATTTACATTTCTCTGATGATTAAAGATGATGAGCATTTTTTCATATGCCTGAAGGCCGTGTGCCTGTCTTCTTCAGAGAAGTTTCTCTTCAAATCCCTTGCCTAGACTGCGGTGGGATCCGTTGTTTTTTTCTTGCTAATGCGTTTGAGTTCTCTGTGGATTCTGGTTATTAAACCTTTGTCAGAGATATAACCTGCAAATATCTTCTCCCATTCTGAGGGCTGTTTGCTTGCTTTACTTACTGTGTTCTTGGCTGTGCAGAAGCTTTTTAGTTTGATCAAGTCCCAGTAGTGTATTTTTGAAGCTGCTTCAATTGCCCGGGGGGTCCTCCTCATAAAATACTCACCCAGACCGATTTCTTCAAGGGTTTTCCCTGCACTCTCCTCTAGTATTTTTATAGTTTCATGTCTTAAGTTTAAATCTTTGATCCAGTGAGAGTCTATCTTAGTTAATAGTGAAAGGTGTGGGTCCAGTTTCAGTCTTCTACAGGTTGCCAGCCAGTTCACCCAGAACCATTTGTTAAATAGGGAATCTTTTCCCCACTGAATGTTTTTAATTGGCTTGTCAAAGATCAAATAACAGTAAGTAGCTGGATTCATCTCTTAGTTCTCTATTCTGTTCCAGACATCTACTTCTCTGTTTTTGTGCCAATACCATGCTGTTTTGATCACTATTGATTTGTAGTAAAGTCTGAGGTCTGGTAGCATGATTCCTCCCTTTTTGTTTTTATTTCTGAGTAATGTCTTGGCTATTCGAGGTTTTTTCTGATTCCATATAAAACGAAGTATTGTTTTTTCAAGATCTTTTAAGTATGATAGTGGAGCTTCAATAGGGATTGCATTGAAATTATATATTGCTTTGGGTAGTATGGGCATTTTAACAATGTTGATTCTTCCCAGCCATGAGCATGGTATGTTTTTCCATTTGTTAACATTTTTCAGCTATTTCTTTTCTTAGAGTTTCAGTTTCTCTTTATAGAGATCTTTCACGTCCTTTGTTAGGTAAATTCCCAAATACTTCATCTTCTTTGGCACTACTGTGAATGGGATAGAGTCCTTAACTGCTTTTTCAACTTGACTATTGTTGGTGTATATGAAGGCTACCGATTTATGGATGTTGATTTTGTAACCTGAGATGCTGCTTTATTCCTTGATCACTTCTAGGAGTTTTGTAGTAGAGTCCCTAGTGCTTTCAAGATACACAATCATATCATCTGCGAAGAGCAAAAGTTTGACCTCTTCTGACCCTATATGGATACCCTTGATAGCCTTTTCTTCCCTAATTGCGGTGGCTAAAACTTCCATTACAATGTTAAAAAGCAATGGAGACAATGGGCAGCCTTGTCTGGTTCGTGATCTGAGTGGAAATGATTCCAATTTAACTCCATTCAATATGATATTGGCTATGGGTTTGCTGTAGATGGCCTCTATCAGTTTAAGAAAAGTCCCTTCTAGACCATTTTTCTTGAGAGTTCTGATCATGAAGGGATGCTGGATATTATCAAAAGCTTTTTCTGCACCAATTGAGAGAATCATATGGTCTTTGGTTTTTAATTTGTTTATGTGCTGAATTACATTTATAGATTTACGTATATTGAACCAGCCTTGACACCCTGGGATAAAACCAACTTGGTCATGATGTATAATTTGTTTGATGTGTTGCTGGATTCTGTTTGTTAGGATCTTGTTGAAAATTTTTGCATCTATATTCATTAGTGATATTGGTCTATAATTTTCTTTTCTTGTTGGGTCTTTTCCTGGTTTGGGGATCAGGGTGATGTTTATTTCATAGAACGTATTGGGTAGTCTTCCTTCTTTTTCTACCTTTTGGAACAGGTTGAGTAATATAGGTACTAATTCCTCTTTAAAGGTTTGGTAGAATTCTGACATGAAACCATCTGGGCCCGGGCTTTTCTTTTTTAGGGAGGTTTTGTATAGTTGATGATATTTCCGAACTTGATATGGGCCTGTTCAGTATTTCCACTTGATTCTGGCTGAGACTTGGAAGGTGAAATGCTTCCAGGTATCGGTCAATTTCCTTTAGATTTTCATATTTCTGAGAATAAAGTTTCTTGTAATATTCATTAAGGATTTTTTGGATTTCTGACGAGTCTGTTGTTATTTAGTCTTTGTTGTTTCTGATTGATGAGATTAGAGATTTTACTCTTCTTTTTTCTGATTAGGTTGGCCAGAGGTTTATCTATTTTATTAACCTTTTCAAAAACCAGCTTTTTGATTTAATGATCTGTTGTATTATTCTTTTGTTTTCAATTTCATTTAATTCTACTCTAATTTTGGTTATTTCTTTTCTTCTACTGGGTTTAGGATTGGAATGTTCTTTCTTTTCCAGTTGTTTGAGATGTCCCATTAAGTTGTTAACTTCCTCTCTTTCCGTTCTCTTGAGGAAGGCTTGCAGTGCTATAAATTTCCCTCTTAGAACTGCCTTTGTGGTGACCCAGAGGTTTTGACAGTTTGTGTCTTCATTGTCATTTTGTTCCAAAAAATTGGCGATTTCTTTCTTAATCTCATCTCTGACCCAGATATCATTCAGCATAAGGTTATGTAACTTCCATGTTTTTGTATGAGTATGCAGATTCCTGTTGTTACTCAGTTCAAGTTTTATTCCATGATGTTCCGAGAAGATGCAAGGAATAATTTCTATTCCTTTAAATTTACTGAGGTTAGACTTGTGACCTAAGTTGTGATCGATTTTGGAGTATGTTCTGTGGGCTGATGAGAAGTATGTGTATTCAGTTTTGTTAGGATGAAACGTTCTGTAGATGTCTGCTAAATCTAAATATTGGATGGTTAGGTTTAAATCTAAGATTTCTTTGCTCAGCTTCTTGCTGGAGGATCAATCCAACACTGCCAAAGGAGTGTTGAAACCTCCGACTATTATGGAGCAGGAGGAAATCAAGTTGCTCATGTCTTTTAGAGTTTCTCTTGTAAATTGAGGTGCATTCTGGTTAGGTGCATAGATATTAATAATTGAGATCTCATCATATTGAGTATTACCCTTAACAAATATGAAGTGACAATTCCTGTCCTTCCTTACTTTGTTGGTTTAAAGCCTACTGTATCTGCAAATAAAATTGCAACACCTGCTTTTTTCTGATTATCATTTGCCTGAAATATGGATGACCATCCTTTCACCCTGAGTCTGTATTTGTCTTTAAAGTTAAGATGTGGCTCTTGTATGCAACAAATATCTGGCTTGAGTTTTTGTATCCAGTCAGCTAACCTATGCCTCTTTAGAGGACAGTGTAAGCTGTTCACATTAATGGAGAGTATTGATAAGTCTGGTGGAATTTTGGGTATCGAGTTTTTCAAAGGTCCAGTGGACAATTTTAATCCTTTCTCCAGTGTGGAAGTTGGAGTTTGATCAAAAGTTTCTGAGTGAGTTTACTTTTGTGGTATAGGATTGGGTTGGTCATTGTGGAGGATAGGTCTGAGATTATCCTGAAGAGCTGGTTTACTTATGGTAAATTTTTTCAACATGTGAATGTCATTGAAGTATTTAATTTCTCCATCATAAATGAAACTCAGTTTAGCTGGATACAAGATCCTGGGTTGAAAGTTATTTTGCTTTAGGAGATTAAAAGTCGATGACCACATTCTTCTGGCTTGAAAAGTTTCAGCAGAGAGATCTGTAGTTATTCTAATATTCTTTCCTTTGTACGTAATGGTTTTCTTTCGCCGGGGTGCTTTTAGGATCTTCTTCTTCATATTAACTTTAGTGAAGCTAATTATGATATGCCTGGGGGATGACTTATTGTGGTTGAATCTTTCTGGGGTTCTGAAGCTGTCTGCTATCTGAATTTCAGATTCTCTAGGCATGTCTGGAAAATTTTCTTTCATAATTTCATGCAGAAGGGCCTCTGTGCCCATCGAGGCCACTTCATCATTCTCAGAAATTCCAAGTATTCGTATATTAGTCTTCTTTGAATTATCCCAGAGTTCTCTGAGAGAGTGATCCATTTTTGCCTCCATTTCTCTTCCTCTTTGAGAGATTGGGAGTGTTCGAAGACTTTATCTTCAATGTCAGAAATCCTTTCTTCTGCTTGCACCATTCTGTTGCTAAGGGATTCTACTGTATTTTTCATATCTTTGAGGGCTATAAATTCTTGCTTGAGTGTGTCTAAGTCTTTGGTGGTTTTGTCTTTAAATTCGTTAAATTCTTGAGACAACTTTTGAATTTCTCCTCAAATTCCTAATTCCATTTTATTAATTTTGTCTGTAATCCAAATCCTGAATTCGATTTCTGACATCTCAACCAGTTGTTTATGAATGGGATCTTCAATTACATCTGCCGTATCTTTTCTTGGGGGGGTTGACCTATTTTGGTTATTCATGTTACCAGAGTTTTTCCGCTGATTCTGCCCCATGGTTATTTTACTCCCTTTGATTTTTTCCCCTGGGGCTTTATCAAGGGCCCGTACAGTGTTGTGGCCTGAGAAACTGGGGACCTGTCTTGTGTGGTGGGGCTAAGTGGTTCTGTCTTGTTTTTAGCTGGTTTCTGTTCGATCCTATTGTAACATTTACTCTGGCTTGAATTCTCAGCTGTGTGGAAAAACCAGCAATTAAGTCACCCCTCCCGCCCACCTCTGGCACCAATTGGAAAAGGAAAATCAAACCTTCCTACAACTGCATACCCAGGGCACCACCTGAAAAGACCTTAGTCTCTTAGTTCAGTTCAAAAGGTCCAAATTGATTGTCTCAAATTGGCACCCGTCTCGGGTGGGACAGTTCAAGAGGTCTCTGGGAACTGGATCACCGGGGTCTGGTGACTACTCTGATTTGGCTTACTCCAGTGCTGTGTGGAGTAAGGAGGAGCCACCTAGCAAATAGATCAGTCTGGCAACGTTGATGTCTCCTTCCCCACTTTGCCCCTCTGTTGGATCCAGTCACTGTTATCTCTGCAGATGGCTAACCCAGTTGCCTGTAGTGAACAGATATTCTAGGGGTTTGCACCTGCCTGAATCGCAAGGAAATCTGCCAGGCCCTGCAGTCTGCCACTATCTAGCAGGAGGAGATGGGGCCTGACATCTTTGAGTGCTTGATGCAGGTGGGGGGGGGGAGGTGTTCACTCAGGCTTAGCCCCGTCCCTGATTGATGTTGCTAACAGAACAGAACAGAACAGAACAGACAACTTTGTGGGATTCTGTCTCTGTTTCTGCTAAAATTGCCTGCAGAAGACAGGCTGTTCTGAGTTCAAACGTCTTTGCTGCTGGAGGTTTGTGTCTGATTACCTCTCTGAGTCAGCCCTGCCCTGGAAGCTTCCTGGGTTTGTGAGCAGCGTCAGGCAAATCCTTTGCTCACAGGTGGCCTCCTTTGGTTGCCCAGGGAGACAGGGGGTGTGGCTTCAGAATATCCAGAAGTGAGCCGTTTTGCTGTTAAAGAAAAAAACGGCTGTTGATCTGCCTCCAGGAACTGCCGCTCTGGTGTGGGCACCCAGCCGACTCTTTTCTCCTCGTCTCACACCCCAGAGTCAGCACTGATCAGCTGCAGTTTATGCTCTGTCCACACCCAAGATTGCGAGAGATCTCCCAATAATCCGGACTCCTGGGGGGCAGGCCCCCAGACCCATGAGTGAGAGTTGGGGGAGTGCTGGGAGCTCAGTGCTGGAAACGGGGAAGCTACAGTTTTACTCAGTTTTATGTCTGGCCATATTGTTTCCCAAGGAGGGCTGCTGCACCGCACCACAGGGAAGTGCCGCCAAGTGCCGTGACTCCCCCTAAACTGAGTGCCCTCTCCTCGCTCGCATGTCTCAGAGTCAGCACTGACCAGTTGCAGCTCAGGCACTGTGTAGTCCCCTTGAGAAATCACCCAATGATCCAAACTCCTGGGGGACAGGCCCCCAGACCCCGAGTGAGAGTGGGGGGGTTGTGCTGGGAGCTCAGCGGGGAAGCTAGAGTTTCACTCAGTTTTATGCCTGGCCGTATTGCTGCCCGGGGAGGGCTGCTGCACCACACCGCAGGGAAGTGCCCCCTAGGCATGACTCCCCCTTAGCCGGGTGCCCTCTCCTCACTCGCGTGCCTCAGAGTCAGCGCTGACCAGTTGCAGCTTGGGGACTGTCCACTCCCCTTGATAAATCACCCAAGAATCCAAACTCCTGGGGGACAGGCCTCCTCCAGACCTCAGTGTGAGTGGGGGGAGAGTGTTGGGAGTTCAGGGTTGCCGGCAAAGGATAAGGTTTTATACAGTTTTATGCCTGGCAGGAGAACGCCATGGCACCCTAGTAGGGGAGGTAGGTCCAGTTTTTAGATCTCTCCTGTGGGGTGTAGTGGAAGGGCCTTTAATTTCTGTCCGTTTGTTTAATTGTGGGGCTCTTAAGCCGGTCTCATGGGGGAGGGGGACTCCTGTCCACTTGGTGTTGGATTTTGTACCTTTTGTTCGCGTCCTTGTGATCACAGCTTGCCTCAGCGGTGTTGATATGTGTTCTTCAACCTTCTCTCTTGGTGCAGCTCAAATCCACCAGGATACTTACTAAATTTTTGCCCCTTAACTTTCTTTCTGGACGGGAGCCTCTGTGGAAAGCTGGCTTCAGTCTGCCATCTTGTCTTTCCCCTCCTGAGAGATTATATAATATAGTCATGCACTCCATTTGACATTTCCGTCAATGACAGACTGCAAGTGTGACTACTGTCCTGTAAGATTATAATACCCATATTTTCTTGTAACTTTCCTATGCGTAGATATGTTTGGACATGCAAATACCCTACCATTTTGTTCCAACTGCCCACAGTATTTAATACAGTAACATGCTGCCCAGTTTTGTAGACTCGGAGCAATAGACTGTACCATCTAGGTTTGTGTGTGAGTGCACTCTCTGATGTTCCCATGATGATGCATATTTCAGAACAAATGCCATTATTAAGCAACTTGTAACTATATAGGACCTAGTTTTTTAAAATGAGCTAACATATGTGCACCCATTTATATGTTTATAAATTGAGATAACAGTTTATATCCAAATGTATATCCTATTTCCTTGTTTTTTTCATTATTATCTATTAAATCATAATATTTTATATTAGATGTTACTTTCTATAGAAAGCTTTCCTTTGATTGTGTTATTACACTTAGGGTGTTTTATTCAACATATTGAATTATTTATTTCCTTCTCCCCACCACCAGACTCTAAGCTCCTTGATGTTAGTTCCTATGGTTCATTTAATCCTTAATTCCTAATATAGAGTTTAGAAAATGCCACTTAGTTGGTGATACTGTGCTGTGTTGTTGAATAACATTACATCATCTTTATATATCATGGATTATGGTGTTATTTCCTATAATTCAACATTTCAGTAACATTTCATATACTGATTATGTTCTTAGATTTCTAGAAGTATAAATGATTAACTTTAGAAGGAGGCAAAATCTCTGTTGGTCTGGTATAGTGGCTGAAGTTATCGGCTCTGGGATCATACAGTATGAGTTTAGATTCCATCTTTTAATACTTTAAAGCTCTATAACCTTGAAAGAGACTGGCTTAACTTAAATTTTTACCTTCTAATACAGAAAAAATGGGGAAGTGATCAAAATATGCTTTTCGATAGTCTTGCAAAAGTTAATGATGTTAATTCTGGCAAACACATACTCAATGCCTGGCACTGGATATACCTTATTGTTATCTGCTAAATTATGACTATTTAAATTTTACTCATATAATTCATTATTTTGCAATAAAAACATTTAACAATTTTTCTTTTCACTTTTCCATTGTATTATGTAATTAGAATTGTTCCTAATCATAAATGGTTTATTTACTTTCATTTGAGTAGACTTTTAAAGTTACCTTTGAACATAACAGTTAATTTATTTTTGTGTGTGATAAAATCTCACACACATAAATGTAAAATTTTAAATAGGTTGTCATTTTTCATACCTGTATTATTTGACTAATCAATTTATTTGTTGCAATGTTGTGATATTCCTTGATTGTATATTAATTGTTCAGTTCTTATATGGTGTATTACAATGTGTTTATTGTATTTTTTTGTTCTGCTCATTTTCTTGTGTAAATAATATAATTTCATAGCTGTCTAATAAATTTCATTGTCATATTAAATTTTATTATTTATAAATTTATTTATAGTTTGTATTGTATTTATTTTATCATATAGTCTCTAGTTCACTCTTACAACACTATTTTTAGAATTACATTGTTAATTACCAAACAAATATTACTGGAAGCTTAATTAGAAATCCATTATGCTTGTCTGATAATTGAGAGAAAGAATAATTGCCTATTAATTCTTTTCTAGAAATATTCATTGACATTTTGTGACTTGAGTCATTTCTGTCTAGTGCAGACATGAATTTCTGAATTGGGGATAAACACTAATACAATAAAAGGGTGTTATCTCTGTGTCTTTCCTAACAATGTCTTTGTTTTTTCTTGTGGCTTAACATACATGAAATGTTTCTCAGGACAACTTTACTTTTGAAATTTATAGTTATCTCTTATCGTTTTTACAATTAGTTTTGTATCAATCCAGTTGTTCAGTGCTGTATGACAGAGCATAGGGTTAAAAGTGCTAGATACTTAGGGACAGAGGGATCTGGGCACAGGCTAAGGATCACTACTGCCCATGAGCACTAAACCAGTACTCCAATGACACAGCATACTGTCCCAGCCCTACGTCATATATTAGCAGTGATAAAATTAGGGAAAGACAGAAGTGTAGTCAACAGGATGTGTTAGGAGTTACTTCTTTTTTAACTCTTACTTTCTCTTTGATGTTTTCTGCTGTACTGTATTTTCTCATGCCTAAGATTTCAATAAAAGCCAGTAAGGAATATTGGAGGGGGCCACACCCTTGTTTCCCCTTGAAGGTGTTGGCCTCCTAGAGTCCCTCAGTTCAATGCAAATTGACTGCCTAGGTGTTATTCATTTTGTGTAGAGTCACACCAAGACAGTGTAGTTGTAATTTGTCATCATATTCCTAGGCTTTTCATTGTTTGATTTTTTTTTTTTTTTTCACAAAAGAAGTTGGGAAGTATGTCAGAGTACTAGTTAGATGCCTCTTTATATACACTCTACAAGTAACAGAGAAATGCCAAGGCCAATGGATTTGATTAATGTAATTCCTTTAAGGAAACAAAATACAAATGCGAGAAGCAGATGTGTGAATTAACAATTACAACATAATTGGAGAATGGTTGGGACCAAAGGAAAGGAATTGAATACTGTATCCCAGAAGGAGGCATGCGAGGTCGTCATTCCCTTCCTTGATTAGGCTGTGGGCATCTTGTCAGGACCAGTTATCAAGCAGTATATTTACCCATTAAAAAAATATAAGAATATTTGAATCTTCTTCATAATGGTTCATTACTTTTTCAGAGTGTGTAATGCTGACAGTTGCATTTATTTATTCATTTACCACCATATACAGTTGAACCTCTGTAAGTATTTTTTTTGTTGTTGTTGTTTTTGGTGGGGCTAGGTTTGAACCCGCCACCTCCAGCATATGGGACCGGCGCCCTACTCCTTGAGCCACAGGCGCTGCCCAATCAGTATTTTTTTTTTTATTTCAAACTAATATGAGGGTACAAATATTTAGATTACATTGTTCCCAATTCCAAGGTAAAGTTTAGGTTGTAGAAGAGCTCTCACCCAGTGGGTGTGCTGAACAGCCTCACATTGTACATACTATGTGAGATCCCACCAAATGTCCTTCCTTGTCCCACTAATCACCCTCCCTCCTCTCCTCTCCCTCGTTATCCTGCCCCCTTCCTAGATTATACTTGTGTTTTGTCCTTTATATGATTGTGCAATCGTTTATATATTGGTTTCATGGTAGTATTAAGTACATTGGATATTTTCTTTTCATTCTTAACATTCTTTACATGAAGAATAGGTTTCAACTCCATACACAAAATGGTTCTTTGAAACAGAAGTGATTTTAATTATTTGTGAGTTCAGAATAGACAGCAAAACATTAAAATATATTAATTGAAATAGTTTTCTACCAGTTCATGGCACAAATTTGTTCAGAATTGATTTATTCTAAATATTATAGTTTATAACATTGTCTATAACAAAACACTTACAAATAAAAGAGCAGGAAATAAGTGAATTTTATAGAAAATAAATTTAGGAACACAATCATCTTCAGTTGGTTATTTATCTTTTTAAAATATGGAAGTATTTATTTTATGCATACATATCATTACTTATAATTTTATGTTGCATAATATCGTTATTTTATGCTAGTTTAAAATTATTTCTAATTTGTTTAATATAACCAAATATAAAATATCAAATGACTAAACAAGGAAATAATCATTATTTTAGAACATAAATTTTAAAGTGATTAATTAAGAATATCAGTGCTTTAAAGCCACATACTTATAACCACCTAGTCTTAGAAAAAGTCAACAAGAACATACACGGGAAAAAGAACACCATTTTCAAAAAATGATGCTAGTAAAACTGGATTGCCATATGCAGAAGAATGAAACTGGACCCTTATCTTTCACCAGATATAAAAATCTACTTAAAACAAATAAAAGACTTCAATATAAGACATAAAACCATAAAAGTACTATACAAAAAATGTAGAGCAAGCCTTTCTGCACATTAGTCTAGGCAAAGAAATCATGACAAAAAACATAAAAAGCATAGGCAACAGAGACAAAAATAAATAAATGGGACTTAATTCAGAAGAAATAAACAATGGAAAGGAGAATCAACCTGCAGAATGGGAGAAAATATTTGCAAACTGTACATCTAACAAGGGACTAATATCCAGAATTTACAAGAAACTTAACAGCTTAATAACAAAGAAAAAACCATTTTAAAAAGTGCACTAAAGGCAAGAACAGTCATTTTTCAAAATAATTATTCTGCTTTTCACCTTTCCCACTTCCTGCTAATAGCTAAATTATTCCTTTGTTCTCATTTTAGTAGCTATGACATAATAGAACCTTGGAATAATATAGAGGAAAACAAGCTAGTTTTTTAAAAACAATGTTATGGGAGAATTTATTGTCATAATTCAAAGCTATGACTATGAAAGCCATAAAGTAAAAGAATTACTGGTTGTCTCTATTTGATCATTAAGGAAAGCAGGGAGGGGAAATATTATTAACCAACTCATACTTGACAATAGACTACTTTCACTTAAATGGGAAATCAAGAATTTTCACAAAATTGACTAAAGGCCCCACCAAAAATACAATGTGTCTAAAAGCCACTTAAAGCAAAAGCAGTAATTGGAGTGGAGTACTATCCTTTAAACTTTACCTTCTCTCATATTTATTAAGATGCTTCCACGTGTACTTATCCTTGTGCTGTAACAATGTAACTAAAATTCTATATCAGCCCTTATGTTAATTCATGATTTTAATAATAATGTCCTATAGTTTTTCCATACACTCTTGTTAATGTCCATGTCAGTCCTATGCTCATAGATGTCTCCACCCTAGGTGCTATACGGATTACCATAATCCCTCCGTATCCATTGAGGATTGCTTCCAGGACCCCTGGGGATACCGAAATCTGAGGATGCTCAAGACCCTTATATAAAATGGCACAGTATTTGCATTTAACCTATTCATATTCTCCCATATCCTTTGTCTCTAGATTACTTACAATACCTAATGCAACGTAAATGCTATATAAATGGTTTATATGCTGTATTATTTAGGGAATAATAACAAGAAAAGCCTGTACAAGATCAGTACAGATGCAATCATTTTTCATGAATATTTTGAATCATCTCATGTAAAGTCTATGACATGGAGGGCCAACTGTATGCAGTATAAATATGATTAAGAAAGATAATGATGGGCGGCGCCTGTGGCTCAGTGAGTAGAGCGCCGGCCCCATATGCCGAGGGTGGCGGGTTCAAACCCAGCCCTGGCCAAACTGCAACAAAAAAATAGCCGGGCGTTGTGGCGGGCGCCTGTAGTCCCAGCTGCTCAGGAGGCTGAGGCAAGAGAATCGCGTAAGCCCAAGAGTTAGAGGTTGCTATGAGCCGTGTGACACCACGGCACTCTACCCGAGGGCGGTACAGTGACACTCTGTCTCTACAAAAAAAAAAAAAAAAAAGATAATGATAATGCTTTGCTTAGAAATATATTATTTTCTTTCTTGATCTTGGCTGAATCTGCTCCACTTTCTCCCACATGTTGATTTAAGACCCAGTTTTCCCAAAACCTTTTCACGAATTTGTCATGTCTTCACACAATATACAATGGGGTTCATTAGAGGTGGCACTGGCAAGAAAATGTCAGCAATGAGGATCATGGCCATTGGGGACTTATGCTTGCCAAAACGGTGCATGGATGCCAAGGCAATGATGGGCACGTAGAAGATGAACACAGCACAGATGTGGGAGACAGGAGTTGAGGGCCTTGAGCCTCTCCTTATGGGACCCAATTCCCATCACAGTTTTCAGGATGAACACATAGGACACAGCAATGAACACACTGTCTGACATCATAACAGAGGGCAACAAAGAAACCATAGAAAAAATTGACTGTGTTGTCAGAGCAGGCCAGCTTCATGACATTGTGATGGAGACAGAGTGAGAAAGTAGGCTTTTCTTACAATATGTCACTCTCTTAAGAGTGAAAGGAAATGGAAGTACAAAGAGCATGCTTTTAAGGAGAAACACCAGCCCCATTTTGGCAACTCTGGCACTGGTCAGAATAGAGCTGTATCTCAGAGGGTTGCAGATGGCCAAAAAGCGGTCAAATGACATGATCAGGAGCACTGAGGACTCCATAGTTGTAAATCCATGGATAAAGAACTCTTGAGAAAAGTAGGCATTTGGGGAGATTCCTGTGGCATTGAATACAAAGATCCTCAGCATAGTGGGCAGAGAGGAGAGGGACAGGCCCAGGTCAGAGACAGCCAGCATGGAAAGGAAATAATACACGGGTGCATGGAGTGAAGGCTCAGTCCTGATCACAAAGAGGATGGTGCAATTTCCCAGGATAACTACTACCCTGTTTCCCCGAAAATAAAAGTGTCTTATTTTAAGGTGTGCTCCCAAAGATGCGCTATGTCTTATTTTCAGGGGATGTCTTATCTTTCCTGTAAGTAGGTCTTATTTTCGGAGGATGTCTTATTTTCGGGGAAACAGGGTAGGTACATGAGGCATGTGGGGATGGAGACCCACACTTGAACATGCTCCAGCCCTGGGATTCCAATCAGGAACAAGGTGGCAAATTCGATTTCAGAAGAATTGGGAATGTGCATGTTAAGTCTGGTGGAAAGTATTTATTCTCAGTTCTGAAACAACACTTTCAATGTGGATCTGGTGCTCATCTCTTTCCTTTCAGCATGTTTGTTTGAGAAATAAACAAAAAAATGCAATTTTGTAAGACCTCCCATTTTAAGAAATAAAAGAATAAAGTATTTCTTTTAAATTGATTATAATTGGGTCAAATAATGTCAACTGACAAAGAGAACCAGAAATATAGATACTCTCTTGACCAGTCATACATCTCTGTTAAATCTTTGAGGAAAAAAAATGCATGTAGAAAGTAGTAACCTGCAAATAAATTCCCTTTGTACTATTAGGCTTTGCTCCTCATCAGCCCACTCCAATGAAAAATTATATAGAGTCAGCCTCGACTCTTTTGTTTTGCCCAGAGTGAGTACAGAATTTAAAAATGTAAATATCAAAGAAACTAAGTGGATGTTAGAAGAATAGAAAATTAGAATTTCTCCAATTTATAATCATTTGCTGCAAACATTTTTAAGGCCAGGGATTGAGCTTCTAAAAACTGCTTTTACCCATAAGCTCTCCATAGTAAGCACCCCAAACGAAGTACATAAATTAGGCCATATATTTCCCTTTTACAGCACAGTGAACATCCTACCTTATTGTGAGAAAGTAGACAGAATGTCCTTGAATGTGACCAATCTATAGCAGTGCCTCCACCTTGGAGCACAGAAGGAGAGGAAGAATTCCTGCACTTTCTCTATGGTTGGTCATATACTCTCACAATTATGGAGTGGCTAGTCAGCCATGCTATACCGGCCAGCCATTGTTGGTGGCAAGTTTAAAGGCATAGTGTATTGTGGGATAGTAGATCGGTACTGTCTAGACCCATATTTTTTGTAGCGTAATAAGATAAATAGATATTCTACAACTGACTCAGGCAACTGAGTCAAGTATGTACCTTTGAGAACTTTTGTTTGCCTTATGGAATTAAGTTTATCAGAGACAATAAAGCTCTAATATGTAGGTATAAAGCATATCAATTTCTACTATTTGGCCTAAAAAGTGGGAGTTTCTTTGAGAGACTAGGGGTTTATATGAGGATTCTTGACAATTAAAATGTAAACCACTTGCTTTTCATCTTTTTTTGTCTTGCAGAAAGAGACTCTTATGACGTGTTAAGGACAAAGCCTTTTCTAGGAGAGCTGCCTGCCTTCCAAAAATGACAAAGTAGTGGTTATCTCAAGATCTGTATCTCAGCCACTCCAGCTCCTCTAAAGTCCCCAGGGAGAACGTGTGCAGAGGTCCATCAGGGCAGTATAATCTACTTTACGTAGTTCAACTCAGAAGTGGCTTCTCCTTAAATTCTTTCCCCTGATTATTCCAAGTAGAGTCCATTTACTTTACTATTTCTTGCATTATAATTGTTACAGTTGTCCTGTGGTTTGCTGTTTATGTGTATGCCCTCCAGAGTAGCTAATAAGATAATTAAGAGCACAATTTGTATCATAACTATCTTTATATTGTCATCACCAAGCACATTTTCAGTCAAAAGTGCATATAGAATCATTATTAACTGAATTTTATTAATCTATTGATTTGCATTTAAATGAACTGATCTTGGGAATTATTTTCTCCCTCCACATTGGAAATTAAAGTTTTTTTCTTTCAGAGCAATTACCATCCATAAGTTCTATGTGAGGATGTTCTTTGATATGAGAGAATGTGGGAAGGTAAGGTTCTTGCTTTGACTTGATCTTTAATATTTCCCTTCAACCCAAAAAACAGACTGCATTTATATATTTGCAGCATCATTGATATCAAAAGTATACCATACCTGATTTCTCTGTGGTTTTGAGACAATATGAATCTTGTGCTTAATTCTTAATAAGTAATAATCCATAATATTATTAATAATCATGTGCTTATTTTCTTCAATGAAACTTGATTCAAATGCTAAATGTTTTCAAGCTTTAATAAAATATGTACCAATTCCAAGTGCCAAGCATAATAGTTCAAAGTTCAAATTCATGGGTTTACTCTTAGTAAGCACCAAAAGCAAATTCTGTTAACGGAGTCCTATCTTTTGATTTACACAATGCATTCAGAGATGAGTTATAATTAGGAAAAAAGTGTCCACTGAATGCACTATGTGTAAAAATGCAATTAACATTTCAAAACCACACGTAAAAGAAAAAATATCTTTAAAATTAATTCCATTAAATAAATAAGAAACAATATCATCCTGCAGATAAAAATACATTTCTTGTATATGCATGTGGATTTCTACATGAACAAATAGGATTCAGCTCCAAACAGAAAAGGGCTGACACATGATAAAGACATTTTAGATTGTCAAACTGATGTGATTACCATTATAAGGTGAACTGAAAACCGAAGGATAAAAAAGTTAAAGGAGGGATAAAGTTCGGTCACCTGCTTCTGAATAGTGGCAGAATTGGGTGAGAAGCAGGAGATGAAGGGAGACATAAGACCAAGGAGAAAGGCAAAAAAGGCCTCAACTCTAATTGGAAATGAGAATCAAGCAAAGTTTACAACAGATATGATATAGTTGCAGTGAGATACTTGAAACTAGAATTTGGTAGTTGACAGTTATAGAAG
Organism: Nycticebus coucang; assembly: GCF_027406575.1. Classification (NCBI taxonomy): domain Eukaryota; kingdom Metazoa; phylum Chordata; class Mammalia; order Primates; family Lorisidae; genus Nycticebus; species Nycticebus coucang. Next base: position 63,184,393 of record NC_069793.1, on the reverse strand, counting down.
CTCAAGTAAATCATTTAAAGTGGAATTATACAAAGCATCTATAATTTAATAGAGAACCAGTAAGTGTTACAGTGACCAGATAACTCATCATGGTGTTATAATTTTAAAAATGTTTCCAAATGACAAGTCACTAGGAGACCTCTGCATAGATTCTGTTCTTTGAAGCTTAAAAAATCCCAACTGGGAGAGAGAGCATGGTGCTTCAAAAAGAAATTCTGCTGAGATGTGTCAGTACCCCAAATTCTTTTTGATCCTAACCAGACCCTGGATCTTGGATTCTTCAAAATGAAGGGACTGGACCAGGTTTCCTCCAAGCAAAATATTCTATCATTTTACTGACAATGAATTAAATTGAGATTGTTTAGAACAACCCCCATTTTGGTGGGGAAAGCAAGGAGAAGTTGAGCAAGATAATGAAATGTCACAGAAACTTCATGCAAGGGTAGAACACTAATGTTCTTTGTATTGTAATTAATGTTGTATGCAGAATTATCCTGTAAACTGAGTTTTCCAAGAAGAACAGTTCCCACATCCCCAACAAATGAGAAAAATAGCATTATTTGTGATCCTTGATAAACATGAACCACTTGCTGTCTCTTCTTAAAGACTAGGTTCTTTCTTTTTAACCCAAATCCTACACTGAAAGACAACTGAAGTGCTAAACATTAATCACTAGTCAAGTTAGGAATGTTTCAAGGAAAGAAATTAACTTAAAACAAAGAAGCAGATGCTTTTGATTAAATTTCAGGTTTGCATTACTACAAATTAATTACTGGTCTGTCCAACCAGGTTAAAGATAAAAGGGAAGCCCTAAAAGGTCTATAGAGCTTATATACACACAAGTGTCATTGTTTTTTTTTTTTTTTTTTGTGTGTGTGTGTGTTTAACCTAGTTTTATTAAATATTGCTTCTTTGGGATGTATTTATAACAACTCCCACAACATTTTCATGTAAGGATTCAAAGTGGTCATATTAAAATATAGCTTCAATTTAAAGTTTATCACAGTTTTACAGTATTCAAAAATGGCAGACTTGCCATAAAAAAAAACAAAACAAAAACCAAGAAAGACTATTACACACAAAACATAAGAAAACAATTAAATAAATGAGATTGGCATTTCATAACTTTATAGCATGAAACAATATTAAATCTATCTCTGGCAAGCAGACACCGATGTATTAGCTAGTTTGAAATGTGCCCAACTTAAACACACTATACAAGTTAACTATACAAAAGATTGATGGTTTTTTTGATGAAAGAAGTGCACCCTGAAAATTTTTGCCAGTTTAGAACACTTAGCTCTTAAAGACAAAAAAAGTCCTTTTTCTTTTTTAAACCGAAGGCTGATTTCAGACTTTTTTTGTTGTTTTGTCTCATCTGTCAGCCTTCCTAGTTTAAAAACAATAGTGTCTATGGATGCCCAACAGGAGGCAGTATAAGATTAACCATTAAATCACAAACAGCTGCAAATATTGTGCATTCACCTTGTCGTGGTGGATTCATCTCTGCAAACCTCTTCAGAATGTTGCTGACCATCATGGGAGCAGCAATAGAAGAGTTCTGCTGTCTGGGAATGTCTGCCTGCTGGGTTGTACCTGAAGCCATGTCATAAACCATTGGAACTATAATACTAACAGGTTCTTGGGAAGGAACCGATGTTTTCTGAGTTAGCTGAAGAAAAAATAGCATTTTGGATTTCAGCACTACAGCAGGCATCCCAGGAGGTGCAATCAGTGGTGCACCCGGAGGGATCGTCAGGCAGAACTGAACATTCCATCTTAGCTGTGTTGCCTGGTGAGGGAACAACTCCAGCTTCATAATGTGCACACAGTCCCTTAGGATGTGTGTAGGAGCTCCCAATAGCTTGGTGAAGGCTATTAATGTATTAGCTTTAAATGGTGGTCCTGCTACTCTTGTTTCAAAGAATTTCTCCAAAACTTGAAGTTCATCAGGTTTCCACTGTCCTGCATTTTCAGGTGTCACTTTTAGCTGAAGTGTCTGGTTGGTTTGGGGACTCAGGGCTACTCTGCATTTCAGTGCATCAGTTTTAAACATTATTACTCCAGGTTCATTGGAATTTATCAGCTGCAGCATTTCTTGTTGAATAATTCTTTGAAGGTGTCTTCTCATGATGACTGATCCAAGAAATCTCTCAAGTGGAGAACAAAGGTAACTGCCTGCCAAGCCGGGTGCAAGGCCTGGCATTGGAGAGGGCAGCAGTAAAATGTTCAAGGCACTGTGAGTGAGGATGGTAGGTACGGATGTCGCCCAAGAGCGCTGAGGTAGCTTACAAGGTGGAGACATGTTTGTTGGCATCGTTTGGGAACTTGTTCCAGCTTGGGAATGAGAAGCATTTGGAACAGGAGAATGCAGTGGTAATGATGGATTGGCTGGTGACACTCCAGGCATGTACGTTGCTGGTGAGGGGCCAGATACTTGAGGTGACCCTGGCCAGTTCCCTGCTCGTCCACTTGGTAACACCATAGTATATGGGGAACTAGGGTCAAGAGTTCCTGGAGACTGTGTATGCATCATAGAGGGAGACTGATTAACTGTGTCGTGGTAAGATGTAGGTGGTGAAGTAAGAGGATAAGCGCCTGATGTTCCTGGCTGCTTTGAAAATGGCTGTTGTTGGGTTGGTGGCTGCAGTTGTGATATTAAAGAATCCATCATATCTCCTCCTATAGAAGAAGGGGCATTATTATCCTCATTTACAGACCTTCTTTGAGCATCCTGATTGCTGTCAACAAACATATTCAGGAATGTCTTTAGTCCTGGTGCTGGATAAAAACCTTCAACTAATTTGGTGTTATCAAAAAGACTATAGGCACCATCCCGTATTGCCACAACGCCACGACTCCGGCAGTCTATATCAATGCAATACATGTTCCTAAAGGCCAGTCTGATGTGGGTGGACGACTGTGGCAGAATGGAGAAGCATTGGTAGGCAGTGTTGGTTCTCTGGGTCAAGCCCAGCATCGGCACAGTGGGGAGTTTGTTGAAGGCATTTAATGGAGCATGAGTATCAAACAGTACCTGTAATAACTGAACCACATTTGGTGTTTTGTTGAACATTTCTTGAAGTTGATGAAGAATGGTATTGTGACAATTACTGCAACCTGAGTTTGGGCCAACAGTTCCCAAGGAAATGTGAAATTTCTGACGGATGGAATTCCATTGGATAGTAATTGAACTTCCCTTGGTGGTTCCATAACATAAAATAAGTTTTTGGTAATTATAAACACAAACTTCTGAGAAAACATTTAGATGAGCAGGTATGTCTGGTAGAGAATGTGCAAATTCCAACACACACTCATATAATCGTGCAATACTACTCCAGTCATTAAGAAACATTTCAACTACTTTTTTACCACCAACAGGTTCGGACAACAGATTTTCATATGTCAGGTATACATGCCGGGATGGTCCTTGCTCCTTAGTAGAAGTGCCATTCAGTGGACAGTTTGTAAACACTAACTCTGCCACCCATGTGCGGTTATTTCTACCTTGTAATCGGAAAGTGCAATCAACAAGAGAGCGGTCCAGAGCCTTTAGTGTTTCTTCACTTACACCCTTACAGGGAGGAATTTTTAATAAGGGTATTGCGTGGCTGAAGCCATCACCTTCCACTTGCACTCCTTGATGTGGAATCTCCAGATTGGACAACCCCAACTGAAGTCCTACAAAAGGCATATTTGTGTCACACATAGCAACAAAGTGAGCTAGAACTTTATTGAAGGCATACATTTCTCCCGGTTGTTTGGTTTTCTTGGATTCTACTGGACATGGATCATCAGACAACTTGTGCTTGGTACCGGTTCTGGTCAGTTTCCCAGATTTTGTATGAAAAATCAAGTCTTGGACATTTTCCTCCAACTGCTGCAGCAGCACTGCCATGACAGGACTGTCTTCTCCATCTGTTGCATTCACAGACAGGAAGTAGTACTTGTATGACAGCTGTGTGGGTTTATTAGGAACCTCCAACATCTCAACAACAATGTAATATTGAGGAAGGCGGGTAAGTTTAATAAACAGCTTATTCTTAGAAAGGTTTCCAATGGGATGTGTTGAGTAATTAGAAAGCTGCAATGTTTCACTGCTTATTGTAGGCAGATGCTTGATAGATTGTTTGCAACGTTGCTGTCCAAGCCAAAACTTAAGTTGCTGAATCCAGGGAATGATCCGTTTCATATCATCATTCACAGACTTCCCCATGTCATCCAGAGTGTTTTGGTCAAGTCCATAAAGCATCAATTGGAACATTCCAGAATGCAAATCTATAAAAATGTGCAGACACTCTGAATTACCACAGGGCTCCAAGATGGGAACAATAAGGGCTGGAAGTGCAGTCTCTATGGAAGAGTTTTCATTGGCATTGAAGCCTCTAAGGATGGCCTTCAGTTCCTGGAGCTTCTGATGAGCTCTTGCATGGACACTATCAATCAAGAGTTTTTCTATTGATAAGTGGTCAATCTTCATGGCTCTTTCTACTAATTTGGAATCAGAAGCTGGCAAAGGAGGATCATGAAAAATCTGTAAAGGTGTAGCGACATCATTCTCATCAATTTTAATTGTAACTTTATGAACAGATGCTGTCCCTGTTTTTCTCCCAAGAACCTGTTGATTCCAAACTGAGAGGGAGAGGCACTTTCCAGCATGATACCTTTCCACCTGCACAAGGTCTCCCCACCGCTCCCGGATTAACATTAGAGTTTGGGAATGTAATACTTCTAACTGAAGTGATAAGCAGAAAGAATGTAGGCAGTTGTACATGTCCTGAAGTGGTTTCTCATCAGCAAAAAGCCTGGACTGCACCAGCTGATGGATAAAGTTGATTTGCATACTATGAACCAAAGCTTGCCCATCTCCTGTTTCCTTATCCTCAACTAGAATTTCTAGTTTGAGGAGGCGCCATGGAACATCTGGGTCATCTCCCATTACAGTCAAGGTGGCTTCAAATTCTCCTTCAACTCGAAACTTCACCTGGCCATTTGCAACTGTAAGATTTGCTAACTGAGGAGGAAGATCTGTGGTTACAAGCCGATGTCTAAGAATCTGATTCAGCTGATGAAGTGTGGCTTGTTTTTCAATTTTCGTAATTGGGTCTGGAGGAATAATTTTATCCCTTACACAGGTTGGCAGCCGTGTGTAAGACCCAGTAGTCACTACATCAATAGCATATGGGATGGCAAAACTAGGCAGGCGTGCATGGACCAGAGCATCTCTAGCTAATGAGGCCAGGCGATCAGCAGTGTCCACAAACAGGATGGCTTGTTGATCTAAAAAGCTTGAGATCATCGCACATTTTTCCACTTTGCCAACATCATTAGCCCATTTTACTAAAGCTAACAATCGAACGAAGAGTTGGCGTGTCCGGCTAGCAAACTGCACTATTTCTATTTTCCTTTCCACATCAGATTTCCTTGGAAGTAGGTCAGTCAACACCATGAGCTCTGAGTAGGCTCGGTGCAGGAGAAATTCAATGAGGGTGCTCAGCCGGTAGCCAGGCCTAGCTGGAGCCGCAGCTGCCGCCGCCACTGCGGCTCCCTGAGGAGGAGGAGCCAAGGCTGACGCTGGGCCGCCGCCGGCTCCGGGCTGGACCAGCTCGTGGTTCTCCAGCTGCACTGGGGCCATGGCGGTGTAGGGCCGGCCTTGCCGCAACGGCACAAGATGCGACCCTCCACCCTCCCGGGCGCTCGGTCACCGCGCCAAACTGGGCGCGGGCAGAGTCCCCACAGCTTACCGCCGGCAGCCTCTGAACAGGAAGCCGTGCGCCTACCGCGGAAGTCCGTCTCAGTGTAGCGACGAGCCCGCCGGCCCCAGGGACGGGGCGAGGAGCCGAGCGCCGCGAAGGGCGAAGGGAGGGGGAAGAGGAGGGAGGGGGAAGAGGAGGAGGGAAGGGAAGCGGGGCGGCAGCCAAGGAGAAGCTGCGCCTCCGCAGCTGCGCAGAAGCCACCCCGTGTGTTTATTATTAATTTCTGATTTCAAGGTTTCTAAACATTTCGTGTTTCTAAATATCCTTCTGCTGACGTCAATCTTTTTTCAGCCTGAATTTAACTCTCTGAGTTTGGAATATTCAGTTTTTCTTGTTTAGTTGTGTCTTTCTTCCTGATAACCCTGGGCTTTTTTCTCTACTCCATTCTATTTGCCATTGTCAAAGACATATTTAATGCCCTTCTTTTTCTCCAGCCTGTTTGCAAAAATTGCTTTAATATAATATAAAATAATATACTGCCGACCTCTGTAAGTTGACTACCCAAGGGACTGTAACAAACTAGTCAACACATGTAGGTGATGAACATAAAGAAGTAGGCCTGCTGTACATGTGGTACAGCATGATCTATGGCAATTAGGTCAATTTAAGGAGGTGGTCAATGTAGAGAGGTGGTCAACTATGGAGGTTCTACTATATTTACATATTACTTAAATTATACTTGTGTATTATCTGAAATATACCCTGGATTCTATAAACTTCTATTTAAAGATTTAAATATCTATATCAAAGTAAGTAAAATCATACATGAAAAATAATTTATGTCTAATCTCTCATTCCTCCAATATTTTACTTCATGTTTATAATAAAATCAAAATGCTTCAGCATAGCTACTAAAATCCAATAGGGTAAGACATTTAGAAACTTCTCCAGTGTACTTTGACCACACTTTTTTTGTAGCCCTTCAAACATTCCAACATTGTTGCATTTCAGGATTGCTAGATCTCAGCTCAGAATTCTCTTTCCACAACTCTTTGGGTCATTCATTACTCAAACATCACACCCAAGAAAGGCCTTCCTTAAATACCCTAGCTACTTCAGTCAAATTCTAACCCCTTTATACGATCTTCCCAATGGTGTGTATGTAGTATATACCATAGCACGTAATTTCACTTATAGTGCCAATATGGTTTTGTGTACCTCTGATTGTCAATAAATATTTGTTAGATAAACAAATGCATATATAAATAATCTCTATTAAGACAACACCAGTGTATTTCTTGTTATAACAAGATCAGTTCTATATTTAAAAAATATTTCTTATGAGAGAATCTTAGGTTAGGGTAAACATTAGTTTAAAAGTATATTATTTACTTATTTATTTAGGAATGTGTAGCCCAGATTGAAGGGCAGTGGTCAATCATAGTGATACAGAACAAGTGGCATCCCAGCCAGCTTGTGGAGTTGAGGGGCATGGACCTGCTGCCTCTGCCTTGGTGATGTTGGTGCAGTGGCAGCAAGAAGCGGAACCAGTGGGCTAGAGGGTGGGCAGGTGGTCCCCATTTCCTAGGTCTGGGAATTAAAGGAACTGTAGCCATTCATTTGCAACCCAGACATGTTGTTCCAGACATGTACAAGACAGATGTCCCAGACTTGCTAAATGTAATCACGAAGCCCTGCTAAGTGTAACTACTGAGGGCCCCATGGGACTATATTTATATATATATACTCTTAGTCAAAGAGCCCAGAGACAGATAGACACAGAGAGGGAGAGAGAGCACTTTTCTTTCCTGACTTGAGTTTTTTCTCTTCCAGGAGCTCTAGCACTTCTGTATTATTTTCTGTAAATAAATCTTGTCTTACCACTGATCTGTGATCTGAGAATTCATTCTTCGAATCACCGAAACCAAGAACCTACTGAAGAGAGAAATTCCAGTATCGTTTTGAGGGGCTCGCGTCTGGAATTGAAGATCTGTGGTAAGCAATGGGACCACTTTCCTCTATCCTGCTTTTCTCTATAGTTATAATAATGGAGACTAATAATTTTGATGCCCATCAGCTGGTAAACAGTGTGGCTGCTGACCTCCAGGTCATAGGCAAGAGGCTGTTGGGGAATGAACTTTCTAATGCCCCTGGTTTCCAGAAAGGAGTCAAAAGGAATGCTAGAAGACATTTGAAACTGTTCTGTATTTACTCCTTTTCTCTGGTTGAGAGCCGAGCAAAGAGGTAGCACCCAGAGGCCCTGGGGTCCCAGCAATGGTTCTGACCTCAGGACATGGGAGGGCCTTCTGAAAATCGTGCTCTCCCAGCTTTTACAATCCTCTCTTCTCTTCCATGGTCCCAAACTTTTCCGATTTATCTCTAAGAATCCATAGCCCTCTTCTGCTTCTCTGTCTCACCTTGTAGTTTATATGCTTTGTCTGAATGTAGGTAAAGGATTGCTTTGTCTAGTTAAGTTTGTACGGCCTCATTATGGTATTTTTCAGATGTTCTAAGTGTACCTCAGAAGTTGTAGGTGTGTTGTAAGGTCCTTTTTTATTGCCTTTCATTGCAAAATTAAATTCAATAGGTGTTTTCGTGTGTCTAAGAAAAAAGGCTAAACCATGTTAACTACAAGTCAGCTCCAAACAAAGGACAAAAGGACTCCCCTACATGGCTTCTCTGGGCAGCTAGAGACCTGTGAAGGGAAGCTCTGGGTAACTCTCCATGGCAAGAATGGCCCTAAAGCCTCAGCTCTATTTCAGTCTCTTAAAAATGAAGAAAGGCAATGAAAATGACCCTGGGTATTTGATTTCTTCTGGTTTATTGGTGTAAATGGGAAAGTTAAAAATACTTCCAGGTTTCTTTAAGACTTCAACTAATTGTAACTAATTGTAATCCAAAAGTTTCCAAGTGTCTCTCAACTCTGGTTTGTCACTAAGTAATTATCGTTGCCTGGCTAACTTTTGGGAAAGAAAACAGGTTGGAAAACAAACATGTAAGACCTGCTATTTTCCTTTGTTACTGGGACTTAAAAGAAGTTTGAAAAGATTATATAGAGTTAAATGTGCAAGAAGCGCACAGCCATTTTCTCCAGAACGGGGCTCATCCCCACTTTGATTGATACTTGTGGAGCTAGTGGGGGAAGCAGCAGAAAGGGGCAGAATACGCATCAGTTCGGACCAGGCTCCCTGATACCTAATTTCTTGGGCTGTGCTACTGGCACATTATAAGCACAGGGGAGCCAGCGGGTACTAAGTTACACTGGTAAGAGTGGCTAATTCCAGACAACGGCCAGGGCTGAGGAGGCCACGCTCCTCAGGGCTTCTTCCCCAAGCATTGGAAGGACCTTTTCTTTTGTTTGGCCTGAAAACTTCTTGGGTTGGTCAGAGGACGCTTTGGCAACCCAGGAATAGAGGGTGGGATTGATTAAGATGCTGGAGGTTTGTTCTTTCCCACATATGGGTAATGTTCTCTTGCCAAGAGAACTATCATCAGGTGGGACAAGGCTCCCAGATGCCTCTTTTTTGGCCTGTGCTGCCAGAACACTCTGCTGGGCTATATTCTGAAGCACTGGGACATGTTTAATCCCCAGATGCTGAAAAAAGAATGTATGGTTTTCTTCTGTACCCAGGCCTGGCCTCAGTATCAACTCTCCACTGGTGAACAATGGCCTCCAGAGGGTACTCTTAATTATGAGACCTTTGTTCAGTTAGATACTTTTTTAAAGAGGAAGAAAAGTGATCTGAAGTGCCCTATGTGCAAGTTTTCTTTTTCCTCAGGGACAATCCTCAACTGTCTAAAACCTGTTAGAAAGATTCAGCTCTCCTGGTTGTAGTAACTTCCCAAACGGTCAGGGATTCCTGAGGGAGACGCTGTCACAAGCTAGTTCAAACCCAACATCTATGTCTCCTGCACCTTCCTCTGTGCATTCAGAAAACCCCAGGAGGGAGGCTGTGTCAAGATTTTTTTCTGGGCCTACTGGGACCCCCAGAAGGCAACCATATCCTTCTTTGTGTCCCTTGGTTGAGACTGCGGGCTGTGAAAGGGGAAGAGGGCGAGTATACACTCCATTTCTCTGGCAGATTTGAAGCAAATTAAGGTTGATTTAGGACAATTTTTCGATGACCCCGGTAAGTACATAGATGTTCTCCAAGGGTTAGGACAAAGCTTTGACCTCTCTTGGAGAGATGTAATGTTACTACTAGACCAAACTTAAATTTTAATGAAAAATCTTAGATGAAGCTAGGAAGTGGGGTGATTTTTGGTTCATATCCAATACTGATGGCAGTATGTCTCCTGAGGAACGGGACAGATACCCCACGGGAAGACAGATAGTTCCCTTTGAGGATCCTGAATGGGATCCTGAGAAAGAAGGTGACTGGTGGCATAAATATTTTCTAACATGTTTCCTGGAAGGTTTACATCAATCAAGAAAAAGCCTATGAATTATTCTAAGTGATCTACTATTTACCAGGAGCAAAATGAGAGTCTCTCAGCCTTTCTTGAGCTGCTTAGGGAGGCGATGAGAAAACACTTTATTAACACCCCACTCTTTGGAAGGCCAAATTATTTTAAAAGATAAATTTATCACTCAGCAGCCCAAGACATTCAAGGAGAAGTCCAGAAATTGGCTCTAGGCCCAAATTATAACCTGGAGAATTTTCTTAAAATGGCCACTGTGGTCTTTTATAACCGAGACTAGGAGAAAGAGGAAGAAAGAGAGAAAAGGGATATGAAAAGAATGACAGCTCTAGTAATGGCACATTGGCACTCTAACAAATGAGCACCTTTCAGGGGCAGAGGGAAGCCAGAGGAGCTAAGAACAAGTGCTTCCAATGTGGTCAGGCTGGCCACTTCAGGAAGCCCTGCCCTCAGCAGCACCACCAGTGGGGCAAGCCACTAGGCCCCTGTCCAGAATGCAAGGGTGACCACTGGAGGGTGGCCTGTCCTCAGAGGAGAAGGCCTCCAGGGACAGTGATCCCATCAGCACCCAGACTGGACTGAGGGTACCCGGGGAAGATTCTCATGGCTCCAGCTTGTATCATCGCCCCTCAAGAGCCCTGGGTTTGCCTTATAGTGGAGGGCCAGGAGATAGAATTTCTTCTGGACACTGGAACAACCTTTTATGTACTTCTCTCTAACTCTGGTCTTTTATTCCTCAAATCTGTAACTATACAGGGGTGTCTGGAAAGCCGATTACCGATTTTTTTCTCTCAGCCTTTAAGCTGCAATTGGGATGAATGGCTGTTCTCTCACACCTTCCTAATCTCGTCTGAAAGTCCTGCTTCCCTTTTGGGGAGGGACATACTAACTAAAGCAGGAACAGCCATTTATATCAGTTTTGGACAGGAACCTATATTATGCCTTCCCTTATTAGAGACAGAAATTAACCCAGAAATGTGGGCTACTGAGGGACAGGTGGGAAGACAAAGATATGCTCATCCAGTCCAAATTAAGAATCCAAAGAATCCCACCATCTATCCCAATCAAAAACAATATCCTCTAAAAGCAGATGCTATGAATGGACTAATACCCATAATACAGACTCTAAAGCTACAGAAATTATTAATACCTTGCAATGGTCCATGTAACACTCCTAGGAGTGCCAAAGCCAAACAGAACTTGAAGACTAGTCCAAGACCTCCGCATTATAAATGAAGCGGTCATTCCTCTCCATCCTGTAGTTCCCAATCTGTATACTTTATTGTCTCATATTCCTGAAAAGGCTGCCTATTTCACAGTCCTAGACTTAAAAGATGCCTTCTTTTGCATTCCACTTCATGAAAATTCGCAATACCTTTTTGGTTTTGAAGACCCTCTGACTCCAACATCCAGCTCACATGGACTGTGTTACCCCAGGGATTTAGGGGCAACCCTCATTTGTTTGGACAAGCCTTAGCCAAAGACTTGAGTCATTTTTCATATGCTACAGTGACCCTTATTCAGTATCTAGATGACATTCTTTTGGGAGCACCAGATGCAGAGGAATGCCACAAACTACACAAATTCTATCAAACTTTCAAGCTGATTGTGGGTACAAAATTTCTAAGGCTAAAGCCCAATTATGTGCCCCAGAAGTTCACTATTTGGGTCTCCAGCTCTCATAGGGAAAGAGAGCCTTGGGCAAAGAAAGAATAGAACCAATACTGGCTCACCTTAAACCTTGAACTTCGAGGCTTCTTAGGAATTACTGGCTTTTGCAAATTCTGGATTCCTGGATATAGTGAAATAGCTAGACCACTCTATTAATTAAAAATGCTCAAAAAGAGGGCCTAGTCACTCTAGAATGGGAACTGGAAGCAAATAAGGAATTCCAACAGTTGAAAACTGCTCTTTTCAGGCCCCTGCTCACAATCTTCCCAGTGGACAAGAATTTATACATTACAGAACAAACTGGAATTGCCTTTAGAGTTTTGGCCCAACACCAGGGTCCAGTTTTACAATGTGTAGCATATCTTAGTAAAGAAATTGACACTGTGGCCAAGGGATGTCCATACTGTCTATGGTTTGTAGACTCTTAACCCCAGAGGCAACCAAGCTAACTTTAGGAAGAAATCTAATTATTTACACTTCTCATGACCTTACTGGAGTTTTAAATTCAAAAAGCAATCTTTGGCTGTAAGATAACTACCTTCTTAAAAATCAAGCCTTATTACTGGAAGGACCAGTGCTACAATTATGCACCTGTGCTGCTCTGAATCCTGCCACTTTCCTCCCTGATCCAATGAGGAGATAGGGCATGATTGCCATCTAATTATAGCACAGATCTATGCAGCTAGAGAAGATCTATAAGAAACCGCCCTCTCTACTCCTGACATGGTTTTATGTACAGATGGAAGTTCTTTCATAGAACATGGAACTCGAAAAGCAGGCTATGCTACGGTTACTCAGTACACTGTAATTGAGAGTGGGTCTCTCCCTCCAGGAACCAGTGTGCAATTAACTGAGTTAATAGCCTTAACCCGTGCTTTAGAAATAGGGAGAAACGAACGAGTCAATATATACACTGACTCAAAGTATGCCTTTCTTATTTTACATGCCCATGCTGCTATTTGGAAGGAAAGACAATATCTAACTTCCAATTGCTCTTCCACAAAATATCATCATGAAATAGGTTGTTACAAGCCATTTGAGCTGCACAAGAAGTAGCAGTTATTCATTGTAAGGGACACCAAAAGACCTTAGATGAGATTTCTGAAGGTAACCAACTTGCTGATAAAGAGGCTAAAATAGCAGCACAGAAAGGAATAATTTCCCTTGTGGCACCCCTTATTTGTGAGGGATCACTTGAGAATCATGCACCTCAATATACCCCAAAAGAAAAGGGATAGGCTTTATTCAGAGACGATTCACTCCTTCCATCAGGCTGGCTACAAAATAGAAGGGACTTTTGCTATTACCTGCCACAAGCCAATGGAAAATACTTAAAACTTTGCATCAGTTTTTTCAATGTGGCACTGAAAGTACCTATCAGAAGGCTAAAGCTCTCTTTAATGGAAAAAACTTATTTAAAATCATAAAAGAGATAGCAAGGACTCTGGAGGTATGTCAAAGAAACAATCCTTTAAATCATTATCTAGCTCCCCCAGGTATACAGAGACAAGGTAAATATCCATGTGAAGATTGGCAAATGGATTTCTCACCTCCCTAAAGTACCCAGTATAAAATGTTTGCTGGTATTTGTGGATATTTTTACTAATTGGCTTGAAGCATTCCCTTGTAGAACAGAAAAGGCCCAGGAAGTTGTAAAGGCTTTAGTGCATGTGATTATCTCCAGGTTTTCACTCCCTAGGAGTTTGCAAAGTGATAAGGTAGCTGTTACACAGGGCATATCTAAAGCCCTAGGTATAAAATATCATCTACACTGCTCTTGGAGGCCCCAGTCCTCTGGGAAAGTATAAAAAATGAATGATAAAATCAAAGGACAGTTACAAAAGCTAACTCAAGAGACTCATCTCCCTTGGACTAAATTGCTTTCCATTGTTCTCCTTACGATAAGAAATTTACCTCAGAAACTCGGCTGTAGCCCAGTCGTATTATTATATGGAAGATCCTTTTTAATTAATGATTTATTATTAGATCAAGAACTACAGAATTAGTAAAACATACTACTTCTTTAGCTAAATTTCAAAAAGTCCTTAAAATCCTCCCAACTACATTTTCACATTCAACACTAACGGAGCTTTTCTCTCCTGGAGATCTAGTCATGATCAAAACTCTTCCCTCTAATTCACCTTCCCTAACCCCAACTTGGGAAGGTCCCTTTTCTGTTATCTTGTCTTCTTCTACAGCTGTTAAAGTTATGGGGATAGATTCCTGGACACATCATTCATGAGTAAAATCCTGGAACCCACCACCTTCTACAGAAGCAGACCATGAAGAGAATCAACCACAGCCCACCTACCCTTGTGAGCCTAAAGAAAATTTAAAGTTATTGTGTAGGAAACAGCAAGAAAAGTGCTAATATAGTCTTCTTTTAAACGTCACTGACTTTGTTTTTCTAACCTGACACTGTGATTAACCCCCTCCTCTCACTGTTCTACCCTTGCCTTTTAATGTGCTAATTAGATTTGTGTCTTCCAGAAATGTTATCAAGCCACACACAGTAAAGATGGTTCCAGTCCCAGACCTGATTCTATTGTGAATCCCTGGATCACTTTCCCTCCAGAGAAACCCTAACTGCCCCCTCCTATCATCACATGACTCAGCAGGAAGCAGTTAGATGGAGTCTTCATCCCTTTTCCCTAACAGCAGTTAGAGTTTCTACTTGGAGAGGGAGCGTTGATACAGGACAAGTGGCATCCCAGCCAGCTTGTGGAGCTGGGGGGTGCAGACCTGCTGCCTCTTCCTTGGTGATGTTGGTGCAGTGGCAGCAAGCAGCAGAACCAGTGGGCTGGAGGGTAAGCAGACGGCCCCCATTTCCTAGACCTGGGAATGAAAAGGACTGTAGCTATTCATTTGCGACCCAGACATGTTGTTCCAGACATGTCCCAGAGACGATGTTCCAGGCAGGCTAAATGTAACTTCTAAACCCCACGAAATGTAACTACCAAGGGCCCCATGTGACTATACATAACCCTAGACAAAGAGCCTACAGACAGACAGACAGAAAGAGGTTTTTTTTCTCTCCTGACTCGAGTTTTCTCTCTGCCAAGAGGTATGGCACTTCTATATTCTTTTCTGTTAATAAATCCTGTCTCACCACTAATCTTGGTCTGCGGATTCATTCTTCAAATCACTGAGACCAAGAACCTACTGAAGAGCGAAATTCCAGTATCCATAGCTTATTGCAGCCTAAAAATTCTGGGCTCAACTGATATTTTCATCTCACCCTTCTGAGTAGCTGGAACTACAGGTGGGAGCCATCACACCCAACTAAGTTTTTTAAAAGAATTTTTTAGACAGAAGCTCATGCTATGTTGCCCAGGCTGATTTAGAACTCCTGGGCTCAAGTGATCCTCTCACCTCAGGTTCCCCAGTTACTGGATTCTAGACATAAAACAATGTTCTTTATGAAATATTAAAATAATTCCAATTGAGTTTAATAAATGAACTATATAAGATATAAATATACAATTACCAAGATCGGTCACTAGCTTTTGTATGTCATTGCAACATTAATTAACTAATTAATTAATTAAATGCTTTATTTTATACCCAGATGGTAAAGTGTGGGTGAGAAAGGCATAAAAGTAGAGTAGGTAGTAAGAGAAAATGAGAAAGGTGGGAATTAAGTTTTATTGCCTATGCTAGATGTCTTATATCTATTATTTTCTTCATTTCTCATGTGGTGATATTATTCCTGCTTTCCAAAGTGAAAACTGAAGCATAGAGAAATTAACTGACTTCTCAAAGAAACATATTTTTATGAATAAACATGAGATTTTGATAGATGACACTTGATTTTGATACTATATTGTGTTTTCTGTCTCATGTTAATGAATATGATTTTAAAATGTATATATTTCAAGGAAATTGCATTGTTCTACAAATTACAATATAATGTGTAAAATAAATATCAAGGAAGGCCAAAGCCTTGAACTTTATTACAGGACAGATTTATTGCTCTAGGGAGTCACCTTCAGAGCTATTTTAATCAATATGAATCATTTCAGTCAAATTTCTTTATTCAGTCAAATAAAATAAAAAAGGCCAATAGCAATTGCTGATGGTAAAATCCAGCAAATGGAGCCAATGAAACAAAGGTAAAGGTATATAGTCGATAGTTGATATCTGCCTAACCAAATCAAGGGTAAAAAAGATAGGCAAAGGCCTGAGCCTTAATAAGCTGAGAGGGAAGAAAGAGAGTGTAGGCATTTTTAAGAGAGAGGAAAAAAAGCATTAGAAACTGTTTCAATGTGCTAGACATTTTGCTAGACTATTTTTTTTAAATATTTAAATAGTCTTGTTTTCAAAGACAATTTGTTCCACTTTTTATGTAACCTTGAAAATGTAGTATACATATTTATCTATGGAGCCTCTTGGCCTTATGGATGAATAGGAAATAGTAAAACAGCAGAATTAATTTTAGAGTAAGAGATAGAGTTGGTAAAGCCCTGATCAGTCTATATGTGTATTAGCAACAGTTATAACCAGAAAGTGCCCAATATCTTGTAAGTATAGTGTCTCATGTAGAAAATTTAGCTGAATCTTTCAAAGAAAATTGATTTTCTTGAGATAAAGTCTTACATTTTACTAAGAAGAATAAAAATCCAGGGACATGTTTTCTTAGATGATGTCTTAAATTCTTTATATTCATCATTCTATTTAATTCTCAGAGCATCCCTTTGAGGCAGGAACTATTTTTAACTCTTGTTTTATAAATTAGGAAAGAGAGAAATAACGAGTAAGGGATAAAACTGGAACTCAAATCACTCCCCAGCTGAATGCTAAGTACTAACTTACACTGCTCCATGAATTGCTTCCCTTTCAATTGCATGTAGCTCGTTTGTCATAACTAGGTTGTCGTCTGGTCCCTATTACAAAGTTCTTCTTCCAGTAACTTGAAATCATAAGTCATCTCATTTGCCCTTTCTTCCCTTCTAATTCTAGGCTAGCAGCAAGGACCTTATTATCCAGGGACTGACTACTAGACCTGAGACATCCGTCTTCCTATTCTTTGCTTAGGCAGATAATTGAACCTTCTGTCAAAGAAGTTGCCCTGTTTTCTAATCCATATCCCACGCAGAATTCTGAGTCTAGCAGTTTGTTTTACTATGAATGAAATATTGAATGATTTCTGAGATGAATAATATGTAGGTGAAGTGAAAGGTCTTAAGGGATGGCTAAGCAGTTATTTACTGTCTTTTAAATTTTCATAGCTTCTTTTCCAAATTTAAGTGAAACTTTCCTCTTGTCACCTCCTTCCACTTCCCATTGTATCCAATTTAAATTCTTCATCTTTTTTTTTTTTACCACTAAGTCTGTGCTATGTCCAAATTTTTTTTTTTACATTTATTTTTATTTATTTATTTATTTATTTTTATTAAATCATAGCTGTGTACATTGATATGATCATGGGGCATCATTCACTAGCTTCACAGACCGTTTACCAAGTTTCACATATACCCTTGTAAGGTGCACCGCTGGTGTAATCCCACCAATCCCCTTCCCTCTACCCACCTCCCCCCTCCCTCCCCTCCCTTTCCCCCTTCCCCCTATTCTTAGGTTGTAACTGGGTTATAGCTTTCATGTGAAAACCCTAAATTAATCTCATAGTAGGGCTGAGTACATTGGGTACTTTCTCTTCCATTCTTGAGATACTTTACTAAGAAGAATATGTTCCAGTTCCATCCATGTAAACATGAAAGAGGTAAAGTCTCCATCTTTCTTTAAGGCTGCATAATATTCCATGTTGTACATATACCACAATTTATTAATCCATTCGTGGATCGATGGGCACCTGGGCTTCTTCCATGACTTAGCAATTATGAACTGGGCTGCAATAAACATTCTGGTCCAAATATCTTTGTTATGACGTGATTTTTGGTCTTCTGGGTATATGCCCAGTAGAGGGATTACAGGATTGAATGGCAGATCTATTTTGGAGCTTCCACTACACCCAGCCTTACTTATACCCTCTCCAGTCTTGGGAGCACTCATCCTTCAGGAACACTTCAGGAGATAAGTAAGATAGCATATGTAAGATAGCATTATGTTATCATTCTCTTTCACTTACCATTTAACCAGATAGGGAAACAGAAGTGAATTTAGGCTAGAGTCTTCTCAGCCTCAGTGTCCCCCGTCTGCTGATCAAGACTTTTATGTACATACCACAGATTCCTTGTGCTGTCTCCTGAGTTTTGCTCTCATGGGGCACCTGTTCCTTCAGTTCTGCCATTTTCTCTAAAGAAATTATTTCCTTAAAACATTTCCTGGAAATTCCCAGAAGGGAGACTGGGTCAATACCATGGTTCTATTTCACTCGTTCCCACAAGGCTATGGCAGAGTTAGACTAAGAGTAACCAAAAGTTTGGAGACCTGAACACATCAAGGAACGTCTACCCAGATGTTAGGGAAAGGAGTTGAGGCTACCAAGAAATCACTAACAACAGATTAATTTCTATATTATTTAGGTTCATATTTCTTTGTTTATTCTTTTTTCTAATAGGTTTTTTCTTATAGGTGTCCTAAACTTTACAAAGGCACAAGCATAACTAAAATTAGTGATGATAACTAGCCACTGTCCCCAATTTTGCTTTCCCATAATTGCTATTCAGTTGTCACAAAGCTGATGATCACAAAATTCTTAACTTTCTCACTAGATAACATGACCCTTGTAAAACCTAAGGCTAGATTTTAAGATATCTTCCAGGTCCTGCTTTCTAGTGAATTGGCTGACCCACTCAGACCAGCCCACATAACAAGAAACTGACTCAAATGCTGTATGCTCCCCTACCTCCCAAGAAAATAATACAATTTATATGCTCCCATAGTTCTTTAAAACTCTTTCTCCCAAATTTTCAGAAAGTTGAATTTGAGAAATTTCCTCTCATCTCCTTGCCCAGCACCTGTCATATTAAACTCTTTCTTTGCTGTAATCCTTGCATTTTGGTTTCCTCTTGAGCAGAGTACAATGAACTTGGTTGGGCTGTAACAAGACAGTTTGATCTCATTTATCTCATGGGAGTTGAGGGTCTTCTCCAGATGTGGATCTGACAATGAGTATGCTTACCTCTGTTCATTGTTTTACATTTCTGTTCCTTTTTTTGTTCAAAGAGTTGAGTATCTTTTATTTGAGCCTGGCTGTGTATTTTTATGTTATTCTTTTAACTCATATTGAAAATGCTTTCTGCACAAATCAATAAATGGATGCAAAGTGGGAACTGGCCTAAAGCCTTCAATGCTCTGTGAAGGAATATGCCTAGCTAAAAATAATAATATTTAGTCACTGCTACTCAAGAGTCACATGGCTGTTAATCATAAGATTCTTAATTCTCTTCATAAATAACATCAATCTTTTGAAAACTAAACATGGATTCTGAGATTTCTTCCAGGACCCACATGTCAGGGATTGGCTGACCCACCCAGACCACCGGCCCATACAAAGAAACTGACTCAACCTGACTTGTGACCTCCAATCCAGGAACAAATTTAATACAAGATTTTGCTCCAATTACCTAACCCTTTACATATCAAACTGAGAAACCCTTGTTTCTCATATTCTCAGAGAGGTGGATTTGAGAAATTCCTCCCATCCACTTGTTTAGTGCTCTGCTAAATTAAACCCTTTCTCCATTACAATCCTGGTGTATTGGCTCTTCTCTGTGTAGAGGGCGATACAACCCAGTTGGATAGCAGCAATATTAATAAAAATTCTGTTTATTATTAATGTAAAGACTTTCCATTATTTGGGCCAAAATTTTTCTTTTAAATTTAGAAATGTGTTTAAGAAGACTTAATTATGTGTCTACGTATCTATATATATTTTTTATTTTATAAAATGTGTAGTTTCCTTTTACTTAAATTTTATTCAATTTTTTTAATCCTTCATAGCTTTGAGTAACTATTATTTAGTTTAAACTTTTGTAAGACTGCTATAAAAATTAGAAAGATATAAATGAATTGTAAAGGCTAGCCCTGAAACAACTTCTCATGGATGTAATATATGTCAGAAGGTATGTAGTTTTGAAATGTCTATTTAGAAATCTAACAGAGTCATGTTTACTTCAATGTTAATCTAATGATATTTGCCATAAATGGATAATAGACAAATAGAATTACTGTTAAATCATTTTATAGTTCCTATGTTGCTTTTAAAAATATTTATATTTGTATATTATTATCTCCATTTTGTGGAGCATTATGCTGAAGTAAAGAAAAGCCAAGCGGTATGGCTTAGAATTAGAACTGAAGTATTTTTATAACAGATAGCTTGCATTTCCCAATCTCAGCAAATGCCTCCTAGGAAGCTTCTTCAGTCAAGGTGACTTAAAGTATTCACCTTTTCCTTGAGTAGTCTACCAGATTTGTCTCACAATTTACCTATAGCCTCTTGAGGTAATTGAGTGTCTCAAAGTGTTAATGCACCGCCACAAGCCCAGTGCTTTCTGTGTAAGCTGGATTACTCTTGAGGGCCTGCACCCCTGAGGAAAACAGAAGCAGTACACCCACATAATGTGCAGATCAAAGTGGAGAGGTCTTGCTGTTGTTTTTCAGGGATGTATTGAGCATCTGGTTCTGGTAAACTTAAGGAGCTAAAAATCCCTTTGTAAACTTAAAACTAAAGCATTGTTAAATAGCCTATCTGTGAATAAATGTCTATGGGGAGGAAGAAGAAGTGGCCTCTGTGTGTGTGTGTAAATGGAGAATGGATGGCATGGTCTGAAAATTAAATAGGTATAATATGAAAATTAAATAGAAAGGTTAAATATCAGGGCATTTTTAAGTATGCAAATGTCAGTAGGGTCCCTTTTATTTAAAAACATGACAAATAAAAGTAAGTTTTATTGTTTGAAAAATGAAAATTTCTCTTCAGCCAGTCTATTGCTTGAGGTCCGTAAGTGGTGATTAGGCGATTTGTAGTAACACATATTAATAGTTTGTATTTACTGATTATCTTCATTATATTAGAGACTATATCAGACTGTCAAAAGCAATTCTGAGGTAGGTACTGTTATTCACAGCAATTGACAGAAGAAGCAAACCTTCTTGGTGGCTTGAGTGGCTTGTCCAGATTCATAGAGGCTGAATTGCCAACCTGAGCTTCATGCTCATATGTTTGTGCATTAGACAGAGGACTGATTTTTGTGTGTGTGTGTGTGTTAAAGGTTAAAAAATTTATGTGGTTTGGGCAATGTTTGATCTGAGAATTAGCCTTGAGTAACTTTTTTTGGCACCTACTTCTTCCTATCTCTGAATATTCCTTTCAACATCTTCTCAACAATCTTTCTGCTCTTCAGGGTTCTATGAGATTTAAATTTTGTAATTTATACATTTTTCCAGTATGACTTCATTTATTCTCATGATCTCAGTTGCCAAATATCATGTGAATATTTCTGAATAACCAGCTCTGCTGAGCTATTTTTTTCTTTAAAGTTCATACATGCATAATGCATATTCTGTGTAAGAATGAGCTTACAAAGGAAAACAGGAGAGGAAGAGATCAATATCCCTTCTTTCTACATGTCTATGTGTCTTCTATTCATGTTCATTCTTTGTATATTTGCTGGGCCTTTCATATTTTATATGTTATGTTGATGATAGATACATGAAAATAAATAAAACTCTAACTATGCCTTTTAGCCTTTAGCAGTCAATGTGCACGGTGTGGTGATGGACCTTGGCAAATAGGGATACATAAAAATAGTACAAAAGATTGTATGGAAAAAGCAGATTTTGGGTGTCTTATTGACTCTATAAAAGCATCCTCATTTTGTTATTATTTTCTTTGGTTTGATGTTATATTATTTTGTTAAAAATGCTAAAAATATCACCAACTTGGGATAAATTGTTAGAAATAAATTTTCCATGTTGAAGAATGTGAACATGTTTAAGGACTGATGGTAAATTTTGAATACTGTAGTTGATTAAATTGCCAAACATGCTTTTGAGCATAGTATATCAATGAACTCTTTATTCTTGTAAAACTGAGTTTTATCCAAACGCATGTTTACTTTTTGTTTATGTGGTTTCAGATCTGGCTAAAGAGCTCTTATTTCCAGTAATCATGTCTGTTCTCAATAACTCTGAAGTCAAGCTTTTCCTTCTGATTGGGATCCCAGGACTGGAACATGCCCACATTTGGATCTCCATCCCCATTTGCCTCATGTATCTGGTTGCCATCATGGGCAACTGTACCATTCTCTTTATCATAAAGACAGAGTCCTCACTTCATGAGCCCATGTATTATTTCCTTGCCATGTTGGCTGTCTCTGATATGGGCCTGTCCCTCTCCTCCCTTCCTACCATGCTGAGGATCTTCTTGTTCAATGCCATGGAAATTTCATCTAATGCCTGCTTTGCTCAAGAATTCTTCATCCATGGATTCACTGTCATGGAATCATCAGTGCTTCTAATTATGTCTCTGGACCGCTTTCTTGCCATTCACAATCCCCTAAGATATAGTTCTATCCTTACTAGCAACCGGGTTGCTAAGACAGGACTAACCTTAGCCATTAGGAGCATTCTTTTAGTGCTTCCATTTCCTTTCACTCTAAGGAGATTAAATTATTGTAAAAAGAATCTTCTTTCTCACTCGTACTGTCTTCATCAAGATACCATGAAGCTGGCTTGCTCTGACAACAAGATTAATGTCATCTATGGTTTTTTTGTTGCTCTCTGTACTATGCTAGACTTGGCATTGATTGTTTTGTCTTATGTGCTGATTCTGAAGACGGTACTCAACATTGCATCTCTAGCAGAGAGGCTCAAGGCCCTAAACACCTGTGTCTCCCACATCTGTGCTGTGCTCATCTTCTACCTGCCCATCATCACCCTAGCTGCCATGCATCGCTTTGCCAAGCACAAAAGCCCCCTTGTGGTAACCCTCATTGCAGATATGTTCTTGCTGGTGCCACCCTTGATGAACCCCATTGTGTACTGTGTAAAGACTCGACAAATCCGGGAGAAGATTCTGGGGAAGTTTCTTAACATATGTAAGAGATAAGAACATGAATTGTTAGGTAATAAATTATCAACCAATAAATATTTATGGGTACATGCTATATGTTTAGTGCTATAGTGGTCACTATCTCCTGGAGGACTGAAGGGAAGGAGTGAAATGCTATGCAGCACAGAGTTTAAAGTTGGGAATATAATTTAAACAGGATAGAAAAAATAATCAGTAAGATATATGATTCATAGTTGTTGAATTAACGTTTTAAGAGGAATTGAAAGAAAATGTGATAAAGCATTTGAATTTAAATTAGTTTTTCAGGAATAGGTAATATTTGGGTAGATTAATATTCAATTAGCCCTTGTTGAATATATATGTGCATACACACACATACTTTTACACTACATACTATATATATATATATATATTAGATATGAAGAATGTTAGTCTGGATTGAAATAGAGAGTGTAATTTGGCAAATATTGTGTTGAAGTTTTGGATAAAATAAGTGAATCAGATTTTGAGGTACCTAGAAAAGCCTTGAAAAGTCTAAATTTCGGAGGTATTGGAAAGCCAAATTAGTTTCCAAACATACACCTAACAGAGCAAATCTTATTTTAAGAACTATGTGTGTGAAAGCGTGAGCAAGATGGATGGAATGTGGGTGATGAGGAAGGGAGATTGATAGGCGGTAGTGTAACAACTCTGCTATGAAGTGAGGACTCTTGGAATGGGCACAGACAGAGCAAAACATTAAGTTGTTGTTATTGTTATAGAACCAACATGTTATTTATAAGAAATTCACCAATTCCATTAAGTGACTAAGAAGTAATTTCAAAGTCAATGATTTTGCTGTTTAGTCTTTTCTGTGATTTAATCTTTTCCTTGTGCTTTAACAAAATTCAGCCCCTGTTTTTTTAAGACGGGACTCCTACAGTACAATTTAGTATATTTTACTAAAATTTATATTTTAAACTTTTTCTTATGTACAGAAGAAATATTTTAGAGAAAAATCAAATGACTGAGCATACAACTGAAAATTTGGTTTGAAGGATGGTGGGAATTTAAGACTGACATGACAATCTTTCTAGGTTATTGAGGTTACAGAGTTATAAATAGAAAAGGAGAAAATTTTCAAAGGGGATAGTGGTTTGAAAAGCAAGTTCAAATTTCTCTCTCTCACTTGAATAGATAGAGGTTTGAAAAGCAAGTTCAAATCTCTCTCTCTCTTCCACTTGAAGAGAATCAGTTTTACCTTGACAGTAGTCGGCACAGGTGACTAAATACTTAAATACAGACATCCTCCTATAGAGAGTTTGAGACAGAGACTGACATGTTGCTTATCTGTCATGACTTGGAGACTAGCCTCAGTCCTTTTTGCAAGACAAAAATACTCAGATGTAGATAAGGAATTAAGTATATATTTTAACCACGATTTTGTCATCAAACTGTGAAGATCCTCCCTTATTAAGGTATCTCTAATACCCTTTGCTATCCATTGATTCTCACTGCTGCTTAGTTCAGATTTAAAATTTCCCTTGGATTCTCCAACTCCCCTGTACATTTAGGTTAGTGAGGTGAAAGACATTTCTAAAATGTATATTTAACCACACTTAAAATCTATAGAGGTGTAATAATTTACAAGATAATCCCAAGGCTGCGCCTATGTCCAAAGGCTTTCCATTGTTCAATTCCTGCTTGTCCCTACTGCTTCCTCTGCAACAGTCTCTGCCTTGCACTTACAATGAGTAATATGAAAACATCATGTTGTTGTTTACACTTGAAATTTTGCTTTTGGTATGTGGTCTGTCAAGAATGCGGCATTAGTTTTCTGTTTTGCCTAACAAATTATTGTAAATTTATTAGTTTAGAATAATACAAATTTCTTATCTCACAATTCTAAAGGCTAATGGTCTGACATGGGTCTTACTGGGATAAAATCAAGGTCCCAAGCCTGTCTTCCTTTCAGGAGGCACTACAGGAAGATTTTTCTCCTCGCTTTCTCCAGCTTGGAGGTAACCAACAATTCCTGGCTCACAGGTCCCTTCCTCATTTTTTTCCTCCCTTTTTTTTTTTTATTATTAAATCATAGCTGTGTACGTTAATGCGATCATGGGGCACCATACACTGGTTTTATAGACCGTTTGACACATTTTCGTCACACTGGTTAACATAGCCTTCCTGGCATTTTCTTAGTTATTGTGTTAAGACATTTATATTCTACATTTACTAAGTTTCACATGTACCCTTGTAAGATGCACCGCAGGTATAATCGCACCAATCACCCTCCCTCTGCCCATCCTTCCCCCTCCCTCCTGGTAACTCCCTGTGATGTTCTTCCATAATCATATCTCCTGACCTAGTTTGGAAAGAGTCTCTGCTGTTAAGAATTTATATAATTTTTTTGAATATTTATATTTAAGTTTATTTATTTATTTATTGTTTGCTTGCTTGTTTTTCTTCTGGTTCTTTTTTTTATTAGATCATAGGATTTATATAATTATATAAATTTATATATATTCCAGGGTCTACCTGAAAAACCTGGGATAATCTCCCTCTGTTCGGTCTTTCATTTTAATCCCACCTACAAATTTTTTTTTGCATATAAATTTCAGAGATTAGGACTTAGAAATCGTTGGAAGGGATTGAAATCTACCTACCACAAATGTACTTCCTCAACTTCTCTTTCTCCCATTTCTCTAACAGAGCCATGTTTAAATATACTTACTGTATTAAACTTTGCTGACACCTTCTCACTCCAAGGTTAATATATTTATACCTTGATTTTAATATTAGCCTTTATTTCAAAGGCTCTCCATCTCTGCCAAGTTGTAAACTCTTTGAGATAATTACATCTGCACATATTATTTATTTTTGGATTCCTAGTATTTAGCACTTACTTAGACAAATAATAAGTATTTGTTGGCCAATTTTTAAATATATGAGTGACAACCACTAAATAAAAGATCTGCTCATTTCCTAAGCTCAAAATATTGAGCTTGCCTCTGGACAGAGCCCTGAAATTACACTATGTCAATTAACTCAAATTATGGCACATTGTTGCTCCCTCAGCCAGCACCTTTCCTCCTACTAAAATCATTTAGTGGCTGCCAGAATGTTACTTTCTAGTTTTCTAAAAGTCGGAGAACTTGCTTGCCCTGTTTTTCTCCTCTTTTGAATCTATTTCTGTGCAAGTGTTTACTTCCTCACTTTAATTTTCACATTCAGGGTTACACAAAGTCTTACAGAAGTTTTTCTCCCAACATGCGCCATAGCCAACCAACACCCTAGACCCATCTATCAGAAAAAAATCTCTCTTTATGAAAGCTATTCTAGAAAGTTGGAAGAAATGACCATTTTGATACTCAGATATCAAAAAAGGGAACCCAAAACATTAAACACAACAACAAAAAAATGATAACCCAAAATAAACAAAATGTCTCCACAAACAGACCCCAAAGAAAATAATACATATAAATTGCCTAAAAATAATCTTAAGGAAATTCAGTAAGATTTAAGAGAATACAGATAATTCAATGAAATCAACAAACCTTGAAGTGGGCAACCTGACAGTGTGTCGGTGACTTTGGGCAAGATCTGATTGCACGCAATGCCATGGCTGAGAGTGTTGTACCCTTTGTTCCAGACAACTGAGATTTTTTTTTTCCCATTGTGCATGTTTGTTCTTAACATTCTATAAAACAATGGTACAGTATCCAGGAATGAATTCTTTTGAATTAAAAGAATAAATGTAGGCATGTGAGAGACAATTATTGATCCTTAAAGCTTAAATAAGTTGAATATGAGCCATAAATTTTATCAGATCATTTTCTACTACATTTCCTTTAAAACACCTATTATACAGCTTTCCCTAAATCTGTTGCTGACTTTATAGTTCTTGGTCCTTAATTCAATAGAAATTGGCAGGCAACTGAAAAAGAAATTTATACAGGCAAGACTTTGCAGGAGCTTTCATTTGAACAAAGAGGAGACGGTGCTGATTAAGAAGCAATCCAATTGGCTCTCTGAACAAAGGGTTGAGGAACTTTTAAAAGGGAGAGAGAGAGAAAGTTAAATAGCTATTGAAATTATAGCAAGTAGAGGCAAAGTTTTGCTGGGAGCTGGCCATCTGGTGATGATTTTTTTTATAGTAATGTACATCACACAGCTCACCACCCTTGGGCATAGAGATGTAACATGCTCGGGCATGATTTTTATCATTAAAATGAAGGAAAAGGTCTATGAGCTGTCTACCTTGGT
Source organism: Nycticebus coucang (assembly GCF_027406575.1). Classification (NCBI taxonomy): domain Eukaryota; kingdom Metazoa; phylum Chordata; class Mammalia; order Primates; family Lorisidae; genus Nycticebus; species Nycticebus coucang. The sequence continues at coordinate 63,157,381 of NC_069793.1, read as the reverse complement.
CCTTGTCTTGGCAGTAACCAGTTTTTTTCTGGCTTTAACTGGGGCACATGGTTAAAGCCTTAACTGGGACACGTGGACCCCTGCTCCAGTGGTTGCCAAGTCGTGCTAAAGGAAGCAGAACTACTTTCTATTGAAGTTGGAAATTAATCATTTTCACAGCTTTTGTTCAGTATAGTAAGCTGACTTGTTTTGGCTCAAGGCTCAGGCAGGTGGCCAGAGTTCACTTCCTATACTATCTCATATTCACCACCACTCACAGTCAGATTTCTAGGCTATTCTTTTTCGTATCAGTCTATATCCAGTCATTGAAAACATTGTATCAATGTTACTTTCTAAATATCTTCCTGATTTGCCCACTTCTATTTTCATTGCTACTACCTCTAATCTATAACATTATCTCTCACTGAAATTACTGTAGTGTCTTCTAATTTTTCTTGTACCCTACAGTCTTGGTCTGAGTCTTTCCTTTTTTAAAACCCAGGAGCGAGAGTGATCCCTGTGGAAGCAAAATCTTCTATTTTACACCAATAATTCACACTTCGTCTTCATAAGATGCACAAGCTCCTTAACATCTATCATCCAACCAAAAAGGAAACATAAAAATCTCAGAACCCTCAAAAATCTTTATGCCAAAGGAAGAACTACGCCTGGGAGATGAGTTACACAAGCACTGCCATTGTCTCTCTAAACTTAACTCCTCAGTGAGAGAGACACAGAGAGGTTTTTTTTTTTTTAATAGAAATGGGTGAGTGGCTTGAATAAATACTAAGCAGATTTTTGTTGGACAGATTAAGAGAGAAAGAACGGAAATCTAACTAGCAAAGGTGGTCCCGTTATGCAGATCATCCTTAAAGAGACAGCCTTCAGGGAGAAGTGTTGATAGATGTTGCTGTTCAGATGTTTAAATGTGTCAGACTCTGTTTTTCCTGATTGAACAAGGAGGCCATGACTGTATTAGGGAGATTCTCAACAGGTGTAAATTTCTCTGCCTCCTCTCTCCTTTCCCCTGCAACCTCCACCAATGATAGCTTTGCAGCATTAATTCTGTTCACTAGTAGCCATCTCAAAATACGTCAAAGAAATTTACTTGGGGGTTAAATATTTCTGATTTGTTTCATCCTTAAAACTTTTCAAGAGATATAGCCTCCTATAAAATTGAAACTGTTCTTAGAAATTGATGAAGCTGGGCATGGCAAGAACTAAAGCAAAGACCCTAAGACTCTGCAAAAGAGCAGGCATAGGTAAAAGAATGATAATAATCAGCCACTGTCCTCTCATTTATTAGTCACCATCCCCTTGTTTGATTCTCCATAATTGCTACTGTAGGGGAGAAAGCTGGTAATTGGAAAGATTCTTAACTTTTCTCCATAGATACCATCACCAGTTTGAAACCCAGAGGTAGCTTTTGAGATATCGTCTACATCCTGTATTCCAGTGTTGACTGACCCACTAGACCAAAGAAGTGACTCAATTGCTCTTAGACCTGCATACCCAAAGACCTGCATTCTAGTGAATGGGTTGACCCACCCAGACAGTGGTCCATACCAAAATACTGAAGGTTGTTCTTTGAAATCAGCCAATTAGTAGAACCAGATCATCAAATCTTCTGCCCATCAAACAGTCTTTAAAAACCCTATCTCCCCAATTCTCAAGGAGGAGGATTTGAGAAATTTCCCCAGTCTCCCCACTTAGGAGTATGTGGAATAAACTCTTTCTCTGTTGTGAATCCTACTGTCTCTGGGTATTGGCTTCCTCTTGGGCAGTGGGCAGATAAACCCGGTTGGGTGGCAACATGAGTCTACTTGCTCGAGGCTGCTTGGGCCTCAAGGGCCATGGTTCTTAAATTTGGCTCAGAATAAATCTCTTTAAATTATTTTACAGAATATTACTTCTTTGTCATTGACAAGGGAAATAGGGATTATATGTAAAGTTATAAATTAATACATGAAGACATACATTGGTTTGGCCAAAAAATGCAGGACATCTCAAAGTAGGACATCACAGGTTATAAATGGGTTTAAAGATTTTTTTTTGATTTATAGTTGGTTAAGGAGACAAAGCTTTGTGTATAAAGGCTTGAAATATTTTAATAATTAGAGACAAATCATCAGACATACATACATTCAGACCTACAATAAATTGATAACCTGCAGGTATGGTTTAAGCTTTGTCTTTTATACCCCTAGGCCTGCTAATGAGTTACAAGAATATCTCTGTCCTAAAGTCTAGGAGACAGAAAGACATTTCCACCCATGAAGGCAACAGGGCTGAGATCCAGGGACACCGGTTGTTGGGCAGGGAAAGAGGAATGGAAAACATGATGTAGACAGATTTATTTGCAAAGAACATCAGAGGATCTCATGGCTAGAGTTCTGAAATAAAAGCTATTGAAACTTTGTGTGCAAATGTATGTGTTTACAACTGTTTTACATATGTTCATGTATTATATGTCAATATGACATCAAAATTGGCCTCTAAATAAAAAGAGCTCTCATAAATCAAATAAATAAGACCAAATGCTTTTCAAGTTCATGTCAATTTAGTAATCCTTAATTAACAACCTGATTTTAAAGAGTAAGTAAATTGGAATAAATAAAACCCTAAGTAAATGATAGCACAAACAGAAGCTTGTGGTCAAAGGTCTATGAGGATATTTTGATTTTGTCCTCTTAATCCTTGTTGCAGATACAATTTCTTCCATCAATTTTATTGTCCATGGAAAGATACACACATAATCTGTTTCTCCCTTATTCTTTCCGAGTACTGGTGGAAAGCTAGTATGTTATGTGTATACTCTGTTCCCATAGTAAAGACCTTTGCCTGAAAAAAATTGAAGAAGAATCCTTCAGCCGTTAATCTTCGCACTGTAATTTATTCCAAAATGAGGAAAATATTATTCTTAGACTTCAAAGAGAATCTCAAAACAATCTTATTCTTTGGAACTATCACATGTAGTTGAATTTTCACTTAAGTAGAAAATTTTTTTGAGACAAGTTAGATTATTTTTACAATAGCTTGATCTTGATCTTATGTAAATAACGTTATAACTTTGTGCCATTATTTGAGAAGCTAAGGATTGATGTTAGAGGTTTCTCAGTTTATAGTTAGATGATACCATATTAACAAATTTTTTCTTTGGGATATTGCCATTTTAGAAAGATCAAATTAGTTAACATCTTTAAGTATGTCTTAAAATTTCTTTTATTCTCCACTAGTGAGCACACAGAGAACTTCTAAACTTCTCCTGTATTTATATAACTTAGAGATGTTACATTATTCAGAATGCCAAATCTACTAAAATGCTTATGTTTGCTATTTTGGTAGGTTTTTAAAATTTAAAAGTAATAATTAAGTGTATTTAATTGATTTTTTTTCTTGGTCTATGTTTTAAAATTAATTTACTTCCCATTTCTCTCAATTATTTCTTTGAATGTTTAGATATTAATTTTTTTTTTTTTTTTTTTGACAAACCCTTGTGTCCAGGGCTGACTTTCGATAGATCGCAGTGAGGGAGCTGTTCTGCTATGTATGAAACCCCGACCCAGAAGCAGGTGGTCTACCAATGGTTTAGCACCAGGTTCCCCAGGAACATGTGTTGCGTGATGGGCGAGGGGGCGGCCGCCTTTCCGGCGTCCCCCGTTTCCCAGGACGAAAGGTGCTCGGCACCATCCGCGAATGGCGGCGGGGACCGCCAACGCACGCGGAGGTGCAGGAGACGGCCTGCTGGCGGGGATAGCGGGGAACCGCCTATCTGAGGCCAACCGAGGCTCCAGCGGCAGCGCCATATCTTTCTGCCTGGGTGGGATTCTGACTGAGAGGTGTTCAGTCATAATCCCACAGATGGTAGCTTCACCCCATTGGCTCCTCAGGATATTAAAATTTTTTAATTTAATTTTTTATTGTTTGTGATTCATTCAGGGCACAAATAATTAGATTACACTGATTGCATTTGTTAGGTAAAGTCCCTCTTATAATTGTATCCCGCCCCCAAGAGGTGTGCCGTCATACACCGTGATCTCCCTTCACCTTCCCGCCTTCCCTGTCTCTCTCCCTACTTGCGCATTCCCCTACCCTCCCTGAATTAGCTTATCTACTACCTTCATATTAGAATTGCATACATTGGATTCATGCTTCTCCATTCTTATGATGCTTTACTAACAAGAATGTGTTCCACCTTCATTCTTCATCCAGTTTAAAATAAAAGATGCAAAGTCTCCATCTTTTTTAGTTGCTAAACAGTATTCCATGGTATATATATACCAGAGCTTGTTAATCCATTCCTGGGTTGGTGGGTATTTGGGCTGTTTCCACATTTTGGTGATTGTACATTGACTGAAATAAACAATCTAGTGCAAATGTCCTTATGATAAAAGAATTTTTTTTCTTCTGGGTAGATGCCTAGTAATGGGATTGCAGGATAAAACGGGAGGTCAAAGATTTATGGTCAAAGGTTTATGAGGATATTTTGACCAATTTGAATTCTTCGCGGATTCTCCCTACTTCCTTCCAAAAATATTACCCTGAATGAAGTAAAACTGAAAGCTTTTCCATTGAGAACTGGAAACAGACAAGGTTGTCCTTTATCACAAGTACTATTTAAAGTAGTGCTGAAAGTTCTAGCCAATATAATCAGGCAATGATCAAAACAGTATGATATTGGTACAAAAATAGAGACATTGACATTTGCAACCAATACAAAACCATGAGATGAAACTAACCTCCCACAGCCACCTGATCTTTGATAAACCAAACAAGAACATACACTGGAGAAAAGAATCCTTATTCAATAAATGGTGTTAGGAGAACTGGATAACCACATGTAAAAGACTGAAATTGAACCCATACCTTTTACCACTTACAAAAGTTGATTCAAGATGGATAAAAGATTTAAATCTAAGGTATGAAACTACAAAATTTCTCAAAAAAAAGTGCAGGGAAAACACTTGAAGATATTGGCCTGGGGAAAGATTTTATGTTGAAGACTTTTGTGGCAATTGCAACACAATAAAAATTAAAAAATGGGACTTAATTAAACTGAAAAGCTTCTATACCTCTAGGGAAACAACAACCAAAGCAAACAGACTACTTTCAGAATGGGAAAAGGTGTCTGCACATTATAAATTGACAAAAGCTTGATAACTAAGATCTATAGAGAACTCAAGTTAATCGACAAAAAAGGGCCAATAATGCCATATATCACTGGGCAAGAGATAGGAATAGAACCTCCTCTAGAGAAGACAGATGGGTGGCTAACAAACATGAAAAAATGCTCATCTCTTTTAGACATAAAATGACTTTGTTGAGGGCACAATTAATCATATTGGTTTAAACAACCAATATTCACAGGCTAAAAAAGTTAATTAAACTGCTAAAATAAATTTAGGGAATGTAAATGAGATAAACGTAATAAATTGCAGGAGGTTTTCTATAATCTGCTTCTTTTGCAACTTCTCAGATCTATATCTCAGAAGTCCAGCTTTTACTGCTTCATACTGTTCTCCTTTATAATTTAATGTTCACTCAAGACCCTAGACATAGTCTATGTATGACTGATAAATTCTGATATCCTTTTCACAAAGAATGATTTCCCAGCTGCATAAATGGATTTCCCATAAAAACAATTAAGCTAATGACAAGTTTTTTCTTTACATTTTGGTAACTGGCCTAAACCACAAAAATTTTATGTTTTATCAAGATAATTCTTCTATTGTCCTCATTAGCTTTTGATTTCTTGGGAAAATTGAACTTCAAAAAAGTTAATTTTTTTCTTTTTTTTACTGTATTGCCTTTAATGTATTCTAATTGTCACTCTTGGGTAAACAAATTACCATCATTTTACAACAGCCTGTGATTCTATTTTGGTCAAAAATGTCCACAAAATCTAGATAATTTGAATGTGTAGCTACCTGTAAGCTTCCATTTTACTGTCATTGTTGGAAAAAGGCAGGAGCCACACCTTTTTATTTAGAATGTTATTTATTTATTTATTCTGACACAAGGGCCTCTAAATTCTTAGTTTGCATGCATGGTTTTAAAAAATATTTATGTTTTGTATAGTGAATTCTTATGAGTCTGATAGTATTTTAATGCTTATATATGTTAGTTTTCTAAGCTTGCTTTTGGAATTTTTTTTTTTTACTCTTATGTTTCTTAAAAGGTTTTAAAGTTTGAGAAATTACTGTCTACCTCCATTCCCATTTGGCATAGAACTTTTAATTGGTCATAAGTCTTTGACTTTAATTCCTTTGGGTTTCCACCAGGGAACAAGAGAGAACTGGGGCAGGTAGCCACACCACCTTAGCAATAGTGGAACAAAATAAAAGTTTTGCCATTGATGCTGCCTCTGGTAAATCCTGGCCAAAAGGTGGGAAATAAAATATCTCCCACTGACTGACTAGAGCTCCTCTTGGCCAAGGGGACTACATAAAAAGTTAAAAGTGGGTTCTTGTCCATGAAGGGAAGGGAGGTTACACATGCCTCATTATCCTGAAATTTGCAATCTCCTTTCAGATTGGAGAGGGGATGTAAATTGAATAGCTGTCCATACCATCCACAAGCAGTTGTGAAGATTCTTGGATATTGTCAGATTTTGTTAGATTTGGATTTCCAATTTTAGGCTAACAACAAAATCCCTCCAAAAAGTCTTAAAAGGGGAAGAAAAAGAACTACTTATTTGTATCAGGGAAAACCACAAAGCTATCTAACTTTTAAAAATTTAATGACCCTTAGTACCTTGGGCCCCTGTATTTGTATAAGCCTTTTGATTTGCTCATTGAAGAAAGGCAAATAATTGAACTCAGAATATCGACACAAACTGTAGCACAGTGGTTCTCAACCTGTGGGTTGTGACCCACAGGAACTGTATTAAAGGGTCACTGCATTAGGAACATTGAGAACTACTGCAGTGTAGAGGATCATAAGCAACCCAGACCTTATTTCTTTAAGCAATTGGATGTGGTAACAAAAGGATGGCTCAGTTGTCTGGAGGAGTAGCTATTAGTTATGTTATTTTGCAGGAAGCTGAAAAGGCTGCCCTTGGCCAACCTTGGGTGACTGCTCAAACCATGTATTTTTTCTACTAGAACTAAATGAAAGTTTTCGGTTACTGGCAAGTGGTTGGGTGGGTAAATATCAGGCTACTTATTCTGATAATCCTAACATAACTCTGAAGTTGGCAGCCACCTTGCTGCCTACTCAACTCTCCACTTCCCTAAGTGTTGAGTGAGACAGAGAAGAGTAGAGATAGATTAGAAACAGGGGTGGAAGAAGATAAAGGATTGAGGGAGGGGAGAGAGAGAACAAGAGAGAGAGAAACATCAAATAACTTATCAGTTTTTTTTTGTGTTTTTTTTTGCAGTTTTTGGCCAGAACTGGGTTTGAACTCACTACCTCCAGTATATGGGGCTGGCACCCTACTTATTTGAGCCACAGGCTTATCAGCTTTTATGACCAAGCCTTAAAAATCTCTCATGATCATTTCCACAATATTCAACTTAGGAGGCATTTACAAAGTCCTCCTCAATTTCAAGGGGAGAAGAAATAGACTCCACCTCTTGAGAAGTAGCAAGTTTCTGGAAGATAAAGTGAGATTAGAATTATCTCTATGGCCATTTTTTGATAACACTATTTACCGCATCACTCTATGTTGTATTGCTACTCCCCTCAACCCTGCCAGACCAGAGCCAGAGTTCTGTGAGGGCTTGATATCTTGTTCACCCTTCTATACGTTTATCAGTAAATGAATACGTGTCTTCTCTATTTCATGCTCATTAGATATTATAAAGGATAAACAAGCATGGGCACATTTAAAGTGATAGTGCCTCCAATATTAGATAGTTAGTAACAGAAGGCATGGATCACCCGATCTCGGATCTGTTTTGTCTTCACACTGTAGACAATGGGATTCATCAGGGGTGGAAAAAGAAGATACACAAAACCCATTAGCACCTGCACCAGGTGGGGTATCTGCTGTCCAAAGCGGTGGATAACAGACAAGCCGATCATGGGCGTGTAGAAGAGGAGCACAGCGCAGACGTGGGAAACACAGGTGTTAAGAGCTTTGAGTCTCTCCGTCCTGGAGGCGATGCACAGCACAGTGCGTAGGATCAGGGTGTAAGAGAAGAGGATGAGGAGCGAGTCTACACCCACCGTGGAAACGATGACAAACATGCCATAGATGCTGTTGGCCTCAATGTCTGCACAGGCCAATTTCATCACTTCTTGGTGGAGACAGTAGGAATGGGAGAGGACTGGGGAGCCACAGTAGGGGAATCTTTTGAGCATAAAAGGCAATGGAAAAATAAGGACTATGCTACGGCCCAGAGAGGCCAGGCCAATCCTGCCAATGGCAGTGTTGGTGAGGATAGAAGCGTAGTGCAAGGGACGGCAGATGGCTACAAAGCGGTCAAAGGCCATAGACAGCAGCACAGAGGACTCTAGGAAGGACAAACAGTGAATGAAAAAGAGCTGGGCAAAACAGGCATCATGACTGATCTCCCGTGTCCCAACCCAAAAGATGCCCAGCACTGTAGGCAGGGTGCACAGGGACAGACCCAGGTCAGTCAGAGCCAGCATGGACAGGAAGAGGTACATGGGCTCATGCAGTGAGGGCTCTGTTTTAATGATAAAAAGGATTGTGCAGTTGCCCAGGATGGAAACCAGGTACATGAAGCACAATGGGATGGAGATCCAGATGTGCATGTGCTCCAGCCCGGGGATGCCGCTCAGCAGGAAGGTAGAGGGAATGCTGCTGCTGTTTCCCAGTGCTCTCAGTGTCATTGTGTGTGGAAATCAGGGGGGACTTGAATTCCCTCCAAAATTCTGAAATGAATTGAGGAAATGCTAGTGATTACCCCTGGCAGAAATTAAAGAAAAAAACAAACAAACATGACCTAAAATAGACCTAAAATTGCACAGCTCCTTCTAGAGGTGGCTGCACTCTCATGCCTGGCTGCTTCTCAACACCTTTGTGAGGAAAATATTTTTAGTTTCAAAGTTTCAATAAAAAGCATAGACATGAAACTGTGAAGTGATTGCTGTGTGACTTGTAGGAGCCAGAAGTGGGTGAGCTAGATCTTCCACACAAGCTCTTCTGTGCCTTTTGCTCTATTCTGACCTCTGTATCAACCATGTCTTGGCCTCGGGGCTTTTTAGAAGGCTCAAAAAGGGAGGAGTGAGGATCCACGTCCTTTCTTCATGGCCCTGTGGGTTGGCAATGGCCATCTGTGTTCCACCACTGAAGGCCACAACTGCTGCTGGGGACCTTCCTTCTATAGCAACATTCCTCCTTGAGCTGCACTAATTGCTGTCTTAGCTCCTTCAGATTAAGGAGTGAGAGCATCTTCACTATTCTTCTTGGCCAGACTCTGCATACTCCTTAACAAATAGACCTTTCTGCTGGGTGTGGTGGCTTACCTGAGCTCAGGAGTGCCAGACCAGCCTAAGCAAGTGAGATTCTGTCTCTATTAATAATGGAAAAAAACTAACCAGACATTGTGGCAGTTACCTGTAGTCCGAGCTACTCGAGAGTCTGAGGCAAGAGGATTGCTAGAGCCCAAGAGTTTGAGGCTGCTGTGAGCTATGATGATGCCACTGCAGTCTACCCAAGGCGTGGAGGGTGACTCTGTCTCAAAACAAACAAACAAACAATCATCTTTCATTTAATAACCCTTGCAGGCCTCTTTTATTTCAGGTCTCTCACTAATGTTGCAACTTTTCTTTCACCTTGTTCTTTCCTGTATCTTACCTTGACGTCTTTGTTATTCTTTTATTTATTTTCCTTCTTTTGTTTGTTCATTTTTTTTTAACCTCACCAGGCACATGAAAACCATAATCTTACACATAGACTTACCTTTCACTCACCATCTCTTCTGGTTTCCTGATGTAGGAGACTAACCTTGTCCAGATAGTTCATAATTGCTGCTCAGGTCTCAGAATTCCAGAGAGAAGCTGAAGGTGCGTGAACAACTGTCGATGAAGCTATTCCTGACTGCTAGAGTAAGAGGGCAAAGCCCTGATCCTCCTGTCAGTGGGGAAATGGCATTCCTAGGAAGTCTAGGAATCCATCTGTTGTGGACCGAAACTAGGTAGCAGGAGAGGCTGCAGACTGCCAGACACAGCCACATTCCCAATTCCAAGGCCAAGAATAGGCAAGTCCTCAGAATGCAGGGCAGTGTTGCTGGGAGGGTCCATTCTTCTACAGATGAAGAATGAAGACTCAGGAGAGCCTAGCCTCTGGACAGAGGTTCATGTAACAATTTAGACTTTCTAAGGTCTAAAAAAATAATATTTCCATTCTCAATAATACCACTATAATTTGAGCTCTAAGAGAGTAGGCATTTTGCTTTGTTTATCTCTGTAAAGCCAGTGCTTAGAATATGCCCTGGTATATGGCAATGTGCATGAGTAAGAGTTAAATTTTATTTATTTAGTTATTAGTAACTTGATACATGTTTTATCTATATTATAAAACCTGTGAATAATGTTCTTTTGATAGCATCAGGCTATGGATGAAGAACCAGAAGCTTCAAGAACATCATTAACACATCTAAGGTAATAGAGATAGTAAGTGACCAACATCTGACTTTTCTAGAAATTTCAGGCTGTAAACAACTGTTAGATTTTTCTCCAACGTAGATGATAACTCAGTGACAATTAGTAGCAGCTAGCTGAATAGACCTCCAAAAACAGTGCTGAATCTTTATCTGAATTAATAAGTAAGCTTGTTGAAGAAATATACATAATAAACATAATACATAGACATTTTCTCTCTTACTCTGAATACCAGTGATATTAATAGCCAGTGTCATTAACTCACTGTCCATTTGAAGGTCTTGTTGGCTCTCCCATTGTGCTCCTCAGCTTCTACTGTAGCCAGTATTAGTGGTTGCCACATAACACATCAAAGAAGATCTGTGATAAACTTACCCGTCAGGCTACGTCGGGGTAAGCAACATAATTCATAAAACCTAAGGCAGACAATATTTTTGCCATTCAAATGAAGTAGGGAAGTGAAGAAAGATACATAATTCCTTGTGAACACCTGCTATTTGTCAGCCACTGTTTCAAGAACATTGCAAAAATAATCACATTTAGATTATAGAAAAAAACTTTTCAAGTTAGTATTATTCCTTCAATTTGCAAGTGAGGAAAGAGAGGCTTCGAGAGTTTCATGCCTAAAGTCATACAGCCACTCAGTGTTAGAAATGGAATTCAAACTTAGATCTCTGGAGCTCCAAAGCACATACTAAAAATTTGGAAAAATTAAGATTAACAAACCTAGACAACTGTTTAAATTAAGGCAACCTGAAATGGGTGATGGTTAAATGACAAATGCTAGGAAGAAATATCAAAAGTCTGATTCCCACTGATTCCCATGATTGATCGGCTGTAAATTCAAGACAAACTCTTTTTGAGATTATAATTTGGGCTTCACATTGTATTTGGGTACAGCAGAATAAGAAACAGAGAAAGAATGATTAGAACAGATTGGAGAAGAGTATCTGAAAATTAAAGAAAATCCAGATTAATGAAGCCAGGGTAAAATCACCTTTAGCCTACTGGACAGAGAGATCTTAGTAGTATGTGCTTCTTAATAAAGATCTTCAGAGTATCCATGGTTTGTCATTCCTGACCAGAAATAAAGCCGTTTTCCAGAGTAGGGTGAGATGGGGGTGAGGAGTGGGGATAGATTTAACCGATGGTCTTTCTGTCCCAATCTGCCTTGCTTGGAGACTACTTCCTGAAGGGATTTAAGCAAATTCGACGACTGTTGTGACTGTATTATTTGTATTCTGCGATCATTCTGAGAAATGCCCTTTTATTACACTTTACAGGAAATGCCCTTTTATTACACTTTTCTCCCAGAGATTCAGATTAATTCCTATATGGATGTCTTGAGCTTATAGCACATAAAAGGTGGAAACTAGACTTGATATTTCTTCATATTGCTTTTCTTTTTGGAAATAACTCCTGATTCAACTAAACTGTATTTGAGACTGACGGGTAGACTCTGAACCCTTAATAGCTGAGCTCATCTCATGTCTGCACTTCAATTTTGCCCACCTAGCTTGCTTGCCACACTGGGTTTCATCAATATCCCTGCTATTACCATCAAGGGGGCAACCCTCTAGTCAGGGAGCCCAGGGAGTGAGCGGATGTGAGAAAACCTGCTGTCTGCTTTCTGAGCTAGTGCTAAGATCAGACCCGGGAGCCCATGAAGCCAGCATGATCTTCAGTAGTTACCATCTTTAGCAAGCACCCTGTGGTCAAAGTCCCTTCTCTCTCCTGTGTCTCCAAAGCTCTGGCTGAGTCTTCTGGGGCCTCTTGTCTCCATGCTCAGCACCAAAGCTATCCCTCCTATACTCCCTCTTCACATACCAAGGCTACAAACTAGAGGCTGTGGGAAATACAGAGAGAGTGGAGGAAGGGAGTTTAAATCCCTCCTTTTTATGCAAATACCTTTCAAGGTTTTGTAATCAACTCCCTACCAGTCCTGGCTCCCTGGGCCTCTTTACCTCAGACCCTAGGGATAAGGAAAACAGGAGAGGAGAGTGATCTTGTGAGATGCCTGGAGGGGAAGCCCAGAGGACATGGTGCACTTGCAGTCACTGAGGAAGAATATGAAGAAAGTTTTGAACAAACTCCACAACGTCTGCAAAGCTCAGTGGGTGTTGTTGATAATGTTTTATGTGTGATATAGCAAAACTCCAGTTCATGCACACTGGATGTGATCGGGGGCATGTTAGGTATATATAAACGGAGGTGAATTTATAAAAGGCTTGTTACATTAACTGTTTTCTCTTCTTTCTTCCCTCCCCCCATTAGTAAAGGGAAGAATGCTAGACCAGGTTTGGAGTTTCTGTGATGGTGTCAATAGTTATTCTTTGTGTCTGAGGTGACCTTATATGCTCCTTACCCTGCTTGCACTCAGGGACTCCATCTCCTTTTTTACTTTTTGATATGCTCAGAACTCAGCCCTTTGTTTCTAGATGTCAAAGAACTAATTAGCGAAACTGGCCAATTTTTAATTAGATTATGTATGATTTTGTATAATATCCTCTAATAAAATCGGTACAAGAAAGTAAAGTACATGTGTGCATCAGTTCAGTAGTCCTGGTTCCTTGTGTTGACCACCACCATATCTTTACCAGTATTTGGTTAAAGTTCCTTGGGTGGTCAACTGAGGGAGCTTCTACTGTGTTAAGGGATGTCCCAGAGTCCCCCAACTATTCATAATAAGTCATTTAAATTTATTGTCCTGACTGATCTCTTTGAAATGTGGCAGACTTCCTCTTGTGGGCAGATTCCAGTAATATTTGGTCAAGTGTGTATATACATTTAAGTGTTACAAGGCAGTGTTTTCCAAATCACAGTCCCCAGATGACCTAGATCAGAATCTCTTGTGATGCTTGTTAAAATGCACATTTCTAGGCCTCACCTCTGTAGGACAGAATCAGAAACTTTGACATTTGTGACAAGCTCCAAGGTTTAGCAATTTTTTTAGATCTTTGTCCTTGTGATTTGTTTTCAACTCTGATTCCATAATTTTCTCTTCTATCTGCAATTTAATATATATCTTCACTTTTAGCCTGGGATTTGTTTCAAAACAGTTACTTGTTATATTAATTTTCTAGAACTATCAGAAAAAAGTACCATAACCTGGGTAGTATAACAGCAAAAATATACTTTTTCAAAATCTTTTTTTGGGGGGTGGGGTGGGGACAGAGTCTCACTTTGTTGCCCTTGGTAGACTGCTGTGGCATCATAGCTCACAGCAACATCAAACTCTTGGGCTCAAGAAATCCTCTTCCCTCAGCCTAGGTAGCTGGGACTATAGGCACCTGCCACAACTCCCGGATATTTTTTAGAGATGGGGTCTTGCCCTTGCTCATGTGGGTCTGGAACTCGTGAGCTCAGGCAATTCACCCACCTCAGCCTCCTAAGTGCTGAGATTACAGGAGTGAACCTATGTTTTCAAAATCTTGAAAGTAAGAATAATATAAGTTTATATTTTTGACAGATTGGGTTTCTTCTGAGGCCTCTCTCCAAGGTTTACAGATGGCCACCATATCACTATGTTGTCACAAGCTTTTTCCTCTGTAGGTGTGCACTTGTTTTCTCTTTGGGTGTCAAAATTCATCCTGTTCATAAGGATACCAGTTATATTCTATTGCAGCCCAGCTTACTCACCTCACTTTGACTTTATCACCTCTTTAATGTCTATACCATCTGTTTATCCATACATCCTTTTACACATTTATTTATTTATTGAACAAATATTTTATAACAAAGTAATATGATAAAATGATGTTATGGGAATGAGAAAAGAATGTAGGGAGGCACATGAAATGGATGTAAATAATCTCTATTCTTCAGGAAAATATGATAAAAAAATACTGTACTCATTTATGTATTCATTCATTTACTTGTTCCTTACGGTATTAACTTATAGAACTCATGTATGTTTAACCTTGTACACATTTTTTTCTCTCTTCCTTCTCCCCAATATCTTACTAGTTCTCTCTTTCCTCTCTTCATCTGTCTCTTTCCTCTCTCCATCTCTCTCTAAAAGAACTGAAACATGAAATTAAATTAATTATTATGAAAGAGAATATGTTTGATGAAAATACACAAAATTTTAACGGTGAATTTTTTTATTTTTCACATACATTCTTATGCTTATGATTTTAATGAAAATAAAAGTAGCTAATTTTAAATGTTTGGAAACGACATGTATTAATATTTTAATGTGTAAGCTAGGTATTCCAACTTACCCAGCACTTCTAGACCTATAACATCTAATATTCCCAGATGTGCCATGAAATTTGTAGGTAAGGAACTCCCTTTATTTGATAGATGCTAGGACAAGTGTCTGGCATGAAAGTGGCTCTCAGCATATATTTGCTGACCAAGCTGGTGAAGGAGGTCACAGAGCCTTTGATCATATGCCTAGATTTCCTTTCTTGCCTTCCTCTCATCAGAGCTCTGGCACTAGAATCCAATATCTCATATCTGACCACTCTAGCTCCCCCAAACCCTCTATCCTAAGTTCCTATTTGGTGAAGATCTGACAAATTGATTACCCAGTATGTGAGAGAGCAAACTAGTTACAGTGGAATCTGCCTTCTTTCCCTCTCTTTTTATTATATTCTTCAATTCCCTTATTTTTAAGAAAAAACTCAAATTTCAGATTTATATTTCAAGATACATTGATGAAAGAGAAATGTGAAGGGTTAGAGTGTAGCTTCTTGGCACTTTGCAGAACATGCTATGCCATTCTCCACATTAGAGTCAGTCGAGAACATTGCCTACATTTACATCTTTATAGGACATTTTTACAAGAGCTCTTTGTGGTCTTACATAAAAACCCTAAGCCTTCTCCTAGGTTTCGACATCATTCAGATCCTTGTCAGGCTTTGCCTTGCCTTAATCCCTTTCTCCATATAAATACCTAGCAAAACCAGAGTTAGGCCATTTGTAACCACATGGGGAGTGGGAGCGGGGGCTTGTTTTGTTGCCTCTTTGAGTCCATAAATATGTTTCTATGAGCACAGAGCTCATTCATCATTCAGGCTTACATGTGCAGAGCTGTGAGTCCTTTACTGTGTTTCATAGAACATGGCAGCTTAATATCCACAGGGCACACTGAAAACAGTCCCAAGTTTAGAATACATGAAACGTGGAGCCCCACTCCTAGTTAATTGCCATCTCTCAGCACCACTCTTCTCCAGTGTAACATGGGGATAATAAAATCCACTCTGCTGAGTAACTGGAATGATTACAACCACTATAAAAATCCTGGTGTGGGGGAGGTAATCAAGAATCGGTAGCTATTGTTTCCACTAAGATTTGCAATCACGCTTTTGACATTAATGTGTGTATTTTACGCTGAGTGGGCATAAGATAGGCTATTCGACTGAACATAGTTGCTTTTCTCTGTCTTGCCTTGCGTTTCCTTTTTGTTTACTCTCTTCTTCCTTATCTTTTTCCTTCTCTTTGCATTACCCTCTTTCCTATCTTCTTCTTCACCTCAGTTTATCTCTCTCCTATGGATTCTCTACCCAGAAAACGCTTTACTTTGGGAAAACTCATGATCACTTGTCTCTAAAGTGATAAGTTTCTGTGCCATTTTGTTTATTGTGGCTTTCTTCTGCGTCATCTTATCCCCTGTTCACTTCTGGTTGAGCTATCACTATTTCTCCAACTTCTATCCTGATTCCTTCCAGCGTAAGTCCCATTCATCACTGACATTTGGAGACTGAACTCTTCACCAAACTCATGTGCCTCAGGATGGGGTGGCCTACCATAAACATGAAGTTTAACACAGAAAGAAAACTTTAATTTCATGGCATGAGGCTCTAGATATAATAAATACTCAGAATATTATGGGAAATTATGCTTATAATGACAATAGTGATGATAATACAATTAAACACAAAGTGAGCACAAAACAATGGAACGTCATGCCTTCAGTATGAACCCAGGCCGTGCTGTGTACAGGTCTGTCAAGGACTCTGGGTTTACTCCCCAGGCCTACCTGAGGAGAATTACATTATGAAAATCCCCTCGTGGTTGACTCAAATTTATGGCTCATTTATGTTGATGATCCTCTATAGGATATCTAATAAGAGAAGGGTAACCTTTTCTCTAATATTATACTTTAATTTTGAAAGTGTGCTTTAATTCATAAAATAAAATTAGTAGAAAATAAATCCAACTAATCATTTACTCAAGGTATCAGACTTCATCTTTGAATGTTTAGACATGGCATTATACAGATAAGTGAATATTTATAGAATTTTGTGAATCTAGAGAAAGCAAATCTTTGATGGGAAATCATTCATACTTATTTAGATTTTGTCCTGATTTCTAAACAGTCTTCTAAGAGCTGAGTAACAAGTTGGCATAGAAGATACAACCAAAGCAGCATAAGGCATAGGCACAGCTTGTAGGACTTACACTCCTATAGCAAGTAGAAGGAGTGGCTGGCTTATTTGAACTCTGTAAAAGATAGTCTTCCAAGACTCATGACTTTGGCCTATTCCAGGCACCTTCAGTTGCACTAGGTCCTGCTTTGGGGCCCTTAGCCTGGCAAAGACAGAGATATATTGGCTCTTCCAAAAGAGGCCCAGAGTAGGTACCTGGGTTATATTGTAAAACATGCATTAAATAAAAATAAATAAACAAGAAATGCAGTGCAGTGAGATGGACAGCTTGTGCATTGGCCAAAAACTGGTGGCTTTATTGAACATATAATAGAAACACTTCGCTAAGCAAAAATATTGGTATATAGGCTTATAATTTGGGACAAAATCTATTCAATTTCATTTATATAAATACATAAGCATTTTTGTTCAATTATGTGTGTCTGCTTAAAATTTGGTATTCAAATCAGATGCATATTTCTCTGAATCCACATATTTGAAATATTTGAGCAATTGTATAAATGTATGTGTATCTTTGTATGTATTCATAGTCATACATACCTATGTAAAGTTATAAAAATGTGGTTAGGTTTAGGGGTGTCTTGTTCACAGGGAAAACCAAGTTTCTAAAACTGATTATTTTCTTTTTTTGAGAAAGAGTCTTATTTTGTCCCCCTTAGTAGAATGCCATGGCATCATAGCTCACGGCATCCTCAAACTCTTGGGCTCATGCAATTCTCTTGCCTCAGACTCCCCAGTAGCTGGGACTACAGGTGCCTGCCACAATGCTGACTAATTTTTTTGTCTGTTTGTTAGTTTTTTAGAGGCAAGGTGTCACTCTGGCTCAGGCTGGTCCCAAACTTATGAGCTCAGGCAATCCACCTACCTCGGCCTCCCCCAGTGCTAGGATTACAGGTGTGAGCCTCCACACTAGGCCCTAAACTGATTAATTTCATGCAATCAAATTTCCAACAGTACTGATAATTACATTTATTTCTTCTTCTTGGTGAAATATAATATCTTTGTGTTTCTATTTTAATTACTTCACTTTTGGTATCTGGAATCAGGCTGAGATAACTGTAAAGAGAAGAAATTTCAAAGCCAAAACTCTCCTCTTCTCATGGTCCCAAATAAAGTTCTAGAGTAGGACATCTCTATCTCTATCTACCTACATGAATATATAAATTGTTATAGTTCACTCCTCACATATCTGGACATATGTGCTAATGTACAGCAATGAATTTACACAAACTGGCCCACTAGGAAATATGTACCAATGCAAATAAGCATCGCACAGCAAGTATACACTCAGAAACATCAAAACACACTCAGGAAGAATAACATTAGTGTGTGTGTGCGTGTGCATACGTATACTTTGTTTGATATTGCTAGACACAAAGATGAAAGGAACATCCATCCTGAAAATACATATAATTAACATACTTTTCTGCCACCTTTACCCCTGTGATGTATGTAATAGCGAAGGAAGAAGTCAAGTCTCTTGTCTACTAACACAGATGATGGATGATAACCCTCAACCTCTAGTCTCTGGTTTGAGGATTATCTGAATATTTTCTAGTTATTTCAATTTGACACCTTCCCTCAAATCCCCATGACATCTGTTCCTTTTCTTAATTTTATGAGTAAGCGCTTAGCAAGCACTGTCATAGAAAGGTATTACTTGGGGCATGGATATGAATGTGTGCAAATATGCTGTAAGTAAATGAAAATTATACTATAGTACATAAAAATAAATAAATAAAAATATAACTTTAAAACACTGACTATCAAATTCTACTGACCACAGGATTGAAAGATGAAACATTAGTTATTTTTTATTGTCTCAACTAGTAACAATTAATTTTTTTGAGAATTGTGTATTTGTCAGTTATTGCATTAGGGATTTACATGAATTATTTTATTTAATTGTCATAATATACCAATAAGGAAGGAAGATGTTATGATTACTTCCATGCTCATGCCACAGTTGGAGAAATCGAATAACAGAGAGGGAGTTACCTCTCCCCAGGCCATAGTCCCATATACTGTGCACGTGATTACCTTCTCACCAATACCCATCAGTTTATTGTTTTGCCATAGCATAGTTGAAACCAAAAATATGTGTGGGTTTTATGCGCAAACTTTCTTCCTTTCCCTCTAACTTAATCCTGCCGAAAACACCTAAATGACTTTACAAACTCTAACTTCTTAATGATGCGTTGGCGAATTTGCTTTGTCTTGATGCTGTAGACTATGGGGTTCAGGAGGGGAGGTGCCAGCAGATACACATAAGACATGAGGAGGTGCACAATGCGGGGCAGATGCTCGCCAAAGCGATGCACAAGAGACAACCCAATCATGGGGATGTAGAAGAGCAGCACAGCACAGATATGGGAGACGCAGGTGTTGAGGGCTCGGAGTCGCTCTCGGCGGGAGGCGATGCTCAGCACAGTGCGAAGGATGAGGGTGTACGAGAGGAAGATGAGCAGGGAGTCCACGCCCACTGTGCAGGCCACGACAAAGAGCCCGTAGATGTGATTGACTATGATGCTAGAGCAGGCCAGCTTCATAATCTCTAGGTGCAGACAGTAGGCGTGGGCCAGCACGTGGGAGCCGCAGTACTGGAAGCGCTTAAGGAGAAACGGCAGGGGGAGGATAAGGAGGGCACTCCGAAGCACCGAGCCCAGCCCCAGCTTGACGATACGTGCCGGCGTCAGGACCGTGGAGTAACGCAGCGGATTGCAAATGGCCACATAGCGGTCAAAGGACATGGACAACAGAACAGATGACTCTAGCAGAGACAAGGTATGGATGAAGAAGAGCTGAGTGAAGCAGGCAGGGATGCCAATCTCTCTGGCATCAAACCAGAAGACGCCCAGCACAGTGGGCAGCGTGGAAAGGCAAAGTCCCAAGTCCGTGAGGGCCAGCATGGCCAGGAAATAGTACATGGGTTCGTGGAGGGTGGCATCAGTATGGATGACGTGGAGAATGGTAAGGTTCCCCAAGATAACTGTCAAGTAGATGGAGCAGAAGGGAATGGAGATCCAGCCATTGAGATCTTCCAAACCTTGAAAGCCGGTCAGGAAGAAAGTGGCCTTTTGAAAGCTGCTATTATAAAGGACTATCATAGCTTTATAATCTTGGATTTATCATCCTGCAATATAGAATGAAATTCCTGGAGAATGACAGGGCTGAATTCTTACTGAATTGTTCCAGGACCACTGAGTCAGCAAGGACCTGCAGATTGCATGGAGAAAAATTGGGAGCCCTGATCAATTTGCCTTTTCTAGATTCTAAGAAAGGGACTTTTACAGTGGATTACAATAGATGGTGAAGGCTGTGTGAATTATCTTATTGTGCTGACCTCTCAGAGGTAGAAGAAGGTTACCAAAGATGGCTCTTTTTCATTTCCTCCTCTCTGAAAATAATTCCCAATTCAGTCACTAGAGCATTCAGAACTCGTGCCTTATATGGGGGATTGGCAATACACAGCATTTTGCATGATTTTCTACTTGAATTGGGTGTATATAATGTGACTTCACATATATTTGTATTTTCTTGGGGATTTTGTTTTATTTCACAGTGCTTAGCCTACAGGGGAGATCAGAGGAAGTGTTTAGTAAATTCTTGTCAAACTCCTTGCACTGGTAACATGTGATCAGGGGAATACCAGTCCTGAATCTACATAGCAGCTTTTGGCGGATTGGGAGATGAATGGTAGTGGGTGAAACTGAAACCTGGAGCTGAAGAACATCTTAGAAGAAGCTGGGACTTTAGAAAACAAGTAATTACAAGACAGGGAGATTTGGGGATTAGTTCTGAGAAATGCCAGGGGAAACGTGTGTCTGTAATATCAGGATGACTAAGTCAGGACTAAAAATGGAGATGCAGATGCAGAAACATGTGTCCGGGCTGAAGCACAAGGAGCAAAGAAAAGAAATCTGAATTTACAAGGAAGTGCCTCTAATCTTTACTTTAGAGTGAAGAAGCTGCATTTGAAGGCGTGCACACTGAGCTATCTATGCCTCTGGATACAGTTTCCACTCCTGTAATATCCAAACTGGGTTTGCCTTTGCTCTGTTTTCAGAACTTTCATGCAATTACATTGCAAAATTGCCTATTGTTTTCTATGTATATCAGTGTAATGTGACAATTGTGACATTGTTTATCACAAGGCTTAAAATACATAACATTTATTAAATACATTATGAACCAGTTATATTTCTAAATGTCTAATGTGTGTTACATCAGTAAACTCTGACACAAATTCTGTAAGACAGAGTTTAGTCTTAGGAGTATAGTACAAGTGAGAAATTGTTGACACAGAGAGGAAAAGTCACCTGGGTAAGGTTATAGAGCGATCAGGGTTGAAGATATAATGCAAACCCTGACGATATACTTGAAAGCCTATGTTATTGGCCTTTAACGTTATTGGCCTTTACACCACGTTTCCTGCTACTGTTGCATAGCATGCAGCTGCTACAAGAATCAGACAATTGAAAAACATGAAGAAAAAAAAATGATGTTTTTACTTTGGACAAGTTTTGGATAACTATTTGCATTATATGAATAACATTAGATTAGCCAAGATGAATAACAATAGGGAGAAAATACTTTTTAAGAATTAAGTTCAGTTTGGAGTACGCCAAATGTATGTGTAAAAAGGAATTCCTTGGAAGAGCGACTGGAGGGTATTATATGTAGTGATCTTCAGTTTGATTGTAGGATATTTGTCATGGGTGTGGAGAATAATGCTAGGAGAAGTAATGTGAAAAGGAGACAGGAGCTCAGTCACAAAACGGAACTATTTAAAAAGACAGAACATAATATTAAAATTGGAAAACAGACAGAGAATGGTGAATCAGAGACATAGGATGTAAATACACAGGATGAAAATAGTAGTTAATAAAAATTAAATCACCACTGTTGACTGCAAAAAAGACACAAAGTAAGGTAAGAATTTTCAAAAAGATGTTGCACTTATGGTGGCAGTTGTCATTCATTTCTCTCAGAGAATATTTCAAATAGGAAATGGATCATGAGGGGTTAAATTATCAATGGGTAGAAGAAATAAATACATATGTCTACATTCTGTGTAATTTTCTTCCAAGGAAAAACCACAGATCTGTGAAAATATCAGGATTTTTAAGGAAAGAAAGATAGGAAGTTGAAGATATTTTTCAAAAAGCGTTCTTTTTTTCTTTTGCAGTTTTTGGCCGGGGTTGGGTTTGAACCCACCACCTCCGGCATATGGGGCTGGTGCCCCAAAAAGCATTCTTTTTTCTCAGTAAGGTTCTGGCACTTTGAAGGGCTGAGGAAAGAATATAATTTCCTATCCAGCTTTTGCCACTCGCATTTCAAATCAAACAAATATAAATATAATAATAATAATAATACAATTAATATAATAATAGAGCTCTTCTACTTTTATGATTCCAAGGGGCAAACAAGAAAAAAATATATGAAGAGGGACAGCAATGAAAGAGGAAGAACCTAAGAGGAGACTTAGAGAGAAGGGAGGTGGGCTGTGAAGGAAAAAGTGAGTGCCATGGGATTTAAAGAACATGCTGTGCACAGCTTAGGCCTTGAGGTGGACAGGTTCTGAGCTTGGGATCATTGATTAAAAGATAAAAGGGCATGAGAAGCTTAAAAAGTAATAATAATAAAGAAGGGGAAATTTCCTATCAGTTAGGGAGAGATGCAAGCACAAGTTTAAATTTATGTGTCATTTTCAGCCAGCAGACTCCCAGTGAAGCTTATTTTCATCCATTTTACTCAGAGACATTTCAGAGAGTTTGAAAAATAGAAGAAACATTTTAAGGTCATCTATTGCACCTCTCTGTCTCCAGACAGGGAAGAGTCATTCTGTCTATTTATTGAGAAGTTGCATTTATAGTATTTTATCCCATAGTGTGTCATCTCAGCTAAGTTCTCACCTTCAAAATCTATTTCTTCCCTATTAAATTCTGGATATAGGGAAGAGTTTTGAAAGGATGCAAAGCATGAGGAGGAAAGGAAAAGATAAAAAGCGAGTCATGAAAGGACCTCAGGGTCAGAATTATTACATCACAACCATGGCATAGATTTGGAGCCGAATAAAGTTTGTTCAATAAATGTGGAAAATAATGTATGAATGAATGGATTGCAAAGAGATGAGAGGCAGTAGACATTAATAATCATCTTATTAATAAATTTTAGTGTAGCTGCTATTTTCTTCCCAATAACACTCACCTCCGGATCAATGAATCAGAGAAGTGTCAGCTGATTCCTTCACTAGACTACATGACACATGATCCTCTCTTGAGTTCTAATTTATTGGAAAAAAGGAATGTCATCCTAGAGTCTGTGGCAGAGACAGAGAAGTGGTGGGCTGAGCTATGATCCCAATGACACCGTTACTCCCTCTGACTTGTACTCCTCATATAATTGCATACAAAGTTATTTACTGTTATCAGCATTTGTGTTGGTGGCAGCCTGCAAAATTATTCCCCAGTCACCTCTGTGTTCTGACTATCTTCTGTGTCATTCTGCTTGCAATACATACCTGAGCACTGACAACTGGGGAGAAAAGGGTTGGAAGTGCAAACGTCCATCCAGAAGTCAGGTTGGATGGTAGCTCAGCTAAAAGTATAATCTTTGTTTAAAACTCAGGTTCTTTATTTAAAGAGCCAGAGGCTCTCCCCAGGGGCCTTTCCAGAGACTAAGAATTCCCTGAAGAGTTCTTATGTCTCTTTTCTGAGGATGGAAGCTATAAGAGACTGAGAAAACACAATACCTGAAAAATGAGGTACAAAAATCAAGTGTTAGGAGGAAGAAATCTGTCCTGTCTGTGTGCAAGGGCTATCTTCCAAATGTTAGGATAGTTCTCTTGTGAAACTGGTACTAAGCCCTACTATGAAACTAATTTATGGCTTTTATATGAAAGCTATAACCCAGTTATAACTTAAGAATATGGGGAAGGGGGAGAGGGAGGGGAGAAGATGGGCGGAGGCAGGGTGATTGGTGGGATTATACCTGCCATGCATTTTACAAGGGTACATGTGAAACTTAGTAAATGTAGACTATAAATGTCTTAACAAAATAACTAAGAAAATGCCGGGAAGGCTATGTTAACCAGTGTGATGAAAATATATCAAATAGTATATAAAACCAGTGTATGGTGCCCCATGATTGCATTAATGCATACAGCTATGATTTAATAAAAACTAAAAAATAAAAAAATAAATTGGAGCTTCCAGAACTCCAGAACCTCCTGGGGAAGGAAATAAAAAAAAAAGAGAGACCTGGCTAGACCTGACAGTACTGCATGAGAGAAAGAGAGCAAAAGCTAGCAGAAAGAGAGAGAAGATTCAATTTTAAACAAAATATAAGCTTATGTCAACTTTATCTCTGACACTTTCTACCCAAGTGATCATGTGACCGTGGACAAATTATTTTATCTTTCCAAGATTATTTTCTTATGTCTTTAAAAAGGAACTTTCCCCTTCATTTTATTTTATTTTACTTTTTATTTCAAATTGATATGAGGCTACAAATTTTTAGATTACAATGTTCACACTTTCAGGGTAAAGTTACAATTGTAAGAGACCCCCTCACCCAGGGGGTGTGTTATACAGCCTCACAATGTGCACAATAGGTGAGATCCCGCCTCATGCCCTCCCTCCTTCTGCCATTCTCTCGCCTCCCGCCTCCCCCTTCCTTCTCCTGGCCCCTCTACTAGACTATATTTTTGTTTTATTGTTCATATGCACATGCAATTGTTTATATATTGATTTCATATCAGTATTGAGTACATTGGAGATTTATTTTTCCATTCTTGTGATACTTTACTAAGAATAATGTGTTTCAGCTCCATCCAGGTAAATGTAAAAGATTTAAAGTCTCCATATTTTATGATGGCTGAGTAGTATTCCGTGGTAAACATACACCACAGTTTGTTAGTCCATTCATAGGTTGATGGGCATTTGGGTTGTTTCCGTGACCAGGCATGCTCAGCAATTAACTGTTAGTGTGATTTGGCTTAAGTTTAGGGAGAATGAGGTTTCCCCTAAGCCTTCAGTCTTAAATTATAGGTCTCTTAATTACTATTGGCTGTTCTTTGTGTTTTCTCCCTAGTACAGGTGCAGTTTGCATCATAATTCTGAGATTTTATACTCCAAATGTCAATTTAATACCTTCAAATAATTCACGAACTCACTTACAATACCAACATCTGTATCAAAATGCTTCCAAGGTCAATTTAAGTGATTGGAATAAGCATCTGAGCAGAATAGCTGATAATTAATTGATTCTCTGTAAACACCATTATCAAAATAATTAGTAGAATGACCATGATTCTATTTAATAAGACTGGACCTAATTTACACTTTGCTGTCTGGTTTCTCAACCAGTTTGGAATCTGTCTGAGATTTTTTAATTTTTTCACGTATTGTTATAAATGGTAGGTTGCTACCTCTCCACTTTGTGCACTAAGTTTCTGCTGCAACTGAATCTAATCGTATGTGAGATAGGTGTGAAGTGCATACAGTGCTCTCACCCAGAAAATATATTTTTATCTTTCTATTGTGTGTTTTTCAATGTTATTATTTTTTTTCTAAAACTATATAGTTTTTGTTTATTGCGGAAAACAGTACAGTTGTAATGACAGTATTTTAGTGTTCCTCTTTAGAAGCTCAAATTCTGCTCTGAATTACTGAACTTCATGCGTGATGAGTTCAGCCATTTACTTTCTGAATGTCGCCATTAAGGCAGGACCCTGACATGCACCTTCCTCTCCCAGATTTGAATGTCTGTACTTCCCTTAGAGAAGCTGTTGGGTCCTTACATAGGAAAAGTCTTATTTTCAATCAAAAGTGTAGTTTTTTGTGTCTCAAACAAGAAGCAGTATGGTTAATTGCAGTACAGGTCTAAGCTATTGACACAGTTTTGCATCTTAACAGTGGCTTGTGTATACCAGCAGTGAAGAAGCCTGGAGAATGTGTTGCAATGACATCGTGAAAGGCCTTTTCCACAGATGGTTGACAATATAATACTAGAATACTTTTCCTTGCAAGAAGTGGTCCGAACACTGGAAGGGGTGGTGGTCAGTTTGTGTAAGGCTTGGTGAACGCAGTGGATGACAGAGTTTCCAAGTTCAGCCTCTGGAGTTTGAGCAGCATTGTTTGTGTGGCATGTGGTTGAGTACTGTCTTGTTGAGGGTTAGCCTATCTCTGCTGACCAGTCTTGGCTGCTAATCTCAACATTCTCACCATGTCATTGGTTTGGCTGCAGTGGATGTCAATTTTAATTGGCCAGGTTTCATGAAGCCATAGTGTATAACACCTCCCCTGGGCTGAGAACAGTAGCTTTATTGTTGCATGAAATGTGTAGTAAAGGAATTGCCTCCATGCATAGGATATTTGTATCACCAAATAGAATGAGAATTTGCCTCTCAAATGAAATCTGGGCGTCATTAGTAAGCATGAAGGAGATTATTAATTTCTCAAATTATTTACCTTATTGGTAGTCTTGGCACCTCCTGTGTGGTTTGCTATTGTGGATCTACAGTCTGCATGTCTGCAGGGACACTGGGTGTGCAGTGTGCAGCTCAAATGCCCTGTTTGTCTTTCAACAGATGTAGTGATGATTATCTCAAATATTATTGAATGCATTTCAGCAAATCAGGCTACAAAGAAAACTGTGTATTTCTTTTTTTGGTTTTATTTTTTGGGATTCATTGAGGGTAAAAAGAATAAGGTTACACAGATTGCATTTGTTAGATAAAGTCCCTCTTATAATTGTGTCTTCCCACAAGAGGTGTGCCATACACCATGACCCCTCATCCCCCTCCCTACTCCTCTCCCAATCCCTCATTCCCCTACTCTCCTCTTGTATTAGCTCAAATACTGCCTTCATATTAGAATTGAATTCATTGGATTCTTGCTTTTCCCTTCTTGAGATGCTTTAGTAAGAAGAATGTGTTCCACCTCCATCCAGGTTAATGCAAAAGATGTAAAGTCTCCATCTTTTAATGGCTGAATAGTATTCCATGGTATACATATACCATAGGTTGTTAATCCATCCCAGGTTGGTGGGCATTTAGGCTGTTTCCACAAGTTGGCAATTGGAAATTGACCTGCAATAAACAGTCTAGTGTAAATGTCCTTATGACAAAAGAATTTTTTATTCTTCTGGGTAGATGCCTAGTAATGGGATTGCAGGGTCAAAAGGGAAGTCTAATTTGAGTTCTTTGAGGATTTTCCATACTTCCTTCCAAAAAGGTTGTATTACCCTGTTTCCCCGAAAATAAGACATCCTCCAAAAATAAGACCTACTTACAGGAAAGATAAGACGTCCCTGAAAATAAGACCTAGTGCATCTTTGGGAGCACACCTTAAAATAAGACACTGTCTTATTTTCAGGGAAACAGGGTAGTTTGCAGTCCCACCAGCAATGTAAAAGTTTTCACTTCTCTCCATATCCACGCCAGATCTGCAGCTTTGAGACTTTGTGATGTGGGCCATTTTCACTGGGTTAGGTGATATCTCAGGGTAGTTTTGATTTGCATTTCTCTGATGATCAGGGATAAAGAGCAGTTTTTCATATGTTTGTTAGCCATTCATCTGTCTTCTTTAGAGAAGGTTCTATTCATGTTTTTTTTGCCCAGTGATATATGGCTCTTTTTTTGTTGATTAAATTGAGTTCTTTGTATATATTAGTTATCAAGCTTTTATCTGATTCATAACATGAAAACATCTTTTCCTAATCTGAAGGCTGTCTGTTTGCTTTGGTTGTTGTTTTCTTAGCTGTACAGAAGCTTTTCAGTTTAATTAATTCTCATTTGTTTATTGTTGTTGTTGCAATTACCATGGAAGTCTTTATAAAATCTTCCCCCAGGCCTATATTTTCAAGTGTTCCCCCCACCCTTTCTTTGAGGAATTTTATAGTTTTATGCCTTAGATTTTAATTTTTTATCCATCTTGAATCAATTTTTGTAAGTGGTGAGAGGTGTGGGTCCAGTTTCAGTCTTTTGCATGTGATTATCTAGTTCTACCAACACCATTTATTGAATAGGGATTCTTTTCCCCAGTGTATGTTCTTGTTTGGTTTATCAAAGATCAGGTGGCTGTAAGATGTTAGTTTCATCTCATGGTTTTCTATTTGGTTTCAAATGTTAATGTCTCTATTTTTGTGCGAATACCATGCTGTTTTGATCACTGTGGTCTCTTAGTATAGTCAAAAGTCTGGTAGGGTAATACCACCAGCTTTGTTTTTATTACTAAGAATTGCCTTGTCTGGGCGGCGCCTGTAGCTCAGTGAGTAGGGCGCCGGCCCCATATGCCGAGGGTGGCAGTTTCAGACCCAGCCCCGGCCAAACTGCAACAGAAAAATAGCTGGGCGTTGTGGCACGCGCCTGTAGTCCCAGCTGCTTGGGAGGCTGAGGCAAGAGACTCGCGTAAGCCCAAGAGTTAGAGGTTGCTGTGAGCCGTGTGATGCCACGGCACTCTACCCGAGGGCGGTACAGTGAGACTCTGTCTCTACAAAAAAAAAAAAAAAAAAGAATTGCCTTGTCTATATGGGGTTTCTTCTGGTTCCGTAGAAAGTGAAGAATTATTTTTTTCCAAATCTTGAAAGTATAATGATGTATTTTAATGGGTATTTCACTGAATCTGCAGATTGCTTTGGGAAGTATAGACATTTTGATAATGTTGATTCTTCTCAACCATGAGCATGGCATGTTCTTCCATTTGTTAATATCTTTGGCTATTTCTTTTCTAAGGGGTCCGTAATCTTTGTAGACATCAGTCCCTTCCTAGGTATTTCATTGTTTTTTTTTTTTTTGAAGCTACTGTGAAGGGAATTGTGTGCTTGATTAGCTTCTCATCTTGGCTGTCATTGGCACAAAGGCTACTGATTTGTGGACATTGATTTTAAATCCAGAGACATTGCTGCATTTTTTCATCACTTCCAGGAAACTTGTGTTTTAGTCTTTAAGGTTTTCTTTTCTTTCTTTCTTTTTTCTTTACAGAGTCTCACTTTGTCACCCTCAGTAAAGTGCCATAGTGTCTTAGCTCACAGCAACCTCAAACACTTGGGTTCAAGCAATCTACTTGCCTCAGCCTCCCAAGTAGTTGGGACTACAGGTACCTGCCACAATGCTCAGCTATTTTTAGAGACAGGTTCTCACTCTGGCTCAGGCTGGTCTCAAACCTGTGAGTTCAGGCAATGTAAATGCCTCATCCTCCCAAGCACTGGGATTACAGGCATGAGCCACCATGCCGGGCTAGTCTTTAAGGTTTTCTAAGTATAAGATCATATCATCTTTCATATGAAAATGTGAGTGATTATAAACTGGTTTCATAGTAGTGCTGTGTAAATTGGATGAATCACAACTATAGCCCAGGATAAAGGAAGGAAGGGGAGGGGGATGTGAAGGGAGGGGGTGGTTCGATAGAGGGAGGGTTAATGGTGGGACCACACCTATGGAGCATATTACAAGGGTACAACTCAAATCTGTCAAGTATAGAACACAAATGTCTTAACACTGTGATTAGGTAAATTAGGTGAAAGCTATGTTAATTAGTAGGATGTAAGCACTCCAATTTGTACAAATAATCAATTTATAATAACTCACACTTGCATGTGAAAAATGAAACACAACTTTAGTCTGTGATGAAGGAGAGAAGGGGAGGATGAGGGATGCGGAGGGGGTGGGAGGGATAGTGGGGGATAGTAGGGGACCACAACTATGGAGCAAATTGCAAGTACATGTTGGTTCCATCATGTGTAGAACACAAATGTCCTAATGCTATAATTGGGTAAATGAGATGAAAGCTATGCTAATTAGTATGATGTAAGCACTCCAATTTGTACAAATAATCAACACACTGAAATGGGCATAAATGTATTTATGATCTATGTACAAAAGACTTAATAAAAAAAAGAAAAAAATAATCAACACATTGAATTGCACAAAGGCATAAATGTATTCACGATCTATGTATATATGACTAAAAAAAATTAAAGACTGTT
Organism: Nycticebus coucang; assembly: GCF_027406575.1. Classification (NCBI taxonomy): domain Eukaryota; kingdom Metazoa; phylum Chordata; class Mammalia; order Primates; family Lorisidae; genus Nycticebus; species Nycticebus coucang. Next base: position 63,127,445 of record NC_069793.1, on the reverse strand, counting down.
ATCTAGACTTCACATTTATTTCTGTAATGGACATTCCATGATGCATGTCCCCAGTAGAGCATTTTTCATTATGTGGTTACTAAGAAGTGCTTTCATTTTGAAAATGTGGAGATCAGGTTTTTTAATTGAAAATGCGGAGATCAGGTTTAATTATTTACTCATTGATTCACAACTCATTATAATTGTATTAGATATATTATTCTCTTAAATTAAACTCTTGTGCTTTTTGATACTCAAAGAAAAAAATCACATCATCTGCAAAGAGGAAGAGTTTGACCTCTTCTGCCCCCATTTGGTGTCCTTTATTTCCTTCTCTTGTCTGATTGAATTTAGCACCATGTTGAATAGCAGAGGCGATAGAGGACAATCTTGCCTGGTTCCAGTTCTAAGTGGAAAAGATTCCAGTTTTACTCCATTTAGTATAATATTTGCTGTGGGTTTGTCATAGATGGCCTTGATCAGATTAAGAAATGTGCCACCTGTGCCTATCTTGTTAAGTGTTCTAATTAGAAAAGGATGCTGAATTTTATCGAATGTCTTTTGCATCTATTGAGAGGATCATATGGTCTTTGTTTTTGCTTCTGTTGATGTGATGAATTACATTTATGAACTTGTATATGTTAAACCAGCCTTTCATCTCTGGGATGAAACCCACTTGATCGTGATGAATAATTTTTTTAATGTGTAGCTGTAATCTCTTGGCTAAGATTTTTCTGAGAATTTTTGCATCTATATTCTCTAGTGAAATTGGTCTGATGCTCTCCTTTTTAGTTGGGTCTTTTCCTGGTTTTGTTATCAGGGTGATGTTAATTTTGTAGAAGGTATTGAGGGAAGATTCCTTCCTTCTCACTTTTTGGGAATAATTTCAGCAGTATGGGTACAAGTTCTTCTTTGAAGTTTTCATAGAATTCTGGTGTGATGCCATCTGGACCAGGGGGTTTTTTTGCGGGGGAGGTTTTTTTATTTATTTCTTTAATCTCAGTTCTTGAAAGTGGCCTGTTCAAGAGGCTTATAGTCTAGGGAGAAAGTGTAATTTCAAGTACTGATCTATTTCTTCCACATTGTTAAATTTCTGTACATGAAGTTTCTTGTACTACTCAGAGATGATCTCTTCAATCTCTGTGGTACTTGTTGTTATTTCCCCTTTATTGTTTCTGATGAGATTATTAGATATTTTACTTTTCTGTTTCTTTTCTTTTCTGTCCAAAGGTTTATCTATTTTATTTTATTTTCCTCAAAAACAACTTTTTGTTTTGTTAATTTTATGAATGATTCTTTTGTTTTCAATTTCATTGCTCTCTGTTTTAATTTTGGTTATTTCTTTTCTTTTGCTAGGTTTGGGATTAGACTATTCTTTTTCCAATTCCATAAGATGGTTAATGAGTTTGTTAATGCACTCTCTGTTTTTTGAATGTAGGCATTTAATACAATAAATTTCACTCATAAGAGTACTTTTGCTGGCAGTGCCTGTGGCTCAAAGCAGTAGGTTGCCAGCCCCATATGCCACAGGTGAGGAGTTCAAACCCAGGCCCGGGCAAAAACTGCAAAAAAAAAAAAAAAAAAAAAAAAGAGTACTTTTGCTGTATCCCACAGGTTTTTGTAACTCATGCCTTCATTGTTATGTCTTCTCCTGTTATGTTTGAAGAATGTAATGATTTCCTCTTTTATCTTCTTGAACCCAGCTATAATTCAGCATTAGGTTGTTTAATTTCCAAGTCTGTTTGGGGATGAACATTTTTCTTAGAGTTGAGTTCCACTTTTATTGCCTTGTGGTCTGAGAAGATACAAGGTATAATTTCTATTTTTTAATTTTGCTGAGGTTCCATTTGTATCCTAGGATGTAATCTATTTTGTAGTATGTTCTATGGGATGATGAGAAAAATATATATTCTTTGTCTTTAGGATGGTTTGTTCTGTATATGTCTATTAGTTTCATTTGCTTTAGGTCACATTTAAGTCTTTTGTATCTTTATTTAGTTTCCGTTTAGAAGATCTGTCCAGTTCTGTCGATGGTGATAAAGTCCCTGGGTATTTTGGTGTTATGGAATATCATATTAGTCAGACCTATCAAGGTCTGTTTTATAACACTAGGAACATTTGAGTTGGGTACATAAATATTTAACATTGAAATGTCTTCTTGTTATAGTATTCCTTTGACCAGTATAAAGTGTCCATCTTTGTCTTTCTTAACTTTACTTGCTTTAAATCCACTAGTATCTGAAAATAAGATTCTAACCCCTCTTTTCTGCTGATTTGTCTTTGTTTTAAATACTGTTTTCCATCCCTTAATCCTTAGTCTTGATTTGTTCTTTAAGGCTAGGTATAAATCTCTTGAAGGCTACATATGAATGGCTTGTTTTTTAATCTTATCAGCCAGCTTGTGCCTCTTCAGTGGTGAATTTAATACATTACCATTTATTGAGAGTTGATTCATGTGTTGGAGTTCCATTTATCTAATTTTGTGAAAGTCCATTGCATAACTTTTCTCCCATTGTTTGTTAAGTGTTTACTATTTATTTACTCAAAGAGTATTTGAGTGCTTACTGTGGGCCACTTACTGTTCTAGCAGCTGGTTTGAAGCAGTTAGTAAGACAGGGAATCACCAGTGTCCTAGAATTCATAATCTAACACTGAATAATTACATATGATATTCTAGGAAATATGTTATATATACACAAATGATGTCTATGATTCTAGGATTATAAGACCATATATATGACATGTAAAATTATTGATAAAGACAGAAAGATTGATGTTTAGGGAAGGTTAAAATGTATGTTTAGGCTGAAGTAGGTTAGGGAAGGCTTCACAGTGAAAATGTAATTTTACCTGGATAAAAAATTGAGGAAAATAGTAAGACCTTCACTAATGTTTCCAAATTATAAAAAAGATGCTCTTTGGAGACATGGTTATAATGACTTCATTGTTATATGGTTCTTTTTTATATTATTTACTGTCATATATTCTAAAAATTTGGAGATATATATAGAAAAAGTTTAAAAAGTAATAGCTAGGGGTGAGAATGTGCACATAAAAAATACATTTTTGGTTTTGTTTTATACAAAGGTCATTAAAATAAACAATGGAGATATGATCCTGTAGGGTTTTTGAAATTCCAGAATTGGTAATAATGACTCATATAATTCCAGAATAATAGCACTTACCATTTATAGTTTGATTTGTATCCAGATTTGCAGTTGATATGCATATTTTAAAATCATTAAGTCTGTGTAGGATGCATCATCCTGAACCTTGAGAAAAACTGAAGAAACAATTTATCCTTTCTCTTAATAGGCTTTTATTTACTAGGGAAGTGAAGGAAAATAAGGAAACATGTTTTTTAGACAGACATAAACATAGTACTTTTTCATATTATTAACTGTCATACATTCTAAAAAGCAGGAAGCAGAAGTTTCCAGTCTTCTTGCAGGGCTCAAATTTTTATATAGACATTCTAAGGATTGTAGAGCTGAAGTTTCTCATGATCCCTGGCAATATTAAGGATACTTAGGGTGACAAATATCAAAGGCTTTAATTTTATGAGCACTCTCTTATTAGTAAACCAAAGAGCTATTCTACTTATACATTCAGTCCCTTTCTCATTTCTTTGATCAGCTTCTTTTTGGACAAAATTTGCCCAGGACCTTTTCCCGGATTTGATGCGTCTTTACACAGTACACAATGGGATTCATCAGTGGTGGCACCAGAAGGAAAATATCAGCCATGAGCACATGGATCATAGGAGACACATCCCTGGCAAAACGGTGGAGCATTGCTGCACTCAGCATGGGCACATAGAAGATGAGCACAGCACAGATGTGAGAGATGCAGGTGTTAAGGGCCTTGAACTGCTCTCTGGGGGTTGCAATTCCCAGCACAGTCTTTAAAATCATGATGTAGGAAAACGTGATAAACACCAAATCCAGCATGGTAGAAAGTGCAGCACAGAGCCCATACACGACATTGACTCTGTAATCAGAGCATGCCAGCTTCATGACATCCTGGTGGAGACAGTAGGAGTGTGAGAGCAGGTTTTGGTGACAGTATCTCAGCCGTTGCAAGAGGAAGGGCAGTGGAAGGATCAAAAGAACATTTTTGGAAGTCAGAAATATCCCTGTTTTGATGACTCTCAAGCTGGTTAAGATTGTGCTATATCTTAAAGGGTTGTGGATTGCCACATATCGGTCAAATGCCATTACAGACAGCACAGAGGCTTCAGTGACTGTGAACAGATGGATAAAAAACTCCTGGGCAAAGCATGCAGTTGCATAAATTTCATGAATATCAAATAGGAATAGTCCCAAAGTGGTGGGTAAGGAAGAAAGGGATAACCCTAGGTCAGAGATGGAGAGCATGGAAAGGAAATAGTACATGGGCTCATGGAGGCTTTGTTCTGTCTTGATAAAGAAGAGGATTGTAAAATTACCCAGGAAAGAAAGAAGGTACACAGCTGTGAAAGGAAGGGATATCCAGATGTGACTCTTTTCTAGCCCAGGTATCCCAATTAGAAGGAAACTGAGAACTTCAATTTTTGTGTCATTAAGAGGAGACATGACACTTGGAAAGAGACTTAGCTGGATGTTACCTCAATACAATAGGAAATTTCTTAAATGAAGCTATAGTAGAAGATATTTTTTTCTGGTACAATGTACATCGTAGATACTAAGAGAACTAGTAGATACTTCTTAAGGCCAACGTCTACGTTTATACTGTTAACTCAGACTGCAAAAAAAAGAAAAGAAAAAAATAACCCGACACAGAAAAAAATGAGAAAAATATGACTCACTTTATCATCCAGGTGTTTGTTTCACTTTGTAAAATATCAAACAATTTGGGCTCTTTATATTTAACAATTCCAGGTAATTCTTTCACCACATGAAAATACTTTTAAACCAATCTTTTAAACCATGTCTCCAATTTCACAGCTGTCTTATTTCAGTTTTATATAAAATTCTTGATGAAGGGAAATAAATCTTGAAGGAAAAGGCAACATTTATTGTAGATTGGGAGAAATTCATAAATTATTCCATACCTATACTCAGACCTACATATCTCTATAGGATGAACAATTGAAATAATGGATGAACTAGAAGTTAATAGTTATACAGTCAAAGTTAAAAAGGACCTTTTAAAAATATGATCTCATTCTCCTTCCCTTCCCTCTTGCCTATATAAAAGCCACTCTGAATCATGCTGAATAGGATCCTTACCCAACCTAACTTATTTCATATTAACTACTTAACTACTACCTACAGCTTTCTACTTCTGTTTGAATACTCATATTGTTTTTATTCTTTAAATTAAGTTGATACATTTCTAAAATATCCCACATTCTTTTCTCTGCAAGTACATAATCTAGTCCCATTTACACAAAATCGCTTCTTTATTATTTTCCTCATTATTATTAGATTAATGTCTGTCATCTCTCACAATTAGAATATAGAGGTAGGGAATTATGTTCGCACTGTTCACTACTGCATGTCCAGTACCTAGCACAGTAAGTGTAATTTATTTGTAGCCCTATAATTATTTATGTAATTGAATATTATTTTCCATGGTGGAAGACAGTAATATTTTCTCCATCCTTCCTATTCCATTTTATAACATGTTTGTGATTTTTGCTTGTTTTTCGTTTTGTTTTAGAGTCCTCATTCCTATGCTCCTCAAACAGCAAAAATATTAGCTTTTTTTAGCATGTCAAAAAACAGTTCTTTGACTATTAAAGAGAGTGGCTATCTCTTCCAAAGTCTTTATTTTCCATTTTTAAATGATCTAAGAATGATTAACTCTATTCTAGTCACTCATACAATTGTCTTCATTTTAAATCACCTGTCAAATTTCACTTTTTTCCAAGAATATGGAGAGTTTGGGATAACCTTGGATTCTAGGAAAGTATAATCTCTTTTTGTTTCTGTATCATATTGGCTGTTTTGTTGCTAGATTTTTCTCTTTTTCATGACATTTAAATGGGTGGATGTGCAAAGTACTGCATAAGGACCTGGTTTTCCTGGGAACCTATAGCTTGTTAAAGACAAAAATTTGTAACTTAGAGAAAGGTTAAACTTCAGAGAATGACATAAATTACCTCAGCACATGTGTTTAAAAGTTTCTTCTGAAACTCTATCTGAGTCACACAACTGTTCTGGCTATGGCTAAAATAATGTTATGTCAATAGACTGTAGTATTCTGTGTTTGATCATTTGTCTTAACAATTGTCTTAAAAATGGCATTATTTCTTAGAGGTAGTCACCATTGAGATTTAATTCAAATATATAAAATAAATACCCATAAACTTAATTATTATATTACTTATTATAGTATTGTAACCTTTTGATGGTAATATGACATTCTCCTAAATGATTTATATGTATTTTTGTCATTTATGTTATTGTTTTATCTATTTTATAGGTAAAAAAAATAAAGTATTGGTGAAGTACAGTCACTGTCCAAGGATATATATCTACCTACAAGCAGAAATAAAGGAGAATCATTTGGTGGTTGATATATACATCCTTCTCACACATACCACCCAGGCTGGGCGCTTCTGGCTGGGCATTCCTAAGGTTTACTCAGACACACACTCTCATCAACATCTATATGCTGTCTTTCCTTGAAAGTTCTGCAATATTCTCAATCTTCATGGGCATCTCCTGGCTCACTTTTGTTTATTTAACATCTAGTGATCCAGGGTTGCATTCTGATTTTATGAGGACTTTTTTTGAGATTATCTACTGTCCTAGATATCACAAAAAGTACACACAGACCTATTTTCTTTCTTTCTTTCTTTTTTTTTTTTTTTTGCTAGTTATCTTTCATTAGTGTTTGTGTATTTACTCTGTGGCCCTTGACAATCCTTATTTTTCCAATGTTCCATAGAAAAGAAAACAGGTTGGATACTCCTTACTAAGTCCATCTCTTCCTATGCTTCAGAATCCAAACAGACAGGAGATGTATGAAAATTATGCCATATATTTTGAAAGAGTAGAATTATGTCTTACCTGTTACAAATCAACGTGACACTCTACCAATAGCAAGAAAAAGATTAGAAGTAGGGGAGAATTCTTCAAACTTCCCTTTCTGCTTGTAACCACTGTCTTATAAAGCTCTGGGAAGCCTCTGGGGATGCCTATGGGTAGAGCTATTTGAAGAATAATAACATCTTACTTCATAGAAAATCTTCTAAATGTTGACTCAAGGGACACAGATCTAGGACTGAATCTATAATCCAAGCTTAGATTGAGAAAACTGAGAGTGAGAAATAAGAGTTTGGGGTTTAATTCAGACTTAAGAGTTACCTATGGTTCATATTACAAGGGTACATGTCAATTTTATTAAGTACAGAGTATAAGTGTCTTAACATTAACACAATAATTAAGTAAATGAGGTGAAAGCTATATTAACAATAGACTGTAGCATGTATATTGTAGCACGCATTCCAAATTGTATATAAAATCAGCACATTGTACCCCATAAAGGCATTAATGTATACATGATCTATGTGTTTATGACTTAAAAGTTACTCATCAACTATTGACCTTGGCTCATTTTCCTCCCTAGCTATGATTAATCAGTACATCTAGAGGCAGATCAGCTAGTTGTTCTAAATGACATCAGACCACCAATATTTCATATTAATTTTATTCCAACTTGAAATTATACTTCCCTGTCTTTATGTTTATTGATCATTTAGATTATTCATCTTGAAGTGTCTGTTCAAGCTTTTATTTTCTGTTGGATTATATATATTTTCCACATAGATTTTCAGGAATTTTTACATGTGTAGGACAAGGAATTTATTGGTTAAATATAAGTTATATGTTATCCAAGTATATCACTTGCCTCTTTGTCTCTTAATCTGTACTGTATATTCAATCAATAGAAGCCATGCTTAGTTACATAGATTTTTACTACATTTGTTTTGTAGGCAGGAGATTCTCTCTATAACAAATATAAATAAACCATGAGCCAGCAACTATATGTACCCAACCTATCTTTGCAGTGTAAATTATATCCAGTTTACCTAATATCAGAGTGATGTAATGGACACCGGAGATCTGAATCTGGGGGAGCCTAGGAGGGAATCAGGGATGAAAAATTACTTTTTGGATACAATGTATACCAGTTGAGTGATGGTTACACTACTAAGAGCCAAGACTTTACCACCAAACATATGTACATGTAATGGAATTCAACTTGTATTCCTTAAATCAATTGAAATTTAAAATAAATAAATATATGTATATGTGTGTGTTTACATGCATATATATTCATATATATGAAATAGAGATGTGGAAAGTAGAAAGAGACAAATTCACTCTGACTTTTGACTTTTCATCTGTAATATTTATAAGTTTTTCCATTTTCATTAATACGAACACAAGTTCTTATATAGTAGGTAATAATGGAATGCTTTAGTACACAGCTTTATAAACTTTAATATGCACAGGAATCATCTACAGATGAGTATTTTAATTCAGTAGATTTTAATTTGGTTGTAAGACTATATTTTTAATAAGACCACAGTTGATTTACATGCTGGTGGCCCAAGACCATACTTAGAGATATGCTGCATGAGTTCTCTGCTGCATGGTTGTAGACAGAAAACAACACTGCCTGTTTGGTTTGCTTGGAATATTTAGTTTGTCTAAAAAGGAGAAAGTATAAATAAATGAATAAAATGTGTTTACTGTAGTTTTTTTTTTTATTTTTAAAGTAAAAGTCCAATAATACTGCTACCAAGAAGAGGAACATGACTGATAAAAACTTTCTTAAATTAAGTTGACTCAGAAATACTTCTCTGTGTTAAAATGCTCAGGCTAAATATCTATTTCACTTTATAATTATACTTTATTTATTTATTGTCTTGGATCCTTTCTAGGAGTTCTTGGATGTCTGCTCAGTCCTCTACTTCTATCATCTCAGCATGCCAACTGAGGCCTAAGTTAAAATTATACGAGAGTGAGGGTGTTTTAATATCTTATTACTCACTTTTAGGTTTACTTCTTTTTATTTAGGGAGGGGTTTAATTTCTACTTTCTAACCTTAAAGTAGTTGTCTTCCATTTCTCAGATTCTAATTTTTTTTTTTAAATTTAAAATTATGGCCAGGCATGGTGGCTCACAACTGTGATCCTAAAACTCTGGGAGGCTGAAGAGCATGGATGGTCAAGATCAGGAGTCTGATACCAGCCTGAGCAACAGTGAGACCCCATCTATACTAAAAACAAAAAACTAGCAGAGCATGATGGTGCACATCTGTAGTCCCAGGTACTTGGGAAGCTGAGGCAAGAGGATTGCTTGTGTCCAAGAGACTGAGGTTGCTGTGAGCTGCGATGATGCCACAGAACTCTACCCAGGGTGACAAAGTGAGACTGAGTCTCAAAAAAAAAAGAAAAAGAAAGAAAGAAAAATCGTAAGTTACTACTATATTTTATTGAATTTTTTTTTTTACTTTTGTTGCAATGACATATTTTTAGCTTGTTTTTGTGAAGTATTTAAATGCATATTTTTAAAAATTCTGATAATTTAAAATGTGGTAATGATCTCACAAAAATCAATAGGAGAAATCTTTCAGGCTTATCTGCTTCCAAAACATTCACACACTGAGATAAACTCATAAACACACACACATACAAATATATTACACCTGTTTAATGTGACATGTATGATATTCAAATAGTCAAGAAAGAATAATGCACTCAATTACATGGGCTGCTTTGTACACAATGAATTGAATAAAGTAAAGAGTATTTTCTCACAGAATTAATCATTTTTTCATCCAAATGAAGTAAAATGGAACAAAGTAGGCTTTTAATAAATGACTTTTGAATAAATTATTGCCAAATAATTAAATATGAATGCCTTAAATGAGCACTCTAAAAGGAACTTAAAGTGAGGATACCCTCACAATTTCTGGGATCAATAATTTGTCTAATAACTTGATACAGTAAAAAGGAATCATAGAAAAACATATTCAATTTAAAATTGAGAATGTTGGCTTGGCACGCATAGCTCAGTGGTTAGGGCACCAGCCACATACATGGAGACAGATTCAAACCTGGCCCAGGCCTGCTAAACAACAATGACAACTGCAACAACAGCAAAAACAACAAAAAAAGCTGGGCGTTGTGGTGGGTGCCTGTAGTCCCAGTTACTTGGGAGGCTGAGGCAAGAGACTTGCTTAAGCTCAAGAGTTTGAGGTTGCTGTGAGCTGTGATGCCACAGCATTCCACTGAGGGCAACATAGTGAGACTCTTTCTCAAATAAAAATAAATAAATAAATTTGAGAATCTTATGAAAAAATTGAATAAGAAATGGTCAAACAGAAAGCGTGTATGTGAGAGAAGGGAAGAAAGATAGCGAAAGAAACAGAAAGAAAAGACAATGTAAAGAAATAATTTCCCAAATGTGTGCAAGAAATTAAGTCATGTATTCCTGAGTCACTTGCCACTACCAAACTAAAATTCTATGGGACCATTATATTTCTGAAAGAATCTTTAGTCACAGTGACAAGTGAAGCTTCCATATAAATATGATATTGTATTTTCTATGTTCTAGGATGTAAAATCTTTACATTTTAACATCTGTGAATTAGAAATGCAGTTTGCAATCAATATTACCTATGTATTATGCAATATAGTATCAGCTTCTATAGTTTTAAATTACATTAAATATGGAAACCAGCAGACTTCCAATATACTTAAGGTCTTATGAGATCATCTTTGTGGGAAATATTCCATAAAAAGGGGCCCTCACACCTCCTGGGGGTGGGACACAATTATAAAAAAGACTTTACCTAACAACTGCAATCAGTGTATCCTAATTGTTTGTAACCAAGATGAATCCCAAACAATCAAAAAGGGGGGGATATTAAAACGAAGATGTTTAGGTTATAAGGAAAAATGTAATCATCGACTTTGAAAATTTTACTAATGTTCTCTTCGCCTAATTCATATACGCTTTACCTATAAAAAATGATGCTCTTTTTTGTCTTTTTTAATTTTATAGTGTACTGTCCCTTGCAATGTTTTCACATACATCTCTCATTAACGGAAGAAAACACATAAACACAAAACACAGAATCACATAACAACAGTTTAAAAAAAGTCTTGGCACTATTGTCTTTCACTATGGTTTGCATGCATTCCATAAATCCTTATACTTTTTCATTTCTTGAAAAAGAGTTTTAACATATATTAAATGGATTCTTCTACTTTTCTTGGAAATTTCCAATGAGTGACTTTCTGAGGAACTTCCCTGATAGCAGATTTTCCCTAGGTGTTGTGCAGTCGAGTGAGTCCAAGGTAATTTGGGTAACCACAGGGCTTACTTCTTTATTGTTTGAACATTACATTTAGACTAGGGTTTCTCATCCTTGGTACTTCTGACATTTTGGACTGGATAGTTCTTTTTGATAGGGGTTGTCCTGTGCACTGAAGAATAATTAGCAGCACCTCTCACCTCTAGCATTAGGGAACGTCAATAACACATCTACATCTCTCAGTTTGCAACAACCAAAAATGTCTCCAGACATTGCCAAATGTCTTTTGAAGGCAGCCTTGCCCATAGTTGGGAACCACTGTTTTAGGAGCCCCATAGTTTCAAGAATGTGAAAATTATTGTGTTGATCATAAAATCATTCCTTCCCCCACTGACATTTTTGTTTTGTTTTTTTTTTATTTTATTTTTTTTTTATTAAATCATAGCTGTGTACATCAATATGATCGTGGGGCACATACACTTGTTTCATAGAATATTTGACATATTTTCATCTCATTAGTTGACATAGCCCTCCTGGCATTTTCTTAGTTACTTTGCCAAGACATTTACATTCCACATTTGCCAAGGCTCACATGTACCCTAGTAAGATGCACCACAGGTGTGATCCTTTCAATTCCCCTCCCTCTACCCACCTCCCCCCTCCCTCCCCACGCTTTCCCCCTTCCCCCTGTTCTTAGGTTGTAGCTTGGTTATAGCTTTCATGTGAAAGTCCTAAGTTAGTTTCATAGTAGGGGTGAATACATTGGATATTTTTTCTTCTTAGGGAAGAAAAGGCAATCAAGGGCATCCACATAGGGTCAGAAGAGATCACACTTTCGCTCTTCGCAGATATGATTGTATATCTGGAAAACACTAGGGACTCTACTACAAAACTCTTAGAAGTGATCAAGGAATACAGCAACGTCTCAGGTTACAAAATCAACATTCATAAATCAGTAGCTTTTATATATACCAACAATAGGCAAGCTGAAAAAACAATTAAGGACTCTATCCCATTCACAGTAATGCCAAAGAAGATGAAATATTTGGGAGTTTATCTAACAAAGGATGTGAAAGATCTATATAAAGAGAACTGTGAAACTCTAAGAAAAGAGATAGCCGAGAATGTTAATAAATGGAAAAACATACCATGCCCACTGACATTTTTGTATCTTTATTTTCATTTTCATTTCAATTCATTAAGGATATCAGAGATAAATAAAATAAGTCTCTCCAATCACCGAGAGTAAACTTTACCTAGCATAGAAAAAAATAGACATTTGCAAAGGCAAAGCAGAGGTGCTGAGCCAGTTTTAGATGTTGCCTCTTCCAATTTATCACAAACTCTTGACCTTTTTCTCTTGTGGTTATAGTTATGTCAGGACAGTATCCAGACATGAAAGAAAGTTCATATATTTTCTTCCTAAGGGCCTGCTCTATACTCTTTCCAGTTCAAGTGAAACAAATCAGGGTCTCTTTTAAAAATAGTTACTCTCATGTGAATTCAAATGTTACTTCTAGATTCTGGGTTGGCTTGGAGGTATGGCTCTTATAAATAGAAAGAAAGGCTCATTTCTTTTTGTCTCATAAGCTATGCCTATGTAAATAACAGACACAAATTCCGTGACCATTCTTTGGTCAGTCCTCAGCGTACAGATAATATCACAATTCCGTGGCATGGCATCTAGATCAAGTTCAACCAACATTTACACCTGATGTGATTTACAGTTTGTAATGCACTTCTGCATACAATCTCATCTCTATCCACTCGTCTCCAAGTATGCATTTTCTTTCTTTCTTTTTTTTTGAGACAGAGTCTCACTTGGTCACCGCTGGTAGAGTGCCATGGTATCTTAGCTCATGGCAGCCTCAAACTCTTGGGCTCAAGTGATCCTCTTGCCTCAGCCTCCCAAGTAGCTGGGACTATAGGTGCCCGCCACAACACATTACTATTTTTCAGAGGCGGGGTCTCGTTCTGGCTCAGGCTGGTCTTGAACCTATGAGCTTAGGTAATCTACCTGCCTAAGCCTCCCAAGTGCTGGAATTACAGGCAGCGCACTTGGCTCCAAGCATGCTTTTTCTTATGCTTCAAATATGATGACTAGTAAACTTTTCTTCACTCTTTAAAAACACCACTGGCAACATCACTTCCCGTGGGAAGCTTTCCTGCCTGCTTTGCTAGCCTGCACTTGGTCCCCCCTTGCATTCTTCTGCATTGTGTACATACACTTTTATTAAGCACTTCTTATTTTATATTAAAAAATCAGTCTTATTTTGTATTAAAATACTTTTATATATGGTTTTCATATAAAATGATGAGGGAGGATGCTATTTCTATGTATTTACGAATGATAACATAGAAGTTAGAAAAATAAACAAAAACCACAGAGTTGGTAGGTTTTAGAAACGCAGTTTAAAGCTAAATTTTTGGCTGCATGCAGTGGCTCACACCTATAAACCTAGCACTCTGGAAGGGCAAGGCAGGTGGATTGCTTGAGCTCAGGAGTTTAAGGCCACCTGAACTAAAGTGAGACCCTGTCTCTATTAAAAATAAAAAATAGCTGGGTGTGATGGCGGGTGCCACCTATAGTCCCAGCTACAGAAGAGGCTAGAGCAAGAGAATCGCCTGAGCCCAAGAGATTCAGGTTACTGTGAGCTATGATGACACCATGACACTCTTGAAAGGGCACCAGACTGAGATTCTATCTTCAAACAAACAAACAAAAAATCTAAACTAAATCTTCTGTTTCCAAACCATCATGCTCTTTCTACTTTACAGTAGGACATTTCATAGCATGCTATGATGCTCAGTTTTACTAACTATTACAAATATCACTTTGTTTTAGTTTATCAAAAAAAGGTTCATTAAAAATTTTAAGAAGAAATTCTAACAGCTTTCATGCATTTACAATATGCCAAGCAATGTTCTAAAAGATTTAGATGTATTAATTTACTCTTCATAAGAACCCTATAAGTATCATCATCATTACCTTTATTTCATAGGTATAAGAATTGAGGCGTCCAAGTGTTGGATAATTGGTTTGAAGTCACCCAGCTAAAGAGTGGCAGAACTGAAATTCCTCACCAGGTGGTTTGGCTTTTGATATTTTCTCTCCTAAATGGAACTTTGGTCATGATTACTGTCTACAAGATTGGTTTCAATTTTGATACTAAGCACACCATGGAACCCAGCTTTGGCTCTAGCTATCCATTTATAATCTCAACTATAATTACAGAGCACAGAAGAGAAACAGGGTTGATTCAGATGACTGAACACATTGGGTTTAGTGTGGATAGTTTCTGTGAAACAAGCAGGGTTTTCATTTTTGGATTTTTTTCCCCCTCCTACCCTTCAAATAATAAAGGCAATTGAGAAAGAGAAAAAGGAAAAAAAAATTCCTATAACCTGTTTCTGATTTGTTTGGGACTGCATCCAAGGTTTGGGGCATCATTCAGAGTTGCATTTTCAGAGTGTTCAAAGCAGGCATTCTCTTCTGAAATAACTCTGAGATGAAAAAATAAAATTGTAAAATATGTCTGTCAAAAAAATAAATAAACATAATATATCTACAATTGTAAATATTAAGTATAATGAACAATAAAGAATAAAGAAAAAGAATATATTAATATGGACCATGGTTTAGGTGATATATATTGAAGTTAAATTTTTTTAAAAGAAAGAATAGAAATGAATTATATGAAATTTGAATCAAGAGTATTTCAGCAAAAGGCATCTAATGTGAAAACTCACAGAAGACAAAGAGCTGTATAAATCTTGCATTTTTTCAGACCAATGTGGCTGCATCTTTATAATTATCTGAGGATGTTGACGAGGCAGATAAGAGTCTGTCCTATTTATGTTCTTGGAGTATGTTCTTTATTGATTTCATTCTACTCCTCAAAAAGTTAGAGTTTGTATTTAAAAGAGGTACTGCAGCTTTCAATTTGCCTTTTATAAATATGGCTCTCATCTTGCATAGAGAATCAGTCAAAAGTCAAGAATAGTAGACATTTAGAAGCTTAGGAGATTTTTTCAGTATTTTGCTAAAGAAATGCTGGTAACATAGCAAAATGATTAAAATGTAAAAGGAGACAATTAAAATATAATTTAGGTCTACAATCTAAAGAATTTAGTACAGATTAAATGTGGAGGAGGAGGAATTAGCAATTGTAAGAACTACATGCATTACTATTTATTTTTTCATTTTTTTACCAATATTAAATCATAGCTGTGTACATTAATGCGATCATGGGGCACCATACCTTGTTTTTATTTTTTGTCTTTGTTGTAATTTGTTGTTTTAATGAAAGATGATAGCATAAGACATCTATTGTTATTATTGTTAATTGAGATGAGGACCTCAGGTAATGTATTTCTGGTTTCCAGTTCTATCTATGCTCATCGGATGGAATCCAGAAAGAATAAAATAAATATGATGATAACAAGAATATATATTGATAATTCTTTATATAAAAATTATATTCTCTCAAATTCACCTTAAATCTCTTACTAAAGATAATCTCCAAGAGTCTTGTGGTTGAGTCTTTGGGGTTCTGTAAGTATAAGATCATATCATCAGCAAAGAGGGCAAGTTTGACCTCCTCTGCTCCCATTTGGATGCCCTTTATTTTCTTGTCTAATTTTATTGGCTAGAACTTCCAGGACTATGTCAAATAGTAATGGTGACAGAGGACAACCTTGTCTGGTTCCAGTGCTAAGAGGAAAAGCTTTCAATTTTACTCCATTCAGTAAAATATTAGCTGTGGGTTTGTCATAGATAGCGTCGATCAGTTTAAAAAATATGTGACCTATGCTTATACTCCTCATTGTTCTAATTAGAAAAGGATGCTGGATTTTATCGAATGCTTTTTCTTCACATATTGAGAAGATCATATGGTCTTTTTTTTGCTTGTATTAATATGGTGAATAACGTTTATGGATTTGCGTGTTTAAACTAGCCTTGCATCCCTGTGATGAAACCTACTTGATCATGGTGTATGATGTTTTTGATGATAAACTGTAATCTAGTGGCCAGGATTTTGTTGAGAATTTTTGCATCTATATTCATTAGTGAAATTGGTCCGGAATTCTCCTTTTTAGTTGGGTCTTTTCCTGGTTTTGGTATCAGGGTGATGTTTGCTTCATGGAACATGTTGGGGAAAATTCCTTCCTCCTCAATTTTTTGGAATAATTTCTGCAGTCTAGGAATAAGCTCTTCTTTGAAGGTTTGATAGGATTCTAGTGTGAAGCCCTCCAGACCAGGACCATTTTTGTTGGCAGATTTTTATTGTTTCTTTGATCTCAGTGCTTGAAATTGGTCTGTTCAGGAGCTCTATTTCTGCCTGGCTAAGTCTAGGGAGAAGATGCAATTCCAAATATTGATCCATTTCCTTCACATTGTCAAATTTCTGGGCATAAAGTTTCTGGTAGTATTCAGAGATAATCTCTTATATCTCTGTGGCATTAGTTGTCATTTCCCCTTTATCATTTCTGATTGAGGTTACTAGAGATTTTACTTTTTTAATTTCTAGTTAGTCTAGCCCAAGATTTATTTATTTTATTTATTTTTTTCAAAAAGCCAACTCCTTGTTTCATTAATTTTCTGAATGATTTTTTTGTTTTCAATTTCATTAATCTCTGATTGAATTTTGGATATTTCTTCTGCTGGGTTGAGGCCTAGATTGTTCTTCTTTTTCCAAGTCCATAGGATGGCTTGTGAGTTTGTTGATGTGCTTTCTTTCTGTTTTTCAAATGTAGGCTTCTAAAGCAATAAATTTTCCTCTCAGGACTGCTTTTGCTGTATCCCACAGATTTTGGTAGCTTGTGTCTTCATTGTTGTTATATGCTCAGGAAAGTTAATGATTTCCTTTTTTATTTTGTCCTGCATCCAACTGTCATTCAGCATAAGGTCCTTTAACTTCTATGCCTTTGTGTAAAGTTGAACATTTTTGTTAGGGTTGAGTTCCACTTTTAGTGCCTTGTGGTCTGAAAAGATGCAAGGTAAAATTTCAATTCTTTTGATTCTGTTGAGGTTTGTTTCGTGTCCCAGGATATGATCAATTTTGGAGAATGTTCTGTGGGATGATGAGAAGAATGTATATTCTTTATCTTTGGGATGGAGAGTTCTATATCCATTTATCAAGCACAGTTGTTTTAGGGTCTCATTTAAATTTCTAATATTTTTGTTTAATTTCTGTTTAGACGATCTGTCCAGCTCTGAGAGAGGGGTGTTAAAGACACAACCACAAGACTCTTGGAAGTCATCAAAAAATACAGTAATGTCTCAGGATATAAAATCAGTGTCCACAAGTCAGTTGCCTTTGTATATGCCAACAACAGCCAAGATGAGGTGTTAATTAAGGACATTCCCTTCATTATAGCCCCAAAGAAAATGAAGTGCTTAGGAATATACATAACAAAAGAGGTGAAGAACCTCTATAAAGGAAATTATGAAACCCTAAGAAAGGAAATGGCAGAGGACTTTAACAAATGGTAGAACATACCATGCTCATGGCTGGGAAGCATCAACATTGTTAAAATGTCTATACTTCCCAGAGCAATCTACTGATTTAATGCCATCCCTATTAAAATACCAACATCCTATTTTCAAGACTTGGAAAAAATGATTCTGAATTTTGTATTGAACCAGAAAAAAACCCATATATATAAGGCAGTTCTTAGTAATAAAAACAAAGCTGGTGATATCACCAAACCAGATTTTTGACTGTGCTACAAGGCCATAGTGGTCAAGATAACATGGTACTGGCACAAAAATAGAGACATAGACATTTGGAAGCAAGTAGAAAACCAGGAAATGAAACCAACAACTTACAATCACCTAATCTTTGACAAACCAAAGAAGAACATCCACTGGGGGAAAGACTCCCTATTCAATAAATGGTGCCAGAAGAATTGGATATCCACATGTAAAAGACTGAAACTGGACCCGCACCTTTCTCCACTCACAAAAATTCAAGATGGATAAAAGAATTAAATTTAAGGCATGAGATGATAAAAATCTTCAAGGAAATCATAGGAAAAACACTAAAAGATATTGGCCTGGGGAAAGACTTTATGAAGAAGACTGCCATGGCAATTGCAACAACCATGAAAATAAACAAATAGGATTTAATTAAACTGAAAAGCTTCTGTATAGCCAAGGAGACAACAACCAAACCAAATAGACGACCTACCCAATGGGAAAGGATATTTTCATATTTGAGTCAGACAAAAACTTAATAACTAGGATCTATTAGAGAACTTAAATTAATCCACAAGAAAAAAGCCAAAAATTCCATACATCAATGGGGGAACAGAGATGAACAGAACCTTCTCTAAAGAATTCTAATCATGCCTAATTATTAGAGAAATGCCAATTAAAACCACCCTGAGATATCATCTATCCCCAGCAAGAATGGCCCACATCACAAAATTGCAAAACTGCAGATGCTGGTGCAGATGTGGAGAGAAAGGAACACTTTTACACTGCTGGTGGGACTGCAAACTAATACAACCTTTTTGGAAGGAAGTACGGAGAAACTTCAAAGAACACAATCTACACTCCCATTTGATCCTGCAATCCCATTACTGGGCATCTATCCAGAAGGACAAAAACACCTCTTATTATTAAGACACTTGTACTGGACTATTTATTGCAGCTCAATTTATAGTCACTAAAATGTGGAACCATCCTAAATGCCCTTCAACCCAGGAATGGATGAGCAAGTTGTGGTATATGTATAGCCTGGAATACTATTCAGCCATTAAAAAATGGAGATTTTGCAGCATTTGTCCTAACCTGGATGGAGATGGAATACATTATTCTTAGTAAAGCATCACAGGAATGGAGAAGCATGAATCCTATGTTTTCAACTTTGGTATGAGGACAATTAATGACAATTAAGGATGTAGTGGGGCATGAGGGAAGGAGAGAGTAGACAGAGAAGGAGGGAGGGGTGTGGGAAAGGAATAGAAAAAAAAAGAAAAGAAAATAGTGACTAATTCTCACATAAATTGGATTGAATTTTGGCCAAAGTACATTATTTAAAAATTAATTTTTAATTCATCTTGTTTATATGTTGTTTAGGATATTGAATCATCATTTATAAGTGAAATATGTTTGTAATTTCCCTTTATAATAATATATTTTTTTCCAATTTTAGTATCAGTTGTATCCGGATGATGTAGAATGATTTTGAAGTATTTCTTCTTTTTCTATTGTCTATAAGATTTGGCATGATCTATTTTTTGAAATTATTTTAATTTATAAATATTACTTGTCTATTTTTTGAGACTTTGGAAAAAATTAATAAGAAGAAGTTAACCGATGATTCCATAGTGAACCTCAGAGTCAAAGAATTCTATGATAGACATACTCTTATTTGACAATGTGAATGTTACTTTTTTGCATGATTATGATTATTATTGCTCAATATTTCGTTGCAGCAATCATCTGATTTCTTTTCTGAATATATTTATCTTTGTCCATTCTTTATGAGGTTTTTGTTTCTAGTCCTTATCTTAAACATTGTTATTGTTATTAAATTTTAAGACTTTTTAATTTTGTGAAGGCAAAAAGTGGAAACCAAATAAACACATGCATATGTATAGAGAAAATTTTAAAAAACTAAAAAAAAAGGAAAAGCCAAAAAAAAAAAAGATACCTTCAATTATGTTTCTACCATATATGTCTGCTATATCTGTTTCTTACACAGTCTTGCTGCAACTCTCACTCTAATCTGTCTAGTGTTAACACAATAAACAATTGGGTTCATTAGTGGAGGCACAAGTAAAAGAACATTTGCCATAAGAACATTAGCAAGGGGAGAGACATGCCTGGCAAAGCGATGGACAATGGCTAGGTTGATGATGGGCAGATAGAAGATGATTACTGCACATATGTGTGAAACACAAGTATTGAGGGCCTTGAGCTGCTCCTTTTGGGATGCAATTCCCAACACAGTATTGAGGATTAGGATGTAAGAAACAGCAATGAGCATAAAGTCTACCATAAGACAGAGTGCTCCAAAAAAGCCATAGATGACATCAATTTGGTTGTCAGAGCAAGCCAACTTCATGACATCCTGATGTAGACAGTAGGAATGAGACAATTGGCTTTTCTTACAGTATCTCAAGCTTCTCAAAGTGAACGGAAAGGGAAAAACCAGGAGCATGCTTTTGAAGGAGAGTACCAGTCCTATTTGGGCAACTCTGATAGTTGTAAGAATGGAACTGTATCTCAGAGGATTGTGGATGGCAAGGAAGCGGTCAAATGACATGATCAGGAGGACTGAGGATTCCAGTGCTGTGAATCCATGAATGAAGAATTCCTGGGCAAAGCAGGCATTGGCAGAAATTTCAGGAGCATTGAGCAAGAAGATCCTCAACATGGTAGGCAGAGAAGATAAAGACAAACCCAAGTAAGACATAGCCAACATGGAAAGGAAATAGTACATGGGCTTATGCAAGGAGGGCTCTGTCTTAATGATAGAAAGGATGGTGCAATTTCCCAGAATAGCAATAAGATACATGATGCAGATGGGGATAGAGATCCAGATGTGTGCATATTCTAGCCCTGGCATCCCAACCAAGAAGAAAGTGGTGATTTCAAAGTGTGATGTATTGATGATGGACATAACTCAGTCAGAGAATTCTGCAATAAAACATATAGACATTAGTGCTGGTAAAATATGAATATCTGTACATTGGGTAGAATAAAAAGTAATGTTTAAATTTATGGATTCTTTGGGCTTTCTTGTGACAGAATAAATTATTTATGTGGCTATCATATGGAGAGAAGTAGATGACACTGTAGACTAGAATCTGCCTATATTATAAATTGGGAAAATTGTTTTTCCAATAGAGAAACTAGATTTAAATGTTTCATATAGATACGGATATGATTTCATTTTTCTATGATGTATTGTAATTAAACCTTAGTTAATGAATAATCCTCTACTATTTTTCACTTTCAGATCCTAGAGAAAGTATTAGGTAAAACATGATTTTTAGAGTGACAATATATGTGGGCAAAAGAATCCTATAAATAAAGCGCCTTCCTAAAACTCAACTCCCATAATTGTGTGGTTTTCTCAAACCCAAACTTCCCTACATTTTATCCTTGCCATTTGAAATTTGTTGATTATTTAAACATTCTTTAAAAAATCTCATTATTTTAAAATCAATTACATCATTGAAACAGAAGTACTATAGGAATTACTAACAGATTATGTCTCATTTTCTCCAGGACTGGAATTTATGATCAGTTGTGTAGTGCTGGCTGGAAAACAATTCCATAAAGTGGCCAGTAAAACAATTTAGAATAATTAGAATTCTATTAAAACTGAGTAACCAATTGGTAAAAATCTACTTACACAATCTTAAAAAGAAACTATCTATCAGTATGAGTTTTTGATGCTCTTTCTGCTCAGTATGAAGTTCTGTAATGTTTAAATTTATGGCTTCTTTGAGCTTTCTTGTGACAGAACAAATGGTGTTTGAGACAAAAAGAGAAGTCAAGTGAAAGCTAAATAAATAAGGTTATCTGGGTACTTACCAGCAAATGGATATTTTGGTGAGCACTTTTGAGAGTAGCTGAAGAATCCCAGTATTAAAACCCAAGATATCATTGAATTTGTCTACCAGAAAAGACTCCTCCTGATATAAGGAGCTGTCTCTTCCTTTTCCCCTAATCACTGGCTCTGGGACCACCGAATTCTCTAGGGACACAGCCAGGCTGGATTTGTTCTGAGAATAAGAGTAAACATTTGCAGATATAGTAAACCCACAGAGAAGGTTGATACCCACAAAATGAAATAAACATCTAGACCTCGAATAAGAGACTGGTTAGAGAAAGGTCCTTAATAACCATATATTAGAGAGACAAGGTAAATCCTACACAAAATCTATACTTCCATTGGATAGTTAGCTATTCCTCTTCCCAGGGAAGAGAGAGTCTACGCAGAATGCTATGAGTCGAGTCTGTCTGTTCAAGGAGATGCTGCATAACAACTATGCTAGGACATAAATTTTAGTGTAGACTTCACTTTTTAGTCCTGGATCCATTACTAACTAAATAAACCTTAAAAGTAACTTGTGCAGTTTAGACTTTGTTTTTTTCTCCCTTCCTAAATCTGCTCTTTTCAAAGAACTTATCACAGTAATAAGTCTTTATTACTTAATTTGTGTTTCCAAATTTCCAAGCTAAAAATATGAGCTCTTCTGGCTCACATTTTGTACATAGTCATAGTCCATATTTTTTTGGAAATTAAAATTGTCTCACTAGCTGAATTTTATGACTAGATGATGATTTTGAATCTGGGAATCTTTTGAATAATATTAAGTAATATTATCATCTTTGTTTTATTGATGAAGAAAATTCTTGTGGAAATCAAGTAGTCTGTCTAAGATCACATAAAGATTGTAGGGTAGAGAGGTAAGATGGTACTCAGGTCTGTCATAACAACTAAACATATAGCATGCAGCCAGGATAGTTAATCAATATTTGAAGAGTTACAAACTGAATTAATGGCTAGAATTCTTTATTGCTGTCAGCATTTTGAACTGACTACTAGTTGATTAATGTTAATATGGAAAATTTTGTCATATAGTTGTGAACCTTTGCAATAATAAAAATCATGCTAGCATAGGGATCCTGGGAAAAAGGCACTTGAGAAGAAAAATACATAGTAACTTTCATTAATATATTGTTTTTGAATGTATATTAATATTGAGTTGACTAAGGATAGGAAGCATATAATCCTCCTATAAACTCTTTTAAACTATGTGATGATTACTTCTTAATTACAAGTAGCCTACTGTTGGCCTCCCCTTGAAATAAGCCCCCCTTGGCTGTGTTGCCAATAATTCTTTTCTTTTAATCTGGCTTTCTTTCTTAGCTTTCTACAGGTCCTTTTCATTAAAGAGAGAGTAAAATGTCTTTATGCGTGTGTGTATGTGGGGTAATTGCTTTAGTAAGGTGATATGTTCAACTTTGCTCAATGGCCAACTTTGGAGACTTAGTCCATTTGTTCCATGGCAATATAAGGTAACCTATGGAAGGATAGGTAATGCTTCTCTCTTCCTCTTGTCTAAAAAATCTTGATGTAGCCTGTCACTAGCACAGTGGATAGCATATGTTACCTTAGTAAATTTTTGTTACATGAATATATGATTATACTTATAAAAGTGGTGTCATAAAATATTAACTATTTTTACCTTTATTATCTTTATTATCTATCCCATCTTGCTGTGCTTGCTATGGAATAAAAAAATATATTTTTTTAATCTTTATTTTTTTCTTTATTAAATCATAACTGTGTAATTAATGCATTTGTGGAGTTTATACTTGTGCTGATTTGACAATGTGGAATACTTACATCTGTAAGAACAAGTCATAAATACTTTTATATTGTAACCTACTATTGCATCAATTTTTTTTTTATTAAATCATAGCTGTGTACATTCATATGATCATGGGGCATCATTCACTAGCTTCACAGACCGTTTGACACACTTTCATCACACTGGTTAACATAGCCTTCCTGGCATTCTCTCAGTTACTGTGCCAAGACACTTGCATTCCACATTTACCAAGTTTCACATATACCTTTGTAAGATGCACTGCAGGTGTAATCCCACCAATGCCCCTCCCTCTGCCCACCTCCTCCATCCCTCCCCTCCCTTTCCCCTGTCCCCCTATTCTTAGGTTGTAACTGGGTTATACCTTTCATGTGAAAGCCCTAAATTAGTTTCATAGTAGGGCTGAGTACACTGGGTACTTTTTATTCCATTCTTCAGATACTTTACTAAGAAGAATATGTTCCAGCTCCATCCATGTAAACATGAAAGAGGTAAAGTCTCCATCTTTCTTTAAGGCTGCATAATATTCCAGGGTGTACATATACCACAATTTATTAATCCATGTGTGGATCGATGGGCACTTGGGCTTTTTCCATGACTTAGCAATTATGAACAGGGGTGCAATAAACATTCTGGTACAAATATCTTTGTTATAATGTGATTTTTGGTCTTCTAGGTATATGCTTAGTAGAGGAATTACAGGATTGAATGGCAGATCTATTTTTAGATCTCTAGGTATATGCCTAGTAGAGGAATTACAGGATTGAATGGCAGATCTATTTTTAGATCTCTATGGAGATCTATTTTTAGATCTCCATATCTCTTTCCAAAAGGAATGTATTAATTTGCATTCCCACCAGCAGTGCAAAAGTGTGCCCTTTTCTCCACATCTGCGCCAACATTTCTGGTCTTTGGATTTTTGTGATATAGGCTAGTCTCACTGGAGTTAGACGGTATCTCAAAGTAGTTTTGATTTGCATTTCTCTGATGATTAAAGATGATGAGCATTTTTTCATATGTCTGAAGGCCATGCGCTTGTCTTCTTCAGAGAGGTTTCTCTTCAAATCCCTTGCCCAGCCTGTGATGGGCTCCCTTGTTCTTTTCTTGCTAATGCATTTGAGTTCTCAGTGGATTCTGGTTATTAAACCTTTGTCGGAGACATAACCTGCAAATATCTTCTCCCGTTCTGAGGGCTGTTTGCTTGCTTTACTTACTGTGTTCTTGGCTATGCAGATGTGTTTTAGTTTGTTCAAGTCCCAGTAGTGTATTTTTGAAGCTGCTTCAATTGCCCAGGGGGGTCATCCTCATAAAATACTCACCCAGACTGATTTCTTCAAGGGTTTTCCCTACACTCTCCTCTAGTATTTTTATAGTTTTGTGTCTTAAGTTTAAATCTTTAATCCAGTGAGAGTCTGTCTTAGTTAATGGTGAAAGGTGTAGGTCCAGTTTCAGTCTGCTGCAGGTTGCCAGCCAGTTCACCAAGCACCATTTGTTAAATAGGGAATCTTTTCCCCACTGAATGTTTTTAATTGGCTTGTCTTAGATTAAATAAAAGTAACTAGCTGGACTCATCTCTTGGTTCTCTATTCCGTTCCAGACATCTACTTCTCTGTTTTTGTGCCAATACCATGCTCTTTGGATCACTATCGATTTGTAGTATAGTCTGAGGTCTGGTAGTGTAATTCCTACTGCTTTATTTTTATTTCTGATTAATGTCTTGGCTATTCGAGTTTTTTTCTGATTCCATATAAAACGAAGTATTGTTTTTTCAAGATCTTTTAAGTATGACAGTGGAGCTTTAATAGGGATTGCGTTGAAATTATATATTGCTTTGGGTAGTATGGACATTTTAACAATGTTGATTCTTCCCAGCCATTAGCATGGTATGTTTTTCCATTTGTTAACATTTTTCAGCTATTTCTTTTCTTAGACTTTCATAGTTCTCTTTATAGAGATCTTTCACGTCCTTTGTTAGATAAATTCCCAAATATTTCATCTTCTTTGGCACTACTGTGAATGGGATAGAGTCCTTAACTGTTTTTTCAACTTGACTATTGTTGGTATATATAAAGGCTACCGATTTATGAATGTTGATTTTGTAACCTGAGATGCTGCTGTATTCCTTGATCACTTCTAAGAGTTTTGTAGTAGAGTCCCTAGTATTTTCCAGATATACAATCATATCATCCGCAAAGAGTGAAAGTTTGATCTCTTCTGACCCTATATGGATACCCTTAATCGCCTTTTCTTCCCTAATTGCGGTGGCTAAAACTTTCATTACAATGTTAAAAAGCAATGGAGACAATGGGCAGCCTTGTCTGGTTCCTGATCTGAGTGGAAATGATTCCAATTTAACTCCATTCAATATGATATTGGCTGTGGGTTTGCTGTAGATCGTCTCTATCAGTTTAAGAAATGTCCCTTCTATACCAATTTTCTTAAGTGTTCTGATCATGAAGGGATGCTGGATATTAACAAATATTATATATTTTTCTGCATCAATTGAGAGAATCATATGGTCTTTGTTTTTTAATTTGTTTATGTGCTGGATTACATTTATAGATTTATGTATATTGAACCAGCCTTGAGACCCTGGGATAAAACCGACTTGGTCATGATGTATAATTTGTTTGATGTGTTGCTGGATTCTGTTTGTTAGGATCCTGTTGAATATTCTTGCATCTATATTCATTAGTGATATTGGTCTATAATTTTCTTGTCTTGTTGGGTGTTTTCCTGGTTTGGGAATCAGGGTGATGTTTGCTTCATAGAACGTGTTGGGTAGTCTTCCTTCTTTTCTACCTTTTGGAACAGGTTGAGTAATATAGGTACTAATTCTTCTTTACAGGTTTGGTAGAATTCTGACGTGAAACCATCTGGTCCAGGGCTTTTCTTTGTAGGGATCTTTTGTATGGTTGATGTTATTTCTGAACTTGATATGGGCCTATTCAACATTTCCACTTGATTCTGGCTAAGTCTTGGAAGGTGACGTGCTTCCAAGTATTGGTTAATTTCCTTCAGATTTTCATATTTCTGAGAATAAAGTTTCTTGTAATATTCATTAAGGATTTTTTGGATTTCTAAGAAGTCTGTTGTTATTTCATCTTTGGCATTTCTGATTGATGAAAGTAGAGATTTTACTCTTTTTTTCCAAAGACTTATCTATTTTATTGACCTTTTCAAAAACCCAGCTTTTTGATTTATTGATCTGTTGTATTATTTTTTTGTTTTCAATTTCATTTAATTCTGCTCTAATTTTGGTTATTTCTTTTCTTCTACTGGGTTTGGAGTTGGAATGTTCTTCCTTTTTCAGTTGCTTGAGATGTCCCAGGCAGTTGTTAATTTCCTCTCTTTCTGTTCTCTTGAGGAAGGCTTGCAGTGCTATAAATTTCCCTCTTAGAACTGCCTTTGTGGTGTCCCAGAGGTTGTGATAGTTCCTGTCTTCATTGTTGTTTTGCTCCAAAAAATTGGCAATTTCTTTCTTAATCTCATCTCTGACCCAGCTATCATTCAGCATAAGGTTATTTAACTTCCATGTTTTTGTATGAGTATGCAGATTCCTGTTGTTACCCAGCTCAAGTTTTATTCCATGGTGGTCCAAGAAGATGCATGGAATGATTTCTATTCCTTTAAATTTACTGAGGTTAGCTTTGTGACCTAAGATGTGATTGTTTTTGGAGTAAGTTCTGTGGGCTGATCAGAAGTATGTGTATTCAGTTTTGTTGGGATGAAATGTTCTGTAGATGTCTACTAAATTCAAATATTGGATGGTTAGGTTTAAATCTAAGATTTCTTTGCTCAGCTTCTTGTTGGAGGATCAATCCAACACTGCCAAAGAAGTGTTGAAATCTCCAACTATTATGGAGCTGGAGGAAATCATGTTGCTCATGTCTGTTAGAGTTTCTCTTATAAATTGAGGTGCATTCTGGTTGGGTGCATAGATATTAATAATTGAAATCTCATCATATTGAGTATGACCCTTAAGAAATATGAAGTGACCATTCTTGTCCTTCCTTACTTTTGTTGGTTTAAAGCCTATTGTATCTGCAAATAAAATTGCAACACCTGCTTTTTTCTGATTACCATTTGCCTGAGATATGGATGACCATCCTTTCACCCTGAGTCTGTATTTGTCTTTAAAGTTAAGATGTGACTCTTGTATGCAACAAATATCTGGCCTGAGTTTTTGTATCCAGTCAGCTAACCTATGCCTCTTTAGAGAACAGTTTAAGCTGTTCATATTAATGGAGAATATTGATAAGTCTGGTGAAGTTTTGGGTATCGAGTTTTTCAAAAGTCCAGTGGGCATTTTTAATCCTTTCGCCAGTGTGGAAATTGGGGTTTGATCCGAAGTTTGTGAGTGTATTTCCTTTTGTGATATAGGTTTGGGTTGGTCCTTATGGAGGATAGGTCTTACAATATCCTGAAGAGCTGGTTTGGTTATAGCAAATTTCTTCAACATATGAATGTCATTAAAGTATTTAATTTCTCCCTTATAAATGAAACTTAGTTTAGCTGGATACAAGATCCAGGGTTGAAATTTATTTTGCTTTAGGAGATTAAATTCGATGACCACCCTCTTCTCGCTTGAAAACTTTCAGCAGAGAGATCTGTAGTCATTCTAATATTCTTCCCTTTGAAGGTAATGGTTTTCTTTCTCCTGGCAGCTTTGAGAATTTTCTCCTTCATATTAACTTTAGTAAAGTTAATTATGATATGCCTGGGGGATGTCTTATTGGGGTTGAGTCGTGCTGGGGTTCTGAAGCTGTCTGCTATCTGAATTTCAGAATCTCTATGCATGTCTGAAAAATTCTCTTTCATAATTTCATGCAGAAGGGCCTCTGTGCCCAGTGAGGCCACTTCATCGGTTTCAGTAACTCCAATGATTCCGATATTGCCTTTCTTCGAATTATCCCAGAGTTTTCTGAGAGAATGATCTGTTTTTGCTCTCCATTTCTCTTCCTCTTTGAGAGTTTGGGAGTGTTCAAAGGCTTTATCTTCAATGTCAGAAATCCTTTCTTCTGCTTGCTCCATTCTGTTGCTGAGGGATTCTACTGTATTTTTCATATCTTTGAGGGCTGCAAATTCTTGCTTCAGTGTGTCTAAGTCTTTGGTGGTTTTGTCTTTAAATTCGTCAAATTCTTGAGACAACTTTTGAATTTCTCCGCAAATTCCTAATTCCACTTTGTTAATCTTGTCTGCAATTCAAATTCTGAGTTCGACTTCTGACATCTCAGCCAGTTGTTTATGAATGGGATCTTCAATTACATCTGCCATATCTTTCCTGGGGGGGTGTGATCTATTCTGGTTATTCATTTTATCAGAGTTTTTCCACTGATTCCTCCCCATGGTTTTTTTACTCCCTTTGATTTTTTTCCCCTGGGGCTTTGTTGAGGGCCTGTACAGTGTTGTGGCCTGAGAAAATGGGGCCCTGTCTTGTGTGGTGGGGCTAAGTGGTTCTGTCTTGTTTTCAGCTGGTTTCTGTTCCACCCTAGTGAAACAGATATTCTGGATTGAAGTCTCAGCTGTGGAGAAATGTTAGCAATTAAGTCACCCTGCCCACCACTGGCAACAATTGGAAAAGGAAAATCAAACCTTCCTACAACCGAGCACCCAGGGCACCACCTGATTTGTCCTCAGGCGATTGCTGCAGTTCAAAAGGTCCAAATCAATTGTTGCAGTCTGCACCTGTCTGGGGTGAGAGAATTTAAGAGGTCTCTGGCAACTGGATCACAGGGGTCTGGTGACTAATCTGATGTGGCTTGCTCCAGTGCTGTGTGGAGTCAGGAGGAGCCACCCAGCCAACAGATCAGTCTGGGAAGGTTGCTGCTTCCTTCCCCACCTTGCATCACTGTCACACCCAGTCATTGATAGCCCTTCAGTTGGCTAACCCAGTTGCCTGTAGTGAACCGATACTCCAGGAGTTTACACCTGCCTGAATTACAAGGAAGTCTGCCAGGCCACTGCGCTGTGCCTCTCTCTAGCAAGAAGAGGTGAGGCCTGACAACCTCAGGTGCTTGATGAAGGTTGGGAGTTTTTCACTCAGGTCCAGTCTCACCCCTGAGTAATGTTATTGACAGAACAGAACAGAGCAACTTTGCAGTTCCCCTGCAGAAGAGAAGCTGAATTGAGTTCCAAATCAGCTTGTCTTTGCTCTTCTATTGCCTATAGGCTGATGATCCCCTGAGGGCCAAGTGCATCTTAGGCTCAGTAAAGCGGACCTCTGGGTCAGCCCCGCCCTGGGAGTTTTCCCAGTTTGCAAGTTGGTGTTGCCTCAGGCAAATCTTTTACTCACAGTCTGGTTGCCTAGGGAGACAGGGGTGTGGCTTCAGAGTATCCGGTAGTGAGCTGTATTGCGCCAAAAGAGGGCTGCTGTTTTATGCCTCAGGGAACCGCTGCTCTGGTGCGGCTCCCTCCCAGCCAACCATCCTCTCTGTGCTCCCGCGCCCCAGAGTCTGCACTGACCGGCTGCAGCTCCAGCACTGTCCACACACCTCGAGCAATCGCCCAAGAGTCTGGACTCCTGGGTGACAGGCCTCCAGATCTATGAGTGAGAGTGGAGGGGAGTGCCAGGAGCCCAGTGTTGTGGGCAGAGAACACACACAGTTTTATACAGTTTTATGCCTGGCCGTATTGTCGCCAAAAGATGGCAGCCGCACTGTGCTTCAGGGAACCGTGGCTCTGGTGCAGTCCTCTTTCAGCTGACTCTCCTCTCCTTGCTCCCGTGCCCCAGAGCCGGCACCGACCAGCTGCAGTCCAGACACTGTCCACACCCCTCAAGAAATCACCCAAGACTCTGAACTCCTGGGGGACTGGCCTTTAGACCTCAGTGTGAGTGGAGGGGAGTGCTGGGAGCTCAGAATTCCAGATAGAGACTATATACAGTTTTATGCCTGGCAAGAGAATGCCATGGCACCCTAGTAGGGGAGGCAGGTCCAGTTTTTAGAGGGTCTCTCCCGTGGAGTGTAGTGGGAAGACCTTTGAACTCTGCCCAATTGTTTGTGGGGCACTCTGAACTGTTCTCATGGGGGAGGGGACTCCCGTCCGCTTGGTGATGGATTTTGGACCTTTTGTTTTTATCCTTGTGGTTGCAGCTCGCCTCAGTGGGGTTGATGTGTGTTCTTCAACCTTCTCTCTTATTGCAGCTCAAATCCACCAGGTTACTTGCTAAATTTTGTCCTTTAACTCTCCTTCTGGACGGGAGCCTCTGTGGATAGCTGGCTTCAGTCAGCCATCTTGTCTCCTCCCCTGCATCAATTTTTGTATGTTTAATTTACACAATATATTTTGAAAATTTTTGAATACAGTGAGTGTGAACATAAAGAATATTACAAATGTAATAGGAAGTGAATCATGCATATATAATTATTAATATCTTATTCTATATATTTGAGGTCTTTTTATATAAAAATATTACAGATTAATAGAAGTTTCTTTTGGCCACATATACTAAATTATAGTGAAGATATACATATCAAAAAGATGGCTTACAGTTAAAGCAGTGGCTCTACAGAAAAATTATATGTTAAATTATTTTATTGGAAAAGAATAACACTTGAAATACAAAGATATAACTTCTATTGAAAGAAGATAGTAAAAAAGAACAAAATGCGCTCAAAGGAAAGTGAAGGAAATAAGAAGAATAAGATCAGAAATCAATAAAAGTGTTAAAAAACATTAAGCCCTCAAAGTAGAAATTTGACTATTTGAAAAGTTTTATAAAATTCATTAAAAAAACTTAATGAGACTGATCAAAAATAAAGAGAAACACAAAATTTTTAATGAATAACCTTCATCAAATAATTATGTAAAATAACTAGACTTCAGAATTCAAATATGAAGAAAAAGAAAAGGTTAGTCCTACATTTGTTAGCACAATTTAGTTTAGAACATGGCTTACAACAAAGTTTGTTCTATGTTTGGAATGAAGCTCTGATAAAAGTATTTCAAGTTAAGTCTCTTTCATTTGTAATTTATTCTATGTATTTAAGAAATAAATAAGACCATTCTTATATATACACTTTCAGAGACTAGAACATTTCCAACTTGTTTTACCTCAATTAGTAAATCCATTCATAGGTTAATGGGCACTTGGGCTATTTCCATGTCTTGGCAATTAAGACTTGGTCTGCAATAAACATTCTGGTGCAACTGTCTTTGATGTAAAACAATTTTTGATCATCTGGGTATATACTTAGTAGAGGAACTGCAGGATCAAACAGTAGGCCTACTTTTAGTTCCTTGGGTATTCTCCAAACTTGAATGCACCTGATCTCATCTAACATTATTTTAATAAAAAAATACTTCATTTATCATTGTTCCCATAATGTCAGAAAGAGTATGATGTTTCTTTCAGTGCTTCTGTTCAAAATTATAGTAGATGTTCAAGATAGCGTAATGTAGAAAGGTAAAAGAAAAGTATAAAGTAAATCTGACCCTATTTACAAATGATATTATTGTTTAAATAAAATCCATAACTATTCCAAATAAGGGAATTTTAAAAAGCTGTCTGGATATAAAAACAACACACAAAATTAAAATCCAGCGTACTTGAAAATAAATCTAATATTAAAATTTTAAATACCATTTATGTTAGGCTCAACAATATTAAATAAATACAAATAAGTGGGATAATTTTTTCAAAGCGTATAAGCTGAAAATCTAAAATATTGCTAAAATTTTCAACAAGACTTAAAGGGATATATAGATATGCCATGTTCATTGATTGGAAAACTCTGTATTGTTAAAATGTCAGTCCTTTCCAAAATAATGCATTGGATCATCATGATTCTAGTAGGCTTTACTACAAAAATTGATGAATTGATTATAAAATCTGTATTGAAATTTAAGAGAATTAGAATAGGTAAGACAAGAAAAAAATGGATAAATCACACCATTAGATTTCATGATTATCTCTAAAACTACATTTTTTTCATGTGTGTGGTATTGACATAAAATAGGTAAATAGGTTAGTAGAATAAAAGGAAACATATTTTAGACTTTGACACACACACACACATATATTTATTTGTTATATGACAGTGACAAATTCAACAAGGAATAGATGGTTCTTTCAGTATCTGGAGCAATTTTATGTGTTTACAAACAAAAAGAAATAAATCTTGAGCTTTATCGGTAAGTTACAGCGAGTTAGGTAATAGGCCTAAGAAGTAAATGTGAAAGGAAAAATGTTTTAGAAAAATTTGCAATAGGCTGGGTGAAATAGCTCATGCCTGAAATCTTAGCACTTTAGGAAGTCAAAATGGGAGACTTGCTTGAGGCCAGGAGGTTGAGACTGGACTGAGCAAGAGCAAGACCTGGTTTCTACAACAAAGAAAACTTAGCCAGGCCTGGTGGTCTGCAAATGTAGTCCCAGCTACTGAGGAGGCTGAGGCAGGAGAATCACTTGAGCCCAGGAGTTTGAGGTTGCAGAGAGCTGTGATGATGCAACTGCACTCTAGTTCAAGCAAAGGAGCAAGATTCTGTCTCAAAAAGAAAAAAAAAAGGTATTAATATCTTCATTCTTCTTTATCTTAGCTTGGGATAACCAAAATGACTAACCCTGAATTAATTAATAGGAAGAACTTCTATGGACAGGTCAACTACTCACTGAGAATAAATATATACATACACATATATCAAACAAATAATATATAAAGAACTTGTACAATTCAGTAAGCAAATTACAAGTGAGTCAATTCACTTTACTGTCATTCTTCAAAATACAGTTAAAGATGCAAGTTAATATCACAAGGAGATACTATAGAATATTCTTTAATGTTAATTTGATGTACAAATTCTTTGATGGTAAATAGTTTGGCATTAAATAAGTAAGTAAATAAATACCTTATAACATAAAAAAACAAATTCTAGAGAAATTAATTAGCTTATATTTCAAGCAAATACATTTCCATGATGAGTCATAATTACTAATGCATACATTGGTTCTTAATCCCTGGTGTAGTAGAATGATATGTACCTTTTTGAAGAACTACCCACAAAATCCCTACAGCTATTATGACTGTTGATTTCATATATATCATTTAATTATCATTTTTTGAAAAAAATTTAATGTTATTATTTCACACTGAAGTCATTCCATAATAATATCTTTAGCAGTTTTAGTAGACAACTACTGGGTTGTTTTATTTTTATTTATTTATTTATTTATTTATATTTATTCCTCTCAGATTCCAGTTCTCTAAGCTTTATGGAAAGAGAATCTCCTTTTTTATATATTACAGACACAATAATTGGGGTCACAACACAGGAATTGGCATATGACCAATTGTGCCAATCCCATTAAGTCCCATGAGAGTAGTGATCAGTTCTGCTTAGTATATTAAGAGGCATTTCAAATATGAAATGTACAGTTCAAATAAAAATTTTGGTTTGCTCTTAAAGTATATCAACACAGATTTGTCATCTTAACAATAGCTTGTTTATTCTAGCAGCAAAGAAACCTGGAGAATGAGGGGCAGTTAAATCACATAATTTTTTTCCACAGCTTGCAGAGAATTGAATATTTTTCCTTGCTAGAAGTGATCCAAAGCCTAAAGGAATTGATAGTTGTTACAAAGTCTGGTGAATACAGTGGATGACAGAGTTTCCAGGTTCAGTTTCTGTAGTTTGAGCAGTGTTGTTCATCTGACATGTGATTGAGCATTGTCTTGCAAGAGGATTGGTCTATCTTTATTGATCAATCTGCCCTGCTTAATTGCAAACATCCTTGTCATTTTGTCCAAATCCTTGCATTAGACATCTGCTGTGATTGATTTACCAGATTTCATGAAGGTATAATGGATGGATAACACCAGCAGCTGACCAGCCAACAGACACAATTAGCTTTTTTTGACAAATATTGTTTTTGAATGTGTTTCAGCATTTCATCTTTTCCAGCCATTGTACTGAACACTTGTATTTGTAAAAAAAAAATCATTTTTCATCGCATCTAAGAATATTTTGTAGAAATGGTTTACATTTATGTCATGACATCAATAAAGGCAAGTTATGAGATGATTTCTATTCTAACATGCATTTAATTCATGTGGAACCCATCTATCCAGTTTCTTTACCTGGTCCAATATTGTTGGAATAGTAAAATCAAATCTTGATGCTGATTCACATTTAGTTTGAGATGAGTTAGCTTCCACTACAGCTTTCAGCTCATCATTACATGGAGCATTAAAATCTTACAAGAAGAATATAACTTCTCAAACCCTGAGTGTGCATTCATTAGCCACATCCTTCCTGAACACTTCATTGATATTTCATGCTGTCTGCACTGTATTGTTTTCATGATAGAATTTATATTTGAAAATAATACAAATTTTTGACTTGTCCATGGTTTCACAAAAATTTCTGTAAAATTTTTTTGAAAGATAATCAAAAGCCAAAATGTGTGCTTGAAAGAATGAGGATGTACCTTCATGATAAAAATAAAATAAGAAATGGGTGGTGCCTGTGGCTCGAGGAGTAGGGCACCGGCTCCATATACTGGAGGTGGTGGGTTCAAACCCGGCCCTGGCCAAAAAAACTGCAAATAAATAAATAAATAAATAAATATCAAAGTGAAATTTCAGAGGTATCAACTGTTAAACTTAGTACTTAAGGAAATCAAACATTTCCTATTCTGTTCTGCAAGTACTCTGTTCTGCAAGTTCAGCTGATATTGTTTGTTTAAAGAGCTTGGGACCATGTAACACATCACGTGGGTTAGCTTCATTCAAAATATTGATGGAAACAAGATGGAGAGGTGAAGAGTGCAAGAATTGTTGGTACCAACAATTTCTTTCCAGCACTTAAATGTACTAAAGCTCCCAGGTTATGGCAAATTTAACTTTCTGTGAGCCACTATAATATCTTAACTGAAAATGTTTTATTTGCTTAAGATGATATTTGATTTGCTGTTACTTGCAATGGGCAGTCTAATGTGGCAATTTTTTTGATAGTCATGGGTTAGTGTGGGTAAAAGATATTAGTTATTATTAGAAGTAGGTATAGTAGGTAACTTTCAGTGTTTTAGTGAGGATGTGAGTAGATCTCACACACACACACACACACACACAAAGACACACCCACACACCTACCTCCATTTATTTTATCATTACTGAATATTATTTGTGTTTACTTGTGTTTTCTTTTCTCTTCTAGGTAATTAATTTGTAGAACATATGACTTATATGTTAATGGAATTTCCCAGATATACTCCAATGGATTCTTTGACTTTCTTGTCAAATATTTTATGCATATATTCAATATTGACTATAATTATTATGATTTTCATAATCATGCAATAAAGAACAAGTATATTTTACGAACTTTGCTGAGCACAAGACAAAAGTAAAAAGTTGCATGTTAAATAAATTGAAATTAATTTACAATATAGACAATAGAAAATTAATACTGAAATTTAAGGATATAACAGTGACATGTGGAAGGTGTTTTATTAGTGACTAATAGAATTATATGAGGAGCAACATACATTAAAGGAAACAATTTACGGTCTCTGTTGTAGATAAAAAATATAAACAAATAAAATATTTGCTTATCTATAATTTTTGTATTTGATATTAATTATTTTATGCATATGAGCCTTACATCTCCAAACATACTTAAAATAATTTAGAATGAGGGCATTTTTAATAGTTTATTTGATTTTCTAATGACTCACACAAACACACACCCCCATAAGTGATGTTAACTCTGAATGAATGAGGGGTGTGTATACTTAATCTTTAAGTATACTTAATCTTTCATACACTTGAATCAGCACTCATCATTCCCACGTTAATCAGAGCCATTATTGTTTCCTCCTAAATGAAAATGCTCTTTTTTTCTTTTTTTTTTCTTAAATAACACCTTCAAAATGGCTTTAATCTTAATTAGGACTATACTGCTATGGTCGAGGCTGATATACTTGATAGTCAGTGATGTAGAGACACAAAAAGGAGAATGGAAGTGGGAAACTTAGTTATAAGCATATTTTTACCCCAAGCCTAACCTCCAAGACAATTAATCTAGAATGTTCTTGCTGTTTAATTCAATAAATTATATAACATTCAATAGACCTACTGAATATATGCCGTGTATCTTTGTGTACAGTCTCTTTTCCTTTCATTCTTGGGTTCCTACATTTGTTATGAAATCATAAAGTGAGCTGGGATTTCACTAAAGCTGACATTTCTACCATCAATGCTGTTTCTGACATACTTTTGCCAGGATCAGATTTCTAATCCGCTGACTCTTCACAGAGTACACAATATGATTCATTAGAGGGGGAATTAGAAGGAAGATATCAGCTATTATGACCCTAATAATTGGAGAAACACTTTTGGCAAAGCGGTGAAGAGCAGCCAAGGTGATGATGGGCACATAGAAGATGAGCACGGCACAGATGTGGGAGATGCAAGAGTTGAGGACCTTGAGGTGGCCCTTGTGTGAGGCGATGCCCATAACAACTTTCAGGATCAGAAGGTAAGACACAGAAATGCATACCAAGTTCAATATAGGTAAAAGAGCAACAAAAAAACCCATAGATGATATTGACCCTGTTGTCAGAACAAGCTAGCTTCATGACATCCTGGTGGAGGCAGTAAGAGTGAGATAAAAGGCTTTTCTTACAGAATTTCAGCCTTTTTAGAATAAAAGGGAAAGGGAAGATAAGTAAAAGACCCATTGCACCAAATACAAGGCCAACTTTAATGACTCTGTCACTCGTGAGGATGGATGTATATCTCAAAGGGTTGTAGATGGCTATAAAACGATCAACAGACATGATTAGAAGTACCAGTGACTCCATAGCTGAGAAGGTGTGAATGAACAACTCTTGGGTAAAGCAGGCATCTGAGGAAATTCCCATGGCATTGAACAAGAAGATTCTCAGCATGGTTAGAAGGGAGGATATGGACAGTCCCAAATCAGAAAATGCCAGCATGGAGAGGAAATAATACATAGGCTCATGTAGAGATACTTCTGTTTTTATGAAAAAGAGGATGGTGCAGTTCCCCAGGATGGCAACCAGGTACATGAGGCAAATGGGAAAGGAGACCCAAATGTGAGCATGCTCCATTCCTGGGATCCCAATTAGGAAGAAGGTAGAGATTTCCACTTGTGAGGCATTAAAGACCGACATCTCAGCAGTATAGGAGGATCAGGGTGTGAATCTCAGAAGAGGCCTCCTGCACTGGCATAAATTGTTTCAAGTGGTGATACTTTAGTAGTCATCTGGTTGGAATAAATATCGTGATCCCAGCTATTTCCCTACAATAATTCTTAGGACCCAAACAAAAGATTTATAAAATATAAACAGGACTAATAGCAAGACCCAAATAATTAAGACGACAAGGCATACAAATATATTTATCTGCCCAAGTTATTATCAACAAGTAGATAAATTCTAAATGTTGTTTCTAGACTCAGTGACAGGAAGGAAGCAGCAAAATTTTCATTATTTGTTTCATATAACATATTTTGTCAGGATAGTAAAATTCTAATAGCCTTAGAAATTACATGGTTAAGTACAGGATGAAATGAGGACGCTCACTCACTACAACTGCGTATATAGTTATCGAAGAATATTAACAATTAAGAAGCTATATGTTTTCAAAAAACTTGGTCAGGACAATTGGATATCCATATCTAAAAGAAAGAAGCTGAATCTTACCTCATACCTTACATAAAAATTATCTCAAATCATGTATAGTCATAAATATAATAAATCTTTAGAAAGAAACATAGGAAGCATATCTTTGTGACCTTGGGTTAGGCAATGAATTCTTAAATATGGCATCAAGAACACTAGCAACAACCAAGTACATAAATTGGACCTCATGAAAATTATAAATGCTAATGATTTGAAAACAAGAAAACCTATCAAATGAGGGAAAGTATTTGCATATCATGTACCAATACTTATACTAAGAATATGTAAAGAAGTCTGACAATTCTACAATGAATATTAAAGTATCTTTAACATTGTAAGTCATTTAGGACATGATATTCAAAACCAACAGGAGAGATCACTTCACATACATGTAAAAGCTTAGATAAAAAAGGCAAATATTCACAACTGATATCAAGGATGTGTAGAAATGTGAATTCTCTTACATTGCTGGTGGCATCAAAAAATGGCTCACCCAGGGCGGCGCCTGTGGCTCAGTGAGTAGGGTGCCAGCCCCATATGCCGAGGGTGGCGGGTTCAAGCCCAGCCCCGGCCAAACTGCAACAAAAAAAAAAAATAGCCGGGCGTTGTGGCGGGCGCCTGTAGTCCCAGCTGCTCGGGAGGCTGAGGCAAGAGAATCGCGTAAGCCCAAGAGTTAAGAGGTTGCTGTGAGCCGTGTGACGCCACGGCACTCTACCCGAGGGCGGTACAGTGAGACTCTGTCTCTACAAAAAAAAAAAAAAAAATGGCTCACCCACTTTGTTCCTTATTAAATTTTATAATATGTGTGTGTACAGCAGCCAACTAAAGGAAATATGTGTGTATGTATATCAGCCAAGTACAGGAAAAGGTGAAGCTCATCAATATGGTAGTAGTAGTTCCAAGGAAGAAGTGGAGGTCTATAAAGATTGCAAAGGTGTTCTGAACATAAAGTAAACTTAAAACATCTAAAGGACTTGAAAATCCTGAAGCCATCAAATGACGGTCAAGTAAAAACTTTTCTGCTTTTGTTTTCTCTTGCTTTGCTCTAAATCTTGAGGAGTAAAGGAAAATATCTAGATGAATATAAAATGTTGCACTGCTGGTTTTTGTAGTCATAAAGGTAACTTTATTGAACATAATGCGTTCACATAATTTTAAAAGTATGAACATTCTAAAGGGTATTTCACAAATTAATGTAACATCAAATATTTGTTTCACTTTCATGCCAACTATTTGCCCACTAAGGAACTGATATTATCCAATACATTAGCGTCCAGGTCAGTTGGTCATTATAATGCCTTGTTTTTGCTTCCTGACTTCCTTTGTTCTGTTTTATAATGAGTCTTATTGATTTATTTTGTATCTAACAAGTTCAGAACTTTTCTATTGTTGATTCTTTTCTAAACATTCTTGCACGCTTATATTGCCATTCTCTGTTTTTATCATTTACATGTGTGTGCATGTATACTTTTTGTTTGCATTTTCTTTCTTCTAGCTTTTCTTTCTAACTTACCATCCTTAAATACATCATATGACTTCTGTGTTTCTGAGATGCTATTCCTGTGCTTACTTTTGAGCTTTTAAATTGTTTTCCCTGAGTTAAAAACTTCTTTGTAGCTTGCATTCTTTGCTTAGTTTGATTTCTGTCTCTAAATTGCCTATCAGAGGTTTAGTGATAATCACAGCAAAATAAAATTTTGAAATATGTGAAAAAGAAATATTAAGATAACTAGAAGAGAATGGAGGGATTTCTGAGTGCAATTAATAAATAGGGAAAAAAAAGAAAACCTTACAAGCAATTGACTGAATGGCTATTACATTTGGGTTTGGAACATCCTCACCATTAGTATCAAAAGAGGTTAGATATGTCTACACTTACAAAATGTTTTCGTGCAGGTGGGTATAAGATGTGTCTTCCTCTAACACGAGTTTGATCATTCTGTCTTCTCTTAAGACATCTCAGAAAAAAATATTCCACTGTCAAACCAGTTGATTGAAACACAAAGTATTGCCCTCTCTTTCCTCAGGTTGTATACACTTCAGCCTATAAAACGTCATTACTCCTTCACTCAGTTGATACTAAACAGTTCTATTATCCCCTATACACACCATACTATTGCTGCAGAAGATGGTCTGAAATGCTGTGTTCAGTGGATTGATAATACTTCCTCAAGTGGCATCTAGTTCAATTGTTTATTATGATGTCTCGTTCTTTTTTCTTGCACTAATGCCCTTACATATGCTGCAAGAGTATTGTAGATTTCTTTGGTATCTAATCAGCATGAACTTTTTCTAATGTTGACTCTCTTTTCTACACATGCTTGTACTCTCACCATGCTTTCCTTTCCTCGATCTCTTTTTGTTGAACGTATTTGTTATGTATTTGCTTGCATCTTTCTCCAATATCCTTTCTCTTATGTCTAGACTCAAAGTCCATAAACTACAAAATATGCCTGCTGTGTTTCTTAGCTTTTGCTCTTGTGACCGCTTCTCTTAAGCTCTTGAACTTTTTCTGAGTTTAACTTCAGCTCCCACCTTCCATCCCCGGATCGAAGGCCTTGCTTACTTTAGCTTCTGTCTCCAACTTGGCTATTAGAAATTTAAAAACACAAAATCCAAACACTAAAAATAAATAAATAAATTTTTGTAAAACCAAAAGAAAACAAAACAAATGTTCCCAGAAAAATTAAGATAAGCCCACAGAAATTTATATATATCCACAGAAAAATTATGTTTTGGAGTAAATGGGAATGGCATAATAGGCTAAACAGATTGAACAGAGAGGAAATTCTAGATGCAATTAGCCCATAGGAAGAAAATAAAAACCTTCCAGGCAATTAATTGAATGCCTATTATATTCATGTTGGCAAGACACTTAGTAGTAGTATCAAAGGAGGCCACACATATACATAGTTTTCACAAAAGTCTTGTGTGCTACGTGCCAGGGTTGTTTTCCCGTAATGTTAGTTTGATTATTCTTTGTTAAGATAGGTCAGAATGACCCTACTCCCCCTCAATTGTCAAACATCTTGACTGATGTGCAAAAGTGCCAGTTGCCTGGCAAGGCAAACTTTCTACCTGTAGAACATCATCACTCCCCACTTAAATCCTCTTTTGCTACTACTGTACATGGGTCTATAATCTCCTAACCACATGTACTATAAAGCTTCCTGCTTCTATTCTCTTGCTTCAGAAGATGATCTAAAATGAGAGTTGATTATATTCCTGAAATACATTTTCCCAAATGTTATAATCTCAAATGCCGAGATCCTGAAAAATCAAAATCCCTAAAGTCTAAAATTCCACAAAGCACAATCCCAAAATATTAAAATCTGGAAAATATAATTCTGAAGAAAAATACAAATATTAGCTTTTGCTCTTGTGACCTCTTCTCTTGAGCTCTTGAACTTTTTCTGAGTTTATTCTCAGAATAAGTTTATTTTAATAATAAAATATATTATTCACACTTAAAAAAGGAAATTTATTTGTAAAACACAAAACTGAACAGAACACTTCATAGGCCACTTTAAGCCACTTTACACTACAAAATAGATAATCTTAGCACACCTATTTTTCCAAGCATAAACATATTCTAATGCCAGTCATAGGGTTATAACAATTTTGAGCCAAAAAGGAAAATGCACATAACTATGGTTGTGTGCACCTAGCTTTGTAAGTATAGTCTGAAATACCATGATGAGCAATCTAACTCTTCTGGTGAGACTGATTAAAAACATCATTGATCACTACCACTTAAGCAGTTACCCAGAGAATCAAGATATCAAAAAATGTTTTCTTTCATAAATGCAAATGTGCAGAAAGGACATCTCTTCATTTACTGAGGAAATTTTGTTTGTTTGTTTGCCATGAAAACATTTGTATTGGTTTAAAAAAATTCACTTTTTTATTGTTTGGGATTTTATGTTTTTACTTACATACTTGATGCTTACACAAAAATTAAATGTTGGCTCAGTGCCTGTAGCTCAGTGGTTAGGGTGCAAGCTGTATACACTAGGGCTGGCCAGGTTCGAATCCAGCCCAGGCATGCCAAACAACAATGACAACTACAACCAAAAAAACAAAAAAGGCAGGCATTGTGGCGGGTGCCTGTAGTCCCAGCTACTTGGGAGGCTGAGGCATGAGAATCACTTAAGCCCAAGAGTTGGAGGTTGCTGTGAGCTGTGATGCCAGGGCACTCTACCCAGGGCGACAGCTTGAGACTCTGTCTCAAAAAATAATAATAATAATTAAATGTTGTGATGATGTGTTTTTGTGGCATCTAATCTCTATTGTCCAAGGCATCCAAAGAAAATTCTGTATCAGATTTGAGAAATAAATTCAAATCTGTATTTGTTTTCTCTGGAGCCCCTACTAACTGGATGGTGCCTACCAACACTAAGGGCACATCTTCCCCATTAGTCCATTCAGAGTACCAGACCAATTTGGAAACACCCTATGGATACATCCAAAGTAATGCTTTACCAGGTTTCTAGGTATTTCTCAATTCACTCAAATTGTCACCTAACACTAAGGCTACAAGTTCTCCTCTTGTCAATTTGCCACCCACACATGTCTTTAAATCATATAAATTCTAAATAAAGATAATAGCGAGATAAGAGTTTTGCCTAACATGATACAACAAACCTGATGCAAGTATCCTATGTACAAACAAAAATGCACTAATCCCTTCCCTAGAAATCAGCTTTTAAGATCTTAACACTCAGGATTTTAATCTTTTTATATTGTGATTTTAAGAATTTCAGACTTTAGGGATTTTGATCCTTTGGGATTTCAACATTCAGGAATATGCCATTTGGAATTGTGCCTTTTGAGATTATGATCCAAACCCATTGGAATGAAGTATGCAGCAATTTTTGATGATACCTATTTTTAAATGGTATTATAAATTATTTTTCTTTAATGTAAAAGAACCTAAGACAAATTTGATATTTTCAATATCACAAAACTCGATTAACATTTGCTGTTTCTGCCTCTTAAAGCATTATATTCTTATTTGTTTGTTTTTGTTGTTTATTTGCTTATTTCTAGCCCATTTACTACTAATCTTGAAATTCTTGGTTGAAGTCTAACTGTGTAATGAAAGTGGTAGCAACTCAGTGTGCACCCTCTTCTTGATAATACTGGTGTTTTGTGTCTTCCGTATAGATTGTTAGAGTCACATATAAACATATATTATTTTTACATATACTAAGATACAATGAATTAATTAAAAGTCATATTCTTAATTGATTCATGCTTAAGTTAAGTGATTAAATGGAATTTATACAAGTCTTACTCCTACAACATTATTTAAAAGCTGTGAACTCATAAGATGGATTTTTGTTAGAGTTTAAAGCCTCTTTCTTGTTTATCAAGAGTAAATCTATAAGGCAAAGACTTAATCAAAAGCATGCTCAGTTAGGACAGACTATAATAACAAACTCTGAGTCATCAGTCTTGCTTTCTCACTGATCTCCACTATAAGCTCTGTGGGCTCACATATGCTAATCCCCTAACAACTTACCCAACATGTAAT
Organism: Nycticebus coucang; assembly: GCF_027406575.1. Classification (NCBI taxonomy): domain Eukaryota; kingdom Metazoa; phylum Chordata; class Mammalia; order Primates; family Lorisidae; genus Nycticebus; species Nycticebus coucang. The sequence goes on along the minus strand of NC_069793.1, from coordinate 63,083,646 downwards.
GCAATAACTCTACCATTCAGGAACATGCCACCCAAGATCCAGGTCCAGGTACTTGGCATTGAATTTCTCTCTGTGCTGAGACAATGATTTTGGCTTAACACTTGGCTGATTTCCATGAGTTGAAAGAACTTTAGACTTTTACCCTACATAGAGGTTGAGGTCTTGACATCCATGCTACCACTTGGAGACCAGAGCCAGACAAAATTCATGAAAATTATTTTTTTGAGCTGGGCAGAGGCAAGTGCTAACTTCAGGAAACTTACCAGCAAGTGAATAGTTAGTTGGATCCACATGTCAATGACAAGAGGGAAGACAGGTGGAATCCCAGTGTTTTACGGCTATGGAAGTGGAGCAATTTATCCTGATCTGTAAAATTTAGTGCTACCTCCCAGATGCTTTCCCATTAACCGAGAAAGCTCTAGGGATTACAACTCATAAATGTATTTAAAGGAAAACAGAAGTCCCTTCAGGTCAATCCTCAATCATCACTGGAACCAAGGTTGGTCATAAAGCTCCCAGTAAATGAGAATAATTAACAATTAGTTGACAACACCTTTTGAGCTTTCTATGCTCGCTCTGGTAGAATTATGATTGCCTCTTCCATGATCCCAGAACACCACATGTATAATCAGAGTAGTTTCACAATATAGGATAACTCCTGTTTGCTTTTCCACTAGAATTAACTTTCTTGAAATTATAGGTTTTCATTTTACAAATCAATAAGGCTTTGAAAATTCAATTTTGATATGAGGACAATTAATGACAATTATGGTTATGGGGGGGGAAACAGAAAGAGGGAAGGAGGGAGGTGGGTGGGGCCTTGGTGTGTGTCACACTTTATGGGGGCAAGACATGATTGCAAGAGGGACTTTACCTAACAATTGCAATCAGTGTAACCTGGCTTATTGTACCCTCAATGAATCCCCAACAATAAAAAAAAAAAAAGAAAAAAAAAAAAAGAAAATTTAATTTGAATCTAACATCTTTAAGGCTAGTCGTTTAGTGTAGAGTTTTATAAAATACAAATGGCTAAGCCTATTCTGGATTCATTAAATTTCTTTACTTGATATTCTTGTATGTATATTATTTCTAATGATTTACATTATATTTCAAGATTATTTTCACTGTAAAAATTTGTTTTATTCAGTTTTAAACATCAGATGTAACATTCACTGTTTTTAAAAATTTTATGATTATCTTTGGAGAGATTTTGTTTAAATTATTATTATTTTATTTGGTAATGGCTTATTACCATGTTTTGAACATCACAGAATTACATTTTATTGTCAATTACATTATTCTTGTCATCAAAATTTTTACATTAAAATGCATCATTGATAAATAAATTAACCATGGCTTCTTAAAGATAGACTTAATTCTCTTTAGCTAGATCAATTATTTTAAGACTGTGAGTAGTTTCTCTCTCTCTCTTTTTTTTTTTTTTACTTTGATGTATTCCTAGAAGATCTTCAATCAGGAATTAGCCAGAGTTTTATATCATCAACTAAGAAGAAGCCTGTGGAAAGGACTATGCTAGGTACTTCAAAATTCCAAAATATACTCTTAGGTAACTTACAGATTATTCCACTGGGCTAAGTCATAATTTCTAGGATTCTTTTTAGTAAAGAGGTGGGTAGCTCCATAAGACTACCACCTCATGACTGAGCAGAACAACACTTATTTACATATGACTAAATAGACTGATGGGGAACATCATACTGTGTTTTCTTGAGATACTGTTCATGTTCTTTTATGTTCTTAATATATGATACTCTTCTCTTTCTTCTATGTTATTTACAGTTCATAATAAATTAGTAGATGGATAAGTTGTATTATTTGTTGGTACTTGGTACCAAAGGATATCTGGTAGATGGTACAAGCTGCCAGGCCTTTAAAGAGGGGAGATTTTATGGAGTAAAAAAAGGATTCTTAGTTAACCATGTGCAAAACTCCTGTTTATAATCCTTCTACCCCCTTTTTAAAAAAATTTGGTTTGGTTATCCATGCAAATTTCCACTTTCTCATCTGGAGAACCCAGTCATTGCAGAACAAAATAACTTTTTTCCTTCCTGAATAACATCACATTCTTCATACTTCATATTTTCCTTATTGAAAACACATCTCACTTTCTTAGAATAATTTCAGAGTTGTATCTTTTATTATTTTTAATCGTTTATTTTACATATATTGATTATATGATTATAACTTCTAACCATCAGTAACCTTTCTTTTACAGAGGAAACTAGAAAATAGAGAATTGTGAATTGTCTGTTATAAACCTGGATTCAGTAATAGAATAACATATTTATATACACACCATCTCACAATTCCTAGAAGCACATGCTTTCTCATAGAACAAATTTTAATGTGTCAAAAAGAAGATGTTTATTTATCTCAAGAATGTAAGAAAAAGTATACAATGTAATCAGCCTTAATATGAAACCAATTTATAAACACCCACACTTCCATATGAAAGCTATGACCTGACTACAACCCAAGATAAATAGGAAAGAGGAGGGGGACAGGGGAAAGAGGAGGATGGGTGGAGGGAGGGTAATTAGTGGGACCACTACTATGGTGCATTTTACAAGGGTACATGTTGACTCTACCAAGTGTAGAATATAAACGTCTTAACACAATAACTAAGAAAATGAGGTAAAGGCTATGTTAACCAGTTTGCTGAAAATATTTCAAATTGTATATAAAACCATCACATTGTGCCCCATAATTGCATTAATGTGAACAAGCTATGATTTAATAAAAAAATAAAAAAAAGAATGGAAGAGCAAAACAAAAAGATGTTTATTAATAAATTCAATTTTATTTAGCTTCTCAATATCATATAAAAATAAGATGCAAAAATATATAAAAAGCTACACTTAGTAAAAAATATATGTCAGTAGTTTATCTGATTAGACATCATCTAGGTAATCAATACCTATTATTAATTTAATTTAGCATTATGTTAAAATTGAAAGTTACCAAAATATTTTGTAAATTGTTTTTAGGCAGATATACTATAATACCAAACAAGGCTATCCATTATCTCTAGTATTGCCTGTTAACTATTTTTACAGAACGTGCACATTAGGCAAGCATTACAAAAGTAAGTCATTCTTAATATACATAAAGTAATAATATCAATTAATATTTACTGCACCTTTATTTACATATGTGTTCTTAGGTTGAATAATGTTTATAACATTAAATATCCAGTAGATATAATATTACTTCAACAAGTAAACCCAAGTAGAACAAAAGTATATATTTATACTATCTTAATGCTTATAACTCAGAAGATATAAGAGTTTTTATTAATCAAACAATACTAAATGAGCATTATTTACCAAATATTTACAAAAGTCAAGTGAATTTGGAAAACAACTGGGTTAATTTCTCTCTTTCTGGGGATTTTAGGACTAATTTGTATAGATGCACATTAGTTTTCAAGCCCATTTGAACAGAGCTCCTTGAAGAGAGTTTATAATTTAAGTTGGTAATTCTATTCAGAGTTAGAAAAATATCACATATGCATAACATACATACATATGAGGTTGGACAATGAAGTTCGTGAACTCATCCTAGAATAAGTGTTTCATATCTCATTGCTGAATATCTCCATGGTCACCTTCAAGGTACTCCCCTTGGCCCTTTGGTGACCACAGTTATATTCAGCAGTGAGTTATGCAACATTTTTTCTAGGATGAATTTGCATACTTAATTATCTGACCTGGTATAAATATATATATACGCATAGATAACAAGCAGAAGAACACAAAGATCTTATAACTTTCATTTTAAAGTTTTTAGCCATGAGTCAGTCATGAATAGTAATACAAAACTCACTGGTTTATAAAAATAGCTATTTCTCATTTTTACTCCTCTTTATACTTTTATCTAAATATCATAATATAATAATAATTCTGACAAAAATGGATAAATTGAGGTTACTGATCCAATAACTACTAAATATTTTTTGAACTGGTATATGTGAAGATGTTCATTATTTTCTTTTGTCTTGATGTGTAATCTTACAGAGGTCCTAGGCCACTTTTTAGATAAGTGGCTGATGATGTATCAAGCAGGGATCTGGCTGCCTTTAATGTCCATTGAGTAGATAAAGTATACAGTCTATTTCCAGTTAATTTTTTTTTTTTTTTGTAGCGACAGAGTCTCTCACTTTATGGCCCTCGGTAGAGTGCTGTGGCCTCACACAGCTCACAGCAACCTCCAACTCATGGGCTTAAGCGATTCTTTTGCCTCAGCCTCCCAAATAGCTGGGACTACAGGCGCCCGCCACAACGCCCGGCTATTTTTTGGTTTTCTTTGCAGTTCAGCCGGGGCAGGGTTTGAACCCGCCACCCTTGGTATATGGGGCCGGCGCCTTACGGACTGAGCCACAGGGGCCGCCCTCCAGCTAATATTTTATCTCCTTCTGCCACAAGTGACTATTGTTTGGGGTCCTTGAGTCCCTTGAGAGCACCTTATGGGTGTAGGGGTCTAAAGTTCAAATGACTGGAAGCAACTGAAGAGGGAAGAGAAAAGATGGAGAAGAAAGAGGTGTGAAGAGGGGTTATATCAAAGGATTCAAGGAACTGAAGGGAAGATCTAAGGTGGTAAAAGGAGGGAGGAGAGGCAGAAGCAATGGGAGGAGTCTCAGAGGAGCCAGTTGGAGGTGGGTTTTTTTCTCTTTTATTTTTAGTTTATGTGTAATAATTGTACTATATATGGGATAAAGAATGACATTTTGATCCTTTATGCTTTTAAACTCTTACTCATAAATTCCTTCAGATAACGCTGAAAAGTTTTGTTTGTTATTGCTTTTTTGGTAGTTTTAACGTTTCCAGACTTATTAAGTCTTTAATCTATTTTGAGTTGATTCTGTGTATGTTGAAAGATGATGTCTAATCTCATTCTTCTGCAGGGGAATATCCAGTTTTCCAAGCAGCATTTATTGAAAAGTTGTCCTTTCCCCAATGTTTGTTCTTGATGATTTTGTCAAAAATAACTTGGCTGTAAATATGTGGATTTAGTTCAGTGTTCCCTGTTCTCTCCTATTGGTTTATGTGTCTGCTTTATACCAATGCCATGTTGTTTTGGTTATAACATTGTAGTAGATTTTTAAACAGAAACTGTGGTACCTCCAGCTATGTTTCCTTTGTTTAATATTGCTTTGGCTATTTGGGTTCTTTTGTGGGTCCACATGAATTTTAGAATTTTTTGTTTATTTCCGTGAAGATCATTAGTATTTTTATGGAGAATGTAATGAGTGCATAGATTGCTTGGGGTTTTCACAGACACCTAACGGTATTAAAACTCTTCCAGTCCATGAGCATGAAATGTATTGTCATTTTTGTGTATCCTCTTTAGTTTCTCTTTTTAGTGTCATTGTGCTCATTGTAGAGATCTTTTACCTCCTGGTTTAAATTGATTCCCAGTAATGTATTTTTGGTGTTGCTTTGATTGCCTGGGGGTCCTCCTCATGAAGTATTCTCCCAGGCCAATTTCTTCAAGTGTTTCTCCTGCACTCTCTCCAAGAATCTTTATCATTTCATGTCTTAAAAAATCTTGTATTTAGTGAGAGTAAATTTTTGTTAATGGTGAAAGGTGTGGGTCCAGTTTCAGTCTTCTACAAGTCACCAGCCAATTCTCCCAGCACCATTGTTAAATAGGGAATCTTTACCCCAATTTATATTTTTGATGGGCTTATCCAAGAGCAAATGACGATAAGTGTCCAGGTTCATCTCTTGTTTCTCAATTCTATTTCATACATCTTCCTATTTTTGTGCCAAAACCATGCTGTTTTGATCACTGTAGATTTGCAGTATAGTTTGAAGTCTGACAGTGTGATTCCTCCTGATTTGTTTTTATTTGAGTAATGTCTTGGCTATTTGAGGGCTTTACTGATTCCATATAAAATGAAGTACTATTTTTTCCAGATCATTAAAGTATGATGGTAGTGCTTTGAAAGGGATTGCATTAAATTTGTAAATTGCTTTGGGTAATATGGACATTTTAAGAATGTTGATTCTTTCTAGCCATGAGCATGTTATGTTTTTCCATTTGTTAACATCTTCAGCTATTTATTTTCTCAGAGTTTCATAGTTCTCTTTATAGAGATCTTTCACATCCTTTGTTAGCTAAATTCCAAATTATTTCATTTTCTTTGGCACAACTGTAAAAGGAATAGAGTCCTTGACTATTTTTTTTTGGCTTGACTATTATTGGTGTATATATAAAAGCAGACAGCCCTCAGAATGGGAGAGGATATTTTCAGGTTATGCTTCTGACAAAGGTTTGATAACCAGAATCCACAGAGAACACAAACTTCTTGAAAAGAACAAGTAATCCCATTTCTTTGTGGACAAGGGACTTGAACAGAAGCTTCTCTGAAGAAGATAGAACATGGCCTATAGACACATGAAAAAATGCTCACCTTTAATCATCAGAGAAATGCAAATCAAAACCACTTTGAAATATCATCTAACTCCAGTAAGAGTGGCTCACATAACAAAATCCCAAAACTATAGATGTTGGTGTGGATGTGGAGAAAAGGGAACACTTCTGCACTGCTGGTGGGAGTGCAAGCTAATACGTCCCTTTTGGAAAGAAGTATGGAGAATACTCAGGGATCTAAAAGTAGACCTGCCATTTGATCCTGCAATTCCCCTACTAGGTGTATATACAAAACTCCAAAAATCATTTTATAACAAAGTTATTGCTACCAGATTGTTCACTGCAACTCAATTCATAATAGCCAAGTCATGGAAGAAGCCCAAGTGCCCATTGACCCATGAATGGATTAATAAATTGTGGCATATGTATACCATGGTATATTATACAGCCTTAAGAAAGATGGAGACTTTACCTCCTTTATGTTTACATGGATGGAGCTGGAACATATCTCAAGAATGGAAGAAAAAATATCCAATATACCCAGTACTATTATGAAACCAATTTACAATCTCTCACACTTTCACATGAAGAATAGATTACAACTATGGCCCAGGATGAAGGAGGCAGGAGTGGGGGGAGGGAAGGGGGAAGGTCAGATCAAGATTGAATGGGATCAACATCAATGGGATCAAGATCATAGGGATCACACCTATGGTGCGTGATGCAAGGTTACATGTCAGATTGTTTAAGTATAGAGTACAAATGTCTTAACCCAATAATTAAGTAAAAGAGATGAGGTGTATATAGCCAGTATGATGTAAGCATTCCTGGTTTTATATGAAATCAGCACATTGTACCCCATAAATGCATCCATGTATACATGATCTATGTGTTTATGATTTAATGAAAAATAAAAAATTAAAATAAAAATAACAAATTGATTCCCAGGCATTCTATTTATGTTTTAAGCTATTGTTAATTGGATTGCTTTTTTTTTTTTTTAGCAAATTTGTTATTGGTGTATAGAAATTGTACATTTACATATGTTGATTTTTGTGTCCTATAACTATTGAATTTATTAGTTCTAAGAGATTTTCTTTTCTGAATTTGGTGAAGTCTTTTGGTTTGTTTATATATAACATTTTGTTGTCTTCAAAGAAACACAATTTGACTTTCTCATTTACAAATTTTCTTTTCTTTTTTTTTTTTTTTTGTGGAGCAGAGTCTTACTTTACCGCCCTCAGTAGATATGGATACCTTTTATTTCTATCTCTGTCTTAATTACTTCAGCCAGGATATCCAATACAGGGTTGAATGAAAAGAGTTAAAAGTGGGCATCCTGGGCGGCGCCTGTGGCTCAGTGAGTAGGGCGCCGGCCCCATATACCGAGGGTAGCGGGTTCAAACCCGGCCCCGGCCAAACTGCAACAACAAAAAAAAAATAGCCGGGCGTTGTGGCGGGTGCCTGTAGTCCCAGCTACTCGGGAGGCTGAGGCAAGAGAATCGCTTAAGCCCAGGAGTTGGAGGTTGCTGTGAGCTGTGTGAGGCCACGGCACTCTACCGAGGGCCATAAAGTGAGACTCTGTCTCTACAAAAAAAAGAAACAAAAAAAAAAAAAAAAAAGTGGGCATCCTTTTTTACTGTTCAGTGTGATGTAAGTTGTGGGTTTTTCATTTATGGTCCCTATTGTGTTGAGGTGTATTTCTTTTAAAACTGATTTATTGAGAATCTTTATTGCAAATGGTTATTACATTTTATCATATGCCTTTTCTGAATCTTTTGAGAGGAGCACATGGATTTTGCTCTTAATTTCGTTGATGTGATATATTTATTGATTTATGCTTGTCGAAGCATCCTTTTACCTCTGGGACAAATCCTGTTCAATCTCGGTGTTTTTTTTTTTTGTTTGTTTGTTTTTTTCTGCAGTGCTATTATTGGATTTGGTTTGCTAATATCTTGTTGAGAATTTTTTCATCTATGTTTATCAGGTATGTTGGTCCCTCATGTGTTCCTTTTTGGTCTGATTTGTCTGATTTTGATGTCAAGGGAGTGCTGGTCTCATAAATGACTTAGTAATTCTCTCATGTGGGCATGTAGTTGTTCATCTGTTGGTTGCTTATTAGTATTGAGTACATTGGGTACTTGGGCATAATGTAGGGGTGTGTGGCACGCCTCCTGGGTGAAGGGATCAACTATAACTTGGAGTTTACCTACCAAGCAGAGACAATGTAACCTAATTGTTTGCATTTATGTATGAACCTGAAATAAAAAATAGTGAGTTAGTTAAAATTCCCTACGCTTCAATTTTCTGGAATTTGCATAAAAAATTCGTGTTAGTTCTCCTTCAAAACTTTGGTAGTTTTCTGCAGTAAAACCATCTAGATCTGGATTTTTTCCTTGTTGAAAGACTTTGTATTACTGATTCCATCTTTTTGCCTTGTTAATTGGCCTGTTTGGTTTTTTTAACCATTGACTAGTTTAATCATGATTAATTATATGTGATCAGAAATATATTTCTGTCATCATATTGATATTATATTATGTCATCATAATATTGTCGTGCTCCTTTATCTTTCGGTGACATCAGTTACAATGTTTTTTGTTTCATTTCCAATTTTATTTATTTGGGTCTTCTCTCTTTAATTGTAGTTTATCTAATGGTCTGTCAATTTTACTTATCTTTTAAAAAGAACAGCTTTTAATTTTGTTAACCTCTTGCATTTTTTCTCTGTTCTATTAAGTTATACTCTCATTTTATTATTTTCCCCTACTTTGAACTTTATTTCTTCTTGCTTTGCTAGCCCTTTACATGCATTGTGAGATTCTTTATTTGAAATCTTTCTACTTTTTTTGATGTAGATGTTTATTCCTATAGGCTTCCTTTCAGTTCTTCTTTTATTGTATTTCATATGTTTTGGTCTGCTGTGTTTCTATATTCATTTGTTTCAAAAGTTTTTATTTCCTGGGTGGCGCCTGTGGCTCAGTCGGTAAGGCGCCGGCCCCATATACGGAGGGTGGCGGGTTCAAACCTGGCCCCGGCTGAACTGCAACCAAAAAAACAGCCGGGCGTTGTGGTGGGCACCTGTAGTCCCAGCTACTTGGGAGGCTGAGACAAGAGAATCGCTGAAGCCCAGGAGCTGGAGGTTGCTGTGAGCTGTGTGATGCCATGGCACTCTACCGAGGGCTATAAAGTGAGACTCTGTCTCTACAAAAAAAAAAAAAGTTTTTATTTCCTTTTTAACTTCTTCAGTTGTCTAATGATTGTTCAGGAGCATGACATTCAATTTCCATGTATTTGGAAAATTTGTGAAGTACCTATTGTTATTGACAAACACTTTGATCCCATTGTAGTCTGAGAAGACACTTAATATTATTTTAATTTTTGTATTTTTATTTTTTGTGTGTGTGTGTGATGGAGTTTCACTTTGTCACCCTCGGTAGAATACTGTGGTGTCATAGCTCACAGCAACCTCCAACTCTTGGGCTCAAGTGATTCTGTTGCCTCAGCCAACCTAGTAGCTGGGACTACAGGTGCCCATCACAATGCCTGGCTATTTTAGAGATGGGATCTTGCTCTCTCTCAGCCTGATCTCCAATCTGTGAGCTCAGGGCAATCCACCTGCCTTGGCCTCCCAGAGTCTAGGATTACAGGCATGAGCCACCTCACCCAGCCAATATGATTTTAATTTTTAAATATTTTTGGTATAACATTTTTTTTGTGGGGGTAACATATGGTCTATCTTAAAGAATGTGTGTTCTGTATCTGTTGTATGAAATGTTTTGTAAATGTTTGGGTCATTTAGTTACAGCACCACTTAAGTCTGATGTCTCTTTATTGATTTTTTGTCTAGATTCCAGGCCCAATGTTGAAAGTGAGGTCTAGCTCTTTCTTTAGTTCTAATGATATTTGCTGTATATATATTTGGGTGCTTCACTGTTGGGTGCCTATGTATATTTGCAATTATTGTATCTTGCTAGATTTGTTCCTTTATTGTTATAATTCATCATCTTTGTCTCTTTTAGGTGTTTTTTTTATTTTTTTATTTTTCCTAATCACTTTCAATCTATGTGTACCTTTACCAATGAAGTGATATTTTTGTAGGGAACTATATACTGAGTATTTTTTTTCTTTTCATATTCTTATTCATTTAGCCAGTCTGTATCTTTTTTAGCATAATAATGTATCAAATAGAGTTAATATATTTTAACTGGGGGAATTTAAATTGTTTACATTCAAGATTTTTATTGTCAAATGAGGACTTATTTTTGTCATTGTTAAAATTGGTTTCTGATTGTTTTTTATATCCTTTGTTTCTTTCTACTTCTCTCATTGTTTATTTTATGATTTGATGGCTTTCCATATTGATAACACTTTTTACCTTTCTTTTTTTCTCATTTGTTTACCTGCACTATCTGAGTTTTATTTTCGTGTGTTTTCATAATTGTTGACTTTACCTTTTACTTTTAAATGTAGGTCTCCCTTAAGCATTTCTTGTAAGGTTGTTCTAGTGGTGATGAATTCTCTCAATTTTTACTTGTCTGAGAAAGACGTTATTTCTACTTCATTTCTGAAATATTCTTCAGATTGACAGGTGTAGTGTTCTTGAATGGCAGAATGATAGGTTTTTTTCTGTTGTTGTTTGATTTTCAAGAACTGTGAATTTATCAACTCATTTTCTTATGGTTTGAAAGTTTTTTGCTGAGTAATATGCTGCTAGTCTGATGGGATTTCCTTGCATGTGACTCAATACTTTTTTCTTTCCTTTTTTTTTTATTAAATCATAGCTGTGTACATTAATGTTATCATGGGGCACCATACACTGGTTTCATAGACTGTTTGACACATTTTCATTACACTGGTTAACATAGCCTTCCTGGCATTTTCTTAGTTATTGTGCTAAGACATTTACATTCCACATTTACTAAGTTTCACATATACCCTTGTTTTTTCTTGCTATTTTTATAATTCTGTTTGTCTTTGACTTTTGATAGTTTGATGACAATGTGTCAGTGAGGATATTTTTTTTTTTTTTTGCTTGAATCTATTTTAGTTTCTTGGGGCTTACTATATCTGGAAGTCTATTTCTTGCCCAAGATTTGGAAAACTTTTAGATGTTATTTATTGATAGTTTTCTCTATGCTTTCCCTCATTTGGTCTCCTTATTTCTTTCACAAAATATTTTTTCACTTGCTATAATTTATATATTTTATAGAGACTTACTTTATTCACTTCTTATACTTTCTTTATTTTATTTTTTGTTCTTCTAAAGGCATGTCTTTAAGTTCAGAAATTCTTTTCTACTTATTGTAGTTTATTTTTGAAGTTCTCAGTTGAAGTTTAATTTCATTTGTTAAAGTCTTTAGTTACATAAATTCTCTTTGGTCTTTTATATGTTATCTATCTCTTCGTTGAATTTCTAATTCAGATTCCCTCTTCTAATTTATTTGTATTGTCTGTGTTCTCTTGTATTTCCTTGAATTTTTTTAAATTTTAAAATGTCATTATTTTATATTTCTTTCAGACATTTCATAGTTTCTTTCCTTTGGATCTGTTATTGGATAATTATTGTATTATTTTGGAAGTTTCATGTTTACTTGATTAGCCACATTTTTTATGTTCTTTGTTGATATATGAATATCTGGTGTAGTGGTCACTTCTTCCAATTTATGAACTAGTTTTTGTAGAGATAAACGTTTTTTATTTTATTTTACTATTATTTTTTTTAATTGCAGTTTGGCCTGGGCCAGGTTCCAACCCGCCACCCTTGGTAAATGGGGCCGGTGCCCTACTCTCTGAGCCACAGGTGCTAATAAAAAATAAAATAAATAAATAAATAAATAAATAAATATTTGCTGAATGAATGTTCAGCAAAAAAAAAAAAAAAAAAGAAACAAGAAAATTGTAATTTGAACCAAACCCCAGTAAACAAACAAACAAACAAACAAACAAAAAAACATTTTTCAATAGCTATGTCTATAGTTGTGGCTTGGCAGGGTGCTTTGGCTTTAGCTATGGTTGTGGGCAATAGTATAGTCCTAATATAATTTCCTCAGCTATAATCAGTGCCAGCAGTGTCTGCAAGTTCCTCTGTGGCTTAGGGTAAGTTTGTCTGTGGAAGTTATGTTGAGGCTTTACTGGGGAAGAAGAAGTGGGTTTGTTACTAGGCTTCTTACTGACAAGTGCAGGTGCACAGACCAACTTTGGTATGAATGTCAGAGCCAGATGAATTGGCCCTGATACCTAGGTGGTATACTCAAGCACTGGTGGTGCCATTGTGGCAGACCCAGGGAAGCTAGTCTTCAGGCCTTGCTTGTGTATATGGGATCCTGAGTCAGAATTCTGTATGTTCAATGCTTAATGTGATTTGAATAATGATACACAACTCTTAACAAAATCATTCATGATACTTGCTGAAGGCATTCCCCAGGATGATTAGACATCAACTCAGGATTGGTAGGGGATGAGGAACTCAACTGGATAGATAAAGTAATCATATAGGAGGGTGAGGGATCTGATTATCTGACTTAAAGCAAGGTTTTTGATAAAATTGGATAATATGGAGATAAACATGCAAGTCCAAAAGCCATGGTCAAGTTGAGAAGAGAGTTCAGAGGAAACAGTAGAATTTGGGTAAACAGAGAATCTTTTTCATTAGGTAGAACTTGCAAAGATATCTCAAAGACAGGAAACTGTCTAAACCTCATAGCTTAGAAGATAACATTTGAATTCTCTGTAAAGAAATATTGAAGCAAATAAAACAAGTGAATAAAAGTAATGTATACTTTGTTTTTTCATGTGTACACATTTTTTTGTAAGCATGGGTCATGTGTACACAGTGTAGTTGCCCATCTTAATTTCAATTTCTAAAAGCTAGTACATATCTCAAAGAGGTCAAAACTCTGTTAAAAATAAAAATTTTATTAAAGAGGAAATCTTTGCTCTCTTCTGATCCTTACTCAGATGTCATGTAAGTATATACTATTAATTTCCAAATAAGCACATATTATGTTCCATTAATCATAATGAAAATGACAGTCATATACTATATTGATAAGGCTGATAGAGCAAGATGGGTGAATATGAAACCCAACCACACATTTTTTTTTCATAAGCACACCAAGTCTAGTGCCAAATCAACAACTTTCAGGCCTGGTTCTTTAATCCTAATAAACAGGTTTAGACATGATCTTGTAAATTTTACATAGTCTGGTTCCTTGTTGTTTCATTTTGCTTTGTCTGTGGGTTTTCATATGGTTAAGCATTCCCATCAGTTTTGCTTCTGACACAATTTTCCTAGGACAAGATTTCTTATCTGCTGGGTTTTTATGCAGTATACAATGGGGTTCATCAATGGAGGTACCAGCAGAAAAACATCAGCCATGAGGATCCTAATGAGTGGAGAACTGTGTTTGCCAAACCGGTAGATGACAGCTAGGGAGATAATGGGCACATAGAAGATAAGCATAGCACAGATGTGGGAAACACATGTATTGAGGACCTTGAGCCTTTCCTTTTGTGATGCTATGCTCAACACAGCTTTCAGTATTAGCACATAAGACACAAAAATAAATGTCAAGTCTAGAATGCCTGTTAGAGCCACAAATAAGCCATAGATGACATTGACGTTGTTGTCAGAGCAGGCCAGCTTCATGACATCCTGATGAAGGCAGTAGGAATGGGACAGGAGGTTCTTCTTACAGTATCTTAGATGTTTTAGAGTGAAAGGAAAAGGGAGGATCAACAAAACATTTTTGAGAGTAAAAACAAGACCAGTTTGAATGACTCTGGCATTGGTAAGGATAGAAGTGTATCTCAGAGGGTAGTTAATGGCAATAAAGCGATCAAAGGACATTATGAGAAGTACAGATGACTCCATAGCTGAGAATCCATGAATAAAGAACTCTTGGGCAATACAAGCATCAAGAGAAATTCCTGGAGTGCTGAACAAGAAAACCCTTAGCATGGTAGGGAGGGAGGAGAGTGATAGTCCCAGGTCAGAAAGAGATAGCATGGAGAGAAAATAGTACATAGGTTCATGCAAAGAAGGCTCTATTTTTACGAAGAATAGGATAGCACAATTCCCCAGGATGGCAACAAGGTACATGAAACATATGGGGATAGAGAGCCAAATGTTGGTAGGTTCCATACCTGGAATCCCAACCAAATAGAAAATAGAAATTTTGATTTCAGAAGTGTTGACAATAGGCATGCTTATATGTAAGAGACAAGAAGGGAGATTTGAAAGAGGCTTCCTGTAGTCATACAAGTAGATTGGCTCAAATGCGTGGCTCTATCTTATTGAAATTCTTGAGATCTTGTGAAATCAAAAACATAGATTTAATTCTTACGTACAAACCTAAATAAAGATAAATAGGTAGTGAAGTAGACATCAATATCAAACCAAGTGAAAAAGAGCACAAATTGTTATCAAAATCTAATCTTACAACATACACAGATAATAACAGATATAAGTCTTATGAAAGGACTATTGGTCAGCAAAGATAATTATGCAGGCATTTATTATTCAGTTCTAAAACCCGAGACTTATTTTTTTATATAAATGTTGCAATCTACATCCTATGAAGATTTTGTTTAAAATTTCAGTGCATTTACATATAATTTAGAAAAGTAACATATATTTATATAGTGTCTTTAATGTAACCATGAATTTCCTTGTCCTTTCCTAGTACCTTTTTTCATATTTCTCAAAAATATATTGTCATTAATTATACATAATTTTGCATATTTTATTAAATTTATTTTTATAAACCTTATAATATTATTGCTATTACTTATAGAATCATTTATTCTCTATTTTTTTCTGTTTTTCTTAGTGATTAATGATCATGTAAAGGAACACTGCAGATTTTTATTGTAGAAGCCTTTGTCTTATCCTATTCTCTCTCTCTGTGTCCTCCCTTCCTGACATGGATGTCTGAGTGCTTCTGCATTTCCGGTTGTCTCCTCTGTATACATCTCTAAAGCAAATTCTCCAAAACACCATCTTCAATGGACCCTTCATATGCCTCTATTTCTTGTTAGAATCTAGTCTTTAAGAAGTTCTCTTCATCACTGATAACCTTCAGTTCAATATGTAGTGCATAGGGTTTGGTGGAGGTTACCAATTCATTTTGCTTAGAATATGTTAAGCACTTTCTATCAGAAAAGTAATGCATTTCTTATATTTGGAATATCATGTATCATCTATTCAGCATTTTGTCTATCTAAAAAATATTAAAAACTTCTCAAACTTTCTACTTACTTCATATTTTCCCAATCTGTAATTCATTTGTGCTGCATTTTTCGGGTATCCCTTAGTACTATAAATTACTCTATTTTTCTTTTCTAATGAAGGTTATTTTAAATGACCATGCATTTCAATTTTTATCTACCAATCACCCCGTAACTTTGTATTCATTTTATTGTTATACTTTCTTTAATTTTTCAGGAACTTAAGCATGCCTACTTTAAAATTTATTTTAGTTTCACTTACTCTTTTCCTTTCTCATGAGTAAATATTTTTAGATTATTTTTTATTTTTAATTGACAAATAATAACTGATATATGTATGAGGTACAGTATGATGTTTTGATGTTAAGTATACAATATAGAATGACTAAGTCAAGTAAATTAACATGTCTACCATTTCACTTACAGAACATTTGAAATTTACTCTTTTATCAACTTGGTAATATGCAGGACATTATTATTAATTATAGTCACCATGGTGTGCAATGTCACAAAACTTATTACTCCTACCTGATTGATACTTTGCACTTTTTGACCAATATTTCTTCATCTTCCTTTTCCCTTGTTACTGACGTTGTAGAGTATTAGTCTTCGTATTTGTTCTGAACGTTATTTGTAATTTCATCTTTAGTGGAATTTTGTTCATTTGTTTATTTATTTTGTTCATGTCCTATTATTAGACATGGTAGTTGGCTTTTTCCCCTTCCCTGAACTTTGTTGATAGTTTTAGGCTTTATTATTGTTTTTTTAAATAATTGCTGAGGGGGCTTGTTAAAAAGAGAAATGAGTACTGTTTCACTCAATTTTTTGCATCTACCCCAAGATCCTGCTTGTTACAGGTTTCATACTTGTGCTGTGACAATAGCAAATTTCCATATTGCAGGCAGGTTAAAATATTCATATCTCAATCAGGGCATCCTAGAATGGTCACTTATCAAGTATGAGGCACTAGCATGCTGAGTCCCACGTAGGTGTTGAGCTGCCAACCAGCAGCTCAGTATATCTCTAGAGTAGGAGTCAAGAGGGTCCATGGATTCAATGTCAACACATAATAATGTGTTTTTACACTGAATCTCATTATCTATCTATCATCTATCAATCATCTGGCTTCTGTCTAGTGTCTATCTATCTGAGGAGCATAGAAATGACTTTTGGATCATTTTAATATTTTATCTATTATTAACATATATTTGGTATGGATATTAGTTGATATTTTATCAATTACTGATGCATATTTGGTGTGACATGCATCAGTAATAGATAGAATATTAATCTGTGTGAGTCAATGAGTTTACTGACTATAGAAGATTAAATGAAATTCTCTATCAAAATTTAGATATAATTCTATAAATGTAACCTATTAAAGCATATGTTTAAGAAAAGTCAATTTTGTGGAAAATTATTTGATCACATACTCTTGTAAAATAATGAATTCTTGTAATAATTTACTGAATAATATACTCAAGCTACTTGTAGGTTTCACTACCAATATTTATCACAAGGAATTTGATAATATGTCTCGGACATGAAAGTTGTTTCTTAGTATCACCATTCTTTGCTCTCCTTCAATCCCAAACTCAAATCACTGTGATCTTCCCTCTGTTGTTTCAGTCGTTTCTGAGCTGTTGTTAAGCTTGTTCCTATACTCTTATTGACTTTGGAACATTTTCCTGGCCTGACCTCCATCTCCACCTTTTTGTACTTATTTTCCTTTTCTCAAACTATTTCCACCTCTGGGTTGTTTATAAACATTTTATTGGCAAGTGTCATCCTTAACAGATGAGGTATCAAAGGAACAATAAGAAAGAAATTTTTAGAATGTTTAGGAAAAAAAATGACTAGATGTTCTGGACTGAATAAGAAACTATATGCAAAAACAAAAACAAACAAACAATAAAAAACAGATAAAAACAGACTAGCCTTAAAGATTCTTACACAATTCATAGGAAGGCAATAGATAAATAGCTGCTACGACTAATGCTACTATGTCATCTGCCTTCAACACTATATAGTTGTGTGGTGTGACTCAACTACCATTAGAAACCTGATGCCCTGGTGTCCTCCAATTTCCATGACTGCTGATGATGCTAATCTGAAAGGGATGTGCAAATGTCCAACAGAAAACTGAAGATTCATCCCAACAGAGATTATGAAAAAGTTATTTGCCTATTTGGCCCATATGATTGAATACAGTTATTAGAAGTTCTCTTCTTCCAGGACAGAGGCTCAAAGTGTATTTAACTTGGCTCAGTGCCCATAGTTCAATGGTTAGGGTACTGGCCACATACAAGGAAGCAGGAGAGTTTGAACCCGGGCTGGGCTTGCTAAACAACAATAACAACTACAGCAAAAAAAAATAGCTGGGTGTTATGGTGGGTGCCTGTAGTCCCAGCTACTTGGGAGGCTGAGGCAAGAGAATTGCTTAAGGCCATGAATTTTAGGTTGCTGTGAGCTGTGATGCCATGGGGCACTCTACTGAGGGAGACATAATGAGATTCTGTCTCAAAAAAAAAAAAATATATATATATATATTTAACTTTAAAATTTTTGAGGTAAATGAAATGTTTGAGAAGACTATTCTGCTTTTCTGCTTGAGATCCATCTTCTGCCTAGCTTGTCTGCTGGGCCTAGTTCAGCCTTCACTTCCTCAGCCTTCCATGTTACTGACTCCATCTCCACTTCCAGCCGTTCCTCCTGCGGCTATCGGGAGCCTCTGCTCCTGTTTTGTCTTCCTCCCAGATGTTCTCTAGTGACCTTTTGCTCAAAACTTCATAGATTTTCAAAGTGTAATAAAAAGCTATTGAAGTCATTATAAAAAATCATTGTGAGAATAACCAAGAAAATTATGTATGAAAAAGTGAAATGAGAGAAGACCAATTCTACTAGATATTTTAAAATATTTACAAGTTATCAAATTTGTCCTATTGGTGTTGGGAGGAAAATATTAAGGCATCAGTGGAACAGAATAGAGTCCAGAAATAAAGCCACACAAATAAGGGAATTCAATTTATAGCAAACACAGCACAATCACAGGAAGGTAGAGACTATTTAATGAGTACTATTGAAATAACTGGCTGCTGTTTGGGGTGAGGTAGTAGGTAGGTCTGAATTTTGAAGTCTATTTATACTTTCTTAAGATCTGAATTTTAAATCCCTCCATACAAACCCCAATCAATAACTTTGAGGTCATACTAGCTCTCTTAATTGAATTAAAAATATTTATTTTATAATCAATAAAAAATAATTAGTAATAAATTTTTCTATGTGCACATTATTTACTCTTCCTGAATTATAATATAAAAATTAGTAAAAATAATAATATCTTTTTCTTTAGAAAATGCTATGCTTCTCTGGGAAAAAAAAATTATTTTACTTTGCTTTAAAGAGTGTCATGTTTAGAGAATCTAGAGGAAAACAAACCACTGCATAGAGTTTCTAGTGTCCTGTCTTCAGCTCAGAAATGCCTACTCAACTAAATTCTCTAGTTTATAAAAATGCAAAAAAAAAGAAAAAGAACGAAAAAATAAACCCAAGAAATTAAAGTCTATCTCTAAATATATGTGATCTCTTAAAGAACGAAGTTAAAATAAAATTCAGTGTTTACATAGAAGTTAAATAAGCTTGTGTAGTGTGTTCTTTATATTGATAAGAGTGTGATATTTAACATTGTAAAGATAGTGTTATGAATACTTTTTCAGGTCTTCTTTATATTCTGAGATGGAAACAAATATTAAACATCAAAAGTATAATATCTGATTGGGTATAAGACTCATCTTAATTTTCTTGTTTGAGTAGATCTCTCATTGGACCAACTGTACTTACCAAGGTCTTACTTAGTCTACACTTCAGGGTCAAAAAGAGATGAACCCAGGATGAAGTCACTCCAATCCCATCTGTTAGGCATGAAAATTGATAATGACAGTTTTATTCTAGCCCTTTCTACCCTGGTGCCTATTTACTAGAACAGGGGCCCCTAAGGACTACAGTTCAGAATATTATACCCAGAGGAAGTAAAAAGCCCTTAAGTCTTTTACACAGATAAGTGCTTAAATAAAAGTATATACAAAAAGAATTCAACTGAATTCTCACCAGGCATATAAAGTATCTGCTGATGTTTAATACCCCCATGAGGACTCCCCTCATCTATTCAATAACATTAATTATTCTTTCAGCTGCAGTTTCAGGTTCTTCTAGAGAAGTGGTCACTTATTATTATTATTTTTTTTGTCACTCTGCTTGTGCCACTATAATCTCATTTCCAGATTGCTTTACTACTAGTTGATAAATGTAATTTTTACCTAATAAAATGAGAGCAATTAGCCTCCTTTTCATGTTCAAGAATATTGGGGTACAGTCTGGTTCCCAGAATCCTGATGACCTTGTTCCATGACTGCACTGGACTAGCAAGTGCCCCCAGGACCAGCACCAGCAGAGTGGAAAATTTAGCACCAGGAGAAAGCAAAAGCAAAAGCCAGTCTGCGCAGGCTTGAGCATAACAAAGAGAAAGTTTATTTAAGCATAGTAAGCACAGTACATTTCCAGAAGGAAAATGGGTCTCTTTGACACAGAATAGTATAAAGGTCTAAACCTCTTTCCCCTTCCTTTGAAGTTGTTTAGGTCTCTTTGTGACTCTGGGTATATTTGTCCCTTTTCCATTAGCCATTGATTCCCTTGGTTACCACATACCCACATTCTTTATTTTTTTGGCTAAAATTATTGAATGCTCTTCTACTATTGATTTTCCCAATACTTGGGGTATTTGTGGTATGCCATGTATTGTGATCATCCATATCATGTCCAAATATGTTAACTGTATTTTATATAGGACGTGCTTGGTTAATTAAGCCACAGTGTTCCCATAATGTTTCCATGGCTCCTCCAGACTTCCTTATTCAGCAGACAAGGCTTCCCTCCTATCCTACTTTAAGCCCATTTCTTTGTCCCTATTCAAAGAACATTTGCATTTTTTAGAGGCCAGCCTATGTATACACTTGTCCATTTTTTATTTTATTTAATAGTTTGTGTTTAGTGTTTATATAGTAAATAAATAAGTGTCTTAATTTTGATGTAACTTGAGAAAACAATTTTCCTTTGTGTCACTCATACATAATGATGCTACAGGTTGGGTTCCCTTTGCATTAAACGTTGAGGTGAACATTTGTGTGTAGAAGTTCATTGGGAGAGTGTTCTCAGGTTATCAGCTGTAAGTAAAAGAAGTATATAGAACTAGCAGAGAGAGAAGTTAATGCTATTGAACTATAACAAAAGCTACATTTGATTTTGCAGAGACTTCTACAGCTGACATCACTCTACATCAGAACTGTGCTGAATTGAAGGAAAGTTCTGGCCATTTTTAACCATCTATTGACTAGTCATCTGATATAGTCTTTCCATGAGGAGGAGTCACGACCTTGGATAGGTGGTTTCATTCAGAAAACAGAAATTCTGAAGAAGGACACAAATGTGACCTGCCAGGTGTAATGGTTCTACTGGAGGTAAGTGCTTTAGGCCTAATAGGAAAAGGACATCTAGGTAATGCATTACAGCATCAACTACAGTCCAAACTTTGCATGCTTAGATCCAAAAGCTTTTTCAGAATTCATATATTTTTTTGCCCATTGGAAGGTGACAAATGGATGGTTACTGGTATAATTTAACTATACTGCAGCTGCCCTGAGCCTCTATTATGTATTATATCTTTCCTCTATGACTCATTTTAGATTTCTTCACCCTTACCTAGCACTTCATCTT
Source organism: Nycticebus coucang (assembly GCF_027406575.1). NCBI lineage: Eukaryota > Metazoa > Chordata > Mammalia > Primates > Lorisidae > Nycticebus > Nycticebus coucang. The sequence goes on along the minus strand of NC_069793.1, from coordinate 63,062,250 downwards.
TGGCCACCAAAAACTTCTCAGACTGTGGCTTTATTGTTTGTCCACGTTCTATCAAAATAGGGCAAGAAGTGTCAAGAAATGATCAAGAGTCACCTAACAGCAAGCATATTCTCATTGATTAGCAGTACTTCTAACTCATTCTGATCATTACATTAATTATTTTTTGTTGCTTGGTACTATCTTAAAATGACTTGGTGGCATCTGTAATTGAATGCTTTTTAGCACTATATGTCATTTGGTGTTATGTATTACCTTTGGAACCAAGACTTCAAAACCACCAGCACACAGCATGGTGAGCATAAAAACACAGATGATTTGAATGGGTAACTGCAAGTAATGTTTAGTAATGAAAATCTTTACTATCAGGTCCATATTTTTTCCTTGTTGAAGAAAAATAACATAAGGAATATTATTCTGCTTTTATATTGTATCCTGCAGGATATTGCCACATCCTCTCAGGATGACACTTTAGCTTTAAGGGGACAGATATTCCATTATTCTTGGTAGTGCAGTTTGAGAGAGAAAAGAGAATTCTACCTACTTGACTTTTTTTTTTTTTTTGCAGTTTTTGTTTTTTGAACCCTCCACCTCTTCTATATGGGGGTTGGTGCCCTACTCCTTTGAGCCACAGGCGCCGCCCACTTACTTGATTTTCTTTACTTAACTTGTGTTCCTTGGTTGGACCTGAGGTTGTATGGGATTCAATGTCAGTGTCAGTGATATTCTGTGAAAAAGTAACTGACTATTGGGAATGAGTCATGGGCAATTATAAGCCAGGTGTCAAAGCCAGAGCCTTCTTAGTTACAAACTAGGCTTTCATTTCCTCTTGTAGAAAGCAGAGAAAACTAGCGATCCGTATCAGAAACAAACTGTTAGAGACTGAACTTCAGACATAGTTAAACATTAAGCAGACAGGCTATTCCAAGGTCAAAGCCTTAATAGAGAAATTCTAGAGTCAAGATAGATACATAAGACAGTAAAATCTTGGTAAGTTGATCACAAAATTCTGACCTCTCCAGACTTTCCTGAAACTTTAGAGTACAAAGAAGTAGCCTATTCCTCTTGTAAAGAAGTAGAATCCACTCTATTTCCAGTTCTGGGAAATAATGCAGATGTCTCAGTGCTGTGAGGCAACATGAGCCCCTCTCAGGACCTCTCGCCTACTTTTCTGCCACAAGGCCTAACGTTAGGGATAATGTGCGGTATAACCAGATGGCAAGGCTCTGGATCTGATGAAAGAATAAAGGGACTATACTCAAAAGGAACTGCAAGAGTAAGGTAGCATTCACCTGCAAGATACATCAAAGTAAGCATGAAACCAGACAATCAGATTGCTTACTCAAGGCATTGGAAAGAAATATTAGGCAGGATATGACTTTTTAGTACACTCTCAAAATATAGGGCTCAATACCCAGCTAAGACCTCAGGGCATAGAATAGACAGTTTATTAAAATTGCTCCCAGAAGCATGTAAAAATTGATTGCTCCTTCTGAAAAAATGAATAACAGTAGAAGAAAAAATATAATAATGGCAGATAGTAGAGGAAGGACTTAAAAGGCTCATGGAGTTAGCATGCTGGAATGACTAGATTTGCCATAGAACTATGTGCCTCAGAAACAGCTAGAGGACAAACTATTTCCTAAACCTAAGAAATCAATTTATTGGTGAGAGAAGCACCAGATTAGCTGAGGAATAAACTGGTGGCTTTCTTCTCTAAACCAGGGTTGGTGTACATAAAGGCTGGGTGATCCATTAATTCCTCAGCAACAGCCATGCAGGAAATAGGACCTTGAAACTATAGAGACCAGAAGATTTCAAAATTACCATAATACATGAAAGGATTGGAGCAGTAGAAAAGGGAACTGAGCTATAAAGTTGTGAAAATAGCTAACATTTTATAGAAATAGTTAATATTTTACATCATACACAGAGGTAGAACAATGGGCAGTTGCAATGGTGCTTCTTAGCTTGCATTCACAAAATGAAAGATGTATAACCACTAAGCTGAGAGGAGCAGCCCCACTGAGAGTTTGCAAGCCTTTGCCCCATTTCCATATCTGAGTTAGTTTCAGACTCCAAATCAACTGATCAAAGAAGTGAGCAGATCTCCAGGTAATTCTTTTAATACCATGGGACTTATACACGGTCGCACAGTACTAATTCCCCTCTCCTTCCCCAAAGGGATAGATGATAATTTGCTTGAGTAACAGTACATTGATCAAAAATTAATATCCTGACCTTTTTAAGAGTACTTTATATGGGTTCTTAATTGAGATGGATAGTTGGAATCTAAAATTGGGATTGATGTATTTGGTAAGGTCTCTACTCTTACAATGTGTCTTTGGCTTAGTGACTAAGAGCTTTTACAGGGAGGAAGGCCAAGTGAAGTCTATAAAACGCTCTCCAGATTCCTGTAGCTGATAAGTTGGATCTAAAACAACACCATGCCTTGGAGCCATTGATGGAAATTAATGTCAGAGTCTCTACCATAGCTCCTTTTAATTTGCCTTAATTAGCCTTATGTACAAGATTTGAAGGCTTTTATTTACTTAGTACTTTTATTCTATCTCAATAACAAAAAAGGAAATGGAAATATGAAAAATAATTCACATTAATATGAAACAGAGTAATTCACTTTTACAATTTTTGCTTCAGTGTTATGTTCATTCTCACCTCCTCTCTCATAATATAAATTTAAGTATTAAAGAGGTTCGATACATGTGAAATAAAAGAGGAGAAAGCAGAATTTGATAGAAATAAAAGTAAAAGGGAAATACATCCCTGATAAAACTGGTCAATACACACAAGAACGCTGAATTGATTGCTGCACATTAAAATGGTCCCCTGATAGAGCTCAATGACCTGGCTTTTTGCTTGGGAAACATTGGTTTTTACATTCTCTGAAGATAAAGATAAATTACCCCTGACAATCTGATACATTGTCTTCTTGCCTTTGACTTTTAGTTTCTCGGTACAGGACAGTAAAATTCCCAGATAATGATTGGAAGTTTTCCTATGGAAAAAGTGTATGTCCTTTGGGGATCACTGAATTTAGTTCTGCAGAGTCCTCAGTTGTGAAGACAAAGGGCACAGCATCTCTCATGACCCATGTATGCCTTCTTTTAGAGGAATGGTACATATGAAGGTCTTTGATGAAATGTATATATTGCATACTTGACAAAATTTCTGTAAGCACTACTACAATATGGAGATTCCTCAAAGAACTAAAAGTAGATCTACCATTTGATCCATCAATCCCTCTTTTGGATATTTACCCAAAAGAAAAGAGGTGATTTTTATCAAAAAGACACATGCACTGTGATGTTTGTAGCAGCACAATTCACAATTGCAAAAATGTGGAATCAACCTACGTACCTATCAAGTATGAGTTGATGAACAAAATGTGTATGAACCATGGAGTACTACTTAGCCATGAAAGATATATTAAGTCCTCTTGCAAAAATTTGGATGTAACTATAGATTTTTATTCTAAATGAGGTATGAAAAGAAGGGAAAAACAAGTGCCACATTGACTTGCTCTTGAATTGGAACTAATCGATGAGCATACATGTTCACAGAGGGAAGCAAAACTCAGTGGAAATCAAGCAAGAAGAGGGGAGGTGGGGTTGGTTAGATCCACACCTAAATGGTGCAATGTACACATCCGGGTGAAGGACACACTTATAAATATTTTTCAAATGCACAAAATCAAATTATGTAAACAAAACATAAGTCCCAGAAAAGGTGGCCATGCATTCCTATGGCTTCCCTTCAAAGCTGCTTTTTCTCTTGTATCCAAGATAGTTTAACCAATCTAGACTTTGCTGGGAAAGGTCTCAGGCACAGAGCATATTTTTATGCCCAAGAGATCAAATACTATGGGCATGAAAAGGAGGATGATAGTATAGGTGAAAGTTGGAAAGGTGGGTTTCCATTTCTCATAATAATGAAGTTTTAAGTAAATATAAAACCTGGTCTTCCTTCTTAAAACTTTCTGGTTGATTTTACAGCTCCTACATTTCCTATGTTTTTAATACCATCCCTTGCATAACTACTCAAAGAATGTGATGATTAGACAAGCAGCATTGGCATCACTTAGATGTTTGTTAAAAATTCAGAATATTAGGCCAATAGAAGACTTATTGAATCAGAATCTGTAATTTTACTCATACTCCCAGGTGAGGCATGTGCATATTATATTTTGAACATACTGTCATATTTCAAACACATACTTACCCTTATGTGCAACTGAATCACTAATAAGTCATTCATTTGCTTTCTTAGTTAAGCTGGATTTTATCACTCATCACTTATTTATTTGAGTGCTGGGTCAGGCTTACAGGTGGCTGCTCACCTGAATCTTCCCTATCAGATTACATGGTGCATTGTGGGAGTTCAAGAAGCTGCATCAAATGTGGTCCAGTCCAGTGAGCAAAGGTTCTGCCTTCAGAGTAAATCACACTTTGTTTATAACTTTTATACATTGCTTTGAACATTGTGACTATTCAAATGGCAGCCAAATGACGCCTCACCTTTTTTCTTAACTACAGGATGAATATAATGGAACATCTACTTCACAGTTGGTTGTGTTGATGAAGAAAAATAGTGCATTCTTGACACACTGTATGTACTCAAAAAGCTATTATAAAGATCACCCGCCCTGTGTTGAGAGATCTGAATTATGTTCTTATGCCTACAAATAGCAAAATAAGTACTCATAAAATACAGGTCTGATCTTGCTGGTAGCTATGATATTATTTTCTGAACACTTTTTTTTTTAATTGTTTGGGATTCATTGAGAATACAAAGAGTTAGGTTACATTGATTGCATTTGTCAGGTAAAGTTCCCCTTATAATTGTGTCCCACCCCTAAGAAGTGTGCTACACACCGTGACCCCCTAATTCCTTCTCTCCTTCCTTCTCCCTGGTCCCTCATTTCCTTACTCTCCACCATGAATTAGCTCATATACTGCCTTCATATTAGAATTGAGTACATTGGATTCTTACTTCTCCATTCTTATGATGCTGTACTAAGAAGAATATGTTCACCACAATCTAGGTTAATACAAAAGATGTAAAGTCTCCATCTTTTTTAATGGCTGAATACTATTTCATGGTATACATATACCAAGGCTTATTAATCCATTCTAGGTTGGTGGCATTTAGGTTTTTTCCATGTTTTGGTGATTATAAATTGAGCTGTGATCAGTCAAGTGCAAATGTCCTTATGATCAAAGAATATTTTATTTGTCTGGGTAGATGCCCAGCAATGGGATTGCAGGATAAAATGGGAGGTCTAATTTGAGTACTTTAAGTATTCTCCATCCTTCCTTCCAAAAAGTTTGTATTAGTTTTCTGTCCCACCAGCAGTGTAAAAGTGTTCCTTTCTTTCCATATCCACACCAGCATCTGCAGCTTTGAGACTGTGATGTGGCCCATTCTCACTGGGATTTGGTGATATCTCAAGGTGGTTTTTATTTGCATTTCTCTGAGGATTAGGGACCATGAGCATTTTTTCGTATGTTTGTTAGCCATAGTCTTTCTTCTTTAGAGAAGATTCTGTTTATGTCTCTTGCCCAGTGATGTATAGGATTGTTGTTTTTTTTGTTGTTGTTGATGATTAATTTGAGTTCCCTGTATATCTTAGTTATAAAGCTTTTGTCTGATTCATAATATGCAAATGTCTTTTCCCATTCTGAAGGTTGTCTGTTTGCTTTGGTTGTTTACTTAGCTGTACTGCAGCTTTTCCGTTTAATTAAATTTAATTTGTTTAAAATCCTTCCCCTGGCCAATATCTTCAAGTGTTTTCTCCACATTTTCTTTGAGAATTTTTTTTTTTTTTTTATTGTTGGGGATTCGTTGAGGGTACAATAAGCCAGGTTACATTGATTGCAGTTGTTAGGCAAAGTCCCTCTTGCAATCATGTCTTGCCCCCATAAAGTGTGACACACACCAAGGCCCCACCCCCCTCCCTCCGTCCCTCTTTCTGCTTTTCCTCCCCTCCCCATAACCTTAATTGTCATTAATTGTCCTCATATCAAAATTGAGTACATAGGATTCATGCTTCTCCATTCTTGTGATGCTTTACTAAGAATAATGTCTTCCACGTCCATCCAGGTTAATACAAAGGATGTAAAGTCTCCATTTTTTTTAATAGCTGAATAGTATTCCATGGTATACATATACCACAGCTTGTTAATCCGTTCCTGGGTTGGTGGGCATTTAGGCTGTTTCCACATTTTGGCGATTGTAAATTGAGCTGCAATACAGAGTCTAGTACAAGTGTCCTTATGATAAAAGGATTTTTTTCCTTCTGGGTAGATGCCCAGTAATGGGATTGCAGGATCAAATGGGAGGTCTAGCTTGAGTGCTTTGAGGTTTCTCCATACTTCCTTCCAGAAAGGTTGTACTAGTTTGCAGTCCCACCAGCAGTATAAAAGTGTTCCCTTCTTTCCACATCCACACCAGCATCTGCAGCTTTGAGACTGTGATGTGGCCCATTCTCACTGGGATTTGGTGATATCTCAAGGTGGTTTTGATTTGCATTTCTCTGAAGATTAGGGACCATGAGCATTTCTTCGTATGTTTGTTAGCCATAGTCTTTCTTCTTTAGAGAAGATTCTGTTTATGTCTCTTGCCCAGTGATGTATAGGATTGTTGTTTTTTGTTGTTGTTGATGATGATTAATTTGAGTTCCCTGTATATCTTAGTTATGAAGCTTTTGTCTGATTCATAATATGCAAATGCCTTTTCCCATTCTGAAGGTTGTCTGTTTGCTTTGGTGGTTGTTTACTTAGCTGTACTGCAGCTTTTCTGTTTAATTAAATTTAATTTGTTTAAAATCCTTCCCCTGGCCAATATCTTCAAATGTTTTCTCCACATTTTCTTTGAGAATTTTTATTGTTTCATGCCTTAGATTTAAATCTTCTATCCATCTTTAATCAACTTTTGTAAGTGGTGAAAAGTGCAGTTCCAGTTTCAGTGTTTTACATGTAGTTATCCAGTTCTCCCAACACCATTTATTGAATAGGAATTCTTATCCCCAGTATATGTTATTTTTTGACTTATTGAAAATCAGGTGGCTGTAAGATGTTTATCTTAAGGTTTTCTATTCAGTTTCAAATGTCTATGTCTCTATTTTTGTACCAACATCATGCTGTTTGATCACTATGGTCTTGTAGTACAGCCTGAAGTGTGGTAGGGTGATACCACTGGCTTTGTTATTATTCTAAGAATTGTCTTATCTATAGGTTTCTTTCCTGGTTCCATACAAGATGAAGAATCATTTTTTTTCTAAACCTTGAAAGTATGATGTTGGCATTTTAATGTAGATTGCATTGAATCTGTAAATTGCTTTGGGAAGTATAGACATTTTAACAATGTTGATTCTTCTCAGCCATGAGAATGTTATGTTCTTCCATTTGGTAATGTCTACTGATATTTCTTTGCTTAGGGTTTCATAATTTTCTTTGTAGAGATTCTTTTTTTCTTTTGTTAAGTATATTCTAGGTATTTCATTTTTTTTAAGCTACTGTGAAGGGAATTGTGTCCTGGATTAGCTTCTCATCTTGGCTGTTATTGGCATATACAAAGGCTACTGATCTGTGGACACTAATTTTATAACCTAAAACATTGTTGTATTTTTTGATCACTTCCAGGTGTCTTGTGGTTGAGTTTTTGGGGTTCTCTAAGTATAAGATTATATCATTGGCAAAGAATGAGAGTTTGACCTTCTCTTCCCCCATTTGTATGCCCTTTATTTCCTTCTCTTGTCTAATTGTATTAGCTAAAATTTCCAGTACTATGTTGAATAGTAGTGGCTATAGAGGACAACCTTCTCTGGTTTCAGTTCTAAGTGGAAAAGCTTTCAGTTTTACTCCATTCAATATAATATTAGCTGTGGGCTTGTTGTAGATGGCTTTGATCAGTTTAAGAAATGTGTCAACAATGCCTATATTCTTTTTTTTGCAGTTTTTGGCTGGGGCTGGGTTTGAACCCGCCACCTCTGGCTATGAGGATGGTGCCCTATTCCTTTGAACCACAGGCACTGCCCAGTGCCTATATTCTTAAGTGTTCTATGCCTATATTCTTAAGTGTTCTAATTAGAAAAGAATGCTGAATGTTATCAAATGCTTTTTCTGCATCTATTGAGAGGATCATACCGTCTTTGTTTTTGCTTCTGTTTATATGTTGAATTACATTTACAGACTTGTGTGTGTTAAAGCAGCCTTGAGTCCCTGGGATGAAACTTACTAGATCATGATGAATGATTTTTTAATGTGTTACTATAATCTATTGGCTAGGATTTTGTTAAGAATTTTTGCATCTGTATACATTAGTGGAATTGGTTTGAAGTTTTCCTTGTTAGTTGGATCTTTTCCTGGTTTTGGTATCAGGGTAATATTTGCTTTGTAGAACAAGTTGGGGACGATTCCTTCCTTCTCAATTTTGTGGAATAATTTCTGCAACATGAGTATAAGCTCTTATTTGAAGGTTTGATAGAATTCTGGTGTGAAGTCATCTGGACCAGGGAATTTTTGTTTCTGTTGGGAGATGTTTTTATGTTTCTTCTATCTAAGTGCTTGAAATCAGTCTATTTCAGAGATCTATTTTTTCTTGGTTAAGTTTAGGGAAAAGATGTAATTCCAGGCTCCATTCTTCCACATTGTCACATTTCTAGGCATAGAGTTTCTTGTAGTACTCAGAGATAATCTCTTGTATCTCTGTGGCATCTGTTGTTATTTCCCCTTTATTGTTTCTGATGAGGTTATTGGAGATTTTACCTTTCTGTTTCCAGTTAATCTGTCCAAAAGTTTATTGATTTTATTTATTTTTTCAACAAAACAAACTTTTTGTTTTATTAATTTTCTGAATTTTTTTGTTTGTAATTTTATTAATCTCTGATTTAATTTGTTTTTTTTTCTTCCACTAGGTTTTAGATTAGATTGTTCTTCTTTTTACAATTCTATAAGATGGTTCTTGAATTTGTTGATGCACTCTCTTTCTGTTTTTCAAATGTAGGCATCTAATGCAATAAATGTAAATTTCCCAAGTTTTACTAAAGATTGTGACACACTCCATTTAGATTGATATCAAAACTTGGGTCATCTCAACTTAGAGCTTCTCCAAGATATGTTGTAATGAACCTTTTCAAAGTCAAGATGAAAGAAAAAAACTCTGCAAAGAGACAGGAGTAAGTGCCAACTGACATACAGAGACAGAGCCATTAGGATGACAGCAGACTTTTCAACTCAAATTTTCCAAGCAAGAAGATAATGTTCATCCACCTTTAGCATTCTTAAATAAAACAATTTTCAGCCCAGAATCCTGCATCCTGCTAAACTAATCATCAAGATTGATGGAGAAATCTAATCTTTTGCAGATTTATAAACACTGAATAAATTCACCACAACAGAACCATCTCTATAGGAAATACTTAGACCTATTTTCAATACTGACCATTACAATGGACTACCACCAAAATAAACACCCAGAAGCTAATGGTCAAAACTTAGCTTCCACAATGGCACAAAGGATAAAGCTACACAATGTACTTTCCAAAATAAGATGCATAAAATTCCACTACACTTATCAATTCTCTCAATAAATGTCAAAGGATTGAATTCCCTACTGAAGACGCACAGGCTAGCTGATTAGATGAAAAAGTGCAAGCCATGCATATGCCATCTTAAGGAAACACATCTAGCCTTGAAGTACAAATCAAGATTTAGGATTAAAGGATGGAAACAGTATTTCAAGCAAATGGAAATAAGAAGAAAGGAGGGGTTGCATCTTTTTTTCAGATACAAATGGATTCAAAGCAACTAACGTTAAAAATGACACTTTATGCTGGTCAAAGGAACAATACAAGAAAAAGACATTTTGATTTTAAATAGTTATGCACCCAACTTAAATGCTCCCAGTGTTCTGAAACAGACCTCAATGGGTCTGAGCAATATGATATCCCATAACATCATAATATCTAGGGACTTTAACACTCCTATGACAGAACTGGAGGACAGATCCTCTAAACCAGTGGTTCTCAACCTGTGGGTCGCAAGGAACTGTATTAAAGGGTCACGGCATTAGGAAGGTTGAGAACCATTGCTCTAAACAGAAACTAAGCAAAGATACAATGGACTTTAATGTGACCCTAGAACAAATGGGCTTAATAGACATATACAGAACACACCATCCCAAAGCTTAAGAATACACATTTTTCTCATCAGCCCATGGAACATACTCCAAAATAGATCATATCCTAGGATACAAATCAAACCTCAGCAGAATTAAAAAAATAGAAATTATACCTTGTATCTTCACAGACGAAAGGCAATAAAGGTAGAACTCAACTCCAACAAAAATGTTCATCCTGACAAAAAGGCATTGAAATTAAACTACCTTCTGTTGAATGGTAATTGGGTTCAGGGTTTAGGAAGAGATAAAAGAGGAAATCGTTAAATTCTTCAAACATAATAGCAATGGAGACAGAAGTTACCAAAACCTGTGAGATAAGTATTCTTTTTCTTCCCCATCCTACCCCCTTTTTTTTGAGACAGAGTCTCAAGCTGTCACGCTGGGTAGAGTGCTGTGGCATCACAGCTCACAGCAACTTCCAACTCTTGGGTTTGAGTGATTCTCTTGCCTCAGCCTTCCAAGTACCTGGGACCACAGGTACCTACCACAACATCTGGCTATTTTTTGGTTGTAGTTGTCATTGTTGTTTGGCAGGCCCGGGCTGGATTCAAACCGTCCAGCTCTGGTGTATGTGGCTAGCACCCTAGCTACTGAGCTTGAGGCACCAAGCCAGCAAAAGCATTCTTAAGAAGGAAATTTACTGAACACTTTGATTCATCTAATGAATTATGAGTTTCTTCTACTTTCTTAAGATTGTGTTACATGTGTTTATGAAAATTAAAGAACTCTCTCTGTCATGACAGTGTAGTGTGTGGGTCTGTAAACATAATTTCTTTCTTTTTTGTGTATATTTTTAGTGTACAATGGTATATTTTGAAATTTGGGGTGAGTTTCAGTTAATAACAATTCTGCACCAGAATTTCAAGATTAGGCGAGAATCACTGAAGAACTACCTTTTGTGGGGGTCTGATCATCTTCCTCTGAGAAGACAGGGATATTTCAAAACATCCTAGAAAATTCTAGACTAGCCAGAAGAAGCTGATCTCCAGAAAAAGGGCAAGAGAACAATATGAACACTAGGGATTGAGTAAAGAGAACTTAGGAGAGGATGCAGGAGCATATCAAGGATTGCTGATGATAGTGAAGGGCTTAGAAAATGAGTTGCTTCAGGCACCTAGAAGATGGGAGAGACATAGAAGTTTTTTCTTTTCTGTTCTTTCAACGCTGCTGTGGATTTTGAGTGACTTTCCCCATTATTTCTCTCATTGCACCCACATTTTTTAATTCATTTAGGCTACAGGAACATCAAAGGTATGCAAATGATATTAATAATGAAGTTCTACCAGAAATATAACTATCATGTCTCACTGAATAGATCATCTTACTTAGCCAGATATAGACACAGATATTAATACTTTTCCCATCTCCATGGAAAGGTTTGTGTATTTCCTATACCTCTCTTTTTTAATCTTTGAATTAAGAATTTGATAAGGGCTGTGGCATTGTGAGATTTCACTGAACAAACTCATATTTTACAAAGTTGAAAGAACTATCATGAATAAGCTGTCTCTATCCTATACCTGCCTAACAATGAATATCTCTTTATCCATAGGCAATCTGAAATCTACCTTGCCTTTTCAGACTTAGGATGTCTCTCCAAGAGTATCACAAGTGCCTCCAGTATTACTAATTCTTCTGGTTGATATTCCATTACTTGCTTATATTTTTAGCATATAAATTTCCTGTTTTAAAAGAAACTATATACTATTAGTATATACTATTACTAGTATATACTATATACTATAGTTAATATATACTAACTATATACTATTTTTTTAGTTTTTAAAACTAAAAAAATAGTATATAGCACTCACATTACAAAACATCAAGAACATTATTGTTTATGTGCTAATTTGGCCACATACATTACCATTTACACTAAGTCATATACTCCATATGGTGAAATGGGTGTAGTTTTTGGTACCTTATTTATCTATATTTTTATTTTTTGTGCATTTAAATTTTATTTGCATAGAAGTATAATGGTAAAATGAGCAGGTCTTAAATGTATAGTTTAGTAAGTTATGAAAAGTGAATATATCTGTATTATTCAGACACTAGTCAAGAAATAGACAATGTCTTTCCCTGAGGAATTTCCATTGTGCTCCTTTATCAACGATCCCCTCCATGATAGAAGGAACCACAATTTTGGTTGCTTTCTGTAAATAAGTTTTACCTGTTCTTGAGCTTCATATAAATGTAATCATATAGTAATATCACTGTTTGGTCTCTTATCTTTAATTCAACATATGGTTCCATAATTTGTTCTCTGGTGCTGCTGCTGAGTAGTAGTTTTCTCTCTCTTTCTAATGATTTTATACATACACACACATATTTACCACTATTACCTCTATTTACCACTGTTAATGGAATATTTGGATATTATATTTGAAGCTAATTTTCTAAATTGATTGTGTGACTTTGATCCTCACTGAGTCTCATTTTTAACCTATAATATTTTTAATAATATATTCTAGTTTTTACTAATGACACAACATAATGGAATTGTTTTATAATAGGCTTCCAAGGCCTCCAATAATTTTTTTTTACAAATTTGTTCATGATCTTTAGTTTCCATCTTTAATGCCTTTTGCTTGGTTTTTATTTTTGTTTTGTTTTCAGTATAGAGTCATGGCCAGAGCTTTGTTTCCAGGACAATAAAATTAAATTGTGAACCTGTTATTATGCTAATATCACAGTTGGAACAGTCTCCACTTCCTCTCCCCAGTGCTAAATATTGTGGAGGCAAATAATCCTCAGTTGGATATGGCATATATACTAAGCCTGAAGAGCATAGGCAGGGGCCACAGAACAGCTGGCATGGTCCTTCATAGGAGGCACTGATGAGAGTTGCATTACTATAGAAAGGTCGTGTGGGGTTTTGAGGCATAGGAGAAGGCAAACAAATTTGACTTATTGAGACTGGGGTTTCAGGGACAAGACTCAATGGTACCATACTCAAGGAATAGGGGCATCTGGAAGAAGGAGAAAAAATTATTAAAATCAATTAATGGGGGACAATTGACATGTAGGTTGTAATCTTGAAGTTTTGGGGAGAGTCATAAGTAATAAACATTCTGCCTAAAATTCACAGATTTACATAGTCATTTTTTTCCCATTTGGTTTATTCAGGGATAAATAGTGGCAAGAATGGGAGGGAAGGAAGCACAGTGCCTTGGCTAATGCTAAGGATTCATGTAGCAGGTGTCCTCTAGGTTGCTAAAGGGTGGGCTCCTGAAGGGCAGGAAATGGAACCTCATGGAACCTCATCTATTCTCCATCTCTCACACACTTGGTCTTCTACATGGCACAGGGTGATGTGTCCTCCTCATGGGAGAGGCAATTTCAGGTCTCGGCAACCAGTAGGTGCCCATAATATTGTGTTTTATTCATTTTCTTGTAATGTATCCAAGTCTTTGTCTCTGCTTCATTTCTGGGTTCATGTCAATGCAGTAATAATTACAAAGCAGTTTTTATCATTATAATTGTGACTTCCTGTGTACCAAGACCAGTTCTATTTCCTCTACTGTCTTATTGTATGAATATGATTAGTTTCCCTACGTTACAGAGAAAATACACTTTATTGTTAAATAACTTGCTTAAAGTAGAATAGCATTTAAGAGGTAGAGTTAAGATCCATTCCCAGATTTTTCTGATTTCTAAAGCTATGGCCTAAAATCTTTTATGGTGTACACACACACACGTATTTGTTTCAACTTATTATCAATGATTTGTTTTCTCCAACATATACCTACTACCTATTTCTTTTTGTGTGTTCCTAAATATTTCTATATGGGTCCTGGAGATTTTCCATATTCTGATGTGGGCCTTTATTACAGTGGACACCATTTTCGACTTCAATTTCATCCTATTTTCTCTTTCGCTTCTGGAGCAAGATTGCATTTGTTGATAGGTAAAGGGATTATTTTATTGATAAGGATGTAATGAATTGTTCATATATTCCCTGCTTCTTATACTTTTTCTCCATTTTTAAACAATAATATCCCCTCTATCTTGAGACTTAATTGTATTCCTGTAACTACACCTATGGTCTGCAATTCTGAGGGCCTTCAGGTGTGAAGTGAGCATAAAAATAAATTCTATTGCTGCTGTCATCATTCTGGCATACTGGCCACTCTGCCCTCACCAGGTATGGGCAGTGACAATACTCACTGATGCAAAGAAAGGGCAAACTAGTGACATGAGTCACTGGGTGCTGCTGGCACAGCTATAAAGGCCTGAAGACCCATGTTGGGTGCATGGATTCAGGCACTGGAGAAATGAGCATTTGCCATGCAGACTTCCATCTTACTAGTCATTATCTTACTGCCCTGTTGTCTGACCTTTCCAGTGCCCCCTGCCACAGAAAGTGAAGGATGGGACTTTGTCAAGGTAGGTGCACTAATGAGCCTAGCATTATTACCTTATGACTCTTGTGGGTTCTTCTGTGTATGCGTGTGTATGCATGCATAATACAAATAAATATATTAACATTATATATAAAGATGTCTTCAATCTATGAGTTCCTTTTTTTCTACAATTTTAAAAGAAATTTAAATATTTTCATGGCCCCTAATACTATTTTGGCTCTAGGGAGTGTGACTTTATACCTAATGAATAATTCAGCCCCAGTGCTCATCTCTCACGCACTTAGTCTTCTACATGGCACAGGCTGAACATTCTAGTATTTGGATCTCTGAGACTTTTAAATGGTGAGAGACCAGGACAAGCAATTCAAATGGACTAATGGCCCCTTCATATTGATGGAGAAATCTCCCAGTCTATCTACCACACGTGGATTTGTTCCAGACTTTTTAAGCATCAAAAATACCTAAAAATCTTTATAACTGGTCTTAGCAATGTATTTTGTAATTGCTTATGGACCTAGTTCAATTTTATGCTAATACTTAGCCCAAAAAATATAGTAAGTCACTTGTTTCTTGGCATTCAGCTTAGTTGATAATAAAGACAAACAGATATAGTATAAAATATGCAAAAATCAATCAGTGAGTTTACAGCAAGTTGCCTTAGACATGAATTTTGCCCTTACAGTACTTTGAGTTCCCCTAGGATTTAAATATAGAGAAAGCTTGATTATAATAAAAAGGTGCTATTTTTTTTCCAGAAGCTGAGATTTGATGTACTGGACTGGGGGAAAAAATAGTGCAGATAAGGAATAGGTTAAAAAAAAATGGACTGTTCAAAAGTATTTTAATAGAAAGGAATCCATATAATGCAGAATCAGCCAAATTCTAAGTCCTCCTAAGTTACTGATTCTGTCCTGACTAAGAAAACCTCAATCAGTCAGAAAGACCAGTGGTCATCTTCTCTAGGAAGTTCTCAGGGAATATCTTCATATCTTTTATGCTAGAGCTTCTCTATCCTGAAACTTGGGTACTTTATTTTTGGAAAAATTTGTACATCTTATCAAGGTCACTTTTATTCTGTTACTTGTATTTAATATCACCTCACCAATGAAAAATGAGGGAGAGTTTCCATTATTTTCCAGAGAGCAGGAGCTTTAAGATGGCCAAAGCAACCTTCTCTGAGGCCCTCAAAAAAGCTGTGCTCTGGGTAACTGATGCTCTGGGTCTGCCATATTGACCCCGAGTACTAACCCTTCCTAATCTTTCAGCCAGGAACATTTTCATCAATTTTTCCTGACCAAGAAGGAGTTGTCACTCCTTTCCCTGGAGAAACAGGCACAGATTTCACAACAGTTCCCTCTGAATGAGATTGGCCTACCAGACCAACCGAAGCATGCTATGCTGCACCAGCCCTGCTGTGGGGTACCTGAGCTGGGTAACTCCTCCATCTCCTCAGAAACTTCCAAATGGAATAAGTACATTCTGACCTACCGGTACTTATTATTAAGGTCTAGGGGGTGTGGGGAGTGATTACATCAAAGGTCTTTCTACAAGAAAGAGGCAACGCTACAGTCCTCTGCTTTCCCTAAATTATCTCCAAAATCCCAAATCTCCTTCAGAGAAGGAGATTCTACCAGATCTCATTTTAGCATCCTTCAACCATTATCTTCAGAAAGTAGAGGCTAACCCCTATCTTTTTGCCCTAAAACAAATTCTTCTCTTAGCTAATTCTTTTTTTTTTTTAATTGTATAAGTGTATAAGTGTTATAGAATAGAATTTTGAAAATTTACTCCCTGCCTCGGTCAATCTTTATCCTGGACACACAAAATACATTGGAAATATCAAAAGCAAAAAAAATACAACGTTGTATAGAATGCTATTCATTTCAGTTTAGCTCACATTTATTGACTGATTTTTTTTTCTCATTTATCATGTAAGTTTGTAGTTCTCAGATGTTCCCTTAGAATAATGTGTGTCATTTGTTACAATTCTTAGAAATCTATATTTGCATATTTAATTCCTTTAGTTCCTAATTCAGTTAGTCTGGGATCAGATCAATTTTATAAATTAGCAAAATGAGACCTAAACATATTAAGACATTTGCCTCAAAACAGTTATTTACTTTTAGAGCTAAGATAATTCCTATAACTCAGAATGATTTTACTTCGAAATTTCTTTTTTTTTTTTTTTTTTTTTTTTTTTTTTTTTTTATTTTTTTATTTTTTTTTTTCAAGTTTTTTTTTTTTTTTTTTTTTTTTTTTTTTTTTTTATTGTTGGGGATTCATTGAGGGTACAATAAGCCAGGTTACACTGATTGCAATTGTTAGGTAAAGTCCCTCTTGCAATCATGTCTTGCCCCCATAAAGTGTGACACACACCAAGGCCCCACCCACCTCCCTCCATCCCTCTTTCTGTTCCCCCCCCATAACCATAATTGTCATTAATTGTCCTCATATCAAAATTGAGTACATAGGATTCATGCTTCTCCATTCTTGTGATGCTTTACTAAGAATAATATCTTCCACGTCCATCCAGGTTAATACGAAGGATGTAAAGTCTCCATTTTTTTTAATGGCTGAATAGTATTCCATGGTATACATATACCACAGCTTGTTAATCCATTCCTGGGTTGGTGGGCATTTAGGCTGTTTCCACATTTTGGCGACTGTAAATTGAGCTGCAATAAACAGTCTAGTACAAGTGTCCTTATGATAAAAGGATTTCTTTCCTTCTGGGTAGATGCCCAGTAATGGGATTGCAGGATCAAATGGGAGGTCTAGCTTGAGTGCTTTGAGGATTCTCCATACTTCCTTCCAGAAAGGTTGTACTAGTTTGCAGTCCCACCAGCAGTGTAAAAGTGTTCCCTTCTCTCCACATCCACGCCAGCATCTGCAGTTTTGAGATTTTGTGATGTGGGCCATTCTCACTGGGGTTAGATGATATCTCAGGGTTGTTTTGATTTGCATTTCTCTAATATATAGAGATGATGAACATTTTTTCATGTGTTTGTTAGCCATTCGTCTGTCGTCTTTAGAGAAAGTTCTATTCATGTCTCTTGCCCATTGATATAAGGGATTGTTGGCTTTTTTCATGTGGATTAATTTGAGTTCTCTATAGATCCTAGTTATCAAGCTTTTGTCTGATTGAAAATATGCAAATATCCTTTCCCATTGTGTAGGTTGTCTCTTTGCTTTGGTTATTGTCTCCTTAGCTGTACAGAAGCTTTTCAGTTTAATGAAGTCCCATTTGTTTATTTTTGTTGTTGTTGCAATTGCCATGGCAGTCTTCTTCATGAAGTCTTCCCCCAGGCCAATATCTTCCAGTGTTTTTCCTATGCTTTCTTGGAGGGTTTTTATTGTTTCATGCCTTAAGTTTAAGTCCTTTATCCATCTTGAATCAATTTTTGTGAGTGGGGAAAGGTGTGGGTCCAGTTTCAGTCTTTTACATGTAGACATCCAGTTCTCCCAACACCATTTATTGAATAAGGAGTCTTTCCCCCAAGGTATGTTCTTGTTTGGTTTATCAAAGATTAGGTGGTTGTAAGATGTTAGTTTCATTTCTTGGTTTTCCATTCGATTCCAAGTGTCTATGTCTCTGTTTTTGTGCCAGTACCATGCTGTCTTGAGCACTATGGCTTTGTAGTACAGACTAAAATCTGGTATGCTGATGCCCCCAGCTTTATTTTTATTACAGAGAACTGCCTTAGCTATACGGGGTTTTTTCCACTTCCATACAAAACGCAGAATCATTTTTTCCAAATCTTGAAAGTATGATGTTGGTATTTTGATAGGAATGGCATTGAATAGGTAGATTGCTTTGGGAAGTATGGACATTTTAACAATGTTGATTCTTCCCATCCATGAGCATGGTATGTTCTTCCATTTGTTAATATCCTCTGCTATTTCCTTTCTGAGGATTTCATAGTTTTCTTTATACAGGTCCTTCACCTCCTTCGTTAGGTATATTCCTAGGTATTTGATTTTCTTTGAGACTATGGTGAAGGGAGTTGTGTCCTTAATTAGCTTCTCATCTTGACTGTTATTGGTGTACACAAAGGCTACTGACTTGTGGACATTGATTTTATATCCTGAAACATGACTGTATTTTTTGATGACTTCTAGGAGTCTTGTGGTTGAGTCTTTGGGGTTCTCTAAGTATAAGATCATGTCGTCAGCAAAGAGGGAGAGTTTGACCTCCTCTGCTCCCATTTGGATTCCCTTTATTTCCTTGTCTTGCCTAATTGTATTGGCTAGAACTTCCAGCACTATGTTGAATAGTAAAGGTGACAGAGGACAACCTTGTCTGGTTCCAGTTCTAAGAGGAAAAGCTTTCAGTTTTATTCCATTCAGTAAAATATTGGCTGTGGGTTTGTCATAGATAGCTTCAATCAGTTTTAGAAATGTGCCACCTATGCCTAAACTCTTCAGAGTTCTAATTAGAAAAGGATGCTGGATTTTATCAAATGCTTTTTCTGCATCTATTGAGAGGATCATGTGATCTTTATTTTTGCCTCTGTTAATATGGTGGATAACGTTTATAGACTTGCGTATGTTAAACCAGCCTTGCATCCCTGGGATGAAGCCTACTTGATCATGATGAATGACTTTTTTGATGATAAGCTGTAATCTATTGGCTAGGATTTTGTTGAGAATTTTTGCGTCTATGTTCATGAGTGAGATTGGTCTGAAATTCTCCTTTTTGTTTGGGTCTTTTCCTGGTTTTGGTATCAGGGTGATGTTTGCTTCATAGAATGTGTTGGGGAAGATTCCTTCTTCCTCAATTTTTTGGAATAATTTCTGCAGTACAGGAATAAGCTCTTCCTTGAAGGTTTGATAGAATTCTGGGGTGAAGCCATCTGGACCAGGGCATTTTTTGGTTGGAAGCTTTTTTATTGTTTCTTTGATCTCAGTGCTTGAAATTGGTCTGTTCAGGAGCTCTATTTCTTCCTGGCTGAGTCTAGGGAGAGGGTGTGATTCCAAATATTGATCCATTTCTTTCACATTGTCAAATTTCTGGGCATAGAGTTTCTGGTAGTATTCAGAGATGATCTCTTGTATCTCTGTGGGATCAGTTGTTATTTCCCCTTTATCATTTCTGATTGAGGTTACTAGAGATTTTACTTTTCTATTCCTCGTTAGTCTGGCCAATGGTTTATCTATTTTATTTATTTTTTCAAAAAACCAACTCCTTGTTTCATTAATTTTCTGAATGATTCTTTTGTTTTCAATTTCATTGATCTCTGATTTGATTTTGGATATTTCTTTTCTTCTACTGAGTTTAGGCTTAGATTGTTCTTCTTTTTCCAATTCCATTAGATCTCTTGTGAGATTGTTGATGTGCTCTCTTTCAGTTTTTCGAATGTAGGCATCTAAAGCGATGAATTTTCCTCTCAAAACTGCTTTTGCAGTATCCCACAGGTTTTGGTAGCTTGTGTCTTCATTGTTGTTATGCTCAAGGAAGTTAATGATTTCCTGTTTTATTTCTTCCTGCACCCATCTGTTATTCAACAGAAGATTGTTTAGTTTCCATGCCTTTGGGTGGGGTCGAGCATTTTTGTTAGAGTTGAGTTCCACCTTTAGTGCCTTATGGTCTGAAAAGATACAAGGTAAAATTTCAATTCTTTTGATTCTGTTGATATTTGTTTTGTGTCCCAGGATATGATCAATTTTGGAGAATGTTCCATGGGGTGATGAGAAGAATGTATATTCTTTATCTTTGGGGTGGAGTGTTCTATATGCGTCTATCAAGCACAGTTGTTCTAGAGTCTCATTTAAGTCTCTTATATCCTTGTTTAATTTCTGTTTAGAGGATCTGTCCAGCTCTGTAAGAGGAGTGTTAAAGTCCCCTGTTATGATGGTATTATCAGATATCATATTGCTCAGACTGAGTAAGGTCTGCTTCAAGAATCTGGGAGCATTTAAATTGGGTGCATAAATATTTAGAATTGAAATGTCTTCTTGTTGTATTTTTCCCTTGACCAATATAAAGTGACCATCTTTGTCTTTTTTGACTTTAGTTGCTTTAAATCCACATGTGTCTGAAAATAAGATTGCAACTCCTCTTTTCTTCTGAATTCCATTTGCCTGAAAAATTGTCTTCCAACCCTTGACTCGGAGCTTTAATTTGTCTTTTGAAGCCAGGTGTGTTTCTTGCAGACAGCAAATGGATGGCTTGTGTTTTTTAATCCAGTCAACCAATCTATGTCTCTTCAGTGGGGAATTCAAGCCATTAACATTTATTGAGATAATTGACAAGTGTGGTAGTATTCTATTCATCTTATTTTGTGAGAGTCCATTGCTTAGTTTTGTCTTTTGCATCAGTGTGGAGGTTAGGTTCTGTCCTTTAATTTCTGAGTTCTTACTTTGCTGCTGATCCATTGTGGTGGTCAGTGTGCAGAACAGGTTGAAGTATTTCCTGTAGAGCTGGTCTTGTTGTGGCGAATTTCCTCAATGTTTGTATATCCATAAATGATTTGATTTCTCCGTCAATTTTGAAGCTTAGCTTAGCAGGGTACAGAATTCTGGGCTGAAAATTGTTCTGTTTAAGTAGATTAAAGGTAGATGACCATTGTCTTCTTGCTTGGAAGGTTTCATTAGAGAAGTCTGCGGTCAATCTGATGGATTTGCCCCTGTAGGTCAACTGGCGCTTACTCCTGGCGGCTTGCAGAATCTTTTCTTTGGTCTTGACTTTGGACAGGTTCATCACAATGTGTCTTGGAGAAGCTCGGTTAGAGTTGAGGCGACCTGGGGTCCGATATCCCTCTGAAAGCAGTGTGTCAGACTCTTTGGTGATATTTGGGAAATTTTCTTTTATAATATTCTCTAGTATGGCTTCCATTCCTCTGGGGCATTCTTCTTCCCCTTCTGGAATTCCTATAACTCGTATGTTGGAACGCTTCATAAAGTCCCATAATTCTGACAGTGAACGTTCTGCTTTCTCTCTCTTCTTTTCTGCCTCTTTTACTATCTGAGTTATCTCAAAAACTTTGTCTTCTACCTCTGAAATTCTTTCTTCTGCATGGTCTAACCTGTTGCTGATACTTTCCATTGCATCTTTAAGTTCCCTGATTGACTGTTTCATTTCCTTCAGCTCTGCTATATCCTTTTTATATTCTTCATATCGTTCATCTCTTATTTGATTCTGTTTTTGAATTTCCTTTTGGTTATTTTCCACTTTATTAACAGTTTCTTTCATTGTTTCCATCATTTCCTTCATTGTTTTCAACATGTGTATTCTAAATTCCCTTTCTGTCATTCCTAACATTTCTGTATAGGTGGAATCCTCTGCAGTAGCTACCTCATGGTCCCTTGGCGGGGTAGTTCTGGACTGGTTCTTCATGTTGCCTGGAGTTTTCTGCTGATTCTTCCTCATGGGTGATTTCTTTTATCTGTTTACTTGCCCTAATTTTCCTTTCAATTCCTCTTGCTCTTTAAGTTCTTGTGCCTGTGGACTAAGGGTTACAGGACCAGAAGGGTGAGAAGGTTTAAGAGCAAAAAAGCAATGAAAGAAATGAGGACCGAGTGATAAGAAAAAAAAAAAAAAAATGAAAAAAAAGAAAAATAGAGAAAGGAGAGTGGTTGGGTGAAAGGAATATTGACAAAAAGAAGAGAGGCACAGAAAGAGGGAGACAGAGCAATATAGGTGTACAGTAGGGTACTTTGATACAACCTTAAAAAAAAAAAAACACCTTCTGGGGGTGCCAAGTGGGGTGCTTCCCTTGAGGTCAGCAGCTCTTTGCTAACCTGATCAGACACAGTACCCCACCTCCACCAAGTAGAGAGGAAAGACAAAAATGCTATAAATCAAACCAAAACAAGCAAACAGAAAACTTTACGGGATAAAATTGGCTGGAAAAACCCAAATAATAGTGGTAGAAACACTAACAAAAATGAAGTTCTGATTATTGAAATAGGCAGCAATGGGAAATTATAATTAAACTAGAAAAATTGAGAAAGAAAAAGGATCTGTATCGAAAAGGTTGAACTTAAAAAACAAAACAACAATCTAGAACGTCAAAATAAACAAAAAAAAACAACCAAACCAAAAAAAAAAAACCAAACAAACAAACAAAAAAAAAAACACACACGCAACCAAAAACAAAGCAGTATGTATATGGAATTGAATATTGTCTGGGCAACACGTGGTCTTCTGGGGTATGAGATGTTAATCACAGTTCTGATACGACTGGAGGCTGCTAGTTTCTCGAACCCCAGCAGGTAGACACCCTAAATCTCTCTTCAGCCCACTTAAAAGGCACTTTGAACTTGTTCACTTACTGAGCAGAAGCTTTCTCAGGGAAGTGCTTGTTGCTGGAATCACTGCTGAAGTGGCTATCCACTTACCCTGTGTGTCAAAACTGGTCTCCCTCTGCCCCCGAGGGTTAGGGCTGCAAGGCGGCTCAGACCCCGCCCTTAGGCTACTTGGTCGCTGGGTTACCAGCTCCCACCCAATTCCAGCTCTGCGACCCTGAGGGCGGAGCTTGCCAGGGCAGATCGCTCACAATGTCTGCCTGTGACCCTGAGCCAAACTCTATTAGCTCCGTCTGGCTCAGCGGCTCAGACTGGGGCCCTAGACAAAGGCCAAAGTTCTCCGCACTCCCGCTCAGGCTCTCCCCAAGGCAGTTCAGCTGAGTGCCAAGTCCAAAGACACCAAAACAGTTCACAGGTAAGGTCTTTCTGGTTTGCAGTCTCGCTGCTACTGAACTTACAGTTGCGGGCGGGTTTAGGCGGATTGAACACACGCGACCACTTGCCGGTTTTCCACTGTTTTAGTCCTCCTCTTGGGGTCCAGAAGTCTCTCGCTGACTCCCTGTATCCTCTCAGGGGTGATGATAGGCAGATCCCACCAGCCAGAGATGCCTGGAGTCCTATATCCCCAGACTCACGGTGCCCAGATGCAAGGAAGCTGTTACTCGGCTGCCATCTTCTACTTCGAAATTTCTTATTTCAGGATCATCAACTACCCACATGCTATGAAGCCATCCACTGTGAGTGACATAATGTATAATGCACTTTCCATGTGGAGCACTGTGACTCCCCTGATCTTCCAGCACGTGCAGAGTGAAGACGCAGACATCAAGATTTCTTTCTTGAACTGGGGTTAGAAAGTGACATGGGGGGATATCATGCCCTGTGTAAAGGAAAAGGGTCCCAATCCATAAACACAAAGCCAGCCCACATAGTTCAGCTTCTGAGAAAAAAAAATCAAACACAAACTTAATGCAAAGCAAAGCAAAGTCTATAACACAGGAAAGACGTTTCTAGTACAGTGTACAATGGGTAGAGTAGTGGTTTCACTGTGGTGCAAACAGGGTGGGGAGATCTCACATTTTCCTTTTAAAAAGATATTACAGAGCTGCCAAATCTATTGAAATGCCATTCAAAATTGGTCCAACCTGTTTATAAAAACTTGCAGGGCTTAAGTTTTCTTTTCCTTTTCCCAAACCATTTTGGGAGAGGTTTCTGCGTCTAATCTGTAATCTTTACTCAGTATCTGTCATCTGTCCCTCTTTTGTTATACTCCAGGATATAGGAAGTAGCTAGGCTTTTGGCTGCACACTATTTCTTTGCATAGATAATGCCTTAGCCCTCTCACACCCCAACAGCAGCCCATTGCATAGTGTTCTAAGTCCTAAGACTTATTTAGGACCATTTTAGCTCTGTTTCCCTCCTTTTCCCCATTGTGATCAAAGATTCTATCATCCACAGATCATGGAGATGATTTACCCTTTGATGGGCAAGGCGGTGTCTTAGCCCATGCCTTTTTACCAAATTCTGGAAATCCAGGAGTTATCCATTTTGACAAGGATGAACATTGGTCACCTTCAAACAGGGGTAAAGGCCTTGACTGTGGGGAGTGACCACTAAAACTGGCAACCTGGGGGTTGGTATGGTGTCCGCTGGAGTTTCCGATACAACAAAGGGGTAGAGGGAGGGAGTCAGAGTGGTCAGGATGAGGTGGGAAGCTATGGCTAAAGAATCAGTTTTTCTGGATGAGTTGGAGGAGCTGGGGTCATTTCTGAACACAGGTGCTCTCATAATAAATACATTGTCATATTCGAATTCTCTGTTTCCTTATTCTTTTGCTTACTTGTTTCAGTCCTCCAATCCTCTCCATCACTCTCATTCACTTCCAGTTTATCTGTCAAATATCTTGTCATTCTGTTTCCCTCTTAGCCACTTTCCATTGTAGTCTAGCTTTTCCTTGCCCTTGTTCTTTCCACTTTTTCTGTTGCTTCCTATTTTCATTCTTTATTTTCTACTCACTTTCTGTTTTCCCTGTGCATAGTTTAATTTTATCCTTTTGTTTACTCTCTTTCAGGGTATAATTTGTTCCTGGTTGCCACTCATGAAATAGGTCATTCTCTAGGCCTGTACCACTCCAAGAATCAAAACTCCATAATGTACCCCAAGTACCGGTATCACAACCCTAGAACCCTCCATCTCAGTGCTGATGATATCCAAAGAATTCAGCAACTTTATGGTCTGTTCCTGCTGGGGGTGGTTAAGGGAAGGGAAATCCACTTGAAATTTACTATTTTCTTCTGTCTCCACAAGGAAAAAGATATTGGTCTGAAACACCCTAAAGCTGGCACAGAGTCATCATTCCAGCTATCCTTTCAGTTGCTTTACTGAGGATCAAAAAGCTCAAAGCACTAAAGCAGCCTCAGAAACTTCCAGAACTAAGTCCTGAAGACTTGAACCTAGTCAGGGCAGCTGAAGCCACACTCAGAATACTTCTGGATCATAATAAAGATGGTTTGAAAGAGTAACAGTTTGCTTTCACAATTTCATATATCTTAGCATTTGGTATGTTCAGTCACTGTTATGAGGACAAAAAGTAAGGGTATAGTAGAGTGGAGAGCTCTTGAAGAGATGGCTATGGCATTAGTTGCAAGAAAAGAAAGGATAAGATTAACACTAGATCTTTGTATGCTGATAAGTGGATAGAGTTCAAGGGATGTTATCTTTTATGCTGTATGTAAGATGTCAGTTTGAGAGACCAACTTTTGGGTTTGGTGGCTTATCTATTTATTAGCTATGAGATTTTGGTCAAGTTATTTAACTTCTTTATAACTCAGTTGACACATTTAAAAAACAATAATAACTTTACTGTCATAGGGCTAATGATATACTATAATGAATGCAACTGTAGTCAGCCCTTGGCAGCATAATTTTAGGAATTATTTATATTGCTGTTAAAATACTAGTTATAAAGTTAAACTTTTCAGTCCATTATTTATCTGCCTGCATTTAGAAGAAAAAATCCAGGGTGGAGGGTTGGAATTGGTGGATCAGCAGTATGTAATCAGACACACGGAAGCCATAAAGAGTTTGACAAGGGACTTCAACTAAAGCATTATCTCACTCACCTGGCCAGTCATTGGCTCTGACATTTCTATTTGTAGTTTAGACAATTGGGGGAATCTTCAAACACAATGGATTATTTTAATTCAAACAGTATTCTCTTAGTAATGAAATATCTGATAGAAGGAAATTAAATTGTGGGTGGTAGGTGGAAATGGAGGCATTCCCCTAAAGATGTGAGGCTACCATATTTGATTCACTGTTCAAAATGGATCAGAAAAGATCATATTGAAGACAGTGTGAAAAGGGAAAAAATAAAATCATGTAAAAGAAAAATCACATAAAGGAGGTATTTTAACAGCAGTATTTTCATAATAAAAGGAATGCTAACATAGTCAGTTCAGCGCATATATTTTCTGAGTTACAAAGAATATTTGAAAGTCATTTCTAAAGGACTCAAATTTCTCCTCGTGAATGATAACTTTGGGTTCCTAAGAGCAGCTAGAAGAAAGAAGATGAGAGAGAAGCCAGTAAAATTGATGAGAACTCTATGAGATATGGGGTATCACATGACTGGGGATAAATTCTCTGCTGCTCCAGGGTTGGTTTCAACTTCAAAGAAGTATGACCTGAGGTCAGCCATTCCCAGGGCATCCTACGTTAGGTAAAGGAGTGAAGCAGGACTTTAAAAGCCCAGTGCAGCCCAAAGAGTCCCAGTGTGTCTGCCAGGGCTTTGTCAGGCCTCTATGGCAGTTATGCTGTTCCCTTTGCCAAGCTCTGCTTCATCCTCCTGCCCTTCACAGACTTCAGAATCTAATGAACAGTGCACATCCTCAGCCCTGGCTTAATATCTGCTTCTGAAAAGCCAATCTCTGATAATTGATTACTTGAAAGACCGATAGGACTATTAACGTACTGTGAGAATAGTAAATGAAAAGGAGAGTGTGCATATAAAACTAACACAAGTAACGGAGGAAAAGGAGATACTTTGACACTCCTGCAGACAATGAAAAACTACAGAGGTACTTAGTTAACAATTTTTAGCCAATGCCCATCATATGACATATCTCTAGATACACATAACATAGAAAATTTAGTCAAACAAAAGAAAATCAAAATAGTTATAAATGTTTAAAAACATATTTCTTAATTGTATCACTCCACAAATAGTTTCCATACTGACAAAAGAGGAAAAATTAATAATCTAATGATTAAACAACAAATCTAGAAATTACCCTTGGGTGATAATTTAATAATGTTATCATACCAAACAGATGCAAAATATTCTTGGGAAGGGAGGGAAGTTATTTTTGAGCTTTGCATAATATTATACAAAATATGACAAATATAAGTCTATAATATATAATTTCAGGTTATTATTATGATGAACAGTGATGTAGTTATCCTAAATAAATTTCAGGCTATTATTATGATGAACAGTGATGTAATTATCCTAAATAAACTATCTGCAAATCAAAACTGGCAATATCTTGTCAATGTGCTGTTAGATTTAGTTTGCTATTATTTTGTCAAGGATTTTTGCATCTATGTTCCACAAGGATGTTGATTTATAGTTTCCTTTGTATTGTTGTTTTCTTTCCTGGCTTTGATATCAGGATGATAGTGGCGTTAGGATTCCCTCTTTCTCCATCATTTGGAACAGTTTTGGTAGGATAGGTACCAGTTCTTCATAGGACAGGTAGAATTCAGCTGTGATTCCCTCTGGTCTTGGTTTTTGTTGTTGTTGTTATTAAGAGATTACTTATTACTAATTCAATCTCTCATTATTATCTTTTCAGGAATTATATTTTTACTGATTCGAGGAAGGAGATTAAATGTTTATAGGAATTTTTCCATTTCCTTTAGATTTTCTCATTTATGTGCAGAAAGATTTTCATAGTTGTCTTTGATGATCCTTGGTACTTACGTAGTATCAGTCATGATGTTTCCTTTTTCATTTCTGACTGAGTTTATTTGAATGTTCTCTCTTCTTTTCTTGGTTAATCTACCTAGTGGTCTATCAATTTCATTTACCTTCTCAAGGAACTAGCTTTTCATTAATCACATTGTTAATAAGATATTAAAAAAGTAATATGGATTATATAATTACGAATCTCAATAGACTTAAAATAATTCTGTGAAATTTAGCATCTGTTCTTGACAAAAGCCTTTATCACATGGATCATAGATGGTGACTACATCTGTAATAAAGGGAATCATAAGAAAAATCTTAGGAAGATACTTAATTATGAAATGTTGATAACTTTACCTATGAAATCTGCCAAGAGAATAAAGTTTTTAAAAACCACCTCTGCCCATCCATGTGCTGAAGATCTTACCCAATGCTAAAAAAGTAAAAGTATAGTAAATGATTTAGGAATTGGAAATAAGGAAAAAAAGAATCTGGATTTATTTGTGGAAGTGTGATTTGTGCAAAATGAGGCCTAAAGAGTATAAAGATCATTTATAAAATAAAAAATAAGTTTAGCAATTTTTCTGGAAAATCATCAAATACAAATTGACTTTATCTTTATATATTAGTACAAAATATTGAGGAAAGATAATTTATTCTTGTTGTTTACATTAGCAGAAACTATTGTCAAATACTTGAGAATAAACCGAATGTAAGACATGCAATCTCTAAATAGAAAAGTATAAAACAATATTTTAAAAGTTAAAGGCCTTAATTGATGTCTATGTTCTTGGACTGGTATATCTAATATTGTAAATGTTTTGATTCTACCAAAAATGCTTAATAGATTTAATACATTCTCAATAACGTCACTTCTACTAATATGTATCTTGATAGAAATGTATAAATTGGTTCCAAAACTTTAAAGTAAATGAGTAGAAGTAGCATAGCAAGATATAAAGAAAAAGAGTACTGGGAGGTTATGTAAAATATCAATGAACAAGTTAATGAATTTTGCCTTAATAATAGTCAATATGGATTTTGGAATTCTGTTGTTGCTCAATAAATGCTTATTAGGCACATGACCGTGTTCCGTGAGAAGTGGTAAACACCTTATAATGGAAAGGCTTATCATTACACTATATTACCATTGTTCTATACAATGCCCCTAATTAAAGCTGAAATTTCAGTGTTCTTCTGGGCCAGAATTGTTATTAAAAAAAAAAAAAATTCACTTTCTGGCTGGGCAGGGTGACTCATGCCTATCATCCTAGCATTGTTGGGAGACCAAGGAGGGAGAATTTCTTGATTAAACTTGGGAGTTCAAGACCAACCTGAGCAACAGAGAGACCCTGCCTGTATTAAAAATAGAAAAAAATAGCCAAGCATAATGGCAGGCACCTGTAGTCCCAGCTATACAGGAAGCTGAGGCAGGAGGATCACTTGAGCCCAGGAGTTTGAGAGTTTGAGATTGCTGTGAGCTATGATGATGCCCCAGCACTCTAGCCTGGCCATCTAAAAAAAAAAAAAAAAAAAGTCAAGTGTGATGGATGGCTTATGCCTGTGATCCTAGCACTCTGGGAGGCTGAGGTGAGTTGATTGCTTGAGCTCAGGCATTTGAGACCAGCCTGAGCAAAAGTGAAACCCTGCCTCTAAAAATAGCTGGACATTGTGGTGGGCACCTGTAGAAGGCCAGAGGATCACATGAGTCCAAGAGTTTGAGGTTGCTGTGAGCTGTAATGCCAGGCCACTCAACCTCAGGGCAATGGAGATTCTGTCTCAAAAAAAAGAGGGAGAGAATTCATTCTTTTATTCTCAGTTGAGAAGAGAAAACCATTACATCTGAAATAAAGCACTGGGAAAGGCAGAGGGATTTAGGATGCATTTCTACTATTTTAGTATTATATGCTCTTGCCACCACATGGATTTTATATGCACTATCCATGAAGTGGATAAGAGCTTTGTTTATTCATTTCATCTCTAGGGATTCTGCAGACTCTGACACCAATCTCTAATTTTCTACCCCAGGAGAAACTAGGAGTATTTATAGTGATTGTGGAACCATTTAAACCTTACCACTAACAGAGTCAAAGGTTTTCATGACCTGAGTTCCATGAAGAATCAAAATCATAACCTTTGAAAACAGTATAGGTTCAACTTTTTGTAGTGATGGGGACTCTCCTCAGGTGAGGAATGAAACTAAAAGGGCAAGAAGTAGAGCTACAGAAATACAAAGAGAAGTGAGAAGAAAGATAGGCAATAAGAGGACTGGAAACATAGAGAATTATATTCTGAAAAGACACGAATTTAAATAAGGGCAAAATAGAAAGAATGGAAGCAGGAAACAGAATAAGAAAGATAAAGATATATTTAGACAATAAATAACAGGAGGGAACAAGAGAGAAAGCCACAGAAAAAGAAACAGAAAGAGAATATAACTCTACCCATAGTGAAGAAACATTTGGTTAGAAAAAGGCATAATGAAACTGTGGGCCATTTGGGGAACAAACTACTGGTTACGGATCAAGCAAGCTTATAATGCAATTGCCTTATGTTTAAATTTCAGGTAAGTGTTAATTTTTAAATTACAAATAAATAGCAGGTACTTTTTAGCATACTTGGTATTAAGAAATAGTGCTAAAGAGTGTCAAATTATTAGCAGAACAATATACAATTTAGGCAGAAGGAAAAACTGATGGGTGTCATCCTCTGTGAACAATTTTATTATTTATGACAATAATGTCCTGTTCCAATTTTTTCAGCAATTTAAAGATAAGCTGCTCAGTGAAAATTACATATTTGAGAATTTCATTCAGCTAATATGCTGGAGAGGCGGTAAGAAAATGGTCTTGTCGTCAGTGGTTCTCCCTTAATTACTTGGAATAGGTGAGTGTGTAACATGAGTCTTTGCATGCCTCTGCCCTTGGAAACGGTCTTGCCATACTCCCAGTCTCTTCCTGGTATTTTTCTTTCCACCTCAGTGTGGTTAAATTGTACTAAAATAAACAAAGAGCAACAAAGAATCATTGTCGGTGACCTAGGAATAAGTCAGAAGAAAATGAATAGAGGAAAAAAAAAACAATAAAGGGACTGAAAAAAAGTAGAAGACATGACAGATGACAGGGAAAGAAAGGAAGATTACACGCGGAGTGGAACACGGCTATGGGAGGTGTGGGAGAATAGGAGGTCAGAGGGTGAAAACTTGCAGTTATGTAGGACAAATAAATACAAAGTTCTAATACACAGCATGAACACTTTAATTAATATTATTGTTTTGTATCCTGAAAATTGGTCAAGAGAGTATTAGGCACTCTTGAAATTTTAGGCACTCTTACCACATACACATGTACAAGCATAAGTTAGCTATGGAAGGTGATGGATAGGATACTTTGCTTGGCTGTAATAGTTATTTCACTATGTATCTGTATATCAAAACATTACATTGTATACCTTCAACATATGCCATGAAAAATAGGGAGTAATAACAGATATTCCTGCTTGTCCTAACTTCAAATCTATGGACAGGCCTACTAAGACTGAAGTTTTCTAATTATTGAAATCTGCACATAAAGGACCTATACACAGAATAGAAAGAAAATTCCAAAGAGCAGTGATCCACTTTATTCCCCACAACTTATCTCATTACTTGAGAAAATGTTATTTATATCAGAGTTTTAAGAATTAAATGTAAAAGCACACAACAATTTCCTGGCATGAGCTTACAGAAACAATATGTCTATTGAGGCCACAATATCATCTCTGTGTGTGTGTGTGTGTGTGTGTTTTTTCTATATATTTCAATGTTAATACCTAGATTGGTTTTATGAGCTCAGCTCAGCTATAAAACAGGAAGCAGAACAAAATTTTCTGGGTCAGAATGAAGAAAAAATAAAGTTAGGGATATTTAAGACTAGAGAGAAAAAAAACGTTACTTGGAAGTTAAAAAATATATACACGAGCACATTCTCTTAACAAATATTTTGCTAGGTAGGTTTGGAATTTGGTGAGTGGCAGATTGTTTTATCCAAGACAGGGGGCCAGCAAAAGTTCACTTTAGATTGCATCGGGCTAGGGAAGAGTACTGGACTCTGGATCAAAGGGATGAGGGACAAGAGAAAAAGACAAATTTTTCTTACCGCATGGAAAAAATGACTTTCTATTTCCTTCTGTTCCTCAGATGGAGATTCTAGTCAACTCCTCTTTAGAATCTGAGGTTGTGCAGTCTAAGAACTGTCAGTATTCATACCATAAAATGGAGATAAGAATAAAATAAGAGGAAAATTAAAAAAAAACTGTTTATTAAATATAATGAAGACAATATAAAGTCACTGCTAAATAGCTCTAAATCTATAACATGAGTTTGAGTTCACATTTGGGAAGATTTTTGCTTTAGGTTAGGGCTACCTCTCATGTTAGACTTTACAGAAGTCAGAGACTAAGGGTCTAGTAGGAGGCTAAGGAGATGTGACAAGTTGCTATGGAGATGAGGCCCAGATGCTGAGAAATGAGGCAAGTGAAGATTTTTCTCAATGACAGTCAATGGGGCTACTTAGGGGCTAAAGTAAAGAATCAGAAAACAGAAGGGGCAGAGAATTCCATGGTGCTTAGCTGCTGTCCCCAGTGCCATTAGCCCAGGATATAGAAAAACCAGCACTGGAATCCAGCATGCCATGAGAGGCTATTACCAGAAAGATTGCTGAGGCAAAGCAAAGCCAAACATTAGAATCATTTTTGGAAATGGGAAGAAATAATTTGGTTCTTTCTAAGAGACTCTGCTGGTGAGTTGTAAGGACAGTATGTATGGATTACTATGGGTTTTTGAAAGTAGGTAAAAATTGGAGAATCATTTAATATTTGGGTTGGCTATTCTTTTTAAAATATTAATGTAAGCATCATTTCAAAAGAGCAATGGATCAAAGGCATTCTGCCTTTGTTTCTCAGGCTTGAATTTCTCGAAAGTACAACTATGGCAGATTCTTTAAAGGCATCTGGTATCTTGTCCCTTGGTAACTTCTAGGCCTCTAAAATTGACTCCAAAACAACGGACTGCTTCAACAGGAATGCTCCCAGTGGACTCCTGGATGCCAGGAATCCACTCCCATACATGGTGGCCTCCCAAACATGACTTTGGAGGACGATTGATAGGGGAGAGTCTCCAGAGATCAGAATCAGAAGCAGCCAGTTTGGTAACTAAGGAACTGATCTCATTTCCCTTCCCAGGCAGGGAAGCCTGCTCTTCCTGTCCAGCAAAAACAAGCGTTGAAGGTTCTTCACCTTTCCTTCTTCACGTAGGAGTGTTTATTGCTGGCGTCCTGCTTTTCCTTTGCCTTGTTTATTAGATATGTGTGGGTTGGGTGGGGTAGATTTATAATCGAGCTATAGGATGCTAGACCTTAAGAAGCCATCAATACTTCAAGCTTGATTAGGAGCATCTAACCAACAGAGATCTTAGAGCAGGACAGGTCAACACATCTGAGCAAGGGCAAGCACGCTGTTTCAGCTTGACAGCTGACCTGGGGTGAGGCAGGATGATTCTTGTAAGTACAGATGTGAGGGAATAGTGGGTGTGGAATGGTATCATGTAATACGGAGCTGCAACTGATTGGGCTCAACGGCACATTCTGCGGTTAAATTACAGTACAGATAATAATCTCACCCAACATTTCATTTAATGTCTCCAAGTTGGCTTGATAGAACTCTTCAAACTGCCCTCTCCATGGTGAGTCTCTAGAAGCACAGAATGTGAACATCTCCTGCTTTTCCCCTATCTCACAGAACTGCCATCACTCAGCGCTCACACCCTCGGCCATTGAACCAGTCGAAAAGAACTGTCTCTTTCTTAGGGCTTCTGTTAGCCCATGGTTAGTTGCAGCAGCCTCGCAGGACCAGGGTCCTTTTTCAGAGATTGATGTGGTTCTTCAGAGGGAGGGCCAGGGGCTTCTTTCCTTTTGAGATCATGAGGAATAGGGTCATGTAATCTGTCAGGGACCCTCTTTGCCATGTGGGGAGAGTGCAACTGTAAATGAAGATGACACGAAAGAAAACTGCAGAAAGAGAAACGTCTCCAAAGGTATTGCTCCAGCTTTGACCCAGGGTTCTCGCCCCTGGCATTGTTGACATTTTCAGCTGGGTGACTCTTTGTTAGGGGGTATGTCCTCTGGTTGTGGGGTGTTTAGCTGCACTCTGGCTGGATGCCAGGAGTCCACTCCCAATCATGGCAACCAAACCAAGGTCTCCAGACACCAGCAGATGTCCCTGTAGGGAGTGGGGGGCAAATCCTCCACCAGCTGAGGACCACTGTCCTGGTCTTTTTGGCTGTATGATCCTTAACAAAATTCTCATTTTGCTGTATTTATTCGCTTTGGGTCTGTCACTTGCAATCCAAAGCGTTTTAGTTAATATACTTTTTCTTATACGTTTTATATATTTAGATAACAAAATTTTTGTCTTTTTTTATTTTTATGTTTTTCAGGTAGCATTTGGTACTAAAAAAAACAATTTTTTTAATTGAACATAAACAAATCTAAAACCAATAAAGTAAAAGTAACAGATAGCACTAAATTGTACATACAGCACTTAATTACGAAAATATACAGGATGGACATAAAGTTTGTATGCAATTTAAAATAATTGTAACTTTAAGTTGTACACAAACTTTTTTTTTTTTTGAGACAGAGTCTCAAGCTGTCACTCCAGGTAGAGTGCTATAGAGTCACAGCTCACAGCAACCTCAAACTCTTGGGCTCAAGCAATTCTCTTGCCTCAGCTTTCTAAGTAGCTGGGACTATAGGCACCCGCCACAATGCCCAGCTATTTTTTTTGTTGTAGTTGTCATTGTTGTGTTAGCTGCTCTGGGCCTAATTTGAAACTGCCAGCCTCAGTGTTTGTGGCCAACATCCTACCCACTGAACTACAGGTGCCGCCATTTTTTTATTGAGATAGAATCTCAAGCTGTCACCCTGGGTAGAGTGCCATGGCATCACAGCTAATAGCAACCTCCAACTCTTGGGCATAAGTGATTCTCTTGCTTTAGCCTCCCAAGTAGCTGGGACTACAGGCACCCACCACAAAGCCCAGCTATTTTGTTTTGTTACAATTGCCTATATTGTTTTAGCCGGCTGGGCTGGGTTCGAACCCACCAGCCTCAGTGTATATGGCCGGCACCCTACCCACTGAGCTACGGGCACGGCCAAATTGCAGACAAATGTTATGTCCACCCTGTATATTTGTGAGTTTAGTATTTTACATATTAAAGGATTTAATTAAAATTTTTTTTTTCGTTTTTTTTTTTTTTATTGTTGGGGATTCATTGAGGGTACAATAAGCCAGGTTACACTGATTGCAATTGTTAGGTAAAGTCCCTCTTGCAATCATGTCTTGACCCCATAAAGTGTGACACACACCAAGGCCCCACCCCCCTCCCTCCTTCCCTCTTTCTCTTTCCCCCCCATAACCATAATTGTCATTAATTGTTCTCATATCAAAATTGAGTACATAGGATTCATGCTTCTCCATTCTTGTGATGCTTTACTAAGAATAATGTCTTCCACGTCCATCCAGGATAATACGAAGGATGTAAAGTCTCCATTTTTTTTAATGGCTGAATAGTATTCCATGGTATACATATACCACAGCTTGTTAATCCATTCCTGTGTTGGTGGGCATTTAGGCTGTTTCCACATTTTGGCGATTGTAAATTGAGCTGCAATAAAGAGTCTAGTACAAGTGTCCTGATGATAAAAGGATTTTTTTCCTTCTGGGTAGATGCCCAGTAATGGGATTGCAGGATCAAATGGGAGGTCTAGCTTGAGTGCTTTGAGGTTTCTCCATACTTCCTTCCAGAAAGGTTGTACTAGTTTGCAGTCTCACCAGCAGTGTAAAAGTGTTCCCTTCTCTCCACATCCACGCCAGCATCTGCAGTTTTGAGATTTTGTGATGTGGGCCATTCTCACTGGGGTTAGATGATATCTCAGGGTTGTTTTGATTTGCATTTCTCTAATATATAGAGATGATGAACATTTTTTCATGTGTTTGTTAGCCATTCATCTGTCATCTTTAGAGAAAGTTCTATTCATGTCTCTTGCCCATTGATATATGGGATTGTTGGCTTTTTTCATGTGGATTAATTTGAGTTCTCTATAGATCCTAGTTATCAAGCTTTTTGTCTGATTGAAAATATGCAACTATCCTTTCCCATTGTGTAGGTCGTCTCTTTGCTTTGGTTATTGTCTCCTTAGCTGTACAGAAGCTTTTCAGTTTAATGAAGTCCCATTTGTTTATTTTTTTTGTTGTTGCAATTGCCATGGCAGTCTTCTTCATGAAGTCTTTCCCCAGGCCAATATCTTCCAGTGTTTTTCCTATGCTTTCTTGGAGGATTTTTATTGTTTCATGCCTTAAATTTAAGTCCTTTATCCATCTCGAATCAATTTTTGTGAGTGCGGAAATGTGTGGGTCCAGTTTCAGTCTTTTACATGTAGACATCCAGTTCTCCCAACACCATTTATTGAATAGGAAGTCTTTCCCCCAAGGTATGTTCTTGTTTGGTTTATCAAAGATTAGGTGGTTCTAAAATGTTAGTTTCATTTCTTGGTTTTCAATTCAATTCCAAGAGTCTATGTCTCAGTTTTTGTGCCAGTACCATGCTGTCTTGAGCACTATGGCTTTGTAGTACAGACTAAAATCTGGTATGCTGATGCCCCCAGCTTTATTTTTGTTACAGAGAACTGCCTTAGCTATATGGGTTTTTTTCCGGTTCCATACAAAACGCAGAATTATTTTTTCCAAATCTTGAAAGTACGATGTTGGTATTTTGATAGGAATGGCATTGAATAGGTAGATTGCTTTGGGAAGTATAGACATTTTAACAATGTTGATTCTTCCCATCCATGAGCGTGGTATGTTCTTCCATTTGTTAATATCCTCTGCTATTTCCTTTCTGAGGAGTTCATAGTTTTCTTTATAAAGGTCCTTCACCTCCTTTGTTAGGTATATTCCTAGGTATTTCATTTTCTGTGAAACTATGGTGAAGGGAGTTGTGTCCTTAATTAGCTTCTCATCTTGACTGTTATTGGTGTACACAAGGGCTACTGCCTTGTGGACATTGATTTTATATCCTGTATTTTCGGATGACTTCTAGGAGTCTTGTGGTTGAGTATTTGGGGTTCTCTAAGTATAAGATCATGTCGTCAGCAAAGAGGGAGAGTTTGACCTCCTCTACTCCCATTTGGATTCCCTCTATTTCCTTGTCTTCCCTAATTGTATTGGCTAGAACTTCTAGCACTACGTTGAATAGTAAAGGTGACAGAGGACAACCTTGTCTGGTTCCAGTTCTAAGAGGAAAAGCTTTCAGTTTTACTCCATTCAGTAAAATATTGGCTGTGGGTTTCTCCTAGATAGCTTCAATCAGTTTAAGAAATGTGCCACCTATGCCTATACTCTTCAGTGTTCTAATTAGAAAAGGATGCTGGATTTTATCAAATGCTTTTTCTGCATCTATTGAGAGGATCATGTGATCTTTATTTTTGCCTCTGTTAATATGGTGGATAACGTTTATGGACTTGCGTATGTTAAACCAGCCTTGCATCCCTGGGATGAAGCCTACTTGATCATGATGAATGACTTTTTTGATGATAAGCTGTAATCTATTGGCTAGGATTTTGTTGAGAATTTTTCCGTCTATATTCATGAGTGAGATTGGTGTGAAATTCTCCTTTTGGTTTGGGTCTTTTCCTGGTTTTGGTATCAGGGTGATGTTTGCTTCATAGAATGTGTTGGGGAAGATTCCTTCTTCCTCAATTTTTTGGAATAATTTCTGCAGTACAGGAATAAGCTCTTCCTTGAAGGTTTGATAGAATTCTGGCCATCTGGACCAGGATATTTTTTGGTTGGAAGCTTTTTTATTGTTTCTTTGATCTCAGTGCTTGAAATTGGTCTGTTCAGGAGCTCTATTTCTTCCTGGCTGAGTCTAGGGAGAAGGTGTGATTCCAAATATTGATGCATTTCCTTCACATTGTCAAATTTCTGGGCATAGAGTTTCTGGTAGTATTCAGAGATGATCTCTTGTATCTCTGTGGGATCAGTTGTTATTTCCCCTTTGTCATTTCTGATTGAGGTTACTAGAGATTTTACTTTTCTATTCCTCATTAGTCTGGTCAATGGTTTAACTATTTTATTTATTTTTTCAAAAAACCAACTTCTTGTTTCATTAATTTTCTGAATGATTCTTTTGTTTTCAATTTCATTGATCTCTGATTTGATTTTGGATATTTCTTTTCTTCTACTGAGTTTAGGCTTAGATTGTTCTTCTTTTTCCAATTCCATAAGATCTGTTGTAAGATTGTTGATGTGCTCTCTTTCTGTTTTTCGAATGTAGGCATCTAAAGCGATGAATTTTCCTCTCAAGACTGCTTTTGCAGTATCCCACAGGTATTGGTAGCTTGTGTCTTCATTGTTGTTATGCTCAAGGAAGTTAATGATTTCGTGTTTTATTTCTTCCTGCACCCATCTGTTATTCACAGAAGATTGTTTAATTTCCATGCCTTTGGGTGGGGGGTCGAGAATTTTTGTTAGAGTTGAGTTCCACCTTTAGTGCCTTATGGTCTGAGAAGATACAAGGTAAAATTTCAATTCTTTTGATTCTGTTGATATTTGTTTTGTGTCCCAGGATATGATCAATTTTGGAGAATGTTCCATGGGGTGATGAGAAGAATGTATACTCTTTATCTTTGGGGTGGAGTGTTCTATATGCATCTATCAAGCACATTTGTTCTAGAGTCTCATTTAAATCTCTTATATCCTTGTTTAATTTCTGTTTAGAGGATCTGTCCAGCTCTGTAAGAGGAGTGTTAAGGTCCCCTGGTATTATGGTATTATCAGATATCATATTGCTCAGACTGAGTAAGGTGTGTTTCAAGAATCTGGGAGCACTTAAATTGGGTGCATAAATATTTAGAATTGAAACATCTTCTTGTTGTATTTTTCCCTTGACCAATATAAAGTGACCATCTTTGTCTTTTTTGACTTTAGTTGCTTTAAATCCACATGTATCTGAAAATAAGATTGCAACTCCTCTTTTCTTCTGAATTGCATTTGCCTGAAAAATTGTCTTCCAACCCTTGACTCGGAGCTTGAATTTGTCTTTTGAAGCCAGATGTGTTTCTTGCAGACAGCAAATGGATGGCTTGTGTTTTTTAATGCAGTCAACCAATCTGTGTCTCTTCAGTGGGGAATTCAAGCCATTAACATTTATTGAGATAATTGATAAGTGTGGTAGTATTCTATTCATCTTATTTTGTGAGAGTCCATTGCTTAGTTTTATCTTTTGCATCAGTGTGGAGGTTAGGTTCTGTCCTTTAATTTCTGAGTTCTTACTTTGATGCTGATCCATTGTGGTGGTCAGTGGGCAGAAAAGGTTGAAGTATTTCCTGTAGAGCTGGTCTTGTTGTGGCAAATTTCCTCAATATTTGCATATCCGTAAATGATTTGATTTCTCCATCAATTTTGAAGCTTAGCTTAGCACTGTACAGAATTCTGGGCTGGAAATTGTTCTGTTTACGTAGATTAAAGGTAGATGACCATTGTCTTCTTGCTTGGAAAGTTTCATTAGAGAAGTCTGCAGTCACTCTGATGGATTTGTCCCTGTAGGTCAACTGGCGTTTACTCCTGGCAGCTTGAAAAATCTTTTATTTTGTGTTGACTTTGGACAGGTTCATCACAATGTGTCTTGGAGAAGCTCGGTTAGAGTTGAGGCGACCTGGGGTCCGACAGCCCTCTGACAGCAGTGTGTCAGAATCTTTGGTGATATTTGCTAAATTTTCTTTTATAATATTCTCTAGTATGGCTTCCATTCCTCTGGGGCATTCTTCTTCCCCTTCTGGAATTCCTATAACTCGTATGTTGGAACGCTTCATAAAGTCCCATAATTCTGACAGTGAACGTTCTGCTTTCTCTCTCTTCTTTTCTGCCTCTTTTACTATCTGAGTTATCTCAAAAACTTTGTCTTCTACCTCTGAAATTCTTTCTTCTGCATGGTCTAACCTGTTGCTGATACTTTCCATTGCATCTTTAAGTTCCCTAATTGACTGTTTCAGTTCCTTCAGCTCTGCTATATCCTTTTTATATTCTTCATATCATTCATCTCTTATTTGATTCTGTTTTTGAATTTCCTTTTGGTTATTTTCCACTTTATTAGCAGTTTCCTTCATTGTTTCCATCATTTCTTTTATTGTTTGCAACATGTGTATTCTAAATTCCCTTTCTGTCATTCCTAACATTTCTTTATAGGTGGAATCCTCTGCAGTAGCTACCTCATGGTCCCTTGGCGGGGTTGTTCTGGACTGGTTTTTCATGTTGCCTCGAGTTTTCTGCTGATTCTTCTTCATGAGTGATTTCTTTTATCTGTTTCCTTGCCATAATTTTCCTTTCACTTCCTCTTGTTCTTTAAGTTCTCGTGCCTGTGGACTAAGGGTTACAGGACCAGAAGGGTGAGAAGGTTGAAGAGCAAAAAAAGGGATGAAAGAAATGAGGACCGAGTGATAAGAAAAAAAAAGAAAAATAGAGAAAGGAGAGTGGGTGGGTAAAAGGAATATTGACAAAAAGAAGAGAGGCACAGAAAGAGGGAGACGGAGCAATATAGGTGTACAGTAGGGTACTTTGATATAACCTTAAAAAAAACCCCACCTTCTGGGGGTGCCCAGTTGGGTGGTTCCCTTGAGGTCAGCAGCTCTTTGCTAACCTGATCAGACACAGTACCCCACCTCCACCAAGTAGAGAGGAAAGACAAAAATTCTATAAATCAAGCCAAAACAAGCAAACAGAAAACTTTTCGGGATAAAATTGGGTGGAAAACCAAATAATTGCGGTAGAAACACTAACAAAAATGAAGTTCTAATTATTGAAATAGGCAGCAATGGGAAATTATAATTAAACTAGAAAAATTGAGAAAGAAAAAGGATCTGTATGGAAAAGGTTGAACTTAAAAAACAAAACAACAATCCACAACATCAAAATAAACCAAAAAAACAACCAAACCAAAAAAAAAAAAAAAAGAACATAACAAAAACTAAGCAGTATGTATATGTCATTGAATATTGTCTGGGCAACACGTGGTCTTCTGGGGTATGAGATGTTAATCACAGTTCTGATACGACTGGAGGCTGCTAGTTTCTCAAACCCCAGCAGGTAGACACCCTAAATCTCTCTTTGGCCCACTTAAAATTCTCTTTTAACTTGTTCACTTGCTGAGCAGAAGCTTTCCCAGGGAAGTGCTTGTTGCTGGAATCACTGCTGAAGTGGCTATCCACTTACCCTGTGTGCCAAAACTGGTCTCCCTCTGCCCCCGAGGGTTAGGGCTGCAAGGCGGCTCAGACCCCGCCCTTAGGCTACTTGGTCGCTGTGTTACCAGCTCCCACCCAATTCTAGCTCTGCGACCCTGAGGGCGGAGCTTGCCGGGGCAGATTGCTCACAATGGCTGCCTGTGACCCAGAGCCAAACACTATTAGCTCCGTCTGGCTTAGCGGCTCAGACTGGGGCCCTCGACAAAGGCCAAAGTTCTCCGCACTTCTGCTCAGGCTCTCCCCAAGGCCGTTCAGCTGAGTGCCAAGTCCAAAGACACCAAAACAATTCACAGGTAAGGCCTTTCTGGTTTGCAGTCTCGCTGCTACTGAACTTACAGTTGCGGGAGGGTTTAGACAGATTGAACACACGCGACCACTTGCTGGTTTTCCACTGTTTTAGTCCTCCTCTTGGGGTCCAGAAGTCTCTCGCTGACACCCTGTATCCTCTCAGGGGTGATGATAGGCAGATCCCACCAGCCAGAGATGCCTGGAGTCCTATCTCCCCAGACTCATGGTGCCCAGATGCAAGGAAGCTGTTACTCGGCTGCCATCTTGCTCCGCCTCTATCAACAATCCTAATTTAAAAAATTTTGAGCATGGCAGATGAGTTGTTATGTCATTATTTTTTATATTATTATTTTTTATGTCATTGTTATTGATAATAAACTTTTAAAACTACCTATGTTTTAATTTAATGGACTAATCAATTTTATGTGCCTTAAAAAATTCTGTAACTAGGTTTTATTAGTGAAATGTTGCAGTAGGTATATTCCAAGATGGGTTCTAAGCCTGACGTAATTAATAATGTAAATATTGCTACAGTGGAGGAGATAATTTGGACTTCTGTGTAATTATGCTACCATGTATAAGTGATAAATCATTTTCCCCAACACTTTTCTGTGTCAAGTAGCTATATATTCATTGCTTATTTAGCATGCCATGATGTCATTTGTCTATAACTTGATCTATGTGCATCATTTACATTTTTGATGTTCATGTATTTTTTTAATAGCTGAGACAGCTCCATTGAACTGCATCACTTATAGGTTGTTGAAGTTTCTAATAATAAAGAAGTTAAAAATCTCAAAAAAAAGAGCAATCAATCAAAGTGGTGAATAGAGTGGAAAATGGTGAATAAAGTGGAAAGTTATCTATTTTACTTAAGACAAATACATTGATAACTGTTAAGTGTGCTCATTATTTTGTGAGAGATAAAACAAAAAAATACCTGTAGAATAATTTGCATAGTGACTTTATGCTCTAAATATTTATTTTTGTCACATACATTGTATATATAGGTGTTGTTCTTGTTTTGCTACAAAGAATTGTTATGTTAGGAAACAGTTGCTATGCTAAATATACCAAATAGGTCAATACTATGCTCATAAAAAAAAAAAAAAATCTCAAAAAATGTTTTGGGATTATGATATTTTTTCTTTTGTTCATGCCTTCTTTTATATAATGAGGTATTTATCTTTTATCATTAAATATTTAACATTTGAAAGTTAAATTTTATAAGTTACTAAATAAAATAATTTCAGAAGGAAATTATGCTGAATCTTTGGAATTAGTTCAATTGCAATGAATGAAAAGGTAGCCTAGAAGCAATTACTGATTAACTCAAGAACATTACTGATAGGAAACGTATACAAATCCATAGATATTACTCTGACTCATCCCTCTTTTTATTCTTATAATAGTAATTTTTTTTTCTCTGCTCTTGTGTTGCTTAAATTTTTCAGTGGACTTGATACAAATGCAACACATTTATTGACAGAGATGCCCATATTTGCATGGGTACCACTTTTGTTCCAGAGTTTTGTACTCTTTAGTATTGGAAAACATTTCTCACCTGAGGCTTATAAGAAATACCTCCTGATTTCCTGCGTAAGGTTAGAGGAAAGATGCATGTCCTGATTCCATTGTTTGTGCTCATAAGAGATACCTTTTAGGGATAAAGAAGAATAATAAAGAAATATCCCTCACCATTTGTCAAGTACTCAAGGATCACCATGGTGGTGTGGAATAACAGTGATGCTGTGGAGCCCACATTTATCCTGAGAGGTCTTCCCGGACTAGAACATTTTCATTCTTGGCTCTCAATCCCATTCTGTCTCACGTATTTGGTAGCATTTATTGGTAATGTTGCCATCCTCTCTGTCATTTGGATAGAGTCCTCACTCCATCAACCCATGTATTACTTCATTTCCATCCTGGCACTAACTGACCTGGGTATGTCTCTGTCCACACTTCCCACCATGCTTTCTGTTTTATGGTTGGATGCTCAGGAGATCCAGGCAAGTGCTTGCTATACTCAGCTGTTCTTCATCCACACATTCACATTCCTGGAGTCCTCTGTGCTGCTGTCCATGGCCTTTGACCGTTTTGTTGCTATCTGCCGTCCACTGCACTACCCCACCATTCTCACCGACAGTGTAATTGGCAAGATTGGTTTGGCCTGCTTGCTCCGAAGTATGGGCGTTGTACTGCCCACACCTTTGCTCCTGAGGCGCTATCACTACTGTCATGTCAATGCCCTCTCCCACGC
Organism: Nycticebus coucang; assembly: GCF_027406575.1. NCBI lineage: Eukaryota > Metazoa > Chordata > Mammalia > Primates > Lorisidae > Nycticebus > Nycticebus coucang. The sequence goes on along the minus strand of NC_069793.1, from coordinate 63,018,585 downwards.
CTTTTGCTTGCACCAGGATGTTCTGAAATTATCATGTTCGGATGCCAGCATCAACAGCCTTTACGGACTGTGTGTAGTCATTGCCACACTGGGAGTGGATTCCGTCTTCATACTTCTTTCTTATATTCTGATTCTGAATGCTGTGTTGGGTATTGCATCTCGTGAAGAGCGGCTAAAGGTACTCAACACATGTGTATCCCACATCTGTGTGGTGCTCATCTTCTTTGTACCGGTTATTGGGGTGTCAATGGTCCATCGCTTTGGGAAGCACCTTTCTCCCATAGTCCATGTCCTCATGGCTGACACTTACTTACTTCTCCCCCCAGTACTTAACCCTGTTGTCTACAGTGTCAAGACAAAGCAGATTCGCTTAGGAATTCTCAGAAAGTTTGGAATGGGAAGGAGGGTTTAAGGAAATTCTATCCCTCAGTTTTCCCACTGAAAATGTTTGGAAAGGTACTTAATATATTAAATGTAAAATATATGTGTCTCGATAATATAATCAAATTTCTAATTATTTCACATTCTATAAATGTAATATCAGTTAATCTATAACTTATATGAGATTTTTTTCTTGAACAATTTGTGATAATTGTGGTCTTGTGCATTCCAGAGATCATTATAAGATTTATATGAAATAATTAACAATTTGTGTGCGAAAAATGAAGTTTCTGAAAACTCTATCAAGCTGTTAAAATCATTATTATTGTTATTATTATTATTATTTTTTGCAGTTTTTGGCAGGGGCCAGGTTTGAAACTCCCACCACTGGTATATGGGGCCAGTGTCCTATTCCTTGAGCAACAGGTTACACCATGCAGAAGAAAGAATTTCAGAGGTAGAAGACAAACTTCTTGAGATAACTCAGATAGTAAAAGAGGCAGAAAAGAAGAGAGAGAAAGCAGAACGTTCACTGTCAGAATTATGGGACTTTATGAAGCGTTCCAACATACGAGTTATAGGAATTCCAGAAGGGGAAGAAGAATGCCCCAGAGGAATGGAAGCCATACTAGAGAATATTATAAAAGAAAATTTCCAAAATATCACCAAAGATTCTGACACACTGCATTCAGAGGTATTTCGGACCCCAGGTCGCCTCAACTCTAACTGAGCTTCTCCAAGACACATTGTGATGAACCTGACCAAAGTCAAGACAAAAGAAAAAATTCTTCAAGCTGCCAGGAGTAAGCGCCAGTTGACCTACAGGAACAAATCCATCAGAGTGACTGCAGACTTATCTAATGAAACTTTCCAAGCAAGAAGACAATGGTCATCTACCTTTAATCTACGTAAACAGAACAATTTCCAGCCCAGAATTCTTTACCCTGCTAAGCTAAGTTTCAAAATTGACGGAGAAATCAAATCATTTACGGATATACAAACATTGAGGAAATTCACCACAACAAGACCAGCTCTACAGGAAATACTTCAACCTGTTCTGCACACTGACCACCACAATGGATCAGCAGGAAGGGAAGAACTCAGAAATTAAAGGACAGAACCTAACCTCCACACTGTTGCAAAAGATAAAACTAAGCAATGGACTCTCACAAAATAAGAGGAATAGAATACTACCACACTTATCAATTATCTCAATAAATGTTAATGGCTTGAATTCCCCACTGAAGAGACATAGATTGGCTGACTGGATTAAAAAACACAAACCATCCATTTGCTGTCTAGAAGAAACACACCTGGCTTCAAAAGACAAATTCAAGCTCCGAGTCAAGGGTTGGAAGACAATTTTTCAGGCAAATGGAACTCAGAAGAAAAGAGGAGTTGCAATCTTATTTTCAGATACATGTGGATTTAAAGCAACTAAAATCAAAAAAGACAAAGATGGTCACTTTACATTGGTCAAGGGAGAAATACAACAAGAAGATGTTTCAATTCTAAATATTTATGCACCCAATTTAAGTGCTCCCAGATTCTTGAAACACACCTTACTCAGTCTGAGCAATATGATATCTGATAATACCATAATACCAGGGGACCTTAACACTCCTCTTACAGAGCTGGACAGATCCTCTAAACAGAAATTAAACAAAGATATAAGAGATTTAAATGAGACCCTAGGACAACTGTGCTTGATAGATGCATATAGAACACTCCACCCCAAAGATAAAGAATATATATTCTTCTCATTACTCCATGGAACATTCTCCAAAATTGATTATATCCTGGGACACAAAACAAATATCAACAGAATCAAAAGAATTGAAATTTTACCTTGTATCTACTCAGACCATAAGGCACTAAAGGTGCAACTCAACTCTAACAAAAATGCTCGACCCCACCCAAAGGGATGGAAATTAAACAATCTTCTGTTGAATAACAGATGGGTGCAGGAAGAAATAAAAACAGGAAATCATTAACTTCCTTGAGCATAACAACAATGAAGACACAAGCTACCAAAACCTGTGGGATACTGCAAAAGCAGTTTTGAGAGGAAAATTCATCGCTTTAGATGCCTACATTCAAAAAACAGAAAGAGAGCGCATCAACAATCTCACAAGATATCTTATGGAATTGGAAAAAGAAGAACAATCTAAGCCTAAACTCAGTAGAAGAAAAGAAATATCCAAAATCAAATCAGGGACCAATGAAATTGAAAACAAAAGAATCATTCAGAAAATTAATGAAACAAGAAGTTGGTGTTTTGAAAAAATAAATTAAATAGTTAAACCATTGACCAGACTAACGAGGAATAGAAAAGTAAAATCTCTAGTAACCTCAATCAGAAATGATAAAGGGGAAATAACAACTGATCTCACAGAGCTACAAGAGATCATCCCTCAATACTACCAGAAACTCTATGCCCAGAAATTTGACAATGTGAAGGAAATGGATCAATATTTGGAATCACACCCTCCCCCTAGACTCAGCCAGGAAGAAATAGAGCTCCTGAACAGACTAATTTCAAGCACTGAGATCAAAGAAATAATAAAAAATCTTCCAACCAAAAAATGCCCTGGTCCAGATGGCTTCACACCAGAATTGTATCAAACCTTCAAGGAAGAGCTTATTCCTGTATTGCAGAAATTATTCCAAAAAATTGAGAAGAAGGAATCTTCCCCAACACATTCTATGAAGCAAACATCAACCTAATACCAAAACCAGGAAAAGACCCAAACAAAAAGGAGAATTTCACACCAATCCCACTCATGAATATAGACGGAAAAATTCTCAACAAAATCCTAGCCAATAGATTACAGCTTATCATCAAAAAAGTCATTCATCATGATCAAGTAGGCTTCATCCCAGGGATGCAAGGCTGGTTTAACATACGCAAGTCCATAAACGTTATCCACCATATTAACAGAGGCAAAAATAAAGATCACATGATCCTCTCAATAGATGCAGAAAAAGCATTTGATAAAATCTAGCATCCTTTTCTAATTAGAACACTGAAGAGTATAGGCATAGGTGGCACATTTCTAAAACTGATTGAAGTCATCTATGACAAACCCACAGCTAATATTTTACTGAATGGAGTAAAACTGAAAGCTTTTCCTCTTAGAACTGGAACCAGACAAGGTTGTCCTCTGTCACCTTTACTATTCAACGTAGTGCTGGAAGTTCTAGCCAATACAATTAGGCAAGACAAGGAAATAAAGGGAATCCAAATGTGAGCAGAAGAGGTCAAACTCTCCCTCTTTGCTGACGACATGATCTTATACTTAGAGAACCCCAAATACTCAACCACAAGACTCCTAGAAGTCATCAAAAAATACAGTAATATTTCAGGATATAAAATCAATGTCCACAAGTCAGTAGCCTTTGTATACACCAATAACAGTCAAGATGAGAAGCTAATTAAGGACACAACTCCCTTCACCATAGTTTCAAAGAAAATGAAATACCTAGGAATATACCTAAGAAAGGAGGTGAAGGACCTCTATAAAGAAAACTATGAACTCCTCAGAAAGGAAATAGCAGAGGATATTAACAAATGGAAGAAAATACCATGCTCATGGATGGGAAGAATCAACATTGTTAAAATGTCTATACTTCCCAAAGCAATCTACCTGTTCAATGCCATTCTTATCAAAATACCAACATTGTACTTTCAAGATTTGGAAAAAATGATTCTGCATTTTGTATGGAACCAGAAAAAACCCCATATAGCTAAGGCAGTTCTTAGTAATAAAAAGAAAGCTGGGGGCATCAGCATACCAGATTTTAGTCTGTACTACAAAGCCATGGTGCTCAAGACAGCATGGTACTGGCCCAAAAACAGAGACATAGACACTTGGAATCGAATTGAACACCAAGAAATGAAACTAACATCTTACAACCACCTAATCTTCGATAAACCAAACAAGAACATACCTTGGGGGAAAGACTCCCTATTCAATAAATGGTGTTGGGAGAACTGGATGTCTACATGTAAAAGACTGAAACTGGACCCACACCTTTCCCCACTCACAAAAATTGATTCAAGATGGATAAAGGACTTAAATTTAAGGCATGAAACAATAAAAATCCTCCAAGAAAGCATAGGAAAAACACTGGAAGATATTGACCTGGGGAAAGACTTCATTGAGAAGACGGCCATGGCAATTGCAACAACAACAAAAATAAACAAATGGGACTTCATTAAACTGAAAAGCTTCTGTACAGCTAAGGAGACAATAACCAAAGCAAAGAGACAACCTACACAATGGGAAAGGATATTTGCATATTTTCAATCAGACAAAAGCTTGATAACTAGGATCTATAGAGAACTCAAATTAATCCACATGAAAAAAGCCAACAATCCCATATATCAATGGGCAAGAGACATGAATAGAACTTTCTCTAAAGACGACAGACGAATGGCTAACAAACACATGAAAAAGTGTTCATCATCTCTATATATTAGAGAAATGCAAATCAAAACAACCCTGAGATATCATCTAACCCCAGGCCCACGTCACAAAATCTCAAAACTGCAGATGCTGGTGTGGATGTGGAGAGAAGGGAACACTTTTACTCTGCTGGTGAGACTGCAAACTAGTACAACCTTTCTGGAAGGAAGTATGGAGAAACCTCAAAGCACTCAAGCTAGACCTCCCATTTGATCCTGCAATCCCATTACTGGGCATCTACCCAGAAGGAAAAAAATCCTTTTATCATAAGGACACTTGTACTAGACTATTTATTGCAGCTCAATTTACAATCGCCAAAATGTGGAAACAGCCTAAATGCCCACCAACCCAGGAACGGATTAACAAGCTGTGGTATATGTATACCACGGAATACTATTCAGCCATTAAAAAAAATGGAGACGTTACATCCTTCGTATTAACCTGGATGGACGTGGAAGACCTTATTCTTAGTAAAGCATCACAAGAATGGAGAAGCATGAATCCTATGTACTCAATTTTGATATGAGGACAATTAATGACAATTATGGTTATGGGGGGGAAGCAGAAATAGGGACAGAGGGAGGGGTGTGGGGCCTTGGTGTGTGTCACACTTCATGGGGTCAAGACAGGATTGCAAGAGGGACTTTACCTAACAATTGCAATCCGTGTAACCTGGCTTATTGTACCCTTAAGGAATCCCCAACAATAAAATAACAAATAAACAAACAAACAAAAACAAAACCAAATCAATTGGAAAATACTGATGTCAGAGTTTGGAAAAGACTTTCTTAGGCTCCAGTTTTTCAGCACATCTCTGGGAAAACTATTCCAGGAAGAGGAGGTAGCTTAATAAAAGCAAAAGGTTTACAAAGAGTACATGTGGGTAATACTCTGAAATATCCAGGAAAAACTTAGAACTTGTCCAAAGCATGATGCATTCTCCCTCCCAACTGCAAATAAAACTTGGGTTTATGGACATGGAGAACCACTACCTAGTCCAATTTCAGTAAATGACTTGCAACCTCAGGTGCTGGAAGTGATGCCAAAAGAGAGACTTCAACCTTTAGCCTTTTCAAGAATTGCCTCAGCTGGAGAAACATGCTTTGTGTACGGTTATGACCCATTTAGTAACCGAGACATAAAGGCGTAAAGGCCTAGACCCTTGGGTCTGAAGCATAAAAAATTTGTTTGGGCAATTTTAGCTCTAGAAGTCCTTGTGATTTTTGAACAAGGTTTTCATAAGTTTCAATTTACTGCTCAACTCCTTCTTTCTAGTGCTCCCTACTTCCATTCCATTTCTTTCAAAAGTGTTTATCCTAAGGATTCTTCACATTAAACACTAAATTTTACTTCAACATTGGTTTCTCAGTGAATTTTGGGATGAAAAGTTCCCAGAAAATATGTGACACAAAGAAAGGATGAAATAAAATTGTGAAGGAAATATTTTATTTCAGGCAAATGGAAGAGGATAAGAATTCAAGAGAAAATGGCCAAAGGTTTTTATCTCTTCAAGTTTAAAGTAGAAGGTCAAACCCAATATATGAACCTAGAGAATTAAAGATAGCCCTGTGACCCTAGAGCTGATTCTATAAGACACATGCATTACAACATATTCTGAACTGTATATTCTCTCTTAATGATAGGTTTGATGGGTGGAAATGAATTCTTAATTTTATTTAAGCCTATGAATTTGCTTTTATGTATAGTGCTTTTTATGTGCTTTTAAAGAAGTATCTGTCTACTCTATCATGCAGGATACAACTAGAAGACAAAAACTACACAGCAATTTGAATAGAATTCGTTAGTATAAATACAATAGAACTTTCATAGTTGACCACTGCCCTACAATGACCGCCTCCTTAAGTTGATCTTATTTTCATAGACCAGACATGCACCACATGTATGTACGTGTATCAGTACACAGACTTAGTTCCATGTGTTGACCACCTCTATATGTTGACCAGTTTGTTACAGTTTCTTGGGTGGTCAATGTACATTATTAATTTTTAATTTTATTAAAACTTTTTTTTAACAAAAAATGTAACAATGTACATTATTAATTATTAATTTTGTTAAAAAATTAATTTTTAACAAGTAAATGTAACTAATTAATACCTTAAAGCTTAAAGAGAATACTCAAGGAAGGAACCAACTTAAACGAGGAGATCTTTCTCAAGGCCTGAAGTAGGTTAACATTTCATTGGAGAATGTGTGCTTTCAGCCCACTGGATGCCAGAGAAGTTGATTCAGTTGCCTGGAGCAAGAAAAATAGACCCCTATGGCCTATATGGTGGACCAAGGCTGACAGATTGAGAGGCCTTTTCCGAGAGGAGAAGAAAGAATCCCTGAAATTTGAGAGGTAGGCTAAGGCTGGCAGGTAAGGAACCATAGCTGGAATTGTCAAGCAATTGACACCTTATAGGTAGAAAGGAATAGAACTTGAACTGACAAAGTGGAAACACCTCTGCAGTTTGCAGGTTGATGAAGTCCGGGGAGCCAAGAACTAGAGCAACTGCAAGGTTCAAAAACAATCTAGTCACAGGAAAACTGTTGAAATTTGATGAGGTGAGCATCACTATTAAATATTTCTTACATGCTTCTGGTTTCTGCATGGTAGAAACAAGAAGAATCATACAAGAGTGTTTCCTACAGATGTTCCTACAGTATCCTCTACTGGCCAAGTTTAACATCATGCATCTGCAAAACAGAAAAAAATAAATGTCCATTTGAGTCCAATTGCATTATTGCAGAGTATGCAATGAAGGCTATGTCTGAAGCTGAAGGAAATAACTGGGAAATTTACTGATATTATCAATTACTTTTCATAATCTTTTAAACCTTAAAAGTAAGGCTTTACTTTTGACATTTGGATATACAATCTACGTAGAATTTATTTTTATCAATGATGAGGTAAGATCAAGGAATTTATTTTATATGACTATGACTACATAGTTCATTTAGAAACATCTATTGAATAAAGCATTATTTATCCCTTATACCACAATGCTGCTTTTTTCTTAGAAGATGAATGAGTATGTGTGGGTTTATTTCTGGTCTTTCTGTTCTGTTACATTGGAGATAATTTTCGATCTTTGCATCACCCAATTTACTGTCATAATCTGTAATTTTATAGTAGGTTTTTATATATGGTGGAATCCCAACAATAAGAGCACACTGCTTTAAATTTCAGTTTCTATTTTCTATTGCCAGCATGTGCTTTTGGATGTAAAACGGTGTTTACTTACCATAATGAGTTGATTCTCATTATTTGTCTTTAGGATATTTTGTATTTACTAATTATTCACTATATTGTCTATGAATAATAACAAAGATTTATTTATTTCATTATAGTCTCGTGTCTCTTATTTCTTCTCATCTGATTTTATTGATTAGGTTTCTGGTAAATTTTAGAAGTGAGAGTACTGGGTGCTTTCTTCCTCTTCCTAATCTCTTGGGGAAAATACCTTTAACATTTGGTGTTCACTGTAGTTTTCCTTCTTTAGAAAATAAATCAAGGAAATTATCTTCAAAATCTAGCTTAATATATTGTCATTATCAGTACCAAATTTAGTCAATTTTTTCATAACATAGATTACTAAATGATTTCTTCTTTTTTGTGTTAATATAGTGAATTATATTGTTTGATATTTGCATATAAAATGACTTTGATGCCTGAATTAAATCCAACAGGATCAAAATTTGAGAGTGTGTGTTTATAACTGTGTGTAATCACCAGATTAGGTATGGTAACACTTTTATCTTAGATTTTGGAATCAATGTGGGGTGTGTATTGGTCTTTAATATTTATTTTCTGTGATGCCCTAATCCAGTTATGAAATATAGGTTATGCTTGCCTTATAAAAATTAAGTAATAACCTACTTGTTTATACCTTTCTATTAATCTAAAAAAAAAAAGAAATAACACCTTTTGTCACAATCTCTAGACATACATGTGTAAGATTTCTGTTATTCTTTATTAAAATGTTTCAAATGATTTGTTAAATATAATACCTAGGCCTGGAGTTTTCTGTCTGTTTTAAAAGAAGTGTTATATAAAAGAAAATGTTCTTCATCCTTTATCATCAAAGAAACACAAACCAAAACGACTCTGAGTTATCACCTAACTCCAGTGAGATTAGTGAGATCACAAACTCCTGAATCTGCAGATGCTGGTGTGGATGTGGGAGAGAAAGGAACATCCTTGTTACTGGCAATATGGAGAATTAATATAACCTCTATGGAAAGAAGTATGGAGAATTTTCAAAGAACTAAAAGTAGACCTTTCATTTGATCCTATAATCCCACTACTAGGTATCTACTCAGAATAACAAAAACCATTTTACCACAAGGACATTTGCACTAGAATGTTTATTATAGCTCAAATTCACAATTGCCAAGACATGAAAGCAATTCAAATGCCCATCAATCCATGAATGGATTAACAAACTGTGGTATATGAATACCCTGGAATAATATTCAGCCATAAGAAAAGATGGAGACTTCACATCTTTTGTGTTACCTTTATGGAGGTGAAACACATTCTTCTTAGTAAAGTATCTCAAGAATGGAAAAAAAAGTATCCAATGTATGCATTACTAATATGAAACCAATATAAAACAACTCCATACCCACACAAAAGAAAAGCACAAGTATAGCCTAGTGAGGAGGAGGGGAGCGGAGAGAGAATGATTGGCATGATCTCGCCTAATGTGCACAATGTGAAGGTGTTCAGCACATCCCCTTGGTGAAGGGCTCAACTACATTGTGTTAAAAATGAACACAATGTAACCTAAACATCTGTACCCTTATATATTAATCTTGAATAAAAAAAAGTGTTACAAGAAAAACACCAATTTCTGATCATCTACAGAACACTGAATTCAAATGTAAACTTCTGGGCCACAATCTTGTAAATATTGGTCTGTCTTAATCTCTTCTTTCCTTAAAATCTATCATGTGTTAGAGCTTTCAAACATGTCTTGAGTGCAGATTATTCTATGTTTCATTTTTGTTGTTCTGTCTTTCTTTTCTTGGCTTCAGGTTTTAGCAAAAGTGAAAATGCTCATACAAAGAGTGAAGACTTGATCTTCCAATTAAAGTGTCTTCATGGAAGGAGCTATGACTTTTATCCCTACAGCACTGAATCCTATGCCTGTGTTATATCTCAATGAACAAATAGGCTCATCAAAGAAGGTGTATTTCTACAGCTAACATGATGACTTCAGAAATGTTTAAGGTTATAAAGTGTAGATATTTTAACACCTCATAATAATTTTTCATTAAGTCTCATGGACTTTAATCATGTCACTTTCCATTGTCCTGCCAATCTTAATGTATCCACAACATGGACTCTTTGAATTGGAAGCAATTTTTGATTATCTGTTATTAAATATTTAAGTTATTAAGTATTAAGTATTTAACACATTCTAAGTGCTACACATATGTTAAGGCATAGAATATTTACAAACACCCTACTAGATGATTAAAATTATTATGAACTCATTTTATAGATGAGGAAAAAGAGGCAATAGTTCCAAGTAATTTTTCTAGACCACAGTCAATAGTTGCCAGAATTGGGATTCAAAAATAAGGGTCCCTGGATCTATAGTCTGTGCTCTTTACTGTCATTGTTCTAGGGTCTATGCTCTTTGCCTTCATACTACTCTGAGTCTGAAAATTAAAACATTGATTTTTAGGGTAGCTTGTTCTCCCCCAAATAGGGCTTTTTGATATTGGCACTGTTGACATCTGACTGGATGAGATTTTGCTGTGAGTGGCAACCACGCACACCGCACAATGTTTAGAAGCATCCAGAGAACTACACACTTGGTGTCAATAGTGTTTTCCCAACTCAAATTCCCCCAGACACCATCAAATGCTCTCTTGAAGCAAAATCCTTCATGTTGAAAATCTCTGCCTAAAAGCAAGAATTTTCTAGTCTTTCTTTCTCAGGTTGAATTCTGCAGAACTTAGATTTCAAATGTTAATAAATGCTGTCTGTATAATAAATGTATGTAGAGAAGACTGGGTTAAACTAAATTACACAGATGTCTTCACTGCTTGTTTCTCTCAACTGTTAGTAGGTTAAGGGGCACATTTGATGTTCACATACAATTGTTTGACAATGTGAAGTCTCTCTCAAATATAATTGACAAAGGATTGATTGATTCATTAATGTATTAATGCTTGCATGGTTCTTGGCTACTAGTTCTATTAAAATAGTGATATTGTAAATTTTAGGAAAATATGCTAAAAGCATATAGAATATTATATATTTTGGAGAAAAAAAATCATAACATCAAGTTACAAAAGCAGAAATAGATGAACTGATGAAAAGAATGTTTCATGAGAAGTAACTGTGATACCACCATGAATTCAATTTCTCCCTAATCAAGATTTTATTGGAAATTATTTGAATTGATCTGTAAAGTGATTTACATCATGGATTAGTGATGTTATAAGTTTTGAGGAAAAAAAGGAATTTTCCTCAAGAAACAGCAATAATGACACAATTGAGATAAATTTCCTAGTGGTGAAGAGTGAAGAGCTATTGAGAAAGAGGGTAAGCAGAGGATTTGAATTTAAAGTTGCAAACCTTTTCTTCATTCTTATATCTACCACCAATGTAATGAATAAATGAACATATAAGTTTTTTACAGTTGTACTTTGAGGGGATTTATTTCTTCACAGATAGTAAGAGCATAGGGGTATAGCTTTTGTATCCTATCACACCTTTTGTCTTTTCTACTGAATATAACTGTTCAGGACTGTTCAGAAGCAGATTTATGGGCCAATGTAAGTAAGACTTGTTACTGGATGAAGACAGAATGTCCACCCCTCTGTCCAGTAGCTGGTGAAAAATTGATTATTATGAGATAACTCTATATAGATCTCATAGTCCTATATTAGTTATAATTGCTTTCCTGAGTACTACTTTTAAGCAATAGATTTACACTTAACACAATTTTTTTTTTTATGTTCCTTACAACAAATTAACAGAGTGGATTTAATTGTTCTTATTGTATGGTTGCAAAAACATGGCACAAAAAACAGATTAATTTTTCTGGTATTCAATAGCTAGAAAATGTTGCATCTGCTTACTCAGAGCACACATTTTTTTTCCTTTAATACTTCATTCTGATTGATTACCAATTTGTTTTCTTCAACTAATGATTTCAGACCACTTCTCAATTACTTCCTCATCTGGACATCCAGAGTGGGAAGTTGGTATGTCCTTGAGGAGAAAAGGTTCTGGCAGCACTGAAATCATTTTCCTCCCTAGAGATTTTACTGGAAAAAAAAACATGTGGTCCTGGGAGAATAGACTAGCCAAGAGAGGGAGACAGGTTAGAGTAATTAAAGCACAGAAATGTAATGCTAGTAATACATCTAGCTGGGTAGAGTCAAGGATGGCAAAGGTCAAAAGGCTTTATCTTGGCTCTGCAGTCACTGAAGGAGAGACTGATGACTGGGCTAGGACATGCTTCATTGAAGAACTATCTGCCTTAGGATACAATGTGTATTTTATTCTTCTCTTATGCCCATCTTCAGTGGCTCTTACAAGTCCCCAATCTTGACAGACTGGAGACCCAGCCAACTGTAGCAGGGTGAATGCCTGTTTGCATTTGAGGACTTAGGTGTTCCTGAAGAAAGGTTTTGAATGTGAAAATTGGGTAAGAGATTAATATATTACATATTTGAAGAGTCTAGAAATTGAAAGGGAAGATCAAAAGATAGGACTGACCTCCTGTCAAACCACTGTTCTGGGATAGGTCAGAGGTTCAGATTGCCATTCCTCCATAAAAAGTAGGCTATAATCTTCTAAAGCTGCTCAGAGGAGCTCTTGGAAGGGATACCATTGTCAACTCTCCTCCAGGAACAGATAGTACCTATGGTGAGATAAACATTACATAAATTAATACAATTCTCTGTTAGTAATTCATACAAACTGTTAGATGTAGTAAATAACAATTGTCATTTGACTTTTTCAAACTCTAGAGTAGTAGCCATTGAAAGAAGGATGTTTGTGTCTATATCCGAGAGAAAAGTCAGATCATGAATACTCTAAGTCAGGGGCTTTTATAAGGAGAAGTAGATGAGAGTTACGTGAGGGAGACTAGCATAACTATTCAGGATAGAGACTCTGAAGATTGTTGAAGGATTTGTGGGCAGGCATAAGGTAAGAAGGAAATAATTGCTGTGAGTGTCAAAGTGATGTCAAAATGATGACACAGTTAGTGTTTAGTGATGGAGACCAGAAGTTTGTGACCTAAAAATATAGAAAAGTGAGGGAGACACATAAAGACCCGTATTTCCTAATACATGTATCCCTAGGGTTAGCATAATATGTAAGTCACTAAATGAGAATATGCAAATCTATTCTCCTTTTCTCTTCACTGTATCTGTTCCTACAATGGAAGGAAAATGGTACTAAAATGAAAAATTCCCACCATTCCCGTAGACAGTTACCTAGTTAGTTATTTTATAATGGTATCTGTTCGGGGCAACTATAAAGTATGATTGTACTGGTAGAGAACAGGTTAGGAAATGGGATGTGCAAATTTTGGCAAAACTTTGACATGGAATACATTATGTGGAAATTATTTCTTGATGTTTTGTGCCCAGAGTGTTGAATTGGATGGCAATTACATTGCTTAGTAACTGAGATATCTAGGGCCATAATTCCTGTCTTCTCCAGTTCACAGTGAAATCTGCCTCCAACGTTTCCTACAGCTATCTAATTTTGGGGGGTAATTGAACCTTGAGCACATAACATTATATTCTTCCTATAACTTGGCATTGCGTTATATATTTTTTTTAATTCTCTTTTTTCTATAACATTTTCTCTTCCTTTCCATGTTCTCAGAGAGGAGAGTAGGAGTCATTTCTCCCTTCACCAGTCTTCTATAAATAACATACCACTATCTCCTCAGATTTATTATAAACAAACTGGATCATCTTGTCCACTGTTTTCATCAAATTTCTATACATATCTTTTCTTCCATTTGTCTTTTTTTCTGTAAATGACACAAAATCCTACTAAATAAGTGACCTTACTCTTTGTTAATGTTTTTCTCACTCTTGGAATATATGATGTTTTGCATTATCTGTGCTACCTTTTCTACTGATTTAACTTTTATACTTATTTATTCTTTATGATACCTGCTCTTAGATTTCACTTCCATCTACCTTTTTTTTTTTTTACAAGTGCCTCCTGAAGAGTTTCTCTGCCTTTGCTTTTTTCCACTTTGAGACCATTTTTAAAATTGATTCTAGTTTGATGTCCATAAAATAGAAACTGACCAAGTTGTTTACTTTACATGGCAATGAACACCTGTGTCCTCTAAGGTTACATCCATGCTCCTCATATTTACCACAAGTTCTTTCACAAATTCTGGTTCACTTTCATTTAATCTTAGCTCCCAAAACCATATGAAGCACCATCTACCCTTTGTTCAGTTATATTTGCTTGCACTTCTCATACTCTCTAGTTACATGGGTGTCAATCAATATAGCATTGCATCACACCCTTTTGATCCCTTTTAACTTGCATTTATCATTTGAGACCTAACTCAAGAATCTCCTTCAATAAATCTTTCCTGAACTCCAGGAAGGTAAGTTCCTCCTTGTGTTTTGTATTATCTCATATTATTATATAATCTTTAAAGTGTTAATCTAAAACTTAATTTTAATTCCTCATCCAGTACTTTGTAAGTATCTGAAGGTCTTATGCATGCCTATATCTTTTAGCACTATGAGAGTTACTTTAATAAGATATAATATTGGTGTGGTGGCATAAACCTGTAGTCTCAGCTACTCAGGAGGCTGAGTGGGAAGATTGTTCAAGCCCAGGAGTTCTAGACCCATATAGGAAATATTGCAAGACTCCACTTAAAAAAAAAAAAAGTTGTCAATAAATACATAATGATGAAAGAATAAATCAATTGGTAAAACAATGAATGCAGGTGGCAATTACATACAATAAGCAGAAGAGTGACTAAAAGCACTAAATACAGACTGCTTACATAAAAAAATAGTTCCTTGTTGCAGTATTGGCTTTTACTCTGATTTTCCATTTTCTTAACTCCTTTGAACTGAAGGTTCCTACACCAGCAGAATGTCTGTCTTCAACAGTTCTGCCTTATACCCTCGCTTCTTCCTGACAGGCTTCCCTGGCCTTGAAAGCAGTTATGGATTGATTTCTCTCCCCATCTTCTTGGTTTATGTCACTTCAATTGTGGGGAACATTACTATCCTCTTCATTATCAGAACTGAGCCTTCTCTCCACCAACCAATGTACTACTTCCTGTCAATGCTAACTCTCACTGACTTGGGCTTATCCACCACTACCTTGCCTACCATGTTCAGTGTCTTCTGGTTCCATGCCCGGGAGATTCCCTTCAATGCTTGTCTGATCCAGATGTACTTCATTCATGTTTTCTCAATTATTGAGTCTGCTGTGCTGTTGGCCATGGCTTTCGACCGCTTTGTAGCAATCCGAGAACCCCTGCGTTATGCAGCCATTCTAACCAATAGTGTAATCATTGGGATTGGGTTGGCAATTGCTGGAAGGGCCTTGACTCTTGTCTTTCCAGCTTCCTTCCTCCTGAAGAGACTTCAATACCATGCTGTCAATTCTCTCTCCTACCCCTTTTGCCTGCACCAGGACCTCATAAAGACAACTGTCTCCAGTCGTCGGGTCAGTAGTATCTATGGCCTCATGGTGGTTATCTGCTCCATGGGTCTTGATTCAGTCCTTCTCCTCCTCTCCTACATCCTCATCCTGGGCACGGTGTTGAGCATAGCCTCCAAGGCTGAGAGAGTGAAAGCTCTCAATACTTGCATCTCCCACATCTGTGCTGTTTTCACCTTCTATACACCAATGATTGGACTATCCATGATCCGTCGCTATGGACAGAATGCTTCTCCAATTGTTCACGTGATCATGGCCAATGTCTACTTGTTGGTTCCACCTCTGATGAACCCCATTGTATATAGTATTAAGACCAAGCAGATCCGTGACAGAATCCTCAAAAAATTCAAGAAACATGCAGTTTAGGTGAAAGAGACTCTACTCAAATCTAACATTCTTCCCATTCCTTTTATATTTATGAGAGCATTTCATATAAATGTAGAATTCTGAACTTAAATATTACTAATAATATTTTATCTTTAAGATATTAGATCTAAACAGCAATAATAATAAATCTTTATCTTGTCAATATAGAGAATAAAGACAGTTGAATTTTAAAAGGAAGTTATTCATTATATGCTGTGAAGGCTCTCAATTTCTGAGAAAGAGTTACATTTCAAGATATAATACTTCTAAGTCTACTATGAACCCTATAGTCTAGTTTGGCATTTTTTTCTCCACACAATTTAACTTAAAATGAAAATACTTAAATACATTTTTTATCTTTTGTTCAGGAGAGAAAAAATATTTCCAGCAGTAGAACTTCTTAACAAAATAAAATGATGAAAAATTTAAAAGATACTGATAGAAGTCTAAAAGAAAGAAAACATGGACCAAATTAAGTGAACTGATTTGGGTAGTTCTTAAATTGTCTAGAAACAATAAATAATCTTTCTGTGTCTGAGAACCTACAAAAACCCTTCTATTTTGAGGAATATACACATTCTGAGCTCTACATATGTGTTCATTTTCTGTTCTGTATTTTCAATGCACTTCTCAATTATTTCTGAGAGTCATTAATCATTCTATATCTTAAAGTGTAATCTCTATGTCCTGAGTATGGAAGAATACAGTTCTTCAGTTTCTCTACCCCTGATCATCCTTTTCCATGTCCCTGACGTCATTCTGCACTGAAATGCTAGAGATTTTTTTTTTTTTTTTTTTTTTAGGAATTATATTCCACATCTTTAATTATGGGATTGAGAGAGATACAGATTTCAAATACTGGGGACTTCAACAACTAGATGCTAAGAAATCGTTGTTAGCAATTAATGTAATCAACTAAAATATCTGTTTTTAATTTATATTGCCCACAAAACATCCTTGAAGAATTGAATATACTCATTGGCTCAGCTTCATCAGCTCCCACTTTCCCACTTGAATCTACATGATTCTACCATAATCATACACTATGATATTTCTAGTGATTTACTTGTTACTAGATTCAATATTCACATCTTTATTTAAAGCTCCATTTCCTTTGAAATTGTTAACAATGCCTTTCTTTTAAAATAACTGTATTTTTAATAGTTTTAAACTTACAGATAAATTTGAAAGATAATAAACTAGTATTATTAATTTGTTATAATTAATAAATCAATTTTTATACTTCACTACCAATGTTTTTTTATTTACATTTCCTTAGGTTTTTACCTAATATTCTTCTTATATACCAAGATCCAATCCAGAATATCACCTTGGCATTTTTGAGGAATTCTAGTTAGGTATTTTGTAAAATATCCCTCTCTCAGTATGCTTATGATATTTTTCTCATGATCAGGTTAGGGTTATATGTTTTGGGGAGGAAGACCATAGACAAAGAATACCATTTTAATTATATCATGTCAGCAATATGCATCAGCACATGACTTATTACACTTGATTTTGACTTTGTGTGACTGCGATGGCATTTGTCATGTCTCCCCATAGTCAACTTAACATTTTTTCTTTTTAAAAATTTTTCTTTTCATAGTATGGTTTTTGGAAGGAAGCCTGTACTGTAATCAGGGGAAGTCATGAGGGGAGAGTATCTAACTAAAAGTATTTTATGTGGAGATTTTTTTCCTCTCCCTTCATTTATTCAATCCTTTATTATATTAATATTGACTTATGAATATATATTTTATACTTTGGATTATAATCAGATGCATTTTATTTTGTTTTTTCTTTTTCAAATTATTTCAGCTTAAGCCAAAGGAAGTCTTTATTTAATACCAGCATGCCTTTGACATACTCCCATCAATGTGGGATTTTATTTAGTTTCATAGCTTCTTTTGGCACATCCTTGCTTTCCAGCACTATAAGATAGATGCTCCAGGATGATCTTGCCTGTCAAAGTTCTAGAACTTATTATTTCATCAAGGTTACTTTCAATTAAGAATGGTATTTGAAACCAAGGTATGTGTGTGAGTGGTAGATGTACTCCTGGCTAATAGAGTGTTCTTGGTTGTAGCCCTTCTCATTTAGAGAATAAGAAAAGAGAATATATATATGTATAGTAACATATTAATGTACATATATCTATAAATACTTCTGTATGTAAACATCTGTGTCTATACTAAGCAAAATATGAGTTCATGCAGACATCTCGAACACACATATAATTCTAGCCCCCTTTCATTACTTCCCTGTGAATTTCCACTCTAACTATGAGAAACTTTGCTCACAACATCAATCATCTAATTAATATATTATGAATTGTTTAATTGCAGTATGTAAATATGGCAACTCAGAATTTTAGTCTTGATACAAATCACTTCTCTCATTTATGTGATTTGTAAACAGCTTGCAAAATATGAGTTTATGCAGACATATAATTGTCTGATTTGTCATTTTATTCTCTTAACAGTGTTTTGCAGAGAGGAAACTAAGTTTTAATAAAGTTTAACTTATCAATTTGTCCTTCATGAATTGAGCTTTTTTTTTTTTTGCTAAATCTAAGGTCATGTAGATTTTCACCTATATTTTCTTCTACTACTACTATAGTGCTGTATTTTATGTTTAACTCTATGAAACAGTTTAGGCTTAGTAAAATGTGTAAGATCTATGTCTGTATTTTTTTCATATTGATGTCCAATTATTTTGCTACCTTTTTATTTTCTATAAAACTGTCCTTTATATGTTGTATAGCCTTTGTTCCATTGTCAAAGATAGGTTCACTAAATTTGTATCTATTTTTGAACAATCTCTTCTGCTCCTTTAGTGTATGTATGCATTCTAACTAGTGCTACACTGTCTTAGTTATCGTAGCTTTATTATAAGCCTTAAAAATAGGTAGCATCAGAATTTTAACTTCGTTTTCTTCTTTAATATTTTGTCAGTTATTCTGTATTGTTTGCCTTTTCATATAAATTTTATAATATTGTTCTATTTTTAATATATTTAACAGATTTAGGAATTGCAAATGGTGTTAGTTATATGAATGACTTGTATAGTGGTAAAGTCAAGGTTTTTAGTGTGTCTTTGTATACTAGTGTACATCGTATCCAATGGATAATTTTTGACACACCTTCTTAGTGTCTTGTAGTTCTCTTTGTAGAGATCTTTCATCTCCTTGTTTAAGTATATTCCTAAGTATTTTATTTTCTTTGTAGCTATTATGATTGGTATTGAATTTTTGATATGACTTTTAGCTTGACTATTATTGGTGCATATGATTGCTACTACTCTTCTAGATATCAGTCTAGGTGAAGAATTTATAGGACTCCAATGGGAATCACAGCAACAAATAACTAAATGGGATTTGATTAAAGTCAGAAGTTTCTGCACAGCCATGGAAACAAAAATAAAGACATAGACCAAGGGAACAGAACAGAAAAGCCAGATATAAAACCATCTACCTATAGCCAACTGATCTTTGACAAAGCATACAATAATACACACTGGGGATAAGAAGATCTATTCAATAAATTATATTGGGAAAATTAGATAGCCACATGCAGGAGAGTGAAACTCCCACCGCTCACAAAACATAAACTCAAGATGAATAAAGTTCTTAATTATAAGGCATGAAACCATGAGAATTCTAGAAAAATAAAACATAGAAAAAACTCTTACAGATATCATCAAAGGCAAACAATTTATGACAAAGAGCCCAATAGCAGTTACAGCAATAATAGCAATATATAAGTGAATTTTGTTTAAATTAAATAGCTTCTGCACAGCTAGGGAAATAATCAACTGAACAAACAGACAACATACAAGATCAGAGGAAATATTTGCAAACTATACATATGATGGAAAGCTCATACCCAGTTTCCAGAATCTACAAAACACTCAAACAGATCATCAAGGAAAAAAAAAAGTGGACAAAAGACAGGAACAGAAGCTTTTTAAAAAGAAATTAGACAAATGTCCAATAAACATTTTTAAAATGTTCAACATCACTAATCATCAGGAAAATGCAAACTGGAATAACAATGAAATGTTACTTTACCCTTGGTAGAATGATTTTTATTAAAAAGTCCAAAAACTCTACATGTTGTCTGGCATAGACACAGAGAGAAAGGAATGTGTATACACTCTTGGTAGGACTGCAAATTAGTACATCCTCTATGGAAAATGGTATGGAGATTCCTCAAAGTATTAAACGTAGACATATCATTTGACCCAGCAATCCCACTAACGGTATCTACCCAAAGGAAAGAAGTTATTTAATCAAAAGTCATCTACACTCTAGTGTTTATTGCAGCACAGTTCACAATTGCAAAGGTGTGCAATCAACTCAAGTTCCCGTCAATTCATGAATGGATTAACAAAATGTGGTATACGTATTCCATGGAGTACTAAATGCCATTAAAAAGGTGAATTAATGCCTTTTGCAACAAATATGGATGTAACTGGAGACTGTTATCCTAAGTAAAGTATCTCAAGAATTGACAAGCACACACTGCATGTACTCTATTAAATTGGAAGTAACCTATGGGCCACATGTACACAGAGGGAAATGAAAGTTTTTGGAATTAAAACTCAAAACATCATGATTATGCCAGAGGAGCAAAGTAGGCTTAAAGGGTGCTCTCCACAAATTGGTTAAGTCTTATCTGCTATTTTTAGGGAGTTGTATGACTGTCTTGATTCTAGTCCCCTTTGAGTGTTCAAATATCAGGAGTTTTCTTTAAAGTACACCCTGCTGAGTTGGAATTCCCCGGTGATTTTTGGGCAAATGGGTTAATATTGGGGAGAATGAGGCTCTGCTGTCAGGATAAATTGGTGTGCCTACATAGTTGTGAAACACTGTTGTGTCCACCTCGGTTTCCTTACTCTGATATGTGGGTTAAATGACTTACCTGCCTACTTGCTGGTAAGTTTCCTCATAGTAACAGCAGCCACTTTCTATTTCATCAAGCAAGAAATTTCCATACTAACCATGGTTGCCTAGCATGTAGGATGAATATTTATAGTTCAACTCTATAAATTTCAACAATGCAAGTAAATGCATAGGTCTAAGTACAGGGTACTGCCAACCCATGGAAATCAACACATTATTAGCCTGACCTGCAGCCTACACACAGCAAGAAATTCAAAGAAATGAATGTTGACCTGGATCCTGGGTGATGTGGATTGTTTAATGCTAGAGTTGTTCCCTTTGTGACAATGTAGTTTCTGAGTTGGGATATGTGAGTCCACCCAGTTTCCAGTGGGCAGTAGTGAGGAAAACAATGTTGACAACTGCCAAGTCTTTCTTCATATTGTCATTCCTTTGTGCTTCTGATCAGATTTAAATACTAACTTCACATTTTTCTATATTGATAAACAAGAAAGAAACCTTGATATGATTATGACAAAAGGTGTCTCATGAGTTCATGGCTTTTAGGGAAATCTTTTAAGGATTTTTTTGCATAAATTTTATTTAAAATTATACCTCTCCAAGATGAGAGTGTTATATCTAACTCATACAGTGTTAGCCAGTGCATATCAAAATGGTATCTGCTAAAAAGATTCTATGAAATTAGAAAATATTGCAATGCTGCAATATATATATATATTTTTTATTGTTGGGGATTCATTGAGGGCACAATAAGCCAGTTTACACTGATTGCAATTGTTAGCTAAAGTCCCTCTTGCAATCATGCCTTGCCCCCATAAAGTGTGATACACACCAAGGCCCCACCCACCTCCCTCCGTCCCTCTTTCTGCTTCCTCCCCATAAGTGTAATTGTCATTAATTGTCCTCATATCAAAATTGAGTACATAGGATTCATGCTTCTCCATTCTTGTGATGCTTTACTAAGAATAATGTCTTCCACGTCCATCCAGGTTAATACGAAGGATGTAAAGTCTCCATTTTTTTTAATGGCTGAATAGTATTCCATGGTATACATACACCACAGCTTGCTAATCCATTCCTGGGTTGGTGGGCATTTAGGCTGTTTCCACATTTTGGCGGTTGTAAATTGAGCTGCAATAAACAGTCTAGTACAAGTGTCCTTATGATAAAAGGATTTTTTTCCTTCTGGGTTGATACCCAGTAATGGGATTGCAGGATCAAATGGGAGGTCTAGCTTGAGTGCTTTGAGGTTTCTCCATACTTCCTTAAAGAAAGGTCGTACTAGTTTGCAGTCCCAGCAGCAGTGTAAAAGTGTTCCCTTCTCTCCACATCCACGCCAGCATCTGCAGTTTTGAGATTTTGTGACGTGGGCCTGGGGTTAGATGATATCTCAGGGTTGTTTTGATTTGCATTTCTCTAATATATAGAGATGATAAACATTTTTTCATGTGTTTGTTAGCCATTCGTCTGTCATCTTTAGAGAAAGTTCTATTCATGTCTCTTGCCCATTGATATATGGGATTGTTGGCTTTTTTCATGTGGATTAATTTGAGTTCTCTATAGATCCTAGTTATCAAGCTTTCGTCTGATTGAAAATATGCAAATATCCTTTCCCATTGTGTAGGTTGTCTTTTTGCTTTGGTTATTGTCTCCTTAGCTGTGCAGAAGCTTCTCAGTTTAATGAAGTCCCATTTGTTTATTTTTGTTGTTGTTGCAATTGCCATAGCAGTCTTCTTCATGAAGTCTTTCCCCAGGCCAATATCTTCCAGTGTTTTTCCTATGCTTTCTTGGAGGATTTTTATTGTTTCATGCCTTAAATTTAAGTCCTTTATCCATCTTGAATCAATTTTTATGAGTGGGGAAAGGTGTGGGTCCAGTTTCAGTCTTTTACATGTAGACATCCAGTTCTCCCAACACCATTTATTGAATAGGGAGTCTTTCCCCCAAGCTATGTTCTTGTTTGGTTTATCGAAGATGAGGTGGTTGTAAGATGTTAGTTTCATTTCTTGGTTTTTAATTCGATTCCAAGTGTCTATGTCTCTGTTTTTGTGCCAGTACCATGCTGTCTTGAGCACTATGGCTTTGTAGTATAGACTAAAATCTGGTATGCTGATGCCTCCAGCTTTATTTTTGTTACAGAGAACTGCCTTAGCTATACGGGGTTTTTACCGGTTCCATACAAAACGCAGAATCATTTTTTCCAAATCTTGAAAGTACGATGTTGGTATTTTGATAGGAATGGCATTGAACAGGTAGATTGCTTTGGGAAGTAAAGACATTTTAACAATGTTGATTCTTCCCATCCATGAGCATGGTATTTTCTTCCATTTGTTAATATCCTCTGCTATTTCCTTTCTGAGGAGTTCATAGTTTTTTTTATAGAGGTCCTTCACCTCCTTCGTTAGGTATATTCCTAGGTATTTCATTTTCTTTGAAACTATGGTGAAGGGAATTGTGTCCTTAATTAGCTTCTCATCTTGACTGTTATTGGTGTACACAAAGGCTACTGACTTGTGGACATTGATTTTATATCCTGAAACATTACTGTATTTTTTGATGACTTCTAGGAGTCTTGTGGTTGAGTCTTTGGGGTTCTCTAAGTATAAGATCATGTCGTCAGCAAAGAGGGAGAGTTTGACCTCCTCTGCTCCCATTTGGATTCCCTTTATTTCCTTGTCTTGCCTAATTGTATTGGCTAGAACTTCCAGCACTACGTTGAATAGTAAAGGTGACAGAGGACAACCTTGTCTGGTTCCAGTTCTAAGAGGAAAAGCTTTCAGTTTTACTCCATTCAGTAAAATATTAGCTGTGGGTTTGTCATAGATGACTTCAATCAGTTTTAGAAATGTGCCACCTATGCCTATACTCTTCAGTGTTCTAATTAGAAAAGGATGCTGGATTTTATCAAATGCTTTTTCTGCATCTATTGAGAGGATAATGTGATCTTTATTTTTGCCTCTGTTAATATGGTGGATAACGTTATGGACTTGCTTATGTTAAACCAGCCTTGCATCCCTGGGATGAAGCCTACTTGATCATGATGAATGACATTTTTGATGATAAGCTGTAATCTATTGGCTAGGATTTTGTTGAGAATTTTTGCATCTATATTCATGAGTGAGATTGGTCTGAAATTCTCCTTTTTGTTTGGGTCTTTTCCTGGTTTTGGTATCAGGTTGATGTTTGCTTCATAGAATGTGTTGGGGAAGATTCCTTCTTCTCAATTTTTTGGAATAATTTCTGCAATACAGGAATAAGCTCTTCCTTGAAGGTTTGATAGAATTCTGGTGTGAAGCCATCTGGACCAGGGCATTTTTTGGTTGGAAGATTTTTTATTGTTTCTTTGATCTCAGTGCTTGAAATTGGTCTGTTCAGGAGCTCTATTTCTTCCTGGCTGAGTGTAGGGGGAGGGTGTGATTCCAAATATTGATCCATTTCCTTCACATTGTCAAATTTCTGGGCATAGAGTTTCTGGTAGTATTCAGGGATGATCTCTTGTATCTCTGTGGGATCAGTTGTTATTTCCCCTTTATCATTACTGGGTGGGGTTGAGCATTTTTGTTAGAGTTGAGTTCCACCTTTAGTGCCTTATGGTCTGAGAAGATACAAGGTGAAATTTCAATTCTTTTGATTCTGTTGATATTTGTTTTGTGTCCCAGGATATGATCAATTTTGGAGAATGTTCCATGGGGTGATGAGAAGAATGTATACTCTATATCTTTGGGATGAAGTATTCTATATGCGTCTATCAAACACAGTTGTTCTAGGGTCTCATTTAAGTCTCTTATATCCTTGTTTAATTTCTGTTTAGAGGATCTGTCCAGCTCTGTAAGAGGAGTGTTAAGGTCCCCTGTTATGATGGCATTATCAGATATCATATTGCTCAGACTGAGTAAGGTCTGTTTCAAGAATCTGGGAGCATTTAAATTGGGTGCATAGATATTTAGAAGTTAAATGTCTTCTTGTTGTATTTTTCCCTTGACCAATATAAAGTGACCATCTTTGTCTTTTTTGACTTTAGTTGCTTTAAATCCACATGTATCTGAAAATAAGATTGCAACTCCTCTTTTCTTCTGAATTCCATTTGCCTGAAAAATTGTCTTCCAACCCTTGACTCGGAGCTTGAATTTGTCTTTTGAAGCCAGGTGTGTTTCTTGCAGACAGCAAATGGATGGCTTGTGTTTTTTAATCCAGTCAACCAATCTATGTCTCTTCAGTGGGGAATTCAAGCCATTAACATTTATGGAGATAATTGATAAGTGTGGTAGTATTCTATTCGTCTTATTTGGTGAGAGTCCATTGCTTAGTTTAATCTTTTGCATCAGTGTGGAGGTTTGGTTGTCCTTTAATTTCTGAGTTCTTACTTTGCTGCTGATCCATTGTGGTGGTCAGTGTGCAGAACAGGTTGAAGTATTTCCTGTAGAGCTGGTCTTGTTGTGGCAAATTTCCTCAATGTTTGTATATCCGTAAATGATTTGATTTCTCCATCAATTTTTAAGCTTTGCTTAGCAGGGTACAGAATTCTGGGCTGGAAATTGTTCTGTTTAAGTAGATTAAAGGTAGATGACCATTACCTTCTTGCTTGGAAAGTTTCATTAGAGAAGTCTGCGGTCACTCTGATGGATTTGCCCCTGTAGGTCAACTGGAGCTTACTCCTGGCAGCTTGCAGAATCTTTTCTTTTGTCTTGACTTTGGACAGGTTCATCACAATGTGTCTTGGAGAAGCTCGGTTAGAGTTGAGGCGACCTGGGGTCCGATAGCCCTCTGAAAGCAGTGTGTCAGAATCTTTGGTGATATTTGTGAAATTTTCTTTTATAATATTCTCTAGAATGACTTCCATTCCTCTGGGGCATTCTTCTTCCCCTTCTCGAATTCCTATAACTCGTATGTTGGAACGCTTCATAAAGTCCCATAATTCTGACAGTGAACTTCTGTTTTCTCTGTCTTCTTTTCTGCCTCTTTTACTATCTGAGTTATCTCAAAAACTTTGTCTTCTACCTCTGAAATTCTTTCTTCTGCATGGTCTAACCTGTTGCTGATACTTTCCATTGCATCTTTAAGTTCCCTGATTGACTGTTTCATTTCCTTCAGCTCTGCTATATCCTTTTTATATTCTTCATATCATTCATCTCTGATTTGATTCTGTTTCTGGATTTCCTTTTGGTTATTTTCCACTTTATTAGCAGTTTCCTTCATTGTTTCCATCATTTCTTTCATTGTTTTCAACATGTGTATTCTAAATTCCCTTTCTGTCATTCCTAACATTTCTGTATAGGTGGAATCCTCTGCAGTAGCTACCTCATTTTCCCTTGGCGGGGTTGTTCTGGACTGGTTCTTCATGTTGCCTGGAGTTTTCTGCTGATTCTTCCTCATGGGTGATTTCTTTTATCTGTTTCCTTGCCCTAATTTTCCTTTCAATTCCTCTTGCTCTTTAAGTTCTCGTGCCTGTGGAAGTTGAGGGCGGGTTAGACGGATTGAACACACGCGACCACTTGCTGGTTTTGCACTCTTTTAGTCCTCGTCTTGGGGTCCAGAAGTTTCTCGCTGACTCCCTGTATCCTCTCAGGGGTGATGATAGGCAGATCCCACCAGGCAAACATGCCTGGAGTCCTATATCCCTAGACTCACTGTGTCCAGATGCAGGGAAGCTGTTACTCGGCTGCCATCTTGCTCCGCCTCGACGGTAATGATTCTTGACAGGAGTCCTTCCAACCCTAATGCGCAGTGTTGTTTGTGTTCTTCAACCATGTGTGTTTGAAAAATTCATTCACATATTTTGTCTTACATATTTCCATTGCTCTGAAGATGTTTTGCCGTTATGTATCTTGGTTACTCCTTCATTTAATGAAGCATAACCTCTACTAGCTTCAATAAAACAGGATATAGTGAGCATAGTTTTGAAAATTTTTATATATAAACATTCATTTAGTCTTTTCAAAGAAATTATGGAGTAACTCATAACAAACTAGCCTCTTGCTATAAACATATAAACACCTGAACAAAATATATCCAACAGATATCTTGACAATGAATATCTGCAAGGCAGGCCTGTAAGAGTAAGGTAAATATTCACTGAGAACACTAGGAATTCCCTGAACTTCTGTGCATTTTTCCAGAAGATCACAGCAGGATTGCTGAGCTGGAAAGATAAAGAGTTTGGAGTTATGATCTCTGGGGCTTGAGATGTAGGACACTCAAGAAAAAGGAACTCTGCAGAAAATGATATCCCCAAATCTAAAATAAATCTCCATAGGTCTTTGGGTAAATATGAAATCTTACAAGCACATGACAAGACACAGCAAGTTCTGGCAGAGTACAATGTGAGGCTATATGAGGTGAATAGAGATTTTGGAGATCACTCAGTGTTGCAATACACAAAAGTCAGAGGAAATTCTTTCCACATGAGCCACTCAGGCAGGCAGTGGACACCTCAAAAAGCCAAACTGTAAGAATATAGTTGCTTTATCCCCGTAGTAAGATAAACACCATATTTTTAATAAAGAACTCCTTGATAAGACAGAGTTGATACTCAAAGTGAAATGAATGCCAGAAAAAAAATATTACATTTTAATAAGAATTACGATGGTGTCAGAATCCTTGACTACCATATAGATAGGAAATACATTTAATCATGCATACAAATATTGTTCCACAATTATATCTGTATTAGTCTGACAGGGCTGCTATGACAAAATTGCACAGACTAGATGGCTGAAGTCACAGAAATCCATTATTTCTGGGGGTCTTACATCAAAGTGTAAGTGGGGTTCTACCTTTCATGGCTGTAAGAGGGAATCTGTTGCATGTCTCTTACTTAACTTCTGATGCTTTTCCTTGACTTACAGAAATATCAACAGTGTTGAAAACATACCTACTTTTTCTTTTACTTCCAATAATCACATTCCAGTAGTAAACATACAATATATATCTTAAGGAAATTGAGACATGTAAATGATGTATCACCCAGTGTTTCAAAGTTAGTATATGACAAAGCCAGTATTTGGTTACTAGCAGTTGGACTCTAGGATTGAAATTTTAGATACTTATTAAGAGGATTTTTTAAAGTTGTCCTTGCAAAATTTTGTTGATGGTGATTTCATGTGTATAAAATGGTGTGAACAAAAGATCATGGCTTTGTGTCCTTATGCTAATCAGGGAATCATAGTAGTTATACCCATACCACACTGAAGAAAGCTATAGGGGAAGAGACATTGTTACATTTAGAGTCAGAATGAAAGCCTTCCATACTAGTTATGTTTAAAATTAAATCAGAAGTTTCTTCTCTATGTAGACTTCAGCCACATAATAACAAGCACATGGAGATACAGGTAAGTGTTTTTACACATGCCCAGCATAAATGAGTGTGTGCTTTATAGTCACTTTTTGACATTTCCTTCAGTTTGTTTCCATATTCATGTGGCTTTTCTGTTTCTGGAGGAGTCTCTGAGGACTCAATCCCAGAGTTCTGTGCAAAGTAGAGGTTAAAATGAGATGTATTCTTAGAAATATCCCTTAGGTGCTGGAAACCTAATATAAACATGCTTTCCAGAGACTCTCAGAAGGGGACTAAGTACTAAGCTGCTTACTGTTCTGTGTAAGTCTTGATTTCCATGGAAGAGTGAGGTGAGTCAGATGCTGACCTCTGGTGAGTATGTGCAGCAATCCACGGAGAGATACATGGGCAGTGCACACCGACAGCTGGGCCACATTCCCAACCTTCACCAGGCAGGAAAACAAGTAAGGTATTGAATCATTTGTAAAATTATTATATTTGTATAAACTCACGAATGTGTGAAACTTATGTGTAAATTATATATTAAATTTATGTTTCTGAGTTATGCCTTCATTTGAACTTGTAAGTTTTTAGAAGCTTAAGGTCTTTGTGATATAACTAGGAAAATAAAAGAATGAGAAAAAGTTTAGTTTTATCCTTATAAGTCTGTACTTTATATATTAAAACTAATTGTGTTTTTAATTTCATATTATTTAAGATGTTTCCTGAAGTGTGAGTAAAGAGTTAATAATTCTTTTATTCAATGTAATTTAATTGCAGTGAGAATGAAAAATGTGTATGTATGTGTGTGCACATATATATTATAGATGGTTAAAATAATTAATATAAATGAGAACATTCATACCATATGAACAGACTTAATGCATGGGAGACTTCTCAGGATGGCTTTTATAGGTCTAAGATATAAGGAGGTGATGCCGTGCACTGAATCTATGATAAGAAAATCTAATTTGTATTATTCATATAAGTGTGCCATGTAATATGTTTAAGTGTATTATATTTACTACATATCATTCCTTAAAAATATCATATGCTGTATGTTCTATTATCATATTTAAATTTTTGTTTGAGGAACTGACACATAGAGATAATTAGCAAATCACTCAAGGTGACAGAGTTAATATATAAGAAATGTAGTGTTTGATTGGAAGTAAAATAATTACATGATTAGATCCTTTTATTACTTACCTTTACAGTCTCTGCAATATATACATGAAAAACTGATAAAAGGGCAGAGATAGAAAAACATCCATCAACAGGACAGTGTAAGCAAAGCCTCATGGATCTGAATCCATAGACTAAACATTCAATGAACCTAGAATTTATGGTCAGTGAAGGCAAACAGTGGGAGCTAAACCTGAATGTGGATTATGTAATGGCAGTTTATTGTGTTTTAACTTAGGTTCTTCATTGTGAACCAAATGGATCAAGTAATATTTTATCTAGAATAGTATTATAAGTCTTAAATGTGGTGCAAAATTTCACGTTTAAAGAGATTATATCTAACTCTATGCCACATATAAATAAGATATAGGTGTTTTTTCCCCCAGATCTGCACATTTCTATGTATACATTTCTATCTACATCACGTTTCCTTGGTTTCTACTTACCTAGTTCTGAGTCTAGACGTTTCGTTAGCAAGCTCAGTGGATTCAATCCCATAGTACCGATTATAGGGGAAGAGTAAATGAACTCCATTTTCCTGATGTTCTAACCAGTGAGAGCCTTAATTTAAAACTATTCTCTTTTGGCTATAAAGATGACATGCACACAAGAGGGGTGCTATTCAAAATTCTTCTCATGTTTCCATTCTGTGAAGGAATAAAGCATCACAGGTGACGTTTGTCTTCACTTTCTCTTTTTTTTTTACTTATGTAATAAATAAGAGATGATCAAAGGTGTCTAAGCTACCTTTGCTTTGTTTTCACCAGGCAGTGCAATTTCTGAGTCTATTAGTGGGATAAGCTCAATTATTGTAAAAAATATGGAGCCATATAAAGATTTGCAACAGCAATCTGTGCTTATTCCTTCTGTATTGAAAGACTCTGCCTCACATTGGAGAAGGTCTATTTCACTATGTGGGCTTGTAAGTGCTTCCTTCTCCATTATTTCAAAGGTATTTTAAGAACACCTTTCTCTATTTCTTTTAGATAATTATTAATAGTAATTTCTCTTCAATTAGACTTTTGGTTTTTGAGACATAATCTCACTATATCGTCCTCCGTAGAGTGCCCTGGTGTCACAGCTCACAGCAACCTCAAACTCTTGGGCTTAAGCAATTCTCTTGCCTCAGCTTCCCAAGTAGCTGTGACTATAGGCACCTGCCACAACACCTGGCTTTTTTTTGTCATTGTTGTTTGACAGGCCCGGGCCAGATTCAAACATGCCAGCCCTGGTGTATGTGGCCGGCACCCTAGATGCTGAGCTATAGTTGCAGAGCTGCCAATTAGACATTTTTTTTTTTTCAGAATGGTTTTAGTTTTTATTATAATTTCTTTTTTTAATTATTAAATCATAGCTGTGTACATTAATGCAATCATGGGGCACCATACACTGGTTTTATAAACAGTTTGACACATTTTCATCACACTGGTTAACATAGCCTTCCTGGCATTTTCTTAGTTATTGAATTAAGACATTTATATTCTACATTTACAAAGTTTCACATGTACCCTTATAAAATACACCACAGGTGTAATCCCACCAATCACCCTCCCTCCGCCCATCCTCAGGAGAGAGTCCTCCCCTGACTCTCCCCTTTCCCCATATTCTTAGGTTGTAACTGGGTTATAGCTTTCATATGAAAGCCATAAATTAGTTTCATAGTAGGGCTGAGTACATTGGATACTTTTTCTGACATTCTTGAGATACTTTAATAAGAAGAATATGTTTTTTTTTTTTATTAAATCATAACTGTATACACTGATATGATCATGGGGCATCATACACTCGCTTCATAAACCATTTGACACATTTTTATCACAGTAGTTAACATAGCCTTTCTGGCGTTATCTCAGTTACTGTGCCAAAACATTTACATTCTACATTTACCAAGTTTCGCAAATACCCCTGTAAGATGCACCACAGGTGTGAACCCACCGATCCCCCTCCCTCTACCCACTGCCCCTTCTCACTTCCCCCTATTGTTAAGTTGTATCTGGGTTATAGCTTTCATGTGAGAGTCTCAAATTAGTTTCATAGTAGGGCTGTGTACATTGGGTACTTTTTCTTCCATTCTTGGGATACTTTACTAAGAAGAATATGTTCCAGCTCCATCCATGTAAACATGAAAGAGGTAAAGTCTCCATCTTTCTTTAAGGCTGCATAGTATTCCATGGTATACATATACCACAATTTATTAATCCATTCGTGGATTGATGGGCACTCGGGCTTTTTCCATGACTTAGCTATTACGAATTGGGCTGCAATAAACATTCTGGTACAAATATCTTTGTTATGTTGTGATTTTTGGTCTTCTGGGTATATGCCCAGCAGAGGAATTACAGGATTGAATGGCAGATCTATTTTTAGATCTCTGAGTGTTCTCCATATATCTTTCCAAAAGGAATGTATTAATTTGCATTCCCACCAGCAGTGCAGAAGTGTTCCCTTTTCTCCACATCCACGCCAACATCTCTGGTCTTGAGATTTTGTGATATAGGCTAGTCTCATTGGAGTTAGATGATATCTCAAAGTAGTTTTGATTTGCATTTCTCTGATGATTAAAGATGATGATACTACCCAAAGCAATATACAATTTCAACGCACTCCCTATTAAAGCTCCACTGTCATATTTTAAAGATCTTGAAAAAACATTACTTCGTTTTATATGGAATCAGAAAAAACCTCGAATAGCCAAGACATTACTCAGAAATAAAAACAAAACAGGAGGAATCACACTACCAGACCTCAGACTTTACTACAAATCGATAGTGATCAAAACAGCATGGTATTGGCACAAAAACAGAGAAGTAGATATCTGAAACAGAATAGAGAACCAAGAGATGAATCCAGCTACTTACCGCTATTTGATTTTTGACAAGCCAATTAAAAACATTCAGTGGGGAAAAGATTCCCTATTTAACAAATGGTGCTGGCTGAACTGGCTGGCAACCTGCAGAAGACTGAAATTGGACCCACACCTTTCACCATTAACTAAGATACACTCTCATTGGATTAAAGATTTAAACTTAAAACATGAAACTATAAAAATACTAGAGGAGAATGCAGGGAAAACCCTTGAAGAAATTGGTCTGGGTGAGTATTTCATGAGGAGAACCCCCCGGGCAATTGAAGCAGCTTCAAAAATACACTACTGGGACTTGATCAAACTAAAAAGCTTCTGCACAGCTAAGAACACAGTAAGCAGAGCAAGCAGACAGCCCTCAGAATGGGAGAAGATATTTGCAGGGTATATCTCTGACAAAGGTTTAATAACCAGAATCCACAGAGAACTCAATCGCATCAGCAAGAAAAAAACAAGGGATCCCATCGCAGGCTGGGCAAGGGATTTGAAGAGAAACTTCTCTGAAGAAGACAGGCGCAAGGCCTTCAGACAATTAGACATTTTATTACAATTTTTGGCATCAAAAATACCTTTACTAGGTCCATAAGCAGATAAAGCCTTCATGATTTCCTCTATCCACCGTTCCGGTGACTAAGCCACAACAGAGTGACTATAGGAAAATATAAATTATTGAATACTTTGAAATAACTAAAAGAGTGGAAATGGTATGTTCCTAACACAAAGAAACAATAAATGATTATATATACACCTATTATGTAACCTAATAATTAAAAAGTTATGAAGCAAATCAATCAGAAAAAAAAAATCAGAAAGGCGAGGTGACCCAGTAGCAGTGCTGATGGTAGCAAGCATTCTCAGAACACAAGAAGCTTTCAAAGGGCTTTATAAAATAGTACCAAAATACCCCAACATGAACCCCATGAAACAGGATGGTTGTGGGAAAATATTTTCATAGCAAAAATCTCCAGCAGGATTATTACTATTTTATTTCTGAGCTGTTTCCTGTTTAGAGATATATGACTAAGGCTGTGTTTGCCCTTGGGCAGACATCCCAGAATGTCAGGGCTTTTGTTTGTGATATCTGTAGCTCTCATATTCTATTTATGTGTTTTTGACAGAATATTAGGCTTAATCTTGCTTTTCTTCTATACCAATAAATGATAATTGAATCATTATATCATTATTTTCAATTTCTAATTACGGAATTATCTTGTACATGTGTGCATGTGACTTTCCTTTCTCATCTGTCTTATTTTAGAGTATGTCTGCATTTCCTGTCTGTGTGTATCCTTCATTTTTTTGTGTCCCTTGTCAATCAAGGGATTCACAAAAAATACAGCGTATATTAAATTATTCTATTATTAATATCAAGTTCTAAGTCTTGAAATTCTGTAACATTGACATAATACAAATTAGGATTACATTTACACAAGGATTAGATTCTTTGAGGCTGAAAAATTCCAATGACTAGGATGCAATGTAAACTACATTAACCGGACTCTAAAAATAGCAGAGGTTTGCATTTTCACTCGATATATACTGAATGAGACAGTACCTTAATTATTGTTATTCCAAACCCTTATTTAATGTTATTTCTCTCTCTCCCACCTTTTCTTTTAGGTGTAGCAACAACAGCTAAATTGTCATTTGGAAGGATGTTTTATTATAATAGGAGCATTTTTCATCCAGCCACATTTTTCCTCATTGGAATCCCAGGGTTGGAAGATGTCCACGTCTGGATCTCCCTGCCTTTCTGTTTTGTTTACTTTGTAGCTTTATTAGGCAACACCACCATTCTGCTAGTCATCAAAGCAGAACAGACTCTCCGGGAGCCCATGTTCTACTTTCTGGCCATTCTGTCAACAATTGATTTGGCCCTTTCTACAACCTCTGTGCCCCACATGCTGCGGATCTTCTGGTTCGATGCTCATGAGATTAACTTTGGGGCTTGTGTGGCCCAGATGTTTCTGATTCATGCCTTCACTGGCATGGAGGCTGAGGTCTTACTGGCTATGGCCTTCGACCGCTATGTGGCCATCTGTGCTCCCCTATACTACACGACCATCTTGACAACCCGGGTGCTGGTGGGCATCAGCATGGTCATTCTGATTCGCCCAGTCTTGCTTACACTTCCCATGATCTACCTCATTTACCGCCTACCTTTTTGTCAAGCTCATGTAATAAGCCACTCCTACTGTGAGCACATGGGCATTGCCAAATTGTCCTGTGGAAACATCCGTATCAATGGTATCTATGGGCTCTTTGTGGTTTCTCTCTTTCTTCTGAATCTGATTCTTATTGGCATCTCATACGTTTACATTCTCCGTGCTGTCTTCCGCCTCCCATCACAAGATGCTCGGCTAAAAGCCCTGAGCACGTGTGGCTCCCATGTTGGAGTCATCTGTGTTTTCTACATCCCCTCAGTCTTCTCATTCCTTACTCACCGATTTGGACACAGCATACCGCGCTATATTCACATTCTTGTTGCTAATCTCTACTTGGTAATCCCACCTTCTCTCAACCCCATCATTTATGGAGTGAGGACCAAACAGATACGAGAGCGAGTGCTGTATGTGTTCACTAAAAAATAAGATTCTCACCATGTTATTTTACTAAAATGTCTAACCTTTGTAGGAAGACTTAAATAATGTCTGCTGGTCCTTGTCTTATTGGAGCCCATTTGCAATGCAATTTTTTTTTCCTAGATTTCTGATGAATGGATTTTGAGACCTGGAAGAAGCCTCATTATATATCAAGTTCAAAGATTGATGAGCTATTCTGAAAGGGCTATCCTGGGAAAGAGTCTGGCAGTCTCTACCTACATGACCTCTTGCAGGGCAATTGATAGAGAAAGGCTGCTTTTTTTTTTCTGGGGAAAGAGAATATGATACTGGGTCTAATATGATATATAATTACAGATATTGATTAAAGAATTTTGAACTATACTCCATTTATCCCTTCTTTTCTTGTTTCTTTTCTTCTATCTTCTCTGTCTCTCTCTCTCTCTCTCTCCTTTTTTCTTTATCTTTTAATTCTATTGGCTTATGTATGTGTGTATCTAATTGTTCCTTTTATTTCCATTCATTCAGTTTGGCCCTGTGGAGCTTGCCTTCTGTTGTGCTCTAATAAGGCCACTTTCTAGGATTCAAAATAATCACTGCCAAATCCTTAGCGTGAAGTGAAATCATCTGCCAAATGCCTAAGACTCAGCAGAAAGATTGTCAAAAAACCGCCACAGAATTTCAAAACTATTTCTCAGTAATTCCAACATGACCTATCACTGATTGTTTTTGTATATTCACATTCATAGCATAAAAATAAGAATGGCCTTGTTTGAATCTAGTTAAGTACATAGATAATTCTATGTAATATACATTAAACTTTTTATATATCTGTTTAATTTTGTTCTCTCACTTTATAGTTAACCCGAAAATAGTCCAACCCAAATTTAACACCTCTCTCTGAAACTCCTATTTCTTGTTCTTACACGGACTTTATTGCAGATTATGTCAGACCAAGATATGAATAGAAACTTCTCACATGAGATTGAGTGCTGCCAATTGATTTAAGATTTCCAAAGTGCAAGCAGTCAACAATCATTTGTATCATCAAACTTGTCATTTTGCTTTTTATAATTATAGTCATTTTATCTCATGTAGATTACTTAAAAATAAACTAAAGAAAAACTATAATAAATACATCTGTTCCACACTCTAGAACTAACCATTTTTTAAATTATGCTTATCTAAAAGAGAATGTTTAATAAAATATACACAACTTTATAGTTAAAATCATCTTCAACATTTTCCTCTTATTTTTCTAGAAGCAAAGTCTAGTACGTTTTTCTTGTATCATAGTACAAATTTTAGTTTTATTATCAATCACAGTACTATTGTTAAGTCATTTCATATTAATTAGTATAGATTACATGCTGTGTTTTTTGTAATATTAATTTTATTTATGTATACATCTATTTATAGATATTCATCTTATTTTTTTAAACTAGTAAATATGCTATACAACCTTATATATTTGTTGGCATATTTAGTTAATTTATTCAGGTTTCATACTTTGAAGTAGAATCAGTAGGTAGAAGGATTATAGTCAATGAGAATGTATTTCTACTTCTTTGATTTTTTTCTTTTTTTAAAATTTCCATTTCTTATTACTTTCCTATTTCTCACTGTTATACTTTTGTTATTTAATTAAATTTCCTTTTTTAAGGAAAAAATTCTCTCGACTGATGGTTGATAGTTGCATATTCTACATCTCTTCTACTTTTGGTTACACTGAAAATGTTAACTTTCCTAATTTCACCTATTTTCTGACAGAACTAATTTGTGACTACCCTACTGTGAACAAACATAAATTTTTTCCTTCTCGAATTTTCATCTCTCTTCTGCTTTCATCTCTCTCATGTTGCTGTCATCTAGAATCTTATTACCAAATTTAAAATTTGAAAGAAAAACATTTTAAATGACAATTTTTATTTAATCAAAAATATGTTTAACCATTGATTTGTCTCACAGATCTTCATGAATATCCTTTTTCCTCAGGGATTCACCTATCTTCAGAGAACATCTAATATTCTTCACTCTTCTCTGCTGCTAGTCAAAAAAGCCTTCCTTTCAGAGACAATTAACCCCTGCTTTCATAACAATTGATTATAATTTTGTGTCTAAATATGTCTTCATTTTCTCTCTTGTAAATTGGTAATAGAACAAAATTTATAGAATTTTGGAACAACATTCAATTCCATTAACTTTCTAAATTATTTTGAACTTTGTTTTCTAGTAACCAGTGTTGTAATGAAACATAATGCCAATTATGTTTTTCACTCTTTTGAACATTTTAAAAAATTTTTTGGAAATAATGTTATTCTGAAATAGTATTATATTAAGTCTAAATTTATAATTCTTTTAAAAACATAATGTTCAGTATTTAGTAGGATCTTAGATTCTAAAACTCTGTATTGCTACTCTAAGAGTCTTCAAACTCTTTTTAGTATTCCTTATCAAGTTTCTTTCCTGTTCTTCTAAAAATACTTAAAAAGTTTGAATTCTATATCTTTTTTTTTATTAAATCATAGCTGTGTACATTAATACAATCATGGGGTGCAATGTGCTGGTTTTATGTACAATTTGAAATATTTTCATCAAACTGGTTAACATAGCCTTCATGGCATTTTCTTAGTTATTATCTTGAGACATTTATATTCTACATTTAGTAAATTTCACAAGTACCCCTGTAAGATGCACCTTAGGTGTGGTCCCACCAATTACCCTCCCTCCAGCCATCCTCCCCCGTCTGAATTCTTTATCTTTTTTCCGTGTATTTTAACTTTTTTCTTTCTTTATATTATTTTCTCCATTTTGGTGCAGTCCTGAAAATTAATCCCCTGATTCTTAACACTCACAATTTTCATTGTCAACAATTTCCATTCTATTCTTATGTTTCTCAATATAATTATTTTTCAACACTTAAGAATTCTATGTCCAAACAAAAAAAAAGAATTCTATGTCCAATCATTTTTGTAAAACTCTGCTGGATGGTTGTAGTCTCTCTCTCTCATACACACACACAAACACACACACATGCTCTTTTTCTCTTTATCCTTTTACGTTTTCTAATTTTTCTAATGCTACCAACTTCAGGCATTGTAACAGCCTGGTCTAGTTTCTGATCAAGTCTACATCACAAAATTTGTTACTATATTACTAACTCTTTTCAAGTCGCCAATAATCTTTAACTGTTGATTATTTACTGTAAGCTTTTCTTTGGTTTTGTGATTCCTTACTAGACTGTTTAAGACCATGACTAAGCAATATTTACAGGTTGGATTGTTTTAGAATGCATACACTGAGATGGAGATTTACATGTAATAAACTTAACTGAGTGTGGTGGTAGGCAGAATATTGATTCTCTGAAACCATTCATGTCCTAATCTCCAAGTTTTGTAAGTTAAATTTCATGGTAAAAAATAATATGATTGAAAGGAGGAGCACTCAATATGGATGGAATTAAAGTTTCCAATTAGCTGATTATAGGTTGAGTATCCTGGATTAGTTCAATGCAAACAGGAAGGTCTTTAAAAGTGGACAAAGAGAGAAGTTAACATTGGAAAGCTCACAGCAATAGCATGTAAGTAAAATCCAACAGTCCATGCTGCCTTTAAAATTGTAGAAGAGGGCCACAAGTAAAGGCATGTGAGCATCCCTTTCAAGCTGGAAAATGCAACAGTACAGATTCCCACCTAGAACCTGACTGTACCTTAATTGTAGCCCAGGGAGACCTTCCCCATCTTTCTTTATTTTTTTTAATTTTTATAATTAAATCATAAACACATAGATCATGTACACATTGATGCATTAATGGGGTACAATGTGCTGATTTCATATACAATTTGGAATGCTTACATCGCACTAGTTAATATATTCCTCACTTCATTTACTTAATTATTGTGTTAAGACATTTATACTCTATACTTAATAGATCTGACATGTACCCTTGCAATATGCAGCACAGGTGTGATCCCACCATTCACCCTCTCCATCTTTCTTTAACTGACTATAAGATTTATTTTTGTTTATTTAAAGTTCTGGATTTCTGGCAGTTTGTTATAGTAGTATAAGAATGCTAATGCAGCTGTACTCTAATGATCCATATGTTGGTGAGGCGGATGAAGAAGATGGAGAAACTGATTAGTGATGTAGAGGCACCAAAAACCTCAGCCAGGAACCTTTGAGTATATATGGCCCTTCACAGGAGATGCTACTATGTAACTCCACTTAAATTTATAGAAATTTTCTCTTTGTTTCTTCTTGCATCTGTCTAGAATATCTTTATTTATTTATTTATTTATTCATATTTTATTAAATCATAGCTGTGTACATTGGTGCCCCATGTCTTGACTATCTTAAGACCTACAGAAACACTCATATTTCTTCTGGCATTTATCGTGTAACTACATTTTGAACTTGCAAGTTTATGTTAGTCTGCCTATTCTCATCCTCTAATAACTCTTCCTATTGATGTTCAAATTATATAGGACTTGCTTTAATATAAATTGTAATATAGGTACAGCCTATTCTTGAAAATGACAATAGTTGCATAGTCTACCAATTTGACATTGAAGGCTGTTACATTATATTTTAAATATATGAAAAACATCCTTTTTAGCACATCCTATTCGATAATAGAACTAGGTGAACTGATATTTTAGTGATCATTTATTTGTGATATCACATCTAAATTACTTCATAATCATTATTTAAATATTTTCAACTCCATAACTTAGGAGAGGAAATAGTGTTTTCTATAATGCAAGGACCCAAAGACATTTTGGTAGTTTAATGCTGTTTCAAAACATGTTGCTTTGCATGATTAATTTCCATTATTTGAATTATATCATGTACTGAGGTATACAGTTTTACACATATTTATAAATACAAGTGTTTATATCATGGATAAATTCTTAATGCACTTTTATTTTTTATGGACACTTCATGATATCTTTGAATATTCTATTTTTCCATGTTTTTACAGTAGATCCTTGACCAATGTAAT
Source organism: Nycticebus coucang (assembly GCF_027406575.1). Lineage (NCBI taxonomy): Eukaryota > Metazoa > Chordata > Mammalia > Primates > Lorisidae > Nycticebus > Nycticebus coucang. The sequence goes on along the minus strand of NC_069793.1, from coordinate 62,978,886 downwards.
GATTTGGGATGCTGACCCCTCACCTCATCAAAAATCCTGACTCCCCTAAAATGTTATTAATAACTTCATGTTGATTAGAAGCCTTATCATAAGATAATATTTGATTAGCACATATTGTGTATATTATACATATTATGTAGTGTTTCTTACAATAAACTAGCTAGAAAAGGAAAATGTTATTAAGAAAATAATAAAGAAGAAAAAAATATATTTAGTATTCATTAAGTGAAAGTGGACCATCATAGAAGTCTTTATCCTTATTGTCTTCATGTTGATTAGGTTCTAGAGGAGAAGGAGGAGAAGGAGTTGGTCTTGCCATCCAGGTGTGGCAGAGTGAAGGAAAAAATGTCTATAAGTGGACTCATGCAGTTCAAATCTCTGTTGTTCAAAAGTCAACTACATTTCATTTTGCAATCATTCAGAACAGTGTAAGAAATATGTTGTTCATAAAGCTCATTCTATGGAATAGACTATAAGTTTCCAACATTTTTCATGATTTTTATTTCTTTGTGCAGACTCATTTTATACCTTCTGTCATTTTCTTTCAGCTTATAGCAAACCTTTAGCATTTCTTTTTTTATGATTTATTTATTTATTTATTATACATTAATGTATTTTCAGGGTACCATGTGCTGATTTCATATAGAATTAAGAGCATTTACTTCACACTAGTTAATATATACCTCATCTCATTTACTTAATTATTGTGTTAAGACATTTAGACTCTATATTTAATAGATCCGACATGTACCCTTGCATTATGCACCATAGGTGTGATCCCATCATTCACCCTCCCTCAACCTGACCTCACCCCTCCCCTCTTGTCCTTTCCTCTGCCCTCCTTCATCCTGGGCCATAGTTGTGATCTATTCTATGAAAGTGTGAGTGATTATAAATTGGTTTCATAATGGTACTGAGTACAGTGGATATTTTTCTTCCATTATTGAGATACTTTACTAAGTAAGATATGTTCCAGCTCCATCCATGTAAATGTAAAAGAGGTAAAGTCTCCATCTTTTTTAAGGCTGCATAATATTCCATGGTATACATATACCATAATTTGTTAATCCATTCATGAGTCAAGGGGCACTTGGGCTTCTTCCATGACTTGGCTATTATGAATTGAGCTGCAAAGAACAATCTGGTGCAAATATCTTTGTTATAAAGTGATTTTTGTTCTTTTGGATATATACTTAGTACAGGAATTGCAGGATCAAACAGCAGGTCTACTTTTAGATCCCTGAGTATTCTCCATACTACTTTCCAAAAGGGGTGTATTAGCTTGCACTCCCACCAGCAGTGCAGAAGTGTTCCCTTTTCTCCACATCCACGCGAACATCTGTAGTTTTGGGATTTTATTATGTGAGTCACTCTTACTTGAGTTAGATGATATCTCAAAGTGGTTTGATTTGCATTTCTCTGATGATTAAAGATGATGATCATTTTTTCATGTGTCTGTAGGCCATGCGCCTGTCTTCTTCAGAGAAGCTTCTGTTCAAGTTCCTTGCCCACAGTGAAATAGTGAAATAGGATTTTTTTTATTAATAAGTTTGAATTCTCTGTGGATTCTGGTTATCAAACCTTTGTCAGAGCATAACCAGCAAATATCCTCTCCCATTCTACGGGGGTCCTCCTCATAAAGTATCCTCCCTATTACTTAACCTTTTCAAAACATCAAAAAAGAAGGAATACTTCTTTGAAGTATTGAAACATTTTATTTGCTTCATTGAACACATTGAAGCAAATATCACCCTGATCCCCAAACCAGGAAAAGACCAAACAAGAAAAGAAAATTATAGACCAATATCTTTAGTGAACATAGATGCAAAAATATTCAATAAGATCCTAGCAAACAGAATCTAGCAACATATCAAATTAATTATACACAATGACTAAGTGGGTTTCATCCCAGGGTCTCAAGGTTGGTTAAATATATGTAAAACTATAAATACATCACATAAATAAACTAAAAAACAATGACCATATGATTCTTTCAATAGATGAAGGAAAAGCTTTAGCATTTCTTAAGGTATGTGTTAGCTGCCACTTACTCTTCAAGTATTGAGAAAGTCATCATTTATAAAGCTTGATTTTAGAACTCAGAGATTTCTAAGCATTTCAGCAGACCACTAAAACAGAAGAGCCATAAAGTTTTTATCAAATTGCATTGTGCATTAGGTGAGTGAGTAAAGTTGCCCCAAATACTCATGGAAGTGGTTCTAATTAGAATGATATGATCTATTTTTAAAGGAGGGCATTGTTATTTTAATTATTTAAAAAATATTCATTGAGATAGTTATGGATTCAAGTATAATTATTAGAAATAGAGATTTCTTCTATACTTGTTTGGTTTTCCCCAAAGATAATAATTTGGAAAATTATAGTATCATATCAAAACCAGGATATTGTCATTAATACAATCCATCTTCCTTATTAATATTTTCCTAGTTTTACTTTTATTCATATGTATGTGTGTATATGTGTCTGTGTATATATGTGTGGATATAGAAGATCCAGTGTACTTTTCTTAGCTTTGTACAGCTTTGTATATTCACACATTCATCTGTATAAGGCTTTGTACAGCTTTGTTTGTTCACTTCCAGAGACATGATATGAACAGTTCCAAGAACACAAATACTCCTCTTATTGTCTTTTTCATATTCATCCCCCATCCTTACCCCTGATATCCACTATCCTGTTTTCTATTTCTTTCATTCTTTCTTTTTTTCTATTTCTTTCTTTCTTTTCTTTTTTTTTTGAGACAATGTCTAACTGTTACCCTGGGTAAAATACTGTGGCACCATAGCCCACAGAAACCTCAATGTCCTGAGTTTAAGACATCTTCTTGCCTTAGTATTTTCTATTTTTAGTAGAAGTAGTATCTCATTATTGCTCAGACTGGTCTTGAACTCCTGAGCTCAGCCTCCCAGAGTGCTAGGATTACAGGCGTGAGACACCAAGCCAGCCATGTCCTCTATTTCTAATGCTTTTTCATTAAAAAAAAAAAAAAGGAAAGATCTCAGATAGCCAAAGCAATCTTAAGCAAAAAGAACAAGTCAGTAGCCTTTGTATTAGCTGACTTGAAATTATAAAACTAGACCGTAGTAACCAAAATAACATGGTACTGTTACACAAGCAGAAACATTGACCAATGGAGCAGAATATAGAACCAGAAATAAAATGATCAACCTACAACCAACTGATCTTTGACAAAGCACACAAGAACATGCACTGAGAAAAGGAAGGCCTATTTCATAAATAGTACTTCTAGAAAATTGCATAATAATCCAGAAGAATGAAACAGATCTCCTGTCTCTCACCATATACAAAAAATAATTCAGGATGGATAAAAGACTTAAATACAAGGCATAAAATCATAACAATTAAAAAATAAAATATAAGAAATCTTTTGTAGACATTGGTTTAGGCAAAGAATTTGTGACTAAGAACACAAAGGCAGCTACAGTCACAACATAAATAATTAAATGTGTTTTGATTAAATTAAATGATTTTGCATAATAATTGAAAAATAAACAAAGAATATAGACAGCCTACAGAATGGGAAAACTTATTAGCAAAATATACATTTGGCAAAGGGCTAATATCTATAATCTATAATCTATAGATTACAGATAATCTATAATCTAAAAAGAACTCAAACAAAACAAGAACAAAATAATCAACCCCAGCAAAAAGTAGACAAAAGATATGAACAGAAGTTTTTCAAAAGAAGATAAACAAGTGGCCAGCAAATGTATGAAAAAATGCTCAACCTACCCCACCATTAGAGATATGCAAATTAAGACACTAATGAGATACCACCTTATTCCTGTGAGGACAGTAATTACTAAAAAGTAAAAAACAAAACAAAACAAACAAAAAAAATAGACGCGGGCATGAATACAGAGATAAAGAAACATTTATGTACTCAGTGTGACTGCAAATTAGTATGCCCTCTATGGAAAACGGTAGAGAGATTCCTCAAAGAAACAGATGTAGACTTAATATTCTATACAAAAATTCCATTGCTATGTATTTACTGGAAGGGAAGAAGTCATTTTTTCAAAGAGACATCTTTACTCAAATGTTTATGGCAGTACAATGCACAGTGGCAAAGATGTGCAATCAACTTAATTACCCATCAATTCATGGGTGGATAAAGAAAATATGATACACACACACACACACACACACACACACACACCATGGAGTACTATTCAGCCACAAAAAGAAAAGAAAAAAATATCTTTTGAAGCAACTTGGTTGGAACTAAGGTCCAACATCCCAAGCAAAGTATCCTAGAATGGAAAAATGAGCACCACAAATTCTCACTAATGAGCAAGAGCTAAACACAAGCACAAAAATGTAAAGGACATTGGAAACCAAAAAGGGGGGAGGCTGTGAGGTGGTTAGGGATAAAAACTTGCCAATCCAGTACAATGAGCACTATTTTGATAATGGGTATACTAAAATCTCTGGTTTAAGTGTTATAGAATGTATCCATGCAACAAAACATTTGTACTCTCTTAATATTTTGAAATTTAAAAAATTATTATATAAATGGCATTTATAATGTAGTTAAAAGCTACTTGATCTTTAGCAATGGATTTTAGAGTCAGCATAATTCTCTGTGGATTTATTTGAGCTATATATGCCAATAGTCAGTGCATTTTTATTGAGGCATATTGTGCCATGGTACATTATACATGTTTGCCACAATAACCATTTTGGAAGTGAGAAAGAAAAGAAAAAGATAAATAAAAAAGAGAATGGTGTGTGGAAGGAAAGAATTGAATAGAAGGAGAGAAAAAGGACAGTAAGGGAGAAAGCAAGTAACAAGAGCAATGGTGGTGTCTGCCAGGGTGCTTTAACCACACCCACAAGATTTTGTGGGCTGGTCCCTCTAAGTCAGGAGAGATCTTTACCAGCCTAGGCAATAGCAAGACTCTATCTCTGCCAAATACAAAAAGAAATCAGCAGTATTCCAATAGGGACCTACCAACACCTTCTTTCCAAAGGTCAAATCTAGAAGGACACCCAAGAGTATGAGATGCTTCTAGTCTCCTTGAGGTATAAAAATGCCATGACCCCCCAACCAGATGAATGTTCTGACCTCCCAGCCCTCAGAGAAGAGAAAAAAAATGAAAAAAAATAAACAAAAGAGAATAAAAAAGAAAAAAACTTTAAAAAGAAGGAAAATATGTAAAACAATATGTAAGTGTGTATTTGTGTGTGTGTGTGTGTTGCCTAGATACCATGTAGTGCTATGGTGTTAGGAAACAGAGAACATATGCTGGATTTTCTGTATATGATGGAAAGGTGACCAGATCTTGTCTTCCTGACTCCTTTGCCTTCACTCTGTGCCTGTTCACTTGTCAGCATTTAGTCCCTGCCGGTCAGGGGTCCCAAAGCTCTCACCAGACTTCCAAAAAGGCCCATCAGACAATGTCCTCTGACCAGAAAGTGGCTATCCTGGGGGAATTAGGGGCTCCTCAGCTCACCCAAGAATAGCCACTCGAGCTCAAGCAGGTGTGCCAGAGCTAACAGTGCACAAGGGTCTCACAGACTGTTACTTCCATGCATATGGTCTTCCCACAATTGTGGGCCCTCATTAGCACCTGGTGTTCGGCCCCAGCTGCCTTACACTGTTCTAGTCTATAGTCCAAAATCCAAATACTACAAGATAGCCTTTTCCCATCTCCAACCCTCCATAGGAGAGCCAGCCAACTAGCTGGCCTCTGCCCATACCAAGCACCTGTCTTTTGCATCAGTTTTCCTCAGCTCCAAATCTCATTTGCTCCTAAAGTGTCCTACCTATTTCACTGTGCCCTTGGAATGATGTTTCTGTGCAGATTCCCCAGTTGGATGTGTCTGACATCCACTTTCCCCTGTCTCACCATGAGTAGCCGGCAAGGAGATATCTCTAGTCTATCTCTGAAATTTCATTCATTCAGTATTGGTGTCAGTTAATGGTTTTTTGTTTATGTTGTGATAGTTTTATTTCTTTAATAGATGGATGACATTTTACATTAATCCTGAATATTTTGTCTATTATGTAAAGAGATTTTAGATCCTTTTCAAAAATTTAGTTTAGCAGGCAGTCACACTGTTTAGGTTTAACATGCAGATTTTTGCCCATCTTTCTGGATTGTGCTTCCTCTGCATTTGTATTATGCTTCTGGTCTCCTGTTATTCACTGCTGATGTTGCTTGAGGAAGAAGCAGAAGGTTATTTTTGTTGTTCTGGTTGTTTGTTTGTTTTAGATTAAACAGCTAGCTCTCATTCAATGGGGCAGAATGTGAAGAGGTGTGGTGGTACATCCTCCAATTTCCCCAACCCTCCACATACCTCCTTTTGTCTCTGAATAGAGAAAAGAGTCTTGGTTCAGGAAAAAAAAAGTTTTTCTGGACTTGGCTGCTGGTTATATCTACACCTCTTTCTCTAGTTATGCCTGCCTGCCCTATCCACCCCAGCCCTGGTATCTCTTGGCAGGCAGGACAGTCTTGGACCACTGAGACAAAGAATCTTCTTCAAAAAGATTTCTTATTGTAGCTGTAACATGCCTACTGCTTTCTCTTGCCTATATCATATCTATTATTGAGAAAGGAAAAAAAATCCCGTGGATAGTGAAAATGCTTATTTTTGGTGACTTTCCCAATTAATATATTTTGCTGGTCATGCTCAGCCTGCTGTTGGGAGCTGACCTTCTGGGAGGCAAGGCCACCCAGTTTGAGGAAACGTACTTGAGTCAAGGACCGAGTGCAAACCTGGCCTCAGAGGTTTTCCTGTTATGGCTGGTTTCTGAACTAGATTAGAATGGAGCCTACTAAATGTAGAATATAAATGTCTTAACACAATAACTAAGAAAATGCCATGAAGGCTATGTTTGATGAAAATATTTCAAATTGTATATAAAACCAGCACATCATACCCCATGACTGCATTAATGTACAAAGCTATAAATTAATAATAATTTAAAAAAAAAAAGAATGGCGCCATGCTCTTTGGACAGAACAGACTGCTAAAGATTCTGTTTTGCTCCTAGGCTGTTTTTAATCAAATTTTGCAATTATGACAAGATCATGCCTTCAAGCTACTGTATATAAAAGCAGTGCAATAAAGATGAGATTGCTGCTTCCTATTGAGGAAGCCCTCCTGATCCCACTGTTCTCCGTCTTTCATTTCACATCCCACGATGTCTACTCCCAGGGTCCCTATTAACCTTTGTCAGGCAGGTTCCTGGCAGCCTACTTCATCTTTTCCAGCTGAAATAACACTCAGTCTGGGAAAGGAATGAGCCTCCCTAGGATTTCTTCTATTCCTAAGTCAAGAGTCAGGAAAAACTGAATGGCTTTCTATGGTTGAACAGAATACAACCAAAGGAGTCTTAGGTTCTCAATCCAAGTCAACTTCATCTTATTATCCAGTTTTCTTTCAGCTTTCTATAGTACCATTGCTAGACTTATAGTGTTGCTTAGCTGAGAGGAACAAGAAAAAGTATTTCTATTTCTTCTGGTCTGTACTTAAAGCCTGATTTGGTTTAAAATAAAATGCCTGCTTACAATTCTTTTAAGAAAGAATTCCACATATCTTTTGTTTAGGCTAAATAATATAACACTTTCATTAAATATGAATTAAACAAAATAGGGTTTATGTCAGCATAAGATAAAAGAGTACAAATATACATGGTGATGAAATAATCTTACATTACTGAGTTAACAACAATGAAATGAGCAAGCATCATAAACCTCACTAATTATTTCTTTCACATCAAGTCACCTATCATGAGAAAAAGAGCTATAGTTTTGATGCCTAGTTTTTCATCATTTCAAGGTTTTGGTTAAATTCTTATTTATTCCCCAAGCCATATAGGTTAATTATTTGTTGGTAATATTGTTAAAACAATAAAACAAAACAAAACAACACAAAACAAAAGCAAAACAATTAGTTGCTAGAATTCTAAAGACTTGGGTTATAGAATATTTATAACTAACTTAACAAAGAGGACGTAGTAGATGTGTTGTTCTGTTACATTCAGTAATCGTAAGCCAGTTGCTTAGCTAATGCATTACCCTGCCAACATCAAAACTTCTTCTCTTATCCAGGGATACAATTGTCTCAAGTCTAGCATTTGATCTCAGGAGTAAATTCAGAGGTTGGGGATCCTACCTATCTAACAAAATAACATAACACTTATCCAGAATATTCTATCATTTCTTTTCATATGGGACAATTAATATTCATTCTGTCCATACATTTCTTGCTCTTTTTTTCCTAACCATTTCAACAAGAGGTTCCTCTCTTAACAAAAGTAAGTGGTGGGTGACATAGTACAGAGCAATTTGACTTGAGTTTGGGTGGTATCAATATAAATTTAGAATTATCTTTTGTTACTCATTAAATAGTAACACAGACAAAAAAAAACATATAACTGCACATTATGAGTGAGACTGCAGATTTAAGCAGAATCATGTATACTGATTGTTTGATTCAGAAAATATCAACTCCTCAGCATCCCAACTATCTCTAAAAATTGGGCACTGAAACCATGGCTAGAGAAATATACTCACTGAAATAATGGGCAGGTTTAAGGTGTCCTAGCAGCCATTCAGAAGACACAGTGCTAGCTCTACATAAGTGTATTTTTGGATGTATATATAGTTTGCATTTGCATGTAATTTTAATTAAATCCTTACAGTAGGATTCTGGAATCTTAACAAGATTATCGAAGCACGAATTAGGGTAGAGGTTAAAAAACAGAAAGAATAGATAGTGTAGTATATTGATTAAGAGGGTAGATTTTGGAATTATGCATTTCCATTAAGATCTTATCTTTGTTAGTTACTTGATGTATGGCCTTGGAAAGGTTATTAAAATGTTCTATGGTCAAGGTTTTCATTTGGATAATGAAAATAAGCATAGTCTCTGTATCTTAGGGTAGATTCAAAGATTAAATAGGTCAACATTTAAAAAACACTTTTAAAATACCTTCTACATGCAATCTTAATAAACAATGAATCAAGTCATAGCAGTTCTTATTGTAATAATAGAATAAAGGTGTCTGGTAGGAAAGTTTCAGAAGAAAAAAGCAGGTAGAATATGTATCTTTAGGAACTTAAAATATGTATCTTTAGGAACTTAAAAGTATAAACAAAGGAAAACATGATCTTAATTTACTTAACTATTTACTTAACTATCAAAGGAAATTTTTTTTCACCTTAAAATAAAGTTAATATTCACTTGAGTCCCTTCTCACAGAAGTTGGTCTAATATTTTGTCACCAAGGAATAAGTTTGATTCAGTATTTAAGAGCTACTGTGTAATTCATCTTGATCCTGAGGACTGGCTTCTATCATGGTCTGTGGTCTAGGGTCTTCTATCATAGCTTCTATCTAGCTCTTCAAAGATGCTCCTTCAACTTGACTATTGTTGGTATATATAAAGGCTACCTATTTATGAATGTTGATTTTGTAACCTGAGACGCTGCTGTATTCCTTGATCACTTCTAACAGTTTTGTAGTAGAATCTCTGGTGTTTTCCAGACATACAATCATACCATCTGCAAAGAGCAAAAGTTTGATCTCTTCTAACCCTATATGGATACCCTTGATCGCCTTTTCTTCCCTAGTTACGGTGGCTAAAACTTCCATTACAATGTTAAAGAGCAATGGAGACGATGGGCAGCCTTGTCTGGTTCCTGATCTGAGTGGAAATGATTCCAATTTAACTCCATTCAATATGATATTGGCTGTGGGTTTGCTTTAGATGGCCTCTAGCAGTTTAAGAAATGTCCCTTCTATACCAATTTTCTTAAGTGTTCTGATCATGAAGGGATGCTGGATATTATCAAAAGCTTTTTCTGCATCGATTGAGAGAATCATATGGTCTTTGTTTTTTAATTTGCTTATGTGCTGAATTATACTTATAGATTTACGGATATTGAACCAGCCTTGAGACCCTGGGATAAAACTGACTTTGTCATGATGTATAATTTGTTTGATGTGCTGCTGGATTCTGTTTGTTAGGATCTTGTTGAATATTTTTGCATCTATATTCATTAGTGAAATTGGTCTATAATTTTCTTTTCTTGTTGGGTCTTTTCCTGGTTTGGGGATCAGGGTGATGTTTGCTTCATAGAATGTGTTGGGTAGTCTTCCTTCTTTTTCTACCTTTTGGAACAGGTTGAGTAATTTAGGTACTAATTCCTCTTTAAAGGTTTGTTAGAATTCTGACGTGAAACCATCTGGTCCTAGGCTTTTCTTTTTAGGGAGATTTTGTATGGTTGATGCTATTTCAGAACTTGATATGGGCCTGTTCAACATTTCCACTTGATTCTGGCTAAGTCTTGGAAGGTGACATGCTTCTAACTATTGGTCAATTTCCTTCAGATTTTCATATTTCTGAGAATAAAGTTTCTTGTAATATTCATTAAGGATTTTTTGAATTTCTGAGATTGAATTTCTGTTGTTATTTTGTCTTTGTCGTTTCTGATTGATGAGATTAGATCTGCTATTCAATCCTATAATTCCTCTACTAGGCATATACCCAGAAGACCAAAAATCATATCAGAAAAAAGATATTTGTACCGGAATGTTTATTGCAGCCCTATTCATAATTGCTAAGTCATGGAAAACCCCCAAGTGCCCATTGATCCACGAATGGATCAATAAACTGTGGTATATGTTCACCATGGAATATTATGCAGCCTTAAAGAAAGATGGAGACTTTACCTCTTTCATGTTTACATGGATGGAGCTGGAACATATTCTTTTTAGTAAAGTGTCCCAAGAATGGAAGAAAAAGTATCCAATGTACTCAGCCCTACTCTGAAACTAATTTATGGCTTTCACATAAAAGCTATAACCCAGCTACAACCTAAGAATAGGAGGAAGGGGGAGAGGGAGGGGAGGGAGTGGGGAGGTGGGCAGAGGGAGGGGGATTGGCGGTGCATCTTATAAGGTTATATGTGAAACTTAGTAAATGTAGAATATAAATGTCTTAGTACAATAACTAAGAAAATGCTGGGAAGGCTATGCTAACCAGTGTGATGAAAATCTTTCAAACGGTCTATGAAACTAGTGTATGGTGCCCCATGATCCACATTAATGTACACAGCTATGATTCAATTAAAAAAATATAAATAAAAAAACAAAGATGCTCCTTCATTCACAACTATGAAAAGAAAAAATATATATACCTATATAAAACCTTACATAATGTTTTTCAGACCATATCAACTGAATGACAATAAGGTAAGAACATATATATGCATATATATGTGTGTATATGGATGTGTCTATGAAGTTTTGAACTTTTAGAGAATCAAATAAAAGGTTTATGTGGTATAGCTGGAAAGACAAAAGAGTAAGATGACAGATTTGACTTCAGAAGTCTGTGCTTTATATCTTTATCATGATTATGTTGTCAATTCAGTGTTATTTGTTTAAGATGCCTGCGTAAGTGTTTAGTAAACTATTCTTCCACTCAAAATGATTTTATTCTAGTGAGAATAAACAGTATGCATTACTTTAAACTAAAAAGTGAGCGATAAAATGTTTACGATAAATGCAAACATGAAGACCAAAGGTTATAAATTTAGTGATGTAAAAGATTTCTTAATCTGGTTTGTCTAAATATATGAAAGTAATATAGTGAGCTGAATTCAATTAAACCAAAACCTAATTTTAATAAACCATTTAAAATCTTCCAGATATTACATTATTTGCCTTATATTCACTACTTATTATCTTTCTTAAAATACACTATGTTGTTGACACTATTGTCATCCCTAATTTTCCAGCTGAGAAAACTGGGACATAGACACAATGAGTAAAGTATTCAAATTGACACAGTAGAAGGAAAACTCAGTAAATGATCTTAGGCAAACTGATTCCAGGGTTGGATGCTTTTACTACTAATCTACTGTTTTACATTATAGATATAAAAACTGGTAATGGGAAAAAGATAAACAGTCATGAACAAATGACAGTGTAATCAAATGTTAATGGAAATGAGTTCCCTGACAAAACGCCCAATGACATTAGAACGTCTGGTCACTGAAAGGGAAATAGAGAGACCTGTTCCTAAAAATGGAGTCTGAAATTCTACTTATTATGATTTATTATAAATGTGTAATATAGACCAAGTACTGATTTATATGGAACAAAACTACCCATAGAATTCGGCTGTAAAATTTCACATAGAGGGAAATAAGATGTATCTATCTTTATGCTCTACATCAATAAAAATAAGTATGTGTTTTTTGTCCTCATATCTGCACTTTACTGTATGTAAATTTCCAATCATATTAGTTTTCCTGGACTTCTGTTTCTCTTGGGCAGAAATTGGGAGTTTGTCTTAAATCTCAGAAGATTCAATCCCATGATACCCTTTAGAATAGAACACTGACTTAACTAAAATTTTCCAATGCTCAAAAATAAGTAGAGTCTTAATATAAAACTATTCTCTTTGGACCACTTAAAACAACAACAACAACAACAACAACAACAACAAAAAAAAAAAAAAAAAAAAAAAAAAAAAAAAAACAGGTGTTCTGCTTGATATTCTCCTCCAGTTCCCATTCTTGTGGAAGAATGAAGTACAAAAGGTAATTTTTTCTTTTGATTTAGGTATGTATGCGTATTACATGCAAATTAAAGAGAGATAATCAAATGTGACTTAGAATTGCTGTGTTTGATATGCATCATATAACCAAATTTATAAATCTAATAGAGAAAAAAAAAAAACTGTGACTTTTAAGTGTAAACTGGGTGTTTTTAACAGCTAGTCCAGTGGATGGCAATCTATGGTCATAAGGCCACATGATCATGGATTTGAATTCATAAATGAAGCAGTCAATGACCCTAGAACCATAAGACCACAAGTGGCCTATATAGTTTCCCCATCCCTGAAGAAGATCTAAGCAATTTCAAGTTTATCTACAAAATGATTATATAGCTGGCTGATTAAGGGCATTTTATCTTCTGCTATGGGTGAGGTAATAGGTAATGAACTTCTGTAGCACTGTGAAAATATGAGGTGAGCAGTGGCATATTAATGAGACTGCCTTTTCAGAAAAGACCCCAACAGGGTCATCCAGATTTCTGAAGGGTATGTTCTTGTCCACTGGACAAAAACATTTGCTTAGACATCTCATTTCACCAAACAAAACAAAACAAAACAAAACAAAACAAATCAGAAGTGGGGGGAGAATGGGAGAGACTTTGCACCATCCAGCTCATAAAGTCCCATTTTGCTCTCTCTCTCTTTAATCTCCAAATAGGAAAAACATTTATTTTCCTTTTTATCTTGATATTATCTTCCACCTTGATGTATTTTCAACAACATGGAACTATGCAAAGGTATAAAGGTTAAAAAACATAAACATGTGCCACTTGGCCATAGTCTTGAATCACTCTTCATAATGTTGGAGACCTAGGGAAAGTCAATTTCATTATTCGAGCTTGGGAATGCCTTGGTTGTTTCTCCATCATTTCAAAGACGTTGAAAGAGCATTCTTCTATATTTCTTTTTGTAACTAATAAAAATCAGATTTATCTCTAATTACATTTTGTTATTCACACAGTTTTATGCCATTAAAAATGCCCTCCCTATGCTCTCAAAGCCCAGGTTGTCCTCTACCCATCTTCCCAGATATTTAATCAGGCAGCAGGTATGAACCCAGTATGTGCTAGTTCTGTAGCAGTGGTAAAAATCAGCAAATATTCTCAGAGAAATGGATATAGAGCAAATAGTGAATAAAGCTTTCAAATACAACTAGAAATCACCACCATTTTAATACTCCAAATTGAACCTTTATGAATTGGGGTAGATTTGAGATAATAGAAGCATCAATGAAATTCTCCAGAAGGTTAACTATTATTTCTTTCTGAGATCTTAAATGTTTAGAGGTATATGACCCAGACTGTGTCTATTCCTGATCAGGAATTCTGGAGTGACAATATTTTTGTTTGTAATATCTGCTTCTCATATAATGTTAATGTCCTTTTTACAAGATTTTAGGCTTGATCTTGATTTTTGCTTCATGTCACTAAATGACTGTATCAATAGAAGTATTTCTACAGTATTTAATTATTGAAGTGTCATGTACATTTGCCTCTAAGACTTTACTTTCTTATGCATCTCCTTTTGAGTTATGTATGTATTTTCCTCAAGGGTATAACTGTAATAATTCATGTATCCATCTTCAGTTGGGATATTTTTAAAGAGTATAAGGCATATTAAATATTCTATATTTAGTATCAAGTTATGTCTTAGAGTTCTGAAATATGTTTGCTGACAAGTTTTCCATGTTAGAAATTAGGGTTACATCAATACAAAGATTAACCTCTTTGAGACTGGCAGATCCAATTGATTATGGCTCAATATGGAATAAAAATTACATTAACAGGTCTTTGCAAATAGCAAATGTTTTAATTTTCATTCCAATATGTATTGAATTAAACACATAGTCATTTGTATTCCAAATTCATATTCAATCTTGTTTTTCTCTCCTCAGTTCCCATTTATAAGAGTGGCAACTTCTACATTGGCATTTGGAAAGATGTTTTATTATAATAGGAGTATTTTTCACCCAGCCACATTTTTCCTCATTGGAGACCCAGGTTTGGAAGATGTCCACGTCTGGATCTCCTTACCTTTCTGTTCTGTTTACCTTGTGGCTTTACTGGGCAACACCACCATTCTGCTAGTCATCAAGGCTGAACAGACTCCCTGGGAGCCCATGTTCTACTTTCTGGCCATTCTGTCAACAATTGATTTGGCCCTTTCTACAACCTCTGTGCCCCATGTGCTGCGAATCTTCTGGTTCAATGCTCATGAGATTAACTTTGGGGCTTGTGTGGCCCAGATGTTTCTGATTCATGCATTCACTGGCATGGAGGCTGAGATCCTAGTATCTATGGTCTTTGACTGCTATGTGGTCATCTGTGGCCCCTTACACTACATGACCATCTTGATGCCCCGGGTGCTGGTGGGCATCAGCATGGTCAGTGTGATTTGCCCAGTCTTGTTTACACCTCCCAGGGTTTACCTCATTTACCACTTGCCCTTTTGTCAAGCTCATATAATAAGCCATTCCTAGTGTGAGTACATGGGCATTGCCAAATTGTCCTGTGGCAATATCCATATCAATGGTATCTATAGGCTCTTTGTGGTTTCTCTCTTTCTTCTGAACCTGTTCCTTACAGCCATCTATACGTTTACATTCTCCGTGCTGTCTTCCACCTCCCATCACAAGATGCTTGGCTAAAAGCCCTGAGCATGTGTGGCTCCCATGTTGGAGTCATCTGTGTTTTCTACATCGCCTCATTTTTCTCTTTTCTTACTCACCAATTTCAACACAACATACCGCGCTATATTCACATTCTTGTTGCTAATCTCTACTTGGTAATCCTTCTCTCAACCCTCCTCATTTATGGAGTGAGGACCAAACAGACACGAGAGAGAGTGATCTGTACTTTTATTAAAAAATAGAAACTCTTATCTTTTTTGCTTACTGGAGATTTTGATTCAGCAAGGAAAAGTTTTGTCAGAAATATTTTTGTTTATCTGAATTTAATGTTTCCAAGGAATTTGATCCCTTAAAATCCTAAGATTTGAATAGTGATAATCTTCCAAATTCAAGCACTAATTTCTTTTGTGGAAGTGAGAAATTTGCATGATTTCACTTTGAGTTGAGAGAATAAATTTAGGCAATGTTTTTCCTTATTATTACAGTTGTTAAAAGTGATACCAGACTATATATATATTTCCTCAACAGTGGCAAGGAAGTGTATAGCAAACAAATTTGTTCCCAAAGAATGGAATAAAAAATATTACTATTGAGTCATTTATCTCAAATATTATTCTTAATTAATTATATGAGACATTTATATTGATATGACCTATATTGGTATACCCTAATCTGATTCTAGTTTTTTTTTTCCCTCTTATCTTCAGAGATAGGAAAGCTGCTACATGTTTTTTGTCTTATTTATGGTGTAAATTTTCTATTTTACTTCATTCATTAGCCTGGATGCAATTGTAATTTTTAATTAATGCAATTAGTAATACACTGTGTATCATTCACAGCCTATTCTATGTTGATACATACAGTATATGGTCTTTCCTTTTTAAATACAGTAGAAGCTTTCATTTGTATTATATGGGCATTTATACTCCCACCTTTTAATAATATAGTACATATCATATTCTGTAATTTTAACAGAAAGAACATTGAGTCATATTTTGTGTGTATGAATATTTTATGCATATTTAAAACATTTTTCTTCCTCCTCCCCAAATTTTCTGCCAAGTTTTTTAAAAGTCTCGTTATAGGAGTTATTTGGATACACTTCACATAGCAACACCTTACTATAAATCGTTTGTATTTAATACCTCATTTTAATATAATGGACAATTTTTTTTAACTAAATTTGATACAATTTGTATTATCTGGCATAGTCTTCTAGCACTTTAACATTTAGGGTTTCTGCGTAGCTGTGTGTTGGAGGCCAACCTCTATTTTATTGTTGGAGTGTGTGTGCATGTGTTTACTTTTACATTGAACTCTAATCTGACTGCAATTTTTTTATAAAATGTAAAGAAATGATTTTTTTCTATTTCTAGTCAGTTTTCATAACATGATTGACTTAAAAACTCATACTTGATAGCTAATTTGTTTTTATTCTTTTATCATTCTAAATTTGAATATGTTCATGAAGCTGCATCATTAACACAGTATGCCTGCCTGTTTATTCTTGAACGAGTACCATGATGTTTTGATCATTCAAATTATAATATAATTTAATAAGTAGTAGAGCTGATTTTCTTCTATATTTTCCTTCTCCTTTTGTTCTTTACAATAATTTATTTTTAAAAAAAACACCAGAATTATTTTTTCATAGTTAAAAATATCCAGATGAAATGATGACATTTTAAGTAAATTTATTCTTTGATTCATTTTAATCAATTGAACAATTAATACATTCTTTAACATTTAAATGAGCACAAATTATGGTTCTCGCATGTCCAGCCATCAGGGATAGAATATTCCTTGGTGATTTTATACTGTGATTAGTAGCTAAGCTGGAATCCTGTTTCCTACAGCTCTTTCTTCTAAGCTTTGAGCTTAGAGTTGGTCACATGAGAAACATGCATAAGTCACAGGAACAAATGTGATATATTAGCCATGATGTTCCATTGTTCAGCATGGTTTACAGGATATGACAGATAAACTCAGTCATAACAGATCATTCTAATTTCTCCTCACTTTCCCAAGCTCCATGTGAAGCTTTCTACCACTACTGGACCTTTGGGTCAATAGTCACCACCATCAGATACTTACTGTGAATGTGCAGAGGTAATATCCATGAAAAATCAACTTCCATACATTGCTATTCCCGTTTTCTTTATGATTCCTTCCTAGAGACTAAATGTATGTCACTTTCTGTAAACACTGACTCATTCATGCATGCAAGTACTGGTTATTAATTTGTTTTCAGATCTTTTCTCTTTTAGCTCCTTCTACAATCATGTATATTACTGTAATAAATTCTTTCCTCCTTAGTGTTCATAGTAGTTCTGCTTTTTTTTCACTGAATCTTCACCAATATAACAATAAATTGCAAAGGTGGATTTTGGGAAAAACACTCTTAAGAATAGGAAGCTGGAATTGGTTCCTTATCTGATTAGTTTGTGGGCATTAAGGCCCCTGATGCTTATGGTAAAGGAATCACTGGGTGTCTTCAGCATGTAGCTTTACTCTCCAATCTTCTTTTTGATAGATTTTCCAATTTCTTCAATCTACCTGGCTATAATTTGGAGAGACGTGACTTACAAATTTCTCCCTTTTTATCAGGTCAAATTATATCTACCATTCCTTCGATATATTGCTTAATAAACTCATCATTAACAAATGGTTTTGATATTAAATATGGTAGCACATAACTAGCCTTTACAATCGAATCCTTCTGAGTTGTAACTTCAAAAACAATGTTGTTGAGAAGACAAACGTTTTTTCAGTATTTCTATTTTGTCCTTATGGCACAGTCTTCATATGCATTGAATTTAGTGCATGTTTATTGCATACAATGCCTTTTCAAATTATAGTTTTTAAAACTTACACAAATTCCCTACAAAGTAAATAGAGTGCCTTACTATTTGCCTTAACAAAAAAGTAGTCAACTCCTACTTTTTATGGAACAATCTTCTTCAGCCATAATTTTTCTTTTTCTAGATTTTCTTTTCTTTGAGATGTTGTAGAAGCCATGCTAAGATTAAAAAATGATTATAGATAAGGGACTATGTTTATTTTTATTACCAAAATTAACTGAATACAAATAGAAAGCAGGTTTGGGCCCTTCCACATCTCAGCTGCCCATGGAGGGTGAGATGGAAGACTGTAAAGCTTGCTGGGTGATGTGTGAGGCACGACCGAGGTGTGGAAGTACCCTTAATAATCAAGTAAGAATGCCTACCTGACTGATAAATAGTATCAAATGCCTAAAATTTCAATGATAGGTTGAAATATTATTGATAATCACTCTCTCACCCAATCACCATGAGCATATCTTCTTTCTGATAGTATGAATTTGATTGTCTGCTCTTGAAAGAGCACACTTGAAGCCACACACTGCTGTAAAATTGAAGCCACACATATGTACAAACAGGGAGAATGTACATGTGTTATGTAAAATTGTGACATGACCTCATCTACAAAGTTAATGCTTGAGAACCACATAATTGAATTCCACCAAAAAAAAAAAAATCACAAACAAATCTCATAATGTTCAAGAAAGCTTATAGTTTGTGTTGGGCTGCAGTTGTAATGATCCTAGGCTGCGTGCAGATTGGGTGCCATGGGTTGGACACCCCTGCTCTAAATATTTTTATTCAAAGTTGGTGAGTTTAAGAACTTTCACTCTAAAATGTGGTTTTAATAATTTCTAGAGCTCATTTATTGCTGTCCAATAATCACGAAGAAAAGAAGTGCACTTGCATGTGTATATGTACGTTGGTATGCATATTTTTCTCTGGTTGAGATTTTTAATTTTCCAGCAGCATCAATGTCATTAGCAGAGATGGGGAAAGCACAAAGGAATCATGTCCTGGATAATAATCTAAGGTCTAAGGAAAAGGCAGAGAAATAGGCCAAAGCAAAGTGTTATTATATAGTGGGTGAACATAAAGTTCATGTGCAATTTGAAATAGATTAACATAGTAAATTGCACATGGATTTTATGTATACCCTATGTACATGTAAATACACACATGTATACATACATAAATATATATAGCACATATATACACACATACCTACATACATATATAAGCAAATACATGAATATAGTAAAAGATGGCCTTGCAAAACTAAATGAAATGCATTATGTATAAATATTTTGACTAATGAAATTAACCTATCTCTAAGAAGCTAAATTCCAATTATAAAAGTTTTATTAGAATAAAGAATTTCAATTTTTCTGGCAATAAGAATATTGATAATCTTTGGGTAAATATAGAAAATAAAGAATGCTAGATAATTTAGAACTCATTTATCCTCAGTCTACTATAAATACTCTAAAATCTTAGTATCTTCTCTTCCCAAGATAATTCTTGGAATAGAAGAAAATTGTGTTCATGCTTCAGTTTCTATTTTTTTAGTAAATTTACAACACTTTATTAAATTCCATTACATATAAATGGAAACTGATCTTTTGTATATTGAATACATTGGCAGAAGAACTGTGGCATGCAAAGTAGAAATAGTTCAATATATTAAATATAGAAGAAGGCCAATATAGCCACATAGTGTGACAAAGTTTTTGCATCAAAGTATTTCTCTGACTAAACTCTTGGAAAATTGTGTAGGAACTTCACGTGTATTAGGTGCTATTGCTTTTCTACCCCTTGCCTGTGAGATAGCATTTTCCTCACACGGTCATAGATTTGTTTGGTTCTGACCCCATAGATGACAGGATTGAGCATTGGCGGCACTACAACATAAAGATTGGCCAGGAGTATGTGGATATAGCGGGGCACATTTCGGCCAAAGCGATGTGTCATGAAGGAAAAGAGGGCTGGGGTATAGAAGGCAAGGATTACACAAACGTGAGAACCACATGTGCTGAGGGACTTGAGTCGGGCTTCACGGGAAGGAAGACGGAAAACTGCATGGAGTATTTGCACATAAGAAAGGGCAATGGCTACGATGTCAAACAGTAGATTACAAATGGCACCCAAGCCATAGATGATATTGATCTTGATGCTGGCACAAGACAGACGAGCAAGACCCATGTGCTCACAGTAGGTGTGGGGAATGACATGATTCCCACAGAAGGGCAGTCGCAAAATGAGAAATACAAACGGGATGACAAAAATAAATGCCCTCAGTAACACTCCAAGGCCAATCACAGAAACAACCTTATTGGTGAGGATGGTACCATATCGAAGTGGGTTGCAAATGGCCACGTAGCGGTCATAAGCCATTGCCAAGAGGACTGCTGACTCCATAAGTGTGAACTTGTGAATGAAAAACATCTGGATGAGGCAGCCTCCAAAGGTGATTTCTCTGAGGTTGATCCAGAAAATCCCAAGCATCTTAGGGATAGTAGTTGTTGAGAGGCCTAGGTCAATGGCAGCCAACATGGCCAGGAAGTAGAACATGGGCTGGTGCAGGGTGCTGTCCGTCTTGATCACCAACAGAATAGTGAAGTTCCCTATGAGTGCTGTCATGTACACAGTGCAGAAGGGAAGGCCGATCCAGATGTGCAATGATTCTAGTCCTGGGATCCCCAACAATAAGAAGGAGGAGGGGTGCAACTGGGTTTCATTAGGAAAGAACATCTTGATTATTAATGCATAAGTCCGCAGTCTTCAGATCTTGCTCACTTAACCTGCATGTTATCAACAGTTTTGTACGTCTTTGGAGGCCTAAAGATAATATAAGCAACATTATACATTTGTGTATTTGATTTTCTGCGTAACATCTATCAATTTGAAATGTACTGTGGACTGAGAACTCTAGATAAGTGACATTTCAAGAAAAAAGTCCCTGAAAAACGTTATACATTAAATTTAAATAAAATGTTCTATGTGAAACTTTCAACTTTGCTAGCATCTTATCCTTCTGATAGCTTGTCAATTATGCTAAGATTCGCCTTGATACTGCCTACATTAGCTGTCTTCTCTCATCATCATCAACAGAACTTTCTTGAATTTTGAACAGTTACAGGGACTGAACACAGGATAGGTAGTATGTAGTCAATAAATACAGAGATTCATCAAAATTTATACCAAAATATTAAAATAATTTTAAAAATAAAGTTGTATCATTTAAAAATATGAACATATTTATAAAATAAAATAGGAAATAGTGAAAAGAGCAGCATCAACTACCAAATATTGATGTGTTGCCTATTCTTTGCAAGACTGGGTTTTATGTCAAATTCTATGCAATGAATTATCTCTAACATTTAAATAAGAAAAACAAAAAGCCCCTCGGTCATGGACTGTGGCTCACACCTGTAATCCCAGAGTTTTGGGAGGGAGAGGCAGGACTATCACTTGAGAACAGGAGTTCCAGTCCAGCCTGTGCAACATAGTGAGAGTCTGTCTTTATCAAAATATAAAAATAAAATTTAGCCATATGTGGTGGCTCAGATCTCCTAAGAAGGTGAGGCAGGAGGGTGGCTTAAACCCAGAATTTTGAGGTTTCAGTGAACTATTGTCAGACTACTGCTCTCCAGTCTGGGCAACAGAACATAATTCTATTCAAAAAAACCAATGAACCAACCAACCAACCAAGCAGAAACACCCTTCAAGGGAAATATTAATTTTTATATTTTACTATAATTTATCTAAGGATCAAGGATTTTAAGAGGCTGCAGGAGTTTAAAATGCTTTTGATATAATATCAGGGAAATAAAGATAGGAGAAAAAGTGGTGAATGGAAATGCAAGGAAAATGGAAAGGAAAAGAAAAACAATGTATACTTTACCTGTTTTATATACACTGGCTAATGCATATATACATAAACATGTACGCAGACACAATCTTTCTCACACATTATACAATACACAATTTTTTAAAAAAACAGCATCAATCTAGACAGCATATGCTACTATATCCTGCTTATAGCTGAGGTAATCATGCCTTTAGGAATTTAAGATACATGTCAGATGTTGAATTAAAAACTAGAGTGAGAAGGAAAAAAAATGAGTATTAGAAAATTGGGTCCATGATAATTCAATAATTTTAAGTTACCTAAACACTTATCTATTTTTTTGATCTTTCTTATAATATCTGATGAGAGGGTAGTTCTCAAGCATAATATGCAATTACTTTGTAGTAAAAATATATTCAGAGAGCAATATTAATTATGACATAATTTTTAGCAAGAAGAGTCAAGATACCCAGGCACTGATGTAAAGGGAACAAAACCAAGAAAAGTGTCTGTGATAAGAAAGTCTTGGAAAGAGCAGCACCATACAGATGATGAGCATGTGGAATTACAAGATTCAGGAATTACAAAAGATTCCTGGAGAAAGTTAGAGATTGATGTTTTTAAAGCAGAGAAGCAAAGTGAGGGGCAGGTGGCACTGTTAGCTGGAGATGATCCCTAGTAGTTCCAATAGGAGCAGAGGCTTTTTCCATATGTCATTTTGATAGAATCATGAATACTTTTAACCCTTTCTAATCCAAAAGTCAATACTCCCTAGTTCTTATTTATTTTGAGTGGCAAAGAGGTTGGTGGATCTTGTAATTATCCTATAGTTTTTAAAAAGAAAAACATAAATATGAACTCTCTTGATGATTTTTATTATCTATTCAGTTACATAAAATAATTAAAGTATTTTTTGTTTATTATCTTGGACTAGGCTTGACATAGGACTGGAAAGAGTTATAATGGATTTTATGACAGTGGATACTAGGAAAAGTAAAAGAAAAATTTAGTTATAGGGGCAACATTTTATGTGAATCCATTGAGTCAAAACAGCAAAAGATCAACAAGATTTTCCTGTATTCCCAATACACATGTTTGCAAAAGTTTTTGAGTTAACTTGGAAATTTCCATTAGGTAAAAGATGTAGAACTATTAATGGGTAAAAATTGATACCTTTTGGCATTTCAAGGAGTGAAGGAATAGTAGTGAATTCTATGATGTAAATTTAAATTAGTGGAAATTATGTCCTTGTGATGATATAATTATGGTACTGAGTGTAAGTTTTAGGGAAGCAGCCGGAAGGTGGGAAGAGGAAACCATGTGGAAGACAATGCAGATGAAGGAACACAAACATAAAAGGAGAGTATAAATAGAGTATATAGAGAAAAGAACAAGACTCACTTCCTCAGTTATATAAATCTTGTTACTCCTGTGGACACTAGTTTGTTTTAGAAGATTTGTGAAGAACATTAAAAACAAAGAAAAAGCAAAAAACCAAGGTCATCGTATATCCTTTACAGATAAATAAAGGTGGGAAAGGTTAGTAACCTTCAGGAATTACAAAAGATTCCCAGAGAAAGTTAGAGATGGATGTTTTAAAGCAAGCATTGTTAGTCATCTTGGTTCTTAGCATCTGAGTCAAAGATAGCCAGACTATCATGACCATCTTGAATTTTCAATCTTTCCCTGAGGAATTCTGTCTATATGATTTTACTATGGGAATTCTCTTGTATTTTCTCCTTGACTGCCTTGTATGTGATTTTATAAACATAGAAATGTTAATATGGGGTTTAGGCTTCTAATGGACAAAGGCATGTAAAAAAAGGAAAGTTTCATCAATGTTTTTGAGAGGCATCCTTCAAGACACACCCCTTTACAATTGTAGCAACACTGAAAAAAACTAAAAGTGACATGATCAAGCTAAAATTCTTTTGCATGGCAAAGAGTAAAAAACAAAAGCAAACACATCTGGGGGAAGATATTTGCCTGCTAAGAATATGACAAAGGGGGATAGCTAGAGTCTACAGAGAGCTTTACTTAATCAATGAGGAAAGAGCAATCAATCTCGTTTACAAGTGGGCAAGAGTCATTAAAACCTTGTCATAAGAAGACACAGAAATGGCCAACAACCACATGAGAAACTGTTCATCATCTTGAGTCATCAGAGAAATGAACACCAAAACCATCCTAAGATATCACCTAACCCCAGTGAAAATAGTCCACATCACAAAGTTCCGGAGCTGCAGATGCTGGTGTAGATGTAGAAAGAAGTGAACACTCTTAAACTGCTGGTGGAACTGCAAACTGATAGATATAGCCCCTATGGAAAGA
Organism: Nycticebus coucang; assembly: GCF_027406575.1. Lineage (NCBI taxonomy): Eukaryota > Metazoa > Chordata > Mammalia > Primates > Lorisidae > Nycticebus > Nycticebus coucang. Next base: position 62,954,612 of record NC_069793.1, on the reverse strand, counting down.
AGTATGGAGAATCCTCAAAGAGCTAAAAATAGAACCTCCATTTGATCCTGCAATCTCATTAGTAGGTATCTACCTGGAAGGGGAAAAAATATCATGTTACCATGAAAGTTTTCGCACTAGAATGGTCATCACTGCTGAATTTACAATCTCTAAGACGTGAATTCAGCCCATGTGCCCATCAATACGCGAATGGATTAATAAACTGTGGTATGCGTATAACATGGAAAACTATTCAGCCATAAAAAAATATGGAGGCTTTATACCTTTTATATTAACCTGGATGGAGTTGAAGAACATTTTTTACTGAAGTATCACAAAAAAATGGAAAAGCAAGTATCCAGTGTATTCAATACTATTATGAGACCAATAAACAACTACATGCCCACACCAGAAAAAAAAAAAAAAAAAAAAAACGCAATAAAATTCTCTCTTCTTCCCTTCTCTATTCTACTTTATTTCTTTCTGACAATAGGAAATATTTATTGTTCCAACAAAAAGTGCAATATACAGATTAGAAAGCATAACCAAACTTGGCCAAACAATAGAAAATCTACAGAAATTTTGAGGGTTACTACCCAGCTTACAAGTGGTAACAAGGATATAAATCATGTCTTGTATAAATTTACACAACACTTTTTAATTTAGAAGGTTTAACAGGTAAAGAATAAATTACTACTAGAAAAATCTTATTTGTGCACATCAAATATTCATATTCATGAAAAAAATGTGTAAGTGCACAAAGTTCCAGACATTATATCTCTGAACATGTAAAACTTCACAAAATATAGATAATGGTTGTCAGAAGATACCAGAAATAATAATAGCAGGCACTTCAATATATTTCTAAGAAATAGTGCTGCCCATCCAATTTTGTAAGTTATATCAAACATTCTTCATATATTAAAATCTATCATGAATGAAATTACAACTGTCATATCACTAAGTTAATTTTTCTTTTTCTTTTTTTTTCACTAAGCTAATTTTTCAATGAAATAATATATATCCACTTTTAAAACTTTTTTTTTTAATTCATCCTTGAGAGAGTTACATAAATATGACTTCTTCATACCATACAGACACACAAAGTTCCTTCTGAATCCCTTTATTTGGAAGATCAAATTATCATTTGAAAAAGACCTACCTCAAACAAACAATGTGAATTAGGGATATTTGAAAAGGTTCTTAGATGGAAATGGTTTTTAAAAAGAAAAATAAATCAAACACACATTTTACTCATTAGTTTACCTCTTATTTGTATAAGTTTACATTTAGTTGGTAACTCCTCTTACATATGGCTTACCAAAACTCTGCCATTTTACTCATGCCACATATTTTATGTTATTGATGTCAGATTTTATTTATTCTTATAATGGATTTCAATTAACAACTTTTTGTGGCTACTGTTATTCTTAATACTCTTTCTTTTTATTTTTATGCTAGAGTTAAAGGTGATTTATGCATCCCCATTGCAGTATGACATTATTCTGTATTTGTACATATGTTTGCCTATACTAGTGAGATTTATACTTTCTTATGTATCATTCAAACATTCTTCCATTTCATACTGAAGAACTTCCTTTAGCACGTCTTGTAAGGCAGTTCTAGTAGTGACAAAGTCCCTCAGTTTTTGCTTGCTTAGGAAAGTCTTTATCTAACCTTCATTTGTAAAGGACGGGCTTAGTTGATGTAGTATTCTCATTTGGCAGATTTCTATTTTTTTTTTTTTTATCATGACTATGAAAATATCATCTTACCTTTTGCTGGCCTGCAGGTTCCTGTGAATAAATCTTCTGGTAATCATATGTGTGTAGCTTTGTGTCTTACAGATTGCTTTTCTTTGACTGCTTTCAAAGTTTTCTTTGCTTTTAACATTTGAGAATTTTATTAGACATAAGTGGAACTTCCAATGATGAGAAGTGAAAACCTGAACTGGAAAAAGGTATGTGTATATACTTGTGGTGACAAAGACTGAACACAGGTGATTGAATAATACAACACCTCAAGCAAGATGAAACAATTAAAATTATCCAAAAGTGTATCAAAGGGGACTGTGAGAGTATAATAAGGTGTATAAGACTCTCCTCACATCATCCGATCTCTATTTTGTTATCCTACTCATGCTGCTGTCCACTAGCCCAATCAATGACACAGAGGTATCACTGCAGATGGAATGAATTATTTATTAATTAAGGGAAGACTGGGAGCTTGCTCAGGCCCACAGCAATTGTACATCTTTATTCACTGTATTATATATCCAAACTCATCAGATAAGAATAAGCAATACTAAAAAACAAAAGCACTAGTTGAGACTGCCATAAAAATTTCTCCTCAGCATAAATGTTACAAAGCACTTATACTTCATTTCTAAGTCTGGAGCATTTAACTTAAAGATAAACTACAAGGACACCAGGCTGTCTGTTCTGTTCACCCACCTCCCTAAAAGGTTAAATGAAACCTTTGTATAATTTGAAGTTAGAGAATGAAGAGCAACAGTTCAGCTCCAGACAGGTGCTAAATCTTCAGCTATGACTCGGCGGGGACCTCAGGGAATACATTTCTCAAGGCCTTTTTAGCAAGCAGGGAGGAATTAACCCCTGAGTCTCACTTGTAGCCGAGAATGGAATTTTCCCTTCCCTGGCCCTCGTACCTCAAGGAGCATATATGAGACAAAGCCACCTATCTGGGATGCTGAAAACCATGCCCCTTCATACTCAATATACCTTGCTGAAACTAAAACTGTTCTAGTTAAGTCAATCAATGATATCTGTCCACCAAACCCACACAAACATCCATGTCTCATCCTATTACAACTCTCAGCAAGTGACACTGTTGACAGGTCTGTCCTTTGAAAACTCTTACTTTCATTTCCTCTCATCTCATCAACTGAAATAATTTTTGTTCAGTATTTCTCCACAGTTCTATTTCTAAATGTTGACACGGTTACCTTAGGTCACAGTTATAGTTTTATTTCTATTATATAAGTACACCCTTTTTCTAATATTTTACTTTATTTTCTAAGTTTTTATCTAGTAGTATGACTTTTAGAACTATCTCTACAATGTCATCTCTATCCTTGACATCTTTAATTATCTTCAGAGTGGTACATTCAACAGTCTAATGGACCCTCAAAAGTCTAAAATAATAAAAAAGCTGCTTAGTATTTCGTGGCATACATATATCACGATTTATTAATCCATGGGTGCCCATGGGTCAATGGGCATGTGGGCTTCTTCCATGACTTAGCAATTATGAATTTGGCTGCAATAGATTTAATAAAAAAAAAATTAAAAAAGCATACTCAAAGTAGTTTTTCCTAATAACCTCCTTAATATTTCTTTCTTTGTAATTATAACTCTTATCATACAGTTAGTTACTCAAAACAACAATAACAACTAGGTATTCAACTAGGTATTATTTGCTATCATTCAAATGCTTTTACCTCTCTGTCAAATCCACCAATAGGTCCTTTTGTTTCTATATCTAACATAAATTATTCACCTCTGATCTTTAGCACTGTTACCATGATTTATTTTCTGCAATATTTTATTAGTCTTTTTTTCTTTCTTCCATTCTCTTCAAATACATTTTCCTTAAAGAAGGTAGAGATTCTTAACAACAACAATAAAAGCAGCAGATAGAGTCATTTCTCTGCTTACAAAGTAATTTCTTCCTATTTTTCTCACAATAAAAGGAAAGTTGTTGCTATCAATTTGTCGGAATGTACGTATGGGATCTTTCTTCCTTATGTGTGGGGAGAAGAGTCTAAATTTACATCTGGTTTTGTCCCCACTCTCCCTCCTCACATGCGTGCTCTTTTCCTCAAACTGTCCACATAGTCATTGTGACAGATTTACTATTTCTAATCTCAAACATGTCATTGACACGGTTACTCAATAAGTTGCAGGCATTTTCCATGTCAATTTGTATAACAGATCAAGCTTCTTTCTCACCACTTCTTTCAAATACTTTCTGTTGAGTTATCTGAAAAAGCCAATTACATCTCATCTCACATTCTTTTTTTTTCTACAAAATTCACTCTCATCCAAATCCCCTATGTCCATCTACCTAAAGTCAATCTCTTCCTTCTTTAACCTGCCTTCTCTTCCCTCTTTTCTTTCATAAATGGTAGTTGTTTTCTCTCCTTACTTTGCCCTTCTCTCCCTTGAGATTTACTCATGGTGTAAGTAACTTGCATTAACTGCTTGTTCCATTAACTTACTGATTTGCTTTCTTACTCCTGGTTATAATGCTCAAGTTGGAGATAATGTTGCCTAAGGGGTCTAGGATGTTATCAGTTTACATACAAGTGATGAAAGAAGCTTCTCATTTGTCCTCATTATATAAGAGTTCTGAAAGCCTAAGGGAACTGTAGCTACTTACGCTATATAATGAGCAGAGACTTGTAGGTTGAAGAGATGCAAGTTGCCCAGCATGAGGTAAAAAGAATTTCCATGGGAACTGAAAATGCCTAAGGGAGGTTCAAGTGGGACAAAATAGAGGCAATCCTTACTCTGTCTTGGATGGCTGGATGAACTTATGTACACAATGGGGTGTGGGCAGATTTCTACTATGAAAGTTTTCAATAGAAAAAAAACCTATGAATACTAAATTGTACAATGGAATAAAAAATACTACAATTTTAATATGTATACCAAAGAGGGAAGGTTCTAGAGACTATTCAGACTTTTGGATATGATATCATAGGCAACTTCCCTAAGTGTAAGAGTGAGCCAGAATAGACACATTCTAGAGAAACAGGCATAAGTTCAAACCATCTCAAATCCTGACTTGATAAGAAGATGTTAGACCGCTAGTGTCCATGGCCACCTTCCAGAATAAATATAAATTTAAATCTTCTTTTTTTTTTGAGACAGAGCCTCAAGCTGTTGCCCTGGGTAGAGTGGCATCAGAGCTCATAGCAACCTCCAACTCCTGGGCTTAAGGGATTCTCCTGCCTCCGCCTTCCACGTAGCTGGGACTACAGGCACCCACCACAAAGCCCAGCTATGTTTTGGTTACAGCCATCATTATTGTTTGGCGCGCCTTGGCTGGATAAGAACCAGCCAGCTCAGGTGTATGTGTCTGGCACCTTAGCCGCTTGAGCCACAGGTGCTGAGCCTAAATTTAAATCTTCTAAATCAGAATAACTTTATGTAACATTATCCCGGGCATCAAATTGTTTTGACTTCATTTTAACTAAATATCGTACATTAGCATAACCAAGTAGAGAAATAATTAAACAACTGTGGCATAAAAAGGGACATAAAAAATATAGGGGCTCAAATAATATATTTTCATGTAGGCTTTATAATAGGTATAAATATATATTCTTAAAATAATTAATTATAGGATTTAAATGTTCATTAAAAACTGGAATATCTTTAAAAAGGATACAAATGAAAAACAAAATAAATGATTCAAATGGAAACTCAAAGCTAAAAACAACAGTACAACCAAAACTAAGAAATCATGAGTCTTTAATTCTGTGAGGAAACTATATAATTGAAAATCTAAGAAATGCCAAAGTTATGGAGCTTTTAACTAAGTTAAGCTTTCATCCCAGGCAATCAAGAGCCATAGCAAAGTCTCTTATATTATAGCTACATATGGCCCAGTAAAAAACTAAGATGAATCATTAGTTTTAAGTTATTTTAAAGTTATTTAAAAAATTTTTAAAAGTCCTAAGGAATGTAGAAGAAACAAACAAATTCCAAACTGTTGATAAATACAAGTCCCCTCTGAATAAATATATATTATATCGAGGTGGGTTGCTGCTAATCAATTTTCAATGTTAATGGAAAAAAGTGGAAATGGGAGGCAACAGAAATGGGGTATGAGAAGAATGGGGCATAAGAAAGACATTGCTGTTCATTGCCAGCCTTGAAGATAGGTGGAGCCCTTGATCCAAGCAATGTTGAGTATCCAAGAAAAAAGGAAAATGCCAAGGAAATGGTGCATATTACAGGGGTATTTGCGAAACTTGGTAAATGTAGAATGTAAATGTTTTGGCACAGTAACTGAGATAACGCTGGAAAGGCTATGTTAACCACTGTGATAAAAATGTGTCAAATGGTTTATGAAGTGAGTGTATGATGCCCCATAATCATATCATTGTATACAGTTATGATTTAATAAAAAAAAAAAAGCCTCCAGAAAAGAATGCAATCTGCCGACATATTGATTTTAGCCTAGTTACGTATGTGTTGAATTTGTAACACACAGAACTAAAAGATAATAATTTTTTTTGTGATTTAGGCCACCAAATTTATTAGTATATTATGGCAGCAATAGGAAATATAACTCTACAGAATTAAATTTGGGAAAAAAATTATACTTAGTAGACTTACTGTACCAATTTTTTATAATACTTTTTTCATAAAATTACAGAGTATTATTTTTAAGGATATACATACAAAATGTTAAATCGAAAATCACAAAACAAGTATGAAATTATCAAAAGTCAAAAAACTTGGGAAAATTTTTTAGAAGTTTGCAGAATTGGAGGATTCAAGTAGAATTGTCAAAATCATATATTATGAATTGTAGAAAGATAGAAATTATTAATTAAGAGAGGAAACAGTTAAAAATTGACTAATAATTTCCAAAATGAAAAACATATAACAATTTCAGGTTTATAGATCTTATGATAAGTCAAAGAATAGATTTTCTAAACTGCAATGTAAAGGTAAATTCCAAGTTTTCTAAAAAGTAAAATCATATCACCCACACAGTGCTAATAATCATATTAGTATTAGAATTTTCACAATGGCGTTAGGTCCAGGAGAGTATGAAAGCAATATTTGCAAATATTTGCAGGTAAGTCTTATTTGCTCAAATAGTTTCTCACTGTGTGATAGTTTCTAAATGTATGCAAATAGTGAGCAGTATAGAAAATTCTTATTTTTTCATTCATGTGTGTTGTTATTCCTTCTTCAGCCAGTTTACCTACTTGAACAAAATGAAAAGTCATTTTCTCTATTTCCTTTATAGATTTGGCACTCTTAAATATTTAATAGTTATTACTACAACTTAGTAAAAGAGGGAATGAGAAGGCATGCAAATATACTTAGACATAATAAATCAATTAAAAAAAAGAAGGTGGTAATTTGACAATATGTTTCTTCTGTTACCATGTTTTTGTGCTATAGAAAAAAAATAAGAGCAAAAAGATAAATCAAGACAAAAAATAATTGAGTTGACGCGAAATGACTACTTTACTGAAATAACATCCATGGAATACCCTGATTGCTAGCCTCTATTTGAGGATCTCTTGTTGTTAATCTGTGGAATTGTGACTCTATGAAGGGTGTGTTCATGGAATTCTGAAGGTTCCCAATGTTGTTACAGCTTTGAAAGTTACATACTATGAAACTTGTCATTTCTTGATTGCACCATACACACCTGAGCTTTGGTTTCCTTGTGTCTGTGTTTTCTCTGGCTGGAAAGCTTCCCACTACTCTCCTTCAGCTTCTACATGTCTGCTTCCTAACCTTCTTCAAAGTTTTCTTTAAATGTCACATTCTTAGTGTCAGTTGCCCTAACACTATTCCTTAGAATTCCCCACCCCTACTCTACACTTAAAGTTTCAACATAAAGCTTAAATGTTTCTTTTATTTATTCACTTCTCGTGTCCTTTTCCTCTGCTTTGGGAAAAATGCATTGTGTTAGTTCTAATTACTAGTATATGGAAAGTGCCTAAAACAAGTGTCTAACACCTAGTAGGTAATGAATGCATCTTTGCTGAATGAACCGTGAAAACGATTTATCCTTTTCAGTGACCACAATCAGCCCCCATCACTCCTGGACAAGCCTTCTATAATAGAATGGAAGCCTCTACCACATCGTGTATGCTTGATCCCCTCATTTCTGTCTCCTCAACACTAATGCAGGATAATAAACTCATATGATGTTAGCAATAAAGGAGACTATAACTTGACAAATTTCCTCATTGTATAGGCTTAAAAATTGAAATTACAAGTATCCTATACAGATACACAACCATTGTGTACCCATAGTAACTAAAAACCTTTTTAAAGGATAAGACTATTTTTGCATGATTTTACATAATCAGTGGAAAAATGATGAACTAGTTCTGTCCTCTGAATTTTCATATCTGGTTTCTTTTAATGATAAGAAATCTGCAGAAGAATGGCATGATTGGTCTTAGTGGGATGCAAAACTTTATGCATTTTATTCACTTTAATGTAGTGTAATTATGCTGAATAGTTAGTTATTATAATAATATCATAGTGTACTTTTGTACGTTTCAGTGTCACAGTTATGCCAAATATTGAATGATTATGGCAGTTGGACAACATTAAGAAGATACGCCAGATTTAGTACAATTGTTAGCCTACATATTGTGGAACATGGACCAGCCTCACCCTCCTTGAAGGGTTCAGGATAAAGAGTGAAGAATCAATTTCAGGATTCTTGTAGGAAAAAAAAAATGTTTAAAAATTGTACAAGCTTTAAAATAAAATAATGATTTCCCCCTGGAAATAAGATACTCCTACACTTGAGAATGGGGTACAAGAATCAGAACATGGGCTGTGTTCATTAACATTCAGTTTTACAGGAAAAGGTTAATATTGAGTTAAGAGCTTTGCAGGCTCTACTATCCCCAGGGTGTTCTAATTAATAGGGCATTGCAAAGATTTCACTCTGGATGTTGTGGCTATAGCACAAAACACCTCTTCCCTAAGCAAATGGAATTCAGAAGGATGCTGAGGGAGATTTGTTAACTTCCCCAGGTGTCTGCTGATAGGTAACATTTTAACTATGGATCCTTATCTGTGGCTAGATGAGAACATGGAAAAGAGAAGTAGTAATAAAACAGGGGAAGAGAAGAAAACTTTCTGAATGAATGAAGGGGATAAGAGAACTGATTGTAAGAATGTGTTGGCATAATCCTGTATATACTTGAGCAACTCGGGTCTTCACAAGCTAAAATATATAAAAACTAACTTCTCTATAGCTTTTTATTTTGTCATGTTCCTCTCGAAATTATAGTCACTATAATCACAGAAACCATATGTATTTGATGGTCTATCTCAGATCAAGGATGCTTTGAAAGAATCTTACAATGTAGGCATTGTTGTCTTATTTCATAGGTAAGGAGCCTTAGATAAGGGAATTTTTTTTTTTTTGAGAAGGCAAATATTTAAACCAAGATTACATGGCAATGAACAACAGAACTTGGATTCAATTTGATTCCTAGTGTCTGTTTCTATACATTATGTCATTTCCATAAACTAAGCTCTGTTATATTAGCTAAGCCCAAGTTCCAGTGGAGACATTTGATTATACAATTTTACTACATCTCCTTTGTCAATCCCCTAAATTTCAATACAACTCCTTGCATGTATTCATCCCTTATCAAATTATGGATAGTTTCTTTTCTTTTTTCTTAGACTCTTTCTTCTATGCCCTCGATCTAGTAATTTATTTACCTTTGAGTAATTTTCTTAACTAATTTTTTTGTCTCCTCTTTGTATTTGGGATCAAATTCTACTCTCTAGAGATTGTTAAGGAATTTGTTTAAAATGGAAGCAGTAATGTACACTTGCAAGACACACACACATTTGCACACACGGTGGTGTGTGATAGGGAGAAAAGAGCTCTGGATCACAGTGTACTTTACTTTGTTAAGTTGATATTTCATGAAGGCAGCTAAGAACAACAAGAGAAATGATAGATTCAGTATCAAGGACTGGTGGGCATAAATTAACTCACTGTTCTGACAATTTTGTGGTGTTTTATAAACTTGAATGTTAATGACTGTGTGTGCACTGCTATGTAAATCCGTGTTTCTTTCTTGACAGTCATCATCAGAAAGACGCTTGTAAATTGCAAAGGCTAATACCAGATTGGAGATGAAGAGTGATATACACATACATTACATTGTAAGGAGACCCAGAGTAAGATTACCTTGAAACAATTATCTAGAGTAAGAAGTTTCATTAGTAAAACTTTAAGGCCTACGTTGTCTGTCATTTTGTTAGCAGCATGGAAGTGGAGATTGGAAGAAGACTATGGAATGAGAAATAGATTCAGAGGCTTAAATAATGGAAAACTTGTGCAAATCCAAAATTGTCTTAAAATGTTCCAGTTTGCTACAGTTATGGTTTCTTTGAAGAGTGAATTATAAATGCTCACTCAGAAATGTGGCCCATGTGGAACTATAATGGCTTTTGTTATGTTTAAACTGTATTTCTATTTCTTTGTCCATAAAATGTATATTCATAAAAATATTTTAAAATATTTCAAGAAAGTGTTTTGTGTACCTAAAGTAGAAAGAGAAAAATTTTATATTATCTATACTTTATTAGTTTAAGTTGCTGATTTGTGTAACTGTTACAACTACTTACCCAAATATTAAATGACTAAGTTCTACTGGGAAAAAGACCTTTTCTAGTACATTTTTTCCGATTGGTTTTAGCATAGAACTTGGAATACGCGTGACAGATTCTCAATTGATACCTGTTGAATTAAAATGTTGAATTTAATTGAATGAATCTAACAGACTACATTGAAATAGTGGGACCATACTTTTTTGTGAAATTTTGTGCACAATCAAACATCTATGGTGAAGTGATATGGGTATGTATAATAGAAGTTTCACTGATTATTAATTGTCTCTGTGCACTGCTGGTAAAACCTACTCAATTGAGCAATATTTATTCTATGATATATTTCAGTATTAAAAGATTTCAGAATGATGGTTTCACTCAATACCACACTATATCATCCCTATTCTTTTCTCCTTCTGGGGATCCCTGGACTGGAAAATATGCATATGTGGATTGGGTTTCCTTTCTTTGCTGTGTTTATGACAGCTGTGCTTGGAAATATCAGCATCCTTTTTGTGATTCGGACTGAGAGTAGTCTCCACCAGCCCATGTTCTACTTCCTGGCCATTCTATCATCTATTGACCTGGGTCTGTCCACATCCACCATCCCCAAGATGCTTGGCATCTTCTGGTTCAACCTGAGAGAGATCACTTTTGAGGGCTGCCTCATCCAGATGTTCTTCATCCACCTGTGCACTGGCATGGAGTCGGCTGTGCTTGTGGCCATGGCCTATGATCGCTATGTGGCCATCTGTAACCCTCTGCGCTATACATTGGTGCTGACAAACAAGGTGGTGTTCAACATTGCATGGATAATCCTGCTGAGACCTTTGTCTTTTGCCATACCTTTTGTTCTACTCATCCTAAGGTTACCATTTTGTGGTAACCAAATTATTCCACACACTTATTGTGAACACATGGGTATTGCTCGCCTATCCTGTGCCAGCATCCGGGTTAACATCGTCTATGGCTTATGTGCCATCTCTATCCTGGTGTTTGACATCATTGCCATTGTTATTTCCTATGTCCAGATCCTTCGTGCCGTATTTCGACTCTCTTCCCACAATGCCCGGCTCAAGGCACTCAGCACCTGTGGCTCTCATGTGTGTGTCATGCTGACTTTCTATACCCCTGCGTTTTTTTCATTCATGACCCATCGTTTTGGCCGGGATATACCACGCTATATTCACATTCTTCTAGCCAATTTCTATGTAGTCATTCCACCTGCCCTTAACCCTGTAATTTATGGTGTCAGAACTGAACAGATTAGGGAACAAGTGTTGAAATTTTTTTCCAAGAAATAAAACATATCTTTGGTATTCATAAAGAATAATGTTTAAGAACTATGTGGCACTAATTTTCTGTGTTCAAATGGGAAAGAAAACATCTGGAAATTGTTCAGCATATACTAGAGAGAATTGTCAATGACAATTCTTTGGTCTATACAACTTCCTTCTCCAACCCACATATGGAAAGTTAAGCCCATGTCAAATGGATAAATAAAAGTCATCTATGATTTCTTCCATCTGTGTTGTGTAGTTCTTGATTTGACTCTCTGCTTGGCTACTGCTACTATTATCATATTAAAATGCTACTTATTTGTGAATACTGATTTTAGAACCTGAAACTTTACAGAATTTATTTAAAAATTCTAAGAGTCTTTTGGAAAAATCTTTAGGGTTTTTTAGATATAAGATTATATCATTGGGAGAGAGGGATAGTTTGACCTCCTCTAGTCTGATCTGGATATTTTTTATTTCTTTCCCTTGCTTGATTGTTCTGGCTAGGACTTCCACTACTATGTTGATAGAACTGGTCAAAGTGAACATCCTTGTCTTGTTCCAGGTCTTACGGGGAATATTTTCAACTTTTCACATGTAGTATGATGTTTATTGCAGCACAACTTATATCTGCAAAGATATGGCATCAACATAAGTGTCAACTGATGAGTGGCTGAATAAAATGTGGTACATATAGAGGGTGACAAAAAATGTATACTATTTTAACAGATGAAAAAATTATGTTACATTTGTAATACTCAAGTTATGTTTGACTTCTGAAATTACAAGAGGTGCTCAACATGACTTGTATTCATCTTTTGCTATTGGTATATATTATTAAAATCACACACATACACACATACATATACACAGAGAGAGAGCAAGAGAGAGGAAAGAGAGAGAGAGAGAGAGAACTACTCAACCATAAAAAGGAATGAAATAATGTCTCTTACAGCAACATGAATGAACTAGATACTATTATACTAAGTGGAGTATCTCAGGAATGGAAAAACAAATATTACATATTCTCACTTATAAGTGAAAGCTAAATGATGGGTATACATAGAAGTGGAATAATGGAAATTGAAAACTGAGAAGTAGGAAAGGTGAGATAAGAGTGAGAGATCAAAAATTACCTCTTGTACACAATGTACACTATTCGGGGACAGGTACACTAACAGTCCTGACTTCAACACTATACAATTCATCCACATAAAAAAAATACTTTTATTTCCCAAATACATTGAAATAAAAATAATTGAATAAATAAAAGTGTTTTTTCCTTTGTTTGGAAATGATTCAGATTCCTTATGTGGAAGAAAACTAACACTTTATTATTTAGCGACACATTGCTCCCATTATGACTGAGTACATCATAGTCACAGCCAGTTTAAAGCAACGCAAAAAAATGCAAAGAAACAAACAAAGGAAAACTAGAAAGCCATTCATACTATCAGTTTAATCAAAAAACACTGTGTCAGCCTGATTAATGCTGGTCCAAAAATAATAACACTGGAATAGTTTATAGCCTGGACTTACTATCAAAAATAATGTTATTTTTTAATTTTCCGTGTTAATGTCAAAAGACATGAAATTGATAACGTGAATATAATCATGTAAAAAGTTGTCGATTTTCCACCATAAATAGAATAGAAAAGGAAGGCAAGCTTGGTTAATATGTCATTTTTGAAAAAGCATATTTTATTGTTTAGTTGGTGGACAAGTTTTTATAAATTTTATCTTACTGATACTTTTTTGTAATCTATTCTTGTCCAAACAATTTTATCTACGTGTTTTTGCTACCCCATAGAAAAGCTTGAATGTCAAAAGCCCCAATGATGTTCCAAGTCTAGCACTACCTAAGTGATTTGGAGTTGATGTTTGTTTGTGTTTTTTTTTATTGCAACTGTAGCTAACTTTAGTTTTAGTGATAAAACTCAGTGTTTTCTCTTGATCTTTGTGACATCATTGACATTATGCATGAAATGGATACAAGGGAAACCATGCTTGTGAATTCTGTAAAAATTTAACTTTCTAGCATTATTTTTATTGCTGGACATCTCAGAATTTTTAATTTACAAATACTCATTTGAAATTTTAAGACAAGATTGGCTTTGGAGTGTTCATTTAAATCATCCCATGAAGCTCATAATCTACAGAATGCACTTTGGAATAACAACCTACTTATTATTACAATAGGGAATATGATGTTGCAAATTCTTACAGTCAGTGTGTGCTAACTAACATTGGACCCTGAACTTATAGCTCTTTGGAAAAAAATAGTTATGTTGTGTAATAATAGGCATTAAAATTATATAATTATGGAGTTTTCCCTATACCCCTATTGTGAGACTCAACTCTTAATTTATTGTGTTGTGAGACTCAACTCTTAATTTATTATGTTGGGCTTAGCCTTCATCTAAGGTGACACCATATTCCTGGGACTTGGAGGTGAGACTTTCTCAGTGAATAATTCTGTCTTTTCTCAAGGCGTAGAAGATTTCAGATGATCCTAAATCTTACCATGGTTACTAGGTTTGTTCCTGCCCTTTTCTCTTAGCATCAATGGGTCTTCACCATTTTCACATATAATCTTCTTCCAATAGATGAAGACTTTAGATTCACTAAATGTGGAAAAGCTAAAATCCTTGTCTCTAAGAGACAGGATGTCCACCCATCCAGAAAACAAAACAAAAGGCATTCAAAATTAGAAAAGAGAAAGTCAAATTGTTTTCTTTCCCAGATGAATGGTAGAAAAACTTAAGGGCACTACAAAAAGAAACTTAGAACTGATAAATGAATTTAGTGAAGTTGCAGAATACAATATCAAGATACAAAAATCAGTAGTGATTTTTGACAACATTAAAAAATTATCTGAAAAAGACATCAAGAAAGCAATTCAATTTAAAATAGCTATAAGACTCAGGAGGCTGAGGCAAGAGAATCACTGAAGGTTGCTGTGAGCTGTGATGCCACAGCACTCTACCGTGGGCAATAAAGTGAGACTCTGTCTCTAAAAAGAAAGCTGCAAATATATAAAATACAATACCTCAAAACAAATTTTAGCAAGAAGGTGAAAGACGTCTAAAATTAACATTACAAAACTCTGAAGAAAGAAATAGAAAAAGACAAATACTTTGGGAAAACATGCAAATAAATTAGAAGAATTAATATTGTTGAAATGATCCCTCTACCCAAAACAATATACATATTCAATGTCATCCCTATCAAAATACCAGTGGCATCTTTCATAAAAACAGGGGGAAAAAGTTCTAAAATTTGTATAAAATACAGAAGACAATGAATAGCCAAAGCAATACTGAGCAAAAGAAACAAAGCTAGAGGCATCATACTACTTGTCTTCAAAATATACTACAAGGTAAAGTCTCCATCTTTCTTTAAGGCTGCATAATATTCCATGGTGTATATATACCACAATTTATTAATCCATTCGTGGATTGATGGGCACTTGGTCTTTTTCTGTGACTTAGCAATTATGAATTGGGCTGCAATAAACATTCTGCTACAAATATCTTTGTTATGATGTGATTTTTGGTCTTCTGGGCATATGCCCAGTAGAGGAATTATAGGATTGAATGGCAGATCTACTTTTAGATCTCTTGTTCTCCAAACATCTTTCCAAAAGGAATGTATTAATTTGCATCCCCACCAGCACTGTAGAAGTAAATGTTCCCTTTTCTCCACATCCATGCCAACATCTCTGATCTTGGGAGTTTTTGGTCTGAGAAGATGCAAGGAATAATTTCTATTCCTTTAAATTTACTGAGGTTAGACTTGTGACCTAAGATGTGATCAATTTGGAGTATGTTCTGTGGGCTAAGGAGAAGTATGTGTATTCAGTTTTGTTGGGATGAAATATTCTGTAGATGTCTGCTAAATCCAAATTTTGGATGGTTAGGTTTAAATCTAAAATTTCTTTGCTCAGCTTCTTATTGGAGGATTGATCCAACACTGCCAAAGGAGTGTTGAAATCTCCAACTATTATGGAGCTGGAGGAAATCAAGTTGCTCAGGTCTGTTAGTTTCTCTTATAAATTGAGGTGCATTTTGGTTGGGTGCATAGATATTAATAATTGAAATCTCATCATATTGAGTATTACCCTTAACAAAAATGAAGTGACCATTCTTATCCTTTCTTACTTTTGTTGGTTTAAAGCCTATTGTATCTGCAAATAGAATTGCAACACCTGCTTTTTTCTGATTACCATTTGCCTGAAATATGGATGACCATCTTTTCACCCTGAGACTATATTTATCTTTTAAGGTAAGATGTGACTCTTGTATGCAGCAAATATCTGGCCTGAGTTTTGTATCCAGTCAGCTAACCTGTGCATCTTTAGAGGACAGTTTAAGCCATTCACATTAATGGAGAATATTGATAAGTCTGGTAAAATTTTGGGTATTGAGTTTTTTGAAAGTCCAGTGGACATTTTTAATCCTTTTGCCACTGTGGAAGTTGGAATTTGATCAAAAGTTTCTTAGTGAGTTTACTTTTGTGTAGAGGATTGGGCTAGTCATTATGGAGGATAGGTCTGAGAATATCCTGAAAAGCTGGTTTGGTTATGGCAAATTTCTTCAACATATGAATGTCCTTAAAGTATTTAATTTCTCCATCATAAATGAAACTCAGTTTAGCTTGATACAGGATCCTGGGTTGAAAGTTATTTTGCATTAGGAGATTAAAAGTCTATTACCACCCTCTTCTGGCTTGATAAGTTTCAGCAGAGAGATCTGCAGTCATTCTAATATTCTTTCCTTTGTAGGTAATGTATTTCTTACGTCTGGCTGCTTTCAGAATTTTCTCCTTCATATTAACTTTAGTGAAGTTAATTATGATATGCCTGAGGGATGCCTTATTCGAATTAAGTCATGCTGGGGTTCTGAAAATCTGTTATCTGAATTTCAGAATCTCAAGGCATGTCTGGAAAATTCTCTTTCATAGTTTCATGGAGAAGGGTCTCTGGGCCTTGCGAGGCCACTTCATCACTTTCAGGGATTCCAATGAGGTGGATATTACCCTTCTTTGAAGTATCCCAGAACTCTCTGAGAGAATGATCTGTTTTATTCTCCATTTCTCTTCCTCTTTGAGAGTTTGGGAGTGTTCAAAGGCTTTGTCTTTAATGTCAGAAATCCTTTCTTCTGTTTCCTCCATTCTGTTACTGAGAGATTCTGCTGTATTTTTCAGATCTTTGAGGGCTGCAAATTCTTGCGGCAGTTTGTCAAAACCTTTGGTGGTTTTGTCTTTAAATTTGTTAAATTCTGGGGGGCGGAGCAAGATGGCAGCCGAGTAACAGCTTCCTTGCATCTGGGCACCGTGAGTCTGGGGAGATAGGACTCCAGGCATCTCTGGCTGGTGGGAACTGCCTATCATCACTCCTATGAGGATACAGGGAGTCAGCGAGAGACTTCTGGACCCCAAGAGGAGGACTAAAACAGTGGAAAACCGGCAAGTGGTCACGTGTGTTCAACCCGTCTAAACCCGCCCACAACTGTAAGTTCAGTAGCAGCGAGACTGCAAACCAGAAAGGCCTTACCTGTGAACTGTTTTGATGTCCTTGGACTTGGCACTGAGTTGAACTGCCCTGGGGAAGGCCTGAGTGGGAGTGCGGAGAACTTTGGCCGTTGTCTAGGGCCCCAGTCTGAGCCGCTGAGCCAGACGGAGCTAATAGTGTTTGGCGGTGGGTCACACGGATCCATTGTCAGTGATCTGCCCCGGCAAGCTCCGCCCTCAGGGTCACAGAGCTAGAAACGGGTGGGAGCTGGTAACCCAGCAACCAAGTAGCCTAAGGGTGGGGTCTGAGCCGCCTTGCAGCCCTAACCCTCAGGGGCAGAGTGAGACCGGTTTTGGCACACTGAGTAAGTGGATAGCCACTTCAGCAGCGATTCCAGCGAGAAAGCTGGGAAAGCTTCTGCTCAGCAAGTTTACAAGTTCAAAGTGCCTTTTAAGTGGGCTGAAGAGAGATTTAGGGTGTCTACCTGCTGGGGTTTGAGAAATCGGCAGCCTCCAGTCGTATCGGAACTGTGACTAACATCCCATACCCCAAAAGACCACGTGTTGCCCAGACAATATTCATCAACATATACAAACTGCTTTGTTTTTGGTTGTGTATTTTTTTTTCTTTTTTCTTTTTGTTTGGTTGGGTTTTTTTGTTTGTTTATTTTGACGTTGTTGATGTTCTTTTGTTTCTTAATTTCAATCTTTTCCATACAGATCCCTTTTTCTTTCTCAATTTTTCTAGTTTAATTATAATTTCCCATTGCTGCCTTTTTTAATAACTACAACTTCATTTTTGCTAGTGTTTCTACCGCTATCACTTGGTTTTTCACCCAATTTTATCGCCATAAAGTTTTCTGTTTGCTTGTTTTGGTTTGAGTTATAGCATTTTTGTCTTTCCTCTCTACTTGGTGGAGGTGGGGTACTGTGTCTGACCAGGTTAGCAAAGAGCTGCTGACCTCAAGGGAACCACCCAACTGGGCACCCAACCCCCAGAAGGTGGGGTTTTTTAAGATTGTGTCAAAGTACCCTACTGTAAACCTATATTACCCTGTCTCCCTCTTTCTGTGCCTCTCTTCTTTTTGTCAATATTCCTTATCCCTACCCCCTCTCCTTTCTCTATCTTTCATTTTTTTCTTATCACTCGGTCCTCCTTTCTTTCATCCCTTTTTTGCTCTTCAACCTTCTCACCTTTCTGGTCCTGTAACCCTTAGTCCACAGGCACGAGAACTTAAAGAGCAAGAGGAAGTGAAAGGAAAATTAGGGCAAGGAAACAGATAAAAGAAATCACTCATGAGGAAGAATCAGCAGAAAACTCCAGGCAACATGAAGAACCAGTCCAGAACAACCCCGCCAAGGGACCATGAGGTAGCTACTGCAGAGGATTCCACCTATACAGAAATGTTAGGAATGACAGAAAGGGAATTTAGAATACACATGTTGAAAACAATGAAAGAAATGATGGAAACAATGAAGGAAACTGCTAATAAAGTGGAAAATAACCAAAAGGAAATCCAAAAACAGAATCAAATCAGAGATGAACGATATGAAGAATATAAAAAGGATACAGCAGAGCTGAAGGAAATGAAACAGTCAATCAGGGAACTTAAAGATGCAATGGAAAGTATCAGCAACAGGTTAGACCATACAGAAGAAAGAATTTCAGAGGTAGAAGACAAAGTTTTTGAGATAACTCAGATAGTAAAAGAGGCAGAAAAGAAGAGAGAGAAAGCAGAACGTTCACTGTCAGAATTATGGGACTTTATGAAACGTTCCAACATACGAGTTATAGGAATTCCAGAAGGGGAAGAAGAATGCCCCAGAGGAATGGAAGCCATACTAGAGAATATTATAAAAGAAAATTTCCCAAACATCACCAAAGATTCTGACACACTGCTTTCAGAGGGATATCGGACCCCAGGTCGCCTCAACTCTAACCGAGCTTCTCCAAGACACATTGTGATGAACCTGTCCAAAGTCAAGACAAAAGAAAAGATTCTGCAAGCTGCCAGGAGTAAGCGCCAGTTGACCTACAGGGGCAAATCCATCAGAGTGACCGCAGACTTCTCTAATGAAACTTTCCAAGCAAGAAGACAATGGTCATCTACCTTTAATCTACTTAAACAGAACAATTTTCAGCCCAGAATTCTGTACCCTGCTAAGCTAAGCTTCAAAATTGATGGAGAAATCAAATCATTTACGGATATACAAACATTGAGGAAATTCACCACAACAAGACCAGCTCTACAAGGAATACTTCAACCTGTTCTGCACACTGACCACCACAATGGATCAGCAGCAAAGTAAGAACTCAGAAATCAAAGGACAGAACCTAACCTCCACACTGATGCAAAAGATAAAACTAAGCAATGGACTCTCACCAAATAAGACGAATAGAATACTACCACACTTATCAATTATCTCCATAAATGTTAATGGCTTGAATTCCCCACTGAAGAGACATAGATTGGCTGACTGGATTAAAAAACACAAGCCATCCATTTGCTGTCTGCAAGAAACACACCTGGCTTCAAAAGACAAATTAAAGCTCCGAGTCAAGGGTTGGAAGACAATTTTTCAGGCAAATGGAATTCAGAAGAAAAGAGGAGTTGCAATCTTATTTTCAGATACATGTGGATTTAAAGCAACTAAAGTCAAAAAAGACAAAGATGGTCACTTTATATTGGTCAAGGGAAAACTACAACAAGAAGACATTTCAATTCTAAATATCTATGCACCAAATTTAAATGCTCCCAGATTCTTGAAACAGACCTTACTCAGTCTGAGCAATATGATATCTGATAATACCATCATAACAGGGGACTTTAACACACCTCTTACAGAGCTGGACAGATCCTCTAAACAGAAATTAAACAAAGATATAAGAGATTTAAATGAGACCCTAGAACAATTATGCTTGATAGACGCATATAGAACACTCCACCCCAAAGATAAAGAGTATACATTCTTCTCATCACCCCATGGAACATTCTCCAAAATTGATCATATCCTGGGACACAAAACAAATATCAACAGAATCAAAAGAATTGAAATTTTACCTTGTATCTTTTCAGACCATAAGGCACTAAAGGTGGAACTCAACTCTAACAAAAATGCTCGACCCTATCCAAAGGCATGGAAATTAAACAATCTTCTGTTGAATAACAGATGGGTGCAGGAAGAAATCAAACAGGAAATCACTAACTTCCTTAAGCATAACAACAATGAAGACACAAGCTACCAAAACCTGTGGGATACTGCAAAAGCAGTTTTGAGAGGAAAATTCATCGCTTTAGATGCCTACATTCGAAAAACAGACAGAGAGCACATCAACAATCTCACAAGAGACCTTATGGAATTGGAAAAAGAAGAACAATCTAAGCCTAAACTCAGTAGAAGAAAAGAAATCTCCAAAATCAAATCAGAGATCAATGAAATTGAAAACAAAAGAATCATTCAGAAAATTAATGAAACAAGGAGTTGGTTTTTTGAAAAAATAAATAAAATAGATAAACCATTGGCCAGACTAACTAGAAATAGAAAAGTAAAATCTCTAGTAACCTCAATGAGAAACGATAAAGGGGAAATAACAACTGATCCCACAGAGATACAAGAGATCATCTCTGAATACTACCAGAAACTGTATGCCCAGAAATTTGACAATGTGAAGGAAATGGATCAATATTTGGAATCACACCCTCTCCCTAGACTTGGCCAGGAAGAAATAGACCTCCTGAACAGACCAATTTCAAGCACTGAGATCAAAGAAACAATAAAAAAGCTTCCAACTAAAAAATGCCCTGGTCCAGATGGCTTCACTCCAGAATTCTATCAAACCTTCAAGGAAGAGCTTATTCCTGTACTGCAGAAATTATTCCAAAAAATTGAGGAAGAAGGAATCTTCCCCAACACATTCTATGAAGCAAACATCACCCTGATACCAAAACCAGGAAAAGACCCAAACAAAAAGGAGAATTTCAGACCAATCTCACTCATGAATATAGATGGAAAAATTCTCAACAAAATCCTAGCCAATAGATTACAGCTTATCATCAAAAAAGTCATTCATCATGATCAAGCAGGCTTCATCCCAGGGATGCAAGGCTGGTTCAACATACGCAAGTCCATAAACGTTATCCACCATATTAACAGAGGCAAAAATAAAGATCACATGATCCTCTCAATAGATGCAGAAAAAGCATTTGATAAAATCCAGCATCCTTTTCTAATTAGAACACTGAAGAGTATAGGCATAGGTGGCACATTTCTAAAACTGATTGAAGCTATCTATGACAAACCCACAGCTAATATTTTACTGAATGGAGTAAAACTGAAAGCTTTTCCTCTTAGAACTGGAACCAGACAAGGTTGTCCTCTGTCACCTTTACTATTCAACATAGTGCTGGAAGTTCTAGCCAATACAATTAGGCAAGACAAGGAAATAAAGGGAATCCAAATGGGAGCAGAGGAGGTCAAACTCTCCCTCTTTGCTGACGACATGATCTTATACTTAGAGAACCCCAAAGACTCAACCACAAGACTCCTAGAAGTCATCAAAAAATACAGTAATGTTTCAGGATATAAAATCAATGTCCACAAGTCAGTAGCCTTTGTATACACCAATAACAGTCAAGAGGAGAAGCTAATTAAGGACACAACTCCCTTCACCATAGTTTCAAAGAAAATGAAATACCTAGGAATATACCTAACGAAGGAGGTGAAGGACCTCTATAAAGAAAACTATGAACTCCTCAGAAAGGAAATAGCAGAGGATATTAACAAATGGAAGAACATACCATGCTCATGGCTTGGAAGAATCAACATTGTTAAAATGTCTATACTTCCCAAAGCAATCTACCTATTCAATGCCATTCCTATCAAAGTACCTACATCGTACTTTCAAGATTTGGAAAAAATGATTCTGCGTTTTGTATGGAACCGGAAAAAACCCCGTATAGCTAAGGCAGTTCTTAGTAACAAAAATAAAGCTGGGGGCATCAGCATACCAGATTTTAGTCTGTACTACAAAGCCATAGTGCTCAAGACAGCATGGTACTGGCACAAAAACAGAGACATAGACACTTGGAATCGAATTGAACACCAAGAAATGAAACTAACATCTTACAACCACCTAATCTTCGATAAACCAAACAAGAACTTACCTTGGGGGAAAGACTCCCTATTCAATAAATGGTGTTGGGAGAACCGGATGTCTGCGTGTAAAAGACTGAAACTGGACCCACACCTTTCCCCACTCACAAAAATTGATTCAAGATGGATAAAGGACTTAAATTTAAGGCACGAAACAATAAAAATCCTCAAAGAAAGCATAGGAAAAACACTGGAAGATATTGGCCTGGGGGAATTCTTCATGAAGAAGACTGCCATGGCAATTGCAACAACAACAAAAATAAACAAATGGGACTTCATTAAACTGAAAAGCTTCTGTACAGCTAAGGTGACAATAACCAAAGCAAAGAGACAACTCACACAATGGGAAAGGATATTTGCATATTTTCAATCAGACAAAAGCTTGATAACCAGGATCTATAGAGAACTCAAATTAATCCACATGAAAAAAGCCAACAATCCCTTATATCAATGGGCAAGAGACATGAATAGAACTTTCTCTAAAGATGATAGACGAATGGCTAACAAACACATGAAAAAATGTTCATTATCTCTATATATTAGAGAAATGCAAATCAAAACATCCCTGAGATACCATCTAACCCCAGAGAGAATGGCCCACATCACAAAATCTCAAAACTGCAGATGCTGGCGTGGATGTGGAGAGAAGGGAACACTTTTACACTGCTGGTGGGACTGCAAACTAGTACAACCTTTCTGGAAGGAAGTATGGAGAAACCTCAAAGCACTCAACCTAGACCTCCCATTCGATCCTGCAATCCCATTACTGGGCATCTACCCAGAAGGAAAAAAATCCTTTTATCATAAGGACACTTGTACTAGACTGTTTATTGCAGCTCAATTTACAACCGCCAAAATGTGGAAACAGCCTAAATGCCCACCAACCCAGGAATGGATTAACAAGCTGTGGTATATGTATACCATGGAATACTATTCAGCCATTAAAAAAAATGGAGACTTTACATCCTTCGTATTAACCTGGATGGAAGTGGAAGACATTATTCTTAGTAAAGCATCACAAGAATAGAGAAGCATGAATCCTATGTACTCAATCTTGATATGAGGACAATTAATGACAATGAAGGTTATGGGGGGGTGCAGAAAGAGGGATGGAGGGAGGGGGGTGGGGCCTTAGTGTGTGTCACACTTTATGGGGGCAAGACATGATTGCAAGAGGGACTTTACCTAACAATTGCAATCAGTGTAACTGGCTTATTGTACCCTCAATGAATCCCCAACAATAAAAAAAAAAAAAAAAAATTTGTTAAATTCTTCAGACAACTTTTGAATTTCTCCTCAGATTTCTAATTCCGACTTTTGAATTGCTCCTCAAATTTCTAATTCCAAATTTTCCTCCATTCTTGTTTGCAATCTTGTTTGCAATTCAAATTCTGAATTCAATTTCTGACATTCCGGCCAGCTGTTTATGAATGGGATCTTCTGTTGCATCTGCCATATCTTTTTTTGGGGGGGTTGATCTATTCTGGTTATTCATATTAGCAGAGATTTTTCCATTGGTTTCACTGCATGATTGTTTTACACTGTTTGATTTTTCCCCTGGAGCTTTGTTGAGGACCCGTACAGTGCTGTACAGTGCTGTCTGGTGTGGTGGGGCTAAGTGGTTCTGTCGTGTTTTCAGCTGGTCTCTGTCTGACCCTAGCGAAACACTTACTCTGGGTTGAAGTCTCAGCTGTGTAGAAATACCAGCAATGAAGTCACCCCGCCCTCACACGCAACAACTGGAAAAGGAAAATCAAAGCTTCCTACAACCACATACCCAGGGCACCACCTGAATAGTCCTCTGGCAATTGGCTCAGTTCAAAAGGTCCAAATCAATTGTCTCAGTCAGCACCTGTCTCAGTTGGGAGAGTTTAAAAGGTCTCTGGCAACTGGATGACAGGGGTCTTGTGACTACTCAGATATGGCTTGCTCTGGTGCTCTGTGGAGTCAGGAGGACCCACCCAGAAAATAGATCAGTCTGGGAAGGTTGATGCCTCCTTCCCCACCTTGTACCTCTGTCACACCAAGTCACTGATAGCCTGGCAGGGCTGTGACCCATTGCCTGCAGTGAACAGATACTCTAGGGGTTTGCACCTGCCAGAATCACAAAGAAATATATTTCTGCTCAGCCAGGCTGCTGTTCTTTGCCTCTATCTAGCAGGGGGAGGTGAGGCCTGACAACCTCGGTTGCTTGATGGAGGCTGTGGGGTGTTCACTCAGTTCCAGTCCCACTCCCGATTGTTGTTACTGACAGAACAGAACAGAACAACTTTGCAGGAATTTGTTTCTGTCCCTGATAAATTCCCTTGCAGAAGAGAAGCTGTTTTGAGTTCTCAGAGACTGCACCTCAGGCCCTGTCTTTGCTCCTGCAGGTTTGTGTTCAGTTATCTGTTAGTTCTAGCCTCCTGTCTTCCTTATATGTACACCATGGAATATTATGCAGCCTTAAAGAAAGATGGAGACTTTACCTCTTTCACGTTTACATGGATGGAGCTGGAACATATTCTTCTTAGTAAAGTATCTCAAGAATGGAAGAAAAAGTATCCAATGTACTCAGCCCTACTATGAAACTAATTTATGGCTTTCACATGAAAGCTATAACCCAGTTATAACCTAAGCATATAGGTTATATGTATATATAACCTACCTATATAACCTAAGCATATAGGTAGGTGGAGGGAAGGTGATTTGTGGGATTACACCTGTGGTGCATCTTACAAGGGTATATGTGAAACTTAGTAAATGTAGAATGTAAATGTTTTAACACAATAACTAAGAAAATGCCAGGAAGGCTATGTTAACCAGTGTGATGAAAATGTGTCAAATGGTCTATAAAACCAGTGTATCGTGTTCCATGATCGCATTAATGTACACAGCTAGATTTAATAATAAATAAATAAAATACTCAATACAAAAAAAATATACTACAAGGTATTTTTTTTTCCAAAGAAAGCATGGTATTTGATGAAAACAGAGTAATGGAACAGAGTAAAACCACAGAAATAAATCCACATATTAACATCCAACTTATTGTCAATAAAGATGCCAAAACATATGTTGGAGAAAGGGTAATTTCTTCAATGAAATGGTTTTCAAAAAACTTGATATCCATATGCAGAATGACGACATGAGACCCCTATCTCTCACCATATCCAAAAGTAAACTGGCAATGTATTAAAAACACAATGTAAGACATGAAATTGTTAAACCAGTTGAAGAAAACATGGGAAAACACTAAAGGATGTGGATTTGAACAAGATTTTATGGATAAGATTGTGAAAGCACAGCAACAAAACCACATACTGACAAGTGGGATTATTACCTCTCCCACCAAAAAACAAACAAACAAACAAAAAAACCTTCTGCACACACAATAAAAAATAAAAACAGCAAAGAGATAACACGTAGTATGTAAGAAATTATTTATAAACTATTCATCCAACAAGTGACTTATGTAGAGAATACAAAAGGAACTCAAGTAACTTAGTAGCAAAAGCAAAAGAAAAAAAAAATTTCATTTCGCAAATGGCTGATGGATCTGAATAGACTTGAAATAAAGAAAGTATAATATCTCTAATAATAAGAAAAATATAAATCAATACCAAATGAGGTATTATTTTCACCTCTGCTAGAATGAGTATTACAAAAACAAAGACAAGAAATAACAAATGCTGGCAAGAATGCAAACAAAAGGTAACTCTTATACATTGTAGGTTGAAATCTAAATTAGTATTGCCCATTATGGAAAATATTATGAAGGTTTTGCAAATAAACTAAAATTACAACTGCCATATAATCCAGCAATCCACTACTTGATATTTATCTGAAAGAAAGGAAATCAACATAAAAGAGACACTGCATCATGTTTATTGCAGCATTATTCGTGATAACCAAGAATTGAAATCAACATCAATACCCCCATCAACAGATAAATGAATAAAGTCATATATATATATATGATACAATTCAGCCATGAGAAATGAAATTTGGTCATTTTCAGCAACATGAGTGAACCTGGAGAAGATAATGTTAAGTCAGGCCCAGAAAAATAATATTGTATCTTCTTACTCATACGTGGAAATTAAAAAAATTGGGTTCCTAGTAGTGGAGTACAGCATTATGTTCATTAGAGTCTTGGAAGAATAGGAGGAAGGGAAAGATAGAGATTGGTTAACGGATAAAATAAATTATAGCTAGATAAAAGGAATAAATTCTAATGTGCCATATTATTGTAGTATAGTATGGCAATTGTTAACAAAAATATATAGTGTTATGTAATTTCAGATAGCTAGAAGGGGAATGTTAAATTTTCCCAAGACAAAAAAAAGGTAATTAATTGAGGTTATGAATATCCTAATTCATAGGATTTGTTTATTACATAATATATTAAAACATGCATCAAAATATCAGTCTGTCTCATATAAATGTATAATTATTATGTGTCAACTATAACAAAGGAGGAGAAAGTCAGGGTAAATTTACATTGTAGTATAATCAGCAGCACCTAAAATAATTATTACATATTTATATGACCTGATATAGAAGATATTCCAATAAACATGAAATAAAAATTCGATTTTCTACTAATAATGAAGTATACACACAAACATTAAATGTACATTCACGTATATAAATGCATTCACACTGAAAATTTTGTAAGCATAGGAACCAAGCTAATATGGTACCAGCTCAACTCAGGAAAAGTCTGAAATAGGTAATGGATGGAAAGGGTATAGACAGAGTTTTATTTATCTTTATCACTATCGTGTGAGTCTTTAAACAAGAAGAATGTACTCAGTGTATTAATATATTACTTGAAGTGTTCAAGGTATGTAAGTAAACAAACAATAGAAAGCTGTATTTTTATTAATAAAAGTATAAACAAAGACATTATAAATGAGATGTTATAAATGAGATGAGGCCTCCCTTACCTTTTAAAATATTAAGACGTTTTTCTCAGCATTCAAAATACACTTCTCCAACGCTCTCTCTCTGCCTAGAGAACCGGTCACCAACACAATTTATAAAAGCAATGACTTTGTGTTTTTGTTTTTCATGATATTTGTCATACATGACTACTTTTAATAACTTTTAATTAGAATTGAAGATGATTTTACTCACATATAAACTCCTCTGAAATGATTTTTTCCTACTACCTTAAATCATCATTGGCATTCCTTTTTAACATTCCTATGATGTTTGTAGCAGTTTTCTATCTTTTGTTAAACTGTATATTTCTGTATCTTTATTCTTACTTTATTGAAAACTCTAACGTTGCAGAAATAATGCCTTCCATATGTGTCCTTGTTGTTCTAGTGAATGAATAAAGAACGAAAAGGAAAAGGATAAAGTATATTCTTTTTCTGGTAAATAATTACAATATTAATTTAGACAAGTATTAAATAAATCTATCAGCATCAATTAGTACAGTGAACATTAATTGCGACACTGTTTCCTGATTATTATATTGAATCTTGAGATGTACACAAGGACTGGTCTTCAACACAATTTAATTATGTCAGCATTTTGATCTTTGTCTGACTAGATGATGGAGTCAGACAAAGAGGGAACAAAGAAGAAACTCAGAAATGGCTTGATGGGGGAATAAAATAAATGGACTATAATGTCTTCTGGCTAAATCTTATGTCTTTTATCAATATCTTTGATATCATTTTTGTAAAAATAATACAAAAATTATGGATTCAGCATCTATTAAGTTATATATAAATTGCATTTCTGGCATTATCTCATTTTATCCTTAAGCAAGTTATGGAGTAGGTAATCATACCTATGACACAGATAAAATGTACTAAGAATGCTAAATTGGTTTGTTCAAAGAAACAAATTCTGCTATGAATTTATGAAGCTAGACTTTGAACCCAAGTATATTACATAATTAGTAAGCTTGACATTAAAACTTAGAAGATGTGTACCCTAAAGGGTTTATACATTAAATTGATATGAAGCATTTCAGATTGCTTTAAGACGCTTGAAACATTGTTCTAATATCACAGATTTCTAAGATTTTCTCAGAATTTAGGGCCAATATATTTATACTTCTATCTTTTTCTTCATCAGCTTCATCTAATACACTAATCTAAGCAGATAATCCCACATACAAATTTGTTCTTAAGGAAAGTTGCAGCCTACTCTAAACGCATAGCAGAGTGGAGATGTCATTACTTGTATGGTGGATAAGTTCTCTTCAGGGGCCACAAACCTAAGGGAGATCACTTGACACAAGAGCCTCTGCTCTAACTAGAGTCCTAAAATCCTCCATCTGACTGTTGTCCATTTTGTCATGGCATAGTAAGAGAAACTATGCACTGCCTTACCCCACTAGGGGGTCTGTGACACTGAGGATGAGCACAACTTGTATGGAGGGAACTTTCAGTTCTCCCATAACTCACGGCTTTTGCAAAGGAACTCAGTTATATACTCAGTTATAGATAGTTTCTGGGTATCTAAGGCTTATATGGAAAAGCACAAATGGAGGTCATTCTCACAAGGTGTGGGAATGATGTCACAGTAGATGCCTTTGGGGGTTTGAAGGATTCAGCTCAGCTACGACCTTAGTAAGAGGACAGTCCAGGAGGGTGCAGACACTGAGTCTTGCTCAGTTGTCTCTGGAAGGTACCTCTCAACAGGATGGCTTAAATCTCAGAATTGTTGTTTCTTAGAAATATCATATGTATGTATCAAAAAAGGAAAGGTAGCATCTCAAATTTGTTTTAAATCATATCCTACTATTTTTTAATGTAGAAAAATATTAAAAAATATCATTAACATCATTCATGTCACTTTGATATTAGGTTTAAGTTTACTTTATAATTTTTGCATAAAATTATTTTAAATATTAAAGTATACTTCATAATTTTGTATCATTATCCAAGTTTTACTTTGTGATACATACCTTATTTATTTAAATTTAACACAAATTTAAATATATAAAATAAATCAAAATATGATTTTGATGAAAATTGAATTACTTGTAAACATTAACATGGAAATTTGGACATCTTTAAACATGCAATTCTCTCAGCTGTGTTTATTGCATGTTTGTATACTTATTTCTAACTCCTTTTAGATTGTTAAACAATTTTTTAAACACTTTTGTGTTAATGGCATCAATTTGATTAATTCTAGAACTTGGAATATTATAAATTTATTGTATTTAAATGTATTATTTACACATGTAGTGAGCATACATCCTGTATGAATGAAATATATAAAGTTGAGTCTCATGATTTAGAGATTCCACATAAAAAATTGCCTAATCTAGTGGCGGTGCCTGTGGCTCAAAGCAGTAGGGTGCAGGTCCCATATACTGGAAATGGCAGGTTCAAACCCAGCCCCGGCCAAAACAAACTGCAAAAAAAAAAAAAAAAAAAAATTGCCTACTCTATAAAATGTATTTGTAACTCTAATCAATACTGACAGTTCATAGTCCTTTCAAAACATGCAAAAGCTGCCAACAATTTGAGATGACTGATGTATATGTTTTGGAAAAGGTTGCAAAAGATAATGCTCTGAGTTCTAGTTCAAATGTCATGATGCAAACAATTATCCTTTGTACTGTCTACTTATTGCCATGTTTTTCTTTTTCTCTCTCTTTCTTATTTTTGGAGGGGCTTGTTGATGATCCCACTGTTCAAAAAGGCATTTATGTGTAATGCGAAAGTGTTCTCAAGTTTTCCTAAGTGAAAAAAAGTTTTCATGTGCCTTATGGAGAAGATAATTTTGTTAGATAAGCTTTTTCTTTTTTTTTTTTATTTTTATTTTTTTTTTTATTAAATCATAACTGTATACAATAATATGATTATGGGGCATCATACACTCACTTCATAAGCCATTTGACACATTTTTATCACAGTGGTTAACATAGCCTTTCCGGCGTTATCTCAGTTACTGTGCCAAAACATTTACATTCTACATTTACCAAGTTTCGCAAATACCCCTGTAATATGCACCACAGGTGTGATCCCTCCGATTCCCCTCCCTCTATCCACCCCCCCCTTTCCCACTTCCCCCTATTGTTAAGTTGTAGCTGGGTTATAGCTTTCATGTGAGAGTCCCAAATTAGTTTCATAGTAGGGCTGTGTACATTGGGTATTTTTTCTTCCATTCTTGGGATACTTTACTAAGAAGAATATGTTCCAGCTCCATCCATGTAAACATGAAAGAGGTAAAGTCTCCATCTTTCTTTAAGGCTGCATAGTATTCCATGGTATACATATACCACAATTTATTAATCCATTCGTGGATCGATGGGCACTCGGGCTTTTTCCATGACTTAGCTATTATGAATTGGGCTGCAATAAACATTCTGGTACAAATATCTTTGTTATGTTGTGATTTTTGGTCTTCTGGGTATATGCCCAGCAGAGGAATTACAGGATTGAATGGCAGATCTATTTTTAGATCTCTGAGTGTTCTCCATATATCTTTCCAAAAGGAATGTATTAATCTGCATTCCCACCAGCAGTGCAGAAGTGTTCCCTTTTCTCCGCATCCACGCCAACATCTCTGGTCTTGAGATTTTGTGATATAGGCTAGTCTCATTGGAGTTAGATGATATCTCAAAGTAGTTTTGATTTGCATTTCTCTTATGATTAAAGATGATGAGCATTTTTTCATATGTCTGAAGGCCGTGCGCCTGTCTTCTTCAGAGAAGTTTCTCTTCAAATCCCTTGCCCAGCCTGCGATGGGATCCCTTGTTTTTTTCTTGCTGATGCGTTTGAGTTCTCTGTGGATTCTGGTTATTAAACCTTTGTCAGAGATATACCCTGCAAATATCTTCTCCCATTCTGAGGGCTGTCTGCTTACTCTGCTTACTGTGTTCTTAGCTGTGCAGAAGCTTTTTAGTTTGATCAAGTCCCAGTAGTGTATTTTTGAAGCTGCTTCAATTGCCCGGGGGGTTCTCCTCATGAAATACTCACCCAGACCAATTTCTTCAAGGGTTTTCCCTGCATTCTCCTCTAGTATTTTTATAGTTTCATGTCTTGTTTAAATCTTTAATCCAATGAGAGTCTATCTTAGTTAATGGTGAAAGGTGTGGGTCCAATTTCAGTCTTCTGCAGGTTGCCAGCCAGTTCACCCAGCACCATTTGTTAAATAGGGAATCTTTTCCCCACTGAATGTTTTTAATTGGCTTGTCAAAAATCAAATAGCGGTAAGTAGCTGGATTCATCTCTTGGTTCTCTATTCTGTTCCAGATATCTACTTCTCTGTTTTTGTGCCAATACCATGCTGTTTTGATCACTATCGATTTGTAGTAAAGTCTGAGGTCTGGTCTGGAAAACACTAGGGACTCTACTACAAAACTCCTAGAAGTGATCAAGGAATACAGCAGCGTCTCAGGTTACAAAATCAACATTCATAAATCGGTAGCCTTTATATACACCAACAACAGTCAAATTGAAAAAGCAGTTAAGGACTCTATCCCATTCACAGTAGTGCCAAAGAAGATGAAATATTTGGGAATTTACCTAACAAAAGACGTGAAAGATCTCTATAAAGAGAACTTTGAAACTCTAAGAAAAGAAATAGCTGAAAATGTTAACAAATGGAAAAACATACCATGCTCATGGCTAGGAAGAATCAACATTATCAAAATGTCCATACTACCCAAAGCAATATATAATTTCAATGCACTCCCTATTAAAGCTCCACTGTCATATTTTAAAGATCTTGAAAAAACATTACTTCGTTTTATATGGAATCAGAAAAAACCTCGAATAGCCAAGACATTACTCAGAAATAAAAACAAAACAGGAGGAATCACACTACCAGACCTCAGACTTTACTACAAATTGTTAGATAAGCTTTGCCTGAAATGAATTGCAGTCCTGTTGATTGGGAGTTCAAAGTTTATAAACCAACAATATGTTTCCTTCAGAAAAAAGAAGAGGATATTTGCCTAGCTGTATAGGAGGTCACTTTGGAAAGTGCTAAAGTAACATTTATAGTGTAGGATAAAGGTATGGAAAACATGTGTTAAATAAAATTTATATCAGGCCATTGTTTGGTCTAAGCTCCTGCAAACCAAACGAAATAAGTCAATTGTGCTAATGCCATGTGATTAAACAGAAACTCTGAGCAAACAGGAAAATCTCCAGAGTAGTTTTCCCTAAAATCATGAAATTCACAGAAAACAGTCAAAAAGGGCCCAATCAACCTGAGCCAGCATGAGGAAGAAGTGTTCTGTTTTAACACTTAGAAGAAAAGTTAAATGAAGTAACCTGATATCAACCAAGAC
The DNA here is from genome assembly GCF_027406575.1 of Nycticebus coucang. Classification (NCBI taxonomy): domain Eukaryota; kingdom Metazoa; phylum Chordata; class Mammalia; order Primates; family Lorisidae; genus Nycticebus; species Nycticebus coucang. The sequence continues at coordinate 62,922,057 of NC_069793.1, read as the reverse complement.
ACTTTTTTAAAAATATTATTCTCTTTTCTTATTCCCGCTCAGCCTATCATCCAAAATCAAACTTTTTTGTCTTGCTCAGTGGAGCACCTCTACTTTCAAATGGGATGCAGTTCTATTCATAAATCAGTAAGATTAGTCTATTAGAACTTTAAAGTACATTTGTTGAAATTTTGTTTCTTTAGCAGATGAAAAAGAGGTCAAATTTGTGGACTTCTGGGATGTCACCTAATAAAAATAGCACAGGGGTCAGCATTGTTGTGAGGGTTGAAACCGAAGAAATTTACATTTGAGTTAACCAGTTAAAAAAAAAAATCGAACTCTTTTAACAGGTGCTGTCTGGTTTGCACATTTAGAAAATAGTAAAGCATGAGAAATGTTAACCTTGCAATTCAGCTGTGTCTGCATTTCAGGAGGAAGTGGAACAATTTTTAAAATGCCTGTGAAGTGTTACGTAGGAAAATAATTATTTGGTGAGCAGGTTTTCAGTGTTGAGACTGGCTTATCATACAAGGGTAGAAGGGCAGAAAGTAGTGTAGGCAGGAAACCTGTTTGATGCAAATTACCTCTCAAGTCACTAATTTAAATCCTCAAACAACTACACAATTGATTATTTGTAAGAACTGTATTCTACATAATATATCTTTAAGTAGATATATTAAGATATATTAAATATATTAAGGTAATATTATTATACCTTATATATATATATATATACCTAAATATATTAAGGTAATATTATTATATATTATATATTACCTTAATATATCTAATTAAGGTAATATATAATATTATTATATATTATATATTACCTTAATATATCTTTAAATATATATTATATAATATATAATATATTATTAAATTATATATATTACCTTAATATATTAAATATATATAATTATATTGTATTATATATTATTATATTATAGAATAATAACTAATGTAATTAATATATCTAAGTAGATATATTATGTATGGGGGCAAGATTGTATATTAATTGGCCTATGTTAAGTGATATAACAGACGCCAATTAAAATGTGATCAGAGGTTTGTAGGAACCACATCCTACATTTTCCTTGGGTTAATGAATGGTCTATATTTGCTAATCAGTGTTTCATGGCAACTTCATAAAACATCAATACTGAGAATAATGCAAATTGAAACGGAGAGAGAGAGAGAGGTATCCTGGAGCATTTGGCTTTCTGTGTCAGGATTATATCACTTAACATAATGTCCTCTAGGTTTATCCATGTTTTCAAACAAATAACAGGACTTCTCTCTTTTTAAAGGCAGAATAGGAATCCGTGTATGTACATAGGCCATGTTTCTTGGCTCCCTCTCTCACCTGGGGGGACTCTGGGGTGGAGGGGATCTCTCCTGGCATGGGCACTGCACTGTGCCAGGTTGGGGTGAGTGACACGAGTAAGCTAAAATGTTCTTTTCTTCATTTTCAGTGTGTCTTTTCTAATTATGTGCTCCACCAGGGTGCTGCAACTTCTCCTTGGATTCTAGAGTTCTTGCAAAGGTATTTCCCCTGCCATGGATGGTTGTTAAATCTGTGTTTTACGGGGGGAAGAGGACTATGACCTTCTGTTATTCCATCCTGTGGGCCTAAAACTCATTTTTCTGCTATCCTTTCCTTAGAAGCCAAGGCTCCTCAATGGTTCTCTCTTCCTGAGCCAGATCCAGATTATAAACTAGAATCCTTAGATACCTTTTCTCCTTTTCAAAAGTTTCTCTAGGAATTTTCGATTGAAAGCTCCTCTCAGGCAAACATCAGTATCATCATAAAGACGGACTAAATTGAAACAAAACAGACAAGATTTGATCTTGGTGCTAAACCTGGTGAGTCTTCCCTCTCTCCCAGCTCAGACGGGCATACTTGGAAGAGTGATGGGCAAGGAAATAGAGGGATAGAAAGATATAGAGGAGAAAGAGAAGATAAAAAACTTTGAGGACAGGAGATTAAATATGAAGCTTAGAGAATAAATAATATCAAGGAGAAGAAAGACTGTTCTTATAAACATTCCACAGTTTTTCTCCAGCAAGTAACATCTTCCGTTCTTAGCTTTGCTTCATTTCAAATGTTTGCTATTTCCCTCTAGGAGTCCCCTATTTTCCCAACCATATTGTACTGCACATTCCAATAGGTGTTTATTATGGACCCTTTTCTTGTCTTGGTTCCCTCAAATCAATGTTTAGATAATATCCTAATTGCCTTTTTGAAACTGTACTTCTAATCATTACTGCTCTTCTCTTCTAATGATCGAAAGAGACTTTGTACTACAAAACAATTGCACATCATGAATAACTTGATGCTTTGGAAATACTCCTCTAACAATTGCTATTTGTACAGCACAATGAAAATACATAGGAACAACTTAAAATTCAGTTCTCAGAATTTTTCTTTTCTCCCTAGTCTTTTCTTCAGTGTATTTTCCATGTATTTCAAACACTGAAAATCCCAATTGGCTCAGATTTAAAATAAAGATATTGACATTTTTTGTTCAAATAAAAGTGAGTTTCAATGAGATTATGGGTTTGAAAGTGTGTGAGAGGAGATTTGCACATGGCAGAAATAAAACGTGAGTCATCCTTTCCTTATTTCTAGTCATTTCCACTCTAATTGGTTATTTTCTCCTCCACTCCCCACCCACCCAGTTCTATAACTATAAGCATTTCATGCATGTGATGAGTCATTTAAACTATTTCAGGCAAAGGCCCTTTGTAAAATGGGGTTAGATATGTTCTTCGATATGCATTTATTTCTATTTGCAGAGTTTCTAACATAGCTTTGCAAGTAGTTGGCAGGGCCTAAAATAAATGGTAGTTGATGCTACTACTTTGACTACATTTATTTTGTTGTTTTTAATAATAGTAATATTATTACAAAATATTAAAAAATGAGCCATTTTGAATCCTTTAAAAAACGTGGTTTGAACTTCGACTTTATGTTACATGATATAAGCCAGGCACACAAAGACAAATACTGCATATTTTCATTTCTGTTTGGGAGTTAAAAAATAGATCTCTTGGAGGTAGCAAGAAAAATGATAGTTACCAGAGGCTGGGAAAGGTGGGAGTAGGGAGATGAAGAGAGGTAAGTTAATGATTACAAAAATACTGTTAGAAGAAATAAGTTCTATTTTTCAGCACCACAGTAGGGCAATGCAATTAGAAAGGAATTTATAGACTATTTCACAATAGCTGGAGAATATTCTTCAACACAAGGAAATGGCATATGCTTGGGATGATGTTTATCCAAATTACCTTGATGTGATCATTGCACATATTTGCATGCATCAAAACATCACATGTACCCTACAAATATGTACAACTATGATGTATGAATAATTTTTAATTGTTGCCTGCACTGAACAATTTTTTAATAGTTTTAATTACATTTCAATGAATCTGAGTGTACATTAATAACTTATTACCCATGTTGTGTGTGAACACCTATCTGTTACCATCTATTCAAATGACTGACAGAAATTACCACTTATGGGGCCTACCAGCCAACTCCATGTATGACCAAACTGAAAATAAATTTTGGCAGTGATGATGAGAGGAGGCAACTTTGAAGTAGATACTAAGACAAAATATTAACATAACATCAGTGATGAAACCATTAATTTTTTTTAAATTTATTTATTATTAAATCATAGCTGTGTACATTAATGCAATTATGGGGCACCATACACTGGCTTTTTTATACCATTTAACATATATTTATCACACTGGTTAACATAGCCTTCCTAGCATTTTCTTAGTTATTGTGTTAAGACATTTATATTCTATATTTAGTAAGTTTCAAATGTACCCATGTAAGATGCACTGTAGGTGTGATCCCACTAATTACCTCACTCCACCCATCCTCCCCCCCCTTTCCCCTTTCCCCATATTCTTAGGTTATAATTCATATGAAAGCTATAAATCTGTTTCACAGTAGGACTGAGTACATTGGATTGTTTTTCTTCCATTCTTGAGATACACTGCAGGTGGGAATGCAAACTAATACATTCCTTTTGGAAAGATGTTTGGAGAACACTTAGAGATCTAAAAATAGACCTCCCCCTCGATCCTACAATTCTTCTACTAGGTATACACCCAGCAGACCAAAAATCACATTATAACAAAGATATTTATACCAGAATGTTTATTGCAGCCCAATTCATAATTACTAAGTCATAGAAGAAGCCCAAGTGCCCATCGATTCGTGAATGAATTAATAAATTGTGGTATATGTGCACCATGGAATATTATGCACCATTACAAATTAATAAAGAAAATACTAACAATTTTAGAATCCACTGCATTACTTCTTCTAGAATCCTCTCATTGAGAATTTGTATTTTCATATTGTCCTTTATGTAGTACCTTTTGAATTGGGTGAATGAATGGAGGGATAAAATGTATGCAATTGTATGATGCCCTGATTCTCTTTAGATTTCCACCACTTAAAGTTAAACTGCTGCCCTGAAGATTGACAAATATACATTTGTAAAGATCGTGGACATTTGCATTCTAAGGCAGGATGGTCCTTCCCAATGAAACCTAGCTTCACCCCTCCTCCTTCTTATTGCTGGGAATCCTAGGACTAGAATCACTGCACATCTGGATCGGCCTTCCCTTCTGCGCTGTGTACATGACAGCATTAACAGGGAACTTCACTATTCTGTTGGTGATCAAGATGGACAACACCCTGCACCAGCCCATGTTCTACTTCCTGGCCATGTTGGCTGCCATTGACATGGGCCTCTCAACAACAACTATCGCTAAGATGCTTGGGATTTTCTGGTTTAGCCTCAGGGAGATCATCTTTGGTGCCTGCCTCATCCAGATGTTTTTCATCCACAACTTTACTGGCATGGAGTCAGCAGTCCTTTTGGCAATGGCTTATGACCGCTACATGGCCATCTGCAACCCACTTCGATATGGAACCATCCTCACCAATAAGGTTGTTTCTGTGATTGGCCTTGGCGTGTTAGTAAGGTCATTTAGTTCTGTTATTCCATTTGTATTTCTCATTTTGCGTCTGCCTTTCTGTGGGAATCATGTCATTCCCCACACCTACTGTGACCACATAGGTCTTGCTTGTCTGTCCTGTGCCAGCATCAAGACCAATATCATCTGTGGCTTGGCTGCTATTTCAATCCTGGTGTTTGACATCGTAGCCATTGCCCTTTCTTATGTGGAGATACTCCGTGCAGTTTTCCGTCTTCCTTCCCGTGAAGCCCGACTCAAGTCCCTTAGCACATGTGGTTCTCATGTTTGTGTAATCCTTGCCTTCTATACCCCAGCCCTCTTTTCCTTCATGACACATCGCTTTGGCCGAAATGTGCCCCGCTATATCCACATACTCCTGGCCAATCTTTATGTTGTAGTGCCAACAATGCTCAATCCTGTCATCTATGGGGTCAGAACCAAACAGATCTATGACCGTGTGAAGAAAATATTATTACGAAATAAGGAATTTAAACAGACAGGCACCTAATACATATAACACGGACCTTTTGTGTGAGAAATCCTTCATTATATTAAGTAAATTTAAATATATTCAGAATGGATTATTAAACTGTTGTGTATGTATACAATGGAGTGCTGTTCATTCATTAAAAGATGAAGATTTTGGAGGAGAGCAAGATGGCGGCTGAGTAACAGCTTCCTCACATCTGGGCACCGTGAGTCTGGGGAGATAGGACTCCAGGCATCTCTGGCTAGTGGGATATGCCTATCATCACCCCTGTGAGGATACAGAGAGTCAGAGAGAGACTTCTGGACCCCAAGAGGAGGACTAAAACAGTGGAAAACCATCAAGTGGTCGCGTGTGTTCAGTCGGTCTAAACCTGCCCGCAACTGTAAGGTCAGTAGCAGCAAGACTGCAAACCGGAAAGGTCTTACCTGTGAACTGTTTTGGTGTCTTTGGACTTGGCACTCAGTTGAACTGCCATGGGGAGAGCCTGAGCAGGAGTGTGGAGAACTTTGGCTGCTGTCTAGGAACCCAGTCTGAGCCGCTGAGCCAGATAGAGCTAATAGTGTTTGGACCACAGGGTGCCATTGTGAGTAATCTGCCCTTGCAAGCTCCGCCCTGAGGGTTGCAGAGCTAGAATTGGGTGGGAGCTGGTAACCCAGCAACCAAGTAGCCTAAGGGTGGGGTCTAAGCCGCCTTGCAGCCCTAACCCTCAGGGGCAGAGTGAGACCAGTTTTGGCACACGGGTAAGTGGATAGCCACTTCAGCAGTGATTCCAGCGACAAGCACTTTCCTGGGAAAGCTTCTGCTCAGCAAGTTTACAAGTTCAAAGTGCCTTTTAAGTGGGCTGAAGAGAGATTTAGGTGTCTACCTGTTGGGGTTTGATAAATCAGCAGCCTCCAGTCATATCAGAACTGTGATTAACATCTCATACCTGAGAAGACCACGTGTTGCCCAGGCAATATTCAACAACATATACATACTGCTTTGTTTTTGGTTGTGTTCTTTTTTTTGTTTTGTTTAGTTTTTGTTTGTTTTTTTGTTTGGTTGTTTCTTTGTTTATTTTGATGTTGTTGATGTTGTTTTGTTTTTTAATTTCAACCTTTTCCATACAGATCTTTTTTTTTCTCAATTTTTCTAGTTTAATTATAATTTCTCACTGCTGCCTTTTTCAATAACTAGAAATTCATTTTTGCTAGTGTTTCTACCACTATTATTTGTTTTTTCAACCAATTTTCTCTCGTAAAGTTTTCTGTTTGCTTGTTTTAGTTTGATTTATAGCATCTTTGTCTTTCCTCTCTACTTGGTCGAGGTGGGGTACTGTGTCTGATCAGGTTAGCAAATAGCTGCTGACCTCAAGAGAACCACCCAACTGGGCACCCCCAGAAGGTGGGTTTTTTTTTAAAGGTGGTGTCAAAGTACCCTACTGTACACTTATATTGCTCTGTCTCCCTCTTTCTGTGCCTCTCTTCTTTTTGTCAATATTCCTTTTACCCACCCCCTCTCCTTTCTCTATTTTTTTTTTTTTTCTTTTCACTCGGTCCTCCTTTCTTTCATTCCTTTCTTGCTCTTCAACCTTCTCACCCTTCTGGTCCTGTACCAAAAGGACACATCAAACCCTTAGTCCACAGGCATGAGAACTTAAAGAGCAAGAGGAAGTGAAAGGAAAATTAGGGCAAGGAAACAGATAAAAGAAATCACTCATGAGTAAGAATCAGCAGAAAACTCCAGGCAACATGAAGAACAAGTCCAGAACAACCCCGCCAAGGGACCATGAGGTAGCTACTGCAGAGGATTCCACCTGTAAAGAAATGTTAGGAAAGACAGAAAGGAAATTTAGAAGACACATGATGAAAACAATGAAGGAAATAATGGAAACAATGAAGGAAACTGCTAATAAAGTGGAAAATAACCAGAAGGAAACCCAAAAACAGAATCAAATGAGAGATTGAAAGATATGAAGAATATAAAAAGGATATAGCAGAGCTGAAGGAACTGATATAGTCAATTAGGGAACTTAAAGATGCAATGGAAAGTATCAGCAACAGGTTAGACTATGCAGAAGAAAGAATTTCAGAGGTAGAAGACAAAGTTTTTGAGATAACTCAGATAGTAAAAGAAGCAGAAAAGAAGAGAGAGAAAGCAGAAGGTTCACTGTCAGAATTATGGGACTTTATGAAGCGTTCCAACATACGAGTTATAGGAATTCCAGAAGGGGAAGAAGAATGCCCCAGAGGAATGGAAGCCATACTAGAAAATATTATAAAAGAAAATTTCCCAAATATCACCAAAGATTCTGACACACTGCTCTCTGAGGGATATTGGACTCCAGTTCACCTCAACTCTAACTGAGCTTCTCCAAGACACATTGTGATGAACCTGTCCAAAGTCAAGACAAAAGAAAAGATTCTGCAAGCTGCCAGGAGTAAGCGCCAGTTGACCTACAGGGGCAAATCCATCAGAGTGACCGCAGACTTCTCTAATGAAACTTTCCAAGCAAGAAGACAATGGTCATCTACCTTTAATCTATTTAAACAGAACAATTTCCAGCCCAGAATTCTGTACCCTGCTAAGCTAAGCTTAAAAATTGATGGAGAAATCAAAACATTTACAGATATATAATCATTGAGGAAATTCTCCACAACAAGACCAGCTCTACAGGAAATACTTCAACCTGTTCTGCACCCTGACCACCACAATGAATCAGCAGCAAAGTAGGAACTCAGAAATTAAAGGACAGAACCTAACCTCCACACTGATGCAAAAGATAAAACTAAGCAATGGACTCTCACAAAATAAGATGAATAGAATACTACCACACTTATCAATTATCTCAATAAATGTTAATGGGTTGAATCCCCCTGTGAAGAGACATAGATTGGCTGACTGGATTAAAAAACACAAGCCATCATTCGCTGTCTGCAAGAAACACACCTGGCTTCAAAAGACAAATTCAAGCTCCGAGTCAAGGGTTGGAAGACAATTTTTCAGGCAAATGGCATTCAGAAGAAAAGAGGAGTTTCAATCTCATTTTCAGATTCATGTGGATTTAAAGCAACTAAAGTCAAAAAAGACAAAGATGGTCACTTTATATTGGTCAAGGGAAAACTACAACACGAAGACATTTAAATTCTAAATATCTATGCACCCAATTTAAATGCTCCCAGATTCTTGAAACAGACCTTACTCAGTCTGAGCAATATGATATCTGATAATACCATAATAATAGGAGACTTTAACACTCCTCTTACAGAGCTGGACAGATCCTCTAAACAGAAATTAAACAAAGATATAAGAGATTTAAATGAGACCCTAGAACAACTGTGCTTGATAGACACATATAGAACACTCCCTCCCAAAGATAAAGAATATACATTCTTCTCATCACCCCATGGAACATTGTCCAAAATTGATCATATCCTGGGACACAAAACAAATATCAACAGAATCAAAAGAATTGAAATTTTACCTTGTATCTTCTCAGACTATAATGCACTAAAGGTGGAACTCAACTCTAACAAAAACGCTCAACCCCACACAAAGGCATGGAAATTAAACAATCTTCTGTTGAATAACAGATGGGTGCAGGAAGAAATAAAACAGGAAATCATTAACTTCCTTGAACATAACAACAATGAAGACACAAGGTACCAAAACCTGTGGGATGCTGCAAAAGCAGTTTTGAGAGGAACATTCATCGCTTTAGATGCCTACATTCGAAAAACAGAAAGAGAGTGCATCAACAATCTCACAAGCCATCTTATGGAATTGGAAAAAGAAGAACAATCTAAGCCTAAACTCAGTAGAAGAAAAGAAATATCCAAAATCAAATCAGAGATCAATGAAATTGAAAACAAAAGAATCATTCAGAAAATTAATGAAACAAGGAGTTGGTTTTTTGAAAAAATAAATAAAATAGATAAACCATTGGCCAGACTAACAAGAAATAGAAAAGTAAAATCTCTAGTTACCTCAATCAGAAATAATAAAGGGGAAATAACAAATGATCCCACAGAGATACAAGAGATCATCTCTGAATACTACCAGAAACTCTATGCCCAGAAATTTGACAATATGAAGGAAATGGGTAAATATTTGGAATCACACCCTCTCCCTAGACTTAGCCAGGAAGAAATAGAGCTCCTGAATAGATCAATTTCAAGCACTGAGATCAAAGAAACAATAAAAAATCCTCCAACCAAAAAATGCCCTCTTCCAGATGGCTTCACACCATAATTCTATCAAACCTTCAAGGAAGAGTTTATTCCTGTACTGCAGAAATTATTCCAAAAAATTGAGGAAGAAGGAAACTTCCCCAACACATTCTATGAAGCAAACATCTCCCTGATACTAAAACCAATAAAAGACCCAAACAAAAAGGAGAATTTCAGACCAATCTCACTCATGAATATGATGCAAAAATTCTCAACAAAATCCTAGCCAATACTTTACAGCTTATCATCAAAAAAGTCATTCATCATGATCAAGTAGTCTTCATCCCAGGGAAGCAAGGCTGGTTTAACATTCGCAAGTCCATAAACATTATCCACCATATTAACAGAGGCAAAAATGAAGATCATATGATCCTCTCAATAGATGCAGAAAAAGCATTTGATAAAATCCAGCATCCTTTTCTAATTTGAACACTGAAGAGTACAGGCATAGGTGGCACATTTCTAAAACTGATCGAAGTTATCTATGACAAATCCACAGCTAATATTTTCTGAATGGAGTAAAACTGAAAGCTTTTCCTCTTAGAACTGGAACCAGACAAGGTTGTCCTCTGTCACCTTTACTATTCAACATAGTGCTGGAAGTTCTGGCCAATACAATTAGGCAAGACAAGGAAGTAAAGGGAATCCAAATGGGAGCAGAGGAGGTCAAACTCTCCCTCTTTGCCGACGACATGATCTTATACTTAGAGACCCCAAAGACTCAACCACAGACTCCTAGAAGTCATCAAACAATACAGTAATGTTTCAGGATATAAAATCAATGTCCACAAGTCAGTAGCTTTTGTATACACCAATAACAGTCAAGATGAGAAGCTAATTAAGGACACAACTCCCTTCACCATAGTTTCAAAGAAAATGAAATACCTAGGAATATACCTAACAAAGGAGGGGAAGGATCTCTACAAAGAAAACTATGAAATCCTCAGAAAGGAAATAGAAGATATTAACAAATGGAAGAACATACCATGCTCATGGATGGGAAGAATCAACATTGTTAAAATGTCTATACTTCCCAAAGCAATCTACCTGTTCAATGCCATTCCTATCAAAGTACCTACATCGTACTTTCAAGATTTGGAAAAAATGATTCTGCGTTTTGTATGGAACCGGAAAAAAACCTGTATAGCTAAGGCAGTTCTTAGTAATAAAAATAAAGCTGGGGCATCAGCGTAGCAGATTTTAGTCTGTACTACAAAGCCATAGTGGTCAAGACAGCATGGTACTGGCACAAAAACAGAGACATAGACACTTGGAATCGAATTGAACACCAAGAAATGAAACTAACATCTTAAAACCACCTAATCTCCAATAAACCAAAGAAGAACATACCTTGGGGGAAAGACTCCCTATTCTATCAGTGGGGTTTGGAGAACTAGATGTCTACATGTAAAAGACTGAAACTGGACCCACACCTTTCCCCACTCACAAAAATTGATTCAAGATGGATAAAGGACTTAAATTTAAGGCATGAAACCATAAAAATCCTCAAAGAAAGCATAGGAAAAACATTGGAAGATATTTGCTTGGGGAAAGACTTCATGAAGAAGACTGCCATGGCAATTGCAACAACAACAAAAATAAACAAATGGGATTTCATTAAACTGAAAAGCTTCTGTACAGCTAAGGAGACAACAACCAAAGCAAAGAGACAACCTACACAATGGGAAAGTATATTTGCATATTTTCAATCAGACAAAAGCTTGATAACTAGGATCTATAGAGAACTCAAATTAATCCACATGAAAAAAGCCAACAATCCCATATATCAATGGGCAAGAGACATGAATAGAACCTTCTCTAAAGATGACAGAGAAATGGTTAACAAACACATGAAAAAATGTTCATCATGTCTATATATTAGAGAAATGCAAATCAAAACAACACTGAGATATCATCTAACCCCACTGAGAATGGCCCACATCACAAAATCTCAAAACTGCAGATGCTGGTGTGGATGTGGAGAGAAGGGAACACTTTTACACTGCTGGTGGGACTTCAAACTAGTACAACCTTTCTGGATGGAAGTATGGAGAAACCTCAAAGCACTCAAGCTAGACTTCCCATTTGATCCTGCAATCCCATTACTGGGCATCTACCCAGAAGGAAAAAAATCCTTTTATCATAAGGACACTTGTACTAGACTGTTTGTTGCAGCTTAATTTACAATTGCCAAAATGTGGAAACAGCCCAAATGCCCACCAACCCAGGAATGGATTAACAAGCTGTGGTAGATGTATGCCATGGGATACTTGCAACGGACCGCTCAGTCGGTGGCCTGTCCTTCAGGTCCCTGTTCGAGGCGCCACCTGCAACGGACCGCCCTGTCGGTGGCCTTCAGTCCGAGGGAGTGCAGGGAGAAGGAACGAGGAAAGTTGAGAGGTCGGCGCAGGAAAAATGACAGACTGCCACACAGCATGTGATGAAGGAAGCAGCTGTGAATTTATTGGGTACACATGTTGGTATTTATACATTTTTACAGAGCTTACATAATGCAATCTTTTTGCTTACGTGCGCGGGTTATCTTTGCGTTTACAAGTGTGATTTATCATGTTATGTTTTAACGTTCCGCTTCCGGAGGGTGGCGGTTATTAGTCAACTCTGCCCGCTTTCTCCTATCTTAGTTTCTTATTATCTTTTTAGAACAGCTTGACATCTTCTTTATGTTAATGCTTGACTAATTTTACATTTACTATTTGATCTTATTGTTATTGATAATTATAATTTTGATTTAGAGTAAATTCTTTGACAAGTATTATTTTTCCTATTGATTTTTATTATGCGTGACAATTGGTGAAACAAGATGTTCTGAACAGGACTTTATGGTGGGTGGATGTGTTTCAGTGACTTTGTAACTTATGTAGATAATTTGTATTTCATGTCCTTGGGCTTATCGTCTTAGCTCACTGGTGGGAAAACATCTTTATGTGCTCATTGTTGGTGCCACTGAGTTTAGCAGCTCACAAGGCTGTGCTCTATCTGGATTAGTAGTGCATTGTGCTCATTCTTAGGAAAGTACATATTGACAATTTATCAGAACAAACAGACTTCTGGTACAGGATGACAAACACATGAGTAGACGCCACAATCTTTAAACTTAAGCGGGTAACTGAGCATGCTAGGCAACATTTCTGATGCTGTGCATACTGGGGGCGCTGGGGGCAAAGCTCCGGGGAGCACAAACCACCTTCCCGTCGTTCTATAACGCGGACAGCACTGCCTCACTACGGCTATATGCCGTGTGTGCGGCAGATACTATTCAGCTATTAAAAAAAAACTGGAGATTTTACATCCTTCATATTAACCTGGATGGAAGTGGAAGATATTATTCTTAGTAAAGCATCACAAGAATGGAGAAGCATGAATCCTATGTACTCAATTTTGATATGAGGACAATTAATGACAATTAAGGTTATGGGGGGGAGGGAAAGCGGAAAGAGGATCGGAGGGAGGAGGGTAGGGCCTTGGTGTGTGTCACATTTTATGGGGGCAAGACATTGCAAGAGGGAGTTTACCTAACAACTGCAATCAGTATAACCTGGTTTATTGTACCCTCAATGAATCCCCAACAATAAAAAAAAAAGGAAGATTTTGCATCTTTTGTATTTACTATGAATGTATTTGGATTACATTCTCCTTAATAAAGCGTCTTTAAGAACGGAAAAGTAAGTATCCCATGTACTCAACACTATACCGAAACTTGTATATCAACAACTACAGCCCCTCATTAGAGAAAAATAGAATTAAATTCAAGAAGGGGAGAGGAGGAAGGGGGCAGATGGTTCTCAAGTTCTGACATAACCGGTAGAGTGTAGGGGTATATGGCACATTAGCTGGGCAAAGGACTAAACTTCAGCTGGACTTTCCCTTATGAACACAAACAATGTAATCTAGTCATGTGTACCCTCATAACAATCTGAAATAAAATATATATATATGCTTAACAGGCAGGTTTATTTATTTGGTTCCCTACTCTAAGTATATTATTATGTTCAGAAATCAAAGCATCAGCTTTCTTATCCAATTCATGTGATAAATAACAGCTAATTTCTTGTACAGGATTTTTGATGAGTGGTGACAATGGCAGGGTTTTAAAGAGGTCAATGTACTTTTGTGCACTCTTCATTTTATATCACTCATGTGGATGTTTCCAAGTTTTTCTTTCTTTATCTGCAAACCTCTATCCCTTTCTATCTTTTTACTTTGCATGTCCCTCCTAAGGCTCCATTTTATTCTCTATCTTCAGAAATATCAGTCATTTTCATTCCATCGTCAGAATATCATATATCTTCAAATTTCATCATAAACTTTGTCAATATTCAAAATTGTACCATGGATTACATATGTGGTACAGATTTTTTACATGGAAAGAAAGTAAGAAAATAAATGGAACCACAAATAATTTTCATACAAATTTTTGTCCAAGGTTTGCCACAAATATATTTAGCTTGTTATGGACCAAGCTATGGTTTAAATATTTAAAACACGAAACAAATGAACTAACAAGCAAAAAACGCTTACAGTCTAGAGTTATTGGCTGCTTTTCCTTCCATAATTTTGTTTTCTAACTTATTTTCCAAAGTATTTTGTGATTATTTTCTTCTTTGTTCTGTCTTCATTTATATCATCTTAATATTAAATAAAACTCAGGTTCAGTCCTAGTCCTGTCTCTAATATATGTTTCAATGATCCTCAATTTCTTTATTTTATATTTATTGTCACAATTTCTATTTCATAGATTAAGATAGATGAAGCATGAAGGTGGTAATGATATGATTCTAAAGTAATTTGTATGTATTTAAAGAAAATACATAATAGTTGTCAGTAATTTGTATGTATTTATAGAAAATACAAAATAGTTGTCAGTTATAATACAAGAATAACAATGGCACTACTATTTTGTATTTTTTGGATTTCCTTATATTTTTAAATTAATCATAAATTTTTAAACAGTAAGAGTCAAAGTATTTATTTTCTATAAATACAAAATAGTAGTGCCATTGTTATTCTTGTATTACAATCATTTCTTTTTTTATTCTGCATCTTTATAAAATTAATTCTATTAAATATGTTCATATGTTTCCATTTTTATATCACCCTCAAATAAAATTCCCTGAAGTTGTGACCCAACTAAAGTACAATTAGTGTTAAGTATAGTATATATTTATATGTACATATACATACACAGACATAAGCAAGAAACTGAAATAAAAGTAAGTCATAGAAATTTTATAAAAATATCATGGTTTCCTTGAAGTTCTTGTTCAAGGGAAATTTAAAAAATGCAAATTTCCTCCATGCCCAATGCAAATGATCTCTCTCTCCCTCTCTAACTCCCTCTTTCTCTCACTATCTATCTATGTATCTATTTATCTATGTTTTTTGGAGACAGGGTCTTGCTCTGTTACTCAGGTCAGAAGGCAGTGAAATTTAGTGCCTAGAGGTAAAAGTGATATAAGAGAACTTTCTCTACCTTCTCTTATAATGAATTTTATAATCATGAACACCTCTTCAAATTTCCATCAATATCTCCTTAAAACAGTTCCCTTTAAATCATCATCTTCTATTACTCTCAAGATCCCTTATTTCTATTTTCTCCATGACAATTGTTTTACTTAAAAAAGGAAAGATAAAATGTTATTTAAAATCATTTGCATTATAACTTATTCAATCTCATCATGACATTACAACAAACTCGTATTAATCTAAATTGTCTATACCTTATTGTCCTGCAAATTCTCCTTCATTAATCAAATCCTTTTTAAAAAAATTGGATTCTGAAGCAATATTGAAATTCTCAACCTCAGAGATCATATGACATGAGGCTCTGTTTCTCTTTGGTCTTTTCCCGATTTCTCTAGTCCTCACCTCTCTCACCTTTTAATTCTCACTTTGTACCTTTCTAATGCTCTCATCTGCCCTCTTTACTCATTGCACTATTCTTTCTCAAACACACCTCTGTGTGTGTGATAAGCAGTGTTCTTATATTAATTCAAATACAAGTTGTTAATATTTTTATGTGCAATGTTTTGCTTTATAGCTAGTTAAAATATTTGCCTACCCAAGGATAAAGTATAAAAGTATATTATACATTGAAGTGATTTCCTTATATTTTTAAATTAATCACAAATTTTTAAACAGTAACAGTCAAAGTGTGATAAAATTTTAATTTTGTATCTTTTATCATTTTTCCACTGCATTTGGGCATTTTGTAATTCCAACCTAGGGAAAGGAATAAAAATAGAAAACAAAGAGAACAACATAGAAAATCTTGGTTTTTGATATCCTGGCATAGCAAAACACGTTTATGTATTTCTTCAATATTGGGCAAATTTTCCTTACAAATGTGATGCAACTGAAAGATATGGAGGGATAGGTTGATGAGGGGTGAAAGCAGATTTGGAGGAACGATGAAGAAAATACAGATGATAATTTAATCTGCTTGAGAAAAAATGTTCTCTATGCATTCTTCTTCATGCTATGAACTGCAATGAAGATAATCTTTGAGCTGTATTTTTTTTTTCTTTTCGCAGTTTTTGGCAGGGGCTGAACCCACCATCTCCAGCATGTGGGGCCAGCACCCCACTCCTTTCAGCCAAGGGGGCCGCCCTGATCTGTATTTTGCGTTAAGCTTTTAGAAAGAAAGGAAATCACATCTTCATTCCTATTAAAGTCAGAAAAAAGTGTGGGTTGATCTGCATGAATAGAGGATCTGGAACAGATTTACAGAATGATTACTGGTATTTAGCACGGAACAACAAAAGCAACAAACAATAACAGAGATTCCTGAGTTTCACAGTGTTGCAAAAGAGGGTGGAATTTGTGAATGTTTGAAATATTTTAAGTACATTTCATTTGTGTCTTGGAACCTCAAAGTAGCATAGAAAACACGTCATCATCTGACTATGTTTAGAAGAACAGAGGGAAGACACGTGGAAGAGATCATTTGGATGGGAATTACACCACTAGAATCAACAAAATAAAAGGACTAGGGATAGAAAAGAATAAATTCATTAAAGCATGTCTTCAAAAGTGCAGCATTAGAGAAGAGTTTAAATAAAATTTTAGGAAATAGAAGAAAATATTAAATGAGTGATCATATTTCTGTTATGTGAGTGTACTAGAGATTTGAACTAAAAAGACTTTCTTGTGAAAAGTAAAACTAACAATATTTGCTTCCTGGTTTAATTTATAATATGAGAGCAAATGGCTTAAATATCTGAGAAAGCTTTGCATTTAATACTTAAAATTACTACCAGATGCCTGATAATTGACAGTAACATGTAGAAGGAGAAGAAGTACCGTGGACATCATTCCTCCCTCATCTACCCAATCACTCTCTAGTTTTACTCTCTGGAGATATTCTCTTTTAAAATCTTTTGGATGTGTGAATATTTACATCATTGTCATTTAATTCCGTATCATTGTATGGTGGGTTTATTCACAAGGAACTGATTCTTTTCAAACTAGATTGATTGATTGTCTATGATATAGATGAGGGTTAAAATTAATTTATTTGGGCGGCGCCTGTGGCTCAGTGGGTAGGGCGCCGGCCCCGTATACCGAGGGTGGCGGGTTCAAACCCGGCCCCGGCCAAACTGCAACCAAAAAATAGCCGGGCGTTGTGGCGGGCGCCTGTAGTCCCAGCTACTCGGGAGGCTGAGGCAAGAGAATCGCTTAAGCCCAGGAGTTGGAGGTTGCTGTGAGCTGGGTGAGGCTACGGCAGTCTACGGAGGGCCATAAAGTGAGACTCTGTCTCTACAAAAAAAAAAAAAAAAAAAAAATTATTTGACTTTTTTCTTTGTTTTTTCTCCCTCTCTCTGCTCCCGATTAATATTATATTAATATTGACCCAGACTTGCTTCCTTTTACCTTTCTAACTGCATAGATGTGTGTGTCTTTCTCTCTACATAAATGATATTGTTTGTTGTCTTTACACAGTTAGGTGATGTAATTTGACTTTCTATTAATTCTGTTTAAACATATATATTGATATGTCACTTGATAAATTTTGGAAGATGTTATTCTTGTCTTTAGACTGGCATTTTTCATATCCACAAATGTAGTATTTCAGCTTATTTTATTTTTATGACTTTTTGAATTAATTAAATTAAATTACATTGAAAGGCAGTGATATTAGCACTGCATGGAGATGATATGGAAGTTTTAGTCTTATTTAATAACCTTGATATCTTAACAAATACTCAATCTTAAATCTGTATCGCTATAAGATCTAATAAGATCAAGATGTGAAATTTACTGAGAAAAAGATTTTGTTCATCTTATATGAATACATCTTGGTTGCATTATTTCTGTGTTTTAGCCTTGATTGCTATTGATAATATATTTGTTGAAGGGGACGTGTTTTGAGGGGCTTCAGCCTCTACATCTAAACCTCTATATCTGGTGCAAAAAGTGAAATCTTTCCCAGGAGACTCTGAGGTGTTAGTACTAGTTCATAGAAGGGAGTTAAGTTGACTGTGATTTCATACACACTCCCAAGGGCCCTATGGTGATAGAATAAAGCTCCCTTTCCTTGGAGCTCTCTGAACTCAGGCCTGTTGGAGGTGAGATTCCCATTGAATGTGTGATGGAGGGGGATATACATTCTCCACCAACAGTTGAAAGGAAGCACATAGCTGAGTATATTAAGCCGATATTCTGTATATCACTAGTATAGAAAGATTTTTTGTCTGAAAGAGGTCATTACTGCTTCACACTGTGACTTTTAAATTTTTGAAGTAAATGTGTAGTGGGAACTTAAAGTTGTGCTGTAAAGGATAACTTTCATTCAGAATAACTCATGTTAAGATAAGTTTAATAATATTAATAATAATAGTAATAGAAGTAAATAAGATTATCAGAAGACCAGGATTAAGTGCACATTTATGAAGTTGATTACAAAGAAGTAGGCAGATAAATAAGAATGAAGATGGACTTCACACATAATTTTGCAGGATTTACAAGGCTGGGAACTTTCTATTTTTTTAATATTATTAATAAAATACTTCCCCATATTGGAAGTTTTCCTTCTTATTTTTCTCTGCACTGAATTAAAGGTGAGACTGAATTTTCTTCTTCCTTCCTTCCATCCTTTTTCCATCTTTCATTTTCTTTTCCCCTCATTTATTTTTCCTCCTTTCCTTCCTACATACTACCTTTCCCTTCTTTCTTTTATACAGATATATATGTATATCTGTTACAAAACAATAAATGGAAGGAGAAAGGAGGGGAGGAAGAAAGGCTAGGTCACAACTGCAATACGGTAAATCAGGAACACAGATCTTTCAGCCTGATATTGTCCATTGACACTGTCTCTTCTTTATTTCTCTAAAAATCTCCTTTCAAGGAGTCTTTTCAACACCCCATGCAGGGAGGGATACTGCATACAATTGTTGTATGTCCTGATACATTCCTGGGAATTTGTTTACCAGTACAGTTTGGACTTTGTGGATAAATTCCCATTAGAATACCAAGGACAAGGAGATGCATTCTCTCCTGATGTGACTTTCCTCCAGAAGGTTATTTATAGCTGTAGTGTTTCTCTTCTTTGTGCAACCATTTTGATATTTGAGGTACAATACAGTATGTTTATGAGGGTATATGAGTAAACATGGAAAGGATGAATTGATAAAGTTTCACTCCTAATTTTGGGTTCTGAGTTTCTAAATTAGTATCATTCAAATTATGAATACAAAACAAACAAATACAAGCTCCCTGTTGGATTTTGTATCATTGTGTCCAGTTTCATCTGTGCTTTTGTGCATATTGTCAAGTTCCAGGTGCAGGTATTGGTGTGTGTCTTTAAGTGATTTTGTAATGATGTTTCTTTAATTAAGGTTTGAGATATCTTCAAAGAAGACTGACATCTCAATATGACTAAAATTCTTTTGAAATTTATTCTAGGTTTTGCATGTGGTTTGAGCAAATGAGTATGAGATAATAGTTTTCTAAAACCTTAGAGGAAGACCTTTCACAATGTTAATGTCCCTATACTTGAAAAATGCACAGTCTGTGCCAAATGCTCATTCTCCCAGTCTGACTTGGGATTCATGTTTTAGCACTACATTTTTAAAGAGAAAAATACAGAGATAGAAATTAAGCTGGTTGGAGAGATGTTGAGCCAAGTATTCATAAATCTTCACTTTCCTTGTAGAGGGGCCAGCTGCTTCTCTTCTCATCAATGGCAAGATGGTCCGCTCCAACACTACCACTTTCCACCCAGACACCTTTTTCCTTATAGGCATTCCAGGACTCGAGGATTTCCATGTTTGGATTTCTCTGCCATTTTGCTCTGTGTACTTAGTGGCTCTTCTGGGCAATGCTACAA
The DNA here is from genome assembly GCF_027406575.1 of Nycticebus coucang. NCBI lineage: Eukaryota > Metazoa > Chordata > Mammalia > Primates > Lorisidae > Nycticebus > Nycticebus coucang. The sequence goes on along the minus strand of NC_069793.1, from coordinate 62,902,025 downwards.
TTCTACTAATCATCTGGTCTGAGCGTACTCTGCGGGAGCCTATGTTCTACTTTCTAGCTATCTTATCAGGTATAGATCTAGCTCTCTCCTCAACCTCTGTGCCACGAATGTTGGGCATCTTCTGGTTTGGTGCACATAACATTGGCTTTGGAGCCTGTGTGGCCCAGATGTTTCTGATACACACCTTCACAGGAATGGAGTCTGTAGTCCTGCTGGCCATGGCCTTTGACCGCTATGTGGCCATCTGTGCACCACTGCATTATACCACTGTTCTCACACCCCGGGTACAAGCAGGCATTGGTGTGGTTATTGTAATGAGCCCAGTCGTGCTCATGCTGCCCATTCTCTACCTAACCCATCGTCTGCCCTTCTGTGAGGCTCGCATTATTGCCCACTCCTACTGTGAGCACATGGGCATTGCCAAGTTGGCCTGTGCTAATATTCGTATCAATGCCATTTATGGTCTATTTGTGGCTTCTTTCCTTGTTATGGATTTGACTCTAGTTGGAATCTCCTACATGTGCATTCTCCGAGCTGTTTTTCGCCTCCCATCTCGAGATGCTCGTCATAAAGCACTGAACACGTGTGGCTCACATGTCGGGGTCATGTGTGTTTTTTATACACCTTGTCTCTTCTCATACCTCACCCATCGTTTTGGCAAAAAAGTTCCCCCTTACGTGCACATCCTTGTTGCCAACCTCTATGTGGTCATCCCACCGGCCCTCAACCCTATAATCTATGGTGTGAGAACCAAGCAGATTCGTGACCGTGTTGTCCAAGCTCTCACCTCAAAGTAGGGTCACTTGTTTTGTCAGTTCCTGGTGGTGTGAACATAACCAACAGAAGTCAATTTTGACAATTCGCAATTCGCAATTCTCTTTATATGAACTCCGTTCAAAATTTCTGCAGACCCAAAAGAAACAAATTTTGGACAATGTTTTCTGATCATAAATCTCCACCTTCTCTTCATATAGGTGGTACGTGTTCATTCTTCTGAGTATAAGGTTCTCTTACAGTTGAAGAAAACATTCCCTTGAAAGCCCTGTAAGTTTTTAACTATGGAGATGAAGTGAAACTCATTTTCTCTGTATTGGGAAATAAGATATTATGCCAGCAAGGCACAATTAGTTGACTACAACTAACTTGAATTTCACTACAACCTCCCCAAAAATAAACAAACAAAAACCTTCCTAGATTCAAATGTAAAATTCAAAAGATCTAGGTAGAATTCTCATTTATAAACCTAAATGAATCATACTTCTATGAGGGCATCCTGGGATATTAAGCAAAGTTTTAAAAAATGTATTCTATTTTGTTTTAACACTTTTTTGTTTGTTTGTTTGTTTTTATTTTTCATAAAATCCTGGAGGCATCAATGCCCTCATTGCCATACTGCCTTCCTTACTGGAGCTACATGATGTGAAAGTCACAAAAAAGGGTACTTGTGGGAAAGAATAAAAATTTGTGTTTGTAAGAGGAGCTTAAATGTACAGAATTTAACATATAATTTTATAGTTATTTTTCATCATTTTTTTTTCTGTGCGTATGTTTAATTTATTTTGGCAACTGTCTAGTTAACTATGTGGGCTACTTTCTCTACTCCAAAGACCTGCTTATTTTGTAGAAAACAGTATACATCCATCTTTTGGGGGATTGATGCTTTGCAAAAGTAAATGAATCTCAGATTATTTAATGACAAAATAAACTGTCAAATTCATCTATGTTATGTGAATTTAAGATTATTCTTCTACATATTTTGTGTAAGTTTACAAAGATATATCTCTACCAGAATTTCTGAGTGGTCACACGCAATATTTTTTATCATTCTTCCTGGATTTGCTATTGGAAGAATCTGATGTGCACAAAAAAATGCTGAAACAATAAAGAAAAGAAAAGAAAATGATATAAAAAAAAGAGCAAGTTGACTTCTGAGGAGGCTAGAAACTATTTTTCTGGTGGCATGTTCACTGTGTGATAGTCCAGAATTACTTTACAATTTTGAGGCATGACTAAAAGATCCAGAAGGCAAATAATTAGGGTTCCGAAAAATGAAAGGTAGTTTTTATTTTCTTCAAGCTTCAGGCCTAGAGATTTCAGGAAAAATTTCTTTAATGACTTAAGGGCGTGTAACACAAGTATGTAAATATGGTTCTCTGAAGAACTTATTTCCTGTGGTCTAAAGGAAGTTCTCTTTTCTCCTAGAGAGAGGAACATGAACATAAAAAGTGTTTTGCAAGATTTTTGTCAAAGGCACTACCAGCAGCATTCTTGTTAGTGTTTCTCTTGCCTTACACATAGTATCTTTAATTTTTCCTCAAATCTAATAGTATTTACTATAAAGCACATACATAAATATCAGCTTTTAAAATTCATAATATGTGCATTTCATTTTATAACCGTAACTTTAAACTTACTTCCAGAAAGTGACCTCCCACTCAAAGTACCACATAACATTCCTAAATCCATTATACAAAAAAACGAAATTCATGGTGTTCTTTCTTCACAGGGAACGTTTACATGTATTGCCTGTTAGTCTCCGAGGACTGATGTGTGTTATCCTACATGTAATGATGTCCTCTGTTGAAACTATGACAGTTATGTTTTCTTGTTCTATGAAGAGTTTTTACTTTCAAAGCCTTTATTTTCTCTAACCACATGCTATGCTTTTTTAATTTTTCCATGTCCTGCAACCACATAACCAAAGAACATTCAATGGCAAAACGATTGGAGATTTTTCTCTAAGTCCACTTTTCTCTTTGCTCTTAACCCATATAAACCCCAGAGCCAGACAATTACAGTTCTAGTAATATGGAGATAAGGTTCTAAAAAATGTAGTATTTTTCATAAGTAGAAAAGAACAGCAAAATTCACATAGTCAAAATGGTTTTCTTTAATAAATTGTTCACTGAAATGCAGTTAAATTGATGTTTTCATAAGGTTCAAGGTAGTTACCCAATGTATTTCAGAGTACACATAATTTAAATAGGTTTAAATGAGATATTAGAGTCACCCTAGGTGATATTACATATGATTTTAGAAAATAAAAAAGCAGCATAAATCTTAATACAAAATTGTATATCATCAGTCCATGAAGCTATGGAATGGTTTCCTTTTCCAAATATCTTTAAAGAAATATTGAAATATCTTTCTATAGCTTATCGTACACTAGTATTTTTTATGTTTAAAAAGTTACTATTCCATTAGAGACAACACAGAGCTACTTTCTTACCTTATGTGCAAGACAAAAATAGCTTGACCATGCAGATAGAAAAATAGGTTTAGATTTCTTTTTTTAAATTAAATCATACCTGTGCACATTAATGTGATCATGGGGCACCATACACTGGTTTTATAGACCATTTGACACATTTTAATCACACTGATTAACATAGCCTTCCTGGCATTTTCTTGGTTATTGTGTTAAGACATTTATATTCTACATTTACTGAGATTCACATGTACCCTTGTAAGATACACTGCAGGTGTGATCCCAACAATCACCCTTCCTCTGCCCATCCTCCCCCCTCCCTCCACTCTCTCCCCACGTTCCCAATATTCTTAAGTTAAAACTGGGTTATAGCTTTCATGTGAAAGCCATAATTAGCTTCATAGTAGGGCTGAGTACCTTGGATACTTTTCCTTCCATTGTTAAGATACTTTACTAAGAAAAATATGTTCCAGCTCCATCCATGTAAACATGAAAGAGGTAAACTCTCCATCTTTCTTTAAGGCTGCATAATATTCCATGGTGTACATATACTACAATTTATTAATCTATTCGTGGATCGATGGGCACTTGGGCTTTTTCCATGACTTAGCAGTTATGAATTGGGCTGCAATAAACATTCTGGTACAAATATCTTTGTTATAAAGTGATTTTTCGTCTTCTGGGTATATACCTAGTAGAGGAATTACAGGATTGAATGGCAGATCTAGTTTTAGATCTCTAAGCATTCTCCAAACATCTTTCCAAAAGGAATGCATTAATTTTACATTCCCACCAGCAGTGGAGAAGTGTTCCCTTTTCTCCACATCCACGCCAACATCTCTGGTCTTGGGATTTGGTGATATGGGCTAATCTTACTGGAGTTAGATGATATCTCAAAGTAGTTTTGATTTGCATTTCTCTGATGATTAAAGATGATGAGCATTTTTTCATATGTCTGTAGGCCATGTACCTGTCTTCTTCAGAAAAGTTTCTCTTCAAGTCCCTTGTCCAGCCTGCGATGGGATCACTTGTTCTTTTCTTGCTTATACGTTTGAGTTCTCTGTGGATTCTGGTTATTAAACCTTTGTCTGAAACATAACCTGCAAATATCTTCTCCATTCTGAGAGCTATCTGTTTGCTTTACTTACTGTGTTCTTGGCTATGCAGAAGCTTTTTAGTTTGATCAGGTCCCAGTAGTGTATTTTTGAAGCTGCTTCAATTGCCCGGGGGGGTGGGTCCTCCTCATAAAATTGAGACTGATTTCTTCAAGGGTTTTCCCCACACTCTTTTCTAGTATTTTTATACTTTCATGTCTTAAGTTTAAATCTTTAATCCAGTGAGAGTCTATCTTAGTTAATGGTGAAAGGTGTGGGTCCAGTTTCAGTCTTCTACACGTTGTCAGCCAGTTCACCCAGCACCATTTGTTAAATAGGGAATCTTTTCCCCACTGAATGTTTTTAATTGGCTTGTCAAAGATCAAATAACAGTAAGTAGCTGGATTCATCTCTTGGTTCTCTATTCTGTTCCAGACATCTACTTCTCTGTTTTTGTGCCAATACCATGCTATTTTGATCACTATTGATTTGTAGTATAGTCTGAGGTCTGGTGGCGTGATTCCTCCTGCTTTGTTTTTATTTCTGAGAAATGTCTTGGCTATTCGAGGTTTTTTCTGATTCCATATAAAATGAAGTATTATTTTTTCAAGATCTTTAAAGTATGACAGTGGAATTTTAATAGGGATTGCTTTAAAATTATACATTGCTTTGGGTAGTATGGACATTTTAACAATGTTGATTCTTCTCAGCCATGAGCATGATATGTTTTTCCCCATTTGTTAACATTTTCAGCTATTTCTTTTCTTAGAGTTTCTTTTTTTATTATTTATTTATTTATTTACTTTTTTATTAAATCATAGCTGTGTACATTATTATGATCATGGGGCACCATACACTTGGTTCATAGACCGTTTGACACATTTTCATCACACTAGTTAACATAGCTTTCGTAGCATTTTCTTAGTTATTTTGCTAAGACCTTCACATTCCACATTTACTAGGATTCACATATACCCTTGTAAGATGCACGGCAGGTGTAATGCCATTAATCCCTCTCCCTCTATCTACCTACCCCCTCCCTTCCCTCCCTTCCCCCTTCTCCCTATTCTTAGGTTGTAACTGGGTTATAGATTTCATGTGAGGGTCCTACATTAGTTTCATAATAAGGGTGAGTACATTGGGTACATTTTCTTCCATTCTTGAGACACTTTACTAAGAAGATGCTCCAGCTCCATCCATGTAAACATGAAAGAGGTAAAGTCTCCATCTTTTTTTAAGGCTGCATAATATTTCATGGTGTACATATACCACAATTTATTAATCCATTCGTGGATTGATGGGCACTTAGGCTTTTTCCATGACTTAGCAATTATGAATAGGGCTGCAATAAATATTCTGATACAAATACCTTTGCTAAGATGTGATTTTTGGTCTTCTGGATATATGCCCAGTAGAGGGATTATAGGATTGAATGGCAGATCTATTTTTAGATCTCTAAGTGTTCTCCACATCTCTTTCCAAAAGGAATGTATTAATTTGAATTCCCACCAGCAGTGCAAAAGGGTTCCCTTTTCTCCACATCCATGCCAACATCTCTGGTCTTGGGATTTTGTGATATAGGCTAGTCTCACTGGAGTTAGATGATATCTCAAAGTAATTTTGATTTGCATTTCTCTGATGATTAAAGATGATGAGCATTTTTTCATATGTCTGAAGGCCGTGTGCCTGTCTTCTTCAGAGAAATTTCTCTTCAAGTCCCTTGCCCAGCCTGCCATGGGATCCCTTGTTCTTTTCTTGCTAATGCGTTTGAGTTCTCTGTGGATTCTGGTTATTAAACCTTTGTCGGAGACATAATCTGCAAATATCTTTTCCCATTCTGAGGGCTGTTTACTTGCTTTACTTACTGTGTTCTTGGCTGTGCAGAAGGTTTTTAGTTTGATCAAGTCCCAATAGTGTATTTTTGAAGCAGCTTCAATTGCCCGGGGGGTCCTTCTCATAAAAAATTCACCCAACCCAATTTCTTCAAGGATTTTCCCTGCACTCTCTTCTAGTATTTTTATAGTTTCATGTCTTAGGTTTAAATCTTTAATCCAGTGAGAGTCTATCTTGGTTAATGGTGAGAGGTGTGGGTCCAGTTTCAGTCTTCTACAGGTTGCCAGCCAGTTCACCCAGCACCATTTGTTAAATAGGGAATCTTTTCCCCATTGAATGTTTTTAATTGGCTTGTCAAAGATTAAATAACGGTAATTAGCTGGATTCATCTCTTGGTTCTCTATTCTGTTCCAGACATCTACTTCTCTGTTTTTGTGCCAGTACCATGATGTTTTGATCACTATCGATTCATAGTATAGTCTGAGGTCTGGTAGCGTGATTCTTCCTGCTTTGTTTTTATTTTTGAGTAATGTCTTGGCTATTCGAGGTTTTTTCTGATTCCATATAAAACAAAGTATTGTTTTTTCAAGATCTTTAAAGTATGACAGTGGAGCTTTAATGGGGATTGCATTGAAATTTTATATTGCTTTGGGTAGTATGGACATTTTAACAATGTTGATTCTTCCCAACCATGAGCATGGTATATTTTTCCATTTGTTAACATTCTCAGCTATCTATTTTCTTAGAGTTTCGTAGTTCTCTTTATATAGATCTTTCATGTCCTTTGTTAGATAAACTCCTAAGTATTTCATCTTCTTTGGCACTACTGTGAATGGGATAGAGTCCTTAACTGTTTTTTCAACTTGACTATTGTTGATATATATAAAGGCTACCGATTTATGAATGTTGATTTTGTAACCTGAGACGATCCTGTATTCCTTGATCACTTCTAAGAGTTTTGTAGTAGAGTCCCTAGTATTTTCCAGATATACAATCATATCTGCGAAGAGTGAAAGTTTGATCTCTTCTGATGCTATATGGATACCCTTGATCGCCTTTTCTTTCCTAATTGCGGTGGCTAAAACTTCCATTACAATGTTAAAGAGCAATGGAGACAATGGGCAGCCTTGTCTGGTTCCGGATCTGAGTGGAAATGATTCCAACTTAACTCCATTCAATATGATATTGGCTGTGGGTTTGCTGTAGATGGTCTCTATCAGTTTAAGAAATGTCCCTTCTATACCAATTTTCTTAAGTGTTCTGATCATGAAGTGATGTTGGATGTTATCAAAAGCTTTTTCTGCATTGATTGAGAGAATCAGATGGTCTTTGTTTTTCAATTTGTTTATGTGCTGAATTATACTTATAGATTTATGGATATTGAACCAGCATTGAGAACCTGGGATAAAACCGACTTGGTCATGATGTATAATTTGTTCGATGTGTTGCTGGATTCTGTTTGTCAGGATCTTCTTGAATATTTTTTCATGTATATTCATTAGTGATATTGGTCTATAATTTTCTTTTCTTGTTGGGTCTTTTACTGGTTTGGGGATCAGGGTGATGTTTGCTTCCTAGAACATGTTGGGTAGTCTTCCTTCTTTTTCTGCCTTTTGGAACAGGCTGAGTAATATAGGTACTAATACCACTTTAAAGGTTTGGTAGAATTCTGATGTGAAGCCATCTTGTCCTGGACTTTTCTTTTTAGGGAGATTTTATATGGTTGATGCTATTTCAGAAGTTGATATTGGCCTGTTCAACATTTCCACTTGATTCTGGCTAAGTCTTGGAAGATGACGTGCTTCCAAGTATTGGTCAATTTCCTTCAGATTTTCATATTTCTGAAAATAAAGTTTTTGTAATATTCATTAAGGATTTTTTGAATTTCTGAGAAGTCTGTTGTTATTTTGTCTTTGTCATTTGTTATTGATGAGATTAGAGATTTTTCTCTTTTCTTGGTTAAGTTAGCCAAAGGTTTATCTATTTTATTGACCTTTTCAAAAAACCAACTTTTTGATTTATTGATCTGTTGTATAATTCTTTTGTTTTCAGTTTTATTTAATTTTGCTCTAATTTTGGTTATTTATTTTTTTCTACTGGGTTTGGGGTTGGAATGTTCTTCCTTTTCCAGTTGCTTGAGATGTCCCATTAAGTTGTTAACTTCTTCTCTTTCTGTTCATTGAGAAGGGCTTGCAGTGCTATAAATTTTCATCTTAGGACTGCCTTTGCAATATCCCAGAGGTTCTGATAATTCATGTCTTCATTGTCATTTTGTTCCAAAAGTTTGGCAATTTCCTTCTTAATCTCATCTCCGACCCATCTTTCATTCAGCATAAGGTTATTTAACGTCCATGTTTTTGTATGAGTATGCAGATTCCTGTTGTTACTGAGTTCAACTTTACTCCATGGTGGTCCAAGAAGATGTAAGGAATAATTTCTATTTCTTTAAATTAACTGAGGTTAGACTGTGACCTAAGATGTGATCCATTTTGTAGTATGTTCCGTTGGCTGATGAGAAGTATGTGTATTCAGTTTTGTTGGGATGAAATGTTCTGTAGATGTCTGCTAAACCAAATGTTGGATGATTAGGTTTAAATCTAAAATTTCTTTGCTCAGCTTCTTATTGGAGGATTGATCCAATGGCACTCCTTTGGCAGTGTTGAAATCTCCAACTATTATGGAGCTGGAGGAAATCAAGTTGCTCATGTTTGTTAGAGCTTCTCTTACAAACTGAGGTGAGTTCTGGTTGGGTGCATAGATATTAATAATTGAAATCTCATCATATTGAGTATTACCCTTAACAAATACCATTCTTATCCTTCCTTACTTTTGTTGGCTTAAAGCCTATTGTGTCTGCAAATAGAATTGCAATACCTGCTTTTTTCTGATTACCATTTGCCTGAAATATGGAGTGAGCCTATATTTCACCCTGAATCTATATTTATCTTTTAAGGTAAGATGTGACTCTTGTATGCAGCAAATATCTGGCCTGAGGTTTTGTATCCAGTCTGTGGATACAGTATCCAGTCGACTTAAACTGTCCTCTAAAGAGGCACAGTTTAAGTCGTTCACATTAATGGAGAACATTGATAAGTCTGGTAAAATTTTGGGTATCAAGTTTTTCGAAAGCCCAGTGGACATTTTTAATCCTTTCACCACTGTGGAAGTTGGAGTTTGATAAAAAGTTTCTGAGTGAGTTTACTTTTGTTGTAGAGGATTTGGCTTGTCATTGCAGAGGATAGGTCTGAGAATATCCTGAAGAGCTGGTTTGGTTATGGCAAATTTCTTCAACATATGAATGCTATTAAAGTATTTAATTTCTCCATCATAAATGAAACTCAGTTTAGCTGGATGCAGGATCCGGGGTTGAACGTTTTATACAGTTTTATGCCTGGCAGGAGAACACCGTGGCACCCTAGTAGGGGAGGTAGGTTCAGTTTTTGGAGGGTCTCTCCTGTGGAGTGTAGTGGGAGGACCTTTGAACTCTGCTCATTTGTTTGTGGGGCCCTTTGAGCCATTCTTATGGGGGAGGGGACTCCTGTCCACTTGGTGATGGATTTTGTACCTTTTGTTTGTATTCTCGGGTTCACAGCTTGCCTCAGTGGGATTGATGTGCATTCTTCCACCTTCTCTCTTGGTGCAGCTCTATCCACCAGGTTACTTGCTAAATTTCTGTCCTTTACCTCTCCTTCTGGATGGGAGCCTCTGTGGAAAGCTGGCTTTAGTCAGCCATCTTGTCTCCGTCACCCCAAGTTTAGATTTCTAAGTCCACAAAGAATAAGCAGCATGGTCAGATATGAGTTTGTTATTTTAAATACTCATTTTTTTCTACTTTAAAAAGGGATTTTCCTGCTACTTATTTTATATATTGCAGTATTAAGTGAATGAATATACTGCTAAGTTTAACACTTAAATGTAACAAAATTTTTCACTTAAATACAATAAAGTTGATTTTTGCATAAGGTAAAAGATAAATGTCCAATATATCTCAAAGCAAACATAATTTAAATAAAGAAATTTAGCAACCAATTATGATTTAGTGACATTATATGTGATTTTTGGGGAAAAAAAAACCACCAGCATATATCCTAATGAAAATATTTCACATTGTCAGTTCATGAAGCTATAGTAAGTTTTTTTCTAAATATATTTAAAGGAATATTGAAATATCCTTTTACCATTTATACTTTCCCTCCAGTATCTTTTATGTTTTGAAAAGTTACAATTCCATTAAAGACAACTCAAAGCTAGTTTCCTTCCTTCTATGTAACACAAAAATAGCTTGACCATGGAGATGGAAAAATGGGTTTACATTTCTAAGTCACAAGTAATGAACAGCATGGTCAGAGAGAAATGTTTTTAGTATTGATTTGGTTATACTTTGAAAAAGAGTTTTCCTGCTAGTTGTTTTATGTGTTGCATGCAGTATGAATGGAGAAAATGTGTTGATTAACTTAGCATAGCCTCTCTAACATTTACAAAGTATTATCACTAGTATTGTTAAGCATATATTCCATATATTATAATTTTGTTTCTTGAAAATTTACTACAAATGTTAAGAAACAAAACAGTTACTTTTATAGCTTCAGCAATTAGGAGTAATGTTGCATTTTGGGTTATATGAGCCATATAAAAGGCTTCATATTTTGTATCATGATAAAAATGATTATTTCAAAAAATTTAGGAATTTGTCCATATATATCAACTGTAAATATGTGATATTGTGACCAATATTACAGACTGGATGCCAGATTTCTATTGGTAGCACAGTCATCACTTATCCAGAGTGTAGAGATAATATGAAATATGAGTGGGAGCTAAGTGCTGGCAAATTTGCTAAAAGACAGACTTGTATTTATGTGGTAGTCAATAAAAACAAAACTCAACTTTTAGAAATACTGTAATTGCAAAATCACAGGATTATAAAATTTCAAAAACCATGCACTCCTTATAGAACTGATTAATGGCAAGTCAAGAAAATACAAGTTTATGACGTGCTCATGGAATGAACAAGATCATGTTTCAAATAGAGTTTTCTTCTATCAATAACTGAATAATATTATATGTGTGTGTTTCTTTATTTGATTTTCTTTATCCATTCATCTATTAGATATCAGATGGTTTCCATACATTGGCTATTATCAATACTAATTTTATTTTTATTAGATATTTTACCAAAAATGATATTGTTGAATTGTATGGTAGTTCTCTATTTCATATTCGGGAACCCTAAACTGTTTTCTGTAATGGTTGTACTAATTTTTACCACTACTCAAATCATATAAGGATTGCCTTTTCTCCATATTTGCAACATTTGTCAGCTCTTATCTTTTTGATCAGATTCCTCCTAACAGGTGTGAGGTTATATCTCATTGGGTTCAAATTATACTTTCCTGAAATTAGTGATGTTGAGGATGTTTTCATGTACTTCTAGTCATTTGTATAATTTCTTTTGAAAAATGTATATTAATATCTGTAAACTGAAAACTATAAGCCATCAATAAAAGAAATTGAAGACACCACTAAATAGAACGATAACCCATGTTCATGTATTGAAAGAATTATTATTATTAAGATGCCCGTATTGCCTAAATAAATCTGCAGATTTAATGCAACCATTATCAAACTTTTAATAGCAATACTCAAAGTATTTTTAAAATAATTCTAAAATATTTATGGAAGTACAAGGAGGCCTCAATAGCTGAAACAATCTAGAGAAAGTAAGAAGAAAGCTGAAGTCACCATACTCCCTGATTTATAGGCATACCATGAAATACTCTCAGCCATAAAATAATGGAGACTTTGCGTCTTTTGTATTAACCTGAATAGAGTGTAAAGACATTTTTTATAGAATGTATCACAAAAATGGTAAAGTATCCAATGTGGTCAATACTAATATGAAATCAAGAGATAAACAAGTACACACTCACATGAGAGAAAAACACAATTAAATTCAAATGGGTGGTAGACGAAGAAGTGAAAGGAAGTGGGGAAGGGATGGAGATTAGTAAACTCTCCCTAAATGGGCACAATGTAAGGGAATATGGCACAACCCCTGGTGAAATGCCCAACTGCAACTTGAACTTTACCTCAGAAATGCAAACAATGCAACCTAATTATTTGTACCCTCAAACTAATCTGAAATAAATTAAACAACATAAAGTAACAATTGCAATCAGTATAACTGGCTTATTGTACCCTCAATGAATCCCCAACAATAAAAAAAAAAAAAAAGTATGTCAACAGTATGCAGATTCCTCAAAGAACTAAAAGTACACCTACTATTTGATCCCACAATCCCACTACTGGGTATTTACCCAAAGGAAAGGAAGTCATTTTATCAAAAAGTCTCCTGCACTAAAATGCTTATTGTAGAAAAATTCACAATTGCAAAGATGGTCAATCAATCTATTTATCCATCAATTCATGAGACGATTAAAATAATGTGGTGTATACAGACCATGGGATACCATGTAGCTGCAAAAGAATGACTTAATGCCTTTTGCAACAATTTGGATGGAACTGGAGGCCATTATTCACAGTGAAATATATAAACAATAGAGGCCATTATTCTAAGTAAAATATATAAAGAATAGAAAAGACTAGAAACTACTACATGTATTCACTATTAATTGGAACTTACCAATGACCACACATGTGCAGAGAGAGAAGCAATAATCAATGGAAATCAAGCTGGAAGGGATTAAAAACCCACCAGAGGGGTAAAAGGAACACTATCTGTGTGACAGGCACACTTACAACACTGACTCAAGCATTAAGAAAGGGATCCATGTAACCAAAAATATTTGTACTCCCATAATACTTGGAAATAAAATAAAAATTAAAAAATAAATTAAGGGATCTTGTTAAGCAGAAAGAATTGATAATAACATACACAAAGACACTCAGCCATAAAAATTAATAAAATAATGTCTTTTTCAACAACGAGGATAGAACTGGAGACCATTATTACCTCAGAAATAGAAAAACCCTCATGTAATCATTAATAATTAAGAGCTAAACAACAGGCACTTAGGGGCACAAAGAAATGTTAAGGAAATCGGAAACCCAGAAGAGGGAAATGTGGAAACGGATGATGAGTAAAAATTTATCTATTGTGTACAATGAACAGTATTATGATGATAGGTTCACTAAAAGCCCTAACTTAAGCATTGTGCAAGGTATCCATGTAACAAAAACATTTACAGCCCCTTAATACTTTTAGATAAATAAAAAAATTCAGAGAAACAAAATCATGATATCATCTTGTCAGTTATTAAGCAACCGTGGAGACTCCCATTCCAAAATTCTTGACTTGTGAGACAATAAATTTGTGCTTACACTTAGAGGGGGAAAAAAAAAAAAAGAATGCAAACTTGGAGCAAGACATCTTAAGTTAAAATCCAGAATCCAATGTCCACCTTCAGAGTCCCTGTGGCCATGAAAATGTCAATAAATTCTTCTGTGCCTCAATGTTCTAATTTGTAAAATAAAGCATATTAACCTTTCAAATCTTTTAAAGTTTATATGACTGGGTAAAGCTATGTACAATTATAGGATGGACTGGTACAATGTAAACCCTATGTAGGAATTACATAATATTATACTGAAAATGAACATTTATATGTTTGAATCAACTTTATCACACTACTGGAGAAAATGTTTTCTCCCCACTGTTGATGTTCAAGTAATTTTCAAGCCATCCTTTCTCCACCCGTTATTCACTATCTTCTAGAGAGAAGGGGCAATATAGTAGAAATTTTGGTAAGAATAAGTTTAATTAAACTTCCACCTTCACACACTCTTCCTGGTAGTAAGGCTTTCTAAAGAAGTTATGTGTGTTCCCTAATGGTTTTCTACACACCAAGACATCCTGCTCTGTTGAGTAATGTATGCCTAACATTAGGGTTTAGTTAGTGTTCACTGGCTCTCAAAACAAACCAAGTCCTTCAAAAAAGTTTTTAATCACTATTACTGAAGGACAATATTTGGAACACACATCTTCCATTCTTCTATTTTATCTCATCTTTTCAGAAATCACACAGAAATAAATATAGGTGAGAACATAAACTATATAGAATTATATGATTCAAATTGCCAAATATAATTTTACATAAGCTCAAGCTGAGTATTCTTAAATACAGATAAAACATGATTTCAATGTTTTGAAATTTAAGATATGAGATAAAACAATGGGTTTTTATTATCATTTTAAAACATTAAGACATTTTTCTTGACACATGACAGATTTAGTTTTTCCACTTCATATATTAGGAACAGTGGATTATGAATTAATGTTCCCTGGAAAAGAGAAGAGTGGGAAATAATTTAGGAATAAATAAAAAAAAAAATCACAGAATCTTAGAAAGAACTTCATAATGTCATCAAAATGTCCCAGGAAAGGAGAATCTCCAAATATGTTCAGACTCATGTTTTTAGGCACTATTAGGCTTTAGGCCATTTGGAATTGTGAAAATACCTGCCATGACATTTATTATGATTAGATTAAAAGTATTAATTCTAAGCTATCTGATGACATTCTTATTTCACAATATTACCCTCATCTATTTAATAAATTTTTCTGAAGTCCATTGGTAATCTATATTTATATCTGTTTGAACATACAATTATATTTGAACAAATTATTTTCACAAAATACACATATATTCTGCTAAATCTGCAATAGAATTTCTCACAGTAAAAACACACTAGAAAACTTTATTCATAAGTTCATCATGAAGTCTCCCTTTGAGAGCTTTCTGGGTATTAAAAGTATTGCACCTTTTATTGCTAGCTATTACTCTTTTAAAGGAGTAGTTGGAGTAGAAATGATCTTCTCTGCTTACAACCCTGCACTGGGCTCAGAACCTCCATAATATTATCCCTGATATTAGATGTTCTCATTCTACTTGCAGTAGCCAGGATGCTTAGCAAGTCACATAGGTTCCTCATATCCTAACAAACAAGACAAAGCAGAAATCTATAACATTGACCTTAAAGGAAATACACTTTACAAATTAATTATGACATTGGAGACTATAAGCATGAGATAAATGCAAAATAGATATCTGTGACAATGCATGAATAAATAATAAGATTTTCACAGTTACATCCCTTGTGAATGACAATACTTTTTCTAAATTTGCCTGCATAGTGGATTTTGGACATAAAGTAAACAGAATCCAATCACTTAAATGCATAATAGTTCCAAGACAGCAACAAAGCCACTAACGCTTATCACTTCCCACCCCAAATAAATATAAATATGCTTCCTGAATTTTGTACACATATATATATGTGTATGTATGTATGTATGTATATATATATATATGTATGTGTGTATATATATATATATTCTGACATGCACACTCTCTCACTTACACATGCACATATATATATACACACATACATATATGATAACACACACACATAAACACTTCCCTCAAAATACTTCCCTTAAAAGGAGTAACCATTAAATGTCTCTTTTTTTTAACCTTATGTTGAGATGCTAGTTAGGGTATTTTAGGAAAGAAAGGCAGGTGAGTGCTAAATCAGTCAATTAATCAATTCATCAATCATCACATTTACCATTATTACAGTTTTATGTCTAATATATATCAGAAAAATGCTAAAGTTTATTAAATGTTTAACTGCTGTATAAATTGTGATGAAGTGACATTGCAGCTTTTATAAATTATTACTATTAATTTACAAAAAATAAATGTATATGTAGACTAAATTGTTGCAGGAAGTGCTTGGGCCGGAGTCGCAGAGATAAGACCAGCAGTCAGACTGTACAAAGAAGCGGAGAGCTGTAGCTCTCTCAGGCAAACAGCGACCCCAGTTTATTTTCTACTCACTTATATACTCTAACAATATAGCATCCTGCACGTACATGCATAACCACCTACACGTTCATAATCTAACTTTAGACCAGCTGGCATCAGTCAGTCCAATTGATTCTTAAAATTACAATACAATAAAGTCACAAAAAAGTCAGGAGCCTTACTTATTTCTTTTTCCTTGAAGGAACAAAGTATTCACCTGTAAAAAACAGATGTAACCTTTAATTTACCTGCACATTAACCTTATCCTGACTTTTCACTCCTCAGGTCTGTTCCAGGATATTCCCGACCACAGCATGCTCTGTTTTCAGTGCCTGCCTCCCACTAGATTAGTTTTCTAATCTCTCCGGAGGGTCTTCAAAGGAATATCCCTTCCTGCAGACCTTGAGATGGTTTTTATTAAGAACAAAGTTATGGCAACTTTTAATGTGGCTTGACTACACTAAATAATCATCCAAAACTGCACAATAATCATGTGCCACACATGCTAGAGAGTAATTAAAGTGGATAACTTTGAATGAATATTGGTAGTTACTGCAGAAGCCAAACTCCACCTTTTTTCTACTGCAATATAATATGTGACCCAAATAAAGCAAAAATTGCATCAAAAGTTTTAAAGCCCTTATCATGACTGATTCTTCTAAGAGTAATTGGAGTCAATAAGGACACATGTTATTATTTAGTTTTGTTTCAGAAATTAAATTTTACACACTCAATAACATGGCTTATAGCAAATCCGTAAGATATTCTGAAACTCTTCCTCTTCCAGCATCTAAACAGATGCCAATATGCTAATTGGGAAACAAATAGTCAAGACTGTGATTTCAGGATAAAGTAATTTAAGCCCAGAGCATGTACCTTCACATATATTCTTTTCTAATGTAAGAATGAGTGTACTAACAGACTACAAATTCTAAAAAATCACTAAAGAAAATCTCAGGAGCATACGGATCTCACAAGTGGCTTGTTCCATGTGGTAGGGCTGCAATGATTTACCTGTTAGGAATAAGACAGTTCAGAGAAATCTGTAACTTCTCTTTACAGAGACCAGACTGTCAGCCTCTCTGCATGCTCTGTCTGCTTCCATGTCTCCACCTGCTCCTCAGCTAGAGGAAGTTCCTCCTCTTATCACTGCTTCTCTCACTTTTCAGGATTAAGTACATATGGATGAGTCATCTGTCCCTCCAGATTAATAATATTGGACTGAATCAAAACCAGACATTCAGATACTTGAATCATTTACTGCATAGAAACCTCACTGCAGGTTTTATAGCTCCACTTGAGGCAGTCTCTGAGGCTGGAACTCTATGACAGTGGTTTCTTAATCTTCTGGGAAGTATAAGTAATTTCTGAGGGAATGGTCCTTTTTTACCCACCATATATTGTCAGTTGTTTACAAAATTTTATTTGAGAGAGACCAAAGGAATGTTAACACTTTAATTCTTTTTTAAAGTTTATTTTCCAAAGTTTGTTGCCTCTGACAATCACACTGATTTAATCAAATTTAAGGGTATAGTCAGGGAACTTAGAAGAGAGGGAAACATAGCAATGAAGGTACTGTTAGGTTGAATGTTCATAATAAAGATATTCCATATACGTACACACACACATCTACACCTCTCAATAAATCAATAAACACTACATATGCCTATCAATTCCTAAACAATCAAATATATTTAGACACACCTTTTCCTTCCCTCACTCCCTCCTAAACTCCTTCTTTCCCACTGTCTCTCTCTATATACATATTATGTGCCTACATGTCATTCTTATATATACATTCATATATGTGTATTCCTGTGTATACAGAGATGTACATGCCTTTGTATATACACACATATGCACATATACACACAAATATATAAAGTGGCATATGTAGAAGTTATTTTTCATACATTTAGAAAATTCCTATACCTTTAAGAATCATGGTGACATAATATATTCCAACAAAGTAACAAATGTATACACATATATGTGTGTGATTATAAATTTGATACTGAATAAAAAAAGTTTCTTTTTAGAGACATAGTCTCACGATGGCATCATAGCTCACAGCAACCTCAAATTCTTGGACTCAAGTGACTCTCTTGCCTCAGCCTCCTGAGTAGCTGGGACTGTAATGCACACACCACAACGCCCAGCTGCTTTTAGAGTTGGGGGTCTTGTTCTAGCTCAGGCTGGTCTCAAACTCCTGAGCTCATGTGATCCACCCACCTTAGCCTCTGATAGTGCTGGAATTGTAAGTGTGAGCCACTGCATCTAGCCTAACAAATATTAATTAAATTCCAATTATTTACCTTATTTTATGTTAAATATGTTGTAACCAGTGTTGGAAAAGACAGACACCATCCCTCCTCTCAAGGTTATCCTTTACTGAGGGGATTTAGCTCATTAACATTTTAAATGATGTAGTGTAGATAAATTAAATTGGGTAACATTTTAATAAATATTTGGTGTCACTGCCTTAAGTTGGTTGGTCAAAGAAAGCCCTTATGAACAGTTTACTTATCAATTGAGAACTAAATGATGACAAATATATGAAGAAATGTCATTAAGATATTTTGTAAAAGGGAACAAAGGAAAAGGAAGAGTAAACATAAATATATTGAAGTGGGAATAAACTTGACAAGGTCAAGGGACTAAAAGAATTTCTGTCTGGAACCTCTTCAATAAGAATAGCAAAGAAAATTTTACATCATAAACATTTTATCTAGTGATATTTTAGAATAGGATTTGGGGCTTTATTTTAAATAAATAAGAAGCCAAAATGTGATTTTAAGGTAGAAGTGATTTGAAGTTAGTTTTCACTGTCACATAATTTTGCTGAACCATCAAAGCTGTTATTTGATAAACTTTCTCATACTCAAGAATAAATGAGCTTAACCTTGCATTTTCTTCAAGTGGGATGTGAGGGTATCAGAAAGTATTGTAACTTTCTGGGTGGACTTGCAGAGTCTAGTGACAGAAAGTTATGAGCACGAGGTTTCCTGGCCAAGACAAACTGGATTCGATGACACATGAATTCATGATTTGACTGCCCACATGATTCATTCCTGAAACAAGGAAACTTTTGAAAATAACAAGGATGCTGAGGGTTTTCTGATTCAGGTGCCCAATGTTGTACAAGATATAACTGTATAGAATGTTCGATGGACAAGAAGAACAAAAGAAGCTTTTGGCAAGGACAACTTCAGGTCTGAAATCTGAAAAGGCTAATGCCGTGTGATTGCAACTGCATGACAGCCTGGAAAAGACAAAACTTGGAGACAATAAAAAATATCAATGAGTTCCAGGGGCTTAAGAGTCAAGAAGGCTGAATAAAGATAGCATAGAACATTTTTAAGGCAAGGAAGCTCTTCATCCTAACATAATGGTGAATACATGCCATTATGTATTTGTCAAAACCACAGAATTTACAACATCAATAATGAACCATAATGTAAATGATGGACTCTGAGGATGATGCTATGCCATTGTAAGTTCATTGATTATAATGACTATAATACCCTGCTATAGAATGGTGATGGAGGGTTAGGGGCATTATGAGAAATTTCTATAGTTTCTCTTCTGTTTTTATGTGAGCACAAAATTGAACTTAAAATAAAATGTATTATAATAAGTGGATGAAAGAATCAAAAATAAATTTGTTACTGGAATACTGAGCAGTAAAGACTGAATTGAATAAATTCTAATATAACCACAACATGAGATATTTTTAGCAATTATAAAGTACTAGATATTGATACTGGAGTTACTCATAAATTACTCATAGTCATAAAGTAAAATTGAGTAAGTAGACAAAAAATAATATATAATTGTATTTAAAATACGTATTGAATTTTAAGTGATTTTAAAAACTCATATCCTCTCTTGATCCTAATATTTTCTTTCAACTACAAAGTAAAAGAATCATAAATCTCATAAAGGAATAGAGAAGTTGGTCACACTGGTTAACTGGAGAAAGGTTTTTGATAATATATAAGGAATGGAGAAAATTAAAAATGATCTAAATGCTAGATGTAAAAAAATAAAAACAGGGGGGTGGAGGCAAGATGGCTGACTGGAGCCAGCTTTCCACAGTCTCCCATCCAGGATACCCCTGGAGATAATTTGGAAAGACACTCCCTGCCTCTCTGGGCATCAGTGGCAGCCACTGGTGAAACCGATCTGGGATGGAAACTCAGGCCCCATGAGTAAAGGGTATGCCTGAGGCATCACCTGCCTCTGGGGAGTGTGGCCAGGACAGAGTCTAGAATATGCATGCACAGAGACAACATGCTCCCAGGTCAGGGTTGAGTCACAAGGACTGCTTTAGTGAGCCTAAGCAGCACCCAGCCCTCAGGGAATCATAGCTGAGATAAAAGCAGGAGGGAAGAGGCAGGAACTGAGAGCTGAGTGTGAGCTCTAACTGTGCCTGCCCCAACACAGAGAACAACTGAGACAGATATGCCAGCTCCAGGCAGCAGCACTGACAGGGGCTGAGTTGCAGTTTCTGTGAACTCAAACAGCACGTGGTCCACAGGGGAATTTAGCCAGCTAGAAAAAAATTCTGCCAAAACATAAGTGTCAGTAACATCAATCAGGGATGGGGCTGGAACTGAGTGAACCGCCCCAACTTCCATTAAGCACCCAAGCTTGTAGGACTCAATTCCCCCTGCAGGATAGTGGTAGAGAGCGGTGGACTGGCCGAGGAGACATAGATCTCCCTGTGACTCAGGCAGGCACAAACCTCTGGAGCATCTGCTCTTTGGAGGGAAATGGGTCACAGCTCTGGGGGGTTACCTGTGACTGGGTGTGATAGAGGTGTAAGGTGGGGAAGGAGGCATCAATCTTCCCAGACTAATTTATTTGCTGGAGTGAGTCATACTTGAGCTACTAGTGGACCCTTGCCATCTAGTTGCTGGAGACATTTTGAACTCTCTCATTGAGACCAGTGATGACTGGGACTATTGATCTGAACCTCTTGAACTGTGCCAATCATCCGAGGACTATCCAAAGTAGTACCCTGGGTGTGTGGTTGGGAGAAGGTTTGATTTTTCTTTTCTGGTTGTTGCCCATGGGGGGCAGGGTGACTTAATTGCTGGTATTTCTCCAGGGCTGAGACTTCAACCCAGAGTAACTGATTCACTGAGGAAGGACAGAGAGCAGCTGAAAACAAGACAGAGCCACTTAGCCCCACTACACCAAGCAGGTCCACAGTGTCTCGGGCTGTAGCACTGTATGGGTCCTTTGCAAAGCTCTAAGGGAAAAGGTACAGACACCGGTCCCAGATCTTGGGCAAAGGGCTGGTTAATCACTATTCCAGGATTCCCCCAACCAAACTTCATCTTATCTGCTCATCTAGCCAAATGGTGTAAAATAATCATGGAGCAGAATCAGTGGAAAAACTCCTCTGGTAACATGAATAACCAGAGTAGATCAACTCCCCCAAGGAACGACATGGCGGACACAACTGAAGGTTGTCTGTTTGCTTTACTTACTGTGCTCTTGGCTGTGCAAAAGGTTTTTAGTTGATCAGATCCCAGTAATGTATTTTTGGTATTGCTTCAATTGCCTGGGGTATTGCTTCAATTTATGGTCCTCCTCATAAAATATTCTCTCTGGCCAATTTCTTCAAGTGTTTTCCTTGTACTCTCTTCTAGTATTTTTATAGTTTCATGTCTTAAGTTCAAATCTTTTATCTGGTGAGAATGAATTTTTTTTCTTTTATCTTTCTTTCTTTTTTTTTTTTTTTTTTGCAGTTTTTGGTCCGGGCTGGGTTTGAACCCACCACCTCTGGTGTATGGGGCTGGTGTCCTACTCCTTTGAGCCACAGGCACCACCCAAGAATCAATTTTTTTAATGGTTAAAGGTGGGGGTCCAATTTTAGTCTTCTACAGATTGCCAGCCAGTTCACCCAGCACCATTTGTTAAATAGGGAGTCTTTCCCTCACTGTATATTTTTGATAGGCTTGTCAAAGATCAAATGACAATAGGTAGCTGGGTTCATCTGTTGGTTCTCTATTCTGTTCCATAAATCTACCACTCTGTTTTTGTGCCAGTACCATGCTGTTTTGATCACTATAGATTTATAGTGTAGCCTGAGGTCTGGTAATGTGATACCTCCTGATTTTGCTCTTATTTCTGAGTAATGTATTTGCTATTCAAGTTTTTTTCTGATTCCATATAAAACTAAGTACTATTTTTTTAAGTTCTTTAAGGTATGACAATGGTACTTTAATAGAGAGTGCATTAAATTTGTAGATTGGTTTGGATAGAATGGACATTTTAACAATGTTGATTTTTCCCAGCCATGAGCATGGTATGTTTTTCCATTTGTTAACATCTTCAGCTATTTCTTTTCTCAGAGTTTCATAGTTCTCTTTATAGAGATTTTTCATGTCCTTTGTTAGGTAAATTCCCAAATATTTCACCTTCCTTGGCACTATTTTAAAAGGGATAGAGTCTTTGATTATATTTCCAGCTTGACTATTGTTGGCATATATAAAAGCTACGGACTTGTAAGTATTAATTTTGTATCCTGAGATGCTGCTGTATTCCATTATCACTTCTAAGAGTTTTGAAGTTGAGTCCCTAAGATTTTCCAGGTATAGGATCAAATTATCAGTGAAGAGTGAGAGTTTGATTTCCTCTGACCCTATTTGGATACCCTTGGTTGCCTTCTCTTGCCTGATTGCAATGGCTAAGACTTCCATTACTATGTTGAATAGCAGTGGAGATAGTGGGCATCCTTGCCTCGTTCCTGAGCTGGGTGGAAATTTTTTCAATTTTATACCATTCAATATGATATTGGCTGTGGGTTCACTGTAGATGGCCTCTGTCAGTTTAAGATGCCTATTTTCTATGCCTATTTTCTTAAGTGTTCTGATCATAAAAGGATGCTGGATATTATGAAAGGATTTTTCTGTGTCAATTGAGAAAATCATATGGTCTTTAGAAAAGACCATAGAATAGAAAATCATATGTTTTTTATTTTATTGATGTGATGTATTATATTTATAGATTTGCATATGTTGAACTAACCCTGTAATCTTGGAATAAATTTGACTTGATTATGGTGCATAATTTTTTTGGTGTGTTCTTGAATTCTGTTGGCTAAAATCTTATTGAATATTTTTGCAGTGATATTGGTTAATGATATAGGTCTATAATTTTTTTCTTTGTTGGATCCTTTTGTGGTTTGGGGATCAGGGTGATATTTGCTTCATAGAATGTATTTGGATGTATTCCTTCTTTTTCTATCCTTTGGAAAACATTGTATAATATAGGTACTAGTTCCTCTTGAAAGATGATAGAGTTCAGATGTGAAGCCATCTGGTCCAGGACTTTTCTTTTTTGGGAGATTTTGTATTGTTGGTTCTATTTCAGTGATTGATATAGGCCTATTCAAGATTTATAATTCTTTCTGGTTGGGTCTAGGAAGGTGGTGTGCTTCCAGGTATTGGTTCATTTCCTTCAGATTTTCATATTTCTCAGAATAGAGATTTTTGTAGTAATCATAGAGGACTATTTGAATTTCTGAAGTGTCTGTTGTTATTTCTCCTTTATCGTTTCTGATAGCCGATATTAGAGATTTTGCTTTTCTATTTCTGGTTAGGTTGGCCAAATGTTTATCAATTTCGTTAACCTTTTAAAAAAAACAACATTTGTTTTGCTGATCTTCTGAATGATTCTTTTGTTTTGAATTTAATTTAATTCTGCCCTAATTTTGGGTAGATTTCTTTTCTTCTGCTTGGTGTAAGAGTGGAATGTTCTTCCTTTTCCAGTTGCTAGAGATGATCCATTAAGTTATTGGCTTCCTCTCTTTCTGTTTTCTTGATGAAGGCTTCTGATGCTACAAATGTCCCTCTTAAGACTGCTTTTGCAGTATCCCACATGTTTTCATAATTTGTGTCTTCATTATAATTTTGTTCCAATAATTTGGTGATTTCCTTCTTTTTTTTTTTATTAAATCATAGCTGTGTACATTGATATATTCATGGGGCATCATTCACTAGCTTCACAGACTGTTTACCAAGTTTCAGTATCTTGTAAGATACACCACTGGTGTAATCCCACCAATCCCCTTCCCTCTAGCCACATCCCCCCTCCCTCCCCTCCCTTTCCCCCTTCCCCCTATTCTTAGGTTGTAACTGGGTTATAGTTTTCATGTGAAAACCCTAAATTAGTTTCATAGTAGGGCTGAGTACATTGGGTACTTTTTCTTCCATTCTTGAGATACTTTACTAAGAAGAATATGTTCCAGCTCCATCCATGTAAACATGAAAGAGGTAAAGTCTCCATCTTTTTTAAAGCTGCATAATATTCCATGGTGTACATATACCACAATTTATTAATCCATTCGTGGATTGATGGGCACTTAGGCTTTTTCCATGATTTAGCAATTATGAATTGGGCTACAATAAACATTCTGGTACAAATATCTTTGTTATGATGTGATTTTTGGTCTTCTGGGTATATGCCCAGTAGAGGGGTTACAGGATTGAATGGCAGATATATTTTTAGATCTCTGAGTGTTCTCCATATATCTTTCCAAAAGGAATGTATTAATTTGTATTCCCACAAGGAGTGCAAAAGGGTTCTCTTTTCTCCACATCCACGCCAACATCTCTGGTCTTGGGATATAGGCTTGTCTCACTGGAATTAGATGGTATCTCAAAGTAGTTTTGGTTTGCATTTCTCTGATGATTAAAGATGATGAGCATTTTTTCATATGTCTGAAGGCTGCATGCATGTCTTCTTCAGAGAAGTTTCTCTTCAAATCCCTTGCCCAGCCTGTGATGGGATCCCTTGTTCTAATCTTGCTAATGTGTTTGAGTTCTCTGTGGATTCTGGTTATTAAACCTTTGTCAGAGACATAACCTGCAAATATCTTCTCCCATTCTGAGGGCTGTTTGCTTGCTTTACTTACTGTGTTCTTGGCTGTGCAGAAGCTTTTTAGTTTGATCAAGTCCCAATAGTGTATTTTTGAAGCTGCTTCAGTTGCCCAGGGGGTCCTTCTCATAAAAAACTCGCCCAACCCATTTTCTTCAAGGGTTTTCCCTGCACTCTCCTCTAGTATCTTTATAGTTTCATGTCTTAAGTTTAAATCTTTGATCCAGTGAGACTCTATCTTAGTTAATAGTGAAAGGTGTGGGTCCAGTTTCAGTCTTTTCAGGTTGCCAGCCAGTTCACCCACCAGCATTTGTTAAATAGGGAATGTTTTCCCCACTGAAGGCTTTTAATTGGCTTGTCAAAGATTAAATAACGTTAAGTAGCTGGGTTCATCTCTTGGTTCTTTATTCTGTTCCAGACATCTACTTCTCTGTTTTTGTGCCAATAAAATGCTGTTTTGATCACTATCGATTTGTAGTATAGTCTGAGGTCTGGTAGCGTAATTCCTCCTGCTTTGTTTTTATTTCTGAGTAATGCCTTGGCTATTCGAGTTTTTTTTCTGATTCCACATAAAACGAAGTATTGTTTTTTCAAGATCTTTAAAGTATAACAGTGGAGCTTTAACACGGATTGCATTGAAATTATATATTGCTTTGGGTAGTATGGACATTTTAACAATGTTGATTCTTCCCAGCCATGAGCATGGTATGTTTTTCCATTTGTTAATATTTTGAGCTATTTCTTTTCTTAGAGTTTCATAGTTCTCTGTATAGACATCTTTCAAGTCCTTTGTTAGATAAATCCCAAGTATTTCATCTTCTTTGGCACTACTGTGAATGGGATAGAGTCCTTAATTGTTTTTTCAACTTGACAATTGTTGGTATATATAAAGGCTACGGATTTATGAATGTTGATTTTGTAACCGGAGACGCTGCTGTATTCCTTGATCACTTCTAAGCATTTTGTAGTAGAGTCCTTAGTGTTTTCCAGATATACAATCATATCATCTGCGACGAGTGAAAGTTTGATCTCTTCTGATGCTATATGGATACCCTTGATTGCCTTTTCTTCCCTATTGCGGTGGCTAAAACTTCCATTACAATGTTAAGAAGCAATAGAGACAATGGGTTCCTGATCTGAGTGGAAAGGATTCCAACTTAACTACATTCAATATGATATTGGCTATGGGTTTTCTGTAGATGGTCTCTATCAGTTTAAGAATTGTCCCTTCTATACCAATTTTCTTAAGTGTTCTGAACATGAAGCGATGCTGGATGTTATCAAAAGCTTTTTCTGCATCGATTGAGAAAATCATATGGTCTTTGTTTTTTAATTTGTTTATGTCCTGGATTACATTTATAGATTTACGTATATTGAACCAGCCTTGAGACCCTGGGATAAAACTGACTTGGTCATGATGTATAATTTGTTTGATGTGTTGCTGGATTCTGATTGTTAGGATCTTGTTGAATATTTTTGCATTTATATTCATTAGTGATATTGGTCTATAATTTTCTTTTCTTGTTGGGTCTTTTCCTGGTTTGGGGATCAGGGTGATGTTTGCTTCATAGAACGTGTTGGGTAGTCTTCCTTCTTTTTCTACCTTTTGGAACAGATTGAATAATATAGGTACTAATTCCTCTTTAAATGTTTGGTAGAATTCTGACGTGAAACCATCTGGTCCCGGGCTTTTCTTTTTAGGGAGGTTTTGTATGGTTGATGCTATTTCCGAACTTGATATGGGCCTGTTCAACATTTCCACTTGATTCTGGCTAAGTCTTGGAAGGTGACATGCTTCCAAGTATTGGTCAATTTCCTTTAGATTTTCATATTTCTGAGAATACAGTTTTCTGTAATGTTCATTAAGGATTTTTTTGATTTCTGAAGAGTCTGTTGTTATTTCATCTTTGTCGTTTCTGATTGATGAGATTAGAGATTTCACTCTTTTTTTCCTGATTAGGTTGGCCAAAGGTTTATCTATTTTATTGACCTTTTTGAAAAACCAGCTTTTTGATTTATTGATCTGTTGTATTATTCTTTTGTTTTCAATTTCATTTGATTCTGCTCTAATTTTGGTTATTTCTTTCCTTCTACTGGGTTTGGAGTTGGAATGTTATTCCTTTTCCAGTTGCTTGAGATGTCCCATTAAGTTGTTAACTTCCTCTCTTTCCGTTCTTTTGAGGAAGGCTTGCAGTGCTATAAATTTCCCTCTTAGAACTGCCTTTGCGGTGTACCAGAGGTTCTGATAGTTCGTGTCTTCATTGTTGTTTTGTTCCAAAAATTTGGCGATTTCTTTCTTAATCTCATCTCTGACCCAGCTATCATTCAGCATAAGGTTATTTAACTTCCATGTTTTTGTATGAGTATGCAGATTCCTGTTGTTACTCAGCTCAAGTTTTATTCCTTGGTGTCCCGAGAAGATGCATGGAATAATTTCTCTTCCTTTAAATTTACTGAGGTTAGACTTGTGACCTAAAATGTGATCGATTTAGGAGTAAGTTCCATGGGCTGATGAGAAATATGTGTATTCAGTTTTGTTGCAATGAAATGTTCTGTAGATGTCTGCTAAATCCAAATGTTGGATGGTCAGGTTTAAATCTAAGATTTCTTTGCTCAGCTTCTTATTGGAGGATCGATCCAACACTGTCAAAGGAGTGTTGAAATCTCCGACTATTATGGAGCTGGAGGAAATCAAGTTGCTCATGTCTGTTAGAGTTTCTCTTATAAATTGAGGTGCATTCTGGTTGGGTGCATAGATTTTAATAATTGAGATCTGATCATATTGAGTCTTACCCTTAACAAATATGAAGTGACCATTCTTGTCCTTACTTACTTTTGTTGGTTTAAAGCCTATTATATTTGCAACACCTGCTTTTTTCTGGTTACCATTTGCCTGAAATATGGATGACCATCCTTTCACCCTGAGTCTGTATTTGTCTTTTAAGTTAAGATGTGACTCTTGTATGCAACAAATATCTGGCCTGAGTTTTTGTATCCAATCAGCTAACCTATGCCTCTTTAGAGGAGAGTTTAAGCCGTTCACATTAATGGAGAATATTGATAAGTCTGGTGAAGTTTTGGGTATCGAGTTTTTCAAAAGTCCAGTGGGCATTTTTAATCCTTTTGCCAGTGTGGAAATTGGGGTTTGATCCCAAGTTTCTGAGTCAGTTTACTTTTATGGTATAGGATTGGGTTGGTCATTATGGTGGATAGGTCTGAGAATATCCTGAAGAGCTGGTTTGGTTATGGCAAATTTCTTCAACATATGAATGTCATTAAAGTATTTAATTTCTCCATCATAAATGAAACTCTGTTTAGCTGGATACAAGATCCAGTGTTGAAAGTTATTTTGCTTTAGGAAATTAAAAGTCAGTGACCAACCTCTTCTGGCTTGAAAAGTTTCAGCAGAGAGATCTGCAGTCATTCTAATATTCTTCCCTTTGAAGGTAATGGTTTTCTTTCTCCTGGCAGCTTTGAAGATTTTCTCCTTCATATTAGCTTTAGTGAAGTTAATTATGATATGCCTGGTGGATTTCTTATTGGGGTTGAGTCGTGCTGGGGTTCTGAAGCTGTCTGCTATCTGAATTTCGGAATCTCTAGGCATGTCTGGAAAACTCTTTCATAATTTCATGCAGAAGGGCCTCTGTGCCCAGCGAAGCCACTTCATCTGTTTCTGGAACTCCTATGATTCAGATATTCGCCTTCTTTGAATTATCCCAGAGCTCTCTGAGAGAATGATTTGTTTTTGCTCTCCATTTCTCTTCCTCTTTGAGAGTTTGGGAGCATTCAAAGGCTTTATCTTCTATGTCAGAAATCCTTTCTTCTGCTTGCTCCATTCTGTTGCTGAGGGATTCTACTGTACTTTTCATATCTTTGAGGGCTACAAATTCTTGCTTCAGTGTGTCTAAGTCTTTGATGTTTTTGTCTTTAAATTCATTAAATTCTTGAGACAACTTTTGAATTTCTTCTCGAATTCCTAATTCCACTTTTTTAATCTTGTCTGCAATCCAAATTCCGAATTCGATTTCTGACATCTCAGCCAGTTGTTTATGAATGGGATCTTGAATTGCATCTGCCATATCTTTCCTTGGTGGTGGGGTTTATGTATTCTGGTTATTCATGTTACCAGAGTTTTTCCACTGATTTCGCCCCATGGTTGTTTTACTCCCTTTGATTTTTTTTCCGCCGAGGCTTTGTCCAGGGCCCGTACAGTGTTGTGGCCTGAGAAACTGGGGCCCTGTCTGGTGTGGTGGGGCTAAGTGGTTCTTTCTTATTTTCAGCTGGTTTCTGTTCCACCCTAGTGAAACAGATACTCTGGATTGAAGTCTCAGCTGTGGAGAAATATCAGCAATTAAGTCACCCCACCCCCCAACTGGCAAACAATTGGAAAAGAAAAATCAAACCTTATTACCACCGTGCACCCAGGGCACCACCTGATTTGTCCTTAGGCGATTGGTTCAGTTCAAAAAGTCCAAATCAATTGTCTCAGTCTGCACCTGTCTCGGGTGAGAGAGTTAAGAGGTCTCTGGGAACTGGATCACAGGGGGTCTGGTGACTACTCTGGTGTGGCTTGCTCAAGTGCTGCGTGGAGTCAGGAGGAGCCACTCAGCCAATAGATCAGTCTGGGAAGGTTGATGCCTCCTTCCCCACCTTGCACCGCTGTCACACCCAGTCACTGATAGCCCTGCAGTTGGCTGACCCAGTTGCCTGTAGTGAATCGGTACTCCAGGAGTTTGCACCTGCCTGAATCACAAGGAAGTCTGCTAGGCCGTTGCGCTCTGCCTCTCTCTAGCAGGAGAAGGTGAGGCCTGACAACCTCAGGTGCTTGATGAAGGTTGAGGGTGTTTCACTCAGGTCCAGTCTTGCCCCTGATTAATGTTACTGACAGAACAGAACAGAGCAACTCTGCACTTCCCCTGCAGAAGAGAAGCTGAATTGAGTTCCAAATCAGCTTGTCTTTGCTCTTGTATTGTCTATAGGCTGACGATCCCCTGAGGGACAGGTGCATCTTAGGTTTAGTAAAGCGGACCTCTGGGTCAGCCCTGCCCTGGAATTTTCCCCAGTGTGCAAGTTGGAGTAGCCTCAGGCAAATCCTATACTCAGAGTCTCTGGTTGCCCAGGGAGAGAGGAAGTGTGGCTTTAGAATATTCGGTAGTAAGCCGTATTGCTAGCAAAAGAGGGCTGCTGTTCCATGGCTCATGCCTCCGCCGCTCCAGTGTAGCTCCCTTCCGGCCAACCGCCCTCTCTCCCGTACCCCAGAGTCTGCACCAACCGACTGCAGCCCAGCACTGTCTACACCCCTCGAGCAATCACCCAAGAGTCTGGACCCCTGGGGGACAGGCATCCAGACCTTAGAGTGAGAGCAGAGGGGAGTGCGGGGAGCGCTGGGAGCCTGGGGTTGCAGGCAGAGAACACACACAGCTTTACACAGTTTTATGCCTGGCCATACTGTCACCAAAAGACGGCTGTCGCACTGTGCCTCAGGGAACTGCCACTCCTGTGCGGTCCCCTCTCCACCGACTGGGACTGGCCTCCAGACCTCAGTGTGAGTAAAGGGGAGCACTGGGAGCTCAGAATTCCAGGTAGAGACTATATACAGTTTATACAGTTTTATGCCTGGCAGGAGGACACCGTGGCACCCTAGTAGGGGAGGTAGGTCCAGTTTTTAGAGGGTCTCTCCTGTGGAGTGTAGTTGGAGGACCTTTGAACTCTGCCCGATTGTTTGTGGGGCACTCTGAGCCATTCTCACGGGGGAGGGTTCTCCCATCCGCTTGGTGATGGATTTTGTACCTTTTGTTTGTATCCTTCTGGTCACAGCTTGCTTCAGTGGGGTTGACGTGCATTCTTCAACCTTCTCTCTTAGTGCAGCTCAAATCCACCAGGTTACTTGCTGAATTTTTGTTCTTTAACTCTCCTACTGGTCGGGAGCCTCTGTGAAAAGCTGGCTTCAGTCAGCCATCTTCTCCAATTTCGTGATTTCCTTCTTAATCTCATCTTTGACCCAGCTATCATTCAGCCTAAGATTATTTAGTTTCTATGACTTTGTTTGAATATGAAGATTTCTGTTGCTGTTTAGCTCACCTTTTATAGCATGGTGGTCCGAGAGGATACAAGGAATAATTTCTACACTTTTAAATTTGTTAAGGTTAAACTTGTGTCCTAGGCTATGATCTATTTGGAAGAATTATCCATGGGCTGATGACAAGGATGTATATTCAGTTTTACTAGGGTGAAATGTTCTGTAGAGGTCTGTAAAGTCCATTTGTTCTAGGGTCTGGTTTAAGTCTATTATTTCTTTGTTTAGTTTCTTCTTGGAGGACCTATAAAAAAAGGAAAGAAAACTGTCAAAGGGGTGTTAAAATGTCCAACTATTATAGTGCAGGAAGATTTCAAGTTGTTCATATTCATTAAGGTCTGCTTTATGAATTGAGAAGCATTCTGGCAGGGTGCATAAATGTTAATTATTGAAATCTCTTCAGTTTGGGTGTTTCCCAACAATTGTATCTCCTTTGTCATTTCTTGGGGGGGGGGTTGATCTACTCTGGTTATTTATGTTGCCAGCATTCTTTTGTTATGTCCACCCCATGTTTATTTTCCACCATTTCTTTATTAGGACTGGTAGGGTGAGATTGAATTGGGTTTCTCAGGTAGTAGAGATAGCCCCTTACCAAAGCTCTAGGCTTTGTAATTGTGGCTTATCTCCTACAACCTTACAGAGGCCACTTTCAGAGTTTTGATTGGAGACTCTGAGGACCTACTTGGTGAGAGCTATCTAGCTAGCTCTATTTTGATATCAGCCCACCTCTACCCTATCCTAAGAAACCACAGTATTAGGTTTAACTCTCAACTGTGAAGAGATAGAGTAGACAGTCCCAGACATGGGATCCAATTAAATTGTCTCAGTCAGTGCAAACCCTGCTCAACAGAGAGGGATTCAAGGGTCTCCAACAGCACAATTGTAACCAGGCATCCACACTCACCCACCAGACTCAGTCCACACTGATCTGTCCAAAACTGTCAAAGGGGTGTTAAAATCTCCAACTATTATAGTGCAGAAAGATATCAAGTTGTTCATATCCATTAAGGTCTGCTTTATGAATTGAGAAACATTCTGGTAGGGTGCATAAATGTTAATTATCAAAATCACTTCATGTTGGGTGCTTCCCTTGACAAATATGTAGTGACCTTCTGTATCTTTCTTTACCTTTGTTAGTTTAAAGCCAATTGTATCTGCTACTAAAATTACAACCCCTGATTTTTCCTGGGTTTTATTTGCCTGTCTTATACAAGTCCATCCCTTTACCCTGAGTCTATTTTTATCCTTCAAGGTAAGGTGAGATTCTTGTACACACCAGATATCCGATCTGAGTTTATGTATCCAGTCAGCCAGCCTGTGCCTCTTTAGAGGACAATTGAAACCATTCATATTAATTGAGAGACTTGATAAGCCTGGTTGCGTTTTGGGTGTCATGATTTTTGAATGTCCATGGGACATTTTTAATCCTTTCAACCCTGTGGAAGTTGGGTTCATTGCAAAATTTCTGGGTGAGTTTACTTTGGAGGTAGAGCATTGCGCTGGCCATTGTGGAGGATGGGTGTGAGAATATCCTGGAGTACTAGTTTAATTATGGCAAATTTCTTCAACATGTCTATGTCATTAACCTCTTTTCTTTCTCCATCACAAATGAAACTCAGTTTAGCTGGATACAGGATCCTGGGCTGGGAGTTGTTATGTTTTAGGAGATTGAAGGTTGATGACCATCTTCTTCTGGCTTAAATCTTTTCAGCTGAGAGATCTGCAGTCATTCTGATACTTCTCTATTTGTAGGTGATGTTTTTCTTATGTCTGGTTGCTTGCAGAATTTTCTCCTTCATCTTAACTTTGGCAAAGTTAATCACAATGTGTCTAGGAGATGCTTTATTTGGATTGTGTCTTGCGGGGGTTCTGAAACCATCTGCTATCTGAAGTTCTGTATCTCTTGCAATGCTTGGGAAATTCTCCTCCGTGCTCTCTTGGAGTAGAGCATCTGTATCTTTAGGATCATTCTCTACTTCTGTAATTCCTAGAAGATGTATGTTGAATCTTTTCGAGTAACCCCACAGCTCCCTCAGGGAATGATCAGTTTTTGTTCTCCATTTGTCTGCCTCTTTGAGTGTTTGGGAACATTCAAAAGCTTTGTCTTCAGTTTCAGAGATCCTTTCTTCTGCCTGGTCCATTACTGAGCGATTCTACTGTATTTTGGAGCTCCTCAACTAACATTTTTGTTTCCTTGAGCTCTGCTATCTCTTTTCTCATTATGTTCATATCTTTGGTGACTTGGGCTTTAAGTTCATTAATTTCTTGAGACCACTTTAGACTACTCTTTGGAATTTAATTTATATCTTTTCTTCCATTCTATTTATCTTATTTGCAATCCATTTTCTGAATTTGATTTCTGACATTGCTGCCATTTGTCTATTCATGACATCTTCAGTTGCATCTCCTTTGTCATTTCTTGGTGGGGGGGGTTGATCTACTCTGGTTATTCATGTTGCCAGAGTTCTTTTGTTGGGTCTGCACCATGTTTATTTTCCACTGTTTGATTATTAGAACTGGTAAGGTGAGATTGAATTGGGGTTCCCAAGTATTAGAGATAGCCCCTTACCAAAGCTCTAGGCTTTGTAATTGTGGCTTATCTCCTACAACCTTACAAAGGTCCCTTTCTGAGTTTTGCCAGAGACTCTGAGGACCTACTTGGTGAGATAGTGCAAGCTAGCTCTGTTTTGATATAGCCAACCTTTACCCTATCCTAAGAAACCACAGTATTAGTTTTAAATCTTAACTGTGAAGAGATAACAACAGCTGTGGTGCCCAGCCCCCACCCTTCATTTCTTTTCCTCAATAGAACTTTAAAGCTCAAACTGTCCCCAGGTGCCCAGCCCCAGACACGGGTTCCAATTAAATTGTCTCAGTGCAAACCCTGCTCAACAGAGGAGGTTCAAGGGTCTCCAACAGCACAATTGGAGCCAGGGATCCACACTCCCACCTGCCAGACTCAGTCCACACTATTGCCTGCTTCTTCATTCACAGGTCTAGTTGGAGACAGGGGCCTAAGCACCAGTCTCAGTCCACACCCAGATAGCCTCTGCTTGCCAGACCATCTGGAGTCAGGGGACCATGCCCCCACCCTCCAGTCTCAGTCTACTGCCTAGAAAGCCTCTATTCCCAGGCTCTGTTAGACTCAGGGCATCACACTCTGCCCGCAGCTCTCAGTCCTCACCTGGCAAGCCTCTGCGCACAGGGGACCAGGCCGTATTCCTCAGAGGACCAGGCCCTAGACCTCCGGTCTTGGTTCATACCCAGTGAGCCACTGTTCCAGGGTTCTGTTGGAATCAGGGGACCCATGCCCTTGCTCTCTGGTCTCAGTCCATGCCTAGCAAACCTCTGCTCACCAGCCCAGCAGGGGCTGGAGGACAAGCCCTGTTTGCCAAACTCAGTCTACACAGAGCAACTACTCTTCTGCTTTGGGTGCTGTCAGAGCCAGGGGTTCTGCACCCTGTCCTGCCAGACATAGCCCAAACTGATGGTCAACACCACCACTGGCCAGGCATAGTTATAACCAGGGGATTACTCCTCCTCCTGCAGAGTGTCCCCTTTTTCCCACCCCCTCTTTCTTCCCACGTTATGCCCAGATCTCTCAGGACAAGACCAAACACTCTATGCCCTGCAGGGGGTAGGGGGGCAGAACTTCAGACCACCATGCAAGGGGGAAAATGTGTACTGGGAGTTTGGACTTGTGAGGGAAAATACCTGTTAAATTTAATGCCTGGTGGAGTGATGTCTAGGTTCATAAGTGGGACCTCCCTGGAGAAAGAGAACTGGAGTTTAGTGGCTCTCTCCAGCAAGGTAAAATGAGAGGTCTTTTGTTTCCTGTTCATTCACAGATAGCCTGTGGAAGACCTTCTGCTTGGGGTGGGAGTATCTCCTGTCCTCTAGTTGATAGGTTTGGTACCTGTAATTTGTTTTCTTGAATGCTCTTCCTTGGAGTTACAGCTTGCCGAACTTCTTTCTTGGCTCAGCTCTCTACCTTTGGCTTCATAGAGTTCGATTCCATTCAGTTTTTCTTCCTCTGCTTAGGGTTGCTACCAGTTGGCCATCTTCCCAGAATTCCCGATGTATGAGAGCAAAATATTTTAAAGATGTCTATTTTGAGTGAAATATCCTGGTTTTCTTTCATTTCAAGCCTAATAATTATTAATGTAGCTAAGATGTATCTCATTTTGGCATTCTATTACTGTATGGAGTTCACCTATTCTATTTTTCAAGTAAATAAATAAATAAATAAAAATACCAAGAGTGGGGGCAGCGCCTGTGGCTCAGTGAGTAGGGTGCCGGCCCCATATGCCGAGGGCGGAGGGTTCAAACCCAGCCCCGGCCAAACTGCAACAAAAAAATAGCCGGGCGTTGTGGCGGGCGCCTGTAGTCCCAGCTACTCGGGAGGCTGAGGCAAAAGAATTGCTTAAGCCCATGAGTTGGAGGTTGCTGTGAGCTGTGTAAGGCCACGGCACTCTACTGAGGGCCATAAAGTGAGACTCTGTCTCTACAAAAAAATAAATAAATAAAAATAAAGAAAGAAAGAAAACCTTAAAAATAAAATAAAATAAAATAAAAAAAATACCAAGAGTGGGACATGTTGATGGTGTTCTTACCATGAGTTTAGATACTAAGATAAGCATTATAACTACATGAGTGGTCCCTAGTGGGGATAAGACCGATGCTTAGGAGGCATTTTGGATAGTTTTTAGTCATTTTTGTTATTGTCATGAAACTGAAAGCATATTGGAGTTTTAAATAGCCAGTTCTCAGGTGGTCAGACAGAATTGAAAGTCACACCACTAACAAACATAGGGTCCCCAAAACAGGGTGAATGTTCTTTGTCCCACCCTAGATCAATCCTATTATCTATGGGGTTAGGACCAAGAGAGTAAGGAACAAGTTTCTGAAATGGTTTAGTTTTCCAAAGCCTCTAGACTAGATTATTTTTGTTGGTGAGTAACATCAGAAAAAATCATTATATTATGTATCTTAGAATGTGTGATTCTTTGTTAAGCTGTCTAAATGAAAAAATAGATGTCTGATGCAAATTACCTATCAATTCACTAACTTTAAATCCTCAAAAAAGTATACAATTGATTATTTGTAAGAACAGTATTCTATATAATACATCTTTAAGCACATATATTATGTATCGGGCAAGATTCTATATTAATTGGTCTATAAAATGTTGTGATCAGAGGTTTGTAGGAACCAAATCCTACATTTTCTTTGGTAGTAATGAATGGTTCTATATTTGCTAATCGGTGTTTCATGGCAGCTTTATAAAACATCAATACTGAAAATAATGCAAATTGAATCAGAGAGCGAGAGAGAGGTATCATGGATCATTTGCCTTTCTATGCCAGGATTATATCACTTAACATAATGTCCTCTAGGTTTATCCATGTTTGCAAACAAATAATAGGATTTATCTCTTTTTAAAGGCAGAATAGAATTCTATATATATATATAGCACATTTCTTTGCTCCCTCTTTTACCTGGGGGGAACTCTGGGGAGAAGGGGATCTCTCCTGGTATGGGCATTGTACTGTGCCATGTTGGGGAGGGGGGAGTCACATGAATAAGCTAAATGGTTTTTTTCTCCATTTTCAGTGTGTATTTTTCTAATCACGTGCTCCACCAGGGTGCTGCAACTTCTCCTTGGATTCTGGAGTTCTTACAAAGGTATCCCCCCTACCCCATGGATGGTTGTTAAATCTGTGTTTTATGGGGGGAAGAGGACTGTGACCTTCTGTTCTTCCATCTCGTGAGCCTAAAACTCATTTTTCTGCCATCCCAATGGTTCTCTCTTCCTGAACCAGATCCAGATTATAAACTAGAATCTTTAGAGACCTTTCATCCTTTTCAAAAGTGACTCTAGGGATTTTCGATTGAAAGCTCCTCTTAGGTAAACATCAGTATCATCATAAAGACGGACTGTACTGAAACAAAACAGACAAGATTTGATCTTGGTGCTAAACCTGGTGAGTCTTCCCTCTCTCCTAGCTCAGACGGGCATACTTGAAAGAGTGATGGGCAAGGAAATAGAGGGATAGAAAGATATAGAGGAGAAAGAGAAGATAAAAAACTTTGAGGACAGGAGATTAAATATGAAGCTTAGAGAATAAATAATATCAAGGAGAAGAAAGACTGTTATAAACATTCCACAGTTTTTCTCCAGCAAGTAACATTTTCTGTTCTTAGCTTTGCTTCGTTTCAAATGTTTCCTATTTCCCTCTACGAGTCCCCTATTTTCCCAACCATATTGTATTGCACATTCCAATAGGTGTTTATTATGGACCCTTTTCTTGTCTTTGGTTCCCTCAAATCAATGTTTAGATAATACCCTAATTGTCTTCTTGAAACTGTACTTCTAATCATTACTGCTCTTCTGGAATCTTCTAATGATCAAAAGAGACTTTATACTACAAAACAATTGCACATCATGAATAACTTTATGCTTTGAAAATACTCCTCTAACAATCAGAGGATAGATGCTCCTCTAACAATTGCTGTTCTTATGTCACAATGAAAATATACAGGAAAAACTTAAAATTCAGTGCTCAGAATATTTTTTTCTCCCTAGTCTTTTCTTCAATGTATTTGCTATATATTTTAAATACTGAAAATCCCAGTTGCCTCAGATTTAAAATAAAGATATTGACATTTTTTGTTCAAATAAATGTGAGTTTCAATGAGATTATGGGTTTGAAAGTGTGTGAGAGGAGATTTGCATATGGCAGAAATAAAACGTGAGTCATCTTTTCCTTATTTCTGGTTGCTTTCCACTCTAATTGATTATTTTATACTCTACTCCCCCCCCAGTTCTATAACTATAAGCATTTCAATCATCTAATGAGTCATTTAAACTATTTCAGTCAAAGGCCCTTTGTAAAATGGAGTTAAATATGTTCTATATGAATTTATTTTCATTTGTAGAATTTCTAACATAGCTTTGCAAGTAGTTGGCACCGCCTAGAGTAAATGGTAGTTGATGCTACCACTTTGACAGATTTATTTTGTTGCTTTTAATAATAGCAATAA
The DNA here is from genome assembly GCF_027406575.1 of Nycticebus coucang. Lineage (NCBI taxonomy): Eukaryota > Metazoa > Chordata > Mammalia > Primates > Lorisidae > Nycticebus > Nycticebus coucang. The sequence goes on along the minus strand of NC_069793.1, from coordinate 62,864,051 downwards.
ATAAATATTAACAAATGAGACATTTTTAATCCTTTAAAAATGAGTTTTGAACTGAAGGACTTTATGTTAAGTGATATAAGCCAAGCACAGAAAGACAAATACTGCATATTTTCTTTCCTATTTGGAAGTTAAAAAATAGATTTCATAGAGGTAGCAAGAAAAATGATAGTTACCAGAGGCTGGGAAAGGTGGGAGTAGGGAGATGAAGAGAGGTAATTTAATGATTACAAAAATACTGTTTGAAAAATCAAGTTCTGGGCAATGCCTGTAGCTCAGTGGGTAGGGCTCCGGCCCCATATACCGAAGGTGGCGGGTTCAAACCCCAGCTCCGGCTGAACTGCAACAAAAAAAATAGCCGGATGTTGTAGTAGGTGTCTATAGTCCCAGCTACTCATGAGGCTGAGGCAAGAGAATTGCCTAAGACCAGGAGTTGCAGGTTACTGTGAGTAGAATGACACCATGGCACTCTACCAAGGGCGATAAAGTAAGACCCTTTCTCTACAAAACAAACAAACAAAAAAAAAAAAAAAAGAAAGAAAGAAAAATTAAGTTCTACTATTCAACACTACAGTAGAGCAATGCAATTAGAAAGGAATTTATAGAGTATTTAACAAAAGCTAGAGAATATTCTTCAGCACAAGGAAATGGCATATGCTTGGGATGATGGCTATCCAAATTACCTTGATTTGAACATTGAATGTATATGCATTCATCAAAACATCACATGTGCCCTAGAAGTATGTACAACTATTATGTATCAATAATTTTTAAATGTTGCCTGTACTGAACAATTTTTAATAGTTTTAATAACATTTCAATGAATCTGAGTGTTCATTAATATCTTATTACCCATGTTGTGTGTTAACTCCTGCTGTTACCATCTATCCAAATGAAACCGACAGAAATTACCATTTCTGAGGCCTATGAGAACTCTATGTATGACCAAACTGAAAATTAATTTTGTCAGTGATGATGAGAGGAGGCAACTTTGAAGTAGATACTAAGACAAAATATTAACATAACATCAGTGATGAAACCATTACAAATTGATAAAGAAAACACTAACAAATTTCCACTGCATTACTTCTTCTAAAGTCCTCTCATTGAGAATTTGTATTTTCATATTGTCCTTTATGTAGTACATTTGAATTGTGTGAATAAACTGAAGGATAAAATGAATGCAATTGTATGATGCCCTGATTTTCTTTAGATTTCCACCACTTAAAAATAAACTGCTGCCCTGAAGATTGACAAATATACATTTGTAAAGACCATGGACATTTGCATTTCAAGGCAGGATGGTCCTTCCCAATGAAACCCAGTTTCACCCCTCCTCCTTCTCATTGCTCGGGATCCCAGGACTAGAATCACTGCACATCTGGATCGGCCTTCCCTTCTGCGCTGTGTACATGACAGCACTCATAGGGAACGTCACTATTCTGTTGGTGATCAAGATGGACAGCACCCTGCACCAGCCCATGTTCTACTTCCTGGCCATGTTGGCTGCCATTGACCTGGGTCTCTCAACAGCAACTATCCCTAAGATGCTTGGGATTTTCTGGTTTAGCCTCAGGGAGATCATCTTTGGTGCCTGCCTCATCCAGATGTTTTTCATCCACAACTTTACTGGCATGGAGTCAGCAGTCCTCTTGGCAATGGCTTATGACCGCTACGTGGCCATCTGCCACCCACTTCGATATGGAACCATCCTCACCAATAAGGTTGTTTCTGTGATTGGCCTTGGTGTGTTAGTGAGGTCATTTATTTCTGTTATTCCGTTTGTATTTCTCATTTTGCGTCTGCCTTTCTGTGGGAATCGTGTCATTCCCCACACCTACTGTGAGCACATGGGTCTTGCTCGTCTGTCCTGTGCCAGCATCAAGATCAATATCATCTATGGCTTGGCTGCTATTTCAATCCTGGTGTTTGACATCGTAGCCATTGCCCTTTCTTATGTGGAGATACTCCGTGCAGTTTTCCGTCTTCCTTCCCATGAAGCCCGACTCAAGTCCCTCAGCACATGTGGTTCTCACGTTTGTGTAATCCTTGCCTTCTATACCCCAGCCCTCTTTTCCTTCATGACACATCGCTTTGGCCAAAATGTGCCCCGCTATATGCACATACTCCTGGCCAATCTTTATGTTGTAGTGCCGCCAATGCTCAATCCTGTCATCTATGGGGTCAGAACCAAACAGATCTATGACCGTGTGAGGAAAATCATATTACAAAATAAGGAATTTAAACAGAACAGCACCTAATACATATAACATGGACCTTTTGTGTGAGAAATCCTTCATTATATTAAGTAAATTTAAATATATTCAGAATGGATTATTAAACAGTTGTGCATGTATACAATGGAGTACTATTAATTCATTAAAAGATGAAGATTTTGCATCTTTTGTATTTACTCTGAATGGATTTGGATTACAGTCTCCTTAATAAAGTGTCATAAGAATGGAAAAGTAAGTATCCCATGTACTCAATACTGTGCTGAAACTAGTATATCAACAACTACAGCCCCACATTAGAGAAAAACAGAATTAAATTCAAGAAGGGGAGAGGGGGAAGGGGGCAGATGGTTCTCAAGTTCTGACATAACCAGTAGAGTGTAGGGGTATATGGCACATTACCTGGGCAAAGGACTAAACTTCAACTGGACATTCCCTTATGAACACAAACAATGTAACCTAGTCATGTGTACCCTCATAACAATCTGAAATAAAAAAAATACATATACTTAACAGACAGGTTTATTTATTTGGTTCCCTACTCTAACTATATTCCTGTGTTCAGAAATCAAAGCATCAGCTTTATTATCCAATTCATGTGATAAATGACAGCCAATTTTTTGTACAGAATTTTTGATGAGTGGTGACAATGGCAGGGTTTTAAAGAGCTCAATGTACTTTTGTACACTCTTCATTTTATATCACTCATGAGGATGTTTCTAAGTTTTTCTTTCTTTATCTGCAAACCTCTATGCCTTTCTATATTTTTACTTTGCATGTCCCTCCTAAGGCTCCATTTTATTCTCCATCTCCAGAAATATCAGTCATTTTCATTCCATCGTCAGAATATCATGTATCTTCAAATTTCATCATAAACTTTGTCAATATTCAAAATTGTGCCATGGATTACATATGTGGTACAGATTTTGTACATGGAAAGAAAGTAAGAAAATAAATGGAACCACAAATAATTTTCATACAAATTTTTGTCCAAGGTTTGCCACAAATATATTTAGCTTGTTATGGACCAAGCTATGGTTTAAATATTTAAAACACAAAACAAACGAACTAACAAACAAGCAAAAACCGCTTACAGTCTAGAGTTATTGGCTGCTTTTCCTTCCATAATTTTGTTTTCTAACTTATTTTCCAAAGTCTTTTGTGATTATTTTCTTCTTTGTTCTGTCTTCATTTATATCATCTTAACATTAAATAAAACTCAGGTTCAGTCCTAGTCCTGTCTCTAATATATGTTTCAATGATCCTCAATTTCTTTATTTTATATTTATTGTCATAATTTCTATTTCATAGATTAAGATAGATTAAGCATGAAGGTGGTAATGATATGATTCTAAAGTAATTTGTATGTATTTATAGAAAATACAAAATAGTTGTCAGCTATTAGTAGTGCCATTGTTATTCTTGTATTACAATCATTTCCTTTTTTATTCTGCATATTTATAAGATTAATTCTATTAAGTATGTTTACATATTTCCATTTTTATATCACCCTCAAATAAAATTCCCTGAAGTTGTGACCCAACTAAAGTACAATTAGTGTTAAGTATAGTACATATTTATATGCACTGATATACACAGACATAAGCAAGAGACTGATATACAAGTAAGTCATAGAAATTTTATGAAAATATCATGGGTTTCTTGAAGTTCTTGTTCAAGGGAAATTGAAAAAATGCAAATTTCCTCCATGCCAATGCAAATGAACTCTCTCTCCCTCTCTCCCTCTCTCACTATCTATCTATATCTATCTACCTATGTTTTTTTGAGACAGGGTGTCGCTCTGTTACTCAGGTTAGAAGGCAGTGAATTTCACTGCCTAGAGGTAAAAGTGATATAAGAGAACTTTCTCTACATTCTCTTATAATTAATTTTATAATCATGAACACCTCTTCAAATTTCCATCAACATCTCCTTAAACAGTGCCCTTTAAATCATCATCTTCTATTACTCTCAAGATCCCTTATTTCTATTTTTTCCATGACAATTATTTTTGTTAAAGAAGGAAAGATAAAACATTTTTTAAAATCATTTGCATTGTAACTTATTCAATCTCATCATGATGTTACAATAAACTTGTATTAATCTAAATGGTCTATACCTTATTGTGCTGCAAATTCTCCTGCATTAATCGAATCCTTTTTTAAAAAAAAAACTGGATTCTGAAGCAATATTGAAACTCTCAACTTCAGAGATCATATGACATGAGGCTCTGTTTCTCTTTGGTCTTTTCTCTTCCCTATTTCTCTAGTCCTCACCTCTCTCACCTTTTAATTCTCACTTTGTACCTTTCTAATGCTCTCATCTGCCCTCTTTACTCATTGCACTATTCTTTCTCAAACACACCTCTGTGTGTGTGATAAGCAGTGTTCTTATATTAATTCAAATACAAGTTGTTAATATTTTCATGTGCAATGTTTTGTTTTAGGCTAGTTAAAATATTTGCCTACCCAAGTGTAAAGTATAAAAGTATATTATACATTGAAGCGATTTCTGTATATTTTTAAAATAATCACAAATTTTTAAACAGTAAGAGTCAAAGTGTGATCACATTTTGTACCTTTTTTCATTTTCCCTTCAATTTGGGCATTTTGTAATTCCAATCTAGGGGGAGGAATAAAAATAGAAAACAAAGAGAACAACATAGAAAATCTTGTTTTTTGTTATTCTAGCATAGCAAAACACGTTTACATATTTCTTCAATATTGGGCAAATTTTCCTTACAAATGTGATGCTACTGAATGGTATGGAGGGATAGGCTGGTGAGGGGTGAAAGCAGATTTGGAGAAACCATGAAGAAAATATAGATGATAATTTAATCTGCTCGAGAAAAATGTTCTCTATGCATTCTTCTTCATGCTATGAACTGCAATGAAGATAATCTTTGAGCTGTATTTTTTTATTTTTCTTTTGCAGTTTTTGGCCAGGGCTGAACCTATTACCTCCAGCATATGGGCCCGAAGCCCTACTCCTCTGAGCCACAGACACCACAGACACCACCCCTAAGCTGTATTTTGTTTTAAGCTTTTGGGAAGAAAGGAAATCACACCCTCATTTCTATTAAGTCAGAAAAAAATGTGGGTTGATCTGCATGAATAGAGGATCTGGAACAGATTTACAGAATGGTTACTGGTATTTAGCACGGAACAGCAAAAGCAACAAACAATAACAGAGATTCCTGAGTTTCACAGTGTTGCAAAAGAGGGTGGAATTTGTGAAGGTTTGAAATATTTCAAGTACATTCCATTTGGAACCTCAAAGTAGCATAGAAAATTGTGTTTAGAAGAATAGAGGGAAGACACGTAGAAGAGATCATTTGGATTATTTAGATGGGAATTAGACCACTAGAATCCACAACTTAAAAAGACTAGTGATAGAAGGGAATAAATTGATTAAGGCATGTCTTCAAAAGTGCAGCATTACAGATGAGTTTAGATAATACTTTAGGAAATGAAAGAGAATATTAAATGAGTGCTCATATATCTGTTATGCGAGTGTACTAGAGATTTAAACTAAAATGACTTTCTTGTGAAAAATAAAACAAACAATATTTGCTTCCTGGTTTAATTTATAATAAGAAAGCAAATGGTTTAAATATCTGAGAGAGAGCTTTGCATTTTAATACTTAATAGTACTACCAGATGCCTGATAATTGACCATAACATGTGGAAGGGGAGGGGGTACCGTGGATACCATCCCTCCCTCATCCCACCCAATCACTCTCTAATTTTACTCTCTGGAGATATTCTCTTTTACAATCATCTGAATATGTGAATTTTTACATCATTGTCATTTAATTCCATATCATTGTATGATGGGTTTATTCAAAAGGAACTGATTCTTTTCAAACTAGATTGATTGATTGTCTACAATACATATGAGGATTAAAATTAATGTATATCAATTTTTTTGTTGTTTTTCTCCCTCTCTCTGCTCCCCATCTAAATTATATTAATATTGACCCAGACTTGCTTTCCTTTTACCTTTCTAAATGTAAAGATGTGTGTGTGTGTGTGTGTGTGTGTGTGTCTTTCTCTCTATATAAATGATATTGTTTGTTGTCTTTACACAGTTAAGTAATGTAATTTGACCTTTTATTAATTCTGTTTAAACATATATGTTGATATGTCACTTGGTACATTTGGAAGATGTTACACTTTTCTTTAGACTGGCATTTTTCATATCCACAAATGTAGTATTTCAGCTTATTTTATTTTTATGACTTCTTCAATTAATTTAAATTAAATTACATTGAAAGGCAGTGATATTAACACTGCATGGAGATGATATGGAAGTTTTAGTCTTATTTAATAACCTTCATATCTTAACAAATTTTTGATAAGTGCTAAGAAATAAATATGGATATTGGGGATACACAATCTTAAATCTGCATTGCTATAATATCTAATAAGATCAACATGTGAAATTTACCTAGAAGGAGATTTTGTTTCATCTTATATGAATACATCTTGGTTGCATTATTTCTGTGTTTCAGCCTTGCTTCCTATTGATAATATATTTGTTGAAGGGATGTGTTTTGAGGGGCGTCAGCCTCTACATCAAAACCTCTATATCTGGTGCAAAAAGTGAGATCTTTCCCAGGAGACTCTAAGGTGTTAGTACTAGTTCATAGAAGGGATTTAAGTTGGCTGTGATTTCATACACACTCCCAAGGGCCCTATAGTGATAGAATAAAGCTCCCTTTCCTTAGAGCTCTCAGAACTCATGCCTTTTGGAGGTGAGTTTCCCATTGAATGTGTGATGGAGGGGGATAGTGATTACACATGCTCCACCAACAGTTGAAAGGAAGCACATAGCTGAGCATATTAAACCAATATTCTATAGATCACTATTGTAGAAAGATTTTTTTGTCTGAAAGAGGTCATTATTGCATCACGCTGTGACTTTTAAATTTTTGAAGTAAACATTTAGTGGGAACTTAAAGTAGTGCTGTAAAGGTTAACTTTCATTTAGAATAACTCATGTTAATATAAGTTTAATAATATTAATAATAATAGTAATAAAAGTAAATAAGATTATCAGAGGACCAGGATTAAGTGTACATTTATGAAGTTTATTACAAAGAAGTAGGCAGATAAATAAAAATGAGATGGACTTCACAATAATCTTCCAGGATTTACAGGTTGGGAACTTTCTATTCTTAAATGTGATTAATAAAACACTTCTCAATATTGGAAGTTTTCCCTCTTATTTTTCTCTGTACTGAATTAAAGGTGAGACTGACTTTCCTTTTTCCTTCCTTCCATCTTTTTTCCATCTTTCATTTTCTTTTCCCCTCATTTCTTTTTCCTTCTTTCCTTCCTAAATATTCTCCATTCCTCCTTTCTCTTATACAGAACTATATATATATATATATATATATATATATATTTATGAAACAATAAAGGGAAGGAGAAAGGAGGGGAGGAAGAAAGGCTGGGTCACAACTGCAGTATGGTAAATCAGGAACACAGATCTTCCAGCCTGACGAACTTAACTGTCCATTGACACTGTCTCTTCTTTATTTCTCTAAAAATCTCCTTTCAAGGAGTCTCTTCAATGTCCCATGCAATGAGGGATACTACATACAATTATTGTATGCCTTGATACATTCCTGGGAATTTGTTTACCAGTACAGTTTGGACTTTGTGGGTTAATTCCCATTAGAATACCAATGACAAGGAGATGCATTTCTCTCCTGATGTGACTTTCCTCCAGAAGATAATTTACAGCTGTAGTGTTTCTCTTCTTTGTGCAACTATTTTGATATTTGAGGTACAATACACTATGTTTATGAAGGTATATGAGTAAACATGAAAGGATGAATTGATAAAGTTTCACTCCTAATTCTGGGTTATGAGTTTCTAAATTAGTATCATTCAAATTATGAATACTAAAAAAACATATTCAAGCTCTCTGTTGGATTTTGTACCATTGTGTCCAGTTTCATCTGTGGTTTTGTGCATACTGTCAAGTTCTAGGTGCAGGTATTGGTGTGTGTCTTTCAGTGATTTTGTAATGATGTTTCTTTAATTAAGGTTTGAGATGTCTTCAAAGAAGACTGACATCTCAATATGACTGAAATTCTTTTGAAATTTATTCTAGGTTTTACATGTGGGTTGAGCAAATGAGTATAAGATAATAGTTTTCTAAAACCTTAGAGGAAGACCTTTCACAATGTTAATGTCCTTATACTTGAAAAATGCACAGTCTGTGCCAAATGCTCAATCATTCTCCCAGTCTGACTTGAGACTCATGTTTTAGCACTACATTTTTAAAGAGAAAAATACAGAGATAGAAATTAAGCTGGTTGGAGAGTTATTGAGCCAAGCATTCTTACATCTTCACTTTCCTTGTAGAGGGGCCAGCTGCTTCTCTTCTCATCAATGGCAAGATGGTCCGCTCCAACACTACCACTTTCCACCCAGACACCTTTTTCCTTATAGGCATTCCCGGACTCGAGGATTTCCATGTCTGGATTTCTCTGCCATTTTGCTCTGTGTACTTAGTGGCTCTTCTGGGCAATGCTACAATTCTACTAATCATCTGGTCTGAGCGTACTCTGCGGGAGCCTATGTTCTATTTTCTAGCTATCTTATCAGGTATAGATCTAGCTCTCTCCTCAACCTCAGTGCCACGAATGTTGGGCATCTTCTGGTTTGGTGCACATAACATTGGCTTTGGAGCCTGTGTGGTCCAGATGTTTCTGATACACACCTTCACAGGAATGGAGTCTGCAGTCTTACTGGCCATGGCCTTTGACCGCTATGTGGCCATCTGTGCACCACTGCATTATACCACTGTTCTCACACCCCGGGTGCTGGCAGGCATTGGTTTGGGTATTATAATGCGTCCAGTCGTGCTCATGCTGCCCATTCTCTACCTAACCCATCGTCTGCCCTTCTGTGAGGCTCGCATTATTGCCCACTCCTACTGTGAGCACATGGGCATTGCCAAGTTGGCCTGTGCTAATATTCGCATCAATGCCATTTATGGGCTATTTGTGGCTTCTTTCCTTATTTTAGATGTGGCTCTCATTGGAATCTCCTACATGTGCATTCTCCGAGCTGTTTTTCGCCTCCCATCTCGAGATGCTTGTCATAAAGCACTGAACACGTGTGGCTCACATGTGGGGGTTATGTGTGTTTTCTATACACCGTCCCTCTTTTCCTTCCTCACCCACCGTTTCGGCAAAAGAATTCCCCGTTACGTGCACATCCTTGTTGCCAACCTCTATGTGGTCATCCCACCTGCCCTCAACCCTATAATCTATGGTGTGAGAACCAAGCAGATTCGTGAGGGCGTTGTCCATGCTGTCACCTCAAAGTAGGGTCACTTGTTTTGTCAAGTTCCTGCTGGTGTGAAAATAACCGACAGAAGTCAATTTTGACAAATCGCTATGAAGTTCTTTTTATATGAACTCCATTCAAAAACTCTGCAGACCCCAATTTAACAAATTTTGGAGAATGTTTTCTGATCGTAAATGTCCATGTTCTCTTCATGTTGGTGGTACATGTTCATTCTTCTGACTATTAGGTTATCTTAAGGTTGAAGAAGATATTCCCTTGAAAGCCCTGTCAGTTTTTAGCCATAGAGATGATGTGAAACTCCCTTTCTCTGTATTGGGAAATAGGATATTATGCCAGCAAGGCACGATTAGTTGACTACAACTACCTTGAATTTCACAACAAGCCCTGCAAAACCCAAAAAATAAAGAAACAAAAACCTTCTTGGATTCAAATGTAAAATTAAAAAGATCTAAGAAAGCTATTACCCAGTTACAACCTAACAATAGGGGGAAGTGGGAAAAGGAGGGGAGGGAGGGGGATCGGTGGGATCATACCTGTGGTGCATCTTACAGGGGTATTTGTGAAACTTGGTAAATGTAGAATGTAAATGTTTTGGCACAGTAACTGAGATAATGCCAGGAAGGCTATGTTAACCATTGTGATGAAAATGTGTCAAATGGTCTATGAAGCGAGTGTATGATGCCCCATGATCATATCAATGTACACAGTTATGATTTAATAAAAATAAATAAATAAATAAATAAATAAATAAATAAAATTAAAAAGATCTAGGTAGAATTCTCATTTACAAACCTAAATGCATCATACCTCTATGAGGGCATCATTGGGATATTTAGCAAAGTTTTAAAAAATGTATTCTATTTTGTTTTAACATCTTTTTGTTTGTTTTTATTTTTCATAAAATCCTGCAGGCATCACATGCCCTCATTGCCATATTGCCTTCCTTTCTGGAGCTACATGATGTGAAAGTCAGAAAAAAAGGGTACTTGTGGGAAAGAATAAAAATTGTGTTTATAAGAGGAGCTTAAATGTACAGAATTTAACATATGATTTTAATCATTGTGTGTGTGTGTATGTGTGTATGTTTAATTCATTTTGGCAACTGTCTAGCTAACTTTATGGGCTACTTTCTTTACTTCAAAGACCTGCTTATTTATAGAAAACAATATGCATTCATCTTTTGAGGGATTAATGCTTTGCAAAAGTAGATGAATCTCAGATTATTTAATGACAAATAAATTGTCAAATTCATCTATGTTATGTGAATTTACAAGTGTACATACTTTGTGTAAGTTTATAAAGCCATAAACATAGGTGGTCACATGCAGTATTTTTTATCATTTTTCCTGGATTTGCCATTGGAAGAATCTGATGTACACAGAAAATGTTGAAACAATAAAGAAAAGAAAAGAAAATGATAAAATAAAAGAACAAGTTGACTTCTGAGGAGGCTAGGAACTATTTTTCTGGTGGCATGTTCACTGTGTGATAGTCCAGAATTACTTTACAATTTTGAGGCATGACTAAAAGATACAGAAGGCAAATGATTAGGGTTCCGAAAAATCAAAGGTAGTTTTTATTTTCTTCAAGCTTCAGGGCTAGAGATTTCAGGAAAAAATTCTTTAATGACTTAAGGGAGTGTAACACAAGTATATGTAAATATGGTTCTCTGAAGAATTTATTTCCTGTGGTCTTAAGGAATTTCTCTTTTCTCCTAGAGAGAGGAACATGAACATAAAAAGTGTTCTGTAAATTTTTGTCAAAGGCACAAGCAGCAGCATTCTTGTTAGTGTTTTTCTTACCTTACACATAGTATCTCACTTTAATTTTTCCTCAAATCTAACAGTATTTACGATAAAGCACATACATAAAGATCAGCTTTTAAAGTTCATAATTTGTGCATTTCATTTTATAACCTAACTTTAAACTTACTTCCAGGAAGTGACCTTCCCACTCCAAGTACCACATAACATTCCTAATTCCATTATACAAAAAAACGAAATTCACGGTGTTCTTTGTTCACAGGGAACGTTTACACTTATTTCCTGTTAGTCTCCGAGGACTGATGTGTTATCCTACATGTAATGATATCCTCTGTTAAAACTATGACAGTTATGATTTCTTGTTCTATGAAGAGCTTTTCTTTTACTTTCAAAGCCTTTTTTTCTCCTCTAACCACGTGCTATGCTTTTTAAATTTTTCCATGTCTTGCAATCACATAAAAAAAGAAAATTCAATAGCAAAACTATTAGAGATTTTTCTCTAAGTCCACTTTTCTCTTTCCTATTAACCTACATAACCCCCAGAGCAGGATGTTTAGAGTTCTAGTAATATGGAGATAAGGTTCTAAAAAACGTATTTCTAAGCAAAAATATTATTTTTCATAAGTAGAAAAGAACAGCAAAATTCACATAGTCAAAATGTTTTTCTTTAATAAATTGTTCACTCAAATGCAATTAAATTGAAGTTTTCATAAGGTGCAAGGTAGTTATCTAATGTATCTCAGAGTGCACATAATTTAAATAGGTTTAAATGAGATATCAGAGTAACCCTAGATGATATTACAGATGATTTTAGAAAATAAAAAGGCAGCATAAATCTTAATACAAAATTATATCGTTCATGAAGCCATGGAATGGTTTCCTTTTCTAAATATCTTTAAAGAAAAGTTGAAATATCTTTCTATAGCTTATTGTGAGTTTGTTACTTCAAATGCTCATTTTGTTCTACTTTAAAAAGGGATCTTCCTGCTACTAATTTTATATATTGCAGTATTAAGTGAATGAATGTACTGCTAAGTCTAGCACTTAAATGTAACAACATTGTTCACTTAAATGCAATAAAATTGATTTTTGCATAAGGTACAAGATAAATGTCCAATATATCTCAAAGTAAACATAATTTAAATAAAGAAATTTAGCAACCCATTATGACTTAGTGACATTGTGTATGATTTAAGGGGAAAACACCCAGCATATATCTTAATAAAAAATTTCACATTGTCAGTTCATGAAGCTACAGAAAGTTAGTTTTTTCTAAATATCTTTAAAGGAATATTGAAATATCCTTTTACAATTTATACTTTCCCTTTTAGGTTTTGAAAAGTTACAATTCCATTAAAGACGACTCAAAGCTACTTTTCCACCTTCTATTAAGACAAAAATAGCTTGACCATGGAGATGGAAAAATGGGTTTAGATTTCTAAGTTACAAGTAATGAACAGCATGCTGGAGACAAGTTATTTTGTTAATATTTATTTGGTTGTACTTTGAAAAGGCGTCTTCCTGCTAGTTGTTTTATGTGTTGCGTGCAGTATTAACGACAGAATGTGTTGATTAACTTAGCGTAGTCTCTCTAACATTTACAAAGTATTATCACTAGTATTATTAAGCATATATTCCATATATTATATTTTTGTTTCTTGAAAATTTACTCCAAATGCTAAGAACCATAAGCAGTTACTTTTATAGCTTTAGCTTTTCAGGAGTAATGTTGCATTTTGGGTTCTCTGAGCCATATAAAAGGCATCATATTTTGTATCATGATAAAAATGATTATTTCAAAAATTTTAGGAATCTGCCCATATATATCGGCTGTAAGTATGCAGTATCCTGACCAATATTATAGAATGGATGCCAGATTTCTATTGGTAGCGCAGTCATCACTTATCCAGAATGTAGAGATAATATGAAATATGAGTGGGAGGTAAGTGCTGGCAAATTTGCTAAAAACAGACTTGTATTTATGTGATAGACAATAAAAACAAAACTCAACTTTTAGAAATACTGTAATTTCAAAATCATGGGATTATAAAATTTCAAAAACCATGCACTCCTTATAGAACTGATTAATGGCAAGTCAAGAAAATCACAACCTGACGATGTGCTCATGGAATGAACAAGATCATGTTTCAAATGGAGTTTCCTTATGTCAATAGATGAATAATATTTTATTATATGTGTGTGTTTCTTTATCTGATTTTCATTATCCATTCATCTCTCAGACATCAGATGGTTTTTTGGCTATCGTCTATACTGATTTTATTTTTATTAGATATGTTACCAGAAATGGCATTGTTGAATTGTATGGTAATTCTCTGTTTCATATTTAGAAACCCTTTACTGTTTTCTGTAACAGTTGTACTAATTTTCACCACCACTCAAAGCATACAAGGTTTGCCTTTTCTCCATATTTGCAACATTTGTCAGCTCTTATCTTTTTAATCAGAGTCCTCCTAACAGGTGTGAGGTTATATCTCATTGGGTTCAAATTACATGTGGCTGAAATTAGTGATGTTAAGAATCTTTTCATGTACTGGTGGCCATTTGTATAACTTTTTTCAAAAATGTATATTAATATCTGTATACTGAAAACTATAAGCCATCAATGAAAGAAATTGAAGATACCGCTAAATAGAAAGATACCCTATGTTCATGTATTGAAAGAATTATTATTATTAATATACCCATATTGCTTAAATCAATCTGAGGATTTAATGCAACCATTATGAAATTTGTAATGGCTATACTCAGAATAATTTTTTTAAAAAATCTGAAATGCTTATGGAAGTACAAGAAAGCCTGAATAGCTGAAAGAATCTAGAGAGAGTAAGAAGTAAGCTGAAGTCACCGTACTCCCTTATTTATAGGCATACCATCAAATTCTCTTCAGCCATAAAAAATGATGGAGACTTTATATCTTTCGTATTAACCTGAATAGAGTGTAAAGACATTTTTCTTAGAATGTATCACAAAAATGGTAAAGTATCAATGTGGTCAATACTAATATGAAACCAAGAGATAAACAAGTACACATTCACATGAGAGAAGAACACAATTAAATTCAAGTGGGGGGTAGAGGAAGAAGGGAAAGGAAGCTGGGGAGGGATGGAGATTCGTAAACTCTTCCTTAATGGGCACAATGTAAGGGAATACCGCACAACCCCTGGGTGAAAGGCCCAACTGCAACTTGAACTTTACCTAATAAATGCTAACAATGTAACCTAATTATTTGCACCCTTAAACTAATCTGAAATAAATTAAACAACATAAAGCAAATGTTGTCAGACTTCTCTTTTATCAGTGGGCACAGGGAAGTGCACACTAGCAAGGTAATATCTCTAAGAATGTCCACACATAACACCAAATAAAAGGTCAATCTTGCATTGCCTTAAAATATATACATCTTAAATTATAGAAAAATTTAAAAGTAATATACTTCCTGGGTAGAGCACAAAAAAGAAATAATAAAAAACGAACTAGCAAAAACCTAAAGAAGTAGCAATCAAACAATATAGTACTGCCATAAAAACCGAAAGATGGAAGGAACAGAATAGAAAGCCCAGACATAAATTCACACATATATAATCAACGAGTATTTGACAAGTGTACCAATTGTACAGTATGGAAAAATCATAATTTCTTCAATAGTGTTGAGAAAATTGGATATCCACAAAAAAAAATTAAAACTTTCAAATGATTAATGACATACATGTAAGACTTGATATGTAAATATTCATGAAAAAAAGCACAGGAAAAAGGCTCCTTTACATTAATTTTGATAATGATTCTTGGATATGACAACAGAAACAGAGGTAACAAAAGGAAAAAGTGTGGTTATACAAGTAAGGTTTGTATACAAAAACCAAAAATCTGCTGTTATATTTCAAATAGAAAATATTTGAAATGGCTTTTATTAAAATTTGAAAAGGAATCGATGATGGAATGGATGCAGAAAGAAAGGAACACATATACAACGTTGGTGGAACTGCAAATTAGTACAACTTCATGAACAACAGTGTGGAGATTCCTCAAAGAATGAAAAGTACACATACTATTTGATCCCACAATCCCATTACTGGGTATTTGCCCAAAATAAGCAAAGTCATTTTACCAAAAAGCCACCTGCACTAAAATGCTTATTGTAGCAAAATTCACAATTGCAAAGATGGGTAATCTCTCCATATATCCATCAATTCATGAGAGGATTAAAATAATGTGGTATATGTAGAGCATGGGATACCTTGTAGCCATGAAAAATAATGACTCGATGCCTTTTGTAACAATTTGGATGGAACTGGGGGCCATTATTCGCAGTGAAATATACAAAGAATAGAGGCCATTATTCTAAGTAAAATATATAAAGAATAGAAAAGACTAGAAACTACCACATGTATTCACTATTAATTGGAACTAACCAATGACCACACATGTGCACAGAGGGAAGCAATAAACAATGGAAATCAAGCAGGAAGGGGTTAAAAACTCACCGGAGGGCTAAAATGAACACTATTTGGGTGACAGGCACACTTATAACACGGACTCAGGCATTAAGAAAGGGATCCATGTAACCAGAAATATTTGTACTCCCATAATACTTACAAATAAATTTAAAAAGTAAAAAATAAATTGTGATCTTGTTAAGCAGAAAAAAATTGATAATAACACACACATACACACACAAAGACACTCAGCCATAAAAATTAATTAAATAATGTCTTTTTCAACAACTAGAGTGGAAACCATTATTATCTCAGAAATTAAAAAAAAACAAAACACATGTTATCAGTAATAGTTAAGAGCTAAACAATGGGTACATAGGGCCTCAAAGAAATGTTAAGGAAATCGGAAACCCAGAAGAGGGGAAGGTGGAATGGATGACAAGTAAAAATTTATCTATTGTGTACAATGAACAGTATTACGATGATGGGTACGGTACACTAAAAGCCTCAACTTAAGCATTGTACAAGGTATCCATGTAACAAAAGCATTTATACCCCCTTAATATTCCTAGATAAATAAAGAAATTCAGAGAAACCGAACCATGATATCATCATGTCAGTTGTTAAGCAACCATGGAAACTCTCATTCCAAAATTCTTGACTTATGAGACAATAAATTTGTGCTTAAACTTAAGAGAAAAAAAAATAATGCAAACTTGGAGCAAGACATCTTAAGTTAAAATCCAGAATTCAATCTCCACCTTCATAGTTCCTGTGGCCATGAAAATATTAGTAAATTCTTCTGTGCCTCAACGTTCTAATTTGTAAAATAAAGCATATTAACCTTTCAAATCTTTTAAAGTTTGCATAACTGAGCAAAGCTATGTACAATTATAGGATGGACTGGTATATTGTAAACCCTATATAGGAATTACATGATATTATACTGAAAGTGAAGATCTATATGTTTGAATCAACTTTATCACACTACTAGAGCAAATGGTTTCTCCCCACTGTTGGTGTTCAAGTAATTTTAGGCCATCCTTTCTCCAATCTTTATTCACTATCTTCTAGGGAGAAGTGGCAATATAGTGGAAATTTTGCTAAGAATATGTTAAGTTTAATTAAACTCCCACCTTCACAACTCTTCCTGGTAGTAAGGCTTTCTAAAGAAGTTATGTGCGTTCCCTAATGGTCTTCTACACAACAAGACGTCCTGTTCTGTTGAGTAATGTATGCCTAACATTAGGGTTTAGTTAGTGTTCACTGGCTGTCAAAACAAAGTCCTTCAAAAAAGTTTTTGTCACTATTACTGAAGGACAATATTTGGAACACACGTCTTCCATTCTTCAATTTTATCTCATCTTTTCAGAAACCACATAAAAATAAATATAGGCAAGAACATAAAATATATAGAATTATACAATTCAAATTGTCAAGTATAATTTTATATAAACTCAAGCTGAGTATTTTTAAGTACAGATAAAATATATGATTTCAATGTTTTACAATTTAAGATATTAGATAAAATAATGGTTTTTTATTAACATTTTAAAACTTTAAGACATTTTTTCTGACACATGACAGATTTAGTTTTTCCACTTCACATATTTGAAAAGGTGGATTATAAATTAAAGTTCCCTCAAAAAAAGATGGGGGAGAAATGATTTAGGAATAAATCAAAAAATAATCACAGAATTAAACTTGGTCTCCAAATATGTTCAGACTCATGTTGTTACGGTGACAATATTAGGCTTTAGGCCACTTGGGATTATGAAAATACATGCCATGGCATTTATGATGATTAGATTAATAGTATTAATTCTAAGCTATCTGATGACATTCTTATTTTACAATATTTTCCACATCTATTTAATCAATTTTTCCAAAGTCCATAGACAATCTATACTTAAGTCTGTTTGAACATACAATTATATTTGAACAAGTTATTCTTCACAAAATAATTTTAGCTATTTTATCATTAAAAGAGCTTAAGGAAAATCATACATTCTAAGATATGTAATATAATGATTTGTTCTGATGTTACCAACAAAAAAAAAATTTAGTCTAGATGCTTTAGAAAACTAAACCATTTAAAAAACTTGTCCCTTATTCTCTTGGTCCTAACCCCATAGATAATGGGATTTACCATGGGTGGGACAAGAAGATGAATGTTGGCCACAAATATGTGGACATGAGGAGCCACCTGGTGTCCAAATCTGTGAGTGAGAAAAGAGAAGAAGGCTGGCATATAGGACACCAAGATGACACACACATGGGAGCCACAGGTACTTAAGGATTTGAGCCGGGCATCTTTGGATGGGAGTTGGAAGACAGTGTGGAGTATGAGGATGTAGGAACAAATGATTAACATAAAGTCCACCCCCCCAGTAAGGAAGGCAACAATGAGACTATAGGCTTTGCGGATTCTTGTCTCAGCACAGGCAATCTTGATAAGGGCCATGAATTCACAGTAGGTGTGAGAAATGATGTTGGTTCTACAGTAGGGAAGCCAATACAGCAGGAAGGGGTGAGGAATGAGCAGTGCCATGCCCCTGAGTACAATCCCTATACCCATCCCACTAATGACTGAGTGTTTCAGAATAGCTGAGTGCCTTAATGGTTTACAAATGGCCACGTATCGATCAAAAGCCATTGCCAGGAAAAAGCCAGACTCCATGGTGGAGCAAGCGTGAATCAGGAACACCTGAGTGAGGCAGGCTTCAAAGCGAATCTCTCGGTCATGAAACCAGAAGATGCTGAGAAGTTTGGGTACAGCAGTAGTACACACAACAAGGTCAGCTACAGCCAGCATGCAGAGGAAGAGGTACATTGGCTCATGGAGACCGGAGTCTGTTGTGATAATAAACAGAAGAGAGAAGTTTCCCAGAAGGGCCAAAAGGTAGACCACACAAAAGGGGATTGAGATCCAGATGTGAGAAGCCTCCAAGCCAGGAATGCCAATGAGAATGAAGGTTGATGGATGACCGTTGGTCTTATTGTATGCTGACATCATAAGGGCTGGACGTTTCAGCTTTCTCTTCAGAGATTTTTCCTCCAAAGCAAATAATATAATGATTTATAAATTCCGAAATTCATAAAATACTACAAATACTATTCCATTGACTGACTAGAGATTGATATCAATTGAAAATTAATGAATGTGTTAATGTCATGGGCTTGGAGAACTTAGTAAGAAAGATTACAGTTCTAAGACAAGAAATAATATAAAGCAAGAGGGGTAACACAAGTTTTTGCATAGAGAAACAATCCCTTTCTTTCCTTTTCTCTTTTAGGTTTTAGGCACAATGATTTAGGGACATGCCGAGTTACAGTGTGTGGCTTTAAGAAGAGGAAAAGCATTTGGAAAGATGTCAATTTGTGTTGTGTATTTGTGTATGTGTGTGTGTACATATTAATCAAAAGGACATTTATTCACAGTCTAATGGGACTTAAGTATTCAGAATGATGAAAAGAGTGATCTCAGGGACAGTTTGTCAGAAAATAAACAAATCATTGCACAATTCATGACTTTTTACATGCTACAGAATTTGTGCGTATCCTCCTCATCTAAGTCAGCAGAAATTATAGCAATTGGATTGTAACCTGAGGTCTGAGCCTTCATCGTTTTCTCTTATGTGTCCAATTAGTTAAATAACATTAAATTCACTTTATAGGCAGTATAATTCATTTAAGCTTTGGCTCTAGATTTTCCCTTTTGTTGTACATTCTTTTTCTGCACTGCCTGATCCCCACATCTACTCTGGTCCTGAACTTTGCTGATTACACTTGTTCCATTTATTAATACTATCAGAAAAAACATTTCAAAAGTCATACTGGTCCACAAACAGGCAGTTTCTTTCTTTTGTTTGTGTTCTTCTCTTTAGAAACAAATTTGATACTGTTCCTTTAACAATTTCATGGTTATTATAGATATTTGTAAATTACAGAATTTTTTGGGGATCAGAAAGAACAATTTTTCAATCAGTGTCCAATGAAGTGAGGATTGGAATACTCATATGTATAGAAGACTGAACTTCAATATTGAATTACATCTATGAAGCACATTTTAGCCTCTTTACCTTTCTCAGAAGTAAATTCAAGAACCCTGATACTTAATTGTAATGGTATAATGCCCTAATTATGTGGTAGTATATTTACATTTGTGAAAATAGAGTATAGAAAGTATCCTGGACACAAAATTTTAAACTACCATCAGAATTCATTTGATTACAAATACTGTTTGAAAGTATCCCCATTTTTAAATTCCTTAAGGAACTTGGTCCAAATTTAAGCCTTCATCTTTCTAATTCATTCATTCCCTAAAGCACTTACTCTTAAAAAATGAGATCTTATTACCTGAGAAAGAACTTAACATAATTAGACTTTCCTAAATGTAACATTTTTCTACAATTAGATGTGTCTATACACTCCTCTTAAACTAATGTATGTTTAAATATTTTCCTATTTTTTTTTTTTGTCTTAACAAGAATTTTTGTATCTTCTTGTCTTTGGTTTCATCAACATTCTCATCTTCTCATGCATTTCAATCTGAATTCTTTCTATTCTTCCCCTTAACAGAATTTAAATATATTTTACAGTAGAAAATTTGTGGACAGATTATGATGATGTAAATGCAAGTGTCCAATTACTTAAAATAGGCCTTATCTTTAAGAACAATTAGTAGGGTTGTAATTTGTCACAACATTTAGAGGTAAATTGTGTAGTAACATTTATTATTAAGAATAATATTTTTGGCAGAACAATTTAACACTACTTCCTACCTCAGGAAATAATGTTTACAGATATACATAATAATATACACCATGATTTTTATTGGAACATTGTTTTTAATAAAATAACCATTAAATCATACAAAATATGTATCAATAAAATAATAGTGAAGATAAAGAAAGAATTCTAAGAAAAAGCAAGAGAATAGTATCAATTCCTATATAAAAGAATTCCCCTTACATTAACAGATTTCTCAGATGAAAACTTATAGGCCAGGAGCAAAATGACATGGTATACTCAAATGCTGAAAGAAAAAAAAAATCAGCAAAATTACTATACTCAGCAATGTTATCCTTCAGAAAAGAAGGACAAATACAGTTTTTCCCAGGCAAGCAAAATTTGAGGGTAGTTATCACTATCAGGCCACCCTACAAGAAATTCTTAATAGTCCTACTTCTGGAAAAGAAGGGAATATACACTGTCATGAAAACACATGAAAGGGTAAACTCACTGGTGGAACAGATAGACACATGAGACAGCAACAAACAATAAGGGAGGAAGAAAGGAATAAAGAATATGTAAAACAATTAGAAACCAATGAATAAAATGACAAGAGTAAGTCCTCATCTAACCATATGACCTTGAATGTAAATGGTTTAAATTCCACAATTAAAAAATATAGACTATGTGAACGAGTTAACAAAGCAAGACAAAACTATATTCTGGCTTAGGAAACTTACTTCATTTGTGAAGACACAAATTTAAAGGATAAAAAGTGATATTCCAAACAAAAAGAAAAATAAGATTGTGTTGGAGTAGACGTATAGGACAAAATAAATTTTGAGTGAATAAAAGAGAGACAAAAAGGCCATGGAATAATGAGAAAGGGATTAATTCAGTAAGAGGGTCTATTAATTGTAAATATATATGCACACAATACTGGAAACTCGATACATGAAGCAAGTATTATTAGAGCTAAAGAGATAAAC
This sequence comes from Nycticebus coucang, assembly GCF_027406575.1. Lineage (NCBI taxonomy): Eukaryota > Metazoa > Chordata > Mammalia > Primates > Lorisidae > Nycticebus > Nycticebus coucang. The sequence goes on along the minus strand of NC_069793.1, from coordinate 62,842,549 downwards.
AGAGCACAAAAAAATGACATTGGAGTTCAGCACCATTGATCAGATCATGTTATAGGAAGTCAACAAAGAAATATTGGACACAGACCCAGTGGACATAACAGACAGTTACAGAACATTTTATATAATAGATGCAGAATACGCATTCCTCTCTTCAACACATGGAATAGTCTACAGAATAGACCATATGTTAGATCACAAAATATATCTCAACAAATTTTAACAAATCAAGATCATATCAAATGTCTTCTTAGATCACAATGGAATAAAACTCAAAGTCAAATACTAGAGAAATTGGACATTGTAAAAATACATGGAAATTACCTTCCTGATGACCAACAAGTCAATGAAAAAAATTAAAGAAAGTAAAACAAATTCTCAGAACAGATTAAATAGAAACAGAACATATCAACACCTATAGGTAATAGCAAAAACAGCACCAAGAGGGAAGTTTATAGCAAAAAACACCTATATCAAAAGATAGAAAATTTCCACATAAATAATCTAATGATTTACTTCAAGGAATTAGAAGAATAAGAACAAACCAAACCCCAAATTAGCTGAAAGTAGAAGTAATAAAAATCATAACTAAATGAAGCAGAGATGGAAATACAAAATATTATTAAAGCAAAAACTTGCTTTATTGAAAAGATTTTAATAATTGATGAACCATTTACTAGATTAAGAAAAAGGAGAAAAAAACAAAATAAAAAATATCAGAAACTAATAAGAAGATATTACAAAAATATAAATGGGCATTAAAAGCCTTTATTAACAACCATACACAGGGCGGTGCCTTGGCTCAAAGGAGCTGGCCCCATATGCTGGAGGTGGTAGGTTCAAACCCAGCCCTGACCAAAAACTGCAAAACAAACAAACAAAAAAAAAATCCGTACACAAACAATTTAGAAAATCTAACAAATGGATAAATTCTTGCACACATTTAACTTACCAAGATAGAACCAGGAAGAAGTACAGAACCTAATACCAATAACAATTAACAAGACTGAATCACTCATAAAAAGTTTCTCAAAGAAAACTAGCACAGGAATGAATCATTCTTTTTGTAATTCTACTAAACTGAAAAAGAGAAAAAAAATCCTAACACCAATTGTTGTCAAACTATTGCAAAAAACTGAAGAGAAGGTAATTTTTTCTAACTCATTCTACATGAGCAGCCTTACCCTGATTCCAAAACCAGACAAAGACTAACCAAAAAAACAAAAACAAAAACATGAAAACTACAGGCCTCTATCCCTGAAAAGTACAGAGGCAAAATACTAATAATAAAAAAAATTAAAAAAAAAAACCTCCAACAGCACACTCAAAAGATCAAAAAGATAATAATACATCATGATAAACTAGAATGTATCCAATAGAAACAAGGATAGTTAGACGTGGAAAAAATATCATAAAATTCAATATCCCTTCATTATAAAAACTTTCAACAAATTGCCTATAGAAGGAACATTTATGACCTCAATAAAGGACATACATATCAAACACACACCTGACACACTGAATGTGGAAAAGCTGAAATTCTTTTCTCTAACATTGAGAACACCCACCTCTTCAGTACTCTTAGTCTATGAAGTAGTAGCGTGTCCTCTCCAGAACAATTATGCAAGGAAACAAAACAAATGGCATCCATATTGGAAAAGAAAAAGTTATTTCCTTTTCCAGATGATATACTCTTATATGCAGAAAAACCTAAATGCTCTACCAAAGGGGAGGTGAACCTCTTAGAACTGATAAATGAATTCAGCAAAGTTGTAAAATAAAAATCAACATACAAAAAAAAAAAATCAGTGGTATTTTTATATAGCAATAACGAACTGGCTGAAAAAGCAAGAAAGTAATTCCATTTCGAATAGCTACAAATAAAATAAAATGTCTATAAACAAATTTAACCAAGGAGGTGAAATATCCATACAATGAAAACTACAAAACATTGAGAAAAAAACAGAAGAGGATGTAAAGAATTTTGTGTTTATTTTGTGCTTATAAAAAAATTTTATCCTTATGAATTAGAAGAATTAGTATCATTGAAATGACGACACTATCTAAAGTAATCTGTAAATTCAATGTTATCTCTATTAAAATAACAATGAAATCTTTCACAGAAATAGAAAAAAAGTCCTAAAATTTGTATGAAACCACAGAGGACACCAAATAGCCAAAGCAGTTGAGCCAAAAGAGTAAAGCGGGAGGCATCCTGACACCTGATTTCAAAATATACTAGAAAGTGATTTAAACAACAACAACAACAAATGTGTTACTCTAGTAAAAAAGAAAACAGACTAATAGGACAGAATCAATAACACAAGATTAAAACTGAGTATTTACAGACAACTGATGTGCCAACAATGGTGCCAAAAGCATATTTTGGAGAAAGAGCAGTCTCTTCAAGTAACAGTTCTGGAAATACTGGATATCCGTATGCAGAAGAATCAAACCAGACCCCTTTCTGACACCATATACACACATTATCTCAAAAAGATTGAAGACATAATGTAAGACCTGAAACTAGTAAACTACAAGAAAAAAACAAAGGAAAACACTAAAGGACGTGGATTTTATGGGTAAAGTACATACAAAAGCACAGCAACAAAACAAAAATAGACAAATGGGACTATGAAAGACTAAAATGCTTCTGCACAGCCAACCAATCAGCACAGTAAAGAGACAGCCTGTAGAATTCAAGAAATGATTATATCTGTGAACTCTACATCCAACAAGTGACTAATGTACAGAATATAAAAGGAACTCAAGTTAACTCAGCAGCAAAAACAAAGCAAAACAAAAATTTAATTAACAAACGGTCTGTGAACCTAGTGAATGATGCCCCATGAATATATAAATGTACACAGCTATGATTTAATAAAAAATAAATAAATAAATAAATAAAATAAAAAAATAAGTTTTGGGGTGTTTTCTTGATAGTTTGTCTGATTTCTAATAGAGTCTTATCTTTATTATTCTACTTATTTGGGGGTTAATTTGCTCTGATTAGTAAGGCAAAATCATAATTCATATTTTATCTAATACCAGTATTTTATTTTATAATGTTCTCCATAAGCACTGCTTTGGCTACATCCCACTAATTTTGTTAGTAAGTATTTTCATTTAGTTATTAAATTTAAGGTATTTCCAAAAAAAAACAAATGGCCAAAAATTCTAAATAGATTTGAAATTAAAAACAATCCTTAACATACTTAATCATCACAGAAATACAAATCAAAACCGCATGAGATATTATCTCACCCCAGTTAGAATAATTATTATAAAAGAGATAAGAAATAACAAACATTGGCAAGAATGCAGAGAAAAGGTACTCATACACACTGTCGGTTGGAATGTAAGTTAGTAGAGTCAATTATAGAAAACATTCAAAAGGATTCTCAAAATCTAAAATTAAAATTGCCATATGATCCAGATATCCATTACTTGATATGTATCTGAAAGAAAGGAAATCAGTATACACAAGAGATATGTGCACTCCTGTGTTTATTGCAGCATTATTTAAGATATGAAATCAATATAAATACCCATCAGCAGATCAATGAATAAATAAAATTTAGTATATACACACACTAAATATACTAAATTACATACATATACTAAATTTTCTTTATTTATATACATTTATAAATTTTCTATAAATTTACTATATATACTAAATTTTATTTCTTTATATATATTTATAAATTTTCTTTATATATATATACACACACACATATAATAAAATATAATTCAGCCATGAGAAATAAAATTATGTCATTTTCAGCAACATAGATGAACCATGAGGACATTATGTTAAGTCAGGCACAGAAAGATAAAAACTGCATCTTCTTACCTATATGGGGAAGCTTAAAAAAAAAATTGAGTTCCTAGGAACAGAAAGTAGCAGTATGTTCATTGGAGGCTTGGAGGGAGAGAAAGAAGGGAAGGACAGAGAGATTAAATGCATAAAAATTACAGCTAGAAAGGAGGAATAAATTCTAGTGTTATATACTACTGTAGGAAGATGATTAAAAATAATAATATACAGTATTATGGAGTTTCAGAGAGCTAGAAGGGAGATATTGAATGTTCCCAATATAAAGAAATGATAGTTTGAGTTATGAATATCTGAATTACCCCTATTTGATCATTAGACATCATATGTATATATACATATGTACTGTATATTATATATACATGTGTATACATGTATCAAAATGCCACTTTGTGCCCTATAAATACATATAATTATTATGTGTCGACTGAAAATAAAAGTAGGAAAATTGATGGAAAATTTATGTGATAGTATAGTAGGCAGCACTTAAAATGATTCTGGCATATTTATGTAATCTGATGTAGAAGATAGTAAACATGAAGCAAAAATTTAATTTTCCAGTAATACTGAAATACACACCTGCAAATTAAGTACACAGTTATGTGTATAAGTAAATTTATAACGAACATTTTATGAGCATAGAAGACAAGCTAATACACACTCAGGAGGAGTGTAAAATTCTTGGTGGATGGAAAGAGTATAGACAGGAAGACAATTTATCTTTATTACTAGAGTACTGTTTTTTAAACAAGGAAAATGTACTTAATGTATTACTTGAAGCATTTAAGGTAAGTAAATGAAGAATGGAAAGCTATAATTTTATTCATAAAAAGTGTAAACCAACACATTATAAATGAGATGAGGCCTCTCTTGCCTTGTAAAATACTAAGACATTTTTCTAACCACTCAAATACCCTTCCCCATGTCTCTCTGCCTAGAGAATGTGTCATCAAGTCAATTTATAAAAGCAATGATGTTGTGGCTTTGTTTTTCATGATATTGTCCATGCATTAAAACCCATAATAACTTTTAATTAGAATTAAAGAAGGTTCTACTCACATATCAACTCCTCTAATTTTTCTAGTTACCTTAAACTATAATTGGCACTCCTTGTTTTCCTGTGATATTGTCACTTACCTGTTTTTTATCTTTTGTTATGCTGTATTTTTTATTTCCTCATTTTTCTTCTTTATGAAATTGCAAATCCTTACTTGACAGAAATAATGCTTTTCCATTTACATGCTTGTTATTCTAATGGATGAATAAAGAAAAAATAGAAGTATTAAATCATTATACATCTATTAGCATCAATGCTACACTGATCCAAAACACTGTTTCCTGATTATCAAATTTTGAAATGTCCCCAAGAGTCAGTCTTTAGCAAAATATAATTCTGTCAGGATTTTGCTCCTCATCAAACTATATGATGGAGTAAAAGAGAGAATAGAGAGGAAGAAAATCAGATATGCTTTGGGGGAGGGATAAAATAAATAATAAAATAAGTGGACTTTAGAGTCTTTTGACTAAATATTATATCCCCCACTAATCTCTTTACAAAAATAATATAAGAACACGTGAATTGAGCATGTGTTAAATTCTATGTAAGATATATTTATAGCATTATCCCATTTTATCTCAAGAAGGTTGGGTTATGTAATGATACCTATGAAACAGATAACAAAACAAATTAAGAATGTGCAATTGTAATAGTTTGCCCAAAGGTACAGCGGTATGAATTTAGGGAGCTAGAATTTGAACCCAAGTATAATTACAAAGTTTATAATTTTACAATGACTTCTATTCCAGACAGCTTTATGCAGCATGAAACATTGCTGTAATATGGCAGATTTCTAAGTTTTTCTCAGAATTTAGGGCCAATATATCTACACTTCCATCCTTTTCTTCGTTAGCCTTCATCTGGTGCCCCAAACTAAGCAGAGAAGCCTATGTACAAATTCTTTGTTAAGGAAAGTGGCAGCCTAGTCTCAACCCATAGCAGAGTAGAGAAGTCATTACTTGTGTGATGGATGTAGTCTCTTCAGGGGCCGCAAACCTAAGTGGGATCACTTGACTCAAGAAATCTTACACACGACTGTTTTTATTTATTTATTTATTTTTTGTAGAGACAGAGTCTCACTTTATGGCCCTCGGTAGAGTGCCGTGGCCTCACACAGCTCACAGCAACCTCCAACTCCTGGGTTTAGGCGATTCTCTTGCCTCAGCCTCCCGAGTAGCTGGGACTACAGGCGCCTGCCACAATGCCCGGCTATTTTTTTGGTTGCAGTTTGTCTGGGACCGGGTTTCAACCCACCACCCTCAGTATACGGGGCCGGCGCCTTACCGACTGAGCCACAGGCACCGCCCACACAAGACTGTTTTTAAGAGTCTCTGCTCTGACTAGAGCCCTAACCCCCGTCCACTTTGTCACTGCATAGTAAGAGCAACTGTGCACTGCCTTACCTCAATAGGGGGTCTGTGTCACTGAGGATGTGCACACCTTGCAAGGAGGGAGCCCTCATTTCTCTCACGACTCATAGCTTCTCCAAAGGAACTTGATTATAGACATTTCTAAGGCTCCCATAGGCAGTGAGTGGGGATAGCTTCCCCATGGTGTCAAGGAAAGAAGCCACTGGGGATTGAACAATTGAGCCCAGCTAATATCTTAATAAGAGGACAGTCCAGGAGAGTGCAGGCACTGAGGCTTCCTCAACTGTCTCTGGAGGGTACCTCTCATCAGGATTGCTTGAATCTCAGAATTGTTGTTGATTCTTAAAAATATCATATGTATGTATCAAAAAAGAAAGATGGCATCTCAACACTTTGTATTAAATAATATGTTACCTGTATTATTTTCAATAAGTGTATAGGGAAATATTTGAAAAATACTAGCATCATTCATGTCACTTTGATATTATTTTATACCTTTTATAATTATTTTAAATATTTAAATCATACACTTTACAATTTTATATCTTAATCCAAATTTTGTGTTGTGATAGTTTCCTAATTTTTCATATTTCATGAAAATAAATTTAATAAAGATATATTTAATTACATAAAATAAAATAAAAATAGGATCTTGATGAAAATTGAATTGTACCTAAACTTTCATATAGAATATTTGACATCTTTAAACATGCAATTCTCTGAGCTATGTTTACTCATGCATTGCATTTATTACTAATTTATTTTAGATTGTTAAACAATGTTTTAAACACTTTTGTGAGATCTCTATAAAGAGAACTATGAAACTCTAAGAAAAGAAATAGCTGAAAATGTTAACAAATGGAAAAACATACCATGCTCATGGCTAGGAAGAATCAACATTATCAAAATGTCCATACTACCCAAAGCAATATATAATTTCAACGCACTCCCTATTAAAGCTCCACTGTCATATTTTAAAGATCTTGAAAAAACATTACTTCGTTTTATATGGAATCAGAAAAAACCTCGAATAGCCAAGACATTACTCAGAAATAAAAACAAAACAGGAGGAATCACACTACCAGACCTCAGACTTTACTACAAATTGATAGTGATCAAAACAGCATGGTATTGGCACAAAAACAGAGAAGTAGATATCTGGAACAGAATAGAGAACCAAGAGATGAATCCAGCTACTTACCGCTATTTGATTTTTGACAAGCCAATTAAAAACATTCAGTGGGGAAAAGATTCCCTATTTAACAAATGGTGCTGGCTGAACTGGCTGGCAACCTGCAGAAGACTGAAATTGGACCCACACCTTTCACCATTAACTAAGATAGACTCTCATTGGATTAAAGATTTAAACTTAAAACATGAAACTATAAAAATACTAGAGGAGAATGAAGGGAAAACCCTTGAAGAAATTGGTCTGGGTGAGTATTTCATGAGGAGAACCCCCCGGGCAATTGAAGCAGCTTCAAAAATACACTACTGGGACTTGATCAAACTAAAAAGCTTCTGCACAGCTAAGAACACAGTAAGCAGAGCAAGCAGACAGCCCTCAGAATGGGAGAAGATATTTGCAGGATATATCTCTGACAAAGGTTTAATAACCAGAATCCACAGGGAACTCAAACGCATCAGCAAGAAAAAAACAAGGGATCCCATCGCAGGCTGGGCAAGGGATTTGAAGAGAAACTTCTCTGAAGAAGACAGGCGCACGGCCTTCAGACATATCAAAAAATGCTCATCATCTTTAATCATCAGAGAAATGCAAATCAAAACTACTTTGAGATACCATCTAACTCCAATAAGACTAGACTATATCACAAAATCTCAAGACCAGAGATGTTGGGGTGGATGCGGAGAAAAGGGAACACTTCTGCACTGCTGGTGGGAATGCAAATTAATACATTCCTTTTGGAAAGATATATGGAGAACACTCAGAGATCTAAAAATAGATCTGCCATTCAATCCTGTAATTCCTCTGCTGGGCATATACCCAGAAGACCAAAAATCACAACATAACAAAGATATTTGTACCAGAATGTTTATTGCAGCCCAATTCATAATAGCTAAGTCATGGAAAAAGCCCAAGTGCCCATCGATCCACGAATGGATTAATAAATTGTGGTATATGTATACCATGGAATACTATGCAGCCTTAAAGAAAGATGGAGACTTTACCTCTTTCATGTTTACATGGATGGAGCTGGAACATATTCTTCTTAGTAAAGTATCTCAAGAATGGAAGAAAAAGTACCCAATGTACTCAGCCCTACTATGAAACTAATTTGGGGCTCTCACATGAAAGCTATAACCCAGTTACAACTTAACAATAGGGGGAAGTGGGAAGGGGGGGTAGAGGGAGGGGGATCGGTGGGATCACACCTGTGGTGCATCTTACTGGGGTATTTGCGAAACTTGCTAGATGTAGAATGTAAAGGTTTTGGCACAGTAACTGAGATAACGCCGGAAAGGCTATGTTAACCACTGTGATAAAAATGTGTCAAATGGTCTATGAAGCGAGTGTATGATGCCCCATGATCATATCAATGTATACAGTTATGATTTAATAAAAAAAAAAAGAAAAAAATCTCATCAATTTTGTTAACTCTAAAACATGGGATATTATAAACTTACTGTTATACTTATTACATTATTTATATATGCTGTAAGTTTAAATTCACATAAGTTACATCCATAAATCCAGTTAAGTCTCATGATTTCAAGATTCTATATAAAATACTTGCCCTAAAATGTATTTGTAACTCCAAATCAAAACTGACAGTTCACAGCATTTGTAGACATGCAAAAGCTGCCAACAATTTGATTTGACTGATGCATATGTTTTGGGGGAGGGTGAACAAGGTAGAAGACTCTGACATCTACTTCAGCTTTTATGATGTAAATAAGCAAACTTTTTGCAGTATACTTATTGCTATGTTTTTCTCATTTTATTGTTTCCTTTCCCTTCATGATCCCACTATTTTAAATGGTCCATAAGTGTGTGTCACACTTTATGGGGGCAAGACATGATTGCAAGAGGGACTTTACCTAACAATTGCAATCAGTGTAACTGTCTTATTGTACCCTCAATGAATCCCCAACAATAAAAAAAAAAAAGAAATGTAAAAAAAAAAAAAAAAGAATAATGCAGATTAGTATGATGTAAGCACTCCAATTTGTACAAAAAATCAACACGCTGAAATAGGAATAAATGTATTTATGATCTGTGTACAAAAGACTTAATAAAAAAAAAGAAAGAAAACAAACAGAAACCACAAAAAAAAAAAAAAAGAAGAATGCTGAAATGCTATCATATTGTTCCTATTTGCAAATCTCATCATGTGCCTTCTGGAGAAAGTAACTTTGTTAGGTAGCTTAGTCAGAAATGAATTATCGTGCTTTTGGCTGTGAGTTCAAAGTTAATTAATTGGCAATATATTTCTCCCAGAAAAAAAGAAGAGAAAGTTTACCTGTTGTATGCAAGGTCACTCCGGAAAGTGCTAAAGTAACAACTATAGTGTGAGATGAAAGCATAAAAAGCATGTGTTAAATAAAATTTATGTCAGGACAATTGTTTTGGCCTAAGCTCCTGCACTAAACCAAAACTAATGGTGTCCCTAGTGCTAATGCCATGTAATTAAAGTGAAACTCTAATGAAACAGGGATTCCCCCAAAATATGATATTCATAGTGACCTATCAGAAAATGCCCAATCAACTTGAGCCAGCATGCTGAGGAATATACCTTTTGTTTTAACACTTAGAAGAAAAGTAACATGAAGACACCTGATATTAAACAAGCCATTTTTTAAATATTATTCTGTGTCCTTCTTCTTTTCCATTAAATTGGGGCATTTTTCAATTCATATCTTGGGGATAGAATACAAATAAAAAACAGAGAAAATTATAGGATATCATGATTTTTGAAATCCTGACACAGGAAAACATGTTTAAGTTTTTCTCTGATATAGTTAAATGTTACTTACAAATTGGATGCAACTGAATGGTAACTAAGGATAGGCTGGTGTGGTGTGAAAGGAGATCTGGAGAGACCACGAAGAAAATACAGATGGCAATGTAATCTGCTGGAGAAAAAATCTACTTTATGCATTGTCCTTCATTCCATGAACAGCGACGGGGATAATTTCTCAGATGTATTTTGTTTTAAACCTTTAGGAAGGAAGGCAATCAAATCTGAGAAATCTATTAATCTATTAAGTCTGAGAAATGCAGCCTCACCTGTGTGAATAGTGGGTCTAAAACAGATTTACAGACTGGGACAACTAAAGCAACAACAGAGATTCCTGAGTTTCACAGTGTTGCAAAAGAGCGTGGAATTGGTGGATGTCTGTCTGAAATATTTTAATTACACTCCATTTGCGTCCTGGAACCTCAAAGTAGCATAGAAAATATGTCATCATCTGATTGTGTTTAGAAGAACAGAGGGAAGACACATGGAAGGGATCATTTGGATGGGAATTAGACCACTCAAATCAACAACTTACAAGGACTAGTGATTGAAAAGAATAAATTGATTAAGGCATGTCCCCCAAAGTGCAGCATTACAGGTGAGTTTAGGTAAAATACTAGGGAATGGAAGGGAAAGTAAAATAGGAGCTTATATTTCCATTATGCGAGTGTACTGGAGATTTGAAATATAAATGTTTTCTTGTGGAAAATAAAACGAACTATATTTGTTTCACGGCTTACTTAATAATGAGAGAAAATGGCTTAAATACCTGAGAAAGCTTTATGTGTTCATACTTAATAGCAGCACCACATGCATGATAATTGACAAGAACATCCTGAAGGGGTACAGTGGGCATCACGCCCCCCTAATCTCACTCTCCAGTTTAACTCTCCAGAGACAATTCTCTTCTAAAATCTTCTAAATGTATATTCTGACATTAAACCCACACCATTGTATGATGGATTTATCAAATGTCTAGTAATTGGTTCTTTTAAAACTAGATTTATTATCTGTGATATAGATGAGAATTTACATTAATTATATTACCCCAGAGTCCCTGATTCCAATTCTTTTTATCTCTCTCTCTGTATTGAATCTCTCTCTTTCATTTGATATTGCTTTATGTAATTAAGTAATATAATTTCTTTATATTTTTACTAGTTATGCTTAGACATATTTTGATCTGTTACTTGGCACATATTGGATGACATTTCAATTTTCCTTTCTTTAGCCTCTGCATATTTTATATCTCTACATATAGTATTTGGGGTTATTTTATTTTTGTGATTTTCTCAATTAATTTGTATTAACTTAAATTGATGAACAGTGAGATGAACACTGCATTGAGATGATATGGGAAGATTTTGCTTACTTAATTATCATGATATATCAATAAATTTTTGATGGGTGCTGAGACATACATTTGGGAATTGGAGGTACACAATTCTAAATCTGCTCTCACCAGGATGTGAAATTTACCCAAGAAAAGATTTTGTTCACCTCATATTAATTATGTTTTGGTAGCATTATTTCTGGGTTTCTGACATCCCATTGACTATATGATTGATTATATGTGTACGAAGGAAGGTTTTGGAGGGGTGTCTACCTCTACATCACAATCTCTATTTCTGGTGCAAAAATGAGATTTTTCCCAGGAGACTTGAGGTGTTAGTCCCAGTTCATAAGAGGGATTTAGGTTGGCTGTGATTTCTTATAAGCTCTCAAGGGCCCTAAATAGTGGTAGTATAAAACTCCCTTTCCTTAGAGCTCTCTTTCTCTATGACTGTTGGAGGTGAGTTTCCCATGGAATGTGTGATGGAGATGGACAGTGATTAGACATTCTTGCTAACACTTGAGAGGAAGCTCATAGCTGAGCTTGTTAAGCCAACATTCTCTATATAAATATTGCAGACGTATTTCTTGACAGAAAGAGGTCTTTCATGGACCAGGATGTGACATTGTTGTGGGAACTTAAAGTTGTGCTATAAATGATAATTTTCACTCTCAAGGATAGCTCATTTTTGGACATGTTTTTTAGTAATGAGGATGATGATAACAATAGAAGTAAATAAGGTATCAGAGGACAAAGATTAAGTACACTTTTATATAGTTGATTACAAAAAGGTAGGCAGAGAAAAACAGTGGAAATAGACTTAATACATAATTTTGCAGGATTAATTGGCTAGGAAATTTCTATTTTTTAAATGTGATTGATAAAATACTTCTCAACATTTGAACTTGTCCTGTTACTTTACTCTGGACTCAAAACGAAGACTGATATTCTTCCCTTCCTTCAATATTCTTTCCTTTTTTATTTTTTCTTTCTTCCTTTTCTCTTTCCTTTCTTCCTTTTTTTCTTGATTCCTTCATTCTCCCCGTTTTCTCATGTAACCCCCTATTCCTTTCTTATATTTTACAAACCTATATATATTTTTGCCTTTGTGAAATAAAAAAAAGGAGGGAAGGAAAGAGAAAGGAATAAATAAAGGAGTGGAGGAAAGAAGGAAAGAAAAGAGGGAGGAAGAAAGCGAGGAAAGAGGCTGGGTCACAACTGCAGTAAATCAGGAACACAGACCTTTCAGTCTGATGTTGTCCACCATCCCTGCCTCTTCTTTATTTCTGTAAAATAGCCTTTCAACAAGTCTCTTCAATGCCCTCTGCAGTGAGGGATACAATTGTTGTATGTTCTGAGTTATTACTGGGATTTGTATACCAGTACAATTTGGACTTTGTGGGTTAATTCCCATTAGAATACCAATGGCAAAGAGATGCATTTCTCTCCTGATGTGATTTCTCTCCAGAAGGTGATTTCCAGCTGTAGTGTTTCCCTTCTTTGTGCAACTATTTTGGTATGTGAAGTACAATACAGTGTATCTATGAGTAAATATGTAAAGGATGAATTAATGAACTTCACTCTTAACTTTGAGTCTGGGTTTCTAAATATATATCATTCAATATTAATACTAAACAAACCAGTTGAAGGTATCTGTTGGATTTTCAACCATTGTGTCTAGTTCCATTCATGTTTTTTTGTTTGTTTTTTTAATTCTTGATTTTGTAATGATGTTTCTTTAAATAAGGTTTGATACGTCTTCAAAGAAGACTGATATGTCAATATAACTGAAATTTATGCTTTTGAAATTTATTCCAGGTTTTGTATGTGGTTTAAACAAATGAGTATAATATATCATTGTCCAAAACCTCAGAGGAAGATCTTTGACAACATTAATATCCCTACACTTGAAAAATTTTCAGTCTCTGCCAATACCTGACTTGGGTCTTAAGTTTTAGCATTAGGTTTTTAAAGAGAAAAAAATAGAGATAGAAGTTAAGCTTGTTGGAAAGATGTTGAGCCAAGCATTCATAAATCTTCACTTTCCTTGTAGAGGCGCCAGCTGCTTCTCTTCTCATCAATGGCAAGATGGTCCGCTCCAACACTACCACTTTCCACCCAGACACCTTTTTCCTTATAGGCATTCCCGGACTCGAGGATTTCCATATCTGGATTTCTCTACCTTTTTTCTCTTTGTACTTAGTGGCTCTTCTGGGCAATGCTACAATTCTACTAATCATCTGGTCTGAGCGTACTCTGCGGGAACCTATGTTCTACTTTCTAGCTATCTTATCAGGCATAGATGTAGCTCTCTCCTCATCCTCAGTGCCACGAATGTTGGGCATCTTCTGGTTCAGTGCACATAACATTGGCTTTGGAGCCTGTGTGGCCCAGATGTTTCTGATACACACCTTCACAGGAATGGAGTCTGCAGTCTTACTGGCCATGGCCTTTGACCGCTATGTGGCCATCTGTGCACCACTGCATTATACCACCATTCTCACACCCCGGGTACAAGCAGGCATTGGTGTGGTTATTGTAATGAGCCCAGTCGTGCTCATGCTGCCCATTCTCTACCTAACCCATCGTCTGCCCTTCTGTGAGGCTCGCATTATTGCCCACTCCTACTGTGAGCACATGGGCATTGCCAAGTTGGCCTGTGCTAATATTCGCATCAACACCATTTATGGTCTATTTGTGGCTTCTTCTCTTCTTTTGGATTTGACTCTTATTGGAATCTCCTACATGTGCATTCTCCGAGCTGTTTTTCAGCTCCCATCTCGAGATGCTCGTCATAAAGCACTGAACACGTGTGGCTCACATGTGGGGGTCATGTGTGTTTTCTATACACCGTCCCTCTTTTCCTTCCTCACTCACCGTTTTGGCAAAAAAATTCCCCGTTATGTGCACATCCTTGTTGCCAACCTCTATGTGGTCATTCCACCTGCCCTCAACCCTATAATCTATGGTGTGAGAACCAAGCAGATTCGTGACCATGTCATCCATGCTCTTACCTCAAAGTAGGGTCACTTATTTAAGTTCTTGAAAGTGTGAATGTAATTAACATAAGTCAATTTTGACAATTTGCTATGAAGTTCTTTTTATATGAACTCCATTATAGAAAACTCTGCAGACCCCCCCCCCAAAAAAAAAATTTTTGGAGAATATTTTCTGGTCCTATATCTCCATGTTCTCTTCATATTGGTGGTACGTGTTCATTCTTCTCAGTATAATGTTCTCTTACAGTTGGGGAAAACATTCCCCTGGAAGCCCTGTCAGTTTTAAACTAGGGAGATGAGGCAAAACTCCCTTTCTCTGTATTGGGAAATAGGGTGCTATGCCAGCAGAGCACAGTTAGTTGACTTAAACTGCTTTAAATTTCTCCACAAAAAGAAGTAAATTCAAATGTAAGATGAAAATGATGTTGGTACAGTTTTCCTTTGCAAACTTAAATGTATCTGATTTCTCTGAAGACATCACTGAAGATATTCGGGAACTCTTTAAAAATGTATAGTCCTTCTATGTCATTTTAGAGTCTTTTTATGTTGTTTCAATTCTTTTTTTATTTTTCATAATATCCGTTTGGTATCAAGTGCCCCCATTGCAATACTGCCTCCCTTTCTGGAGAAAAATGAAGTGAAAGCAACAGAAAAGAGTACTTGTGTGAAAGAATGAACTTCTTATTTATAAGAGGAGCTTAAATGTATAGAATTTAACATATAGTGTTAATGTTGTATTAAATTATTATTTTTATGTGCATGTGTGTTTAATTCATTTCTGTATTTTGCCAACCTTCTATCTACATAGGCTACTTCTTCCTCTCCACAGTACTGGTTTTTCTTTTTCTTTTATGAAAACAAATATGCACCCATCATTTGGAGTTCGACGCTTTGCAAAAGTAGATGAATCCCAGATAATTTCATTAAAAAATATATTGTCAAAATAATCTACTTTACTGGAATTTACAGGTGTTGTTCTACATATTTCTTGTAGTCTTAGAAAGGACATTTGGGTGATCAAAGCAGTTTTTGATTATGCTTTCTGAATTTGCTATTGGCAAAAACTGATATGCACAGGAAAGCGCTGTAAAATAAAACACAAAGTTGACTTCTCAGGAGGGTGGGGACTAATTTTCTGGTAGTATGTTCACTGTCTGATAGTACAAAAATGACTTTACAGTTTTGTGGCATGAGTGAAGCGATCAGAGAAGAAATCATTAGGATTCAGAAAAAGGAAAGATAGATTATAGTTTCATTAAGCATCAAGGGCTAGAGATTTCAAGAATACTTTCTATAAGGTCTTAAAAGAGGGTAGCATAAGGAACATCTAACATGGTTCTCTGAAGAATTTATTTCCTGTAGTCTTTAGGAAGTTCTTTTATCTTTCGGGGGCGGGGGAGAATGAACATAATAAATATTCCATGATTTTTTTGTGAAAGGCACATCCAGCAGAATTCTGGCTAATGGTTTTCTTATCTTAGACATGGTGTCTCATTTTAAGTACACCTCAGATTTAATAACATTTAAGGTAAAGCACATAGGTAAAGATCAATTTTTATATTAATAATTAATTTATTTAATTTTATAAAATTAATTTTAAGCCTACATTGAGTATGTGACTCTCTCACTGTCAGTACCACATATTATTACCAATCCAGTCTTCAAAGAAACTAAATTCACAGAGTTCTTTCTTCATAGGGAATGTTTATACGTATTTTCAGTTGCTCTGATAGGACTCCTCTGTTAATCCATATGTAATAATGTTCTCTATTAAAGCTATAATAGTTATGTTTTCATGTTGTAAAATCTTTCTTTTCTCTGAGTATGGGTTAACCGTTTTTTTCCATGCCCTACAACAATAACATAACCAAGAAATATTCAATGGCAAAACCATTGAAACTTTATCCCAGTGTCCAGTTTTCTGTTTGCTGTTTAATATATATAGTCTACTGCAGGAAATTTTTATGTCTAATAATATGGAGATGGAGTTTTAAAGACATATATCTAAACAAAAATATTATTTTTTATAAGTAGAACAGGACAGCACAATTCACATACTCAAAATGATTTTCTTTAATAAAATGTTCACTTGAATATAATTAAATGATTTTTTCTATAAGGTACTAGATAGTTGTTCAATATATCTCAAAGTAAACATTATTTAAATAAGTAAATGTAGTAACCCAAAGTAACGTTACAAAAGAATTTACGAAAAATTAAAGACCACATATATTCTAACATAGAATTTCACATTGTCAGTTTATGAAGCTATGCAATCATTTCCTTTCCTAAATGTCTTTAAAGAAATGTTGAAATTTATTTTTATAGCTTATATTTTCCCTCCAGTATCTTTTAAGTTTTAAAAAGTTACAATTCCATTAGAGAAATTGCTACTTTCCTACTTCATCTGCAAGACAAAAACAGTTTGACCATGGAGACGTACAAATGGGTTTAGATTTCTAAGTTACAAATAATGAACAGCATGGTCAGAGGCCAGTTTGTTGAAAAGGCATCTTCCTGCTATGTGTTTTATATGTTGCAGTATTAACTGACAGAATGTATTAACAACTATAGCCTCTCCAATATTAAGAATCATCACTAGTATTATTAAGTCCATATTCCAAGAATTTTAATTTCGTTTTCTGAAAATTTATTCCAAATGTTAAGAATCATAAGCAGTTACCTTTATAGCTTTATCTTTTCAAGAGTTAATGTTGCATTTTGGGGTCTCTGAGCAAAAGTATATGATGTCATGTTTTGTAGGATGATAAAAGTAATTATTTAAACAATTTTTGTCAATTTTCCCATAGGTATCAGCCACCATCATGCAATATCCTGACCAATATTGTAGACTTAATGCCAGATTTCTGTAGATGCTGCAGCTGTTGCCAGTATACACTTATGCAGAATTTAGAGACAATACGAAGTAAGATAGGAGCTAAATGCTTGTCAAATTTGCCAAATAAACTTGTATTAATTCTGTAGAATATAAAATAAAATTCTTCTTTTAAATACTGTCATTGTACAATCATTAGACTGTACAATTTCAAAAATAATACAATATTTTTAGAAGTAATTCTTGACAATTTAAGAAAGTCACAACCTTAGTATTTTGAATTCTTGGAATGAGCAAGATAATGCTTCAAATAGCAAGATTTTCCTGTATTTTTAATGGCTTAGTATTGTGTGTGTATGTGTGTGTATTTCTTTACCTGCTGTTCTTTCTTTATTCATCTCTTGACAGACACTTACAGGGTTTCCATATCTTGGCTATTGAAAATACTCCTGCAGTAAACATCGGAGTACAGATTTCTCTTTGAGATACTGATTTTATTTCCATTAATATGTTATCAGAAGCTGGATTGCTGAATCATATGGTAACTCTATTTTTGATATTTAGAAACCTCCATACTGTTTTCCATAAAGGTTGTACTAATTTACACAAGCATTCAAAGCTTGTAAGAGTTGTCTTTCTCTACATTCACAGCAGTGTTTGTCAGCTCATGTTTTTTCAACTGTTACAATCGTGTTCTGCCCTCAAAAGGTGTACCACGCCCCTTGTCCCCCAACCCTCCTTTCTTCCCTTTCTCAGCTCTCCCCATCCCCCACCCCCCACCATGCATTAGGACCTTAATTGTCATCATGTCAGAATTGCGTACATAGGATTCTTGTTCTCCATTCTTGTGATGCTTTACTAAGAATAATGTGTTCCACATCCATCCAGGTTAATACAAAAGATGCAAAATCTCCATCTTTTTTACTGCTGAATAGTATTCCATGATATATAATACCACATCTTATTAATCCATTCCTGGTTTGGTAGGCATTTAGGCTATTTCCACATTTTGGCAATTCTAAATTGCGCCGTAATAAACAGTCTAGTGCAAGCGTCCCTGTGGTAAATGAAATTTTTTGCAAGTTTTTTGGAAGGCAGTATGGAGAACCCTCAAAGAACTCAAGCTAGACCTCCCATTTGATTCTGAATCCCATTCCTGAGCATCTACCCAGCTCTTGTATTTTTGATTTAGCTATCATAACAGGTGTGAGGTTGTATCTCATTGAGTTTAAATTATATTTCCCTGAGATTGGTGATGTTGAGCATATTTTCATATAGTGGTGACCATTTGTATAACCTCTTCGGAAAAATGTATAATAATATCTGTATACTGAAAACTATAAGCTATCAATGAAAGAAATTGAAGAAGACACCAATAAATAGAAATATATCCCATGTTCATGTACTGAAAAAATTGGTATTATTATAATGTCCGTATTACTCAAAGAAATCTACAGGTTTCTTCCAATCACTGTCAAAAAATCTACAGGTTTCTTCCAATCACTATCAAAATTTTAATGGCAATATGCTAAAGATTTTTTTAATTCTAAAATGTTTATGGAAGTACAAAGGATCCTTAATAGCTGAAGCAATCTAGAGAAAATAAAAAACAAATCTGGAGTCATCATACCCCCTGATTTCAAACTATGTTACAAAGTGGTAGCAATAAAACCAATTTAGTAATGGTATAAAAAGAGAAAGACAATGGAACACAATAGGAAGCCCAGACATAAACCCAAATGTATATAGTCAATTAATATATGACGAGGGTGCCAAGAACACAATATGGGTAAATCACAGTCTCTTAAATAGTGTCAGAAAAACTGGATACATACAAAGAAAATGATAAAATTAGATGCCTGTCTTACATCTTACATCACTCACAAAAAGAAATTTCAAATAGATTAATGATATGCAAGCCATGAAATTTAAAACTTTGAGGAAAAAACACAGGAAAAAGCTTCCTAGACATAAATCTTGACAATGATTCTTGGATATGACATCAATAGCACAGGCAACAAAAGGAAAAATACACAAGTATGGTTACATTAAACCAAAACTCTCCTGTGCAGCAAAGATGATGAGCAAAAAGAAAAAGATTACAGAATGAGAAAATATTTGAGAACCAAGTAGTTAATATCTAAACTATACAAAAATTCATACAACTCAATAAGAAAAGGACAAATAGCCCTATTAAAGAAAGAAGTTCTCTGTGCTACACCATGATGAACCTTGATAACATTATGTTTAGTGAAATAAGTCAGACACAAAAGGAAAAAAATAATATGCTTCCTTTTGTATGGAATAGAGAATAAGTAAATCACAAAAACAGAAAATAGAGTACAGGTACAGGGGATGGAAGAATAGGGAATTATTCCTTAATGGGTAGAGTTTCTGTTTGGAGTGATGGAGAATTTTGGAAATAGAGAGTGGTAATGGTTGCACATTATGAATGTAATTAAATTCAGTAGATCCTAAAATAGTTAAAGTAATATCTTTTATGTTTCATATATATAACTTTTATGATAATAATTTTTAAGATATTAGAAGAACATGATATAAAATATTTCTATACACAAATAATGAATTATCCCAAATAAAATTAAAAACAATTTAATTTACAATAGCATTGATCATAATAAAATATGTAGGTGTAAATTTAACAAAAAGGTTCAGGTTTTTTTTTACTGAAAACTTCTAAATAAATTATTTGAGCTGTAATAATTTCATATGTTTAACACTAAATATATTAAAGAAAATATAAATTACTGGAAAACATTCACAATCAAGAATAATAATCAATACTGTTAAGATGCCAATGCTTTCCAAATTGATTTCCAGATACAATGCCTACTAAAATATTAATGTTGCTTTTCACAAAAATAGGTGAGCTGATCTTAAAATTCATAAGGAAACACAACATATACCAAAGTCAGATAGTCTATAAAAATAAAAAGTTAGAGTACTTGTAATTCATGATTTCAAAACTTATTACATTATAAAGATAATATGATACTGCCATAAAGATGGGCATGTAGAGCACTATAAAATAATTGACACTCTAGGATAAAAAGAGTGCTAAGGCTTCCAAGAAAATCAGCTGAGAAAAGAAATTTTTTTTTCCCCACAAATTATGCTAAGTCAACTGGATATTTATAGACAAAAAATAAAATTATAAACTTTCAACATGGGCAGAAAAATAAATAAGGTAGAATGAATTACAGACCTAAATGTAAGAGATAAAATGATAAAGATCTCAGAGAAAATATATGAATTCTTATGCATTTGCATTAGCCAGTGGCTTCTTAGGTATGGCACACAAAAAAGCAATGATAGAACCAATGCTTAAATGGAGTACATTGAAATATAAGACTTCACACACAGTATCATCAAGAAAATGAAAGTACAGATCACAAAGGGGAGAAAATATTTTTAAATCATGTATCTGACAGAAAACAGTATCATAGAGAACTCATGACAAAATAGCGAAAAGGACTGAATGCAATTATAGGCCCAATTAGATACAACCCAAGTGGGAGGGTTTAAAGATGGCTAAGAAGAGCCATTCAGCACCTGTCTTCTCTGCAAAGATGTAATAGTGCATGCAGGATCAAACACTGAATGCAGCATCTGAGATGACACTGGGATTTGATAGAGAAGTGTCAGGAAACACGTGAGGCACAGAAGAGGCAAAGTAGGCAGCTGGTTAGGCAAGGATCAGCTGGGAGCCCACAGAGGCTCCCCAGCAAGGGCAAAGATAAATGAGAAATCTGCAGCAGTCAACATTCCCACCACGGACACTTGCAATCCTATCAACAGAAAATCTTTACTCCCTCATGACTCAACCCTGGCAGGCCTTGACAGAAGCATAGGGAGCTGCCTGAAGACACTGTGAAGGCATTGCTCCAGAAAGGGGGCTCACACCAGGTCCCACACCCCACCCCCAAGCCTGAGCACCTGCAGCACAGCACCATTCTGAGAGTCCAGGCCCCACCTGGCTACATCCTGCATTGGGGCCCAGCAGCCCCTGCATCTTCACATCCCTGAAGTCCCCCTGGCATCCCCTGTTATCCACCCAAAGGCCTGCAGTGGTGTTATGCCCACTGGATCCAGTGGAGAGGCAGAAGTCCCAGCACTTTACCACACTTTGAGTTTCCTACAGCCTGGGGGACTGCACCCTGGACGAAGGGAACCAAAATATGAGCTCCACAGAAGTTGAAACTTATTTGCCTCGAGCCACTGTTCCAAAAACAGGGACCCTGTTCCAACCGGCAGGGCTACAGGTCACTTGTACATGCCCTTTGGACAGGCTCTTCCCTCCCAACACCATCACTGGCCACTAACACTGCCTGGGCCCAAAGCATGTGCCACTGGCAGTGACTGCTTTCAGAAGCGAAGGCTAACATGCACTGGCACATACCTTGAGAACTGGATCCCCACTGCTGGGGAAGAGCTGTGTGCTTTCCAGAATCAGAGTCTCCTGTGTAAAGCTGCTGCCACTAACAGTAACAACCTCCTCACAGCAGGAGGGCAGGAGGGCCACCACACACTCCACTCTCACATCTGCCCTGAGGAAAGGATCTTCTCACCCACCTACACTAACATGTTGCTACTAACCCAGCCCACTCCCCTGGGAGGCCTGGGGTCATCCTGCCCTGCCTACCACAGTGTGTGCCACCAGGCCTGGCACCACCACCCTGCCCCACCTTTATGCCTAAGTGTGCGTCTGATGGCCTGGGGATTTCCCCAGTCCATCCCAAACCACTGGCATCTATATACTCTTCCCAGGGTCCCAAGGACAAGCCCACCTAGCCTGCCACTACCACCACAGCCAGCACTCACCTCCACACATTACTTGGTGGCCTGGGGTCTGGCCTGCCAAATACATCGCAGCTGCCACTAAAATTAGCCTTAATCTCTAAAGACCCTGAGTTCACTGCTACTGCCATTACTCATGCCATGTTTGTCCGGGAGCCAGAGTACACAGCCCACAGCTGTGACCGATAGCACCTTTGTAAGCCCTATGGATGCCCAAGAATGGACCCACTTGGGCCTGTTAACACTGGAGGCCAAACTGCTAACTGGGGAGTCCAAGGAAACATGATTGACTTATCACAGCCACCACTGGGGCCTGAGGACAGTTTCACCTGGTGTCCCCCCAAAAAATCCTACCACAGGCTCCACTAACAATGGAACATAAACCACTAAAGAAATCACAGACATCACTGGTACTGTTTATAGCTGATGGAATGATATGAATGCTACAAAAACTCATACCATAGGAATTAAAACTAATGTGTCTTATCCAACCAACACCATGGACACATTTTCAGGAAAAATTCTTAGAAAGCCAATAGAAAAATTGGAAGAATTGACTATTATAGCAGATGCTAAGATCATCAGTGAAAGGACACAAGAAACATGAAAAATAAAGATTAGAACACCTCTAAGGTAACCCAATAATTTCCCAGCAGCAGATACCAATGAAAGAAAATTACAAAGTCTCATAAAAATGCAAAATAATGATATTAACAAGCTCAGTGAGATAAAAAGAGAATACAAATCAGCAATACAAAGGAAGAAGAACAATGCAGTGTAGGAATGAGAAATTCACCAAGAGATACATCCCATTAAAAACATTAAGAAATTCTAAAACCAAGGAATTCGATGAACAAAAACTTCACTTTATTTGCAAAGAAACACATAGACTGAAAGTGAAAGGATGGAAAAGAATATTCCATGCAAACAGATGCCAAAAGAAGGAGGAGTAGATATATATGTAAGACAAATAGACCTTAAATTAAAAAGCATAAAGGAGACAGAGAAATTACGCAATGTTAAAAAAATCAAGTCAGCCAGAGAATATAAAATTCCAAATATTTAGACATCCAACACAAAAGCACAGAAGCATGTGATGGAAATATTATTAGATCACAGGGAGAGACAGACTCTAACATCATCATATTGGGAACGTCAATATCCTGCTCTTAGCATTAGACTAATTATCTAGACATAGTATTAGAAAAGAAATACTGCACTTAGTTTGAAATGTAGATGTTAATATTTTATTTATATAAAAATGATACAATATTTTATCCAAACAGCTGCAAAATACACATTACTTTCATTAGCAGAGGGAATAATCTCCAAGACATATTTTAGTGTCAGCAAATAAAAAGAAAACAAAAAGATGATCTAGCCAAAATGGAAATTCGCTTCTGGAGCAAAAAAATTCAATTATGAACCACTATTCATTTTTCTTTTTATTAGAATTATGCCAAGTAAAATTTATCAGAAGTTCTGTGTGAACTTACATGCTATTTGCAGCCAAACTATCAGTAATTAAAAAAGAAATAACCAGTTATGTAAGAAGAATGGATTGCCTTTCTGTTCTCTCTCTTTTTTTTTTTTTTTTAGAGACAGAGTCTCAATTTGTCACCCTCGGTAAAGTGCCATGGCATCACAGCTAACAGCAACCTCCAGCCATTGGGCTTAGGAGATTCTCTTGCTTCAGCCTCACAAGTAGCTGGGATACAGGTGCCCACCACAATGCCCTGCTATTTTTTATTTTTGTTGTTGTTGTTGCAGTTGGCTGGGCTGGGTTTGAACCCACCACCCTCGGTATATGGGGCAGGTGGCCTATTCACTGAGCCACAGGCGCCACCCCTTTCTCTTCTCTTAAAGAAAAACTATTATACATGAAGGGGCAATCAAAAAGTAGACAGCTAAAGAACAGAGAAGAAAAAATATTATAGAGGTATGTCAGACAGTTGATTATTTTTCAATGGATTTCTTAACTAACACAATGCATAGCCATGTAAAAAATTGTAATTTGTTATGACTTCTTTTATCATTCTAAATAAATATTTACTTTCCATCTGAAAAAAAGTAAGATGAAAGCAGAATGAAATTAGAAATTAATAACAGGAGGAACTTTAGACAAACCTGACATAGTTCTTCTATCCTGAAACCCCGCCTACAGAGCTGGTGGCTGATTCCCATGTGAAGATCTGTCAGCATTCCTGGGTTCCCCCATGCAAAGTTAAACAAGGACTCACCCCACCATGTCCTAGTTTTGGGAAGTTTCATGAAGGGAATGCTCATTCACCTTGCCCAGGACTGTATCTATTCATTAATGTTTTCATTCATCTTGCCCCAGTTGAAGGGACTGTATCCATTCATTGATGTTCTCATTCTCTTGCTCCAGTTGAAGGGACTGTATCCATTCATTTGTTATCAAGTCTTGGCCAAATGTAACCCTGAAGGCTCTATATACGCCTCGACAAAGGACCCAGGTGGAGATTTTCAGATTTGGGTCTTTCTCTCTGCCAGGAGCTTTGGTGGTTTTCCTGTATTCTTTTCTGCATAATAAATTCTATTTTGCCACTGATCTGTGGTCCATGGGTTCATTCTTCGAATCCTGAGACCAAGGACCTACTGAAGAAAGAAATTCTGGTAAAATGGGTTCATAAGGTAATTTCTGGTGAGTAGTTTTTCAAGAAATATTTTTTTTCTACATTTTAAATGAATGGCACCCATTTATTATAAAACAATGTTATGATTAATTAATTGATAATGGAGTTTAAAAGATTGACTAACCCGAAGGCATCTCTGTTCACTGAGATATTTAAATAAGATAATTTCATATTCATACACTTATTAATATTTATAGCATGACAGGTAAAGATTGATGAGAAAATGGATATAAATGTAAAGAAGAAACACTGCGGGTGGGGAGACATTTTTCAGTTATTGTGGTTTATTTTGTCTTATTCTTTAATAGTTTCTTATTGGTCCATTTATTCATTCCCTAAGATTTTTGCTGCTGTTCTTTTGTTTCGTTTCTATTAGTAGAAGCTCAGTAAATAAAAGTAATAACTTAAGGTCTTAGAAGAGATGTGTTCCTTCAGTGGAAATATTCTCTGTCTCTAAAGAGCCACGAGACTCCCAAGGGACGTGTCTTCAATTTTATAAATCCTGTTGCAGTCATGGTCCTTGCTTACTTAAAACACACTTCCTGGGTATCCCTGGAAGACACTCATGCTTTTACTTTCTGAAGCTTGCATTTGTGTGAGTATTTTAGTACTAACTAGAAGGGTCATTTAGGTATTAAATATGCCATGAACACATATTGCTATATATTTTATTCTAAGAGAAGAGATGGGATCGTCTACAACTTGAACTTTACCTTGAAAGTGAGAACAATGTAACCTAAAAATTTGTACCCTGATATTAATTTGAAATATAAAAAAAGTTTCAAAAGTAAATAAGTAGGAAGCTATTTCAAAAAAAAAAAAAAGAATAAATCTACAAATAACAGTAAATAATGGAACCAAGGAAGATGATGAGGAGACAACATTTAAATAATTGTGCTGCTGCAATGAGGGAGTATAATGTCCTTCTTTTTTTTTTTTTTTTTTTGCCCTATGACTTGACACTGGCAATGTGGGTTTTGAAGATGTGAGACTCTTGAGTGTAACAAAGACAATATAGAGCAGAAACTATATAATATGTCTTAGGTACAGATACATGGTGTCAGATGAATATTGCTTTAAAATTCTAGATTGCCTCAGCAAGGTGGCTCATGCCTGTAATCCTGGAATTTGGGGAAGAGGAGGTGGCAGGATCACTTGAGACCAGGGAAATAAAATCAGCCTGGGCAACATAGCCAGACTCTGTCTCTACCAAAAAAAATTAAGTTAGCCAACCATGGTGACGTGCGCTAATAATACCAGCAACTTGGGAAATTGACTAGAAGGATCACTTAGTCCAGATGTCACACCACTGCACACCAGCATGGACAAGAGAATGAGACTCTGTCCCTAAAATAACTAATACAATAATGAAATAAAGTTCTGATTTCTTGACCAAGCTATTTAGCTTCATAGGGAGAAAAATTTCATAGTGATATCACTTTCTGTGGGGAGTGGTTTTTACAATTACTTGTGACAATGCATGTAGATTCATTTAGAGCCTTTGGCAATACAGTGCTCTTGACTTAGTAATGTTAAATCTTATTATTGTTGATATTTTAAATACTACCCTACAGAATTATAGTTTCAATCTGTCTTTAACCCTTAAGCAAGTTTTGACATTACCAGCTACCTTTCTAAGGCCACTTGATTCTTCCAATTTGGTGATATCTGGTATGTAATGAATAGGTGTCAGGAGGCAGTTGGGGTTGTGATTATTCTGTTTACAGCTATAGTCTTAGGTGTTCGAAAGTTGCCTGCAACACATAACACATTTTTGCTATTTAGTTGAACAAACACAGTTTATTGAACTAAATAATTTAAGTAACAATCTTAAATGGCTTTCAGATTCTTCTTATAGTTTACAGATTTAGAGACCAAGTCTACTGCTCTACAGGTAAGTGCAGGCTCGGATATATTCCTTTAGCTCATGCCATTCTATTTGCTTTATACTGCAAGACCACAATTATTTGGAGAAATAAAACTTATGGATATTTCATTAATATTTTATTATAAATATTTTGGCACTTCTGTAGTTTAATGAAGAACAGAAGAAAAATCCTTTTTATCTGTATTCTCTTTCTTTCAGTATATTTACCATAATATCTAAGTCAGTGGTTCTTAACCTTCCTAACACCATGATGTATTTTCGTAGTTACAAAAGGGTTGTGACCCAGAGGTTGAGAACTGCTGATCTAAGTTACTTTATATGTCTGTGGTTCATTTACATTATGTATGTAATGCAATATTACCAAGTACATAGCAAGTAACCAAGCCATGTTAAGTAATTTTAAATAATTTGTCTTCTGTTTTCATACATATCATATTATGAAATATATAAAAAATACACAGTATTACAACGTTTTATAATTTGCTCTCTTTATCAAACCAGTGTAGAGTAACTTATTTACCCAATTCAACAGGTATACACCAAAAGTAATTATCCCTCTTCAGATTCTGAGAGGAACGCGGCACAGATAAAACTCCCAATTAATGCAAAATATTTATTTAGGAAAAAAATTTTTTCCTTGACCTCCTAGCTATGCATTGCCCTGGTTTTAAACAATAGAGGTAAATCAAATCTTCAGGTGTTTTTTCCCTTTCACCTAAATCACAGACAGTCAAGTCAAATATCTACTTGTTTTTTCCTTATCCAGGTGCCCAACTGTTGGCTGCCTTTAATCTTAGAGCCCTTGATGACAGGTGAACGAGAGGCAGAAAGCTCCTTCCCTTGTTTTGCACTCTTCCTAAAAGTCCCTGTAAAATATGGAAGGGATGCATGAAATAAAGTTAAAGTGTTTTGTGAACATGTGGTTCTCTCCATAGACCCTGCCACCTTGGTTATGCTGGCTGGTTTGAGTGAAAAAAAAAAAAAAAGACAATATTTACTCTGTAATGCAACTGTAATGCTAGTTTATAGTGGCCACATGATATGACCAGAAAGTGACTGAGAGAAATGGAGCAAAAGGAAGATTTTACTACATGGTGACTTTTCTTGTCATATTCACTTTTCACATGGTACAGTAAAGATGGGTAATAAAATAATTTCCGTATGGCTTCCTAACAATTATAGAACCAAGTCACTTTACAATCAATTTAAAAACACCTGTATATGTATGTGAATGCAGCCCTTGTATATGTAGTATTTTCCTAGGGAAGATACATATTTTAATTTTAAATAATCTCAGAAAAATACAGTTGTCCTTCTGTCATGAGTTAGTTAAATATGGAAATGGCTGTTAAACAGTTGTAATCATCCTACTTCCTAAGAAATAAAAACATTGTATCTAACAGTTTATAGTTGATGTTTAATCACCTTTCAACTATGTATGAGGTTAGCTGTCAGTAATTTTATGTTACAAAAAACTTAAAGATAATTTTTATTCAACTTGTTAGTTTATTTTTAGTTTTAATTATATTCTTTGGGATACTCTTTTTCTGTAAACAAAGAAGAAAAATGTAATTAATTATAATTTGTTGTATTCATTTATGTTAATCTCTAAATTACTCAAGTCCCAAAGCTCAAAATTATAAGGAACAATTTTAATGTAATGTCTGTAAAACTCAATGTTTTTGTAATTGCTGTGCAATCACAATGTGTTAACAATATGAGGAAGAAAAACAAAAAAGGTGAAAATAAGTTATAATTTGTATTTGAAAAGATAAGTACTTGGAAAAGCTAGAAAAAAAGAGCAGCAGTTGGAGAAGTTTTGAATGTATTTAATATAATGTACTGATACTTAAGATTCATTTTTATACACGTGAGAAAAGGTTTTGCAAAAATATCTTGATAAATGTAAAAAGCCATGGTTCATATCAGTATGAAATACAGTACTTGCAAAAATAAAAAGATACACTTAAATACTAGGATATATATTATTTACATACATAACTGCTAATTTATTGATTTTTATTGTGTTTATTCACATATGCTTTGATGGAATAAAATAAAATTACTTAAAATAAGTCATATGTTAATAACTAAAAATACTTAAAAAAAGAAAAAGAAATAATTTTCCAATTAATAAAATCTGGCCGAAGTCCAATATAGCAGCAGATGAATTAATATGTTATATTATTTTCCTAAGTATTTCTCCATTGTTACATCAGAAAACAGATGCTACTATGTATTTTATTCTCTCTCATTAGACTTGAAGATTGGAAGTGTTTTCCATCATTGCCACATCATGCTAATTACCAATGGTACCTTCTTCAAGCCATCTGTCTTCATGCTGATTGGAATTCCGGGCCTGGAATCCGTGCAACACTGGCTCGGGATCCCATTCTTCATTTCTTTTATCCTGGCCGTCATTGGAAATGGTCTCCTCCTCAGCATCATCCGCGCTGAGCGTAGTCTCCATGAGCCCATGTATGTCTTTTTGGCTGTGCTAGCAGCTACCGACCTCGGCCTGACCTTATGCATTACCCCTAAAATGCTGGCGATCTTTTGGCTGCAATCCAGGGAGATTCACTTTGCGTCCTGTCTGACCCAGATGTACTTCACTCACACCTTCCAGTGCATGGAGTCTGGCACCCTCCTCGCCATGGCCTTTGATCGGTATGTGGCTATCTGTGAGCCCCTGCGGCATTCTGCTGTCCTCACTAAGAGGGTGCTCCTCACCATCATCGTGGTGGTGACCATCAGAGCCTCTGTCATCATCGTCATGTGTCCACTTCTGATTAAGTTGCGCCTGAATCATTTCCGGACCACGGTGATCTCTCATTCCTACTGTGAGCACATGGCCGTGGTAAAGTTGGCTGCAGACAATGTCAAAGCCAATAAAGCATATGGACTCTTTGTGGCTTTCTCCGTCCTTGGATTTGATGTGATCTTCATTTTATTGTCCTACACGTTTATCTTCCAGGCTGTCTTTAAATTGCCACAGAAGGAGGCGCGATTCAAGGCGTTCAATACCTGCACGGCCCACATCTTTGTCTTTCTCCAGTTCTACATTCTCACATTTTTTACGTCCTTCATACATAGGTTTGGCTTCAGTGTTGCCCCTTATGTACACATTCTCCTGTCTAACCTTTACCTCCTTGTTCCACCTCTACTCAACCCTATCATCTACGGGGTGAAGACCAAACAGATCCGAGAGAGAGTTATCAAAATGTTCACTTCCAAGAATTAAATTACAGCAACTGTTAAGTCCTCGGTGAACCCTCTTTCACACTTCAAAACAGTGTGCTTGGTGATTCTTGTCATGCAGCATTGTACCATCATAATTTTTGTATTATTTTAGTTTCCAAAGTTAGGTACAGATTTTATACATAAAATAAATAATTTATATACAGATATAATTTTAGTTATTTAACTCTTTTTTTACCGATGCTGATAACTTTTATGAAGTTCCATTTATAGTTTTTATTATCCTTTTAAAGTGTATTTTATTGTGGAATTGAGTTAATGTTACCTTAAGTAATGGGCTCTTCACAAGATATTACTGTCATTAAGTATACCCATACTTTTTACCACTCTCTTCTAAGTTATAGATGAATGGGGAAATTTTAACATTTCAATTATTAGTAAATTCCCAAATCTCTAAGGCCTTATTAGGTCTATACATTTATGTATAATATGCTATGCATATATTGTAAAATTCTAATCTCCTGTAAAAATTTTATAGTCATTGTGGGTTTTACACTATGTTCTTATTATAACTAAATGTTTCCTTTGACAACAAACTTGTCATTTAATGCTATTTTAATCACTTTTTAACTTTCTACAAGTGAGTTACTGTATACTAATAGTGCATTAAATTTTATAAAAAGAATTTTTGTTTATTTTTCTCGATGTCTTTCTAGATTAAGAAGAAGCGTGTTTTTCAGAGATAATATAAAGACAAGGGCCACGTGTCTTTCCTGGTTTCCTAACTTCTAAATCCATGAATGTAAAAGAAGGCTTTATTCTGTGTATCTTAACAGGGTTGTGTCTCTAAGTTGTTATCTTCTTCAACATCCTCAAACATGTAATTAATGGAAAATGTGCACGTGACAATGATGTGAAGATTATAATCTTATATTCCTCTTCTACAATACCCCGCATTTCCTTGTTTACTGATACTTCACTTGCTACACTCAGTGAACAATTTTTGACTATATATATATATATAGTCAAATTACAGTGTCAGGAGGCATATTTCATATTTTTCACTCCCATAAGGTCAAGACAATGATTAATATGTCCCCTTTTATGTCTCTTGGAATTTGGTCTAAAAACGCACACTATTCACCAACTTAATAGAGTTCTACCTGTTTTCCAAAACAGCTGGTCCAGTTTACGTTCACGTAAGCAAAGTGTGAGGGGTTTCAGTTCTTTTCTTTTCTTTTTTTATTTCACCTTAATCTGAGGTTACACATAATTAGGTTACATTGTTTGCATTTAGTAGGTAAAGTTGAAGTTTTAGTTGAGCCCTTCACCCAGGGGCTGTCCTTTATACTCTACATTGTGCACATTTGGGGAGAGCTTGCAAGTATCACTTGGTTATAATTAGCTTTTTTATTACAGCCATCCTAGTTTATGAAAGGAAGGTGTCATTTTAGTTTTAATTGGCATTTCCTGTCCTGGATGGTCATAGATGCTGAGCATATTTTCAGCTATTTATTTGATATATTGATATATCTTCTTTAGAGACAAGACTCTTAAAATTATTTGCATATTTTTAATTTAAAATTTTTTAATTGATATATAAATTTATACATATTTTGGAGGTGCATGTAATTTTTCATGATATGCAGAGAATGTGTAATGATCAATTAAATATATTTAGAGTATCCTTTAAGTCAGGTAGTTATCATTTCCTTAGTAGGTGCCAGGTATTGGGAGCATTTCAAGTTCTCCCTCTATCTATATATTTTTTATTTTATTTTATTTTATTTTTATTGTTGGGGATTCATTGAGGGTACAATAAGCCAGGTTACACTGATTGCAATTGTTAGGTAAAGTCCCTCTTGCAATCATGTCTTGCCCCCATAAAGTGTGACACACACCCAGGCCCCACCCCCCTCCCTCCTTCCCTCTTTCTGTTCCCCCCCCATAACCATAATTGTCATTAATTGTCCTCATATCAAAATTGAGTACATAGGATTCATGCTTCTCCATTCTTGTAATGCTTTACTAAGAATAATGTCTTCCATGTCCATCCAGGTTAATACAAAGGATGTAAAGTCTCCATTTTTTTTAATGGCTGAATAGTATTCCATGGTATACATATACCACAGCTTGTTAATCCATTCCTGGGTTGGTGGGCATTTAGGCTGTTTCCATATTTTGGCGATTGTAAGTTGAGCTGCAATAAACAGTCTAGTACAAGTGTCCTTATGATAAAAGGATTTTTTTCCTTCTGGGTAGATGCCCAGTAATGGGATTGCAGGATCAAATGGGAGGTCTAGCTTGAGTGCTTTGAGGTTTCTCCATACTTCCTTCCAGAAAGGTTGTACTAGTTTGCAGTCCCACCAGCAGTGTAAAAGCGTTCCCTTCTCTCCACATCCACGCCAGCATCTGCAGTTTTGAGATTTTGTGATGTGGGCCATTCTCACTGGGGTTAGATGATATCTCAGGGTTGTTTTGATTTGCATTTCTCTAATATATAGAGATGATGAATATTTTTTCATGTGTTTGTTAGCCATTCGTCTGTCGTCTTTAGAGAAAGTTCTATTCATGTCTCTTGCCCATTGATATATGGGATTGTTGGCTTTTTCCATGTGGATTAATTTGAGTTCTCTATAGATCCTAGTTATCAAGCTTTTGTCTGATTGAAAATATGCAAATATCCTTTCCCATTGTGTAGGTTGTCTCTTTGCTTTGGTTATTGTCTCCTTAGCTGTACAGAAGCTTTTCAGTTTAATGAAGTCCCATTTGTTTATTTTTGTTGTTGTTGCAATTGCCATGGCAGTCTTCTTCATGAAGTCTTTCCCCAGGCCAATATCTTCCAGTGTTTTTCCTATGCTTTCTTGGAGGATTTTTATTGTTTCATGCCTTAAATTTTAGTCCTTTATCCATCTTGAATCAATTTTTGTGAGTGGGGAAAGGTGTGGGTCCAGTTTCAGTCTTTTACATGTAGACATCCAGTTCTCCCAACACCATTTATTGAATAGGGAGTCTTTCCCCCAAGGTATGTTCTTGTTTGGTTTATCGAAGATTAGGTGGTTGTAAGATGTTAGTTTCATTTCTATTTTTAAAGTCAAGTTATCTCTTTAGCTACTTTATGTCCACCCTGTATAATACATTGTTGTTGTGGAACATTAGAACTTAGTCTTCTATCTGACTGTATGCTGTATCTTTTAACCAAACTTTCTTCATCATCTCCCATACACACATGTGCATCCTCCTTAGTCTCTTATGGTTATCATTGTGTTTTCAGCCTCCATGAGATCATTGTTTGTAGTTCCAATGCGTAAGTGAGAACACGAGCTGCTGTCTTTTAGTGGTTTGCTTAGTTCATTTAACATAATAACCTTTAATTTCATCCATGTCATGGCAAATGACTGGATTATAGTCTTTTTTACTGCTGAATGGCATTCCATTGTGTATGTATATAGATATAAATATAGATGAATTAGATATAGGGATATAGATATAGATCCAATTTTCTTGATGATGGACGCATAGATTGATTTCTTATATTTGCCATAGTGAATAGGGATGTTATGAACATGGATGTGTAAGTATTTCTTTGTTATACTGATTTCATTTCCTTTGGACAAATACCAAGCAGTGGATTGCTGGGATTGCTGGATCATATGGTAGTTCTGTTTTAATTTCTTTTTGAGAAATATGCATTCTTTTATCAATAAAACTGAACTAATGTTCATTGCCATCAATGTTGAATGAGAGTTCCCTAATCTCTGTATCCTTGCCAGAACTTGTTATTTTTTGTCTTTTTAATATATGTAATAGCCATTTTAACTTGTGTGAGATGACATCTCATTGTAGTTTTTGTTTGTAATTATGTGATGATTAGTGATTTGAGTATTTGTCAACATACTTGTTGGCTGTTAGTACGTCTTCTATTGAGAAATGTCTATTCATGTTCTTTGGCCACTTTTAAATGTGATTGTTTGCTTTGCTTTGGGTTTCTTGTTTATTCTTTTTTTTTTTTTTTTTTTCAGTTTTTGGCCGGGGCTGGTTTTGAACCTGCCACCTCAGGCATATGGGGCCAGCACCCTACCCCTTTGAGCCACAGTCACCACCCTCTTGTTTATTCTTATTGGATGAATAGTTTGTTAATATTTATCCTATTTAAGAAGTTGTTCTGTTCACAATTTTGATTATTCTTTTCCCTGTGCAGAAGCATTTTAATTTGTTATAGTCCCATCTGTCTATTTTTGGTTTCATTGCCTGTATTTTTATAGTCTTACTCATGAAATTTTGCCTAGACAAATGTCCTAGGATGTTTTCCTTATGTTTTCTTATGTTTTACCTGACAGGTCTTGTGTTTATTTTTTTATTCCATTTTGATTTGATCTTTTTAATTGGTAAGAAAGAAGGATCTAGTGGCACTCTTCTCCAGTTTTACCAGCATTCTTCATTGAAGAGTGTGCCCTTTCCTCAATTGTATTCTTGGAGCCTTTGTCAAAAGTCAGTTGCCCTTAACTATTAATACACATCCCTGGCTTTACTTCTGCTTTCCCTATGTGTTGGATTGGTCTTTGTGTCTTTTTTTTTTTTTTTTTTTTTTTGGTCCGTGGCCAGGTTTGAACCTGCCACCTCTGGTATATGGGGCCAGCGCCCTACTCCTTTGAGCCACAGGCACTGCCCCTTTGTGTCTGTTTTTATATCATTGTCATGCTATTTTACTTTCCTTGTGATAATATATATATTAACCACAAATAGTTTGAGGTATTCAGCTTGAGTTTGGTTCTTTTTGTTCAGCATTGCTTTGTCACTTTGGGATTTTTAAGGTTCCATATAAATTGTAGAATTGTCTTTTCTATAACTGTGAAAATCAATACTGGTATTTTGGTAGGTATTTCATTGAATTAGTAGGTTGGTTTGTGTAGTATGGTCACGTTAACAGTATCAGTTTTTTAAATCTGTGATTATGGGATATCTTTAATTTGTGCCCTTTGCAATTTCTTTTGTCTGTGTTTTTTAGTCTTCTTTTTCAGATTTTTAAGTTCTTTGGTTAAATATATTCTATGTCACAGTCTCTGAAGCAGCTTTCTCTGTGCCCACCAACCAGGCTTACAGCAGCCCAGAATGAGCTAGCCCCCGCCAAGAATGGGGTATTTGGTTCCCATTCCCCCTACACCATGACTGCCTTGGCCAGCACTGCGCAGGCTTGGTGGGCTAGGCATGGAGTGGGAGACACTGGCAACCCCAGCTGGAAGGGGAAGTGGGAACCCTGTGTCACTATAAGAGAAATAGAGAACATCTTCTGTGAGATAAATAGCATTTTAATATACTACCGAAATTGTGAAAGTATTTTGTTGATAAAGGAATACACAAAACAATCAACACCAAGTAGAAGATTCGAAACACAAAGATTTATTTGGTATATAACAGAACTGACATTGTAGATGTCAGAGCCAGTTTCCATAAGTCCACTGAGAAGACTCTGCTGCTGAAACTAAAGTCCTAAGGCTTGGGGTAGTTAAATTTATGTGTGGGAGTTGTAAGGTGGGAACGTTGTTAGAAAGGACATTTTGTTAGTTTAGATGCATAACTAATCCAGGAAACACTGCATAATTTTTACTCATTAATAATGCTGACATTCTAAATGCCATTGGTTTGACTCACAGGGTTTGCTCTTGACATTGTCAATAAATCTATATATGGAAAGTGATGTCATTTATTGACGCCCATATAAGCCCTGAATTCTACAACACACCACCATAGAAACTATAATCTGTAAGAGTTTCCTAGGATAGTTTACTTCAGTTTATAAACAAACAATTAGAATTCTTTTTTTCTTTGTATCATAAAATGTTTCAAGGGGTTTCCCTGTATTAGTTTATTAAATCACCACAAGAATACTTAGTGTCAGGTTCATATATGAGGAAATGGAAACATGGTGTGCATTTATTTCCCAGATTCATATATCCATTAAGTAGATGGGATGGAATTCTAAACCGTGCTGTTTCTCTCCAGCCACGCATTTAGCCAATTTCCTGTTCTCACATTTTTTTTTTAATTGTTGGGGATTCATTGAGGGTACAATTAGCCAGGTTACACTGATTGCATTTGTTAGGTAAAGTCCCTCTTGCAATCATGTCTTGCCCCCAGAAGGTATGGCACACACCAAGGCCCCGCCCCCTCCCTCCTTCCCTCTCTCTGCTTTTCCTCCCCCCCATAACCTTAATTGTCATTAATTGTCCTCATATCAAAATTGAGTACATAGGATTCATGCTTCTCCATTCTTGTGATGCTTTACTAAGAATAATGCCTTCCACTTCCATTCAGGTTAATACAAAGGATGTAAGTTAAAATAAATAAAATTTTTATAAGAACTATTAATGAAAAACAAAAGAAGTAGGGATTTTTGCTCAAAATAACTGATTTTCTTTTTAACATATAAACTCCCTAGACTAGGTTTTTCTAATAAATATTCCTGTCCATGAAATGAGGGATACAGGTAGTCCCCAGATGATGAATGAGATAAGTTCTGTTGTTCTTGATTTAATTTGTATGTTAGTTGGAACAATTAGTTTACTATTACCTGTAATAACCTCCATTTATAAGTGTGAGTTGTATGTCATTCAGATGTTTATAACTAGGGGAATTATTGTAAAAGTGTCCATTCTTAAGTGGGAGTTGTACATAAATTGGGTGTTTGTAACTAGAGGACTTCCTGTACTAACTGGGCTTTGAGGAATTCTGACTGCATTTAATGTTCAAAGTAATTGAGGGTGGAATGAAAGAGAAACTGTAGACAAGTTTTCAAGAATTTGACCAGATCAGAGAAAGGAAAATAACCATATTAATAAAAGAAAATTTCTGGAATGATTTGCCACACCTTTGTAGAAAGTCAACACAGGATTCTCTGTGACTTGGGCTTTTTACCTGAGGCCCATGGCAAGGAATTTAGAAATGGAGAGATCTTGAGGAGAAAGCGAGCGGGGCAAGCCTTTGCTATAGCCTCCCTCACTAGACACATGCCAAGGTATCATGACTCATCCCTGAGCTTGGGAATCTGCTCCTAGAATCAGGATATTTACCTTTGTCATCAGTGAGGTTATGCTCCATGTATATGAATGATCTAGCTCAGTGTCTGGGGCAACTCTGTTCTCCAGGGAATCCTATGCTTATACACTGCATTTTAAGGGTGGTGGTTACAGCATCCATCTCCCACTTCAGTGAGACTGAGTGAAAAGGAAAGCTCTGCTGGCAAATTTGGTTTTGGAAAAGGGTCACTAAGGAGGGCACCACTTTATTGTGGCTATTTAATTGAGATTTAAGTTGAAGAGATAAAATATCCCCAAACAAGGAAAAACAAACAAAAGCTGACTAGATGTGAAACTCATTATTGAACCCAGAGTATAACAAGGTAACAACTTAAATACACTCAGGTATGTACTCCAACAATAACATTATTAAAACATAGTCTTAAATATTTAAATAACTGATATGTGCATGTGTGTACATAGGTAAATATTTTTATAATTTTCTGTGTTTTCCTTAAGTCTTTCTCATTCAACTTGCTTTGTACTTTGCCTACTATAGTTTTATCTCAATCATCAATCCTGCCTCCCTGGCCTTCTCTGAGCTGTCACCATTCTATACCATCCTGCAGAACTTTGCCTAAGGTTGTGTATTGTTTTGTCATCCAGTCTGCTCTTAAAATTAATATTTCATGATTTATGTCTTTATCTAATGTGATACAAAGCACAAGATAAAGAATCCATAAATTCAAAGGGTGTGATTAAAAAAAATACAAAGAAACAAAACATTTGACTCATCATTTAGAAATAAAATCTAAAGTTTTACAAACATTTCTTGATATATCTATTTATCTATCTGATGTTTAAGCAATGTTTAATCTAAATATCACATACATAAACTAATTTAAATTATTTACTAATTAGAAATTAAGAAAATACTATAAAAGTAATGTATGAGCAACACACAAAGAAATACGAATACTTCAATTTTTATAATTTTCTAATTTATTTTGTTCTCATAGTATATGGTCCATATTTATTCATAATTTCTTAATTAAATCTGTAACTTACATATTAATATCATTTTAATATTGCTTACAACTTTAATGTTTTTTAAAAAATAACATTTGTGGGATAATGACAGCTTAAAACAAATAAAACTATCATTTAAAAAATAATCTGATTCCATATCTCAAACTATCCACTAACACAAAACACAAAGTCAGTTTTAGCTAAGTGAGCCCAAGTTACAGTCAAAGAAAAACATTAATGCAGTATATATTTTTGCCTCTAACTTACTACCCTTGGCTATGTATCACCACTATTATTCACCTTCTTTCTAAGTAAATTTATTTTTTAACTTACCATCAAATGATCACAAGCTCATCAACTGAAAAGTCTTTAATAACTTAAATTTTGCTTTTTAAAATAGCAGTTCTCAATCTGTGATTGAGACCCACAGACACTGTATTCAAGGACTATGCCATTAGGAAGGTGGAGAGCCACTGCTTTAAAGGGTCAAAAAAATAAAATATTCCTTCCAAAATGGTGTTATATTTTTGCACAGTAATTTTGAACTACATGTAAGTTTTCTGCATGAAGATTGGAGAATAACTAGGGTTTCAAGAATCTGAATTATTAAAGTCTCCAAAAGAAGAGAGAACATCTTGTCCAAATCAATACTATTTATGTTTTCCTTATACTTTTTGTTCCAACACAGTGTGATGGACACTTGAAAATCCTTCACTAGGAACTAGCTCATGTAGAAAACTTTGTAAGTTTGACATTGGTACTAGAAAAATTATATTCAAAGCACACCAGTCATTCTGCTTTAACGTACTTATTTTGATCACTATTAATATGTACTTATTTTAAGTGCTTATAAGATATAAGCTTATAACTGTAATGAAGCAAAAAATATTTTCTAAAGGTTATTCCAGCTGAGGGAAAGAACAAAATACTGCAAAAACATGACAATATCATAGTAAAGGGTAGCATAGGTCGCTATATTTTGGGGGGGGCAGTTCAAAGATATAGAACTAGAATTTAATGTTAAGATTGGAGATTTTGAATTATATGTTGCTTTATTAAATTCACACTTATATTATTTAACACATTCCAGCTAATATTTGCCTATGTATATGATCTTTTTTTGCAGAAATTACAAATTCATACAAATTGTTGAACCAGATTAATTCAGGGGGATTTATAGAAATTATGAGGTGCTCTTCCATTTCTAATAATTCAGAATTTTCAGAGTTAGGACTTAGAATCTGCACTGTGAGAAACCCACTACTATGAATGTCTTTGTTTGTTTTTGGAACCATGGGAGAAGCCTTGATTTCTCTCTTGACTACATTAACTCCTGATAACTTTGAAGGGAGAGTTACTTGTTGCACATAGAGCCTCCTCACTCAGTGCTGCCAAACAGGAGGTGTTCAGTAAATCTGTGACATCTTTTCTTCAGTTTGGAGTCCCCAGTTCTAAGAACAGTGCTAAAAGCCTATTTGCTAGAAAACATAAGAAAAGAAATAATGGTATACATGAAATATCAAGGAAATTTTTGAAGGACAGTCAGAATGTTACATGAAGTAGAACATGAGCATGAGTAAGGAGGAAAAGGATGAGAAAAATCCTGATCTAGAATATTTAGAAGGAAATTCACTTTTTCTTACCTAAATACATTGATATTTGGATGTTCTTCCATTCTCAAAATTCTGTCACATTGGTTATTTTCCTCCAAGTAGATTTCGGTATATCCTATTCTGATGATATTTTCAGTCAATGTCATATCATAAATAGCCCTTTGAATAAGTGTAGTGAATACTTAGGAAACAGCATGATATACTGTAATATTGTAATAAACTCCGAATCTAAAATCGTCATTCTGGGGCAGTGCCCGTAGCTCAGTCGGCAGGGCGCCAGCCACATACACCGAGGGTAACCGGTTCAAACCCAGCCTAGGCCTGCTAAACCACAATGACACCTGCAAACAAAAAATAGCTGGGCATTATGACAGGTGCTTGTAGTCCCAGCTACTTGGGAGGCTGAGGCAAGAGAATCTCTTAGTCCAAGAGTTTGAGGTTGCTGTGAACTGTGATGCCATGGCAGTCTGCCCAGGGCAACAGTTTAAGACTCTGTCTCAAAAAAAAAAAAAAAAAATCTTCATTCTGATCCTTTCTAAGTGGGTTGGTAAGTGATCACATGATTCATCTGAACTTCACTTTCCACTTCATTGTAACTGGTTCAATAATTATTATCTTGCTGGTATGTCATGAAGATAAAATAAAATTACATGCAAATGTCTGGAGAAAACCTATATTTAATACATACTGTTGAAGATTTAGAACTTAACAAACTCCAGAAATGTACCATACTTGGGTTAAGAACAAGAGCTAGAATGTTCTTTTCTGCTTTTCTTCCCTATTAGCATAATTACATTTGATGTGTAGTTTTCATCTGAAACAGAGGCAAAACAACTGACGTTTATTTGAAGACAACACTGAAAAACTATTTATTTAAAACACCATAAAATTATGTTCAAAATTTATGAGCCTGAAACTATATTCCTAGTGTTTTTATGGGTAGTTCCTTAAAAGGTTTTGTGGATCAAATACATTCAAGAGATCATCACTATGTCAACAACAAAGTTACTTCAGGAAAGAATCATATAATGGTAATATATGTTGTGCATATAGAAGAAGGGAAAAAAAATTAAAAAAAAATCCCTGAATAATTTACAACTCTATTTGGGTATGAAAATATACATTTTGTGGAAAAGTAAGAGCATGAAACATATCAGCTTTTCAGGAGACACATGGTGTTTTATGGAATCCATTTTACAACATTCTTCAGAGATATCTTAACATAAAGCAAAGTGAGAGTGTAGAATCAGCAAACACTGAAAATTTAAACAAAAAGAAATCATAGAATCTAAATGAATATTAGGATTATAGCACACAAATTAATATGAATTAATATTTATGTGAGAATAATCTCATACACTCAAAAAATAACTGAAATAATATGGAAATAATACGTCTTTTAAAAAGAGTGTACCTTTCCTTCCATATCCTCACCAACATCTGTTGCTTTGGGACTTTTTTATGTGGGGAATTCATACTCCATGATATTCTGAAATTTTAAAAAAGACAAAAACCTTTAAACCACAGTAATTTATCATTTTAGTTCCATATTACTATTGTTTCCCCTTATTGATTAGTGGTACTAAATAGTGTTACTTACCTATTTTCAAGAGGTCGTATTATCACTTAAATTATTTAAATTAAACTTAAACTATGAGTGTTCCATAAAATTATGATTGAAACACTCACAGCAATTACTTTCCAGAAAAAAAAAAAAATACGATAGCATGGGTAATAAAAGTAAAAATAAACAATTTTTGTTTTTAGACATCAAAATAAAAGACTTTCAAACAGTAAAGGAAACAACAGAGTAAAAAGGCAACCTAAAAAATGTGAAAGAATGCAAGCAAGCCACATATTTATAAGGTGCTAATTTTCAAAATGTATAAGGGACTCATATCTCTCTTGTAAAAATAAAAAAGCTAACAAAGCAATGGCCTAATTTTAAAGTCAGCTAATGATTTGAATAGATATTTCTGTAAATAGGATGAGAAGATAAACACACAGACAACAAATATACAAAGCGATGTTCAATGTTGCTAATCATTGGGGAAAAGCAAATCAAAATCATATTATCTCATACTTGTTAGGATGACTATAATAAACACAAAAAGCAAATAAGCAACAACAAAAGACAACAAATGTTGTCCAGGAAGGGTAGAAATTGGAAAACTTGTGTCCTGGTGCTTAGAATGCAGAATGGTGCGGCCACTAGGTAAAACAGTATGAAGCTTCCTCAAAACATTAAAAATAGAATGGCTATATTATCCAGCATTACCACTTCTGGATGTTTACTCAGAAGAATTGACAATCATATACAAAATAGATATTTGAACTTCAATTTTATTGCCACATTATTCATGATGTCCAAAATATGGAAACATCATAAATGTTCTCCAGTAGATGGATGAATACAGAAAATGGGGTAAATACATACAACAGAATATTATTCAGCAGATAAAACAAGAAAATCCTTTAATATGGGACAACATGATGGATCCTGAGAAGATTAGGCTAAATGAAATAATGCAGTCCAAGATCAATACTGCATGACTTCACTTATAGGAAGTACTTAAAATAGTCAAACTCATAGGAACAAATAGCAGAATGTAGTTCCCATGGGTGGAGGAAGGGACATGGTGTGTTGCTAATCAACATGAGCAAAATTTCAGTAGTCATCAATTAATAGGTTCTAGAGCTCTAATGTACAACATTGGGACTACAGGTAACATCACTCTATTATACACTTAAAAGATCTGTTTATGAGGTCAGTATCACATTAAGAATTCTTAACTTGATTAGAAAAAGATGATTGCAATATGGATGGAGTTCTGAGAAAAACAATGACCAAAAACTGGTGTACTGCCTTGAGGATAGAAATAGCTCAAGATCAAATTATATTCAAGGGTTTTGCTGATAAGGACATAATTGGTGCTGTTCACAAAATATAAACCACTCCATTTTCAAGTAAAAGTAAGGTTATTATCTTGATAGCCCACTGAGCAGTGAATGAAATAGGAGGAAATGAACATTACATTGTAAACATTTTAATTATTTCTTTTTACAAATAAATTTATGTTTGAGTGAAGAATGTAGTGGGAATACTGGACGAATAGGAAAAGTGAGAATATTAGAAAGGTAGAGATGAGAAGATACACACAGAAAAAGGGAAGAGAGAGAGATGGGGTTAGGGGAAGGTTGGTATCTGTAGACTGTAAGGAGATGAAAGCCAAAGCCAAGGTGGAAACATCAGCTTCTAGCTGGAATATTTACATAAAAGAGAAGTGGAAGGATGGAAATATTGCTTGCTTGTATGGTCATCTTAATACTCGAGAGTCAAAATGAGAAAGTACATAAGAAATGAAGTAAAATGTGAGAAAAGTACAAGTTTAACATATCTACTAAAGGAAATGTGAAAGGAAACTAGTTAAAGGACACAGAGAAGGGTTTTCATGTACACTAGATAGTCCACCTGAAGAGCCTTCAACTGGCTTCCATCTGTAACTTTTCTTCAGCCACTGGAGTTATAGGAAGAAAACAAAAGTGATTGCAGAGGTTTGAGGCTGAGTTTAATGAGACACACTTGACAAATGAATAAAGGAACAGTAGTAGTCAATGAAAGAAAAATGCAAAAAAGTAGAATGAGATTTATTTGGGGTAGATGAAGAAGTAACGCAGTTAGACAATGAATAAGTTTAAGGAAAAAGAGTGAACTAAGAGCTACAGAACTTGATGTGCCCCGACAAGAGATATGACAGGAAAAAGCCTCCAGTCGGCTGGAAAAAATGTGACATCTGACAGGGCCTAGGATATTAATAACACAATGCTGTGACAGGTACAAATGCTAATAAGAGGGAGGAAGTAACTTCATTGAAAGTGGCAGAATATGAATGGGCATGAAGAAAAGTTGAAGCCTATCTATAATTGAAGGTCAGAACTTGTCATAGGAAGTACAATAGAAACAGCACTAATTATGTATAGATCATAGATTTTACTTTAATTAACCTTGGTAATGTAATTATCTTATTGTTTTGATTCTTTGTAAACACATACTAAAATCTTATACCACATCATAATGCAAACTTAACACTACATACAAAAGGATTACGTTTAAGTTATTCATAGAGTAACCCAGAATCAACGTTGGAGTGCTATTGCTATGAAGCAAATGCATCTAAACTTATCATTATCCCCTCTGCTATATTCTTTTCCTCCTATGTATTTTTTTTAATTCATATGACTGAAATGAGTGGATATTAAAATTCACATCTAAGAGATAAAGAAATAACTTGGCCAGATTTAGCAATTTGGCCTCAAGAACGTGGTTGGTAAGAGGTAGAGCTGGCTCAAATTCCTGAGTTTTAACCATAGTGCACCAAGGCTTGAGGGGAGAATTTGTCAGCAAGCTCAAGTTCCTCCAAACTTGAAAATCTTGTGTGTCTGTTGACTATATTTGCTTTGTCTCTATTTATATTTTATCTCAAGAAAATTGCATTAAATATCAGTTTCTTTTTTATGTCAAAATATTAAGGAGGTACAAAATTTTTGTTACGTGGATAGACTTTATAATGCTGAAGTCAAGGCTTTCAGTGTGCCTGCCCCTGAAACAGTGATCATCTTACCAACAGGTAAGTTTTCATCCCTCACCCCCTCCCACTATCCCACTTTTTAGTTTCTAATGTCCTTTATATAATTTTTGTGCCCATGTGCATCCATTATTAGCTCCTAGTTGTTAGTGAGAATCTCTGGTGTTTGATGTTCCATTCCTGAAATACTTCACTTAGGATAATGGTCTGCTTTTCCATCCAAGATATTGGGAATGACATTTTCCCTTTCAATAGCTGAATAGCATTCTATTGTGTATGTGTATATTATGTTTTACATTTTCTTTGTCCATTCATGTATTGATGGGCACTTAGACTGATTCCATATTTTGCAACTGTGAATTGTATTGTAATAAACATCTGAATGCACATGTCTTTTTTGATAAAATGATCTATTTCTCCTTGAGCAGATACTCAGTAGTGGGATTGCTGAATTGAATGGTGGGTCTACTTTTAGTTCTTTGAGGAAACACCGTTCTGTTTTCCATACAGATCATGCTAATTTGCAGACCACAAGCAGTGCATAAGCCTTCCTTTCCCTCTACATCTATGCCAGTTCCTACTGTTTTTTGACTTTTTAGGAGAGGCCATTCTGACAAGTGTAAGATGATACTCAATATAGTTTAAATTTGCATTTTCTTCATGATTAGTGATATTAATTTTTCATATGTCTTTTGGCCATCTG
Source organism: Nycticebus coucang (assembly GCF_027406575.1). Classification (NCBI taxonomy): domain Eukaryota; kingdom Metazoa; phylum Chordata; class Mammalia; order Primates; family Lorisidae; genus Nycticebus; species Nycticebus coucang. Next base: position 62,797,631 of record NC_069793.1, on the reverse strand, counting down.
TCTGTATTCTTTTGAAAAAATTCTGTTCATGTCTTTTGCCCACCTTTTGATAGGGTTCTTTTTCCCCCCTAATTCTTGGTGTTTTATTTGAATTCTTTGTAGATTCCGAAAATTATCCTTTGCTGTGTGTATAGTTTGCAACTATTTTCTCTCATTCTGTAGATTGCCTGTTTACTCTGTTGATTATTGCCTTTTTGTACAGAAGCTCCTTAATGTAACTAAATCTTTTATTTATTTTTGTAACTGCTGTAAAGTTGGGTGTTAGTCATAAATTCTTTCTTTTTTTTGTCTTTTCTTTTATTATTATTATTTATTATTAAATCATAGCTGTGTACATTTATGCGGTCATAGGGCACCATACCCTGGTTTTATAGACAGTTTGACACATTTTCATCTCACTGGTTATCATAGCCTTAAATCACATTGTAACAAAGATATTTGTACCAGAATGTTTATTGCAGCCCAGTTCATAATTGCTAAGTCATAAATTCTTTCCTTAGGACCATGTATACAAGAGTTTCTTCTATGTTTTCTTCGAGAATTTTTGTGACTTTTGTCTTACTCTTAATTCTTAATCCATTAATTCATATATATGGTGAAATATAGGGTTCCTGTTTCATTCTTCTGCCTAGGGCTACACAGTTTTCCCAGCACCATTTATTGGAAGGGACTTCTTTTCTCCAATGTGTATTGTCTGCTTTTTTAAAGATCAGTTGCTTGTAGGCATATGATTTTATTTCCAAGTTATCTACTCTGTTCCATTTTTCTATGGCTGTACTTTCACACCAAAACCATACTATTTTTTATTGTAGCCTTGTAGTACAATTTGAAGTCAGATAATGTGATGCTTCCAGATTTGTTCCTTATGCTTAAGATTGTTTTGGTTATTCAGCTTCTTTTTTGGATGAAGTTTAGAATTCATTTCTCTAAACCATGAAGGCAGATGTTAGTGTTTTGACAGGAATTGTGTTAAACCTGTAAATCTCTGCAGGCAAAATGACATTTTATGGTCTTGATACTGCGAAATATTGAGTGTGAGATTTTTTCCATTTGTTTGTATCATGTACAATTTTTTCATCAGTATTTTATAGTTTTCCTCATAAAGATCATTCACTTTCCTGTTTAAACATATCCTAAGTAGTTTATTTTCTTTGTGTCTACTGCAAATGGTATTAAGTCCTTGATTTGACTATCACTTTGACTGTTATTAGTATTTACATGCATAAATATAACTAATTTGAGTATATTGATTTTGTAACCTGAGACTTAGATGAATTTATTTATCAATTCTAGGTGGTTTTGGTAAATTCTTTAGTGTTTTCTTGATAAGTATCATATCTTGTATTTTTTTTCCATTTAACCAGTCTGTGTCTTTTAAGTTGGGCATTAATACTATTCACGTTCATTGTTAGTATTGACATGTGGGACTCTCTTCTGTTCATTATGTTGAGTCACGCGATACCTTGCACTTTTGTCTTCTATCTTATGATATTGTTCTACACAAGCTGTGAGCTTTGATGTTGAGGTGACGTACTCTTGGGTATCTATGCACTGCTTTATGTATAGTGCACTGTTTTCCTGTAGGGCAGGTCTAGCAGTGAAAACTATTTTTAGTTTTTGCTTGTTTGGAAAAGTCTTTATTTTTCCATTATTTGTGAAACAGTTGTGCAGGAATCAAAAGTATTGACTGTCAGTTGTTCTGTTTAATAAGATTTAAAATGGGGCCATTGTCTTCTGGCTTGTAAGGTTGCTGCTGAGAAGTGTATTGTTAGCCTGAGGGACTTTGGGGTTAGTTGTTGCTTTCATCTTGTAGAATTTTCTCCTTCACTTTGGCCAGATTGATGACTATGTGTCTTAGAGAAGTCCTATTTGCTATGAATCCTCCCAATGTTTGAGGATTATGTTGTATCTGAGTATCTGAATCTCTGGTGATCTCAAGGAAATTTTCCTTTATAATTTCCTTAAATAGGTTTTCCATGCTTTTGATTTTTTTTCTTCTCCCTCAGGTATACTTACAATTAATATGTTGGCTTGGTTTATAGGATCTCATATTTCTCTGAGTGATTGTTTATTATTATTATTCTTTTTTTTGTTCCTGCATGTTTGTTTGAACTACTTAGTTTGAAAGCCTTGTCTTCAAGCCCTAAAATTCTTTCTTTTGCTTGCTCTAGTATAGTGGTGAAACTTTCTTCTATACTGTAAAATTCCTAAGTGACTCATTTCTTTGTTTTGTTATATCCTTTATTATGTTACCTATCCCTTTGGCAACTTTTTAATTTTTTTCATTTATAACCTGAAATATTTTTTAGCTTCCTTTTCTTGACTTTCAACTTTCTCTTCAATCCCATTCATCTTATTTGCCAACCAAATACTGAATTCCGTTCATGTCATTTTCACAATTTATTTCTGGCTAGAGGTCTGTTGCTGTAGGTCTATTGTGATCCTTTAGGGGTGTCTAACTAGGTCGCTATTCCACTTTGCCAGTGTTTTTTTGCTGGTTTCTTCTTATCTGATAATTCTTCTCAGCATAGATATGTTTGTCTTGTTCTTCTTGCTGGGAGCTCTTCTATTTAATAAGAAGGAGAGGCATCTAGAGGTCACTTTTGTATCCACTTCCAGAAGAGTGATCCTGTAGGAGAGGGTAGATGTCCCTGGAATCATGTAATGGGGCTGTTGTAAGTTGTTCTGTTCCCTTGTGGTTGTCACAGTCCAATCTGGTTCTGTGGAGTGGCCGGATAGTCCTTAGGCCCCTGATGAAAGCTCAGGGGGGATGAGTGAGTCCCTGAAGTTGGGCACTGGGAGAGATGAGCCCATGGTGATGGCAGTGAGTGCTTGGCAAGCCTTTATAGCTGGAGTTCAGTTGTGGATGTTGTTCACTCAAGTCACATCTTCGTATAGTGGCCATATGAGGCAGGGAATAGCTTGTGGCTAACGGGTCATGATGTAAAGCTGGACTGTAAGCATGTCATCACACAGTGCCCCAGGGGCATGGGCCACTGGTCAGTGTGCAGATCCATGGGAGCATGGACCTCTGTGCAGCAGGTAGGGCTGAGGTCTTGTTATGATGGTCAGCATGACAGAGTTGCTGGAAGGCTGGGGCTCTCTCATCACACAGGTCCCAGTAGGAATGCTATTGGGGAATCTCTTGAGTGGCACTGGCACCAGCTCCATTCAAATTACCAGTGGGGGGATGTGCTTGATTCCAAGTTGTGGGTGTGGGAGGGCATCAGCAAGGAGTTATTTGGGGAAGGTGCAGCAAAGCTTATCCCCATGGAGACAGTGTGCTCCACACCTGAGAGCACAGAATGGCATCAGCTGCAGCAACCCAGGAATACAGGCAAATGGGTCCCTGCTGAGTCCGCTGTCTGATGTACCTTTATTGTGCACTCCCCAAGCATGCCCTGGTCAGAATGTAGGTCTCCAGAGATGGTAGGGAGCCCCCACAACAGTGGCTGTTTGAGAAGGGTGGGGTCCTGGAGTTCTCTCCCTTATCCCTTCCCTACCTGCAGGCATCTCCCCCGGATGCTTTCTGGTCTTGGCACGCAGCTCTCCCTGTCCCTGCCCCCTTCACTGTGAGTGTCTCGCATTACTTCTCTGATGATATGTAATGCCTTCTCCAAGGGAGTCCATTTCTAGGGGGGCATCCAATTGCAACTTTCAGTCCTCTCCTTAAAAGCAGGTTGTGGTGGCTGCTTCTAGTCTCTCCTCTGCTACTTTCAAAACCCATGGTTAAATCAAATGGTGAGACCATATCAACTACATCAAACAGATCCACCGTGAGTCTATATTTCCTGCGTTTAATAATAGCAACCCTGAGGGCAATGGTATCATTTCTGATGAAAAAGGTATAAACACTAATTTAGTCTCCTCTCCCTCCAGGTTTAGAACTTTTAACACATTGACTGCCACTCTAGAAAACTAATATTTCCCCCCCTTTTGGAGTATCCAGGGTAAAGGGACTTGTGAGACCCCAGGCTCAAAACTAGCATGAATTAAATATAACTTACATGAGAGTTTATGTGTAAAAATAATGTCATAAAAATTCTTCCTCTACAGGCTACAATAATTCCTCGTGAGATAGTTGTTTCCTAGGAAAGAAAAGAAAATTTACATGCTGAAATTGCAAAGAAGCCATAGATTTATTGTTATTTAAAATATTTAAGCTCTGTAGAATTCTTTTAAGAAGTAACAATACATGCTTCCTCCCTTTCCCAAATATCTAGCCATTTGTCTGATATTCTACTGATCCTTGATAACAGATTATTTAACTGTGTTGTATATATGACAAAAATAAATGCAATAAATCTGATTTGCTTTGTTGAAACAACGTACTTAATTTTTCATAAATCATGAGATTATAAAAAACACAATTGTGTATAATTCTGCAGGAAATTAATACCATTTGACAAGAAGAGCTGGAACTTCTCAGTTAATGAGACAACTGGTCTATGGTACATGCATGTGTAAAAGGGCCTCAGAAGCATGATGTCTCCTAATGACACACAGCCCCACCCCTACCTTTTTCTCCTTCTTGGAATTCCAGGGCTAGAAGCTCTCCATATGTGGATTGGTTTCCCATTTTGTGCTGTATATTTGACTGCCCTACTGGGAAATATTACAATTGTCTTTATGATCCAGTCAGATCACAGTCTTCATCAGCCCATGTTCTACTTCCTGGCCATTCTATCATCTATTGATCTGGGCCTGTCCACATCCACCATCCCCAAGATGCTTGGCATCTTCTGGTTCAACCTGAGAGAGATCACTTTTGAAGGCTGTCTCGTCCAGATGTTCTTCATCCACCTGTGCACTGGCATGGAGTCGGCTGTGCTTGTGGCCATGGCCTACGATCGCTATGTGGCCATCTGTAACCCTCTGCGCTACACATTGGTGCTGACAAACAAGGTGGTGTCAGTTATAGCACTGATCATCCTTCTGAGACCCTTAGCCATTGCAATCCCCTTTGTTCTCCTCATTCTGCGACTGCCTTTCTGTGGACACCAAATCATCCCTCACACCTACTGTGAGCACATGGGTATTGCTCGCCTGTCCTGTGCCAGCATCAAAGTCAATATTGTCTATGGTTTATGTGCCATCTCCATCCTGGTGTTTGACATCATAGCTATTATCCTTTCCTATGTCCAGATCCTTCGTGCTGTCTTCCGTCTACCTTCCAGGGATGCCCGCCTCAAGGCACTCAGCACCTGTGGCTCCCATGTCTGTGTTATGCTGGCTTTCTATACACCAGCATTTTTCTCCTTCATGACTCACAGGTTTGGGCGAAATGTTCCTCAATACATCCATATTCTTCTCGCCAATTTTTATGTTGTCATCCCTCCAGCTCTCAACCCTGTTATTTACGGGGTCAGAACCAAGCAGATCAGAGAGAGGGTAACTAGAGCTTTTAGAAATAAATTGTAAAATTTGGACTTGAGAGATTAAGAATGATGAATCAGAAAAGAATGGAACAAGTTCTCCAGTCCTAAAATTGCAACATCATAATATCTGTGGAAAATGGTATCTTGTGAGAAAATTTATAAAGTCTTTCATTTGTATTAGTGAGAAAAAATAAGACAAAAGAAATTTAATAAACATTTAATATAAGCATACTAAAAATGACAGCAATTATGTGATAAAAAAGGATTACCTTGAAAAAGCATGTGGAAGTGATAAAAAGTGACTAGAAGAGTGATAATAACAAACATTTATAGAAGACATATTATGATTCAGGTATAGTTTTTGAAACCATAAATTGAATAAACAGAATATAAAACTTGAACATATTCAAAAACTATGAATCAAACACCTCATAATTCCATATGATTTAGGAAGCACTTAAACACTTTAAAACAAGAGGCAATATTAATATTACTACTAATAGTAACATCTGACATTTCCTGACCATTTATCATAGTCTAATAACCAAATCACATTTGCTTCTTTTGATAGCTCACATATCATAGTAAGTTGAGATTAAGAAGTTTAGTAACTTAAATATAGTCATAAAATTATTAAAACATATAATATAGAATTAGAAATGAATTATTCAGTTCCAGGAAGATTTATTTTCTTAACTCCTCTTCTATAATTTAATTTAGAAACAGATCAGTAAGTAGGCAATTAAATATTAAGAAAACATTTAGGGGGCGGCGCCTGTGGCTCAGTCAGTAGGGTTCCGGCCCCATATACCGAGGGTGGCGGGTTCAAACCCGGCCCCGGCCAAACTGCAACCAAAAAAATAGCCGGGCGTTGTGGCGCACGCCTGTAGTCCCAGCTACTCGGGAGGCTGAGGCAAGAGAATCGCTTAAGCCCAGGAGTTGGAGGTTGCTGTGAGCTGTGTGAGGCCACAGCACTCTACCGAGGGCCATAAAGTGAGACTCTTGTCTCCACAAAAAAAAAAAAAAAAGAAAACATTTAGGAGTCAACATGATATAAAATTTAAAAGTAATTAGCATAGCTATTAACTCGGAAATGTTAATGAAGGATGAGGAAAACATATTTGAAGAAATATACATTCTAAATATGATGAAAATAATCAGAGAAAGTTAATGGGTATAAAATCTGGGAGAAGATGAACCACATTAAAAAATATTATACGTATAAGGCAAAGGAATTTTTGACTCCCTAGATATGCATTTGACCCGAGAGGCTTCTGAATATAACTCAGTCAGATATCTTTAGTCCCTGAAGGGTCTGACCCATGATATTCTCAGGGTAATTACCTTCTCTTCATTAAGTGTTTCTCTTTGGGCATCCTGGGCAAGAAGATCTGTCTGATATTGCAAGGAGAGGCAGAAGGGTTTTGTTGGGAAGGGAGCCCACGTCATATTTTATATTTGTGGGTATCTCCATAGGCTTGGAAAGTTGGGACAGGCCAGCACAGTGGACACTGAGGAGACTTTCTGCAAATTACATCAGGTAGTACCATTTACAGTTATATCACAGAAGAAAGTGCTAAGCCCCTTTATTTCAGCTACCACTAGAAGACAGGGAACATCAAGACCCTGTGTGGTTAGCTTTCACTGCAGAAATGGGCAAGTGTGTCTGGACCCAGGGACTGTGTCAGATCAGCATGTTAGTCAAGGGATTGACTTCATCGAAAGAGTTGTATCTTATTAGACGGAAGGCTTGGGGATGACATTTGCACTCTGAGCTGAAAAATGGGAATGTCAATTCCTGCTTTATTTGTATATTAACCTGTGTTTAAGAATGAGATTCTGTAAAGTGTTTTTCACAGTTGGAGCTATACAAATGTAAATTTGAGTTAGGGAGCCCTGTTTTGTTCAGACAGAGTTGATTCTAACCTACATATTCCATATTTCAGAATGAAATTCAATTAATTCATTTATTGATCATGAGTAAAAAAACTCTTTCCTATGTGGCTATCCATAAAGGAGTCCTAAAAGTTTTACAGTTTCTTCCCTAACGAAATACACAATATGTACCTGGAATATTGTGAAGATACTTTTAAACCTAGGCTTCTAATCTAATTAGATAAGAGTCTTCCCTTTCTAACTAGACTGAATGATGGGACTCAGTTCATAGGGTCTCTTCTAGGATAACGAATCTAATGTCTGTAACCCTTAGTGACATGTTGTATCTTATTTAGAAATCAAACATTATCACCAAGATCCATAGCTACAGATAGCAATGACGAATTATTCTAGCTAATGTTATAATGACCCATTGTTGACACATTCAGCTGGGTACTTCATATGCAACATCTAATTTCTGACCACTGTGTCTATATATAAGGTTGAGCTATGATTATCTCAGCCTCTAGATATAAATCAAATAAATCTTAGGGAATGATTTGTGCAAGGTTGTTAGTAAGTGGAAGAGTTAAGACATAAATCCATGTTTCCCTGAGTCCAAAGGGAGTGGCTCTAGACACCAAACTGATTCCTAATCAGCCACAGTAAACAGATGGGTTCTGACAAAGAGGAAGAGTCTATGGTGAATCTGACACTGAGTCCATTTATTGGCCAGACCAGTGTAGCAAAATGTCTGTCTGCTGATCAAGATCTGAAGCCATGTAAATCATAGGACCTTCAAATAAATCCATAGACTTGCAACTTTTGAGAAAAGGAAGAAAATGCTGGTTTATCTCTAAAGCTAACATCTACTAATGTATGATAAATTCCGGGAGTGTTGAGGAAGTCTGAGTCTGAATCTATCAAGGCTCAATAAAAACAATACAACATTGTATTATTGTCTGCTTAGATATACGATGTTATTATAGCTACATAGGCCAAGTATTTGTAGTCCCATAATTAGACTCAGTATAATGAAAATATTGAAACAGATAATTGTCCCCTAATGATGTCACAGTCAAAGATATAAAGGAGATAAATGACTTTCACTCTATATATAAAAAAAAAAGAATGAGAACTATCACAATCATGTTCTTTTTAACCAAAAAATATTTTATTACGAATGAATATAAAACTGTGTGAGTGAATGACCAAATTGAGAGAATAAAGGTATTTCATCTAGGGAAATTCCAAGGCTATGAAAATGTTCCATAAATTGATTTCTTGTCTATCTCTCCACACCCAGGTGTAAAGGTTTGGGATCTGTCTCGTTCACTGCTGTGCCTTCAGCAGTTAGAACATTACTAGCAAATAGTAAAAGTGTATTAAATGAATAAATTAATCCTGCAATGTTATGTTTAAACAAGGTTAATTATGCTGTCATAGCTAAACTCAAATGGAATGCAATATATCAGATAATTCCCATAGTGAAATAATAAGCACCAAAGAGGATACTATTGAATAAGAGCTGAAGAAATGCAGACTCAAGAGAATTCCATACCACCTACCTGGTGGACCAAATTTCTTTGTTACTCTACACATATTACCTGTAATAACCATAAAAATCTATGAGTATGTCTATAACTTTAACTTCAAATTGATGACAATATGTCAAATGGTATATAAAACTAGTGTATGATGCCCCATGATCATATTAATGTACACAACTATGATATAATAAAATAAATAAATTTAATTTAATTTAAAAAAATAAATAAATAAAGATCATTGCACCTGTATGTCAAAAAAAAAAAGAAAGAAGCTTTGGCAACATGGCCCCCCAAATCTAAAGATCTCCACATTCATGCCACACTTTTTCTAAACTTCATATCACTGAAGGTTTCTTTCATATGCGTGCAATACCTGTGAGAGTCTAATGGGATATACTTATCAGATTTATTAGCAGCACAAGAGGAAATAGAGTTGGAATATGGTCTTAGAGCGTGTCTAGTTGTATTTTCTACATTTTCATTGTAAGAGCTTTCCCTAGCCAAAAAAGTAGCTTCCTGAAATCCACTAGCCTTCCTTTTGTATGCTCCCCAAAAATGTCAACATATTTGCATTGTCATAACTGCCAAAATTCACCCAAATCCTCAAGTGTTTCTCTCCTTTGTCCATTTTTAACACATCATGGCCTTGGAATCATCCTTAAATTCCCACCAATTCTAGCCCAGGTAGTTTCACCTGTCAATCTGTTTCTTCTTATTCTTGGACATGCGCATTTCTCTAAAAAAATATTTTAGGTTCTAACTGCTGAACAATACATTGCATCAGACAGAAGAAATAAAAATAAATATAAGTATGCTACTATCTATATCAAATTATTTTTCTTATTTTCCTAATCCAGAGGCTTTAGACACCATAAAATTGGGAACAGAAGACTTTTCTATCTTAACTTATAATTAATAACTATTTATATATCTCAACCTTAGCAAAAGAATTATTGCCCAAAATAATTATTTTTTGAGACAAAGTCTCACTCTGTGCCCTGGGTAGAGGGTCGTGGCATCATTATAGCTCACAGCAACCTTGAGAAGGTCTCAAGAGATTCTTCTGCCTCAGCCTCCCAAATAGCTGGGACTACAGGTGCCTGACACAATGTCCAGTTACCAAAGGAAATGTTGTTATAGAGATACAGATGGCACTCTAATTGTAACCACACAGCTTGTTTATGTGTAACCTTAGACAAGTTTCTCTGACTCTCTTTACCTTAGGTTTGGTTTGATGTGTTTCATAGAGTTATCTGTCACAGAGTTGTTATCAAATTTGAATGAGATTATTTGTGTAAAATATTTAGCACAGTGCTTAGAAAATACATTTTCTTTGATAGGCCTTTTGCTAGTGTGCATGTTCAGTAAAACAAAGCAGATAAATACATAGTAGCTATGTACTTAACTGTGTTGCAGAAAAATATACACACTTGAGGCCATCTTTATTGGCACAATCTCAGTCGATTATGCCTCTGGATTCCTGATATTAGCTTTTATTTCTAATAACAGAGTAATATGGAATTTGATTGAATGCTTTGAAGAATGCATTTGAGATGTTTTATTGGGGCATAATAATACCGTGAAGCTGATACTCCTGTCTCCTAATTTCAAAAATTGTAAAAGTTCTGCTATTTTCCCAAAGTTTTATTTTTATTTATTTATTATTATTATTATTATTTTTTGAGACAAAGTACTGCCCTGTCACCCAGCTGGAGTATAGTAGCATCGTCATAGATCACTGCAACATCAAGTCCAGCACTCAAGCTATTCTCATGACTCAGCCTTGCCCAGTAGCTGGAACTATAGGCATGGCCACCACGCCTGGCTAATTTTTCTATTTCTAGTAGAGACAAAGGTCTCTCTCTTTCTCAGGCTGGATCAACCTTCTGAGCTTAAGCAATCCTCCCACCTTCACCTCCCAGAATGCTAGGATTACAGGTGTGAGCCAACATGCCTGACCTGGATTTGATTTTTTTTTTTTTTTGGTAGAGACTGAGTCTCACTTTGAAACCTGTAGAGTGCCATTATGTCACACGGCTCAGAGCAACCTCCAGCTTTTGGGCTTATGCGATTCTCTTGCCTCAGCCTCCCGAGCAACTGCTGAATTTGATTTTTAAAGATAACATTTATGTATATCTGAATGTGCAGATATTTGTTACACGTGTACAGACAATAGTTGCACTTTTGAAATACGTGAATTTTACCTGCAAAATTAAATTGGAGCTTACAAGATATAGCTATAGCTGAATCTTTATAAGTAGTAGTATAACTTATGATAGTATAAATATATAGGATTTTCCAATCATCTTATAGCATCCTCTTGTGTTTCCTCCCAATCAATTCCTGTTCCCTTTCAAAAACCGACTTGATATTTTCATTTATTTTGTATGTGCATTCCAGAGCTTCGTGCAAATGAAATAATATAACAAGTACACTTTTATAACTGGTAGTGATCATTGGCTAAGCATAATGATTTTACACTTGATCTTAGCCAAAGACTAAGCAGTGATAGCATAAGGATTTTAAATTAATTTGTACCATCATATGTGCAAGAAATCATCTTTTTTGCTAAATAGAATTTCATCATATAAACTTTCCAAGATTGATCTACTGATTAACTAGCTGATGAGTATTTGTGTTGTTGCTACTTTGAGGCAATTATGAATAAAGTTCCTATCATTACTCTTGTATAAGGCTTGTGTGAACACAGAGCAAGCATCTAGGTGTTTAATAGTGTGTAATGATTGTTATCATTCGATAGTGTGAAATGGTTAATGATGCTGTATTAATGAATTCATAAGAAATGTAACTTATTACCTAAATTTTATTTTCCATGTTTACTACTAATGTAGTAGAATTTATTGCTGTATATTCTTTCTAAAATTTGGTATTGCCACATAAATAATTTTAGCCATTTTATTGGAAATGTACCATTCCCGATGCCTCACGATTTTAAGAGTTTTAATTTATTTGTCTATTTTTCTTTGCCAAGTATTGTGTCGATCTCTGTTCTTCTCTTTCCCTTGCTTATTTTTCTTAACTTTTAGTTATAAGTGCATTTACATGCGGTCAAATAATTAAATTCAAACTCATCCTAGGAAAATTACTGCATACCTCATTGTGGAATATCACTGTACTCACCTTTGAAATACTCCCCATGGGAAGCTATGCACTGATGCCAATACCTTGTCCATCTTTCAAAGCACTTTTCTATCATAAGTTCATGAACTTAATTGTTATACCATGGCACAATGACAGCTCTGATGGACATTCTAGTAAAAGAGCTCCAAAATTGCCTTGAAGTATGGACTAGGCTCTGGCATCAATGCATAGCTTTCCAAGGGAAGTACTTCAAAGGTAAACACAAGGATATTCAACAATAAGCTATATAGCACTTTTTCTAGGATGAGCTCTCAAACTAATTGTCTGACTTCGTATGTTCTAGGCACATATTCTTTTTTTGAAATAAAGAATGTGGACATTACCTATGAGGCTGTGTCTTCTTTATTTAGCTTCTTAATTATTCCTTTTTTAAATTTGATGATATGTAACAGGGTACCTTTTGATCGGTATTGTTTTTATAGGTAATGTTGTTGGGCCTTGGCAGTGTCCGCGATCCGGGAGCTCTGCCTTGAAGGCACCGGGGCGAGCTGTGCTGCCCGGCAGGCTGGTAAAGTGAATGCTGAGGACGGGAGACTTTAATGACACAGACCACTGAATTTCTTTGTTTGGAGTACAAGTTATGGACCCTTTCTGGAGCATGTCTGCTAGCTCTATACACAAAGATCTGATGGTGAAGAGAAGTCATTGACAGGGGACGTGAAAACCAGTCCTCCACGAACTGGGCCAAAAAAACAGCTGCCTTCTGTTCCCCAAAATGCTTTGCCCATAACTAAGCCTACATCTCCTGCTCTGGCAGCACAGTCCACAAATGGCACACATGCTTTTTATGGCCCCTTCTACCTGGAATACTCTCCTCTTGCAGAATTTACCTTGGTTGTGAAGCAGAAATTACCAGGGGTCTTGGTGCAGCCCTCTTACCACTCTGCATTAATGTGGTTTGTAGTGATATCCATGCAGCATGGACTTTATCAAGATGGAGTGTTTAAGTTTACAGTTTACATCCCTGATAATTATCCTGAAGGCGACTGTCCATGCTTGGTGTTTGATATTCCCATCTTTCAGCCGCTGGTTGATTCCACCTCAGGTGAACGGGATGTGAAGAGAGCATTTGCAAAGTGGAGGTGGAACCATAATCATATTTGGTAAGTATTAATGTCTGCAAGGAGAGTTTTCTACTAGATCGATCCCACAAGCCCCCTAAACCCAGAGGCTGCAGTACTGTATGAAAAAGATATTCAGCTTTTTAAAAGCAAAGTGGTTGACAGTGTTAAGGTGTGCACTGCTCATTTGTTTGACCCTCCTAAAATAGAAGACCCCTATGCAATGAGCTTTTCTCTATGCAATCCTTCTGTACACGATGAAGCCAGAGAGAAGATGCTGACTCAGAAAAAGCCTGAACAACCGAAGAATAAGTGTTCACGTTTCTGACCTGTCATGGGTAAAGCCTGGCTCAGTACAGCCTTTCAGTTAAGAAAAGAAAACAGTTGCAACTTAAGATGTGGTGAATCTGGTGCACCATGCACTTTCCTGCTGGACTCTGGCCTAGTTAAGAGCTGCCCAATGGCAAAGGACTGCGGAAGAGTAAAACTGTGTGAATAATGACTGCCGATCAGTGTTTTCCGTGCATGCACAGGTTCTAACAGCAGGTTGTGGAAACCTCTCTCTATGTTACTTCTGTCAGGAGTGTCTTAGGGTGGTCATCTAGTTCAGTACTCCAAATTGTTGGGGACCTTGAGGCTTAAGTATTTTTCTGAATATAATGCTACAGGTAAGTTGCATTCATTTAAACTAAGCACTATTTAAAAGTTTTGACCAGTGGTTCCAGCTGTACATAAGTTAGGAAGTGGAGAAGGGAGGTCTAGAGAAAGCAGGTTTCAAACTCAGCACTTTGAAGTGGAAGATCATTTGAATCTCAGTCTTCAGCCTGCTGTCTTACTGATTTATCAACTGGTACCATTGAGAAAGATATTAGTTGAGAAGAAACCAGAATGCTTGTTCATAGTTTTTTTTTTTAAGCAAATTACTTACTGTATTTTTTAAATTAAATTATAGCTGTGTACAATAATGCAATTATGAGGTACAATGTGCTGGTTCCATATACAGTCTGAAATATTTTCACCAAACTGGTTAACATAGCCTTCGTGGCATTTTCTTAATTATTGTGTTCAAACTCTTATACTCTTCACTTAGTAAACTTCACCTGCACCCTTCCAAGATGCACCCTAGGTGTGGACCCACCAATCAACCTCCTTCCACCCTACCTCCCCCTCCCCTCCCCTCCCTTGCCCCCTTCCCCATATTCTTGTACTGAGATTGGGTTTTAGCCTTCGTATAAAAGGTATAAATTAGTTTCATATTAGGGCTGAGTACATTGGGTACTTTTTCTTCCATTCTTTGGATACCTTGCTAAGAAGAATATTTTCCAGCTCCATCCATGTAAACATGAAGGAGGTATAGTCTACATCTTTCTTTATGGTGCATACTATTCCATGGTGTACAAATACCACTGTATTTTTATGGTAGGAGGGAGAAAAAGTATTACAACAGTTTCTAATCAAGTCAGGTATTTAAGTGTCGATTGACTAATGTGTTTAGAAGAGACAAAATAAACTAATAATGAATTGTTTTTTGTCATTTAACAGAAAATTAAATACCCTTTCTTAATATAACTAAAAAAGACTAATTTATAAATGCTTTATTGAAAAATACACTTATCTTCATATAAAATTATAGTAGCAGTATCTTGAGAAGTTCTATAAATATTTTTGCAGAACACTACTCTAATTGAACAGTTTAAGTTCCATATTTCTTTCAGATCAATATGAAAGAAACTTAGTAATATGTTACTAAGAAGTAATATGTTACTAAATATGTTACTTATTACATAAGTAATATGTTACTAAAAAAGAAACTTAACCAATATGAAGTTACTTAGTAACTTTGTATACTCATTCAATTTATAACTGAATTTTCTCCCTAATAAGATTAATTCAACTTTAAAACTGCTGGAACAATAGTGATTAATAAAGGTATATAGTATCTCAAAAAAACAAAAACTCTGATAATGCGTCAGTATTTTATGGCACTGGTGTTTTGTCAGGGAAAATCTCAAGCCTGTTTGGTTCTCTATTTCTTTCTAAGTAATCTATTGTTCTCTGGCATTGACATTTTTATTCTGAAAAAAAAAATTATTCCTAGCCCTAAAATACCAAAATATCAATAGAATATGTGTAGGTTTTTTTCATTAATATTCTCTAAGTGTGTGGTGAGGCTTTCAATCTGTGATGAGATTTTTGGATTCACTGTAATGTTTGATTCACTTTACTATAACTTTCATATTTTCCTTCTTTCAACTTGCTCTGTAGTTTCTCTGCAAATACTAATTTTCTTAAGTTAGAGTTCTGTGTACTCTCCATACCTAACTTTCTTTCTCCTTTTAGACTCATTGTTATTTTAATCTTCCTTTAAGAAAGACTAGGAATTCTGTCCTGTATATTACTAAGATATTATTCTGAATTGCCAATTCTGTCTAAACTGCTGATTTAAATCACCTTTCCTGCCTCTTACTTTCTGTCCACTGTTTCCAGATCAATTTTATTTTCAACTAAATTTCTTCTTTGTGCTATCTCCTGTTCATAATGTATTAAGAACATTAAAGACATAATTTCAAAACAATTTCCTGTTCCCTTTCTCAAAGTGCTTTTGGAATAAATTTTCCTCCTCAGGACACATAGTATTGTTCCTATTCTCTTATTCTCCAACTATATTTCATAAACCATTCCTGTTTCTAATAAATCATTCAATGAGCTGGGAACTAATTAAGGCTGGAGTCTTCCAACACACAGTTAAATCTAGCCTCTTGCATCTAAAGGAAAACCACAGATATTCTCTGTTTAGGGAGAGAGAGGTGGTCAGGATTCCTTTCATAAGCTAATGAAAGCTGTAGTCATTGTCCACAGAAAATATTTGCAAGTATTGGAAGGCTAAAGAATCACTTGCTTACTGACCTTTTCTATGCCATTGCACAATTCCCTTCTCTCTAATGTGTTTCCAGGAAATAAAACACAGATGTAATAAAAGATGTTGAGACAGACGCTAATGGCAGAGTCCAATAGAAGATTTGGGTGAGTTGTTCAACAATTATACACCTAGAGTGTTTGTTAGTATAATAACATTTAACATTTAATAAGTGCTAACTATGGGCCAGGCTTGATATTATGACTTTTCAGATATTCATTCAATTTGACCTTCATAACAACTGTTTGAGAATGCCATTATTATTATTATTCCTATTTTAAAAATAAGTAAATTAAATAGCTCTCCAAGTCCAGTTATAGGCAGTAAGTGAGAGAGCCAGAATTGAGGCCCAGCCAGACCTCACAGTCTTCATCATAGTCCTCTACGGAAGCTAGTGACCTCTTGATCACAAGAGGTGGTCAACCACATAGACTCATGACCACTAATCAGAGCTGTTGTAAAAGTGACATATACATAAAGTGGACTAGAGAATGTGAACACCCTTTTCATTTCCAAAAATCTAAAAACTTTAGGAGACCTACAATCATCATGGTACATAAAAGTATAAATATCACCTTAAACTTCAAGTCAGATCCGAGAGGAAAAAATGAAAGGAAATTCTCTTCCGTTACCATACATAACACCTGAAACACCTTCGGTGTGGGTTTAAAGAACGATCCAGACCTTGAGTGTACCATAGTTCTTGCCGGTCCCAGAGAGATGTTCTCAAGTTTGTGATGGCCAGTAGGAGAGAGGGGCCCACCTACCAGAGAAGAGATTCAGCCCACACTTGGACCCTGGAGAAGCTCTCCAGCAAACTCTCACTACTCATACCTCCTTCTGGGAAATACTACCTGAGAGCCAGTGTCCCCTCTGGAGACAAGTGAAGAGGTTCATCTTTACTCAACAGTTACTCTAACTTTGGCCTGAATGAAGACCGGGAGGAGCCATGTTTCACTATGCTTTATAACCTGCTGAATAATTCCCCATTTTCACTATGCTATCTCACATCCTACTTCCCTGGGAAGATAGCAGATTCCTCATCCTCAAACTCCACCCAGGGCAGCTTCTTCATCACCTCTGCCACACAGTTGGGAAGCTTGGGGTTCTTTCCTCTAAACCACATGAGCTCTGTTTCCCCTACCTCAGGAATAGGGACTGTCATCCTGTATGCTGCCTCCAGAAAAATGTGCTAGCAGGTTCTAGACCAGCTGGCTGTAAACTTGTCATTGTGGAAGAAGAGTGTAGGCCAAGGGCCAGGACCCTTTCTTTCAGCCTCTGGGTGTGATGTACATTGAAAAATAAATCGTTTATGACAGTGACATGAAGGGATAGAAACCCGGCAACTGCACTACACGCTCTATCTCCTTTGATCCTCACAACAGCCCCCTGAAGTAAGATTTTTTTATGTCATTTATCAGATTTTAAAAATGGTGAATTGAATTCCCTAACGTCTTGTTCAGTACCCAAGTTCTCAAGACCAGATAGCAAAAAATGTAGAGAAAGAGACACAGAGAGATAGAAGGACACAGAGAGGACCCGCCCCTTCTGATAACGCTTTTTAATGGGGTTGTTCTGATTAGTTTACCCAGTTCAAAGGTCCTCCCACCTTTAAAAGTTCCTCAACGTGTGTGAATGTGTGTAAATGTGCACCTACACAAGTACAGCATCTTAGATAGCAGCTACAAATACACCTTCCACTCTCAGCGTTGATGGCGTTTCCTGATGGAAAAATTGTATTTCCTTGTCAAAGCACTGATGAGCTTAACTACAAGGGAACCTCAAATATTCACGGAGCACCTCTTTTGCTTTAGTTTCTGCCCCTGATGCCAAGAAGAACTATGTGCCCTCTTCTGTCTCTTAGAAACTCAGCATCCCCAACACACTTAAGTGACAGCACAAACCCTCTCCAGGAAGAGTAACTGCAGGTGAGCCCCAGTGGCGCTTCGTGTTGATACAACGGCCAGCTCCTCTTCCTGGGAGAGCAAGGGTCTTTTGCCCCCATTGTCTGTTTTCAGCAGAAGTTATCTTTTCCCTGACAACCTCTTGGCATCCACTACTGTGTATCTCTATGCTGCATACCAGTGTTTTTCAACTTTTTTATCTCACGGCACATTTGAACCTATAGTTAAACTTCCATGCCACACAAAAATTATTTGGATCAAAAAAGAGAATCAAAGAATATACTTACTGTGATTTGAACTTCTTTCAAAAATAATTCAATTAATGATCTTTAAAAATGTTCATGGCACACTGGTTTATGATTTTCATCACTGCTTCCTACTATTGCTAAGAAACTGATTTCCTCTGCTTCCACTTTTTCAAGTTTCCTCATTGATTATACCAATGACTTGTTTTCTGGTGCTACTTTTCTTATGCTTTTAACTATTATTACTTTGTGGTTGTCATCAAAAGATTGCCCTATTGATAAGACTTTTAAGTTTTGTGTCCAAATATCAAGGTTTACATCATTTAAACGATTGCTTATGTCTACTGTCAAAACGATTAGTATGAGCTAAATCTGCTATACTAATTCTTAGTACCAGATGAACATAGAACAAAGTTCTTAACCCAAACTTCTTCCCAGGCTCATTTCTCCCTGCTTGTATACTCAGATCCTGATAAAGATACTTCACAAATTTTTTCCTGAAGCTGCCCTCCACTGTCTGAACTCCGTCTTTGAGGTTTTCTCCATGATAAAGAGCTTAAACACCATGTGTTAGGTGATGGAGAGAGAGGGAGTGATTTTGAAGAGATAGACAAATTACAAATGAACATTCTGCTTTAAATGTCTTTGTAGTAAAATGATTTTTGTTCTTCTGGGTAGATACCTAGTAATGGAATTCAGAGGTCATATGGAAGGTCAACATTCAGATCTTTGAGGATTCTCCATAGGATGGAGTTGAAAAATATTCTTCTTAGTAAAGTATTGCAAAAATGGGAAAATAAACATCCAATGTATGCAATATTAAATTGAACGAATACATAAATAATTACATGCTCACATGAACAATAAAAAGCAAATATAGTCTAATATGGAGGTGGGCAAGGAGTGGGTAAGGGAGAGGATGATTGACAGGAGGAGGGAAGGCAAGTGGGCATCTCCACTACTGGGCACACTGTGTGGTTGGATACCAGGCCCTATGTGTGAGGAGTTCTCTTACATCTGGATCTTTACCTTGGAAGTGAGAACAATGTAACCTAAATATTTGTAGCCTCATATTAATTTATACATAAAAAATAAACTAAAATAAAGGAATTGACACAATCATATTTGCATATAATAAATATACCTTTGGGTTGTGTAACCAGACATCTCTATAAAGAAGTCTGGCTGAAAAAGGAACATAGAAATGGAATCATAGCTATAAGTGGTTAAAAGATGAAGATTCACTGAATAACTAAAAAGGATATAAAGTATTTGTCAGTTAATGGGAAAGAGCTGTTGTTGAGGCAGATATTGTGGAGAAAAAAAAAAATGCCACAGCTGAAAGAATCGATGATCCATGTAGCCGAGAAGACAGAAGAAAATAAGGATGAGAGCATATCAGATGAAGGTGTACTTTTCCTCTGAGTCTTGCAAAAAACAGAACAGAAAAGAGATGGGTACCTGAAAATGATGTCCAAGAGAAAATATTGAGGAAAGAGTTCCTATGGGTTTAAATTTCCCTGTGAAGGGGGAAGTGACATCCAGCTTACCAGAAGAGTTTTAATGTAGAATTTTGTGGTGAGTTTGTGAAGAGTAGCAAAGGTTTTAGTGGACTTCCATGGGTAATGGGAAAGACAGGCCCACTGAAAATTGTTGAGAGTCAAAATAAAATGCAGCATCATGAATTACAGCTGCTGCCTTGTGTTGTTTCTTCACTATCTCTTGGCTATTCAGAAGCAGGGAGTGAAAATATGGGCAGCTTGTCATAGGGTTGAGTTTTTGCTGGAAGGGTGCCTGGCCATGGAGTTTAGACTGGGGAGAGATGAGAGTGCTAGAACAGGGCTAGCAATCTTGTACACAACACAGAGTTTTAGAGGCTGCAAATCACAGTCAGGTCAAAAAGCAGGTAGATGCAAAATGAATAAGCTGCAACAAGCAGCATTTGGCCATTAAATATTAGCAAAATAGTTTTAAAGACAATTACCACTTGCATTCACTTAACTATTTGGCTTCCTCTAACCTGAATCTCTTTTTCTCTTGGAAGATATATGTCCCCTGGCTACCTCTTCCCAACCCACAAAAACTTCTGCTTATTGGCAATCTCCTCGCATGCACTGATTTCTTTATATCACCTCCTAGCTTATTGTAACATGCACCTTAGTCAAAACAGATGGCCATAATTGTTACCCAGTTATCAATTAAGCCTGTGCAATTTTTATGTTCTTCACTTTCAAATAAGGAAACCACACTATTATGGTCCAAGTACATGTATGCTTCTCCAACACATGAGCATGCCTCACATGACAGATCCTTAAGTACCATCTACACTGTTCCTCAGATCCTCCTTTAACCAGCTCAGTATCCACCATAGCAATAATCCCTCAAATACTACAACCCACCTTCACTCACCTGTGTGAGCCTCTGCTCACTGATAACTTTTCCTTAGACATGATTAATGATGGGAGAATGGGGACCAAACACCCAATTCTTGGCAAAGGAAAGCACCCCCAGAAAAAGAGGAAAACTAAAAAGTAAGCTGAGTGAGTCTGAACCAAGAAAAGTCAACTAATTTACATTTAAGCTATCCATTGCTAACAAGATTCTTGCCTTTTCTGAAATTCTAGCCTGTTGGGGATACAGCTTACAAACACCCTGCTGGGTCTGTGAGCACTCTGAGGAGAATAATGGTCGTAGAAGAGGCTATGACAGGTCCTAAGGAAAGATACATCATCTTGGGCATTTCCTGCCCATTAAACAAGCAAAGCAAATACCCATTGCAGAGATTTGCATTTGCCTCGGGCAGAGACCAATGGAGTAGTTCGAGCACTGAAAAAAAAAGGGCAGAAGAGCTTATATCCCTTATAGCAGAGGAAAATCCTCTGTGGTAGTAATGGGAGGAAAACACTGTCCTCCAACTGATCTCTCAGAGGAGATTAATACTGGTGGTATTTTCCTCCCCAGAGAAATAGTGGAACTTAACACCTCCCTAGAAGTCTGTGTGTGTGACCTTAAGTGGAAGTCTCTCCCAATACAAGGCTCAGATTTCAGATTACTGAAGGTCACCCTTAAGGTTAATAATAACATCAATAGAAGCTGATATCATCAATCCTAGACACTGCTGACACCTTTGTTCCCTCCCTCATCTTACCGTCTGGGCAAATAGACTTCAATACATCAGAGTGGAGCAAACACTCTGGGCCATTGCCCAAATCCCACATGGGCAATGGACCCCTGAGTTCCCACTTTAATTCTACTCTATCTCTTGTCTTTCTTTACTGTTGCTCCTAACTCTATATTTCCCTAGTGGATCCCCACCACTTCCCAGTGGAAGTGGTCTCAGCGGATTCTGCTCTTGGGGCAGGACACAGACATCTAAACCATCATTTTCTGAAATACATGCCTATCTTTGGCCTGCTCTACAGATACAGAAGACTTATCTTGTTTGCTGCTCTGAATGACATAAAACAGATGATGAGGGAGAAGGTGTGGGCTACAATAGAATTCCATGAAGGCAGAGAGATGGGAAACAGCCCATCTTCTCAAACTTCCTCAGGCAGGGAAGGGGATGTGGGGGTACATAATATCCATTTCTTGACAAGAGCTCCAGAGCACTGGTCAACTTTTGGAGTCTGAATGAGCAATGTGAAGAAATGAACTAATTCCTACCTTTCCAGACTAAGAGCACACTTGGGTTCCCCAAAACCTATGCCCCCAGACAACACAGAGAAAAGACATGACTCTTAGGAGAACATTTATTGGGAAGAATCTCTTCATTTTTCTTATAGGGGAGTAAATTTTCCTCTCAGGAAATGCAGGGAACAGAGAGACCTGGGGATCTCAACATTGCCAGTGGTGCCGGAAAGTGCCTAACCATCTTGAAACCTGCAGGGATTCGTGGATGGGGCAATGGGGCATGGAGTCCATGTGGAGCACGGGTGGGGGATATTCCTAACACAATTGGGGGCTGCCCTTTTCCAGAGAATCTTTTCCCTTCTGTTTTATTCTGCATTTAGAAATCCACTGCCAAGCAGGAATCATTTCCTTTCTAATGTGGTGTTCAGCAGTGGTCATCCCTTCAGAGACAGGAATGAGAAAGATGTGCTCCTAAGCATGTCCTCACACATCTTGTCTATACATCCATAAGGGGGCACAGAACAGTTTGCCTGCCATTCTTAACTGTCTGTATATTCTCTGTTGGCTCATGCTTGGTGTAAAAGACAGACTGTATTAGGGCTCCCTGTCCTCCCTTTGCCCACATGTGAGAAGGCATGAGGGGATGATGCAAGCTGGGAACTGAATTTTTTGTTCCAAACTGCTCTTCATGAGAAACTTTAAAGTTTCTTCTGCGTTTTTGGAGATCCTACCTTTAGAATTTGTTTTTCTCACATGTTCCAATTGTTTCAGATCTAGGCTCACTCTTGAGGGCCTTGAATTATTCCATGCTTTTCTAGCTCTTTCAGAGAGTTAGACTCAGACCGTTCTCTGAAGACCTCTCTGGATCACTCAACAGATGAACTTTTGGGCCATTGCTCAGACTATGTTTCTCATCCTCCCAAGTATCCTTGTTAAGTGGCAGCATTTCTGGGCAGCTCTCTTGGAAGCTTCCAGTTTGAATGAATCCAAAATTTTCTTGCTGAAGATGAAGCCCTATTTTTTTCAGAAGCATGGTGCTGAGAAAAAAAATCTCCAGAAGGATGTGGTTTGGAATATAGACCTTGGAGGGCTGGCTGAGCAATGTGAGGTTAGAAACTGGAGGACAAAGGTCTTCCTTGGATTTTTTGATCACAGAGTATAAACCTCACATAATTTCCTATTCTTTTCATGACACATTCCAGATCAGGTGGGAAATGACAGATGGCATGACACATTGTGCCTCATTCTGGGGTTTATGAAAACACATTCCACAGACCCTAATGTGGGACAGGGAACCAAGTGATACATTGGGAGTGGGGATTGAATTTGCCTGAGACTGGTCCTGAGTTGAGGGGTAAGGATTGAGATTGGGCAGGGTTTGACACATGGAGAGAGGTTGGAGATGGTTAATTAGTAGGGATTCTTCAGCTCTGAAGGTATTTAAGATTGAAGATGATGAGGAACAGCCACTGGGGCAATGAACACAATGGGCAGGGACTCAACCTGCAGAGACAGGAGATGTCAAGAGAGCTGGATATATTTTGTCTATGTCATCCTCAAAGGTCATTGAACACAGGAGCTGCTGTCCACGTGCAGGTGTTCTGGTTTGCCTTTGCTGGTTCACAAAGGAAGGGAATCTGCTGAGCCATGCTTGTTGGGAATTGATAACATTCTCCCTGAAGAATTTACCATATTTTGCCATATATACTCTGCACCAAAGTTTTTAACCCAAACTTTCTGGAAAACTCACCTCAGTTCTTTTCAAAAAGAGACACATGGGGAGGGCTAACATTCCTCTGTAAATGTACAGATTGTGCCACCTTTCCAAAGCCACCCACTCTGTGAAGGCTGCCTCGTTCCTTACTCCCAGGAGCTGTTCCCTCCTCATCACATCAGAGGCCACACTTCAGACTACCATACACGTGGTGACAGTTGCAGGAGCTTTTGAGATGCTCAACCCGAGGGCAGCCATGATGGTCCTGGAGATCTTCCCAAGGCTGTGAGACCCCTCTGCACAGGACTCCAGACCCCCTCTGTGCAGGGCTCCTAACACCCTCTGCTCAGCAACACATTGTACCATGGATTCCACCCAACGAGAACAGGGCCTGCCTCACCAGCCCCACCACAGCCCCCTCCCTTGGTCATGGCACTAGGCAGAGGCCACACTGGCTCACTCCCACCAAATCTGAGATTCTCCTGGACCAGAGACCCATGCACTCATCACAATGCAGAGTAAAAGCACAACAGCTCCAGGAAGTCCATTGGGCCCCACACTCCCAAACTGTACTACCCACATATGATGCTCATTCTTATTGATCCCTCACAAATTTGGGACAAAAGGTGTACATTTTACACAGCAAATTTGCTAGTTGGGAGTTTGGCTTAAGTTACTTTGGGAAAGATCCTGTTTTCTTTTTGTTTCCCTTCCACATCATGAAATCACTCCAATTTTTAAGTTGTCTCTCCACGAGGGCCATAAAATGAAAGTTCGGCAGGGAGAGGTAAACAAATGTTAAAATGTTGGCTAAAGGGTCTCCCACAATTGATATCTCAGAAGGTGGAAAGGAAGAAACTCAAAACATGCAGGCTGCCACAGGAGAATTCTGACACTTCTAGGCTTGGAGGATCAGTGCCTGTGGTGGCTGGGAAATAGCGGACACCTCATCAGCACCATCTGGAGGGAACACTTCCAGAACAAGCTTCAGTGGATGGAACAGGTTTAGTTGAGTCACAACTAAAGTGCCATCTGGTGGCGGGTGGTTGGTACCTGATGATGAACATGGGAATCAGTGGGACCACTGCCAGGGATAAACTTGGTAAGAGGTTGACATCTCAGGAAAGGCAGGGATCAAATAACTTCACTGTGCCCATAGAGAAAGTCACCTCTGACAGGAGAACAACATCTGCTCCCTGAGTGTCACATGGTGGGAGAAGAAGAAAGGCAAGCTCTTGCAGTGCAGAATGTCCACTGGGAATGTGGGATCCAAGGGAGGAACAGGCTCTGGGAGCAGAGAGTGACTGAGTGGTGAGGGTGAAGTTAAATCGCATAACGGAGTCCTCAAAACAAAAGAGAGAATGGAGGGTAGAGGTGAGGAAGACTCATCCAGAGGGGCTGGTGTTGATTCTCCTGGAGGGCTTGCTGAGAGTGCAGAGGACAGAGTGGGTGAAGATTATCTCCCAGAAAACATGGGAGTGAACAGGCCTGCAGAAGGAGCAGAACCTTCAGGGACTAACAAGACACCAGTGGCTTGACGTCAGCAGTTGTTCCATGGCACATCTCACAGGTGGTCTGGACACATGGTTGACAAATGTGGATGGTATCACGATGCTTGCCTGGGGGCTGCAGAAGACAGGAGGCACAAAGCTGCAACCAGCATCCAGGACAAAGAAAGTGGGGCCTTCTCACCTAGCAGGGTGGGAGACCCTGAAGCCTTATCCCCCTTCACCTCACCTCAACCACCCATGACTTGACAATACTCTCTGTGGCCTCTTCCCAAGGCCATCACTCACATTTCGATCCCATGGCTACCACCTCCTATGACCATTGCAGGACACACTGAATCCCTGAAATGTATAGAGCATGCTTTCCTAAGAGATCAGGAAACACACAGAAAGATTCGTCACCTTTTCAAAGCAGCAAGCAGCTTCCTTCACTCTTCTGTTTCTCTTAGGTAACTCTCCAAATGTGGGAAACCAGAAACATAGGTGATATTTAAGGAAGATAGAAGCACACGGATCATACTGGAGTCCCTTTAGAGGAGACCCCTTGCTTATTAAACTCTGATGGCCCCAAAAGGCCAACAAGGTCAAATTGTCAACAGTAATATTAACAGATTCAAGTCTGTGTGGTTTCATTTATGAAGTACACTAACCCACATGCTACTCAGGACCACCACGTGGAGCTCAGACATCAGTGGTTACTTCAAAGAGGAAGCTGAGCACCAAGGAAGTCAAAGTGCTGATACAGTCAGGAGACAGACATGCTGACCCCAAACCAACCTGTAGTCTTTCCTGGACATCTCCCTTTGCCACTTATTGGGGAATCACTGTAACTGTGTTAAGCCACTGCTTCCTGCCCACAGATGGGCAGAGTGGAGACCCTGAGAAGTGTCTCGTTGCTTAATATCTTCCTAGGAGCTTTCTTCTTAGGACTTTCTTTTCACAGAGAGACTGTATCTAGCAACTGACATCCTCTGAGAGCATGGACCTGGGGCCTCATGGAAGTAACAGGAAGCTTCACCATTGGAGAGCTCAGTCAAATAAACAGAACCTTAACTTTCAATGTTTTACCTTCCTTTCCCCTATTGGCTCTGCCCTGATGCTGCTGAGAACAAAGGAAAAAAATGAGAGGCTGAGACTCGCTTCTCTCACACCTCTTCCCTAAGAGGCTCAGACATTCATTATCCACGAATAATATGCTTCCCCACTTCAACAAATAGAAAGGTGTTCCTCTTATTCATTTTCAAGTACTAGAATATTCCAAATTTTCCTTCTCTGACAAACTCAAGGGAGGATTTTGTTCTGAAATCTCCACTTGGTCTTCTCAGAAGTCCTCTGCTCAAGGACACAGAATCCAAAACCATCAGTCACATCTGCTCTCTCAGAGGACCCTGTATTCTGAGGACAGAGCTTGGATGGTGTGGACATTGCTCTCCAGAGTAGCTCAACATGAAGGAAAGGTTGTCTGAGTGATACCCTAATATGGGAAAGCAACAATCAAATGTCACTTTCTTTCTTTTTTTTTAATTTATTTATTTTTATTGTTAAGTCATAGCTGTGTACATTAGTGCAATCAAGGGGTACAATGTGTGGGTTTCATATACAATCTGAAATATTCTCATCAAACTGTACAACATAGCCTTCATGGCTTTTTCTTAGTTACTGTTAATATGACAGTCAAGAATCATGAAGTCACAAGATGGGGATTTATCCTAGAAGCCTCCACCATACCCAGATAGGCAGCCTGTGAGCCTAAAGTGGAAGTCTTCATCCTCCTGAACTCCTAGCCCTGCCCAACCTCTCTTCAGAGAGGAGTGATGTTCTATTACTCTCCAAGCCACTTAGACTAATTTAGAAATGTGGGAATAGGATTGGGAAATAACAACAAGGAATCTCTCTTGGGAGCTCCTTAACTTCTAGTTGTCTTAGTTTTTCCAGAAGGTTGGCAAAAATGCTTACAATGCAAGGTAGCAGAGGTACAAAATGAACAACCCCAAACCAAGCTACAGAATTTTTTTTGCTTTACACTAAAACAGAAAGGCGAGGAGTGGGTTAATATTCAATGAAACAGAAGCTTAGCCAGGGCTCAGTATGGTTGTTCAGAAAACAGAGACTCTTCTGCACTGTCTGGAGAGTGGGGCTGCCTGAAGCAATGGAGTCCTGAGGGTGCCCAGGCTGGCCTGTAGCCCCAGGCCTGCATCACACAGCACAGGAGAGTCACAAAGGGGTTTTGAGAGTGGGGTAGGAACAACAGGAGGAGGGCAGCCACAGCCCCCCACCCACCACCCCAGCAGATCCTCTGCCCTGTTGGGACTTCTTGATACCTCTGCCCTCCCCTGCCATCCCATTTTACAACTTCACCCTTTCTTCATACCATATGTTTGCCTCCGTGAAATGTTCTGTTTATTTTATCTATAACCTACCCATTACCAGAGTCCCCAATTGCTGTGTGGAGCCTTTGATTTGGACCATAGAAGTCTGAAATAGCTGGAATTTCTGCTTGTGCACAGACATTAATACTCTCAAGATTACACAGATCCTCAAATCTGTCTTAGCTACAGCATTTGTTTGCTTTACACTAAAACAGACATAAAACCTAAAGTTCTATTACACTTATTTTAGTCTTATGAATGTCGAATAGAAAATGTTTTCTAGTTAGCCTTTGGTGTTTTCAGTCAGAGTAGCTGACTCAAATAAAACAAATAATATATTATTCAACATTCCAAAACTAAAGTATGAAATAAATGTATATAATTAAAACTTCAAGTGATATTGGGGGTACATTTAGAGCAATTATATTTCTTAAGTTAGTGATGCTTAAACTGTACAAGGACTTCAGACATCCTCTCCACACACACACACACACACACACACACACACACACACACACACACACACACACATTTTGATTAATGAGTCCAATATTTTCAAATTTCAGGAATCAGTTCTTCCTAATACTTCAATCTTCCATTCATTATATTCACCATACTTTTTTATCTAACTCTACATAAGAAACAGTCCCAGGACTGTACATTAATTTCATTACAGTTCTTTCACTCCCCCAAGCCAGGCATAGGTCACAGTGTGACAAAATGTTGATTCAGCTCATGGTGGCAAGGAAGGATCTAGGAGTGTCAAAGCCTTCAGGCAGAATCTGGTCTTGAGCAGCCTCACCTGAGTCTTCCATGGGCCATGTGAACATGACCTTTCCTATATTCAGGCTCTTCTTGTCAGGGGTATATCATCTCAATATTCCTCCACCTTATTCCCATACCGTTTTTATAAACTCTTTATCAGATGATAGCTGTCCTCTGAACTGTCTCCCTACTTCTGATTTCTCTCTAAAATTCTGCAGCCCTTCAATGCCAAAAGCTTCCACTCTCTCCTCCCTTCGATATGCATACTCAATCAAGTTTTCATTTAAGAAATATTTCCTTTGGACTAGGATACACAGACATCTGTAGATTTGCGGCTCTTCCTTTGACCTCATAATGCAGTTTTAGCAGTAAGTTCCACAAAGTTCAATAGCTATTCAAATGCAGAAAAGCAGTTTTCCTACCCCCAGCATTTGTAACTTCCAAGTGGTCTCTGGAACAAATCAGATACTGCGGGGCATAAATGCTCTGCACACATCATGTCCGTTCTTAACAATGGAATTATACTGCCTCACAGATGTGCATTAATTAGCTATTCATGAAACCAAAATATGAACATAAAAACTAAAATTTCAACAATTGTGGAATTATTTTACAGTTCATTATACTCACATTATGGAATATTATTCATTTGGTTTATTTGTTTTTATACACAAAGTCACTCACCCAGGCTGGAGTGAAGTGGTACAATCATAGCTCACACTAACATCAGACTCCTGGGTTCAAGAGATTCTCCTGCCTCAGCCTCTGAACTATCTGGGACTATAGTCATGCCTCACTTCTAATTTTTCTAGGGAAAAGGTCTTGCGATGTTGATCTGGCTGCTTTTGAACGCATATCCTCAATCTTTTGCCTCAGTCTCCCAAGAGATTATTGGCATGAACCAGGTGTATCTGCCTGGAATATTATATTCAATGAGATGATGAAAATATTCAAATTTTTTCAGTGTATTAATTAAAACACAAAATACAAAAATATATGAAAAACCCAATATCGTTGCATATATTACACATAGACACAAAGGTAGAAATGAAAATGCTAATCACATAAATGGAAATGTTAATTAACTTGATTGTGGTGATTATTTTACAACGAGAGCATATGTCAAAGTATCAAGTTATATACCCTAAATACATGCAATTTTTACTTATCAAGTATACATCAATGAAGCTAGAGAAAATTCAAACTGAGGGACATTTTCCAAAATAAACAACTGATTTTAAAATGGGCAAAAGATTTAAATAAATGCATCATAAAAGATAAGATCCAAATAATCAACAAGATTGTGCAAAGATAAGATGCTCATCCCCATTGCTCATCAGGAAACAGCAAATTTAAACTACAATGGGTACCACTGTATACTACTCATACAGCTAAAATGAAAATACTGACAATATCAAGTGTTGACAAGAAGATAGAGTAACTGGAAATCTCATACTTTGTTGCTGGGAATTTATGTCGGTACAACTGTTTTGGAAAATTGTTGGGCAGTCTCCATGTACCATTTAAGAGAGCTTTTCTAGTCCTAGCTGTGTACCCAACAGAGTTGACTGCAATGACTACCAAAAGACATGTAAAAAATGTTCATAGCAACTTGACTCATAACACCCCAAGCCCAAAAATATCCTAATAATGAAGAATGAAAACAGAATTTGCAGTTTATGTGCATCATAGATATGAATAGATATGCTTTTGTACATATTCATCTCAGTATACAAGTATAATAGGAGATGAGGTCCTTGTTTTTTGGATGTATCCTGATGATCACCTCTCATTTTGTGGCTCATCCTTTAACTCTCTTTATCATGAATTTTGTTGAAAAAGTTCTTAATTTTGATAAGTTACAATCTATCATTTGTTACTCTGTGTGTGTGTGTGCAAGGTATGTTCTGTATAAAAATATTTGCATAGAAGAGAGGTGGAACAAGATGGCGAAATAGAACCCTCCTGGGATTGTCCCCCTGCAGGAACACTAAATTGAACAACTATGCACAGAGAAAAACACCTTGGTAAGAACCAAACATCAGACAAACAATCACAGTACCTAGTTTTATCACCATAACATAGAAAGAGTCACTGAAGAAGGTAGAAAAGGTCGTGTCGGCCCTGGCCATGCAACATCACAACCCTCCCCTATCCCTCACCAGTGTCAGGCCAGTCCTGAGTAGGCAGAGAATCTATGTGCTTGGGGAAAGGAGGGCACAGGACTGTGGGACTTCACATTGGAACTCAGGGCCACCCTATCATAGGGGAACACAACACAGAATTCTGCTGGCACCCATGAAGGGAGTATTCACACCAGCCCCAGAAGGGAATCTTTCACTCCAGCATTAACAACCTGAGTCCCAGCTAGCTCCACCATCAGCTCATGAAAGGGGCCTGAGGCCAGGAATAAATGTGAAAGGTAGTCAGGCCCCAAGAACTATGGTCCTTGGGTAAGCCTTGGTGCTGCTCTAGGCTTAGAAACAATGGACTTGGGGAGCTCATAGCTGGAACACCAGCTATGGTGGCCATGGGAGTGCTTGCATCACCCCTCCCCCAATTCCAGGTAGTACAGCTCAGGGAGAAGCTCCTTCCACTTGGGAAAAGGAAAGGGAAGAGTACAGGGAACTTTGTCACACATCTTGGATGCCAGCTCAGCCACCATAAAATAAAATACCACACTGATGCCTGAAGCCCCTAACGGCAGACAATATCTCCTATATGACATTACTAGACTTAGCCCTGGACCACAAGATAACATGCTTCCCTGAAGGGAGGGATCCACCCCTGGCAGGCTTCACCACCTGCTGACTGAAGAGCACTTGGACCTTGAATAAACATCAACAGTAGCCAGGCTATACAGTCTGGTGTGACCAGAGCAATCCCAGCAGTGGTGTTGTGGGAAGGGCTTACATCATCACTCCCCCAACTACAGGCAGCCCCGCATGGAGAATGACCGTCTTCCATTTGGGGAAAAGTGAAGGAAAAGAGTGAGATGATAATCTAAAGAATTCTCACTAACTTTACACAGGCCCACCAAGGCTGCACTACCAGGAGGCTGCAAGCTTTTGGCGTTTCTGTGCTTGACTACTTTTGGCATGGCTGCACTGGCCAATGACAGATCACAACACTGAATTCCCTCTGAATACTAAAAACAATGTCCAGAATGTTTATTGCATCCCAATTCATAATTGCTAAGTCATGGAAGAAGCCCAAGTGCCCATCGACCCACAAATGAGCTAGCAAATTGTGGTACATGTATACCATGGAATAATATGCAGCCTTAAAGAAAGATGGAGACTTTACCTCTTTCATGTTTACATGGATGGAGCTGGAACACATTCTTCTTAGCAAAGTATCTCAAGAATGGAAGAAAAAGTATCCAATATACTCAGCCCTACTATGAAGCTAATTTATAGCTTTCATATGAAGGCTATAACCCAACTATAGCACAAGAATATGGGGAAAGGGCCAAGGTAGGGTAAGGGAGGGGGGAGGTTGATGTGGAGGGAGGGGAAATGGGCGGGGCCACACATATGGTGCATCTTAGAATGTGTACAGGCGAAACTTACTAAATGCAGAATACAAATGTCTACATACAATAACTAAGAAAATGCCATGAAGGCTGTGTTGAACAGTTTGATGAGAATATTTCAGATTGTATATGAAACCAGCACATTCTACCCCTTGATTGCACTAATGTACACAGCTATGATTTAACTAAAAAAAAAAAAAAAAAAAAAAATCGATGTGTACAAATATGCCTGGACTGCAAACATTAGAATAAGTACAGAACTCTTCAATGCCCAGACACAACGATAAACATCCATGAGCATCAAGAACATCCAGGAAAACATGATGACCTCACCAAATGAACTAAGTAAGGCACCACTGACCGATCCCAGAGTGACGGAGGTAAATCTCGGTATACCTCAAGGCCATGAAGATATTATCTTATGATTTTGTTTAGAAGTATTGTATTTTAACTTTTATATTTAGCCCTATGATTCATCTTAGATATTCTGTGTGTTCGCTACAATGTTAGAACAAGTTGTTATTCTCCCTGCAGATGTTCAGTTATTTGACTTTTTTTTCCTCCACTAAATTGTCATGAAAGTTTTGTTGTTAAATTAACATACCGAGTAGAGAGGGGACTGACTTCTGGACCCTTGTTCTATTTGTCTACACTGCTTCAATTAATACTACACTGTCTAAATTAATACCACACCACTTTAAAAATGTAAATTTAATTCTTAAAATCAGATATTATCCCTTTACCAACTGTGTTCTTCCCTTCAAAGATTGGGCTTTTGACTCCATAGTTCAATTTAGTAATCAAAGACATTTAAAAAATATTCAGCATATTTACTCAATTTATAAATACCTTTATCTCTCCATTTATTTACAGTCTCACATTTCTCTCAGCATTTTTCTTTTGGCTTTCAGTATGAAAAATTTTTATATCTTTTGTTAGATCTTACCTAAATGTTTGATGCTTTATGCTATTTTTGTTTCTTTTATTTCATTTTTAAAGTGTTTATATTTGATATATAGAAATAGAATTTTATATTTTCTACTTATACACAATTTTTTTCAGATTCACTTATTAATTCTAGTAGATTGCTTGCAGATTCCTTAGGGTACACAATTATTTCATTTGTGATTAATAACACTTTCAATTACTCGTTTCATGTCTAATATTAATAACTTTAACTATTTTTGTTGTCTTCTGGAAGTGTGCAGAAAAAGTTCAAATAGAACTGGTGTTTCTTAATCTGACCCCAGGAAGAAAGTGTTCAATGTTTTACCACTAAGTATGATTTGGCTGAAGGATTTTTATAGATAGTCTTTATCCAATTAAGACAATTGCTTTTATTTTCTAGTTTGATGAGCATTTTTGTCATGAATGATTTCTTAATTTATCAAGTGTCTTTTCTACCTCCTTAATTCTGTTTCTCCTTTTAGTGTGGTGAATTGATTGATTTTCAAACATCAAACTCATTCCTAGAAAAAACCCACATTGGTCACTAAATTCTACTTCTGTTAGTTTACTGTGTTTCAACCACCCCACATTCTCTAGACTACAGAGGATATAAGTTTTCCTCTTACACAATGTAAGTTTTTAAGGATAATCATAAAGTCTTTCTTGATGCTTTGACTGCAGGGTGCTTTGCTCAGGCTCTCCTAGGCTGAGGGTTATGTTTAAGGGGAGTGGACAAAATGCACATAAGTTACTTATATTTCCATTTCTTTTTGGTCTCCTTTGGTCACAGAATACAAGAGGAATTCTAATACTTCGAACTCAATTAAAGGGGGCCACCGCTGAGTCCGGTCTCAATCAGCAGTTCTAACTTACTGTTGTTGTTTCTCCCCAGCACTTGAGCTTATATAATGAATCCCAGATTCTGGGTGAGTACACCAATGTAAATAAATTTGCACTCATGACCTTATATTTTATCCCACTTGGCCTTACAACCTTTTGGTTCCTTCTATAATTTGGTCTCATGTCTCTCAGGAGAGTGGCTAGAGTGGCTCTGAGCTCTAGCCCTGCCCTGCCCCGGCTGCAGGGGATTAGGACATGGATGTTTACAATGTGACTTTCATGGGAACTTCTTTATCTTGGTGAAAGGACCAATGCCTACTTATCTGACCTGTAACCAGGTATGTCTCTCACAGGAAACTTATTTACACTGGCAGATGTTCTGTGGCGCTTGTCTGACTAGTGTTAAGTTTATTCCTGTTAAGATAACCACTCCCTGGGAGAGCATTATCCAGGATAAAATTTGTGGCAAGTATATCAGCCAAGTGAGACACAGAGCGGGCAACACACACAATATGACAAATATGAAATGACAGAAGTTGATTACTTATAGTCCCAAAAAGGAAAAGGGGAACCGGTTAGGGCCAATGGGAAGGTCACAGGGACAGTGTGCAGAGCCAGCAGGTGGTGAGCAGAAGAGAGATGGGCCTTTGGGCTCAGGCCTTTATTGGTGTTTATGGCATTACCCAAGCAGGTTTCCCATGGGGAGCTCTAACAGATGGACTTACAGCAAGAAGGTGCACATCCCATGGGGTTCATACCATGAGTAAGGGATAGTCACTGTGCACATCTGCACAGGCCGTATGGAATTTGGGGGTCACTGGAGTGAGTCAGGTCGATGAAGTCGACATGTCCCAAAGAGAGGTGATCACCAGCAAAGGATTGTATAAAACAGATATCTGGAACAACCACAATGAAGAACTGGGAAGAGGTGGAGAACAGAAACAGTGTCAAGGGGAACTTTGTCCTGCTTCCAGTAGGAGAAGGTATGACCTATATTCACAATGGATGCTGAAGAGCATCAAATATAAAATTCTACTACACATCCTCACGATTCACTTCTAAGTATGCTCTTCCACTCCTACTGATGTAAATTGAAAACACCCTGTAGTTCCTTCAGTATATAGGCTAACTTCCCCAGAAACAGGTACCACCCCATCTGTGCTATGCTGAGAACTAACTCAAGGGCCTAGACAGGGAATGAGGAGAGGTAGGGGTGGGATGTGAGAATCACCTCAGCGTGTGAGCACTAGAGATAGGTGCTGTCACTGGAATACTTTTCTTCTAACAGTGAGGGTGAGACTCCCTAACACAGCAAAGGAACTTCCGGGAAGAAGAAGGACACGGAGACAGGGGTTCCAAAGTTCTCAGGATTGAGTGAGTGCCCAATTTCCCATTTCTCCTCTCAGAGGCCCACATCTTCCCCTTCAAGCTTGATCTAGGCATGAGCACTGGCAGGATCCACCCCCAAAGTGGGCTACTATCTAAATCCTCATGATCAGCCCCATGACTTGGTTTTCTTTTTTTTTAATATTATTGCTATTTTTTTTCACCATACACTGGTTTTATAGACCATTTGAGATATTTTCATCACACTGGTTGACATAGCCTTCTTGGCATTTTCTTAGTTATTGTGTTAAGACATTTATATTTTACATTTACTAAGTTTCACACGTACCGTTGTAAGATGCACTATAGGTGTAATCCCACCAATCATCCTCCCTCTGCCCATCCTCTCCACCCCCTCCTCTCCCTCTCCCCCTTCCTCATATTCTTAGGTTATAACTGGGTTATAGCTTTCATATGGAACCCATACATTAGTTTCATGATAGGGCTGAGTACATTGGATACTTTTTCTTCCATTCTTGAGATACCTTACTATGAAGAATATGTTCCAGCTTCATCCACGTAAACGTGAAAGAGGTAAAGTCTCCATCTTTCTTTAAGGCTGTATAATATTGCATGGTGTACATATACCACAATTTATTAATCCATTTGTGGATCAATGGGTACTTGGCACAGCCCACAGACATATGAAAAAATGCTCATCATCCTTAATCATCAGAGAAATGCAAATCAAAACTACTTTGAGATATCATCTAACTCCAGTAAGATTAGCCCATATCAGAAAATCCTAAGACCAGAGATTTGGCATGGATGTGGAGAAAAGGGAACACTTCTACACTGCTGGTGGGAATGCAAATTAATACATTCCTTTTGGAAAGATGTTTGGGGAACACTTAACTCCAGTAAGATTAGCCCTTATCACAAAATCCTAAGACCAGAGATTTGGCATGGATGTGGAGAAAAGGGAACACTTATACACTGCTGGTGGGAATGCAAATTAATACATTCCTTTTGGAAAGATGTTTGGGGAACACTTAACTCCAGTAAGATTAGCCCTTATCACAAAATCCTAAGACCAGAGATTTGGCATGGATGTGGAGAAAAGGGAACACTTCTACACTGCTGGTGGGAATGCAAATTAATACATTCCTTTTGGAAAGATGTTTGTACCCTAAAAATAGATCTGCCATTCAATCCTATAATTCCTCTACTAGGTATATACCCAGAAGACCAAAAATCACATTATAACAAAGATATTAGTACCAGAATGTTTATTGCAGCACAATTCATAATTGCTAAGTCATGGAAAGAGGACTTGGTTTTCATTCTGATCTGCTCTACGAAGAAAAGATTGACCCTTTCAAATTGCCCTGGAAGATTTCTTATTTTCCATGTGTGTGCTTCACTGGTTTCTATATCTTTTTTCCCTATGCTAATTTTCAGGGCATCTAGAAGAAACCTGCTAATACTATAACCTTTATACCACTTGTGTTTTGGCAAATCCTAATTGCCACAGCCCTAGGATCTCCCATCACTGTGCCATGACCCTCACTTTATCCTCCACCAGCACTGATGATCTTTTGAATATCACTGTATTTCAGGTATCACTCCTCAGCCATTCTCCCAGGAAAGAGAGGAATCTGGCTATATCAAATTTTAAAATAATCCAATTCCATAATTCCATTTCTAAGACACTATGAGACACATTCCATTCCACACCAGACACCATTTATCACAGGAATCCTCACCGGAAACAGAACCTCAAAAGGATAATAGAAGTAAATTTTAATAAAGGCACTATTTACAGAGGCATGGGGAGGGGAGTGGAAATCACCAGAGATAGTGCAAAACGCTGAGGCTAGTAACAGGCAGGCCTTTGCACCCCAGGCCTGTCAGAACAAGAGGAGGGGGTAGATATCAAAGCAGAGAGTTAGATAGAGAAAGAGAGAGAGGTGCAGCACCTGCTGCCCGGTACAAATGGTAACTCCTACTTAAAGATGCAGCAGCCACAAGTTAGTAGTTCCTAAAGAAACTTTCGACCTCCCTCTCTTTCCTTCCTCCAATCTGTGCTATAGCTCTCTGTTGACTAAACATACCAGGAGGCAGAAAATAAGGCAGCCTTTTGTTGAGCCCACAGTGATCAACTTCCCACAGTACCAGGCACAGTGGAAAGCAAAGAAGAACTGATCTGGAGATGCAAAGGGCAGCTGTCCAGCTCTCCCCCAGTCGGTGCTATCTGGTGCAATCTGTTGTTTAGCTTTTTTTTTTTTCTAATTTCAAGTTAAGGTGAGGGTACAAACAACTAGGTTACAATATTAGCATTTCTCAGGGAGTCCCCCTTATAGTTTTGTCCTACACCAGGAATGTGTGCCATATACCCTTACATAGTGTCCATTAACTAGGAGCACACAAATCCCCTTCCTCCTCCCCTCTCTCCTGTTCCTCCTCCCCACAACCAGAGTTGAATTGAATTCTTCTCTTATGTTGGCTTGTAGAAGATCCATTGTTTAGCTTTAGAGACTGTGCCCTCTCTAGCAAAAGGGATATTGGAAATAGAAACAAGGATAGCTCCTCTTTGTAGCTGCAGAGGGCAGACAGAATCATAAACTGCAAATCAGTTTTGAGGTCTGATTCATTTGATTCGGTGTAATAAAGTATTAAGCTGAGAAAATGCACAAAAATTCTCTTATCTTGTTCTGTTTGTCAGTCAAATGTAAAATTGTCCTTGAAAACAAGTATTTTCAAGAAACTTACATTTCAACAATTGTTTTCATGTTTTATAGAATGTATCCATTAAGAGGCTTTGGGCATGTTAAACTGCTGGCCTCGCTTATTAATTCATGAATTACCTGAATAATGGTTTCAAATTCTCATCTTCTTTAACAGTCTGAAGACCCTTCAAATTCAATTCATTTCCCCTTTGTACTTTAATTATATATCCAATCTCCATAGACTTCTTTTTATTTTTAATAAGTCATACATACATAGATCATGAATACATTTTTGCATTTGTGGGATTCAATGTATTGATTATGTGTGCAAATTGGAGTGCTTACCTCCTACTAATTAACATAGCTTTCACCTCATTTACTTAATCACAGTGTTAAGACATTTGTGCTCAATACTTGATATATTTGACTTCCTATGTGAACTAAAATTATAAGGATCTGTATCTCTTTCTATACCATCATATAGATCACAAACATATGATTCGATGCAGTGACTTCTACTTTCTGTAACTTCTACCAGCAGATATTGAGTTCATAGTATAATTAACCTACTCAAATTTTTATTTCTATATTTATAAAGTAGAAAACAAAGTCATAACTCAAGTTCCCTTTATGGAACATAATAATCAGAATGTGTTCTTCCTTGGTTTCTTTTTCAGGCTTCCAACTCATTGTCTGTGTTGAATTATTCAAAAATGTATGATATTGGTTATGCACAATATGCAAATTGGTTCTCAAAAAATTGTATTTCAAAACATATTTTCAGTATTTTTACTTAATTTTGTAAACACATGTACAGAAGGGTTAATGTAGCTGGGTATGTAGAATATTGAGTTGTGAGAGTTTCCACTTAAAACTCTGGTAATTCTTCAGTATATTATGGCATTGGTTCTCAAGCCTGTTTGGTTCTCTACTTCTTTCTAAATAATCTATTATTCTCTGGCATTGACATTTTTATTCTGAAAATATATTATTCCTAGCCCTAAAATACCAAAATATTAAGAGGATACATGTAGGAGTTTTTCATTAATATTTTCTAGAGTGTGGTTAGGCTTTCCATTTGTGATGAGATTTTTGGATTCACTAACATTTGATTCACTTTATTATAACATTCATATTTTCTTTTTTCCATCTTGTTCTGTATTTTTTGTGCAAATACTATTTTTCTTAAGTTAGAGTTCCATGTACTCTCCATACTAAACTTTCTGTTTTGTTTTACACTCATTGTCATTTTAATCTTCCTTTAAGAAAGACTATCAAGGGCAGTGCCTGTGGCTCAAGGAGTAGGGCATTGGCCCCATATGCCAGAGGTGGTGGGTTCAAAGCCAGCCCTGGACAAAAACTGCGAAAAAAAAAATACTATTGGCGGCACCTGTAGCTAAAAGGAGTAGGGAGCTGGCCCCATATGCCAGAGGTGGCAGGTTCAAACCCAGCCCCAGCCAAAAAATTGCAAAAAAAAAGACTATCAGTTCTTTCGTGTATATTACTAACTTGGCCTGAATTGCCAATGCTCTCCATACTGCTGATTTAAATCACTTTTTCTGCCTCTTACTTTCTGTCTGCTTTTTCCAGAACAACTTTATTTTCATCTAAATTTCTTTACTGTCTCCTGTTCTTAATGTGTTAAGAACATGAAAGAGACACAGGAGGAAGGGTATGAGGGCATCTCACCTAATGGGCACAAGGTGTGGTTGGATACCATACCCCCTGGTGAGGGGTTCTTTTACAACTGGAGCTTTACCTTGGAAGTGAAAGCAATGTAATCTAAAAATTTGTAGTCTCTCATTAATTTGAAATTAAAAAAACAAAATGAAAACATCAACAAAATCATATTTGCATATAATAAGTGTAACTTTGGGTCCAGTAACCAGACATCTCTATAAAGAAAATTGGCTGAGACAGGAAGATAGAAATGGAATCATAGTTAGAAGTGGTCACAAGATGGAGAAAGATGCATTGAATGACTAAAGAGGCTACAATGTGTTTGTCAGTTAATGGGAAAGAGCTGGTGTTGAGGCAGATAGTGTGGAGAAAAAATGCGGCAGCTGAAGGAATTGATGATCAATATAGTTCAGAAAACAGAAGAAAGGAAGGATGAGAGCATATCGGGTGCAGGTGCACTTCGCTTCTGAGTCTTACGAGAAAAAGAGCAGAAAGGAGGTGGGTAACTGAAAATGATGTTCAAGGGAAAATATTGAGAAAATAGTCCCTATGGGTTAAAATTTCTCCGTGAAAGGGGAAGTGACACCCAGGTTTCCAGTAGAGTTTTAATGTAGAATTTTGTGGTGAGTTTGAGAAGAGTGGCCAAGGGGAAAGACAGGCCCACTTAAAAAAGTTGCAAGTTCAAATGAAATCCAGCATCATGAATTATAGCTCCCACCTTGTGTGATTTCTCCACTATCCCTTGGCTATTTAGAAACGGAGTGGAAATATGGGCAGCTTGTGGTAGGGTCGAGGTTTTGCCAGAAGGGTGCCTGGCCACGGAGTTTAGACTGGGGA
This sequence comes from Nycticebus coucang, assembly GCF_027406575.1. Lineage (NCBI taxonomy): Eukaryota > Metazoa > Chordata > Mammalia > Primates > Lorisidae > Nycticebus > Nycticebus coucang. The sequence goes on along the minus strand of NC_069793.1, from coordinate 62,757,655 downwards.
AGGATGAGAGTGCTAGAAGTGGGCTGGCTGCATGGCACACAACACATGTTTAGAGGCTTCAAATTACTGTCAGGTCACACAGCAGGTAGACACAAAATGAATAAGCTGCGAAAAGCAGCATTTGGCAATTAAACAACATTAACGCAATAGTGGTAAAGACTATCCCTACTTGCATCCACTTAACTCTTTGGCTTCCTCTAACCTGAATCTCTTTTTCTCTTAGCATGATACCCTGGCTCCCTCTTCTCAACCCACATAAACTGCTTATTGGCTATCTCCTCTCCAGCAAGCTCTCTTTATCTCACCTCCTACCTCCAGGATAACATGCACCTTACCCAGCCAAATACTGGCCACATTCGGGACCCAGGTATCAATTAAGCCTCTGATATTTTTATGTTCCTCACTTTCCAGTGAGGAAACCACACCATTAAGGTCCAAGTACCCGTGTGCTTCCACAGCACATGAGCATGCCCCGCGTAACAGGTTCTTTAGCACCATCTATGCTGTTCTTCAGATCCTCCCTCTACCAGCCCAGTACACACTACAGCAATAAGCCCTCAAACACTCACACCCACCCTCACACACTTGTGTGATCCTCTGTTCCCTGACAACTTTTTCTGAGACATGATTAAACCACCATTTTCTATAATACATACCTATCTTTGTCCTGCTCTACAGATATGGAAGTCCTATCTTGTTTAATCCTCCAAGGCAGGGGTTCTCAACCTTCCTACTTCTGTGAGCATTTAATACTGACCCAGTGGGTCACAACCCACAGGTTGAGAACTGCTGCTCTAAGGGTATAAAACAGATGAGAAAGGTGTGAGCTGCAATGTAATTCCATGAAGGCCAACAGATGGGAAACAGTGCATCGTATCGAACTTCCTCAGGCAGGGAAGAAGGTATGTCGGGACATAATATCCAATCCTTGAGAAGAGCTCCAGGGCACTGGTTAACTGTTGGAGGCCAAAACTAGGAAGAAGTGAACTAATTCCTACCATTCCCAACTAAGCACACACTGTAGGTTCCCCAAAACCTATGTCCCCAAGACAGCACAGAGAAAAGACATGACTCTTAGGAGAACATTTATTGGAAGAATTTCTTGATGCTTAAGGGAGTGAATTTTCCTCTCAGGAAATGCAAGGAAGCAGAGAGACCCTGTAACCTCAGCAGTACAGGGGGGCCTGAAGGCACCAGGCCACCTTGCAGCCTGCATGGGGTCATGTATAGGGCAAAGTCTCTCTGTTGGCCATGGGTGGGGAATGCTCCTGACACAATTGGGGCTGACCTTTTCCAGACAATCTTCTTGCTCCTTCGGTTTTATTCTGCATTTAGAAATCTACTGCCAGCAAGGAATCATTTACTTTCTAACGTGATGTTCAGTAGGAGGCCATCCTTTCAGTGACAGGGATGGGGAAGACGTGTGCTCCTAAGCATGTCCTCATGCATCTTGTCTACGTTTCCATGAGGGGTACACAGAAGAGTCTGCCTGCCATTCTTAATTGTAAGTTCTCTGTTGGCTCATGCTTGGCATAAAACGTAGATTTTCTTAGGGCTCCCTGTCCTTCCTCTGCCCACAAGTGAGGAGGGAGGAGAGGATAATCCCAGCTGGCAAGTGAATTTGTTGTCCCAAACTGTTCTACATGACTAAGTTTAGAGCTTCTTTGGGGTGGGGGCTTGGACATCCCACCTTCAGAATTTGTTGTTCCCACATGTTCCAGTTGTTTCTGACCTAGGCTCACTCTAAAGGGCCTTGAATTATTCCTTGAAGTTCTACACTTTTCAGAGAGTTAGGCCCAGACCCTTATCTGAGGACCTCTCTGGATCACCCAACAGATGATCTTTTGGGCCATTCCTCAGGCTAAGTTCCTGATCCTTCTGAGTATCCTTGTTAAGTGAAACATTTCTCAGCATCTCTCTTGGAAGCTTCCAGTTTGGCTGAATCCAAAATTCTCTTGTGATGATGCTGCCCTCTTTTCTTCACAAGCTCAGGGCTGAGAGAAAAATCTCCAAGAAGGATAGGGGTTGGAATATAGACCTTGAAGGACTGACTGGGCAATGTGAGGTTGGGAATTGGAGGACAAAATTCTTCCAGGGATTTCTTGATTACAGAATATAAACCCCACATAATTTGCTGCTCTTTCTGTGACACATTCCAGACCAGATGGGAAGTGTCAGATGGCATAACACACTGTGCCTCATTCTGGGGTTTATGAGAACACTTCCTAGAACCTAATCTGTGATCAGGAACAAAGTGATAGGACTGGGAGCAGGAATGGAAATTGGGCCTGAGACTGGACCTGAGTGAGGGTTAAGGACTAAGATTGGGCACAGTTTGACACATGGAGAAAGGTTGGACATGGTTAATTATTGGGGATTCTTCAGCTGTGAAGGTATTTGAGATTGAAGAACACAGATGTTGAGGAATAGCCACCTGAGACAAGCACCACAAAGGGCAGGGACTCACGCTGCAGAGACAGGAGTTGTCAGGAGAGTCAGGAGAGGTGATGTCATCCTCAAAGTTCTAGGACACAGGAGGTGCTGTCCACATGCAGGTCTTCTGGTGTGCCTTTGCTGGTTTACAAAGGAAATCTTCTGAGCCATGCTTGTTGGCAATTGATACTAACATTGTCCATGAAAAATTGACCATATTTTGCCATGCATACTGTGCAACTATGCTTTTGGCCCAGACATTCTGGAAAACACAACTCAACTCTTGGCCAAAAGACACATGAATGGAGGGCTAGCATTCCTCTGTAAACATGCAGATTGTGCCACCCTTCTGCAGCCACACTCTCTGTGAAGGCTGCCACTTTCCCATGCTCACAGGAGCCATTCCCTCCTCACTACTTCAGGGCCTACACACGAGTTTCCCACACAAGTTGTTACTGGGGCAGGTCCTTCAGAGATACTCAGCCCAAGGGCAGCCATGATGGTTCCCAAGGCCTGCACAGGTCTCCCAAACCCACCTGTGCAGGCTCTAAACCGTTTTGCAGAGGCCACTCAACCCTCTCTATGCAGAGCTCCCAACCCACTCTGCGTAGGAACACCATGGGCCACAGATTCAACCCCACAAGGCCAGGGCCTACCACGCCAGCCCCACCACAGCCCTCACCCTTGGTCATGCCACTAGGCGGAGGCCACGCTGGCTCACTCCCAGGCAAATATGGCATTCTCCTGGACTGGACCCCCAAAAACTCAGTAGACCCAAGAGGGAAATCACAACGGCTCCTGGAGGCCCATTGCACATCCCCACTCCCAAGCCCTACTACCCACATATAATGCACATTCTTGTTTATCCCTCAAAAATTAGGGCAAAATTTTGCACATTATACATAGCAAAGTTTGGTAGTTGGAACTCCGGCCTAAGTTGCTTTGGGAAACAACCTGTTTTCTTTTCCTTCCACATTATGAAATCACCATGGTTTTAAACTTGTCTCTCCAGAAGGCCAGAACATCAGACTTGGGCAAGGAGAGATAAACAGATGTTACAAGGTTGGCTAAAGGGTCTCCCACAAATGAAGCCTTAGAAGGTGAAGGGGAAGAAACACCAGAGATGGAGGCTCGTGCAGGAGCATTCTGACACGGCTTGGAGGGTCAATGCCCATGACTGCTGGGACATAGTGGACAGCTCATCAGCACCATCTGGGGAGAATGTCTCCACAACAAGCTTCCTTAGAGGGAAACATGTTCAGGTTGAGTCACACCTAAAGTGCCATCTGGTGGTGGTGAAACAGGCTGTTGGCTCCTGATGATCAACATTTGAATCCGTGGGACCATTTTCTGGGATAAACTAGGTAAGAGATTGATATCTCTGGAAAGGCAGAGATCAAAATCCCTTGACAGTGTTCAGAGAAAAGGTCCCCTCTGACTAGAGAACAACATCTGCTCCCTGAGTGTCTCATGGTGGGAGAGGAAGAAAGGCAAGTGCAGAATGTCCCCTGGGAATGTGGAATCCAAGGGAGGAACAGGCATTGGGAGCAGAGAGTGACTGAGTGGTGAGGGTGACGTTAAGTCACATAAGGAGGTCCTCAGGTCAGAAGAGAACATGGAGGGTGGAAGTGAAGAAGGGTCAGACAAAGTAGCTGGTGTTAACTCTCCTGGAGGGCTTCCTGGGAGTGCAGAGGACAGAGTGGGTGAAGATTATCTCACGGAAACCACAGCAGTGAACACGCCTGCGGAGGAGCAGCATCTTCAGGGACTCCCAGGACAACAGTAGCTTGACTTTAGCAGTTGTTCCATGGCACATCTCACAGGAGATGTCTGGAAACACAGCTGATGAATGTGGATGGTACCACGGTGCTAACCTGGGGACTGAAGGAGACAGGAGGCTGAAAGCTGTGTCCAGGACCAGGTCAAGGAAAGGGGAGCCTACTCATCAAGCAGGGTGGGGCCACCTGAAGCCTGCTCCCCCTCACGTCACCCCACCCATGACTTCACAATACCCTCTGTGGCCTCCTCCCAAGGCCGTCACTCACATCCTTTTACCATGGCTACGATCTCACATGACAATGGCAGGACACAATGAATCCATGAAATGTATAGAGCATGCTTTCCAAAGGGGCCAGGAAACACACTGAAAGATTCATCACCTTTTCAGAGTACAATTCAGCTTCCTTCACTCTTCTGGTTCTCTTTAGGTAACTCTCCAAACCTGGGAAACCAGGAGATTGGGTGATACATAAGGAAGACAGGAGCACAGGGATCATACTGGAGTCCCTTTAGGGGAGACATCTGGGTTATTAAACTCTGGTGGCCCATACCAGCTGATAAATGGTTATCAGAAATATTAACAAGGTTCACATCTATATAGTTTGATTTATGAAGTACATTACCCCACCTGCTGCTCAAAACCACCACCCGGTGAAGCTCAGACATGGCTGGTTACTTCAAAGAGGAAGCTGAGCACCTAGGAAGTCAAAGTGCCGATACAGTCAGGAGCCAGAAGTGCTGACTCCAAACCAACCTGTAGTGTCTTGTGGACATCTAACATGGCTACCTTCTGGAGAATACGCAGAGCCCAGGTCAGCCACTGCTTCCTCCCTAGACATGGGCAGAATGGAGACCCTGAGGAAGGTCTCATTGCTTAATATCTTCCTAGTACCCTTCCTCAGAGGGTTTTCTTTTCCCAGAGAGACTGTATCTAACAACTGACATCCTCTGAGAGCATGGACCTGGGGCCTCACAGAAGTAACAGGAAGGCTCCCCATTGAAGAACTCGGTCAAATACACACAACCTTACCTTTCAATGTTCCACCTTCATTTCCCCTGTTGGCTCTATCCTGATGCTGCTGAGAACAAAAGGAAAAGAATGAGAGGCTGAGACTCGCTTCTCTCACACCTCCTCCCTAAGAGGCTCAGACATACATTATCCAAGAATAATGTGCCTCGCCATTTTAACAAATAGAAAGATGTTCCTATTATCCATTTTAAGTGATAGAATATTCCAAATTTTTCCTTCTCGACAAACTCAAGTGAGGATTTTGTTGTGGAATCTCCACATGGCCTTCTCAGAAGTCCTCTGCTCAAGGAGGACACAGAATCAGAAACCAATGGTACATCTGCTCCCTCAGAGGACCCTGTATTCTGAGGACAGAGCTTGGATGGTCTGGACATTGCTCTACTGAGCAGCTCAACATGAAGGAAGGGTTGCCTGAGTGATACCTAATATGGGAAAGCAACAATCAACTGTCACTTGCTAAATATGCCAATCCAGAAACACAAAGTCACGTGTTTAGGGATTTATCTTAGAGGCCCCAACCACACCTAGATAGGCAGCCTGTGAGCCTACTGTGGAAGCCTTCATCCTCCTGAATCTCTACCCCTACCCAACCTCTCTCCCAGGAGGATTGATGCTCAGTCACTCTCCAAGCCAATCAGACTCATTTAGAAATGTGGAATAGGAATGTGAAACAGCAACAAGGAATCTCTCTTGAGTGCTCCTTACCTTTTGGATGTCTGAGTTTTTCCAGAAGGTTAGTGAAAATGCTTTCAACACAAGGTAGCAGAGGTATAAAAGGAGCAACCCCAAACCGCTCAGAAAGTAGAGGTAAGGGTTGATATTCCAGAAAGCTCGGGCATAACTCAGCCAGGGCTCAGTATGATCATTCAGAAACCAGAGACTTCTGCACTGTCTGTACAGTGGGGCTGCCTAAAGCAAGTGAATGCTGAGTGTGCCTGTGCTTGACTGTAGCCCCAGGCTTGCATCACACAGCACAGGAGAGTCACAAAGAGGTTCTGAGGGTGAGGAGGGGATAACAGGAGGAGGGCAGGCACAGAGACCACCCCAGCCATGCCAGCAGACCTCTCTTCCCCTACTCAGACCTTGGGGTCCTCCTGCCCTCCCCTCCATTCTATCTTACAACCTCATTCTTTCTTAATACCATGTGTTTGCCTCAGTGAAATGTTCCATTTGTTTTATCTGTAACCCATATATTACTTGAGTATCCCTTTGCTTTGTGGAACCTTTGACTTGAGCCTTGGAAGTCTGAAACAACACCGTCCACATACCACTAGAGCTGGCGGGTTTGAGCCTCCCCCAGGCAAGCCAAACAACAATGACAACTGAAAACAAGAAATAGCTGTGTGTTGTGGTGGGCTTCTGTAGTCCCAGACACTTGGGAGGCTGAGGCACGACAATTGCTTAAGCCTGAAAGTTTAAGGTTGCTGTGAGCTGTGACAACATGGCACTCTATGGAGGGTGACATAGTGAGACTCTGTCCCCCCACCTCAAAAAAAGAAATATTTCCTTCTTTTTATTCAAACTTCCCATCATTGTATTTATCACGCTTTTTTTCCTAATCCTATCTAAAGAACAGATTCTCCCACCTCTCTATATTAATTTAATAACAGATCTGTGACTCCCTCAAGACAGGTAACTATGATAAACTGTTGACTCCTTCAGCCCATGTTGGCATGGTATGACCTTGAAGTGTCAAAGCCTTCAGGCAAAATCTGGTATTGAGCAACCTTACCTGAGTCTTCCATGGGCCATGTGAGCATGACCTTTCCTAAATGCCTTGGCACACGCACAAAGCTAGAGAAGATGTGTTCTATAAATCACGCCCACAAATACCCAAATTTCAAGTAGTATGCCAGACTTTATTCAGGCTCTTCATGTCAGGTGTATGCAATTACAATATTCCTCCACCTCTTTCCTATACCTTCCTTATAAACTCTTTATTATATGATAGCTGTCCTCTAAAATGTCTCCCAATTTCTCAAGTCTGTCTTAAACTCTGCAGCCCTTCATGGGCCAACAGCTTCAACTCTCTCCTCTCTTTGATGTACATCCTCAATCAAGTTTTCATTTAAGAAATACTTCCTTCTGGAAACTAGGAGAAACAGACATCTTCTATACATTGGGGGCTTTGCCATTGATCCCATGATGCAGGTTAACCAGTAAGACCTACATTGTTCAAAAGTTAGGCAAATGCAGAGAAGAGGTTTTGCTACCCCCAGCATCTATAATTGCAAAAGTGATCTCTGGAACAAATCAGATACGGTGGGTCATAAATGCTCGTTCACGTCATATTCCTTTTCCACAATGGCATTATACTGCCTCAGGGATGTGCATCAGTTGGCTATTCATAAAACCAAAAAGTGGACATAAAAAGTTAAATTTCAACAATTGTGGAATTATTTTACAGGTTACTATACTCATATCATGGAATATTATACAATTTGTTTATTTTTTTTTTGATACATAGAATCACTCACCCAAGTTTGAGTGAAATGGTACAACCATAGCTCACTATAACCTCCGAATCCTGGTTTCAAGAGATCCTCTGGCCTTGGCATCCAAACTATCAGGGACTACAAGCATGCATCACCTTTGATTTTTCTAGATAGAGGGTCTTGCTATGTAGCTTTGGCTTGTTTTAAATTCCTGAACTCAAGCAATCCTCCCAAGGGATTACAGGCATGAACCAGGTGTTCCTGGCCTTGAATATTATATTCAATGAGATGATGAGAATATTTAAATTTTTAAATGTACTAACTAAAACACAAAATGCAAAATTATATGAAAAACACAATATTGTTGTATATATTACAAACAAATACACACACACACAAAGGTAGAAATGAAAATGTTAACCACGTGAATGGCCATCTTAATTACATTGATTGTGGTGATTATTTCACAATGACAACATATATCAAAATATCAAATATATGCAATTTTTCCTAAATTTTTCCTAAATATATGCAATTTTTATTTGTCAAGTATACATCAAAAAAGCTGGAGAAAATTCAAACTGGGAGACATTTTACAAAATAAACAACTGATTTTAATATGGGCAAAATATTTAAATAAATGCATCATAGAAGTTGAGATCCAAATAACAAGATTATGCAAAGATAAGATGCTTAAACTCATTACTCATCATGAAACAGCAAATTAAAACTACAATGCATATCACTACATACTGCTCAGTTAGCAAAAATGAAAACGCTGACAATACTAAGTGTTAATAAAATGCAGAGTAACTGGGAATCTCATATATTGCTGGTGGGAATTTATGTTAGTACAACCATTTTGGAAAATTGTGAGGCAGTATCCCTGTACCCTTTAATAGAGCATTTCTAGTTCTTGCTGTGGACCCAAGAGAATTGAGTGTAGTGACTAACAAAAGACATGTAAAAAACATTCCTAGCAACTTAGTTCTTAAACCCCATACCAAAAAAATAATAAAAATCCTAATAATGAAGAATGTAGAAAAAATAATTGCAGTTTATTTACATCACAGATATGGATAAATATATATATAAGTGTATTGATAATATAAATATATTTATATTTATTTATAAATATATATATTTATAAATATATATATAAATTTATCTGAGTATACAGGTATAAGAGTACATGAGGTCCTTGTTTTTTTTGGAGGTATCCCGATGAATACCTCTCATTTTGTGGAGTTTTTAAACTCTATACTGAATTTTGTGCAATAAAGTTTTGAATTTTGATAAGTTAAATCTGTCATTTGTTACTCTGAGTGTGTGTTTGTGTGGGTATGCTTGCAGGAACACCAAATTGAACAACTACACACACAGAAAAACACCTTCATAAGAACCAAACATCAGGCAAGCAATCACAGTACCCACTTTTGTCATCATAACATGTAAAGAGTCACTGAAGAAGGTAAGAAAGATGGTTTTCTCAGGCCACAAAACCTCATAACACCTCCCCTACCTCCAGAGGTGTCAGACCAGTACTGTGTGGCGAGAGAATCTATGCGCTTGGAGAAAGAAGTGCAAAGGAACTTCGATTTGGAACTCAGGGCCACCCTATCACAGGGAAACAGCATAGGGTAGAATTCTGCTGGCACCTATGAAGGGAGCATGCAGACCACTCCCAGAAAGGAATCCTTCACCCCTGCAGTGGGAACCTGAGCTCCAGCTAGCTCCATCACCAGCTCATGAAAGTGCCCTGGGTCCAGGAATAAAAGTGAAAGATAGGCCACAAGGACTGTGGTCCTTGGGCAAGTCTTAGTGCTGTTAGCTTAGATCCCGTGGAATTGGGGTGTGCATAACTGAAACACCAGCTGTGGTGGCCAAGGGAGTGCTTGCATCACCCCTACCTCAACTCCAGGAAGTCCAGATCAGGGAGAAGCTCCTTCCACTTGGCAAAAGGAAAGGGAAATGTACAAGGAACTTTGTCACACATCTTGGGTACCAGTTCAACCACCAGAAAATACAGTAACACACAGATGACTCAAGTCCCTGGTTGCAGGCCTTAGCTTCTAGATGACATTACTACACTTAACCCTCGACCAGAAGGGAACGTGCTTCCCTGAAGGGAAGGTCTCAGCCCTAGCAGGATTCACTACCTGCTGATGAAAGAGCAGTTGGGCCTTGAACAGACACCAGCAGGCTCCAGGCCACATAGTCTTTTGTGACCAGAGCAGCGGTGGCTGTGGGAAGGGCTTGCATCATGGCTCCCCCAACTGCAGGCAGCCCAGCATGAATGAGACTCCTTCCATTTGGGGGAAAGTGAAGGAAGAGAGTGAGGTGGCAATCCAGACAATTCTCGCCTGCCTTACCCAGGCCCACCAACACTGTACCACCAGTAGGCAGCAGCAGTCATGGTGTTACTGATCTTGGTGCGCCCCCTTGTGCTGACATGGCTGCACTGACCAAAGACTTAGATCACAACACTCAAATCCCTCTGATTACCAAAAAGAATGAGTAGCAAAGAATGGGTACAAACGCCCAGACTGCAAAGATTACAATAAATACCTAACTATTCAAAGCCCAGACACCAACAGACATCCACAAGCATCTAGAACATCCAAGAAAATACAATCTCATCACATGAACGAAATGAGACACCAGTGACCAATCCCAGAGTGATGGAGATAAATATCTTGGTATACCTCAAGGTCATAAAAATATTATGTTATGATTTCCTCCGGAAGTATTATATTTTGCCTTTTATATTTATCTCTGTGTTCCATCTTACATTTTGTGTGTGTGTGTTCAGTACAGTGTTATAAAAAGATGTTGTTTTTTTCCCTACAGATGTTCAATTATTTGACTCTTTTTTTCTCCACAGAATTGTCATGAAAGTTTTATCATTAAATCAACAAATTGAGTGGAGAGGGGACTGACTTCTGGACTCCTGTTCTATTAGTCCACACCGCTTTAATACTACACTGTTTGAATTAATACCACACTACTTTAAATGAAAAATATTAACTTTAATTCTTCAAATCTGATATTATGAGTTTACCAACTTTGCTTTTCTCAAAGATTGAGCTTTTAATTGGGTTGCATTGACTCCATAGTTCAATCGAGTAATAAGTGATATTGTAACAATTTTCGACGTATTTACTCAATTTATAAATACTCTATATCTCTCCATTCTTAATAGAGTCTTAAATTTCTCTCTGCATTTTTTTTTTTTTGGTTTTCAATATAAAAAATCTTCATATCTTTTGTTAGATCTTACCTAAATATTTTAAGTTTTATGCTATTTTCATTTCTTTTTATTTGACTCTTAAAGTGTTTATAATTGATATATAGAAGTACAATTTCTAACTATTTTACATATAGACAACTTTTTCAGATTCACTAATTAATTCTAGTACTTTGCTTGCAGATTCCTCAGGGTACACAATAATGTCCTTTGTGATTAATAACACTTTCAATTATTCTTTCCTCTTTTAATATTAATACCTCTAACTTTTTTTTCTCTCTCTGTCTCTCTTTTTTTTTTTTTATTGTTGGGGATTCTTTGAAGGTATAAGACACCCAGTTAGAATGATTGCATTTGTTAGGTAAAGTCCCTCTTACAATCCTGTCTTTCCCCACAAAGGTGTGGCACCAAGACCCCACCGCCTCTCTCCTTCCCTGTCTCTGCTTGTCCTTTCCCCCACCTCTAACTTATTTTATGTGCCTTCTGGAATTGTGTAGAGAAAGGTCAAATTGAAGTGGTGTTCCTTTTTGTGACTCCAGGAAGAAAGTGTTCAATGTTTTACCATTAAGAATGAATTACTTGAAAGAGTTTTGTAGATACTCTTTATCAGATTAAGAAATTTTCCTTTTGTTTTCTAGTTTGATGAGCATTTTTGTCATGAATGATTACCTAATTTTATCAAGAGTCTTTTCTACCTCCACTGAGACAATTCGATTTTCTCCTTTATTTATGTAACGTGGTGAATTGATTGATTTTCTAAAACACCCTAATTTCTAGATAAAACCCACACTGGTCACCAAATTCTGGTTCTGTTAGTTATTATTGTGTCCAAGGATAATTGTAAAGTCTTTCTTGATGCATTGGCTGCAGGCTGCTTTGCTCAGGCTCTCCTAGGCTGTGGGTTATAGTTAAAGGGGAGTGAAGAATATGCACATAAGTTCGTATAATATTTCCATTTCTCTTTGGTCTCCTTTGGTTACAAAATACAAGAGGAGTTCTGATAATTTGAACTCATTTACAGGGGCCACCATTGAGTCCGGGTCGCAGTCATCAGGTCTAACTGACTGTTGTTGCTTCTCCTGAGCACTTGAGCTTACATAATAAAGCCCAGATTCTGGGCGAGTACACCCATGTAAATAAATTTGTCCTGATGGCCTTATATTTAATCCCATTTCATCTTACAACCTTTTATAACCTTCTTTACTTTAGTCTTGTGACTCTCAGGAGAGTGGCTACAAGCTCTAGCCCTGCCTTGCTCTGGCTGCTGGAATTTAGGTCATGGACATTTACAATGTGCCTTTTATGGGGAACTTCTTCATCTTGGTGAAAGGACCAATGCCTACTTATCTGACCTGTAACCCTCTATATTTCTCACAGGAAACTTATTTATATTGGCAGAAACCCTTGTGCCTTGCCTTGTGTTAAGTTTATTCCTGTCAAGAAAACCACTCTCCCCAAATATGCAAGAATAACTTTTATACTTTTTCCTTCCAACACTTCTTGATTGACTGCACAAATAAAGTTTGAAAATAAAAATATATAAAAAAAGATAACCACTCTCTAGGAGACCCCTATCAGGATGACAATTAGGGCAGGTATATCAGCCAAGTGAGACACAGAGGGGGCATCACAAAAAATCTGGAAAACATGAAATGACAGACATTTTTACTTATAGGCCCATGAAGGAAGAGGGGAACCAGTTACAGCCGATAGGAAGGCACAGGGACAGTGTTCAGAGCCAGCAGGAGGTGCAGAAGAGAGAGATGGACTTTGGGCTCAGGCCTTTAGTGGAGTTCAGGGCATTACTCAAGCAGGTTTCTCATGGGGAGCTGTAACAGATGGGCTTAGAACAAGCAGGTGCCCATCCCAGGGGGTCACACAATGACTAACAGATGGTCACTGTGCACATATGCACAGGCCATATGGAATGTGTGGTCACTGGAGTGAGTTGGGCTAATGTATTCTACATGTCCCAGAGGGAGGTGATCACCAGCAGAGGACTGTATGAAACAAACATCTGGACTGACCACACTGAAGAAACTGGGAAGAGGTGGAGAAAAGAAACAGTGTCAAGGGTAACTGTGTCCTGCTTGCAGTATGAGAAGGTTGAACCTATATTCACAATGCATCCTGAGAAACATAAAATATAAAAATCTACTACACATCCTCAGAATTCACTCCTAAACATGCTTTTCTACTACTGCTGATGTAAATTGAAAATACCCTGAAGTTCCTTCCATGTATAGGCCTTCTTTCCCCAAAGGAGGTACCACCCCATCTGTGCTATGCTGAGAACTAACTCAAGAGCCTAGATAGTCAATGAGGGGTGGTAGGGGTACAATGTGAGGAAATTTACCTCAGCTTGTGAGCACTGGAGGCAGGTGCTGTCACTGGAAGGCTTTTCTTCTAACAGTAAGGGTGAGACTCCCTAACACAGAAAAGGAACTTCTGGGAAGATGGGAGCCAGGGAGACAGGGGTTCCAAAGTTCTCGGTATTAAGTACAAGTGCCCAAACGTCCTACTCCTCCTTGCAGGAGCCTACATGTTGCATGAATTCTTATCTGTGGTCAGTGACACAGAGTGTAGAACCTGCTTTTTGAAATTGTATAGAAATAAAGGGGGCTAAAAGCTCTGGTGGCAAGTAGCGAAGTTCTTTATTTCTCTCCAGCTTATATAGCTGGTGCTGCATGTACACACTGTTAGTCACACAACTATATTAGATTAACAATAATTAACTCTTCTCTAGTGTCTGGTAGTCTACTGATTAACTGATATACATCCTTCTATGTTTTTTACTCTACCCAAAATAACTTTCTTTGCAAAATGTGTTGTCAGCCATTTACTCACATAAAGATAAGGTCACAGAGCATAGTAGGGAGAGAAGGCTGACTGAATGCATGCTTTTTAGGCTCAAAACCAAATGGAGGCTGTAATTTATCTTAAAAGTACACAGCCTGGACATCCCTAAGATATGCTGTTGACTTGTATGCAATTCCCCAGCCTCCAAGGCCAGCCATGAGTTATGGGAATTTTACCTTCTGCATACTCAGGCTGTAGGTCCTTTTTTGGAGTTCTATCCAAGTTTTTCCTAGACTGTGCCAAACAAGATTGTTTACTAGCTCACCCTCAGACTGGCACACAAAATACATATAGGCTTTTTATCTATACCTACATCTTCCAAATCTCAGCCTGATGTAGTCGTGAGCCCTGCCAGGATCAAGAATCAAAGTGGGGCTATGATTCTACATCGTCAGCATCAGTCCCACGACTTGGTTTTCATTCTGATCTCATCTACAAATAAAGGATTGATCCTTTCATATTACCCTGGAGGTTTTCTTATTTTCTATGTGTGTGTGTTTTGTTGGCTTCAATATCTCCTTCAACTATGCTGATTTTCAGGGCCTCTAGAAGAAGGCAGTTCATACTACAACCTTTATACAACTATTGTCTTGAGAAATCCTAATTGCCACAGAAACTAGTTCTCCCATCACTGTGCCATGACCCTCACTTTATCCTCAATCACCACTGATGATCTTGTGAATATCACTGCAATTTATGTATCATTGTTGAGCCATTCCCCCAGGAAGGACAGCATTCCTGCTACAGTAAATTTTAAAATAACCAAATTCTATAATTCCATTTTTGAGGGTTTGATTCCTGCATGCACCCCAGGTACCATTTATCACAAGAATCCTCACAGGAAACAGACAGCTAAACAACAATGACAACTACAACCAGAACTATAAAAGGTTAATAAAAGTGAACTTTAATAAAGGCACAATTTACAAAGGCATGGGGATGGGAATGGAAACTACCAGGGATAGTGCAAAACCCTGAGGCTAGTAACAGGAAGACCTTTGCACCTCAGGCCTGACAGAACAAGAGGAGAGGGCAGTTATGAAAGGAGAGAAAGAGACAGCGAGAGAGAGAGAGAGAGAGAGAGAGAGAGAGAGAGAGAGAGAGAGAGAGAGAGAGAGAGAGAGAAGGCCTGCAGCCTCATACAAATTGTAACTCTTAACGATGCAGCAGCCACAAGTTAAAATTTCACAAATAAACTTTTGCTACCTCCCTCTCCTTCCTTCAACCAATGTCTGCTGCAGCTCCCTATTGACTGGCCCTACCAGAAGATTCCCATAGCTCTGGGCACAGTGGAAAGCAAAGAAGAAGTGATCTGGAGAAGCAAAAGGGAGCTGTCCAGCTCTCCCCAGTCGGTGCTGTCTGCTGCTATCTCTTGTTTAGGTTTTCCTTTTTTATTTCCACTTAATGTGAGTGTAAAAAAAACTAGGGTCAACATTTGCATTTGTCAGGTAGAGTCTTCTCTTGCACTTGTGTCCTACACACAAAAGCTGTGCCATATACCCTGACATAGTATCCATTAAGTGTGAGCACACCAATCCCCCCGCCTCCTCTCCTCTCCCTCGCTCGGCCTCCCCTCAGCCTGAATTGAATTGAGTTATTCTCTTTTGTGGGCTTGTAGATGATCTATTGTATAGCTTGTAGATTATCTACTGGGCCCTCTCTAGCAAAAGGGGTATTGGAAATAAAAACAAGGGTTGCTGTTCTTTGCAGCTACAGAGGGCAGACAGAATCATAAACTGCAATTCAGCTTTGAGGTTTGCTCTATTTGATTTGCTGTAATAAAGTGTTATGCTGAGAAAATGCACAAAATATTCTATTGTACGTTTTTTCATGTATAAAGACTTGGCTAGAAATCTAAAACTCTAAGCATCCTGTTCTACTTGTCAGTCAAATATAAAAATGTCCTTGATTTAATACTAATAAAAATAAATATATATAAACCGAAAAAAAAATCTAATAGAAGACTTAGCCAAAATAAAGAATCTCTGAACTTGAAAAAAAAAATGTCCTTGAAAACAAGTTTTTTCACGAAACTTACATTTCAATAATTTTTTTATGTTTTATGGATTGTAATCTTTAAGAGCCTTTGGGCATGTTACACTGCTGGCCTCATGTATTAATTCATGAATTACCTAAATAATGGTTTGAAATTTCCACCTCCTTTACTAGTCTTAAGAACCTACTAATTAATTCATTTCCCCTTTGTACTTTAAGGTAGATATCCAACCTCAATAGATGTCTTATTTAAGTAAAATTTTAAGGATCTGTGTCTCTTTCTATAACATCATATGGATCCCAAGTGTATGATTTGATTCAGTGACTTCTACTTTCTATGAGTTCTGCCAGCAGATGCTGAGTTCATAGTAGAATTAACCTACTTAAACCTGTATTTCTCTATTTAAAAAGTAGAAAAGAAAGCCATAACTCAAGTTCTTTTCATGTAACATAAGAATTAGAATATGTCCTTCCTTGGTTTCCTTTTTTAGGCTTCAAATTCATGGTCTTTGTTGAATTATTAAAAAATATAGGATATAGATTATGCACAATATATGAACTGCTGCCAAGAAAATTATACTTTAAAAACCATTTTCAGTATTTTTATTTAATTTTGTAAATGTATGTACAGAAGAATTAATGTAGCTGGGTATAGAATAGTGAGTTGTGAGAGTTTCCACTTAAAACTCTGATAATTTTATGGCATTGGTGTTTTGTTAGGAGAACTCTCAAACTTGTTTTGTTTTCTATTTCTTTCTAAGTAATCTATTATTCTCTGGCATTGACATTTTTATTCTGAAAATAAATTATTCCTAGCCCTAAAGTACCAAAATAGCAATAGGATACATGCAGGAGTTTTTCATGAAGATTCTGTAGAGCAGTGGTTCTCAACCTTCCAAATGCCGCGACCCATTTATATTGTTCCTCATGTTGTGGTGACCCCAACCATCAAATTATATTCATTGCTAGTTCATAACTGTAATTTTGCTACTTTTATGAATTGTAATATCAATATCTGATAGGCAGGAGACCCACAGGTTGAGAACCACTGCTCTAGAATGTGGTGAGGCTTTCTATCTATGATGAAATTTTTAGAGTCACTGTAATATTTCATTCACTTTACTATAACTTTCATTTCTTCTTTTCAACTTGTTCTGTACTTTCTGTGCAAATGCTATTTTTCTTAAGTTAGAGTTTCATGTGCTCTCCATACCCAACTTTCTTTCTTGTTTTACACTGGTTGTCATTTTAATCTTCCTTTAAGAAAGACTATGAATTCTGTTCTGTATAGTACTAACATATTTTTCTGAATTGCCAATTCTGTCTAAACTGCTGATTTAAATCACTTTTTCTGCCACATGCTTTCTGCTTTTTCCAGATCAATTTTATTTTCCTCTAAATTTCTTCTGTACACTGTCTCCTGTTCTTAATGTTTAAGAATATGAAAGAGTGGCGGCGCCCGTGGTTCAGTGAGTAGGGCGCCAGCCCCAAATACCAAGGTTAGTGGGTTCAAACCAGGCCCCAGCCAAACTGCAACAAAAAATAGCCAGGCAATGTAGTGGGCACCTGCAGTCCCAGCTACTTGAGAGGTTGAGGCAAGGAATCACCTAAGTCAAAGATCTAGAGGTTGCTGTGAGCTGTAACACCAGGGCCCTCAACCAATGGCGACAAAGTGAGACTTGGTCTCTAAAACGAATGAACAAACAAAGAAACATGAAAGAGATAATTTCAAAATGGTTTTCTGTTCTTTTTCTTTAAGTGCTTTAAAGTTCAAATTTCCTCCTAAGGACATGTTGGTATTGTTCCTATTCTTTTATTCTCCAAATGCATTTCATAAATCATTCCTGTTTCTGAAAAATTATTCAATGAGCTGGGAATTAATTAAGCCTGGAGTTTTCCAACAGACATTTAGATCTAGCCTCTCTCACCTAAAGAAAAACCTCAGATGGTCTCTGGTTAGGGGAAGAGATGTGGTCAGGATTCCTTTTTTTTATGCAGAAAAAGCTTTTTTTTATTAATATTAAATCATAGCTCTGTATATTAATGTGATCATGGGGCACCATACTGGTTTTATAAACAGTTTGACACATTTTCATCACACTGGTTAACATAGCCTTCCTGGCATTTTCTTAGTTATTGTGTTAAGACATTTATATTCTACATTTACTAAGTTTCACATGTACCCTTGTAAAATGCACCGCAGATGTAATCCCACCAATCACCCTCCCTCCTCCCATCCTTTCCCCACCCTCCCCTCCCTCTCCCGCTTCCCCATATTCTTGGGTTATAACTGGGTTATAGCTTTCATATAAGCTAATAAAATCTGTAAGTCATTGTCTACAGAAAATATTTGCAAATATTTTAAGAATTAAGAATCACTTTCCTACTGACTTCTTCCATGACATTGCAAAATTCCATCTCTCTAAAGTACAGTAAAAACACAGGTGTAGTAACAGATTTTGAGTGAACACTAATGGCAGAGACTGATAGAAGATTTGGGTGAGTTTTCCAAAAATTATACAATTAGTATGTTTGTTAGTATACCAACAGGTAACATTTAATAAGTGCTAACTATGGGCCAGGCTTTAAATTAGGACTTTCAGATATTAATTCAACTTGATCTTCATAACTGTTTGAGGATGCCTTTATTATTATTATTCCCATTTTAAAAATAAGTAAATGAAATAGCTCTCCAAGACCAGTTATAGACCGTAAGTGAGAGAGCCAGGATTCAAGCCCAGCCAGAGCTCATAGTCTTCATAATAGTCCTTTACAGGGAGTAGTGACCTCTTTATCACAAGAGGTTGTCAACCATGTAGACTTATGACCACTAATCAGAGCTGTTGTCCAAGTGATACATACATAAAGTGGATGAAAGAATGGCTACACCCTTTTCATTTCCAAGAATCTAAAACTTTAGGAGACCTACAATCATCATGCTACATGAAAGTATAAACACCACCTTAACCCTCAATCAAATTATAGAGGAATAAATGAAATGTAACTCTCTTTCTTTGCCATACGTAACACCAGAAACACCTTCAGTGGGGTTTAAAGACTGATCAGGAGCTCAAGTGTGCCATAGTTCTTCCTTGTCCCAAGTGGATATTCTCAACTTGATAATGGGCAGCAGGAGAGACGGGCCCACCTTCCAGGGAAGAGGTTCAGTCCACTTATGGACCCTGGAGATGCCTCTAGAAAACTCTAGGTACTCATCTGTCCTTCTGGGAAATATCCAAGAGCCACTGTGTCACTTCAGGACACAGTGAAGGAATATGTCTTTTCTTAACCATATCTCTGACTTTGGCCTGAATGTAGATTTTGGGAGCCACATTTACAGATGCTTTATAACCTGCTGAATGATTTCACATTTCACTATGCTATGTCACACCCTGCTTCACTAGGAAGACAGCAAACTCCTCATCTTCAAGCTCCACCCAGGACAGCTTCTTCATCACCTCTGCCCCACAGTTGGGAAGCTTCGGGTTCTTCCTTCCAAATCATGTGAGTGCCGTTTCCCCTGCCTCAGGGATAGGGACTGGGAATCTGTCATCCAGTGTGCTGCCTCCAAAAAAAAAGTGCTAGCAGGTGCTATACCAGCTGACTGTAAACTTCTCATTGTGGAAGAAGAGTAAAGGCCAAGGGCCAGGAACCTTTCTGAAAGCCTTTGGGGGCTATTCATATTGGAAAATAAATCCTTTATGACAGTGACATCTAGGGATAGAAATCTCGCAACTGTGCTACATGCTCTATCTCCTTTTATCCTTACAACACCCCGAAGAGGTAATTAGAATTATGATGTCATTTATCAGAGGGAAAAATGGTGAATTGAGTTACCTTAACTCACACCAAAAGCTAGTGGCACAATTTGGACTCATACATTGTCCTGACTCCAGTACCCAAGCTCTCAAGACCAGATGGCAAAAATGTAGAGAAAGAGACAGAGAGACAGAGAAAGAGAGAGGGACACAGAGAAGACTGATAGTGCTTTTTACTGAGATCTTATCCATTAGAACAGGATCCGCAAGGGGTTGTTCTGATTAGTTTACCCAGTTCAAAGGTCCCCCCCACCTTCGGAAGTCTGTGTGTGTGTGCATGTTGTAAATGCGCACTTACACAAGTATAGCATCTTGGACAGGAGCTAAATACACCTTGCACTCCACAGTTGATGGTGCATCCTGATGGGCCCCTTCAGAAAAATGTTATTTCACTGTCAAAGCACTGATCAGCTTTACTACCGGGAAGTGTCTAAGCATTCAGGGAGCACCTCTTTTGCTTTAGCTTCTGCCTTTGATGCCAAGATGAAGGATTTGGCACTTCTCCCTCTGAAAAACTTATCAGAACCATCACACTCATGCCCAGTGTCTCTTAATGTACCTCTAGCATTCATGTTGATGGAACTACAGGGCCCTTTTCCTGCAATGGAAGGATATATTGCCCTCTTTCCTCAGTTTTTAGCAAAAATTATCTTTTCCTTGACAACCTCTTGACATCCAGTACTGTGTATCTCTGTGTTCCATACCAATGTTTTTCAAATTTTCTACCTCATGGAAGACTTGAAACTATACTTAAACTTGTATTGCACACTTAAATTATGCTGATCAAGAAATATAATTTTTAAAAAGGAATATGCTTACTGTGCTTTGAACTTCTTTCAAAAATCATTTAGTTAATGATCATTAAAATCAATGCTTTATTCCATTGCTCAGAAACCTCTCTCCTCTGCTTCCACTTTTTCTGATTTCCTCATTGATTACAACAACCATTTGTTTTGTTGTGCTACCTTGCTTATAGTTTTTAACACTTAATGCCTTGTGGTTGCCTCAAAGTATTACCCTATTGATCGGTCTGTTAATTTATATACCCAAAAAGCTAGGTTTACATCATATAAAAGATTGTTTATATCTATTGTCAGAAAAGATTATTGTGACCTACATCTGCTATACTAAGTCTTAGAACCTGATGAACAAGTGAAAGTTCTTAACCTAAACTTCTCCCCAGGTTGATTCCTCCCCGCTTGTATACTCATATCCTGATAAGGTTATGTCACACGTTTTTGCCTGAAGCTGCTCTCCACTTCCTGAACTCTGACTTTGAGGTTTTCTCCATGAAGAAGATCTTGGACATCATGTGTTAGGTGATGAAGAGAGAGGGATTGATTTGCAAGAGATAAAGAATTATAAATAGAGTTGAAATAAACATACTGGTGCAAATGTCTTTGTAGTAAAATGATTTTTATTCTTCTAGGTAGATACCTAGTAATGGAATTGAGAGATCATATGGAAGATCACCTTTTAGATCTTTGAGAATTCTCCTTGATGATGGAATTGAAATACATTCTTCTTACTAAAGTATTGCAAGAATGGAAAAATGAACGTCCAATGTATGCAATGCTAATTTGAAAGAATTTATAAACAATTACATGTTCACATGAACAATAAAACACAAATATAGTTTAGTAGGGGGATGGGGAGGAGGGGAAAAAGAGGAAGATGATTGATAGAAGGAGGGAAGGTATGTGGGCATCTCACCTAATGGGCACAATGTGTGAGGAGTTCTTTTACAACTAGAATATTACCTTGGAAGTGAGAACAATGTATATTACCTTGGAAGTGAGAACAATGTAATCTAAATATTTGTAGCCTCATATTATTTTGGAATGAAATAAAGAGATTGACACCATGATATTTCTGTATAATAAATATACCTTTGGGTCCAGTAACCAGACATGTCTATAATGAATTCCAGCTGAGAAAAAAGATAGAAATGCAATAGTAGTTAGAAGTGGGCACAAGATGGAGGAGGATTCATTGAATGACTAAAAAGACTATAATGTGTCAGTTAATGGGAAAGAGCTGGTGTTGAGGCAGATAGTGGAGAGAAAATTCTGTTGAAAGATTCAATGATCAATATAACAAAGAAGACAGAGAACATAAGGATGAGAGTATATAGGGTGCAGGTGCACTTTGCTTCCGTGTCTTGAAAGAAATGGAACAGAAAGGAGGAAGGTACCTGAAAATGATGTCCAGGGAAAAATATTGAATAGTCCCTATGGGTTTAAATTTCTCCGTGAAGGGGGAAGTGACACGCAGGTTACTAGGAGACTTTTAATGTAGAGTTCTGTGGTGAGCTTGTAAAGAGTTGCAAACGTTTGGAGGCACTGCCATGGGTAACAGGAAAGAAAGGACCACTGAAGTTTGTTTAGAGTCAAAATGAAATGCAGCATCGTGAATTAGAGCTCCTGCCTTGTGTGAGTTCTTCACTATCTCTCAGCTATTCAGAAACAGGGACTGAAAATAAGGGCAGCTTGTTGTACGGTCGAGGTTTTGCTGGAAGTGTGTCTGGCCACACAGTTTAGACTGGTGAGATTAGAGTGCTAGAACTGGGCTGGCTATATGGCACACAGCACAGGTTTAGAGGCTACAAATTACTGTCAGGTCAAAGATAAGGTAGACAAGACAAAATGAATAAGCTGCAACAAGCAGCATTCTGCAATTAAACATTAGCACAATAGTGTTAAAGACAATCCCTTCTTTTCCACTTAACTGTTTGGCTTCCTCTACCCTGAATCTCTCTTTCCCTTAGCATGATTTATGTCCCCTGGATCCCCCGTCCCAGGCCATATAAACTTTTGCTTATTGGCAATCTCCTCACAAGCAATGCTGTCTTTAACTCACCTCCTACCTCCAGGATAACATGTACTTTACCAGTCAAAATACTGGCCAAATTTACGGCCCACTTATGGATTAAGCCTGTGATCTTTTTATGTTCTTCACTTTCCAATGAGGAAACCACACCATTAAGGTCCAAATACCTGTGTGCTTCCACAGCACATGACCATGCCCCATATAAAAGGTTCCTTACCACCAACTACCCTGTTCTTCAGATCCTCCTTCAATCAGCCCAGTATCGAGCACAGCAATAACCCCTCAACAACTCCCACCCACTCTCAGCCACCTGTGTGATCCTCTGTTCACTGAAATTTTCGGAGACTTGATTAAACCACTATTTTCTGTAAGACATACCTATCTTTATCCTTCTCTACAGAAATGGAAGTCCTATCTTGTTTAATCCTCTAAGACAGAGATTCTGAACAGTCTAAATGCTGTGAGCCTTTAATAAAGATCCTGTGGGTTGTGACCCAGAAGTTGAGAACCGCTGCTCTAACGGCTATAAAACAGACGATGAGAGAGGTGTGAGCTGCAATATAATTCCATGAAGGCCAACAGATGGGAAGAGGCCCATCTTCTCAAACTTCCTCAGGCAGGGAAGAGGGTGTGGCAGGACACAATATCCACTCTTAGCAAGAGCTCCAGTGCACTGGTCAACGTTTGGAGGCCAAAATAAGCAACCAGGAAGAACTGAACTAACTCCTACTATCCCGCCTAAACATACACTCTAGGTTCTCCAAACCTTATGACCCAAAGACAGCACAGAGAAAAGACATGACTTTAAGGAGAACATTTATTAGGAAGAATCTCTTGATTCTTATTTTAAGGGAGTAAATTTTCCTTTCATGAAATGCAGGGAAGCAGAGAGATCCAGCAATCTCGGCAGTGCAGGGGGGCCTGAAGGTGCCTGGCCAATGGGCAACCTGCATGAGGTCATGCATAGGGTATAGACTCTCTGTTGGCCATGGGTGGGGAATGGTCCTGACACAATTGGAGGCAGCCCTTTTCCAGACAATCTTCTTGCCCCTTCTGATTTCTTCTGCATATAGAAATTCACTGCCAACAAGGAATCATTTAATTTCTAGTGTGATGCTCAGTAGGAGGCCATCCCTTCCGTGATAGGGATGAGGAAGACATGTCCTCCAAAGTATGTCCTCATGCAGCTTGTCTGGGCTTCCATGAGGGGTGCACAAAAGAGTGTGCCTGCCATTCTTAATTGTACATTCTCTGTTGGCCCATGCTTTGTATGAAATGAAGATTGTCTTAGGGCTCCCTGTCCTTCCTTTGACCACAAGGAAGGAGGCAGAATGGGATAATCCAAGCTGGCAACTGAATTTCTTATTCCAAACTATTCTACAGAACTAGCTTCAGAGCTTTTTTTGGAGAGTGCTTGGAGATCCTACCTTCAGAATTTGTGTTCCCACGTGTTCCAGTTGTTTCAGAAGTAAGCTCAGTCTTGAGGGTCTTGAATTATTCCCTGCTTTTCTAGGCCTTTCAGAGAGTTAGACCCACACCCTTATATGCAGACCCCTCTGGATCTCTCAACAGATAATCTTTTGGGCCATTGCTCAGGCTAAGTTTCTGATCCTTCTGAGTACCCTAGTTAAGTAAAGCATTTCTCAGCATCTCTATTTGAAGTTTCCAGTTTGGCTGAATCCAAAATTCTTTTGTGATGATGCTGCCCTGTTTTCTTCAGAAGCTCAGTGGTGAGAGAAAAATCTCCAAAAAGGATGGGGGTTGGAATGCAGACCTTGGAGGACTATCTGAGCAATGTGATGTTGGGAACTGGAGAACAAAATTCTTCCAGGGGTTTCTTGATTACAGAGTATAAACCCCACATAATTTGCTGGTCTTTTTGTGACATATTCCAGACCAGATGGAAAATGTCAGATAGCATAACACACTGTGCCTCATTCTGGGGTTTATGAAAACACACACCCCCAGCATCTGTGATGGGAAAAAGGTGATAGTATTGGGAGCAGGAATTTAAATGTGGCCTGAGACTGGACCTGAGTGAGGCTTAATTACTGGAGACTGGGCAGGGTTTGACACATGGAAGGAGGTTGGAGATAGTTAATTACTGAGGATTCTTCAGCTACGAAGGTATTTGAGATTGAAGAACACAGATGTTGAGGAACAGTCTCTTGGGGTAGGGACTCACCCTTCAGAGACAGGAGATGCCAGGAGAGCTGGATGTATTTGTCGCTATGTCATCCTCAAAGGTCTTAGGACAAAGGCGCTGCTGTCCACATGCAGGTCTCTGGTTTGCCTTTGCTGGTTCACAAAGGAAGGGAATCTGCTAAGCCATGCTCTTGGCAATTGATCCTAACATTGTCCATGAAAATTTTACCATATTTTTCCATGTATACTGTGCATGGCCCAAACATCCCAGAAAACAGAACTCAGCTCTTGGGCAGAAAAGACACATGTGGGGAGGGCTACCATTCCTCTGTAAACATGCAGAATGTGCCACGCTTCCGCAGCCACACACTCTGTGAAGGCTGCTCCTTCCCTTGCACCTGGGAGCCATTTCCTCCTCAACATATCAGGGACCATACACATGTTTCCCACACATGTGGCCACTGGGCCAGGAGCTTTTGAGCTGCTCAACCCAAAGGCAGCCATGATGTTCTCTGAGAACTGCACAGGGCTCCAAACCCTCTCTGCTCAGAGCACCCAACTCTCTCTGCATCGACCTCCCCAGCCCCTCGGTGCAACACCATGGGCCACAGATTTAACCCCCAAGGCCAGGGCCTGCCTCGCCAGCTCCACCACAGCCCCCTCCCTTGGTCACGGCAGTAGGCGGAGGCCACGCTGGCTCACTCCCACCAAATCTGGGGTACTCCTGGACTGGAGCTCCATGAACTCAGGAGGCTCAAGTAGGGAGGCACAACAGCTCCTAAAGACACATTGGACACCCCCACTCCCAAGCCCTACTACTCACATAAGATGAGCACTCTTGTTTATCCCTCAAAAATTGGGGCAAGATGATGCACATTTTACATGGCAAATTTTGGTAGTTGGGAGTCTGGCCTAAGTAGCTTTGAGAAAGAATCTGTTTCTTTTTCCATTTTCTTCCACATGATGAAATCATTATGGTTTTAAACTTGTCTCCCCAACAGGGCCAAAACATCAGACTTGGGCAGGGAGAAATAAACAGATGTTACTAGATTGGCTGCAGGGTCTCCCACAAATGAAGCCTTAGAAGGTGAAGGGGAAGAAACTTTGAAGATGGAGACTCTGGCAGGAGAGTTCTGACACTGCTTGGAGGGTCAGTGCCTCTGATTGCTGAGACATAGTGGACAGCTCATCAGCACCATCTAACAAGCTTCCTTAGATGGAAACATGTTCAGGTTGAGTCACAGCTAAAGTGTCATCTGGTGGTGGTGAAGCAGACAGGCTGTTGGTTCCTGATGATAAACATGGGAATCCGTGCAACCATTTCCTGGGATAAATTTGGTACGAGATGAACATCTTAGGAAAGGCAGAGATCTAAATCACTTGATGGTGTTAAGAGAGAAAGTCAACTCTGCTTAGAACAACATCTGCTCCCTGAGTGTCGCTTGGTGGGAGAGGAAGAAAGGCAAGTGGCTGGGTGGTGAATTTCTGCTGAGAATGTGGAATCCAAGGGAGGAACAGGCATTGGGAGCAGAGAGTGACTGATTGGTGAGGGTGAAGTTAAGTCACATAAGGTCAGAAGAGAAAATGGAGGGTGGAGGTGAAGAAAGCTCAGATAGAAAGGCTGGTGTTAATTCTCCTGGGGCGCTTCCTAGGAGTGCAGAGGACAAGGTGGGTGAAGATTGTCTCACGGAACCCGCAGGCATGCATATGCCTCCAGAGGGAGTAGTATCTTCAGGGATTCCCAGGACAACAGTGGCTTGACTTTAACAGTTGTTCCATGGCACATCGCACAGGGGGTCTGGACACATGGCTGATGAATGTGGACAGTATCACGGTGCTATCCCAGGGGCTACAGAATACAAGGGGCACATAGCTGCGGACATGGCCAGAACAAGGAAAGAGGGGCCTACTCATCTAGCAGGGTGGGATCACCTGAAGCCTGCTCCCAATCACCTCACCCCACCCATGACTTCACAATACCCTCTGTGGTCTCCTCCCAGGCTATCACTCACATTCCCATCCCATGTCTAGCCACTCTCATGACCATGGAGTCCCTTTAGGGGAGAACCTTGGGTTATTAAACTTTGATGGCCCCAAATCAGCTGACAAGGTCAAATGGTCAACAGTAATATTAACAGATTCAAGAATGTATGGTTTCATTCATGAAATACATTACCCCACCTGCTGCTAAAAACCACCATGTGAAGCTCAGACATCAGTGGCTACTTCAAAGAGGAAGCTGCACACCCAAGAAGTCAAAGTGCTGATAAAGTCGGGAGGCAGAAGTGGTGATTCCAAACCAACATGTAGTCTTTCCTGGACATCTCACATGGCCATCTATTGGGGAATACCCAGTGCCCAGGTCAGTCACTGCTTCCTGCCCACAGATGGGCAGAGCAGAGACCCTGAGATGTATCTTGTTGCTTAATATCTTCCTATGAGCCTTCCTTGGAGGGCTCCCTTTTTCCAGAGAGACTGTATCTAGCAACTAACCTCCTCTGAGAGCATGGATCTGGGGCCTCATGGAAGTAAAAGGAAGGCTCACCATTGGAGACCTCAGTCAAATACATAGAACCTTACCTTTCAATGTTCCACCTTCCTTTCCCCGGTTGGCTCTACGCTGATGCTGCTGAGAACAAAAAGAAAAGAAGGAGAGACTGAGACTCACTTCTTTCACACCTCTTCCCTAAGAGACTCAGACATTCATTATCTAAGAATCACGTGCCTCTCCATTTTAACAAAAAAACAAAACAAACAAACAAACAAACAACAACAACAACAAAACAAATAGAAAGGTGTTCCTCTTTATCCATTTTTAAAGGGGATAAAATATCACCCATTTTCCTTCTCTGAGAAACTCAAGGTACGATTTTGTTGTGAAATCTCAAGTTAGTGTTCTCAGAAGTCCTCTGCTCAAGGTGGACCCAGAATCAGAAACAAACAGTCACATCTGCTCCCTCAGAGGACCCTGTATTCTGAGGACAGAGCTTGGATGGTCTGGACATTGCTCTCTTGAGCAGCTCAACATGAAGGAAGGGTTGTCTGAGTGATACCTAATATGGGAAAGCAACAATCAAGTGTCATTTTCTCAATATGCTGATCCAGAATCACAAAGTCACGTGTTTGGGGATTTATCCAGAAACCCCCACCACACCCAGAAAAGCCTGTGAGCCTAACATGGAAGCCTTCATGCTCCTGAACCCCTAGCCTTGTCCAACCTCTCTCCCCCTGGAGGAGTGATGCTCTATCACTCTCCAAGCCAGTTAGACTCATTTAGAAATGTGGGAATAGGATTGGGAAACAGCAACAGGGAATCTCTTTTGGGTGTTCCTTACCTTTTGGATGTCTGAGTTTTCCAGGTGGTTGGTGAAAATGCATTCAACACAGGTAGCAGAGCCACAAAAGCAACAATGTGAAACAGAACCAGAACTCAGCCAGGGCTCAGGATAGTTGTTCAGAAAATAGGAACTCTTCTGCACTGTCTGGACAGTGGGGCTGCCTGAAGCAACTGAGTGCTGAGGGTGCCCAGGCTTGGCTGTCGCCTGAGGCCTGCATCACACAGCACAGGAGAGTCACAAAGGGGTTTTGAGGGTGAGAAGGGAAGAACAGGAGGAGGGCAGCCACAGCCCCCACCCACCATCCCATAAAATACTCTGTCCCTGTTGAGATTTCTGAGTTCCTCTGCCCTCCCTTGCCATCCCATTTTACTACGTCACACATTCTTTACACCATACGTTTGCCTCAATGAAACGTTCTGTTTGTTTTATGTGTAACCAGCTATTACCTGAGTTCCTCTTTGCTTTGTTCAGCCTTTGACTTGGACCTTGGAAGTCTGAAAGAGCTGGAATTTCTTCCTCCATTCAGACGCGTATAATCTGAGGATTACACAGATCCTCAAATTTGTGTTAGCTACAGAATTTTTCTGCCTAACTCTAACCTAGATATAAAATCTAAAGTTCTATTACACTTATTTTAGTCTTATGAATGTTAAATAGAAAATGTTTTCAAGCCAGCCTCTAGTGTTTCAATCAGAGCAGCTGACTCAAATAAAATTAATAATATTCAACCTTCCAAAACTAAAATATGTATAACATAAATGTATATCATTAACACTTTGATTGATATGGGGGTAAATTTAGAGCACTTATTTTTCTGAAGTGAATTAAACAAACTGTGCAAGGATTCAGACATACTCCATACACACAACGGCACCCACACACGTACATGCTTTGATGAATGAGTCCAATATTTTCAAATTCAGAAATCAATTCCCTCCTATTACTTCAATCTTTCATTCATTATATTGACCATATCTTTTTTTCTAACTGTACCCAAGGAACAGATAGTCCCAGGCCTCTACATTAATTTCATCACAGGTCTGTGGCTCCCCCAAGCCAGGCATAGCTCACAGTGTGATAAACTGTTTGCTCCCTCAGCCTATGGTGGCAAGATAGGACCTAGGAGTGTCAAAGTCTTCAGGCAGAATGTGGTCTTGAGCAGCCTCGCCTGAGTCTTCCATGGGCCATGTGAATTTGACCTTTCCTATACTCAGGCTCTTCATGTCAGGTGTAGATACTCCCTATATTCCCCCACCTAGATCTTCTTTGTAAACTCTTTCTCAAATGATAGCTCTCCTCTGAACTGTCTCCCAACTTCTCATGTCTCTCTATAAGTCTGCAGCCCTTCACTTGCCAAGAACTTCCACTCTCTCCTGCCTTTCATGTGCATCCTCAGTCAAGTTTTCACCTAAGCAGTGTTTCCTTCTGGAAACTAGGAGACACAGACATCTGTAGATTTGGGGCTCTGCCCTTGACTTCATAATGCAGTTTTACCAGTAAGTCCCACAAAGTTCAAGATCTATGCAAATGTGGAGAAGCGCTTTTCCTACCCCCAGCATTTTTAACTGGCATGTGGTCTCTGGAACAAATCAGATACGGTGGGGCATAACTGCTCCCACACATCGTGTTCCTGGCATTATACTGCCTGACAGATGTGCACTATTGGCTATTCATTAAACCTAAAAAGTGGACTTAAAAACTAAAATTTCAACAATTGTGGAATTTTTGTGCAGTTTATTATACTCATATCATGGAATATTATACATTTTTCTTTATAGACAGTCACTCACCCAGGCTGGAGTGAACTGGTACAATCATAGTTCACTGTAACATCAGACTCCTGGGTTCAAGAGATCCTCCTGCCTCAGCCTCCAAACTATCTGGGACTACAGTCATGCATCACCTCTAATTTTTGAAGAGATGGGGTGTTGCTATGTTGATCTGGCTGTTTTCAGATGCATATCCT
This sequence comes from Nycticebus coucang, assembly GCF_027406575.1. Taxonomy (NCBI): domain Eukaryota; kingdom Metazoa; phylum Chordata; class Mammalia; order Primates; family Lorisidae; genus Nycticebus; species Nycticebus coucang. The sequence continues at coordinate 62,727,781 of NC_069793.1, read as the reverse complement.
CAATCTTTCTGCCTCAGCCTCCCAAGAGATTACAGGCATGAACTAGGTGCACCTGGGCTGGAATATTATATTAAATGAGATAATGAGAATATTTAATTGTTTTCAGTGTATTAACGAAAACACAATATACACAATTAAGTGAAAAACCCAATATTGTTGTTTATATCACACATACACAAAGGTAGAAATGAAAATGCTAACCACATGAATGGACATGTTAATTAAGTTGATTGAGGTGATTATTTCACAATGAGGCTATATGTCAAAATATCAAGTTATATACCCTACATACACAAAATTTTTATGTATCAAGAATGCATAAATAAAGCTGAAGAAAATTCAAACTGAGAGACATTTTTCAAAATAAACAACTAAATTTAAAATGGGCAAAATATTTTTTTATTATTAAATCACAGCTGTGTACATTAGTGCAGTCAAGGGGTACAATGAGCTGGTTTCATATACAATCTGAAATATTTTCATCAAACTGTTTAACGTAGCATTCACGGCATTTTCTTAGTTATTGTATGAAGACATTTGTATTCTGCATTTTGTAAGGTTTGCCTGTACCCATTCTAAGATGCACTGTAGGTGTGGCCCCACCAATTACCGTCCTTCCATCCCAACCTCGTCCCTCCCCTCTTTTCCCTATAAGGCTAATTTATAGCTTTCATATGAAGGCTATAACCCAACTCTAGCACAAGAATATGGAGTAAGGGCCAAGGGACGAGAGGGCAAAAAATTTAAATTAATGCATCATAAAAGATGAGATCCAAATAATCAGCAAGATTATAGAAAGATAAGATGTTCAACCCCATTACTCATCAAGAAACAGCAAATTAAAACTACAATGACTACTACTGTGTACTACTTACATGGCTAAAATGAAAACAGTGACAATATTAAGTATTGAGAAGAATGCAGAGTAACTGGAGATCCCATACTTTTCTGGTGGGAATTTATGTTGGTATAACTATCTTGGAAAATTGTTGGACAGCATGCCTGTACCTTTTAAGAGAGTATTTCTAGTCCTAGCTATATGCCCAAGGGAATTGAGTTCAATGACTAACAAAAGACATGTAAAAAATGTTCATAGAAACTTGACTGATAGCACCTCAAACCGAATAAATCCTAATAATGAAGAATGAAAACAGAATTTGCAGTTCATCAGCATCATAGCTATATAAGTGTATATAAGTGTAGTAGGGGATGAGGTCCTTGGTTTCTGGATGTATCCCAACAATCACCCCTCAGTTTGTGGCTCATCTTTACCTCTCCTTATCATGATTATTTTGAATAATGTTTTAAATTTTGATAAGTTACAATCTATCATTTGTTATTGTGAGTGTTTTTGTGTGTGAGTGTAGGTATGTTCTACGTACAAATCATTGCATAGTAGACAGGTGGAGCAACATGGCCAAATAGAACCCTCCAGGTATTGTCCCCCTGAAGGAACATCAATCTAAACAACTATGCACACAGAAAAACACCTTTGTAAGAACCAAACAACAGACAAGCTATCACAGTACCTAGTTTTATCATCACAACATAGAGTCACTGAAGAAAGTAGGAGAAGTGGTTTGCTTTGGCCACACAACATCACAACCCTCCACTATCCCCCACCAGTGTCAGGCCAGGGCTGGGTGGGGAGAGAATCTATGTGCTTGGGGAAAGGTGGGAACAGGACTGTGGGACTTCACATTGGAACTCAGGGCCACCCTATCACAGAGGAACACAACACAGGGCAGAATTCTGCTGGCACCCATGAAGGGAGCATTGAGACCAGCCCCAGAAGGGAATCTTTCACTCCAGCATTAGCAACTTGAGTCCCAGCTAGCTCCACCACTAGCTCAGGAAAGAGGCCTGAGGCCAGGAACAAATGTGGAAGGTAGTCAGGCCACAAGGACTGTGGTCCTTGGGCAAGTCTCGGTGCAGCTCTAGGCTTAGATACAATGGACTTGTGGTGTGCATAGCTGGAACACCCAGGGGAGTGTGAGCATTGCCCCTTCCCCGACTCCAACCAGTGCAGCTCAAGGAGAAGCTCCTTACACTTGGGAATAGGAGATGGAAAAATACAGGCAACTTTGTAATACACTTCAGCTGCCACTTCAGCCACCATAAAATCAAATGCCACACAGATGCCTGAAGTTCCTGATTGCAAACATTAGCTCCTAAATGACATTACTAGATGTAATCCTGTACTACAAGGGAAAGTGCTGAAGGACCTATTCCCGGCAAAATTCACCACCTGGTAACTAAAGAGCACTTGGGCCTTGAATAAACATCAGCAGTTCTCCAGGCTGCATAGTCTGGTGTGACCAGAGCAATCTCAGCAGTAGTGGCTGTGAGAAGGGCTTACATCATCGCTCCCCCAACTCCAGGCAGCCCAGCATGGAGAATGAAACTCATTCCCTTTGGGGAAAGTGAAGGAAGACAGTATTTTGGTAATCTACACAATTCTCACCAACCTTACCCAGGACCACCAAGGTGGTACCACCAGGAGGCTGCAAGAGTCTTGGCGTTTCTGTGCTTGAGCGCCCTCTAGTTTTAGCATAGGTGCAGTGACAAAAGACTTCGATCACAACACTCAATTTCCTCTAAATACCAAAAACAATGGGTACAAATATGCCCAGACTGCAAACATTAGAATAAGTACTGAACTCTTCAATGCCCAGACAACAATAAACATCGGCAAGTATCAAGAACATCCAGGGAAACATGATGACCTCAACAAATGAACTAAATAACTCACCAGTCACCAATCCCAGAGTGATTGAGATGAATCTCTTGATACCTCAAGGCCATGATGATATTATCTTATGATTTTCTTTACAAGTATTATATTTTACCTTTTAGTTTTAGCTCTATGATCCATCTTATATATTTTTTCTGTGTGTTCGCTGCAATGTTAGAACAAGCTGTTGTTTGTCTCCCTACAGATGTTCAATTACTTGACTTTTTTTTCCTCCACTGAATTGTCATAAGTTTTGTTGTTAAATTAACATACTGAGTAGAGAGGAGACTAGACCCTAGTTATATTTGTCCATAATGCTTTAATTAATACTACACTGTCTAAAGTAATACTATACTACTTTAATTAAAATTCTTTACTTTAATACTTGAAATCTGTGTTCTATACCAACTGTGTTCTTCCCTTCAAAGATTGAGATTTTGACACCAAAGTTCAATCTAGTAATAAAAGACATTTAAAAAATTTTCAATATATTTACTCAATTTATAAATACAAATATCTCTCCATTCATTTAGAATCTTACATTTCTCTCACCATTTTTCTTTGGTTTTATATATAAATTTTTATATATTTTGTTAGATCTTACTTAAATGTTTGATATTTTATGCTATTTTTGTTGCTTTTCTTTAATTTTAAAGTGTTTATATTTGATATATAGAAATACAATGTTGTATTTTTTTACTTACATACAATTTTTTCAGATTCTCTCATTAATTCTAGTATGTTGCTTGCAGATTCCTTAGGGTACACAATTATGTCCTTTGTGATTAATAAAACTTCCCATTATTCATTTCTTTTCCAATATTAATACCTTTAAATTATTTTTCTTGTCTTCTGGAAGAGTGCAGAAAAAGTTCAAATAGAAGTGGTATTTTGTTTTCTGACTCCAGGAAGAAAGTGTTCAAAGTTTTACCATTAGTATGATTTGGCTGAAGGATTTTTGTAGATAGTCTTTATCAGATTAAGACAATTTGCATTTCTTTTTCAGTTTCACAATGCATCATTACTTAATTTTAACAAGTGTCTTTTCTACCTCTTTGAGATAATTCTTATTCTCCTTTATTTTGTTAATGTGGTAAATTGATTTTCAAACAACAAACTCATTCCTAGAAAAAACCTGCTTTACTCACCAAATTCTGTTTCTGTTAGTTCTTACTGTGGTACACCCACCCCACTTTCTCTGGCCTGTAGAGGATGGACATGATGTAAGTTTTCAAGGATAATCGTCAAGTTTTCTTAATGCTTTGATTGCAGGGTGCTTTGCTGAGGCTCTCCTCAGCTGGGGGTTATGGATAAAGGGTGTGGACAAAATGCACATAAGGACATATGATATTTCCATTTCTCTTTGGTCTCCTTTGGTCACAGAATACAAGAGGGTTCTAATACTTCAAAGTCATTTAAAGGAGGCTGCCACTAAGTCCGGGTCTCAATCAGCAAGTCTAACTGACTCTTGTTGCTTCTCCTGAGCACTTAAGCTTCCATAATAAATCCCAGATTTTGGGCGAGTTCACCCATGTAAATAAATTTGCACTCATGGCCTTATATTTTATCCCATTTGGTTTTACAACCTTTTGTTTCCTTCTCTAATTTGGTGTTGTGTCACTCAGCAGAGTAGCTACAAGCTCTACCTGCAAGGGATTAATTCATGGGTGTTTAAAATGTGACTTTCATGGGAACTTCTTTATCTCGGTGAAAGGACCAATGCGTACTTATCTGAACTGTAACCAAATATGTCTCTTGTATGAAACTTATACTGGCAGATGCCCTTGTGGCTCTTGTCTGGCTAGTGTTAAGTTTATTCTGTTTAGATAACCACTCCGTAGGAGAGTCGTGTCCAGGATGAAAGTTAGGGCAGGGATATCAGCCAGGTGAGACACAGAGGGGACAACACAAACAATATGAAACAACAGAAGTTTATTACTTATAAGCCCATAAAGGAAGAGAGGAATCAGTTAGGTCTAATAGGATGGTCCCATGGACAGGGTGCATAGCCAGCAGCAGGTGAGCAGGAGAAAGATGGGCCTTTGGACTGAGGTCTTCATTTGTATCCAGGACATCACCCAAGCAGGTTTCCCATGGAGAGCTCTAACAGATGGGCTTACAGCAAGCAGGTGCACATCCCAGGGGGTCACACCATGACTAAGAGATGGTCACTGTGCACATCTGCACAGGCCATATGTAATTTAGGGGTCACTGGAGTGAGTCAGGTTGATGGAGTCGATATGTCCCAGAGGGAGGCGATCACCAGCAGAGGATTGTATAAAACAGATATCTGGACCAATCACACTGAGGCACTGGGAAGAGGTGGAAAACAGAAACAATGTCAAGAGTATCTGTGTCCTTCTGGTATGAGAAGATTGGACCTATATTCACAATGTATGCTAAGAAACATAAATATAAAAATTGACTACACATCCTTAGCATTGACTCCTAAACATGCTCTTCTAGTCCTGCTGATGTAAATTGAAAACACCCTATAGTTCCTTCAGTATATAATCTATCTTCCCACAAAGTAGGTACTGCCCCTGCTTGCTGTGCAATGCTGAGAACTAACTCAAGGGCCTAGACAGGCAATGAGGGGAGATAGAGGTGCGGTATGAGGAGAATCACCTCAGCCTGTGAGCACTTGAGACAGGTGCTGTCACTGGAAGACTTTTCTTCTAATACTGAGGGTGAGACTCCCTAATGCAGCTAAGGAACTTCTGGGAAGATGGCACCCAGGGAGACAGGGGTTACAAAGTTCTCGGCATTGAGTCTGATTGCCCAATTTCCCATTCCTCCTTGTAGCGGCCCACATCTTCCCTTTCAAGCCTGATGTAGGCAGGAGCCCTGGCAGGATCCAGCACAAAAATGGAGCTACGAATCCAAATCCTCATGATCAGAACCAGCACTTGGTTTTCGTCCTGATCTGCTCTATTAAGAAAAGGTTGACCCTTTCAAATTGCCCTGGAGGTTTTCTTATTTTCCATGCATGTGGTTGGTTGGCTTCAATATCTCCTTTCCCTATGCTAATTTTCAGGGCAACTAGAAGAAACCAGATAATACTACAATGCTTATAGCACTTGGGTTTGACAAATCCTAATTGCCGTGCCATGACCCTCACTTTATCCTCAACCAGCACTGATGATGTTTTGAATATCACTGCATTTCATCCATCACTCCTGATCCATTCTCCCAGGAAGGAGAGGATTCCTGCTATATTTAATGTTAAAGTAACTCGATTCCATAATTCCATTTTTGAGGGTTTGATTCCTGCATCCACTCTAGATACCATTTATCACAAGAATCCTCACAGGAAACAGAACCATCAAAAGGATAATATAAGCGAACTTTAGTAAAGGCGCTGTTTATAAAGGCCTGGGGGAGGGAATGGAAACTGCTAGGGATAGTGCAAAACCCTGAGGCTAGTAATAGAAAGGCTTTTGTACCCCAGGCCTGACAGAACAAGAGAAGGGTGCAGTTATCAAATTAGATTGTTAGACAGAGAAAAAGAGAGAGTGATAGAATGACAGACAGACAGATGCAAGGCCTACTGCCTGTTGCAAATGGTAACTCTTACTTAAAGGTGCAGCGGCCCAATAGGATGACCACAAGTTAGTAGTTCCTAAGTAAATGTTTCTACCTCCCTTTCTTTCCTTCCCCCAATCTCTGCTACAGCTCTCTGTTGACTAAACATACCTGATGGCAGAAAATAAGGCTGCCTATTGTTGACTCCATAGTCATCAACTTCTCATATGGAAAGCAAAGAAGAACTGATCTGGAGAAGCGAAGGGCAGCTGTCCAGCTCACTCTCTGTCAGTGCTATCTGGTACAATCTGTTTTTTTTTTTTTTTTTTTAATTTCAAGTTAAGGTAAGGGTACAAACACCTAGGTTACAATATTTGCATTTGTTAGGAAGTCCCCTCTTATAGTTTTGTTCTACACCCAAAAGGTGTATCATAGACCCTTACATGGTGTCCATTAAGTGGGAGCACACCAATCCCCTCCCCTCCTCCCCTCTACCTTGTTCCTCCTCCCCACAACCTGAATTGAATTGAATTATTCTCTTATGTTGGCTCATAGACAGTCTGTTGTTTAGCTTCAAAGACTAGGCCTTCACTACTAAAGGTATTATGGGAATAAAAACAAAGGTTAACTATTCCTTGTAGTTGAAGAGGGCAGACAGAGTCATAGACTACAATTCAGCTTTGAGGTCTGTTTCATTTGATTTGCTGTAATAAAGTGTTAAGCTGAGAAAATACATAAAATAGTCTCTTATACTCTTTTGTGAAGTATAAAGCATCCTGTTCTGTTTGTCACTCAAATATAAAAATGTCCTTGAAAACAAGTTTTTTAAGGAACTTATATTTCAACAATTGTTTTCATATTTTATAGAATGTAATCTCTAAGGGCCTTTGGGTATGTTAAACTGCTGGCCTCGCTTATTAATTCATGAATTACCTGAATATTGGTTTCAAATTCTCACTTTCTTTAATCGTTTTAACAGCCTTCGAATTTGGGTGCTACCTGTGGCTCAGTGGGTAGAGCACCAAACCCATATTACCTGGGTGGCATGTTCAAAACTGGCCCCAGACAAACTGCAATAAAAATATAGCTGGGCATTCTGGTTGGCACCTGTAATCTCAGCTACTTGGGAGGCTGAGGTGAGATAATCACTTAAGCCCAGGATTTGGAGGTTGCTGTTAGCTGTGATGCTAGAGCACTCTACAGAGGGTGACAAAAGTAAGACTCTGTCTCAAAAACAAACAAACAAAGCCTTTGAAATTAATCCATTTCCCCTGTGTACTTTAAGGTAGATATCCAACCTCAATAGACTTCTTATTTGAACTAAAATTATAAGGATCTCTTATATTTCCCTCTATTTCTAGTATCTCTTTCTATAACATCATATAGATCACAAATGTATGACTCAATGCAGTGACTTCTACTTTCGATAAGTTCTACCAGCAGATATCGAGTTCATAGTAGAATTAACCTACTTAAACCTTTATTTCTCTATTTATGAAGAACAAAGCAAAGCCATAACTTATGTTCCCTTTATGTGACATAAGAAGTAGAATGTGTTTTTCCTTAGTTTTTTTTGTCAGTCTTCAAATTCATGGTCTTTGTTGAATTATTCAAAAATGTAGGGTATAGATTATGCACAATATGCAAATTATTGCCAAGAAAATTATATTTTAAAAATATTTTCAGTATTTTTACTTAATTTTGTAAACACATGTACAGAAGGGTTAATGTAGCTGGGTATAGAATAGTGAGTTGTGAGAGTTTCCACATAAAAGTCTGATAATTCTTTTTTTTTAATTATTAAATCATAGTTGTGTACATTAATGTGATCATGGGGCACCATACACTGGTTTTATAAACAGTTTGACACATTTTCATTACACTGGTTAACATAGCCTTCCTGGCATTTTCTTAGTTATTGTGTTAAGACATTTATATTCTACATTTACTAAGTTTCACATGTACCCTTGTAAGATATTCTTTAGTATTTTATGGCATTGGTGTTTTGTCAGGAGAAATCTCAAGCCTCTTTCATTTTCTATTTCTTTCTAAGTAATCTGTTATTCTCCGGCATTGACATTTTTATTCTGAAAGTAAATTATTCCTACCCCTAAAATACCAGAATATCAAGAGGATGAGTGTAGGCATTTTTCATTAATATTCTTTAGAGTGTGGTTAGGCTTTCCATCTGTGATGAGATTTTTGTATTCACTGTAAGATTTGACTCACTTTACTATAACTTTCATGTTTTCTTTTGTTCAACTTGTTCTGTACATTTTGTACTATTTATCTTAAGTTAGAGTTCCATGTACTCTCCATACCAAACTATCTTTCCTGTTTTACACTCATTGTCATTTTAATCTTCCTTTAAGAAAGACTATGAATTCTTTCCTGTATATTACTAACATATTTTTCTGAATTGCCAGTTCTGTCTAAACTGCTAATTTAAATCACTTTTTCTGTCTCTTACTTTCTATCTGCTATTTCCAGATCAATTTCAGTTTCCTCTAAATTTCTTGTTTACTCTGTCTCCTGTTCTTTATGTGTTAAGCACATGAAAGAGATAATTTCAAAACAATTTTCCATTCCCCTTCTCAAAGTGATTTAAGTTTAATTTTCATCCTAAGTACATATGGTATTGTTCCTATTCTCCAAATATATTTAATAAATCATATCTATTTCTAATAAATCATTCGATGAGCTGGGAACTAACCAAGGCTGGAGTCTTCCAACAGACAATTAAATGTAGCCTCTCACACCTAAGGGAAAACCCCAAATGTTCTCTGTTTAACTACCAGGGAACTCCAAATATTCAGGGAGCACCTCTTTTGCTTTGGCTTCTTCCCCTGAAGCCAAGAAAAACTATCTAGCCTTTTTGTCTCCTAAAAACTCATCTTTCCCATCACCGTTATGTGACAGCACCCTAACACTTGCCAGGAAGAGTAACTCGAAGGTAGCCCCCATGGTTCTTAATATGCCTCAAGCATGCATGTTGATACAACTACTGGCTCCTCTTCCTGGGAGTGTAACGGTCTTTCCCCCCTAGTATCTGTTTTTAGCAGAAATTATCTTTTTCCTGACAACCTCTTGGCATCCACTACTGTGTATCTCTAGGCTCCATACCAGTGTTTTTCAACTTCTTAATCTCATGGCACACTTGAACCTATGTTAAACTTCCATGCCCCACTTAAATGACTTTGATCAAAAAAGAGAATAAAAGAATATAATTACTATGCTTTGAACTTTTTTCAAAAATAATTTAATTAATGATCTTTAAAAACGTTATGGCACACTGGTTTCTGATTTTCATCACTGCTTCCTACTGTTGCTAAGAAACCTCTCTCCTCTGGTTCCACTTTTTCAAGTTTCCTCATTGATTGTACCAACAACTTGTTTTCTACTGCTATTTTTCTTATACTTTTAAACACTTATCACCTTATGGTTGTCTTCAAAATATTGCCCTATTGATCAGACTTTTAACTTTGTGCCCAAATGTCAAGTTTTACATCCTATAAAGCATTGCTTATATCTATTGTCGTAAGTATTAGTAGGACCTACATCTGCTATGCTAATTCTTAGTACCCGATGAACACAGAACAAAGTTCTTAACCCAGACTTCTTCCCAGGCTGATTTCTCCCTGCTTTGATACTCAGATCCTGATAAAGTTACACACATATTTTTGTCAGAAGCTGCCCTCCACTGTCTAAACTCTGCCTTTGAGGTTTTCTCCAAGATAAAGACCTTAGACAACATGCATTAGGTGATGAAGAGAGACAGAGTGATTTTAAAGAGATAGACAATTACAAATTGAGCTGCAATAAACATTCTGGTTCAAATGTCTGTGTAGTAAAATGATTTTTGTTCTTCTGAGTATATATCTAGTAATGGAATTGAGAGATCATATGGAAGGTCAACTTTGAGATTTTTTGAGGATTCTCCATAGGATGGAGTGGAAATACATTCTTCTTAGTAAAGTACTGTAAGAATGAAAAATAGACATCCAACGTATACAATATAAAAATTGAACCAATATATAAGTAATTACATGCTGACATGAACAATAAAAAGCAAATATAGTCTAGTTTGGGAGTGGACAAAGAGGGGATAAAGGGGAGGACGATTGACAGGAGGAAGGAAGGCATTTGGGCATCTCCCCTAATGGGCACAATGGGTGGTTGGATACCAGGCCCCATGGATGAGGAATTCTCTTACATCTGGATCTTTATTGTGGAAGTGAGAACAATGTAATCTAAAGATTTGTAGCCTCATTATCAATATACAAATAAATAAAATAAATCAAATAAAGAGATTGACACACATTATATTTGCATATAATGAATGTAACTTTGGATCCTGTAACCAGACATCTCTACAAAGAAATCTGGCTGAGAAAAGAAGATGGAAATGGAATTGTAGCTACAATGGCTTAGAAGATAGAAAAGATTCACTGAATGACTAAAGAGGCAATAAAGTGTTTGTCAGTTAATGGGAAAGAGCTGGAGTTGAGGCAGATATTGTGGAGAAAAAAGTTCAACATCTGAAAGAATTGATGATCAATATAATACAGAAGATAGAAGAAAATAAGGATGAGAGCATATTGGATGAAGGTGGGCTGAGTCTTGCGAGAAATAGAGCAGAAAAGAGATGTGTACCTGAAAATGATGTCCAAGGGAAAATATTGAGGAAAGAGTCCCTGTGAGTTTAAATTTCTCTGTGAAGAGGGAAGTGACTCCCAGGTTACCAGAAGAGTTTTAATGTAGAGTTTTGTGGTGAATTTGTGAAGAGTAGAAAAGTTTTGTATGCACTGCCATGGGTAATGGGAAACACAGGACGACTCAAGACTGTTGAGAGTCCAAATGAATAGTCCAGAATCATGAATTACACCTCTTGCATTGTATGATTTCTTCACTATCTCTTGGTTATTCAGAAACAGGGAGTGAAACTATGGACAGCTTATCATAGGGTCGAGGTTTTGCCAGAATGGTGCTTGGCCATAGATTTTAGACTGTGGAGGGATGAAAGTGCTACAACTGGCTACCTGGCACACAATACAAAGGTGTAGAGGCTGAAAATCACTATCAGCTCAAAGAGCAGATAGATGCAAAATGAGTAAGCTGCAAGGAGCAGCATTTAGCAATTAAAAAACATTAGCACAATAGCGCTAAAGACAATCCCTACTTGCATCCACTTAACTATTTGGCTTCCTCAACCTGAATCTCTTTTTCACTTAGCATGATATATGTCCCCTGTCTCCTTCTTCCCAATGCACATAAATTTTGCTTATTGGCAATCTCCTCACAAGCAGCACTTTCTTTATCTCACCTCCTAACTTCAGTGTAACATGCACCTTAGCTGTCAATATACATGGCAATATTTGGGACCCAGTTATCAATTAAGCCTGTGCAATTTTTATGTTCCTCACTTTCTGGTAAGGAAACCACACAATTAATGTCCAAGTACATGTATGCTGTCCCAACACATGAGCATGCCCATGACAGATTCTTCAGCACCACCTACCCTGTTCTTCAGATCTAATTTCAACCAGCCCAATGTCCACCACAGCAATAACCCCTGAAATACTCCCACCCACCTTCACTCACCTGTCTGATCCTCTTCTCACTGACAACTTTTTCTTAGACATGATTAATGCTGGGAGAATGGGGACCAAACACCCCATTCTTGGCAAAGAAAAGCACCTCCTGAAAAACAGCAAAACTAAAAAGTGAGTTAAGTGAGTCTGAAGAAAGAAAAGTCAGCTAGTTTACTTTTAAGCTAGCCATTGCTACCAAGCTTCTTGGCTCTTCTGAAATTGTAGCCTGTTAGGGATATAGTTTACAAACTTACCCTGCTGGGTCTGTGAGCACTCTGAGGAGAATAATGGTCACAGAAGAGGCTATGACAAGTCCTAAGGAAAGACACATCTTCTAGGGCATTTCCTGCCCATTAAACAGGAAAAGCAGATACCCATTTTGGAGATTTGCATTTGCCTGGAGCAGAGACCAAGGGAGTAGTGTGAGCTCTGAGAAATGGGCAGAAGAGCTTATATACCTTATACAGAGGAAAATCCTCTGTGGTAGTGATGGGAGGAAAATGACTCCCTCCCACTGATCCCTCAGAAGAGATTAATGCTGGAGGCATTTTACTTCACAGAAAACTAGTGGAGCTTAACACCTCCCCAGAAATCTGTCTGTGTGACCTCAAGGAGGAGGCTCTTCCAATACAAGGCTCAGATTTCAGATTACTGAAAGCCAACCTTAAGGTTAATAATAATAACAATAGAAGTTTATATTGTCAATCTGAGAAATTGCTGATGCCTTGGTTCCCTCCCTTTGGGTGTATAAAATCAGAGTGGAGCAAACACTCTGGGCCATTGCCAGAATCTCACAATGGGCAATGGACCCCTGAGCTCCCACTTTTAATTCTACTCTGTCTCCTGTCTTTCTTGACTGTCTCTCCTAACTCTATATTTCCTCAGTCAATAGCCGCCACATTCCACAGGTCTCCGTGGGTGCTGCTCTTGGGTGGGGCACCGACATCTAAACCGTCATTTTCTGAAATACATGCCTATCTTTCACCTGCTCTACATATATGGAAGACTTATCCTGTTTTTATGCTCTAAAGGATATAAAACAGATTATGAGGGAGGTGTGGGCTACATTAGAATTCCACGAAGGCAAAGAGATGTGAAACAGCCCAACTTCTCACATTTTCTCAGTCAGGGAAGGGGATGTGGTGGTACATAATATTCATTCCTTGACAAGAGCTGCAGAGCACTGGTCAACTCTTGGAGGCCAAAAGAGGAATGTGAAGAAATGAACTAACTCCTACTTTACCTGACTAAGAACACACTCTAGGTTCCCCCAAACCTATGCCCTTACACAACACAGAGAAAAGATAGGGATCTTAGGCGATCTGGAGTCATTAGGAAAATGACTTTGTTGGGAAGAATCTGTTGATTTTTCTTTTAGGGAAGTAAATTTTCCTCTCAGGAAATACAGAGAAGCAGAGAGACCTGGAGGTCTCAGCAGCGTCAGTGGTGCCGTAAGTACCCAGCCAACTTGAAACCTGCAGGGATTCCTGGATGGGGAAATGGGGCACACGTTCTGTGTGGAGCATGAGTGGGGAATGATAACACAATTGGGCCTGCCCTTTTCCAGAGGATCTTCTTTCCCCATCTGTTTTATTCTGCATTTAGAAGTCTACTGCCAACCGGAAATCATTCATTTTCTAATGTGATGTTCAGGAGAAGCCCCTGCCTTCAGAGATAAGAATGGGGAAGATGTGCTCCTGAGCATGTCCTCACACATCTTGTCTATGGTCCCATAAGGGGGCACAGAAGAATCTGCCTGCCATTCTTAATTGTCTGTATATTCTCTGTTGGCTCATGCTTGGTATAAAAGGGAGATGGTATTAGGGCTCCCTGTCCTACCTTTGCCCACATGCAAGGAGATGATCTAAGCTAAGAACTAAATTGATTGTTCCAAATTGTTCTTCATGACAAGCTTTAGAGCTTCTCTGGGGTCTTGGAGATCCTACGTTTAGTTTTTTTTTCTTTTCTACATGTTCTAATTGTTTCAGACCTACGCTCACTCTTGAGGGCCTTGAATTATTCTCTGATTTTCTATCTCTTTTAGAGAGTTACACTTAAATCCTTGTCTGAAGACCTCTCTGGATCACTCAACAGATGATCTTTTGGGCCATTCCTCAGGGTATGTTCCTCATCCTCCCGAGGATCCTTGTTAAGTGGCAGCATATCTCATAAGCTCTCTTGGAAGCTTCCAGTTTGGTTGAATCCAAAATTTTCTTGCTGAAGATGGAGCCCTATTTTTCTTCGAAGCACAGTGCTGAGAGAAATAATCTCCAGAAGGATGGGAGTTGAAATATAGATCCTGGAGGACTGGCTGGGAAATGTGAGGGAGAGAACTGGAGGACATAAATGTTCCAGGGATTTCCTGATCACAGAGTGTAACACCACATAATTTCCTGTTCTTTCTGTGACACATTCCAGATCAGGTGGGAAATGTCAGATGGCATACATAACACACTGTGCCTCATTCTTTAGTTTATGAAAACAGATTCCCCAGACTCTAATCTCAGATAGGGAACCAGATGATAGACTGTGAATGGGGATTAAAACTTGGCCTGAGACTGGGCCTGAATGAGGTTTAAAGACTGAGATGGGGCAGGGTTTGACACATGGAGAGAGGTTGGAGACGGTAATTTACTGGGGACTCTTCAGCTATGAAGGTATTTGGGATTGAAGAACACAGAACACAGCCACCTGGGACAATAACGTCAAAGGCAGAGACACTCTGCAGAGACAGGAGATGTCGGGAAAGCTGGATGTATTTCATCTATGTCATCCTTAAAGGTTTTTGGACACAGGAGGTGCTATCCACGTGAAGGGGCTCTGGTTCTCCTTTGCTGGTTCACAAAGGAAGAGAATCTGCTGAGCCATGCTTGTTGGGAATTGTTACTAACATTCTCCCTGAAGAATTTACCATATTTTGCCATGTATACAGTGCACCGAAGTTTTTGGCCCAAACTTTCTGGAAAACACACCTCAGTTCTTCGCCAGGAGAGACATGTGGGGAGGGCTAACATTCCTCTGTAAACATGCAGATTGTGTCACCTTTCCACAGCTGCCCACTCTGTGAAGGCAGCCCCTTCCCTCACTCCCAGGAGCCATTCTCTCCTCATCACATCAGAGGCCACACTCAAGATTACCACACATGTGTCCACCGGGGCAGAGTCTCTCGGATTCTCAGCATAAGGGCAGCCATGATGGTTCCAGTGATCTGCTCAAGGCTTGGGAACCCATCTGCACAGGGCTCCCAACCCACAAGTCAGGGCCTGCCTCGCCAGTCCCACCACAACACTCTCCTTTGGTCATGGCACGAGGCAGAGGCCACACTGGCTCACTCCCACCAAATCTGGGATTCTCCTGGACCTGAGCTCCATACACCCAGCATACCAAAGAGGGAAAGCACAACAGCTCCAGAAGGTCAGCCAAGTGAGACACAGAGGGGGCAACACAAAAAATATGGAAAACATGAAATGAAACACATTTTTTAATTACAGGCCCATGAAGGAAGAGGGGAACTAGTTCGGGCCAATAGGAAGGTCACCGGGACAGTGTACATAACCAGCAGGAGGTGAGCAAGAGAGAGAGGAGCCTTTGGGCTCAGGCCTTTACTGGGGCCCAGGGCAATACTCAAGCAGGTTTCCCATGGGGAGCTCTAGCAGATGGACTTGGAGCAAGCAGGTGCCCATCTCATAGGGTCACACCATGAACAAGAGATTGTCACTGTGCACATCTGCACAGGCCATGTGAGATGTGGGGGTCAATGGAGTAAGTCAGATTGATGGATTCGACATGTCCCAGAGGGATTTGTTAACCAGCAGAGGATTGTATAAAATAGATATCTGGACTGACCATACTGACGAACTGGGAGGAGGTGGAGAACAGAAACAGTGCCAAGGGGAACTGTGTCCTGCTTCCGGTATGAGAAGGTTGAACCTATATTCACAATGGATGCTAAGGAATATACAATACAAAGGCTTATTGGCAATCTCCTCACAAGGGACGCTCTCTTTATCTCACCTCCTACCTCCAGGATAACACACACATTACCCACCCAAATACTGGCCACATTTGAGATCCAGTTATCAATTAAGCCTGTGATGTTTTTATGTTCCTCACTTTCTAATGAGTAAACCACACCATTAAATTCCAAGTACCTGGGTGCTTCCACAGCACATGAGCATGCCCCACATAACAGGTTCCTTAGCACCATCTACCCTTTTCTTCAGATCCTCCTTCAACCAGCCCAGGGTCTACCACAACAATAACCCCTCGACCACTCCCACCTACCCTCACCCACCTGTGTGATTCTCTGTTCGCTGTCAACTTTTTCTGAGACATGATTAAACCACCATTTTCTGTAATACATATCTATCTTTGTTCTGCTTTAACAGATATAGAAGACCTATCTTGTTTAATCCTCTCAAGCTTCCTAATGCTGTGAGCCTTTACTACAGTTTCTGTGCGTCACGACCCACAGGTTGAGAACTACTGCTCTAAGGGATATAAAAGACACAGTGAAAGAGAAGGTGTGAGCTATAATTCCATGAAGGCCAAAAAATGGGAAGCAGCCCACTTTCTCAAACTTCCTCAGGCAGGGAAGAGGGTTCAGTGGGACATGATATCCATTCCTTGACAAGAGCACCAGGGCACTGGTCACCTTTTGGAGGGCAAAATAAGAAACTAAGAAGAAGTGAACTAACTCCTACCCTTCCCGACTAAGCACACACTCCAGGTTCCCCAAAACCTATGTCCTCAAGACAGCACAGACAAAAGACATGACTCTTAGGAGAATATTTATTGGGAAGAATCTCTTGATTCTTATCTTAAGGAGTATATTTTCCTCTCAGGAAATGCAAGGAAGCAGAGAGACCCTGTAATCTCAGCAGTGCAGGAGTGCCTGAAGGTGCCTTGTCAACTTGCACAGGGTCATGGATGGAACACAGGCTCACTGTTGGCCATGGGTGGGGAATGGTCCTGACATAATTGAGGCCTGCCTTCCCAGTGAATCTTCTTGCCCCTTCTGTTTCATTCTGCATTTAGAAATCCACTGGCAACAGGGAATCATTTACTTTCTAATGTGATGTTCAGTGGGAGGCCATCACTTCAGTGACAGGGATGGGGAAGACATGTGATCCTAAGCATGTCCTCATGCATCTTGTCTACATTTCCGTGAGGGGTGCACAGAAGAGTCTGCCTGCCATTCTTAATTGTAAGTTCTCTGCTGGCTCATGCTTGGTATAAAACAGAGATTGTCTTAGGGCTCTCTGTCCTTCCTTTCATCACACATAAGGAGGCAGGAGAGGATAATCCAAGCTGGCAATTTCTTGTCCCAAACTATTCTACATGACTAGCTTTAAAGCTTTTTCTGGGTGGGAGCTTGGAGAGCCCACCTTCAGAATTTAGTGTTCCAGTTGTTTCAGACCTAGGCTCACTCTTGAGGGCCTTGAATTACTCCCTGATTTTCTAGGCATTTCACAGTGTTAGGCCCAGACTCTTACCTGAAGACCCCTCTAGATCACTCAACGGATGATCTTTTTGGCCATTCCTCAGGCTAAGTTCCTGATCCTTCTGAGCATCCTTGTTAAGTGAAGCATTTCCCAGCATCTCTCTTGGATGCTTCCAGTTTGGCTGAATCTAAAATTCTCTTGTGATGACGCTGCCCTGTTTTCTAAAGAAGCTCAGTACTGAGAGAAAAATCTCCAGAAGGATGGGGTTTGGAATACAACCTTGGGGGACTGGCTAGGGAATGCTGGGAACTGGAGGACAAAAGTCTTCTGGGGATTTCTTCATCAGAGAGTATAAACCCCACATAATTGCTGCTTTTTCTGTGATACATTTCAGATCAGGTGGGAAATGTCAGATGGCATAACACACTGTGCCTCATCCTGGGGTTTTTGAAACCAGGCTCCCCAGAACTTAATCTGGGATAGGGAAACAGGTGATAGGACTGAGAGCAGGAATTGAAATTGGGCCTGAGACTGGACCTGAATGAGGGTTAAGGACTGGAGACTGGGCAGGGTTTGACACATGGAGAGAGCTTGGAGTCGGTGAATTACTGGGGATTCTTCAGCTGTGAAGGTATTGGAGATTGAAGAACACAGATGTTGAGGAACAGCCACCTGGGACAAGCACAACAAATGGCAGGTACTCACCCTGAAGGGACAGGAGACACCAGGAGAGTTGGGTGTATTTTGCTGTCTGTCATCCTCAAAGGTCTTAAGGACACAGGAACTGCTGCCCATGTGCGGGTCTCTGGTTTGCCTTTGCTGGTTCACAAAGTAAGGGAATCTGCTGAGCCATGCTTGCTGGCAATTCATACTAACATTGTCCATGAAAAATTTACCATATTTTGCCATGTATACTGTACACCCACATTTTTGGCCCAAACATTCTGGAAAACACAATGCAGCTCTAGGCCAGAAGAGACACATGTGGGGAGGGCTAACATTCCTCTGTATACATGCAGATTATGCCACTCTTCCACAGCCACCCACTCTGTCAAGGCTGCCCCTTCCCTTGATCCCAGGAGCCATTCGCATCTCACCACTTCAGAGGCCACATATGTGGCCACTGGGGCAGGAGCTTCTGAACTGCTCAACCCAAAGGCAGCCTATGATGGTCCCTGAGACCAGCACAGTGTTCACAAATCCCTCTGTGCAGGGCTCCAAACCTTCTCTGCACAGGGCACCCAAACCCTCTGCACAGGGCTCCAAACCACTATGGGCAGCAACACCTTGGGCCACAGATTTCACCCCACTAGGCCAGGGCCTGCCTCGCCATCCCCACCACATCCCCCTCCCTTGGTAATGGCACTAGGCGGAGGCCACACTGGCTCACTCCCATCACATCTTGGATTCTCCTGGACTGGAGCACCATAAACTCAGTAGGCCCAAGAAAGAAAGCACAACAGCCACTGGAGGCCCATTGGAGACCCCCACTCCAAAGCTCTACTACCACATATGATGCACATTCTTGTTTAACCCTTAAAAATTAGGGCAAAAAGTTGCACATTATACATAGCAAAGTTTGGTACTTGGGAGTCTGGCCTAAGTTGCTTTGGGAAAGAACCTGTTTTCTTTTCCTTTTCCTTCCACATTATGAAATCACCGTGGTTTTAACCTTGTCTCTCCAAGATGGCTAAAACATCAACTTGCGCAGGGAGAGATAAACAGATGTTACAAGCTTGGCTGCAGGGTCTCCCACAAATGAAGCTTTAGAAGATGAAGGGGAAGAAACTCTGAAGAAGGAGGCTCCCGCAGGAGAATTCTGACATTGCTTCGAGGGTCAGTGCCTCTGATTGCTGGAACATAGTGGACAGCTCATCAGCACCAACTGGGGAGAACTTATTTAGAACAAGCTTCCTTAGATGGAAGGATTCATGTTGAGTCACAGCTAAAGTGCCATCTGCTGGTGATGGAGCAGACAGCCTGTTGGTTCCTGATCATAAATGTGGGAAACCGTGGGACCATTTTCTGGGATAAACTTGGTAAGACATGGACATCTGTGGAAAAAGTACAGATCAAAATAACTTGAGGGTGTTCAGAGAGAAAGTCACCTCTGATTAGAGAACAACATCTGCTCCCCGAGTGTCACATGGTGGGAGAAGAAGAAACGCAAGTGGCTGGGGGCAGAATGTCTGCTAGGAAGGTAGAATCCAAGGGAGGAACAGGCATTGGGAGCAGAGAGTGATTGAGTGGATAGGGTGAAGTTAAATCAGGTAAGTTGGTCCTCAGGTCAGGAGAGAAAATGGAGGGTGGAGGTGAAGAAGGTTCGGACAAAGAGGAAGGCATTAGTTCTCCTGGAGGGCTTTCTGGGAGTCAGAGGACAGAATGAAGGAAGATTGTCTCAAGGAAACCACGGAAGTGAAGATGCCTGTGGAGGGAAGAGCATCTTCAGGAAATCCCAGGACACCAGTGGCTTGACTTCATCACTTGTTCCGTGGCACATCTCACAGGGGGTCTGGATACACAGTTCACAAATGTGGATGGTAACATGGTACTAGTCTGAGGGCTTCGGAAGACAGGGGGCACAAAGCTGTGGCCAGGACCAGGGCAAGGAAAGGGGAGACTACTGGTCTAGCAGGGAGGGGCTGCCTGAAGCCTGCTTCCCCTCACCTCACCCCCCCCTTTGTCGCCTCCTCCCAAGGCCGTCACTCACATCCCCTTCCCACGACTACCACCTCCCATGACCATGGCAGGATGCACTGAATCCATGGAATGTGTAGAGCATGCTTTCCAAAGGGTCCAGGAAACACATGGAAAGACTCATCACCTTTTCAGAGTAGAATTCAGCTTCCCTCACTCTTCTGCTTCTCTTTAGGTAACTCTCCAAAACTGGCAAACCTGGAGAGTAGGTGATATGTAAGGACGATAGGAGCACAGGGATTATACTGCAGTCCCTCTAGGGAAGACCCTTGGGTTATTAAACTCTGATTGCCCACTATCAGCCAACAAGTTGAAATGATCAACAGTGATATTAACAGATTCAAGTCTGTGTGGTTTCATTTGTGAAGTACATTACCCCACATGCTGCTCAAAACCACCACGTGGAGCTCAGCCATCAGTGGTTACCTCAAAGAGGAAACTGAGCACCCAGGAAGTCAAAGTGCTGATACAGTCAGGAGACAGAAGTGCTGACTCAAAACCAACCTATAGTCTTTCCTGGACATTTCCCTTGGTCACCTGTTGGGGATTACCCAGTGCCCATGTCAGTCACTTGTTTCTGCCCACAGATGGGCAAAGCGGAGACTCGGAGAGTGTCTCCTTGCTTAATATATTCCTAGGAGCCTTCCTTAAAGGGATGTCTTTTCGCAGAGAGATTGTATCTAGCAACTGACATCCCCTGCTAGCATGGACCTGGCGCCTCACAGAAGTAACAGGAAGGTTCACCACTGGGGAGCTTGGTCAAATACACACAACCTTACCTTTCAATGTTCCATCTCCCTTTCCCCTGTTGGCTCTGCCCTGATTCTGTTGAGAACAAAAAGAAAGAAATGAGAGGCTGAGACTCGCTTCTCTCACACCTCTTCCCTAAGAGGCTCAGACATTCGTTATCCAAGAATAACGTTCCTCCCCATTTTAACAAATAGAAAGGTGTTCCTGTTATCCATTTTTAAAAGTGATAGAATATTTCCTATTTTCCTTCTTTGAGAAAATCAAGGGAGGATTTTGTTGTGGAATCTCCTCCCGGTGTTCTCAGAAGTCCTCTGCTCAAGGAGGACACAGAATCAGAAACCAACAGTCACATCTGACCCTCAGAGGAATCTGTATTCTGAGGACAGAGCTTGGATGGTCTGGACGTTGTTCTGAGCAAGCTCCACATGAAGCAAAGGTTGACTGATTGATACCTAATATGGGAAAGTGACAATCGATGTCATTTTCTCAATTTGCCAATCCAGAATCACAAAGTAACATGTTTTGGGATCTATCCGAGAATCCCCCACCACACCCAGGTAGGCAGCCTGTGAGCCTAAAATGAAAGCCTTCATCCTCCTGCCCCCCTAGCCCAGCCCAACCTCTCCCCCTGGAGGAGTGATGCTCTATCACTCTCCAAGCCAATCAGACTAATTTAGAAATGTGGGACTAGCACTGGGAAACACCAACAGGGAATCTCTCTTGGGTGTTCCTTACCTTTTGGATGTCTGAGGTTTTTCACAAGGTTGGTGAAAATGGTTTCAATACAAAGTAGCATAGGTACAAAAGGAACAATCTGAAATAGAAGCAGAACTCAGTGTGGTTGAGTGCTCAGTATGGTTGCTCATAAAACAGAGACCCTTCTGCACTCTCTGGAGAATGAGGCCTACTAAAGCAAGTAAGTGCTAAGGGTGCCCAGGCTTGGCTGTAGCCCCAGGCCTGCATCACACAGCACAGGAGAGTCACAAAGGGGTTTTGAGGGTGGGGAGGGGATATCAGGAGGAAGGCAGACACAACCCCCGCACCCACCCCACCCACCATGCCAGCAAATCCTCTGCCCCTTTTGGGTCTTCTGTGTCCCTGTTCCCTCAACTGCCATCCCATTTTACAACTTCACCCTTTCTTCCTACCATGTGTTTGCCTGAGGGAAATGTTCCATTTGTTTTATCTGTAACCCAGCTATTACCTGAGTCCCCCTTTGCTTTGTGCAGCCTCTAACTTGGACCTTGGAAGTCTGAAAGAGATGGAATTTCTTCTTCTACCCAGACATTTATACTTTCAGGATTACATAGATCCTCAAATCTGTCTTATCTACAGAATTTTTTTGCCTTACTCTAACCTAGATATAAAACCTAAACTTCTATTACACTTATTTTAATCTCATGAATGTTGATAGAAAATGTTTTCAAGTCAACCATTAGTGTTTTCAATCAGAGTAGCTGACTCAAATAAAACTAATATTATTCAACATTTCAATACTAAAATAAATTTAAAAAAATCACTTCAGGTGTTATTGGGGGTAAATTTAGAGCACTTATACTTCTGAAGTTAGTGAAGCTTAAACTCTACAAGGTTTTAGACATCCTCTCTACACACACATACACGTGTGCACACACACACACACATGCACAAACACACATGTTTGATGAATGAGTCCAATATTTTGAAATTCAGGAATTAAAAATTTCCTATTTCTTCAATCTTCCATTCATTATATTGACCATACTTTTTTCTTTTATTTATTTGTTTATGTGCTAAATTATACTTATAGATTTACATATATTGAACCAGCCTTGAGACCCTGGGATAAAACCAACTTGGTCATGATGTATAATTTGTTTGATGTGTTGCTGGATTCTGTTTGTTAGGATCTTGTTGAATATTTTTGCATCTATATTCATTAGTGATATTTGTCTATAATTTTCTTTTCTTGTTGAGTCTTTTCCTGGTTTGGGGATCAGGGTGATGTTTGCTTCAAAGAACGTGTTGGGTAGTCTTCCTACTTTTTCTACATTTTGAAACAGGTTGAGTAATATAGGTACTAGTTCCTCCTTAAATGGTAGAATTCTGACATGAAACCATCTGGTCCCAGGCTTTTCTTTTTAGGGAGATTTTGTATGGTTGATGCTATTTCAGAACTTGGTATTGCCCTGTTCAACATTTCCACTTGATTCTGGCTAAGTCTTTTTTTTTTTTTTTTTTTTTTTTAGGCTAGTCAAGTGAAGCAGCTGGCTAAGTCTTGCAAGGTGATGTGCTTCCAAGTATTGGTCAGTTTCCTTCAGATTTTCATATTTCTGAGAATAAAGTTTCTTGTAATATTCATTAAGGATTTTTTGAATTTCTGAGGAGTGTGTTGTTATTTCATCTTTGTCATTTCTGATTGATGAAATTAGAGATTTTATGCTGTTTTCTGGTTGGGTTAGCCAAAGGTTTATCTATTTTATTGACCTTTTCAAAAAACAAACTTTTTGATTTATTGATCTGTTGTATAATTCTTAACTTCCTCTCTTTCCGTTCTCTTGAGAAAGGCTTGCAGTGCTATAAATTTCCCTCTTAGGACTGCTTTTGTGGTATCCCAACGGTTCTGATAATTCATGTCTTCATTGTTTTGTTCCAAAAATTTGGCAAAACTTCTTCTTAATCTCATCTCTGACCCACTATCATTCAGCATAAGGTTATTTAACTTCCATGTTTTTGTATGAGTATGTAGATTCCTGTTTTACTGAGTTCAAATTTATTCCATGGTGGTCCGAGAAGATGCAAGGAATAATTTCTATTCCTTTAAATTTACTGAGGTTAGACTTGTGACCTAATTATTGTGCAGTTTATTATACTCATATTATGGAATATTATACATTTTCTTGTTATTATAGACAGAGTTATCCATCCAGGCTGGAGTGAAATGGTACAATCATACTTCACTGTAACATTAGACTCTTGGGTTCAAGAGATCCTCCTGCCACAGCTTCCCAAAAATCTGGACTACAGTCATGCATGACCTCTAATTTTTGTAAAGACAGGGTCTTGCTATGTAGATCTGACTGGTTTTGAACTTATAGCCTCAAACAATTCTTGTACCTCAGCCTCCCAAGACATTACCGGCAGGAACTATGTGCACCTGGACTGGAATATTATATTCAATGAGATAATGAGAATATTTAAAATTTTTCAGTGTATTAACTATGACACAAAATACAAAATTATGTGAAAAAAATATTGTTTATATCACACATACACAAAGGTAGAAATGAAAATGCTGACCACATGAATGGACATGTTAATTAAGTTCATTGTGCTGAATATTTCACAATGAGGGCATATGTCAAAATATAAGTTATATACCCTAAATACACACCATTATTACTTATCAGGTATATATCGATAAAGCTAGAAAATATTCAAAGCTGGAGAAACATTTTCCAAAATAAACAACTGATTTTAAAATGGGCAATAGATTTATTTATTTATTTATTTATTTATTGTTGGGGATTCATTGAGGGTACAATAAGCCAGGTTACACTGATTGCAATTGTTAGGTAAGGTCCCTCTTGCAATCATGTCTTGCCCCCATAAAGTGTGACACACACCAAGGCCCCACCCCCCTCCCTCCATCCCTCTTTCTGCTTTTCCTCCCCCCATAACCTTAATTGTCATTAATTGTCCTCATATCAAAATTGAGTACATAGGATTCAGGCTTCTCCATTCTTGTGATTCTTTACTAAGAATAATGTCTTCCACTTCCATCCAGGTTAATACGAAGGATGTGAAGTCTCCATTTTTTTTAATAGCTGAATAGTATTCCATGGTATACATATACCACAGCTTGTTAATCCATTCCTGGGTTGGTGTGCATTTAGGCTGTTTCCACATTTTGGCGATTGTAAATTGAGCTGCAATAAACAGTCTAGTACAAGTGTCCTTATGATAAAAGGATTTTTTTCCTTCTGGGTAGATGCCCAGTAATGGGATTGCAGGATCAAATGGGAGGTCTAACTTGAGTGCTTTGAGATTTCTCCATACTTCCTTCCAGAAAGGTTGTACTAGTTTTCAGTCCCACCAGCAGTGTAAAAGTGTTCCCTTCTCTCCACATCCACACCAGCATCTGCAGTTTTGAGATTTTGTGATGTGGGCCATTCTCACTGGTGTTAGATGATATCTCAGCGTTGTTTTGATTTGCATTTATTTAATATAAAGAGATGATGAACATTTTTTCATGTGTTTGTTTGCCATTCGTCTGTCATCTTTAGAGAAGTTTCTATTCATGTCTCTTGCCCATTGATATATGGGATTGTTGGCTTTTTTCATGTGGATTAATTTGAGTTCTCTATAGATCCTAGTTATCAAGCTTTTGTCTGATTGAAAATATGCAAATATGCTTTCCCATTGTCTAGGTTGTCTCTTTGCTTTGGTTATTGTCTTCTTAGCTGTACAGAAGCTTTTCAGTTTAATGAAGTCAAATGAGCAATAGATTTAAATAAGTGCATCATAAAAGATGAGATCCAAATAATCAACAATATTATGCAAAGATAAGATGATCAACACCATTATTCATTAGGAAACAGCAAATTAAAACTACAATGAGTACTACTGTATACTACTCATATAGCTAAAATGAAAACACTAACAATGTTAAGACTGTGAGGGAAGGGCCAAGGAAGGGGAATGGAGGGGGGAGGTTGAGGGTGGAGGGAGGGTAATGGGTGAGGCCACACCTATGGTGCATCTTAGAATGGGTACAGGTGAAACTTTATAAGGCAGAATACAAATATCTACACACAGTAACTAAGAAAATGCCATGAAGCCTACGTTAACAGTTTGATAAGAATATTTCAGATTGTATATGAAACCAGAACATTGTACCTCTTGATTGCACTAATGTACACAGCTATGATTTAACAATAATAGTAATAATAATAATAATAATAAAGAATACAGAGAAACCGGAAATCTCACACTTTGCTGGTGGGAATTTACGTTGGTACAACTATTTTGGAAAATTGTTGGACAGTATCCATGTGTGCTTTAACAGAGCATTTGTAGTCATAGCTGTGTACCCAAGAGAATTGAGTGCAATGACTACCAAAAGACTTGTAAAAACTGTTCATAGCAATTTGACTCAAAGCACCCCAAACCAAAAAATATCCTAATAATCAAGAATGGAAACAATATTTGCAGTTTTTTTGCATAATAGATAGGAATATATATATATATATATACACATACACACACACACACACACATATATATATATATAAATAAGAAGCCTGGAACTGGAATATATATATATCTATATATATTCATCTGAGTATACAAATATAATAGGGGATGAGGTTTTTGGTTTCTGGATGTATCCCAATGATAACTCCTCATGTTGTGGCTCATACTTTAACTCTCTTCATCATGAATTTTGTTGAATGAAATTCTGAACTTTGGGGCAGCGCCTGTGGCTCAGAGGAGTAGGGCACCGGTCCCATATGCTGGAGGTGATGGGTTCAAACACAGCCCCGGCCAAAACCCACAAAAAAAAAAAATCTAAATTTTGGTAAGTTACAATCTATCATTTGTTATTCGAGTGTGTGTGTGTGTCTCTGTGTGTGTGTGTGTGTGTAGGTATGTCCTATGTAAAAATTTTTCACATTTAAGAGGTTTAGCAAGATGGCCAAATAGAACCCTCCAGGGATTGTACCCCTGCAGCTACACCAAATTCAACAACTATGCACACATAAAAACACCTTCATAAGAACCAAACATCAGATAAGCAATCACAGTACCTAGTTTTATCATTCCAACAGAGAAAAATTCACTGAAAATGTAGGACAGGTGGTTTGCTTTGGCCACACAACAGCACACCCTCCACTATCCCCCACCAGTGTCAGACTACTGCTGGGTGGGGAGAGAATCTATGTGCTTGGGGAAAGGAGGGCACAGGACTGTGGGACTTCACATTGAAACTCAGGGCCACCGTATCACTGGGGAACACAGCAAAGAGCAGAATTCTGCTGGCACCCATGAAGGGAACATTCAGATCAGCCTCAGAAGGGAATCTTCCACGCTAGCATTAGGGACCTGAGTTCCAGCTAGCTCCACGAGCAGGAGTCATGGTGTTACTGGTCTTGGTGCGCCCCCTACTGCTGACATGGCTGCACTGACCAAAAACTTAATCACAACACTCAAATCCCACTGCCTACCAAAAAGCCTGGGTACCAAAGAATGGGTACAAATGCCCAGACTGCAAAGATTAGAATAAGTATCTAACTCTTCAAAGCCTAGACACCAACAGACATCCACAAGCATCAAGAACATCCAAGAAAACACGATCTCACCAAATGAACTAAATAAGACACCAGTAACCAATCCCAATGTATATCATGGTATACGTCAAGGTCATGAAGATATTATCTTATGATTTCTTCCGGAAGTATTACATCTTACCTTTTATATTTACCTCTATGATCCATCTTAGATTTTGTGTGTGTGTGTTCAGTGCAATTTTAGAATGACATGCTTTTTTTCCCTACAGATGTTTAATTATTTGACTTTTTTTCCTCCACTGAATTGTCATGAAAGTTTTATCATTAAATCAACAAATTGAGTGGAGAGGGGACTGACTTCTGGACTCTTCATCTATTCGTCCACACCGCTTTAATACTACTCTGTTTGAATTAATACCACACTACTATAAATGAAAAATTTTAACTTTAATTCTTGAAATCTGGTATTGTGAGTTTACCAACTCTGCTCTTTTCCTCAAAGATTGAGCTTTTGATTGGGCTGCATTGACTCCATAGTTTAATCGAGTAATAAGTGACATTGTAACAAGTTTCAATATATTTACTCAATTTATAAATACCCTGTATCTCTCCATTCTTTAGAGTCTTAAATTGCCCTCTGCATTTTTTCCTTTTTGGTTTTCAGTATGAAAAATATTTATATCTTCTGTTAGATCTTACCTAGATGTTTGATGATTTATGCTATTTTTATTTCTTTTACTTCATTTTTAAAGCGTTTATAATTGATATATAGAAATACAATTTCTAACTATTTTACATATAGACAACTTGTTCAAATTCACTTATTAATTCTAGTACTTTGCTTGCAGATTCCTCAGGGTACACAATTATGTCCTTTGTGATTAAGAACGCTTTCAATTATTCTTTCCTTTTTTCAATATTAATACCTCTAACTTCTTTCTCTCTCTCTTTTTTTTTTATTGTTGGGGATTCATTGAGGGTATAAGACATCCAGTTACACTGATTGCATTTGTTAGGTAAAGTCATTCTTACAATCATGTCTTGCCTCCAAATGCTGTGGCACACACCAAAACCCAAGCCCCCTTCCTCCTTTCCTCTCTCTACTTTACCATTTCTCCACCTCTAACTTATTTTCAGTGCCTTCTGGAAGTGTGCAAAAAAAGGTCAAATTGAAGTGGCGTTTCTTTTTCTGATCCCAGGATGAAAGTGTTCAATGTTTTACCTTTAAGAATGAGTTAGTTGAAAGATTTTTGTAGATACTCATTATCAGATTAAAGAAAGTTTCCTTTAGTTTTCTAGTTTTATGAGCATTTTTGTCATGAATGATTATGTAATTTTATCAAGGGTCTTTTTTACCTCCATTGGGACAATTCTATTTTCTCCTTTATTTAGGTAATATGGTGAATTGATTGATTTTCTAAAACACATTCACCTAAAAAACACCAACATCGGTCACCAAATTCTGGTTCACTTACTTATTTGTGTTACAACCACCCCAACTGTCTCTGTCCTACAGAGCATAGACATGATTTATGTTTTCAAGGATAATCATAAAGTCTTTCTTGATGCATTGACTGCAGAGTTCTTTGCTCAGGCTCTCCTAGGCTGGGGGTTATGGTTCAAGGTGAGTGGAGAATATGCACATAAGTTCTTTTAATATTTCCATTTCTCTTTGGTCTCCTTTGGTCACAAAATACAAGAGGAGTTCTAATAATTTGAACTCATTTACAGGGGCCACCATTGAGTCCAGGTCGCAGTCAGCAGATCTAACCGACTATTATTGCCTCTCCCGAGCACTTGAGCTTACATAATAAATTCCAGATTCTGGGCGAGTACACCCATGTAAATAAATTTGTACTGATGGCCTTGTATCTTATCCCACTTTGTCTTACAGCCTTTCATAATGTTCTCTATTTTGGTCTTGTGACTCTCAGAGGAGTGGATACAAGCTCTAGCCCTGCCTTGCTCTGGCTTTCGGGGATTAGGTCATGGACGTTTACAATGGGCCTTCCATGGGGAACTTCTTTATCTGGGTGAAAGGACCAATGCTTACACATCTGATCTGTAACCAGGTATGTCTCTCCCAGGAAACTTATTTATATTGGCAGAGGCCTTTGTTTAAGTTTATTCCTGTCAAGAAAACCACTCTTACCAAATTTGCAAGAATAACTTTTACACTTTTTCCTTCCAACACTTGTTGATTGGCTTTGCAGAAATAAAGTTTGAAAATAAAAAAAAAAATTAAAAAGATAACCACTCTCTAGGAGAGCCTTATCCAGGATAAAAGTTAGTGCAGTGATATCACCTTGTGTCTCACCTAACTGAGACACAGAGGGGGAAACAAAAACAATATGGAAAACATGAAATGATAGACATTTATTAGTTATAAGCCCATGAAGAAACAGGGGAATCAGTTAGTGCCAATAGGACGGGCACAGGGACAGTGTGCACCACCAGCAGATGGTGAGTAAGAGAGAGAGGGGCCTTTGGGATCAGGGCTTTACTGGGGTTCAGAGCATTAATCAAGCAGGTTTTCAATGAAGAGCTGTAACAGATGGGCTTAGAGCAAGCAGGTGCAAATCCCAGGCAGTCACACCATGACTAAGAGATGGACACTGCACATCTGCACAGGCCATATGGATGTGGGGTCACTGGAGTGAGTCAGGTCAATGGAGTGGACATGTCCCAGAGGGAAGTGATCACCAGCAGAGGATTGTGTAAAACAGACATCTGGACTGACCATGCTGAAGAACTGGGAAGAGGTGGAGAACAGAAACAGTGTCAAGGGTAACTGTGTCCTGATTCTGGTATCAGAAGGTTGAACCTATATTCACAATGGGTGCTGAGGAACATAAAACATAAAAATCTACCACATATCCTCAGAATTCCTTCTAAATGTGCTTTTCTACTCCTGTTGATGTAAATTATAAAAACCCTGTACTTCCTTCCTTCCGTATATAGGCTATTGTTCCCCAAAGCAGGTACCACCCCATCTGTGCTATGCTGAGAACTAATCCAAGGACCTAGACAGGCAAGGAGGGGAGGTTGGGATGGGATGTGAGGAGATTCACCTCAGCTTGTGAGCACTTGATACAGGTGCTGTCACTGGAAGATTTTCTTCTAACAGTGAGAGTGAGACTCTCTAACACAGAAAAGGGATTTCTGGGAGGTTGGGGGCCAGGGAGTCAGGGGTTACAAAGTTCTCGGCATTAAGTGTGAGTGGCCAAACTTGCTACTCATCCTTGCAGTGGCCTACAACTCCCCCATCTCAGCCTGATGTATGGATGAGCCCTGCCATGATCGAGCACCAAAGTGGGGCTACGATTCTACATCCTCACCATCAGTCCCAGGACTTGGTTTTCATCCTGATCTGCTCTACAAAGAAAGGATTGACCCTTTTTTTTTTATTAAATCACAGCTGTGTACATTGATATGATCATGGGGCATCATTCACTAGCTTCACAGACCGTTTGACACACTTTCATCACACTGGTTAACATAGCCTTCCTGGCATTCTCTCAGTTACTGTGCCAAGACACTTACATTCCACATTTACCAAGTTTCACATATTTATTTTCCATATTTGTGTGTTTTGTTGGCTTCAATATCTCCTTGCCCTATGTTGATTTTCAGGGCCCCTAGAAGAAACCACTTCATACTACAACCTTTATACCACTATTGTCTTGACAAATCCTAATTGCCACGGATCCTACTTCTCCCATTGCTGACTCTCACTTTATCCTCAACCATCAATGATGATCTTGTGAATATCACTGCAGTTTCTGTATCACTGTTGAGCCATTCTCCCAGGAAGGACAGGATTACTGCTATATTAAATTTTAAAATAACCCAATTGCATAATTTCATTTTTAAGGGTTTGATTTCTATGTACACACCAGATACCATTTATCACAGGAATCCTTACAGGAAACAGAACTATCAAAGGTTAATAGAAGTGAACTTCAATAAAGGCACTATTTTACAAAGGCATGGGGGAGGGGAATGGAAACCACCAGGGATAAAGCAAAACCCTGAGGCTAGTCACAGGAAGGCCTTTGCACCCCAGGCCTGACAAAACATGAGGAGTGGGCAGGTATCAAAGCAGAGAGACAGAGCCAGAGAGTGAGAGAGAGAGAGGAGAGTGAGAGAGGCCTGCTACCTGGTACAAATTGTAATAACTCTTAGTTAAAAATGCAACAGCCACAAATTAGTAGTTCATAAATAAACTTTTCTACCTCCCTCTCGTTCCTTCCTCCAATGTCTGCTGCAGCTCTCTATTGACTGACCCTACCAGAAGATTCCCTTAGTTCCAGGCACAGAGAAAAGCAAAGAAGAAGTGATCTGGAGAAGCAAAAGGAAGCTGTCCAGTTCACCCCAGTCGGTGCTGTCTGCTGCTATCTCTTGTTTAGGTTTTCTTTTCTTATTTCCGGTTAATGTGAGTGTAACAACTAGGATACAATATTTGCATTTGTCAGGTAGAGTCCTCTCTTGTAGTTGTGTCCTACACACAAAAGGTGTGCCATACCCTGACATAGTGTCCCTAAGTGTGAGCACAGCAATCCCCTCGCCTCCTCTCCTCCCCCTCGCTCTGCCTCCCCACAACCTGAATTGAATTGAATTGTTCTCTTATGTGGGCTTGTAGATGATCTATTGTTTAGCTTTAAAGACGGGGCCCTCTCTACCAAAAAGGACATTGAAAATAAAAAAAAAAAGAATAGCTGTTCTTTGCAGCTGCAGAGGGCAGACAGTATCACAAACTGCAATTCATCTTTGAGGTCTGGTTTATTTGATTTGCTGGAATAAAGTGTTAAGCTGAAAAAATGCCCAAAATATTATATTGTACTCTTTTGTCAAGTATAAAGACTTGGGTAGAAATATTAAACTCTAAGCATTGGTTCTGCTTGTCAGTCAAATATGCAAATGTCCTTGCAAACAAGTCTTTTCAACAAACTTACATCTCAACAATTGTTTTTATATTTTATGGATTGTAATCTTTAAGAGCCTTTGGGCATGTTACACTGCTGGCCTCACATATTAATGTGTTTGTTGAATTATTTGAAAGTATAGGATATAGATTATGTACAATACGCAAACTGCTGCAAAGAAATTATATTTTAAAAACTATTTTCAGTATTTTTATTTAATTTTGTAAATGCATGTACAGAAGAGTTAATGTAGGTAGGTATAGATAGTGACTTGTGAGAGTTTCCACTAAAAACTCTGATAATTGTTGTTTTGTCAGGAGAAATCTCAAGCCTGTTTGGTTCTCTATTTCTTTCTAAGTAATCTATTATTCTCTGGCATTGACATTTTTATTCTGAAAATAAATTATTCCTAGCCCTAAAATACTAAAATATCAATGGGATACATGTAGGGGTTTTTCATTAATATTCTCTAGAGCAATGGTTCTCAACCTTTCTAATGCCACGTCCCTTTAATACTGTTCCTCACGTTGTGGTGACCCCCAACGATAAAATTATTTTTGTTGCTACTTCATAACTGTAATTTTGTTACTGTTATGTATCACAATATATATATATCTGATATGTAGAAGACCCCCAAAGTGGTTGACAACCACTGCTCTAGAGTGTGTAAGGCTTTCAATTTGTGATGAGATTTTTGAATTCACTGTGATATTTGATTCACCTTACTATAACTTTCATGTTTTCTTTTTTTCAACTTGTTCTTTACTTTCTGTGCAAATACTATTTTTCTTAAGTTAGAGTTTCATGTACTCTCCATGTCCAACTTTCTTTCTTGTTTTACACTGCTTGTCATTTAAATCTTCTGTTAAGAAAGACAATTCTGTCCTGTACATTACTGACATATTTTTGTGAATTGCCCATTCTGATTTAAATCACTTTTTCTCCACTTACTTTCTGCTTTTTCCAGATCAATTTTATTTTCATCTAAATTTCTTCTTTACGCTATGTCCTCTTCTTAATGTTTAAGAACATGAAAGAGTGGAGGTGCCTGTAGCTCAGTGAGTAGGGTGCTGGTCCTATATAACTGAGGGTAGCAGGTTCAAAAGCGGCCCCAATCAACTGCAACAAAAAATAGGTGGGCATTGTAGTGGGCGCCTGCAGTACCAGCTACTTGGGAGGTTGAGGCAAGGAATCGCCTAAGCCCAAGAGCTGGAGGTGGCTGTGGGCTTTGACACCACCGCACTCAACCAAGGATGACAAAGTGAGGCTTGGTCTCTAAAATGAATGAACAAACAACCAAAAAAAAAAAAAAAAAAGAATTTCAAAGTAGTTTTCTGTTCTCTTTCTTAAAGTGCTTTTAAGTTAAAATTTCCTCCTAAGGACATGTGGTATTGTTCCTATTCTCTTATTCTCCAAATACATGTCATAAATCATTCCTGTTTCTGAAAAATTATTCAATGAACTGAGAATTAACTAAGCCTGGAGTTTTCCAACAGACAATTTAATCTAGCCTTTCTCACCTAAAGGAAAACCCCCAGATAGTCGGTCTTGTTTAGGGGGAGACAGGTTGTCAGGATTCCTTTCATAAGCTAATGAAAGCTGTAATCATTGTCCACAGAAAATATTTGCAAATATTTGAAGGATAAAGAATCACTTTCATACTGACTTCTTCCATGCCATTGAAAAATTCCTTCTCTCTATTAGGTGTCCAGTAAATAAAACACGGATGTAGTAACAGATTTTGAGTGAACACTAATGGCAGAGTCTGATAGAAGATTTGGGTGAGTTGTCCAACAATTATACAACTACTAAGTTTGTTAGTATAGCAACAGTTAATATTTAATAAGTGCTAACTATGGGCCAGGCTTTATACTAGGACTTTCAGATGTTAATTCCAACTTGATCTTCATAACTGTTTGAGGATGTCATTATTATTATTCACATTTTAAAAATAAGTAAATTAAATAGCTCTCCGAGGCCAGTTCTAGACAGTAGTTGGGAGAGCCAGCATTCAAGCACAGCCAGAGCTCACAGTCTTCATCATACAGGAGGTAGTGACCTCTTTCTCACAAGTCATGATCAACAATTTAGACTCATGACCACTAATGAGAGCTGTTGTAAAAGTGACACATACATAAAGTGGACTAGAGAATGTCTACACCCTTTTCATTTCAAAGAAACTAAAACTTTAGGAGACCTACAATCATTATGCTACACAAAAGTATAAAGACTACCTTAAGCCTCCAATCAAATCCTAGAGTAATAAATGAAATGTAACTCTCATTCTTTGTCACACATAACACCTGAAACACCTTCAGTGGGGTTTTAAGAATGATCAGGAACTCAAGTGTGCCATAGTGCTTGCCGATCCCAGGTGGATATTCTCAAGTTGATGATGAACAGCAGGAGAGAGAGGCCCACCTTCTAGAGAAGAGGTCCAGCCCACTTGTGGACCTGGAGAAGCTCTCCAGGAAACTCTCACTACTCATCCATCCTTCTAGGATATATTATCCAAGAGTCACTGTGTCACCTCAGGACACAGCGAAGGGTTATGTCTATTCTCAACAATAACTCTGACTTTGGCCTGAATGTACATTTTGGGGAGCCACATTTAAGGATGCTTTATAACCTGATAATGATTTCACATTTTCATTATGCTATGTCACATGTCACTTCATTGGGGAGACAGCAGACTCCTCATCATCAAGCTCTACCCGGGACAGCTTCTTCATCACCCCCCCACAGCTTGGTAAGTTTGGGGTTCTTCCTTCTAAACCATGTGAGTCCTGTTTTCCCTACCTCAGGAACAGGGACTGGAGATCTGTCATCCAGTATGCTGCCTCCAGAAGAAAGTGCTAGCAGGTGCTAGACAAGCTGGCTGTAACTTCTCATTGTGGAAAAAGAGCGAAGGACAAGGGCCAGAAACCTTTCTGAAAGCCTCTAGGGGCTATTCACATTGGAAAATAAATCCTTTATGACAGTGACATTACGGGATAGAAACCCAGCAACTGCACTACATGCTCTATATCCTTTGATCCTCACGACACCCCCTAAAGGTAATTAGAATTATTATGTCATTTATCAGACAGAAAAATGGTGAATTGAGTTACCTAAACTCACACTAAAACCTAGTGGCAAAATTTGGACTCATGCATTGTCCTGACTCCAGCACCAGATGGCAAAATGTAGAGAAAGAGACAGAGAGACAGAGAAAGAGAGAGGGACATAGTGAGGACGATCCCCTTCTGATAATGCTTTTCACTGGGAGCTTTTTATTGGGATCATCAAAGTGTTGTCCTGATTAGTTTACCCAGTTCAAAGGTCCCCCCACCTTCTTAAGTCTGTGTGTGTGTGCATGTATGTAAATGTGCACTTACACAAATACAGCATCTTAGACAGGAGCTACAAATACATCTTCCACTCCCACAGTTGATGGTGCATCCTGATGGACCCCTTCAGAAAAATGTTATTTCATTGTCAAAGCACTGATCAGCTTTACCACCAGGAAGCCCCAAAGCATTCAGGGAGCACCTCTTTTGCTTTAGCTACTGCCCTTTATGCCAAGAAAAACTATATGGCCTCTTCTGTCTCTGAAAAACTTATCAGCACCATCACACTCATGCTCAGTGACTCTTAATGCACATCTAGCATTCATGTTGCTGGAACTACAGGGCCTTCATCCTGCAGTGGAAGGATCTATTTTCCTCTTTCTACACGTTTTTAGCAAAAATTATCTTCTCTGACAACCTCTTGCCATCCACTATTGTGTATCTCTGTGTTCCATACCAATGTTTTTCTAATTATCTACCTCATGGCGCACTTGAAGCTATACTTATACTTCCATTTCACAATTAATTTATGCTGATCAAAAAAGAGAATTTTTAGAATGTAATATACTTACTGGGCTTTGAACTTCTTTCAAAAATCATTTAATTAGTGATCATTAAAATCACTGCTTCATACCACTGCTCTCAAACCTCTCCCCTCTGCTTCCACTTTTCCTGGTTTCCTCATTGATTAGATCAACCACTTACTTTGTGGTGCTACTTCTTTCTTTCTTTCTTTCTTTCTTTCTTTCTTTCTTTGTATTTATTTTTATTGTTAAATTATAGCTGTGTACATTAGTGCGATCAAGGGATACAAGGTGCAGGTTTCATACACAATCTGAAATATTCTCATCAAATTGTTCAACATAGCCTTCATGGCATTTTCTTTATAGTTTTTAACACTTATCACCTTGTGGTTGCCCTCAAAGTATTACCCTATTGATCAGTTTGTTAATTTATGTGCCCAAATATCCAGGTTTACATTATATAAAAGATTGCTTATGTCTATCGTCAGAAAAGATTAGTACGACCTACATCGGCTATACTAAGTCTTAGTGCCTGATGAGCATAGCACAAAGTTCTTAAGCTAAACTTCTTTCCAGGTTGATTCCTCCCCGCTTGTATGCTCAGATCCTGATAAGATTATGTCACACATTTTTGCCTGACACTTCCCTCCACTGTGCGAACTCTGACTTTGAGGTTTTCTCTGTTAAGAAGAGCTTGGACAATATGTGTTAGGTGATGAAGAGAGAGGGAGTGATTTTCAAGATATAGACAATTAGAAACACAGCTGCAATATACATTCTTGACCCGGCCCGCGGGTCAGTCGACAGGGATACCTCTAGGAGGGGGTGACAATGAAAAAGGGGCAAGGGGAGCGAAGAATGGAGACAAGACAGGAGTCTGATCAAGTCTTGTTTATTGCAAAGTTCTTCCAGGGTATATAAGGGTAGGTGAAGGAGGAGGTTTACGTCACCAGGTATCCAAGCAACCTGGCCTTGGTATAGATAAGTTCCTGGCCTTGGTGGAGATAAGTTCCAATGGCAAGCTTCAAAGTTTCGCTCACGCGATTTATGAGAAGAGGCCAGGCGTTAGCAGGGAAATAGAAACTTAGGCCTAGCATTTGCAGGGAAATAGAAACTTAGGTCTGTGAGTAATGGAAATAGCACTTGGCCTACAAAATAGATGCTGTGGTGTCAGCCTTCCACAGGTCCCCCCTTTTTATAATATTTTTAAATGTACATTTTACTTTTAAAGTTTTGCCAGCTCTCAACCGAGAGGGCAGGGTGACTGTGTCTGTCTTAGGTTGGGACCGCCTTACCATCTCAGCTGATCCTCCTTAACCGTCATGGGATACACGGTAACTATCTGACCGGGCTCCTGTCTTAGGTTGGTAGGATAAGCAAAGTCTGAGATGAGGGTCCTCGTTACCCGTCCTTGACTAGCCAGTCCCCTAAGTAGTTATGGTTATGTGTTCATCTTCCATAGCATTTCTGTGATAATGAACCTGGAGGGGCTGCATTTTAACAGCATCAATTTGTTGTTTTATAAAGGCCATGACTTTATTAAAAAGAAAAGGTCCTAGCGACAGTAATATTAGTAAGCGAAGAGGGGGCCCTACAAATGGAAGGAGATAAGGCAGAAAGCCATCTAGCCCGCTCCAAAACGGGTTGTCCATAATTTTTCTTCTTCTTTCCTCTAGATTATCTTGTAATTTCTTTATTTTGTCTTGAACAATTCCTGATTTATTTGCATAAAAGCAGCATTTTTCCTGTAATGCTAACCAGATGCCTCCTTGGTAAGCCGTTGGAAGATCTAAACCTCTTCTATTCTGTAGTACTACTTCAGCTAAGGAATCTAATTGATCTTGAAGATCTTTAAGTGTGCCTGATAGGGCTTGTATATCTTCTGTCATAAGTTGAGATAGTTCAGCATATTTATGTACAGCAATGTCCATACCGGTGGTACCAGTGGCCATGCCAGCAGTGATTCCCAAAGTGGCCAGAGAGGGAGTAATTGGACAGCCCTTCTAGAACGGCCAGATATATAATCAAAGGATGGTATAGGTAAAGATTCATTTCCATTGACTATATCTATATCGGGTAGCAAAAGGGCGATAGTACATAATCATGTCCAATTAGTGGGCAGAATGGTATATGCCAAGTTATTGCCACAAACAAATACCATATCATTGGGAGCACACGGGGAATAAGTAATATTGATGATGTCAGTGCAATTGGTCAAAGAGAGTATGCCAATATCAATAGCATAACTGTCGTCTCTATAAGGGGAGACAATACAGGGTGCTTCAGAAAAGACAGGTTGTACTGGTAAAGGCATGATGGACATGCAGTTATTAGATGATAATTCAATGGAATTAACATTGATAGCAATAGGCATATAGTCCTAAATGAAGGCATAACCAGCAATTTTGAGCCAAAGAAGGGTTGGATTGATTAAGTAACCTATGTGTGATGTCCAGCATTTTCAGGGTTTGGGGGTCTAGATTTGCATCCTTATTTTTGGGTAAAGCTATTGGATGGTAGTTAAATTTAGGAGGCATGTGGTTTGCAATATTTTCCAGTTGCTTTTGGACTATATTCTGTCTCACCTGATCTTGGGGTCCACCTCCATCAGGGACGTGCACAGGTGGAGTTTTTTTCCAGCAAACTGTTTTTCCTACTGCATCGGGACAGTCAGATTGGGCATATTTATTTGAGGTCCCCCAGACCCGAGGGACTGTGTCCCACTCGCCTCCAAATGTCCCCGAAAAATGTCTGGTCAAGGTTGCTGTAAAATAGGTATTATTATCTGTACCAGTACATAGTTGAACCTGCTCATAACAGGTATTATGTACAGATGGATGGAATTCTATACAAGGGCATGGTCCAGGCTTGTTATTAAAGGTGGGGGTAATTTTAGCCTTTTTGCTACAGACCCATGCCTGTGCTCCATGAATATTTTTGTCTCATTACTAAGTATGCTGTTTTATCACCACAATCTACATTTAGGAGAGGGGTTGTCTCACCATTCCAGGCGCCACCACGGCACTCGCAAGGAGTACCAGTTAATTTTTGTAAGAATGCCCGAGCCTCATGGGGATTACCGAAACCACCTTCATTTTTTCGTATCA
This sequence comes from Nycticebus coucang, assembly GCF_027406575.1. Lineage (NCBI taxonomy): Eukaryota > Metazoa > Chordata > Mammalia > Primates > Lorisidae > Nycticebus > Nycticebus coucang. The sequence goes on along the minus strand of NC_069793.1, from coordinate 62,688,886 downwards.
GGAGAGAGATTCCAGCAGTAGCCATATCCAGGTGCTCATAGTTACCTGCAAAGAAAAGAAAAGAAAGCCTTCTCAGGGGGTCTCTTGCTCCCTGGATTTAGAGGTGATGATGTTATTTACTTGTTTGACCAATCATTCAGGTAACCATCGTGCTGCTTCCATCTTCTGTGAATATATGCATACTGCACCTCTACCCAAATTAAAACCGGATCGGGGCCGTGCCATTTATTATCTAATGGATCTTTCCATAGGGCAGTGGCAAAATCCCGTTTAGTATCTGGGTGCCAGAAGCGGTCTGCTGCAGACCTGCCATCTTGGTCCAGTGTGAAAAAATTTAATATGAGTAATGAATGGGATAAGAGATTTCTTGGGGACCCCTTAACAGGGTACCATTCCCCCTTCTTTATTTTTTCTAAAGTGTTTTTAAGAGATAAGTGGGCATGTTCTACTATGCCTTGCCCCTGGGGTTTAAACGGTATACCAGTAATGTTTTGATACCGAGGTGTTTACAGAAAGTGTTAAATGCATGTCCTGTGTATCCTGGACCATTATCAGTTTTAATTTGTTTAGGGGTGCCTAGTACAGCCATGATGGCTAGTACATGGGCAATGACATGTTTGCCAGCCTCCCCTGACTGGCCAGTGGCATAAATAAATCCACTGCAGGTATCTATGGTTACATGAACGTACTTGAGTTTTCCAAATTCAGGTAGATGAGTAACATCCATTTGCCAGATGGCATTGGGTATGAGACATTGAGGATTTACTCCTAGATGGGGAGTAGGGAGTAGAATTACACAAGAAGGGCATTGCTTTACGATGTGGCGGGCTTGTTCCCGGGTAATTTGAAACATGAGTTTAAGGGTGTGAGCGTTTAGATAATGTAATTGGTGAGCAGCGGAGGCTAATGCGATTCGATCAGGCTCTGTGGTGGTTTGGGCAGTACAGACTAAGGTGAGTGGCTTTGTCTGTTCTGCGATTTCCATCAGTTAGGGGGCCAGGTAAATTGGAATGAGCCTTAAGGTGTTCAATGAAAAAGGGGAGGGTCCTTTGGTTTATAAGATTTTGGAGTTGTAAGAAAAAGGTAGCAGTTTCTGATACATGTTTGATTTGCACTGCTGTCTCTAATAAGGGAACTGAATGAGCTAAATAAGCACTATCAGTATAAATATTCAAAGCTCGAATGGGAAATGCAGAAAACTGCGATAACTGCTTGAAGTTCTACAATTTGTGCAGAATTTGATTTTACTTGAAATTGTACAATCTCTGTATTAAAGGTGTAAGCTGAATGACCAGAAGAGATCCATCTGTGAAAACTAATAAGGCATTGGGCAATGGGGAATTGGAGGTTCTTGTGGGAAATACAAAGTCATGTGTACTAATAAATTGTAATAATTTATTGGGTGGATAATAATTGTCAAGTTTACCTGAATAAGGAGCACAAGAAATAGGCCAATGTTCTATAGTTTGAAATAACCAATTAATTTTTGCCTGAGAATAAGGCTGTATAATGATATCTGGTTCTTTACCAAAGTATTTTTTACTATTTTCCCTTCCCATAATGATGATATCCATGACAGCCTGATAATAGGGATAAATAACTTTTGTGGGAGAAGCAGGTAAGTGGATCCACATTATGGGGGCAGTTTGCCAAAATACTGCTGTGGGTGTAAGAGAAGTTTTACAAATGATGTAACTCAGGGGCTGAGGGTAATCTATGCTTGTAACAAATTGTGAATGAATAGCTTGTTGTACTAATGCTAAAGTCTGACGGCCTTCTTCTGTTAATGTTCTAGGAGAATTGGGGTTGCTATCACCTTGTAAAATAGCAAATAAAGGTTTTAAATCCCCTGTAGTTAGTTTTAAGTAAGGTCTAAGCCAGTTTCTATCCCCTAAGAGCTTTTGAAAATCATTTAGTGTTTTTAATTTGTCTAATCTGAGGGCAGCTTGAGTATTAGTAATTCTGGGTCCAGTTAAGTGGAAACCAAGATAAAGGTAGGGATCTTTTAGCTGAACTTTTTCCAGGGCTATTTGAAGTCCCTGGTTTGTGAGGGAGGATGATAAATCACTGTAACACAGTAAAACCTGCTGAGCATTCTGTCCAGCAATAAGAATATCATCCATATAATGAATGATGTACATGTAGTTCCAGCAAAGCCTAGTTTCCTGAATAGCTGCGGCAACAAATTTTTGGCATAAGGTGGGGCTGTTGGCCATGCCCTGTGGTAAAAATTTCCATTGGAATCTTTTCATAGGTTCCTTGAAGTTAATAGAGGGCAGACTGAATGCAAACCTTTTTTGATCTAATGGATGGAGTGGTATAGTGAAAAAACAGTCTTTAAGATCAATGATAATTTTATAGTAACCAAGAGGGATGGCAACAGGAGTAGGTAAACCTGGTTGCAACGCCCCCATGCGGACCATACTGGAGTTTACAGCTCTTAAATCTCGTAATAGTCTCCATCACCCTGATTTCTTTTTTATGACAAAGATTGGAGTGTTCCATGGGGAGTTGCTTTCCTCTATATGTCCAGCTTTTAGTTGTTCCTGCACTAACTGCTGAGTGGCTTCTAATTTTTCTTTTGAGAGGGGCCATTGATCAACCCATACAGGCTCGTCACTTTTCCAAGTGATCTTATCTGCATAGTGTGCAGGAATGTCAATAGCCCTTAAGATAAATTTCCTAGCCCTTTTTTGTCTGTTTTTCCAGTAATTTGTAAAGGGCTGGGAATGCCTGATTCCTCTTTTCCTAATCCTTTTCCTGGTCAAAAACGTTGGGTAAGCATTTGTGCTATCACTACATCATTAGGGCTACACATTATGAGTCCCATTTGGGACAAGAAATCTCTTCCCCAAAGGTTGACAGGGATGCCAGGTATGACAAAAGGCTGTATGGTTCCCTGATTGCCATCTTTATCTTTCCAAGTAAGTATCTTGGTGCTTTTCGCAGGGTTTTGGCTTTGACCAATTCCTGTTAAATGAGTTAAGGTTGGGGAAAGAGGCCACTGGCTGGGCCATTGTTCTTTGTTAATTATAGTGACATCAGCTCTAGTGTCCACAAGGCCATGAAATTCCTTGCCATCTAGGCTTAGAGTAAGCATTGGTTTCTGGGGTGAGATAGGCTGAGCCCAGTAAACATCAGAGGAGCCAAAGCCTCCTGTACCTCAGTGCTTTATTTTAATCTTATTATTAGTTGACAAGAAGGTTAATAGTAATAACTGGGCTAATCTTTGGCCATGTGGTATGGTGGAGATATTTCTGGGGAAGCAGCCATTATTTAATTTCCCCTTTATAATCATTGTCAATTACACCTGGGAAAATTTGGAGTCCTTGGACGACACTACTGCTGCGTCCAATAATTAATCCAAAGGTGTTTGGGGTAGAGGACCAAACACACCTGTGGGTAAAATTTGCACTCCCATTTCAGGGGTTAATACTGTGTGGGAGGTGGAACAGAGGTCCAATCCTGCGCTTCCTGGGGTGGCTCTGCAGAGGTCTGAAATGGATTGCTGTTGGCTGGAACAAAGCTGACTGCCCCATAAACTTGTTTGGGTTTCGGGGCCTGGGGCTGGCCCCTCTCCCTGTTTCCCTGCTGAGAGGGGAGGGGATTTACTTGATTGTCTGTTTTAGATCTGCATTCCTTAGCCCAGTGACGGCCCTTGCAGCATTTAGGGCTTAAACCAGGGGGTGGTTTTTTAGGAGTTGAAGATTTTTCTTTTTTGCAGTCTTTAGCAAAGTGCCCTGGTTCCCCACAATTAAAACATCAGCCCATAGTTTTCTGAGCTAAAAAATCTTTGATAGTATAGCCATGTAAGGCTGCAGCCATTGCTAGACCTTGCTGATATGCGGTGCCAATGTCAGAACAAAGGCGAATATTTCCAGACAAATCTGTCTTCTTTTTGTATGGTCAAATAGCTGCCTGGCATGCCGTATTGGCATTTTCATAAGCCACTTGTTTAACAAAGTCCATTCCAGCTTCTGCGCTACCAAAAATCCTGCCTGCAGCTGTCAAAAGTCTGTGGACAAACTCTGAAAACGGCTCATCAGGGCCCTGCTTCACTGCAGTGAGGGAGGAGATAAAATCCCCTTTCACTGGGAGTTTTCTCCAAGCTCTGGTTCCTGCGGCTTGGATTTGCACATACAGACCTGGATCATATTGCATTTGAGCATCTGTACTAGCAAAATGCCCCTCGCCAAGAAGCATATCATAAGTCCAGCCATTTCCCGCCTGAGCTATTCTTTTGGCAGTATCTTTGCAAAATTCAGCATATTCAGATTTCCATAATAAGTAATCTCCTCCGGATAGGGCAGCCCTGGCTAGGGTATACCAGTCGCCAGGAGCAAGCCATTTCTCCACTTCAGATTCTAATATAGCTAGTGTATAGGGAGCAGTAGCTCCATATTGGGCCACTGCCGTTTTTAATTCCTTAATCACTTGAAAATCAAATCCACTGTGATGTCTCCATGCCTGACCCTGATTGTCTGTGGTCTCTGTGACTGGAAATGCCTCTGTTCTCTCCTGGTTAACAGAGGGCCTCCTCATAACTATCCTTTAACGGAAGATTGGGATATGGGACCAGCGGATTCTTGTTTTCGAGGCCTCTGCTCCTTACGGTCCAAGTTGCCTGTTTTAAGCCTCTCTAATTCACTGATTAGCTCCTGATGTTCCCTCTCAAGTTTTATTTGTTCTTGTGAATGTGCAATTTTGTTCTCTAGATCCCTTTTTGGGTCTATAGCAGCCATTGCCACGGACGGCAAGGAGGACGCTGCGCTGTACGGGGGAGGCCGTTTTTCAAGTAGGGGCCCATCTGGATTATGATACTTGGCCGCCTCCTCCTCTAACTCATTCCATTCCTTATCTGAAAGCTTATCATCAGGGTTTATTTTGAAAATTTTCGAATCTGGGTAGAGCCTATGCTTTGGCTCTGAGACCTTGACCTTGAGCTGCTTTGCTCTCAGTTTGTTCTCAGGCTGAGCTTTCTGCCGAACAGTAGGGGCCTTTTGTTCCTCCCTGTTGGATTCCTCATCACTCTCTAGTGAGATAAGATCCTCTTGCTCATTAAGCTGACTGCTTAGGAGGAGTGCCTCCAGCAGCCCTAAAAAACTGGGACGGATCTTGGTATTTAATATCTCTTTCTTTGTCATGATGTAACAGTTCTTCTCCCTTTTTTATGACATCTGCAACTGCGGGACAAACACTACGATAGCTAATGATATCATTAATGAGATTCCAGTACGAGAAAGCAGTGACTGGTATCTTTTCAGGTCCAAATACCTGATAAAAATCATTTAAAGCATCACCTACTCTTTTCCATCTTTTCTCATCTATGGTTCCTTCTTGAGGAAACCAAGGACAGACTTCTTTTAAGAAGCCAAAAAATTGAAATAGCTGTTTAATTTTGACCTTTACTCCTCGCGTCCTGAGTGCATCTCTTAACTGTTTCACAAATAACTCATGCTGACTGAATTCTTGCTCCATGATCTCTACTACTCACTGAGATCCTCGTTGCAACACAAAAGGCTACTGCGTGGCCAGGTCCCGATGTTTCTCTGAGCCAGCTGTCTGCCTCCAGTAACTTCTTCACCATTTTCCCTCATATCCACATCCCTGTTCGGGTGCCACGTGACCCGGCCCGTTGGTCAGTCAACAGGGATACCTGGAGGAGGGGGTGAGAATGAAAAAGGATTAAGGGGCATGAAGAATGGAGACAAGACAGGAGTCTGATCAAGTCTCGTTTATTGCAAAGTTCTTCCAGGGTATATAAGGGTAGGTGAAGGAGGAGGTTTACGTCACCAGGTATCCAAGAAACCTGGCCTTGGTATAGATAAGTTCCTGGCCTTGGTGGAGATAAGTTCCAATGGCAAGCTTCAAAGTTTCGCTCACGTGATTTATGAGAAGAGGCCAGGCGTTAGCAGGGAAATAGAAACTTAGGCCTAGCATTTGCAGGGAAATAGAAACTTAGGTCTGTGAGTACTGGAAATAGCACTTGGCCTACAAAATAGATGCTGTGGTGTCAGCCTTCCACACATTCTAGTGCAAATGTCTTTGTAGTAAAATGATTTTTGTTCTTCTAGGTAGATACCTAGTAATGGAATTGAGAGATCATATGGAAGATCAACTTTTAGATCTTTGAGAATTCTCCTTATGATGGAATTGAAATACATTCTTCTTAGTAAAGTATTGCAAGAATAGAAAAATGAATATCCAATGTATGCAATACTAATTTGAACCAATTTATAAACAATTACATGTTCACATGAACAATAAAACACAAATAGAGTCTAGTAAAAGGGTGGGGAGGAGGTGGAAAGAGGGGAGGATAATTGACAGAAAAAGGGAGGACATGTGGGCACCTCACCTAATGGGCATGTGTGAGGGGTTCTTTTATGACACAAACATTACCTTGTAAGTGAGAAAAATGTAATCTAAAAATTTGTAGCATCATATTATTTTGAAATAAAATAAAGAGATCGACACAATCATATTTGCATATAATAAATATACCATTGGGTCCAGTAACAAGACATCTGTATAACGAATTCTGTCTGAGAAAGGAAGATAGAAATGCAATCGTAGCTAGAAGGGGGTACAAGACGGAGAAGGATTCATTGAATGACTAAGACTATAATGTGTCAGTTAATGGGAAAGAGCTGGTGTTGAGGCAGATGTTGGAGAGAAAATGCAGCAGGTAAAAGATTCGATGAAGAATATAACAAAGAAGACAGTAGAACGTAAGGATGAGAGCATATTGTGTGCAGGTGCACGTTGCTTCTGTGTCTTGAGAGAAAAATAACAGAGAGGAGGAAGGTACCTGAAAATGATGTCCAAGGGAAAATATTGAATAGCCCTATGGGTTTAAATTTCTCTGTGAAGGGGCAAGTGACAGGCAGGTGACCAGGAGAGTTTTAATGTAGAGTTCTGTGGTGAGCTTGTAAAAAGTGATAAAAGTTTGGATGCACTGCCATGGGTAACAGGAAAGACAAGACCGAAGATTGTTGGGAGTCTAAATGAAATGCAGCAACATGAATTACAGCTCCTGCCTTGTGTGAGTTCTTCAATATCTCTTGGCTATTCAAACACAGGGACTGAAAATACAGGTAGCTTGTCATAGGGTCGAGGCTTTATTTGGGACAGTACCTAGCCATGGAGTTTAGATTGAGCAGGGATGAGAGTACTAAAACTGGGCTGGCTACCTGTCATGCAACACAGGTTTAGAGGCTGAAAATTGCTGTCAGGTCAAAGAGCAGGTAGACAGAAAATGAAAAAGGTGCAACAAGCACCAATTGGCAATTAAACGTTAGCACAATAGTGTTAAAGACAATCCCCACTTATCCACTTAACTATTTGGCTTCCTCTACCCTGAATCTCTTTTTCTCTTAGCAGGATATATGTCTGCTGGTTCCCTCTTCCCCACCCACATAAACTTTTGCTCATTGGCAATCTCCTCACAAGCAAAGCTCTCTTTATCTCACTTCCTGCCTCCAAGATGCCATGCATCTTACTCATCCAAATACTGGCCACATTCGTGGCCCAGGTATCAATTAAGCCTGTACAATTTTTGTGTTCCTCACTCTCCAGTGAGGAAACCACACCATTAAGGTCCAAGTACCTGTGTGCTTCCACAGCACATGATAATGCCCCACATAAAAGGTTCTTTAGCAGCAACTAACATGTTCTTCAGATCCTCCTTCAATCAGCCCAGTGTTCACGATAGCAATAACCCCTCAAGCACCCCCACACACGCTCACCAACCTGTGTGATCCTCTGCTCACTGACATTTCCTGACATGTGATTAAACCACTATTTTTCTGTAATACATACCTATCTTTATACTGCTATACAGATTCATAAGTCTCATCTTGTTTAATCCTCTAAGACAGTGCTTCTCAACGTTCCAAATGCTGTAAGCCTTTAAAGAAAATCCTGTGGGTCACGACCCACAGGTTGAGAACCGCTGCTCTAAGGGCTATAACAGATGATAAGAGAGAAGGTGGGAGCTTCAATATAATACCATGAAGACCAACAGATGGGAAGCAGCCCATCTTCTTAAACTTCCTCAGGCAGGGAGGAGGGTGTGTTGGGCACAATATCCATTCCTTGAGAAGAGCTCCAGTGCACTGGTCAACTTTTGGAAGCCAAAATAACAAACTAGGAAGAAGTGAACTAACTCCTACCATTCCTGACTAAGCACACACTCTACGGTCCCCAAAAATCTCTGCCCCCAAGACAACACAGAGAAAAGATATTACTCTTAGGAGAACATTTACTGGGAAGAATCTCTTCATTCTTATTATAAACAAACAAACTTTCCTATTAAGAAATGCAGGGAAGCAGAGTGACACTGCAATCTCAACAGGCACAGGGGCCTGAAGGTGCCTAGTCATTTTGCAACATGTATGGGGTCACAGATGGGGCACAGGCTTTCTGTTGGGCATGGGTGGTTAATGATCCTGACACAATTGGGGGATGCTCTTTTCCAGAGAATCATTTTGCCCCTTCTCTTTTATTTGGCATTTAGAAATCCACTGCCCACAAGGAATCATTCACTTTCTAATGGGATGTTCAGTAGGAGGCCACCCCTTCAGTGACAGGGATAGGGAAGACATGTGCTCCTAAGCATGTCCTTCTGCATCTTGTCTGCCCTTCCATGAGAGGTGCACAGAAGTATCTGCCTGCCATTCTTAATTGTACATTCTCTGTTGGCTCATGCTTCATATTAAATGGAGATTGTCTTAGGGCTCCCTGGCCTTCCTTTGCCCACAGGTGAGGAGGAAAGAGGGGATAATCCAAGCTGGCAACTGATTATTTTGTCCCAAACTATTCCACATGACTAGCTTTAGAGCTTCTTCTGGGTGGGAGCTTGGAGAGCCTACCTTCAGAATTTGGTGTTTCCACGTGTTTCAGTTGTTTCAGACCTAGACTCACTCTTGATGGCCTTGAATTATTCCCTGATTTCCTAGGCCTTTCAGAGAGTTAGACACAGACTCTTATCTGAGACCTATCTGAATCACTCAACACATGATTCTTTTGGGAAATTCCTCCGGCTAAGTTTCTGATGTTTCTGAGTATCCTTGTTAAGTGAAGCATTTCTTGGCATCTCTCTTGGAAGCTTCCAGTTTGGCTGAATCCACAATTCTCTTGTGATGAGGCTGCCCTGTTTTCTTCAGAAGCTCAGTGTTGAGAGAAAAATCTCCAAGAAGGATGGGGATTGAAATACAGACCTTGAAGGACTGGCTAAGCAATGTGAGTTTGAATACTGGAGGAAAAATATCTTCCAGGGATTTTCTGATCACAGAGTAGAAACCCCACATAATTTGCTGCTCTTTCTGTGACACATCCAGACCATATGGGAAATGTCAGATGGCATAACACACTGCCTCATTCGGGGATTTGTGAAAATACACTCCCTGGAATCAAATGTGGATTAGGGAAACAGTTGATAGGATTGGAAGCAGGAATTGAAATTTGGCCAGAGTTTTGTACCTGAGTTAGGGTTAAGGACTGAGATGGGGCAGGGTTTGACACATGGAGAGAGGTTGGAGGTGGTTAATTACTGGGGATTCTTCAGCTATGAAGGTATTGGAGATTGAAGAACACACACGTTGAGGAACAGCCACCTGGGACAAGCACCACAAGGGCAGAGAATCATCCTTAAGAGACAGGAGATGTCAGGAGAGCTAGATGTATTTTGCTCTCTGTCGTCCTCAAAGGTCTTAGGACACAGGAACTGCTGTCAATGTGCCGGTACTCTGGTTTGCCTTTGCTGGTTCACAAAGAAAGGAAATCTGCTTGTTAGTCATTGATGCTAACATTGTCCAAGAAAAATTTAGCATATTTTGCCATGTATACTGTGCACCCATGTTCTTGGCCCAAACATTCCAGAAAACACAACTCAGCACTTTGTCATAAGAGACACATGGTGGGAGGGTGAAGATTCCTCTGTAAGCATGCAGATTGTGTCACTCTTCTGCTGCCACCCAGTCTGTGTAGGCTACCCCTTCCCTTGTTCCTGGGAGCCATTCCCTACCCACCACATCAGGGGCCATACACAAGTTTCCCATACATGTGGCCAACGGGGCAGGAGCTTGAGATGCTCAACCCAAAGGCAGCCATTATGGTCCCTGAGACACAATCAGGACTCCCAAAACCCTCGGCTCAGGGCTCTCAACCCACTCTGTGAGAAAAAAAAATTAGGCCACACCATATGTTCCACTCCACAAGGCCAGGGCCTACCTCGCCAGCCCCACCACAGCCCCCTCCCTTGGTCATGGCACTAGGCGGAGGCCACGCTGGCTCAGTCCCACGAAATCTGGGATTCTCCTGGACTGGAGATTCATAAACTCAGTATGCCAAAGAATGAAAGCACAACAGTTCCTGGAGACCCATTAGACACCCCTATTCCTAAGCCATACTACCCACAGGTTATGGGCATTTCTTTTTATACCTCAAAAATTGTGGCAAAAAGTTACACATTATACATGGCAAATTTTGGTAGTTGGGAGTCTGGCCTAAGTAGCCTCGAGAAAGAACCTGTTTCCTTTTCCTTTTTCTTCCACATCATGAAATCATTATGGTTTTAAACTTATCTCCCCATGAGGGCCACAACATCAGACTTGGGCAGGGAGAGATAAAGAGATGTTACAAGTTTGGCTTCAGGGTCTCCCTCAAATGAAGCCTTAGAAGGTGAAGGGGATAAAACTCCAAAGATGGAAGTTCCCACAGGAGAATTCCAACACTGCTTGGGTTAGTGCCTCTGCTTGCTGGGACATAGTGGACGACTCATCAGCACCTTCTGGGGAGAACATCTCTAGAACAAGCTTCCTTAGATGGAAACATGTTCTGGCTTTGTCACAGCTAAAGTGCCATATGGTGGTGGTGAAGAACACAGGCTCTTGGTTCCTGATGACAGACATGGTACCATTTTCTGGGATACACTTCATAAGAGAGTGATATCTCTGGAAAGGCAGAGATCAAAATCACTTCACAGTGTTCAGAGAGATGTCACCTCAGCTTAGAGAACAACTTCTGCTCGCTGACTATAGCATGGTGGGAGAGGAGGAAAAGCAAGTGGCTGGGGTGTAGAATGTCCACTGGGAATGTGAAGTCCAAGTGAGGAACAGACATTAGCAGCAGATAGTGACCGAGTGTTGAGGGTGAAGTTAAGTCACATAAGGGGGTCCTCAGGTCAGAGGAGAAAATGGGGGGTGGAGGTGTAGGAGGCTTCGACAGAGAGGCTGGTGTTAATTCTCCTGGAGGGCTTCCTGGGAGTGCAGAGGACAGAGTGGGTGAAGGTTGTCTCACAGAAACCACAGGAGTGAACATGTCTGCGGAGGGAGCAGCATCTCCGGGGACTCCCAGGACACCAGTGCCTTGACTTTAGCAGTAGTTCCATGGCACATCTCGCAAGGGGTCTGGAAACATGGCTGATGAATGTGGACAGTATCACGGTTCATGCCTGGGTACTGCAGAAGACAGGAGGCACAAATCTGGGTCCAGGACCAGGGCAAGGAAAGGGGAGCCTTCTCATCTGGCAGGGTGGGACCACCTGAAGCCTGCTCCCCCTCACCTCACCTCACCCATGACTTCACAATACCCTCTGTGGCCTCCTCCCAAAGCCATCACTCATATCCCTATCCCATATTTACCTCCTACGTGACCATGGCAGGTCACTGAATTCCTGAAATGCTTTCCAAATGGTTCAGGAAACACAGGAAAAAAATCATTACCTTTTCAGAGTAGAATTCAGCTTCCTTCACTCTTTCGTTTTCCTTAAGGTAACTCTCTAAACATGGGAAACCTGGTGAGTAGGTGATATGTAAGGAAGATAGGAGCAAAGCGATCATACTGGAGTGCCTTTAGGGGACATCCCTGGGTCATTAAACTCTGATGGCCCAATATGAGCTGACAAGATGAAATGGTCAACAGTAATATTAAGATTCAAGTCTGTGTGGTTTCATTTATGAAGTACGTTACCCCACCTGCCGCTCAAAAACACCACGTGAAGTTCAGACATCAGTGGTTACTTCAAAGAGGAAGCTAAACAACCAAGAAGTGAAAGTGCTGATACGGTCAGAAGACACAAGTCCTGACTCCAAACCAAACCTTGCAGTCTTTCCGGGACATCTCACATACACACCTATTGGGGATTACCCAGTGCCCAAGTGAGTCACTGCTTTTTGCCCACAGATGGGCAGAGCAGAGACCCTGAGAAGTTTCTCATTGCTTAAAATCTTCCTAGGAGCCTTCCTTAGAGGGCTCTGTTTTCCCAGAGAGACTGTATCTTTCAACTGATGTCCTCTGACAGCATGGACCTGGGGCCTCACGGAAGTAACAGGAAGGTTCACCATTTGAGAGCTTGGTAAAGTACACAGAACCTTACCTTTCAATGTTCCACCTTCCTTTCCCCTGTTGGCTGTGCCTGATGCTGCTGAGAACAAAAGGAAAAGAATGGGAGGCTGTGACTCGATTCTCTCACAACTCTTTACTAAGAGGCTCAGACATTCATTATCCAAGAATAATGTGCCTCTCCATTTTAACAAATAGGTTTCTCTTATCCATTTTTAAAGGTGATGCAATATTTCCCATTTTCCTTCTCTGGGAAACTCAAGGGAGGATTTTGTGGTGGAATCTCCTCTTAGTGTTCTCAGAAGTCCTCTGCTCAAGGAGGGCACAGAATCAGAAACCAACAGTCACAATTGGTCCCTCAGAGAATCCTGTATTCTGAGGACAGAGCTTGAATGGTCTAGACACTGCTCTCCTGAGGAGCTCAACATGAAGGAAGGGTTGGCTGAGTGAATGTAATATGGGAAAGTGACAATCAAGTGTCACTTTCTCAACATGCCAATCCAGAATAACGATGTCACGTGTTTGGGGATTTATCTTGGAAGTCTCCACCACACCCTGATAGGCAGAGTGTGAGCCTAATGTGGAAGCCTTCATCCTCCTGAACTCCTAGCCCTGCCCAACACCTCCCCCTGGAAGAGTGATGCTCTATCACTCTGCAAGCCAATCACACTCATTTAGAAATGTGGGAATAGGAATGGGAAACAGCAACAGGGAATCAATCTCTCTTGGGTGTTCCTTACCTTTTGGATGTCTCAGTATTTCCAGAAAGTTGGAGAAAATGCTTTCAACACAAGGTAGCAGAAATACAAAAGGAAAAATCTGAAACAGAAGCAGAACTCAGCCAGGGCTCTGTGTGGTTGTTCAGACTCTTCTACACTGTCTGGATAGTGGGGCTGCCTGAAGCTTCTGAGTGCTGAGCGTGCCCAGGCTTGGCTGTAGCCCCAGGCCTGCATCACACAGCACAGGAGAGTCACAAAGGGCTTTTGAGGATGGGGAGGGGATAAAATGAGGAGGGCAGCCACAGCCTCCACCCACCATCCCAGCAAATCCTCTGACCCTTGTTGGGATTTCTGGGTCCCTTTACCCTCCCTCTCCTGCCATCCCACTTTACAACTTCACCCTTTCTTAATACCATATGTTTGCCTCAGTGAAATGTTCTGTTTTTTTTATCTGTAATCCAGCTATTATCTGCGTCCCCCTTTGGTTTGTGCAGCCTTTGACTTGGACTTTGGAAATCTGAAACAGCTGGAATTTCTGCTTCTACCCACATATTTATAGTCTCAGGATTACACAGATCCTCGAATCTGCCTTATCTGTGAATTTTTTTTGACTTACTCGAACCTAGATATTAAACCTAAAGTTCTATTACACTTATATTAATTTTATGAATCTTGAATAGAAAATGTTTTCTAGTCAGCCTTTAGTGTTTTCAATCAGAGTATCTGACTCAAATAAAACTAATAATATACTGGGCGGTGCCTGTGGTTCAAAGGAGTAGGGCTCCAGCCCCGTATGCCAGAGGTGGTGAATTCAAACCCAGTCCCGGCAAAAACTGAAAAAAAAAAAAAAAAAAAAAAAATACTATTAATATATTATTCAACATTCCAAAACTAAAATAAGTATGAAATATATGTATATAACTAAAACTTCAAGTGATATTGGAGGTAAATTTGGAACACTAATATTTCTGACGTTAGTGAAACAAACTGTACCAAGACTTCAAACACCCTCTACACACACACACATACACACACACACACACACACACACACGCTTTGATAAATGAGTCCAATATTTTCCAATTCTGGAATCAATTCCCTCCTTTTCCTTCAACATTCCATTCATTATATTGACCATGCTTTTTTTCTTTTCTAAACATACCTAAGGAACAGTTAGTCCCAGGCCTCTACATTAATTTCATTATATGTCTTTGGCTCCCCTAGCCAGGCATAGCTCACAGTGTGATAAACTGTTGACTCCCTCAGCCCATGGTGGCAAGGTAGTACCTAGAAATGTCAAAGTCTGCAGGCAGAATCTGGTCTTGAGCAGCCTCACCCGAGTCTTCCATGGGCCATGTGAGCATGACCTTTCCTATTTTCAGGCTCTTCATATCAGGTGTATATACTCCCTGTATTCCTCCACCCTTTTCCTATACCTTCTTTGTAAATTCTTTATCAGCTGATGGGTGTCTTCTGAGCTGTCTCACAACTTCTCATGTCTCTCTGAAACTCTGCAGCCATTCACTTGCCAAGAGCTTCCATTCTCTCCTCCCTTTGCTATGCATCCTCAGTCAAGTTTTCATTCAAGAAATATTTCCTTCTGGAACCTAGGAGACACAGACATGTGTAGATTTGGTGCTCTGCCCTTGATCTCATAATGTGATTTTAGCAGTAAGTCCTACATAGTTCAAGATTATGCAAATGTGGAGAAGCATTTTTCCTACTCCCAGTATGTGTAACTGACATTTGGTCTCTGGAACAAATTAGATACTGTGGGGCATAACTGCTCCCACACATCGCCTCACAAATGTGCACTACTTGACTATTAATAAACCCAAAAAGTGGACATAAAACTAAAAATTTAACAATTGTAGAATTATTGTGCAGTTTATTATACTCATATCATGGAATATTATACATTTTGTTGTTTTTATAGACAGAGTCACTCCCCCAGCCTGGAGTGAAGTGGTACAATCATAGCTCACTATAACATTAGACTCCTAGGTTCAAGAGGTCCACCTGCCTCGGCCTCCAAATTATCTGGGACTACAGTCATGCATCACCTCTAATTTTTGTAGAGATGGGGTATTCCTATGTTGATCTGACTGGTTTCGAAAGCATATCCTCAAATAATTTTTCTGCCTCAGCCTCTCAGGAGATTACAGGTATGAACCAGGTGCCCTGGCCTGGAATATTACATTAAATTAAATAATGAGAATATTTCAATTTTTTATGGTATTAACTAAAACACAAAATACAAAGTTATATGAAAAACCCACTATTATTGTTTATATTACACACACGCAGAGGTAGAAATGAAAATGTTAACCACATGAATGGACATGTTAACTTGATTTTGGTGATTATTTCACAATGAGAGCATATGTCAAAACGTCTATCAAGTTATATACCCTGAATAAATACAATTTTTACTTATCGAGTATACATCAAAAGCTGGAGAACATTCAAACTGAGAGACATTTTACACAATAAACAACTGATTTTATAATGCACAAAAGATTAAAATAAATGCATCATAAAGGATGAGATCCAAATAATCAAGATTATGCAAAAATAAGATGCCCACCCCCATTACTCATCAAGAAACAGCAAAGGAAAACTACAATGAGTACCACTGTATACTACTCACATAGCTAAAATGAAAACACTGACAATATTAAGTGTTGTCAAGAATGCAGAGTAACTGGAAATCTCATACTGTGCTGGTGGTAATTGATGTTGGTACAACTATTTCAGAAAATTGTTGGGCAGTATTTTTGTACTCTTTAACAGAGCATTTCTAGTCCCAGCTGCATATCCAAGAGAATTGAGTACAGTGACTACCAAAAGACATGTAAAAAATATTCATAGCAACTTGACTCATAGCACCCCAAACCAAAAAAAACCTAAAAATGAAGAATGAAAACAGAATTTTCAGTTTATTTGCAACATAGATATGAACAGATATACAAATATTCATCTGAGTATACAAGTATGATAAGGGATGCGTTCCTTGGTTTCCGGATGTATCACAATGATCACCCCTCATTTTGTGGTTCATACTTTAACCTCTCTTTATGATGAATTTTGTTGAATAAAATTCTAAATTTTGATAAGTTACAATCTATCATTTGTTATTCTCAGTGTGTGTGTGTGTGTGTGTGTGTGTGTGTGTGTGTCCTGTGTAAAAATCTTTGCATATTGGAGAGGGGGAGCAAGATGGCCAAATAAAACCTTCCAGGTATTGTCCCCCTGCAAGAACACCAAATTAAAAAACCATGCACACAGAAAAACACCTTCATAAGAAACAAACATCAGACAAGCCATCACAGTACCTAGTTTTGCCATCATAATATAGAATGACTCACTGAAGAAGGTACGAAAGGTGGTTTTCTTTAGCCATACAACATCACAACCCTCCACTATTCCCCACCAGTGTCAAGCTTGTGCGGGGTAGGGAGAGACTCTGTGTGCTTGGGGTAAGGAGGGCACAGGACTGTGGGACTTCACATTGGAACTCAGGGCCACCCTATCACAGGGGAACATGACACAGGGCAGAATTCTGTTGGCCCCCATGAAGGGAGTATTCAGACCAGCTCCAGAAGGGAATCTTTCACCCCAGCATTAGGGACCTGAGTTCCAGCAACCTCCACCAAAACTCATGAAATTGAATAAATGTGAAACATAGTCATGCCCCAAGCAGTATGGTTCTTGTTCAAGTCTTGGTGCTGCTCTAGGCTTACATACAATAGACTTGGGGTGCACATAGCTGCAACACCAGCTGTGGTGGCCAAGGGAGTGCTCACATCACCCTTCCCCCAACTCCAGGCAGTGCAGCTCAGAGAGAAGCTCCTTCCACTTGTGGAAAGTAAAGGGACGATTACAGGGAACTTTGTCATACATCTTGGCTGCCACCTCAGCCACCATAAAATAAAATAACACATAGACAACTGAAGCCCCTGATGGCAGACCTTAGCTCCTAGATGACATTACTAGACATAACTCTGGACCACAAGGGAACATGCTTCCCTGAAGGGAAGGGCCCAGTCCTGGCTGGATTCACCACCTTCTCACTTAAGAGTGCTTGGGCCTTGAATAAACACCAGCAATAGCCAGGCCTCATAGTCTGGCATGACCAGAGCAATCGCACCAGTGGTGAATGTGGGAAGGGCTGGCATCATCACTCCCCCTACTCCAGGCAGCCCAAAATGGAGAATGAGACTCCTTCCATTGGAAGAAAAGTGAATGAAGAGGGGGAGATGGTAATCTAGGGAATTTTTGTCTGCCTTACTCAACACCAAGAGGCTGCAAGAGACTTGGCGATTCTGTGCTTGAGCACCCCTAGTCTTGGCATGGCTGTACTGACCAAAGACTTAGATCACAGCACTCAATTCCCTCTGAATACCAAAAAGGATTGGTGCACATATGCCCAGACTACCAACATTAGAATAAGTACCAAACTGTTCGATGCCCAGACAGCATCCACAAGCATGAAGAACATCCAAGAAAACATGATGACCTCACCAAATGAAACAAATAACTCACCACTCACCAATCCCAGGGTGATGAAGATGAATATCTTAAGGTCATGAAGATGTTATCTTATGATTTTGTTTATAAGTATTATACTTTACCTTTTATATTTAGCCCTATGATCCATTTTAGTTTTTTTTTTTTTTTTTTTGGTGTTTGTTCAGTACAATGTTAGAACAAGTTGTTGTTTGTCTCCCCACAGACGTTCAATTATTTGACTTATTTTTTCTTCCACTAAATTGTCATGAAAGTTTTGTTGTTAAATTAACATAGTGAGTAGAGAGGGGACTGACTTCTGGACTCTTATTCTATTTGTCCACACTGCTTTAATTAATACTACACTGTCTGAATTAGTACCACACTACTTTAATTAAGAAATATTTATTTAATTCTTGAAATCTTTATGAAATGTGTTCTTCCCCTCAAAGATTGAGCTTTTGACTCCATACTTCAATCTTGTAATAAAAGACATTTTAACAATTTTCAGTATATTTACTCAATTTATAACTACCTATATCTCTCCATTCATTTAGAGTCTTACATTTCTCTCAGCATTTTTCTTTTGGTTACAGTATGAAAATTTTTTATATCTTTTGTTAGATATCACCTAAATGTTTGATGTTTTGTACTACTTTTGTTTCTTTTCTTTCATTTTTGAAGTGTGTATATTTTATATATAAATACAATTTGGTAATTTTCCTTACATACAACTTTTTCAGATTCAAATAATTCTAGTACATTGCTTGCAGATTCCTTAGGGTACACAATTATGTCTTTGGTAATTAATAATAATTTCCATGATTCATTTCCCTTCTAATATTAATACCTTTAACTTATTTTTCTTGTCTTCTGAAAGTATGCAGAAAAAGTTCAACTAGTAGTGGTGTTTCATTTTCTGACCCCAGGAAGAAAGTGTTCAATGTTTTACCATTAAGAATGATTTGGCCGAAGGATTTTTGTAGATAGTCTTTATCAGATTAAGAAAATTTATTTTTATTTTCCAGTTTCATGAGCATTTTTGCAATGAATGATTACTTAATTTTAACAAGTGTCTTTTCTACCTCCTTGAAATAACTATTTTTCTCCTTTATTTTGAAAATGTAATGAATTGATTGATTTTCAGACAACAAACTCATTTCTAGAAAAAATCCACATTGGTCATCATATTCTGTTTTGGTTAGTTCTTACTGTGTTACAACCACGCCACTTTCTCTGGGCTACAGAGGGTGGACACAATATAAGTCTTCAAGGATAATTGTAAAGTCTTTCTTGATGCTTTGACTGAAGGGTGCTTTGCTCGGGCTCTCCATGTCTAGGGTTATGGTTAAAGAGGAGTGGACAAAATGTACATAAGTTACTTATAATATTTCCATTTCTAATTGATCTCCTATGGTCACAGAACACAAGAGGAGTTCTAATACTTTGAACTAATTTAAAGGGGGCCACCACTGAATCCGGGTCTCAATCACCAGGTCTAACTGACTATTGTTGATTCTCCCAAGAACTTGAGCTTACATAATAAATCCCAGATTCTGGGCAAATACACCCATGTAAATAAATTTGAACCCATTGCCTTATATTTTATCCCACTTGCTCTTACAACCTTTTATTTCTTTCTCTAATTTGGTCTTGTGTCCCTCAGAGAGAGTGGCTATAAGCTCTAGCCGTGCCTTGCTCTGGCTGCAAGAGATTATGTCATGGACGTTTACAATGTGACTTTCATAGGAACTTCTTTATCATGATGAAAGGACCACTGCCTACTCAGCTGACCTGTAACCAGGTATGTGTCTTGTAGGAAACTTCTTTATACTGGCAGATGCTCTTGTGGCTCTTGTCACTGTGTCTGATGAGTGGTAAGTTTATTCCTATTAAGATAACCACTCCATAGGAGAGCCTTGTCCAGGATAGGGATATCACCGGGCAGGGATAGGGATAAGTCCGGGCAGGGATATCACCAAGTTAGACACAGAGCAGGCAACACAAACAATATGAAAAATATGAAATGACAGACATTTATTACTTATAGGCCCATGAAGGAAGAGGGGAACCAGTTATGGCCAATAGGAAGGTACAGGGACAATGTCGACAGCCAGCAGCAGGTGAGCAGGAGAAAGATGGGCCTTTGAGATCAGGCCTTTATTTGTATCTAGGGAATTACCAAAGCAGGTTACCCATTTCTAGCTCTAACAGATGGGCTTAGAGCAAGTAGGTGCACATCCCAGGCTGTCACACCAGGACTAAGAGTTGGTCACTGGGCACATCTGCACAGGCCATATGCAATTTTGGGGTCTCTGAAGTGAGTCAGGCTGATGGAGTTGATATGTCTCAGAGGGACGTGATCACCAGCAAAGGATTGTATAAAACAGACATCCATACTGACCACACTGAAGAACTGGGAAGAGTTGGAGAACAGAAATAATTTGAAGGGTGACTGTGTACTGCTTCAAGTTTGAGAAGGTTGAACATATATTCACAATGTATGCTGAGGAACATAAAATATAAAAACATACTACACATCCTCAGAATTCACTCCTACAGATGCTATTCTACTCCTGCTGATGTAAATTGAAAAACCTGTAGTTCCTTCGGTATATGGGCTGTCTTCCCCAGAAGCAGGTACCACCCATGCTCTCTGTGAAGTGTTAAATACAAATTCAAGGGCAATGAGGGGAGGTAGGGGTGCAATGTGAAGAGAGTCACTTCAGCTTGTGAGCACTGGAGATAGGTGCTTTCCCTGGAAGAGTTCTAACAGTGAGGGTGGGAGTCCCTAACACAGCAATGGAACTTCTGGGAAGATGAGGACCAGGGAGACAGGGGTTCCAAAGTTCTCAGCATTGAGTGTGAGTGCCCAATTTCCCATTCCTCCTTACAGCAGCTCACATCTTTCCCTTAAAGCCTGATGTAGGCATGAACCCTGGCAGGATCCAGCATCAAAATGGGGCTGTGAATCCAAATCTTCATGATCAGCCCCAGCACTTGGTTTTCATCCTGATCTGCTCAACGAAGAAAAGATCGACCATTTCAAATTGCCCTGGAGGATTTCTTCTTTTTCATGTGTATGCTTGGCTGGTTTCAATATTTCCTTTCCCTATGCTATTTTTTGGGGCATCTAGAAGAAACCATATAATACTACAACCTTTATACAACTTGGGTTTTGACTAACTCTAACATCCATGTCCCCAGGATTTCCTATCACTGTGCCGTGACCCTCACTTTATCCGCAACCAGCACTGATGATCTTTTGAATATCACTGTGTTTCATCTATCACTCCTAAGCCATTCTCCCAGGAAGGAGAGGATTCCTGCTATATTAAATTTTAACATAACCCCATTTCATAATTCCTTTTTGAGGGTTTCATTCCGGAATCCACTCCTTTACCATTTATCACAAGAATCGTCACAGAAAACAGAACCATCAAAAGGATAACAGAAGTGAACTTTAATGAAGGCAAAATTTTAAAAGGCATGGGAGAGCAAAATGGAAATCACCCGGAATAGTGCAAAACCCTGAGGCTAGTAACAGGAAGGCCTTTGCAACCCAGGCCTAACAGAACAAGAGGTGGAGTTGAGTTATCAAAGCAGAGAACTGAGAGAAAGAGAGAGAGAGGTGCAAAGCCCGCTGCCTGGTGCAAATTGTAACTCCTACTTAAAGATGCAGCAGCCACAATTTAGTGGTTTCTAAATAAACTTTTCTACCTCCTTCTCTTTCCTTCTTCCAATCTGTGCTATAGCTCTCTGTTGACTAAACATACCAGAAGGCAGAAAACAAGGCAGCCTCTTGTTGACTCCATAGTTATCAACTTCCCATAGTGCAGAGCACAGTGAAAAGCAAAAAAGAACTGATCTGGAGAAGCAAAGGGGAGCTGTCCAGCTCACCCGGAGACCATCCTATCTGCTATGATTTTTTTTTAGCTTTTTTTGGTTCATTTCAAGTTACTTTGAGGGTACAAACAACTAGGTTTCAATATTTGCATTTCTCAGGGAGTTCCCTCTTATAGTTTTGTCCTACACCAAGAATGTGTGCCATATACCCTTACATGGTGTCCACTGGGAGCAGGCCAATCCCCTCTCCTCCTCTCCTCTATCATGTTCTCCCTTTCCACAACCTGAACTGAATTGAATTATTCTTTTATGTCAGCTTATAGATGGTCTGTTGTTTAGCTTTAAAGACTAGGTCCTCTCTATTAAAGGGATTTAGGGAATAAAAACAAAGGATACCTGTTCTTTGTAGTTTCAGAGGGTAGACAGAATTATCACCTGCACTTCAGCTATGAGGTCTGGTTTATTTGATTCACTGGAATAAAGTATTAAGCTGAAAAATGCATAAAATATTATATTTTACTCTTTTGTGAAGTAAAAAGTATCGTTTTCTGTTTGTCAGTCAAATATAAAAATGTCCTTAAAGACAAGTTTTTTTTATTTGATGCCTACATTTGAAAAACAGAAAGATAGCACATCAACAAATTCACAAGCCATCTTACGGAATTGGAAAAAGAAGAAAAATCTAAGCCTAAACCCAGTAGAAGAAAAATATCCAAAATTAAATCAGAGATCAATGAAATTGAAAACAAAAGAATCATTCAGAAAATTAATGAAACAAGGAGTTGGTGTTTTGAAAAAATAAATAAAATAGATAAACCTTTGGCCAGACTAACTAGAAATAGAAAAGTAAAATCTCTAGTAACCTCAATCAGAAATTATAAAGGGGAAGTAACAACTGATGCCACAGAGATACAAGAGATCATCTCTGAATACTACCAGAAACTCTATGCCCCGAAATCTGACAATGTGAAGGAAATGGATCAATATTTGGAATCACAACCTCTCCCTAGACTTAGCCAGGAAGAAATAGAGCTCCTGAACAGACCAATTTCAAACACTAAGATAAAAGAAACTATGAAAAAGCTTCCAACAAAAAACTGCCCTGGACAAGATGGCTTCACATCAGAATTCTATCAAACCTTCAAGGAAATGCTTATTCCCGTACTGCAGAAATTATTCCAAAAAATTAAGAAGGAAGGAATTTTCCCCAACACATTCTACGAAGCAGATATCACCCTGATACCAAAACCAGGAAAAGACCCAACTAAAAAGGAGAATTTCAGACCAATTTCACTGATGAATATAGATCAAAAATTGTCAATACAATCCTACCCAATAGATTACAGCTTATCATCAAAAAAGTCATACATCATGATCAAGTAGGTTTCATCCCAGGGATGCAAGACTGGTTTAAAATATGCAAGTCCACAAACGTTATCCACCATACTAACAGAAGCAAAAATACAGACCATATGATTCTCTCAATAGATGCAGAAAAAGCATTTCATAAAATCCACCATCCTTTTCTAATTAGAACACTGAAGAGTATAGGCATAGATGGCACATTTCTGGAATTGATTCAAGTTATCTATTACAAACCCACAACTAATATTTTGCTGAATGGAGTAAAATTGAAAGCTTTTCCTCTTAGAACTGGAATAAGACACCATTACTATTCAACATAGTGCTAGAAGTTCTAGCCAATATTATTCAGCAAGAAAAGGAAATAATGGGCATCCAAATGGGAGCAGAGGAGGTCAAACTCTCCCTTTTTGCTGAAGATATGACCTTATAATTAGAGGACCCCAAAGACTCAACCACAAGACTCCTGGAAGTCATCAAAAAATACAGTAATGTCTCAGGACATAAAATCAATTTGTAGCCTTTGTATACGTCAGTAACAGCCAAGATTAGAGGCTAAGTAAGAACACAACTCCCTTCACCATAGCTTCAAAGAAAGTTAAATACCTAGGAATATACCTAACAAAGGAGGTGAAGGACCTCTATAAAGAAAATTACGAAATCCTAAGAAAGGAAATAGCAGAGGATATTAACCAATGGAAGAACATACCATGCTGGGAAGAATCAACATTGTTAAAATGAATACACTTCCCAAAGAAATCTACCTATTCTTAATAAGCCATTCTTATTAAAATACCAACATCATACTTTCAAGATTTGGAAAAAGTAATTGTGCATTTTGTATGGAACCATAAAAAATCCTGTATAGCTAAGGTAGTTCTAAGTATTAAAACAAAGCTGCGGGCATCACTACTAGATTTCAGGCTATACTACCAAGCTGCGGGCATCACCATACCAGATTTTAGGCTATACTATAAAGACAGCATGGTACTGGTGCAAAAAAAGAGACATAGACATTTGGAATCGAATAGAAAACCAGGAAATAAAACTGCCATTTTACAACCACCTAATGTTCAATAAACCAAATAAGAACATACCTTGGGGTAATGACTCCCTACTCAATAAATGGTGCTGAGAGAACTGGATATCCACATGTAAAAGACTAAAGCTGGACCCACACCTTTCTCCACTCACAAAAATTGATTCAAAATGGATAAAAGACTTAAATTTAAGGCTTCAAACTATAAAAATCCTCAAAGAAAGCATAGGCAAAACACTAAAAGATATTGGTCTGGGGAAAGAGTTCATGAAGAAGACTGCCATGGCAATTGCAACACGAACAAAAACAAACAAAAGAGACTTAATTAAAATAAGCTTGAAAAGCTTCTGTACAGCTAGGGAGACAACAACCAAAACAAAGAGACAACCTACGCAAGATAGGATTGATTTTGGAGTATGTTCTGTGGGCTGATGAGTATGTGTATTCAGTTTTGTTGGGATGAAATGTTCTGTAGATGTCTGTTAAATCCAAAGTTTGGATGGTTAGGTTTAAATCTAAGATTTCCTTGCTCAGCTTCTTATTGGAGTATCTATTCACACTGCCAAAGGAGTATTAAAATCTATGACTATTATGTAGCTGGAAGAAATCACTTTGCTCATGTCTGTTAGAGTTTCTCTTATAAATTGAGGAGCATTTTGGTTTGGAGCATCAATATTAATAATTGAAATCTCATTATATTATTACCTTCAACAAATATTAAGTGACCATTCTTATCCTTCCTTACTTTTGTTGGTTTAAAACCTATTGTATCTGCGAATAGAATTTCAACACCTGCTTTTTTTCTGGTTTCCATTTGCCTGAATTATGGATCACTATCCTTTCACCCTGAGTCTATATTTATCTTTTAAGGTAAGATGTGATTCTTGCATGCAGCAAATATCTGGCCTGAGTTTTTGTATCCAGTCAGCCAACCTGTGCCTCTTTAGAGGACAGTTTAAGACATTCACATTAATGGAGAATATTGATAAATCTGATAAAATTTGAGGTATCAAGTTTTTGGAAAGTCCAATGGACATTTTTAATCCTTTCACCACTGTAGAAGTTGGAGTTTGATCAAAAGTTTCTGAGTGAGTTTACTTTTGTGGTAGAGGATTGGGCTGGTCATTATGGAGGACAGGTCTGAGAATATCCTGAAGAGCTGGTTTGGTTATGGCAAATTTCTTCAACATGTGAATGTCATTAAAGTATTTAATTTCTCCATCATAAATGAAACTCAGTTTAGCTGAATACAGGATCCAGGGTTGAAAGTTATTTTTAGAAGATTAAAAGTCGATGACCACCCTCTTCTGGCTTTAAAGATTTCAGCAGAGAGATCTGCAGTCATTCTAATATTCTTTCCTTTGTAGGTTATAATTTTCTTACGTCTGGCTGCTTTCAGAATTTTCTCCTTCATATTAATTTTAATGAAGTTATTTATGATGTGCCTGCGGGATGTCTTATTCAGGTTTAGTCATGCTGGGGTTTTGAAAGTATCTGCTATCTGAATTACAGAATCTCTTGGCATGTCTGGAAAATTCTCTTTCATAATTTCATGGAGAAGAGCTTCTGTGCCTTGCAAAGCCACTTCAATGCTTTCAGGGATTCCAATGAGGTGGATATTAGCCTTCTTCGAATTATCCCAGAGCTTTCTGAGAAAATGATCCATTTTTGGTCTCCATTTCTTTTCGTCTTTGAGAGTTTGAGAGCATTCAAAACTTTGTCTTCAATGTCAATCTTTTCTTCTGCTGCTTGCTCCACTCTGTTACTGAGGGATTCTACTGTATTTTTTCAGATCTTTGAGGACTGCAAATTCTTGGTTCAGTGTGTCACAATCTTTGTTGTTTTTGTCTTTAAATTCATTGAATTTTTGAGACAATTTTTGAATAGCTCCTCGAATTTTTGTTTTTTTTTTTGTTGTTTTGTTTGTTTTTTTGTTTTTGTGGTTTTTTTTGGCCAGGGCTGGGTTTGAATCCACCACCTCCGGCATATGGGACCGGCGCCCTACTCCTTGAGCCACAGGCACCACCCAGCTCCTCGAATTTTTAATTCCAACTTTTGAATTGGTTCTCAAATTTCTAATTCCAACTTTTTCTCCATTCTATTAATCTTGTTTGCAATCCAAATTCTGAATTCAATTTCTGACATCTCTGCCATGTGTTTATGAATGGGATCTTCATTTACATCTGCCATATATTTCCTGGGGGGAGGGGGTTGATCTACACTGGTTATTCATGTTACCAGAGTTTTTCCACTGATTCCACCCCATGATTATTTTACACCATTTAACTAAATGAGTGAATAAAGACAAGTTGGTTTTGGGGCTCCAGGAGTAGGGATTAACCAGCCCTTTGCCCAAAAGCTGGGACTGGTGTCTGTACATTTTTCCTCTGAAGCTTTGCTGAGGACCCGGTACAGTGCTATGGCCTGAGAAACTGGGGACCTGCTTGGTGTGGTGGGGCTAAGTGGTTCCATTATGTTTTTAGCTGGTGTCTGTCTGACCCTAGTGAAACAGTTAGTCTGGGTTGAAGTCTCAGCTGTGGAGAAATACCAGGAATTAAGTCACCCACCCCCCACAGGCAACAATTGGAAAAGGAAAATCAAATCTTCCTACAACCACACACCCAGTTTACCACTTGGATTGTCCTCAGGCAATTGGCTCAGTTCAAAAGGTCCAAATCAATTTTCTCAGTCAGCACTTATCTCAGGTGGGAGAGTTTAAAAGGTATCTGGCAACTAGATCACAGGGGTCTGGTGACATATCAAATATGACTTGCTCTGGTGCTCTTTGAAGTCAGGAAGACCCACTCAGCAATTAGATTAGTCTGGGAAGGTTGATGCCTCCTTCCCCACCTCTGTCACACCCAGTCACTGATAACCCCTCAAGGCTGTGACCCAGTTGCCTCCAATGAGCAGATACTCCAGAGTTTTGCACCTGCCTGAATCACCAGGTGATCTGTTTCTCCTCAGCCAGGCCACTGCTCTCTGCCAATATCTGGCAGGGGGAGGTGAGTCCTGACATCTTTGGGTGCTTAATGGAGGCTGGGGCTGTTCACTGAGTTCCAGCTACGCCCCTGATTGATGTTACTGACTGAACAGAACAACTTTGCGGAATTTGATTCTGTCCCAGCTAAATTCTCGGGCAGAAGAGTTGTTTTGAGTTCATAGAACCTGTGCCTCAGGCCCTGTCTGTGATGCTGTCTGGTCTCAGGTGTAGTTTGTATTTGTACCACAGTTATCTGTCAGTTCCAGCCTCTGCCTGCCTTCCTTTGTCTAGGCTGATGATCCCCTGAGGGCTGGGTGTGTCTTAGAGTCAGTAAAGTGGTCCTCTGGGTCAGCCTCACCCTGGGAATTTGCCAACTTTGTACGTGCATTTTCTAGGCCCCGCAATCCATCCAGGCTGGTACCGCCCCAGGCAAACCCTTTACCCATGGGGCCTGTGTTTCCATCCCAGATCTGTTCCGCCTTTGGTTGCCACCAAAGAGATTGCAACCAAAGATTGAGAAGATGCTCGGCCTCCTCTGGTTGCCCAGAGAAACAGGGGGTGTGACTCTGGAATATCCTGGGGTGAGCCCTATTGTTGCCAAAAACGGTTGCTGCTGTGCACGTCGGGGCACCGCTGCTCCTGTGGTTCTTTCTCAGCTGACTGTCCTCTCCTTACTCCCATGCCACAGAATCAGCACTGACCAGCAGCAGTCCATGCCCTGTCCACACCTCTTGAGAAAATACCAAAGAATCTGGACTCCTGGTGGACAGGCTTCCAGACCTCAGAGTGAGAATTTAGGGGAGTTCTGGCAGCTCAGAATTGCAGGTAGAGAATATATACAGTTCTATACAGTTTTATGCCTTGCAGGAGAATACTATGGCACCCTAGTAGGGGAAGTAGGTCCAGTTATTCTCCTGTGGAATATAATGGGAGGACTTTTGAACTCTGCTCGTTTGTTTGTTTATGGGGTACTCTGGGCCGTTCTCATGAGGGAGGAGACTCCTGTCCGCTTCATGATGGATTTTGTACCTTTGTTTGTATCCTTGGTGTTACAGCTCACCTCATCAGGATTGATGTGCGTTCTTCAACCTTCTCTCTTGGCGAAGCTCTAATCCGCCAGGTTACTTGCTAAATTTCTGTCATTTAACTCTCCTTCTGGATGGGAGCCTCTGTGAAAAGCTGGCTTCAGTCAGCCACCTGTCTCCATCACCGGTTTGGCCACTTCTTAACACCACACTGCCACCTGAAAAGTTCTCCTAATAATGGTAAACTCTCCACTGTCAGAGTGTGGTAGTATCCCAGCTGATCCAATCTTTTTCTAATATGAGCATACTTTCTTTCCACAGCTGTAGTTATCCTATCTTCCATAATCAATTTTATTCACTTCTACAAATTAACTTCCAATAAGATGGATGAATCTCAAAAACATCACGTGAGAAAAAGAAGCCAGACACCTTTGATTCCATTTACAGAGAGTTCAAGACCAGAGAAAATTAAACTGCAGCTCCGGCCACCACACCATCCTTCTAAGTAGCAAAGTTTTTGATGGACTGCCATGGGTAATGGGAAAGACAGGCCCACTAAAGATTGATGAGTGTCAAAATGAAATGCAGCATCATGAATTACAGCAGCTGCCTTGTGTGATTTCCTCACTATCTCTTGGCTATTCAGAAACAGGGAATGAAAATATGGGCAGCTTGTCATTGGGTCAAGTTTTTGCTGGAAGGGTGCCTGGCCATGGAGTTTAGACTGGGGAGAGATGAGAGTGCCAGAACTGGACTGGATACCTTGCACACAACATAGAGGTTTAGAGGCAGCAAATCATGGCCAGGTCTAAGACCAGGTAGACACAAAATGAATAAGCTGAAACAGGCAGCACTTGGCAATTAAACATTAGCAAAATAGTGTTAAAGACAATTCCCACTTGCATCCACTTAAATATTTGGCTTCCTCAAATCTGAATCTCTTTTTCTCTTGGTATAATATATGTCCTCTGACTCCCTCTTCCCAACCCACATAAACTTCTACTTATTGGCAATCTCCTCACATGCACTGGTTTCTTTTTTCTTTCTTTCTTTTTTTTTTTTTTTTTTTGCAGTTTTTGGCTGGGGCTAGGCTTGAACCCACCACCTATATTGCCCTATCCCTTTGAGCCACAGGTGCCACCCTTCACTGGATTCTTTATCTTACTTCCTAGCTTGAGTGTAACATGCACCTTAGTCAAAATACATGGCCATACTCGGGACCCATTTATCAATTAAGCCTGTGCAATTTTTATGTTCCTCACTTTCCAGTAAGAAAACCACATTATTGAGGTCCAAGTACATGTATGCTTCCCCAACAAAAGAGCATGCCCCACATGACAGATTCTTAAGCACCTTCTACCCTGTTCCTCAGATCCTCCTTCAACCAGACAAGTATCCACCACAGCAATAATCCCTCAAATACTAAAACCCACCTTCACTCACCTGTGTGGTCCTCTGCTCATTGACAAATTTTTCTTAGACATGATTAATGCTGGGGGAATGGGGACCAAACACTCCATTCTTGGCAAAGGAAAGCACCCCCAGAAAAAGAGGAAAACTAAACAGTTAGGCTAAGTGAGTCTGAACAAAGGATATAAAACAGATTCTGAGGGAGAAGGTGTGGGCTACAATAGAATTCCATGAAGGCAAAGAGATGGGAAACAGCCCATCTTCTCTAACTTCCTCAGGCAGGGAAGGGGATGTGGGGGTACATAATATCCATTCCTTGACAAGAGCTCCAGAACACTGGTTAACTTATGGATGCCAAATAAGCAATGTGAAGAAATGAACTAACTCCTACCTTTCCAAACTAAGAACACATACTAGGTTCTTCAAAACCTATGCCCCCAGACAGCACAGAAAAAAAAAAACATGGCTCTTAGGAGAACATTTATTGGAAAGAATCTCTTGATTTTTCTTATAGGGGAGTAAATTTTCCTCTCAGGAAATGCAGGGAAGCAGAGAGACCTGGCCATCACAACAGTGCCAGTGGTGCTGGAAGGTGCCTAGCCAACTTTAAACCTGCAGGGATTTGTGGATGGGGCAATGGGGCGAAGGTTCCCTGTGGAGCATGGGTGGGGAATGTTCCTAACACAATTGGGGGCTGCCCTTTTCCAGAGAATCTTTTTTCCCCTTCTGTTTTATTTTGCATTTAGAAATTCACTGCCAAACGGAAATCATTTTTCTAATGTGATGTTGAGCAGGAGGCTGTCCCTTCAGAGACAGGGATGGGGAAGATGTGCTCCTAAGCATGTCCTCACACACCTTGTCTATGCTTCCATGAGGGGGCACAGAAGAGTCTGCCTGCCATTCTTAACTGCCTGTATATTCTCTGTTGGCTCATGCTTGGTATAAAAGGCAGACTATATTAGGGTCCTGTAACCAGACATCTCTATAATGAAGTCTGGCTGAGAAAGAAAGGGAGGTCCTCCCTTTGCCCTCATGTGAGAAGGCATGAGGGGATGATGCAAGCTGGGAACTGGATTTGTTGTTCCAAACTGTTCTTCATGACAAACTTTAGAGCTTCTTCTGGGGTCTTGAAGATCCTACCTTCAGAATTTGTTGTTCCCACGTGTTCCTTGAATTATTCCTTGCTTCTCTAGCTCTTTCAGAGTTAGACTCAGAACCTTATCTGAAGCCCTCTCTGGATCACTGAACAGATGAAGTTTTGGGCCATTCCTCAGGCTATGTTCCTCATCCTCCCAAGTATCCTTGTTAATTAGCAGAATTTCTGAGAAGCTCTCCTGGAAGCTTCCAGTTTGGCTGAATCCAAATTTTTCTTGCTGAAGATGGAGCCCTATTTTATTCAGAAGCACAGTCCTGAGAAAAAAAATCTCCAGAAAGATGGGGGTTGCAATATAGACCCTGGAGGACTGGCTGAGCAATGTGAGGTTAGGACCTGGAGTACAAAAGTCTTTCTGGGATTTCTTGATCACAGAGTATAAACCCCACATAATTTCCCGTTCTTTATGTGAAACATTCCAGATCAGGTGGGAAATGATAGATGACATGACACACTGTGCCTCATTCTGGGGTTTATGAAAACACATTTCACAGACCCTAATGTAAGATAGGGAACCAAGTGATACATTGGCAGTGGGGATTGAAATTGGTCCTGAGACTGATCCTGAGTGAGGAGTAAGGATTGAGATTGGGCAGGGTTTGACACACGGAGAGAGGATGGAGATAGTTAAATACTATGAATTCTTCAACTCTGAAGGTATTTGAGATTGAAAATGGTGAGGCACAGCCACCTGGGGCAATGAACACAAAGGGCAGGGACTCACCCTGCAGAGATAGGAGATGTCAGGAGAGCTGGATGTATTTCATCTATGTCATCCTCAAAGGTTTTTGGACACAGAAGTTGCTGTCCATGTGTAGGTGCTCTGGTTTGCTTTTGCTGGTTCATAAAGGAAGGGAATCTGCTGAGCCATGCTTGTTGGGAATTGATAACTTTCTCCCTGAAGAATTTACCATATTTTGCCATATATACTGTGCACTGAAGTTTTTAACCCAAACTTTCTGGAAAATGCACCTCAGGTTGTGGCCAAAAGAGACACGTGGGGAGGGCTAACATTCCTCTATAAACATGCAGATTGTACCATCTTTCCACAGCCACCCACTCTGTGAAGGCTACCCTTTTCCTGCCGCCTGGGAGCTGTTACCTCCTCATCAAATCAGAGGCCACACTCCAGACTACCACACAAGTGGTGACAGGGGGAGGAGCTTCTGAGATGCTCAACCCAAGGGCAGCCATCATGGTCCCAGAGATCCACCCAAGGCTGTAAAACCCCTCTGCACAGGACTCCAAACCCTCTCTGTGCAGGGCTCCAAACACCCTCTGTGCAGCAACACATTGGGCCACAGACTCTATCAAACCAGACCAGGGCCTGCT
This sequence comes from Nycticebus coucang, assembly GCF_027406575.1. Lineage (NCBI taxonomy): Eukaryota > Metazoa > Chordata > Mammalia > Primates > Lorisidae > Nycticebus > Nycticebus coucang. The sequence continues at coordinate 62,657,163 of NC_069793.1, read as the reverse complement.
TCGCCAGTGCCACCACAGCCCCCTCCCTTTGTTATGGCACTAGGCGGAGGCCACACTGGCTCACTCCCACCAAATCTGGGATTCTCCTGGACCTAAGCCCCATGCACCCAGCATGCCCAAGAGGGAAAGCACAACCGCTCCAGGAGGTCTATTGGGTTCCATACTCCCAAGCCGTACTACCCAAATATGATCTGCATCCTTGTTTATCCCTCAAAAATTTGGGCAAAATGGTGCACTTTATACACAGCAAATTTGGTAGTTGGGAGTCTGGCCTATGTTGCTTTGGAAAAGATCCTGTTTTCTTTTCCTTTTCCTTCAACATCATGAAATCACTTCAGCTTTTAACTTATCTCTCCAAGACGGCGATAAAATCAGAGTTAGGCAGGGAGAGGTAAACAGATGTTAAAATGTTGGCTGTAAGGTCTCCCACAATGATGTCTCAGAAAGTGAAGGGAAGAAACTCAGAAGATGAAGGCTGCCAAAGGAGAATTCTGACTCTGCCAGGCTTGGAGGATCAGTGCCTGTGATTGCTGGAAAATACTGGACACCTCATCAGCACCATCTGGAGGAAACATCTTCAGAACAAGCTTTGGTGGATCGAAACAGGTTTAGTTGAGTCACAACTGAAGTGCCATCTGGTGGCGTGGGGGTGGTGCCTGATGATGTACATGGGAATCAGTGGGACCACTGCCTGGGATAAACTTGGTAAGAGGTTGACATCTCAGCAAAGGCAGGGATCAAATAACTTCATCATGTCCATAGAGAAAGTCACCTCTGATAGAACAACATCTGCTCCCTGAGTGTCACATGGTGGGAGAAGATGAAAGGCAAGCACCTGAGGTGCAGAATGTCCACTGGGAATGTGGGATCCAAGGGACGAACAGGCTCTGGAAGCAGAGAGTGACTGAGTGGTGAGGGTGAAGTTAAATCACCTAATGAGTGCCTCAGACCAAAAGAGAGAATAGCGGGTAAAGGTGAAGAAGACACAGCCAGAGGGGCTGGTGTTAATTCTCCTGGTGGACTTGCTGAGAATGCAGAGAACAGAATGAGTGAGGATTATCTCATGGAAAACATGGGAGTGAACAGGCCTGCAGAAGGAGCAGGACCTTCAGGGACTAACAGGACACCACTGGCTTGACGTCAGCAGTTGTTCCATGGCACATCTCACAGGTGGTCTGGACACATGGTTGACAAATGTGGATGGTATCACAATGCTTGCCTGGGGGCTGCAGAAGACAGGAGGCACAAAGCTGCAACCAGCACCCAGGACAAAGAAAGTGGGGCCTGCTCGCCTAGCAGGGTGGGAGACCCTGAAGCCTGCTCCCCTTTCACCTCACCTCAACCACCCATGACTTGACAGTACTGTCTGTGGCCTCTTTCCAAGGCCATCAGCCACATCCTGATCCCAGGGATACCACCTTCCATGACCATGGCAGGACACACTGAATCCCTGAAATGTATAAAGTATCCTTTCCAAAGGGGCCAAAAAAACAAAGAAAGATTCATCACCTTGTCAGAGCAGAAAGCAGCTTCCTTCACTCTTCTGCTTCTCTATAGTTAATTCTCCAAACCTGGAAAACCTGGAGAGTAGGTGATATGTAAGGAAGATAGGAGCATAGGGATCATACTAGAGTTCCTTTAGGGGAGATCTCTGGGTTATTAAATTCTGATGGCCCCCAAAATTCGACAAGATCAAATGGTCAACAGTAATATTAACAGATAAAAGTCTGTGTGGTTTCATTTATGAAGTACATGAGCCCATCTGCTGCTCAAGACCACCATGTGAAGCTCAGACACCAGTGGTTACTTCAACGAGGAAGATGAGCACCTAGGAAGTGAAAGTGCTGATACAGGCAGCAGACAGATGTGCTGACCCCAAACCAACCTGTAGTCTTTCCTGTACATCTCCCTTCGCCACCTATTGGGGAATCACTGTGACTGTGGTAAGTCACTGCTTCCTGCCCACAGATGGGCAGACTGGAGACCCTGAGAAGTGTCTCCTTGCTTAATATCTTCCTTGGAGCCTTCCTCAGAGGGCTGTCTTTTCCCAGAGAGACTGTATCTAGCAACTGACATCCTCTGAGAGCATGGACCTGGGGCGTCCCGGAAGTGATAGAAAGGCTCACCGTTGGAGAGCTTGATAAAATACACAGAACCTTACCTTTCAATGTTCCACCTTCCTTTCCCCTGTTGGTTCTGCCCTGATGATGCTGAGAACAAAAGGAAAAGAATGAGAGCCTGAGACTCGCTGTTCTCACACCTCTTCCCTAAGAGGCTCAGACATTCATTATCCAAGAGTAATGTGCCTCCCCATTTCAACAAATAGAAAGGTGTTTCTCATATTTTTAAACGTGATAGAATATTTCCCATTTTCCTTCTCTGAAAAACTGAAGGAATGATTTTTTTGTGAAATTTTGACTTACTGTTCTCAGAAGTCCTTTGCTCAAGGAGGACACAGAATCAGAAATGAACAGTCACATCTGCTCCCTCTGAGGACCCTGTATTCTGAGGACAGAACTTGAATGGTCTGGACATTGCTCTCCTGATCAGCTCAACATGAAGGAAGGTTTGTCTGAGTGATACCTAACATGGGAAAGCAACAATCAAGTATCACTTTCTCAATTTGCTGATCGAGAATCACGAAGTCACGTGTTTGGGGATTTATCCTAGAAGCCTCCACCACAAAGAGATAGGCAGCCTGTAAGTCTTAAGTGGAAGCCTTCATCCTCCTGAACCCCTAGCTCTGCCAATCTCTCTCCCTGGAGGAGTGATGCTGTATTTCTCTCCAATCCAGTTAGACTCATTTAGAAATGTGGGAATAGGAATGGGAAAGAGCAACAAGGAATCTCTCTTGGGAGCCCCTTACCTTTGTTTGTCTTAGTTTTTCCAGAAGGTTGGCGAAATGCTTTTAATACAAGGTAGCAGATATACAAAAGGAACAACCCCAAACCACTAAGAAAGGTGAGGAGTGGATTCATATTCAAGGAAGTAGAAGCTTAGCCAGGGCTCAGTATGACTGTTCGGAAAATGGAGACTCTACGGCTCTGTCTGGAGAGTGGGGCTGCCTGAAGCAACTGAGTCCTGAGGGTGTCCAGGCCTGCCTGTAGCCCCAGGCCTGCATCACACAGCACAGGAGAGTCACAATGGGTTTTAGAGTGTGGGGAGGGAACAACAGGAGGAGGACAGCTACAGCCCCCCCCCCCAATCCCAGCAGATCCTCTGCCCCTGTTGGGACTTCTTGGTCCCTCCAACCTCCCCTGCCATCAAATTTACAACTTCACCCTTTGTTCATACCATATGTTTGCCTCACTGAAGTATTCAGTTTGTTTTATCTGTAACCTAGCTATTACCAGAGTCCCCAATTGCTGTGTGGAGCCTTTGATTTGGACCATAGAAGTCTGAAATAGCTGGAATTTCTGCTTGTACACAGACATTTATACTCTCAGGATTACACACATGCTCAAATCTGTCTTAGCTACAGAATTTTTTTGCTTTACACTAACACAGACATAAAACCTAAAGTTCTATTACACTTATTTTAGTCTTATGAATGTTGAATAGAAAATGTTTTCTAGTTAGCCTTTAGTGTTTCAATCAGAGTAACTGACTCAAATGAAACTAATACTATATTATTCAACATTCCAAAACTAAAGTATGAAATAAATGTATATAATTAAAACTTCAAGTGATATCAGGGGTAAATTTAGCGCAATTATATTTCTTAAGTTAGTGATGCTTAAACTCTACAAGGACTTCAGACATCCTCTAACTGTACTCGCGTGCACAGACACACACATGCTTTGATTAATGAGTCCAATATTTTCAAATTCAGGAATCAGTTCCTTCCTATTACTTCAATCTCCCATTCATTATATTGACCATACTTTTTTATTTAACCTTACATAAGGAACAGATAGTCCCAGGCCTGTACATTAATTTCATTATTGGTCTTTCACTCCCCCAAGCCAGGCATAGGTCACAGGGTGATAAACTGTTGACTCTCTCAGCCCATGGTGGCTAAGTAAGACCTAGGAGTGTCAAAGCATTCAAGCAGAATCTGGTATTGAGCAGCTTCACCTGAGTCTTCTATGGGCCATGTGAACATGACCTTTCCTATATTCAGGCTCTTCTTGTCAGGGGTATATAATCCCAATATTCTTCCACCTTGTTCCTATACCATTTATGTAAACTCTTTATCAGATGATGGCTGTCCTCTGAACTGTCTCGCAACTTCTCATGTCTCTCTAAAACGCTGCAGCCCTTCACTTGCTAAGAGCTTCCACTCTCACCTCCCTTTGATATGCATCTTCAATTAGGTTATTGTTTAAGAAATGTTTCCTTTGGACACTGGGATACTTAGAGGTCTGTAGATTTGGGGTTCTGCCTTTGACCTCATAATGCAGTTTTAGCAGTATATCCCAAATAGTTCAATAGCTATTCAAATGCAGAAAGGCAGTATTCCTACCCCCAGCATTTGTAACTCGCAAGTGGACTTTAGAACAAATCAGATAGTGAGGGGCATTAATGCTCGCACACAACATGTCCGTTGTTAACAATGGCATTATACTGCTTCACAGATGTGCATTCATTAGCTATCCATCAAACCAAAATGTGGTCATAAAAACTAAAATTTCAACAATTGTGGAATTATTTTACCATTTATTATCCTCATATTATGGGATTTTATACATTTTGTTTATTTGTTTTTCTAGATGGGGCCACTCACCCAGGCTGGAATGAAGTGGTACAATCATAGCTCACTATAACATCAGACTCCTGGGTTCAAGAGATCCTCCTGCCTCAGCCTCTGAACAACCTGGGACTAAAGTCATGCCTCACCTCTAATTTTTGTAGGGACAGGGTCTTGCTGTGTTGATCTGGCTGGTTTTCAATGCATATTCTCAATCTTTCTGTCTCAACCTCCCAAGAGATTATAGGCATGAACCAGTTGTACCTACCTGGAATATTTAATAAAATTTAGGGCAATTATATCATTGAAGTGAGACACAGAGTGGGCAAAAATATGAAATGACAGAAGTTTATTGCTTATAGGCCCATGAAGGAAGAGGTGAACCAGTCAGGGCCAGTAAGCAGGTCACAGGGACAGTGTGCACAGGCAGCAGGACGTGAGCAGGAGAGAGATGGGCCTTTGGGCTCAGACCTTTATTGGTGTCCAGGGCATTACCCAAGCAGGTTTTCCATGGGGAGCTCTAACAGATGGGCTTAGAGCAAGCAAATGCACATCCCACGGGGGTCACACCATGACTAAGAGATGGTCACTGTGCACGTCTGCACAGGCCATATGCAATTTGGGGGTCACCGGCAGAGTGAGGTCAATGGAGTCGACATGTCCCAGAGGGAGGTGATCATCAGCAAAGAATTGTATAAAACAGATATTTAGAAAAACCGCACTGAAGAACTGGGAAGAAGTGGAGCACAGAAACAGTGTCAAGGGGAACTGTGTCCTGCTTCCAGTATGGGAAGGTACAACCTATGTTCACAATGGATGCTGAGGAACATAAAATATGCAAATCTACTACACATCCTCAGAATTCACTCCTACGCATGCTCTTCTACTCCTGCTGATGTAAATTGAAAACACCCTGTAGTTCCTTCAGTATCTTCCCCTTCTGGGCGATCTTCCCCAGAAACAGGTACCACCCCATCTGTGTGAGGCTGAGAACTAACTCAAGGGCCTAGACAGGCAATGAGGGGAGGTAGGGGTGGGATGTGAGAATCACCTCAGCTTGTGCGCACTGGAGGCAGGTGCTGTCAGTGGAAGACTTTTCTTCTAACAGTGAGGGTGAGACTCCCTAACACAGCTAAGGAACTTCTGGGAATACGGGGTCCGGGGAGACAGGGATTCCAAACTTCTCAGCATTGAGTGTGAGTGCCCAATTTCTCATGCCTCCGTGCAGCGGCCCACAGCTTCCACTTCAAGCCTGATGTAGGCATGAGTCCTAGTAAGATCCAGCACCAAAATGGGGCTACGATCTAAATCCTCATGCTCAGCCCCAGGACTTGGTTTTCATCCTGATCTGCTCTATGAAAAAAGGACTGACCCCTCCAAAGTGCCCTGTAGAATTTCTTATTTTCCACGTGTGTGCTTCACTGGTTTCAATATCTCCTTTCCCTATGCTAATTTTCAGGGCATCTAGAAGAAACCTGATAATACTACAAGCTTTACACCACTTGTGTTTTGACAAATCTTAATTGCCACAGCCCCAGGATCTCCCATCACTGTGCCATGACCCTCACTTTATCCTCAACCAGCACTGATGATTTTTGAATATCACTGCATTTCATCCATCACTCCTGAGCCATTCTCCCAGGAAAAAGAGGATTTCTACTACATTAAATTTTAAAATAACCCAAATTCATAATTCCATTTTTGAGAGTTTGATTTCTGCATCCACCCCAGACACCATTCATTACAAGAATCCTCACAGAAATCAGAACCATCAAAAGGATAATAGAAGTAAATTTTAATAAAGGCACTATTTATAAAGGCAAGGGGGGAGGGGGGTGGAAACCACCAGGGATAGTGCAAAACCCTGAGGTTAGTCACAGGCAGGCCTTTGCACCCCAGGCCTGACAGAACAAGGGAAGCGGGCAGATATCAAAGCAGAGAGCGAGCGAGAGAGAGAGATGCAAGGTCCGCTGCCTGGTACAGATTGTAACTTAAGTCATGGGCTCTCCACCAGATATTACTGTCATCAAGTATACCCATACTTTTACCACTCTCTTCTAAATTATAGATGAATGGGGAAATTTTTAACATTTTAATAATTATTAAATTCCCCAAACTCTAAGGCCTCATTAGGTCTATACATTTATGTATAACATGCTATGCATATATTATAAAATTCTAATCTCCTGTAAAAAATTTTATAGTTATTGTGGGGTTTACACTATGTTCTTATTAAAACTAAATATTTCCTTTGATAACAAACTTATTTAATGATATTTTAATCACCTTTTAACTTTCTAAAAGTGAATTACTGTATACTAATAGTGCATTATGTTTTATAAAAAGAATTTTTGTTTATTTTTCTTGATGTCTTTCTAGATTAAGAGGAAGCATGTTTTGGGGGGATAATATAAAGACAAGGGCCATGTTTCTTTCCTGATTTCCTAACTTCTAAATCCACGAACGTAAGAAAAGGCTTTATTCTCTGTATCTTAACAGGATTGTGTCTCTAAGTTGTTATCTTCTTCAACATCCTCAAACATGTAACTAATGGAATATGTGCACGTGACAATGATGTGAAGATTATAATCTTATATTCCTCTTCTACAATACCCCGCATTTCCTTGTTTACTGATATTTCACTTGCTACACTCAGGGACAATTTATGAGTGGAAACATGATTAAAATGTATATATTTCCATCCAATGTACTCACCCTTCTAATGAAACTAATGTAGGACCTTCACATGAAAGCTATAACCCAGTTACAACCTGAGAATAGGGAGAAGGGGGAAAGGGAGGGGAGGGAGGGGGGAGGTAGGTGGAGGGAGGGGGATTAATGGGATTACACCTGCGATGCATCTTACAAGGGTATATGTGAATCTTAGTAAATGTGGAATGTAAAGGTCTTAGCAAAATAACTAAGAAAATGCCAGGAAAGCTATGTTAACTGGTGTGATGAAAATGTGTCAAACAGTCTGTGAACCAAGTGTATGGTGCCCCATGATCATACTAATGTACACAGCTATGATTTAATAAAAAATAAATAAATAAAATAAAATAAAATATATATAGTCAACTTACAGTCTCAGGAGGCACATTTCATATTTTTCTCTCCCACAGGGTCAAGACAATGATTAATATGACCCCTTTTATGTTTCTTGGAATTTGGTCTAAAAATGCACACTATTCACCAACTTAGTAGAGTTCTACCTGTTTTCCAAAACAGCTGGTCCAGTTTATGTTTACATAAGCAATGTGTGAGGGGTTTCAGTTCTTTTCCTTTCTTTTTGTATTTATTTTGTCTTAATGTGAGGATACACATAATTAGGTTACATTGTTTGCATTTAGTAGGTAAAGTTGAAGTTTTAGTTGAGTCCTTCACCTGGGGACTGTCCATTATACTCTATATTGTGTGCATTAGGGGAGAGCTTGCAAGCATCACTTGGTTATAATTAGCTTTTTTATGACAGCCATCTTAATCTATAAAAGAAAGGTGCCATTTTAGTTTTAATTGGCATTTCCTGTCCTGGATGGTCATAGATGCTGACCACATTTTCAACTATTTATTTGATATGTTTATATATCTTCTTTAGAGTGAAGACTCTTAAAATTATTTGCATATTTTTAATTTTAAATTTTTTAATTGATACATAAATTTATACATATTTTGGAGGTGCATGTAATTTTTTATGATATGCAGGGAATGTGTAATGATCAATTAAATGTATTTAGAGTATCCTTTAAGTCAGGTAGTTATCATTTCCTTAGTAGGTGCCAGGTATTGGGAGCATTTCAAGTTCTCCCTCTATTTTTAAAGTCAAGTTATCTCTTCAGCTACTTTATGTCCACCCTGTATAACACATTGTTGTCATGGAACATTAGAACTTATTACTCTATCTGACTGTATGCTGTATCTTTTAATACACATATGTGAATCCTCCTCAGTCTCTGATAGTTATCATTGCATTTTCAGCCTCCATGAGATCATCATTTGTAGTTCCAATGCATGAGTGAGAACATGGGCTGCTGTCTTTTTGTGGTTTGCTTAGTTCTTTTAACATAATAACCTCTAATTTCATCCATTTCATGGCAAATGACTGGATTGTAGTCTTTTTTACTGCTGAATGGCATTCCATTGTATATGTATATAGATGTAAATATAGATGAATTATATATAGGGATAGATACAGATGTAGACCCAATTTTCTTGATGATGGACGCATAGATTGATTTCTTATGTTTGCTATCGTGAATAGGGATGTAATGAACATGGAGGTGTACGTATTCCTTTGTTATAATGATTTCATTTCCTTTGGACAAATACCAAGCAGTGGACTGCTGGATTATATGGTAGTTCTGTTTTATTTATTTATTTATTTATTTATTTATTTATTGAGAAATATTCATTCTCTTATCAATAAAACTGAACTAACGTTCATTGCCATCAGTGTTGAATAAGAGTTCCCTAATCTCTGCATCCTTGCCAGAACTTGTTATTTTTTGGCTTTTTAATACATGTAATAGCCACTTTAACTTGTGTGAGATGACATCTCATTGTAGTTTTTGTTTTTAATTACATAATGATTAGTGGTGTTGAGTATTTCTCTACATGCCTGTTGGTCATTAGTATGTCTTCTATTGAGAAATGTCTATTCACGTTCTTTGGCCACTTTTAAATTGGATTATTTGCTTTGCTTTGGCGCACCTTGGGTTTCTTTTTTTTCTTTTCTTTTTTTTGGTTTTTGGCCAAGGCTGGGTTTGAACCCGCCACCTCCGGCATATGGGACCAGCGCCCTACTCCTTGAGCCACAGGCACCGCCCATTGGGTTTCTTGTTTATTATTATTGGATAAATAATTTGCAAATATTTATCCTGCTTAAGAAGTTATTCTGTTCACAGTTTTGATTATTCCTTTTCCTTTGCAGAAGCATTTTAATTTGTTATAGCCCCATTTGTCTATTTTTGGTTTCATTGCCTGTGCTTTTGTAGTCTTACTCATGAAATTGTGCCTAGACAAATGTCCTAGGGTTTCCCTTATGTTTTCTTATGTTTTAACTGACAGGATTAATGTTTAATTTTTTATTCCATTTTGATTTGATATTCTCAATTGGTAAGAAAGAAGGATCTAGTGGCACTCTTCTCCAGTTTTACCAGCGTTCTTTATTGAAGAACATGCCCCTTCCTCAATTGTATTCTTGGAGCCTTTGTCAAAAGTCAGTTGCCTGTAACTATTAATACACATCCCTGGATTTACTTCTGGTTTCCAGATGTGTTAGATTGGTCTTTGTGTCTGTTTTTATATCATTGTCATGCTGTTTTGCTTTCCATAGCCTTGTGATAATATATATTTACATCAGATAGTTTGATATATTCGGCTTGAGCTTAGTTCTTTTTGCTCAGCTTTGCTTTGTCTATTTGGAATTCTTATGGTTCCATATAAATTGTAGAATTGTCTTTTCTATAACTGTGAAAATCAACACTGGTATTTTGGTAGGTATTTCATTGAATTAATAGGTCGGTTTGTGTAGTATGGCCATGTTAACAGTATTAGTTTTTTAAATCTGTGATCATGGGATATCTTTCATTTGTTTTTAACCTTTGCATTTCTTTTTTAATCTGTGTTTTTTAGTCTTCTTTTTGAACTTTTTAAGTTCTTTGGTTAAATTTATTCTGTGTCACAGTCTTCGAAGCAGCTTTCTCTGCACCCACCAACAAGGCTTACAGCAGACCAGCCAATGTGAGGAGGTTGCCCAGAATGAGCTAGCCCCTGCCAAGAATGGGGTATTTGGTCCCCATTTCCCCTGAACCATGACAGCCTTGGCCAGCACTGCACAGGCTTCATGGGTTAGGTGTGGAGCGGGTGACACCGGCAACCCCAACTGGGAGGGGAAGTGGGAACCCTGTGTCACTATAAGAGAGATGAGAGAACATGTTCTGTGAGATAACTAGCATTTTAATGTACTATTGAAATTGTGAAAGTATTTTGTTGATAAAGGAATACACAAAACAAGCAATACACCAAGTAGAAGATTTGAAACACAAAAATTTATTTGATATATAACAGAGCTGACATTGTAGATGTCAGAGCCAGCCTCTGTAGGTTTTCTGAGAAGACTGCTGCTGAAACTAAAGTCCTAAGGCTTGGGGTAGTTAAATTTATGTGTGGGAGTTGTAAGGGGGGAACGTTGTTAGAAAGGACATTTTGTCAATTTAGATGCATAACTAATCCAGCAAACACTGCTTAATTTTTACTCATTAATAATGCTGACGTTCCAAATGCCGTTGGTTTGACTCATGGGTTTTGCTCTTGATTGTCAATAAAGCTATATATGGAAGGTGATGTCATTTCTTGACGCACTAAACCCTGTATTCTACAACACACCACCATAGAAACTATAATCTGTAAGAGTGTCCTAGGATAGTTTACTTCAGTTTATAAACAAACAATTAGAATGCTTTTTTCTTTGTAACTTAAAATGTTCTAAGGGGTATTCTGTATTAATTTATTAAACCACAAGAATATATAGTGTCAGCTTCATATATGAGGAAATGGAAACATGATGTGCATTTGTTTCCCAGATTCATATATCCATTAAGTAGAGGGGATGGAATTCTAAATCATGCTGTTTCTCTCTAGCTATGAATTTAGCCAATTTCCTGTTCTCACTTTTTTTTTTTTTAATCTCGGCACCTTTTTTCTCTAGTAAGTTAAAATAAATAAAATTTTTATAAGAACTATTAATGAAAAACAAAAGAAGTAGGGATTTTTGCTCAAAATAACTGATTTTCTTTTTAACATATAAACTCCCTAGACTAGATTTTTCTAATAAATATTCCTGTCCATGAAATGAGGGATACAGGTAGTCCCCAGATGATGGATGAGATAAGTTTTGTTGTTCTTGATTTAATTTGTATGTTAGTTGGAACAATTAGTTTCCTATTACCTGTAATAACCTCCATTTATAAGTCTGAGATGTTTGTAACTAGGGGACTTATTGTAAAAGTGTCCATTCTTAAGTGGGAGTTGTACATAAATTGGGTATTTGTAACTATAGGACTTCCTGTACTAACTGGACTTCGAGGATTTATGACTGTATTTAATGTTCAATGTAGTTGAGGGTGGAATGAAAGAGAAACTGTAGACAAATTTTCAAGAATTTGACCAGATCAGAGCAAGGAAACCAACCATATTAATAAAGGAAAATTTCTAGGATGATTTGCCATACCCTTGTAGAAAGTCACCACAAGATTCTCTATGACTTGGGCATTTTACCTGAGGCCCATGGCCAGGAATTTAGAACTGGAAAGATCTTGAGAAGAAAGCGTGTGGGGCAAGCCTTTGCTATAGCCTCCCTAACTAGACACATGCCAAGGTATCATGACTCATCCCTGAGCTTGGGAATCTGCTCTTAGAATCAGAATATTTACCTTTGTCATCAGTGAGATTATGCTCCACGTGAATGAAAGATCTAGCTCAGTGCCTGGGGCATCGCTGTTTTCCAGGGAATCCTATGTTTGTACACTGCATTGTAAGGGTGGTAGTTACAGCATCCATCTCCTACTTCAGTGAGACTGAGTGAAAAGGGAGCATTCTGTTGCAGGTGAACCAGTTCACTTAGAAAGCTCTGCTGGCAAATTTGGTTTTGGGACAGGAAAATGGTCACTAACGAGGGGACCACTTTATTGTGGCTATTGAATTGAGATTTAAGTTGAAGAGATAAAATATCCCCAAACAAGGAAAAACAAACAAAAGCTGACTAGATGTGGAAGTCATTGTTGAGCCCAGAGTATAACAAAGTAACAACTTAAATACACTTAGGTCTGTATTCCAACAAAAACATTATTAAAACACAGTCTTAAATATTTAAATAACTGATATGTGCATAGGTAAATATTTTTATAATTTTTTGTGTTTTCCTTAAGTCTTTCTCATTCAACTTGCTTTGTACTTTGCCTACTATAGTTTTATCTCAATCATCAATCCTTCCTCCCTGGCCTTCTCTGAGCTGTCACCATTCTATAACCACCTTGCAGAACTTTGCCTAAGATTGTGTATCGTTTTATCATCCAGTCTGCTCTAAAGATTAATATTTCATGATTTATGTCTTTATCTAATGTGATACAAAGCACCAGATAAAGAATCCATAAATTCAAAGGATGTGATTAAAAGAAATACAAAGAAACAAAACATTTGACTCATCACTTACAAACAAAATAAAAAATTGAAGTATTTGTATTTCTTTGTGTATGGCTCATACATTACTATTGTAGTATTGTCCTTAATTTCTTTTTTTTTTTTTGTAGAGACAGAGTCTCACTTTATGTCCCTCGGTAGAGTGCCGTGGCATCACACAGCTCACAGCAACCTCCAACTCCCGGGCTTAAGCAATTCTCTTGCCTCAGCCTCCCGAGTAGCTGGGACTACAGGCGCCCGCCACAACGCCCAGCTATTGTTTTTGGTTGCAGTTTAGCCGGGGCCGGGTTTGAACCCGCCACCCTCGGTATATGGGGCCGGCGCCTTACCAACTGAGCCACAGGAGCCACCCTAATTTCTAATTAGTAAATAATTTAAATTAGTTTATGTATGTGACATTTAGATCAAACATTGCTTAAACATCAGATAAATAAATAGATACATCGAGAAATGTTTGCAAAACTTTGGATTTTGAGGTGTAAATTATTCAGGGGATTTTTTTATGTTTTTTTCCCCTCTTCGATAAGTACAACATATGTTACCATTATGTGATTCTTTCCTGAAGTAACTTTGCTGTTGAACTAGTGATGATTTCTTGAATGTATTTGATCCACAGAACCTTTTAAGGAACTACCCATAAAAACACTAGGAATATAGTTTCAGGTTCATAAATTTTGAACATAATTTTATGGTGTTTTAAATAAATACTTTTTCAGTATTGTCTTCAAGCTGATCTATAATTGAAGGGCAGAACTTGTCATAGGAAGAACAATAGAAACAGCACTAATTATGTATAGATCGTAGATTTTACTTTAATTAACCTTGGTAATGTAATTATGTTATTGTTTTGAGTCTTTGTAAACACATAGTAAAATCTTCTCCCACATCATAATGCAAACTTAACAATACATACAAAAGGATTACATTAAGTTATTCATAGAGTAACCCAGAATCAGCGTTGGAATGCTTTTCTATTGTTGCTATGAATCAAATGCATCTAATCTTATCTTATCCCCTCTGCTATATTCTGGTCTTCCTATGTATTTTTTTTAATTCATATGACTGAAATGAGTGGATATTAAAATTCTCATCTAAGAGATCAAGAAATAACTTGGCCAGATTTAGCAATTTGGCCTGAAGAACGTGGTTGGTAACAGGCAGAGCTGACTCAAATCCCTGAGTTTTAATCATAGTGCACCAAGGCTTGATAGGGAATTTGTCAGCAAGCTCAAGAACCTCCAAACTTGAAAATCCTGTGTGTCTGTTGAGTATACTTGCTTTGTCTCTATTTATATTTTTTTCTCAAGTAAATCACATTAAATATCAGTTTCTTTTTTTATGTCAAAATATTAAGGAGGTACAAAATTTTTGTTACATGGATAGACTCTATAATGCTGAAGTCAAGGCTTTCAGTATGCCTGCCCTTGGAACAGTGATCACCTTACCAACAGGTAAGTTTTCATCCCTCACCTCCTCCCACTCTCCCACTTCTTAGTTTCTAATGTCCTTTATATAATTGTTGGCCCATGTTCATCCATTATTAGCTCCTAGTTCTTAGTGAGAATCTCTGGTGTTTGTCGTTCCATTCCTGAAATACTTCACTTAGGATAATTGTCTGCTTTTCTATCCAAGATATTGGGAATGACATTTTCCCTTTCAATAGCTGAATAGCATTCCACTGTGTATGTGTATATTATGTTTTACTTTTTCTTTGTCCATCCATGTATTGATGGGCACTTAGACTGATTCCATATTTTGCAACTGTGAATCGTATTGCAATAAACATCTGAATGCACATGTCTTTTTTGATAAAATGATCTATTTTATCAGGGATTGCTGAATTGAATGGTGGGTCTACTTTTAGTTCTTTGAGGAAACACCGTTCTGTTTTCCATACAGATCATGCTAATTTGCAGACCACAAGCAGTGCATAAGCCTTCCTTTCCCTCTCCATCTATGCCAATTTCTAATATTTTTTGACTTTTTAGGAGAGGCCATTCTGACAAGTATGATAACTCATTATGGTTTAAATTTGCATTTTCTTAATGACTGGTGATATTAAAGACTTTTTCTTACGTCTTTTGGCCATCTGTCTGTATTCTTTTGAAAAAATTCTGTTCATGTCTTTTGCCCGCTTTTTAATAGGGTTCTTTTTTTTCCCTTAATTCTGAGTGTTTTTTTTTTTTTTGAATTCTTTGTAGATTCTGAAAATTGTCCTTTGCTTATGTATAGTTTGCAACTATTTTCTCTCATTCTGTAGATTGCCTGTTTATTCTGTTGATTATTGCCCTTTTGTACAGAAGCTCCTTAATTTAACTAAATATCATTTATTTATTTTTGTAACTGCTGTAAAGTTGGGTGTTAGTCATAAATTCTTTCCTTAGTACCATGTATAGAAGAATTTCTTCTATGTTTCCTTTGAGAATTTTTATGACTTTTGTCTTACTCTTAATTCTTAATCCATTAATTTATATATATATGGTGAAATATAGGGGTCCTGACACATTCTTCTGCCTATGGCTACACAGTTTTCTCAACACCATTTCTAGGAAGGGACTTCTTCTGCCTATGGGTACACAGATTTCCCAGCACCATTTATTGGAAGGGACAATGTGTGGTTGTCTGCTTTTTTAAAGATCAGTTGTTTGTAGGTATATGATTTTATTTCCAAGTTATCTACTCTGTTCCATTTTTTCTATGGCTCTACTTTCACACCAAAACCATGCTATTTTTTATTGTGGCCTTGTAGTATAATTTGAGGTCAGATAATGTGATGCTTCCAGATTTGTTCCTTATGCTTAAGATTGTTTTGGCTATTCAGCTTCTTTTTTGGATGAAGTTTAGAATTCATTTCTCTAAAGCATGAAGGCAGGTGTTAGTGTTTTGACAGGAATTGTGTTAAACCTGTAAATCTCTGCGGGCAAAATGACATTTTATGGTCTTGATACTGCCAAATATTGAGTGTGAGATTTTTTCCATTTGTATCATGTACAATTTTTTCATCAGTATTTTATAGTTTTCCTCATAAAGATCATTCACTTTCCTGTTTAAACATATCCTAAGTAGTTTATTTTCTTTGTGTCTACTGCAAATGGTATTAAGTCCTTGATTTGACTATCACTTTGACTGTTATTAGTATTTACATGCATAAATATAACTAATTTGAGTATATTGATTTTGTAACCTGAGACTTAGATGAATTTATTTATCAATTCTAGGTGGTTTTGGTAAATTCTTTAGTGTTTTCTTGATAAGTATCATATCTTGTATTTTTTTTCCATTTAACCAGTCTGTGTCTTTTAAGTTGGGCATTAATACTATTCACGTTCATTGTTAGTATTGACATGTGGGACTCTCTTCTGTTCATTATGTTGAGTCACGCGATACCTTCCACTTTTGTCTTCTATCTTATGATATTGTTCTACACAAACTGCAAGTTTGATGTTCAGGTGACGTACTGTTGGGTATCTATGCACTGCTTTATGTATAGTGCACTGTTTTCCTGTAGGGCAGGTCTAGCAGTGAAAACTTTTTTTAGTTTTTGCTTGTTTGGAAAAGTCTTTATTTTTCCATTATTTGTGAAACAGTTGTGCAGGAATCAAAAGTATTGACTGTCAGTTGTTCTGTTTAATAAGATTAAAAATGGGGCCATTGTCTTCTGGCTTGTAAGGTTGCTGCTGAGAAGTGTATTGTTAGCCTGAGGAATTTTGGGGTTAGTTGTTGCTTTCATCTTGTAGAATTTTCTCCTTCACTTTGGCCAGATTGATGACTATGTGTCTTAGAGAAGTCCTATTTGCTATGAATCCTCCCAATATTTGAGGATTATGTTGTATCTGAGTATCTGAATCTCTGGTGATCTCAGGGAAATTTTCCTTTATAATTTCCTTAAATAGGTTTTCCAGGCTTTTGATTTTTTTCTTCTCCCTCAGGTATACTTACAATTAATATGTTGGCTTGGTTTATAGGATCTCATATTTCTCTGAGTGATTGTTTATTATTATTATTCTTTTTTTTGTTCCTGCATGTTTGTTTGAACTACTTAGTTTGAAAGCCTTGTCTTCAAGCCCTAAAATTCTTTCTTTTGCTTGCTCTAGTATAGTGGTGAAACTTTCTTTTATACTGTAAAATTCCTAAGTGACTCATTTCTTTGTTTTGTTATATCCTTTATTATGTTATTTATCCCTTTGGCAACTTTTTCATTTTTTTCATTCATAACCTGAAATATTTTTTAGCTTCCTTTTCTTGACTTTCAACTTTCTCTTCAATCCCATTCATCTTATTTGCCAACCAAATACTGAATTCCGTTCATGTCATTTTGACAATTTATTTCTGGCTAGAGGTGTGTTGCTGTAGGTCTATGGTGATCCTTAGGGAGTGTCTAACTAGGTTGCTTTTCCACTTTGCCAGCGTTCTTTTGCTGGTTTCTCCTTATCTGATCATTCTTCTCAGCATAGATATGTTTGTCTTCTTCTCCTTGCTGGGAGCTCTTCTATTTAATGAGGAGGAGAGACATCTAGAGGTCACTTTTGTATCCACTTCCAGAAGAGTGATCCTGTAGGAGAGGGTAGATGCCCCTGGAATCTTGTAATGAGGCTGTTGTAAGTTGTTCTGTTCCCTTGTGGTTGTCACAGTCCAATGTGGTTCTGTGGAGTGGCCGGATAGTCCTTAGGCCCCTGATGCAAGCTCAGGGGGACTGAGTGAGTCCCTGAAGTTGGGCACTGGGAGAGATGAGACCATGGTGATGGCAGTGACTACTTGGCAAGGCTCTATAGGTGGAGGTCGGTTGTAGGTGTCATTCACTCAAGTCACATCTTCGTATAGTGGCCATATGAGGCAGAGAGTAGATTGTGGCTAGCGGGTCATGATGTAAAGCTGGACTGTAAGCATGTCATCACACAGTGCCCCAGGGACATTGACCACTGGTCAGTGTTCAGATCCATGGAAGCATGGACCTCTGTGCAGCAGCTAGGGCTGAGGTCTTGTTATGATGGTCAGCATGACAGAGTTGCTGGAAGGCTGGGGCTCTCTCATCACACAGGTCCCAATAGGAATGCTATGGGGGAATCTCTTGAGTGGCACTGGCACCAGCTCCATTCAAATTTCCAGTGGGGGGATGTGTTTGATTCCCAGTTGTGAGTGTGGGAGGGCATCAGCAAGGAGCAATCTGGTGGGGAAGGTGTAGCAAAGCTTATCCCTGTAGAGACAGTGGGCTCCAGACCTGAGAGCACAGAATGGCATCAGCTGCAGCAACCCAGGAGTACAGGCAAACAGGTCCCTGCTGAGCCCACTCTCTAATGTACCTTTATTGTGCACTCTCCAAGCATGCCCTGGTCAGAATGGAGGTCTCCAGAGATGGTAGGGAACCCCCACAACAGTGGCTGTGTGAGAAGGGTGGGGTCCTGGAGTTCGCTCCCTTATCCCTTCCCTACCCATAGGCAACTCCCCCGGATGCTTTCTGGTCTTGGCACGCAGCTCTCCCTGTCCCTGCACCCTTCACTGTGAGTGTCTCCCGTTACTTCTCTGATGATATGTAATGCCTTCTCCAAGGGAGTCCATTTGTAGGGGGGCATCCACATGCAACTTTCAATCCTCTCTTTGAAAGCAGGTGAGGTGGCTTTGTGGTGGCTGCTTCTAGTCTCTCCTCTGCTACTTTCAACACCCATGGTTAAATCAAATGGTGAGACCATATCAACTACATCAAACAGATCCACCGTGAGTCTACATTTCCTGGGTTTAATAATAGCAACCCTGATGGCTATGCTATCATTTCTGATGAAAAGGGTATAAACACTAATTTAGTCTCCTCTCCCTCCAGGTTTAGAAGTTTTAACACATTGACTGCCACCCTACAAAAATAATATTCCCCCCAGTTTGGAGTATCCAAGGTAAAGAGACTTGTGAGTTTTATATGCTTCATGAGACCCCAGGCTCAAAACTAGAATGAATTAAATGTAACTTACATGAGAGTTAATGTGTACAAATAATGTTATAAAAATTCTTCCTCCACAGGCTATAACAATTCCTTGTGAAATGGTTGTTTCCTGGGAAAGAAAAGAAAACGTACATGTTAAAATTGCAAAGAAGGCAGAGATTTTATTGTTATTTAAAATATTTAAGTTTTGTAGAATGTTTTAAGAAGTAACAATGCATGCTTCCTCCCTCTATACCAATATCTAGCCATTTATCTGACATTCTACTGATCCTAGATAACCGATTATTTAACTGTGTTGTATATATGACAAAAATAAATGCATTAAATCTGATTTGCTTTGTTGAAATAAAAATGCCACATGTACTTAATTTTTCTTTTTTATTTATTTATTTATTTATTTATTTTTGCAGTTTTTGGCCGGGGCTGGTCTTGAACCCACCACCTCCAGCATATGGGGCTGGCGCCCTACCCCTTTGAGCCACAGGCACCACCCTGTACTTAATTTTTCATAAATCATGAAGTTATATCAAGATGGGCTTATCATTTTAAAAAACACAATTGTGTATAATTCTGTAGGAAATTAATACCTTTTGATAAGAAGAGCTGGAACTTCTCAGTTAATGAGACAACTGGTCTATGGTACATGCATGTGTAAAAGGGCCTCAGAAGCATGATGTTTCCTAATGACACACAGGCCCACCCCTACATTTTTCTCCTTCTTGGAATTCTGGGGCTCGAAGTTCTGCACATGTGGATTTGTTTCTATTTTGTGCTGTATATTTGACTGCCCTACGGTGAAATATTACAATTGTCTTTATGATCCAGTCAGATCACAGTCTCCATCAGCCCATGTTCTACTTCCTGGCCATTCTGTCATCTATTGATCTGGGCCTGTCCACATCCACCATCCCCAAGATGCTTGGCATCTTCTGGTTCAACCTGAGAGAGATCACTTTTGAAGGCTGTCTCGTCCAGATGTTCTTCATCCACCTGTGCACTGGCATGGAGTTGGCTGTGCTTGTGGACATGGCCTATGATCGCTATGTGGCCATCTGTAACCCTCTGCGCTACACATTGGTGCTGACAAACAAGGTGGTATCAGTTATAGCACTGATCATCCTTCTGAGACCCTTAGCCATTGCAATCCCCTTTGTTCTATTCATTCTGCGACTGCCTTTCTGTGGACACCAAATCATCCCTCACACCTACTGTGAGCACATGGGTATTGCTCGCCTGTCCTGTGCCAGCATCAAAGTCAATATTGTCTATGGTTTATGTGCCATCTCCATCCTGGTGTTTGACATCATAGCTATTATCTTTTCCTATGTCCAGATCCTTCGTGCTGTCTTCCGTCTACCTTCCAGGGATGCCCGCCTCAAGGCACTCAGCCCCTGTGGCTCCCATGTCTGTGTTATGCTGGCTTTCTATACACCAGCATTTTTCTCCTTCATGACTCACAGGTTTGGGCGAAATGTTCCTCAATACATCCATATTCTTCTCGCCAATTTTTATGTTGTCATCCCTCCAGCTGACCCTGTTATTTACGGGGTCAGAACCAAGCAGATCAGAGAGAGGGTAACTAGAGCTTTTAGAAATAAATTATCAAATTTGAGAATTAAGAATGATGAATCAGAAAAGAATGGAACAAATTCTGCAGTCCTAAAATTGCAACATCATAATATCTGTGGAAAATGATATCCTGTGAGAAAATTTATAGTCTTTCATTTGTATTAGTGAGAAAAATAAGACAAAGGAAATGTTAATAAACATTTCATGTAAGCATACCACAAATGACAGCAATTATGTGATATAAAAGGATTACCTTGAAAAAGCATGTGGAAGTGATAAAAAGTGACTAGCATAGTGATAATAGCAAACATTTATAGAAGACATATTATGATTCAGATATAGTTTTTGAAACCATAAATTGAATAAACAAAATATAAAACTTGAACATATTCAAAAACTATGAATCAAGCACCTCATAATTCCATATGATTTAGGAAGCACTTAAACACTTTAAAACAAGAGGCAATATTAATATTACTACTAATAGTAACATCTGACATTTCCTGACCATTTATCATAGTCTAATAACCAAATCACATTTGCTTCTTTTGATAGCTCACATATCATAGTAAGTTGAGATTCAGAAGTTTAGGAACTTAAATATAGTCATAAAATAATTAAATCATATAATATAGAATTAGAAATGAATTATTCAGTTCCAGGAAGATTTATTTTCTTAATTCCTCTTCTATAATTTAATATAGAAACAGATCAATCAATAGGCATTTAAGTATTAAGAAAACATTTAGGAGTCAACGTGATATAAAATTTAAAAGTAATTAGCATAGCTATTAACTCAGAAATGTTAATGAAGGATGAGGAAAACATATTTGAAGAAATATACATTCTAAATATGATGAAAACAATTAGAGAAAGTTAATGGGTATAAAATCTGGGAGAAGATGAACCACATTAAAAAATGGTGTACATAGAAGGCAAAGGAATTTTTGACTCCCTAGATATGGATTTGACCCAAGAGGCTTCTGAATATAACTCATTCAGATATCTTTAGTCCCTGAAGAGCCTGATCCATGATATTCTCGGGTAATTACCTTCTCTTCATTAAGTGTTTCTCTTGAGGAATTCTGGACAAGAAGATCTGTCTGATATTGCAAGGAGAGGCAGAAGGGTTTTGTTGGGAAGGGAGCCCACGTCATATTTTATTTTTGTGGGTATCTCCCATGAAAAGGCTCCGACAGCTGGAACAGGCCAGCACAGTGGACATTGAGGAGACTTTCTGCAAATTACATCAGGTAGTACCATTTATAGTTATATCACAGAAGAAAGTGGTAAGCCCCTTTATTTCAGCTACCACTAGAAGAGAGGGAACATCAAGACCCTGTGTGGTTAGCTTTCACTGCAGAAATGGGCAAGTGTGTCTGGACCCAGGGACTGTGTCAGATCAGCATGTTAGTTAAGGGAGTAACTTCATGGAAAGAGTTGCTGTATCTTACTAGACGGAAGGCTTGGGGATGACATTTGCACTCTGAGCTGAAAAAACAAGAATGTCAATTCCTGCTTTATTTGTTTATTAACCTGTGTTTAAGAATGAGATTCTGTAAAGTGTTTTTCACAGTTGGAGCTATACAAATGTAAATCTGAGTTATGGAGCCTCATTTTGTTCAGACAGAGTTGATTTTAACCAACATGTTCCATATTTCAGAATGAAATTCAATTAATTTGTTTATCATGAGTAAAAACTCTGTCCTATGTGGCTATCCAGAAAGGAGTCCTAAAAGTTTTACAGTTTCTTAACTAACAAAATACACAATATGTACCTGGAATATTGTAAAGATACTTTTAAACCTTGGCTTCTAATCTAATTAGATAAGAGTCTTCCCTTTCAAACTAGACTGAATGATGGGACTCAGTTCATAGGGTCTCTTCTAGGATAACAAATCTAATGTCCGTAACCCTTAGTGATATGTTGTGTCTTATTTAGAAATCAAACATTATCACCAAGATCCATAGACACAGATAACAATTATGAAATATTCTAGCTAATGTTATAATGACCCATTGTTGACACATTCAGCTGGGTACTTCATATGCAACATCTAATTTCTGACCACTGTGTCTATATATAAGGTTGAGCTATGAATATCTCAGCCTCTAGATATAAATCAAATAAATCTCAGGGAATGATTTGTGTAAGTTTGTTAGTAAGTGGAAGAGTTAAGACATAAATCCACGTTTCCCTGAGTCCAAAGGGAGTGGCTCTAGATACCAAACTGATTCCTAATCAGCCACAGTAAACAGATGGGTTCTGACATAGAGGAAGAGTCTATGGTGAATCTGAAACCGAGTGTCCATTTGTTGGCCAAACCAGTGTAGCAAAATGTCTGTCTGCTGATCAAGATCTGAAACCATGTAAATCATAGGGCCTTCAAATAAATCCATACCCTTGCAACTTTTGAGAAAAGGAAGAAAATGCTGGTTTATCTCTAAGGTTAACATCTACCAATGTATTATAAATGCTGGGAGTGTTGAGGAAGTGTGGGTCTGAATCTATCAGGGCTCAATAAAAACAGTACAACATCGTATTATTATCTCTTAGATATGGGATGTTATTATAGATAGATAGACCAAATATTTGTAGTCCCATAATTAGACTCACTATAATGAAAATATTGAAATAGATAATGTCCCCTAATGATGTCACAGTCAAAGATATAAAGGAGATAAATGACTTTCACTCTATATATTAAGAAAGAAGCTTTGGCAGCATGACTCCACAAATCTAAAGATCTCCACATTCATGCCACCCTTGTCCTAAACTTCATATCACTGAAGGTTTCTTTCATATGCGTGCAATACCTGTGAGTGTCTAATGGGATATACTTATCAGATTTATTAGCAGCACGAGAGGAAATAGAGTTGGAATATGGTCTTAGAGCGTGTCTAGTTGTGTTTTCTACATTTTCATTGTAAGAGCTTTCCCTAGCCAAAAAAGTAGCTCCCTGAAATCCACTAGCCTTCCTTTTGTGTGCTCCCCCAAAATGTCAACACATTTTCATTACTATAACTGCCAAAATTCACCCAAATTCTCAGGTTTTTCTTTCCTTTGTCCAGTCTCAACTCATCCTGGCCTTGGAGTCATCCTCAAATTCCCACCAATTCTAGCCCAGGCAGTTTCACCTGTCAATCTGTTTCTTCTTATTCTTGGACATGCACATTTCTTTAAAAAAACATTTTAGGTTCTAACTGCTGAACAATACATTGCATCAGACAGGAAGAAATAAAAATAAATATAAGTATGCTACTATCTATATCAAATTATTTTTCTTATTTTCCTCATCCAGAGGCTTTAGACACCATAAAATTGGGAACAGAAGACTTTTCTATCTTAACTTATAATTAATAACTATTTATATATCTCAACCTTAGCAAAAGAATTATTGCCCAAAATAATTATTTTTTGAGACAAAGTCTCACTCTGTGCCCTGGGTAGAGGGTCGTGGCATTGTCATAGCTCACAGCAACCTCAAACTCTTGGTCTCAAGAGATCCTTCTGCTTCAGCCTCCCAAATAGCTGGGACTACAGGTGCCTGACACAATGTCCAGCTACCAAAGGAAATGTTGTTATAGAGATACAGATGGCACTCTAATTCTAACCATACAGCTTGTTTATGTGTAACCTTAGACAAGTTTCTCTGACTCTCTTTACCTTAGGTTTGGTTTGATGTGTTTCACAGAGTTGTTATCAAATTTGAATGAGATTATTTGTGTAAAATGTTTAGCACAGTGCTTAGAAAATATATTTTCTTTGATAGAGCTTTTGCTAGTGTGCATGTTCAGTAAAACAAAGCAGATAAATACATAGTAGCTATGTACTTAACTGTGTTGCAGAAAAATATACACGCTTGAGGCCATCTTTATTGGCACAATCTCAGTCTATTATGCCTCTGGATTCCTGATATTAGCTTTTATTTCTAATAACAAAGTAATAATATGGAATTTAATTGAATGCTTTGAAGCATGCATTTGAGATGTTTTATTGGGGCATAATAATACTGTGAAGCTAATACTCCTGTCACCTCATTTCAAAAATTGTAAAGGTTCTGCTATTTTCCCAATTTTTTTTATTGTTAAATCATAGCTGTGTACATTAGTGCAATCAAGGGGTGCAATGTGCTGCTTTCATATACAATCTGAAATATTCTCATCAAACTGTTTAACGTAGCCTTCATGGCGTTTTCTAAGTTATTGTATGCAGACATTTGTATTCTGCCTTTAGTAAGTTTCTCCTTACCCATTCTAAGATGCACCATAGTTGTGGCCCCACCCATTACCCTCCCTCCACCCTAACCTCCCCTCTCCCTTTTCCTTCCTTGGCCCTTTCCTCATAGTCTTGTGCTATAGTTGGGTTATAGCCTTCATGTGAAAGCTTCAATTTAGCTTCATAGTAGGGCTGAGTACATTGGATACTTCATCTTCCAATCCTGAGATACTTTGCTAAGAAGAATATGTTCCAGCTCCTCCATGTAAACATGAAAGAGGTAAAGTCTCCATCTTTCTTTAAGGCTGCATAATATTCCATGGTATACATGTACCATGATTTACTAGTCCATTCGTGGGTCGATGGGCACTTGGGCTTGTTCCATGATTTAGTAATTATGAATTGGGCTGCAATAAACATTCTGGTACAGATGTCTTTGTTATATTATGATTTTTGGTCTTCTGGATATAAACCCAGTAAAGGAATTATAAGATCAAATGGCAGGTCTATTTTTAGATCTCTAAGTATTCTTCAAACATCCTTCCAGAAGGAACGTATTAGTGTGCATTCCCGTCAGCAGTGTAGAAGTGTGCCCTTTCCTCCACATCCACGCCAACATCTCTGGTTCCAGCTGGAGTATAGTAGCATCATCATAAATCACTGCAACATCAAGTCCGGCACTCAAGCTATTCTCACAACTCAGCCTTGCCCAGTAGCTGGAACTATAGGCATGGCCACCACACCTGGCTAATTTTTCTATTTCTAGTAAAGACGAGGTCTCCCTCTTCCTCAGGCTGGATCAACCTCCTCAGCTCAAGCAATCCTCCCACCTTCACCTCCCAGAATGCTAGGATTACAGGTGTGAGCCAAAATGCCTGGCCTGAATTTGATTTTTAAAGATAAAATTTATGTGTATCTAAATGTGCAGATATTTGTTACAAGTGTAGAGATGATTGTTGCACTTTTGAAATACATGAATTTTACCTGAAAAATCAAATTGGAGCTTACAAGATATAGCTATAGCTGAATCTTCATAAGTAGTAGTATAAGTTATGGTAGTATAAATATATAAAATTTTCCAATCACCTTGTAGTATCCTCTTGTGTTTCTTCCCAATCAATTCCTGTTCCATTTCAAAAGCCGACTTGATATTTTCAGCATTTATTTTGTATGTGCATTCCAGAGCTTCGTGCAAATGAAATAATATAACAAGTACACTTTTATAACTGGTAGTGATCATTGGCTAAGCATAATGATTTTACACTTGATCTTAGCCAAAGAGTAAGCAGTGACAGCATAAGGATTTTAAATTAATTTGTACCATCATATGTGCAAGAAATCAAGTCATCTTTTTTGCCAAATAGAATTTCATCATATAAAATTTCTAAGATTGATCTATTGATTAACTAGCTGATGAGTATTTGTGTTGTTGCTACTTTGAGGCAATTATGAATAAAGTTGCTCTCATTACTCTTGTACAAGGCTTGTGTGAACACAGAGCAAGAATCTAGGTGTTCAATAGTGTGTAATGATTGGTATCATTCAATAGTGTGAAATGGTTAATGATGCTCTATTAATAAATTTGTGAGAAATATAATTTATAACCCAAATTTTATTTTCCATGTTTACTACTAATGTAGTAGAACTTATTGCTCTATATTCTTTCTAAAATTTGGTATTGCCACATAGATAATTTTAGCCATTTTATTGGAAATGTACCATTCCCAATGCCTAATGATTTTAAGAGTTTTAATTTATTTGTCTATTTTTTCTTTGCCAAGTGTCTGTGTCGATCTCTGTTCTTCTCTTCCCCTTGCTTATTTTTCTTAACTTTAAGTTATAAGTGCATTTACATGAGGTCAAACAATTAAATTCATAAACTCATCCTAGGAAAATTACTGCATACCTCATTGTGGAATATCACTGTACTCACCTTTGAAATACTCCCCATGGGAAGCTATGCACTGATGCCAATACCTTGTCCATCTTTTAAAGCACTTTTTCTATGATAAGTTCATGAACTTAATTGTAATACCATGGCACAATGACAGCTCTGATGGCCATTCTAGCAAAAGAGTTCCAAAATTGCCTTGAAGTATGGACTAGGCTCTGGCATCAATGCATAGCTTTCCAAGGGAAGTACTTCAAAGGTAAACACAATGATGTTCAACAATAAGCTATATAGCACTTTTTCTAGGATGAGCTCTCAAACTAATTGTCTGACTTCGTATGTTCTTGGCACATATTCTTTTTTTGAAATAAAGAATGTGGACATTTACTATGAGGCTGTGTCTTCTTTATTTAGCTTCTTAATTATTCCTTTCTAAATTTGATGATACGTAACAGGGTATCTTTTTATAGGTATTGTTTTTATAAGTAATGTTTTATAAAAGAAGTTACTTTCCTTGGAGTCATATATATATTATTTTTTGTTTATTCTATTGATGTTATAGCTTGAAGTTTCTAAAAATTTAGACCTAACTTAGAAATGTAATTCACATTTTGTATAAATTATGAAGATGGAATCAAGGCTCATGGGTTTTTTTTTTTTTGTTTGTTTGTTTGTTTACTGAAGTATATTAGGTGGCACTAGTATCTCTGCTTTTATAGACTCTGTCTTCATTGATTTATTATATTGTTTTCTTTATAATTAAATTGGGCACTAAAGTGGGTCTTTTTCTGCTCTTTATATTTAAGTATTTGTTTGTCACTGTGCAAGTATCACACTGCCTTGATTATTCCTATTTCATGATAAGTTTGAAGTCCTTTAATGCAAGATTCTTATTTTGTTACTCTTTTTCTAATGAATTTACGACATTCTTATTATTATTTCAGAATAACACTAACTTTTTTAAAGCTTTTCAAAATTCAAAAATTTGTTTGTCGATCATGAAAGAATTAGCATCTTAACATATTTAAATATTCCAAACCATGGACATGATGGTGTATTTTTTAATTGTTTTTAATTTCTCTCTTTTAAATTCTCTGCTGCCTAGTAATTCATATTTTGGTGACATTGCCAGTGGAATTATAAATAAAAATAATTTAAATTTTTAATTTAATTGTTTGCCAGTAATAATAGAAAAGTATTGATTCTTATACCTGAGTAAATGATAAGCCTACTGTTTGGTTCTAAATTCTTTCATTTTTACCTAAAAGTGTGTGGTATTTATGGATAGGAAAGTTTCCCTTAATTCCAATTTTCATATCTATTATTTTTTTCCTGAAACATTGATCTTGTGAGAATATCCAGTGAAATATTAAATAGAATTGATATTAGTTGACATTCTAGCCTAATTTGCAATTAGATGGGGGAAATTTTTCAATTTTTCACTATTCTGTATATTAACTGTTGGTTTTCCATTTTGCTTTTATAAAATATAAAGGTTTTCTTTTTTCCTAGTTTTCTTAACGTTTTCACCTTTAAATACCACACGTAGATGCTAAATTTGATTAAATGCTTCTTCTTCCTCTACTAAAATTATCATATGTTTTACACATCATTTTATGCATCATTTATGCAACTTTACAATTTTTAATGTAGAAAAATACTGATAATCACCATCAACCAAAACATAAATGAGGTTTCATTAAAAGGTATAAACACAGTTTTACTAAAGCAAATCAGGAGAAAAATAATGCCTAATGAACAGAGACTATAAAAGATGGATGGGCCTCATAAGTGGATGTCTTCTTTACGAGCATAATTTCTTCTTATTTCATTTCCTCACACTATTAAAAAACATTTTTGGGGATTTTTCCCTTAACTATGTGTTTAACTCAGTAACCATGTTAATTTTAAAAATGTTACAAAAGTGCTAGATCTTGTGGGTTGGAAAAACATTTTCTGGTTACTGTAAGTGTTTTCAGTTGACGCTAGTATATATAGATGAGAATTTTACAAAAGCATGAGCTAAAGATGATCGTGAATCACTACATCACACTATCATCAGAAAGACTGTTTCTAACTTCCATGACTCTAATGGGAAATTAAATAGGATAATCAATAATCTGAATGTCTCTGACAGTTAATTACCCCCAATCCATTTCCATTATGTTTTTAAAATGTGAATTAGCATGCTATTATATATCGTGACATCCAACCACCACATATTCCCTTGTGTCTCCCCAGAAATACTGAAGAAGACAGTAGAGTAACTTCCAAGAGACCTCAGCAGGATGTCCTCTGTCAATGACACGTCCTCATATCCCTCTGCCTTCCTTCTGCTGGGTGTCCCAGGCTTGGAAGCTTTCCACGTCTGGATTGCCTTCCCTTTCTTTGTCGTTTATCTGATAGCCCTTGTGGGGAATTTCACAATACTGTTTGTTATCAAGACTGAGCAGAGTCTTCATCAACCCATGTTCTACTTTCTTGCTCTTCTCTCTTTTATTGATTTAGGGCTTTCCACTTCTACCATCCCCAAGATGCTGGCAATATTCTGGCTCAACCTTAGAGAGATGAGCTTTGAAGGTTGCCTCATCCAGATGTTCTTTATCCACACCTACACTGGCATGGAATCCGTCGTACTCCTGGCCATGGCAATTGACCGCTTTGTTGCCATCTGTTATCCCCTGAGGTACACCACTATCCTCACCAACAAAGTGGTAGCCATGATGGCCTCTGTTGTAGTGGGGAGGCCAGTCCTCCTTGTCATCCCTTTCTGCCCTCTTCTCAAAAGATTGCCCTTTTGTGGTCACTACATTATTCCTCATACCTACTGTGAACACATGGGAATCGCTCGTCTTGCCTGTGCTAGCATAAGAGTCAACATCATCTATGGCTTATTTACCATTGCTGCCCTGATCTTTGATTTAATCCTCATTGCTCTCTCTTATGTTCAGATCCTACGGGCTGTTTTCCACCTTCCTTCCAGGGATGCCAGGCTCAAAGCACTTAGCACATGTGGTTCACACGTGTGTGTTATCTTAGCCTTCTACACACCAGCATTTTTCTCCTTTATGACTCACAGGTTTGGTAGAAATGTTCCTCGCTATATTCATATCCTCCTTGCCAATCTGTATGTGGTGGTTCCTCCTTGCTTAAATCCAGTCATTTATGGGGTCAGGACAAAACAAATTCGAGACCGAGTTATGAGAGTATTTGTAAAGAAAGAGTGACTCAGATGTGTTTAGAAGTTGATAAATTATTCCCAGCTGTCCTTCAGCTTGTATGGCATGCAGGCTGCTCAAAATTGACACTAGATAAATGGGCACTCAGACATCTGCTAAGCCATTATTATGTTCTCCTAATGGTCACTAAGTGATTCTTTTATGTGGTTTCCACTTGACTATCCATAGATTAAATTGTTTCTCTTATTGAGGGTGAAAGAAGATCGTGGAGCCTCATTAAAGACATAATGAGATTCTTGAAAATGTAGGGACAATGATGTTCTACATGTGACTAGTAAAATTATGAAGAAGTTTGATAAAAAGGAAGATTCTGATGACATGGAAATCTTCAGTGTTTGACTTATGATTCAATATTTTGTAATTCTGTACTTTAGTTACCTATTTGTTCTCCAATACTACTTCTATCCAGGTAATAATTCTTCATTTCATGCAGAGAGCTATTACCATCTGCATGTTATCTATCTCTCAATTCTACCTCTCAAAGAGGCAAACTCATTCCCTGTTGTCATTTCCACAATAATACCCAAGCCAAAGAAAGGCATTATATTAAAATAAAATTAAATATCAGATTTCTTCTTAAACTAAGTTCTAAAAATGACTAACATTTATGAAAATATAATATAAAATAATGTGAACGGTCTATGAACCAAGTCTATGGTGCCCCATGATCATGTTAATGTACACAGCTATGATTTAATAAAAAAAAGAAAGAAAATATAATATAAAATAATGTAACATAATATAATTATATATCATGGCCAAAAAGCATTTATCTTACAAACAAAAGGAAAATTTTTGCATTTTGAAATCAATCGTAGTATTTTACCACACTTTGTATACAAAGATGCACAAAATGAATTTGGTACAATTCATTATCAATTCCTGATAAAATGCCATAAAACTAAAAAGAGAGGAAAAATTCCTCAATTAGGTAGGGGATGCCTATTGAGAACTGATAGCTTTCTTTATTCTTAAAGATAAAAGGCTAAATGTTTCTCTCTAATGTCAGGAAAAATGCAAGGCTGTCTGTTTGTGTCACATCTATGTAAAATTATACCAGCAGTTTTAGCCAATGCTTATAGCAAGTACAAAGAAAACAAACTCATTGATATTGTAAAGAAAGAATTAAACTTTATTTACAGATAGCGTGTTTTTTCTATGTACAAAATCTAATGAAATCTACCAAAAATTACCAGAACTAATTCCTGAGTTTAAGTTTATAGAATACAAATCATTACACAGTCATATTTATTATATTATTGGCATTATATTAGAAGCAAAATAGAAATATTTAAAATGCTTAATATATAAAATTGGAACACACTTTACCACAAAATAGAGACCAGCATAAAGAAAACTAAAAAGCATGCCATAAAGCAATGGAAGACATATATAACTAGAAATGTACAATGGTCATATGGTATTTTCAACAAGCTTTTATGGTAATTCAGCGTACAACTGTTACTTTGGGAATGACTGGAGCACTATATTAAAAAATATGTACCTCAATTCATACCTTACATACCATAAAACATAAAGCAAAACTGGTTCAAAAATTAAATGCAAAATTAAAATTATAAAATTTCTATAAAAATTATATTAGAATATCAATAAAAATATTTTAAAAATTAATGAACACATTTTGTAAAAATTCAGAGCTCTTCTAAGTACTATCAAGGGAATGAAAACACAGACCTCAAGACATTAAAATATTCACAAGTCAAATGTCTGAAAATTACTGACATTCAGTATACATAAAGAAGTTTTAAAATTAAATTGAAAAAACAGCAAGAATCCAATAAAAGTGGGCAAAATAGTTTGACAACTACTTCAACCAATATATGCATTGTAAATAAGCACAAGAACATATGGTAAACACCATTAGTTATCAGGGAATATAAATTATAACCTCAATGGCATATAACAAACATTATTATGTTGTCCAGATTTTAGAGGACTGACTATAACAGGTAGTGTTCAAGATGTGGAGCCGTGGCTGCTGACATTTTTTGCTGTTGGAAAAGAAAATGCTGTTGGAAAAGCTATTCTGGAAAAGAAAATGATGGTTTTCTAAATCTAAATTTATATTTGCTTATGACAAAGCTATTTCATGCCTATGTATATTTACATAGTACTCATGAATAATGAAACCCTATATCCACACAAAATCTTGTACTCAATTATTTAGCTACTTCATTCATCATATCACCAACTTAAAACAACTCAAATATGTATCAATTATGACTTGATTGACAAACAGAAGCATATTTCTATTATATAATACCATTCAGCATTATAGGAAAATAAACTGATGTCACACAAAACAATATGGGTGAATCTCAAAATAATTATGTTTCATGAAATAAAGCAGAAAAAAAGAGGCATACTTTAGAATTATACATATATATGCATACAGATTCTAAAAATAAAAATAGTCATTGAGCAGTTGTTGCTGGAGAAATGAAGATGGGTTACAGTGAAGGGTGATAGATAGGTACTCATATTTCTAATGTATATGAATAAATTTGAGGAGCTAAAGTATATGTTTACTATCTATGGTCAATAGTTTGACAGGTGGATATATATAACAAAACTTATTACACTTCACACTTTAAAAGTATTTAATTTGAGGGCGGCACCTGTGGCTCAGTCGGTAAGGCGCTGGCCCCATATACCGAGGGTGGCGGGCTCAAACCCAGCCCTGGCCAAACTGCAACCAAAAAAAAAAATAGCCGGGCGTTGTGGCGGGCGCCTGTAGTCCC
This sequence comes from Nycticebus coucang, assembly GCF_027406575.1. Lineage (NCBI taxonomy): Eukaryota > Metazoa > Chordata > Mammalia > Primates > Lorisidae > Nycticebus > Nycticebus coucang. The sequence goes on along the minus strand of NC_069793.1, from coordinate 62,624,665 downwards.
AGCTACTCGGGAGGCTGAGGCAAGAGAATCGCTTAAGCCCAGGAGTTGGAGGTTGCTGTGAGCTGTGTGAGGCCACGGCACTCTACCGAGGGCCATAAAAAGTGAGACTCTGTCTCTACAAAAAAAAAAAAAAAAAAGTATTTAATTTGTTGTAAAGAATTTTTTTAACTCGGAGTCACACAATATCACCTATTATTACTCAAAATATAAGCCAAAGACATTAAAGTTACCTGGATGTTCTACATGGACTAGGTCTCTGAAATATCTTTCAACATTTTCCCCTTCTATTATCTCATTTATATCTTCTCAAATGTTGACTTTCCATTTCTTTCATATTTCTTAGACAATGCCAAATTTAGTGTTTTTTGTCTTGGTATTCCCTTTGCTTAAAATACTTCTTTATCAGAAAGTTGTCCTGTTAAACCCCTTGTTGTCTTCCAATCTTTTTTCACAAACCATGTGCAAAATTATACTTTCTTTAACAGCCTTGTAAATAAATGTACCTTTTATCACATATACAACCCCTTTTGCTTTATTTCTCCCTGTAGCATTTGTCTCCAGACACAACATTGTATGTATACTTAAAACTTTATGTATATTAAGAATATATTCCAGTCTGACCAAGATGCAATGAATTCCCTACCATCAATCTCTCCTGTTCATTGAAAATAAAATATGTACAAAATTAAATAAACAAACATATATTAATCTACCCAAGGAGTCTATAAAATTAGTAAATTAGGCATTATGCAGCAGGTAGTCAAAAATTGAAGAAGTGACTTGCATTGTGAAGATTCTAAATTTTTTTTTTCTCCTATCTTCTTTCCTTTTATTAGTAGACAAGCACCCAGTAGAGATACATCAGGTTGTGCAGATAACAAAAAGTGGAAGATACATCACAACATTTTCTGGCAAAAAGACTAGGAGAAAGGTCTCTGAGAACTGGGAGCCATAGGATGATCCTCCTGTTTTTTCTTTATTTAGCTACTGGACCTGGTTGAAAGCAATGTCCCAGTCATAGATCAGAATGAGCAATGTAAACACCATTTTCTCCGTATGGCCAGTTTATTTTGAAAAAGTAATAAGAGAAGGAAGGAAAGAAGGGAAGGGAAGGAAAGGGACGGGGAGAGAGGGGAGGACAGAGAAGTGAGGAGAAAGGAAAGGAGATAGATAAAAACAAAAAGATAACATAAATTTGGAAAATGTGCACAAATTCCCTCCCTCAGTCTCTCTGTCTCCCTTTTTCTCTTTCTTTCTCTCCCTCTCTCTCTCTTTCTTTCTTTTTTTCCTATTGGCCCCTCACCAATGACAGCATCCAGACATGAAACTTCAGATACCATGGTGATACATGCAGCTAGAATTCTGACAGAAACTTTATGTGGTCATGGTGATGTGAGAGGTGGTCCCTGCTAACAAGAAGGTATGGGGAAAATCAGGAAGAATGGATTCCTGAATTCTTTCTATGACCTGGTATAAGCCATGGGTTTACTCTTGAGCTGTGCATAAACCAACAAAACATAACAAAGATATTGAGAACTGAACTACAATGTATAGCATCTCCAAATCTCACACTGACTGGCACAAACTTGGAGAAGACTCAAAAGATCCTAAACCATGACAAAAAGAGACATAAAATTTGTGCTCTGAATCTAACCAAATTAATTACCTGGCTAAACAAAACAAAGTCAATATTCAAAATATATAAGGTAATCATTCAACTCAATAGTAAATAATTAAATGAAAAAATAGAAGACATACCCAAATAAAATTGAACAAAATAACTAAAGAGACACTTATTCAAAGTAGACATAGAAAGGACAACAGGTAAATAGAAAAGAACTCAACATCACTAATCATTAGGAAAATGAAAATCAAAACCACACTGAGGTATCACTTTATACATGTTAGTATGGCAATTATTTTTTTAAACAGATAAATGTTGGTAAGGATGTGGAGAAAAGGGAGCCCTGATACACTGTTGGCAGGTATAATAAATTGGTACAACCATTATTAAAAACAGTATAGAAGTTTCTTGAAAAATAAAAAAAAGAATAAAATAGAACTATGATGTTATTCAGTAATCTGCCCTGAGTATTTGTCCAAAGGAATTAAAATTGATATTTTGAATAGGTACCTGCATTCCTATGTTCATCACAGCATCATTCACAATCATCAAGATACAGAAACAACCTAAATATTCATCAAGGGATGAATAGAAACTGAAAATGTGGTGTATATTTAGAGAGAAGATGGAAAACACGTTATCTGGAAAGAGTGTTTAAAATGAAACTGAAATGTCTATATTAACATAAGACAAAGATAGATATACAAATAAAAAATAGTTCTCCAAAAAGCCATAACCAAATGAAATGCACATTTGCTTATTTGCAAGGCTTTAAATTAGAGGAAATAAAATTGATAAAATGGAAAGCAAATATATTTTGAAGATTCAAGATTCTTCTTTAAGTACCCAATAGAATAAGTAGAGAAAAATCACAATTAGATAGGATGTGGCTAAATATTTGATTAGATAGATTTACAGCATTAGTTAATGCTAGAAAAGGTATGGAATAATAAAATTACATTATCTACTGTTATTTATAACTTCTCTTTATTAGTTGTAAGCTATACTAAGGGAAATAAATTTGCTTGTTTTATCTGATGACATATTTTAAGTCTTGACAAGTCTGTGGTACATAATAAATGCTTACTAAATATTTATTGCATGGATAGATAAAAGCAAATACATTCATCTACTCACATCCTTCAAGAACAACAAATTCTGAATCTTCTGGAGTTTCATATACTTGAAAGATATGTAGTGTTTGCACCAGCAGTGTGAATGGTTCCCTTCAGTGTCCATATTTATGCTTAGAGGAGTCCCTACACTATACCCTCATCATTAGTTGCAAATGAAAACCAGATGACTTGCCATGTTTCCCTTCTTCCCATTTCTCACTAGTTTTCGCTATGGCTATAATTATAGTACAAATCAACCAAACTCTGATTGATTGCCCTCTGAATTATTTATGTTCAAATCCTTCAACTAAAAGCTACACACTCATAAATACCTTCCTATTTGTTTGATCTTAATACTAATAAATGTGTTTCATAAAGACAGTAAGTTAACACATGCATAGAGAAGAAATGCTGCTGAAATAATCCTACCTTTACTGAGTGCTTAAGTGTGTGAGAAACAGTGCTAAACACTTTGTAATAATTAACTTATGGGATAGGTATTATTGTGTCTGTTTTGCACATGCTAAGATAGGTTGGGTAAATTGTATGTAACTTCCACTTGCAGTAGTACTTAAGTAGAAGAATTAAGATTCTAATTCCTGGTCTTACTAATCATAGAATCCAACAAATTTATATAAGTAATTATAGGAGGGTAGGAATAAATAGAAAATAAGGATCCACCCAAAAGTCTCAGCTGAATTTAGTCTTGAATAATTGTAGAACACATTCTCGGATCTGTTTGGTTCTTACTCCGTAGATGATAGGGTTCAGCATAGGGGGCACCAACAAGTACATGTTGGCCAGCAGAATGTGGGTATGGTATGGTATATGCTTACTAAAATGATGGGTGAGGAAGGAGAAAAGAGCAGGGATGTAGAAAGTGAGGATGACACAAATGTGGGACCCACAAGTGCTAAGTGTCTTCAACCTAGCATCTTGAGAAGGGAGACTGAATATGGTACGGAGAATCTGCACATAGGACAGAGAGATGCACATCACATCAGTCCCAACAATTAAGATAATGACCGCCAAACTATAAAGACTGCTGATGGAAGTGTCTGCACAAGCCAACTTCACCACAGCCATATGCTCGCAGTATGTATGGGGGACCACATTGGTCCGGCAATATGGCCACCTCTTTACCAGGAAGGGATGTGGTGTCATTAGCACTAACCCACGCAGAAGTGCCACTATGCCAACTTGAGCCACTGTAGAATTTGTAAGAATAGATGAATGTCTCAGAGGATTGCAGATTGCCACATACCGGTCCAATGCCATGGCCACAAGAAGCCTTGACTCCACCCCAGAGAAAGCATGGATGAAAAACATCTGTGTGAGGCAGGCATGGAAACTGATCTCATGACAATTGAACCAGAAGATACCCAACATCTTAGGAAGAGTAGAGGTTGACAAGATGAGGTCTGTGATGGCCAACATTGAAAGAAAATAAAACATGGGTTCATGAAGAATAGTCTCAGTTTTGATGATGAAAAGGATGACTATGTTGCCCATGAGGGCAACAACATACACTGTGAAGAAAGGAATAGATATCCAAATGTGAAAGTCTTCTAAACCAGGTATGCCCATCAGGATGAAGATACTGGGACTGGTGAATACGGTGGAGTTAGAATTAAGCATGGTGATGCCAGCTACATGAAACATACTTTTGCCATCCATTTCTGCCTTCATCATTGTGGTCGATACACATACACTGTGCTAAATCTGTAATAGAATTACTCACCGTAAAAATGCACTAGAAAATTTTATTCATATTAAGTCTTTCTTTGTAAGCTTCCTGGGAATTAAGAGTATTGCATCTTTTATTGTTAGCTATTAATCTTTTTAAGTAGCAGTTGGAGTAGAAATGATCTTCTCTGCTTACAACCCTGCACTGGGCTCAGAACCTCCATAATATTAGCCCTGATATTAGATGTTCTCATTCTACTTGCACTAGCCAGGATGCTTGGCAAGTCACATAGGTTCCTCATATCCTAACAAACAAGACAAAGCAGAAATCTATAACATTGACCTTAAAGGAAATACACTTTACAAATTAATTATGATATTGGAGACTTTAAGCATGAGATAAATGCAAAATAGATATTTGTGAACACACACAAATAAATAATAAGATTTTCACAGTTACATCCTTTGTGAATGACAATACTTTTTGTAAATTTTCCTCCATAGTGGATTTTTGGACATACAGTGAACAGAATCCAATCACTTAAACGTATAATAGTTCCAAGACAGCAACAAAGCCATTAACGCTTATACCCCCCAAATAAATATAATATATACATATTACATATGTATATAATATATATATATACACATATATATAGACACACACACTCTCTTTCCTACTTACACATCACACATATATATACGTACATATATAAGGAAACACACACACATACACACTTACTTCGAAAGGAGTAACTATTAAATGTTTCTTTTTTATCTTAGGTTGAGATGCTAGTTAGGTAGTTAGAGTACTTTAATAAAGAAAGTCTAGTGTGTGCTAAATCAGTCAATTAATCAATTCATCAATAATCACATTTACCATTATTACAGTTTTATGTCTAATATATATCAGAAAAATGCTAAAATTTATTAAATGTTTACCTGCTGTTTTGTATAAATTGTGATGAAGTGACTTTACAGTTTTTATAAATTATTATTATTAATTTATAAAAAATAAATGCATATATAGACTAACTAGTCATCCAAAACTGCACAATAATCATGTGCCACACGTGCTAGAGAGTAATTAAAGTGGATAACTTTGAATGAATATCGGGAGTTACTGCAGAAGCCAAGCCACCTTTTTTCTACTGCACTATGGGATCCAAATAAAGCAAAAATTGTGTCAAAAGTTTTAAAGCCCTTATCATGACTGATTCTTATAAGAGGACTCAGAAGCAGTAAGGACACATGTTATTATTTAGTTTTGTTTCATAAATCAAATTTTATATACTCAATAACATGGCTTATAGCAAATCTGTAAAATATTCTTAAACTCTTCCTCTTCCAGCATGTAAATGGATGCCAATATGCTAACTGGGAAATGAGTAGACAGGACTGTGATTTCTGGATAAAGTAATTTAAGCCCAGAGCATATGCCTTCACATATTTTCTTTTCTAAAGTAAGCATGAGTGTACTGATAGACTGCCAATTCTAAAGAATCACTAAAGAAAATCTCAGGAGCATACTGATCATAAGGGCTTGTTCCATGTGGTAGGGCTGCAATGATTTACCTGTTAGGAATGAGACAGTTCAGAGAAATCTGTAACTTCTCTTTACAGAGACCAGACTGTCAGCCTCTCTGCATGCTCTGTCTGCTTCCAGCAGAGCTGACCCTCAGGTGTCCCCAGTACTTCTGAACACCTGCTCCTCAGCTGGAGGAAGCTCCTCCTCTTATCACTGCTTCTCTCACTTTTCAGGATTAAGTACACATGGATGAGTCATTTGTCCCTCCAGATTAATAATATTGGACTGAATCAAAACCAGACATTCAGATATTTGAATCATTTACTGCATAGAAACCTCACTGCAGGTTTTATAGCTCCACTTGAGGCAGTCTCTGGGGCTGGAACTCTATGACACTGGTTTCTTCGTCTTCTGGGAAGTACAAGTAATTTCTGAGGGAATAGTCCTTTTATACCCATCATATATTGTCAGTTGGTTACAAAACTTTATTTGAGGGAGACCAAAGGAATTTTAAGACTTTAAACTATTTTTTTGTAAAAAGTTTATTTTCCAACGTTTGCTGCCTCTGACCATCACACTAATTTCATTAAATTTAAGGGTATAGTCAGATAGGGGACTTAGAAGAGAGGGAAACATAGCAATGAAGTCAACGGTACTGTTAGGCTGAATATGCATAAGGATATTCCATATACGTACACACACACATCTACACCTCTCAATAAATCAATAAACACTACTTATGCCTATCAATTCCTAAACAATCAAAATATATTTAGACACACCTTTTCCTCCCCTCACTCCCTCCTAAACTCCTTCTTTCCCACTGTCTCTCTCTGCATATATACATATTATATGCCTATATGTCATTCTTACATATACATGCATATGTAAGTATTCCTGTGTATACACAGATGTACATGCCTTTGTTTATACACATATATGCACATATACACACAAACATACAAAGTAGCATATGTATAAGTTATTTTTCATACATTCATAAAAATTCCTACACCTTTAAGAAGTCTGGTGATATAATTTATACCAACAAAGTAATGAATGTATACACATATATGTGGGTGATTGTAAATTCGATATTCAATAAAACAAGTTTCTTTTTAGAGACATAGTCTCACTTTGTCACCCTGGGTAGAGTGCCATGGCATCATAGTTCACAGCAACCTCAAATTCGTGTGCTCAAGTGACTCTCTTGCCTCAGCCTCCTCAGTAGCTGGGACTACAAGGCAACCAACACAACACCCAGCTATTATTAGAGATGGAGGTCTCGTTCTAGCTCAGGCTGGTTTCAGACTCCTGAGCTCAGGTGATTCACCCATCTTGGCCTCCAGTAGTTCTGGGATTATAGGTGTGAGCCACTGTGCCAGGCCTAATAAATATTTGTTAAATGCCTATTATGTACTTGGTTTTATGTTAAATACTTCGTAAACAGCATTGGAAAAGACAAGCACCATCCCTCTTCTCAAGGTTATCCTCTACTGAGGGGATTTAGATCATTAACATTTTTTTTTTTTTTTTTGTAGAGACAGAGTCTCACTGTACCGCCCTCTGGTAGAGTGCCGTGACGTCACACAGCTCACAGCAACCTCCAGCTCTTGGGCTTACGCGATTCTCCTGCCTCAGCCTCCCGAGCAGCTGGGACTACGGGCGCCCCCACAACGCCCGGCTATTTTTTTGTTGCAGTTTGGCCGGGGCTGGGCTTGAACCCACCACCCTTGGCATATGGGGCCGGCGCCCTATTCACTGAGCCACAGGCGCCGCCCAGATCATTAACATTTTAAATGATGTGCTGTAGAGCAATTAAATTGGGTAACTTTTTGATGAATATTTGATGTTACTGCCTTAACTTGGTTGGTCAAAGAAAGTCCTTATGAACAGTTGACTTACCAATTTAGAACTAGATGATGACAAATATATGAAGAAATGTCATGAAGAAATTTTGTAAACGGGCACGAAGGAAAAGGAAGAATAAATGAAAATATATTGAGGTGGGAGTAAACTTGACAAGGTCAAGGGACTAAAAGAATTTCTGTGTGTCTGGAACCTCTTCAATAAGAATAGCAAAGATAGTTGTGTTTCATTTTTTGTATGCAAATGAGCACACCTATGGAGCACATTACAAGTACAAGTTGGATCTATCAGGTGTGGAACACAAATGTCTTAATGCTGTAATTGGGTAAATGAGGTGAAAGTTATGTTGATTAGGAGGATGTAAGCACTCCAATTTGTACAAATAATCAACACATTGAATCCCATAATGGCATAAATGTATTTATGATCTATGTATAAATGACTTAATAAAAATAATAATAATAAAAAGAATAGCAAATAAACATTTTATCTAGTGATATTTAGGATTTGAGGCTTTATTTTAAATAAATGGGAAGCCAAAGTATGGTTTTAAGATAGAAGTGATTTGAAGTTAGTTTTCACTGTCACATAATTTTGCTGAACCATCAAAGCTATTACTTGATAAACTTTCTCATACTCAAGAATAAATGAGCCTAACCTTCCATATTCTTCAAGTGGGATGTAAGGGTATCAGAAGGTATTGATCTCTTTAACTTTCTGGGTGGATTTGCAGAGTCTGTGGCAGAAGCTTATGAGCATGAGGTTTTCTGGCCAAGACAAACTGGATTTGATTACATATCAATTCGTGATTTGACTGGCCACATGATTTATTTCTGAAAAAAAGGATGATTTTGAAAATACCAAGGATGCTGAGGCTTTTCTGGTTCAGGTGCCCTATGTTGTGGAAGATATAACTGTACAGAATGTTAAAGGAAAAAGAAGAGCAAAAAAAGCTTTTGGCAAGGACAGCTTCACGTCTGAAATCTGAAAAGGCTAATGCCGTATGATTGCAACTACATGACAGCCTGAAAAAGACAAAACTTGGAGACAATAAAAAATATCAGGGAGTTCCAGGGGCTTCAGAAGCAAGAGGGCTGAATAAAAGTAGCATGGAACATTTTTAAGGCAAGGAAACTCTTCTACATAACCCAATGGTGAATTCATGCCATTATGCTTTTGTCAAAACCACAGAATTTACAACATCAAGAATAAACCAGAATGTAAATGATGGACTCTGAGGATGATGCTATGCAATTGTAAATTCATTGATTATAACAACTTGCTACCCTGCTGTGGGATGTTGGCAGTGTGTGTAAGGGCAAAGGAGGTCTCTGTATATGTAGGGTTAGGGGCAAAATGGGAAATTTCTATAGTTTCTCTTTTGTTTTTATGTGAGCATAGAATTGAACTTCAAATAAAATGTATTATAATAAGTGGATGAAAGAACCAAAAATAAATTTGTTACTGGAATACTGAACAGTAAAGACTGAATGAAATAAATTCTAATATAACCACAGCATGAGATATTTTTATGCAATAGAATATAGCAATAGTAGCAATAATAGCAATTATAAAGTACCAGATATTGATACTGGAGTTATTCATAAATTACTCATAGTCATAAAGTAAAATTGAGTAAGTAGACAATAAATAATATATAATCATATTTAAAATATATATTGAATTTTAAGCGATTTTAAAAACTCATATCCTCTCTGTATCCTAATAATTTCTTTCAACTACAAAGTAAAAGAATCGTAAATCTCATAAAGGAATAGAGAAGTTGGTCACACTGGTTAACTGAAGAAAGGCTTTTGATAATACATAAGGAATGGAGAAAATTAAAAATGATTTAAATGCTAGGTGTAAAAAATAAAAACAATAAATATAGTATATTCACATTTATATAAAATTATATAATTTGTGTATTTCCAAAATACCTAGTTTCATGAAAGGAAGATCATGTATTTTCTGTCAGTATAGTGTTTCTGCAAGTTATTTTTCTTTCTTCATTTTCCATTATTTTATAAAGCAAATGTTTTTGATATTAAATGAAAGAAAAATGTTGTGGTTTGGGGTCCTGGTTTCCTGAAGCCAGTTGGCCTGGTTCCTTACTCAGTGGAACTTGAAAGTTCAACTGAGGCATGTACAAATCGAATGCAAAAGTTTGTAAAACTAGGGTAGCACGAGCAGCCTGAATAGAAAGCAAAAGGAACTTCACACAGTCTTCAGTATAACAAAGAGTGATTTTATTTAAGGCCAATGAGAAAGTGTAGGGCTCTTCCAAAGAGAATTGGAAGTTCTTGAGAGAGAAGAGAGAGATGGAGACACCAAGGCAGTGTAGAGGCATAAATGCTCTCCTTCTCCCCATTTGAAATTGTTTGTAACTCTTTTGTTGGTCTTTCTGTGCCTCTTGACACCTTTGTCCTTTTCCTTGGTCATTGATTTCATAGGTTACCTCATACCCATATTTTTTCCCTTTTTGGCAGAGCCCATGAGTGGTGATCTAACTGTTGAGTGTTTCTATGGCCGTCCACACTTCCTTGCTCAGCAGGCCAGGCTTTCTTCCTATCACCCTCGAAGTCCTTTTCTTTATACCCTCTCGAAAAATATAGAATTTCTTTTCTCAACTCTCATAATTTCTTAACTGAGACCATTTTGTAACAAAAGACAGTTTAACATCATAAGGGCATTAGAGCCATATATACTGTATGAGACTCAAAAGAGGGCAGGCTTCTTAATAGGGGCTTGAAGCATGACAAGACAGGTTATAGGAGGGAAGAAGGACAGTCAAGGCTTGTAAAAAAAGGTGTCTTATTATGCAGATAAAACTTCACATGTGATAAAGAAAGAATAGATGGTAGCCTGTGATAAAAGTTTCTCTGTCAAATTTTATAAATATCAAGAATTTTAGTCTCTTTTTTCTGAGTTAATTATTTTTACTTTGGGATAAGAAGCGGGGAGGGCCCACAGACAGCTTAGCTGTTTCACAAATGTGGATATTCTTTAAAATGCAAATATCCCTCATAAAAGAGCTTTTCAAAGTTATCACTGTGTTTTGTAGTCCTTGTTTTTTAACATCTATATCAATTTTTTTATTAAATCATAAATGTACATTGATGCATTTATGGGATTCAGGGTACTGCTTTGATATACAATGTGAAATGCTTACATTGAACTAAGTAACACATCCATCACAATTATACTCATTTCTTAATAGTTTTGAAATGTACCATTGCATCATGCACATTAGATGAGGTCCCCCCAAATATCCTCCCTCCTCCTATATCCCCCCTCCCCTCCCTGCTCTCTCCTCTTCCCTTCTACTTTCTGGACAATAGTTATATTTTGCCATTCATATGAGTGTGTAGGTGGTTATATATTGATTTCATAGTAGTATTGAGTACAATGGATACTTTTCTTTCCATTCTTGAAATGTTTTACTGAGAAGAATATGTTCCAGTTCCATCCAAGTGAACATAGAAGATGTGAAGTCTCCACCTTTTTATGGCTGCATAGTATTCCATGGTGTACATATACCACAATTTGTTAATTCATTCATGGGTTGATAGACACTTGGCTATTTCTATATCTTGACTATTATGAATTGGGCTTCAATAAACATCCTGGTGCAAATGTCTTCGTTGTAAAATAAATTTTGATCTTCTGGGCATATACCTAGTAGAGGAACTGCAGGATTGAATGGTCTACATTTAGTTCCTTGAGTGTTCTCCAAACTTCTTTCCAAAAATATTGTATTAGCTTGAATTCCCACCAGCAGTACAGAAGCATTCCCTTCTCACCACATCCACGCCAACATCTATAGTTTGGGGATTTTGTGATGTGGGCTAATCTTACTAGAGTTAGATGATATCCCAAAGTGATTTTGATTTGCATTTCTCTGATGATTAAGGATTATGAGCATTTTTTTCATGTGTTTGTAGGCCATGCGCCTGTCTTCATTAGAGAACTTTCTGTTCAAGTCTCTTGCCCACATAGAAATAGGGTTATTTATTCTTTTCTTATTGATTAGTTTGGATTCTCTGTAGATTCTAATTATCAGACCTTTGTTGGAAGCATAACTTGTAAAAGTTGTCTGTTCGCTTTACTTACTGTGCTCTTGGCTGTGCAAAAGGTTTTTAGTTTGATCAGATCCCAGTAATGTATTTTTGGTGTTGCTTCAATTGCCTGGGGGGTCCTCCTCATAAAATATTCTCCTTGGCCAATTTCTTCAAGTGTTTTCCCTGCACTCTCTTCTAGTATTTTTGTAGTTTCATGTCTTAAGTTTAAATCTTTTATCCAGTGAGAATCATTTTTCCCTTTTCTTTTTTTTTTTTTTTTGAGTTTTTGGCCGGGACTGGGTTTGAACCCGCCACCTCTGAGATATAGGGCTGGCACCCTACTCCTTTGAGCCACAGGCACTGCCCGAGAATCAATTTTTGTTAATGGTGAAAGGTGGTGGTCCAGTTTCTGTCCTCTACAGGTTGCCAGCCAGTTCACACAGCACCATTTGTTAAATAGGGACTCTTTCCCCCACTAAATATTTTTGATAGGCTTGTCGAAGATCAAATGACAATAGGTAGCTGGGTTCATCTGTTGGTTCTCTATTCTGTTCCACAAATCTACTGCTCTGTTTTTCTGCCCAGTACCATGCTGTTTTGATCACTATAGATTTATGTATAGCCTGAAGTCTGATAATGTGATATCTTCTGATTTGTTCTTATTTCTGAGTAATGCATTTGCTATTTGAAGTTTTTTCTGATTCTATATAAAACAAACTACTATTTTTTCAAGTTCTTTAAAGTATGACAATGGTACGTTAATAGGGATTGCATTAAATCTGTAGATTGCCTTGGGTAGTATGGACATTTTAACAATGTTGATTCTTCCCAGCCATGGGCATGATATGTTTTTCCATTTGTTAACATCTTCAGCTATTTCTTTTCTCAGAGTTTCATAGTTCTCTTTATACAGATCTTTCATGTCCTTTGTTAGGTAAATTCCCAAATATTTCATTTTTTTGGTACTACTGTAAAGGGAATAGAGTCCTTGACTGTTTTTTCAGCTTGACTATTGTTGGTATATATGAATGCTACTGATTTGTGAGTATTGATTTTGTATCCTGAGACACTGCTGTATTCCTTGATCACTTCTAAGAGTTTTGAAGTTGAGGGATTTTCCAGGTATAGGAGCATATCATCAGTGTAGAGTGAGAGTTTGATCTCCTCTGATCCTATCTGGATACCCTTGATTGCCTTCTCTTGCCTGATTGTGATGACTAAGACTTCCTTTACTATGTTGAATAGCAGTGGAGACAGTGGGCATCCTTGCATCATTCCTGACCTGAGGGGAAATGTTTTCAATTTTACACCATTCAATATGATTTTGGCTGTGGGTTTGCTGTAGATGGCATCTATCAGTTTAAGAAATGTCCCTTTATGCCTATTTTCTTAATTGTTCTGATCATGAAAGGCTGCTGGATATTATCAAAGGCTTTTTCTGTGTCAATTGAGAGAATCATATGGTTTTTGTTTTTTCTTTTTTTGACGGGTTATAATATGCTTATAAATTTGCATATGTTGAAGCAACCCTGTAACCCTGGAATAAAACCAACTTGATCATGGTGTATAACTTTTTTGATGTGTTGTTAAATTCTGTTTCCTAAGATCTTATTGAATATTTTTGCATGGATATTCATTAATGATATTGGTCTATTATGTTGTTTCTTTGTTGGATCCTTTCTTGGTTTGGGTATCAGGATGATATTTGCTTCATAGAATGTGTGGGCAAGTATTCCTTGGTTTTCTATGCTTTGGAAAACGTTGTATATTATAGTTCATCTTAAAAGGTTGATAGAATTCAGATGTGAGCCATCTGGTCCCGGACTTTTCTTTTTTGGGAGATTTTGTATTGTTGATGCTATTTCAGTGATTGATATAGGTCTATTCCAGATTTCTAATTATTCTGGTTGAGGCTAGGAAGGTGGCATGCTTCCAGGTATTGGTTCATTTCCTTCAGATTTTCATATTTCTGGGAATAGAGATTATTGTAGTAATCATTGAGGATTTTTTGAATTTCTGAAGTGTCTTTTGTGATTTCTCCTTTAGTTTCTGATAGATGATATTAGAGATTTTACTTTTCTATTTCTGGTCAGGTTGGCCAAATGTTTATCAATTTTGTCAATCTTTTCAAAAAACCAAGTTTTTGATTTGTTGATCTGCTGAATGATTCTTTTGTTTTCAATTTTGTGTAATTCTGCCCTAATTTTCGTTATTTATTTTCTTCTCCTGGGTTTGGGGCATTAAGTTATTGGCTTCCTGTCTTTCTGTTTTCTATTTCCTCTGTTTCTGATGAAGGCTTCCAATGCTATAAATTTCCGTCTTAGGACTGCCTTTGTACTATCCCACAGGTTTTGATAATTTGTGTCTTTGATAATTTTTGTTCCAAAAATTTGGTTATTTCCTTCTTAATCTCATCTTCGACCCAGATATCATTCAGCCAAAGATTATTTAGTTTCCATGACTTTGTTTCAATAGGAACATCCCTGTTGCTGTTGAGTTTAACTTTTATTCCATGGTGGTCTGAGAAAATATAAGGAATAATTTCTACACATTTAAATTTTCTGAGTTTAGACTTGTGTCCTAGGATATGATCTATTTTGGAGGATGGCTCATGGGCTGATGAGAAGAAGGTATATTCAATTTTATTAGGGTGAAATGTTCTGTAGAGGTCTGTAAAGTCCATTTGTTCTAGGGTCAGATTTAGAATACTAAATCTAATATTTCTTTGCTTAGCTTCTTCTTGGAGGATCTATCCAAAACTGTCAAAGGAGTGTTAAAATTTCCAACTATTATAGAGCAGGAAGATATCAAGTTTTTCATATCCATTAAGGTCTGCTTTATGAATTGAGGAACATTGTGGTAGGTTGTATAAATTTTAGTTATCTAAATCTCTTCATGTTGTGTGTTTCCCTTGACAAATATATAATGACATTCCTTATCTTTCTTTACCTTTGTTCGATTAAAGCCAATTGTATTTGCTACTAAAATTGCAACCCCTGCTTTTTTCTGGTTTCTATTTGCCTGTATTATGCAAGCCCATCCCTTCACCCTGTGTTTATTTTTATCCTTTAAGGTAAGGTGAGATTCTCGTACACAGCAGATATCTGGTCTGAGTTTATGTATCCAGTCAGCCTGTGTTTCTTTTGAGGACAATTTAAACCATTCACATTAATTGAGAGAATTGATAAGCCTTGTTGTGTTTGGGGTGTCATGATTATTGGATGTCCACTGAACATTTTTAATCCTTTCACCACTGTGGAAGTTGGGTTTGTTGCAAAATTTCTGAGTGAGTTTACTTTGGAGGTAGAGCATTGCACTGGTCATTGTGGAGGATGGGTGTGAGAATATCCTGGAGAGCTGGTTTAGTTATGGCAAATTTCTTCAACATGTCTAAGTCATTGAAGTATTTGATTTCTCCATCACAAATGAAACTCAGTTTAGCTGAATACAGGATCCTGACTTGGAAGTTGTTTTGTTTTAGGAGATCGAAGGTTGATGACCATCTTCTTCTGGCTTGAATCATTTCAGCTGAAAGATCTGCATTCATTCTGATACTTCTCTATTTGTAGGTGATGTTTTTCTTACATCTGGCTGCTTGCAGAATTTTCTCCTTCATCTTAACTTTGGCAAAGTTAATCAAAATGTGTCTAGGAGATACTTTCTTTGGATTGAGTCTTGCTGGGGTTCTGAAACTGTCTGCTATCTGAAGTTCTGTATCTCTTGCAATGTTTGGGAAATTCCCCAAGATCTCTTGGAGTAGAGCATCTGTTCCTTTAGGACCATCCTCTTCTTCAGGAATTCCTATACAATGAATGTTTGATCTTTTGGAGTAATCTCACAATTCTCTCTGGGAATGATCATTTTTTGTTCTCCCTTTGTCTACCTCTTTGAGTTTGGGAATGTTCAAAAGCTTTGTATTCAGTTTCAGAGATCCTTTCTTTTGCCTGGTCAACTCTATTACTGAGGGATTCTACTATATTCAACTAACTTTTTCATTTCCTTGAACTCTGCTATCTCTTTTCTTATTATGTCCATGTCTTTGGTGACTTGGGCTTTAAATTCATTAATTTCTTGAGACAACTTTAGAACTACTCTCTGTAATTCAATTTCTATCTTTTCTTCCATTCTATTTATCTTATTTGCAATCCATATTCTGAATTTGATTTCTGACTTTCCTGCCATTTGTCTATGCATGGCATCTTCAGTTATATTATCATTTCTTGGGGGAGGGGTTGATCTATTCTGGTTATTCATGTTGCCAGAGTTCTTCTATTGGGTCTGCACCATGTTTATTTTTCACTGTTTGGTTATTGAAACTGGTAGAGTGAGATTGAATTGGGGTTCCCAGATAGGAGAGATAGCCCCTTACCAAAGCTCCAGGCTTTGTAATTGTGTCTTATCTCCTACAACCTTACAAAGGCTCCTTTCACAGTTTTGGCCAGAGACTCTGAGGAGCTACTAGGTGAGATATTGTAAGCCAACCCTGTTTTGATATCAGCCAACCTCTATCCTATCTTAATAAACCACAGCATTAGGTTTAAATTTTGACTGTGAAGAGATACAAGCAGCTGCGGTGCCCAGCCCCTACCCTTCAGTTCTTTTCTGCTACAGAACTTCGAAGGTCAATCTCAGAATGTCTCTGAGTGGACAGCCCCAGACATGGGTTCCAATTAAGTTGTCTGAGGCAGTGCAAACCCTGCTCAATAGAGAGGGATTCAAGGGTCTCCAACAACACAATTTGAGCCAGGGATCCACACTCCCACCCACCAGACTCAGTCCATACTGTTGCCTGCTTCTCTGTTCACAGGCCCAGTTGGAGCCAGGGGTCATTCCCCCACCCACCGGTCTCAGATTCTGCTTTCCAGACCAGTTGGAGTCAGAGGACCATGTCCCCACCTGCCAGTCTCAGTCCACTGCCTGGAAAACCTCTATTTACAGCCTCTGTCAGAGTCAGGGCACCCTACTCCACCTGCAGGTCCTAGTCCTCACCCAGTAAGCCTCTGTGCACCAGCCCCACTGGAGACAGGGGACCATACCATAGCCCTCAGGTCTTGGTTCACACCCAGTAAGCCACTGCTCGAGGGTTCTGTTGGAATCAGGGGACCACACACTTGCTCTCAGCTCTCAGTCCATGCCTAACAAGCCCCTGCTTCCAGGCCCAGCCAAGGCTGGGGACCAGCCCCGTTTGCCAAACTCAGTCCACACAGGGCAACAACTTTTGTCCTGTGGCTGCCATCATAGCTGGAGGTTCTGCACCCTGCCCTACCTGACACAGCCCCAACCAAGGGTCAACACCACCACTGCCCAGGCATAGTCATAACTAGGGCACTGCTCTTCCTCCTGCCAAGTGTCCTTTTCTCCCTGTCCCTGCTTTCTTCCCCATTAGTCACAGATTTCATCCTGATGTTTGGCAGTCCACACTATGCCCAGATCTCTTAGGACAAAACCAAACACTCTGTACTCTGCAGGGGGCAGAACTTCAGACTACCATGTGAGAAGGAAAGGGTGGACTGGGAGTTTGGACTTGTTGGGAAAAATATCTGTTAAGTTTTATGCCTGGTAGGGTGGTATCTAGGTTCATAAATGGGACCTCCCTGGAGAAAGAGACCTGTAGTTTAGTGGCTCTTTCCAGCAAGGCAAAATGAGAAGTCTTTTTTTCCCTGCTCATTCACAGATAGCCTGTGGCAGGACTCCTGCTTGGGGGCAGGGGTCTCCCATACTCTAGTCAATAGGCTTTTTACCTGTAATTTGTTTCCTTGAATGCTCTTCCTTGGATTTACAGCTTGGTGAACTTCTTTCTTGGCTCAGCTCCCCGCCTTTGGCTTCATAGAGTCTGATTCCATCCAGTTTTTCTTCCTCTGTTCAGGAACCTCTGCCAAGGGTTGCTACCAGTTGTCCATCTTCCCAGAATTCCCCACATATGAGAGCAAAATATTGTAAAGAAGTCTATTTTGGGTGAAATATTCTGGTTTTCTTTTTTCTTTTTTTTTTTTTTGTGGTTTTGGGCCGGGGCTGGGTTTGAACCCGCCACCTCCGGCATATGGGACTGGCGTCCTACTCCTTGAGCCACAGGCGCCGCCCAGTATTCTGGTTTTCTTTAATGTCAATTCTAATAATAGTTAATGTAGCTAAGATGTATCTCATTTTGGCATTCTCTTACTGTATGCAGTTCACCTATTCTATTTTTCAAATAAATAAATAAATAAATAAACCAAGAGTGGGCCAGGTTGATGTGTTCCTACTACGAGTTTAGATACTAAGATTATCACGACAACTACATGAGTGGTACCTAATGGGGAAAAGGCCAATCCTTTGAAGGCATTTGGACAGTTTTTTAGTCATTTTTGTTATTGTCATGAAACTAAAAGCATATTGGCATTTTAAACAGCAGATTCTTGGGTGGTCAGACACAGAATTGAAAGTCATACCACTCACAAACATAGGGTCCCCCTAACAGGGCAAATGTTCCTTGTGAAAAGAAACCAGAAAAAGAAAACCCATTTGCCACCTTCACAGGCAATCCATCCATGGAGGCATGTCAAGCCACACCAGGGAGTATCCTGGTCAGAGTCTTTCAGTTGACACATCCTTTCTGAGCTGACAGAACAACTAGGATGAAATAAAGAGTGCATGCCACATTAGAAAACACTCTTTCAATTTGACAAAGGGGTAAAGGGGAGAAAAATAATGAGGTCTCCAAAATCTGTGAAAGAACTGGCTTAGCTAAAAATGATGTTAATAATCAGCCACTCTCCACTTGTTTGCTTGATAATAGTCACTGTCCCCTTGTTTGCTTCTCTATACTTGCTTTTCTATAATTGCTGCTCTGGAGTCATGCAGCTGCTAGATGTAAAGATCCTTACTAATCACCATTTGGAACCCTAAAGGTAGTTTCTAAAATATCTTCCAGGCCCTGCCTTCCAGTGGATTGGCTAACTGACCAGCAGCCTAAACCAAGAGACTCACTCAATTGTAATCATGACCTCAGGAGCTGAATCAAAAGAAAAATATGATTTCCACACTCCTGTGATGATTTCCAGACCCCTATGATGATTTCTACACCCTAATAATTTTATTTCAAACTTAGCCAATTAGCAAACTTAACTATCCCTCCTGATTGTGAAACTTTTTAAAAACCCTATCTCCCAGATTCTCAGAAACCAAGACTTAAACTATTTATCCCTTCCCCCTTTTAATGCTCTTCAGAATAAACCTTTTCTCCACTGCCACCCTTACTGTTTGCAATGCATTGGCTCTTTTCCATGCAGTGGGAAGTGCAACCCAGTTGGGTGGTAATAGTCATTGTCACAATATTTGGGAGGCTCTACTGGAGTCAGTGAAGAGAAGTCAGAGAAAAACCTGTGCAATGCATGAAAAATTTCTTCTAACTTCCTATTTCCCCTTCTGCAAATATTCTGTGTCATAGCTCAAATATTCTGTGTCATAGAGGACTTTTTATGTACACAACTGGACATTGGGTAAAAAAAAAAATTATAAAGATCTATATATAGAATTTTACTTTGGTTTGCCATTGCTATTCTTAATGCGGATTTTTACTTTGCTTCAATTATAATCAGAAATTATCTTTGCATTATTTTAACATGAAAACATACACCAGCTAGTCTATAAATATAATTATCATGCATTCCTAGAAAATACTGTATGTTATTGCACTAGAACCATTACCAAATGTTATTCAAAATTTTAGAAAAGTCTATCACCAACGGCAACAATAGAATTAAAGTGGTATCTGAGGAACCAAAAAAACTAGTATTAGTTGAGATTCATGACTTTACATTCAGTTTTTTACATTAATATTCAGAATATACAATGTTCAGTTGTTGTGTAATAATCTGATTATTATATCTTCTGATTTTTCAGATACAGGTATATGTGTCAATATTTTATTGTATATTCTCACTTAGCTATTATCTTGCTTTTTAAAATCGTATGCATAGACGTTAGAATGTTTTATTATAAAAAAGAAAAATTAGAGTTAAGCATTTTCAGTTATTAATATATGTCATCTTTTTTAAGTATCAAAGTCATAGTCATGAAGTATAGATTATTATTCATATATCATGGAAGAATGTCACCAAAACCTCCTGTCTTAACTAACAAAAGTTTTAGAAGTTTTCATAGGGGAAACTCTTCATAACCCAAGTCTATGCAATAAATGTAGTAGATAGGACACAAAAATTATCTGTAAAAGAAAGTAAGATAAATTTGAGTTTGTCAAAAGGAAAATTATTTTAATATAAATTTAACTATGATTTAATAAGTTTCAAAGTCTATGCTAAAACTAGGTTTAGAAAATGAAGAACAGGTGGCGGGTTCAAACCCAGCCCCGGCCAAAAACTGCAAAAAAAAGAAAAAAAAAAAAAGAAAAGAAAATGAAGAACAATTGAATGTTTTCTCTACATTCTGCTTCTTATGTATCTTCTATATTTATTACTGTTCAATAAAGTTAATACACCAAACAGCTTTAATAGCCTTCATGAATCAGAACTTAAACTGAATTTTTTTTTTTTTGCTATTTTAAAAAGGTATTTTAAAGGAAAGCATGAATGATAGTAAGAAACACGGTAAAAGCTAGTAATTTCCCAAAATATCTAACTGAAAAATTTCTTGTGTTTTATCATAATTCTGAGTCATTTTAATTACTCCTTGTAAACCTTTATCTTTGTTGATGAACTGGAATCCTAAAATCCTTGTAAAGTCAAAAACATTTGATCGTTAAGAATTTAAAGAATCTCTCTCTAATCCTTTTGGTTTTAGCACCATAAATAATAGGATTCATCATGGGTGGGATAAGAAGATATATATTTGCTATAAAAATGTGGATATGTGGAGCAATTTGGTGGCCAAACCTATGGGTGAGAAAGGAGAAAAAGGCTGGTGTATAAAATACCAAGATGACCCACACATGGGAGACACAGGTGCTTAAGGTCTTGTGGCGGGCAGCTTTAGATGGGAGATTGAAGACAGTTAGAAGAATAAGAACATAGGAACAGATGATCAATATGAAATCCAATCCCCCTGTCAGAAATGCCACAAGTAGGCTGTAAGCTCTACGAATCTTGGTCTCAATACAAACCAACTTTATAAGGGCCATAAACTCACAGTAGGTATGGGAGATGACATTAGTTCTGCAATAGGGCAGCCACTTCAGGAGGAAGGGATGTGGACTGAGAAGTATGGCTCCTCTGAAGACAATGGCCAAACCCAAGCCTATAATCACTGTAGGTGTTAGGATAGTGGAATGTCTCAGTGGGTGACAGATGGCCACATAGCGGTCAAAAGCCATGGCCAAGATAAATCCGGATTCCATGGTAGAAAGGGAATGGATCAGATACATTTGAATGAGACAGGCTTCAAAGTAGATCTTTCTGTCATTGAACCAGAAGAGGCTGAGTATCTTAGGAAGTGTAGAAGTTGTAAGCATCAGATCAGCCACAGAGAGCATACATAGAAACAGATACATAGGTTCCTGCAGTTTGGGGTCTGTCTTCACAATTAACAAAAGGGCAATATTTCCCATCAGTGACAATAGGTAGACCAGGCAGAAAGGGATGGAAATCCACATGTGGGTAGCCTCCAACCCTGGAATGCCAAGTAGTAGGAATGTGGTAGGTTGAAGATTGGTTCTGTTGAAAGCTAACATTATGTGAGCAATGAATATTCCATGATCCTGTTGAAATTAAAAATCACAAAGACTGTTAGTATGTGAATATCAACTTGTTTCTTATTTTTGTGAACTGAGAGTTATGTTGTTAGCCATTAAGACATAATTGGCTATTGAATAATTTACTCAACACATCTCATAGAATTAGCAAAATGAATGTTAAGAACTGATCTTTTTAAAAAGAACAATTTGATAGAGAAAATAAGTCTAGAAATTATAGATTACATAATATATGTGTTCTTTTATAAATAACGAATCATACTGTTTTAGAATGTATAATATGTTCCTCAAAATCACACAATACACTTCATATTAGTTTTTTTGTTTTACAAGAAAACTTTTATTAAAGAAAAACAAAACAAAACAAAAAACTCTTGGTTGTCAGAGGGGTGCCTGAACATTGTGAATTACTACTTTGGAAAAATCCTAAAAATACTAAATTTTAAATTATTTCATAGTAAATCAGTATTTTGAGTTGATTGTATTTTACTGTAAACTAGTATTTGACCAAGAGATTAGAGTGTTAGGTAATCTTAAAAAGCAAACAAAACAGAAAGTTAATTACATGAGATATGATATGTTAATTTGTGTGAATATAATATTTATTTCACTTTGTATATGTATATCAAGATAGGTATTAATAAATCAATGCATGATGTTGTACACCTTAAATATATAAAAAAAATATTATTTTTGTTCAACTAGCAATTATCCTAAATAGTATAAGACGTCCTCTAATCTGAACAAAACTATGTATAAGAAAAATAAGATTTTGACCAATGATTTTTATGACTACATCCTATGGCTAAGTCATTAACAGTTATGAATACTGGGTAAATACCAGTGTATTTATCAGCTTGAATACCGAGTTAGTCTCCTTTCTCTGACTTTTTTTTTTTTTTTTTGTAAAGTCAAGAAGTTGAATTGCCTGTTAGACAACTATGAAGCCTGATTATTCACTAAAATTGTCATTGGACCTATATCTTCCATTGTAGGCTCCAAAAGTCTCTTCTCATAGAAGCATCAAATCCTTTCCCAACACAACCATCTCTCTCTACTGCCTTTATCCTGATTATCTTACCTCTGTAACTAGATGGCCTTGTGTCCCAGTCAAAGATTCAGCTGAATTCTGAATAACATAAGAGTTGTCCTAATAATTATTATCCTGGAGGGACTAAAGCTCTGAAAGAAATAATATAGATTTTAGATAAATCCTCTCATGAGATTTCTGTCCAATTATGAGTGGTTTCATCACTTTCCCCAGTCTCTAAGTACAATTTGGCCTCTTGAAGGGACTCGGTCTTGTAGTATCTTACCACCTGAGGTCTGAGTTTAGAAACCAATAGGAAAATGTATCTAGACTCCATGTCTTTTAAGATACTTGACTTATAGTACTTCTTGGGCTGAATAATTAAATGTTTCTTTAAAATATATGTGTTGAGAGATGGAAGGAGTAAATGACATGATGGAAGAACAACTCTATGAAATATTCAGGGTGATCACATTAACATCTTCATGTACCTCTAGATGTTCTCGTGTAACTTACTCGAATTACACTTAGTCCCCCCACCCAAAAGCCCCAAACAATTAAACCTTTATGAAACTTCTTATCCACTTTCCTATTATGAATCCCTTAAACTTTACTTGCTTATAGATACAGAGTATGCGTTATCCTTGTGTCTAGGGGTATCATTAACTGTGTTTTGGTCAAGATGTTATAGAAAGATATTTTTTTTTTCTCCTACAGGTATGTTTCTCCCTTTCTGCCTTGTATTTCAGAAGAGGGGAAATTTTTGATGCTATATTGCCAAGAACAAGAGATCACCTTTCTTTCTGCTGGTTTTGTTAAACAGGGACTCTGGCAGGAAAATATGAGTAAAGATGAAAGGAAATCCATTTCTTCCTACTTCTCATTTTCTTCAGCTGCATTTATTCCATGGCTCCAGATCCTACCAGAGTAGACTGCCGTGTTCTTAATTTCCAATGAATATGGTTATAGCGCTGGTGCCTGTCTCTGTTTCACTGGCCAAGAGTTGCTGTATCTTCTAATTGTTTCTAATTTTTTTTTTTTTTTTTTTTTGGCCGGGGCTGGTTTTAAACCCACCACCTCTGGTATATGGGACCAGCACCCTACTCCTTTGAGCCACAGGCAGCGCCCATTTTTGAAGTATTCATTGTAAAATGAAGACTCTTTAGCAATTCTATAATTTGTGTGAATTAAGGATGCCCTATACGAGATATTAAAGTACTTTCTATTATCTAGTCAGACTCTGACTAATACAAATTCCTTTTATATTAGTGATAGAGATAGAGATTATAGTAATTGGAGATTTTAGTAAAAAGCAGAGCATAGTATTGTCCTCTTATTTTAAACATTACAAAGGATTCAACCAAAAACTGCCATCAGTCCTCAAATAATAAAAGTCATATATGAAATGCCCATTGTTAATGTCATACTCAATGGTGTAATATTGAAAGCTTTTCCACTAAGGTCAGAAGTAAGGCAAAAATGCCTGGTTTACCATTTCTACTAAACATAGTACTGAAAGTGCTAGCCAGGGAAATTAGTCAAGAAAAGGAAATAAAAGGCATTAAAGTTGGAAAGGAAGAAGTAAAATTGTCTCTGTTCACCAATGGAATGATCTTGTAAGTAGAAAATCACAGAGATTTCACATGTACACATGAAAAAAAGAAAGAAAACAAACACACAGACAAAAACAACCCAAAAGAACTAATAAAAAAATACCAAAATAACAAATCAGTTGCATTTTTGTATACTAACCATGAACAATCTGAAACTACAAAATATTGCTGAAATAAGTTAAGAAAACATAAATAAATGGAAAGATGTCCCACATTCATGGATTAAAAAACAATATTGTTGAAAGGTCAGTACCACCCAAAGTCACCTACAGATTCAAGGCAATTCCTATCAAAATCCTAACAACATTGGGATTTTTCTAATTCAATCTCAAATTGATAAAACTCTAAAAGGATCCCGAATAGCCAGAAGGATCTTGAAAAATTAGTGATCTCACACTTCTCAATTCCAAAACATAGTAAGAAACTATGATATTGAAACTAATGTTGCACTGGCATGAAAATGGACACATAAACCAAGGGAATAGATTGTAGAGCCCAGAAATAAACTCTCACATACATGACTTAAGAGTGCCAAAACAATTGGCACTCCTTGCTGAAAAGACAGTCTTTTAACAAATGGTATTGGAATGGAATTGCAATGGAAGATCCATATGCAAAAGAATATTCTTGGACTCCCACAGCATATTACAAATTACTTAAAATAAATCAAAGGCCTAAATGTAATGGAAATAAGTACGTAATTGTTAGTTAAAAAATAAAAACAGAAAGGCAGGAAAGTTTTATGACATTTAATTTGACAATGATTTATTAAAATAGGACACCAAAATCATAGGCAACAAAAGTAAAAATAGATAAATTATTAAAATTAAAAACTTTTGTGCAACAGAGTGTAGAGATAATTATTAGAGTGAGAGGCAATGCACAAAATGACAAAATATTTTCAAATCACATGTGTGATAATAATTTAATATCCAGAATATATGAGAATTGCTATAAAACAATAATAAACATATCGGATTTAAAAACACACAAAGGATTCAAACATATTTTCAAACAATATATACAGATGATCAAAAAGCACATAAAAAATGCTCAACATCACATATTGTTTAAGAAATACAAATCAGCACAACAATGAGACAATACGCCATACTGAGTAGGATGACTATTATAGAAAAAAATAAAATCACAATTGTTGGTGTAGGTGTGAAGAAACTAAAATAGTTTAACATTGTTGGTAAGAATGTTAAGTAATAAAGATTCTAGGGAAAATGGCATGGCAATTCTTCAAATAATTATACATGGAATTACCAAGTGGTCCAGCACAGTGCACGATAAGCTACCACATAGATGAACCTCAAAGATAGTATGTTAAGTGAGGTTAGCCAGTCACAAAAGGGCAAGTATTGAATGATTTCACTTATATAAGGCACCGAGAGTAGTCCAATTCATAGAAGTAGTAAGCAGAATGGTAGTTGTCAGGGAATGAAGGGTGAGAAGGATGAGAACTTAATGTTTAATCAATACAGAGCTTCAATTGGGAAACATAAAAACATCTTCGAGACGCATGGTGGTGGTGATGGTTGCACCATGATACAAATGTACTTAATACCACTAAACTTTACATACAAAATAGTGAAATGATAAATATGTTTATATATATATACACATTTTATCACAATTAAGAAAAACAAAATCCATCAGTGAAATGTCCTTTAGTTACATTCCATCATAATACTGAAAGCATAAGCTGTGGTTTATATATATAATATTTATCTTTATTAACCATGTATAAATATATATTAACAAAGAGAAATGTCTAGGGAGGATTCCATGGGTTGACACTGATCTGTACCATGAAAGGTAAATAGGAATGGAAAGGGTATGATAATGATGTATAGCAGTAACAGGTATTTGAGGAAGAAAGAAAAGCACATGTGACAGTATGGAAGTAGAGTGGAATATAATATCACCTGTTAGTCCATAGAATTCTAATCTGATCCCACATGTTTACTTGGTTCTTATGACAAAACAAAGAAGATGGGTAGTCCTAGACAATTAGAAATCTGCAGGAGCTCTGAGGTCACATAAGATGAGTACTATGTTTTAGTATTTACCAGATGAATCTGGCATCAAAGAATTATAACTTAATTGTTGTTTCTTCATGCAAATTTCTCCTAAACAAAATATAAGAGAGAATTATTAAATAATAAAGAAAGAATAAATGTGAGAGTTATGAAAATTAATCCAAACCAATATAATCCAAACTAAAATGTAAGTAGTGAAATGAATTGAATGAATGCATGTAATAATACAAATATGAAAATGGTTTCTATAGTCTTATCACTTTTCTATTGAAAGTCTATAAGTTATTCTCCAAAACTCTCTATTAATATCATCAGTGCATGAGATGAAGCAAAAGTACTCCACAGAAAAAGAAAAATTGAGTTGCTATCAGATTTTGCAAATCCATGTGACTAAAAGAATAGAATCAAATATATTCATTACATAAACATCAAAAAGTACAAATATAACACAGTTGCTAAGACATTTATATATATATATATAAATAGGCATATCCTAATTTAACATGTTAGACAAGTAGAAGGTGGAGAACATAGGAATTCATAATCATTGTGGGAAAATAAAATATTTATGGTGCTTTCTTTGTGCCATTGCAATTTACATATCTCATTTAATCTGACACATAAGGCAGAGTCTATTAATATTACCACTTGATTTCATACATCAGGAAACTGAAGCAAAGATGAATTAAAGTTACATATCACTATACAAGTAAGAATATTGAACTTGAACCCAGGCAGTCTAACACCAAAGTTAAATCCTTAACTAAGCTGTTAAGATTATCCAGAAAAATATCATGGTGTCTAAACTCTACAAAATATAAGAATATGTGTTCAAGTTAGGCGTCTATCAGAAACAAAAATGTTTAGTTAAAGGAAACAAATGTGAGTCTTCTAATTAAGGAATATTTTTCATGAAGGAAATTATAAAACTGAAGACTGAGAAGGTGAGGGTGTGAATAAGGTTATTAATACGGGAGGATATGAAGAAAACGTGGAGAAGAAGAGGGTGAGAAAGTGATGCACAAGGGGAGGAGAAAGAAAAATTAACTAATTTAGGGATGATAGGATAGGCATTTAGTATTTTTCAGAGTAGTTGAGCAATGAGATGAAATAGGTGTAAATAAAAACATATTAATTTAAATCAAAATTGTAAATTCGCAAGCAAAAATTGAAAATAAGATGAAACAAAACAACAACTTTTTTTTGTGTGTGTGACAGAGTTACATTCTGTTATCCTGGGTAGAGTGCCTTGGAGTCATAGCTCACAGCAACCTCAAGCTCTTGGGCTGGAACAATCCTCTTCCTTCAGTTTCCCAAGTAGCTGGGACAACAGACTTGGGCCACTATACCCGGCTAGTCTTCCTTTTCTTTTTCTTTTTTTTTTAGTCTTTTTATTTTTAGAAGTGACGGGATTTCAGTCTTGCTCAGGCTGATCTAGAACTCCTGAGCGCAAGAAATCCCCCTCCCTCAGCCTCCCAGAATGGTAATATTACAAGCATGAGCTACAACACCTGGCCAAAACAACAACACTTAAATGTGCAAAATATACACCGACATACAAGCGCACTTTCAAGAGAGGAAACAGAGGGGACTTTCTAGGGATAATGGGAGATGTCCTACATGGTAATTTGGTTGTACACTGCATAGGCATGTATTTTTTTCCAAACTTGCCAACCGTCTTAAATATTAAAAAATATGAATACATACATACATTCAAACTTACAAATGTACATGTACAAATGTAATGTTCTGAAATTAAAAATGTAACTTGAGGGTGGCGCCTGTGGTTCAAGGAGTAGGGTGCCGGTCCCATATGCCGGAGGTGGCAGGTTCAAACCTAGCCCCGGCCAAAAACCACACACACACACACACAAAAAAAATGTAACTTGAGTCATTGTGGCCTTCTGAAGGTTGTAACAGATTTTAAATCATATACCAGAAATGTTGAAAGGGGGCATTATTAGTAATTATAATGCGACCAAAAAGGAAACTGAGAATGCCTGGAAAAATACATACAGACATAGTTAAAACACAGGCAGGACTTTTGTGGTTTCAAAAAAGCTACTCTAAAAAAAATATGCAACCATGCTTTGAAAGTTGATACTGATTTACTATTATTAAATTTACATTTATTTAGATTTGAATCTTTAAATAAAATAGGTGTCAAATGTGAAATATCATCTCCAATCTGGCCCAGGTCATTCTGATAAAACAAAACAGATGAACCAACAACAAAAACCAAAAATCATCAATATCTTTTCGTGCTTCTGCTACATTATGCATTTGGGCAGTTTATTTTTTTTTTTGGCCGGGGCTGGGTTTGAACCTACCACCTCCAGCATATGGGGCCGGTGCCCCACTCCTTTGAGCCACAGGCACCATCCTGCATTATGCTTTTGTTCTTTCTTTAATGATTTTTTTATAATGAAAATTCATATATTTAGAGGACCACAATTTACAATTGCATGGGTTGATTCAGTAGGAAGGAAACATGAGCTAGATTTGAGAAGGCGGTTCAGGCAAAAATATGTGCCAAGAGCATAATATTTTGAAATTTCAAAACAATGCCTTAGAATTACCATAGTCTCACTCATGATGCAAAATCTTTAAAAGTGAGATACTTAAATAGGATGGATGGAGCATGGTACACACATTTTAGCATTTTTTAGAATCTCTGTCTTCTTTTTTTATTATGATGCAATTGCTTTCTTTAGTGAGTTCTCTCGTAATACACTCTGTTTTTACTTACGGGTTGAATAGTCTTCTTATCTGAGACTTTTCTCCTACAAGTTACATGAAATTTAATATCCTACATGACTTACAAACCTATGACTTCTAAACTAATCTCATTGATATATCCATTGAATTATTTCTGATCCAAAGTTCCTTAGTCAAGGAAAGTATGACAGATATGTCAAGTTCTACAAAATAGAAAACTTTACACTGTAACCATATTTGTATTATGAACTAAGTATTGCAAATCCAGAGATCTTTGTCTTTGTTTATTTATGTCTGTGAACTGCTAAGGATAACAAGCAAGGGTGGTGGGAAGCACATGTATGCCAGCAGCAATATTTAGAAATCAAAACCATAAAAGACTCTACACCTTAAATTATAATAAAAATATTAGAAAGAGATAATTGGGCTACAAAATTAGTGACAAGTAACTTTCCCTAGAAGTAAGTCCTTAGTACTTGGGCAATAACAAAGAGGAAATATGTCAAAACTGTTGATGATAAGAAATTTCATGTCACATCTCTTGATAATGGATTTCAAGTTACCCAACCAAAGAAACAGGCGTAATGCACATGGCAGCTTTGTAATTTCGTTATTTTGACTACTAAATTTAAAACTGCAATTCATGCCATCAACTTTAGCAGCCATTACCCTCCAAACAATTGTTTTATTTTATAAAATGCAGTCTCTTCCTATCAAAATTTATCTAGAAAACAGAGCAGGCACAACACCAAAATTTGAGCTTTCCTGTTTGTTTTTTTGGTTTTAGGATATTCACCTCTTAATACCAAATTCTAAATTTATGTATTATTAGTCTACTCCTTTATCTGGATAAATAATAATCTTTTAATTTGGTCTCATTGGAGAAGTGGTATGATATTCATCAGTTTTTCTATGAAATTACTACCTCATACATGGATCCAAATTGTTTCAAACTTCCAGCTATATGCTATTCACATTTGTTATATAGACCATCTTCTCTTTATTTTTTTTTCTAGAATGTCTACTTATCCTTTCCTCCTTTTCTATACTATTCATACTCTATTTTAATTCTCTCCCCAAAGATATGTAATTGGAGGGAGATTAACAATCTTTCTCCAATACTTACTAAATGAGAAAGATGACACCATTTCTTGAGTCAGAACTTTTGGAATTTATAGTCATCTATAAATCTATTTGGAATTTTCAGATGAGGAACACAATTCAAGTTATGTGAGTAAGAATGGTTAGTTATTTTCATCATCTTCCGAGTTTGGATTTATTCTTGAACCATCTCTTGTATTGACCCAGCCATCAGGCAACTTTGACCCTTAACGTTCTAAGAACATGCTCCCGTATTTTCTTAGTCCTTACTCCATACACGATAGGGTTGAGAAAAGGGGGCACTAAAAGGTACATATTTGCAATAAAAATATGAATATGTTCAGGCACATTTTTCCCAAAACGGTGAGTGAAAATGGAAAAGCCAGCTGTGGAATAGAAAACAAGAATGACAGAGACATGGGAGCCACACGTACCCAAAGCCTTAAAACTAGCTTCTCGGGATGGCAGGCGGAATACAGAGCGTAGGATGAAGGCGTAGGACACAGCGATGAGAACCGCGTCACACGAACCGATGATGGAAGCCATGCTGAGGCTGTAACTCTTGGTGGCTCCTACGTCCATACACGCCAGCTTCACCACAGCCATGAACTCACAGTAGGTGTGGGAAATGACTCGAGTTCTACAGTAGGGCAGCTTTTTGAGCAGGATGGGATGTGGAGAAAAGAAGGCTACGCCCCGGCACACCACAATGATACCCATCGTGATGATGCGACCATGAGTGAGAATGGTGGCATGGCGCAGCGGGTCACAGATGGCCACATAACGGTCAATGGCCATGGCCAGGAAGAATCCTGACTCCATGGCAGTAAAGCTGTGGATGAAGAACATTTGGGCCAGACAAGCATCAAAGGCAATGTCATGGACCCCGAGCCAGAAGAGGCAGAGCATGCGGGGTAGAGTAGACGTGGAGAGGACCAGGTCAGTGACCGACAGCATGCACAGAAACAGGAACATAGGCTCGTGGAGGCTTCGCTCTGTCCTCACCACGGCCAGGATGGTCACATTCCCCACCACGGCCACCACGTACATGGAGCAGAAGGGAATCCCGATCCAGACGTGCAGGTGCTCTAGTCCTGGGATGCCCAGAAGCAAGAAGGTGACAGGGGAGGGACGAGAAGCGTTGAGAGGGGGCATTATTTTTTTTATTGTTGTTCCCTTTGCTTTCTATCACTTCTTCTGGAAACAAAGTTGCTATAACAATATGATAAGAACCAGATGGCAAAAAGTACTGTGATTTTTTTTTTTTCAGAACTACCTTTACCTGTTGTTATAGTTAATCTGGAGTATCTAATTTCCCTGGGAAAAGAATAATAGAATAACATATCAAATTAGTTTACTTACAAATACTGAAAGATAATTTTTATATTATGTCATAGTATCCAAGTATCATAGTGACGCATACCTGTAATCCTAGCACTATGGGAGGCTGAGGCAGGAGGATCACTTAAGCCCAGGAATTTGAACTTGCTGTGAGGTAGGCTGATACCACTGCACTCCAGCCTGTAGCAATAGGGACTGTCTCAATTTATTTTATTTTATTTTATTTTTTACTGAGCAGATTATCTATAACATATCATTTTCTAGGCACTTGGAATAAAATGTATGGAAAGTTCATATAGGTAAAACACGTGAGATAGTAAAACAGATAGAAGAATGAATACTGACCAGTGGGCGTGGGCATTCAATCAGTTGGTGAGAATTTCACATTTATGTTGGTAGTTGAATGAGGAAACCTATGTTATTCTGACGCTATGTTTTTATGCATTCTGTTAGTGAAAACATCAATAAATATTGCCATGCAAAAGAAACAAAAGACTAATACAAGAAGGCCAATGATTTTAAAACTTAGCAAGAAAGAAAATTGTAGAAGATATGGTCAGCTTCTTCGTATCTTTAGTGTTTCTGCTGCCCACTGAAGAGAAATACTAGTTGCATTAGCAATTGTCTGGAGGATATTGAAACTTTTCTCCTTTTTTCTTTTATCAGTATTTTCTAAAAACTCCTATTTGGGGATCAAGTAAATCAATATCAAATCCCTTATAGGTAATGATCCCATGACTTGTCATATTTTTCATCTATATTCTCATTAGAAAGGGAAAAACACAAATAAAATACTGTCATTTATTACATAGTATTTTATTTGTGTTTTTCCCTTTCTGCTCCCCTAATCATACCTGCCAAAAAGGTTTATTTCAAATGCATTCACTGTTTTACCAAAAGTGCTGAATCATGTAATATATACACCCTAATTATAGAAATGCTGAATTTAAGACTACCAAAAATTTGAAACTCAGAAAGCATATACCCAGATATGAAAAATATAGAAAATTATTATCAGAATAGGAGGTGCATTTACATGGTACCTTGGTTTTAAACTTAGTACTTATAATTCTTTATGGATGGAACAGGACTTTTGAAGTGCTTTTCTTTGAGCTCTAACTCAGGGTTTCTCTCCTGTGGGTGAATTTTCTATGAATACAGGAGATAAATACAATCCCTGTAAAATTCCATATAGTTATGATAAGGACCCTTCCTTTAAGTAGAAGATTCCCCAACCCATATTGTAATTCCCTTACAAAATAGAAATAAATGGTCTTAGTCCCTCTCTGTATGAACATGAGGTTGATGTTATCGGTGTGGTTTCTAAACTAGAATTAGTATAATCTTCACATGCAGGGTGTCATTTACCACACTGTTTATGTAATTATTCTAAAAATGAAATACATGATGGTTGTTTATTTCCCATTATTTGTGTACTTCTATCATATAAAGCAGAACATATGCTCTTTGGAATTAATAGAGTATCTAAAATTAAGCAATATGTATTTCTTAACATTAACCACACTCACTACCTTCCCATCCACATTGATTCTGACTTGGATCATTTTACAAGGCAGGTGGATGCTGATCATGTACTTTCGTTTGTTGACATAGAAGTTCACACTGCAACATACACAAAGCAGTTAATTTTTTGGAGTGGAAAATTGGCCAAATAATGTCAGAGATAACATTTACGTACAAAAGTAGCTTCCTGTATGTTTCTTCTCATAACTCCACTGGATATTCAAGACTCCACAGCAGAAAAGCCCTAGGATAAAGTGATTGGGCACAAGGCAGGGAGTAGGAGGGTTAAAGCAAAGAAGGGCTCTAAGTTGTCTCAAATACTTCAGTTGCAGAAAAACCCTAGATTAGTAATTTCCTGTTTCCCATCTGCCATAAGGAAGTCACCTTGTGAAGCACTATTTCCATCATGCTTCAAGAGGAATCTGATTTTCTTATGTCTTGGACACATTCTTGTACATATAATATATAACTCACAAGAATTTTAAAGGGTTACCTCTGAATGTGCTTTCCAGAATTATGACAACATGCTCATGCTCTTCAAACACCATTAATTTTTTCTAGTCACCAAGTATTTTCTAGTCTTTAACAGTTGCTCGATACTTAACTTACTTATTGAATAAAACTTGAGCAAAGAAAATACAGTTTACTTATTTTTACCTTTATAAAATAACTGTGATCAAGTAATTTATTAGGCAAAAACTTATCCCAGAGGGGAGAGAAGGATAGTTATGTAGAAATGAAAATAAAAGACCAAATTAAGTTTAGTGAGTCAAAGAAAGCCTTCTTGAATAAATGCTACTTTGGCTGAAATTGTGAAGACTATATATAATATTGGTTCTTGATTAGAGGGAGGACCCAAGGGAGCCAGTTTTGTAAGTCAGGATTGCCATCTGTTCTGCCTTTGTCTTCAGAGGTTGTATCTCCCTAGGTCTGCTCTTTATACAAACTGTGATCCAGTTCTTTCTGAACACTATTTGCAGCTTAACTCCCAACAACATGGCATCCAGATCCTACTTCTAAAAGAGATTTGCTCAAGAAAGACAACACTCAAAACTTCCTAACCCCAATAACTTCTCTATATCCCTAAAAGAGTTAGTACCACCATCCAGCAGGAAGCAGTTTTTAGAGATTTCTGTGCATGCCTTCCTTAAAATAAAAAGAAGGGAGCTGTGGGAGAAGAAGTCTCATAACCCTGACAGGATTACAGCCATTTTAAAAAATCAGGTTAGAAGCCAGCAATCCCTTCCCCAGATTCCTGGAGTGCCTCAAGGCCAGAGTTGCTGGAAATATCCTAAATACAATCTTTACTCTACAGATACGCCCATAATCTTGACCCTAAAGATATGCCCAAAATCCTGATCTGCGCAAAGGAGGAGCCCTTGTCAGTACTCTAGTCTGGGCTCACTCCCCATTTCAGCTATTCTGAAAGGCTAATAAAAGCTGAGGTGATAGCTGGTCAGTCTCCATTCTTCTTTTTCCCTCTATTAAAGTCTTTCCTTATCTCTGAAATAAAATAATATATATTTTGGTTCCTGAGATTTAAATAGAGATAGATAAAAATAGATGCAATTGTGGGGCAAACAGAAATCCGCACAGACCCTCGAGTAGTCACAAAGCTGTCAAAAAAACTTTATAATTTGGTCTATAAATAAGTTTCTTTCATTTATTAGGTCTTCAATAAGTATATATTGGACATATAAAAGCAATAAAGATCCTACAAGAGTAGAATTAGAAAGTGCACATACTCTCAGATAGACACACTGATTAATAAGTCACTCTTTTGCACAAGCACTCACGATGTAATTTTTTTGATGTCATCTTCCTGAAATTGCCAAGCTGTAGTTGATTCCAGCATTCACAAAGTATCTATATTTTAATTCCATCAATATTTTTATATTGTATAACATGTAGTCAAAATGAGAAAAAACCCTCGCTTTTATCATATCCTTTCAAAGAGATGTGTGTTTCCTAGAAGCTTGTCCTTTCTCCATTTTGCTCATAGACAATAAAATAAGGTTCATTCCCTCTATTCAAAGATTTATATCTCTTCCCACGAATCTGTCATTTAAAAATTAAGAAAGCAATTTTGGGGGGAATCTTACAGCCTTTATAGTTTTTCATAAAACTGACAGTCTAGTTTCCTCCTCTTCATCACTCACATATTTCATCAAGATTTTAATTGGCTCAAAAAGGAACTCATTCAGACCCAAGAAGCAATACAAACACGTAGTTTCTATATGTGACAGCTTTAGCACAGTAATCTAAAAGGATAAACAAGCATAACATGTGACATAAACAGGTCCCTTTTGAACCGTTGGGTAGAGAGATTTGTTTTATTGTTGCTGATGATGGATAATATACATAATTTCAAGAGTAATAATTTACCTGTGCGTTCTCATAGGTTTATACTTGCAGATGTAGCTATCCCTCAGTAGTTAGATATGTACATATAATATAATTTGTCAACAACATCCTAGGACCAGTCCTGAATGAAAGAGAAAAGACATAGAACATATTCTTTATTCCTTTAATTAGCCCAGCTTAATTTAAATATCAACTTATGCCAGAATCTTTATATACAAGAAGATAGTACGATTAATATTCTTAAAATGTTAAAAGAAAAAAAAGGCAAGAATCATATATCTGGAAAAACTGTCCTTTGAAAATAAGGGAGAAATTAAGATATCTCCATATAAAACCTGAAGGAGTTCATTATTACTTATGTGCCCTATAGGAAATACAAGGTTCCATACAAAATGAAGAATTATTTTTTTCAAAGTCTTGAAAGTATGATGTTGGTATTTTAATGGGGATGGCATTGAATCTGTAGATTGCTTTGGGAAGTATAGACATTTTTACAATGTTGATTCTTCTCAGTCATGAGCATGGTATGTTCTTCCATTTGTTAATATCTTCTGTTATTTATTTTCTTAGGGTTTCATAATTTTCTTTATAGAAATCCTTTACCTCTTTTGTTAGGTATACCATGGAATACTATTCAGCCATTAAAGAAGATGGAGACTTTACATCTTTTGTATTAAACTGGATGGAAGTGGAACACATAATTCATAGTAAAGCATCACAAGAATGGAGAAGCAAGAATCCTATGTACTAAATTCTGATATAAGGACAACTGATGACCTAGTACATGTTGCAGGGTGGGGAAGGGAGTGGGGGGTTATGGGGTGTGATACAACTCTTGGGGATGGGTCACAATTATAAGAGGTATGTTACCTAACAAATGCAATCAGTTTTACCTGGTTCTTTGTATCCTTAATGAATCTCCCCCCCACCAAAAAAAAAAAAAAAAAAAGAAATACAAAGGGATTGTTTCACTTTGAAATAAGAATATTAGAGAAGAAGGCAAACCTACATTAAAATATCAGAACGTTCTGCTGGGCACAGTGGCTCATGCCCATAATCCCAGCACTCTGGGAGGCCAAGATGGGAGGACCATTTGAGCTAGGAGTTTGAGACAAGCCTGAGCAAGAGCAAGACCTGTCTCTTTTCTACTATAAGTAGAAAAACTAGCCAAGCATGGTGGTGCAGCCCTGTAGTCCCAGCTACTCAGGAGGCTGAGGCAGGAGGATCACTAGAGTTGGATGGATCATCCAGGAGTTGGATGGTGCTGTGAGCTATGACGCTGCAGCACTATATCCAAAGTGAAAGAGTGAGACTCTGCCTCAAAATAAAACATATATGTATATATTAGAATAGTCTTCTATAAAGATAAACATAGGATAATTTTTAAAAAATCATTGTAATTTTGTTCATATTGTTCATAACTCTAAAATTTATTATTTAAAATTTTAAAGTATTATATGTTAATGAATAGACAATATATAAAACATTTTTCATGATAACAATAATATAGTGTGTATGTATGTGAGCAGTAGAGCACCATAGGAGTAGAGTCTTAGTATGTGATTTAAGTCAAATGGATATCAGTTTAAAATGTATTTTTATAATTTTAAGAATATTGTATATAATCTCTATGCTAACCACAAGGAAAATGATAGAATATACACAGAAGGAAATCAAAAAGTGTTACAACGAGGTCAACTGAACACAAATGAGGGCAGCAAGCAAGAAAAGGGGGGGCAAAAATGCTATAAGACATAAAGAAAATTAATAACCAAATGCCACTAGGTTCTTTTCACTAAGTAATTACTTTAAATGTGTTTTAAACTTAAACTTCCCAGTCAAAAGTTATAGATTTGGAGAAAGAAAATAAATAAAATCACAGTATTTAATTATTTTATCTAAAAGATAAGCACTTAAGGACAAGGAACACATCTAGTTTGAAAGTAAAAGGATGGGACAAACTATTTCATGTACATGCTAACCAAAAGAGAAAAGTAGTGGCTGAATTAATTTCAAATAATATAAAGTCAAAGTCTGTTACAGCAGAAAAAGACATTATATAATTATCAAATGCCCATTAAACAAGATAATATAACAAATATAAACAGTATGCCCTGAAGCCCAGAGATCCTAAATATGCAAAGCAAATATTGACAGAATTAAAGAGAGAAATAAAGGATTCTATAACAATCACTGGAGACTTCAATACTGCAATTTCGATGATTCATTAAAATTAAAAAACATATAAAATAAATTGGGAAATAGAGAATTTGAACAACACTGTAGAGCAATATCAACAATATTCTACCCAATAACAGAATACATATTTTTCTCAATTGCACATGGAATCTTATCCAGAATTTTCATAGTTTGGGCATAACGTAAGCCTTAATAAATGTAAAAATAGTGAAATTATACAGTGTGTATTTTCTGATCACAATGGAATGAAACTAGAAGCTAATAGAGAAAGGTATCTGGAAAGTCCCTAAATATGTGGAAATTAAAGCACAAAATCTTAAACAACCAATTAGTCAAAGAAGAAATCTCAAGAATAATTAGAAAATATTTTGATAAATAAAACTAAAAACACTGTATAAACATATGGGATGCATCAAAAACAATGTAAAGAGGGAAGTTTATAAACATGAATGAATTTAAGTTGTTGATTTAAGATCTCCCTGTTCGTTTACATTAGAAAGTGAACAGGGAGATCTTAAATCAACAACTTAAATTTGCACCTTAGGAAACTAGGAAAAAAAAAAAAAAGAAAGAAAGAAAGAAAGAAAATACTAAGCCCAAATCAGGCACAACTAAAGAAATAATAAATATTAGTGCCCAGATATGCAACATAGAAAACAAAAACAATAGAGAAAATCAATGAAACATTTTGTTCTTTAAAAATATAAACAGAATTAACAAAATGTTAACTATATAAACAAAGGGAAAAAAGAGAAGACTCAAATAACTAAAAGCAACAAAGAAAGAGAGATAGGGTAACAAATTATATAGAAATAAAAATGATTTTTAATAATTTAATAACCTAAATGAATTAGAACAATTTCTAGGAAACTACTGAGCCTGAAGCGCAAAGAAACAGTGTATCTGAATTGTTATAATATTCAGAATGATGTTGGCTGTGGTTTTGTCACACAAGGCTGTTATAATTTTTAGTTATATTCCTTCTATGTCTGGTTAGCTGAGGGTTTTTGTCATGAAAGGGTGCTGGATTTTGTTCAATGCTCTTCCTACATCTATTAAGATGATCAGATTGTCTTCGCAGTCTTCATCAAAATACAAACATCCTATTTCACAAATCTAGAAAAAGTAATTCTAGAATTACTCTTTGTTTGGAACCAGAAAAGAGGTCAAATAATCAAAGTAATCTTAAGCAAAAATAACAAATATGGAGGCATGAGATTACCAGATTTTGAAGAATACGTCAAGGCTACCGTAACCAAAACAGCATGGCTTTGGCATACAAGTAGAGACATAGGCCAATGGAGCAGAACAGAGAACCCTGATTAAGAAAACCATCCATTAGCCGGGCGTTGTGGCGGGCACCTGTAGTCCCAGCTACTCGGGAGGCTGAGGCAAGAGAATCGCTTAAGCCCAGGAGTTAGAGGTTGCTGTGAGCTGTGTGAGGCCATGGCACTCTACTGAGGGCTATAAAGTGAAACTCTGTCTCTACAAAAAAAAAAAAAACCATCCATATACAGTCAGTGGATCTTTAACAATGCAGACAATGATATACACTAGGGGGAAAAAGTCCTATTCAGTAAATGATGCTGGGAAATTTGGATAGCCACATGTAGAAGACGGAAACAGGATTCTTATCTCCTACAACTCACAAAAATTAATGCAAGATGAATAAAAGATTTGAATTTATTCTAAAGAATTTTAGAATAAAATATGAGAAAACTTTTCAAGATAATTAGTCTAGATGAAGAATTTATGACTAACGCCTGGATGGTAATTGCAGCAACAACAAAAATAAACAAATGACACTTGATTGAATTAAAAATTAAATTACATTAAAAGCCTCCACAGAGCTATGGAAATAATTGAAAAAACAAATAGAGAAGCTAAAGGATTAAAAATATTCACAAAGGATACATCTGGTCATATCTAGAATTTATACATCTGATACATCTGCTAATCTGATACAAATGATACATCTGATAATATCTAGAATCTACAAAGAAAAACAAATTAGCAAGAAAAAAGATAAAGATGGGCAAAACACAATTAGCTTGTCAAAAGAAGATAGACAAATGGCCAATAAATATGAAAAAAATGCTTAATGTCACTAATTATCAGGAAACTGCAAATTAAAAAACACAATGATACAGTACCTTACTCCTATTGGAATGGCTTTTATTATATTAAAATTTCAAAACAATACATTCTGGAGGAAATGTAGAGAAAAATGAATGTTTAAACACTGTCGGTGGAATTACAAATTAGTATAACTTCTATGGAAAGTAGGGTGGAGATACCTCAAACTTAAAGTAGTGAATAACTTGCTTCTGGTAAAGAAGCTTGGGGTTGAGAAGGATAATGACACCCTAGGGATATAAAAAGAATTTGATGCTCTGTGATCAGTCTGATTTTTAAGGCAAGCCCAGTGACTGTTTCATTAATATCTACTTGTGCTGGAAATTTGGTGGCAACAACTTGATAAAA
Source organism: Nycticebus coucang (assembly GCF_027406575.1). Classification (NCBI taxonomy): domain Eukaryota; kingdom Metazoa; phylum Chordata; class Mammalia; order Primates; family Lorisidae; genus Nycticebus; species Nycticebus coucang. Next base: position 62,584,675 of record NC_069793.1, on the reverse strand, counting down.
CCAGCCCATGCTTGCACATGCAGACCAGTTCTCAGCTCCATGTAGGTAAATTTCTTCCTCTGGAACTCAGGACCTGAGAGAAGGTGACAGTTTATTTTAGGAAAACTTAGTAGTATAGGGGCTTCGATATACTTTACTCAATGATCATTCTTTACTCAATGATGTTTTTGTCTCTGTTTTCTCTGTGTTTATAATTTTTCATAAGAAAGAATAAAAGTCTAAATTAATGTAATTTTGAGTTAAATACTTTCATAGGTAATTAAATAATATTTTCTTGTGTTTCTGATCTCAGAATAATGACATAAGCAATATTGTAATCATTTTTTCTGGATTCTAGTCAATTCTCTCTCATTTAATCATAATGTTCCCTGAATTATTGAAAATTTAAAAAAAAGAATAACTTATAGATTAATGCATTAGTCTCTGTAGAAATGTGGCAGGTGGTTGAGTAATGTAAAAAATAGGAAATAGACTGGAGAATCATGTGCCTTGAAAAGACTTACTGCCTGATTTATTTACCCAGCAGTTCAGTCTTCTCTCTGTCAGGCAAGAGCACTCCAACCTCCTTTTTGCCTGTTTTCTTCCATTGGAGATCGTCTACTGCCTCTCCTCTTCTTTGGATACTTCCATTCAGTCAGTAGGAATGAGAATCCCACTTTATATGACAGCAATTGGACTATTTTGAAAAGCAAAGGTCATCAAGCTCATACCATGTTGTCTCTTACAGAAACTGGGTTTAAGGAAATGTAGATGCATGTATTTCCACCATCAAATTATTACATACTCAGGATGCTTGTAAATGAAGAATAATCATACGACCTTTTTAACCACAAAGAAAATACATAAATATTATGTAACCTTCTTAATTCAACTCTGATCATTTGATGACTGCTTGGGAAAACAGCCAAACTTACACAAGCGCTTTGAGGCAAGGACTAGGCATGGGCATGGGTGACCATAGTAATATTCAGCAATGAGGTTTGTAGCACTTTTTTTAGGATGAGTTTGTGAACTTCATTGCCTGACCTCATATACAAGATGGTGAGGAAAAGCTCTTTGACTCTAGAACTTTCCTCTTCTCGCAGATATTTTTAACATCAAGAAGTTTTCACTTCTCAGTATTTTTGTTTTCTCTCTCCCCGGTACTTATAACCTGCTTTTGCCTTGACACAGTATCAGGCTTTTCATAAGCTACTGTTTATTTGCTTGATTTGCTACAGAAATGGATCTGTTCCATATTATCACCTCATTTAACACTAGGTAAGTGAGGTTAATGTCTTTAATTTGCAGATGAGTAAAATAGTAGGTATGGTACTTGAGCAAGATGCCATAAATGTGAATGAGGGATCCAGAATGAGTACCCAGGTCATCTCTCTGTTTTCAAGCCTTTATTTTAACCACTTGCTGAATAGTGGGAAAGCAATCTGATAAAAGAATTATCATCAAATTGATGGATATAATTATACTATTTATTTTGCTTTTATTTTTATTTATTTATTTATTTTGGCTGGGGCTGGGTTTGAACCCGCCACCTCCAGCATATGGGACCAATGCCCTACCCGCTGAGCCACAGGCGCTGCCCTATTTTGCTTTTAAAGCACTGGTGCCAAACCTGTAACTCTTGGGCTGCATGTAGATTTTTGAGGTCTATTTTGTTTATCTGTGGTGTCAGCATAAAAAATATGCATGGACCTTTTGTTATTTTTTTTTTCAGAGGCTCATCACTTTTCCTTAGTGTTTGTGTATTTAATGTGTGGCCCAAGGGCCCAAGACAACCTTTATTCTTCTAATATGTGACAGAAAAAAAAAATGCTTGACACCCTGCTTTAAACTATTAAACAATTATTAAATGATTAAGAAAATACTGATAACTTTAGCTTATGAGATCTGTTTTGCTTTCATTCTTTATAATTTCTGGCAACTCATGTTGAGGAATAGGAACATTATCCATATAGGTCTCCATTTCTTCTACCATATATTCCAAATATCACATGTAAGTATCAAAGGAAATTATTTTTCACAATTTTTATTGCATTAAACCACATTTATGGCTCTTCTGACTATTTTCTACCAGGGGTCCTCAGACTGTGCCTCATGGGCCACATGAGGCAGTGTGATTGTATTTGTTCCCATTTTGTTTTTTTACTTCAAAATAAGATATGTGCAGTGTACATAGGAATTTGTTCATAGTTTTTTTTTTTAAACTATAGTCCAGCCCTCCAACGGTCTGAGGGAGAGTGAACTGGCCCCCTGTTTAAAAAGTTTGAGGATACCTGCATCTACTCAGTAGTATTGTTGCAGGATCACAAGCAAAGAGATCTCAGTGTCAACTTTTTCTTCTTTAAAAATTTTTGTACCACAAATCTCTTCTATACTTCTAATCCATGTGAAAATGAAACAGTTGCTTGTCTGACATTTGTCCAGAAACCGCCATCCAGAGACAAACAGAAACAGAGATTTCCAACAATATTCATAAAGGGTTTCCTTCATCAGGGTGTAAGGATGTGACCAGATAGAAAACATCTCTTTAGGGAAAGATCAAGATCAGTGTTTAGATATGAATAGCTTGGAGCAAAATTAGAAAATAGTTCAAAAATTAAAGCATGATAAATAAAAATGAGACTAAAGTTGAAAACACAGTTTTGCTAACTGGATTTTATTCTCCCTAAAAGAAATGTAAGTCAAAATTTGGAAAGATTGTAGAATTTAGGAGAGCTTAAGAGCTGGGTATTATAGTCAATGAACACCTTCAGTGTTCAAACATCAATTAATTACCCATGGTATAATGTGAACAAAAATGGGATTTTATTTGGACACTAAGGTTTCCAGGAGAAGTTCTAAGTCGGGAGAAAATATTTGGCTTCTGGAAGTATATAAAAAAGAAATACTTACTGTTGGCTTTTGGGGCAAACTAGTATGGAGGTCATGGGAGGTACTAAAGATCAGAGGACTCACTGTCAGGCTTTCATGCCACTAAAGTTAAGTCAGAAATCCTGAAACTTTCACGTTATTTATTGCCTATATGACTCTAGTAAAGATTGTATGCAATTGTTTATTTTTTCTTTCTTGGTTTGTATTGCAAAACCTCAGAATCTAGCAAGCAGCCATCCAAAGTGCTGAATTTATTTGGCTCAAGGTACAATATGGCAGGATGTGAGCAAGGTCTGAAACATTTTTATGTTCCATCCAAGTTTTCTTCTTTAGGTATCAAAATCACTGGTGAGACGACAGAATACCAATCTCAATGGCCTCCATCAACATGTCATATTGGAACCCCAGAACTGTGATCTTGATTGGCATTCCTGGTCTAGAGCACATGCAATTTTGGATTGGATTTCCCTTTTTTGCCTTGTGCCTAGTGGCTCTTTTGGGAAATGTCATTTTACTAATCATTATCCCTGCAGAACGTAGTTTGCACCAGCCCTTGTACATATTCCTGGCTGTGCTGGCAGCTACGGACATAGGACTCTGTGCAGCCATTGTTCCTAAGATGCTGGCCATTTTTTGGTTCCAAAATTGCTCCATGGCCTTTGATGCCTGTCTAGCCCAATTATTTTTCATCCACACTTTGCAGTGCATGGAGTCGGGCATTCTATTGGCCATGGCCTTTGACCGCTACATTGCCATCTGTGATCCTTTGAGGCACACCTCCATCCTCACCCCTTCTGTTTTGGGTCGCATGATAGTGGTGGTGGCAATTCGAGCTATAGTGCTGGTTGGTCTATTACCCTGTCTAATCAAAAGACTGCATGTTTTCCATTCCATTCACATTGCCCACTCTTACTGCGAGCACATGGCTGTGGTTAAGCTGGCTGCAGAAGACATTCTAGTCAATAAGATATGTGGTCTCTTTGTGGGCTTTACCATTCTTGGATTTGACATGGTTTTTATCCTTGTATCTTATGTTCTAATTTTCCAAGCTGTTTTTCATCTACAACAAAAGGAGGCACGGCTTAAAGCATTTAACACATGCACAGCTCATATTTTTGTCTTCCTTGAATTTTATATTCTTGCCTTTTTCTCTTTTTTCAGCCATCGTTTTGGACATGTTGCCCCTTCTACCCACATTCTTTTGTCTACTATCTATCTCCTTGTGCCACCTGCACTCAATCCTATTGTCTATGGTGTAAAAAATAAGGTAATTTTTAACCGTGTGGCAAAGTTTTTCTTCTGAATCATGAATTTTAGCAATGATCTAGAAAATGGTGGCCACATGGAGAAGGCCTTTATTTCCTAGAGATGAAGACAGTTTGGGACCTATGTGCTCATCTTGGATTTTAAAGGTATTTATTATTTTCAAAACTATGTGTTGATGTAAAAAGTTTTCAAGTTAAGACTAAGTGTATCTCTTTACAGATAATATATTTGGCTTCTAATTTAATCTTTATTATTTCTTTTCTTTGACTTTTTTTGTATTTAATTTGTAGTCATTTTAACTTATTGATAAAAAACCTTTGGTTGTTGATTTTTAAAGTTGTTATTTAGGATATATGTATTTGTACCTTAATCTTACTGCATTCTACACTTTTTCACCTTCTGTACCCTACTTTTTATTTAACTAAAATAAAGTCATTCACTATGACTCCTGTGTTAACTCATGATATATTGAGATATGTGCTGCTTGAGCACATTTATATATAAATCCATATATTTAAGGATTTTTGATAAACTATTGAGTTCTAACTTAATTTCATTGCAATCAGGGAATACTTTGGAAATTTTAAACACTTGAAATGTATTAAGATTTTTTTTTTTGCCTCAGTATAAGGTTTTTGTGTGACGGAAATAAATTTCCACTATTTAATGTTGCTTCTATTGCTTTTTATGCATTTAATCAAATCAATTATTTCTACCTCAAGAAGGAAGAAAATAAAAAATAAATTAAACACGAATAAATTGACAGATGAACATGATAATGATAGAATAGAAATTAATTAAAAATAAACAAATGATTGGGAAAATTACCAAGTGTTGCTGTCCATGGCCTAGTCAGAGACACAGAGGCAGACACTGCAGATGAAATTAATAATTTATTAAGGGATGGCTGGTGCTCGCTCAGGCACAGCAGCAATTGGCCATCTTTACTCACTTTCTTATATACCTAAACTCATCATATAAAAATAATCTAAGAATAAGGAAGACAAAGGTAAAGATTCCTTATCAGAGTTAATCCAGCAAAGTATGTATACACCTTTCTAAACCAAGAATATCTTGTTTAGAGATAAACAACGATGGAGATGAAACACAAAGGGCTGGATTGTCTATTCGTTTGTCTACTTCTCTATAGGACTAACTGAAAGTATTTGTGTAAATAGATGTAGGGGATAAAGTGCAATGGTTCATTGCCCCAAGCAGATGATCTGTCTCCAGCTATGACTTGGCAAGGGTCTCTAGTACATTCTTTCTTTAAGGTATTACTGCAGCCCAAGTACTGGAAATGTTACTTCTCAGAGCCTCGTGACCTCAAGGAGCACAAATGAGACTGATTCACCTTACAAGGGTGCAGTGGACTGTGCTCCTTTAACAAAGCTAGACAGAAAGAGAGAAAGAGAATCAAATCACTGACATAAAGAAATGATGTATATCACTACATAGTACATGCATTAAAAACATCACTAATGGAATATTGTGAATGAATCTATGCCAACTAATTCAGTAACATAAATAAAATAAGCACAATTCTTGAGATACAAATTTCAAAACTTAAAAAAAGACATGTAAAATCATAATATCCCTACTACTCTAAAATAACAGAATATGTTATATTAGAATTTTCACATAAATCTAAGTTACTTTCACTTGAGAATTATATAAAACATTTAAGCAAAAAAAAGTTGATCCCAAAAAATATTTTTTAAGTGAATGCAGGAGAAATAATAGCACCCAGTTCATATCATGAAGTTTGCATAACCAAAACCCACATCTTTCATGAAAATATACATACAATTGCTTCACAAAATGTTGGCAAATCAAATGCAGAAAAAAGGAGTAAATATTAAATCCTCAAATGCACTGCATGTAGAAGTGAAAGATTGCTTTGACATTTGACATTTAATAATGTAAACCCAATCCAAAAAGGCATGTAAGAAAAATATTTTAGAAATATTAGCAAAGTCAAGAGAGCTTGGAAAAATTCAAAACAGCATTCACAAAAAAATCTATGGTGGATTCGTAGTTAGGGTGAAATATTAAACATGTTTCCCCACATTCAGGAATAATGCCAGGATATCTGTTCCCACCACTTCCATATTGTGTTTGATGTATTAGCCAGTGTAATAAGAAAAGACAATAGGACAGATGAGGAAAACAGAAAGAAGTGAAACTATTTCTGTTTGCAATTGATATTGGTCACAAATTAGATACTGTTATGTAATTAAAGAATGGCACTTATAAACAAAATAGTAATAAATAAGATTTTATATTTTTATCATGCACTGAAATTTATTAATGAGAAGATATAAAAGTCCTGGATGAAAATATCTTTCTCCTAAAATGGTTAACTTTTCTTTCATAGAAAAAAGAGAGCCTCAATGGATCACGTGATGACACCAAGAGTTTTCAGATTTTGTGAGATCACGTCTTTTAAATTTTCCCCTTACTGTCATGAGGTAGCCCTTACTTCTAGAATGTGATCCTTGTTGGAAGAGTAAACAATACTCAGGTTAGTAATCCTGAGCAGGGCTCTGCTAGAGTCTCAGAGGAAATTCCCTCTATATTGTCAGGGTTTGAAACCCACACACTCTATTCCTAGCAAAGATTAGATGCTGAAGTTTCTGCTCATGTCTTTCACCTCTGAACAACTCCTGTTCTCTGTTCTATTTCTTGGATACCAAAAGCCACATCCCTATAATCATCTTAATAATAATCAAATTTCCCTATAGAGCCATCTATCCTAAACCAGCAGGAGAAAGTTATTGCTAGGTTTCATAAATCATTTAGTTCTGCAAGTCTTTGTGCTATATGATTACAATTATCAGTGAGCTTTTAAACAAAACATGCACTTAAATTTTGAAAAGTGAATTCTAAAAAGCATTCATAGTTGTTTGTAAAATGTTTTATTTGTTGAGTCAGCAATGAAATGGCATATTAAGGCTCTTCAGAGAGCAGAATAAAAAGGATATAGATCTGTTATAGATAAATCTATTACATACATCTATATAGACATCCATGTAGATATCAGCATACACATGTTTATTTATGTACATGTATAAACATGAATGTGCATGTATATATTATGTATATACAATATATAATACATAAACATATACATATATATATATAGAGAGAGAGAGAGAGAGAGATTTCTTATAAGAATTGCTTCATGTGATTACGGAGGCTGGAAGTCTCACAATCTGGTGGTATAATTCACACTGAGTTTGAAGGTCTGAGAATCAGTGGACCAATAGTATAAGTCCAGGTCTGAGTCCAAAAGCCTGAGGAAAAGAAGAAATGGATGTCAGCTCAAGTAGAGACAGTGAATTTACCTTACTCCACATTTTTTTATATTATTTTTAGGCCCTCAATAGATTGTATGATACCCACCTACATTGGTGAGTGTGATCTTCTTTAGACAATTAATTGATTTAAGTACTTATCTTTTACAGAGACATTCTCACAGGTACACCAAGAGATAATGTTTACCACCTATCTGAGCATCTTCAGTTTAGTTGACATAGCATTAGCTATCAAAACTAGCATAAAAAGTATAGGTCAATGATAAAGACAACAAGCAAAAAGTATACTAAACAATTCATTTAAAAGACTTAAACATTTAGAAGTGAATATAGAAAGCTAACATCATACTGTTGTAATCATACTCACTTTATGAAACATAGTGTGGTGACAGTTCAAACATAAGGAATTTGCGAGTTTAAAATATTTTTTTCATTGAAAACAAGTAGAAGAAACTCATCTGAAATTCATCTGTTTATACATTTCAATAGTATTTAGCAAATATTTCAAAGTATCCATTAAAAGTCCACAAACATAATTACTACCATCTTTTTCTACAAAATGATTTATTTGTGCATCATTCTTTGTCCAAAGTGTGGTTTCTCTCTGTTCATTGGATTAAGAAAGTTTGAAAGAAATTCAAATAATTATTACTTGTAACAGGAGATTGTAATAACGAGGAATTGGCTACCAAGAGGTGAAGAGAACTCTAAAACATATATAAATATCAGATGTACAAAATAGCCACAAACTCAGATGTGAGATAGCGTACCCAAGAATGAAACTCCCCTCTCTTGATCTGAAATCTAGATGTAAGAAAAGACACAAACTTGGGTTGTTAGAAGACAGAAAAATGGTTCTGATGCTATTTTGCAAAAAATCTGCCCTCTTGGCTGCCAGCCCACGATTTTCAGAGAAAGCTGTTGGCCACATGTCACAAACAAGCATGGTGAAGCGGAGTGAGACAGAGTGGAATTGGTGGGGAATGAAGAAAATACAGCACAAGAGAAGACACTGAACAAAGGATGGCACTGGGAGGACTGATTGAGCTGATGCCTACAGCCAACCCCAAAGCACAAAATCAGCTTTATTTTATAGTATCTGTACAGGGTTTGTCCAGGGGGAAGTAGCATAGACAAAATGGGGAAATAGCATAAAGAAAAGATATAGTTTTTGTCTTATAGTACGATAGAAAAATGTAAATGACTTTAACAAATACAAACCATCTTGTTGATTGTTTCTGCTCAACTTCATTAACATATATCAAGAAGTAAGAAGGGCAAGATCACAAGGATTTTAGCATAGTTGACAAAACAAAGGAAGAACTATGTGACTGAGTGGTTACTACTTAACTTTGTTAGCATATGACAAGGAGAAAGAATGGAGAGATCTCAAGGATCTCTGCATAGTTAACTAAACAAAGAAAGGGCTATGTGACTTCTGGCAGAGGGAGCATGAAGAAAGGAAAATGGCTGTTTTGGGAATGGAGGAGAAGCAGTTGGGGGTTCATTCTCTGAATGTTCCCCAGGCTGTGAGGGCTCTGCCATCTCACAGCGCACTCTCTACAGCCACAGAGTACTCTGTGCTTTGTGCTCTGCAGAAATATGGCACTGGAGAAGTGGCAAGAATGGTAAGAGCCTACGGAGACTGGAGAAGACACACAGGCTCCTGGGGAATAAAAACACAGGAACCAAGAAGTAAAAAATAAAATATGTAGGGGACCATAGTTCATTTTTTTACAGAGAAACAAAAGACAATGAAGCTGAGAGACAATCATTAATCAGCACATTTTGAATGGAAAATAATAGAGTTGTTGGTAAATGCATTTGAAACACAGCTTGCAAACAGGACAGTGGCAGACATTTACCTTCAGTGAATGCAATACTCACAGCAGTCGTCACCTCACATAAATGACAAAACATTCACATATTTTCTCTATAGTGCTTTAACAGACATGTCTTAAAAAATCACATAGCATAAGATGAGCAAGCAGAAGCTGACTTTATTCTTCTACTGTTGCTAGGAACTGGAGAGAAAATGCAGACCAAGTCTGAATGCATAGCTTCACTTAACCCAAGGGAGGGAGAGTTTTTGAGAGTTGGGTTTTGAGGATTGTAGGTTATCTCTGCTTATTAATTGCCTTAACTCAGAGAAAAGTAAACTTTTTCTTATATTCATGGCATGAGGTTGAATCACAACTTGGTACAAGATACGCACAGAAGTTAGGGTCCTACCCTGCCTGGTACAGAGCCTGGGAGACAGGGATGCTATTCTCTTTCATGACTATGTTTCAAAGAGATGACCTTTAGATTTTTGAAAAATATGCCTGTATTGTAAACCTCTCAAGAGGTTTTCAAAAGATTTATGTCTCAAATTGACACAGAAAGAATACACATTTACAATTTTTCAAAGAGAATGTTCTAGGGAAAAAGGAGAGCAAGAGCCTTGAGTTGGGACGACGATAATCTAAGGTTTGGTCAAGCTGAAGAGAGCCTTAAGAACTTTCTGGCCACATTTTATGTGTAAATAAGGAATATACACATGGCAGTTGTGGAATAAACATGGTTTCCTTTCTCTGTACACCACAAGAGCCAGTGCAAATCTTGGCATATCCCATGAGAATAATTTTAGGGCTTCACAAGAAAGATAAACATCTATTAATAGAGATAGAAAACTATGGAGGCCCAAACTCAAGCCTTACCACATTGTAATCAGAATTCCTTCATAGAAGAAGTTCTAGTCTGCATGCAATTTACCATTTTTTTTTTTTTTTACAATAAGAAATGAGGCCAGATAATACAGTGATGTGGGTAGAGGTCCTTCTATAAATGTCTTTATGAGAATAGACTTTGAGGCCTTTGAAACTCTTCTTTTATAGATTATTTTCTTGGAAGCAAAGTTTATATTTTCATTTCTTCTACATCATAACTTTTCTTTTTCTTTTTTTGGTAGAGACAGGCTTTTGCTCTGGCACCAAGCAAGGAGTACAATGGTGAAATTTTAGTTCACTTTAACCTCAAATTTCTGAGCTCAAGCAATCCTCCCATGTCACCCACCCAAGTAACTAGAATGACAGGCACATGCCAACATGGCCCTGAAGTCTTGGCTTCAAGAGATCTTTCTGTCTTGGCCTGGGATTGCAGCTGCCTGGCAGTACAATAGGAAAATGTAAATGACTTTAAGAAACACAAACCATCTTGTTAATGGTTTCTGCTCAACTTCATTAACATATGTCAAGAAGTAAGAAGGGCAAGATCACGTTATGACTTTTCATTAAAAAATTTAAAACAGATAATATCATTGATCATAAGCATTTGTATCATCTAATAGGTCATTGATATTATCTAATCAATCAGCTTATTATAAAATTTGGCAGTGTTTCCAGGCCCCCCATGCCTTTTAATACTAGGTATCATAAGTTCATTATGAATATCATTTTTAAAATATTAATGCATTAAATCATAGGACAATCTAACATCTATCACTTTCAAAAAAATGGTAAATGTATCAAAGTCAATAAAGTTGAGGTTTTGTCAAGTCTTAGAATACAATCATCTTCCAGTCCCCAAATCATAAAATATTTATATCCTTCAAGCTTGAACTTTTATCCTTCAAGCTTGAATCAATAGTCACTCATTTTGAGGTTTTCTGTGTCTTCTTTACTAATGTCTTACTATATGATAACACAGTAAGAGAGAACACTGGTAGCCAAAAGAGATTTTGTGCAAGTTCATGGATTATACCACATTTTTTCTGCATATACCACCAATATTTCTACTGTCACCTCTAGAATATCACATGAGTTGAACTGCAGCTTTTATTGAAGTCTAGAGCCCTCCAAAAACTCTGATCTCTCAGGTGGGCACAGAGAAGTCCTCCCTCAGGGGATTGTCCATTAGCTGGTGATCTGATGGAATAAAAGCAAACTAGCATCTCCAGAATCCTGAATCAATTATAGATACTTGTGATATGCAGGACTGACTACCAGCTCCCCTAGCCTTGTGTTCTGGTATTTACCAATGTATCGGCTATAACTATCTCACGAAGGGGAGCCTCAGGTACTTCCTAGTAGGGGTGAAACCCAACGCCTATTGGTCTATAGGTTCGCAGGCACATTTTCCATCTTCAGTTAAATATGATGGCTTGCCTTGGACTGTGACCATCATCTGTCGCAATGGTATTATCATTTACATCAGCTCAAGTATGTCTTTCTTTATGGACAAGGTCATTCAATGGTCCATAAATAGAGAAAATAAGTCTTCAGCAGACATTTTCTTCATCAATTCTTCTTCGGGACTTTGATCCTAAAAGTGAGTAATAACTAAGTCATAAGGAGGGGAAATATGTCTGCAACATCTCTTCCACATTAACAAGTTAGTAAAATGTTTGTATATCTGAAGTCTTTTTATATGATAGTACATAGTACTATCCTATAACAGTAAGACAGAATTTCTGGCTCCTGGACACTAAAGCTGTTATTACTGCCACATCCAGATAATCAGTTGCTTCAAAAAATGGTCATATTGTTTCTTTTTCCTATATTATTATGCAAAACCTTAAACCTTGGACAAATATTTTACCCTTCTAGCAGTCTTGGAATTTTATTTCCCTGAACTGGTTCATCTGATATTTTTCACTAAGTCATTGATCAAGAATTATATCATTCAATTCTTTAATTCTAGATCAAGTCATCATTCTGCTAAATGCTCCAAAAGTGTTAGGTTATTAGTTCATATACAAAAAGCTGTGTAAAATGCAATATTTTCAGACAACAAATGGTTGCATATGGAAAATAGTCAGATTGCCCAGAATTCTAGGGGAGGGGACTCCGAAATTTAAAAAAAGTTTCTTTTCTTTTATAATGTTGTCCATACAGTATATGAACTGAACTTCTCAAATAGAAGTTGTATAGAGAATGCCAATAAAAAATCCTAGGTAAGTTCTATCAGTTATCAATAACAAGAACACTACTGAATTTTGTTCTGTTGTTTCATGAAGTATTTATCTAACCAGGTGTCTTGTATTCTCAGTAAAGAGTATTTGTGTTATGCGTAGCTGCATACCTACACTGGAATATAACTCTGGGTCCTCAGATGACTGGGAAACTCATCACCTAGAGATCCTTAGTAGAATACTCTGACAGTAGAGTTGCACAAGTAGTCACTATGAAATTGCATAGATACTGCTGAGGCGGGTAGCAAAGTTGAACAAGACAGAGAGTAATGTGTTCTCAAACTGGCCTAAACAATATGAACAGTCTGAAGTATTTTCCTCCTAAAGACATAAAAATGTTACTTTTTGTTTTAGAATCTGTAAAGTGCTGTAATAAAAGAAATTTAGTGGTACTAATAGTAATAACATAGGTATTACAGCTATATGAGTTGCAGCTATTTGCAAAGATAAAAGGTCCTGTTTGGTTTCTGTACTCTGTAAGCCTGGTGATAGGCCAAACAGTTGACCAATGGACTGTCTTCCAGCATTCTAATCAAGATACATATTCTCCATTTCTCAGATTCTCTTTTATATTCCAAATGATGTCATATCCATGATGTTCTGAGAGAAACTTGTGATTGGATATTTCCTGATTTTGATTTATTAGGAACACCTTCTCATGAATAGCTGAATGCTTTATGGCTATATACTTACAAGTAATGAACATCTTTTTCCTACAAAATAGGGATGAGTCTTAGAAAGATAATGACTTCTCTAGGGGCCAGAATTGCTCTGGGATCAACTCAGACCTTAAGAAAAGCAAACATTGAAAGAGCTAAATGTAGATGATTAACGACACTTCTCTACTAATGCCTTCCCAAGTCAATAATCTGGAAGGAAAGACTGTTTCATCCGTTGCCTTTATGTTCTAGCTACTTATTTGTTTATCTGGGTAAGTTCTTCTCCATGTATTAGAATTTGTATGTGATTAAGGGTTTTTATTATTAATTGCAGTAAAATTTAAAAGGAAGTAGAAAGAAAAGTGAATGAGATTATCTTAATCCTGTATCTCTCAGTAACAATTTTTCCTATGGTGTGTACATTCTTTCTACAGACCCCAGGTTTTCTTTGTTGTTGTTTGTTTGTTGTTTATTTATTTTTTTATGAACAATGAGACACAGACTAGATTTGTGTCATTTAGAAATGGAAAAATGCAAAAGTAATTGAGCACTATCTTTTGAATCATATGTGAAGAAAACATAGAGGACACAAACCCAGTTAATCAGTAGCAAGAGCAGGATAAGAATCAGGTTTTGAAGATTCTCTTCTAATTTTTATAAACAGTATAATTCTAACATTGCTTGGTTTATAATAATTTCATAATAAAAAGGTACAGTCTGTACTTTGCAAAGTTGTGTGTGTCTGTGCAGTTTGCCCAGGAGGGACTGGATATGTGTGAAAAGGGTAAGACAGGAAAGCATCCTAGTGTCCTAAGTAGTTTGTTGTCCAGTCCTTCTGCCACAGTGACCTCAGTTCACGTCCCCTCCCCTGAAACCCAATCTTCTTTGTCTCAGGAACATTAACTCCTTGCATCTTAACCTCTTCTCATACACTTTACCTCTAATTAAGAAATAATTTTATTTCTTTCTCCTTCTCTTCCATTTAGGAATGAACATATTCTGATCTGATTATCATTGAAACCTAAGTTCCACAGAATGCATGTCTATGCTGTCACAGAAGTAACTTTTAAAATATACTCTTTAAAAAAAAGTGGTATGCCTATATATATTTTTTTCATGTACCTACTAACATTTTACAGAAGGATGTGATTACTTGTCAGGTGAGATGGCCAAATTTGTTTAAATAAGTGAAATTTATTGAATCAACCAATGTCTGTGCAAGAGATGTTGATTTTCTACTGTGACAGTGATCATTGTCCCACTTACATGAATGTTTGGTCTTAGATATTTGATACAGGAAATACATTCAGCTCCAGAAAATTCATCTAATGAAGTTCTATTTTCTTCAGAAATTTTTCCTTTTATTTATTTTTTTCCTTTTATTAAATCATATAGATATAGATCATACATTTATGCATTTGTGGGGTACAATGTGTTGATTTTTTATACAATTTGGAGTGCTCACATCAAACAAACCAATATAGCTTTCAGCTCATTTACTTACTCATTGTGTTAAGACATTTATGTTCTAGACTTGATAGATTTGACTTGTACCTTTGCAATATGTTCCATAGGTGTGGTCCCACCATTTATCCTCCCTCTATCAAACCTCCTCCCTCCTCTCCTTTTCCCCTCCACTTCTCTCCTTTATCCTGGGCTATAGTTGTACTTTGTTTTATATTTTCTCAAGAAACCAGTCATATATCTCTGTACTCAACAGAACTTCACTACAGGCTCTGACAAGCAAGAACTGGATCCCAGACACTGAGCGCTTGCTCCTTTCCATGCTTTTTACTGACACTTTCCTATATAATCGTATTTGGTTCTGTCAATAATGCAATAAAGTAACTGATATTATTTCCACATTTATAGTGAGTTAAAAAGTAGAACCAGCATTAAACATATTTTATATTTCTAGATTTTGCATACCACACTACATAGAAAAAAATAATGTGATTAATGCATTATTGCCTATTATGGTGGGACTTGGGCTAATTTTCACTTTTACCTTTAGATCACTAGGCATTTTATTTTTTTTTTCTAATTTCATTTTATTATTAAATCATAGCTGTGTACACTAATGCGATCATGGGGCACCATACACTGGTTTTATAGACCATTTGACATATTTCCATCACACTGGTTTACATAGCCTTCCTGGCATTTTCTTAGTTATTGTGTTAAGACATTTATATTCTACATTTACTAAGTTTCACATGTTCCCTTGTAAGATGCACATAGGTATCTGAAATTAATCCCACCCATCACCCCTCTATCCCCACATGCTCCCCCCTCCAACCCCTCCCTCTATCCCTTCCCCATATTCTTAGGTTATAACTGGGTATAGCTTTCATATGAAAGCCATAACTTAGTTTCATAGTAGGGCTGAGTACATTGGATACTTTTTCTTTCATTCTTGAGATACTTTACTAAGAAGAATATGTTCCAGCTCCATCCATGTAAACATGAAAGAGGTAAAGTCTCCATCTTTCTTTAAGGCTGCATAATATTTCATGGTGTACATATACCACAATTTATTAATCCATTCCTGGATCGATGGACACTTGGGCTTTTTCCATGACTTAGCAATTACGAATTGGGCTGCAATAAACATTCTGGTACAAATATCTTTGTTATGGTGTGATTTTTGGTCTTCTGGGTATATGCCCAGTAGAGGGATTACAGGATTGAATGGCAGATCTATTTTTAGATCTCTAAGTGTTCTCCATATCTCAAAACATCTTTCCAAAAGGAATGTATTAATTTGCATTCCCACCAGCAGTATACAAGTGTTCCCTTTTTTTCACATCCATGCCAACATCTCTGGTCTTGGGATTTTGTGATATAGGCTAATCTTACTAGAGTTAGATGATATCTCAAAGTAGTTTTGATTTGCATTTCTCTGATGATTAAGGATGATAAGCATTTTTTCATATATCTGTAGGCCGTGTGCCTATCTTCTTCAGAGAAGTTTCTCTTCGAGTCTCTTGCCCAGCCTTGGATCCCATCGGATCACTTGTTCTTTTCTTGTTTATACATTTGAGTTCTCTGTGGATTCTGGTTATTAAACCTTTGTCAGAGACATAACCTGCAAATACCTTCTCCCATTCTGAGGACTGTCTGCTTGCTTTCCTTACTGTGTTCTTGGCTGTGCAGAAGCTTTTTAGTTAGATCTATAATTATCTAAGATTATTATCATTTGCAGCTCTTTTAGACCCTGCCTATAACAGCATTTTTAGCTTAACAGGACACCCTATTTATATTTATCAGTAGTCACTTTTAGAGAATCTACCACTTCTTCCACCTGATTTTGTTTCCTATGGGCATGAAAATAAATTTATTTTTAACATATATGTCTTCATTTAGTTAGACATAGTGAACTAATGTTTGTGGCTACAGAAGCTCACATAACAAGCTCTCCTATTTTTCCATCAACTATGATAATATTTTATATTTTATTACATTGAGAACTTTCTGGTCATACACACATATGTATTCCCACTCTATGAACCACTATATTTTTATGTTGTTTTACAGAAATAACCCTTTTAGTTTCCTTTCAGAGAAAAAAAAAAAAAAACATACAAAATTCCTTATGGAGTGAAACACCCTATCCATTCAATATATTTTGCTATAACGTAATTATAAGGAAGAAGGAATAAAACTTTTCTAAACTCATAAATGATTGAGCTTGTAGAATAGTTATTTAAAACAAAAAAATGAGACAGTCGTAAGTTTTCTTTAAGCTTTAGCTAGGGCTTTTTCCAAACAAATAGAATAGGTAAATGATTAAAAAATAGAAGAAATCTAGGATAGGTATGAAGTTGGAAAATCTATCCATAGGTTTCTGAAATTATTCATTGATAACTGATAATAATAAAATCATAAAAAGAATGCTAGGTCGTATGGAACTCCATTACAAACATCAGAGCTCTGTCCTTTTGCATTGGAGACATAACTATTATCATCAAAGCATTTAAGCTACATGGGTTATCTAAGGAGCCAGGTTTTATGGTCCCTTACTGTCCAATTGACATCTACATACCAACTTTCTGTCTTCTCCAAGATTGATGAGTGCTTACATCATTTTCTACCTGATTTTGTTTACACATCCGCTTTGAAAAGTCATGGATCAGAATAAATTTAGTGAATTAAACATGCTTACCTGCTACTAATAAAAGAGTAACTCCTACATGTTGTCTCCTTGAACCACAATAATTATCCTGCATTTCAAGTGGTATTTGTATTGTAGAAAGAACAATTATCCCCAATCCCAGACCTGAAAGTCAACTTCTAAGACATAAGGGGAGGTATTTTGCCCCTTGAATAAGGGAACAGGGAAACATAGGATGAGTCTGCCACTGACTGAAGAGTCTGAACTGTCAGCAATTGGAAAGTGTCATGGGATTAAGGATCTACACTCTGACTTCAAGTGTCACAGGGAATTTTGCCTAAACTGAAATATATCTGGAGTTCGGTCATGTATATGAACAAAAAATGTGAATCTGTGACACCATAGGAGAACACTAGCAGAATCAGTGCTCTTAGAATCACAATTTCCATCTCTACAATTTCTAGGTGATAAACTCTGGTTGATATTCGTCTGCCACAAAAATGCATACCAGCATTGGATTTAGGAAAAGATCTCCAAGAACTCTGATCTGATACTGATGTAAATTGTGCCCGAAGAACCTGTCACATGGTCATTTTTCTATTCATGTTTTTAGTGCTGTGAGAGGAAATACAAGGAACATGTCCTTCTTTCTTTTCCTCCATAGATTTTCTCTAAATAAGTATCAAAACTGATAGTAAAGAATTTCCAAGCCTCATGGAACCCACCAACATGTCATATCTGAACCCAAGGACACTGATCCTGATTGGGATCCCTGGACTGGAGCACGTACAGTTTGGGGTTGGCTTTCCCATCTTTGGCTTGTGCCTTGTGACCCTGCTGGGGAACATCTTCTTGCTAATCATTATCTCTACAGAACGCAGTCTACACGAACCCATGTACATCTTCCTGGCAGTATTGGCAGCCACTGACCTAGGTCTCTGTGTAACCATTGCTCCTAAAATGTTGGCCATCTTCTGGTTTGGCTCTTGCTTAATGGATTTTGATGTCTGTCTCACCCAACTCTTCTTCATTCACGCCTTTCAGGGCATGGAATCTGGCATTCTGCTGGCGATGGCCTTCGATCGCTATGTTGCCATCTGTGATCCTTTGAGGCACACCTCCATCCTCACCCCTTCTGTTTTGGGTCGCATGATAGTGGTGGTGGCAATTCGAGCTATAGTGCTGGTTGGTCTATTACCCTGTCTAATCAAAAGACTGCATGTTTTCCATTCCATTCACATTGCCCACTCTTACTGCGAGCACATGGCTGTGGTTAAGCTGGCTGCAGAAGACATTCTAGTCAATAAGATATGTGGTCTCTTTGTGGGCTTTACCATTCTTGGATTTGACATGGTTTTTATCCTTGTATCTTATGTTCTAATTTTCCAAGCTGTTTTTCATCTACAACAAAAGGAGGCACGGCTTAAAGCATTTAACACATGCACAGCTCATATTTTTGTCTTCCTTGAATTTTATATTCTTGCCTTTTTCTCTTTTTTCAGCCATCGTTTTGGACATGTTGCCCCGTCTACCCACATTCTTTTGTCTACTATCTATCTCCTTGTGCCACCTGCACTCAATCCTATTGTCTATGGTGTAAAAAATAAGGTAATTTTTAACCGTGTGGCAAAGTTTTTCTTCTGAATCATGAATTTTAGCAATGATCTACAAAATGGTGACCATGTGGAGAAGGCCTTATTTCCTAGAGATGAAGACAGTTTGGGCCGTACATGCTCATCTTGGGTGTTTCCCATAATCATCCTGGATTTTAAAGGCATTTATTATTATTTTCAAATCTATGTATGCATGTAAAAAGTATTCAGGTTAAGACTAAAATAGTAGCTCTTTACTGATTATATAGTTGGCTTCTCATTTAATCTTTATTAGTTCTTTTCTTTGACTTTTTGTATTTAATTTGCAGTAATTTTTACTATTGATAAAGAAGCTTTGGTTATTGATTTTTAAAGTTTTATTTTAGAATATATGCATTTTACCTTAATTTTACTGCATTCTACACATTTTCACCTTCTGTACCCTACTTTTTATTGAACTAAATAAGACCAATATTCACTATGAATCCTGTGTTAACTCATGATATATTGAGATTCATGCTGCTTGTGTTTCATATATTTAAGGATTTTTGATAAACTATTGAGTTTAAATTTAATTTCATTGCAATCAGGGAATACTTTGGAAATTTTAAACACTTGAAATGTATTAAGATTCTTTTTTTCCCCCTCATTATAAGACTTTTATGTGATCTTGAAATAAATTTCCCCTATTCAATGGTTTTTTATATTGCTTTTTATGCATGTAAACAAATTGTTTCTACGTTAAGAAGGAAGAAAATAAAAAATTAAACACAAATAAATTGACAGATGAAAATTATAATGATAGAACAGAAATCAATTAAAAATAAACAAATGATTTTGAAAAATTATAAAACTAGACAGAAAGAGAAAGAATACTAATCACTGACATAAAGACATAATGTATATCACTGCATTGTACATGCATTAAAACCATCACTAATGGAACATTGTGAACGAATCTATGCCAACGAATTCAACAACATAAATAAATAAGTAAAATTCTTGAAAGATAAGTTTCAAAAATTGAAAAAGAAGACTTGTAAAATCAGAATACCCCTATTACTCTAAAACAGCATAACAAATTACATTAGAATGTTCGCATAAATTTGTTACTTTCACTTGAGGATTATTTAAAACGTTTAAGAAGAAAAGGTAGATCTCAAAAAAATTTTTTTTAAGTAAACGCAGGAGAAATAATTGCTCCCAGTTCATATCATAACCAAAACCTACACCTTTCATGAAAATATACATACAATTGCTTCACAAAATGTTGGCAAATCAAATGCAGAAAAAAGTACTAAATATTAAATCATTAAATGCACTGCATGTAGAAGCTAAAGATTGCTTTGACATTTAACATTTAATAATGTAAACCCAATTCAAAAAGGCATGTAAGACAAAGCATGTAGCCATCTCAGTATATTAGAAATATTAGCAAAGTCAAGAGAGCTTGGATAAAATTCAAAATGGCATTCACAGAAAATGCCAAATGGTGAATTTGTGGTTAATGTGAAATATTAAACACTTTCCCCCCAATTCAGGCCCCCAATTCAGGATTAATCCCAGGATATCTGTTTCTACCACTTCCATATTGTGTTTGAAATATTAGCCAGTGCAATAAGAAAAGACAAAAGGGTAGATGAGGAAAACAGAAAGAAGAAGTAAAACTATTTCTATTGCACTTTGCAACTGATATTGGTAACAAATTAGATACTGTTACGTAATTTAAAAATAGCACTTATAAGCAAAATAGTAACAAATAAGATTTTATACATATGGTGTAATTTTTATGATCCACTGAAATTTATTAATGAGAAGTTGTAAAAGCCCTGGATGAAATTATCTTTCTCCTAAAATGGTTAACTTTTCTTTGGTAGAAAAAAGAGAGAATCAATGGATCACGTTGATGACATCAAGAGTTTTCAGGTTTTATGAGACCATATCTTTAAATTTTCCCCTTACTGTCAAGAGGTAGCCCTTCCAGACTGTGATCCTTGTTGGAAGAGTAAACAGTCAGTACTCAAGTTATTAATCCTGAGCATGGCTCTGCTGGAGTCTCAGAGGAAAGTCCCTCTATATTGTCAGGCTTTGATAACCCACACACTTTTCCTAGCAAAGATTAGATTCTGAAGTTTCTGTTCATGTCTTTAGCCTCTGACCAACTCTCGTTCTCTGTTCTATTCCTTGGATACCAAAAGCCACATCCCTATAATCATCTTAATGATAATCAAATTTCCCTATAGCGCCACCTATCCCAAACCAGCTGGAGGAAGTTATTTCTAGGTTTCAGAAATCATCCAGTTCTGGAACTCTTTGTGCTATATAATTATAACTATAAATGAGGGGTTTTTTTTTGACTTTTTTATTAACATTAAATCACAGCTGTGTACATTATATAAGTGAGTTTTTAGGCAAAACATACACTTAAATTTTGAAAAGTAACCAAATTCAAAAAGCAATTCATAGTTGTTTATAAAATGTTTTATTTTTTGAGTTAGCAAAAAACTATTTTTCTCCAGAGAGCAGAATGAAAAGGAGGTAGATCTATTATAGATAGATCTATTACATACATCTATATACACATATCTATGTTGATATCTGTATACACGTGTGTGTATATATACATGAATGTGCGTGTACATATAATATACAATATATGATACATAAACACGTGTGTGTGTGTGTGTGTGTATAGGAGAAGTGTGTGTGTATTAGGAGAGAGAGAGAGACATTTATTACAGGAATTGCTTCATGTGATTGGGGAGGCTGGAATTTCACAATCTGGTAATAAGTATAATTCAGACTGAATTTGAAGGCCTGAGATTTAGTAGACCAATAAGTCCAGGGGTGAGTTCAAAAGCCTGAGGAAAAGAAGAAATGGATGTCTTAGCTCAAGTACAGCAGTGAATTTACCCCCCATGCCACTTTTTTATTATATTTCAGGCCCTCAATAGATTGTATGATACCCACCTACATTGGTGAGTGTGATCTTCTTTAGACAATTTTTTTATTTAATCACTAATCTTTTACAAAAACATTCTCACAGGTAAACAAGCAGATGTTTACCAGCTATCTGAGCTTCTTCTCCTCAGTCAGTTGACATTGTGCTAGCTATCAAAACTAGCAAAAAAAAGTATAGGTCAATTATACAGATAATAAGCACAAAGTATACTAACATTTCCTTTTAAAAACTGAAACATCTACAAGTGAATATAGAAAGCTAACATCTTACTGTCCAGTCATACTCACTCTATGAAACAGTGTGGTAACAGTTCAAACACAAGGAATTTGTGAGTTCAAACATTTTTTTTCATTGCAAACAAGTAGAAGCAACTCAGCTGAATTCATCTCTTTATACATTTCAATATTATTTTGCAAATATTTCAAAGTATTCATTAAAAGTCCACACAGATTATTACTAGAATCTTTTTCTACAACATGATTTATCTGTGTATCATTCTTAATCCAATGAAGAGAGAGAAACCACACTTTGGGCAAACAAAGTTTAATTTGAATAATTATTACTTGTAATGGAAGATTGGTGAACAGAACTCTGAAAGATATAGAAATATAAGATGCACAAAATTGCCACTATCTCTGGTGTGAGATAGAGTACCCAAGAATGAAACTCCTCTCTCTTTATCTGAAATCTAGATCTGATTAGAAAAGAAGCAATTGGGTTGTTGGAAGACAGAAAAATGTCTGTGATGCTATACCAGTGAAAATTGCATGAAATCTGCCCTGTTAGCTGCCAGAAAATGCAGCCCATGATTTTCAGAGAAAGCTGCTGGCCACAGAGTCCTCTGTGCCTTGTGCTCTGCAGAAGTATGGCACTGGAGAAGTGGCAAGAATGGCAGGAGCCTACGGAGACTGGAGAAGGCACACAGGCTTCTGGGGAATAAATACATAGGAACCAAGAAGCAAAAAATAAAATACGTAGGGGGCCGTAGTACATTTTTACAAAGAAAGCAAAAGGACTGAACTTGGAGCTGAGAGACAATCAATCATTAATCAGGGCAGTTTGCATGGAAAATAATAGAGTTGTTGGTAAATGCATTTGAAACACAGCTTGCAAGCAAGATAGTGGCAGACATTTACCTTCAGTGAATGCAGTACTCACAGCAGTCGTCACCTCACATAAATGACAAAACATTCACATATTTTCTCTATAGTGCTTTAACAGACATGTCTTTTAAAAAATCACATAGCATAAGATGAGCAAGCAGAAGCTGACTTTATTCTTCTACTGTTGTTAACAACTGGAGAGAAAATGCAGACCAAGTCTGAATGCTCACCTTCACTTAATCCAAGGGAGGGAGAGCTTTTAAGAGTTGGGATTTGAGGATTGTAGGCTATCTCTGCTTACTAATCGCCTTAACTCAAATAAAAGTAAACATTTTCTTATAGTCATAACATGAGATTGGACCACAACTTGGAGCAAGACCCCCACTCAAGTTAGGGTCCTACCCTGCCTGGTACAGAGACTGGGAGACAGGGACACTGTCCTCCTTCTGACTATGTTTCAAAGAGATGACCTCCAGATTTTTGAGAAAGATTCCTGTATTGTAAACCTCTCGAGAGGTTTTCAAAAGATATATGTCTCAAATAGATACAGAAACAATATTCATTTATAAATTTTCTAAGGGAATGTTAATGTTCTAGGGAAAGGGAAATCAGGAGCCTAGTGTTGGGAGATGATAATCTAAGGTTTGGTCAAGCTGAAGAGAGCCTTAAGAACATTCTGATATTTGTTTCAGAATGTTTATTGCAGCCCAATTCATAATTGCTAAGTCATGGAAAAAGCCCAAGTGCCCACTGATCCACGAATAGATTAATAAATTGTGGTTTATGTACATCATGGAATATTATGCAGCCTTAAAGAAAGATGGAGACTTTACCTCTTTCATGTTTACATAGATGGAGCTAGAACATATTCTTCTTAGTAAAGTATCTCAAGAATGGAAGAAAAAGTATCCAATGTACTCAGCCCTACTATGAAACTAATTTATGGCTTTCATATGAAAGCTATAACCCAATTAACCTAAGAATATGGGGAAGAGGAAGAGGGAGTGGAGGGAGGGGGGGTGATTGGTGGGATTACACCCGTGGTGCATCTTACAAGGGTACATATGAAACTTAGTAAATGTAGAATATAATTGTCTTAACACAATAACTAAGAAAATGCCAGGAAGGCTATGTTAACCAGTGTGATGAAAATGTGTCAAACTGTTTATAAAACCAGTGTATGGTGCCTCATGATGGCATTAATGTACACAGCTATGATTTAATACTAATAATAAGAAAAGAACATTCTGGTCACATTTTATGTGTAAATAAGTAATAAACACATGGCAGTTGTGGAATCAACATGGTTTCCTTACTCTGTACAGCCCAAGAGCCAGTGCAAATCTGCACATATCCCATAAGAATAATTTTAGGGCTTCACAAGAAAGATAAACATCAATTAATAGAGATAGAAAACTATGGAGGCCCAAACTCAAGCCTTACCACCTTGTAATCACAATTCCTTCATAGAAGTTCTAATCTGCATGCAATTTACCAATCTTTTTTTTTTTTTTCTTACAATAAGAAATGAGGAATGGTAATGCAATTATGTGGCTATAGGTCCTTCTGTAAATAGACTTTTGAGAATAGACTTTTAGACCTTTAAGACTCCTCTTTTACAGATTTTTTTTCTTGGAAACAAAGTTTTTATTTGCATTTCTTCTGCATCATGACTTTTTTTTTTTTCCTTTTTTTGGTAGAGACAGGCTTTTGCTCTGGCACCAAGCAAGGAGTTCAATGGTGAAATCTTAGTTCACTTTAACCTCAAATTCTGAGCTCAAGTAATCCTCCCACCTCAGCCACCCAAGTAACTAGGATGACAGGCACATGCCAACATGACCCTAAAGTTTTGGCCTCAAGAGATCCTCCTGTCTTGGCCTGGGACTGTAGCTGCCTGGCCTCCACCTTATGACCTTTCATTTATATCTTAAATTTAAAACAGATAATATCATTGATCATACGCATTTATATCATCTAATAGGTTAAGCAATCAGCTTATTATAATATTTGGCCTGTTTGTCTAGGCCCCCAATCCCTTTTAATATCAGGTATCAAAAGTTTTTGATGAATATCATTCTTAAAAAGTTAATGTATCAAACCATAGGACAATCTAACATCTATCACTTTCAAAAAAAAAAATCGTAAATGTATCGAAGTCCATCAAGTTGGGGTTTTATCAAGTCTTAGGACACAATCATCTTCCAGTCCCCAAATCCTAAAATATTTATGTCCTTCAGGCTTGAGCTTTTAAAACAGCAAGTAATAGTCTCTCAGTTTGAGGTTCTCTATGTCTTCTTTACCCATCTCTTACTGTATGATAACACAGTAAGAGAGAACACTGGTAGCCAAAGGAGATTTTATGCGGGTTCATGGATTGTACCACATTTTTTCTGCATATACCACCAATGTTACCACTGTCACTCCTGGAACATCACCTGAGTCAAACTCCTAATATAGTCATTGCAGCTTTTATTGAAGTCTAGATCACTTCAAAAACTCTGATCTCTCAGACACAGAGAAGTCCTCCCTCAGGAGATTGTCCATTAGTTGGTGATCTGGTGGAATAAAAGTGAACCAGCATCTCCAGAATCCTGAACCTATTTTAGATACGTGTGGTATGTAGGACTGACTTCCAGCTCCCCTAGCCCTGTTGGCTGGTATTTCCAGTGTATTGGCTTTAACTCACGATAGTCATTTATTAGAAACACCATCTCATGAATAGCTGAATGCCTTATGACTATGTACTTTCAAGTAATGAATATCTTTTTCCTACAAAATAGGGATGAGTCTCAGAAAGGTAATGATTTCTCTAGGGGCCAGAATTGCTCTGGGATCAACTCAGACCTTAAGGAAAGCAAACACTGAAAGATCTAAAGGTAGATGATTAAAGATACTTCTCTACTAATCCCTTCCCAAGTCAATAATCTAGAAGGAAAGACTGTTTCATCTATTGCCTTTATGTTCTAGCTACTTATTTGTTTATCTGGGTAAGTTCTTCTTCATGTATAAGAATTTGTATGTGGTTAGGGTTTTTATTATGAATTGCAGTAAAATTTAAAAGGAAGTAGAAAGAATAGTGAATGAGATTATCCTGTATCTCTCAGTAACAAATTTTCCTATGGTGTGTACATTTTCTTTCTACAGACCCCAGGTTTTCTTCATAATTGTTTGTTTGTTTGTTGTTTATTTATTTCTGTATGAGCAATGAGACATGGACTAGATTTGTGTCATTGATAAATGGAAAAATGCAAAAGTAATTGAGTACTATCTTTTGAATTGTATGGAAAGAAAACATAGAGGACACAAACCCAGTTAATCAGTAGCAAGAGCAGGATAAGAATCAGGTTTTGAAGATTCTCTTCTAATTTTTATAAACAGAATAATTCTAACATTGCTTGGTTTATAGTAAATTTCATAATAAAAAGGTACAGTTTGTAGTTTGCAAAGCTGTGTGTGTCTGTGCAGTTTGCCCAGGAGGGACTGATATGTGTGAAAAGGGTAAGATAGGGAAGCATCCAACTGTCCTAAGTAGTTTGTTGTCCAGTCCTCCTGCCACCGGGACCTCAGTTCATGTCCCATCCCCTGAAACCTAATTTTCTATTATCATACATCTTACCTCTAATTAAGAAATACTTTTATTTCTTCTCCTTCTCTTTCATTCAGGAATGAACATATTCTGATCTGATTATCATTGAAAGCTAAGTTCCACAGAATGCATGTCTAGAAGTAACTTTTAAAATATACTCTTTAAAAAAAAATTGGTGTTCATATATATTTTTTTCATGTACCTACTAACATTTTAAAGGATACAATTACTTGTCCAGTGAAACGGCCAAATTTGTTTAAATAAGTGAAATTTATTGACTCTACCAATGACTGCAAATGAAATGTTGATTTTCTACTGTGACAGCGATCATTGTCCCACTTACATGAATGTCTGGTCTTAGACATTTTATGTAGGAAATATATTAAGCTCCAGAAAATTAATCTAATGAATTTTTATTAATTCTTTCTTCAGAAAATTTTCTTTTTTTTTTTTTTTTACCACACTTTCATTATTAAGTCATATACACATAGGTCATGAATACAGTTATGCATTTGTGGATACAATGTGTGGACTTTTTATACAATGTGAAGTGCTCTCATCAAACTAATCAATATAGCTTTCAGCTCTTTTGCTTAATTATTGTGTTAAGACATTTACGTTCTATACTTGATAGATTTGACTTGTACCTTTGCAATATGCTCCATAGGTGTCGTCCCACTGTGTACCGTACCTCTATCAAACTTTCCCCCTCTGTGCCCTTCCCCCTCCACTTTTCTCATTCATCCTGGGCTATAGTTGTGCTTTGTTTTATATTTTCTCAAGAAACAAGTCATATATCTCTGTAGTCAACAGAACTTCACTATAGGCTCTCACAAGCAAGAACTGGATCCCAGACACTGAGCGCTTGCTCCTTTCCATGCTTTGTACTGACACTTTCCTGTATAATCGTATTTGGTTCTGTCAAGAATGCAATGAAGTAACTGATATTATTGCCCCATTTATAGTGAGGTAAAAAGTAGAACTAACATTAAACATTATTTTATATTTCTAGATTCAGATACCATGATTTTGTATACCACACTACATAGAAAAAAATAATGTGATTAATGCAT
This sequence comes from Nycticebus coucang, assembly GCF_027406575.1. Lineage (NCBI taxonomy): Eukaryota > Metazoa > Chordata > Mammalia > Primates > Lorisidae > Nycticebus > Nycticebus coucang. The sequence goes on along the minus strand of NC_069793.1, from coordinate 62,557,181 downwards.
TATTTCCTATTATGGTGGGACTCGGGCTAATTTTTGCTTTTACCCTTAGATCATTAGGCATTTTATAAATAATTATCTAAGATGTATTATCATTTGTAGCTCTTTTAGACCTTGTCTACAACAGCTTCTTTTAGTTTAATAGGACATATTTATATTTATCAGTAGTCATTTTTAGAGAATCTACCACTTCCTCCACCTGACTTTGTTTCCTATGGGCATGAAAATAAATTTATTTTTAACATATATGTCTTCATTTAGTTAGGCATAGTGAACTAATGTTTGTGGCTACAGAAGCTCACATAACAAGCCCTCCTATTTTCCATCAACTGTGATAACATTTTATATTTTATTACATTGAGGACCTTCTGGTCATACACACATATGTATTCCCACTCTATGAACCACTATATTTTTATGTTGTTTTACAGAAGTGACCCTTCTAGTTTCCTTTCAGAGAAAAAAAAAACATACAAAATTCCTTAAGGAGTGAAACTCCCTATCCATTCAATATATTTTGCTATAACATAATTATAAGGAAGAAGGAATAAAACTCATAAATGATTGAGTTGTAGAATAGTTATTGAAAAAAAAATGAGACAGTTGTAAGTTTTCTTTAAGCTTTAGCTAGGGCTTTTTCAAATAAACAGAATAGGTAAATGATTAAAAAAGAGAAGAAATCTAAGATGGGTATGAAGTTGGAAAATATATCCATATGTATCTGAAATTATTCATTGATAACTGATAATAAAAAAATCACAAAAAGGATGCTAGGTCATATTGAGCTTCGTTACAAACAGCAGAGCTCTACCTTTTTGCCCTGGAGACATTACTGTTATCATCAAAGCATGTAAGCCACATGGGTTATCTAATGAGCCAGGTTTTATGGTCCCGTACAGTCCAATTGACATCTACATTACAACTTTCTGTCTTCTCCAAGATCGATGAGTACCTACATAATTTTCTATATGATTTTGTTTACACATCAACTTTGAAAAGTCATGGATCAGAATTAATTTGGTGAATTAAACATGCTTAGCCATGATTGATAAAAGAGTAACTCCTACATGTTGTCTCCTTCAACCACAATGATTATCCTTCATTTCAAGTGATATTTGTAGAATGAACAATTATCCTCGCTCCCACACCTGAAAGTCAACTTCTAAGACATAAGGGGAGGCATTTTACCCCATGAATTGGAGAACAGGGAAACATAGGGTGAATCTGCCACTGCCTGAAGATTCTGAGCTTTTAGCTAATTGGACGGGGTCACAGGGTTAAGGATCTACGCTCTGACTGCAAGTGTTACAGGGAATTTTGCCTAAACTGAAATATGTCTGGAGTTTGGTCATTTATGTGAACAAAAAATGTGAATCTGTGACACCATAGAGAAGACTAGCAGAATCAGTGCTCTTAGAATCACAGTTTCCATCTCTACAATTTCTAGGTGATAAACACTGGTTCATAGTCCTCTGCCACAAAAACGCACTATCAGCATTGGATTTAGGAAAAGATCTCCAAGAGCTCTGATCTGATACTGATGTAAATTGTGCCCAAAGAATCTGTCACATGGTCATTTTTCCACCCGTGTTTTAGTGCTGTGAGAGGAAATACAAAAAAAATGTCCTTCTTTCTTTTCCTCCAGGGATTTTCTCTGAATAAGTATCAAAACTGATAGTAAAGAATTTCCAAGCCTCATGGAACCCACCAACATGTCATATCTGAACCCAAGGACACTGATCCTGATTGGGATCCCTGGACTGGAGCACGTACAGTTTGGAGTTGGCTTTCCCATCTTTGGCTTGTGCCTGGTGACCCTGCTGGGGAACATCTTCTTGCTAATCGTTATCTCTACAGAACGCAGTCTACACAAACCCATGTACATCTTCCTGGCAGTATTGGCAGCCACTGACCTAGGTCTCTGTGTAACCATTGCTCCTAAAATGTTGGCCATCTTCTGGTTTGGCTCTTGTTTAATGGATTTTGATGTCTGTCTCATCCAACTCTTCTTCATTCACACCTTTCAGGGCATGGAATCTGGCATCCTGCTGGCAATGGCCTTTGATCGCTATGTTGCCATCTGTGATCCTTTGAGGCACAGCTCCATCCTCACGCCTTTCTTTGTAGTTCGGGTGGTGCTTATGGTGGCAATTCGGGCAACAGTGCTTGTTGGAATTTTACCCATTCTCCTTAAACGACTTCAGCATTTCTATTCTGTAATTATTGTCCATTCTTACTGTGAACACATGGCTGTGGTCAAACTGGCTGCAGAAGATGTTCATATGAACAAATCATTTGGGCTCTTTGTGGCTTTTGCAATTCTAGGTTTTGACATGATTTTTGTCTTCATCTCCTATATTCTGATTTTTCAGGCTGTTTTTGTTCTTCCCCAGAAGGAGGCACGGATCAAAGCATTCAACACTTGCATTCCTCATATTATTGTGTTCCTGGAGTTTTATATCCTTGCCTTTTTTTCTTTCTTCAGCCATCGTTTTGGCCATGTACCACCTTATGTCCACATCATCTTGTCTACCCTCTACCTGCTTGTTCCCGCTGCCCTTAACCCCATTGTCTATGGCATGAAGACCAAGGAGATCCGCAGGCAGCTTGCCCTTATTTGCATTCTGAAACCTGACGTTTAGCAATAATCCAGAAAGAATTACATAAGAGAACAAAATATTCATTTACTTATTTAAACCTAAGTTTAAGATGAAAACGTCTTAAAATATGTATGATTAACTTAAATATGAACAATTAAAATATGTGTGATTGTACAACATCTTATGGAAGGCTCTTAAAGAATAAAATGAGGTTCATATAGTCCCTGCTCTCAAGATATTCTATCAAAGAAAAGAGTGTTATGAAAAGATTAAACAAGTGAGTATGGCAATCTGACAGATCTAGGCTTGACTTTTGACTCAAATATTATCTCTGTATTATAAAAAGATAATATATTTAAATAACCTAAAACCAATTTTTCCCAGGTTTAAAATAGAAATAATATCAATTACCTTAAAAGAGTACTGTACTGTATAAAACATTACACACACACACACATACCACACACACAGAAAAACACAAAGGACTTTTTGGAGGTGGGGGATATGTTTAGTTTCATGGTAATGGTATGTATGTGTCTAAATTCATCAAAATATTTAAATGTGTGCAACATTTTGTTTATCAGTTGTACCTCAATTAAATTTTCAAAAAAATTAAAAAACGTTTTAATCATAGCCTATAGTATTAAAGTGTTCAAAAAGATAATTATGGAAATGGTTAAATACATATAATAATGAGAATAGGCATGAAAGTATAAAATAGAATGCAGTAGAGTGATTGTTATGACAGGCACCTGAGAAGTAGGGAAATATTGGCTGGATGTTTTTTTGTCTCTTTCATTATTAAGTGTTTTATATAAGACCTTTCTATATTAAAACTGATGTTTCTTTTCCAGTCCTCTTGGTACATAGCTTATTAGGAATTGACATAAGAATGCCTATTTTAAGAAGTAATACAAGTTTCAAAATTATAAAATAAAATATATACAACATGAACACTATATATTGCTCCTAGTTAAAAGTAATTTTAAGGAAATTTTAAAGTTACATTTTGTAAAAAATTTCAATTAATGCCTTTGCCTTTGCAATCATAGGATATCACATGTTAAAAGACAGTTATCCATGTCCTAATGTCCAAGTAAGACCAATCTGAAAGAAAATCTCTAAATGTAACCTGGCCCAAAGGATACACTTCCATGCCACAAGTAGATTTAATTTAAGTATAAAACATCTTGCAATTTACTTTCAATTAAAATGCAGATTCAAATAATAATTTCCCAGGAAATTTTGTGTTTTTCCTTTATCCATTAACCTGTCTTTATTTTTTAAATAACAAAAATGGTGTTATGTTACTCATACTTTGAAAATTTTTGTCTAGTTTATTTAAAACTGTGTGAAAATCAAAATTGTGTCTTTCAGACATAAAAGATTATTACATATTTGTACTTAATTGATGACGTTAGTTAGTCTGACGAAGGCATTTTGCATGTTAGTTGTTCTTGTTACAAAACATAAGTGAAAATTCATGTAGTGAAGTCAAAAGCAAGAGCTTCGAAGTTTTACATATCTTGGGTACAATCAGAGCTCTACCAATTATATGTGATAATGTGTATATGATATGTGATGATATATAATACATATAATAATAACTTGTTATTTTATATATTTTATTTTAATCATTATGCTTTATTTTTCTCATCTAACATAAAAGGGATAATATATACCTTGCAATATTGACATGAGAATTAAATGTTGTAATTCAGCCATCTACATATAAAGTGCTAAAAAAAAATGCTAATGTTCTTCCTTCACTATGGGTTGGAAAATGTAGTGAGTCATCTACAAACTAAATATGTTTTTGTTTGTTTCCTAAATTGAAAGTAAATCAGATTATCAGTTTGGAATTTACATTATTATTTTAAAAATAATTTAAAGGTATTGAAACTTTCTCTTTAAATATCAGAAGAATGTCTTAGACATTCTTCTCGTCAACATATTTTATGGGGGAACAGATGATATAAAGAAAAATGTTAGCTCATTATTGCTACAAATAACAAAACAGCTCTCTCTATATGGATTTTTTTTTTGGCTGGGGCTGGGTTTGAACCTGCCATCTCTGGCATATGGGGCCCAGCTCACAACTCCTTTGAGCCACAGGCACCGCCCATTCATATGGAAATTTTTAAAGAGTGAGTCATTAATCCTCTAAAAGGAAGGAAATGTTCACATGTTATATGGCATTAGAAGAATGTCATAGCAGCTTACTTACTATTGGCTGGGTTAAGTCACAGCTATCAGCTATCAGGAACATTTGTCAGAGTTAAATCCATTCTCATTAATTCTCAATAAAGATACTACCCATTCATAACACATGCAGTAGAAAGATATCACATTCCAAAGAATGTTATTAGGAACAAAGATGCCAACTATGGCTATAATTATTGTCAGTAGTTGGGACTATAAACTGATTACCGAATAGTTGTGGAGTGTTTAATCAGTGAAAATATCTGAGTGTTTCTTTCCTCTGTAGAACTTACCATTTCCTGCCTGTGCCCCAACCCCCCCCTTTTTAGGAAGTGTACCTGGAGTAGATTTAGAGTCCATTCACAGTAAAGTAGGAACCAGAAGAAAAGCAAATGTTTTGAATTATGGAAGAAAATTACTGTTTGTGCTGAATAAGGCCTATTGTCTTACAAAGAGAGGAGGTCTGGTATGTTCTGCCTCTCATGAATCCCTATAAAATCTCTCTATAAGCCAAAGTGTTTTGATTACCTTGGAATTTTCAGAGAAATAAAACTTTAATTTCCCAAATTGACAGTAGACCAATTGTGTAAAAACTAATATGGGGGAACAATGAAAAATATCCATTTGTTGGGCAGTGCTAAAGATGGTTTGGAGTCATAATATAGAACCTCCAAAAGGAGGTAAAAACTTAAGAATTATTTACAATGTCACATTGTGTTTTCCAAACATGGATTTGAAAATTTCATGTGTCAGTGGAAAATAATCTACACTCTTTACAACAATTTGAAGAGATTTATTCTTAGCCAAGTCTGAGAACCATAGCCTGGAGCCATGCCTAAAAAGCCTTGAGCAAGCGGTCTTATCATTGTCAGGTTACAGACTGTTTTTACACGTGTCAGGGAGATGGAAATTACCTGTAAAGTCATAAATTAGTACATTGAAGGGGTACATTGGTTTGACTCAAAAATGTGTGACATCTCAAAGCAGGGGCTTACAAGTTATAGGTTTAAAGATTATTTTCTTTGTAATTGGTTAAAGAAATGAAGCATCTAAATGCTTGGAGTGTTTTAAGTTAAGATAAGGAATCTGTTAATCAGTAAGAAGTCCTGGACATATACTCAGTCTCAAGTGATCTGATAAGTGAATGATTTTATTTCCTTTGGAGATATACCCAGAAAAGACGTTGCTGGGTCACAGGATAGTTCTATTTTTAATATTTTGAGGAACCTCCATAACATTTTTTACAATGGCTACATAAATTTATATTCCTATCAACTATATATAAGGGTTCTTTTTTCTCCACATCCTTGCCAATGTTTATCTTTTGCTTTTTAATAATAGCCATTCAAACTTAAGAATTGCATTATACTTGAATTAGTGACATTAATAACCTTTTCATATACCTGCTGACTATTTGTATCTTCTTTGGAGAAATATCTATTTAATTCTTTTTTTTTTCTTTTGGCCAGGGCTGGGTTTGAACCCACCACCTCCAGCATATGGGACCAGTGCCCTACCCCTTTGAGCCACAGGCACCTCCCTACCTATTTCATTCTTTTGCCCATTTTTAGGCAGGTTTTTGTGGGGGTATTTTTGTGTTGTTCTTTTTTTGTTTTGTGTTTTTTTGTGTGTTGGTTTTTTGTCATGTTGTTCCTTTTTTGTTTTGTTTTGTTTTTCTTTTTTTTTTTTGAGATAGAGTCTATCTCATTTATGTCACCCTCGTACCCTCAGTAGAGTACTGTGCCTTCACAACTCACAGCAACTTCAAACTCTTGGGCTTAAGCTATTCTCTTGCCTCAGCCTCCTAAGTAGCTGGGACTACAGGTGCCCGACACAATGCCCTGCTATTTTATATTGCATTTGCCATTGTTTTTTAGCTGGCCCTAGTGGGGTTCAAACCTGCTAGCCTTGGTGTATGTGGCTGGCCCCATAACCACTGTGCTATGGGTGCCGGCCTGTCTAGTTTTTGTTGTTGTTTGCTTATTTATGTGTTTGCTATTGAATTGTAGAAAGTTTTTATATTTTTTGGTTATTAACTCTGTATTATATAGTTTGAAAATATTTTCTCCTATTCCATGTTTCCTTTTAATTTTGTTGATTGTTTTCTTAGCTATGCAGAAGCTTTTTTTATGTTCTTATTATCACATAACAATAATAATAATAAATAAAGTAGAAGGAAAGAAACTTTTGGAGGATAAATATGCATGAGGTATGGATTTTGGTGATGATTTCACACATAGTTACTTATCTCCATATTCATTCCCCAGTTATGTGCTCACACTGAATTCATTAATTTGTATACATTAAATATGTAAAAATTTCTGCAAGCATGCCAATCATACCTCAATAAGATTATTATAAATATTACTTGCTTTTGCCTGGATACATGTTAGATTTCATTATATATTCTTACACACAGCAAAAATTAGCAATTCTATTTTTTATTCTAAAATCTGTTTAAATGTTCATTTTTCAATGCTCAATCGTACATTTAATAAGGGCATTTTGCCAATATAAATGAGAATGAATTTTTTGGTCATAAGATATTTACAATAATATAAATTAAAACAGCAGAACATGGGTGAGTAAATATACTTTAGTTTTCTATGTGAGGATCAACCAAAATGTTTATCTTGACATGCATATAAATTTAGTACAAACCAATTAATAAAAATAAGTTAATATTATTTATTATTTTTTAAGGAAAGAATCCTTGAAGTTTTCACTCTACAGGATTTGAATTATAGCTGAAAACTTGAGTCACTTCTTTTAAAAATAAATGATGACTGAAAAAGGATGCTGGATATCATCAAAAGCTTTTTCTACATTGAGAGAATCATATGGTCCTCTTTTTTTATTTTGTGTATGTGATGTATTTATCCCTGGATAAAAGATTTAAACTTAAGACATGAAACTATAAAAATACTAGAAGAGAGTGCAGGGAAAACATTTGAAGAAATTGGCCTGGGGGAATACTTTATGAGGAGGATCCTCTGGGCAATTGAAGCAACACCAAAAACCCATTACTGGGATCTGATCAAACTAAAAAGCTTTTGCATAGCCAAGAGCACAGTAAGTAAAACAAACAGAAAACCTTCAGAATGGGAGAAGATTTTTATAAGTTATGCTTCTGGCAAAGATATGATAACTAGAATCCACAGAGAACTCAAACTAATCAATAAGAAAAGAACAAATAACCCTATATTTATGTGAGCAAGAGACTTGGACAGAAACTTCTCTGATGAAGACAGGTGCATAGCCTACAAACACATTAAAAAATGCTCATCATCTTTAATCATCAGAGAAATGCAAATCAAAACCATTTTGAGATATCATCTAACTCCAGTAAAAGTAGCCCACATAACAAAATCCCAAGACTACAGATGTTGGTATGGATGTGGAGAGAAGGAACGCTGCTACACTGCTGGTGGGAATGCAAGGTAATACATTCCTTTTGGAAAGAAGTTTGGAGAGCACTTAGGGAACTAAAAGTAGACCTACCATTCAATCCTACAATTCCTCTTAGGAATATATCCCAATGACCAAAAATCATTTTACAACAAAGATATTTGCACCACAATGTTTATTGTTAGCCCGATTCATAATTGCCAAGTCATTGAAGTAACCCAAGTACCTATTGACCCATGAATGGATTAATAAATTCTAGTATATGTACACCATGGAATATTATGCAGCCATAAAAAATATCTGGAGAATTTATCTCTTTTATGTTTGCATGGATGGAGCTGGAATATATTCTTCTTCCTTTTTTATTTTTAGAGTCTCACTATGTTGCCCTTGGTGTAGTGCCATGGCATCACAGCTCACAGCAACCTCAAACTCTTGGGCTCAAGTGATTCACTTGCCTCAGCCTCCCAAGTACCTGGGACTAAGGGTGCCCACCATAACACCCAGCTAGGAACATATTCTTCTTAGTAAAGCATCTTAAGAATAGAAGAAAAAGTATCCAATGTACTCAGCATTATTATGAAACCAATATATAGTTACACACACTTTCATACAATTGATAAAACACAACTATAGCCAAGAATAAAGGACGGAGGAGGAGGGTGAAGGGAGGGGAGGGGGAAAACCAGGTGGAGAGAGGGTCATAGGTGTGACCTCACCTATTGTGATACTGCAAGAGTACATGTCAAATCTATTAACAGTAGAGTATATAGCCGGGCGCGGTGGCTCACGCCTATAGTCCCAGCACTGTGGGAGGCTGAGGAGGGAGAATTGCTTGACCTCAGGAGTTCGAGGCTTGTCTGAGCGAGAGTGAGACCCCAACTCATGGAAAAAAATGGAAAAACCCAGCCGGGCGCCGCGGCGAGCGCCTGTAATCCCAGTGGCTTCAGAGGCTGAGGCAGCAGGATGCCCACAGCCCGAGTCTGAGGTTGCAGTGAGCTACGATGCCATTGCCCTCTGCTCAGGGCATAGGGTAGAACTCTGTCTCGACAAAAAAAAAAAAAAAAAAAGAGTAGAGTATAAATGTCTTCACACAACAATTAAATAAGCGAGGTGAAAGCTATGTTAACCAGTTTGATGCAAGCATTCCAAATTGTATATAAAACCAGCACATTGTACCCCATAAATGCATTAATGTACATAGTTATGATATAATACAAAAATAAATAAATAAAAAATAAATGATGACTAAGACTTTAATTGTAGCTCCAATGGGGTAAAACCAAGAACCACAGGAAAACTGAGAATTATCCTCATGCAGCAGAAGATGACCCTAATCAGAAAGCTGACACCATGCACCTAACTGTAGCTGAGTATGCTGTGGACCACTAGTCACGATATTCCGTCTTTCTCCCTCTTTTGGAATGCAGGTATTTGTGCAGTTATCCTATCACTATATTAACACTGCATGCCAGCAGTTTGAGGGCAGATGATTTATATCTTTAGTTAATTCCATGGTCAGAGAAGGAGAAACATGCTCCAGGAACTATACCCAAGAGACAAAATCCATGAAGCCTGTAATTTAGATGATGAAATTGTGATCACATGGCACACTGGGATAAGACTTAGAAGTCTGAGGGAGCTGTGAATGTATGTTGTATATAAAATGCATCTGAATTGAAATAGCTGAGAGGAAATTATGGCACATTAGATTTCTCAAAGATGATCATAACAATTCTGTCCAAACCGTATGTTCCCAAGCAATGTATCCAGAAGTAGGTCTATTTCTCAATCCTTGAGTTTGATACTGTGGGAGTGATGTTGTGTAAGTTTGGTGTATAGACCATATCTGGCCTAGAAGCTTGTGCTTTCTACCTCTTGGAGATCTGAAACACCATGTAAAAAAACGAGGGTAATGTGGTGGAGAAAGAGCCTGGGGAGAGGAGCCCTAGGGCACCAGCCTGGTTCAGTGAAAAAGCCATACTTTATCTCCACCCTTGTGGAAACCTCAGAGGATTCCAGCCCCATCCCTTTTACATGCAAACATGTGAGGGACTTCAAATGAGAACATTAACAGGAGAGCTTAGTCAGCCCCACACTCTAAATTCTGAGAATGTTTATTATTTAGCAAAAGATAGCAATAATAATTGAGAAAGGAAATTACAGTTTAGGGAACATATTGGTCCACTGAATGTGAAAGAACATGTCCAAAATAATATGCAGAAATGGAGTTGAAGAGATTTCACTGTAAAAGGATTTTCAATGGGGAGGAATGTCAGCCGGGAAAGCAAATTGCTTCTTTCCTTCCTCCTGCCCCTCCTCTCTCCCTTCTTATTTCTATCCCAGTTTTTTCTCCTTCCTTTCATTTCTCTTATTCCTTTATTTTGGTGGACAGGCCGGGTGCTACCTACGCATTGTTTTATGATCCTGTTGTTCCATCAGGGAAGCCTTTTTAAATGGGACTTACCTATGTAGGTAGTGTTGATGAAATACACATACTATGGACATCTAGATTTTATGAAAACAAGAATAGACGAAACATTAATTTTCGTATAGAAAATGATCATCCAAAGTGGCAATGATATATTGTGTGATTGTGTCATGAGTGTGGAAGAAATAGGTGGCACTGGAGGCCATGGAAAAGGAAATCAATGCGAGGGAAGCAAAAAAGGGGGTGAGATCAAGGAAGCCTGGCATAAGGACGTGTTGTGTAAGACCAGTACGAAAAATTCAATAAGAGCACATGGAAGCAGAATTCTGAGACGGGATGTTAATTTATTAGAGCAAATTTATTTCTCTGACAATTGGTGCAAGTCAAGTGTGAAGTGGTTAACAGTTTTGCATATTTATTAATGTCATTGAATATGTTCATCCTATACATGTGCATATACACATTCCTGTGACTATACCTGTATCTCAGGTGAGGAGTGTATAAATATTAATATTAAGTGTGAAAGCGTGAGAGAGTGAAACACACAGAACGTGGAAGGTGCTTATAGATAAATAAATGACAGTATGTATATGCTTTATATGTAAATGAAAGGAAAAGTAGGTACATTTGTATATGTTTGTGTGGAAGAATGTCAGCTGTGTAGGTTTATTGATGTAGATCTGAGGATATCTAAGTTATAAACATTAGAGATGGAAAGATGGAAAGATTACATAACTATGTCTCTTAACTCAAGGGTTGATTCTAAAAAATTATTTTTAACTAATACATCATATTAATTCATGTGGAAAGGAAAAAGTAAAGATAGAGAACAAAATAGCTTGTCCATTGTTTTTTTTTTTTAATTTAGAAAATATCTTCCTTTCACGTGCAATCCATTATACATTACTAAAAATTATTTTTATTTTTATTTTTAAATTTTTTAGACAAAGAAAGGAAGCTTATTACTCATTTATATATTCATGGATATTATGTATATTTATATCTGTGTGATTATTTTCTGTAACATATTTTTTTGTTGGCACAAAAGCTAAAATGTAAATATTTGTGAGAAAAAAGTTCATCAAAATTTTGTACAACTATGTTTGTCCATACGTCTTGAATGCATATTCCTAAATGGAATTGTTATCTCATTTGAGAATGTATTTACAATTTACATGATGTGATGTAATGAGAAAAATAATGAAATTAATAACAAAATATTCTACACTTTTATTACTTGCATTTGCCTTTTGGCAGAGTTCTGGCTATGACGGTTTCAAAACAATTGCACGTGATTGAAAGAAAAGGTCCTACTTATATACTCACACTGACTGAGATCTTCTTTTGCTTTGTTACTCCTTTCTCCATAAATCCCCAAACTTGACAGGAATGATCTTTACTCCAACCTAACTTGACCTCTAGTTCTACATGCCCCAAAATCCTGTCCACCAAAGGTATCAACCTCAGTCTCCACGGCAGTGGAGAATCCGCAGCACCCACTCTCGCATCTGCTTGGTCCGGGCCCCATAAATCAAGGGGTTGACCATGGGAGGCACCAGGAAATAGAGATTGTCAGTGATAATCTGCAGATGGGGAGCCATATGGTAGCCTGAAATCTGGGCCAGAACAGAAAAGACAACAGGAGAATAAAAGAGACCAATGACACAAAGATGAGAGCCACATGTACTGAGTGCTTTGCCCCGTGCATCCCAAGACGGTATTCGAAAGACAGCATGAAGGATAAGTGCATATGACAGAACGATAAAAAGCAAATCAAATCCCACAGATGCTACAATAACCATGACTCCATAGACAATGTGATCAGAAATGTCTCCACAGGCTGTCAGTACCACAGCCATGTATGCGCAGTAAGAGTAGGCGATTATGTGGGTTTGGAAGCTTTCCAGTCTTTGTGCCAGGATGGGTGCAGGGGTCAGCACTGCCAATGTTCTTGCCAGGATAGTTACTGCCATCTTCACAAGCATGCTGTTAGAAAGGATGGTTGTATATCTCAGGGGGTACCAGATAGCCACATATCTGTCAAAAGCCATGGCCAGGAGAATCCCAGACTCCATGACATAAAAGGAAGGGATAAAAAACATCTGCGTGAGGCAGGCATTGAAGCTGATTTCCTTGGCATTCATCCAGAAGATTCCCAGCATACGGGGCACAGTGACACTGACCAGGCATAGGTCAACAACGGATAGCATGGCTAGGAGGAGAAACATGGGCTCATGAAGAGTCTTCTCCAGCCGGATAATACATAAAATGATGACATTGCAAATGACAGTAATGACAAATACCAGGAAAAAAGGCACAGCGAACCAGACATGGAAAGATTCCAGGCCGGGAATCCCAGCCAGGACAAATACTGAGGGCTGAGGAATGGAATCGTTGCAAGAGGACATCCCTCACCTGAGATCCTCAAGGTCCGATTCCTAGGGAAAAAGAACAAGGGACATTTGACATCACAGCATCATTTACATCTAAGCTGGCCATTACAGTAGCTTAGGGTGATAATCAGGACTATGTTATGCAAACTACTGATCAAATCAATGCTTCAGCCACTTGGGGCAGGGGGCGAGATAATGCTAAACTGTTTCCTTGGCAAAAGAGAGAAGCAGTCGTCAGGTTCAATTCTCAGTAAAGGCATATCAACTTCATAGTTCGGATTCTCTGGTGGCTCAGATGCTGTTTAATATCTAATTTTTCCATTCTCTAGAATTTTTTTCCCTGGACAATAGGACAGGACAATGTTTTTAACATTACAAACAGGAGTTGGTGGGTATGAAGAAGCCAGAACGCAGTGTTCACTCAAAATAAGAAATAACTAACTATTCCAGGGTCCTTAGTTTGTGGAACTGGTCCGCTTGTTTTGGGATTTTTCCCTGGAATGCTTAGCCACAGTTTGATGATTTTGATGACAGACCTAGGAAATCTTCTGATTTTATACCTGAAAAATCATGATCATACAGTGGAGGAATAACAGATGTTTTCGATGACAAAGTAGAATCCAAAATACTTCAATAGGTAATATTTTAGAATTGAGTTTCCAGAATACTCCATAAAGCCTAGTTTGGGGAGTAGGTAGAGTTAAAGGTAAATATACAGATCTATGCATCTGGGTGTTTTTTTATGAGGAGATAGTTTGGGAGTTTAATGCATATTTCTAGGAAGACTTTATTATATTTTTTAAATATTTTAACCTATATAACTTCTGAATAGAATGATATATTACAAATTATTTGATTAAAATCATGAATTGAAGGATATACCCTCTGAACATATTAAAAAGACGCAAACATATGTAATAAATAAAAAATTAACTGTATAAAATATTATTTTTTAATAATATAATTGCTATCCGATTTCACTCTTATGGTCTAGACTCCAAATTTTGTTAGAATCCTCTTAACTCTATATTTATAAAAAAATCCAGAAAAACATAGATTTCTGGATCTATTTTTAGATGGAGACATTACCTCTTTCATGTTTGCATGCATAGAGCTGGAACATATTCTCCTTAGCAAAGTATCTCAAGAATGGAAGAAAAAGTATCCAATGTACTCAGCCCTACTATGAAACCAATTTATAGTTTTCATCTGAAAGCTATAACCCAAATATAGCCCAAGAATATGGGGAAAAGGGAGAGGGAGGGGAGGGAAGGGGCAAAGATGGGTGGAGGGAGGGTAATTGGTAGGACCCCATCTATGGGGCATCTTACAAGGGTACATGTGAAATTTACTAAATGTAGAATATAAATGTCTTAACACAATAACTGAGAGGGTGCCGTGAAGGCTATGTTAACCAGTGTGATGAAAATATTTCAGATTGTATATAAGACTATCACATTGTACCCCATGATTGCATTAATGTACACAGCTATAATTAAAAAAATAGATTTCTTAAGAAATCCTTTTAAAAAGGATGAAAAATATACTACAACATTGCTTAAAAATAAAAGTATAGTAATATTAATATTGTGTCTATTATTTTGCTTAGTTGATGAACTTTAATTATTAGTCTTTTTCTTATACCTGTATCAATTAAATACCAAATCTTAATTTAGTATATTCACAGTTTATTTTTAATAACAATGAAATATTTTCATTTTTTTCTAAATAATTATATGTTTTCATTTAATTCACAATCTTAGACTTTAAAAGAATAAAAATACAAAATAGGGTGACATTACATAAAGTGTGGATAGAGTTTTTAAAATTATCTTACTCGAAACATGTTAAGAACCCAAATCGTGTGTATATATGTTAAAATACTTCTTTAGCATTCATACATCATCAATTGAGTCCTTCAGATTTTCATACATCTACTATGAATGATAAGGCAAGTCTTCTGGAAGGTAACTTGGTATAGTGAAAATAGCAAGGTCTTTGGAATAGCACAGTCTGGGATACAATCTCAGCCATGCTACTTATTCTATGTGATTTAACCAAGTTATTTAAGGCTTGAGCCTCATTTGCTCATATCAAAAAATGAACAAGGCATATCTTACAAAGTTTATGGTGAGAACAAAATCCACCATTAAATTCTAGCATAGAAAAATGTGCATATAGTTTTAGCATAATTCTTTGAATGTTTTCATGCTTTAGCAATGCAAATTTCTTTTCCATAAAGTACAAAGTTCAAGTGAGAAATGCAAAAAAAAAAAATCATTTTGTTTGTTTGTTTCTTGGAAAGATCTATGATTAGGAAAAGAAATCACATTCACCATTTATTTTTAATGCCTGTGAAGGACTATTTGATGCTTCTGGTAATGTTGTCCTCAAACATTTTTAGATTCATTATTCATCAAAGGCAAAAAAATAAAATACTTAGTGCCAGCAGAGGTAGAGACCTAATCAAACAAAGGTTGGTAAAAACAAACAAACAAACAATCCAACAAAAAAATTTAACAACTTGTATTTTAGTTCAATAGAGAAAAAGAACCTATAACAAAGAACTGCCTCCAAATAGAAAACACAGACCTCTGAAATGAGACGCTCACTATGGTTTTCAGGTAGAAATTGAGTGACCATCTATTGGGAATATTGTAGATAAAAATTCACTATATGAATTTTGATTGTACTGAGAAATTATTGGAACTGGTGATTGTACTGAGAAATTATTGGAACTTTAAGCAACATAATTAGGTTTTGTCTTAGCTATCAGGAATGGTATTGGTCATTTAAAAAATTTTAGAACCCAACTGTGGTCTTATAAAGGTTAGTGATTATGGCATTTGGTTGAAAATATTAGAGAATCTCTTTTCCTACATGACCTTTTGCACCCCAGAATTATCTAGGCTTTTTTCCCCTTTCCAGGAGTGGTACCTCCAAACAGTTGTGAGTCTGATCACAATGGCTCTATCTGGAACTAGCAATGTCCACTTGCGATACAAAGATCTATTGATCTGCAGAATAAGATAGAGTATTGAGCTTGAGGCAGATTTATACTGGTTTGACCAGCCCTCCTCAGTCCCTAGGGTCCTCTCTGTCAACTAGTGTATTTTTCTTACCGTGAATATTTGCTGTAGCAAATCCTATAGGCAATCATTAAGGGTAACACCAGTGGATGGAGCAGATGGTTAGGAGAAGCACACAAAACTGTTGGTTCTTGAAGTGTTGTGGGAGGCAGAATGAGATAGATAGCTTATGAACCCTAGAGAGAGGAGTAAGGGCTGAGAAATAATGTAGGATGGAAACTAAAGGAAATCTGGAAAAAAGCCTAGAATACAGTTAAGGTGGAGTTGCATGCATCCATAATTATATACAAAATTACTATAGTTCCCCTCCAATCAGTATTTTTTTTTTCATTTCTAAGTGTCCTTGTAGTAATATTGCAGCTATACTGAAATTAAAGTTCTTGGTGTCAGATATGGGATTAGGATCTACAAAAAATCTAAAAAATATATATGCTCTAAGTAAAAATTAAGACCATTGTTTAGAAAATTCCGTATGTTAAAAAGGAACAGAGAAGGAAACAGAAATACAAGTAAGAAAGGTGCTCTAGACCAAATTATTGTGAAACACTGAATTGAGGAAAGAGTAGAAATAAGGCGAATTTGTAACTAGATATGAAGGAAGGGGAGAAAATTTTGAGAACCACTTTGTTAGAGGAAATGGTGAAATATAAAAACCCTAAAGGTGGTTATTAGAGCTCTGGTCACTATCATTTATCCAGTGCCTTGTAAATTATGGGCCTTCAAATATTTACAGATGTTTAAATGTACCTCCCCACTGACACACAATGTGCACGCGCACACACAGGCTTCTGTGTTTTTTTATCAGTCATCTGATCTGGACTCTAAGAATGAGAGTTTCACAGTCATATAGCCTTGTGACTTTACCAAAGTACTCATTAAGCCAATTCTCACACCCTAAGTACTCAAATCAATCTAATTATTTTAATTGTGGTCTCTGCTAACCTGAGTCAAGGTATCATCCTGTTGTTCTACTAAAGTTTCATAGCTTTATGAAAGGTCTACCTTCATTCCTTCCCCTCTTTGTCTCAATCCCATTGACCACATTCCAGATACAATAATCCATATGTTGGCTATACCAGATATGTATATACCGTATATTTTTATTGAAAATATTTAAGGCGTGTAACATGATGTTTTGATATACACAGTGAAATAGTTACTATATACAAGAAAATTAACATATCCATTATCTCACAGTTTCTTTATTTTTTGTAAGAGCTTCCAAAATCTATTGTCTTAGGAAATTTCCCTTATATTATATCATGTCATTAATTATAGGCAGTCCCAGAGTCATAGAAACTCTGATTACTGTTTTGTATACTTACAGTGTTCCAATGAAAGTATCAATTATTACGAGCAGTATATTTGGTTAATTATTGAAATGGAAAAGTTAGTATTGATTTGGTTAGAAAATCAAAATAAGGGTGATACCTGTGGCTCAGAGAGTAGAACGCTGGCCCCATATACCAAGGGTGGTGAGTTCGAACCCAGCCCCAGCTAAACCACAGCAAAAAAATTGCTGGGTGTTGTGGCAGGTGCCTGTAGTCCAGCTACTCAGGAGGCTCAGGCAGGAGAATCACCTAAGCCCAAGAGCTGGAAGTTGCTGTGAGCTGTGATGCCACAGAACTCTACCAAGGGCGATGGAGTAAGACTGTCTCTAAAAAACAAAAAAAGAAGATAAAAATAAGCATAATATTCCTATTAGCCAAGGAATGAAAAGAAAAAGCACAATAGTTTCTGGAACTTAATTACAATGTTGGGGTATTATTATTGTTGTACTACTATCCCAATTATATTGCCACATTTTTTACCATTATATTACTGTTATTATTACATGTATTATTGTATATGCACTGGTTTTTGTTTTTGTATTTTTTTGAAACAGTCTTGCTTTGTTCCCCTCAGTGGAGTGCTGTGGCATCATAGCTCACAGCAACCTCAAACTCTTGGGCTTAAGTGATTCTCTTGCCTCAGCCTCCCGAGTAGGTGGGACTACAGGAGCCTGCCACAACACTCAGCTGTTTTTAGAAATGATGTCCTGCTCTGGCTCAGGCTGGTCTTGAACCCATGAGCTCAGGCAATCCATCCGCCTCAAACTCTCACATGCTAGGATTACAGAAGTGAGCCATCATGCCCAGCCATACATATACACTGTTCATCAAGGATCAGAGTTATATACAAGTCTAACCCAAAGATGTTGTTAGGAATGTAGCTTTCCCAGAACCTGGGGAGCTTGTATCATCCTCAAGCTGTATTTTAGATTTCTAGACTTATGCTACTTATCTGCAATTGTGTACCTTGCACACTAATAACTACCTATCTACTCTCCGTTTCTGTGTATTCAATTTTTTTAACTCCACACACACGTATGGATCGCATTACTTTTTTTTTTTTTTTTCTGCTTTATTTTACTTAGCATAATGTTCTTCAGGTTCACAGACGTTGTGACAGGATCCTCTTCTTTTTAAGGCTTGTTAATATGTTTTTAAAACACATCATTGTCATATTACTCCTGGGTATAAAAATTCCATGGTCTTCCTCTTTTTCTTAGGATGAAATTGAGAATTCTTAGATGTTCATCCTACCACTGCCTGCTAGTATTCTAGCCTTTCTCCAGCCATCTTCAGGTCACTCTCTCTACTCCAGCCCACAAAATGGATTTTCTTCTGTTATTGGAGGTTTGAAACCCTATCTAAAGATCCACATGTGTTCACATGTCCTGTTCTCTCTCCCTGTAACATTACCACCCTGTTTTCCTGACCTCTTTCTTTTCTTAGCTAGTTCATTCTAACTCACCACTCAACTAAATATCATTTTTAAGGAAGCTTTGCTTGATTCTCTCAGAATATATCATGAGCCCATATTATGTGCCTGTATAGAAACTTGAATTTCTCAGTTGATAGCAGGTGAAATTCAGTGTAATCATGCATTTGATTTTCTCTTAATTACATTAGGCCATCTACACAAGAAGGTAAGCTCCCTGAGCTATGGACTTCTCTTTTGCTCAGCTTTCTTCAGAATCTGGCACATTTTAGTGACTCAATAATTAAATATGTGCTATATAAAGATATAAAAAATCTACATATTTTCTCTCTTAGCTAGAATTTAATGAGAAGGTTTTGAGAACTTATTTTGTGATTGTTGAACGTTTCCAATTTGTGCTAACTCCATAGTTTGTATTTCCAATTCTAATATGTAAACAACCTTGATATATGTCAGAAAATATAATTAAACTTCCAGGCGGCGCCTGTGGCTCAGTGAGTAGGGCGCCGGCCCCATATGCCGAGGGTGGCGGGTTCGGACCCAGGCCCGGCCAAACTGCAACAGGAAAATAGCCGGGCGTTGTGGCGGGCGCCTGTAGTTCCAGCTGCTCGGGAGGCTGAGGCAAGAGAATCGCGTAAGCCCAAGAGTTAGAGGTTGCTGTGAGCCGTGTGACGCCACGGCACTCTACCCGAGGGCGGTACAGTGAGACTCTGTCTCTACCAAAAAAAAAAAAAAAAAACTTCCACAATTAATGCTATCTCCAAATAGGAAAAAAAATATATAATATGAGGATACATAGTTAACCATTTATCTTCAGAAAACATTCAACATAATGCTGTCCTTTTTTAAAAAACGTTATTAAAATTAATATGAGGATACAATTTTTAGGTTACATTGTTCTCACTTCCAGGGTAAAGTTCCATTTATAGAATAGCCCCTCACCCAGGGGGTATGTTATACACCCTCACAATGTGCACATTAGGTGAGGTCCTGCCTCATGCCCTCCCTCCTTCCACCATACATCCTTCTTCCTCCCCACTCCCACTTCCCTCTACCCCCTAACTGGACTATATTAGTGTTTTATTATTCTTATGAACATACACTTGTTTATATATCGATTTCATATTAGTATGGAGTACATTTGATATTTATTTTTCCATTCTTGCAATACTTTACTAAGAAGAATGCATATCAGCTCCATCCAGGTATATGTAAAAGATATAAAGTCTCCATCTTTTCTTCTGGCTCAATAATATTCTATGGTATACATATACAACAGTTTGTTACTCCATTCATGGAGTGATGGGCACTTGAATTGCTTCCATTCTTGGCAGTTGTGAATTTGAGCTATAATAAACATTGCAGTGCAAATGTCTTTGTGGTGAAATGATTTTTGTTTTTCTTAGTAGATACCTAGTAATGGGATTGCAGGGTCAAATGGAAGGTCTACCTTTAGATCTTTGAGGATTATCCTTACTTCTCTCCAAAAAGGTTGTTCCACCAGCAGTGTAGAAGTGTTCCCTTCTTGCCACATTTACACCAGCATCTGGTGTTTTGGGACTTTGTGATGTGGACTAATCTTGCTAGGGTTAGTTGATATCTTAGAGTGGTTTTGATTTGCATTTCTCTAACAATTAAAGACAATGAGCATTTTTTCATGTGCTCGTTGACCATTCGTCTGTCATCCTCAGAGAAGTTTCTGTTGAAATCTCTTGCTAACTTATACAGAGGGTTGTTTGCACTTTTCTTATTGTTTAATTTGAGTTCTCTGTAAATTCTAGTCATCAGGCTTTCATCAGATTCATAATATGCAAAAATCTTCTCCCGTTGTGAAGGCTGTCTGTTTACTTTGGTTGTAATACTCTCACCCGTGCAAAAGCTTTTTAGCTTGATCAAGTCCAAGTTATTTACTTCTGGTGTTGCTGCAATTGCTAGGGCGGGGAGAGTGGGGGTCTGCCTCATAAAGTTTTTCCCCAGGCCAATATCTTCAATTGGTTTCCCTATACTCTCTTCTAGAATTTGTATTTCCAGTCTTAAATTTAAATCTTTTATCCAACTAGAACCAATTTTTGTCAATGATGAGAGGTGCGGGACCAGTTCCAATGTTCTACATGTGGATATCCAGTTCTCCCAGCACAATTTGTTCAATAAGGATTCTTTTCCCCATTGCATGTTTTTGTTAGGCTTATTAAAGATTAAATGATGATATGTGGCTGGGTTTATCCCTAGATTCTCCACCCTATTCCATAGATTTACATCTCTATTTATGTGCCAGTACCTTGCTATTTTGATCACTATACCCTTAATAAGACCTGAAATTTGGCAATATGATGCCTCCACATTTGTTTTTATTTCTAAGAACTGTATTTGCCATTTGGTTTTTTTTCTGGTTCCATATGAATTGAAGTACTATCTTTTGAGATCCTTAAAGTATGACTTTGGTGTTTTGATGGGATTGCATTAAATCTATAGATTGGTTTGGGTAGTACGGACATTTTAACAATGTTAATCCTTCCCAGCCATGAGCATGGTATGCTCTTCCATTTGACATTTTCTGCTATTTTATTTCTCTAAGTTTCATAATTCTCCGTATAAAGATCTTTCACATCTTTTGTTATATATATTCCCAGGTGTTTCATCTTGTTTGGTGCTATTGTAAAAGGAATATAGTCTTTACTTTTATTCTCAACTTGAAGATTGTTTGTATATATGAAGGCTACTGATTTTTGGGTATTGATTTTGTATCCTGAGGCTTCTATATTCCTTGATAAATTCCAAGAGCTTTGTAGGTGGGTCCCTGGGTATCAGATCATGTCATCTGCGAAGTGAGAGTTTGACCTCGTCTGTCCCCATTTGTATTCCTTTGATCTCATCTTTCCTGATTGCAATGCTAGGACTTCCAACACTATGTTAAATAGCAGTGGAGACAGTGGGCATCCTTATCTGGTTCCAGATTTGGGTGGAAAAGCTTTCAGTTTTACTCCATTCAATATGATATTGGCTGCGAGTTTACTACAGATAACCTTTATCAGCTTAAGCAAAGTTCCTTCTAAGCCTAATTTCTTGACTGTTTTTATCATGAAAGGATGCTGGATATTGTCAAAAGCCTTTTCTGCATCAAATTGAAGAATCACATGGTCTTTGATTTTGATTCCATTTATGTACTGTATTATATTTATAGATTTGCATATTTTGAACCAACCTGTATGTCTGGGATAAAGCCCACTTGATCATGTTGTATAACCTTTTTAATGTGTTGTTATATTCTGTTTGCTAATATTTTGTTGAATATTTTTGTATTGATATTCATTAATGATATTGTTCTATAGTTTTCTTTTTTCAGCCTATAATTTTCCTGGTTTGTGGATCAGGGTGATATTTGCTTCATAGAATGTGTTGGAGAGGATTCCTTCTTTCTGTATATTTTGGAAAAGTTTATGCATACAGGAACTAGTTCCTTTTTGAAGGTTTGATACAATTCTGGTATGAAACCATCTGGTCCAGAGCTTTTCTTTATTGGGAGATTTTGTATAATTGATGTTATTTCAGTACTTGATATTGGTCTGTTCAAGATTTCTAAATCTTTCTGGCTGAGTTTTGGAAGGTATTGTGTTCCAGATAGTGGTCCTTCTTCTCTACATTTTTGTATTTCCAGGAATAGAGTTTTTGTAGTAATTGTGTGACTCTTTTGTATTTCTGTGGTATCTGTTGTTATTTCTCCTTTACCATTTCTGATTGTAGTTATTAGAGATTTTGTTTTACTGTTTCTGGATAATCTAGGCAAGGGTTTAATCAATTTTCTTAATCTTTTCAAAGAATCAACTTTTTGTTTTGATGATCTTCTGAATAATTGTTTTTTAATTTCATTTAATTCTGCTCTAATTTTGGTTATTTCTTTTCTTCTGCTGGATTTGGAATTAGATTGTTCTTCCTTTTTAATTTGCTTGAGATGGCCCATTCGGTTTCTGTT
The DNA here is from genome assembly GCF_027406575.1 of Nycticebus coucang. Lineage (NCBI taxonomy): Eukaryota > Metazoa > Chordata > Mammalia > Primates > Lorisidae > Nycticebus > Nycticebus coucang. The sequence goes on along the minus strand of NC_069793.1, from coordinate 62,534,328 downwards.
TTCTTGATGAAGGCATCCAATGCTATAAATTTTCCTTTAGGGCTACCTTTGCAAATCCCTCAGGTTTTGATGGTTTGTGGTTTTATTATCATTTTGTTCCAGACATTTAATAATCTCCTTCTTTATCTCATCTATGACCCAGCTATCATTCAGAATAAGGTTAGTTTCCATGATTTTATTTGAGTAGTAAGATTTCTTTTGCTGTTGAGTTTCCATGATTTTATTTGAGTAGTAAGATTTCTTTTGCTGTTGAGTTCAACTTCTATTCCATGATGATCTGAGAAGATACAGGTGATAATTTCTATTCTTTTGAATTTGTTGAGTTTAGCCTTGTGACCTAAGATATGATCAATTTTGGAAGATGATCCCTGGGCTGATGAGAAGAATGTGTATTAGCACAAAGTCTTCTATAAATGTCTGTTAAGTCCATTTGTTCTAGGGTCTTGTTTAAGTCCATTATTTCTCTGTTTAGTTTCTGCTTGGAGGATCTGTCCAGTACTGCCAATGGGGTTTTAAAATTTCCCACTATTATAGTGTAGGAAGATATGATATTATACAGATCACTTAGGGTTTGTTTTATACATCGAGAAACATTCAGATAGGGTGCGCAGATGTTAACTATTGAAATTTCTTCATATTGTGTGTTTCCCTGGATGAGTATGGAGTGTCCATCTTTGGCTTTCATTATTTTTGTTGGTTTGAATCAACCATTGTATCCGCATACAAGATTTCACCTCAGCTTTTTTCTGCTTTCCATTCACCTGGAATATCATCAACCATCCCTTCACTCTGAATTTTGTTTATCCTTTAAAGTAAGGTGAGTTTCTTATAGTTAGCAGATGTCTGGCCTGAGTTTTTGTATCCCATCAACCAGCCTATGCCTCTTTAAAGGAGAATCAAACCATTCCCATTAATTGAGAAAATTGATAGATGTGGCAGAGTTTTGTCATCTTGTTTTTCAGAAGTCCAGAACTTAATTTTATGCCTTTCACCATTGGAAGCTAGGCTTTATTCTTTAATTACTGGGTAGGTTTACTTTGGTGGTGTACCCTTCTGTTGCTTGTTATGAAGAATGGGTCTGAGTGTTTCCTGTAGAGTTGGTCAAGTCATGGCAAATTTCTTCAGCACGTGAATGTTAGTAAAGTTTTTGATTTCTCCATCACCAATGACACTCACTTTAGCAGGGTATAGGGTTCTGGGCTGGAAATTGTTTTGTTTAAGAAGTTTGAAGATTGATGACCATCCTTTTCTGGGTTGGAAAGTTCAGCTGAAAGATCTGCAGTCATCCTCACACTTTTCCCTTTGTAAGTAATTCTTTTCTTACTCCTGGCTGCTTGCAGAAGTTTCTCCTTCATATTATCATTGGCAAAATTAATTAAAATGTGTCTAGGAGATGCTTTGTTTGGATTGAGAGGTGCTGGGGTTCTGAAACTCTGTACCATTTGAATTTCTGTGTCTCTTATAATACTTGGGAAATTTTCTGCCATAATATCTTGGAGCAGAGAATTGGTGCCTTTGGGACCATCCTCTCCTCTTTCGGGAATCCCTATAATTCAGATGTTTGATTTCTTGGAATGAACTCATAAGTCTCTCAGGGAATATTCCATTCTTTTTCTCCATTTTTCTACCTCTTTGAATGTTTGGGATAGTTCAAAACTTTTGTCTTCTTTATCTGAAATTCTTTCCTCATACTGTTCAACTCCATTTCTGCAGTACACTATGTATTTTGAAGCTCCTCCGATATCTTTTTCAATTCCTTAAGCTCTGCTATATCTTTCCTCATTATGTCCATATCCTTGGTGACTTTGTCTTTGAATTTCTTAATTTCTTGAGACAACTTCTGAACTATTTTTTGGTTCTCTATTTTCATCTTTTCCTCCTTTGCCATACATATTCTAAATTCTATTTCTGATATTTCAGCAATTTCTCTATGATCAGAATTTTCTGTTGTGTTTTCTTTGACATCCCCTGGGACATTGATCTGCTCTGATTTTTCATGTAGCCAGAGTTCTTCAGCTGATTCCTCCTCATGAGTATTTTCAGTTTCTTTCTCTTTTTCTCTTTTTTAATAAGTTAATTACACTTTTTTAGTTGAATTAATAGGTTGTCTCTGATGAGTCCACTCCTCACCATTGCAGTGCCACTGCTGCACTAACAAAGACAAACAATTGGTGAATCAGCAGCCCCAGTGTCTCCAGGGGGACAAGCATTAGTAAGCAGTACTGGCCTAAAGTTCCAATCAAAGTTGTTCTGGGCTATAGAGGGGGCCAATCTCAGCCACCTCACTTCTTCCCAGTGAGCTCTGTGGGGGCAGTGGGTATTGTACACAATCATCATGGTGGTGGCTGGGGCCCTGGATGGCACTGGGGAACCTGGCATGGACACAGAGGCTGAGACGGTGGTGACTGAGGCACCTGTGCAGTCCCTCAACTGCATAGAGGCTGAGACCATGGTGGGGGTGGTGGCTGAGAACTCCTGCACTGTGCGAGGCATCCTGCAACCAGGCAAGGACTTAAAAAAAAAAAAAAAAAGTCATTCTGCCAGCACTGCCTCCACCCACCAAATCAAGCTCAAGAGGCTACCCAGCTGATAGCACTGGCAGAGATGCTTATGTGTTGGACACCCTCCAGCCAAATGAGTGCTGTGGGGTCCAGCTCTGTGGACACGGTAGGCCCAGAGCTCAGACAAAGTTGTTTGGGCACCAGGCACCGCCTGCCCACACAAGCTCAGGGGGCTGCCACCCAGTGGGGAACCCAGGCCTAAAGTTCATATACAAGTACCTCAGTCCACCCAATTGAGTTCAGAGAGGCTCCACCCAGGGAAGAGTGCTAATCCAAAGTTCAGTACAAAGTTGCTTAAACCATGGCCCAAGCTGTCCAATTGAGCTCCATGTGATAGGCAGTCCTAATTCAAGTTTCAGTCCAAAGTCACTTAAACCTTGGCCCCACCCACCCAATTGGGCTCTAAGAGCTCTGCCTTTTGGAAGCCAGAAGTCCAAAGTTCAGTTCAAAGTCACTTAAACCCTGGCCCCACCCACTCCATTGAGCTCAGAGACCCCCACCTAGTGGAGGCCAGAGACCCAAAGTTCAGTCCAAAGTCACTTAAACCCAGCCTCCACCCACCCAATTGAGCTCAGAGAGCTCCTCCTGGTGGAGGCCAGAGGTGGAAAGTTCAGTCCAAAGTCATTTAAACTCCAACCCTGCCCACCTAATCAAGCTCAGAGAGCCTTGCCTGGTGGAGGCCAAAGGTCCAAAGTTCAGTCCAAAGTCACTTAGATACTGCCTGCCCATCCAACGAAACTCAGAGAGCAGTGCCTGGTAGAGGGGACTGGTCCAAAGTTCAGTCATAAGTGACAGTTATTTAAGCACTGGCCCCATCCACCCAATGGAGCTCAGAAGTTATCTCGAAGGAAAGAAAACAGAACTGCCTGAGAATTCCTGAGGAGCTGGAGATGGGTAGTACACCCTCTCCCTGCCAAAGCCTGGACTGCTGTGCAACTGTTCTCAGGCTGCAGCTCATTGGCCAGCAGACTTCCCAAACTTCTCACTGACCTTGTCAAACACTCCAAACTCTATAGGGGGCAGTCCTTCTGGCAATTAGGATGAGGAAAGGGTGGATCTGGGTGCTCAGGTTTGCAGAAAAAATATTTGGTCTTTAGAGCCAGACTGAATGGGGCCTAGGCTCAGTGGTGGGACCTCAATAATGAAGAAGGACTTAGACTTAGCAACTGCTCTCCCATGGGATAAGGTGAGGAACTTTAGAACCCTTGAGCTTGATTTGGTGGGTGGAGGCAGTGCTGGCAGAATGACTTTAGAACTGGCTGGCAGATCACCCACTGTGGAGATCCTGTTTGGGGGGAGTGGTCTCCCATTATCTTGGAGCTGGGCTCATACCTGCTGTTTTCTTCTACTTTCTTGTTTCTGCTGCTTGATTCAACCTGGGTGATGTATACCTCATGTAGTCCTATCAGTGAGGAGCTCCTCTCATCCATTTCAGTCCAGTATCTCTCCCTTTGGGCACAAGCCTCTGGCAAAAGCTGCTTCTAGTCAACCATCTTCCCACTAATGGCATAAGTCTTAAAGTTCATTTCCCTAAAAGAATCTCTTCTCATTAGCCTGGAAGATATCTATCCCTACTGTCATTGTCATTTTTCTCCATTATATTAATAAAAATTATTTTAAAATAACTTTATGGTTTAATTTAGTTATCTAAAATATAACCAACACAAACTTAAGGGTTCTAAAATACTATATGTGACAAGTGAATCCAAACATCTTGTAGTTTCATTCATTCCTCAAGAAAGCATTCATTGAATACATGTTTGAATACCGAGAGATATTAGGGATAAAAAAGTAAATAGAGACAGTCCCTAAGTACAAATTTTTTTTGTTTGTGACCATGGGTAAATTATTTAATGTCTCTGAGTCCAAATTCCTCAGCTATAATATCAGAGACTAACACCTACCCTGGTGATAACTGTGATTATATAATTTAAATTACATATACAGAGGGTGCCAAAAAAAGTATACACATTTTAAGATGGAAAAAATTATTAAAATTATATAATACTGAATAACAAAAGATGAATACAAGTCACACTGAGCACCTCTTATAATTGCAGAAGTCAAATGTAAGTATTAAAGCCCTTTCTTAAAATGTGTATATATTTTTTGGCACCCTCTGGATATATTACAAGATCTAGTATATAAAAAATATGCAAAGTTATATTTGTTATGATAATCTGTACTCTTAACTAATGATTACTTATTGAGGGCTTCTAATGTAGTACTGCTGTAAGTGTTTGTCTTATATGCTTTTACTTATTTAATAATTAAAACTCTAGGGCAAGGAAATCTTTCGCTTTTCATTTTATTTAGTGTTACAAGGCCCAGAATATTTCAGCAGACAGCCCATTAATACACAGACAGTAAATGACAAAGGTGAATAATGAACCCAGGCAATCTCTCTTTGGGGCAAGTTTACTTAACCTGTAACTATACTAATAATTTAATTGGAAAATATAGGAATAATAATTAAATACACTATACAATGATATTTTTCACAACAATGATAGGAAGAGATTTTATTAATAGTATTTCTGAAAAAATAATCTTTCAAATTAAGTGAGAGAATTTGATTATTTATTTTTTATTTCAGGTAAATGTGAGGGTATAAACAACTAGGCTACAATGTTTGCATTTATTAGGTACAGTCCTTCTCGTAGTCGTGTCCTGCACCCAAAAGGTGTGCCATACACCATTACTTTGTGCCTGTTAAAACTCACAAACTAGGGTAGAGGGAGGGGAATTGAAAGGATCACACATGTGGTGCATCTTACAAAGGTACATGTGAGCCTTGGCAAATGTGGAATGTAAATGTCTTGACAAAGTAACTAGGATAATGCCAGGAGGGCTATGTCAACTAATGAGATGAAAATGTGTCAAATATTCTATGAAACAAGTGTATGGTGCCCCATGGTCATATTGATGTACACAGCTATGATTTAATAAAATAAATAAATAAATAAATATAAAACTCACAAACTCACAAATCCCCTTCTATGTGAGGGAAATTAAACAAGGATTGTATCTTGAAGAATAACTAGTTCTTTACATGTAAGAGAGAAAAAAGGGCAAAGAGTAAAAGTCTAAGCTAAGTCATGAAAATATGAAGAGATTTACCATTTGAATGTAGATGTAAATCTTAATGTATAGGACAAAGAGGGCAAAGAATGTGGAAGAGAAATATTAAGAGAAATAAGAAAAGATAACTCACAAAGCTTTGCTTTGCCCTCTAGATCTTGAATGGGTCAGATATATCAGGATTTTTAGTTTTTGTTTTATATGTGTGTGTTCTTTTTTTTTGTTTTTAAGATGCTACCTATGATCTTAATGTGGAGGATACACTGGAGATAGTAATTAAAACAAAATATCAATTATAATTTACTCTTGGTGAACACAAAATAGTATTCACCAAGTGTATTTAAAAGCTAATGCATTGAAAACTTCAGTGGACACTGAACTTTAAGTTAAAGGGTGGTTGGTCTTGGTAGCAAAATAACAGAAAAATTATTTACTCCTACTTTATTCAATAAGGGCTAAAAATCAAGCTCATTTTCTGCTGTTTTTTTCCTCTGTCTAGCAGACTTGCTCACAGAAAGAAATAAGAAATGTAAATTCTTCTTTTCACATTCACCAGCTCAGTGTCTTTTAGAATTGGTTTTATAGCCTGGAGGATTCCTGAGTAATCCCTGAGTCCTTAAAGGAACAATAAGGTGTGAGCTTCTGGACTCAACCATAGACAAAATGAAATCAGGCAACTTTTACCCTTAGAGAATTAATGACATGGTCTCGAATTTTCTTAGTCCTAATACCATAAACAATGGGATTAAGAAAGGGTGGTACCAGAAGGTACATATTGGCAATAAAGATATGAATTTGGGGAGCCACATTGTGGCCAAAACGGTGGGTCAGGAAGGTAAAGACAGCTGTGGAGTAGAAAACAAGGATGACACAGACATGGGAGCCACATGTACCTAGAGCTTTAAGACTTGCTTCCCGTGATGGAAGACGAAAGACTGCACGGAGAATTAAAACATAAGAGACAGCAATGAGAAATCCATCACAGGAACCAATGACAGAGGCCACACTGAGACTGTAACGCTTAGTGGCTCCTGTGTCCACACACGCCAATTTCACCACAGCCATGAACTCACAGTAGGTGTGGGCAATGACTCGAGTTCTACAGTAGGGCAGCCGCTTGAGCAAGATAGGATGTGGAGAAAAGAAGGCTACTCCCCTGAATACCACAGCAGCACTCATTATGGCAATGAGGGTGTGGGTGAGAATGGTGGCGTGGTGTAGCGGGTCACAGATGGCCACATAACGGTCAATGGCCATGGCCAGGAAGAATCCTGACTCCATGGCAGTAAAGCTGTGGATGAAGAACATTTGGGCCAGACAAGCATCAAAGGCAATGTCGTGGACCCCGAGCCAGAAGAGGCAGAGCATGCGGGGTAGAGTAGACGTGGAGAGGACCAGGTCAGTGACCGAGAGCATGCACAGAAACAGGAACATAGGCTCGTGGAGGCTTCGCTCTGCCCTCACCACGGCCAGGATGGTCACATTCCCCACCACGGCCACCACGTACATGGAGCAGAAGGGAATCCCGATCCAGACGTGCAGGTGCTCTAGTCCTGGGATGCCCAGAAGCAAGAAGGTATCTGGAGATAATTGCGATTCATTGGCTTGTCCCATGTTGCTAATGCCCTCTCCTTTGTGGATGGATTTTGCCTTTTTAGGGTCAAGGTTTTCCACCAAGATCATTACAGCCCAAATCTGTAAACAAATGAAAATTGAATCTAGGACTCGAAACATCAAATGAGAATACTTTTAAAGATACAATTTAAAGTGAAATATGCTAGTCCATTACATGTGTGTTTTTTCTCATACTGTCACAGGACCAATCCCTAAGAACCCTGAGAAAGTACTGTCCCTTTTCTCTGGAGCCCTTATGTGTTTTTTCGTGGCAGGCTTTCAAAAATAGGATGGTAAGTCATATCCCCACCAAGCTTCTCTTTTCCAAGTGAAAAATTCCCAGCTTATATACCCACTTTTTTAAGTCCTGTTTTCAGATACAGATTAGTCACAACCAAGATCAATATACTGGTATCTCTTTTGATTTTTACACTATTAGTATGAGTTCAGATTATACAGTATTTTTTTCGTTGTTGTTTTTGAGATAGTCTTGCTTTGTAACTCAGGCTAGAGGGCAGTGCTGTAATCATAGGTCATAGCAACTTCAAACTCCGGGCTCAAGCAAGCCTCCTGCATCCACCTCCTGAGTAGCTGGGACTATAGGTATGGGCCAACACCCCTGGATTATTTTCCTATTTTTTTGTAGAGATAATATCTTGCCCTTACTCAGGCTGGTTTCAAACTGCTGACCTGAAGAGATCCTCCTGCCTTAACCTCCCAGAGTGATATGATTCCAGGTGTGAGCTACTGTGCCTGAGGTCCATATCATTTTTTAATGTGAAGGTGAAAAAGAAAAGTAATACTTAGTTGCTCCTACCATGAAAAAGAGATTGTCCTATAATCTATGTTATATATTAATACTTAGTTGGAAAAGCAATACAAGCTATCATTTTCCCAATTTTACTAATTAGGAAATAGAAACAGTGTTATAGACAACACAATGGCATCATAGAAAAAAATGGTTGAGATGCAAAGATTTTAATATAGCTCTCTATTACTATAATTTTCAGCTATTTTAATTTTGCTAAACTCATTACTTTTGCAGCATTAAATATTAAGCAAATGCTTAAACAGACTTTGTATTTTAACTTATTAAGTCATAGTATATTATTTTAGAAATATGATAAATTAATCATTTTTATTTTTATTATTATTAAGCATTTATCACCGTTTATATCTTGAATTTAATCAGATTGTCTACTGATTTTATAGATCTATGTTCTATCTACATCTACATCAAAGTAATTGAAATGTAATTTTGAAATTAGTTTATATTCATAACAGTCTTCTTTTTATTGTCCTAAAAAATTTGCTTTATCTCTTTAACAACTACTGTATATACTATTTATTAATTGGTAACACATCTGTTGAATTTATTAATAATGAGATTGCAAATAATAAACTTTGTGTACTCCATTATAATTTATAAAGTCTGTCCAAGTGTATTGATATGACTTATTTTTTTTAGTATTTTGTGGTGAACTAAATTGATTAGACATTTGATTATAACTACCCCTAAAGTTATTTGGAAGTTTTTCCATTCTGACCAAGAAATTATAATATGATTATGTAAATAATATTTTCAGTTGTTATATTTGGCTCAGAACAAATCAAATTCACTATGCCTTAAAACTTATCACTTATCACCATTAATGCTATTACCTCCTTGCTTTGTTTTGTTTTTTCCTTCCTTTTGAGAGTGCTCATTCCCATCATGGGTTCTTCCTATGTTCTTTTATTAAATGTATTTATCTCCATAATAAAAATTAACTTGCCCTATACATGTGAACGATACCTTATTCCTCAGGTTTTTAGTCTGTAAAATGGAGAAACAAAAGTTCGCTGAGTGGATTAAGTTAATTCAAACATGTTAACAACTTGGAAAATTACCTTATACATGGAGAAATAATTTAGTAAATCAAGGGTTAGAGTTTGGTTATTATTCTGTAGGTAATGTGGATCTACTGAAGTGTCTAAGCAAATGCATGCTACAGTTAGATTTTCATTTTAGATAGCAAAAGAAGGCATTCTTTCTAGACTTTCACCAGCTACTCTTTTTATCCCTGTTACAAGGTAACACCAAACTTCTAGTCCCGATACGTAACGTCTTTCTCTGTAAAATTATGGCTTTTTCACATATCCTTCTACTTTTCATTGCCCGCTACATTGCCAGCCTTTTCTTAAAAATAATTTCTCTTTTGAAAAATACTGCTTATTTTGTAGTGTCTAGGTCAAAAGTAATCCCCTCTATGACTCTTTTCTGGATTACTTGAGGCAGAAATTTGCAGGTTATTACCTGTGCTCTCATTATATTCTTACATTTGTCTTTTATATTGCTATATATTTTTATATTTCTTTTGATAGATTTATCAAATTATGAAATATTATGTTCATCCATATATTTTATGACATCAATCTTACTCATAAGATTAAATTTCCCTCAGTGTGGAAACTATAGCATTGCTCTGTGTTACTGTGACCCACCCCAAAGTCTGGCATTGGATGATGCTTATTAGTGGGAAAATGCAAGGATACAGGACACCAATGCCGTGTTCTAAACTACCGTTCTATGATGCTTCCAGACACCTTTATAAATGCAATGCTCTTTTAGTATTTAAGTTCACACAAAATGAATAGCTATCAGAGTTAAGACAAGTAAAGTGCCCCTTCAAAATCTTCTTATAGTGAATAAAATTACTTCTGCTCTTTGGTAAATCTTTGCCACTCCTTTGCTTTGCCATAATTGTAAGACAGGCAGAAGGAATGGGAGATAGAACAGCTCATAAAAGGTCAATTCTAAGATTTATTAGTGCATTTTCGAGAGGCTAGAAGACTTTGATTACCCATATCTCCATTTCCAGGAAAGCCTTTCATAGTTGTTTGTGGCTCCCAGAACTTTTTTTTTCTTTAAATTAACATATTCTTTCAGGTAAGAACTACACACATCTGAAGTTCTCTCATGTGCTGCCTTAAATTATGGTATGGAATATACAAAGATCCCAGTACCCAGGGATTTTTAATATTTCTCTAATACTATGTAAAGCTTTCATAAGCACACATTGATGCTCGAATAAGTACATTCAATATACATAGATACATTTGAATCAACTTAAGTTTAAGAACATAACCAAGACACTTCGTTAAAACTGTTTAAACAATCCCTGAATTTTCCCTCCAAATTGTTTGTCTTTTCTATACTTCAGGACAGAATTCAAGCTGTGGGTGTGACAGTGAAGAGATGAACAGTTATAAACACTCTTCTTTAAGAAAAACCATTCAAGAGAAATCTACAAATCCCCAAAGTTTCAGTTTATAAGTATTTTTATACTTTCTACTTCTTATCTGTACAGATTAACTAGTTTGAAGTTTACACCAAAAATAATAATGGTTGATGTTATTAAGAGATTGTATTGAGCTGGGTTGTTTTGAAAAGGAAGGAAGTAGAAAGAAATGGTGGGCTATGGCTTGTTCTTGCCCACTTGACCACCTCAATAGACACGCACGCGCACACACACACTTTTTCACCTTACTCCTAAATGTTTTTCCTCTTATTAAAAGTTATGATTCATTACCTCTAATGCTGAATGAACAAAATATATCTATATATTTTTTCTTGCAACTGTCTCTGGCCCTGCAGCCTATCTTAGTCAAGCATATTTAGTACTATTTTAGTGATTATTTAGAGTATTTTTGACTTTATACTCCTTATACCTTAGCTAATCTAAAATTGCATCAATTGTTAGAGTCTTCATATCTCCTCCTTAGTATGCAATTTTAGATTAGCTATTTTGTTCATTCAGCATTAGAGGTAATGAATCATAACTTTTAATAAGAGGAAAAACATTTAGGAGTAAGGTGAAAAAGTGTGTGTGTGCGCATGCGTGTCTATTGAGGTGGTCACACCCACAGCTTGATCTTTATTCTTCACATTCTAAGGGGATTAAAAAAGTTGAACATCCCTTTTTTTGAGATTCTCATACTTCTATAAATACAGATGTTTGAATGTAGCTCTCTCCTTTCTTTTCCTGTCCTATATCTCTATCTTAACTCACACAAATTAAAAGTGGACAGTCATCAGAGAGATGCCTGTTATCAGGCACATTTGCAATGTGTGCTGGGTAACATGAGCTGGAGTTACAGATGACTCCAAATCCCACTTGATTAAAAGTTGTAAGTGCAGAAGAATCATTGTTTTTCAGCAATAAGAGGACTTTTCCCAATCTAAAGACCTATAGGAAATGATTATGAACTACTCCTTAAGATAACACATAGAGACATTCTTCCAAAGGATGCTGGGTGCTCTGGTACGAAATATGTTTGCTAAATATATGAGGAAAATATTACAAAATCATAGAACCAAAGAAAATGATTACATTTGTGCACTAACAAGCCAGTATTTGCACGTACTTAGTGCTTAAAATCCCTTCTCATTTGATCTTCAAAATAGTCTTCGGAAAAAGAAAATTACCACTGAACAGATGAGAAAACATTTTTCTTAAAAATGTAAATACATTAGAAAAATGTAGCTCTATTCTTCTTGCTATCCTAGGGGAAACTGAAAAATCAACACAAAATTTTACAGCTAATAAAAACTGATTTCAGCATCTTAATCTAGATATTTCTTGATCCACTTTTCATTCACTCAAGCACTATACATGTATCACTAAGATTCAACAAATGATGTATGCCAAAATTAAAGTCTATACACTTTCTTTTACAAAAGCATTCAATCCCATGGATGATAATGGATAATATCCACAACGATCAATAAGTCCCTATATAGAATGGACCCTGCTCTCCCTCTGGTATCACTCTCTGCCATGTAGCTCCTCTTTATGTTTCTGTGAGTCTCAGCCATTTTGGATGTTTTACTATTTATGTAAGATTGTTTCATGTTTATGCTTCTGGCTTCTAATGCTATCATCATCTTTTTGCCCATACCATCTCAATTTTCTGCTCATTTTAAGGTTACAGATGGAATTCCCAGTGCATCAAGGAAGATCTATTGTCATGATTTTTAAACCTGCTGATCTCCAGATCTCAATTATTAAACACTGCATCTTCCTTGTGGATGTTACTTGCTAGCTCACTTCATCTTCCTTCTGTATTGTTCTTACCTCAATTCTTCATGATGTCAGTAACCTGGTTTTTTAATTGCTTGATTTTCTCCCATCTAAAGAGCTTGTTCATATCCTGCTGCTGGTAGTATCTTCCATTCTGTACCCTAAATGTTATCATTAGTCATAAATTAACTCAAGTTAATCAATAACATCAAGTTTAGGTCATATATTCTCCACCTACTATCTCATTATTTTCCAACTTATTTCCTCCTATGCTGCATCTTTGACAATTCATTGCTATTCCTCATCTTCCAATCATCATTTTTCTGGTTTAGCAGGCATAAAATATCAGACCTGACTCTTCCATGTTGCCTAAGCTCCCTTTACTATCCCATGTGATTGCATTCTCTTGGGTATGAGATCATCTGAACATGCCCTTTTGAATGTGATCATCTCTATTAATTTTACTCCAGGATGCATACCAGATGCTCTAGAATGGAGACATATTAAGGATGGATTTTTATTAAATATTCACAGTAAATAATAAGTGCATTAGCTCCCCTTTACCCCAGTGTTTACATGAAGTGATGGTGAGATCCAAGTTAATTGTTTCATGCAAGAATCTAGACAGTCCATAGTCAAGGAATATGAAAAAATGATTTTTCTCTCTTTACCTAGGGAAGGGAGGAAGTCATACTCCCACCTGTGTCCAACCAGGACGGTCTCTTTTTCATTCCAGCCTTGAGGAATATAAATACAGTCTTTTCAGGAGTTATAGCACATCAAGTCACTTGACTTTTAAAACCTGGAGATAGCTTCAAATTCTTGGGGCTCATCGTTCTTCTTTAAAATGTGGACACTTTAGAAAAATGTAGCTCTACTCTTCCTTCCATCTTGGGACTTAACTTAATGACATATTCTTGACTGTGATGTTTTGTCATTTGAGATGATAACAGAAATTTTTATACTCTCATATCAGAGAAATTTAATAGACAAGGAGCTACAGATTTAGTTCTCAGTATGAGACTGTAGAGGGTTTGAACCATTTGAAGGCTGATCAAGTAAAAATATACGACTATGAGGTAGCAGTATCACAGGCAAGCTTTACTTAGATGATGTTTCGATAAGTTTTAGGGGGAGTGTGGAAAGGGGGGAAGTTCCCCACAGCATGATATTGGGTAGAGCAATTAATCTAAAATAGAACTTGGTCAATAATTGCCAACTTTCCCACTTGCAGCTAGCCCATTTCCACTTTGTGTGTGTCAATAACTTCCATTTATACACTACCTGAAGCTTTCGCATTATCTAAGTTCTAGCTGCAAAACACACCGATACATAAATTCTCTACATTAGTTGCACAAATTATTTCTTTTTAAAATAAATAAAAACAAAGACTATTAGATAAGCTATGCCCAAAGTATGTCTCCAATTTATTTATAATTGAAAGATACCATAATTTTCAGGTATATTCTACACCATTGGTTATTCCACCATAAATTCCTATGTAATTAATATAAAATGACAACAAAGGTGGCATTGCCATGAAGTCAAGCTGACACCTGCCAAATCAGTCACTGCAGGTCAAGATGTATATGTTTGTGCTAGAAAATAGTGGGATGGTTAAGCTATTTTTATAAAAAAAGTTACTAAATTACTGATGTGATTTGAACCTAATTATTAGTACTAGACCCACACCAATTTTTAAAAAATGAGCCTGTACAGTAATCCCCCCTTATCCTCATGGAATATGTTCCAAGGCCCCCAGAGGATGCCTGAAACCATAGACAGTACCAAACCTATATAGTAAAATATTTTTATATGTATATGCATACCTACAATAAAGTTTAATCTACAAATTAGGTACAGTAAAGGTTCATCAGTAATAATAAAATAAAACAATTATAACAACTTACTGTAATAAAACCAGTGTGGATATAGTCTCTCATTATTTCTTTAAAAATATCTTACAGCACTTCATTTTCCTATTTTCAAATTGTGGTTGACTTCAGGTAACTGAAACTGTGAATGTGAAACTGTAACAAAGAGAGTGCTACTGAACTGAAAAATAACAAAGTCTCTCACAAATTAGGACATATTTTTGTTAATATTTACTCTATTTCATATGTTAAATAAATATTAACTCAATGTTCATATGAAAAGTCTCTGTCCACTCAGGACTTAAGGCTGGAATGATGGTTTTCTGTTTTATTTCTTAACTGGAGGGGTAACAAAACATGAAGAATGTGAACATAACACGATTATCAATGTGAAATCCATTCCACAAATAAGAAAGAAAACCTTGAATTAAGTCACAGAATCTGTGGAACCTAGTTTAGCAGAGGCTAGTCTGATTAGATCCACGAATTCACAGTAAGTAGGGACAATGGCTTGTGCAGTAAGGAAGCTTTAAAAGACAATGAATCCTCAGGATAATTCCCTATAGGATGATGGCTGAACTCGAAGTCAAGATCATTCTATCTGTCAAGATGGTAGAGTTACTCAGAGGAATCCAGATGTCTAGCTAAAGGCCTAAGTTTATAGCCAACAGAAATCCCAATTCCATGGTTGGCAGAAAGTGGATGGATGATATCTAGATAAGGCTAGCTTTAGAGATTATTTGACTGATATCAAACCAGAAAAGAGTAAGAATTTGGAGAAACACCATGGTGCAAAGCATCAAGTCATTCAGAGGATGCAGGCATAGGAAGAAAAATCCAATTCATGCATCTGGGCTTGGTGTTGATGTTGAACATAAAATCATAATTCTCCATCAGAGCAAGAAAGTAGACCAGGCAGAAAGGATGGAGATCCCCAAATAGGCAGACTTCAGTCCTGGCTTTCCAAGTAGGAAGCAAGTAGTTGGATGTAAATTGATACCTTGGCTCTACAGAGAGCTAACATTGAAGAAGTACTCATATTTTTACTTTCCAAGCCAAAGTTGTTAAAAAAAATGAAAATGTATGGAAAAAGAAATTAATTTTAGTTACAGGGTAGAAAACTGACACCCAACTAATGTAATGAAACTTGAACTCACACATAGAACTAAGTGCAATGTACAAGACTAGCCATGATGTCTATCTACATCTCAATTTGGAAAGATGAGTAAATGATGAACTAACTCTGAGGAAAAAATAAAATAAAAAGTAAAATCTCATAAAATCTCAAGTTGTGTATATGAATGTTTGGAGGATTGTATGATTGACCAATAATTTTATATGTTAACATTATTGTATGAGCATTTTAAACATTACCTAAATTATAGTCCGTTCTCCCTACTTTAACATATTAATAAATTATTATGAATAAAAGACTATTATTTCAGTGTACTCATTGGCTTTGCTTGTACATATTTACATATCTTTTAATTTCTTAAAGGTGACTTAAAAAGCATATCTTCTTTTATTTTTAAAAAAATTTTAGTAAAGGGAAAAACTGGTTATACATTTTGGTATATTACTTGATACATAAAACTTAGATTAAAATATTTATTCAATTTGCTGGTTTTTCCCTCTGAGTTCTATGTAAAGATCCTAGGGCCAAGATATATCTATGTAGATTGCACATGAACTTTATGTCCACCCCGTATATAGCATGTGAGTGTAAGTGTGTATGTTTGAACCAATGTTTTATATAATTTCTCGCTTTTCTACCTGGTTTAAACAAGAAACTACCTGCAGTCATCATGAGAAATGACATATCTTTGTTTTATATGAGGAAAGAATACTGAGAAATTCCAGTGGTTTTTACTATTTCAGACCTCTGGAATCTTATAATAATTGACTCACCCATAAGGAAAATTAAAGAAGAGAGGATTTATATAATAAAGTACAATGCTGTCTTGTACGCTAAAGGACCAGTGATATTTGATCCTTTTTTATATGTAGTAAGACTCCTTTATTCCTCTGGGGGTTTTGCTCAAATTGTTCCCTTCCATCATTGCAATGTCTGTCCCCCTAATCCTTATTTAACTTATTTGTTGCATTCTGCTTTTATCTGCATCCTTTTAAAAAAACATTCTCTTGTTAATTCTATACACAATGCAATTTGGGTATGATAAAATCTCATACCCATGTATTGCTAATTTTAATTCACAAGCACATTGATTAGTAGAACTTTTCCTAAATAGAATTCTTAATCACTATGTTACTTGGGAAGCAATTGCTTGGCATATGTTGAGATTTTTAAACTGAAAGTGTCTACTAAATTTACTTAGAATGTGAATATGAGATCTGTGAAAGTCAAGGCAACTTCAAGGACAGTAGGTGCAGAGGTTTTAGTAGAATGAATCCACAAATTTGCAGTAATTTTCCAATCTGAGCAGTACACCAGCTTTCCTAAAAGCTTTGACATAAGCGAACAGTTCATATATTTCTTTTCTTTCTTTTTTTTTTTTTTTTAGTTCATATATTTCTTAAACTAATACCAAGGAAGTGTTCAGACTTACATCACTCCAGAGTTTATCACCCTCAAATACAATCTTTTTCACTCTTTTTTTGGAAGAACAGAATTATCACCACACAATGACAACACAACAGCACCTGGGACTTTTGCTTCCACCTACGCAGCTGGCTGTGGGGACATGTCAGGATTCCCAGGAAGCCCAACCTGGGATGGTTGCCCACAGGAAAATGACACCGAAGAAAATACAAGGTCGTATTTAAATTACTGATCAAGAATTTAAAGGTCTCAGCCTGCCTTGTATCCCCACCCAGAGATAGTCATGTAGACATTCCCCTGACTGGGCACTTTATGCTGAGTTAGAAGGTCCATGAGGATTTATCCTGCCCGCCTCCCACAGAGACAGGCTAGAAAAATTATAAAGGAAAAGAAAAGCCATAAAGCATTTGTGAGGGGTTCAAATGGCAAAATCCTGGCCTCTTATCTTGGAAGCTGAAAACAGCCACAAGACTAAAATGGTTAGAGTGGTGCCTGTGGCTCAGTGGGTAGGGTGCCAGCCCCATATACCAAGGGTGGCGGGTCCAAACCCAGCCCCAGCTAAACTGCAACAACAAAATAGCCGGGCGTTGTGGTGGGCACCTGTAGTCCCAGCTACTCGAGAGGCTGATGCAAGAGAATCACCTAAGCCTAAGAGCTGGAGGTTGCTGTGAGCTGTGAAGCCACTATTGAGGACAACACAGTGAGACTCTGTCTCTAAAAAAAAAAAAAGAATAAAATGGTTAACAGGTTTTGAACAAGTTAAAAGAAGTTGAAAGATTAGATTAGAAAGCAGCCATTTGGGCTGGATGGAATAGAACAACAGTATAGATTAAAAGGTAGTATCTCCCCCTTTTACAAAATATGTTCCCTCTTAAAAGTTAATTCTAACCCAGACCCTTTGTCTGCTCTCCTAAAAATTGTTCCCCTTAGGTCTTATGCAAGACCACCCATATATCACTTATGGGGACATAGTTTCTTTGACTCCTAAATAATCATGATAAATAAGCTAATACTACATTGCAAATGATAGTTGAAACACAATAAAAGGACTGGTGCAATTTCAGACTTGGCTACGTTCTCCTGGATGTCTTTAGGTTGGTCAGAGCCATCTGATTTTGCCCCAGTAATAGTTGAATGTGAGAATTTTCATTTGTCATGCCCACCTCCTCCACTTTAGCCAGGTTCCAAGGAAATCAAAGGCGTCCAATAGGAACACCTGGCTAGCTCATTTTCCTTGAATGCACTCAGCTCCGGGATAGTTGCCAAAACAAACAAACAAAAAAAATAGTTATCTGATCATTTGTTTTCTAAGTGGCAGAAGGACTGTGAGGTGGTGACCAAATTGTAAATCACAGGAATACACAGAAAAAGACATAGAACCTCTAATAACAGATCTTCTTTAGGGGCATTTGATCCTCTGAGTCTGGTGTCCTTGTCATGGCAAGTATCTTACACACCAAAAAAAAACAGGCATGTGGCATTGAGCAGCTAAACAATCTGGTCAAACTGTCATCCAAAGTACTGAACTTATTTCTTTAGGGCTCAATGGGCTCCAATGAAAGTGATACATGTCCTTTTTATTTTTCATTCTCATTCACTTTCTGTTAAGAATCAGTGGTGAGAAGAAACCACTAACTTTTCTGTGTACAAATGTCGTATCTGGACTCTAGAACAGTGACACTGATTGGCCTCCCTGGACTAGAGCTTGTGCAATTTTACATTGAGTTTTCCTTCTTTGTGGTACAGTTGGTGGCCCTCCTGGGCAACACAACTTTACTGATCATCATCTCTGTAGAACACAGCCTATACTACCCTCGTCCATCTTCCTGGCAGTGTTTCTTTGAGCTCTGTGTCACTTAGGATTATGTTGTTTGATTTCCAAATGTTAGCGAAATGATGATCAGATATCATATCATTGGCAACTAGTTTACGTGTATTATAGCAGAAAACATGCTTTGAAACATATGTTTTTCTAAATAATTGCATGTCCATTTAAAAAGAATATTTATTCTGAAATAGTTGTAGTGTTCTTATTTTTAAGTATATATATATATGTTTAAGTATGTCTGTATGTATGTCTTATTTAATTTTAGTTTTTTTGGAACTAAATTGTTAATTTCTCCCTGGTTCCAACAAAAATGGCATAGCTAAAGCAAGAGTAGCAGTGGAAAAAACAATTATGTGTTTTGTTTTTTTTTTCTGAAAGTACATAGCCTGGAAGTGTAATGTGGATAATTTCTTAAAAATGTTGAGGTAATAAAATGGGGATATACTCCAGAGAATGATAAAAAAAAAAAAAAAAGATAGAAACCTAAAGACATTCTACTTTTCCAAGACTGTATCTGCAGCATTCTATTTTTCCCAAATGTTTTCCTGGACTCCTGTCTTTCTATCTAATTTTATATGTCATCAATCCACCAATCTTCTTGGCTGTGTCTCTCAAAATAGATCTAAAATTAAATTACTCATGCAAACTTACTTCAACCAATCTTACCCAAACCTTCTATTTTGTGGGCTATTGTAACATCCTACTAACTTGTCTTTCTCTTTAGGTCTTCCTCAGTTCTCATAGATTTCAATTGACTCTCTGGGTAGCAGCTATAATAATGTAATGCAAATGCTGTTAGTGCATTGCTCAAAACCTCCAATGGCTTTCCATTTTGTGCAATGCTAACCCAGAGTCCTTTGTATGACTTATGACGTGACACCTTTTGTTTCTCTTTAACTTCCTGCTGTTCTCCGCACCGCACGACCAATTCCCTGCAGCCTGTTTTGTCTCCAGACTGGATATTTTCCTCAAACCCAGGACTGAGTTTTATATTCTTAGAAAGAAAAGTTAAATTTATTTGTGCCAGTTTTTTGTGTTACAAAAACTGGTGGTTCCTGTGGGAGACCATGTTAAATGGCTTTAAAAGGGAGAGTCTTAAAATGGTTTAGATAACAGAGTTGAGGCAAAAATTATTCATAAAAATTGCAATGGTTGTTTTTACACTTTTATTTCAGAAATTAAAGATGACACTGGGATATAGAAAATAAGACTAAAAGTAGAGAGTTTTTCTTTTTTATTATGTTTCTTTTTTAAAAGGAGAGAATACACTGCTTAAAACAAGAGAAAGGGTCAATTGGTGGGGATTACTTATGTCAGAAAGGTGACCATTTAGATATCCTGTTCAATATTAAAATTAATATCTGTACCTCCAAAGCAGTAATAAAAATGTATTACACACCAAGCATATATTCTGTAAGAATTTGAAAAAATTGAGCAGTTTTTATTCTAAATGAATAATTATAACCTTTTCCACTTGGGAAATTTATTTCAAATTGTTCCTCGAAACAGAGGATTGGGGATTACAATTACATAAATCCTCAGTCACTTGGCCTAGTTCCTTTGTGACATGCAGGCCCTAAGGGATTGTTTAAAGACTTTGTCGACTAAATGCACGAACTCCCTCTCTCTCTAGCACACACACCCACACACATCCCCATGGAAGCTGTACTAATACATAGGACCCTTGCTACTAAAGCATTACTTAAAAGATGATTTGAGAGAATGATCTTTTCATACTATCACCATTCTTTTTATTGTCCTCAAACATGGAAAATCATACTGCTTAAGGTACTTTTAATTTTTCCTGAAGACTCCTTTAAACTAACTAGGACCATAAAATTTAAGCTAATCTAGTGTCAGAATATATGGTCATTGTTACTATTGTGTACTCTTTGAGTTTGTACTTAACAATTACCACTGTCAATAGAGCAGTATTTTACCTTTTTAAAAATTATGGATAGGGCGGTGCCTGTGGCTCAAAGGAGTAGGGTGCCGTCCCCATATGCCAGAGTTGGCGGGTTCAAACCCAGCCCAGGCTAAAAAAACTGCAAAAAAAAAAAAAAAAAAAAAATTATGGATAAAGTCAATTCTTTCTAATGCTGTAGAAATTTGTTTCTTCTTTCATTTTTATTGTTTTAAATTTACAAATTGGCTGAGGTGATTATGGCAGGACTAATCTCTTCCCATCTTTACCTGAAAGAACAATCTATAAAATTTCTATCAGAGAATCCTTATTTTTGTATGTCAGATATCTCTGTAAGATTTTTTATGGTTTTTCATTGCTATTAGATTCCAAAAATATTCTAATTATTTATATTTCATGTTAAATTTAGTTTTTATATGAAATTCATTTGACCTACTGTGTAACCTGAAAGAATTTTATTCAAATATTAGGAAACTTTTATGGTGTCACTTATTCTCTACTTTATTTGGGGTTTTTTGGTCATTAGTATTATGTATGAGTTTATTCTACAATTTGCAGCACAGTTGGATTCAACAATAACTAATCTGTTCCACCTTTTTACTTTTACTTTTGACCTAAGCTTTTTATTCAAAATAGATTTGAGTGGTTTGAGTGGGCAGTATAATCGATGGGCTAAAGTTGTAGTTCCTTTCTTTCCCTTTGTTATCTTTTTGAAGTGGGCCCCCAAACAATCAGCAAGCAATAAGAGAAGAAGTGTAGAATTTTAGGAGTAGTTAAGAATTTTTACTAGTATTTGCACAAAATTAAAAAAAAAAAATAAAGAAACCAGAAACACTGGGTTCACTTTCAAGGCTGAATTTGATGAATATGCCAGGAAATGAGATTTGTTTGCTGTAGTAGGCAGAAGATATATATGGAAAAGATAGATACTTAGTTCCATGGAAGGTTAAGGATTTTCAGGTAAGTGGCAAAAATGTGCATTAAAAAAAAAATTGTTCGGGTAATTTTGAATATGAAATAAAATAAAATAAGAAAGTCATTTCAATCCAGGAACATAAACACAACTTTTAGAATATGTTTTTCCTTTATTAAATCATAACTGGGTACATTAATGTATTTATGGGGTACGATGTGCTGATTTGATCTACAATGTGGAATGCTTACAGCTAACTGATTAACATAACCATCTCCTTGCTTACTTATTTGTTGTGGTAAGATATTTATACTACATTCTTAATAGTTTTGAAAAGTACCATTGCACTGTGCACATTAGGTGAGGTCCAACTTTCAGAATTGTAATATTCTTCTGAATATATTTTTCTTAATTTTTAAAATTTTGTTTCCCCCCAAAGATATGGCATTTCTTTTCTTTCGTTCTTTCTTTCTTTTCTTTTCCTTTTTTTTTTTTCAGAGACAGGGTCTCACTTTTTTTGCCCTTGGTACAGTGTGGTGGTGTCACAGCTCACAGCAAGCTCCAACTCCTGGGCTTAAGCGATTCTCTTGCCTCAGCCTCCTGAGTAGCAGGGACTATAGGTGCCCACCACATTGCCCAGCTATTTTTTGTTGCAGTTTGGCCCAGGCCAGGCTCGAACCCGCCACCCTCCGTATATGGGGTCGGCGCCCTACCCATTGATCCACAGGCTCCTCCTGGATTTCTTATTGTACTCTTCCTTGTGTGTTTTTATCCATAATAACAATTTTAGATTATTTAGTCATGGTATAGCCATGGTGAATATAATAGTACATTTAAATGTATTTGATGACTTAACAAATTTTCTGTATCATCAAAGAAATATGATTTTATGCATAGATAAATATAGGCAAAACCACATAAAATAGATTATTTATATTTCTTCTTAATTCTTTCTATTACATTCATTAGTTTTTCATCTTCCAAGAGGAGTATGTTTTAAATCTATTATTAGAAAATCCATGTTTCTTCACTGAATTTTTTTAATAGTCCCTGTTTTTTGATGAATTTTGCTGAGATTATTTTAGAATTTGTGCTGACTTATATCAGTTTTGTTTTTTTCTTCATGAATGCTTCTATATAAATATACGAAAGAATAAATCAAATAATGTTTATTTTAAATCTCTTAGGTATGTAGGCTGGTATATGTCTATTATGCAAGGTAACTTTGTTAAGAAGGATCACAAATCCAAAAATCAAAATTGTGATTTGGGTTTTTGTTTGATGTTTCTAGAAACATGCTAACTTAGTAAATAAATACAGATAATATACAAAATTGTAACTATAAAATGTCACTATAAATAAGCAGAATGAGGTAGATAGAACACACATAGAAAAGGAAGATAAAGTTCTTGATTATTCTGGTAATGATGTAACAACATATTCTTTGTTATTTTAAGGATAAAAAGTCAGTACTTCAATATGTCTATTATGAGGATTTTCAACAGCAGCAATTTCCAACCTTTACTGCTTTCTGGATTCTCTGGTTTGGACAATTATCATCCTCAGATCTCCATCATCTTCTGTGCATTATACCTAATTGCCATTATGGGCAACAGCATCATATTGGTAACAGTATGGGTGGAAAAATCACTTCACGAACCCATGTACCTCTTTCTTTCCCTGCTGGCAGTCAGTGACTTGGGCCTCTGTGCCACCACTTTGCCTACAGTGCTTAAGATATTCTGGTTCAATGCTCGTGAAATACATTTTGATGCATGCCTTGCCCAGATGTATTTTATCCATGTCTTTTCTATGATAGAGTCAGGTATCCTCCTCTCCATGGCTTTTGACCGCTACATAGCTATATCCAATCCTCTCAGATACACTGCTATTTTGAATAGTGCTACCGTTGTGAAAATTTCTATAGGATTTGTGTCGAGAGCTGTCATTGTCCTCATTCCAGCCCCTGTACTCATTAAACAGCTCAGATTTTGTGAGGCCAATCTACTTTCCCACTCCTACTGTCTACACCCAGATATTATTAAACTCTCCTGCTCTGACCACCGCATCAACAGCTTCTTAGGTCTCATTGTCATTATCATCACATTTGGGCTTGATTCTGTGCTCATCCTGCTCTCCTATGTCAAGATCCTCATGACAGTTCTGGGCATTGCAACCCAGAAAGAACGAGTCAAAGCTCTCAACACCTGTGTTTCCCATGTCTGTGCTGTGCTGCTTGTCTACGTCCCCATGTTGGGGGTGTCCATCATTCACCGCTTTGGGAAGCATGCCCCACCTGTGGTTCATGTCATCATGGGCTACGTCTACTTGCTATTTCCTCCTACACTCAACCCAGTTGTCTACTGCATCAAGACCCATGAGATACGCAGCCACCTTTTGGATATTTTCAAAAAAATATCAAAAAAGGGTAGAATCTAAATATTTTTATGAGAAAATAAGTGATATTCAAGTCAAGGAAAAGTATACAGTGCAATCTCTATAAGTTGACCACTCGAGGGGCTATAACAAACTGGTCAACATGCAGAGGTGATCAACATAAGGAACTAGGGCTACCATACTGATCTGTACATGTGGTACATGTCTGGTCTATGGAAATCAGGTCAATTTAAGGAGGTGGCCAATTTAGGAAGGTGGTCAACTAAGGAGATTCTACTGTTTTTATCTGTTAATGCTGTATATAAATGACTCAAAAACACTTAGGAAAGTTAAAAACTTTTGTTGAAAAAAAGCTAATACTAATAGCTGGAAAAGCTAATACTATTTCCTGTGCTATAAAATTAATTATTATATTTATTTCTTTTTGAGACATGGTCTCACATTGTCATCTTTAGTAGAGTGTCACAGGGTCACAGCTCATAGCAAACTCAAACTCTTGGGCTCAAGTGGATGTCTTGCCTCAACTTCCCTAGGAGCTGGCACTACCGGTGCCTGCCACAACACATGGCTATTTTTATAGATGAGATCTTGCTCTTGCTCAGGCTGTTCACAAATGCCTGCACTCAAGCAATACAACTGCCTGGGCCTCCCAAAGTGCTAGGATTACAGGCATGAGTCAAAGCTCCCAGCTTAGAATTAATAATTTTAAAAGTCAATATTGTAACAACACTTACCTTGTGGTAACAATCTTTAACATGTCGAAACAAAGAGACTGACCAATAACTCATTAAATTCTCTTCTTGATTATCCATTAATGCTGGTTAAAACTCTTCTCTAATTTCCTTACATTTGAACTAACTTGTAATGTGTCTTTTAAGATGTGAAATGTTCTCTTTGAATTTGACTCCAAAGGCAGGAGAAACTAAATAATTATTCAATAAGTAGAATATTGGGTAAATAACTAGCATCCATTCAGCAAACACTTGTTCATCGCCTGCTATTTCCCAGACACATGAAAAACTCAGGAAGGGAGCAACGTGTATCAAATAAAAAAATCACTACCTGAAATAGTATCAGAAAGAAGAAAACCTTGTTCTTCTTCCCTGACAACAAAGCACAGATTTGAAAATTCTGGACTCTTGCTGAGAGTCATTGTTGTGAATGAATATGGCATTAAGGATCACCTCAGAACCAAGAACTTCTGAACTGGTTTTTGGTTAAGGTAAAATGTACATCACTACTAGGGTCAAGTCTGTGATGTGTAAAGTTCTTCCAGACATTTTATTTTTTTTATTTAGAGTTTCTTCCTATAATAGGTCATTTGTCCTTTTTTTTTTTTCTTGAGACAGTCTCACTTTGTCACCTTTGGTAGAGAGCTGTGGTATCATAGCTCACAGAAACATCAAATTCCTGGGCCTAAGCAATTCTCTTGCCTCAGCTGGGACTGTAGACACCCATCACAATGTCCAGCTACATTTAGAGACCAGGTCTCACTCTGGCTCAGGCTGGTCTCAAATCTGTGAGCTTAGGCAATCCACCCACGGCCCCCCAACTGCTGGGATTACAAGCATGAGCCACCGCGCCTGGAGGGTCATTGTCCTTTTACATAGTCCTCAGCTGCCTTTACTTACTAAATACCTTATTTATTGATTACCTAGTACCAAGAAGGATGGCTTCCTAGCATATAAAGGAGAGAAAATATTTTCTATATTTAGAAAATATAAAGTTGCATTTTCCTAAGTGTGCTTACTCTGAAGTAAGTGCATTTTGCTAAGGACTTTGTATTTGTCATCTTGTATAAATATGATCTCAAAATAGATATGGCTTATCACATTATACCTTCTTCCTTAGAAAAAAGAAAATTGTCTCAAAGAGCTATCCATTATTAATCACAGAAGAATGATTACTATGGCTGTCATTTTATTGCTAATTTTATTCTATTTACAGATAAACATGCTAGAATGACACTAATATTTAAACTTTTATTACACTAGAACAGTTTAAGTCAGTGTCCCAGCTGGGTGCAAAGCACTTTCTTCTATGTGTCTTCTTAAAAATATAATTCTCCAGACAAAATTTATTAAGCTATATGAAAGCCTAATGTACAAAAATTTTTAATGAAACAGAAATTCACATAAAAAGATACATTGCTACCAGTCAAATATATATCACATCCAGGTAGAATCATGGCCTTAATTGCCTGAAATTTTTTGAAAAAGGAGTGCAAATACAATAATTATATTTACAGGATGTCACTAGTTGTGAAATGATATAACACAACCAGATAAAAGTAGAAGAATAAAATTATTAAAATCATTTTCAAAAATAGTAATGTACGTATCTGATGAAGTAGAATTGATAAATCCAAAAGCAGGTGTTTTGAGATCGCCCCTATGTTAAATGTACACCATATGAACAAAAATGCAAACATTTTATTTATTTAGTTGTTTGTTTACTTATTTATTTGTAGCTGTGTCCTTCACCCAGAAAGTGTGCAATGTACCTGAATGCAGTCACTTCTAAAATACTGAAAATGTAGCTTCATAGGGCTCTGGCTGTTTTGTTTACTTCTGTCTGTATATCTTTAGTGCTTAAAATAACATACAACAGGATATGACACCAGAAATATTACAGAAATGAATCAATTGTACTTCATTAAAATTAAAAAAATTATATATCAAAGAACACTCTCAAGAGTATGAAAAGACAACATATAAAATCAAAGAAAATATTTGTAAAGATACAATTTATAGGAGACTAGCATCTGGAATATTTCAACAACTACTACAACTCAACAATAGCAACAACAGAAATTTGGTAATTAAAAAATAGTCCAATCGGGTGGCGCCTGTGGCTCAAGGAGTAGGGCGCCGGTCCCATATGCCGAAGGTGGCGGGTTCAAACCTAGCCCCGGCCAAAAAAAAAAAAAAAAAAATAGTCCAATCACTTGTAAAGATATTTCTCCACAGTAGAGTACAAATGGTCAAGAAACACATGAAAAGATGCTTAACAATTCTAGTCATTATGAAAATGCAAATGAAAACCACAGTGAGATATCTCTTCACATGCATTAGATAGTTACTATTAAAAATAAAATAAATGTTGTTAAAAATATGGAGGAATTGGAACCCTTTTTTGTGCTGGTGGAAAATAAAACTGCAGCTGATAAGGAAAACAGTATGACAGTTCTTCAGTAATCTAAAAATAGATTAACCATAGGTCCTAGCAATTTCACTTCTGCATATGGACTCAAAGGAGTTGAAAGCAGGGCCTAGAACAGGTACTTCTATTCCAATATTCATTTTAGCTTATTCACAATAACTAAGGTGAAAACAACCCAAGACTGTTAACATATTAATATATAAGAAAATTTAGTGCATACATACAACAGAAATTAACATAGCCACTTAGAAGAATAAAGGTATGACACATGCTTTAACATGCATGAATCTCGAAGAAGTTATACTAAGTGAAATAAGCCAGAAACAAGAGAACAAATAATTACGTGATTTCACAGGTTTGAAGTAACTAACCTAGGCAAGTTCACAGAGACAGAAAGTAGATTTAGAGGTTACCAGGGCGTGGGAATGAAAGAATAGAAAGGTTTGCTTAATGATTACTGAATGTGTTTGGATTAATAAAAAAATAGAAATTGATAGTGCTGATGGCTGAATAACATTTGAGTCTAGATTATACAGTTGAATTTTATACTTAAAAGTGCTTCAGTGGTATTTTATATTATAACATTATAAAATACCCGCTAAAAGTATACAATACGTTGTACATGTTTAATAAATAGACTTTAATGAACGAGAGGGGAACTCATAGTTGTCAACGTGATGACAGGATAACAGGTCCTTAATAAAGTGCATGGGACTTATTAAACCCTGAAACTGTCTACCTCCTTTAGACAACCTTAACGTCAGTTAAAGCAATTCTGTCAGTGCTCAAGACACTATTGATTTTGCATTTTTTACTCATAGCCTTTATGAAAGGCATAAATTTCAAGAGTTAACTACATTGAAAAAATATCTCCAAGAACCTACAGAAAGGCTAAAATACTATAACCAAAATAAACTGGAAATATTCACCTCAACAATGATAGGTAAATATAATATATTAAAATTGAGAGAAGTCATTTAATTTGTTAAGAATAATTTTCAGTATACTAGGTAAGGGAGAAATGTGAATTCACTGATAATTTCGGGAAAAACAAATACTTACTATTGACTTAATGTGAAAATATTCTGTACCCTCAAGTTAAAAATTCTATTCAAATATTAATGTTATGATCTTTTGATTATTATAGTGACTAATCATTTCAATAGCATAATCATTCATATTAATGTGTATGTTGGTGTTATTCACTCACAGATATATTACCTTTTAGGACATTGATTAGTACAACCTTTCTGGAGAGAGACTTGGCTTAATAAATGTACCAAAGGCGTTAATGGAAGCCTGTATCCTTTATCTTCACTAAAATTAGGTTCAGCTGTATTTAAAAATAACAATTAAATAAACAAAGAAAAAAATACTGAATTACAAGAGATAGAAATTTAGAATTCTAAAACAAAATTAAAAACAAATGAACAGGCAGAAATAAAATAGTCCAAGGAGATTTTATTTCCCATGTTTATCAAGAACCTGATTCCTTGATTCCAAGAACCTTTTCTGTTCTTCCATCTGTTGCTTCATGTAATGCTTAATAAGCTCATATATTTTGTATGTATACAACAAGAGGGAAGGAAGACAGGTCAAAGGATGGATATATTACAATCATGAACATATTCTCCCAGATGTTTAGCAAACATCAAAAGTAATTAAAGTACCCAGAGGACAACATAAATATCATTACCGAAGAATGAGTAATACATTAGTAAGGCAGACAACCAGCTGCTTTTGGCTTAGATACTTCACCATCTAGGAATATTTTCTATAAATATTATTTCTTGTTGGATTTTAACTCCATATGGGAAGATAATATAGGTATGTAGCCCTACCCATTATTTTAATACAGTAACATAATATCTGGAACATGGAAAACCCTAAGGTTTACCAGAATACTATCTAATGAGTTTTTGCAATAATTAAATGTTTTCTTGCAGTGGAATAGTCAAATATTATAACCTCTTACAACAGGATATAAAGCAACAAATAAAGATATACACAGAGTTTCTGGTAAAATGAGAAAATATTCCAGATATAATATTAATTGAAATAGTGATACAAACAATATTAGTACAAATATTTACATATATAGTTACACACCACTTTGTATGTGAGCATTTATAAGTTTTAAATTGAAGAATTTCAATTTTCTAGTAAATATTAAAATAATTCCTTTCTTACAGCAGGATCCTTTAATTTCAATTTCATAATGCTCATTTAGACAATGAGGATTATTTCTGTGACACATGGGTTTATTTTCTTTCTGACCTGCATACATTGAATTCTAACAAAGTATATCTATGAAAGCACTGTTAGTGTATCAATCCCTAAAAGACCAGAAAAACTATAGGGAGCTTAGGTTCTAAGAGCACAGGTGAGATATATCTTTGACATTTCACTTGAGAACTTGAAGGGATGGTCCCTGCACTCTTCTTACCTGTCTTTGACTACCAGAAACTTTTCAGAAGCTTTGGTAGGGCAGATCAGAATATTCAGTAGTAAGTGATATGAGCCTGTTTAGACCTCCAAGAAAGGAAATCACTAGATGTATGATTGCAGAATGTTTATTCTTATTGATTAAGAAGCAATTGAAGATATTTTTTCAATATTAATTAAAAGTCACACATATTTAATTCACACATAAAATTCACACAAATTATCTACGAAAGTTGGACCATGAACCAAAGGTATCACTTTCTCTTACATAGATTTATGTAGCCTCAGTATTGACACAACTATAAAAATTATGAGTCCAATCACTCCAGATTTTAATTACTTGATTCTTTTCTTTCTTAAATATTTTTCTTTTCTGTGTTCAATAACACATCTTCATCATTTCTCATCAGAATTAATGAAAATAGTCCCCTAAATTATTAGATAATTGTAGTTTATTCCTCTAGATTACAATTAAGTAATACTGGTGGACTTTTTTTTTCATACAGGCATTATCTTTTCAAGATAATTATAATTTGACTTAGATGGAGCAAAAGCACGCATGGAAAGTGCCAAACTTGTTTCTGAAATAGTTTCTGTCAAAATGTCTCTTTTACCATTCAGGAAGCTGAGGCACGGTGAGGTGTTTTGGTGAATACCAGCACAGCTGTTATGTGATTGCTTGTTTCTCAAGCACTGTGGATTGAGAGCCAGCAGTCTTGAACATCACTTTTATTGACTCTTTTATAATTGTAGACATGGAAATATATATCATCCTAACCAAGATAACATCAAATACAGTGTGATAAAAATAAGTTTAGATATTCAGAAACAGAGTAAACAACGAAAAAAGAGAAATGATATGGCAGTCAGTACAATGAGGCTGTGTAGTACATACATGGCATTCCCAAACCACCATATGCCTTAACTTGTTCAAAAGAAGAAATAAAAATATAAAAAATTCAAGAGCAAACCTGAAGGAATATTCTATTATTACAAGATATTGTAGAAAAACTGCTATACACCTGATTGCTGAATATCACAAGGTCGCCTTTGAAGTGCTCCTCTGGGGGAAGAGCTGCACCAACACCAGTGCTTAATCTACCCTTCAAAATGCTTTTTTTAGGATGACTTCACAAACTTAATTGTCAGAACGCATATGATCACAGCTTTCATGTACGTTCCTGAAAACCAGCAATATCCAAAATTGCTTTGAAGGGTGGACTAGGCACTAACATTGGTACATAGCTTCTCTAGGGGAATACTTCAAAGGTGATTGTAGTGATATTCAGAAAGGAGGCAAATGGTAATTTTTCTAACGTGAGTTCGTGAACTTAATTGTCTGACCTTGCAAATGTTGAGAGGAATATTCCAGTTAGACAAGACTGGTAAAATGTAATACTATGACCTAATGACAAAACTGCTTGTGTTATCATCTGGAATAGTGTAGATCTTCAGGAAATATTATCATCATATCACATACTCATAATGACTTATCCTACAAAATTTCCCATACCAATGCACATTATAGAATTTCAAAAAGAAGAGGAAAGTGAAAAGACCATTTAGCATAATGAATTATAAGTAAATTCTAGAAATAGGATATTTCTCTAAACTAAAATATAATTTGCAATAGAGCTTGAAAGATCATTGCAGAATGGGAGTTGTGATGATAGATATTTTCATAGAATCAACTTGAAGTATACTGAGAAAATAGAAATAGAACATAATTAAAACAATTTTGAATATTGTTAAATCTTTTGGAGAAGTGCTTATGGAGTAAATGTTATTTAGAAACTTTAATGTTTAACAAGGGGTGGCACCTGTGGCTTGGTGGGTAGGGTGCCGGCCCCATATAACAAGGTTGGCGGGTTCAAACCCGGCCTCGCCAAACTGGAATAAAAAATAGCCGGTTGTTGTGGCAGGCACCTGTAGTCCCAAATACTCTGGAGGCTGAGGCAAGAGAATCGCCTAAGCCCAGGAGTTGGAGGTTCCTGTGAGCTGTGATGCCACAGCACTCTACCGAGGGCGACAAAGTGAGATTCTGTCTCTTAAAAAAAAAAAAAAAGTCTAGCAAGATAGAGTAAATAAGAATGTCTACAAAAAAAATCCAAGAAAGCCTCTGGAACTTATATCATGAGAGTTTCATTATCATTTACCTTTCAGAATACAATTATTTTACCAGCACCATTCCAACTCCCAGGGTTGCAGATTTCAAAGTCTTTCAGTTTATTGTATAGGTTATGTCCTTTCAGTTAAAATCTCTTAATCTATTAGTAGCATCATGGTGAAACTCAGAGATAGTCAGTCAATAATGATTTCCCTGATAAAGATGATAAGACCAAGCAAAAAGATAGTTTTTGCCAACATATCAGCAAATGAGATCTAATAACAGTGGAGATACTGCTTTATGAGGCGAAGTTTCAAGAACAAATCAGCTAAGTCAGATACCCTATAAGCAAGTTTCCTAAGGAGAACAGCACCTAAGCAAAGCTAATTAATACATTAATATCACAAATAAAAGTTGCGGGAATATAGGCTACTACAAAAAGACTAATAGATATTTATTAATTTGTTTGTTTGATTTTGTCTACACAGTCATGGTAACTTGCTTAGAGGAAGTGTGGTTTCAAAATTTATGAGAAGTCAAAACTTGGAGGAACCGTTCTCGGATTCTCTTGGTTCTTATACCATAGATCATTGGGTTCATCATAGGTGGAACAAGGACATATATGTTAGCCACCAAGATATGAATATGCGGAGCCACATTGTGTCCAAACCTATGAGTAAGGAAGGAGAAGAAAGCGGGAGTATAGGCCACTAAGATCACACACACGTGGGATCCACAGGTGCCCAGCGTCTTGAGCCGAGCAGACTTGGAGGGAAGGCGGAAGACGGTGTAAAGGATGACAACATAGGAGCATATGATTAGCATGAAATCTAAACCCCCAGTGAGGAAGGCAGCAGTTAGACTGTATATTCTGGAGATCCTGGTCTTCGCACAAGCGAGCTTGATCAGAGCCATAAATTCACAGTAAGTGTGAGGGATGACATTAGTTTTGCAGTAGGGAAGCCACCGGAGCATGAATGGCTGAGGACTGAAAAGCAAAGCCCCACGGAAAACAACGGCCAGCCCCAAGTTCTTGATGATTCTGTGTGTCAGGACGTTGGAATGTCTGAGAGGATTGCAGATGGCCACGTAGCGGTCAAAGGCCATGGCCAGGATGAACCCTGAGGCCATGCTGCAGAACGAGTGAATGAGAAATACTTGTACAAGGCAGGCTTCAAAATAGATCTCCCTGTCCTGGAACCAAAAAATGCTGAGGATTTTCGGCATAGCTGTGGTAGAGAGGATCAGGTCAGCCATGGAGAGCATGCAGAAGAAGAAGTACATGGGCTCATGGAGGTTAGGATCCGTTCTGATGATAAACAGAATGGAGAAATTTCCCAGGAGAGCACTTAGGTAAACCAGGCAGAAGGGCATTGATATCCAGACGTGGAAGGCTTCCATTCCCGGAATGCCAAGGAGAAGAAAGATGCTGGGATGGAAATTGGTACTATTTGACAATAACATGATGGAAGCAGTGTTCAGCTGTGGACCGGTGTATACTTTTTCATATTCTCCATTCATATACAGATGTCTGTGTTAATTAATTTCTATGAAATACTGATGATAATTTTTACCCCAAGGATAAATGGTAAATAGGGCTTAATCTTTAACTTTAGATATCAATATTTTACAGAGAAAAATATGGTGCAGACCATTAACTAAATTCCTATGTGATTTTTGGTAAAATCTATATGAACAAGCAGTTTACATGAGTCAAGAGATAAAGAAATTTAATACCACTCGTATTAGTCAAAGGGTTGTAGACAAGATGCTTATTCTTTGTTCTGAAGCATTCAAGACCTTTAAAATAAAGAGAAAATTATAAATTGGCAAAAATCTCACAATGGGAAGACATCAGTGGCTCTACCACATTAATGTACACAGCTATGATTTAAAAAAATAAATAAATAAAAAATAATAATAATAATTGGTTTTAAATTACCTCACCCACTTATCATTTTGTGTGTGCAATGAGAACACTTAAAATCTGTTCTCTTAGCAATGTTAAGAATGTAGTACATTGTTATTAGCTACAGTCACTGTGCTATACAATCGCACTCTTGAACTCATTTTGTATCTTTTGACCAACATACACATCATCAGCCGCTGGTAACCAGCACCCTGCTCTCTATTTCCATGAGTTCAACTATGGAACTTACAGATTCACCTTAAAATGGTATCTTGTGGTATTTGTCTTTCTTTTCTTTATAACTGCCTCCTTCTGTTATAAAACACATCGACAAGGCCATGATAATAATTTTCCATACCTTTGTCACTTAAAAAAGATTCTTTTATTTATATAAATGTATATACACATGCATATATATATGTTTTATATATAAATGTGTGTGTATGTGTGTGTATATATATTTTAGCATGTTGAAAAATGTGAAAATTTACAACTAATACATTACCAGAGAATTGAAGTTGCATATCAAGGGAGATAAAATGAAATTCACCTTCTTAATAATAACTTTTGTTTGACATGGCTCCCAGGACTACAAAAAGAGGAACAGCAATGGCCAGGAATCCAGGCAACAGGAGCCAGCCCCAAAGGCCACCATTCAGGCTGCAAAAGTCTGACGACAAGGAGCTGACTTTCCACCACAATAAGTTCACCTCATTGCAGCTGCAGGAGCTGGAGAGCCTTTTGCAGTGCACTCAGTACCCCAACGGGTCTGTGAGAAAGGATCTTGCGAGACACTTTGGAGTGACTGACTGACTATAGAGTGCAGGTTTGGTTTAAGAATAGAAGAGCAAGGTGAAAAAGACGCCAGAGGGCATTAAGTTTCAGAAAAATGCCCCCCTTGGCCCTGGGCCACCCTGTCATGATGGTTCCAGGTGGCCTGCCTCCTGTCATGCTTACCCAGGATCAGGATGGGAGATGGGTACTTCTGCAGCCAACGCCACTGGGGCTGCCCATGCTGCTCCCACCACACCCTCATCTGTTCATGCCTCCTCTGCCCATGCTGTCTCTGCCTTTGCCTCCCTTTAGACCTCCATGTGGCATGGTCTTCTTCTTTATCATCAACAGTCCTTCGGGAGCCCCTTTTTCCTAAGAAATTATCTCTGCAAAAGTTTTTCCTAAGTATTTTTGTGCCAGATTCAAATTTTGCATACCCAACTATTAAGACCAGTTCATTTGTTTCATGTTTCTCAAAAGTGTTCAATAAAATTACAATGTCATTAACCCATTTGAGGTGTGTTTTTTTTAATTTTTAATAAAGACACGAATGTTAAGAAAAAGAAAAGAAAAATTGTTTTATAAGAAATAATCATTTTCCTTATAATAAAGTAATGTTTTTATAGTTCTCACAATATTAACATGTTTTATCATAATTTTCGTTCTCTTCACACCACTTTCTAACATTCTTTCTGATTTCTCTGATTCATTGACTATTAAAATTGTTCAACATTCAGGAAAATTTCAAAGGAAATTGCTGTTGCATTAGAATCATCATAGAACAGAATTTTTCGTGTATCATCCTAATTTAGAATCAATTTGCATGTAACTATCTGTGAAATGTATTAATGTATTAATGACATTTACACTGAGGGGAACCAAAGATTGCATTTTAAATTCTACTTGAGTGTCTGTTTTGCTACAATTAGGATATTTTGATAAATAATTTGAGTGACACTCATAGATTCATTTTCCTAAGGAATGAGTGATATAAAAGTAACAGCAAAGGTTTGTGCACCAGGGTGCTGGGGATCTTCCTCCTGAAAGTAAGCTGGAAATCACTTGCCACTCTCTTATACCAGGCTTCCATTTTTGATGAAAATTCTTCTCTTTAAATTAATATTTCATTTCTCTTGAAAACAGCTCCTTTTTCTTCCATTCATCCCATCTAATAAAAAATTTAGACTATCAGATTCTAAAGGATGGAAGTAGACACTTGAGAATTCAGCAGTTTATAGCTAATGTCTGCCATGCTTTGAAGTCTCAAGTCTATCATTTTCTGGATAGATAATAGACCAGATATACAAAAACAACAGTGATGGCACATTGAACTCTTAGATACTTTTGCAAATAAGAAAACCAAGTTGTGAAGAGGAAGGAGAGAGCGCTAGAAAATAAGAATTACAGATTTTATTACTATGATTCTAATATCACCGAAGAAGTGATTTGAGCAGAAAAGTCCACATCCTTCAGGAGACAGAGAGAAGATTTATAACTTCTCAGAGCTAGTCTCCTGAAGAGCTAATTTAGTTGTGGATCAAAGATTTGCTTAAAGGTAATGGTCCTAAAGCCTAAAGAGTAGCATGGGAGGAGAAATAAAGTTGACTATTTGTGTTGGCAGCCACTAAGCACAGGCATATTTTTCTAATTTAAAAATGAGTAAGAGAAAAGACTAAAAAGGAAATTTATAACTATTTAGTAATGAGACTCGATCTTAATTCAATATATACTTCAATATTTACTTTTTAAAAAGTGTCAGATTTATATATGAGTACATATGATTAGATTACATTGTTTGCATTTGTTTTGCCATATGCCACTGCTTTGATCTTGTTGAGTGTTTACCAAACACCCTTCCCCTTCCTCTCTCCCCGATCCCTTCTCCAAGATTTACTTTGACTAATAGCTTTACTGAAGCAAATCAAAAGGAAGTTTAGATATTAGTACATGAACTATAAGTAACATACACTCATCACTGTGCAGTTATATTTGTTCTTCAGAACAGCTCTTCAGTTTAAATAAAATTCAAAGTAACAGTTCTTTACAAAATAATAAGATTGGGCCACAGGGTAACTGCATGGCATAACTCCAGTCATGAGCTTTGTAATAAAGATATAGGCTACAATGTTTTTGTTATGCAAATTTTAAAAGAAAATTAAGTAGACTTCCAATTAGGAAATTTAAAAAGAACAATAATTCCTAGAAAAACAGGAGAAAAAAATAATAAAGGCAAGAAAACGACGACAGTGACATCTAGGACAAGAGTACAAAAAAATAAATAAATGAAAGTATGCATTTTAAAGATAAAACCTGACAAAATCCTACCATGTTTAACAAATAACTGTAGAGATGAAATAAACAAATTTTGAGTTATAATATAAGATTAATATAATTATATTCAATATAATTATAATATATTAATATAATATAAATATTTCATATTTACTTGTGAAATTCTACATGCATTTTCATTAGGAAATTACTCAGCTTGTGTGGTAGGCACATAAATTCTTCATCCAAGTGCAAATATAGAGATTTTCTTATCATATTCATCAACCACTGACTCATATAATTTTGGTCTTTACTTTCTTCTAGAGACTTGGTCACAAGTCTCTAAGGGTGGATCAGAAATCCAAATGGAAATAGTTATTGGAAGTATAGAGCAAAGGAGTCAGGCACCCAGCACCCTATGGGGATTATGGGGACATAGTTATTAAGTCTATTTCCCCAGAAGCTACATGGGCACAATATTTCGTAAGGATTTCTTTCTGTTTATCCCATTTCCTCTACAAAAATTGAATTTCTCTTATGGGTAGGACAAGGACTCTGGATTCTCACCTCACCAACAGTGATATAAGTTTCAGATGACCTGTGCCTTGAGATTTCCTGGTCATGAAGAACTGGAAAGAAGAATAGACTCACACATTCTCCCTTCCCTTCCAGGTCCTTCTCTCTGTATCACAACCTCTAATTCATCCCTTTCAGCTCTTTGATGAATACCCTGCACAACTTAGGGTATCCTTGAAATTTTTGAGCATAGTAAATGCTATTGTGAGTATTTTGCCTCAGGGTCTCACTAAAAGGGGGATTAAGGGAATTTTACTACTATGTTTTGTATTTTCACTGGCCATACAAACCTCAAATGGATGGCATGGTTTTCCTAAAGGCAAAAAAATCAGATGGGAATACTATGAAGATTCTGGGGAAAAAGGAAAATGAGAAATAGCAGTAACAGTTCACAGTTTAGAAAGCACGACAGATAATTCAGACTCTGAATCCATAGAAATTAGAAAAGGGTATTATTGAAAAACTCTTATCTTGTTAATTATAACGAGGAAGTTCCTGTATAGAAGATATCAATCATCACCTCATTATTTACTTACCCCCTGCAACGCTAGAAAACTCATGTTAATTCACCGGTGTCATTATATTTTCTGAATCCCTGTCCTAGTTGAAGCACCCAGGACCTCCTGCTCTGTTTGCGTTTGTGTGTGCGTGTGTGCGAGTTACAAACGGTGAGATGGTTGTGTCATATTTATTCCTACCTTTCTTGTATCACTAGAAGCTCTAGCTCTGTCTTTATTATAATCTACTGACTTTTCAGTTAATAAGAAGTGTATTAATAATTCTAGAAACACAGCCACTGGGGGCCAAGAAAATGACCCAGGTGCGCATAGACTCCCTGTGAAACACCACCTGTGCCAGAGAAGAGGCTTTTGAACAAGATACGTCATCATGTCCTCAGCGTTAATCTTTCATCATTTTTTAAATCAAAGACCCATGAAGAAAGGAAATAGATGATTTCTTCAACAAAACCTGTCTCAATATAAACCTTTTAGTTGGGAAAATATTAAGTAGTACAATGTTTTTACTTCTCAAGTATGCTTATTATACTAATTCTTTCATCCCATTGGCTTCAAATAGTAATTTTTGACTTGAGTATATACGTATATATTTTTCTGTGAGAAAATGTAATACATTTCTTCTAATGATATCCTTTTTATAATTATAATTTAAAAGTTCATAAATGTATCAGTAATTTATATTACATAATATATTTAAACATTCTTCAGTTCCTTGATCCATGTGTTATTTTTCTGGTTTTACCAATAAGAAAAGAATTGAAGATTAATCATTTATGAAAATATGATAGGAACATAATTGAAATAAAGTTAAACAAGATATGAACATTATCCTACAAATAGATTTCAGACTGCCAACTATGTTCATGAAATTTTTTCACAACCATGAATTTATTCTGTTAATAATCATATATTTATAAATTGGCTCTTTTCTATGTGCTAGGTAATGGGCAATATTCTGGAGATCAGAAATATTGTCAACAAAGTAAAAAACGTTTGATTTGGGGGAAATATTTGTTGTAATTAGAGAAATAAACACTAAAAAATAAAAACATAACATTACAGGAAATAAAAAAGCTCTTTGATGGAAGCCTGATGCGATGAAAACTGACAAGATGAAGGAAGAACTCCAAAAGGATGGCCAGAAAAGACCCCTGGGGGTAGATGGTGTTTAAATTAACAGAAAGAATCATGAGAATAACTCAGTCATTCAAAGAACTGAGGAAGTCATTCAAGGAACTGTTGCAAGAAAAAGATATAAAATATACGATGTACAAAAGTTGTGGGATAAAATATTTTCTAAACGATTGAGGAAGAGAAAAAGGGTAGACCAATTCAAGCATGGTAAGTAAAGGTAAAGACTGGTATCTGAAAAGGTTACAGAGATACATCCCAGGACATGTAAGGCCCAGACCAATGAGAACTCTACAATTCAATCTTCTATTCATCACTTTGTAACTTGATATCCCCTTTATAGAATTAATGTTAAACATTAAAATTGAGGAAAAAGTAATTCCTAAGGCTATTTTCAAAGACCAGGTTAAGATTATGTCAGGTTTCCTAAAGTTGCTAAACTGTAAGTAGAAAGAAACCTAAATCTATTTTTCATATATTTTGTAGTTAAATTAGATAAAATGATTACAAATTACCTAAAGGAATCAAGGAAGATTACAATGCTAGATTTAGGGAAAGAAAATAGAGGTGATAACATATTGAATTATGTTAGAGAAAAACTAATAGCAGTTTGGATTCAGATGATGGTTGTGAAGATAAAATGAATTGTTAGAAATTTGCGTCTACATTCGAGCCCTATATGCTGAAGTATAACTTCTCTACCCATCCAAAATTTTGACATCTCCTTCAGGGCATCAAATATGAATCTCAAATTTAGTACTTCAGAAACAGAATTCTTGAACTTCAGGCTCCATAGTTCTCTGTTTCTTGTAGGCTTTTCATTCTCAGTGGGCTGTAGAAAAATATGTCTGTTTACGTGAGATAAGAATATAGGAGTCAGGCCTGTTTGATGGTAATCCAGAAAACATTTTGATAGATAAACCACACTTTAATATTTTTTTTTTTTTTTTTTGCATTTTAGGAAGTTTTTTTTTTTTCTTTTTTTTTATTGTTGGGGATTCATTGAGGGTACAATAAGCCAGTTACACTGATTGCAATTGTTAGGTAAAGTCCCTCTTGCAATCATGTCTTGCCCCCATAAAGTGTGACACACACTAAGGCCCCACCCCCCTCCCTCCCTCCCTCTTTCTGCTTCCCCCCCCATAACCTTAATTGTCATTAATTGTCCTCATATCAAGATTGAGTACATAGGATTCATGCTTCTCCATTCTTGTGATGCTTTACTAAGAATAATGTCTTCCACTTCCATCCAGGTTAATACGAAGGATGTAAAGTCTCCATTTTTTTTAATGGCTGAATAGTATTCCATGGTATACATATACCACAACTTGTTAATCCATTCCTGGGTTGGTGGGCATTTAGGCTGTTTCCACATTTTGGCGATTGTAAATTGAGCTGCAATAAACAGTCTAGTACAAGTGTCCTTATGATAAAAGGATTTTTTTCCTTCTGGGTAGATGCCTAGTAATGGGATTGCAGGATCGAATGGGAGGTCTAGGTTGAGTGCTTTGAGGTTTCTCCATACACACTTTAATATTTTTTGAGAAAAAAATGATGTTGTTAATGTGGAAAAATTCTGGGAGATATAGCTAAAAGTTAAAAAACATAACCAGGATCATTCCATTTTTAATATTGTATTCATATAGAATCTTATCCATATATATTTTATAGTGGTAAAGACCAGCAAACAAAGTTTACTGCTCCTATTTCCTTTTGAAAGAGCATCAGCAGGGGAGTGTTGCAAACGAATACTATTTGGCTTTGGATGACTTTTATGGTATCAACCTCAGCTTCCAAGCCAAGGCAACCCTTCCTGGAACTCTCATAGTTCATTGCTGGGCATATTAGGGCTATATTTATGTATGTATGTATGTATTTATTTATTTTGAGACAGTCTCACTCTGTCACCCTGGGTAGAGTGCTGTAGCTTCATAGCTCACAGCAACCTCAAACTCTTAGGCTCAAAAGATCTTCTGGTCATTGCCTCCTGAGATGGGATAATAGGCTCCCCACTACAATGCCCAGCTAGTTTTTCTTTTTTTTTTTTTGAGATACAGTCTCAAAGAGTCTCTATGTCTCCTTTGGTACAGTGCCGTGGCAGCACAGCTCACAGTAACCTCAAACTCTTGGGCTTAAGTGATTCTTTTGCCTCAGCCTCCCAAATAGCTGGGACTACAGGTGCCCACCACAATGCCTGGCTATAGTTTTTGTATTTTTAGTAGAGATGGAGTCTCACTCTTCTTGCTCAGGCTGGTCTCAAACCCCTAGCTCAAGCCATCTACCCACCTTGGTCTCACAGATTGCTGGGATTACAGGCATGAGCCTCCACACCCAGCCAAGGGCTATTTAATTTCTATTAATATACAGTGGGAATTGTAATGTCTTTCTCATAGATCTATACTTAATACTATATGTATAATATTTTGCATATTTCTCAGTTTGGTTAATGATTTTCACTCATCACATTCTGACATTACATCACATATTTGTTTATTTTAAAACATAAAAACACTGAAATGATGAGGGCAAACAATTTAACTTTCTGTGTACCATTGTATTCTCAATTCAAAATTATGCATGAAGCATAACCTGTACTAATAAGTAATGTTTAATAAATGGAATCACAGCTATTGGGATGTGAAGAATGGGATATAAGGAGACAGAAAAAATTTAAACATATCTATAGAAAATAATAGGTAAAAAAGCAAGTATAAAGGATGTGATCACAAATTTTTTTAAAGTTACTACTGTATTACAACTATAATGACTACTAATACTGGTAACAGCAATAATAATACTAGTGATTTGCATTAAATTTTAAGTATTTTAATATTGACCATATTTCCAAATCTGTGACAAAGTGGTGGTGCCAAATAAGATATAAATAGTGAACAAAGATGAAAACTAAGAACACAGAGAGTAAAACATTTAAGTATGAAACAGGAAAGTTTTAATGATTATATTTCAACAGACTAGAGATCATTTCTTTGAAACAGAAAGATGAATATAATCATCATGATCACCAAAATTGTCATCAAGAACATTTGTTGAACACTTTGAGTTCCACCCATTCTGTGTCAGACAGCATGGGTGGAACTAAAAGGGGAACTAATAATATTTGGATCTTAATGTTTTGAATTTGGACCAAAAATGGAGTTCCTGTTACATAGTTGACCATTCAAAATGCAAATGTATGAATATAGAGCAAAATCCCTTCGGTAACACGTGTGACATGGATTTATCTCTCTATGCGATTCTCTTGGAAAAAGTCCATTCAGAAATCCAAACTATCGATCTTTTTGACTATTTTATTCTTAAAAATAACTAAAGCCACAGGAATGACTAACTTTGAGAAAAATTATTCTTACTCAACTTTACCTGAATAATGGAAATTTTAGAAAAGGCTTGAAATAATCCAGGTTGTGATTAGTCAAGAAAAACAGCTAAGTATTAATGACAGGGAGCTTGGTAATGCTATGCCTATTCTTACCCGTCTGACCATTTCCTGAATACCCCTGCTTGTGTAACTCATCTTTATTTGACCTTTATTTCACCTGCAAGTTGAAGCTTTCAGTGTGAATGGCTTTGTATCTAGGAGCATTTGTCAAAGTCAGTAGCCATGTTTTTGGACTACACTTGGCTCAACTAGACGTAAAAATTGGGGGAAAACAAGAAGCAGACCACTTAAAAGGAAAATGTGAAAAATGATATTTATATAGAAGGCTTTGGAAAGGTCTAATATATTCCTCAGAATCTATACATCCACATTTATATACAGGGATGTGTGCATGCTCAGGGTGGTTCTGCAAAGACCCTAATCTCTCACCTCTGTCTGACTTCGAGTTTCTCCATAATCAGAAAGTGAAGACTAAGACAAAGTTGTAAATTGCATGCAAGAGCATTGTTGGCGCACATCATAGCTCTTTGACAAAGTCTGGGAGTTTCATCATCTAAAGGCATTTATGGATACCTTCGTTCCATCATTAGCTGACCATAGAGCTAAGCAAGCAGAGACTTCATTGTCACACAAAACAAATAATACATTTTTTTAGAAGTATTAGTCCAGGGAAATGACTTAATACAAACCCATCAATAGCCACAAACACTGAGAAGTTAGGAGATCTGATTTTCAGACTTGTTATATACTATTTGGAATGCCCAATTTTCAACAACAACAACAACAACAAAATTATAGGACATTGAAAGAATAGGAAATTATGCCCCTCAAAGCGGAATTACCCAAGTCTCTGGAAATGGTTCCAGACACTCATGGTTCCATTGTAGAAGGACCAGAATATTTATTTCTAAATATACTTGGAATGATACTTCAGTAATCTTCCTCTTAGGGACATTTCTTTTTCCATCAGTGGATTTTGGATTTGGAAACTGCCTCAGCTTAGAAACTAGGAAGAGTATTGTGACATTTCTATTGAGATTGTCTCCTGACTACTTACCCTTGATTTTATGTGGATGTATAATTTGAGAAATATCCACCTT
Organism: Nycticebus coucang; assembly: GCF_027406575.1. NCBI lineage: Eukaryota > Metazoa > Chordata > Mammalia > Primates > Lorisidae > Nycticebus > Nycticebus coucang. The sequence continues at coordinate 62,491,123 of NC_069793.1, read as the reverse complement.
GGCTAGCATTCATGTGGCTCCTAGGAATGACATATTTAATCAACCTATTTTATCTCTGAGCATCTGGAACCTTGGCCACCACTCTGACCTTAATATTCACTACAGAAAGTCTTAACACTTAATAATGTGTCACATTATTCAATGCCAATACCTTACTCCATCATGTTTATATTTTATACAATTCTATACAAGTTCTTGTACAGTTGCTACCCAATTCTATAATAGCACCTCCTACCATTAGCCTACACAGGCCAGCCAATACTGGATTTCTCAATAATTTTTGCACCTCTCTCATCAATTTGTTTCTCTGGTTTTATTTAAAAAAATATTCTATGGTGATTTCCATAAAATATCATTTGTTAGTTATTTGTTAGCATTTTGCAATATACCCATCTTTCACATCTTGCTCACTAAGCATTGTGATACATTTGTGCATTATGTGCCATGATATTTATAGCATTTTAATTTTACTCATTATGGATTATCCTTTTACCAAACTTCTAAAAACCAAATTAGTAACATATTACCATTATTCCACAAAGTTCTTGCAAAGAAATTAAATCTTATATCATAAGAGTTTTCTTTCATATCAAAAAACTGTCTCCACTCGACTTTTAATTAATTTCCCCTTTGGAATTGTTGTCATTTTGTTTTGTATATTTTTAATATGAGTTTTCAAACTTTTGAGGTAAATCTACAAATGAGATGTCTCTGTTTTTAGCCTCAATGCCCTGCTCTTTCCTAAACATAACAGTAACTGTACATGAAAAACTTAACTAGGTTTCAGAATTTCACATTCTCTGGAGCATCAGTACTCCTAAGCTTTCTCTGCTCTCTAAGTATAGATTCAATTTTATTCTTCAGAGACTATAACGCTTAGAAGACCTCCAAGGAGGTCCTGGATTGGCTAGCTTTACCTTAAACTATTGATCTATACCAGTCCCAATTCATTGTTCTTCTCCAGTATATTGATTCTGCCCTAAGAACTGCCATACCATTTTTTGTCCTAAAAGTTATGATTAGCATTTTTGATTTCTGCAGGCTGTCTCCATTGTCTATTTCATTCCTGAAGTGCTTCCAGAAAAAATTTTTACTTAGTCTTTTCTTTGCATGCATTTTTCTTTCCTCAGCTTTTTTTTTTTTTTTTTTAGATAGAGTCTCACCTGGTCACCCGTGGAAGAGTGCCATGGAGTCTTAGCTCAAACTCTTGGGTTCAAGTGATCCTCTTGCCTCAGTCTCACAAGCAGCTGGGACTACAGGCACCTGTCACAACGCCCAGTTATTTTTTGAGACAGGGTCTTGCTCTGGCTCAAGCTGGTTTTGAACCTGTGAGTTCAGGCAATCCACTCACCTCAGCCTCCCAAGTGCTGGGATTACAGGTGTGAACCACTGCACCTGGCTCCTTTCCTTGGCTTTTAACAAAAAGTTTTCATAAAATTTCAGATTTTCACTCAAAGATAATTTTATCATTTTTGAGAGTTTATACTACATATTCATAAATTAAAATATTTCCTATATACATATATAGATAGATATGCTATCTCTCTCTATATAGAGAATATATATTATGTATATGTTATTAAAATCCTACTGCCCACTAAAGACACATTATATAGAGCACGAGGCATATATGTTTCACAAAAATTTTGTTTATCATGCATCCTCAGAACCTATTATTATGACTGGACTGTAGTGGAATTTCAATAAATATCCACTGGATGAATCCCTATTAAGTTAATCAGCTGGCTAAACTACAGTGTGTTTAGTCAACTAGGTTCCTGACTATTACAAAATATATATTGTTGTTGACTTATAAATAAAGATATTTATTCAATATTAACTAAAATTCACATGCAGTAAAATTACCTGCCAGAGTTAGACCAAGAGCCAAAGGTATTCCTTTAAGTAGACTGTCTAGCCTCAGTATAAACACGGATATGAAGATCAACAATAGTTCACTTTTCTAAGCGCATTCTTTTATTCTTTTGTGTATCTTTTAATTTTCTGTTTCCACTGGAAAATCTTCATCATTTGTCACCAAAATTATGAAAATAAACCTTAAATAAAACAGTTATTTCCGTGTATCCCTCTGGATTCCAATTTAAATGCTGCTTCTGTTTATCTATTTATTTTTTTTTAATTTCAGGATTTACCTTTCAAGATTATTACAGTTTAATTCCAATGGAACAAAATGACATGGAAAATAATTTTTTTTTAAGTGTCAAAATTATTTTCTGAAGTATCTGATATCACTACATCTATTTCACCATTCAGGAAGCTGAAGCAGAAGGTTGCTTTGGTCAGTATCAACATAGCTAGTAAGTGTTTTATGAGAATTCAAAATTGATCAGTATGATTGAAAGCCAGTAGCCTAGACCACCACTTTTATTGACTCATTTAGTATTTCTTTTTTTTTTTTTTTTTTTGGCTGGGGCTGGGTTTGAACTCGCCCCCTACGGCATATGGAATCGGCACCCTACCCCTTTGAGCCACATTTAGTATTTCTTTATTTCAGAATAATATGATGATACAAAAAATGAGAACAGCCCACATCACAAAGCCTCAAATCTGTAGATACTGGCATGGGCATGTAGAGAAGGGATCTCTTTACACTGCTGGTGGGATCACAAACTAATACAACTTCTATGGAAAGAAGTATGGAGACTCCCCAAAGAGCTAAAAGTAGAATTTTAGATAAGGAAGTACATATGATCCTAACCAAAACAATGTCAAATAGGGTATGGTAAAATAATTAGACATTCCTTTCAAAGGAAAAATGTATGAAATTACATGGCAGTAGTAAAATGGAGTCCTGCATTACCTAACACCTGAAAACTCCCATACTTTTTAGTTTATTCCATAAATAAATAAATAAATGCAAAAGTGACAGAATTCTCTATAACATCATATTGAAAGAAGTACTCTAGTTAAAGAAATTTTTCATTAAAAATGCTATTATGGAATTAAATGAACTAATTCATACAAAGAGTAATCTTATTTACTCATGTTCTACTGTTTTAATGTTAAACACATTGAGAATATAACCTTTGCAACAAAATCCAGACTGGTGTTTGACCAAAAATTGGATACTATGGCTTAGCCAATTTAACACATAAACTTAACCATCACAGTCCACTCCTTCTTGATTTGGTGCCCATACATTTTCTCAAACCATATTTAATCACCAAATAAAGATAATAACAAGGTCTTTCTTCTGCCTACCATGATATAGATGCTCTGTGAATAACTGAATTTTCACTATTCCCTTTCCCAAAAGAGAATGCAATGTCCTTGGGTGATATTTACTCTTCTCTCCGATAGCTTGTAACATAAATACTATGATATAGAGTTAACAATACTTAAACACTATTAAATAAAATGAATACATCTTATGTTAAATGAGAAGAAGAGAAAAGAGAAAAGAAAAAATGCTACTATGGCCTTATATCAAAACTATTTTGGTTATCATCAAGAGTAGTATATATATTTATAGCTAAAACATATTATCTTATATACTCATGATGACTTATCTGACAAGATTTTCCATGTAAATTTGAGGAATCGAACTTCAATAAAAGAAAAGGAAGGAACAATACTACTGTGAAGAGAATGTAGCATAACACATTTTAAGAAAATGCTAGCTAAAGAATGATTCTTTATTTTATAATCCACATCGAAAATAACAATAATCAGAGTATGCAAGATCATCAAAGAATGGTCAATGGGGCTAGAGATATTTTTGAAATATCAACTTGAACTGCTTTGAGGAAACAGAAAGAAGAAATGGTAAAACAATCCCACCAATTTTGGATATCATTAAGTCTTTTGAAGAAGTGTTTGTGGAAATGATGTTATTTAGGAACCTTAAAATAATTCTAACTAGACAGTGTAATAAAAGAATATATCACAATAATCCAGAAAGGACTCTGGAAATCATATCATGAAGATTTCTTTATCTACCTATTCAGGAAACATTTATTTTACTAGCACTATTTCAATTACTAAGGTTACATATTCAAATGTCCTTCCATCTCATTATGCAGGATATATATAGAGAGGCAATTCTGTTAATTAAAATCTACACTTGTCCACCATCTTCAGGACCTCAAAGTCAGTGTGATACTTCTGGTAATAGCTATAAGACTAAACAAATTGATATGATTTCTCTTTTGTGGGAATAAACTTAATAGCACATAAGATCACACGGTAGTAGAGATATCATTTTAAAAGGAAAACATTTGACAAATAAATAATCTGAGTCTGATATTTTGTAAAAAAGTTACCCCAAAACAAAATTCAATCATATTAATTAATTAATAGTAACAAAATAATACTTTAAATATTACAAATAAAAAATATATATGGATTCAGGCTTCTAGATGAAGTGCTTTTACATTTGTTGTTATTTATTTGTTCTATTTAGTTTTCATTGGTCATGAAAATTTGCAAAGGAAAGAATTGACTGTCTTAGAGTTTGTGAGAAGTCAAAACTTGGAGGAACCGTTCTCGGATTCTCTTGGTTCTTATACCATAGATCATTGGGTTCACCATGGGTGGAACAAGGAGGTGGATGTTAGCCACCAAGATGTGAATATGAGGAGCCACAATGTGTCCAAACCTGTGAGTAAGAAAGGAGAAGAAAGCGGGAGTATAGGCCATTAAGATCACACACACGTGGGATCCACAGGTGCCCAGAGTCTTGAGCCGAGCAGACTTGGAGGGAAGGCGGAAGACGGTGTAAAGTATGACAACATAGGAGCATATGATTAGCATGAAATCTAAACCCCCAGTGAGGAAGGCAGCAGTTAGACTGTATATTCTGGAGATCCTGGTCTTCGCACAAGCGAGCTTGATCAGAGCCATAAATTCACAGTAAGTGTGAGGGATGACGTTAGTTTTGCAGTAGGGAAGCCACCGGAGCATGAATGGCTGAGGACTGAAAAGGAAAGCCCCACGGAAAACAATGGCCAGCCCTAAGTTCTTGATGACTCTGTGTGTCAGGACGTTGGAATGTCTGAGAGGATTACAGATGGCCACGTAGCGGTCAAAGGCCATGGCCAGGATGAACCCTGAGGCCATGCTGCAGAACGAGTGAATGAGAAATACTTGTACAAGGCAGGCTTCAAAATAGATCTCCCTGTCCTGGAACCAAAAAATGCTGAGGATTTTTGGCATAGCTGTGGTAGAGATGATCAGGTCAGCCATGGAGAGCATGCAGAAGAAGAAGTACATGGGCTCATGGAGGTTAGGATCCGTTCTGATGATAAACAGAATGGAGAAATTTCCCAGGAGAGCACTTAGGTAAACCAGGCAGAAGGGCATTGATATCCAGATGTGGAAGGCTTCCATTCCCGGAATGCCAAGGAGAAGAAAGATGCTGGGATGGAAATTGGTATTATTTGACAATGACATGATGAAATCTAGTGGTGTGGATTGGTGAAAATTCTTTTATAGATTTCAGTCCATTTATATACTGATGTCTCTATTGATTAATTGGTGTAAAATACTTAGCAATCTTTCTTAACTGAAATGATAAATGGTAAATAGGGCTCAATTTCTTACTTTACATTTTAATGTTTCAATTCAGAAGACACTGATGCATAGCAACAAATAAATTCTCATGTGATTGTTATTTAAAAGTTATATGAACAAACAGTTTATTTAACCCAATAGATGAAGAAAGTTATTCCATTTGTATGAGTTAAAGAGTCTTAGATAGAAAACTTAATCTTGGTTCTCAAGCATTCTGGACCTTCAAAGATAAAAGCATAATTGTTTTTTAATTTTACAATTAGAGGACATCAATAGCTCATTGAGAAGGTAAAATGATTGCTTTTTCATTACTTCATACAATTATTTTGTGTTTTCAATTAAAAACTACAGTCACCATGTTATATCACCATAGCTTTCCTGAATGAATTTGGTATCCTTTGACCAACTTGTCCTCAGTCCCTGGTGACCAACATTTCAATCTCTATATCTGTGAGTTCAACATTTTTAGATTCTCCACCTAAGGGGGATAATGTGGTATTTGTCTTTCTTTTCTTTATGACTTACTTCCTTGTTTTATAAAACACGTAGTTGGGGCCAACACTGGTAATTGAAAAAAGGAAGTCCCTATTATTGGCCATACTTTAATTGCTTAAAAAGGAGTCTTTTATATACTATATGTATGTAGGGAAAAGCATGAAATTTTACATCAGTCTATTATCAGATATTTGGAGTTATACAACAGGCTTTTGTAATGGCCATGCTTGTTTGCTATACAACATTTTTTCCCCAAACAAAATTATTTGCTAAGAAGCAAGAATTGTTTTTCTCATTAAAAGAAATGTAATATTTTAGGGGTGTCTCACAAATATGAAGACTTTTTTTTCATTTTCTTTCATTTGAAACCTCTTTCTAATATTCTTTCTTATTTCTTTGATCCATAGAATATTTAGAATGGTGTTAAATATTCAGAAGACTTTCAGAGGAAACCACTATTGCATTTACAATTTCAAAGCAGAATTCTAGCCTTTAATCTATCATCACTATTTGGAATTTATTTTCCAATAATCATTTCTAAAATATATTCAAATAGCAATGACTTTGTAGAATGAAGAGAATCGAAGGTTATTTTCTAAATTGTACTTGAATATCTATTTTACCACAATTGTCATGTTTTAATAGAGTTTGAAATGCACATGTTCTAAATTCATTATCCAAAAGATTGAGAAGTATGAAAGTAACATCAATTTTTTTTAAAGTTTATTAATTGCATTTGTCTCTTCAAGCTAATCAAAATAATTGGAGCTATTCTTATAGCAGGTAAATATTTTTGAACCAGGTGATAATCATCCTCACTTTGTAACCCATTTCACCCCAAAGAAAATCCACTTTCCTCTATCTATCTCATACAACAAAAAGTTTAGAATACCATTTTCCAAACCATATAAAAGACATTAGAAAATTAGCAATATACAGCTAAGTTCTGCCATGGTGTAAATTCCTAGTATTAGCTCTAAGAGTAGTTTAAAAGACATCCCAAAACATTTAAGGGTGGCACATCAAACCTTTCGAGAAATACTAACATAAATATGGAAAACCAACTTTAAATAGACAGTAGAAAGCTTGCAAAAGTAAGAACTACAGATTCTAATATTGTTATTCTAGCATGAGCAAAGAAATGATAGAGCAGAAAGTCCTTCAGGAGATACACAGAAGATTTGTAACTTCTAAGAGCTGTGATCCTCAACTCGTAATTTAGTTATGAATCAAATAATTTTAAAAAGTAATGGTCCTATAGTCTAGAGGATAATTAAACTTACCTCAATTTTGAAGTTGGCAACCACTGAGCATGGGCACATTTTTTTTTTTCATTTAAAAATGAATATAAGACAAGCTTAAAAAAATAAAATTTAATATTATTTTGCAATGATATTGGAAATTGGCTCGAGATTTCTTTTGAAATAATGGCTTTACTGAAGCAAATAAAACAGAAGATTAGATATTAGTATGTAAACTGTACATAAAGCAAACCCATATAACTTATCAGTTATATTTCTTCTTCAGAACAGCAATTCAATAAAAGAGTAAACCAAGTTCAAAATTATAATCCCTTACCAATTTATAAAATAGGACAACATATAAAATCCGCAGGACAAAATGACAATCATGAGTTTTGTAATAAATAAATAGGCTACTTTTTTATTATGTACATTTTTGAAAAGGAAAATATGTAAACTTTTAATAAAAAATAAAAAAAATACTAAAACATACATGAAAAATAACAATGAAGACAAAGAAAAGGTAACAACAGTGGCATCCAGTACAATAATTTAAAAAAAGAAAACAAACATGCTTGTGAAAGAGAACCAAACTTGACACAATTCTAGGGAAATTACAAAAACCTGGGCTTGGTGCCCATTGCTCAATGGTTAGGGCTCCAGCCACATACACTGGGGCTGGTGGGTTTGTACCTGACCTGGGCCTGCAAAAAAACAATGACAACTATAACAGCAACAACAACAACAACAACAAAAATAGCTGGGGATTGTGGTGGGTGCCTGTAGTCCTGGCTACTTGGGAGGCTGAGGCAAGAGAATGGCTTAAGCCCAACAGTTTGAGGTTGTTGTGAGCTGTGACACCATGACACTCTATCAAGGGCAACATAGTGAGACTCTGTCTCAAAAACAACAACAACAACAAACAAAACAAAAAACCCTGCATAGGGAAATTAAGCAAATTTAGAAATGGCAATCAACTAACAACAGAGTGGTGATAAAGTTAGTGTGCAGCTCAAAATAGTGTGCAATTTTAAATTGCACACAAACTTTGTGGCCACCCTGTATTTACGTATTAAATATCACATGCATTCACATTAGGGAACTACATGGCTTATATTGTAGACCCATAATCTCTTTAGCCAAGAGGACATTCCTAGGAGTAGAGATGTTCTTTCAACATTCATTAACCCTTTGACTCATCTGTTTTTTGGTCTCCACTTTCTTCTAGAGACTTTGTAACTAAAATATCATTAAAAATATAAATAGCATTAGAGCTTTTTTGCAGTAAGCTATGATAAAATAAAGGCTTCAGGCACCTAGGATCCTATTGAGATACAGCCATTTAGTATATTTCCTCAGAAGCCACATAGATACAATATGTGGAATTTCTTTCTCTTTTTCCCTTTACTGCTGTAGAAACCGATTCTTTCTGCCTATCATCTCAGAAACAATGATACACGCTTCAGAGATGACCAGTGCATGTAGCTTTTCTGGGCTTGCCAAATTAGAAGCAAGAGTTAATTTACACAGTCATTTGCTCTCTCCTCCCAGGTACCTCTCTCTTCCTCACAGCCTCGAATTCTTCCCTTCCAGCTCCTGGATGATTACCCTTTAACTTGGCTTACCCTTGAATCTTCCATGTGTACTAAGTGCTCTTGTGTGTACTTTACCTAAGGGTCTGACCGAAAAGGGAGTCGAGGAATTCTTACCTTTATGTCTTCCCCCTCTGTCCTCTCCACAATCAAAAAACTAAACAAATAAAAATCCTTTAAACATTTTAAACAGGTGACATGCCTTTCCTAGAAGCAAGATCACATGAGAAAAGAGGAAATATTCTGGGGAAAACAAAAGTCTTAAGAAAAGTAATAGCTGTGATTCAGGAAACATAATGGATAAATCAGACCCTGAGTTGATAAAAATGAGGAAATGGCTTCTTAGAAATTTGAATGAAGAGGTACCTTTATGGAAGATGCTAATGTTCACCTCATCATCTTCTCACCCCCATGACTCTAGAAGTCTTATTTTAATTTTGCAATATTTTTCTATTTTATGAATTTTTTGTTCTTGATGAAGTTCTAAGGGCACCCATCTCTCTGTCCTTTTTTTGTGATTAAGGGAAATATTGAGATGGTTGTATAATATTTGACCCTACATGTCTGTATCCTCAAAAGTGCTACACTTTTTCAGTGAACATCAACTATATTAACAGTTCTATAACCACAACCACTTGGGGCCAAGAGAAAGACCCAGGTGTAATCAGACTCCTAGTGGAGAGCACCATATGCCAGAGAAGAGACTTGCAAAAGAAGATATTATCAAGTCTTCAGAGGAATCCTCCCACCTGGGATAGGAAACAGATGGTTTCTTCAAGGGAATCTGTGACAGTGTAAAACTCTTTTCATCTTGGAAATATTGATTGGTCAAATACATTTAATTCATAAATATACTTACTTTTTTTTTCAAATTTATGATCACATGGGCTTCACATAATTTTTAACTTGGTTGTATGTACATAATTAATATTTCTATGCAAAAATGTAATGGAATAAATACCTTTCTCATGATGTTGTTGTTTTTATAATTATATATTCTAATTTCATAAAATATATTAGTAATTTTATGTTTCATGATTTACTTAACATTTCTTCAGTTCCTGGATATATATGTTAGTTTCATTATTCTACCTATTAAAAATAAGTGAAGATAAATTTTGAAAATATGATAGTAAAATAATCGAAATAAAGGGGAAAATATGCTTCTCTGAATATTATCCTACATATAGATTTTATGATCACTTATTGCACAACTGCATAATGTAATATTTTAAGAACCCTGCATTTAGTTATTTTAAAAACATGTAAGTTGACTTTTCCCCCCCATGTACTAGGTAATAGGGCAATATTCCAATGACTAGGAACATAAAATACAAAGAGGACAGTATCTCTGATATTAAGAATATTTGTTGTGCTTGGAGAAACTAACCATAAAATATTAAAATGTAACACTCAGAAAATAAAAACACTCTTTGATGGAATGTGATAAGTTGATGTGATGGAGACCGATCAAGAAGAACTTAGAAAGGATGGCCAGGAAAGACCTCCGTGAGGAGATGGTACTTGAACTGAGACCTGACAATAAGAATTAACTAGCTATTAACAGAACTGAGAAGAGTATTTGAAGGAAAAATGTCAAAAATATTATAGACGAAAGCACTGGGAGGAAATTCCTGATAAGTATTGAGGAAGAGAAAAAATGGTGAGATAGTTGGAGGATGGTAATCAAGGGGAAGAGCTGACATCTGAGAAGGTTAGAGAAGGACAAGCCAGGTCGGTTGCTACATTGCAGAACAAGGCAAAAGACAAAATTTAATCTAAGTGCAATAGAAAACCATTATTTTTGGCAATTTGTTTCCTGATGTCCTCTGTAGAGAACTGATGTACATTATCAAAATTGAAAACAAAGAAATTCTTTTTTTTGTTTGTTTTTTGTTTTTGGCCAGGGCTGGGCTTGAACCTGCCAGAATTTCAGCTTTCTGGCATATGGGGCTGGCACCCTACACCTTTGAGCCACAGGTGCCACCTGAAAACAAAGAAATTCTAAGACTATTTCTGTGACCAGGTTAGGATTGGGTCAGTCCTCCTAAGATTTAAGTAAAGAACCATAAATCAATTTTGCATAAACAGTATTTTTGTATTTAAGTTCAATAAAAATGTTTACAAATTTTCAAAAAGTATCAGGGATGAATACTAAGTTTGGAGGAAGAGTAAATAGATGATTGACTATTGGACTATGCAAGAGGAAATTGATAGTGGTTTGGATTCAGATGATAGTTGTGGAGATAAAGTGAATTAGGAGATTTGAAATTGATTAATGATAGAATCAAAATACCTTACTGTTGAACTGGATGGAGAGGATTAGAATAAAAGAGGGAATCAGCGAATATAGTTTTTTTCATCTATTTTGTTATTTAGTAATAGTTTTCCAGTTTCTCTTTCTTACCAGGACCTCTTATTTCTACTTTACCTGTATTTTACACATATTTATAGAATTTTCTTCAATGGCCACATCCATTTCTATGCCTACAAATAGAGTCCATATGCTGATGATTTCCAAGTTCATGTTTTCATCTATGCCCTATATGCTAAAATATAACTTCTCTCCCTGGGTAATTAATTAAAAACTCACATTTAATATTTCTAAAACAGAAATATTGCCCTCCAAATGTCCACAATCTTGTTCTTTATCTAGACTTCTACTTTTCAGCAAGCTGCCTATTTGCATAAGACAAGAATATAGGATTCAGGGAAGGTAAACCAGGACATATTTTTGATACATAAACCACATTTTAATTTTTTTTTTGAGAAATAATGAGGAGATTGGTATCGACAACTTTGGGAGATGTAGTTCAAAGATGTTTGGGGGAAAAAACAGAACTATTTCATTGTCAATATTGTGTTCATATATAAACTTATCAACATCTATCCAGCCAAGGAAGTTCACTGCTCAGATTTTCTTTCAAAAAATCATCAGCTGATGGAGTGCTCTGGATGACTTTTATAGAGTCAATTTCAGTTTTTAACTCAAGGCAATTTATTTCCTGGAACTCTTCACGACTGAGCATTTTGAAGGTATTTAATTTCTACAAAAATATCATGGTGATTATAACACCAGTCTCAAATATATATAAGACTTCATGTACAGTATTAAGCATATTTTGTGGCCTATGGCTTTGTTCATGGTTTGCACTTATCACTATCTGATATTACATCATATATTTCTTTATTTTTTTTTACCTGATAACATTGACATGATGAGTGCAAACAATTTGCCTTTGTGTTCACTACTAATTTTCCAAGATCTAAAATGATGCTTGGAACATGGCCTACATGAATAATCATTGCATAAGTGAAAACATAGCTACTGCCAAGTGAATAATGGGGTGTAAGAAGGTGGACACAAGTGTAGACATCTCTGTGGCAAAGAAGTGCAGGGCTTAAAAGAGCAAATGTAAGAATATATGCGATGGAAATAGTGAATAAACGTGAAACTAAGAACATAGAGTGAAATACCGAAGTATAAAATAGGAAAGTTTTGATGATTATATGTCACAGAAAATGTCATTTTCTTGAAGAGAAAAGAAGGAATTGTATCAAAACGATACAAATAACAAGGAAATTTTCTTTTCCTTTTTTCTTTCTTTCTTTTCTTTTTTTATTTTTATTTTATTTTATTTTATTTTTTGTTTGAGACAGAGTCTCACTATGTCACCCTTCGTATAGTGCCATGGCATCACAGCTCACAGCAACCTCAAACTCTTGGGCTTAAGTGATTCTCTTGCCTCAGCCTCCCAAGTAGCTGGGACTGCAAGTGCCCATCACAACACTTGGCTATTTCTTTCTTTTTTATTGCAATTGTCATTGTTGTTTTGGCTGGCCAGGCTGGGTTCCAATCCACCAGCCTCGGAGTATGTGACCAGTGCCCAACCCACTAAGGTATGGGTGTCACCAACATGGATGTTTTCTGATGGAAAGTTGGTGTTCTTACCTACTGGCTTCGATTTTCTCTGTGACCTGGAATTAGAAAATAGTGCATTAAGTTGTGAATCCTAAGGTAGCACCAACACTAACAACAATAAATAAATAAGTAAATATATCTTAAAAAATTAAAACTTTCATTCGCATCAAAAGACACTATTGAGAAAACAATAATACAATTGGCATAATAGGGAAATAGTTTCAAATTATATATGACCCATTTTTTAATGGCCAAAGGATTTAAATAGACATTTCTCCACAGAAGATATATAAGTAGCCAATGAACCCATGAAAATATACAAAAAATCAATAGCTATTAGAAATTTTATAAAATCTACCATGAGATATCCCTTAATATCCACTAGGAAAGCTATAACAAAAGATACAATTGCAAATATTGTTGGGAATTTAGAGAAATGAGAACCCTCAACATTTCTGGTTGAGACTACAAAATAATGTAGCCATTTTATAAAATAGTATGTCCCAACAATTTTACTCCTTAGTAAGTGCCCAAAATAATTGAAAACATTTCCACACTGAATCTAGCACACAAATATTCATAGTGGCATTACTCATAACAGACAAAACATCAAATAACCTCAATGTCCATCAACTGACAAATATATTTTAAAAAAACACGGTATATCACATACAATAGAATATTATTATTCTACCATGAAAACTAAAGTACTGAAAATGGAATTTTTTTTTTTTTTTTGTGGTTTTTTTGGCTGGGGCTGGGTTTGAACCCGCCACCTCTGGCATATGGGACCAGTGCCCTACTACTTGAGCCACAGGCGCCACCAGAAAATGGAATATTTTAAACATTTCGATAAGTGAAAGAAGCCACCATTTCCCCCCCCAAAAAAAATCACAACACATTATATAATTTTGTATACACAAAGAGTTCAGAATAGGTAAACAGAGTCAGAAAGCAGAGTAATGTTGCTGGGGCTTGGTGGAGAGAGTAGGAAATGACTGTTAATGGGCACAGCTTGTGTTTTTGGTGTGATGAAAATATTCTGGCATTAGATAATGGTGATTATGGTACAAATTTGTGAATATACTGAAAACAGCTAAATTGTACTCTTTAGAAGGGTGGATTTTATTGTGTATGGATTACATCTCAATAAAAATCAGATAACAAGAAAACTAAAAATCACCTTTTTAGTTAAAAGAAAGATCTAATACTTCAGGCTAATTGTTTATGAGAAGTAAGGACAGGAGACACATTTAGAGATATTTTATCCAAAGACAGTTAAGTTTAGACAATAATATCAAATATTTTAATCTAGGAGTATTTTTCTCTGATAGTCACCACAGCACTTCAGTAAAGTTACTTAAATATTTGCCATTTTTCCTAAGAGTATTTCTTGTCATCTATTCTCTTTTTTTTTTTGTAGAGACAGAGTCTCACTGTACTGCCCTTGGGTAGAGTGCCATGACGTCACACGGCTCACAGCAAATTCTAACTCTTGGGCTTAGGCGATTCTCTTGCCTCGGCCTCCCAAGCAGCTGGGACTACAAGCGCCCGCCACAATACCCGGCTATTTTTTTGTTGCAGTTTTGGCCGGGGTTAGGTTTGAACCCGCCACCCTCTGCATATGGTCATCTATTCTTAATTAAAACATTTTCTCCCAATTGAAATGGTTGAATGTAATGATCACAAATGGAATATTCTGATTTCACTTCTAATTATGCCATCAAAGGACATAGATGATTTAGGTATCTTAAACAATAGTAGTAAAGTGGCGAATGCGTTTATAAAACTTAGGGATTCTCCTTACACAAAATTAGCAGCTGTATTTTTAATATGTAAAAATAATGGAAGACTTTTGTTAATTTATTAATATTTCTTTAAAACAAACAATGTGCATCATGATCTGACTTAAAGAACTATAACAGAAGGTTGAATAAATCACATTCCTTACATTGTAAAATATCATAATCTACACAGGAGGTCCAAACTGGAACTATGAATATACTGCTATGTATTAAATACCTTACCAAGGGTCCCCAAGAGTGTCATGCAGCTCAAAGAGTGGGACTATTAATTTTGCCTGAGGTGTTATGCATACACAAACACACACACACACACACACACATGCATGCATACACACCACAGACAGATAATTCTAGTTATTTGTAATAATTACATTCTATAAAGTTGCCATTAACCCTTGGCAACTATGAAGCCATTGTTTCTAAGGGAAACATAAGGTTGGGCTTATGGTCACAAGACTTTTGTTAATTGATTAATACATAACCTTTCTGTAATGTGTGTTTCTGCTTAAATATACATTTTAAAATATATGGTTCTTAAAAATAGTTATTTGTGTGGTCTTTGAATGATGTAAAGCCAGGCCTTTGGAGGCCATTTGTGTCATACAAGTTCATTTGCCAAAGTCCTTGTACAATAAACCAGTCTCAAAAGCTTTGAAAACCTGCTCTTTCACATAATCCTTTTCCTATGTAACACTTAGGAAACATTAAAAAAAATTCCTCTGAAGTGTTTTCATATGCGGAACCTGTCTCAGCAGCAAACTTAGTATTTTCATGATATTTTTCCCTTTAAAATGTGGATACCAGCCAGTACTAACCAGGAAGAGTTTGACATTTTCCTGACCCTTTATTACACATATAACTTATCCAACAACCAGAGCTAGAATCAGGATTTCCCTGATTTTGTCCCACTTGAATCTCCCTTAGGCATTCTCTGTCCCTATGGAAATTCCCTGTACCTCAACTTGCAGAACTTGCATCCCTGAGGCCCAGAGGTACCCACTATTGCTTATATAGTCTAAGTGGCAAAGGTTCCCTCAGGTTTCCAAATCCTCTGTATAATCATGACAATGAGAAGAAGTTCCATTCATCACAGATATATAAACTGGCAACATGCTTGGTTTCTCAGGTAGCACTCTCTCCAACTTGAGCATTCTAAGGAATAGAAAGAAAAGCAGAAAGTTACTGAAATGACTGGTAAGCAGAGGTGTCCCATACCCTGATTTGGGGGAAGAAGGTAAAACTAGGGGGAAAAAAGCAACTGTTAAGTAGTAAAAGAAAAGGAAGGAAGAAAACAGATGAGCCAAAGGAAAGAAATTGACTTTAGGAATTTGAACATAGGGTATTTGAGAGAAGAGAAAAAATAGTGAATTTTTTAGGGAAAAAAAATGTATGATCTGGTACAATAACATGAGCTGAGATGTGCTTGGTTGCTTTAGGTCAGTGGGGAAAAAAGTGAATAGAGTGATGGCAAAAGGCTTCAAGTATTAAAGAAAGAAGAAAAAACACTTATAGTTTGGTAAACAAAGGTGGTAAAGATAATTTTTTAAGATCAGATAGTAAAACTATCAGAGATTTAGTCTAGAAGATTTGAAGAAGAGAGCACAAAGGTGAAGGTGAGGATGAGGGAGGCAAAATATATTTATACTTTCACCTCCTTTTTCATTCATGAGAAAGAAGGATCACATAAGTGACAATGACTTGCCTTTTCTTCCGAGGGTAAAGGAAGCAATTAACACATTTTAACCACAGGAACAGGAATGACTTGATTTGTCTACATTTTTAAGAATTTACTGCCTTCTATCAGGCACAGTAATTTGGGGAGAACGGCACAAGAGCAGAAAGAATGAGATGAGTAAAGCTAATAAAATATTTAAGAAGAGAAATCGTGACAGTGGCAGAGTGGAAGTGAATACATTGGCACAGGAACCAAGGGCTTGTTAAGGGTTTTCGTAAGGATGAAAGGATTTGAATAGTTGAGGACGATGAATAGTTTTTTGTTTTTGTTTTTGTTTTTACATTTAAACTGTACAGAATGAGCTACATTTACCAATATGAGAATATTAAGGTAGTTTTCAAGAATTTTTTCTTGGCCTTATAATGTTTGCTATGGTTTTTGGACACCCATCCACGATATCCTATAGACTTCTACTCAGAGGTGTTGTTCTAAATGTTTGCAGGGGTCAATGTTGGAGATGTTGTCAATGTATAGACAGCTTCCAAAGCCGCATTACTGAATACGATCTCATCAGAAAAGTGTGGAGTTATGCAAGATAAATAAAATCAGAAGTAAGAATTCATGCATTCGTGAAAATATTTAGAAACCCAGCTGTGGAACAGAATCCAATGAACACAGATAAAAATGATACATAATAGATCATCCAGTAAGATGTTAAGAAAAAATATAAGCAAGTGTGGCTTCAAAACTTACACATACACACCGGGAAAGTCATTTTTAAATGAGAAAATTGGCAACAGTGTTACCTTCTGCTACTAGTCTTTTTTTTTTTTTTTTGTAGAGACAGAGTCTCACTTTGTCACCCTCAGTAGAGTGCTGTAGTATCACAGCTCACAGCAACCTCCAACTCCTGAGTTTAGGCGATTCTCTTGCCTCAGCCTTCCAAGTAGCTGGGACTACAGGCTCCCGCCACAATGCCCAGCTATTTTTTTGTTGCAGTTTGGCCGGGGCTGGGTTTGAACCCATCACTCTCGGCATATAGGACATTCTGCTAAGAAAGAGTCTTAACAGGAGACTTAGTTTGGGTTTGGGAACTAGAAAACATAGATTTGATTGATTGGAACTGTTTTGGCTTCCATAGTGTGTCCTATAGGAGTCTAGAATGAAGACAGATGAGGTGAGGAGTGAAGTGAAAAAAAGACAGATTCTATTGTGCTCTCATGGTTCTTTTTCACCTATTTTCAGGTAATTCCAATTGATCTGTAACCCTTGAGGGATGGTATTTCTCATTCACCTACTTTAGATTCTTATTACTAGAATATGTACAGATTCCTCATTTCAAGATCTAAGCTTTCATGTCTCACCATAGGAAGGTCCACGTGTAGTTTTGTGCAGTCCAAGGCTAAGTGTCTTAACTTGAAAGATTTTTTTTCCTCTTTCCCTCTATTTGGGACTCACTTCCTCTTTGAAGTGAGTCATAGATATTCAATATTCAATATGATTGATAGCTGCCCGGAGGTTAGAGGTCTGTAGGAGTTAAATAAAAGAACAGCACACAGCTGGTTATCTTCCTTCTCCTGTCCAATAGTCTGTGGGTCCCCCAAGAAGCAGCAGTTCTGTAGCAGATATTCTCACAACACTCCCCGTTCAATTCTTTCTCTTCCTAGCAAAAAAATTTTCTTTCTTTTTTTTTTTTTTTTATTGTTGAGGATTCATTGAGGGAACAAAGAACCAGGTTACATTGATTGCTTGTATTAGATAAAGACCCTCTTATGGTCCTCCCTCCTTCCCTCTCTTGCCTGTCCCCATTCCCCTACATGAGGAAAACTCCCATGGCAATTGCAACAACAACAACAGTTTCCTTTTCAGGACCTGCCCCCTTCATTTTGTTCTAGACTATCTTTTGTTGTTGTTGTTGTTCAAATACAAAAGAAAAGTGAGAAAACAGCAGATGTTCAGGGAAACTTGGAGAGATTTTTAAGAAAGGTCAAGGGTATCAGCACATTGTACCCCATAAATGCATTAATGTACACAATTATGATTTAATAAAGTAAGAAAGGAAAAGAGAAAAATAAAGGTCAAAGGCGTTATTCAGGAAAGCTCTTAAAACTGCTCTGCATTCTGAAAGGGAGGAACCCTTAATGTATCCTATCCACCATTATATACCCAGCCAAGTACTACCACAGAACAAATCTGCAGCTAATTTCTGAACATAGAATTAAAATTATCCTGTGGAAGATACAGAAGCTTCAGAAGCAGGGGCTCAGATCCAAACTATAACTTTAATTTTCTCAGTGATCATTTCTAAACCTCAGGCTATGTATTTGTAACACGACCTTTGTTAATCTCATCCAGATATCCTATGGTTCAAACAAGATAATTAAATATTAACAAAGGAGCTTCAGAAGTCTTAAAGTGTTCTTAGATATCAGCATATATAGTAATCCATGAATAAAGCTAAGGAACTGGGTAATAGAATCCATTACACTTCATAAACATCTCCAATAAAAGGCAAGCAATTCTCATGGAAGAATTATTGAGTCATAAGGGGTAAGGCATGGGTTGTTAAATAGCAGGGACTTTAGTAACAGACCAAAAGAGATAGAAAAAAATGTGTCTCTGTAAAATAGTAGGTATGAAAAACAATGATGTTATTAAGTGACTGAAGGATTGCTTTTGTTGTTTGCTTTAACATTGTTATGACAATGGGGATTGTATATGATGATCACGTTATGGCTGTAGCTCCAATTACTGATTAAGGTATTCATGTGGCTGCAGCAGCCTGCAAGGCAAGACAACCACTTTTCTGGGAAATCTCCACTTTCATGAACACAGACTTGAAATTGAGAAGTAATAAAGTTATCATTGTAGTTATATGGCCTTGGGCAAACTATTTGAATCTTTAAGCCTATTAATATGTTACATACCCTTCTATAGATGTCATGGAGATACTTGGTGGTACCTGTATGATAATAAAATGTAATGTATTAAATTTGAAAATACACTATGGTTCATTTTCCATAAATTATTTAATTTAATTATCTGCATAATATTGTGTGTTAGAGCTTATTCTCTTTACAATGGAAATACTAAAACAATGAAAAAGGAAGCAAAATCAAAACAAGTAAGAGAACGGCACCAGAGTGATACAATTATAATAGTCCACTGGATCACAGTCTGGGGATAGGGTAACTTCATGTTACTACCCTAGAATGATGGGTCTGTGATGTCTGATGGGTCTCTTGCATCTGTAGACACAGTCCAAAGCACTAGAAAACATTCATTAGTTCCAGTGGCAACAAAAGAGGGGATTCATAAATCACTAATCTCCATGAAACAGATGTTAACCGATCACTGAATAAAACTCCGGATATGTTGCAGTGTAGGAACACGTAAATGAATCTTGGCAGATAATATGAAAGAGAGTCTAAACTCCAAACACCCAAGAATGAATAATGAGGTAAATTCTACTTATCATTGGATCTTGTGACCAATGGTTTCCATTTAAATGAGTTTCAAAGTTGATTTTTTTACCTCTTTAATCGGTAATCATACCCACTTTATATACAATGTTTTGAAGTATCCAGTTGTATTTTATAATGTTATTTCTAAAATATTTCCAGCAATTATTCTTGTCAAAGAATTATGAATGTCTAACATAGACAGAGCGAAGTTTTTGAAAATACCCTTACCTACTAACATCCACAAAATTGAGCAGCAAATAAATGACAGATACAAAAATAAATAAAAACAAGCCAACCTATCAAATATTAGTAGAAAACATACTGGGACATATAAACTTAGGGGAGGAAAGAACACCCTGTGAGTGACTCAAATTCCAGAATCGGTGACTACATAAAAATCATAAACTGTTTTAAGAATTCAATAGTGATATATTAAAATAAAGTTTAAATATTTGACAAAGGTTCATTTTCCAAACCATACATACACGTATGAAGAGCATACCCACAAAGCAATGATTTAAAGAAAAATCTACTAGAGGAACATGAGTTGCTATCTTCTGTGTGTTGTGTGTTATTCTTCCTTCTAGGATTTCACACTTTTATGGTAGAAAGATGGTTACTTGGGAAGGCTCTGTGGCAGATTCTAATTCCAGCACTGGACAGTCTGCTTCATTCTACCTCATTGGAATTCCTGGCTACGAGAATGTTCATCACTTTATCTCCATTCCTTTTTGTGCTCTCTACTTGATAGCAATAGTAGGCAACTGCTTAATCCTTCACATCATCCGTGTTAACAAGAGTCTCCACGAGCCCATGTACTACTTCCTGACCATGTTGTCTCTCACTGACATGGGCATGTCAGTCTCTACCCTGCCTACAGTACTGAAGGTTTTTTGGTTTGATGCTAGAGAGATTAACGTGAATGCTTGTATAGTCCAGATGTATTTTATTCACACATTTTCTCTACTGGAGTCATCTGTGTTCCTAGCCATGGCCTTTGACAGATATGTTGCCATATGTGATCCTTTAAGATATTCCAGAAAACTTACTCCACAACGTATTACCTACATAGGGGTCTTTATTGTAATCAGATGCTCCATTGTCATCCCAGTTGTTATTGTTCGTATTCCCACGTTTTCCTTCTGTCACTCCCATGTTCTCTCCCACTCGTACTGTTTGCATCAAGATGTCATCCAGTTGGCCTGTTCTAATATCTCTTTCAACATTTTGTATGGCTTGTTTGTTGTGGCATTTTATTGGGATATAGATTCTCTAGGAATATTTTTATCTTATGCTTTCATCCTCCACTCTGTCTTAGGTATTACATCACAGCAAGGAAAGCTCCAAGCCCTCAACACATGCGCGTCCCACATTAGTGCTGTGCTCATTCTGTATGTGCCAATGATAGGACTGTCCTTAGTACATCTCTGTGCAAAACACTCCTCCCCCATACTTTATATAACTATGGCCAATATTTACCTATTAGTCCCGCCAGTACTCAACGCAATTATTTATAACATTAAGAAAAGCAGATTGGTCAAGGTTTCCTGAAGATATTATCACCCAAAAGGGTTGGCCTTGCTCATGCTTAGAAGGCATATGACTCTTATTATTTTGATCTTTGCATCTACTTTCATCATCCTGAAGATTTCCTATTTAGAATGTCTTGGCTACATTTGTTTCTAATCATTCTTTTCATAAATTCTATAGATCACATCAAGAAAAGTATTAAAATTGTATCATTACTCCCTACTTTTGAAACATCTCAGAATTCTGGCACCAGGTGATCCAATAAAAAGGAAATTGTTTTATTCAAATAATTTATTCAGCAACTTTTCCACACAGGCTGGAAGAGTAGTCCAATTTTACATGTTAAAGTCAAGACTTAGAGAAGTTAAGTATCTGTGCAAGGTAACAGAGATAATATATAGTAGTGTTGGGTTTGGTAACTATGTGAATTTACTTTACATTGAGGCAAAGTACACTTCATTCTCCAGAAAGATTTTTAGCTAAATCACAATCAAAGAGAATTTTGAGCATTCAGATGAAATAAAATTTAAAAAATGCATTTCTTTGTTTCCTTTGCTTTTATTGAAAAGTAGTTAGAAAAAACTTGGGCAATAAACACATGGGGTTTGTTTCCTCAAAAGGGGAAAATCCACAAGACTAGTCAAGATTTCACACAAGAGTGGCTGTACACCTCACATGAAGTGTGTTAAGAAAATGTATCAATATCTCTTGGTTAACATACACTGCCTCCTAGACAGAATGCTTAACACATGAAAGTTTATACAAAAATGCATTGGGAAAGATTCCCCCCAAATCACCATCAACTGTAACTGCCCAAGCCCCCTGTGTCTCATTCAATCGTAGGGAAATAAGAAAAATAAACCAAACAAATAAATTAATTTATAACACTCAAACCTAAAATGTGCATTCTAATGGGAGAACAGAAATGAAGGGAGGTAAATAGCAAACAGAGCATTGAAGGAGACCCTGACTTGTTTTGTTTGTTTCTTTGTTTGATTTGCTTTGTTTTGCAAATGACCCAAATAAAACTTGGATAAATAAGCTGAAAACCATAAATGGATTTTAGATGATATTACAGATAGAATAATCTGTAAAGGAGAAAAAATAAAAAATAATAAAAAAATTAAAAGTATACAAAGTTATGTTTCAAAAAATCAAGAAGTAAAATCTCAGGAAATATAATAATAAAGTAGACAACAACCTTGGAAAAACCAAATGAATTTGAAAGAGCAAAAACTCTGCGAAAATATACTTTGAAGATGAATAAGAGGACAGCTTTTAGAGAAAAGGGAACTAGTAAACACCAGAATACTAAAAGAAATAAATAAACACACAGAAATAATTGGCACAATGTAATAAATAATTCAAGAAACAAAACAAGAAAAACAAGAGACATGCAAAACAAATGGAAGAGAAATGTTAAAGAAAGTAAAACTATAAGAAAGATAATTTTTATGTAAGAAATTACTTAGAGCTTCATATGAGAAATAAGTGTATATTTATAGTAGAGAACAGAACAAATAAATAGAAATCATAAGAAACCTTCTTCCAGAATGGAAATTGATTCTTACTTAGGCATATGTTGGCAAAGTTACTAAAGACCACAAATAATGAAAGAATAATATAAAGGTAAAGGAATATTTTAAAGTCAATGAGAAGAAAACATATTGAATCAAAGTTTCAAAATCTCAGAGTTCTCCATTAAAAGAAGTTCTATATTATATACAAATATTTTAGGGGAAAAATGTGCAACCCAAATATTTTATATATTTTGTATTTTGTATACTGAAATTTTTGTGTATTAAATTATATAATATAAGAGATATGTGTATGGATAATGGAAATGATAGCGGGATAAACAAAACAAAAAAAATTGTGCATCCGCGACAATGTTGAACCCAGGAGATGGACACATGTGGCTGTGTTATAGTAATAATGTACTCTCTATGTTTATATGTCATTTCACATAATGCTTAAAATAAATAGCTAATTAAAAACTAAAATTTCAACAGCAGTTGACCCTTTTATCGAAGCTAAATGTTTAATGAATAAACTCCATGCCATTTTAAAAAACTATGAAAAAGTCTTTTCATTATATGTGTAACTTATAATCTCCTCTAATAAACCTGTGTCTTCCTCTCAGATGAAAATACACATTTTGGAGTTAAGTTTAGCTTTTAAAAAATGATAACACAAAGAAAGTTTATAAGTTTAATGTCTAAAGAAATAGATGTAGTGGTAATTCAACTGCTTGTTGACAAACACTCCTCTTTATGAAGTTAAGATTTATACATGATAAAGGTATTATTTAAAAAAAACACTTATTAGGTGTTCTTATTTTCCAGTGAGGGGTCATAATTACTTTGTTATTTCGTTCCATTGTATAATTGAGAAATATATATATATATATATATAGTATAGTAAAGAAGTATAGTCTCATTGACTAATTATAATACTTTAAATCTGACATCCTTGATCATTTTTTGATGTGATCATATATTTGTATCATATAAATTTGTTTAAATGATGTCAAAGCAATTTATTAACATTAGTCACTAAAGCACAAAGAGAATTCTGAGGACATCACACTGACATTTGAATCGATTATCTGAAGACAGCAGGCTTGTGATGTCAATTATATAATTGGGGATAAGTTAGTAAAGACACCATGGTGGTCAGTACTTTCCTGAATTCTGTAAAGGGAAGTTTCATGGTACTTTATCATTGTGGAAGAAACTATCAGATTAGGCAGATAAAGGTATTTAATATAAATCATGACAGGAATCAAAAAGGCTAATGTAAATTTACTGACCCTAGCCTAGAAAGTTCCTAGGTAAAATTATGTAAAAATAAAAATGTAATCTAGAATTTGTATTTGTGCTGCTCTCACTGGGAAGTGTCTTTGGAAGAAGATCATCTGTGCTTAGAGTTTTCTGCATCTGGGAGCCCCCCCCCCCCAAAAAAAAGTTTCCTGTGCTTACAAAGTGCATATTTTGCTTAACCACTAATATCTAGCAATGAAATGAAAAAAGATAAAGCAGAGTCATAGGCCTGGGTTAAAGAGTGATTACAGGTAAACACTGTAAACACTTAATTGTTTTGTTTTATTTTCTCTTTCTTTTACTTTTCCTGATGTAGATTCTGGTGTTAATTGCCTTTGCTGTTGGAGTGCAATTGAGGAACTGGATCGTGGTTTAACAGTCCGCACTATGGCAGCCCAAAACTCCAGCAATACCCTGTCCTCCATAGCCTATCTCACAGGTATCCCTGGTTATCAAGAATTTCATCATTCGATTTCCAACCCATTTTGTCTCTTCTGCCTTGTTAGAAGAATGGGCAACTGCACCTTTCTGCATATTGTCAGAACAGACCCGAGGCTCTCTGAGACTATGGCCATCCTTTCACCGACCTGGGCATGTCCCGTATCACTTTTCAGGGTGCTATGGTCCATTTCCAGGGAGACCCAGTTCAATATCTGTGTGATACAAATGTTTTTCATTCTTACTTTCTCCTTCACTGAATCATTTGTGCTCTTAGCCAGGGCCATGGACTGGTATTTGGCTACCTGCCATCCTTTGAGATATGGCATCATTCTTACCCTAAAATTTATCACCAAGATTGGAATCGGATCCCTGCTCAGGAGTGCTATTTCATATTCCACTTCTGTTCCGTCCGCCCTTTGTTCCCTTCTGCCATTCCCATATCCTTTCTCATTCGTATTGTCTGCATTAGGGCATGATCTGCCTTGCCTGGGCTGACACCAAATTTAATGTTATATATGGGTCGGTTCTGATCATTGTGCTGTGGGGTGTGGACTCCCTGGGTATTTTTGTGTCTTATGTTTTTATCCTCCACTTAGTGTTAAGAACTGCTTCCTGTGATGGGAGGCTTAAGGCCCTCAACACATGTGTATCTCATATCTGTGCTGTGCTCATTCTGTATGTGTCTAGATAGGGCTGTTATCCACTGTTTTCCCAGAAACTTCTCTCCCCTCATCCACATCTTTATGGCACATGTCTACTCATTGGTTCCATCAGTGCTCAACCCAGTCTTCTATAGTGTAAATACCAAGCAGATCCACTATGGAATACTTCACCAGTTACTCCCCCTGAAGATCAGAGCAATGATGGCATCACTACTAAGGATGTAAACTCACAGCGGTTTATCTGCTTTGGATATGTTGGAATGGGAGTTGCCAACAAAAGACCACTTAAAGAGCAGAAATAGGACCAATGGAAAATCATAAAGAGGTTCTAAAGGAGCGAGTTGGTTTCTTCTATGACTATACAGCTTAATGTTCTGTGATTCATAAATCCTTTTTAACTATGACTACAGAAAACAGTGTGTTGGAAAGCAGTTCTATTGATTCCCTCCTATATATAATCCCAGACTTTATGCATGAAGTTTTCCTTGAATATTATATAATATATATATCTACATAGACACATATAAATGTACATACATATATATGTATTCTATACTTGATATTCTATACTTGTCATAGAATTTTATACTACCTTTTAATTGTGTAGTTGTTATGTTTAATTCTACTTACTCTATTTGTCTCAAAGATGATGTGATTTTGAATTGATATAAAAGCATACAATGACTTTATGATTTGAAGCAGAAGTTATCAACCCTCATGGGTCATCTGCATCACTTTTTAAATGTTCAAATACATATTCTGTCCTGTCTGAGGAGGTTTAAATTCTTCAGAAATAGGAAGGGACAACCAAATTTTGGAAATAATTTTAACTTCATAGAAAGCTCAGATGTAGTGATTCTTAAAAGACCTCAGATATTATCATGTTAAGTCAGTGATTGTAATACGTTGGTTTAAATGTATCTTAATAGGGTAGGGTACACTATTCATTTAAATATTCAAAAATGTAGCTCACTGAGGTATAGCGACTTACAAATTTGTGGTAGCAAGAATCAGGTAATACAGAAGTTTAATTTTCATCTAGAATGCTTTTCAATTTATACCACTCTCTCTCTCTCTCTTTTTTTTTTTTTTGAGACAGAGTCTCACTATGTCACCCTAGGTAGAGTACCATGGTGTCACAGCTCACAGCAACCTCAAACTCTTGGGCTTAAGTGATTCTCTTGCCTCAGCCTCCCTAGTAGCTGGGACTACAGGCTCCTGCCACAACACCCAGTTATTTTTTTGTAGCAGTTGTCATTGTTGTTTTAGCTGTCCCGGGCTGGGTTTGAACCTGCCAGCCTTGGTGTATGTGGCCGGTACCCTACTCACTGAGCTATAGGCGCTGCCAATTTATACCACTCTTACTGTGTCTCTTAAATTATCTAATACATGACTGTACACGGAGTGGGATAATTGTAAATTTTATAAATTTTCTTAGTTTATGTCTACACTTACACAAGGAAAAAGAACTAGAGGAAAAAGAAGACTTTAAGAGTGCTTTATGGCACTCAATATTTGCATAGGACTTAATAATAGGTAGTGTGTTTTCTGATATATTTTTCTAACCACTATAGAGCAAGAAATGTAAAACTTAGCACTGCCCTTGGTGTGACTGAGACACTTGACAGTCAACTAATGTATAAGTGATAAAGAAATGAATCAATTGTTAACAAAATTGATTCTCTCTATATACACTTCCAAAATTCTGAAATGTCATGACCCCACATTATATATTATAAAAGGTATCTTACGAACTTATAAGTAGGATTTCAAATTTTAGGCATGTGATTTACACCTGGAAATCCCATAAACTTCTTTCTGCTTCTGGGTTTTAATTGAACTGTGTCTATTCCCACCCCACTTTATTCTATTTCTTTATTCTCCTTATTACAACTCCCCTTCAGGATATTCCCCTTGATTGAAAAGATATCAAGTAAAAATAATGCAAGAATTATCAAAATAAAAGTGAGACAATACTCTTGATATAAGAAATAATTAAAATTGCTAGGAAAAAATTTTGAGACTGTTAACATTACCACCAGATGTAAATTGTACAAATAACATTTTTTTTTTTTTTTTTTTGTAGAGACAGAGTTTCACTTTATCGCCCTCGGTAGAGTGCCGTGGCGTCACACAGCTCACAGCAACCTCCAACTCCTGGGCTTAGGCGATTCTCCTGCCTCAGCCTCCCAAGTAGCTGGGACTACAGGCACAAATAACATTTTTACAGACAGTCTTCAGGTTACTAACAAGATAGGTTTTCTAGGTTTATTCTTAAGTTCAATTTGTATGTAAGTTAGAACAGGTATATTTATTTATAATTTGCAATAGCCTTCATTGGTAAATGTAAGTTGTATGTCAGTTGGATGTTTGTAACTTGGGGACTGCTTGCCCTGAACTCAGGAGTTTGAGACCAGCCTGAGCCAGAGTGAGACCTTGTCTCTACAAAAAAAAAGCCAGGAGTTGTGGCAAGCGCCTATAGTCCCAGCTACGGGGGTGGCTGAGGCAAGAGAATCGCTTAAGCCAAAGTTGTTGTGAGCCATGATGCCACAGAGTTCTACTGTGGCAAAGTGAGACTCTGTCTCAGTAAATAAATAAATAAATAACAGAACATAAAAAAAAATTAAAATAAGATGTTCAAATGCAGAATATATTTTTAATGTATGGATTTTTTTTCTTTTTTATTTCAAATTAATATGAGGGTACAAATGTTTAGGTTACATTGTGTTCACTTCTTTTTTTTTTATTAAATCATAGCTGTGTACATTAATGCGATCATGGAGCACCATACACTGGTTTTATAGACTGTTTGACACATTTTCATCACACTGGTTAACATAGCCTTCCTGGCATTTTCTTAGTTATTGTGTTAGGATATTTATATTCTACATTTACTAAGTTTCACATGTACCCTTGTAAGATGCACTGCAGGTGTAAGTGATCAAGGAATACAGCAGCATCTCAGGTTACAAAATCAACATTCATAAATCGATAGCCTTTATATATACCAACAATAGTCAAGCTGAGAAAACACTTAAGGACTCTACTCCATTCACAGTAGTGCCAAAGAAGATGAAATATTTGAGTTTATCTAACAAAGGATGTGAAAGATCTCTATAAAGAGATCTATGAAACTCTAAAAAAAGAAATAGGTGAAAATGTTAACAAATGGAGAAACATACTATGCTCATGGCTGGGAAGAATCAACATTGTTAATTGTTAAAATGTCCATACTACCTCAAACATTGTGTTCACTTCTAAGGTAAAGTTCAAGTTGCAGTTGAGCCCTTCACCCAGGCAGTGGGCTAAAACACCCTCAGATTGTGCACATTAGGTAAGATCCCATTAATTGCTCTCCCTTGTCTCCCTCCCTTCTATTTCTTCTCCCCTCCCCCTTGATAGACTATATTTGTGTTTTTTCTTTAGTCTGGGTGTGTAGCTGTTTATATATTGGGTTTGTATTAGTATTAAGTGCATTGGATACCTTTTTCCCCCATTCTTGAGATACTTTACTAAGAAGAAGTCCCAAACCAGCAAGAAACACTTTTTCACTGCAGGTAGGATTGCCAACTAGTACAACCTCTATGGAAAGAAGTATCTAGAATTCTCAAATATTTAATAGTTGACCTTCCATTTGATCTTGTAATCCCATTAGTAGAAACGTACTCAGAAGAACAAAAAAAAAACATTTAACCACAGGGAAATTTGCAGCAGAATGTTTATCGTAGCTCAATTCACAATTACCAAGTTGTGGAAGCAATCCAAGTGTCCATCAGCTTTGAGTGGATTAACAAACTGTATACCATGGAGTACTATTCAACCAAGGGAAAAGATGGAAATTTTACTTCTTGTGCATTTACCCAAATGAAGTATAATGTATGAATGTTTAACACAACTTTTCTAGTGATTATGCTCTAAAAAATAAAGTTTTATTAAATTTTTTCTTAATAGAATTATATTCAAAATATTGAATCCTAAATTTTAATTTATATTCCAGTTTTGTTGTGTAAGTGAATATTTACAACGATTACCAAAATTTTGACTTTACACATTATCATCTACTATAATAGCTGTTAAATTTATTATTAGAATTGTAATATGTTTATAAAACATATCTTAAATAATCATAAAACACATTTCCAATGTTAAGATACTCATTCCCAGTAAAATACAGTTGTTGAAGATACAAGTGACTGAATATATGAATGAGTAAGTGTTGGAAATATTGTATTATGAAGTGAGAACAGTTTGCTGATCTATTCATGGAATGAAGAGCATTTTGGTTACTTCTATTACTAGGCAATTATGACTTGAGCTGCAATAAACATTTTGGTTCAAATGTCTTTGTGGTAAAATGATTTCTGTTCAAACTGTGATATACGTGTACCACAGAATACTTTTCAACCACTTAAAAGATGGAAACATTACATCTTTTACATTATCTGAATGGAGCTGGAACATATTCTTCTTAGTAAAGTATCACAAGAATGGTAAAATAAATATCCAATGTACTCAATATGAAACCAATATGTAACCAATTTACATGCTCATATGAACAATAAAACACAAACATAGTCTAGTACCTTGGAGGCGGAAGAGAGGGTGGGAAGAAGGGGGGTGGAGGAAGGGGGGAGAGCATGAGGCAGAATCTCATGTAATGTGCACATTGTGAGGGTGTATAATACTCCCCCTGGGCGAGGGGCTCTTTTACAACTGGAAATTTACCATGTAGGTGAGAACAACGTAATCTAAGAATTTTTACCCTCATATTAATTTGAAATAAAAAAAAGAATGAATTGGGCGGCGCCTGTGGCTCAGTGAGTAGGGCGCCGGCCCCATATGCGAGGGTGGCGGGTTCAAACCCAGCCCCGGCCAAACTGCAACCAAAAAATAGCCGGGCGTTGTGGCGGGCGCCTGTAGTCCCAGCTACTCCGGAGGCTGAGGCAAGAGAATCGCTTAAGCCCAGGAGTTGGAGGTTGCTGTGAGCCGTGGGACGCCACGGCACTCTACCCGAGGGCAGTACAGTGAGACTCTGTCTCTACAAAAAAAAAAAAAAAAAAAAAAGAATGAATTGAGAATAGATGCATTATCTTGTTTTTGGAAACTTAATAAAGGCTAGAATTTAGTATTCTAGTATATAGCTAGCACTTCTGAAACAAGAAGGTTTTTTGGTACTGCTTCAACTTAGAATAATATAATTGGAGCATCTATTTGATTTTCATATAAGTCTAAAAATTAGGAGACATTCGCATTCATTTTACCTTGTTAGATAACACCATGAGTTCTGAAAGCATTTGCTGCATTTCTGCAGAATCTGTAAGGTATCCAGAAGCCCAAATAATAATTTTCAATTTTCCATTCTAACCCACTATCTTTAGATAAAAATTCTTTAAATAAAAAAAAATCTGTAGGCCATCTTTAGGTAAAAAGTAATACACTTGTTTTCAGAAGGTCAAATGCTACCCTTAGGATTATGCACTTATTATCTTTATTTTGCAAATGGCATTTTGTGGCAAAACATGATAGCAAGAAAAATAATGTCAGAGAACACTGTTATCCTTTTTATCCTCTAAGTGCTTGCCACTTTATTCAAAGCATTGTTGCAAAACAGCTCATTATCCGATTTAATTGTTAAATCATTCAATATAAAAATTTGAACAATGAGGACATCATTTAAAAGCATCATAGTAACCACCTGATTACACAGAAATCTAGCAATATCCATATTCATTTGTAAGATGAATAATATCATTTTTTTCAAGACACGCAATCCAATTAATTCAACCACCAGACCATGTATATAATACATGTATATAATTAACATTATATTCAAGACACATGTTTTATTATCTTGTTGGCAGAGAAATATTTATTTTATTATTCTAGAAGTGAATATTTTCTTGTGGTGAAGAGGAATTACATTGAAGGAATGATGAAAGATAGGTTTATAGATGATAATGTATGTTTCTAGTAATATAAAATATAATTAATAAGAATGCCTGATGTAAGAAGAGCTGGCTCAGGAAAATTGCATGTGTTTATAAAAAGGAGACAAATAAATTCAGTGAACATAGTCTAGATCATTTCCCATGATTTCCTCTTTTTAAGAATTGCACTGACACAATTTCCACCCCTGATTCCCCTGTACCTAGTTGCCTCATCACTCTTTGATCATTTCAGTGGACTACAGAGCCCTAGTACTCGCATTCTTATCTCTTTGGTCTTAACCCCATAAACAATGGGGTTCATGGTAGGTGGCACCAGTAAGTAGAGGTTCGCCAGGAGGATAAGGGTTTGCCTAGATACATGGTGCCCAAAGCGGTGGGTAAAGAAGGAAAAGAAGGCCAGAATATAAAACACCAGGATGACACATATATGAGCTCCGCAGGTTCCTAAGGCCTTTGTCTGGGCCTTCCTAGAAGGTAGTTGGAAGACTGTTCTTAAGATTAGCCAATAGGAGATGGAGATGAGGACAAAGTCCAGTCCTGTGGTGAGAAGAGCAGCAGTCAGCCCATAGACACTGTTAGGGGTGATGCTGTTACAGGCCAGCTTGGCAATGCCCATATTCTCACAGTAGGTGTGGCGGATGATGTTGCTTCTGCAGAAGTGCAGCCGCAGAATGAGAAGGACACCAGGAGTGACTACAGCCACACTCCGAGCCACCAGGGCCAGGCCCACCTTGCCAATGAGAGAGCCTGTAAGTAGGGTAGTGTAATGAAGTGGTGCACAGATAGCCACAAAACGATCAAAGGCCATGCCCAGTAGAATAGCAGATTCAGACAGGAACAGAGCATGAACAAAAAACATCTGGGTGAGGCAGGCAGGGAATGTAGACAGGGAAGGGCCTTGCCAGAATATGAGAAGCATTTTGGGGACCGTGACAGTACAAAGTAGGACATCGTTGAGTGCCAGCATGGCCAGGAAGAGATACATGGGTTTATGGAGGTTTCTGTCCCAGGCCACCACTGCCATAACCAGGCCATTGCCTATCACAGCTAAGAGGTACATGAAGCCGAAAGGAATGGAAATCCAAACTTGGAATTCTTCTAATCCTGGGACACCCATCAGCAGAAAGGCAGTGAGGTGAATGGACGTATAGTTGGGTGTTGTTGCAGATAGGTGGCCAAAGTCTGTTAAATGGAACACAGAGAATAGCTAGGATACAGGATGATAGACAAGGAGTCTTTATTCTTTCCTCTTTGTCAAGTTCTTACCATTGATTTTGACATTATGAAGTAGAAGGAATGAAGATCATGAATAAAGTGGCCTAAGATAAGTCATAAATAACTGAATGATTGTGGGGAAGTTACTCAACTTTTATAGAACACACAATTTTCCTAGAAAAACAATTATAAAGCAGAAAAAAATTAAGAATTTAATCCTTTTTCAATGCCAGTTGTTCTGACCATATAATTTATATCTATGTCTTTTGAGCTTTTAACTGTTCTGTGTATATAGCTTTTGCCTTGTTAACTTAAAAAATTCTTAACTACAAAAAAGTAATACCCTCTCTCTTTTCTAATAGTGCAAAGAAGACTGGAGATAATGTTCCATTTTTCTTTAATCAGAAGTTGAATGGAAGGAAACAAGTTGTACTATAAACTAATATATAACTGGAGGCAGCATTAAGATTCCAATTATTTTTTTTTCCATCCTATGGGTATAAAATAAGCTTCTTAGGTCTAATTTTTCTTCCACAAAAAAAAAAAAACAAAAAAACCCCTCACTCATCTGCCTCTCATCCATACCCTTGAAGAGAATGATTGAATTAGCATAAAATTTAAAGTGTTGAGCTGAAGCTATTATATTATTAATACTCTAACAAGCACCAAGTCACAAGGATCAAGGTATAGAATCAAAGACAAGTGAAACTTCCAAGCTCAGTATGCTCTCTTTTAGAACAGAAAATCACTGAGAAATGTCGAGGCCCATAATTATTTAACACTTCCATAATAATAATGGAAGTCCTTCCATAATAGAGTGGCTGACATCTTCACATATCCACCACCAAAAGAACAAGATCAATTTAAAGCATATGACACCTTTTAAAAATAACAATTGTTTTTATTTTTAGCATATCAAATAACAGTTTAAAATAAAAACAGCTTCTGGATGGTGTCTTTGGCTCAGAGGAGTAAGGAGCTGGCCCCATATGCTGGAGGTGGCAGGTTCAAGCCCAGCCCCAGCCAAAAACTGCAATAAACAATGAAATAAATCTCTACCTTGCAGTTTTCATTGCTTCTTGCTAAGCAAAGAAAATAATTTTATGGTTGGGGGTCACCACAACATCAGGAACTGTATTGAAGGGTGGCGGCATTAGGAAGGTTGAGAACCACTGTCTTAGAAGTTTTGAAGTTAGGAAGAATAAATGTTATTCAGTTTTAAAAGAACTACAAAAATCTGAAATCTCCAACTTCCACCTGGCCTATGACAACACCAAGCAGAGAGAAAACAACCTTGTATTTCAAGTTATTGACCAATCATCAGTCAGGTTAATTGAAATTATTCTTTCAGAATATCTCAACCTATTTACATGGAAGTAGGGCATACCGCCACATTATCAACACACATTTATTTTATTCTGCTTCACACTGTTCCACTGTTCTCTCGTTCTCCTCCCCGACTTTCTCTTTCTCTCTCTTTTCAGAGGAGGAAGAAAATATAAAATGTTGGGCGGCACCAATGGTTCAAAGGTGTAGGGTGCTGGCCCTGTATGCCCGAGGTGTTGGGTTCAAGCCCAACCCCGGCCAAAAACTGCAACAAAAAAGAAAAGAAAATATAAAATGTCTGGTCCAGGACATAAAATACTACCTTGAATGAGTGAATTTTGAAAACTGTAAGACAGAGATTTATTTCAATGTTTATTTTGTTAAAAATAGGAAGTTACTACCATACTTTTATCAGCCACTATGACAGAGACTTTGCTGCATAACAATCACATAGCAGATACCAGAATATTTAACTAGAAGCCATACCACATATCAGCACAAGTATTAATACAGCACTAATAGCAAATAATAATAAGTGGAAATATTTATCAATGTTTATAATGAACTAAATATTTTCCTAAAAAATGTTTCAAATACTTAATGTGTATTATAAAATTTAAGGGTCGTGCATACTGTATGAGGTAGCTATTGCTATTCTCTCAATTTTACAGGAGGGGAGAAACTCAGGCATGAAAAGAATAACTTTCCCAAGGTCATAAAAATTAGTGATAAGTATGTAAAATCTATTTTATAATCCAGGAATTCTATTGTAGAATTCATTATTTTTGCCACTAAACGCCTCCATTTTTACCTTTTAGAAGCATAATTCTCTAAATAATTGGAAACATAAAAAGGTAGATCTTGAATTTCCTTTTTGTAGCTCCTTTAGTGATAATCCTCAATCCTAGGTAAAATGGTCATGCCTAGCTTATGAGAACTGAGGCAAGATGTATTTATACTCTTCTGCATTGTACATTGACAGCTGAAGAACCTAGGGAATAACCAGCCAATGAGAAGCCTTCTGGATATTTTTTGTTTATTATTATTAAGTGCTGAGCAACCGCTTTTACATCTGAGACCTCGTCATAGTCAGCATTTGGATTAGCTCATTAAAGGATGCCTTTCACATTTGTATTTCATGATTTTGAACTGAATTGAATACTATTACACCCCAGATCAAATTTATGAACAAAATATCCACACATTTTCCCCTGGTTAGCACTTAGTCCTTATGGAATAGTATAAAAATATTTATATACAGAGACAGGTGCAAACATTTTTTGTTGTAATTTTGGAGACAGGGTCTCACGCTGTAATCCAGGCAGGAGTGATGGAGTGCAGTGCAGCAACTGTAGCTCACTGCAGCCTCAGACTCAGACTCAAGCAAACCTCTTGCCTTAGCTTCCTGAGTGTATGCCACCATGCCACCATGCCTGGCCAAGATGCTCTTATCAGCTTTATTTCAGCTATTCCCTAACCGGAAACAACCTGAATATCTTTCTAAAACAAAAGTGGTAATCATATTATATTTTATTCATACAGTAGAATTCTACTTAGCAATAACAAATTTTTGATAGAGACAAAGACATGAGAAATCTCATAAGCATGCTGAATGAAAGATTTCAGGCACAGAAGAGAACACACTCGGTGACTCCATTTGTGTGAATTTCTACAACAGGCAAGATTAATATAGGTAGCTAGAAATCAGACTAGTGTTTGCTTCTGTGAGAGTGAAGAAAACTGAGAATAGGCAGGACCTAACTTTGGGTAGGAAATGATTTGCAAATAGATAAAAATATAGATTATAGAGATATGTACATTTATTAAAACTCAAATAGAAACTTAAAAATTGTGCAATTTAGTGTATGTAAATAATATCTTTAGAAAACTTGGTGAAAACAGAAGATATAAGGCTCTGAGGTTTTCAGCACATGGGGGACAACTTAATGATTGTTTTTTATCTTTTCACCTATACCAATTCCTAGAAAAGGGCATTTTCTTTTTCAAAGGAAACAAACAAACAAAAAAAACTATTGCCAGTCTCAGTGACCCATGCCTGTATTCCCAGTGTTGTGGGAGGCCAACATAGTAAGATTTCTTGAGGCCAGAATTTCTGAAATAAGAAAGGCAACACACCTTTAAAAAGTAAGAAAAATTTGCCAGACAAGGTGACACATGTCTGTAACCCTAGCTACTTGGGGACGAGGAGGCAGAAGGACAGCTTGAACCCTGAAGTTTGAGACTTCAGTGAACTAAATTATGCCACTTCACTCCAGCCTGGGGATTAGAATGAGACTTTGTTTCAAAACAAAATAAGACAAGCTTTGTTAATAAAAGATCACAGTGATTGGAAGCAAAATGGGATAGTGGAATTGATAGAAACTTTGGTTAATCTCATAACTTCATCAAAGTGTTTTTCCATGAATTGCAATACAGCATTCTTATTCCTACTTAGCTCATCCAGCAATAAATATGAGAAGTTTGGTGAGATAGTGTTTGTCTGTATGATAATGTCAGAAAATCGTCATCGGTATTATATTGTACTGTGTACACAATCTGATGGGTCAATGAAACATCCTTCATCTACAGCTATAGAAAGGCATAAGCTGGAATTCTTTCTCCACAGATTAGTAACTTGCTATCTACTAGCTTGTTCTTCTCAGGGCAAGCAGGTCTTCAAAGGGCTGTAGACCTCTGAATTCCAATTGTATTCTCTTTGCAACTGCAGTAAGTTTTAAATGAAAAGGTGAGACTTATACCCTGATGGTCACAGGATAATAAATTTTATATTCACCAGTGAAGTTTGTTTTCCCAAGTATATACAAACATAATTATTTATCCTTTAATTTTAAGTTTTCCCATGACAAAGCAAGAAGATTATAAAGTCTGCTATACCAGTCTCAAAAGGAATTATATGAACATAAAATAGATGGAAAGCATCCCTGATTACCTATAATTTAATGAAGATCAGTTCTTGAGTTCTTGCTATTAACAAGACTGTTTCCAGCAACAGTTTTAAGTTTAATTGACATTATTTTTAAACATTCTGGCATTATTTATGATTAAGATAATTTCTTCAAATCAGATTATTCAAATATGCATATCAATAATAATATTAAACATTTTATCACCTAACAAAATTTCTCCATTTGCATTGTGAGACTCAACTTGTTTGTTTCCTGTTCTCCAGACTCTTAATCTTCCACTGCCTTTTAGCAAATGTCAAAACACAGCATTTTTTTTTTTACATATTTATTTCAGTCTTCTAGTTGTTTATGGTTGGAGGGATAAGTTACATATCAGTTATGTTTCTCTGAGCAAAAGTAATTATTTTTTTCATTTTAAACCATTTAAGCTGATATAAAAGGCAGACTTTTGCCCCGTAAGCCTGAATGAGTCCGGTGGTAGTACTAAAGCCTGGATTTGATCTGGTCATATCCAACTTCATATCATTAGAAGAGGCACTCCTAGAATATATGAGATGTGCAGGGCACAGCAGAGACACTATGATGCGGTCAGAGAGGAGGAGGTTACTAAATGGACTCAAAGAATAACAAGAGAAGGAAAATAAAAGTGACCCTGGGATCCTGGGAAAGGGACACTCATCCTTTCAGCTACTGAATGGCTGCCATGTGCCAGACACACTGCTGGAATGAAGAAACATGGGAGTAGTTTAGTGAAAGCCAAATGTTCATAGATTATGGATACCAGAAGCACAAGACATCATCTGGGTTAGTTTAGAAAAGATGGTGGGAAGAGACCATGTCAGGAGGCCTAACCATGGGCTCAGTGTTCTATAGCAATAGATACACTCAAGCAAGGGCCAAAGCATCATTGCATTCTACCTTACTCCTAGGTACTGTTCCACCCCGGACACTGATCCACCAAAAGAAGTGCATTCCTGCTGCATGAAAAACTAGGCAAGGTGTTTCAGGCTTTAGGTAGGCAGAGAATGCCTCTGTAGCTTATTTGAGCAGTCCAAAGACAAAAAGCATAGAAACATAGACCTGCCATTTTTCAGGATATCTTTCTGACTAACATCAAACTTCTACCAAATTGTCTAGGTAGCATCATTGCTATTAATAATTATCATCTGCTTAGATTTCTAAAAGTGGCACCAATCCAACACTTCAAGAAATAGATGAGATGTGCAGGACACAGCAGAGACACTATGACATTATTAACAATAATAAACCTTATACCATGCTAGAAAAATTATGTAATCTGTAATTCCTTTCTGTAACTCTTAATGTTTTAGTTCCATTTATAGTTGTGAGGGAAGTATTCTAGCTCCTCTGTCCCACTAAAAGGATACCTATATTTCATGATCTCTGGACATGATAATAATTATAGAGTGTTGCTATATATAGGTTGACAAGAATTAATTAATATAGAATAAAAGAATGGAGAAACTCTTACTTTAAGCAAGGGGAGTGTTTTCAATGGAATTAATTTATACTACCTCCTCTGGTGATTTATAATACATCAGGAAGTCTGAGAAGTTATTGCATTTTTGAGAAAAGTGCTTACAATTTGGAGAAAATTATGCAATGATATGGACAGGAAAAGAACTTTTGTAGATTCTGTATGTGTTTTCAAAATTATACATTTTTGAGAACTGAATCATCATATTGTCCATTTTTCTGGTGATTCCTTGAAAAATGAAAATAATTAAACCTTATAAGTCACTAATCTTTTAGTTTAATGACAAAGGTCTTTGTCTTACATTAATAGAGTTATGGGTCTTTAAAAACTGACTTGGGATCTACATAAATTCCTGTCATCCTTACAGAAAAGTGAATGGAGATGCCTCTTTATTTGTTTAATAATCAAGATGGAACATTATAAATCCCTTCAACATTGGATTTTGAATAATAATTTCTAATATCATTATCTAAGGAAACTATATGTAAATAGCTATTGTGCTATTGTGTGAGAATTCTTGCATTATATTTTCAGATTCCTCTCATCAGTACTAAGTCTCTCTTTCCCTCTCTCTCTTCCTTTTTCCTTTTCCTTGCTTCATTTCTTTTATTTCTTTCACCAATTAAAAACAAAAATAAAAAAAGAACCTTGACTATTCCAGGCATACTGGGATGTGGTGTTCTGCTCAAATGTACATTAAGTTATATGAAGACTGACACCATCATAACTTAACTTTATATAAAATTTACTTTTATATGTAATTAATATTACTTGATATTTTATGTTTAGTTGTTTATTTATCTATTGTGTGTCTCCAAAAATAGTCCCCATTGAGGAATTTTTTTTTTTTTCTCACAGCTCTATATTCAGCACTTACATAAGTGCTAGGAATACAGTAAGTATTTAATATATATACAATTCTCCTACCCAAACAATGCAATTGCCATCATGAATATGAGTTTTTCTCTTCTTTTATATGCAAAATAGATAACTTTAAGCCATGCCCTTTTTCAGAACTACTGATGCTACATAAGAGATAAAAAACATAATTTATTTGCTTAATAATTTAGCCTACTAATGCATTATTGTTAATTTTCACTCCGACCTTTAAAAATCTTTGAGATAAATGACTTTACAATTTAATTATCCTAATTTTTCTCAGCATGCCAAAGAGCTGGTAATCAAATAAAGAAACTCAACATCCTTATTCAGAGGAAAAAGGCAAACAAAGTGTTGTAGTGAGACATTACCAGAATGGCTGTTAGAAAGGAAACAGAAAGCACATGTTGATAAGGATGTGACAGACATGGAACACACATGGCTTCTGTGAACATAAAATAACAAAGCTGATTGAGAGCAATTTGGAAGGTTTTTTTGTAATATTTCATATTACATTAATATTAAATATAGTTATCACATAGCAAAGTAATTTTACTGCTGTTTCTAACCAAGAGAAATAAAAATACATGTTCATTTAGGCGTTTGTATTCATATTAATGGGAACATCATTCACAGTGGCCGAAAAAGAGCATAACTCAAATGTCCATTAACTGACAAATGGAAAAATAAAAAGTGAACTACCCCTAAAATTAAATAGTTTTTTGGCAATTAAAAGTAAATAGTATGGGCTGGGTGTTGGTCTTACGCCTTTAATCCCATCACTCTGGGAGGTTGTGATGGGTGGATTGACTGAGCTCATGGGTTCAAGACCAGCCTGAGCAAGAGCAAGACCCAGTCTCTAAAAACTAGCCAGGCATTGTGGTGGGTGCCTGAAGTCCCAGCTACTTGGGAGGCTAAGGCAAGAGAATCTCTTGAGCCCAAGAGTTTGAGGTTGTGGTGAGCTATGACACCATGGCACTCTTCTGAGGGCGACAAAGTGAGACTGTTTCAAAAAAATAAATAAAATAAAAATAAATAGTATTTTAACACTACTATTTAAACACAAAATTAATTCTAAAAATTTGATACTATCTGGCAAGTAAATACTATGTGGCAATTAATACCCACAAGGTATTAATATAGAATATACAATTTTGAATATTCCCAAAAACATTATAATAAGTAAAAGAAGTCAGAGACTAAAGAACACATTTTTTCTGGTTTTATTTACATGAAATGCCCAGAGAGGCAACTATAGAGAGAGGGAAAGTTAATTCGTGGTTTCCTAGGTATGTGGATAAGAATGGAGAGTTACTAATGGACTTGAGATTTACTTTTGGAGTGATAGAAGCATTCTAAAATTGTATAGTATTCATATGTGAACAAGTCCCTATATACACTAAAAACTAGCATTATGAACATTTAAAATGGTTTATATATTTTTCCTTTTATTAAATCATATACACATATCATTAATACATTTATGCATATGTTGGGTACAATGTGGTGATTTTTTTTATACAATTCGGAGTACTCACATCAAAATAATTAATATCGCTTTCTTCTCATTTACTTGATTATTGTGTTAAGACATTTATGTTCAATAATTGATAGATTTGACTTGTATCCTTGCAATATGCTCTATAGATGTGGTCCCACCATTTACCCTCCCTCTATCAGCCCTCCTTCCTTCCCCCTCAATTTCTCTCCTTCATTCTGGGCTATAGTTGTGATCTATCTTTCATAAGAAAGTATAGGTAAATATAAATTGGTTTCATAAAAGTACTGAGTACATTGGATACTTTTTCTTCCATTCCTGAGATACTTTACTAAGGAGAATATGTTCCAGCTCCATCTATGTAAACATAAAAGAGGTAAAGTCTCCATGTTTTTTAAGGCTGCATAGTATTCCATGGTATACATATACCACAATTTATTAATACATTCATGGGTTGATGGGCACTTGGGCTTCTTCCATGACTTGGCAATTATGATTTGAGCTGCAATGAATAATCTGGTGCAAATATCTTTGTTGCAAAGTGATTTTTTTGTCTTTGGATATACTCCTAGTAGAGGAAATGCAGGATCAAAAGGCAGGTCTATTTTTATGTACCTGAGTGTTCTCCAAACATCTTTCCAAAAGGAACGTACTAGTTTGCATTTCCACCAACAGTGCAGAAGTGTTCCCTTTTCTACACATCCACCTCAACATCTGTAGTTTTGGGATTTTGTTATGTGGGCTACCCTTACTGGAGTTAGATGGTATCTCAAAGTGAGTTTGATTTGAATTTCTCTGATTATTAAATATGATGCACATTTTTTGATGTGTCCGTAGGCCATGTGCCTGTCTTCTACAGAGAAGCTTCTGTTCAAGTCTCTTGCCCACAATGAAATAGGATCACTTATTCTTTTCTGATTAATAACTTTGAGTTCTCTGTAGATTCTGGTTATTGGACCATTGTCAGAAACATAACCTGCAAATATCCTCTCCCATTTTGAGGGCTGTCTATGTGCTTTATTTACTGTGCTCTTGGCAGTGCAGAAGATTTTAGTTCGATCAGATCCCAGTAACATATTTTTGGTATTGCTTCAATTACCTGGGGTCCTCCTCCTAAACTTTTCTCCCAAGCCAATTTCTTCAAGTGTTTCCCCCTGCACTCTCTCCAAGAATCTTTATATTTTCATGTCTTAAGTTTAAACCTTTTATCCAGTGAGATTCAATTTTTGTTAGAGGTGAAAGGTGTGGGTCCAGTTTCAGTCTTCTACAAGTTGCCAGCCAATTCACCCAGCACCGTTTTTTAAATAGGGAGTCTTTCCCCTAATTTATATTTTTGATAGGCAGTCCTAAGAGGGAAATTTATAGCATCATAAGCCTTCCTCAAGAGAATGGAAAGAGAGGAAATCAACAACTTAATGGGACATCCCAAGCAACTGGAAAAGATAGAACATTCCAAACCCAGCAGAAGAAAAGAAATAACCAAAATTAGAGCATAATTAAATAAAATTGAAAATAAAAGGATTATACAACAGATTAATGAATCAAAAAGTTGTTTTTTGTGAAAAGGTCAATAAAATAGATAGACCTTTGGCTAACCTAACCAGAAATAAAATAATAAAATCTCTAATTTCATCAATCAGTAATATAACAGAGACGAGATAATCACAGACTCTTCAGAAATTAAAAAAATCCTTAATAAATATTACAAGAAACTCTATTCTCAGAAATATGAACATCTGAAGGAAATTGACCAATACTCAGAAGCATGTCACCTTCCTAGACTTAGCCAAGAAGAAGTGGAAATGTTGAACAAGCCTGTATCAAGTTCTGAAATAGCATAAACTCTACCAAATTTCCTCAAAAAGAAAAGTCCAGGATGAGATGACATCACATTAGAATTCTACCAAACCTTTAAAGAGGAACTAGTACCTATATTACTTAACCTTTTCCAAAACATCAAAAAAGAAAGACTACTTCCCAACACATTGTGTGAAGCAAATATCACCCTGATCCCCAAACCAGGAAAAGACCCAAAAGAAAAGAAAATTATAGACCAATATCTGT
Organism: Nycticebus coucang; assembly: GCF_027406575.1. Lineage (NCBI taxonomy): Eukaryota > Metazoa > Chordata > Mammalia > Primates > Lorisidae > Nycticebus > Nycticebus coucang. The sequence continues at coordinate 62,448,587 of NC_069793.1, read as the reverse complement.
AATGAATATTGATGCAAAAATACTCAATAAGATCCTAGCAAACAGAAGCCAGCAACACAACAAACAAATTATAGATCTTGACCAAGTGGGTTTTATCCCAGGATCTCAAGGCTGGTTCAATACACATAAATCTATAAATATAATTCATCACATAAACAAAATAAAAAACATACACCATATGATTCTCTCAACTGATGCAGAAAAAGCTTTTGATAATATCCAGCATCCTTTCATGATCAGAACACTTACAAAAATAGGTATAGAAGGGACATTTCTTAGACTGATAGAGGCCATCTACAGCAAACTCATAGCCAATATTATATTGAATGGAGTAAAACCAAAAACATTTCCACTCAGATCAGGAACCAGGCAAGGTTTTCCACTGTCTCCACTGCTTTTTTACATTGTAATGGAAGTCTTAGCCATTGCAATCAGGCAAGAGAAGGTGATCAAGGGTATCCATATAGGATCAGAGGAGATCAAACTTTCACTCTTTGCAGATGACATGATTGTATACCTGGAAACCCCAGTGACTCAACTACAAAACTCTTAAAAGTGATCAAGGAATACAGTAGCATCTCAGGCTGCAAAATCAATACTCACAAATTCATATATACCAACAATAGTCACGCTGAAAAAACAGTCAAGGACTCTATTCCCGTTTACAGTAGTGCCAAATTGAAATACCTGGGAGTGTACCTAACAAAGGATGTGAAGGATCACTATAAAGAGAACTATGAAACTCCGAGGACAGAAATAGCTAAAGATGTCAACAAATGGAAAAAAGTACTATGCTCATGGCTGGGAAGAATCAACATTGTTAAAATGCCCATCCTACCCAAAGCAATCTACAGATTTAATGCAATCCCTATTAAAGCACCTCTGTCATATTTAAAGATCTGGAAAAACTAGTAATTCATTTTATACGGAAACAGAAAAAAACCTTGAATAGCCAAGACATTACTCTTAAATAAAAACAAATAAGGTGGAATCACACTACCAGACTTCAGACTATACTATAAATCTATAGTGATCAAAACAGCATGGTACTGACACAAAAATAGAGAGGTAGATGTATGGAACAGAATTGAGAACCAAGGGAGAATCCTGACACTTGTTGTCATTCAATATTTGAAAATGATTGGTATTTTTGAGAAGTATCTCAATAAAGCAGTATTTAATTAGTAGACAAGAAGACATAGAATCTGGATAAAAATATTGCTCCTATCGATGGAATGACATTGCAGTTGATAAGGAAATGTGTAAGGTATAAAGCCATTTGAGTAGTTGCCATCAAAGGATCCAGAACTAATTAAATGAGGAAATGGAATGAGTGTGATGAATATTAATACTGCATACAATAATGAATACTAGAATGGCATATATATATCTATACCTGTAATTTATATACCCTAATATATTATGAAAGATAATGAATTAATACATAAAAATGAGAGAACAAAATTTAGAAACACTATCTCAAAATAGATTTCAAACACAGTTTTACAAGTTTAACCAGTCATAGATGCCATCTGAATTAGAAAAGAGCAATAACCAACCGTATATAAATTTCTGACTTAGAGATGGAAAAGGGAACATTCCATTAGTTTACATGATTATAAAATGGTTCTATTTGTTTTAGTTGCAAATCTTTACATGTTTTCTGCTAACAAGTTCAATTTGGCACTGATATCTCATTTATAGGGTCAGAAAAAACTCAGCCTGTCAAATGACAGCAAAGTTTATTTATTTTGTTTTTATTTTCTTGAAGTCTAAAGATTGATACCAAGAAGATGAAAGTCATTTTATTTTTTGATATTTGGATGTTTGTCTTACTAGAATCAAGACACCATTAACATTACTATCAACATGCTTATGAATTACTGAATCCCCTTTTTTTCTTGAAACGGATTAATGTAAATTGGTTGATTTGAAAGCTCAGGTATAGAGAGAGACTTGGGGCAGAGAATAAAATCAAACAAAATATTATACAGTAAGAGGCATGGGTATGAAATTGAATTTATAAATAATCATAAAGTAAAGCACATTTAAAAATTAAGTTTATCCAGGTGCAGTTGCTCACAAATATAATTCTAGCACTTTGGGAGTCCAGAAGTTCAGGAGTGTTAACAACAATCACACTGTATTTTTTTAATTACCACCCAGATTGTGGATAATGATTTTCACAAATAAAACTTTTCTGACTAAGTTGCAAGAGAACAATAGGCAAAGAAAAAGACATGACTGAGAAAATGTGAGATCTTCCTTTCTGCCATTTCTGATGAATCATGAAATGTTGATTTTATATTATACCAAACTATCAATCTATGCAATATTTATCAACTTGATTCTCCAGGTCCTCTTTTGGTGAAAAACTTAAATATTTTATCCCTCATCTGCTTATTTTTTACAACATAGACAATGAGATTCATCACAGAATGAGGAAGTGTATGTTGGCCAAGGTCACGTAGATGTGTAAGAGAAGTCTTGAGCCAAAGCTATGCAGCATGGACAGGCAGATCATGGGTGTGAAGAAGACGATCACAGTGGAGATGTGGGAGATGCAGGTGCTGAGGGCTTTGAGACGGCCACCATGGGAAGTAATGCTCAGTACAGTTTTCAGAATCAGCACATAAAAAAAGAGAATGAGCAAAAAGTCAAGTTCCATAGTAGAGAGGGCCATAAATAGCCCCAAATTGCTATTGACCCTAGTTTTGGAGAAGGAGAGCTTTATAATGTCAGGATGCAGGCAGTAGGAGTGAGAAAGTACGTTGGAGCAACAGAGGCACAGCCTCCTCCAGAGGATAGGAAGAGGCACCTTCACTGCCAAGGTTCTCACAAAAATAGCCAAGTCTATCTTTAGAAATCACGCTATTGGTGAGGATGGAAGAATAGTGCAATGGACGAGAAATGGCCACCTAGCGGTCAAAGGCCATTGCTAGAATAACAGCAGACTCAAATTTCTGAAAGGTGTGTATAAAGAACATTTGGGTGAAATAAGCAGAAAAGGTCAGCTCTCAAGCATTCAGGCAGAAGATCTTTGGGGATTGTGGGGAAGGGGAAGCTGGACAGCCCAGCTCAGAGGCAGCAAGCATGGCCAGGAAGCTAGCATGGGTGCATGAAGAGTCTGCTCCCTCCAAATGACTGTCATGATGGTCACGTTACCAACCAACTTGATGAAGAACACGGCACAGAAGGGTATGGAGATGTAGATGTGCACAGCCTCCAGCCCAGGAATGCCTGTCACCAGGAAGGTGAAGAAGGAGTTGGTGCTATTCATAGGAAGCATGGTGCCAAGATGGCATACTTCTCCTGGAATGAAATGCGTTACGTAAGGAACAGTTGTTGATATTTGGCATAGAAGTTTAGAATCTGACAACATCCGTAGTATAATTTTTTTTTTTTTTTTTTTTGGTAGAGACAGAGTCTCACTTTACCGCCCTCGGTAGACTGCCGTGGCGTCACACGGCTCACAGCAACCTCTAACTCGGGCTTACGCGATTCTCCTGCCTCAGCCTCCCGAGTAGCTGGGACTACAGGCGCCTGCCACAACCCCCGGCTATTCATCTATAGTATAATTTAAATTTATTCCTTGTCTTACTAATGCAGTTCTTTTAACTGACAGACTGTGCCAGTGAAAGATGACTTGCCATTTCCAACTGTATACCTTCTGATATTCTAAAACTATGAGCAAGGTTCAAATCAATATATTTTTCCATTTTTTAAAAATATGCAGTTTAATAAGGTTATGAAAATTGATCTGTTCAGTTTCTAAAAAGCACATGTAGCACTGCATTTGTATACATATGAAATGTTAAGATTCATGTTTCCCACTGAGCTAATAGTGCTACATTATCCCAGATGCCTCTTACATCTTGTCACACCCCCAAACATGTTACCTATAAAATGTTATAGCATATGAGCACATGATTTATAATGAATACAAACCCAGATCTTGTAATGAAATATAGAAAGTTGCTATCACCTTTGCTACAGAAAATCTTTACAATAAATTTTGTGTCTTCTTTCAAATATTATAGAATTGAAAATTCTTGAATTTAACTAGCAATTTATTTGGTGTTGGTGTGCACATTTGTTTTGTGTATAAAATAATTCATTTACAATGAATAAAAGACAACATCTGATTTATTTTTATTGGATGAATTATCCATTGGCCATTTGTTTTCATTAAATTATTTATTTATGCCATGGAATTTTATAATTTTTTTTTTTTTTTTTTTTTTTTTTTTAGACAGAGTCTCACTTTGTTGCCCCCAGTAGAGTGCCCTGGCGTCATAGTCCACAGCAACCTCCTACTCTTGGGCTCAAGTGATTCTTTTGCCTCAGCCTCCCAAGTAGCTGGGACTACAGGTGCCCACCACAATGCTCGGCTATTTTTTTAGAGATGGGGTCTCACTCTAGCTCAGGCTGGTCTATAACCTGTGAGCTCAGGCAGTCTGCCCATTTGGGCCTCCCAAAGTGCTGGGATTATAGGTGTAAGCCACCATGCCTGGCCATAACTTTATATAATTTCTTTCTGAACTAGATTACATTGGTGCAGCAAACATCAAAACTTAAGTCTACTGTTTGCATTGTAAGGGGTGTAGAGCAATATGGTAATTAAATGTTAAATTCATAATATAGCAACAATAAGAACATTTTCGTGATAAATGTTACTATGGCTCTTCGTTCTTTTTTCTCAAAAATAGCTGGAGATGGCTCGGCACCTATAGCTCAAGCGGCTAAGGTGCCAGTCACATACACAAGAGCTAGCAGGTTTGAATCCAGCCTGGGCCTGCCAAACAACAATAACAACTACTAGCAAAAAACCCCCAAACAAACAAACAAACAAACAAAGTCAGATGTTGTGGTGGGTGCCTGTAGTCCCAGCTACTTGGAGGCTGAGACAAAAGAATCGCTTAAGCCCAGGAGTTGGAGGTCGCTGTGAGCTGTGATGCCACAGCACTCTACCCAGGGTGACAGCTTGAGGCTCTGTCTCAACAACAACAACAAAAACAAAACAAAACAAAAAAACCTGGAGATATTGAAGTCTTTTTATTTATTTGTTTATTTATGTATTTATTTTCATAACAATATGGGATCTTGGCTGAGATGGGTATTCAAATGTGCCAGGTATCTAACTTTTTTATCCAAGGAATGATCCCGTAAAATCCAATATTCCCTCATCATTAAAATGGCAATTTATTTGTCCCATTGATGAGGACAAGATACATGCATATCTCATCTCCTGGTCACTGCTTTTGAAAATTGTCCTGTTCAGCTTGTCAAAATATCAATCTGGATTGATTCTACATACTTTACTAAAAATCATATATTTTGCAAGAAAAAACTGAGAAAATTGTAATCAAACCCAGAAATATAATCAAGCCATGTTTTTCTATACTGTTCGCTTTTTAATGTGAATAATTTTGAATAAGAAAGATGGATAAGGGCCCCCAGACATCCATTTTTCCATTATTAAAAAAAAAAAGCAAAATTTAAGAATTCCAGACCCAGAAACAATATACTATCATACTGCCACTTTCTATTCACGGCTCTTGGCAGTCTCTGTCAGAGCATGTGAGTGTTCAGGGACAAGGCTTACTAATATAACATAGAATGGATATACCCTTGTTCTCTGTCTTTGAAAATTTTAAAGAAATTTCTTTGCATTTGGGTGAGAATTAGTCTCCAAAACAATTTGTGTTTGTTTTAAGGAGAGGCAATGTGAATATAGTCACAGGATACTTAACAAAACAAATGTCTGTGGTTTCGTACGCTATCTGCAACAGTTTAATTATACAGATCATGTATAATAGTCCTTAGTAACTTTGATCCTCTTTATATGTTCAAACCCAGCTAAATCTTGATGTCTCTCTCACCTGACATCTCAGGGCAGTTTGCTTGGTAGAATACTGCAGGAATAGCTTTCTCTTACAACTCCAAATTCTAAAACACCTGCAATCCAGTTTGAACTTTTTTTGTTATTCACTGTTACCTGAGAGAATAAGAATCTTCCGGGAATCCCTCTTCTTTGTCTTTATCTGAAGTTATTATTAACTCCCGGCTGCTTGATGGGAGTGTTCTAGGTATAATCCAGATTAACCCACAGAGTGGCACATAGTAGATACTCAGTGACTATAGACTTTAATTTCACTCAAATGTCAGATTAAAATGGCTTAATTATAATTTGGGAGCATTTATGCAGTATTTTCTAGAATGTAGTTTAGGAATCCTTAAATTTGCTTGCAGCAGAGCATGAATACATTACCTCATCTGATGTAGAATCTTTTGAAAGTCAGACTGGAAATATTGGATGTATATGGTGTTATCTGAGAATTCATGCAGAATCCATCTCCTTCACACTATAAACAGAGACTTAAGTGAGAAGATCACTGTAGCACATAAGAAAAACACTGAGTTGTGAAACTTGAAGCTTTCTAGACTGCAGGACAAGGCCTAGGATACTGAGACATTCTTGCAGCAATGAAAATCTAATAGCAGTACCTACTGACAGCAGCAACAGAAGCTCCTCAGAGACTGCAATAAATTCTCTTATGAGACAAGTATGATTTCTCATTTCCTCCTCACAAGTCAGAAAGTTAGTATTATCTTCATATTATCGTTAAGGAAATTGAGGTTCAGATAGATGAATTAACTAGAAGAAAGTCACTCAGTTACTGTAGAGGTAATCTGAGTCTCAAACAAAATCAATATGAAGCCAGAACACATGCCCTTTTGAATTAAGAATTTCATTAGAATTTACTGCAATATTGTATTAAATTTAATTTTTTTGAGATAATGGATATATTTGTTTTCTGGTCTATAGTAACATTTCACTATGTATATTTATATCAAAGCATCGTATTGTATACCTTAAATACATACAATAAAAAAATATCAGAAGAACTACTTGTCTTCGGGGCTCTGTTCCTTGTCTTTCCATATTCTAAAGGCATCTCATATTCCTTTGAGGAAAGTGTATCTTTCCTAAATCATACACTTAGATGAAGGGAAAGGCATTATAGGGTCATCCATGTTTTGAGGACAGAAAGCAGCTCTCACCATGAAATCTTCTCAACCTGAGGCTCTCTCCACCTAGTAACAGTATTTAGGAAGGTTTAAAGTGACTAGTATATGTTTAATAGACAACATGAGAATAAGCATCCCAAATCACATATGAGGCACTCTTCTAATAATAATTTAGGAGCATCTTTCCATTTTCCTGGTTCATTTGTTTAAATTAAGATAGTCAAACTGAATAATAGAAAACAAAAATATCTATGTTCTCCATCAATTAGTTTTTATTGCCTAAAAATAAACAATCACCACTGTTTTACATTCTTAAAATTGTAAAGCCATAAGTTTCTTAGACAAATTAGGGGATTGAATGAGAAAAAAATTTGCTCCCGTATTTTTTTAGTGTAATAAAGAGACATGACCTACCCACACACATAAGAAAAATTACCCTTAATAAAGAAACAAAATGATCCTTGTGAAACAGAGTTATGCACTGTATTGATAGACAAATTATTTATGATTAACTAGAATGATTAAGAGAATCTAAGACAAAGGACTGATTTTTGCTGTCTTAGAATTGGCTGTATTGATATATGAATGCACTTGAAAAGTATTTCTAGGACATGACAAGTTTGTGGTAGTATAAGAATTGAATGGAAGATATTGTTCAATAAATATTTGCTGAACTAATGAAAAACATGACTCAAAATCATGGCAGGATTTCTTTTGATCCATCCTTCCAGTAGGGGAACACTTTTCAATACTTTGACCTTGTTCGTTTCTAGTGGATTTTTGCTTTCAACATGCAAACATACTATAATTTTACATATTGTAAAGCAAACAGGACAATTAAGTATATTCAGAAAGGATCTCTAGACTTTCCACCCCATTCTACTTGCCAAAATATCGATGTGTTATGGACTTGCTGCACCTACTTTTCATCTATTCATTAATGTGCTCAAATCAGTTTTCTACACTATATATTAAAATAAACTTTTCTAAGGTCACTAACAAGTTTTAGGGACTTAATTTCAATTAATTTGCATTTACATTGAGCTTTCTGGTCCTTTTCCCTTGCATGTTTATAAATTCCTCATTAATATTGATAAATAAGGCTCACACTGTCTGCCGTCCATATATATAGTGATTCAATTCCAATGTACATATATAGCAGTATCAGAATGACTAACATATACCTCCTTGGTAAGCAATTTCATCAATGTGAGTACAGTCCCTATGTGAAGTTATTTTTTTAAAAAGAGAAATTAAAGTCCAATTTGTATTATATATATTTAAGGTATATGACATGAGGTACTGGTAAACATATACACAGTGAGATGATTATTATATCCAAAAAAATTATCATATCCATCATATGACATAGTAACTTTTTGTGTATTGTGTAGTAAAAGCACCTAAAATATACTGTAAGCACATTTTCAGTATGCAATACAATATTCTTAACTACAGTCTTTATAATGTGCATTAGATTTCTACCCTTATTCCCCGACATAACAGAAACTTTGTGCCCCTTGACCTCAGTCTCTCCAACTTCCTTTTCTTTGTTTCTGTATATTTGAGGTTTGTGGGAAGAGGGTTGCATGTGTGTGCTTATGTGTTTAGATTCAACATATAAGTGAGATCATTCAGTATTCCTCTCTGTGTTTCACCTATCAAACTATTTACTAAGGACACATCAAACTAAAATAATTCTACATAGCAACAAAAACAAAAAAACATTAAACAAAACAGAAAGAAAAAAATTGTGAACCATATATTATGAGGTGTTAATATCCGAAATATATAAGAAACTCACACAACTCAATACTAAAAATAATTATACTAAAAACTGCTCAAAAAACCTTAATAAATGTTTATCTAAAGAGGAAATACAAATGACCAACAGATATTTGAAAAGGTACTCCATGTTACTAATCACCAGGGAAATACAAATTGAAAACAAATGAGATATCACCTCCTAACTGTTAGAACAGCTATTATCAAAAAGACTCACAAGTGTTGGTGAGGATATGGAGAAAAGGAACCCTTGTAAACTGTTGGTGGGAATGTAGATCGTGTTTCCACTGTAGAAAATAATATAGAAGTTCCTAAAGAAATTAAAAATATGGGAGGGGGTGTGGTAAGCTCTCACCTATTAGGCACAGTCCTGGGTGAAGGGCTGGATTACAACTTGCACTTTACACAAACAATGTAACCTACTTGTATTAATATGAAATTTTAAAAGCCATCCAAATTGCTTCTCATAAAATAAGATGCTTAAAACGAATAAATTAAAAATAGAACTAACATATGACTGATTACTATTGTGGGTATATAAACAAAGGAAACAAACTACTTCATAAATATATATGCACATTCATGTTCATTATGGTATTAATCACAGTAGCTAAGATATAGAAACAACCTAAGTATCCACGAATAGATAAAATCATAAAGAAAATATGATGTATATGTATAATACACAGACACACGGGGATAGTATTCGGTCTTAAAACAGAAGCTCTTGCTATTTTTTTATTAAGGAGGAACCAGATAACATTGTGCTAAGTGAAATAGGTCAAACAGAGAGAAATACTGAATGTGCAATTATTTTTGCTTTTAGTCAGGCTTCAATCATTCACAATGTTACTTAAATAAGAAGCTTTTATATCCCTTATTTCAGTGTGATTCCTTCATATACTTGTGATACATTTAAATGCTCTTACATAAACAATTTTGTGTTGTTTTTGGAGGGGATCTCTGAACACTCTCAATAATCTAGTTTTATTTTTTAATTTAAATACTTTAAGGTTACTCTTTGGGTTATAAAGTTCTAAGGATCTGTCAAATGCATTATGTCACATATCTTCAATTATAGTATCGTATTGAATATTATCACCATCCTAATAAATTCTGTGAGTCTCACCTATGTAACCTTCCTTTTATCTGAACCTCTTAAACTGATATTTTTTACTGCCTCTATCTATAGGCAGATATCACGTAATTGGAATCATATAATTTGGGGGGCTTCATAAGATTGGCTTCATTTTTGTACTTAGCAATATACATTTAAGGTTCTGTTATGTATAATTTGTAATGTCATAGGTTATATTTTATTACTGAGTAGTAGGCCATGGTATGAATATACCACTGTTTTTTATCCATTCACCCACAGAAGAACATCTGTATGCTCTATGTATAATAATGTGCTTTAAATGATCATGTGCAAAATTTCATATGAAATAAATTTTCAAATTGGTTGGCTGAATAGCTAGGACTGAAAATTCTTGATCATATATTAAGGCAATGTTCATGCAAACTGTCCTTTAAATGTGGCTGTGCCATTATACAGGGTGGACATAAAGTTCATGTGCAATTTACTATGTTAAACTATTTTAAATTGCACACGAACTTTATGTCCACCTTGTACATTCCCATTAGCAATGAATTATAGTTCATATTGGTGTGCATTCTTCACATAATTGCAACTATTAGATTTTGATAATTATTGTTTTCTGTAGTAGTATCACTCTATTTTTTAAAATTTGTAATTCTCTAATAACAAACAATGTTGAGTGTCTTTCATATCCTTATTTATTTGCAACCTATAATATCTTGGGTTAAATGTCTGTTCATTTTTTTTTCTTTTAAGACAGATTCTCACTTTATTTCCCTGGGTAGAGTGCCATGGGGTCACAGTTCATGGCAACTTCAAACTCTTGGCTCAAGCAATTCTCCTGCTTCAGCCTCCCAGGTAGCTGGGACTACAGGAGACTGCCATAATTCCTGTGTATTTTTAGAGATGGGATCTTGGGCTCAGGCTGGTCTTGAACTCATGATGTCAGGCAATCCATCTAGCTTGGCCTCCCAGAGTGCTAGGATTACAAATGTAAGCCACCATGCCAGGCATATGGCTGTTTAGTACTTTTGCCCATTTTTGAGTTGTGTATACTGATACAATTTTTAATCCAATATACAAAGTTCGTGTGCAATTAAAAATAGTAACAATAGTAACACTTTGTAAGTTTGTGTACAATTTAACTTTTACTATTGTTACTCTTTTAAACTGTACACGAATGTTATGAACATCCTGTATATTTTGCAAACATTGTTTCTAGTCTATAGTGTTTTAATTTTTCTAATAGTATCTTTTTTTTGTCAGAGAAAAGTTTAGTTTTAATAAATTCTAACATATCATTCTTATTTCTCTTTACTAAATCATGCGTTTGGTGTTTTATGTAAGACCTCACCAGTTAACTCAAGTTCACAAGGAATTTTCTCCTACTTTTTCCCAGAATGTTATAATGTCTCACCACTTCCCATGGTTTCCAACTACAACACTTCTATTTCTTCAGTGTAAATTTCTCTCCAGTCTGTGTATATCCTTGAACTCTCAACTGTAGCCATTTTAAGTGCTCATAAGTCAATTGAATTCCTACCTCTGTCACTGGGCCAAACCCTTCTAATGGCTTTTCTATGTATTAGAAAAGTCTTTCCATCCCTCTTTTTGACTAAGTTAAATTTGGTATGCATCATTATTGCAATTGGGCTAAACTTGAACCTTCCAGTCTTCTATTCAGGATCAACACCTCATTTTATTGTACTGGATTTATTTAATTAATTTATTTATTTATTTTTATTGTTTGGGATTCATTGAGTGTACAAAGAATTAGACTACACTGATTGCATTTATTATGTAAACTCCCTCTTATAATTGTGTCCCACTCCCAAGAACTGTGTCATACACAGTGAATCCTCCTACCTCCTTCTTCCTCCCCTCTCCCCGTTGCCTCATTCCGCTACCCCACACCATGTATTAGGTCATCTGTTGTTTTCATTTTAGAATTGAATACATTGGATTCTTGCTTCTCCATTCTTGTGATGCTTTCCTAAGAAGAATGCATTCCACCTCACCCAGGATAATACAAAAGATGTAAAGTCTCCATCTTTTTAAATTGTTGAATAGTATTCCATGGTGTACATGTACCACAGCTTGTTAATCCATTCCTGGGTTGGTGGGCATTTAGGTTGTTTTCACATTTTGATGATTGTAAATTGAGCTGTGATAAATAGTCTAGTGCAAATGTCTTTATGATAAAATTATATTTTTTTCTTCTGGGTAGATGCCTACTAATGGGATTGCAGGATCAAATGGGAGGTCTCATTTGAGTTCTTTAAAAATTTTCCATACTGGGCGGCGCCTGTGGCTCAGTCGGTAAGGTACCAGCCCCATATACCGAGGGTGGTGGGTTCAAACTCGGCCCCGGCCAAACTGCAACCAAAAAATAGCCGGGCGTTGTGGCGGGCGCCTGTAGTTCCAGCTACTTGGGAGGCTGAGGCAAGAGTATCGCTTAAGCCCAGGAGTTGGAGGTTGCTGTGAGCTGTGTGACGCCACGGCACTCTACCGAGGGCCATAAAGTGAGACTCTGTCTCCACAAAAAAAAAAAAAAAAAAATTCTCCCTACTTCCTTCCAAATAGGCTGTCTTAGTTTGCAGTCTCTTCTCTCCACATCCACGCCTGTCTCTGTAGCTTTGGGGCTTTGTGATGTGGGCCATTCTCACTGGGGTTAGCAGATATCTCAGGGTAGTTTTGATTTGCATTTCTCTGATGACCAGGGATGATGGGCATTTTTTGAAATGCTTGTTAGTTATTCGTCTGACTTCTGTCAGAGAAGGTTCTGTTCATTTCTCTTCCAGTGGTAGAAGGAATTGTTAACTCTTTTTTTGTTGATTGATCTGAGTTCTCTATAGATTCTAGTTATCAACCTTTTGTCAGATTCATACCCTGCAAATATCTTTTCCATTCTGAAGGTTCTCTTTTTGTTTTTCTTGTTGTGTATCCTTACCTATGCAGAAGCTTTTCAGCTTAATTAGTACCATTTGTTAGCGCAATGTAGCTGATTTTTAAAACGTGTTTTGCCCATAAGCAATGTTCAGGAGGATGGGGCCTTTCTTGCATGTCCATCATATTTAATTTTTTTGCCAACCAGTTGCTCAAGGAATGAATGAATGACATTCTGACATTCAAAGAGCAGTAATGAAATTTAATGAAATCATCTTCAATATAACAGAAAAGTATAAAATATGGAGAGACAGTGGGGTAGCATTGCTACGGCTTGTATAAAGAAAGCCAGGTGATGATAAATGTGGAAATAGGCATATTAAACAATTAAATAGGTGGTGGTTTATGGATTTGGAACTATCACAGTAATCTGCTATTATTAAACAAAAAGTAGCTACTTTTAGTACTAATTGTATTTATTTATTTGTTACATTTCCCATAGAAATATCTTCTGTAATACATCACAAATATATGACTTTACATTGATGCTTCTCATGAAGACTTGGGGAATGTTAGGAATTTTATTGTATACTACATTTCATTGTTTCAGTAATATTCTATGTGTCTATCAAATAGTATGGGACACTTTGGGAATTTCAGTTTCTTTTTCTTTCTTTTTTTTTTTTACTAAAATACATTACTGTTTCTTCTGTGGATATTTCGAGAGGTATCAAAGAACACTTTCATCCCATCTCTTCACCTATAATGTGCTACGTGACTGTAATTGGCTATACTTAAGGAGGCCAACGTTTTTAGAATTTTGAACAAATGCTATAATTCTTCAAATGAAGTCAAGAGTAGGAAGACTAGTATATATTTTTATTCTCAAAAATTATTTTATTCACTTTTGAGTACTGGGTTTTAAACGGGAAGAAGTTATCAGAATTTTGATCTTCAAATAACAACACATTGACATGAAAGTTTATTTCATTCTTGTGATTTTTCCTTACTTGTTTACTCTGGATAAAGTTTAGATATACAAACAGCAGAAAAATTCTTCCTCCCTTGTCCCACCCCCTCTTTCCTTTCTTCTATCCTTCTTTCCATTCTCTTTCTTTCTAAGATAGAAGGGCATCAAAATAATTGAGTGCCATGAATGACTATCAATAAATGTTTTAAGATAACTTCACTATTCATTTCTTATCCCTATTTCATAAACATTTGTACACTTGCTAAAACTAGTCCTTAAAATTGTTAATTTGTAAAACTAGTTCTATAAAATTATTAATTTGTAAAACTAGTTCTTAAAATTATTAATTTGTATTTATTTAGCAAATAGTAAGGATCTATTATATGTGAAATATCACACCCAGATGCTGCTGTGGCTAACATGGCAACACCAGTTTCCATCTTCCTACAGGGTACATTTAGCTGGGAAATCAAACTTTAAATCAAACTCATCTCTGGCTCGGTGCCTGTAGCACAGTTATTATGGTGCAGCCACATACACCAAGGTTGGCAGGTTGGAACCCAGCCTGGGCCTGCTAAACCACAGTGACAACTGCAACAAAAATAAGCTGGGCATTGTGGACGGTGCCTATAGTCCCAGCTATTTGGGAGACAGAGGCAAGATAATCGCTTAAGCACAAGAGTTAGAGCTTGTTGTGAGCTGTGATACCATGGCACTCTACCAAGGACAACATAGTGAGACTCTGTCTGAAAAAAAAAAAAAAAAAAAAAGAAAAGAAAAGAAAAACCAGTCTCCTCTTCCCTCTCACTATAATCAGCAGGATGGGTTTTTAAAACTGGTATATATTTTTCTAAGCATTTTATACAAGTCTGAATTCTTTAATCAGAAGAGTATCGTCCGTGTGAATATAAAAAATATTTGAAATTCACCTCCCAAAGATATAGCACTCAACTTTCTTAACTCCAGCTTTTAACAAAATGCAGAGTATATGGTGGAAGCTAGTTGAGTGAACACACAGATGAAAATGTGGAGTAATATCTTGCCAATAGGGAGTGAAATTATTTAAACTGGAAATACTGTCTCCATTTGATTAGTTCTGCACATAATCTTCTCAGTATTAAACTATAACCGTAACCTTTGTGGATCACCACAATATGAGGAACTATATTAAAGGGTCAGGGCATAAGGAACGTTGAAAACCACTGGACTAGAGCATCTCCCATCTTTGTTCTATCAGGCGAACATTTTAATTACACTCCTTGCCCACACTGCTGCTTCCCCTCCCCTGGAAGAGACGTAGCATCTTCATTCTGATCTGCCTGGTCTTAACAGTGTAGACAATGGGGCTGAGCACTGGAGGGGTGAGATAGTGCAGGTAGGAGAGCAGCACACGGCTGCATGGCGAAGCCGGCTTCCCAAATCTGTGGGTCATGGACAGGCCAATGGGGCGTATGTAGAAGAGCAGCACGGCACAGAGGTGGGAGACGCAGGTGTTGAGGGCTTTGAGGCGCTCGGCCCTGGAGGCGATGCACAGCACAGTTTGGAGGATCAGCCCATAGGACAGAACAATGAGCACCACCGAGTCCACACCCAGCGTGGAGAGAACCACGAAGAGGCCGTAGGCGCTGTTGAGGCGGGTGTCGGCGCAGGCCAGCGTCATGACGTCGGGGTGCAGGCAGTAAGAGTGCGAGAGCTGGTGGCCCCGGCAGTACCGCAGCTCCCTCAGCATGATGGGGGCGGGGACGTGCAGACTGACGCTGCGCACCACGATGGCCAGGGCCAAGCTGGTGATGCGGGGACTGGTGAGGATGATGCCATGGCGCAGGGGGTTGCTAATGGCCACAAAACGGTCAAAGGCCATGGTCAGCAGCACAGAGGACTCCATGATGGAGAAGGGGTGGATGAAGAACAGCTGGGCCAGGCACACGTCCACCGCCACTACCCTGGAGCCCAGCATGTAGAGGGGGAGCATGGTGGGCAGCGTGGAGACAGAAAGGCGCAGATCGGTCACCGCCAGCATGGACAGGAAATAGTACATGGGCTGGTGCAGGGAGGGCTCTGTCCTCACCAGCCACAGGATGAGGCTGTTTCCTGCCAGAGAAGCCACATACATGGCACACAGAGGGATGGAGAGTCAGGCGTGCACAGCCTCGAGTCCGGGGAGGCCGGTCAGGAAGAAGGAGGTGCTGGTGTGGTTGGAGTCTGACATGATGACCCCAGGGCGGAGCGTCAGGAAGAAGTGCTGTCACAGGCCTTGCAGTCAAATGGGTGGCTGGATGAGAACTTGGGATCCAAAGTATGATCTTACAAAGATTCCCTTTTTAATACTCTTGTGAACACTCACAGCTCATGTGCTTCCCTTAAATGAAAATGAGCCAATGTGGAGGACAAATAATTTGAAATGACAGAGAGGGATTCTCCAGGAAAGCCCTGATGAAGGCATCACAGAAATGAATCCCTCAAACACATGAAGTGTAAAGCACAGCCAGGAAAGGGACTGATTCCCTGTGAGTTCCAACTCTTCATTGTTCACATTTTGAAAATGAAACCCAGTCTGGCTTAGTATGGATTGTGTTAGATTTTAGGGCCCAATTCATGTCTTCATAATTCCTCTAGTATTCTCCTTTCATAACTCCCTCCCGTCTGCCAGTGGATAATTATTTTAATTCTATAGTAAAAATGAAAATTATACAGCGAGTTTGACTGTCAAGTATTATTAGAAATGTATTCTGGTGTCTCAATATGTAGTTATATATTTTTAAAAAATATTTTTAAGTCATCAAACCACAATAAATAAATTATAAATTTTTTACTTACATATTTTAATGTACAAATATCTGAGTAGAGACATGCAATAAGGTTGATTCATAGATCCAAAAGGATGAATGAAAACTCAAGAATGTTTGAATTTGAAGGATGTTCATAGGGCTTTTGACACCCACCCTCATTATATTGATGAGTATCCAGTGACTGTAAATGTCAACATTTTGTCATAAAATCAGATCAGTGTCTATATCCAGTTTGGGAATATAACTCTGGCTTCACCCTACTGGACCCTGAATAACTTTCAGATGCTAAACAGTATAGTTTCCTCCTTCCCAGAAATCAGGGAACTATAACTCCATTTTAAAGTATCTCCCAACCCTTTCTTAACAAAAATTAATCCAGGAAATTTCTGGAAGTCTCAAATGATGAAATATTTTAAAAACAATAGCCAGTGAAAACAGCTGAATTGTACAGAGATTTTTAAAATACAATATTGAGGTCCCACCCCACCAGTAATCTTTTTTTTTTTTTTTTTTTAATAGTCTCCCTATGTCACCCTCAGTAGACTGCTGTGGTGTCACAGCTCACAGCAATCTCAAACCCTTTGGCTTGAGTGTTCTCTTGGCTCAGCCTCCCAAGTAGCTGGGACTACAGGCGCCTGCCACAATGTCCAGCTATTTCTTGGTTGTAGTTGTCATTATTGTTTAGCAGACCCGGGCTGGGTTCGAACCTGCCAGCTCCAGTGTATGTGGCTGGTGCCCTAGCCACTGAGCTACAGGCACTGAGCCCTGCACTAGTAATCTTTAACTTTAATTTTCATTACAACTTTCAACCCATGTCTCTGGAGATTGGTGCTCTCTGTTCAACTCCTTTCCTTTAACTATCCTCATTATGGATCATCCCACTCACAGGCAGCACACACAGGTATAATCCTTCATATTTGTTTTTTACTTCACAATATTTATTATTATTACTTTTACATATAACACCTCAGATCATCTTGATTCTAAGGTAGGGAGATCAGGTTTTATTATTCCTGGTTTCCAGATAAAGAAATAGAATCTCTAAGAAATGAAGTAAAAAATTTACCCAAAGCCTCATATTTAATAAACTAGTAGATGTAAGCCTGGGACACATTTCCTAATGACTTAGTTATTTTCCTTCTGAAAATATTTTAGCTTACAGTAAAAAATAAGACAAAACAAACAAACAAATGAACAAAACATGTACTCTACTGTGTTAACAAAAGCTTTTGGAGAATCAGAAGTCTGGTGTGAATTCCATCTGCAAATCTTATAAGCTAAAAACTGTCTTGAAAGTCTACTGAAAAAAAATACAATGGTTACTTCATGTTTCCTTATGTATGCATAGTCACTTTTAAATTCTCAAATAGCGATTAATAATTATTTTAGTAATAATTATTCTTGAGAACTTTTTTATAGCTATCCCCAGATAAAGGTATGGCTACAGTTAAAAACAATGAACACATGGATGCCTAGAGATAAACACTGTGAAGCAAATAATGTGTCCTGATAGAAGGGATAAACATAATATATTAGACAAAGCATTGTGGCAACAACTGTCAAGCAGGAAGAAACATTTGGAGTGATCAGAACTGAGAGAAAACAGCCATTTGAAAACGGGTACGTATGTGAATGACTGTGACTGCGTGCATTGCACATGCCAGTGCGTGTGTGTCTATGTTCAGATGTGTAAGTGGGGATGGGTTGGTGAAGAGAGAAGCATTAGGCAAAGAAAAAGACCTCGAATTTTTAATGCTGAGGGTATAGAAATCTGCTTCAGCTAGCTAAACAGAGAGTCCAGAGCCTAAGCAGTTACCAAGAAGCATTTATTTGCTGATCATCACAGTTTGAGGTCAACATCATTGCTTGCTATTTTTATCATTCTGGTCCTCAAAGTAAATATCCTTTATACCATAAAATACGTTATTTCTTTCTAAATGATAATTGAAGTGGGCAAGGGGCTAGCGGAAAAGGTTAAGAGTTAACAGCAGTAACATTCCATTGTATCTGTGTGCGTGTTTGTGACTGTGAGAGTGTGTGTATGTATATATGTATATATATATACTGGAGGTGCCAAAAATGTATAACACATTTTAAGTGATGTTATCTGTATATTACACTCTGAAGTAGAATTGATTATAATAGCAATTTATAGTATGAGATTCACTCAAAAGATGGCATTAAATCAAATGAATGCCAGCATCACCATACAACGAACATGAATAAGCTTTTTCTCTTAAAATGTGTATATAATTTGTTGGCATCCTCTCAGTATGCATCTATCATGTTTCATGTTTTCTGTAGTCATTCTTCCATCAGCAGACACTTAGATTGCTTCTATATCTTGGTTATTCTTAATAATGCTGCAGTGCAGGGAATCCTGGCATTTTCTACCACAAGGATCATCCTGATGGACACTGTGTCCACTAAAATAAGCCAGACACAGAAAGACATGCAGTATATGACCTCATTTACCTGCAGAATAGGAAAAGGCTGAATTCCTAGAAAAAGAGAGTAGAATAGCGGTTTCTCAGAGTGAGGGGTTGGAAGAAATGGGGAGATATTAGTCATGACTTGCGGTTATGAGTAAGTAAGTTTGGTTTCTCATGTACTTCATAGTGGCTGTAGTTAATAATACTGTAATAATACAGCATGGAAATTTGCCAGGAGAGTAGATCTTAAGTGAAGATCCTAGAAGTAGATATTCACCACACACATACACACAAATGATAACTATTTATGGTGATGGACTTATTAATTAATTTGTTTCTGGTAAACATTTCCCAGTGTATACATGCATCAAATCACGACATTGTACACTTTGAATATATATATATATTTTGAATATATATATATTTGAATATTTGAATATATAT
This sequence comes from Nycticebus coucang, assembly GCF_027406575.1. Lineage (NCBI taxonomy): Eukaryota > Metazoa > Chordata > Mammalia > Primates > Lorisidae > Nycticebus > Nycticebus coucang. The sequence goes on along the minus strand of NC_069793.1, from coordinate 62,429,150 downwards.
AATTTTTGTCAATTATTCCTCAATAAAACTAAAACATAATCGAATATAGTAATTAAGACACGAAGTTTTCAAACAAGGGCTCTTAGGGAAAGTAGGAAAACAACCTTCCCCAAGCTGAGCTTAGAGATGGTGGGGGCACACAAACTTTTCAGGCATGCACGCATATTGGGGTGATCTGATGTGTTTTCACAGACTCATTAAATATAAAGCAGAAGAGGATTGTGATAACCAAAGGTATCATTTTATCAAGGGTAATGCATTCAGAAGAAATCAAGTTGATGACCATGTGATCTCTATTTTAGGGTTGATTATTCTGTATCAAGAAGCTAGACAACTTCTTTCATCCCTTGAATTTTTGGTTTTATGAATTTACAATTTATAGCAAAATGAAAAAGGTAGTTATATTGGGGACATAGACTAAGAAGGAGGCTACTTCAAAAATAGCAGTATGAATGTTATATACCACTGAACTTTCTATACCATGCACTTCATACTGCACAATTTCTTACACTTACAACTGTTGTCTAAGGATTTTTCTAAGTAATAAAGTTTCTCTCATGGACTTCTAATTGCAGACCCAAGCACAAGGCATGTACTTGGGGTGGGGAGAAACAGTAATGTTACTTTATTGTCTAAACCAGGGCCATCTAATGAATATTACAAAGAAAATATTTAAGATATACCAATATGTGGAATGCATCTTATTTATTTATTTATTTATTTATTTTGTATCTCCCATTTATCCAGTACATGGCAGGGACCAGGGTTTTTTGTGTGTGCATGTGTTTGTTTTTTATGAATAGGTATTGGTAATAAAAAGAAATTTAACAATTAGAAGCAAATTGTTGCAAGACAAATGTAAAGGACATGTCTTTTTCTCCTAGGTTTATCACAAACTCTGAATAAACTTAATCAAACCTCACAATAATTCTATAAATGTCACAAATTACAATATAACCACTTTAATCTTGTTTACCTGATTGTATAATTTGAACGCTCCTAGAAATTGTCCTACTTCATATGTTTTTTGAAATGTATAATCTCTTATGAAGAAATTGACATCTTTTTATCTTTTGGGGGAAGACAACAAACCATTTTTCATCTAAAGCTGGGAAGAGGATTGATCAGGAATACCTTGCCAGATTTTGAAAGCATCAGCAATGATTTAATTGATTATAGGAGCTCTTTCCGATCACTAGTAGCTAAATAACAAAAGAACGTAACCTCAATAATTTTGAGTTATTGACTCAGAATGAACCTTTTTTATTTACTTGTACTTTTTTAAGAGGAAAGATACCATGTCTTTTAGACTTTCCTCATATTACAGACTTTTTTCATACCATTCTCTTCTAACTTTCCTTAGTCATATTTTGGTTTACTTGAGGGGTGAAGAATCAATGAACCCATAGCATAGATTCAAAGACATATACATCAACATGTACATTAGAAAACATTTCCCAGTGGGTTCCAGTCTCTTTCCTAATTGCACATTCTATTGTTTTTTTCTCTCTTACAGAAGAACATTTGAGAAGATTTTAAGGAAACTATACATTGCAATAGCCCTTAGATGGCAACTTAGAGTGAAAAATCCATTTTTGTCTGTCTAGATAGTTAATGTATTGATACTCAAGGCTTCAGCCCAAAACTTATTGGTAGTGTCCTCAAACATAGGGGATGTTACTTCTTACCTTTCCAAGATCCACAACACAGACTCACTATTCAGAATGCTGAAGCTAGGAATACGTCTCCCTTCTATAAGAGTTCAAAGTCGGGGAAGTTTTCAATAAAAGGTAATTTGACAGCATCCTAGCCAGTGCCCTGGAGAGACTTCTCTTGGGAGACACAGAAGGAATTCTCCTGGGTCTGGGAAAAGTCATTAAACACATTCTGCAACGGACTATAGAGACACTCTTATCTTTGGACCCTGCCCAAGTCTTAATTCTTTATTTATGAATGTTTCATCCTAGTCTCAGGCAAACATGAAGTATATGCATGAAGAAATGAAAAGCTTCTCTCAGGACTTCTCTCACCCTGGTCTCTCCCTCCCTCCCTCCTTCCTTCCTTTCCTTCTTCCTTCTTTCTTTCTCTTTTTGAGATAGAGTCTCAAGCTGTCACCCTCAGTAGAGTGCTGTGGCATCACAGCTCACAACAATCTCAATCTCTTGGGCTTAAGCGATTCTCTCGCCTCAGCCTCCCAGGTAGCTGGGACTACAGGCACCCATCACAATGCCTGGATATTTTTTGGTTGTAGTTGTCGTTGTTTGGCAGGCCTGGGCTAGATTTGAACCTGCCAGCTTCAATGTATGTGGCTGGTGTCCTAGCCTCTTGACCTACAGGCACTGAGCGTCACAATAGCCTCTAAAACTGACCACCTCGGCAGAACTTACACTGAGCCAATCAATAGTCTTTGATCTGAATATAGAACAAATGCCTGGGTCTAAGACGGGCCTTCCCGGTGACCCCGGTGAAGGGTCATAATAAATAGAAGCACAAATTCCAGAAACAATAGCATGTCTGCTAGATATTATACACTGCAAATGTTTTGCATTTCTGCAATTTAATATCTAAAGCATGATTTCTAGAGAAATGAGAGAGGAGAACTTTGTGTAACATGTTAAGAAGTTCCAGGCTTTAAAACTCACTTCAAATGAAATTTCTTTAATAAAGTCTCAAAATTTCCTAAACAATTATAGTTATTTGTTTAGAAGTTCATTCCGTTATTCTATGTCACCAGTCCCAGATTCTATCTCATAGGCACTGTCTATATGGACAGACTTGGAACAAGTCAGATAACAAGTAAATAATTTTTTATTGTTTTGGATTAATTCATTTTTAGAATAACTTCTATTGTCTTCTTAATGGGAGAATTAACAAGTGAGGAAGTTATCCTGGGAGTCAGTATCTCTCATACACGAGTACAGTTTTTGCTCAATGCAGACTTCCTCTGAAGTACATTCAGATATTTTTTTTTTTTTTTGTAGAGACAGAGTCTCACTGTACCGCCCTCGGGTAAAGTGCCGTGGTGTCACACGGCTCACAGCAACCTCTAACTCTTGGGCTTACGCAATTCTCTTGCCTCAGCCTCCCAAGCAGCTGGGACTACAGGCACCTGCCACAATGCCCGGCTATTTTTTGTTGCAGTTTGGCCGGGGCTGGGTTTGAAGCCGCCACCCTCAGCATATGGGGCTGGCGCCCTACTCACTGAGCCACAGGCGCCGCCCGCATTCAGATATTTTTATAGATATTTATAGATCTGAAGATACTCTGTGTGTGTGTGTGTGTGTGTGTGGGTGTGTGTGGTGTGTTTTGTGGTTGAGGTTTGAAACTCTGATGTCTTTCTTGCTCCAACATCTTGTTAGTTAGGAAGACAGTCTGAATTCCTGTGCTAAGCCTTCATGGACTCCCTTGCATAATCGAAATAATTTTCCAATTTTCTATGTTTGTTTAATTTAGTTTGAACTAAATTTGTCTTTCTTGCAACCAAAATGCTTAAGTAGTATACCTAGTTTCCACATTGTATGTGTGTGCTTTTAAACATAGATATGTAATAGCTGGAAAACCAAGGAAGATAACCTCAGTTCTTTGACAAGAGCAAAGAATTCTCCCTTGTGAAATATACCCAAAAGCCTCTCCATAACAAAATCAACTCTTCAAGGAAAATGATTTTGTGAAAGCTTTCTCTCAGGAAAGGAATTTCGGATTTCCTCTCTCACCTAAAGGGGAAAATGTAGTCAAAAGGGGTCATGATTTACAGAAATAGAATGGGAATATTGAAGCAGGGAAGAGAAAGAGGTTATGAAGAAAAATAAAAACAATGTTCTGTAGAAACTCTTGTGAATGTCCCATCTCTGAGACAAAGCCCCAGGAAAATGTCAGACCCACTAAGATTTCATTAGATTGTTGTTTGCTTCTCTCCACCTACCATAGGTTACCATCAAACCAAGAGCTCCAGTATAATAACAGGTACATCACCAAAGAGCTGTGGAAGGGATATTACATAGAAAAACCATTGAATAGAATGATAGGCATGGGTTTGTCATAGATGCCTTTTGTTATGTTGAGAAAGTTCTCTTCTATCTAATTTTCTGAGTGTTTTTTTTTTTTTATCATAAATGTGTTAAATTTTGCCAAAGTAATGTTTTGGCATTAATTGACATAATCTCTGTTTTCCTGTTTTACTCAAGTATTACATTTCCTACATTGAACTACCCTTGCATCCATGGCATAAATCCCATTGACTCATGCTGTATAATTCTGTGCTATTGGACTTAGTTTATTGATATTTTGTTGGGGACTTTTGCATCTATATTCATAAATGATATTGGTGTGTAATTTTCTAATGAGTTTATCTGGCTTTAGTTTCAGAGTAATTCTGGACTTATATAATAAGTGGGAAAGTGTTCCTTTCTCTTCTTACTTTTAAAGAGCTTGAGAGTAATTGGTAAATGTGTAATTTTAATTGGTCAATGTAATTTTAAGAACATCACATTCCCAGTCACATTTATTTCATTTAAATTCCCATTGCTGCCATGTTTTAACCTTCATTTTTTTATTAATTAAATATTACATGTGTCTCTGTATAAACATATGAATAGATATATTTATGTGCACATATGTGTATGTATATGTATGTGTGTGCATGTGTGTATTTCTCATTGGAATCATATGTAAAGTATCTATAAAGTACTTAGTCCATCATATGTTGTAGCTTTAGGTGCTCAGTAATTGATAATTAGCTTCCTGATTTTATCATGCAATTTATGTGATAGTATTTCTAGAAGACACTATTTAATCATTAATTTATTCTATCAACAATTATTTTTTTTTCAAAATTTATCACAATTCATGCACAAGGAACAAAATAATGCTTATATCCTCAATAGATATTCCCTTAGCTACATTTTTTCATCAAATTAATCATATTTTAAAAAGTTTATGATGGTCTATTTGAAGAGAGTTTGGGTAATTAGCCAAAGAAATATGCCTACTTGATGTTTAACGTATTGTTTTTCAAAAACGTTTTTTATTTTCCTTCAAATGTGTCTTCAAATTTGTCTTCAAATGCTATATATTAGGATTTTTCCCCCATCATCTAGATATCATGCTCAGCGTTCTATAATTTAATGACTAAATGTCTTAGTTAGTTCTTTGTTGCTATAAACGAATACCTAAGGCCAGGTAATTCATAAAACAAAAAGGACTCATTATTCTGGGCTGGAAAGTTCAAGATTGGCCATCTGGTGAAAGCCTCTGGCTGCTGCCTCTCATGGGAGAAGGTAAAGTAGAACTATGTGTAGAAATTAAATGATAAAGAGGAAGAAAGCAATGGGTGGGAGGTGCCAGGCTCTTTTGACAACCTTCTCTCATGAAATATAATTGAGTATGAACTCATTCACTCCCTACGAAGGGCAATGATAAATTCATAAGGTATCCACCTCATGAGAAAAAATACCTCCCATTAGACTAAACACCACTATGATGGAGATCAAATTTTAACCTGAGGTTTGGTGGGGACAAACTTCCAAAACATAACAGTAAAAATGCCTATGAACCTTATAGTATGAAAGAAATAAAAGGCATCCAATTTGGAAAAGAAGAAATCAACCTTCTCTGTTTGCTATTGATATGTTCTTATACCTAGAAAACCCAATAAACTCCTCTAAAATAGCCTAGATTTGATAAATGGATTCAATAAAGTCTCAGATTATAAAATCAAGGTACAAAGACTAATATCCACCAATAATAACAATTCTGAGAATCAAATCAAGAAGTCAATCCCATTAACAATAGCAGTAAGAGAGAAACACTTAGGAATATATTTAACAAAAGCAGAAAAGATCTCTATAAAAGAAATATAAAAACTGAAGAAAGATGATATAATCAAATGAAAAAATACACCTGGCTCATTGAGTGGAGGGATTAATGTTATAAAAATGACCACATTGCCCAAAGCCTTCTGTAGATGCAATGTAATTCCTATCAAAGTACTAATGTCATTTTTCACAGAGTTAGAAAAAATTCCTAATATTTATATAGGAATATAAAAGAACCCAAATAGCCAAAGCAATCCTAGTTGAAAAGAAGAAATCTAAAGGCATCATATTACCTGACTTCAAATTATACTGCAAAGCTATAGTAACCAAAACAACATGGTACTGGTATGTGTACCCAGTTTTATATCTGGGTTTTCTATTTGTTTGATTTCTATTTTTCTGCCAATGTCACGCTATTTTGGTTAATATAATCTTATAGACACATTTATTAATGGAATGAAATAGAGAGCTAAGAAATAAAGCCAAATATCTACAACTATTTGATCTTTAACAAAGTACAGAAAGCCATACATTGGAGGAAGGACACCCTTTTTGATAATGTTGGAAAAATTGGATAGCCACATGGAGAAGAATGAGAGTGTATCCCTGTCTCTCAAAATATTCAAAAATTAACTCAAGATGGATTGAAGTTTTATATATAAGATCTCAGGCCCCAGAAATTCAAAAAGAAAACTAGTGAAAAGTGTTCTGGACAATGGGATAGACAAGTAATCTATGACTAAGACTTAAAAAGTAATTTTCAGAAAAAATAAATATATGGGACTTATTCAAAATGAATGTTTCTATACAGCAAAATATATAATCAACAGGCTAAATTAAAAAAAATAGACTAAATTAAAAAAAAAAACAAATGAATGTTTCTGTACAGCAAAATACATAATCAACAGACTAAATTTAAAAAACCAACAGAAGGAGAGAAAATATCAACTAACACAACTCACAAAAGACTAATATCCCTAGTCTACAAGGAATTCAAACTACTTATCAAGAAGAAAAAGTAACTTTATTAAATAGTGGGCTAATTTGTTTATTTTATTGCTGGTGCAATTGCTATTGTGATCTAAATCATTAATTATTTGTCTAGATCAATGTCTAAAAGAGTTTTCCCTACATTTTCTTCTAGAATTATTATAGTGTCATGCTTTACATTTGGGCATTTTTGTCCATCTTGAATTAATTTTTCTGAGTGGGGAGAGATAGTTTTCCTGTTTCATTTTTCTGCATGTGGCTATGCAATCTTCCCAGCACCATTTATTGAATAGAGTTTCTTTCCTCCCCTGTTTATTTTTGTCTGCTTTGTTAAAGATCAGTTGGCTATACGTAGATGGTTTTATATCCAGGTTTTCTATTTTGTTTTATTAGTCTATGTCTCTTTTTCTACTAATGCCATGCCATTTTGATTAATATAGTCTTGTAGTGTGGTATATTTTGAAGTTCAGCAATGTGATGATTCCAGCTTTGTTCTTTTTGGTCAGAATTGCTTTGGCTTTCAGGGTCTTTTCTGGTTCCAAATGAAACATAGAATTATTTTTTTCTGGATCTATTAAGTGTGCTATTGTTATTTTGATGAAGAGTACATTGAATCTATAAATCACTTTTGGTAGTATGGGCATTTTAACACTGTTGATTCTACTGATCTACGAGCATGATGTATTTCTCCATTAGTTTGTGCCACCAGTAATTTCTTTCCTCAGTGTTTCATAGTTCACCCTGTGGAGACTTTTCACCTCATTGGTTTTAAGCACATTCCCAGGAATTTTATTTTCTTTGTAGTTATTGTAAATGGCATAGAGTCTTTGATTCGACTCTCAGTTCACCTGTTATAGGTATATAGAAGTGCTACTAATTTGTACACATTGCTTTTGTATCAAGTTGCCTTTGCTGAATTTATTAATCAATGGCAGGAGTCTCTTGGTGGAAACTTTAGGGTTTTCTAGATATAAGATTGTATCATCAGTGAAAAGTGATAGTTTGACCTCCTTTTTCCTAATGTGGATACCTTTTATTTTTTTCTCTTGCCTGATTGCTCTGGCTAGGATTTCCAGCACTATGTTGAATAGAAGCTGTGATAGTGGGCATACTTGTCTTGTTCCAGGTGTTAAGGGGGATGACTTCAATATTTCCCCACACAGTATCATATTGGCTTGGGTTTTTCATATAAGCTTTGTATAATTTTGATGAGACAATAAGGGTTTAAAGGTCTTGATGAGACTTAAACCCTTATTGTCTCTCTATGTTCCTTTGAAGCCTATTTTATTCAGTATTTTTATCATGAAAGGTGGTTGATTTTGTTGAATGATTTTTCAACATATGTTGACATTATCATATAGTCTGGGTTTTTGCTTCCGTTTATGGAGTGAATCATATTATTAATTTGTGTATGTTGAGTTACTGTTGCATCACTGAAGTGAAGCTTACTTTATTTATGGTGGATTATTTTGTTGATGTGTTTTTTAATTTGGTTGACTAGTATTTCATTGAAAATTTTTGTATCTGTATTCAGAAGAGACCTTGGGCTGTAGTGTTTTTATTTATTTATTTTTTTATTGTGTCCTTTCCCAGTTTTGGTATCAAGGTGATACTGGAATACAATTTAAAATATTTTCATCAAACTGGTTAACATAGCCTTCACCTCACTTTCTTAATTATTGTTTTAAGAGATTTATACTCTACACTTAGTAGATTGGGTACCATTTCTTATTTGATTGGCAGGTCTGGTGTAATTCCAGTATGAATCCATCTGGTTCGGGGCTTTTTTTACGGCTTTTTTTATGGGCTTTTTTTCCTTCAATCTTACTGCTTCCTATTAGTCTATTCAGGAGTTCTTCCTAAATGAGTCTTAGAAGGTTGTGTGTTTCTGGGAATTTGTCCATTTCCGCTCTATTTTCAACTTTATGTATGCAGAGGCTTTTGCAGTATTCACAGATGATGTTTTCTTGTTTTTGTGTATCAGTCATAATATCTACTTGTTCATTTCTGATTGAGCTTAGTTGGATCCTTTCTCTCCTTTTCCTGGTTAATCTAGGAAGAAGTCTGTCAATCTTGTTTATCTCTTTTAAAAATTAATTTTTTTCACTGACTTTTTATATCTTTTATTTTTTATTTCATTTAGTTCCACTCTGACTTTTGTTATTTGTTTTATTCTGCTGGCTTTGAGTTTGATTTTCTCTTCATTTTCTACTTCCTTGAGATATGACTTTGAGTTGTCAATTTGAGATTTTTCTGTCTTGAGATGTGGGCAGTTAAGTCTAAGAATTTTTTCCGTAGGTATGCTTTGCTGAATTCCACAGATTTTGACAATTTGTATTTACTTTGTAATTCAGCTCAAGGAATATTTTAATTTTCATCTTAATTTCATTATTGACCCAATAATTGTCCAGTAGCGGGTTGTTTAATTTCCATGACTTCGTGTAGAATTGAGTTACCCCTATTATTGATTTCTAGTTTTAATCTACTATGGTCTGAGAAGACACATGGTATGATTTTGATTCTTTAATTTGTAATGATTCTCAAATTTCATTGCATATCACATCCTTGAGGGCTTGTGAAAACAAATTGCTAGGCCGCCTTCTAGAGTTTTGAGACTATAATCAGGGCGAGGCCCAATAATGTTCATCTTTAAACATTTCTCAAATAATGCTGCTGGTTGGCCAAAATACATGTTCGAAAACCATTTTCCTAGGCTGACTTAAACCCTTATTGTCTCTTGAAAAAATCTAATATATGTTATCTACATCTGCATAGGTTTCTGTCAGAAGCAACAGTATAACTTGCTTTTTCCTTACTTTCATGTCAATTATCTGCTTCATAAAATCATAAATTACTTTAAAAAAGAAGAATATTCGACTTGTTCTGTGGCTATGGACCTGGAGAAAAGGGAGGAAAATACATTTTGCAAAGCAAATACTAAACATATCTATGATTGCCAGTTGTGTCTCAGGCTGCCAAGGGATACGTGTTACCCTCTGTGTAGTACTTGTATACAACTAATTCATGTTTTCACTGTGTACATGTCCACACAGAGTGGCCTATGACACACTTCCTCAAGGAAAAATTCAGAAAACCTCTGCTACCTCTCTCCTTTTGAGCCTGCATAGCTCTTGTCAGTGTTTCTTGGGTTCTCTTTATTTCTTTGTCCAGTGGTCAGAAGCACTGAGATTATATGCTCATTCTAATGTACCTGAAGGAAACTGATTGAAATATTTTTGTGAAAGTGTATCTGAGCGAAATGTAACAAAATATTTTTATCATATATCTTGATGTCCTTATTATAAACATTTGAGAATAAAATTGTTCCATTAATACTTTTTGACCTCAATTTTAGGATGACAGTTATCACATTGAATACACTACAAAAAGGAAATTCTAAAATCATTTTGTTTCTTATATGACTTTCACCTCTCTACCTCCCATTTTTAACCTCCATCAGGACAAATGACTCCAAATCAAAGTCTATTGATTACTTTTCTATGAGATGATTTGCAGTTAATTAGTAATAATTTCAACGACACATATTGTTTTCATTGTCTACCCATTGTCTAGTTTCTAGAAAACTAGGTTCTGTAGATATTTCTGCATCATTTGGAGAATACTTACCTATTGGGTCAGTTGTAAAGACAGCAAGAGGCAATTCTTTGGACAGGATTCTGTACTTTAGAGTAGAGTGCCCACAGCAACATTTACCACCACTATGACTATTACTACTAATAACTTCTGCCTTTAAAATATTTTAACATATCCTAGTTTATTTATTTAGGATTATTTATATCCTAATTTATTTATTTATCCTCATTTATTTCTGTATAAGTTTCTCAAAGGAACAATTTCTCTACTTCCTATGATTCTCTGCCTGCATTTGAAACTTTAATGTTTTTTCCCTAGCTCTTAATTTTAAACTTCCTGGAATTTTATTCTAAAGCTACTGGTCATCCTTTCCTACCTTAAAAGTTTTAGACAATAAGATTCATATCACCTTTCTAATTATCACCTACGTAATAATCATTCATAAATCTATGTTTGATGCTTTGATCCCTTTCCTGAGTTTCAACAGTGTGTATTACATGCATTCTGATACACAAATTGTTTAAAAACCTCCAGAAAACATACATTAAGTATGCACAAAATTGAACTCATCATCTTCTTATCCATCCTTATTATAGATCCAGAACAATGTGCTACCATCTAACTCAGTCATTCAAATCAGAAAAATAAAGCCTAATATACAGTGGTAACAAGTATATTCAATGACTAAATCTAAGAATGCTTCATTAATTTAGCACTATTAGCATGGCTATTACATATAGGGAAACAAATATATTTCTTTATTAAAATAAAACTTTAGTTCACATATAATATTTATGTCATTCTAAATATTTTACTCAAGAATACTATCTATATTGGATTTTTCATTAAGATTTTGTTTTATCATCAAGTCTAATTATAATATATACATATGGTGGTGTGCCTACTAATATTTCAGGAGAGGAGTAAATAGTATAATACTACATAGTCCTTACTCTGCTAATTCTTTCTTTTACTTTCATTAGATTTTCAAAATTGTAATTTTGTTTTCTGTGCTGTTACTTGTCATTTTGATGCTTCCATTCTATCTTGTTTGAGTATTCTCACATAAGTTCTCTTATAATATTACATAAATGAAGAAGCCAAAATGAGAAAGTTTTATGAAATAGATGCAAATAAGGAATTACTCCTTACACTGTTTGGGCTATTATATATTTTTTTTCATGAATTTTACTTTCAAACATTATATGTTAAAATAGAACACATTCTAGACCGAGGATGATTTGTTATCTGTCTGTTGGTTTAAATAAGCTGAAAGCTAAGAGAATTTTGGTTAAACTTGTTTTCATTGTTGTGATTTTAAAAAAAGTTTCAACCAAAGATACCAGAAGTCTAAGAATTGCGTAACTGTGCCATCTTTCAAGTTTCTATTGAGCAAGAGAAAAAAACAGTAAAAATTCTGAAATGCTCTAAGAGTGAAATTAAAAATCCTTGGAGCTGTGACTCTCAAATCTTTCAAATTGTATTAATTTTCTTATAAACATTTTTATCCTTGCCAGAAAATTTTCCCCAATGTGTAACCCATTTTTCCACTCACTCTTTCAACCAGCAAATGCAAACTGTAGACCTAACATATTAAATGTTCAGAAAAGGACTTGCAATGGCTACTAGAGAGAAATACTTCCTGTGTTCATCGGTATTATATTTTAGTATTTTTAAATGTTATATTAATATATTTTAACATTTTTTGAAATGCTTCTAATATCACTAAATTCCAAATCTATTTGGGACTTTTTTTTTTTTCTTTTCTTTTAAGCTCTAAGAAAAAGCATGTCTCTCTTCTCCAAAACAGAGGTTATACCTTGGGATATATATTTATATTCAGATGATATAATAGTCACGCAGGGGTCCTCAAAGTACAGCCTGCGGGCCACATGGGGTGGTGTGATTGTATTTGTTCCCGTTTGTTGTTTTTTTTTTTACTTCAAAAATATGTGCAGTCATAGGAATTTGTTCATAGTTTATTTTTTTAAACTGTAGTCCGGCCCTCCTACAGTCTGAGGGACAGTGAACTGGCCCCTTGTTTAAAAAGTTTGAGGACCCCTGTATAGTGTATTGAATGACAGATGTTTAATTATATGTTGTTTCATGAAAAACTAGGTGGAGGAGAATGTGGATCACTTCCTCCTATAATGTGACAACAGGTGGAAGTTACATGAAGAAAGAGGGTAGCTCTTTCTTACATTCTACTCCTCAGTATGGTACTCACTGTGTCCATAACTGACTAAACAGAAAGCATGACTAAAGTTTCTATTGATTTTTGTCTTTTCACCAAAGATTTAGTGACCCTGGGTAGGTCTGATGCCAGCCTCACCTGACAGGAAGAGGCGTAGCATCCTCAGTCTGATCTGCTTGGTCTTAATGGTGTAAACAACTGGGTTGAGCACTGGAGGTGTAAGAAAGTGAAGGTAGGAGAGCAGCACACGTCCGCACAGCGAAGTCCGCTTGCCAAATCTGTGGATCATGGACAGGCCGATCATAGGTGAGTAGAAGAGCAGCACAACATAGAGGTGGGAGACGCAGGTGTTGAGGGCTTTGAGGCGCTCGGCCCTGGAGGCGATGGACAGCACAGTTTGGAGGATCAGCCCATAGGACAGAACAATGAGCACCGAGTCCACACCCAGCGTGGAGAGAACCACGAAGAGGCCGTAGGCGCTGTTGAGGCGGGTGTCGGCGCAGGCCAGCTTCATGACGTCGGGGTGCAGGCAGTAAGAGTGCGAGAGCTGGTGGCCCCCGCAGTACGGCAGCTTCCTCAGCATGATGGGGGCGGGGACGTGCAGACTGACGCTGCGCACCACGGTGGCCAGGGCCAAGCTGGTGATGCGGGGACTGGTGAGGATGGTGCCATAGCGCAGGGGGTTGCTAATGGCCACAAAACGGTCAAAGGCCATGGTCAGCAGCACAGAGGACTCCATGATGGAGAAGGTGTGGATGAAAAACAGCTGGGCCAGGCACACGTCCACCGCCACTTCCCTGGAGCCCAGCATGTAGAGGGGGAGCATGGTGGGCAGCGTGGAGACAGACAGGCCCAGATCGGTCACCGCCAGCATGGACAGGAAGTAGTACATGGGCTGGTGCAGGGAGGGCTCTGTCCTCACCAGCCACAGGATGAGGCTGTTTCCTGCCAGAGAAGCCACATACATGGCACACAGAGGGATGGAGAGCCAGGCGTGCACTGCCTCGAGCCCGGGGAGGCCGGTCAGGAAGAAGGAGGTGCTGGTGTGGTTGGAGTCTGACATGATGACCCCAGGGCGGAGTGCCAAGAGGATGTGCAATCCCAGTTCCTGCAGTCAGACGGGAGGCTGGGTCAGAACTTCCTATACCGTAACCTCACAAGGACTTTCCAAAATGTTTATCTGATATCCATGGCCACATAATGTATTTAAAAGCTTTTCTTAATTTATATACTATGTATAAGAATCCTTATAAAAAGAAATACTGTATGCATAGTAAGCCTGGTTTTGAAGTCACACAACAAAATGTGCCCCTACATCATTTGGATTCAGGACCCCATAAAGGGACTGTAGCAGTGTTGATCTTAACTCTTCATTACATATATTAGGAAGTAAATTCTAGTTTCTAATATAATTTTCTTTCAGAATCCAGGTGTCCTCCCTTCCTGTCACTTTCTTCTTCACATCAACTTCATTAGATACTTCTTCAATTTGTGGAGTATGAGAATTTTCCAGAAACATTTTTTTCATGATTAAAACAATGAAAAACAACCAAAAAATTTCTCTTAATGTGTCATTCTATCTAGCACACAAATACAATCTGATAGCACATGCAATTTAAAATGCCAACCTAAACATGATTCATTCACATTAGTCAAACAAATAATTTTTACTCAGAGGCTATTGAACAGATACCTTAAAACTTATCTCTGACTATTGAACATTATATGACTAAGAATATAGAAATGAGAAAATAAAACTTAGTTGCCAAATAATACGAATTTAGATCTAATTATATACTAGTTTTGGGACGTGTACACTTATCTTGGAGTAGACCTTAGTTTTTCCCTGTGCTGTCCCCTTCTCTTGAGTTTTGCTCAGTGTTTCATCACCAGCTATCTCAGCTACCTTTCTTTATTTAACTCTTTGCAAGTTTTATATTTGGGAACACAATGATGGTTTTTCTCTTTCCTTCCAAATCATATATGAATGGAAGATATTTCTGTAGTTTTCCAAGAATGCAAACCATTATGCAACAACCAAAAAAGACAACTTAGTATTTAGTTTTGAGGGCTCTTATTCAACCATACGTTCGGTTTTTTTTTTTTGTTTTTTGTTTTTTTCTTTGATGACATCAATTTTTCTTCTTTTTATCATCTTCCCTTTCTTTTGTCTTAGCGATAGACCTTTGAAAAAGGTCTACATTAGGTTTACATAATGAATTTTGTGATCTGTTTCTTCAGGTAAAAATGCACAAGTATAATTTAGTACACTTGTATTTCTCTCACAGGATTTTACCAAGCATTTTCACATGTACCAGTCTAGAGCATCTCAACTCTCAGAAGTTGGAGAACCAGTTTTTCCTAAGAAACTTGCTCATCAAGAATTCAATTATAAACTTTCTCAAAGCATCTTAGATCATAAAAGGAGACTGCAGGAATGGAAATAATTCTTGCTGACTTCATGCTCTGAACTCTGAATATTGTGTCCTATCACTGAAGACAAGCACCAGCTGTTAACAAACAGACTGTAGATACTCATAAAACCACCGTTACATCAAACTAAAACTTCCCCTGAATTCTTTTTTTTTTCCCCCAGGTTCTTTATGATTACTTCTGGTTTTCTTCTTGTAGACTACCTTACCTCCTCCAAATTAGATTTTTGTACTTTTATTCAATAATTAAATTGTCAGAACTACTGTTCTAGATATAATAATTGGAGCTATGAAATATATTAATAGGGTCTCAATAATAAAAGACTCATCAGAGCCAATATTATTTCACATACATGAAAAAAATAGGTCAATGTGGAAAGTGAGGGGGCGTTAGAATGAGAGGTTATGGAATAGCTCTCTGAGGAGGGGACCTTTTAGGTAAGAGCAAAATAGCAAGAAGGAGCAAGACTGCTGGAGATCTATGTGTGCATGTGTTAGGGAATGCATAGAGTGAATCAGGAAAAGCATCAAATTATTTGCACCCAAGTTAACTAGGAGCAAGACAGATGTCTGATATGGTTGGAATTGTGATAGAAATGAGAGAGGTAAAATAGCCTGGAGAGCCAGAGCCAGCTCACTCATGTAAACTGCCTTTCACTTGCCATGGCCAGATCAAATTCTTTTTGTGCTGAATACGTCTAGTGGCTGGGAAAGTATAGAATCTGGGCTAGTAGCATCAATAGTACATGGGGACATGTAACGCAAATTAGTAGATACCACCCGAACCCTTCTGAATCAGGATTTCTTGGATTGAAGCTTGATAACCTCTTAAGAGAATTCTGATGCACATCCAAGTCTGAAAATAGCAGCTATACACCGTGAGGTACAGTATTTCTCTAGACACAGCTTACTGCAATGTTGTTGAAAGCCCTACGAGTTAAGAGAAAAGGGAGTGAATGGCACTTCACTCCCCAGTGCTGAGCTCTGAGATGCTTTCAGTAAGTAAACTCAGGCACAAACACAGGTTCTTTGACTAGATCCCCTAAAGAATTTTACTACAGATAAGTAAGCATCAAAAAGCATATGACCATTGGGCAGCACCTGTGGCTCAAAGGAGTAGGGTGCCAGCCCCATATACCAGAGGTGGCAAATTCAAACCTGGCCCCGGCCAAAAAAATGCAAAAAAAATGAACAGTATATGACCATTATGATAAACAAGGTTACTATGTTTCTCCTGATAATTTATTGTGAAAAGATCAAGTTGTTAATAAAGTCACCCATATGGCAGCTGAACTCTATTGCTGTAGAAAGTTGAGCAAGTTGTTTCACCCTTTCTGCGTCTGTCTTTTATAACTTTCTAGTCAGTTGACGACAGAATAAATGTGCAATACGTAGAAAAAAATGATTGAGAAAATTGGGAAAATCTGTGCATTCAAATTACATTTTTGAGCACTCTCTGTCTATGAACACTCCATTATACGTTCATCCTGCATGGTATCTTTAAATCAGAGGAAAGCACATACATGTTTTTTTTTTTTAATAAACTGAAAAGTTTTTCACTTCAGACATTGATCTCAGATGCAGAGAAACAAGCACAGTTAATGTTGTTGATGCAACTCAGAATTCCTGACTTTATTTCATTTAACTTTTTTTTTTTTTTTTGTGAGACAGAGTCTCACTATGTCGCCCTTGGTAGAGTGCCGTGACGTCACAACTCACAGCAACCTCTAACTCTTCAGCCTAAGCAATTCTCTTACCTCAGTCTCCCAAGTAGCTGGGGCTACAGGCGCCTTACACAACGCCCAGGTATTTTTTTGCAGTTGTCATTGTTGCCTACCTGGCTCAGGCAAGCTTCGAACTCGCCAGCCTGGGTGTATGTGGCTGGCACCATAACCACTGTGCTATGGGTACCAAGCCTCATTTAACATTTTTTTAAAAAGGGCATAGTAAATAAAACTGAGATTCTCATATATGTGGAGCACATTATTTTTATATATATATAAAACTCAGATCATTGCCTAGAAAAGAAAGTTTTGTGATCGTATGTGTTGATTTTTCTTGTTTTAATTTTTTAAAAATATATTTATTGAGTGAAAGAATTCAGTAATAACAAGCAAAGGAATATAGTTAAAAAGTCAAGGCATTTGTTCCTAGTCCAGGCTTCCTCACAAAAACACTGGGGAAAAAAAAGGCTTGGACAAAATTGAGACCTAACGTGGACTTAAGCATTACCTATTTCTACAAAGAAGTAAAAAACACACTATGAGCTTCTCACTCTACGGAACTATTTTTTTTTGGGGGGGGGGATGGTCGGTAGATTTTCTTTCATTTGTGAATCTATGGCATCATGGAACAAAGTGCAGTGCCATGTTGGAATTTCCAACACTAGTGTCTGGTTTCTTCTCCAATCCTGGTAGAATTCAGAACAGCAGCATTAAGAGCCTATATTCTGCCATGATAGATAACCAGGGTGATGAAAATGTGTCAAACTGTTTATAAAACCAATGTATGGTGCCCCATGATCGCATTAATGTACACAGCTGTGATTTAATATTAATAAAAAAGAATATGATAAGAGTATAAGTTTCATGTTGACAAATAATTCCCTTTCCCACTGTATACATACTCACTTATGCCATGATGACTTCAGTTTTCCTACCATTTAAAAAGAGAAATTGGTGAAATATACCAATATTCACAGCATATAGCTCTTATAGATTTATTTAATGACAAAGTAGATGGGAGCTTTCTTAGTTTCATTTCTTAAAGTTATTACAAAGCCAATTATAATTGTTAATGTTTTTCTGTCCTTCAATTTTTCCAAAATGTATTTACCAGGCAAAAATACCAAGATAAGTATACTCACCATGCAAAAAGAAAGGAGCTTTTTAAAAGACGATTCTTCAAAGATATAGAAAGAATTTCAATTTATCTTGATTACCCAGGGTTTATAGATTTAGATCATCTTTGTTTTATCTTCCATCTTGTGAGAAGAAAAAGAAATCAAATGGTCTTCACAAATCAGCAACTCCTCAAGCCATTCCATCCCTTGGACTTTCCCTCATTTTAGTTTGTCTACCTTCTGAGGCACAGAATCAGTCTTCCTGGAGATTCAGGTACACAAATATCAGGAGGTGTTTAAGACAAAGGGAGATGTTGCTGGTTAGTTACTAGTCAAGCTCCTAACCTAACATTTAATTAATTTTATTGTGACAGTACATTTTAAGAATTCTTCAGGAAACTCATCGGATGGTTCCCAGGTGGTACTTGAAGATGAAGAGCTTCTTTTCTTCTTGTAAATTTCTATGTAGTATCTTTTTCTGGTGTCAACTCAAAATATATTAAGGCTATTTTAAATTGACCACTAACAAGATCTTCTGGAGGTGACTTTTCCCCATTCTTCTCTAAACCCCATGTTCTTGACTCACCCACAATGAGACAGGAACTGAGAACATCATCACGAGTCCACTGGTAAGGACTACAATGAAGGGCAATTTTACAGCAAATCAGCCAATGCCAGGACTGTATTCCCTGGTGAACATAACATGCACCATGGGCTTTGGAGCAATTGCCTTTAAGCATGTAACTTCAAAACAAGAATTGCAGTGGTTAAAAAGACTCCATTGTGATTGAGAATCTTTTGGCTCCATACAAGTCTGAGTTTTTACAGTTACTGATTTCCTCTTATATCGTGGCCTAATGAGAAGCCAAGTTCTAAGATGACAAAACCCTGAGTTAGAGGTGGTCTCCACCACTTATATAAGCTGAATAAGCTCTTTCACTCTCTTTTTTTTTCCCCATGGGAAACATGGTAGTACAATTTTATCTTTGGGAGATAATGGATATATGGTTAATAAAAATGGCCATAGGGTTAAACTGTGTGGATTTGGACCTCAAATCTATCATTTAAGGGCTCTTGAGTATTTTGGTAGATTATTTGACCTCTGAATGATTCAGTTTCCCTCTCTGTGAAATGGAAATAATGAAAGGAACCAATGCATAGAGTTGTTATGAGGATTAACCATTAAAAATCTTAGAACAATGCTTGTAAATACTCAGATAATTAGATATTATATTAACATGTAATTTAATACCATATGCAAATATTTTTATAATTCCTTAAAATTAACACATTATTCATTAAATGAGTTATTTTTATTATTATTACTTTTATATAAGTTCAGAAAAGAAACTTTATTGTTACCACATACATGATAAATATTCAATAAAATGAAGCACTTTCCAATTTTGAGGACAGATCTCTTTAGTTAAATAGAAATCACAAAATTAACCATAGCATTTAATACAAAGGCAGACAATTCATGTCCCCTAAAATAATGTTTTTTAAAATTATCTGTTTCACAATATAAGTACAAAACAAAGCCAGAAACTCAGTTTTAGTTATAGGCACAATCATTTCTCAACTCCCTGACCATAAAGGCAAGAGAATAGAGTGGACTATAAATCTTTCCACCACAGTGGTATGTGTCATAAAGAAATAATAGACATTGACCATATCCTAACACATAAACAACCATAAATCTAGGGAAGATATGTGACTATGAAGCAGAGGCATTGGGAAAAAGAGAGTATAGAACTGTAACTCCTTATAATACAGTAAGCAGTAGGCCAACTCCTTGTTTATCCAGGCTTTCTCTCTGAAAACCCTTTAAATACTAAGATAGTTGAATGCAAATTAAAATCTCTCTTCCCACTGGATAGACAGATAGGGTAAAGTAGATCAAAATTTGCGGGAACTACTAGATAAGAAGACAAAAGTTTCCAGAAGGAAGAATTCCTAGAAACCTGCTTTAGGTGTCTACTGGAGGTTTTATTTTTTGCGTGTTTGTTTTTACTTTTGTTTTTGCTTTTGTTTTCCAGACGCTAAGCTGAAAATTCACAGGGTAAGACTAGAAAAAAAAAAAAAAATTACCGAAGAACAACAATGAGCTAAAGGAGTAGGCTATAAGTTGAATAGAGGTTCTGGATCTTATACAGTATGGAGACACCTGGGGGTTTAAATGAGATGGAGTGGCGAGATCTCTTGAATATCTTGACCCCCTCTAGGAGGTAGAGGGGTAGTATCTAGTGGTTAAAGGCTGTAATTACATTCAATATTATGGGCCATCTTAACAATTTGAGACTGATTTAAGTCACATTTGTATTGTAGGTTTACAGATGAAAAGAACCCTACGTTGTACTTGAGTTGGTTAATTTATTTCCAATGGAGTTATGGATCAACAATTTTGAAACAAAGATGAACTGAGAAAATAAACTGTAAAAAGTGGGATTTAAATTTCTGACTGAGAAAGAAATTACAAATAATGGACAATTTTTTAAAGTGGTATAAAAAAAGAAATCTGTGTAATTCACAGTTCTAATTTTGTAATTTTTTTCTTCACAATCGAAGAAGACATAATGATGTGTTCAGAGAAGCAAAATTGTACTTAAAATAAATGTTAAACAAAGTAGGACAGGCTCTCACAAGACACCAACTTTGTTGGTGTAGTTAGCTTGGACTTCTCAGATTGCAGAGCTGTGAGAAATAAATTTCTATTATTTATCTAATAATAAAAGAAACAGAAAAAAAACAAAGCTTCTCAGGCTGAAAAGAAATGATGCCAGGTATAAATTTGGGTACATGTTAAGGAACACTGAGTATTTTAAGTGGCAAATGTGATAATAAATATAGTTTTCTATTTATTTATTTAAGACAGAGTCTCATTCTGTCACCCTGGATAGAGTGCTGTGACAACATCATAGTTCACAAAAACCTCAAACTCTTGGGCTCAAGTAATCCTCTTGCCTCAGCCTCCTGAGTAGTTGGGACTACAGGCATGTTCCACAACTCCCAGCTTGTTTTTTTCTAATTTTAGCAAAATGGGGTCTCACCTTGTGCAGGCTGGTCTCAAAGTCATGAGCTCAATCAATCCACCTGCCTCAGCCTTCTAGAGTGCCAGGATTACAGATGTGAGACCAGCCTGTAAATATGTACTTTTTATTTAATAACTTACTTGTATGCAAATCATGGCATATCTATAAAGTGAAACATTATTCAATAATAAAAAGAAGTATTATGTGTACCAAATAGATGAATCTCAATATGGTCCTGCTGAGTAAAAGTAGAATGTCATACCCACTAAAGGACATATACTTCATTTATTTTAAGTTCTAGAAAGGTACAAACTATTCTGTATTAACAAAATCATGTCAGTATATGTGACAGGTTGGATGAAGAAAGATGTTAGTAAAGAAGACAAAAGATCAACGGGAATATTATAGGGGTGATGGATCAGTTTATCACCTCAATTGTGATAATGATTCTGTGGATGTATCTACATGTAAATTTTGTCAAATTGTACACTGTAATTATGTACAATTAATTACATGTCAATTATATCTTAATACATGTAAAAATTTAAGAAAACACTAGTAAATAGACATGCCTAAGATATTATGAGATCATGAAGGAGGATTTCCTGAGACAGCAGAGTATGGTAGGAGGGTAATAAAAGGTATTTTCTTCAGTGCATTGATATTAGGTTTACATTTGTGTTTAGGAGGGGATGGAGTTAGTGGGTGGTCAAAGGACAAAGGATGGTGCAAACAATGATAGAATGATCTAATGGTCATCTGCTAGTAACTGCAAAGTGTTCATAGACTATTTCAACTATTTTGTGGTTTTGGTATGTGAAAATGAAGGCAAGATCTATTATATTTTCCTTGCTTAAATATTTCATCTGTCTAAGCTCCACTTAAACTCCAATTGAAACTTACTTCAAAATCCAACCTAACAAATGAACCCACCCTCTTATGTATTCTTTTGTCTGCTACAGAAGCACCTGTGACACACTGGAGAATTTTACGTGGTATGTTTTGGATGGTATGTTTACAAACCCACCTCATCTAATGATTTAAACTTCTCACACTGAGAAAATAATATTCTGTTTTGTTTTATTTATATTTTAAATGGGAAGTGGCATAGTGTAATTGAACACATTTTCAATGAATGACTATTTAGATGTGAAATAAATATTGGAAATATATATTTTTTTCTCTTTATCATAACATTAAAAATAACTTTACAGCACAGTTTGGCTCAAAGTTTAACACTTAATTAAAAATGTACATGATCTATTATTTTTTAGGTTATTAATAAAGAAATTTTGTCAAAGAACTTAGATGACAATTTAGTCTAGAAAGCAAGAAACCATGACAGATTAAGGAAATCAATTTCTCTCTTTCTGGCTCATAAGAGTTAGCTAATTGTACTAAAATAGTTTTTTATGATGTCCACTTGCCTATGTTTTTCTACCCTAAAAGATTAGAGAAATTGAGTTGTACATGGAGTCTTTTATTTAAAACTTAAAGAATCTTGATAGTTTATGAGGGCACAGAATTTCTAATGTATATTTTAGGAAGTGAAGAGCAGGGAACTAGCTACACTTGGAGAGCTAAAAATATTGGGAGACTATACTGACCTTTCATATGTAATGGAGCTTAAGGAAATATCACCCTGCACAATATTTATGTTGTGAGGCACTATACTACAGTAATTAGGATCTTTATTTTCGAAATCATGTATGATTTTGAGTATTTATGTTTGTTTTATAATTTCCAGTATAATCCACATCTACATATGTTTAATAAATGTATTATGTAAACCAGAGAAAACATATTTTGATCACATATATTGTCACGTTGTTTGAAAGTACAACTAAGTGATGCCTTCTTGAACTTAACTTTGTGGGATTCTAGGTTTTTTGGTTGGTCCAGATCCAAGCTGTTATTGAATCTTCTTATAATCTACTTTCTTTGGCATGTAAATAGATATTCTCTTAAGAATCTGTAAAGTTCTCCTCATAATAACCTGGATATTTTAAGATTGAGATTGACTTTTACAGAATAAGAAATTGTTTTTTTTTTCCCCCACTGAATAGAGATGGTTCTGATGGCGGGAGAAATACCACGTTGTACTTCACACAGTGTCTTTCAATAATTAATTGATCAATAGACCAAATGGAAGTTAGACCCTGTGCCCTCTTTGAGATGTCCTCAATTCACAAGTTATTCTCTAGAATTGAGGTAAACTACTAATATCTTATTCCTGCAACTCAGAGCTTTTGGGGGTATAACATCTTTAGAATACGTACCCGAATCTCTTTGGTTTTCATGCTGTAGACAATTGGATTGAGCATTGGAGGCATAAGGAAATGGAGATAGGAGAGAAGCATATATACCTGAGCCGGTAGTTTTTTTTTACCAAAACGATGGATCATGGACAGGCTAACTAGTGGGATATAGAAGAGCAATACTGCACATATATGGGAAATGCAAGTGTTGAAAGCTTTGAGCCGCCCAGCATTGGAAGCAAGGCTCAACACTGTCTTCAAAATTAGCACATAAGAGACGAGGATGAGCACAGCATCCATTCCCAGGGTGGAGAGCATGACAAAGAGCCCAAAGCTACTATTCACAAGAGTGCTGGACCTGGCCAGCCTCAGAACATCAGGATGAACGCAATACGAATGAGACAGAGCATTCACAGGCTGGAATTGCAGTCTTCCAAGGAGCACAGGCAGGGGTAAATGTAGGGCAGCACTGCGGGTCACAACGGCTAGCCCAATGGCCCCGATGCGCCTTGGTGTGAGAATGGTGGCGTAGCGAAATGGTTCTCGGATTGCCACGCAGCGGTCAAATGCCATGGCGAGCAGAACAGCTGATTCAATGACTGAGAAAGTGTGGATGAAAAAGAGTTGCATGAAGCAGGTAGCAGCTTCAATCTTTCTCCGGCCTAAGAGAAAGACAGCTACCATTGAAGGCAGTGTAGAAGCTGAGAGGCCCAGGTCAGCCATTGAGAGCATGGAGAGGAAGAGGTACATGGGAGTGTGCAGACTGGATGCAGACTTGACAATGTACATTATAGTGACATTGCCCATCACAGAAAGAACATAGATGGAGCAGATAGGAATAGCTGTCCAGCAATGAGCAGTCTCTAGTCCTGGGAGATCCATCAGTATGAACAAGAAACTGCTGGTATTAACGATGTTAGAAATTTCCATAACTGTAAAAACTGTAAAGCAATCACAAAGGCATTTTTTTCACAGCCTGTTTTTTTTTATCATATTACTTTTATCTGTACAGCAATATTGCCCTTCCTCTTCTCACAGCACCGAATCTCATTCTTTCAGAGGTTTTTGCTATGAAACATTTCTGTCTTTCTTAGTGGTGTCCTTTAATTTTTGATAATGTATTTGGGTCATTCAAATAAAGAAATTTCTTCTTCATCTTGAAGACATTTCAAAGTTTGAAAACTGCAAAAGGCACATACCTCCTAAGATGGGAAAACAGCATCTATACACATGAGCTAGATTGTAATCAGGTTTCTAAAAACCTCACACAAGGAAAATTGATTTTAATGGATTCTTGGTGTAAAGTGTAAATTTTAAGTAATTAATACCAATTTTAAATTCTTGCCATTATCAGATATTTTTGTTGTTGTTGTTCTGAAAGGGACCCCAGGATATCAGAAATAAAAATTCTGCCAAGAAGCCAGCAGAATTTTTGGACTTGATGTATATATTTACTTGATTTCTTCCTAGTATTTGCCACATAATACTTTCTAAATGTGTTCAGATGGCTGGTATACATACATGAGAGGAAGGAGGTAAAGACTGGGAAATATTTGTATTTGGAATAAAAATATTAATATATTGCAAATGGCATCACCCATTTACTGAGCACCTGGCTATGTACTCAATGTTCTTTTTTTTATTATTATTATTTTGAGACAGAGTCTCACTTATTAACCCTCAGTAGAGGGCTGTGACATCACAGCTCACAGCAACCTCCAAATCCTGCCTCAGCCTTCTTAATACCTGAGACTACAGGCACCTGCCACAATGCCTGGACATCTTTTGGTTGTAGTTTGGCCAGGGCTGGGCCTGAACCCACCACCCCCGGTATATGGGGCCAGCGCCCCACCCACTGAGCCACAGCCACGCAATGCTCTTAATGCAATCACAGACATATATAGCTTCTGCCTTCAAAGATCTAATATCCCAGTGGTAAAACACAGAGAATAAATATAAACTAGTTCAAGAGAACATTTATGAATGGACAGATAAGAAACCCCAACTGTTAATCTACTTCCTGCTCTGTAAATCACCTTTGTAAAGAATGATCCTGGATTTCATCGAGGACCCTCATTAACGAAAGGAATAAAGTATGAAATTGAGTATGTAGAGTTCAAATGAAATTTTGGGAACATATCTAAATTCCACATTATGTGATTATTTCCCTTGCCAAGATATTAGAATGTTTTTAATAAAAAGGCAACTTCAGCATTTTCCTGGCAAATCCATTATGTAGCATCTGTGACCAAGAGAATAATCTTCATTATTTTCTAATCCTTTCCCACCAACTAATTCTAATGCTGCCCCATAATGTCCTAAATGACATCTATGATCCCCATTCCACATGTTAAATGTTGATCTAAGGAAAGCTCAAGGTAAAAATCATGTGAAGGCTGAGCAAAGGTGTGAAAATTTAAAAGAGTATGTCAATTAAGCAGTAAACAAATATTAGCAATAATTATCAAAAAAGTGGCAAAAGAACATTCCTAAAAGCTAGCCATAAAAGAGATAAGAAGTATTGGCAGGTCTATAAGATGTGAGGAAAGAACAGTAATAGAAAGAAAAGCTGAGTTTTTATGAGTTGTGAAAATTTTGTGTGCATACAACCAAATTCTGATAGAGTATGTAATTATCGGAATAATAGGAATTTATCTGTACTATTTCTGGAAATTGGTTATGAAGAGAAAAAAGTATTCTGAGAGCACCTGGACATAGTCCTGAATGTTGACCAAGTCAGTAGACACAATTAAACAGAGGTCAGAAACTGCGTTTGCCTACTTCTCTCAGTGTGTTCCAGTTTTTCATGTAAAGAAATGAGGGAATTCCTCTTCCCATATGAACCATTGACGGGGTATTTTCAGTCACAAAGCGAGCAGTGAAATTGTTATTTTCTTTATTTAAGCTTTGCCAAAAAACTCTTACAGAAAATGCTGATTTTTTTTAAAGGTAATTTGTCCAACTGCTAAATTGACACTGTATCATCCCTAAAAAAAAAAAAAAAAAAAGTGAAATTACAATGTCTCCGAAAGCAGTTCATTTAATTGTCACATTTAAATAATTTAGAAAATCTACTTTTCTGCAAAGTCATTTGTGCACATTATAAAGTATTATCAGTCCTCATTTAATAATTAAAGATCTAGATTTCAGCTGTGTTCAATCATTGCAGTCCGAATTTTTGTCTGGTTAAATGAGCTACCTGAATATTTTCCTTAATATTATATAGTCCTATGAGGATTTTTGTATATTTAATATCTGGTCACTTAATGTTTAGTAAGAAGCAACAATACAACTTTGAGATTGATCTGCATGTGGAGAAAAGATACACATTGTGCCCAAATTTGGTCATACAGAAATGCTAAAATGCCTGGAGTTAGTAAGGAATACAATATACGAAACCCAAAGGCCAGAAGCCTGCTTATTCCTTGATAATGACCCCTCCACATTTTCTTTCCGTCTCATATTGAACTCCGAGTGAAGGGCATGTTTAAAAATGCCTACTATTTGAAGAAGATTGTGTAACTCTTATGAATTCTAAGGCTGTGCTTGTTCGTTTTTTTCAAAAAGTGTTCAGCAAAATGCCGGTAGTCCCAGCTGCTCAGGAAGCTGAGGTGGGGGGGTTTCTTCAGCCCCAAAGTTTGAGCCATTCCTGGGAAACACAGTGGGACCCATCTTCAGAAAGGAAATTTACTCAGCTTTCTGAGACCTAAATTGCTGTATTGCCCATAATTTAGGTGGCTCTTTGGCTACACACCTGATAATGGTAGAAAAGACACAAAAATGGCATCCTGGAGTTTCTTATGTTGACTTGAGAAGTACTATGTAAACTAAGTTTCATAAGTGCTTCAGAGAATAAAGGTAGAACTATTATTATTTTTAAGTGAAACTTATAGTCTGAGATAAATATCATCAGTCACTTAAAACTAGTCCTTGCAAGACAAAAATCTCCATTAGACATCTTTATGTTGGAAATTTCAGTGATAACTAATCGGTGTCATTTCTATTGCAACGTTGTATGAAAATAGAACACATATTTCCAATTTTCTTCTGTTTTCCCTCTTTATCTCCCTTCTTTCATTCCATTCTTCCTTTTTTTTCTTTCTGATATCACTTTTATCAATTACCTAATATGAATTACATGTAAATGCAGTTTGACTTGCAGTTTATCTTAAACTCCAAAGGCAAGGATTAAGTGATTGATGAGTGAAGAAAAAATAGTTAGGGGTTGCTTCTGAACACGGTAGAATATGTTGTGTAAGAGGATTAAAGGTGCTGCATACCTTCGACAGGTGTATTTTCTACTTACGAGATCCTTATACAAAGTTTGAAACCATATTTGGGGTAACTGATGACCTGCCTTTGCTCTCAGTCCTGGTAAATATGATAGGACTTGGTCTAACTCAGCCTAAGGATGTTCCATCACTCACCAAATTCAGGACAGAGTCAAGTTTTGTGGATGGTGGTGCAGCTTGGGGCCTCAGGAGGCTCCTTGTCTTGAGCATAATGCCAAGTGAGCAGGTTTATAAATCCTTGGTTCTTGCTCTTCTTGGAAACCCACACCTAATCCCCATGGAATAGGCTATCAGAGCTCGCTATTGCTAATTATTGTGGGATTTTGCTAGCTCTCCAGAGGGATACTTAAACATGGTATAATCTCAGAGCTGGCAATCAGTTTTCCCTCAGGCTTCCTTCCTTCTGTTCCTAGACTAAGACTGTCTTCATTACTCAGAGATAGAAGTTACCCCACAAACCCTAACTGCCCAGGTTCAAGAAACATCTTATGTCGCTTTTAGAATGCCAAGACATTTAATCCTTTGTATCCCCAAAGTATTCCTTCTTTACAAATCCAGTGTTTTTTTTTTTTTTTCTTAAATGGTAAATATGTTAAGGGTTGAAATGGAACATCTACTTCACTGTTAATGAATAATGATATTAGTAGATGTTCTCCAAGATGCATTCATTTTTTCACTGATTGGTCTTCATGACAATAGCAGACAGTTTACATAGCATGTAGCTTACTTTTTCACTAATGTTCTTTCCTTTCCCTCCAACATTTTCCATGTCAGTTCTTCCTATTTTTCTAAATAATGATTTTTAATGAGTGGGAGAGATAAAAAAATGATTTATCAGGAGCATATGCAATGGAACTGGAGCTTGTTTTGAAGTTGAGGAGAGGCTGATAGAAGATACACATTCTGCTTACAAAACGTGGAGTTGGGCAAAAATGGCCTGTGAAGTTGAGTTAGGGACCAAGTTAGGTATGAGGCACAGAAGGCATCTTTGGTGAAACAAAACTGCACTGGTACAGTTATTCCCTTGAAGAAGTCACACAATTCATTGTAAAACTAAAGCCATGGCCTAAATTTAGTAACCAAAAAGACGTTATGTGGGATGATTATTTAAAAGCCACATATAGGCAAAATGTAGCAGAGGCAGACTTGTAAGAATTCCTCTGGCTCTACAATGGTGAACCTCAGACACACATAAGAGATGTCTCTATCCATGAAGTCTGCTTAAGTTTTAAAGTCCAGAGTTCTTAAGGAGACCTCTGCAATGTGCCCAGCATGTGCAGACCTCACACCAGGATTAGGTGCACACAGAAAATTTCATGTTCACTTTACATAGGCTACCAACCTGGTTTATCTTGAGGGCCTGTTTTGAGCACAGATGGTAGCATCATTCTCCAGAAACTATCTAAATATTCTGGACACTTAGTTCTCGAGTTTGGTAAAGGTCATGTATACATTTAAAAAGATAAAATTGTTACATTAGTTTTTACTTTTAGGCACGTCCTGACTTTCAGAAGTATGCCATGCCCCCACTGGAAATGAGTTAGAATTCAGCATGTGTGAAACAGGGCTAGACTCTACTGTGGCCTGAAAGTAATTCTGATCTCAGCTGACTAAATATAGGCTTATGATATACACATATATGCACACACATTAAATACAATGAAGTGAGGAAGGGAAAGATAAATAGTAAATTCACATTTGTTTGGTTACATTCAGGGATTGAGTTTAATGTCTATGGTTCAGTGATGTATTAAGAAATATTTGCTTTTATTGCAACCTCTTTTACTTAAAAACTTCTGTGTGGCAAAAACTTATAATTTAACAAACCCAAGTTGAAAAGTATTTGGATGATGTTTGTTTCAATGTGTCTTGTATTTTTCTAATAATGGGTAGGTAAACAAAAGAGAAAGAGAGAATGAGCTGGAGCCGGGATTGAAGAATCCCAGACATCAAGAGGAGTTAACTGAAAGTGAAGATAGTTTGAATAAGGACAATTAGGATTTTTTCTTTGAGATCAGAAAGAACAATTTGATGGTAGAAATAGAAGTAAATAACTGTATGCATGTAAAATGAAATGGACAGTATAGTGTGAAATATAAGTGATTTACTTGCCAGTGTTTGAAATGTTGCAGCTGTCGGTTATGACTAGCGAGCTACCGTGCATTACAGCAATGTGTTGCTAATTTGTAATATCAGGGGAAACAATCCAAATGCCCATCAATTCATGAATGGCTTAATAAAACATGTTATATATATACATAACATGGAGTCTATTAGGTCATAAAAAGTTATGGTGATCTAATATCTTTCGTAACAACCTGGATGGATCTGGAGATCATTCTTCTTAGTCAAGTATCACAAGAATGGAAAAACAAATACCACATGTACTCAATACTAAATTGGAACAATTATGTATATGTAGGAAAGTAAAATTCAGCAGGGATCAAGCAAGAGGAAGTAAAGGAAGGTTTGAGTAATTAAACCTAATGGGTATAACATTTTGGGTGAAGGGCACTTTTATAATATTGACTGAAGTGTGCTATTGTGCAAAACAAAATATTAAACAATAGTGTGTGTACCCTTGTAATATTCTGAAAATTTTTTAAAAAGTTAATTTGAAAGAAAATAAAGGAAAATGATAGTTTATAAAAAAATTCTATTATTATTTTGTTTTTGAGACAGTCTCATTTTGTAACCCTTGGTAGAGTGCTGTGGTGTCATAGTTCACAGCAACTTCAAACTCTTGGACTCAAGTGATCCTCTTGCCTAAGCTTCTAAGTAGCTGGGACTACAGACTCCTGCCACAATGCTTGGCTATGGTTTTTTTTTCTTTCTTTTCTTTTTTTTTTTTTGAGACATGGTATTGCTCTTGCTCAGGGTTAGTCTTGAACTCCTGAGGTCAGTCAATCCAGCTGCCTCAGACTCCCAGCGTGCTAGTCTAGTGTTATTCTTTTATTAGAACTCAAAAGTATAGGCATAAGAGTAGACAATATAGACATATTTAAATTGATTCCAAAGTGTAAACTCGAAAGGTGTAAAAAAGTAAGGAAGCATGAATACTGAATTTTTTTTTAAACGAAGTATGTGTGGTACAAAGTGAGATAGTTATGGTTTAAATAATTACACAATCTCTTTTTTTTTTTTTTTTTTTGTAGAGACAGAGTCTCACTGTACCGCCCTCGGGTAGAGTGCTGTGGTGTCACACGGCTCACAGCAACCTCCAACTCTTGGGCTTACGCGATTCTCTTGCCTCAGCCTCCCGAGCAGCTGGGACTACAGGCGCCCGCCACAACGCCCGGCTATTTTTTTGTTGCAGTTTGGCCGGGGCTGGGCCTGAACCCGCCACCCTCGGCATATGGGGCCGGCGCCCTACTCACTGAGCCACAGGCGCCGCCCAATAATTACACAATCTTTATTTATTTATATGATACCTAGTAATTTTACATATACAATTACAAAATGTAAGAGCTTTTTCTAAGAAAAGGTAAAGGTTGCCACTATTACTCTCAGCCATGGATAAGAGAACAGTATCTTTAAAAATGACTTTCATGTTCTCACATCCTGGTGGTCAGCCACACCATCAACTCATCATTTTTAAAATTTGCCGTTTATAAGCAATATTATAAGAATTAATGATCCCAACTTTATTTCAACCAATTGAAGTAGGAAAGGCCTTACCTCCTAGTCATCCTAACTATCCCAATCTATGTTGTTCTACAGGAAGTCACAATCTATTTGGCAGGAACGGTGAAAACAACAACTAAGATATTGTTGTGTTTACTGTCGAGTACTGGCCTGAGAGAGGAATGTCTCACAACCTGGTGAAAGTGGGGAGGGTTGACCTGAGCAGAAATGGTGGGAAATTGAGAAATACAAAGCCAGAAAAACAGGGAGAGGGATACAAAAAAGACAGGACCCGAAGCTAGGCTGGCGCCAAAAGGGCTGATGCAGCTGATGACTGCAGCCAGCCCCTGAACTGTGGAAACAGCTTTATTTATACAGTACCTTAACAAGACTTCATAAATCTTAGCACATGGGGTAGAGAACAACCATAAAGAAGAAAAACTGTGCTTGCTGATAACAAGGAAAGTATGCATGGTCTATGTGATTTCTGACAGGTGAAAATAATGTTATTAAGGGAGGAGAAGTGGTTGAGGGTCACTCCCTGAGCATTACCCAGGCTGTAGGGGCCCTGCCGGCCACAATCTGCTCCCTACAGTATACATATAATTCATTTAAGTATTCAGGTAACAAATGGGCAGTTATTGAACTTCAATGGTGAGTGAATGTGATATAAAGTCCAATTAAGGATTTGTCCTTTAGAAAGCAGAACATAGCACAAGCTGTTTCATACAGAAAATACTGAGATGAAAAGATCATTGGTCATCTCAGCTGAAAAGGTATTATAAAAAGAAAATATATGTAAAAATTTAAACAATAGTTCTAGCTGAAAGAATAAACTACAGCTGTGCATTTTGAAAAAAGGTATAATGTACTAGGACCTTCTGTCTCCATAGCTGCATAGAAATAGACATGGAACACCATTTCAGATGGACAAGTTGGTCTGTTAGTGTTATATCCATTTGCCAATATTTACCTTATAAATGTTATTTGGGATACTTCTGGTCTTTTTTTGTTAAAGAGTTTCAGAATTTTCTCTCGGATCTGCTTGGTTTTCACCACATACACAATGGGGTTCATTACGGGAGGAATGAGGAAATGCATGTTGGCTATGGTCACATAGACTTGGGAAGGAAGCCTTGGGCCAAAGCGGTGCAGCATCGACAGGCAGATCATGGGTGTGAAGAAGATGATCACAGCGAAGATGTGGGAGATGCAGGTGTTGAGGGCCTTGAGACGGCCACCCTGGGAAGCAATGCTCAGTACAGTTTTGAGAATCAGCACATAAGAAAGAATAATGAGGAGAAAATCAAGTCCCATAGTAGAGAGCAACACAAACAGCCCGAAGATGCTATTGACCCTAGTGTTGGAACAGGACAGCTTTAAGATGTCAGGATGCAGACAGTAGGAGTGAGAAAGTACATTGGAGTGACAGAAGCACAGTCTCCCCAAGAGAACTGGGAGGGGTACCTGTACAGTTAAGGTTCGTAAGACAATAGCTACACCTATTCTGGCAATCACACTATTGGTGAGGATGGAAGAATAGTGCAATGGATGAGAAATGGCCACATAGCGGTCAAAGGCCATTGCCAGTATGATGGCTGACTCAAAATCCTGAAAGGTGTGTATAAAGAACATTTGTGTGAAGCAAGCAGAAGAGGACAGCTCTCGAGCATCCAGCCAGAAGATCCTCAGCATTGTGGGGAAGGTGAAGAGGGACAGCCCCAGGTCAGAGGCAGCTAGCATGGCCAGGAAGAGGTACATGGGCACATGGAGGGTCTGCTCCCTCCAGATAACTGTCAGGATGGTCACGTTACCCACCAAGGTAATGAAGAACATGGCACAGAAGGGTATGGAGATCCAGATGTGTGCAGCCTCCAGGCCAGGAATGCCTGTCACCAGGAAGGTGGAGAAGGAATTGGTGTTGTTGACAGGAAGCTCGATGCTGGGGTTGCATGCCTGTCCTAGAATGAAATGCATTTTCTTAGACACAGTTGATAAAAATGTGACTTGAGCATTTAATTGACGAGTCATCATACCTTTTTTTTAAACTGTCAATGATATATTTGCCTCACATAAAATTCAATGCTATTTCCCAGCATAAAGCACCTGATCCTTTAAACTAGAAAACAAGACCTTCTTTCTTGATCAAATTGCCTTAGAAGTTGTAGCTTATGGAAGTAAAAATAGAAAAAAAATTAAAACCTTGATATTTAATTTATCTAAGTCATTTAATTGATATTAAGGTATTTTCAAATAAAATATCTAGACTAAATTGTGCATTTTGAATACATTTAAAAAATTGTTCAATTCATACTTGTTATTGTTATTACAGTTGTAGATCATGATCAGAGTATTTCTTATTGCTTAGACAATAACAATACCCAGTAGATGGTCCTACTCAAAATGTAGTTCATGGACATATTTTAATATGGTATGCATTCTACGTAAGTATAGCAATTGAAAATAAGCTTATAGAAACTTTATATCATCCCAGAAATGTGCGTTAAAATCATCCCTGTGTTTATATTCTAGTATAAATCATTACTAACATATACTAGTATGTGTAACATATACTAGTATACTAACATATACTAGTTAGTGTAACATATACTAGTATACTAACATACACTAGTTAGTGTAACATATACTAGTATACTAACATACACTAGTTAGTGTAACATATATGTTAGTATAAAATATTCTAGTATAATCATTACTAACAGAATATACACTGGTTGTGTATATTCTAATATAAATCATTACTAACCTCATGAAAACATTTCTTTTAAACTAATCCTGACTATGTATAAGATCAAATGCTATTTTCTAATATATATTTGAGCTCAAACTAGAAAATAATATCTTTTCTATTGAACAAATTCTCCAAATGTTATCTAATTCAAAGGAAAAAAAAAATCTTATTTATTTATTTTTTTTTTAGACAGAGTCTCACTATGTAGCCCTTGGTAGAGGGCTGTGGCATCACAGCTCCCAGCAGCCTCGAACTCTTGGGCTTAAGCGATTCTCTCGCCTCAGCCACCAAAGTAGCTGGGACGACAAGCACCCTCCACCAAGCCCGATTATTTTTTATTGCAGTTGTCATGGTTGTTTTATCTGGCCCAGGCTGGATTCAAACCCACCAGGCTTGGTATATGTGGCTGGCACCATTTTTAATTTTTTCAAGTTATGAAATGGACATAGTGATATTTTAAACTGCCAAATTTGAAATAAATCAATTTAGGTGAAATCCTCAATAAATAGTGTTGATTTACAATCTATATTGTAGTAGCAGTGTTACATTATTCTATAAATTACTTTCTGCCTTGGTCAAAAATTATGTTAAACCAATTAGACTGTGTGATACTAGTTATTCAAAGCATATTTTGATCTGTTTCTTTTTTTTCTATAAAGAGATTAGTACGGAAATTGAAAATAATCATTTAGAAGGTTTTATATAAGTTTGATATAATAATTATGTTCCTTTGCCTTATTAAGATGTCTGACTCTGTCTTTAAATGCAATTTTATTATTTTACAACAATTAAAGTTTAGTTATAATTTATGCAACATTTACAAAATGGTTTGTAATTCATTGGGATTGTTTTGAAGTGGAACTTTACCATCAAATAACTTAAGAAACATTACATTACATGACAACTCAATGCTGAACACAAACATACATTTTTCTTAAATTACATAATTGGACAATAAAAGAATATTTCTATATAATTAATATACAAAAGTCATGATTTCAAATTGTTTAATAGTTTTTAAAATATTGTATAGGCTCTTTGTAATTCTACAGAAATAATTTTAAAAAATTTTTTTTCAAGGCATAGTCTCACTCTGGCATCCTGAGTAGAGTGCTACGGCATCATATCTCACAGCAACCTCAAGTTCTAATGGCTTCTGTGATCATCTTGCCTCTGTTTTTCTATTTTTAGAGATGGGGTCTTGCTATTGCTCAGACTGGTCTGGAACTCTTGAGTTCAAGCAATCCAACTGCCTTGACCTCCAAGAGTACTACAGGCATGAGCTACTGTGCCCAGGCTCAGGGATTATTTTTAAAATTTTTAAATAAGAATATAAAAAGATTTTTTGTAGTGACTGTATAATTATTGTAGTAAGCAGTCCATTTCTAATCATAAAATAGAAAAACATTATACAATGGCTACTTTATGAAATTGATTCAGTAATGGTCATTTGCTCTTACTTTACTCAATGAAGTAGTTGATAAATACTGTTGGCCATGTTCCTGACTCCAGAATAGGTTTTAAGAATATAGCAAAGATTAAAGCTAGCATACTTAACTACTTTAATTATAGATGAGAAACATCTGGCAAGTATCTAACTATGATCTTCAATATGTCAGAGAACTGGCCACCTTTATAATCTAATTTACTATAATCTGTTTATCTTGGACAAAATATATGTGAACACCCATGAACCTCCTTACTACAGACTTCAAAACTCACATATTCTTACCCTAAACACACATTATGTATATACTCCTCACATCATATGCAATCATCCTCTCAGACAATAAACTTTAAAATATTTGCATATATTAATCACCCCAATTTCTCCCTTATCTTCATTCGCTAATGTCCTTGCTGTTATTTTTTGTTGACCTGTGTGGAGATAGGCATGTCAAAATCGTGCCTGGAACCATATGCACTCTAGCAGTGGGAGCCTATGTCATTTCCCAATTAAGATGTCCCTTGAATCCAGTTTTTGATTAAGGAAAAGTCTAAGAGAAAACAATTATAATAAAAGACTTTTCCTCCAACTCTCACCCTGCTCACTTTGCTATCAAGTATAAGGAATATAAGAATCCTGCCTATTGCTTTCACCTGTCATTTAGAATAACATTCAATTTGTCAAAACCACAGTCTGGATCAATTTAGATTAGACTTAGGGAAATGACAAAAATGATTAACTTATATTCTTCATATTATATGGAAAAAAACACAAGAATGAGAGACAGACAACTTTGGCTAGCTCCAAAATCTCTATGGGCATTTTCCCCTTTAACTGCCAACTTTGCTGGGTCAGTGAGGTGGAAGGGATCTGGAAAACTCACTTTTTATTTTATGAGAGCACACTCTGCCTTGTCTAATTTTTGTGCTACTTGGTGTTAAGTGTTTTCAGTGGAGTTTTTTCTTAATTCCTTTTCTATCCATAGGTTCTTGGCATTTTAAAATCTATACTTGTTCCCAGGGCATGTTCATGTTCAAGGGATGAGGTTGAATCTCAAAGCCAGCCTTACTGTAGGCATAAATAGCACTCTACATTTCTAGGTTAGGAATACTCTTCTATGTGCTTCAGTACCATTGTCCAAAAATCTCATGCTTTTGAAAAAATAAAGAATGATTTCACAGAGAGAAACATTTCCCAGATGACTGGGATCCTCGTACGCGGACAATTCCATGCTTTGACATTGAATTTTATGTCACAATGGCAATAGCAGTTGAGAGTTTCTTTACTTACTAATTTATCCAAATTTTCTTTGATCTTTATATTTCCAAACTGAATTCAGGTAATATTTTCTTTTTAAAAATTATTTTTGCTCACCTAATAGCTCAAGGTAGCTTAATTTCTGAAGTCCTGCAAGGAAAGATTTCTCTTCCATATTCAAGATCACATATGCCTGTGACCAGATTTAAGTTACTTTATTGCTTGTACAGACCTCCCTTAAGAATACAAATCCCCTGAGATCCCCTTTCCTCCTGATCTGAGAGCTATTATTAATGTTTTGTATTATACTTCTAAGAATACAACAAAAATGATACAAATTCTGTGTACTTCTGTATAAATTAAGTTGAAAATAAAACCACTTTCATTATAGAGTTTCACATGGTAGATATCAATTAAGTGTTGGTGTCAATTTAATTCTACTGCAAGTCATTTTTAAAATGATTTATGTAGATTTTAGGGTCATTTACATTTTCAGCGATATATTTTGGGAAGTCTGGAAAGTTTATTTCATCAAAGGTTCCTTACTGAACTCTTTAAAATCACTTTAATTCCTATGTTTCAGACATGTAATACTATTCAGTAAGTGTAGAGATTTCCTTAGTGTCCAGAAATTATCAACTATGAATATATCTGCTTTCCTGCCATTATTCTTTATCCATGCCTATACACTTACCCTACACAAACATATAAATGGGAATGGACCTTTTTTTTTTTATTAAGTCACATACACATAGATCATGAATACATTTATGCATATGTGGGGTACAATGTTGTTTTTGTTTTTTAATACAATTTGACATGCTTTCATCAAACTAATTAATATAGCTTTCTCCTCGTTTACTTGGTTATTGTGTTAAGACATTTATGTTCTACACTTGATAGATTTAACTTGTACCCTTGCAATATGCTCCATAGGTGTGGTCCCATCGTTTACCCTCCCTCCATCGAACCTCCCCTCACCCCTCCCTTCCCACTCCATTTCTCTCTTTCATCCTGGGCTATAGTTGTGTTCTGTCTTTCATAAGAAAGTGTGAGTAGGGTGGCGCCTGTGGCTGAAAGGAGTAGGGCGCCAGCCCGTATGCTGGAGGTGGTGGGTTCAAACTCAGCCCCGGCCAAAAGCTACAAAAAAAAAAAAAAAAGAAAGAAAGAAAGAAAGAAAAGAAAGTGTGAGTTGGTTTCAAAGAAGTACTGAGTACATTGGATACATTTTCCTCCATTCTTGAGATACTTTACTCAGGAGAATATGTTCTAGATCCCTTCATTTAAACATAAAGGAGGTAAAGGCTTTGTCTTTTTTTAAGGCTGTATAGTATTCCATGGTATACATATACCACAATTTATTAATCCATTCTTGGATTAATGGGCACTCGGCCTTCTTCCATGACTTGGCTATTATGAAATGAGTTGCAATAAATGATCTGGTGCAAATATCTTTTTTGCAAAGTGATTTTTGGTCTTTTGGATATAATCCTAGTAGAGGAATTGTAGGATCCAATGGCAGATCAATTTTTAGATCCCTGAGTGTTCTCCAAACTTATTTCCAAAAGGAACATATTAGCTTGCATTCTCACCAGCAGTAGAAGAGTGTTCCCTTTTCTCCACATCCATGCCAACATCTGTAGTTTTGGGATTTTGTTATGTAGGCTACTCTTCCTGGAGTTAGATGGTATCTCAAAGTGGTTTTGATTTGAATTTCTCTGATCATTAAGGATGATGAGCATTTTTTCATGTGTCTGTAGACCGTGCAACTGTCTTTGAAGAAGCTTCTGTTCAGGTCTCTTGCCCATAGTGAAATGGGATCACTCTTTTTTGACATGGAATTTTGAGATACAAGAAGAATATGACATTTAGGAATTTATAATCATAAAATCAAGGAGATTTACACTATTGGTTAAAATTCATTGAAACTAAAATTCTTATAAAATTAAATACAGGTACACAAAAAGTACAAGTAGAATGGGCAAAATGCGAATGAGTAGATACATGTGAATCTAAAGTGATCACAATTCAATTTTCAATACAAATTAAAGTAGCAAAACATGATTGTACTCTTAAAACAGAGTTGAGATAGGTAAAAAGTAATATTTCTGCTTACTTCTTTAACATATATCACTGACTTTATCACAACACAAATGCAAACTAGTTTCTTTTTAATTAACTAATAAAAATTGAATGTATTGGCCAGGTGCAGTGGCTAACTGCCTATAATCCTAGCACTGTGGAAGGCCAAGGCAGGTGGACTGATTGAGCTCAGGAGTGTGAGACCAGCTTGCACAGAATGAGACCCTGGCTTTATTAAAAACAGAAAAACTAGCTAGACATTGTGGCAGGCACTTGTAGTCCCAGCTACTCTGGAGGTGGAGGCAAGAGGATTGCTCAAGTCCAAGAGTTTGAGGTTGCTGTAAGCTATGTTACCATGGCATTCTACCCAGGGCACAGAGTGAGACTCTGTCTCAAAAATAATGTGAATGTATTTATGATACAGAACATGATATCCTAATATATAAACACACACACATATTTATTTATGTTCTGAAATGACTAAATCAAGATAAATAACATACACATTACTTCATTTTTTTGTGGTGAGAACACTGAAACTCTCAGCAACTTTCATATGTAACAGATATGAACTGTAGTTACTACGAAGTACAATAAAGCTCTTGAATTTATTCTTCTCTGACCATTTTGTACCCTTTGGCCAACATCTTCTCAACCTCCCCATGCTCCATCTCTGGTAATTACTATTTAACTTTCTGCTGCTATTATTTCAACTTTTAAAGGTTCTACATATAAGTACAATTTTGCAGTGTTATTCTTTCTGTTCTTGGCTTAACTTTTGTATATATACCATATTTTCTTTTCCCTTAATCTGTTGATAGACAAAGAGTTAATTTCTTATCTAGGGTATTGTAAGTAATGGTGCAGTGAGTGCAAAAGTGCTTATATCTGTTTTGTAAACTGATTTTAGTACTTCTGAATATATATCCAGAAGTGGGCCTGCTGGATCACACGGTAGCTCTATTTTTAATTTTTGAGGATCCTCTATAATATTTCCCATATGGCTGTATTAATTTACATTTTTATCAACTATGTGCCTGCATTGCCTTTCTCCAGAGCACCTTCAGTACTTGTTATCTTTCGTCTTTGTGATAACAGCTCTTCTAACAGGTGTGAGTTCATATCTCATTGTGATTTTAATTTGTATTTTCCTGATAATCAGTAATATTGAGCATTTTTTTCATACACCTGTTAGCAATCTGCATGTCTTCATTAGAGAAAGATTTGTTCAGGGATGTTGCATATCTTTAATAGAGTTATTTGTTTGTACTATTGGGTTGTCTGAGTTTCTTAAATATTTTGTATTTTAGCCCTTTTATCAGAATCCACGGTTTGCAAATATTTTCTCCCACTCCCTAAATCTCTTCATTCTGTTGATTATTTTTCTATGAAAAAGCTTTTAGTTTGATGTAATCTCATTTGTTCATGTTTTTGCTATTGTTTCCTATGTTTTTTTGTTTTTTTTGCAGTTTTTGGCCAGGGCTGGGTTTGAACCCGCCACCTCCGGCATATGGGGCCAGCGCCCTACTCCTTTGAGCCACAGGCACAGCCCTGTTTCCTGTGGTTTTAGGTTATCTCAAACAACAATAAACCTTATTCAGAGAATTTCCTCATGTTTTCTTCCAGCAGTTTTACTGTTTCAGTTCTTATGTTTAAGTCTTAAACTGTTGGTGTAAGTGATGTTGATTTTTGTATACAGTATGAAATGAGAGTCTAATTTAATTCTTATGCATGGGTATATCCAGTTTCCCAACATTATTATTTAAGAGAATGTGCTTTCGCCATTTCGTTTTCTAAATTTGTCAAAAATCAACTCAATTGTCTTTGTAAATGTGTGGATTTATTTCAGGACTTTATTCTATTACATTGGTCTATATGTCTGCTTTTTATGTAAATACAATTTTTGTTTTTTTTCTGAGCCAGTCTCATTATATCACCTCACTAGAGTGCTATGGCTTCACAGCTCACAGCAACCTCAAACTTGTGGGCTTAAGTGATTCTCTGGCCTCAGCCTCCCAAGTAGCTGGGACTACAGGCACCTGCCCCAACATCCGGCTATTTTTTTTGGGGTTTTTGTTGTATTTGTTCATTGTTGTTTGGTAGGCCAGGGCCAGGTTTGAACTGCCAACCCCGGTGTATGTGGCTGGCACCCTAGCTGCTGAGTACCAAGCCTACCATGTTATTTTGATTATTAAAGCTTCAGAGTATCTTTTGAAACAGGTAATGTGATACTCAAAACTTTTGCTTTCACTATTTGAGTTTTATTTTGCTTTCAAATGTATTTTAGATTTTTTTCCCTATTTCTATGACAAAATGACTAGTGAATTATGATTGGACTTGTACTTAATCTTCAGATTAGTGAATAGTTTTGACATTTGGACAGTATTAATTCTTCTAATTTCTGAACAT
Source organism: Nycticebus coucang (assembly GCF_027406575.1). Classification (NCBI taxonomy): domain Eukaryota; kingdom Metazoa; phylum Chordata; class Mammalia; order Primates; family Lorisidae; genus Nycticebus; species Nycticebus coucang. The sequence goes on along the minus strand of NC_069793.1, from coordinate 62,388,132 downwards.
AGTCAATATTTCTATTTGTTTTTATGTTCTTAAATTTAAATATATTTTCATTAATGTTTCTGGTTTTCAGTGTACAGATCTTTCATCTCCTAAGTTAAATTTATTCCTTAAGCATTTGTGAGTGTGTGTCCCACTCACAAATGCAATTTTTTTCTTCATTTATTTTTCAGATGGCTTGTTGTTAGTTTATAGAAACAGTAATACTGATTTTTATATGTTGATTTTGTATCATAAAGTTGAATAAGTTTTTTTTAGTAATTCTAACAGTTTTGTGTGAGGGAGGGATTCTTTCGAGACTCTATATAAAATTATTCTGTTTGCTAAAGGAGAAAATATCACTTCTTCCTTTCCAAACTGGATGTTCTTTATTTCTTTCTCTTGTGTAATTGCTTTGGCTATAACTTCCAATATAATGTTGAATAAACAAAATAGCTCTTTTATCTTTGGAGAAACTAATATAAAGGTAAATTAACTTACTAACCTCAAATAAGATTCTTTGTTTTGATAGATAATTAGAATTGAATGATCATTTTGGTTCCAATAGTATATTTCTTCTTCTTCCAATTCAATACATTGTAAAATAACATCAAGTTATAACTTGTATATATTCTAATTGGGATTGGTAAATTAGTTTTCCCTGAAACAATAAATATGTTTCAATGGAGAAGAGTCAGTTACAAGAACATTTGAATTCACATGTGTTTAGGCCAACTGCCACATTGAGTTCTTCCCTCCCTGAAGCATTCTATATTCATTTGATAACAATACTAAGGAAATATGAAGCCACTAGTTTATATACAATAAGTATTTGAGACAAAAACAAATTTTCATTTTTATTAAGCTATTTTCCTTTCTGCTGTCGAGTGGTAGGAGTTTCTTATACTATATTTTGAATTTGTATGTTATTTTATATATATAGGATTTATAATTCTTTTTCTACCCTGTTAGATGCCTTTTCCATCTGTTTATTTTTTCTTTTTTTCATCTGTTATGTGAAGCTCTTTTGTTTAATGTGGTCCTTTTTTTTTTTTTTTTTGATCTATTTTTGGCTTTTTGCTTCTGCTTTTGGTATCTCATTCAAGAAATCATTACCAAGACCAAAGGCAAGGACTTAGTAGACCCTGCTTTTGTAAGCTGAATTTGTAAATGGAATCTTATTTTCCCAGTGTCCTTTTCCAGATTTTAGGAAATATTACTGAATATTCTCATTTTCATTGCAATATTGTTATTTGTGAAGGTTCAATTAAAGTTTACTCTTTTTTAAACCATGACAAAATTGGACATATTGGTTCTGGAACAACCTCCTTGCTTGAAATGTCTTATCTGAGATGATTTTCATTTATTCAGATATCAAAAGAAGCTTTTAAGAAACCGAAGGTGTCTTTAGATAAACTATACACACAGAGCCATCATGGCAAAACTGACTTGGTTCTTGGTTTACAGGATTTCCAGATAATCGCATTAAGTAAGGAAAGTCAGATTCTCAAAGGGCTGAGATCTTGAGCTGTTTAGGGGACTTTAAGAAAAGAGGAATTAGCCCAAATGTATATATTGTACACATGAAGTCAGGTGGCAAGTTTTCAGCTTGTTTTCCTAGGCTAAAGATAGCAAATTAAAAAAGGCTTTAAATAGTTCAAGCTGAGATTCCATATGACAACTGCGACAAATCAAATGTAAAAGATCTTCGTGATAAATTAATAATTTTGCTACAACTATATAATTTATCATGCAACATCTGATAAGATGTATGATTAAGATAATTTTGAAATTATTTTTGATTAAAAAAAGCAAAACTATATGAAAATATTTTGTGTATTGAAAACAATACATTGTCTATAGCATATTTTTTCCAGATTATCACCTTGTAGCTCTATTCATGGCCTTAAGCTATTTTACAACTGTATTTTTGTAAATTATGGATAACTCATAGATTCACATTTATGTATTTTCCTGGAGAGTTTAATTGTCTTTCTGTAAAAAACATGTTATGTCTTTATTTCTAATGCCTTTCAATATTTTTATTCCATATAAATTAGTGCTGTTTGACATTACCTTTAAAGAGATTCCCTTTGAACATCTTACTATTTGCCTCATATATGAATCCACTAAAAACTTCAATTTTTACATTTCATGAAATCATTATTTTATCATTTTCTACATATCAACTCTTAACCATTGTTTATTGTGGTTCTTCTAAATATTTTGTGTGGCATTTAATATAATATATTGATAAATTGTTAAGATGATGATATTATTGTGGAAAAAGTTACCACTGACAAAAATAGTGATGGGAATTATTACAACCATGATCAATTTGATAAAAATTTAGTAAATAAAAATTCTGCCCATATTTTTAGCCAAAGCTTTTACTTATCTGTTATCTAAAATATAATATAAGCCAAGAAATGCTTTTTTGTTTTGTTTTCCCATTTTAGGTAAAGATATTTGACTTTTTATCCTGAAATATAATAAATGGATGGATAATATGTATTGCCAATTGATAGTGGAGGAAGATTCTTTCTTTTTTTTTTTTTTGAGACAGACTCTCACTATGTCACCCTTGGAAGAGTACGTGGCATCATAGCTCACATCAACCTGAAAATCTTGGGCTTAACTGATTTTCTTGCCTCAGCCTCACAAGTAGCTGGGACTACAGGTGTCCACCAAAACCCCCAGCTACTTTTTTTAAAATTATAATTGTCATTGTTGTTTAGCAGGCCTGGGTAGGCTTGAACCCGCCAGCCCTGCTGTATGTGACTATAACTACTGAGCTATGGGTGCCAAACCAGGAAGATTTTTTTTTTTAATATTCTCAAGTTTTCTTGAGGAGGACATTACTGAGAAATAGAAAGCAGAATGGTTACGATATAAATACAAGTCAATGACAGAGAAGATGATAGGTTATCTGTGGCACAGAGGAAATCAAATCAAAGGAGGGTGAAGAGTGTTTATATTCTATGATAATATATGAGTATGGATCATTATTTGAATAATACAATTATTTTCTGAAACAGCAGTATATCATTATATTATAGACACACAAATGCATCTTTGTCTTTAAAGTGGCACACGCTCTACAAGCAACTTTGAAAATTTGAAGTAAAAAGTAACTTTGAATCTAATTATATCATAAATATCGTAATATCATAAATACTAATGATTTATCAAAGGGTATAAGTGAGGCATAAAAGGATAATTTCTGTCTTGATGTTAAAAGAAGTCAGTTTTGGATTGAATAATTGAAGCGTCTTCATTAATTTTTTATGGCTGGATATCCTGACAATTGCAAAGTGTATGAGCTCCCCTCAAGTGCAGGTCAAAGATCCACTACTACTAATATCACTCAATAAGAGATGACTCAGACTACAAAACAATTATTTGAATTTATTAGCACTTTAGAGAACACTTTTCTATTCTCAGAGTTGTGCGTTAATTTCATCTTTCCTACTTATTAAGTTATTCTCATCAGAATTAACCACCTCAACTCCTTTATACCTAACTGGAGTAGGAATATCCTAACCTCCTGGTAACCTAATGCAACTAACAAAATTACTTAATTATGTCTCAAACTCGTTTAACATTCAGAATAATGAAAATTCAAGAAAGAGGGACTTGCATGTGTAGAAAATCTCAGCCTAAATGCTGACATATTTACTGGGACTGTAAATTATTTATTGTGATGAATAAACATGGGACAACATATAGTGGTGGAAAAAAAGATATGTCCTTTAGACAACTGATGAATCACACAAAACATACAAACAACTTTGAAAATTTGAGGTAAAAATAATTGTCAATATGGAAAGTAATGTTGTTATAAATTAATACTAATAAATCATTAAAGTCTATAAATAAAACAAAATTGCACAGTTGGAGAAAATATGATATATTAGGGCATTTTATTTCTTTGTCATTGACAAAAGTTATTTTAGATGGAAGAGTGACCAATCACCATTATGTTAGTTTCTCAAGGTTTAGGTTATAAATGCCACTTAGGACTTTTCAGTTCCTTTTTTGATGAAGAGTCTTAGGATTTTGTCTCTTATCTGCTTGGTTTTTACCACATACACCATGGGATTCATCACAGGAGGAATGAGAAAATGCATGTTGGCCAAAAGTACATAGAGGTTTGGGGGAAACTTTCGGCCAAAGCGATAAAGTATAGAAAGGCAGATCATGGGTGTGAAAAAGAGAACCACAGCACAGAGGTGGGAAATACAGGTGTTAAGAGCCTTGAGGCGGCCACCATATGAAGCAATGCTCAGTACAGTTTTCAGAATCAATAAATAAGAAAAGAGAATGAGAAGAAAATCAAGTCCCATATTGGAAAGCACCATAAAGAGTCCAAAGATGCTATTGACCCTAGTGTTAGAACAGGAGAGCTTTAAGATGTCGGGATGCAGACAGTAGGAATGAGAAAGTACATTGGATGGACAGAAGCACAGTCTCCTCAGGAGAATGGGGAGGGGCACCTGGGCGATCATGGCTCGCACAACAATGGCCAAGCCTATTCTGGTGATCACACTATGCGTCAGGATAGAAGAATAGTGCAATGGACGAGAAATGGCCACATAGCGGTCAAAGGCCATTGCCAGTATGATGGCTGACTCAAAATCCTGAAAGGTGTGTATAAAGAACATTTGTGTGAAGCAAGCAGAAGAGGTCAGCTCTCGAGCATCCAGCCAGAAGATCCTCAGCATTGTGGGGAAGGTGAAGAGGGACAGCCCCAGGTCAGAGACAGCTAGCATGGCCAGGAAAAGGTACATGGGCACATGGAGGGTCTGCTCCCTCCAGATAACTGTCAGGATGGTCACATTACCCACCAAGGTAATGAAGAACATGGCACAGAAGGGTATGGAGATCCAGATGTGCGCAGCCTCCAGCCCAGGAATGCCTGTCACCAGGAAGGTGGAGGAGAAGGAATTGCTGCTGTTGACAGGAGGAAACGTGCCAGGGCTGCATTCTTTTCCTAGAACAAATTGCATTTTGTTCGACACAGATGATAAAATTTGACTTGGGCATTTAATTGACTAGTCATCATACCTTTTTTAAAAACTGTCCATGATATTTATCTAACATGAGATCGAATGCTGTTTCCCAGCATAAAGCATCTGATCCTTTAGACTAGAAAACCAGACCTTCTGTCTTTATCAGAGTCATTAAAACTGTGATTTATAGAAGTAAAATTTTGAAAAATTCAAATCTTTATATTCAATTTACCTAAGTCATTTAATCGTTAGAAGGATATTTTCAAATGAAAAATCTGTAATTGTGGTAAATACAGTAGTAGATCATGACCAATGTCTTTCTTAGTGCAGTGGCCTATAACAAAACCTATTAGATTATGCTCCTGAAAATGTAGTTCCTGAACACTTCTTAATATGCTTAATTTTCTACTTGAAGTGAATACAGAAATTGAAAACAAACATATAGAAATGTTCATTCTAATTTGATCTACTCTTTCTCTGCCTCTTTCATGTAATAAAAATAATTTCTCTTTGTGTGTGATATGCAATTATTGTATTTGGACTTATTATTTTTGTCAAAAATCATTTTGCTAATTTAGAAATATATTTCATGATAGATTAAAAAGTTTTAATGACCTTTTACCACTTACTTTATGTAGCATTATTTTATAATAATACTTTTTGAATGTAAACATATTTTTCTTAAATTTTAGCTAAAAGGAGAGGGGAGGAGTGGGGGGATTTGCTAAGCTCCCACCTAAGAACACAGTGTAGGGGTACGTGGCACTCTGGCTGATGAAGGGCACAGTCGCAACTTGGACTTTACCTAACAAACTCAAATAATGTGACTTGATTGTTTGTACCGATATATAATCTGAAAAATATGTTGTTCTTTATACTTAAAAATATACTAAAACTTTGAATAGAGTGTTTTATATTATTAAGAGCTCTATTTCTGATTAAGGCTACATGTTTTTAATTTGAATATGATATATGTATCTTTTATAAAGTTACTTTTTAAAATGTGTGTATGTGTATATTTGTTCTGACCTGTCATTAATTTCCAATAAATCTATAATGCCAATATTATTTATTTAATTTAAGGGCATTCATTTATGTGTTCATCCAACTATTCATTGAATATTAATTATAGTTCTATATGTGTCTGGCTCTAAACTGTTTCTTATTGTAGCAAAGATTTAAGTTAGCACATTAGCTGCTTTAATTGAAGAGGTAAAATGCCTGTCAAATAATTAATTATAATGGACTGTATGTGAGATGTAAAACAATTTTACTCAATATTTTACCAATAATTATCTATCCAGATAAAATCAACTGAAGATACAGAGTGTCCTAACCACAAATAATAGAGCACACAATTTTGTTCTGAGTCCACCCCTCGGTGGGATGTTCCATATTTATGAAACTAAATAGGTATTACATAAATACTCTGCATATCCATATGCAGTCATCCTCATAAAAAGTAAGCCATGAAATGTCTGCAAATATTAAGTAGTCCAATTCCTCACCTCTTTACTTACTATTATCAATCTTGGTATTGTTAGTAGACCTTTATGAAGAGATGACCTAAAAACCTGTATTCCCTGCTTGGGGCATGTAAGACCCTAGTTATGGTAGCCTGAGTATTTCCCAACTCCTCCTATTTAAATTCTATCTTAGTCTCATCTTTGTTCACTAGAAAATTCTTACAGAAAGGCAGTAATAATAATAATAAAACAATAATAACAACGATGGAAGACTTCCCTTTAAATTCTTTCTGCCTTGGCCTGATATCCTGAACTAAATAATTAAGGATCCTGTCTACCTGTTTATGATTTCACTTGGCATGTTTTTTCAAAATTTCAGTGGGAATTAATTTGGATGAGACTTTCAATAGAAGTGAAAAGTGATTTTAAAAATTAGTATTTGCCTCAGAAGGTTTATTTGCTTTAAAAAAAAAAATCTTGAATTTGGTTTTAAGAACTGAGAAGAGGGTAAGGTGTCTAAGAAACTTACTTTCTGTGTGATAAGAATGCTTTCTCCTTAGTCCAAATCATTGGGTCTTCTAATGTTAAGGTTTTGCTTCCAGGTTTCCCCTCAATATGTTTTCTCAGTCATAGGATTTTACCCATTTTCAGAATCTATACTCTTTAGTTTTTTACCCCTTTGCAAGAATGAGGGTAAACGTCCTAGTCAGTGTCTCCACAGGCAAGGATAGTTCTGTACTTTCTAAGTCAGGAGAACATTACCTCACTTCCTTGTATTTCCTTCAATAACATTGTCCATATATCTTAAGTTTTTGAGGATAAGTTAGGAATAGTTTCATAGACTTGTGTGAAGGTTTGTATTACAAGCTAGACTTTCTCTATTGATCAGTTTTCTAAAGTCTCGTTGATCTTAGTTCTTTTCCAAAAGCAGGTAAACCATGTTTTCTTTCTCACCTGGCATTTCAAGGCAGAGTGTTGACTAAAGTCCCACAGGGAAAGGGAAAGCTTTCTCTTCCATGTTCAAAATCAAGAATGCCTGTGATGTTTTCTTTGCTTCCTTATTATTCATGCAGCTCTCCCTTGAGAATTGTAATCCTTTGGAAAGCTGCTTTCTCTTTATCATTTGAAGTGTGCCTTTTATTTCTTTTTAGAAGTGATCTATAAATGGCCCAAGTACCAGATACTGCTCTGAACAGGTGACTTGAAATTCACCCATTAAATGTTCTTGTGTGGCACAACTTCTGTGTGGCAAACTTATAATTTAACAAACCCAAGTTGAAAGGTATATGGATGTTTGTTTTATTGTGTCTTGTATTTTTATGTGATTGGACTATTTTCTAATAATGGGTAGGTAAACAAAAGAGAAATGGTGGTGGGTAAACAAAAGAGAAAGAGAATGAGCTGGAGCCAGGATTGAAGAATCACATACATCATGAGGAGTTAACTGAAAGTGAAGATAATTTGAATAAGGGAGATTATTATTTTTTTCTTTGAGATCAGAAGAATAATTTGATGGTAGAAATAGAAGTAAATATCTGTATGCATGTAAAATTAAAGGAAGAGTATAGTGTGAAATGTAAGTGATTTACTTGCCAGTGTTGGAAATGTTGCAGCTGTGGGTTATGACTAGCAAGCCAACATGCATTAGAGCAGTGTGTTGCTAATTTATAATTTCAGGAGAAATAATCCAAATGTCCATCAATTAATGAGTGGCTTATTAAAACATGATATATACACATACACATACATACATACCTTAGAGTCTATTAGGCATAAACATTTTTGATGATATAATATCTTTGTAACAACCTGGATGGATCTGGAGATCATTTTTCTTAGTCAAGTATCACAAGAACTGAAAAACAAATACCACATGTACTAAATACTAAATTGGAACAAGTTGATCAACAGTTATGTACACATAGGGAAGTAAAATTCAGCAGGAATCAAGCAAGAGGAAGTAAAGGAAGGTTTGAGTAATTAAACCTAATGGGTATAGCATTCTGGGCAAAGGGCACTTTTATAACTTTGAAATGTGCTATTGTGCAAAAAAAAAAAGTAACAAAAATGTACATACCTTTGTAATTTTCTGAAATTTTAAAAAAAGTTAGTTTGAAAGAAAATAAAGAGAAATGATAGTTTATTAAAAATTATATTATTATTTTGTTTTTGAGACAGTCTCATTTTGTCACCCTTGGTAGAGTGCTGTGGTGTCATAGTTCACAGCAACCTCAAACTCTTGGGCTCAAGTGATCCACTAGCCTAAGCCTTCTAAGTACCTGGCACTACAGGCTACTGCCACAATGCTCAGCTATTTTTTATTTTCTTTCTTTCTTTCTTTTTTTTCCCAAGACAGGGTATTGCTCTTGCTCAAGTTAGTTTTGAACTCCTGAGCTCAGTCAATCGCGCTGCCTTAGACTCCCAGAGTACTAGTCTAATGTTATTCTTTTTTTTTTTGCAGTTTTTGGCCGGGGCAGTGTTTGAACCCGCCACCTCCGGCATATGGGGCTGGTGCCCTACTCCATTGAGCCACAGGCGCCGCCCTGTTATTCTTAATTAGAACTCAAAAGTATAGGCATAAAAGTAGAAAATATAGAGATATTTAAATCTATTCCATATTGGCATGGATGCAGAGAGAAGGGAACACTTCCACACTGCTGGTGGGAATGCAAGCTAATATGACCTTTTTGGAAAGAAGTTTAGAGAACACTCAAGGAACTAAAAGTAGACCTACCATTCAATCCTGCAATTCCTCTACTAGGCATATACCCAGATGATCAAAAAATATTTCACAACAAAGACATTTATACCAGAATGTTTATTGCAGCCCAGTTCATAATAGCCAAAACATGGAAACAGCCCAAGTGCCCATCGGCCCATGAATGGATTAACAAATTGTGTTATATGTACACCACAGAATACTATGCAACCATAAAAAAGATGGAGACTTCACATCTTTTATGTTTACCTGGATGGAGCTGGAGCATATTCTTCTTAGTAAAGTATCTCAAAAATGGGAAAAAAAGTATCCAATGTACTCAATACTACTATGAAATCAATATATAACCACCTGCACACTCATATGAATGGCAAAACATAACTATAGTCCAGAAAGTAGAAGGGAAGAGGAGAGAGATGGGAGGGGAGGGGGGGTATGGGAGAAGGGAGGGTTTTTGTGAGGACCTCACCTAATGTGCATGATGCCATGGTAAATTTAAGAAATGAGTATAATTGTGATGGATATGGATGTAATCCATTCTTACCCCATAAATGCATCAATGTACAAAGTTATGATTTAATAAAAAATAATTAATTAAACAATAAATAAACTGATCCAAAGTGTAGACTTGAAAGGTATAAAAAATAAAGAAACATGAATATTGAGGGTTTTTTTTTTAAACAAAGTATGTGTGGAACAAAATGAGATAGTTGTGGTTTAAATAATTACACAATCTTTATTTATTTATATGGTACACAGTAATTTTATATTTACAATTACAAAATGTAAGGACTTTTTCTAAGAAAAGGTAAAGGTTGCCACTATTACTCTCAGCCATGAATAAGAGAACACTAATTTTAAAAATGACTTTCATGTTCTCACATCCTGGTATCAGTCATACCAAAAACTCACCATGTTGAAAATTTGCCTTTTATAAGCAATAGTATAAGAGTTAATGATCCCAACTTTATTTCAACCAATTAAAGTACGAAAGGCCTTACCACCTACTTACTCTAACTGTCCCAATCCATATTATTCTATCAATGGTTCTCAACCTTCCTACTGCCACGACCATTTAATACAGATGATGTCATCAGGCCAGGTACTTGTAGGTGGGCAGACCCACCTGGAAAACGATAAAGGAGCAGTGTCTCAGTTCCTAAGATCATCGGAAATATGTGTTTTCCTATGGTCTTAGGAGACCCCTGTGAAAAAGTCATGACCCACAGGCTGAGAACCGCTGTTCTATAGGAAGTCACAACTTATTTGGCAGGAACTGTGAAAAAACAACTAAGATATTGTCTTGTATACTGTCGAGTACTGGACTTAGATAGGGACCTCTTGTGACCCAGTGAGAGTGGGGAAGAGTTGACCTGAGTGGAAATGGTGGGAAATTGAGAAATACAAAGCCAGAAAAACAGGGAGAGGTATACAAAGAAAAACAGGACCCAAGAGCTAGCCTGGCGTCCCAAGGGCTGCTACAGCTGATGACTGCAGCCAGCCCCTGCCGTGGAAACAGCTTTATTTATACCAGCAGTTCTCAACCTGTGAGTCAGGACCCCTTTGTTCCATTTGTAACAGTGCGACAATTAGGAAGGCAGAGAACCACTGATTTATACAGTATTAAACAAGATTTCATAAATCTTAACACATGGGGTAGAGATCAACCATAAAGAGGAAAACCTGTGCTTGCTGATAACAAGGAAAGTGTGCATGGGCTATGTGATTTCTGACAGGTGAAAATAATGTTGTTAAGAGAGGAGAAGTGGTTGAGTCACTCCCTGAGCATTACCCAGGCTGTGGGGGTCCTGTCGGCACAGTCCACTCCCCACAGTATACATATAATTCATTTAAATATTCAGGTAACAAATGGGCAGTTATTGAACTTAAATGGTGACTTAATGTGAAATAAACTCTAATTAAGGATTTGTGCTTTAGAAAGCAGAACACAGCACAAGCTATGTTTCATACAGCAAATACTGAGATGAAAAGATCATTGGTCATCTCAGCTGAAAAGTTATTGTAAAAAGAAAATATATACAAAAAATAAACAATAGTTATAACTGAAAGAGAAAACTATAGGTTGTGCATTTTGGAAAAAATGTATAATGTACTAGGACTTGCTGTCTCCGTATCTGCATAGAATTAGATATGGAACACCATTTCAGATGGAAAAGTTGCTCTTTTTGTGTTATATCCATCTACCAATATTTATTTATAAATGTTGTTGGGATTCTTCTAGTCTTTTTTTGTTGAAGAGTTTCAGAATTTTCTCTCGGATCTGCTTGGTTTTCACCACATACACAATGGGGTTCATCACAGGAGGAATGAGGAAATGCATGTTGGCTATGGTCACATAGACTTGGGAAGGAAGCCTTGGGCCAAAGCGGTGCAGCATTGACAGGCAGATCATGGGTGTGAAGAAGATGATTACAGCGAAGATGTGGGAGATGCAGGTGTTGAGGGCCTTGAGACGGCCACCCTGGGAAGCAATGCTCAGTACAGTTTTCAGAATCAGCACATAAGAAAGAATAATGAGGAGAAAATCAAGTCCCATAGTGGAGAGCAACACAAACAGCCCGAAGATGCTATTGACCCTAGTGTTAGAACAGGACAGCTTTAAGATGTCAGGATGCAGGCAGTAGGAGTGAGAAAGTACATTGGAGTGACAGAAGCACAGCCTCCTCAAGAGAACCAGGGGGGGCACCTGTACAGTTAAGGTTCGTAAGACAATAGCTACACCTATTCTGGCAATCACACTATTGGTGAGGATGGAAGAATAGCGCAATGGATGAGAAATGGCCACATAGCGGTCAAAGGCCATTGCCAGTATGATGGCTGACTCAAAATCCTGAAAGGTGTGTATAAAGAACATTTGTGTGAAGCAAGCAGAAGAGGTCAGCTCTCGAGCATCCAGCCAGAAGATCCTCAGCATTGTGGGGAAGGTGAAGAGGGACAGCCCCAGGTCAGAGGCAGCTAGCATGGCCAGGAAGAGGTACATGGGCACATGGAGGGTCTGCTCCCTCCAGATAACTGTCAGGATGGTCACATTACCCACCAAGGTAATGAAGAACATGGCACAGAAGGGTATGGAGATCCAGATGTGTGCAGCCTCCAGGCCAGGAATGCCTGTCAACAGGAAGGTGGAGAAGGAGTTGGCGCTGTTGTTGATAGGAAGCTTGATGCTGGGGCTGCATGCCTGTCCTGGAATGAAATGCATTTTCTTAGGCACAGATGATAAAATGTGACTTGAGTATTTAATTGACTAATCATACCTTTTCTTTCAAACCGTCCATGATATTTGCCTAACATGAAATTCAATGCTATTTCCCAGAGTAAAGCACATGATCCTTTAAACTAGAAAACAAGCCCTTCTTTCATGGTCAAATTGCCTTAGAAGTTGTAGCTTATCACAAGAATGGAGAAGCATGAATCCTATGTACTCAATTTTGATATGAGGACAATTAATGACAATTATGGTTATGGTGGGGGGAAACAGAAAGAGGGAAGGAGGGAGGTGGGTAGGGCCTTGGTATGTGTCACACTTTATGGGGGCAAGACATGATTGCAAGAGGGACTTTACCTAACAATTGCAATCAGTGTAACCTGGCTTATTGTACCCTCAATGAATCCCCAACAATAAAAAAAAAAAAAAAAAGAAGTAAAAATAGAAAAATAAATTAAGCCTTGATATTTAATTTATCTAAGTCATTTAATCCATATTAAGATATTTTCAAATAAAAAATCTAGAATAAATTGTGCAATTTAAATAACTTTTTAAAAAAATACATCCAGTTCATACTTGTTATCGTTATTACAGTTGTATATCATGACCAGGATATTTCTTATTGCTTGGACAATAACAATACCCATTAGATGGTGTGACTCTAAATGTAGTTCATGGGCACATTTTAATACTATATGCATTCAACATAAGTATAGAAGTTGAAAATAAGCTTATAGAAACTTACATCATCCCAGAAATGTATGTTAAAATTTGACTGTCTAATGTTTAGATTTTGAGTGTGTTTATTCTAGTATAAATCATTACTAACCTCATGAAAACATTTCTTTTAAACTAATCCTGACTAGGTATAAGAACAAATGCTGTTTTCTAATATATGTCTGAGCCCAAATTAGAAAACAATTTTTTTTATTGAACAAATTCTCCAAATTTTGATCTAATTCAAAGGAAAAAAAAGTCTTATTATTATTTTTTTTTTAGACAGAGTCTCACTATGTCGTCCTTGGTAGAGTGCTGTGGCATCACAGCTCACAGCAACCTCAAACCCTTGGGCTTAAGAGATTCTCTTGCCTCAGACTCCTAAGTAGCTGGGACTACAGATATCCACCACAAAGCCTGGTTATTTTTTATTACAGTTGTCATGGTTGTTTTAGCTGGCCCAGGCTGGATTCAAACACGCCAGACTTGGTGTATGTGGCTGGTGCCTTTTTTAATTTATCTAAGTTATGAAATGGACATAGTGATATTTTAAACTGCCAAATTTACAACATATATTGTAGTATCAGTATTACATTATTCTATAAATTACTTTCTGCCTTGGTCAAAAGTTATGTTAGATCAATTAGACTGTGTGATACGAGTTATTCAAAGCATATTTTGATCTGTTTCTTTTTTTTCCTATAAAGAGATTAGGGCAGAAATTGAAAATAATCACTTAGAAGATTTTATATAAGTTTGATATAATAATTATGTTCCTTTGCCTTATTAAGATGTCTGACTCTGTCTTTAAATGCAATTTTATTATTTTACAGCAATCGAAGTTTAGTTATAATTTATGCAACATTTACAAAATGATTTGTGATGTATTGGGATTGTTTTGAAGTGGAACTTTACCATCAAATAACTTAAGAAATATTATATTACATGACAATTCAATGCTGAACATAAACATACATTTTTCTTAAATTACATATATGGGAAAATAAAAGAATATTTCTATGTAATTCATAATACAAAAGTCATGATTTCAAATTGCTTAATAGTTTTTTAAATAGTGTATAGGCTCTTTGTAATTTTACAGGAATAATTTTTAGTTTTTTTTTTTTTTTCCGAGACATAGTCTTGCTCTGGCATCCTGAGTAGAGTACTATGGCATCATATCTCATAGCAACCTCAATCTCTAATGGCTCATGTGATCATCTTGCCTCTGTTTTTCTATTTTTAGAGATTTAGAGATTGGGTCTTGCTATTGCTCATGTTGGTCTGGAACTCCTGAGTTCAAGCAATACAACTGCCTTGACCGCTCTGAGTGCTACAGGCATGTGCCACTGTGCCCAGCCTCAGGGATTATTTTTAAAAATTTTAAATGAGAATGTATAAGATTTTTTGTAGTGACCATATATTTATTGTAGTAAGCAGTTCATTTCTAATCATAAAATAGAAAAATATTATATAATAGCTACTTTAAGAAATGGATTCAGTATTGGTCATTTGCTCTTACTTTACTCAATAAAATAGTTGATAAATACTTTGGCCCTGTTCCTGACTCCAAAATAGGTTTTAAGATTATAGCAAAGATTAAAGCTAATGTACTTACCTACTTTAGTTATAAATGAGAAACATCAGGCAAATATCTAATTACAATATTTAATATGTCAGAGAACAGGCCACCTTTATAATCTATTTTACTATAATCTGTTTATCCTGGACAAAATATATGTGAACATCCATGAATCTCCTTCCTACAGACTTCAAAACTCACACATTTTCACTTCGCAAGATCACCTTCACCATTTTCTGTATTTATGAAACTAAATACACATTATATATATATAATACACATTAATATATATATATACTCCTCACATCATATACAATCATCTTCTTAGGCAATAAACGTTAAAATATTTGCATGTACTAATCACCTCAATTTCTCTCTTATCTTCATTCACTAATGTCCTTGCTACTATTTTTTGTTGACCTCTGTGGAGATAGGCATGTCAAAATCCTGCCTGGAACCATATGCACTCTAGCGGTGGGAGCCTATGTCATTTCTCAATCAATTAAGATGTCCCTTGAATCCAGTTTTTGATTAAGGAACAGTCTGAGAAAAAACAATTATAATACAAGACTTTCCCTCCCATTCTCACCCTGCTTATTCTGCTATCAAGTATAAGGAATATAAGAATCCTGCCTATTGCTTTCACCTGTCATTTAGAATAACATTCAATTTGTCAAAACCACAGTCTGGATCAATTTAGATTAGACTTAGGGAAATGACAAAAGTGATTAACTTATATCCTGCATATTATATGGAAAAAAAAACAAAACACAAGAAAGAGAGACAACTTTGGCTAGCTCCAAAATCTCTATGGGCATTTTCCCCTTTAATTGCCAACTTTGCTGGGTCAGTGAGGTGGAAGGGATCTGGAAAACTCACTTTCTATTTTATGAGAGCACACTCTGCCTTGTCTAACTCTTGTGCTACTTGGTGTTAAGTGTCTTCAGTGGAGTTTTTTCTTAATTCCTTTTCTACCCATAGGTTCTTGGCATTTTAAAATCTATACTTGTGGGCGGCACCTGTGGCTCAGTGAGCAGGGCGCTGGCCCCATATACCGAGAGTGGCGGGTTCAAGCCCAGCCCCAGCCAAACTGCAACAAAAAAAAATAGCCAGGCTTTGTGGCAGGCACCTGTAGTCCCAGCTACTTGGGAGGCTGAGGCAGGAGAATTGCCTAAGCCCAGGAGTTGGAGGTTGCTGTGAGCTGTGTGACACCACGGCACTCTACCGAGGGCAATAAAGTGAAACTCTGTCTCTACAAAAAAAAAAAAAAATCTATACTTGTTCCCAGGGCATGTTCATGTTCAAGGGATAAGGTTGAATCTCAAAGCCAGCCTTACTGTAGGCATAAATGGCACTCTACATTTCTAGGTTAGGAATACTCTTCCATGTGCTTCAGTACCATTGTCCAAAAATCTCATGCTTTTGAAAAAATAAAGAATGATTTCACAGACAGAAACATTTCCCAGATGACTGGGATCTTCATACATGGACAATTCCATTTTTTGACATTGAATTTAAAGTCACAATGGCAATAGCAGTTTAGAGTTCCTTCACTCATTAATTTATCCAAATTTTCTTTGATATTTATATCTCCATACTAAATTCAGGCAAACTTTTCTTTTTGAAAACAATTTTTGCTCACCTAATAGCTCAGGGTAGCTCAATTTCTGAAGTCCTTCAAGGAAATATTTCTCTTCCATATTCAAGATCACATATGTCTGTGACCAGATTTAAGTTACCTTATTGCTTGTACAGATTTCCCTTAAGAATATAAATCCCCTGAGATCCCCTTTCCTCTTGATCTGCGAGCTATCATTAACATTTTGTATGATACTTCTAAGAATACAACAAAAATGATACAAATTCTGTGTACTTTTGTATCAGTTAAGTTGAAAATGAAACCACTTTTAGTATAGAGTTTCACGTGGTAGATATCAATTAAGTATTGGTATCAATTTAATTCTACTGAAAGTCAATTTTAAAATGAATTATATAGATTTTAGGATCATCTATATTCTGTGATATATTTTGGGAAGTCTAGAAAGTTCATTTCATTAAAGGTTCCTTATTGAACTCTTTAATATCACTTTAATTCATATGAAGTGTTTCAGATATATAATACTATTCAGTAAGTGTAGAGATTTCCTTAGTGTCCAGAAATAATCAACTATTAATATATCTGCATTCCTGCCATTATTCTTTATCCATGCCTACACACTTACGCTACACAAACATATAAATGGAAATGGTCCTTTTTTGACATGGAATTTTGAGATGCAATAAGAATGTGACATTTAGGAATTTGTAATAGTAAAATTAAGAACATTTACTCACAAAAATTGATTCAAGATGGATAAAGGACTTAAATTTAAGGCATGAAACAATAAAAATCCCCCCCCAAAAGCATAGGAAAAACTGGAAGATATTGGCCTGGGGAAGACTTCATGAAGAAGACTGCCATGGCAATTGAAACAACAAAAATAAACAAATGGGACTTCATTAAACTGAAAAGCTTCTGTACAGCCAAGGAGACAACATCCAAAGCAAAGAGACAACCTACAAAATGGGAAAGGATATTTGCATATTTTGAATTAGACAAAAGCTTGATAACTAGGATCTATAGAGAATCCAAATTAATCCACATGAAAAAAGCCAACAATCCCTTATATCAATGGGCAAGAGACATGAATAGAACTTTCTCTAAAGACGACAGACGAATGGCTAACAAACACATGAAAAAATATTCATCATCTCTATATATTAGAGAAATGCAAATCAAAACAACCCTGAGATACCATCTAACCCCAGTGAAAATGGCCCACATCACAGGATCTCAAAACTGCAGATGCTGGTGTGGATGTGGAGAGAAGGGAACACTTTTACACTGCTGGTGGAACTGCAAACTAGTACAACTGTTCTGGAAGGAAGTATGGAGAAAACTCAAAGCACTCAAGCTAGACCTCCCATTTGAACCTGCAATCTCATTACCAGGCATCTACCCAGATGGAAAAAAAATCCTTTTATCTTAAGGACACTAGTACTAGACTGTTTATTGCAGCTCAATTTACAATCGCCAAAATGTGGAAACAGCCTAAATGCCCACCAACCCAGGAATGGATTAACAAGCTGTAGTATATGTATACCATGGAATACTATTCAGCTATTAAAAAGATGGACACTTTACATCCTTCGTATTAACCTGGATGGAAGTGGAAGACATTATTTTTAGTAAAGCATCACAAGAATGGAGAAGCATGATTCCTATGTACTCAATTTTGATATGAGGACAATTAATGACAATTAAGGTCATGGAGGGGGGGAGGAAAATCAGAGAGAGAGAAGGAGGGAGAGGGTAGGGCCTTGGCATGTGACACACCTTCTGGTGGCAAGACATGATTGCAAGAGGGACTTTACCTAACAAATGCAATCAGTGTAACCTGGCTTATTGTACCCTCAATGAATCCCCAACAATAAAAAAAAAAAATTCAATGAAACTAAAATTCATGTAAAATTAAATATAGGTACACAAAAACTACAAGTAGAATGGGCAAAGTGTGAATGAGTAGATATACATGAATCTAAAGTGATCATAATTCAATTTTCAATAAAAATTAAAGTAGCAGGGTGGGGCTGGGTGCCACAGCTATTTGTATCTCTTCAAAGTTGAGATTTAAATCTAATATTGTGATTTCGTAGGCTAGGGTAGAGGTTGGCTGATATCAAAACAGAGCTAGCTTGCTCTATCTCAATAAGTAGATCCTCAGAGTCTCTAGTCAAAACTCTGGCAGGGGCCCTTATAGGAGATACACCACAATTACAAAGCCTAGAGCTTTGGTAAGGGGATATCTCTATTGCCTAGGAACCCCAATTCAATATCACTGTACCAGTTCTAATAACCAAACAATTGAAAATAAACATGCTGCAGACCTAACAGAAGAACTCTGGCAACATGAATAACCAGAGTAGATCAACCTTCCCAAGAAATGACAAAGGAGATACAACTGAAGATGCCATGCACAGACAAATGGCAGCAATGTCAGAAATTGAATTCAGAATTTGGATTGCAAATAAGATAAATAGAATTTCTATCTTTTCTAGAAAGATAGATAGAAAAGATAGAAATTGAATTGCAAAGAGTAGTTCTATATTTGTCTCAAGAAATTAATGAATTCAAAGACAAAGTCACCATAGATATGGATATAATGGATTTAATGAGATAACAGAGCTGAAGAAAACAAAAAAGTTAGTTGAGGAGCTCCCAAAATACAGTAGAATCACTCAGTAATAGTGTTGACAAGGCAGAAGAAAGGATCTCTGAAAATGAAAACAAAGCTTTTGAACATTCCCAAACACTCACAGAGGCAGAAAAATGGAGAGCAAAAACTGATCATTCTCTGAGAGAGTTGTGGGATCACTCCAAAAGATCAAATATTCATCTTATAGGAATTCCAAAAGGAAAAGAGGATAGTCCTAAAGGTACAGATGGTCTACTCCAAGTGATTTTGGAGGAGAATTTCACAAGCATTGCAAGAGGTACAGAACTTCAGATAGCAGACAGTTTCAGAAACCCAGCAAGACTCAATCCAAATAAAGAATCTCTTAGACACACTGTGATTAACTTTGCCAAAGTTAAGATGAAGGAGAAAATTCTGCAAGCAGCCAGACATAAGAAAAACATCACCTACAGAAGGAGAAATGTCAGAATAACTGCAGATCTCTCAGCCAAAATGTTTCAAGCCAGAAGAAGATGGTCATTGAGCTTCAGTCTTCTATAACAAAACAACTTCCAGCCCAGGATCCTCTATCCAGCTAAACCGAGTTTCATTTGTGATGGAGAAATCAATCAATGTGCTTTAATGATATACACATGTTGAAGAAATTTGCCATAACTCAACCAGCTCTCCAGGATATTCTCAGACCCATCCTGCACAATGATCAGCATAATGCTCTACCTCCAAAGTAAACTCACACAGAAACTTTTGAATAAAACCTGTCTTTCACAGTGGTAAAAGGATTAAAAATGTCCACTGGACATCCAAAAATCATGACACCCAAAACACAAACAGGCTTATGATTTTTCTCAATTAATGTGAATCGTTTAAATTGTCACGTAAAGAGGCACAAGCTGGCTAACTGGATACATAAACTCAGACTGGATATCTGCTGTGTATAAGAATCTCACCTTAGTTTTAAAAGATAAAAATAGACTCAGCGTGAAGGGATGGGCTTGTATAATACAAGAAAATGGAAACCAGAAAAAAGCAGGAGTTGCAATTTTAGTAGCAGATGAGATTGGCTTTAAACCAACAAGGATAAAGAAAGTTAAGGAAGGTCACTACATATTTGTCAAGGGAAACACCCAACATGAAGAGATTCAATAATTAACATTTATGCACCCTACCTGAATGATCCTCAATTTATAAAGAAGACCCTAATGGGTATAAACAACTTGATATCTTCCTGCACTATAATAGTTGGAGATTTTAACACCCCTTTGACAGTTTAGGATAGATCTTCCAAGAAGAAACTAAACAAAGAAATATTAGACTTAAACCTGACCCTAGAATAAATAGACTTTACAGACCACCACAGAAATTTCCCCCTCATAAAACTGAATATACATTCTTCTCATCGGGCTACAGGTCATCCTCCAAACTAGATCATATCCTAGGACACAAGCCTAACCTCAGCAAATATAAAAGTATAGAAATTACTACTTGTATCTCCTCAGACCACCATGGAATAAAAACTGAACTCAACAGCAAAAGGCATCTTCATACTCAAACAAAGTGAAGGAAGCTAAATAATGTTGGACTGAATGATAGCTGGGTCAAAGATGAGATTAAGAAAGAAATCACCAAATTTTGGAACAAAATGATAATGAAAACATAAATTATCAAAACCTGTGAGATACTGCAAAGGCAGTCCTAAGAGGGAAATTTATAGCATTGGAAGCCTTCCTCAATAAAACAGAAAGAGGGGCAGCACCTGTGGCTCAAAAGAGTAGGGCACTGGCCCCATATGCTGGAGGTGGCAGGTTCAAACCCAGCCCTGGCCAAAAACTGCAAAAAGAAAAAAAAAAAAAAAGAAAGAAAATAAAAAAGAAAAATAAAGAAAGAAAACAGAAAGAGAGGAAGCCAACAACTTAATGGATCATCTCAAGCAACTGAAAAAGGAAGAACATTCCAACCCCAAACCCAGCAGAAGAAAAGAAATAACCAAAACTGCGGTATAATTAAATGAAACTGAAAACAAAAGTTCGTTTTTAAAAAGATTAACAAAATTGATAAAGCTTTGGCCAACCTAACTGGAAATAGAAAAGTAATATCAGAAATGATAAAGGAGAAATAACAATAGATACTTCAGAAATTAAAAAAATCCTTAATGATTACTACAAAAATCTCTGTTTCCAGAAATATGAAAATCTGAAGGAAATGGACCAATACCTGGAAACATGCCACCTTCATAGACTCAACCAGAAAGAATTGGAAATCTTGAATAGACCTATATCAACCACTGAAATAGCATCAACAATATGAAATTTCCCTAAAAATAAAAGTCCAGGAGCAGATGGCTTCACATTTGAATTCTATCAAACATTTTAAGAGGAATTAGTACCTATATCATACAATGTTTTCCAAAGCATATAAAAAGAAGAAATACTTCCCAACACATTCTATGAAGCAAATATCACCCTGATCTCCAAACAAGCAAAGGATTTGTTGCGTGACCAGGGATGTGAACAAACAGCAGCTTTGCTATGGGTGTAAACTCACCCCTGTAATTATTAAGTCAAGAAACAGACTACACAAAATGGGATGGTGTATGTAGCAAAATTCTTTATTCAGGGTTTATATTTTATACTTTTCTAGTCATGAATACACTTAATCTATCATCTGTTGGTTCCATCATTATCTTATTTTAACTATCTTAAATTAACTTGAAAGGAAATATTTTGTTATCATATCAATACAATCACTTTTGTAGTAAACCTCTTCTTCTAAACACTGATTAATTTCTGGACAGGTATCTAAATAAAGATCACAAAGAAGAAAGTAGCCACAGGGGAACAGAGTTAATGGAAGAATATCTTCAAGCGTTCACTCAGTTTACTCAGTATGAAGTAATGACTGTGTCTTTCCCTCAGGGCAGAGTACCTAGAGACCTCTGACAAAATGTTGTTAACATACGTCAACCCTCTGGCCTGTATCACTGAGGAAGGGTGGCATGCCCTTTGATCTCAGGCTTCATGGGGTGTACAGCTTCAGAGAAATGGTTTATGGAATTTATAACTCCAGGGAAGCCAACTCTGAGTGTATCCCAGGGGGGCCCAAGACCCTTAAGCCTCTGGAAGAAAACCAAGTCATTTTAAACTCACACTGAGTTCACTTTGTGTGCTTGATGTAGGATATGTTTGTTTCTAAGTATTATCCTACAGGATTCAACAAAGAAATAAAATTATAGACCAATATCATTAATGAATATCAATGCAAAAATATTTAATAAGATCTTAGCAAACAGAATTCAACAACACATCAAAAAAATTATACACCATGATCAAGTTAGTTTTATTCCAGGGTACAGCGTTGGTTCAACATATGCAAGTCTATAAATATAATACATCAATCAATAAAATAAAAAAAATAAGACCATATGATTCTCTCAATTGATGCAGAAAAAGCCTTTTATAATATACAGCATCCTTTCATGATCAGAATTCTTAAGAAAATAGGTATAGAATGGACATTTTTTAAACTGATAGAGGTGATCTATAGCAAACTCACATCCAATATCATATTGAATGGTGTAAAAGTGAAAACATTTCCACGCAGATCAGGAAGGAGGCAAGGATGCCCACTGTCTCCACTGCTATTCAACATAGTAATGGAAGTCTTAGCTATTGCAATCAGGCAAGAGAAGGCTATCCAGGGTATCCAAATAGGGTGAGAGGAGATCAAGCTCTCACTCTTTGCTGATGATATGATCCTATACCTGGAAAATCACAACAACTCAACTTCAAAATTCTTAGAAGTAATCAAGGAATACAGCAGCATCTCAGGATACAAAATTAATGTTTACAAGTCAGTAGCTTTCATATACACCAACAATAATCAAGCTTCAAAAACAGTCAAGAACTCTATTCCTTTTACAGTAGTGCCTAAGAAGATGAAATATCTGGGAATTTACCCAATAAAGAACATGAAAGATCTCTATAAGAAGAACTATGAAACGCTGAGAAAAGAAATAGCTGAAGATGTTAAGAAATGGAAAAACATACCATGCTCATGGCTGGGAAAAATCAACATTGTTAAAATGTCCATATTACCTAAAGCAATCTACAAATTTAATGCAATACCTATTAAAGCACCATGGTCATACTTTAAAGACCTTGATAAAATAGTACTTCATTTTATATGGAATCATAAAAAACGTCAAATATGCATTACTTAGAAATAAGAACAAATCAGGAGTTATCACATTACCAGACTTCAGGCTATACTATAAATCAATAGTGATCAAAACAGCATGGTACTGGCACAAAAACAGAGCAGTAGATTTATGGAACAGAATAGAGAACCAAGAGATGAACCCAGCTACTTATTGTCATTTGATCTTTGATAAGTCTATCAAAAATATTCAGTGGGGGAATAGGGGGAAAGACTCCCTATTTAAGAAATGGTGCTGGGTGAACTGGCTGGCGACCTATAAAAGACTGAAACTGGGCCCCCACCTTTCACCATTAACAAAATTTGATTCTCACTGTAGAAAAGATTTAAACTTAAGACATGAAACTATAAAAATACTAGAAGACAGTGCAGGGAAAACACTAGAAGAAATTGACCTGGAAGAATATTTTATGAGGAAGACCCCCTGGGCAATTGAACCAACACCAAAAGTACATTATTGGGATCTGATCAAACTGAAAAGCTTTTGCACAGCCAAGAACACAGTACGTAGAGCAAACAGACAACCTTCAGAATGGGAGAAGATTTTTTGCAGACTATGTTTCTGACAAAGGTCTGATAACTAGAATCTACAGAGTTCAAACTAATCAATAAGAAAAGAATAAATAACCCCATTTCTATGTGGGCAAGAGACTTGAATAGAATCTTCTCTGATGAAAACAGGCTCATGGCCTACAAACACATGAAAAAAAACTCATCATCCTTATCATCAGAGAAATGCAAATCAACACCACATTGAGATATCATCTAACTCCATTAAGACTAGCCCAAATCATGAAATCCCAAAACTACAGATGTTGGTGTGGATGCATAGAGAAGGGAATGCTTCTACACTGCTGGTAGAAATGCAAGCTAAAATTACTTTTTTGGAAATAAGTTTGGAGGACACTGAAGGAACTAAAAGTAGACCTACCATTCAATCCTACAATTCCTCTACTAGGTATATACCCAGATGATCAAAAATTATTTTACAACAAAGATATTTGCACCGGAATGCTTATTGCAGCCCAATTTGTAACAGCTAAGACATGGAAACAGCCCAAGTGCCCAGGGGCCCATGAATGAATTAACAAATCATGGTATATGTATACCATGGAATACTATGCAGCCATAAAAAAGATAGAGACTTCACATCTTTTATGTTTACCTGGATGGAGCTGGAATATATTCTTCTTCGTAAAGTATCTCAAGAATGGAAAAAAGTATCCAATATACTCAATACTACTATGAAATCAATATATAACCACCTACATACTCATATGAGTGGCAAAACGTAGCTATAGTCCAGAAAGTAGATGGGAAGAGAAGAGAGAGGATAGGGGAGGGGGGACATCGGAAGAGGGAGGGCATGTTGGGGGACCTCATCTAATGTACATGATGCAATGGTACATTTCAAAACTATTAAGAAATGAGTATAATTGTAATGGATGTGTTAATTAGTTCAATGTAAACATTTCACATTGTATATTGAAGCAGTACCTTGAACCCATACATGCAATCAATATACAAAGTTATAATTTAATAAAAAATGATCTTAAAAAATTAAAGTAGCACCAAGGCTACTGCTTCCCCCCCCCATAACCTTAATTGTCATTAATTGTCCTCATATCAAAATTGAGTACATAGGATTCATGCTTCTCCATTCTTGTGATGCTTTACTAAGAATAATGTCTTCCACTTCCATCCAGGTTAATACGAAGGATGTAAAGTCTCCATTTTTTTTAATGGCTGAATAGTATTCCATGGTGTACATATACCACAGCTTGTTAATCCATTCCTGGGTTGGTGGGCATTTAGGCTGTTTCCACATTTTGGTGATTGTAAATTGAGCTGCAATAAACAGTCTAGTACAAGTGTCCTATGATAAAAGGATTTCTTTCCTTCTGGGTAGATGCCCAGTAATGGGATTGCAGGATCGAATGGGAGGTCTACAAAGGGAGAAATATCAGAATGACTGCAAATCTCTCAAGCCAGAAGATGGTCATCGACCTTCAGTCTCCTAAAACAAAACAACTTCCAGCCCTGGATCCTCTATCTAGCTAAAGGGAGGGGAGGGGGGAGGATAGGTGGAGGGAGGATAATTGGTGGGATCACACCTACTGTGCATCTTACAAGGGTACATGTGAAACTTAATAAATGTACAATATAAATGTCTTAACACAGTAACTAAGAAAATGCCAGGAAGGCTATGTTAACCAGTTTGATGAAAATATTTCAAATTGTATATAGAAACAGTGCATGGTGCCCCATGATTGCATTAATGTACACAGCTAAGTATTAATTAAAAAATAAAAAAGAAAAAGAAAACAGAAAGAGAGGAAGCTGTGTCACACTTTATGGGGGCAAGACATGATTGCAAGAGGACTTTACCTAACAATCGCAATCAGAGTAACCTGGCTTATTGTACCCTCAATGAATCCCCAACAATAAAAAATAATAATTATAATAAAAAAATAAAGTAGCAAAATGTGATTGTATTCTTAAAAGAGTTGAGATAGGTAAAAAGTAACATTTCTGCTTATTTTTTAAACATATATCACTGAATTTATCACAACACAAATGCAAACTAGTTTCTTTTTCTTTCTTTTCTTTTCTTTTCTTTTTTTTTTTTTTTTGCAGTTTTTGGCCTGGACTGGGTTTGAACCCACTGCCTCCAGCATATGGGGCCGGTACCTTATTCCTTGAGCCACAGGTGACACCCGCAAACTAGTTTCTTTTTAATTAACAAATAAAAATTGAATGGCCAGGTGCAATGGCTAATGCCTATAATCCTAGCACCCTGGGAGGCCAAGGCAGGTGAATTGATTGAGCTCAGGACTGTGAGACCAGCCCGCACAACAAAAATAGAAAAACTAGCTAGGCATTGTGGCAGGCACCTGTAGTCCCAGCTACTCTGGAGGCTGGGGCAAGAGGATTGCTCAAGTCCAAGAGTTTGAGGTTGCTGTAAGCTATGATACCATGGCCCTCTACCCAAGGCACAGGGTGAGACTCTGTCTCAAAAATAATGTGAATCTATTTATGATACAGAACATGGTATTGTAATATATAAATACACACACATATATTTATGTTCTGAAATGACTAAATCAAGATAATACACATATTACTTCATATTTTTTTGTGGTGAGAACACTTAAACTCTCAGCAACTTTCATATGTAACAGATATGAACTGTAGTTACTATGATGTACAATAGAGCTCTTGAATTTATTCTTCTCTGACTAACATTTTGTACCACTTGGCCAACATTTTCTCAACCTCCCCATGCTCCATCTCTGGTAATTACTATCTAACTTTATGCTCTTATGATTTCAACTTTTTAAGATTCTACATATAAGCAAAATTATTCACTGTTATACTTTCTTGGCTTATTTAACTTTTCTATATATACTACATTTTCTTTTCCCTTAATCTGTTGATAGACAAAGAGTTGATTTCTTATCTAGGCTATTGTGAGTGATGCTGCAGTGAGTGCAGAAGTGCCTATATCTGTTTTGTAAACTGATTTTAGTAATTCTGAATATGTATCCTGAAGTGGGCCTAGTGGATCACATGATAGCTCTATTTTTAATTTTTGAGGAACCTTTTTAATGTTTCCCCTATGGCTGTATTAATTTACATTTTTATCAACTATGTGCCTGCATTGCTTTTCTCCACACCCCCTTCAGTACTTACTATCTTTCATCTTTGTGTTAACAGCCCTTCTAAGGGTGTGAGTTCACATCTCATTGTGATTTTAATTTGTATTTTCCTGATGATCATGGTAAAGTGAAGAGTGTTTGTATTCTAAGATGATATATGAGTATGGATCATTACTTGAATAATACAATTATTTTGTAAAACAGCAGTATACCATTATCTTATATACACACAAATGCATCTTTGCCTTGAAAGTGGTACACACTCTACAACTTTGAAAATTTGAGGTAAAATGTTATTTTCAATCTAATTACATAATAATTAATACTGATGATTTATCAAAGGGTGTAAGTAAGACAGAAAAGGATAATTTCTGCCTCGATGTTAAAAAAATTCAGTTTGGGCTTAAATAATTGAAGAGTCTTTATTTATTTTTATAGCTGGACATCCTGACACTTGCAAAATGTATGGACTCCTCTCAAGTGCAGGTCAAAGATTCCACTATTACTACTATCACTCAAAAAGAGATGACTCAGACTACAAAACAATTATTTGAATTTATTAGCACTTTAGAGAACACTTTTCTATTCTCAGAGTTGTGCGTTAATTTCATCTTTCCTACTTATTAAGTTATTCTCATCAGAATTAACCACCTCAACTCCTTTATACCTAACTGGAGTAGGAATATCCTAACCGCCTGGTAACCTAATGCAACTAATCCAAATTACTTAATTATTTCTCAAACTCGTTTAACATTCAGAATAATGAAAATTCAAGAAAGAGGGACTTGCATGTGTAGAAAATATCAACCTAAATACTGACATATTTACTGGGACTGTAAATTATTTATTGTGATGAATAAACATGGGACAACATATAGTGGTGGAAAAAAAGATATGTCCTTTAGACAACTGATGAATCACACAAAACATACAAACAACTTTGAAAATTTGAGGTAAAAATAATTGTCAATATGGAAAGTAATGTTATAAATTAATACTAATAAATCATTAAAGTCTATAAATAAAACAAAATTGCACAATTGGAGAAAATAAGATATATTAGGGCATTTTATTTCTTTGTCATTGACAAAAGTTACTTTAGATGGAAGAGTGACCAATCACCATTATGTTAGTTTCTCAAGGTTTAGGTTATAAATGCCACTTAGGACTTTTCAGTTCCTTTTTTGATGAAGAGTCTTAGGATTTTGTCTCTTATCTGCTTGGTTTTTACCACATACACCATGGGATTCATCACAGGAGGAATGAGAAAATGCATGTTGGCCAAAAGTACATAGAGGTTTGGGGGAAACTTTCGGCCAAAGCGATAAAGTATAGAAAGGCAGATCATGGGTGTGAAAAAGAGAACCACAGCACAGAGGTGGGAAATACAGGTGTTAAGAGCCTTGAGGCGGCCACCATATGAAGCAATGCTCAGTACAGTTTTCAGAATCAATAAATAAGAAAAGAGAATGAGAAGAAAATCAAGTCCCATATTGGAAAGCACCATAAAGAGTCCAAAGATACTATTGACCCTAGTGTTAGAACAGGAGAGCTTTAAGATGTCGGGATGCAGACAGTAGGAATGAGAAAGTACATTGGATGGACAGAAGCACAGTCTCCTCAGGAGAATGGGGAGGGGCACCTTGGCGATCATGACTCGCATGACAATGGCCAAGCCTATTCTGGCAATCACACTATTAGTCAGGATGGAAGACTAGTGCAATTGATGAGAAATGGCCCCACAGCGGTCAAAGGCTATTGCCAGTATGATGGCTGACTCAAAATCCTGAATGGTGTGTATAAAGAACATTTGCATGAAGCAAGCAGAAGAGGTCAGGTCTCCAGCATCCAAGCCAGAAGATCCTCAGCATTGAGGAGAAGGTGAAGAGGGACAGCCCAGATCAGAGGCAGCTAGCATGGCCAGGAAGAGGTACATGGGCACATGGAGGGTCTGCTCCCTCCAGATACTGTCAGGATGGTCACGTTACCCACCAAGGTAATGAAGAACATGGCACAGAAGAATATGGAGATCCAGATGTGCATAGCCTCCAGCCCAGGAATGCCTGTCACCAGGAAGGTGGAGGAGAAGGAATTGCTGCTGTTGACAGGAGGCAACGTGCTAGGGCTGCATACATTTCCTAGAACAAATTGCATTTTGTTCGACATAGATGATAAATTTTTTTTTCCTTTTTTTTTTTTTTTTATTGTTGGGGATTCATTGAGGGTACAATAAGCCAGTTACACTGATTGCAATTGTTGGGTAAAGTCCCTCTTGCAATCATGTCTTGCCCCCATAAAGTGTGACACACACTAAGGCCCCACCCTCCTCCCTCCATCCCTCTTTCTGCTTCCCCCCCCATAAACTTAATTGTCATTAATTGTCCTCATATCAAGATTGAGTACATAGGATTCATGCTTCTCCATTTTTGTGATGCTTTACTAAGAATAATGTCTTCCACTTCCATCCAGGTTAATACGAAGGATGTAAAGTCTCCATTTTTTTTAATAGCTGAATAGTATTCCACGGTATACATATACCACAGCTTGTTAATCCATTCCTGGGTTGGTGGGCATTTAGGTTGTTTCCACATTTTGGCAATGGTAAATTGAGCTGCCATAAACAGTCTAGTACAAGTGTCCTTATGATAAAAGGATTTTTTCCTTCTGGGTAGATGCCCAGTAATGGGATTGCAGGATCGAATGGGAGGTCTAGCTTGAGTGCTTTGAGGTTTCTCCATACTTCCTTCCAGAAAGGTTGTACTAGTTTGCAGTCCCACCAGCAGTGTAGAAGTGTTCCCTTCTCTCCACGTCCACGCCAGCATCTGCAGTTTTGAGATTTTGTGATGTGGGCCATTCTCACTGGGGTTAGATGATATCTCAGGGTTGTTTTGATTTGCATTTCTCTAATATATAAAGATGATGAACATTTTTTCATGTGTTTGTTAGCCATTCGTCTGTCATCTTTAGAGAAAGTTCTATTCATGTCTCTTGCCCATCGATGTAAGGGATTGTTGGCTTTTTTCATGTGGATTAATTTGAGTTCTCTATAGATCTTGGTTATCAAGCTTTTGTCTGATTGAAAATATGCAAATATCCTTTCCCATTGTGTAGGTTGTCTCTTTGCTTTGGTTATTGTCTCCTTAGCTGTACAGAAGCTTTTCAGTTTAATGAAGTCCCATTTGTTTATTTTTGTTGTTGTTGCAATTGCCGTGGCAGTCTTCTTCATGAAGTCTTCCCCCAGGCCAATATCTTCCAGTGTTTTTCCTATGCTTTCTTTGAGGATTTTTATTGTTTCATGCCTTAAATTTAAGTCCTTTATCCATCTTGAATCAATTTTTGTGAGTGGGGAAAGGTGTGGGTCCAGTTTCAGTCTTTTACATGTAGACATCCAGTTCTCCCAACACCATTTATTGAATAGGGAGTCTTTCCCCCAAGGTAAGTTCTTGTTTGGTTTATCGAAGATTAGGTGGTTGTAAGATGTTAGTTTCATTTCTTGGTGTTCAATTCGATTCCAAGTGTCTATGTCTCTGTTTTTGTGCCAGTACCATGCTGTCTTGAGCACTATGGCTTTGTAGTACAGACTAAAATCTGGTATGCTGATGCCCCCAGCTTTATTTTTGTTACTAAGAACTGCCTTAGCTATACGGGGTTTTTTCCGGTTCCATACAAAGCGCAGAATCATTTTTTCCAAATCTTGAAAGTACGATGTAGGTACTTTGATAGGAATGGCATTGAATAGGTAGATAGCTTTGGGAAGTATAGACATTTTAAGAATGTTGATTCTTCCCATCCATGAGCATGGTATGTTCTTCCATTTGTTGATATCCTCTGCTATTTCCTTTCTGAGGATTTCATAGTTTTCTTTATAGAGGTCCTTCACCTCCTTCGTTAGGTATATTCCTAGGTATTTCATTTTCTTTGAAACTATGGTGAAGGGAGTTGTGTCCTTAATTAGCTTCTCATCTTGACTGTTATTGGTGTATACAAAGGCTACTGACTTGTGGACATTGATTTTATATCCTGAAACATTACTGTATTTTTTGATGACTTCTAGGAGTCTTGTGGTTGAGTCTTTGGGGTTCTCTAAGTATAAGATCATGTCGTCAGCAAAGAGGGAGAGTTTGACCTCCTCTGCTCCCATTTGGATTCCCTTTATTTCCTTGTCTTGCCTAATTGTATTGGCTAGAACTTCCAGCACTACGTTGAATAGTAAAGGTGACAGAGGACAACCTTGTCTGGTTCCAGTTCTAAGAGGAAAAGCTTTCAGTTTTACTCCATTCAGTAAAATATTGGCTGTGGGTTTGTCATAGATAGCTTCAATCAGTTTTAGAAATGTGCCACCTATGCCTATACTCTTCAGAGTTCTAATTAGAAAAGGATGCTGGATTTTATCAAATGCTTTTTCTGCATCTATTGAGAGGATCATGTGATCTTTATATTTGCCTCTGTTAATATGGTGGATAACGTTTATAGACTTGCGTATGTTAAACCAGCCTTGCATCCCTGGGATGAAGCCTACTTGATCATGATGAATGACTTTTTTGATGATAGGCTGTAATCTATTGGCTAGGATTTTGTTGAGAATTTTTGCGTCTATGTTCATGAGTGAGATTGGTCTGAAATTCTCCTTTTTGTTTGGGTCTTTTCCTGGTTTTGGTATCAGGGTGATGTTTGCTTCATAGAATGTGTTGGGGAAGATTCCTTCTTCCTCAGTTTTTTGGAATAATTTCTGCAGTACAGGAATAAGCTCTTCCTTGAAGGTTTGATAGAATTCTGGAGTGAAGCCATCTGGACCAGGGCATTTTTTAGTTGGAAGCTTTTTTATTGTTTCTTTGATATCAGTGCTTGAAATTGGTCTGTTCAGGAGGTCTATTTCATCCTGGCTGAGTCTAGGGAGAGGGTGTGATTCCAAATATTGATTCATTTCCTTCACATTGTCAAATTTCTGGGCATAGAGTTTCTGGTAGTATTCAGAGATGATCTCTTGTATCTCTGTGGGATCAGTTGTTATTTCCCCTTTATCATTTCTGATTGAGGTTATTAGAGATTTTACTTTTCTATTTCTAGTTAGTCTGGCTAATGGTTTATCTATTTTATTTATTTTTTCAAAAAACCAACTTCTTGTTTCATTAATTTTCTGAATGATTCTTTTGTTTTCAATTTCATTGATCTCTGATTTGATTTTGGATATTTCTTTTCTTCTACTGAGTTTAGGCTTAGATTGTTCTTCTTCTTCCAATTCCATAAGATCTCTTGTGAGATGTTGATGTGCTCTCTTTCTGTTTTTCGAATGTAGGCATCTAAAGCGATGAATTTTCCTCTCAAAACTGCTTTTGCAGTATCCCACAGGTTTTGGTAGCTTGTGTCTTCATTGTTGTTATGCTCAAGGAAGTTAATGATTTCCTGTTTTATTTCTTCCTTCACCCATCTGTTATTCAACAGAAGATTGTTTAATTTCCATGCCTTTGGGTGGGGTCGAGCATTTTTGATAGAGTTGAGTTCCACCTTTAGTGCCTTATGGTCTGAAAAGATACAAGGTAAAATTTCAATTCTTTTGATTCTGTTGATATTTGTTTTGTGTCCCAGGATATGATCAATTTTGGAGAATGTTCCATGGGGTGATGAGAGGAATGTATATTCTTTATCTTTGGGGTGGAGTGTTCTATATGCATCTATCAAGCATAGTTGTTCTAGGGTCTCATTTAAATCTCTTACATCTTTGTTTAATTTCTGTTTAGAGGATCTGTCCAGCTCTGTAAGAGGTGTGTTAAAGTCCCCTGTTATGATGGTATTATCAGATATCATATTGCTCAGACTGAGTAAGGTGTGCTTCAAGAATCTGGGAGCATTTAAATTGGGTGCATAAATATTTAGAATGGAAATGTCTTCTTGTTGTAGTTTTCCCTTGACCAATATAAAGTGACCATCTTTGTCTTTTTTGACTTAGTTGCTTTAAATCCACATGTATCTGAAAATAATATTGCAACTCCTCTTTTCTTCTCAATTCCATTTGCCTGAAAAATTGTCTTCCAACCCTTGACTCGGAGCTTTAATTTGTCATTTGAGGCCAGGTGTGTTTCTTGCAGACAGCAAATGGATGGCTTGTGTTTTTTAATCCAGTCAACCAATCTATGTCTCTTCAGTGGGGAATTCAAGCCATTAACATTTATTCAGATAATTGATAAGTGTGATAGTATTCTATTCGTCTTATTTGGTGAGAGTCCATTGCTTAGTTTTATCTTTTGCATCAGTGTGGAGGTTAGGTTTTGTCCTTTGATTTCTGAGTTCTTACTTTGCTGCTGACCCATTGTGGTGGTCAGTGTGCAGAACAGGTTGAAGTATTTCCTGTAGAGCTGGTCTTGTTGTGGCGAATTTCCTCAATGTTTGTATATCCGTAAATGATTTGATTTCTCCATCAATTTTGAAGCTTAGCTTAGCAGGGTACAGAATTCTAGGCTGAAAATTGTTCTGTTTAAGTAGATTAAAGTTAGATGACCATTGTCTTCTTGCTTGGAAAGATTCATTAGAGAAGTCTGCGGTCAATCTGATGGATTTGCCCCTGTAGGTCAACTGGCGCTTACTCCTGGCAGCTTGCAGAATCTTTTCTTTTGTCTTGACTTTGGACAGGTTCATCACAATGTGTCTTGGAGAAGCTCGGTTAGAGTTGAGGCGACCTGGGGTCCGATATCCCTCTGAAAGCAGTGTGTCAGACTCTTTGGTGATGTTTGGGAAATTTTCTTTTATAATATTCTCTAGTATGGCTTCCATTCCTCTGGGACATTCTTCTTCCCCTTCTGGAATTCCTATAACTCGTATGTTGGAACGCTTCATAAAGTCCCATAATTCTGACAGTGAACGTTCTGCTTTTCTCTCTCTTCTTTTCTGCCTCTTTTACTGTCTGAGTTATCTCAAGAACTTTGTCTTCTACCTCTGAAATTCTTTCTTCTGCATGGTCTAACCTGTTGCTGATACTTTCCATTGTATCTTTAAGTTCCTTAATTGACTGTTTCATTTCCTTCAGCTCTGCTATATCTTTTTTATATTCTTCATATCGTTCATCTCTTATTTGATTCTGTTTTTGGATTTCCTTTTGGTTATTTTCCACTTTATTAGCAATTTCCTTCATTGTTTCCATCATTTCTTTCATTGTTTTCAACATGTGTATTCTAAATTCCCTTTCTGTCATTCCTAACATTTCTATACTGGTGGAATCATCTGCAGTAGCTACCTCATGGTCCCTTGGTTGGGTCGTTCTAGACTGGTTCTTCATGTTGCCTGGAGTTTTCTGCTGATTCTTCCTCATGAGTGATTTCTTTTATCTGTTTCCTTGCCCTAATTTTCCTTTCACTTCCTCTTGCTCTTTAAGTTCTTGTGCCTGTGGACTAAGGGTTACAGGACCAGAAGGGTGAGAAGGTTGAAGAGCAAAAAAAGGGGATGAAAGAAAGGAGGACCGAGTGATAAGAAAAAAAGAAAGATAGAGAAAGGAGAGGGGGTGGGTATTAGGAATATTGACAAAAAGAAGAGAGGCACAGAAAGAGGGAGACAGGGCAATATAGGTGTACAGTAGGGTACTTTGACAGAACCTTAAAAAACCCCACCTTCTGGGGGTGCCCAGTTGCGTGGTTCCCTTGAGGTCAGCAGCTCTTTGCTAACCTGATCAGACACAGTACCCCACCTCCACCAAGTAGAGAGGAAAGACAAAAATGCCATAAATCAAACCAAAAGAAGCAAACAGAAAACTTTACGGGGATAAAATTGGGTGAAAAACCAAATTATATCGGTAGAAACACTAGCAAAAATGAAGTTGAAGTTATTAAAAAAGGCAGCAATGGGAAATTATAATTAAACTAGGAAAATTGAGAAAGAAAAAGGGATCTGTATGGAAAAGATTGAAATTAAAAAAACAAAAGAACATCAACAACGTCAAAATAAACAAACAAAAAAAACAACCAAACCCAAAAAAAAAGAAGAAAAAAATACACAACCAAAAACAAAGCAGTTTGTATATGTTATTGAATATTGTCTGGGCAACACGTGGTCTTCTGGGGTATGAGATGTTAGTCACAGTTCTGATACGACTGGAGGCTGCTGATTTCTCAAACCCCAGCAGGTAGACACCCTAAATCTCTCTTCAGCCTACTTAAAAGGCACTTTGAACTTGTAAACTTGCTGAGCAGAAACTTTCCCAGCTTTCTCGCTGGAATTGCTGCTGAAGTGGCTATCCACTTACTCAGGGTGCCAAAACCGGTCTCACTCTGCCCCTGAGGGTTAGGGCTGCAAGGCGGCTCAAACCCCACCCTTAGGCTACTTGGTTGCTGGGTTACCAGCTCCCACCCGTTTCTAGCTCTGCGACCCTGAGGGCGGAGCTTGCCGGGGCAGATCACTGACAATGGATCCGTGTGACCCACCGCCAAACACTATTAGCTCCGTCTGGCTCAGCGGCTCAGACTGGGGCCCTAGACAACGGCCAAAGTTCTCTGCATTCCCGCTCAGGCCTTCCCCAAGGCAGTTCAACTCAGTTTCAAGTCCAAGGACATCAAAACAGTTCACAGGTAAGGCCTTTCTGGTTTGCAGTCTCGCTGCTACTGAACTTACAGTTGTGGGCGGGTTTAGACGGATTGAACACACGCGACCACTTGCCGGTTTTCCACTGTTTTAGTCTTCCTCTTGGGGTCCAGAAGTCTCTCGCTGACTCCCTGTATCTTCATAGGAGTGATGATAGGCAGTTCCCACCAGCCAGAGATGCCTGGAGTCCTATCTCCCCAGACTCACGGTGCCCAGATGCAAGGAAGCTGTTACTCGGCTGCCATCTTGCTCCGCCCATAGATGATAAAATTTGACTTGGGCATTTAATTGACTAGTCATCATACCTTTTTTAAAAACTGTCCATGATATTTATCTAACATGAGATCGAATGCTGTTTCCCAGCATAAAGCATCTGATCCTTTAGACTAGAAAACCAGACCTTCTGTCTTTATCAGAGTCATTAAAACTGTGATTTATAGAAGTAAAATTTTGAAAAATTCAAATCTTTATATTCAATTTACCTAAGTCATTTAATTATTAGAAGGATATTTTCAAATGAAAAATCTGTAATTGTGGTAAATACAGTAGTAGATCATGACCAATGTCTTTCTTAGTGCAGTGGCCTATAACAAAATCTATTAGATTATGCTCCTGAAAATGTAGTTCCTGAACACATCTTTATAGGCTTAATTTTCTACTTAAAATGAATACAGAAATTGAAAACAAACATATAGAAATGTTCATTCTAATTTGATCTACTCTTTCTCTGCCTCTTTCATGTAATAAAAATAATTTCTCTTTGTGTGTGATATGCAATTATTGTATTTGGACTTTTTTATTTTTGTCAAAAATCATTTTGCTAATTTAGAAATATATTTCATGATAGATTAAAAAGTTTTAATGACCCTTTACCACATACTTTATGCAGCATTATTTTATAACAATACATTTTTTAATGTAAATATATTTTTATTAAATTTTAGCTAAAAGGAGAGGGGAGGAGTGGGTGGATTTGCTAAGCTCCCACCTAAGAACACAGTGTAGGGGTATGTGGCACTCTGGCTGATGAAGGGCACAGTTCCAATTTGGACTTTACCTAACACAAATAATATGACCTAATTGTTTGTATCAATATGTAATCTGAAAAATATGTTGTTCTTTATACTTAAAAAATATACTAAAACATTAAATAGAGTATTTTATATGATTAAGAGCTCTATTTCTGATTAAGGCTAAACTTTTTTTTTTTTTTTTGGCTGGGGCCAGGTTTGAACCCGCCACCTCTGACATATGGGGCCAGCACCCTACTCCTTGAGTCACAGACACAGCCCAAGGCTAAATGTTTTTAATTTCAATATGATATATGGATCTTTTATAAAGTTACTTTGTAACATGTGTATATGTGTAAATTTGTGTTGACCTGTCATTAATTTCTAATAAGCCTAAAGCCAATATTATTTATTTAATTTAAGGGCACTCATTTATTTATTCATCCAACTATTCATTGAATATTGATTATGGTTCTATATGTGTCTGTCTCTAAACTGTTTCTTATTGTAGCAAAGATTTAAGTTAGCACATTAGCTGCTTTAATTGAAGAGGTTAAGATGCCTGTCAAATAATTAATTATAATGGACTATGTGAGATGTAAAACAATTTCACTCAATTTGTTACCAAAAATTATCTATCCAGATAAAATCAGCTGAAGATACAGAGTGTCCTAACCACAAATAATAGAGCACACAATTTTGTTCTGAGTCCACCCCTCGGTGGGATGTTCCATATTTATGAAACTAAATAGGTATTACATAAATACTCTGCATATCCATATGCAGTCATCCTCATAAAAAGTAAGCCATGAAATGTCTGCAAATATTAAGTAGTCCAATTCCTCACCTCTTTACTTACTATTATCAATCTTGGTATTGTTAGTAGACCTTTATGAAGAGATGACCTAAAAACCTGCATTCCCTGCATGGGGCATGTAGACCCTAGTTATGGTAGCCTGAGTATTTCCCAACTCCTCCTATTTAAATTCTATCTTAGTCTCATCTTTGTTCACTAGAAAATTCTTACAGAAAGGCAGTAGTAATAATAATAAAACAATAATAAGAATGATGGAAGATTTCCCTTTAAAGTCTCTCTGCCTTGGCCTGATATTCTGCACTAAATAATTAAGGACTCTGTATACCTGTTTTTTATTTCACTTGGCATGTTTTTTCAAAATTTCAGTGGGAATCAATTTGGATGAGACTTTCAAAAGAAGTGAAAAGTGATTTAAAAATAGGTATTTGCAGGGCAGTGCCTGTGGCTCAACAGAGTAGTCGTCAGCCCCCTATGCCAGAGGTGGCAGGTTCAAACCCAGCCCCGGCCAAAAAAAATTGCTATTTGCTTCAGAAGATCTATTGGCTTTTAAAAAATCTTGAATTTGGTTTTAACAACTAAGAAGAGGGTAGGGTGTCTAGGAAACTTACTTCTGTGGTATGTTTTTCCATTTGTTAACATCTTCAGCTATTTCTTTTCTCAGAGTTTCATAATTCCCTTTATAGAGATCTTTCAGGTCCTTTGTTTGGTAAATTCCCAAATATTTCATCTTCTTTGACACTATTGTAAAGGGAATAAAGTCCTTGACTGTTTCTTCAGCTTGACTATTATTGGTATGTATAAAAGCTACTGATTTCTGAGTATTGATTTTGTATCCTGAGACACTACTGTATTCCTTGATCATTTTCTAAGAGTTTTGTAGTTGAGTTCCTGGGGTTTTCCAGGTATAAAATCATATTCTGCAAGGAGTGAAAGTTTGATCTCCTATGACCCTATTTGTATACCCTTGATCACCTTCTCTCTCCTGATTGTGAAGGCTAAGACTTCCATTACAATGTTGAAAAGCAGTGGAGACAATGGCAACCTTGTGTGGTTCCTGAACTGAGTGGAAATGTTTTCAGTTTTACTCCATTCAAGATGATATTGGCTGTGGGTTTGCTGTAGATGGCCTGTATCAGTTTATGAAAAGTCCTTTCTATACCTATTTTCTTAAGTGTTCTGATCATGAAAGGATGCTGGACATTGTCAAAAGCTTTTTCTGCATCTATTGAGAGAATCATATGGTCTTTATTTTTTATGTTGTTTATGTGATGTATCTCTTTCTGTGTTTTGGGAAAGGTTAAGTAATATAGGTACTAGTTCCTCTTTAAAGGTTTGGTATAATTCTGATGTGAAGCCATCTGGTCCCTGACTCTTCTTTTTTCAGAGATTTCATATAGTTGATGGTTTCAGTACTTGATATAGGTCTATTCAACATTTCTAATTCTTTCTGGATAAGTCTAGAAAGTTACTTCCAAATATTGGTCAATTTCTTTCAGATTTTCATATTTCTGAGAATGAAGTTTTTTATAGTATTCATTAAGGATTTTTTGAATTTCTGAGGGGTCTGTTATTTTGCCATTGTCATTTCTGATTGATGATATTATGGACTTTAATTTTTTTATTTTTGGTTAGGTTGGCCAAAGTTTTATCAATTTTGGTGAATTTTTCAAAAAACCAATTTTTGAAACATTGATCTATTTTATTTTTGCAATTGAAAGCATACAATTTTATTACAAAACTTTTTGAAATTTTGCTGTTGCATTCTAATTAAGGCAGAAACCTTAGTTTTTTTTTATTTAAATGCATTTGTTCTTTTTTATGTCATATACACATAGATCATGAATACATTTATGCATATGTGGGGTACAATGTGTTGATTTTTCCATACAATCTGATGTGGTTACATCAAACCAATCAACATAGCTTTTGCCTCATTTACTTGATTATTGTGTTAAGACATTTATGTTCTACAATTGGCAGATTTGACTTCTACACTTGCAATATGCTCCATAGGTGTGGCCTAACCTTTTACCCTTCCTCTTTCTTTTGTTTTTGTTTTTTTTTAATTCTGTTCTAATTTTAGTTATTTCTTTTCTTCTGCTGGGTTTGGTGTTGGAATGTTCTTCCTTTTCCAGTTGCTTAAGATTTTCTGTTAAGATTTATATAGGAGCAAGATGGCAGCCGAGTAACAGCTTCCTTGCATCTGGGCACTGTGAGTCTGGGGATATAGGACTCCAGGCATCTCTGGCTGGTGGGATCTGCCTATCATCACCCCTGAGAGGATACAGGGAGTCAGCGAGAGACTTCTGGACCCAAAGAGGAGGACTAAAACAGTGGAAAACCGGCAAGTGGTCACGTGTGTTCAATCCATCTAAACCCGCCCGCAACTGTAAGTTCAGTAGCAGGGACACTGCAAACCAGAAAGGCCTTACCTGTGAACTGTTTTGGTGTCTTTGGACTTGGCACTCAGCTGAACTGCCTTGGGGAGACCCTGAGCGGGAGTGCGGAGAACTTTGGCCTTTGTCTAGGGCCCGAGTCTGAGCCGCTGAGCCAGACGGAGCTAATAGTGTTTGGCTCTGGGTCACAGGCAGACATTTTGAGCGATCTGCCCCGGCAAGCTCCGCCCTCAGGGTCGCAGAGCTGGAATTGGGTGGGAGCTGGTAACCAAGTGACCAAGTAGCCTAAGGGCGGAGTCTGAGCCGCCTTGCAGCCCTAACCCTCGGGGGCAGAGGGAGACCAGTTTTGACACACAGGGTAAGTGGATAGACACTTCAGCAGTGATTCCAGCGACAAGCACTTCCCTGAGAAAGCTTCTGCTCAGTAAGTGAACAAGTTCAAAGTGCCTTTTAAGTGGGCTGAAGAGAGATTTAGGGTGTCTACCTACTGGGGTTTGAGAAACTAGCAGCCTCCAGTCATATCAGAACTGTGATTAACATCTCATACCCCAGAAGACCACGTGTTGCCCAGACAATATTCAACAACACATACATACTGCTTTGTTTTTGGTTGTGTTTTTTCTTTTTTTTTTTTGCTTTGGTTTTTTTTTTTTTTGTTTATTTTGATGTTGTGGATTGTTGTTTTGTTTTTTAAGTTCAACCTTTTCCATACAGATCCTTTTTCTTTCTCAATTTTTCTAGTTTAATTATAATTTCCCATTGCTGGTTATTTCAATAATTAGAACTTCATTTTTGTTAGTGTTTCTACCGCTATTATTTGGTTTTTCCAGCCAATTTTATCCGTAAAGTTTTCTGTTTGCTTGATTTGGTTTGATTTATAGCATTTTTGTCTTTCCTCTCTACTTGGTGGAGGTGGGGTACTGTGTCTGATCAGGTTAGCAAAGAGCTGCTGACCTCAAGGGCACCACCCAACTGGGCACCCCCAGAAGGTGGTTTTTTTTTAAGGTTGTATCAAAGTACCCTACTGTACACCTATATTGCTCTGTCTCCCTCTTTCTGTGCCTCTCTTCTTTTTGTCAATATTCCTTTTACCCACCCCCTCTCCTTTCTCTATTTTTCTATTTTTTTTTTTCTTATCACTCGGTCCTGCTTTCTTTCATCCCTTTTTTGCTCTTCAACATTCTCACCCTTCTGGTCCTGTAACCCTTGGTCCACAGGCACGAGAACTTAAAGAGCAAGATTAAGTGAAAGGAAAATTAGGGCAAGGAAACAGATAAAAGAAATCACCCATGAGGAAGAATCAGCAGAAAACTCCAGGCAACATAAAGAACCAGTCCAGAACAACCCTGCCAAGGGAACATGAGGTAGCTACTGCAGAGGATTCCACCTATACAGAAATGTTAGGAATGATAGAAAGGGAATTTAGAATACACATGTTGAAAACAATGAAAGAAATGATGGAAACAATGAAGGAAACTGCTAATAAAGTGGAAAATAACCAAAAGGAAATCCAAAAACAGAATCAAATAAGAGATGAACGATATGAAGTATATAAAAAGGATATAGCAGAGCTGAAGGAAATGAAACAGTCAAACAGGGAACTTAAAGATGCAATGGAAAGTATCAGCAACAGGTTAGACCATGCAGAAGAAAGAATTTCAGAGGTAGAAGACAAAGTTTTTGAGATAACTCAGATAGTAAAGGAGGCAGAAAAGAAGAGAGAGAAAGCAGACGTTCACTGTCAGAATTATGGGACTTTATGAAGCTTTCCAACATACGAGTTATAGGAATTCCAGAAGGGGAAGAAGAATGTCCCAGAGGAATGGAAGCCATACTAGAGAATATTATAAAAGAAAATTTCCCAAATATCACCAAAGATTCTGACACACTGCTTTCGGAGGGATATCGGACCCCAGGTCACCTCAACTCTAACCGAGCTTCTCCAAGACACATTGTGATGAACCTGTCCAAAGTCAAGACAAGAGAAAAGATTCTGCAAGCTGCCAGGAGTAAGCGCCAGTTGACCTACAGGGGCAAATCCATCAGATTGACCGCAGACTTCTCTAATGAAACTTTCCAAGCAAGAAGACAATGGTCATCTACCTTTAATCTACTTAAACAGAACAATTTTCAACCCAGAATTCTGTACCCTGCTAAGCTAAGCTTCAAAATTGACGGAGAAATCAAATCATTTCTGGATATACAAACATTGAGGAAATTCGCCACAACAAGACCAGCTCTACAGGAAATACTTCAACCTGTTCTGCACACTGACCACCACAATGGATCAGCAGCAAAGTAAGAACTCAGAAATTAAAGGACAGAACCAAACCTCCACACCGATGCAAAAGATAAAACTAAGCAATGGACTCTCACCAAATAAGACGAATAGAATACTACCACACTTATCAATTATCTCAATAAATGTTAATGGTTTGAATTCCCCACTGAAGAGACATAGATTGGTTGACTGGATTAAAAAACACAAGCCATCCATTTGCTGTCTGCAAGAAACACACCTGGCTTCAAAAGACAAATTGAAGCTCGGAGTCAAGGGTTGGAAGACAATTTTTCAGGCAAATGGAATTCAGAAGAAAAGAGGAGTTGCAATCTTATTTTCAGATACATGTGGATTTAAAGCAACTAAAGTCAAAAAAGACAAAGATGGTCACTTTATATTGGTCAAGGGAAAAATACAACAAGAAGACATTTCAATTCTAAATATCTATGCACCCAATTTAAATGCTCCCAGATTCTTGAAACAGACCTTACTCAGTCTGAGCAATATGATATCTTATAATACCATAATAACTGGTGACCTTAACACTCCTCTTACAGAGCTGGACAGATCCTCTAAACAGAAATTAAACAAGGATATAAGAGAATTAAATGAGACCCTAGAACAACTGTGCTTGATAGACTCATATAGAACACTCCATCCCAAAGATAAAGAATATACATTCTTCTCATCACCCCATGGAACATTCTCCAAAATTGATCATATCCTGGGACACAAAACAAATATCAACAGAATCAAAAGAATTGAAATTTTACCTTGTATCTTCTCAGACCATAAGGCACTAAAGGTGGAACTCAACTCTAACAAAAATGCTCGACCCCACCCAAAGGCATGGAAATTAAACAATCTTCTGTTGAATAACAGATGGATGAAGGAAGAAATAAAACAGGAAATCATTAACTTTCTTGAGCATAACAACAATGAAGACACAAGCTACCAAAACCTGTGGGATACTGCAAAAGCAGTTCTGAGAGGAAAATTCATCGCTTTAGATGCCTACATTCGAAAAACAGAAAGAGAGCACATCAACAATCTCACAAGAGATCTTATGGAATTGGAAAAAAGAAGAACAATCTAAGCCTAAACTCAGTAGAAGAAAAGAAATATCCAAAATCAAATCAGAAATCTATGAAATTGAAAACAAAAGAATCATTCAGAAAATTAATGAAACAAGGAGTTGTTTTTTTGAAAAAATAAATAAAATAGATAAACCATTGGCCAGACTAACGAGGAATAGAAAAGTAAAATCTCTAGTAACCTCAATCAGAAATGATAAAAGGGAAATAACAACTGATCCCACAGAGATACAAGAGATCATCTCTCAATACTACCAGAAACTCTATGCCCAGAAATTTGACAATGTAAAAGAAATGGATCAATATTTGGAATCACACCCTCTCCCTAGACTCAGCCAGGAAGAAATAGAACTCCTGAACAGACCAATTTCAAGCACTGAGATCAAAGAAACAATAAAAAATCTTCCAACCAAAAAATGCCCTGGTCCAGATGGCTTCACTCCGGAATTCTATCAAACCTTCAAGGAAGAGCTTATTCCTGTACTGCAGAAATTATTCCAAAAAATTGAGGAAGAAGGAATCTTCCCCAAAACCTTCTATGAAGCAAACATCACCCTGATACCAAAAACAGGAAAAGACCCAAACAAAAAGGAGAATTTCAGACCAATCTCACTCATGAACATAGATGCAAAAATTCTCAACAAAATCCTAGCCAATAGATTACAGCTTATCATCAAAAAAGTCATTCATCATGATCAAGTAGGCTTCATCCCAGGGATGCAAGGCTGGTTTAACATACGCAAGTCTATAAACGTTATCCACC
Organism: Nycticebus coucang; assembly: GCF_027406575.1. Lineage (NCBI taxonomy): Eukaryota > Metazoa > Chordata > Mammalia > Primates > Lorisidae > Nycticebus > Nycticebus coucang. The sequence continues at coordinate 62,344,402 of NC_069793.1, read as the reverse complement.
ATATTAACAGAGGCAAAAATAAAGATCACATGATCCTCTCAATAGATGCAGAAAAAGCATTTGATAAAATTCAGCATCCTTTTCTAATTAGAACACTGAAGAGTATAGGCATAGGTGGCACATTTCTAAAACTGATTGAAGCTATCTATGACAAACCCACGGCCAATATTTTACTGAATGGAGTAAAACTGAAAGCTTTTCCTCTTAGAACTGGAACCAGACAAGGTTGTCCTCTGTCACCTTTACTATTCAACGTAGTGCTGGAAGTTCTAGCCAATACAAATAGGCAAGACAAGGAAATAAAGGGAATCCAAATGGGAGCAGAGGAGGTCAAACTCTCCCTCTTTGCTGACGACATGATCTTATACTTAGAGAACCCCAAAGACTCAACCACAAGACTCCTAGAAGTCATCAAAAAATACAGTAATGTTTCAGGATATAAAATCAATGTCCACAGTCAGTAGCCTTTGTGTACACCAATAACAGTCAAGATGAGAAGCTAATTAAGGACACAACTCCCTTCACCATAGTCTCAAAGAAAATGAAATACCTAGGAATATACCTAACGAAGGAGGTGAAGGACCTCTATGAAGAAAACTATGAAATCCTCAGAAAGGAAATAGCAGAGGATATTAACAAATGGAAGAACATACCATGCTCATGGATGGGAAGAATCAACATTGTTAAAATGTCTATACTTCCCAAAGCAATCTACCTATTCAATGCCATTCCTATCAAAATACCAACATCGTACTTTCAAGATTTGGAAAAAATGATTCTGCGTTTTGTATGGAACCAGAAAAAACCCCGTATAGCTAAGGCAGTTCTCTGTAACAAAAATAAAGCTGGGGGCATCAGCATACCAGATTTTAGTCTGTACTACAAAGCCATAGTGCTCAAGGCAGCATGGTACTGGCACAAAAACAGAGACATAGACACTTGGAATCGAATTGAAAACCAAGAAATGAAACTAACATCTTACAACCACCTAATCTTCGATAAACCAAACAAGAACATACCTTGTGGGAAAGACTCCCTATTCAATAAATGGTGTTGGGAGAACTGGATGTCTACATGTAAAAGACTGAAACTGGACCCACACCTTTCCCCACTCACAAAAATTGATTCAAGATGGATAAAGGACTTAAACTTAAGGCATGAAACAATAAAAATCCTCCAAGAAAGCATAGAAAAAACACTGGAAGATATTGGCCTCGGGAAAGACTTCATGAAGAAGACTGCCATGGCAATTGCAACAACAACAAAAATAAACAAATGGGACTTCATTAAACTGAAAAGCTTCTGTACAGCTAAGGAGACAATAACCAAAGCAAAGAGACAACCTACACAATGGGAAAGGATATTTGCATATTTTCAATCAGACAAAAGCTTGATAACTAGGATCTATAGAGAACTCAAATTAATCCACGTGAAAAAAGCCAACAATCCCTTATATCGATGGGCAAGAGACATGAATAGAACTTTCTCTAAAGACGACAGACGAATGGCTAACAAACACATGAAAAAATGTTCATCATGTCTATATATTATAGAAATGCAAATCAAAACAACCCTGAGATATCATCTAACCCCAGTGAGAATGGCCCACATCACAAAATCTCAAAACTGCAGATGCTGGCGTGGATTGGAGAGAAGTGAACACTTTTACACTGCTGGTGGGACTGCAAACTAGTACAACCTTTCTGGAAGGAAGTATGGAGAAACCTCAAAGCACTCAAGCTAGACCTCCCATTTGATCCTGCAATCCCATTACTGGGCATCTACCCAGAAGGAAAGAAATCCTTTTATCATAAAGACACTTGTACTAGACTGTTTTTTGCAGCTCAATTTACAATCGCCAAAATGTGGAATCAGCCTAAATGCCCACCAACCCAGGAATGGATTAACAAGCTGTGGTATATGTATACCGTGGAATACTATTCAGCCATTAAAGAAAATGGAGACTTTACATCCTTTGTATTAACCTGGATGGACGTGGAAGACATTATTCTTAGTAAAGCATCACAAGAATGGAGAAGCATGAATCCTATGTACTCAATTTTGATATGAGGACAATTAATGACAGTTATGGTTATGGGGGCGGAAGAGAAAGATGGAAGGAGGGAGGTGGGTGGGGCTTAGGTTTGTGTCACACTTTATGGGGGCAAGACATGATTGCAAGAGGGACTTTACCTAACAATTGCAATCAGCGTAACCTGGCTTATTGTACCTTCAATGAATCCCCAACAATAAAAAAAAAAAAGGGAAAAAAAATTCGTATTAAATTATCGACTTCTTCTCTTTCTATTCCCTTGAGGAAGGCTTGCAACGGTATAAATTTCACTCTTAGGACTGCCTTTCCAGTATCCCACAGGTTCTGATAATTTGTGTCTTCATTACTCTTTTGTTTCAAAAATTTGGCAAATACCTTCTTAATCTCATCTATAGCCCACCTATCATTCAGCATAAGGATATTTATTTTCCATGTCTTTGTATGAGCATGCAGATACCTGTTATTGGTTAGTTCAACTTTTATTGCATGATAATCAGAGAAAATGCATGGAATAATTTCTGTAATTTTAAATTTGTTGAGGTTAGACTTATGACCTAAGATATGATCAATTTTGGAGGTTGTTCCATGGGCTGATGAGAAGAATGTGTATTCAGTTTTGTTAGGATGAAATGTTCTGTAGATGTCTGTTAAATTCAATTGTTGTATGGTGAAGTTTAAGTCCAAAATTTATTTGCTTAGTTTCTTATTTTGGGATCTATCCAACGCTGCCAAAGGGGTGTTAAAATTTCCAACTATTATGGTGTTGGAAGATATTAAATTGTTCAAGTCTGTTAGGGTCTCCCTTATAAATTGAGGAGCATTTTGGTTGGGTACACAAATGTTAATAATTGACATCTCATCATGTTGAGTGTTTCCCTTAACAAATATGAAGTGACCATCCTTGTCTTTCCTTCCTTTTTTTGGTTTAAAGTCTAGTGTATATGCAAATAAAATTGCCTCCCCTGTTTTTTTCTGATTTTCATTTGCCTGGATTACAAATGCTCATCTCTTCATCCTGAGTCTATATTTATCCTTTAATGTAAGATGAGATTCTTGTATGCAGCATATATTTGGCATGAGTTTTTGTATCCAGTCAGCCAACCTGTGCCTCTTAAGAGGACAGTTTAAGCTATTCATATTAATTGAAAGTATTGATAAGCCTGGGAGTATTTAGGGTGTCAAGTTTTTCAAAAGTCCAGTTGAAATTTTGATTTTTTTCACCACTATAGAAATTGGGTTTTGGTCAAGAATTTCAGAGTGAGTTTACTTTGGTGGTAGATCATTATGCTGTTCATTATTGGGGGATGGGTCTGAAGATATCCTGAATAGCTGGTTTGGTTATGGCAAATTTCTTCAATATGTGTATGTCATTATAGTATTTAATTTCTCCATCATAAATGAAGCTCAATTTAGCTGGATACAGGATCCTGGGCTGAAACCTATCACTTCCTGAGAAAATTGTGGAACTACTCCAAAAGAGCAAACATTTGCCTCATAGGAATCTCTGAAGGAGAGGAGGATGGTCCAAAAAACACAGATGCCCTATTCCAAGAGATAATTGAGGAGAACTTCCCAAGCATGGCAAGAGACACTGAAATTCAGATAGCAGACCATTTCAGATCCCCAGCACAACTCAACCCAAATAAAGCATCTTCTAGACACATTGTAATCAACTTCACCAAAGTTAATATGAAGGAGAAAATCCTGCAAGCAATTTCTTTTCTACTCAAAGGTGCGAAGCCCCATGAGCTTTGGGGAAATTGTATGTTAAACTGGGGACAGAAAACAAAGATGTTCCCATAGGCATAACTTCTACGATGCAGAAGCTGATCTTACATGAGGTATTCAACTTCATAGTTTGATCACTTCCAGAAAAAAAGAGTATTTCTTATTTTTTATTCTTCTGATGGTATATAAAGTATATTAAGACCTAAGTAGAGAGGACATTAAGTAAATGTATCAATGTTTACAAATCTAAAAATATATTATTCATTCAAAATAAGTATTGAACAACTCTGTGTATTATTAACTGCTTTTGTACATGAAACACAGAAGTGAACGATGACTATGTGAAATGATATTGCAGAATTTATCCATAAATTTTATCCCTGAGGATGTTTATGAATAACTAAAACTTATATACAACTTCAGACTTGAACCAGATAACACACACCATTCAGCCCCACCTTTACTAAATGCAAAAATTTCTTCTACTTCTATTTTTATAAAATAGAGGTGAGAACACTCAGATCCTTAGATGAATTATATCTTGACTGTGGACAAAGGCTACTAGTGACAATATTCTTATTCAGAGAAATTATTGCACAAGGAAATAATGATTTTAAACAATAAGTAATTGTACCATTTATTTCATTAAATTCTTGCAAACTTTATTCAGCCAATCAGCATGAAAATTATCATTAATAATTGATCACTCACATGGTGAAATAGTTTAGTTCACTTATTAAACAAGTTTTCTCATCAAGACAACCTTCACTTCACTTTCCTTTTATCCTGTAAATTTTGTCCATTGCCATTCAGTTTCCATCTTCAAAGAGATATTTTAGACTACTTGAAGCCAGATACCCAAATCCTGATACTCTTCATTAGAAACATGGTTAAGAACATTTTCAAAGGAGTGTTCTTTCTTGTTGCAAGTGATAAAATATAGATCTTATTTATATTCACCTCCCCCACTAGTTCAAGACCCATAAGTCTTGAGTCTCTCGCTCAGATGTCTCAGTAATTGTAATCACAATGATACAAACCTCACGTTGTCTCCAAACTCCAAATTTTTCCATTGATTTCCCAAATGTAGACTTTATTTATGATTCATTACTAATGAGAAGTGCTTGTTAATAATTTTCACACTTATTGGATTAGAAAGCTTTCCCTTGGCAAAATTTATCTTTTTAATAATGTTAACAACAGTAACAAATATTCTTGAAAATCTGTAAAATGATTAAAAGATATTTACTGTAAGCCAGATATGTGTGATGGGCCCAGAGAACCTAGCCTCAAGAGGTCCTGAAAAAATGTGCCTGTTGTAGCTCGATTATAATGTTGTCATATATAGGGTGTCCACAAAGCTTTTTGTACAATTTACTACGTTGAAGTATTTAAAACTGCACACAAATCTTATGTCCACCCAGCACATTTATGGAGACAGGAATTACATATAAAACCCTAAATCACGGTGGGGAAAAGAGACATTGGTTTGATCTGAAAGGGCTGGATATCTCAATACAGAAACGTACAGGGTATGAGTGGGTCTCTGATTGGGTCTCTGATTTGTAGTTGGCTAAAGAAGTGAAGCTTTGTCTAAATATAAGCTTTAACAAAATATAAGAAAGTCTGTTAATCAGAGACAATCCGCTAGACATTTATCAAAACTCATATGATATACTTAGTAAATTGATAGTCTGCCAGTGTGAATTAAGTTTTGTCTTGAGAACCTTATCCCTGTTCATGATTTAGCATCTTACTGTTACCAAGATCATCTCCAAGAAGGGAGAGGGGTGGGCATAAAGGGGCATGTCTGACCTCCCTTCTCATGGCCAGAAACACACACACTGGCTGATGAAACAGGACATGAATATAAAGAGAAAAAATGGTTTTGAGTGCTATTGTGAATGGTTTCCTGTTTTAGAAGTTTGGATTTAATAATGTTTCTCTATAAAGTGCCAACATGATCTCATATTTTCTGAAAAATAATTAGCTTGTTTCTATTTTGCAATATCATGATGGACCTGAGTTAGGATTGACTCTAAAAGTATCTGTTAGAATGTTTTGAAAAGTCAGGTTAGATAATTTGCAAAAGAAACTGAACAAATGTCCAGCAACTCATAAGACAAGATTTTTACCTTCACTAATAATCAATATAACAATGTAGATTAAAGGAATAACAATGCATACATTTTGTCTAGCATGTCAGAAAATTTCATATAGGCAAATGTGAAAGAAAAAGACTAGTTAGTTATACTTTTGTGGATATAAACTTATTTAACAGTTTTGAGAGGAAATTTGACAATAACTACGTATGAAAAATGAATATATTTGGCCTAGAAATTTAATTTGAGCTCTTTCTCCTATAGAAGTACACTCACAAATGACAAATAGAAATATAAAAAGTCTAAAAGCTCATCAAATGGGTAGCTAATACATTATATCACATTCCCATTATATCTGTGGTCCCAACCCTTTTCCCAATCCTTGGGTGGCAGACAAGTATTGGTTGTTGGCCCTTTAAGGAACAAGGCCACAAAGCAGGAGGTGAGCAGGAGGCATGTGAGGGAAGCTTTGCCTGTATTTACAGCTGCTCCCCATTGCTTGCATCCCCACCTGAGCTCTGCTTTGCATCAGATCAGCAATGGCATTAGATTCTCCTAGTAGCACAAGCCATACTATAAATTGTGCCTGCCAAGGATCTAGGTTGAGTGCACTTCTGAGAATCTAAAGCTTGCTTGACCTGAGGTGGAGCTGCAGTGGTGATGCTAGTCTGGGTGTGGTGATGCTAGCTGCAGGAAAACAAGCTCTGGGATCCCACTGATTTTGCAGTATGGTGAGTTGTATAATCATTTAATTATATGCTGCAATTTAATAATAATAGATACAAAATGTACAATAAATGTAATATACTTAAATCATCCCTAAACTATCCTCCACGTCCATTAAAAATCGTCTCCATGAAACAGGTACCTGATGACAAAAAGCTTGGGGACTTTTATACTTTATATATTGCCTTGTATAATATGAAGTAGCTTTGGAAAACTCAGAGGACTGATTTCTGTATCGTCACAGAAAAACATCTTTGATAAATTCTTGAGAGAAAAACACAAGGTATACAATGATAGTCTGATGTCATGTACCAAGTTATGTTAATAAATTTAACTTTTATTTAGAAAAAAAAATCAAGACACAATTTTATTATATTACCAGTAAAGGAAAGAACTGCACATATTTGTCTTAACAATTTTGAAGTTATTTTATATGTAACGTAGCTGAATAATTTCTAAAATGTTGTTATATCTAAGCATAGCTCCTATTTATACATTTTAATTCCAGCTTGCTTTCTAGCCAGTAAAGGAGGAAATTTCTCAGACCCACTATGTTGTGTTAAAATGATAATACATTGTCTCTCCTGTACTAAAGGATACTCTTAAGATATGTAATGACAATGATATGTGCCCTCCTTTTTAAGATCCCTTGGAACTAAAATATATTTAAGCTTCTTGCCTAGGGTAGTTGGGAACTCTCAAGACTATTTTAATCTCAGTGGAATTTTCTAGGTGACCTAGGTGACTCTCTTTTATTGTTTAGTGAAGCATCTTAAATCATCTCTTTGAACTAAGACTGAACTCCTCCACCCTGAGCCATGGAGTTTGGCTTACAAAGAAAAATGGTCCTGCCAACAGATACATCTGAAAGTAAAAAAGCCATTCCTCAGGCAATGAGTGAAGCATTTCAGAGATAAGTAATAGCAACTACCAATGTAGCCCTGAGAACTTCCATTCAAGCAAATTGATGTAATAATAACCATTTTCCCAGGCTGAGGGGACTAACACAAATTTCCAGTGTTGCTAAATTAGAATGTGTGAGATTTGGAGATTAAATTGGTGGAAAAGCAATAATATTGTAAAGTTTAATGGTAAATTTTATACATGTTCTCTTGCAAGTAGTAATTATTGTATTCGCCAACAATTTAAGTACTATTTATTAATGCTGTAAGTGCATATAATATTTAAACATATATCCCCTTAAATTTCAGAGCCTCTCAAATTTTAGATTGTGGGTTTTGTTTTAATGACTTTTCCATAAATCCTAAAATCAGGATCTCATAAATACGTTTGCAAACATTTATTAAATTTAACTGAATTAGCACATTCTGCTATTAGCTTCAGAACCATGGAGTATACCATACTCTTCAGGAAACTTTAGAGAGGTTTTTAAATTTTTTTAAATTAAAATTTTTTTTCTTTCCCAATAAGCAAAAGAGCTTTACCCAATATAAACCTTGAGCTTATGCCTACTGGTGATATTTTTGATCTCCTTTATAAATTCTGAAACATTCAAATGAGGATTTGTGCTTTGGAACCATGGCCATTCAAAATCAAATTTAAATTTTCAGAATTAAAATAAATATAGACTTGATCTTAGTGAGTAACTGTTCAGCTAGTATTCTGAGACTATTCAATCTTGAATTAATAATTCTAGATGGCTATATTTTTTAATTCACGTCTTTAAAGATTCTATAATTTTATAGATGTTCCTTTATGTAGGAAATGTATTTGTCTTTCCCCAAATAATGATTCTCATAATTTTTCTTAAGTAACAACTTAACAGGGAATCTTTCCCCTATATCTAAAGTTAAAATAAATAGAGTGGTCAAGATACAGATATAAATTTGTTATATACCTCTAAATTATATCTTAGTACAGTAACTTTATAAGTGGTAATGCTGCTGTGTAAGCCATAATCATTGGTGTTCTTTCACAATGTTGGTTTGTTTTATTTCTCACTTATGTTTGATAAAATCTTTAGTAAATCAAAGTGAGTGACACTTTTTCAAAAATTTATGTAAGAACTTGTCTGCCAGCTGGATTTTTAATGCACATACACACATACCTGTAGAAATATGCACACACAGAGACATAATGTGCTCACTATTCAAATACAATTTAGATGTATATTGTTTTATATTTAATATTTTTATCTATTGCTTCATCTGTTCTCTTAGAAACTCAAGTACTATGATCTACTAAATATGTACTGATTTCACCACCGGAAATCAGTGGAGATAGACCAGGCACCAAAGTGCTTTTCAACTAATTTTTCCTAAAACTTTCCTTCTTTCTTTCCTTTCTCCTTCTATCGCCCCCCACTTTCCATTTCTGTCTTTCTTTCTTCCTTTTTCCTGTATATCCATCTGTTTCTTATCTTCTAGATACATCAGTTCATTTATGCTGTCAGATTATATTATCTAAACATATGTTGAAGATACTATTATTCACCAGGAACATTGACTCCATAAAATATAATCTTACATTTTTACGGTGCTCTCACAAACATAAATAATACACGTAAAGGCTTAGACAAATAGGTAGAGAGATAGATATGTGTATATATAATCTCATTCATATTTATACAATTTGCTTATATTAAATACTATTCAATTTATGCTCTGATTTTAATAAAAATTATACATATAGTTTTAATATGAGAGGTAGAACTATACAATGTAAGATTTTACTGTTCTAAAAAAAATTTGCAATTTTCTCAATGAATAGTGTGTTTTCTAGTGAAGCTAATAAGGATTTTATTTTATAATGTTTACAGTTCACTTAGGGACATAGTTGTATTGAACTGAAGACTGTGAAAGCTCAAAACCAAATACTAATTAATTTTTGGCAGTATGCTATGTGCCGTATTGGTACCATTTAAATGTAGTACTATTATTAAAAATTTGGTACCATTAAAATGTAGTACTATCATTAAAATTGTATTAAAAGAAAATAAGATTTAGTGAAATCAAGAAACTTTCTTCAATCATTCTTAACTAAGTGAATCACTTACACAAAATAATTTTTTTCTGGGTGATAGAAACATCATGATAAATCCATATTTAATTTTAAAACAAATTTCCAACCTATTTTCAAATTAGGCTGTATAGTTCTGTATTTCATCATCATTGTACACACATATCTCATTTCATTGTGCTTTGCTTTACTGTGCTTCATGAATAATTCATTTTATGTAAATGTGCAGTTTGTGTAACTCTGCGTCAAGCAAGTCGAGGGCACACCATTTTTCCAACAACATGAGCCAACATCACGTCTCTGTGTCATATTTTAGTAATTATCGCAATGTTTCAAATTTCATTATTATTATTATTATTATATATAATTATTATAATTGTTTAGGGTACCACAAACTAGGGCACATGTTCTGGTCCAAACAAGCAGCCATTCCCCCATCTATCTTCCTCTCTTTGGACTTTCTAATTCCCTGAAACATAACAATATCAAAATGAATAAGTCTACAATGGCCTTTAAGTATTCAAGTGAAAGGATGAGTTACACATTTCTCAATTTAATCAAAAGTAAGAAATGATTCAGCTTATTGAAGAAGTCATGACAAAAGTAAAAAATAGCTAAAAGCTGACCTTTTGTACCAAACAGCCAAGTTGTGAATTCAAATAAATTATTCTAAGAGGAAATTTAACAATGTTACCTATGGTACACTGAATGATGAGAAAATAAAACAGTATTATTTCTGACATGGAGAAGAGTTTAGTGGTCTGGAGAGAACATCAAACCAGCCACAACATTCCCTTAAGCCAATGGGCCCCAACTCTTTTTAATTCTGGGAAGACCAAAATAATTGAAGAATAAGTATGAACCTAATAGGGGTTGGTTCATGGTGTTTCAGGAAACAAGCCACCTCCATAGCATGAAAGTGCAAAGTGAAGCAGTGAATGCTAAGGTAGAAGCTGGAGTAAGATGTCCAGAAGATCTAGCTAATAGTGTCGATGAAGCTGGAGTAAGATGTCCAGAAGATCTAGCTAATAGTGTTGATGAAGGGGGTTGTAGTAAACAGCAGATTTTACGTGTAGGTAATATAGCCTTTTATTGGAATAAGATGTCAGTTAGGACTTTCATAGCCAGACAGCAAAAGTCAAAACTTTAAAGTACAGAGTGTCTTTTTAGCAGCTAAGGCATCTGGTAAACTTAGGTTGAAGCCAATGCTCATTTACCATCCTGAAAATCCTAGTATCTTTAATAATTATTCTAAATCTACCCTACTTGTACTCTATAAATAGAACAATAAACTTAGATGACAATATATCTCTTTATAGCATGGTTTGTTGAATATTTTAAAACTGCTTTTGAGACCTACTGCTCTGGAAAAAAATATTATTTCTTCTAAAAAATTACTGTGCATTGCAAGGCACCTAGTTACTTAAGATCTCTGATAGGGGTGTACAAGAATGTTCATGCTGTTTTCATGCCTGCTAATATTACATTCATTCTCTAGACCATAGATCAAGGATTAATTTTGACTTTCAGGTTTTATTATTTAAGAAATAAATTGTGTAAGGCTACAGCTGCCATAAGGCATAGTGGTTTCTCTTATGATTTGGACAAAGTAAGCTGAAATTTTTCTGGAAAGGATTAACCATTCTAAACACCATTAGAAACATTCATGATTCAGAGAAGAGATGAAAATATTAACATTAACAGGAGTTTGGAAGAAACTGATTCCAACCTTCAAGGGTGACTTTAAGGGGTTTAAGATTGCTATGCAGGATATGGCTAAAGATGTGGTAGAAATGGCAAAACTAGAATTATATTTAGAGCGTGAATGTGTGAGTGAACTGCTACAGTCTCATGATAGAACTTAAAGGGATGAGGAGCTGTTTCTTATGGATCAGCAAAGAAAGGGATTTACTGAGAAGGAAACCGATCCTGGTGAAGATGCTGTGAACTTTGTTGAAATAACAACAAAGAATTTAGAAAATTATATAAACTTTTTTGGTAAAGCAGCAGGATTTTAGAGGATTGGCTCCTCCTGTTTTGAAAGTTCTACTGTGGGTAAAATGCTATCAAACAGCTTTGCACATTACAGAGAAATCTGTCATGGACGGAAGAATCAACAGACGAAGCCAACTTCCCTGTTGCATTATTTTAAGAAATTGCTACAGCCATCCCGACCTTTAGCAACCACCAACTGGTCAGTCAGCAGCCATCACTAAGACCCTTCACCAACAGAAATGTGTAACTCACTGAAGGCTCAGATAATCATTAACATTTTTGGGCAATAAAGTATTTTTCATTAATGCATGGCCATTATCTTTTAGACGTGATGGTAATGCACACTTGATACACTAAAATATTATTAAAAGTAAACATATATTTATTTTCCCAGGGAAACAAAAAAGTCTATGTGACTCATTTTATTGTCTCTATACTTTATTGTGGTGGTCTCCATCCAAACCTACCATATCTCTCAGGGATATGCATGTATGAGTTGCAGTTGTTCCACAACCTCAACAAAACCTAATATCTCAGTTTCTTTCAAAATTATAGCCATTTTAATGACAACCTACTGTGCTTCTTGTTTAACTTTTTTTCACTAAGTAAAAATGTTGAACCCTTTGTCAAATACTTAGTTACTGTCCAAATATCAAAAGAACCTACAGGCATTATAAAGCTAAGAGTGTAAATTCAGTTTTGAGTTCTCCATATCCTAATTTTATAAGTCCAGGCATAAACAAAATTTTTACTTCTAATTTTTTTTCACCTTCCCTAACATTTAATTTTTCTTTTGTAGGTCTGCAAGCATCCTTGACTAAAGCCCTACCTACACTTCACCATGTTGGCATTTAATAACACCTTTCCTAATTGGCCCACTTTTTCCTTCATTGGCATTCCTGGTCTGGAGACTGCACATACATGGATCTCTGTCCCCTTTTTTCTCCTGTACCTCATGGCCATTGTGGGTAATGTTCTTCTCTTCATCCTAGTTAAAACTGAACAGAATCTCCATGAACCCCAGTTCTATTTCTTGGCCATCTTAGCCCTTACTGACCTAGGCCTTTCATTGTCCACAATGCCTAGTGTCTTGGCTATCTTCTGGTTCGATATCCGCCACATTGGCCTGGATGCCTGCCTGACCCAAATGTTCTTCATCCACACCCTGTCCTCAGTAGAATCAGGTGTCCTGGTAGCGATGGCTTTTGACTGCTTGGTTCCTATCTGTGCTCCACTCAACTATACCAGAATCCTGACCCACTACATGGTTGCCTGCCTTAGTGGGGCTGCCTTCATACGAGGTGCCAGTCTAATGATTCCTCTGCCTTTTTTCCTCAGGACCTTTCCTTTCTGTGGGGCCAATGTCCTCTCACACTCTTATTGTTACTACCCAGATATGCTGAACTTGGCCTGTGGGGATGTCACTTTCAGCAGTGTCTATGGATTGGTCTGTGTGCTGTGCACATTTGCAGTGGATGCTGTCTTCATCCTAGCTTCATACACAAAGATTCTGAGCACTATCATGAAACTGGGAATCCGAGACAGAAACTGGAGATCACTGCACACCTGTGTCTGTCACCTCTGCACAGTGCTTGTGTTTTACCTGCCGCTCATCAGCCTCGCAGTACTACATCATTACACACAGGAAACCTCCCCAATTTTATATACCACCATGAGCAATGCCTACCTCCTCATGACACCACTGCTAAATCCTGTGGTCTATAGTCTCAAATCCCAGCAAGTCCAGGCTGCCCTGCGCAAGCGATTATGGGTACAACGTGTGGTTGCTGGAGAATGAGATTTTTTTGTCTAACTTAGAAGGTGAATCAATTTAAAAAAATGCTGTTCAGGATCTACTATGTGTCCAATAGTATAGTAGGTACTATTAATGTAAAAAAAAAAAAAAAAAACAAGTATCAGGTCCTTTCCTCAAGAAGCACTTACTCTAAGTAAGGAGGGAAGGAGAGGCCAAATGCTTACATAAGTGATCCTAACTGTGACCAAGCATCAATGGGTGCTTGGTAGCAACAAGGAAATGCCCATGGGAGAATGAGCTCAATGTTGTTGGTGTCTGAACTGGATGAAAATCACATTTCCCCAGCTGCTTACTTGGGGGATCTTACTCTGAACTGTAACGTATCTATGAGGCACTGATTTTATAGAGAAACCAAGATGTCACCTGATTCTTGATTTCCAATGTTACATAAGCTGGGGAATTAAAAATTAAAAATTAGTAATAAATTTATGACTGTATATTTGATATTTCTATCTCTTATAGTTGAATATTGGGTAATATTCTGAGCATTGTAAATATTAGCAACAGATAAAGGGGAAGTCTGAAAAGAAATAATATATAAAAATCTGATAAATTGTTTTTCTTACCCAATTTGTCACTTCATTCAGAATTCACACTTCATTTAGACTTGGTTTTGTTTTCAATTTCATCTTGAGAATAGATTTAGCTATATACTGACCTCTGATATAAGAGGAAAAATAAAGTGGTCTATTATCTTTCAGGGACAACTCTTTAAAATTTAGAGTATAAGCAAATGAAGAGTCCTTTGATCAAGTTCAGAGAAAGTAAAAGAGAAAGACTTCACTGTTCATGGTGATAAATAAATATGTGGTAGTATTAGCAGGAGTTTGAATCTGCTTTAAGAAAATTCTGAAAGGATTCATTTCTAAATGACAACTCAAGTAATCGATAAGAAAAAAGATTTTTAAAATCTGACTGACACATATAATAGGCAAAAGAGTAATGCAGAAGACATAAATAGAATATTCACATAACTTACATTCTACTATTGAAAATAATAGAACACTTAACCAGGTAATACAATATAGTTAGTGGGGATGGGGATTCATGTGAGTTTCTATATGAATGTAGAGAAAAATAAGTCAAAGAGGCCTGGGATTGCCAAGTATTACCTAGAAGACTGATGGTCCATGAACAAATATTATGCAAACTTAAAAACTATCTCAATTTAAAAAGTATGACCTTAGGTGTGACCTATTATCTATTAACATGATGGAGGGGATTAAAAATCTTTCTGAAGAAGTATGTTATTTGCTCTCAGTGAGAGATGACTTCAGAAGTATAATAAACATTCTCAAAAAGTAAAATATAATTCTAAATAAAGTCTAGCTCTGAAATTGTTCCTCCATATTTTAAGGCCTAAGGTAATAATTTTCTTTATGGTGAGTCTTTCTGATCAGTAGCCTCTTGACTGACTTCCCCAAAATGTCTGTAGGGAACTGGGGGCCTTTATTGCCTTTCCATTTTTTTTTTTTTTTTGAGGACACCAAACAGTTTTCCCTTGAGGAACTCCTGACTTCTCTGTATAGGTTGGGTGAGTTCAATAATATTAATATTCTAAAAAAATCACCGTGTTCTTTCAGCTACAAAGATTAAAAATAAAATAAAATCTTTTTACCTTGATGTTTTATGCTAGAAACAGTTTTATGCTATAATACAAAAAATTTTCCTTTCTATTTGTATTATAGAAGGTACAAATAGAATGTACTTATAATCATCATCTTTTTAGTTGCATGGAAGCTAATGATTATTTAGATTATAAGAAAATGAGTATCACCCAAAGAGAAGCAAAAAGGAGAGACTGCTTCAGAAGAAAAAGAGAAAACTATTAATAGGATTGAATCCTTAACACTGTATTTCATTTCCTGAAATACTTCCTTTGAAATGATATTTTCATTTCTTTTTACATATAAATGAAATAGGTTCTGTTTAGATGAATTGGCTCACTCATTAAATTCCACTTTACAACAACACAAATATCACTCAGTAAGCCATAACTCTCTAACTGTTGGTATTTGTATCTGAGTTGATGTCTCCTAAAGAATGGCATATAGTTAATGCTCAGAATAATTGTATAAAGTTGTAAAATAAGAAAGAATAAAGGAAGGAAAAAGGACCAAAGATGAATAATAAGTATAATGTATGACTATTGAATGAAAAGCTTAATGATTAATAATTTAATACTTAATTACTAAGTCCTTTCTTATAAAAGAGATATCCTTATAAATCCCTTTTCACTACTGGCTAAATTAAAGTAACAGATCCTGGGTCACTATGTTTTTCCAGACAACATAGCAGAGAAGAGTCCTGCTTTTAGCTTAATTGATATATTCTGATCTTCAACTAAATGGAAAATTAGATTTAATACAACCTGAGCAAATAATTTACATATAACATAGATGGTAAATTTCAGGTGCACTGCTTGTTGTATTTTTGACTTAATCTCTCACTTAATTTTTATGTTAGATGAGGCTTACACTTACATTGGGATTGTTTCATAATAATAACTATAAAATGTAAACAGATTTAAATTAAAATTATGAGAAATAACTCTTTTATTGCACTTAAAATGTCTTCTCTGTCATATTTCATTTCCCCAATGATAATAATTACCTATAGTAAAATAAAAATGTTATTTTTAATTAGTTTTTATCCATGTAATCATAAATGAGGAGTTCTCATGTAGGAAATTCTTGTAAGACTATTTGAATTGAAAAGGGTGCCCATAGTTAACTAGGTTACATGAACTTTAGAAATAAGACACATAAAATAAGACACAGTAAATATATTTCCTGATCTACTGCAAGAGAATGCCCTATATCCAGAAAAGTAGTAGTAAAATTATGCAGAGATGGGCCAAAGAGACTACTTCAGCACACAGGAAAATAATGTCTATTCTTCCTTTTTCTTTTTTTTTTCAATATTCCCAAAACCTTGAAATCAGTTCCTCAGAGATCCACTCTTTATTTCATGTTCCCTTAAATGCAAACAATCTATATAGCACACTTCTAATCTGTTTTGTTTTCATACTATACACCAATGGATTGAGCACTGGTGTGAGAAAGAGGAAAATATTGGACATGGTGACATGGGGGAGAGGGGAGTGGTACCTGCCTATCCTGTGGATTAGGGCTAAGGCAATGAGTGGAACATAGAAAATGAGGACAGTGAGAACATGGGAGACACACGTGTTGAGTGCCTTAAGACGTCCCTCCCTGGAAGCAATTCCCAGGACTGTCTTCAAGATTAGAGCATAAGACAGAACAATAAAAATAGAATCAACACCAAAAGAGCAGAGGACCAATGCCAGCCCATAGATGATATTGATGCGAATAGACCCACATGCTAGCTTCATCACATCAGGGTGGAAGCAGAACGAATGGGACAGGACAATGTTCTTACAGAATGGAAGCCGTTTGAGCAGGATGGGCAAGGGGGCCATCAGTGTCACTCCCCGAGCCGTGGCAGCCAATCCCATCTGAGCAATGCGGGAGCGGGTCAGGATCACAGTGTAGCAAAGTGGGTTGTGTATGGCCACAAAGCGGTCAAAGGCCATAGCCAGCAGGATGGCTGACTCCATGGAAGAGAAGGTATGGATAAAGAACATCTGTGCCAAGCAGCCATGGAACTCAATCTCTCGGTGGTTGAAGAGAAAGACATTAAGTACAGTGGGCAGTGTAGAGGCTGACATGCCTGTGTCAGTGGCTGCCAACATAGACAAGAATACGTACTGAGGCTCATGAAGGCTGGGATTCTTGTGTACTATGTGAATAATGATGCTGTTCCCCAAGATGGCAATCACATACATGATGCTTAATGGAATGGAGATCCAGATATGAGCATCCTCAAACCCTGGGATCCCCGAAAGGAGGAAGAAGGGTGGCTGGTAGTGGCTGTCATTGAGCACAGACATGTTGATTAAACCTAAATAAAAAAGAACATGAGTGGGAATGACAAACAGTAAATTCAATTCAATTTCATTCAATGGTCCAATAGAGTCTAGAGATGAAGGCAAACAAAATATCTGTTGTATACAGAGGAAATTGAATAGAATAAAATCAGTTTAATTAAAAAAAGCTTATATGAGAAATTGTTTTCGGTGATTTATAACTGCTATCTTGTAGGAAGTTGTGTAGACATAATGGTAGCCACCAAGTACTATAATGGATAAACTATGCCAAAGAATTTTGAACAGAAGTTCTCAAAGAACAAATTAAGATTCACAAATCACATCATTCATTCATCAATTTAAAACACTCAGTGAAAAGCAGAGAGACAAAGAGTAGATTAGTTAACACATTAGAATAGTGAGCAGGTATGTAACATGGCCCACAGGATACAACCCCTGGATACACAGTATCCATAGTCTTTGTTGTTGTGCTGACGGTGTGGTCAGAAGCACCAGAGTTAAGGTTAAAGCAAGAGGATCCCAGCAAGGTATCTGGGGTCAACATTCCACCTGCTCTGTCAGACCAGAGCATTACATATGCATTACCACAGGTCTAATTCATCAATAAGACAGCTGAACACCTATGAGTTTCACCTGTATTTCTTATGCTGCAAACACATGGGGTCAGAATAAAACTACAGTGGTGTCATTAATTGTTATGTATTACATGGATCATTATGAAAGTTTTGGAATACACTAAAATCAAAAAACATAAAATCCATGAGGCTGGAAACAAATGATGCCTTACTAGGCAAACATTAGTTTGTATCAAAACTTTCAGAGTGGCCCATGTAGGTAGAGTACACCATGGCTGTCATGTTACAAGTGGCATTACCATACTTTAGGACTTACTTATTTAACCTCTTTCTTTTAATCTATAAATGACACTTTTGTTTGTTCTATTATATATTTCATGCATCTCTGATTAACATCACCTTTCTCAGTCCTAACATGTTCTACAGCTTACCTACTATCTATAATTACCATAAATTATAATGTTGCTTTTGTTTTACTATTTGTTTGCTCTTTACATCTATAGTTAACAAATGCCATGCATTTTACATGTATAGCATAAAATCGTAGTTTATTCTCTTTGGACATGTCATGAATTTCACCTACTCTATTTGTCTTATTTCCCATACTTGAATTAAATATTCTCAAATAGTACAACATACATACACGTTCATTACTGTTGGTGAAGACATACAGTAAACTATTATTTCTATCTACACATGTGCCAGTGTTCAGAGTGTGGTAAACAATAAAAAGAAATAAGCAAGTATTACCAATGAAATTCATTCATTGTGATACAAGAAGCACCTGTAAATAACATGGAAACAAACATTTATCCATCATCTTAGAAGATAGATAGAACAGAATCCACTCTTATTTTAGGAAAGAAGGGATGGAGGTCTAGTAAAAACATTATTCCCATCTTATAGATGGTTTTGCTTTCTGCAGTTTAAAGTACCAAAAGTCAACTAAGTCTGAACATATTGCAGTGCCTGAGAGACAGAGAATATTCTAATAGCTTTAATCATAGCAAATTGTTATAATTGTTATATTTTATTATTATTTTTAATTCTTACTGTGCCTCATTTATAAATTATATATATATATAGGAGAAAATGGTATAGTGGATAAGGAGAGCATACTGTATAAGTGATTTGTTTAACAATGAATTTCTCGTGGCAAAGAAAAATTTTCAACCTATGTTTCCTAAATCAATATATGTTTTTATATCATTTATATATAAATATATGAGTGGATATATAACAACATGAATCAGCTTTAAAAAAGAAGCAATAAACAAAACAATGAAAAAAGATTGATATAGCCAACATTGAAAAAGCAGAAATAAAGAGTAGAAACCCAGAACTCTTTTCTTTATGTGCAATAAAAGACAGAATAGAAAGTTAAGAAGCATAGAGTCACCAGATAATTTATGAGCACTGAATATGTACCAAGTATTATAAAGGGATTTGTGGCTGATGCATATGACATATAACTTATTATTCTTGCTCTACAGTCCCCAAATATTTTGGGGAGTTAAAAAGTATGAACAAGGAAAGATATTATACAGAAAAACTTACTAATTATTTTTCCTTCAAATATTATTTCATTTGATCATAACCTTCAATGTTTATTGTACCAAAACCAAAATCAAAATAAAAATAAAACAAAGCTAGTAAATACCAGAATGAACCAATGTTTAGAAATGTTAAAATTTTTTTTTCCAAGTCAAAAGTATTTAAATTAGCTGGTATTAAACTTTAATTTTCAAGTTTCTGGTACTTTCTTTCAAAGGCACTCATGTATTAAATAATCTAAAATAAATACATAAATAGTAGTCATACAGTGAAAGTCAGTACAAGAAAACTTGAACAGTCATGAAATAATTCAAGGAAAAAATGAAACATGCACTAGAAATTGGGTGATAAAACAAAAGCAGGAATTCCATCACAAGAGCAAACATATGGAGATCAGAGTAAGACTCATTTAGGGAAGGGAATTAAGAATGTTCTTCTGGATGGAATAAAGAGTTGTAAAAAGGTGGAATGGTAAAATAAGATGAAATAGGAAGTTTGTGTTTTTGTTGGAGACCAGAAATCCAAGAAAAATAAGAATGTGGTTCAAGGAAGATTCTACTGAGTATCATGACACAGATCCACTAACATGAAAGGGAGTTTGGATTCAGGACAAACCCCAATAGTAACCAAGATGTCAAGGGGTAAGTTTCTAAACAAGAATGGTTTGATCCACAAGAAGAGACACAGACATCATTTTTAAGAAAAATAAAAAATGGATTTAATTCACCAGGTAAAGATGAAGTTATTCATTCCTTAATTTTACACCAAGATTTGAGCCTGATATCTTGATTTATGGAATGACATGAAAGAACATTTTAGACAATTCAAAAGAGAAGGTATGTGTCTTGAAAGACAGCAAAAAAAAAAAAAAGAAAGAAAGAAAAAGAAAACATATATATTTTGAAAACATTTTAATCTATTGGCTAGCATTATTTCTAATGGTTTATTGATTGTTGGAAGTAGCAGATTGGATGGAGAGGTAGAAGTTAACCATGATGAACAGAACATAACTCATGTGGAGGTATTAACTATAGTTCAGAAGAGGTGATGTCAATAATGAAAATGGTAAGAAGGAAGACTACAGCTAAGGATGCTCAGAAATGCTTGCAGTTAGGTATTTGGAGTAGGGAAAAGAGCAATGAAACAGAAGATATATCATAGGAAATTAAGAAAAAAAAATAACTGAATAGTGGAATGCCCTAGAAATAAAGAAATAAAAGCATTGGGGCGGTGCCTGTAGCTCAAGGAGTAGGGCACCGGCCCCGTATGTCGCAGGTGGTGGGTTCCAGCCTGGTCCCGGCCGAAAACTTCAAAAAAAAAAAAAAAAGGCAAAGAAATGAAAGTGTTTTGATATCAAGATATAGTCAATGGAAATAAATGTTGTATAATTTAACTGGAGAACTATGAACCCTATGACCCCCGTGTTGCACTTGGTGATTAAAAAATTTGTTGTTAAAAAGTATTTTTCAGAGAATATTGCACAGAGAGCAAAAATGAAATGAGGCATCTCTGAGTGAATGGGTACAAGAAATCAGTAGGAGAAAAATATAAACAGTAGAATATAAGTTATAGGATTTTGAATAAAATAACAGAATAAGAAAGGCAAGTTGAATTTACAAGGTTAAGCTCTGAAGTCAGATATACCCAAATCTGAATCCTGTTTCCCAATCTTCTCCAATATATGAGATGGTGATCTCGGACTAGCTACTTAACCCATCTGCTCCTCAGTATCCTCTACTGCGAACGGATTATCTGAATTCTAACCCACAGTCCCTGGGGGAAAGACTTCAAACTAAAAAGGCAAGCATAGTTTGCACTATTGGAAGTAGGAAAGAACAAAATAAATTGAGTAGAATTTAGGGAAAGAGCAGGCAATTTGTTAGAGACTGTCTCCCTTTCCAAGTTCTAATTCTGGAAAGCCCTTCTGCTATGGATTATATGAAAACAATCACTTTGCAATCTTTTTTGGTCACTGCACACAAAGGAAATGTTTTCTCTTCTAAAGTATACCTGCATTTTTAGAAAATATGTACTATATCACATATTGGCTGTGAAGAAGCCTGACTAAAAAGAATATACTAAAATATGGAACTGTATATTTTCAAGAGTCAATTTAGGAAGTTAGATCTACAGAGTAATGGTTCCTCTGAATTATTCTTGGGTGAGTGCAGACAGGAAGGTCTTAACTAGTTATTGTGAATAGGGAGGTTTAGGGTGAAAAGGGTCTACTTTTAATGTATTACTTTGTCAATTTAAAAAAGAATAATCAAACTTTTCCCCAAAGTGGGGAGAAAGGGATTTTTTGATTTGGCAAATTCATATATGTATGAATCTTATTTGTTCACTCTCTGTAAAACATCTCTCTCTGTACCCTGTATTTCTATGGTCCTTAACAGAACTAAACTATGGCACGACCTCCTTAAAGGTCTGCCCAGTAGGTTCTCCTATATTCTGTAAAAATGGCATTAAGATTGAAAATGTTAAAAAAAAAAAAATAGGGAGGAACTAGGCCATGGATCTGGCATGAGAGGCAATAAGACTAAATTACTAAGTAATGGTCATCTCTTATGTTTTCCTCAAGTATCCTTACAAAATAAAATGTGAGAATCTGCTATACTTTCATAGGAGAGGAAAAGTAGTGCTTTTGTAAATAATCTGTTTTACATTTAATATTTAAACAATTCAGAAAAAATAATTCAGTTTCCACCATGATAATGAATTTACTATAGGAAAGATAAAAAATGTCTGAAAAAGATAAAATGGATGATGAAAAGCCTGTGGAAATGGCAAGAAAAGAATAAGCAGTGCATCAGGGTATGGAAGGAAAAAAAAAAAAAAAGAAGGGTTACACCTGATAAACAAAAGAAAGACAATGTGAAGGAATAATCAGTCTTGATTTCGTTACCTCAATTTCAGCCACTAAAATAGTGTTTTTGCTGCTGGCTTTAACCAGTCTATGTCCATCTTCCAAGAACTTCTCTGAGTTTTAACAACTTACTGCTTTCAGGCATTCACATGTAAATTCTAGTTAGAATCGTCCTAGTTTACATTTGTGGCCAAGACATTTAGGAAGATAGTAGCATCTGACACGAAGAGAGGTAGTCCTCAGAACATTTATCCCTTCTCCAGGTCGAAAATATGAAAGGCAGTTAATAGGCCATTTGTCTCTTCCACATCCCTGGAGGAGTGAGAAGGTCTTGAGACGTCTTGGGAGATAATATAATCTCTGAGAGA
This sequence comes from Nycticebus coucang, assembly GCF_027406575.1. Classification (NCBI taxonomy): domain Eukaryota; kingdom Metazoa; phylum Chordata; class Mammalia; order Primates; family Lorisidae; genus Nycticebus; species Nycticebus coucang. The sequence goes on along the minus strand of NC_069793.1, from coordinate 62,321,730 downwards.
AAAAGATTGCAGAACTAAAAGTGAGAATAAAAGCTTAGTAAATGTCCCTTCATTCTCTCAACACAGAAAAAGTCTTCTATTCAATGGAAATAGCTAGATGCAGCTTGAGATTCGGCACTGTGTCTGAGTTAGGTTATGTTTGTGTGTGTGAATGGCTGGAAGAGTGTGAGAACAAGGGACTATATTTTATTTTGAGTTAAAAAATTTCTATTTCAATTATCTTTAAAAAGGATAATCTCATCATACTCCTGAAATACATAAAAACGTGGTCATGTATTTAAGAAAATGCAAAAATACAGACTTTAAAACAGCCAAATCAATTTAAATACAAGTTAACACATTAACTGTCATGTATTTTTATTTAACTCATGCTAGTTTTCATCCTGGGTATCTTAGGGTGTTATTGCTAGATATAAAACTTTTTAAGATAGACAAAAATAAGAGAAAATAATTTGGCTTATTAGTCTAGCATTTCAATTGATTAAGAAAGTAAATTCATAAAAAGAATAACAATAAAAATAGAAACCATAACACTATTGCTTATGATATATCTACCATTTTGTTATGACATCATGTCTTTAATTGTATTTTCTGAATTAAATTTATTTTGGTTGTTCTCAAGGAAATATTTTCTTTCAGTATGTAGTTTGTCTTCATTTTTTTTTTTTTTTTTTGTAGAGACAGAGTCTCACTTTATGGCCCTCGGTAGAGTGCCATGGCCTCACACAGCTCACAGCAACCTCCAACTCCTGGGCTTAAGCGATTCTCTTGCCTCAGCCTCCCAAGTAGCTGGGACTACAGGCGCCCGCCACAATGCCCAGCTATTTTTTTGGTTGCAGTTCAGCCGGGGCTGGGTTTGAACCCGCCACCCTCGGTATATGGGGCTGGCGCCTTACCAACTGAGCCACAGGCGCCGGCTTTGTCTTCATTTTTTTAAATCACATTTCTCAAAGAGCAGAATTTTTTTTAAATTTGATCAGGTTTGATGAAGTCTACATTACTACTTATTTATTCAATATTTATGATTTTAAGCCCTAATAAGTCAATTCCTAACAAAATACCAAAGTATCTTCTCTTAGAATAGTTTCTAGAAGGTGTTTTTTTCCTATTTTTTATATCAAATTAATATAAGGATACCAATTTTTAAGTTAAATTGTGTTGCGTGACCCGAGACGCGAATGAGCAGCAGCTTTGCTGTAGGTGTAAACCTGCTCCTGTAATTATTAAGTCAAGAAACAGACTATACACCATGGGATGGCATATAGCAAAGTTCTTTATTCCACGTTTAAGTTTTATACCCTTCCAGTCACGTACACACCTAATCCATTATCTATTAGCTGAATTTGAACTTGAAAGGAAATTTATCATATCAATGTAACCACTTGTATAGTAAATCTCTTCCTCTAAACAGTGACTAGTTTTCCCAGCAGGGCACAAAGACAAAAACAGCTATAGGGGAACAGAATTAATAGAAGAATATCTTCAAGCATTCACTCAGTTTACTCAGTATGAAGTAATGACTGTGACCTTCCTTCAGGGCAGACCACCTATAGACCTCTGACAATATGTTGTTAACATATGTCAACCCTCTGGCCCGTATCTCTGAGGAAGGGCGGCATGCCCTTGGATCTCAGGCTTCACGGGGTGTACTGCTTCAGAGAAAAGGCCTAAGGAATTTTTACAATTCCAAAAAAACCTAACTCTGTGAGTAACCCAGGGGGGTCCAAGCGTCTTAAGCCTCTGGAAGAAAAGCATGTCATTTTAAACTCACACTGAATTTACTTTGTGTGCTTGATGTAGGATAAATTTATTTCTAAATATTATCCTACAAATTATTCTCCCTTTAAGGTAAAGTTCAAGTTATAAAAGAGTCCTTCACCCAGGGAGCATGCTGAATACCCTCATATTGCATATATTAGGTGAAATCCTGCCAATTGCCCTGTCTTACCCCCCAATAATTACCCTCTCCCTTCCCCCATCCCTTCTTCCTCATCTCCTCTCCTCTTGCTAGACTAAATTTGTGTTTTATAGTTCATGTGGGTGTGTAGTCATTTATATATTGGTTTCATATTAGTCTTGAGTACATTGGATACTTTTTTTTTTTCCATTCTTGAGATACTAAGAAGAATGTGTTTCAACTCCATACAGATAAACATAAAAGATGTAAAATATCCATCTGTCTTATGGCTGAATAGTATTCCATGGTATAAATATTCCACAGTTTGTTAATATATTCATGGTTGCTTCCCCAGTTTGGCAATAATGAACTGAGCTGCAATAAACATTCTTCAAATGTCTTTGTGGTAAAATTAATTTTGTTCTTGTGTGTGGATGCCTAGTATTGGAATTGCAGGATCAAATGGAAGGTAGACTTTTAATTTTTTAAGAATTCTCCTTGCTTTTTTCCATAAAGAAGTTTGCAATCCCACCAGCAATGTAAAACTGTTCCTTTCTCTTCACGTCCACATCAGTATCTGCAGATTTGGGACTTTGTGATATGGGCTAGTCTTACTGGAGTTAGGTGATATCTCAGAGTGGTTTGTCTCCATGCCCCTGTATCATTATACTCTGTTTCATTTTGAATTTGTGGTCAAGAAAGGGAATGACAAATACAGAAACAACCTACAAACTTGGAGAAAATATTTGGAAACCATGCATCTGATAAGTGCTTAATATCCGTAATGTAAAATAAATTAAATTCAATAGCAAAAACATAACCTGATTAAAAGATAGGCAAAGGACTGAATAATGTGAATTGTATATTTATTAAAATAAACTATACAAATATCCAATGTTACATGAAAAAATTTTCAGTATGACCAATCTTCTGGGAAATGCAAATATAAGTCATAAAGAGATATCATCAGAATGGCTATTTTCAAAAAGGCAAAAGTTAATAAGTTTTAGTAAAGTTGTGGGGAAAAGGGAACTCTTGCTAACTATTCTTCATAATATAAATTACTATAGTCATTAGGTAAAGTAACATGGATTCTCCTCAAAATATTAAAAATAGAATTACAATATTATTTAGCAAACTCATTACTGGTTATACACACAAAGGGAATGAAATCAATCTGTTGAAGACATTTTCACTCCCATGTTCATGGCAGCACTATCCATGATAGCCAAGACATGGAATCAGTTTCTGTGTCCAGAGATAGATGAATGGACACAGAAAATGTGATATATTTACACAATGGAGGAAAGTGTGGCCTTAGAAAAGAAAAAAATCCTGTTGTTTTCAATAGCATAGGTGAACATGGAGGATAATGTACTAACTAAGCCAAAAAAAGGTAAATGAATAGAGCTTGGTCTCATTTATATGTACAACCAAAAAACTGAACTCATAGAAACACAGAATACAAAAGTGGTTAACAGAGGCTGGAGGAAGAAGGTGGATGGGAGAGATTGGTCAAAAGAGACAACATTTTGGGTAGGCAGGAGGAATAAGTTCAAGAGACCTGTGGTCTATTATGGTGACTATAGTTAATAACAATATATTATATATTTGAAGAGTGCTAAAAGAATAGATTTTAGTGTTCTTGCCACAAATACCTGGAGAATAATTGAGGTAAACTTACATTAATTAGTTTGAGTTAGCTGTTCTACAATGCATATATATTTCATAGCATCATGTTGTACAACATAAACATACACAAATTTTAATTGTTGACTTAAAAGGTATAGCCTTGAATCAGTACACATGGGAGTTTAAATTATAGTCCTATTTCTGGAAATACTAGCAGCTTTCTGGGGCAGTATATACCCATAGACTGATAGTCAAAACATTGTATCTTTGGCCAGGTGCAGTGTCTTACTCCTATAATCCTAGCACTCTTGGAGTCTGAGACAGGTAAATGGCTTGAGCTCATGAGTTTGAGACCATACTGAGCAAAAGTGAGACCCAGTTTCTACTAAGGATAGAAAAAAAAAAAAAAAAACTGAGGCAAAAGGAGCACTTGGACCCAAGAGTTGAAGGTTGTTGTGAGCTATGAGGATGCCATGGTACTCTGCCTATGGCCAATAGATTGAGATTCTGTCTCAAAAAAAAAAACAATTAATTAAAAATATGTATATATCTTTGAACAAGACAAATGTTACTATGCTGAAATCAAGGGATTCATAATATGTTTAAGTGAACATGAGGAAAAACAAAATTAAGTTAAAATTACATAAACTAAATATATTATGTCCCATATTAACAACATATTTGTATATATTTAAATCTTACATGGCACAAAAAATAAAGAGCCTGATTCAAATGATTAATATACTCTGATTTATAATATGTGGTGGTATTTAATGCTAAATCCTAAAATTTTGAATTGGGGAATTAGTGTCTTTTATATTTTTTCTCCTTACTTTTTAAACAGAAGTGATAAAACTGATGAATTTTTGGTAATGCAATTAAAGTTTAAAGCCAAGGTAGACATTTAACGGCTCAATTTCTTTCCTCCTTTTAAAAATAAAGTGTTTTAAAGATGTCCCTTATTTGTTTTAAAGAATAGTTATAGTATATTTTCATCAATTTAACTATTACAATATTATTTTAAAATAACACAATGCAATAATACAATATAATACAATGTTATTTTAAAATAATGAGCAGTGGATCAATGTAACTTGGGAAAATGTACAGCAAATTGAGGCTTGCATGTATAACACTCGAGCAAATAGGACATTAACAAGTGCATAGTTTAAATTGGTGCGTCTAGAGGTGAAGAACAAAGGTAATAAATAAATAGAAAATTCCTAAATTTGCTCTTGATATAGGTACTCAATTTCCAGATCATCCAATTTTGGTGTGGTAAGTATTCACAGAAAACAAACAAATAGACAAACAAACAAAGCAATTCTCTTTGAGCCAGTGAAATAAACAAACTTTCACTTCACAGTCTTGAAAGCCTCCAACATGGATGGAGGCTGAGTGAGAGCAGGCTGGAGCATGGGAACTGTGACCCCTCCATTATGAAGGGAATGGCCAGGGGCCAAGGGCCTGAGTCCCACACAACCCTTTAGAACACAGTTCTAAAAGTTGGCTAGCACAGCTACTGACAGCTGGCTTAAACACTGCAATGTACTCTTGCCTTCCCATCACCTTGCCCCCTCCCCCACAAAAGAAAGGTATTACCCCCACCATATAGTAAAGACACTTTGCAAAAAAAAGTGTAAATATCATACTTTTATAGGTACAACAGATTACCAGTTGAAACATTTATTAATTTATTGGTCAATATATGTTTATTGTACAATATTGCAGATAATTCTGTTAGGTATTGAGATGCATTGGCCAGGACAATAGAAGTGGTCTCTGAAAGAGTCATTAAACAGCAGTTATGTTAACATAAGTTGATAAGAGTCACAAATTAAAATTACAGTTACCTATGTCCTTGATTATTCACTTATTTATGGAAGGAAAGAATAGGAATTTACTTTGCTTTGAACAGTATACATATTTAAGGATATAGACTAAAATAGAATGGTACCTTCCCACAATAATGCATAATTAATTGGGAAAATAGACATAAAATGTAAGTGAAATTATGCCATATTAGAATATTTTACAGGAACATTAAAGAACAAAGAAAACTTTGGATTTTACTAAAATATTAGAAACATTCTTAGTCGAAAATGTTTTGTTTAAGGTAATGTTAAAATTTAAGGCTAAGCAATTAGTAAAATCTTGGAGTCATGTGATAGCTGTGTACATGTATAAAAATACATGTGTATCAAATTATCTGGTCAGAGAAGAAGCAGCCTTGTGTCCCTAAATTGAGGCTGGAGAAAAGATGAAGAATGAGGAAATAGAAAGCTTTTTAAAATATCTTACTAACTTGGCCCTTATCTTAAAGCTAATTTCAAACCACTTAATCATTTTATATTATGTGTAAGAGAGAGGAAAATATTTCAGAAAGATCCATTATGTTGCACTGTGAATAATGAATTGCACCAAAACAATACCATGAGCTTATTGTCAGACAAAAAGAAAATATCTTGATTCTCACAAAGCCGTACCTTTGATGACATATTCCTCAGAGAGAAACAGACAGAGAAAAGGAGAAGAGAGAGTCACATTATCTTATTCATTAAGGTCATACTTGACTAGTTGAGCAAGTGTCCCCTGCTTTTGATTACTTTATGCATTGCTGATCTTATCTGTTTGGTTTTGAGGCTATAAACCAAGGGATTAAGGACAGGAGTCAAGAAGAGGAAGAGATTGGCCATGGTGACATGGAGAAGAGGAGATGAAAATTTACCAAACCTGTGAATTAGAGTCAGCACAATGAGAGGCACATAAAAGATGAAGACAGTGAAGATGTGGGAAACACAGGTATTAAGGGCCTTTAGCTGACCACCTTTTGAGGCAATACCTAGAACTGTTTTCAAGATCAAGATGTATGAAATGATGATGAACATTGAGTCAATTCCAAAGGAGCCAATGACAAGGGACAACCCATAAATCATGTTGACTCTGACATGGCCACAGGCCAGCTTCATCACATCAGGGTGGTAGCAGTAACAGTGGGATAGGATGACATCTTTGCAGAAGGGCAGTCGCTTGAGCAGGATTGGCAATGGTACCATCAATGTCACACCCCTAACCACAGCTGCAAACCCCATTCGAATAATCCGAGAGGTAGTTAAGATGACAGTATAGTGCAGTGGGTTGCGAATAGCTACAAACCTGTCAAAGGCCATGGCCAGCAGGATGGCTGACTCCATGCATGAGAAGGTGTGGATGAAGAACATCTGTGTCAGACAAGAGTGGAACTCGATCTCCCTGTGATTTAGGAGGAAGACGTTGAGTACTGTCGGTAGAGTGGATACAGACAGACCCAAATCTGTAGCTGCCAGCATAGACAGGAAGATGTACTGAGGTTCATGTAGGCTGGGGTTGGTTTTAATAACGAAGAGGATGGTGCAGTTTCCTAATAAGGCAACGAGGTACATGACACACAGTGGGATAGAGATCCATATCTGGACAGCCTCCAGTCCAGGGATGCCTGTGAGAAGGAGAGTGGGGGGCTGAGACCAGCTACCGTTTACAAGCTCCATCAGGATATTTCTTGAAATCCAGCCCAGAGCAACTTTTCAATGATCTTACAGAAAAACAAACAAACAAAAAAAAGAAAAAAAAATTACAAATGTTAAAATAAAAAGAGATAATTCATCTAACTCCTCTAGGGCAGCAATTCCTTAACCAATTTATATGAAGGATGATACTAGAAGAGTTCCAAACTTATTTGAGTAACTATCTGGAACAGAGCACTAGATGACTGCTATTAAAATGTAAGAGCTAGTAGAATTAGTCTGGCTTCAAATATTCAATCATTGATCAAGTGAAAATAAAAGTTAAGGGTATAATTGTCTCACTTACACCTATATGGAAATTTCATTCTCAGAACACTTTTTTTTTTTTTAATAATACAGGGTCTCATTCTCCTGCACAGGCTTAAGTGCAGAGGCCCAATCATAGTTCAATGAAGCCTTGAACTCCTGGAGTCAAGCAATACTCCTGCCTCAGCTTCTCCTGTACTTGGGACTAGGGTGTTAACCCCAACTAATTTCTTTTCTCTCTCTCTCTCTCTTTTTTTTTTTTTAATAGGAAAAGGTCTTCCTATATTGCCTGGCCTGATCTCAAACTCATAGGCTCAAGGGATTCTCCTGCCTTAGCTATCCAAAGAGCTAGGATCACAGATGTAACTCCTGCACCTGGACAAGAACTCTTTCTCTTTCATGATAATTTTATTTATGTTCTAACATACTTTTATTTTCAATAATCATTGCCAAAACTCTGAAAAAAGTTGCTGTAATTTCTCCCACATCTACGTCACAACTATAAATTTTCAGACATCTGGAAACTTTGGCATTTTTCCTGGTATTTATACCTGCAGAAATACAGCACAAGATATTTCCATAACCAACAAAACTCAAGTCATTTTTCCACAACACATGTGACACCATTCATTTTTACTATGAATTTACAGGTTGTATAATGTTTTCCATTTAAATGCATAATTATTTTTTGAAGAAATTTGAAATGTTTCTCTCTATACACATACACACACATTATGTTTGGAAATAATACATACCTTAATAGATATCATGAAAATAGCAAAATTGGAAGCATCAATGTTAGCACATGTTTTTATCCTACAAGGAATATCAAAAGATATATCATCAATAGTTAGTTAAATACATTTCCATTTAGTGTTGTGTTTAAAATTGCAATTTTTCATGCAGAAATAGAAAATTCTGATTTTAGCTACACATATATAAGAGGGGTAGGATAGGAAGAATGGTAATATAAGAGAGGTAAATTTTATCTAGAAGAGTCTGAAATCTAAACAAAATGTCTTACGAAGAATGATATTATTTAATAGTATGGCCAAAAGTAAAAAGTGCCAGAAGAAAATTTGAACGCAACTTAACGAAGGATCAGCTCTCATAAAGAGAGCTATCGACAGGGAGAATTGAGACAAGGAATTATTATGTTTTTTGCTCTTAGCCAAAACTAGAACTTCAGTGCCATTTTAAAACTATGTAATATTTTAAAAAACACAAAATAATACTTGTAGAGGTGTTAATATATCTTTGACATGTAAATCCTAGATGTATCACAGTTTATATATTTCCATCCACTGCTGTGTAGACCTATGCTTTTTCAGTCTTCCATTCAAACATTCTGAATGTCTATTATATCCTACTACATTCTTTCATGGTATGACTAGTAAAGAGATTTTTATAGGATGTACTTTTCAAGGAGGGAGAGTCACACACATCAGACACATCCCTTAACAAAGAGGCCAACTTCTTATGGACTTGGAATTCGAAGGGCATAGTAGGTTTACACAATTTTTTTTTTAGGGGGCTGCACATATGAAGTATCAGAATCACTCATGTTAAAAAGATAAAGAAGAAAGTCATAGTAACTAATAAGGTGAGGCATCCAACCTCACCACAAACACTACCCTCATTCAGTCACTCCACTCACTACTTTCTGACACAGCTTTCTCGTAAAACATAAGTCTGACTTCCCATAACATGCACTTCACCTCTTTTAAATATACACGTATACATATACTGCAGGCTCACAACTCCCTTTCTTCATCTCTCTCTCTTCTAGAATATTTTAGTTTGCACTCTCTTCTTTATATTCATCTTCTCTTCTGATTTTATCATGGACACAACTGCTACAACCACTACCAGTATCAAGACTACCACCAACAAAACTGCAACTAATGTGCAACTTAAATATATACTTAATCCTGCTTCATTTTTAATAACAGGATTGGCAACAGTAGCATCAAAGTATGAACACTTGAATGTATGAATACATTAATATTTCTTGTTCTCTGAGCTCTGGCAATTAAGTTCAGAACTTGCCACTATCCACAGAACTTACAAAAACATTGCAAAAATTTGTCAAATTGTATATCAAAATTGCCAGCTGAGGGCGGCGCCTGTGGCTCAGTCAGTAAGGCGCCGGCCCCATATGCCGAGGGTGGTGGGTTCAAACCCGGCCCCGGCCAAACTGCAACCAAAAAATAGCCGGGCGTTGTGGCGGGCGCCTGTAGTTCCAGCTACTCGGGAGGCTGAGGCAGGAGAATCGCCTAAGCCTAGGAGTTGGAGGTTGCTGTGAGCTGTGTGAGGCTACGGCACTCTACCCGAGGGCCATAAAGTGAGACTCTGGTCTCTACAAAAAAAAAAAAAAAAAAAATTGCCAGCTGACTGTGAGAAGCATATCAGACCAAGTAAACATCAATAGAGAAAGAAGAAAATGTTAATGATATTCTTGGCTTGAGAAAGAATAAAAATTGGCTCTTGCATCATGACAATGCACCCAACCCATCTGATTTGGCCCTAAATGGTTTTTTCTTTACCCAAAGATATGTGGTAAAGAAAAACATCTGATGATATTAAAGATAATATGATGATAGCTCTGATGGCCATTCCAGAGAGAGTTCCAAAATTACTTTGAAGGGTACAGTAGATGCCAGCAGTGCATAGCTTCTCAAGGGAGTACCACAAAGGTGACCGCAGTGATATTCAGCAACGTGGTATGTAGCAGTGTTTCTAGGATGAGTTTGTGAACTTAATTGTCCTACTTCATATGTGCATGGACATTTTAATGAGAAGAATGTCTTTTGCTTGGGTAGCGCCTGTGGCTCAAGGAGTAGGGTGCCGGTCCCATATGCCGGAGGTGATGGGTTCAAACCCAGCCCTGGCCAAAAAAAAAAAAAAAAAAAAAAAAGAATGTCTTTTGCTTTAACTAGTTTGATTTTTCTTAGTCGCTGTCTAATTTTGGGTGATTGTTTGCTTCATTCCCTAGATATGACTTGCTCATTCCCACATCAAAATTTGTATGTACCTTTTGATCATTTGTATTCTCAAATGTGTTCATGCCTCATTAGAAATGATAGTAATTAAATCATTTCTTAAAAACAAGTTTGTACCAAATTTCTATAAAAATTTTCGTATGACCATTATATATCACAAGAATTCTGCTGGCTTTTTAATTTCTACCAGTACACTTTTTTTGTTGTTGTTATATTTGACACTTACCACTTAGGACTTCATGTATTCTTCCAAGTATTACCTTTGTACATGAATTTCCCCTAGCTAATTCTACTTTACGTGACATTAAGATTGGAATTGCATTTTTCACACATTTCAGAAGGGATAGTCCAGCTCTGTTTGGACATAGAAGGCACATAGTCACAGTAATTTTGAAATTAACTACTTTACACTATGCTTGCTAATATCTAGCAAAAACATAAAATTTACCAGTAATCCAGGAACCATTTTAAATTTTGATATATAAAAGATTTGGAGGTAATACTTCTCACTGGACCTTATTTGGAACTGAAGAGTTAGTGCCATTAAACTTGAAAGTACAGGAAGAGAGATATATCACCCCACAGAGAATATTTCTTCTAGAATATACCTTCTACAGACTTATTCATCTATATAGTGGATTACTCATCCTAGCCAGAAAGATATTTCATACCTGGAGATCAAAAATGTGTTTAACTGTTCCAATTACATATGACTAAATTCCTACTTCTACACAAATCCTTTTAAGGTGTACAATATTGCATGTCATCCTCCAGAGCTCCAAACAACAGTTGGGTCTCTAATTTAAATATTATTTTTCTCCATCACTTAGGCCTTAACTCTTGGAATACTTTTGGATCCTCAATTAGGCTTTTGTATTCTTACCTTTTCCCAACATTGCCTTCTCTTCCCTGTCTAAGGACCCTGAGCATTCCTGAGTTTTAACTTTAATGTAAGGAAAACTTTAGGTAAGCAGCTCCTACAAACAAGACCCCATTTATGTTATTTTAACAGAAATATATTCACAGTTATTTTTACATATGATACCCATCTCCTCACCATGAGTCCAGTACCCTCTGGAAGGATTGGCAAGTGAATTCAGCAGTACAGATATTCTTTTTTTTCAATCTCAAACTTCTTAGCATAGGCAGGGAGTGAATGAATTCCTAGGAGATGTCAGAACCTTCTGATCGAGGATTCTCCCTTAGTCTAAACTTATTTATTGAAATAAAACAGATAATTGTAGATTGAAGGTGTACCAAAGGGAGTTTACAAAAATATTCTCATGAGAAAGTGGTTTTTGTTTCACATGAGATTATATGGAATCTCAGAAAAGATTACTTAAAACTAAAGTTACGCAAAACTTGTTTACGATATCCCAGAGTCCTTACAATTAATTACAATTACTCACACTTTAAAGCATGAAAGTATTTATATCTCTAATGTCTGGCACAAACATCTGATGGGCTATTTTCAGAAGTGATTGTTCCAGATACTGGAATTATTTTTGAGGTGAATCATTTTGAAACGTGATTCTCAAAAAAAAAAAAAAAAAAAAAAAAAACAGGGCGGCGCCTGTGGCTCAACGGGTAGGGCACCGGTCCCATATGCCGGAGGTGGTGGGTTCAAGCCCAGCCCTGGCCAAAAAAAAAAAAAAAAGGAAAGGAAAGTATGAAAGAAACGTGATTCTCAAAAAAAAAGGAAAGGAAAGTAGGAAAGAAATGTGATTCTCTATTTTCTTTCTGATAACCTGAATGAATTTGGAAATTGTTTCATTATCATTATTTGAATGGTTATTGTTATATTATTTCATGAAATTTCAATGTTGTAAGATCTTTCAGAGGTCTAGTACCATATGCATTAGTCTGAGTTAGTGTGACCTCATTGAAACTTTCATTTTCTTCTCTTTTATAATGTGCAAAGTAGCGGACATATCAGTAAATATTTTGTTAGATTACTATAATATGTACATTACATTTTGTGACTATTAAAACTGCATAAAGTGGTTAACCCAGGATGCAGCTTATCGCAAATCCTCATAAGAGTTCACTTTAACAATAGAAATAATCTGGATACTGAAATGTGCTTTAGTTTAAAGTCCAGAAAATTAAAAACTGCTACTGTTATCAACTAGATAGAGCTAATTATGAGATTTTGTGCCCAAAATTGTTCTCTTTTCATGCTATTAAATTTATTGATTGATTGATTGAATGTCTCACTCTATTGTCCAGGCTAGAAGTGGTGTCATCATAACTCATTGCAATCACAAACTCCAGGGCTCAGGTGATCCTCCTTCCTGAGTCTCCCAAGCAGCTAGATTATAGGTGCAAACTAGCATGCCAACTAAGTTTTCTATATTTTTGTAGATAGAGGGTATTACTTTTGCTAAGGCTTGTCTCTGACTCTTGGCCTCAAGTGATCCTCCTGCCTAGGCCCCCCAAAGTACTAACAGAGTAATTGATGTACAATTTAAAAATACAGATGAAATTGGGTGTGTGCTCTTATTTTTCTTTGAGTTTCAGGTCCATGATTAAATTTTAGATTAAATTATGTGGAAGAAAATGTAAATCCTAGCTAGTTCTACTCACATGTTCATGGATAGACAAATCAAAGCGGTGAGATGCCACCAGTTGGCTGGTGGTAGAACTGAGGCTATATCTCAGACAGGGCCGAAGATCAAGTCCCTTGTAACTTCTGGTACACTATGTAGATTTGAGACAATGTGCCACATTTATTCCCTTAGTTTTTCTATAGATAGGTGGTATATTTTAAAACTATTGCTTTTATTGTCTTGAAAATCTGCATTCTTTACTACATTTCTTATATATTGATAAACGGCACCACTCTCTTTTATAAAAAATATATCTCAAAATATGTTATAGTCTTTATTTCTCCTGCATTAACTTACACAAGCTTCCCTATTTTATTTATTTATTTATTTATAAACACTTATTCTCTACCCCATTTTCACTAAAGGCTATGTTTCTAGTTCTTCTCTGGTCTGTTGAAATAACTTCCTAGAACAACTCCAGATAGCTGTCTTCACCTTCATCAATTAACATCACTTGTTAATTAAATCTTAAATCTTACCTATTGAAGAAAAATCTATTATTCAAGATGCTCAAAATATACTTATAGCCATTGTTTAAGAATTATGGAAAAAAATAAAAATAAACACCTACATGGCCACATGAGAAAAAAACATTTAAGTGAAGAAGGTGGTGAGGGAGAAGGGAAAGAGGTATAGTAAACTCTCACCTACTGGAGGATGAAGGGGTTACCTGCAACTTGGATTTTACCTAACAAACATAAACAATATCACCTAATCACTTAATTGTATGTAGCTTTATATTATCCTGAAAACAATTTTATAAATGTTATTAGGAATTGTATATAATTGATAAAAATAAAATAAACAGCACATTCTTCATTAGCAAAGAAATCACTGAAAAGATAAAGCTTAAGTTTTGATCGAAATACTTGCTTTTAAACATTTTAGTAAACGTTAGAAACACAGGAAATATTTTTGAATAATAAGTCAGTGCTTGGAGTAAAGAACTAAATTTGGAGCCTCTGTTTGACTTTCAAATCTCTGAATCTACATGTCACAACCTACTTGCCAAATTATATTTGCCATGTCTCTAAGCCCTCAATATACTTGAAATTTACTGATTTACATTCCTAATTAGAAGTTTTAACTTATCTTGCTTGTTATATTCAATGTTAGTTGCTTGAAATCTTAAAGGTGTTTTTTTTCTTATAAAAGTACTTAATGACAATACTTCTATGAATCTTTGTCCCATCCTACTTGATAAATGAAATCTCTACTGCTACTATACTCATGTGGTTGAAAATATCCCATTATACCTACTTTTCTGTTTTTGAGTTGTGGTTATTTGTGTCCATGTTTCAGAGTCCTCACAAGGATATGAGATCCTTGAAATAGAGGGTCTTTGTGGTTTCTATTTGATTTGTTCCTTAGTACAGTACTACACACAGAAATGCTCATTAACTTTTTAATACTTGCATGTGGTTGCAACTCATTACTTTTATTACTTTATTAACTATAAGCTGGCCTTTTCCTTTCATTAGTATTATATTATTCATGTTTGAGTCCAAAAGAAAAATTAAGAAGAATGGAATGAAAATATCAATATACAAACATTAGGTAGAAAGAACAAATGAGAGAAAAAATCAAGGCAGGCTGAATGAAATGAAGGGAGGACCATAAAGTATATGGAAATGAGTGAACACTGTGTCCTGAAAATAATCCTGTATTAGCATAGCACTGGTTGCATTGAAACATGTGCATATTGTAACTGTGAAACATTAATATAGTGCTGTGCAAAGTAAGGACTACCTACATATCGATTTCTCTTCAATTGTATTACTGGAGGGGAAAAGGCGGCCTTCTTTATGAAGTTTTCATCTTACATTATAGGAATAATAATTGTTATTGCTTCAGTTGTCTTGAGCTTTGAGAGAGGAAGGTAGATGGGCCCAAAGGAAGAAATTGCTCAGAATATCCCACAGCCCATGTAGTTGACAATGATACATGGCACAAAAATTTCCAAGACACATGACTCTCACACAAACTGAATGATCCTTCACCTTCTTGACTCTCTGATCTTTGTTACAGCCTTCATTGTCTTGAAGAAGTAAGTCTCAATATACAAGATGTTTGTTAAACTTGCCAAAGAGAACATCATTTGTTTGAATCTGCTTTAACGCCATACAGATAGTTTAAAATACTAGGTAGTATCGGTGATCCTAAATTGAGATTTAGGATCTCAACCATTCTAATATAACCTTATGTTTTTAATTGCCTGCCAAATTGAATTTATTTTGCCTAATAAAGGAAATATTTTAGAATGATCTCCACTTCATTTTTCTTTTTTTTTTTCAGACAGAGTCTCACTCTGGTGCCCTAAGTATAGTGCTGTCATGATAGCTCTCAGAAATCTCAAGCTCTTGTGCTCAAAATCCTCTTGCCTCAGTTTTTCTATTTTTAGTAGAGATGGGTCTAGCTATTTATCAGGCTGGTCTTTAAATCCTGAGCTCACCTGCCTTGGCTTCACCTGCCTTGGCCTCCCAGAGTGCCAGGTTTATACGCATGTGCTACCACGATGGCCCTTGTTTTCATTTTTTTAATCATCTTTCTCAAAGAAAAGAATTTTTCTTTAACTTGATGAAATACAAATTATTTTTTTCTTTATGGTTCATGATATTTGAGACTTAAGTCAAGAGGTACAACAAGATGTCAGAGTAGAAGCATCGCCATCCTGACCTCTCCCAGAAAGGCAGGTGAAAGAGAGACAACCCAACCATACCTGGCATGGGGACCTTACCTGGAGTCATCTTTCTGGGGGTGAACTATAGGAGACAGTAGGAGGTCTGGAGAACTGGAGGACTCAGAGGAAGGCAATTGCCTAGGAGCAGACAGTACCAGCTGGTCCCTACACAGAGACCTAGGGAAGCAAGGGAGCCATTCTTCACCTTTTGGATTTCAGTGGAAACTGTACATTGAGTGAAAAGTTTGGACAAGTGGGAAGACTCTAACAGTGTACAGTAGTTAAGTTTGAATATTGGGAGAAGTGGATTTACCATCAGTTTGACTGTTGGCTGGGCCACCATTTTGGGAAGGTCATGCTTGCTAGCTGGGCTGCCACTGTGAGAAGGTCATGTGGGTAGGACTGTCTGCAGGGGCCTAAAGGATTGCTGACTCAGGCCTACCTGCTGAGCTCAAACTTCCACTCTTGGGGTGAGCTGAGTGGCTCACCCACCCCCAAGGAAAAGTTGTCAGGGGTCCCTGTGAGACATGATTTGTAAGGATTCTGGAAAGCTTTAAAACCCCCCAGTCATGCCAGGACCTAATGGTGAGAAAACGACCAGGCACTCACCAAGGGCAACTAAAGATGACAGGACTCATCCTCTTCAGAAACTAGAAAGTGGTCACCAGCATGTGTTTTCTATGTTCTTAACTCCTAAAACCATAACACCACCTGGTGTCCTGGAAATATATTATAATGCGATATCACATATAATAATATAATATAATAAATGTAATATATATAATATATAATTGTATATAATTTTTTCCTATTATATTCTTATTACTGTTGCTCCCTCTGTGACATTGGTGTTTTGTGTTTAAAATTTTTTATTCATTTTTTTCTCTTCTTTGTTATTGAGGTTGTTAGTGTTTTTAGTTATTTCAGCTTTGTTTTGTTTTGTTTTTGCTAATTTGGTTGGTAGTATACTTCCTCCATTTTTACTTATTTTTTTTATTTATTAATTTTTTATTAAATCATAGCTGTGTACATTGATATGATCATGGGGCGTCATTCACTAGCTTCACAGACCGTTTGACACACTTTCATCACACTGGTTAACATAGCCTTCCTGGCATTCTCTCAGTTACTGTGCCAAGACACTTACATTCCACATTTACCAAGTTTCACATATACTCTTGTAAGATGCACCACTGGTGAGGGCGGCCCCTGTGGCTCAGTAAGTAGGGCGCCGGCCCCATATGCCGAGGGTGGCGGGTTCAAACCCAGCCCCGGCCAAATTGCAACAAAAAAATAGCCGGGCGTTGTGGCAGGCGCCTGTAGTCCCAGCTGCTCGGGAGGCTGAGGCAAGAGAATCGCATAAGCCCAAGAGTTAGAGGTTGCTGTGAGCTGTGTGATGCCACGGCACTCTACCTAAGGGCGGTATGTGAGACTCTGTCACTACAAAAAAAAAAGATGCACCACTGGTGTAATCCCACCAATCCCCTTCCTTCTACCCACCTCCCCTCCCTTTCCACCTTCCCCCTATTCTTTGGTTATAACTGGGTTATAGCTTTCATGTAAAAACCCTAAATTAGTTTCATAGTAGGGCTGAGTACATTGGGTACTTTTTCTTCCATTCTTGAGATACTTTACTGAGAAGAATATGTTCCAGCTCCATCCATGTAAACATGAAAGAGGTAAAGTCTCCATCCTTCTTTAAGGCTGCATAATATTCCATGGTGTACATATACCACAATTTATTAATCCATTCATGTATCAATGGGCACTTGGGCTTTTTCCATGTTTTAGCAATTATGAATTGGGCTGCAATAAACATTATGGGACAAATATCTTTGTTATGATGTGATTTTTGGTCTTTTGGGTATATGCCCAGTAGAGGGATTACAGGATTGAATGGCAGATCTACTTTTAGATCTCTAAGTGTTCTCCATATCTCTTTCCAAAAGGAATGTATTAATTTGCATTCCCACCAGGAGTGCAAAAGTGTTCCCTTTTCTCCACATCCGCGCCAACATCTCTGGTCTTGGGATTTTGTGATATAGGCTAGTCTCACTGGAGTTAGATGATATCTCAAAGTAGTTTTGATTTGCATTTCTCTGATGATTAAAGATGGTGAGCATTTTTTCATATGTCTGAAGGCCGCGCACCTGTCTTCTTCAGAGAAGTTTCTCTTCAAATCCCTTGCCCAGCCTGTGATGGGATCCCTTGTTATATTCTTGCTAATATGTTTGAGTTCTCTGTGGATTCTGGTTATTAAACCTTTGTTGGAGACATAACCTGCAAATATCTTCTCCCATTCTGAATGCTATTTGCTTGCTTTACTTACTGTGTTTTGGCTGTGCAGAAGCTTTTTGGTTTGATCAAGTCCCAGTAGTGTATTTTTGAAGCTGCTTCAATTGCCCAGGGGGTTGTCCTCATAAAATACTCGCCCAGAAAAGAATAGAATACCAAGAGATGAATCCAGTTGCTTACAATTATTTAATCTTTGACAAGCCAATTAAAAACATTCAGTGGGGAAAAGATTCCCTATTTAATAAATGGTGCTGGGTGAACTGGCTGGCAACCTGCAGAATACTGAAACTGGACCCACACCTTTCACCATTAACTAAGATAGACTCTCGCTGGATTAAAGATTTAAACTTAAGACATGAAACTATAAAAATACTAGAGAAGAGTGCAAGGAAAACCATTTTTACTTTTATCAAGAGCATGGCTCCTGTATTTTCCTTACATTTATTTATTTTCCCCACATCTATTCCCTCTATTTGACCTCTCTCCTTTTTTCTCTCTTTTGTTAGATACTTTTCTACTTTTTTCATCTTTCCAACACAAATTTCTCTTAAAACAGCTAGTATATTCTCCCTTTTTTCTTTCTTTCATTTTTACTCTTTCTACTTTATCTGATAAAACTGTATTTTTAATTTTCTTTATCTATTCTCATTTCCTTTCTTTTTGTTTCTGAGTGCTGGGATGTCTTCATGGCATTGGTATAGCTGGGAGGTCACAGCAGTGGTCTGGCTCTAGGTGGGCAGGAGATAATTGTCTAGGGAGTTCCACTACCTTTGGCCTTTGAAAAGGCAGTATGAGCAACTCCTCACTGCTGGATTTTTATTTTCTTACTCTTCCATTCCCCACTTTTCTTTTCTTTCCTATACTTGAGAGAAGTAGGGCCTTGCTTTTCTCAAGCTGGTAAGAAGCTCTTGAATTCAAGGGGCCTGACCAGACCAGCCTCCAAAAATTCTTGAGTTACAAGTGGGACCATAGTAATGTGCTGAACAATAGCATTTCTCCTGTTACTCTCATTCTCCCTTTCTATCCTCCTTCTCTCCAGTTTGTCAATTCTTTTCTTTCAAACCCCTTTCATTTATCCTTTTTTTCCCTGTAACTTTTCTTCTTTCTTCCTTTTCCTTGTTTTTCTCCCCATTTGCTTTATATCATTCAGTTTCTTTTAACCTAATACCAAGGGGCTACATGGACACTTAATTTCTGAAATAAGGTAATTTAAAATGAAGCAAGCAGTAATAAGGAAGAGGTGGGGGAAGTAGGTGAATAAAAAGAAAACACACATAAGGAAATACTAAGAACAAACAAAAAGAAATCTGACAACACAAGAAAACAAAATAGAAAAACTACCCAAAAGGACCATAATACAACTCCTGCAGAGGATTCCAACTATAAAGAATTAATTAAAGTGACCAAAAGGGAAATTAAAATATGAGTGATAAAGGGAATAAGGGAAATTGATGAAAAAGTGGAAAAACAGAACCAAAATATGCATGAAAGCATGAAGAATACAGAATATGGTGGAGCATAAGGAAATGAAGGATTCAATTAGGGAATTTAAAGATACAGTAGAAAGTATGAATAAAAGATTAGACTATGGAGAAGAAAACTATCTCACACTTAGATGATAAAGTTAATGAGCTAACTCAGGTTGTTAAAGGGGTAGAAAATAAGAGAGAGAAAAAAGAACAATCACTCAGAGAATTACAGAATTTTACAAAGCATTCAAAAACACAAACTATAGGATTTCCTGAAGGGGAAGGAGAGCGTCCCAAAAAATGGGAGCTCTACTGGAAGGTATCATAAATGAAAACTTCCCAAGTTTTACTAAAGATTCTGACACACTCCTTTCAGTGAGGTATAAACCCTAGGTCATCTCAACTCAAACAGAGCTTTTCTAAGACACATTGTCATTAACCTGTCCAAAGTCGAGACAAAAGAGAAAATTCAGCAAGCATCCAGGAGTAAGTGCCAATTGACCTACAGAGAGAGAGCCATTAGGGTGACAGCAGACTTTTCAACTCAAATGTCAAACTTCAAGAGGATAGCAATCTACCTTTAACCTTCTTTAACAAAGTAATTTTCAGCCCAGAATTCTATACCACTTCTAATGAAAGCTTTAAAATTGATTGAGAAATAAAATCTTTTACTGATATGCAAAGATTAAAGAAATTGGCCAAAACAAAACCAACTCTGTAGGAAACTCTTAGACCTATTCTCAACAGTGACCATCACAATGGACCACCAACAAAGTAAATACCCAGAAACTAAAGGTCAAAACTTAGCTTCCACAATGGCAGAAAGGACAAAATTATGCTATGAACTATCATGAAATAAGATGTATAGAACGTCACCACACTTATCAATTGTCTCAATAAATGTTAATGGCTTGAGTTTCCCACTAAAAAGGCACAGGCTGGCTGATTGGATTAAAAAGCACAAGCCATCTATAGTCTGTCTCCAGGAAATGCACCTAACCCTGAAGGACAAATTAAGACTCAGTGTTAAGGGATGGAAAACAGTATTTCAGGGAAATTGAAATTAGAAGAAAGGAGCAGTTCTAATCTTGTTTTCAGAGACAAGTGCATTTAAAGCAACTAAAGTTAAGAAAGACAAAGGTGGCTATGTCATATTGGCCAAGGGAAAAATGCAACAACAGGACATTTCAATTTCTAATATTTATGCACCCAACTTAAATACTCTCGGATTCATGAAACAGACCTTGATTGGTCTGAACTATATGATATTCCATAACACCATAATAGCCAAGGACTATAATGCCCCTCTGACAGAAATGAACATATCCTCTAAGCAGAACTTTAGCAAAGATAAAAAGGATTTAAATGGGACCCCAGAATAAATGGGCTGAATAGAATATACAGAACACACTATACCAAAGCTAAGGCATATCATTCTTCTCATCAGCCCATGGAATATACTCCAAAATAGATCATATCCTAGGATATTGATCAAACCTCAACAAAATTAAAAGAATTTAAATTATACTTTGTATCTTCTCAGACCATAAGGCAATAAAGGTGGAACTAAATTCTAACAAAAACGTACATCCCCACCCAATGACAAGCAAATTAAACAACTTACATTGAAGGACAGTTGGGTCACGGAACAGATAAAAGAGGAAATTGTTAAATTCCTCAAACATAAAAACAATGAAAGTATAAGTTATCAAAACCTGTGGGATACTGCAAAAATCAGCCTTAAGAGGGAAATTCTTTTCCTTAGATCTCTAAATCTCAAAAACAGAAAGAGAGCACATCAATAAACTAATGAGTCATCTTAAGAATATTGAAACAGAAAAACAATCTGATCCCAAATCTAGCAGAAGAAAAGAAATAACCAAAATTAAACAAGAGATCATTGAAATTTAAACCAAAAGAATCATTCAGAAAATTCCTGAAGCAAATGTTGTTTCTTCAAAAAACAATGAATGTAATCAATAAACCTTTGACCAGAATTAATAAAAACAGAAAAGTAAAATATCTAATAACCTCAATCAGAGATGATAAAGGAGTAATAGTAACAGATATTATAGAGATACAAGAGATTATCTCTGGATATTACAAGAAATTCTATGTTCTGAAATAGAATTTACAAAATTCTATATAATGAATATAGATTCAAAAGTGGGATCATACTCATGGTGCATATTGCAAGAGTAAAATATGGAGGAAATGGATCAATACCTAAAATCACAGCCTATCCCTAGACTTAACCAAGAAAAAGTTGATCTCTTAAATAAACCAATATAAACAATGAGATCAAAGAAGCAATAAGTCATTAAAAAATAAAATAAAATGCCCTAGTCAGATGACTTTACACCAGAATTCTATCATACCTTCAAAGAATTTATACCCATACTCAAGAAATTATTTCAAAAAATTGAGAAGGACAGAATCTTCCCCAAAACCTACTATGAAACAAACATCACCTTGATAACAAAATCCAGAAAAGACTCCACTAAATAGTACAACTACAGACCAATTTCATTAATGAATATAGATGCAAAAGTGGGATCACACCTATAGTGCATATTTCCAGAGTATATGTCAGATCTATTAAGTATAGATTACAAATGTCTTAAAACAATAATTACGTAAATGAGGTGAGGAATATATTAACTAGTACAATGTAAGCATTCCAAATTGTATATGAAATCAGCACATTGTACCCCATAAAAGCATTAATGTATACATGATCTACCTCTTTATGACTTAATAAAGAAAAAAAAAACGTTAACCAATAGATCACAGCTACACATTAAAAAAAATATACATCATGATCAAGTTAAGTAGGTTTCACCCCAGGGATGCAAGGCTGGCTTAACATATCAAAAGTCATATCAAAAGAAGTAAAAACAAAGACCATATGATAGTCTCAATAGATACAGAGAAAGCATTGTATAAAACTCAGCATCCTATTTGAACAAGAATACTTCAGAATATAGGCATAGGTAGTACGTTTCTTCAACTGATTAAAACTATCTACAACAAACCCACAGCTAATACCATATTAAATGAAGAAAAACTGGAACTTGAAGTAAAAACTTTTCGACTTAGAACTGGAACCAGACAAGTATGTCCTCTATCATCACTATAATTCAATACTGTGCTGGATGTTCCAGCCAATGCAATCATGTAAGAGAAGAATATAAAGGATATCGAAATGGGAACAAAAGAGATCAAACTCTCACTCTTCACAGATGATATGATTTTATACTTAGAAAACCCCAAAGATTCAACCACAAGACTCCTGGAAATGATCTAGAAATACAGTAATGTTTCAGGATATAAAATCAATGTCCACAAATCAGTTGAGAAGTTAATTAAAAACACAATTCCCTTCATAGCAGCTTCAAAGAAAATGAAATACCTAGGAATATACCTAACAAAAGAGGTGAAGAATCTCTATAAAGAGAATTATGAAAATCTAAGTAAAAAAATAGAAGATTAACAAACAGAAGAGCATACCATGCTCACAGCAGGGAAGAATCAACATTGTTAAAATGTCTATACTTTCCAAAGCAATCTAGATTCAATGCAATCCCCATTAAAATACCAACATCATACTTTTAAGGTTTGCTAAAAATAGTACTTTGTTTTGTATGGAAACAGAAGACATCCCATATATCAGAGGCAATTCTTAGTAATAAAAACAAAGCTCGGGGCATCTCCCTCCCAGACTTTTGGCTATACTAGAAGGCCATAGTGATCAAAACAGAATGGTATTGGCACAAAAAAATGAGACCATCAGCATTTGGAACCAAATAGAAAACCATAAGATAAAACTAATATCTGATAGCCACAAAAAATTTGATAAACCAAACAAAGGCATTTACTGGGGAAGAAATTCCATTCTTAAATAATGCTGAGAGACCTAGATAACCTATTAAAAGACTAAAACTAGACCCACATATTTCACCCATTTCAAAATTTATTTCAGGATGGATGAAATATTTAAATCTAAGGCATGGAACAATAAAAATCCTCAAGGAAAATGCGAGAAAAGCTCTTGAAGATGTTGGTCTGGAGAAAGATATATGAAGAGGGCTTCCATGGCAATTGCAACAACAAAAATAAACAAATGGGACTTAATTAAACTGAAAAGTTTCTTAATAGCTAAGGACACAACAACCAAAGCAAATAGACAACATTCAGAATGGAAAAGGATATTTGCATATTATAAATTCATCAAAGGCTTGCTAACTAGAATCTATAGAGAACTCAAAGTAATCAACATAAAAAGACCTAGCAATCCCATATAACACTGGACAAGGGACATGAACAGAACCTTCGCTACAGAAGACAGGCAAATGGCTAATAAACACTTGAAAAAATTCTCATCTTCCCTAGTCGTCAGATAAATGCAAATCAAAAACATCCTGAGCTTACCCAAAGCCAAGGAGAATAGCCCACATCACAAAATCTCAAAACTGGAGATGCTGGTGTGGATGTGGAGAGAAGGGAACACTTTTACACTGCTGGCGGGACTGCAAATTAATACATCTTTTTAAAAGGAAGTATGGAGAACCCTCAAGGAACTAAAACTAGACCTTCCATTTGACCCTGCAATCCCACCACTAGGCATCTACCCAAGGAAAAAAAATCATTTTATCATAGGACTAGATTGTTTATCACAGACCAGTTTATAATTACCAAAATGTTGAAACAACCTATATGCCCACCTACCCAGGAATGGATTAACAAACTGTGGTATATGCATGCCATGGAATTCAGTCATAAAAAAGATGGTGACTTCATATCTTTTGTATAATCCTGGGTGTAGTTGAAACACATTCTTCTTAGTAAAGTATCAGAAGAATGAGAAAGCAGTATCCAATATACTCAATACTAATATGAAGCCAGTAGATGATCTAATGCCTCCCCACATAGCAGAAAAACTCATTTCAATTCAAATTGGGGGGAGGAATAAAGAGGAAGAGGGAGATAAGAAGGGAGAGTGGGGTGCTCCCACTAAATAGGCACAGTGTGGGGGTGTTTGGTACACATTTTGAGTGTGAGACATAACCACAAGAGGTACTCTACCTAACAAAATCAAATATTTTGATCTGGTTGTTTTTACCTTCACATTAATCTGAATTAAAAAAAAAAAAAAAAAACAAAGCAAAAAAACATAAAAAACTTAAATCTTTTCATAATCAGAGATCAAAAAGGTTTTCTCTTAGGATATGTTATAAGTTTTATGATTCAGTTTTCATATATATTTTTGTTCTATTTTTATGTTATTAAATTAAAATTTATGTTTTTCCATATGAAAACTTTGTTTTACTAGCAAGATATCTTAAAAATACCATATTTTAATCTCAAGATTATCTTGTCACTTGTAGAATAAATTAACTAGGTCTGTCTAAAAAATCTAATCTGTTTTAATGATCAAAATTTAACAATGTTTTTCTTAAAATCTCTCCATCATGTTTACTATTACTATGGCATGACATTGCAAGACTTAAAATCACATACTGTGAGGCTTTCAATATGATTTTAAAAGAAATTATCTCACTCCTCTAGATAATATGTATTTCAAGTAAATTTTAGATTCATTCAAAAAAATGAATTTACCAAGGATTCATTGATTTATTATTTTATTTAATCAAACTTTATATCTGTTCATGATTGAACTCAGGAAAAAGCTAATTTTGCTCAATATTTTAATCTTTTTCATCTTCTGTCTCATTCATTCTCATAGAAATGTAAATCCACTTGTATCACAGATGTTTTTGATAACTGCCTCCTGTAGTTGCAGTGGTCTCAGAATATTCACTTGGTTTTCACATTTCCTGATGGTCCTGTCATTAAACTTTCCTAAACAACTTCCTTCTTACACCATTACACCACAGATTCTGGGAATAGTAGGACATTTTCAGCAGAGTGTCTGTGTTTGTGTGTATGTATTTTATGAGACAATGAGAGCAAGATAGGTAGAGAAATTGACAGAGAGAGACAGAGAAAGAAACTGAAAATTTTCACCCAATATCTTTGGGACTATCAGCCAAAACAATAAATACTCCCATCAAAATTCAGGCACTTAAACTTGAGGACTGGATTCACTCAAGTTCTCCAGCAACAGACACCAAGGTAAATGTAAACATTAGGGTGCCTGAGAATCTACTTAGGATATGGATAAAGAATAAATCATTAATAAGAAAAGCTAACAGGAATGTAATGGTAGAATTTTTTTTTTTTTTTCTGTGCACCGAGATGCTCTTTGATGTTAAGGCGTAAAATATTCTTGGTCTTGGTCTATTCCTGGACAGTATTTGCCTATTCATACATCAGACTACAGTGACTATATATAGTAGTCCTAAGTTGTGACAGTCCTTGTATATAAACTTACTCACTATCAGATAGATTCAGTGATGAATCAATAATAGAAGAAAAGTAATTATCTTGATGCTTTTACAAAATGAGTCTTTACCTTATTCATTTTTATTCAAATAGTTAACAACAACCTTAACCCATGTTCTTCACTGATAAACTAAACTAGGCGCAAAATGTATTTCATTTCATGCCATGCTTCCTTTTCGAAGCATTCCTCATACTCTAGCCAGCATGAAATCGCTAAAATAAAAATATGATTATTTAATCATTCTGTTTAAAACCCTCTGGCAATTTTCTAGGGTTCTTCACAATGTGGCTTTTGCAAAATACATCCAGACAGATTCTTCTATTTGAGTAATTTAAGTTTTTCTTTCAGTTCCTCTCTCCCTCATACATCAGAGGCCAGTCCCTCAGTTTTCTCTTTAACTATTGAAATCTTTATGCTAATACAATACTTGGGATCTGTTAAAGAACGCACATATTTAAATACCTGTAAATGAGTGTTGGTATTTCATTCCTGAAATCCAGACTGCTCAGGAGGTAAAAATCTTGGTAGAATATTGGATAGTAAGAATTCCTGGGGAAATGAAAAAATGTGTTTCTCTAACAATTGTTAAAAAATGCAAATAGTAACTACATACTTTAAAGTTTATCTTTTAAACTTTCTTACATTTTATGACAATGATCATGTATGTCTAGTTAAAACATTCTCTTCTGGATGACAATGATTGGATGATGTATGCAAATCTTATTGAATTTAGCAACTCTTCTGTGATTTTGAAAATGTTTTATGTAAGATAGAGAAGTGTCATTTTTTTCTAACCTTTTAGAAATTTTAATATGTTACTATACCAGATTTTAATATAAATTATATTAGTAATAATATATGGATTAAATGTGGCTAAAGGAGTAGGTTTTAAAAATAATAATACTATATTGGAAACACAGAGTAGTTTTCTACTATGTTCTCAGAGCACAGAACAGTCACGTGCACATTGTGAATGTGTCCAATAAATACATTTGTATGAGTGACGGAAATGGAATAAGTAAATTCCAAAGGAAAATAGACACATAAATTTTACATTACACAGAAATTAATCAGGCTGCATGAGAAGGAAGGTTTAGCTGTTCCCTATAATATTGGAGGACATTAGGAGAACCACATATCTTTTCATTTCTGAAATAATGGTAGCTGTAGAAGGGGAGGATATAAAAGTGTGTACACATCCAGTCTAACAGCTTAACATTATTTAAATTTTCTTCTGTTCATGAACATGTAACAGTCTTGTCATGTATAGTACTAACTTGTGAATAGTAATTATTCTGAAATTATTAAAATAGAAGAATTTCCATTTGGTGAAAAAAGGACCTATGCTCTTCACCAATCATAAAATGCAAAAAACTCTTGTTTCTCTCCAAGAGTATTTTTATACTTCTCATAACATTATTTTATCTCTTCATTTTTTATATCTTTAAATATTATATATAAACCTTTCATTGCTGTTCTATTTTATATAACAGTTCATGTTTATTCTCCACCATAAGTTTTACACATAAAATTTATGTTTGCACTCCCAAAATTCCCTCCATATTTTCTCCTCATCCTACTTTTCCCTCCTCTCTTATTCATTCATCTTAGTTTTGCGTTGACAAAACAGGTGTTCATGATGTTTCATAAATATTTTTTGAAACATTCAGTGTTGTTTATAGATTAAGTTTAACATTTAAATCTATAATTACTTTGAGATAGGGAAGATCTTACATAAAGAGCACTTTAATCTTCTTTCACAGGTTCTAACATAATAATCACTGTACTCTTTGAAAGTGCCTAAAGTACAGGTAAATTTATTCAATTTTCTTACATTGTAGCAGTTAAAATCATACCGTCTTTTTAGTTTGCTTTACATGTGGACTTTGAATTTATTTGTATTTTAATTAATTTTATGTGGAATATCTAATTGAAAACTTTCTTTTTCATTAAATGGTAAACATGAATTATCCTTATCATGAACCAGATGCTGCCTTTCAATTTTGACTTACAGTCTAGGAAGTTTTCTCTCTCACTCAAAATTTACCCCAGAGCATATTTATTTGAAATCATAAAATACTAATTTATTTATCTTTCATTTCCTTTTCCTATTTTTATTATCATTGCATGGACTACTATTTATTATGGAAAACAATTCTTCAATAAATTTCTCAGTGTGTTTATGTAAAAACATTGTATATTTTTATACTTCTGAAACTATCTTTCACATTTAATAAGTAGCTAGATATCTACAGAATTCCAGACTCAGAAAAAGAAAAACAATATATATATAGTTCTTCAACATTAGTGAAGCATCATTTTATTGTTTCTATAATCTGTTTTTAATAATGTGGAGTTTAATCTCTGATTCTCTATGTTTTATGAAATTATCATTTTTTGTGTGTTTTTGTCCCACTGTTAATACTTAAAATGCTCTCTAATTTCATTGGGAGCTCAAATACCATGATTATTAGGTGATTTATTATCATCGTTCTGTTACCACAAAGTATTCTTTCAAATTGAGGGGAAAAAAATCTCTCTTTCTCTCTCTCTATATATATATAATTTCAGTTATATTAAAACATATTTTTTCATAAAATTCTTCCCTAAAGTTCTCATATTTCTCTTGTTGAAAATCTAGTTATTGTATATAGGATCCCCCTAACTGATTCTTTATATTTTTATTTGTTTGATTTTGTTCTTGTTTTTCCTCAAATATTTTTGTTTTTTCCTTGTTGCTTGTCTTTATAACTTATATTTTACTTATGTTTCATATGGTTGTCCATGATTAATTTGTAAGGAATTTTCTTATCTTCAGATTATCTGTTTATATCAGTGCCATTTAAAGTTGGGGCCATATTCCAGCATGAGCTGCACTGAGAGATTATTTTAGATAACAGTAAAGATGTCTCTCTTGTTTGAAATGAGAGTAGTATGCCTAGGCAGTTAGATGTGTTGCTTGGAAATTAAAGTGTTATCTTCTGAAAGTTTTAGCAGGTGTAGAGCTTAGGACAGGAACAAGGAGACAGAGAGAGAGAGGGAAAATACACACATGCCACGTGAGTTGAGGGAGGGAGAATGATATTCAGTGCCTGTTTCAGACTCAGAATGCTCTTACAATAATCCACAATTCAGAAACATTGAAAAGCCTGTTACCCTAGATCATTTATTCTTTAGTTTCTTCCCTTAGGGGAATCTTGAGTGTTGAGTGGAGTATTTTAACCAGTAAGAGATACTATTTGCTTTTACAATTGCATAATTCTCATCCTAGGGTTTTGGAGATATATATATATATATACACACACACACATATATATATACATATATTTATATATATAATGTGTGTATATACACATATATACACACAGACACATATAATATATTTATATACACACATTATGTATATATGTATATATACACACACACACACATATCCACACACACAGATGCATATATACACAGACATATATAAATACAGTGTGGCCAGAAAGTTCATGTGCAGTTTAAAATAGTGTGAAATTTAAAATTTATGGCCACCCAGTATATATGTGTGTATATATATATATGTGTATACACATATATATTTTAAAATTATCATAACACAAAATGCCTTACTTTTTTTAACCCAAGGATTAAATAATTTCCCTGAATATACAAATAGCCATCAGTAGACCTTCCTAAATAAAGGGATTGCCTGATACTACTACAGTATCAGAAGAAAATTAGAAATTTTGTTTTCTGGGATAATAATAATTAATTCCCTTGTCCTTCAGCCAAAAGAATAATTTAAGTCCCTCATTCTTAGTCTAGCACTTTTTGGGAGCATTGTGCCAAAGGAGAGAAGGCTCCTGAATTTGATATCTCCTTTTTTCTTCCTCTTTCGGATCTGCATCTGGAAACCAGGGCTTCTCACCATTTTGCATGGCAGAATCCAACTCCAGAACATTTCAGCCTTCCTTCTTCATCCTCACTGGGTTGCGAGGGCTTGTGGGTGCCCGACTGTGGCTGGTACCTCTCCTGAGCTTGATGTACTTTGCTACAGTAGCAGGGAACTGCACAGTAATATACTTGGTAAAGAATGAGCGCAGGGTGGCGGGTTCAAACCCGGCCCGGCCAAACTTCAACAAAAAAATAGCCAGGCATTGTGGCGGGCCCCTGTAGCCCCAGCTACTGGGGAGGCTGAGGCAGGAGAATCACCTAAGCCCAGGAGTTGGAGGTTGCTGTGAGCTGTGTGACGCCACAGCACTCTACCGAGGGCAATAAAGTGAAATTCTGTCTCTACAAAAAAAAAAAAAAAAAGAATGAGCGCAGTTTGCAGGAGCCCCAGTACTATTTCTTGTCCATGCTGGCTGGAGCCAATGTTGTCCTGTCTGTGTCCACACTTTCTTCTGTGCTCAAGGTCTTTATCCTTGGCCTTTATGAAATTGCATTTGATGGTTGCCTTGCTCAACTCTTCTTCATTCACACCTTCTCTTCCATGGGATCAGGAATCCTTGTGGCCATGGCCTTTGACTACTTTGTGGCCATCAGTCACCCCTTCCAATAGACCACCATACTTACTAACTCATGAGTCACCAAAATGGGGCTGGCAGCCTTGCTGAGGGGTGTAGCACTCATGATACCATTGCCTGTCCTGCTCAAGAGGCTCCCTTTCTGCGGGGGCCAGACACTCTCCTATTCCTACTGTCTCCACCCAAATGTCATGAAGTTAGCTTGTGGCCAAGTCAAAATCAAAATTTTACATGGGCTGGTTCTGGTTATCTTTTCTTTTGGGGCTGACTTTCTGCTGATAGTCATTTCTTATGCTTTGATATTCCAAGCAGTTCTGGGCATTGCTTCCAGAGAAGGCCAGCTGAAAGCACTCAATACCTGTTTGTCTCACATCTCTATTGTCCTTATTTACTATGGGCCTCTCTTAGCAATAACTGTAATGCATCGAGTCAGCCACAAGAGTTCTCCATTAGCACATGCAGTTCTGGGAAACATCTACCTCTTTATGCCGCCGATGCTCAACCCAGTTGTGTATAGCCTGAAAACCAAACATATCCGTGCTGCCCTGAGGAAATCGTTCAAAATCCAGAAACACTGAAGTATTGGAAAAGTTAATGGTTTAGATGGGGGAACAAATATAACTCTCATCTTTATAGTTAAAGAATAGCTGACATTTGGTGTAATTTTAGATCTAGGATGTAGATACAGAATGAAATTTTTGAAATTGTTTTTTTCATAAAAACATATTCATAAATTGCCTTTGCTCCTTCAATTCTAAATATGCGTTTGAAACAGATAACAAAATTGCAACAAATTGAGAATGCTTGCCTAGTGTATTCATGTCAATCTTTTGTCATAAGAGAGTCTAGAATGCTTCCACATTTTCTTTTTTTTTTTATTAAATCATAACTGTATACAATGATATGATTATGGGGCATCATACACTCACTTCATAAACCATTTGACACATTTTTATCACAGTGGTTAACATAGCCTTTCCGGCGTTATCTCAGTTACTGTGCCAAAACATTTACATTCTACATTTACCAAGTTTCACAAATACCCCTGTAATATGCACCACAGGTGTGATCCCACCGATTCCCCTCCCTCTACCCACCCCTATTGTTAAGTTGTAGCTGGGTTATAGCTTTCATGTGAGAGTCCCAAATTAGTTTCATAGTAGAGCTGTGTACATTGGGTATTTTTTCTTCCATTCTTGGGATACTTTACTAAGAAGAATATGTTCCAGCTCCATCCATGTAAACATGAAAGATGTAAAGTCTCTATCTTGCAATTCATATGCCAGCAACTTTTTAAAGAGTCCAGAAATTTCTAAAAAACTCACATCCACTATTCTTTAACTTTCTTCTTATGTCTCCTATCGCTTTTCCTATATTATAGTTTATTTTACTTTTTAACTGTCTCTGTACTCTCTGTCACTGACAGTTTCAGAGTACATAATTCATTTATAGCTTTTACACCTTTTAACTATATCAAATTGAAGAATGAAGAGGGCCTGGGTCATAGCGTTACATGACAATTTTTTTTTTTTTTGAGACAGAGACTCAAGCTGTCTCCCTAGGTAGGGTGCCACGGCTATGTGAAGAACAAAAACTAATGAACTTTCTGCAGATCAAAAACTAGTGAAAGGGTGGTGCCTGTGGCTCAAAGGAGTAGTGCACTAGCCCCATATGCGGGAGGTAGTGGGTTCAAACCCAGCCCTGGCCAAAAGCTGCCAAAAAACAAAACAAAACAAAAAAAAACAACTAATGAAAATTCTCAAAATGGGTATATAAAATCCATCCCATAACTATGTAGCAAATAAAAGGCAGTAAATGAATTAGCAATGATATAAACTATAGGAAAACAGGAAATGTTTTACTATGGAATATGAATTTTTGTGTATTGGTGGGAGGATGGGAAGAGTTTTCCTTGATATAATTCAACCCTGTATAAACAAAATAGCTTAAAATAATTTTTTTTTCCATTTTTATTTTTTTATTGTTGGGGATTCATTGAGGGTACAATAAGCCAGGTTACACTGATTGCATTTGTTAGGTAAAGTCCCTCTTGCAATCATGTCTTGCCCCCAGAGGGTGTGGCACACACCAAGGCCCCACCCCTCTCTCTCCTTCCCTCTCCCTGCTTTTCATCCCCCCCTCCATGACCTTAATTGTCATTAATTGTCCTCATATCAAAATTGAGTACATAGGATTCATGCTTCTCCATTCTTGTGATGCTTTACTAAGAATAATGTCTTCCACTTCCATCCAGGTTAATACAAAGGATGTAAAGTCTCCATTTTTTTTAATAGCTGAATAGTATTCCATGGTACACATATACCACAGCTTGTTAATCCATTCCTGGGTTGGTGGGCATTTAGGCTGTTTCCACATTTTGGCGATTGTAAATTGAGCAGCAATAAACAGTCTAGTACAAGTGTCCTTATGATAAAAGGTTTTTTTTTCCTTCTGGGTAGAAGCCCAGTAATGGGATTGCAGGATCAAATGGGAGGTCTAGCTTGAGTGCTTTGAGGTTTCTCCATACTTCCTTCCAGAAAGGTTGTACTAGTTTGCAGTCCCACCAGCAGTGTAAAAGCGTTCCCTTCTCTCCACATCCACGCCAGCATCTGCAGTTTTGAGATTTTGTGATGTGGGCCATTCTCACTGGAGTTAAATGGTATCTCAGGGTGGTTTTGATTTGCATTTCTCTAATATATAGAAATGATGAACTTTTTTTATATGTTTGTTAGCCATTCGTCTGTCTTCTTTAGAGGAGGTTCTATTCATGTCTCTTGCCCATTGATATATGGGATTGTTGGCTTTTTTCATGAGGTTTAATTTGAGTTCTCTATACATCCTAGTTATCAAGCTTTTGTCTGATTCAAAATATGCAAATATCCTTTTCCATTGTGCAGATTGTCTCTTTGCTTTGGTTATTGTCTCCTTGGCTGTACAGAAACTTTTCAATTTAATGAAGTCCCATTTGTTTATTTTTGTTGTTGCAATTGCCATGGCAGTCTTCTTCATGAAGTCTTTCCCCAGGCCAATATCTTCCAGTGTTTTTCCTATGCTTTCTTTGAGGATTTTTATTGTTTCATACCTTAAATTTAAGTCCTTTATCCATCTTGAATCAATTTTTGTGAGTGGGGAAAGGTGTGGGTCCAGTTTCAGTCTTTTATATGTAGATATCCAGTTCTCCCAACACCATTTATTGAATAGGGAGTCTTTCCCCCATGGTATGTTCTTGTTTGGTTTATGGAAGATTAGGTGGTTGTAAGATGTTAGCTTCATTTCTTGGTTTTCAATTCGATTCCAAGTGTCTATGTCTCTGTTTTTGTGCCAGTACCATACTGTCTTGACCACTATGGCTTTGTAGTACAAACTAAAATCTGGTTCGCTGATGCCCCCACCTTTATTTTTATTAGTAAGAACTGCCTTAGCTATACAGGTTTTTTTCTGGTTCCATACAAAAAGTAGAATCATTTTTTTCCAAATCTTGAAAGTACGATGTTGGTATTTTGATAGGAATGGCATTGAATAGGTAGATTGCTTTGTGAAGTATAGACATTTTACCAATGTTGATTCTGCCCATCCATGAGCATGGTGTGTTCTTCCATTTGCTAAAATCCTCTGCTATTTCTTTTCTGAGGATTTCATAATTTTCTTTATAGAGGTCCTTCACCTCCTTCGTTGGGTATATTCCTAGGTATTTCATTTTCTTTGAAACTATGGTGAAGGGAGTTGTGTCCTTAATTAGCTTCTCATCAGTAGCCTTTGTATATGCCAATAACAGTGAAGATGAGAAGCTTAAAATAATTTTTAATGTAGCGAGGCAGAGGCAGTAGTATTGCTTGAGCCCAGGAGTTGGAGGTTGCTGTGAATTGTGATGCCATGACCCTCTGCCCAGGGAGAGTGGAATCAACCAAAGCACCCATTAATTCAGAATGGATTAATAAACTGTGGTATATGCTATCATGGTGTATTACACAGCCGTAAAAAAAGATTAATTGATACCTTCTGCAACAATTTGGATAGAACTGGAGACCATTATCCTAAGTGAAGTACCTAAAGAATGAAAAACAAAAACCACCTGTACTCATTACATTGCAACTAACTGAAGAGCACACATGGGCAAGAGGGAAGTAAAAGTCAGTGGAAATCAAGCAGGCAGCAGGCAGGAGGTTGCGAGGGGCAAAAACACACCTAATAAGTACAATCAACACCATTTAAGTGTCTCAATCATTACAGACACACCTATAGTTTGGACTTAATCATTACAAAAACAGTCCATACAACCAAAAACTTTGTATGCCCTTAATTATTGAAATTTTTAAACAAGGAAGAAAATAAAATAAAATATTGCACTAGAAAATTCTGAAATGTTCTCTATTGATTAAAGACAAAAACAAATGCATATTTCACCTCGCACCATGAAGAATGAAGCAAAACTATTGGTTTTTGAGTTATGGAGGAAGCAGATTTCACCCCTGGAATATGTCCTTGGCTCATATATTAAATGGCACAAAAAGCTGTTATTGATGTTGGCATATGAAATTAACAACTAAATTATTTTAAGTGAATAGAATTACTACCATATTTCAATAATTTGAAAGTAAAATGGACCCAGGATTAAATTTTGGGGAGCGCACAAATTTAAATAAAATTAGTAGAAGAGAAGAAGAGGAAAGAACTAAATGGTAAACATCTCAATTGTTTGTTGGTGGCTTAAGAATCAATTCCATTCAACATGAACCAGTACCATTGTTCACAATAAAGTTCTGGAAAGAACATTTAGGGTTCCTTGTGTTCTCCTCTTCCCTATTCTCCTTGAAATCATTCCTAGATACCCTCATTATTATTAGTATTCCCCTTAAATTTGCTAGTGTCTCAACATTACATCGAATACCTCTTAGTTAATTATGTACCATGTACAAGTTTAGAAATTAGGTGAAAGAAATCATGTTCAAAAGTCTTTTTTAGAGTTTATCAGATAATCTCAAGATAAATGAAGCACTAACTCATATTTTCATATTACTAATAATTTAATGGAATATGCCATTTCTATATTTTTTTCTTCCATTCAGAGCGCACAACAGGATTCTCTCACATGTAGGAGGCATGTAATGACCGCTTTTTGACAGAACAGAGAAAAATAAAAGAAAGTAGGAAGAGAGAAAGAAAGGGAGCTATGGGTGCAAGTTTAGAAAAAATGTTCAACAAATTACTCAGAACTTTACATGGTATGACTTAGCCATGCTCATAATTTGAAAGTGTTGTTGATTTTACCAAAACAAGGCTCACTTAAATGAAAATGAAAATGATGGGTCTCTGATGCTGTGAAGACTTAGTGCAAATGTGTGATAAAATGTAGTTATGAATATACATTTTTTCTTTCTATGAAGAAAAAGAAAAAAACTTTGCTTTGGTGAAAGTGTCACAAGATATTCATTTAAATAGAATATAATTGTCATGGAAAAAATGTCTGCATTTAAGTGGATTTTAGATTTTTGCAACCAGAAGAAAAATGTCTTATAAAGACAAGAAAATAGCGTATAAAGAGAAACCTTCTGCATATCAATATCTCTGAATTTAGCCTGTAGGAAAAGAGAAAAAGAGAAAGTGAGACAATTTCTTCAGGTATAGAAATAATTACAGAGCTATTAAGCAATAATAAACCCAAGAGAGTTGATTTAAAATCTGTGTCTCTTGTGGTTTTGGCTTGTGACTGGGAAATCCCTCATTCCACGTTAATGACTTTTTCTCATCCTCCACACAGTCATTACGGAACATTAAAATCGGTGACTAGAAGCTTTCGTCTTTAATTTAAGCACAAGAAATTCATGCTGTGTTCCAGAGTGCTTCAGACCTTGCTATGAGTTTTGTTGGAAGATGAGCTCGTGAACCTGGTTTCAGACACACTGAGCTTTTGACATCAACTTGGCGCTCTTACACAGAGTGCAAATAGAAAGGGCAGCTTCTGAAGAACACAAAATTTGGGGGAATGAGAATTTGCGGAGGAGAATTAATGACAGAAAATTACAAGAAGAATGGACCATATTCATCAGTTATCTGGTAAGAGCACAGAAAGTTTTCAGCAACAATTGGATGGTAAATCTCACAAAAACTAGATTTGTTATCATAATCTGTGATTACCATCTTCT
Source organism: Nycticebus coucang (assembly GCF_027406575.1). Lineage (NCBI taxonomy): Eukaryota > Metazoa > Chordata > Mammalia > Primates > Lorisidae > Nycticebus > Nycticebus coucang. Next base: position 62,285,277 of record NC_069793.1, on the reverse strand, counting down.
CCAAAAACAATTGCTCTATCCAATGAACAACTAACATGCTCCCCATCTTCCACCCTGCTATCTGTACCTCTCGGGTGTACTCACCTGTGAGCTCGTTACTCTGAGTCAGTCAAGCCTGGTGATTGCTTTCAAAAGATCAGCACATGATTGTGATTATCCTTGGAGGAGAAAAATTTGGCACCTGTTTAGAAAGAGTCAGCTTCCTATGCCTGGAGGTATCATAGAACTGCACATTGAGGAGTAAACCTGTAAAAATCACAGTATGTAGTTGACTGAGTAGTTTACCCTGAACATATGACAGCTGAGATACCCTTCCTGTCATAATTTGTCCCCTGCTGATTTCATTCTTTTATTTGAGATTTAGCAGCATTGAGAATATTTGCCTTTAGGGTTTCTGTCACACTGGTAATACTATGTGGTTAGCTGACTTGTGCTTGCTGACTTAAAGAAACTTTATTGAAATATCTAACAAAGATTGAATAACCCAACCCTATTTTTTTCACTGAATGCTGCTCATTTCTCAAATGTGTAGCTCAAGAATTTCTTAAATAAAAATATGTCATTTTAGAAAGTGATAATTTTGATCAAAGAACTTTCATACGGGACCGAAGAAGCCAAGTTTTCAGAAAATTTTCTCATCCATACAATTAAGTGATTACATTGTCTTTAATTATTCAATAGCTCCTTTCTGTATCACTTTCGGTGTCATCAGTTTGTCCTCTGTCATCCCATCTTGTTTTCTTTTAAGGAATCCTTCGTTTTACTCCTTTATTTTTCCTTGGATTTCTTGTGTTTGAACTCACAAATTTATACAAGCCTTCTGGATTACCTTTACTTCATTAGGAACTAATGTGGCTATATAGGACCAATGTTATGCTAATGATGCCTCTGAACAAATTTGAACCCAGGAAAGCTGCCTCTATTCTGGCTAAGTCACTCCTTCTCCCATTGTTCTGTCTGTGGTTTATCAAGAGTGAGTCCTCTGGCCCTCTACTTTCCTCCTGCCCATTCTCTTGCCTCCCGAAAGTTCCCCATTTTCTAGGTATTCTGTAAAATGTATCATAGATTTCTTAAACACACCACTAATTTTAAGGATTTCAGATGTTAGAAATATTGGCAAAAGAAAATACAGTTTCTTTCATTTTAAATAAACTTAAAAAGTGATAAGGGTCTTTGACCTAGATTCAATAAAAGGACATGAATTTGAATTATCTTTTCTAAAGTACTTCTTTCATACTCTTCTGACTATGAATATAAGTATTTTCTTTGGTGTGGACTATTTGTATCACTGTTCCCTTTCATAAGAACTCTTTTGCACTAATATATTGATCAGAGTCTGAGAATTTGCTGGTTCCAACTGTTGCTGCCATGAGTACTAGGCGAGTAGCTGAAATGTGGGGTAGAGAGAGATTCACCAAACACTGATTAAAATGTAATTTCCAAGCAAAATAAACTTCTTCTTTTTTTCTTTTTTGTCCACAGGTCTAGAAAGAAAATATCGGACATTTAAGTCGTTTACTCCTTTGCCCAGATGATTTTGCTGGTTCTAACAATCAGCCTGCCATGAGCATAACATCTTAACACGGAAAAGTGCTGGTGGAAGCTCTTCTTAAAAACAGTGATGTATATCTATGGAGCTGTCTTTTCCTTTCCACAATATAAGGGAAATCATGGAAGTCTACCAGAATTAAAAAACTCACTATGATCAATTTGTATAAAGTGAGAAAATAAAAGAGGAACAATAGCATTGTCTGAGAAACACATTTTGTTTGCATCAAGAGGCCCAAGGACACTATGTCTGTTTCCAATGTAACAATCTACATGCCTTCTGTGCTGACGCTAATAGGGATCCCAGGCCTAGAATCTGTGCAGGGCTGGATTGGGATTCCATTCTGTGCCATGTTTCTCATTGCTATGATTGGAAACACCATCCTTCTGATCGTTATCAAGTCAGAGCGCGGTCTCCATGAGCCCATGTACATTTTCTTAGGCATGCTAGCAGCCACTGACATTGCACTCGCTAGCAGCATTGTACCTAAGATGCTTGGAATCTTCTGGTTTAATATGCCTGAAATCTTCTTTGATTCCTGCTTGCTTCAAATGTGGCTCATCCACACACTTCAGTGTACAGAGTCAGGCATCCTGCTGGCCATGGCCCTGGACCGTTTTGTGGCCATCTGTCACCCACTGAGACATGCCACCATCTTCACCCACCAGCTTATCTCCCAAATAGGTATTACAGTCATACTCAGAGCTGCCATTCTTGTAGCCCCATCCCTAGTACTAATAAAGTGCCGATTTCAATTTTATCGCACAACTGTTATATCCCACTCTTACTGTGAGCATATGGCTATTGTGAAACTAGCTGTGGCAAATGTTCGAATCAACAAAATATATGGTTTGTTTGTGGCCTTCACCGTTGCGGGGTTTGACCTCATATTCATCACATTGTCCTATATCCAGATATTTACCACAGTTTTCCATTTACCTCAGAAGGAAGCTCGGTTTAAGGCATTCAATACCTGCATTGCACACATTTGCGTCTTCCTTCAGTTTTACCTCCTGGCCTTCTTCTCCTTCTTTACACACAGGTTTGGTTCTCACATCCCCCCGTATATCCATATTCTCTTTTCTAGCATTTACTTACTGGTCCCTCCATTTCTCAATCCACTTGTCTATGGTGTGAAGACTAAGCAGATTCGTATTCATGTGATAAAAATGTTCTGTTCATAAAAATCTACCTTCATTAACACCTTTATGCTGTCCTCTTTTGCAATCCCTCAAAATAAAACAAAAAATACACATTATTTGAATCACCTGAGCTTTCCATTTAATTGGTTGCCAACATGATGCAAAGTTTCAGATCACCATAGCCCATGAAAGGTATCAATCATTGGGGTGTGGATCCTATTTGAGTACTGAAAGTGAGAAATATAAAAAGAGTAACAAAGTAAAAAATATGGATGTATATGTGTGCGAGTTTAAAGTTAAATTTTATCTTTTATGTTTTGATACCATTGACTTCTTCCTCTAACAATTCTTCTCTAGGAGAATTTATGAATTATGTAATTATCGCTGCATTTAAATGTGCCTAAGACTCGTTCTTCTAAAGTGTCCAAGTACTCAGTAAAAACACATTGATTCTATTTTCCTTGAACATTCTAATCATTTAAATAGAATAAGAGTAAGTGCATCTTAACTGTGTTCTTACCTCTCAAAAATCTTTTTTGGATCTCATGAGACAATAAACTCTAAAAATTTAAATGTATTTGCAGCGTCACTCAGAGAATTGCAGACGCAAAATTTATGAGAACCATGTTTTGCATTTTATAGAATCGATAATTTTTCTTCTATCTCTATCACTAACTTCTTTATGAATTTATCAAGTGTCATTGAAACTTATAGGTATTAGACTAGAGAATAGTGACATGATAATAAATTAGGCACAGTGCTTAAATCTCATTAGTTTGTCGTAGGCCTTCCTTATCAGTTTATCAGACAGCTATGGCTATTGAGAATGATTATATCATATATACAGAGGCTATCTTTGGCTGTTTCAGGTATTATTATTTATTATAGATAACTGTATTAGATGACCAATGGGTTTTTTTTACTGTATAATATGGTTTCCTTAATAATAATACAGCATTAGAAGTTCTTAATACTCTAGCCAAGGTTCAGCAAACTTTTATATAAAGGGCTAAATAATAATTACCTTAGGATTTGTGGGTAAAGAGACAAATTTAAGAATATTACATTGGTATTCATATAACAAGAGAGAAAACATATGTCCAAAGAGATACTATTGATTAAATTAAAAATATGTTAATAGTAATAATAATAATGTGTAGTGTTTATATAATTTAGGTCTTCTAATTAGAGGAAAGAAATTCATTTTTTTCTACAGAAAAAAACTTGCTAATATGCACCTGAAAGTTGGAATTTCTCTATAATCAAATTGATTGCAAATGTTCTTCTGTGAAAATCATACTTACTTAGTGGGCTATTCTAAAATAGGAAGAAGGCATTTTCAGTGACCCTTGTAGTTCTAATCTTACTTTAAGAAGTTTTGAAATATGTCAATTACTTGTTCCTTCATGAAAATATGTGGATAAATGGAACAACATAGAGACACGGTGTGAAACTACTAAATATTTGCACTGTCTATGATTATCAATATCTCATGAAATATCTAGCCCAGACTCCAAATTACTCAATTATTGTAGTCTTCAGATTTCAAAATTAGATCCAAACTGAATACTACAAATGAAAAATAGAACAAATACAAGTCATTACAAAGCCAAAAGGATTGCCAGGGCTCTCTACCCTCTCACTCACTTGGACCAGGACAATTATTGGAAAAATATTTTGAACATAAGATTGTTTGAAAGAGAAAAATATATCATGCAACAAATACTTTTCAAGATTTTTAGAGGCTCCAAAATTAACTCCTGAAGTGACTGCTTTAAGTTCACCAATGACTAAAATAGCATATTTGCCTGAATTGTTAATAGCCCTGCTTATTTATAACCTTTGATAGTAATGGGTGAAAATATGATTCTCCTTACAATGAGCACCTAACAGAGTGAAATGTTTGTGCTGTTGTCTTCTTTACCCACTCATACTCTTTATGTGAAGGACTTCATTGTCTCCTTTGCGTATTTATCTACTTTGTGTCTATTTACTTTCTTTTTAGTTTAAAATCTGATGAATAGACATTGAATTAGTTATTTTCAAGTGTTTAATTCCTTAGGGCCTCGTGAGAGGCTTTTCAATAGCCACTAGTATTTTCTAATTAGGAGTGATTTCATTCAAACAGGTCTTAATACAGAGGACTTCTGACCTACTAGGGGAAGAAGTTCATTCTTCTCACCCTTGGTGTTGGCTTTTGCAGAAGAGAACAATCATGCATTGACTGCTGTGGGTTTTTGCAGACCGTCATGTAAATGTTTAATTTTGGAAAAATATCTTCCAGCCTTTGGGGCATCTGCACACTTCTTGGTAGAGAACTATACTTGGGCAACATGCCTCTGTGCTGATCCACCTGGTGTGGGATCCTGATGTCCCTGTTACCCTAAATTAATGGGTAAATAAGCCACCTGTGGGGTGTAGTTAACAGGCCAATATGACTTTAAAATAAACTGTGTCCTTACATTTAAATAGTATTAAAAATACAGGTGATAGTTTAATGCTTCCACTTATGATTTCTAAAATTGTTCAGAATGGGTACTAATCAATTTCTCCAGAATGAATAAGGTACATATACACATATTTATCCCTATATACATATGTGGGTATGCCTGAGATAGATTAATTTTAAGGAGTTGGCTCATGCAGTTAGAGACACTAGCAAGTCCAAAATCTCCAGCATCAGCCAACAAACTGGAGACCTAGAAAAGAGCCAATGTTGCAATTTACTTCCCAAAGCAGTCTTCCAGTCTTTCTTGCTCTCAGTTGGAGAAAGTTAGTCTTTTATTCTATTCAAGCCTTCAATTATTTGGAGGGAATATTACGGAAGGAAATATACTTTACTCAAAATTCCTGTCATATCCTGAATCACCCACATAGAAAGATTTTGAGTAATATTTTATCAATTATCTGGACACCCCGGTCAAGCCAATTTGACGTATAAATTAATCATTATGAAACCCAAAGCAGAGAGCAGGTAACTCTCTACCCCTCTAGGTCCCCAAAGGACCTAGAGTTAAAGCATTCTTAAAGTAAAAAATAAATTTTCAGTACTGACAATATCTGACATAGACTCAACATTATGGTCTATAAATCTAGAGAAAGAGTACTGGAGTTGGGGGGGAATAAAGAAAAAAGAAACTCTCAGGAATTCACTTGCCCCGAAAAAAGAAACTCTCAGGAATTCACTTGCCCTCAATCATGAAGTACTTATGCCAGTATTATTAAGAAGTCAATTGCCCTTAAATCTATCTAAAATTTCCAAGCAATGCCAAATAGAATGCTAACAAAACTTTTTTGGGATGAATGAAAATATTTTTTTTTAAAAGACTTTTAATTCCCGAAGTCAAAACTGAGAATGAAAGATATAATAGAGTTATAACAAATACTTCCATCTCATATTTTAAGATTATATTTCTTTAAAATAATTACACTCAAAAAAGTAGAAGATGAGAACACAGGGCACACTACTGTTGTCTACTGCAAGGTCTTAGGCTACCATGTATGATGCCACAAACATAATTTGTAGAGGACACAATTTTTAACATGAAAAATCTTAGGAAGATTACAAATACAATTAATACTATGAATCTACAAGCGAATTCAGCAAGGCTATAAAATATGAGGTACATATAACAATGTGTGTAAATCTACATACTGAAATGAAGAATTGGATAGTAATAATAATAATTGCCCATAAAACATAAAAAGCATAAGATACACATAACACTTTAAGTGTATAATAAAGTCAAACACAAAGATTCTACACTGAAAATTACAAAATATTGTTGACAGAAATTAGGCAAAATTTAAACAAATAGCTATGCCAGACTCGTGGATTGGAAATTCTATTATTGTTAATCCATCAATGCTGATTACTGTTATTTGACAATTCAAGCAGTCCCAAATAGAATCTTACAGACTTTTGGGGGCATGAATTGAGGAGTTAATTCTACATTTTACATGGAAATTCAAAGGACCTTGAGTTAAAGCATTCTTAAAGTAAAAAATAAATTTTCAGTACTGACAATATCTGACATAAAGACTTAATAAAAACTAGAAAAATTAGGACAAGGAGGAATCAGTATGAGGATAGAGTAATGAAGCAGAATATAGAACTGCAAGTAAGTCCAAGTTTGTATGGAAATTGATTTTATGCAAAAATGTCAAAGTGATTGATTGGAAAAGGGAAAGCCATTTCACAAATGGTGTTACAAAGTTAATGTATACACTATATACTTGTAAAAATATATGTATACAAATTATATATACACAATCTCAAAATCTATTTCATAACACACAAAATATAAATTCCAGTTGGATAATACAGAACCCAAACATAAAAGTTCTAGGAAGAAAAAATATATATCTTCGTAAATTGAAGATTTGCCAAGATTTCTTTCTTAGTACACAGTGTTAAGACAATAAAAAAACTTGGAATTTAAAAATGTGTACTACTAAGAAAATTAATAAGAAATGAACAGACTGTGAGGTCATGCAAAAGCCTTGAATCTAAAGGATATAAATAGTTATTATTTCATTAGATAAATAACTCTGTCAAATTTACCATAGTAAAACAGAAACAGAAAAGAAAACAAAAAACAAAACAAAACAAAACAAAAAAATATTTGACGAGGCACTTTGTAAATAAATAAACTAGAAAGATGCCCAATAACATGGACGATTATAAAAACATTTAGTGAATAAAATAAACTGAACAAGTCATATTTTATAATTTTATTTATATTATGGTATAGAAAGAGGAAAAATTTTCCAGGGTGAATTTTTAAAAATAAAGATTTCCTCTGCAATATCAAGAAAGTACATGTTGAGAGGACTATAGTAACGGAAATGCTCAGTATCTTGATGGAATCCTGTGAAGTGCCTTCTCACTAAATTTAGAAATCCTTACACCTCAAAATAAATAACAATGGTAATAAATCGTGGCTACTGAATTGAATCAGATGCTCTGAATCCATTCAGGCATGAGTAAAGCATTGCATAAATGTTTGAAAGAAAGCTCTTCCTTATACTACAGTGTCCATAAATAAATATAAAAGACGTGACAGATTTAGAAATTCATCAAAAGCATGATAAAACTAATTTTTGAAATTTTATGGAGGAGCTAACCATTTTAGTTTCAACATATCTTTTCTTAGAGCTCTGTAAATTACAAAGGGAAAAAATAGTACCACAAAGATGGCATCCCTGGGTATCATCCCATTAGTCAAGGGATTGAAACTAATAGCACTAATATTACACTAAGTATCATTTAACTAATTGCATAGTGAACAGAGAAAGATCATATTATTTTGTGGTATTCAAAAGAAAAATACGTTATCTAAATTCTAATCATGATGAAACAGGAAAGACACACAAATGATAGAAATTCTGTGTAATAACTAATCTATGGTACTCAAAAATATCACTGTCAAGGGAAAAAATGCTGAGATTTTGAAGGTTGAAGAAGTCTAAACAGAAATAAAAATAAAAAGCTTTAGGTGATTCTGGATTGAATTATGGACGTGAAATGTGAAATGTATAGTAAGAGAAGCCTATTAAAATAGTTATGACTATTATATATATTATATATATTAGTTATTATGTTGCGTGAACCGAGACGCGAATGAGCAGCAGCTTTGCTGTAGGTGTAAACTCGCTCCTGTAATTATTAAGTCAAGAAACAGACTATACACCGTTTGATGGCATATAGCAAAGTTCTTTATTCCACGTTTAAGTTTTATACCCTTCCAGTCACGTACACACCTAATCCATTATCTATAAGCTGAATTTGAACTTGAAAGGAAATTTATCATATCAATGTAACCACTTGTGTAGTAAATCTCTTCCTCTAAACAGTGACTAGTTTTCCGAGCAGGGCACAAAGACAAAAATAGCTATAGGGGAACAGAGTTAATCTTCAAGCATTCACTCAGTTTACTCAGTATGAAGTAACGACTGTGACCTTCCTTCAGGGCAGAGCACCTATAGACCTCTGACAATATGTTGTTAACATATGTCAACCCTCTGGCCCGTATCTCTGAGGAAGGGCAGCATGCCCTTGGATCTCAGGCTTCACGGGGTGTACTGCTTCAGAGAAAAGGCCTAAGGAATTTTCCAAAGAGCCTAACTCTGTGAGTAACCCAGGGGGGTCCAAGCGTCTTAAGCCTCTGGAAGAAAAGCATGTCATTTTAAACTCACACTGAATTTACTTTGTGTGCTTGATGTAGGATAAGTTTATTTCTAAATATTATCCTACATTTCCCCCTTTTGCTTTTGACGAATATTATTCATATCTGTCATCATTAAAGCAAACACTTGCGCATAACGTTCATTTTCTCTTTGTGCATGCTTTACTCTTTTACAAATCAAATATAAAATGAATCCAATAATTAAAAATAATGCTAATGATCCTACAGAACTTCCTATAAGTCCTTGTATTTTTGGCGTAGGATTCATTTGTTCAATTCCATCAGCTATGCCTTGTAAAATCTGATCTCCATCTATTCTTCGTAACTTATTTTCAAAAGTGGAATATATCTCATGTTATAAAGTTACAATTTCCTTAGTCAAATTATCATGGTTTAACAAATGCTTTTTAACATTCTCCCAAGGAAATTTACTCTCATTATATTTAACAGGGGTTATACAAAAAGTAGTTATATTCCAATCACATTTCAACTTCATTTGTTTCTTTAAGCTCACTAATTCATCCCCTAACATAACAACAGCTTGTTCTAAGTCAGCAATTTCATTATATAACTCCGTGTCAATTTGTTTTTGAGCAGTCCATAATTGTTCAGAGTCTTTATGTCAATTAGCCACAAAATTATGTGTTTTAATCCCTTGAGTTAAAGCCACGCCAGAGACAGCAGCAGAAGCTGTCACAGCAATAATTCCTAGAATAATAGTAAATAAAAATCCAATAAATCTCTTCGTTCTTCTCAACACTCGATCAGCCAGAAGTTGAAGAACTGTCAGGGCAGGAGATTCTTGCCACGGTCTGGTCAAATTCACTGGCATCCACACACCTGTCCTGGCTCTCAACAAATACAGCTGTTCCTTTTGAGGATTAAAACTTAGAGAACTATTAATACAAGTAAACAGTTGACACACAGGACAAAATAATTCTCCTGTTTTTTCATTCCATTTTATGTTGCCTTTAAGCCACACAAAGGGTAATTGAACACAAGCTTGAATGTATCTTTCATTATGGACAGTAAATTCCATACCATAAGTATGAGATGTGGTGGTTTGATGGTAAAACAATCCACCAGTCCAGCCCTTCATAGGTTTTAGAGCTGCTGCTACTTTCCACAAATGATTTTGTTTAGGAAAGCCATAAATTCCAGGTGCGGGAGGTGCAAACCCAACATCTGTCCAAGTCATAGGTGTTGTCATATTAATACTGATTTTATTTTTATTTATAAGATAGGTAAACTCATCTCTTGACAACTCAATGTTAATAGGTCTCTTATTGCTGTCCAGTAAAGTTGCCTTTGGACTCCAGTCCATTATAGGACCTTTAGAAGTATTAGTTAAGAAAAAAGTTTGATTTCGTTTACATCGAGTCCAATGCACCCATTCCCTTTGTAATGTAAAACTGTGCTCCTTACAAGGAGGAGCTTCCACATCTATAGGAGTAAAACTTGGGATAAAACGAGAGATGGAATTAGCACTTAGCATAAACATCTCACGTTTGACATCATTCCCGGAAGCTGGCCGGTCATAATGACTTAGCCAGTACTGTACAGTCATATTTAAACACTGATATTGTTGACCAAAGCAAATAGGAGGACCGGTGACCCCTGAAGTATAATTAACAAGCTTCATTCCCTCTTCTTCAGGTTTAAATGGTCCTCGGGTATTAAAAGGTCCTGGGAGCCAGACAGATTCATTTGTAAATACAGGGACTGTGGGTTCTGTCCAACTTACCCCTCGCAGCAGCGGTGGATTAGGGACGTATGTCCAATAATGAAATTCCTTTCCTTCTACAGTTGACATAAGGAAAGCAAACATTGCTAAAAAAATATTTACAGGTGTTAACTTACGCTTTTGTCTGTGTATAATTGTCACAGCAGCTTTCCCCAGTTTCTGCATTTGTTGCATGGTCACCATTTCTGGGTGTTCTGATGTCATCTTTTTCTTCTTTCCATTCTTGTGGGTCAAGGTTAGACGCTGGAATCTCGTGGCTAATTTGTTCACTCGGATTTTCATCCGATTTCTCTGTCGTTGTTTCTTCATGGGTAACTCTTCTGAGTTTAATATTTTTATCTGGAACCCAAAAGTTACGGTCTCCTGTGGAAATATAAGCAAATCCCCTTCCCCATTTTACCACAGTGGCGGGGATCCACAGATTATTGATGTTGTCCTTGTAATATACTGGTTGGTCAGTAGATGAGGGTGTGACCACGCTCCAGTGCTTAAATGCTGGAGTTTCATTTTCATCATTCAAATTTAAAAAATTTAAAGTAAATAGTGCTGAAGATAATCTGTTTTTGGGGGTGGTATACTGCCCTTCCCCCTTCTGTCTTTTGAGCATATCTTTTAATGTTCTATTCTGTCTTTCAATTATAGCCTGACCCTGGCTATTTTGAGGAATACCTGTTAAATGATTTATTTGATGGAGATTAAAAAATTCTCTGCATTTATTTGAAATATATGCTGATCCATTATCTGTTTTTATAGTTTCAGGTTTGCCCATAATAGCAAAGCATTCTAATAGATGTGTAATAACAGCATCTGCTTTTTCCGATGATAATGCTGTTGCCCATGAAAAATGAGAATAAGTATCTACAGTATGATGTATATATTTTGTCTTACCAAATTCTGGAAATTGAGTCACATCCATTTGCCATAGTTGATTAGATTTCAATCCTCTAGGATTAACTCCCTTGGGTAAAGGAGGTGATACTAAAGGTTGACAAGTGGGGCAAGATCAGACTATGGCTCTGGCAGAGTGCCAAGTGATGCCATGTCTCTGTTTTAATGATCTTGCATTAGAATGATGAATATTATGTTCTTGTTGGGCAGTAAGTACTGACCCTATTAATTGATCTACCCTATGATTGCCTTCTGATAAAGGTCCGGGTAATCCTGTATGGGCTCTAATATGTGTAATATAAATACTTTTTATTCTGGCTCTTACTAACTTTTGTAGTTTGTGAAACAACAAATTTAATTCTGAATTATTTTCAGTTAAAGTAACAGTCTCAATGTTTTGTACTACAATTGTACAAAAGATTGAGTCACTAATAATATTTATCTCTCGATCTGGATAATCACTTAGTAGCATTAGTATAGCAAATAATTCAGCTTTCTGAACAGATTGATAAGGAGACTGTTCAACCTTTTGTATTTTTTCTCCTATATATCCTGCAATTCCTTTCTTGTTAGCATCAGTATAAAAAGTGAGAGCATTATCTAACGGATGGTCTTTAATAACTTTTGGTAATATCCAATTGGTTTTTTTGAGAAATTGAATTCTTTTATCCTTAGTATAATGGTTATCTATAATTCCTAGGTAATCTGAAAGAGCGATTTGCCATTCAATGTTGAAGATAAATAAATTATTAATTTGAGAATTAGTAAGAGGCACAAATATTTTTTCTGGGTCTTTACCAATTAATTGTCTAAATCTTTGACGTCCTTTTAAAATTATTGCGGCTATTTTGTATATATATGTCTCCATTTTCTTAACTGTCTTATTAGGTAGAAAACACCATTCTATAAAATTATTTTCTTGTGTTAACAGTCCGGTAGGAGAATGATTGGAAGGAAACACATATAAATAAAAATGACCGACTTCATCAATTCTATCTATCTGAGATTGCTGGATATGCTGTTCTATCCACTGTAATTCTTTTTCTGCCTCAGCAGTTAATACTCTAGGGCTTTTTAAATCAGCTGGTCCTTCTAAGGTTGCAAACAAATTTTTTAGAGCATATGTGGGAATTCCTAAACTAGGTCTAATCCAATTTATATCTCCTAATAGTTTTTGAAAATCATTCAGAGTTTTTAAAGTATCTCTTCTCATAGTTACTTTTTGTGGAATTATTTTTTGTCTAGTTATTTTATATCCTAAATACTCCCATGGATCTGTATACTGTATTTTGTCCTCAGAAATTACAAGTCCAAACTGCTGGCAGTTTTTCTTTCCAGCTTCAAACATCTGTTGTAACTTTTCCTTATCAGGGTGTGCTATTAAGATATCATCCATATAACGTAAGCATATACCCTCCAGGAAAAGTGTCCTTACTATCTCTAAAGGTTGGTTTACAAAAAGTTGACATAAGGTGGGGCTATTCAACATGCCTTGAGGGAGGACCTTCCAATGGAAGCGTCTTGCAGGTTTTTCTGAGTTCAAGGCAGGAATAGTGAAAGCAAATCTTTCGGCATCTTCAGGATGAAGGGGAATGGTAAAGAAACAGTCTTTTAAATCAATTATGATGATAGAATAAGTTTTAGGAATTAGAGATGGGTTAGGTATTCCAGATTGGGAGTTTCCCATTGGAGAAATAATTGCATTGATTCGTCTTAAATCAGTCACCATTCTCCATTTCCCAGATTTCTTTTTTACTAGAAATACAGGGCTATTCCATTGACTGGTACTGCACATTATATGGCCTGCTTTTAACTGGTCTTGAACTATATTATGAAGCGCCTCTAATTTTTCATAAGGGAGCGGCCACTGTTCAACCCATATCGGTTTATCTGTTAACCATTTTAACGGCAGGGCGAAGCGCTGAACAGGAGCCTCTATATAAAACCCTCATGAAGAGCAGGCAAGCCTAGTCCAGTTTTGTCATTTCCCATTCTTACAATTTCAGGCTTTAAAGTAGGAGTGGGGTCAATGGGATTATAACCCATATTCATCATTATAGTCTTGGCTGGTTTGGAAATAGTTGGAATAGTAATCACAGCTCCCCACTGTTGTAAAAGATCTCTGCCCCAAATAGATAATGCAATAGGAGCCACATAAGGGCGTAGTTGAGCTTTCTGACCCTCAGGGCCAGAGCAGTTTAAAATATTTGTACTTTGCTCAATATCAGTTAAAGTTCCCATACCAACAAAAGTAGCCTCGATTTTCTTTTTTGGCCAGCCCTTAGGCCACATGTAGGAAGCAATTATCGAAACATCAGCTCCTGAATCTACTAGTCCAGTAATTGTTATTTTGTCAGCAAAAGTTACTGTACACTGAGGTCTAGAGTCATTAAGGAAAGTATGCCAAAAAACCTGTTTTCCTGTGCTGTCAAAGCCACCTTCCCGCTTTACGGGAGCGGCCCGTCCTTTGTAATAGGGCAGTATTAAAATTTGTGCAATTCTTTGACCAGCTTTTAATTTTATATTTTGAGTAGATGGAAGCCATAAGCATAATTTCCCCTTGAAAATCAGAATCAATAACTCCAGGATGTATGTTCAAACCTTCCATTGTTAAACTGCTTCTACCTAAAATAAGTCCCACAGAGGCTGGTGGAATAGGGCCATATATTCCAGTCTGAAGTTTTCTAGGTTTTTGTCCAGCTAAGATTTCTTCCTCATATAGTATTGGTATGTCTAATGCTGCACTTCCTTGAGTTGCATGAAAGAGATCTTGAACATGTAATTTTACAGGCTCTATTTCAATTAATTGTTCTGATTCGCCTGTGCATGTGTTACCCCATTGTCCACTGGAAATGGACTTTAATTGCTCGCATTTGTTTTCAGGCCCCGAGCTGGGCCTGATATCCCGTTTTTTGATTCCTGAGCCGGAATAAATTCTACTTTGGGCGGCAGGAGTTTGCCATCTTTATCTCTAACAGATCTACATTCATTAGTCCAATGTTTACCTTTTCCACAGCGGCGGCATAGACCAGGTGCTTGCAGCTTAACATTCTGAGTTACCGCAGCTGTAGTACTCTCAATTTTAGCCTTGCGACATTCAGAACGCAGATGCCCTATTTTCCCACAATTAAAACATTTTGCCTTCCTTTTAGTCCCATTAAGTGCCTCCGCCAAGGCAGCAGCATTAAGCTTTGCCTGAAATGCTCCAGAACCAATATCCCTACAAGTGCGGAGATATTGTTCAATGGAAACATTGTCCTGATTCTTGACGGGGGTCAGGGCTAACTTACAATCTGAATTGGCATTCTCAAATGCTAATTGTAATAGAAGCATCTGTCTGGCCTGTTCTCCAGGAACAGACCTTTCAATTGCTGTCTGAAGTCTAGCTACAAATTCAGAGTATGGTTCATTGTTTGCTTGCATGATTTTTGTAAAAAATTGTTTAACCCCATCTTTTTCCTCTAGTCTTTGCCAAGCTCTAATACAAACATCTTTAACCTGCCTTAATAAATCTTGTGTTAATTGCAGCTGTTGGTGAATGTCAGCCGCAGGGCCAGAACCCATTAAAGAGTTAACTGTAGTTCCCTGAGCTCGGTTTTGCAAAGTTGCCTCTTCCAGCCACCAAGCCTTAAATTGTAAAAACTGACCAGGGCTCAAGGTAGTACGAGCTAAAGTTTCCCAGTCAGCAGGAATAAAAATATGATTTGTGCAATATGAATTTAAAATGCCAATTACGAAGGGTGACGTGGGTCCACAGGCGAAAACGGCATCTTTCATTGTTCTTAAAAATTTTATTTGTATAGGAGCATGCTGAGCAATTCCTGATTGACCATTCTCTTGAATTTCCCTGAAAACAGGATATGCTTGTACAACAGGCTCCTTATTATAACCTGATTCTGAAATTTGAACTGAGTTTTCATTAGATATAGCCAATTCAGAAATATCTAAAGGAAAGTGATACCATGCTGTGAAGCGTGTATCTGGAGGATTAGGCCACACAGGATAGAAGGGGCCTTCCCTCCAGCCTATAGGACCTGCTGGTGCAGAAGGAGTTGGAGGCTTGTAAGGTGGAAGCACATCTTTACAAGAACCTGCTTTAGAGCTTGCTCTAGAGGAGAGTATTGCAGCTCCCTTCTTTTCTAAGAAGGCAATTCTTTGATCCATTGTATGAAAATTTTCAGCCATAACCTTTTTAAGGTGTTCAAACTCAGACTCTTTTTGAGCTGATTCATCAGCCATTTCCACTAATTCTGGACAGGTCTCTGCGTCACTTTTAAGAATAATTAGGTCACCCACATATTACTTTTGAGGCTTATTAGATTGGGATTTAGAATGGGAATGTGGCATATCATATACATGTTCCTATTCTGAGATATTCCGCAACCTGTTCTGGCTGGTCTTACTGACCCAGCTCGGACAAAGGAGGCGGGGGTGGCCACTCGTCAGCGCCAATATCCTCAGTCTCAGAATCTTGCTCAGAACATGTCTGAAACAGCTGATATGTTACCCATATTACCCTACTTATAAAATTGCCTTCTTGGTGGGCATGACACAGAGCCTGACCCACTTTCTTCCAGACTTTTAAATTAAGCTGGACTTTCCGGTCAGGTGTAAACCAGCGGCAATGCTTAGCAACCACACGGAAAAGTTCCCTCAGGTTACTGGTTTTTACCGGAATTTTAGTGGCAGAAATCAGAGTTTTTAAAATGGCAATATATTGGTCCTCCAAAGAAGAAGAGAGCTGAAGACTCATATTATTCCCTCCCATGTTTCTTGATATGCTGGAGACGTCCCACGTACGCTGCGTGGCAACTGCACCGTCCCAGTTACAGGGTTCTCAAGCTTACCTCAAACAGCTTCAGCGAAGATCTCTCCGAGGCATCCTGGTGGAGGCGGCCGTCCTCCAGCCCGGTGTCCAGAAAGTCTTACTGCTCCTTCGCGATCCCCTGATCCTGCCGACTACGCCAATATGTTGCGTGAACCAAGACGCGAACGAGCAGCAGCTTTGCTGTAGGTGTAAACTCGCTCCTGTAATTATTAAGTCAAGAAACAGACTATACACCGTTTGATGGCATATAGCAAAGTTCTTTATTCCACGTTTAAGTTTTATACCCTTCCAGTCACGTACACACCTAATCCATTATCTATAAGCTGATTTGAACTTGAAAGGAAATTTATCATATCAATGTAACCACTTGTGTAGTAAATCTCTTCCTCTAAACAGTGACTAGTTTTCCGAGCAGGGCACAAAGACAAAAATAGCTATAGGGGAACAGAGTTAATCTTCAAGCATTCACTCAGTTTACTCAGTATGAAGTAACGACTGTGACCTTCCTTCAGGGCAGAGCACCTATAGACCTCTGAAAATATGTTGTTAACATATGTCAACCCTCTGGCCCGTATCTCTGAGGAAGGGCGGCATGCCCTTGGATCTCAGGCTTCACGGGGTGTACTGCTTCAGAGAAAAGGCCTAAGGAATTTTCCAAAGAGCCTAACTCTGTGAGTAACCCAGGGGGGTCCAAGCGTCTTAAGCCTCTGGAAGAAAAGCATGTCATTTTAAACTCACACTGAATTTACTTTGTGTGCTTGATGTAGGATAAGTTTATTTCTAAATATTATCCTACATATTATATATAATAACTAATTATATGTTAGGTTATAGTGTTATTTCAATTGTGTATCCCTTGAGCTTATCTAGAATACTATATTTATGTAATAAAATATATTTTTTTTTGGCCAGGTTTTTTTTTCCCCCCTTGGCCAGGGCTGGGTTTGAACCTACCACCTCTGGTATACTGGGCCAGCGCCCTACTCTTTGAGCCACAGGCGCTGCCCAGTAAAATATAATTTTTATTGGAAAATACAAAGAGAAATATTTAGATGTAAAGGGGCACCATGTCATAACTTATTAACAGTTCAGAAAAATTACTTATCTATTATATTTCCTTATCAAGTGATGAATCATAAATCTGGATTACTTTGAATCTTTATGAACTTGTTAGAAGAAGATTTTTCATGCATTTAAAATTATAGATATATTTTAAAGTTTTAGAAAAGGCATACTGTCCTTCAAAATATTACCAATTCAGGAACGAGTTCCCCCATCTGCTCACTTGATCAATTCAGAAGTTGAATCATTTTCTTTAAAATTGACTTCAACTTTTTCCAGTATACCTGTTCACTTCCTGAGCAAATCGTGGTGTTTATTAAACAAGTGTTTATATACTTCTTCCTCTCTGTTAATTATACCTTCTTTTCCATATGAATCCTTCATAAGATCTTATGTGAAATAATGAAATGCTATATTTTTCATCTTTCTTTTATTGGTATTAATATTAGATAAGTCATGTTTCAGCAATTTACTAAAATTAGCATGCACAATTAAAATCTATTCTCTCTTCTTTATGCGTTACACTTTATTTGTTCTTCAGAGAGGCTTTACTTTCATTTTCTACAGAAAATAAATTCCTTCATGTATCTGTATGCTGTTTCTTACACTTTAGGACACCTGACAATTAAGTTTGAGAACTTATCTAGAAAAGTGCTACCTACCTCTTTGTTGAATAGCACTACAGTTACTTCCCTAGATAAAGTAGGCACTGACTTTAGTGGCTAGTCCATCCTTCAAAGCAATTTTGGAACTCTTCCTAGAATGGCCATCAGAGCTGTCATTGTATTACCCTGATGATCTGAATGTCATCAAAATGTTTTCCTTTCAATATTTCCTTTATCATTGGGAGCCAGATTAGGAGAGTAGGGAGGATGTTTGAGATCCATTTCAAAGCAGTTCCTTCTTTATGCCTTATAATTTATCATAGAATTTATTTTGTTTTTTGACTTGCCATTTATTTGAAAACTACAAGAAGAAAAACTTCCATGTGTTTGCTTCTGTTATGTCATTTTCGCTTAGCAAAATAGTTGTCCCATGGTAATGACTTAAAAAAAAAAAATCAGCCAAAAGAATGACTGAATATTGGTTCTATTCTACGAAAATAAACACACAAAGAATGGTTTAAAGTCCTTATGTTTCTTCCAACAGACACATATTTTAACATAAGATTTACAAAATAAATTAAGCAACAGTATAAAATATGCACATAAACCTGATATCAGGGAGGGCTTTGTCAATATGGCCCTGATATCTCACAGAGAAAATAATAATAAAATAATGTACATGTGAAATTTTAAATTATTTATATGTAAAGAAACTGAAATGTACCTCATAAAAAAAGTGAATATACAAAAACTATAATACAAAATTAAATTTCACCTCCTAGACATATAAGAAGTATTTCTGCTCAACTTTTAGAGAGAATACAGGATAAAAGGAAACCAACACATAAAATGAACTCTGGCAAATTTATGAATTCATGGAGACTAATGTAAAATTTTATAAAGCCATTGTATCATTCGGGAACTTTTTTTTGGGGGGGGGAATATTTTTAAAAAGTTACTTTAAATGGAGTTGTTTCAAAATATAGTAGAATTCCAGGCCCCTCACTCTACATTCTATAATTCATGTTTATATAGTATGGCCGAAAAATAGTTCTGCAATTGCACATTTTTCCTAACATAGTCTGTGGTTGAACTAGGCTGCCTACTTCACTTTGCTTCTTCTGAAATGGTACTTTTGCTTTTTATGGGCATTGGACTAGAATTGCCTTGTTTTATCTGCTTTTTCTTGTATGCCTTTATGGCCTTTATCTATGAACTCAATTGAATCCCAATTTCCTAATATCCCTTGATAGAGAGAATGAAGGATAAATAAATAGAAAACTAGACAGATATCTCTCCATATATATCTTTATATCTTTCAATATAAATTAGATCTATACTTACCTTTTGTTTATTAATCAATTGATAGATACATTGATTGCATTTCTGGTGAACTTAGCTTGTGGTTTCATGTAATAATTAAAGTCTGTCTAATACAGATAAAAGAGATATTGGGTATAAAGCTAAGATATCTTCCACCTAGGCAAAATGCCCAGAAACTCTAAACATCTTAGTTCTAAAATAATGGCTCCTGTGCCCAGAAAATAGACGAAGAATGCTTTTCTGACTCTGCTTGGTCTTGATGCTGTATATAATGGGTTCATGAATGGAGGAAATAGAAAATAAACATAGCTCATTGTAATATGAACCGCATGTGGGGCATGTTTCCCAAACCTATAGATGAAAGTCAGGCCAATAACAGAGATGTAAAATACCAGGACCCAGCTAATATGGGAAACACAAGTGTTGAGAGCTTTAGCTTGCTCCTCTCTGGAGGCAATGCCCATAACTGTCTTAAGGATTCAGATATAAGAAAAGACAATGATCAGAGCATCAAGGAAGAAAGTCAAAGCAACCAGAATAACAGGGTATAAGCGATTAAATGTAGTATCAGCACAGGCAAGTTTCATGACATCTCGATGGAGGCAAAAGGTGTGGGAAAGAATGTGGGACCGACAGTATGGGAACTGATAGAGTGCCAGGATTGGAGGCACAAGGGATAAAAATTCCCTCAACAGTACCCCCAGTCCTATCTCTATCACCCTGGAATTGGTAAGAATAGAGTTATACCTCAGAGGAATATGGATGGCAATAAAACGGTCATAGGCCATGGCAAGCAAGATACCAGATTCCACAATCGAAAGAGAGTGGATGATGTAGGCCTGCAAGGAGCAGGCCCCGTGGTTCATCTCCCGGTGATTCACCCATAAGACACTCATTACCGTAGGCATCGTGGTCAGCGTCACTGTGAGGCCTGTGCCTGCCAGCATAGCAAGGAAGTAGTACATGGGTCCATGCTGTGGTCATCCTTGATGAGGTAGAGGAGTGTGCCATTGCCAATATATACAGACACATACACTGCAAAGAAGGGGATGGAGATCCAGTGATGAACGGCCTCCAGGCCTGGGAAGCCAGTCAGCAAAAGGGGGCCCCACTAATATTGGGCCACATAGTGTGTCCACAGGGAAAGAGCAGATGCATGGGAACTATTAGTCCCCACACTCAACTTTTTCAGTGTGTACTAAATCTTTGTGAGAATATATAACAATATTTCTCTTTAGGAATAATTGATTGATAAATGTAACGTTATGGAACTATTGTCTTTCAAAAGAGCAAAAGAGACTTATAGACTATTCTAGAGATGATATCTTCTTTATGTTCTAAGTAGTATTAGGTTAATAGTTAAAGTTTTGTATTTATAAAACCACATTAGATAAGAAATAATTCTCGGGCGGCGCCTCTGGCTCAAGGAGTAGGGCGCCGGTCCCATATGCTGGAGGTGGCGGGTTCAAACCCAGCCCTGGCCAAAAACCACAAAAAAAAAAGAAAGAATTCTCATTGTTGATTGCATGCTATAAATTTTTTATCAAAATGGTATCAGAAAAGATGGAAAATATACACAATTGAATAATAACTTTGCTTAGCTAGACTGATGTTTAGTTTGCAAATTTTAATATATTTAAATTTGATTTTAATTTTATATTTCACAAGCATAATATAGACATTGTGCTTTATTGGAAAACTTTTGTAAGTTAAATTTAAAACTGAATGTTAACGTTTTGTGGAACTTCAGGAAAGGCCATGTAACCTCTATGGAGGAAAATGAATAAAGGTAGGCTATGTCACACTTAGTCTAAAAAAATTATTGATTTTCCTGAACCCCATCCAGTCATCCTGCCAAAGAAACTTGAAACCTGCCTTAACATATTTGTTCACATAAAAACAAAATATATGCAATAGGTGGGGGTTAGCCAAGGTGGGAGGGATATAGTCCAATACAAAGATCTCTGGAAAATCTGTCTGTCTTCTTTTGACTGCTTCTAGCATCAGAGGAAAGAAGAATCATTCCAAATTTCTGCTCCTGGCACTCACCCACTCATAATCTTGCTGCTGGAATAGGCAGCTGTCCCTGCCATATCTGGGGACTCAGACCAAATACTTCCTTCTCAAAGACTGTTCAGGAAGCCAGGGCAGAGTGTTTATATATGTGGAAAGCACCTTTGCAGAGTATCATCTTTCCTGGTACTCAAGAGACTGCTTGATCCCTCTTCCCTCTCTCTTGTCTAGGCGGAGCAGGGCAACTCAGCCAGTGTCATCAGGCCATTCAGGTGTCTCCTCAAGTCTAAGTGAGGAAAAATGGAAACTCAGAGGTATGGAAACATCAGGGCTTACTTATGTAATTCCTCAGAATTCTAAACACTAGAATATGATAAAATAAATAAGTCTTGTTGACTATCACAAGGGTTAAAAGGACATCACTTATATCCGGGGTGACATGTATCTATTTGTAGTAGATTTACAAATTCTAGTTACATTTTGTGTTTTCTATTTCTATGGTAAAATCAGTTCTGATTTACAGGCAAATCAATGCACCTACTAAGAGCCATGTGAATAAATGCCATCAATTTTTTTTTTAAATCACTTAGTTTATATTCAGGATACTCCTCATTTTATGCCACGTTCAGAGTGATGAGCTTGTTCCTTTCTAGTATCAGAACTGGAAAATCTAGTGAGTACAAGAAATAAAATATTGTTTATGAATCGCATGGGATAATCATCACAGCATGTTAGTATTTTCAGTACACTATGGAAAATGCATCAGATATATCTCTGAGGTCAGGAAAAATTTCCCAGAAAGTTACTACTTAAGTTATCTCTTTGCTCAGAGAGGATTCAGGGTTTTAATTTTTCATTATCTTTTCCTTAGTGTCTGTATCTAATTCTCCAGATCCATGATTAACTTCCAAATCTGCATTTAGATGAAAGATAGATATATCCTTATTGGATTTGCTTGGTTCTAATGGAATAGATGATAGGATTCATTAAAGGAAGAAAGGGTAAGTAGACATAACTCATGACAGTATAGAACACCTCTGACGTATACTTGCCAAACCTGTTGCTGAATTTCAAACCAATCACCATGCCGTAGAAGTGGAGGATACAACCAATGTGGCAGATACAGGTGTTGAGGGCCTTGGCTCTCTCTTCACCTGAGGCAGTGTCCCTGACAGTCTTCAGAATTAGGATATAGTAGAAGAAATGACCAGAGAGTCTAAGACTGTAAAATAAATGATAATTACAGAGTAAAGTCTGTTGAAAGATCATCCCAGGTAAGTTCCAAAACTTTTTGGTGCAGTCAAATATATACACTAGAAAAAGAGAGCAGTAATATGAAAATGAGAATCATACCCAAGATTGCAGGCATGGGAGATATAAAACTCTTCAGGAAAATTCCCACTCCACTGCTAAACTTACCACTTGAGTAATTCAAAGAATGGAAGCATATTTCCAAGAATTGCAGTTGGTAATGAAACAAACATAGGCCCTTAGAAGAGTGTATTCAATCCTTCTAAAACATAAAGGTAGTGAAACAAGTAGACCTTCAAGAAACAGCCTGCATGGCTGATCTCCCTGTGATTCACATTCAAGATGCCCACAGCAGTAGGCAAATGGTCAATGTCACTAGGATGTCTTTGCCTGCCAGCATGGCAAGGAAATAGTACATGGCTCATTGAAGACTTTGTTTGTCCTTGATGAGGCAGAGGAACACAGCATTGCCAAGATGCACAAAGACATACCCTGCAAAGAAGGGGGTGGAGATCCAGTGACGAGAAACAAGCCAGCAAAAAGGAGGTCTCACTAGCATGGAGCCACAGTGTGTCCACAGGTGGAGAGCAGCGGTCTTGACATGTTGAAACCAGGAACTCCAGTATTTCAGTGGTAAAGTATCACAGTAGCCTTGTCACAATTTTTGTGCTGGAGGAAAATTAATTGGTGCGATAAATTTGACTCTGCCACTATTTTCCTGCAGAAGATGGGTAGGCACAGGAAGGCTGGACTAGAGGCAAAGAATTGTGAGAAAAGTGAGAAAAAAATATTAAGTTAATTATTCTATGCTTCTAAAATTAAAATAAAAGTTTTAATTAATTTTTCCTAAAAGATTAAATCCACCTGTTATGTTAGTACTTAGAAATTATTTACAGCAGTGATAACAAAACAACATACATAAATCCAAAAGGAACATAATTGATAATTTCTTACTATGATTGCTGACTTTTCAGACATATTAAATTTTAATTTCATATTTCAAAATTATTATATAGAACTCTCTCCATTAATAGTACTTTTATTTGCCTCCTTCTGAAGTGAATTCCATTGTTTTATGGCATGTAACATGCATGCTCATCACTTCCAATTAATTACTTGTCACTGCAACAGTTACCCTTTTCCTTCAGTGTGGCTCCCACAGTTGTGGGCCACAGACTAGCCATAGCAAACACACATGGAGAATTGTCAAACATGCAGCCTTAGACTTTTTACCCTATCCAAACTCTTGAACCAAAATTTACATTATATCAGGATCTCAAGGTGATTCAAGTGTACACCGATGTCTGAGAAGCAATGCTCTAAGCATTTTATATATAGCAGCTCTATGGAGATAGAAATATTTTGCTACCTCCACATGGTTAATTCCCTCATTAATTTCTTCAAAACATTCTCATATAATTTTGTTATTGCTCTCCCAACATTTACTACTTCGTTTTCTACCATTTATACTCTCCAAAATCACTGGCATAATTAAATGGTCAAATTCTTCCTCTACTCACAGAGTCTCACTTTGTCACCCTTGGTAGAGTGACATGGCATCACAGCTCACAGCTCACAGCAACCTCAAACTCCTGGGTTTAAGCAATCTCTTGTCTCAGCCTCCCAAGTAGCTGGGACTATAGGCAGAAGCCACAGTGCCCAGCTATGTGCTAGAGGAAATCAATGACAGAATTATCCAGGTGGAGGTAGCAAAATGTTTCTATCTCCATAGATGTGCTAGATATGAAATGCTTAGAGCCCCCTCTGCCTCTTCCTGTCTCTAAGTATTTGACCTTTCAACGCTCTGCTTTGTAGCTCTGTGACTGGGAGCATTTTCATCTTTCAACAGCCTGAAGATGCCAATCATGTCCAGTATTTCCACTTTATTGGGCTCCAAAATGTGAAAGAATGAATCACATTACCTGCTCTTCTATAGTCTTATTTTGCCACTAATTTGGAAGCCTGAGGTCAAGACTATACTTTTGAGAAGTCTCTTTTATAAAAAAGCCACAGTATCATAAATGACTCAGAATTAGTACAAATCACAAAGAATTTAACCATCATATGAGAAGAAAGCTCTGATTCTACATCTATAACAGATTGATGCTCATCGAGATTGAAATCACACACATCACGAGTGTCTGAACACAGTGAAATGATGTAGAGAGTCTATCTTAGTTAATGGTGAAAGGTGTGGGTCCAGTTTCAATCTTCTACAGGTTGCCAGCCAGTTCACCCAGCACCATTTGTTAAATAGGGAATCTTTTCCCCATTGAATGTTTTTAATTGGCTTGTCAAAGATTAAACAACGGTAAGTAGCTGGATTCATCTCTTGGTTCTCTATTATGTTCCAGACATCTACTTCTCTGTTTTTGTGCCAATACCATGCTGTTTTGATCATTATCCATTTGTAGTATAGTCTGAGGTCTGGTAGCGTGATTCCTCCTGCTTTGTTTTTATTTCTGAGTAATGTCTTGGCTATTCGAGGTTTTTTCTGATTCCATATAAAACGATGTATTGTTTTTCAAGATCTTTAAAGTATGACAGTGGAGCTTTAATAGGGATTGCATTGAAATTATATATTGCTTTGGGTAGTATGGACATTTTAACAATGTTGATTCTTCCCAGCCATGAGCATGGCACGTTTTTCCATTTGTTAATATTTTCAGCTATTTCTTTTCTTAGAGTTTCATAGTTCTCTTTATAGAGATCATTCACGTACTTTGTTAGATAAATTCCCAAATATTTCATCTTCTTTGGCACTATTGTGAATGGGGTAGAGTCCTTAACTGTTTTTTCAACTTGACTATTGTTGGTATATATAAAGGCTACTGATTTATGAATGTTGATTTTGTAACCTGAGACATTGCTGTATTCCTTGATCACTTCTAAGAGTTTTGTAGTAGAGTCCTTAGTGTTTTCCAGGTATACTATCAGATCATCTGTGAAGAGCGAAAGTTTGATCTCTTCTGACCCTATATGGATACCCTTGATTGCCTTTTCTTCCCTAATTGTGGTGGCTAAAACTTCCATTACAATGTTAAAAAGCAATGGAGACAATGGGCAGCCTTGTCTGGTTCCTGATCTGAGTGGAAATGATTCTAATTTAACTCCATTCAATATGATATTGGCTATGGGTTTGCCGTAGATGGTCTCTATCAGTTTAAGAAATGTCCCTTCTATACTGATTTTCTTAAGTGTTCTGA
This sequence comes from Nycticebus coucang, assembly GCF_027406575.1. Taxonomy (NCBI): domain Eukaryota; kingdom Metazoa; phylum Chordata; class Mammalia; order Primates; family Lorisidae; genus Nycticebus; species Nycticebus coucang. Next base: position 62,259,478 of record NC_069793.1, on the reverse strand, counting down.
TCATGAAGGGATGCTGGATATTATTAAAAGCTTTTTCTGCATCGATTGAGAGAATCATAGAGATCTAAAAATAGATCTGCCATTCAATCCTGTAATCCCTCTACTGGGCATATACCCAGAATACCAAAAATCACATCATAACAAAGGTATTTGTACCAGAATGTTTATTGCATCCCTATTCATAATTGCTAAGTCATGGAAAAATCCCAAGTACCCATCAATTCATGAATGGATTAATAAATTATGGTATATGTACACCACGGAATATTATGCAGCCTTAAAGAAAAATGGAGAGTTTACCTCTTTCATGTTTACATGGATGGAGCTGGAACATATTCTTCTTAGTAAAGTATCTCAAGAATGGCAGAAAAAGTACCCAATGTACTCAGCCCTACTATGAAACTAATTTAGGGTTTTCACATGAAAGCTATAACCCAGTTACAACCTAAGAATAGGAGGAAGGGGGAAAGGGAGAGGAGGGAGGGGGGAGGTGGGTAGAGCGAAGGGGATTGGTGGGATTACACCAGCGGTGCATCTTACAAGAGTGTACGTGAAACTTGGTAAACAGTCTGTGAAGCTAGTGAATGATGCCCCATGATTATATCAATGTACACTGCTATGATTTAATAAAAGAAAACATGAAACAAATAAAATAATAGTGATAAAAAAAGAAAAACAAAAAAAATTTTATTTTAATTATATATATGGATTATTTAAAATAAAATTTAGCTCTTAATTCCTCTGGAGTTTTTTACTTTTATGAAGTAGGAAGCTAAATGCATTTTGTTTCCAAAAATATAAATGATTTTTCCATATATTGATCAAGACCATGTGTTGATTCTTTTAATCTACTGACGTGAGATGCCTCTTACAGCAATTCTATTATAATAAATTGCCATGTATACTTGGAAAAAAAAAAGAAATGATGTAGAGGACCATGATTATTTCATAAATATCATTCTATCTCTGAAAGATGTTTTGTGCTTAAAAAGTACATATGGGAGAACAATCATTACTAGATGAATGTTAGTAGGCTGTGGGGAGCACATAAAATATATCCCTGGCATCAAAATTTCAGGGTCAAAATGCCACTTAGATTGAGGGTTGAATAATGAGAATAGTTGTGAATAGCATAGTTTTTGGTAGCGTAGGGCACTACTTCCATGCCTGGAAAGAAACACAAACAAATAAATTTAAAAAAAGTGTACTGGTCATGGGACAGGGTAAAATATGATGAATTCAGACCAAAATAATTTATACTGAACCTGTACTAAAGAACTCATAGCATTGTTAAAACAAGACATGAAGGAAAGCTTGATAGAAAAATCAATGGCAACAGGTCCTGATCTCAGAGGATCTTACAAACCTTATGAAACCTTTGAAATAAGTAAAGTCAATGAGTATAGAATAAGGAATAGTGTGGATTCATATGATAAGGTAATTTCTATCTAAGGTCACTGTGTCTACAGCATGAGCCACGAACACATAGGAAAGGGGGCAGGATATACTGTATAAAAACAATATCAGGATAGAGCAACACACATGGACTATTGTGTTGGTGTGGTTGTGATTAGGTATTGTCAGTAGCATTGGATAGAAGAGAGATTCTATGGCTTATAAACAATGGTGTGGAGTGATTAACTGAATGTGGTAGATTAATGAGATAGAATCATGAGAGATGACATCCATATTCTGAATTTAGCTGAATGGAGATTAGTTCCACACACTTCCATGGCGGTCAAAGGAAGGGAGTGAGTTTGTTGACCAATCCCCAGTTAATTGTTAATGGGCCCTTTTGTATTACTTATTCATTTACACTTTGGACTTTGAGAAAAAAAACAAAAGAATTACTTTTGACATTATGTGTCTATAAACATTCAAATAGACATGTCTCTTTTTCTGTATGTCTTGAGTTTAGAGAATAAATATGAGAGGAGGAGAAGAGACTGGAGATTGACCAATAATTAGCTTTGGCTGGTTGTGATGTCATAAGCCTATAGTCCCAGTGTTTTGGGAAACTGCAGCTGAAGGATTGCTTAAATCCAGGAATTCCACAACAGCCTGGACACCATACCAAGAGCCCATACCTACCACATACAAAAAAATAACAACACTGATCAGATTAAATTAGAAATTTTACTTCCAGTGACTAGAATTAATTATATAAACATGAATTTTGGCCCAGACTAGGTGTGAAACCTAACTCTCCTTACAGGTTCTGTGTCTTTATACACTCAACACTTTAGCTTCCTAACCTGCAAAATGGAGACGATAGTGTTGAAAGGACTGTTGTAAGGATTAAATAAACATGTTGAGGAATAATGATATATATCAATAAATTTTTATCTTAGTGTTTAGCAAAGACTTGGCAATATTAGGAGTTTATGTTAAGGAAATTTTATTTTTTGTTCTATTCTGAAAGAATGAAAAGCCTAGAAGGACTGAAAGTGAAAGAAAGATGTATAACATGGGTGGCACCTGTGGCTCAAAGGAGTGGGGCGCCAGTCACATATGCCGGAGTTGGTGGGTTCAAACCCAGCCCTGGCCAAAAACGGGAAATAGCTGGAAGGATTACAATCACTTTCAAAAACCATAGCTTTTAATAAGATTCTAATTAACTGTACATTTCATCACACGACAGAATCATAACAGCTGGTAACTGCCCACCTGCTGCTTATCCTTCCTCTGAACTATATGACAGGTAACATTTGTCAAATATTCAATACTTAATTTCTCTTAATGTTGATGATATTAATAGAAGTGAATATGTATACTGTCTCAAATCTTCAGTGAAAAACTCTTACAATGTGCATTTTGTTATTCCTAATTGATAGAGATAACTTAGGTCAGAGATTAAGTGATTCATTCAAGGTGACAAAGGTTTAAGTGAAGAAGGTAGGAGTAAACTTGCTATGTTATTAAAGACCACATTCTTTCTGCCATAATGTACAATCTCTTTTAAAAATAAGGTTTCTATGTTCATTTTTTAAATTTCAGAATATTATGGGATACACACATTTTGGTCATGTAGTTTGCTTTTGCTTATTTAATGTCGAAGTTTTAAGGATGCCCTTCTCCACTGGGTGACTTATGGTGTGATTTTATCATCTCCTCCTCCCTCATCCCACCCACTTGAATTCTATTAAGTTTTTTTTTTTTTTTTTAAGACAGAGTCACACTTTGTTGCCCTCAGTAGAGTGCTATGGTGTCACAGCCCACAGCAACCTCCAGCTATTGGGCTTAAGCAATTCTCTTGCCTCAGCCTCCCGAGTAGCTGGGACTATATCCACCTGCCACAACAGCTGGCTATTTTTTTTTGTGTGTGTGTGGTTGTTGTTGCAGTTTAGCTGGGGTTGGGTTCCAACCCACCACCTCTGGTATATGGGGCCAGTGCCCTACTCACTGAGCCACAGGCGTGGCTCAATTCTATTACATTTTGCTTTCATATGTGCACATAAGAGTTGATAAACTTAGTATTGAGTACATAAGGTGTTTATTTTTCCATTCTTGTGGAACTTCACTTAGGAGAAAGATCTCCAGTTCCATCCTGATTATAACAAAAGATACTACATCACCACATTTTTTGTGGCTGAGTAGTACTTCATGGACAGTTACTACAGTGTACTAATCCATTCATGTGTTGATGAGCATTTGGGTTGTTTCCACATTGTTGTGATGGTGAATTGTGCTGCTATCATCATTTGAGTGCAAGTGTTTTTCTTTTTTTATAAAATGCTTTTTTCCCCACTTTGGGTAAATATTTAGCAGTAGGATTACTGGAATGAATGGTAGATCTACTTTTAGTTCTTTGAGGTACCTCCATACTACTTCATTTGGAAAAGAGAAAAGAAAAATCGTGATGATAGAGAGTCCTCTAACCCAGGCTATATCTGGGGTCTCCAATCCCAGGCTGTAGACTGGTGCCAGTCTATGGCCTGTTAGCAACCAGGCAACAGAGCAAGAAGCGAGCAACTAAAGAACAAATGAAGCTTCATGTGTACTTACAGCCACTCCTTGTGACTTTCATTGCCTGAGCTCTGCCTCCTGTCAGAGAAGCAGCAGCATTAGCTTGTCATATGAACAGGAGCCCTACTATAAACTGCACATGTGAGGGATCTAGGCATTCTGTTTTGAGAATCTAGTGCCTGATGTCTATACTACCCAAAGCAATATATAATCTTAATGCAATTCCTATTAAAGCTCCATTGTCATATTTTAAAGATCTCAAAAAAATAATACTTTGTTTTATATGGAATCAGAGAAAACCTCAAATAGCCAAAACATTACTCAGCAATAAAAACACAGCAGGAGGGGCAGCGCCTGTGGCTCAAGGAGTAGGGCGCCGGTCCCATATGCCAGAGGTGGCAGGTTCAAACCCAGCCCCGGCCAAAAAAAAAAAAACACAGCAGGAGGAATCACACTACAAGACCTGAGACTGTACTATAAATTGATAGTGATCCAAACAGCATGGTATTGGCACAAAGACAGAGAAGTAGATGTCTGGAACAGAATAGAGAACCAAGAGATGAATCCAGCTACTTACCGTTGTTTAATCTTTGACAAGCCAATTAGAAACATTCAGTGGGGAAAAGATTCCCTATTTAACAAATGGTGCTGGGTGAACTGGCTGGCAACCTGTAGAAGATTGAAACTGGACCCACATCTTTCACCATTAACTAAGATAGACTCTCGGGCGGCGCCTGTGGCTCAAGGGGTAGGGCGCCGGTCCCATATGCCGGAGGTGGTAGGTTCAAAGCCAGCCCCGGCCAAAAAAAAAAAAAAGATTTCAAAACTAAGATAGACTCTCACTGGATACAAGATTTAAACTTAAGACATGAAACTATAAAAATACTTGAAGAAAGTGCAGGGAAAACTCTTGAAGGAATCGGCCTGAGTGAATATTTTATGAGGACTCCCCAGGCAATTGAAGCAGTATCAAAAATACACTACTGGGACCTAATCAAACTAAAAAGCTTCTGCACAGCCAAGAACATAGTAAGTAAAGCAAGCAGACAGCCTTCAGAATGGGAGAAAATATTTGCAGGTTATACCTCTGATAAAGGTCTAATAAACAGAATCCACAGAGAAATCAAATGTATTAGCAAGAAAAGAACACGTGATCCCAGCTCAGAGTGGGCAAGGGACTTGAAGAGAAACTTCTCTAAAGGACAAACACACAATCTACAAACACATGGAAAAAATCTCATTATCCTTAATCACCAGAGAAATGCAAATCAAAAGTACTTTGAGCTATCACCTAACCCCAGTAAGAGTAGCCCACATAACAAAATCCCAAAACCAGAGACGTTGGCATGGATTTGGAGATAAGGGCACACTTCTATACTGCGGGTGAGAATGCACACTAACATGTTCCTTCTGGAAGGACATTTGGAGAATACTTAGAGACCTAAAAATAGATCTGCCATTCGATCCTATAATTCCCTTACTAGGGTAATACCCAGAAGACCAAAAATCATAATATAACAAAGACATCTGTAACAGAATGTTTATTGCAGCCCAATTCATAATTGCTAAGTCATGGAATTAAGTGTCCATCGACCCACGAATGGACTAGCAAATTGTGGTACATGTATGCCATGGAATATTATGCAGCCTTAAAGAAAGATGGAGACTTTATCTCTTTCATGTTTACATGGATAGAGCTGGAACGTATTCTTCTTAGCAAAGTATCTCAGGAATGGAAGATAAATTATCCAATGTACTCAACCCTACTATGAAGCTAAATTATAGCTTTCACATGAAGGCTATAACACAACTATAGCATAAGACTATGAGGAAAGGGCCAAGGAAGGGGAAGGAAGGGCGGATGTTAGGGTGGAGGGAGGGTAATGGGTGGGGCCACACCTATGGTGCATCTTAGAATGGGTACAGGAGAAACTTACGAAAGGCAGAATACAAATGTCTACATACAATAACTAAGAAAATGCCATGAAGGGTACGTTGAACAGTTTGATGAGAATATTTCAGATTGTATATGAAACCAGCACATTGTACCCCTTGATTGCACTAATGTACACAGCTATGATTTAACAATAACAAAAAGAAAAAGAAAATAAAAGCAAATTTAAAATACTCATTTCTCATCATTAATTTTATACTGACAATAATTAAAGGTTTAAAATTAGAATTTGTTTGGTTGGAAAATATATATATATAGATATTTTTTTTTTTTTTCTGTACAAGTGTACATTAGCTGTGGCCACATGTAAACATACACATGCAAATGTGAACCCCAATGCAAAAAAGATTCTTAGAGAATGTTTTTAGTTTTTAGATTTTTATTGAAATGGATGATTTTTAGGGGAATTTGAAAAAAGAAATTATGTATGGACTTTTTCAGTTCTATGTGGTCCTACTCAGAGATCTATAATCAGGCTTCTCTGAAGGTGTACTGTAACTTTCTGGTAACATATTTGAGCGTTTGTCAAAGAAGCCATTTTCTATAGTATCACTGCTCTTTTCTCAAAGAGGAATCCAGGCATTGCTTTTCTACTCTGTCTTCATCTTTGTTTCTGGTTGATTCTCCAGATACAAGATTAATGACCAAATCTATATTTAGAGAAAAGGCGGATAAGGCCATATTGGATTTGCTTGGTCTTGATGCTATAGATGATGGGATTCATTAAAGGAGGGAAGAGAAAGTAGACATAGCTCATGATGATGTGGACCACCTTTGGAACATTCCTCCCAAATCTGTGGATGAATGACAACCCAATTACCATAACATAGAAGATGAGCACACAGCCAACATGGGAGATACAGGTGTTGAGTGCCTTGGCCCTCTCTTCATTAGAGGCAATGTCTATGACAGTCTTGAGAATTAGGATATAGGAGAAAAGGATAATAAGAGAGTCTAAGAAGGTTGTTAGACAAATTAGAATTACAGGGTAAAGTCTATTGAAAGTTATATCAGCACAGGCTAGTTTCATGACTTCTTGGTGAAGGCAGAAAGCATGGGAAAGAACATGAGAGTGGCAATATGAAAATGAAAAAAGACGTACAATCACAGGCATGATGGATACAAAACCCCTCAGAAAAATCCCCACTCCTAACTTTACCACTTGAGTATTGCTGAGAATAGATGTGTACCTCAAAGGATTGCGGATAGCAATGAAGCGATCATAGGCCATGGCAAGGAGGATACCTGATTCTACAATAGAAAGGGAGTGAATGAAGTAGGCTTGCAAGAAGCAGCCTGCATGGCTAATTTCCCTGTGATTCACCCACAAGACGCCCATCACTGTGGGCATACTGGTCAATGTCACCATGATGTCTGTGCCTGCCAGCATGGCAAGGAAATAGTACATGGGTTCGTGAAGACTTCGGTCATCCTTGATGAGATAGAGGAGTGATCCATTGCCGAGAAGAATAGAAACATAGACTGCAAAGAAGGAGATGGAGATCCAGTGATGAGCTACCTGTAGCCCTGGGAAACCAGTCAGCAAAAAGGGGGCCTCACTGATATTGGGCCACATACTGTAATCAAGTAGAGAGCAGCTTTCTTGAAACCTTGGAAACAGGAACGTGGATGTGTCTTGGTAATATATCACAGTAACTTCAATCAAAATCTTTGAACTTGGGAATAATTTCTAGGTGTGGTAAATATGAGTCTGCACCTATTTTCATACAGAAGTAGGCAGGCTGTATGAGAGACGAGAAATGATGGTCATCCCCTAATTAGAGAAAAATACTAAGTTAACGGTTAAAATTTTGCCAAATTTTTTCATTGATATTTCTAATGCATAAGGCCCAACTGTTATGTGGATGCTTAACAACAGTGGTCAAAACACAAACAGTAAAATATAGCATATGAATATTGATAACAACCTTTAAAAACTGCTTTTCTTCTTGTAATTGCTAACTACTTAGAGATAAGTAATTTGAATTTATTTTTATCTTTCACAATTATGTTGAAGACATGTTTTTACAATTCAATAAACTTTTATTTTTTGTAATACAATATTATGCTTTTTTATTTCAAAACATTGTGGTTGTACAAATGTACTTGGTTACATTGATCACTTTTGTAATGCTTGAGTCAGGACTACAGATGTGCCCATCACCCAAATAGTGTTTATTGTACCCAATAGGTAGGTTTTTTTTTTTTCTTTTGCAGTTTTTTTTTGGCCCAGGCTGGGCTTGAACCTGCCGCCTCTGGTATATGGTACAGGTGCCCTACTCCTTTGAGCCACAGGCACCTCCCATTAGGTATGTTTTCATTCAATCCCTCCTCCCCTTCTTCCCTGCTTGATTTCCACTGAGTTGTACTTTCATTCTGAAACTGAACATCATTGTGTTATGTAGAACAACATGCCTCCCCATCACTTCCAGTAAATTGCTTTGTCATTCCAACAGTTATGACTTTATTTGAACTTGGCTGAAAAAAAGTGGGAGCCACTCTAGCCACAGCTAACAAGCACATAGACATATCAGACATGGAGCCTCGGACAACTCCCCCTCCAATCTATGAAACCAAAATAAGCATTTCACCTGATCCTTAGATGATCTAGTGCACACCAATGTCTGAGAAGCTCAGCTCTAAGCATTTGATATCTAATTCATCTATGGAGATAAAAACTTTTTGATTCTTCAACGTGGTTGATTCTGCTATCCTCTACAAATATTTTTATACAATTTTTAAAGTTACTTCTCCATTATGGTTCTCTTTTCTTCCTCTTTTCCTTTACAAAATTATTTGACATAATTAAATTCTTGGATTCTTCCTCTGTCTCTTCCCTGGATACTGTTCCTTTACCATGCTCCTCTGAAGGAGCTGTTGCAGCTCTGTGATTGGAGCATTCTCATCTTTCCATAACATAAGGATGCCAGTCATCTCTACTATTTCCATTTTATTAGTCTCCACAATCCAAAGGGATCATATTACCAGCTCAATTACAGCCTTATTTCATCACAAATTCAGAAGCTTGAAGTCTCCAGGAATAAGTAGACTCTTTTATTAGATGGCCATAGTATCAAAAATAAGACAGAATCAGAAAAAATTACAAAGAACCCCTATCCTGTATGAAAAAAATGCTCTGATGTTATATGTGAAACAGGCTTGTGTTCCTAGAGATTGAAATCAACAGCCCTAGGAGTCTTCTAAAGCACATTGATATCACATACAGGACTAAGCTATGATTATTACAGTAATCAGGTTCTTCCTCTGTAACATTTTAATGCTTTTAAAAACAGGTGGCAATACCCATGCTTTGGGGAAGATTATAATAAATGAAAAACATTGATGGGAAAACAAAGTAAAAAAGGGAGAAAAATACAGTAAGAAGATACCAAATTAGTGACACTAATTTGACATCAATTAGTGATACCTGAGGGCTAATAAAGGAAAGTCCATGAAACTGGACTTTGAAATATAAATAAAGATTCTATACATTTTTTTGTACATTTCTACCGGAATATTTATTAGGTCTTAGCAGGAATTGGCAATTAAACATACCAGAAAAAAATTATATGTGTTTGTACCATTTTTATGAAGTGAAAAATGTTTGAGTTTCTTATTCATTCCATAGTTCAGCTGGGTCTTTAACTACAAGACTGAGAAGTCTACAGTAGCTCTATAAATGTGAGCTGAAAGACATGTAGTTGATACCTTTGGAACAAAAAAGACAGAACAAACTTGAACACTGAGAGGTCCCTCATATTTACCTGAAAGCAGATATGCAGAGCTTCAAGAAACAGAACATACTGTCAACCAAATGAGGCACAGTAGGGCCAGTTTCAGTATAAATAGAACTGCAGTACATAACATCTTCCCAGGACGGTGTTACGTAGCAAAATTCATTAAAGGTGTCTTGGCTTTTTATTGAAAAATGTTGAGAAAATTACATGAGAAATATGAACACTAGTTTTTTTGTTTGTTTGTTTTTATTTATTGTTTTTTTATTAAATCATAGCTGTGTACATCAATATGATCATGGGGCAACAGTTTTTTATTTGTTTGTTTTGTTTTGTTTTGTTTTAATGGATGGAAGTGGACAGCCATGCCTGGGAAATATAAAGGCTGCTCTAAACTCAGTACCTGTATTCTCCCTGGTGATTTCCTACAGTTCTGTGGGTCCTGACTTAATGAAATCTGAGGAATTATTCTTCCAAACTTGTATTATATGTGAACATATAAACAACACGTAGAAGCATCATTCCTCAATATCATTTAGAACTAGTGGAATGATTGCTACTGTGATTCACCCTGCATTTACCAAGCATAAGCCAGAGGGCTGCGACTGTGTTGAGGACTGTGAAAACCATTTGGGAAGCAAAGTCCATACTGAAGAAACTCTCAGTGTAGACCAAAAGTTTATTATTGGACTTAATAATTTCCCAATAATTTTATGCTAAGTATGCCCACCAATGTCTCAATAGGAGCTGTATTTCTGAAAGCATGAAGAAAACGTGCATCTAGAGCCTGCTCCTGGCCCCATTCCAGATTTTCTACCCACCCATTTTTTCACATGTTGATATTTTTCTAGATGCATAAGTTTAATAGACTTGTAATGACGCTCTACACAAAACACAAGCCCCTCCCCAATAAATCCTTGGAAACAAACCAGCATTGTTCGTTGAAGAACAAAATATACTCTTAACACATATAGGGGAAGTGAAAGAACCTGGTTATATGTCGAAAGCAAATACTGAAGATTCTCTTGATTCCATAGAAAGTAGTGAATAGTGAATCTGTCAATCAGTCCAAACAAGTAATAAAACTAAGAATAAAACGTGATTCCTCCACCAGCTCATCTTCTCATTTCACATAGTCCATTTTCTCTAGAGAGCAACAGGAGAGAGGCCACATAATCCCTAGAGTGGAGGATGAGGGTCCCAGGCTGTTCCTAGTAAGTGCCATGGACACCCACCAACAGCATTTGGTAGCAGTTTTCTAGTAAACACATAGGTGTTAATGTGTATCTCACGGTCTGCTATTTGAATCTAATGAAAAGCTATAAACTTGTATCCAAAAAATTGAATGAGAAACACCTGCTCATATATATGTCTAAGTGTATACAATTATTCCTATATTAATCCAAGTGTCCAAGATTAGAAAGCCCAAATGTAACACAATTTTTTGAATACACTTATTATATTGAAGGGCCAGCATTTCCCTTCTTGGCTTGGCTTCTTACCTCTAGGCAGGCACCTGGATACATCCTTACATGCTGTCCTGCACTGCATCAAACATCAGGAGGGAGAGGAGCTGTTCTATGTTTCTGTTCCTTGCCCTCACCACCTCACTTGTTACTAACGTAGGGACCTGTTCCTGCCCTGTTGGAGGACTCAGTGCAGGTGACTCCCTCAATTAGACTCCCCATGGGGCCCTGTTTCAAAGCTCATGTGTATGAAAATCACCCCTCCCTCATAGGTACACCTTTCTAAACTCTCAGGAGACCCTTTAACCTCCCTTGCCTCTATCCTCTGTGCAGGAGGAGCTGGGGCATGCATCTGATGTCTTCAGAAACTTCAAGTGTTTCTCCCAGGACAGACAAGTAAAACCGGACAAATGCCAACTGAATCAGGGATGACACAGGCTTATTTATTTGCACTGGGGATTCTGAGTATCAGCTTTTCGGAAATTCATTCCTGTCTTTCTCTGTTTATCACAAAGATCAAGGGGATACGAGGTGTTCTCTAGGGTCACACCTGCCTTTGCCAGTCTCAGTGCTTGTGAATTCAGATTGTGTTCTTATCTTTTCTGTTTCTCTGGGAAATCAATTTGAATCAACAGGATCCACAGTGCATCCGTTAAGAGCTATGTGAATGAAAGCCACCATACATTTTGTCTTAAAATTAGTTTCTTTGCATTCAGATTAATGCACGTTTTATGCAATGTTCATGATGATTGACTTTTTTTCTTCATTAACAGAACTAAATAGAACTGAAAAGTCTAGTGGGTACCAGAAAGAAAATATTAACCATAAATTTATATAGAGTTGCCATTACTATATGAATGTTAGTGAGTTATATAGAGAAGACATCAGATAAGTCTTTGTTTGGAAAATTTCCCAGATGAAACGCTACTTAGGATGAGAATTGATAATGAGAAAAGATAGAGCTATAGTAGTTTTTGGTGTCATGGGGTACTAGTTCCATGCAGAGAAAAAAAACAAAAACAAACAAATATCCAAATGCAGAAGATGTTCACAGGACATAGGGCAGGATAAAATATGATGAATTCACACCAACATTCTTTTAAACTGAATCTCTGCTAAAGAATTAGAGCTTTACTGGAATAAAAAAGACATGAGAGTACCTTGACAGAAAATAAATCTGTGGTAGCAGGTTCTGAACAACAACAACAACGAAAAAAAACCTTATGATTGAAGTTTTAACATAAAGGCAAAGAGTGTAAAATAAGTGATAAGGAGGGCACTTATGGCTCGGTGCCCATAGCTCAGTGGTTAGGCCATTGGACACATACACTGGGGCTGGCGGATTTGAACATGGCCTGGGTGGGCTAAACAACAACAATGGCAACCACAACAAAAAGTAGCTGGGCATTGTGGCAGGTTCCTGCAGTCCCAGCTACTTGGGAGACTGAGGCAAGAGAATCGCTTGAACTCAAGAGTTGGAGGTTGCTGTAAGCTACGACTCTACAGTACTCCATTGAGGGCAACAAAGTGACATTCTGCCTCAAAAAAAAAAATGTTGGCACCTATGATCATGTAATTTTTTTTTTTTAGGTCACTTTGGCTACAGTATGAGGAAAAGATTGGGAAGAGGGAAGAAGGTAAAAAGATGAATATCATGACACAGCAACACACATGGAAAATGGTGTTGGGGTGTTCATGGCTAGGTACTACCAATAACATTGGGTAGAAATCAGATCTTCAGTTCAGATGCAACAATTCCAAAATATCAACACTAATCAGATAAATGTATATGTGTGCGTATGTGCCTGCTTTTGCATCTGTTTTGTATATCATTCCTTTTCTAGGCATTTTTAACTTCTTTTTAAGCATAAAGTATATACAAAAAAGTAAATATTTTGTACAGGTCAAAGAATTTTCACAAAGTGAACCCACCATGTGATCAACTCCCAGATCCTGCAACAGAACTTATAGAAGCACCTCTGTGCTTTTCCTAAATACTTTCCCCCACCCAGACTAAGAATCTTTCTTATTTGTAGCAGCAGAGGTTGATTTCGCCTGTTTTTGTACTAGTATAAGTGGACTCAGACAAAAATTTGGCTTTTTTCTTTAACATTAGGTTTGTACAATTCATTGATGTCATTCCTGTTGTTACATACCATTTGTAATTCATTTTCATTGCTGTATAATATTCCATATGAAGGCAAATCGCCATTTATTTGTCTACACTATTGGTAGGCACTGTGGGGGCCTGTGATTTGGGGCAGTTAATGAAAGTGCAACAACGAACATTCAGGTCCCATTCAGGTACATGCCTTTGGTGAATATAAACAAGTATTACTGTCCGGGGTTGTGGGTATGCACGTGTTCAGCCTCAGTAGATGTTGACAAGTAATTATGTGAAGTGAACTAGTTCATACTCCTTTAACAGTGAGTGATAGTTATGGCTGCTCCACATGCTCACCAACAGTTAGTATTGATAGATTTCTTCACATTTCAGCCAATGATGGATGCAATGTGGTATCACACTGTGATTTAAGGTTGCATTTTCTGGATGACAAATGAAGTTGAATGTTCCTTCATATGCTTACTGACAGAAAACCATTTTTGCGTGAAGTATTCCTTCAAGCTTTAAACTGACATTGATACTTCATACTATATTACTTGTAGGCTCCATGTAACACTTTTTTTTTTTTTTTTTAGCGACAGAGTCTCACTTTGTCACCCTCGGGAGAGTACTGTGACTTCACAGCTAACAGCAACTTCCAGCTCTTGGGCTTAGGCGATTCTTTTGCCTTAGCCTCCCAAGTACCTGGCACTGCGGCACCCATCACAACACCTGGCTATTTTGTTGTTGTTGCAATTTGGCCGGGGCCAGGTTTGAACCTGCCACCCTCAGTATATGGGGCTGGTGCCCTTCTCACTGAGCCTCAGGTGCTGTCCCTTCATGTAACACCTTTTTAAAGCCAATTTTGGAGTGTATATTAAAAGCAAAGTTAGAATTCTGTTATATTTACTAGACTTACTTGTATCACATTACTTTAATATTTGTGTTACATATATTGTTTCCCTTCTTATGTTTGTGTTTATAAACTGATAGAATTTCGTATGTACATTAGTCAGTTTATTTATTTCTCAGTTTGTAAACCAGCAACTGAAAGCTGATCAAAATTTTAAAAGCTAAAATATTTCTTTTTAATTTCTGTATATATAAATAGATGATTTCTACCTAATCCTGGAAAATACCCAGATTATCAACAAGCCCAACTAGGACCCAAGAAGACACTTTAATTTCATCAAAGTGCATCACACAAAGCATATTTTGGAAAAATTAAACATATTTTGTTTCTATTTTTTTATCAGCTTCATCAACAAGTAGTTTAGGGACAGGATATCCTGTACGCCTGTGGCTCAGTGAGTAGGGCGCCAGCCCCATATGCCGAGGGTGGCAGGTTCAAACCCAGCCCCGGCCAAACTGCAACAAAAAAATAGCCGGGCGTTGTGGCAGGCGCCTGTAGTCCCAGCTACTCGGGAGGCTGAGGCAAGAGAATCGCTTAAGCCCAAGAGTTAGAGGTTGCTGTGAGCTGTGTGACGCCACAGCACCTACTCGAGGGCGGTACAGTGAGACTCTGTCTCAAAAAAAAAAAAATAGAACAGTCTTATTAATGTTAATTGTTGAGGCAATGAGGCCTGATGGTATAGAGACATGGCTGAAAGAAGTTCTAAGAATATGATGAAAGAAGGGTAATTGGTTTCCTAATAGAATACTGCCTTGCACCCTAGGAGTATCTGTATATTTTTATGATAAAAGTTGAACTTTTAGAGCATTGGTACTTTACTGAGGAGAAAAGTGTGAATGGTCTGAATTAAACAGGACACTGGGGGATCAGATGGTCCTCTTAGAATCATCTTGAAAAATATTTTTTTTTTTGCTGAATGTGGTGACTCATACATAAAATCCTAACACTTAGGGAGGCTGAGGCAGGTCGATCACTTGACCTCAGGAGTTCAAGACTAGCCTGAGCAAAAGTGAGACCCCATGTCTACTTAAAATAGGAAAACTAGCTGGGAGTGGTGGTAATACTCCAACTACTCAGGAGGCAGAGCAAAAGGATTGCTCAAACCCCAAAATCTGAGGTTGTGAGCTATGACACCAGTGCACTCTATCCAGGGTGATAAAGTGAGTCTCTGTCTCTGTCTCTCTCTCTCTCTCTCTATATATATATATATATATATACTACATAGTAAATACATATACATATATATATACATATATATATATATACATATATATATACACACTACATAGTAAATTTCTACTCTGGGTGCCCTCAGAGTTAGTGTTATATATATAGTATATAGTTAGTGTTTATTTATATATATATCTGAGGGCACCCAGAGTAGAGAACTCAACTTCTAAACCCAAGTGTGGGGAAAACTTTAGTAATAAAAAAAGTATACTTCACTAAATACGCATTCTCTACCTTGGAAATAACACTGATTACCCAAAGTGAGCAGGTTTAACTCTTCAGGAAAATGCAAATATTATCATGTTCTCAACCTCAGCCAATGATGCTGGTTCACCATAGCTTGAATCTACCTTTCCTTTCACACATATGTGGTGGGTAAATAAATTAACAATAACCAGAAGATTCATGCCAGGCAACTTGGATCTTTCTCATTTAACATGGAGTAAATAATAGCGTTTAACTTGAAGGGCTCTAGACAGTTATTAGGTGTCTTTCCATCAAAGGTATCACTGCAAAAGAAGCAGCCCATCCTTAAAATGTAGTTCTCAAATAAGGATACTACATCATAACTGGTGTAGTAACTGGTGATTTCCAAGAGCTTTTGCTATAGAATATAACTTATAAAGCCAGATTATCCTCAGCCAAAACAGCTTCTTCATCAAGGTTAGTGAAACAAAGTGGGAATAATCTAAAACAGGATTTCCATTAAGATGCTTAGATGCATTATAGATCTCTTGGGTACTTTACGAGGAACAGAAAAAGCACTTGGAAAACAAAATTTTAGGATTTGTATTTATATTCAGCATCAATGACTTGAGTATTTTAATCTGAGAAAATTTTACCACAAACAGAATTTATAGATGAATAATTCTTTTCCACAATTAAATCAGTCTAGAAGATTGATATACCAGTTATGTAGAAATTTCTTCCAATTTCAACTTTTTTTTTTACATTACAAGATTTGAAATCCATTTCCGAGCATAGTATCTTTCCAACATATAGATTTAGAGAGAAAATATTTGTTGCAAAAAAAGTCACTTGTAATTTTTACTCTCTGAAGATATACATAACTTGTAAAGAATAATTGTCTCCTACTTTTAATTCTGTAATAAATATATTTTCCTTTCTCCATAGAGTCCAGACACTTTCTTCCTATTCTTAGATTAAGACAAAAATATATTGAAATCATTGAAGAGTAAACTTACTCTTCCAAACTTCCTCACTTACTTCCTTATAAGCTCATAGGAAGCTTATATTTTTTTTTTCTTCCACAGTTTAGTTTGGGTAACAGAATATGCACAGTAGAAGGAAGTGAAGTGTGGAGGGCCCTTATACAATGTATCGATCAGGCACAAAAACAGGATGGCGGAGGCGTACTTCAGGAAACCTGCTTGCAGGCTGCGCCCTGGCAACAACCTTGCCGCCCGTGCCCTTTGCGCTCATTGGAGAGATACCTAGGTCAAGAAACCGCAATAACAGGATGTGTCCTAGAGTATATATACAGAGTGCTGTAAACAAGGTGAGAGAGCTTTTCCATCCTGCTCTCCCCGGACAAGGTTAGAGAGCTTTTCCATCCTGCTCTCCCCGGACAAGTTTAGGGCTTTTCCATCCTGCTCTCCCCGGACAAGCTGCTTGCCCCCGATAATAAACCTGCTGAAAGCTGTCTGCGTTGGTGTGTTCGTCCCTGCTGGTCAGCGGCCGAGCGACACCAACAGTGAAGTAATTTATTAAGGATCTGGGCATGGTGAAATAAATGCATTGAAAATTTACAAAACCTAATAGCAAAATGGTAGACTACAGACACCTTCTTTGCCAGCCACTCATGGTGAGACATGGAAGAGAGAACTTCAGCTACCTCTGGGCTAGGGAATCTACCCAGAAACATCACTCCAGGGACACAGTGAAGCAGTAGGAGATGCTAGAAGCCAATGAGGAAAGCCTCAGTTGAGGAAAACCCAGCATAGAAAGCAAGTGTCTGGGTATGGGGAGAGACTGGCTGGCCAGCCCTCCTATAAAGAATGAGAGACAAGAATGGGCTGTCTTGCAGTTTTTGTTTTTAGACTGGACTACTAACTGGAGCTGCCTTAAAAGGGCTTAAGTGAGAAATTGGAATGCCCATAGACTTGGCTCCTAGCAGGCCACTGCCATTGAGGGAAGGCTGTGTGGAGGAATATTGTACAGGGTCCTAGTGCATGGCCAGCTCTGGCACACCTGCTGAGCTTAGGCAGCCATCCTTGGGGTAAGTTGAATGACCCTGCTCCCCTGGGAAGTCCACTTTGTTGTTAGGGGGCACTGTTCAGAAGGTCAAGACATGCTCCTGAAGAAATCTGGCAGGAGCTTTAGGATCCCAACCCCCAGGGAACTGAATGCTGGAAAAACAAACAGGACCTGATTGAGGGCAAATAAGTCAGGAATACAGATCAGGTCTCCTCTGCAACTAGAAAGCAGCTTCTAGCCCCCAGTTTTTGGGGTGATGTTAATTAATTTTTTACTTTTCTTACTGTTTGGGATTCATTGAGGGTACAAAGAATTAAGTTACACTGATTGTGTTTTTTAGATAAGTCCCTTTTATAATTGTGTCCCACTCCTAAGAGGTGTGCCATACACTGTAGTTCGCCCTCCCCCTCCCCTCTCCCTGCTTCCTCATTCCCCAACCCCTCTTTGTATTAGCCCATCTACAGTCTTCTTATCAGAATTGAGTACTTGGGATTCTTGCTTCTCCATTGTGGTGTTGCTTTACTAAGAACAACATGCTCTACCTCCATCCACGTTAATACAAAATATGTAAAGTTTTTATCTTTTTATGGCTAAATAGTATTCCAGCCCCCATCTTTTACAGCAAAACCAGCATGTGTGTTCTCCATCTCCTAACACCACAGCACCTCCTACTGTTCGGGCAATACACACACATAGATATAGGCATAAATATAGATGATATAGATATAGATATACATATAGATATATACATATACAGGGTGTCCATATTGTACACAAACTTTATGGACACTCTGTATAATTTTTTTGCTTCTTTTCCTAATGTTTTCCGTAGTTTTGTTGTTGTTGTTATTGTTGTTGGTTTTAGTTTTAGTTTTGTTTTGTTTGGTTGTATTTTTGTTTTTTTCATTTCTCCATTATTGGTCAATTTTTTTGTAAGTAGTGAGAGGTGTGGATTCAGTTTCAGTCTTTTACTTGTGGCTAACCTGTTCTCCTATAACCACTTATTAATTCAGGATTATTTTCTCCATTGTATGCTTCTGTTTGGTTTATAGAAGATTAGATGTCTACATTTGGCTAGTCTTACCTCCAGATTTTCCATTCTGTTACATTACATACCATCTATATCTCTATTTTTGTGCCAATACCATCTTAGAATTGTAATATTATGTGAAGTTTGGTAACATGATGCCTCAAGATTTCTTTTTATTTCTAAGTGCCCATCAACTCACAGATGGATAAATAAACTATGATATATGTACACCATGGAATACTTTTCAGCCATACAGATGGATACTTCACATCTTTTGTATTTATCAGGAAGGATTTACAGGACATCATCCTAAGTAAAATATCACAAGAATGGAAAAGCAACTGCCCAATGTGCTCAATATGCTCAATACTAATATGAATCCAGTAGATGAACAACTATATGCCTACATGAGAGAAAAAACACAATAAAATTCAAGTAGGGGGAAGAAGGGAAGAGAAAGGGGTTTTGGTAAAGTCTCATTTAATGGGCACAATGTAAGGGTATATGGCATACCTCCTCAGTAAAGGGCTCAACTAAAACTTGGACTTCACCTAAACAAATGCAAAAAATAAAAAAAAGAACCAAATTTTACTTCGATCTTAATCTGAAATTACAAAAAAAAAAAAAAAAAGCAGCAAAAAATTGGTTAAGGTGTGAATTTGTGTAAATAAGAATTTTAAAAAGCTAAAAGAAAGACTAAAGAAAAAAAGTACATTAAACTAGCTGATATAAAAGTAAATTTAAGGCTGGATACCCATATCTCAGTGGTTAGAGTGCGGGCCACATGCTCTGGGGCTGGTGGGTTCAAACCCAGCCTGGGGCTGCTAAACAAAACAAACAAACAAACAAAAACTAGCCAGGCATTGTGGTGGGTGCCTGTATTCCCAGCTACTAGGGAGGCTGAGTCAAGAGAATAGCATGAGCCCAGGAGTTTGAGGTGGCTGTGAGCTATGATGCATGGCACTATACTGAGTGTGCAATGTGAGACTCTGTCTCAATAAAAAATAAATAAATAAATAAAAGTAAATGTAAATACTCATTTTGTGTGATTAACTTTATTCTGGTAATAATAAAAGTTTTCAACTCAAAATTTATTTTTAGAAACTATGATCAGAGTTCTTTTTAATTTCAGATTAATATGGGGGTACACAATTAGTTTCTATATCTGTTCTTGTAACGTATAAGGGTGAATTTTAATTATGTCCTTCACCTAAGAAGTGTGCAGTATACTTGTGCAGTATATCATTGGGTGGAAATTTACACAACCCCTTCCTACTGTCCCCCATATTTGAATTTAATTGAGATTTTCTCTCATGTGAATGTGTAGTTGTTAATGTATTGGTTCCATTAAGTAATGAGTACATATGATGTTTGTTTTTCAACTCTTATAATACTTCGCTTAGGAGAATATTCTCCAAATTGATCCAAGTGGTTACAAAAGATACTACTTCTTGATCTATTTTTATTCTTCAAATAACTAAAAGTAAACCTACCCTTTAATCCTGCAATCCCATTACTAAATATCTATCCAAAAGAAAAAAGACATTTTGCCATAAGGATATTTTCACTCAAATATTTATAGCAGCACAATTAACAATCTTAAAGATCCGGAAACAGTCCAAGTGCCCTTCAACACGTGAATAGATTAATAAATTGAGGTATATTTATACCGTGGAATACCAACCAGAAATGTTTGTTTGTTGTTTTACCTGTTTTACCACTGTGTATTAGCTATGCTTACACATACACATATACATGCACATATGCAAACCAATTAAAAACATTTTCTTAGAGCATATTGTGTTTATTACCAGTGTACATAATTTCTAGGGACATTTTAAGGAAGGAGCTGTGTATGGACTTCTTCACTTCTAGGTAGTTCTAAGTGAGAGATCTGTAACTAGGTTTCTACTAAGACAGTGGTTCTAAACCTTCATAATGCCGTAATCCTTTAATACCGTTCCTCATGTTATGCTAGTAGCAATGAAAATAATTTTATGGTTGTGGGTCACCACAACATGAGGAATGTATTAAAGGGTTGTGGCATTAGGAAGTTTGAGAACCCCATCCTAAGATATGCTACAGTGTTATGGTAATATATTTAAGCTCTTGCAAAAAAAAAAAAAAAAAAAAAGCCATTTCCACTGTCATTGCTGTTTGTTCAGAGAGGAATCTAGACATTAGTTTCATATTCTCTCCTTATCTTTCTTTCCGTGTCTGATTCTACAGATACAAGGTTAACTAACAAATCTATGTTTTAGAGAAAAGGCAGAGAAAGCCATACTGGATTTGCTTGGTCTTGATGCTATAGATGATGGGATTCATTAATGGAGGAAAGAGGAAGTAGACATAGCTCATGATGATGTGGACCACCTCTGGAACATTCTTCCCAAATCTGTGAATGAAATACAGACCACTGCCTGTGCCAAAGAAGATGAGGAAAGATGAAATGTGGGAGACACAGGTGTTGCGTACCTTGGCCTTGTCTTCACCAGAGGCAATGCCCAAGACAGTCATGAGAATTATAATATAGGATAAAGGATAATCAGAAAGTCTAAGAAGGTTGTTAGACAAATTAGAATTACTGGGTAAAGTTTATTGAAAGTTATATCAGCACAGGCCAATTTCATGTCTTGATGAAGGCATAAAGCATGGGAAAGAACATGAAAGTAGCAATATGAAAATGAAAAAAGAAGTACAATCACAGGCATGATGGATACAAAACCCCTCAGAAAAATCCCCACTCCTAACTTTACCACTTGAGTATTGCTGAGAATAGATGCGTACCTCAAAGAATTGCAGATAGCAATGAAGCGATCATAGGCCATGGCAAGGAGGATACCCGATTCTACAATAGAACGGGAGTGAATAAAGTAGGTTTGCAAGAAGCAGTCTGCATGGCTAATTCCCCTGTGATTCACCCATAAGACACCCATCACTGTGGGCATAGTGTCTGTGCCTGCCAGCATGGCAAGGAAATAGTACATGGGATCGTGAAGACTTTGGTCATTCTTGATGAGATAGAGGAGTGCACCATTGCCAAGAAGGATACAGACATAGACTGCAAAGAAGGGGATGGAGATCCAGTGATGAGCTACCTGTAGCCCTGCGAATCCAGTCAGCAAAAAGGGGGCCTCACTAATATTGGGCCACATAGTGTTTCCACAGGTAGAGAACAGCTTTCTTGAGTCCTTGAAACCAGTAACCCAGAATCTTCAGTGACAATATATCACAATAGACTAATTGCAATCTTCATACTCAAGGATAATTAATTAACATGATTAATTTGAGTCTGCAACTGTTTTCCTGCAAAATATCAATAGGCATATTCAGACTGTATTAGAGATTAGAAATGATACATCTCTAATTGGAGAAAAACATTAAGGTACTAGTTAAATTTTTAGTAAATTAAAAGAAAAATTTATATTAATTTTTCTTAAAACATCAGTTCTAACTGTTGTATGGGTGCTTAAAAATATTTGCAACACAGTGATAAAAAAATAAACAAGAGGCTTGTGCTCGTAGCGTAGTACTTAGGATGCCAGCCACATACACCGAGGCTGGCAGGTTCAAATCAGCCCTGGCCAGCTGAAACAATGACAACTACAATAAAAAATGGCAGGGTGTTGTGGCAGGCATCTGTAGTCCCAGTTACTTGGGAGGCTGACGCAAGAGAATTGCTTAAGCCCAAGAGTTAGAGATTGCTTTGAGATGTGACATTGCAGCACTCTACCTAAGGCAACGTAGTGAGACTGTCTCAAAAAACAAACAAACAAACAAACAACAACAACAACAACAAAAGATAAATATGTTCAAATTGGTAATATGCTTGTTTAGCTGTATTCTTGTTTTGATTGCTGACTTTTGGAACATCTTTAAATTTGACTTTAGTTTTATATTTCATGATTATGAAAGACAAAGACATATTCTTTTCAGTTAATAAAACCCTTTTTAAATTAAATGTTATTGTTTTATGGAGCACAGTGTTTTATGCCATCATTTTTGATTAATAGCTTTGTCATTGCAACACCTCCCTTTACTCTTACATTTAGGTACCAGATGTTTGGCCTGCAGACTGTTTTCAACCCATAAGCATTGAGACTTGTCAGACATGCAGCCTAAGACCACCTCCCTTACCTACATACTGAATCATAATTAGCATTTTATCATGATTCCCAGATGATTCAAGTATAAAGCAATGTGTTAGAAGTTCTGCTCTAAGCATTTCATATCTCATCTGTCCATGGAAATGGAAACTTTTGATTCTTGGTTGATTCCTTTATTCTCTCCATAGATTTTGTCATTTTTTAAATTGCTCCTTCACCATTCACTGATTCTCTTGTGGCCTCTTGTGCTTTTCAAAATCATTTGACATAATTAATTACTTAGATTCATCCTCCGCACCTGTCCTTCAGCATGTCTCTCCTGCGGAGCTGCTGCAGCTCTGTGACTGAGACCATTCTCATGTTGCCACAGCCTAATGACACCAATCTTCCCAACTATTCCTATCTTTTTTTTCTTTTTTGGTTTTCACAATCCAGAAACAAGAACCACTTCACCTCCTCTTCTGCAGTCTTATTTTATTGTAAATTCTGAAGCCTAAAGGCAAGTCTACGGCACTGAGCCATCTCCTTCATAATCGTCTTAGTATCAGAAATGAGTAAAAGTCAGAGCAAATCTGACTCCCGTCTAAGGTAATGCTCTGACGCTACATCTGTGTCAGATTGGTGATGATTGAGATTGAAATCACCAAAGCCAAGAATCTTGTAAAGTTTTAACACATTGAAATTTTATAGAGAACTAAGTTATGATTATTACTTAAATGTTGTTTTACTTCTAGGAGTTTTTTAATGCTTAAAAGCATGGTTGGCAGAATAATGTATAAGGGGAAGAAAAATGCAGATTATTGTAACATAATGATATTTTACTTCAAGAGTAATAACAGCAGAAAACCTCAGATATAGGATTAATTTAAAAGGTAACTTAGAATGATGATCAAACTAGATTATTAAACCACGGTCTTTATAAAAATTTTCTAAGCTCTTCTTTGAAAATTTATCAGGTCATTTACAAGTATTAGCAATAAAATATTCAAGAATAAAAACAACATATGTTTTTTTTTCTCTTTGTTCTTTCTTTTTCTTTTTCTTTAATTTTTTACTATTTCACAAGATGAAAAATCAGCTTGCATGTCCCTCTGCAGTTAGGTTTGGGTGATTAAAAATAAAACAGAGAAGTCTAGTATAGCCGTAAGTATATAAAAGTTAGACTGTGTCTCTGAGAATTTTGTTATAAAAAGCAAACACAGGAAAATTCTACCTAGGACCGAGAGGATTTTGATATTTTTTTGTATTTTGATATTGCCTAGAAGCAACTGTGTAGGTTATCTAGAAGCACAAGATACTGTCATGAAACTGAAGCCTACTGTAGCCAATTTCATCAGAAATAGAATCAAAGCTATTGATTCTATTGTAACCCAAAGCTACATTATGCGGCAAAATTCCTTGAAGGTGGCTTGGCTATTTATTGAAAAGTGTTAAGAAAATTATATCAGAAGCATAAGAACTAGTTTTTTTTTTTTTGAATCAAGGTCTGGCAGAGATTGCTGAGATATTGTTAGGCAGCTCTCAATTCAATTCAGTACCTACATTTTCTCTAGTGATTACCTACCATTGCTAATGTCCTTACTTATTTATCTGATGATTATTCTTTCAAGGATGCCTTATACATGAAGGTATAAACAACCTGTAGAAGCACTGTTTCTTACTATCATCTTGGACTGAAAGGTTACTATTTTGTCTTAACACAGTATTAGTGATTACACACCACATGACTGCCACTGTGTTGATTGCTGAGAAAACCATTTAATAAAAACAGTCTGTCCTAAAGAAGCTCTCAATGTAGAAATGGAGCTCATAATTGGGCTTAATTTTCTCTCTACAGTTTTATGCTATGTATTGCCCCATGTCTCAATAGGATCCCAATGCTAAAAATAACCATAGATCGAAGCCCTGCTTCTGACCTCGTTCTACACGTTCTATCCACATGATCACATTTTTCATTTTCTTTTTTTATATATATGCAACATTCTTATTTTACTCTAAAGATGCCAGTATTTTACATTTTCAAAACATACAAAATTTCTTTCTTACTTTAATATCAAGTAAGAAATGTCCCAATTCCACAATGGATGCTTACATGCATCACTATTTAGAATTAACCCCTCCAACCCAGAAAATGGCATGTTTTTAACATAGTTTACATCAGCCATTAAGTGATCATAGAAAAATAGACACTAATTATATTCACATAATATTAAATGGCCTCTCATAGCCCTGATACTGAAAGAAAAAGTAACACATTTTCATATGGTCATTAAAGATAAAGATATAGGATTGAAGAATTTGAATACATTAAAGATTATACCTGTCAAAATACAAGGTATCGGTCACTTGAGAAAATGTCACTTGAAGGTACATCATTCTCTACAAAAAATATGCCAAGGTAAAGTCTGAAAACATCCCTTAGTTTTTTGAAGAAAGAGTCTCACTACATTATTCTCAGTAGAGAGGTGTGATGTATAACTCACATAAATGTCAAACTCTTGGCCTCAAGTGATCCTCTTGCCCCAGACTTGCAAGAAGCTGGGACCCCAGGCATCCACCACAAGGCCCAGATCTTTTTCTTTTGTAAGAGATGGGGTCTTGTTCTTGCTCTGGGTGGTCTCAAACTCTTGAGCTCAGTCAATGCACCTGCTGCAGGCTCCCAGGGTGGTAGGATTATAGGCATGGGCCACCACACCCAGCATCCTTCAATTTTTCTTGTGTGAAAATCCTGATGCCCTTTAAGTTTTAATTAAATATTTCTCCATGCCTTTATAGTAACTATAGAGTTTCTCTTTGTATGAACTTGATGATGCCTCAATTGTACATTTGAGATAAAACCCTATTCAAGCATATTACATTTATAAGGTTTCCAGAGTACCAAATCTCTAACATTGTTTAAATTTGTAGAATTTTGTATGAATTTTCTGGTTTTCGCTAAGACTTGAACACTAAGGAGAGAATATAGAATAGTTTTTCCATTTTTAGAATTACCATGCATAGCTGGCATCATGGCAGATGCCTGCCATCCCAGCCACCAGGGAGGCTGAGGCCAGAGAACTGTGCAAGCCCAAGAGCTTGAGATGATATAAGCTGTGATGCCATGGCACTGTACCAAGGGTGACACAGTCAGACTCTGTCTCAATTAAAAGAAAAAAAAAAAAAAGGAATTACCTTGTGGCATGAATTTTATGATGTTCAGTAAGCATTGAAAGACAGTTAAAAGCTTTTCTTCTTTCCTCATATTTATAGGGTTTCTATTCAATATTATCAATTCTTTGATGTTGAGTAAGATGTCAAAAATGTTGTGACATATTCTTCACCAGAGTAGTATTGTTTTTTAATAAAATTTTCTTGTGTTAACCAAAGTAAAAATGAGAGGTAAATATTTTTCCATATTCTTCACATTTTTAGGGTTTCTCTCTAGGATGTACTCCATTCTGTTTCATGAGGTGTCAACACCATATAAATACTTTGCCACAGTCTTCACATTTGTAGTGTTTACCTCCAGTATGAATTCTCTGAAGGTTTCTGAGAGATGAACAATGGTTTTAAACAGTTTGCCACATTCTTTAGTAGGATTTCTCTCTAGCATAAGTTCTTTTATATTTAATGAGGTGTGGACACTAGATAAAGGCTTTGCCACATTCTTGACATTTGTAGGGTTTCACTGCACCATGAATTCTCTCATGTATTCTAATGTTGAAATATGATTAAAAGCTTTGCCACATTCTTCACATTTGGAGGGTTTCTCTCTGGTATAAATTCTCTGATGTACTCTAAATGTGCACCTATGACTAAAGGTCTTGCCACATTCCCACATTCATAGGGTTTCTCTCCACTATGAATTCTCTGGTGGTTTCTAAGGGAGTGACTACAGGTAAAGGGTTTGCCACATTCTTCACATTTGTAGGGTTTCTCTCCAGTATGAATTCTCTGATGTTCTCTAAGTTTGACCTATGCGTAAAGGCTTTGCTGCATTCTTCACATTTGTCAGTTTTCTCACCAGTATGAAACATTTGATGTTTTCCAACTTTTGAGGACAAAGTTAGGAATACACCATGGTGTTCACATTTGTAGGGTTTTTCTTGACTGTGAATTATGTTATTTCTCCAACTGGAAGACTGACTAAAAACATGTCTGTATGAGTCTTCTCCAATATCAACTTCCTGAATTTTAGAATCTTCCTTTGACTGGAGAAAAACTTCTACACATTCAGTACACTTGTAGGAATACTCTTCAGTATGGTATCACCATGGCTAATAAGCTTAAAACACTGTTGCAAGACTTTCTCATATTTTTTGCATATGTATAGGATCTCTGGATATTGAGCTTTCAAATACTGCATAGAATACAAGGCTTGATTCGTGGTCTTTTCAGGCTTATTGCATTGATAATTTCTTTTATCCACATAAACATCTAAGAAATTATTTATGGTGGAATTCTAGAAAAGGTCTATTTTACTGGATATATCATGTTTCTTCCAATTATTTATGGCCTGATTTTCAATAAACAATGATGACTGCATAAACATCTTACTGTACTCATCCCATTTGTAGAGTTTGGCATGTGAAGGTAATATCAGTCAGTGTAACAATAATACAGTTTTAATGAAGAACTCAGCAAACTGATGACATTTATAAACATCTTCTTCCATTATAAATCTCTGGTATTTAGAATCATTTGATGGAACATTTAATCCAGCTATATACCCCAAATCCTGGGTTTCTCTGGGGCTTTGAGAACCCTGGTATTTTTTTCCTTCAATAGGTAGTGCCACAGAGACCAGGTTTCTGAGGTTCTCTAACATCACATCTCTATACAAATTCTGCTGAGCAGGATCCAGGTATTACCACTCCTTGCAGTAAATTCTATGGTGACATCCCTGAGTGTCACCAGTTCCTTGTAGTAGCACTACCTGGTTCGAGGTGATGAGGTTACTGTTGACATTCCTGTCTGCAAACAGTAATGTTGTCATCATATAATCAAGAAGGCGTGACTTGATGTGCACATCATACACAAGGATGTCCCAAAGCCCATGGAATTCAGCTGCAGGCAGAACCCAGTGATTTGAGACAATTATGTTATCTACCTGTTCCTCCAAATTCTTACTGCTATGGCCATCTTCATTTAGCTGGAAGATGTGCAGTGCAACAGTATATGCACTCAAATCAATGGGCTGTGGGTCTTTAACCTTCAATTCTGTGTCAACAGACACAGACTGCATATTTCTTGTCAGAAAAGGCTCATCAAACTTAGTTCACGTTTAATCACCAAACACAATACTGCATCTGTTGAGCAGCTTCTTAACATTCAGCTTTATGTAGTATTCCTTTTTTGCAGTACTTCCAGCCCTGCTGGAACATCTCCACGTGGACCTTAGGCTCCTCTGCCATGCAGGACAGCGCCTGTTTCAGGTTGCCACCACCTTGCCCGCTCCTCCCTCCCCCCGCTGCTGCTACCGCCATCGATTTTTCTAAATACACAAGGTTCCTAGACTTGTAAGGACATGCTCCTGAATACACACACTCTCTCTCACACACGCATATGTTCACCAAAATGTCCTATCCTGATCAGTCTGAAAATTTAACATGACTTAACAGATAGGGAATAGTGAAAGAGACAGAGGAAACTTGGACTTATGAAGAAAACATAGATATGAAAAGATCTGGATTCAAGAAAAAAGTGTCTGGTCAATCTTTTACTCATTCTAAATAAACAAGTAAATAAAAAGACAAATGTGATTCCTCTATCCCCCATTTTTCATTTTATGCATTCTCTTTTTCCAGACTAGGATGGTGGATTGGCCTCTTCAGATGCTAGAATGACAGGATAGATGTCAGATTTTTTCCTAGTGAGTCCCAATGACAACAACCAATGACCATGCTGAGAGAAGTTCTTTGAACACATATGTGCATGTGCACACACACAGAGTTATATTTGTTTGTTGAAAGATCTACTGTCTGAATCTAATAAAAAGCTATAAATTGCTACCTAGAGCAGCAGTTCTCAACCTGTGGGTCGTGATGCGCAGGAACTGTACTAAGGGGCCACAGTATTAGGAATGTTGAGAATCACTGACCTGGAGAAATGAATAATAATACACAATGCCACGTATGCGTATTATTCAGCACATTCACAATTATTGTTAGGCCAAATTCAGAGTCCCAAGTTAGAAATTCCAAATCTAGCACACTTTCTTTGGTATACTTCTTCTTATAAAGGAATAAAATAAACAGTGTTGTAGTGTTCCTCAACTCAGCTGATTCTTCACCTCCAGGCAGACCTCTGCAAACATATTTATATGCTGTCTTTGACTGCATCTCACATCAGGAGGGAGAGGAGCCACTCCATATTTCTGTTCCTGGCACTCACCCACTCACACTCTTGTTGCTGGAGTAGGGACCTATTCTGCCCCACTGGAGGACTCAGTGAAAGTGAGTCCCTTATTTCTGCTACCCAGAGAACTTTGTTTAAAATCTTATGTGTATGGAAGTCAACTCTCCAAGGTTTCACCTTTCTGGACTCTCAAAAGACACCTTGATATCTCCTCCCTCTCTCCTCTGGAGGAGCTGGGACTTGAGTTGGTGTCCTCAGGACTTTCAGGTGTTTCCCTAAGGATGAGTGTGGAGAACTGGAATGTCAAATGCCAGCTGATGCAGGGATGCCAGGGCTTGTTTATGCAAGACACGGATGCTGAGCATGAGCTTTTATGAAACTCATTCATGTCCTTCCCTTTATTTATCTCAAGGATCAATGTATATCAGGCATCCTCAATGGTCACATGTGCCGTTGCTAGTCCTGGTACTTATGAATTCTGATTGCATTCTTGTATTTTCTGTGTCTTTGGAAAAATCACTTCTAATCCACAGGAATCTCCATAAATCTATGAACAACCATGTATATGAAGACATCCAACTATTCACCTTAACATTACATTATTTTATTCTGAAGTCACATCCCTGTCCCCCTGGGCAAATAGAGACTGTGAGTAAAGGATTTGCCTGAAGCAACACCAACTTGCAAACTGGGGAAACTCCCAGGGCGGGGCTGAACCAGAGGTCTGCTTTACTGAGCCTAAGATGCACCTGGCCATCAGGAGATCATCAGCCTATAGACAATACAAGAGCAAAGACAAGCTGATTTGGAACTCAATTCAGCTTCTCTTCTGCAGTTGTTCTGTTCTGTTCTGTCAGTAACATTAATCAGGGGCGAGACTGGACCTGAGTAAAACCCACCCAACCTTCATCAAGCACCCAAGGTTGTCAGGCCTCACCTCCTCCTGCTAGAGAGAGGCAGAGTGCAGTGGCCTGGCAGACTTCCTTGTGATTCGGACAGGTGCAAATTCCTGGAGTATCGGTTAAATATAGGCAACTGGGTCAGCCAACTGCAGGGCTATCAGTGACTGGGTGTGACTGGGTGTGAGAGTGGTGCAAGGTGGGGAAGGAGGCAGCAACCTTCTCAGACTGATATATTGGCTGGGTGCCTCCTCCTGACTCCATGCAGCACTGGAGCAAGCCACATCAGAGTAGTCACCAGACCCGTGGGATCCAGTTATCAGAGACCTCTTAAACTCTCTCACCCGAGACAGGTACAGACTGCGACAATTGATTTGGAGCTTTTGAACTGAAGCAATCGCCTGAGGACAAATCAGGTGGTGCCCTGGGTGCTCAGTTGTAGGAAGGTTTGATTTTCCTTTTCCAATTGTTGCCTGTGGTGGACGGGGTGACTTAATTGCTGATATTTCTCCACAGCTGAGACTTCAATCCAGAGTATCTGTTTCACTAGAGTGGAACAGAAACCAGCTGAAAACAAGACAGAACCACTTAGCCCCACCACACCAGACAGGGCCCCAGTTTCTCAGGCCACAACACTATACAGGCCCTTGACAAAGCCCCAGGGGAAAAAAATCAAAGGGAGTAAAACACCATGGGGCAGAATCAGTGGAAAAACTCTGGTAACATGAATAACCAGAATAGATCAACCCCCCTAAGGAAAGATATGGCAGATGTAATTGAAGATACCATTCATAAACAACTGGCTGAGATATCAGAAATCGAATTCAGAATTTGGATTGCAGACAAGATTAATAAAGTAGAATTAGGAATTGGAGAAATTTAAAAGTTGTCTCAAGAATTTAACGAATTTAAACACAAAACCACCAAAGACTAAGACACACCGAAGCAAGAATTTGCAGCCCTCAAAGATATGAAAAATACAGTAGAATCCCTCAGCAAAAGAATGGAGCAAGCAGAAGAAAGGATTTCTGACATTAAAGATAAAGCCTTTGAACGCTCCCAAACTCTCAAAGAGGAAGAGAAAAGGAGAGCAAAAAATGGATCATTCTCTCAGAGAACTCTGGGATAATTCAAAGAAGGCGAATATCTGAATCATTGGAGTTCCTGAAACGATGAAGTGGCCCTGCTGGGCACAGAGGCACTTCTGCATGAAATTATGAAGGAGAATTTTCCACATATGCCTAGAGATTCTGAATTCAGATAGCAAACAGCTTCAGAACCCCAGCAAGACTCAACCCCAATAAGACATCCCCCAGGCATATCATAATTAACTTCACTAAAGTTAATATGAAGGAGAAAATCCTCAAAGCTGCCAGGAGAAAGAACAACATTACCTTCAAAGGGAAGAATATTAGAATGACTGCAGATCTCTCTGCTGAAACTTTTCAAGCCAGAAGAGGGTGTTCATTGACTTTTAATCTCCTAAAGCAAAATAACTTTCAACCCCGGATCTTTTATGCAGCTAAACTGACTTTCATATATGATGGAGAAATTAAATACTTTAATGACATTCGTATGTTGAAAAAATTTGCCATAACCAAACCAGCTCTTCAGGATATTCTCAGACCTATTCTCCACAATGATGAACACAATCCTATACCACAAAAGTAAACTCACTCAGAAACTTTGGATCAAACTCCAATTTCCACACTGGCGAAAGGATTAAAAATGTTCACTGGACTTTTGAAAAACTCAATAACCAAAATTTCACCAGACTTATAAATATTCTCCATTAATGTGAACGGCTTAAATTGTCCTCTAAAGAGGCATAGATTAGCTGACTGGATACAAAAACTCAGGCCAGATATTGTTGCGTTTTAAAAGACAAATATAGACTCAGGGTGAATGGATGGTCTTCCATATTTCAGGCAAATAAATGGTAATCAGAAAAAAGCAGGTGTTGCAATTTTATTTGCAGATACAATAGGCTTTAACCAACAAAAGTAAGGAAGGACAAGAATGGTCACTTCATATTTGTTAAGGGTAATACTCAATATGATGAGATTTCAATTATTAATATCTATGCACCCAACCAGAATGCACCTCAATTTATAAGAGAAACTCTAACAAACATGAGCAACTTGATTTCCTCCAGCTCCATAATAGTCAAAGGTTTCAACACTCCTTTTGCAGTGTTGGATCAATCCTCCAACAAGAAGATGAGCAAAGAAATCTTAGATTTAAACCTAACCATCCAACATTTGGATTTAGAGGACATCTACAGAACATTTCATCCCAACAAAACTGAATACACATACTTCTGATCAGCCCACAGAACTTACTCCAAAATCGATCACATCTTAGGTCTCAAGTCTAACCTCAGTAAACTTAAAGGAATAGAAATTATTCCATGCATCTTCTTGGACCACCGTGGAATAAAACTTGAGCTGAGTAACAAGAGGAATCTGCATACTCATACAAAAACATGGAAGTTAAATAACCTTATGCTGAATGATAGCTGGGTCAGAGATGAGATTAAGAAAGAAATTGTCAATTTTTTGGAACAAAACGACAATGAAGACAGAAACTATCAGAACCTCCAAGACACTGCAAAGGCGGGTGTAAGAGGGAAATTTATAGCACTTCAAGCCTTCCTCAAGAGAACGGAAAGAGAGGAAGTTAACAACTTAATGGGACATCTCAAGCAACTGGAAAAGGAAGAACATTTCAACCCCAAACCCAGTAGTAGAAAAGAAATAACCAAAATTAGAGCAGAATTAAATGAAATTGAAAACAAAAGAATAATACATCAGATCAATAAATCAAAAAGCTGGTTTTTTGAAAAGGTCAATAAAATATATAAACCTTTGGCCAACATAATCAGGAAAAAAAGAGTAAAATCTCTATCTCATCAATCAGAAACGACAAAGACAAAATAACAACAGACTCCTCAGAAATCCAAAAAATCCTTAATGAATATTACAAGAAACTTTATTCTCAGAAATATGAAAATCTGAAGGAAATTGACCGATACTTGGAAGCACGTCACCTTCCAAGACTTAGCCAGAATCAAGTGGAAATATTGAACAGGCCCATATGAAGTTCGGAAATAGCATCAACCATACAAAACCTCCCTAAAAAGAAAAGCCCGGGACCAGATGGTTTCACGTCAGAATTCTACCAAACCTTTAAAGAGGAATTAGTACCTATATTACTCAACCTGTTCCAAAAGGTAGAAAAAGAAGGAAGACTACCCAACACGTTCTATGAAGCAAACATCACCCTGATCCCAAAACCAGGAAAAGACCCAACAAGAAAAAAAATTATAGACCAATATCACTAATGAATATAGATGCAAAAATATTCAACAAGATCCTAACAAACAGAATCCAGCAATACATCAAACAAATTATACATCCTGACCAAGTCAGTTTTATCCCAGGGTCTCAAGACTGATTCAATATATGTAAATCTATAAATGTAATTCAGCACATAAACAAATTAAAAAACAAGGACTATATGATTCTCTCAATCAATACTGAAAAAGCTTTTGATAATATCCAGCATCCCTTCATGATCAGAACACCTAAGAAAATCGGTATAGAAGGGACATTTCTTAAACTGATAGTGGCCATCTACAGCAAACCCACAGCCAATATCATATTGAATGGAGTTAAATTGGAATCATTTCCACTCAGATCAGGAACCAGACAAGGCTTCCCATTGTCTCCATTGCTTTTTAACATTGTAATGGAAGTTTTAGCCACCACAATTAGGGAAGAAAAGGCGATCAAGGGTATCCATATAGGGTCAGAAGAGATCAAACTTTCGCTCTTCGCAGATGATATGATAGTATATCTGAAAAACACCAGGGACTCTAATACAAAACTCTTAGAAGGGATCAAGGAATACAGCAATGTCTCAGGTTACAAAATCAACTTTCATAAATCGGTAGCCTTTATATATACCAACAATAGTCAAGTTGAAAAAACAGTTAAGGACTCTATCCCATTCACACAGTAGTGCCAAAGAAGATGAAATATGTGGGAATTTATCTAAGAAAGGACATGAAAGATCTCTATAAAAGGAACTATGAAACTCTAAGAAAAGAAATAGCTGATAATATTAACAAATGGAGAAATATACCATGCTCATGTTTGGGAAGAATTAACATTGTTAAAATGTCCATACTACCCAAAGCAATATATAACTTCAACACCATCCCTATTAAAGCTCCACTGTCATACTTTAAAGATCTTGAAAAAACAATACTTCATTTTATATGGAATCAGAAAAAAACCTCGAATAGCCAAGACATTACTCAGAAATAAAAACAGAGCAGGAGGAATTACGTTACCAGACCTCAGACTATACTACAAATCGATAGTGATCAAAACAGCATGGTATTAGCACAAAAACAGAGAAGTAGATGTCTGGAACAGAATAGAGAACCAAGAGATGAATCCTGCTACTTACCATTTTTTGATCTTTGACAAGCTTATTAAAAACATTTAGTGGGGAAAAAATTCCCAATTTAACAAATGGTGCTGGGTGAACTGGCTGACAACCTGTAGAAGACTGAAACTGGTCCCACACCTTTCACCACTAAGATAGAGTCTCACTGGATTAAAGATTTAAACGTAAGACAAGAAACTAGAAAAATACTAGAGGAGAGTGCAGGGAAGACCCTTGAAGAAATCGGTCTGGGCAAGTATTTTATAAGGAGGAATTTTTTCCCCCAGGAAATTGAAGCAGCTTCAAAAATACACTACTGGAACTTGATCAAACTAAAAAGCTTCTGCATAGCCAAGAACACAGTAATTATAGCAAGCAAACAGCCCTCAGAATGGGAGAATATATTTGAAGGTTATGTCTCTGACAAAGGTTTAATAACCAGAATCCACGGAGAACTCAAACATATTAGCAAGAATAGAACAAGGGATCCCATTGCAGTCTGGGCAAGGGATTTGAAGAGGAAGTTCTCTGAAGAAGACAGGTGCATGGCCTTCAGACATATGAAAAAATGCTCATCATCTTTAATCATCAGAGGAATGCAAATCAAAACTACTTTGAGATATCATCTAACTCCGGTGAGACTAGCCTATATCACAAAATCCCAAGACCAGAGATGTTGGCATGGATGTGCAGAAAAGGGAACACTTTTGCACTCCTGGTAGGAATGCAAATTAATACGTTCCTTTTGGAAAGAGATATGGAGAACACTTAGAGATCTAAAAGTAGATCTGCCATTCAATCCTGTAATCCCTCTACTGGGCATATACCCAGAAGACCAAAAATCACACCATAACAAAGATAATTGTACCAGAATATATTGCAGCCCTATTCATAATTGCTAAGTCATGGAAAAATCCCAAGTACCCATTGATTCATGAATTGATTAATAAATTGTGGTATATGTACACCATGGAATATTATGCAGCCTTAAAGAAAGATGGAGACTTTACCTCTTTCATGTTTACATGGATGGAGCTGGAACATATTCTTCTTAGTAAAGTATCTCAAGAATGGCAGAAAAAGTACCCAATGTACTCAGCCCTACTATGAAACTAATTTAGGGCTTTCACATGAAAGCTATAACCCAGTTACAACCTAAGAATAGGGGGAAGGGGGAAAGGGAGGGGAGATAGAGGAGAGGTGGGTAGAGGGAATGGGATTGGTGGGATTATACCAGCGGTGCATCTTACAAGGGTATATGTGAAACTTGGTAAATGTGGAATGTAAGTGTCTTGGCACAGTAACTGAGAGAATGCCAGGAAGGCTGTGTTAACCAGTGTGATCAAAGTGTGTCAAAAGGTCTGTGAAGCCAGTGAATGATGCCCCATGATCATATCAATGTACACAGCTATCATTTAATTAAAAAAAAAAAAGACATTACATTATGTTTAGATCATTGACCATTTTGTGCCTACTACATGATGAGGAATATCTTTTTATTCACAAGATATAAACATCCTGTGTAATATGAATAAAATTTATCATAAATTTTAATAGCACTATTGCTACTGCATATATAGTGATACCCTAAGGAAAGACCATAAAAATTATCTTTGGGGTCATGGAAAATGGTCCCCCAAAATATTTAACCTGTGAATCAGGCAATTAGAATGATAAGAAACATGGTAGTTGGAGGTAATATAGAGTTCATCTCCATAAAGAAAGAAAAAGTTGCACAGTGTACTGGGTAAGGAAAGTATAACAAATTCAAGAATAAAGAATTCTAGTAAAGCTAGAAAAATAAAAGATATGGTGAAATTGACAACAAAGTATATCTGTGGTAAAAAGTTTTAATTGTGAGGGTCTTACAAATACTGTAAGGTGTTTGGACTTTACCCTACAAATGATGAATATAAAGTAAGGTCATGATCAGCTAATCAATTGTTTATTTTGATTAAAGAATGAAGAATGTACCAGAAGAGTCAATGAGGAGGCTGTAGGGAACAATTGCTATTATATAATCGGGTGAGAAATAGTGTTGGCGTAGATGTGAAGGCCCGTTGACAATAAGATTGGATAGAAGCAGATGGAAGAGAGATTCCATGATTTGGAATGAAGTGAACTTGGTGATTGACTGAAATGGTTCTTTAAGGAGAGAGAATAACAAAACATGACCTATAGTTTTTTTGTTTTTTTTTTTTTTTGAGACAGAATCTTACTATGTCACCTTCAGTAGAGTACTCTGGCATCACAGCTCACAGCAACTTCAAACTCTTGGGCTTAAGTGATTCTCTTGCCTCAGCCTCCCAGGGAGCTGGGACCACAGGTGCCCTCCACAATGCCTGGCTATTGATGACCTATGCATTCTGATTTAT
The DNA here is from genome assembly GCF_027406575.1 of Nycticebus coucang. Classification (NCBI taxonomy): domain Eukaryota; kingdom Metazoa; phylum Chordata; class Mammalia; order Primates; family Lorisidae; genus Nycticebus; species Nycticebus coucang. Next base: position 62,222,693 of record NC_069793.1, on the reverse strand, counting down.
GTTGGTGGAGAGCAGGTCTATAGGAATTACAGAAAGAACACAACTTTATTAATTATCAATAGTTACGTTTTGATTGGTTCTTCTGCACTAAGTATTGTTCTACATACTGTATTTCAAATTAAGGAGAAGAATCAGCTCAGTTGGGGACATTCTGTGCCTGTAAGCAGTCAGGTAGATGTGTCATCTCGGTGGTTATATATGGTTACCTTGAGTTTAGAGAAGTACTCTAAGCAGAAGAGACTTGACAACAATCAGTAATACAATTACATTAGATTAGAAATTTTACTTCATATTACTAGAATTATTCTTAACAGCATGGGCTATGGAGCCAGTCTCCCTGACTGTGAAACCTAAGTCAAATTCTCACATGCTGTGTCTGTATATACCTCTGGTTCCTCATTTGTGAAATGGTGGTGACAGGAGTTGTTTAAAATATAATTGTGAAGTTGACTAAACAGCCCTAAGAACAATGGTAAAAATTATATGACTTAATATATGTAAGTGGAAACACAAGTCCTGAAAAATTAAGAACTTGGTAAAGGGTAATTTCATTTTGTATGTGTATGTGTGTATATTTTCAAGTCTTAAGAGTGTAAAAATGTTGTTGTTAACAAGGATTGCTTTTGTAATGCTTGAGTCATGGCTATAAGTGTGTCCATCACCCAAATAGTCTTCAATATTACCTGTTAGGTAAGCTTTCTTTGGGGTCAGGGAAAATTCCTCTGCTTGATTTATAGTGAGTTTACTTCCCTTTGTACACATGTGTGCTCATCGGTTAGTTCCAATTTATTATTTTTTTAAATAGAAATATTTCAGCTGGTTTTAGTGCAATTCTAGAATTGGGGCACTTTATTCTGTAAAACAGAGTAAGTGTTCTATTGAGTCTATCAGAGGCATCTGGCCATATAAACAGGAAAATACCTGAGAAAACAGAACTAAAAAATGAATAATGGATCTGTCATTTCAAAGTTACTTTCCTAGTAAGGCAGGGAAAGGAAAAAGAAGCAATAAAAAGTTAACTGTTCAATTAAACAGCCAGTACATGTGGTGTTCATTTTTCTATTCTTTAGATACTTTACTTAGGATAATAGTCTCCACACAAATTGTTACAAAAAGCATTAGTTCATCCTTTATATGGCTGATATACATATACCAAAATTTGTTAATCCACTCATGAATTGATGGCCACTTGGGTTGATGCCACATTGTTGCAATTGGGAATTGTGCTGCAATAAACATTTCAATTTAGGTGTTTCTGATAAAATTGGTTCTCCAGTAGGTCAATATGCCATAATAAGATTTCTGGATCAAATGATAGGTCAACTTTTAGTACTTTGAGCGATCTCCATACTGTTTTCCATAGAAATTGAATAAATTTACAGTCTCACAAACAGTGTATAAGCATTCCTTTCTGGCATCTATTGTTTTTGGATGTTTTAATAAAAGCCATTTAAACAGGAGAAAGGTAGTATCTCATCATGATTTTAATTTGCATTTCCCTGATGATTAGTGATGTTGACCATTAATACATGTTTATTGCTCATTTGTCTATCTTTGTTTGAAAAGCTTCTGTTTACAAATTTTTCCCACTTTTTAATGTTTTTTTTTTGTTTTTCTGCTGATTTGCCTGAGTTCCTTCTAGATCTGGTTATTACCCCTTTATTGGATCTATAGCTTGTGACTATTTTCTTCCATTCTGTAGATTGTCTGTTTGCTCTGTAGATTTTTTCCTTAGCTATGGAGAAATTGTTTAATTTAATCAAGTCTTATTTATTTAGTTAGTTTTGTTGTTGCTATAATTGCTTTTGGGATCTTAATAATAAATTCGTTGCCTAGGCAAATATCTAAAAGAATTTTCCTACGTTTTCTTCTAGAATTCTTATGCTTTCATGTCTTACATTTCAATCTTTTGTCTATCTTCAATTAACTTTTGTGAGTAGTGAGCGACATAGATCCTATTTCTTTCTTCTGTATGTTTATATCCAATTTTCTCAATATAATTTATTGAACATAGCTTCTTTAACTTGGTGAATATTGTCGTCTGATTTGGCAAAGATCTGTTGGCTATATGAGGGTAGTTTTATATTTGTATTCTTTATTCTGTTCTATTTGTCTATGTTTCTGTTTTTGTGTGAATACCATGCTGTTTTGCTTATTATAACCTTGTAGTATAATTTGAATTCTGGTAGAGTGTTGCCTCAAGATATATATATTTTTTATTTTCTTTAGAATTACTTTAACTATTCGGGCTCTTTTCAGGATCCAAATGAAGCACAATTTTTTTTTTTTTAAGAATGTGTCTCACTATCTTGCGCTTTATAGAAGTGCCATGGTGTCACAGGTCACAGCAACCTCCAACTGTTGAAAACCAGTGATTCTCTTACCTTAGCCTCCCAGGTAGTTGAGACTACAGGCGCCTACCACAATGCCTACCTTTTTTTTTTGCCTTCGCTGTCACTGTTGTTTAGCAGGTCTGAGCCCTGGGGTATGTGACTAGCGCCCTACCCACTTTGCTACAGGTGCTGAGGCAGCACAGATTTCTTTTTTCTAAATCTTTGAAATATGATGTTAGTGTTTTGGCTGAGATTGCATTGAATCTGTAATGACTTTGGGTAGCATAGACATTTTAATAATATTGATTATACTGATACGTAATCGAGATATGTTTCTCCATTTGTGTGTGTCATCTGTAATTGTGATTTCTTTCCTTAGTGTTTCATAGGTCTTTGTAGAGATCTTTTACCTTGGATAAGTATATTTGTAAATATTTTATTTTATTTTATTATTTTTTTCTTTTTTTATTTTCTTTGTGGCTACTATAACTTTATTGAGTCGATGATTTGACTCTTAGTTTGAACACTATTGGTGTATACGAATGCCACTGATTTATTTACATTGTTTTGTAACCTGACACTTCACTGAATTTATTTTGGTGGAATCACTGACATTTTCTATGAACAGGATCAGGTCATCAGCAAAAAGCAGTCGTTTGACCTGAATTGAATACCTTTTATTTCTTTCTCATAATGCTTTATTTTTATGTTTTCTAAGAAGAATACAGAAGAGTATCTAGGATGTATTTAAAATAAGCACACAGGCTCGGCACCTGTAGCACCGTGGTTACAGAACTGGCCACATACACCCAGGCTGGCTGGAGGTTTCAAACCCAACCTGGGCCTACTAAACAACCATGAAAATCGCAACAAAAAAATAGCTGAGTGTTGTGGCAGTGCATGTAGTCCCAGCTACTTGGGAGGCTGAGGCAAAAGAATTGCTTAAGCCCAAGAGTTGGAGGTTGCTATGAGCTGTAATGCCATGGTACTCTACTGAGGGGGACATAGTGAGACTTCATCTCAAAAACAGAAAAATAAAATAAGCAAACAAACACATGATATTGAAAGTAGATACTATGAATATTGAATAATAAAATTTATCTAGGATATAAATAAAAATTAGAAGAATCAGAAATAAAGGTATGAATAGGCTGGAAGTGCTGTTGGTGTAAGACAAAGGTGTATTAGGAGTAATTGAGGGAGAAATGTATTACTTTATTAGAGACACTTACTATATTATATTTACTATGTCAGGTGGCTTTTATGATATTTGTATGCATGCATTACCTTATTTTTTTATTTTTATTTTTTTGCAATTTTTGCCAGGGCCAGCCTTGTACCTGCCACACCTGTTATATGGGACTGGCGCCCTACTCATTCAGCCACAGGCATCGCCCTGCATTGCCTTATTTTTAAGATCTTGTTATACATTCTTTTTTTTTTTTTCTACACTGAGTGGATTACATGTGTCAATGAATCTACTCACTCTTTTCTCTCTTACAAAACCAAGGTGACAGACCCAATTAAAACAATAAAAACAGGCTCAGCGCCTGCAGCTTAGCAGCTAGGTTGCCAGCCACACACACCAGAGCTGGCGGGTTCAAACCCAACCTCAGCCTGCCAAACAACAATGACAACTGCAACCAAGAATAGCTAGACATTGTGGCAGGCACCTATAGTCCAAGCTTCTTGGGAGGGTGAGGCAAGAGAATCAATTGAGCCCAAGAGTTTGAGGTTGCTGTGACCCGTGACACCACAGCACTCTACCGAGGGTGACATAGTGAGACTCTGTCTCAAAACAAAACAAAACAAAAAGACTCAGTAAATTAATGACAATAGCAAACATTGATGGAAGATGTAAGTCAATGATTTTCAAAGGCTATTTTTAAAGTTATTACATTTAACAACAACAATAAAAAAATACTGCCTACAAGGGAATCTTTTAATTACAGAATATCAAAAGAAAAAATCTGCATAAGTGCTTACAAAAATACCTTAGCAACTGAATTACTTTTTCTTAAGGATGTGTAGAGGCTATACAGAACACAGAACAGATTACAGACAAAGAATAAAAAACTCAAATGTGCAAGAAATGAAAATTTATTTTATTATAGAGTGTTTGGAGTCCTGATCACATTAGGTGGCAGGCACCAGATTTCATGAACTCAGAGACTTCTCATTAATCCTTGGTGGGCATCTATCTATGCTACTATCTGATAGAACCAAAGCTGTTTGGCCATTTCCTATATTGCCAACAAGACCTCTGGTGGTCTGAATAACTTACTTTCATTTATTTCTGATTCAGTCTGTGCCAAGCAAGACATTAGCTCTGATACACCACAAAACATACAAAAATTATTTAATAGTTTCCACATAGTTCTGAGGAATCTTTGTATAGTCTTCAGTCATTTCAAGTATCATTGGCCTCAGGTAGCCATGAAAACAAGTAACTCTCACAGAGTGAAAAATGACAACATAAAATCAAACCAATATACTGAACGGAGCAATAGAACTAAAGTCAGTGTCCTTGGGGCTGGGATGAGGACACTGAAAATCAGAGGAATGACTCTGTGTCTTTTAAATGATAGGAAGGCCAATTCTTTTGATTTTGAGCCATATTAGCATCATATACTCAATTCTCATTCGAAATCCATTCTGCAATGGATTTCCCCCCTCCAAAGTCATTGATTAGGCTCAACTTCTGCGAAAAGAGAGAAGGCGGTTGATTCCATTCTGTATCTGCTTGGTCTTAATGCTGTAAATTATTGGATTCATAAATGGGGGAAAGAGGAAGTAGATATAGCTCATGATGATATGAACAATGTGTGGTATATGTTTCCCAAATCGATGAATGAGGGTTAGCCCAGTCACAGTGACATAAAAAACCAGAACACAGCTAATGTGTGAAACACAAGTATTCAGGGCCTTAGGCTGCTTCTTACCTGAGGCAATTCCCATGACACTCTTAAGGATTAGAATGTAAGACATAAGGATAAACATAGAGTCCAGAAAACCAGTTAAGGAAACCAGGGCTATAGGATAGAGTCTATTGAAGGTTATGTCAGCACAGGCCAGTTTGATCACATCCTGATGCAAACAAAAGGCATGGGAAAGTACATGAGATCTGCAGTAGGGGAATCCAGAAAGGGTGATGATTATGGGCATGATTAGCATAAATCCCCTCATTAGAACCCCCAGACCTATCTTCACCACCTTAGCATTGGTGAGAATAGAGGTGTATCTCAGGGGATTATGGATGGCAACAAAGCGATCATAGGCCATGACGAGCAAGACTCCAGACTCCACAATAGAGAGCGAGTGGATTACATAAGCCTGGAAGAAGCAAGTTCCATGGCTTATCTCCCTGTGATCCAGCCACAGAACACCAAGCACGGTGGGCATTGTTGTCAATGTCACTCCAAGATCTGTGGCTGCCAGTATTGCCAGAAAGTAGTACATGGGCTCATGAAGAGTGTGGTCTTCTCGGATAAGAAAGAGGAGGGTGCCATTGCCAAGGAGTATGGAGACATAGATAACAAAGAAGGAGATGGAAATCCAAGGATGAAATATCTCCAGACCTGGAAATCCAGTCAGTAGAAAAGGGGCAGTGCTGATGTTGGGCCACACGTTTGAAATCTAAGAGAAACAAAGAAAGCTCTCTCCAGACCAAGTCTGCTCAGTAGAAATAAAATTTGAACCACATAATGTGATTTTAGATGTTCTAGTAGCCACATACTCATAGATCTAGACTACGCCACTACATTCCAAGACTCCACTCCAGTTTCTTCTTGAGGTCTATTCAGACATCATACTTCATCAAAGAATTGTTAAGAATAGAAGTTATTTTACACATACTATAAAAATGATTCATGCATTGGAAAAGAAAGTCTCTTCTCTACTAGCTCTTTTTTAAATTGGTGTGGTTGGCATAATTTTAAAATACATCCTTCCTCTCAAGACTTCCTATCCCAATCCCTGAGGCTGTGAGTATGATGAAATATCATGCTTGGACTTATATAGGTGTAATTAAAATTACTGATCAGTTCACTTTGCATTAATTTAATGGGAGATCCCTTAGGAGGACCTAATCTAATCTTATGTCCCCTTAAAAGCAAAGAGTTTTCACAGACTATTGAAATAGGAAGCCAAAGGGAGTCAAGTTGGAGAAGGATTTGTGTGGAAATTGCTGGTCTTAAATATGGGTGGGTCACAGAAGAATGATTCCAAGGAGCTTCTAGCAATAGAGAAAGGGTCCTAGTTGACAGCCTGCACTAAATAGGGACCTTGATTTTATAGCCATAAGAAGCTAAATTTGGGCAACAACCTGAATGAGGTTGGAAGGGGATTCTTCCCCAGAGCCTTAAGACAATAGCCCACCCAGTGGACATGTATATTTTGGCCTTTTTGTAACTCTAAGCAGAGCACCTAGGTAGGCCTACTTTACTGCAGAACTATAGATCCATGATATAAAAAATTAGTATTGTTTTAAGCATCACAGTTTCTGATAATTTAGTATGTAACAACAGAAAACTAATGAAGAAATATTGCTATTATTTATATTCTGCTAGGAACAAACAAATATTTACGGAATTTATATATGTTAGCTATTGTCTCCATTATCTGCTACTACAAAATTGTCACATGGAAAAGCCCTGGACAGTGTCAATGTCTTACAACATTAAACCTTTGTTTTTTAACTTATATTCATGGCTAGTAATTTAGGCTGTGCTTGGATGGGCGGCTTTGGTAATTTCTGATGCATTTGCTCAGGCACAGGTGCAGCTAGATGTCATGCCCATCAAATTAAATAATTTCCTGTTCCTTTCTTCTTACATCCATCACCCATTTCTTGGTTTTATTTCAATCTTGTCTCTCACTTAGCTTTCTCCCTCTAGTTAAACCCAGATGTCTTTTGCAACTTCTAGGCTTTAGCACAAAACTAAACATTTGATTTTTGACTTTTATTTTCTGTTACTAATGTCTCAGACCTACTGGCTCTAATTAACTTATTCTAGTTAAAATATGGTCTCACTTCTAGTCCAATACTAGCATTACTTACCTGACTGCCTGCTATATTAATACGTCAATTTCCTGGAATCAATGACAGTTTTTGACAATCTGATAATGAGGTCATTTATGAAATGTTAATTATTTTATTATTAACACACAGACACATTTACAGACTGGTATGTTGATTGTTAAATTGACTTATTTAAAAACATTAACTTTCAAATAATCCTTATAATATCCTAATTGGCTAATGGGTAAGCTGACAAATGTGTAAGGTACCAAGAAGAAGAAGGAGAGGGCAGAAGAATAACTTAGGTAGATGGAGAAAGAAAGAAAACTGAGCCTAGAGAACAGCATTGGGAGGAGAAGAACATGTAATATAGAGACCTACAGACATCATGATGACCCCTCTGCATATTCACTCTCAGTCAGTCTCTCTTTCATTGCCTCTTCTGAAGAATATTCCTATTGAAGGAAAAATATTCTTGATAGCCCTGGGCTAAGCAGAAAGTGCAGGTTAGCAACCTGGACATCTTAATCTACCATTAGGTAAAAACTGCTGCTTTTCTGTGAGAAAAGTGCTTTCAGAATTTTCTAGGAAGTTGAATTTTTATGTTACAATTTGTTACATCTGGCAGAATCCATGGATATAGATAGTGTGCATCATTCTGTTTACCCTCTTGTGAAGTCTATGTGAAGTCTATGAAGATTCATCATCTTTCTTTTTCCCTTAATCAGCTACATTCCATTCTCCCACAGTGGCTAGCGTCTGACCTGGGGCATCAGGAATGAAGGGGAGAGAGGGGTGCTGCCAGGTCCTGAAATAGAGCCTGTTTTGTTGAAATGCTGTCTTTGAAGATTTCTAACAAGATTAATTTGTGGGGTTATTTGTATATAAAATGACTCCCAAAGGTAGCTTATGCTACTGGATAATTAGGCTTCTGGGATATCTTTTTCTGGCTTTCTCTGGAGAAAGTGGCAGGCCTCCAGAACTGTATTTTACACTGCTATGTTTTCTTTGCAGAAAAAAATATTTATCTAATTCTACTTTACGTGACTTTAAGATTGGGATTGCACTCTTCACACATTTTAGGAAGGATAGTCCAGCTCTGTTTGGACATAGAAGACACATAGTCGTAGTAATTTTGTTTAAATATGAAATTAACTACTTTATACTATGCTTGCTAATATCCAGCAAAAACATAAAATTTACCAGTAATCCAGGAACCATTTTAAATTTGATATATAAAAGATTAGGAGGTAATACTTCTCATTTAGAACTGAAGAGTTAGTGTCATTAAACTTGAAAGTATAAGAAGAGAGATATATCATCCCACAGAGTATATTCCTTCTAGAATATACCTTCTACAGATTACTTATCCTAGCCAGAAAGATATTCCATACCTGGAGATCAAAAAGGTATTTAACTGTTCCAATTACATATGGCTGAATTCCTTATTCTACACAAATCCCTTTAAGGTGTACAATATTGCATGTCTCCTCCAGAGCTCCACACAACAGTTGGATCTCTAATTTAAATATCATTTTTCTCCATCAGTTAAACCTTAACTCTTGGAATGCTGTTCTTGGATCCTCAATTAGGCTTTTGTATTTTTATCTTTCCTCAACTTTGCTTTCTCTTCCTTCTTAAGGGCTCTGAGTATTCCTGAGTTTTAACTTTAATATAAGGAAAACTTTAGGCAAACAGCTCCTACAAACAATACCTCATTTCTGTTATTTCAATAAAAATATATTAACAGTTATTTTTATATACTATGCCATCTCCTCACCATGAGTCCAACACTTTCTGTAAGGATTAGCAAGTGAATTCACCAGAACAAGTGTTCTTTCTTTTCAGTCTCAAACTTCTTAGCATAGGCAGGGAGTGAATTAATTCCTAGGAGATGTCAGAACCTTTTGATAGAGGGTTCTGCCTTAGTGCAGACTTATTTATTGGAACAAAACAGAGAATTGTAGATTGAAGGTGTGCCAAAGGGAGGTTACAAAAATATTCTCACAAGAAAGTGGTTTTTGTTTCACATGAGATTATTTGAAATCTCAGAAAAGATTACTTAAAGATAAAGTCACCCAAAACTTGTTTACAATAACCCAGAGTGCTTACAATTAATTATAATTACTCACACTTTAAATCATGAAAGCATTTATATCTCTAATGTCTGTCACAAACATCTGATGGGCTATTTTCAGAAGTAATTGCTCCAGATACTGGAATTATTTTTGAGGTGAATTATTTTGAAACGTGATTCTCAAAAAAATAAAATAAAATATTGTTTTCTTTCAGATAACCTGAATGAATGTTGGAAATTGTTTCATTATCATTATTTGAATGGTTATTGTTATATTAGTTCACGAAATTGCAATGTTGTAAGATTATTCAGAGGTCTAGTACCACACGTATTAGTCTGAGTTAGTGTGACCTCATTGAAGGTTTCATTTTCTTCTCTTTTATAATGTGTAAAGTAGCAGACATATCAGTAAATATTTTTTAGATTGCTGCAATATGTACATTGCATTTTGTGAGTATAAAAACTGTATATAGTGATTAACTCAGGACACAGCTTATGGCAAATACTCATAAGAATTCACTTTAACAATAGAAATAATCTGGATACTGAAATGTGCTTTAGTTTAAAGTCCAGAAAATTGAAAACTGCCACTGTTATCAACTAGATACAGCTAATTATGACTATTTCTCTTCAAGTATATTAGTGGGAAGAAAGGCAGCTTCTTTATGAAGTCTTCATCTTACATTGTAGGAATAATAATTGTTATTGATTCAGTTGTCCTGAGCTTTGAGAGAGGAAGGTAGATGGCTCAAAGGAATAGATGACTCAGACTATCCCACATCCCATGCAGTTGACAATGATATATGGCATAAAGAAGATTTCCAAGACACATGACTTTCATACTAGCTGAATGACCCTTCATCGTCTTGACTCTCTGATCTTTGTTAGAGCCTTCATTGTTTTGAAGAAATAATTCTGAATATATAAGATGTTTGTTAAACTCGCCAAAGAGAACATCATTTGTTTGAATCTGCTTTAATGCCATACAGATAGCATAAAATACTAGGTGGTTTCAGTGTTCTTAAATTGAGATTTAGGATCTCAACTATTCTAATATAACCTTATATTTTTTATTGTCTTCCAAATTGAATTTATTTTGCGTAGTAATGATCTTGACTTCATTTTTGTTTTATTTTTTTCAGACAGAGTCTCACTCTGGTACCCTAAGTAGAATTCTATGGCATGATAGCCCACAGCAACCTCAAGCTATTGTGCTCAAAGATCCTCTTGCCTCAGCTTTTCTACTTTTAGTAGAGATGGGTCTCGCTATCTTGAAATCCTGAGCTCAAATGATTCACCTGCCTTGGCTTCCCAGAGTGCCAGGTTTATAGGCATGTGCCACCATGCATGACCCTTGTCTTCATTTTTTAAAATCATATTTCTCAAAGAACAGAATTTTTCTTTAACTTGATGAAATCCAAATTATTTTTTCTTTATGATTCATGATATTTGAGACTTAAGTCAAGATGTCAGAGTAGAAGTATCTCTGTCCAGACCTCTCCCAGCAAGGCAGGCAAAACAGAGAGAACCCAATCATATCTGACATAGGGAACTTACCTGGAGTCATCTCTCTGGGGGTACAGTGAGGCGGTGGTGGACTACAGTAGATAGTAGGAGGTGGAGAAGTGGAGGTCTCACACAGAAGGCAAGTGCATAGGAGCAGGCAGTACCAGCTGGTCTCACAGAGATCTAAGGAAGCAAGGGAGTCATTCTGCAGCTTTTGGATGTCGGGGAAAAATTTACATTGAGTGAAAAGTTTGTACAAGTTGGTGGACTCTAACAGTGTACAGCATTGAGTTTGAATATTGGAAGAAGTGGATTTACTATCCACTTGGTTTTGGATTTACCATCTACATGGTTTGACTACTGGCTGGGCCACCATTGCAGGAAGGTTATGTTTGCTAGCTGGGCTGCCACCATGAGAGGGTCATATGGATAAGACCAAGGGTGCTCAAACTATGGCCCACAAGCCACATGCAGCAGTGTGAATTGTATTTGTTCGGATTTTGTTTTTTACTTCAAAATAAGATATGTGCAGTGTGCATAGGAATTTGTTCATAGTTTTTTTTGGGTTTTTTTTTTTTTTAACTATAGTCCAGCCCTCCAACAGTCTGAGGGACAGTGAATTGGCCCCTATTGAAAAAGTTAGAGGACGCCAGGATAAGACTGTCTGCAGGGGCCTAAAGGATTGCTAACTCAGGCCCACCTGCTGACCTTAAGCTTACACTCTTGGGGAGAGCTGAGTGGTTAACCCACACCCAAGGAAAAGTTGTCAGGGGTCCCTGTGAGACATTATTTCTAAGGATTCTATCAGACCCCCAATCTGGCCATGACTGAATGGTGAGAAAATGACCAGGCACTCACAAAGGGCAACTAAGTCAGGATGACAGGACTTGTCCTCTTCAAAAACTAGAGAGTGGTTATGAGCATGTGTTTTCTATGTCCTGAAACCAAAACACCACCTGGTGTCCTGGAAATATACTATAATATTGCTATTATTATTGCTCCCTCTGTGATATTGGAGGGTTTTTTTTTTTTTTAGATTTTTTTATTCATTTTTTTCTCTTTTTTGTTATTGAGGTTGTTAATGTTTTTGGTTATTTGAGCTTTGTTTTGTTTTGTTTTGCTAATTTGGTTGGTTGTATACATTTTTCCATTTTTACTTTTATCAAGAGCATGGCTCCTGTATTTTTTTTACAGTACTTCAGCCACATTTATTTCCTCTATTTCACTTCTATCCTTCTTTCACTCTTTTGGTAGAGACATTTCTACTTTTTTTTTAACTTTCCAACACAAATTTCTCTTACAACAGCTAAGATATTCTCCCTTGTTCCTTTCTTTCTTTCTTACTCTTTCTACTTTATCTAATGTAACTGTATTTTAAATTTTCTTTATATATTCTCATTTTATTTCTTTTTGTCTCTGAGTGCTGGGATATTATGGCATTTCTGTAGCTTGGAGGTCACAACAATGGTCTAGCTCAAGGTGGGCAAGAGATGACAGTGTAGGAAGTTCCACTACCTTTGGCCGTTGGGAATAGAGTATGAGCAACTCCTCAATGTTGGATATTTATTTTCTTGCCTTTTTTTTTTTTTTGCCCCTTTTCTTTCCTTTCCTATGCTTGAGAGATTTAGGGCCTTGCTTTTCTCAGGCTAGTAAGGAGCTCTTGACTTCAAGGGACCTGCTCAGACCAGCCTCCTAAAATTCTTGAGTTACAAGTAGGGCCATACTACTGTGCCAAACAACACCATATCTCCTGTCACTCTCTTTATATCCTCCTTCTCTCCTGTTTGTCAATTCTTTTATTTCAAACTCCCCTATTTTTATCCTTTCTTTCTGTAACTTTTCTTCTTTCTTCCTTTTCCTCTTCTTTTCCCCCATTTGCTTTATATCATTCTGTTTCTTTTAACCTAATACCAAGGGGCTACTTCAACACTTAAGTTCTGAAATAAGATAATTTAAAGTAAAGTTAGCAGTAACAAGGAAAAAGTAGGGAAAGTAGGTGAATAAAAAGGAAACACACATGAGGAGGAAATAAAAATAAACAAAAAATATTCTGGCAACACAAGAAAACAAAACACAAAAACTATACCAATGGACCATAAGACAGCTACTGCAAAGGATTCCACCTATAAAGAATTAATTGAAATTACCAAAAGGGAAATTAAAATATAAATGACAAAGGCAATAAAAGAAATTGATGAGAAAGTGGAAAAACAGAGCCAAAATATGCATGAAAGCATGAAGAATACAGAATATGCAGAGCCTAAGGAAATGAAGGATTCAATTAGGGAATTTAAAGATACAGTAGAAAGTATAAAGAACAAATTAGACCATAGAGAAGAAAGAATCTGAGACCTAGAAGATAAAGTTAATGAGCTAAACCAGGTTGCTACAGAGGTAGAAAATAAGAGAGAGAAAGAAACAATTGCTCAAAGAATTACAGAACTTCATATACCATTCAAAAATACAAACTATAGAGTTTCCTAATGGGAAAGGAGAGCATCCCAAAAGCATGGGAGCCCTACTGGAATATATCATAATCATAAATGAAAACTTCTGAAGTTTCAATAAAGATTGCAACATTACTCCTTTTAGAGCGATATAGACCCTAGGTAATCTCAAGTCAAACAGATTCTCTAAGATAAATTGTCATTAACCTGTCCAAAGTCAAGACAAAAGAGAAAATTCTCCAGGCAGCCAGGACTAAGTGCCAATTGACTTATGGAGCGAAGCCATTAGCATGACAGCAGACTTTTCAACTCAAATGTCAAAGCTGAAAAGGATGGTAATCTACTTTTAACCTTCTTAAACAAAGTAATTTTTAGCCCAGAATTACATATCCTTCTCAAGAAAGCTTCAAAATTCACGGAGAAGTCAAATCTTTTGCTGATATGCAAAGATTAAGGAAATTGGCCAAAAAAACACCAACTCTATAGAAAGCACTTAGACCTAATCTCAATATTGATAACCACAATGGACCACCAGCATAGTAAATACCCAGAAACTAAAGGTCAAAACTTAGCTTCCACAATGGCAGAAAGGATAAAATTATGCAATGGATTCTCGTAAAGTAATAAAACTCCCCCACACATATCAATTCTCTCAATAAATGTTAATGGCTTGAATTTCCCACTGAAGAAGCACAGGCTGGCTGATTGGATTCAAAAGGACAAGCCATCTATATTCTGTCTCCAGTAAATGCACCTAACCCTGAAAGACAAATAAAGACTCAGGGTTAAGGGATAGAAAACAGTATTTCACTGAAAATGAAATTAGAAGAAAGGAGCAGTTCTAATCTTGTTTTCAGAGACAAGTGCATTTAAAGCAACTAAAGTTAAGAAAGACAAAGATGGCTACGTCATATTGGCCAAGGGAAAAATGCAACAACAAGACATTTCAATTTCTAATATTTATGCACCCAACTTAAATACTCCCAGATTCATGAAACAGACCTTGATTGGTCTGAGCTATATGATATTCCATAACACCATAATAGTCAAGGACTATAATGCCCCTCTGACAGAAATGGACATATCCTCTAAGCAGAAATTTAGCAAAGATAAAAAGGACTTAAATGGGACCTCAGAACAAATGGGCTTAATAGAATATACAGAACACACCATACCAAAGCTAAGACATATCATTCTTCTCATCAGCCCATGGAACATACTCCAAAATAGATCATATCCTAGGATATTGATCAAAACTCAACAAAATTAAAAGAATTGAAATTATACTTTGTATCTTCTCAGACCACAATGCAATAAAGGTGGAACTAAACTCTAACAAAAATGTACATCCCCACCCAATGGCATGCAAATTACACAACCGTAAGTTGAAGGACAGTTGGATCATGGAGATACAAAAGAGGAAATTGTTAAATTTCTCAAACATAATAACAATGAAGGTATCAGTTATCAAAACCTGTGGGATACTGCAAAAAGCAGCCTTAAGAGGGAAATTCTTTTCCCTAGATCACTAAATCTGAAAAACAGAAAGAGAGCACATCAACAAACTAACAAGTGAATTTACAAATATGGAAACAGAAAAACCATCTGATCCCAAACCTAACAGAAGAAAAGAAATAACCAAAATTAAACCAGAGATTAATAAAATTTAAAGCAAAAGAATCATTCAGAAAATTCATGAAACAAAAGTTGGTTCTTCAGAAAACAATGAATATAATCTATAAACCTTTGGCCAGAATTAATAAAAACAGAAAATTAAAATCTCTAATAATTTCAATCAGAAATGATAAAAGAGTTATAACAACAGATACTATAGAGATACAAGAGATTATCTCTGAATATTACAAGACATTCTATTTTCAGAAATTGGACAATATGGAGGAAATGGATCAATACCTGAAATCACACCCTCTCCCTAGATTTAACAAAGAAGAAGTAGATCTCTTAAATAGACCAAAACCAGCACTAAGATTAGAGAAGCAATAATCAATCAAAAAAAAAAAATCAAATGACCTGGTCCAAATGGCTTTACACCAGAATCCTTTCAAACCTTCAAAGAGCTTATATCCATACTCAAGAAATTATTTCAAAAAATTGAGAAGGACAGAATCTTCCCCAAAACAAACTATGAAACAAACATCACCTTGATAACAAAATTCAGATTTTACCTCTTTCATGTTTACATGGATGGAGCTGGAACATAATCTTCTTAGCAAAGTATCTCAAGAATGGAAGAAAAATTATCCAATGTACTCAGCGCTACTATGAAGCTAAATTATAGCTTTCACATGAAGGCTATAACCCAACCATAGCACAAGACTATGGGAAAAGGGCCAAGGAAGGGGAAGGGAGGGGAGAGGTTAGGGTGGAGGGAGGGTAATTGGTGGAGCCACACCTACGGTGCATCTTAAAATGGGTACAGGCAAAACTTACTAAATGCAAAATACAAATGCCTACATACAGTAACTAAGAAAATGCCATGAAGGGTACATTGAACAGTTTGATGAGAATATTTCAGATTATATATGAAACCAGCACATTGTACCCCTTGATTGCACTAATGTACACAGCTATGATTTTACAATAAAAATAAATAATTAAAAAAAGACTCTACTAAATAGTACAGCTAAGACCAATACATTAATGAATATAAATGCAAAAGTGGGATAACACCTGCGGTGCATATTGCAAGAGTACATGTCGTATCTATTAAGTATAGAGTCCAAATGTCTTATAACAGTAATTAAGTAAATGAGGTGAGGGATATATTAACTAGTACAATGTAAGCACTCCAAATTGTGTATGAAATCACCACATAGTATCGCATAAATGCATTAATGTATACATGATCTACCTCCTTATGATTTAATAAAGTAAAAAAAAGTTAGCCAATAGATCACAGCTACACATTAAAAAATTTTATATCACGATAAAATAGGTTTCACCCCAGTGATGCAAGGCTGGTTTAACATACGCGAATTCATAAATGTAATACACTATATCAACAGATGCAAAAACAAAGACCATATGATCATCTGAATAGACACAGAGAAAGCATTGTATAAAATTCAGTATCCTTTTTGAACAAGTATACTTAGGAATATAGGCATATGTGGTACAAATTTTTCAACTCATTAATGCTGTCTATGACAAACCCACAGCTAATACCATACCAAATGCAGGAAAACTGGAACTTGGAGGAAAAACTTTTCTACTTGGAACTGGAACCAGACAAGCATGTCCTTCATCATCACTATAATTCAACTGGAAGTTCTACCCAATGCAATCATGTAAGAGAAGGATATAAAGGACATTCAAATGGGAACCAAAGGGATCAAACTCTTACTCTACACTGATGATTTGAATTTATATTTAGAGAATCCCAAAGATTCAACCACAAGACTCCTGGAAGTGATCTAGAAATACAGTAATGTCTCAGGACATAAAATCAATGTCCACAAATCAGTAGCCTTTGTATATGCCAACTTCAAAGAAAATGAAATACTTAGGAATATACCTAACAAAAGAGGTGAATAATCTCTATAAACAAAATTATGAAAATCTAAGTAAAACAATAGTAGAAGACACTAAGAAACAGAAGAGCATACCATGCTCATGAATGGGAAGAATCAACATTTTTAAAATGTCTATACTTCCCAAAGCAATCTACAGATTCAATGCATTCCCCAGTAAAATACCAACATCATGCTTTCAAGGTTTGATAAAAATAGTACTTCATTTTGTATGGAAATAGAAAACATCCCATAAATCAAAGGCAATACTTACTAATAAAAACAAAGCTGGGGGCATCTCCCTCCCTGACTTTTGGCTATACTAGAAGGTTATAGTGATCAAACAAAATGGTATTGGCACAAAAATTGAAACATTGGCATTTGGAACCAAATAGAAAACCGTAAGATGAAACTAATAATTATCTGATAGCCACAAGATCTTTGATAAGACAAACAAAGGCATTTACTAGGGAAAAAAAATCCCATTCTTAAATGGTGCTGGAAGACCTGGATAACCACTAGTGAAAGACTAAAATTCACCCCTTTCACCCCTTACAAAAATTATTTCAGGATGGATGAAATATTTAAATCTAAGGCAGGAAACAATAAAAATCCCCAAGGAAGTGAGAGAAAAACTCTTGAAGATGTTGGCCTGGTGAAAGATATATAGAGAGGACTTCCATGGCAATTGCAACAACAAAAACAAGCAAATGGGACTTAACTGAAAACTTTCTTCATAGCTGAGGACACAACAAACAAAGCAAATAGACAATGTTCAGAATGGAAAAGGATATTTGCATATTATGAACCCATCAAAGGTTTGATAACTAGAATCTATACAGAACTCAAATTAATCAACATAAAAAGACCCAACAATCAGGGCAAAAGACATAAACAGAACCTTCTCTATGGAAGACAGGCAAATGGCTAATCAACACTTGAAAAAATGCCCATCCTCCCCAATCATCAGAGAAATGCAAATCAAAAACACCCTGTGCTATCACCTAACTCCAAGGAGAATACCCTACATCATAAAATCTCAAAACTGCAGATGCTGGCATGGATGTGGAGAGAAGGGAACACTTTCACACTAATGGTGAGACTCCAAATTAATACAACTTTTTTGGAAGGAAGTATAGAGAGCCCTCAAAGAACTAAAACTAGACCTACAATTTGACCCTGCAATCCCTCTACCAGACATCTACCCAGAAGAAAAATAATATCAGTTTATCATAAGGGCTAGACTGTTTATAACAGATCAATTTATAATTACCAAGATAGGGAAACAACCTATATACACACCAACCCAGGAATGGATTAACAAACTATGGTTTATGCATACCATGGAACTCAGTCATAAAAAAGATGGCGACTTCATATCTTTTGTATTATCTTGGGTGTAGTTGAAATACATTGTTCTTAGTAAAGTATCAGAAGAATGAGAAAGCAGTATCCAATATACTCAATACTACTATGAAGCCAGTAGATTATCTAATGCCTCCCCACATAGCAGAAAAACTCATTTCAATTCAAATTGGGGGGAGGAATAATGAGGAAGGAGGAGATGAGAAGGGAGGATGAGGTGCTTCCAGTAAATGGGCACAGTGTGGGGGTGTTTGGTACATTTTGAGTGTGGGACATAACCACAAGAGGTACCTACCTAACAAAATCAAATATTTCGATCTGGTTGTTTTTACCTTTACATTAACCTGAATTAAAAACAAACAAACAAACAAAAAAACCTTAAATCTTTTCATTACCAGAGATCAAAAATGTTTTCTCTTAGGATATTTTTAGAAGTTTATAATTTAGTTTTCTTATATATTTTTGTTCTAATTATGGCTTTTTTTATATGGTATTAAATTAAAATTTATGTTTTTCCATATGAAAATTTTGTTTTACTAAAAAGATATCTTAAAAGACCATATTTTAGGCTCGACGCCTGTGACTGAAGCAGCCAAGGAGCCAGCCACATACACCTGAACTGGCGGGTTCAAATCCAGCCTGGACCCACCAAAGAACAATGATGGCTACAACCAAAAAATAGCTGGGTTTTGTGGCCGGTGCCTCCCAGCTACATGGGAGGCAGAGACAAGAGAATCGCTTGAGCACAGGAGTTGGAGGTTGCTGTGAGCTGTGATGCCACAGCACCCTACCCAGGGTGACAGATTAAGGCTCTGTGTCAAAAAAAACAAAACAAAACATATTTTAATTCCAAGATTATCTTGTCACTTGTAGAATAAATTACCCGTATAGCTATAGGTCTGTCTAAAAAATGTAATCTGTTTTAATGATTAACATTTGACAATGTTTTTGTTAAAATCTCTCTATCATGATTACTATTACTATGGCATGACATTACAAGACTTAAAATCACATACTGTGGGGCTTTAAATATGACTTTAAAAGAAATTATCTCGCTCCTCTAGATAATCTGTATTTCAAGTAAATTTTAGATTCATTCAAAAAATGAATTCACCAAGGATTCATTGATTTATTATTTTAATAAATCAAACTTTATATTTATTTATCATGATTTAACTCAGGAAAAAGCTCATTTTGCTGAATATTTTAACCTTTTTCATCTTCTGTGTAGGATAATATTTAGAAATAAACATATCCTACATCAAGCACAAAGTAAATTCAGTGTGAGTTTAAAATGACTTGCTTTTCTTCCAGAGGCTTAGGAGATCTGGACCCCCCTGGGTTACTCACAGAGTTAGGCTTTTTTGGAGTTGTAAAAATTCCTTAGGCCTTTTCTCTGAAGCAGTACACCCCGTGAAGCCTAAGATGCAAGGGCATGCCCCCCTTCCTCAGAGATACGGGCCAGAGGGTTGACATATGTTAACAACATATTGTCAGAGGTCTATAGGTGCTCTGCCCTGAGGGAAGGACACAATCATTACTTCATACTGAGTAAACTGAGTGAATGCTTGAAGATATTCTTCTATCAACTCTGGTGCCCTATGGCTACTTTCGTCTTTGTGACCTGCTTGGAAACTGTCACTGTTTAGAGGAAGAGGTTTACTACACAAGTGATTGCATTGATATGATAACTATTTCCTTTCAAGTTAAATTACAGATATGTGAAAAAGAAGATAAGATGATGAAACTAATAGATAATAGATTAGGTGTGTATGTGACTGGAAGAGTATAAAACTAAAACTTGGAATAAATAATTTTGCTATATGCCATCCCATGGTGTATAGTCTGTTTCTTGACTTAATAATTACAGGAGTGAGTTTACACCCACGGCAAATCTGCTGTTCATTCGCGTCTCCGGTCACGCAACATTCTGTCTCATGCATTCTCACAGAAAATGTAAATCCATTTGTATTACAGATGTTTTTGAAAACTGCCTTTCTGTAGTTGCAGTGGTCTCAGAATATTCACTTGGTTTTCACATTTCCTGATGGTCCTGTCATTAAACTTTCCTAAAAAACTTCCTTCTTACACCATTACACCACAGATTCTGGAAATAGTAGGACATTTTCAGCAGAGTGTCTGTGTTTGTGTGTATGTATTTTATGAGACAATGAGAGCAAGATAGGTAGAGAAATTGAGAGAGAGAGACAGAGAAAGAAACTGAAATTTTTTACCCAATACCTTTGGGACTATCAGCCAAAGCAATAAATACTCCCATCAAAATTCAGGCACTTAAACTTGAGGACTGGATTCACTCAAGTTCTTCAGCAACAGACACCAAGGTAAATATAAACATTAGGGTGCCTGAGAATTTACTTAGGATATGGATGGAGAATAAATCATTAATAAGAAAAACTAACAGGAATGCAATGGTAGAATTTTTTTTTTTCTGTGCACTGAGATGCTCTTTGATGTTAAGGCATAAAATATTCTTGGTCTTGGTCTATTCCTGAACAGTATTTGCCTATTCATAGATCAGACCACAATGACTATATACAGTAGTCCTAAGTTGTGACAGTCCTTGTATATAAACTTACTCACTATCAGATAGATTCAGCAAGGAATCAATAATAGAAAAGAAACCATCTTGATGCTTTTACAAAATGCTTTTACCTTATTCACTTTTATTCAAATAGTTAACAACAACCTTAACCCATGTTCTTCACTGATAAACTAAACTAGGCCCAAAATGTATTTCATTTCATGCCATGCTTCCTTTTCAAAGCATTCCTCACACTCTAGCCAGCATGAAATCACTAAGATAGAAGTACGATTATTTCATCATTCTGTCTAAAAACCTTTGGTAATTGTTTAGGATTCTTCACAACCTGGCTTTTACAAAATACATCCAGACAGATTCTTCATTTGAGTAACTTAATTTTTTCTTTCAGTTCCTCTCTCTCACATATATCAGAGGCCAGTCCCACAGTTTCCTCTTTAACTATTGAAATCTTTATACTAATACAATACTTGGGATCTGTTCAAGAACACACATACTTAAATACCTGTAAGTGAGTATTGGTATTTCATTTCTGAAATCCAGACTGCTCAGGAGGTAAAAATCAGGAGGTAGAATACTAGATAGTAAGAATACCTGAGGAAATGAAACAATGTGTTTCTCTAATAATTGTTAAAAAATACAAATAGTAACTGCATGCTTTCAAATTTATGTTGTAAATTTTACTGCATTTTATGACAATGATAATGTATGTCTAGTTAAAACATTCTCTTCTGGATGACAATGGATGATGTATGCAAATCTTATTGATTTCGTAAGTCTTCTGTGATTTTGAAAATGTTTTATGTAAGATAGAGAAGTGTCTTTTTTTTAACCTTTTAGGAATTTTAATATGTTACTCTTCCAGATTTTAATATAAATTATTATTAGTAACAATATTTGGATTAAATGTGGCTAAAGGAGTAGATTTTAAAAATAATACTATATACAGTATATTGGAAACACAGACTAGGTTACTACTATGTTCTCAGAGCACAGAACAGTCCCGTGCACATCGTGAATGTGTCCAATAAATACATTTGTATGAGTGACGAAAATGGAATAAGTGAATTCCAAAGGAAAATAGACACATATATTTTACATTACACAGAACATAATCAGGCTGCGTGAGAAGGAAGGTTTAGCTGTTCCCTATAATATTGGAGGACATTAGGAGAAGCACATATCTTTCATTTCTCAAATAGTTATAGCAGGGGAGGATATAAAAGTGTGTACACCTCCAGGATAACAGCTTAACACTATTTATAATTTTCTTCTGTTCATGAACATGTAACAGCCTTGTCATGCATAGTACTAATTTGTGAATAATAATTATTCTGTAATGATTAAAATACAAGAATTTTCCATTTGGTGAAAAAAGGACCTATGCTCTTCACCAGGCATAAAATGCATATTTCTGTCTTGTTTGTCTCAAAGAGTATTTTTATACTTCTCATAACATTATTTTATCTCTTGATTTTTTATATCTGTAAATATTATAGATAAACCTTTCATTGCTGTCCTATTTTATATAACAGTTCGTGTTTATTCTCCACCATAAGTTTTACCCATAAAATTTATGTTTGCACTCCCAAAATTCCCTCCGTATTTTCTCCTCATCCTACTTTTCCCTCCTCTCTTATTTATTCATCTTAGTTTTGTGTTGACAAAACAGGTGTTCATGATGTTTCACAAATATTTTTAAAACATTCAGTGTTGTTTGTACATTAAGTTTAACATTTAAATCTATAATTACTTTTAGATAAAGGAAGATCTTACATAAAGAGCACTTTAATCTTTTTTCCCCACAGGTTCTAATATAATAATCACTGTGCTCTTGAAAGTGTCTAAAGTACAGATAAATTTATTTGATTTTCTTGCTTCATAGTAGTTAAAATCATGCCATACTTTTAGTTTGCTTTACTTGTGGACCTTGAATTAATTTGTATTTTTAGTTAATTTTATGTCAGATGTCTAATTGAAAACTTTCTTTTTCATTGAATGGTAAAAATGAACTACCTTTATCATGACCCAGTTGTTACCTGGCAATTTTGACTTACAGTCTATGAAGATTTCTCTCTCACTCAAAATTTACCCCAGAGCATATCATAAAATACTAATTTATGTATCTTTCCTTTCCTTTTCCTAGTTTTATTATCATTTCATGGACCACTATTTAATATGGAAAACAATTCTTCAATAAATTTCTCAATGTGTTTATGTGAAAACATTGTATACTTTTATACTTCTGAAACTATCTTTCACATTTAATAAGTAGCTAGAAATCTACAGTACTCCATATTCATAAAAAGAAAAAAATACATACAGTTCTTCACCACTAGGGAGGCATCTTTTTTTTTTTTTTGCAGTTTTTGGCTAGGACTGGGTTTGAACCCGCCACCTCAGGCATATGGGGCCGGTGCCCTACTCCTTTGAGCCACAGTTTCCACCCAAGAGGCATCATTTTATTGTTTGTGTAATCTGTTTTTAATAATGAAGAGTTTAATTAATCTCTGGTTCTCTATGTTTTATTAAATTATCATTTTCTCTGTGTGTTTGTCCCACTAATAATACTTAAAATGCTCTCCAATTTCATTGGGAACTCAAATACCATGATTATTAGGTGGTTTATTATCATTATTCGGTTACTACAAGCAAAGTATTCTTTCAAACTGAGGGCAAAAAAGTTCTTTTAAGATGTATATATCAAACACACACATACATATAATTTTAGTTATATTAACTTTTTTTTGCAGTTTTTGGCAGGGGCTAGGTTTGAAACTGGCACCTCTGGTATACGGGGCCGGTACCCTACTCCTTTGAGCCACAGGCACTGACCCAAACATATTTTTCATAAAATTCTTCCCTACAGTGCTCACATTTCTCTTGTTGAAAATCTAGTTTTGTATATAGGACCCCCCCAACTGATTCTTTATATATTTATTTGTTTAATATTGTTGTTACGTATTTTTCCTCAAATATTTTTGTTTTTTCCTTATTGCTTTTCTTTATCTTATATTTTACTTATGATTCATATGGTTGTCCATAATTAATTTATAAGGAATTTTCTTATCTTCAGATTATCTGTTTACATCAGTGCTACTCAAAGTTGGAGTCGTATTCCAGCATTAGCTGCACAGAGAGATTATTTTAGATAACAGTAAAGATGTCTCTCGTTTGAAATGGGAGTAGTATGCCTAGACAGTTAGATGTGTTGGGTTGGAAATTAAAGAGTTATCTTCTGAAAGTTTTAGCAGGTATAGACCTTAGGATAGGAACAGGGAGAGAGAGAGAGAGAGAAAAAGAATGCACACACATACACAGAGGGAGAGAGAATGACTTTCAGTGTCTGTTTCAGACTCAGAATGCTCTTACAACAACCCACAATTCATAAACACTGAAAAGTTTGCTAACCTAGATGATTTATTCTTTAGTTTCTTCCCTTAAGTGAATCTTGAGTCTTGAGTAGAGTATTTTAACCAGTAATAGTTACTACTTGCTTTTACCATTGCATAATTATCATCCTAGGGTTTTGGAGATATATATCCATAGACATATAAATGTCCACACACAGACATATATATATGTATGTATATATATATATATATTTTTACATAATGTGTGTATATAAACATATTATATGTGTCTGTGAGTACACACATCATATATATATATATATACGCACAAATATATACATACAGATACATACATACACAGACATATATAAATACAGTGTGACCAGAAAGTTCATGTGCAATTTAAAATACTGTGTTATGGCCACCCTGTGTATATGTGTATATACATTTATGTATATACGTATACACACACACACAAATATATATTTTATAATAAACATGACACAAATGCCCTACTTTTTTTAACCCAAGGATTAAACAATTTTCCTGAAGGTACAAATAGCCATTTGTAGACCTTCCTAAATAAAGGGATTGCCTGATAGTACTACAGTATCAGAAGAAAAATAGAACTTTTGTTTTCTGGTATAATAATAATTAATTCTCTTGTCCTTCAGCCATAAGAATAATTTAAGTCCCTCATTCTTAGTCTAGCACTGTTTGGGAGCATTGTGCCAAAGGAGAGAAGGCTTCTGAATTTGACATCTCCTCTTTTCTTCCTCTTTAGGATCTGAATCTGGAAACAAGGGCTTCTCACCATTTTGCATGGCAGAATCCACTCCACAAGATTTCAGCCTTCCTTCTTCATCCTCACGGGGTTGTAAGGACTTGTGGGTGCCCGACTGTGGCTGGTACCTCTCCTGAGCTTGATGTACTTTGCTATAGTAGCAGGGAACTGCACAGTAATATACTTGGTAAAGAATGAGCGCAGTTTGCAGGAGCCCCATTACTATTTCTTGTCCATGCTGGCTGGAGCCGATGTTGTCCTGTCTGTGTCCACACTTTCTTCTGTGCTCAAGGTCTTTATCCTTGGCCTTTATGAAATTGCATTTGATGGTTGTCTTGCCCAACTCTTCTTCATTCACACCTTCTCTTCCATGGGATCAGGAATCCTGGTGGCCATGGCCTTTGACTGCTTTGTGGCCATCAGTCACCCCTTACAATATACCACTATACTTACTAACTCACGAGTCACCAAAGTGGGGCTGGCAGCCTTGCTGAGGGGTGTAGCACTCAGGATGCCATTGCCTGTCCTGCTCAAGAGGCTCCCTTTCTGCGGGGGCCAGACACTCTCCTATTCCTACTGTCTCCACCCAAATGTCATGAAGTTAGCTTGTGGCCAAGTCAAAATCAACATTTTACATGGGCTAGTTCTGGTTATCTTTTCTTTTGGGGCTGGCTTTCTGCTGATAGTCATTTCTTATGCTTTGATATTCCAAGCAGTTCTGGGCATTGCTTCCAGAGAAGGCCAGATGAAAGCACTCAATACCTGTTTGTCTCACATCTCTATTGTCCTCATTTACTATGGGCCTCTCTTAGCAAGAACTGTAATGCATCGAGTCAGCCACAAGAGTTCTCCATTAGCACATGCAGTTCTGGGAAATATCTACCTCTTTATGCCGCTGATGCTCAACCCAGTTGTGTATAGCCTGAAAACCAAACATATCCGTGCTGCCCTGAGGAAATCTTTCAAAATCCAGAGACACTGAAGTATTGGAAAAGTTAATGGTTTAGATGGGGGAACAAATATAACTCTCATCTTTATAGTTAAAGAATAGCTGACATTTGGTGTAATTTTAGATCTAGGATGTAGATACAGAATGAAATTTTTGAAATTTTTTTTAATAAAAACATATTCATAAATTGCCTTTGCTCCTTCAATTCTAAATATGCGTTTAAAACAGTTAGATAATTAAATTGCAACAAATTGAGAATGCTTGCCTAGTGTATTCATGTCAACCTTTTGTCATAAGACAGTCTAGAATGCTTCCACATTTTCAAATGCAATTCATACGCCAGCAACTTTTTAAAGAGTCCAGAAATTTCTAAAAACTCACATCCACTATTCTTTAACTTTCTTCTTGTATCTCCTATCGCTTTTCCTATATTATAGTTTATTTTACTTTTTAACTGTGTCTGTACTCTCTGTCACTGACATTTTCAGAGTACATAATTCATTTATAGCTTGTACACCTTTTAACTATATCAAATTGAAGAGTACCTGGGTCATAGCGTTACATGACAATTTTTTTTTTTTTTTGAGACAGAGCCTCAAGCTGTCTCCCTAGGTAGAGTGCTATGGCTATGTGAAGATCAAAATTAATCAATGTTCTGCAGCTCAAAAACTAATGAAAGGGTAACACCTGTGGCTCAAAGGAGTAGGGCACCAGCCCCATGTGCGGGAAAACTGCCAAAAACTGCCAAAAAAAAAAAAAAAACTAATGAAAGTTCTCAAAATGGTTATATAAAATCCATCCCATAACTATGTATCAAATAAAAGGCAGTAAATGAATTAGCCATGATATAAACTATAGGAAATAGGAAATGTTTTACTATGAATTTTTGTATATTGATGGGAGGATGGGAAGAGTTTTCTTTGATATAACTCAACCCTGTATAAACAAAGTAGCTTAAAATAATTTTTAATGTAGCTAGGTGTTGTGGCAGGCACCTGTGGTCCCAGCTGTTTGGGAGCCGGAGGCAGGAGAATCAGTTGAGCCCAGGAGTTGGAGGTTGCTGTGAATTGTGATGCCATGACACTCTGCCCAGGGAGAGTGGAATCCACCAAAGCACCCATTAATTCAGAATGCATTAATAAAATGTGGTGTATGCTATCATGGTGTATTACACAGCCGTAAAAAAAGATTAATTGATACCTTCTGCAACAATTTGGATAGAACTGGAGACCATTATCCTAAGTGAAGTACCTAAAGAATGAAAAACAAACACCACCTATACCTGTTATTACATTGGAACTAACTGAAGGGCACAGAGGGAAGTAAAAGTCAGTGGAAATCAAGCAGGCAGCAGGCAGGAGGTTGCGAGGGGCAAAAACACACCTAATAAGTACAATCAACACCATTTAAGTGTCTCAATCATTACAGACACACCTATAGTTTGGACTTAATCATTACAAAAACAGTCCATACAACCAAAAACTTTGTATGCCCTTAATTATTGAAATTTTTAAACAAGGAAGAAAATAAAATAAAATATTGCACTAGAGAATTCTGAAATGTTCTCTATTAATTAAAGACAAAAACAAATGCGTATTTCACCTCGAACCATGAAGAATGAAGCAAAACTATTGGTTTTTGAGTTATGGAGGAAGCATATTTCGCCCCTGGAATATGTCCTTGACTCATATATTAAATGGCACAAAAAGCTGTTATTGATGTTGGCATATGAAATTAACAACTAAATTATTTTAAGTGAATAGAATTACTACCATATTTCAATAATTTGAAAGTAAAATGGACCCAGGATTGAATTTTGGGGAGCCCCCAAATTTAAATAAATTTAGTAGAAGAGAAGAAGAGGAAAGAACTAAATGGTAAACATCTCAATTGTTTGTTGGTGGCTTAAGAATCAATTCCATTCAACATGAACCAGTACCATTGTTCACAATAAAGTTCTGGAAAGAACATTTAGGGTTCCTTGTGTTCTCCTCTTCCCTATTCTCCTTGAAATCATTCCTAGATACCCTCATTATTATTAGTATTCCCCTTAAATTTGCTAGTGTCTCAACATTACATCGAATATCTCTTAGTTAATTATGTACCATGTATAAGTTTAGAAATTAGGTGAAAGAAATCATGTTCAAAAGTCTTTTTTAGAGTTTATCAGATAATCTCAAGATAAATGAAGCACTAACTCATATTTTCATATTACTAATAATTTAATGGAATATACCATTTCTATATTTTTTTCTTCCATTCAGAGCGCACAACAGGATTCTCTCACATGTAGGAGGCATATAATGACCGCTTTTTGACAGAACAGAGAAAAATAAAAGAAAGTAGGAAGAGAGAAAGAAAGGGAGCTATGGGTGCAAGTTTAGAAAAATGTTCAACAAATTACTCAGAACTTTACATGGTATGACTTAGCCATGCTCATAATTTGAAAGTGTTGCTGATTTTACCAAAACAAGGCTCACTTGAATGAAAATGAAATGATGGGTCTCTGATGCTGTGAAGACTTAGTGGCAAACGTGTGATAAAATGTAGTTATGAATATACATTTTTTTATTTTCTATAAAGAAAAAGAAAAAAACTTTGCCTTGGTGAAAGTGTCACAAGATATTTATTTAAATAGAATATAATTGTCATGGAAAAAATGTCTGCATTTAAGTGGATTTTAGATTTTTGCAACCAGAAGAAAAATGTCTTATAAAGACAAGAAAATAGCGTATAAAGAGAAACCTTCTGCATATCAATATCTCTGAATTTAGCCTGTAGGAAAAGAGAAAAAGAGAAAGTGAGACAATTTCTTCAGGTATAGAAATAATTACAGAGCTATTAAGCAATAATAAACCCAAGAGAGTTGATTTAAAATCTGTGTCTCTTGTGGTTTTAGCTTGTGACTGGGAAATCCCTCATTCCACGTTAATGACTTTTTCTCATCCTCCACACAGTCATTACGGAACATCAAAATTGGTGACTAGAAGCTTTTGTCTTTAATTTAAGCACAAGAAATTCATGCTGTGTTCCAGAGTGCTTCAGACCTTGCTATGAGTTTTGCTGGAAGATGAGCACGTGAACCTGGTTTCAGACACACTGAGCTTTTGACATCAACTTGGCGCTTTTACACAGAGTGCAAATAGAAAGGGCAGCCACTGAAGAACACAAAATTTGGGGGAATGAGAATTTGCGGAGGAGAATTGATGACAGAAAATTACAAGAAGAATGGACCATATTCATCAGTTATCTGGTAAGAGCACAGAAAGTTTTCAGCAACAATTGGATGGTAAATCTCACAAAAACTAGATTTGTTATCATAATCTGTGATTACCATCTTCTCCAAAAACAATTGCTCCATCCAATGAACAACTAACATGCTCCCCATCTTCCACCCTGCTATCTGTACCTCTCGGGTGTGCTCACCTGTGAGCTCATTACTCTGAGTAAGTCAAGCCTGGTGATTGCTTTCAAAAGATCAGCACATGATTGTGATTATCCTTGGAGGAGAAAAATTTGGCACCTGTTTAGAAAGAGTCAGCTTCCTATGCCTGGAGGTATCATAGAACTACACATTGAGGAGAAAACCTGTAAAAATGACAGTATTTAGTTGACTGAGTAGTTTACACTGAACATATGACAGCTGAGATACCCTTCCTGTCATAATTTGTCCCCTGCTGATTTCATTCTTTTATTTGAGATTTAGCAGCATTAAGAATATTTGCC
This sequence comes from Nycticebus coucang, assembly GCF_027406575.1. Classification (NCBI taxonomy): domain Eukaryota; kingdom Metazoa; phylum Chordata; class Mammalia; order Primates; family Lorisidae; genus Nycticebus; species Nycticebus coucang. The sequence continues at coordinate 62,193,043 of NC_069793.1, read as the reverse complement.
TTTTGGGTTTCTGTCACATTGGTAATACTATGTGGTTAGCTGACTCGTGCTTGCTGACTTAAAGAAACTTTATTGAAATATCTAACAAAGATTAAATAACCCAACCCTATTTTTTTCACTGAATGCTGCTCATTTCTCAAATGTGTAGCTCAAGAATTTCTTAAATAAAAATATGTCATTTTGGCGGCTCCTATGGCTCAGTGAGGAGGGCGCCGGCCCCATATGCTGACGGTGGCAGGTTCAAACCCAGACCCGGCCAAACTGCAACAACAACAACAAAAAAAAAATAGAAAAAATAGCCGGGCGTTGTGGCGGGCGCCTGTAGTCCCGGCTGCTCCGGAGGCTGAGGCAAGAGAATCGCATTAGCCCAAGAGTTAGAGGTTGCTGTGAGCCATGTGACGTTATGGCACTCTACCTGAGGGCGGTACAGTGAGACTCCATCTCTGCAAAAAAAAGAAAAAAAAAAAAATGTCAGTTTTAGAAAGTGATAATTTTGATCAAAGAACTTTCATACAGGACCGAAGAAACCAAGTTTTCAGAAAATTTTCCCATCCATACAATTAAGTGATTACATTGTCTTTAATTATTCAATAGCGCCTTTCTGTATCACTTTCGGTGTCATCAGTTTGTCCTCTGTCATCCCCATCTTTTTTTTCTTTTAAGGAATCCTTCCTTTTACTCCTTTATTTTTCCTTGGATTTCTTGTGTTTGAGCTCACAAATTTATACAAGCCTTCTGGATTACCTTTACTTCATTAGGAACTAATGTGGCTATATAGGACCAATGTTATGCTAATGATGCCTCTGAACAAATTTAAACCCAGGAAAGCTGCCTCTATTCTGGCTAAGTCACTCCTTCTCCCATTGTTCTGTCTGTGGTTTATCAAGAGTGAGTCCTCTTGCCCTCTGCTTTCCTGCTGCCCATTCTCGTGCCTCCCGATGGTTCCCCATTTTCTAGGTATTCTGTAAAATGTATCATAGATTTCTTAAACACACCACTAATTTCAAGGATTTCAGATGTTAGAAATATTGGCAAAAGAAAATACATTTTCTTTCATTTTAAATAAACTTAAAAAGTAATAAGGGTCTTTGACCTAGATTCAATAAAAGGACATGAATTTGAATTATCTTTTCTAAAGTACTTCCTTCATACTCTTCTGACTATGAATATAAGTATTTTCTTTGGTGTCGACTATTTGTATCACTGTTCCCTTTCATAGGAACTCTTTTACACTAATATATTGATCAGAGTCTGAGAATTAGCTGGTTCCGACTGTTGCTGCCATGAGTACTAGGAGAGTAGCTGAAATGTGGGATAGAGAGAGATTCACCAAACACTGATTAAAATGTAATTTCCAAGCAAAATAAACTTCTTCTTTTTTTCTTTTTTGTCCACAGGTCTAGAAAGAAAATATCGGACATTTAAGTCGTTTACTCCTTTGCCCAGATGATTTTGCTGGTTCTAACAATCAGCCTGCCATGAGCATAACATCTTATCACAGAAGAGTGCTGGTGGAAGCTCTCCTTGAAAACAGTGATGTATGTCTATGGAGCTGTCTTTTCCTTTCCACAATATAAGGGAAATCATGGAAGTCTACCAGAATTAAAAAACTCACTATGATCAATTTGTATAAAGTGAGAAAATAAAAGAGGAACAATAGCATTGTCTGAGAAACACATTTTGTTTGCATCAAGAGACCCAAGGACGCTATGTCTGTTTCCAATGTAACAATCTACATGCCTTCTGTGCTGACGCTAATAGGGATCCCAGGCCTAGAATCTGTGCAGGGCTGGATTGGGATTCCATTCTGTGCCATGTTTCTCATTGCTGTGATTGGAAACACCATCCTTCTGATCGTTATCAGATCAGAGCGTAGTCTCCATAAGCCCATGTACATTTTCTTAGGCATGCTAGGAGCCACTGACATTGCACTCGCTAGCAGCATTATGCCTAAGATGCTTGGAATCTTCTGGTTTAATATGCCTGAAATCTACTTTGATTCCTGCTTGCTTCAAATGTGGCTCATCCACACACTTCAGTGTACAGAGTCAGGCATCCTGCTGGCCATGGCCCTGGACCGTTTTGTGGCCATCTGTCATCCACTGAGACATGCCACCATCTTCACCCACCAGCTTGTCTCCCAAATAGGTATTACAGTCATAGTCAGAGCTGCCATTCTTGTAGCCCCTTGCCTAGTACTAATAAAGTGCCGGTTTCAATTTTATCGCACAACTGTTATATCCCACTCTTACTGTGAGCATATGGCCATTGTGAAACTAGCTGCGGCAAATGTTCGAATCAACAAAATATATGGTTTGTTTGTGGCCTTCACCGTTGCGGGGTTTGACCTCATATTCATCACATTGTCCTATATCCAGATATTTACCACAGTTTTCCATTTACCCCAGAAGGAAGCTCGGTTTAAGGCATTCAATACCTGCAGTGCACACATTTGCGTCTTCCTTCAGTTTTACCTCCTGGCCTTCTTCTCCTTCTTTACACACAGGTTTGGTTCTCACATCCCCCCGTATATCCATATTCTCTTTTCTAGCATTTACTTACTGGTCCCTCCATTTCTCAATCCACTTGTCTATGGTGTGAAGACTAAGCAGATTCGTATTCATGTGATAAAAATGTTCTGTTCATAAAAATCTACCTTCATTAACACCTTTATGCTATCCTCTTTTGCAATCCCTCAAAATAAAACAAAAAATACACATTATTTGAATCACTTGAGTTTTCCATTTAATTGGTTGCCAACATGATGCAAAGTTTCAGATCACCATAGCCCATGAAAGGTATCAATCATTGGGGTGTGGATCCTATCTGAGTACTGAAAGTGAGAAATATAAAAAGAGTAACAGTAAAAATACGGATGTATATGTGTGTGAGTTTAAAGTTAAATTTTCTCTTTTACGTTTTGATCCCATTGACTTCTTCCTCTAACTATTCTTCTCTAGGAGAATTTATGAATTACGTAATTATCGCTGCATTTAAATGTGCCTAAGACTCATTCTTCTAAAGTGTCCAAGTACTCAGTAAAAACACATTGACTCTATTTTCCTTGAACATTCTAATCATTTAAATAGAATAAGAGTAAGTGCATCTTAACTGTGTTCTTACCTCTCAAAATCTTTTTTGGATCTCATGAGACAATAAACTCTAAAAATTTAAATGTATTTGCAGCGTCACTCAGAGAATTGCAGATGCAAAATTTATGAGAACCACATGTTGCATTTTACAGAATCGATAATTTATCTTCTGTCACTATCACTAACTTCTTTATTAATTTATCAAGTGTCATTGAAAACTTATAGGTATTAGACTAGAGAATAGTGACATGATAATAAATTAGGCACAGTGCTTAAATCTCATTAGTTTGTTGTAGGCCTTCCTTATCAATTTATCAGATATCTATGGCTATTGAGAATGATTATGTCATATATACAGAGGCTATCTTTGGCTGTTTCGGGTATTATTATTTATTATAGATAACTGTATTAGATGACCAATGGATATTTTTTTACTTTATGTTTTCCTTAATAATAATACAGCATTAGAAGTTCTTAATACTCTAGCCAAGGTTCAGCAAACTTTTATATAAAGGGCTAAATAATAATTATCTTAGGCTTTGTGGGTAAAGAGACAAATTTAAGAATATTACATTGGTATTCATATAACAAGAGAGAAAACATATGTCCAAAGAAATACTATTGATTAAATTAAAAATATGTTAATAGCAATAATAATAATAATTGTGTAGTGTTTATATAATTCAGGTCTACTAATTAGAGGAAAGAAATTCATTTTTTTCTACAGAAAAAAACTTGCTAATATGCACCTGAAAGTTGGAAGTTCTGTATAATCAAATTGATTACAAATGTTCTTCTGCGAAAATCATACATACTTAGTGGGCTATGGAAGAAGGCATTTTCAGTGACCCACTGTAGTTGTAATCTTATTTTAAGGAGTTTTGAAATATGTCAATTATTTGTTCCTTCATGAAAATACGTGGAGAAATAGAACAACATAGAGACACGGTGCGAAGCTACTAAATATTTGCACTGTCTATGATTATCAATATCTCATGAAATAGATTAGGGTGACAGCAGACTTTTCAACTCAAATGTCAAACTTTAAGAGGATAACAATCTACCTTTAACCTTCTTAAACAAAGTAATTTTCAACCGAGAATTCTATATCCTTCTAAAGAAAGCTTTAAAATTCATGGAGAAGTCAAATCTTTTGCTGATATGCAAAGATTAAGGAAATTGGCCAAAAAAACACCAACTCTATAGAAAGTACTTAGACCCAATCTCAACATTGATAATCACAATGGACCACCAGCAAAGTAAATACCCAGAAACTAAAGGTCAAAACTTAGCTTCCACAATGGCAGAAAGGATAAAATTATGCAATGGATTCTCATGAAATAATAAAACTCCACCACACATATCAATTCTCTCAATTAATGTTAATGGCTTGAATTTCCCACTGAAGAAGCACAGGCTGGCTGATTGGATTAAAAAAACACAAGCCATCTATATTCTGTCTCCAGGAAATGTACCTAACCCTGAAGGACAAATAAAGACTTAGTGTTAAGGGACGGAAAACATTATTTCAGGGAAATTGAAATTAGAAGAAAGGAGCAGTTCTAATCTTGTTTTCAGAGACAAGTGCATTTAAAGCAACTAAAGTTAAGAAAGACAAAGATGGCTACGTCATATTGGCCAAGGGAAAAATGCAACAACAAGACATTTCAATTTCTAATATTTATGCACCCAACTTAAATACTCCCAGATTCATGAAACAGACCTTGATTGGTCTGAGCTATATGATATTCCATAACACCATAATAGTCAAGGACTATAATGCCCCTCTGACAGAAATGGACATATCCTCTAAGCAGAAATTTAGCAAAGATAAAAAGGACTTAAATGGGACCCCAGAACAAATGGACATAATAGAATATACAGAACACACCATACCAAAGCTAAGGAATATCATTCTTCTCATCAGCCCATGGAACATACTCCAAAATAGATGATATCCTAGGATATTGATCAAAACTCAACAAAATTAAAAGAATTGAAATTATACTTTGTATCTTCTCAGACCACAATGCAATAAAGGTGGAACTAAACTCTAACAAAAATGTACATCCCCACCCAATAGCACAATAGCATGCAAATTACACAACTGTAAGTTGAAGGACAGTAGGGTCATGGAGATATAAAAGAGGAAATTGTTAAATTTCTCAAACATAATAACAATGAAGGTGTCAATTATCAAAACCTGTGGGATACTGCAAAAAGCAGCCTTAAGAGGGAAATCTTTTCCCTAGATCACTAAATCTGAAAAACAGAAAGAGAGCACATCAACAAACTAATGAGTGAATTTAAGAATATGGAAACAGAAAAACCATCTGATCCCAAACCTAACAGAAGAAAAGAAATAACCAAAATTAAACCAGAGATTAATAAAATTTAAAACAAAAGAATCATTCAGAAAATTCATGAAACAAAAGTTGGTTCTTCAGAAAACAATGAGTGTAATCTATAAACCTTTGGCCAGAATTAATAAAAACAGAAAAGTAAAATCTCTAATAATTTCAATCAGAAATGATAAAAGAGTTATAATAACAGACACTACAGAGATACAAGAGATTATCTCTGAATATTACAAGAAATTCTATTTTCAGAAATTGGACAATATGGAGGAAATGGATCAATACCTGAAATCACACCCTCTCCCTAGTTTTAACAAAGAAGAAGTAGATCTCTTAAATAGACCAAAACCAGCACTAAGATTAGAGAAGCAATAATCAATCAAAAAAAAAAAAATCAAATGACCTGGTCCAGATGGCTTTACACCAGAATCCTATCAAACCTTCAAAGAGCTTATATCCATACTCAAGAAATTATTCTAAAAAATTGAGTAGGACAGAATCCTCCCCAAAACATATGAAACAAACATCACCTTGATAACAAAATCCAGAAAAGACTCTACTAAATAGTACAGCTAAGACCAATTTCATTAATGAATATAAATACAAAAATGGGATCACACCTGTGGTGCATATTGCAAGAGTACATTTCATATCTATTAAGTATACAGTCCAAATGTCTTATAACAATAATTAAGTAAATGATGTGAGGGATATATTAACTAGTACAATGTAAGCATTCCAAATTGTGTATGAAATCACCACATAGTACCCCATAAATGCATTAATATATACATGATCTACCTCCTTATGATTTAATAAAGTAAAAAAAATGTTAGCCAATAGATCACAGCTACACATTAAAAAAATATATATCATGATAAAGTAGGTTTCACCCCAGGGATGCAAGGCTGGTTTAACATATGCGAATTCATAAATGTAATACACTATATCAACAGAAGCAAAAACAAAGACCATATGATCATCTCAATAGACACAAAGAAAGCATTGTATAAAATTCAGTATCCTTTTTGAACAAGTATACTTAGGAATATAGGCATATGTGGTACAAATTTTTCAACTGATTAACACTGTCTATGACAAACCCACAGCTAATACCGTACTAAATGGAGGAAAACTAGAACTTGGAGGAAAAACTTTTCCACTTGGAACTGGAACCAGACAAGCATGTCCTCTATCATCACTATAATTCAACACTGTGCTGGAAGTTCTACCCAATGCAATCACGTAAGAGAAGGATATAAAGGACATTCAAATGGGAACAAAGGAGATCAAACTCTTACTCTACACTGATGATATGAACTTATATTTAGAGAACCCCAAAGATTCAACCACAAGACTCAGGACACAACCACCAAAGCAAATAGACAGCGTTCAGAATGGAAAAGGATATTTGCATATTATGAATTCATCAAAGATTTGATAACTAGAATCTATAGAGAACTCAAATTAATCAACATAAAAAGACCCAACAATCAGGGCAAAAGACATAAACAGAACCTTCTCTATGGAAGACAGGCAAATGGCTAATCAACACTTGAAAAAATGCCTATCCTCCCCAATCATCAGAGAAATGCAAATCAAAACACCCTGTGCTATCATCTAACTCCAAGGAGAATAGCCTACATCACAAAATCTCAAAACTGCAGATGCTGGCGAGGATATGGAGAGAAGGGAACACTTTCACACTAATGGTGAGACTCCAAATTAATACAATTTTTTTGGAAGGAAGTATGGAGAGCCCTCAAAGAACTAAAACTAGACCTACAATTTGACCCTGCAATCCCTCTACTAGGCATCTACCCAGAAGAAAAATAATATCATTTTATCATAAGGGCTAGATGGTTTATAACCGATCAATTTATAATTATTAAGATAGGGAAACAACCTATATGCCCACCAACCCAGGAATGGATTAACAAACTGTGGTTTATGCATACCATGGAATTCAGTCATAAAAAAGATGGTTACTTCATATCTTTTTTATTATCTTGGGTGTAGTTGAAATACATTCTTCTTAGTAAAGTATCAGAAGAATGAGAAAGCAGTATCCAATATACTCAGTACTACTATGAAGCCAGTAGGTGATCTAATGCCTCCCCACATAGCAGAAAAACTCATTTCAATTCAAATTGGGGGGAGGAATAAAGGAAAGAATGCCAGGAAGGAGGGGATGAGAAGGGAGGGTGGGGTGCTCCCAGTAAATGGGCACAGTGTGGGGGTGTTTGGTACACATTTTGAGTGTGGGACATAACCACAAGAGGTACTCTACCTAACAAAATCAAATATTTTGATCTGGTTGTTTTTACCCTTACATTAACCTGAATTAAAAAAAGAAAGGAAAAAAAAACTTAAATCTTTTCATAACCAGAGATCAAAGAGATTTTCTCTTAGGATATTTTTAGAAGTTTTATGATTTAGTTTTCTTATATATTTTTGTTCTAATTATGGCTATTTTTATATGGTATTAAATTAAAATTTATGTTTTTCCATAAGAAAATTTTGTTTTACTAAAATGATATGTTAATAAGACCATATTTTAGGTTCGACGCCTGTGGCTCAAGCAGCCAAGGCACCAGCCACATACACCTGAACTGGAGGGTTGAAATCCAGCCCGGGCCCACCAAACAACAATGATGGCTGCAACTAACAAATAGCCGGGTTTTGTGGCCGGTGCCTTTAGTCCCAGCTACATGGGAGGCAGAGGCAGGAGAATCGCTTGAGCACAGGAGTTGGAGGTTGCTGTGAGCTATGATGCCACAGCACCCTACCCAGGGTGACAGCTTGAGGCTCTGTCTAAAAAAAAAAATTAATCTCAAGATTATCTTGTCACTTGTAGAATAAATTAACCGTATAGCTGTAGGTCTGTCTAAAAAATGTAATCTGTTTTAATGATTAACATTTGACAATGTTTTTGTTAAAATCTCTCTGTCACGATTACTATTACTATGGCATGACATTACAAGACTTAAAATCACATACTGTGGGGCTTTAAATATGACTTTAAAAGAAATTATCTCGCTCCTCTAGATAATCTGTATTTCAAGTAAATTTTAGATTCATTCAAAAAATGAATTCACCAAGGATTCATTGATTTGTTATTTTAATAAATCAAACTTCATATTTGTTTATCATGATTTAACTCAGGAAAAAGCACATTTTGCTGAATATTTTAACCTTTTTCATCTTATGTCTCATGCATTCTCATAGAAAATGTAAATCCATTTGTATCACAGATGTTTTTGATAACTGCCTCCTGTAGTTGCAGTGGTCTCAGAATATTCACTTGGTTTTCACATTTCCTGATGGTCCTGTCATTAAACTTTCCTAAAAAACTTCCTTCTTACACCATTACACCACAGATTCTGGAAATAGTAGGACATTTTCAGCAGAGTGTCTGTGTTTGTGTGTATGTATTTTATGAGACAATGAGAGCAAGATAGGTAGAGAAATTGAGAGAGAGAGACAGAGAAAGAAACTGAAAATTTTTACCCAATACCTTTGGGACTATCAGCCACAGCAATAAATACTCCCATCAAAATTCAGGCACTTAAACTTGAGGACTGGATTCACTCAAGTTCTCCAGCAACAGACACCAAGGTAAATGTAAACATTAGGGTGCCTGAGAATTTACTTAGGGTATGGACGGAGAATAAATCATTAATAAGAAAAACTAACAGGAATGCAATGGTAGAATTTGTTTTTTTTCCTGTGCACTGAGATGCTCTTTGATGTTAAGGCATAAAATATTCTTGGTCTTAGTCTATTCCTGAACAGTATTTGCCTATTCATACATCAGACTACAGTGACTATATATAGTAGTCCTAAATTGTGACAGTCCTTGTATATAAACTTTAACACTCTCAGATCGATTCAGCGAGGAATCAATAATAGAAGAAAAGAAATCATCCTGATGCTTTTACAAAATGAGTCTGTACCTTATTCACTTTTATTCAAATAGTTAACAACAACCTTAACCCATGTTCTTCACTGATAAACTAAACTAGGCCCAAAATGTATTTCATTTCATGCCATGCTTCCTTTTCAAAGCATTCCTCACATTCTAGCCAGCATGAAATCACTAATATAGAAAGACGATTATTTCATCATTCTGTCTAAAAACCTTCGGTAATTTTCTAGGATTCTTCACAACCTGGCTTTTACAAAATACATCCAGACAGATTCTTCATTTGAGTAACTTAATTTTTTCTTTCAGTTCCTCTCTCTCACATATATCAGAGGCCAGTCCCACAGTTTCCTCTTTAACTATTGAAATCTTTATGCTAATACAATACTTGGGATCTGTTCAAGAACACACATACTTAAATACCTGTAAGTGAGTATTGGTATTTCATTTCTGAAATCCAGACTGCTCAGGAGGTAAAAATCTTGGTAGAATACTGGATAGTAAGGATACCTGAGGAAATGAAACAATGTGTTTCTCTAGTAATTGTTAAAAAATACAAATAGTAACTGCATGCTTTCAAGTTTATGTTGTAAATTTTACTGCATTTTATGACAATGATAATGTTGATAATGTATGTCTAGTTAAAACATTCTCTTCTGGATGACAATGGATGATGTATGCAAATCTTATTGATTTCGTAAGTCTTCTGTGATTTTGAAAATGTTTTATGTAAGATAGAGAAGTGTCATTTTTTTCCTAAACTTTTAGGAATTTTAATATGTTACTCTTCCAGATTTTAATATAAATTATTATTAGTAATGATATATGGATTAAATGTGGCTAAAGGAGTAGATTTTAAAAATAATAATACTATATACAGTATATTGGAAACACAGACTAGGTTACTACTATGTTCTCAGAGCACAGAACAGTCCCGTGCATATCGTGAATGTGTCCAATAAATACATTTGTATGAGTGACGAAAATGGAATAAGTGAATTCCAAAGGAAAATAGACACATATATTTTACATTACACAGAACATAATCAGGCTGCGTGAGAAGGAAGGTTTAGCTGTTCCCTATAATATTGGAGGACATTAGGAGAAGCACATATCTTTCATTTCTCAAATAGTTATAGCAGGGGAGGATATAAAAGTGTGTACACCTCCAGGATAACAGCTTAACACTATTTATAATTTTCTTCTGTTCATGAACATGTAACAGCCTTGTCATGCATAGTACTAATTTGTGAATAGTAATATTCTGTAATGATTAAAATACAAGAATTTTCCATTTGGTGAAAAAAGGACCTATGCTCTTCACCAGGCATAAAATGCATATTTCTGTCTTGCTTGTCTCAAAGAGTATTTTTATACTTCTCATAACATTATTTTATCTCTTGATTTTTTATATCTGTAAATATTATAGATAAACCTTTCATTGCTGTCCTATTTTATATAACAGTTCGTGTTTATTCTCCACCATAAGTTTTACCCATAAAATTTATGTTTGCACTCCCAAAATTCCCTCCGTATTTTCTCCTCATCCTACTTTTCACTCCTCTCTTATTTATTCATCTTAGTTTTGCGTTGACAAAACAGGTGTTCATGATGTTTCACAAATATTTTTAAAACATTCACTGTTGTTTATACATTAAGTTTAACATTTAAATCTATAATTACTTTTAGATAAAGGAAGACCTTACATAAAGAGCACTTTAATCTTCTTTCCCCACAGTTTCCAATATAATAATCCTGTGCTCTTTGAAAGTGTCTAAAGTACAGATAAATTTATTCCATTTTCTTGCATCATAGCAGTTAAAATTATGCCATTCTTTAGTTTGCTTTACTTGTGGACCTTGAATTAATTTGTATTTTTAGTTAATTTTATGTCAGATGTCTAATTGAAAACTTTCTTTTTCATTGAATGGTAAAAATGAACTACCTTTATCATGACCTAGTTGTTACCTGCCAATTTTGACTTACAGTCTATGAAGGTTTCTCTCTCAGTCAGAATTTACCCCAGAGCATATTTATTTCAATTATAAAATGCTAATTTATCTATCTTTTCTTTCCTTTTCCTAGTTTTATTATTATTTCATAGACCACTATTTATTATGGAAAACAATTCTTCAATAAATTTCTCAATGTGTTTATGTGAAAACATTGTACACTTTTATACTTCTGAAACTATCTTTCACATTTAATAAGTAGCTAGAAATCTACAGTACTCCATATTCATAAAAAGAAAAAAACATATATAGTTCTTCACCACTAGTGATGCATCTTTTTTTTTTGCAGTTTTTGACTAGGGCTGGGTTTGATCCCGCCTTATCAGGCATATGGGGCTGGTGCCCTACTCCTTTGAGCCACAGTTTCCACCCAAGAGGCATCATTTATTGTTTGTGTAGTCTGTTTTTAATAATGAAGAGTTTAATTAATCTCTGGTTCTCTATGTTTTATGAAATTATCATTTTCTGTGTGTTTTTGTCCCACTAATAATACTTAAAATGCTCTCCAATTTCATTGGGAACTCAAATACCAAGATTATTAGGTGGTTTATTATCATTATTTGGTTACTACAAGCAAAGTATTCTTTCAAACTGAGGGGATAAAAGTTCTTTTAAGATATATATATATCAAACACACACATACATATAATTTCAGTTATATTAACTTTTTTTTTTTTTTGCAGTTTTTAGCAGGGGCCAGGTTTGAAACTGGCACCTCTGGTATACGGGGCCAGTACCCTACTCCTTTGAGCCACAGGCACCGCTCCAAACATATTTTTCATAAAATTCTTCCCTACAGTTCTCACATTTCTCTTGTTGAAAATCTAGTTTTGTATATAGGACCCCCCCAACTGATTCTTTATATTTTTATTTGTTTAATTTTGTTGTTATGTATTTTTCCTCAAATATTTTTGTTTTTTCCTTATTGCTTTTCTTTATCTTATATTTTACTTATGATTCATATGGTTGTCCATAATTAATTTATAATGAATTTTCTTATCTTCAGATTATCTGTTTACATCAGTGCTACTCAAAGTTGGAGTCGTATTCCAGCATTAGCTGCACTGAGAGATTATTTTAGATAACAGTAAAGATGTCTCTCATTTGAAATGGGAGTAGTATGCTAGACAGTTAGATGTGTTGGGTTGGAAATTAAAGAGTTATCTTCTGAAAGTTTTAGCAGCTTAGGATAGGAACAGGGAGAGAGAAAAAAAGAATGCACACACATACACAGAGGGAGAGACAATGACATTCAGTGTCTGTTTCAGACCCAGAATGCTCTTACAACAACCCACAATTCAGAAACACTGAAAAGTTTGCTACCCTAGATGATTTATTCTTTAGTTTCTTCCCTTAGGTGAATCTTGAGTCTTGAGTGGTGTATTTTAACCAGTAATAGTTACTACTTGCTTTTACCATTGCATAATTCTCACATAGGGTTTTGGATATATATATATATATATATATATACACAGAGATATATATATATAAAATATATATATACATAATGTGTTTATATAAACATATTATATGTGTCTGTGTGTACACACATTATATACATATTGTTGCATGACCGGAGACGTGAACGAACAACAGCTTTGCTGTAGGTGTAAACTTGCTCCTGTAATTATTAAGTCAAGAAACAGACTACACGCAGTTAGATGGGATGAAATGGCATGTAGCAAAGTTCTTTATTCCAAGTTTAAGTTCTATACTCTTCCAGTTACGTATTTTGGATTAGCTGAATTTTAACTAAAATGGAAATATTTATCATATCAATGCAACCACTTGTGTAACAAAACTCTTCTTCTAAACAGTGACTAATTTTGGGGCAGGTAGCTAAAAGGAGATCACAAAGACGAAAGTAGCCACAGGGGAATTGAATATCTTCAAGCATTCACTCAGTTTACTCAGTGTGAAGTAATAACTGTGTCCTTCCTTCAGGGCAGAGTACCTATAGACCTCCGACAATATGTTATTAACATATGTCAACCCTCTGGCCCGTATCTCTGAGGAAGGGTGGCATGCCCTTTGATCTCAGGCTTCACGGGGTGCACTGCTCCAGAGAAAAGGCCTAAGGAATTCGTAACTCCAAAAGCCTAACTCTGCGAGTAACCCAGGGGGGTTCAAGCCTCTTAAGCCGCTGGAAGAAAAGCATGTCATTTTAAACGCACACTGAAATTACTTTGTGTGCTTGATGTATGATATGCTTATTTCTAAATATTATCCTACACATATACACACAAATATATACACACAGATACATACATACACAGACATATATAAATACAGTGTGGCCAGAAAGTTCATGTGCAGTTTAAAATAGAGTGTAATGGCCACCCTGTGTATATGTGTATATGTATATACATATGTGTGTGTATATAAATATATACATACACACACACACATATATATATTATAATAAACATGACACAAAATGCCCTATTTTTTTAACCAAAGGATTAAACAATTTTCCTGAATGTACAAATAGCCATTTGTAGACCTTCCTAAATAAAGGAATTGCCTGATACTACTACAATATCAGAAGAAAAATAGAACTTTTGTTTTCTGGCATAATAATAATTAATGCCTTTGTCCTTCAGCCATGAGAATGATTTAAGTCCCTCATTCTTAGTCAACCCCTCATTGGTAGCATTGTGCCAAAGAAGAGAAGGCTCCTGAATTTGACATCTCCTTTTTTCTTCCTCTTTAGGATCTGCCATCTGGAAACCAGGGCTTCTCACCATTTTGCATGGCAGAATCCAACTCCACAACATTTCAGCCTTCCTTCTTCATCCTCACGGGGTTGCGAGGGCTTGTGGGTGCCCGACTGTGGCTGGTACCTCTCCTGAGCTTGATGTACTTTGCTACAGTAGCAGGGAACTGCACAGTAATATACTTGGTAAAGAATGAGCACAGTTTGCAGGAGCCCCAGTACTATTTCTTGTCCATGCTGGCTGGAGCCGATGTTGTCCTGTCTGTGTCCACACTTTCTTCTGTGCTCAAGGTCTTTATCCTTGGCCTTTATGAAATTGCATTTGATGGTTGCCTTGCTCAACTCTTCTTCATTCACACCTTCTCTTCCATGGGATCAGGAATCCTGGTGGCCATGGCCTTTGACCGCTTTGTGGCCATCAGTCACCCCTTCCAATATACCACTATACTTACTAACTCACGAGTCACCAAAATGGGGCTGGCAGCCTTGCTGAGGGGTGTAGCACTCAGGATGCCATTGCCTGTCCTGCTCAAGAGGCTCCCTTTCTGCGGGGGCCAGACACTCTCCTATTCCTACTGTCTCCACCCAAATGTCATGAAGTTAGCTTGTGGCCAAGTCAAAATCAACATTTTATATGGGCTGGTTTTGGTTATCTTTTCTTTTGGGGCTGACTTTCTGCTGATAGTCATTTCTTATGCTTTGATATTCCAAGCAGTTCTGGGCATTGCTTCCAGAGAAGGCCAGCTGAAAGCACTCAATACCTGTTTGTCTCACATCTCTATTGTCCTTATTTACTATGGGCCTCACTTAGCAATAACTGTAATGCATCGAGTCAGCCACAAGAGTTCTCCATTAGCACATGCAGTTCTGGGAAACATCTACCTCTTTATGCCGCCGATGCTCAACCCAGTTGTGTATAGCCTGAAAACCAAACATATCCGTGCTGCCCTGAGGAAATCGTTCAAAATCCAGAGACACTGAAGTATTGGAAAAGTTAATGGTTTAGATGGGGGAACAAATATAACTCTCATCTTTATAGTTAAAGAACAGTTGACATTTGGTGTTAATTTTAGATCTAGGATGTAGATACAGAATGAAATTTTTGAAATTGTTTTTTTAATAAAAACATATTCATAAATTGCCTTTGCTCCTTTTTTCTAAATATGCGTTTGAAACAGTTAGATAATTAAATTGCAACAAATTGAGAATGCTTGCCTAGTGTATTCATGTCAACCTTTTGTCATAAGAGAGTCTAGAGTGCTTCCACATTTTCAAATGCAATTCATAAGCCAGCAACTTTTTAAAGAGTCCAGAAATTTCTAAGAAACTCACATCCACTATTTCTTTCTTCTTGTATCTCCTATCATTTTTCCTATATTATAGTTTATTTTACTTTTTAACTGTCTCTGTACTCTCTGTCACTGACATTTTCAGAGTACATAATTCATTTATAGTTTGTATGCCTTTTAACTATATAAAATTGAAGAGTGCCTGGGTCATAGAGTTACATTAAAAATTATTTTAAGCTACTTTGTTTATACAAGGGTTGAGTTATATCGAAAAAACTCTTCCCGTCCTCCCACCAATACCCAAAAATTCATTTTCCATGGTAAAAACATTTCCTGTTTCCTATAATTTATATCATTGCTAATTCATTTACTGCCTTTTATTTGCTCCATAATTATGGGATGGATTTTATATAACCATTTTGAGAACTTTCATTAGCTTTTGATCTGCAGAATGTTCATTAGTTTTTGATCTTCACATAGACATGTTCTTTAGGACAGTCCTCAAATTCAGTGTAACCTAAAACTAATGATTCCTGTTCCAAATGCTTCTTTCTTCTAAATTCCCTCTGTATATTAATGATGATTGGATCTTCTATGTTGCTATAGTAAAGTTAAAAAATCTTATTATCTCTATAAACTTTCTTACATTTTTCCACATTTAATTTTCATTATTTTTATTCACTTACATCTCCTAAATATATATTGAATATGTTCACTGACCTATATAAATTCTTTCACTAACTCAAGCTTTTATTTTTTGTCTATTATAGTGGCTGATGTTTTTTCATATACTATTATCCCATGCTTAACCTATTATTACATTCCTCCATAAACATTCCAAAACAAGTATGTCCATGTTGAATTTTTATTTTAAATTTTTACAATAAAATTCTAAATTTGATATGATAAATTTAACCTAATGTTAATAGTATGCAAGGCCCTTCACAGTCTGACCTATCTTTTCTTCCACACCCCAGAATCACTAAACAACTTTTTGCTCGCTCTACAGTACATGTTAGCACAAACATTTTTTATACTTGCTCCCCCTTATACTTGTAAAGCACCTTTTATCTTTCCCTGAAGAAACTCTGGATAATCCTCTTTGAACTAGATTAATGATGATAAACCTTTTGTAATTTCTAAAACTTCAACCAAAATTTCAGTGAATATAATTTCTCCATTGGTTCCATGACCAACAGATTGTGGGGCCATCATATAGGAGTGAGCTTTTAACCTGCAGGATCTGATGCTACTTCTAGGTAGATGTGTCAGAACTGAATTGACTTAGGGGATTTCCAGCGGCTGTCTATTAGAGAATTGATTGATGTCTTGGAAAAAAAACCTTCATACATGGCGGCGCCTGTGGCTCAGTGAGCAGGGCGCCGGCCCCATATGCCGAGGGTGGCGGGTTCAAACCCAGCCCCGGCCAAACTGCAACAAAAAACTAGCCGGGCGTTGTGGCGCACGCCTGTAGTCCCAGCTGCTCCGGAGGCTGAGGCAAGAGAATCACGTAAGCCCAAGAGTTAGAGGTTGCTGTGAGCCGTGTGACGCCACGGCACTCTACCCGAGGGCGGTACAGTGACACTCTGTCTCTACCAAAAAAAAAAAAAAACCTTCATACATCTGGTGTCAGAAGACTCTGTCGTGTGAAGTGACTGTGTGAGAATGTCAAAAGGCATTTTTTTCCTTATATATTTAGTTTGTGTGTGTGCAATATAGAAAATAGAAAAATAAAGAGAAAGTTATTTATTGAATAAAAACAAATATAACAAAATAATATGCTTTCAGTTTTCAAGAGATTCAAAAATAAGAGCTATACTAATAAATTATTACCAAATAATTTCAGAAAATATACGTCAAACAAATTTCTGAGATATCATCAGGGTGACTATATCTTCTGTGAGAAGAGTATCAAGTTGGTAGTTGTCAGCCTAAGCCAAGCAGAAAACACTGATGCCCCCAAATTTAAAAAAGAGATAAGAAAATTAATATTAATTAATAGAATGGATATACAAATTGTTAACTAATAAAATGTAACTCTGATATCCACTTTTTACCATTATCTTTGCCATTCTTTCCACAGAGTATCTTTCTTTGTGACACTCCATTGCCTGCACTTTCTTTAAGCAAAATGCTTGTTTTATTCTTATGTCTTAGCACATGCTAACTGCGCCCAATGGACTCAATCCACTTCCTTCTATGTTGAATTTTTTTACTCATTTCCTCATCCCCGGCTCTTCCCAGAAACCTTTCTTGACTCTCGAAGCATGTCTTAGTTGCCTGTTTCATACATTTTGTAGGAATCTGACATTACCTCTATCATGACATACACTGTATACCAAGGACTTACGTTTCTACTTCTTCCCGAAAACATTATTGAAATCAATGATAATTGGATGGATTATTTTTATATTCTTAGATTCCAGTACAATGTGGAATGTATCATGTGTCTCTAGAAAAATTATGAAAATAAGAAAGTTAGAAAAAAAAGGATGGGCAAAATAGTAGTTTGCCGGACACAGTGGACTTTATTAAATTCAGGCAGCATTGTTATATATTTCCTCATCCTAAATTCCAGGCACCTATGCAGAAACTAGAAATACAATTATGAGCAAGAGGCAAAAAACAATTCCCACAATTGCAGGATTACATCCTAGTGACTGAAAAAAGAGGAGAAAAATCAAGGAGCTTCCTTTTCTGGACTGTTAGCCCAATTAAGACTATCCTGTCTATATTTTCTTTTCTTTCTTTCTTTTTTTTTTTTCCTTCAAGCACAATCACCCAGTTTAATAAATAGATGTTGTCCCAGGAACAAAATTTATCTGATTTACTTTAAAGCTTGTTCTCTGCCTCTGTGCCTCCAGGTACATAGCTTAGCATGCTAAATTTAAAACTGTTGCAACATTGAGTGCTCTTGAAAAGTAAATAGGCCAGTCTCACTGGAGTGAGTTAGATGATATCTCAAAGTAGTTTTGATTTGCATTTCTCCACATCCATGCCATGTGGAGAAAAGGGAACACTTGTGCACTGCTGGTGGGAATGCAAATTAATACATTCCTTTTGGAAAGATATATGGAGAACACTCAGAGATCTAAAAATAGATCTGGCATTCAATCCTGTAATTCCTTTGCTGGACATATACCCAGAAGACCAAAAATTACAACATAACAAAGATATTTGTACCAGAATATTTATTGCAGCCCAATTCATAATTGCTAAGTCATGGAAAAAGCCCAAGTGCCCATCCATTCACGAATGGATTAATAAATTGTGGTATATGTACACCATGGAATACTATGCAGCCTTAAAGAAAGATGGAGACTTTACCTCTTTCATGTTTACATGGATGGTGCTGGAACATATTCTTCTTAGTAAAGTATCTCAAGAATGGAAAAAAAAGTACCCAATGTACTCAGCCCTACTATGAAACTAATTTGGGGCTCTCACATGAAAGCTATAACCCAGTTACAACCTAACAATAGGGGGAAGTGGGAAAGGGAGGGGAGGGAGGGGGGTGGTGGGTAGAGGGAGGGGGTTTGGTGGGATCATACCTGTGGTGCATCTTACAGGGGTATTTGCGAAACTTGGTAAATGTAGAATGTAAATGTTTTGGCACAGTAACTGAGATAATGCCAGGAAGGCTATGTTAACCATTGTGATGAAAATGTGTCAAATGGTCTATGAAGGGAGTGTATGATGCCCCATGATCATATCAATGTATATAGTTATGATTTAATAAAAAAAATGCAAAAAAAAAAGAAAAGTAAATAGGCCATTAGAGCCACTTCATAGAAAGTAAACTCAGCTGTCTTATCTTATACAAGGAACCCTAATTTTAGTACTTTTGTAGGGAAGAAAAAACTAAAAAGGAATGGCAGACCTTAGCATTTGTGATTATCATTTAAGCTTTCTTTTTCTTATGGCCAAGATCTGTAAATGGCAAGATTGAGTTGATATTTGAATTGAGGAAAAAATTAGCTGTCATCACACGAGCTTACAAATGGTACTATTCTTCCATAAGAAGAATTGGCCTGTATTGCAAGACAACAGACTGAAATTCTCTTCAAATAAGCATTGTGTTTTAAAATACCTTCAAAAGAAATATATTAATTATGGACATGTAGAGGAAAATTCAATGAATGCTTTGAAACAATGAAAATAATGGTATTTGAAGAGTCATCTTGTGTGGCTAACGTACTTTCTCTTTTACCTTTCTGTCCCAGGAATATGTTACAAATTGTGTTTTGTTATTATGACATATTACTATTCTTATCCCAGTTGATCCATTGCTTGGGTGGGAAAAATGTCGAATCTCTGAACCAAAGAGAATATTGGAATCATGTTGTAGTGATCATAGGAATAGCTTGATTGTCTAATCCATGGGAGAAGAAGAGAGAAGAATTTTAGTCTTAAAAATAGATATACATGAGAGACAGAGAAAGGGTGATGAACCACAGTATTTATCAGGGAAAGTTGAGTTACCTTTAGAGTCTTGAGTGATAAATGTGTAATGAGAGACAAAAATCAATCAAAACGTAAAAAATTCACAGAGCAAAAAGACTGATTTTTTAAAAATCTTTGTTTATTGTTGTGGGATTGATTTTTCTTCCATATATGTCTCCCATTATATTTTCTTTACATATACATGTGTTTATTAGGTTTCTACTTTTTCCCTTCACAAATTAAAAAGGCTTTAAAATTAATAACGATAACAATATTTAAGATAAGGACTAGAACTAAAAACCTAGTAAAGAACGAACGAAGATAAATACATTCAGAAAAGAAATTAGATGATTGCTGCATCCAAATATTAAGCAATAATAATAATAATACAAAGAAAGTAATAATCACATGATCAAATAAGAGTGGTCAATGCTTTGACTCTGAGGTTCATTATCGAGTCATCAGTTAACTTCTTCTTTTTTTTTTCCAAAGTCTCAAGAATATTTATAAATAAAAGCAAAAGATAATTTCTTAAAACAGATCTTGCCAAATCTTATAGGCAATAGAAAAAGAAGAAATACTTCAAAATCATTGTACTTCATCTGGATACACCTGATATTAAAATTGGAGAAAATATATTATTATAAGGGAAAATTACAAACATATTTCACTTATAAATGAGGATGCAATATCCTAAACAACATATTAAAAAGTTTAATTAAAAATTTCCTTTTTTTCCCTTTTTTTCCTTTCTCTCACCCCCCTCCCTCCTTCTCTTTCTGTCTGCTCTCCCCTTCCCCCATGCCTCACCATGTCATAAATTGTCATTAATTGTCCTCATATCAAAATTGAGTACATAGGATTCATGCTTCTCCATGCTTGTGATGCTTCACTAAGTATAATGTGCTCCACCTCCTTCCAGGTTAATACAAATGCTGCAAAATCTCCATTTTTAATGGGTGAATAGTATTCCATGGTATACTGTATTTTCTTATATAAATACATGTTCCTTTCTTTCCACATGCCCACTTTCTCCCTCTCCATACCATAATACATGCTATTATGTCTCCGAGTCTATCCTCAGACTACATGTATATACATGAATACCTACTAGGCAGTAAGTGCTCCCTCTACAGACAGTGAAGACAGAGCACTGTGTTTCCCGATGTGTATGCCCTGGGCCACCACATGGAGATAACTTGGCCTAGCAATGCCAAGGAAGTATAGATATGGTATCCTGATAAAGGCACCTGTAAGTGAAGGTTTGCATGGTTTTAAACATGACATAAAGGCCATCATACTATACGATCATAACATACTTTTTCTTCAAACAATAGTATATTTGAGAGAGTTTTTAAGTAGATATATCATTTAGGTATGTAAATATGTAGTCAAAGCATTAGATAAATATTTGGGACTATTAAACACCAAATTAAGGATAATATTTATCTCTGGGAAGAATATATGTAGGTATATTCAGTGTGTTCCAATAATATTTATGATGCTACATTTATTAAGCAGGATCATGGGTACATGGATTTGGGGTCTTGGGGGAAAATAACTGATAACATTGAGATCAAGTAAACATCAATATGTAAACAGGAAAATCTTAACTAAAAATCTTGGCATGAGAAAGGTGTGTGAAAAAATGGGCTCTTGCAATATGACAATGCACCAGCTCACAGGGCACACATGAAAAACATTTTGAAATCATTCAGGACATCAAGGGCAGCTCTGTAGGCCATTCCAGGAAAAGAGTTCCAAAATTGCTTTTGAAGGACTAGGCATGTGGTTGAGTGCATAATTTCCAAGAAAAGTAAGTGCATTACATTTCAGGGAGAGTAAGTCGAAGGTGACTGTAGTGATAATCATCAATGAAGTATGTATTAAATAGCACTTTTTCTAGGGTGAGTTTGAGAATGTAATTGCCAGATTTTCGTATATGTCTGGACTTTTTGATGAGAATAATGGCTTTTCTTTTAACTAGTTTAATTTTTGATGCTCATTCTCTAAATGCATTCTATTAAATATAACTTGCTCATCCCAACATCAAAAGTTGCATATACTTCTGATCATATTTTTAAATGTGTTCATGCTTTATCACAAAAAATGGTAATTAAATTCATTTATTAAGTGACAATAAATATGGAAATTCTATAAAATACTCCAATGACTATTTCATATTACAAGAATTACTCCTGTCATTAAATTCCTATCAAATACATTCCTTTTTCCTTTATTTGACAATTACCACCAATGATTTCATGTATTGATCTAAGTATTACCATCCTACATTAATTTCCCTTAACCAATTAGACTTGATATGACTTCAAGTTTGGGATTGTACTTTTTCGTATATGTGTGTAAGGACTGTCCAGCTTTATGTGAACATGGAAGGTACATAGTCAATTTTGTTTTAAGAAATCAATATGGATTGAAACATATTTATACATGGAGCCACACATATGTCATATTTGCATAGAATTAAAAAAGAATAGAGTTCTAAATTTTGATAATGTGAAAATTTAAATTAATTAGTTAGTTAACTAACATCTAATAATTTATTACCTAAACATTATTCACAATTTATATTTGAGTGCCACTCTTGCTTCCTGAGATTTTTTTTTTAGCCCTTTATTCTGACTTTTTTGGAACAGACAGGTGCTGGCCATTTTAGGGCATTTTTGCAGGAGAGTTACCAGAAAATGGCATTCCTGCTTTAGAATATTTGTTTTAAATTCATTGTCAAGCAATTAAAACACTATGTTCATAAAATTTTTAGTCCAAAATAAAATTTTTCAAAATTCTAACCATGAGCTCTTCAAAAACTTTACCCAAGGATTCAAACATCAGATTTGTTAGCGTGTACTTATTATAGTCTGCAACAAAGCTCCTATCAACCTTCCAATGCCTTGAAATTTATTATTTTTTTGCAGGATGGAACTTCTCTGACTCCCACTGCTTATATCTCTGATTCTATCTTAATCCATTATTTGTTTACTTCATAGATTTGGTAAAAATGGGCAATTATTTTATGTATTTTACTGCTTATTTTCTTCCTTCAACATCCTCATCACCATCAATATGTAAACTCTATATAGGCAACCCTAAATATCTACAGGGGAATTGGTTCCACAAGCTCATCCAGATACCAACATCTCATGATGCACTTAAAATGTGGGATATTGGCATCATCAGATTTTGGTGTGAGTTGCATATCAGCTATGTATATACTCTCATATGCTTGAAATCATCTTAAGATTGCTTCTTATATCTATTATAATGTGTATAAATGTAATAGTAGCCATACTGCATAATTTGAGAGTTAATGACAAATTAAGAAAAAAACTGTGTACATTCAGTAGAGACAATAGAGTTTGGCTACATCTACAGATGAAGAATCCAAGGACATGGACAGCTGACTGTACATATAATGCTTAGTTGGTCCAACATTACATTCCACTATCTATGATGTGGTACAATTCTCACAGAATCATTTAATGTTACAAAATACATTCATTACTGTTTTATATCTGACTTTGACAAAGAGAAAGTGTGAATGACTAATTGTTTCAATATCCAAAATATTTTGTATTACCAATACAGTGAGTTCTTGGACAATTAGCTTCATGAATATAAAGCGGAACTGAAAAACCAAGAAAGGATGCCATTTTTAGCATGAAACTTTCGTAAATCTGAAAAAATATTGATTGAGAGGTTTAGTTTTAGTATTTATTCTACCACATCAAGACCGATGCTCTTCAACGTAACTAATTTAGTTTGCACATTTGCAGGATCATGTTCAGGTTGGCAGTTGGTTTAAAAGTGGGCACAGTGGGAAAGGTGTAACTCATGTGAAAAATGAATTATCATTATTAGGATGTATTACCATAAGGATAGAGATAGCAAAACACACACCATATATATGCATATATATACAAATATATACATTTCATATATATATATATATGTTGGAGATAGATAGATGAATGCAAAGACATTTTGGATATTTTTAACTTTTCTTTATCTAGAGCCTTCCTATAATTAATTGTTCTACCAAAAGACATTAATTAAAATAGGGTTAAGGAGGCAGAAAGTTTGGATGCAGAGGAAATTTATTGTAGACACAAAAGAAGAACAGTGGAAACCCTTCAGCATGGGGAAGACACGGGTGTAAGAAAATAGAGAAGATACAATCTTCAGGGTCTTAATTTCAGTTGCATATTCTCTGGCCCTTATACAAAGTGTCATGATACGAAAAGACAAAAACCCAATGTGTTTTGAGACGGAAGCTGTAAACAAGAAGGTATTTGTATTTATATCTCATTTCTTGTATAAACAAGTGAAGAAAATTTCCTTGAAGGATTTCTGAGAATATGGGAGAACTATATTAGAGTAAAAGTGACCATGTGGCATAGTTAGGCAGAAGAAAAATTGCATAAATATATGCTGGTTTCCTTTTCTTTCACAAGGAGAAAAGGGATCTAAGATTTCTTTAGGAAACACACAAGGTTTGAGTGGTGCTCACTAGTGAAGTCCTTAGGTAATTACCACGATCAAGGGTAATTGACTGTATAGCCAAAGCCAGTCTAAACAAATGTTAGAGTAAGAGCAGTAGGATAAAAAGAGTGTGAGTTCAGGTCTTGTTGGGGAAGAGCCAGGTCCCTAAGTGGATCAAAGAGAAAATATCAGTCGAACTTCAGCAGAAAGGATAGAGTTCCACACAGATTGAAGAGGGATGATGACATCTTTCAACATGGACCAGCTAACTAATATATTCCTTAGAGGCTCACCCAATTCAATCATCCAATCCTTAGGCAGACATGTCAGTTTTCCTTTAATACAAGTGATAGGGATAGGGTACAAATTAGTGGGCAGGAACCTATGGAAGTAAAATTAGCCTGGCAGATAATTTAAATTTCCATTTGAGAAAAAGTTTTTCAAATTAATTTGCAACACAACAACAATATTGTTTACTTTTTTTTTTTTTTTTTGCATTTTTTGCCTGGGGCAGGGCCTGAAACCTTCACCTCTGGCATATGGGGCTGGCGCCCTACTCTTTTGAGCCATGGGTGCCGCCCAAAAGATACTTTTTAAACTGAAAAGCATTAATTGACTTTAGTATAGATGATCTTAAAGCAAGAGAATGCTATAAAAACAAATAAGCAAACAAAAACTCACCATACTTGACTCTACAGTATAAGGTACATAACCGATCATGTATGATTTTGGTATACCATCATATTGTCTGAGAAAAGAAATGTCTATTAAATAATTGTTTTTAGTTGGAAACTCACTGGAGAAGATATATTTACATCAATATTGAATTTAAAATTCTTAACACACACCATGAACACTTACAAACAAGAAATAAATCAAAGAATGGAGGAAATGACTGACATAAAATTAAACATCAATAGTCCCAGTAAAACAGCCAACTGTGAAATTAAATTGTCCCTTAATTACTTTCCAGTTATTTAAAATCCCACTATCTCAATTTTCTCATCTACAAGTTGAATGATTAAGATTTAACCCCACAAACTGTTCTGAAGATTAACAGTGACAATCACTACCTAGGGATTTCAAAGTGTCTGGTATATAATATAATCCTACAAATATAAACTAAGTATTATTTTTATAGCTATTACCACTTTGCCATAGTGATGGTTGTATGATTAATAGGAAAGATATAAACATTAGAAATAAACTATCCATTTGAAGGAAATGCTATTATATAATGTGTATATTTATGACAGCTTTATTCAAAATAAAAACTACAAAGTAGTAAAATGTGGTATAGTTGATTAATAAATAAACAATTTAGCATGTACAATGCAATAAAATAGTATTCTAATTGGGAGGCTAAAGAAGAGAATAACTTGAGTCCAAAAGTTTGAGCTTGCTGTGAGCTAAGATGCCACAGCTCTCTACACAGGATGACAGAGTGAGACTCTGTCTCAAATAAATAAATGAATACATAGATACATACACACATACATACATCAAATATCATTCAACAGTACATTTTAATTTTAGATATGATCATAATAATAAATAATTAATCTCAAAGACATATTACAAGTTATAGAATACAGACAGAAAGATGACAATTGTTATGATTTCACTTACATGATGTTCTCTTAAAGGCAAAACTATACAAAGGAAATAACATTATTGGCCACCAAGAATTTTGGGTCATGGTAGGGTATTGACAAAGAACACACATACAGGCACTTTGGAGATTGCTGAAAAATTTCTTTTTTTTTTTTTTTTTTTTGTAGAGACAGAGTCTCACTCTATGGCCCCCGGTAGAGTGCCGTGGCCTCACACAGCTCACAGCAACCTCCAACTCCTGGGCTTAAGCAATTCTCTTGCCTCAGCCTCCCGAGTAGCTGGGACTACAGGCGCCCGCCACAACGCCCGGCTATTTTTTGGTTGCAGTTTGGCCGGGGCCGGGTTTGAACCCGCCACCCTCGGTATATGGGGCCGGCGCCCTACCAACTGAGCCACAGGCGCCGCCCTGCTGAAAAATTTCTATACCTTGATTGTTGTCGTGGTTATATGGCTTTAAATATTTTCAAAAAGATTATAAAACTGCACGTATACATCTAACTTGAGTGAATTAACATTTGCAATTATGCCTTAAGATATTAAGGAAGTTACATATGATACATATAAAGACATTATATAAATGTTAAGAATAATATTTTGAGGAAATTTACACATACTAAAAGAGTCCAAATATGTACAGTTTATTATTGTTCATTATGTAGGTGATTTCTTTCTACTTTTATTTAAGATAGAAATGTTTTAGAATGGCTGTGTAAGCAATAAAAAACTTCATTTAGAAAAGTTCAGAAGGATGGTATGTAAGAGAGCTGTCATGTAATTTGAAACTAATAAAAACAGAGAATATATCCAAATCGTTTCATTTACTATCTTTTAAAACCTTGATATATTATTTAGTCTTTGAGTGCTTAAAAAATCCATACGTAAAATAAAAAATAATATTTCTGTCAGACTCTTGATGGGCAAATTAAATTAGAAACATGTTTACATTACTTGGTTATAGTAACAGCCTAAATTTATTTTATGTGACAGGGGACTTAAATGAGACAAGAAATAAAACTATAGACCCAAAGTAAACATTTTAAAATGATTCAAATGGTTTTTAAAATGGCAGCTGCTACTGATATTATTGTTTGGATAAATGACCTAAGTACAAAACTCTGTTTCTTTCTACAGTGTCTATTAATGGATGTCTATATGTTTATTTCAACTATGTTTTATAGTGAAAAGATTGTTTGGTGAAGAACTAGTATTAGGATTACATCTCGTTGTTGTTTCATTACTTTTTCAAGATCTAATTGTCCAATCTCCCTATGATGTTGGCTCCACAATATGTTCATGTGGCTAAGTCCATCTCAGGATCTATAATTAAACAACAAATAACAATCTTGTTTAGAATAAAAAATAAACAGGAAAATGGTTGATTGTTTAAAAATTACTTAAAGGATGTAGGTTGACATAATTTGATTTTTCCATAATAGGTGAATCCAAAAATATCAATTACCTGGACATGATAAGGTATGGATTGTATCAGCTAATGCTAATCTATCTCATGCATAAAGACAATGCTCACTTACTCTGTATGCATTTTCTGACTTATAAAATTGATCACAATATTACACACTAATATCAATGACATAAAACGTTCCGAGAAAATAAACAGGGAAGTATTTGTAATGTGTAAAATAATATTAAAATAGAAGTTATTAAACCCACGGTTTTCTTTTTTTGTTGTTGTTTTGTTTGTTTTTTGAGATAGAGTCTCACTTTATCACACTCTTTACAGTACCCTGGCCACACGCAGCTCACAGAAACCTCCAACTCCTGGGCTTAGGCGATTTTCTTGCCTCAGCCTCGCGAGTAGCTGGCATTACAGGCACCCACCACAACGCCTGGCTATTTTTTTGTTGTTGTTGCAGTTTGGCCGGGGCGGATTTGAACCTGCCACCCTCTGCATATGGCACCGGCGCCCTATCCACTGAGTACAGGCACCACCCTAAACCTTCTTTAAATACTTACTGTCTTTAACTCTTTTTAACACCACTTGTTGACTTCACATTTGATCTGAACTTAGGCTCCTTTAAAACAAAACAATCTCTGGACTCTCCTTCGTATCTGTTGAGTCTTGATACTATAAATAATAGGGTTCATCAAGGGTGGAAAAAGGATATAGATGTTGCCCATGAGGACATGAACCAGTGGGGAGAGGTGTTTTCCAAAACGATGCACCATGGTTAGACCAATGATTGGGATGTAGAAAACCAAAACAGCACAGATGTGAGATACACAGGTCTGCAAGGACTTGAGTCTCTCCTCCCGTGATGCGATGGCTAACACAGCATGCAGGATCATGATATAGGAGATGATTATGAGCACAGCATCCAACAACAGGTTGCTGATTACCAGGAACAGACCATAGATGCTGTTGAAGCGGATGTCTGAGCAGGCCATTCGAATCAAGTCTTGGTGCAGGCAGAAAGAGTGAGAAAGGACGTGAGGACGACAGTAACTTAAAAACTTCAAACGGATGATGACTGGAGGTATAAGTAAAGAACTTCTACACAAGATTGCCACCCCAATTTTCACGATCTTGTCATTTGTTAGAATGGAGGTGTAGCGCAGAGGATTGCAAATGGCAATGTAGCGGTCAAAAGCCATAGCCAGGAGGACGGAGGACTCCATGAAGGACAGACCATGAATGAAATAGGACTGGGCAATGCAGGAATCCAGGCTGATCTCTCGAATGAACCCCCACAGGATCCCCAGCACCGTGTGCACAGTGGACATCCCCACGCAGAGGTCGGTGAGGGCCAACATGGCCAGAAAATAGAACATGGGCTGGTGCAGACTTGACTCAGTCCGGATCACGTGGAGCACCATGCAGTTCCCCAGGAACACCATAGCATAGATAGAGGAGAAAGGGATGGAGAGCCAGAGATAGTCAGCTTCTAGGCCAGGGAAGCCGGTAAGAAGAAAACTGGAACTACTGAGGTTTGAGATAGAGATAGCAGACATTAAATAAAAGACTGAGAATATTTCTAGAAAGATGAAAATTATGTAGATTTGTGATCACCTAATTTAGGGTAATTTTAATCTGCTTATGTAAAAAAATGTGATAAAATTTCAATGAGTGTCATAATCCCTGCAAAACAGAGACCCGATTGTTTATCTTTTGGGCAAAAACTTGTCTATCTAGAAAGTCCAGGGATACTGGACAGATGACAGAGGACCTGGGTGTTTTATGCAGAAACAACATTAATCATCACAGGGGATTTACATTTTAAGTTAGACTTCTGGGACTCTCTGTTTATTCCTAAAGGAAGAAAATGTATGATCACTGATGTTCACTGCTGCCATCCATGGCTGGATCACCCTCAAGAGAATGAGAAATTAGATTTTTTTTTTTATTAATGTTAAATCATAGCTGTGTACATTAATGCGATCATAAGGCACCATACACTGGTTTTATAAACAGTTTGACACATTTTCATCACACTGGTTAACATAGCCTTCCTCGCATTTTCTTAGTTATTGTATTAAGACAATTATATTCTACATTTACTAAGTTTCATATGTACACTTGTAAGATGCACGGCAGGTGTAATCCCACCAATCACCCTCCCTCTGCCCATCCTCCCCCTTCTGTCCCCTCCTTCTCCCTCTTCCCCATATTCTTAGGTTGAAATTAGGTTATTTTGACTTGGGTGGAATCTGCATCTGTTCCTTTCAAATCCCTCAAAGGGATATAAGATCTCAAAAGAAATGAATGGACTGTTCAAAGTACTCTAACTTTGCAGAAATAAAACTTAGCCAAACGAAACCACACAAACTAAGTGGAATCAGAACTTGTTTGTACATTCAATATAGTTGAGCCTTTGACTAAATTATTTACCCTTTTATATTGGACTTTATTTCTCTCCTCTATTTTTATTTACTCTTTATCCTATACTAGATTTCTACCTGTTACTAATCTCACAATATTTTTACCGCTTATGTCTTTCCTATATCACATAAATGATAAGCATTTTAAACTGAGAAGTACTAAGCAAATAATTTGTAATATCTGTTTTATCTATGACTATGTCGGTTCTCTACAGGTAGAATGAAATAAGCTATTTAAGCTTATGCATATTGGTATCAACCAAATAGTCATAAAAGTAACCTCTCTGAGTCTAGCCTCTTGCTTACCTATGTTTACTCCCCAATATTTTCACTAACTCTCTCATATTAAGTGAAGAAGGCACAATAAGTTAAGTCTATGAATTATTAGAGTATATAAGAATATTTTAAGATTTCAGAATACAAAAGGATTTTTACATAAATCTATGAAAATTATTTGTATAGTTGAGCAACTGAAAACTATTTTTCCAAGGGACTGATTTGGTTTTCTAGAAAGAATTCAGACTTAACAAATATATATAAGTATTCAATTTTTATCGTCACTATATAACTGAGTAAACAAATAGTAGATTTGGGAATGGGGAGTTCATAAATCTAATAATGATGAATAATTACCTTGAAATGTTGCTATTTCCTTGAATAAATGCTATTTTTTTCTTGAGAAGGATTCAGTCAATGCAAACATCAGTGACTAATTCCCTGAGTTATCATCATTAAGGGTTAGAGAGGCCAGTGCATAAATATGACCAAAAAGTTGGATAGTTCAACATATAAGCAAAAATAAATGTCACCTTTTCTATGAGACCTTTCCTGTCCTCCAAGGACAGAGTGAACACTTTCATTCCAATATAATTTACACATGTTCAAAACATAGATTTAAGTACAGTTGGTTATCCTATTTTTCAATATGTATCCTTTCACAATATTGTGAACCCATCTGAATACTTTACCTGTCACATGTAGATCACCTACATGTTTGCCAAACACATGTAAAAATTAGTTATAGAAATTCTAGGGCCTCTCCAAAACTTTGTTTTTGAAAACTGTATTACATATTCTGGATTAGAAATTTTATAAATAGCTAAATAATTGCACATCAATTTCACTTTATTACCAAAATATCTCGGTAATAAAGTATGGAACTTTCTCAAAAAATTTAAATGTAGAATTAATATAAGATGCAGAAGTCCACTTCTAGATTTATATCTAACAGAAATGAAAGATAAATATTAAGGAGACATTTGCACTGCCATGTTATGTATAGCATTATTCATAATAGCCAAGATATGGAAACAACATGTCAGTAGATAGGCAATTGAATGAAAAATGATACTATACATTTATAATAGAATATTATTCAGTCTTAAAAAGAAGGAAGTCTGCCATTTGTAATGAAGTGAATGCATGTTTTATTGCCATTTTCTTTTATTTGTATATTTATTTGAAAACAGACATCTTGCATAGAATAGTAGAGATTTATGTTAATAGTCATAGTGCACGGAAATATACATATTTTTTATTCTATGAGACCTTTGATGAAAGAACTTGACTTAATCTATCAAGGTATTGACATGGATTTATTATTTCTGTGGTCACTCTGAGTGCCCACAAGTTTCAAGTTTTCTAGTATACAATAAATTGCACACAAACTTTATGGCCACCCTATATAATATTATTTGGCTGGAGTTAATTTCATAGAGAATTGTCCTGATTTGGTTTGGTTTTTAGTATGTACTCCAGTTTTAAGCTTAATTCTTCCTTCTGAATATGAGGCAAGGTTTACTTCTTGCAACTTACCTTTTCAATTATTCCCAGCCCGGATGTTGATAGAGTAAAGAATGGGCATAAGAGGTCTCATAAGTTTGTGAACTCATCTTAGGAAAAGCTCTACAAACATCACTGCTGACTACCATTATGGTAACTTTCAAAGTACTCACCTTGGGAAGCTATTTACTGATGGTAGCCCTTAGTCCTGGATCCTGATTTGATGTCCTTATTCATTATCAGTCTGTTCACATTTTTTTCTACATGCTTCAATCATGGGAGGTTTTATGTGTCCAGGATTATGTGTCCATTTCTTTTAGGTTTTCCCATTTGTTGTTGTATGAATATTATTAACAGTCTCCGAAGATTCTTTGTGTTTGTATACTGTCAGTTGCAATGTAATTCTTTTTATTTCTGATCTTATTTTTTTATATAATTACATAACATAAATTAACAATGTTTATTTCAAGATACACATTAAAACTATTGTTTTATTCCTCCTTTTTATTTATTCCAGCTAAATATTTGTAAATTACCTTTAGCTTCTCAAAAAATTAAACTATCTATTTTGTTGATGATTTGTATGTTTTAGTCTCAATTATATTTATTGTGATCAGAACTTTATTATTTTTTTCTTTCTATTAATACTGGATTTGATTAGTCTGCTTTGCTTTTTTCTTGTGATACATCACGTATTTATTGGAAATATTTCTATTCTTTCATTTAATTGTTTATTGCTATTAATATAATTTTTTCTGTCAATACTGTTTTTGCAAGATCTCATAGATTTTGTTATGCTATGTTTCCATTTTCATTTGTTGGAAGATTTTTACGTAACTATTTTTCACTTAGTTTTTGTCTGTCTGTTTGTTTTGTTTTGAGACAGAGTCTCACTCTGCTGTCTTAGGCTAGATTGTTCTGGCATCATAGCTTACAGCAACCTTAAACCTTCGGCTTAAGTGATCCTTTTGCCTTAGCCTCTTGAGTTGCTGGAACTGCAGGCTTGCAACACCACATCTAACTAAATTTTCTTAGTTTTAGTAGAGACAAAGTCTCAATCTTGCTCAGGTTGGTCTCAAACTCCTGAGTTCAAGCAATCCACCCACCTTGACCTTCTCAAAGGCTAGGAATATAGGCATGAGCCACCACTCCCAGCCTATTAGAAGATTTTTGAAGTATTTTATTTCTTTCTTTAATGACCCATTGCAGAAGCATGTTGTTTAATTTACATGTACAGTATCTGAAGCTTTTATAGTTAATGTTTTCTAGTTTTTTCCACTGCGGTCAGAAAATATTTTTTATAACAATTTTGCTCACCATTCACCCTCCCTTGATCTCACGTCTCCTTACCCCCCACCTACAGTGCATATTGCAAGGGTACATGCTGGATCTACTAGTATAGAGCATAAATGTCTTAACACAATAATTAAGTAAATGAGATGATCTATATTAACCAGAGCAATGTAAGCGTTCATAATTCTATATGAAATCAGAACATTGTACCACATAAATGCATTAATGTGTACATGAACTATGTTTATGATTTAATAACAATAAAAAAATAATTTTGCCTATGTTGTATTTGTTAATATTTGTTTTTCAACCTATTATATGAGTTAGTCTGGACTATGTTACATGCACTGATATTAATGTGCATTCTGAAGCAGCTGGATTAAATATTCTACAAATATCAGTCAGCTAATTTTTGTGCAGAGTAAAATTTAACCCTGATTATTTTCTATCTACATGATCTCTCCATTATTTGAGAGTTATGTGTTGAAGTCACTTATTATTATTGTATTGCAGTTACTTTCTCTCTTTAGATTTTTTAATATTTGTTTTAAATGTTTGGGAACTCTAGGGTTGGGAAAAAATATACTGATATATCCTCCTGCTAAATTGATTCTTCTATCTTTATATAGTGGCTTCTTTGTATATTTTTATGTTCTATGATTAAAGTCTGTTTTATCTAATATGGATATAACTACTTTTCTTTTTGATTTTTCTTTGCATAGATTATCTTTTTTAAATTTTTTAAATTTTTTTTATTTATTTTTAATTTTATTTATTTATTTATTTTTTGTAGAGACAGAGTTTCACTTTATCGCCCTCGGTAGAGTGCCATGGTGTCACACAGCTCACAGCAACCTCCAAATCCTTGGGCTTAGGTGATTCTCTTGACTCAGCCTCCCAAGTAGCGGGACTACAGGTGCCTGCCACAATGCCCGGCTATTTTTTTGTTGCAGTTTGGCCCGGGGCTGGGTTTGAACCCGCCACCCTCAGCATATGGGGCCGGCGCCCTACCCGCTGAGCCACAGGCGCCACCCATAGATTTTCTTTTATCTAGTATAACAAGAATGGAAAAGAAAATATTCAATGTACTCAATATTAATGTGAAGCCAGTAGATGACCTACTACATGCCCATATAACATAAAAACTCAATTTAATTCAAATGAGGGAGGGAGAGGGAAGGAAGGTCATGGGTGTGCTCCCACTTAAGGGGCACAGTGTAAGGGTATATGGCACACTTTCTGGGTGAGGGGCACAACTGCAACAGGATCTCTTCCTAATAAATGCAAACATTGCAACTGAATTGTTTGTACCCTCACATTAGTCTAAAATTAAAATAAAAAAAAAACAGAAAACACTCCTTTATTTTTATATTTTTAATGTCTTTATAAGATGAAATTAGTCCCTTTTAGGTAATATATAGCTGACTCTTTTCATCTGTTCATCAACTTTGTTTTTTAATTTGATAACTTACGTTATTTATACTTAATTTTATTATTGATAGATAAAGACAAACTACTACAATGCCCTTCCATTTCTGTTACAGTTTTTTAGCCCCTTTTATTGTATCTTTATTTTTAATTTTTCTCCTGTTTTCCCTTTTTTGGTAGAGACTTCTTATACTTTTCTTATCTTTCCCACTTCAATTTCTCATACAACTAAGATGTTGTTAGTTGTTAACTTATATAATTGCATCTTTTCTTTTTCTTTTTTTTCTAAGAGACTGAGTCTCACTTTATCACCCTTGGTAGAGTACTATGACATCACAGCTCACAGCAACCTCCAACTCTTGGGTTTAGGCGATTCTCTTGCCTCAGCCTCCCAGTAGCTGGAACTATAGGCACCTGCCACAATGCCCGGCTATTTTTTCTTTTTGCAGTTTGGCCAGGGCTGGGTTTGAACCCACCACCATCAGTATATGAGGCCGGAGCCCTGCTTATATAATTGCATATTCAATTTTCTTTAACTATTTTAATTTTTTTCTTTTCTCTGAATGTTGGGGTTGTCATATCATTAGTCAACCTCAAGGAAGTAATGAGCTTGTGTTCTAGAGTATCCTAATTTTGATCTATATAAAGACAGTATTTGCAGGTCCCTACTGATACATACTACAGAATTTTCAACTTTATGTTTTTGGTTTTGATTTTATTTTCTCTTTTTATATTTGGTGGGGGTAGGAGAAGCAAGAATCCAATGCACTCAATTTTGATATGAGGACAGTTGATGCTAGTACATGGTGGGGGTGGGGCAATGGAGGAGTAGAGAGAGAGAGGGAGGGTTGGAGAGTGGGGGGTCATGATGTTTGGCACACCTCTTGGGAGAGGAACACATTTATAAGAG
Source organism: Nycticebus coucang (assembly GCF_027406575.1). Taxonomy (NCBI): domain Eukaryota; kingdom Metazoa; phylum Chordata; class Mammalia; order Primates; family Lorisidae; genus Nycticebus; species Nycticebus coucang. Next base: position 62,157,845 of record NC_069793.1, on the reverse strand, counting down.
GAACTCTGCCTGACAAATGCAATTAGTGTGACCTGGTTCTCTTTACCCTCAGTGAATCCCCAACAACAATAAAAAGATTCTTAAACACTCCTTGTTGAGGGATACAAAACCCTGGTCATCTCAACACAAACAGAGCATCTCCAAGACACATTGAAATGAACCTGGCCAAAATCAAGACAAAAGAGAAAATTTTGCTAGCAGCTGGGAGTAAGTACCGAATCACCTACAAGGGTAGACCCATCAGGCTGACAGCTGACTTTTCAGCTGAAATTTTTCAAGCCAGAAGTGAATAATTATCAATCTTTAACTTTTAAACAAAACGATTTTCAGCCCAGAATTCTGTATATTGCTCAACTAATCTTCAAAAATTGATGTAGAAATCAAATCTTTTGCTGATATGCAAACATTGAGGAAATTGGCCATAACATGACCAGGTCTATAGGAAGTACTTAGACCTACTTTACACACTGATTACCACAATGGACCACCAACAAAGTAAACAGCCATACAATAAAGGACAAAGCCTAGCTTCCACCACAGCACAAAGGATAAAACTAAGCAGTGGGCTTTCTCAAAATACGATAAATAGAACTTCACCATACTTACCAATTCTTTCAATAAATGTTAATGGCTTGAGTTCACCACTGAAGAGACACAGTCTGGCTGACTGGATAAAAAAAACATAAGCCAACCATATTCTGTCTCCAGGACACCAACCTAATCATGAAGGAGAAAGACAGAGTAAAAGGACAGAAAACAGTATCTTAGGCAAATAGAAACTAGAAGAAAGGAGGGGGTCACAATCTTATTTTCAGATACAAGTTGATGTAAAGTAACTAAAGTTAAGAAATACAAAGATAGTCAGTCACTTCATTCTGGTCAAGGGAACAATAAGACAAAAGAATATTTTATTTCTAAATATTTATGCAATCCACTTAAATGCTCCCATATTTATGAAACAGACTTTGATTGATCTGAGCAATATGACATCACATAATATCATAATAGATTAGGGACTTTAAAACCCCACTCACAAAACTGGACAGATCCTTCAAACAGAAATTAAACAAAGATACAAAAAACTTAAATACTACCCTAGAGCAATTGGGCTTAACAGACATATACAGAAAATACTATCCCAAAGCTAAGGAATATACAGCCCATGGAATATACACCGAAATAGAAAAATCCTAGGATACAAATCAAACCTCAACAAAATTAAAAGAATTAATATTATATATTGTATCTTCTCACACCACTAGGTAAAAAGATGGAACTCAATTCCAATTCTTTTATTCAAAAGAAGCAAAACCAAAGACCAAATGACCCTCTGAATAGATACAGAAAAGAACATTTAATAACATTGACCATCCTTTTCTAACAAGAACATTTAAGAATATAGGCATACTTTACTCAGGAGAATATGTTCCACGTCCCTCCATGTAAACATGAAAGAGGTAAACTCTATCTTTTTTACGGCTGTATAGCATTCCATGGTATACATATACCACAGTTTATTAATCCATTTCTGGGTCAATGGGCACTTGGGCTTCTTCCATGACTTGGCTATTATGAATTGAGCTGCAATGAATAACCTGGTGCAAATATATTATTTGAAAAGTGATTTTTGGGCTTTTGGATATACTCCTCATGAATGGAGGAAAATGTATCCAATGCACTCAGTACTTCTATGAAACCTACTTATATTTACTCACACTTCCTTATGAAAGATAGAACACAACTATACCCCAGGATGAAGGAGAGAAATGGAGTGGAAAGGGAGGGGTGTGGGGAGGTTTAATAGAGGGAGGGTAAATGGTGGGACCACACCTATGGAGCATATTTCGGTACAAGTCAAATCTATCAAGTGTAGAACCTAAGTGTCTTAACACAATGATCAAGTAAATGAGGTAAAAGCTATATTAATTAGTTTGATGTAAGCATGTCAAATTGTATTAAAAAAATCATCACATTGTACCCCACATATGCATAAATGTATTCATGATCTATGTGTATATGATTTAATAAAATAAATTAAAATTAAAAAAAAGAAAAAATATAGGCATAGTTAGCTCTTTTCTTAAACTGATCAAAGTGATCTGTGACAAACCCACAGCTAATGTCATATTGAACGTTGTAAACTGAAAGCTTTTCTTTTCTTTTCTTTTTTTCTTGTTTTTTCTTTTTTCTTTTTTTTTTTTTTTGCAGTTTTTGGCCAGGGCCAGGTTTGAACCCACCACCTCTGTTATATGAGGCTAGTGTTCTACTCCTTGAGCCACAGACACTGTCCAAGCTTTTCCACTTAGAACTGGAAACAAACAAGGATGTCCTCTATCACCACTACTAGTCAACATAGTGCTAGAAGTTCTAGCCAATGCAATCAGAGGCAAAGCAATGTCTTTTAATGTATAAAAGGCATTCAAATGGGGGCACCAGAGGAGGTCAAACTCTTGTGTTGCAACCGCATAAATGATCATACAAGACAAGGATTATGGAGTTACTTGGTGGCTTGCCTTCCAAGTCACAAGAGATTTCCAGGCTTGACCAGAGAATGTCTTGTTCTCAGTAATTCCTCAGATGAGTTATCATATTGGTGGCTATTGTAGTAAGTATGATGTTTAATCCTCTATACTCTTGCTCTTTGCCAATGATATGATCTTATTCTTAGAGAACCTCAGAGATTCAACTACAAGCCTCCTGGAAGTGATCAAGAACTACAGTAACATCACAAGCTCTAAAATAAATATCCACAAATCAGTAGTCTTTGTATATGACAAAAATAGCCAAGTCAAGAGGCTAATCAAAGCCACAATTCCCTTCACAGTAGTCACAAAGAAAATAAAATTCTTTTGAATATACCTGGCAAAAGAGGTAAAAGACCTCTAGAAAGAGATTTATGAAACTCTAAGAAAAGAAATAGTAGGCAACATCAATGTGTAGAAGAACATATATGCTCTTGGCTGGGAAGAATCAACATTGTTAAAATGTCTATACTACCCAAAACAATCTACAGATTCAATGCAATCCCCGTTAAAATATCAACATCATATTGTCATTAATTATTAGAGTAAAGCAAATCAAAACCATCCTGAGATATCACCTACCCCCAATAAGATTAGCCCATATCACAAAGTCTCAGAGTTGCAAATGCTGGCACAGATGTGGAGAGAGACGGATACTTTTACACTGTTGGTGGAACTGAAAACTAATACATCCTCTTTGGAAAGAAGTATGGAAAATCCTTAAAGAACTCAAATTAGAGCTTCTATTTGACCCTGTAATCTCACTACAGGTGATTTATCCAGGAAAAAAAAAATCATTTTACCATAAAGCCATTTGCACTAGACTCTTCATAGCTCAATTTACAATTGCCAAGATGTGAAAACAACCTCAATGTCCTTAATCTCAGGAATGGTTTAACAAACTGTGGTAACAAACTGTGTCATATATATATATGAATAATATTTAGCCATAAAAAGATGATAACTTTACATCTTTTGTATTAACCTGGATAGAGTTGAAATACATTCTTCTTAATGAAGTATCATAAGAATTGTAAAGCAAATATCCAATGTACTCAATACTAGCATAAAGCTAGTAGATGATCTAGTTCACACCTAGAGAGGAGAAAAAGTCCCATATCTTTTTATTTTCTTAAAATAAAAGTCCCATATCTCCTTATTTTCTTAAAATAAGGCTTATTTTCCTTTGATTAGATACCACTAGTGGAATCATTGGGTTGACTAGTAGGTCTACTTTTAGTTTTTGAGGAATTTTTTGTACTATTTTCCATTGAGATGGTACTATTTCATATTCCCACCATCATTGTATAAATTTTCATTTTTGCTGCATCCACATAAACATTAACTTGTTTTTGACTTTTTAATAATGGCCCTAATGAAATAGATCTGTTGATATCTTAATGTGGTTTTAATTTGAATTACCTTGTTGATTAATGATGTTCAGCATTTTTAATATTTTTTGAATATTTGTACATGTTCTTTTGAGATAAACTTGTTCAGCTATTATGCCTGCTTTCTGATGGTGATATGTTTTGTTTCTTGTTTTGTTTGCTATCGGATTTGAGTTATCTGTGGATTCTCTTGTGTTAGCTTGCCAGTAAAGTTTGTAAACATGTTTCCCATTCTGTAGGTTGTCTATTTACTCTGTTGAGTATTTCCTTTGATTTGTAGAAAGATTTTCATTTATAAGCCAGATTTGTTTTTGCTCATTCTCTTATTTTGGCACTTAATCATAAATTCTTAGTGTGGGAAAATGCTGAGAAGAGTCTTTCCTGTTTTAATCCTCAAATTGTTTGTTTTCGGGTCTTACATGTAAGACCTTAATCCATCTTGAGTTAATTTTTGTACATGATGAGAGATGTGGATCCAGCTTCATTCTTCTCCATATGGCTATCCAATTTTTCAAACATAATTTAAGAATAATGGTGTCATTTCTTCAGTGTTTGTATTTTTCTGTTTTGTGTAAGAAAAAATAGTTGTAGATATTTGGATTTATTTCTGGATTCTCTTGTCTGTTTCATTAGTCTATATGTCTACTGCCATCGCAGTACCAGGCTGTTACTACAGCCTTGAAATCAGGTACTATGAGGCCTCCAGATTTTTTTCATTTTCCTTAGAATTGCTTTGAGTACTCAGGCTGTTTTATGGTTTTATATGAATGCTAGGATATTTTTGAAAAATATATTCATGTAAAATAATAAAAACTCATATTCTTACTGTCCAACTGATTCCAATGCAAGCTGTACAGAATCTATGAAATAAAATCTAATTTCACTAAAATGAGAAAGATGCAAAAGACATGGGACAAAGGAAATTTAAAATCTGTGACTGATGACATAGAGTGATGAGATGAACCACTAAATAAGCAGCTATATTTGTTTAAGGAATTCTGAGAAAGACATCATTAAAGAAATTAAATTTGGATGAGTTTTGTGGTTTTGCAATTTATTAAAATATGGACCTTCTTAACATGTCACATAAAAATCCTTCTCTCTATCTCTATAATTCCAGCTTTCAATAGTAAATTGCAAAACCACAAAACAGTTGCAGTCTGTAGTATCTAATGTACATGTTGTTTCTGAAATTGTGCTTTAATTTATCTTTATCCTCTACCTAGAAATCCTTTCTTAGGCCCAAACATTGTTTTACAACCCGCTGCAGAATGTAGTAATGACTTTTTAATGACTTTGATAATGACTTTTCCCAACCCCAGGTGAATATTTTCTGTTTCCCAAGAGAAGGCAGCCAGGGCATTGGCCAGGATGCTGTAAAAGTTATTCCTTGTTTAAAGATCTCTGATGTTGAATTCTTACAAAGGAGAGACATAGTCTAAGCTTCTTAAGGGTGTTCTTAAGGGTGTTCTTAAGGGTGAGTCTGTATTGTGGATCTTGGAAAGGTAAGTGGTACACACCTGTGTTTGAGGATACTACTAATAAGTTTCAGCTGAAGCCCTGAATATCAACGCATTGAACATCTAAACAGACAAAATAGGATTTGCACTCTATGTTACCATCTAGGAGCTAAATGTATGGCTTCCTTAATCACTGATTAAATGTTCTTCTACAGGAGAGAATAACAATAGAATGTGTAATCAAGTGAGGGAATGGAACCTACTAGGGAATCTTTTTTTCTTTTTTTTTTTTTGTAACTAAAATAAATCAAAAGGAAAAGCTAAGCATTTATTTTCTTTATATAAAACTTATTCCACGTTCCATTGTTTTCTGCACAATAGGACATTTGAGTTAAAAAGCAACTTTCACTGTGTCCATATGTCCTATAAGAGCAGCAATCAGCTTTTTGTTTAAATCCCTCAGAGAGATAACACACTCCCCAGCACTCTCCCTAGAGTGTTTTTCAACTCCATTTTTTTCCTTTCAAGGGAGTCCATCAGAATGCAAGTAAACGAGAATATCATAAAATGACTGATCTTGAATGACTGACCATTCCTCAAACTTTCTTTTTTTGGAATCCTATTTTCTAAAATGCATGTTAATGTATTTGTACTTGAATCTAAGAGTTCATTGATTCCCTGTCCTTCATGTAATCCTAAGATTGAGAAAGGTGAGAAGAAGAGAATGGTACTGTAAAAGGCTATGTTGTGAAGAAAGTTTAAAAAGGCACCGTCTCTTTCCATTTGGCAAAAAAAAAATAATAAAAAGAGGTACATTCTATGTCACTGAACTCAAAGTTATTGAGATTTTGGTCATTTTTTTCTAAATAACTTGTTTATCAACCTCTAAAAATATAATTTCAAGTTTGAAATTGTAACAATTTGGTGAATAATTAAAGGACAGTCTAAATTAATAAATTGTTTGACTTAACATTGTGATTAAAATTACTTATTTTTGATTATCTCACCTTGATATGATTCCTCTGTATGTAGTGAGAAAAGATTTGTATGGAAAATGAAAAACATTATCTTTTGGCTATCATGCAGCACAATTTCTAATAAGACTGTGGAGTAAAACTAATTTAGTTAAATAAAAATACATTTTCATTCACATGAAATACAGTAAAGCTGCATCTTTGCTCATTCCCTGATGCCAATTTTAATAACTATTTTGATATCTAGCTACTAATGAACAAAAAGATCTCCTCTGAGCAATTAACATATTTCTCATGCTTACCAATTCCGACAAATAAGTCTGAACAATCCTCTCCCCAGCTATGAATAAAAAGTGGTTTATATTTTGTATCAAAAAATGAGGACAATTTCTTAATGTTATTTTGCCGAATATAAATACTAAATAATTTCTAGGAAGCTTCAATCAGTTTACACAAATAGTTAAAAAAGATTGTGATAGTTATAATGTAACGTATAGAACTTCAGTGTGAATATGAGGTTTGACCAAAGTTATCCAGACTTTGTGATAAATCTAGGACAAAAAGCCATGTCCCTTACATTTTGTCCATAATAATTTGCTTCTGATCACTAAATGTATTTTTATAATATATGGTTTATATAAATGAACAAAAGAAAGACCGTGATCCATGCCACATACTTAGGTACATGTGAGCAATACACAAATAAGAACAACATGCTCCACTTATTGGCAGATCCTGAATCCTTGTTTTGTACTATTCATATATTGCCCTGGTTTGGACAATACAATAATACTATAACTGTGTCCCTGTGGTTTTAACTCTACATCACACGTCTCTGAGGAGATGATTCATTAGTTAGAAAAACCTTTAAACAATCCTTTTATGGGGGTGAAGAGCGTGTTATGGAAAATTCACAGGTACACAGCATTCATACCGCTATTTTTAATGTAGCCTCCCCCTTAGTAGAAGTCCTCAACAACTTCCTCATCTTATTTATGTTACTTCTTTGTTCCGGTGAATTGTTGGAAATGCATAAAACCATATATAGAAGGGGTGAAAGAAATTTTCTAGTTTTTTGCTGCAGAAGTCAGCATAAAATAAAGATTACCTGATCATCACTTTGATCTTCTTCTGAATGCATTATCACTGATAAAATGTTGTTTCTGGTTATTATTATCTCCTCTATTTGATAAGACTGTGAAAATACACTGGATCATTCTAATATGTGTGCATGGCTGGCATGTTAGTGTGTGTGTTTGCCACCACTACCTCTAAGCTTAGCTTGGGGGAAGGAGTTTTCTTACTTTACCTGAGGATTCTTTGTTGCAAAATTTGTGTCTTAATTGTTATTTTTAATTAATGTTTTTCAGCTTTATTGCAGTAGAGTTGACAAAAGTTTTAAATATTTAAGGTAACAATATACCAAGTATTTGTATACACTTACTAATGACTATCACAATCAAATTAATTAACACAGCATAGAATAGTGCATTTTTCCATTTGCTTAATTGTTTTGTTTTTAATTATATGCTAAAGTAACAAAAATAACAAGGAAAATAACTAAGTCAACAAAAGTTATGTCCCAATCCTGCATCTAAAGTTTATTAAACATGAGGCTTTGAGTAGACTATTTACTTAATTTCTGAGAGATTCTATTTCTTCATCTGGAAACCAAGCGTGAAAAAACTTGATCTCAGAATTGAGATGATCTGAGATAACATATGACACAGAGAATTTATAAGTACTGTGAGGTGAAATACAAATAGGAAGAATCACACCTGTCTGTGGCTACCTGTGTAAGAGTGACAGGTTTCACATTGGGGATAGTTTTTGGATAGGAGATGAACACTACAGTAAATATCACAAGACAAAAAGAGTTGAAAGTTTTTTTTTTTTTTTAATTAAAGTCAATGCCTGGTGGGAGGAAATTCTGCATTTTTGATAAGACTTTTAAAAACTAAGTTGCTCCTACTTGCTATTGTTTTTCAAGTGCTTAATAATTGTGGGTTTTCAAAAAGTTCTTGGATTAGCTTTTCTTAAGGAAAAGATGATATATACTTCAGAGATACTTTAAAATAGAGCTATTGCTGCTGAGTTCTGAGAAGGAGCCTCTAGTAGAAAATATATTGGTTGGCCTTTAATTAGGTACTCAAAGTTCAGGAAGAAATTAAGTGGTTCTATTCACAAACTGGACTCTACACTGAGGTCTGAATTTGTGACAAATTATTGTCATGTGAAGTCACTAGATCCTCATCAATACAATGTTGAAAGATGTTAAAAGGCTGGTGAATATCTTTCCAACTCGAGCATTGAGTTTCCACTGATCCTTTCAGATCTGTATTCATGTGTCAGCATTCATTCACGTCTCAGAAAACTGAAAATTAAAATAGGTAAGTTAAATATATACATACATATACAATTCATTTGTTGTGGTTTGATTTTAAAAAATATATGTATATATTCACATCTTCCCCATAACATATTTTAATCAAAAATGTAATAAAAAAATGTATGTCTAGACATGTCGTAATTTATGTCTGATCATATTTGCCAGCGTAGCTCTCTGAATAATTTTCATTTCTATTGTATTATGAAAATAATTATCTATTGGCTGACACAATGAAGTTATAAAAAGAGACTATGACAGAGATTGAGGAGATATGCATTGGGCCCTCAACTCTAACCTGATAAATGTTTATTTAAAGGGGCTGGGCTTCATTTTTAAAATATGATCAATGAAGCATTGAAATCAAGAGGGATTCAGTTCCTTTTCAGCTGTGTCTAACAATCTCTTTGAGGGATTCATTTCTGTGTTGTGAGTCTTTGGGGAGAATCCCCCTCATCTACTCCAAATTATTTGTTCTCTAAATTGGCTAATGTTAATTTAATCCCAAAGTAAATGGGCTGTGAGTATTCAGGACAGCATTATAAAGGAAGTCTCCACAAGATCTTAACTTGAGTTCCATGTTCTGACCCAGCCTCCCGTCTGACTGCAGGAACTGGGATTGCACATCCTCTTGGCACTCCGCCCCTGGGGTCATCATGTCAGACTCCAACCACACCAGCACCTCCTTCTTCCTGACCGGCCTCCCCGGACTCCAGGCAGTGCACGCCTGGCTCTCCATCCCTCTGTGTGCCATGTATGTGGCTTCTCTGGCAGGAAACAGCCTCATCCTGTGGCTGGTGAGGACAGAGCCCTCCCTGCACCAGCCCATGTACTACTTCCTGTCCATGCTGGCGGTGACCGATCTGGGCCTGTCTGTCTCCACACTGCCCACCATGCTCCCTCTCTACATGCTGCGCTCCAGGGGAGTAGCGATGGACTTGTGCCTGGTTCTTCATCCACCCCTTCTCCATCATGGAGTCCTCTGTGCTGCTGACCATGGCCTCTGACCGTTTTGTGGCCATTAGCAACCCCCTGCGCTACGGCACCATCCTCACCAGTCCCCGCATCACCAGCTTGGCCCTGGCCGTCGTGGTGCGCAGCGTCAGTCTGCACGTCCCCGCCCCCATCATGCTGAGGGAGCTGCGGTACTGCCGGGGCCACCAGCTCTCACACTCTTACTGCCTGCACCCCGACGTCATGAAGCTGGCCTGCGCCGACACCCGCCTCAACAGCGCCTACGGCCTCTTCGTGGTTCTCTCCACGCTGGGTGTGGACTCGGTGCTCATTGTTCTGTCCTATGGGCTGATCCTCCAAACTGTGCTGTGCATCGCCTCCAGGGCCGAGCGCCTCAAAGCCCTCAACACCTGCGTCTCCCACCTCTGTGCCGTGCTGCTCTTCTACATACGCCCCATTGGCCTGTCCATGACCCACAGATTTGGGAAGCCGGCTTTGCCATGCAGCCGTGTGCTGCTCTCCTACTAGAACTATCTTATTCCTCTGGCGTTCAACCCCATTGTGGTTCCATTCCCCATTCTCCGAATGAAGATACTACATCTTTTCCAGGAAGGAGAACTAGCATTGAGGGCAAGGAGCATAATTAAAATCTTTGCCTGATAGAACAAAGACGGGGGATGCTCTACTCACTGTTATAGTTTAATACTGAGCAGATTATGTGAAGAACTCATCAAAATAGAGACATTATTTCCAATCTCAGGACTTTCACTCCCTGTTGGGAAGATATTACTCCATATTTTCATCTTAATTGGACACATGCTTAGTGAACTTCCACCACTATATACCCTGGATTTTGCTAAAATCTGAATATAAAAAGACAATTATGTGTTGTGTTTTTTTGGAAGGTAAATTTCAATAGTTTTTTTTAATTTTTATTAAATCATAGCTGTGTACATTAGTATGATCATGGGGCACCATACACTTGGTTCATGTAAAGGTCTTAGAAAAATAACTAAGAAAATGCCATGAAAGCTATGTTAACTAGTGTGATGAAAATGTGTAAATTTCAATAGTTTTGATATTAACATAGGAGACTACTGTTATGGCTAAAGAATTCAGAATTTGATTTGCATTTCTCTCATGATTAGGGATGATGAGCAGTTTTTCATGTGTTTGTAGGCCATTCTACTATCCTCTTGGGAAAAAATTCCATTTATGTCTCTTTCTCAGTGATTAATAGGGTTGTTTTCTCATTCCCTTTTTATTTCCTTGAATTCTTTGTAGATTCTGGTTATTAGCCCTTTGTTAGATTTGTTAACATGGGAAGGAATATCTTCTCCCATTCTGAAGACTATTTGCTTCATTGATTGTATGCTTAGGTTTGTGGAAGATTTTTAACTTTATCAGTCTCATTTATTTATTTTTATTGTTGCTGAAATTGCCAGTGGTGTCTTCTTCATAAATGTTTTCCCCTTTTAGATATCAACAAACACCAGTAAGAACAGTCCACATCACAAGGTACCAAAACTGAAGATGTTGATATGGGTACAGGAAGAGGGGGACCACTTATGAACTGTGGGTGGGATTGCAAGCTAATGCAGCTCTTTTGGAAAGAAGTATAGAGAATCTTCAATGAACTAAAAGTAGACATTCTATTTGATCCTGCAGTTCCGTACTACATATATATTGAGAAAAAATAAAAAGTCATTTTATCATAAGGGAATTTGCACTCAAATATTTATTGAAGCTGAATTCATAATTGTAAAGATATGGAAACAGCCCAAGTGCCTGTCAACACATGAATGGATTAATAAACAGTAGTGTATGTATACTATTAAATACTATTCAACCTTACAAAAAGATGGAGACTTTGCATCTTTCGTATTTACCTGTATTGATTTGGAGAACATTCTCCTAACTAAAGTATCTTGGAAGTGGAAAAGTAAGCATCCCATGTGCTTAATACTATGTTGAAACTAGTAGATAAACAACTACATACCTACAGGAGAGAAAAACACAATTATATTCAAGAAGGGGTGGAATACAAGAGTGTGTTCAGTTATTTCCTACAGTGGAATAATATGACGAAAGCTCTTTACTTGCTTCAATTCTTTTAGAAATGAAGAGGAACAGTTTCAAGCAGGGATCCTTGTGAATTATGAAACTTAGGAGACAAGAAGAAATGATTTAATTACAAAAGAAATTGTAGAGGAATTAGAAATTATTCTAGGAGAAGCCCAGTAACGTATATTTAAAAAAAGACACATACTGGTCAAATATTTTAAATTTATTTCTACTGGTATAGTGAAAAAATATATATGCTGGACTATAGTATTATAAATAGTCCAGATAACATCCCCAGCTCCTTTCACCTAAGTTTTACGTATGCTTTTTTCTGAATCAGATATATGAAATTCTAATTTTGTCAACTATTATGTTACATATTTTTTAAAATTTTCATTCTATCACATTGTTTTATTTGTTGTATTTATGTATTTCTTTGTTTACTTATTTTACATCATGTTCCATAATTGAATGTGTGTTTCAAGAGAATAAAGATATATACACTTTGCCAACTGCTTCTATGCTAATATTTTATAAAGTGCTAAAGGTGATTCTATGAAAAAATGAGTTTCTCATATACTTTCTTTTTATTGAAATACAGGTTGTTCATATAGTTTTGTGTTGTAAATGCATATATATATATATATTTTTTTTTTTTCTAGAGATAGAGTCTCACTGTACTGCCCTCGGGTAGAGTGCCGTGGCGTCACACGGCTCACAGCAACCTCTAACTCTTGGGCTTACACGATTCTCTTGCCTCAGCCTCCCGAGCAGCTGGGACTACAGGCGCCCGCCACAACGCCCGGCTAGTAAATGCATATATTATAACTATAAAAGGTTGAAGATAGGTGTAGTTCATAGAATAATTTTTTCCGCTGTTAGAGCATCAATCCTAGCCTAACAGGAAAGTTTCATCTCAGGAGTACAGAAAAGTATTCTTAACAAAAATGCATTCTACTGCCATAAATCTGGGCAGTGGGGAGATTGTGGGAATTAGTCTAAAAATTCAAATTGTTACTTATCATAACTATAAATCTCATATCAAAATAAGCCTTCTTGTTATATACTGTGTGATTTTTGATGGCTAGTCATGATTAAAGCTTAAGAGATTGGATTTATGTGGTAAAATAAATGACTTCAGTATGTGTTTGTGAAGAGGACAAAACATAACACTACTCACCTTGAATTGAGGCTACAAAGTAAAAAAATATATAATTCTGTTTCTCCTCTTTGTAAAGATGCTTTTAATTTGTTGGGTTGATGTTGGGATATTCCTTTAGACAAACATCTGCACACGTTCTTCAGTCACTTCTCTCCTGTTGCATTAGAAATGAGAAAATGTCTTCAGACTGCTGAGCACAGGAAGAAGGAAGGGACTAGAGCCAGGCACATGAGCAAGAGCTATCCTAATGAACCAGGCAAGAGACAGCGAAAGTCTTCTAAGTGTATCTACCAAAAATGGAGACATTAGCTTTTTAGACACCTCCTAACTGATATTCAACTACATTCAAGAAGAATTCAACAAATTTTAGATGTAGAGGCCATAAAAGTAGAAGCCTTAGAATGCATATAAACTGATGGAAAGAAGAAAGTGAGCAATTGTACACAGAGGGTAACTTATGCTGTTTTTCTGCATCCTAAGAGCAACACATGTCATATTAATTAATATAATTCTTCCTCTGAAAATTTTCTACTATTTTCTTCTTCTCCTCCATGTGCTTTTTTTTAAAATCATATCTGTGTACATTAATGCAGTCATGGGGTACAATGTGCTGGTTTTATATTTATAATTGAAATATTTTCATCAAACTGGTTAACATAGCCTTTATGGCATTTTCTTAGTTATTGTGTTAAGACATTTATATTCTACATTTAGTAAGTTCCTCCATGTGCTTTAGATGCAAAAAACTTTTTCAAGATTCATGACTCATTTATTTTGAGTAAGGAAAATCAGAGAGACTCAAGTGTTCAAGAATAGAGAAAATAGGTCTACTGAATACTCATATCTTAAGGAGAAACAAAAAAATTGTGAACATAACAACAATATTTTACACCTCAAAAAATCTCTACTTATATGGACAAAGAAAGGGGAATCCATAAAATTATTAACTATAATTAGTGTAATGAAATAAACAAATAGCACAGTGAGAATTCCTTGATAACAGGGCTAATGAACGCTGTTTGGCAAATAAGAGTTCAACAAATTGTTGGCTAGATAAAGGAAAGCATTATTGACATCCTTTGAGATGCCTTTTGTGTGAATCATAAAAGATAACACAGAAAATCGGTTAATGTTCATAAACCTCTCTATGTGACAGTTACTATAACAAATAAATTCCAAAAATCTTATGTTTCATCAAAATGGAATTTGGAAAACCATTCATCACACTCTTACACCACTCTGTTGTAAGTGGCTGTGTTAAGTAAAAGTAAGTAATACCATGTGCATTGATGTTATGATTAACCTACATAATTTTTATTGTGAATTACTGTCACTACAAGTTTCTCAAATCAGTGTTGTTTGTTCATTTTGTTTTTCTGCTTTTTATGCACTGTGATTCCAATAATCCTATAATCTAAGATGGTGCTATGAAAGACTGAGACTTTAATTACAGAATTTTCAGATAATACCATATATATCCAATAGGTTTTCAATTTCAAAAGGTTTTAGAGGAGATAAGGTGGTATACAGAAGCTCTGCTACAAGCAAATTTAAGGATTCCTAAAACACATTCCAGAAAACATTACATATATGTTCCCAGATTATAGGTAAGCCATTTTAAATATGACATTTAATTTGAGTTAAAATTTATACTCACTGAATATCTACTATATGCAATTCTATGAATCTATCTAGATTACTCCTCGAGCACTCCCATCAAACAGTAAATAGTTAATAATAACTTCAAATAAAGCCATAAAGAAATAACTCCCAGAAGATTCCTATCCTCTCAGGTAGCTGTTAATGAATAATAATAATAAAAAAAACTGAGTCACAAGTGTTTTAGCCTTTGGAATTGTAAGAAAGTTGTTTTGTTCCTGCAAAAATCAAGCAGCTAAACTAGGTTGAGATGTCAGGTGAGAAGGAAATCAAGATTTAGTTGCATTTGAATGTAGAAACAAGATCAAAGAAAATTGTGACTAATATCTGTATAGTTAAAATTTTGCATGTAGCACAGGAAACTACTGATATTTCTATTATGAATATCCTGGGAGTAGATTTGCATTGTTTCTCCCCAAAACAAACCAAGTTAATTTGGAGAATAATTCTGACCCAAATAAAAAGTAATTCCTCTAAGAATCTCAAATCTCAATATTAACATCCTAGTCTATGTTAATATTGACCACAGTCAATGACACTAACATGCTCTGACACTGGCAGAGTAGATTCAGAGAGCCTCAAAAGCCACCAATGGAAAGTGGCAGTGCTATGGTACATAGGGTGCCATGTCTGGAATTGTTAAATTTTGTTTTTTTGATTTCTTTCTTCTTGTTGTTTGTTTGTTTTTTGAGTGACAGAGAAATAAATTGGTGCCTTTGGCCCTTATTTCTTTTGCTTATCCAAATTTATTCAGATTGAAAGAGTGAAGATTAAAGAAAAACATAACCAGATTATGTTTCTTTGATTGATTTCAATTTTCTGAGTTTCTTGTCATGCAAAATGTATGCTATTTAGTTAAGTATATAGCATTAAAAATTATATTCCAGATTGATATTTTCATAAGCTGAGTAGGAATGTTTAGAAAGCAGTGACCAATAGCCAAGACAGACATGTGTCTTGTCTTCATCCTTGGGACAAAGCATTTTGATGAGGAAGGAATTTTCATTTGTATAGGATTCTTCCTTGGACAAAAGATTGGATCCCAAGAACATTTGAACAGGTATCTCAGCCAAGATTCTATACAGAAGTTAAAAAAAAAAAAAAAAAAAAGCCTCAATATATTTGTATAGGTATTTTTGGGAACAAAGAGCTATAGCATCTTTGATACTGTAATTGTAATCTTTGATATATTATGATAATACAAGTGCTTTTATCATTGTTATATTATGAGTTTCACTTAATAATTTAATTACCTTACTCTTCTCTCCCCTTACAACAGAAGGATAGGAAGTTTATGCTTAGATAGTTGCTATATCTGTATCGTCTAGTTCTTAGAGAAGTTATCAAAATTTATTGCATAAATAAATGAATGAATGATAAGAACAAATGGGCAATGGATGATTCATGCAATGAATCGTGTTGCTTGTTTTTGTTATTAATTACAAATGAACTACTTTTCTACAGTAAAAGACATGTGCAATATAGCTACAGATCTTACTGAATAACCAAGGATTTCTAAATCTTTTTTTTTTTTTTTTTTTTGTAGAGACAGAGTCTCACTTTATGGCCCTTGGTAGAGTGCCGTGGCCTCACACAGCTCACAGCAACCTCCAACTCCTGGGCTTAAGCGATTCTCTTGCCTCAGCCTCCCGAGTAGCTGGGACTACAGGCGCCCGCCACAACGCCTGGCTATTTTTTTGTTGCAGTTTGGCCGGGGCCGGGTTTGAACCCACCACCCTCCGTATATGGGGCTGGCGCCTTACCGACTGAGCCACAGCGCCGCCTGGATTTCTAAATCTTAATATTTGATAGAGGAAACAAATTATTTTAAGGTTTTATAAAAAGCATTTATTAATTATGCTAAATTACCTATATCTCATTATAGTATCTGCTTTTCTAATTTTTTCTAAACATATTTATATACTATAACAAGTAACGTATAACTTGTTTCAGGGTAGAACAAGATAAAAGGAGCATCTAGGGTAATGTACCACCATAAACTCAGTGAAAAGCATGAATCAGAATTTTATTTAAATACAAATGCATTGCAAGATTTGTATTTTAGAAGGAGAATACATTATGTTTAATCATTGTAATAAAATGGAACTTTTTAAATTTAGTACATGTTTTACGATAAAAAAATAATATTGAAGGCTTCCTGATAATTTTAGATCACTAAAAGGTATATTGATAGAAATGGCTTATCATTGGCACAGTCAGTGTCAGTTAAAGGAAACTCATTAGTAAGACTAGCAGAAATTTAAATTACATTATAGACACTCAGTATCTACAACTGTTCCTTAGATAATGCTTTTCATTCCAGGAAAAGTATGCCATCCTGGTACCATGCTTCCTATGAACTCCTTCTTCACCTTCCTGGTGACAGGCATTCCTGGGCTGGAGGCTGTGCACATCTGGATCTCCACACCCTTCTGTGCCATGTTCTTCATTACATTGATGGGTAACGTGACCATCATGACAGTTATCTGGAGGGAGCAGAGCCTCCATGCACCCATGTACCTCTTCCTGGCCATGTTCGCTGCCTCTGATCTGGGGCTGTCCTCTTCACTTTTCCCACAATACTGATGAATTTCTGGCAGGATGCTCGAGAGCTGACCTTTTCTGCTTGTTTCACCCAAATGTTCTTTATACACACCTTCCAGAATTTTGAGTCTGCTGTTATTCTGACAATGGCCCTTGACTGCTATGTGGCCATTTCTTGTCCATTGCACTATTCGTCCATCCTCATCAATAGCGTGATTTCCAAGATAGCCTTGGCTATTTTTGTGAGAACCTTGGCAGTGAAGGTGTCTCTTCCTATCCTCTTGAGGAGGCTGTGCTTCTGTTGCTCCAACATATTTTCTCACTCCTACTGCCTGCATCCTGACATTATAAAGCTCTCCTGTTCCAACACTAGGGTCAATAGAAGTTTGGGGTTATTCGTGGCACTCTCTACTACGGGACTTGACTTTTTGCTAATTCTCTTTTCTTATGTGCTGATTCTGAAAACTGTACTGAGCATTGCTTCCCACTTGTGACTCCCACATTTCCGCTGTGATTGTCTTCTTCACACCCATTATCTGCCTATCGATGCTGCACCACTTTGGCTCAAGACTTCCCTCACACATCTACTTGACCTTGGCCAACATGCACTTCCTCATCCCTCCCATGATGAAACCCATTGCCTATGTTGTAAAAACTAAGCAGATGTGGGATAAAATATTTAAGATTTTCATCAAAAGAGGACCTGGAGAATCAAGGTGACATTTATAACATATTTCATAGATGGATAGTTTAGAATAACCCCAACCAATACTTCCTGACTCTGAAAGGGCAGGAAGGCAAGAAGATCTTAGTACAAGTTTTTTTTCAGTCCTGTCTTTTTTTTTTTTTTTTTAAACTATAGTTCTCCTACAACTTATTCATAGAAGTTTTATTTCTGATAATAATTATCCATAATCTGGAAAGTAAGTTTAAAAATTGCATTATTCATAACATTATCATACTCCTGACCTCAAGTGATTCTCCCATTTTAGCTTTCCAAATTCATGAGACAGTGATCTTGGCTGTTCTCAATAGTTTAACATATCCACTTAAGTATGTTTTTATTTTATGCTTATTTATTACTTTAATTCAATAGCTACACCTCTTACTATGTAATATTTGGTTTGATTTTATTCTATATATCCAGAATCTGAATTTTAGTATCAGTCAATTTAGATTAATTCAGTTCAAGAGAACAGGTAGTTCAGGAATTCTTAAGCATGTTGAGTGTAATGTTGATGGGCTCTTAACCTTGGCAAGACAACCATACAGATATCAAGAAATAAAATGAATTTTATGTTCTTGCTATCAAACACAAGCCTTTAAGAAAAAAAAATCTACACAAACCTAGCTATTATTTGCCAGTCTGAGTTTTATCTAGCACCACAGAACAGGTCACAGGGCTATCTTGATTTTGTTATCAGAAAGGAACCTATAAAAATTTGCAATTAAAAAAACCTCAACACCATCGTATAACCATATAAACTAGTGGAACTTTCTCTTTTCTAACTCTAAGTCAGAAATTCACACAAGGTTAAATATCGCTCTTTTCCAAATTACATGGCACCAAGGACACTTTAAGAATGCTGGTCTTGTTAAACTTCTTTTTTTCTTAAAATTAATTAATTTACTTATTTATTAATTTATTTATTTTGTTGTTGTGGCAGTTTTGGCCAGGGCCCAGGCGCCCTACTCTCTGAGCCATAGGTACCGCCCCTAAACTTCTTAAATAAAGTGTTTCTGATGTGTCTGAAACCTCTTTTAATATGTAGTTTCTTAATTTTGTTCTCTAATTTCTATATATTAATATATGATCCTTGATAATTACAGCTATTATAGCATATCATTTCTATGTTAATATAGTTCTAGGATTTTTCATTGTGTTATTATTCATCACACTCATTCTGCTTCCTCATTAAGTAGCATTAGATCCTTTTGATGGCTACTACTCAGATTCCAGTAGTACCAGTAATGATAGCTACAGCAAAATAATATGAAAAAAAATTACAGCAATATTTATTATTCAGATCATATTTTTTACTTCTTCACTACCTATTAAAAACTACTCTATTGAGATATAACTTATATACCAAAAATTCACCCATTTAATGCTCATTTTGATAACTTTTAGTTTATATAGAGACTTGTCGAAATATCAATGGTATTCAATTTTCAGACAATTTCTATCATTCTAAAAAATAAACCTCTTATCTATTTTTAGTAATTTTCCATTCTTACCCCTGGCCTTGGAAACCACAAATCTACTTTCTAAAGCTAAATATTTGCCTTTCTATTTATTTCATAGAATAAAACTGTACAGTATGTGATTTTTTGTGTCTGTCCTCTTTTACTTACCATTGTGTTTCTGAAATTTATCAAAGTTATACATATAGTAATACTTTGTGGGTGCTAATTACCACATAGGATTTAATTGCTAAATAATATTTATTTCTAGAATTAATTAGTAATATTAAGTTACAATTCAATAGCATTTAATTAGAAGCATTAAAATATTATTTATTTTTAATTGTCAAATGAATATTTATTTGGGAGGTAGATCACTTTTTATTTTTCCATTTAGAAGTTAATGAGCATTTGATATTTGGCTTTTATGCTTTTTAAAAGTTTAACTAAACCAGAGTGTGTGCAATAAAATATCATAGTTGTTTTACTTCTCATTTCCTTAAAGACCAATGACACCAATAATTTTGTTTCCTGTTTGGATATTTTCCCTGGTTACAAGTCTTCAAATCTCTTCCACATATTAGTTGTCCTCTTTTAAAATTGGTAGTTAGGACAGCTTATACACTCTACTACAAGACCTTTCTTAGAATATGTATTTTCTCATAGATTGTGTCTTGCTTTCACTTTCTCAGAGGTGTTTTCTGAAATCAGATTTAAAAAAAAATTTTGATGAAGACCCATTTATTTTGTTTTTTCATGAGTGGTCAACTCTGTTTCCTATCTTAAAAAAAAAGAAAAAAGTCTGTTCTAGGGTTACGAGACACTCTGCTGTGTTTTCTTAACCAAGCTTTAGCTTTTATATTTAGGTTCTATTTCAAGATACAGTACTACCATCTACCTATATTGACCACCTCCTTAAGTTGACCTCATTTTCATAGACCAGACATGTACCACATATACTCAGTGAATTTACCTCTATATATTGACCATCTCTGTAACTGACTATCTTGACAAGTTGGACTGTGACACACCATACTAATTTATTCTTTAACCTTATCATTAGAATCCACTCCTTTGCAAGGGTGGGAACATGTGGGCTTTGCCTTTTAGTTGCATTATTTTTTCTTTAGTATAAATTATTTTTTTCATTTTTTACAATTACCTAGTGTTGGATTAGGCCTAAAGTTTTATTGTTTATGATATTTTGGGGAAGAATTTTTCAATGTGAAGGATTGATCTAAATTGTAAGTACATTGTACAATTACTGAAAGAGTTTACAGTTAATTGAAATGTGATGGCCCAAAAGAAAGAACTCAAAGATCTGACATTGAAGGAAAATTTTGTCCTTCCTTTTCTGGAAAGCAGCAGCCAAAGATATAGGGAGGAACATTCTGTAGTTAGTAAGACCAGAGTTAGTAGCATCCAAAGATACAAATAGAGTACTTGGAGAGATATGGTAAGGAAAGCAGAGTCCTACAGTGGACAAGGAGGATAGCATCCCTGGATGATATCAGTGAAGCCACATTAAACTGGTTCAGACAAAAGAGGGGCGGTTAACACCTGAATCTCCCAGCTGATGATCCAAGAAGTTGTTAAAAGGTTCACACAGGAATTCAAGGTAGCAGATTTCCAAGCATTAAGTGGTTGGCTTGAATAATTTAAACGGTGACATAGATGTTTCATAAAGTCTTATGTGGCGAATCTAATAAAGTTCCAGTAAAAGTTGTAGAAGAGATCATCAAAAAGTTCCCAGACTTTGCTAGAGACTTCAAAGATAATGACATCCTTTAAAATGAGTAGTGTAAACTCTTTCTTAAGAACATGCATGATAGGAGCCTCATCATGAAGGGTGACAAAAGTAAGATAGAAAACTTTCCTATGAATATTTCACAGTTCTGTTTTGTGATAGCTCTGCTGGAGAGAAACTAAAGTGCTTGGTGAACGGTATATTAGCAAAGTCACACACATACAAGAACCCGAAACCCCAAGACCTCCCCATCACTTGGAGATCAAACAAACGTACATGGATTACTGGTGACCTATTTGAGGGGTGGGTAAGGGATATTGAATGAAGAATAAATGGTCTATTCTACTGACAGTAGACAACTGTCCTGGCCACCCACGTGAGAGCATCATCTTGCAAATGTGGCACTGAAATTTCTGCCTCTAGACAGAGTAAAAAATCCAACCTCTTGACCAAGTCATAATCAAAATATTTAAAATTTACCACAGATCCCACTCCTGCAGTGGGTCATTACTAAAATACAAACCTCTGGTCTGCATGTGTAAGCTACTTTATCTACCAACATCAGTTCACGCTCTGTATGCTGTCCTATGGATCAGTTCCGCCTGGAATAAAGTTTAACCTGTAAAGATACAGATGTATTTCAAGAAAATTGGATTTGGCACAAACCAAGAGCATGATGTTTTGGCCACACCAGATAGCCCATAACCCATGGAAGAATTCAAAGTAGCTTTTGAAGGTTTTGTTGCAAGGTATAATGGGGCAACTTATAATGGACCTGTCCCAGAAGCATTTTCCAAGCAATATTGACTGAAGTACAGTCCCGAGTAAAATTGCATGATGAGCAGAAGAAGCAAGTAAAGATGACACAGAATTTGCAGAGACTCCAAAAGAAGAGGATGTCAGGTCTCTGGTAATATATTTGAAGACATGTGCTGCAGAAAAATGCCCAGTTATGCTGAGTGGTTGAGCACTCAGCTAGTGTTGAGATTGTTTTCTTCTCTTAAGTTTGTAGTAAGAATAATCAACAGACCAAGGTTGACTCTTGTTTTCAGAAGGAATGATTCAACCATGAGAAAATAGTAAATGTATTGATTATTTAGAACACTGTGTATTTTACTGTGTTTTGATAATTATAATTTCACATGATA
The DNA here is from genome assembly GCF_027406575.1 of Nycticebus coucang. NCBI lineage: Eukaryota > Metazoa > Chordata > Mammalia > Primates > Lorisidae > Nycticebus > Nycticebus coucang. The sequence continues at coordinate 62,135,650 of NC_069793.1, read as the reverse complement.
TTCTCTAATAAAAACTGTGCAAGAAAGTAAAGCATATGTATGTATCAGTGCAGTAGCCTAGTTTCTTATGTTGCCCACCTCTCCATGTTCATCAGTTTATTACATTCCCTTGGGTGGTCATCTGACAGAGATTCTACTATAATTTTTGTTTATTATGTAAGGAGGAGTCAAAATTCACTTCTTTTTCTATGGTTCCAGCATTATTTGTTGCAAATATATTCCTTTCCATTTATTTAGGTTGACAAAAGTTGATTGATCGTGTGCATGTGGATACTGGAAATTCCCTTGCATTCATTGATCATTTATTCTCTCACTGTGGTAGCTTCTTAATAAGTCTTGCAATCTTAGGGTGAGTCCAATTTTTTAATTCTTTCTAGAATTTATTTGATTCTTCTATTCTTCTAATTATATGGTTCTATACATATAAAGTTTATAATTAGTATGTAAATTTCTAAAAATAACCTACTGAGATTTGGATTAGTATTGCATTAAGTCCATAGATAAAAATTGTGGAAAAAAATACAGAAGGTACAAAAAAAGTGTATAATCATTATAAGAAAAGGAAAAACTGTATGAAAATTATAATATTCCAGACACAAATGACTTGAACTTATAAGAAATAAGAAGATACAACATACAAGGTAACAAACATTATTGGTACATACTAACTATCATAATTTTAATAGTTATTTTTCCTGTCTTAAAATGTGTATGCATTTTTTGGGCACTCTTTGTATACTAAAAATAATAATTTGTATAAATAGTAGATTTTGTGGGAATTGAGTTCTTTTCTATTTTTTTCTCTTTTTTGAGGTAGAGTTTAACTCTGTTGCTCAGGCTACAGTGCTATGACATCAGCCTACCTCATAGCAACCTTAAAGTCTTGGGTTCAAATTCTCTTGCCTCAGCCTACAGAGTAGCTGGGACTAAGGTGAGACAGGGTCTCCCTCTTGCTCGAGCTGGTCTCAAACTCCTGAGCTCAAGGGCTCATTTTGCCTCAGCTTTCCAGACTGCTAGAATTATAGGAATGAGCCACCACAACCAGTCCCCAGGAGTTTAGTTTTTTACCTTTTTTGTCTTCTTATGTTGGCAACAAAGTAGTGTAACTTCTGGGGAAAGGAAAGTTTCAATTTTGAGGAAAGTAAGACGTTTTAATACAAATTACATGGAAAATATACTAAATTTCACAACAGACAGAAAAGAATACATTACAATGTTTGTCAGATATGTGGAATTTAGAGACTTTTGTATTTCAAGGAATTAATATTATTAATACTATAGATTATAGATATCTAGGTATATACAGAGAAAGTATTTATTTGAATTTATAGAACACTAAGGTTTTGCCAGGTGGGTATTATAACACTGGCAGAAAAATATGTTTGGAAAATAATTGTTTAGTTTAGTTTTTTTTTTTTTTTTGTAGAAACAGAGTCACTTTATTGCCATTGGTAGAGTGCCGTGGCATCACAGCTCACAGCAACCTCCAACTCCTGGGCTTAGGCAATTCTCTTGCCTCAGCCTCCCGAGTAGCTGGGACTACAGGCACCCGCCACAACGTCCAGCTATTCTTTTGCTGCAGTTTGGTCAGGGTGGGGTTTGAACCTGCCACCCTTGGTATATTGGGCCGGCGCCCTGCCCACTGAGCCACAGGCACCGCCCCTGTTTAGTAATTTTTAATTCTGTTCATATTACTTTATGTGAGTAAACTATACTGATTTTCTTTGAGGGTTATTTTATTAATTCACCTTTATATTAGGTTTTTAAGTTGTGCATATTATTATGTGCAATAGAAATGGAGAAAAATATTAAACGAAACAGGGTTCTTGGGCAGCCTTTTTTTAAATGAAAATGGATTTAGGAACATTTCTAAAGCATACATATTATTTTTTGGTTCTAATTTTTACTCTGAAGATTAATTCCTGAAATAATTAGCAGAATTTTGTTCATTTACCAATCTTAATTCCTAGTCCTGATAACAAATCTGTCTGTAGGCAATCACAGGGCTCAATAAAGACTGTAGATCAGCTTGCCAGAGGTTGACCTCTATTTCTACTTCCTATTTTCTTTTTATTGTTATTTAAATGTTTTTTTAATTTTATTTTTCATTTTCTTGTAATTTTTTTGTTTCAGAATATTACATGGGTACACGTATTTTGGTTACATAATTTGCTTTTCTACATTTTAAGTTATGATGAGAAGTGACCAAACATAAACAGAGACAACAGTTTGGGGGAAAGTAGTTTCCATACACTCTTGCACATTACGCAGATATTCCAGGAGAAAGACATTGGTTGTAGAAGAGAGAAAAAAAAATCGTTGAGCTGTGTTGTTCGATTAGTTTTATGGAGAAATCTGAGTCTCTAACTCAAAAAATAAAAACAGAGTTACAGTGTTTTTCATGGCACCTCTCAGGTAATAGAGGTTTGAAGTTCCCGCTACCAATCATGGCTGCAAATTTTTATGGCTTTCTTTCGTTATTCATGGTATATATCATGAGGTTTCTGCCATTTTTCAGCTCACTCAATTTCCAAGCTTTCAAAATTGAAAGCGACTGTTGTTGTCTGTTGCAGTGACATAACTCCACTATTAAAAGGTGAAAGCAGTCAGACATTTTATAAATAAATGGGATTGACTGATTTTCTCTAAAACTTTATTTCCAAAAACATATTGTTGACCTGATTCACATACTATTTGTGTTAGTATGGCTTGTAAGCTGAAGATTTTGTTTGTAAAAATCTAAATAAATAAAAACAACACTTTTGTTCGTGTGTTTATTATTTACTTTGAAGTGTTTTTTAATAGAGAAAAATATTTATCAAATAAAACTGCGCCTTTAGTTTATAAATTTATACAAATCATACACATAAATTTAAATAATTTATTTCCTTGTCTAATGGTCAACAGAATCTAGGGGCAACCTTACAAGACTTAACTTTCAACCTGTAGGATCTGATGTTATTTTTAGATAGATGTGTTAGAATTGAATTTAGTTAGAGGATATCCAACAAGCTGTCTGGAAGTTGCTTGATGTGTGGAGAAAAATCTTCACACATCTGGTGTCATAAGAATCTGTTCTGTATGAACTGATTGTTTAAGAATGTGAAAAGGCATTGATATTTCATATGTTTGGAGTGTGTGTGTATGTGTATGTGTGAGACAGAGAAGAAAAGAGGGAGATTTATGAAATAAAAAACAGTAACATAAAACACTCTTCTTTTTAAGATCATTCAAATAAATCAATAATAGGTGATTGCCAAATAATTTTTTAATGTATTAAATGATTTCTGGAAAGATCATTATGGTAACCCTAACTATTGTGAACCTAATGTTAAGTTGGTGGATATCAGCCTATGCCAAGCCCAATACTTTCATGCCCTAACAAAATATAAAATTGGCTAAAAGAAAATTAAAATTAACTAAATAATAGCATAGATGTACAGATTAATGTTAATTAATTGTAGCTCTGATATCCACTCTATGTCGCTGTCCTTTGTCATCCTTTCTCCAGTGTATCTTCTTTCATGACACTCTACTACCTGCGCTTCCTTTAAGCAAAATGCTGTTTTATTCCTACATCCTAACACATGTTGGATGTACTCAATCCACTTTCCTCTCTTAGTTAGGATTCTTACTCCTTTTCTCATGCCCCCTTGCCCCCCAGTAAACCTTTCTTGACTCTCAAAGCATGATTTAATTGCCTGTTTTAAACATTTAATAGGATTCTGATATTACCTCTATCACGACATACATTGTATACCAAGCATTTAATTCTGCCTCTCCAAATAGACTTCCCTCAAATTGAAAGTAATTTGATGCATTATTTTTATATTCTTAGATTCCAGCAAATGTGCAACATTATCATTAGCCTCTAAAAGCACTACAACAATAAGAAAGTTAGAAAAAAGCCAAGGGAAAATACTAGTAGTTTGGCAAACAAAATGAACTTCCTTAAATTCAGGCAACATGTTTACGTAGTTCCACCACCTGAGTTCCAGGCCCCTATGAAAACATTAGTAATACATTTATGAACAAGAGAAAAAAAAAATCCCACAATTGTGAAATTTATATCTTAGTCAATGAAGAAAGAGTAAAAAGTCAAGGCCCTGTCCCTTTCTAGATTATTGGTCCAATCAGGATAGCCTCTCTATATTTTCTTACATAAATACACGGCCCTTTCTTTTTACATGTCCAGTTTTTCCCTGTCCACACCACAACATGTTCCAATTATGTCTCTTCTTAGTCTATCCTCAAACTGTATACTCGATCTTTGACTAGGTATGCAAAGAGTATATACACACACCCCACAAACAGTAAAGAAGAAGCACTCTGCTTCACAATATGTATGCTCTGGCCATAAAATGGAGAAGATTTGCCCTAGCTGTGCCAAGGAAATATAGACATGGGAAAGGCACCTGAAATCTTGGATTTTGCATCATTTTAAACATGCATAGCTTCCCAAAGAGAATACTTCCAAATTACTGACTATAGTAATATTCAGCAAGGAGGTATGCAGTAATTTATATAGGATGAGCTCACAAACTTTATTGTCTGACCTTGTATATATACAGTTGTATACATATACACACACACACTCTCTCATACAACAGTTTGTTTACTTGTTCATGCATTAAGTGGTAGATCACTTTCAATGTAAAAAATCAAATTTTATAGAATGATCAATTTTCAGTTTCTAATATCTAATGAACACTTAAGAAGTCTGTTGACCTATCCTAATTTTAAAATGTTTCTCTGAGTTTATGGACGATTCCTTGAAAGCATAGTTTAAAATTTATAAAACTAGATGATTATTTTTCTTTGTGTTAGCTAATCCTGGGTTAATTGTAGTTTTGCAGAAGATGACTATTAAATACTTTGTTTCTATAATTATTCAATTTATATATTCTAGATTATTCTTTAAGAAAGGAAAAAAAATACATATACTGTATACCAATCTCTACTTATACTCTCATTTCACTAGAGGTAAGGTGACATATTTGGTGACATTTTTCTTAGAAAATAACCAACAATGCCATGAGCTCATTGGGAGATAAGAAGAAAATATTTCAATTCTAACAAAACCATACCTTGAACTGAAGACATATGCTTCAGAGAGAAGCAGACAGATAAAAGGAGAAAAAGGAGTCACTTACTTTTCACTAAAGTCATATTGACTAATTGAGAAAGTGTTCCCTGCCCTTCATTATTTTATGCACTGCTGACCTTATCTGTTTGGTTTTGAGGCTATAAACCAAGGGGTTAAGAACAGGAGTCAAGAAGAGGAAGAGATTGGCCATAGTGACATGGAGAAGTGGAGATGTGAATTTACCGAACCTGTGAATAAGTGCCAGCACAATGAGAGGCACATAAAAGATGAAGACAGTGAAGATGTGGGAAACACAGGTATTCAATGCTTTACGTTGACCATATTTTGAAGTAATACCCAGCACTGTATTTAAAATCAAGATGTATGAAATAACTATGAATATGGAGTCAATTCCAAAGGAGAAGATCACGAGGGACAACCCATAGATGATGTTGACTCTGACAGGGCCACAGGCCAGCTTCATCACATCAGGGTGGTAGCAGTAACAGTGGGATAGGATGACATCTTTGCAGAAGGGCAGTCGCTTGAGCAGGATTGGCAACGGTACCATCAACATCACCCCTCTAACCACAGCTCCAAGCCCCGTCTGAATAATCCTTGGAGGAGTTAAAATGACAGTATACTGCAGGGGGTTGCGAATAGCTACAAACCTGTCAAAGGCCATGGCCAGCAGGATGGCTGACTCCATGCATGAGAAAGTGTGGATGAAGAACATCTGTGTCAGACAAGAGTGGAACTCGATCTCCCTGTGATTTAGGAGGAAGACGTTGAGTACTGTCGGTAGAGTGGATACAGACAGACCCAAATCTGTAGCTGCCAGCATAGACAGGAAGATGTACTGAGGTTCATGTAGGCTGGGGGTGGTTTTAATAACGAAGAGGATGGTGCAGTTTCCTAATAAGGCAACGAGGTACATGACACACAGTGGGATAGAGATCCATATCTGGATAGCCTCCAGTCCAGGGATGCCTGTGAGAAGGAGAGTGGGGGGCTGAGACCAGCTACTGTTTACAAGCTCCATCAGGATCTTTCTTAAAATCCTGCCCAGATCAGATTCCAAATGCTCCTAATGGAAGGAAAAATCCATACATTTTAAGATAGGAAGAGATGATAAATCTAACTTCTTGGGGCAGCACAGCAAATATACATTAAGGACTGATCTTTAGAAGTTTTCCAAACCCACCGGAAGTACTATCTGGAGTTAGAGAAATGGATAACTGCTATTAAAGTGAAAGAGTTGGCCAGGTGTTGGGGTAGGAAGAGGTGAGAGGATCACTTGAGGCTAGGAGTTTAAGACTAGCTTTAGCAACATAGTGATTCCTCTTCTTTATAAAAAAAGAAAAAGTAGAAAAATTACCTAGATGTGGTGGTGCACACAGGAGGATTGCTTGAGCTCCAGAGTTCAATGAGCTATGATCTGATCTACCCAGGGCAACAAAGCCAGACCCTGTGTCCAAAAATAAAATATTAAAAATAAATACATAAATACTAATAGAATAGTAGAATTGCTTTTGGGTTCAAACACACAATTATTGATGACATAAAAACACAAATAAGGAATTTTAATTTTTATTCCAGCACTTAGAAAAATTTTACTCCTCAAATACTTTTTCCTTCCTGGTAACTATATTTTAGTATGTTCTCATATACTTTTGTTTTCAGTAATGTTTGAAAGACACTCTGAAAAAAGTTATTTCACTTCCTCTCTCATCAATGTCATACCTATAAATAGTCAAGAATCTGGAAACGTATGTTTTTTCCTAGTATTTCCACCTGTAGAAATAAAGCATAAAATGTTTAACAACCCATGAACTCTAAGTCATTTTTGTTAACTTCATGGTATACCATTTATTCTGGGATGTATTTCAGAGTTGTTTGATATTTTCTTTTTAATATGTTAATTTTTTTCAAAGGGTAATGAAATCATTAAAGTGGGTATTGCAATTCTTAGCTGATGCTAACATAAAAAGAAACAGCAACAAATAATTACTTGAAAAAATTGGAAATGCTTCTAATTAAGAATATACATATAATATGTTAGGAAACAATAAACACCTTAGTAAATTTACCAAAGGAGCAGGATTAGAAGAAATGATGGCAATACCTTCTACAAAGAAGTTAGGAAGAGACATTATCTATGGTTAGTTGAATACATTTGGATTTAATTGTTTGGGTTGAGTTTGCAGCTTGCCATGCAGAAACAGAAAATACAGATTCAGGTACATTTGGTTATGAGAGACACCAAGGGATGAAATATAAATGAACTTAACTCTTATCTAAAAGAATATGAAATCCAAGCACAATGTCTTTTGTAGAATCCCATTATTTAAAAATATAAGCAAAGCAAGAAGCACCAGAAGAAAAATTGAACAGATACTAATGAGGGTTCCTTCTCAAGAAGAATGGCAGAAAGGATTGGGACAAGAAACTATTACTTTTTAGCTGCTAGACAAAATTAGAAATTCCTTACTATTTTAAATCCATATAAACATAAAACATCAAAATAATCTTTTTATTGGTGCTAATATGTATTTGAAGATAACAGGTGATGGAATGCTAAGGGCAAGAGTAGCTTTGTTCAATTTTTTTAACTGCACATGTGACCTATCAGTCAAACATGTTGAAAGAAAAAAGGAAGGAAGGAAGAAGGAAGGAAGGAAGGAAGGAAGGAAGGAAGGAAGGAAGGAAGGAAGGAAGGAAGGAAGGAAGGAAGGAAGGAAGGAATTCTTTCTTTTCTAAGGACAAGGAGCTTCTATGACTTTTAATTTTTGATAGAAGGAAAACAGTTAAGTATCTGCTAAAGATATGATTATTTCTATTGAAAGGTTATTTTTCCATACTATGATTTTCTCACCATGAAACCACAGCCTTGCAAAAGGGTTGACAAATAAATTTATCAGTCCTTCCTTGGCATACACAGGGAATGATGGAGTCTAATAAAATTCTGCAAACCCTTGATAGAGGGACTTACCTTTTCTGAGTTATTTGTCTCAATGAATAATTATGTCTACAGGGAAGTTACCAACATATTCTCAGGAGATGGTGGTTTCGATATGCTTCACATGAGATATAATAAAAATAAATTAATTGGAACAAAGGACATACAGAATTTTTTTCCATACCCAGAGTCTTTATAATTTTTCTTTTCTCTTTCCTTCCTTCCTTCCTTCCTTCTTTCTTTCCTTCCTTCCTTCCTTCCTTCCTTCCTTCCTTCCTTCCTTCCTTCCTTCCTTCCTTCCTTCCTTCCTTCCTTCCTTTATTTCCTTCTTTCTTTCCTCTTTCCTATTTATTTATTTATTTGGAGACTGGTCCTCGCTTTATTGCCCAGGCTAGAGTGCAATAGCATCAGCTTAGCTCACAGCAACCTCAAACTCTTGAATTTAAGTTATTGTCTTCCCTCAGCTTCCCAAGTAGCTGACACTACGTGTGTGCACCACCATGCTGAACTAATTTTTCTCTTTTTAGTAGAAATGAGGTCCTCACTCTTGCTGAGGCTGGTCTGAAACTCCTGAACTTAAGTGATTCCCCCAACTTTTGCCTACAAGAGTGCTAGGATTACAGGTGTGAGCAACAACCCTTGGCCATAAAACCTTATAATTACTCACACATTCAAGAATAAAGCCAGTTTTATCTCTGCTATTCATCATAAGCATATGATGAGCTTTTCTTTAGAAGAAATTGTTCTTGCTGCCTACTTTGAATCATTCTTGAGGTGAAATCATTTTGAAATGTCATTCTCTGTTTCTGAGAAGCTGGGAATTGAAAACTTTCTTTTATGACTATTGTTACATTGCTTCACAAGATTATAGTGCTGTAGATGTTTTGAGAGGTACAGGGGCATTTATTTTAGATTGAGCTAGTAAGGCCTCCTTAAAGTCTCAGTGATCTCCTCTTTTCTTTCTAAAATGTTGCTGCTTACAACTTTTTCCTGCCCTTGTCTAGGTTTTATCATTCTCTCCTATGCTTGTAACTATGAAATAAAAATAAAATCAGAAACCTTCTGCTAATTAAATATGCCCCTCATAGCAGAGGGGACCCCAGGAACACTTTAAGAGCTGAGTTCCCAGTCATGAAGGGAGGATAAAGATAAAGCACAAATACATGCTTATGGTTTCCCTTCATAAATACTCATAATTCCTCCTAGAGCTGGTTAAATACGTATATTTGACCACTCCACTAAATATAAAATCCTTTTGCTTTTTGTCTCTTCTTTGAAGCACGTGTTCCTGGGTTCTGCCTCGGCTCTGCTTCCCAACTTGTTATAACTGCCCCTGGAGGTTGTTACCCTTTATGAGAAATAAAAATTTCTTTCTTCCAAAGTGTAACACTTACTCATTTTTTTAGTTAAAAAAATGTTTCCTCTCTTTTCAAGGTTATATTATTTATTTTCTATTTATTCCAAACACCTGATACTTTGCCTCATATGTGTAATGTATTCAACATATATTGGCCAATGAAGAATGAATGAACAGGGACCTGTACTTTTGGTCAAAATGAAATAAAAGGAACACAATTTGCACTCCCACCTAACACTATTAAAATAATTAAACAGAATGTAGGAAGTGATTATTTGACAATAAAGAACTGTGATCCCTGAGAGATGGGGGAAAAAACATGGTAAGTTCTAAAATTGCTGTAACACATGGCTTTCAGAGAGTTTCTAGGCCATAATAAATGGAAGGGAAACCCAGACACAACCTATGAACTTCCTTGTTTAGAGAATCATTGCTGAGAACAGAACGAGGCAAAAGTAACTAACGTTCATGGGAATAGATAAGAGAAAACAAGAATAAGCGTGAGCCGTGGAGATCAGTGGAAGGGCTTTTCAAATATTCATCAGCGTATTAACTGGTGCAATTACAAAGTCTGACAAGTTCATGATTTCATCCTAGACAAAGTGTTACATACCTCATTGCTGAGTATCACAACTAACTTCAAAGTTCTCCCATAGGAAGCTATGTTTGGATGCCAGCACCTAATACACCCTTCACAATAATTTTAGAACTCTTTTTTTCTGGAATGGCCACCAGAGCTGCTATCAATGTCATCCAAATGTCCTCCTTTCAATATTTCCTTTATCTTTGGGTGAAGAAAAAAGCTCTGATGTCCTGAATGCCATCAAAATGTCTTCCCTTCAATATTTTCTTTATCTTTGCATAAAAAAGTCACTGGGGGCCAGATTAGGTAAGTAGGAAAATGACTTCAATAGAGTTATTTGTTTACTGGCTAAAAACTCCCTCACTGACAGTGCTGAGAACTGCTGCCATATCTTTCTCATGCCAAGAGTTTTAATGAAGATTTGTTTCTCTATTGATATTTACTTTGTCTGCCATGCTTCTCACATTCAGCCAACTTTTCAGACTCACAATTTGATGAAATTTTGCAATGTTTTTATTAATTCTACTAAATCCTGGCTGCTTTGACCACTATTGATGAGTTACACTATCTCTTCTTTAAGAAAAATGTTTAATCCATTTGTACACTGACATTTTCTTCATGGAATTTTCTTCATACATTTCGACTAATGTCTCCCTGATTTCACTTCCACTCTTGCCATGTTTTCAAGAAATGTAATGTTTATTCATGGCACTAATTCAAGCTCTGACATTCTTACAAAGGCACACAATAAAAAACAATAAAGAACACTACCCAAAAAGACACCACTACACGTCGACAACAAACACAGCTGTGAGACATTGATATACTAAGGTCATAAAAACCTTAATCAATTGTTTGTATGGTGCTGCTAACATGAATGAACAGTGGCAAGTTCACATACTTATTTGGCAGACCTGATACATAAAAAACTACCTGTGGCCAATCAGACAACTATCCCAAAGTAGAAGAGGAAAAATCTGTTAAAAACATCCTAAGAACAAAATTCTCTATGAAGAACAATAGTATTTAGTGTCATTGAAAAGGTTTTCAAGAAGGGTTGCTTCGAGGACAAAAAGAATAAGAAAATAGGGGTGATGCCTGTGGCTCAGTGAGCAGGGCGCCAGCCCCACATACCGAGGGTGGCATGTTCAAACTCGGCCCCAGACAAACTGCAATAACAACAGCAACAACAACAAAAAATAGCCGGGTGTTGGGGCAGGTGCCCATAGTCCCAGCTACTCGGGAGGCTGAGGCAAGAGAATCCCCTAAGCTCAGGACCAGGAGTTGGAGGCTGCTGTGAACTGTGTGATGCCATGGCACTCTACCAAGGGCAATAAAGTGAGACTCTATCACTACAAAAAGAAAAAAAAAAAGGGATGAGAAAATAAGGCAAAATATCATATTTTGAAACTCAGAAAGTTTTATGAAGATCATGGCAAAATATTAAGACCTGATTGTGAATGGAAATGAATTTTTTTAAAGTTTAATCAATACTTGGAATGAGATTGAGAAAACAGTGAGAATATAGTGTAAAAAACAGTATATCCCAAGTGCTCATGAATTCAAGGGTGGATTATCAAAATGTATTGATGTATGTGTCTACATACACACATATATACAAACACACACAAATACACACACAGATACACACCATGGAGTACTATTCACCCATAAAAAATAAATTAATGCTTTTCACAATAATTTGGATGGAACTAGAGCCCATTCTCCTAAGTAATACCTTAAGATTGGAAAAACAAACATCATGTGTAATCTCTGATAATTGGAACTGATGGATGGGCACACATGGGCATGAAAAGAAGTAAAAATAGCTAGAAAGCAAGATGAGAGAAGGGTTAGAAGGGAATGGGTAAAAATGTACCTAAAAGGTACAATGAATATTACTTGGGTGATGGGCACAAACACCCCTGACTAAAGCATTATAAAAACTATCTATATAACAAAACATTTGTACCCCTTTAATATTTTGGAAAAAAATAGTATATAAGCATGTAGGTAAAAGAAACAAAGATTTTGCAGAAAGAGATAAAAAGCTAACAAAAGTATAATTAATAGTTTAACCTTATAAATAATATGTTATTTTTCATGGTAATAAAATAATTATGTAAATATCTCATTTCCTATTTATATTTTATTCAATGAGTTGTAAACAATATTATTATTTTTAGATCATCAATTTGGCTCATATTTTTTTAATTAAATCTCCTGTCATTAATATAAACAAAACTTTACTATTCTTTTTAATTTCTTTCTTTTCAGTTACTATCTTCTTCTTGTCCTAAGTTATTTAGTCCTACAAACAATTCAGGATGAAAAGGAACAAAAAACAGGGGTGGGGGGGAACTGATGAGGAAAAATAAAGAATGAAAGATAAAGTGTTAGCTTTGTTTATATTAAACACAAAATATTGAGTTTATTGTACAGTTTCCTGGAAGGTTAATATTAGAATCACATTATACGTATGACAATTAATCCAATTCATTGTAAATTATGCAAGATATGCTGTTTATATATGTCTCTGTCAGAGCATTCTGAGTGTGTGCTGCTGTCACTGATGGGGCTGTTGTTAATTCCCCAGAATTGTCTCAGGAAGATTCTCTTCCTATAAGCTTACTTAAATAATCAAGGAGTATTTCCCGACCTTACTCAAAAGATCAAGGGCTCAGAATATCACATGTAATTTCCTGATTTCCCAATTCTACTGAGCCTCAGATCTCTTGAGGTAGGGAAAGCTATAAAGCTAGCCTCCAGACTAGTACTAGGACACAGACCAAGGAGAGACAACCAACTTGCTGAAGCACAGTACATCCTCCCTGACAGAGTAGAAGAGGTAACAAGGCCCTGATATTCCACAGTGGTCAGCAGGTGGCCACTGTGTTCAAGAGGTGTACCATGCATCTTAGTTCTCAAATTAAGCAGGTTCAGAACAAGAGAACTGTGAGATTTTTTTTTTTTGATACATGTTCCTACCTATGTTACAAGATCTGTCCAGTGCAATCATTCAAGCAGATCCAAGACTGATGGTGGAGACTAGTCCAGGCTTGGGAAATGGTATTTGTAAGAGATAAGCATGTCTTATTACCTAGACAGACCACAATCTGTTGCCTTAATGAATAGTTCACTTTATGGCTTTTGAAAGATCTAACCACCATTATGAAGAATTTTACCAAATATAAATATAGTTTATTTTCAAAATGGAAATCAACACAGGAAACAGGTCTGGGGTTTGTCACCCCAAACATAGTCACAAAAATATTTCCTATCCTAGAAGAAAGATTAGATTGTATCTCAGAGGTATTTCTGGGATGTATTTACTTATTTTCAGTTCAATGGTTAAAAGTCTTCTTAGAAAAATTAAAGTAGATGGAGTTTACCTCACATTATCCAAAATAGAAATAAAGATCAAAATAAGGCTGATGTACTGTGTGCAGAATTCAGTTTCTCAAAATAGCAAAAACTAGAATTTTGGAAGGCTCTTATGGTAATATTTGCTTATTGGGTTGCCTTTGTGTCCCTTTTGCTTCTATTGTTTGTTGTTCTTTTTCTTTTTTATAAGTGTATATATTCATTTGATGCCAGAAACAGAGTGGTAAAGAAATCAATAAAATAGAATAGTATATAAATAAAAAATAAAGCGTTTGAGAGATATATAAATGGATGGGCATGAAGGAAAAAAAATCAAAGCAGAGCATCTAGTGATAGTTCATTCTTGTTAAGTAACAAATCCATGAGCCCTGTTGGACTCCATGTATTGGAAAAGGTTCTAATTATTTCTGAGAAGAGGATTAAAAGTTTCTCAAGTCAGTTTTCACTGATCATTTAAGGATTCTACTTGTAATAGGGCTTGGGGTATAATCCCACAACAGCAGCTAAACATTTCTTTGAGAGAGAAAAGCATGGGTTGTTTGGGAGAAAGAAAAAATATACAAAATGGAATAAAAAATATTGGCATCTTCAATTGTCAGATGAGGGTTGAATTACTAAAAGTGAGACGGACATTCAGATTGTGGACTGCTATGACCATGCCATTTGAGTTGCTATCTGTGTTAGTTTGTGAGATTATTTCCTTTGTGTGTCCCTCTGAGATTTATGTGAATACACAATTATGTTCAACATGTAATATCCTTGGTAGTTTTGAGAGAAAAATTAATAGATAGTAGATATGAGAAAAAATTATATGATTGGGGAAGTTCACAGTATGTTGGTGGCAGAAATGAGGCATAGCCCAGACACAGTCTAATACCTAGTCCAATTCTCTCTCCAGTGCACCATGTGAATTTTAGGTCCCGTGCTAGATTCATTGTCTTTTTCCATACACATAGGTTAATCTTATCAAAAGGATTGCATATTTTTCTCTAAATCCATTTCCTAATATTTTTCTTATAATGATGGTGACATCACCCTTTTTTCCAAATAGTACTTCTCAAATAATTTATTGCCTTTTTTCATTTTCAATTAACTTATGCAAGATTCATTATTTTTTATTTATGTATTTGTCTATGTATTGTATATTTATTTATGTATACTTCTGTATTCCATTTTCACTGTTAAGGTCGTTTTTTCTGATTCTGTTCTTGTCTGTGGTAAAAACTATCTAGAGCAACTCTAGCTAGCTGTCTTCCTCCTTTTCAATCAATATTGCTGCCCTTTAAACCATATTTAACTAAAATGTGTGTGTGTATATATACATATATGTAATATATATATATAAATATAGTGTTCTAGGTATTGAATATATACCTATAGCCATCATGGAATTTAAGATGTATTGAAAAATAATAATGCAAAATAATAATTAGAAATTATGTTTGCATATAATTGAGAAAGAAAAGAATGAAAACCAAGTGTATAGTCCAGTAGTGAAGAAGTCTCTGAAAAAAGAAAGCTTACATTTTGATCATATGAAATTCCCCTTAAAATTTTGATAAATATTAAATATACAGTAAATATTTCTAATAATAAATAAACTTATAGAAAACTAAATATAAAGTCTTTGATTTACTTTCAAATCTCCGAATCTTCAAGTTACAGCTTACTTGTTCAGTCATAGTGCTCATGCCCCTCAGCCCTCAATATCCTAGATGACCCTATGTACAGTGATTTACATTCCTTGTATGAGCCTTTTGTCTTGCTTGTTCTTTTCAATGTTTCTCACTTTCAGACTACAGTTGTTTTTTTCCTGATGAGAGTATTTAATGACAACATCTCCATGAATCTTAGCTCCATCGTCCTCATAAAAAAGTGGTGTCTTCTTGGTGTTACTACACTAGTGTGGTCGAATACCTCCCACCCTCATCTGCTTTGAGGGATGGTATTTGTGTCTCCACATCAGAGTCCTCACAAGGGTATGAGATCCTTGAAATAGAGATTATTTATGGTTTCTATGTGATTCCTTCTGTTGCATAGTACTGTACAGAGAGTGAACTTAAAGAAATGTTTATTAAGTTATTTAATTCTTGTGTAGATGTGCAACTCATTTATTTTGTTGCTCTGCTATCGATAGGCTGCCTTTTTCCTTTGTCCAGGAATAGTATTCAATTTGAGTAGCACAGGAAATGAAGAATGAAAAGAAAGAACCAATACACAAACACAAGCTAGAAGAAACAAATGAAAGAAAGAAGCAGGGTAGGCTGGAGGGAAGGGATGGGAAAACATACTGTGTGTGGATAATGACTGGACACTGTCTCCTGAGTTAGAATAATGCTACAGAAATTATTGCCTTGCACAGCACTGTTTTAACTAAAACATCAAATACTATAACCATCTAAAATGAGGGCATGGTTAAAATACAGTAAGTTAGTACATCCTGTACAAAGCTATTTATTTTTCTTTTTGCTATTTATTTTTCTATGTACATTTCCAGAAGGAACAAAAAGCAGCTTCATTATAAAAATCTTCATATCAAATTAATTACAGGAATAATAATAATAGTTACTGATTAAATGGTCTGGAGCTTCCATGAAAAGCACAGCAGTTTTCCAAACACTGTTTCTGAAGTACCAGAAAGAGAATGTAATTATTTACCAGAAATGATCAGTTGAAGAAGAATGAAGTGATGTATAAGCGGCTATAAAAATTAGATGTTAAGAAGTATAAAATATTGACCTAAGTATAGTGTTAAAACCATATTAAAAATCAGTAAAGTTTATTATTATATCTGGAATATCATTCTTATTCATGAGTGATCACCAATCTTAAGGCAATTACTTTCTTTCAATGCCAATATCTATCTATCTCTCTCATTTTTCTCTCTCTTTCTTCTTTCCTTGCCTTCGCCCTCTTCCTTCTCCCTCCCTCCTTTTACCTCCCCTTTCTCTTCTTTTCTTTTTCTTTGCCTTGCCTTTCTTTCTTTTCTCCTTTCCTTTCTTTCCCCAGCCTTGCCTGCCTTCCTTCCTCCCTCCATCACTCAGTCCCTCCCACCCTCTCTCCCTCCCTTCCTTCCTTTCTTCCTTCCTTGGTTTTCCTATGCCAGGATCCAGTTTGAGGATAGAGTGAAAGATGACAACCTCTTCAAACCTCAGAGACCTCTGCTATACCATGATTGGGATCCCAGGGATGGAAGATGCCCATGCATGAATCTCCATCCCTATCTGCTCCATGTACCTAATAGCTGTTGTAGGCAATGTCCTCTTATTATTTCTGATCTTCACTGAACAAAGTCTTCATGAACCCATGTACCTTTTTCTCTCCATGTTGGTCATAGCAGACCTCTTTCTCTCTACAGTCACTACACCAAAGATGCTAGCAATCTTCTGATTTCACGCTGGGGGCATTTCTTTTAGTAGCTGCGTATCTCAGATGTTTTTCCTACACTTCATCTTTGTGGCAGAGTCTGCCATATTGCTGGGCATGGCATTTGACCGTTATGTTATCCACTAACATACACTGCCATTCTGACCCCCTCAGTCATTGGAAAGATGGGTGTTGCATCTGTGACCAGGACTTTTTTTATCTGCTTCCCCTTGGTTTTTCTGGTTTATCGGCTTACTTACTGTGGGAAGAACATTATTCTTCATTCACACTGTGAACATATAGGCATTGCCAAGCTAGACTGTGACAACATTATAGTCGACATCTACTACGGAGTGATTGCGACCCTCTTTTCCACATGTCTGGATGTGGTGCTTATCATCGTCTCTTATATCCTTATACTTTGTGCTGCATTTAGAATTCCTTCTTGAGCCACAGGCACCGTCTGTTGATATTTATGTGGACTAAAAGGCTTACCTATCTATTTTTTAAAATAACTCCACAACTAAAGAGAACCTAAAGTTCCAGGAATGACAAGAGTGGAGATTTTTGAGTAAATGAGACAATATTAAAATTTTAGTCTTTATGTCTAATCTAAACAAGATTAGATCAAAGACCCTTTATTTTTCTTTTAATAGCTTCACAGGTGTAAACATCATAATTCGATAGATTTCAATTTTATATTCATATGGAATATAAAGACAGTTATAGTAGATGTCGACTATAATGTTGTCACAGTCTAGCTTGGCAATGCCTATATGTTCACAGTGTGAATGAAGACTTTATGTTTATGTTTTGCTTTCATTCAAAACAAGATTAGATCAAAGACCCTTTATTTTTCTTTTAATAGCTTCACAGGTGTAAACATCATAATTCGATAGATTTCAATTTTATATTCATATGGAATAAAAGGAGAACAGAAGATAAAACCCACCATCACACACTAAGGAAATGGAAAATAAAATCCCAAATCAACCAAACATTGTTTATCCTATTTTCCTACCCACACATTTAGCATCAATATCCAGCAATTGAGAATTTGGCCCATGTTCAAGTTTTGAATTCCAAATATCTGGCTCATCAAAACTATTAACTCTTTCTAGGTTTATGTATGCTTATGATTATGCTGGGCATAAAATACTATATATTTAATGGTTGTTTAACAAATAAAATGAGATAATTAGTATATACCTTCTAATAGTATACCTAGCATAAAAAGAAAATAAAAGAATGGTGCTTATCGTTGTCATTTTAGCAGTTTGTATAATCAGCCTGCATCCTCCCAGAACTGCACTTGCATGAGAGAGAAAGGAGGCATCTTTCTTTCTTCTTTCCTGCATGTAATGTCAGACATTATAGAACATAAAGTCTTTAGGGGGCATGAAAGCATTTTAACTTTTGCATGCGTGAAATTTTTTACCAGATATAGCATTATCAAATTATTATTAGCATACGCATTAGTCAAAACTGTTGAAATGGACTAAAATTTTGTATTTGTTCCCTAAAAAAGTATTAATGTAATAATTACTCTTTTGGTCATTGTCTGATTGTAATGTGCACCACACTTTTGTCAACATAGGGGCAACAACATTGGTGTTTCTGGCAACAATAAAAGATACTTATCAGGAAATGAAAATAGCAATTTTTTGTCAGAAAACATAACAAAACAATAGTTTATAATTACCTAATAATGGACTCTAAGTGTTCACTAGTACAAATGTGCATGCAAACTCACGAAAGTGAGTATATATGCTCATAGCATTGTCCACAGTGAAAAAAGAAAATAATATATATGTTCAGGATGAACGTATTATATGCATCCTAAAATAAAATACAGTGCTAATATTACACCACTTTACAACTAAGTGCTTATATGGAAATAACTGAAGAACATTTTGAAGAGAACGTGTAGGTTGCAGAATAATGCCTATCATATGATCTCAATTATCTGGATGCACACACCCACATTTATATATGGAAAGATACACACATATTTGCATGTAAATTAAGAAAGAATATTTATAATTCTAATAATATTATGTGAATATAACATTTTAAATAATGACAAATTTAGAATTGAAAATAAATAATAAGTGTTCTCTTCTGTCCAGGATGTGATACACAGAATTAACATTAATTTATGATATTTCACCTTTTCTATAGATATTTATGTTGTTTTCTTTCTATCACATATGATATTATCAATATTTTATCCAAATTAATATTATATTATGTAAATGCTCATCTAATTACTTAAGAAATTATTCAGGCTTTATATTTGGTTGCTTTTCTGCCCCCTGTTTATATTTTTAATACTTTATTCTGTTTTTTCTATCACTCAAATGGAGGCAGTAAGACTGTTCAAGAATAATTATTCTCATTCAATTCATTGTTAAAAGTGAACAATTACACAATAATAGGAAACAGTTGTGAAAGACTAAATTGTTTAAATATTCCCGTAGATCTTATTAACAATAAACTGAATTCTGGGAAAATATCCTATTTTTGGTATGAACCTCTTATACACTTGAAACATTGTGGTTGTGAGATACAGTTATAGCTTTAACTACATGACATCAAGACTTAATGTTCTCCATGGTAACCCTAAGTATATTACAGAAAAATACAGTAACATGTACATAAAGTCTACAAATATGACAGAAAAAATACACATTTTCTTCTACAAGAGGGTAATGTTTTTCAAATTTTCGTATTATCACCAATTAGTTTGGATCTACATGGTGCCCTGGGTTTATTTCTGTGTTTCAATGTTCTGTTTTGGGGGATATGTAGGTACATGTTTATATAGATAATATCATTCTTTAACTGTTGCATGTTAGACGTATCTACACAGAATTTAGAATAATAAAATCATTATTTAAAAAGATCGAATAATTAAGAAACAAACAAAATTTTCAGGAAAAAATATAAACACAGAACTGAACAAATACATAAATAGAAAATACTATGATAAAATTTATACTGATATTTCTTCAAAATGTAATAAAATAGGAAAAGAGCTCCAACATCAAAACTGCCAAAGATCCTTACATAGGATTGCAAATCTAAACATGTCTACTAGAGAAACTGCAATTACAAACCTTGTAATAAGGAATTTGCAAGGACCACATAGATTTAATAGGGGAATACAACCAAATATTTAGTAAGAAAATAATAACAATTCTATGCTAACTTTTCTCAGAAAATGGTAAAGGAGAAAATCTTTCACAAATCAAGTTACAAAGATAGCATTTTGTTATCTATGTTCTGAAACTATGTTCTGAAAAGATAAACTACTGGCAATATTCTTCACAAACAAACCTTCTCCCGATATGTACTAATAATTGTTCATAACTGTCTCTTTTTGAGTGCAAAATAATACTAAGAGATTTTTCCCTCTGATCACTACTTTGGAAAGTTTCCATCTTTCAAATTGTGGGTGATGTTTTCCTGTGGAAATAGAAATTTATGAAATCCAATTACTCCCTCACACAATAGGTCAGAAATTTAACTTCTACCCAGGCTATCTGAGACACACATCAACACCAAAATCACTTCCCAAGCACAGGATTTTGCAATATTAACCTACATATTGATAGAAAAGTTATAAAATCATTCCTTTTCTCCAGGAACCTGTGTCAGGAGATTCAGAAGCTCCAATACCATTGCATCATAATTCCAAGACCAGAATTTTATTGATACATGGTATCACTATCCTTAAATATCAAATTAGACAGATAAAGTATGACTCACTGCCAAAGATATCAGCACTCTCTGGGTGTTAACTCTACATATAGGAAATCCAAAGTGATTCTTCAGTGATCCATTATAAGGAAACCTGAAAATCATCTGATTCACAGATAAGGTAGTAAATCAAAAAAGGAAACTAAGAGTACTTTAGTTAAAAGTGAGATTTCAATTTAAAGAAAAAGGACTAGTAGCTAGAAAGGCAATACTTCTTAAAAACCTAGTTCAAGATCTAAATATATATCTTTAAGGTATTGAATTAGCATGGCAGAGGGCAAAATGACCCATAGATACAGGAGTGAGGGTTGTGATAGCGACTGACCGAAGAGGAGAATTGGTCAGGTCTCAACCAATGTGAATCTACGTGCGTATAATGTTTTTCATTCCAAAAGAAAATGCCAGTCTAGGGAATGTCAGCAGACTCAGAAAAAATGAAGTGCCCTACTGTAACAAGAATAGTTAATCTGTCCTGGGACTATATCGGGGTTCTTTTAGGACAAATGACTGTAAAATAATCTCACTTCCTTGCTTAGGAATCTCAATAAAGCATTCACTGAAACTTTTCCAGATCTCTACATATCCTGCTACTTAAATTTTAATGATTTCCCAAAGAAATTGGGGGAATTTATTTTACAAAATGGACTACTATAGCTGTGAGCAGATTTTAAAAGATGTAATAGCACAGGCAGCAAGTACACAAGAACATAGTAAAAACCTTAAAAAGGAAAATCATGGGACTTCAAATAATTTTATTGAGTGCCATCATTTTTATATAATAAAGCAAGAAATACATGTATCAGGCATTAGGACACAATTATAGCTTCTAACTAAGAGGGTGATCTATGGAATCACACTCCATCAAATCTCTTCTCCACTTGCCTCTAATTACAAAACTTTAGGAAGTTTATTTTATCTTTGCTCATTTTTTTCTTTAAAGTTGAGAAACATAAAGTGGCACTTATAATATTGTCTGGAACATAATAAAAGTGGAGGGTGAAATTAGAAACACGTTTGTTTTTATTAACTTTGTCATCATAACAATCTAGGCTTGGTTTTTAGCTGAGACAAGATATTTAAATTAAATAAGACAAAAAAGGGGACTCAATCATTTTAATATGATTCAAATAGCTTTCAAATGGTAGTTGCTATTGGCATTATTATTTAGTTAAACAAAGTAATCACAAATAGGTATTTCCTTCTACTCTCGAAATTACTAACTATCTATATCTCCAGCTCCATTATCTTTTATAGGATAAAATCAAGGAAAAGGCCATTTCATTGGTGAACAACTTAGCATCAAGGTTACAGTTTTTGCTGTTTATTTCCCAACTTTGTAAGTCGAAAAGTCTAATATTCCTATGATACTCACTAAAATATATGGTCCTCTCACTAAATCAGATAGCAGGAGCCACAGATAAATAGTAAACATTTGTATTTGCTAGAATAATAAAAGGGCTAAGACAATGGATGATTTTTTTAGTAAACACTTGGACTTTAGTCAGTGAAATTTACATTTACTATAATGGGTGAATCTAAAAATACCTATGTCAACTGTCCACAAAAATGTATGAATTCTGTTAGCTAAACCAACTCATAAACTAGTATGATTCCTAACCCACTGCATATGCATTTTCTTATTCATAAAGTTGATCAAAACATTACCTGAGTCAATTTCACTATAATCACTAATTAGTAATGATTATTGGAAAATGAAGAGGAAGTAATTGTAAGGTGAAATATGAAGACAGAAATTATTAAAACAATTTTAATACCTTTTGAATCTTGCCATTTTTACTCCACATGTCGACTTTTAAATATTCACAAAGTCACATTTGTTCTCAAGACTTAGCATCATTCCAAGTTGAACAATTTCTGGACTCTCCTTCGTATCTGTTGAGTCTTGATACTATAAATAATAGGGTTCATCAAGGGTGGGAAAAGAATGTAGATGTTGCCCATGAGGACATGAACCAGTGGTGAGAGGTGTTTTCCAAAACGATGCACCATGGTCAGACCAATGATTGGGATGTAGAAAACCAAAACAGCACAGATGTGAGACACGCAGGTCTGCAAGGACTTGAGTCTCTCCTCCCGCGATGCGATGGCTGACACAGCATGCAGGATCAGGACATAAGAGATGATTATGAGCACAGCATCCAACAACAGAGTGCTGATCACCAGGGTCAAAGCATAGATGCTGTTGAAGCGGATGTCTGAGCAGGCAATTCTAATCAAGTCTTGGTGCAGGCAGAAAGAGTGAGAAAGGATGTGAGGATGACAGTAACTTAAGAACTTGAGACGGATGATGACTGGAGGTATAAGTAAAGAACTTCTACACAAGATTGCCACCCCAATTTTCACGATCTTGTCATTTGTTAGAATGGAGGCGTAGCGCAGTGGATTGCAAATGGCGATGTAGCGGTCAAAAGCCATAGCCAGGAGGACGGAGGACTCCATGAAGGACAGACCATGAATGAAATAGGACTGGGCAATGCAGGAATCCAGGCTGATCTCTCGAATGAACCCCCACAGGATCCCCAGCACCGTGTGCACAGTGGACATCCCCACGCAGAGGTCGGTGAGGGCCAACATGGCCAGAAAATAGAACATGGGCTGGTGCAGACTTGACTCAGTCCGGATCACGTGGAGCACCATGCAGTTCCCCAGGAACACCATAGCATAGATAGAGGAGAAAGGGATGGAGAGCCAGAGATAGTCAGCTTCTAGGCCAGGGAAGCCGGTAAGAAGAAAACTGGAACGACTGAGGTTTGAGATAGAGATAGCAGACATTAACAGGGGATCAGAATTATTTTTAGAAAGTTATAAATTACATATGATTGTGATCCTCTAAGTTTTGCTAATGTTTATCTGCTTTGAGGAAAAAAATGTAATACAATTTCTCTATGTAAACTCATAAACTCGGCACAATACAGACCTGATTCTTTTCTTTTTAGGTAAAAAAATCCTTTCTCTAGACACGAAATTTCCAGTTCTAGTGAGTAAGGATGACAGAAGACTAGACTTTTATGCAAAAATAATAATGTTACTGGCCATAAGGGATTTAGATTTCAGGTTGAACTTCTGGGAGTCTTTGTTCATCCCTAAGGAAGATGATGTGTGATCACAGAGGTGCACTGCTTGCATGAATGGCTTCACTCTTGGGAAAATGTCACATTAAGTTATTTTTTTTTTCTGGGATCCTACAGCCATTTCATTCACTTTCAGATCAAAATATCCCTGTAGGAATTGACTATTTAAAGTCTCTACTTTTCAGAGCATAAAAGTTAGCCAAGAGAAAATGTGCTCTGTAAGTGGATTCAGAACTTGTTTACACAGTTCGCTTTGTTTAGCTCTTCTGCAAATCATTTATCAATTTAAATCAGACTTTCTTTGCTCCTTTTCCCCCATGAACTTCCTCATTAATTAAAAATTTATTCCTTTTCTGAATCTTCCTAATATTATCTTGCATGTCTTTCATATGTAAGATAAATAATTGGCATGAATTTTAAACTGAGGAGCACTAAAGAAATAGTTCAATGTATTTATTGTATCTATGATTTCATTAGTTATTTATAGATTGAATAAAATCATTCACTTAAAAATACCTCATTTTTGTATAATCCAAAGAGTCATAAAAATAACCAGTGTGGATTTAGCCTCTTGTAGATACGTGAGTCCATGTTAAATAGATAAGGACACAGAAAGTGAGTTTCTTTGTGGAGAGAGTCTATGGATTATTAGAGCCTATAGGAATAATTTTAAGGTTTCAGAGTACAAATGATGCTCTATAAAGTGCCACCAAAATAATTTGTACAGTTTGGTTGCTACAAACTATTTCTAAGAAGGAGTAGTTTGATGTTTTAGGAAGAACACTGTATTTAAAAATACAAATAAAACATTTCAATCATATGAGCATCTAGGCATTATGCTCAGCATAAAACTGAGTGTCCAAATACAAGCCTAGGAAAAGGGGAATTAATACAGCTAATCAAGATGGGAGAAAATTGACAGCGAGATGGATTATTTCAAAGTGTACTATTTTTTTTCTTGATAAGGATTTAGTCAAAATAAATGCCAGTGCCTATTACAATGAGTGTTCACAACCAGGCTAAGAGAAATAAATGGGCACATATGGCCTAAAAGTTGGACAGTACAAAGTGCAAGAGGAAATAAATATGGCCTTTATTTTTTCCATTTTAAGGATTAAACTCTTTACTTTGAGATAACTGTAAGTTCACATCCATTTTTAAGAGACGCTACTGAAGACCCTGTGTATCTTTTACCTAGTCATTTTTGTTTTTTATACTCCAATTTCAGTTTACTGTGGTGAATCTCTTCACTTTTCATCCATAGAATTGTGTTAGTAAGACATTGTGCTGTACAACGCCTGAGAACCAGGAAATGACAGACTGTGAAACATGACTCATTCTGAAGGACAAGACAGAAAACCTCTGTGTCTCCTGCTGTCTTGGCAGTTCTTTATTCAGTGGCCTTGTTGACACATTGTACCGTTCTTGACATAGAATTCCTGCAAACTGTTCTAAAACAGAAAAAAATGAGATATCAAATATAGAGATAAATAAAATCTATAGTAGTACTGTGGACTAATAATGTATCACAGCAGTGTGTTCACAGGGGTGTCATGCTGTATATCCCTCACAGGGGAAGGAGGGTACTTGAGGATGTGATCGGGAGGAAAGAAGAGATGCAGGATTGTGAAGAGGAGCGAGAAGGGAAGGCAATAGAAAGTAGCTCCCAAGTTAAGGCTTTGCCACAAAGAATAGCACTAAAGGGCGGCATGCTCTGGAAAGTGGATGGGATCATGGAGATAAACTAAGACTCTGAAGGTAAAACACTCATTTTGGAAGCCCGTGTGTGTGTGTGTGTGTGTGTGAAAGAGAGAGAGAGATCAGCATACTAGGTGTCAATTCAAGGACCAAATGAGTGCTCCTGTCACTTTTTCCTCTGTTCCTTTTACATGTTTTCTTAGAAATATATCCATTTGGTATCCAAGAACCCCCTCCAAGGGAGAACTGTTGTGAATATACTAAGTCCACATGTGTTTTGAAAGCAGTTGCTGGTCTTGCCAAATGGGCATTTTTTTAGAGTTGATCTTTTAAATTGACATAATATTTGTAAATATTTATGGGGTAAAGATATACAATGCCTTGTGATCAGATCAGAGTAATTAGCCTATCTATCTTCTCAAACATTTACTGTATCTTTTTGTTGGAAACATTCACTGTCTTGCTTCTAGCTATTTGAACATGTATAACATATTATTGACAACCATAGCCATCCAATGGGGATGTATCAATAGAAATAGAATTTGTCTCTCTCAAGTAGATGTAATTCTACATCTGTTAACAAATCTCTCCCAAGATTCTTTTTCCTCTCATCTTACGTACTCTAATAGCCTCTAGTTTACTTTTTATATTTATAAGACCATTTCTTTTAGCTTCCACGTATGAATAAGACCATGTAGTGTTTGTAAAGTCTTTCCTAGCCTCCAGGGACACCTTCCTAACATAGAATTAATCAGCGAGTGGTACAAGTATTTTTCAATGTGTGTTTCTTCACTGTACTGTGAAGATTTTGAAGTTAAGGGAGTTGTAGTTGTCTTGTAGTTAAGACTTTGTAGTTTATGTTTATATGCAACTGAATACAGTAACTGACATAAGCAGATCTTCAATACATGTTTACTGAACACATGAATAAATTTATAGTAAATTCTATAGTCTCTCCAATAATTGTTGGCCATATGACACATTTTGGGTTAGAAGTCTCTATAAATGTATAAACCATCTTGCACATCACATGCATTTAAAAATAATTGAGTCTCTGTAAATGTCTCTAGAATCAAACATGGAGGTAGCTCAAATAAAATAAAAAATAGAAACTACCTTATGATCCAGAAATCATACTTTAGGAGTTATATATAATTAGAAATGAAATATGGATCTCAAAGTGACATTTTGACTCCCATGTTCATTTCAACATTATTCACTATATCCAATTTATGGAAACAACCTAAGTGACCATCAGTATGTGAATGTGAAAAGAATTTATAGTATATATAACACAATGTAAAATTATTTAGCCTTAAAAGGAAAAAAAATTTGCATTGATGACAACATGAATGAAAATGGAAGGGATTATGCTAAGTGAAATAGGCCAAAGAATGAAAGACAAATATTAACCTGATATCACTTATATGTGGACTGAAAGAAACAGAGTATTAAATAGCATTTTTTAGGGGCTGAGGAGTAAGGGGAATGGGAAGATATTGGTCCAAGAGTAAAAATATAGGATGAATATATTCTAGATATCTAATGTATAGCATGGTAACTATAGTTACTAGTAATAAACTGTATCTTGAAAATTTGCTGAGTTGATCTAAAATTTCTCACCCCCATAACTGTTTATGGTAAAGGATCTATTAGATAGCTTAATTATGAGAATTTTTCTAGAGAGTATACTTACATCAAAACAGCACTTTCCTGTTTTGTCAATTATACCTCAAAAAAAGAAGAAAATGTGCTACTGGAAAAAATAAACATACATAAGCCAAAAATGTGAATTAGATCACACGAATTCTCAAAATGGATCATAAACCTAAAGGTGAATTACTGAGTTGGGAAACAGAGAGAAGTATGTGTGATTTTGAGCTTGGGTGGTGAAGTCAGTTATTTTTATCTGTTTTTTCCTGCAACTCTAAGGTTATAGTTTTTTACTCACTCTGTGGTGTATTATATTGACTGATGTTTGAATGTTAAAATAACTGGATTTTATTTGCTGAGCTTTTTATTTTATATGTTAAATAAAGACATTCTTTAATAATAGTTTAATTTCATTTTAATGTATTTTCTTAACTTTAAAGATCCCTCCTGGTACGTAGATTGAAAATTTTCTATCCACATTAATTTTCTGGAGAACTTTAAATAGAATTGGTATTACTTTCTCTTAGAAGTTTTGGTCAGTATCACAAGTGCAGCTATCTATGCCTAAAATGTTCCTTGAAGATTTGTAACTAAATGTAATGGCTTTAATATATTAGTTCTTTTCAGGTTATATATTTCTTCTATAATTCAAATGCAGTATGTATTTAATGAATTTATCTACTTTTTCCAAGTTTTCAAATATATTCACAAAACATCGCTAACAATACTCCATCATTATCCTTTTAATAGGAGTGTAATCTGTAGTGATGTTATCGATCTAACTTTGTTTCTTTCTTTTTTTTTTTTTTTTTTTGTAGAGACAGAGCCTCACTTTATGGCCCTCGGTAGAGTGCTGTGGCCTCACACAGCTCACAGCAACCTCCAACTCCTGGGCTTAAGCGATTCTTTTGCCTCAGCCTCCCAAGTAGCTGGGACTACAGGTGCCTGCCACAATGATCAATCTAACTTTGGATATTGAAAATGTATATATTTTACCTTATTTATAGCCAATCTTGAAGAATGTATATAAACTTCATTGATATTCTCAAAACAAGCATTTTCACTGATTGCTTTTTATATTCTGTGTTCTGTGTATGCTTGCTCTGATATTTTTTATTACCATTGTTCTGCATATTATGTCTTTAATTTGCTCATTTTATCATTTTTATGTCTGTATTTAATTTGGTTCATTTTTATTTTCATATATCCAACTTCACTGATCTTAAATGTCTAATCTATTTTTAATCTTATTTAGATAATACATATTTCCTCTAAGACATTTTGGTTTTCAAATGCTAGCAGTATGAACTAGGTCTTTTTATATCTTCCAGGCCTTTACTCAAATACTTAAGTATATGAAATACTATTATTATTACTGTTTTAATTTTTTTTGCTATTTGTAAAGTAGTGCTAATTCTGTTGGGTTCAACTAATAGTTTTTTTCCTCATTAAGTGTCATATTTAGTACTTCTTTGCATACTCAGTTTTGATTGTATACTAGAAACTGTGGAATTTGCATTTATGGCTATTAAATAAATTTACATCCCTATACACATTTTTTGTGATATGTTTTAGAAGAAATTTATGTTAAATAGGAGCACATTGATCATTTCTTGTCTTGGATTCAAAGCTTATTAGATTGGACTGGGTACTATTTGTTCTAGTGCTAATTTTTCTCAGGAAATACTCCGTTGATTATTGTACTAAACACTATTTTAGTTGTAAGATTTTTTTCATTCTGACATACAGGAATAAACTCTTTACATGCCATCTGTGTAAAGTATTAATCATAGTTATTAGTACAACTCTAGGGTGATATATTTTCTCCACTCTCAAGCAATTTTAGCACATGAAAATGCCCCCAGTACTATGGTGAATAGTTAAGGAAGGACAATCTGCATGTCCCCAAAGTTCTCATAATATAGAGCTCTCTCCTTTGAATATTCTTTTTTCATAATATACATATTTTAGGCATTTGGGCTGCTTCTATGATATGGCAATTTTGAATTGCGCTGCAATAAGAATTCTGGTGCAAATGTCTTTGTTGTAAAATGAGTTTGTTTTTTTTTGGTAGGATGAGTTTTTATTTATTTTTTATTTTTTTATTAAATCATAGCTATGTACATTAATGTGATCAAGGGGCACCATACCCTGGTTTTATAGACCGTTTGACACATTTTCATCACACTGGTTAACATAGCCTTCCTGGCATTTTCTTAGTAATTATGCTAAGACATTTACATTCCACATTTACTAAGTTTCACATATACCCTTGTAAGATGCACCACAGGTGTAATCCCACCAATCTCCCTACCTCTGCCCACCTCCTCTCTCCCTCCCCTCCCTTTTTCCCCTTCCCCCTATTCTTAGGTTGTAACTGGGTGATAGCTTTCATGTGAAAGCCATAAATTAGTTTCATAGTAGGGCTGAGTACATTGGATACTTTTTTTCCATTCTTGAGATACTTTTTCTTCCATTCTTGAGATACTAAGAAGAATATGTTCCAGCTCCATCCATGTAAACATGAAAGAAGTAAATTCTCCATCTTTCTTTAAGGCTGCATAATATTCCATGGTGTAAATATACCACAATTTATTAATCCATTCGTGGATGGATGGGCACTTGGGCTTTTTCCATGACTTAGCAATTATGAATAGGGCTGCTTAGAGATCTAAAAATAGATCTTCCATTCAATCCTATAATTCCTCTACTAGGCATTTACCCAGAAGATCAAAAATCACATCATAACAAAGATATTTGTACCAGAGATTTTCTTTTTTAATTTTTTTTACATATACACGTGTTTATTTGGTTTCCACATTTTGCCTTCACAAAATCAAAAAAGCATCAAATTTAATAACAATAACAATGTTTAAGGTAAGGACTACAAACAAAAACCATGTAAAGAGTGATCAAAGATAAATACATTCAGAAAAGAAATCCGATGATTGCTGCAACGAAATATTGAGCAATAATAATAGTAATAATTCAAAAAAAGTAACATTCACATGTAACATGAGTTTTGATAATCTGGGTAGATACTCAGTAGAAGAACTGCAGGTTCAAATGGCAACCCAAATGCCCATCAACCCATGAGTGGATTAACAAATTGTGGTATATGTATACCATGGATACTATGCAACCAGAAAAGAGGATGGAGACTTTATATCTTTTATGTCTACCTGTATAGAACTGAAACATATTCTTCTCTCTTTTTTTTGCACATTTTTTTATTAAATAATAGCTGTGTACATTAATGAAAACATGGGGTACAATTTGCTGGTTTAATATATAATTTGAAATATTTTGAAATATTTTCATCATATTCTTTTTTAGTAAAGTATCTAAAGAATGGGGAAAAAAGTAGCCAATGTACTCAGTACTATTATGAAACCAATATGTAATCACCTACACATTCATAGAAATGATAAAACACAATTATACTCAAGAAAGCAAAAGAGAAGAGGAGGGAGAGTGGAGAGGGTAGGGGTGAAGGAAGTAGAATATTTGGTGGGACCTCACCTACTGTGCACAAGGCAATGGTACATTTCAAATCTATTAAGAGTAGAGTATGGGCGGCACCTGTGGCTCAAGGAGTAGGGCACCGGTCCCACATGCCGAAGGTGGCGGGTTCAAACCTAGCCCCGGCCAAAAAAAAAAAAAAAAGAGTAGAGTATGAACGTCTTATCAGAACAAATAAGAGAAGTGATGGTCATGTTAATCAGTTGGATATAAGCTTTCCACAGTGTATATCAAATCAGCACACTGTACCCCATAATTGTACACAGTTATGTTTAAATAAAAAAATTTTGCATATTCCTTACACTCAAGTCTTTCTCAACATTTAGAGAGTTCATCAAGGTTCTTTTCAATTGTTTTTCCCCATAGCCTTCATTAATGCAACACTGGAAATGGTATCTTAAAAACTGGAATTGACCTCTTTCCAGTGTTGCTTCATCCGATTCTAAGTCTGTCTAAGCCAGAGTAAGTATTTTATGGTTTCTGATGTTATCTTTTGACTTCTACCTCTCCTTTATCAAAAAAAATGTTAAAAGCATGCCAGGACTGAGATTTACTCTCATTAGTCTTTACGGGGAGAATTGGAGTTGCTGGGATTCAGGTTAGGAATACCATGAAGACTTGTAATTCATCAAGGATGCTTCTTCATACAAACAACACAAAATAATCAGAATAATAGGGAATGGGTGAAAGTTTTGACCTGGGAAAACATCATTTTATTCCTTGTTTTTTTTTTTTTTTTTTTTGCAGTTTTTGTGTAAGGCTGGTTTTGAACCCACAACCTCTAGCATATGGGGCTGGCACTCTACTCCTTTGAGCCACAGGTGCCACCCCTCTTTCCATGTTCTTAAGTAAGAAGAATTATGGCATAGCCATTGCCTAACTCTTTATACTATGTTTTTTATTGGCCTCTGAAAATGGATTTCTTTGTCTGTATGGAATGTTACTACATTAGCATGAGTAATTGCATGAGGCACTTGCATAAGAAGGTTGGAATATTAAGCTTGTGAGTACGTTTTTCCTTTGGTGCCTGTGAGAATTAGAGGGAAATATTTAGATGCGACCCAAAGGGAGTAGGGGGAATTGAACGTGTAATGATATATTAGGGGTTAGATCTAATTGTCAGCTTTTAGTGGGCATTCTGAAAAGGAGATTAATATTTTGTATGTGATTTGATCTGGGACGTGAGGAGTATTAAAAAGCAATAGTGATTTCCTCCTGATCTAAGGGGAATTTCCTTTTTCTTTTCTTCCCTCATCAAAAATAAAATTCTTCAAATCTTCAAATAAGGAAGGTATGTATTCTTTCTGTGGTCAGCAAAGCAGAAATAAAAACTGCTGAAGTTTAAATGTTGAGATAATTAACAATCTTAGCATTACTCTGAAGTTTGTTCTCTATCTTTCCTAACCTTAGTCTTTCATTCCTGCTGCAAATGTATAACCCAAAACAGGGCAAGTGGATTTGCATTTGTATTAAAATTTGTATTGTTTTGATATTTATACTCAGAAAAAATTACACTCTAATTGAGCCATTAATTACCAATGAGTTGCATTTATTAAATAGTCAGTCTCTCATTCAGATTGAATCAAAAGGACAAATATCAACTTCTGCTTAACGATATTAATAGTTATTTCCTGGAGATCATACTTGGGCTGAGAATTGATTGTTAAACATGGGTGCAGGAAAAATATAAAAGAAGCAGGTGGTGAGCATAGAAAAGAGTTCAAGACATGTTTTACCATTCACAAATATTTTATAGAATTCCAAAAGTATCATTTCTAATGACCAGTAAGAAATTTGTAAAGAAATTTGAAATGAATGACAAACAAAAAGAACAGCTAATTCTCAACTGAAACACCTTGATGTGTCTGAAAATAATTTTACACAAACTGTTGAAAGAACAAATTCTGTGAGCATTTAACACCTGGGAAAACGGCAATCATCAAATGTGGGTGGAAAGTAAACACCTCTGTGAAGGTATGGACAGTTGAAAATGAGAACAGATGATGGAGATGTAAACTGCCAGCCAGAAGTGCGGGCAACTTAGTCTCAAAAGTGCATAGTGACTGTAAAAAACACACCAAAATCAGTTAAGAAATATGGCACACATTTGATTACATACTTTTTCACATAATAATTTCACGTGTCTGTGAGTGTGTGTGATGTGTGTGGTGTTGGTTTGTAATGGGACAGTAGATAGTGGAGTTGTTGAGATTAAAGAGCCAAGAATAAGTGGGAAATAAAGTAAGAACTGAGAATCAATTATTGTGTTTTATTCTATCAGTCTCAAGACTCCTCATAGGGTTCCTATCCATAAAGTACCAAAGAGGATCTGAGAACTACACTGATGGTGCAGATGCTTCTCAGTGATTACAGATTTATTACAGTTCTGGATTACCTCATAAACAAACTAAGAAAATGGTTAGATTATCAGAGAAGGAAGGTTTTCAGTTAATTCTTTGTTTTGGTTTGTTTGTTTGTTTTTGTTTGTTGTTTTTTGTTTTTGAGACAGAGTCTCACTGTCACCCTCGGTTGATGCTGAGGTGTCACAGCTCACTGCAACCAAATTTTGGGCTCAAGTGATTCTCTTGCCTCAGCCTCCCAAGTAACTGAGACTACAGGCACTGGCCACAATGCCTGGATATTTTTGGAAATGGGTCTCACTCTTGCTTAAGCTGGTATCAAACTCATGAGCTCAAGCAATCTAAGCACCTCGGCCTCCCAGAGTGCTCGATTACAGGTGTGAGCCACAGTGCTGGGCTCAGTTAATTCTTTAATGAAGATAACATTAGAGGAAACCGTCCAGTGTATGTGCAACTCTCATCATGTCAAGGGAATATGCTTTGTGTTTACATTGAAATACCACAAATGAGTGGATAATATGTGTTGAAAGCATCATATTCTTACATTTGACCCTGAGCTTGTTGGAGTAAAATTAGATTGACTGAGAAAAATTACTAGAACAAGTTATTATGAATGTGAAAAAAATAAAATTAGTGTTATATATATATATATACATATATCTGTGTGTGTGTGTGTATGTACCAAGTATATATATGAGAAGCAAGACAAGTATTAATTTGAAGACATAAGATCTGGATTCATGATAGAGTCAAGTGATAGGGACAATTATTCAGATATGAAATGTAAATGTAAAATAAAGGACTCAAAGGAATATAGATGTATTTCATGCTATGAGGAAGCTCTGCAACTTTAATTTTCTATACCCAAACCTTCACAGTACCTCCATCTATAAAGATACTGAATAAATGGATTCTGATATTTACTAAATTTGTACTAGTGATGAATCTCATTCAACATGTAAGAAAAAAAATTATATGGGACTACAGTGGTATCATTTAAATGACTGCAAGAAAAAATGTATAAATTGGCATATGTAACCTTCCATAGAAAAATGAGTGAAATTGAGGAACAGGAGACTGAGCTGTATACTAATATTCAAGAGTGGATGGTGTATGAAAAAATAATTTAAAGAGACAAAAAATAATAAAAATAGATGCATTAGGGCTATGAAAAATGACCACATTTTTATTAAAGAGAAAAGGTTAAATAATTTAAATTTCCTTCATTTCATTATTTTAAACAATTTGTGTATTATCTTGTCAAGGAAAAATTTATTCTTTATTCTCTCCAAAGTTGGGTTAGATGAGAATTTAAAGACACTTTACCATACTCTATTGCAGTAAAGAATAAGACTTTTTGTTATGAAGTATATTAATAGGAAATATATAAAATGTGGTTATTTTTAAGTAAAAAATAAAATCCTAAAGTAAATCCCACTAAACAAACATATTACCAATTCAACATTGTTTAATGTATTTAAGTATATGGTTCCTTGTGTTTATAATTGATGATGGATATTATAAACTAATATTAAGAACAGTTTTTTATGTATACATTTTAAATTAAAGATACTTATTGATTAGGTTTTTTTTGGCCAGGGCTGGGTTTGAACCCACCACCTCTGGCATATGGGGCCGGCACCCTACCCACTTGATCACAGGTGCTGCCCTTGATTAGGTTTTTATAATAGAAATTTTTCTAGAAAAAATAAACTGCATAACAACTTTCCATTTGGGACCATCATTTTGACAAGTCAAATTTTTCCCAGTACAAAATTTTCCATTCTAAATATTCATAGTAAGATTTAAATATGTCATCATTTATCATTTACCTCTAAGATCTATAATTTCTTCCAAGTTTCTATAGAAAATTTCCTTAACATACACCTTTGAGAGAAAGCAGGGTTAAAAACATACCATATTGCATCTGTATGCCTCATGTGTATATTTTTAAAATGACACTTATAATACAATATTGCCCTTGATAGTAAGGATGCTACTTTACTATTTCTTTGTTTTTCCTTTTTTTTAATTTCAGATTAATATGATGGCACAGATGAATAGGTTACATTGTTTGCATTTCCTATCCAATGCTGAGTATCGTTCCTGAAATAGTGAAAATCCCTCTTATTTTCTTTTCCTTGATCTGTTGATTGACTGAATAAATGCTTCTACTAAGAACACAAATGTGAAGATATTAGAATATAGCAGGTAAGTATCCCTAAATTGTTATCATATGAAATCAAGCTGGTGTTGTATAGGATGATTTTTAATTGATTATGCACAAACCACATGCCCTTACATTACTAGCAATGTATCTTCTCTGAGTTATGTACACCTTGAGGATGTGTGTGTGTGTGTGTGTGTGTATGTGTGTGTTTCAGAGAGAAAGGTAGAGAGGCATAGACACAAGTACAGAGAGAGACCGAGAGACAGAAAGAGGGAGGGAGACAGAGAGAAAAGAATAGATACAACAGAGAACTGAAAACTGAGATAAAACATAAGAAGTCAGGAGTCAGACCAGGCTTGGTGGCTCAACCTGTAATCCTAGCACTCTGAAAGGCCAAGGTGTGTGTATTTCTTGAGCTCAGGAGTTCGAGACCAACTTGAAGAAGAGTGAGACCTCTGGTCTCTACTAAAAGTAGAGACACCGTCCGGGCATTGTGAAAGGGGCCTGTTGTCTTAGCTACTTGGGGGGCTGAGGAAAGAAGATCTCTTGAGCCCAAGTGTTTAAGGTTACTGTGAGCTATGATGCCACACACTCTACCCAGGACAAAGAAGTGAGACTGCCTCAAAAAAAATTCTCTATCTATCTATCTATCTATCTAATCTATCTAGGCATTCCTGTACCTACTTAGTTAACTCAGCAGTAATTGGGTATGTCTGAAAAATTCCCCATGAAACCACATTCAGTCTCTGGTTGTATAAATCTAGGTGAGAACACAAAACAGAAGAGAGGTACCAACAAATACGGCCAGACTGAATCAGAAGTTACCAGCCAAGGATCCTTAAGCCAACATGCTCAAGCAAAATGGGACAGTCTTCAGGCCTCCGGTGTTGACACTTGTTGGCATCCCTGGCTTGGAATCTATGCAATTCTGGATTGGAATTCCTTTCTGTGCCATGTACATCATTGCTTTGTTTGGTAATTCCCTGCTCCTGGTTGTCATCAAAGCTGAGAGCAGCCTCCATGAACCCATGTACATCTTCCTGGCAATGCTTGGAGCAACAGACATTGTTCTCAGTACCTCCATCCTACCTAAAATGCTAGGAATATTCTGGTTTCATTTGGAACAGATATACTTTGATGCCTGTCTCTTGCAGATGTGGTTCATCCACACATACCAGGGTATCGAGTCAGGTATTTTGCTGGCCATGGCTCTGGACCGCTATGTGGCAATCTGTGATCCTCTGAGACATGCAGCCATTTTTACTCACCAACTTCTCATTAAGATTGGGGTAGGGGTGACACTTAGAGCAGGGCTTCTTGGAGCTCCATGTGTCATCCTCATCAAATGCCGACTGAAATTCTACCTAACTACTGTGGTCTCCCATTCGTACTGCGAGCATATGGCCATTGTGAAGTTGGCCGCAGAAGACATCCATATCAATAAGATCTATGGGTTGTTTGTAGCTTTCAGTATACTTGGACTAGACATAATATGCATCACTTTGTCCTACATTCGAATATTTATAACTGTCTTTAATCTTCCTCAAAAGGAAGCTAGGCTAAAGGCCTTCAACACCTGCATCG
This sequence comes from Nycticebus coucang, assembly GCF_027406575.1. Lineage (NCBI taxonomy): Eukaryota > Metazoa > Chordata > Mammalia > Primates > Lorisidae > Nycticebus > Nycticebus coucang. Next base: position 62,099,074 of record NC_069793.1, on the reverse strand, counting down.
CCCACATTGTTGTCTTCCTTGAGTTTTATGTTCTGGGTTTCTTCTCTTTCTTTACACATAGGTTTAGGTTATACTTTCCATCCTACATTCATATTCTTCTGTCAAACCTTTACCTACTTGTCCCACCTTTGCTCAATCCTATCATATATGGAGTGAAGACCAAACAAATTCGCGATGGAATGTCTAAGATATTCTTTCCTAAGGATGTTTCTTGATTTTTCATTATACTACTTAAATAAAAAAATGTCACTCTGAAACAGCCTTGTTTTTGACAAGAATCTGTGTTTTCTCCAGTTCACTGAGTGCTAAAATATGAATTTTTAGTTTTGCATTCAAGAAAGTAAGACTTGGATTCCTAAATAATATCTTTTTTTTCTATAAAATTAATTGAAGCACACATAGCTAGTCATATGTAACCAACTGATGACACCAAGGCAAACATTATGAACATTTGTTTATAGTTTTATGAGCTTTCAGTAATAGACATGATTTATAAGGAAGAGTAAATGTTAATGTTTTAGCCTCGGTTTTGTTTATCACAGGAAGAACAAATGTTTTATGTTGCATGGATAATTTTTGTAATGCTTGCATTCCAGTTATAAATATGTCCATCACCCAAATAGTGTTCATTTTACCCTTAGGTTAGGTTTTTTTCCCTTCTTCCCCCTCCCTTTGATTTCCACTGACTTTTACTTCCCTATGTGTACTGTGTGCTCATTCCTTGGTTCCAAAAATCAAGAAGTATCATTGCCATTTCATAAGAAATGTAATCTAATGTATTATAATTCTAATGTATGTGAAACTAAATATTTGTACCATTTTTATGGATACACGGAAGTATACTACTTACCGTACTAATGTGTGATGACGAAATTTATTGGTCAATAGATACCATAAAAACAAAAATCAGTAAGCTTGTCTTTCAAATACTGAAGAACTTTCTTCAATCATTCAGTGTAAATATTTCCTTAAACATATACCAAAATTTAAGTGTTATCCTCCAATTAAAAATATTTAGTGCATCAAGTACTTTAACACCAAATAAATCAGCCTTAAAGCTTATAATTGCAATGATAATGAACCATCACTGCTTTTCTTCTCAAATTTTGAACACCGACATCATTATTATTATCATCACCATTCATATCTTCCACTTGTTTTTGTCCTATGATGATCTGAACACTGGGAAGTCTCTTTTGTTCAATGATGATTGAATGTATTTTATACACTTTATTTCTAGAACAGATTTGGAATTACAATAACTTGAATGTATACATCATGTAAAGAGTTGCCATACATCAGGGTGGCATATTGGTTACAATTAACAAATTGACTATTAATAGAATAGAATGGAATAAATTAATAGTCTATAGATTTTAAGAATATTTTCTTAGTTTTCTCTGAATTTTCTTTTTGCCCCCAATGCAACAGTACATTTATATGAATCGCCTTAGCTTCCTCTTGGCTATGAAAATTCCTCATAATTTTTCTTTATTCTAATGACCTTAACACTATTGAAGAATACTATTCAAGTATTTTGTATGATTTCCTTGTAATAGAATTTATCTTACACCTTTGGTAAAATCAGAGTTTGGTTATGTGTGAGTGGGGGGAAGATGAGAGTTAAAGTTCTATTTTGATCCCCTTGTTTTCAAGGGTACCTGCTATCAACATAATTTATTACTATGTATGTTTACCTTGATTACTTGAGGGAGGTTGTACATTTTCATATTTCTTTACTGTGGAAATCTTTCCTTTGTTCTTTTTTTTGTTGTTGTTGTTAATCCCATTTCCAAAGGGGACTCTTTGAAGACACTATATGCAGTTCACATTGAAGGAGTACAAGTTTATGTTCCTCTTGTTTATATATGGAATAGCTACAAATATATAATTTATAGCTTTTAATAAATAGTGTCAAATTCTTCATGTGGAGGACTTTTGTTACCCCCCTCTGATTAATTTACTTCATCATTTTTCTATCAGTATGGCTTTATGGATATTTACATTACTCTTCAGATTATATGTAACAATCCAGTGTCTCCTCATTTATTTTCTTGCTTAAGTTGTTTCAGTTTGATTACTGGTAGCTCTTTGACTTGCCTTCTGTTCCTGTGTGAGTGGTGTGGGTGTGTATGTTTGTGTGTGTATATGAGTTTGTGTGTATTAGCACTGCATACCTCATGGCTCTAAAAGATGCTCCAGGTTCATCTTGGATATTGTCTGTGTCAGTCCTAGAATAAGCCATTTCAGATTGATCAGTTTCTAAAAGAGGAACATTCAACCTACAGTTCCAACAGTGGATTTGTCTGTATCACACTGAATTTTTGTCACTTTTGCCCACATGTTATCATATGATTCTCTGTTGTTAAATTTACACACATGACTAATTTTTATTCATTTTGTGGGGCTGAACTTTTATTATTATATCATGACCATTTTATTTCTCATCATTTTCTTTTAAGTCTGCTTTGTCTAACATTAATATAGACTGTGCAACTTTCTTTTTGTTAGGTAACATTGCCTGCATTTTCTGTACTTTTAATTTTAACATTTATATATTTTTATAATTAAAGTTAATTTGTTTAATAATTTATACACAGTACACATGGGTGTAAACTGAAGTTTTTAATCCGTTACTTTGTATTTTTTTTTTTTTGAGACAGACTCTCAATCTTTTACCTCAGTGTAGACTGCTGTGGCATCAGCCTAGCTCACAGGAAACTCAAACTCCTGGGTTCACCGGGTCCTCCTCCTTCATTCTCCCAAGCAACTGGGATTTCAGGCCCTTGCCATGAAGCTGGATTAATTTTCCTATTTTTAGTATAGAGGGGATTTAAGTCTTGCTCAGCCTGGTCTTAAACTCCCCAGATCAAGGAATATTCCCACCTGGGTTTCCCAGAGTGCTAGGATTACAGTATTGAGCCAGCACGTCTGGCCAAAACACCTGAGTTATTAATTGGTATATTTGGATAACTCAAAGATTAAAGGTTTACTGATATAATTCAATTACTGTATACCACATTTGCAATTGTTTCCTATTAATTGGATTTATTTGTTCTTCCCCCCACCACCCTTTTTCCCCCAGTTTTCTCTGTATTTAATTAAAAATATTATATGATTCAGTTTCTCTTCTCTCGTATATTATCAATTACACTACTTTAAAGGGTTTGGTGGTTGTCCTGAGGTTTCACTATACATTTAGAGTTAATCCAAGCTCATTTTCTTTTTTTCTTCATAAATTTTTTTCAAGTTTCTTATTATAGAATACTTCATTATCTACTTTTATAAACACTTTAAAGAGTTGTAGCATACATACAAAACATGCTTAAATTGGTGAGTCATTATTTTCTTTTTTATTACAGATTAATTTGACAATATGCATGATTAGGTTACAGTGTTTGCATTTATCAGGGAAATTCAAGTTTTTTTTATTATTATTATAATTTTTTTATTGTTGGGGATTCATTGAGGGTACAATAAGCTATGTTACACTGATTACATTTGGTAGGTAAAGTCCCTCTTGCAATCATGTCTTGCCCCCAGAAGGTGTAGCATGCGCTGAGGCCCCACTCCCCTCCCTCCTTCCCTCTCTCTGCTTTTCCTTCCCCCACCATAACCTTAATTGTCATTAATTGTCCTTATGTCAAAATTGAGTACATAGGATTCATGCTTCTCCATTCTTGTGATGCTTTACTAAGAATAATGTCTTCCACTTCCATCCAGGTTAATACAAAGGATGTGGGGTGGAGCATGATGGCGGACAGAACAGACGTGTAGCCCACCTCTCCCAAGCCATCAGGTGAGAGGAAAGGGGGTCTGGATCTTCCCCGTGTGTGGATGATTGGTATGGACGGACAGCTTGAGACACTCAGAGAATTGGCAGATTGCTATATATGAGGGGTAATTTAAAACCATACACTCTGTTGTAGAGATTCTTCCATGCTTGGCCATGCTGGCCAGCAGGTCCCTCCCTTACAGAGGACAGCAGCTTGCAAATGCTGACAAAACCCAATTGACAAATATTTATTCCTGAACTGAGGGAGGCATCCGAAAGGAGAGCCACTCAAAACCACAGGGAACTGGGCAACCTGTTGGACAATTAAAGGGAAGGGATCCCGCCTGGGAAACAGACATTTTGAACTACCCAAAAGGGCAACGCCTACCCCCAGACCAGGGGCTGGAGCATTCCTGGGGGAGAATGTTGGAGGGGGTTGGCGGGTCAGACAGCATGGCAAACAGGCATGTCCTGATCCAAAAGGGAAACTCTGAACCATAAAACTCAGAATAAGGTCCCCGAGGGATCCAGCCGCGAGAACCGGCTACAGCCACTTCAGCCGCGAACCCCCAGCAAACGTGGGGACACAGCAGCACCCTCCCCCACAGCTGATTGCAGTCGCCAGTTTTCAGGATAACCTGGGAGCAGAGTGGAAAGATTTAAGAAGGGTGGACTCCTGCACTGAGTGGGAAGGTGGATCACGAGGGCTGTCTGGAGTAGAACATCCGAGTTTACAAATTACTTAGGTGACAAACTTTTACAGAAACTCCAAAATGGCCATGGGTCATGGAAGGTGGTTACCATGATAACAGTATAAACTGTGAATCAGGTATGAGCCTGGGAACCCCTCACAGCGCCACCTGGTGTCCAGAAAGTATATTGCAGTACATACACATAGGTGTATATATGTATAGTTCTACATACAAGAATAATATTTTTGTAGTCGGTGCCATTTTTTTCTTTTTTCTTTTTGTTTTGTTCTGTTTTTTCCTCACCATTTTCTTGGAGGAGCTTTTGTTAATTTTTTATTATTACTTTTTATATAGATACATTTTTATTTCTATTTTTCCTAATTTTAATTTCTCCTTTCTTCTAACTTTTCTACAAACACCACTTTTTTCTGTTTTTATTTTTGCTATCTTTTTATCAATTATTTTACAATTATCACTATTTTTATTGCAGTTGTTTTTATGTTGCTTTTGTCGTGGGTGTTGTCTGTATGTCTATGTGTCTCCATCTGTTTCTGTATGCATGGGCTCGTGTGTCTGGTAGCCTTTTCATCTGTTTATTTGCTCATTTGCTCTCAGTGATCTTGGTGTTACAACCTGCAACTCTGAGCTCCCAGCACTCCTCTCCACTCTGACTCTGAGGTCTGCAGGCCTGCCCTCCAGGAGTCCAGATTCTTGGGTAATTTCTCGAAAGGTGCAGACAGGACTTTAACTGCAGCTGGACAGTGCTGATACTGCAGCACAGGAGTGAGGAGATGATGGTCAACTAAGACGGAATCACACCAGAGTGGCAGTGCCCCGAGGTGCAGAGCAGCAGCCATCTTTAGCAATGACAAGGCCCACTCCCAGATATCCAGTAGCCACTCCTCCTGTCTCCCTGGTGAACCACATAAGGCTGGGCATCTTCTCAGACGACAACCACCACAGAACAGACCTGAGACTGAAACACAGGCCCCGTGAGTAAAGGGTTTGCCTGAGGTGGTACTGGCCTGGATGGAATGTGGGGACTAGAAAACACACCCGCATAGCCGGGAAACTCCCAATTGGGCCTGATCCAGAGGACAACTTTACTGAGCCTAAGATGCACCTGGCCCTCAGGGGATCATCAGCCTATAGACAAAGGAGGCCAAGAGGCTACACCTGAAAACTAATCATGCTGCGAATGATTAAATAAACCTGCAGGAGTAAAGACAGGGCCTGAGGCACAGGTTCTGGGAACTCAAATCAGCCTTCCCTCTGCAGAAGAATTTATCAGGGTTAGAAATAAACTCCCACAGGGTTGTTCCCTTCAGCCAGTAACATAAACTAAGGGTGGGGATTGAAGTGAGTGAACACCCTCAGCCTCCATCAAATGCTGGAGGTTGACAGGCCTCACCACCCCCTGCTGGATAGAGACAGAGAGCAGCGGCCTGGATGAGCAGATACAGACTTCCCTGTGATTTAGGAAGGTGCAAACCTCTGGAGTATCTGCTCACTGCAGACAACTGGCTGGGTCACAGCCTTGCAGGGCTAGCAGCAACTGGATGTGACTGAGCTGCAAGGTGGGGAAGGAGGCATCAACCTTCCCAGACTGATCTATTTGCTGGGTGGCTCCTCCTGACTTCATGCAGAACTGGAGCAAGCCGTATTAGAGTAGTCACCAGACCCCTGTGATCCAGTTCCCAGAGACCTCTTAAATTCTCCCACCCAAGACAGGGGCTGACTGAGACAATTGATTTAGACCTTTTGAACTGAGCCAATCACCTGAGGACTATTCAGGTGGTGCCCTGGGTGTGTGGTTGTAGGAATGTTTGATTTTCCTTTTCAAATTGTTGCCTGGTGGGTGGGGTGATTTAATTGTGGTATATCTCCATAGCTGAGACTTCAACCCAGAGTAACTGTTTCACTAGGGTCAAACAGAAACCAGCTGAAAACAAGACAGAACCACTTAGCCCTACCACACCAAACAGGGCCCCAGTTTCTCAGGCCACAGCAATGTACGGATCCTCAACAAAGCTCCAGGGGAAAAATCAAAGGGAGTAAAACAATCATGGGGTGGAATCATCAGAAAAACTCTGGTACCATGAATAACCAGAATAGATCAACCCCTCAAGGAAAGGTATGGCAGATGTAATTGAAGATCCCATTCACAAACAACTGGCTGAGATGTCAGAAATTTAATTCAGAATTTGGATGGCAAACAAGATTAACAAAATTGAATTAGGAATTCGAGGAGAAATTCAAAACTTATTTCAAGAATTTAACAAATTTAATGACAAAACCACCAAAGACTTAGACACACTGAAGCAAGAATTTTCAGCCCTCAAAAAACTGAAAAATACAGCAGAATCCCTCAGTAACAGAGTGGAGCAAGCAGAAGAAAGGATCTCTGACATTGAGGACAAGGCATTTGAACGCTCCCAAACTCTCAAAGAGGAAGAGAAATGGAGAGCAAAAATGCAACATTCTCTCAGAGAGCTCTGGGATAATTCGAAGAAGGCTAATATCCAAATAATTGGAATTCCTGAAAATGATGAGGTTGCCTCGCTGGGCACAGAGGCCCTTCTGCATAAAATTATGAAAGAGAATTTTCCAGATATACCTAGAGATTCTGAAATTCAGATAGAAGACAGCATCAGAACCCCAGCACCACTCAACCCCAATAAGACATCCCCCAGGTGTATCATAATTAACTTCACTAAAATTAATATGAAGGAGAAGATTCTCAAAGCTTCCAGGCAAAATAAAAGCCATTACATACAAAGGGAAGAACATTAGAATGACTGCAGATCTCTCTACTGAAACTTTCAAGCCAGAGGAGGGTGTTCATTGACTTTTAACCTCCTAAAGCAAAATAACTTTCAACCCTGGATCTTGTATCCAGCTAAACTGAGTTTCATTTATGATGGAGAAATTAAATACTTCAATGACATTCATATGTTGAAGAAATTTGCCATAACCAAACCACCTCTTCAGGATATTCTCAGACCTATCCTCCATAACGACCAACCAAATCCTATACCACAAAAGTAAACTCACTCAGAAACTTTGGATCAAACTCCAACTTCCACACTGGTGAAAGGATTAAAAGTGTCCCCCGGACTCTTGAAAAACTCGATACCCAAAACTTCACCAGACTTATCAATATTCTCCATTAATGTGAATGGCTTAAACTGTCCTCTAAAGAGGCATAAGTTTGCTGACAGGATACAAAAACTCAGGCCAGATATTTGTTGCATACAAGAGTCACATCTTAACTTAAAAAACAAATACAGACTCAGGGTGAAAGGATGGTCATCCATATTTCAAGCAAATGGTAATCAGAAAAAAGCAGGTGTCGCAATTTTAATTGCAGATACAATAGGCTTTAAACCAACAAAAGTAGGAAGGACAAGAATGGTCACTTCATATTTGTTAAAGGTAATACTCAATATGATTAGGTTTCAATTATTAATATCTATGCACCCAACCAGAATGCACCTCAATTTATAAGAGAAACTCTAACAGACATGATTTCCCCCAGCTCCATAATAGTCAGAGATTTCAACACTCCTTTGACAGTGTTGGATCGATCCTCCAACAAGACACTGAGCAAAGAAATTTTAGATATAAACCGAACCATCCAGAATTTGGATTTAGCAGACATCTACAGAACATTTCATTCCAACAAAACTAAATACACATACTTCTCATCAGCCCATGGAACTTAATACAAAATCGATCACATCTTAGGACACAAGTCTAACCTCAGTAAATTTAAAGGAATAGAAATTATTCCTTGCATCTTCTCGGACCACCATGGAATAAAACTTGAGCTGAGTAACAAGAGGAATCTGCATACTCATACAAAAACATGGAAGTTAAATAACCTTATGCTGAATGATAGCTGGGTCAGAAATGAGATCAAGAAGGAAATTGCCAATTTTTTGGAACAAAACAACAATGAAGAAACGAACTATCAGAACTCTGGGACACTGCAAAGGCATTTCTAAGAGGGAAAATTATACGACTGCAAGCCTTCCTTAAGAGAATGAAAAGAGAGGAAGTTAACCACTTAAAGGGACATCTCAAGCAACTGGAAAAGGAAGAACACTCCAACCCCAAACCCAGCAGAAGAAAAGAAATAACCAAAATTAGAGCAGAATTAAATGAAATTGAAAACAGAAGAATAATACAACAGATCAATAAATCAAAAGCTGGTTTTCTGAAAAGGTCAATAAAATAGATAAACCTTTGACCAACCTAATCAGAAAAAAAAAAAACAGTAAAAATCTGTAATCTCATCAATCAGAAACAACAAAGATGAAATAACAACAGACTCCTCAGAAATCCAAAAAATCCTTAATGAATATTACAAGAAACTTTATTCTCAGAAACATGCAAATCTGAAGGCAATTGACCGATACTTGGAAGCACGTCACCTTCCAAGACTTAACCAGAATCAAGTGGAAATGTTGAATAGGCCCATATCCAGTTTGGAAATAGCATCCACCATACAAAACTTCCCTAAAAAGAAAAGAGCGGGACCAGATGGTTTCACGTCAGAATTCTACCAAATCTTTAAAGAGGAATTAGTACCTATATTACTCAAGCTGTTCCAAAAGGTAGAAAAAGAAGGAAGACTACCCAACATGTTCTATGAAGCAAACATCACCCTGATCACCAAACCAGGAAAAGACCCAACGAGAAAAGAAAATTATAGACCAATATCACTAATAAATATAGATGCAAAAATATTCAACAAGATCCTAACAAACAGAATCCTGCAACACATCAAACAAATTATACATCATGACCAAGTTGGTTTTATCCCAGGGTGTCAAGGCTGGTTCAATATACGTAAATCTATAAATGTAATTCAGCCCATAAACAAATTAAAAAACAAAGACCATATGATTTTCTCAATCGACGCAGAAAAAGCTTTTGATAATATCTAGCATCCATTCTGATCACAACACTTAAGAAAATTGGTACAGAAGGGGCATTTCTTAAACTGATAGAGGCCATCTACAGCAAACCCACAGCCAATATCATATTGAATGGAGTTAAATTGGAATCATTTCCACTCAGATCAGGAACCAGACAAGGCTGCCCATTGTCTCCATTGCTTTTTAACATTGTAATGGTAGTTTTCGCCAACGCAATTAGGGGAGAAAAGGCGATCAAGGGTATCCAGATAGGGTCAGAAGATATCACACTTTCGCCCTTCGCAGATGATATGATTGTATATCTGGAAAACACTAGGGACTCTACTACAAAACTCTTAGAAGTGATCACAGAATACAGAAGCGTCTCAGGTTACAAAATCAACATTCATAAATTGGTAGCCTTTATATACACCAACAATAGTCAAGTTGAAAAAACAGTTAAGGACTCTATCCCATTTACATTAGTGCCAAAGAAGATGAAATATTTGGGAATTTATCTAACAAAGGACGTGAAATCTCTATAAAGAAAACTATGAAGCTCTAAGAAAAGAAATAGCTGAAAATGTTAACAAATGGAAAAACATACCATGCTCATGGCTGGGAAGAATCAACATTGTTAAAACGTCCATACTACCCAAAGCAATATATAATTTCAATGCAATCCCCATTAAAGCTCCACTGTCATACTTTAAAGATCTTGAAGAAACAGTATTTCGTTTTATATGGAATCAGAAATAACCTCGAATAGCTAAGACATTACTCAGAAATAAAAACAAAGCAGGAGGAATCACGCTACCAGACCTCAGACTATACTACAAATCAATAGTGATCAAAACAGCATGGTATTGGCACACAAACAGAGAAGTAGATGTCTGGAACAGAATAGAGAACCAAGAGATGAATTCAGCTACTTACCATTATTTGATCTTTGACAAGCCAATTAAAAACACTCAGTGGGGAATGGATTCCCTATTTAACAAATGGTGCTGGGTGAACTGGCTGGCAACCTGTAGAAGACTGAAACTGAACCCACACCTTTCACCATTAACTAAGATAGACTTTCACTGGATTAAAGATTTAAACTTAAGGCATGAAACTGTAAAAATACTAGAGGAGAGTGCAGGGACAACCCTTGAATAAATCGGTCTGGGCTAGCATTTTATGAGGAGGACCCCCCGGGCAATTGAAGCAGCTTCAAAAATACACTGCTGGGACTTGATCAAACTAAAAAGCTCTGCACAGCCAAGAACACAGTAAGTACAGCAAGCAAACAGCACTCAGAATGAGAGAAGATATTTGCAGGTTATGTCTCTGACAAGCGTTTAATAACCAGAATCCCCAGTGAACTCAAACACACTAGCAAGAAAAGAACAAGGGATCCCATCGCAGGCTGGGCAAGGGATTTGAAGAGAAATTTCTCTGAAGAAGACAGGCGCACGGCCTTCACACATATGAAAAAATGCTCATCATCTTTAATCATCAGAGAAATGCAAATCAAAACTACTTTGAGATATCATCTAACTCTGGTGAGACTGGCCTATATCACAAAATCCCAAGACCAGAGATGTTGGCATGGATTTGGAGAAAAGGGAACACTTTTGCACCGCTGGTGGGAATGCAAATTAATACATTCCTTTTGGAAAGAGATATGGAGAACACTTAGAGTTCTAAAAATAGATCTGCCATTCAATCCCGTAATTCCTCTACTGGGCATCTACTCAGAAGACCAAAAATCACATCATAACAAAGATATTTGTACCAGAATGTTCATTGCAGCCCTATTCACAATTGCTAAGTCATGGAAAAAGCCCAAGTGCCCATCGATCCACGAATGGATTAATAACTTGTGGTATATGTACACTATGGAATATTATGCAGCCTTAAAGAAAGAAGGAGACTTTACCTCTTTCATGTTTACATGGATGGAACTGGAACATATTCTTCTTAGTAAAGTATCTCAAGAATGGAAGAAAAAGTACCCAATGTACTCAGTCCTACTATGAAACTAATATAGGGCTTTCAAATGAAAGCTATGACCCAGTTACAACTTAAGAATAAGGGGAAGGGAGAAAGGGAGGGGAGGGAGGGGGAAGGTGGGTGGAGGGAGATTGGTGGGATTACACCTGCAGTGCATCTTACAAGGGTACATGTGAAATTCGGTAGATGTTTAATGTTGATATCTTAACACAATAACTGGGAGAATTCCAGGAAGTCTGTGTTTACTAGTGTGATGAAAATGTGTCAAACGGTATATGAAGCTAGTGTATGATGCCCCATGATCATATCAATGTACACAGTTATTAATTAATAATAAAAAAAACCGAAGGATGTAAAGTCTCCATTTTTTTTTTAATAGCTGAATAGTATTCCATGGTATACATATACCACAGCTTGTTAATCCATTCCTGGGTCGGTGGGCATTTAGGCTGTTTCCACATTTTGGCGATTTTAAATTGAGCTGCAATAAACAGTCTAGTACAAGTGTCCTTATGATAAAAGGATTTTTTTCCTTCAGGGTAGATGTTCAGTAATGGGATTGCAGGATCAAATGGGAGGTCCAGCTTGAGTGCTTTGAGGTATACCATGATTGGGATCCCAGGGATAGAAGATGCCCATGCTTGGATCTCCATCCCTATTTTCTCCATGTACATAACAGCTGTTGTAGGCAATGTCCTCTTATTATTTCTGATCTTCACTGAACACAGTCCTCATGAACCCAATTACCTTTTTCTCTCCATGTTGGCCATAGCAGACCTCTTCCTCTCTACAGTCACCTCATCTAATACACTTCATCTTTGTGGCAGAGTCTGCGTATTGACTGTTATGTGGCAATCTGATATCCACTAAGATACACTGCCATTCTGACCCCCTCAGTCACTGGAAAGATGGGTGTTGCATCTATGACAAGGAATTTTTTTTTCTGCTTCTCCTTGTTTTTTCCTGTTTATTGGCTTACTTAGTGTGGGTAGAACATTATTCATCATTCATACTGTGAAAATATGGGCATTGCCAAGCTAACCTGTGACAACATTAAAGTCAACCTCTACTACAGAGTGATTGCGACCCTCTTTTCTACATGTCTGGATGCGGTGCTTATCATCATCTCTTATGTCCTTATACTTCGTGCTGTGTTTAGAATTCTTTCTTGAGATGCCTAAATCAAAGCTCTAGGTACCAGCGGCTCCCATGTGTGTGTTATCCTCCTATTCTATACATCAGCTTTCTTTACTTTCTTTGCTCACTATTTTGGAGGTCACAGAATACCCCTCCATATACATATTCTCCTTGCTAATCTTTATGTGGTGGTACCACCCACTCTCAACCTCATCATTTACGGAGTTAAGACCAAGCAAATTCATGAGAGAGTTAAATAGGTCTTTACCTTGAGCAAGACATTTTGTTGATATTTATGTGGACTAAACAGCTTAGCTCTTTATTTTTTTAAGTAACTCCACAACTAAAGGGAACCTAAAGTTCCAGGAATGACAATAGTGGAAATTTTTGAGTGAATGAGACAATATTAAAATTTTACTCTTTATGTTGCTTTCATTCAAAAAATATTAGACCAAAGACACTTTATTTTCCTTTTAATAGCTTCACAGGCTTAAACATCATAATTCAATAGATTTTAATTTTATATTCATATAGAATAATAGGAGAACAGAAGATAACACCATCACACACTAAGGAAATGAAAAACAAAATCCCAGGCAGTGCCTGTGGCTCAAGGAGTAGGGCGCCAGTCCCATATGCCGGAGGTGGCGGGTTCAAACCCAGCCCCAGCCAAAAACCACAAAAAAAAAAAAAAAAAAGAAAAACAAAATCCCAAATCAACCAAACATTTTTTATCCTATTTTCTTACCTTTTGCACTTCGGAAAAAAATAGTACTCACACACATTTAACATAGAAATCTAGCAAATGAGAATTTGGCCCAAGTTCAAGTTTTGAATTTCATATACCTCACTCATCAAAACTATTTCTAGGTTTGTGCATGCTTATGTTTATACTGAGCATAAAATATTATATACTTAGGTTGTTCAATGAATAAAATGAGATAATAATTATCATGTACCTTCTAAAACTGTACCTAGCATAAAAAGAAAATAAAAGAATGTTACTTATTGTTGTCATTTTAGCAGTTTGTATAATCAGCCTGCATTCTCCCAGAATTGCACCTGCAGGAGAGAGAAAGGGGGCATCTTTCTTCCTTTTTTCCTACATGTAACATCAGACATTATGCTACATAAAGACTTTAGATAATCTTGGAGACATGAAATTATTTTAATTTCTCCATGTGGAAAAATTTTTTAGAAGATATAGATTTCAAAATTATTAGCATACACATTAGTCAAAACTGTTGAAATGGCCCAAAAATTCATATTTGTTCCCTAAATAAGTATAAATGTAATAATTACTCTTTTGGTCATTGTCTCATTGTAATGTGTACTACAGTTTTGTCAACATAGGGGCAACAACATTGGTGTTTCTGGCAACCATGAAAGATACTTATCAGGAAATAAAAATAGCAATTTTGACAGAAAACATAATAAAATAATAATTTATAATTACCTAATAAATGGGCTCTATGTGTTCAATAGTACAAGTATAAATGCAAACTCATGAAATTGAGTATATATTCTCACAGCATTGTTCACAGTGAAAAAATAAAATAATATATATGTTCAGCATGAATGTATTGTATACATCCTAAAAATAAAATACAGTGCAATTATTATACCACTTTACAACTAAGTGCTTATATGGAAATAACTGAAGAATATTTTGAAGAGAACTTGTAGGTTGTAGAATAATGCATATCATATAATCTCAATTATATGGATGCACACACCCACATTTATATGTGGAAACATACACACATCATCTTTGCTTGTAAATTAAGAAAGAATATTTATAATTCTACTAATATTATGTGAATATAACATTTTAAATAATGACAAATTTAAAATTTAAAGTAAATAATATCTGTTCTCTTCTATTCATGATGTGATACACAGCATTAGCATTAATTTATGTTATCTGAACTTTTCTATAGATATTTATGTTGTTTTCTCTCCGTTACATATAATATTATATCCAAATTAATATTATATTGTTAAATGCTCATCTAATAACTAGTTACTTAAGAAATAATTCAGGCTTTACTTTTGGTTGCTTTTATTGCCCCCTGATTATATCTTTAATACGTTATTCTGTTTTTTATATCATTCAAATGGAGAATATTTTAGCACTTTTTGTAGGAGGATTGCAAGAGAATGGCATTGTGAACATTCAAGAATAATTATTATCAATTCATTGTTAAGAGTGAACAATTCCACCATAATAGGAAACAGTTGTGAATTACTTAAATATTACCATATTTATTATTAATAACAAAATTGAATTCTGGGAAAATACCCTACTTTTGGTATGAACCTCTTATACACTTGAAACATTTCGGTTGTGAGGTACAGTTATAGGATTAACTACATGACATCAAGACTTAATGTTCTACATGGTAACCTTATGTATATTACAGAAAAATACAGTAACATGTACATAAAATCTTTAACAAATACAATAGAAACAATATAGACTTCATTCTAGAAGGGGGTAATGAGAAAGAGAAATCTAAATTATTAATAATTTTCAAATTTTTATATTATCACAGATTATTTGGGATCTACCTGGTGCCCTGGGTTTGTTTCTGTGTTTCAATGTTCTGTTTTAGGAATATGTAGGTACATGTTTATATAGATAATATCGTTTTTTAACTGTTGCATGTTAGGCATATCTACTTGGAATTTAGAATAATAAAATCATTCTTTATAAGATCAAATAATTAACAAACTTAAACAAAATTTTCAGGAAAAAATAAACACACACTGAACAAATATATAAATAGAAAATATTATGATAAAATTTATACCAATATTTCTTAAAACTTTGATAAAATAGGAAAAGAGCTCTAACACAAAAACTGCCAAAGATCCTTACATAAAAGATTGAAAATCTAAGCATATCTACTAGAGCAGGGTCCTCAAACTATGGCCTTTAGGCCACATGTGGCCTGCCAAGGACATTTATCTGGCCCGCTGGGTGTTTTTGCCACAGCTGCCTGTCCTGCTTAGCAGCCAACTCATCCTGGGCCGCAGTGCACATGTGTGGAATGTGCACCAACTCTCGGAATCCGCTCCTTCTCTCTGTCTCTCCTGGGAGGGTGTTTTTGCCATCCTGCTTAGCACCCCACTTGTCCCGGCCCACAGTGCGCATGTGTGGAATGTGCCCCACACACTCTAACTCCTCTCCTACTCTCTGACACCCCTCCTTCTCTCTGTCTCTTGACTCCTTCTCTCAGTCTCTTGTGTAATTGGAGGAGTCACCAGGTTGCCTGTGCAGAGCCTGCTGCTGCCTCAGGATTGAGGCAAGAACAAGTAATGATTTATTTATTATTTTTTTGAAGCTAAGAGGTCTCTCTCTATATATTTTTTATTTTGCAGTTAGTAGGGCCATTTTTTTGCGGTTAAGGGTGGCCTTTTTTTTCTGAAGTTAGGAGGTCTTTTTTTTTTTGCAGATAGGGGGTGCCTTTTTTGAAGTTAGGAGAGCCTTTTTTTTAAGTTGGTTAGTTGGTTGGGGGTGAATTCTAGGGGGGTTGCATCACAGTGATAACGCAGTTAGTGCTCAGTGCTAATGCAAATTTCAGTGCTCAGAGGTAGTGCAAATGGTCAGAGCTCAGAGGTAATGCAAATAGTCAGTGCTTGGTGGTAATGATAATTAGAAGTGCTCAGTGTTAATGCAAATTGTTAGTACTCAGTATTAATGCAAATTGTCAGCAGCCAGTGTTATCGCAAATGGTCAGTGGTCAGTGTTAATGCAAATGATCAGTACTCAGTGTTTTGCAAATGGTCAGTGGTCAGTGTTAATGCAAATGGTCAGTGTTCAGTGTTATCTCATGGAGGCCCCGAACTGGTAATCTGCCTAGGGCCCCATGGGAACTTAATTGGGCTCTGCAGAGCTGAGGAGTAGGAAACTCAATTTAATTGACAGTAAGTGCATTTATATTCTGATTGCTATTCAGTTGTGTATGATGTTGTATGTTGCGTGCTGTGTAAGTCCCGGTTCACACTGTTGCGATCACTGAGCAGTGCGAGTTCAGCCATATGCTTGTATAGCTGAACTCACATTAGATTCAGAAGAAAAAAGGCATGCGTGCTTTCTTTTTTCCTGCAATAGAATCTGATGGCATGGGTGAGAAGACCCATTCCTGTGCAAGTTCACAGATTGCAGTGCGGTTCGCACAGGGTAGTGTGAACTGGAAAGGTGGTGGAGGAACTGGCTCTGTAATCGTGCCTGTTCCTGCAACACACCAGTGTGAGCCTGAGGTAAAAGTGGAATTCCACCATATGGGCACTGGCGAGGCTGAAATAATGTGGACTGGCAAGATTTCATTGACAGACTCTGCTCAGACTGTATTGATGGGCAGTGAAGTCTATATGTCTCTGTGTGGGCAAAGTTATTGCTGGTATATTGTTTTTGGAGCACTGTATATATATATATTGGTATTTTACTAATAGCACTTTGGAATCCCTAGGAAACAATGATATGAAGAAAGAGAAAAATTGAGTCAGAGTATAGAATATTCAAAGAACAGTGGACTTATGATTACTTTTTCATACAGTACAAGGAAAGAGTGTATTTGATATGCCAGAATATAGTGTCTGTGTTCAAAGAATACAATTTGGGTTGACACTATCAAACTCAACATAAAGATAAATATGATTATTTGGTCAGAGAAGTGAGAAAAGATAAAATATTAAAACTGAAATATACATTGACAACTCAGCAAAATACTTTTGTGAAGCAGAAATGGCTAAATACTTCATCACTGTGAGCAAGTTTTCAGGTTGCCAAGCTAATAGCGTGCACTGGCAGACCATTCATGGAGGGAGAATTTGTTAAAGAATGCCTTCTTTCTGTTGCCAAAGAGATGTGTCCAGAGAAGGCTAATTTATTTAGTATGGTGAGTCTTTCAGGACCCTCAATTACATGAAGGATTGAAGAAATGGGAGACAATTTGCATCAGCATTTGCAAAACTCTGCAAAGAAAACTTTCTTATTTTTTCTTGACACTCGACAAAAGTAATAATGTTCATGATTCTGCATAACTTCTAATTTTTATTCGTGGGATGAATGACAATTTCAAAGTCACAGAAGAGCTTGCTGCATTGCAAAGCATCAAAGGAACAACTACAGGAGAGGATATTTATGAAAAGTATTGCCAAACTATGAATAGTTTGGAGATGGACTGGATAAAACTAGCCAGCATGACAACTGATGGTTCTCCTAGCATGGTGGATTCTAAGAAAGGAGTTATTGCTCACATTAACCAAGAGATGGACAAACATAACCATTCTCATCCAATAGCCATACACTGCCTCATCCACCAACAAGCGCTGTGTAGTGAATCACTGAAGTGGGACTCTGCTATGAAAACTGTGGTATCTTGTGTTAACTTCATTAGAGGTAATGCACTAAACCACAGACAATTTTAGGAATTTCTGTCTGAGCTAAATGTTGCCTGTGAAGATGTCCCGTACCACACAGAAGTCTGTTGGCTGAGTCAAGGAAGAGTTTTGAAACATTTCTATGACTTACTTCCATAGATTACAGCTTTTCTGCTTTCAAAAAACAAAGAAGTACCAGAGCTCAATGATGCAGAATAGAAATGGCACTTTGCCTTTCTGATAGATGTAACAGAGGTACTCAAAAGTTTCAATGGGCAACTTCAAGGAAAGGGGAAGCTCATCTGTGATACGCAATCACATATGAAAGTGTTTGAAGTAAAATTAGGCCTCCTCATCAAACAAGTAAAGGAGGAAAATTTCTGCAATCTCCCCACAACTCAAAATCTGGTAGCGGAAAATCCATTGGTTGCATTCCCAAATAAAACATGTGTGGATTCACTGGAAAAGTTGCAAAAGGAGTTCCAATTTAGATTTTAAGAGCTTCATCTCCATGAATAGGACATACAGCTTTTCCATAACTAATTTTCTATTGACATTAAAAATGTGGATATGATTTACCAAATGGAACTGGCTGAACTGCAGAATTGTGACTCTGAAAGACACATTCAAGTCAAGCAGCCTGCCTATTTTCTATGCATCTCTCCCTTCTGAGACATATCCTAATCTCTGGAACCATGCACTCAAAATGGCAACCATTTTTGGCAGCACTTATGTCTGTGAACAGACTTTTTCCAGAATGAACCATCTGAAATCTCCAACCAGATCTAGACTAACTGATTCACACTTGCATCAGTGTTACAACTATCAATGACAAATATGGAACCGGACATTGACCATCTCATTAGCCAAAAGCAGGCCCATAGTTCCCATTGAAATACTGGTAAGTTTGTTAATTTAACTTTATTTGTTCTTCATTTTTAATATTGTATTTGTTCCCATTTTGTTTTTTTTTTTTACTTCAAAATAAGATATGTGCAGTGTGCATAGGAATTTTTTCATAGTTTTTTTTTAAACTATAGTCTGGCCCTCTACACTGCTGGTGGGAATGCAAATTAATATGTTCCTTTTGGAAAGATGTTTGGAGAACACTTAGAAATCTAAAATAGATCTGCCATTCAATCCTATAATTTTTCTACTAGTTATATACCCAGAAGACCAAAAATCACATTATAACAAAGATATTTGTACCAGAATGTTTATTGCAGCCCAATTCATAATTGCTAAGTCATGGGAAAAGCCCAAGTGCCCATCAATCCATGAATGGATTAATATATTGTGGTATATGTACACCATGGAATACTATGCAGCCTTAAAAAAGAGATGGAGACTTTACCCCTTTCATGTTCATATGGATGGAGCTGGAACATATTCTTCTTAGTAAAGTATCTCAAAAAAGAAAGAATAAGTATCCAATGACTCAGCCCTACTTTGAAACTAATTGATGGCTTTCATATGAAAGCTATAAGCCAGTTATAACCTAAGAATGTAGGGAAGGGGGAAAGAGAGGAGAGAGAGGGGGGAGGATGAGCAGAGGGAGAGTGATTGGTGGGATTACACCTATGGTACATCTTACAAGGATACATGTGAAACTTAGTAAATGTAGAATATAAATGTCTTAACACAATAACTAAGAAAATGCCAGGGAGGCTATGTTAACCAGTGTGATGAAAATAGGTCAAATGGTATATAAAACCAGTGTATGGTGCCCCATGATTGCATTAATTTACACAGCTTTGATTTAATAATAAAAAAAAGAATTTATAGCATATATAACACAATGTAATATTATTTAGCCTTAAAAAGAAAGAAATTTCACTATTTATGACAACATGAATGAAAATGGAAGCGATTATGCTAAGTTAAATAGGCCAAAGAATGAAAGACAAGTATTACCTGATATCATTTATATGTGGATTCATACTTGGAGAAACAGAGTATAGAATAGTATTTTCCAGGAGCTGAGGAGTAAGGGGAATGGGAAGATATTGGTCAAAGAGTAAAAATATAAGATTAATATATTCTAGATAGCTAATGTACAGCATGGTAACTATAGTTAATAGTAATGAATTGTATCTTGAAAATTTGCTGAGTTGATCTAAAATTTCTCACCCCATAACTGTTTCTGGTAAATAATCTATTAGATAGCTTAATTGTGAGGATTTTTATAGCGGGTATACTTACATCAAAACAGCACTTTGAGTTTTGTCAGTTATACCTCAAAAATGTAGAAAATGTGTCACTGGAAAAAGTAAACATACATAGGCCAAAAATGTGAATTAGATCACATAAATTCTCAAAATGGATCATAAACCTAAAGGTGACTTACTGTGATAGGAAACAGAGCTTGTGTGGTGAAGTCAGTCATATTTATTAGTTTTTTTCTGCAACTGTAAGGTTATAGTTCTTTACTCACTCTGTGGTGTATTATATAGACTGATGATTTGAATGTTAAAATAAGTGGATTTTATTTGCTGAGCTTTTTTATTTTATATGTTAACAAATACATTTTGAAGAACTTTAGTTTTAGTTTAATTTCATTTTAATGTATTTTCCTAACTTGAAAGATGCCTTCATAGTTCATAGATGGAAAATTTTCTATCCACATTAATTTTCTGGAGAACTTTAATTAGAATTGGTATTACTTTCTCTTAGATGTTTTGGTCAGTATCACAAATGAAGCCATCTGGGCCTAAAATGTTCTTTGAAGATTTGCAACTTGAAATGTAATGGCTTTCTTTCTTTCTTTCTTTCTTTCTTTCTTTCTTTCTTTCTTTCTTTCTTTCTTTCTTTCTTTCTTTCTTTCTTTCTTTCTTTCTTTCTTTCTTTCTTTCTTTCTTTCTTTCTTTCTTTCTTTCTTTCTTTCTTTCTTTCTTTCTTTCTTTCTTTCTTTCTTTCTTTCTTTCTTTCTTTCTTTCTTTCTTTCTTTCTTTCTTTCTTTCTTTCTTTCTTTCTTTCTTTCTTTCTTTCTTTCTTTCTTTCTTTCTGCCAGGGCTGGGTTGAACCTGCCACCTCCAGTATATGCGGCCAGTGCCCCACTCCTTTAGCCACAGGCGCCACTCATAATGGCTTTAATATATTAGTTCTCTTCAGGTTATATATTTCTTCTGTCATTCAAATGCAGTATGTCTTTAATGAATTTATCAATGTTTTTAAGTTTTCAAATATATTGGCAAAAGATAGCTAAGAATACTCCAAAATTATCTTTTTAATAGGAGTGAAATCTATAGTGATGTTATCTATCTAACTTTGGATATTGAAAATGTGAATATTTTACCTTATTTATAACCAATCTTGCAGAATGTATATAACTTCATTGATATTCTCAAAACAAGTATTTTCACTGATTGACTGCTTTCTATTTTCTGTGTTCTTTGTATGATTGCTCTGAGATTTGTATTACCATTATTCTGCATGTTGTGTCTTTAGTTTGCTCATTTTATCATTTTTGTGTCTGTATTTAATTTGGTTCATTTTTATTTTCACATATCCAACTTCACTATCTTCAATGTCTAATCTATTTTTAATCTTATTTAGATAATACACATTTCATCTAAGACATTTTGGTTCTCAAATGCTAGCAGTATGAAATTTATATCTTCTAGGCCTTTACTCAAATACTTCAGTATATGAAATACTATTATAATTACTGTTTAAAAATTTTTTTTTTTTGCTATTTCTAAAAGTAGTGCTACTTCTGTGTTGGGTTCAACTGATAGATTTTTTTCCTCATTAAGTGTCATATTTAGTACTTCTTTGCATACTAATTTTGATTGTATTCTAGAAACTGTGGAATTTGCATTTATGGCTATTAAATTTATACCCCTATATACGTTTTTGTGATATGTTTTAGAAGAAATTTATGTTAAATGGGAGCAGATTGATTTCTTGTCCTTGATTCAAAGCTTATTAGATTGGACTGGGTACTATTTGTTCTAGTGCTAATTGTCCCCAGGAAATACTCCGTTGATTATTATACCAAACACTATTTGAGTTGTAAGAGTTTTTTCATTCTGACATAGAGGAATAAACTATGTTCATGCTTCTGGTTAAATATTAGTCACAGTTATTTGTACAACTCCAGGCTGATATATTTTCTCCATTCTCAAGCAATTTTAGCACATGAAAATGCCCCCAGTACTATGGTGAATAGTTAACGAAGGACACGCTGCATGTCCCCAAAGTTCTTAATATAGAGCTTAATAATATATTTAAGGAAGGACACTCTGCATGTCCCCAAAGTTCTTAATAATATAGAGCTCTCTCCTTTGGATATTCTTTTTTTCATAATATATATATTTTAGGCATTTGGGCTGCTTCTATGACTTGGCAATTATGAATTGTGCTGAAATAAACATTCTGGTACAAATGTCTTTGTTGTAAAATGAGTTTTGATGATCCTAGTAGATATTCAGTAGAAGAATTGCAGGATCGAACGGCAGCCCAAATGCCCATCAACCCATTAATGGATTAACAAATTGTGGTATATTGGTATATGTATACCATGGAATACTAAGCAACCAGAAAACAGTGTGGACACTTTATATCTTTTATGTTTACCTGGGTGGAACTGAAACATATTCTTTCTAGTAGAGTATCTCAAGAATGGAAAGAAAGTAGCCAATGTACTCAACACTATTATGAAACCAATATGTAATCACCTACACATTCATACAAATGATAAAACACAATTATAGTCCAGAAAGCAAAAGAAAGAGAAGAGAGATAGGAGGGGGGGTGGGGTTGGAGGAGGGTGGGTATTTAGTGAGACTTCACTTACTGTGCACAATGCAATGGTACATTTCAAATCTATTAAGAGTAGGGTATAAATGTCTTATCACAAAAAATAAGAGAAGTGATCATTACATTAATGACTTTGATGTAAGCATTCCACAGTGTATATTAAATTAACACACTGTACCCCCTAATTGTGCAGTTATGTTTTAATAAAAAAAAATTGTGTATTCCCCACACACGTCTTTTTCATTATTTAAAGAGTACATCAAGGTTCTTTTCAATTGTTTTTCCCCATAGCCTTCATTAATGCAACACTGGAAATGGTATCTAAAAACTGAAATTGACCTCTTCCTAGCATTGCTACATCCAATTATAAATCCTTCTAAGCCAGAGTAAGTATTTTATGGTTTGTGATGTTATCTTTTGATGTCCACATCTCCTTTATCAAATCAAATGATAAAGGCATGCCAGGCCTGAGATTTACTCTCATTAGACTTTATGGGGAGAATTGGAGTTGCTGAGATTCAGGTTAGGAATACCATGAAGACTTGTAATTCTTCAAGGATGTTTCCTCATACAAACAACATAAAATAATAAGAATAAGAGGGAGTGGATGAAAGTTTTGGCCTGAGAAAACATGGTTTCCTTCCTTGTTCTTAAGTAAGGAGAATTATGGCATAGCCCTTGCCCAACCCTTTAAACTATGTTCTTTATTGGCCTCTGAAAATGGATTTCTTTATCTGTATGGAATGTTACTACATTAGCAAGGCACTTGCATAAGAAGGTTGAAATATTAAACTTGTGAGTATGTTTTTCCTTTGGTGCCTGTGAGAATTACAGGGAAATATTTAGATGAGAACCAAAGGGAGTAGGGGGAATTGAACATGTAATTATATATTAGGAGTTAGATCAAATTAAGTTCAGCTCTTAGTGGGCATTCTGAAAAGGAAATTAATACTTTGTTTTTGATTTGGTCTGGGACATAAGAAGTAATAAAAAGTAATATGGATTTCCTCATGATCTAAGGGTAATTTCCTCTTTCTTTTCTTCCCTCATCAAAAATAAATACTTCAAATCTTCAAATAAGGAAAGTATGTATTCTTTCTGTGGTCAGCAAAGCAGAAATAAAAACCGATGAAGTTTAAATGCTGAGATAATTAACAATCTTAGCATTACTCTGAAATTCATTCTCTAACTTTCCTAACTTTAGTCTTTCATTCCTGCTGCAAATGTATACCTGAAAACAGGGCAAGTGGATTTGCATTTGTATTAAAATTTGTGTAGTTTTGATATTTAAACTCAGAAAAATTTACACTCTAATTGAGCCATTAATTACCAATGAGTTGTATTTATTAAATAGTCAGTCTCTCATTCAGATTGAATCAAAAGGACAAATATCAACTTCTGCTTAACGATATTAATGGTTATTTCCTGGAGATCATACTTGGGCTGAGAATTGATTGTTAAACATGGGTGCAGGAAAAATATAAAAGAAGCAGGGTTGAGCATAAGAAATTGTTCAAGACATGTTGTACCATTTAAAAATATTTTATAGAATTCCAAAGTACCGTTTGTAATGACCAGTAAGAAGTTTTTAAATAAGTTGAGGTGAATGGCAAATGAAAAGAATAGCTAATTCTCAACCGGAACACCTTGATGCCTCTGTAAAGAATTTTACACAAACTGTTGAAAGAACAAATTCTGTGAGCATTTAACACCTGGGAAAATGGCAATCATCAAATGTGGGTGGAAAGTAAACACCTCTGTGAAGGTATGGACAGTTGAAAAAGAGAACAGATGATAGAGATATAAACTGCCAGCCAGATATGCAGGTAACTTAGTCACAAAAGTGTGCAGTGATTTTAAAAAACACACCAAAATCAGTTAAGAAATATGGCACACATTTGATTAAATAATTTTTCACATACTAATTTCATGTGTCTGTGAGTGTGTGTGATGTGTGTGGTGTTGGTTTGTAATGGGAGGGTAGTGGAGTTGTTGAGATTAAGGAGACAAGAATAAGTGGGAAATAACTGAAGATCAATTATTGTGTCTTATTGTATCAGTCTCGAGACTCCTCATAGGGTTCCTGTCTATTAAGTTTCAAAGAGGATCTGAGAACTAAACTGATGGCACAGATGCTTCTCAGTGATCACAGATTTATTACAGTTCTGGTTCTGAATTACCCTATAAACAAACTAAAAAAAATGGTTAGATTATTAGAGAAGGAAGGTTTTCAGTTAATTCTTTTTTTCTTTTTCTTTTCTTTTCTTTTCTTTTCTTTCTTTCTTTGTTTGTTTTTTTTTTTTGTGACAGAGTCTCACTGTCACCCTCGGTTGAGTGCTGTGGTGTCACAGCTCACTGAAACCAAATTCTGGGCTCAAGTGATTCTCTTGCCTTAGCCTCCCAAGTAGCTGTGACTACAGTCACTGGCCACAACACCTGGCTCTTTTTAGAGACGGGGTCTCACTCTTGCTTATGCTGGTATCAAACTCATGAGCTCACGTCTCACGTCATGATCCACCCACCTCAGCCTCCCAGAGTGCTGGGATTATAGGTGTGAGCCACTGTGCTGGGCTCAGTTAATTCTTTAATGATGATAACGTTAGGGGAAACCGTCCAGTGTATGTGCAACTCTTGTCATGTCAAGGAAATATGTTTTGTGTTTACATGAATTTCAACAACTAATATGTGTTGAAAGCATCATGCTCTTACATCTGGCCCCGAGCTTGTTAGAGTAAAATTAAATTGGCTGAGAAAAATTACTAAAACTAGTTATTAGAATTGTGAAATAAAATAAAACTAGTATTACATTTATACATATATATCTGGGTGTATGTGTATGTATATACATGAGAAGCAAGAGAAGTATTAATTTGAAGACATAAGATCTGGATTCATGATAGAGTCAAGTTATAGGGATAATTATTCAGATGTTAAATGTAAATGTAAAATAAGGATCAAAGGAATATAGACTTATTTCGTGCTATAAGATCGGCAACTTTAATTTTTTTTTTTAATTTTTTTATTAAACCATAGCTGTGTACATTAGTATGATCATGGGGCACCACACACTTGGTTCATAGATCGTTTGACACATTTTCATCACATTAGTTAACATAGCTTTTGTAGCATTTTCTTAGTTATTTTGCTAAGACCTTTACATTCCACATTTACTAGGATTCACATATACCCTTGTAAGATGCACCGCAGGTGTAGTCCCATTAATCCCCCTTCTTCCTCCTCCCTCCCCCCTTCTTCCCCTCCCTTTCCCCTTTCTCCCTATTCTTAGGTTATAACTGGGATATAGCTTTCATGTGAAGGTCCTACATTAGTTTCATAATAAGGGTGAGTACATTGGGTACTTTTTCTTCCATTCTTGAGACACTTTACTAAGAAGAATGTGTTCCAGCTCCATCCATGTAAACATGAAAGAGGTAAAGTCTCCATCTTTCTTTAAGGCTGCATAATATTCCATGGTGTACATATACCACAATTTATTGATCCATTCGTGGATCGATGGGCATTTGGGCTTTTTCCATGACTTAGCAATTATGAATAGGGCTGCAATAAATATTCTGATACAGATATCTTTGTTATGGTGTGATTTTTGGTCTTCTGGGTATATGCCCAGTAGGGGGATTACAGGATTGAATGGCAGATCTATTTTTAGATCTTTAAGTGTTCTCCATATCTCTTTCCAAAAGGAATGTATTTTAATTTTTTATACCCAGATCTGCACCGTGCCTCCATCGATAAAGATACTGAATAAATGGATTCTGATATTTACTAAATTTTGTACTAGTGGTGAATCTCATTCAAAGTGTAAGAAAAAAAGAAAACTTCTATGGGATTACAGTGGTATCGTTTAAATGAGCATTGCAAGAAAAATAATGTATAAATTGGCATATATAACCTTCTGTAGAAGAATGAGTGAAATTGAGGAACAGGAGACTGAGCTGTGTAGTAATAATATTCAAGAGTGGATGGTGTATGAAAAAATAATTTAAAGAGACAAAAAATAATAAAAATAGATGCATTATGACTATGAAAAATGACCACATTTTTATTAAAGGGAAAGTTTAAATAATTTAAATTTACTTCATTATATTAACCCATTGTGTATTATAATACACCCATTTGTGTATTATCTCACCAAGAAAACTTTATCCTTTATTCTCTGCAAAGTGGGTTAGATGAGAACTTAAAGACACTTTATCATACTCTATTGCAGTAAAAAAAAGACTTTTTGTTATGAAATGTATTAATAGGAAATATATAAAATGTGATGATTTTTCATTAAAAAATATATCCTAGGGCAGCACCTGTGGTTCAAAGGGGTAGGGTGCTGGTCCCACATGCCGAAAGTAGTGGGTTCAAACCCAACCCTGGCCAAAAACCAACAACAACAACAAAAATATATATATATATGTATATATATATATTTAGGATATATATACCCTAAAGTAAATCCCACTGAACAAACATAATTACCAATTCAATATTGTTTAAAGTATTTAAATATATTGTTCCTTGTGTTTATATTTGATGATGGATTTTATAAACTAATATTAAGAACAGTTTTTTATATGTATACATTTTAAATTAAAGATATTTATTGAACAGGTTTTTATAATAGAAATTTTTCTAGAAAAAATAAACTGAATAACAACTTTCAATTGGGGCCATTATTTTAACAAGTCAAATTTTCCCAGTACAAACTTTTCCATTCTAAATTTTCATAGAAAGATTTAAATATGTCATCATTTATTATTTACCTCTAAGATCTATAATTTCTTCCAAGTTTCCATAGAAAATTTCCTTAACATACACATTTGACAGAAAGCAGGGTTAAAACCATACGATATTGCATCTGTATGCCTCATCTGTGTGTGTGTGTGTGTGTGTGTGTGTGTGTGTGTGTATGTATATATATATATATATTTTTTTTTTGGCAGTTTTTGGACAGGGCTGGGTTTGAACCCACCTCCTCTGGCATATGGGGCCAGCACCCTGCTCCTTTGAGCCAAAGGTGCCGCCTATGATATGTATAATTTTAAAACAACACCTATAA
Organism: Nycticebus coucang; assembly: GCF_027406575.1. Taxonomy (NCBI): domain Eukaryota; kingdom Metazoa; phylum Chordata; class Mammalia; order Primates; family Lorisidae; genus Nycticebus; species Nycticebus coucang. Next base: position 62,071,333 of record NC_069793.1, on the reverse strand, counting down.
TACAACATCGCCTTTGATGGTAAGGATGGAACTTCACTATTTCCTTGGTTTTCCTTTTCTTAAAATTCAGATTAATATGAGGGTACAAATAATTAGGTTACATTGTTTGAATTTCTTATCCAATGCTGAGTATCCTGAAATAGTGAAAATCCCTTTCATTTTCTTTTCCTTGACCTGTTGATTGACTGAATAAATGCTTCTACTAAGGACACAATGTGAAGATATTAGAATATAGCAGGTAAGTATCCCTAAATTATTATCATATGAAATCAAGCTGGTGTTGTATAGGATGATTTTTAATTGATTATGCACAAACCACATGCCCTTACATTACTAGCAATGTGTCTACCGTCTAGCATGAGTGTATATACACCTTGAGGGTGTGTTTGTGTGTGTGTGTGTGTGTGTGTGTGTGTGTGTGTGTGCGTTACAGAGAGAGAGGCATAGGTACAGGTACAGAGAGAGACAGACAGAGACCGAGAGACAGAAAGAGGGAGGGAGAGAGAGAGAAAAGAATAGATACAACAGAGAACTGAAAACCGAGATAAAACATACGAAGTCGGAAGTCAGACCAGGCTCGGTAGCTCAACCTGTAATCCCAGCACTCTGAAAGGCCAAAGTGTGTTTATTTCTTGAGCTCAGGAATTCGAGAACAACCTGAAGAAGAGTGAGACCCCTAGTCTCTACTAAAAGTGGAGACACTGTCCGGGCATTGTGAAGGGGGCCTGTTGTCTCAGCTACTTGGGAGGCTGAGGAAAGAGGATCTCTTGACCCCACGCGTTTGAGGTTACTGTGAACTATGATGCCACACACTCTACTCAGGACAAGGGAGTGTGAGTGCCTCAAAAAAAAGAAAAAATTATCTATCTATCTATCTAATTTATCTAGGCATTCCTATATCTACTTAGTTAACTCAGCAGTAATTCGATATGTCTGAAAAATTCCGCATGAAACCACATTCAGTCTCTGGTTGTATAAATCTAGGTGAGAACACAAAACAGAAGAGAGGTACCAACAAATACGGCCAGACTGAATCAGAAGTTACCAGCCAAGGATCCTTAAGCCAACATGCTCAAGCAAAATGGGACAGTCTTCAGGCCTCCGGTGTTGACACTTGTTGGCATCCCTGGCTTGGAATCTGTGCAATTCTGGATTGGAATTCCTTTCTGTGCCATGTATATCATTGCTTTGTTTGGTAATTCCCTGCTCCTGGTCGTCATCAAAGCTGAGAGCAGCCTCCATGAACCCATGTACATCTTCCTGGCAATGCTTGGAGCAACAGACATTGTCCTCAGTACCTCCATCCTACCTAAAATGCTAGGAATATTCTGGTTTCATTTGGAACAGATATACTTTGATGCCTGTCTCTTGCAGATGTGGTTCATCCACACATTCCAGTGTATCGAGTCAGGTATTTTGCTGGCCATGGCTCTGGACCGCTATGTGGCAATCTGTGATCCTCTGAGACATGCAGCCATTTTTACTCACCAACTTCTCATTAATATTGGGATTGGGGTGACACTTAGAGCAGGCCTTCTTGCAGCTCCATGTGTTATCCTCATCAAATGCCGACTGAAATTCTACCTGACTACCGTGATCTCCCATTCATACTGCGAGCATATGGCCATTGTGAAGTTGGCAGCAGAAGATGTTCATATCAATAAAATCTATGGTTTGTTTGTAGCTTTCAGTATACTTGGACTGGATATAATATGTATCACTTTGTCCTACATTCGAATATTTATAACTGTCTTTAATCTTCCTCAAAAGGAAGCTAGGCTAAAGGCCTTCAACACCTGCATCGCCCACATTGTTGTCTTCCTTGAGTTTTATGCCCTGGGTTTCTTCTCCTTCTTTACACATAGGTTTAAGTTCCACATTCCATCCTACATTCATATTCTTCTGTCAAACCTTTACCTACTTGTTCCACCTTTGCTCAATCCTATCATATATGGAGTAAAGACCAAACAAATTCGCGATGGAGTATCTAAGATCTTCTTCCCTAAGAGTGTTTCTTGATTTTTCAGTATCCTGCTTAAATAACAAAATGTCACTCTGAAACACTCTTCTTCTTGATGAGAATCTGTGCTTTCCTCCAGTTCACCGTGTGCTAAAATATGAAGTTTTAGTTTTGCATTCAAGGCAATAAGACTTTAACTCCTAGATAATATCTTTTGTTTTGGCTATAAAATTAAAGCACACAGAACTAGTCGTATTTAACCAATTGATAATACCAAGGGAAAAGTTATGAATATTTGTTTACAGTTTTATGTGCTTTCAGTAATAGCCATGATTTATAAGGAAGAGTAAATATTAATGTTTTAGCCTTGGTTTTGTTAATCATAGGGGGCACAAATGTTTTATGTTGCATGGATAACTTTTGTAATGCTTGCATTTCAGTTATAAATGTGTCCATCACACAAATAGTGTTCATTTTACCCTTAGGTTAGGCTTTTTTTCCTTCTTCCCCTTCCCTTTGATTTTCATTGACTTTTACTTCCCTCTTTGTACTGTGTGTTAATTGGTTGGTTCTAAAAATATCAAGAAGTATCAGTGCCATTGCATAAGAAATGTAATCTAACCTATTATAATTCTAATGTATGTGAAACTAAATTATTTGTACTATTTTTATGGATACACTGAAGTATACTGCTTACCATACTAGTGTGCTGACAAAATTTGTTGGTCAATAGATATCATAGAAACAAAAATCCCTAAGAATATCTTTCAATTCCTGAAGACCTTTCTTAATCATTCAGTGTAAATACTTCCTTAAACATACACCAAAATTTAAGTGTTATACTCCAATTAAAAATATTTAGTGCATCAAGTACTTTAACACCACATAAATGAGTTTTAAAGCTTATAATCGCAATGATAATGAACTATCACTAATTTTTTTCTCAAATTTTGAACACTGACATCATTATTATTATCATCACCATTCACATCTTCCACTGGTCTTTGTCCTATGATGATCTGAGCACTGGGAAGTCTCTTTTGTTCTGTGACGTTTGAATGCATTTTACACACTTTATTTTTAGAACATATTTGGAATTACAATCACTTGAATGCATACATCATGTAAAGAGTTGCCATGTTACTATTCTACACGAGGGTGGCATATTGGTTACAATTAACAAATTGACTATTAATAGAATAGAATGGAATAAATTAATAGTCTATAGATTTTAAGAATATTTTCTTAGTTCTTTTCTGAATTTCCTTTTTGCCCCCAATGCAACAGTACATTTATATGAATCTCCTTAGCTTCATCTTGGCTATGAAAAAATCTCATACTTCCCTTTATTCTAATGACCTTAACACTATTGAAGAATACTATTCAAGTATTTTGTATGATTTCCTTGTAATACAATTTATCTTACACCTTTGGTAAAATCAGAGTTTGGTTATGTGTGAGTGGGGGGAAGATGAGAGTTAAAGTGCTATTTTGATCCCCTTGTTTTCAAGGGTACCTGCTATCAACATAATTTAGCACTATGTATGTTTACCTTGATTACTTGAGGGAGGTTGCACATTTTCATATTTCTTTACTGTGGAAATCTTTCCTTTGTTCTTTTTTTTGTTGTTGTTAGTCCCATTTCCAAAGGGGACTCTTTGAAGACATTATATGCAGTTCACATTGAAGGAGTACAAGTTTATGTTCCTCTTGTTTATATTTGGAATAGCTATAAATATATAATTGATAGCTTTTAATAAATAGTGTCAAATTCTTCATGTGGAGGACATTTGTTGTCCCCCTCTGATTAATTTACTTCATCATTTTTCTATCAGTATGACTTTATGGATATTTACATTACTCTTCAGATTATATGTAACAAACCAGTACTCCTCATTTATTTTCTTTTTTTTCCCTTTTTTTATTTTTATTAAATCATAGCTGTGTACATTAATATGATCATGGGGCACCATACACTTGGTTCATAGATCGTTTGACACATTTTCATCACACTAGTTAACATAGCTTTTGTAGCATTTTCTTAGTTATTTTGCTGAGACCTTTACATTCCACATTTACTAGGATTCACATATACCCTTGTAAGATGCACCGCAGGTGTAATCCCATTAATCCCCCTCCCTTCCCCTACCTCTCTCCTCCCTCCCCTCCCTTTCCCCCTTCTCCCTATTCTTAAGTTGTAACTGGGTTATAGCTTTCATGTGAAGGTCCTAAATTAGTTTCATAGTAGGGGTGAGTACATTGGATACTTTTTCTTCCATTCTCGAGATACTTTACTGAGAAGAATATGTTCCAGCTCCATCCATATAAACATGAAAGAGGTAAAGTCTCCATCTTTTTTAAGGCTGCATAATATTCCATGGTGTACATATACCACAATTTATTGATCCATTCGTGGATCGATGGGCACTTGGGCTTTTTCCATGACTTAGCAATTATGAATTGGGCTGCAATAAACATTCTGGTACAAATATGTTTGTTATGGTGTGATTTTTGGTCTTCTGGGTATATGCCCAGTAGAGGGATTACAGGATTGAATGGCAGATCTATTTTTAGATCTCTAAGTGTTCTCCATATCTCTTTCCAAAAGGAATGTATTAATTTGCATTCCCACCAGCAGTGCAAAAGTGTTCCTTTTTCTCCACATCCGCACCAACATCTCTGGTCTTGGGATTTTGTGATATAGGCTAGTCTCACTGGAGTTAGATGATATCTCAAAGTAGTTTTGATTTGCATTTCTCTGATGATTAAAGATGATGAGCATTTTTTCATATGTCTGAAGGCCGTGCACCTGTCTTCTTCAGAGAAGTTTCTCTTCAAGTCCCTTGCCCAGCCTGCGATGGGACCCCTTGTTCTTTTCTTGCCAATGCGTCTGAGTTCTCTGTGGATTCTGTTTATTAAACCTTTGTCAGAGACATAACCTGCAAATATCTTCTCCTATTCTGAGGGCTGTTTGCTTGCTTTACTTACTGTGTTCTTGGCTGTGCAGAGGCTTTTTAGTTTGATCAAGTCCCAATAGTGTATTTTTGAAGCAGCTTCAATTGCCTGGGGGGTCCTTCTCATAAAAAACTCGCCCAACACAATTTCCTCATTTATTTTCTTGCTTAAGTCGTTTCAGTTTGATCACTGGTGGCTCTTTGACTTGCCTTCTGTTCCCATGTGAGTGGTGTGGGTGTGTATGTTTGTGTGTGTATATGAGTTTGTGTGTATTAGCACTGCATACCTCATGGCTCTAAAAGATGCTCCAGGTTCATCTTGGATATTGTCTGTGTCAGTCCTAGAATAAGCCATTTCTGCTTGATAAGTTTATGAAAGAGGAACATTCAACCTACAGTTCCAACAGTGGATTTGTCTGTATCACACTGAATTTTTGTCACTTTTGCCCACATGTTATCATATGATTCTCTGTTGTTAAATTTACACACATGACTAATTTTTATTCATTTTGTGGGGCTGAACTTTTATTATTATATCATGACCATTTTATTTCTCATCATTTTCTTTTAAGTCTGCTTTGTCTAACATTAATATAGACTGTGCAACTTTCTTTTTGTTAGGTAACATTGCCTGCATTTTCTGTACTTTTAATTTTAACATTTATATATTTTTATAATTAAAGTTAATTTGTTTAATAATTTATACACAGTACACATGGGTGTAAACTGAAGTTTTTAATCCGTTACTTTGTATTTTTTTTTTTTTGAGACAGACTCTCAATCTTTTACCTCAGTGTAAACTGCTGTGGCATCAGCCTAGCTCACAGGAAACTCAAACTCCTGGGTTCACGGGATCCTCCTCCTTCATTCTCCCAAGCAACTGGAATTTTAGGCCCTTGCCATGAAGCTTGACTAATTTTTCTAGTTTTAGTGTAGAGGGGGTTTCAGCCTTGCTCAGCCTGGTCTTAAACTCTCGAGATCAAGGAATATTCCCACCTTGGTTTCCCAGAGTGCTAGGATTACAGTAATGAGCTTCCGCATCTGGCCAAAACACCTGAGTTATTAATTGGTGTATTTGGATAACTCAAAGATTAAAGTTTTATTGATATAATTCAATTACTGTATACCACATTTGTAATTGTTTCCCATTAATTGGATTTATTTGTTCTTCCCCCCACCACCCTTTTTTCCCCATTTTCTCGGGATTTAATTGAAAATATTATAAGATTCAATTTCTCTTCTCTCGATATTATCGATTACACTACTTTAAAGGGTTTGGTAGTTGCCCAGAGCTTTCAGTATACATTTAGAGTTAATCCAAACTCATTTTCTTTTTTTCTTCTTAAAATTTTTCCAAGTTTCATATTATAGAGTACTTCATTACCTACTTTTATAAACACTTTAAAGAGTTGTAGCATACATATAAAACATGATTAAACTAGTGAGTCATTATTTACTTTTTTATTACAGATTAATATGACAATATTCATGATTAAGTTACGGTGTTTGCATTTATCAGGGAAGTTCAAGTTGTAGATGAGTTCTTCACCCAGACGGGGGTGCTGTGTACCCTTACATTGTGCACCTAAAATGAGAGCTAAGCTCTATTTCAATTAATACACATACTGGACTGTTCATAGATTGTGCAGTCACCTTAAAATGAAGTTTTCCCAATTCTTTGCTTCCATCCCTTATAGTATTACTTTTCCCTCTTGTGATTTAATTATTTTTTTATTTATTTATTTGAGATACAGTCTCAATTTGCTACCCTTGGTAGAGTGCCATGGCATCATAGCACACAGCAAATAAAATTCATGGACTCAAGTGATCCTCTTGCCTCAGCCTGCCAAATAGTTGGGTCTGTAAGCACCTGCCACAACTCCCAGCTAGCCTTGGATTAAGGGTTTCACTCTTGTGCAGGCTGGTCTCCAACTCCTGAGCTCAATCAATCCAACTGCCTTGGCCTCTGAGAGTCCAAGATTACAGGTGTAAGCCAGCATTCCTGGATCTATTCCATGTTTTATTTATCCATGCCTCTTAATCACCTAGCACCATTTTACTATTATTACTTTGAGTTATCTATTGAATCAACTAATAAAAATATCAAAGTTTTTTTTATGTTTATCCAAATTTATTATTTTCCAGTGATTTTTCTTTCTTTGGTTAGATTTGAGTCTGTAACCTATATCTTTTTTTCTTGTCTCATTTTGATTTCTTCTAACATTATTGCAGAGCAGCATAATTTAAAATTATTCAAGTCATGCCACTTTCAGTTAACTGACATTGACTTTGTTGTCCTGACTTGGCTGATTTAGGGGTAGGAATTGTTCTTATAATCTCATTTCACTGATGAGTTGAAGAAAAGTCGTTAGCTTTTAGGTTTTTTCTTTTGTAATTTTTTCTTAGGTATATGAACTATAATCATGAAACTTCTGAGGATAGTGCATGAAATAATGAATACTTTTGTATTAGGAATTTACATATTTACTTAATTGGAATTAAGATCTGATTAAATGATGGGTTTAAAGGTACTCTGTCATAACCACAACTATTAGTTCAAAGGAAAAAATATTGATTCCTTATTGGACATCATTCATTTCTGAATTATGTAGATGTATGCTCACTTACTTATTGTAATGGTTATAAATTCTTAAAACTACACTATACAATAAATTTTGCATATAAATATGCAAACGCTAGATGAAAATGCTGGATGACTCTGAGTTCTCCATAGATCCTAGTTATCAAGCTTTTGTCTGATTCAAAATATGAAAATATCCTTTCTCATTGTGTAAGTTATTTGCTTTTATTTTGTGTCCTTAGCTGTACAGAAGCTTTTCAGTTTAAGTAAGTCCCATTTGTTTATTTTTGTTGTTGTTGCAATTGCCACAGATGTCTTCTTCATAAAGTTTTTCCCCAGGCCGATACCTTGCATTGTTTTTCCTATCCAACAATTCCATATATCAATGAGCAAGAGAGATGAATAGAACCTTCTCTAAAGAAGACAGACAAATGGCTAGCAAACATATGAAAAAATGCTCATCATCACTAATTATTAGACAAATGCAGATCAAAACCACCCTAATATATCATCTAACCCTAGTGAGAAGGGCTCACATCACAAAAATCTCAAAACTGCAGATGCTGGCGTGGATATGGAGAGAAGGGAACACTTTTATACTGCTGAGGGACTGCAAACTAATACAACCTTTTTGGAAGGAAGTGTGGAGAAACCTCAAAGAACTCAACCTAGACCTCCCATTTTATCCTGCAATCCCACTACTGGGCATCTACTCACAAGTAAAATAATCCTTTTACCATAAGGACACTTGAACTAGACTATTTATCACAGCTCAATTTACAATTGCAAAAATGTTGAAACAGCCTAAATGCCCACCAACCCAGGAATAGATGAACAAGCTATGGTATATAAATCCATGGAATACTATTCAGCCATTAAAAAGATGGAGATTTTATATCCTTTGTATTAACCTGGATGGAAATGGAAAACATTATTCTTAGTAAAGCATCACAAGAATGGAGAAGCATGAATCCTATGCACTCGATTTTGATATGAGGACAATTAATGACACGGTGGGGGTGAGGGAAGGGGAGAGCACAGAGAAGGAAGGAGAGAGGGGCTTGGAGAAGGTAAGAGCACAGAGAGGGAAGGAGGGAGAGGGTAGGACCTCGGTGTGTGACACACATTTTGGAGCAAGACACAGTTGTAAGAGGGACTTTAACTAACAAATGCAATTGGTGTTACCTGGTGTCATGTACCCTCAATGAATTCCCAACAATAAAAAAAATAAAAATAAAAAGGGCAAGAGACATGAATAGAACCTTCTCTAAAGATAACAGACGAATGGCTAACAAACATATGAAAAAATGTTCATCATCTCTATATATTAGAGAAATGCAAATCAAAACAACCCTGAAATATCATCTAACCCCAGTGAGAATGGCCCACATCACAAACTCTCAAAACTGCAGATGCTGGTGTGGATGTGGAGAGAAGGGAACACTTTTACACTGCTGGTGGGACTGCAAACTAGTACAACCTTTCTGGAAGGAAGTATGGAGATACCTCAAAGCACTCAAGCTAGACCTCCCATTTGATCCTGCAATCCCATTATGGGGCATCTACCCAGAAGGAAAAAAATCCTTTTATCATAAGGACACTTGTACTAGACTGTTTATTGCAGCTCAATTTACAATCGCCAAAATGTGGAAACAACCTGAATGCCCACCAACCCAGGAATGGATTAACAAGCTGTGGTACATGTATACCATTCAGCTATTAAAAAAAAATGGAGACTTTACATCCTTCATATTAATCTGGATGGAAGTAGAAGACATTATTCTTAGTAAAGCATCACAAGAATGGAGAAGCATGAATCCTATGTACTTAATTTTTATATGAGGACAATTAATGACAATTAAGGTTATGGGGAGGGGGGAGGAAAAGCAGAAAGAGGGAGAGAGGGAGGGAGGGTGGGGCCTTGGTGTGTGTCACACTTTATGGGGGCAAGACATGATTGCAAGAGGGACTTTGCCTAACAATTGCAAACAGTGTAACCTGGCTTATTGTACCCTCAATGAATCCACAACAATAAAAAAATAATAATAAAAATAAAAAGGAAATGCTTGATAATAAAGTAGAGCATTATCTTACCAAAAGTTTAGATGCAGATGTTTTTATCGATTGTATAATGTAATTATTATAAAAATTTTGATAGAACTTTTATAGTAAACAATAAAGAAAATTATACAGTGATATTAGTAACTTAGATCTTACAATGTATCCAGCTGTTGCTCTAAATTATAGATCAGCAATCTTTTTTAAATAAATCATAAACACATAGATCATATGTACATTAATGAATTTATTTGGTACAATGTACTGATTTCATGTAAAATTAGGAATGGTTACATCGCACTGGGTAATATATAGCTAATCTCATTTAATTAATTTTTTCGATATAAAAGAATAGTTGGTGAATAATATTTCAAGCTTTGTTGTCCAGGCAGTTTCTTCATAATTTTCCAAGTTTACCATGGTAGGGAAAAAGTGTTCATAGATAGCACATAAACTGGTTGATATGGCACTTCTCCAACTAGGCAGCAACCTGTTTTTGGTGTATGAGCTAGTAGATGTCATATGGGCATGAAATTCGTATTCTGTGTGGTTAACCAAATGGAATATAAGCACTATACAAAATATAGTGCTGCCATTTAATTAATAAATTCATGATTGAGGCTAGATTTATTACTTAGATCTAGAGCATCCACGAATACCATATCCTATGGGACTTTCACCATAATTATTCCACTGTCCTTTGTTTGCTTTGACCTTCACAGTGACATATGCTACACTTTTTGTTGCTTTGTTTTTTTATTAGATGTCCTCTACTGCTTTTCTAATTGTATGATTTTCTTTGAAATTTTCTTCTCTTTTTGCTTTTATTAAGTCACTCTCTTCCAGATGTTTTTTCACTTTTCTTACTATGTCTATGTATGTTCATTGTGACGTTACCTCTACTCAGACACAGTTGCTTTGTTTTCTTACCTGGTAAAAACATCATCTTTCTTCAAGACTCAGGTCAGCCTTTCCTTGACACCTCCTCCAAAAGGTCATGATTGATTTTTCCCCCTCTGGCTCATTGTTATTTTTGGTGTTCCATAATCAACTGCACCATTTTTAAGCTTCATTACATTATTTCTCTCAGCAATACCTGATATTCATCTTTTGTCTTTTTTTGTGTGTGTGTGGGTGTTTCAAATTAACTAATTTATTTTTTTACTACTTGGCTTATCGTATCATTTTAGCATGTATTTTACTCTCTTATACTTTATCACATGACAGATTACTAATTTCAGTAACTTGGGTACCTTGACATAAGAAGTTTAGCAGGGGAGTTTTGTTGGGAGAATAAGTGCAAATTGTCCAATTTTAGACACGTTAAGTTAAGGGAATAAGATTTTCTTGTAAATATATCCAGTTTCTAGCTACATTTATGCATCTGGAAATGTACCTATGATTATTGACCTTTATATTTTAATTTCTATTATATCACTAACTCCAGTATGTAGGGAGGCTGAGACGGGTGCACTCCTTGAGCATATCCTATGGGACTTTCATAATAGTAGTTCAAGACAGCTTGAGCAAGAGAGATACCCTATCTCTACTAAAAATAGAAAAACTAGCTGGGCATTGTGTTGGTTGCCTGTAATACCAGCTACCTGGGAGGCTGACTCAAGCAGATCATTTGTGCTCAAGAGTCTGAGGTTGCTGTGAGCTAGGATGCCACAGCACTTTTTTGAGGATGACAAAGTGAAACTCTGAAAGAAAGAAAGAAAGAAAGAAAGAAAGAAAGAAAGAAAGAAAGAAAGAAAGAAAGAAAGAAAGAAAGAAAGAAAGAGGGAGGGAGGGAGGGAGGGTGGGAGGGAGGGAGGGAGGGAGGGAGGGAAGGAAGGAAGGAAGGAAGGAAGGAAGAAAGGAAGAAAGTTATTGTTGACTATTGTGATATTCCTGTCCCATTCACTGCATCATTTAATCCTTACCTTGACCTTATAAAGCACATACATAATTTTTTTCCTTTGACAGATGATAAAACTAATAGTATATAAAGTTAAAAATAAATTTTATTCAAATATTTGTAATGTAATCAGTATTTGAACTTTACTTTTCTCTATTCAGAATCCTAGTTCTTAAGTACTGGATATAAGCATTCAATATACACTCATTGAATAAATGCATAGAAATACACAATTATTGTACAAAAAGAAAGATCACAACTATTTGCTGTACAATTACATACAAAAGTTAATGAAACATATTCAATGATTCAAGAAATAAGAATAAGGCTATAGGAAACAAATACAAAAATCTAATTTTAATAAATTAACTCATTTCAGAACATAAAAATGTTCATCAAATATTTTTAAAATATATAGAAACACTGAAAAAATTCAACAATTTCCATCTCAAGGCCCCTTATCCCATGAAAATGATCTACAAGGAAAAACACATTTTAAATAAAGTACAGAAATGTTTAAAGACACTTTGTGTATTTCATCTAAATTAAAATTAAGGTTCTTACCTAATGGATGATTTTATGTTTTGTCCTTCATAAAAATGCTCCGATTGTTTTATTTCCTGAAGCTAAAGAAAAGGAAACTACATGTGGAAAAGTAGAAGTATCAAACTCCTCAAGTTTTGCTTTGGTTTTGAAAGCATACTTTAAATGTTACGAGACCGCACTGATTGGACATTAGTAAAACAGGAGCAACAATCCTTGTTTGGGGTTTGCCAAAATACTGTAATAGAATTTATCAAATACTGGAGTGAGGAGGTCTCCGGAAATCTACCCCAACATCTAGAATAAGAAGAGCAGACATAGAGGTATAATATATAAAACATCAAGAGTAATAAGCTTCTTGTTCATACAATAAATAAAAAGTTCACGATTTCTGTATAGGAAATGATATTGAATAGAGATATAGATATTGAATAGGTTCCAATTCTGCATTTTTACTTTTTAGGTGAGTTTCCTTGTACAATTGTCATTACCTCTGTGTGCTTACATTTCCTAAATTGTACAAAGAGAGGGTAATAACAGCAATCTCACAGTATAGTTTTGTGGACTAAATAAGTGGATACATATGAAAGGCTTAATACATAGCCAACACACAGTAATCATCAACTGAGTGTTATGCCATTATTGTTAGCTCTATTTTCAGTACAAGGCATCTTGGAAATAATGATGTTTAGTTCAAAATTTTACACCAGGTTGCAGATTTGGAATTGTGAAAAATATGTATTATAAATTTCAGAGCCGAACATAAAATGATTTCAATACTTGGCCTAATCATTTTACATTTTTGAATATAATAGAATATTCTGAATAACATTAAACATAGAAGAAAAATAATAATAACAATATTTGCTAATATTTATCAAAAACACTCTCCAAAAGGTATTCTCTAAAAGAATAAGAAAATGTAAGAAAAAAAGAGAAAAAAAGCACAACATCAAATATTAAACTACAAAAAATTGCTAAATTGAGAAATAACATTTTGGGAGCAAGATTTTGATATTACTAATGCATCATGATTTCATGAGCCACATTGTACCAAAATAAATCTGCATTTTTGCATTTACATATTTTACTATTCATAAATTTTTTTATGTAAGAGAAAGTCACCACTCAGTCACAAATCTGCTAGGTTTTGACACCATACACCAGAGAATTGACCATGGAGGGCACTAGAAGGTACAAACTTGCACAAATTATGTGGATGCTTGGAAGTACCTTCTTACCAATGCGGCGAGTTAGGAAGCTAAACAGCGCATGTGTGTAGAAGATAGGAATACTGTACACATGGGCAGCACCGGTGCCCAGTGCCTTAGAGCGGGCATTCTGGGAAGAGAGCCAGAAGACAGCGTGGAGGAACTGTGAGGTTTTTTTTTTTGGTCCCTTTTCCTATCTATATTATGGTACCTGTCCAGTGCAATCACTCAAGAAGATCCAAGACTAATGGTGGAGATATGTCCAGGCTTGGGAAATGATGTTTGTAATGGATGAGCATGTCTTATTACCTAGACAGACCACATTCTGTTGACTTAATGAATGGTTCACTTTATGGCTATTGAAAGATTCAACCTCCATTACGAAGAATTTTCCCAAATATAAATATGGTTTATTTTCAAAATGGAAATCAACAGAGGAAATAGGTCTGGGGTTTGTCACCCCAAACATAGTCACAAAAAGATTTCCTATCATAGAAGAAAGATTCGATTGTATCTCACAGGTATTTCTGGAATATATGTACTTACTTTCAGCTCGATGGTTAAAACTCTCCTTAGAAAAATTAAAGTCGATGGAGTTTACCTCACATTATCCAAAATAGAAATAAAGATCAAAATAAAGCTAGATGTACTGTGTATGGAATTCAGTTTCTATTAATAGCAAGAGCTAGAATTTTGGAAGGTTCTTATGCTAATATTTGCTTATTGGGTTTCCTCTGTGTTTCTTTTGCTTTTTTCCTTTGTTTGTTTTTCTTCTTTTAAAGTATATATATTCATTTGAGATCAGAAATAGAGTGGTAAGGAATTCAATAGAATAGATTATTATATAAATTAAAAATAAAGCATTTGAGAGAGATACAAATGGATAGAAATGAAGGAAAAACATCAAAGCAGAGCTTCTAGTGATAGTTCATTCTTGGTAAGTAACAAATCCATGAGCCCTGTTGGACTCCATGTGTTGGAAAGGTTCTGGTTATTTCTAAAAAGAGGATTAAAAGTTTCTCAAGTCAGTTTTCACTGATCATTTAAGGATTCTACTTCCAATAGGGTTTGGGGTATAATCCCACAACATCAGCTGAGCATTTCTATGAGTGAGAAAAGCAGTGGTTGTTAGGGAGAAAGGAAAAATATAAGAAATAGAATAAAAAATACTGGGATCTTCGATTCTCAAATCAGAATTGAATTACTAAAAGTGAGATGGACATTTGGACTGTGGACAGTGATGATCGTACCATTTGAGTTGCTATCTAAGTTGGTTTGTGAGCTCACTTTCTTTGTGTGTCCTTCTGAGATTTATGTGAATACACAATTGTGTTTAACATGTAATATCCTTGATAGTTTTGAGAGAAAAATTGATAGATAATGGACATGAGAGAAAATTATATGATGAGCAAGCTCTCAATTTGTTGGTGGCAGAAATAAGGCGACAGCCCAGACACAGTCTAATACCTAGTCCAATTCTCTCTCCAGTACACCATGTGAATTTAAGGTCCCGTGCTAGATTCATTGTCTTAGTTCTTCCAAACACATAGGTTAATGTGATATATTAACCATGTCAAAAGGATTGCATTTTTCTCTCTAAATCCATTTCCTAATATTTTTCTTATGATAGTGACATCGCCCTTTTTTTCAAATAGTATTTCCTAAATAATTTATTGCTTTTTTTCATTCTCAATTAACTTATGCAAGATTCACTATTTTTGATTTATGTATTTGTCCATGTATTGTATATTTATTTATGTATACTTCTGTATTCCATTTTCACTGTTAAGGTCATTTTATCTGATTCTGTTCTGGTCTGTTGTAAAAAACTTTCTACAGCAACTGCAGCTAGCTATCTTCCTCCTTTTTAATAAATATTGCTGCCTTTTAAACCATATTAAATAAAATGTGTATATATATATGTAATATGTATATATGTATATATAGTGTACTAGATATTGAATATATACTTATGGTCATCATGGAATTTAAGATTTATTGACAAATAATAATACAAAATATGTAATTAGAAATTTTATTTGCATATAATTAAAAATAGAGAATGAAAATTAAGTGTATAGCCCATTAGTAAAGAGTTCTCTGAAAAAAGAAAGCTTACATTTTGATCATACGAAATTCTCATTTAAAAATGAGAAATTCATTTAAAATTTTGATAAATAGGGCGGTGCCTGTGGCTCAAAGGGGTAGAGCACCGGTCCCATATGCCGAAGGTGGCGGGTTCAAACCTAGCCCCGGCCAAAAAAAAAAAATTTTGATAAATATTAAAAATACAGTGAATATTTTTGATAATAAATAACCTTATATTATAGAAAACTAAATATAAAGGTTTTGATTTACTTGCAAATCTCTGAATCTTCAAATTACAGCTTACTTGTCCAGGAGTAGTTCTCATGCCCCTAAGCCCTCAATATACTAGATGACTGCTATGTACAGTGATTTACATTCCTTAGTATGAGCCTTTTATTTGTCTTGCTTGTGCTTTTCAATGTTTCTCATTTTAAAACTACCATTTTTTCCTGATAAGACTATTTAATACAACATATCTGAGAATCTTTGCTCCCTCGTCCTCATAAAAAGTGTTGTCTTCTTGGTGTTGCTAATTCCATGTGGTTGAATACCTCCCACCCTAGTCTGCTTTTAGAGGTGGTATTTGAGTCCCTACATCAGAATCCTCACAAGGTTATGACATGCTTGAAATAGAGGTTATTTATGGTTTCTATGTGATTCCTTCTGTTGCATAGTACTGTACAGAGAGTAAACTTAAAAAAACGTTCATTAAGTTATTTAATTCTTGTGTAGATGTGCAACTCATTTATTTTGTTGCTCTGCTATCGATAGGCTGCCTTTTTCCTTTGTCCTGTAATATTATTCAATTTGAGTAGCACAGGAAATGAAGAATGAAAAGAAAGAACCACTACACAAACATAAGCTAGAAGAAACAAATGAAAGAAAGAAGCAGGGTAGGCTGGAGGGAAGGGATGGGAAAACATACTGTGTGTGGATGATGACTGGACACTGTCTCCTGAGTTAGAATAATGCTACAGAAATTCTTGCTTTGCAAAGCACTGTTTTAACCAAAACATATAATACTGTAACCATATAAAATGACAGCATGGTTCAAATACAATAATTTAGTACACCCTGTACAAAGCTATTTATTTTTCTATGTACATTTCCAGAAGGAACAAAAGGCAGTTTGGTTATGAAAATCTTCACATTAAATTAATTACAGGAATAATAACAATACTGATTAAATGGTCCTGAGCTTCCATCAAGACAACAGCAGTATTCCAAACACTATGTTTCTGAACTACCAGAAAAAGAATGTGATTATTAATCAAAAATGATCAGACAAAGGAGAATGCAACGATGTATAATAGGCTACAAAATTTTAATAAGTCAATAATTATAAAGTACTGACCATAGTGCTTAAACCAAAGTATAAAATCAATAAAGTTTATTATTATATCTGGAGAATAAATTGCTTTCTTACATGGCCAATTAATCTCTTTCTTGCTCATCTTTCTTTCTCTCTTTCTTTCTTCTTTCCTTGCCTTCACTCCCTTCCTTCCCCCTCCCTACATTTCCCTCCCCTTTCTCTTCTTTTCTTTTTTTTTTTTCTTTTTCTGTGCCTTGCCTCCTTTTCTTTTCTCCTTTCCTTTCTATAGGCGAAAAGCCTATAAGTAAACCTATAAATGGTTCCATTTTGTGAAGGCAAGCTTAAAGTCTTTTGTGAGTTAGAAAGGAAAAAATCCTGAATAGAACTCCATATGTGCCTTAGAACCTAATCATGTAAAGTGATTTAGGGTGGAGCTTCATGGAGGCAGGTCTGCTGGCAGTCACCTGTATATCTCAGGATTTTCCAGACTACTCCTTAAAGATGATTTACAGCCTCCAGATAGTCAAGCATTCAAACAACTTATTTTACCCAGAATCTTGTTTTGTAGTTTTGTTTTGATTACTTAGCGTAAGAATAACTTTAGTGAAGTAGGTATTAGTTAAACCGGTAAAACTTAGCCCATAAGAAAAGCTTTAGATAATGTTAGGAAAATGGTTATCAGTTAATCTGGTTTATATGTAGGCCCCTAAGTACCAAGCAGTAAAAGTCCTGGGGCCAAGGTTTAAGTCATGTGTTTATTGATTAAGTTATGTGCCTATATAAGCTTTGGTGGAAGAAATAAAGATTGCCACTTGCCATGACAGTGTAAGTGGTCCCCCTTGTTACTCAGACTATTTCATTGTAGGACTCATTTCTCTGCGTCTTCCATCAATTGGGAGACATTCACGCAACACTTTTCCCCAGCCTTGCCTTCCTTCCTTCCTTCCTTCCATCCTTTTTCTATTCCAGTATACAGTTTGAGGATAGAGTGAAAGATGACAACCTCTTCAAATCACACTAACCTCAGAGACCTCTGGTATACCATGATTGGGATCCCAGGGATAGAACATGCCCATGCTTGGATTTCCATCCGTATCTGCTCCATGTACATAATAGCCGTTATGTACGTTATGTACGTTAAATAATAAGAGGCAATGTCCTCTTATTATTTCTAATCTTCACTGAACAAAGTCTTCATGAACCTATGAACCTTTTCTCTCCATGTTGGCCAAAAAGACCTCTTTCTCTCTACAGTCACTACACCAAAGATGCTAGCAATCTTCTGGTTTCAAGCTGGGGGCATTTCTTTCGGTAGCTGTGTATCTCAGATGTTTTTCCCACACTTCATCTTTGTGGCAGAGTCTGCCATATTTCTGGCGATAGCATTTGACCGTTATGTGGCAATATGTTATCCACTAAGATACACTGCCATTCTGACCCCCTCAGTCATTGGAAAGATGGGTGTTGCATCTGTGACTAGAAGTTTTTTTATCTGCTTCTCCTTGGTTTTTCTGGCTTATTGCTGTGGGAATAACATTACTCATCATTCATATTGTGAACATATGGGCATTGCCAAGCTAGCCTGTAACAGCATTAAAGTCAACATCTACTATGTAGTGATTGTTCCCTAAATAAGTATAAATGTAATAATTAATCTTTTGGTCATTGTCAGATTGTGATGGGCACTACAGTTTTGTCAACTTAGGGGCAACAATACTGGTGTTTCTGGCAACAATAAAATATTCTTATTAGAAAATAAAAATAGGGATTTTTTTTCAGCAAACATAATAAACTAATAATTTATAATTACCTAATAAATGGACTCTATATGTTCACTACTACAAGTATGCACATAAACTCACAAGAGTGAGTATATATGCTCACAGCATTGTTCATAGTGAAACATAAAATAATATATATGTTCAGGATAAATGTATTGTATACATCTTAAAAATAAAATACAGTGCAATTATTATACCACTTTACAACTAAGTGCTTATATGGAAATAAATGAAGAATATTTTGAAAAGAACTTGTAGGTTGCAGAATAATGCATATCATGTGATCTCAGTTGTATGGATGCACACACCCACGTTTGTATATGGAAATATACACACATATTTGCATGTAAATTAAGAAAGAATATTTATAATTCTACTAATATTATGTGAATATAACATTTTAAATAATAACAAATTTAAAATTTAAAATAAATAATATCTGTCCTCTTCTGTTCATGATGTGTTACACAGCATTAATAGTAATTTGTGTTATTTGACTTTTTCCATAGATATTTATATTGCTTTCTTTATATGACATATGTTATATCCAAATTAATATTATAGTATATAAGTGCTCATCGAATAACTAGATAAGCATGTAATAACTAGTTATTTATAATAATTAAGGCTTTATTTTTGGTTGCTTTTATTGCCCACTGATTATATTTTTAATACTTTACTCTGTTTTTCTATCACTCAAATGTAGGATATTTTAGCACATTTTGTAGAAGAATTGCAAGAGAATGGCATTATGAACATTCATGAATAATTATTATCAATTCATTGTTAAGAGTGAACAGTACACAATAATAGGAAGCAGCCTTGAATGATTTAAATAATATCATATTTCTTTTTAACAATAAATTGAATTCTGGGAAAATATCCTACTTTTTGTATGAATGTCTTATACACATGAAACATTTCATTTGTGAGGTACAGTTATAGCATTAACTACATGACATCAAGACTTAATGTTCACCATGGCAACCCTAAGTATATTACAAAAAAATACAGTATCATGTACATAAAATCTTTAATAAATATGATAGAAACAAATGTAGATTTCATTCCAGAAGGAGGTAATGAGAAATAGAAATCTAAATTGTTAATGATTTTCAAATTTTCATATTATCACAGATTAGTTTAGATCTACATGTTGCCTTGGGTTTGTTTCTGTGTTTCAATGTTCTGTTTTGGGGATGTGTAGGTACATGTTTATATAAATAATATCATTCTTTAAGTGTTGCATGTTCAACATATCTACTTAGAGTTTAGAATAATAAAATCATTATTTAAAAGATCAAGTAATTAACAAACTTAGACAAATTTTTCAGGAAAAAAATAAACACACAACTAATAGGAAAATAGCTCCAACACAAAAACTGCCAAAATCCTTACATAAAAGATCACAAATCTAAGCATATATACTAGAAAAACTACAATTATAAACATTCCAACAAGGAATTTGCAAGAACCGGATGGATTTAATAGGGGAATACAACGAAATATTTAGGAGTAAAACAATAACAATTCTATGCAAACTTTTCTCAGAAAATGGTGAAGGAGAAAATCTTTCACAAATCAGTTGTAAAGATAGCATTTCATTAATAAAAAATTGAAACTATGTTATGACAAGATAAGAAAACTACTGGCAATATTTATCACAAACAAACCCTTTCCCCATTTGTAGTAATAATTGTTCATAACCTTCTCTTTTTGAGTGCAAAATAATACTAAGAACTTTCCCTCTGATCACTAATTTGGAAAGTTTCTATGTTTCAAGTTGTGGGCAATGTCTTCCTGTGGAAATAGAAATTTATGAGGTCCAATTACTCCCTCATACAATAGGTCAGAAATTTAACTTCTACCCGGGCTTACCCGGGCTATCTGAGACACACATCAACAACTAAAATCACTTCACAAGCACAGGCCTCTGGGCGTCATGTATCAGCTTAAGTTATAGCTTTCCATGGATTTGCAATATTAACCTACATATTGATAGAAAAGTTGTAAAATTATTCCTTTTCTCCAGGAACCTGTGTCAGCAGATCCAGAATCTCCAATACCATTGCATCATAATTCCAAGACCAGAATCTTAGAGATACATGGTATCACTATCCTTAAATATCAAATTAGACAGATAAAGTATGACTCACTGCCAAACACCACATCTATCAGCACTCCCTGGGTATTAACTCTACATTTAGGAAATTCAAAGGTGATTCTTCAGTGATCCTTTGGATTTGTAAGGAAACCTGAAAATCAGCTGATTCACAAATAAGATAGTAAATTGAGAAAGGGAACTAAGAGTACTTTAGGTAAAGGTGAGAGATTCAATTTAAAGAAAAAGAAGTAGTAGCTATAAAGGCAATACTTCTTAAAAGCCTAGTTCACGATCTAATTGTATATCTTTAAAATAATTGAATTAGCATGGCAGAGGGCAAAATAACCAAGAGATACAGAAGTGAGGCTTGTGATAGCCACTGACCGAAGAGGTGAATCCGTCAGGTCTCAACCAATGTGAATCTACATGTGTATCATATTTTTCATTCCAAAAGAAAATGCCAGTCTCAGGAATGTCAGCAGACTCAGAAAACTAAAGTGCCCTACTGTAACAAGAACAGTTAATGAGTCCTGGGACTACATCAGGGTTCTTTTAGGACAAATGACTAAAATAATCTCACTTCCTTGCTTAGGAATCTCAATAAAAGATTCACTGAAACTTTTCCAGATCTCTACATACCCTGTTACTTAAACTTTAATCATTTCCCAAAGAAATTGGGGAAATTTATTTTACAAAATGGACTACTATAATTGTGAGCAGATTTTAAAAGTTATAATAGCACAGTGAGCAATTATGCAAAAACATAGTAAAAACATTAGAAAATCATAGGACTTAAAATAATTTTATTGAGTGCCATCATTGTTATATAATCAAACAGGAAATACATGTATCAGGCTTTAGGACACTATCGTAGCTTATAACTAAGAGGACAATCTCTGGAATCACACTGCCATCAAATCTCTTGTCCACTTGCTTCTAATTACAAAACTTTAGAGAGTTTATTTTATCTTTGCTCATTTTCTTTAAATTGAATAAATATAAAATGGTGCTTATAATATTGTCTGGAACACAATAAAAGTGGAGGGCGAAATTAGAAACATGTCTGTATTACTTTGTCATCAAAACAATCTAGGTTCTGTTTTTAACTGAGACAAGTTATTTAAATTAAATAAGACAAAAAATGTGGACTCAATCATTTTAATATGATTCAGATAGCTTTCAAATAGTAGTTGATATTGGCCTTATTATTTAGATAAAAAATAATCACAAACATGAATTTTTTTCTACTCTGGAAATTACTATCTATATCTCCAGCTTAATTACGTAACATTTATAGGACAAAAGCAAGGAAAGAACCATTTCATTGGTGAACAACTTAGCATCATTTTTTGTTGTTTATTTCATTATTTTGTAAGTAAAATAGTCTAATCTTCCTATGATACTTACTAAAATATATGGCCCTCTGATTAAATCAGATAGCAGGAGCCATAGATAAACAGTAAATATTTGTATTTGCTAGAGTAATAAAAGGACTAAGAGAATGGATGATCTTTTAGTAAACATTTGGAATTTAGTCAGTAAAATTTACCTTTACTCTAATAGGTGAATCTAAAAATAGCCTATGTCAACTGGCCACAACAAAAGTATGAATTCTGTTAGCTAAACTGACTCATACACCAGTATGATTCCTAGCCCACTGCGTATGCATTTTCTAATTCATAAAATTGATCAAAATTTTGCACAAGTCAATTTCACTAATTAGTAATGATTATATAAAAATGAAGAGGAAGTATATATAACATGTGAAATATGAAAATGGATGTTATTAAAATAATTTTTAATACCTTCTGAATCTTGCCTTTTATACTCAACATGTGGACTTCTAAATACATTCACGTTTGCTCTCAAGACTTAGCATCATCCCCAGTAGAACAATTTCTGGACTCTTCTTCGTATCTGTTGAGTCTTGATACTATAAATAATAGGGTTCCTCCGGGGTGGGAAAAGGATATAGATGTTGCCCATGAGGACATGAACCAGTGGTGAGAGGTGTTTTCCAAAATGATGCACCATGGTCAGACCAATAATTGGGATGTAGAAAAATAAAACAGCACAGATGTGAGACACGCAGGTCTGCAAGGACTTGAGTCTCTCCTCCCACGATGCGATGGCTAACACAGCATGCAGGATCAGGACATAAGAGATGATTATGAGCAGAGCATGGATGCTGATTGCCAGGAACAGACCATAAATGCTGTTGAAGTGGATGTCTGTGCAGACAATTCGAATCAAGTCTTGGTGCAGGCAGAAAGAGTGAGAAAGGACGTGAGGACTATAGTAACTTAAGAACTTGGGATGGATGATGACTGGAGCTGTAAGTAAAGAACTTCTATACAACATCACCACCCCAATTTTCACGATCTTGTCATTTGTTAGAATGGAGGAGTAGTGCAGTGGATTGCAAATGGCAATGTATTGGTCAAAAGCGGTAGCCAGGAGGATGGAGGACTCCCTGAAGGACAGACCATGAATGAAATAGGACTGGGCAGTGTAGGAATCCAAGTCGATCTCTCCAATGAACCCCCACAGGATCCCCAGTACTGTGTACATAGTGGACATCCCTATGCACAAGTCGGTGAGGGCAAATTGGCCAGAAAATAGAACATGGGCTGGTGCAGACTTGACTCAGTCCAGATCACATGGAGCACCATGGAACATCATAGCATAGATGGAGGAGAAAGGGATGGAGAGCCAGAGATAGTCAGCTTTGAGGCCAGGGAAGCCGGGAAGAAGAAAACTGGAACTACTGAGATTTGAGATAGAGATAGCAGACATTAAACGGGGATCAGAATTATTTTTAGAAAGGTATAAATTACATACAATTTGGGATAATCTAATTATTTACTAATGTTTATCTGCTTTGAGAAATAATGCAATACAAGTTCTGTAAGTAAACTCATAAACTTGGCACAATAGGAACCTGATTCTTTATTTTTTTAGGTAAAAAATCCTTTCTCTAGACATGAAATTTCCAGTTCTAGTGAGTAAGGATGAAAGAAGACTAGAGTTTTATACAGAAACAATAATGTTACTGGCCATAAGGGATTTAGATTTCAGGTTGAACTTCTGGGAGTCTTTGTTCATCCCTAAAGGAAGATGATGTGTGATCATAGAGGTGCACTGCTTGCATGGGTGGCTTCACTCTTGGGAAAATGTCACATTAAGTTATTTTTTTCCTGGGTTCCTACAGCCATTTCTTTCACTTTCAGAAGGTCACAATATCCTTGAAGGAATAGACTGCTAAAAGTCTGTACTTGGCAGAGCATAAAAATTAGCCATGAGAAAATATGCTCTGTAAGTGGATTCAGAACTTGTTTACACAGTTCACCTTGTTTAGCCCTTCTACAAATTATTTTCCAATTTAAATCAGACTTTCTTTTCTCCTTTTTCCCCCATGGACCTCTTCGTTATTTAGAAGATTTATTCCTTTTCTGAATCTTCATAATATTATCTTGAATGTCTTTCATATGTAAAATAACATAATTGCCATGAATTTTAAACTGAGGAGCACTAAACAAATAGTTCAATGCATTTATTTTATCTATGACTTCGATAGCTATTTATAGATAGAATAAAAACATTTACTTAAAAATACCACATATTTGTACAAACCAAAGAGTCATAAACATAGCCAGTGTGGATTTAGCCTCTTGTAGATCCATGAGTCCATGTTAAATAGATAAGGACACAGGAAGTGAGATTCTTTGATGAAAAGAGTCTATGAATTATTAGAGCCTATGGGAATAATTTTAAGGTTTCGGAGTACAAATGAAGATCTATAAAGTGCCACCAAAATAATTTGTACACTTTGATTGCAACAAACTATTTCAAAGAAGGAGTAGTTTAATGTTTTAGGAAGAAAACTATATTTAAAAATACAAATAAAACATTTAAATCATATGAGCATCTAGGCATTATGCTCAGCATAAAACTGAGTGTTTAAACAAAGCCTAGAAAAAGGGGAATTAATACAGCTAATCAAGATGAGAGAAAAATGACAGTGAGACAGATTACTTTCAAAGTTTTCTATTTCTTATTGATTAGGATTTAGTCAAAATGAATATCAGTGCCTAATGCAATGTGGCCACTTATTTTAGGTCATGTGTGCCCACTTATTTCTCTTAGCAACCAGGCTAATAGAAATAAGTGGGCACATATGCCCTAAAAGTCGCACAGTCCATAGTGCAAGAGGAAATAAATATGGCTTTCAATTTTTCCTTTTTTAAGGATTAAAATGTTCACTTCAAGATAATTGTAAATTCATATTCAATTTTACGAGACATTACGGAAAGACCCTGTGTACCTTTTACCTAGTCATATTTGTTTTTTACGCTCCAATTTCAGTTTACTGTGGTGAATCTCTTCACTTTTCATCCATAGAATTGTGTTAGTAAGACATTGTGCTGTACAACTCCTGAGAACCAGGAAATGACAGACGGTCAAAGATGGCTCATTCTGAAGGACGAGACGGAAAGCCTCTGTGTCTCCTGCTGTCCCTGCAGCTCTTTATTCAGTGGCCTTGTTGACACATTGTACTGTTCTTGACATAGAATTCTTGCAAACTGTTCTAAACCAGAAAAAATGAGATATCAAATATAGAGATAAATAAAATCTATAGTGTGTGTGTGTAAGAGAGAGAGAGATTAGTATATGAGGTATCAATTCAAGGACCAAATGAGTGCTCCTGTCGCTTTTTCTTCTGTTCTTTTTTTGTTTCCTTAGAAATATATCCATTTGGTATCTGAGAACCCCATCCAGGAGAGAACTGCTATGAATATACTAAGTCCACATTTGTTTTGAGAGCAGATGCCGGCCTTGCCAAATGGGCATTTTTTTAGAGTCGACCTTTTAAATTGCCATGATATTTGCAAATATTTTATGGGGTAGAGATATATAATGTCTTTTGATAAGATCAGAGTAATTAGCATATCTATCTTCTCAAACATTTACTATATCTTTTTTTTTTTTTTTTTTTGCAGTTTTTGTCCAGAACTGGATTTGAACCTACCACCTCCAGCATATGGAGCCAGCGCCCTACTCCTTTGAGCCACAGGTGCCGCCCATTTACTATATCTATTTGTTAGAAACATTTACTATCTTGCTTCTAGCTATTTGAATATGTATAAGATATTATTGCCAATGATAGCCATCCAATGGGGATTTATCAATAGAAATAGAATTTGTCTCTCTCAAGTAGATGTAATTTTACATCTGTTAACAAATCTCTCCCAAGATTTTCTTTCTTCCTACCTTATGTAATCTAATAGCCTCTAGTTTACTTTTTATATTTATAAGACCATTTCTTTTAGCTTCCACACACAAATAAGACCAAGTGGTGTTTGTGAGTCTTTCCTAGCCTCCAAGGACACCTTCCTGACTGAATTAATCAGCGAGTGGTACAAGTATTTTTCAATGTGTTTTTTTTGTTTGTTTGTTTTTTTAGTATTAGATCATAGCTGTGTACAGTAATATGACCATGGGGCACCATACACTGGTTTTATGTATTGTGAAGATTTTGTAGTTGTCTTGTAGTTAAGATTTTATAGTTTATATTTATATGCATCTGAATACAGTAACTAACATAAGATCTTCAATACATGTTTACCGAACACATGAAAAAAATTATAGTAAATTCTATAGCCTTTCCAATAATTATTGGCCATGTAACATATTTTGGGTTAGAAATCTTTATAAATGTATAAACCATTGCACACCACATGCATTAAAAATAATCGAGTCTCTGTAAATTTCTCTAGAATCAAGTATGGACGTGGCTCAAAACAAAAAATAAAAAATAGTAGTACCTTATGATCCAGCAATCCCACATTAGAAGTTATATGATAGAAATGAAATATGGATCTCAAAGTGACACTTTCACTCCCATGTTCATTTCAACATTATTCACTATATCCAATCTATGGAAACAACCTCAGTGACCATCAATATGTGAGAGTGTAAAGAATTTATAGTATATAGAATACCATATAATATTATTTAGCCTTAAAAAAAAAGAAATTTTGCCATTTATGACAACATGAATGAAAATGGAAGAGATTATGCTAAGTGAAATAGTCCAAAGAATGAAAGACAAATATTACCTGGTATCACTTATATGTGGACTCATACTTAGAGAAACAGAGTATAGAATAGTTAAGTCCAGGGGCTGTGGAGTAAGGGAAATGGCCAAATATTAGTCAAAGAGTAAAAATATAAGATGAATATATTCTAGATATCTAATGTACAGCATGGTAACTATGGTTACTAGTAATGAATTGTATCTTGAAAATTTGCTAACTGAGTTAATCTAAAATTTCTCACCCCCATAACTATTTAGGGTAAAGGATCTATTATATTAGCTTAATTGTGAGGATTTTTATAGAGGGTATACTTACATCAAAATAGCACTTTGCCATTTTATTTGTCAATTATACCTCAAAAATGTAGAAAATGTGCTGCTGGAAAAAGTAAACATACATAGGCAAAAAATGTGAATTAGATTGCACAAATTTTCAAAATGGATCATAAACCTAAAGGTGAATTACTGAGATAGAAAACAGAGACAAGTATGTGTGATTTTGAGCTTGTGTGATGAAGTTAGTCATGTTTATTTGTTTTTTCTGCAATTATAGGGTTATCATTTTTTACTCACTCTGTGGTGTATTATATTGACTGATATGCGAATGTTAAAATAAGTGGGGTTTTTTTGCTGAGCTTTTTATTTTATATGTTAACAAATATATTCTTGAGTAACTTTAGTTATAGTTTAATTTCATTTTAATGTATTTTCCTAACTTTAAGGATGCCTTCATAATACGTGGATGGAAAATTTTCTATACACATCAATTTTTTGGAGAACTGTAAATAGAATTGGTATTACTTTCTCTTAGAAGTATTGCTCAGTATCACAAGTGCAGCCATCTGTGCCTAAAATGTTCCTTGAAGATTTGTAACTCAAATGTAATGGCTTTAATATATTAGTTCTCTTCAGGTTATATATTTCTTCTATTGTTCAAATTCAGTATGTCTTTAATGAATTTATGTACTTTTTCCAAGTTCTCAAATATATTGACAAAACATCGCTAACAATACTCCATGATTATCCTTTTAATAGGAGTGTAATCTGTAGTGATGTTATCTAACTTTGGATATTGAAAATGTGTGTATTTTACCTTATTTATAACCAATCCTGCAGAATATATATAAACTTTATTGATAGTCTCAAAACAAGCATTTTCACTGATTGACTGCTTTCTATTTTCTGTGTTCTGTGTATGCTTGCTCTGAGATTTTTTATTACCATTGTTCTGCATATTGTGTCTTTAATTTGCTAATTTTATCATTTTTTTGTCTGTATTTAATTTGGTTCATTTTTATTTTCACATATCCAACTTCACTGATCTTCAATGTATAATCTATTTTTAATCTTATTTAGATAATACATATTTCATCTAAGACATTTTGGTTTTCAAATGCTAATACTATGAACCTGGTTTTTATATCTTCCAGGCCTTTACTCAAATACTTCAGTATATGAAATACTATTATTATTACTGTTTTAATTTTTTTTTTTTTTTTGCTATTTCTAAAAGTAGTGCTAATTCTGTTGGGTTCAACTGATAGATTTATTCCTCATGAAGTATCATATTTACTCCTTCTTTGCATACTAATTTTGATTGTAACTAGAAACTGTGGAATTTGCACTCATGGCTATTAAATAAATTTACATCCCTATACACATTTTTGCTATATGTTTTAGAAGAAATTTAGTTAAATGGGAGCAGATTGATCATTTCTTGTCTTGGATTCAAAGCTTATTAGATTGGACTGGGTACTCTTTATTCTAGTGCTAATTTTCCTCAGAAAGTACTATTTTGATGATTGTACCAAACACTATTTGAGTTGTAAGAGTTTTTTTATTCTGACATATAGGAATAAATTCTGTTCATGCTTCCATGTTGAGTATTAGTCACAGTTATTTTTACAACTCTAGGGTGATATATTTTCTCCACTTTCAAGCAATTTTAGCACATGAAAATGCCCCCAGTACTATGGTGAATAGTTAAGGAAGGACACTGCATGTCCCCATAGATCTTATGTTATAGAAAGCTCTCTCCTTTGGATATTCGTTTTTTCATAATGTATATATTTTAGGCATTTGGGCTGCTTCTATGACTTGCCAATTTTGAATTTCACTGCAATAAGAATTCTGGTGCAAATGTCTTTGTTGTAAAATGAGTTTGTTTGTTTTTTTGTAGAATGAGTTTTTTTTTTTTTTTTACATGTACATGTGTTTATTTGGTTTCCACATTTTGCCTTCACAAAATCAAAAAGGCTTCAGATTTAATAACAATAACAATGTTTAAGATAAGGACTAGAAACACAAACCTTGTAAATAATGAACAAAGATAAATACATTCAGAAAAGAAATCAGATGATTGCTGCAATGAAATATTGAGCAATAATAATAATAATGCAAAAAAAGTAATGTTTACATGTAACATGAGTTTTGATCATCTAAATACTCGTAGAAGTATTGCAAGATCGAACAGAAGTCCATATGCCCATCAACCCATAAATGGATTAACAAATTGTGGTATATGTATACCATGGAATACTATGCAACCAGAAAAGAGGATGGAGACTTTATGTGTTTTATGTTTACCTGTATGGAACTAAAACATGTTCTCTTTTTTTGTACATTTTTTAATTAAATCATAGCTGTGTACACTGATGTAAACATGGGGTACAATGTGCTGGTTTTATATACAAGTTGAAATATTTTGAAATATTTTCATCATATTCTTTTTAGTAAAGTATCTCAAGAATGGGAAAAAAGTAGCCAATGTACTCAATACTATTATGAAATCAATATATAATAACCTACACATTCATACAAATGATAAAACACAATTATAGTCCAGAAAGCAAAAGAGAAGAGGAGGGAGGGATGGAGGAGGTAGAGTATTTGGTGGGACCTCACCTACTGTGCACAAGGCAATGGTACATTTCAAATCTATTAAGAATAGAGGATAAAAGTCTTATCACAAAAAAATAAGAGAAGTAATGGTTATGTTAAATAGTTGGATGTAAGCTTTTCATAGTGTATATCAAATCAGCACACTGTACCCCATAATTATACACAGTCATGTTTAAATAAAAAATTTTGCATATTCCCTACACTCAAGCCTTTCTCAACATTTAGTGAGTTCATCAAGGTTCTTTTCAATTGTTTTTCCCCATAGCCTTCTTTTTTTTTTTTTTTTGTAGAGACAGAATCTCACTTTACCACCCTTGGTAGAGTGAGATGACATCACAGGACTCACAGCAACCTCTACCTCTTGGGCTTACACAATTCTCTTGCCTCAGCCTCCCAACAGCTGGGACTACAGGCGCCTGCCACAATGTCCGGCTGTTTTTTGGTTGCAGTTTGGCCAGGGCTGGGCTTGAACCTGCCACCCTTGGTATGTAGGGCTGGCACCCTACTCACTGAGCCACAGGCATTGCCCCCTGTAGCCTTCTTTAATGCAACACTGGAAATGGTATCTGAAAACTGGAATTGACCTCTTCCCAGAGTTGCTACATCGAATTCTAAGTCCGTCTAAACCAGAGTAAGTATTTTATGGTTTGTGATGTTACTTTTGATTTCCTCCTCAACTTTATCAAATCAAAGGTTAAAGGCATCCCAGGACTGAGATTACTCTCATTATACTTTATGGGGAGAATTGGAGTTGCTGAGATTCAGGTTAGGAATACCATAAAGACTTATAATTCATCAAGGATGTTTCCTCATAAAAACAACATAAAATAATAAGAATAAGAGGGAGTGGGTAAAAGTTTTGACCTGAGAAAACATAATTTCATTCCTTGTTCTTAAGTAAGAAGAATTATGGCATAGCCCTTGTCCAATTCTTTGTACTATGTTTTTTATTGGCCTCTGAAAATGGATTTCTTTATCTGTATGGAATGTTTCTACCTTAGCATGAGTAAGTGCATGAGACCCTTGCATAAGAAAGTTGGAATGTTAAGCTGGTGAGTACGTTTTTCCATAGGTGCCTATGAGAATTCAAGAAATATATTTAAATGAGACCCAAAGGGAGTAGAGGGAATTCAGCATGTAATGATATATTAGGAGTTGAATCTAATTAAGTGTCAACTCTTAGTAAGCATTCTAAAAAGGAGATTCATACTTTGTATGTGATTTTATCTGGAACATGAGAAGTATTAAAAAGTAATATGGATTTCCTCATGATCTAAGGGGAATTTCCTCTTTCTTTTCTTCCCTCATCAAAAATAAAATTCTTCAAATTTTCAAATAAGGAAGGTATGTATTCTTTCTGTGGTCAGCAAAACAGAAATAAAAACTGATGAAACTTAAATGTTGAGATAATTAACAATTTTAGCATTACTCTGAAATTCATTCTCTAACTTTCCTAATCTTTGTCTTTCATTCCTGCTGCAAATGTATACCTGAAAACAAGGCAAGTGGATTTGCATTTGTACTAAAATTTGTATAGTTTTGATATGTAAACTCAGAAAAAAATAAATTCTAATTGAGCCATTAATTACCAATGAGTTGTATTTATTAAATAGTCAATCTTTCATTCAGGTTGAGTCAAAAAGACAAATATCAACTTCTGTTTAAGGATATTAGTAGTTATTTCCTGGAAATGATGCTTGGGCTGAGAATTGAATGTTAAACACGGGTGCAGGAAAAAAATGAAAGAAGCAGGTGGTGAGCCATAGGAAAGTGTTCAATACAAGTTGCACTATTTAAAAATATTTTATAGAATTCCAAAGTATCATTACTAATGACCGGTAAGACGTTTGTAAAGAATGTTGAAGTAAATGACAAACAAAAAGAATAGCTAATTCTCAACTGGATCACCTTGATGTGTCTGTAAAGAATTTTACACAAACTGTCGAAAGAACAAATTCTGTGAGCATTTAACACCTGGGAAAATGGCAATCATCAAATGTGGGTGGAAAGTAAACACCTCTGTTAAGGTATGGACAGTTGAAAATGAGAACAGATGATGGAGATGTAAACTGCCAGCCAGATGTGCGGGTAACTTAGTCTCAAAAGTGCATAGTGACTGTAAAAAACACACCAAAATCAGTTAAGAAATATGGCAC
Source organism: Nycticebus coucang (assembly GCF_027406575.1). Taxonomy (NCBI): domain Eukaryota; kingdom Metazoa; phylum Chordata; class Mammalia; order Primates; family Lorisidae; genus Nycticebus; species Nycticebus coucang. Next base: position 62,039,687 of record NC_069793.1, on the reverse strand, counting down.
ACATTTGATTACATACTTTTTCACATAATAATTTATGTGTCTGTGAGTGTGTGTGATGTGTGTGGTGTTGGTTTGTAATGGGATGAGAGTGGAGTTGTTGAGATTAAGGAGCCAAGAATAAGTGGGGAAATAAAGAACTGAGGATCAATTATTGTGTCTTATTGTATCAGTCTCAAGACTCCTCATAGGGTTCCTGTCCATAAAGTACCAAAGAGGATCTGAGAACTACACTGATGGCCCAGATGCTTCTCAGTGATTACAGATTTATTACAGTTCTTGATTACCCTGTAAACAAACTAAGAAAATGGTTAGATTATCAGAGAAGGAAGGTTTTCAGTTCATTCTTTTTTTTTTTGAGACACAGTCTCACTGTCACTCTCTGTTGAGTGCTGTAGTGTCCTAGCTCATCACAAACTCAAACTTTTGGGCTGAAGTGATTCTTTTGCCTCAGCCTCCCATGTAGCTGGGACTTCAGGCACTGGCTACATCACCTGGCTATTTTTAGAGACGGGTTCTCACTGTTGCTCAGGCTGGTCTCAAACTCATGAGCTCAGGCAATTCACACACCTCGGCCTTCCAGAGTACTGGGAGTGCAGATGTGAGCCACCGCATGTGCTCAGTTAATTCTTTAATGAAGATAACATTAGAGGAAACCGTATAGTGCAGTGTATGTGCAACTCTCGTCATGTCAAGGGAATATGCTTTGTGTTTACATTGAAATTCAACAAATGATTGGATAATATGTGTTGAAAGCATCATATTCTTACTGGCCCTGAGCTTGTTGGAGTAAAACTAAATTGACTGAGAAAAATTACTAGAACTAGTTATTATGAATGTGAAAAAAAAATAAGACTAGTATTATATATATGTATATATACGAGAGGCAACAGTAGTATTAATTTGAAGACATAAGATCTGGATTCATGACAGAGTGAAGTTATAGGGACAATTATTCATATATTAAATCTAAAATAAAGGACTTAAAAGAATGTAGACTTATTTTGTGCTACAAGTAAGCTCTGCAACTTTAGTTTTCTATACCCAGACCTGCACGGTTCCTCCATCTATAAAGGTACTGAATAAATGCATTCTGATATTTACTAAATTTTGTACTAGTGGTGACTCTCTTTCAATATGTAAAAAAAAAAAAAAAAAAAACTTCTATGGGATTACAATGATATCTTTTAAATGAGTATTACAAGAAAAAAATGTATAAATTGGCATATATAACCTTCCATAGAAGAATGAATGAAACTGAGGAACAGGAGACTGAGCTGTGTAGTAATATTCAAGGGTAGATGGTGTATGAAAAAATAATTTAAAGAGACAAAATCATTAATAATAGATGTATTAGAACTATGAAAATGATCACATTTTTATTAAAGAGAAAAATTTATGTAATTTAAATTTACTTCATTTTTTTTAACCCATTTGTGTATTATCTTGCCAAGGAAAACTTTATTCTTTATTCTCTCCAAAGTCGGGTTAGATGAGAATTTAAAGACACTTTAACATAATCTAGTTCGCAAAGAATAAGATTTCTTATTAAACATATTAATAGGAAATATATAAAAGTGTTTATTTTTATTTTTTTTTTTATTTTTTTTTTTTTTTTAATTTTTTTATTAAATCATAAGTGTATACAATGATATGATTATGGGGCATCATACACTCACTTCATAAACCATTTGACACATTTTTATCCCAGTGGTTAACATAGCCTTTCCGGCGTTATCTCAGTTACTGTGCCAAAACATTTATATTCTACATTTACCAAGTTTCGCAAATACCCCTGTAATACGCACCACAGGTGTGATCCCACCGATTCCCCTCCCTCTACCCACCCCCCCCTTTCCCACTTCCCCCTATTGTTAAGTTGTAGCTGGGTTATAGCTTTCATGTGAGAGTCCCAAATTAGTTTCATAGTAGGGCTGTGTACATTGGATATTTTTTAACAAAGATATTTGTACCAGAATGTTTATTGCAGCCCAATTCATAATTGCTAAGTCATGGAAAAAGCCGAAGTGCCCATCGATCCACGAATGGATTAATAAATTGTGGTATATGTATACCATGGAATACTATGCAGCCTTAAAGAAAGATGGAGACTTTACCTCTTTCATGTTTACATGGATGGAGCTGGAACATATTCTCCTTAGTAAAGTATCCCAAAAGTGTTTATTTTTAATTAAAAAACATATTCTATAGTAAATCACACTGAACAAACATAATTACCAATTCAATATTGTTTAATGTACTTAAGTATTTTTTCCTTGTGTTGATAATTTATAATGAATTTTATAAGCTAATATTGATTAAGAACTGTTGTCTGTATTTATAATTTTAAATTAAATATATTTATTAATCAGGTTTTTATAATATAAATTTTTCTAGAAAAAATAAACTACATAACAACTTTACATTTGGGGCCATTATTTTAACAAGTCAAATTTTTCCCAGTACAAAATTTTCCATTCTGAATTTTCATAGATAGTTTTAAATATGTTATTGTTTATTATTTACCTATAAGTTCTATGAATTCTTCTAATTTTCTATAGAAAATTTCCTTAACATATACCTTTGAGTTAAAACCATCCCATATTGCATCTGTATGCCTCATATGTATATTTTTTAAGTGACACTATAATACAACATTACCCTTGATAACAAGGATGCTACTTTACTATTCTTTTGTTTTTCTTTATTTTTTAATTTCAGATTAATATGAAGATACAAATGATTAGGTTACATTGTTTGCATTTCTTACCCAATGCTTAGTATAGCTCCTGAAATAGTGAAATTCCCTCTTATTTTCTTTTCCTTGACCTGTTGATTGACTGAATAAATGCTTCTAGTAAGGACACAAATGTGAAGATATTATTATAATGTACCAGTTAAGTATCTGTAACTTATTATCATATAAAACAAAGCTGGTTTTCTATAGGATGATTTTAATTAATTATACACAAACCACATGCCCTTACATTACTAACAATGTGTCTTCTCTCTAGCACGAGTGTATGTACACCTTTAGGATGTGTGTGTGTGTGTGTGTGTGTTACAGAGAGAAAGGTAAAGAAGTATAGACACAAGTACAGAGAGAGACTGAGAGATGGAGGAAGAAAGAGAGAAAAGAATAGAACAGAGAACTGAAAACTGAGATAAAATGTAAGAAGCCAGGAGTCAGATGAGGCTCGATGGCTCACACCTCTAATCCTAGTACTCTGAGAGGCCAAGACATGTGGATTTCGTGAGCTCAGGAGTTTGAGACCAACCTGAAGAAGAGTGAGACCCCTGGTCTCTACTAAAAGTAGAGACACTGTCCAGGCATTGTGAAGGGGGCCTGTGGTCTCAGCTACTGGGGGCTGAGATAAGAGGATCTCTTGAGCCCAAGCGTTTGAAGTTACTGTGAGCTATGATGCCCCACACTCCACTCAGGACAAGGGAGTGTGACTGCCTCAAAAAAAATTATCTATCTATCCAGTCTATCTAGGCATTCCTGTACCTACTTAGTTAACTCAGCAATAATTGGGTATGCCTGAAAAATTCCCCATGAAACCACATTCAGTCTCTGGTTGTATAAATCTAGGTGAGAACACAAAACAGAAGAGAGTTACCAACAAATACGGCCAGACTGAATCAGAAGTTACCAGCCAAGGATCCTTAAGCCAACATGCTCAAGCAAAATGGGACAGTCTTCAGGCCTCCGGTGATGATGCTTGTTGGCATCCCTGGCTTGGAATCTGTGCAATTCTGGATTGGAATTCCTTTCTGTGCCATGTATATCATTGCTTTGTTTGGTAATTCCCTGCTCCTGGTCGTCATCAAAGCTGAGAGCAGCCTCCATGAACCCATGTACATCTTCCTGGCAATGCTTGGAGCAACAGACATTGTCCTCAGTACCTCCATCCTACCTAAAATGCTAGGAATATTCTGGTTTCATTTGGAACAGATATACTTTGATGCCTGTCTCTTGCAGATGTGGTTCATCCACACATTCCAGTGTATCGAGTCAGGTATTTTGCTGGCCATGGCTCTGGACCGCTATGTGGCAATCTGTGATCCTCTGAGACATGTAACCATTTTTACCCATAAACTTCTTAATAAGATTGGAGTAGGGGTGACACTTAGAGCAGGGCTTCTTGTAGCTCCATGTCTCATCCTCATCAAATGCCGACTGAAATTCTACAAGACTACTGTGATCTCCCATTCATACTGCGAGCATATGGCCATTGTGAAGTTGGCAGCAGAAGATGTTCATATCAATAAAATCTATGGTTTGTTTGTAGCTTTCAGTATACTTGGACTAGACATAATATGTATCACTTTGTCCTACATTCGAATATTTATAACTGTCTTTAATCTTCCTCAAAAGGAAGCTAGGCTAAAGGCCTTCAACACCTGCATCGCCCACATTGTTGTCTTCCTTGAGTTTTATGCCCTGGGTTTCTTCTCTTTCTTTACACATAGGTTTAAATTCCACATTCCATCCTACATTCATATTCTTCTGTCAAACCTTTACCTACTTGTCCCACCTTTGCTCAATCCTATCATATATGGAGTGAAGACCAAACAAATTCGCAATGGAATGTCTAAGATATTCTTCCCTAAGGGTGTTTCTTGATTTTTCATTATCCTACTTAAATAACAAAATGTTGCTATGAAACAACCTTGTTCTTGATGAGAATCTGTGCTTTCTGTAGTTCACCGAGTGCTAAAGTATGAAGTTTTAGTTTTGCATTCAAGGCAGTAAGACTTTGACTCTTTAATATCTTTTATTTTGGCTATAGAATTGGAGCACAAAGAGCTAGTCATTTTTAACCAATTGATGACACTAAGGCAAAAATTACGAACATTTGTTTATAGTTTTATGAGCTTTCAGTAATAGACATGATTTATAAGGAAGAATAAATGTTAATGTTTTAGCCTCGGTTTTATTTATCACAGAGGGCACAAATGTTTTATGTTACATGGATCACCTTTGTAATGCTTGCATTTCAGTTATAAATGTGTCCACCACCCAAATAGTGTTCATTTTACCCTTAGGTTAGTTTTTTTTTTTTTTCCCTTCTTCCCCCCTCCCATTGATTTCCACTGACTTTTACTTCCCTCTGTGTACTGTGTGCTCATTGGTTGGTTCCAAAATATACCAAGTATTATCAATGCCATTGCATAAGAAATGTAATCTAACATATTATAATTCTAATGTATATGAAACTAAATATTTGTACTATTTTTATGGACACCCTGAAGTATACTACTTACTGTACTAATGTGCTGACAAAATTTATTCATCAATAGATACCATAAAAAAAATCACTAAGCTTGTCTTTCAATTACTGAAGAACTTTCTTCATTCAGTGTAAGAACTTCCTTAAATATACACCAAAATTTAAGTTTATCCTCCAATCAAAAATATTTAGTGTATAAAATACATTAACACCAACTAAATCTAGTCTTAAAGCTTATAATTGCAATGATAATGAACCATCACTACTTTTCTTCTCAAATTTTGATCACTGTCATTATTATTATTATATGAACATTCACATCTTACACTGGTCTTTGTCCTATGATGATCTGAGCACTGGGAAGTCTCTTATTTTCAATGATGAATGAATGTATTTTATGCACTTTTTTGGAACAGATTTGGAATTACATTAACTTGAATGTATATATCATGTAAAAAGTTGCCATGTTACCATTCTACATAAGGGTGGCATATTGGTTGCAATTAATAAATTGACTATTAATAGAATAGAATGGAATAAATTAATAGTCTATAGATTTTAAGAATATTTTCTTTGTTTTTTTCTGAATTTCCTCTTGCCCCCAGTGCAACAGTACATTTATTTGAATCTCCTTAGCTTCATCTTGGCTATGAAAATTTCTCATATTTTCCTTTATTCTAATGACCTTAACACTATTGAAGAATACTATTCAAGTATTTTGTATGATTTCCCTGTAATAGAATTTATCTTACATCTTTGGTAAGATCAGAGTTGGATTATGTGTGAATGGGTGGAAGATGAGCTTTAAAGTGCTATTTTGATCCCCTTGTTATCAAGGGTACCTGCTATCAACATAATTTATCACTGTGTATGTTTACCTTGATTACTTGGCTGAGGTAGTACATTTTCATATTTCTTTACTGTAGAGGTCTTTTCTTTTTTCTTTTTTTCTTTTTAAATCCCATTTCCATAGAATATGCTTTGAAGTCATTGTATGCAGTTCACATTGAAGGAGTACAAGTTTATGTTCCTCTTCTTCGTATATGGAATAGCTGTAAATATATAATTTAATAAATAGTGTCAAATTCTTCACCTGGAGGACTTTTGTTACCCTCTGATTAACTTACTTCATCATTTTTCTATCAGTATGGCTTTATGGATATTTACATTACTCTTCAGATTATATGTAACAATCCAGTGTCTCCTTATTTATTTTCTTGCTTAAGTTGTTTCAGTTTGATCACTGGTAGCTCTTTGACTTGCCTTCTGTTCCCCTGTAAGTAGTGTGGGTGTGTATGTTCGTGTGTGTGCATGAGTTTGTGTCTATTAGCACTGCATACCTCATGGCTCTAAAAGATGCTCCAGGTTCATCTTGGATATTGTCTGTATCAGTCCTAGAATAAGCCATTTCAGCTTGATCAGTTTATAAAAGAGGGACGTTCAACCTCCCATTCCAACAGTGGATTTGTCTGTACCCCATTGAATTTTTGTCAGTTTTGCCCACATATTATCATATGATTCTCTGTTGTTAAGTTTATACACATGACCAATTTTTATGCATTTTGTGGAGCTGAACTTTTATTATTAGATCATAACAATTTTATTTCTCATCATTTTCTTTTATCTGAAGTCTGCTTTGTCTAACATTAACATAGACTGTCCAACTTGCTTTTGGTTAGGTAGTATTGACTGCATTTTTTATACTTTTAACATTTATATATTTTTATATTTATAGTTGATTTCTTTAACAATTTATATACGATACACGTAGGTGTAAACTGGATTATTTTTTATCCATTATGATATTTTTTTTTGAGACAGAGTCTCAATCTTTTGCCCCAATCTAGACTGCTGTGGCATCAGCCTAACTCACAGCAAATGCAAACTCCTGGGCTTACGGGGTCCTCCTCCTTCATTCTCCCAAGCAACTGGGACTACAGGCTCTTGCCATGAAGCTTGACTAATTTTTCTATTTTTAGTATAGAGGGGGTTTCAGTCTTGCTCAGCCTGGTCTTAAACTCCCAAGATCAAGGCATATTCCCACCTCGGTTTCCCAGAGTGCTAGGATTACAGTAATGAGCGATGGCATCTGGCCAAAACACCTGAATTATTAATTGGTGTATTTGGATAACTCAATGATTAAAGATTTATTGATATAATTCGATTACTGTATACCACATTTGTAATTGTTTGTTCATCCCCCCCACCATCTTTTTCCCCCAGTTTTCTCTGGATTTATTGAAAACATTAAATGATTTCAGTTTCTCTTCTCTCATGTATTATCAATTACACTACTTTAAAGTGTTTGGCGGTTTCCCTGAGCTGTATACACTTACAATTAATCCAACCTCATTTTTTTTATTTCTTTTTAATTTTTTTCCAAGTTTCTTATTATAGAGGACTTACATTACCTATTTTTATAAACACTTTACTGAGTTGTAGCATACATGTAAAACATGCTTAAATTAGTGAGTCATTATTTTCTTTTTTATTACAGATTAATATGACAATATTCTTGACTAGGTTACAGTGTTTGCATTTTTAGGTAAAGTTCAGTTGTAGATGAGCCCTTCACCTGGACAGGTGTGCTGTATACCCTTACATTGTACCCCTAAAGTGAGAGCTAAGCTCTATTTAAATTAATACACATACTGGGCTGTTCATAGATAATGCAGGTACCTTAAAATGGAGTTTTTTCAATCTTTTCTCCCATTCTTTATAATATTACTGCTCTCTGGCTCTGCGCCTGTGGCTCAAGAGGCTAAGGCACCAGCCACATACACCTGAGCTGGCGGGTTTGAATCCAGCCCGGGCCCATCAAACAACAATGATGGCTGCAACCAAAGAATAGCCAGGCGTTATGGTGGGTGTCTGTAGTCCCAGTTACTTGGGAGGTGGAGGCAAGAGAATTGCTTGAGCTCAGGAGCTGGAGGTTGCTGTGAGCTGTGATGCTACAACACTCTACCCAGGGTGACAGCTTGAGGCTCTGTCTCAAAAAAAAAAAAAAAAAATTACTTCTCTCTACCAATTTGTGTATTTATTTATTTAAGATACAATCTCAATTTGTCACCCTTGGTAGAACGCTGTGGTGTGATAGCTCACAGAAACTCAAATTCTTGGGTTCAAGCGATCCTCTTGCCTCAGCCTCCCAAATAGCTGGGAATATAAGCATCTGCCACAATGCCCAGCTGACCTTGGAGTAGGGGTCCCACTCTTGCTCAGGCTGGTCTCCAACTCCTGAGCTCAAGCAATACAGTTGCCTTGGACACCCAGAGTGCTAAGATTATAGGTGTGAGCCACCACACCTGGCTCTACACTGTTTTGTTTATCCACAACCTTTAATCACCTAGCACCATTTTACTATTATTACTTTGAGTCATCTATTGAATCAACTAATAAAATATCACAGTATCTTTATGTTTATCCAAATTTATTATTTTCAAGTGATTTTTCTTTCTTTGCTTAGATTTGTGTCTGTGACCTATATATTTTTTCTTGTCTCATTTGGATTTCTTCTAACATTATTGCAGAGCAGCATAATTTAAAATCATTCAAGTACTGCCACTTTCAGTAAAATGACATTGACTTTGTTGTCCTGACTTGGCAGTTCTAGGGGTAGGAATTGCTCTTCTAATCTCATTTCGCTGATGAGTTAAACAAAAGTCATTAGCTTTGAGGTTTTTCTTTTATAATATTTTCTTTATATTTGAACTATGATCATGAAACTTCTGAGGTCAGTGCATAAAATAATGAATACTTTTGTATAATTAATTTACGTATTTACTTAATTAGAACTAAGATCTGATTAAATGAATGATTTTAAGGTACTCTGTCATAACCCCAACTATTAGTTCAAAGGAAAAAATATTAATTCCTTAAGGGAAATCCCTTATGTATATGTATGCTCACTTACTTACTCATTGTAATGGTTATGAATACCTAAGACTAAACTACACAATAAATTTTACATACAAATATATATATTTAGAAAATTCTGGATGAATTTGAGTTCTCTATAGATCCTAGTTATCAAGCTTTTGTCTGATTCAAAATATGCAAATATCATTTACCATTGTGTAGGTTGTCTATTTGCTTTGGATGTTGTCTCCTTAGCTGTACAGAAGCTTTTTAGTTTTACAGCCTAATGCCCACCAACCCAGAAATAGATTACCAATCTGTGGTATGTATATACCATGGAATACTATTCAGCTATTATAAAAGATAGAGACTCTACATCATTTGTATTAACCTGAATGGAAATGGAAGACATTATTCTTAGTAAAGCATCACAAGAATGGAGAAACATGAATCCTGTGTACTCAATGTTGATATGAGGACAATTAATGACTTAGTACGTGGTCGGGGGTGGGGAAAAGTGAGAACAGAGAGAGCAAGAAGGAGGGAGGGGTTGGGGAAAGGAAGAACAGAGAGAGGGAAGGAGGTAGTGGGTGGGAGAAGGGAGGAGTAGAGAGAGGAGGAAGGGGATGGAGTCTTTGTGTGTGACACACCTTTTGGAGGCAAGACACAATTACAAGAGAGACTTTACCTAACAAATGCAATCAGTGTTACCTGGTTTCTTGTACCCTCAATGAATTCCCAACAATAAAAAAAAAGAAAAGAAAAAGCTAGATGATAAAGTAGAGCATTATCTTACCAAAAGTTTAGCTGTAAATGTTTTTATTAGCTGTATAATGTAATTATTGTAAAATTTTTGATATAACTCTTATAGTAAAAGATAGTTAATAAAGACAATTATACAATGATATAAGTAATTTATATCTTACAATGTATCCAGCCATTGCTCTAAATTATAGATCAGCAATCTTTTCTATATAAAGGGATAATTGGTGAATAATATTTCAAGCTTTGTTGTCCATGGAGTAACATTATCCAACTTTTACCAGTTGGTAAAATTATCAATTTTACCATTACAATTACAATTATTACAATTTTACCATTGTAGGGGAAAAGCATTCACTTTTGGATATGGCACTTCTCCGATGAGGCAGCAACCTGTTTTTGGTGTATGAGCTATTAGTTATAATATGGGCTTGAAATTCATATTCTTTGTGGTTGATCAAATGGAATATAAGCACTATCAAAACAAAATATTGTGTTGCCATGTATTGATAGGTTTGTGTTCGAGGCTAGATTTGTTATTTGTATCCAGACCATCCATCTTATACCATGTTGTATGGGACTTTCACCATAATTACTCCACTGTCCTTTGTTTTCTTTGATCTTCACAGTGACACAAGCCAGACTTTATTGTTTGTTCGTTTTTTAATTAGATGTCCTCTACTGCTTTTCTAATTGTATGATTTTCTTTGAAATTTTCTTCTCTTTTTGCTTTTATTAAGTCACTCTCTTCCAAATGTGTTTTCACTTTTCTTACTATGTCTGTATATGTTCATTGTGATGTTACCGCTACTAGACACAGTTGCTTTGTTTACTTACATGGTAAAAACCTCATCTTTCTTCAAGACTCAGGTCAGCCTTTCTTTGGCACCTCCTCCAAAAGGTCATGATGGATTTTTGCCCCTCTGGCTGAGTGTTATTTTTGGTGTTCCATAATCAATTGCACAATTTTTAAGCTGTATTACCTTGAGCTTATTTCTCTCAGCAATACCTGATATTGATGTTTATTTTGTTGTTATTGTGGGTGTTTCAAATTAATTAATTTTTTTAATACTTGGCTTATCATAACATTTTAGCATGTATTTTACTCACTAATACTTTATGACATGACAGACTACTAATTTCAGCAATTTCGGTAACTTGTAACAAGATGCTTAGTTGTGTATTTTTGGGGGAAGAATAAGTGAAAATTGTCCAATTTTAGAAATGTTAAGTTAAGGGAATAAGATTTTCTTGTAAAGATATCCAGTTTCTAGCTACATTTATACATCTGGAAAAATACCTTTGATTATTGATCTTCATATTTTAATTTCTATTATATCACTAACCCCAGTATGTAGAGAGGCTGAGACGGGTGTACTGCTTAAGCTCAGTAGTTCAAGATAGCTTGAGCAAGTGTGAGACCTCATCTCTACTAAAAATAGAAAAACTATCTGGGCATTGTGGTGGTTGTCTGTAATAGCAGCTACCTGGAGGCTGAGGCAAGCAAATCACTTTTGCCCAAGAGTTTGAGGTTGCTATGAGCTAAGATGCCACAGCACTTTATTGAGGGTGACAAAATGAGACAAAGAAAGGAATGAATGAAGGAAGGAAGGAAGAAAGTTATTGTTGACTATTGTGATATTCCTGTCCCATTCACTGCATCATTTAATCCTTACCTTGACCTTATAAAGCACATACATAATTTTTTTCATTTGACAGATGATAAAACTAATAATATATAAAGTTAAAAATAAATTTTATTAAAATATTAGTGATGCAAGCAATGTTGGAACTTGACGTTTTTCTCTCTGGAATCCTAGTTCTGAAGTACTGGATATAAGCATTGCGCGTTGAATAAATGGATAGAAGTACATGATTATTGTACAAAAAGGAAGATCACAACTGTTTGCTGTGAAATTACATACAAAAGTTAATGAAACACATTCAATGATTCAACAAATAAGAATAAGGCTATAGGAAACAAATACAAAAATCAAAATTTTAATGAATTAATTCATTTCAGAACACAAAAGTGTTCATCAAATATTTTAAAAATACATAAAACTATTGAAAAAAATTAACAATTTCCAGAAAATGATCTACAAGGTAAAATATGTTTTAAATAGAGAATGTACAGAAATGTTTAAAGACGCTCTCTGTATTCCTTCTAAATTAAAAATAAGGGTCTTACCTAATGGATTGTTTTATGTTTTAGTCCTTCATAAAAATGCTCCATTTTTTTTATTTCTTGAAGCTAAAGAAAAGGAAACTACAGGTGGAAAGGTAGAAGTATCAAACTCTTCAATTTTTGCTTTGGTTTTGAAAGGATAATTTAAATGTTACGAGACCGCTCTGATTAGACATTAGTAAAACGGAATAAACAATCCTTGTTTGAGTTTTGCCAAAATATTGAAATAGAATTTATCAAGTACTAGAGTGAGCAGGTCCCTGGAAATTTACCCCAACATCTAGAATAAAAAGAGGAATAATATATAAAACATCAAAAGGAATAAGCTAGTTCATACCATAAATAAAAAGTCCACAATTTCTGTGTAGGAAATGATACTGAGTAGAGATTAACACCATGAATTATAAACCCAGCATTGGGGGGTTCAAATTCTGCGTTTTTACTTTTTAGATGAGTTTCCTTGTACAATTGTCATCAACTCTGTGTGCATAGATTTCCTAATTTGTACAAAGAAAATGGTAATAACACCAATCTCACAGTATAATTTTGTGGGCCAGACAAGTGGATACATGTGAAAGGCTTAATAAATAGCCAAACATACAGTAATCATCAACTGAGTGGTATGCCATTATTGTTAGCAATATTTTCAGTACAAAGCATCTTGGAAATAATTATTTTTACTCCATACTTATCCATCAGGATGTGCAGATTTGGAATTGGGAAAAATATATATTATAAATTTCAGAGCCCAATATATTGAGAAGATTTAAATGATTTCAATAATTTGGCCTAACCATTTTCCATTTTTGAATACTATAGAATATTCTGGAAAACATTGAATATACAATAAAAAATAATAACAATATTTGTTAATATTTATCAAAAACACTCCTCAAATGGCATTCTCTAAAAGAGAGAAGAAATGTACAAAAAAAAAGAGAGATAGAAAAAAAAGCACAACATCAAATATTACACTACAAAATATTACTAAATTGAGAAATAAAATTTTGGGAGCAAGATTTTAATATTGTTAACACCTCATGATTTCATGAGCCACATTGTACCAAAATGAATCTGCATTTTTGCATTTACATATTTTACTGTTCAGAAATTTTCTTATGTGAGAGAAAGAGACTCACCACTCGGTCACGAATCTGCTTGGTCTTGACCCCATACACCAGGGGATTGACCGCGGGGGGCACTAGAAGGTACAAACTTGCAAAAATTATGTGGACACTTGGAGGTACCTTCTTGCCAATGCGGTGAGTTAGGAAGCTAAACAGCGCAGGTGTGTAGGAGACAAGAATAGTGCAGACATGGGCAGCACAGGTGCTCAGTGCCTTAGAGCGGGCATTCTGGGAAGAGAGCCGGAAGACAGCCTGGAGGATTTTGATGTAGGATGTGGCTATAAGTCCTAGGTCCAATATCATCACTGAAAGGGCCACAGAGATTCCATAAACTCTGTTAATGAAGGTGTTGGCACTGGCCAACTTCACCACAGCCATATGCTCACAGTAAGCATGATTGATGATGTATTTGGTATAATATGGTAGCCTCTTAATGAGAAGAGGACAGGGCAAAACCATAAGGATAGCTCGGACTGCACCAACTAAAAACAGTTTAATGACCATTGGTGTTGTCAGGATGTTTGTATGACGCAGTGGGATGCAAATAGCTACATAGCGGTCAAAAGCCATGGCAACTAGAAGTGCAGACTCAATAATGCAAAATGTGTGGATGAAATACAATTGTGCCAGGCATACATTAAAGTCAATCCAATGTGCATCAAACCAGAAGATGCCAAGCATCTTGGGTGCTGTGGAAGAGGCAAGAGCCATGTCATTCATTGCCAACATGCAAAGGAAGAAATACATAGGTTGGTGAAGGCTTGGCTCTAGCTTGACAGTGACAATGATTACACTGTTCCCCAGCAAGGTCAGAGCAAACAGGAGGCAGACAGGGATGCCAATCCAGCAGTGAAAATATTCCAAACTGGGAATACCAACCAGGAAGAAAGATGAGATGTAAGATGTTGCATTGTCTCCCATGTTAAAACTTGAGAGGTTGCACGTTTAGCATGAAGTCTCTAGGAAAAGCAGGATCACAAAGTGACTTTTCCATAATCTTCCCTATTAGAGATCTAGGCACATGTATTAAAGGCTAGCTGAAAGGCTAATTCTTTTCCTGCATCTTCATAAATCACTCAACAACCCACATCATCATTCTGAGCTCCAGCATACTTTTCTGTAAAAGACAAGTACAATTTTATTTTCTGAGTTTTGCTATTTTATTGACTTATTCTACAATATTTTTATTCTCTGTAAGAGTAACAGTTAGCAAAAAAATAACTTCATCTTTATGCCAAACTCAGTATCTATGATATAAATATTCTTGATTAAAGTGAGATTTTTCTCAAGGAAATTGGGACAAAATTTGGAGATGCAAACACATGCCCAACAAATAAGAAGTATTTCAAGAAGCAATTTTTTTTATAGTACTGTTAATCTTGGCAAAGTAACTTAATCAGGAATTCAGAATAAGATCTAAAAATGCTGAGCTATAAGAATAAACATATCAAAATTAAAGACAATAAAATGTTTTATCAAAAATCATAGGTAAATTTATTCTGATTTTAAAATAACTCTTTAAGAATATTTGAAGATGGACAGAGTAGCACCACTATATAAAAATAATGGAAGATTGTATTTCTTTGTGCTTTCAAATAATTTAAAATAACTATTATACATACAATCACATTACTTGTTATTAAATCCAAACTGTTTCTTGGAATCCATTTGTAGCCTCAGCCCTGCCTCTGACTCCTACATTTATCTGCATAATTAGGACAAAGACCAAAAGTACTATGATTCAGTCTTTGGGATCTCAGCAATAAGATAGCTGCTGTGACTATGTTTCTCAGTAGTAAATTGGAAAACAAATCTATGAGTCATAAAATATTTCAGAAAAATTCAGAGGTTAAACTTTCACCAGAATATACAAAACTAGAGAGATTACTACATAGCAGAGTAATCCAATAACCGCAAACTTAATACAAAATCAACAAATAGTAAAATTTCAAGGCAGCAGTGTTTTTAAGTATTTACTAAGCTTATCTCTTTGCAAATCTTAAATGAGTGCTTTACATTTGGGAGCTTGGATAACCTTGGATATCCTTGGATAACCATTCATATAATTGTTTCTGGAGGAAGCAAATATGTAAGAGGCTGATGGAAAATGACGGGGCATAATTAAGCAGAGAGTTTTGATTTTAAAAAGTAGCTGAACCCACTTGGAGCTATATACATAAATAAACCAAGAAGCGTTGCTTAGGTTTACAAACAGGCATAATAATAATGGCAAATGAGTATAAATGCTTTAAAACAATTCTCTCCTTATTTCCAATAAACGAGCTTATAAAATGGAAAAATGTCTAATCTATACTAAAAGAAGTGAAGTGACTTCCACTTGCATAAGAGAAGCTCCAGTCAGCATCCCAGAAGGGAAACATTGAGAAATTTTCAGAGATCGCACTGAAGTTATGATCTGCATATACAGTCAACCCCTCCTTCCTAGAAAGTCTTCATCTTCTCTCAGACTTGGTTTGGAGACATCTATCTATTTCTGTAAGGTCAGTAGGTAGTTCACCAGAACATTCGGAATATCTTCCCAGACCTCTCTAACTCCCCCTTGGCACTATTATTCCATCTGTTTCTAAACCAAGTGAACAATTCATTCCTTCTGACAGGCTGGGCTTTGAAATTTTGTTTGTTTCTGGGTCAAGCAAAACCCTTTGCCTGAATCTGCCACTTTATATGGTACAACTATCAGAACACCGTGGAACCGTTTACAGCGTGTTCTTTGAATGCACTACAAATTTATATTAATATATCATGATAGCAATGTGTAAAGATCGTGATACCGATTTTAATAAATTCTTCCATTATCTTCCTTTGGACAGTATTTTATTTGATGGCAACAAGAATCATCCATCCACCCATTAAAGTTAGAAATCTCAGATCCATCCTTGCCTTCTCTCTCTGTTCAACTCTAACACTTCAGTCAAGCACTCATTCAGTCTCTTACTTACCGTGGAGCTCTTGCCATATTCTTTGCATTTGCTCGCCATCATATTGTTCTCCTTCACAACCGAATTCCAGGAAACTCACAATAAAAGTTCAGAGAATATCTGATGTTTCTTCTACAGTCCTTTAAGAATTTCAGAGATTTTTATTATTGTTAGTGAAACATTTGCCCTTTCAGAGATGATGTAGGTATTTATAACTCTTTTTACCCTTTGAACACTTCAGCTGCCTTCTTAGAATTTGTTCTTTCAAAATTGTTTCTAGCAAGAATGGCATAACTAGTAATAAACATTTAGTAGAAATTTATAATATCCTTCCATTGAAAGTATGCTACTGAATGTATATACACACACATACGTATCTATTCTCTAGGATTATTTTGCCCCTCTTTGCCACTACCAAATTATATTATTCAAATGTCTGTGTTATTAATATGTAAAATTATTTATATGTTTTCAAATCTTCTTCTACTATTTATTTCCACCAAATTTATCTTGATAATATCTTACAATTCATTATGTATTGCAGTTGATAATAAAAAATAGTTCCTTGCTCTCTGCAAATTTTTAAATGATTATTTTCAACTGCAGCATCTCAGCCAAAAAGCATATGTGCAAATCATTATAAAATATGACAATATTTGTCAGTGAAGCACTTGAGTGTCTATGTCAAGTTGGTAGTTATGGAGCTTTGTAATGGGCTATTCCAAGCTCAGGAGGTATCTCAGGTCTAGAAGGCAGAAAGGACCTTTGGGCACATAGTATCAAAGCAAAAAGGGGACTGGGCCAGGAATAAACAGAAAGTAATAGCTATAGCTATGTCCCTGTGGAACAGCCAAGTTAATATTGCAGACTCACGGGAGTGGATATGTGCTTGACATTCAAGTGTTTCTCCTCTGGAGACCATAGTTATAAAAGGCTGTCCCAGGGTGCACAGTCAAATGAGATACCTGAGATGCCAGTCAAATATAGTGGGGCCTCAGTAGCTGACCACCCAAGGGAGTGTAAGAAAGTGGTCCACAAACAGAGGTGGTTCTCAAAAGGAACTAGACTTTTATACTGAAACATACAGGTGGTACGGGTGTACAAAAATTAAGTTGACTTAAGAAGGTGGTCAATGAAGGGAAGTGGTCGACTATGGACGTTCTAAGTTGTAGTTCACTGGAGAAATCTGTAAGAACACTAAAAAGACCAAACCAAGTTAGTGTGCAATGTTTCTGAAAATTAAGAGAAGCACATTATAAACTCTAGTTCCAGAATTCAGACTATCACTGAATTCTCACTTAGTCTTCAGGAGAAAATTAAATACATCTGAAAGTGTAAAGTTGCATAGGATATTTCATAATCTCTATTCTTTTTTTTGTACAATTTTTTCTGAGATACAATTTTTATACAGCCAACAACTTTATGTTCCTTCTCCCTAATTAACATGTGCTCACATGCACTTACAAGTTCTTATGCAGAGGCAATCTGTCAAATTTTTTCTCTCTGCTATGACTGAACATGTCTATTTTCTTTCTTTTTTGTGTGTGTGTGTGATTTTTGGCCGGGGCTGGGTTTGACCCGCCACATCCGGCATATGGGACTGGCGCCCTAATCCTTGAGCCACAGGCGCCACCCAAAACATGTCTATTTTCTAAAGGAACTCAGGAAATTTCACCAAAAAATATGGTTCCTTGGTATGACTATTTTCAATTCAAGACCCCTTGAGAGCTACCTGAGTAAAACCTCAAGTACCCATAAAAAGAACAATTGTCTTTCCTCCTCAACCCAATCCTAATACATTGCAGGAAAGAAGATAAAGAATGCAACCAGACCTGGCCCAAGTCATTTAAAATGTAATATCTGTCTCTTAGGTTAATTTCATTTTCAGAAAGAATTTCTCCCAAGTCAATCTGCTTCACATTATCCATTCATTCTGCCAAGTATATATTTATCTTCCTTATTAACCACTTATTACCCTTACACAAAATTACTTATATTTCTCTTCTTCCCCTCCACTCTAAAATAAGGGCCTATAAATTTATAGACATGATTGGGGTATGTATAATTCATCCGTGATCCCTCCCATATTCACAGTAAATAAATGTATTTCTCTTTTAATCTTCCTTGTTTAGTTGATGTTATTTATTTCAAAAATAATCCATATTTTTGAAATAAAATTGAAAATATGAAAACTATATTATTTTTGAAATAAAATTGAAATAAAACATAAATAATCCATATTTTTGAAATAAAATTGAAAACTATTTATTTAACAATAATCCAGTGTCCCTACAATGATGAGGTCAGTTATTGCCTATCAACAAATGAGAGTATCACTAGATTACTGAAATTTTTGTATCCATTTATTTCCATATTTACATTATTCATGAAACTGTTAGTGTCATAAGAAATATAGTAACAAACCCAGTAACCTCTCAATAAATTTTAAAAGAACACTATATATTTTTGTATACCTGCCACAACTTAAGTATTTTATAGATTTGTTTTTGTTTTCTTTTAGAGACAGAGTCTCACTTTGTCACCCTAGGTAGAGTGCTGTGGCATCATAGCTCACAGCAACCTCCAGCTCTTGGGCTTAGGCAATTCTCTTGCCTCCCGAGTAGCTGTGACTACAGGCACTCACCTCAATGCCTATTTTTTGCTGCTGTTTGGCAGGGGCTGGGTTCGAACCCAGCACCCTCAATATATGGGGCCAGTGCCCTACTCGCTGCGCCACAGATGGCACCCTATTTTATAGATTTTTATACTCCTACTCAAGTTTTTAATCCCTCAGAGATGGTCATTATTTCCATAATGTTTTTCTTCCCTTTGTTTTCTTCAACTCTTTTTGGAAAATATTCTTTATGTTTCTATTTTGGAAAACATAGTCCCTAGAGACAATCTCATGGTGTCTAGCTTACACTAGTGAAAATAAAATGTTTAGAAAACGCTGCATTTAGTGTAGATATGCAGTCTGGAAATGGATGTTGCAAACCTTACCCTGGATCAGTAGCATTCAATTCTAATATAGGGCACAGGAAAAAGGAAGGCGTAGTTTATTCTGAACTGGTGAGTAGCTAGATGCTCTCTAGAATAGTAACACTAATCTCTTCTCCTATCATCAGTTCAAAAATCATTATATTACATCTTTGAATTTTTAATCTCTGATATTTTCTAATCTAATATGGTAAATAAATGATACTTGAGTTATTCATGTTTTAGATATTACATTTCTGCTATTATTAATGCATCCAAACATCTTGTCTTATCCTGAAGTGTCCTTTGTGATTTTTCTCTCATATAAGGTAGTTGATTTAATTGATTAAAAAAAAATATTGATCCTGAGTTTTCCTTGTTGACTTGCAGATGCCTCTCAGGCAGTTTAAACTAACACTTGTCATGGTAAACATTACCAATGACTTCTCATAACTGGATGCCTATTAATGTTTTTTCTGATGCCTTTGTTGATAAAAAACTGCCATACTGAAATCATCCAAATTTAGCCACTATTTTTTTGCTTTAGAATTTTCC
Source organism: Nycticebus coucang (assembly GCF_027406575.1). Lineage (NCBI taxonomy): Eukaryota > Metazoa > Chordata > Mammalia > Primates > Lorisidae > Nycticebus > Nycticebus coucang. The sequence continues at coordinate 62,020,051 of NC_069793.1, read as the reverse complement.
CTTCCTCCTTCCCTTCTTTCCTCCCTCTTCCCTTCTTTCCCTCTCTCTCTTTTTTTTTTTTTTTTTTTTTTGTAGAGACAGAGTCTCACTTTATGGCCCTCGGTAGAGTGCCGTAGCCTCACACAGCTCACAGCAACCTCCAACTCCTGGGCTTAAGCGATTCTCTTGCCTCAGCCTCCCGAGTAGCTGGGACTACAGGCGCCCGCCACAATACCCGGCTATTTTTTTTTTTTGGTTGCCATTTGGCCGGGGCTGGGTTTGAACCCGCCACCCTCGGCATATGGGGCTGGTGCCTACTGACTGAGCCACAGGCGCCGCCCCTCTCTCTCTCTTTCATTTTAGTTTTTTTTTTTCCTTACATATATATTACAAAGTCATGTTGCTGCATTATCTTCTAACTTTATATTTTTATCTTTCTCATATTGGTCTTGTATTTATCTAGAATCCTCCTTTATATACAATGTTTGATAAAGACTCAGTTTTACTCTGTAAATAAAAACTCTTTTTTGTAGAACCATCTAAAACAAGTCTCTTCTATATTTTTGATATTATCTTAAATGTATATTAATGCCTACTATGCAATGAGTCTATCCTTGTTATCTTCAGTTGATTTTAGTGCTCTGATTACCTGTCTCCACATCCATGCATAACTCCACTTATTACTAAACTCTGCAATATGAATTAAATTAGTAGACAGTTTGATCCTGAATGTTCCTTATGTGTCTGGCATAATCCTTGCTTGATCATGATATTTTGCTGATGTGATATCTGATGATTTTTATTAACTAATACTTAAATGGTATCTTCATAATAATATTATAAAATCATGTGAATCTAAGCTTTGTTTTCTAGTATAGCCATGTTCATTAAAAAAATCTACTGGCCATATAAAATATTACATTTTTATTATAATTCATATATGTAATTTATTATAAAATATTATCTAGTTCATCTTGTGGATTTTTTGAGCCACTTATTATTTAAAAGCATTTTGTTTAACTTGCAAATGTTTGAATGATATTAAATTTTGTTATTGATTTATGATTATATTCTGTTCCAGTATGAGTAAATAGTTTAGATAATATTTATAAGTTTTAAGTCCTTTGAACTTGATGAAGTGTTTCTTTTTGGACTAGAAAATGATCTATTTTGTTAAATGCTCTTTTGTGAGTGGAATATTAATACATTTATATTCTGCACATAGTTATTTTTGTTTTCTCCAAATGTCCAATAGGCTAAGTTGTTTTTCATTGTTCAGGACTTCAATATCCTGTCTGATTTATCTGTTTAATAAATTATTGAAAGAGAAGTATTAAAATGCCAGCATGAGGCATTGATTTTTAATTCCCCCTTTATTCTTATATGTTTGACTTGCATATATTTTGACAATCTACTATTACATGTGAGTAGTTTTAGGATTATTTCATCTTCTTCATAGTATGTAGACATTTTTATCAATATAAAAATCCCTCTTTAGTACTCATATTACTCCTTTTTGAGTATCATTTGGTATTCATGTTATAACTAGCTCATCTTTCTTATGATTAATATTTGTAGGTTATAAATTTTTCTATCTTTTTATTTATCCTATCAGTATCTGTATTTTGGAATGGCTACCTTCTCTAAGTCAAAAACTGCTGTTGATTTTTCTTTTTAATTACGTGTGACAATCTGTATCTTTAAATTGAAATATTTAACTATTTTACTTTTAGTGTACTTAATATGGTTGGATTAAATTCTACCACCTTAATTTTTTTTTCTTTTACTATTCTTTTTACCCCTGTCTTACCCCTTTTGGATTAAAAAATATTTTTAATATTTCATTTTGAATTTCTTTATTGTCTTTTTACACACTTTTATTTCATATCCCTTTTTCTGCGTTGCTGGAGATTGTTCTAAAATCTCAATATTGCTCTAAAATTCTTCATTCTACCTTCTCCTTCTTAGAGGGTGGCCATGAAGTTCGTTGCACTTTAAAATAATGTGCAATTTTAAATTTCACATGAACTTTGTGGACACCCTTTGTACTATAGTCATAATTTAATTAAAAATTAACCTTCCTTAAAAAATTAAGTAATAAATTATATGTTCTATAATTCCATTTTAAAGTTCTTTATTTCCTAATATAGATTAGTATCTATCAAATTACAACCTTCAGGCCATTTATGCCTGTCTATAGCCTGTTTCTTCACTCTTAGAAGTTAAGAAATGTGTTTTGTGTGTGTGTGTGTGTGTGTGTTTTGTTTTCAAAAATGATTATCTAAAACACAAACACAAATATACACACACAAACACTGCACAAAAAGGAATATATGACAAAGGGCATATGTAACTTGCAAAGCCTGAAGTATTCACTACCTGACTCTTAACCAAAACTGCTTGCCAATCCCTGGTGCAAATAACATTGTTTCAATTTAATATTATTGGAGTTTGGGCCAAAAAATTTTTTTTGGAATTTCTTCTATTACAAGTGTCCTGTGAATAATTCAATCACCTTCATGTATATTTTAAAATTTTAATTTTAATTTTAAAATTTTAATTTTAAATTTTAATTTCACCTCCATTCTTGAAGGACATTGTGTTATATATATGTGTGTATAGAAGGTGTATATGTGGCATTCTATTACGTTTCCTTTCAGCAGCTTAAAGCTTGTCTGTTGTTATTAATTTACATTGTTTCTGATGAGCAACGAGTAGAAAATTCTTTTCATTATTGGCATATATACAAGGTACTTTTTTCCATAGGTGCTTTTAAGTTATTCTAAGTATATTTTCTTCTTAGGAATGTCAATAGTATGTACTGATATAGAGTTTTCTGTAGGTTTATCTTTAATGTAGGTCAACATTTTAAAATTAAGCATAAGACTTTTTAAATTTATTTTTTCCTTTATTTTTTCAATTTATTGATACATAATATTTTACATATTTATTCAGTACCATTATTTCTATGTGTTGAGAATATTTCAAGTTCTCTCTTCTAGTTTCTTTGAAATGCACGATACACTGTTACTAACTATAGTCACTCTCTTCTGCTATTGAACATGAGAACTTATTTCTTCTATATAACTGTATATTTGTACCTAATAATTGGTCTCTCTTCCTCCTCCTCATTTTACCCATACACACTTCACAACTTCTGGTATCTATCCTTCTATGCTTTACCTCCAGGAGATCAACTATTTTAACTTGTACATATAAGTGCAAACATATGACAGTTGTCTTGTTGTGCCTGGCTTATTTCACTTAAAATAATGACCATCAAATAGTTTTGTATGAAATTTTTCTCTCTCTGTGCCTACTGAGAATCAAATTGCGTTATAGTACTCAATATTATTCAAGAGGTCAATTAAACAATATCAAAATTTTATTTTGATTTTTCAGCCTTTTTTCTCTGTGTTTAAGTTTATAGAGTTTGAATGATCCCATGTCCCAGTTTACTAATCTTTTTCTTTAGTGTCCTGTATGATGTTAAGACTGTTAAGATTTTCATTTCAGATTTATATTATTTAGTTCTAATATTTCAATTTGTTTTCTTTTTATATTCAACATGGCTCTGCTGAGATTATCATCTGCTTTGTAAGAATACTATTTTTTTCTTTATAGTCTTGAGCATATTACTAATATATATCTATTGAGTCCCACATTTTTTGATTGCTAATTCCAATATCTTAGTTACTCTGGGAAACTTTTTAGATTGATCTTTTTTTCCCTACTATTATGAGTCTCACATCCTGGTTCTTTGCATATGTAATGATTTTTTATTATATCCTGGTTATTATTGATGTTAAACTTTGAAAGTCTGGATTTTGTTCTCTTCTTTAAAATATTATTGCCTGTTCAATGAATGTGTTGTTACATTAACAAGATGATTACCTGGATCATTTTGAGGCATGTCTTAGGTTTGTTTTAATATGCACCTAGGACTTCCATTATTCTAGTGTTTTTATAGCTTTGTTCCTAACATAAGGGCATTGTCTTGTCTCAGCTGAATGTCCAATATTTGCAATACACACTCCTCAGGCTTTTTTGATGAACAGAGCACATCTGTAACTCTTGGAGAAGGCACAATTCAAAGGCAGTTCCATGTTGCCCAGTGAAACTACGGTGCCAACTGAAGAACTCAGGAAATTTCACTCCAAAACATGACTCCTTGGTGTAAATGGCGTTTGGGTTAAATGGTTTTAGAGAACACAGGCCTTTGAAAGGGGCAGTCCTTCTACTGTATAAACCAGACAGATCAATCAAAAAGAGTTTTCGTTTTGCTTTTATCTGATGATTAAAGATGATGAGCATTTTTTCATATATCTGAAGGCCGTGCGCCTGTCTTCTTCAGAGAAGTTTCTCTTCAAATCCCTTGCCCAGCCTGCGGATGGGATCCCTTGTTCTATTCTTGCTAATGCGTTTGAGTTCTCTGTGGATTCTGGTTATTAAACCTTTGTCAGAGACATAACCTACAAATATCTTCTCCCATTCTGTGGGCTGTTTGCTTGCTTTACTTACTGTGTTCTTGGCTGTGCAGAAGCTTTTTAGTTTGATCAAGTCCCAATAGTGTATTTTTGAAGCTGCTTCAGTTGCCCGGGGGGTCCTTCTCATAAAATACTCGCCCAACCCAATTTCTTCAAGGGTTTTCCCTACACTCTCTTCTAGTATTTTTATAGTTTCATGTCTTAAGTTTAAATCTTTAATCCAGTAAGAGTCTATCTTGGTTAATGATGAAAGGTGTGGATCCACTTTCAGTCTTTTACAAGTTACCAGCCAGTTCACCCAGCACCATTTGTTAAATAGGGAATCTTTTCCCCACTGAATGTTTTTAACTGGCTTGTCAAAGATTAAATAACAGTAAGTAGCTGGATTCATCTCTTGGTTCTCTATTCTGTTCCAGACATCTACTTCTCTGTTTTTGTGCCAGTACCATGCTGTTTTGATCATGATCAATTTGTAGTATAGTCTGAGGTCTGGTAGAGTAATTCCTCCTACTTTGTTTTTATTTTTGAGTAATGTCTTGGCTATTCGAGGTTTTCTCTGATTCCATATAAAACGAAGTATTGTTTTTTCAAGATCTTTAAAGTATGACAGTGGAACTTTAATAGGGATTGCGTTGAAGTTGTATATTGCTTTGGGTAGTATGGACATGTTAACAATGTTGATTCTTCCCAGCCATGAGCATGGTATGTTTTTCCATTTATTAACTCTAGGGAGGCTAGCCTATATCACAAAATCTCAAGACCAGAGATGTTGGCGTGAATGTGGAGAAAAGGGAACACTTTTGCACTGCTGGTAGGAATGCAAATTAATACATTCCTTTTGGAAAGAGATATGGAGAACACTTTGAGATCTAAAAATAGATCTGCCATTCAATCCTGTAATCCCTCTACTGGGCATATACCCAGATGACCAAAAATCACATCATAACAAAGATATTTGTGCCAGAATGTTTATTGCAGCCCTATTCATAATTGCTGAGTCATGGAAAAAACCCAAATGCCCATCCATCCACGAATGGATTAATAAATTGTAGTATATGTACACCATGGAATACTATGCAGCCTTGAGGAAAGATGGGAAAGATGGAGACTTTACCTCTTTCATGGTTACTTGGATGGAGCTGGAACATATTCTTCTCAGTAAAGTATCTTGAGAATGGAAGAAAAAGTATCCAATATACTCACCCCTACTACGAAACTAATTTAGGACCTTCACATGAAAGCTATAACCCAGTTACAACCTAAGAATAGAGGGAAGGGGGAAAGGGTGGGGAGGGATGTGGGAGGGGGGTAGAGGGAGGGGCATTGAAAGGATCACACCTGTGGTGCATCTTACAAGGGTATATGTGAGGCTTGGTAAATGTGGAATGTAAATGTCTTAGCAAAGAAACTAAGAAAATGCCAGGAGGGCTATGTCAACTAATGTGATGAAAATGCGTCAAATGGTCTATGAACCAAGTGTATGGTGCCCCATGATCATATTTATGTACACAGCTATGATTTAATAAAAAAAAAAAAAAGAGTTTTCGACTTCCCTTCCTTACCTTGTTATCTCACTACATTTCAGGAAAGAAGATATAGAATATGACCAGACCTGGTCCAAATTATTGTAAATATTAGTATAATACGGATCTCTCAGGTTAATTTATAAGTCAGTCTGTTTCCCCTCACCCATTCATTCTCCAAGTATCATTTCATCCTCCCTGGCAACCATTTTTTGCCTGTAAGCAGACTTAATATTCCTCATCTCCACCAGCCCTTTAAAATGGGACCCCACCAGGATATTGAGTAATCACTGTGTGATTCTCCCCCATGTGGGCAGCAAACAAATCTCTTTCTATTATTAATCTGCTTTGTTGTGAATTGATCTGTCAGCAAAATTTTGGGAGAAAGGGAAATTTTCTCCTCATTCCTACATAACAAATATTGTTGAAAAAAAATTGTGAAAAATTCAAGCAAGAGAGATGAACTCTGAGCAGATTTACAGAAACTACTAACTTTAATGATACAATGACCAGTGTATTTATGGCTCAAAACATGATTGGGAACACAGAGTGGAAATTATATAGACACATTTCGGGCATTTCTTTTTCTTCTTTTCTCTGAGCACCTATTTTATCTGAATTTTGCTCTGCTTTTCTGATTTTTTTACTTTCTCTTGAGAAATTCCCTTTGCAAACACAGCCAAGTGATAGGTAGCAATGGTCTTCTTACACTTAGAATGGCCTGCTCTCAAAGTGTTTTCACTACATGTGCTATATTGGTATAAAGACAAACTGGGCTCTTTGGAAAGAACGTAGACACAGTTAAAAGTGAGAGTGACAATGTTGTTAGAAGAAAACTGGTATCACTGTCACCTTCAAGACACAATAATCATAATAAAAATAATCAGTAGTAGTAGTAATCATTATTCAGAAAACATTTTAAACATTTTATATACACTAACCTGTTTAATCTTTGCAATAGCCTTAAATCAGGTCCTATTGGTTTAATAGATAAGAACATTGATCCACACTAACACTTATGAATGACCTAAACACACATTACTAGCAAGTGATGGTGCCAGATTTTAAATAAAGACTATGTAATTTTTTTTATTGCTACCTTATGCTCTTTCTATCTGGGTATACGTATCCCTTCTGGGAATAATGTGAATGTCCTTTGAAATTAAATATATGTGTCTTTAGGATAGCAGTTCTCAACCTGTGGGTCATGACCCACAGGAACTGTATTAAGGGCCACGGCATTAGTAAGGTTGAGAACCACTGCTTTAAGAACTTCTAATTGTTTGATTGTAAATAAAAATAATTACCTAATTTTAAACACATGGCACTAACATTATTTTCTATAAGTAATATGTGATCTTATGTTTTGATAGGAATTAAGATAAATTTTGGGAGATTATCATATAATAATTGTGAAATTATTAATTGGGAAATTGCTTTTGATTATATTAAATACTGAGTCTGTTTTACATAAGACACCACGTAATTGACTTTCTTGGAAAAACCAATCATTAAAAAGTGAACTAACAAATTTTTCTAGTTAGTAGTTTTCTCAGTCTAAGGCTACAAAAAGCCATGAGACATTTTAATTATTACTATGAAGTGATTAAATATTAGCTGACAAAACCACAAAGTATAAAAAGTTTATAATAGCATTTCAATAATAATTCCCCACTGTATCTAAGTACGGGATTTCAGAATTAGTGTAAGTGATGACATAATATTTTGGTAGCATCAATATATTTATCTCTAAAAATCTTCTACTAATTTGTATCTGTATTAAAAAGCATGCAAGAGTCTCTATGGACTCAACAACACTCAATACCATTGTATACAAAATATGCAATTTTATTTGACTAATTTTTTTGAAAATTTTGATTATTTAATTTTAAATAAGGTTTAGCCTCACTTAACATCAAACATTTTACTCTCTTTTTTTGGTCTTTGCTTTGTTTATTTGTAAGAAGGATGTTTTTCCTAAGTAAACTAATTGATGTGTTGAATTGCAAGTATTTGTAGTTTGTTATTCTTTGGCCTTGTGCATGTGTGTTGTCAATGCAAAAAGCCTCACCTTATGAATTCTCATTTCCTGTGCTCATTTAGAAGGTATATCTTATGCAAAAAACAAACAAAAAAAAAAACCCTCTTATTTAAAGGAAAGTTTTTCCTTCATTTTACAGTTTAATTTGAATGCCTACAAATTCGATCAGGCTAGAAATGATTTTGGTATATTGAAATGTTCGTATTTGGGGTAAGAAGTTAGGTATACATTCTGTTTTAAAATTTCTCATATGGCTTTTAAATAATCTCTACTTTCCCAATTGATATGTCAATAAATATTCATTAAATTTATTCATCATTTTTTCTATGTATCTACTGTTATTTACGTCCATAATATTCTATTATGTTGAATTGTTTACATATTCTTTCCTCATATATGTTGCTTCAAAGACAATGCTGTTTTATGTTTTATTATTCTTAAAATACAGTCCAAGGTATTACTTTAAAAGGCTTTTAATTTTTCAAATTTTTGGTTTCTCTGATTTTTAACTTTCCTTAAGAGGCTATAAACATTTAAAATTGAGTTAAATGTTGTCATTTTTTAATGCCGTGTAATTATAGAATTGTTTTAGGGGAGTCACTATAGTAACAAGAGTAATGTGTTTCTATGTGCTCCTCTGCCAGTGTGTGCTCATGGAAACCCATTATCACAATGACAATGGTTTCTACACGTGTTATGCACATTTACATTTACATCTACAGTTGCTGTATTTTGAACAGAATTCAGCATTCTATTTTAATTTCTAATGGTATTTATAATCTCAACAAATTGTAAAAAAAATTGCATTGTAAATATGTCTATAGTAAATTCTTTTTTCTAGTAGTCTTCTTTTTTTTATTTATTTTTTCATTAAATCATAGCTGTGTACATTAATATGATCATGGGGCACCATACACTTGGTTCATAGACCGTTTGACACATTTTCATCACACTAGTTAACATAGCTTTCATGGCATTTTCTTAGTTAATTTGCTAAGACCTTTACATTCCACATTTACTAGTAAATTTGAAGTAAATAATTACATTTATTTCTTTCATCGTTTTCTTCTATCATCCCCAAATAACTTAATTTCTTAACTCATTTCATTGACTAGTAAATAAGTGTATTATATTACTATGCTATTAAGTATTTTTGAATTTTTCCTATTTAAACAAAATTATTATAGCAATCTATGAAAAAATCCATTTTTGTAAGCAAAATAATCATTACTATTTTAAACTCCATCTCTTTGATTATAAGTTAGATGGAGCTAAAACTATTTCCCTAATTAGATTCTTGTTGATGGTTATACAAGATATCTTGTAAATCAAGTTGTATACCTTAAATATACACAGTGACCTGTATTGAAAAGGATAATGATAAAAGCTTCTCTAAGAAGCAAGAAACAATGTTATCTAGTGACAGATTACTGACAAGAGAAGAATGATGATGTTTTGGAATGGCTCAAGAGTGACCTAATATTAACCAGTCTGAAGTTGAGGTTGAAGATTAACAATAGCTTCTGTGTTGATCAAGGCAAACATACCAACTAGTGATTAAAACATGTCTCCTTTGATAGGAGACACAATAAACAGTGTGTTTAGATGAATTCCTTATGGATGTTTCTTGCAAGATAAATGCTTATGGACAATAAAAACATTTTTTCTTGGCAGAAATTATGAAGACATGGGATGAATAAATCTACTATCAAAATTTTCAACACTATGTATGAATTTAAAAGCATATGTGATAAAACAATTCTTGATGCATATAAACTGTCTACCAATTGTCATGGTATATACAGTATTAATGCCTAATTGCTTTATTTTGTATTCCTTAAAAAAACTAATTTTTACTTTTTCCTATCAATTTCTTCTGCATATAAGATACTAACCTCTTTAAAGTGTTTTATTTTATCTTTATAGAGAACAACTTTTGGATCCTACTACGGATTTGCTGGGTCTTGACACTATAGATGATGGGGTTCATCAGAGGTGGGAACATGATGTAGATGTTGCCCATGAGGACATGGACCACAGGAGAGAGATGCTTCCCAAAGCGGTGCACCATGGTCAGACCGATGATTGGGATGTAGAAAACCAGGACAGCACTGATGTGGGAGACACAGGTCTGCAAAGTCTTGAGTCGCTCCTCCCGGGATGCAATAGCCAAAACAGAGCGCAGGATCAGAATGTAGGATATAAGAATTAACACAGAATCAGACAAAAGTACACAAATCACCAGAGCCAAGGCATAGAAACTGTTGAAGCGGATGTCAGAGCAGGCTAGTCTTAGTAGATCTTGGTGTAGACAGAAAGAGTGGGAGAGGACACGGGAATGGCAGTAATGAAAAAACTTTAGGCGGACTATGGGAGCAATGATGAACGCGAAACTCCTAACTAAAATCCCCAGCCCAATTTTGATGATCCTGGCACTGGTTAGTATAGATGTATACCTCAGAGGGTTACAGATTGCTGTAAAACGATCAAAAGCCATGGCGAGAAGGACTCCAGACTCCATGAGTGATAGACCATGAACAAAGAAGGTCTGAGCAATGCAGGCATCCAGACTAATCTCCTGGCTGAGGCCCCATAGGATCCCCAACACAGTGTGTACTGTGGACAGCCCCATGCACAGGTCGGTGAGAGCCAGCATGGCCAGGAAGTAGAACATGGGCTCATGCAGGCTTGGCTCTGTACGGATCACATGCAGCACTAGGCAGTTCCCAGAGAGTACAATCACATAAATGCAGGAGAAAGGGATGGAGAGCAAAGGGTACTCCTTTTCTAGGCCGGGGAAGCCTGTAAGGAGAAAGTCTGAGGAGTTGGTGTCAAGAGCAAGATAAGCAGGCATTTAAATGTCAGTTTTTATTCTATGAGTCAGAAATTATTTCCGTTTGATAGATAAGATTCATTTAACTTTAGTTCTTCATATAGACATATTTGAGGCAAGGTGTGGAATTAGGTATTTTGAAGTTCTTTTGATTAAATCAGAAAGTCACAATTGCTGTTCATTGTTCACGTCCTCTATCCAAGCACATCTGCACATTAAGAATCTTATTCTATTTCTACCTAGAAAAACATTGAAGGAAAGAATTGAAAAAGTTATTTAAGTAGATTTTCTTTTTCTAAGTAACTGAAGATTATGATAGGAGTTTATTTCCGAATGTGTATTAATATTTAAGCATCATTGTGAAAAATAATTACCCATCAGTTTCCATAGCTGCTGAAATTTAGTCTATCTCTTCTATCCAGCAATGCTGGCTCAAATCTCAACCGAGCTGCAAAACCTCAAGGATATATTCACTTCTCCAATTCTACTAAAGTAGTTTATATATTCTTAAGTCCTTTCAAAACAGGAGAGTTACAGTGCTGGGCGTTACATCCTGAGGGAGGAAAATAATGGGTATAAATTGAGACTAATGAGTAAAAATTTATTCTATGTCCTCAGGGACATTCTATTCTTATTTTGAAGAGAATTACAAAAAGAACTATTATTTCACAGAACTCAAAAATTATCTACAGGGTGTGCTTTTATATTATTTACCAAACACTTAACATACTCCATTAGATGTTCCAATTACTAGTCCAGATACATAAAATATATTAGAGTTTGTAATCCTCATGTCAACACTAAGCAATAGCTGATATTATGGGTAATGGTTTATGGAGAGTAATTTGAGTTATGACAGGTTAACACAGAGTTTTTCAACTTTTTGATCTCATAGCACACTTGAACCTGTAGTTAAAACTCCATGGGACACTTAAATTAATTTGATCAAAAAGAAGAGTAAAAAAAGAATATACTTACTGAATTTGAACTTTTGAAAATAATTTAATTAATGATACTTAAAATTTTTCATGGCACACCTAAGCTCTTCCGATGGCACTCTAGTTGGGAATCACTGGGTCAATAGCTTACCAACACTATGCAGCTAGTAAATGGTCAATATTTGAACCTGGAAAGTTTGACTGCAGTGCCTATGTTCCTAACCACTCTGATCTGGCTTAAGTTTTTATCTTCACTGACACTTTGTCAGCCCACATTAAATTCTCACATATTGAGCTTCATACTATTCCAATATTCATTTGAAAGTATTTTCCTTCTTTCTGCATCTAACACATTCTATCTTTAAAAAAAAAAATTATGGGGCGGCGCTTGTGGCTCAGTGAGTAGGGCGCCGGTCCCATATGCCGGAGGTGGTGGGTTCAAACCCAGCCCCGGCCAAAAACCACAAAAAAAAAAAAAAAAAAAAAAAAAAATTATGGAATGCTTCACGAATTTGCGTGTCATTCTTGCGAACTGGCCATGGTAATCTTCTCTGTATCGTTCCAATTTTAGTATATACGCTCCTGAAGCAAGCACACATTCTACCTTTTGTATAACAGATGTAACAGTGGTGTGTATGCAAATTTGGGTAAACAATTATTATAGACTAAAGGATGCTATAAACAAATTAAGTATTTGCTTTCTACAGATAATTATTATTAGATTTGTATATGTCTTCTTGCAATTTCCAAAGCAAGGATTTTTTCCAACCATGCAAGAGACTTGGATAATTGTCATTCTGCTTGATTTTTTTGTCTATGTGTATATAACTATCAAAATATGTTAACATCATCAAAGGCATTGAATATTACCCTACTGGAAAAAAATGTGGCATACATGGTCCTAATCTGATTATGACTTCACATTCTCTTTATTCCATACTCATAAAAACACTAAGTAAACATTAACAGTTATAATTACACAATAGTACACTTTTATGAAGAGTAATAATAAAATTATAGCAATACATATTATTGTAAATTATTCACTTTGTAGTAATTTTGCTATACAATGTCACTTCAGAATGTAATACGAAAGATAAGAATAGAAATAATCAGTAGAAAATATTTATACATTATTAAATCATAAATTCAATTCTCTCCTAAGTTTACATTACACAAAATTGAATAAAATATTACCTCGATGTTTAGTAACCAATACTAATCAGTAAATGATATCAATAAATCTCATTATGAATTTTTATTATATATATCAAAGAATAATAGAGACAACGATTGTGTTTTGCCAACTGGCAGTATTTCTAATAGTAACAAAAGTAGAAATTTTGATTTACTTTATTTTCCAGCACTTAAAAGTTCTTAAAACACAAGTTTTAAGTGCTGGAAAATGCAAGTTTTAAGCACTTAAAACACATATACAACATTAAAAATAATATAAAAGTCATGTACAATAGATTCGGATTCGGATTCAGTTAATTCAATTGATCTCCCCCTTGTTGGAAATCAATTTATTTAAAGATGCCTAGTGGATGCATCTGCTAATAGTACCTAAGTATATGTATACTCCAATTTCTCCTATACAGATGTATCTATGGGAAAATTTAATTTGAACCTAGTCACAGAAAGATATTAACTACAATAACTAATAATAAAATAAAACACATAATGACATAGTGTAATAAAAGTTAAACTATAATAAAATGTAGTTTCTCTCTCTCCCTTTGTTTCCCTATCTCTTTCTCAGAACATCTTACTGTACAAAACTCACTTATCTTTTTCACCGTAGTTGACCATTGACTAAACATGACAGAAAGCAACATTGGGGACAAATGTCTCTGCTTATCTTTGCCTACCCAACAAATAACCTGTAATATAACTTCATTTTTCCACTATTGATTCCTCCCAGTTAAAAAAAATGTCCAAAGTAGTAAAATAAGAAAATAATCCCCAATATTCATCATTCTACTTCATTTATTTATTTATTTTTTTAGTGGGGAACATCCTTCATAGACCAATGCTTTAGAAAAACAAGCAAATAACTGAACAAGCAAATGTGTATGGCTTATATAATGAATAAGGCATCTACATTGAAAACTATAAAATATTAAAAGCAATTAGAGAATACTTGAATAAATGATTGAGTATACCACACTCACAACTGAATTAAGACTCCATATGGTACATAATGCAATTCTCACCGTAAAGATGGTTAGCATCAATGAGTAGTCAACTCAATTTACAATCACCAAGACGTGGAAACAATCTGAGTGCCATCAGGTCAGTTAATTAACATGCTGTAGTGTATGTATAGCATGGAATAGTATTCAGCTATTAACATCTTTTGTATTAACCTGGATGGAGTTGAAACACATTCTTCTCAGTAAAATATCACAAGAATAGAAAAGTAAGTATCAAATGTACTCAATACTAATATGAAGTCAGTAGATGATCTAATTAATGCCCACATAGGAGAAAAACTCATTTCAATTGAAGTTGGGAAGAGGGGGAACAAAGAAAGAGGTAAAGAGAAGGGGTGCTTGGGATGCTCTTACTGAATGGGCACAATGTAGGGGTGTATGGCACACCTTTCAGGTGCATGACATAACTATAAGAGGGACTCTACCTAACGAATTCAAATATTGTGACTTTGTTGTTTGTACCCTCACATTAACCTGAAATTAAATATATATATATGAATTATATATTGAATTCATATATAATATATGTATATGTGTATATATATATATATATGTACACACAGAAAAAGTAGCTATTTAGGAAATAGTAAAAAAAAAAAGAAGAAAAGAGAAAGAAAACCTAAAAGTGATTTAGTTATTTTGTGGAAACTTACAAGTAGCTTTGAAAGTTTATTGTAAAGGTCGTAGAATAGTCAAGGCTTTCCTAAAAATTACAGAGAAAAATAAAAATAAAAATCATTAAAAGATGAATGCAACAAGTTACAAGATTAATACTTGCAAAAGTAATTTTTTTTTTTTTTTTTTTTTTTTGAGAGAGAGCCTCAAGCTGTTGCCCTGGGTAGCATGCAGTGGCATCACGGCTTACAGCAACCTCCCACTCTTGGGCTCAAGTGATTCTCCTGCCTCCATCTCCTAAGCAGCTGGGACTACAGGCACCCACCACAACACCTGGCTATTTTTTGGTTGCAGCCGTCATTGTTGTTTGGCAGCTCCGGCTGGATTTGAACCCGCCAGCTCAGGTGTATGTGGCTGGCGCCTTAGCCACTTGAGCCATAGGCGCCGAGCCATAAAATTATTTTATAATAAAATCAATTGTAGACAAAAATCAAAACGCAGATTTGTCTACTCACACATTTAAGCTATATTAATTTCTGAGTAAAATTATCAATTACACGGGGTATATTTCAAGGAAATAACTATTTTAAACTGAAAAAAACTCACTCTTCCACAAGAAGGGAACACAATCACTGTGTGTCTTTATAGACTGTCTTTCAGCTTCCTATATCTCCTCCTTAATATACAGTAACTTAAAGGCTGAAATATTTGAATGACTATTATTATCACAGCTTTCCTCTTATGGTAACACATTGACAATGAGACAAGAGAAATAGTCTATATACTGGATGACCAACATCATGGGGGCAACCACCACCACAATATCTGTGGTTTCAGTTAATCACGATCAACCACAGTGAAAAAATAGGTGAGTACCTCAAGAGAGGCATAGATGATACCTGCTTGTCTGTACTCAAGCTTCTGAACCTATAAACAGGAACTCTAAAATCGTAAACTTCATGAATTTCTGTAAGCTGAGAGAAAGAGACTTCTAGAAGCCACATCTTGGACTGATTGTGCACAATACTTTAATAAGCAGTATTTCCCGAAATCCAATCAGGTTTTCACAAGGGGTAGCTGAGAAAGATTCACTCAAAGTCCTGAAAGGCGGAGGGTAAGGATAAACATTATTCAGAGGCTTGTCCATGACAAAGTCCTATTCTGCCTGATAAAAGACTTTGCCAAACTTTTATTCCATCCAGTTGGAAAGGGGGACTTCCTTAATATCACCAGCCTTCCTAACAGACTGAACAGGGAAGAAATAAGTTAATAGGTAACAGGGCTTCAAAGAAAGAGATTGATTACAAACATTGATGTCAAGAAAGAGAACAGTGACTAGCGGGGAAAGCTATACAACTGGTGAAATCCTTATATAGGCAAAGCCTTAAGCCAAAGGGCCACAGGAAGATTACAGAATGCTTTCCTTCCTCCACATCCCACCACCCCACTGACAGTGTTACAGGGATTACAGTTAAAAGAGCAGTTAAAGAGTCTCTAGGATGCATACTGTCAAGTGTTGCTCAATGATAATGATGTTTTCTGAGATGTGTGACTTGGTGATTTCATTATTGTGCAAACACTGTAGAAGGTACTTACACAAAACTCGTCTGTACAGCATACTACACACCTATGATGTCTGGTACAGCCTTTGGATCTTAGACTATATGCCTGAACTGCATGTTACTATTCTGGACATTGGAGGCAATTGTAACAAAATAGTAAGTATTTGTGCATCTAAGTACACAAATGGTACAATAAAAGACATTATAACCAGATTGGTCTGGATGCCTCCATTGCCGAGAGCTTCTTTGTTAATGTTTTATCACTCATGGAGTCTAGAGTCCTTCTAGCCATGGCTTTTGATCATTTTATAGCAATCTATAACCCTCTGAGGTATACATCTATCAAAATTGGGCTGGGGATTTTAGTTAGGAGTTTCACGTTCATCATTGCTCCTATAGTCAGCTTAAAGTTTTTTCATTACTGTCATTCCCGTGTCCTCTCTCACTCTGTCTACACCAAGACCTTCTGAGACTAGCCTGCTCTGACATCTGCTTCAACAGTTTCTATGCCTTGGTTCTGGTGATTTGTATACTTTTGTCTGATTCTCTGTTAATTCTCATATCCTACATTCTGATCCTGCGCTCGGTTTTGGCTATTGCATCCTGGGAGGAGCAACTCCCAGACTTTGCAGACCTGTGTCTCCCTCATCAGTTCAGTCCTGGTTTTCTACATCCCAATCATTAGTTTGACCATGGTGCACCACTTTGGGAAGCACCTCTCCCCTGTGGTCCATGCCCTCATGATCAACATCTATATCATCTTCCCTCCTCTGAAGAACCCCATCATCTATAGTGTCAGGAGCCAGAAAATCCATAGTAGAATCCAAGGTTGGTTCACTAAGAAATTCTGAAGTTAATTATGGTTTAGAGAATGTTAAGTAGTAATTTGAAGAGCAATGACTAATAAATGATTTATACCAAAAATAACTTTTCCATAGTGCTTCACTGAATAAGGTATATTTACAGTCATTTTCTAATTTAGTTCTCTATGACCAGAGGAAAAGGCTGAGAAACTTTTACTTTCTTTATTTCCTTATTTTTAAATTAACTATAATATTAAACAAAGTGGATTATGTTTAATAGTGGGTTAACGAGCACTTGTCTAGGAAGTGAATACATTTGTAGTACAGTTCTTGCTTTCTGAATTCTATTTTTTTGTGTTTTTATTTTTGTACATAACCATTTTATGTGCACATTCACTACACATGAGACAAACAGTTTGTACATATTGTTATTGCATGTCATAAATTGACTCTCTTAAGGTCCTTCAGATATTTTCTACCTTTACTGAGCAAAACTACCCCTAAAGCCCATTCTGTCTTGTCTACTAGAGTAAATGATGTTGTGAGAATGAATTAAATGGTTAAGTGCAAATAATTTGGTAAATAACAACACAGAAGCTATGACATTTCTAAATTTTCTACCTCTTTCTACCAAATACACAGATTTATTCATTGTAGTGAATACAGTATAGTTTAGAACAGCAGTTCTCAACCTGTGGGTCACGGACCCTTTGTAACAATGAAAATAGATCCTGCATATCAGATATTTACATTACGATTCATAACAGTAGTAAAATTACAGTTATGAAGTAGCAATGAAAATAATTTATGGTTGGAGGTCACCACAACATGAGGAACTGTATTAAAAGATCGTGGCATTAGGAAGGTTGAGAACCACTGGTTTAGAATGTTCACAAAACTTGGCAATTGACTTTAAATCTTGGTGTCAGCATACATAAAATTTTAAGGACAGTTTTATCAATGCCTTCATTTTACAGAGAGGATGCTGAGACAAAAATATATTAAGTAAAATTCAGTAACTAAGTTGGAGATAGGATTGTGGTATGTAGAATCTTTTGAACATACATTTCGTTTAAGTCCTATCCTCTTCATGTATAACATTAGCAGGGTCAACTCAATCATCAAATCTAAGAATCTGGTTCCTGCTTTTAAAATAGATGTTGACCTCGTTATTCAAAATCAAAATTTAAAACCATTTATCAGCCTCAAGGTTTTCATATATTGTTACATCACCATGGCTATGCACTGGCCAGTTCTGACTGGGACAGAAGAGTAATCAGTTATCAGTAGAGCTTCAGTGCAGCTAAGCTTTTCAGGTAGGTGGAAATAAAGTTGTCATGCAGTAATAATAAGTATATAAGTTCTATTAGCAATAGTCCAAAGAATGTGAAAATATTTAATTTTGGATACTAATATTAGGTATATAGCCCATTAGTTTATCTTTTTTTGAGAAAACACTCAAAATATTCCTGAGCAAAAATTTATTACTATAATTTTTGATTAAAGTCTCAGAGCTCTTATTTGTGACACTTCCCTTTCTATGTTGTCACCACTCATCCCCAGGAACATTCCCACAGCTCTGTTGGACTACAAAGCTCTTCCTTTGTTTATTTTCCTTGTCTTGATTTCTTTCTTTTTAGCTCTCAGTAAGGCTATTTCCTTATTCTAGAATTTCTGTCTATCCTCTGAGAATCCTTGTCTTCACCTAGCTGACTTCTTAAAGATCTTACTTGCAAATCATCACTAATTGGCTTTTACCCACTATAGCCCTGGAGAATGTAATGCATTTTCTCTTGCTTTTAGGAGAAGTTGATAAATAAAAGCAGGAAGTATATTTCCCATCCATATATGATATTGATTAGTGACATAGGACGATCCCTGTCACATAGACACATCAATGTTTATGTTAAACATGTTTAATGTATAGCAGAACTGTGATTCTTAGGTCACAATAACTCTGAGTTATCCAAGGACAAGAGTATTGTCCTTTTTTTTTTAACACCCAAGTGAGTTTTGATAAATTTAAATTTTGTGTAAGTTTTTTTTCTTCCTATGTATTTCTTGATTTTCATTGTTATCTTTTTTCTTTTAGTTTCTCTACTTCAGTGTTTCTAAGAAAAGTGTAAGTTTCTAATATTGAAGCATATATATATAAAAAGTATCAGATTATGAGATTTTCCCTCTTAATTTTTCTATCAAAATAACTGAAAGGTACATCAGGCTGAAATGAGCTTATGTGTTATTAAGAAAAGTAAAAATTTGAATAAGTCTGACTCATAATATTCCTTGCTTTTATATTAACAATTTAATAATTTTATAATTTATTTATAACATTATTAGATATTAACTATTTTCTAATTTATTATGTTTGATGTATATGGATAATATGGATACATAGATACATATATGTATATGTGTACATGTATATTTGTTTGTATTTATATCCATATATGTATATATAGTCAATCATCATTATACACAAATTCTATAGTATAACTTTGCTTACATACTAAAATTTATACATAACACCAAAATCAATATTGACAGTGCTTTCATAACTACTCCTGGATATGCACAAAGAAGTAAAGTGTTTGAGTTGCTAAAGTGCACATTCTAAGCTGAGGAACAGCAATGAGATGCTCCACCATCTTGTTACAGTTATCATACTGTTGTAGAAGGTATTGAGTCTGGAAGTTTATCCAATCCGACTGTATATCTTCATCATCACTTATTAGAGATCACAAGCATTATAGTTATTTATTATTATTTTAACTTTGCTTTCAAAATGTTGCCAGTAGTGACTAAGAATAATACAAATAATAAACATGGCTTAGAAAGCACTGCCTTGGATGGTAGGGTCAAATGGATTAATAAATTATGGTGTATATACACTACGAAATATTATGCAGCCTTAAAATAATGGAGACTTTACCTCTTTCATGTTTGCATGGGTGGAGCTGGAACATATTCTTCTTAGTAAAGTATCTCAAGAATGGAAGAAAAAGTATCCAATGTACTCAGCCCTACTATGAAATCAATTTACAGCTTTTATATGAAAGCTATAACCCAATTATAGCTCAAAAAAATTATAGCTCAAAAAAAATGTGTTGAGAGAGGGGAGGGGAGTCGAGGATGGGTGGAGGGAAGGTAATTGGTGGGACCACACCTATGGTGCATCTTACAAGGGTACATGTGAAATTTACTAATGTAGAATATAAATGTTTTAACACAATAACTAAGAAAATGCTGTGAAAGCTATGTTAACTAGTTTGATGAAAATATTTCAAATTGTATATAAAACCAGCACATTGTACCACATGATTGCATTAATGTACATAACTGTGATTCAATAAAAAAGAAAAAAATACAGTTTTCTTCTTACTGCTGCATTTAGAACATCTACATAACATCTATACAATAATTGATATATTAAATGAAAACATTAAAATAAATTTATCCAAAATAATAAAATTCATGCAGATCCAAGAATTTTGAGGATGTAAGAGATAAATGAATTGATAAGAACATGCCTTTTATTATCAAGTTCTACTGTAAGTTTCATTTTCCATTTATTTGATTTAATTGCTTAAAATGTCCTTGGTTAATTTCCCAGCATCATACAACAGTCAGGGGGAATGCTGACATTCCAAACTACTACAGTCAAACGTGTGTTTGACTCCAAAGTTGCTTTTCTAAATTCTATATTTCTTCCTCTTATCCAGCATTTAACATTTTGACTTTTTTGTTTCTACATTAATATATACTCTTTCACATGTCCAAAGTGCCAAAATTTATAGTTTTTTTAACAAAAATGATGTATTTCTTTGTTATTCTTTGAAGCCTTGCCAGAGTTCTTACTTCAGAAATCTTCTTTAGAGAAAATATTCCTATTTTTTAAAAATCCATTATTCAAAGACCATCTCAAATACTTAATTATCTTCCCCAAACCCAGAACCTCAATATGAATGAGACCATATGCCTTGGTATTTTGCATGATTCTGGTAACATACATCAAAGTCATATTTTACACTCTTGTTATTTTGATGTATGGAATCTTTTCAAAATTACTAAAGTTACTTTATAGTATAGAGTGTGTCTTGCATTTTTTTTTTTATTGTTGGGGATTCATTGAGGGTACAATAAGCCAGGTTACACTGATTGCAATTGTTAGGTTAAGTCCCTCTTGCAATCATGTCTTGCCCCCATAAAGTGTGACACACACCAAGGCCCCACCCCCCTCCCTCCGTCCCTCTTTCTGCTCCCGCCCCATAACCTTAATTGTCATTAATTGTCCTCATATCAAAATTGAGTACATAGGATTCATGCCTCTCCATTCTTGTGATGCTTTACTAAGAATAATGTCTTCCACGTCCATCCAGGTTAATACGAAGGATGTAAAGTCTCCATTTTTTTTAATGGCTGAATAGTATTCCATGGTATACATATACCACAGCTTGTTAATCCATTCCTGGGTTAGTGGGCATTTAGGCTGTTTCCACATTTTGGCAATTGTAAATTGAGCTGCAATAAACAGTCTAGTACAAGTGTCCTTATGATAAAAGGATTTTTTTCCTTCTGGATAGATGCCCAGTAATGGGATTGCAGGATCAAATGGGAGGTCTAGCTTGAGTGCTTTGAGGTTTCTCCATACTTCCTTCCAGAAAGGTTGTACTAGTTTGCAGTCCCACCAGCAGTGTAAAAGTGTTCCCTTCTCTCCACATCCATGCCAGCATCTGCAGTTTTGAGATTTTTGTGATGGGGGCCGTTCTCACTGGGGTTAGATGATATCTCAGGGTTTTTTTTATTTGCGTTTATCTAATATATAGAGATGAACATTTTTTCATGTGTTTGTTAGCCATTCGTCTGTCATCTTTAGAGAAAGTTCTATTCATGTCTCTTGCCCATTGATATATGGGATTGTTGGCTTTTTTCATGTGGATTAATTTGAGTTCTCTATAGATCCTAGTTATCAAGCTTTTGTCTGATTCAAAATATGCAAATATCTTTTCCCATTGTGTAGGTTATCTCTTTGCTTTGGTTATTGTCTCCTTAGCTGTACAGAAGGTTTTCCGTTTAATGAAGTCCCATTTGTTAATTTTTGTTATTGTTGAAGTCTTTCCCCAGGCCAATATCTTCCAGTGTTTTTCCTATGCTTTCTTTGAGGATTTTTATTGTTTCATGCCTTAAATTAAAGTCCTTTATCCATCTTGAATCAATTTTTGTGAGTGGGGAAAGGTGTGGGTCCAGTTTCAGTCTTTTACATGTAGACAGCCAGTTCTCCCAACACCATTTATTGAATAGGGAGTCTTTTCCCCAAGGGATGTTCTTGTTTGGTTTATCAAAGATGAGGTGGTTGTAAGATGTTAGTTTCATTTCTTGGTTTTCTATTCAATTCCAAGTGTCTATGTCTCTGTTTTTGTGCTAATACCATGCTGTCTGGACCACTATGGCTTTGTAGTACAGACTAAAATCTGATATGCTGATGCATCCAGCTTTATTTTCGTTACAAAGGACTGCCTTAGCTATACGGGTTTTTTTCCGATTCCATACAAAACGCAGAATAATTTTTTTCCAAATCTTGAAAGTACGATGTTGGTATTTTGATAGGAATGGCATTGAATAGGTAGATTGCTTTGGGAAGTATAGACATTTCAACAATGTTGATTCTTCCTGTCCATGAGCATGGTATGTTCTTCCATTTGTTAATATCCTCTGCTATTTCCTTTCTGAGGATTTCATAGTTTTCTTTATGGAGTTCCTTCACCTCCTTCGTTAGGTATATTTCTAGGTATTTCATTTTCTTTGAAACTAGGGTGAAGGGAGTTGTGTCCTTCATTAGCTTCTCATCTTGACTGTTATTGGTGTATACAAAGGCTACTGACTTGTGGACATTGATTTTATATCCTGAAACATTACTGTATTTTTTGATGACTTCTAGGAGTCTTGTGGTTGAGTCTTTGGGGTTCTCTAAGTATAAGATCATGTCGTCAGCAAAGAGGGAGAGTTTGACCTCCTCTGCTCCCATTTGGATTCCCTTTATTTCCTTGTCTTGCCTAATTGTATTGGCTAGAACTTCCAGCACTATGTTGAATACTAAAGGTGACAGAGGACAACCTTGTCTGGTTCCAGTTCTAAGAGGAAAAGCTTTGAGTTTTACTCCATTCAGTAAAATATTGGCCGTGGGTTTGTCATAGAGAGCTTTAATCAGTTTTAGAAATGTGCCACTTATGCCTATACTCTTCAGTGTTCTAATTAGAAAAGGATGCTGGATTTTATCAAATGCTTTTTCTGCATCTATTGAGAGGATCATGTGATCTTTATTTTTGCCTCTGTTAATATGGTGGATAACGTTTATAGACTTGCGTATGTTAAACCAGCCTTGCATCCCTGGGATGAAGCCTACTTCATCATGATGAATGACTTTTTTGATGATAAGCTGTAATCTATTGGCTAGGATTTTGTTGAGAATTTTTGCATCTATATTCATGAGTGAGATTGGTCTGAAATTCTCCTTTTTGTTTGGGTCTTTTCCTGGTTTTGGTATCAGGGTGATGTTTGCTTCATAGAATGTGTTGGGGAAGATTCCTTCTTCCTCAATTTTTTGGAATAATTTCTGCAGTGCAGGAATAAGCTCTTCCTTGAAGGTTTGATAGAATTCTGGAGTGAAGCCATCTGGACCAGGGCATTTTTTGGTTTGAAGATTTTTTATTGTTTCTTTGATCTCAGTGCTTGAAATTAGTCTGTTCAGGAGGTCTATTTCTTCATGGCTGAGTCTAGGGAGAGGGTGTGATTCCAAATATTGATCCATTTCCTTCACATTGTCAAATTTCTGGGCATAGAGTTTCTAGTAGTATTCAGAGATGATCTCTTGTATCTCTGTGGGATCAGTTGTTATTTCCCCTTTATCATTTCTGATTGAGGTTACTAGAGATTTTACTTTTCTATTCCTTGTTATTCTGGCCAATGGTTTATCTATTTTATTTATTTTTTCAAAATACCAACTCCTTGTTTCATTAATTTTCTGAATGATCCTTTTGTTTTCAATTTCATTGATCTCTGATTTGATTTTGGATATTTCTTTTCTTCTACTGAGTTTAGGCTTAGATTGTTCTTCTTTTTCCAATTTCATAAGATCTCTTGTAAGATTGTTGCTGCGCTCTCTTTCTGTTTTTCAAATGTAGCCATCTAAAGCGATGAATTTTCCTTTCAAAACTGCTTTTGCAGTATCCCACAGGTTTGGTAGCTTGTGTCTTCATTGTTGTTATGCTCAAGGAAGTTAATGATTTCCTGTTTTATTTCTTCCTGCACCCATCTGTTATTCAACAGAAGATTGTTTAATTTCCATGCCTTTGGGTGGGGTCAAGCATTTTTGTTAGAGTTGAATTCCACCTTTAGTACCTTGGTCTGAGAAGACACAAGGTAAAATTTCAATTCTTTTGATTCTGTTGATATTTGTTTTGTGTCCTAGGATATGATCAATTTTGGAGAATGTTCCATGGGGTGATGAGAAGAATGTATATTCTTTATCTTTGGGATGGAGTGTTGTATATGCATCTATCAAGCACAGTTGTTCTAGGGTCTCATTTAAATCTCTTATATCTTTGTTTATTTTCTATTTAGAGGATCTGTCCAGCTCTGTAAGAGGATTGTTAAAGTCCCCTGTTATTACTGTGTTATCAGGTATCATATTTCTCAGACTGAGTAAGGTCTGTTTTAAGAATCTGGGGGCATTTAAATTGGGTGAATAAATATTTAGAATTGAAACATCTTCTTGTTGTATTTTTCCCTTGACCAATATAAAGTGACCATCTTTGTCTTTTTTGACTTTAGTTGCTTTAAATTCACATGAATCTGAATATAAGATTGCAACTCCTCTTTTCTTTTGAATGCCACTTGCCTGAAAAATTATCTTCCAGCCCTTGAATCGGAGCTTTAATTTGTCTTTTGAAGCCAGGTGTGTTTCTTGCAGACAGCAAATGGATGGCTTGTGTTTTTTAATCCAGTCAGCCAATCTATGTCTCTTCAGTGGGGAATTCAAGCCATTAACATTTATTGAGATAATTGATAAGTGTGGCAGTATTCTATTCATCTTATTTTGTGAGACTCCATTGCTTAGTTTTATCTTTTGCATCAGTGTGGAGGTTAGGTTCTGTCCTTTAATTTCTGAGTTCTTACTTTGCTGCTGATTCATTGTGGTGGTCAGTGTGCAGAACAGGTTGAAGTATTTCCTGTAGAGCGGGTCTTGTTGTGGCAAATTTCCTCAATGTTTGTATATCCATAAATTATTTGATTTCTCTGTCAATTTTTAAGCTTATCTTAGCAGGGTACAGAATTCTTGGCTGGAAATTGTTCTGTTTAAGTATATTAAGTTAGATTACCATTGTCTTGTTGCTTGGAAAGTTTTATTAGAGAAGTCTGCAGTAACTCTGATGGATTTGCCCCTGTAGGTCAACTGGCGCTTACTCCTGGCAGCTTGCAGAATCGTTTCTTTTGTCTTGACTTTGGACAGGTTCATCACAATGTGTGTTGGAGAAGCTCGGTTAGAGTTGAAGCAACCTGGGGTCCGATATCTCTCTGAAAGCAGTGTGTCAGAATCTTTGGTGATATTTGGGAAATTTTCTTTTATAATATCTCTAGTATGGCTTCCATTCCTCTGGAGCATTCTCTTCCCCTTCTGGGATTCCTATAACTTGTATGTTATAATGCTTCATAAAGTCCCATAATTCTGATAGTGGACGTTCTGCTTTCTCTCTCTTCTTTTCTGCCTCTTTTACTATCTGAGTTATCTCAAGAATTTGTCTCCGACCTCTGAAATTCTTTCTTCTGCATGGTCTAACCTGTTACTGATACTTTCCATTGCATGTTTACATTCCCTAATTGACTGTTTCAGTTCCTTCAGCTCTGCTATATCCTTTTTATATTCTTCATATCGTTCATCTCTTATTTGATTCTGTTTTTTGGATTTCCTTTTGGTTATTTTCCCCTTTATTAGCAGTTTCCTTCATTATTTCCATCATTTGTTTCATTGTTTTCATCATGTGTATTCTAAATTCCCTTTCTGTCATTCCTAACATTTCTTTGTAGATGTAATCCTCTGCAGTAGCTACCTCATGGTCCCTTGGCAGGGTTGTTCTGGACTGGTTCTTCATGTTGCCTGGGGTTTTCTGCTGATTCTTCCTCATGAGTGATTTCTTTTATCTGTTTCCTTGCCCTAATTTTCCTTTCACTTCCTCTTGATCTTTAAGTTCTCGTGCCTGTGGACTAAGGGTTAGATGAGTCCTTTTGGTACAGGACCAGAAGGTTGAGAAAGTTGAAGAGCAAGAAAGGGATGAAAGAAAAGAGGACCAAGTTAAAAGAAAAAAAAAAAAAAAAACTAGAGAAAGGAGAGGGGGTGGGTAAAAGGAATATTGACAAAAAGAAGAGAGGCACAGAAAGAGGGAGACAGAGCAATATAGGTGTACAGTAGGGTACTTTGACACAACCTTAAAAAAACCACCTTCTGTGGGTGCCCAGTTGGGATGTTCCCTTGAGGTCAGCAGCTCTTTGATAACCTGATCTGACACAGTTCCCCACCTCCACCAAGTAGAGAGGAGAGACAACAATGCTATAAATCAAACCAAAACAGGCAAAGAGAAAACTTTATGGGATAAAATTGGGTGAAAAAGCAAATAATAGTGGTAGAAATACTACTAATAATGAAGTTCTAGTTATTAAAAAAGGCAGCAATGGGAATTTATAATTAAACTAGAAAAATTGAGAAAGAAAAAAGATTTGTACGGAAAAAGTTGAAATTGAAAAACAAAACAACATCGACAACATCAAAATAAACAAAAATACAACGAAACCAAAAAGGAATAAAGAATTTCGCTGTATGCCATCTCACGGTGTATAGTCTGTTTCTTGACTTAATAATTACAGGAGCGAGTTTACACCCACAGCAAAGCTGCTGTTTGTTTATGTCTCCGGTCATGCAACAATAGCCACTTAGTTAAATTTACTGGATAAATGGACAGAAATATATTATTATTGTACAATTGAAACAGCACAACTATTTGCTAGATAATCTCATATAAAAGTTAATGAAACATATTCAATAATTCAAACAATTAAAATTTGGCTATAGAAGACAAATATAAAAATTCTAAGTTTTAATGAGTTAATTCATTTTATAACAAAAGCATATCTATGTAATATTTTAAAAATATGTAGCAATGTTGAACAAAAATAGACAATTTTCAACTCAACAATGCATCGTCCCATGAACATGATCTACAAGCAAAAGCATGTTTTAAATAGAGCATGTAGAGAAATACTTTTAATAAACACTTTTCTGACTCTATGCAAATTAAAGTTAAGGTTCTTAACTGTTGAATTGCTTTAGTTCTAGCACTTAATAAATATAGCCCAAATTTATTATTTACTGAAGCTAAGGAAAAGAGGACTGTAGTCTCTTCAAATTGCACTCAAAGTTTGAAAGTGTAGTCATAATATTACCAGGCTATAATGGTTGGACATTAGTAAATCAAGAGCAACAAGCTTCATTTAGGGTTCTCTCAAAATATTGTAATACAAATTATCAGGTACAGGGAATGAGGTGGACTCAAGAAATCTCCTCCAATATCTATAATAAGAAGACCAAACATGGAGGAATAAAATATAAAATATCAAGAAGAAGGGTTTACTTGATCAAAAAATAAATAAAAATCTCAAGACTTCTATACAAGAAGAAATTAACAATGTGCATTCTAAACCCAGGATTTTGTGTTCAAGTTCTGCATTGCTACCTTTTAAGTGAGTAACCTTTTCCAATTTATATAATATTTCTATGACTTGATTTCCTGATTGTTCAATTAAAATGATAATAACACCAATCACACAGTACAATTTTTTGGATTATAGAGGACTCTAGTCATTATTTGAGGGTTATGCCATTTTTATGACCTCTATGAGCATCTTAGATGTAATGATTTTTACTCCAGACATTTAAATCAATATGTGCAAAGCTGGCATTGGAAAAAATATGTATTATAAATTCCAGAGTCCAATATGTTGGAAAATTTTAAATGACTATAATAACTGACCTCGTCATTTTACACTTTTGAATATAACAACATATACTTGATAACATAGAACATAAAATAATAATAATTAATCATTGCTAATATTTATTAAAAGTACTCTAAAGGGGCATTCCATTATTACTAAAACAAAGAAAAGAAAAATATAAAAAACCAAAATAAGTAGAAAAACATCAAATATCACTGATACAAAGCATAACTAAATCAAAAGATAATATTTTGGAAACAAGGTGGTGACATTGTTCACATACCATAACTTCATGAACCACATTCTGCCAATATGAATTTCTGTTTAAGTGTTTTACTTTTCAGAAATATTCTTATGTGAGAGAAAGAGACTTACCACTCGGTCACGAATCTGCTTGGTTTTGACACCATGCACCAGGGAATTGACCGTGGGGGGCACTAGAAGGTACAAACTTGCAAAAATTATGTGGATGCTTGGAGATACCTTCTTGCCAGTGCGGTGAGTTAGGAAGCTAAAAAGTGCAGGTGTGTAGGAGACAAGACTAGTGCAGACATGGGCAGCACAGGTGCTCAGTGCCTTAGAGCAGGCATTTGGGAAGAAAGCCGGAAGGCAGTCTGGAGCATTTTGATGTAGGCTGTGGCTATGAGTCCTAGGTTCAATATCATCACTAAAAGGGCCATAGAGAGTCCATAAACCCTGTTAATGAAGGTGTTCGCACTCACCAACTTCACCACAGCCATATGCTCACAGTAGGCATGATTGATGATGTATTTGGTATAATATGGTAGCTTGTAAATGAGCATGGGACCAGGCAAAACCAAAAATATTGCTCAAATTGCAACAACCAGACCCATTTAATGACCATTGGTGTTGTCAGGATGGTTGTATGATGCAGTGGTAGCAAATAGCTACATAGTGGTCAAAAGCCATGGCAAGTAGGAGTGAAGATTCAATAATGCAAAATGTGTGGATGAAATACAATTGTGCTAGGCATACATTAAAGTCAATTCAATGTGCATCAAACCAGAAGATGCCAAGCATCTTTGGTGCTGCAGCAGAGGCAAGAGCCATGTCATTCATTGGCAACATGCAAAGGAAGAAATACATAGGCTGGTGAAGGCTTGGCTCTAGCTTGACAGTGACAATGATTACACTGTTCCCCAGCAAGGACAGAGCAAACAGGATGCAGACAGGGATGCCAATCCAGCAGTGAAAATATTCCAAATTGAGAATACCAACCAGGAAGAAAGATGAGATGTGATAGTGTGTTGCATTGTCTCCCATGTTAAAACTTGAGAGGTTGCACGTTTAACATGAAGTCACCAGGAAAAGCAGGATCACAAAGTGACTCTTCCATCATCCTGCATGTGGGGAATGTAGGCATACTGAATAATAGCCTACAGAACAGCTGACTGTTCTCCTACACCTTTGTAAGTCATCCAGTAAACCACTTTATCATTCTGAGCACCAGCATCGTTTCCTGCAAATGCAAAGTTTAAGAGCTTTTTCTGAATTTTGTTATTGTTTATATTTCTGCTATATCATTTTTGTCCCCTATAAGAGGAGCAGTTAGCAACAAGATAATCTCACCTTTGGGCCAAAGCCAGTTTCTATGATATAAACAATTTTATAAATGGTCTTAGAATAAAGATAACTTATTTTTATCAAGAAAATTCAGAAAAAGTTTGGAGACGCAAACACCCCAAAATGAGAAGTATTTCAATATGCAATAATTTTGTAAGAAACATATTCTTAAGCGTCATAACTTAATCAGAAATTCAGAGTAGGATCTCAAAATGTTAAACAATATGAATAAAGCATATCAAAATTAAAAACTTTAAAATGCTTTATCATCAGTTATAGGTACACTTACACTAGTTTCAGATTAACTCATTAAGAATATCTTAAGATGGCTAGGGTAACACAACCATACAAAAATAATGGAAGATTTTATTTCTTTTTGCTGTCAATTTAAAATAACTATATTCACATATAATCACTTCACTTGCCATTAAGTCCAATATATTTCTTGTGAGCTGGGGCTCTTTCTGTAGACTCAGCCTTGCCTCTGCCTCTTAAACCATCTGCATAATTAGCACAAAGAACAAAGGAACTATAATTCTGTCTTTTGGATCTTTGCAGTAAGGTAGCTACTATGACTTCATTGCCTAGTAATTAATTGAAAATCATGTCAAAGAGTCATGTAATATTTCAGAAAAATTCAGAGTTTAAACTCTCAGCAGAATATACAAAATTAGAGATTTGTAGATTAACACATAATAGAGGAAACCAATAATCAAATTAATACAAAATCAACAAAGAATGAAGTTTCAAAGTATAAACATTTTTAAGGATTTATTAAGCTTGATCCCTTTTCAAATCTTAATGACCACTTTTCATTTGAAAGCTTGGTTTTCCATATTCTATTCATAGGTTTCTGGACAAGCAAACTTATAAGCAGAGAGCTATAATTAAAAAAAAATCAACTGAATCCACTTGGAGCTATACACATAGATAAGTCAAGTATCATTGCTTAGGTTTGCAAACAAACATGATAGTATGGATAATTAATGTAAACATTTTTAAATATTTTTAAATTCTCTTATAATTTCCAATGAATTAGCTTGTAAGATGTAAATATGTCTAATCTATACCAAGAGAAAGGAGGTGAAGTGACTTCCACTTAAATAGAAGAAGCTCCCGTCAGCACCCTAGAAGGGAAACACTGAGAAATCTGCAGAGATCACACCCAAATTGTGATCTGCATATACAGTCACTCCTCCCGCCTAGAAAGTCTTCTCCATCTACTCTTAGGCTTGGTTTCAATAAAATTTTGGATACATTGGGGGGTGCCTGTGGCTCAAGGAATAGGGCACCGGTCCCATATGCCAGAGGTGGCGGGTTCAAACCTAGCCCCGGCCAAAAATCCAAAAAAAAAAAAAAATTTTTGGATACATTTATTTATTTCTGTAAGGTCATTCCTAACCTTATCCTCAGTAGGTTGTCTGCCAGAACAACTGGGATATTTTCCCAGATCTCTCTCACTTCCCATTGACACTATTGTTCTATCTGTAATAATTCGTTCCTCCAGAAAGCCTGGCCTTTGACAATTTGCTTGTTTCTGAGTCAGTCAGCATAGTTCCTTTCCTGAAATCTGCTACTTCAGAGGAGATGTCTATGTCAGAACACCATGCTATTTTCTATGGCGTCGTCTTCATTGACTGCATCACATATTATATATTAATGTATTGTAATAACAATTAGTAAAAGATTCCTCCAACCAAATTCAGGAAGTTGTTCCATTATCTTCCAGCATTTTTTTATTTGGTGGCAAGAAGATCCACCCAGCCACACATTAAAGAAGGAAATCGCGTATCCATCCTTGTCTCCTCTGTGTTTAACTCTTAACACTCAGTCAAGCACTCATTGCATCTCTGCCTTACTGCGGGTGCTCTTACCGCAGTCTTTGCATTTGCTCATTGTGTCAGTCTCCTTCACAAGACAGTGAGCACCAAAGGGAAGGTACTGCATTCCAGGAAAGTCATAATAAATTTCAGAGAACATCATATATGGTTGCAAGTCTTCCTTTCCTATTTATTTCCCCAAAATTTATCTTGAACACTATCTGATAATCTATTATGTATTGCATGCAGATGGTAATAAAAACAAGCTGCTTTTTTTCTGAAAAATTTTAAATGGATATTTTCAACTGCAGCATCTCAACAGAAGAGCTTATGTGGGAATCATGGTAAAATATGAAACTGTTGGTCACTGAAGCAGTGAAATCTTTGTGTCCAGCTGGTAGCTACCGATGCTTGGTTAGGGGCTATGCCAATGCTCAGGAGGCATCCCAGCTGTGAACAGTTAACAGGTTTCTTTGGACACATAGGAGCAAAGGAAAAAGAGGACTGGGCCAGAACTAAACACAAAGCTGTAGGAATGTCTCTCTAGAACAGCCAAGTTAGTATTGCAAACTCCCCAGGGTGGATTTGTACTTAATATTCACAAATTTCTCCTCTAGAGACCAAAGTCTAAAGATGCTGTCCCATGGTTCCCAGTCAAATGAGGTGCCTAAGATGACAAACAAATAAATCCAGTAGAAAGTCTGTAGCTGGCCACCCAAGGGGCTGTAGCAAACTAGTCAACATACAAAGGTGGTCAACATAAGGAACTAGATCAACATAAGGATCAGATCTGTACTGATACAGACATGTGCTGCATGTATATAAAATTAGATCAACTTAAGGGTAGTCAATGTAGGGAGGTGGTCAGCTATGGAGGTTCTACTGTATGTAGTTCAGTGGAGAAGTATGTAGTAAAACTAAAAAGAGCAAACCAATTCAGTGAGAGCAAGGTATCTGAAAATGAAGAGAAACACATTGTAAACTCTAATTCACATTGACTGTCAGTGAATTCTTCAGGAGGAGATTAAGTACATCTTTCTGAAAGTGTAGATGTGCATAGGACATTTCACAGTCACCATTCTGTTTTACTTTTTCCCTTGCACAGTTTTTCTGAAATAGAATTTTTATACATCCAGTAACTTCATGTTGCTTCTTACCAAATGAACATGTGCTCACACAACTTACAAGCTCTAAAGCATTGTTTTACAGAGATAGACAATTTTCTTTCTCTCTGCTGCGGTTAAACATCATCTATTTTCTGAAGGAAGTCAGGTGTCACAATGCCTGGCTATTCTTAGAGACAGGGTCTTGGTCTTCGGTAGGCTGGTCTTGAACTCCTGAGCTCACAGAGTCCACCTGCCTTGGCTTCCCAGAGTGTGAAGATTATAGACAGGGGTGAGCCACCATGCCCAACTGCATGCTTTATTTGTATAAGATACCTAGAAAATAAAACTCATAAGACAGAAGATAGATCAATGGATGTTAAGACTTAGGTGGAAAGGGAAACAGAGGTAGTGGGAAGAAACTACATGGGGTTTCATTTTAGGATGATAAAATTATTTTGGTGTGAGATGCTGATGAGCCTTGAGTAGACATTACAATACACTGAAAATCACAGAATTATACACTTTAAAATGACAGATTGCATGGTACATGAATTCTGAATCAAGAAAATGAATAAATGAGTAAAGGATGCAACAGTGCTCCATTGTTTCCCTTGGCAGGCTTTCCAACACGCAGCTCTGCCCAAAGTCATTGAGCTGGTCTGAGGTAGATCTGCTACACAGCTATTCTGGCCCTCTGCTGTATTTGTTTCTGCTTCTCTGAATTTGATCTTGTAATTACTTTTCTATGGACCTTAATTCTCAAAGTATGAGACTTGAGACTGCATGTTTAAAGTATGTTTGGGGAAAATCTGTGCTATGTGGTTGGTGAACATTTTGTCAGTTATTCCTCCCAGCAAATCTCTGAATCTGAAACTATGAGTCTAGTATAAGAAATAATATGTCCATTGCTATACAGGATGCTGAAGGAAGGGTATTGGAGAAATTCAGGCATGCCTTCACGATCATTGCCTTATCCTGAATTCTAATTGTAGTTCTCAAAGCATAAGTTAAACTGAAGAAATATTTGCTAAAAAGTCAAAACACATTAGAAGATATTTTTACTTATATTTATAAAAATACTGTGTATTTTCGGTGAAACTCATTTATTTCCCAAGTTCTGCATCAGAAATTTGTTCACTTATCTTTTACTCTTTTTTGCTAAATATATTTATAATAAAATTTATAAAATAAATAAAGCGTAGTGACTAAAAATTCATGTTACTTATCATTGTGTTTCCTGCAGGAGGGATCAATACAACTAAAACTTCTGCTTAGCTTAACTTTTTTCTACACTTATATAACTGTCAAAACATGCTCACATCATGAAAGATACTGAATATTATATTTCTAGAAAAAAATGGGCATATATAATTCTAATCTGATTATAACCTCCCATTCTCTTTATTAAATACTCATAAAAACACTAAAGAAATATTAACAGTTGTAATTACATAGTAGTACCACTTTTATGAAGGGGAATAAAATTTCAGAATATGTAATATTTTAAAATATTCACCTTGTAGTAATGTTATTACACAATATTCTTTTTAGAGTGTAATAAGGAAGAATGGCAATAGTCAGTAGAAAATAATATTTATACTTTGTTAAATGATAAATTCAATATGCTAAGTTTGTATTATAGAAAATTGAATAAAATATTGTAGGATACCAGCCCTCGTATGTGCCATGGGTATCTCCTGTTATTGGTGGTGATGAGAGAATGAAAGAAATAAACACAAGGGGCAAGGTAGGATTTAAAAAGAGTATGCCTAGGGGACCATTGCTGCCCAAGGCAAAAAACAGCAAAGACCCGTGTTCTGGGTTAACTCAGCATTTATTGTATGCATTCTCTTCACATCAGCAAATTGGTGATCACAATGAGAGCTGAATGCAGCGCTGTACATCATCATCTTTACCCTATTTACCCCTTTAACTTAGCTACTCTTTAACCACTTCAGCTAAGTGGCTCTTTAACTTCTTATACTCTATGTTCTTTATAAACTAAGGAATTGGGATGCAGTCAGTAGAACAAAGCTTAGAAGCAGGATGTGAGAGCAGACAGAAGGATTGACCACGTGCAGTTTCCATAATAGGCAATTAAGTGTCCAGGTCCCTGCAGAGGGACAGGCTAACGCCATACCTATATCGGGGTCAGGGGAGAAAGAAGTTCTCATCTAGCCCAAGGAGGCTGTTCCTCTTATCAGAGAGCCAGCTGTACATATGTTCCCAGTACATCTCACGATGGCTCGTTTGTCCCTAGAAACCTTTGTACAGGCTCTCTCGGGGGGAACGTCAGACCTCAGCAGGATTTATTCTTATTTTTTGTTCCAGGGATTGTGCTGCTCTTCTCCAGCAGAGTTTGGGGCTCGGATATGCATTGAGGTCTCTCTGTGTACATACTTTCTTCAATATCCAAATCTTTGATCTTCCCTTCATCTATTTCTCATAATCTGCATCCCCTAACTGATTCCTGGGAACAAAAGTTTCAGAAAAAGCCAATTTATGTAAGTACTTCAAAAGGATGCTCTCATCTGCCTCAACTCAGCCTTGTCTTCTCACATTTCCACCTACAAAATAATACCACAGTGTTGGCTCGGCACCTGTGGCTCAAGCAGCTAAGGAGCCAGCCACATACACCTGAGCTGGAGGGTTCGAATCCAGCCCAGTCTGCTAAACAACAATGATGACTGCAACCAAAAAATAAGCTGGGCCTTGTTGCTGGCACCTGTAGTCCCAGCTACTTGGGAGGCAGAGGCAGGAGAATCCCTTGAGCCCAGGAGTTGGAGGTTGCTGTGAGCTGTGACGCCAGAGCACCCTACCCAGGGCAACAGCTTGAGGCTCTGTCTCAAAAAAAAAAAAAAAAAAAACCTCAGTGTTTATTAACCAATATTAAGCAGTAAGTAGAATCAATAAATCTGAGTATCTGAGTATGAATTTGTGTTTTATATATACATATACTGATATGTATATACAAATACTGATATGTATTTTGTGTTTAATATATACACATATACTGATATGTATATGTGTATATTTAAAACACAAATTCATACTCAGATTTATTGATTCTACTTACTACTTTATATATATATAATTATATATATCAGTAACAGAGACAACAATTTGTGTTTTGCCAATTGGTAGTATTTCTAATAATAACATAAATAGATATTTTGATTTAATTTTACTTGCCAGCACTTAAAAATTAAGTTTTAAGCAATTAAAACATATATACATCATTAAAATAATATACAAGTCATATACACAATTTCAGATTCAGATTCAGTTTATGTGGAGTAAGTAGTCCTCCTTATAGGGATCAATTTATTTGAACATGTCTAGTTGATGTATGAGACTGCTAATAGGACCTAGGCATATGTATAATCCAATTTTTCTTATATTGACGTATCTATGGGAAAATTTAATTTGTACATACTCAAGAAAGATATTAACTACAATTAACTGATAATAAAATAAAACATATATTGATATTATGTAATAAAATTT
Organism: Nycticebus coucang; assembly: GCF_027406575.1. Classification (NCBI taxonomy): domain Eukaryota; kingdom Metazoa; phylum Chordata; class Mammalia; order Primates; family Lorisidae; genus Nycticebus; species Nycticebus coucang. The sequence continues at coordinate 61,983,991 of NC_069793.1, read as the reverse complement.
AAACTATAATAAAAAGTGGATTTTCTCTCTCTCTTTCTTTTTCTCAAAACATCTTACTGTATTAAACTCACCTATTTTTTTTTCATAGTAGTTGACCATTGACCGAAATGGCAAAAAACAACACAAGGGACAAAGGGAAAGTAGTGTCTCTGCTCACCTTTGCCTACCCAGAAAATGACCTATTATATAATTTTATTTTTCCGCTGATTCATTCTCAGTGAAAAAAATATGTCCAAAGTAGTAAAATAAGAAAATAATCTGAAATAATCACCATTGCACTTTATTTATTTATTTTGGTGGGGAACATCCATTTTACAAAAAAAAATAAATAAAAACAAGTAACTGAACAAGCAATTGTGTGTGGGTTATGTAATCAATGATATAAGACATCCACACTGAAAACTACAAAATATTAGGAAAAATTAGAGAATATTTGAATAAATGATTAAACACTACACTCACAACTGAATTTGAAGACCCAATATAGTACATAATACAATTCTCACTATAAAGATGTTTCAATTCAATGCAAAATCAACTCAATTTAGAATCACCAAGATGTGAAAAGAACCTAAACGCCATCAATTCAAGAGTGGATTAACATCTATGGTATATGTATACCATGGAATGCTATTCAGCCATAAAAAATAGTGACTTTACGTATTTTGTATTAATCTGGATAGAGTTGAAACACATTCTTCTCAGTAAAGTATCACAGGAATGGAAAATAAAGTATCAATATAGTCAATACTAACATGAAGCCACTAGATGAACTAATTCATGCCCACATAGGAGAAAAACTCATTTCAATTCATGTTGGGGAGACAGGGAAAAATTAAACTCAGTTAATTCATGGCAAAAACTGCAGATAAATCCAGATTAGGTAAGATATTGCAAAATATCCCTTCCTCAAATCTGTCACTATCAGCCAAAGCTAGTCAGGTCTGAGAAAATGCCTCAGGCACAAGGAGCCTCAGGGAACATGATGATTACATAAAGTATGGCACCCTGGGCAGGATCAGGAAACCAAAAGCGGGCAGTAACTAAAAACTAAGTAAATCTCAGTAAACTATGGACTTTAGTTGGTAATAATATATCACTATTATTTCATTACTCAAGTGGAATTTACTGCACTAAAATTAGATGTTAATTTTATGGGATTAACAGGAAATGGGATACAGGAAATTTGGATATTATCTATAATTTCTTCAGATCTTTTGTTTCAAGCTGAATTTATTCTTTAATTATAAGTTAATTTAAAAGGTAAAAGCAGAAAAACTACTACCACTTCTATTTTTGCAAATGGTCCCTGGGCTCTAATTATTCCTTTAATTTCTTTCTTCATACTCTCACTTTAACTGCTTTATTTTAGTAAGTAGTGCAACATAGGACCTAGGCATATGTATAATCCAATTTTTCTTATACAGACATATCTATGGCATTCTGAAGTTTTTCAGAGAACATCCTTCCTATCCCTGTTGTGTATTAGAATCTTTCTTTTCCACTGGCCATTAGGATTGATCACTAATTATTGTTCTTTGTTGCCTCTAAGCCATGAGATTTAAAGATTTCAGAAGTTCTAATCTTTAAAATGCTAATAAAAATAACTTATTGGTCATTTCTAATTGTTTCAAGGAGATCATTGTTGTGTTCAAGATACTTTGTCATATCCCTTTCTCAACAAGTCATGCCATTTATTTATGGTCAGCTCCCACGATGTCGAAACTCTGTTTCTTCTATTGCTCCAGTCACTTTTCAATGTGAACACTTGATGCTAATTAATCACAAGCTTCCTTGGGATATTTCTTTCCCAGACAAATGTGTAGAGTATCTGACCCTGATTCTAAAACTTAACTATATGAGGGGAAAAACAAGTCCTCTATATTAAGTACTTGAAGTTTTCTTTGCTTTGCCCCTGTTTGTTCTTCTCTCACATGTTATACACCTTTTAAAAATTGCCAAGGAATAAGAAATTGGGATAATAGTGGGAGAAAAAATATAATAAAGAACTTTTTTAGCTATATTCTTTTCAAAAGCCTAGTTATTGATGTGGGCTATTCTCAGCGGGGTTAGGTGATATCTCAGGGTAGTTTTGATTTGGATTTCACTGCCAGTGATTGTGAGCATGTGGAGAGAAGGGAACACTTTTGCACTGATGGTAGGTATGCAAACTAACCAACCTCTTTGGAAGTAAGTATGGAGAATCCTCAAAGAACTCAAATTAGACCTCCTATTTGATCCTGCAATCCCATTACTAGGCAACAACGCAGAAGAAAAACAATTCCTTTATCAGAACAACATTTGCACTAGACTATTTTTTGGAGTTCAATTTACAATCGCCAAAACGTGGAAACAATCTAAATGCCCACCAATCCAGGAATGGATTAACAAGCTATGGAATACTTTCTAGCCAATAAAAAAGATGAAAACTTTACATCTTGTGTATCAACCTAGGCAGAGGTGGAACACATTCTTCTTAGTAAAGCATCACAAGAATAAAGAAGCAAGAATGTAGTGTACTTATTTCTAATATGAAGGCAATAAATGATCTAACATAAGAAGACGGCTTAGGGAAATGAACGATGGGGAGAAAGGAGGAGGGAAGGGGATGGGGCTTTATGGTTATGCCACACCTCTTGGGAGTGGGACACAATTATAAGAGGGACTTTATCTAACAACTGTAATCAGTGTAACCTAATTCTTTGAACCCTCAATGAATCCCAAACAATAAAAAGAAAAAATTCTAGTTTTTTCCCAACAAAACAGTAATTTTTTGGTATCCCTCATTTTTCTGAATTATATCCAGTCAATATTTCAGTTTTACATTGGGACTCAGTTACAATTTTTCCATCATCTTGGCTCTGTTATCTAACTGTGTGGGGGAAAAGAATTTTTTTTAGACAGAGTCTCACTTTGTCACCCTTCGTAGAGTGTCTCGGTATCATAGCTCACAGCAGCTTCACACTTCTGGGTTTAAACAATTCTCCTGCTTCAGCCTCTCAAGTAGCTGGAACTAAAGGTGCCCACCACAATGCCCAGCTATTTTTAGAGACATGGTCTCACTCTGTCTCATCTTGGTCTCAAACCTGTGAGCTCAGAAAATCCACCAACCTCAGCTTCACAGTTGCTGGAATTACAAGTGTGAGCCACTGCAATGATGGGAACGGAAAATTCTTGTACTGCCAAGATCAATCAGCAATGATATTCAAAGCAAACTCAATGTCAATTCTACCTTGTAGCCCTATGGTTTTTATTCTTCCTTTAAATCTTCACTGCTTACAATTTTAAAAAAGGTTTTTAAGAAATCTGTCCAGGGGTGATGCCTGTGGCTCAAAGGTGTACCGCACTGGCCCCATATGCTGGAGGTGGTAGGTTCAAACCCAACCCTGGCCAAAAACTGCAAAAAATAAATAGAAATAAATAAAAACATCTGTCCAGTTTTTCTAGGTATTTATAACAGATTTTCATGCCATCAATATTGAAATAACTCAAAGTTTCTCCATGGGCTTCCTAAACTATATTTCTACATACTGTGGATGATCAAGTTGAATGATTTGAATATTCTCAATAATATATACCTTGAAGTTGTTTTCTTGGATGGAGATATTTCAAAGTTGGAAGATTCAAAAAAGCATTTGGAATTATACTAATACCACTATATCTGTGTATTCTTGGAAAAATGTTCAAGCATCTATTTTCAGACCAATGCTACCTACAAGAAATGCGATCTTAGACACTCATGTTGTTTTAAAGGCTCTAAATAAAGACAAACAAGTCGAATTAATTTTAATATTTTTCTTAACCTAATACATTTAAAATAGTATGTCAAAAAGTAATCAATGTAAGCATTAATTAAGAAACATTTTAGATTTATTTTTCTCTACTAAGTCTTTGATCATGAATGTATTTTGTATTCACAAAACCCATCAATCTGGCTTGCTATATTTCAGGTGCTCAAGAATCACTTTATTACTTGTCTCATGGGGTATCATGTTGAATATGCAGATCTAAACCTTAGTTTCTACATTTTGAAAATAGAAATGATAACAATTTACTTTTATTGAGTATTTGCTATATATTCTTCGGTCTTCCAAATACTTTAACTGTCTATCTAATTTTATTTCTAGGACAGTCCTAAGAAATAGGTAATGATATTATCCTTACCTTTGATAAGAAAACTTATGTAAGGTTAAATATATTGTTCAAGGACACATTGCTTAGAATAGTTGATGAAGGGCAGCTAACTCAGAAAGTCTGACTTTATAAGCTTTATATTCTATTGCCTACCAAAATAAAAGGTATGATCTGCAAATATTTTTATTATAAAAATAGAGCATCTGATTAAAAGCAGTTTATAAGGATTGCAAATTTAATATAAAACCATATGACTTCTAAACAATGTTTTATCTTGAATAGCAGATAATTTTTTTTGTATATTTAGACTATGTATTCCAAAATTAGGAGGACTTCTTATATGTGAAATGAAGGCAAATAAAATCAAATTTCATATTAACAGCAAATAATAACTTCTATAGGATATATTTGACAACCTTCAAAGGTAATGTGAAGAATGCTCAGACAGAAGTGAACTAACAGAGGTTTCTAGATCTCTCTGTCCAAAGCTTGTTTTCTGGTGTCCTTGGATGAAGCAGTTATTTCTGCAAACATATACTTGTAGGAATATCCAAAACCTGATGTATGGAAAAGTTGACCATGAGGACACTGCCTAGGTGTTTTCTCTAATTCTCTCTAAGGAGCAGTCATCCTAAGTGTTGCATCACTTATTCTCAGCATCTCACAGGATCCAGAATTTACTCCACTGGCTACCATCGTTCTTGCATCTGCATAAATCTCACCTTTCCTACGATGTCAGAGTGGCTGTGACAAAAGAAAGAACAAGATCCATTTTCAAGATTGGTGAGAACATAACTATCATGAGTGACACTTTGTTAAGTCCCTGAAATAGATGTCAACATGATTGAAAAATGACTTCTACAAATGATTTAGTATCTTCTGTGAAACCACACATTAATTTTACACACAAAGGACCAATTTGGAATTTATTTCACCAAACTTCCGATATGAACAGCCAAATGTGATTTTCTTTTCGGCTTTGTATTCTCTAAGTTTGCTATCAGAGCATCATAAGCCAACAATCATTTTTCTCTGATATTACTAAAATGAAGCACTGAGATGAGAAGTGATGGTATTATTGGGGATATGGACACCAATTAACTGGTGAAGTCAAAGTTCTAATAACAAGGACATGTTCCTGGAAAGACGTAACTTAGTAAATGCACAAAGAAAATTTGCCTTCTAAAAAAAATACAAAGAGTGGTTTCACATCTAATAAGAAATTGTACAAACCTATAACAGTCTTGGGATAGTCATTAATTAATACTTTTCACACCTGCATCTCAATTAACTGTTATATACATTTTTCTTACAGAACATTCTATCTTTGTGGATAAATGTCTGTTCGACCTGCTTCCAAAATCAGTAACTCCACTTTTCTTCTTACGGCTTTTTCTGGTCTGGAAAAGGAGTACCCTTGGCTCTCCATCCCTTTCTCCTGTGCCTATGCGATGGTATTCTCTGGGAACTGCCTGGTGCTGCATGTGATCCGTACAGAGTCAAGCCTGCATGAGCCCATGTTCTACTTCCTGGCCATGCTGGCTCTCACAGACCTGTGCATGGGGCTGTCCACAGTATACACAGTGTTGGGAATCTTATGGGGCCTCAGCCAGGAGATTAGTCTGGATGCCTGCATTGTTCAGACTGTTTTTATTCATGGTCTATCATTCATGGAGTCTGGAGTCCTTCTCGCCATGGCTTTTGATCGTTTTACAGCAATCTGTAACCCTCTGAGGTATACATCTATACTAACCAGTGCCAGGATCATCAAAATTGGGCTGGGGATTTTAGTTAGGAGTTTCGTGTTAATCATTGCTCCTATAGTCCGCCTAAAGTTTTTTCATTACTGCCATTCCCATGTCCTCTCTCACTCTTTCTGTCTACACCAAGACCTACTGAGACTAGCCTGCTCTGACATCCGCTTCAACAGTTTCTATGCCTTAGCTCTGGTGATTTGTACACTCTTGTGTGATTCTGTGTTAATTCTCATATCCTACATTCTGATCCTGCGCTCTGTTTTGGCTATTGCTTCCCGGGAGGAGCGACTCAAGACTTTGCAGACCTGTGTCTCCCACATCAGTGCTGTCCTGGTTTTCTACATCCCAATCATTGGTCTGACCATGGTGCACCGCTTCGGGAAGCATCTCTCTCCTGTTGTTCCTGTTCTCATGGGCAACATCTACATTATCTTCCCACCTCTGATGAACCCCATCATCTATAGTGTCAAGACCCAGCAAATCCGAGGCAGAATCCAGAAGTGGTTCACTAAGAAATCCTGCAGATAAATGAATTTAGGGAAGATAAGTAGTAGTTTCAAGAGACATTCCCAATAGATAAATAATTTGTAACAATAATCACTAAAGTTATGTAAGAACTTCACTGATTAAGGCATATTTATATTCATTTTCTGATTTAGTTCTTCCAATTCAGAGAATTAGACAGAAAAACTTTCCATTACCTTATTTTCTTATTTTATAATGAAGTGTAAAGTTAAATAAAGTGAACTATGTTTAGTATTATGCCAGTGAACACTTGCATAGGAAATGACTAAATTTACATTTTAATCCATTCCTTTTGAATTCTCAATGTGTTATTTTGTTTTTGAATGAAGTGTTATAAGTCTGCATTTAGTATGTATGGACAGACAGTCTTTATATATTTTTATTTATGTCATGAATTTACTCTATTAAGGCTATAGTACTTTTCTACTTTTACAGGTCTTTTGTATGTTTACAGAGCAATACTACTCCCAAGTCCCATCCTGTCTCATCTAACAGAATGTGTGATGTTGTTAGATGAAATCAAATGTTGAATGCAAAACATTTGGTAAATAACAACACTGAACCAGTTATCACATTTCTACATATTCTACCCCTTACTTCCAAATGCACATATTTGTACACAGTAGTGAATACAGAATAATTTATAATGTCCAAAAAATCAGGCAATTGCTTTTAATCTTTCTGTCAGCATACATGAAATTTGTTAGGACAATTTGATCAACTTCTTCATTTTACAGAAAAGGATGCTGAGACAAAAAGATATTTAGTAAGACTAAGCAGCCAAATTGGGGATAAATGGCAGTATTGTGAATATTTTGAACATAAATTTCATTTTTCAGTCAAAGTATAAAAGTATACTTAATCATCAAATATCAGAATCATGTCTTTTCTTATTGAAAGTACAAAAATTAGAAAGCATTTCTCACCTTCAAGATTTTTCTTACATTGTCATGTCAGCATGGATATGTACTGGCTATTCTTGAGTGGGACAGAAGAGTTATCAGTTATCAACAGAGCCACAATGCAGTTAAGCTTTTCAGGTGAGTAGAAAAAAGTTGTTACACAATTGACTTAGCAAGGGTCAAGAATGTGAAAATATTTAATTTTGGATACCAATATTGGGTTTATTGCCTTTTGGATTATATTTTATTGATTTAATACTCAAAATATTCCTGAATACACATTTATTATTTTGTTGATTAAAGATTCAGAGCTCACATTTGTGACACGTCCCTTTCTAAGCTATCACCATGCCCATGGCTTTTGCATTTCTCTTCTCTTGTCTATTGTCCTTTGATTGATTTCTTTTTAGCTCCCTGTTAGGCTACTTCTTTATCTTAGAATGTCTGTTTCTCCAGTGAGAGTCCTTGCCTCCGCCTAACCCACTTTTTAAAGATCCTAGTTGTAAATCATTGCTAATTAGCTCTTATTAGCTATAGTCCTGGAGCATGTAATGTATTTTTTTCTTGGTGTTAGGAGAATTTGAGAAACAAAAGGTAGAAGGATGTTTCCATTCAAATGTTTTGAATTCTGAGGTGTCTATTGTTATGTCACCTTTGTCATTTCTGACTGATGAAATTAGGGATTTTAATTTTCTATTTCTGGTTAGGCTAGCCAAGGGTTTACAAATTTAAACTTTTCAAAAAACCAACTTTTTGATTCATTGATCTTTGAATAATTATTTTGTTTTTGATTCCATTCAATTCAGCTCTAATTTTGGTTATTTCTTTTCTTCTGGTGGGTTTGGGGTTGAAGTGTTCTTTCTTTTCCAGTTGCTTGAGATGTCTCATTAAGTTGCTGACTTCCTCTCTTTCCATTCTCTTAAGGAAGGCTTGGAGCAGTATAAATTTCCCTTTTAGGACTGCCTTTGCAGTATCTCAGAGGTTCTGATAATTCATGTCTTCATTATCATTCTGTTCCAAAAACTTTGTAATTTCCTTCTTAATCTCATCTTTGACCCAGCTATCTTTCTGCATAAGGTTATTTAGTTTCCATGTCTTTGTATGAGTATGCAGATTCCTGTTACTGGTGAGTTCAAATTTTATTCCATGATGATCTGAGAAAATACATAGAATAATTTCTATTCCTCTAAATTTGTTAACATTAGCCTTGTGACCTAAGATGTGATCAATTTTGGAGGATGTTCCATGGGTTGAGAAGAATGTGTATTCAATTTTGTAAGGATGAAATGTTCTATAGATGTCTATTAAATTAAACTGTTGTATGGTGAAGTTTAAGTCCAGAATTTCTTTGCTTAGTTTCTTCTTGAAGGATCTATCCAACACTGCCAAAGAGGTGTTAAAATCTCTGAGTATTATGATGCTGGAAGATATCAAATTGTTCATGTCTGTTAAGGGTCTTGGTTATAAATTGAGGATCATTTTGGTTGCATACATAAATGTTAATAATTGATATCTCATCATGTTGACTGTTTCCCTTCACAAATATGAAGTGATAATCCTTATTTTTGTGGTGGTCTTTATGGAGGATGGGTCTGAGAATATCTTGAAGAGCTGGTTTAGTTATGGCAAATTTCTTCCATGTGTGAATGTCATTAAAGAATTTGACTTCTCCATCATAAATGAAACACAGTAGAGCTGCATACAGAATCCTGAGCTGAAAGTTGTTTTGTTTTAGGAGATTGAAGGTTGATGACCATCCTCTTCTGGCTTGAAAAGTTTCAGTGGAAAGATCTTCAGTCATTCTTATATTCTTCCCCTTATAGGTTATGATTTTCTTACATCTGGCTGCTTGCATATTAACTTTGGCGAAGTTAATTACAATGTGTCTAGGGGATGCTTTATTTGGATTGAGTTTTGCTGGGGTTCTGAAAATGTCTGCCATCTGAATTTCAGAATCTCTTGCCATGTTTGGAAAGTTTTTCTCTAAAATCTCTTGAAGTATAGTATATGTGCCTTTCAGATCATTCTCATCACCTCAGGAATTCCAATAAGGCAAATGTTTGCTTTTTAGGAATGGTCTCACAACTCTCTCAGGGAATGATTCATCTTTACTCCTCATTTCTCTTCATCTTTGAGTGTTTGGGAGCATTCAAAAGCTTTATCTTCAATGTCCAAGATCCTTGAACATTATCCTGCCTGCTCCCTCCTATTACTGAGAGATTCTATTGTATTTCTCAGGTATTTGAGGGATGCAAATTCTTGCCTCAATTTGTCAAAATCTTTGGTGATTTTAGGGCAGTGCCTGTGGCTCAAAGGAGTAGGGCGCCAGCCCCATATGCTGGAGGTGGCCAGTTCAAACCCAACCCCAGCCAAAAACTGCAAAAAAAAAAAAAAAAAATCTTTGGTGATTTTATCTTTGAATTCATTGAATTCTTGAGACAACTTTTGAATTGCTTCTTGAACTTCTAATTCCAATTTTACTTCAATTCTTTTAATCTTATTTGCTATCCAAATTCTGGACTCAACTTCTGGCATCTCACCCATTTGTTTATGAATGGGATCTTCTGTTGCATTTCCTTTGTCGTACCTTGGGGGAGTTGATCTACTCTGGTTATTCATGTTGCCTGAGTTTTTCCGCTGATTCTGCCCCATCGTTATTTTTCACCATTTGTTTACAGAAGCTGGTAAGGTGGAATTAAATTGAGGGCTCCTGGAGATGTAGTTAACGAGTCCTTTACCAGAGTGCTGGGACTGGTGACTGTGGCTTTTCTCCTACAGCTTTACCAAGGTCTTGTTCAGTATTACAGCCTGAGACACTGGGGACCCCCTTGGTATGATGGGGCTAGGTGGGTCTTATCCTCTATTTAGCTAGACTTTAAGCAATTCTAGTGGATCAGTGACTTCAGGTTGAAATCTCAGCTATGAAGGAATACAAGCAATTAAGACACTCTGCCTCCCACTGGCAATAACTGGGAGAGGAGAATCAGATCTTCCCTCTACAACACAACCAGGGTATAACCTTGGAGCATCCCTGGATGATCAGCCCAGATCAAAAGTTCCAAACCAATTGTCCCAGTGAACACAAACTCAGATCAAGTGGGAGAGTTTAAAAGGTCTCCAGCAACTGGACAGCAAGGGTCCACTGGCAGCTCAAGTGTAACTCACTCTGGTGATCCATGGAGTCAGAAAGGCCCACCCAGCAACAGAATTATTCCAAGGGGGCTGGTACCACTTTTGCCACTTTGTGTCACTGTCATCCCCAGTCACTGGTTACCCCTCAGGGCTGCAGCCCAACTCTCTCTAATACTCAAGTAGACTAGGTATTTGCACCTAAGTCAAAGAGGAGATGCTGCCTCCCTGACTGGGCCATCTCACTGTGTGACCTGCAGGCGGGAGGAGTTCAGGCCTGATTCCCTCTGGTGATCATTGGAGACTGGGGAGTATTCCACCTGCGTCTGTACCCAGCTGGGGGTATGGTGGAGGATTATGGTTCTCTCCTTCAGAGATCATGCCTCTGCCTTGGCCACACTCCACCTCAGGAACCCCTGCAGGTAGGGTCAGATTCCTTCTATGTTCCACACAATTGGGGAGGTGTTTCTCTCAAATTTGATCCAGTGGGAGGAACTGTGGGGCCACCACCACTGTCAGGGTGGTGCTCCCACTGTCTGGGGTGGTGCCACAGGTCTGGAATACTACTGTGTGCAGGTTGCAGGGGCCAGCAAGGAGCCAGAGGGCAGAGTTGCTGGTCATGACCACAGGTTGCTGCAGCTGGGCAGGGAGCCAGAGGGCAGAGCCGTTGCCATGGCTGCAGGTTGCAGGAACTGGGTAGGGAGTGCCCATAGGGGAGAGTCCGAGGTCCCCAGTGTTCGGTGGTGCAGGTCCTGTGCTATGATCCTTCTAACATGGGGCAAGTCTTTCTCCCCTTGTGACTCCCCATCTCTATTAAAGTTATAGTTTCAGTGCAACTACCCCACAGTCCATGAGATGCCCTGCCCCAGCCAAAATCCTCCAGACACTCCCGATTCTGCAGAGGGTAGTCTTCCAGACCATCAGGAGAGGGGCAAGGGTGATTTGAGAGTTCAGAAAGGTAGGGAGAATATTAGATCGACTTTTTCCCCAGGCAAGAGACTGTCTGGGCTTGCATCAGTATCTCTCTGTGGAGGGAGTGCCAACCCTCAGTTGTTCTCGTTCTCTACCCTTTGATGAAATAAAGTCCTCTCTTCACTACTTGCCTCCAGCAGCTCTCATGGGAGGGGAGAAAAGGATGCCCATCCTCTTATGGATGGGTTTTGTACCTGAAATTTGTTTCCTTGGAGTCCTAGCTTGCCTCAGCAGGGGTGATGCGAACCAATTAATCCTTTCTCTCAGCTCAGTTTCCAATCTTCTGCCTTATTGGGTTGGTTGTGCCATTATTGCTCGCTCTGGACAGGAACCTCTGTTGAAAGCTAGCTTCAGTTGGCCATCTTACCTCCCTCCTCCCAAATTAATCTTCTTAATTTAATTGTCTAATTTTTTAAAGGATAAATTTTAGAACAATAAGCTTTCTATAAACTACCAATTTTTGATTGACCCTAAAATTATTATCTGCAATTAAAAATATCAAAAAAGGAATGGTGCCTGTACCTCAAAGGAGTAGGGCACTGGTCCCATATACAGGAGGTGGTGGGTTCACATCCAGCCTCAGCTAAAAACTGAAAAAAAAAAGAAAAAAAATATATATATATCAAAAAAATAAAATACTTGCTTTTTTATTATACAAAATAGTCTATGAACCTTTCATAATTAAACCAATAAAGCATAGTAACAAAAATACTCAGAAAATAAAAACAAGAGCAAACACATACAGCTCTAGTAACAAAAGTGATAAAACTGGCATAACTTGGAAAAATAATACAGTGCTTAATTCAAGATTTATTGAACAAAGAGTAAGTTGAGTAACTAAATTTTTGCACAAACCAAAAATCCATATGTATTAGAAATAACTAAAAACAAAGCCATGTGATTTAAAATAATAATATTTATTTTTTTCTCTTTAAGGTTTGATAATATAATATGGGGAAACAGGTACTTAAATTTTTCATTAAAATGTAAGCTAATGAAGTTGTCTTAAATTAAATTCAAAAATTAATAGGAAAATCCTTTTATACTGCAATTTTAGTTCTGTTTATATAGCCAGCAAAAATGCATGAACCCTATAGATAATGGGGTTGAAGGGTGCTCAAGGTTAGACAAGGTGATATGTACATTTGATGGGATATAAGATCCAGATCTGTGGAAAAAAAGGGAAGAAAAGGCGAGAAGATAGATTTGGAAGAAGACACATATAGAGAGAATACATGTATTAAATGCTTTAAACCATGCCTCTTTCTGGGGCAGATGGAAAACAGTGATAAACATAGAAGAGGATGATGAAAATGAAGTCAAGTACACCAACAATAAAAGCTCCAAGGAAAACATAGAACTTATTGATGTTTCTATTGACTTAGAAACATTTCCAATGGTAAGTGTCACCAGAGTCATGTGCTCACAGTAAGTGTGAAATATTAACATGGTTTGGTAAAATTATAAGTGGCATGTTATGAGCAATAGGCAAAGGATTGCCAGAACTGCAGACCACAATGTAACCTCAAAATCAATCCAAGTGACTACTTGTTCTGTGAATACGGTAGCATACCTCAGAGGATAGCAGTTCAAAGCCATGGCCAGCAGGACTCCTGATTCAATACCTGAATGTGTGGATGAGCCACATCTGATAGAGGCAAGCATCAAAATAGGTCTCTGGCAAGTGGAACCAAAAAATTCCAAGCATTTGGGCATAATGTTGGTGCTAAGTGCGATGTCTCTTTTTCCCAACATGTCTAGGAGGATATACATGGACTCCTGGCGGCTGGGCTCATTTGATAATAATCAAAAGTAGAGAATCTCCAATCAAACCAATGATGTACATAGCACAAAATGGAATCCCAATAAAACATTTTACAGGTTCCAGACTGGGGATCCCAATGAATGTCAGCACAGAGGGCATGAATACTGTGTTATTTCGAAGTCCACAGGTCTTATAAAGAGAAAAAAGCTTGCCAAACCATAAATATCTATACTGTTATAGGTCTTATACTAATCCAGTCACATCCAAATTTTCCAGAATTAGAAGAATCAACTTCACCAGCATATTTATTATTATCTTAAGTGAAGAAAATTTTCCAACGGACCTACATTAAGAGTATGCACCTGAACAAAATCAGCCATCCACATTCAGTAATTTCTGTAGTGAATATTGAGTATTTGAATCTCATTTCTATAATTATACTTTGATGACCACCCTACTTAAATGTGCTCTACTTCCCCTAATCCATTTTCTTGTTCATCTTCTCTATGTAAAGTAGAAAATAGTACACACACATATTCATACACACACACACACACACACACACACATTCTGAGTGATAATTTAGACCAAAAACCCCATCAAATCAAAATGTACCTTAATCCCAAGTTTTCAAACACAATTTTGCTGCAAGACTCAGACTCCACCCTGTAGACAGTAGAAAACACATGATAGATGCATAATTTTGGTGCATTGCCAATGCATTTCTGACTCAAGAGACAGAATCTTATGCAAAAATTCTTCAGTTCAGAAAAGTACCTCAAGCCCCTTGCTCCATGCTTTCCACAAACTAGAGGGTAAAGACATTAAAATTATTATTTGATAAAATTAAGATAATTTAAGAATCTCTGGTATAGGAGAAAATATTCCTAGTATGATATCACCAAAAGAGTCATAAAAATGTTGAAGTGGTCAGTGGTAAAGATAAATTAATGAGCTTGAAACCCTAAGAACATGATGATAGCAGTCATAACCCATTCTCAGAAATCAACCAATTTATTATTAAAGAAGGAAGTAGAAAATTCTATTTTTTTATTTTCTGGAAAAATTCAACTGATAAAAATATGAGGAGATTGGTATTTATTAGAATCATTTAAGAAATTCATGTGGAATAATTGACCGATAGGTACGTTCAGGTGAAAGAACATTGGGAGAAACAGAGAGAAAAGTCTCAAACACAAAAGTCTTATTGTAACATAAAAACTATGGCTGGGGACCTGTCACATTTTTCATTAACTATATGTCAGCCAAATAATACAGTTTAATTTTATACCTAACAAAAGTATGGCTCCATGAGGATTACTAAGTAAAAGCAGAGAGGTTAGCTAGTTGTCTAAATAAAGGTGATCTCTCAATTTTGCATAAGTGTTGTTTTCCTAAGCATTTCTGAATATTATTCCATAATTTAAGTCTTCACAAATACTGTTCTGGAGTTTTCCACAGTTCCTATGGATGATAATAATTACAGATGTTAAACTTAGCGTGATTTGGAGGTTATTCTACTGTTGGGCTCAGAAAATAATACCCCTAAGAATTGAGCTTTGACAAGTCAGACTAAGGTCTTTTTGGTTTCTCTTCCTCCCTTCCTGTTTTTTAATACCTCTGCCTTTCCCTAAACATGGGAGGAGGCTGCTCTATAATTTTTCCTTATCTACCTAGAAACTGCACTCACAGAGAGGAACACAATTGACTCCAATCCCTTCCTTGATATTTAGTTAACCAAAGAAATGACCATCTTTGTCTTTTTTAAATTTAATTGCTTTAAATACACTTACATTTGAAAATAAGATTGCAACCCCTTCCTCTTTCTTACTTCCATTTGCTTGAAATACTGTTTCCTATCCCTTAACCCTGTGTCTTGATTTGTCCCTCAAGGTGAGGTATGTTTTCTGAAGGCAGCATATGCATGGCCTATGCTTTTTGATCCAATCAGCCAGCCTGTGC
The DNA here is from genome assembly GCF_027406575.1 of Nycticebus coucang. Lineage (NCBI taxonomy): Eukaryota > Metazoa > Chordata > Mammalia > Primates > Lorisidae > Nycticebus > Nycticebus coucang. The sequence continues at coordinate 61,968,845 of NC_069793.1, read as the reverse complement.
TGCTTCAGTGGAGAATTTAAGCCATTAATATTTATTGAGATAATTGGTAACTGAGGTGGCATTTATCTTATTTTGTGAAAGTCCATTGCTTAGTTTTATCCTTTGCACCATATAGAAGAAAAAGTTAACCTTTAGCTTCTGGGTATTTACTTCGCTGTTGCTTCATTGTGATAGTCAGTGTTGAGAATAGGTCTAAGTATTTCCTGTATAGCTGGTCTTGTGGCAAATTTCCTCATTTTTTTTGAGTATCTGCAAAATATTTTATTTCTCCATCAATTTTGAAGCTTATTTTAGCAAATATAGAATTATGGTCTGAAAATTCTTTTGTTTGAGAAGGTTAAAGGTTATATAAACATTCTCTCCTGGCTTGTAAAATTTCAGTTGAAAAGTATGCTATCACCCTGATGGCTTTGCCCCTGTAGGTCAATTAGTACTTGTTCCTGGCTACTTGCAGAATTTTTTCTTGTGTCTTGACTTTGTACATGCTCATCTTAATATGTCTCAGAGAATCTCTGTTTGTGTTGAGATGACCTGGGGTGTGATATCCCTCTAAAAGGAATATGTTGGAACCTTTAGTGTCATTTCCAGGAACTTTAATACCCATTGACAGAACTATACAGATCCTCTAAACAGTTACTAAATAAACATAGAAAGGACCTAAATGAGACCCTAGAACAAATGAACTTAATATACACATACAGAGCACACCTAATAAAAAACCATGAGATGAAATGAAAATATTACAGCCCCCTGATCTTTGATAAATCAAACAAAAAATTTATTTTATCATAAGGATATTTGAGACAACTGAGAAAAGAATTCTTATTCAATAAATAGTGTTGGGACAACTGGATATCCATATGTAAAAAAATGAAACTGGACTTGCAGCATTTGACACTCACAAATATTGATATCATATGGATGAAAGAATAAAATCTAATGTATGACACACAAAAAAAATCCTCAAAGAAAGTGTGGGGAAAACATTGGAAGATATAGGCATGGGAAAGATTTTATGAAGACTTCTGTAGTAGTTGAAACAGCAACACAAATAAACAAATGGGACTTAATTAAACTAAAAAGCTTCTGTATAGCTAAGGAGGCAACAACCAAAGAAAATAGACAACCTTAAGAATGGGAAAAGATATTTGCATATTATGAATCAGACAAAGGCTCGATAGCTAGGATTTACAGAGAACTCAAATTAATCGACAGAAAAAGAACTAATAATACCATAAATCACTGGGCAAGAGATATGAATAGAACCTTCTCTAAGGAAGATATACAAAATGATTAACAAACATGAAATAATGATCATTGTCCACACTGAGATATCACCTAACCTCACTGAGATTGGCCCACATCACAGAGTTCCAAAGCTGCAAATGTTTGCTTGGATGTGGAGAGAGGGGAACATTCTTACAGTGTTGATGGGAATGCAAATTAACATAGCCTCTTTGGAAATAAGTATGGAGAATCCTCAAAGAACTCAAATTAGATCTCCCATTTGACCCTGCAATTATACTACTAGTCATCTACCCAAAAGAAAAAAATTAATTTTATCACAAGGACATTTGCACCAGATTGTATATTGCAGCTCAACATACAATCTCCAAGATGTGGAAATAGCCTAAATGCCCATCACGTCAGGAAAGGATTAACAAATTGTGGTACATGCACACTGTGGAATAATATTCAGCCATAAAAAAGATAATGACTTCACATCTTTTGTAATAGCTTGTATGGGGTTGAAACACACTCTTCTTAGTAAAAGATCACAAGAATGAACAAACAATTATTCAGTGTACCTCAATAGTAATATGAAGCCAGTAGATGATCTGATGCATCCCCACATAGGAGAAAAAATCATTTCAATTCAATTTAGGGGGAGGCATAATGACAGGTGGAGAGGGAAAGGGTAGGAGTTGGGATGATCTCACTGAATGGGTGCAGGCTGGGGGTGTTTGGCACATCTTTTGTGTGTGGGATATAACCAGAAGAGGGCCTCTACCTAACAAAATCAAACATTTTGATTGGTTGTTTGTACCCTCATATGCCCAACCTAAAATAAACTTACTTAAAAAAAATAATTAACCAAAGAAAATTAAAACTCATGTTGCAGAGGATGAGAGTGAAGAAAATTAAACACTACACCGACATAGAGATGAACATCAACTATTGCCTGTTCTCAGGTCCTATTCACCTCTACTCTGCCCTATGAAGAACAGTACATAGGGTCTGTACCCCATTTGGTATTGATTAATCACTCTCTTGTGATTCCCCATGATTGTACATGTTAATAAAATTGTATGCTTTTTATCCTGTTAATTTGTCTATTTTTTTCAATTCATCTAAAGGGGCTTAGACTGCAATCTTACACACTCATTGTCCTTCTTTCTTTCATGTAAAACATTAGCAAGATTAAATTACTTCTCCAATGACATGATGCTAACTATCTTTAATATCATGTTCTTCCAGAGAAGATTCTCCAATGTATCATTATTGTTCTTAAATTGTATTTCATAGAAATTCAAAATCAGACTCTAGGAAAAATAGATTTATACTCTTCACTTTTATGATTTGAATTTTATTTTCACATCTACTTTTATTGACTGTACTTGTTTCTGTACTTCAAGATATATCATTTGACTTTTACTTGACTTTGTACACATTCCTACCTATAACTTAGTACCCATAAGCAGCAGTGGGAAGTGACTGCCACAAGGGAAAGATTGTTCTCTGATAATTTCAGTTGTGAAAGATTTGCATTTTCTAACATGTTTTTCCCTGATGACCAAGCTACTCCCAAGGTCTAAGATGGAGGCTCAGGCCAGAAAAAGAGGTGCCCTTTCTTAGAGCTAGCTTCTTGCTCCATTCCCAGGGGAGCTGGCATATCTTGTGTGGCCAGGAGATGGCAGTGGTGTTTCTCACATAATGGGAGATTGGGTTTTATCTTGTTCTTCCTTGTGACAGAGAAAATGGACACTAAAATGGGGGGATAACATAGATCAGAAATCCATTTCTTGCTTGGAAAAAATTGGATAGTTTTATTCTACATTTTTTAAGGAATGAGAATTGAAAACAAGCAACATTGCCTCATATTTCCTCTTGATTGTCTCTTGGAAATTAAAAGGATTTTCATATAGTACTTCAGTGACTCACAGGATAAGGAATATGTTTGGCAGTGGTATGCAGAATAGGATTAATAATGCTGTGGTCATGGTAGGGAGTAAGACTTGCTAAAAACAAGGGAAGAAAATCAGCTATGCACAGATGATTTATTTCTTATTAAGAAAGAGGATGAGGATAGTCCTTCCTAGACAAGAAGATCTTGAAGAATTTCTCAAGAAATTACCTCCTGTCATATATATTTAATATAGACCTTAATTTAAGGGTATATGTGAATCCTAGTAAATGTGGAATGTAAAGGTCTTAGCAAAATAACTAAGAAAATGCTATGAAAGCTATGTTAACTAGTGTGATGAAAATGTGTCAAACGATCTATGAACCAAGTGTATGGTGCCCCATGATCATATTAAGGTATGCAGCTATGATTTAATAAAAATTAAAAAAAAGAAAAAAATAAATAAATAAAATAAAACCATCCCTGTGGAAAAAAATAAATAAATAAAATACATACATGTTTTGACTCTTACTTTCTCATTATGTAAACATAATTAATGCATAAAAGTGGGAAAAATACCTATAATCCTATCATTGAAAGTTATTCCTTTGGCCCACTACTCTTTAATAGCTTCCTATTACAAACTATAGTTACTTTTGATATATAATTTTTACTTTATATTATAATTATTTTCACAGTTTATAAAAAAATTAAAAATATATTAATTTCCTATTTTGTCAAGAAGAATGTTTAGTTAACATTGCACATATAAATGTTGGGCATACTATTACGTTAAATTAGCTTAAAAATTCTACAGAGACCATAGTTAGACACCGACTGTACACTTGATTGTAAGAATCTGGGCTGTACCATTATGGTCATTACTTTCATTGTCTGATCCTGAATTCTAATCGTAGTTCTCAAACCATAGCTTCATCTGAAGAAATACTTGCTAAAGAAATCAAAACACATTAGGAGAGATTTTTACTAAGAATATCAAAATACTATGTATCTTCTGTTAAATTAATTTATTTCTAAAGTACTACATCAGGAACTTGTTCACTTATCATTTTCTCTGGGGGGGGGTTGCAAATATATTTATAATAAAATTTTAAAAACTAAATAAAACGTAGTAGCTAAAAATTCATGCTATCTATCATTCTCTTTCCTAAGAGAAGCATCAATACAACTGAATCTCTTCTCTCTGTTTCAAGAGCATTTTCTACCTTTCCAGAAATGGTCAATATCCTATACCTGAAGACTATTGCTTCCTACATGTTTATTTATATTTTTCCTAACTCACTTTTCCTTATTCTTATAATATTCCAACAAAACTTCGATGCAATCATGTACATCTAATGTGTTGATCTCACTTTATTTCCACTAATCTTATTTGTTTGTTTGTTTGTTTTCTGGGTTTTTTTTTTTTTTTTTTGGCTGGGGTTGGGTTTGAACCTGCCACCTCTGGCATATGGGACAAGTTCCCTACTCCTGTCAGCCACGGGTACCTCCCTATTTCCACTAACCTTTATCTCTTTCATAACTCATATAGCATCTTAGTTTAATTACTTGTATTCAACTTTTTATACCATCTGATCTCATAATATCTCAGTTAATCTTTGACAGAATCCAAACGTGTATTTCGTTTATTTATTCTCCCCTACAAATAAATATGAATAAAGAAAAAAATACATACACAAGGGTAATGGGACTTATTTTAAATATATGACAAATGATATCAAGTTAGTCTTTAGTGAGGTTAGTATGTGAAAGCTAATGATATCCACTATCTAACAACTGAAGAGATAATAAAAATGTGGCACATCCATAAGATAGAATATTGTTCAGTCTTAAAAAGAAATGCATTATTTGTATAAAGTACATGATGATCCCTTAATATATTACATTAATATGAAAATCAATTGAAAATGTTTTAAGGAAGACAAAACAAGAGGTCACATATTGCATGCTTAAATTAATTAATTAATTGATTGATTTATTGAGACACAGTCTCATTCAGTCACCCTGGGGTTGAGTGTCATGGCATCACAGATCACAGCAATCTCAAACTCTTGGGCTAAGCAATCCTCTCGCCTCAGCCTCCTGAGTAGCTGGGACAACAGGCTCCTGCTTCAACACCTGGCTTTTCTTAGAGACAGGGTCTTGAGCTTGCTGAGGCTAGTCTTGAACTTCTGAGTGTAAGCAATCCACCCACCTCACCCTCCAAGAATGTTAGGACTATTGGTGTGAGCCACCATGCCTGACTGAATGCTTTATTTATATAAAATATCCAGAAAAGAAAGTTCATAAGATGCCCCCTCCCTCCAGTCCTTCCTTTCTCCTTCACTTAAAGAAAAATAAATAAATAAATAAACAACGAAAAGAGAAAAGTCATAAGATGGAAAATAGATCAACAGTTGCTAAGACTTGGTGGAAAGTGAAGCAGAAGCAGTGGGAAGAAACTTGGGTTTAATCATTTTAGGTTGATAAATTATTCTGGTATTAGATGCTGAAGAGCCTTGCATAGCCATTACAATACAAAAGAAATCACAGAATTGTACACTTTGAAAAGACAATTGAATGAATTCTGTCTCAATAAAAACTGAATAAATCGATAAAGGATAGAGGAGTGTTTCATTATTTCACTTAGCAGGCTTCCTTCCCAACGCACAGCTCTGCCCAAAGTCATTGAACTGGTCTCAGCTAGAGGATCACCAGTTATACAGTACAGCTATTCTGGCCCCCTGCTGTATTTGTTTCTGCCTCTCTGCATTTGATCCTGTGATTACTTTTCTCTGGGCCTTAATTCACAAAGTATGAGACTTGAGACTGCATGCTTAAGTTATGTTTTAGGTCAGATCTGTGTTATGTGGCTGGTGAGTACTTTGGCAGTTATTCCTCCCAGCAAGTCTCTGAATCTGAAACTATGAATCTCACACAAGACATATTGTGTCTATTGTTATACAGGATGTTGAAGGCAGGGTGCTGGAAAAATTCAGGCATGCCTTCATGATCATTGCCTTATCTTGAATTCTGATTGTAGTTCTCAAAGCATAACTTAATATGAAGAAATATTTGCTAAAATCTCAAAACACATTAGAAGATATTTTTACTAAGATGATCAAAATACTGTGTATTTTCTGTTAAATTAATTTATTTCCCAAGTAGTACATCAGGAATTTGTTAAATTATCTTTTACTCTTATTTGTAAAACAATTTAAAAAATAAAGCATAATGAAGTTTAAAAAATTCATGTTACTTACCATTCTGTTTCTTGAAGGAAGAATCAATACATTGAAACTTCTGGTTAATTTTTTGTCTATACTTATATAACCATCAAAATATGCTCATATCATCAAAGACACTAAATATTATCTTACTGGAAAAAACTTGGCATACATAGCCCTAATCTTATTGTAACCTCCCATTTTCTTTATTCCATATGCTTAAAAACACTAAATAAACATTACCAGTTATAATTACATAATAATGCTGCTGTTTTGAATGGTAATAAAATTGCAGCAATATATAATATTTCAAATTGTTCACTCTATAGTAATTTTGCTGCACAGTATTCTTTTCCAAATGTAGTATGAATATAAGAATGGCAATAATCAATAGGAAATAATATTTATACTTTATTAAATCATAAATTCCATACTCTAAGTTTGCATAAAATATTGTAGGATGCCAGCTCCTACACAACCTATGGGTATGTCCCGTGCTTGGCAGTGACAAGAGAATGAAAGAAATAAAGACAAGGGACCAGGTGGGATTTAAAAAGAACGGGCCTGGGGCACCAGAGCCACCTAATGCAAGGAACAGTGAAATCCCCATGTTCTGGGTTAACTCAGTATTTATTGTATAAATTGTCTTCAAATCAGCAAATCACAAATCACAATGAAAGCTGGAAGCAATGCTATATGTCATCGTTCTTACAGTATTTACCACTTAGCTACATTTTATTTCAGATAAGGTGCTCTTTAACTACTTACACTCTAGTGTATGTTATTTATAACTAAAGAATTAGGAAGCAATCAGTAGAACAAAGAACAAAGATTAGAATCAGGATGTGAGAGCAGACAGCAGGATTGACCATGCACGCAGTTACCACAGGAGGTGATTAAGCCTCAGGGTCTCTGTTGGCAGACAGGCTAATGCCATAACCGTATCGGGATCAGGGGAGAAAGAAGTTGTACTTCTTGTCTAGCTCCAGGAGTATGTTCCTCTTATCAAGAAGCCAGCTGAACTTATGTTCACCATACATCTCTTAACAACTCGTTTGTCCCTAGAGAACTTTGTACAGGCTCTCCGTGGGGGAAAATAAGACCTCAGCAAGACTTTTCTTGTCTTTTGTTCCAAGGACTGTGCTGCTGTTGTCCAGCATATTTTTGGGGCTCCTGACACACATTGTGGTCTGTGTACATAGACTTTTCAATATCCACGACATCTATCTTTTCTTTATCCTATTTCTCATAATCTGCATCTCCTGATTCTTCTCAAAAAAATTTTCATGAAAATCTAATTTATGTAAGTACTTCAAAAGGGTGCCCTCATCTGCCTCAACTCACTCAGCCTGTCCTTCCACATTTCCACCCACAGAATAATACCTCAATGTTTAGGAACCAATGCTAATCAGTAAATCTCAGTATGAATTTGTTTTTAAATATAACAGAGGTTTCTAGATCTCTCTGTCTAAAGCTCATTTTCTAGTGTCCTTTGATAAAACAATTATTTCTGTAAATGCGCACTTGTAAGAATATCCAAAACCTGAAGGAGTTAAGAAGTGGACTATGAGGGCACTGCCTAGGTCAGTGGTTCTCAATCTTCCTAATGCCACAGCCCTTAATGCCACAGCCCTTTAATATAGTGAAAAGGGTTCGCCACCCACAGGTTGAGAACTGCTGGCCTAGGTGTTTTCCCACGTTCTCTCTAAGGAGCAGTCATCCTAAGTGTTGAATCACTTATACTCAGCATCTCCTGGGATCCAGGATTAATTCCACTGGCTACCATAATTTTGCACCTGCATAAGTCTCACCTCTCCTACAATTTCAGAGTGACTGTGACAAAAGAAAGAAGAGCAAATCCATTTTCCAGATTGGTAAGAACATAACTATTGTGAATCACAGTTCTTTATTAAGTCCCTGAAACATAGATATCAACATGACTATGAAATGACCTCTACAAATGACTTAATGTCTTCTGTGATAACCAGGCATTGATTTTACACATACAGGCATGATTTGGAATTTATTTCACCACAATTTCAACATGAACAACCAGAATGTGATTTTCTTTTCTACCTTGTTTTCTCAAGCTTTGTTATTAGAGCATCATAAGCCAACAATCACTCTTATCTGATATTAATAATATGAAGCACTGAAGCAGAAAGTGATGGTGGTACTGTGGATATGGACACTAATGTGTCTGGTGAAGTCAAAGGTCTAATAACAAGGACACGTCCTATAAAGGCATAACTTAGTAAATGCACAGAGAAAAATTGACTTCTGAAAAAATACAAAGAGTGGTTTCACATCTAATAAGCAATTGTACTAACCTAATCAGTCTTGGGATAGTCATTACCTCAGGCTTTTCACACATGAATCTTAATTAACTGTTCCATACATCTTTCCTACAGAATGTTCTATCTTTGTAGATTGATGTCTGTTCGATCTGCTTTCAAAATGAATAACTCTACATTTCTTCTTATGGCATTTTCTGGCCTGGAAAAAGAGTACCCTTGGCTCTCCATCTCTTTCTCCTGCATTTATGTGATTGTACTCTCTGGGAACTGCCTGGTACTGCACCTAATCCGTACAGAGCCAAGCCTGCATAAGCCCATGTTCTACTTCCTGGTCATGCTGGCTCTTGCTGACCTGTGCATGGGGCTGTCCACAGTATCCACAGTGTTGGGGATCCTATGGGGCCTCAGCCAGGAGATTAGTCTAGATGCCTGCATTGCTCAGGCCTTTTTTGTTAACGGTCTGTCTGGCATGGAGTCTGGAGTACTCGCCATGGCTTTTGATCATTTTACAGCAATCTGTAACCCTCTGAGGTATGCATCTGTACTTACCGGTGCCACAGTCATCAAAATTGGGCTGGGGGTTTTAGTTGGGAGTTTTGTGTTAATCATTGCTCCCATAGTCCGCCTAAAGTTTTTTTCATTACTGCTATTCCCATGTCCTTTCCCATTCTTTCTGTCTACACCAAGATCTACTAAGACTAGCCTGCTCTGACATCCGCTTCAACAGTTTCTATGCCTTGGCTCTAGTGATTTTTACACTTTTGTGTGATTCTGTGTTGATTCTCCTACCCTGCATTCTGATCCTGCACTCTGTTTTGGCTACTGCATCCCAGGAGGAGCGACTCGAAGACTTTGCAGACCTGTGTCTTCCATATCAGTGCTGTCCTGGTTTTCTACATCCCAATCATTTGGGGGTCTGACCATGATATACTGTTTTGGGAAGCACCTCTCTCCTGTGATCCACATCCTCATGGGCAAGATCTATATCATCTTCCCACCTCTGATGAACCCCATCATCTATATTGTCAAGACCCAACAAATCCATAGCAGGATCCAGTGGTGGTTCACTAAGAATTCTGAGAGTTAATTGTGGTTTAGATAAGGTAATTAGTAATTTGAGGAAAAATGACTAATACATAAATGATTTCTACCAATAATAATTTGTTTTTCTGTAATGCTATATATGTTAAAAGCATGTATACAGTCATTTTTTTATTTAGTCCACCAAGGCCAGAGAAATAGACAGAAAAACATCTACTTTCCTATTTCCTTATTTTTAAATTGACTATAATCTTAAATAAAGTGAAGTATGTACAATGGTGAGTCAATTACCACTGCCTAGGAAGTGAATATATTTGTAGTACAGTCCTTGCTTTCTAAATTCTATTTCAGTTTGTTTTTATTTTTGGCTATAACCATTATATGTGTACATTTACTGTGCATGAGATAAGCAGTTTTTATGTATTTTTAATACATATCATAAATTGACTCTTTTGAGGTCCTTCAGATCTTTTCTACCTTTACTGAGAAAAACTACCCCTAAAGACCATTCTATCTTGTATAATAGAATAAATGATGTTATGAGACTCAATTAAATGTTTAAGTGCAAAAGATTTGGTGAATAACAACACAGCACTTATAACATTTCTACATTTTCTACCTCTTACTACCAAATACACAGATTTGTTCTTTGTAGTGAATACAGCATAGTTTAGAATGTGCATAAGACTTGGCAATTGACTTTTAATCTTGGTGTCAGCATACATAAAATTTTAAGGATAGTTTATTAACCCCTTCATTTTTACAGAATGTGTACTAAGGCAAATGATATTAAGTAAGACTCAGCTGCCATGTTGGGGATAGAATTAGAATCATTTTATGTAGAATCTTTTGAACACCCATTTCATCCTCAAGTCTTATCCTCCTGATGTATAAAATTAGCAGGGTTAACTTGATCATCAAATCTGAGAATCTGATTCTTACTTTTTGAACAGATACTGACCCAGTTATTGAAAAACAAAAATTCAAAACCATTTATCAGCCACAAGTTTTTTCTATACTGTCACATCATCATACTGTGTGCTGGCTAGTCCTGACTGGGACAGACGAGTTATCAGTTATCAGCAGAGCTTCAGTGCAGTTAAGCTTCTCAGGTAGGTGGAAATAAGTTGTACACAGTAACAATAAGTACATAAAATTTCATTAGCAATAGTCCAAAGAATGCTAACATATTTAATTTTAGATTCTAATATTAGGTGTGTAACCTGTTACTTTATCTTTTAATGAGTGAACACTCAAAATATTCATGAACACAAATTTATTATTATATTTTTTGATCAAAAGCTCAAACTCTTGTTTGATCAAACTCTTGTTTGTGATACTTCCCTTTCCATGTTGTCACCACACACACCCAGGAAGATTCCCACAGCTCAGGTGGCCTACAAAGCTCTTCCTTTATTTTGTTTATTCTCCTTGAATTGATTTCTCTCTTTCTTTCTTTCTTCCTTCCTTCCTTCCTTCCTTCCTTCCTTCCTTCCTTCCTTCCTTCCTTCCTTCCTTCCTTCCTTCCTTCCTTCCTTCCTTCCTTCCTTTCTTTCTTTCTTTCTTTCCAGCTCCCTATAAGGCTACTTTGGTTTTCTGGAATGTCTATCTCTCCTGTGAGAGTCCTTGTCCTCTCCTACCCTACTTTTAAAGATCCTACTTACAAATCATTGTCAATTCACTTTTACCTGCAATAGTTCTAGAGAATGTAATGTAGTTTCTCTTGCTGTTGAATTTGAGAAATAAAAGCAGGAAAAATATTTCCCATTCATATATGACAGTGATTAAAGACATATGAGATCCCTATCATATAAACACACTGATGTTTATGTTAAACATGTTTAATGTATAATAGAATTATGATTCCTAGGTCACAATAACTCTCTGAGTTATCCAAGGACAATAGTATTATCTTTTTTCTAACAGTCAAGTGAGTTTTGCTAAAAGTTATTTTTTATAAGTATTTCTTTTTGTATTTTTAACCTTGTTTTTTTTTTTATTTTCTCTACATCAATGTTTCTAAGTATGAGGTTTCTAACATTGAAGCCTATATATAAAAAGTATCATATTATGAGTTTCTCCCTCAATTATTTTGTTATAAAAAATAACTGGAAGATACATTAGGCCGAAATGAGTTCATATATAATTATGAAAAAGAAAATTGTTTAAATAAGTCTGATTCGTAAATTGCTTGCTCTTATATTAACCATTTAATTATTTTATAACTTAATTGATAACATAATTATAAATTAGCTTTTTCTTAAATTATTATGTGTGTATGTATGGATAATAAGGTTAAATCTATACATATATGTATATCAGTACATGTATATATATTTATAACCATATACATATATATAATCATCATTAAATAGATTCTATATTATAATTTACTTACACACTAAAACTTGTATATAGCACCAAAATCAATATTCACAGTGCTTTCATAGCTCCTACTAGACATGCACAAAGTAGTAAAATATTTGGTTTGTCAAAGTGCATGTTCTAAGCTGAGGAACAGCAATGGGACACTTCACCTTCTTGTTACAGTTACATATTGTCGAGAGGGTATTAAGCCGAGAACCCATACACAATCTGACTATATATCTTCATCATCACTTATTAGAGATCACAAACATTATAGTTATTTATTATTCTCACTTTGTTTTCAAAATGTTGGCAGTAGTGAGTAAGAACAACACAAATAATAAATTTATCTAGCTCAGAAAGCACTGACTTAGATAGTAGGGTAAAATTTAGTACAGTATTATTTACAGTTTCTTCCTTACTCTTGCAGTTAGAATATCTATGTTGATGTATTAAATGAATACATTAACAAAATAAATTCATCCAAAATAATAAAATTAACACAGATCCAAGAGTTTTGAGGATATAAGAGACAGAATAAAGGAATAGGGAGAGGGGTGGGGCCTTGGTGTGTGCCACACCTTCTGGGGGCAAGACATGATTGCAAGAGGGACTTTACGTAACAAATGCAATCAGTGCAACCTGGCTTATTGTACCCTCAATGAATCCCCAACAATAAAAAAAAAAAAAAAAAGGAATTGATGATAACATGCTGTTTAGTATCAGAGTCCACTATAAGCTTCATTTCCTATTCATTTCATTTAATTGCTTAAAATATCCTTGGTTAATAACTTTCCAGGTATATATGACAGTCCAGAGGAATTCTGGCATTCCCATTTACTATGTGTGGTTGACTCCAAAGTTGATTTATTGTATCCTATGTTTATTCCTCTTATCCAGCATTCTAAATTTTGAACGTTTTATTTGTATATTAATATGTGCTCTTTCACTCATCCCAGGTGCCAAACTGTATTGCTTTTTGTTGAACAACATGTACTTCTTGGTTATTCTTTGATGCCTTTGCCAGAATTCTTCCTTCAGAAATGCACTTCAGAGGAAATAATCCCACTCCATTTTCCAAAGACCATCTCAAATAATTATCCTACCAAATAACTGAACCTCAATATTGAATGTGAACGTATGGCCTTATGTGACCATAACTCCCTTGGTATTTTCTACAGTTCTACTGACATAAATCAAAGTCATATTTTACACTCTTCTTATTTTGATATATGACATATTTTCAAAAGTATTAAAGTTGCTTAATAATATAGAGTGTGTCTTGTATTTTGTAACAGGAGCATTGCACTGTGCAAAGACTGGCTGTTATCAGTGTGGATTGTAACTATCTTTGTTCCCATGATAAACCCTTCTCCACCTCTACCAGCCTGAACTTTAAGTTTACCTCATGTCTGCTGATCCAGAGACTATACGTGGGTCATTACAAAAATTTTGTGATATACAGAAATCACGAAATGTAAAATCCATGTGAATGGAAGGAAATAAAACCCTCCTAGTAGCAGCAATAAGCTGAGCAAATTGAAACTTGCATAGGTGAATCACAATGGACTATGTTAAGTATGGTGCTTAGAAGTGAAATAATGGACCACAATGCACTGTCTCATAGTGAGCCATATATTTCCCATTCATTTCTTTTTCTTTGTGACCATGTGACTCAATTTAGGCCAATTTGAAAAGGGATGTACATTACTTCTTATTCTTTGCAAGACTAAAACTGTTTAAATTAAATTCTGAATGTGGAATGGAAGAAATTGATAGATTGATGGAAAATACTGGAAAGAATAGGGAGCAAGTAAAATACTCAAAACCTGCTGTACTAGAACTTACTCCTTCTGTCTGTATGATTTTACCCAATAATCAACCTCTTTTTATCCCTCCCCAACACCCAAAGTTCTAGTGTTCTTTATCGTAGTAGAATGACAATAGTTAGTAAGAGTATATTGCATATTTCAAAATAGCTACTGGAGAATATTTGAAATATGCCGAACACAAAGAAATAACAAATATTGAAGGTGATGTATATCTTTAATGACCTCATTTGCTTATTTCACATTGTAAACATATATTAAAATATCGCAGTCCTCCCATGAATATCTACAAATATTATGTATCATTGAAAAAATAAAGAAAAACTATTGTAGTGCTATAAATTACTAAATAACTTTGTTCCAAAATAATTTTCAAAAATATATTTAATGAGATGTGTAATCCAATGCATCTCCTCCAATTACCAATACTATGTAAAATAATGCCCATAATACCTAGCTTCTCACAGAAAGAACATAGAATGAGTCAATGGTGGTATATATTCTCACAATTAAATACTATAACACAATAAGAAGAAAGAGCTAAAGGGGACAAACATATAGATGAGTCTCACAAACATTAAGTTGTGACAGACAAATGAATATTCAGGGAATGCAGCATATGCCTGTGATCCCAACTACTCTGGAGGTGGATCATGTGAACCCAAGAGTTTAAGACCAGTGAGTTAAGAGGATGACACCACTGACACACTGACATTGCATTAAAAAAAAAAAAAAAAAAAGATGGCCTGGCATGGTGGCTCACAACTATAATCCTAGCACTCTTGGAGGCTGAGACAAGCAGATTACTTGAGCTCATGAGTTCTAGACCAGCCTGAGCAAGAGCAAGACCTTGTCTCTAAAAATAGCCATTAGTTGTGGCTGGTGCCTGTAATCCCAGCTACTCGGAAGGCTGAGACAAGAGAATTGCTTGAGCCCAAGAGTTTGAGGTAGCTGTGAGTTGTGAAGTCACAGAACTCTATCTGGGTGATGAAGTGAGACTCTACTTCAAAAAAAAAAAAAAAAAACCTTCAGTATAATAATAATCACTCACACATATATACTACTTCAAAGAGAAGGAAAAAGGTGGAATGGTTAAAGCAAAATAGAAATTTAAATTTAAAGGTTAAAAATTAATAAAAAAATGGGCTAGATTTAAAAGTAAGAGAAAGGACGAAAATAGGAAGGGGGAACATGCAAGCACAGAAGCGCTATTATGTTAACGTAAGAAGCAGATTTGAAAGTAAAAATGAAATAGCTAGTAATTAGAAGGATATATTCTAAGGTAAACATTTTAGCTTAATTAGGAAAAAAAACAACTCCAAATGGCTTAATAATATTTATAGACTTAAAATAGAGAAAACAGGTATTGAACGTGATCAGATGTGATAATATACAAATCTATGATCACCCTTGGGAATATTTACTTATTTCTTCATAGTCGTCCTTCAATAATATGTTTGTCTTATGTACCTTATAGTAACTGTTCATTTGAAGAAATAATTATTTTGTCTGTGTATAATTGGCTGATTATTTCAAAAAATTAACACAAAATGATGTGCTGTGATCGAACATTTTAGAAGTCTTCAAATTGTATTTTGGATAATTGCTATACTTATAAAATCCATTTTCTTTCTTCTTTTTTTATTAAATCATAAAGAAGTAGATCATGTAGACATTTATGCATTTAGGGAGTACAATGTGTTGATTCTATATACAATTTAGAATGCTTACATTATACTGGTTAATATATCCTCACCTCATTTACTTACTAATTCCATGAAAATGCATATATAAATATTAACTAGAGGTTAAAGGTGCATCGTGGGGAGTACTAAATCATATTTAAATATTGGTACATAAGAGAGGGTGAGGAAAATAAAGTCAAGTCCACCAGATCAAGTAGAATGATTTTGATGTGTTTCTTCTTTTTCTATTGTCTATAATATTTAGCATGATCTGTTTTTGAAATTATCTTTTACTTTTATTTATAAATGTTAGTTGTCTATTTTTTATTACTTGAAAAAATCATAAGTTAACTGATGAGTCTATACTGAATCTCAGAGTCAAAGCATTCTATAATAGACATACTCTTATATGACAATGTGAATGTTGCTTTTTTTATTTTATGTTTTTTTAAGTCTGATAATATAACAAGTGGAAACAGGTCCTCAAATGTTGTTTATGAAAGTTTGAGCTATGAAATTATTTTAAAATAAATGACAATATCTATCAAATTTAATAAAATAATCCTTTTATACTATAATTTTATTTCTATTAATATAATTGGGAAAATGCTTGAACACTTATGAATATATATTCATTTGTGTGTGTATTTATGTGTGTATTCCTTAATTTATTCATCAGTCATGAGGATATTCAAAAGCATTAGCTGAATTTCCAGATCATGTTGGTCTAATAGAAGAACCATTACCATTATAGAAAGAACTATTTCAATCAAATGTCATGTCTGAACTTGGGAACAGAAAATTTTTACTACCTTTTCTCGAATGTACTTAGTCTTTACCCCATAGATAAAGGGGTTGAGGAATGGTGGGACTAGTAGGTAAAGGTTGGACAAGGCGATGTGTATATATGATGGGATGTAAGATCCAGCTCTGTGGGTAAAAAAGGAGAAAAAAGCGAGAAGATAGAATTGGAAAAAGACACATATATGAGAAATACATGTATTAAATGCTTTAAGCCGTGCCTCTTTCTGGGGCAGGCGGAAAACAGTAATAAATATCTGTATATAGGAGAGGGTAATGAAAATGAAGTCAAGTCCACCAACAATAAAAGCTCCAAGAAGACCATAAAACTTGTTGATGTAAACATCTCCAGTGGCAAGCTTCACAAGAGCCATGTGCTCACAGTAAGTGTGACATATTAACGTGGTTCGATAAAGTTTCAGACGGCACTTTATAAGCAATAGGCAGGGAATTACTAGAACTGCAGGCCGCAGTATCACTCCAGTTGCAATACAAGTGACTACTTGCTGTGTGAATATTGTAGCATACCTCAGAGGATAACAGATAGCTACATAGCGGTCCAGAGCCATGGCCAGCAGGACTCCTGATTCAATACCTTGAAATGTGTGGATGAGCCACATCTGAAAGAGGCAAATATCAAAATAGATCTCTGGCAAGTGGAACCAAAAAATTCCAAGCATCTTGGGCACAATGCTGGTGCTAAGTGCAATGTCTGTGGCTCCTAACATGGCTAAGAGAATATACATGGGCTCATGGAGACTGGGCTCATACTTGATAATGATCAAAAGTAGAGAATTTCCAATCAAAGCAATGATGTACATAGCACAAAATGGAATCCCAATCCAATGCTGTACAGGTTCCAGACCAGGGATCCCAGTGAATGTCAGCACAGAGGGCATGAACACCGTGTCATTTGGAATTGTCATGGCAGTCCATAGACCTTCATAGATAGGAAACAGAGCTTGCCAAACTGTGAATCTCTTACTGTTATATATGCTATCCCTATCCAGTCACAAAGTTATCAGAATGAGGAGTATCAACCTCATCAACTTATTTGTCACCACTTTAAATGAATGAGAAATGCCAAAAGAGAGGGCAACAGAAAGATTCATCAGTTTGCACTTTAGCAAAGCCATCCACCATATGCAGTGATATCCATCATTCCAGGTGGGGCCATAGGATCCACCTGCTTAGTGCTGGTCTTCTTCCTCTTCCACTTCAACTACTTTTATATCTTCTAATCCATTTGTAAAAGATAGAAAATAAGACACATAAACACACATACACCAACATGTTTGGAGTGACAATTCAGACAGAAAGACTCCAAAGTTTACCTTGAACAAAGTTTTCAAATACTATATCCCTGCAAGATTTAGGCTCTACCCAACAGATAATGGCAGATACATAATTTGGAGGCATTCTCACTGGAATTATTACTAGGGAGACAAGTCTTAGGCAAAAATTCTTCACTTCAGAAAAGTAGTCAAAGCTTCCCACCCCATGTCTTTTACCACACATTGAAGGGTAAGGATATTAAAATTATTATTTAATAACATACGAGAATGTAAGAAAAACCTGATATAGGAAAAAAGATACCTTGGGTGGTATCAGCAGGAGATGAATGATTTTGAAGTGGCCAGAAATAAAGAGAAGTGAATAAACTTAGAAGCCTCGTTTTCCATATAAACACAATGTTAGTGGTCATAACACTTTTACAGAAATCAGGCTACTTAATGATGAAAGGAAGTAGAGAATTCTTCTTTTTTTTTTAATCTTCTGAAAAACTTCCAAAACAAAATGAGAGGATTAACACCTATGAATTCATCCAAGAAATTTAATGAAGAATAATTGACAAATAGGAGCATTCAGGTGGGAGTACACTGGCAGAAACACAGAGAGAGAGCTCTCCAAAAGAAAAGAAAAAGAAAATCTCATTTCAGTGTCACAGTTTGGCACAATATTTTGTGGTTTCCATTAACTGCAGGCCATCAGAGAACTACAATTTAATGTAGGGCTGACAAGAGTATGCACCCACAAGTTTGTAAAGTGACAAAAGAGAGATTACCAAAGTGTTTAGGAGTCTAAATTAAGACAATCTGTAAGTTTTCTAAGTGGTGTTATCCTAAGCATTGCTATATATTTTTCCATAATAAAGTCATCACATCCAAATATTCTGGGTTCTTCTTTGGCCCCCAATGACAGTAATAATAACAGATGCTAAATTTGGAGTTCTATAGAGATCATTCTACTGTTGGAACACGAACAATACCCCTAGATATCATGTGGTAACTTGCTGATTTAAACCAGTAATCTCAAAGTCTTTCTGATTTCTCCTTACTCTTTTCTGTCTTGCATTTCTCTCATGTTCACTAAACATGGGATGAGCCTGTTCCATGAAGTTTCCTTTTCTACCTAGAAACTGGACCCACAAAGAAGAACCCAATTGACTTCAATCCGTTCCCTGAAATTTAATTAGCCAGAAAAAATGAACTCATATTACATAGGAAGAGATTGATAATTAAACACCACACCAAGAGACCAGGCGAACTTCAAACTACTGTCTGTTCTCGGGTCCTATTCCATATCTCCTCTCCCCTAGGAAGAAGGATACACAATACTCATTCAGTTTTGGTTAATCACTCTCTTGTGATTCCTCATGCTCATGTATGTTAATAAAGTCATTTGCTTTTTTCCTGCTAATTTGTCTATGGTCAATTCATCTAAACAGGCTTAGATATCAATCTTCAGGGGGGAAATGTGAACTTACCAATATATCCATTGTCCTTTGTCCCTTCCTGTAAAACATTAGCAAGTTCAAATTACTTCCACACTGATATCAAGCTAACTACCCTTAACGTGGTGTTCTTCCAAAGAAGATTCTCCAGTGTATCATTATTGTTCTTGAATGGTAGCTCAAAGAACTTCAGAGTCACACTCCAAGAAAAATATATTCATAGCCTTCACTTTTATGATTTCAAGTTTTTGTGAAGTCTACATTTATTGTGTGTACTTTTGTTTGTACTTCAGGATATATCATTTGACTTTCACTTGACTTTGTACACATTCCTAACTAAAAATTACTCAGTACCCAGAAACAGTAGTGGAAAGTGACTGGCATAGGCAGAAGTTCTCTGCTGATCCCAGCTGTGAAAGATTTGAATTTTGTAACATAAATTTCCCTGGTGACCAAACTCGAATCAGCCTGTATCAAATCCTGGGAGACAATTTTACTCCCAAGGCCTAGATAGAAGTTCAAGGGCAGAGGAACAGAATAACTTCTTGCTCAATTCCCAAGGGAGCTGGCATATTTTGTGTGGCCAGGAGATAGCAGTGAGGAAACATCTTCTTTTGGTGAAACAGTAGGGTAGTGCCTCTCCCAGCACCAGAGAGGGGGTTTATCTTATTCTCCCAGGTGTGACAGAGAAAGGGGATGAGAAAATGGGGGACAGATCTAGAATCCATTTCTTCCCTGAGAGAAGCTGAAAATTGAAAATGGAACCAATATTGCCTCTTATATTTACTCTTGACCATACTGTGGAGACTAAAAGGACTTTCAGAAGGCAAGTCAGTGATAGAAGGGAGAAGTATGTTCAGAAGTGGTAGGCAGGACAGAGCTTAGGGTACAATAAGACTTGTAAGGAGTAAGACTTGCTAAGGAGAAGGGATGAAAATCAGCTATGACATGATTTATTTCATATTTAGAAACACAAATAATGAACAAGATAGTCCTTTCTAGACAGAGAGATCTTATGTTTAATAATTCTTTGATCCTCAGAAGTTTCCCACTCATGAATATCTTTCATATAGAGCTTATTTTGAGATACATACGTGTGTTGACTTTTACTTTCTCATTACATAAAACTAATTAATCCCCCCAAAAAGGGAAATAACCTATAATCCTATGATCCAAAGTTAAATATTAATTTTGGCCCTCTACCCATTGGTCATTTCTTTTTTTTTTTTTTATTGTTGGGGATTCATTGAGGGTACAATAAGCCAGGTTACACTGATTGCAATTGTTAGGTAAAGTCCCACTTGCAATCATGTCTTGCCCCGATAAAGTGTGACACACACCAGGGCCCCACACCCCTCCCTCCATCCCTCTTTCTACTTCCCCCCCATAACCTTAATTGTCATTAATTGTCCTCATATCAAAATTGAGTACATAGGATTCATGCTTCTCCATTCTTGTGATGCTTTACTAAGAATAATGTCTTCCACTTCCATCCAGGTTAATACGAAGGATGTAAAGTCTCCATTTTTTTAATAGCTGAATAGTATTCCATGGCATACATATACCACAGCTTGTTAATCCATTCCTGGGTTGGTGGGCATTTAGGCTGTTTCCACATTTTGGCGATTGTAAACTGAGCTGCAATAAACAGTCTAGTACAAGTGTCCTTATGATAAAAGGATTTCTTTCCTTCTGGGTAGATGCCCAGTAATGGGATTGCAGGATCAAATGGGAGGTCTAGCTTGAGTGCTTTGAGGTTTCTCCATACTTGCTTCCAGAAAGGTTGTACTAGTTTGCAGTCCCACCAGCAGTGTAAAAGTGTTCCCTTCTCTCCACATCCACACAGCATCTGCAGTTTTGAGATTTTGTGATGTGGGCCATTCTCACTGGGGTTATATAATATCTCAGGGTTGTTTTGATTTGCATTTCTCTAATATATAGAGATGATGAACATTTTTTCATGTGTTTGTTAGCCATTCGTCTGTCGTCTTTAGAGAAAGTTCTATTCATGTCTCTTGCTCATTGATATATGGGATTGTTGGCTTTTTTCACGTGGATTAATTTGAGTTCTCTATAGATCCTAGTTATCAAGCTTTTGTCTGATTGAAAATATGCAAATATCCTTTCCATTGTGTAGGTTGTCTCTTTGCTTTGGTTATTGTCTCCTTAGCTGTACAGAAGCTTTTCAGTTTAATGAAGTCCCATTTGTTTATTTTTGTTGTTGTTGCAATTTCCATGGCAGTCTTCTTCATGAAGTCTTTCCCTAGGCCAATATCTTCCAGTGTTTTTCCTATGCTTTCTTGGAGGATTTTTACTGTTTCATGCCTTAAATTTAAGTCCTTTATCCATCTTGAATCAATTTTTGTGAGTGAGGTGTGGGTCCAGTTTCAGTCTTTTACATGTAGACATCCAGTTCTCCCAACACCATTTATTGAATAGGGAGTCTTTCCCTCAAGCTATGTTCTTGTTTGGTTTATTGAAGATTAGGTGGTTGTAAGATGTTAGTTTCATTTCTTGGTTTTCAATTCGATTCCAAGTGTCTATGTCTCTGTTTTTGTGCCAGTACCATGCTGTCTTGACCACTATGGCTTTGTAGTACAGACTAAAATCTAGTATGCTGCTGCCCCCAGCTTTATTTTTATTACTAAGAACAGCCTTAGCTATACAGAGTTTTTTCTGGTTCCATACAAAATGCAGAATCATTTTTTCCAAATCTTAAAAGTACGATGTTGGTATTTTGATAGGAATGGCATTGAATAGGTAGATTGCTTTCGGAAGTATAGATATTTTAACAATGCTGATTCTTCCCATCCATGAGCATGGTACGTTCTTCCATTTGTTAATATCCTCTGCCATTTCCTTTCCAAGGATTTCATAGTTTTCTTTACAGAGGTCCTTCACCTCCTTCATTAGGTATATCCCTAGGTATTTCATTTTCTTTGAAACTATGGTGAAGGGAGTTGTGACCTTAATTAGCTTCTCATCTTGACTGTTATTGGTGTGTACAAAGGCTACTGACTTGTGGACATTGATTTTATATCCTGAAACATTACTGTATTTTTTGATGACTTGTAGGAGTCTTGAGGTTGAGTCTTTGGGTTCTCTAAGTATAAGATCATGTCGTCAGCAAAGAGGGAGAGTTTGACCTCCTCTGTTCCCATTGGGATTCCCTTTATTTCCTTGTCTTGCCTTATTGTATTGGCTAGAACTTCCAGCACTATGTTGAATAGTAAAGGTGACAGAGGACAACCTTGTCTGGTTCCAGTTCTAAGAGGAAAAGCTTTCAGTTTTACTCCATTCAGTAAAATATTAGCTGTGGGTTTTTCATAGATAGCTTCAATCAGTTTTGGAAATGTGCCACCTATGCCTATACTCTTCAGTGACCCGGCCCGCGGGTCAGTCGACAGGGATACCTGGAGTAGGGGGTGAGAATTGGAAGGGGCAAGGGGCATGAAGAATGGAGACAAGACAGGAGTCTGATCAAGTCTCATTTATTGCAAAGTTCTTCCAGCATATATAAGGGTACGTGAAAGAGGAAGTTTGCGTCACCAGGTATCCAAGCAACCTGGCCGTGGTGGAGATAAGTTCCAAACTGCAAGCTTCCAAGTTTCGCTCACGTGATTTACGAGAAGAGGCCTGGCGTTTGCAAGGAAATAGAAACGTAGGCCTGGCGTTTGCAGGGAAATAGAAACTTAAGTCTGTTAGTACTGGAAATAGCACTTGGCCTATAAAATAAATGCTGTGGTGTCAGCCTTCCATAGGTCCCCCTTTTTTATAATATTTTTGAATGTAGATTTTACTTTTAATGTTTTGCCAGCTCTCGACCGAGGGGCGTGGTGACTGTGTCTGTCTTAGTTTGGGACCGCCTTACCATCTCAGCTGATCCTCCTTACCCGTCATGGGATACACGGTAGCTATCTGACCATGTTCCTGTCTTAGGTTGGTAGGATAAGCAAAGTCTGAGATGAGGGTCCTCATTACCCGTCCTTGACTAGCCAGTCCCCTAAGTAGTTATGGTTATGCGTTCATCTTCCATAGCAAGTCTGTGATAATGAATCTGGAGGGGCTGCATTTTAATAGCATCAATTTGTTGTTTTATAAAGGCCATGACTTTGTTAAAAAGAAAAGGTCCTAGCAACAGCAATATTAGTAAGCCAAGGAGGGGCCCTAAAAATGGAAGGAGATAAGGCAGAAAGCCATCTAGTCCACTCCAAAATGGGTTGTCCATAATTTTTCTTTTTCTTTCCTCTAGATTATTTTGTAATTTTTTTAATTTGTGTCAAACAATTCCTGATTTATTTGCACAAAAGCAGCATTTTTCCTGTAATGCTAAGCAGATGCCTCCTTGGTTGGCCGTTAGAAGATCTAAACCTCTTCTATTCTGTAGTACTACTTCAGCTAAGGAATCTAATTGATCTTGAAGATCTTTAACTGTACCTGATAGGGCTTGTATATCTTCTGCCATAAGTTGAGATAGTTCAGTATATTTATGTACAGCAATGCCCATACTGGCGGTACCAGTGGCCATGCCAGCAGTGATTCCCAGAGTGGCCAAGAGAGGGAGAAATTGGATAGCCCTTTTAGAACGGCCAGATATATAATCAAAGGATGGTATAGGTAAAGATTCATTTCCATTGACTATATCTATATCGGGTAGTAAAAGGGCGATAGTACATAATCCTGTCCAATTAGTGGGCAGAATGGTATATGCCAAGTTATTGCCACAAACAAATACCATATCATTGGGAGCACATGGGGAATAAGTAATATTGATGATGTCATTGCAATTGGTCAAAGAGAGTATGCCAATATCAATAGCATAACTGTCATCTCTATAACGGGAGACAATACAGGGTGCTTCAGAAAAGACAGGTTGTACTGGTAAAGGCATGATGGACATGCAGTTATTAGATGATAATTCAATGGAATTAATATTGATAGCAAGAGGCATAGATAGTCCTAAATGAAGGTATAACCAGCAATTTTGAGCCAAAGAAGGGTTGGATTGATTAAGTAACCTATGTGTGATGTCTAGCATTTTCAGGGTTTGGGGGTCTAGATTCGCATCCCTATTTTCGGGTAAAGCTACTGGATGGTAGTTAAATTTATGAGACATGTGGTTTACAATGTTTTCCAGTTGCTTTTGGACTATATCCTGTCTCACTTGATCTTGGGGTCCACCTCCATCAGAGACATGCACAGGTGGAGTCTTATTCCAGCAAACTGTTTTTCCTACTGTATCGGGACAGCCAGATTTGGCATATTTATTTGAGGTCCCCCAGACCTGAGGGACTGTGTCCCACTCACCTCCAAATGTCCCCAAAAAATGTCTGGTCAAGATTGCTGTAAAATAGGTATTATTATCTGTACCAGTACACAGTTGAACCTGCTCATAGCAGGTATTATGTATGGATGGAATTCTATACAAGGGCATGGTCCAGGCTTGTTATTAAAGGTGGGGATAATTTTAGCCTTTTTGCTACAGACCCATGCCTGTGCTCCATGAACATTTTGTCTCATTACTAAGTATGCTATTTTATCACCACAATCTACATTTAGGAGAGGGGTTGTCTCACCATTCCAGGTGCCACCACGGCACTCGCAAGGAGTACCAGTTAATTTTTGTAACAGTGCCCGAGTCTCATGGGGATTACCGAAACCACCTTCATTTTTTTCGTATCAGGAGAGAGATTCCCAGCAGTAGCCACATCCAGATGCTCATAGTTACCTGCAAAGAAAAGGAAAGAAAGCCTTCTCAGGGGGTCTCTTGCTCCCTGGATTTAGAGGTGATGATGTTATCTACTTGTTTGACCAATCGTTCAGGTAACCATCGTGCTGCTTCCATCTTCTGTGAATATATGCATACGGCACCTCTACCCCAAATTAAAACCGGATCGGGGCCGTGCCATTTATTATCTAATGGATCTTTCCATAGGGCAGTGGCAAAATCCCATTTAGTATCTGGGTGCCAGAAGCGGTCTGCTGCAGACCGGCTGTCTTGGTCCAGGGTAAAAAAATTTTAAATGAGTAATGAATGGGATAAGAGATTTCTTGGGGACCCCTTAACAGGGTACCATTCCCCCTTCTTTATTTTTTCTAGAGTGTTTTTAAGAGATAAATGGGCACGTTCTACTATGCCCTGCCCTTGTGGGTTAAATTGTATACCAGTGACGTGTTTGATACTGAGGTGTTTACAGAAGGCGTTAAATGCATGTCCTGTGTATCCTGGACCATTATCAGTTTTAATTTGTTTAGGGGTGCCTAGTACAGCCATGGTGGCTAGTACATGGGCAATGACATGTTTGCCAGCCTCCCCTGACTGGCCAGTGGCATAAATAAATCCACTGAAGGTATCTATGGTTACATGAACATACTTGAGTTTTCCAAATTCAGGTAGATGAGTAACATCCATTTGCCAGATGGCATTGGGTATGAGACATTGAGGATTTACTCCTAGATGGGGAGTAGGGAGTAGAATTACACAAGAAGGGCATTGCTTTACGATGTGGCGGGCTTGTTCCCGGGTAATTTGAAACATGAGTTTAAGCGTGTGAGCGTTTAGATGATGTAATTGGTGAGCAGCAGAGGCTAATGCGATTCGATCAGGCTCTGTGGTGGCTTGGGCAGTACAGAATAAGTGAGTGGCCTTGTCTGCTCTGCGATTTCCATCAGTTAGGGGGCCAGGTAAATTGGAATGAGCCTTAAGGTGTTCAATGAAAAAGGAGAGGGTCCTTTGGTGTATAAGATTTTGGAATTGTAAGAAAAAGGTAGCAGTTTCTGATACACGTTTGATTTGCACTGCTGTCTCTAATAAGGGAACTGAATGAGCTAAATAAGCACTATCAGTATAAATATTCAAAGCTCGATTGGGAAATGCGGAGAAAACTGCGATAACTGCTTGAAGTTCTACAATTTGTGCAGAATTTGATTTTACTTGAAATTGTACAATCTCTGTATTAAAGGTGTAAGCTGCATGACCAGAAGAGGATCCATCTGTGAAAACTAATAAGGCATTGGGCAATGGGGAATTCGAGGTTCTTGTGGGAAAAACAAAGTCATGTGTACTAATAAATTGTAATAATTTATTGGGTGGATAATGATTGTCAAGTTTACTTGAATAAGAAGCACAAGCAATAGGCCAATGTACTGTAGTTTGAAATAACCAATTAATTTGTGCCTGAGAATAAGGCTGTATAATGATATCTGGTTCTTTACGAAAGTATTTTTTACTATTTTCCCTTCCCATAATGAGGATATCCGCGACAGCCTGATAATAGGGATAAATAACTTTCATGGGAGAAGCAGGTAAGTGGATCCACATTATGGGGGCAGTTTGCCAAAATACTGCTGTGGGTGTAAGAGAAGTTTTACAAATGATGTAGCTCAGGAACTGAGTATAATCTATGTTGTAACAAATGGTGAATGAATAGCTTGTTGTACTAATGCTAAAGCCTGATGGACTTCTTCTGTTAATGTTCTAGGAGAATTGGGGTTGCTATCACCTTGTAAAATAGCAAATAAAGGTTTTAAATCCCCTGTGGTTAGTTTTAAGTAAGGTCTAAGCCAGTTTATATCTCCTAAGAGCTTTTGAAAATCATTTAGTGTTTTTAATTTGTCCAATCTGAGGGCAGCTTGAGTATTAGTAATTCTGGGTCCAGTTAGGTGGAAACCAAGATAAAGGTAGGGATCTTTTAGCTGAACTTATTCTGGGGCTATTTGAAGTCCCTGATTTGTGAGGGAGGATGATAAATCACTGTAACATAGTAAAACCTGCTGAGCATTCTGTCCAGCAATAAGAATATCATCCATATAATGAATGATGTACATGGAGTTCCAGGGAAGCCTAGTTTCCTGAATACCTGTGGCAACAAATTTTTGGCATAAGGTGGGGCTGTTGGCCATGCCCTGTGGTAAAACTTTCCATTGAAATCTTTTCATAGGTTCCTTGAAGTTGATAGAGGGGAGACTGAATGCAAATCTTTTTTTATCTAATGGATGGAGTGGTATAGTGAAAAAACACTTTAAGATAAATGATAATTTTATAGTAACAAAGAGGGATGGCCACAGGAGTGGGTAATCCTGGTTGCAACGCCCCCATGAGGACCATACTGGAGTTTACAGCTCTTAAATCTTGTAATAGTCTCCATCACCCTGATTTCTTTTTTATGATAAAGATTGGAGTGTTCCATGGGGAGTTGCTTTCCTCTATATGCCCAGCTTTTTGTTGTTCCTGCACTAACTGCTGAGCAGCTTCTAATTTTTCTTTTGAGAGGGGCCATTGATCAACCCATACAGGCTCGTCACTTTTCCAAGTGATCCTATCTGCATGGCATGCAGGAATGTCAATAGCCCTTAAGATAAATTTCCTAGCCCTTTTTTGTCTGTTTTTTTGGTAATTTGTAAAGGGCTGGGAATGCCTGATTCCTCTTTTCCTAATCCTTTTCCTGGTCAAAAACCCTGGGCAAGCATTTGCGCTGTCACTACATCATTAGGGCTACACATTATGAGTCCCATTTGGGACAAGAGATCTCATCCCTAAAGGTTGACAGGGATGCCAGGTTTGACAAAAGGCTGTATGGTTCCCTGATTGCCATCTTTATCTTTCCAAGTAAGTATCTTGGTGCTTTTCTCAGGGTTTTGGCTTTGACCGATTCCTGTTAAATAAGTTAAGGATGGGGAAAGGGGCCAATGGCTGGGCCATTGTTCTTTGTTAATTATAGTGACATCAGCTCCAGTGTCCACAAGGCCATGAAATTCCTTGCCATCTAGGCTAAGAGTAAGCATTGGTTTCTGGGGTGAGATAGGCTGAGCCCAGTAAACGTCAGAGGAGCCAAAGCCTCCTGCACCTCGGTGCTTTATTTTAATTTTATTATTATTTGACAAGAAGGGTAATAGTAATAACTGGGCTATTCTTTGGCCATGTGATACGGTGGAGATATTTCAGGGGGAAGCAGCCATTAATTTAATTTCCCCCTCATAATCATTGTCAATTACACCTGGGAAAATTTGGAGTCCTTAGACGGCACTACTGCTGCGTCCAATAATTAGCCCAAAGGTATTTGGGGGTAGAGGACCAAACACACCTGTGAGTAAAATTTGCACTCCCATTTCAGGGGTTAGTACTGTGTGGGAGGTGGAACAGAGGTCCAATCCTGCACTTCCTGGGGTGGCTCTGCAGAGGTCTGAAACAGATTGCTGTTGGCTGGAACAAAGCTGACTGCCCCATAAACTTGTTTGGGTTTTGGGGCCTGGGGCTGGCCCCTCTCCCCGTTTCCCTGCTGAGAGGGGAGGGGATTTCCTTGATTGTCTGTTTTAGATCTGCACTCATTAGCCCAGTGACGGCCCTTGCAGCATTTAGGGCATAAGCCAGGGGGTGGTTTTTTAGGAGTTGAAGATTTTTCCTTTTTGCAGTCTTTAGCAAAGTGCCCTGGTTCCCCACAATTAAAACATTGGCCCTTAGTTTTCTGAGCTAAAAAATCTTTGATAGTATAGCCCTGTAAGGCTGCAGCCATTGCTAGAACTTGCTGATATGCGGTGCCAATGTCAAAGCAAAGGCGAATATATCCAGACAAATCTGTCTTCTTTTTGTATGGTCAAATAGCTGTCTGGCATGCTGCATTGGCATTTTCATAAGCCAATTGTTTAACAAAGTCCATTCCAGCTTCTGTGCTACCAAAAATCATGCCTGCAGCTGTCAAAAGTCTGTGGACAAACTCTGAAAACGGCTCATCAGGGCCCTGCTTCACTGCGGTGAGGGAGGAGCTAAAATCCCCTTTCACTGGGAGTTTCCTCCAAGCCCTGGTTCCTGCGGCTTGGATTTGCACATACAGACCTGGATCATATTGCATTTGAGTATCTGTACTAGCAAAATGCCCCTCGCCAAGAAGCATATCATAAGTCCAGCCATTTCCCGCCTGAGCATTTCTTTTGGCAGTGTCTTTGCAAAATTCAGCATATTCAGATTTCCGTAATAAGTAATCTCCTCCGGATAGGGCAGCTCTGGCTAGAATATACCAGTCGCCAGGAGCGAGCCATTTCTCTGCTTCTGATTCTAATATAGCTAGTGTATAGGGAGCAGTGGCTCCATATTGGGCCACTGCCGTTTTTAATTCCTTAATCATCTGAAAATCAAATCCACTGTGATGTCTCCATGCCTGACTCTGATTGTCTGTGGTCTCTGTGACCGGAAATGCCTCTGTTCTCTCCTGGTTAACAGGGGGCTTCCTCATAACTACACCTCTAACGGAAGATTGGGATAAGGGGCCAGCGGATTCTTGTTCTCGAGTCCTCTGCTCCTTACGGTCCAATTTGCCTGTTTTAACCCTCTCTAATTCACTGATTATCTCCTGATATTCCCTCTCGAGTTTTATTTGTTCTTGTAAATGTGCAATTTTGTTCTCTAGATCCCTTTTTGGGTCTATACTGGCCACTGCCACAGACAGCACAGAGGACCCTGCGCTGTACGGGGGAGGCCGTTTTTCAAGTAGGGGCCCATCTGGATTATGATACTTGGCCACCTCCTCCTCTAACTCATTCCATTCCTCATCTGAAAGCTTATCATCAGGGTTTATTTTGAAAACTTTCAAGTCTGGGTAGAGCCTACGTTTTGGCTCTGGGGCCTTGACCTTGAGCTGCTTTGCTCTCAGTTTGTTCTCAGGCTGAACTTTCTGCCAAACAGTAGAACAGTAGGAGCCTTTTGTTCCTCTCTGTTGGGTTCCTCATCACTCTATAGTGAGATAAGATCATCTTGGTCATTAAGCTGACAGTTAGGAGGAGTGCCTCCAGCAGACGCAAAATCCTGGGATGGATCTTGGGATTTAATATCTCTTTCTTTGTCGTAATGTAACAGTTCTTCTCCCTTTTTTATGACATCCACAACCGCGGGACAAACACTGCGATAGCTAATAATATCAGTAATGACATTCCAGTACGAGGAAGCAGTGACTGGTATTTTTTCAGGTCCAAATATCTGATAAAAATCATTTAAAGCATCACCTACTCTTTTCAATCTTTTCTCATCTATGGTTCCTTCTTGAGGAAACCAAGGACAGACTTCTTTTAAGAACTCAAAAAATTGAAATAGCTGTTTAATTTTGACCTTTACTCCTTGCGTCTTGAGTGTATGTCTCAACTGTTCCACAAATAACTCATGCTGACTGACTTCTTGCCCCATGATCGCTACTACTCACCGAGATCCTCATTCCAGCACAGCAGGCTACTGCGTGGCCAGGTCCCGATGTTTCTCTGAGCCGGCCGGCTTCCTCCAGTAGCTTCTTCACCGTTTACCCTCATATCTAGGTCCCTGTTTGGGCACGACGTGACCTAGACCGCGGGTCAGTCGACAGGGATACCTGGAGGAGGGGGTGAGAACGGGAAGGGGCAAGGGGCGTGAAGAATGGAGACAAGACAGGAGTCTGATCAAGTCTCCTTTATTGAAAAGTTCTTCCAGGGTATATAAGGGTACGTGAAGGAGGAAGGTTGCGTCACCAGGTATCCAAGCAACCTCGCAGTGGAGGAGATAAGTTCCAAACCGCAAGCTTCCAAGTTTCGCTCACGTGATTTACGAGAAGAGGCCTGGCGTTTGCAGGGAAATAGAAACTTAAGTCTGTTAGTACCGGAAATAACACTTGGCATACAAAATAGATGCTGTGGTGTTTGCCTTCCACACTTCAGTGTTCTAATAGAAAAGGATGCTGGATTTTATCAAATGCTTTTTCTGCATCTATTGAGAGGATCATGTGATCTTTATTTTTGCCTCTGTTAATATGGTGGATAATGTTTATGGACCTGCGTATGTTAAACCAGACTTGCATCCCTGGGATGAAGCCTTCTTGATCATGATGAATGACTTTTTTGATGATAAGCTGTAATCTATTGGCTAGGATTTTGTTGAGAATTTTTGCATCTATATTCATGAGTGAGATTGGTCTGAAATTCTCCTTTCTGTTTGGGTCTTTTCCTGGTTTTGGTATCAGGGTGATGTTTGCTTCATAGAATGTGTTGGGGAACATTCCTTCTTCCTCAATTTTTTGGAATTATTTCTGCAGCACATGAATAAGCTCTTCCTTGAAGGCTTGATAGAATTCTGGTGTGAAGCCATCTGGACCAGGGCATTTTTTGGTTGGAAGATTTTGTATTGTTTCTTTGATCTCAGTGCTTGAAATTGGTCTGTTCAGGAGCTCTATTTCTTCCTGGCTGAGTCCAGGGAGAGGATGTGATTCCAAATATTGATCCATTTCCTTCACATTGTCAAATTTCTGGGCATAGATTTTCTCGTAGTATTCAGAGATGATCTCTTATATCTCTGTGGGATCAGTTGTTATTTCCCCTTTATCATTTCTGATTGAGGTTACTAGAGATTTTACTTTTCTAGTCCTCGTTAGTCTGGCCAATGGTTTATCTATTTTATTTATTTTTTCAAAAAAATAACTCCTATTTCATTAATTTTCTGAATGATTCTATCGTTTCCAATTTCATTGATCTCTGATTTGATTTTGGATATTTGTTTTCGTCTACTGAGTTTAGGCTAAGATTGTTCTTCTTTTTCCAATTCCATAAGATGGCTTGTGAAATTATTGATGCGCTCTTTTTCTGTTTTTCGAATCTAGGCATGTAAAGTGGTGAATTTTCCACTCAAAACTGCTTTTGCAGTATCCCACAGGTTTTGGTAGCTTGTGTCTTCATTGTTGTTATGTTCAAGGAAATTGATGATTTCCTGTTTTATTTCTTCCTGCACCCATCTGTTATTCAACAGAAGATTGTTTAATTTCCATGCCTTTGGGTGGGGTCGAGCATTTTTGTTGGAGTTCAGTTCTACCTTTAGTGCCTTATGGTCTGAGAAGATACAAGGTAAAATTTCAATTCTTTTGATTGTGTTGATATTTGTTTTGTGTCCCAGGATATGATCAATTTTGGAGAATGTTCCATGGGGTGATGAGAAGAATATATATTCTTTAACTTTGGGATGGAGTGTTCTATATGCGTCTATCAAGCACAGTTGTTCTAGGATCTCATTTAAATCTCTTATATCTTTGTTTAATTTCTGTTTAGAGGATCTGTCCAGCTCTGTAAGAGGAGTGTTAAGGTCCCCTGTTATGATGGTATTATCAGATATCATGTTGCTCAGACTGAGTAAGGTCTGTTTCAAGAATCTGGGGGCATTTAAATTGGGTGCATAAATATTTAGAATTGAAACATCTTCTTGTTTCATTTTCCCTTGACCAACATAAAGTGACCCTCTTTGTCTTTTTTGACTTTAGTTGCTTTAAATCCACATGTATCTGAAAATAAGATTGCAACTCCTCTTTTCTTCTGAATTCCATTTGCCTGAAAAATTGTCTTCCAACCCTTGACACGGAGCTTTAATTTGTCCTATGAAGCCAGGTGTGTTTCTTGCAGACAGCAAATGGATGGCTTGTGTTTTTTAATCCACTCAGCCAATCTATGTCTCTTCAGTGGGGAATTCAAGCCATTAACATTTATTCAGATAATTGATAATTGTGGTAGTATTCTATTCGTCTTATTCTGTGAGACTCCATTGCTTAGTTTTATCTTTTGCATCAGTGTGGAGGTTAGGTTCTGTCCTTTAATTTTTGAGTTCTTATTTTGCTACTGATCCATTGTGGTGGTCAGTGTGCAGAACAGGTTGAAGTATTTCCTGTAGAGCTGGTCTTGTTGTAGCGAATTTCCTCAATGTTTGTACCAGAAATGATTTGATTTCTCCATCAATTTTTAAGCTTAGCTTAGCAGGGTACAGAATACTGGGCTGGAAATTGTTCTGTTTAAGTAGATTACAGTTAGATGACCATTGTCTTCTTGCTTGGAAAGTTTCATTAGAGAAGTCTGCAGTCACTCTGATGGGTTTGCCCCTGTAGGTCAACTGGTGCTTACTCCTGGCAGCTTGCAGAATCTTTTCCTTTGTCTTGACTTTGGACAGGTTCATCACAATGTGTCTTGGAGAAGCTCAGTTAGAGTTGAGGCGACTTGGGGTGTGATATCGCTTTGAAAGCAGTGTGTCAGAATCTTTGGTGATATTTGGGAAATTTTCTTTTATAATATTCTCTAGTATGGCTTCCATTCCTCTGGGGCATTCTTCTTCCCCTTCTGGAATTACTATGACACATATGTTGGACCACTTCATAAAGTCCCATAATTCTGACAGTGAACGTTCTGCTTTCTCTCTCTTCTTTTCTGCCTTTTTACTATCTGAGTCATCTCCAGAACTTTGTCTTCTCCCTCTGCAATTCTTTCTTCTGCATGGTCTAACCTGTTGCTGATACTTTCCATTGCATCTTTAAGTTCCCTAATTGACTGTTTCAGTTCCTTCAGCTCTGCTATATCCTTTTTATATTCTTCATATCATTCATCTCTTATTTGATTCTGTTTTTGGATTTCCTTTTGGTTATTTTCCACTTTATTAGTAGTTTCCTTCATTGTTTCCATCATTCCTTTCATTGTTTCATCATGTGTATTCTAAATTCCCTTTCTGTCATTCCTAACATTTCTTTATAGGTGGAATCCTCTGCTGTAGCTACCTCATGTTCCCTTGGCGGGGTTGTTCTGGACTGGTTCTTCGTGTTGCCTGGAGTTTTCTGCTGATTCTTCCTCATGAGTGATTTTTTTTATCTGTTTACTTGCCCTAATTTTCCTTTCGTTTCCTCTTGCTCTTGAAGTTCTCGTTCCTGTGGACTAAAGGTTCGGTGAGTTCTTTTGGTACAGGACCAGAAGGGTGAGAAGGTTGAAGAGCAAGAAAGGGATGAAAGAAAGGAGGACTGAGGGATAAGAAACAAAAAAAAAAAAATTGAGAAAAGAGAGGGGGTGGGTAAAATGAATATTGACAAAAAGAAGATAGGCACAGAAAGAGGGCGACAGAGCAATATAGGTGTACAGTAGGGTACTTTGACACAACCTTAAAAAAAACCCACCTTCTGGGGGTGCAGAGTTGGGTGGTTCCCTTGAGGTCAGCAGCTCTTTGCTATCCTGATTCGACACAGTACCCCACCTCCACCAAATAGAGAGGAAAGACAAAAATGCTATAAATCAAACCAAAACAAGCAAACAGAAAACTTTATGGAATAAAATTGGGTGGAAAACCAAATAATAGCAGTAGAAACACTAGCAAAAATGAAGTTCTAGTTATTGAAAGAGGCAGCAATGGGAAATTATAATTAAACTAGAAAAATTGAGAAAGAAAAAGGATCTGTATGGAAAAGGTTGAAATTAAAAAACAAAACAACATCAACATCAAAATAAACAAAAAACAACCAAAACAAAAAATAAAAAAAAAAAACCACAACCAAAAACAAAGCAGTATGTATATGTTGTTGAATATTTTCTGGGCAACGCGTGGTCTGGGTATGAGATGTTAATCACGGTTCTGATATGACTGGAGGCTGCTGATTTCTCAAACCCCAGCAGTTAGACACCTTAAATCTCTCTTCAGCCCCCTTAAAAGGCACTTTGAACTTGTAAACTTGCTGAGCAGAAGCTTTCCCAGGAAAGTGCTTGTCACTGGAATCACTGCTGAAGTGGCTATCCACTTACCCAGTGTGCCAAACCCAGTCTCGCTCTGCCCCTGAGGGTTAGGGCTGCAAGGTGACTCAGACCCAACCCTTTAGCTACTCAGTTGCTAGGTTACCAGCTCCCACCCAGATTCTAGCTCTGGACCCTGAGGGTGGAGCTTGCTGGGGCAGATCACTCACAATGGCTCCCTGTGACCCACAGCCAAACACTATTAGCTCCGTCTGGCTCAGTGGCTCAGACTGGCACCCTAGACAACTGCCAAAGTTCTCCGCTGTCCCGCTCAGGCTCTCCCCAAGGCAGTTCAACTGAGTGCCCAGTCCAAACACACCAAAACAGCTCACAGGTAAGGCCTTTCCAGTTTGCAGTCTTGCTGCTACTGAACTTACAGTTGAGGACGGGTTTAGACCGATTGAACACACGTGACCACTTGCCATTTTTCCACTGTTTTAGTCCTCTTGGGGTCCAGAAGTCTCTCGCTGACTCCCTGTATCCTCACAGGGGTGATGATAGGCAGATCCCACCAGCCAGAGATGCCTGGAGTCCTATCTCCCCAGACTCACGGTGCCCAGATTCAAGGAAGCTGTTACTCATCTGCCATCTTGCTCCAGTCCCCCTTGGTTATTTCTTTTAAAAAATAGTTATATAAGGTATATAATTTTTATATACCTTTATAATTATTTTCTCAGTTTATGAATACATTATTCAAAATATTTTGATGTCAGCATATCAAGGGGAAGGCTTTAATTAACATTGCACGTATAAATGGTGGGCATACTATTATATTGAATTAAGTTTTAAAAATCTACAAAGACCATATTTAGAAACACACATTAAATTTGAATGTAGGAAAAAGAACTGCATCTTTATACTCATTGCTGTCATAATTATTGCCTTAATCTGAATCCTAATCATAGTTCTGAAATCATACACTAATATGAAGAAATGTTTACTATAGAAATCAAAGTGCTTTAGGAGATATTTTTACAACGAATATCAGAATGCTGTGCATCCTTTCCTAAACTAAATTGTTTGTCATGTTCTATATGAAGAATATATTCACTTACCATTTTTGGCAAATTTATCTTAAAATAAAATAAATAAAAAAAAAAATAAAGAATAATAAGTGAAAATTCAGGTTCCTAAGGAAAATTCTGTGTCCTAAGGGAAGCAGCAGTACAATTGAATCACACTTTTGCACCTCAACAGCATTTTCCACACTTTCCAGAAATACTCAATGTCCTATACCTGATGAATATTGTTCCCAACATGTATTTTATGTTTTTACTGAATCACCTTTTCTCATTCTTATAATATTTCAATAATACTTTGACACAATGAGATACATCTAATCTGTTGATCTCACCTTATTTTCACTATCCTTTATCGATATCATAATTCATGTAGCTTCAGACCTTAATTACTTGCCTTTTACTCACTTCTTTTATCTCGTCTTTTCTCATCAGACCTCAATTATCCTTTGACTGGATCCAAATATGCATTTTGTCCATACACAAGTGCTGATGGGACATATTGTAAATTTATGATAAATGATATCAAGAAGTCCTTTAGTGATGCTTTTTATATGAAAGCTAATGATATCCAAAAAGGGGAAGCATTCTGAATGTCTCTCAACTGAAAAAATAAGAAAATAATATATGGTACATGCACATAATGGAATCTTACTCATTCCTTTTAAAGAAATGTATTATTGACAGTAGTACATGGGTGAGCATTTAACATATTATTTTAATGTGATAATAAGTTGGAAATGTTTGAAAGAAACCAAAACAAGATGTCACACCTTGCATACTTTATGCATATGAAACATCCTGAAAATATAATCCATAAAGATGGAAAATAGATCAGTGGTTCTAAGAATGGCGGTGAGAAGGGGCCCTGAGGTAATGGGGAATAAATAGTATGAGTACAGGGTTTGTGTTAGGATGATAAAAACATTCTGGAACTAGATTCTGAAGAAACTTACAGAGTAATTACAGAATTGTAAAGTTTAAAAGACAGATAGTATGGCATGTGAATTATATCTCAATAAAAATAAATGGATAAAGATCACAGGAATATTCATTTTACCTTTTGTCATTGTAGTTTTCATTTCTTAACAAATATAACTCATATTTACATAAATTTTATTAAAAACCAACAGATTGTGACTCAAATTTCTTTCATTTTATTTACAAGAATTTTTCCAAAATTATATGCACTTAATCTTAGCAAAAGGGCCAGGAAGAATTTTCCAAGATTACATTAATCTACATTGTCCTCTTGAATTGTATGATTTTTTGTAGTACAATATTTTCTTGTATTACTTATTTTTTGATCATATATTTGTCCAAAATTTGTGATCCAGATGACTCTTACCATCTACTTGGTTCTTTTTTTAAGTAATCATTTCATTGGTCCTAAGCATTTAAGATGGGTTGAAGAAAATACAGACATGATCTCTATTGCTGCAGCATTCTGTCAGAGGTTGAAGATACGGGGCAGAAGAAGAGTAAGTGTCAAGAGAGATCTCAGTTTCTTGTTTTAGGGGAAAGTTTCTCATATGCCAGTTATAGGTTTGACTTATCTATTATTTCAAGATTACACATGATTCTTTAATATCTTCATCCTTCTTTTATCTTAACAATATCAGAATAAAGTCTCCAGTGTGCAGATTTTCTGTATAACAAATTTGCATACTACCTTAGAACCACTAAATTTGTTGGTTTTGAACACTATTGATTAACAGCAAAAACGTATTTAATTCATTCATCACTCAGTGCCATTTCTACTGATAAGCTTATAAGTTTCCAGCACTGTTTTCTGTTTTGCTAATAAAAAGGTAAATAAGTAACTGTTTCTATAGTCAATGTTCCTTCAGTGGGTGATGTCTAGATGCAGTATATGTTCAATTCTAGAACTTAAACCTCAAAATTTGAATAAAACCCAAATTATGAAAAAAATTGGTAAAATGTGTGCTTCTCAAAGGATATTTAATAATAAATCCAGACAATTACTTTTATTTTCCAAAAAGTATATTTGTGAATAGTCCTAATTTTTCAAATGTTTTTTGCATCCTGAATATTATGTAAATTCTTCAGTGTTTATAGTCTTTTGTTGTGCTACAAATATTATATTAATGATTTTGTATTATTTTTGTATTCTTAAATATTTAGGAAAGTATATAAAACACAGTATATCAATGACTCCAAACTTGTTAAAAGGTAGACTCAGAAGAAATATTAAAAAGTGGAAAATAGACAAAATTGCAGGCATGAGATGGATTAACAGTGTGAAAATATTTATGTGTGAAGTAGTCCTTTGAAGTTACCTGGAATCAAATGCTGTTTTCAGAATTTTTTTTCTGTACATGTGTAAGTGGTGCTGGAGAGGAAATGGATAAGCAAAAAGAAAGAACTTAATGCAACATCTCAGTATAAGATTTAAAATTTATATATATATATATATATATATGTGTGTGTACTAAGCCAAGTTTAATGAGTACTTGAAAATTGTTGACTATCTCTTTTGTTATGAACATTTGAGATGTAAAGATTGTTTTAGACACATATTTCAGGAATGTATCT
The DNA here is from genome assembly GCF_027406575.1 of Nycticebus coucang. Classification (NCBI taxonomy): domain Eukaryota; kingdom Metazoa; phylum Chordata; class Mammalia; order Primates; family Lorisidae; genus Nycticebus; species Nycticebus coucang. The sequence goes on along the minus strand of NC_069793.1, from coordinate 61,930,634 downwards.
TTTCAACACTTTCAGGTTGTTACTTAGAATAAATTCCAATTTCTATAGAAAGAGTCCTTATGATTAAGATACTTTAAAAAAAAATGATTTTCAGTACATGGTCATGAATTTGTTTGGTCTTCATTCCATAGGCAATAGGGTTAAGAAAAGGTGAGACTAACAGGTAAAGGTTTGACAGGAGAATATGAACATATGGTTGTATGTGAAACCCAAACATGTGTGTGAAGAAAGAGAAGAAGGCGAGAAGGTAGAACTGTAGGAAAACACAGATGTGGGTAATGCATGTATTGAGGGCCTTGAATCGTGCCTCTTTCTGAGGAAGTTGAAAGACAGTAATAAAAATATGAACACAGGACAAGGTGATAAAGATAATGTCAAACCCTAGGATTGCAAAAGCAACAAAGAGACCATACATCTTGTTGACTCGAATATCTTCAGTAGCCAGCTTCACAACTGCCATGTGCTCACAATAAGAGTGAAAGATGACTGTAGATCGGAAGAGTTTCAGACGACACTTGATAAGCACTATGGAAAATGCTACAAGGATGGAGGCTCTGAATATTACCCCAACTCCAATATGAGTTAAGAGTTGCTGGGAAAAGATGGTGGCATGTCTCAGGGGGTCACAGATGGCCACATAGCGATCCAGGGCCATTGCCAGAAGGATACCTGATTCAGTTGCCTGGAGTGAATGAATAAGCTACATTTGCAGCACACAAGCATCGAAAGAAATCTCTTGCAAATGAAACCAGAAGATGCCTAATATTCTGGGAAGAATACAGGCGCTAAGTGCAATGTCTGTGGCTGCCAACATGGCCAGAAACATGTACATGGGTAGGTGGAGGCTGTTTTCATATTTGATAATAACTAAAATCATGGAATTTCCAATCACAGCAGTAATGTACATGGCACAGAAGAGAATTCTGATCCAACATTGCATGGACTCCAGGCCAGGAATCCCAATTAATATAAATACAGAGGGCATGAAGACTGAGCCATTGAATATGAGCATGGTGATTTGCTCAGTAGAATCAAACAGTGTTATTGCTATTTCATCTTCTATTCCCTGTCAAGGCTTAATGAATTAAAAGTAAAAAGACACTACTTTATGGGAGTTAAATTAGGAGTCTATCATTTTATGTTTTCTATTCTAGCTACTCCTGTCTATCTCCTTTCCCAAAGTCACTGAGATATTTATTGCAGCCACCATCTCATTTCTTTTCTAAATGTATTCATCTTCATTCATTCTTTATGAGGTTTTTGTTTTTAGTCCTTATCTTGAACATTGTTATTGTTATCAAATTTTTAACCTTTTTAATTTTGTGGAGGCAAAAAGTGGAAACCAAATAAACACACATATATGTATAAATAAAATACTAAAAAAAAGCACCAAAGTCACTGAGAGACCAACCAGCAGGTTCCATACTCCTGCAGTTCTTAATCATTCTCAGTGAGCAAATTAAATGGAGAAGATAGCTTTTTTTCTGATTTGTGACTACTGAACCCAACAGATTCTTTTTATCCTGTGTTTGCTATTCATTATCTGGACTTTTCTTGTGACCTACCAACTGGAATTGGGAAAAATAATAATTTGATGCAGAATAAAAATTTGCAGCAGTAGACGCCATCAATATTAGTATAAAAGACCCATGGTGTTGGTGAACCATTCTTCTGGATCATAATCAAAAGGTAAGCTATTTGGAATATTTCTTAGCTTTGTAGGTCTCCATCTGGTTTCCTACAGTTAGTTTCTTCATAGTCTGGCCTTCTCATATGGACTCTATTAAAAGTCTTTCAACTTAATTTTTTAAAGCTTTCAGTGTCATTCTAAGACACAAACATGTCTTTTACCTTGTTCTACTTGTTATCTAAGAAAATAAATGCTAACTCTTAAATTCATGGGTCTTTTCCTTAGCAGTTCCTATCAGGGTTGTTTTCATTTGCCATATCTTGTCATGTGTGCATCTCTTGTACTTAACAGCAAGTACAAAACTATGACGTCTATTTTATTTTTTTCTCAGAAATACCCACTGTTTCCTTTTTAAATGTGAAGAGTCATTTTTCTGTTTAAAATTATATGTAATTCTCTATAAAATGTAATTCTTTATGGACAGTGCTATACATCCTCTGTCTTCTCAAAACACAAAATACAATGGCTTCTGTAGAGGTGAAGATGTTCTGCCCTCCACCAGTCACTCCAACACATGACAATGCAGGCTTCCAGAGCGTCCTAGCTCTGTTTTCTGGGAAGTGTTTCACTGTAGAGAAATTTTGCCTTTTCACTGTCCAAAGGTCAAGGATTGCTCGCTGATTCCTTGCAACCAGAATTCATCTCTACTTGAGGAAAATATTTCCATCATAGAATATTTAAATACTGAATATTAAAAAAACCTTTATTTTATTTTAGCAATTGCAAAACTTATTTTCTCAAAATACATGAATAGAGTATGAAATATATAAACACATTAATGGGACTAAAAGCACAGATTTATAACAAGGAAAATCTCCCCCTCATGCCTGCCCATCACTCTTAAATGGTTTGTTTTCTTTCCTCTGAATATACTTAGATTGTCTTGGGGACTAAAAAGACAACTCAATAACAGGAACATTATTTCTTCCTTTTCTTAACACCTATCAAATTCTGAGAAAGGTTTTCTATTCTGAGACTTCTTTTTCAGGTACTCATCCTTTTTGCAAATACACAAAATAGTAAACTAGATTATCTTCCTCACATTAAAGGACTTGAATTATTAAAGTAAATTGCATGTTTATTGATTAATTATTTTATTCAAAAAAGATTTATTAAATGTCTACTATTTATTCCATGTTTACTATATCCCATGTACTGCTTCAAGCAATTGAAAAACAAATATAAATTCATTTATTTTATATTTATGACATATCTATATTGTTCTGGATACTGGGAATTCAGAAAGTGTCATCTAACAATTATAAAATATGTGTTAAATATCACCCTCTCTTAAAATCTTAAAACATTTAAATTATTGGGCGGCGCCAGTAGCTCAGTGAGTAGGGCGCCGGCCCCATATGCCGAGGGTGGCGGGTTCAAACCCAGCCCCGGCCAAACGGCAACAAAAAAATAGCCGGGCGTTGTGGCGGGCACCTGTAGTCCCAGCTGCTCGGGAGGCTGAGGCAAGAGAATCGCGTAAGCCCAAGAGTTAGAGGTTGCTGTGAGCCGTGTGAGGCCACGGCACTCTACCCAAGGGCGGTACAGTGAAACTCTGTCTCCACAAAAAAAAAAAACAAAAAACATTTAAATTATTTTACCTTTTTATCTTTTGTTATTTGCATTATTGCCCTATTATATAAATGAAAAATCTAAGCCTTGTTTTTATACATAAATCTACTTGGATCCGAATTCCATGCTATATTTCCTGGAGAGAATCAAATAAAAAAAAATTCTATCTTCAGATATTTTATATGTAAATTTAGTATATATGTCACAATCCTTATTTGCTCTTATCTGTTGGATGACCATAATCCTTTATTTATCCATATATGTGTGTGGATGAGGCCTTCATGCCTGATTGATAACCATTGTTTTAGAATCTCACATTGGAGGGGAACATAGCCCTTAATTGAATAAGGATTAATGAGCTTATGTACCTTCACTCAAATTTGGCAGAATAAAACTGGCTACTTAGCAGAATAATACATCTGTAGATCTAAAGTATTATCCAGATAAAGGAGATGAATAAAGAATTTGACAAAGATGACATGGATTGTGTAAAAGCACAAAGGTATGGAAGATAGGCTGGAATTATGAATCAATAAATACTTTACCATATAAATAGTTAATTAGCAGAAATGATATTAGAACTATAGAAAAGGGAAGAAGAGTAAGTGTAATGTTAACCATTTTAAGATAAATATTTTAAAGTTTGTAGGTAGCAAGGCAGACCTTTTCCTTTACAACTATGATCTGCAAGCAGCTTGGTAATGACTTGTGTAGGATATGAAAGCTAGAGGGTAAAGAAATCCTGTTAGAAAGCTATTCACGGTAGTCCAGATGGGATATCATAAAGTGATGAGGCAACAGCTAAGGGACAACAAAGAAGCAAAACCTATGGGACTCAGTGATACTGATATGAGGTATGGTAGATTGAGAGATGGGGCTAAAGTTGACTTGGATTAAGAACTACCGCACTTGATGGCAAAGGAAGCTGGGAAATAACTTGGTTTGCACTAACATGCATGTGTTTAAAGGAGAGAGAAAGATTTCTTAAACTTTTGAAACCCCTAGGCCAAGATAAAAGTCTGGAAATGTGAGTCTTTACTGTTTGAATAAACCCTGACTCTTTAGTGATACCTACAACTGCAGTTCTGGCACAGATTAATTCCCAGGATTTACAAGTTTTAAAGGATTTAGGAATCTAATTGCACACTTCCTGCTAGTGTTAATCTACATTCCCTGCAATATCAAGACTCTCATCTCTGAAGTTCTCCATTTGATCTCTGTGAGAAACCATCCATTGACAGAAACCTCTTATTTGTTTTTCTAAGATATCCAGCCACATTGCAGAATAGCTGTAAATATCAAGTGAGCTTTCTTTACATTGAATCCCAAATTGCCATTTTCCTAATTTATCAGAAAAGTCCTAAATCTGCATTCCTATTACAAACACTGACCACGCACCATGGCAGTTGATTGCAAAGAATCTGAAACCAGCTGACAGAGTTCAAATCCTGGATCTGGCATTGCTTAGTTTTGCATGCTCAAAGTACTTCAATTTCCTTATTAGTAAAATAAAGTTAACGGAAAGGGACACACCACAGAGTGACTGGGAAAATTAAATGGCACATTCTATTTCACATATTTAGAAAGAAACATAGAATGTGTTGATTTATCAACTAATAATCCATAAAAATTTACCGTTTTCTATGAAAAAACTTCAAATATTTGATGACACAATTAGCATTTTCCCTCAATCTTCCTCAGTTTAAACAGGTGTAATTCTTGTCTCCTAACAAATAAGTTTTCCATTTATTTATCAGCCCAGGTAATCATTCTCTAGACTTCCTTCTACAAGTCGATATAAATTGAATATTTGTCACCTAGCATTTTATTAACCGATCCAGGAATATTCTGCCTACATGAGAAACCATGAGACAAAATCTAGAGTTTAAACATTTATCTATTATATAAGTCTGTTGCTTTTTTATCATCCTGGAGTCATACATGTTGGATCACATGAAATATGTGTTCTCTTTAAAATGATTCCTTCATTTTCCAGCATGCAATATATAATCTCAGACTCTAAGACTTACCAGATTTTATCTATGAACATATAAGTAGAAGGTAAGAGGGAGACTCTTTTGATGTTTCAGGCAGTGAAGAATGAATGTTTTGTGTTAAAGAATGCTTTCTGCAGGGTTGAGATTCACCAATCTTGGATCTGCCTTCAGGTCTGTTTGGGACAAGAGAGAAAAAGGAAAGCTAATATAGTTCAGAATTTAGAACATTTGCTATCTAATATGTGTTTGTTTTTTTTTAAGACAAACACAATAATAAAACCCTCAATTCTTTTTGGACATACAATTAAAATAAATATTTTACCAATTTATGAGAGATTACAGTGTCCCATGATGACAATTAGTCGTCATACACTTATTTACAAAAATAATGATAAAATAAAGGGAAATTAAAATATCTTGAGATTTTCAGACTAAGTAACGTAGACAATTGCTGACAGAGAAATAAAAGGAATATTTTATAGCCTAAATCCATTATGATAAAAGTGATTTCTTATTAGATTCATGAAAGGGACTCCCTGAAAAATACACCTCAGGCCCTCAATCACTGTAAATCACTGACATCCTTCCACATGAATGTTGGGGACCCAATTTTTTCTTGCATTCAAAGCTGTCTCAAATTTGTCATGTTTATAATCCTGACATGATGATATGTATTTTTCAAAAGATTTAGAATCAGTCAAAATATCTACAGCAACTTTGCAGATGGGAACTAACATTTATGGCCTATATATACTTAAATGAAGAAAGGGGTTTTGATTTTGCTGAATATGAAATGGCAGTATAGGGGCAGCCCCTCTGCCACCTCTCTGGGAAAAGTGAGGAGAAGCATGGGCAGTGGCTCACCTTTGATATGATGCTATAAAAGCGCAGAATAACCACTGATACCACAGAAATACAAGAGATTACTTCTGACTACTAAAAAAAATTTATGCCCAGAAATTTGACAATCTGGAAGAAATAAACTAATACCTAGAATCACACCATCTTCCTAAACTCAACCAGGAAGAACTAGATCACTTGAACATATCAATATCAAGCACTCAGATTGCAGAAACAATATAAAAAGTTCCAAGAACAACAACAAATAGCCCAGGAACAGAGGATTTCACATCAGAATTCTATCACACCTTCAAAGATGAGCCTGTTCATATACTTTAGAACCTATTCCAAAACATTGAAAAGTATGGAACCTCTGCCATGAAATGTATGGAACATTTTCTATGAAGCAAACATCCCCTTGATTCCAAAACAAGGCAAGAACCTAACTAAAAAGAAGAACTACAGACCAATTTCACTAATGAATATTAATACAAAAACACTGAAAAAAATCTTAGCTAATAGATTGTAGCTACTCATTAAAAAAAATACATAATGATCAAGTAGACTCCATCCAAGAGATTAAAGAGGGGTTTAAAATATGCAAAGTCATAAATGTCATATACCACATCAATTAAAGCAAAATAAAGACCATATGATGCTTTCGATCAATGAAGAAAAAGCATTTGACAAAATTCAGCATCCTTTGCTAACCAGAACACTTAAGAATATAGGCATACTATATTCTTTGGCATAGTTCTTTAGCTGATTGAAGCCATCTAAGACAAACCCACAGGCGGCACCTGTGGCTCAAAGGAGAAGGGCGCCAGCTCCATATCTAAAGGTCTTAGCAAAATAACTAAGAAAATGCTACGAAAGCTATGTTAACTAGTGTGATGAAAATGTGTCAAACGATCTATGAACCAAGTGTATGGTGCCCCATGATCATAGTAATGTACACAGCTATGATTTAATAAAAATAAATAAATAAATAAAAATAATAATACCCTGTTTCCCTGAAAAAAAAAAAAAAAGACAAACCCGCAGCTAACTTCACTGAAAAACTGAAAACTTTTCCACTTAGAACTGGAACCAGACCAGGATGTTCACTATTACCACCAATATTCAACATAATTTTGGAAGTTCTACCCAATGCTATCAGGCAAAAGAAAGATATAAAGGACATCCAAATGGGGGAAAAGGAGACCAAACTGTCCCTCTTTGCTGATAATATGATCTTATACTTACAAAACCCAAGAAGCTCAACCACAAATCTCCTAGATCATCAGGAAATACAGTAATGTCTCAAGGTATAAAATCAATGTCCACAAATCAGTAGCCTTTGTATATGCCAATAAAAGCCAAGTTGAGAAGAAAATCAAGGACACACTTCCCTTCACAGATGCTGCAAAGAAATTGAAATATTTAGATATATACTGAACAAAAGAGGTGAAAGATCTTTTCAAAGAGAATCATGGAACCCTAAGGAAAAAATTGCAAAAGACACCAACAAATGGAAAAACATACCATGCTCTTGGCTGGGAAGAATCAATATTGTCAAAATGTCTGTTCTATCCAAAGCAATCTCCAGCTTCAATACAATCCTCATTAAAATATCAGCATCATCTTTTGAAAAACTGAAAAAAATAGTACTTCACTTTGTATGAAAACAGAAAAAACTCCATATAACTAAGGCTATTAGTAATAAAAGCAAAGTCAGAGACATTATGCTACTTGACTTCAGGCTACATTACAAGTCCACAATAATCAAAACAGCATGATATTGGCAAAAAAAAAAAATAGAGACATGGACATATAGAACAGAATAGAAAAACCAAGGGATGAAACCAATCTCTACTTGCCATTTGATCATATGTAAACCACACAAAAGCACACAGTGGGGAAAAGAACTCCCATTCAACAAACAGTGCTGGGAGAAATGGATAACCACATGTAAAAGACTGAACCTTAACCCATACCTTTCAATCTTTTCAAAAAGTGATCCAAGATGAATAAAAGACTGGAATCTAAGTCACATAAAAATAAAAATCATAGGAGAAAATGTGGGGAAAACTCTTGATGATGTTTGGGTAAAGATTTTATGACAAAGACTTCAGCAGCCATCGCAACAACAAAAATTAACAAATGGGACTTAATTAAGCTGAAAAGCTTCTGCACAGTTAAGAACACAAGAAAAGCAAAAATACCACCTCCAGAATGGAAAAAAATATTTGCAGGGTATCAATATAGCAAAGGGTTGAGAACTAGAATCTACAGAGAACTCAAATTAATCAACAGAAAAAGAGTAAACAATCCCGTGTACCTCTGGGCAAGTACTTTCTTCTCTGATGAAGACAGGCAAATAGCTAAGAAGCATTTAAGAAAGTCCTCATCATCCTTGATCATCAGAGAAATGCAAATCAACCCCCCTTAGATATCACCTAACCTCAGTGAGAATAGCCCACATCACTAAGTCTCAAAGCTGCAGATGCTGGTGCAGATGTGAAGAGAGGGAAACACTTTTATACTCCTGGGATGAAACTGCAAACTTATACAACTTTCCGAAGGAAGTATGGAGAACCCTAAAAGAATTCAAAGTAGACCTCCCATTTGATTCTGCAATTCCATTACTAGGCATCTACCCAGAAGAACAAAAATTCTTTTATCATATGGACATTTGCACTAGACTGTTTATTCGGGCTCAATTTACAGTCATCAAAACATGGAAGCATAGATGACCACCAAGCCAGGAATGAATTAACAAGCTATGGTATATGTACACCATGGAATACTAATCAGACATTAAAAAAGATGGAGACCTTACATCGTTTGTATTAACCTGGATGGAAGTGGAACACATTCCTCTTAGTATAGCATCATGAGAATGGAGAAGCAAGAATCCAATGTACTCAATTCTAATATGAGGGCAGTAGGTGATCTGATACTAGGGGTGCAGAAGGGGAATGAGGGATTGGGAAGATGGGAGGAGGGTGGGAAATGGGGTCAAGGTATGTGGCATGCCTCTTTGGGGCAGGACACAGTTACAAGAGGGTCTTTAACTAACAACAGCAATCAGGGTTTTATTATTATTATTATTATTATTTGTAGAGATGGGCTGGTTGAAGATGAGACAACTCTTGAATACAAGACTAACACAAGACAACAGAGACACTGAGATCTCTTTGCTAAACCATGAGTATCAAATTTTGCTATTCAGGTACACATTTTAGAGAAAGCCATAGATAGAAAGGATATCTACACCATACCCTCATTTTTACCTTACTACTAGACACTTAAAATGAAATATTTTTTTACTTGACTTATATTGCTCCAGAAGCAAGAAACAGGACCTCTTGTAAGACTTATCGTGAGGCAGATAAAAGCTTACTGATGAAAGAATTCACCAACAGTACTCATTTGTGAGAAAATATCACCTCAAGAATGCCTATGCCAAGTACTGCAACAAGCAATCTCATTTGGAACCAAGGAAAGGTAAGTGTCAGGGAATTATTGAGCTTCATCTAAGTTTATTGAGCTTACTTGCTCCAGGATTCAGGAGTGACAAATTCAAAAGCAGTTTGGATGACAGAGCTTCTTTCTGAGGTGGAAAATCAAAAAAAGACAAAGGTACTTGATGGCATAATTTTCTTTTTATTTTTCCTGATATTCAGTATGGAGTCATCAGTTAACTTCTTATTTTTTTAAGTATCAAAAAATAGACAACTAATATTTATAAATAAAAGTAAAAAATAACTTCAAAAAAAACAGATCATGCTAAATCTTATAGACAATAGAAAAAGAAGAAATACTTCAAAATCATTCTACTTGATATAGGCATGATGGCATGATTTTCTTCTGCTGGATGGAAATACAATTTTGACTTTTTTTGCAAAGAAACCATGAGTGTGTAAAATACAGTTCTAGAGGCCTCCCTCCTTCTCCAGAGAAATCCAGAAAAAGATATCCCAGAAGCCTAATTATCCAGCAGCAGAAGCTACCTTTGGGAGTCATTTTATGTACAAATAACCCCCCAAATTAATCTTGTTAGAAGTCTTCAAAGACAGCATTTCAACAAAACAGGCTCTATTTCAGGACCTGGCAGCACCCCTCTCTCCCCTTCATTCCTGATGCCCCAGGTAAGACGCTAGCCACTGTGGGAGAATGGAATGTAGTTGATTAAGGGAAAAAGAAAGATGATGAATCTTCATAGACTTCACATAGACTTCACAAGAGGGTAAACAGAATGATGCATACTATCTATATCCATGGATTCTGCCAGATGTAACAAATTGTAACATAAAAGTTCAACTTCCTAGAAAATTCTGAAAGCACTTTTCTCACAGAAAAGAAGCAGTTTTTACCTAATGGTAAATTAAGATGTCCAGGTTGCTAACCTGCACTTTCTGCTTAGCCCAGGGCTATCAAGAATATTTTTCCTTCAATAGGAATAGTCTTCAGAAGAGGCAATGAAAGAGACACTGACAGGGAGTGAATATGCAGAGGGGTCATCATGATGTCTGTAGGTCTCTATATTACATGTTCTTCTCCTCCCAATGCTGTTCTCTAGGCTCAGTTTTCTTTCTTTCTCCATCTACCTAAGTTATTCTTCTGCCCTCTCCTTCTTCTTCTTGGTACCTTACACATTTGTCAGCTTACCCATTAGCCAATTAGGATATTATAAGGATTATTTGAAAGTTAACGTTCTTACATAAGTCAATTTAACAATCAGCATACCAGTCAGTTAATGTATCAGTGTGTTAATAATAAAATAATTAACATTTCATCAATGACCTCATTATCAGTATGTCAAAATCTGTCATTGATTCCAGGGAAATTGATGTGTTAATACAGCAGGCAGTCAGGTAAGCAATGTTAGTATTGGACTAGAAGTGAGACCATATTTTAACTAGAATAAGTTAATTACAGACAGTAAGTCTGAGAGATTAGTAATAGACAATAAAAGGCAAAATTCATACGTTTAGTTTTGTGCGAAAGCCTAGAAGTTGCAAAAGTCATTTGGGTTTAATTAGAGGGAGAAAGCAAAGTGAGAGACAAGATTGAAATAAACTCAAGAAGTGGGTGATGGATGTTAGAAGAAAGAAACGGGAAATTATTTAATTTGAAGAAGATGACATTTAGCTGCACCTGTGCCAGAGCAAATGCATCAGAAATTACCAAAGCTGCCCATCCAAGCACAGCCTAAAGTACTAGCCATGAATACAAGTAAAAAAGAAATGTTTAATATTGTAAGACATTGACACTGTCCATGGCTTTTCCATGTGACAATTTTGTAGTATTAGATAATGGACACAATAACATATATAAATTCCATAAACATTTGTTTGTTCTTAGCAGAATATGAATAATAGCAATATCTCTTCGTTAGATTTCTGTCATTACTTAATAAATTATCAGAAACTGTGCTGCTTGAAACAATACTAATTTGTTATGTCATGGTTCTATCTATAGTTCTACAGTTTAGTAGGCCTCCCTAGGTTCTCCGTTTAGAGTTATGGTAAGGCCAAAATCAAAGTGTCAGCTGGGTGAGCTATTGTCTTAAGGCTCTGGGGTAGAATCCCCTTCCAAGCTCATTCAGGTTGTTGCCCAAATTTAGCTTCTTATGGCTATAAATTCAAGGTCCCTGTTTTTTTCAGGCTGTCAGTTGGGACCCTTTCTCTACTGCTAGAAGCTCCTTGGAATCATTCTTCTGTGACCCACCCATATTTAAGACCAGCAACTTCCCCATAAATTCTTCTCCAACTTGGACTCTCTTTGGCTTCCTATTTCATCATTAGTCTGTGAAAACTCTTTGCTTTTAAGGGCTCATAAGATTAGATTAGGTCCTCCTAAGGGATCTCCCATTAAATTAATGCAAAGTGAATTGATCAGTAATTTTAATTACATCTATATAAGTCCAACATATTTCATCATACTCACAGTCTCAGGGATTGAGATAGGAAGTCTTGAGAGGAAGGATGTATTTTAAAATTATTCCAACCACACCAATTTTAAAAAGAGACATAGAAGAGAATTTCTTTCCCAATGCATGAATTAATTTTACAGTATGTGTAAAATAACTTCTATTTTAACAATTCTTTAATGAAGTATAATGTCTGAATGGACCGCAAGAAGAAATTGGAGTGGACTCTTGGAATGTAGTGGCGTAGTCTAGATCCTATCTAAAATCACATTATGTGGCTCAAATTCTATTTCTATGGAACAGAGTTGGTCTGGAGAGAGTTTTCTTTGTTTCTCCTTAGGTTTCAAACATGTGGCCCATCATCAGCACTGCCCCTTTTCTACTGACTGGATTTCTAGGTCTGGAGATATTTCATCCTTGGATTTCCATCTCCTTCTTTGTTATCTATGTCTCCATACTCCTTGACAATGGCACCCTCCTCTCTCTTATCCGAGAAGTCCACACTCTTCATAAGCCCATGCACTATTTTCTGGCAATACTGGCAGCCACAGACCTTGGAGTGACATTGACAACAATGCCCACCGTGCTTGGTGTTCTGTGGCTGGATCACAGGGAGATAAGCCATGGAACTTGCTTCTTCCAGGCTTATATAACCCACTCACTCTCTATTGTGGAGTCTGGAGTCTTGCTTGTCCTGGCCTATGATCGCTTTGTTGCCATCCGTAATCCCCTGAGATACACCTCTATTCTCACCAATGCTAAGGTGGTGAAGATAGGTGTGGGGGTTCTAATGAGGGGACTTATGTTAATCGTGCCCATAATCACCACCCTCTCTAGATTCCCCTACTGCGGATCTCATGTACTTTCCCATGCCTTTTGCCTACACCAGGATGTGATCAAACTGGCCTGTGCTGACATAACCTTCAATAGACTCTATCCTACAGCCCTGGTTCATTAACTGTTTTTTTGGACTCTATACTTATCCTTCTCTCTTACATCCTAATCCTTAAGAGTGTCATGGGAATTGCCTCAGGTAAGGAGCAGGCTAAGGCCCTGAATACTTGTGTTTCACATGTTAGTTAGTTGTGTTCTGGTTTTTTACATCACTGTGGCTGGGCTAACCCTCTTTCATTGATTTGGGAAACATGTGCCACACGTTGTTCATATCACCATGAGCTATATCTACTTCCTCTTCCCCCCATTTATGAATCCAATAATTTACAGCATTAAGACCAAGCAGATACAGAATGGAATCAACCGCCTTCTTCCTTTTCACAGAATTTGAGCCTAATCAACGTCTTTGGAGGGGGAAAATCTCCCCATTACAGAATGGATTTCTTAGGAGAATTAACTATATGATGCTAATGTGGCTCAAAATCAAAAGAATTGGCCTTCCTATCATTTAAAAGACACAGAGTCATTCCTCTGATTTTCAGTGTCCTCATCCCAGTCCCAAGGACACTGACTTTAGTTCTATTGCTCTGTTCAGTATATTGGTTTGATTTTATGTTGTCATTTTTCACTCTGTGAGAGTTACTTGTTTTCATGGCTACCTGAGGCCAATGATACTTGAAATGACTGAAGACTATACAAACATAGGAGAATGAGATGGCTTGATGGAATTCCTCAGAACTATGTGGAAATTATTAAATAATTTCTGTATGTTTTGTGGTATATCAGAGCTAATGTCTTGCTTGGCACAGACTGAATCATAAATAAATCAAAGTAAGTTATTCAGACCACCAGAGGTCTTGTCGGCAATACAGGCAATGGCCAAACAGCTTAGATTCTAGCAGATACTAGTATGGATAGATGCCCACCAAGGATTAATGAGAAGTCTCTGAGTTCATGAAATCTGGTGACTGCAACCTAATGTGATCAGGACTCCAAACACTCTACAATAAAATAAATTTTCATTTCTTGCACATTTGAGTTTTTTGTTCTTTGTATGCAATCTGTTCTGTGTTCTGTAGAGCCTCTACACATCCTTAAAGAAAAACTAATTCAGTCACTAAGGTTTTTTCAAGCATTTATGCAGAGGCAACATTTTTCCTTTTGATTTCCTGTAATTAAGAGATTCCCTTGTAGGCATTCTTTTGTCATTATTGCTCTTAAACACAATAACTTTAAAAATAGCCTTTGAAAATCATTGACTTACATGTTCCATCAATGTTTGCTCTCTTTATTAATTCACTCAATTTTTTTTTTTTAAACAGAGTTTCACTATGTCACCCTCGGTAGAGTGCTGTGGTGTCACAGCTCACAGAAACCTCAAACTCTTGGGCTCAAGTGATTCTCTTGCCTCAACCTCCCAAGTAGGTGGGACTACAGATGCCAGCCACAATGCCTACCTATTCTTTGGCTGTAGTTGTCACTGTTGTTTGACAGGGCCAGGTAGGGTTTGAACCCCCCAGCTCCAGTGTAAGTGGTTGGCAACTTAGCTGCTAAGCTACAAGCTCTGAGCCTGTTTTTATTGTTTAATTGAGTCTGTTACCTTGGTTTTATAAGAGACAAAAGAATGAGTAGATTCATTGACGTGTGTAATCCACTCAGTGTAGAAAAAAAAAAAAAACAGAATGTATAACAAGATCTTAAAACTAAGGCAATTCAGGGCAGGGCAGCACCTGTGGCTCAAGGATTAGGGAACGAGGGAACCGGCTCCATATACTGGGGGTGACAGTTACAAACCCAGCCCTGGCCAAAATTGCACACAAAAAAAGTCAATACATACATAAAAATATCATAAAGCAACCTGACATAAGTAAATATAGTATAGTAAGTCTCTCTAATAAAGTGATACATTTCTCCCTCAATTACTCCTAATACAGCTTTATCTCATGCCAATAGCACTTCCAGCCTATTGATACTTTTATTTCTGATTCTTTTGTCTTTATTTACCTTTATATCCTAGATAAATGCTATTGTTCAATCTTCATAATATCTGTTTTCAATATCATGTGTTTGTTTGCTTATTTTGTTTTATTTTTTTTTTTTGAGACAGAGTTATTTTTTTGAGGCGGTCTCACTATGTCACCCTCAGTAGAGTGCTGTGCCATCATGCTCATAGCAATCTCCAACGCCTGGGCTTACGCAATTCTCTTGCCTCAGCCTCCCAAGTAGCTGGGACTACAGGCACCAGCCACAACACCTGGTTATTTTTTTGTTGCAATTGTCATGGTTGTTTAGCAGACCTAGGCTAGGTTTGAATCCTCCAGCTAGCCTGGGTGTATGTGGCCAGTGCCATAACCATGGTGCTATGGGCGCCGAGCCTGTTTGCTTATTTTAAATACATACTAGACAGTTACTTTTCTGTACTCTTCCTAGAAAACATAAAAGTAAAGCATTATGAGAAAGAAATAAAAGGTATTCAAGTCAGTAGTTATTCAAGTTGTAGTATACTTTGAAGTCTGGTAGAGTGTTGCCTCAAGATATGTTTTTTTATTTTGTTTAAGATTGCTTTAACTATTCGGGCTGGGTTTGAGCCCGTCAGCCCTGGTGTATGTGACTGGCACCCTACCCAGAGCTACAGGCCCTGAGCCAACAGATTTTTTTTTCCAAATCTTTGAAATATGATGTTAGTGTTTTGGCTGAGATTGCATTGAATCTATAATCACTTTGGGTAGTATGGACATTTTAATAATGTTGATTCTACTGATACGTAATCAAGATATGTTTCTCCATTTGTGTGTGTTATCTGTGATTGTGATTTCTTTCCTTAGTGTTTCATAGGTCTCTGTAGAGATCTTTTACCTTGGATAAGTATATTTGTAAGTATTTTATTTTCTTTGTAGCTATTATTAACTTTATTGAGTCTATGATTTGACTCGTAGTTTGAACTCTATTGGTGTATAGGAATGCTACTGATATTTACATTGTTTTGTAACCTGATACTTCTCTGAATTTATTTATCAACTTTGGGATTGTTCATATTTTCTAGGCACAGGAGGGTTTGAGCCATTATTTTAGAATTTAAGATCTTCGGAGTTTCTGGGTATTTTGTCTAAATGGAAGATATTTTAGCTTTATACCCAATATCTCTTTATCTGTGTTAGACAGACTTTAATTATTACATGAAATTGCAAGCTAAGTTCAACAGAAATGCAATAAATATATCTATCATTTGATTGATAAACAAAAGGTAAGTACAGACCTATTCATACTGAGAGATATAAAGATATATATGGAGAGATAACTACCTAGTTTTCTATTTATCTATCCGTCATTCTCTCTATCAAGAGATATTAGTAAATTAGGATTCAATTGAGTTTGTAGATAAAGGGCATAAAGTCATACACTAAAAAGCAGTAAAAACAAAGGAATTCGAATCCAATGCTCATAAGAAGCAAAAGTACCATTTCAGAAGAGGCAAAGTGAAGTAGGCATCCTAGTTCAACCACAGACTATGTTAGAAAAAATGTGCAATTGCAGATCTATTTTTCAGCCATATTATATAAACACGAATTATAGAATTGGAGTGAGGGCCATGGAATTCTACTATATTTTGAAACAACTCCATTTGAAGGAGCTTTTTAAAAATATTGCCACACAATACTATGGCTTTTATAAAATTTTAAATTAGCCTCCATGAATTCATAAATTTGCCAGTAGTTCGTTTCATGTGTTCCTTTTACCCTGTGTTCTCTTGAAACGTTGAGTAGAAACACTTAGAAATACTTCTTGTATGTCTAGGAGATGAAATTTAATTTTATATTGTAGTTTTTGTATATTTGTTTTTTTATCTTATGAAGTACATTTCAGTTTGTTTACATCTAAATAATTGAAAATTACATGTGTAAATTATTTAATTATTATTTTCTCTTGTGAGATATCAGGGCCACATTGACAATGCCCTCCCTGGTATCAGGTTTATTTGCATATTTTATACTTTTGCATAATTTATTTTGTATATGTTATATTAAAATATGTGTCTGTTTGAAGAAGCATAAGGACTTTAAATCATTCTTTGAGTGTTTATTTTCATAGAACTAGAACCAATATTCAAGTCATTCTTTTGGCTGATTTTTTTTTTTAAGTCATTATCATGGGACAAATATTTTGCCAAGCAAAAATGACATAACAGAAGCAAACACATGAAAGTTTTTCTTCTTGGAGTTTTCAAATAAATGGCAAGTCAAAAAATAAAATAAATTCAACTTAAAATAAATCTTATGATAAATTGTAAAGCATAAAGAAGGAACTGCTTTGAAACCATGGATCTCAAACACGCTTCCTACTGTCCTAATCTGGCTCCCAATGATAAAGGAAATATTCCTTCAAGGTCTTCTCAGCATTTTTTTTCTTGACAGTGACATTTTTGAACACCATAGATTAGTTATTATACAGAATGTCTATCGTTTGTGTATCTTTCCTGTTTCATCATAGTTAGAATTTAGATAATGTATTTTTCTTTTGAATACCACAAAATAATATGATCTTTCTCTGTTCACCATGCAATTAGTTATATGACACTTATTTAGTGTAATATTAATGGTATTAGTTTCAATCCCTTGACTAATGGGATGATACCTAGGGATGTCATCTTTGTGGTACTACTTTTTCCCTTTGTAATTCCTAGAACTCTAAGAAGAGATACATTATATAGGCTAAAAGCCTATATTTTCTGTGCCCAAGCAGCCTAAAAAAAGTAGTTCCGTGATAAAAGGTTTTGTTGTAGGCCTGGCTGCCTCGGTAAACAAAGTTGTTAAGCCTGAGGCCTAGAGGTAAAAGTCCAACCTCAGTTACACAACTATGGGGTCGTTAAGCCTGGGGGCTTTGGAACAAAGAATTCCACTCCCAAAGACATGGCTCAGAGGCTGATGCATGCAAGTCATGTAATCAATAAGTTGAATGGCCTCCAGACCATGGTTAAGTGAGAGAATAAGTTTCTGCCTCCCAGGTTGTTATGGGTTTCCAGAGATCTAAAGGAACAATCTACTCTTTCTTTATTGTGGTCTTGTAATTTATCGGCTCATGAGCAAAGCAGCTGACGTAGGTCTCATGTGATAGTTATTTTAGGATTAGAAAAATGTATATCAGTTAATTAGTAGATTAGCAGGCACTAAGAAAAAGTTAATCAAGTTTTACAATATGTTTTGTAAAGTTATTGTGTGATTACAGATTAATAGTGTATATGTGACTGTCTATATAAGGTGGTCAGAAATAAAGAACATTGCTACTTGCCACAATGAACTTGTATTCGTTTCTTGCTTTCATACTGTTTCAGTAGCATGCTTACACCTGTGACTATAGCCATTCCACAGTTCCTCATGCAACACATTGAGACTAAAATGGTCAGCTCCTAAATAAAATTTCACACATTAGTTTTATCATGCTTTTGATAAATTTCTAAATCTGTCACATCTTTTGTATTTATTTATGGACATTGTAGTATAAGGAAGAGCTTTTCTTTCAAACATTTATGCAATGCTTTACTCATGCCTGAACGGATTCAGAGAACCTGATTTTATTCAATAGCCATTATTTATTGCCATTGTTATTTATTTTGAGGCTTAATGTTTTCTAAACTTAGTGAGAAGGAGCTCCACAAATTAGATTTGGGGTCCTTGTGACATGTTCCAGTTATATTTTGAGTATTTCTTTAATTTCTGGCAGTACATTTTGGTCCCAAATCACTCTGTACTTTTTCAGCTCAAGACAAAGAAGCAGCCTTTTTTTCCAAGGATGCCTGGTCTCTTTAAGTGAACAAATTATTAACAAACCAAGATCTTTAAACAGAAGTTGTTTGCCCCTTGTCACTGTTCGGCTATTATTTTTGATTACTATTAGTGAACAGACATAGGAATTATTAATAGTCACAAACACACACACAATTATATAATTATATTTATATATACATATGTATGTATCTCTATTAAAAACAGTGAATACATGCTTACAATTTCAATGGGAATCCAAACCCTCAAAGTACATACTAGTCTCAACACTTTCCATATAAGTAACTATCTTTTCCAAAGGTATAAAAATTAAATTACTTGCAATATTTTTTTTAATTTTTTCAATCTGAGAATACCCAGTAAGTAATCTCCAGGTTGCTAGCAGGCATTATTATTTTTCTAGTTTTCAGTTAAGTCTTTATGTCAGATATTGTCAGTACTGAAAACTTATTTTTTACTTTGAAAATGCTTTAACTCTAGGTTCTTTGAATTTTCCTGTAAAATGTCGAATTAGCTCCTCAATTCATGCCCCCAAAAGTCTATAAGATTCTATTTGGGACTGCTTGAATTGTCAAATAACAGTAATCAGCATTGATGGATTAACAATAATAAGATGTCCAATCCACGAGTCTGGCAAATTTGTTTAAATTTTGCCTAATTTCTGTGAACAATATTTTGTAATTTTCAGTGTAGAATCTTTGTGTTAGACTTTATTATACACTTAAAATGTCATGGGTATCTTATGTTTTTAATACTTTATGGGCAATTATTATTATTATCCAATTCTTTCTTTCAGAATGTAGATTTACGCACAATTGTTATATGTACCTCATATTTTATAGCCTTGCTGAATTCACTTGTTGATTCATAGTATTAATTGTATTTGTAATCTCCCTAAGATTTTTCATGTTAAAAATTGTGTCCTCTACAAATAAAGTTTGTAGCATCATACATGTTAGCCTAAGACCTTGCAGTAGACAACAGTATGTGCCCTATGTTCTCATCTTCTACTTTTTTGAGAATAATTATTTTAAAGAAATATAACCTAAAATATGAGACAGAAGTATTTGTTAGAACTCTATCATATCTTTCATTCTCAGTTTTGACTTCTGGAATTAAAAGTCTTTTTTTAAAAAAGTATTTTCATTCATCCCAGAAAGTTTTGTTAGCATTCTATTTGGTATTGCTTGGAAATTTTATTTTATTTTTTTTCCAATTTATTATTTATTTATTTTTATTTCAGATTAATATGAGGGTATAAATTTTTAGGTTACATTGTATTCAATGCTAAGGTAAAGTTCAAGTTGTAGTTGAGCCCTTCACCCAGGGCACGAGCTGAACACCCTCACATTGTGCACATCAGGTGAGATCCCACCAATCACCCTCCCTCTTCTGTCCTCCTCGTTCCTCTCTCCCTCCTATCCCCTCCCCCTCTAGACTGTATCTGAGTTTTTTCTTTTTTTATATATATTTTATTTTTTTTATTTATTATTTTTTTAAGGGCAATTGACTTCTTAATAATACTGGCATAAGTACTTCATGATTGAAGGCAAGTGAATTCCAGAGAGTTTTTTTTTTCTTTATTTCTCCCCAATAGTCTTTCTCTAGATTTATAGACCATAATGTTGAGTCTGTGAAACAAGGGGTAGAGAGTTACCTGCTCTCTGCTTTGGGTTTTGTAATGATTGATTTATGCATCAAAATGGCTTGGCCAGGGTGTCCAGATAATTGATAAATTACTACTCTAAATCTTATTTTGTGGGTGTATCTGGATATGATAGGAATTTTCAGTAAAATACATTTCCCTCCATAATGTGCCCTCCAAGCAATTGAAGGCTTGATTAGAATAAAAGCCTAACTTTCTCCAACTGAGAGCAAGAAAGACTGGAAGACTGCTTTGGGAATTAAATTGCAACATTGGCTCTTTTCTAGGTCTCCAGCTTGTTGGCTGATGCTGAAGATTTTGGACTTGCTAGTGTCTCTAACTGCATGAGCCAACTCCTTAAAATTAACTGATCTCAGGTATACACGCATATGTATATAAGGATAAATATGTGTATATGTACCTTATTCATTCTGGAGAAACTGATTAGTACACATTCTGAACAATTTTAGAAATTATAAATAGAAGCATTAGAGCAAACTATCACCTGTATTTTTTTTTTTTTTTTTTTTTTGTAGAGACAGAGTCTCACTTTATGGCCCTTGGTAGAGTGCCGTGGCCTCACATAGCTCACAGCAACCTCCAACTCCTGGGCTTAAGCGATTCTCTTGCCTCAGCCTCCCAAGTAGCTGGGACTACAGGCGCCCGCCACAACGCCCGGCTATTTTTTTTTTTTGGTTGCAGTTTGGCCGGGGCCAGGTTTGAACCCGCCACCCTCGGTATATGGGGCCGGCGCCTTACCGACTGAGCCACAGGTGCCGCCCCTATAACCTGTATTTTTAATACTATTTAAATGTAAGGACACAGTTAAGTTTTAAAGCCAGATGGGCCTGTTAACTAAACCCCAAAAGAGGCTTATTTACCCTTAATTCAGGGTAATAGGGACAACAGGTTCCCACACCAGGTAGATCAGCACAGAGGCATGTTGCCCAAGTATAGTTCTCTACCAAGAAGTGTGCAGATGCCCCAAAGGCTGGAAGTTATTTTTCCCAAATTAAACATTTATATGAAGGTCTGCAAAAAGCCACAGCAGTCAATGCATGATTGTTCTCTTCTGCAAAAGCTAACACCAAGGGTGAGAAGAATGAACTTCTTGCCCTAGTACATCAGAAGTCCTTGATATTCATGGGTCGATGGGCACTTATGCTTCTTCCATGACTTGGCTATTACGAATTGAGGTGCAATGAATAATCTGGTGCAAATATCTTTTTTGCAAAGTAATTTTTGGTCTTTTGGATATACTCCTAGTAGAGGAATTGGCACAATAATCAAGTAAATGAGGTGAAAGCTATGTTGATTGGTTTGATCTAACCATGTCAGATTGTATAAAAAAAATCAGCACATTGTACCCCACATATGCATGAATGTATTCAGGATCTATGTGTATCTGACTTAATAATAAAAAAAAAAGTCCTCAGTATTAAGACCTCTTTGAATGAAATCACTCTATTAGAAAATACTAGTGGCCTATTGAAAAACTACTCATGAGGCCTTAAGGAATTAAACACTTGAAAATAACTAATTTGATGTCTATTCATCAGATTTTAAACTAAAAAGAAAGTAAATGGACACAAAGTAGAAAAATAAGCAAAGGAGACAAAGAAGTCCTTCACATAAAGAGTATGAGTGAGTAAAGAAGACAACAGCACAGACATTTTACTCTGTTCGGTGCTCATTATAAGGAGAATCATATTTTCACCCATCACACTATCGAAGGTTAAAAATATCGATAATATGCAGGGGTATTAAGAATTCAGGCAAGGGCGGCACCTGTGGCTCAGTCGGTAAGGCGCCGGCCCCATATACCGAGGGTGGCAGGTTCAAACCCGGCCCCGGCCAAACTGCAACCAAAAAATAGCCGGGCGTTGTGGCGGGCACCTGTAGTCCCAGCTACTTGGGAGGCTGAGGCAAGAGAATCGCTTAAGCCCAGGAGTTGGAGGTTGCTGTGAGCTGTGTGAGGCCACGGCACTCTACCGAGGGCCATAAAGTGAGACTCTGTCTCTACGAAAAAAAAAAAAAGAATTCAGGCAAATATATGCTGGTGCCTGTGGCTCAAAGGAGTAGGGCGCCAGCCCCATATGCCAGAAGTGGTGGGTTCAAACCCAGCCCTGGCCAAAAACTGAAAAAAAAAAAAAAAAATGCAGGCAAATATGTTATTTTAGTCGTTGGTGAACTTGATGCAATTACTTCAGAAGTTACTTTTGGAGCTTCTCTAAAATAAAAATTAATAAATGCAGAGATAATTACGTACTTCATAAATTCTCCTAGAGAAGGATTGTTAGAGGAAGAAGTCAATTGGATCAAAACGTAAAAGAGAAAATTTAACTTTAAACTCACACACTTATACATACATACTTTTCACTATGTTATTTTTTTTTTTATTTCTCACTTTCAGTACTCAGATAGGATCCATACCCCAATGATTGATACCTTTCATGGGCTGTGGTGATCTGAAACTTTGCATCACATTGGCAACCAACTAAATTGAAAAGTCAAGCACTTCAAATAATGTGTATTTTTGTTTTATTTTGAGGGATTGTAAAAGAGAACAGTATAAAGGTGTTTATGAAGGTAGCTTTTTATGAACAGAACATTTTTATCACATGAATACGAATCTGCTTAGTCTTCACACCATAGACAAGTGGATTGAGAAATGGAGGGACCAGTAAGTAAATGCTGGAAAAGAGAATATGGATATATGGGGGGATGTGAGAACCAAACCTGTGTGTAAAGAAGGAGAAGAAGGCCAGGAGGTAAAACTGAAGGAAGACGCAAATGTGTGCAATGCAGGTATTGAATGCCTTAAACCGAGCTTCCTTCTGGGGTAAATGGAAAACTGTGGTAAATATCTGGATATAGGACAATGTGATGAATATGAGGTCAAATCCCCCAATGGTGAAGGCCACAAACAAACCATATATTTTGTTGATTCGAATATTTGCCGCAGCTAGTTTCACAATGGCCATATGCTCACAGTAAGAGTGGGATATAACAGTTGTGTGATAAAATTGAAACCGGCACTTTATTAGTACTAGGCAAGGGGCTACAAGAATGGCAGCTCTGAGTATGACTGTAATACCTATTTGTGAGATAAGCTGGTGGGTGAAGATGGTGGCATGTCTCAGTGGATGACAGATGGCCACAAAACGGTCCAGGGCCATGGCCAGCAGGATGCCTGACTCTATACCCTGAAGTGTGTGGATGAGCCACATTTGAAGCAAGCAGGAATCAAAGTAGATTTCAGGCATATTAAACCAGAAGATTCCAAGCATCTTAGGCACAATGCTGCTAGCGAGTGCAATGTCAGTGGCTGCTAGCATGCCTAAGAAAATGTACATGGGCTCATGGAGACCACGCTCTGATCTGATAACGATCAGAAGGGTGGCGTTTCCAATCACAGCAATGAGAAACATGGCACAAAATGGAATCCCAATCCAGCCTTGCACAGATTCTAGGCCTGAGATCCCTATTAGCGTCAGCACAGAAGGCATGTAGACTGTTACATTGGAAACAGACATAGCATCCGTGGGCCTCTTGATGCAAACAAAAAGTGTTTCTCAGGCAATGCCATTGTTCCTCTTATTTTCTCATTTTATACAAATTGATCATACTGAGTTTTCTAATTCTGGTAGACTTCCATGATCTCCCTTATATTATGGAAAGAAAAAGACAGCTCCATAGACACACATCACTGTTTTTAAGGAGAGCTTCCACCAGCACTCTTCCGTAATAAGATGTTATGCTCCCGGCAGGCTGATTGTTGCAACCAGCGAAATCATCTGGGCAAGGGAGTAAACTAATTAAATGTCTGATATTTTCTTCCTAGACCTGTGGACAAAAAAAGTTTATTTTGCTTAGAAATTCCATTGTAATCAGTGTTTGGTGAATCTCTTTTTATCCCACATCAGCTACTCTCCTAGTACTCAATTATTCCCACTTTTCTTTATGACAGCAACAGTTGGACCCAGCAAATTCTCAGTCTGCTCAGTATATTAGTGTAAAAGAGTTCCTCTAAAAGAGAATAGTCATGAAACTAGTTAACACCAAAGAAAATATTTATATTCATAGTCAGAAGAGTATGAAGGAAGTACTTTAAAAAGTATAATTCCGGGTGGTGCCTGTGGCTCAGTGGGTAGGGTGCCAGTCCCATATACCCAGGGTGGTGGTTTCAAACCCAGCTCTGGCCAAATTGCAAGAAAAAATAGCCAGGCATTGTGGCAGATCCCTGTAGTCCCAGCTACTCGGGAGGCTGAGGCAAGAGAATTGCCTAAGCCCAGGGTTTGGATGTTTCTGTGAGCTGTGACGCCACAGCACTCTACCGAGGGCCATAAAGAGAAACTCTGTCTCTACATAAAAAAGAAGAAAAGATCATTCACATTCATGTCCTTTTATTGAATCTAGGTCAAAGTCCCTTGTCACTTTTAAAGTTTATTTAACATGAAAGAAAACCGTATTTTCTTTTGCCAATATTTCTAACATCTGAAATCCTTGAAATTAGTGGTGTGTTTAAGAAATCTATGATACCTTTTACAGAATACCTAGAAAATGGGGAACCATCGGGAGGCAAGAGAATGGGCAGCAGGAAAGTAGAAGGCAAGAGGACTCACTCTTGATAAACCACAGACAGAACAATGGGAGAAGGAGTGACTTAGCCAGAATAGAGGCAGCTTTCCTGGTTTAAATTTGTTCAGAGGCATCATTAGCATAGCATTGGTCCTATATAGCCACATTAGTTCCTAATGAAGTAAAGGTAATCCAGAAGGCTTGTATAAATTTGTAAGCTCAAACACAAGAAATCCAAGGAAAAATAAAGAGGTAAAAGGAGAGATTCTTAAAAAGAAAACAAGACAGGGATGACAGAGGACAAATTGGTGACACCAAAAAGAATTCAGAAAAGGGCTATTGAATGACTGAAGACAATGTAGTCACTTAATTATACGGATGAGGGAAAGTTCTTTGATGAAAATTGTCATTTTCTAAAAATTACATATTTTTATTTAAGAAATTCTTGAGCCACACATTTGTGAAATGAGTGGGATACAGTGAAAAAATAGGGTTAGGTTATTTTACTATTTCTTAGATTTTTCAATAAAGTTTCTTTAAGTCAGCAAACACAAGTCACCTAACCATATACTCAATATTACCAATCTGACAGAAACTCTCAAAGCAACTGTTCTTAATGCTGTCAAATCTCAAATGAAAGAATCAAAACAGCAGGGGACATATGACAGAAGGGTATCTCAGCTGTCATATGTTCAGTGTAAACTACTCAGTCAACTAAATACTGTGATTTTTACAGATTTGCTCCTCAATGTGCAGTTCTATGATACGTCCAGCCATAGGAAGCTGACTCTTTCTAAACAGGTGCCAAATTTTTCTCCTCCAAGGATAATCACAATCATGTGCTGATCCTTTGAAAGCAATCACCAGGCTTGACCCACTCAGAGTAATGAGCTCACAGGTAAGCACACCCGAGAGGTACAGATAGCAGGGTGGAAGATGGGGAACATGTTAGTTCCTGGTTCATTGGATGAAGCAATTGTTTTTGGAGAAAATGCTAATAACAGATTAAGATAACAAATCTAGTAGTTGTGAGATTTACCATCCAATTGTTGCTGACAATTTTGTACTCTTACCAGATAACTGATGAGTATGGTCCATTCTTCTCGTAACTTTCTGTCATCAATTCTCCTCCACAGATTCTCATTCTTTCAAATTTTGTGTTCTACAGTGGTACCACTTTCCATTTGCACTCTGTGTAACAGCGCCAAGTTGATGTCAAAAGCTCTGCTATATTTTGTGCTGGGATATCTGCCAATATGACATTGCGGACATCTTTGAGGTAACTTTTCACACTTTCTTTTCGTCTCTGTAATAAAGGCACTCTTCTGCAAGTGCGTCTGAGACCAGGTTTGCGTGCTCATCTTCCAACAAAACTCATAGCAAGGTCTGCAGCATTCTGGAACACAGCATGAATTTCTTGTGCTTAAATTGGAGAAGAAAGCTTCTAGTCACCAATTTTAATGTTCCTTAATGACTGTGGAGGATGAGGAAGAGTCATTAACGTGGAATGAGGGATTTCCCAGTCACAAGCCAAAACCACGAGAGACACAGAAGATTTTAAATCAACTCTCTTGGGTTTATCATTGCTTAATAGCTCTGTAATTATTTCTATACCTGAAGAAATTGCCTCACTCTCTCTTTTTCTCTTTTCCTACAGGCTAAATTCGGAGATAATGATATGAACAAGGTTTCTCTTTATACGCTATTTTCTTCTCTTTATAAGACATTTTTCCTCTAGTTGCAAAAATCTAAAATCCACTTAAATGCAGACATATTTCCATGACAATTATATTCTATTTAAATAAATATCTTGTGACACTTTCACCAAAGTTTTTTTCTTTTTCTTTATAGAAAGAAAAATTTATACTCATAACTACATTTTATCACACATTTGCCACCAAGTCTTTACAGCATCAGAGACTCATCATTTTCATTTCATTCAAGTGAAGCCTTGTTTTGGTAAAATCAGCAACACTTTCAAATTATAATGAGAGCATGGCTAAGTCCTACCATGTAAAATTCTGAGTAATTTGTTGAACATTTTTCTAAACTTGTATCTATAGCTCCCTTTCTTTCTCTCTTCCTACTTTCTTTTCTTTTTCTCTGTTCTATCAAAAAGCGGTCATTATATGCCTCCTACATGTGAGAGAATCTTGTGTGCTCTGAATGGAAGAAAAAAATATAGAAATGGCATATTCCTTTAAATTATTAGTAATATGAAAATATGAGTTAGTCCTTCATTTATTTATCTTGAGATTATCTGATAAATTCTAAAAAAGACTTATGAACATGATTTCTTTCTACTAATTTCTAAACTTGTACATGGTACATAATTAACTAAGAGGTATTCAATGTAATGTTGAGACACTAGCAAATTTAAGGGGAATACTAATAATGGTGGAGGGCATCTAGGAAAGATTTCAAGGAGAATAGAGAAGAGGGGGAGAATAAGGATCCCTAAATGTTCTTTCCAGAACTTCTCTGTGAAACAATGATACTAGTTCATGTTGAACGGAATTGATTCTTAAGCCACCAATGAACAATTTAGACTAGTTTGCCATTTCGTTTTTTCCTCTTTTTCTTTTCTACAAATTTTATTTAAATTTTGGGGCTATCCAAAATTCTATCCAGAGTTCATTTTACTTTCAAATTACTGAAATTTGGTAGTAATTCTATCCACTTAAAATAGTTTAGTTGTTAACTTCATATGCCAACATCAATAACAGCTTTTTGTACCATTTAATATATGAGTCAAGGATGTACTCCAGGGGTGAAATCTGCTTCCTCCATACTCAAAAATCAATAGTTTTGCTTCATTCTTCATGGTGCGAGGTGAAATATGCATTTTTTTTTTGTCCATGATCGACTTTGGGAATATTTACTTATTTCTTGCTCCCATAATAGACTTGCTCCCATAATATGGTGTTTCTCTTCTGCATCTTCATAGTAACTGTTCATTTGAAGAAGTAATTCTGTTGTTTAAATGCTGTCTTTCTCTGTGTCTAATTGGTTATTTTTTTAATTAACATAAAATATTGTACTGTGGTAGAAACTTTTAGAAGTCTCCAAATTATATTTTGGATAATTGCTATATTTATAAAATCCATTTTCCTGTTAAGCATCTAATCTTACTTTATATTACAGCACAAATCTCTACTGATTTTGCATTTATCATCAAAAAACAACACACAGGTTGGTAAAATTAAGTGACAGGATAATACATACGGTGAAAAAATTCCCTAGAATTTGACTTTACAGTTTTAATGTAGAATCCAGGTAAATAGAAACTGATTCTAATATTTAATGGAAAATGTGAAAAATTTATTATTTCTCAAAATTCACTATTAAGAGGAAGTAATTAAGCAAAAGCCTGATGCTATTACCTAAATGTATCAAACAAATGAGTTTGGATAAAAATTTTATTTGTTTTATAATTCTGGAACCTGAGTGTGGCAAATGAAACATGGCTAGTGTATAAATGTGTGTATATTGGAGAAAATCCCTAAATCACAGTTTGCTGGTTACAAAGTGCATTCACTTATCTACTGCTTTTGGTAAACATCCAGCTGTGCTATTCAAATGGTGGGTATTTGTAGACATCAAGCAGAAAGGAATCATTATTATTTCAAGAAAACAAATGACTCGAGGAAATGAATTATCAAAATTTTAATAGGTAAATGTTGATAAAAAGCTTAAACTTACATCTTATATTCCAAGTCAGTCATTTTTTTGAATAATAGAATTGAATCGAATAATGATGGTGGGAAACATTATTGCATAAAAATTATGAAAGGGAAGATAGGTTTTTCTTAAGAAAAGTTAATTGGAGGAAATTTTGCCAAAATGATCTAATATGATTTGAAATGAATACTTTAGTATTCCATGAAAATACATATATAAATATAAACAAGAGGTTAAAGGTGCATTCCAGGGGGTACTAATTCATATTTATCTTTTTTATTTATTTTTCTCATTTTTATTGAAAAAAATTTCAAAAATTTCAGAAATTAGAAACATCAAAAATGGTAGAATACTTTCTCTTTATTATATCAAATATTGTATAAACCTTAATAATTCAACTGGTGAAGCAAAATGACCAGAAGATTCAAAGATAAAAACAAGTCTAAGCACAAACAGCTCTGGTAACAAGTGATATACCTGCCATAAAAAAGAAAAATAATATGTTGCTGAATACAAGCTTTTTTAGCTAAAATTAATTTGCATAATTCACTTTTTGCCCAAACCAAAATACAATATGAATTAGAAGTAACGAAAAGTAAACCCATGTGATGTTAAATGATGAAATTGTTGACTCATAATTTTTAACTTTTTTAAGTTTGATAATGTAACATGTGGAAACAGTTCCTCAAATTTTGTTATCGAAGTTTGAACTAGTGAAATTGTTTAAAATAAGTGACAATATCTATCAAAATTAATAAGATAGTTTTATACTATAATTTTACTTTTATTAATATACTGGCAAAATGCTTGAGCAGCTATGAATATGTATTTATTTGTGTGTATGTATGTTTGTATTTTTTAATTTATTCATCAGTCATGATGATACCCAAAAGCATTAATTGAGTTTCTAAATCATGTATGATAGAAAAACCATTACAATTCTAGAAAGAATTATATCCATCAAATGTCAAGTCTGGTCTTTGGAACAGAACAGTTTCACTACCTTATCTCAAATGTGCTGCGTCTTTACCCCATAGATAAAGGGGTTGAGGAGTAGTGGGACTAGTAGGTAAAGGTTGGACAAAGCGATGTGTATATATGATGGGATGTAAGATCCAGATCTGTGGGTAAAAAAGGAGAAAAAAGCGAGAAGATAGACTTGGAAGAAAACACATATATGAGGAATACATGTATTAAATGCTTTAAGTCGTGCCTTTTTCTGGGGCAGGTGGAAAAAAGTGATAATTATCTGTATGTAGGAAAGGGTGATGAAAATGAAGTCAAGTCCACCAATAATAAAAGCTCCAAGAAGACTGTAGAACTTGTTGATGTAAACATCTCCAGTGGTAAGCTTCACAAGAGCCATGTGCTCACAGTAAGTGTGACATATTAACGTGGTTCAGTAAAATTTAAAACGGCACATTGTGAGCAATTGGCAGGTGATTAGCACAACTGCAGGCTGCAATGTCACTCCAGTTGCAATCAAGTGACTACTTGCTGTATGAATATTGTATCATATCTCAGAGGGTAACAGATAGGTACGTAGCGGTCCAGAGCCATGGCCAGCAGGACTCCTGATTCAATACCTTGAAATGTGTGGATGAACCACATCTGAAAGAGGCAAACATCAAAATAGATCTCTGGCAAGTGGAACCGAAAAATTCCAAGCATCTTGGGCACAATGCTGGGGCTAATTGCAATGTCTGTGGCTCCTAACATGACTAGGAGGATATACATGGCTCATGGAGACTGGACTCATATTTGATAATGATCAAAAGTAGAGAATTTCCAATCAAAGCAATGATGTACATAGCACAGAATAGAATCCCAATCCAATGCTGTACAGGTTCCAGACCAGAGATCCCAGTGAATGTCAGCACAGAGGGCAAGAACACTGTGTCATTTGGAATTGTCATGGCAGTCCATAGACCTTCTTAGAAAGAAAGCAAAGTTTGCAGAACTGAATCTCTTTACTGTTATATATGCTATCCCTATCCAGTCACAAAGTTATCAGAATGAGGAGTATCAATCTCATCAACTTGTTTGTCACCACTTTAAATGAATGAGAAATGCCAATAGAGAAAGCAACAAAAAGATTCATCAGTTTGCACTTTAGCAAAGCCATCCACCCATATGCAGTGATATTCACAGTGAACATTGAGTGTTGCACATTCTTCCTGTGATGGGGCCATAGTAGGATCCGCCTGCTTCATAATAGTCTCCTTCCTCTTCCACATCAGCTTCTTTTACATCTTCTAATCTGTTCATGGAGGGCAGAAAATTAGACACATAGATGCACATGCACAAACACATTCGGAGTGATAATTCAGAAAGAAAGACTCCTTTATTCCAAGTTTTCAAATATGGTCTCAGTTAAAGATCCAGACTCTACCCAGTAGACAAGGACAGATACATAATTTTGGTGCATTCCCACTGGAATTCTGACTTGGCAGATAACTCTTAGTCAAAAATTCTTCAGTTAAGAAAAGTAGTCAAAGCCTCTCACCACATATTTTTAACCACATATTGAGGGGTAAGGACATTAAAATTATTATTTAATAAAATTAAAAGAATTTAATAATACCTGATATAGGAGAAAAGATACCTTGGGTGGTATTACCAGGAAATCAATGATTTTTGAAGTGGTCAGAGATAAGAAGTGAATGAACTTCTCATATCAGTGTCAAGGTTTGGTACAACACATCATGCTTTCCATTAACTATATGCCATCAGTGAACTACGGTTCAATGTAGCACTGACAACAGTATGCACCCATGATTTTTTAAAGTGAGTTTTTTTTCTTTAAGAAGAGAGGTTACCAAAGTGTTTAGTTGTCTAAATCAAGACCATCTGTAAGTTTTGTTAAGTGTTATTGTCCTAAGCATTAGTAAATATTTAATCATTATTCAAGTCATCACATCCAAATATTCTGGGTTCTTTCTTGCCCCCCAACAACCATAATTATCACCGATGCTAAATATGGAGTATTCTGGAGATTATTCTACTGTTGGGCTCAGAAAAATTCCACTATCGAGGTGTTAGTTGAACTAAAGCAGTAACATGAAGGTCTCTCTGATTTCCCCTTACCCCTTCCTGTCTTGAAATCCTCTCACTAATCCTTGAAATCCTTTCACTAAATATGGGATTAGGCTATTCTATGAAGTTTTCTTATGTGCCTAGAGACTGGACCCACAAAAAAGAACACAGTTGATTTCAATCCCTTAACTGAAATTTAATTAACCAGAGAAAATTAAAACTCATATAACAGAGGAAAAAAATGAAAATTGAACACCATACCCAGAGCCCAGGTGAACCTCAAACTGTTGTCTGTTCTCAGGTCCTATTCAATATCTCCTCTCTCCCATTAAGAAAAATCCATAAGGGTCTGTAACCTATTCAATATTGTTAATCACTCTCTTGTGATTCCCTGTGTTTATGTATGTTAATAAATTTTTCACTTTTTTCCTGTTAATTTGTCTATTGTCATTTCATCTAAACAGGCTCAGACTTCAATCTCAAGAAGGAAAGTGTGAACTAACCTACACCCATTGTTCTTTCTTTCATGTAAAACATGAGCAAGATTAAATTACTTCTCTAATGACATAATGCTAACTACCCTTAACATTGCTTTCTTCCAGAGAAGATTCTCCAATATATAACTATTGTTACTGAATTGTAGTTCATAGAATGTCAAAGTGAGACTCTAGGATGAATATATTTATAGCCTTCATATTCATGATTTGAAGTTTTTCTGAAGTCTACATTTATTGACTATGCTTCTACTGTACTTCAAGATACACCACTTGACTTTCACTTGACTTTTGTACTGTAGGAAGAATGGGGACTGAAGATCCCATTCTCAGCAAGAAGAAACACTCCTCCCCCAAAAAGAGAAAATTAAAAAGTAAGCTAAGCAAGGCAGGACCCAGAATGTACTCGTTTTAACTATAACTTACTTTGTACCCAGAAGCAGTAGTGGAAAGTGACTGGCACAGGCAGAAGGTTGTTCTCTGATGATCCAAGCTGTGGAAGATTTGAATTTTGTAACACAATTTTCCCTGATGACCAAGTTTTTATTAGCCTACATCAAATCCTGAGAGACCGGGTTGACTTAATGAGGAGTTCAGGCGAGAGGCAGCCATGCCCCTTCATTCATGCTTCTTGCTCAATTCCCAGAGGAGCTGTAATATCTTGCGTGGCCAGGAGATGGCAGTGCTGAAACATCTTCTTTTGGTCAAGAAGTAAGGTAGTGCCTCTCACAGCACCAGAGGTGGGAATTTACCTTGTTCTCCAGTGTGCGACAGAGAAGAGGGACAATAAAATGGGGGATAAATGGAAACTCCATTTCTTCCCTGAGAGAAATTGAAAATTGAAAATGGAACCAATATTGCGTATATATTTACTCTTGACTTTACTGTGGAGACCAAAAGGACATCCAGAAGACACGTCAGTGATCAAAAGGAGGAGTATGTTTGGCAGTGTAGGCAGGACGGAGCTGAGAGCAAAATAAGCCTTGTAAGGAGTAAACTTGCCAAGGAAAAGGGAAGAAACTCGGCTATGATGGGATTTGTGTCCTATTTAGAAACACAAATGATGAGCAGGATAGTCCTTTCTAGACAGAGATGATC
Organism: Nycticebus coucang; assembly: GCF_027406575.1. Classification (NCBI taxonomy): domain Eukaryota; kingdom Metazoa; phylum Chordata; class Mammalia; order Primates; family Lorisidae; genus Nycticebus; species Nycticebus coucang. The sequence goes on along the minus strand of NC_069793.1, from coordinate 61,897,412 downwards.
TTATGTTTCTTTAGTAATTTTCTGGTTTTTTACATTTTTTTATTAAATCATAACTGTGTATATTAATGCATTTATGGGGTATAATGTGCTTATTTTATATTCAATTTGGAATGCTCACATCAAACTGGTTAACATAGTATTCACCTCACTTACTTAATTGTTGTGTTAAGACATTTATACTCTTAATGAATTTGGGTACACATCATGTTAGTATTTCTTTGATCCTCAGAAGTTTCCTACCTTTCATTTTTTTTGAGACAGACTGTCAGAGTGCCCTAGCGTCATAGCTCACAGCAATCTCTGACTCTTGGGGTCAAGCAGTACTCTTGCCTCAGCCTCCCAAGTAGCTGGGACTACAGGCACCTGCTAAAACCCCTTGCTATTTTTAGAGATAGGGTTTTGCTCTAGCTCAGGCTGGTCTGGAATTTGTGAGCTCAGGTGATCCACCCACCTCAACCTCCCAAAGTGCTTGGATTACAGGCGTGAGCCATTGCTCTTGGCCGGAAGTTTCCTACTCTTAAATATCTTTCATGTGTAGAGCTTAATTCAAAATATGTGTTGACTTTTACTTTCCCACTATATAAAATTAATTAATGCAGAAAAGAGGGGAAAAATACCTATAATCCCATGACCAAAGTTAAATATTAATCTTTTTTGCTTTCTTATTTATTTATTATTAAATCATAGCTGTGTACATTAATGCAATCATGGGGCACTAAAAACTGGTTTTATATACCATTTGACATATTTTCATCACACTGGTTAACATAGACTTCCTGGCATTTTCTTAGTTATTGTGTTGAGACATTTATATTCTACATTTGCTAAGTTTCACATGTACGCTTGAAGATGCACCGTAGGTATGGTCCCACCAATCACTCTCCCTCCATCCATCATCTCCCATCCACTCCACTTCCTCTCCCCCTTCCCATATTCTTAGGATATAATTGGGTTATCACTTTCATATGAAAGCTATAAATTGGCTTCACAGTAGGGGTGAGTACATGGGATACTTTTTCTTCCATTCTTGAGATACTTTACTAAGAAGAATATGTTCCAGCTCCATCCATGTAAACATGAAAAAGGTAAAGTCTCCATCTGCATAATATTCCATGGTGTACATATACCACAATTTATTAATCCATTCATGGGTCGATGGGCACTTGGGCTTTTTCCATGACTTAGCAATTATGAATTGGACTGCAGTAAACATTCTGGTACAAATATCTTTGTTATAATGTGATTTTTGGTCTTCTGGGTATATAACCTAGTAGAGGAATTATAGGATCAAATAGCAGGTCTATTTTTAGATCTCTAAGTGTTCTCCAAATATCTTTCCAAAAGGAACATATTAATTTGCATTCCCACCAGCAGTGTAGAAGTGTTCCCTTTTCTCCACATCCATGCCAACATCTCTGGTCTTGGGATTTTGTAATATGAGCTAATCTTACTGGAGTTAGATGATGTCTCAAAGTAGTTTTGATTTGCATTTCTCTGATGATTAAGGATGATGAGCATTTTTCATATGTCTGTGGGCCATGCACCAGTCTTATTCAGAGAAGTTTCTCCTCAATTCCCTTGCCCACCCTGAGATGGGATCATTTGTTCATTTAATGATAATACGTTTGAGTTCTCTGTGGATTCTTGTTATTAAACCTTTGTCAGAGACATAACCTGCAAATATCTTCTCCCATTCTGAGGGCTGTCTGCTTGCTTTACTTATTGTGTTCTTGGCTGTGCAGAAGCTTTTTAGTTTGATCAGGTCCCAGTAGTGTATTTTTGAAGCTGCTTCAATTGCCCGGGGGTCCTCCTCATAAAATATTCGCCTAGACCGATTTCTTCAAGAGTTTTCCCTACACTTTATTCTAGTATTTTTATAGTTTCACGTCTTAAGTTTAAATCTTTAATCCAGTGATAGTCTACCTTATTTAATGATGAAAGGTGTGGGTCCAGTTTCAGTCTTCTACAGGTCACCAGACAGTTCACCCAGCATAATTTGTTAAATAGGGAATCTTTTCCCCACTGAATGTTTTTAATTGGCTTGTGAAAGATCAAATAGCGGTAAGTAGCTGGGTTTATCTCTTGGTTCTTTATTCTGTTCCATACATTTACCTCTCTGTTTTTGTGCCAGTACCATGCTTTATAAGTCTTTCGATTTATAGTGTAATCTGAGGCCTGGTAGCGTGATTCCTCCTGCTTTGTTTTTATTTTTAAGTAATGTCTTGTCTATTACAGGTTTATTCTGATTCCATATAAAACAAAGTATTATTTTTTTGAAATCTTTAAAATTGAACTCAGTAACAACAAGAAACTGCATACTCATACAAAAACATGGAAATTAAATAACTTTATGCTGAGAGATGGCTGGTTCGTAGATGAGATTAACAAGGAAAGTACCAAATTATTGGAATAAAATGACAATGAAGACACGAATTATCACAACCTCTGGGATACCGCAAAGGCAGTACTAAGAGGGAAATTTATAGCACTGCGAGCCTTCTTCAAGAGAATGGAAAGAGAGGAAGCTAACAACTTAATGGAACATCTCAAACAACTAGAAAAGGAAGAACATTCCAACTCCAAACCCAGTAGAAGAAAAGAAATAACCAAAATTAGAGCAGAATTAAATGAAATTGAAAACAAAAGAATAATACAACACATCAATAAATCAAAAAGCTGGTTTTTCGAAAAGGTCAATAAAATAGATAAACCTTTGGCCAACCTAATCAGGAAAAAAAGAGTCAAATCTCGAATCTCATCAATCAGAAACAACGAAGACGAAAATTGAAGCAGCTTCAAAAATACACTACTGGGACTTGATCAAGCTAAAATGCTTCTGCACAGCCAAGAACACAGTAAGTAAAGCAACCAAACAGCCCTCAGAATGGGAGAAGATATTTGCAGGTTATATTTCCAACAAAGGTTTAATAACCAGAATCCACAGAGAACTCAAACGCATTAGCAAGAATAGAACATGGGATCCCATCGCAGGCTGGGCAAGGGATTTGAAAAGAAACTTCTCTGAAGAAGACAGGAACATGGCCTTCAGACATATGAAAAAATGCTCATCATCTTTAATCATCAGAGGAATGCAAATCAAAACTACTTTGAGATACCATCTAACTCCAGTGAGACTAGCCTATATCACAAAATCCCAAGACCAGAGATGTTGGTGGGGATGTGGAGAAAGGGAACACTTTTGCACTGCTGGTGGGAATGCAAATTAATACATTCCTTTTGGAAAGAGATATGGAGAACACTTAGAGATCTAAAAATAGATCTGCCATTCAATCCTGTAATCCCTCTACTGGGCATATACCCAGAAGACCAAAAAGCACATCATAACAAAGATATTTGTACCAGAATGTTTATTGCAGCCCAATTCATAATTGCTAAGTCATGGAAGAAGCCCAAGTGCCCATCAATCCATGAATGGATTAAAAAATTGTGGTATATGTACACCATGGAATATTATGTAGCCTTAAAGAAAGATGGAGACTTTACCTCTTTCATGTTTACATGGATGGAGCTGGAACATATTCTTCTTAGTAAAGTATCTCAAGAATGGAAGAAAAAGTACCCAATGTACTCAGCCCTACTATGAAACTAATTTAGGGTCTTCACATAAAAGCTATAACCCATTTACAACCTAAGAATAGTGGGAAGGGGGAAAGGGAGGAGAGAGAGGGGAGATGTGGGTAGAAGGAGGGTGATTAATGTGATTACGCCAGTGGTGCATCTTACAAGGGTATATGTGAAACCTGGTAAACGGTCTGTGAAGCTAGTGAATGATGCCCCATGAATATATCAATGTACACAGCTATGATTCAATAAAAAAAAATAAATAACAAAACAAAATTAGAGCTGAATGAAATGAAATTGACAGCAAAAGGATTGTATAACAGATCAATAAATCAAAAAGTTGGTTTTTGAAAAGGTAAATAATATAGATAAAACTTTGGCTAACCTAATGAGGGAAAAAAGAGTAAAATCTCTAATTTCAAATGATAGACTTATTTGAAAAAAATATTTGCTATAGAAATAAGAACACATCAGGAGATATTTTTACTATGAATATCAGAATACTGGGTATGGTCTCTTAAACTGTCCAGTTCTACATCAAAAATATGTTCATTTATCTGTCTTTGCCAAATATACTCTACAATAAAATATGTACAAAAAAGAAACAAAATATTATAACTAAACTTTCATGTTACCTATTATTCTGTTTCCTGAAGGAAGCATCAGTACAATTGAGTCACACTTCTCCACCTCAATAGCATTTTTCACCTTCTTTCCAGAAATGATCTGTGTCATATAGCTGATGAGTACTGTTTCCGACATGTTTTTTAATATTTTTTCCAGCTCACTTTTTCTCATTCTTATTATATTTCAACAATACTTTGACACAATGAGATACATCTAATCTGTCTATCACACCTCATTTTCACTATCTTTTATCTCTTTCCTAATTCATGTAGCATCTTACTTTTATTACTTGCCTTATACTCACATCATTTACCTGGTCTGATCTCATCATATCCATCATATCTCAACTGTCCTTTGAATGAATCCAAATATATATATATATATATATATATATATAGTCTATTCCTTCTCTCCTTCAGATACACAAGTCCAGATGGAACTTATTTTAAATTTATGACATGTTACATCCAGTGAGTTCTTTCAGTACATTATACCTCATAAATGCATTCATGTACACAGTTATAATTTAATAAAGAATTTTAAAAAAGAACAGAAATCTAATGATATCCCAAAACAAGAAGCATTCTAAATGTATATCAATTAAAAAATAGATGAATAAGATGTGATAAATCCTTATAAGGGCATATTACTCATGCTTAATAAGAAATTTATTATTGATAGATAGTACTGGGTGAACATTGAATATATTATGTTAATATAAGAATCAATTGGAAATATTTGAAAGAAACCAAAACAAGATGTCATACATTGAATATTTTATTTATGTAAAACTTCCAGAAAAGACAATCCATAAATAGAAGATAGATCAGTGGTTCTAAGAATGGAGGTAGGAAGGGAAGCAGAGGTAATAAGAAGTAACTAGTAGTGAGTACAGGTTTCATGTTAGGATGATAAAAATGTTCTGATTTTAGTTCCTGAAGAAGCTTGCAGAGCAATTACAGAATTGTACAGTTTAAAAGACAGATGGTATGGCATGAGAATTATATCTCAATAAAAATAAATGAAGAAAGGACCCAGGAGTACTCTGTTGTTTCATTTAGCAGGTTTCCAAACACACAACTCTGCCCAAAGTCATTGAGCTGGTTCCAGCAAGGGGACGACCAGCTGCACAGCTATCCTGGCCCTCTGCTTTATTTATTTCTGCCTCTCTGAATTTGGTCTTTAATTACTTTTTTTCTCTGGACCTTAATTCTCAAAATGTAGGATGGAATTCTTAAGGTATGTGTGGGACCAGAACTGTGCTATGTGATTGCTGAGTATTTTCTCACATATTCCACAGAAGCCTCCAAATCTGATACTGTGAGCCTCATTTTTCAAAGGAGGGAAAAACATAACTAAGGATGGTTATGCAGGATGGTGAAACAGGGCATTGGAGAAATTCAGGCATGTTGGATTCCTGGTCTATGACATCTTTCCATCTTTAACTGAAGACCATCCCTTCAAGCTCTCATATCTAGCCTCTTGAAATAAGTCCCTCATTTAAAAATACCCATTGCATCATAAACAGGGCATGTTAGTCTCACATGCATCTCAACCCTCCAGCTGCTCTAGGTGTCTGTCTGCTACCCTGGACTTTCATCCAATTACCCAGGGCCCTTATTTGAAGGATTGTTGAGCATGCTGTCAGTGACTACGAGGATAACATCACTTTTGGACAGAATTTTACACCTATAGGGGAGTATGTACTCACATCCTCAGCACGGAACACATTTGACTTGGGACCTACTTAAAATCAGCTGGATCAGATGCTTTCACTCCACATAAAGGTTCTTTGAGCAGACTGGCTGGGATTTGTTCAGCAGAGAGCACTGGGCAACGATGGCATTGTATTCTGAAAAACCATCTTAGGGGCAGCAATAGTAGGTTTAGTGTAACTAAGAACATGAAATTCTTCAGTCCTGAGAGGATCCAAATGAATACCAACAGGTAATTGCTCCTCCCCGAAATCTGAGTTAAGTATAGTTGATGTAGATATTCCCCTGGCTTCATGAGAAAAAAACAAAGGACATAGGTTTAAAAAAATGCATTTCCTGATGCTATGAAGTCTTTACAGCAGCATGTAGGGGTAAAGAGCCAACTTTGGGAATGAAACAGGTCTTCCCCTTCTTAAGATGGTGGGTCCCTGAGGGTACTTACTTCAAGCCTTAAGAAGCCTTGGTTACATCACCTATGAAATTAGAACACAGTCAAGTTCTCAGTCAATTTCTCCTGTGCTTACCTAATGATCCCACTGCCACTCTCCTTCTGGCCAATGTTCCAGGAAGTTGAACTTGTTTCTTAGCAGCACCTCTCCTCTCTTCATCAGCTGATTTTGAGCTTGCCAGATGTCAGCTGCTTGGTGCTAAGTCTATATTTGTTGCTATAAATATCTTAGGTAATTAAGTAGAATAGAACCTCTGTAAGTTGACCACTCAAAGGACTATAATAAACTGGACAACACATGGAGGCAGTCAACATAAGGAAGTAGGCCTTTATACATGAGATGCGTATCTGTTTTATGAAAGTTAGGTCAACTTAAGGAAGTGCTCAATGTAAAGAGGTCGTCAACTATGGGGGTTCTATTGTATCATGGAAACCAAAAAAAGGTGAAGATGTAATTCGCCATGTTAACAACATAATAGATAGAATTTATGTGATCCTTTCAATAATCACAGAAACTCATGTGGAATCATTTGATATTCGTGTAAAATAAGTACACTCAGAAAGCGAAGAGTGAAGGGCAGAGACAAAATGGTTGACTGAAGCCAGCTTTACACAGAGGCTCCTGTCCAGAAGGAGAGTTAAAGGACAGAAATTTAGCAAGTGACCCGGTGGATTTGAGCTGCACCAAGAGAGAAGGTTGAAGAACGCACGTCAACCCTGCTGAGGCGAGCTGTGATCCCAAGGATAAAAACAAAAGGTACAAAATCCATCACCAAGTGGACAGGAGACCCCTCTCCCATGAGAACAGCTTGGAGTGCCCCACAAACAAACAAGCAGAGTTCAAAGGTCCTCCCACCACATTCCACAGGAGAGACCCTCTAAAAACTGGACCTACCTCCCCTACTAGAGTGCCACGGCGTTCTCCTGCCAGGCATAAAACTGTATAAAACTGTATATATTCTCTACCTGAAACTCTGAGCTCCCAGCACTCCCCTTCACTCTCAATCTGAGGTCTGGAGGCCTGTCCTTCAGGAGTCCAGATTCTTGGGTGATTTCTTGAGGAGTATGAACAGTGCCTAAACTGCAGCTGATCAGTGCCGACTGTGGGGCATGGGAGTTAGGAGAGGATGGTCACCACAGCAGCAGTGCCCTGAGGCGCAGAGCAGCAGCTGTCTTTTAGCAACAATAGGGCTCACTCCCCGATATTCTGAAGCCACAAAACCTGTCTCCCTGGGAAACCAGAGGAGGCCGGACATCTACTCAGGTGGCAATCACCACGGAACAGATCTGGGACAAAACACAGGCCCTGTGAGTAAAGGGTTTGCCTGAGGTGGTACTGACTTGGGCAGAGCGCAGGGACTAGAAATGCACTCGCAGACCTGGGAAGTTCCCAGGGCAGTGATGACCCAGAGGAGTGCTTTACTGAGCCTAAGACAAACCTGGCCCTCAGGGAATCATCAGCCTATAGACAAAAAAAAGACAGGAGGCTAGAACTGACAGGTAACTGAATACAAACCTGCAGACGCAAACACAGGGCCTGAGGAGCAGGCTCTGGGAACTCAAAACAGCTTCTCTTCTGCAGGGGAATTTAGCAGGGACCGAAACAAATTCCTGCAAAGTTGTTCTGTTCTGTCAGTAACATCAATCAGGGGCAGGGCTGGAACTGAGTGAACACCCCCCAGCCTCCATCAAGCACCCAAGATTGTCAGGCCTCACCTCCCCCTGCTAGATAGAGGCAGAGCACAGCAGCCTGGCTGAGCAGAAATAGATTTCCTTGTGATTCAGGCAGGTGCAAACCCCTGGAGTATCTCTTCACTACAGGCAACAGGGTCACAGCCCTGCGGGGCTATCAGTGACTGGGTGTGACAGAGGGGCAAAGTGGGGAAGAAGGCATCAACCTTCCCAGACTGATCTATTTGGTGGGTGAGTCCTCCTGACTCCATGGAGCACTGGAGCAAGCCATATCTGAGTAGTCACCAGACCCCTGAGATCCAGTTGCCAGATACCTTTTAAACTCTCCCAACGGAGACAGGTGCAGACTGAGAAAATTGATTTGGACCTTTTGAACTGAGCCAATCGCCCGAGGACTATTCAGGTGGTGCCCTGGGTGTGTGGCTATAGGAAGGTTTGATTTTCCTTTTCCAATTGTTGCCTGGGGGGGGGCTGGTCACTTAATTGCTGATATTTCTCCACAGCTGAGACTTCAACCCAGAGTAACTGATTCACTAGGGTCAAACAGAAACCAGAAAACAAGACAGAACCACGTAGCCCCACCACACCAAACAGGGCCCCAGTTTCTCAGGCCATAGCACTGTACAGGTCCTTGACAAAGCTCCAGGGGAAAAAAATCAAATGGTGTAAAACAATCATGGGGCAGAATCAGTGGAGAGGCTCTGGTGATATGAATAACCAAAATAGATCAACCCCACCAAGGAAAGATATGGCAGATGTAACTGAAGATCCGATTGATAAATAGTTGGCCAAGATATCAGAAATCGAATTCAGAATTCAGACTGCAACAAGATTAATAAAATGGAGGAAAATTTGGAATTAGAAATTCAAGCAGCAATTCAAAAGTTGGAATTAGGAATTCAAGGAGAAATTCAAAAGTTGTCTCAAGAATTTGACGAATTTAAAGACAAAACCACCAATGATTTTGATGAATTCAAGCAAGAATTTGCAGCCCTCAAAAATCTGAAAAATACAGTAGAATCCCTTAGTAACAGAGTAGAGCAAGCAGAAGAAAGTATTTCTGACATTGAAGACAAAGCGTTTGAACGCTACCAAACTCTCAAAAGGAAGAGAAATGGAAAGCAAAAATGGATCATTCCCTGAGAGAACTCCGGGATAATTCAAAGAAGGCTAATATCTGCCTCATTGGAATCCCTGAAACTGATGAAGTGGCCTTGCTGGACGCAGAGGCCCTTCTCCATAAAATTATGAAAGACAATTTTCCAGATATGCCAAGAGATTAAATTCAGATATCAGACAGTTTAAGAACCCTAGCATGAGTCAATCCCTGTAAGACATCCCCCAGGCATATCATAACTAACTTCATTGAAGTTAATATGAAGGAGAAAATTCTGAAAGCAGCCAGACTTAAGAAATCCATTACCTACAAGGGGAAGAATATTAGAATGACTGCAGATCTCCCTGCTGACACTATTCATGCCAGAAGAGTGTGGTCATTGACTTTTAATATCCTAAAGCAAAATAACTTTCAACCCTGGATCCTGTATCCAGCTAAACTGAGTTTCATTTATGATGGAGAAATTAAATATTTTAATGAAATTCATATATTGAAGAAATTTGGCATAACCAAAACAGCTCTTCAGGATATTCTCAGACCTATCCTCCATAATGACCAGCCCAATCCTCTACCACAAAAGTAAACTCACTCAGAAACTTTTGATCAAACTCCAACTTCCACAGTGGTGAAAGGATTACAAATGTCCACTGGACTTTAGAAAAACTCAATACCCAAAATTTTACCAGACTTATCAATATTCTCCATTAATGTGAATGGGTTAAACTGTCCTCTAAAGAGAGACAGGTTAGCTGACTGGATACAAAAACTCAGGACAGATATTTGTTGCATACAAGAGTCACATCTTACCTTAAAAGACAAATATAGACTAGGGTGAAAGGATGGTCATCCATATTTCAGGCAAATGGGAATCAGAAAAAAGCAGGTGTTGCAATTTTATTAGCAGATACAATAGGCTTTAAACCAACAAAAGTAAGGAAGGATAAGAATGGTCACTTTATATTTGTTAAGAGTAATACTCAATATGATGATATTTCCATAATTAATATCTATGCACCCAACCAGAATGCACCTCAATTTATAAGAGAAACTCTAACAGACATGAGCAACTTTATTTCCTCCAGCTCCATAATAGTTGGAGATTTCAACAGTCCTTTGTGAGTGTTGGATCTATCCTCCAACAAGAAGCTGAGCAAAGAAATTTTATATTTAAACCAAACCATCCAACAGTTGGATTTAGCAGACATCTACAGAACATTTCATCCCAACAAAACTGAATGCACATACTTCTCATCAGCCCACGTGTCATACTCCAAAATCAATCACATCTTAGGTCACTAGTCTAACCTCAGTAAATTTAAAGGAATAGAGATTATTCCTTGCATCTTCTTAGACCACCATGCAATAAAAGTTGAGCTGAGTAGCAACAGAAATCTGCATACTCATACAAAAACATGAAAGTTAAATAACCTTATGTTGAATGATAGCTGGGTCAGAGATGAGATTAAGAAGGAAATTGTCAAATTTTTGGAACAAAATGACAATGAAGACATGAATTATCAGAACTTCTGGAATACTGCAAAGGCACTCCTAAGAGGGAAATGCATAGCACAGCAAGCCTTCCTCAAGAGAATGGAAAGAGAGGAAGTTAACATCTTAATGGGACAGCTCAAGCAACTGGAAAAGGAAGAACATTACAACTCCAAACCCAGTAGAAAAAAAGAATTAACCAAAATTAGAGCAGAATTAAATGAAATTGAAAACAAAAGAAGTATACAACAGATCAATAAATCAAAAAGTTGGTTTATGAAAAGGTCAATAAAATAGATAAACCTATGGCTAACATACCAGGAAAAAAAGAGTAAAATCTCTAATCTCATCAATCAGAAATGACAAAGACGAAATAACAACAGACTCCTCAGAAATTCAAAAAATCCTTAATGAATATTACAAGAAACTTTATTCTCAGATATATGAAAATCTGAAGGAAATTCACCAATACTGGGAAGCATGCCACCTTCCAGGACTTAGCCAGAATCAAGTGGAAATGTTGAGCAGGCCCATATCAAGTTCTGAAATAGCATCAACCATACAAAACCTCCCTGAAAAGAAAAGCCTGGGAACAGATGGCTTCACTTCAGAGTTCTACCAAACCTTTAAAGAAGAATTAGTACCTATATTAGTCAACCTGTTAAAAATGTAGAAAAAAGAAGGAAGACTACCCAACATGTTCTATGAAGCAAATATCACCCCGATCTTCAAACAAGGAAAAGACCTTACAAGAAAAGAAAATTATATACCAATATCACTAATGAATATAGATGCAAAAATATTCAACAAGATCCTAACAAAGAGAATCCAGCAATACATCAAACAAATTATACATCATGACCAAGTCGGTTTTATCCCAGGGTCTCAAGGCTGGTTCAATATATGTAAATCTATAAATATAATTCAGCACATAAACAAATTAAAAAACAAAGATCATATGATTCTCTCAATTGATGCAGAAAAAGCTTTTGATAATATCCAGCATCCCTTCATGATCAGAACACTTAAGAAAATTGGTATAGAAGGGACATTTCTTAAACTGATAGAGGCCATCTACCGCAAACCCACAGCCAATATCCTATTGAATGGAGTTAAATTAAAAACATTTCCACTCAGATCAGGAACCAGACAAGGCTGTTCATTGTCTCCACTGTTCTTTAACATTGTAACGGAAGTTTTAGCCACCACAATTAGGGAAGAAATGGCAATCAAGTGTATCCATATGGGTCAGAAGGGATCAAACTTTCACTCTTCACAGAAGATATGATTGTATATCTGGAAAACACCAGGGACTCTACTACAAAACTCTTAGAAGTGATCAAGGAATACAGCAACGTCTCAGGTTACAAAATCAACATTCATAAATCAGTAGCCTTTGTATATACCAACAATAGTCAAGCTGAAAAACAGTTAAGGACTCTATTCCATTCCCAGTAGTGCCAAAGAAGATGAAATATTTTCGAGTTTATCTAACAAATGATGTGAAAGATCTCTATAAAGAGAATTATGAAACTCTAAGAAAAGAAATAGCTGAAAATGTTAACAAATAGAAAAACATACCATGCTCATGGCTCGGAAGAATCAACATTGTTAAAATGTCCATACTACCCAAAGCAATATACAATTTTATTGCAATCCCTATTAAAGCTCCACTGTCATACTTTAAAGATCTTGAAAAAACAATACTTCATTTTATATGGAATCAGAAAAAATCTTGAATAGCCAAGACATTACTCAGAAATAAAAACAAAGCAGGAGGAATCAAGCTACCAGACCTCAGACTAAACTACAAATCGATAGTGATCAAAACAGCATGGTACTGGCACAAAAACAGAGAAGTAGATGTCTGGAACAGAATAGAGAACCAAGAGATGAATCCAGCTACTTACCGTTATTTGATCTTTGACAAGCCAATTAAAAACAGTCAGTGGGGAAAAGATTCCCTATTTAATAAATGGTGCTGGGTGAACTGGCTGGCAACCTGTAGAAGACTGAAACTGGACCCACACCTTTCACCATTAACTAAGATAGACTCTCACTGGACGAAAGATTTACACTTAAGACATGAAACTATAAAAATACTAGAAGAGAGTGCAGGGAAAACCCTTGAAGAAATCGGTCTGAGTGAGTATTTTATGAGGAGGACCCCCCAGGCAATTGAAACAGCTTCAAAAATACAGTACTGGGACCTGATCAAACTAAAAACTTCTGCACAGCCAAGAACACAGTAAGCAAAACAAGCAAACAGCTCTCAGAATGGGAGAAGATATTTGCAGGTTATGTCTCTGACAAAGGTTTAATAACCAGAATCCACAGAGAACTCAAATGTATAAGCAAGAAAAGAACAAGGGATCCCATTGCAGGCTTGGCAAGGGACTTGAAGAGAATCTTTGAAGAAGACATGTGCATAGCCTACAGACATATGAAAAATGCTCATCATCTTTAATCATCAGAGATATGCAAATCAAAACTACTTTGAGATATCATGTAACTCCAGTAAGAGTAGCACATGTCACAAAATCCCAAGGCCAGAGTGCTGGCATGGATGTGGAGAAAAGGGAACACTTCTACACTGCTGGGGGGAATGCAAATTAATACATTCCTTTTGGAAAGATGTTTGGAGAACACTTAGAGATCTAAAAATAGATCTGCCATTCAATCCTATAATTCCTCTACTAGGCATATACCCAGAAGACCAAAAATCACATCATATCAAAGATATTTGTACCAGAATGTTTATTGCAGCCCAATTCATAATTGCTAAGTCATGGAAAAAGCCCAAGTGCCCATCGATCCACAAATGGATTAATAAATTGTGGTATATGTACACAATGGAATATTATGCAGCCTTAAAGAAAGATGGAGACTTTACCTCTTTCACGTTTACATGGATGGAGCTGGAACATATTCTTCTTAGTAAAGTATCTCAAGAATGGAAGAAAAAGTATCCAATGTACTCAGCCCTACTATGAAAGTAATTTATGGCTTTCACATGAAAGCTATAACCCAGTTATAACCCAAGAATAGGAGGAAGGGGGAAAAGGAGGGGAGGGAGGGTGGACGTGGGCAGAGGGAGGGTGATTGGTGGGATTACGCCTGAGGTGCATCTTACAGGGGTACATGTGAAACTTAATAAATGTGGAATGTAAATGTCTTAGCACAATAACTAAGAAAATGCCAGGAAGGCTATGTTAACCAGTGTGATGAAAATGTGTCATACGGTCTATAAAACCAGTATATGGTACCCCATGATCGCATTAATGTACACAGCTATGATTTTAATAAAATAAATAAATAAATAAAAAATCCTAACAGACTCTTAAAAAAAAAAAGAAAGCTAAAAGTAATTTAAAAAGTCTTTAATCTGAGGAAGGATATCTATGGAAAATCACAGATAATGTCATAGTTTCATAGTTGTTTTTTCTCCCCTCACCATTAGTGATAACTGAAAATTTCTACAACAGATGGCGAACAAGGCAAGGACCTCTACTTTCAATACTGTTTAGCAAACCTGCCGGGGGTTTCTGCTTAGTTTCACTTTTTGTCACATAAAGATAAAATTCTGAGGCAACAAGGTTTACCAAGAAATAAAGGGCTTTTTTAATATGAAAGAAATGAAGGTCCTGTGTCAGGAAATGAAAGATGCTTTTTCAAGTTCATCTCTCCAACTAATGGGGACCATAAGCTTTTAAAGGAGGGACCATAAGCTTTTACACATATTCCTTGGTGTAACTAACAAGGGGCTACTTGAAGGTTGTAGGACATAATGAGTCTCAGAGTTAAGAAGTCTGCCCAGGGATCTTCAGAACCTCAGCTTCTTTGTCTTTCAGAAAATCTACCATTTTTGTGAAATAACTAGAAAGGTCACTTGGTTATTTAATAGGGAGGACTGTTCAAAAAAAAAAAGCATAGGTGTTATTAAAATTTGTTCATGGAGTCGGTTACAATACTTAAATGAAACATTGAGTACAGGCACAAAATATAATATTAGGGACAAATAAGCGAAAGACAAGAAAATAACAAAGGACATTCTTATTTTCACATGATATGACTGTTTATATATAGAAACTCAAAAGAATGAACAAATCACTGCACCTGATAAGTGAATCTAGTAATCCACATGGTTAAAAGATAATACCAAAATGGACTGAATTATTATAGACAAGAAACAAACCATTCAAAAGAAAATATAAAAGAATATTTATAGTAACTAAGAATAGAAATACACATATACAGGAGTAAGTTTTTACAAAAGACATCAAGAATTCTAAAATAAAATTCTTAAAATTTTGAAGACAAAATTTGAAAAAGTGTGTATAGAGAGGTAGATTATGTTCATGTTTATTTTTCCCTGGGTGATCATTTGTTATATATTTTGAGGTCAAATTTATGTACAAAAGTATGCTCAAATCTTAAGTATGCCATTTGATGAGATTTGACAAACTCAACATTTTTGTAACCCAAATCCTAGTCAGGTGCAAATCAATCATCCCAGAAACGTCCCTCTTCATTCCCTCCCCTTTTCCTAAAGCTAAGCACAGCTTGACTTTGTTTTTCCACAATAAATTAGTTTTCCTTTTCCAGAACTTCATGTAATTTCAATTATGTGGGTTGTTCCCATTTATGTCTAGCTTCTTTCAATAAACATAGTTTTTGAGTTTCATCCTTGTCTTGAGAAAATCAGCAGTCCATTTCTTTTGATCCCTAAGTAGTGTTCTCCCTTATTTCAGACTGCTCTAACACAATACCTGAGACTTAGTAATTTATAAATAATAGACATTTATTGCTCATGGTTCTTGAGGCTGGGAAGCTCAAGATCAAGGTACCAGCAGATTCATTGCCTGGTGAGGGCTTGCTGTCTTCATCAATGAGGTACTTTTTTGTAGCGTTGTCACACAGTGGAAAAGGCAAGGGAACTTGCTTGAGCCTCTGGTATAAGTGCACTATTCTCATCTATAAGGGTGAGGTGCTCACGACTAATTCACTTCCCTAGAGCCCCACCTCTTAATACTGTCACATTGGGTACTAGTTCCAACATATAAATTGTGAGATGATAAATATTTACACCACAGCATCGTCTATTGTATGAATATATTATTGTTTGAATTGAATATATTACAATCCCCTTTCCCATTGATGGGCATGTATGCTGTTAGAATTTTTAGATATTATGAATAAAATCACTGCAAACATTCTTATACAAGTAATTTTGTGGACTTATTTTTATTTCTTTGGGAAAACATCTTGGATTGGGATTGCTGGGTCACAGGATAATTGTATGTTTAGACACATAATAAATTACCCAACCTTTTCCCGAAACACTGCACCAATATTGTGTGGAAATTCTGGTTGCTCCATACCTTGCCAATGTTTGGAGTTGTGACTATTTTTAACTTTTGCTATTCTGGAGAGTGTGTTATTGCATTTTATTTTATTGAATCTTTAATTGTTTTAGTTGATACATTATGATCGTACAGATTTAAGAGTATTGTTTGATGTGAGAACATTTAAAAGCCTCCTTTCCAGGTATTTTTTAATAAACAATTCAGGGTCTGGCAGAAGTAACTCTTTTTTTGTGCTTGAGTGTGATATTATTATGTCACAGAATTACATGCCAATAATGCAAATAATGCAAATTACAAATAAGAGTACACTAAATGCCTCCCTTTTATGAGCTGGTAATCTATTTCAATCTTTCAGTAAAAATCGTAAGTATATAATTCTGTAACATAACCGTATCACATTCAAGCACAAAAGAATATCACTTTTGCTGGACCCTGTATTTTTCTGTTTATCATCATCATCATCCTACTGTGCCATAGAAGAACAGAATTTATTCCTTTTAGCTAATTGTAAATGTGTACCCATTGACCCGCCTCTCCCCGCCCACATATCTCCTCTCTTCCCTTATCCCGGGCTACCACCAGCGCTCTACTCTCTGCTTATGTGATATGAATTTATTCTTTTTTACCCCTTTGTCTATATCCTTTTTAAAAATAGATCCCACATATGAGTACAGTCCCGTGGTATTTATCTTTCTGTGTCTGACTTACTTTTCTTACGATAATGTCCTCCAGATTAATTTATGTTGTTACAAAACAGGGTTTCTTTCTATTTATGGCTGGATAGGATTCCATTTAATACATGTATCTAATGCATTTTCTTTCTTCATTCATCTGTGAATGGACACTTAGGTTGTGAATAGTGCTGCAATAAAGATGGGAATGCAGATATCTCTCTTCATTATGAGGATGTTTGAGGATGTTTCAAAGATACAATATTTTGCAGTCCCATCTACACTGTTGGTGGAACTGCAAACTAATACAGCCTCTTTGGGAAGAAGTATAAAGAATCCTCAAAGACCTCAAAATAGAACTTCCATTTTATCCTACAATTTCATCACTAGGCATCTATCCAGAAGAAAAAAAAATCATTTTACTGTAAAAAAATTTGCACTGTATCATTTTTTGCAGCTAAATTTACAATCACCAACATGTGAAAACAACCTAAATGTCCATAAACCTAGGAATGGTTTAATAAACTGTGGAATATGCGTACCATGGAATACTATTCAGCCTTAAAGAACATTGAAAGTTTATATCTTTGTATTAACATGCAGGAAGTGGAAACACAGTCTTTTTAGTAAAGTATCACAAGAATGGAAAAGAAGGCATCCAATGTAGTCAATACAAATAGGAAGCCACTAGTCATATTAAACATACCCACACAGTGGAAAACTTAATTCACATCAAGATGGGGAGAGGGAGGAAGGCAGAGAGGAGAATAGGGGGCGATAACTTTTAAAATTCAAGCGCAAACTGGGAGATTATACTCTTTTCCATCTGAATACTTACCCCACGTGTAGAGTGGCTATAACAATTAAATATGGATCCCCAAATATGTGTACATTGAATACACACATACATACAAATATTCAATAGATTTTTAGTAAAGGTAAATTCAGTAGGGAAAAGAATCTTTTATCAATGAAAAATGCCATATCAGCTGTGTGTCTGTATGGAAAAAGAAAGTGAGTCTCCTGCCTATATTACACAAATAGCATACTAAAAAATGTTTCTTTGACCTAAATGTGAACTGTAAAAGTAAAACTTCTATAAAAAATCATGGGAGAAAATTTTTGTAACTTGAGGTATAAGAGCAAATATCTCCATTATAACACACAAAATCTAGGACTTCATTAAAATTACTTGTTTCTTCGAAAGATAACATTAAAAAAATTAAAACTTATAGACTAAAGGAAATATTCACAATACATGTCAGAAAAGGGACTTAAGTCCAGAAAATGGGAAGAATTTTTAACACTACCTAGTAAGATGATAACCAAATGAGAAAATGAACTTAAAAATAATCTGAGCAGATGTTTCATAAAATAAGATTTAAAGACAGCCAATAAGTACTCGAGAAAATGCTCAGCACAGTTAGCCAGGGAGGAAATATAATTTAAAATACCACTATAGACACACATCAAAGAGGACAAAATTAAAAAGACACATCAAATGTTGAAAAGTTCTGATATTCTCACAAACCATTGGTGGAGATGAAAAATGCCACAACATTGAAAGTCAATTTCACACTTTCCTTTTTTTTTTTTATTGTTGGGGATTCATTGAGGGTACAATAAGCCAGGTTACACTGACTGCAATTGTTAGGTAAAGTCCCTCTTGCAATCATGTCTTGCCCCCATAAAGTGTGACACACACCACGGCCCCACGCCGCAACCTCCGTCCCTCTTTCTGCTTCCCCCCCATAACCTTAATTGTCATTAATTGTCCTCATATCAAAATTGAGTGCATAGGATTCATGCTTCTCCATTCTTGTCATGCTTTACTAAGAATGATGTCTTCCACTTCCATCCAGGTTAATACGAAGGATGTAAAGTCTCCATTTTTTTTTTTTTTATTGTTGGGGATTCATTGAGGGTACAATAAAACAGGTTACACTGATTGCAATTGTTAGGTAAAGACCCTCTTGCAATCATGTCTTGCCCCCATAAAGTGTGACACACACCAAGGCCCCACCCCCATCCCTCCGTCCCTCTTTCTGCTCCCCCCCCATAATCTTAATTGTCATTAATTGTCCTCATATCAAAATTGAGTACATAGGATTCATGCTTCTCCATTCTTGTGATGCTTTACTAAGAATAATGTCTTCCACGTCCATCCAGGTTAATGCGAAGGATGTAAAGTCTCCATTTTTTTTAATGGCTGAATAGTATTCCATGATATAAATATACCACAGCTTATTAATCCATTCCTCGGTTGGTGGGCATTTAGGCTGTTTCCACATTTTAGCGATTGTAAATTGAGCTGCCATAAACAGTCTACTACAAGTGTCCTTATGATAAAAGGATTCTTTTCCTTCTGGGTAGATGCCCAGTAATAAGATTGCAGGATCAAATGGGAGGTCTAGCTTGAGTGCTTTGAGGTTTCTCCATACTTTCTCCAGAAAGGTTGTACTAGTTTGCAGTCCCACCAGCAGTGTAAAAGTGTTCCCTTCTCTCCACATCCACGCCAGCATCTGCAGTTTTGAGATTTTGTGATGTGGGCCATTCTCACTGGGGTTAGATGAAATCTCAGGGTTATTTTGATTTGCACTTCTCTAATATATAGAGATGATGAACATTTTTTCATGTGTTTGTTAGCCATTTGTCTGTCATCTTTAGAGAAAGTTCTGTTCATGTCTCTTGCCCATTGATATATGGGATTGTTGGCTTTTTTCATGTGGATTAATTTGAGTTCTCTATAGATCCTAGTTATCAAGCTTTTCTCTGATTGAAAATATGCAAATATCCTTTCCCATTGTGTAGGTTGTCTCTTTGCTTTGGTTATTGTCTCCTTAGCTGTACAGAAGCTTTTCAGTTTAATGAAGTCCCATTTGTTTATTTTTGTTGTTGTTGCAATTGCCATGGTAGTCTTCTTCATGAAGTCTTTCCCCAGGCCAATATCTTCCAGTGTTTTTCCTATGCTTTCTTGGAGGATTTTTATTGTTTCATGCCTTAAGTTTAAGTCCTTTATCCATCTTGAATCAATTTTTGTGAGTGGGGAAAGGTGTGGGTCCAGTTTCGGTCTTTTACATGTAGACATCCAGTTCTCCCAACACCATTTATTGAATAGGGAGTCTTTCCCCCAAGGTACGTTCTTGTTTGGTTTATCAAAGATTAGGTGGTTGTAAGATGTTAGTTTCATTTCTTGGTTTTCAATTTGATTCCAAGTGTCTGTATCTCTGTTTCTGTGCCAGTACCATGCTGTCTTGACCACTATGGCTTTGTAGTACACACTAAAATCTGGTATGCTGATGCCCCCAGCTTTATTTTTGTTACTAAGAAGTGCCTTAGCTATACGGGTTTTTTTCCGGTTCCATATAAAACGCAGAATAATTTTCTCCAAATCTTGAAAGTACGATGTTGGTATTTTGATAGGAATGGCATTGAATAGGTAGATTGCTTTGGGAAGTATACACATTTTAGCAATGTTGATCTTCCCATCCATGAGCGTGGTATGTTCTTCCATTTGTTAATAACCTCTGCTATTTCCTTTCTGAGGATTTCAGTTTTCTTTACACAGGTCCTTCACCTCCTTCGTTAGGTATATTCCTAGGGTTTCATTTTCTTTGAAACTATGGTGAAGGGAATTGTGTCCTTCATTAGCTTCTCATCTTGACTGTTATTGGTGTATACAAAGGCTACTAACTTGTGGATATTGATTTTATATCCTGAAAGATTACTGTATTTTTTGATGACTTCTAGGAGTCTTGTAGTTGAGTATTTGAAGTTCTCTAAGTATAAGATCATGTCATCAGCAAAGAGGGAGAGTTTGACCTCCTCTACTCCCATTTGGATTCTCTTTATTTCCTTGTCTTGCCTAATAGTATTGGCTAGAACTTCCAGCACTACGTTGAATAGTAAAGGTGACAGAGGACAACCTTGTCTGGTTCCAGTTCTAAGAGGAAAACCTTTCAGTTTTACTCCATTCAGTAAAATATTGGCTGTGGGTTTGTCATAGATAGCTTCAAACAGTTTTAGAAATGTGCCAACTATGCCTATACTCATCAATGTTCTAATTAGAAAAGGATGCTGGATTTTATCAAATGCTTTTTCTGCATCTGTTGAGAGGATCATATGATCTTTATTTTTGCCTCTGTTAATATGGTGGATAACGTTTATGGACTTAAGTATGTTAAACCAGCCTTGCATCCCTGGGATGAAGCCTACTTGATCATGATGAATGACTTTTATGATGATAAGCTGTAATCTATTGGCTAGGATTTTGTTGAGAATTTTTGCGTCTATATTCATGAGTGAGTTTGGTCTGAAATTCTCCTTTATGTTTGGGTCTTTTCCTGGTTTTGGTATCAGGGTGATGTTTGCTTCATAGAATGTGTTGGGGAAGATTCCTTCTTCCTCAATTTTTTGGAATAATCTGCAGTACAGGAATAAGCTCTTCCTTGAAGGTTTGATAGAATTCTGGAGTGAAGCCATCTGGACCAGGGCATTTTTTGGTTGGAAGATTTTTTATTGTTTCTTTGATGTCAGTGCTTGAAATTGGTCTGTTCAGGAGCTCTATTTCTTCCTGGCTGAGTCTAGGGAGAGGGTGTGATTCCAAATATTGATCCATTTCCTTCACATTGTCAAATTTCTGGGCATAGAGTTTCTGGTAGTATTCAGAGATGATCTCTTGTATCTCTGTGGGATCAGTTGTTATTTCCCCTTTATCATTTCTGATTGAGGTTACTAGAGATTTTACTTTTCTATTCCTCGTTAGTCTAGCCAATGGTTTATCTATTTTATTTATTTTTTCAAAAAACAAACTCCTTGTTTCATTAATTTTCTGATTGATTCTTTTGTTTTCAATTTCATTGATCTCTGATTTGATTTTGGAGATTTCTTTTCTTCTACTGAGTTTAGGCTTAGATTGTTCTTCTTTTTCCAATTGTTGAGATTGTTGATGCGCTCTCTTTCTGTTTTTCGAATGTAGGCATCTAAAGCGATGAATTTTCCTCTCAAAACTGCTTTTGCAGTATCCCACAGGTGTTGGTAGCTTGTGTCTTCATTGTTGTTATGCTCAAGGAAGTTAATGATTTCCTGTTTTATATCTTCCTGCACCCATCTGTTATTCAACAGAAGATTGTTTAATTTCCATGCCTTTGGGTGGGGTCGAGCATTTTTGTTAGAGTTGAGTTCCACCTTTAGTGCCTTATGGTCTGAGAAGATACAAGGTAAAATTTCAATTCTTTTGATTCTGTTGATATTTGTTTTGTGTCCCAGGATATGATCAATTTTGGAGAATGTTCCATGGGGTGATGAGAAGAATGTATATTCTTTATCTTTGGGGTGGAGTGTTCTATATGCGTCTATCAAGCACAATTGTTCTAGGGTCTCATTTAAATCTCTTATATCCTTGTTTAATTTCTGTTCAGAGGATCTGTCCAGCTCTGTAAGAGGAGTGTTAAAGTCCCCTGTTATGATGGTATTATCAGATATCAAATTGCTCAGACTGAGTAAGGTCTGTTTCAAGAATCTGGGAGCATTTAAATTGGGTGCATAAATATTTAGAATTGAAATGTCTTCTTGTTGTAGTTTTCCCTTGACCAATATAAAGTGACCATCTTTGTCTTTTTTGACTTTAGTTGCTTTAAATCCACATGTATCTGAAAATAAGATTGCAACTCCTCTTTTCTTCTGAATTCCATTTGCCTGAAAATTTGTCTTCCAACCCTTGACTCAGAGCTGTAATTTGTCTTTGGAAGCCAGGTGTGTTTCTTGCAGACAGCAAATGGATGGCTTGTGTTTTTTAATCCAGTCAGCCAATCTATGTCTCTTCGGTGGGGAATTCAAGCCATTAACATTTATTGATATAATTGATAAGTGTGGTAGTATTCTATTCGTCTTATTTGGTGAGAGTCCATTGCTTAGTTTTATCTTTTGCATCAGTGTGGAGGTTAGGTTCTGTCCTTTAATTTCTGAGTTCTTCCTTTGCTGCTGATCCATTGTGATGGTCAGGTGCAGAACAGGTTGAAGTATTTCCTGTAGAGCTGGTCTTGTTGTGGTGAATTTCCTCAATGTTTGTATATCCGTAAATGATTTGATTTCTCCATCAATTTTGAAGCTTAGCTTAGCAGGGTACAGAATTCTGGGCTGGAAATTGTTCTGTTTAAGTAGATTAAAGGTAGATGACCATTGTCTTCTTGCTTGGAAAGTTTCATTAGAGAAGTCTGCGGTGAATCTGATGGATTTGCCCCTGTAGGTCAACTGGCGCTTACTCCTGGCAGCTTGCAGAATCGTTTCTTTTGTCTTGACTTTGGACAGGTTCATCACAATGTGTCTTGGAGAAGCTCGGTTAGAGTTGAGGTGACCTGGGGTCCGATATCCCTCTGAAAGCAGTGTGTCAGAATCTTTGGTGATATTTGGGAAATTTTCTTTTATAATATTCTCTAGTATGGCTTCCATTCCTCTGGGGCATTCTTCTTCCCCTTCTGGAATTCCTATAACTCATATGTTGGAACGCTTCATAAAGTCCCATAATTCTGACTGTGTACGTTCTGCTTTCTCTCTCTTCTTTTCTGCCTCTTTTACTATCTGAGTTATCTCAAGAACTTTGTCTCCTACCTCTGAAATTCTTTCTTCTAATTTCACACTTTCTAAACATTAAACATCTATCTACCCTGTAACCCAACAGTTTTATACTTAAATGCAGAATACAAATGTCTATATACAATAACTAAGAAAATGCCATGAAGGCTACGTTGAACAGTTTGATGAGAGTATTTCAGATTGTATATGAAACCAGCACATTGTACCCCTTGATTGCACTAATGTACACAGCTATCATTTAACAATAAAAAATATATATATATAGGTTCTAGAAAGACTTGCAATCGAATGTACATAGCAGCTTTATTTACCATACCCCCCAGTTGGAAAGAACCCAAATACTCATGGACAAATAAATAGGTAAACAAATTACAGTACATATATACAATATTAGTATTTAGCAAAGAAAAAAAGAAAAAAAGAAATGTATAGATCTTAAGGTAATCATAAGTGAAAGAAAACAGACCATAAATGTGATTAAACATTATTTCATTGCATTGTAATAAAATTAAAAGAAATTTTTAAACTAGTTTTAGTGATAGGAAACTGACAAATGAGTTAACTGGAGATGGTGGGACCCAGAGAGATTAATTAAAAATGCACACAAAAAAATTTTGGAAGTGTTAGATTATAATAATGATTACATGGAATATGCATCTGTCAAAATTGCTCATATTGTATACTTTAAACATGTACAGATAAATTTATATTAATTCAGGGTGGACATGAAGTTCATGTGCAATTGGAAATAGTTTAACATAGTAAAATTGCACATTAACTTTATAGACACCTGTATATAATAATTAGCAAAGTTTATAATATTAAAAAGTATTTTCACAGTTTCTTCTAACTTCCTTTTTGCCCTCCAGGTTTCATTCAAAATGAAACAGTACATTTGGTTGCATCTCCTTAAACTCCTCTTGGCTATGAAAATTTCTCAGACTTTCCTCTATTCTAGTGACCTTGACACTAGTGAAGAATGTTATTTGGGCATTTTGTATGCTGTCCTGGTGCTGGTGTTAACTTCATGTCGTCCATAGATTTAGAGTTTTATTATGTGTTTATAGGAGGAAAATGAGAGTTAAAGTGCCATTGTGATTGCATTATATCAGGGATATATATTATCAACATAATTTATTACAGCATATGTTGACCTTGATTATTTGGCTGAGGTAGTAATTTCTTTATTGTGAAGGTCATTTTTTTATATTCCCATTTCCATAGGGAACTCTTCAAAGTCATCTCTACATGCAGTCCAATGGAAGGAGTGCAGATTTAATTTCCTCTTCTTTAAAAATGGGATAGTTATTAACATATAATTTAGTAAATCGTTTCAAATTCTTCTACATACGAGATTTTATTATCCCTTTCTGATTAATTTATTCAATCTATCACATTAGTAAGGATTTATCTCTCAAGTTATAATCCAGTGTTCCTTTGTTTATTTTATGGCTTAAATTGTGTCAGTTTGATTATTGGTAGCTCTTTTGTTTCTGTTTCTCTTTACGTAGCATTGGTGTGTGTGTGTGCACGTGTGCGTGTTTACTTCTTACTTTATGGCACTAAAAGATGCTCCAGTCTGATCTTGGATGTGTCCTGTCTCAGTCCTATTATGAGCCATTTCTCCAAGAAGTTTTGTTGGTTATCAGTATCAGAAATATGTATCTACGTGTGCTTATTGCTTTTGGGATGTCTTCTGGCTCTCTCGGCTGGCAGAACAAAGAATTGTATGTGTCATGGGCGGCGCCTGTGGCTCAGTGAGTAGGGTGCCGGCCCCATATGCCTAGGGTAGCAGGTTCAAACCCAGCCCTGGCCAAACTGCAACAAAAAAATAGCTGGGCGTTGTGGCGGGCGCCTGTAGTCCCAGCTGCTCGGGAGGCTGAGTCAAGAGTATTGCGCAAGCCCAAGAGTTAGAGGTTGCTGTGAGCTGTGTGACGCCATGGCACTCTATCTGAGGGCGGTACAGTGAGACTCTGTCTCTACAAAAAAAAAAAAAAAGGAGCATAAGAGTATTTAAAAAAAAAAAAAAGAATTGTATGTGTCTGTGCTAACCGAGGTGTATATACATAACTATATTTATTTCAATATGGAACCATTTGTATCTAATTAAGGTGATCTTCAGATTCACTAATGTCTGCAACTTTGCTATAATTCTTGCATAAATCTTCCTCTTCCTTATAGGTAAATTCTGACTCCAGTAGAAAAAAAATAAAATAAAACCTCACTTCACCCACCTGTCACCTATTCACCTCACTAGTAATTTCCAGTATCTATGTAAAGCAGTATCAGAATTGATAAATTTGCCCCTGTGGGAAATAACTTTATTATTTAATGTGCAGGGTTTATGGGCTGGATTTTTTGCCTTTATTCTAAACTTCATTCATTTCCCAAGTTAAGGAGGTCAGTACCTTTCTCACGGCCCACTTTGGTGAAATTATTCAGGCATCTGTCATGCATTTAGATTGTTTTGTTATAGTCTGCACTTCTGAGAATTCCCTAACCTTCTGATTATTTTTAGTTTACATATAATAAAAGTACTTCTGTGCTATAAGGTTCATTTTTTCCAATTCTTCACAAATGCATATTGTCATGTATCTCTGTGTCTTATTATATACTTCACTATTCATGTATGAACAAAGTTTTATTCCTTCCTCCCCGAATCTGTATACATTTTACTACTACTGCTTTTATTATTTCACTATCTAGAGATTTCAGTATACTGTTTAAAAGAAGTGGTGATAGAAAAATATATGCCTTATTCCAAATGTTGGGGTGAAAACGTTCAATTTTTTCTCAATTCATTATGACTTAGATGCAGGGCTCTTTTGGAGATTTTCTTTAACAACTTGAAGGGTTTTTTTCATGTTTTTTGAATGGGAGATTGATTTTCTCAAATACTTTTACTGCATTAACTAATAAAATGATGGTGCTTTTCATCTTCAGTCTATTGATGTGATGGGTGATATTAATTGATTTTCAAATATTGATTCAGTCCTTAACATCTGGAATAAAATCCATCTGTGTGTAATATAAGGTTCTTTTTTTTTTTTCTTTTTGCAGTTTTTGGCCAGGGCTGGATTTGAACCTGCCACGTCTGGCATATGGGGCCGGCGGTCTACTCCACTAAGCCACAGGCACCACCCTCAATATAATGTTCTTTTTATGAAAAATAGAATTTTATCTGTTAGCAATTTGTTTGAACTTTATGCATCTACATTCATGAGAGATATTAGTCTAAGTTTACCTTTCTTTTAACGTTTTTAGTCTGCTTTCATTTTAGGAATGCCATTCTCATAGAATAAACTAGTAAGTGTTCCCTCTGTTTCTGTTTTCTGGAAGAGATTGCAGAGAACGTATATCATTTGTTTAAATGTTTTCTAGAATTCACCTGTGAAACCATCTGGGCCCTTTTTAATTTGTGATATTAGTAAGATATTTTTGCTATGATTTTCCTGTTTGGCCATATGTGTATCAGTTTTGTTGATCTTTCTAGAGATAATATTTTGGTTTTACTGATTTCTGCATTTTTTTCTATATTCAGTTTCTTTGATATCTTTTTTAATTTGCCTTATTCCATTTCTTCTTTTTGCTTAGTTTTAAATTGTTTTTATCTTACAGTTTCATAAAGTGAAAGCTTAAATCATTTATTATAGATTTATGTTAGACTATATGAACATAAGTGTATACAATTTCCCTTAACACAGTTTTCACTGAGTCTCGCACATTTGGTAAATTTATTCCCATTTTTACTTAGCTCAAAATATAGTTTTGTAACATTTCTTTTAAAACATTTACTCTTATTTATGTGTTATTTAGATTTGCTAATCTCTAAATAGTTGAGGGTTTTCTAGGTACGTTTCTGCTAATAATTATCGACTAGTTCAATTGGGGTATGTGAACATACTTGGGATTATTTCTGTACTTTTCCATTGTTAACGTGTATTTTATGGCTAGGAATATGGTCTATCTTTGAATTTTTATGTGAGCTTGAGAAGAATGCTTATTGTGACATTGATGAGTAAGTATTCTATACATACAATCAAATCAAACAGATTGATGATGCTCCTTAGGTTACCTATATCTTCATTGATATGCTGTCTGCTTGATCAATTACAAAAAGAGGGGAGTTCAATCTCAAGTTCTAACAGTAGATTTGTCTGTATCTCTTTGCACTTTAGTCAGTTTTGCCCACATATTATTATGTGATTCTCCGTTGTTAAGTTCATACACATTACTGACTGTATTTTGGAGAGTTGACCTTTTATTGTTATATCATGACCATTTTATTTCTCATTTTCCTTGATCTAAAGTCTAATTTGTTTAACATTGATATAGATGGTCCATCATTTTTTTGGTTAGGCAGCATTGCCTGTATTTTTATGCCTTTAATTTTAATATTTATATGTTTTTATATTGAAATATGGTTTCTTGTATACTATATATATAGGTGTATCAGGAGTTTGTATCAGAAAATCTTTGTCTTTTAATTAGTGTATTTGGACAATTCAAAGATGAAGGCCTGATTGATGTCATTTGCTTAATATCTACCACATTTGTAATTGTTTCCTATTCACTGCATTCATTCTTTATTTTTTTCTTTCTCTCTGTTTCCTTTTCCCTATCTTCTCTAGATTTAACTGAGAATATTATATGATTTGAGTTTCTCTTATCTCTTAGAATATCAAATTATACTACATTAAAGTGTTTAGTGGTTTCCTTGAGCTTTCAGGATACATTTAGAATTAATCCAAGCTCACTTTCAATTAATACTGTATTGTTCATAAGTAGTACAAGTGCCTTAAAATGATGTTTTCCCACTTCTTCACTCTCATCCTTTATACTATTCCAATTATATACTGTTTTCCATTTATCCACAGCCTTAAATATGTAGCACCTTTTTACTGCTATTGCTTTTCATAAGGCGTCATTCATTAAATCAGCCAATAATAAATATCAAAGCGTTTTTAAAATTTTACCTATATTAATCCTTTTCCAATGATTTTAATTTCTTTACCTGTATTTAAGACTCTTACCTGTATGTTTTTCCTTCTCCCATTAGGATTTCTTCTAACACTGTTGCAGAACAGGATTGTTTAAATTTCTAGTGATGTCTCTTTCAGGTAAACTGATAATTCTGATGCTCTGTGTTGCCCTGACTCTTCATATTTGAGTTAGCAATTGGTCCTATAATCGTATTTCACTGAGTTAAAAAGTCATTAGTTTTCAGTAGTTTTTTATATTTATCTTTTTTTCATACAGCAAGGATAGGAATGAGGATTTATAAACTTTTATAAATTTCAACTAAAGTAGAAATCCTTCTATATATGTATTTTAACCCTGAATTTCCCACTAAATATTTAAATACTAAATATTTAGATGTATATCTATTTTATAGAAAAATATGGATATGAATAAATGGGTAGGTAGATTTTTGAATAAGTGTAGATAGATATAGATATAATTGAACCACAGACAGGAAGTTTCTGAGGACACTGCATAAAATAATGAATACTTTTCTACTAGAAATTAAAATATCAACATAATTTGAACTAAGACCTGATTAAATGAATGAATTTTAAGGTATACTGTTATGACCACAGCTGTTAATTCAAAGGGGAAAATATTAATTCCTCAGGGGAGATCATTTTATGAATTACATAAGGTCATTTGGTATTTGAAGTTGTCCTATGTTCTAGAAACTGAACTACAAAATGTTTCACACATAAATGTATAAATGTAGAAAACGCTGGAAGATAAAGTAGACCTTTCTCCTACAAAATTCAGCTATAAATGTTTTTGTCAATTTTATAACATAGTTCTTGTAACATTTTTGATAGAACGCTTAAAACTAAAAGATAAGTTTATAGTGACAACTGTACACTGACACACAAATAAGCAACTTAGATCTTATACTGTATCCCACTGTGGCTTTGAATTATATACAGCAAAGTTTTCTATGTAGAGGGATATAAAGTAAATAGTATAAGTTTTGCTGTCCATGAATTTCTGTCATAATTATTCAACTTTACAATTAGAGGACAAAGGCATTCGTAGACAGTACATAAACTAATGGATATGGCCCTTCTCTGAAGAAGCAGCAACCTGCATTTAGCCTATGAGTTTGACTTGTCACATGGGTCTGAAATACTCATATTCTGTGTGGTTGATCAAATATAGTATTAGGCACTATACGTACAAAATATAGTATTGCCCCTTGATCAATGAATTCAGGTTTGAGGATAGATTTGTTACCTGAAGCCAAGTCGTACACCTTATACCAGACTGTTTGAGACTCTCATCATTATCATTGCCCTGTTCTTTACTTGATAAAGTGACCAGTGACCTTGGTAGTGACACAAGCCAGAGCTACTTTTCTTATTGGATGTCTTGCTTTTTCTTCTTCTTTTTTTTCTTTTTTATTGATGGGGATTCATTGAGGGTACGAGAAACTAGGTTATACTGATTTCATTTGTTAGGTGAAGTCCCTCTTACATTTGTGTCTTGCCCTCAAAAGGTGTGTCACACACAAGGTCCCATCCCCCTCACTCCTTCTCTCTCTCTGCTAATTGCATGATTTTCTTTGAAACTGTCTTCTCTGTTTGCTCTTATAAAATCGCTGTCGTCTGAATGTCTTTTCACTTTTCTTGTTATTTCTGCTTATGTGACATTACCTCTACTCAAACACATTTGCCTTGTTTTCATTTCTGGTGAAAACAGCATTCCTCAAAACTCATTCCTCAAAACATTTTCTTGGTATCTCCTCCAATAGGCCATGATTGAAGTTTTATTTTCCTTAAGCTCAGCATTATTTTTGGTGTTCCAAAGTCATCTGCACAATTCTTATTCTGCCTTACATTGTGTTTATTTCTTTCTACAATATCTGTTATAGATACTGAGGTTCGTTGCGGGTATCTTCAATGTATTTATTCTTTTGCTACTTGGTTTGTCATGTAATTTTAGCATATATTTAACCCATAAACACTTATGAAGAGATGACTAATTCAAGTGATTTACAGTATTAATCATTGGCATAAGATAAGAAGTAGGGTTGTCTGGTTTGGAGAATAAGTGAAATCTATCCAATTTTTGGACATATTAATTAGAGGAATAAGGCTTTCTATTAAAACAATCCAGATGAGAGCTACATTTATGTCTCTGAAAAAATACCTTTCATATTAATTATCATATATCTAACATGTTATATATAGATTCTAGTATATAAAGAATAAGATATTGTTGACTATCATGATAATTGTGTTCCATTCATTGCCTCATTAAATAATTACCTTGACCTTATAAAGTACATAAATAATTTTCCTCACTTAACATATAGTAAAACTAATGATATATAAAATTAAAAATAAAATTTATTTAGCTAGTAGTGATGAAAGCAATATTTAACCTAGACATTTTCTCATCAGTATGCTACTTGTTAAATATCACATATAGCCAATCAATACAAATTTACTGGATAAATGGATAGAAATATATCATTAATGTACAGTTGAAAGCACACAACTGTTTGCTAGATAATCTCATATAAAAGTTAATGAAACGTATTCAATAATTCAAAAAATAAAAATTTGGCTATAGAAGACAAACATAAAAATCCTAAGTTTTAATGAGTTATTTCCTTTCAGAACAAAAGCATATCTATACAATATTTTAAAAATATGTAACAATGTTGAACAAAAATCAACAATTTTCAACTCAGAGACCCCTCATCCCATGAATATGATCTACAAGAAAAAGTATGTTTTAAATACAGCATGTAGAGATTTACATTTAAAAAATATTCTTCTGTGCTCTATGCAAAATTAAAATTAAGGTTCTTAACTGGTGAATTGTTTTAGTTCTAGCACTTAATAAATATAGCCCAAATTTATTATTTACTGAAGCTAAAGAAAAGGAGACTGCAGACTCTTCAAATTGTGCTCAAAGTTTGAAAGTGTAGTCATAATATTACCAAGCTACAACGGTTGGACATTAGTAAATCAAGAGCAAGAATCTTCGTTTCGGGTTCTCTCAAAATATTGTAATAGAATTTATCAGGTACAGGGAATTAGAAGGACTCAAGAAATCTCCCCCAATATCTATAATAAGAAGATCAGACAACCAGGAAAAAAATATAAAATATCAAGAAGAAGGATTTTACTTGTTCATAAAATAAAGAAAAATCTCAAGACTTTTGCACAAGAAATGCTATCAAGCAGAAATTAACAACACACATTCTAAACCCAGGATGTTGTGTTCAACTTCTGCATTGCTACCTTTTAAGTGAGTAACCTTTCCCAATTTATATAACCTTTCTATGCCTCAATTTCCTGACTGTTCAGTGAAAATGATAATCGCACAAATCACACAGTATAATTTTTTTGGATAATAGAGGACTCTAGTCATTATTTGCAAGATATGCCATTATTATGACCCCTTTGAGCATCTTGGAACTAATGAGTGTTACTCTAGACATTTACATCAGTAAGTGCAGAACTGGAATTAGAAAAAAATACGTATTATAAATTCCAGAGTCCAATATTTTGAAAAATTTTAAATGATTATAATAACTGACCTTGTCATTTTACATTTTTGAATATAACAATATATACTTGATAAAATAGAACATAGAATAATAATAATAATAATTAACAATCATTGCTAATATTTATTAAAAATACCCTACAGGAGCATTCCATTATTTCTTTTTTTTTTTTTTCTTTTTTTTTTATTGTTGGGGATTCATTGAGGGTACAATAAGCCAGGTTACACTGATTGCAATTGTTAGGTAAAGTCCCTCTTGCAATCATGTCTTGCCCCCATAAAGTGTGACACACACTAAGGACCCACCCGCCTCCCTCCCTCCCTCTTTCTGCTTCCCCCCCCATAACCTTAGTTGTCATTAATTGTCCTCATATCAAGATTGAGTACATAGGATTCATGTTCTCCATTCTTGTGATGCTTTACTAAGAATAATGTCTTCCAATTCCATCCAGGTTAATACGAAGGATGTAAAGTCTCCATTTCTTTAATGGCTGAATAGTATTCCATGGTATACATATACCACAGCTTGTTAATCCATTCCTGGGTTGGTGGGCATTTAGGCTGTTTCCACATTTTGGCGATTGTAAATTGAGCTGCAATAAACAGTCTAGTACAAGTGTCCTTATGATAAAAGGATTTTTTTCCTTCTGGGTAGATACCCAGTAATGGGATTG
Source organism: Nycticebus coucang (assembly GCF_027406575.1). Lineage (NCBI taxonomy): Eukaryota > Metazoa > Chordata > Mammalia > Primates > Lorisidae > Nycticebus > Nycticebus coucang. Next base: position 61,864,900 of record NC_069793.1, on the reverse strand, counting down.
CAGGATCGAATGGGAGGTCTAGGTTGAGTGCTTTGAGGTTTCTCCAGACTTCCTTCCAGAAAGGTTGTACTAGTTTGCAGTCCCACCAGCAGTGTAAAAGTGTTCCCTTCTCTCCACAACCATGCCAGCATCTGCAGTTTTGAGATTTTGTGATGTGGGCCATTCTCACGGGGGTTAGATGATATCTCAGGGATGTTTTGATTTGCATTTCTCTAATATATAGAGACGATGAACATTTTTTCATGTGTTTGTTAGCCATTCGTCTGTCGTCTTTAGAGAAAGTTCTATTCATGTCTCTTGCCCATTGATATAAGGGATTGTTGGCTTTTTTCATGTGGATTAATTTGAGTTCTCTATAGATCCTGGTTATCAAGCTTTTGTCTGATTGAAAATGTGCAAATATCCTTTCCCATTGTGTGGGTTGTCTCTTTGCTTTGGTTATCGTCACCTTAGCTGTACAGAAGCTTTTCAGTTTAATGAAGTCCCATTTGTTTATTTTTGTTCATGTTGCAATTGCCATGGCAGTCTTCTTCATGAAGTCTTCCCCCAGGCCAATATCTTCCAGTGTTTTTCCTATGCTTTCTTTGAGGATTTTTATTGTTTCATGCCTTAAATTTAAGTCGTTTATCCATCTTGAATCAATTTTTGTGAGTGGGGAAAGGTGTGGGTCCAGTTTCAGTCTTTTACACGCAGACATCCAATTCTCCCAACACCATTTATTGAATAGGGAGTCTTTCCCCCAAGGTAAGTTCTTGTTTGGTTTATCGAAGATTAGGTGGTTGTAAGATGTTAGTTTCATTTCTTGGTGTTTAATTCGATTCCAAGTGTCTATGTCTCTGTTTTTGTGGCAGTACCATGCTGTCTTGAGCACTATGGCTTTGTAGTACAGACTAAAATCTGGTATGCTGATACCCCCAGCTTTATTTTTGTTACTAAGAACTGCCTTAGCTATACGGGGTTTTTTCCGGTTCCATACAAAACGCAGAATCATTTTTTCCAAATCTTGAAAGTACAATGTAGGTACTTTGATAGGAATGGCATTGAATAGGTAGATTGCTTTGGGAAGCATAGACATTTTAACAATGTTGATTCTTCCCATCCATGAGCATGGTATGTTCTTCCATTTGTTAATATCCTCTGCTATTTCTTTTCTGAGGAGTTCATAGTTTTCTTTATAGAGGTCCTTCACCTCCTTCGTTAGGTATATTCCTAGGTATTTCATTTTCTTTGAAACTATGGTGAAGGGAGTTGTGTCCTTAATTAGCTTCTCATCTTGACTGTTATTGGTGTATACAAAGGCTACTGACTTGTGGACATTGATTTTATATCCTGAAACATTACTGTATTTTTTGATGACTTCTAGGAGTCTTGTGGTTGACTCTTTGGAGTTCTCTAAGTATAAGATCATGTCGTCAGCAAAGAGGGAGAGTTTGACCTCCTCTGCTCCCATTTGGATTCCCTTTATTTCCTTGTCTTGCCTAATTGTATTGGCTAGAACTTCCAGCACTATGTTGAATAGTAAAGGTGACAGAGGACAACCTTGTCTGGTTCCAGTTCTAAGAGGAAAAGCTTTGAGTTTTACTCCATTCAGTAAAATATTGGCTGTGGGTTTGTCATAGATAGCTTCAATCAGTTTTAGAAATGTGCCACCTATGCCTGTACTCTTCAGTGTTCTAATTAGAAAAGGATGCTGGATTTTATCAAATGCTTTTTCTGCATCTATTGAGAGGATCATGTGATCTTTATTTTTGCCTCTGTTAATATGGTGGATAACGTTTATGGACTTGCGTATGTTAAACCAGCCTTGCATCCCTGGGATGAAGCCTACTTGATCATGATGAATGACTTTTTTGATGATAAGCTGTAATCTATTGGCTAGGATTTTGTTGAGAATTTTTCCGTCTATATTCATGAGTGAGATTGGTCTGAAATTCTCCTTTTTGTTTGGGTCTTTTCCTGGTTTTGGTATCAGGGTGATGTTTGCTTCATAGAATGTGTTGGGGAAGATTCCTTCTTCCTCAATTTTTTGGAATAATTTCTGCAGTACAGGAATAAGCTCTTCCTTGAAGGTTTGATAGAATTCTGGAGTGAAGCCATCTGGACCAGGGCATTTTTTGGTTGGAAGCTTTTTTTCTTGTTTCTTTGATCTCAGTGCTTGAAATTGGTCTGTTCAGGAGGTCTATTTCTTCCTGGCTAAGTCTAGGGAGAGGGTGTGATTCCAAATATTGATCCATTTCCTTCACATTGTCAAATTTCTGGGCATAGAGTTTCTGGTAGTATTCAGATATGATCTCTTGTATCTCTGTGGGATCAGTTGTTATTTCCCCTTTATCGTTTCTGATTGAGGGTACTAGAGATTTTACTTTTCTATTTCTAGTTAGTCTGGCCAATGGTTTATCTATTTTATTTATTTTTTCAAAAAACCAACTCCTTGTTTCATTAATTTTCTGAATGATTCTTTTGTTTTCAATTTCATTGATCTCTGATTTGATTTTGGAGATTTCTTTTCTTCTACTGAGTTTAGGCTTAGATTGTTCTTCTTTTTCCAATTCCATAAGGTCTCTTGTAAGATTGTTGATGTGCTCTCTTTCTGTTTTTCGAATGTAGGCATCTAAAGCGATGAATTTTCCTCTCAAAAATGCTTTTGCAGTATCCCACAGGTTTTGGTAGTTTGTGTCTTCATTGTTGTTATGCTCAAGGAAGTTAATGATTTCCTGTTTTATTTCTTCCTGCACCCATCTGTTATTCAACAGAAGATTGTTTAATTTCCATGCCTTTGGGTGGGGTCGAGCATTTTTGTTAGAGTTGAGTTCCACCTTTAGTGCCTTATGGTCTGAGAAGATACAAGGTAAAATTTCAATTCTTTTGATTCTGTTGATATTTGTTTTGTGTCCCAGGATATGATCAATTTTGGAGAATGTTCCATGGGGTGGTGAGAAGAATGTATATTCTTTATCTTTGGAGTGGAGTGTTCTATATGCGTCTATCAAGCATAATTGTTCTAGGGTCTCATTTAATTCTCTTATATCTTTGTTTAATTTCTGTTTAGAGGATCTGTTCAGCTCTGTAAGAGGTGTGTTAAAGTCCCCTGTTATGATGGTATTATCAGATTTCATATTGCTCAGACTGAGTAAAGTCTGTTTCAAGAATCTGGGAGCATTTAAATTTGGTGCATAGATATTTAGAATTGAAATGTCTTCTTGTTGTAGTTTTCCCTTGACCAATATAAAGTGACCATCTTTGTCTTTTTTGACTTTAGTTGCTTAAATCCACATGTATCTGAAAATAAGATTGCAACTCCTCTTTTCTTCTGAATTCCATTTGCCTGAAAAATTGTCTTCCAACCCTTGACTCGGAGCTTTAATTTGTCTTTTGAAGCCATGTGTGTTTCTTGCAGACAGCAAGTGGATGGCTTGTGTTTTTTAATCCAGTTAGCCAATCTATGTCTCTTCAGTGGGGAATTCAAGCCATTAACATTTATGGAGATAATTGATAAGTGTGGTAGTATTCTATTCTTCTTATTTGGTGAGAGTCCATTGCTTAGTTTTATCTTTTGCATCAGTATGGAGGTTAGGTTCTGTCCTTTGATTTCTGAGTTCTTACTTTGCTGCTGATCCATTGTGGTGGTCAGTGTGCAGAACAGGTTGAAGTATTTCCTGTAGAGCTGGTCTTGTTGTGGTGAATTTCCTCAATGTTTGTATATCCGTAAATGATTTGATTTCTCTGTCAATTTTGAAGCTTAGTTTAGCAGGGTACAGAATTCTGGGCTGAAAATTGTTCTGTTTAAGTAGATTAAAGATAGATGACCATTGTCTTCTTGCTTGGAAAGTTTCATTAGAGAAGTCTGAGGTCACTCTGATGGATTTGCCCCTGTAGGTCCACTGGCGCTTACTCCTGGCAGCTTGCAGAATCTTTTCTTTTGTCTTGACTTTGGACAGGTTCATCACAATGTGTCTTGGAGAAGCTCGGTTAGAGTTGAGGCGACCTGGGGTCCGATATCCCTCTGAAAGCAGTGTGTCAGACTCTTTGGTGATGTTTGGGAAATTTTCTTTTATAATATTCTCTAGTATGGCTTCCATTCCTCTGGGGCATTCTTCTTCCCCTTCTGGAATTCCTATAACTCGTATGTTGGAACGCTTCATAAAGTCCCATATTTCTGACAGTAAACGTTCTGCTTTCTCTCTCTTCTTTTCTGCCTCTTTTACTGTCTGAGTTATCTCAAGAACTTTGTCTTCTACCTCTGAAATTCTTTCTTCTGCATGGTCTAACCTGTTGCTGATACTTTCCATTGAATCTTTAAGTTCCCTGATTGACTGTTTCATTTCCTTCAGCTCTGCTATATCCTTTTTGTATTCTTCATATCGTTCATCTCTGATTTGATTCTGTTTTAGGATTTCCTTTTGGTTATTTTCCACTTTATTAGCAGTTTCCTTCATTGTTTCCATCATTTCTTTCATTGTTTTCAACATGTGTATTCTAAATTCCCTTTCTGTCATTCCTAACATTTCTGTATAGGTGGAATCCTCTGCAGTAGCTACCTCATGGTCCCTTGTCGGGGTTGTTCTGGACTGGTTCTTCATGTTGCCTGGAGTTTTCTGGTGATTCTTCCTCATGTGTGATTTCTTTTATCTGTTTCCTTGCCCTAATTTTCCTTTCACTTCCTCTTGCTCTTTAAGTTCTTGTGCCTGTGGACTAAGGGTTACAGGACCAGAGAGGTGAGAAGGTTGAAGAGCAAAAAAGGGATGAAAGAAAGGAGGACCAAGTGATAAGAAAAAAAAGAAAGATAGAGAAAGGAGAGGGGGTGTGGATAAGGAATATTGACAAAAAGAAGAGAGGCACAGAAAGAGGGAGACAGGGCAATATAGGTGTACAGTAGGGTACTTTGACACAACCTTAAAAAACCCCACCTTCTGGGGGTTGGGTGCCCAGTTGGGTGGTTCCCTTGAGGTCAGCAGCTATTTGCTAACCTGATCAGACACAGTACCCCACCTCCACCAAGTAGAGAGGAAAGACAAAAATGCTATAAATCAAACCAAAACAAGCAAACAGAAAACTTTATGGAGATAAAATTGGGTGAAAAACCAAGTGATAGCGGTAGAAACACTAGCAAAAATGAAGTTGTAGTTATTAAAAAAGGCAGCAATGGGAAATTATAATTAAACTAGAAAAATTGAGAAAGAAAAAGGGATCTGTATGGAAAAGATTGAAATTAAGAAACAAAAGAACATCAACAACATCAAAATAAACAAAAAAAACCAACCAAACAAAAAAAAAGAAAAAAAAATTCACAACCAAAAACAAAGCAGTTTGTATATGTTGTTGAATATTGTCTGGGCAACACGTGGTCTTTTGGGGTATGAGATGTTAGTCACAGTTCTGATACGACTGGAGGCTGCTGATTTCTCAAACCCCAGCAGGTAGACACCCTAAATCTCTCTTCAGCCCACTTAAAAGGCACTTTGAACTTGTAAACTTGCTGAGCAGAAGCTTTCCCAGCTTTCTCGCTGCAATCACTGCTGAAGTGGCTATCCACTTACCCAGTGTGCCAAAACCGGTCTCACTCTGCCCCTGAGGGTTAGGGCTGCAAGGCGGTTCAGACCCCACCCTTAGGCTACTTGGTTGCTGGGTTACCAGCTCCCACCCGTTTCTAGCTCTGCGACCCTGAGGGCGGAGCTTGCCGGGGCAGATCACTGACAATGGATCCGTGTGAGCCACCGCCAAACACTATTAGCTCCGTCTGGCTCAGCGACTCAGACTGGGGCCCCAGACAACGGCCAAAGTTCTCCGCACTCCCGCTCAGGCCTTCCCCAAGGCAGTTCAACTCAGTGCCAAGTCCAAAGACATCAAAACAGTTCACAGGTAAGGCCTTTCTGGTTTGCAGTCTCGCTGCTACTGAACTTACAGTTGTGGGCGGGTTTAGATGGATTGAACACACGCGACCACTTGCCGGTTTTCCACTGTTTTAGTCCTCCTCTTGGGGTCCAGAAGTCTCTCGCTGACTCCCTGTATCCTTATAGGAGTGATGATAGGCAGTTCCCACCAGCCAGAGATGCCTGGAGTCCTATCTCCCCAGACTCACGGTGCCCAGATGCAAGGAAGCTGTTGCTCGGCTGCCATCTTGCTCCGCCCCCCATTCCATTATTTCTAAAAAAAAAAAAAGAAAGGAAAAACATTAAAAAAATAAAATAAGCACAAAAACAGTGGACAACATCAAATATCACTGATGCAAAGCATAACTAAATCAAGAGATAATATTTTGGAAACAGGGTGGTGACATTGTTCTTATACCATAACTTCATGAACCACATTTCGCCAATATGAATTTCTGTTTAAGGGTTTTACTCTTCAGAAATTTTCTTATGTGAGAGAAAGAGACTCACCACTCGGTCTCGAATCTGCTTGGCCTTGACCCCATACACCAGGGGATTGACTGTGGGGGCACTAGAAGGTACAAACTTGCAAAAATTATGTGGACGCTTGGAGGTACCTTCTTGCCAATGCGGTGAGTTAGGAAGCTAAACAGCGCAGGTGTGTAGGAGACAAGAATAGTGCAGACATGGGCAGCACAGGTGCTCAGTGCCTTAGAGCGGGCATTCTGGGAAGAGAGCCGGAAGACAGCCTGGAGCTTTTTGATGTAGGATGTGGCTATGAGTCCTAGGTCTAATATCATCACAGAAAGGGCCACAGAGAGTCCATAAACCCTGTTAATGAAGGTATTGGCACTGGCCAACTTCACCACAGCCATATGCTCACAGTAGGCATGATTGATGATGTATTTGGTATAATATGGTAGCTTGTAAATGAGAATAGGTCCAGGCAAAACCAAAAATATTGCGTGAATTGCAACAACCAGACCCATTTTAATGACCATTGGTATTGTCAGGATGGTTGTATGATGCAGTGGGATGCAAATAGCTACATAGCGGTCAAAAGCCATGGCAACTAGGAGTGCAGACTCAATAATGCAAAATGTGTGGATGAAATACAATTGTGCTAGGCAGATTTGACATTAAAGTCAATCCAATGTGCATCAAACCAGAAGATGCCAAGCATCTTTGGTGCTGCAGCAGAGGCAAGAGCCATGTCATTCATTGGCAACATGCAAAGGAAGAAATACATAGGCTGGTGAAGGCTTGTCTCTAGCTTGACAGTGACAATGATTACACTGTTCCCCAGCAAGGACAGAGCAAACAGGATGCAGACAGGGATGCCAATCCAGCAGTGAAAATATTCCAAATTGGGAATACCAACCAGTAAGAAAGATGAGATGTGATAGTATGTTGCATTGTATCCCATGTTAAAACTTGAGAGGTTGCACGTTTAACATGAAGGCACCAGGAAAAGCAGGATCACAAAGTGACTCTTCCATCATCCTGCCTGTGGGGGATGTAGGCACAATGAATAATATTGTGACTCTTCTACACCTTTGTAAGTCATCCAGTAAACCACTTTATCATTCTGAGCTCCAGCATTCTTTGCTGCAAATGAGAAGTTTGAGAGCTTTTTCTGAGTTTTGTTATTGTTTATATTTCTGCTATATAATTTTGATTCCCTATAAAAGGAGCAGTTAGCAACAAGATAATCTCATCTTTTTGCCAAAACCAGCATCTATGATATAAACAGTTTTAGTAAATGGGCTTAGAATAAACATAACTTATTTTTATCAAGAAAATTGAGATAAAGTTTGGAGATGCAAACACCCCCCAATAGGAGGTATTTTAATAGGCAATAATTTTTTAAGAAACTGATATTCTACCAAAAAAAAGAAAGAAAGAAAAAGAAAGAAAGAAACTGATATTCTTAGGCAGCATAACTTAATCAGAAATTCAGAGTAAGGTCTCAAAATGTTAAACAATATGAATAAAGCATATCAAAATTAAAAACCATAAAATGCTTTATCATCAGTTACAAGTAAACTTACACCAGTTTTAGATTAACTCGTTAAGAATATTTGAAGATGGTTAGGGTAACACACCATATAAAAATAATGGAGGATTGTATTACTTTGTGCTGTCAAGTAATTTAAAATAACTATATACACATATAATCACTTCACTTGCCATTAAGTCCAATGTATTTCTTGTAATCAGTGGCTCTTTCTGTAGAGTCAGCCTTGCCTCTGCCTCTCAAATTCATCTGCATAATTAGGACAAAGAACAAAGGAACTATAATTCTGTCTTTTGGATCTTTGCAGTAAGATAGCTACTATGACTTTGTTTCCTAGTAATTAATTTAAAATCACATCAAAGAGTCATATAGTATTTCAGAAAAATTCAGAGCTTAAACTCTCATCAGAATATATAAAATTAGTTATTTGGAGATTAACACATAACAGAGGAAGCCTATAATCAACTTAATATAAAACCAACAACCAGTGAAGTTTCAAGGTACAAACATTTTTAAGGATTTATTAAGCTTGATCCCTTTGCAAATCTTAAATGACAACTTTTCATTTGAAAACTTGATTTTCCATATTCTATTCATAGGTTTCTGGAGAAGCAAACATATAAGCAGAGAGCTGTGATTAAAAAAAAAAAATCAACTGAATCCACTTGGAGCTATACACATAGATAAGTCAAGTATCATTGCTTAGGTTTGCAAACAAACATGATAGTATGGATAATTAATGTAAACATTTTTAAATATTTTTAAATTCTCTTTTAATTTCCAATGAATTAGCTCGTAAGATGTAAATATGTCTAATTTATCCCAAGAGAAAGGAGGTGAAGTGACTTCCACTTAAATAGAAGAAGCTCCCGTCAGAATCCTAGAAGGGAAACACTGAGAAATCTGCAGAGATCACACCCAAATTGTGATCTGCATATACAGTCACTACTTCCTCCTAGAATGTCTTCTCCATCTACTCTTAGGCTTGGTTTCAATAAAATTTTGGATACATTTATTTATTTCTGTAAGGTCATTCTTAACCTTATCCTCAGTAGGTAGTCTGCCAGAACAACTGGGATATTTTCCCAGATTTCTCTCGCTTCCCATTGACACTATTAATTCCATCTGTAATAATTCATTCCTCCAGACAGCCTGGGATTTGACAATTTGCTTGTTTCTGAGTCAGTCAGCATAGTCCCTTTCCTGAAATCTGCTATTTCAGAGGAGATGGCTATGTCAGAACGCCATGCTATTTTCTATGGCGTCTTCATTGAATGCATCACATATTATATATTAATGTACTGTAATAACAATTAGTAAAAGATTCCTCCAAATAAATTCAGTAAGTCATTCCATTCTCTTCCAGCATTTTTTTATTTGGTGGCAAGAAGTACCACCCAGCCACACATTAAAGGAGGAAATCGCGTATCCATCCTGGTCTCCTCTGTGTTTAACTCTTAACACTCAGTCAAGCACTCATTGCATCTCTATCTTACTGCGGGTGCTCTTACCGCAGTCTTTGCATTTGCTCATTGTGTCAGTCTCCTTCACAAGACGGTGAGCACCAAAGGGAAGGTACTGAATTCCAGAAAAGTCACAGTAAATTTCAGAGAACATCATATATAGTTGCAAGTCTTCCTTTCCTATTTATTTCCCCAAAATTTATCTTGAAAATTATCTTATAATCTATTATGTATTGCATGCAGATGGTAATAAAAACAAGCTGCTTGTTCTCTGAAAAATTTTAAATGGGTATTTTCAACTCAGTATCTCAACCAAAGAGCTTATGTGGGAATCACGATAAAATATAAAACTGTTGGTCACTGAAACAGTGAAATCTTTGTGTCCAGCTGGTACCTATGGATGCTTTGTTAGGGGCTATCCCAATGCTCAGGAGGCATGCCAGCTGTGAACAGTTAATAGGTCTCTTTGGACAGATAGGATCAAAGGGAAAAGAAGACTGGGCCAGAACTAAACACAAAGCTGTAGGAATGTCTCTCTAGAACAAACAAGTTAGCATTGCAAACTCCCCAAAGTGGATTCGTACTTAATATTCACATATTTCTCCTCTAGAGACCAAAGTCTAAAGATGCTGTCCCATGGTTCCCAGTCAAATGAGGTGCCTAAGATGACAAACAAATAAATACAGTAGAAAGTCTGTAGCTGACCACCCAAGGAGCTGTAGCAAACTAGTCAACATACAATGGTGGTCAACATAAGGAATTAGATCTACTGTACTGATACAGACATGTGCTGCATGTATATAAAATTAGATCAACTTAAGGGTAGTCAATGTAGGGAGGTGGTCAGCTATGGAGGTTCTACTGTATGTAGTTCAGTGGAGAAGTATGTAGTAAAACTAAAAGAGCAAACCAATTCAGTGAGAGCAAGGTATCTGAAAATGAAGAGAAACACATTGTAAACTCTAATTCACATTGACTGTCAATGAATTCTTCAGGAGGAGATTAAGTACATCTTTCCGAAAGTGTAGATGTGCATAGGACATTTCACAGTCACCATTCTGTTTTACTTTTTCCCTTTCACAATTTTTCTGAGATACAATTTTCATACATCCAGTAACTTCATGTTGCTTCTCACCAAATGAATGTGTGCTCACACAACTTACAAGCTCTAAAGCATTATTTTCCAGAGATAGACATTTTTCTTTCTCTCTGCTGCAGTTAAACATCATCTATTTTCTGAAGGAAGTCAGGTACCACAATGCCTGGCTATTCTTAGAGACAGGGTCTTGCTCTTCGTTAGGCTGGTCTTGAACTCCGGAGCTCATGCAGTCCACCTGCCTTGTCCTCCCAGAGTGTGAGGATTACAGACAGGGGTGAGCTATCATGCTTTACTTATATAAGTTCATGCTTTACTTATATGAGATACCTAGAAAAGAAAATTCATAAAACAGAAAATAGATCAATGGTTGTTAAGACTTACATGGAAATGGAAGCAGAAGCAGTGGGAAGCAAGTACATGGGGTTTCATTTTAGGATGATAAAATTATTTTGGTGTTAGATACTGATGAGCCTTGAGTAGACATTACAATACACTAATACAGAATTGTACACTTTAAAATGACAGATTGCATGGTACATGAATTCTGAATCAAGAAAATGAATAAATGAATAAAGGATGAAGAAGTTTTCAATTGTTTCCCTTGGCAGACTTTCCAGCACGCAGCTCTGCCCGAAGTCATTGAGCTGGTCTGAGCTATATCTGCTGCACAGCTATTCTGGCCCTCTGCTGTATTTGTTTCTGCTTCTCTGAATTTGATCCTGTAACTACTTTTCTACGGACCTTAATTCTCAAAGTATGAGACTTGAGACTGCATGTTTAAGGTATGTTTTGGGCCAGATCTATGCTACATGGTTGGTGAGCATTTTGTCAGTTATTCCTCCCAGCAAGTCTCTGAATCTGAAACTATGAGTCTCATAGAAGAAATAATATGTCCATTGCTGTCCAGGATGCTGAAGGAAGGGTATTGGAGAAATTCAGGCATGCCTTCATGATCATTGCCTTATCCTGAATTCCAATTGTAGTTCTCAAAGCATATTATCCTACTAGGTTAAGCTGAAGAAATATTTGCTAAAAAATCAAAACACATTAGAAGATATTTTTACTAAGATTATCAAAATAGTGTGCATTTTCTGTTAAACTAATTTATTTTCCAAGTTCTGCATCAGAAATTTGTTCACTTATCTTTTACTCTTTTTTTGCCAAATATATTTATAATAAAATTTAAAAAATAAATAAAGTGTAGTGACTAAAAAATTCTTGTTACTTATCATTCTGTTTCCTGAGGGAGGCATCAATACAACTAAAACTTCTGCTTAACTTTTTGTCTATACTTATATAACTATCAAAATATGCTCACATCATCAAAGACACTAAATATTATCCTACTAGGAAAAAATTAGCATATATAACCCTAATCTGATTATAACCTCTCATGCTCTTTATTACATACTCATAAAAACACTAAAGAAATATTAACAGTTGTAATTACATAGTAGTACCACTTTTATGAAGGGGAATAAAATTGCAGAATATGTAATATTTTAAAATATTCACTTTGTAGTGATGTTATTACACAATATTTTTAGAGTGTAATTAGAAAGATAAGAACAGCAGTAGTCAGTAGAAAATAATATTTATACTTTGTTAAATGATAAATTCAATATGCTAAGCTTGCATTGTAGAAAATTGAATAAAATATTGTAGGATGCCAACCCCCATATGTGCCATGGGTATCCCCTGTGATTGGTGGTGATGAGAGAACGAAAGAAATAATGACAAGGGACAAGATAGGATTTAAAAAGAGTATGCCTAGGGGACCATTGCTGCCTAAGGCAAAAAACAGCAAAGACCCGTGTTCTGGGTTAACTCAGCATTTATTATATGCATTCCCTTCACATCAGCAAATCAGTGATCACAATGAGAGCTGAATGCAGCACTGTACATCATCATCCTTACGGTATTTACCACTTTAACTTAGCTACTCTTTAACCACTTCAGCTAAGTGGCTCTTTAACTTCTTATACTCTATGTTCTTTATAAACTAAGGAATTGGGATGCAGTCAGTAGAACAAAGCTTAGAAGCAGGATGTGAGAGCAGACAGCAGGATTGAGCATGTGCACAGTTCCATAAAAGGCTATTAAGTGTCCAGGTCCCTGCGGGCAGACAGGCTAATGCCATATCTATATTGGGATCAGAGGAGGAAGAAGTTCTTCTCATCTCTTATCAGGGAGCCAGCTGCAATGTATGTTCCCAGCACATCTCAGAATGGCTCATTTTTCCCTAGAGACCTTGATACAGGCTCTCTCTGGGGGAAGTCAGACCTCAGCAAGACTTTTCTTATCTTTTGTTCCAAGGACTGTGCTGTTGTTCTCCAGCCAATTTTGGGACTCTCGAAATGCACTGTTTTTTCTCTGCATATATGCATTCTTCAATATCCAAATCTTTTATCTTTCCTTTATCCATAATCCACATCCCCTAACTGATTCCTATCAACAAAACAATTTTATAAAAATCCAATTTATGGAAGTACTTCGGAAGGGTGCCCTCAACTGCCTCAACTCACTCAGGTAGTTGATGCCTAGCTGATGGATGAGACCGCTAAAATAGTACCTCGGCATATTTATACTCCAATTTTTCTTGTACAGACATATCTATGGGAGAAATTAATTTGTACCTACTCAAGAAAGATATTAACTATAATAACTAATAGTAAAATAAAACATATATTGATATATAATAAAAGTTAAACTATAATAAAAAGTGGATTTTCTCTCTCTCTCTTTCTCTTTCTCAAAACATCTTACTGTATTAAACTCACCTATTTTTTTTTCACAATAGTTGACCATTAACTGAAATGACAGAAAACAACACAAGGGACAAAGGGAAACTATTGTCTCTGCTTACCTTTGTGTACCCAGCAAATGACCTATTATATAATTTTATTTTTTCCATTATGGATTCATTCCCAGTAAAAAAGCATGTCCAAAGTAGTAAAATAATCTGAAATATTCATTATTGCACTTTATTTATTTATTTACTTTGGTGGGGAACGTCCACTTACAAAAAAACAAACAGGTAACTGAAAAAGCAAATGTGTATGGGTTATGTAATCAATGATATAAGACATCCACACTGAAAACTAAAAAATTTTAGGAGAAATTAGAGAATATCTGAATAAATGATTGACTATACTACACTCACAATTGAATTTGAAGACTCAATATAGTACATAATACAATTCTCACTATAAAGATGTTTCAATTCAATGCAAAGTCAACTCAATTTAGAGTCACGAAGATGTGGAAAAACCTAAATGCCATCAATTCAAAAGTGGGTTAACAAGCTGTGGTATATGTATACCATGGAGTACTATTCAGCCATAAAAAATAGTGAATTTACATCTTTTGTATTAACCTGGATAGAGTTGAAACACATTCTTCTCAGTAAAGTATCATAAGAACGGAAAAGCATGTATGCAATATAGTCAATACTAACATGAAGCCACTGGATGAACTAATTCATGCCCACATAGGAGAAAAACTCATTTCAATTCATGTTGGGGAGAGAGGGAAAAATTAAACTCAGTCAATTCATAGAAAAAAATGCAGATAAATCTAAATTGGGTAAAATATTGCATAACATCCCACCACTCTTCCTCAAATCCATCAATATCAGTCAAAGCTAGTCAGGTTTGAGAAAATGCCACAGGCACAAGGAGCCTAAGGGAACATGATGACTACATAAACTGTGGAACCCTGGACAGGATCAGGAAACCAAAATAGAATTGCAACTAAAAACCAAGTAAATCTAAATAAACTATTGACTTTAGTTGATAATAATATATCACTATTGTTTCATTACTCAAGTGGAATTTACTGCACTAAAATTAGATGTTAATAACAGGGGAAATGGGGGACAGGGAATATGGATATTATCTGTAATATCTTCAGAACTTTTGTTTCAAGCTGAATTTATTCTTTTTTTATTTTATTTTATTTTATTATTGTTGGGGATTCATTGAGGGTACAATAAGCCAGGTTACACTGATTGCAATTGTTAGGTAAAGTCTCTCTTGCAATCATGTCTTGCCCCCATAAAGTGTGACACACACCAAGGCCCCACCCCCATCCCTCTGTCCCTCTTTCTGCTTTTCCTCCCCCCCAACCTTAATTGTCATTAATTATCCTCAAATCAAAATTGAGTACATAGGATTCATGCTTCTCCATTCTTGTGATGCTTTACTAAGAATAATGTCTTCCACTTCCATCCAGGTTAATACAAAGGATGTAAAGTCTCCAATTTTTTTAATAGCTGAATAGTATTCCATGGTATACATATACCACAGCTTGTTAACCCATTCCTGGGTTGGTGGGCATTTAGGCTGTTTCCACATTTTGGCAATTGTAAATTGAGCTGCAATAAACTGTCTAGTACAAGTGTCCTTATGATAAAAGGATTTTTTCCTTCTGGGTAGATGCCCAGTAATGGGATTGCAGGATCAAATGGGAGGTCTACCTTGAGTGCTTTGAGGTTTCTCCATACTTCCTTCCAGAAAGGTTGTACTAGTTTGCAGTCCCACCAGCAGTGTAAAAGTGTTCCCTTCTCTCCACATCCACACAGCATCTGCAGTTTTGAGATTTTGTGATGTGGGCCATTCTCACTGGGGTTAGATGATATCTCAGGGTTGTTTTGATTTGCATTTCTCTAATATATAGAGATGATGAACATTTTTTCATGTGTTTGTTAGCCATTTGTTTGTCATCTTTAGAGAAGGTTCTATTCATGTCTCTTGCCCATTGATATATGGGATTGTTGGCTTTTTTCATGTGGATTAATTTGAGTTCTCTATAGATCCTAGTTATCAAGCTTTTGTCTGATTGAAAATATGCAAATATCCTTTCCCATTGTGTAGGTTGTCTTTTTGCTTTGGTTATTGTCTCCTTAGCTGTACAGAAGCTTTTCAGTTTAATGAAGTCCCATTTGTTTATTTTTGTTGTTGTTGCAATTGCCATGGCAGTCATCTTCATGAAGTCTTTCCCCAGGCCAATATCTTCCAGTGTTTTTCCTATGCTTTCTTGGAGGATTTTTTTTTTTGTTTCATGCCTTAAATTTAAGTCCTATATCCATCTTGAGTCAATTTTTGTGAGTGGGGAAAGGTGTGGGTCCATTTTCAGTCTTTTACATGTAGACATCCAGTTCTCCCAACACCATTTATTGAATAGGGAGTCTTTGCCCCAAGGTATGTTCTTCTTTGGTTTATTGAATATTAGGTGGTTGTAAGATGTTAGTTTCATTTCTTGGTTTTCAATTCGATTCCAAGTCTATGTGTCTGTTTTTGTGCCAGTACCATGCTGTCTTGCCCACTATGGCTTTGTAGTACAGACCAGAATCTGGTATGCTGATGCCCCCAGCTTTATTTTTATTACTAAGAACTGCCTTAGCTCTACGGGGTTTTTTCCGGTTCCATATAAAATGCAGAATCATTTTCTCCAAATCTTGAAAGTACGATGTTAGTATTTTGGTAGGAATGGCATTGAATAGGTAGATTGCTTTGGGAAGTATAAACATTTTAATAATGTTGATTCTTCCCATCCATGAGCATGGTATGTTCTTCCATTTGTTAATATCCTCTGCTATTTCCTTTCTGAGGATTTCATAGTTTTCTTTATAGAGGTCCTCCTTCACCTCCTTCATTAGGTATATTCCTAGGTATATCATTTTCTTTGAAACTATGGTGAAGGGAGATGTGTCCTTAATTAGCTTCTCATCTTGACTGTTATTGGTGTATACAAAGGCTACTGACTTGTGGACATTGATTTTATATCCTGAAACATTACTGTATTTTTTGATGACTTCTAGGAGTCTTGTGGTTGAGTCTTTGGGGTTCTCTAAGTATAAGATCATGTCGTCAGCAAAGAGGGAGAGTTTGACCTCCTCTGCTCCCATTTGGATTCCCTTTATTTCCTTGTCTTGCCTAATTGTATTGGCTAGAACTTCCAGCACTATGTTGAATAGTAAAGGTGACAGAGGACAACCTTGTCTGGTTCCAGTTCTAAGAGGAAAAGCTTTCAGTTTAAGTCCATTCAGTAAAATATTACCTGTGGGTTTGTCATAGATAGCTTCATTCAGTTTTAGAAATGTGCCACCTATGGGCGGCGCCTGTGGCTCAGTGAGTAGGACGCCGGCCACATATGCCGAGGGTGGCGGGGTCAAACCCAGCCCCGGCCAAACTGCAACAAAAAATAGCCGGGCATTATGGCGGGTGCCTTTAGTCCCAGCTGCTTGGGAGGCTGAGAAAAGAGAATCGCGTAAGTCCAAGAGTTAGAGGTTGCTGTGAGCCGTGTGACGCCACGGCACTCTACCCGAGGGCGGTGCAGTGAGACTCCGTCTCTACAAAAAAAAAAAAAAGAAATGTGCCACCTATGCCTATACTCTTCGGTTTTCTAATTACAAAAGGATGCTGGATTTTATCAAATGCTTTTTCTGCATCTATTGAGAGGATCATGTGATCTTTATTTTTGCCTCTGTTAATATGGTGGATAACGTTTATGGACTTAAGTATGTTAAACCAGTCTTGCATCCCTGGGATGAAGCCTACTTGATCACGATGAATGACTTTTTTGATGATAAGCTGTAATCTATTGGCTAGGATTTTGTTGAGAATTTTTGTATCTATATTCATGAGTGAGATTGGTCTGAAATTCTCCATTTTGTTTGGGTCTGTTCCTGGTTTTGGTATCAGGGTGATGTTTGCTTCATAGAATGTGTTGGGGAGGATTCCTTCTTCCTCAATTTTTTGGAATAATTTCTGCAGTACAGGAATAAGCTCTTCCTTGAAGGTTTGATAGAATTCTGGTGTGAAGCCATCTGGACAAGGGCATTTTTTGGTTGGAGATTTTTCATTGTTTCTTTGATCTCAGTGCTTGAAATTGGTCTGTTCAGGAGTTCTATTTCTTCCTGGCTGAGTCTAGGGAGAGGGTGTGATTCCAAATATTGATCCATTTCCTTCAATTGTCAAATTTCTGGGCATAGAGTTTCTGGTAGTATTCAGAGATGATTTCTTGTATCTCTGTGGGATCAGTTGTTATTTCCCCTTTATCATTTCTGATTGAGGTTACTTGAGATTTTACTTTTCTATTTCTTGTTAGTCTGGCCAATGGTTTATCTATTTTATTTATTTTTTCACAAAACCAAGACCTTGTTTCATTAATTTTCTGAATGATTCTTTTGTTTTCAATTTCATTGATCTCTGATTTGATTTTGGATATTTCTTTCCTTCTACTAAGTTTATGCTTCGATTGTTCTTCTTTTTCCAATTTCATAATATGGCTTGTGAGACTGTTGATGTGCTTTCTTTCTGTTTTTCAAATGTAGGCATCTAAAGCGATGAATTTTCTTCTCAAAACTGCTTTTGCAGTATCCCACAGGTGTTGGTAGTTTGTGTCTTCATTGTTGTTATGCTCAAGGAAGTTAATGATTTCCTGTTTTATTTCTTCTTGCACCCATCTGTTATTCAACAGAAGATTGTTTAATTTCCATGCCTTTGGATGGGGTCGAGCATTTTTGTTAAAGTTGAGTTCCACCTTTAGTGCCTTATGGTCTGAGAAGATACAAGGTAAAATTTCAATTCTTTTGATTCTGTTGATATTTGTTTTGCGTCCCAGGATATGATCAATTTTGGAGAATGTTCCATGGAGTGATGAGAAGAATGTATATTCTTTATGTTTGGAATGGAGTGTTCTATATGCGTCTATCAAGCACAGTTGTTCTATGGTCTCATTTAAATCTCTGATATCTTTGTTTAATTTCTGTTTAGAGGATCTGTCCAGCTCTGTAAGAGTAGTGTTAAAGTCCCCTGTTATAATGGTATTATCAGATATCATATTGCTCAGACTGAGTAAGGTCTGTTTCAAGAATCTGGGAGCATTTAAATTGGGTGCATAAATATTTAGAACTGAAACATCTTCTTGTTGTATTTTTCCCTTGACCAGTATAAAGTTACCATCCATGTCTTTTTTGACTTTAGTTGCTTTAAATCTACATGTATCTGAAAATAAGATTGCAAATCCTTTTTTCTTCTGAATGCCATTTGCCTGAGAAGTTGTCTTCCAACACTTGACTCGGAGCTTGAATTTGTCTTTTGAAGCCAGGTGTGTTTCTTGCAGACAGCAAATGGATGGCTTGTGTTTTTTAATTCAGTCAGCCAATCTATGTCTCTTCATTGGGGAATTCAAGACATTTATTGAGATAATTGATGTGTGGTAGTATTCTATTCATCTTAGTTTGTGAGAGTCCGTTGCTTAGTTTTATCTTTTGCCTCAGTGTGAAGGTTAGGTTCTGTCCTTTAATTTCTGAGTTCTTACTTTGCTGCTGATCCATTGTGGTGGTCAGTGTGCAGAATAGGTTGAACTATTTCTTTTAGAGCTGGTCTAATACAAGGAGAAGGGTTAGGGGAATGAGGGATGGAGAGAGAGGAGCGGGGAAGGGGATAGGGAATTATGGTTATGCCACACCATTTGGGGGTGGGATACAATTATAAGAGGGACTTTACCAAATAACCGCAACCAGTGTAAACTAATTCTTCAAATGCTCAATGAAACCCAAACAATAATAATAATAATAATAATAATAATAATAAAATCTAGTTATTTTTTTTCCCAGCAAAAGGGTAATTTTTTGGTGTCCCTCATTTTTCTGAATTATATCTAGTCAATATTTTATATTTATACTGGGACTCAGTTACAATTTTTCCAGTGTCTTGGCTCTGTTATCTAACTATGTGAGGGAACAGAAATTCATATTTTTTTCTTTTTCTTTTAGACAGAGTCTCACTTGCCATTTTTCCACTGTTTTAGTCCTCCTCTTGGGGTCCGGAAGTCTCTCGCTGACTCTCTGTATCCTCACAGGAGTGATGATAGGCAGATCCCACCAGCCAGAGATGCCTGGAGTCCTATCTCCCCGGACTCATGGTGCCCAGATGCAAGGAAGCTGTTACTCAGCCACCATCTTGCTCTCCTTCCCCGACTTTATTCTTTAATTAAAAGTTAATTTAAAAGATAAAAGCAGAAAAACTACTACCACTTCTATTTTTGCAAATGGTCCCTGGGCTCTAACTATTCCTTTAATTTCTTTCTTTATCTTCTCAGTTTAACTGCTTTTCCTTTTGACAAGTAACTCAACCAGCTGTTCTTTTCTGATGAAATGACTCAAGCATTACTTCCAGAACTATATGAATAGCAGTCCTGTGGCTGTTGCATTGGTATAGTTTTCCATTAATGTTGACTCTAAGACATGCACATTCTGAAGTTTTTTTCAGAGAACATCCTTCCCATCCTCGTTTTGTACTAGTATCCTCATTTTCCACTGGCCATTAGATCGATCACTATAACCAACACACTAACTATTGTTGTTTGCTTGTTGCCTCTAATACATGAGATTTAAAAATTTCAGAAGTTCTATTCCTTAAAATGCTAATAAAAATATCTTATTTGTCATTTCTAATTGTTTCAAGGAGATCACTGTTGTGTTCAAGATACTTTGTCATGTCCCTTTCTCAACAAGTCATTCCATTTATCTACGGTCAGCTCCCATGATGTGGATACTCTGTTTCTTCTATTGCTTCAGTCACTTTTCACTGTGAACACTTGGTGCACGTTAATCAAAGCTTCCTTGGGATATTTCTTTCACAACCAAATGTGCAGAGTATGTGATCCTGATTCCAAAACTTTTAACTATATGAGGGGAAAAATAAGCCCTCTATATTAAGTAATTTACATTTTCATTGCTGTGTCCCTGTTTCTTCTTCTCTCACAAGTTATACACCTTTTAAAAATTGCCAAGTAATAAGAAATTGAGGTAATAGTGGGAGAAAAATATAATAAAGATTTTTTTTTTAGTTAGATTCCTTTCAAAAGTCTAGTTATTGATGTGGGCTAGTCTCAGTGGGGTTAGGTGATATCTCAGGGTGGTTTTGGTTTGGATTTTGCTGCCAGTGCTGACATGCACATGGAGAGAAGGGAACACTTTTATGCTTCTGGGATAGGACTACAAACTAATACAACCTTTTTGGAAAGAAGTATGGAGAATCCTCAAAGAAATCAAATTAGACCTCCCATTTGATCCTGCAATCCCATTACTAGGCTACTACCCAGAAGGAAAACAATTCCTCTACCATAAGGATATTTGCACTAGAGTATTTTCGCAGCTCAATTTACAATTGCCAAAATGTGGAAACAACCTAAATGTCCACCAACCCAGGAATAGATTAACAAGCTGTGGATATGTATACCATGGAATACTATTAAGCAATTAAAAAGATGGAGACTTTACATCTTTTGTATCAACGTGGACAGAGGTGGAACACATTCTTCTTAGTTAAGTATCACAAGAATAGAGAAACAAGAATATAATGTACTTAATTCTAATTTGAAGGCAATAAATGATCTAATATAAGGAGAAGGGTTAGGGGAATGAGGGATGGAGAGAGAGGAGCAGGGAAGGGGATAGGGAATTATGGTTATGCCACACCATTTGGGCGTGGGATACAATTATAAGAGGGACTTTACCTAACAACCGCAACCAGTGTAAACTAATTCTTCAAATGCTCAATGAAACCCAAACAATAATAATAATAATAATAAAATCTAGTTATTTTTTTTCCCAGCAAAAGGGTAATTTTTTGGTGTCCCTCATTTTTCTGAATTATATCTAGTCAATATTTTATATTTATACTGGGACTCAGTTACAATTTTTCCAGTGTCTTGGCTCTGTTATCTAACTATGTGAGGGAACAGAAATTCATTTTTTTTTCTTTTTCTTTTAGACAGAGTCTCACTTTGTCACCCTTGGTATGGTAGAGAGCTGTGGTGTCATAGCTCCCAGCAACTTCACACTCCTGGGCTTAAGCACTTCTTTGTTTCAGCCTCCCAAGTAGCCAGAACTACAGTTGCCAGCCACAACGCCACACTATTTTTAGAGATGTGGTCTCACTATGGCTCAGCTGGGTCTCAAACCTGTGAGCTCAGAAAATCCACCCACTTCCGCTTCCCAATTTCTGGGATTACAAGTGTGAGCCCACTGTGCTGATTGGAACAGAAATTCTTGTACTGCCAAGATCAATAAGCAATTATATTCCAAGCAAACTCAATGTCTATTCTGACTTGTAGCCCTGTGGTTTTTATTCTTCCCTTAAATCTTCACTGCTGACAATTAAATAAAATGTTTTTAATAAATCTGTCCAGAATTTCTAGGTATTTATAACAGATTCTCATGCCCTCAATATTGAAATAACTCAAAGTTTCTTCATGTTCTTCCTAAAGTAATTTCCATACACTGTGGATGATCAAGTTGGATGATTTTAATGTTCTCAATAATAGGTAACTTGAAGTTGTTTTCTGGGATGGGGATATTGCAAAGTTGGAAGATCCAAAAAAGCATTTGGAGTTATACTAATGCCACTATATCTGTGTAGTCTTATAAAAATGGTCAAGCATCTATTTTCAGACCAGTGTTACCTAAAATAAGTGCAATGTGAGACACTTAGTTGTTTTAAGGCTCTACATAAAAACAAACAAGTCAAATTAGTTTTAATATTTTTCTTAACCTAATACATTTAAAATAGTATGTCAATAAGTAATCAATGTAAGCATTAATTAAGAGACATTTAATTTTTTTTTCTCTACTAAGTCTTTGACCATGAATGTATTTTGTATTCACATCACTCATCAATCTGGACTTGCCATATTTCAGGTGCTCAAGAATCATTTCATTACTTGTCTCATGGGGTTCATATTGTATAGTGCAGATTCTACATTTTGAAAATAGAAATGATAACCATTTAATTTCATTAAGTATTTGCTATATGTTCTTCACTCTTCCAAATACTTTATCTATCTAATTTTATTTCTAGGATAGTTCTAACAAATAGGTAATGGTATTATCCTTACCTTTGACAAGAAAACTTATGTAAGGTTAAGTATCTTGTTCAAGGACACATTGCTTACAATAATTGATGAAGGGAATCTAACTCAGAAAGTCTGACTTTATAAATGTGTTCTTTATATTCTATTGACTACCAAAATAAAAGGTATGATCCACGAATATTTTTCTTATAAAATGGAATATCTGATTTGAAGTAGTTTATAAGGATTATGAACTTAATATAAAACCATATGACTTCTAAACAATGTTTTATTTTAAATAGCAGATAAATGTTTTTTGTATATTTAGGCTATGTGTTCCAAACATGGGAGGACATCTTATATCTGAAATTAAGGGAAATAAAATTAAATTTCTTATTAACAGCAAATAATAACTTCTATAGGATATATTTGACAACCTCTAAAGGTAATGTGAAGAATACTCAGAGAGAAGCAAACTAACAGGGTTTTTGATCTCTCTGTTTTCTGGTGTCCTTGGATGAAGCAGTTGTTTCTGCAAAAATATACTTGTAGGAATATCCAAAACTTGATGAATGGAAAAGTTGACCATGAGGGAATTGCCTAGAGGTTTTCTCTAATTCTCTCTAAAGAGTAGTCATCCTAAGTGTTGCATCATTTATTCACAGCATCTCACAGGATCCACTGGCTACCATAGTTCTTGCATCTGCATAAATCTCACCTCTCCTACAATGTCAGAGTGGCTGTGACAAAAGAAAGAAGAGTAAGATCCATTTTCAAGATTGGTAAGAACATAACTATCATGAGTGACACTTTGTTATTAAGTCCCTGAAATAGATGTCAACATGACTGAGAAATGACTTCTACAAATGACTTAGTATCTTCTGTGATAACCACACTTTCATTTTATACACAAAGGACAGATTCAGAATTTATTTCACCAAACTTCCAACATGAACAGCCAAATGTGATTTTCTTTTCTTCTTTGTATTTTCAAATGTTGTTATTAGAGCATCATAAGCCAACAATCACTTTTCTCTTATATTAATAATATGAAGCACAGATGTGAGAATTGATGGTATTATTGGGGATATGGACACCAATTAATTGGTTAAGTCAAAGTTCTAATAACAAGTACATGTTCCTAGAAAGGCGTAACTTAGTAAATGCACAGAGAAAATTTGCCATCTGAAAAAAAAATACACAGAGTAGTTTTACATCTAATAAGCAATTGTACTAACCTAATCAGTCTTGATATAGTCATTGACTAATTCTTTTCACACATGAATCTATATTAACTGTTACATACATTTTCCTACAGAACATTCTATCCTTGTAGATAAATGTCTGTTCGATCTGCTTCGAAAATCAATAACTCCACCTTTCTTCTTATGGCTTTTTCTGGTTTGGAAAAGGAGTACCCTTGGCTCTCCATCCCTTTCTTCTGTGTCTATGCGATGGTATTCTCTGGGAACTGCCTGGTGCTGCATGTGATCCATACAGAGGCAAGCCTGCACGAGCCCATGTTCTACTTCCTGGCCATGCTGGCTCTCACAGACCTGTGCATGGGGCTGTCCACAGTATACACAGTGTTGGGGGTCTTATGGGGCCTCAGCCAGGAGGTTAGTCTGGATGCCTGCATTGTTCAGACTGTTTTTATTCATGGTCTATCATTCATGGAGTCTGGAGTCCTTCTCGCCATGGCTTTTGATCGTTTTACAGCAATCTGTAACCCTCTGAGGTATACATCTATACTAACCAGTGCCAGGATCATCAAAATTGGGCTGGGGATTTTAGTTAGGAGTTTCGCGTTCATCATTGCTCCCATAGTCCGTCTAAAGTTTTTTCATTACTGCCATTCCCATGTCCTCTCTCACTCTTTCTGTCTACACCAAGACCTACTGAGACTAGCCTGCTCTGACATCCGCTTCAACAGTTTCTATGCCTTGGCTCTGTTGATTTGTACACTCTTGTGTGATTCTGTGTTAATTCTCATATCCTACATTCTGATCCTACGCTCTGTTTTGGCTATTGCTTCCCGGGAGGAGCGATTCAAGACTTTGCAGACCTGTGTCTCCCACATCAGTGCAGTCCTGGTTTTCTACATCCCAATCATCGGTCTGAGCATGGTGCACCGCTTCGGGAAGCATCTCTCTCCTGTTGTTCCTGTCCTCATGGGCAACATCTACATTATCTTCCCACCTCTGATGAACCCCATCATCTATAGTGTCAAGACCCAGCAAATCCGAGGCAGAATCCAGAAATGGTTCACTAAGAAATCCTGTAGATAAATGAATTTAGGGAAGATAAGTAGTAGTTTCAAGAGAAATTTCTAATAGTAAACAATTTATAACAATAATGACTAATTTTATGGAATAACTTCACTGATTAAGGCATATTTATATTCATTTTCTGATTTAGTTCTCCCAATTCAGAGAATTAGACAGAAAAACTTTCCATTACCTTGTTTTCTTATTTATAATGAAGTGTAAGGTTAAATAAAGTGAACTATGTTTAGTATTATGCCAGTGAACACTTGCATAGGAAGTGACTAAATTGACATTACTATCTATTCCTTCTGAATTCTCAATGTATTACTTTGTTTTTGCATGAACTGTTAAGTCTGCATTTACTATATTTGAACAGTTTTTATATATTTTTATTTATGTCATGAGTTTACTCTATTAAGGTCATAGTACTTTTACAGAGCAATACAACTCCCAAATCCCATTCTGTCTCGATCTAACAGAATATGTGATGTTGTTAGATTGAATCAAATGTAGAATGCAAAATATTTGGTATAACTATGAACCAGTTATCACATTTCTACATATTCTACCTCTTACTCCCAAATGCACACATTTGTACACAGTAGTGAAAACAGAATAATTTATAATGTCCATAAGACCTGACAATTGCTTTCAATCTTTGTGTCAGCATACATGAAATTTGTAGGACAATTTGATCAACTTCTTCATTTTATAGAAAAGGCTGCTGAGACAAAAAGATATTTAATAAGACTAACTAGCCAAATTGGGGATAAATTGCAGTATTCTGAATATTTTGAACATATATTTCATTTTTCAGTCACAAGTGTAAAAATAGCAGACTTAATCATCAAATCCCAGAATCTTGTTCTTTTCCTATTGAAAGTACAAAAATTAAAAAGCACCTATCAGCCTCAAGATTTTTCTTACATTGTCACGTCAGCATGGATTTGTACTGGCTATTCTTGAGTGGGACAGACGAGTTATCAGTTATTAGCAGAACTGAAGAGCAATTAGACTTTTCAGGTGAGTAGAAAAAAGTTGTTACACATGGATATAACAATGGTCAAGAATGTGAAAATATTTAATTTTGGATACTAATATTGGGTTTATTGCCTTTTGTATTGTATTTTATTGATTTAATACTCAAAATATTCTTGAACACACATTTATTATTTTGTTGATTAGAGTTTCAGAGCTCATGTTTTTGACACATCTCTTTGTAAACTATCACCATGCCCATGGTTTACATGGATTGCACTTCTCTTCCCTTGTCTATTGTCCTTTGATTGATAGATTTCTTTTTAGCTCCCTGTTAGGCTACTTCTTTACTCTAGAATGTCTGTCTCTCCATTGAGAGACTCCTTGACTCCTCCTAAGCCACTTTTTAAAGATCTAACTTGTAAATCATTGCTAATTAGCTCTAATTGGAGTATGTAATGTATTTTTTTCTTGCTGTTAGGAGAATTTGAGAAATAAAAGGTAGAAGGATATTTCCATTCAAATGTTATATTGATTAATGATATATAATGAGCCTTGTCACACAGAGACATTGATGTTTATGTTAAGCCTTTGTTTAATGTATAATAGATTTATGACTCTGGGTTCACAATAACTATCTGAGTTATCCAAGGACAGTAGCCTGATCCTTTTGTTTAGCAATCAACTGAGATTTGAAACATTTTAATTTGCATAAGTTGCTTTTTCTCTTCAATAGTATTTCTTAAGTTTTATTTTATTTTCTTTATTTTCAGTTTCTCTATTTCAGTGTTTTAAGAAAAGAGTAAGATTTCCAACATTCAAGCTTTTAAATAAAAAGTGTCATATTATGAGTTTCTCCCTCAGTTGCTTTTCTATAAAAACATCTGAAAGTCACATTAGGCTGAAATGAGCTCATGAATAATTATGGAAAAGAAAAAAAACTTCGAATAAATCTAATTAATAAAATGTCAGAGTCAAAATATGCTGCTTTCATATTAATAATTTAATTCATAAATTACAATTAAAAATTAGCTATTTCTTAATTTATTGTGTGCATATGTATGTGTATATGTACGTATATCAATATGTATATCCATACATATATGTGTGTATAAGTATTGTACATATTTTTATTTACATACACATATGTATATCTAATCAATTATTACTCATGGATTCTATATATCTGACTTTGCTTACACACTAAAATTTATTTATAACAGCAAAGTCAACACCCACGATGTGTACACAGCTGTTACTAGACATTCACAGAGAAGTAAATTATTTGAGTTGCCAAAGTTCACATTCTCATCTGAAGGACAAAAATGAGACACACTACCTTCTTTTTTCTGTCATCATCTGTGGTAGAGGCAAGAAGACATATCAAGTTCAATGGTATATTTCAACTTATTAGCTATCCCAAAGTATTATAGTTATTTATCATTAATCTATATTTGTTTTGAACACATTGCTATTAATGACAGAGAACAATACAAACTAAACATTTATCTAACTCAGAAAGTACTGTCTTGGATGGTAGAATAAAAATTAGGCCAGCATTATTTATACTTTTCTCTTTACTCTTGAATTTAGTATGTATACTATGGTAAGTTAAATAAATACATTAACAAAATAAAGTCACTCAAAATATTAATATTCATATGGATCAAGTATTTTTAATGATATAAAAGACAAAATAAGGAATTGATGAGACTGTATCATTCATTATCAGCCTCAACTATAAGCTCTAATTTCCATTTATTTAATTTAATTGCTTAAAATGTCCATTAGTTAATAACTTTCCCAGTATCATACCATAGTCAGTGGAAATGCTGGCATTCAAAGCTATGTGTGGCTGACTCTAAAGTTTATTTGCTGTCTACTATATTTATTCCTCTTATCCAAGCATTACACATTTGTAGCTGTTATTTCTACATCAAAACATGTGCTTTCACCCCTCCTGGTCTCCAAATCTTATTGTGTTTTGTTGAACAGCATGCACTCCTTTGTTATTCTTTGATGCCTTTACCAGAATTGTTATTTCAGAAATGCCCTTCATAGAAAATAATCTCATGTTAAAGAATATCCATTTTCCAAAGGCAATCTCAATTAATTACTTATCTCCTCCCCAAACCTGAACCTCAATATTGAATGCTACTATCTTCTATTAACATCCTTGTTATTTTCAGTTCTGGTAACATACATCAGAGTTATAGTCTACACTCTTATTTTGATACATGGCATCTTTTCAAAAGTACTAGAACTACTTTGTAGTATAGAGTGTATCTTATAGTCTTTACCAGGAGCACTGCACTATGCAAAGTCTTTAAATATCCACAGCATGGAGCACAACTGTCTTTGTTCCCATTCTAGACTCTTCTCGACCTCCACCTCCCTGTAAACTAAGTTCACATCATATCCTCTCATGTAGACATTATATTTTCCCTCACTCCTGTCCGTATTTGTCAGGATGTGATATGGTTTAGGCCAACAGAATATGAAAAGGAAGATACATTACTTCTTATTCTTGGCAAGACTAAAAATGTTTAAATTAAATTCCCAATGTGATGTTATAGCACACATAGAAAATGATAGATTGATAATGCAAAATACTGGTAAGCATAGGGAGCAATGATAACATTCAAAAACTGCAGTACTCAAATTTATTCCTTCTATCTTCACATTTATACTCAATAATCAACTTCTTTTTATTCCCATCCCAATACCCAGAGTTCTAGTGTTCGTATTACATACAGTGACTATCGTTACAACATATTGCTTATTTCAAAATAGCTGATGGATAATATTTGAAATATACCTAACCCAAAGAAATGACAAAGATTCAAGGTGATGGATATCTTTGTACCCTGATTTGTACATTATACATTGTATACATGTATCAAAATATCGTAACTCCCCCCAAAATGTCTACAAATGTTATGTATCAATGAAAAAGGGAAAGAAAACTATTATACTGCTATCAATGAGTGTAATAATCTTGTTCTATAATAAGTTTCAGAAAGAAAGATTTATCAGTATATACTTAAGGCAAACATATGGATAATATAAAGTCTGGTGAGCCTTATACAGACAGAGATACACTCTTCTAATAACAATCATTTATTACCAATACTCTGTAAAATAATGTCCATAACAGCACTATCTTCAGTAACAAAACATTTGATATACTCACTTCCCCACACAAATAACAATAAATAAAGAAATGGTGGTATATTCTCATAATTAAATATTATAACATGATAAGAAGAGCCTATTTTGTGGGCAAAAATATATATGAATCTCACAAACATATAGTTGTGACAGACATAATGAGCATAAATATTTGGAGAGTGGAGGCACATGTTTGAAGACCCCACTACTCCAGAGGCTGAAGTGGGTAGATCACTTAAGCCTAAGAGTTGTTTAGATTTGGGACTACAATGAGCTATGATGACAACATCACTGTGTTATAGCCAGAGGTCAGAGAAAGATCTGTATCCAAAAAAAGAAAGAAAGAAATCAGAAAGGTTAACAAATAACTCACACAATTATACTGTTTCAAAGAGAAGCACAAAAATGAAATGCTTAAACTAAAATAGAAATTTAAAGATTAAAAACCATACATAAAATAGAAGGGTTAGATTTAAAAATGAGAGAAAGGAGAAAAATAGGAAAGGAGAATATACAAACATAGAACAACTGATATAGATACATTAACATAAAAAGATTTGAAAGTAAAAATGGGGCGATGCTGGTGCCTCAACGGAGTAGGGCACTGGCCCCATGTACCTGAGGTGGCAGGTTCAAACCCAGCCTGGGCCAAAAAAAAAGTAAAAATGATAATCTGGTAAGCAAAAGGTTATTTTCTAAGATAATCATATTATCTTAGTTTGGGGAAAAAAACTTCAAATTGGCTTACTTAATAATACAAACTTAAAATATAGAAAACTAGAATTTAGAGTGAGCAAACATAATAATATACAAATCAATGAACACCGTTGGTAATATTTACTTATTTCTTCATAGTCTTGCTTCAATCATATGTTTCTTTTCTGCACCTTCATAGTAACTGTTCATTTGAAGAAGTAATTCTGCTGTTTTTCTCTGTGTGTGTCTAAAGGGTTGATTATTCAAAAAAGGAAAAATAAAAGCATAAAATGTCTGGTGGTAAAATTTTAAAATTCTCTGAATTGTATTTTGGATAATTGCTATTTTTAAAAAATAAATTTTCCTCTTCATCATCTAATCTTACTTTTTATTACATCATAATCTGTAGTCCTTTTTCATTTGCTTATGAACACAAAACAGCATATAGAGTGGTAAAATTATATGATAAAACAACATACACTTTGACACAATTCCCTGGAAGCTTACATTAAAGTTCTAATGTAGGATCAGGAAAATAGAAACTACGAACTGATTCTACTAATTAATGGAAAATATGAATAATTTATTATTCTTTAAAATTCACTGTGAAAGGTAATTAAGCAAAAGCACAAGGCTGTGGCCTAACTATATCAAACAACTGAGTTAAGCATGAAAAAATTATTTGTTTTATTATTCTGGACTCCAAGCATGGCAAATGAAAGGTGACTAGTTGATGAATGCATTTGAGTAGGGGAAATCCCTGAATCATACTGTGCAGATTTCAAAGTGCTTTCATTTATCTATTGCTTTGGTAGCATGCAGCTACACTAACCAGATGGGGGGTATTCATAGAAGGAAAGTAGAAGAGAAAGTTAGATTTTCTATTTTAAGAAAAGAAATGACTCCAAGAAATGAATTATCAAAACTTTGATGCATAAATGATGATGAAAGCTTAAAATCTTAAAATCTTTTATTTTAAGCCAGCTGTTTTGTGTGATAAGGTGAAAAGTAGAGCTGAATTGTGATCTCTGGTTTTGGGATTTTGTGATGTGGGCTAATCTTACTGGAGTTCGATGATATCTCAAATTGGTTTGATTTGCATTTCTCTGATGATTAAAGATGATGAGCATTTTTTAATGTGTCTGTAGACCATGTGCCTCTCTTCTTCAGCGAAGTTTCTATTCAAGTCCCTTGCCCACAATTAAGTGGGATCACTTGTTCTTTTCTTGCTAATACATTGGTTATTCTGGTTATTAACCTTTGTTAACCTGTAAGATTCTGGTTACTAAACCTTTCTCAGATGAATAATCTGCAAATATTTTCTCCCATTCTGAGGCTGTCTACTTGCTTTATGTACTGTGTTCTTGGCTTTGCAGAAGCTTTTTAGTTTGATCAGATCCCAGTAATGTATTTTTGGTATTGCTTCAGTTGCCCAGGGGATCCTCCTCATAAAATATTCTCCCAGGCCAACTTCATCAAGTGTTTTCCCTGCATTTTCTTCTTATATTTGTATAGTTTCATGTCTTAAGTTTAAATCTTTTATCCAGTAAGAGTTTATTGTTGATAGTGGTGAAAGGTGTGGGTCTAGTTTCAGTCTTCTATAGGTCACCAGCCAGTTCATCCAGCACCATTTGTTAAATAGGGAGTCTTTTCTCCACTGAATGTTCTTGATTGGCTTATCAAAGATCAAATGATGCTAAGTAGCTAGGCTCATCTCCTGGTTCTCTATTCTGTTGCACACATCTACCTCTCTGTTTTTGTGCCAGTACCATGCTGTTTTGATCACTATCGATTTATAGTATAGTCTGAGGTCTGGTAGCATGATTCCTCCTGATTTGTTTTTATTTCTGAGTAATGTCTTGGCTAACAGAGGATTTTTCTGAATCTATATAAAACAAAGTATTATTTTTCAAAGTCTTTAAAGTATGACAGTGGTGCTTTAATAGGGATTGGATTAAAATTGTATATTACTTTGGGTATTATGGACATTTTAATAATGTTGATTCTTCCCGGCTATGAGCATGGTATGTTTCTCCATTTGTTGACATCTTCAGCTATTTCTTTTTTCGGAGTTTCACTGTTCTCTTTATAGAGATCTTTGGTGTCCTTTGTTAGGTAAACTCCCAAATATTTCATCTTCTTTGGCACTACTGTAAAAGGAATAGAGTCTTTGACTATTTTTTGTTTTTATTTTTTTGTTGTTGCAGTTTGGCAGGGGCTGGACTTGAACTCATCACCATTGGCGTGTGGGGCTTGCACCCTACTCACTGAGCCACAGGCAACACCTGTCCTTGACTATTTTTTCAGCTTGACTATTATTGGTATATGTAAAGCCTAAAATTCTGTGAGTATTGATTTTGTAACCTGAGACACTGCTGTATTCCTTGATCACTTCTAAGAGTTTTGTAGTTGAATCCCTGGTGTTTTCCAGATATGCAATCATATTATCTGTGAAGAGTGAAAGTTTGATCTCTTCTGTTCCTATTTGGATACCCTCGTTTGCCTTTTCTTGCCTGATCGTGATAGCTAAGACTTCCATTAAAATGTTAAAAAGCAGTGGAGACAATGAGCAACCTTGCCTGGTTCCTGATCTGGGTGGAAATATTTGAATTTAACTCCATTCAATACAATATTGGCTGAGGGTTTGCTGTAGATGGCCTCCATCAGTTTAAGAAATGTCCCTTCTATACCTATTTTTATAAGTGTTCTGATCATAAAAGAATGCTGTATATTATTAAAAGCTTTTTCTGCATCGATTGAGAGAATCATATAGTCTTTGTTTTTTATTTTGCTTATGTGATGTATTATATTTATAGATTTGAATATCCTTGAATATTGAATATCCTTGAAATTTTGGTATAAAACCAACTTGGTCATGGTGTATAATTTGTTTGATGTGATACTGGATTCTGTTCGTTAGGATCTTATTGAATATTTTTGCATCTATATTCATAAAAGATATTGGTCTATAATTTTTTTTTTCTTGTTGGGTCTTTTCCTGGTTTAGGGATCAGGGTCACATTCGCTTCATAGAATGTGTTGGAAAGTATTTCTTCTTTTTCTATGCTTTCAAAAAGGTTATGTAATATAGATATTGGTTGCTCTTTTCTTATATACTTTTTTTTTTTTTTTTTGCAGTTTTTGGCCAGAGCTGGGTTTGAACCCACCACCTTCAGTATATGGGGCCGGCGCCCTACTCATTGAGCCATAGGTGCCACCCTATATACTGGTTCCTCTTTAAAGGTTTTGTAGAATTTTGATGTGAAGCCATCATGTCCCCACTCTTCTTTTTTGGGAGAGTTTCATATAGTTGATGCTATTTCAGTACTTGATATAGGTCTGTTCAACATTTCTAATTCTTTCTGGATAAATCTAGGAAGGTGGCATGCTTCCATGTATTGGTCAATTTCTTTGAGATTTTCGTATTTCTGAGAATAGAGTTTTTTGTAGTATTCATTAAGAGTATTTTGAATTCTGAGGTGTCTATTATTATGTCGCCTTTGTCATTTCCGATTGATGAAATTAGGAATTTCAATTTTCTATTTCTAGTTAGGCCAGCTAAGGGTTTATAAATTTTGTTTAACTTTTCAAAAAAACAACTGATTCATTGATCTTTTGAATAATGATTTCATTTTCAATTTAATTCAATTCAGTTCTAATTTTTGTTATTTCTTTTCTTCTCCTGAGTTTAGCATTGGAATGTTCTTCTTTTTCCAGTTGCTTGAGATGTCCCATTAAGTTGTCAATTTCCTCTCTTTCCATTCTCTTAAGGAAGGCTTGGAGCACTATAAATTTCCCTCTTGGGACTGCCTTTGAAGTATCCCAGAGGTTCTGATCATTCATGTCTTTATTTTCATTCTGTTCCAAAAACTTGGTAATTTCCTTCTTAATCTCCTCTTTAACTCATCTACCTTTCAGCATAAGGTTATTTATTTTCCATATCTTTGTATGAGTACGCATATTCTTGTTATTGGTGAG
Organism: Nycticebus coucang; assembly: GCF_027406575.1. Classification (NCBI taxonomy): domain Eukaryota; kingdom Metazoa; phylum Chordata; class Mammalia; order Primates; family Lorisidae; genus Nycticebus; species Nycticebus coucang. The sequence continues at coordinate 61,831,499 of NC_069793.1, read as the reverse complement.
TTCAAATTTTATTTCATGATGATCTAAGAAAATACACGGAATAATTTGTATTCTTTTAAATTTGCTGAGGTTAGCCTTGTGACCTAAGTTGTGAACAATTTTGGAGGATGTTCCATGGGCTGATGAGAAGAATGTGTATTCAATTTTGTTGGGGTGAAATGTTCTGTAGATGTCTATTAAATTCAACTTTTGTATGGTAAAGTTTAAGTCCAAAATTTCTTTGCTTAGTTTCTTCTTGGAGGATCTATGCAATGCTGCCAAAGGGGTGTTAAAATCTCTGAGTATTATGGTGCTGGAAGATATCAAATTGTTCATGTCTGTTAGGGTCTTGTTTATAAATTGAGGGGCATTTTGGTTGGGTGCATAAATGTTACTAATTGATATCTCATCATATTGGATGTTTCCCTTAACAAATATGAAGTGACCATCATTGTCTTTCCTTACTTTTGTTGGATTAAAGCCTAATGTATCTACAAATAAAATTGCACCCCCTCCTTTTTTCTGTTTTCCATTTGCCTGGATTATAGATACAATCCCTTCACCCTGAGTCTATATTTATCCTTTAAGATAAGATGAGATTTTTGTATGCAGCAGATATCTGGCTTGAGTTTTTGTATCCAGTCAGCCAACCTGTGCCTCTTTAGCAGACAGTTTAAGCCATTCTTAAATGAGAATATTGATAAGCCTGGTGGTATTGTGGATGTCAAGTTTCTCGAAGGACCAGTAGATGTTTTTCATCCTTTTGCCACTGTAGAAATTTGGATTTGATCAATAATTTCTGAATGAGTATATTTTGGTAGTAAAGCATTGTGCTGGTTATGTGGAGGATGGGACTGAGAATATCTTGAGGAGCTGGTTTAGTTATCGCAAATTTCTTCAAAGTGTGAATGTCATTAAAGTATTTGATTTTTCCGTCATAAATGAAACTCAGTTAGCTGGATACCGAATCCTGGGATGAAAGTTGTTCTGTTTTAGGAGATTGAAAGTTGATGACCATCTTCTTCTGGCTTGAAAAGTTTCAGCAGAAATATCTGCAGTCATTCTAATATTCTTCCCCTTATAGGTTATGATTTTCTTATGTCTGGCTGCTTGCAGGATTTACTCTTTCATATGAACTTCGACGAAGTTAATTACAATGTGTCTAGGGGATGATTTATTTGGATTGAGTTTTTCTGGAGTTCTGAAACTGCTATGTGAATTTCAGAATTTCCTGCCATGTGTGGAAAGTTTTCCTTTAAAATCTCTTGGAGTAGAGTATCTGTGCCTTTCAGATCATTCTCATCACCTTCAGGAATTCCAATAAGGTGAATGTTTGCTTTTTGGAGTGGTCCCACAACTCTCTCAGGGAATGATCCATCTTTGCTCTCCATTTCTCTTTGTCTTTGAGTGTTTGGAAGCATTCAAAAGCTTCATCTTCAACATCAGAGATCCTTTCTTCTGCCTGCTCCATTCTGTTACTGAAGGATTCTACTGTGTTTCTCAGGTCTTTCAGGAATGCAAATTCTTGCCTCAATTTTTCAAAATCTTTGATGATTTTATCTTTGAATTCATTGAATTCTTGAGATGACTTTTGAATTTTTCCTTGAACTTCTAATTCCAATTTTACTTCAATTCTTTTAATTTTATTTGCTACCCAAATTCTGAGCTTAATTTCTGGCATCTCAGCCATTTGTTTATGAATGGGATCTTCTGTTGCATCTCCTTTGTTGTACCTTGGGGGAGTTATCTACTCTGGTTATTCATGTTGTCTAAGTTTTTCTGCTTATTCCACCCCATCATTCTTTTTCACCTTTTGTTTAGAGAGGCTGGTAAGGTGGAATAAAATTGAGGGCTCCTGGAGATGTATTTAACCAGCCCTTTACCAGAGTGCTGTGACTGGTGACTGCGACTTTTCCCCTATGGCTTTACCAAAGTCCCATTCAGTACTATAGCCTGAAACACTGCAGACCTGTTTGGTATGATGGGGCTTGGTGGGTCTGTCTTGCATTTAGCTAGACTCTGACTAATCCTAGTGTATCGGTGACTTTGGGTTGAAATCTCAGCTGTGGAGGAATACAAACAATTAAGACAGACACTATGCCCCCCACTGGCAATAACTGAGAGAGGAGAATCAGACCCTCCCTCTACAACATAACCAGGGTATAACCTAGGAGCATTCCTGGATGATCAGTCCAGATCAAAAGTTCCAAACCAATTGTCCCAGTGAGTACAAACTCAGGTCAAGTGGGAGAGTTCAAAAGGTCTCCAGCAACTGGACAGCAGGGGTCCACTGGCAGCTCAAGTGTGACTCGCTCTGGTGATTCGTGGAGTCAGAACGGCCTACTCAGCAACAGAATTTTTCCAAGGAGAGCTTGTGCCTCTTTTGCCACTTTGCATCACCGTCACTCCCAGGCACTGGTTATGCCATGGGGCTGCAGCCCAGCTCTCTGTAATGCACAAGTACACCAGGTATTTGCACCTAAGTCAAAGAGGAGATAATGCCCATTTCACCGGGAATCTCATTGTGCAAACTGCAGGTGGGAGGAGTTCAGGCCTGATTCCCTCTGGTGATCACTGGAAACTGAAGAGTGTTCCACCTGCATCTGTACCTACCTTGGGGTTACCGTGAAAGAGTGTGGTTCTCTCCCTCAGAGACCAGGCCTTGGCCACACTCTACCTCTCGAATCTCTGCAGGTTGGGTCAGATTTCCTCCATGTTCCACAGATTTAGGAGGTGTCTCTCCCAAATTTGACCCCACTGTCGGGGGGGGCACTGCTATTTTCAGGGGTGGTGCCACCGGTCTGGGGTCTGGGATACTGCTGTGCGCAGGTTGCAGGGGCCAGGTGGGGAGCCAGAGGGTGAAGCTGGCAGTCACTTCCACCGGTCGCTGGAGCCAGGCAGGGAGTGAGAGGGTACAGCCACAGCTGCCTACTGCAAGTTACAGGGACTGGGCCAGGACCTGGAGGCCTGAGCCACTGGCCTCTGGCTACATGAATGGGGAAGCCACTGGTTGTGGGTCGCAGACCACATGGGTCCCAGGACCCTGGCCAGAAGCCAGGGAGCTGGTGGGCTGGGTACCGGCTGCAGGGCACCTCCGCTGTCCCCAGTGGTCAGTGGTGTGGGTCCTGTGCTATGCTCCTTCCAACATGGGGCAAGTCTCTCTCCCCTTTTGACTCCCCACCTGTATTGAAGTTATAGTTTCAGTGCAACTACCCCACAGCCCATGAGATGACTTTCCCCAGCAAAAATCCACCAGACACTCCCAATTCTACAGGGGATAGTCTTCCAGACCACTAGAAGAGGGGGTGAATTTGGAGTTCAGGATGGTAGGGAGAATATTAAATCAACTTTTGTCCCAGGCAAGGGACTGCCTGAGCTAGCAGCAGTATCTCTCTGTGGAGGGAGTCCCAGCCCTTAGTTGTTCTCTCCCCTTTGGTAAAACAAAAAATTCTCTGTTCTCTACTCAGCTCAAGTCATTCTCACGGGAAGGGAGGGGAAGCATTCCCATCTTCTTTGGGATGGATTTTGTACCTGAAATTTGTTTCCTTGGAGTCCTAGCTTGCCTCAGCAGGGGTGATGAGAACGTATCAATCCTATCTCTCAGCTTAGCTCCTGATTTTCTGCTGTATTGGGTTGGTTTTGGCCATTATTGCTCCCTCTGGAAAAGCCTCTGCTGAAAGCTGCTTTCAGTTGGCCATCTTGCCTCCCTCCTCCCAAATTAATTTTCTAATTTTTTAAAAGGATAAATTTTAGAACAACAAGCTGTCTATAAACTATCAATTTTTGTTTGACCCCAGAATTATTATCTGCAATTAAAAATATCAAAAAAGATAAAATACTTGCTTTTTATTATATAAAATATTCTATAAACCATTCATAATTAAACCAATAAAGCATAGTGACAAAAATACTCAGAAAATAAAAACAAGTGCAAACACAAACAGCTCCAGCAGTAACAAAAGTGACAAAACTAGCATAACTTGGAAAAACAATAAGTGCTTAATTCAAGTTTCACTGAACAAAAAGTAAGTTGAGTAATTCAATTTTTGCACAAAACCAAAAATTCGTATGAATTAGAAATAACTAAAAGCAAAACTATGTGATTTTAAATAAGAAAGTTATTAAATAATATTTTTTCTCTTTAAAGTTTGATAATATAATGTGGGAAAACAGGTATTTAAATTTGCTTATAAAATGTAAGCTAGTGAAATTGGTTTAAATGAAATATTAATAGGAAAATCCTTTTATACCGCATTTTAGTTCTGTTTATATAGTCAGAAAAAATGCTTGAACTGCTATGGATACATATTTATTTAGTTGTGTATGTGTATGTATTCCTTAATTTATTCATCAATCACAATGTTACCCAAAAGCATTAACTAATTTTTCAGATCTTGTAAGGTCTACATTTTTAGAATTACAAATTAAAAAGTACTATTTCAATCAAATGTGCAGCCTGGTCTTTGTACAGAACATTTTTATTACCTTGTCTTGAATGTGTTGGGTCTTCACTATATAGATAATGTTGTTGAGGGGTGCTCAGACTAGTAAATAAAGGTTAGATAAGGCAATATGTACATATGATGGGATATAATATCCAGATTAGTGAATAAAAAGGGAGAAATAAGTGAGAAGATAGAATTGGAAGAAGACACGTATATGGAGAATACATGTATTCAATGCTTAAGCCATGCCTCTTGCTGGGGCGGGTGATAAACAGTAATAAACATAGGAGAAGCTATGTTTCTATGTTTCAACAATAAAAGCTCCAAGGAAAACATAGAACTTATTGATATTTCTATTGACTTAGAAACATTTCCAATGGCAAGCTTCACCAGAGCCATGTGCTCACAGTGTGAAATATTAACATGGTTTGGTAAAATTCCAAGTGGCATGTTATGAGCAATAGGCAAAGGATTACCAGAACTGCAGGCCACAATGTAACCTCAACACCGGTGCAAGTGACTACTTGTACTATGAATAGGGTAGCATACCTCAGAGGATAACAGATATCTACATAGTGGTCCAGAGCCATGGCCAGCAGGATACCTGATTCAATACCTGAATGTGTGGATGAGCCACATCTGAAAGAGGCAAGCATCAAAATAGGTCTCTGGTAAGTGGAACCAAAAAATTCTAAGCATCTTGGCTATAATGCTGGTGCTAAGTGCAATGTCTCTTGTTCCCAACATGTCTAGAGAATATACATGGACTCATGGAGACTGGGTTCATATTTGATAATAATCAAAAGTAGAGAATTTCCAGTCAAACCAATGATGTATACAGCACAAAATGGAATCCCAATCCAACATTGTACAGCTTCCAGACCAATAAATGTCAGCACAGAGGGCATGAATACCATGTCATTCGGTATAGTCAAGGTAGTCCACAAGTCTTATAAAGAGAACAAAGCTTGCCAAACTGTAAATCTCTCTACTGTTATATGTCTTATGCTTATTCAGTCACACCCAAGTTACCAGAATTAGGAGAATCAACTTCACCAGCTTATTTATTTTTATCTTAAATGAAGAAAAATTTCCAACAGACCTACAGAGTCACCAGTTTACACTTGAACAAAACCAGCCTGTCCACATTCAGTAATTTCTGCAGCAAATTTTGAATATTTGGATCTCATTTCTATAATTGAACCTTGATGACCACCCTGATTAAGTGTGCTCTCCTTTCCCCATCTATTTTCTCTTTCATTTTCTCATCACTTCATGTAAAGCAGAAAATTGTACACACACATATTCATACAAACACACACACACATTTTGAGTTATAATTTAGACCAAACCCCGCCCCCCATCAAAATGTTCCTTTATTTCCAAGTTTTCAAACACGATTTTGCTTCAGGACTCAGACTCCACCCTGTAGACAGTACAAAACACATAATAGATGCATAATTTTGGTGCATTGCCAATGCATGTCTGACTGAAGAGACAGAATCTTATGCAAAAATTCTTCAGTTTAGAAGAGTAGGTCAAGCCCCTTCCTCCCTGCTCTTTTTCACAAACTAAAGAGTAAAGACATTAAAATTATTGTTTATTAAAATTAAGATAATTTAAGAATCTCTGGTACAGGAGAAAAGATGCCTAGTATGTATCACCAAGAGTGTCATGAAAATGTTGAAGTGGTCAGTGGTAAAGAGAAATGAATGAGCTTGAAAGCCTTAGTTTCCTCAAGAACATGATGTTAGCAGTCATAACTCATGCCAAGAAATCTGCCTATTTATTGTTAAAGAGAAGTAGAAAATTCTATTTTTTTATTTTCTGAAAAAAACAAAATGAGAAAAATATGAGGGGATTGGTATTTCTGAGAATCATTTAAAAAATTCAAGAGGAATAATTGACAAATAGGTACATTCAGATGAAAGAACATTGAGAGAAACTGAGAGAGAAAAGTCTCAAACAAAAAGTCTCATTGTAACATAAAAAGTGTGGCTGGGGACCTGTCAGACTTTTCATTAACTATATGTCAGCCAAATAGTACAGTTTAATTTTATACCTAACAAAAGTATGGCTCTATAAGGATTACTAAGTAAAAGCAGAGAGGTTAGCTAAGTGATTAGTTGTCTAAATAAAAGTGATCGATCAATTTTGCATACATGTTGTTGTCCTAAGCACTTCTGAATATTATTCCATAATGTAAGTCTTCACAAATATTGTTCTGGAGTTTTCCACAGCCCCCATGGATGATAATAATTGCAGATGTTAAACTTATAGGATTTGGAGATTATTCTACTGTTGGGGCTCAGAAAATAATACCCCTAAGAATTGAGCTTTGGCAAGCTAAACTAAAGCAGTAACTTTAGATCTTTCTGATTTCTCCTTCTCCCTTCCTCTCTTTTAATCCCTCTGCCTTTCTCTAAACATGGGATGAGGCTACTCAATAATTTTTTCCTTATTTATGTAGAAATTGCATTCACAAAGAGGAACATGATTGACTTCAATCCTTCCCTTGCTATTTAATTAACCAAAGAAATGACTATCTTTGTCTTTCTTAACTTTAATTGCTTTGAATCCACTTATATTTGAAAATAAGATTGCAACCCTTCCCTCCTTCTTATTTCCATTTACTTGAAATACTGTTTCCCATCCCTTAACCCCATGTCTTGATTTGGCTCACAGTCTTGTGAGCCATCGAAAGTCCAGCCCTGTGCCTCCCAATACTGAAACTGTTCCAAATAATACCAGTAAAGTTGACTATAATGCTGCTCCCACTCTTCCTTTGTATCAGGGAAGCTCCAAGGTTCAGCAGACAGTGTCTGATCTGGATGCTTCTCTTGCCAGCTTTGCCACAACAGTCCTCCTCTATATTCATTCCAATACTTTTCCCATTTCTCCGTTATTTCTAGCTTTGGTGACGATGTATTTTCAACTGGAAGATTTTCTGTTTCAATGTCTTTTTTACTTTGAAGTTTACATGTTCTGGTGTTCTCATATTGTTCAACTGAAGACGGATCATCTGAATCCAAAACGTCATCTTCTTCATATTTTCTCCAAGGTGAGGAATGTTTTCTGGAGTCAGCATATGCATGGTCTGTGCTTTTTGATTCAATCAGCCAGCCTGTGCCTCTTCAGTAGGGATCAAGCCATTAATATTTATTGAGAGAATTGGTACGTGTGGTGGCATTCATCTTATTTTTGTGAAAGTCCATTGCTTAGATTTAGCCTTTGCACCATGTAGAAGAAAAATTTTAACCTTTAGCTTCAGGGTATTTACTTTGCTTTTGGCTCATTGTGATGTTCAATTTTGAGAATAGGTCTAAGTATTTCCTGTGTAGCTGGTCTTGTTGTGGGAAATTTCCTCAGTTTTTGAGTATCTGCAAAATATTTTATTTCTCAATCAATTTTAAAGCTTAGTTTAACAGAACATAGAATTCTGGTCTGAAAATTCTTTTGTTTGAGAAGGTTAAATGTTAGATAAACATCCTCTCCTGGTTTGTAAAGTTTCGGTTGAAAAGTATGCTATCACCCTAATGGCTTTGCTCCTATTGGTCAATTAGTACTTATTCCTGGCTACTTACAGGATTTTTTCTTGTGTTTTGACTTTGGACAGTTTCATCACAATGTGTCTTAGAGAAGCTCTGTTTGAGTTGAGATGACCAGGGGTGTGATATCCCTCTAAAAGGAACATGTTAGAACCTTTCGTGGCATGGCCGTGAACATTAACATCACCAGTGTTGATGGGACTGCAAATTAACAGAGCCTTTTTGGAAATAAGTATGGAGAATGCTCAAAGAACTCAAATTAGATCTCCCATTTGACCCTGCAATTATACTACTAGACATCTACCCAGAAGAAAAAAATTCATTTTATCATAAGGACATTTGCACCAGATTGTTTATCGCAGCTCAACATACAATCTCCAAGATGTGGAAATAGCCTAAATATGCATCAACTCAGGATAGGATTAACAAATTGTGGTACATGCACACTGTGGAATAATATTCAGCCATAAAAAATATAGTGACTTCACATCTTTTGTAATAGGCTGTATGGGGTTGAAACACACTCTTCTTTGTAAAGGATCACAAGAATGAACAAGTAAGTATCCAATGTACTGAATAGTAATACGAAGCCAGGAGATGATCTGATGCATCCCCACATAGGAGAAAAAATCATTTCAATTCAAGTTAGGAGGAAGGATAATGACAGGTAGATAGGGAAAGTGTGGGGGTTGGGGTGCTCTCACTGAATGAGTGCAGGCTGGGTGTTTGGCACATCTTTTGTGTGGGGGACATAACCACCAGAGGACCTCTACTTAACAAAAATCAAATATTTTGACTGGTTGTTTGTAACCTTATATGCCCAACCTAAAATAAACTTTGTTAAAAAAAATAATTAACCAATGAAAATTAAAACTCATGTTACAGAGGAAGAGAGTGAAGAAAATTAAACACTACACCCACAGCCCAGGTGAACTTCAACTATTGCCTGTCCTCAGGTCCTATTCACCTCTACTCTCCCCTATGAAGAACAGTACATAGGATCTGTACCTCATTTGGTATCGATTAATCACTCTCTTGTGATTCCCCATGATTGTACATATTAATAAAGTTGTATGCTTTTTATCCTGTTAATTTGTCTAATTTTAATTCATCTAATCAGGCTTAGACTTCAATCTTGAGAAGGAAATGTGAACTTCCCTACACACCCATTGTCCTTTTTTTCATGTAAGACATTAGCAAGATTAAATTACTTCTCCAATGACATGATGCTAACTACCCTTAACATCGTGTTCTTCCAGAGAAGATTCTCCAATGTATCATCATTGTTCTTGATTGTATTTCATAGAAATTCAATGTCAGACTCTAGGAAAAATAGATTTATATTCTTCACTTTTATGATTTGAATTTTATTTTCACATCTACATATTGGCTGTACTTGTGTTTGTACTTCAAGATATATCATTTGACTTTCACTTGACTTCGTACACATTCCTACCTGTAACTTAGTACTAAGAAGCAGCAGTGGGAAGTGACTGCCATAGGAGAAAGATTGTTCTCTGATAATGTCAGTTGTTGAAGAAATGCCTTTTCTAACATAATTTTTCCTGATGACCAAGCTACCCCCAAGGTCTAAAATGGAGGCTCAGGCCAGAAAAAAAGGTGCCCTTTCTTAGAGCTAGCTTCTTGCTCCATTCCCAGGGGAGCTGGCATATGTTATGTGGTCAGGGGATGGCGGTGGTGTTTCTCACATCATGAGAGATTGAGCATTATCTTGTTCTCCCTTGCGTGACAGAGAAAATGGACACTAAAATGGGGGATGATATAAATCAGAAATCCATTTCTTGCTTGGAAAAAAATTTGACAGTCTTATCCTACACTTTGTAAGGAATAAGAATTGGAAACAAAAGCAATATTGCCTTATATTTCCTCTTGATCATTTCTTGGAGATCAAAAGGGTTTTCATATAGTACTCTAGTGACTCAAAGGATAAGGAATATGTTTGGCAGTGGTATTCACGACAGGGTTAATAGTACAGTTAAGCACAGTAGGAGTAGACTTGCTAAAAAGAGAAGAAAATCAGCTATGCACAGATGATTTATTTCTTATTAAGAAAGAGGATGAGGAGGATAGTCCTTCCTAGACAAGAAGATCTTGAAGAATTTCTCAAGAAATTACCTCCTGTTATATATATTTAACGTAGCCTTAATTTAAAATACATACATGTTTTGAGTTTTTCTTTCTCATTATGTAAACAATTCATGCATAAAAGTGGGAAATATACCTATAATCCTATCATTGAAAATTTAACTTTATTCTTTTGGCCCACTACTCTTTAGTAGCTTCTTTTTACAAACTATAGTTACATTAGATATATAATTTTTACTTTATATTATAATTATTTTAAGTTTATCAAAATATTTAAAACATATTAATTTCACCCTATTTTGTCAAGAGGAATGTTTACTTAACATTGCACATATAAATGTTGAGCATACAATTATGTTAAATTCACTTAAAAATTCTACAAAGACCATAGTTAGACACAGTATGTACACTTGAATGTGAGTATCTAGGCTGCACCATTATGGTCATTGCTTTCATTGTCTGATCCTGAATTCTAATTGTAGTTCCCAAAGCATAGCTTCATCTGCAGAATTATTTGCTAAAGAAATGAAAAAAACACTTTAGGAGATATTTTTACTAAGAATATCAAAATACTGTGTATCTTCTGTTAAATTAATTTATTTCTCAAATACTATATCAGGAACTTGTTCACTTATCATTTTCTCTGGATTTTCTTGGCATTTATTTATAATAAAATTTTAAAAACTAAATAAAGCATAGTAACTAAAAATTCATGCTACATATCATTCTGTTTCCTGAGAGAAACATTAATACAAGTGAATCTCTTCTCTCTGTTTCAACAGCATTTTCTACCTTTTTTCCAGAGATGATTAATATCCTATACCTGATGACTATTGCTTCCAACATGTTTATTTATATTTTTCCTAACTCACTTTTCCTTATTCATATAATATTCCAACAAAACTTTGATGCAATCAGATATATCTAACGTGTTGATCTCACTTTATTTCCACTAACCTTTATCTCTTTCATAACTCATATAGCATCTTAGTTTAATTACTTGTATTCAACTTTTTATCCTATCTGATCTCATAATATCTCAGTTAATCTTAGACAGAATCCAAACATGTATTTCGTCTATTTATTCTCCCCTACAAATAAATATGAATAAAGAAAAAAATACATACACAAGAGTAATGGGACATTTTAAATATATGACAAATGATAGTCATATATTTAGTTAGTCTTTAGTGAGGTTAGTATGTGAAAGCTAATGATATCCACTAACAACTGAAGAGATAAATAAAATGTGGTACATGGATGAACTTTTAATATATTACATTAATATGAAAATCAATTCAAAATGTTTTAAAGAAGACAAAACAAGATGTCATATATTGCATGCTTTAATTAATTAATTAATTTATTTATTTATTTATTTTTGGAGACAGCATCTCATTCAGTTCTCCTGAGGTTGAGTGTCATGGCATCATAGCTCACAGCAACCTCAAAATCTTGGGTTAAGCAATCCTCTCGCCTCAGCCTCCTGAATAACTGGGACTACAGGCTCCCGTCACAACACCTGGCTTTTCTTAGAGACAGTGTCTTGAGCTTGCATAGGCTGGTCTTGAACTCCTGAGCTTAAGCAATCCACCCACCTCGGCCTCAGAGAACGTTAGGACTATAGGCGTGAGCCACCATGCCTGGCTGCATGCTTTATTTATATAAAACATCCAGAAAAGAAAGTTCATGATATGCTCCCTCCCTTCAATCCTTCTCTCCTCCCTCCCTTAAAGAAAGAAAAAAAAAAGAAACAAGAAAATTCATAAAACAGAAAATAGATCAATGGTTGCTAAGACTTAGGTGGAAAGGGAAGCAGAGGCAGTGGGAAGTAACTACTTGGGGGTTTATCATTTTAGGTTGATAAAATTATTCTGGTATTAGACACTGAAGAGCCTTTCATAGCCACTGTGATATAAAAAAAATCACAGAATTGTACACTTTGAAATGACAGATTGAATGGTACATGAATTCTGTCTCAATAAAAATGAATAAATCGGTAAAGGACACAGGAGTGTTCCATTATTTCCTTTAGCAGGCTTCCCAACACACAGCTATGCCCAAAGTCATTGAGCTGGTCCCAGCTAGAGGATCACCAGTAATACAGCTGTTCTTCCCTCCTGATGTATTTGTTTCTGCCCTTCTGCATTTCATTCTGTAATTACTTTTCTATGGGCCTTGACTCACAAAGTATGAGATTTGAGACTGCAGGCTTATTTTGTTTTAGGCCAGATCTGTGTTATGTGGGCTGGCGAGTATTTTGTCAGTTATTCCTCCCAGCAAGTCTCTGAATCTGAAACTATGAATCTCACACAAGAAATACTGTGTCTATTGCTATACAGGATGTTGAAGGCAGAATGCTAGAGAAAGTCAGGAATGCCTTTATGATCATTGTCTTATCTAGAATTCTAGTTGTAGTTCTCAAAGCGTAACTAAATGCGAAGAAGTATTTGCTAAAATCTCAAAACACATTAGAAGATATTTTTACTAAGATTATCAATATAGGGTGGCATCTGTGGCTCAAAGGAGTAGGGTGCCAGCCCTATATGCTGGAAGTGGCGGGTTCAAACCCAGTCCTGGCCAAAAACTGCAAAAAAAAAAAAAAAAAAGATTATCAGTATACTGTGTATTTTCTGTTAAACTGCTTTATTTCCCAAGTACTACATCAGGAATTTGTTCAATTATCTTTTATACTTATTTGGAAATATATTTGTAAAAAAAATTTAAAAAATAAAGCATAGTAACTTTTAAAAAATTCATGTTACTTACCATTCTGTTTTTTAAAGGAAGTATCAATACAACTGAAACTTCAGGTTAATTTTTTGTCTATACTTATATAACCATCAAAATATGCTCATATCATCAAAGACACTAAATATTATCTTACTGGAAAAAACTTGACATACATAGCCCCAATCTGATTGTAACCTTCCATTTTCTTTATTCCATACACTTAAAAATACTAAGTAAACATTAACAGTTATAATAACATAATAGTACTACTTTTTTGAAGGATAATAAAATTGTAGCAATATATATGTTAAATTGTTCTCTCTGTAGCAATTTTGCTGCACAGTATACTTTTCTGACTGTAGTATGAATATAAGAATGCCAATAATCAGTAGAAAATAATATTTATGCTTTATTAAATCATAAATTCAATACTCTAAGTTTACATTGTACAAAATTGAGTGAAATATTGTAGGATGCCAGCCCCCATACAATGCATGGGTATTCCCTGTACTTGGCAGTGACAAGAGAATGAAAGAAATAAAGACAAGGGATAAGATGAGATTTAAAAAGAATGGGCTTAGGGAACCATCGCCACCTAATGCAAGGAACAATGAAGTCCCCATGTTCTTGGTTAACTCAGTATTTGTTGTATAAATTGTCTTCCAATCAGCAAATCAGTGATCACAGTGAAATCTGAAAGCAACACTATCTGTTGTCATCCTTACAGTATTTACCACTTTAACTTAGCTACTCTTTAACCACTTCAGGTAAGGTACTCTTTAACTACTTACACTCTACTGTATGTTATTTATAACTAAAGAATTAGGAAGCAATCAGTAGAACAAAGAACAAAGATTAGAATCAGGATGTGAGAGCAGACAGCAGTATTGACCATGCACGCAGTTACCACAGGAGGTGATTAAGCCTCAGGGTCTCTGTTGGCAGACAGGCTAATGCCATAACCATATCGGGATCAGGGGAGAAAGAAGTTGTACTTCTTGTCTAGCTCCAGGAGTATGTTCCTCTTATCAAGAAGCCAGCTGAACTTATGTTCACCATACATCTCTTAACAACTCGTTTGTCCCTAGAGAACTTTGTACAGGCTCTCCGTGGGGGAAAATAAGACCTCAGCAAGACTTTTCTTGTCTTTTGTTCCAAGGACTGTGCTGCTGTTGTCCAGCAGATTTTTGGGGCTCCTTATATGCATTGTGGTTTGTGTACATACTCTTTTAAATATCCATGACTTCTACCTTTCCTTTATCCTATTTCTCATAATCTGAATCCCCTGATTGTTATCAAAAAAGTTTTCATAAAAATCCAATTTATGTATTTCAAAAGGGTGCTCTCATCTGCCCTCAACTCACCTAGTCTGTCCTTCCACATTTCCACCCACAAAATAATACCTCAAAGTTTAGGAATCAATGCTAATCAGTAAATAGAATGAGTAAATCTCAGTATGAATTTGTGTTTTTAAATATAACAGAGATTTCTAGATCTCTCTGCCCAAAGCTCATTTCCTAGTGTCCTTTGATAAAACTATTATTTCTGTAAATGTGCACTTGTAAGAATACCCAAAACCTGAAGGAATTAAGAAGTTGACTATGAGGGCACTACCTAGGTCAGTGGTTCTCAATCTTCCTAATGCAACAACCCTTTAATACAGTTAAAAGAGGTCATGACCCACAAGTTGAGAACTGCTGGCCTACATCTTTTCCCTCCTTCTCTCTAAGGAGCAGTCATCCTAACTGTTGAATCACTTGTACTCAGCATCTCCTGGGATCCAGGATTAATTTCACTGGCTACCATAATTTTGAACCTGCATAAATGTCACCTCTCCTGCAATTTCAGAGTGACTGTGACAAAAGAAAGAAGAGCAAATCCATTTTCCAGATTGGTAAGAACATAACTATTGTGAATCACAGTTCTTTATTAAGTCCCTGAAACATAGATATCAACATGACTATGAAATGACCTCTACAAATGACTTAATGTCTTCTATGATAACCAGGCATTGATTTTACACATACAGGCATGATTTGGAATTTATTTCACCACAATTTCAACATGAACAGCCAGAATGTGATTTTCTTTTCTACTTTGTATTCTCAAGCTTTGTTATTAGAGCATCCATAAGCCACCACTTTTATCTGACATTAATATATGAAGCACTGCGGCAGAAAGTGATGGTGGTATTGTGAATATGGACACTAATGTATCTGGTGAAGTCAAAGTTCTAATACAAGGACATGTCTTAGAAAGGCATAACTTAGTAAATGTACAGAGAAAATTTGGCTTTTAAAAATATATAAAGAGTGGTTTCCCATCTAATAAGCAATTGTACTAACCTAATCAGTCTTGGGATAGTCATTACCTCAGGTTTTTCAAAAATGAATCTTAATTAACTGTTCCATACATCTTTCCTACAGAATGTTCTATCTTTGTAGATCGATGTCTATTCCACCTGCTTCCAAAATCAATAACACTACATTTCTTCTTACGGCTTTTTCCGGCCTGGAAAAAGACTACCCTTGGCTCTCCATCCCTTTCTCCTGCATTTATGTGATTGTACTCTCTGGGAACTGCCTGGTACTGCACATAATCCGTACAGAGCCAAGCCTGCACGAGCCCATGTTCCTCTTCCTGGCCATGTTGGCTCTCACTGACCTGTGCATGGGGCTGTCCACAGTATCCACAGTCTTGGGGATCCTATGGGGCCTCAGCCAGGAGATTAGTCTGGATGCCTGCATTGCTCAGGCTTTTTTTGTTAATGGTCTGTCTGGCATGGAGTCTGGAGTCCTTCTCGCCATGGCTTTTGATCGTTTTACAGCAATCTGTAACCCTCTGAGGTATACATCTATACTAACCAGTGCCAGGATCATCAACATTGGGCTAGGGATTTTAGTTAGGAGTTTTGTGTTAATCATTGCTCCCAAAGTCCGCCTAAAGTTTTTTCATTACTGCCATTCCCGTGTCCTCTCCCACTCTTTCTGTCTACACCAAGACCTACTGAGACTAGCCTGCTCTGACATCCGCTTCAACAGTTTCTATGCCTTGGCTCTGGTGATTTTTATACTTTTGTGTGATTCTGTGTTAATTCTCATATCCTACATTCTGATCCTGCGCTCTGTTTTGGCTATTGCATCCCGGGAGGAGCGACTCAAGACTTTGCAGACCTGTGTCTCCCACATCAGTGCTGTCCTGGTTTTCTACATCCCAATCATCGGTCTGACCATGGTGCACCGTTTTGGGAAGCACCTCTCTCCTGTGGTCCATGTCCTCATGGGAAATATCTACATTATCTTCCCACCTCTGATGAACCCCATCATCTATAGTGTCAAGACCCAACAAATCCGTAGCAGAATCCAGTGGTGGTTCACTAACAATTCTGCGAGTTAATTGTGGTTTAGATAAGGTAGTTAGTAATTTGAAGAGAAATGACTAATACGTAAATGATTTCTACCAATAATAATTTGTTTTTCTGTAATGCTGTATATGTTAAAAGCATGTTGTATACAGTCTTTTTCTTATTTAGTCCACCAAGGCCAAAGAAATAGACAGAGAAACTTCTACTTTCCTATTTTCTGTTTTAAAATTAATATAATCTTAAATATAGTGAATTATGTACAATGGTGTGTCAATGACCAGTTGCCTAGGAAGTGAATACATTTGTAGTACAGTCCTTGCTTTCTAAATTCCATTTCGGTGTGTTTTTATTTTCGGATATAACCATTATATGTGTACATTTACTGTGCATGAGATAAGCAGTTTTTACACATTTTTAATACATGTCATAAATTGACTCTCTTACTGTCCTTCAGATATTTTCTACCTTTACTGAGCCAATTCTGTCTTGTCTAAGAGAATAAATGATGTTATGAGACTCAATTAAATGTTTAAGTGCAAATGATTTGGTGAATAACAGCATAGTAGTTACAACATTTCTACATTTGCTACCTCTTACTGCCAAATACACAGTGTTGTTCTTCGTAGTCAATATAGTAGTTTAGAATGTGCACAAGACTTGGCAATTGATTTTTAATCTTGGTGTCAATATACATAAAATTTTAAGGATAGTTTTATTAACCCATTCATTTTACAGAACATATGCTGAGGCAAATATATTAAGGCTCAGCTACCACTCTGGGGATAGAATCAGAATCATTTTATGTAGAATCTTTTGAACACCCATTTCATCCTTAAGTCTCATCCTCCTCATGTATAAAATTAACAGGGTCAACTCAATCATCAAATCTAAGAATCTGGTTCTTACTTTTTAAATAGATACTGACCTAGTTATTGAAAAACCAAAATTCAAAACCCATTTATCAGCCGCAAGTTTTTTTCTATACTGTCACATCACCACGCTATGTGCTGGCTAGTCCTGACTGGGACAGAAGAGTTATCAGTTATCAGCAGAGCTTCAGTGCAGTTAAGCTTCTCAGGTAGGTGGAAATAACTTGTACATAGTAACAATAAGTACATAAAATTTCATTTGCAATAGTCCAAAGAATGCTAACAATTCAATTTTGGAGTCTAATATTAGGTGCGTAACCTATTAGTTTATCTTTTAGTGAGTGAACACTCAAAATATTCATGAACACAAATTTATTATTATAAAAATTATTATAAAATCAAATTTTTTGTTCAAAAGCTCAGAGCTGTTATTTGTCACACTTCCCTTTCCATGTTGTCACCACACACCCCCAGGAAGATTCCCACAGCTCGGTTGGCCTACAAAGCTCTTCCTTTGTTTTGTTTATTCTCCTTGGATTGATTGCTTTTTCTCTCTTTCTTTCTTTCTTTCTTTCTTTCTTTCTTTCTTTCTTTCTTTCTTTCTTTCTTTCTTTCTTTCTTTCTTTCTTTCTTTCTTTCTTTTTTAACTCCCTATAAGGCTACTTCTGTATTCTGGAATGTCTGTCTCTCCTGTGAGAGCCCTTGTCCTCTCCTAGCCTACTTCTATTTTTTTTTTTTTGTACTTTTCATTGCCTACTTCTTAAAGATCCTACTTGCAGATGATTGTTAATTTGCTTTTACCTGCTATAGTTCTAGAGAATGTAATGTAGTTTCTCTTGCTGTTGAATTTGAGAAATAAAAGCAGGAAAGATATTTCCCATTCATATATGACAGTGATTAATGACATATGAGACCCCTGTCATATAAATACACTGATGTTTATGTTAAACGTATTTAATATATAATAGAATTATGATTCCTAGGTCACAATAACTTTCTGACTTATCCAAGGACAATATTATTATCCTTTTTCTAACTGTCAAGTGAGTTTTGCTAAACTTAAATTTTATATGTTATTTTTTATGAGCATTTCTTTTTAATTTTTTTTTGTATCTCTACTTCAATGTTTCTAAGTGTAAGGTTTCTAACATTGAAGCCTATATATAAAAAGTGTCATATTATGAGTTTCGCCCTCAATTATTTTGTTATAAAAAATAACTGGAAGATACATTAGGCTAAAATGAGGTCATATATAATAATGAAAAATAAAAAGTTTAAATAAGTCTGATTCATAAATTGTGTGCTCTTATATTAATTATTTGATTATTTTATAACTTAATTGATAACTTATAATTATAAATTAGCTTTTTCTTAATTTATTATGTGTGTATGTATGGATAATAAGGTTACATCTATACATATATGTGTATGTGTACATGTATATATATTTATAACCATATACATATATATAATCATCATTAAATAGATCCTATATTATAATTTACTTACACACTAAAACTTGTAAATAGCACCAAAATCAATATTCACAGTGCTTTTATAACTCCTACTAGACATGCACAAAGAAGTAAAATATTTGGTTTGTCAAAGTGCATGTTCTAAGCTGAGGAACGGCAATGGGACACTCTATCTTCTTGTTACAGTTACATACTGTTATAGAGGGTATTAAGCCGAGAACCCATACACAATCTGACTATATATCTTCATCATAACTTATTAAAGATCACAAACATTGTAGTTATTTATTATTCTCACTTTGTTTTCAAAATGTTGGCAGTAGTAAGAACAACGCAAATAATAAATTTATCTAGTTCAGAAAGCACTGACTTAGTAGGGTAAAATTTAGTACAGTATTATTTACAGTTTCTTCCTTACTCTTGCATTTAGAATATCTATGTTGATGTATTAAATGAATACATTAACAAAATAAATTCATCCAAAATAATAAAATTCACGCAGATCCAAGAGTTTTGAGGATATAAGAGACAGAATAAAGGAATTGATGATAACATGCTGTTTATTATCATGGTCCACTATAAGCTTCATTTTACATTCATTTGATTTAATTGCTTAAAATATTTTTGGTTAATAACTTTCCAGGTATATACAACAGTCAAGAGGAATTCTGGCGTTCTAACTTACTATGTGTGGTTGACTCCAAAGTTGATTTATTGTATCCTATATTTATTCCTCTTATCCAGCATTCTAAATTACGAACATTTTATTTGTACATTAATATGTGCTCTTTCACTCATCCCAGGTGCCAAACTATATTGCTTTTTGTTGAACAGCATGTACTTCTTGGTTATTCTTTGATACCTTTGCCAGAATTCTTCCTTCAGAAATGCACTTCAGAGAAAATAATCCCACTCCATTTTCCAAAGACCATCTCAAATAATTATCCTACCAAATAACTGAACCTCAGTATTGAATGTGAACTTATGGCCTTATGTGACCATAACTCCCTTGGTATTTTCTACATTTCTACTAACATACATCAAAGTCATATTTTACACTCTTGTTATTTTGATATATGACATATTTTCAAAAGTACTAAAGTTGCTTAATAATATAGAGAGTATCTTGTATTTTGTACCAGGAGCACTGCACTGTGCAAAGACTGTAGCTATTATCAGCATGGATTGTAACTATCTTTGTTTCCATGATAGACCCTTCTCCACCTCTACCAGCCTGAACTTTAAGTTTACCTCCTGTTTGCTGATCTGGAGATTATATGTGGGTCATTACAAAAATTTTATGATATATAGAAATCAAGAAATGTAAAATCCATATGAAGGGAAGAAAATAAAGCCCTCTACAGCAGCAATAAGCTGAGCAAGTTGGAACTTGCATGGGTGAATCACAACAGACTGTCTTGACTTTGTTGCTTAGCAGTGAAATAATGGACCACAGTTTTGGACACACTGTCTCAAAACTTTCATAGTGAGCCACATATTTTCCATTCATTCCTTTTTCCTTGTGACCATGTGACTCGATTTAGGTCAATTTGAAGAGAGATGTACATTACTTCTTATTCTTTGTAAGATTAAAAACATTTAAATTAAATTCTGAATGTGGAATGGAAAAAAATGATAGATTGATGATGCAAAATACTGGAAAGAATAGGGAGAAATTAGAACACTCAAAACCTGCTGTACTAGAACTTATTCTTTCTGTCTGTATGCTTGTACTCAATAATCAACCTCTTTTTATCCGTCCCCCAACACCCAAAGTTCTAGTGTTCTACATCATAGTAGAAGGACCATAGTAAGAGTATATTGCATATTTCAAAACAGCTACTGGAGAATATTTGAAATATGCCCAACACAAAAAATAACAAATATTCAAGGTGATGTATATCTTTAATGCACTGATTTGCTTATTTCACATGGTATACATATATCAAAATACCACAGTCCTCCCATGAATAACTACAAATATTATGTATCAATTAAAAAATGAAGAAAAACTATTGTAGTGCTATAAATGACTAAATAACTTTGTTCCAAAATAACTTTCAAAATATGTTTAATCAGATATGTAATCCAATGCATCTTCTCCAATTACCAATACTATGTAAAATAATGCCCATAATACCTAGCTTCTTACAGAAAGAACATAGAATGAATCGATGGTGGTATATATTCTCACAATTAAATATTATGAATATTATAACACAATAAGAAGAAAGAACCAAAGGGGACAAACATATAGAAGACTCTCCAAACATAAAGTTGTGACAAACATAAATGAATATTCAGGGAATGGCAGCATCTGCCTGTGATCCCAACTACTCTGGAGGTGGATCACGTGAACCCAAGAGTTAAGACCAGTGAGTTAAGAGAATGACACCACTGCCACACTGACATTGCATAAAAAAAAAAAAGGCCTGTCGTGGTGGGTAACAGCTATAATCATAGCACTCTGGGGGGCTAAGGCAGGCAGATTACTTGAGCTCAATTACTTGAGCTCATTACTTGAGTTCATGAGTTCTACTTGAGCTCTGAGCAAGAGCGAGACCCTGTCTCTAAAAATAGCCATTAGTTGTGGCTGGTGCCTGTAAACCCAGCTACTCAGAAGGCTGAGGCAAGAGAATTGCTTAAGCCCAAGAGTTTGAGGTTGCTGTGAGTTGTGAAGTCACAGAACTCTACCCTGGGTGACAAAGTGAGACTCTACCTCAAAAAAAAAAAAAAAAAAGAAAGAAAGAAAGAAAGAAAAAAATAAACCTTCAGTATAGATAATAAACCCTCACACATATATACTACTTCAAAGAGAAGGACAAAGGTAGAATGGTTAAAGCAAAATAGAAATTTAAATTTAAAGGTTAAAAATTAATAAATAAAGTAGAAGGTTTAATTTAAAAACAAGAGAAAGGAGGAAAATAGGAAGGGGGAACATGCAAACAGAAGAGCTAATATGTTAATGTAAGAAGCAGATTTGAACGTAAAAATGAAACAGCTAGTAATTAAAAGGATATTTTGTAAGGTAAACATTTCAGATTAATTAGGAAAAAAAACTCCAAATTGGCTTACTTAATAATACTTACAGACTTAAAATAGAGAAAATAGGTATTGAAAGTGATCAGATGTGATAATATACAAATCTATGATCACTCATGGGGAATATTTCCCTATTTTTTCTTAATCTTCCTTCAATAATATGTTGTCTTTAATACCTCATAGTAAGTGTTCATTTGAAGAAGTCATTCTTCTGTTTAAATGCTATTTTTTTGTCTGTGTATAATTGGCTGATTATTTCAAAAAATTAACACAAAATGGTGTGCTGTGATAGAACGTTTTAGAAGTCTTCAAATTGTATTTTGGATAATTCCCATACTTATAAAATCCATTTTCTTTTTTCTTTTTTTTTTATTAAATCATAAAGAGGTAGATCGTGTATACATTAATGCATTTAGGGGGTACAATGTGTTGATTCTATATACAGTTTGAATTCTTACATCATACTAGTGAATATATCCCTCACCTTATTTACTTAATTATTGTGTTTAGATATTTATACTCTATACTTAATAGATCTGACATGCATTTTCTTTTTAACCATCCAATCCTATTTTTTATCACAGCACATCTCTACTGATTTTTTAATATATCAATCACAAAACAACATACAGGTTGGTAAAATTAAATGTCAGTATAATATACAGGGTGAAAAAATTCCCTAGAATCTTACTTTAGAGGTGTAATGTAGAATCCAGGTAGGTAAAAACTAGAAACTGATTCTAATATTTAATGGAAATGTGAAAAATTATTATTCTTCAAAACTCACTATGAACAGTAAGAAATTTAGCAAAACCTCAAGGCTGTTGACTAAGTATATCAAACAAATGAGTTTGGTTGAAAATTTTGTTTTATAATTCTGGAACCTGAGTTTGGCAAATGAAAAATGGCTAGTTAATGATTGTGTTTATAGAGAAGTAAATTCCTGAATCATAGTTCACAGGTTACAAAGTGTGTTCACTTATCTACCATTTCTATTAATATACAGATGCACTGTTCAAATGGTGGGTATTTGTAGAAGTCAAGCAGAAAGAAATAATTTTTATTTCAAAAAATAAATTACTCAGGAAAATGAATTATCCAGATTTAACAGGTAAATGATGATGAAAGTTTAAACTTACATCTTATATTCCAAGTCAGTCATTTTTTTCTGTGATACGTTGAAAAATAGAATTGAATATTGATAGTGGAAGAACATCATTACAGAAAGCTTATCAAAGGGAAATATGGTTTTTTTTGCAGTTTTTGGCTGGGGCTGGGTTTGAACCCACCACCTCTGGCATATGTGGCTGGCACCTTACTCCTTTGAGCCACAGAAAGATAGGTTTTTCTTAAGAAATGTTAGTTGGAAGAAATTTTGCTAAAATGATGTAATATTATTAAAAATGAATACTTTAATATTTCATGAAAATGCATATATAAATATTAACAGAAGGTAAAGGTGCATCCTGGGGAGTACTAAATCGTGTTTAACTTTCTTATTTATTTCTAATTTTTATTCCGGGGAAATATCAGAAAAACAAGTTATCTATAAACAAACATTTTTGCCTTGCCCCAGAATTATTCTTTCCAATTAAAAACATCAAAAATGGTAGAATACTTGCTCTTTATTATATCAAATATTCTATGAACCTTTAACAATTAAACCAGTGAAGCATATTGACAAGAAGAGTCAAGAGCCAAAAACAAGTGTAAGCACATACAACACTGGTAACAAGTGATACAACTACCATAAGTAAAAAATTAGTTGTGTAACTCACTTTTTCCCTGAGCCACAATAAAATATGAATTAGAACTAAAAATAAACCCATGTGGTATTAAATAATGAAATTATTGAATCACAAGTTTTTATTTTTTTTTAAGTTTGATAATGTAACAAGTGGAAATGGGTCCTCAAATGTTGTTTATGGAAGTTTGAGCTATGAAATTATTTTAAAATAAATGACAATATCTATCAAAATGAAGAAGATAATTCTTTCATACTATAATTTTATTTCTTTTCATATAACTAGGAAAATGCTTGAACACTTATGAATATATATTCATTTGTGTGTGTATTTATGTGTGTATTCCTTAATTTATTCATCAATCATGAGGATATTCAAAAGCATTAGCTGAATTTCCAGATCAAGTCGGTCTAATAGAAGAACCATTACTATTATAGAAAGAACTATTTCAATCAAATTTCAAGTCTGAACTTTGGAACAGAAAATTTTTACTACCTTTTCTCGAATGTACTTAGTCTTTTACCCCATAGATAAAGGGGTTGAGGAGTGGTGGGACTAGTAGGTAGAGGTTGGAAAAGGTGATGTGTATATATGATGGGATGTAAGATCCAGCTCCGTGGGTAAAAAAGGAGAAAAAAGGGAGAAGATAGACTTGGAAGAAGACACATATATGAGAAATACATGTATTAAATGCTTTAAGCCGTGCCTCTTTCTGGGGCAGGCGGAAAACAGTGATAAATATCTGAACATAGGAGACGGTGAAGAAAATGAAGTCAAGTCCACCAACAATAAAAGCTCCAAGAAGACCATAAAACTTGTTGATGTAAACATCTCTGGTGGCAAACTTCACAAGAGCCATCAGCTCACAGTAAGTGTGACATATTAATGTGGTTCAGTAAAGTTTCAGACAACACTTTATGAGCAATAGGCAGGGGATTACTACAACTGCAGCCCCCAATATCACTCCAGTTGTGATACAAGTGACTTCTTGTTGTGTGAATATTGCAGCATACCTCCGAGGACAACAGATAGCTACATAGCAGTCCAGAGCCATGGCCAGCAGGACTCCTGATTCAATACCTTGAAATGTGTGGATGAGCCACATCTGAAAGAGGCAAATATCAAAATAGATCTCTGGCAAGTGGAACCAAAAAATTCCAAGCATCTTGGGCACAATGCTGGTGCTAAGTGCAATGTCTGTGGCTCTTAACATGGCTAAGAGGATATACATGGTCTCATGGAGGCTGGGCTCATATTTGATAATAATCAGAAGTAGAGAATTTCCGATCAGACCAATGATGTACATAGCACAGAATGGAATCCCAATCCAATGCTGTACAGGTTCCAGACCAGGGATCCCAGTGAATGTCAGCACAGAGGGCAAGAACACTGTGTCATTTGGAATTGTCATGGCAATCCATAGACCTTCTTAGAAAGAAAGCAAAGTTTGCCAAATTGAATCTCTTACTGTTATATATGCTATCCCTATCCAGTCACAAAGTTATCAGAATGAGGAGTATCAATCTTATCATCTTATTTGTCACCACTTTAAATGAATGAGAAATGCCAATAGAGAGAGCAACAGAAAGATTCATCAGTTTGCACTTTAGCAAAGCCATCCACCGTATACAGTGATATCCATCATTCCAGTGATGGGGCCATAGGATCCACCTGCTTAGTGCTGGTCTTCTTCCTCTTCCACTTCAACTTCTTTTACATCTTCTAATCTATTTGTAAAAGAGAGAAAATAAGACACACAGACACACATACACCAACACATTTGGAGTGACAATTCAGACAGAAAGACTCCAAAATATACCTTGAACAAAGTTTTCAAATATGATATCTCTGCAAGATTTAGGCTCTACCTAGTAGATAAGGGCAGATACATAATTTGGAGGCATTCTCACTGGAATTATTACTAGGGAGACAAGTCTTAGGCAAAAATTCTTCACTTCAGAAAAGTAGTCAAAGCCTCTCACCCCATGTTTTTTATCACACATTGAAGAGTAAGGACAATTAAAATTATAACTGAATAAAGTTTCAAGAATGTAAGAAAACCTGATATAGGAGAAAAGATACTTTGGGTGATATCAGCAAGAGATGAATGATTTTGAAGTGGCCAGAAATAAAGAGAAGTGAATAAACTTAGAAGCCTTGTTTTCCATATGAACACAATGTTAGTGGTCATAACCCTTTTACAGAAATCAGGCTACTTAATGATGAAGGGAAGTAGAGAATTCTTCTTCTTCTTTTTTTTTTTAATCTGAAAAACTTCCAAAACAAAATGAGAGGATAAACATCTATGAAATCATCCAAGAAATTTAATGAAGAATAATTGACAAACAGGAACATTCAGGTGGAAGTACATTGGCAGAAACACAGAGAGAAAAACCTCCAAAAAAAAAAGAAAAAAAAATCTCATTTCAGTGTCACAGTTTGGCACAACATGTGTTGTTTTCCATTGACTGTAGGCCATCAGAGAACTACAGCCAATGTAGAGCTGACAACAGTATGCACCCACAATTTTTTAAAGTGAGTAAAGAGAGATTACCAAAGTGTTTCGAAGTCTAAATTAAGATTATCTAAGTCATCACATCCAAATATTCTGGGTTCTTCCTTGGCCCCCAATGACAGTAATAATTACAGATGCTAAATTTGGAGTTTTATAGAGATCATTCTACTGTTGGAGCACAGAACAATACCCCTAGATATCATGTGGTGACTTGCTGATTGAAAGCAGTAATCTCAAAGTCTTTCTGATTTCTCCTTACTCTTTTCTGTCTTGCATTCCTCTGCTGTTCACTAAACATGGGATGAGCCTGTTCCATGAAGTTCTTTATCTACCTAGAAACTGGACCCACAAAAAGGAACACAATTGACTTCAATCCCTTCCCTGAAATTTAATTAGCCAGAGAAAATTAAATGAATTTTACATAGGAAGAGATTGATAATTGAAAACCACACCAAGAGACCAGGTGAACTTCAAACTACTGTCTGTTCTCAGGTCCTATTCAATATCTCCTCTTCCCTGGGAAGAAGGATACACAATACTCATTCAGTTTTGGTTAATCACTCTCTTGTGATTCCTCACGCTTATGTATGTTAATAAAGTCATTTGCTTTTTTCCTGCTAATTTGTCTATGGTCAATTCATCTAAACAGGCTTAGACATCAATCTTCAGGGGGAAAATGTGAACTTACCTATATATCCATTGTCCTTCGTTCCTTCCTGTAAAACATTAGCAAGTTTAAAATACTTCCCCACTGACATCAAGCTAACTATCCTTAACATGGTGTTCTTCCAAAGAAGATTCTCCAATGTATCATTATTGTTCTGGAATGGTAGTTCAAAGAACTTCAGAGTCATACTCCAAGAAAAATATATTTGTAGCCTTCACTTTTATGATTTCAAGTTTTTGTGAATTCTACATTTATTGTGTGTACTTTTGTTTGTACTTCAGGATATATCATTTGACTTTCACTTGACTTTGTACACATTCCTAACTAAAAATTACTCAGTACCCAGAAACAGTAGTGGAAAGTGATTGGCATAGGCAGAAGTTCTCTGCTGATCCCAGCTGTGAAAGATTTGAATTTTGTAACATAAATTCCCTGGTGACCAAACTTGAATCAGCCTGTATCAAATCCTGGGAGACAATTTTACTCCCAAGGCCTAGATAGAAGTTCAAGGGCAGAAGAACAGACTAACTTCTTGCTCAATTCCCAGGGGAGCTGGCATATTTTGTGTGGCCAGGAGATAGTACTGAGGAAACATCTTCTTTTGGTCAAACAGTAGGGTAGTGCCTCTCCCAGCACCAGAGATGGGGGTTTATCTTATTCTCCCACATGTGACAGAGAAAGGGGATGAGAAAATGGGGGACAGATTGAGACTCCATTTCTTCCCTGAGAGAAGCTGAAAATTGAAAATGGAACCAATATTGCCTCTTATATTTACTCTTGACCATACTGTGGAGACTAAAAGGACTTTCAGAACTGCATCTTTACACTCATTGCTGTAAATGATTACTGCCTTACTCTGAATCCTAGTTATAGGTCTCAAATCAGAAACTAATCTCAAGAAATATTTACTACAGAAATCAAAGCACATTAGGAGTTATTTTTACTATGAATATCAGAATGCTGTTCATCCTTTCTTAAACTAAATTATTTGTCATGTTCTATATGAGGAATATATTCACTTATCGTTTTAGGCAAATTTATCTTGAAATAAAATAAATACAAAAAATAAATAAAGAATAATAAGTGAAAATTCAGGTTCCTAAGGAAAATTCTGTGTCCTAGGGAAGCAGCAGTACAATTGAATCACACTTTTCCACCTCAACAGCATTTTCCATCATCTTTCCAGAGATGATAAATGCCCTATACCTGATGGATATTGCTCCCAACATGTATTTTATGTTTTTACTGAATCACTTTTTCTTATTCTTATAATATTTCAATAATATTTGACAAAATGAGATACATCTAATCTGTTGATTCCACCTTATTTTCACTATCCTTTATCAATTTCATAATTCATGTAGTTTCTTACCTTAATTACTTGCCTTTTACTCACTTATTTTACCTGATCTTGTCTCATCATACCTCAACTATCCTTTGACTGAATCCAAATATGCATTTTGTCCATACATAAGTGCTGATGGGACTTATTGTACATTTGTGACAAATGATATCAAGTGAGCCCTTAGTGATGCTTTTTATACTCAGCCCTACTATGAAGCTAAATTATAGCTTTCACATGAAGGCTATAACCCAACTATAGCACAAGACTATGAGGAAAGGGCCAAGGAAGGGGAAGGGAGGGGGGAGGTTAGGGTGAAGAGAGGGTAATGGGTGGGGCCACACCTACGGTGCATCTTAGAATGGGTACAGGTGAAACTTACTAAAAGCAGAATACAAATGTCTACATACAATAACTAAGAAAATGCCAAGAAGGCTACATTGAACAGTTTGATGAGAATATTTCAGATTGTATATGAAACCAGTACATTGTACCCCTTGATTGCACTAATGTACACAGCTATGCTTTAACAATAAAAAAAGGGGAAGCATTCTAAATGTCTATCAACTGAAAAAATAGATGAATCAGATGTGGTACATCTGTATAATGGAATCTTACTCATTCCTTTTAAAGAAATAGTACACGAGTGAACCTTTAACATATTATTTTAATGGGATAATAAGTTGGAAATATTTGAAAGAAACCAAAACGAGATGTCACATATTGCATACTTTATTTATATGAAACATCCAGAAAAGATAATCCATAAAGATGGAAAAAAGATCAGTGGTTCTATGAATGGTGGTGAGAAGGGGAGCAGAGGTAATGGGGAATAAATAGTATGAGTACAGGTTTTTTGTTAGGACAATAAAAACGTTCTGGAATTAGATTCTGAAGAAGCTTGCAGAGCAATTACAGAATTGTACAGTTTAAAAGACAGATAGTCTGGCAAGTGAATTATATCTCAATAAAAATAAATGGATTAAGTCACAGGAATATTCATTTTACCTTTAGTCATTGTAGTTTTCATTTCTTAATAAATATAGCTCATATTTACATAAATTTTATTAAAAACCAAACAGATTGTGACTCAAATTTACTTTTTAGTAATAAGAATTTTTCCAAAATTATATGCACTCGAACTTAGCAAAAAGGCCAGGTAGAATTTTCCAAGATTATATGAATCTATGTTGTACTCTTGAACTATATGATTTTTTAGTAGAATATTTTCTTGTATTACTTATTTTTTTGATCAGATATTTGTCCAAAATTTATGATCCAGATGACTCTTCCCATCTACTTGGTTCTTTTTTTTAAGTAATCATTTCATTGGTTCTAAGCATTTAAGATGGGTTGAAGAAAATACAGACATGATCTTTATTGTTGCAGCACTCTGCAACAGGTTGATGATATGGGGAGAACTGTAAAGTGTCAAGAGATACCTAAATTTCTTGTTTTAGGGGAAAGTTTCTCATATTCCAGTTATATGTTTGATTCATCTATTATTTCAGGATTACACATGATTCCTTAATATCTTCATCTGTCTTTGATCTTAATAGTATCAGAATAAAGTCTCCAGTGTGCAGATTTTCTGTATGACAAAGTTGCATAATACCTTAGAGCCACTAAATTTGTTGGTTTTGAATATTACTGATTAACAGCAAGAACATATTTAATTCATTCATCACTCAATGCCATTTCTACTGATACTCTTATAAATTTCCAGCACTGTTTTCTGTATTTCTCATAAAAAGGTAAATAAGAAACTGTTTCTATATTCAAGGTTCATTCAGTGGGTGATGTCTAAATGCAGCATATGTTTGATTCTAGAACATAAACCTCGAAATTTGAATAAAACCCAAATTATGAAAAAAATCGGTAAAATGTGTGCTTCTCAAAGGATATTTAATAATAAATCCAGACAACCATTTTTATTTCCCAAAAAAGTACATTTGGGAATAGTCCCAATTTTTCAAATGTTTTTTGTATCCTGAATATTATGTAAATTCTTCAGTTTTTATAGTCTTTCATTGCATTATATAGGTTTTGTGCTACAAGCATTATATTAATGATTTTATATTATTTTTGTATTCATAAATATTTTGGGAAAGTAAATAAAACACAGATAAATGACTCCAAACTTGTTAAAAGTTAGACTCAAAAGAAAATATTAAAAAGTGGGAAATAGGCAAAATTGCAGGCATGAGATGGATTAACAGTGTGAACTTATTTATGTGTGAAGTAATCCTTTGAAGTTACCTGGAATCAAATGCTGTTTTCAGAATTTTTTTTTTTTTGTACATGTGTAAATGCTGCTAGAGAGGAAATGGATGAGAAAAAAGAAAGAACTTAATGTAACATCTCAGTATAAGATTTTAAAAAATACATATGAGTAGTAAGCAAAGGTTAATGAGCATTTGAATGTTGTTGAATATCACTTTCATTATGAACATTTGAGATTTAAAGATTGTTTTTAGACACACATTTCAGGAATATATCTTTTCAACACTTTAAGGTTATTACTTAAAAGAAATCCCAATTCCTATAGAAAGACTCCTTATGATTAAGATACTTTTTTAGAAAAAATGAATTTCAGTACATGGTCACGAATTTGTTTGGTCTTCATTCCATAGACAATAGGATTGAGAAAAGGTGGGACTAACAGGTAAAGGTTTGACAGGAGAATATGAACATATGGTGGTATGTGAAACCCAAACCTGTGTGTGAAGAAAGAGAAGAAGGCAAGAAGGTAGAACTGTAGGAAAACACAGATGTGGGTAATGCATGTATTGAGGGCCTTGAATCGTGCCTCTTTCTGAGGAAGTTGAAAGACAGTGATAAAAATATTAACATAGGACAAGGTGATAAAGATAATGTCAAACCCTAGGATTGCAAAAGCAACAAAGAGACCATACATCTTGTTGACTCGAATGTCTTCAGTAGCCAGCTTCACAACTGCCATGTGCTCACAATAAGAGTGAAAGATGACTATAGATCGGAAGAGTTTCAGACGACATTTGATAAGCACTATGGAAGGTGCTACAAGGATGGAAGCTCTGAATATTACCCCAACTCCAATATGAGTTAAAAGTTGCTGGGAAAAGATGGTGGCATGTCTCAGGGGGTCACAGATGGCCACATAGCGATCCAGGGCCATTGCCAGAAGGATACCTGATTCAGTTGCCTGGAGTGAATGAATAAGCCACATTTGCAGCAAACAAGCATCGAAAGAAATCTCTTGCAAATGAAACCAGAAGATGCCTAACATTCTGGGAAGAATACAGGTGCTAAGTGCAATGTCTGTGGCTGCCAACATGGCCAAAAACATGTACATGGGAAGATGGAGGCTGTTTTCATATTTGATAATAACTAAAATCATGGAATTTCCAATCACAGCAGTAATGTACATGGCACAGAAGAGAATTCCGATCCAACATTGCATGGACTCCAGGCCAGGAATCCCAATTAATATAAATACAGAGGGCATGAAGACTGAGCCATTGAATATGAGCATGGTGATTTGCTCAGTAGAATCAAAGAGTGTTATTGCTGTTTCATCTTCAGTTCCCTGTCAAGGCTTGATGAATTAAAAGTAAAAAGAAATTACTTTATGGGAGTTAGATTAGAAGTCTATCATTTTATGTTTTCTATTCTAGCTACTCCTGTCTATCTCCTCTCCCAAAGTCACTGAGATATTTATTGCAGCAATAAATATTGTTGCAGCAATCATCTGGTTTCTTTTCTGAATGTATTTATCTTCATTCATTCTTTATGAGGTTTTTGTTTCTAGTCCTTATTTTGAACATGGTTATTTTTATTAAATTTTAAGTCTTTTTAATTTTGTGAAAGCAAAAAGTGGAAACCAAATAAATACTCGTATATGTATAAAGAAAATAATAAACAGAAAAAATCACCAAAGTCACTGAGAGACCAACCAGCAGGTTCCATACTCCTGCAGTCCTTAATCATTCTCAGTGAGCAAATTAAATGGAGAAGATAGCTTTTTTTTTCTGATTCATGGCTACTGAACCCAACAGATTCTTTTTATCCTCTGTTTGCTATTTATTATCTAGACTTTTCTTGTGACCTACCAACTGGAATTGGGAAAAATAATAATTTGACGCAGAATAAAGATTTGTAGTAGTAGACTCTATCTATATTAATATAAAAGACCCATGGTGTTGGTGAAGCATTCGTTCTTCTGGATCATAATCAAAAGGTAAGCTAATTGGAATATTTTTTAGCTTTGCAGGTCACCATCTGGTTTCCTACAGTTAGTTTCTTCATAGTCTGATCCTTTTCATATAGACTCTATCAAAAGTCTTTCAACTTAATTTTTTAAAGCTTTCAGTGTCATTCTAAGACACAAACATGTCTTCTACCTTGTTCTACTTGTTATCTAAGAAAATAAATGCTAACTTTTAAACTCATGGGTCTTTTCCTTAGCAGTTCCTATCAGGGGTTGTTTTCATTTGCCATATCCTGTCATGTGTGCATATCTTGTACTTAACAGCAAGTACAAAACTATGATGTCTATTTTATTCTTTTCTCAGAAATACCCAGTTTCCTCTTTAAGTGTGAAGGTCGTTTTTCTGTTTAAAATTATATGTAATTCTCTATACAATGTAATTCTTTATGGACAGTGCTACATATCCTCTGTCTACTCAAAATACAAAATGCAATGGCTTCTGTAGAGGTGAAGATGTTCTGCCCTCCACCAGTCACTCCAACACATGACAATACAGGCTTCCAGAGCCTCCTAGCTCTGTTTTCTGGGAAGTGTTTCATTGTAGAGAAATTTTTCCTTTTCACTGTCCGAAGATCAAGGATTGCTCGCTGATTTCTTGCAACCAGAATTCATCTCTACTTGAGGAAAATATTTCCATCACAGAGTATTTAAATACTGAATGATTATAAAAATACTTTTATTTTAGCAATTGCATAACTCATTTTCTCAAAATATGTAAACAGAGTATGAAATATATAAACACATTAACGGTGCTAAAAACACAGACTTATAACAAAGAAAATCTCACTATCATGCCTGCCCATCACTCTTAAATTGTTTTCTTTCCTCCGAATATATTTAGATTGTCTTTGAGACATAAAAAGACAACTCTAACCCATCTCAGGTCAGTAACAGGAACATTTATTTCTTCCTTTTCTTAACACTTATCAAATTCTTTGAAAGGCTTTTTATTCTGAGACTTCTTTTTTAGGAACTCATGCTTCTTACAAATACACAAAATAGTAAACTAGATTATCTTCCTCACATTAAAGAACTTGAATTATTGAATTGCATATTTTTTGATTATTTTATTCAACAAAGATTTATTAAATGTATACTATTTATTCAATGTTTACTATATTCTGTGTACCGTTTCAAGCAATTGAAAAACAAAGTTAAATTCATTTATTTTATATTTATGAAGTATCTATGTTGTCCTGGGTGCTGGGACTTCAGAAAGTATTATGTAACAATTATAAAATATGTGCTAAATATCACCCCCTCTTAAAATCTTTAAACATTTACATTATTTTACCTTTTTGCCTTTCGTTTATTTGCATTATTACCCTATTATATAAATGAAAAATCTAAGACTTGTTTTTATAGGTAAATCTACTTGGATTCAAATTCCATGCTATATTACCTGGAGAGAATCAAATAAAAAAAATTCTATCTTTGGAAAATTTATATGTAAATTTAGTATATATGTCACAATCCTTATTTGCTCCTATCTGTTGGATGCCCATAATCCTTTATTTATCCTTATATATGTGTAGATAATACTTATATATGTATGTTATATATCAGTATGCAATTAAGTGAATCTGGGCAATATAAATATATATTAAATAATTTGATCAGAGTGTTCTTGTTTAGACTCTGTTGGAAATTATTCCCATATTACCTTAATTAACCAAGTACATGCAGTATTTAGAGTATGGAGTATGTTTATTATATGCTACTTGTCTGATGTACGTCTTCATTTTCAAGAGTCTATTACCCCTATACTGTCCAAAAATCTCTGAGATTTGGCTGAAAAAATATACCATTGATTTTATCAGAAATATGAATTTGGGAAATTTAACACGGCCACATGAGTAATAGTTGAACCGGAAAATCCTTGAAAGGTAACATAACAACCTGAAACACTTCCAAAGTATATATTGTGAGTAGTCAGAGGAAGGAAAACACAAAGAGAAGCATTGAAAAAGTAAATAATATAGCAAGTACATGAAGTAAAACCGGCCTTCAGTCTAAAAGAAACAGGTCATTCTGAGAAAGTAATTACCTTCCTTCCTAAGAGTTATCCATTTCTGACTCCCATAAGGTCTGATATTTACCAGGGCAGGTTTTCTCAATCTTAGCACCAGATGAGATTTTACGCAGAATGAATTCTTGGTTTTTGGACATACCATCTGTATTGTAGAAAGATTAGCAGCATTCCTGTCTCTTATCTATTGCATGCCCAGTACCACTTCCCTGTAGCAACAACAAAATAATGCCTTCAGGCTTTGTGAAGTGTCCCCTAGACACATGAGGCCTTCATGCTTGATTGATAACCATTGTTTTAGAATCTCACATTGGAGGAGAACATAACCCTTCTTTGAATAAGGATTGATAAGCTTATGTACCTTCACTCAAATTTGGCAGAACAAAACTGACTATTTAGCAGAAAAATATGTCTATAGATCTAAAGTATTATCCAGATAAAGGAGATGAATAAAGAATTTGACAAAGATGACATGGATTGTGTAAAAGCACAAAAGTATGGAAAATAGGCTAGAATTATGAATCAAAAACTTTACCATATAAATAGTGAATTAGCATAAATGATATTGGAACTATAGAAAAGGGAAGAAAAGTAAGTGTAATGTTAACCATTTTAAGATAAATATTTTAAAGTTTGTAGGTAGCAAGGCAGACCCTTTCCTTTACAACCATGATCTGCTAGCAGCTTGGTAATGACTTGTGTAGGATATGAAAGCTAGAGGGTAGAGAGGTCTAGTTAAAAAACTATTCATGGTAGTCCAGATGAGATATCATAAAGTGGTGAGTCTAAGGGAAACAAAGAAGCAAAACCTATGGGACTCAGTGATACTGATATGAGGTAGGGTAGATTGAGAGATGGGGCTACTAAAATGGTCATGGATTGAGAACTACCACACTTGATGGCAAAGGAAGTTGGGAAATTATTTGGTTTGCACTAGCATGCATATATTTAAAAGAGAAAGGAAGATTTTTTTTAAGGCTTTGAAACCCTAGGCAAAGATAAACAATCTGGAAATGTGAGCCTTTACTGTTTGAATAAACCCTAACTCTTTAGTGATATCTACAACTGCAGTTCTGGCACAGATTAATTCCCAGGATTTATAAGTTTTAAAGGATTTAGGAATCTAATTACACACTTCCTGCTAGTGTTAATCCACATTCCCTGCAATATCAAGACTCTCATCTCTGAAGTTCTCCATTTGATCTCTGCCAAAAACCATCCATGGACAGAAATCTCTCATTTGTTTTTCTAAGATAGCCAGCCACATTGCAGAATAGCTGTAAATATCAAATAAGCTTTCTTTACATTAAGTCCCAAATTGCCATTTTCCTAATTTATCAGAAAAGTCCTAAATCTACATTCCTATTACAAACACTGACCATGCACCATGGCAGTTGATTGCAAAGAATCTGAAACCAGCTGACAGAGTTCAAATCCTGGATCTGGCATTGCTTAGTTTTGCATGCTCAAAGTACTTCAATTTCTTTATTAGTAAAATAAAGTTAACGGAAAGGGACACACCACAGAGTGACTGGGAAAAATAAATGGCACATTCTATTTCACATATTTAGAAAGAAACATAGAATGTGTTGATTTATCAACTAATAATCCATAAAAATTTGCCGTTTTTTTCTATGAAAAAACTTCAAATATTTGATGACACAATTAGCATTTTCCCTCAATCTTCCTCAGTTTAAACAGGTGTAATTCTTGTCTCCTAACAAATAAGTTTTCCATTTATTTATCAGCCCAGATAATCATTCTCTAGACTTCCTTCTACAAGTC
This sequence comes from Nycticebus coucang, assembly GCF_027406575.1. Lineage (NCBI taxonomy): Eukaryota > Metazoa > Chordata > Mammalia > Primates > Lorisidae > Nycticebus > Nycticebus coucang. The sequence continues at coordinate 61,795,606 of NC_069793.1, read as the reverse complement.
GATATAAGTTGAATATTTGTCACCTAGCATTTTATTAACTGATCCAGGAATATTCTGCAAACATGAGAAACCATAAGACAAAATCTAGAGTTTAAACATTTGTCTATTATACAATTCTATTGCTTTTTTATCATCCTGGAGTCATACATGTTGGATCACATGAAATGTGTGTTCTCTTTAAAATGATTCCTTCATTTTCCAGCATGCAATATATAATCTCAGACTCTAAGACTTACCAGATTTTATCTATGAACATCTAAGTAGAAGGTAAAAGGGAGAATCTTTTTGATGTTTCAGGCAGTGAAGAATGAATGTTTTGTGGTGAAAAATGAATGTTTTGTGCTAAAGAATGCTTTCTGCAGGATTCAGATTCACCAGTCTTGGATCTGCCTTGAGGTCTGTTTGGGACAAGAGAGAAAAAGGAAGCCTAATATAGTTCAGAATTTAGAACATTTGCTATCTAATACGTGTTCTTTTTTTTTTTTTTTAAGGCAAACACAAAAATAAAACCCTTAATCCTTTTGGGACATACAATTAAAATAAATATTTTACCAATTTATGAGAGAATACAGTGTCCCATGATGACAATTAGTCGTCATACACTTATTTACAAAAATAATGATAAAATAAAGGGAAATTAAAACATCTTGAGATTTTCAGACTAAACAATGTAGACACTTCCTGACAGAGAAACAAAAGGAATATTTTTATAGCCTAATTTCATTATGATAAAAGTGATTTCTTTTTAGGTTCATGAAAGGGACTAACTGAAAAATACACCTCAGAGCCTCAATCACCTGTAAATAACTGATGTCCTTTTGGAGACCCAATTTTTTCTTGCATGTAAATCACTGTCCCAAATTTGTCCCAGTCATGTTTATAATCCTGACATGATGATATGTATTTTCAAAAGATTTAGAGTCAGTCAAAATACCTACAGCAACTTTGCAGATAGGAACTAGGGTTTGTTGCTTATATATACTTAAATGAAGAAAGGGATTTTGCCAAAAAAAGGGATTTTGCAAAATACGAAATGGCAGTATAGGGGCAGCCCCTCTGCCACCTCTCTGGGAAAAGTGAGGAGAAGCATGGGCAGCAGCTCATCTCTGCTATGATGCTATAAAAGCACAGAATAACAGCATGGGATATGAGGAGAAGAAAATAGGAGAGGAGTGACAGGTCAACATAGAAAACAGGTGAAAGGAAGGTTACTGGTCCAAACGCAGTGATTGCTTGTGGGGTTTGCTGCTCATCATCACTCACTGCTCCTTGCTGACGTGGTCTGGGGATAGACACAAATCTTGTAAAAATTTGCCCAACCAGACAGAGGGTGCAGAGGCAAGCAAACGAGAGGTTGCCTACATCAAGCTGTCGGGTATGGTCCTTTTAGGGTGGGCTTCAAAGGAGACTATCTACTCATGTTTCTCTAAGCTAAACTGGTGACCTGTTGTCAAGTGTTTCCCTCATGGAATGAAAGTAGATCTGAGCATAGGAATGTGAGAAAGGGTTGCCCAGTGGGCTGTCTTGCAATGGGAAATAGCAGTCCACTTCCCCACTTCAATAAGGAACAGGAGGGACACAGAGGTCTTTGTAACCCTGAGGAGGCTTACACCCACATTGATCCACTTGGGATGGCTTCACAGAGGCCGTGAAGTCCCATGACTCAGCCTGCTGCTCAGCTCTGCCACCTGAGCTTTAGTAGGTGCCACCAAACTGGTCCTATGGCTTCACCAATCAAATCAAACCAATCAAATCAAAGTGGCTCTGCTGCCACCGTGGACCTCTCCCAGACTCCAACCCTATTAGGGGCACTGAGTCTAGGTATCTGCCCTACCACAGATCTCAGTGCTCCCTCTTCAGAACTGGACTTGGTATGCTACCCCCGAACATCAGATGTCCCCCACAGGGCTATGGCACCACTCCCAAGTCACCAGTGCTGCACAGGGCCCAGGGGGCTTGCCTCAGAGCTTGAGCTATCAGAGCAGAATCAGAAATCCCATCTCAACCTTCAAGATGAACAGTTGCTCACAGTGGACAGAGCAAAGCTCAGCAATGGCTCTTCACAGCCAGAAGGTGTTGTTACTGCTAATACAAGAGCACCACTTAGGAGCTCTTCTTATTCAAACCTAACAAGAACCACTCCTACTATGATTTTTCTTTTTCTATTCCATGGTACTTTAGAGGCATATATTAATAAAAATGAAATTAAATATATGTTTTTCTTGCTACTTTTTCATTTCCAGGTCACCAAATAAGCTTTTATTAAATACAATTATTTTTTCCTTTTTTCCCTTTTGTTCTATTTGTTATTGTACCTTGGTATGATCTTAGTCCTATAGCCTAGGTTTTAAAAAAAATAACCACACATGAAGAGAAATCAGTGAAGGAACTGATTTCTGGTGAGATAAAATATCAGAAAAGATCAATTCCCCAAAGGGATCACAATGGAGCTACTGAAGAAAATTCCAACCATAAAGACATTGTTGGAATGTCAAAGTCCGTTCTTTGAAATGATAAATAAAACTGATAAACAATTGGTCAGATTAACCAGAAATAGAAAAGTAAAATCTCTAATAACCTCAGTCAGATAAGAAAAGGGGGAAATAACCACTGATACCACAGAAATACAAGAGATTATTTCTGACTACTAACAAAAATTTATGCCCAGAAATTTGACAATCTGGAAGAAATAAACTAATACCTAGAATCACACCATCTTCCTAAACTCAACCAGGAAGAAATAGATCACTTGAACAGACCAATATCAAGCACTTAGATTGCAGAAACAATAAAAAAATCCTCCAAAAACAACAACAAAAAGCCCAGGACCAGATGGTTTCACATCAAAATTCTATCACACCTTCAAAGATGAGCTTGTTCATATACTTTAGAACCTATTCCAAACATTGAAAAGGAAGGAACCTCCCCCAATATTTTCTATGAAACAAACATCCCCTTGATTCCAAAAGCAGGCTAGGGCCTAACTAAAAAAGAGAACTACAGGCCAATTTCACTAATGAATATTAATGCAAAAATACTCAAAAAAATCTTAGCTAATAGATTGTAGCTACTCATTAAAAAAATTATACATAATGATCAAGTAGACTTTCTCCAAGGGATTCAAGGGTGGTTTAACATATGCAAATCCATAAATGTAAAATACCACATCAATTGAAGCAAAATCAAAGACCATATGATGGTTTCAATCGATACAGAAAAAGCATTTGAAAAAATTCAGCATCCTTTTCTAACAAGAACACTTAAGAATATAGGCATACTATATTCTTTGGCATATTTCTTTAGCTGATTGAAGCCATCTAAGACAAACCCACAGATAACTTCATACTGAATGGTGTAAAACTGAAAGCTTTTCCACTTAGAACTGGAACCACACAAGGATGTCCATTATCACCACTATTATTCAACATAATTTTGGAAGTTCTACCCAGTGCTATCAGGCAAAAGAAAGATATAAAGAACATCCAAATGGGGAAAGAGGAGACCAAACTTTCCCTCTTTGCAGATGATGTGATCTTATACTTACAAAACACAAGAAGCTCAACCACAAATCTCCTGGAATTCATCAGGAAATACAGTAATGTCTCAGGGTATAAAATCAATGTCCATGAATAAATAGTCTTTGTATATGCCAACAAAAGCGAAGTTGAGACTAAAATCAAGGACACACTTCCCTTCACAGATGCTTCAAAGAAAATGAAATATTTAGGTACATACTGAACAAAAGAGGTGAAAGATCTTTTCGAAGAGAATCATGGAACCCTGAGGAAAAAATTGCAGAAGACACCAAAAAATGGAAAAACATACCATGCTCTTGGCTGGAATAATCAATATTGTCAAAATGTCTGTTCTATCCAAAGCAATCTCCAGCTTCGATACAATCCCCATTAAAATACCCAACCTCATCTTTTGAAAAACTGAAAAAAAATAGTACTTCACTTTGTATGAAAGCAGAAAAAACTCCATATAGCTAAGGCTATTAGTAATAAAAGCAAAGTCAGAGACATTATGCTACTTGACTTCAGGCTACATTACAAGTCCACAATAATCAAAACAGCATGATATTGGCAGAAAAATAGAGACATGGACATATAGAACAGAATAGAAAATGAAGGGATGAAACCAGTCTCTACTTGCCATCTGATCATACATAAACTACCCAAATGCACAGAGTGGGGAAAAGAACTCCTATTCAACAAACAGTGCTGGGAGAAAAGGATAACCACATGTAAAAGACTGACCCTTGACCCATACCTTTCAATCTTTTCAAAAATTGATCCAAGATGAATAAGAGACTGGAATCTAAGACACATAAAAATAAAAATTATAGGAGACAATGTGAGGAAAACTCTTGATGATGTTTCACTGGGGAAAGTTTTTATGACACAGACTTCAGTGGCCATCGCAACAACAAAAATTAACAAATGGGACTTAATTAAGCTTAAAAGCTTCTGCACAGTTAAGGACACAACAAGTAAAGCAAAAATACAACCACCAGAATGGGAAAAGATGTTTGCGGGCGTCAATATGGCAAAGGGTTAATAACTAGAATCTACAGAGAACTCAAATTAATCAACAGAAAAAGAGTAAACAATCCCATCTACCTCTGGTTAAGAGATATGACCAGAATCTTCTTTGACGAAGACAGACAAATAGCTAAGAAGCATTTATGAAAATCTCACCATCCCTGATCATCAGAGAAATGCAAATCAAAACCCCTGTGAGCTATCACCTAACCCCAGTGAGAATAGCCCACATCACTAAGTCTCATCACATCCTGCTGGTGTGGATGTGGAGAGAGGGGGACACTTTTATACTCCTGGGGTGGGACTGCAAACTAATACAACTTTTTTGGAAGAAAATATGGAGCACCCTCAAAGAACTCAAAGTAGACCTCCCACTTGATCCTGCAATCCCATTACTAGACATCTACCCAGAAGAATAAAATTTCTTTTATCATATGGACATTTGCACTAGACTGTTTATCCAGGCTCAATTTACAGTCATCAAAACGTGGAAGCAACCTAGATGCCCCCTACCCCAGGAATGAATTAACAAGCTATGGTATATGTATACCATAGAATACTAATCAGACCTTAAAAAAGATGGAGACTTTACATCTTTTGTATTAACCTGGATAGAGGTGGAACACATTCCTCTTAATACAGCATCATGAGAATGGAGAAGCAAGAATCCAATGTACTCAATTCTATTATGAAGGCAGTAGATAATCTAACACTATGGAGTTGAGATGGGGAATGAGGGATTGGGAAGATGGGAGGAGGGTGGGAAATGGGGTCATGGTATGTGGCATACCTCTTTGGGGCAGGACACAGTAACAAGAGGGTCTTTAACTAACAACAGCAATCAGGGTTTTTTATTATTATTATTTCTGGAGATGGGCTGGTTGAAGATGAGACAACTCTTGAATATAAGACTAACACAAGACAACAGAAACACTCAAATCTCTCTGCTAAGCTATGAGTATTATATTTTGCTATTCAGGTACACATTTTTAAAGAAAGCCATAGATGGAAAGGATATCTACACCATACCCTTGTTTTTACCTTACTACTGGACCCTTAAAATGAAAGATTTTTTTTATTTGACTTATATTGTTCCAGAAGCAAGAAATAGGACCTCTTGTAAGACTTATCATGACACAGATAAAAGCTTACTGATGAAAGAATTCACCAACAGTACTCATTTGTGAGAAAATATCACTTCCAGAATGCCTATGCCAAGTACTGTAACAAGCAATCTCATTTGGAACCAAGGAAAGGTAAGTGTCAGGGAATTATTGAGCTTCATCTAAATTTACTGAGCTTACTTGCTCCAGGGTTCAGGAGTGACAAATTCAAAAGCAGTTTGGATGACAGAGCTTCTTTCTGAGGTGGAGAATCAAAAAAAACAAAGGTGTTTTAATGGCATGATGTTCTTCTGCTGGATGGAAATACAATTTTGACTTTTTCCTGCAAAGAAACCATGGGTGTGTAAAATACAGTTCTAGAGGCCTGCCTCCTTCTTTGGAGAAATCCAGAAAAAGATATCCCAAAAGTCTAATTATCCAACAGCAGAAGCTACCTTTGGGAGTCATTTTATATACAAATAACCCCCCAAATTAATCTTGTTAGAAGTCTTCAAAGACAGCAATTCAACGAAACAGGTTCTACTTCAGGACCTGGCAGCACCCCTCTCTCCCCTTCATTCCTGATGCCCCAGGTCAGATGCTAGCCACTGTGGGAGAATGGAATGTAGCTGATTAAGGGATAAAGAAAGATGATGAATCTTCATAGACTTCACATAGACTTCACAAGAAGGTAAACAGAATGATGCACACTATCTATATCCATGGATTCTGCCAGATGTAACAAATTGTAATATAAAAGTTCAACTTCCTAGAAAATTCTGAAAGCACTTTTCTCACAGAAAAGAAGCAGTTTTTACCTAATGGTAAATTAAGATGTCTAGGTTGCTAACCTGCACTTTCTGCTTAGCCCAGGGCTATCAAGAATATTTTTCCTTCAATAGGAATAGTCTTCAGAAGAGGCAATGAAAGAAAGAGACACTGACAGGGAGTGAATATGCAGAGGGGTCATCAATGATGTCTGTAGGTCTCTATATTACATGTTCTTCTCCTCCCAATGCTGTTCTCTAGGCTCAGTTTTCTTTCTTTCTACATCTACCTAAGTTATTTTTCTGCCCTCTCCTTTGTCTTTTTTGTACGTTACACATTTTTCAGCTTACCCACTACTGAATTAGAATATTATAAGGATTATTTGAAAGTTAATGTTCTCACATAAGTCAATTTAACAATCAGCATACTGGGGCAGTGCCTGTGGCTCAAAGGGGGAGGGCGCTGATCCCATATGCTGGAGGTGGCAGGTTCAAACCCACCCCCAGCCAAAAACTGCAAAAAAAAAATCAGCATACCAGTCAGTTAATGTATCAGTGTGTTAATAATAAAATAATAACCATTTCATCAATGACCTTATTATCAGTATGTCAAAATCTGTCATTGATTCCATGAAAATTGATGTGTTAATATAGCAGGCAGTAAGGTAAGCAATGTTAGTATTGGACTGGAAGTGCGACCATATTTTAACTAGAATAAGTTAATTAGAGACAGTAGGTTTGAGAGATTAGTAATAGAAAATAAAAGGCAAAAATCATATGTTCAGTTTTGTGCTAAAGCCTAGAAGTTGCAAAAGTCATCTGGATTTAATTAGAGAGAGAAAGCAATGTGAGAGACAAGATTGAAATAAACACAAGAAATGGGTGATAGATGTAGGAAGAAAGGAGCAGGAAATTATTTAATTTGATGGACATAACATTTAGCTGCACCTGTGCCTGAGCAAATGCATCAGAAATTACCAAAGCTGCCCATCCAAGCACAGCCTAAAGTACTAGCCATGAATATAAGTAAAAAAAAGAATGTTTAATGTTGTAAGTCATTGACACTGTCCAGGGCTTTTCCATGTGACAATTTTGTAGTAGTAGATAATGGACACAATAACATATATAAATTCTATAAACATCTGTTTGTTCTTAGCCGAATATGAATAATAACAATATTGCTTTGTTAGTTTTCTGTCAATACATAATAAATGATAAGAAACTGTGCTCCTTGAAACAATACTAATTTGTTATGTCATGGTTCTGTATACAGTTCTGCAGTCTAGTAGGCCTACCTAGGTTCTCCACTTAGAGTTATGATAAGGCCAAAATCAGAATGTCGGCTATTATCTTAAGGCACTAGGGAAGCATCCCCTTCCAAGCTCATACAGGTTGTTGCCCAAATTTAGATTCCTATAAATTCAAGGTCCCTCTTTTATTGCAGGCTGTCAGCAGGGACCCTTTCTCTACTGCTAGAAGCTCCTTGGAATCATTCTTCCATGACCCACCCATATTTAAGACCAGCAACTTCCCCATAAATCCTTCTCCAACATGGACTCTCTTTGGCTTCCTATTTCATCATTAGTCTGTGAAAACCTTTTGATTTTAAGGGCTCATAAGATTAGATTAGTTCCACCTAAGGGCTCTCCCATTAAGTTAATGCAAAGTGAACTGATCAGTAATTTAAGTTACATCTATATAAGTTCAAGCATGATATTTCATCGTACTCACAGTCTCAGGGATTGGGATAGAAAGTCTTGAGAGGGAGGATGTATTTTAAAATTATGCCAACCACACCAATTTAAAAAAGAGCTAGTCAGAGAATAGACTTTCTTTTCCAATGCAAGAATTATTTTTATACTATGTGTAAAATAACTTCTATTTTTAAAAATTCTTTGATGAAGTATGATGTCTGAATGGACTGCAAGAAGAAATTGGAGTGGAGTCTTGGAATGTAGTGGCGTAGTCTAGATCTGTGAGTATGTGGCTACTAGAACATCTAAAATCACATTATGTGATTCAAATTCTATTTCTACTGAACAGAGTTATTGGTCTGGAGAGAGCTTTCTTTGTTTCTCCTTAGGTTTCAAACATGTGGCCCAACATCAGCATTGTCCCTTTTCTACTGACTGGATTTCCAGGTCTGGAGATATTTCATCCTTGGATTTCCATCTCCTTCTTTGTTATCTATGTCTCCATACTCCTTGGCAATGGCACCCTCCTCTTTCTTATCCGAGAAGACTTCACTCTTCATGAGCCCTTGTACTACTTTCTGGCAATACTGGCAGCCACAGACCTTAGAGTGACTTTGACAACATTGCACACTGTGCTTGGTGTTCTGTGGCTGGATCACAGGGAGATAAGCCATGGAACTTGCTTCTTTCAGTCTTACGTAACCCACTCACTCTCTATTGTGGAGTCTGGAGTCTTGCTCGTCATGGCCTATGATTGCTTTGTTGCCATGCGTAATCCCCTGAGATACACCTCTATTCTCACCAATGCTAGGGTGGTGAAGATAGGTCTGGGGGTTCTAATGAGGAGATTGATGCTAATAGTGCCCATAATCATCACCCTCTCTGGATTCCCCTACTGCAAATCTCATGTACTTTCCCATGCCTTTTGCGTACACCAGGATATGATCAAACTCGCCTGTGCTGATATATCCTTCAATAGACTCTATCCTACAGCCCTAGTTCCAGTAACTGATTTTTTTGGACTCTATGTTTATTCTTATGTCTTACATCTTAATCCTTAAGAGTGTCATGGGAATTGCCTCAGGTAAGGAGCAGGCTAAGGCCATGAATACTTGTGTTTCACACATTAGCTGTGTTCTGGTTTTTTACATCACTGTGACTGGGCTAACCCTCATTCATCGATTTGAGAAACACGTGCCACATGTTGCTCATATCACCATGAGCTATATCTACTTCCTCTTCCCCCCATTTATGAATCCAATAATTTACAGCATTAAGACCAAGCAGATACAGTATGGTATCAACTGCTTTCTTGCTTTTCACAGAATTTGAGCCTGATCAATGACTTTGGTGGGGTGAAATCTCTCCATTGCAGAAAGAATTTCTTAGGAGAATTGACTATATGATGCTAATGTGGCTCAAAATCAAAAGAATTGGTCTTCCTATCATTTAAAATACACAGAGTCATTCCTCTGATTTTCAGCATCCTCATCCTAGCCCCAAGGACACTGACTTTAGTTCTATTGCTCTGTTCAGTATATGGGTTTGCTTTTACTTTGTCATTTTTCACTCTGTGAGAGTTACTTGTTTTCATGGCTATCTGAGGCCAATGATACTTGAAATGACTGAAGACTATACAAACATAGGAGAATGAGATGGCTTGATGGAATTCCTTAGAACTATGTGGAAACTCTTAAATAATTTCTGTATGTTTTGTAGGGTATCAGAGGTGATGTCTTGCTTGGCACAGACTGAATCAGAAGTAAATGAAAGTAAGTTTTTCAGACCACCAGAGGTCTTGCTGCCAATAAAGGCAATGGCCAAATAGCTCAGATTCTAGCAGATAACAGCATGGATAGACGCCTACCAAGGATTAATAAGAAGTCTGAGTTTATGAAATTTGGTGTCTGCCACCCAATGTGATCAGGACTCCAAACACTCTATAATAAAACAAATTTTCGTTTCTTGCACATTTGAGTTTTTTGTTCTTTGTCTGAAATCTGTTCTGTGTTCTTTATAGCCTCTACATATCCTTAAGGAAAAAGTAATTCAATCCCTAAGGTATTTTTGTAAGCACTTATGTGGAGGCAACGTTTTTCCTTTTGATTTCTTGTAATTAAAAGATTCCCTTGTAGGCATTCTTTTTTCATTGTTGTTGTTAAACACAATAACTTTAAAAATAACCTTTGAAAATCATTGACTTGGGCGGCGCCTGTGGCTCAGTGAGTAGGGCGCCGGCCCCATATGCCGAGGGTGGTGGGTTCAAACCCTAGCCCTGGCCAAACTGCAGCAGAAAAATAGCCGGGTGTTGTGGCGGGCACCTGTAGTCCCAGCTGCTCGGGAGGCTGAGGCAGGAGAATCGCGTAAGCCCAAGAGTTAGAGGTTGCTGTGAGCCGTGTGACGCCACGGCACTCTACCCGAGGGCGGTACCGTAAGACTCTGTCTCTACAAAAAAAAAAAAAAGAAAGAAAATCATTGACTTACATCTTCCACCATAGTTTGCTCTCGTTATTAATTCACTAAGTTTTTTTTGTTTTTTTTTTTTTGAGACAGAATCTTACTATGTCACCCTTGGTAGAGTGCTATGGTGTCACTGTTCACAGCAACCTCAAACTCTTGGGCTCAAGTGATTCTCTTGCTTCAGCCTCTCAAGTAGCTGGAATTACAGGTGCCCACCACAACACCTAGCTATTCTTTGGTTGTAGTTGTCATTGTTGTTTGTTAGGCCCAGGTTGAGTTTGAATTCCCCAGTTCCGGTGTAAGTGGCTAGCAACTTAGCTGCTAAGCTACAAGCGCGAGCCTGTTTTTATTGTTTAATTAGGTCTGTCACTTTGGTTTTGTAAGAGACAAAAGAATGAGTAGATTCATTGACATGTGTAATCCACTTAGTGTAGAAATAAAAAAAGAAAACACAATGTATAAAAATATCTCAAAACTAAGGCAATTCAGGGCGGCACCTGTGGCTCAAGGAGTAAGACACCAACCCCATATACCGGGGATGACAGGTACAAACATGGCCCTGGCCAAAACTGCAAAAAATAAATAAATAAATAAATAAGGCAATACATGCATAAAAATATCATAAAGCAACCTAAGTAAATACAGTATAGTAAGTTTCTCTGTTAAAGCGATACATTTCTCCCTCAATTACTCCTAATATAGCTTTATCTCACACCAACAGCACTTCCAGCCTATTGATACTTTTATTTCTTATCTTTATTTACCTTTATATCCTAGACAAATTTTATTGTTCAATCTTCATAGTATCTACTTTCAATATCATGTGTTTGTTTGCTTATTTTATTTTTTATTTTTTTGAGACAGAGTCTCAGTATGTCACCCTCAGTAGAGTGCTGTGGCATCATGCTCATAGCAACCTCCAACTCTTGGGCTTACGCATTTCTCTTGCCTCAGCCTCCCAAGTAGCTGAGACTACAGGCACCTGCCACAACACCCAGGTATTTTTTTGTTGCAATTGTCGTGGTTGTTTAGCAGGCCCAGGCCAGGTTTAAAACCTCCAGCCAGCCTGGGTGTATGTGGCCAGTGCCATAACCACGGTGCTATGGGCGCCAAGCCTGTTTGCTTATTTTAAATACATCCTAGACAGTTACTCTTCTGTACTCTTCTTAGAAAACATAAAAATAAAGCATTATGAGAAAGAAATAAAAGATATTCAAATCAGGTCAAATGACTGCTTTTTGCTGATGATCTGATCTTGTACCTAGAAAACCTCAAGGATTCCACCAACAGACTCCTGAAGTTCATAAATAAATTCAGAGAAGTATCAGGTTACAAAACAATGTAAATAAATCAGTAGCATTCCTATACACCAATAGTCTTGAAACTAAGAGTCAAATTATAGACACAATAAAGTTTGTAATAGCTACAAAGAAAATAAAATGCTTACAAATATACTTATCCAAGGTAAAAGATCTCTACAAAGACCTGTGAAACACTAAGGAAAGACATTACAATCACAGATGACACACATAAATGGAGAAACATATCTTGATTATGTATCAGTAGAATCAACATATTAAAATGTCCATACTACCCAAAGTGATTACAGATTCAATGCAATCTCAGTCAAAACACTAACATCATATTTCAAAGATTTGGAAAAAAAAAATCTGTGCTAGCTCAGTGCCTGTAGCTCAGTGGGTAGGGCGCCAGTCACATATACCAGAGCTGATGGGCTCACCCAGCCCCAATAGTTAAAGCAATCTTAAACAAAATAAAAAACATATCTTGGGCGGCGCCTGTGGCTCAAGGAGTAGGGCGCCGGTCCCATATGCCGGAGGTGGCGGGTTCAAACCTAGCCCCGGCCAAAATAAAAAAAAAAAAAAAAAAAAAAAAACATATCTTGAGGCAACACTCTACCAGACTTCAAACTATACTACAAGATTATAATAACCAAAACAGCATGCTATTTGCACAAAAACAGAGACATAGACAAATAAAACAGAATAAAGAACCTATCTTTTGGATACATATCTAAATGAGATTGCAGGATCAAACGGTAGGTCTACTTTTAGTTCTTTGAGGAATAAAAATATAGGGAGAGTTAGTATCTTTTGTAAACACTTGGATCAATTTGGAGAATATTCTCCTAAGTGAAGTATTACAAGAGTGGACAAACGAGCATCATATGTACTCATTCCTTAATGGAACCAATAAATTAACAACTATATGTTCACATGAGAGAAAATCTCAACTAAATTCAAATATAGGGGAGGGTAGGAAGGGGTTGTGTAAACTTCCACCCAACGATATACTGCACCAGTATACTGAACACTTCTTAGGTGAAGCACACAATTACAATTCCCACTTATGCCTTACAAGAACAGGCTGTAGAACCTAATGGTGTACCCCCATATTAATCTGAAATTTAAAAACATCTCTGATCATAGTTTCTAAAAATAAATTTGGGTTTGAAAACTTTTATTATCAGAACAAATTTAATGACACAAAAGAGTATTTTACATTTATTTAGACAGAGTTTCACTTTTTCACCCTCAGAAGAGTGCCAAGGCTTCATAGCTCATAGCAACCTCAAACTCCTGGGCTCAAGTGATTCTCTTGCCTCAGCCTCTCTAGAAGCTGGGACTACAGGCACCCACCACATTTTTTGTTTGTTTGTTTTGTTTAGCAGCCCTGGACTGGGTTTGAACCCACCATCCCCAGAGCATGTGGCCAGCGCTCTAACCACTGAGCCATGGGTGCCCAGCCTTAAATTTACTTTTAAATCAGCTAGTCTTAATGTACTTTTTTTCTTAGTCTTTCTTTTAGCTTTAAAAAATTCTTATACACACAAATTCACACCTTAATGTAGAAGTACAAATAGGATTTTTTTTTTTTTGCATTTGTTAGGTAAAGTCCAAGTTTTAGTTGAGCCCTTCACCTACAAGGTATGCCATATACCCTTACATTGTGCCCATTAAAAGAGATTTTACCAAAAACACTTTAATCTTCATTTCTTCCCCCTACTTGTATTTTTTGTCTCATGTGGGCATGTAGTTTTTCATCTACTGGATTCATATTACTATTGAGCATGTTGAGCACATTGGGCAGTTGCTTTTCCATTCTTGTGATATTTTACTTAGGATGATGTTCTGCAAATCCTTCCAGGTAAATAACAAAAGATGTGAAGTCTCCATCTGTATGGCTGAATAGTATTCCATCGTATACATATACCATAGTTTATTTATCCATCTGTGAGTTGATGGGCACTTAGAAATAAAAAGAAATCTCGAGGCATCATGTTACCAAACTTCAGGTAGTATTACAATTCTACAGTGATCAAAATAGGATGGTATTGGCACAGAAATAGAGACATAGGTGGTATGTAATAGAATAGAAAATCTGGAGGTAAGACGAGCCAAATATAGACATCTAATCTTCTATAAACCAAACAGAAGCATATAATGGAGAAAATAAGCCTGAATTAATAAGTGGTAACAAGAGAACAGGTTATCCACAGGTAAGAGACTGAAACTGGATCCACACCTCTCACCACTTATGAAAAAAAATGACAAATAATGGAGAAATGAAAAAAATAAAAATATACCCAAACAAAACAAAACTAAAACTAAAACCAACCCCAATAACAACAACAATAAAACTATGGAAAACATTGGGAAAAGAAGCAAAAAATGTACAGGGTGTCCATAAAGTTTGTGTGCAATATGAACACCCTGTATATGTGTGTATCTATATCTCTATCTCTATCATTTATATCTATACCTATATCTAGGTGTGTATTGCCCAAACAGTAGGGTGTGCTGTGGTGTTAGGAGATGGAGAATACACATGTGGTTTTGCTGTATAAGATGGGGGATGTAATATTATTTAGCCATAAAAAGATAAAGACTTTACATCTTTTGTATTAACCTGGATAGAGGTAGAGTACATTCTTCTTAGTAAAGCATCACCAGAATGGAGAGGCAAGAATCCCATGTACTCAATTCTCATAAGAAGGCAGTAGATGAGCTAATACAAGGAGGGTTGGGGAATGAGGGAGTGGGGAGGGTGAGGGGGAGTCACGGTATATGGCATACCTCTTGTGGATGGGACATGATTATAAGAGGGGCTTTATGTAAAAATCACAATCAGTGTAACTTAATTCTTTGTACCCTCAATGAATCCCAAACAATAAAAAGAAATAAAAAAAATAATAATTAACATACCAAAAAAAAGGTAGCTGGAAGCTGCTCTCTAGTTGCAGAGGAGACCTGATCTGTCTTCTTGACTTATTTGCCCTCAATCAGGTCCTGTTTGTTTCTCCAGCATTCAGTCCCCTGGGGGTTGGGATCCTAAAGCTCCTGCCAGATTTCTTCAGGAGCATGTCTTGCCATTCCGAACAGTGCCCCCTAACAACAAAGTGGCCTTCCCAGGGGTGCAGGGTCATTCAACTCACCCCAAGTAAGACTGCCTATACTCAACAGGTGTGCCATAGCTGGCCATGCACTAGGACCCTGTACACTATTCCTTCCATACATCCTTCCCTCAATGGCAGTGCCCTGCTAGGAGCCAAGTCTATGGGATTCCACTTTCTCACTTAAGCCCTTTTAAGGCAGCTCCAGTTAATAGTCCAGTCCAAAAACAAAAACTGCAAGAAAACCCATTCCAAAAAACTACAAGACAACCCATTCCTATCTCTCATTCTTTATGGGAGGGCTGGCCAGCTGGCCTCTGCCCATACCCAGACACTTGCTTCCTATGCTGGTTTTCCTCAACTGCAGGCCTCCTCATTGGCTTCTAGCATCTACTGCTTCACTTTGCCCCTGGAGTGATGTTTCTGGGTAGGTTCCCTAGCCAGAGGTGGCTGAAGTTCTCTCTTCCCTGTCTTCACCATGAGTGGCTGGCAAGAAGGTGTCTGTAGTCCACCGTTTTGCTCTCTATTAGCTTTTGTAAATTTTCCACGCATTTATTTCAGCAAGACCAGATCCTTAATATACTTCTTCACTTCCTTCTACTGTGCACATTCTGTTACCCAAACTAAAACTGTAGAGGAAAAAAATATCCAAACTTCCTATGAGCTTGTAAGGAAGTAAGTGAGGAAGTTTGGAGAGTAAGTTTACTCTTCAGATGATTTCAATATGTTTTTCTCTTAATCTAAGAACAGGAAGAAAGTGTCTGGACTCTGGAGAAAAGAAAATATATTTGTTACAGAATGAAAAGTAGGAGACAATTATTCTTTACAAGTCATGTACATCTACAGAGAGAAAAAATTACAAGTGATGACTTTTTTGGAACAAATATTTTCTCTATAAATCTCTATGTTGGGAAGATACTATGCTCAGAAATGGATTTCAAATCTTGCAATGTAAAAAAAAAAAAAAGAAGAAGTTGAAATTGGAAGAAGTTTCTACATAACTGGTAAATCAATCTTCCAGACTGATTTAATTGTGGAAATGAATTGTTAATCTATAAATTCTGTTTTTGGAAAAATTGACTCAGATTAAAATGCTCAAGTCATTGATGCTGAATATAAATACAAATCTTAAAATTTTGTTTTGCAAGTGATTCTTCTGTTCCTTGTAAAGTACCCAAGAGACTTATAATGTATCTAAGCATCTTAATGGAAATCCTGTTTTAGATTATTCCCACTTTGTATCACTGACCTTGATGCAGAAGCTATTTTGGTTGAGGACAATCTGGATTTATAAGTTATAGTTCTAGAGCAAAAGCTCTGGGAAATCACCAGTTATGGTGGCGGTCACCAGTTATGATGTAGTATCTGTATTTGATAACTACATTTTAAGGATGGGCTGCTTCTTTTGCAATGATACATTTGATGGAAAGACACCTAATAACTGGCTAGAGCCCTTCAAGTTAAAAGCTATTATTTTCTCCAAGTTAAATGAGAAAGATTCAAGTTGTCTGGCATGTATGTTCTGGTTATGGTTAATTTATTTACCCCCCACGTATGTGTGAGAGGAAAGGTAGATTCGAGCTATGGTGACCCAGCATCACTGGCTGAGGTTGAGAACATGACAATATTTGTGTTTTCCTGAAGAGTTAAACCTGCTCACTTTGGGTAATCAGTGTTATTTCCAAGATGGAGAATGCATATTTAGTGAGGTATACTTTTTCATTTGTAAAGTTTTCCCCACACTTTGGGTTAGAATTTGAGTTCTATCTATACTCTGGGTGCCTTCAGAATTAGTGTGTAATTAATTAGAGTCTCACTGTGTCACCCTGGATAGAGTGCAGTAGTGTCATAGCTCACAGCAACCTCAGACTTGGGTTTGAGCAATCCTATTGTTTAGCCTCCTGTGTAGCTGGGACTACGGGTAACCACCACCACTCCCGGCTGCTTTTCCTATTTTTAGTAGACATGGGGTCTTGCTCTTGCTCAGGCTAGTCTTGAACTCCTAAGTACAAGTGATCCATCTTCCTCAGCCTCCCTAAGTGCTATGATTTTATATATGAGTCACCACATCCAGCAGAAAAGAAAATAATTTTCAAGATGAGTCTAAGAGGACTTATCTGATCCCCTAGTGTCCTGTTTTTAAAGTATGCTTTGTGTGATGCACTTTGATGAAATTAAAGGGTCTTCTTGAGTGCTAGTTTGGCTTGTTGATAATCTGGGTATTTTCCAGGATTAGAATTTTTTTCTTAATTTTTTTCTTAATCATTTATTTCTACATGCACAAATTAAAAAAAATTATTTCAGCTTTTAAAAATTTTTTTTTATTTTTTAAAAAATCATAGCTGTGTACAATAATGCAATCATGAGGTACAATGTGCTGGTTCCATATACAGTCTGAAATATTTTCACCAAACTCGTTAACGTAGCCTTCATGGCATTTTCTTAATTATTGTGTTCAAATCCTTATACTCTACACTTAGTAAACTTCATCTGCATCCTTCCGAGATGCACCCTAAGTGTGGACCCACCAATCACCTTCCCTCCACTTTTCTTCCCACTCCCTTCTCCTTCCTTGCCCCCTTCCCCATATTCTTGTACTGAGATTGGGTTATAGCCTTCATATGAAAGCTATAAATTAGTTTCATATTAGGGATGAGTACATTGGGTACTTTTTCTTCCATTCTTGGGATACCTTGCTAAGAAGAATATTTTCCAGCTCCATCCATGCAAACACGAAAGAGGTATAGTCTCCATCTTTCTTTATGGCTGCATAATATTCCATGGTGTACATATACTACAATTTATTAATCCATTCATGAGTCAATTAACACTTGGGTTTTTTCCATGACTTACCAATATGAATTGGGCTGTAACATTCTGGTACAAATATCTTTGTTATAATGCGATTTTTGGTCTTCTGGATATATACCAGCATAGGAATTATAGGATAGAATGGCAGATCTGTTTTTAGATCTCTTAAGTATTCTCCAAACATCTTTCCAAAAGGACCATATTAGTTTGTATTCCCACCAGCAGTGTAGAAGTATTCCCTCTTCTCCACATCCATGCCAACATCTCTGGTTTTGGCATTTTGTGATGTGGGCTAATCTTACTGGAGTTAAATGATATCTCAAAGTAATTTTGATTTACATTTCTCTAATGATTAAGGATAATGAGCATTTTTTCATGTGTCTGTAGGCTGTGTGCCTGTCTTCCTCAGAGAAGTTTATCTTCAAGTCCCTTGCCTACCCTGAGATGGGATCACTTGTTCTTTTCTTGCTAATACGTTTTAGTTCACTGTGGATTCTGGTTATTACCTTTGTCAGAGACATATCCTGCAAATATCTTCTCCCATTCTGAGGGCTGTCTGCTTGCTCTACTTACTGTGTTCTTGGCTGTGCAGAAGCTTTTCAGTTTCATAAGGTCCCAGTAGTGTATTTTTGATGCACCTTCAATTGCCCAGGGGGTCCGCCTCAAAAAATATTCACCCAGGTCGAATTCCTTTAAGAGTTTTCCCTGTGCTTTCTTCTAGTACTTTAATAGTTTAATGTCTTAAGTTTAAATCTTTAATCTAGTGAGAGTCTATCTTGGTTAAAGGTGAAAGGTGTGGGTCTAGTTTCAGTCTTCTACAAGTTGCCAGCCAGTTCACCCAGCAACATTTGTTAAATAGGGAATCTTCTCCCCATTGAATGTTTTTAATTGGCTTGTCAAATATCAAATAATGGTAAGTAGCCGGGTTCATTTCTTGGTTCTCTATTCTGTTCCATATATCTACCTCTCTGTTTTTGTGCCAGAACCATGCTGTTTAGGTCACTACTGATTTATAGTATAGTCTGAGGTCTGGTAGCGTAATTCCTCCTGCTTTGTTTTTATTTTTGAGTAATGTCTTGGCTATTCGAGGTTTTTTCTGATTCCATATAAAATGATGTGTTATTATTTCCGAGATCTTTAAAGTATGACCATGGAACTGTAATAGGGACTGCATTAAAATTGTATATTGCTTTGGGTAGTATAGATATTTTGACAATGTTAATTTTTCCCAGCTATGACCATGGTATGTTTTTCCATTTGTTAATATCTTCAGCTATTTCTTTTCTCAGAGTTTCATAGTTCTCTTTATAGAGATCTTTCATGTTCTTTGTTAGATAAACTCCCAAATATTTCATCTTCTTTGGCACTACTCTAAATGTACTAGAGTCCTTGATTGTTTTTTCACCTTGGCTATTGTTGGTATATATAAAGGCTACTGAAATCGGTGTTGATTTTGTATCCTGAGACATTGCTGTATTGCTTGATCACTTCTAAGAGTTTTGTAGTAGAATCCCTGGTGTTTTCCAGATATATGATCATATCATCTGTGAAGACCAAAAGTTTGATCTCTTCTGACCCTATATGGATACCTTTGATCACCTTTTCTTCCCTAATTGCAATGGCTAAACCTTCCATTACAAAGTTAAAGAGCAATGGAGACAATGGGCAACCTTGCCTGGTTCCTGATCTGAGTGGAAATGGTTTCAATTTAACTCCATTCAATAGGACATTGGATGTATGTTTGTTGTAGATGGTCTCTATTAGTTTAAGAAATGTCCCTTCTATACCAATTTTCTTAAGTGTTCTGATCATGAAGGAATGCCGGATATAATCAAAAGCTTTTTCTGCATCAATTTAGAGAATCATATGGTCTTTGTTTTTTTAATTTGTTTATATGCTGAATTATATTTATAGATTTATGTATATTGAATCAGCCTTGAGACCCAGGAATAAAACTCACATGGTCATGGTGTATAATTTGTTGGCTTTGTTGCTGGATTCTGTTTGTTAGGATCTTGTTGAATATTTTTGCATCAATATTCATTAGTGATATTGGTCTATAATTTTCTTTTCATGTTGGGTCTTTTTCTGGTTTGGCGATCAGGGTGATGTTTGCTTCATAGAATGTGTTGGGTAGTATTCCTTCTTTTTCTATATTTTGGAAAAGTTTCAGTAATATAGGTACTAGATCCTCTTTAAAAGTTAGTAGAATTCTGATGTGAAACCATCTGGTCCTGGGCTCCTCTTTGTAGGGAGATTTTGTATACGTGATGCTATTTCAGAACTTGATATAAGCCAGTTCAACATTTCCACCTCATTCTGGCTAAGTCTTGGGAGGTGGCGTGCTACCAAGTATTCATTGACCTCCTTCAGGTTTTTGTATTTCTGAGAATAAAGTTTCTTGTAGTATTCATTAAGGATTTTTTCAATTTCTGAGGAGTCTGTTGTTTTGTATTTACCATTTCTGATTGGTGAAATTAGAGATTTTACTCTTTTTTCCTGGTTATCAAAGGTTTATCAATTTCACTGACCTTTTCACAAAAACAACTTTTTGATTTATTGATCTGTTATATAATCCTTTTGTTGTCAATTTCATTTAATTCTGCTCTAATTTTGGTTATTTCTTTTCTTCTGCTGGGTTTGGGATTGGAATGTTCTTCCTTTTCCAATTGCTTGAGGTGTCCCATTAAGTTGTTAACTTCCTCTCTTTCTGTTCTCTTGAGGAAGGCTTGCAGTGATATAAATTTCTCTCTAAGGACTACCTTTGCGGTATCCCAGAGGTTCTGATAATTCGTGTCTTGTCATTTTGTTCCAAAAATTTATTTCTTTCTTAATTTTGTCTGTGACCCAGCTATCATTCAGCATGAGGTTATTCAGTTTCCATGTTTTTGTATGAGTACGCAAGTTCTTGTTACTGAGTTCCACTTTTATTTCATGATGGTCTGAGAAGATGCAAGGAATAATTTCTATTTTTTTTAATTTGCTAAGGTTAGATTTGTGACCTAAGATGTGATCGATTTTGGAGTATGTTCCATGAGCTGATGAGAAGAATGTATATTCAGTTTTGTTAGGATAAAATGGTCTGTAAATGTCTGTTAAATCCAATTGTTGGATGGTTAAGTTTAAATCTAAAATTTCTTTGCTTAGCTTCTTCTTAGAGGATCTATCCAACACTGCTAAAGGGGTGTTAAAATCTCCAACTACTATGGACCTAGAGGAAATCAAGTTGCTCATGTCCATTAGAGTTTCTCTTATAAATTGAGGTGCATTTTGGTTGGGTACATAAATATTAATAGTTGAAATCTCATCATATTGGGTCTTGCTCTTAACAAATATGTAGTGACCCTCCTTATCTTTCCTTACTTTTGTTGGTTTAAAGCCTATTGTATCTGCAAATAAAATTGCAACACCTGCTTAGTTCTGTTTTCCATTTGCCTGGATTATAGAAGACCATCCCTTTACCCTGAGTCTACATTTATCTTTTAAGGTAAGATGAGATTCTTGTATGAAGCATATATCTGGCCTGATTTTTTGTATCCAGTCAGCCAGCCTGTGCTGGGTACAGGATCCTGGGTTGAAAGTTATTTTATTTTATTTTAGGAGATTAAAAGTTGATGACCACTCTCTTCTGGCTTGAAATGTTTCAGCAGAGAGATCAGCAGTCATTCTAATATTCTTCCCCTTGTAGGTTATGTTTTTTTGTTTGTTTGTTTGTTTTATGTCTGGCTGATTTCAGGATTCTCTCCTTCATATTAACTTTAGTAAAGTTAATTATGTTGTGCCTGGGGGATGTTTTATTTGGGTTGAGTCATGCTGGGGTTCTGAAACTATCTGCTATCTGGATTTCAGGATCTCTTGCCATGTCTGGAAAGTTCTCTTTCATAATCTCATAAGAAAGGGCCTCTGTGTCATGTGAAGCTACTTCATCACCTTCAGGGATCCCTATAAGGCAAATTTGGGGTTTTTTCAAATTATCCCAGAGCATTCTGAGAGAATGATTTCTTTCTTTCTCTCTCTCTCTCTCTCTCTCTCTCTCTCTCTCTCCATTTCTCTTCCTCTTTGAACATTTGGGATCGTTCAAAAGCTTTATCTTCCATGTTGGAAATCCTTTCTTCTGCCTGGTCCATTCTGTTACTGAGGGTTTCTACTATATTTCTCATGTCATGTGAGGCTGCAACTTATTTTCTCAATGTTTCTAAATCTTTGGTGATTTTGTCTTTGAATTCATTGAATTCTTGAGACATCTTCTGAATTAATCTTACAATTTTTACCTTCATCTTTACTTCCATTCTGTTGATCTTGTTTGCAATCCAAATTCTTTTTTTTTTTTATTTTATAATTTTTTTTATTTTTATTTTTTTGTAGAGACAGAGTCTCACTTTATGGCCCTCGGTAGAGTGCCATGGCCTCACACAGCTCACAGCAACCTCCAACTCCTGGGCTTAAGCGATTCTCTTGCCTCAGCCTCCCAAGTAGCTGGGACTACAGGCGCCCGCCACAATGCCCGGCTATTTTTTTGTTGTTGCAAACTTGGCCGGGGCTGGGCCTGAACCCGCCACCCTCGGCATATGGGGCCGGCACCCTACTCACTGAGCCACAGGCGCCGCCCTGCAATCCAAATTCTAAACTCGATTTCAGACATCTCAGCTATCTGTTTGTGAATGGGATCCTCTGGAATGGCTGGTTTGTCATTCCTTGGGGGACTTGAACTGTTCTGTTTATTCACATTGCCAGAGTTTTTCTGCTGATTCCACCTCATGATTGTTTTTCAGTGTTTAGCTAGATGAACAGGTAGGGTGAAATTGGACTGGAAACTTCTATGGATGTGGTTGACCAGCCCTTCACCTAGGAACTTGGACTGGTGACTGCAGCTTTTCCTCTACAATTTTGCAAAGGATCTGTATAGTACTACAGTCTGTGACTCTAGAGGCCTGCTTGGTGTAGTGGAGGTAGGTGACCCTGTCTTGTATTCAGCTAACCTCTGTCCAATCCTAGTGAATCAGAAACTCTAGGTTGCAGTCTCAACTTTGGCGAAATACAAGCAACTAGGACATCCCTTCCCCCTCTGGTAATATCTGGAAGAGAACAATCAAACCTTCCCACTACAGTAAAACCTGGGTCTCCATTACTTGGAGAGTCCTCAGGTAATATGTCCAGTTCAAGAGTTCCAGACCAATTGTCCCACACAGCCCCCACTCTCTAGCTGGAGAGTTCAAGAGGACTCCAGCAACTAGATATTAGGGGTCTATTGGCAGCTCAAGTGTGATTTGAGTGCCTCTGGTGTTCCGAGGGGTCAGAGAGGCCCGTCCAGTAGAAGGTTTAGAGCCAGGGGGTTGATGCCTCTTACCCCACCTTTGTCTTCACTGGACTTTGGTCAACCCAGTCTCTGGCAGTCCCACTGGCAGTCTCTGTCAACCCAGTTTCTGTGGCCCTATTCTGTCCAATAAGCAAATGTGCCAGGGCTATGTGCCTGCTAGAGTCAAAGTGAGGCCGTTGCCTCCTCCTCGTGGTTATCACAGTCTGCCACTATCTAGCAGGGAAAGCTGAGATCTTCCTGCCTCAGGTGCTCAACCTGAGCTCAGTCCAAACCTGAGGATATCCAGACAGCAAAAGAATTTCTCCCTCAGCCACTGCACCTTTGTTGCAGCTGTTCTGCAACTCTGGAATCCCTATAGGGTGAGGTCTTGTTCCCTCTGGCAGGCCACAGATTTGGGGAGATGACTGTCCAGAGTTAGACCCCAGTAGGATCACTCTACTAATGCTGAAGTTGGATGGGAGGTGCCTCCTCTTGGATTTGTGCACCTCAGCAGTTTCCCAGCCTCCACCCACAGTACAGGAACCCAAGCCTCTGTCTGCTGATGAGATATTCTTTTTGGGGGCCAGGTCAGTCACTTTTCCTGCTATGTCTTTCTGTACAGTTACTGGATTCACAGGTACAGCACAGCTGTACTGCCACCATCTATGCAATGCCCGGTCCTAGCCAAGAAATGCAGACATTCTGGATTCTGGAGGAGTTGGACTTCTAGACTACCTGGCCATGGGGGGGTTGGGGGGGGACTGCCTTCTATGGGGAAGACTGAAGGATCAATGTGGCAAGGAAAATATTTGTTCAAATTTCCTGCCAGACAAGGGAATTCCTAGACTCACAGTAGGGGCTCTCTTGAGAAGGAGTCCCAACTTCTAGCAATTCCCTCCAGTGGGGTGAGGAAGGAGAGCCTCAGTTTATCGCTCACCAGTAGAGAGCACACAGTAAGCAAGCAACTCTCTTAGGGGAGCGGACGGCCACACAACCTCCTTGGGATCAGATCTGTACCTGAAAATAGTTTCTTTAGAGTCGAAGCTTGCCTCAGCAGGGAAGACGAGCAGTTATCTATCTCATTCCTCATCTCAGCTCCCCTCCTTCAGTTTTCTTGGGTTCTTTCTGGCCGTTATCTCTCCCTCTGGACTGGGGCTCGTGTTGAGGGCTGGCTCCAATCAGCTGTCATCACCCATTCCTTCTTGTTCTTGTTGAATGTGAAAATTGGAGTCAGGGAAAATAGCCAACCCAAGGATTTAGCAAAACACCAAACACATTTAGAACAAATGAGCAAATAAACAGATAAAAAGGCTACCAGACACACAAGCCCACAGATGCATGAACAATCAGAAACACATAGACATACAGACAAAAAAAGAAAAAAAATGAAATAAAATAAAAATAATGACAATGCTAAAATAATTGAAAAAAAAGACAGAAAAAAAAACTCTTAAAATACCATAAGAAGGGAAGAAGAGGTAGAAAGATTTTAGAAAGTAGTGTTCATAAAAAATTTTAAAAATGAGAAAGAAAAAAATAGAAAAAATAAAAATAAAAAAATTAGCAAGAGCTCCTCCTAGAAAAGGATGAAAAAAGAGAGAAAAAAAGCACCAACCACAAAAAATATTATTCTTGTATATGTATAAATATACATCTATATGTATAACATAGGGATCAACTTTAGTAGAAATATATTTATAATGCAATATACTTTCTGAATCCAGGTGGTGCTGTGAGTGGTTCCCAGGCTTATACCAGATTCACAGTTTACTTTGTTACCACAGTAACTACCCTACCTGGACAACCACCATTTTTGGAGTTTCTATAAAAGTTTATTTAGTAATTGTTGTCCAACCTTGGCTGCTCTTTTCCAGATAGCCCTCCTATCTGACCTCCCAACTCGATGCAGGAGTTCACACTTCACACTCTGCTCCCACATTCTCCTGCAAACTGGCAACTGCAATCAGCTGTGGGGAAGGGGATGGCTGCCGCTGGCTCCTGCAGCTGCAGCCCATGAAGACCTTTTCCTCAGTTTCCATGGCACAGAGTCTCACTTTTGAGTCCAGCCACCCACCAGTTCCCCACATAGCCTGAATTGCCAGTCCACACCAATATTCTCTGCCAGGAATGGTCCAGTCTATTTAATCACACCTGTTGTTCTGGGAAAAGGTGTCCGCCATTTTGGACAATTCAAAATGTCTGTTTCTGGGCGGGATCCCTTCCCCTCAATTTTCTTTTGGGCTGCCTAGCCCCCTGTGGCTCCGAGCAGCACCACTTTCTGGTCACCAAATTCCACTCAGGAATAAATTTTTATCAATTAGGTTTCACCAGGAACTGCAAACTGCTGTCCTCCGAGGGAGGGGCCAGCTGCCAGGCAGCGGCTGGCAGGGGAAACCTCTACAACAGAGTCCATGGTTTTGAATTACACCTCATATACAGCAATCTGCAAATTCACTGTGTGTCTCCAGTTGCCTATCCACACCAGTAATCCATGGGGAAAAGATCCAGAGCCCCCACCCTCTCACCTGATGACTTGGGAGAGATGGGCTACACGTTCATCCTGTCCACCATCATGCTCCAGCTTTTAAAATTTTGATCAGCTTTCAGTTACTGGTTTACAAACTGAGAAATAAACTGACTAATTTACTTATGAAATTCTATCATTTTATATAAACAAACATACAAAGCAAACAATCAGTCTATATTACATGACTAACAAGAAGGGAAACAATATATGTAAACAAATATTAAATCAATGTAATACAAGTAAGTCTAGTAAGTATAACAGAATTCTAGATTTCCTTTTAATATATACTCCCAAATTGGCTTTAAAAATGTGTTACATGGAAGGCGGGTCCTGTGGCTCAGTGAGTAGGGCACCATCCCCATGTACTGAGAGTGCCATGTTCAAACCCAGTCCCAGCCAAACTGCAACAACAAGAAAATAGCCAGGCATTGTGGTGGGTGCCTGGAGTACCAGCTACTCAGGAGGCTGAGGCAACAGCATCACCTAAGCCCAAGAGCCAGACATTGCTGTGAGCTGTGACACCACAGCACTCTACTGAGGGCAAGAAAGTGAGACTCTGTCTCTAAAAAAAAAAAAAAAAATGTGTTACATGGAGCCTACAAGTGATATAGTATGAAGTATCAATGTCAGTTTATTAAAAGACATCATGAATAGAATGGAAAAGAAGCCTCAGTGTTTAATAAGATATTCATGTTGCATATAACATAGGATTCATATGCAGAATGTATAAAGATATTGTTCAAAAAAATTTTTAATTACAAATTACCCAAATAAGAAATGAATGTTAAGCTTGAAGAAATACTTCACACAAAAATGGTTTTCAGTCAGCAAGCATATGAAGGAACATTTAACGTCATTTATCATCCAGAAAATGCAACCTTCAATCACAGTGTGATACCGCAATGCATCCATCATTGGCTGAAATGTAAAGAAATCTACCAATAATAACTGTTGGTGAGGATGTGGAGCAACCAGAACTATCACTCACTGTTAAAGGAGTATGAACTAGTTCACGTCAGATAACTACTTGGCAACATCTACTGGGGCTGAACACATGCATACCCACAACCCCCGACAGTAATACTTGTTTATATTCACCAAAGGCTTGTACCTGAATGTTGGTCATTGCACTTTCATTAACTGCCCCAAATCACAGGCTGCCGAAGTGCCTACCAATAGTGTAGACAAATAAATGGTGATTTAGTTTCATATAGAATATTATACAGACTATTATGCAAATGAATTACATACGGTATGTAACAACAGGAATGACATCAATGAATCCTACATACCTAATGTTAAATAAAAGAAAAAAGCCAAACTTTTGTGTGAGTACAAAAGTTATACTAGTACAAAACCAGGCAAAATCAACCTATGCTACTACAAATAAGAAAGATTCTTATTCTGGGAGGGGGAAGTTATTCAGAAAAAGCACAGAGGTGCTTCTATAAGTTCTATTGAAGGATCTGGGAGTTGGTCACATGGTGGGTTCACTTTGTGAAAATTCTTTGACCTGGACAAATGTAGTATATTTACTTTTTTGTGTATACTTTATGCTTAAAAAGAAGTTAACAATGCACAGAAAAAGAATGGTATACAAAACAGAGGCAAAAGCAGGCACATATGCACACATATACATTTATTTGATTAGTGTTGATATTTTGGAATTAATGCATCTGAACTGAAGATCTGATTCCACCCAATGCTACTAGTAGTACCTAGCCATGAACACCCCAACACCATTTTGTATGTGTATTGCTGTCATGATATTGATCTTTTATCTTCTCTCTTCCCAATATTTTCCTCATACTGTAGCCAAAGTGACTTTAAAAGAAAAAAATTATATGATCATAGGTGCCCACTTTCTTTTTTTTTTTTTTTTTTTTTTGAGACAGAACGTCCCTTTATTGCCCTCAATGGAGTACCATAGCGTCATAGCTCACAGCAACCTCTGACTCTTGGGTTCAAGTGAATCTCTTGTGTCAGTCTCCCAAGTAGCTGGGACTACAGGTGCCTGCCACAATGCCCAACAATTTTTTGTTGTAGTTGTCATTGTTTAGCACACCCAGGCCAGGTTCAAAGCCGCCAGCCCCAGTATATGTGGCCAATGGCCTAATCACTGAGCTATGGGCGCCGAGCCATAGGTGCCCACCTTATCGCTTATTTTACATTCCTTGCCCTTATGTTAAAACTTCGTTCATAAGGTTTTTTTTGTTGTTATTGTTATTCAGAACCTGCTACCACAGATTTATTTTCTGTGAAGGTACTCTCATGTCTTTATTCCAGTAATGCTATAATTCTTTAGCAGAGATCCAGTTTAAAAGAATGTTGGTGTGAATTCATCATGTATTATCTTGCCCTAAGTCCTGTGAACATCTTCTCTGCATTTGGATACTTGTTTGTTTTGGTTTTGTTTTTTCTCTGCATGGTACTAGTACCCCACAACA
Source organism: Nycticebus coucang (assembly GCF_027406575.1). NCBI lineage: Eukaryota > Metazoa > Chordata > Mammalia > Primates > Lorisidae > Nycticebus > Nycticebus coucang. The sequence goes on along the minus strand of NC_069793.1, from coordinate 61,767,543 downwards.
CTGAAAACTACTATAGTTCTATCTTTTCTCATTATCAATGCTTATCCTAGGTAGCATTTCATCTGGGAAATTTTCCAAAGACTCATCTGATGTCTTCCCTATATAACTCACTAACATTCATATATAGTAATGGCAGCTCTATGTAAATTTATTGTTAATTTCTCTTTCTGGTACCCACTAGGCTTTTAGTTCTGTTTAGTTCTGTTAAGAAGGAAAAAATTCAATCATCATGAGCATTGCATAAAATGGGCATTAATGTGAATAAAAAGAAACTGATTTTAAGACACGATGTATGGTGGCTTTCATTTACATAGCTCTTAACAGATTCCCTGGGGGTCCTGTTGATTAGAACTGATTTCCCAAAGAAACAAACACAATCTGAATTCACAAGCACTAAGACTGGCAAAGGCAGGTGATGTGACCCCTGAGAACACCTAGTATCCCTTGATCTTTGTGATAAAGGGAAAGACAGGAATGTATTTCCTAAAAGCTGATACTCAGAATCCCAGGTGCACATAAACAAGCCTTTGGCATCCCTGCCAAAGTTGGCATTTGATTGTCTAGTTTTCCTTGTCTGTCCTGGGGAAAACACTTGAAGTTCCTGAGGACCTCAGTCGCATGCCCCAGTTCCTCCTGCACAGAGGAGAGAGGGAAGGGGGATTAAAGGGTCTCCTGAGAGTTTAGAAAGGTGTACCTAGCGGGGGAGGTATGATTTTCACACAAATGAGTTTTCAAACAGGGCCCTGTGGGGAGTCTAACTGAGGGAGTCACCTGCCCTGAATCCTCCAACAGGGCAGGAACAGGTCCCTACTTTAGCAGCGAGTGGGTGAGTGCAAGGAACAGAAATACAGAATGGCTCCTCTCCCTCCTGATGTTTGATGCAGTGAAGGACAGCATGTAAGGAAGTATCCAGGGGCCTGCCTAAAGGTAAGAAACCAAGCCAAGAAGGGTAATTCTGATGTCAAGTGCCTAAAGCTTACGCTATGAAAATTGCTATTCTAGTCTCAGAATAAAACTCTCCTCCCCAGCCACTAGTTGAGCTTTTTTCTTACACGTTTCTTAGCCCTCTGGACAGACTTCTCCTTGGGCCCAAGTCACATTGGTGTCACTGACCTATGATACCGTTTTTATTTCCCCAGTGCCCCGCATAGTACATGGACTACAGCAGCATTCAGAAATGTCTGCTGAATTCATAAATGAATAAGTGAATGAATGAATGTATGAGCAAATGAATGGATTTAGTACCATAGTAACTACTTTTTTCAAATGAAGACAATAGTAATATAAGATTTTAATCTATTGTCAGCCTCTAAAAAGCAAATAAAAGACACGATCAGAACATAAAATCTCTGCTATTTTATTTTTCAACCTCAACCACTTTATTTATGTATTTTTCAGATTAATATGAGGGTACAAATGTTTAGGTTACATTGTTTTCATTTGTAAGATAAAGACTACTTCATTTTTAATTTCCTCCCAATTCTTCCAACTCGTATTTGAAAAAACTTTGACCTGCTATTCAAGATCATTTTCCATTCTTGTTTTTGTGAGAATCTTTCAGAGTTATTGCTGGGAATCCAATGGTTAAAAAAAAAAAAAAAAAAAAAGGCTCAGCACCTATGGCTCAAGCGGCTAAGGCGCCAGCCACATAAAAAAAAAAAAGAAGGGAAATGCTGGCCCTTCCACATAATAAGTGTATTCAAGAAATTATGTTACATTTGGGGTTTCTAATCTTGGACACTTGGATTAACATAGGAATAATTGTATATACTTAGACATATATATGAGCAGGTGTTTTTCAGTTTTCTGGCCAGAGGTTTATAGCTTTGTATTACATTCAAATAGCAGACCTTAAGAGACACATTAACACCTATGTGTTTACTAGAAAACTACCAAATGCTGTTGGTGAGTGTCCATGGCACTCACCAGGAAAAGTCTGGGACCCTCATCCTCCACTCTAGGGATTATGTGGCCTCTCTCCTATTGCTTTCTGGAGGAAATGGACTGTGTGAAATAAGATGAGCTGTTGGAGGAATCACGTTTTATACTGAGTTTTATTATTTGTTTGGACTGATTGACAGATTCACTATTCGCTAGTTCCAATGGAATAAAGAGAATTTTCAGTATCTCTGCTTTCTACATATAACCAATTAACTTCCCCTACATGTGTTAATAGTATGTTTTGTTCTTCAAAGAACCATGCTGACTTGTTTCCAAGGATTTATTGGGGAGGAGCTCTTGTTTTGTAGAGTGTCATTACAAGTGTATCAAACTTCTGCATCTAGAAAAATATCAACATGTGAAAAAAGGGGTGGGTAGAAAATCTAGAATAGGGCCAGTAGCAGGCTCCAGATGCAGGCTTTCTTCATGCTTTCAGAAATACAGATACTATTCAGACATCCATGGGAAATACTTAGCATAAAATTATTGGGAACTTATTAAGCCCAATTATAAACTTTTGGTCTACACTGAAAGTTTCTTCAGATGGACTTTGCTTAAATGGTTTTCATAGTCCTCAATTCGGTTGCAGCCTCAACACAATTGCAGCCCTCTGGCCTGTGCTCGTTAATTGCAGGGTGAGTCACAGTAGCAGTCATTCCGCTAGTCCTAAGTGATATTAAGGAATGACGCTTCTACATGTTGTTTATATGCTATAAACATATAATACACATTTGGAAGAATAATTCATCAGCTACCACTAAGTCAGGACCCACAGAACTGTAGGAAATCACCAGGAAATAATTCATCAGGTATCACTAAATAAGTACCCACAGAACTGTAGGAAATCAACTGTAGAATACAGGTACTGAGTTTAGAGCAGCCTATGTATTTCACAGGCATGGCTGTCCACCTCCATCCAGGGAAACAACAACAACAAACTAGTGTTCATATTTCTCAACATTTTTCAATAAAAAGCCAAGCCACTTTCAAAGAACTTTTCTACATAACACTGTCCTAGAAGGATGTATGTACTAAAGTTCTATTTATAGTGAAACTGGTCCTACTAGGCCTCGGTTGGTTGACAGTCCATTCTTTTTCTTGAAGCTCTACATACCTGCTTTCAGGTAAATATGAGGGACCTCTCAGTCCTCAGCTTTGTCCTGTCTTTTTTCTTCCAAAGGTTTCAGCTACATGTCTTTTCACATTTATAGAGCTACTGTACCCTTCTCAGTTATGTAAAGGCCCAGCTGAGCGATGGAAAGAAATGAGAAACTCAAACATTTTCAACTCGTAAAAATAGTACAAACACATATAATTTTTTCTCGTATGTTTTATTGTTAATTCCTGCTAAAACTAATATTCTAGTAGATATTTACAAAAAATGTATAGAATCTTTATATTTTGAAGTCTAGTTTGCTCATTCTAAATTTCTTTTATTAGCCCTTAGCTATCACAAATTGATGTCAAATTAGTATCACTAATTTGATGTCTTCTGTCTTTTTCTCCCTTTTATACTTTGTTTCCTCAATGATTTTCATTTATTATAATCTTCCCCCATTAATTTTAATCTTTTAAATGTTTTTCTTCCCAATAATTTTAAAATGCATTCATCTTTTGATGCATTTTAAAAACATTAAAATTTAATAGAGGTAAAATATGGTTTCTGCAATAATCACAGCTTAGTCCTGTATATGATTTCAATGTGCTTTAGAAGACTCTTAGGGCTGTTCATTTCAATCTCTATGAACGCAAGCCTGTTGCACATGTAACATCAGAGCATTTTCTCATACAGAATAAAGATTCTTTGTAATTTGTTCTGATTCTGACTCATTTGTTCTGTTGTGACTCTGATACTATGGCCATCTAATAAAGAAGCCTACTTATTCCTGGAGACTTCAAGCTTCTGAATTTGTGATGAAATAAGGCTGTAATTGAGCCTGTAATTTGATCCCTTTGGATGAGGGAGACTAATAAAATGGAAATAGTAGAGATGACTGGCATCCTTATGCTATGGAAATATGAGAATGCACCCAGTCACAGAGCTGCAATAGCTCCTTCACAGGAGCATGATAAAGGAAAAGTATCCAGAGAAGAGACAGAGGAAGAATCCAAGCATTTAATTATGTGAAATTATTTTGTAAAGGAAAAAAGGCAGGAAAGAGAACTGTAATGAAGAAGTAACTTTTAAAAATTGTATAAAAATATTTGGAGAGGATAACAGAATCAACCATATGGAAAAATCAAAAGGTTTTTATCTCCGTAGATGAATTAGATATCAAATGCTTAGAGCAGAGCTTCTGAGACATTGCTGTGGACTAGATCACCTAAGGATTAAGGGAAAATGCATATTTTGGTTTCATAGATTGGAGGGGGTGTTGTTTGAGGCTGCATGTCTGATAGTCTATGTGCTTGTTAGCTGCGGCTGGTGTGGCCCCCACTTTTTTCAGCCAAGTTCAAGTAAAGTCAGAACTGTTGGAATGACAAAGCAATTTATTGGAAGTGATGGGGATGCATGTTGTTTTACAAAACACAATGATGTTCAATTTCAGAAGAGAATTACAACTCAGTGGAATTTCAGAAGAAAATTACAACTCATTTGAAATCAAGCAGGGAGGAAGGGGAAGGGGGGGAATGAAAACCTACCTAATATATACAGTGAACACTATTGGGGTGATGGGCACATCTGTAGTCCTGACTCCGGCTTTACAAAAGTGATCAATGTAACCAAATACATTTGGACAACCACAATGTTTTGTTATAAAAAAAAGCATAATATTGTTTTACAAAAAATAAAAGTTTTATTAAATTATAAAATATGTCTTCAACACAATTGTGAAAGATAAAAATGAATTCAAATTACTTATCTCCAAGTAGTTAGCAATTACAAGAAAAGAAGTTTAAAAAGATTGTTATCAATATTCATATGCTATATTTTACCTTGTTTGTGTTTTCACCCTGTTGTTGTAGATATTTTAAGCACCACATAACAGTTGGGCCTTAAGCATTAGAAACATTAATGAAAAAAATTTCTTTGACAAAATTTTAACCATTAACTTAGTATTTTTCTTTAATTAAGGGATGACCATCATTTCACATCTCTCATATAGCCTTCTGTATGAAAATGGCTTCAGACTCATGTTTATCACACCTAGAAATTATTCCCAAGTTAAAAGATTTTGAGTGAAGTTACTGTGACATATTACCAAGACACATCCACGTTCCTGTTTTCAAGGTTTCAAGAAAGCTGCTCTCTACTTGTTGACACTATGTGGCCCAATATCAGTGAGGCCCCCTTTTTGCTCCCTGGATTCCCAGGGCTACAGGGAGCTCATCATTGGATCTCCTTCTCCTTCTTTGCAATCTATGTCTCTATTTTTCTTGGCAATAGATCACTCCTCTCATCAAGGACGACCAAAGTCTTCACAAACCCATGTAATATTTCTTTGCTATGTTGGCAGGCTCAGACATCATGGTGACACTGACCACTATGCCCACAGTGATGGGCATCTTGTGGAAGAATCACAAGAAAATTAGCCATGCAGGCTGCTTCTTGCAAGCCTACTTTGTTCAATCCCTTTCTATTATAGAATTAGGTATCCTCCTTGCCATGGCCTTTGATCACTTCATTGCTATCCACAATTTTTTGAGGTACACATCTATTCTTAGCAATACTCAAGTGGTAAAGTTAGGAGTGGGGATTTTTCTGAGAGGATTTGTATCCATAATTCCTGTGATTGTACGTCTTTTTTCATTTTCATATTGCCACTCTCATGTTCTCTGTCATGCTTTCTGCCTTCACCAAGAATTCATGAAAATAGCCTGTGCTAATATAACTTACAAGAGACTTTACCCTGTAATACTAATTTGTCTCACACACTTCTTAGACTCCCTTATTATCTTTTTCTCCTATATTCTAATTGTCAAGACTGTTATAGTCATTGCCTCTGGTGAAGAGAGGGCCAAGGCACTCAACACCTGTATCTCCCATGTTAGTTCTGTGCTCATCTTCTATGTCACAGTCATTGGTCTGTCATTCATCCACAGATTTGAGAGGAATGTTCCAAAGGTGGTCCACATCATCATGAGCTATGTCTACTTCCTCTTTCCTCCTTTAATGAATCCCATCATCTATAGTATCAAGACCAAACAAATCCAATATGGCCTTATTCACCTTTTCTCTAAACGTAGATTTGGTAGTTAATCTTGTATTTGGAGAATCAGATCACAAACAAAGATGAAGACAAAGTATAAAAGCAATGCCTGGATCCCTCTTTGAGAAAAGACCAATGATACTACAGACAACAGCTTCTTTCACAGTGCTCAGTTATGTTAGCACAAAGTTACCATATATCTTCAGAGAAGCCTGATTACATATCTCTGAGTAGGACCACATAGAACTGAAAAAGTCTGTACATAATTTATTTCTTCACATTCCCCTAAAAATCATCCATTTCAATAAAAATCTAAGAACTAAAAACATCCTCTAAGAATCTTCTTTGCATTGGTGTTCAGATTTGCATGTGTATGTTTATGTGTGGTCACAGGTAATATACACTTGTACAGCACAAAAAATATTTTCAGCCAAATAATGATTTTAAACCTTTTTTTTGTAGAGACAGAGTCTCACTTTATGGCCCTTGGTAGAGTACCCTGGCCTCACACAGCTCACAGCAACCTCCAACTCCTGGGCTTAAGCAATTCTCTTGCCTCAGCCTCCTGAGTAGTAAACCTTTGATTATTGTCAGTATAATGTTAATAATGAGAAATGAGTATTTTAAATTTACTTTTAAATCACCTATCTTAATGCTCTTTGACTATCCCCTAGTACAGCTTCCCTTGACATTTTTGGCACAAGATTTCATGAAAGAATTTTTCTACAGAACTGGGTGAGCAATGGTTTCGGACTGATTTAAGCACATTACATCTCCACCTCAGAGCATCAGGCACTAGATTCTCAAAACAGACCACCTAGATCCCTCACATGTGCAGTTTATAGTAGGGGTCCTGTTCATATGACAATCTAATGCTGCTGCTTCTCTGACAGGAGGCAGAGCTCAGGCAGTGATGTGATTCATGAGGAGTGACACTTCCACTCAAATGATGATAGCAACACAATTCACCATCACAGCAATGTGGAAACAACCTAAGTGCTCATCAACACATGAATGGATTATCACACTGAGGTAACTGTCCAGGAAGTACTACTCAACCATAAACATGTGGTGACCTAGTATCTTGTGTAACAATCAGGATGGAACTGAAGACCTTTCTTCTAAGTGAAGTTCCACAAGAAGGGAAAAAAGAAACATTTGTACTCTGTATTAAGTTAGGTCTAGTTGATCAACTCTTATGTGCACATATGGAAGCAAAATTTAACAGAATTGAGCAGCGCCTGTGGCTGCGTGAGTAAGGCGCTGGCCCCATATACTAAGGGTGGTGGGTTTGAACCAAGACCCAGGCAAACTGAAACAACAACAAAAATGTTAATTCATTGATGTATATCATTATCCTCAGCATGTTTATTTAATCCTTATAACAACCCTTTCAACAACCATCATCTCCATTTTGCAGGTGAGGAAGCTAAGTTGTTGAGTGTATAAAGACACAGAACTGTAAGAAGTGTTAGGTTTCACACTTAGTCTAGGCCAAAACTCATGTTTATATAATTAATTCTAATCACTAGAAGTAAATTTTCTAACTTAATCTGATCATTGTTATTATTATTTTTTTTTTTGTATGTGATAAGTATGGGCTCTTGGTATGGTGTCCAAGCTGTTGTGGACTTCCTGGATTCAAGCAATCCTTCAGCTGCAGTTTCCCAAAACACTAGGACTATAGGCTTATGGCACCACAACCAGCCAAAGTTAATTACTGGTCAATCTCCAGTCTCTTCTCCTCCTCTCATTTATTCTCTAAACTCGAGAAATACAGAAAAAGAAACATGTCTATTTGAATGTGTATAGGCACATAATACCAAAAGCAATTCTTTTTTTTCTCCAAGTCCAAAGGGTAAATGAATAATGTTAACTGCAAAGGGAGCAGTTAACAATTAAGTGGTGATTGATCAACAAACTCATTCTCTTCCTTTGATCGCCATGGAAGTGTGTGGAACTAATGTTCATTCAGCTAAGTTCAGAATATGGATGTCATCTTTCTTGATTCTTTCTCCTTAATCTACCACATTCAATTAATCAGTCCATTCCATTCTTTCCAAGTCATAGAATCTCTTCTGTGCTCTTCTATCCAATGTTACTGACAATGCCTAATCCCAACCAATACAATTTTCAGTGTGTTGCTCTATCCTGATATTGTTTTTATACAGTATGTCCTGCCCCTTTTCCAATGTGTTCATGGCTCATACTGTAGACATGGTGACCTTACCTAAAAATTACCTGATCATAAGAATCCACACTATTCTTTATTCTACACTCATTGACTGGACTTATTTCAAAAGTTTTCATAAGGTTTGTAAACCCTCTAAGATCAGAAGCTGCTGCCACAGATTTTTCTATAAAGCTTTCTTTCATGTTTTGCTTTAACAATGCTCTGAGTTCTTTAGTACAGGTTCAGTATAAATTATGTTGGTCTGAATTCATATTTTACCCTGTCCCATGACCAGTGCACAATTTTGAATTTTATTTGTGTTTCTTTCCAGGCATGGAAGTAGTGCCCTACCCTACCAAAAATTATGATATTCACAACTATTCTCATTATTCAACCCTCAATCTAAGTGGCATTTCCACTCTGAAATTTTCCCTGATCTTAGGGATATATTTTTTGTGTTCTCCACAGTCTACTAACATTAATCGAATAATGATTGTTCACCCATATGTATTTTTAAAAAATGAAACAGCTTTCAGAGATAGAATGATATTTGTGAAATAATCATGGTCCTCTACACATTTCAATGTGTACAGAGACTTGTGATGTTACTGATTTTAATCTCAATGAGCATTCATCAGTTATAGATGTAGAATCAGAGCTTTCTTCTCCTATGATGGTTAAATTCTTTGGGATTTGTCCTAATTCTGACTCATTTATGATACTGTGGTTTTCTTATTAAGGAGATTTCTCAAAGATGCAGTCTTGACTTCAGGCTTCCAAATTTGTGGCAAAATAAGACTACAAAAGAGCAGGTAATAAGATTCATTTTTTCATATTGTGGAGCCTGATAAAGTGGAAATACTGGAGATGACTGGCATCTTCAGGCTGTGCAAAGATGAGAACGCTTCTAGTCACAGAGCTGCAAAGCAGAGTGTTGAAGGTCAAGTATATAGAGATAGGAAGAGGTAGAAAGGGCTTTAAGCATTTCATGTCTAGCAGCTCTATGGAGATAGTCACATTTTGCTACCTCCACCTGGGTAATTCCCTCTGATTTCCTCTAAAAAATAGCTGGGCACTGTGGTGTGTGCCTGTAGTCACAGCTACTTGGGAGGCTGAGGCAAGAGATTGCTTAAGCCCAGGAGTTTGAGGTTGCTGTGAGCTGTGACATCATGGCACTCTACCAAGGGTGACAAAGTGAGACTTTGTGGGGTAGAGGAAGAATTTGAGCATTTAATTATGTCAGTGATTTTGGAGAGTAGAAAAGGTAGAAAAAGAAGTAGTAAACATTGGGAAAGCCATAACAAAATTATATGAGACTGTCTTGAGGAAATTAATGAGGGAATTAACCAGGTGGTGGTAGCACAATGTTTCTAGCAAAATGTGACTATCTCCATGATTGGTTTGAAAGTCAGCAACAGGTTTGGGAAGTATACGTCAGAGGTGTTCTACATTGTCATGAGCTATGTCTACTTCCCCTTTCTTCCTTTAATGAATCCTATCATCTATTCCATCAAGACCAAGCAAATCTAATAAGAATATATCTATCTTTAATCTAAATGTAGATTTGGAAGTTAATCATGGATCTGGAGAATTAGACACAGACACCAAGGAAAAGACAATGAAAAACTAAAGCTGGCATTTATTCACATGGCTCTTAGCAGGTGCATTGATGTCCCTGTAAATCAGAACTGATTTTCCCATAGAAATATAAAACACAAAATGTAATTAGAATTTGTAAATCTACTACAAATAGGTATGTGTCACCCTGGGTATAAGTGACATCCTTTTGACCCTTGTGATAGTCACCAAGAAAGACTTATTTGTTTTATCATATGCTACTTTTCGAGTTCTGGGGAATTACATAAGTAAGCCCTGATGTTTCCACACCTCTGTGGTATTTGAGTTTCCATTTTTCCTCACCCATACTTGAGGAAACACCTGAATGGCCTGATGACACTGGCTGAGTTGCCCTGCTCCTCCCAGACTGGAGAGAGGGAAGAGGGATCAAGCAGTCTCTCGAGTACCAGGAAAGATGATACTCTGCAAAGGTGCTTTCCACATATATAAACACTCTATCCTGGTTTCCTGAACAGTCTTTGAGAAGGAAGTATTTGGTGTGAGTCCCTAAATATGGCAGGAATGGCTCCCTATTCCAGCAGCAAGATTATGAGTGGGTGAATGCCAGGAACAGAAATTTGGAATGATTCTTCTTTCCTCTGATGCTAGAAGCAGTCAAATGAAGACAGATTTTTCCAGAGATCTTTATAGTAGAATATATCCCTCTCAGTTTGGATAACCCCCACCTATTATGTTTTGTTTCTACGTGAATAAATATGTTAAGGCAGGTTTCAAGTTTCTTTGGAAGAATCCATGAATGGGCTTCAGTAAAACCACCAAGAATTTTTTTAGAGTAAATGTGACATAGCCTGTCTTTATCCATTTTTCTCCATAGAGGTTACAATGCTTTTGCTGAAGTTCCATAAACTGTTAAAATTCAATTTTAAAACTAAACTTAGAAAAGTTTTCAAATAAAAAACAATGTCTGTATTATGCTTATGAAATATAAAATTAAAGTCATGTTTAAATATATTAACATTTGCAAACTAAACATCGGTCTAGCTAAGCAAATTTATTATTCAATTGGAAATATTTGCCATCTTTCCTGATACCATTTTGATAAAAAATTATATAGCATGCAATCAACAATGAGAACTATTTCTTATCAAATGTGGTTTTATAAGTGAAAAAATTTAACTATTAACATAGCACATAAAGAAGATCTTTATTTTTCATCTCTAGAATAGTCTATAAGTCTCCTTTGCTCTTTTGAAAGTCAATAGTTCCATAACCATACATTTATCAATCAATTATTCCTAAATAGAAATATTGTTATATATTCTCACAAAGATTTAGTACACACCTGAAAAAGTTGAGTGTGGGGGACTAATAGTTCTCATGCATCTGCTCTTTCCCTGTGGACACACTATGTGGCCCAATATTAGTGGGGCCCCCTTTTTGCTGACTGGCTTCCCAGGCCTGGAGGCTGTTCATCACTGGATCTCCATCCCCTTCTTTGCAGTGTATGTGTCTGTATTTCTTGGCAATGGCACACTCCTCTACCTCATCAAGGATGACCACAGCCTTCATGGACCCATGTACTACTTCCTTGCTATGCTGGCAGGCACTGACCTCACAGTGACGCTGACCACGATGCCTACGGTAATGGGTGTCTTATGGGTGAATCACCGGGAGATGAGCCACGGGGCCTGCTTCTCGCAGGCCTACATCATCCACTCTCTTTTGATGGTGGAATCGGGTATCTTGCTTGCCATGGCCTATGACCGTTTTATTGCCATCCGCATTCCTCTGAGGTATAACTCTATCCTTACCAATTCCAGGGTGATAGAGATAGGACTGGGGGTACTGTTGAGGGGCTTTTTGTCCCTTGTGCCTCCAATCCTGGCACTCTATCGGTTCCCATACTGTCGGTCCCACGTTCTTTCCCACGCCTTTTGCCTCCCCCAAGATGTCATGAAACTTGCCTGTGCTGATACTACATTTAATCGCTTATACCCTGTTATTCTGGTTGCTTTAACTTTCTACCTTGATGCTCTGATCATTGTCTTTTCTTATATCTTAATCCTGAAGACAGTTATGGGCATTGCCTCCAGAGAGGAGCAAGCTAAAGCTCTCAACACTTGTGTTTCCCATATTAGCTGTGGGTCCTGGTATTTTACATCATTGTGATTGGCCTGACTTTCATCCATAGGTTTGGGAAACATGCCCCGCATGAGGTCCATATTACAATGCTCTATGTTTATTTTCTATTTCCTCCATTCATGAACCCCATTATATACAGCATCAAGACCAAGCAGATTCAGAAAAGCATTGTTCATCTATTTTCTGGGCACAGTAGGGCTTGAGCCATTATTTTAGAATTTAAGATGTTCGGGGTTTCTGGGTATTTTGCCTAAGTGGCAGGTATCTTAGCTTTATACCCAATATCTCTTATCTGTGTTAGACAGACTTTAATTATTACATGAAACAGCAAGCTAAGTTCAACAGAAATGCAATAAATATATCCATTTGATCGATAAATAAAAAGTACAGATCTATTCATACTGAGAGATATAAAGATATATACGGAGAGATATCTATCTAGTTTTCTATTTATCCGTCATTCTATCAAGAGATATTAGGAAATTAGGATTCAATTGTGTTTGTAGATAAAGGGCATAAAGGCATACACGGAAAAAGCAGGAAAAACAAATGCAATTCTAATCCAATACCCATTAGAAGCAAAAGTACTATTTCTGAAGAGGCAAAGTGAAGTATGAAGCCCAGTTCAACCACAGACTATGTTAGGAAAAATGTGCAATTGCAGATCTATTTTTTCGGCCATACTATATAAACATGAATTATAGAATGTGGAGTGAGGGCCATGGAATTTGACTATATTTTGACACAACTCCATTTGAAGGAACTTTTTAAAATTGTTCTCACACAATACTATGGCTTTTATAAAATTTTACATTTATCTCCATGAATTCATAAATTTGCCAGTAGTTCATTTCATGTGTTGGTTTCCTTTTATCCTGTGTTCTCTCTAAACGCTGAGTAGAAACACTTCAAAATACTTCTTATATGTCTAGATGAAATTTAATTATATATTGTAGTTTTTGTATATTCTTTTTTTATCTTATGAAGTATTTTAGTTTGTATACATCTAAATAATTTAAAATTCTGTATGTAAATTATTTTATTATTATTTTCTCTTGTGAGATATCAGGACCACATTGACAAAGCCCTCCCTGATATCAGGTTTATTTGCATATTTTATACTTTTGCACATTTTTAATAGTGTCTGTTGGAAGAAGCATAAGGACTTTAAATCATTCTTTGTGTGCTTATTTTCATAGAACTAGAACCAATATTCAAGTCATTCTTTGGCTGATTATTTTTTAAGTCATTAACATGTGACACATTTTGCTAAGCAGAATGACATAACAGAAGCAAACACATGAAAGTTTTTCTTCTTGGAGTTTTCAAATAAATGGCAAGTCAAAAAATAAAATAAATTCAACTTAAAATAAATCCTATGATAAACTGTAAAGCCTAAAGAAGGAACTGCTTTGAAACCATGGATCTCAAACACCCTCCCTACTCTCCTAATCTGGCTCCCAATGATAAAGGAAATATTGAAAGGAAAACATTCTGATGACATTCAGAACATCGGGGTAATACAATGACACCTCTGATGGCCATTCTAGGAAGAGTTCCAAAATTGCTTTGAAGGGTGGACTAGCCACTAAAGTCACTGCCTACTTTGTCTAGGGAAGTAACTGTAGTGCTATTCAACAAAGAGGTAGGTAGCACTTTTCTAGATAAGTTCTCAAACTTAATTGTTAGGTGTCCTAAAGTGTAAGGAGCAGCATACAGATGCATGAAGGAATTTATTTTCTGTAGAAAATGAAAGTAAAGCCTCTCTGAAGAACAAATAAATTGTAACTCATAAGGAAGAGAGAATAGATTTTAATTGTGCATGCTAATTTTAGTAAATTGCTGAAACATGACTTATATAATATTAATATCAATAAATGGAAAGATGAAAAATATAGCATTTCATTATTTAGCATAAGATCTTATGAACAATAATATGGGAAAGAAGATATAATTAATAGAGAGGAGGAAGTATATAAACACTTGTTTAATAAACACCAGGATTCTCTCAGGAAGTGAACAGGCATACTGGAAAGAATTGAAGTCAATTTTAAAGAAAATGCCTCAACTTCTGAATTGATCAAGTGAGTAGATGGGGGGACTCTTTCCTGAATTGGGAATATTTGGAGGACAGTGCACCTTTTATAAAAGTTTTAAAATATTTATATAATTTTAAATGCATGCAAAATCTTCTTATAACTTGTTCATAAAGATTCACAAGTAATCCAGATTTATGCTTCATCACTTAATAAGGAAATATAGTAGATAAGTAATTTTTCTGAACTGTTAAGTCATGGACATGGTGCCCCTTTACATCTAAATATTTGTTTGTATTTTCCAATAAAAATTGTATTTTATTGCATATAGTATTCTAGATAAGATCAAGGGATACATAATTGAAATACTATAATCTAACATACAATTAGTTATTTAAATTAGAAAATAGTGGCAACTACGGCTTCTCTTACTATACTTTTCACGTCCATAATTCAATCCAGGATCACCTAAAGCTTTTTATTTTTACTTCTGTTTAGACTTCTTAAATCTTCTCAGCATTTTTTTCCTTGACAGTGACATTTTTGAACACCATAGATTAGTTATTATACAGAATTTCTATCATTTGTGTATCTTTCCTATTTCATCATGATTAGAATTTAGGTAATGTATTTTTCTTTCGAATACCACAAAATAATACGATCTTTCTCTGTTCACCATGCAATTAGTTATATGACACTCACTGGTGCAATATTAATGCTATTAGTTTCAATCCCTTGACTAATAAGATGATACCCAGCGATGTCATCTTCGTGGTACTACTTTTCCCTTTGTAATTCATAGAACTCTAAGAAGAGATACATTGAAACTAAAATGGTCAGCTCCTCAATAAAATTTCATCCATTAGTTTTATCATGCTTTTGATGAATTTCTAAATCTGTCACATCTTTTATATTTATTTATGGACATTGTAGTATAAGGAAGAGCTTTTCTTTCAAAAATTTATGCAATGCTTTACTCATGCCTGAATGGATTCAGATAATCTGAATTTATTCAATAGCCATGATTTATTGCCATTGTTATTTATTTTGAGGCTTAAAGTTTTCTAAATTTAGTGAGAAGGAACTCCACAAATTAGATTTGGGGTCCTTGTGACGTTTCAGTTATATTTTGAGCATTTTTTTAATTTCTGGCAGTGCGTTTTGGTCCCAAAATACTCTGTACTTTTTAAGCTCAAGGCAAAGAAGTAGCCTTTTTTTCCAAGGATACCTGGTCTCTTTTAGTGAACAAATAACAAACCAAGATCTTGAAACAGAAGTTGTTCGCCCCTTGTCACTGTTTGGCCATTATTTTTTATTACTATTAGTGAACAGAGGAGTTATTAATATTCACAAAAACACACAATTATATATTTATATATATGTATGTATCTATTAAAAATAGTGAATATATACTTATAATTCCAATCAGAATCCAAACCCTCAAAGTACACACTAATCTCAACACTTTCCAGATAAATATCTTTTCCAAAAGTGTAAAAATTAAATTACTCTCAATATTTTTTCTAATTTCTTCAAGCCAAGAATACCCGGTAAGTAATCTCAAGGTTGCTAGCCAGCATTACTGTGAAAAGCAAACATAAAAGATGAAATAATAACTATTTATATCCTTTAGATTCAAGTCTTTTGCATGACTTCACAGTCTGTGCATTGCTAATTTTCTTAGTAGTATACATTTTTAAATTCCAAGTTTTCTTTATTCTCTTAACACTGGGTGCTAAAAAATCTTTGCAAATCTTCAATTTATGAAGATACATATTCTTTCTTCCAAGAACCTTTATGTTTGGGTTCTGTATTATCCCACTGGAATTTATATTTTGTATGTTATGAAATAGATTTTGAGATTGTGTATATATAATTTGTATACATATATATTTACAAGTTTATGAGTGTATACATTAATTTCATAATACCATTTGGAAAAATGCTTTCCATTTTCCAATCAATTGCTTTGACATTTTTGCATAAAATCAATTTTCCACCCAAACTTGGACTTACTTGCAGTTCTATATTCTGCTTGATTCCTCTATCCTTATACTGATTCCTCATTGTCCTGATTTATCTAGTTTAGTAAGTCTTTATGTCAGATATTGTCAGTACTGAATCTTTCTTTCTTTTTTTTTTTTTTTTTTTACTTTAAGAATTCTTTAACTTTAGGTCCTTTGAATTTCCATGTAAAATGTAGAATTAGCTCCTCAATTCATGCCCCCAAAAGTCTATAAGATTGTATTTGGGACTGCTGTAATTGTCACATAACAGTAATCAGCAATGATGGATTAACAATAATAAGATTTCCAATCCACAAGTCTGACATAACTCTCTGTTTAAATTTTGCCTAATTTCTATCAACAATATTCTTTTGTAATTTTCAGTGTAGAATCTTAGTGTTTGACTTTATTATACACTTAAAGTCTTATGTGTATCTTATGTTTTTAATACTTTATGGGCAATTATCTAATTCTTCATTTCAGTATGTAGATTTACACACAATTGTTGTATGTACCTCATTTATAGCCTTTCTGAATTCACTTGTTGATTCATAGTATTAATTGTATGTGTAATCTCCCTAAGATTTTTCATGTTAAAAATTGTGTCCTCTACAAATAAAGGTTGTAGCATTGTACATGGTAGCCTAAGACCTTGCAGTAGACAACAGTATATGCCCTGTGTTCTCATCTTCTACTTTTTTAAGAGTAATTATTTCAAAGAAATATAACCTTAAAATATGAGAGAGAAATATTTGTTAGAACTGTATCATATTTTTCATTCTCAGTTTTGACTTCTGGAATGAAAAGTCTTTTACAAAAAATAATATTTTCATTTATCCTAAAAAGTTTTGTTAGCATTGCTTGGTAATTTTAGATAGATTTAAAGACAATTGACTTCTTAATAATACTGAAATTAGTACTTTATGATTGATGGTAAGTGAATTACTGAGAGTTTCTTCTTTATTTTCTTACCCCAATACTCTTTCTCTAGATTTATAGACCATAATGTTGAATCTGTGAAACAAGGGGTAGAGAGTTACCTGCTCTCTGCTTTGGGTTTTGTAAGGATTTGTGCATCAAATTGGCTTGGCCAGGGTATCCAGATAATTGATATGTGGGTGTTTCTGGATATGACAGGAATTTTGAGTAAAGTATATTTCCCTCCATAATGTGCCCTCCAAGCAATTGAAGGCTTAATTAGAATAAAAGACTAACTTTCTCCAAATCAGAACAAGAAAGACTTAAAGACTTCTTCGGGAATTAAATTGCAACATTGGCTCTTTTCTAGGTCTCCAGCTTGTTGACTGATGCTGAAGATTTTGGACTTGCTAGTGTCTCTAATTGCATAAGCCAACTCCTTAAAATTAATCTCTGGTATACCCACATATGTATATAAGGATAAATATGTGTATATGTACCTTATTTTATTCATTCTGGAGAAACTGATTAGTACACATTCTGAACAATTTTAGAAATTATAAATAGAAGCATTAGAGCAAACGATCACCTGTATTTTTAATACTATTTGAATGTAAGGACACAGTTTACTTTTAAAGCCAGATTGGCCTGTTAACTACACCCCAAAGGAGGCTTATTTACCCTTAATTCAGGGTAATAGGGACAACAGGTTCCCACACGAGGTAGATCAGCACAGAGACATGTTGCCTAAGTATAGTTTTCTACCAAAAAGTGTGCAGATGCCCCAAAGGCTGGAAGTTTTTTTTCCCAAATTAAACATTTACATGAAGGTCTACAAAAAAGACAGAGCAGTCAATGCATGATTGTTCTCTTCTGCAAAAGCCAACACCAAGAGTGAGAAGAATGAACTTCTTCCCCTAGTAGGTCAGAAGTCCTCAGTATTAAGACCTCTTTAAATGAAATCACTCCTATTAGAAAATACTAGTGAACTATTGGAGGCCCTAAGGAATTAAACACTTGAAAATAACTAATTTAATGTCTATTCAGATTTTAAACTAAAAAGAAAGTAAATGGACACAAAGTAGAAAAATAAGCAAAGGAGATAATGAAGTCCTTCACATAAAGAGTATGAGTGGGTAAAGAAGACAACAGCACAGACATTTTACTGTTAGGTGCTCATTGTAAGGAGAATCATATTTTTACCCATTACTATCACAGGTTATAAATATCGATAATAAGCAGGGGTATTAAGAATTCAGACAAATATCCTATTTTAGTCATTGGTGAACTTGATGCAATCACTTCAGAAGTTAATTTTGGAGCTTCTAGAAATCTTGAATAGTATTTTTTACATGAAATATTTTTCTCTTTCAAACAATCTTATGTTCAAAATATTTTTCCAATGATTGTCCTGGTCCAAGTGAGTGAGAGGTTACAGAGCCCTGGCAATCCTCTTGGCTTTGTAATGGCCTATATTTTTTCTATTTTTCATCTGTATGATTCAGTTTGGATCTAATTTTGAAATCTGAAGACTACAATAATTGAGTAATTTGGAATCTGGACTAGATATTTCATGAGATATTGATAATCATAGACAGTGCAAATATTTAGTATTGTCACACCATGTCTCTACGTTGTTCTATTTCTCCATGTATTTTCATGATGGCAATCAGAAGGAACAAGTAATTGACATATTTCAAAACTTCTTAAAATAAGATTAGAACTACAGTGGGCCACTGAAAATGCTGCCTTCCTATTTTAGAATAGCCCACTAAGTATGATTTTTCACAGAAGAATATTTGCAATCAATTTGATTGTAGAGAAATTCCAACTTTCAGGTGCATATTAGCAAGTTTTTTTCTGTAGAAAAAAATGAATTTCGTTCCTCTAATTAGACTTGAATTATATAAAAACTACACAATTACAATTATCACTATTAACATATTTTTAATTTAATCAGCAGTATTCCTTTGGACGTGTTCTCTCGTTATATGAATACCAATGTAATATTCTTAAATTTGTCTTTGCCCACAAAGCCTAAGCTAATTATTTAACTCTTTATATAAAAGTCTGCTGAACCTTGGCTAGAGTGTTAAGAACTTCTAATGCAGGGCAGTGCCTGTGGCTCAGTGAGTAGGGCGCCAGCCTCATATGCCGAGGGTGGCGGGTTCAAACCCAGCCTCTGCCAAACTGCAACAAAAAAATAGCCGGGCGTTGTGGCGGGTGCCTGTAGTCCCAGCTGCTCAGGAGGCTGAGGCAGGAGAATCACGTAAGCCCAAGAGTTAGAGGTTGCTGTGAGCCGTGTGACGCCACGGCACTCTACCCGAAGGCGGTACAATGAGACTCTGTCTGTACAAAAAAAAAAAAAACAAAAACCTTCTAATGCTATTTTAGTATTATTAAGAAAACCATATTATAAAGAAAAAAACCATTGGTAATCTAATACAGTTATCTATAATAAATAATACTACCTGAAATAGCCAAAGATAGCCTTTGTATCTATGACGATCATTCTCAATAGCCATAGATATCTGATAAGCTGATAAGGCCTACGACAAACTAATGAGATTTAAGCACTGTGCCAAATTATGTCACTATTCTCTAGTCTAATAGCTATAAGTTTTCTATGACACTTGAGAAATTAAAGCGAGAGAAAATTATTGATTCTATAAAATGCAACACGTGGTACTCAAATTTTGTGTCTGCAATTCTCTGAATGACCCTGCAAATACATTTAAATTTTTAGACTTTGTCTCATGAGAGCCAAAAGATTTTTGAGGAGTAAGAACACAATTAAGATGCACTTACTCTATTTAAATAATTAGAATGTTCAAGGAAAATAGTCGATGTGTTTTTACTGAGTACCTGGACACTTTGCAGGAGTCCTCAAACTTTAAACAGGGGGCCAGTTCACTGTCACACCATTGGAAAGCCGGACTTTAGTTTAAAAAAAAAACTATGAACAAATTCCTATGCACACTGCACATATTTTGAATTAAAAAAACAAAACGGGAACAAATATAATCACACTGCCGCATGTGATTATATTACCCCTGCTAGAGCAATGAGTCTTAGGCACATTTAAATGCAGAGATAATTATGTAGTTCATAAATTCTCCTGGAGAAAGAGTGTTAGAAGAAGTCAATGGAACCAAGATGTAAAAGAAAATTTAAATTTAAACTCACAAATACATATTTTTTACTATGTTACTTTACTATGTTACTTTTTTTATATTTCTCACTTTCGGTACTCTGATAGGATCCACACTCCAGTGATTGATACATTTCAATGGGCTATGATGATCTAAAACTTTGCATCATGTTGGCAACCCAATTAAATGGAAAACTCAAGCACTTCAAATGTGTATTTTTGTTTTACTTTGAGGAATTGCAAAAGAGGACAGCACAAAGGTGTTAAGGTAGATTTTATGAACAGAACATTTTTATCACATGAATACGAATCTGCTTAGTCTTCACACCATAGACAAGTGGATTGAGAAATGGAGGGACCAGTAAGTAAATGCTAGAAAAGAGAATATGGATATATGGGGGGATGTGAGAACCAAACCTGTGTGTAAAGAAGGAGAAGAAGGCCAGGAGGTAAAACTGAAGGAAGACGCAAATGTGTGCAATGCAGGTATTGAATGCCTTAAACCGAGCTTCCTTCTGGGGTAAATGGAAAACTGTGGTAAATATCTGGATATAGGACAATGTGATGAATATGAGGTCAAACCCCGCAACAGCGAAGGCCACAAACAAGCCATATATTTTGTTGATTCGAACATTTGCCACAGCTAGTTTCACAATGGCCATATGCTCACAGTAAGAGTGGGATATAACAGTTGTGTGATAAAATTGAAACCGGCACTTTATTAGTACTAGGCAAGGGGCTACAAGAATGGCAGCTCTGAGTATGACTGTAATACCTATTTGGGAGATAAGCTGGTGGGTGAAGATGGTGGCATGTCTCAGTGGATGACAGATGGCCACAAAACGGTCCAGGGCCATGGCCAGCAGGATGCCTGACTCTATACCCTGAAGTGTGTGGATGAGCCACATTTGAAGCAAGCAGGAATCAAAGTAGATTTCAGGCATATTAAACCAGAAGATTCCAAGCATCTTAGGCACAATGCTGCTAGCAAGTGCAATGTCAGTGGCTGCTAGCATGCCTAAGAAAATGTACATGGGCTCATGGAGACCATGCTCTGACTTGATAACGATCAGAAGGATGGTGTTTCCAATCACTGCAATGAGAAACATGGCACAGAATGGAATCCCAATCCAGCCCTGCACAGATTCTAGGCCTGGGATCCCTATTAGCGTCAGCACAGAAGGCATGTAGATTGTTACATTGGAAACAGACATAGCGTCCTTGGGCCTCTTGATGCAAACAAGTATTTCTCAGGCAATGCTATTGTCCCTCTTTTATTTTCTCATTTTATACAAATTGATCATAGTGAGTTTTCTAGTTCTGGTAGACTTCCATTATCTCCCTTATATTATGGAAAGAAAAAGACGGCTCCATAGACACTCATCACTGTTTTTAGGGAGGGCTTCCACCATTACCATCTTCCATAGTGAGATGTTATGCTCATGGCAGGCTGATTGTTAGAACCAGTGAAATCATCTGGGCAAAGGAGTAAACTACTTAAATGTCTGATATTTTCTTCCTAGACCTGTGGACAAAAAAAAAAAAAAGTTTATTTTGCTTGGAAATTACATTTTAATCAGTGTTTGGTGAATCTTTCTGCATCCCACATCAGCTACTCTCCTAGTACTCAATTATTACCACTTTTCTTTATGGCAGCAACAGTTGGACCCAGCAAATTCTCAGTCTCTGATCAGTATATTAATGTAAAAGAGTTCCTCTAAAAGGGAATAGTGATAAAAATAGTTAACACCAAAGAAAATATTTATATTCACAGAAGAGTATGAAGGAAGTACTTTAGAAAAGATAATTCAGGGTGGTGTCTGTGGCTCAGTGGGTAGGGTGCCGGCCACATATACCCAGGGTGGTGTGTTCAATCCTGGCCCTGGCCAAAACTGCAACAACAACCAAAAAAAATAGCCGGGTGTTTTGGCAGTTGCCTGTAGTCGCAGCTACTCAGGAGACTGAGGCAAGAGAATCGCCTAAGCACAGGAGTTGGAGGTTGCTGTTAGCTGTGACGCCACCGCACTCTACCAAGGGCAATAAAGTGAGACTCTGTCTCTACAAAAAAAAAAAAAAAATCATTCAAATTCATGTCCTTTTATTGAATCTAGTTCAAAGTCCCTTGTCACTTTAAGTTTAACATTAAAGAAAACTGTATTTTCTTTTGCCCATATTTCTAACATCTGAAATCCTTGAAATTAGTGGTGTTTAAGAAATCTATGATACATTTTACAGAATACCTAGAAAATGGGGAACCATCGGGAGGCACAATAATGGGCAGCAGGAAAGCAGAGGGCAAGAGGACTCTCTTGATAAACCACAGACAGAACAATGGGAGAAGGAGTGACTTAGCCAGAATAGAGGCAGCTTTCCTGGGTTCAAATTTGTTCAGCGGCATCATTAGCATAGCATTGGTCCTATATAGCCACATTAGTTCCTAATGAAGTAAAGGTAATCCAGAAGGCTTGCATAAATTTGTGAGCTCAAACACAAGAAATCCAAGGAAAAATAAAGGAGTAAAAGGAAATATTTCTAAAAAGAAAACAAGACAGGGATGACAGAGGACAAATTGGTGACACCAAAAAGCATTCAGAAAAGGACTATTGAATAACTAAAATATAGTCACTTAATTGTACAGATGAGGGTCAGTTCTTTGATGAAAATTATCACTTTCTAAAAATTACATATTTTAAGAAATTCTTGAGCTACACATTTGTGAAATGAGTGAGATACAGAGAAAAAATATAGGGTTGGGTTATTTTATTCTTAGATTTTTCAATAAAGTTTCTTTAAGCCAGCAAGCAAAAGTCACCTAACCATATATATACACTCAGTATTACCAATGTGACAGAAACCCCCAAAGCAACTTTTTTAAATGCTGTTAAATCGCAATTGAAAGAATCAAATCAGCAGGGGACATTTGTGACAGGAAGGGTATCTCAGCTGTTATATGTTCAGTGTAAACTAAATACTGTGATTTTTACAGGTTTGCTCCTTAATGTGTAGTTCTATGATACCTCCAGTTATAGGAAACTGACTCTTCCTAAAAAGGTACAAAATTTTTCTCTTCTCCTCCAAGGATAATCACAATCATGTGCCGATCCTTTGAAAGCAATCACCAGGCTTGACCGACTCAGAGTAATGAGCTCACAGGTGAGCACACCCGAGAGGTACAGACAGCGGGTGGAAGATGGGGAGCATGTTAGTTCCTGGTTCATTGGATGGAGCAACTTTTTTGGAGAAGATGCTAATAACAGATTATGATAACAAATCTAGTAATTGTGAGATTTACCATCCAATTGTTGGAAACTTTTTGTGCTCTTACCAGATAACTGATGAATATGGTCCATTCTTCTTGTAACTTTGTCATCAATTCTCTTCCATAGATTCTCATTCTCTCAAATTTTGTGTTCTGCAGTGATTCCATTTTCTAATTGCACTCTGTAACAGCGCCAAGTTGATGTCAAAAGCTCTGATACATTTGGTGCTGGGATATCTGCCAATATGACATTGTGGACATCTTTGAGGTAACTTTTCACACTTTCCTTTCGTCTATGTAATAAAGGCACTCTTCTTCTGCAAGTGTGTTTGAGACCAGGTTCGCGTACTCATCCTCCAACAAAACTCATAGCAAGGTCTGAAGCACTCTGGAACACAGTATGAATTTCTTGTGCTTAAATTGAAGAAAGCTTCTAGTCTCCAACTTTAATGTTCCTTAATGAATGGAGAATGAGGAAGAGTCATTAATGTGGAATGAGGGATTTCCCAGTCACAGGCCAAAACCACGAGACACACAGAAGATTAAGTCAGCTCTCTTGGGTTTATCATTGCTTAATAGCTCTGTAATTATTTCTATACCTGAAGAAATTGTCTCACTCTCTCTTTTCCTACAGGCTAAATTCGGAGATGTTGATATGAACAAGGTTTCTTTTTATATGCTATTTTCTTCTCTTTATAAGACATTTTTTCCCTCTAGTTGCAAAAATCTAAAATCCACTTAAATTCAGACATATTTCCATGACAATTATATTCTATTTAAATATCTTGTGACACTTTCACCAAGCCAAAGTTTCTCTTTTTTATAGAAAGTATATATATTCATAACTACATTTTATCATACATTTACCACTAAGCCTTTGCAGTATCAAAGACTCATTGTTATTTTCATTCATGTGAAGCCTTGTTTTGGTAAAATCAGCAACACTTTCATATTATAATGAGCATGGCTAAGTCCTACCATGTAAAGTTCTGAGTAATTTGTTGAACATTTTTCTAAACTTGTATCTATAGCTCCCTTTCTCTTCCTATTTTTCTCTGTTCTATCAAAAAGTGGTCATTATATGCCTCCTATATGTGAGAGAATCTTGTGTGCTCTGAATGGAAAAAATACAGAAATGACATATTCCTTTAAATTAGTAATATGAAAATATGAGTTAGTCCTTCATTTATCTTGAGATTATCTGATAAACTCAAAGACTTTTGAACATGATTTCTTTCACCTAATTTCTAAATTTGTACATGGTACATAATTAACTAAGAGGTATTCAATGTAATGTTGAGACACTAGCAAATTTAAGGGGAATACTAATAATGGTGGAGGGCATCTACAAAGGATTTCAAGAGAAGAGGGGGAGAACACAAGGAACCCTAAATTTTCTTTCCAGAACTTCTCTGTGAACAAGGGTACTGGTTCATATTGAATGGAATTGATACTTAAGCCACCAACGAACAATTTAGACTAGTTTACCATTTACTTCTTTCTTCTTCTCTACTAATTTATTTAAATTCGGGGGCTCTCCAAAATTCTATTCAAGGTTCATTTTACTTTCAGATTATTGAAATTTGATAGTAATTCTATTCACTTTAAATAATTTCGTTGTTAATTTCATATGCCAACATCAATAACAGCTTTTTGTGCCATTTAATATATGAGTAAAGGACGTATTCCAGGGGCAAAATCTTCTTTCTCCATAACTCAAAAACCAATAGTTTTGCTTCGTTCTTCATGGCGCGAGGTGAAATATGAAATATGCATTTGTTTGTCTCTAATAGAGATGTTTCAGAACACTCTAGTGCAATATTTTATTTTCTGTAAAAAATTTCAAAATGTTAAGGAGGTCCAATTTTTTGGTTGTATGGATTATTTTTGTCATGATTAAGTCCAAACTATAGGTGTGCCTGTCACCTAAATGGTGTTGATTGTACTCATTAGGTATATTTTTGCCCCTAGCAACCTCCTGCCTGCTGCCTGCTTGATTTCCACCAACTTTTACCTCCCTCTGTGCCCATGTGTGCTCTTCATTTAGTTCCAATGTAATGAGTACAGGTGGTGTTTGTTTTTCATGCTATCAGGGGTCCTCAAACTGTGGCCTGCAGGCCACATGAGGTGGTGTGATTGTATTTGTTCCCATTTTGTTTTTTTACTTCAAAATGAAATATGTGCAGTGTGCATAGGAATTTGTTCAGTTTTTTTTGTTTGTTCGTTTGTCTTTTAACTATAGTCCGGCCCTCCAATGGTCTGAGGAACAGTGAATTGGCCCCCTGTTTAAAAAGTTTGAGGATGCCCGCTTTAGGTACTTCGCTTAGGATAATGGTCTCCAGTTCTATCCAAACTGTTGCAAAAGGTATCAATTCATCTTTTTTATGGCTGTGTAATACACCATGATAGCGTATACCAAATTTTATTAATCCATTCTGTATTAATGGGTGCTTTGGTTGATTCCACATCTTTGCAACTGAATTGTCTGTAGTAAATATACGAGTGTGTGTCTTTTCAATAAAATGACTTTTTTTGGTATTGTCTGGGTAGATACCTAGTAGTAAGATTGCTGGATTAACTGGTAGGTTTATTTTTAGTTCTTTGACTAATCTCCATACTGTACTCCATATAGGTTGTTCAAATGTTCAGTCCTACCAACAGTATATAAGAGTTCTTTCCTCTCTGCATCCTCCCTAGCACCTATCTCTATCATCTTTCCAGAAATTTGCTATGTCAGGGATATTTCAGCCACTGTAGGAGCATGTATGTTTTACCAAAGCCCAATATAGCAGCTATTTCTTGTACTCCCAATCAGATTAGCATGAAAAAGCTGATATAATGGTCAGTGTGATGTTTTATTTCCAGCCACTTCAGATGTTTCTCAGTGACAGAGGGGGAAAAAGGTAAGTGTAGCCTTGTAACAGGAATGTAAACCAACAGACTTCCCTGTTTCTGGTGAATGTGAACCATTCCAATTCTATATCAGGATTTCATTCCTGTATAAAAGCTGTTAACTTGATAATGTCAGTTGGGAAGCTCACTTATTCTTACGATAAGGCTTACTATGAGGCTTGGTCTTCAACTTTCTCTGCTCTCACTGTGCTAAGCTTCTCATGATTCACAAAGACAGTGGCTATCACATTTAGTTATTTCAAAAAATTGTATTTTGTAATTTTTAAAAATATGTTATTTTCTAGTTTTAGGTGCATAGCAAAACTGAGTAGAAAGTACAGAGAGCTTTCATATGACATTGTCCTAACACTTGCACAATTTGCTCCACTTTTAGCATCTCATGCCAGGGTGGTTGCATTTGTTATGATCAGTTAACCACATTTAAACATCAGCCAAAGTCAATAGTTTGTTAGGGGTTCACTCTTAATTACATTCTATGTACTTATCAAATATATGAAGACATACCTGATACTATAAAATCATACAGAATAGTTTGACCCAAATCTCTTTTGCATTCCTTTTATTTATCCCTCCCTCTAACCAACCCCCCCTAGCAACCACTGATATTTTAACTCTTTCCATAGACATGTTTTTTTTCTATCATCTGGGGTTCACTGAGGATACAAAGAATTAGATTATACTGATTGCATTTGTTAGGTAGAGTCCCTAACAAATCCCCCAAGAGGTGTGCCATACATCATAACCCCCATCTGCCTCCCTCCTCCCCTCTTCCTGCCTGCTTCCTCATTTCCCCCACACCCCCACTTGATTTGAGTTTTTCTCTTATGTGGATATGTAGTAGATGGTCTACTGGTTTCATATTAGGATTGAGTACATTGGATTCTTGCTTGTCCATTCTTGTGATACTTTACTAAGAAGAATGTCAGATCATATACAGAGAGTTCTATTTTGTCAGGTTGTCCTGATGACAAGATTTCACACTGACCATAATTCTTCTTTGTGTTAGACAATGCTGATTTCTACTAATATAACAATATCTTTGTTTCTCTTCCAGTATTTTCCTCACATCTATGGATCTATGGCTTCGTAGCTTTGTTTACATAAGAGGATGTAAATGGAATTTACATGGAATAGAATTTATTGATTTATGTGTTAACTTATAGGTGAAAATATTTTAATTATGGTATTTACCCTCTACTTTATTCATTTGCAGTGTCAGATGAGAGCTTCACATTGAAATGTTAAGAGAAGCCTTCTCAAGGATGGGTTCATATAAGCATAGACTGTAAAGATCAAAATACTTAACGCTTCAATTTCAAGACAACAAGCTTTCAAAGGTATAAAGAACAACAAGGAAAACATGACTTCACCATAAGAATTATGTAAGGTATCAGTAATCAATCTAGGAATGATAAAGACTTTTAACTTTTTAGTTAAAGAATTCAAAACAACTGTCCTGAGGAAGTTGAATGGATTTCAAGACAACACAGAAAAGTTAGAAGCTTGTCAGAAAAATTTAACAAGGAGATTGATATACTAAAGCAAAAAACCAAGAAATTTTGGAGCTGAAAAACTCAATGAGGAACTGCAAAATTCAGAATATCTGAACAGCAAAATTAGTTAAAAAATAGGCTTTAAGAGTGAGAACTTCATTAAACTGAAAAGCTTCTGTACAGCTAAGGAGACAATAACCAAAGCAAAGGGACAACCTACACAATGGGAAAGGATATTTGCATATTTCCAATCAGACAAAAGCTTGATAACTAGGATCTATAGAGAACTCAAATTAATCCACATGAAAAAAGCCAACAATCCCATATATCAATGGGCAAGAGACATGAATAGAACTTTCTCTAAAGATGACAGACGAATGGCTAACAAACACGTGAAAAAATGTTCATCATCTCTATATATTAGAGAAATGCAAATCAAAACAACCCTGAGATATCATCTAACCCCAGTGAGAATGGCCCACATCACAAAATCTCAAAACTGCAGATGCTGGCATGGATGTGGAGAGAAGGGAACACTTTTATACTGCTGGTGGGACTGCAAACTAGTACAACCTTTCTGGAAGCAAGTATGGAGAAACCTCAAAGCACTCAAGCTAGACCTCCCATTTGATCCTGCAATCTTATTACTGGGCATCTACCCAGAAGGAAAAAAATCCTTTTATCATAAGGACACTTGTATTAGACTGTTTATTGCAGCTCAATTTACAATCGCCAAAATGTGGAAACAGCCTAAATGCCCACCAACCCAGGAATGGATTAACAAGGTGTGGTATATGTATACCATGGAATACTATTCAGCTATTAAAAAAATGGAGACTTTACATCCTTCATATTAACCTGGATGGAAGTGGAAGACATTCTTAGTAAAGCATCACAAGAATGGAGAAGCATGAATCCTATGTACTCAATTTTGATATGAGGACAATTAATGACAATTAAGGTTATGGGGGGGAAGCAGAAAGAGGGACGGAGGGAGGGGGGTAGGGCTTTGGTGTGTGTCACACTTTATGGGGGCAAGACATGATTGCAAGAGGGACTTTACCTAACAATTGCAATCAGTGTAACCTGGCTTATTGTACCCTCAATGAATCCCCAACAATAAAAAAAAAAAAAAAGAAAATACAGTGAGAAGAGATAGAGAGAAAAATAAAGCATGCCCCAAAATTTAGCAAATCAATTTAGCAAATTGCCTCAAAAGAGAAAATCAAGAATTGACCTAAAAGAGTAGAGAAAATGATTGATATATGTATTTATTAAGATTATTGAAACAAATTGTAGAGAAGTTTTCAAAACAAAAGAAAGATTATGATATTCAGGTAAAAGGTCATAGAACACTAAACAGATGTTTCAAACAAAACTACCTCAAGACATTTAATAATCAACTTTACAACGGTCATGAATAAATAAAAGGCCCTAAGGGAAGCAAGGAAAAGGAAAAACAGATCAAGATGCTGTAGACATCTGGCAGTAGATTTTGCGGTGGAAAGCTTCAGGCTTAGTGCAAGTGATGGATACCCTAATCAGCGCATCATTAACTTATATCATTAACTTACATCAAATGTACCCTATAAATATATAGCTATTATGTATCTATATTAAAATTAAACAGTAACTTGCAGGATTGTAAGAAAGTGTAGAAATAATTATTACGAAAGAGCTTTTGTATTATCCTCAATAATTAAGAACTAATTTATTAAAAATATCCTATCCTGGCTCCGCGCCTGTGGCTCAAGTGGCTAAGGCTCCAGCTACATACACCTAAGCTGGCAGTTTAGAATCCAGCCTGGGCCTGCCAAACAATGATGGCTGCAACCAAAAAACATAGCCGGGTGTTGTGGCAGGTGCTTGTAGTCCCAGCTGCTTGGGAGGTGGAGGCAGGAGAATTGCTTGAGCCCAGGAGTTTGAGGTTGCTGTGAGCTGTGATGCCACATCACTCTACCCAGAGAAACAGCTTGGGGCTCTGTATCAAAAAAAAAAAAAATCTTATCCCATTTTTATGATCCAACTACAATGAGTATATTCAGAAGTATTATAAAACACATTTTTTTAAATAAATTGAGTAAATTAGACTCAGACAGAAAAAATATGTAAATGTCATCACTTAACTACCTTCCACACTTGTTAGTTGGTGTAAAACCAAAACCCCTCTTAATTATTTGATTGACTGGTAATTATTCAAGACTGCATGGTTTAAAGTAATTTATATTGTGGTTCATGGAAATTCAAAATCTGAAAAAGTAGAGCTCTGCAGGCCCTGTGTGAGTACTTACTTCAAATTTTTCTACTTTTCCATCAATAGAAATATGCTAACTACCGATTCATGTCAAGCAAGACTATTACAAAATCAGGATTTACTGTAAGTTACTTCCTCTTAAAAGAGTATCTTCAGATAGCTATGTTTCATTTTATTTTGGGTTTTTCTAGCTATTAACTCATTAAAAATAAAATGGTTTTCTAAAGTCAAGCAGTTTTCATAGCAAATCAGTTGAATGTTCATTGTTTCACAGCAACTGATGCAGATTAAATATAAGCATGCTGAGTATAATTGAAAGTCTCTTTTATTATATAAATCAAGTTGCTCATGTAAAAAGTAAACAGATAATGAACCTCTATGTACCCATATAGCTTCAACAATTAACATTATGCCTTCCTTTCATATTCTACACTTCCACACATTATGCAGTCCAGTTACCAATATTGCTGTTATAATCCTATTTAGAAGTTTTGAAGTAAAATTGACTAAATTGTGCAAATTGTACATATACATTTTGAAAAAATGAATACAACCAACACCTATATTTCTAATATAAATATGGTATTTCCATCTCCACCCAATCAAGTATTATTAACTCACTAGTTCACTCTTTATCCACCTGGTATTCGTGGAAAACTGGGAAAGCGTCTCTGTGTTTTACAAGAGATTCAGAGTCTTCTGCTGGAACTCAAGTCAGGGCTGAAGGCAACATCAGAGCAATCAGTATCTCATAAGCCAGTTGTGATGGTGTGGCTGGGGTGCAGTGATAGTGATATCTAGGAACAAGTTTAGTAACACTAAATTCCCTTCTAAAACTCCCTAAAATCCCTCAAAACTCTCTTGTAGCAGAGCCTTGGATGTTAAGGTTAGGGGCCAAAGGCAAATTCCGGGTTCTGGCTCAGGCGTGGAGATTATGAAAGGAGGTAAAGGCTTTCTCCCATGCTGTGCCAAGGCTCTTGGTTAAGTATAATCAACAGAGTGTTAAGAAATATTTAACAATCAGCTCTCCAAATAAAAATACTAATATTTGTACCAGTTTCCAATTTTGTGGTTTAAATCCTCCTACCATAATCAATTTTATGTTCCCAGCCAGATATCACTGAATGCAGAGCTGAAACATGCATGATCAGCTTTCCCACACTGGTGCAAGCCAGCATTAGGAATAACTACAGCTGACTCTAGATCTCAGACACTCACGTACCTAGGTGGAACTGACAGCTAGCACATCAAATTGTATCCCATGTTTTACTATATATTTGTAACAGGGCTATGGGTGTGGTTGGTACTTATCTTTATATGCGCCTAGCTGACTGGAAGGGGAAGAGGCAGAATTAGTGAAAATCCCTCAAGGAGCACCTAAGAATAATTATTTCCAGAACTTGTAGGTGTATTATAGAGAAGGGGAGGGAATGGTTCTCAATTTTAGAATCAGTTAGACAAATTCCACTCAAAGAACTGCTGGTGTTTTTATTGGACTTTTCTTGAATCTATAGACCAATTCAGACAAAGAATATTTTTAAAACATGACTCTTTTGATTCATGTACATGATATGAGGTCAATTAGGTTCATGAACTCATATTAGAAAAAGTGCTACACACCTCGTTGTTGCATGTAACTATGGTCACTTTTTTCTCATTCTGAACCCAGGGTGGCAGTGTCAGTGTCATCATAGCTCACAGCAACCTTTACCTCTTGGTCTCAGGAGATCCTCTTGCTTCAGCCTCCGAGTACAGGCACCCTCCACAGTGCCTGCCTAAATATGGTCACCTTTGAAACACTCCCTTGGGAAGCCGTCCTGATGCCAGTGCCTACCTACTCTTGCCTTCAAACCAAGTTTGGAATTTTTTTCCTGGAATGGCTGTTAGAGCTGTCTTCGTACAAGTTTTGATTAAGTTCGTGAATTCATCCTAGAGAAAGTGCTTTCAAGGGTGTATTAGGCTCAGGTGTCAGCACATAGCTTCCCAGAGAGAGTCCTGAGAAAGTGACCACAGTGATACCCAGCAATGAGGCAGCAAGTCCTCAGGGCTGTGTTTGAAAACTTAATTGTCCAACCTTGTTTTTCTATTTAGACCTTCTTTAATTTCTCTCAACAATGTTTTATAGTTTTCAGTATACATATCTTTCACATTGCTCAGATTTTTTCTAAATATTTTTTTGCCTTTAAATGATAAAATTTAAGTTTCTAAGTGTTCATTGCTAGTATATAAAACAATTGATTTTTGTGTATTGACTTTGTGTTCCACGACTTTTGCAAAACTTATTCCTCATTAGTTGCAACTTTTTTGTAGTATTCACAGTGATTTCTTATGCAAATAATTGCAACCTTACATCTTTCTTTTGAACCAGGAAAACAATTCTAATGTTAATTTACCATCTCTACCATTTTTAACTATGTAGTTCGATGGTAATTAATACATTTATATCCTTTCGTCCTTTTCATTTCCCTTCTCTCCTCTCCTGTCTAGGCTCCAATAACCAAAGATCTGCTCTGTAACAACAAAAGATACACCTTTCCATGCACATCTGAGTGAGAACATGTGATATTTACCTTTCTGTGGTTGGCTTATTTCACTTATTTTTAAAGGCCTCCAGTTCTATTCATGTTGCTGCAACTGATAGGGTTTTATTCTTGAATAATATTCCATTGTATAAATAGACACATTTGCATTTCTATAAATCAACTGTGGCTTCACAACTACATCTAAGTGTTCATCTTGCTTAACCTGCACAGATTTCTGTTTCTCATCTGAGGTTTCTCTGCATAAGACCTATTCGTGTTTGATGGAATTTTCTCACATGGAAAATCTCTCTTTTCAATGACAAAATTAAGATGCACTGACATTCACCCTTTGGTCCCTCATTCAAATTGTGCATACTTGTTTTAAAGAACAAAAAAACCCTTAGTGAATTTATCTCTCTATGAGTTTCTTTACTATTAAGCCTTGAATTGCAAGAACATTTCTTGTTCACATTTATAACTACAGCATCAAAAAATCTGTCTTTCAGACAGATTATGTAGAACAAATGTTTATTGAATAAATGAATGGATGGGTGGAGATATCCAGTTAGATTCTGCTTGGACTATTCAATTGACAAACTATAATAATATCAAGATGCACCTGCAGTTTGTTTTGTCTGAAGTTTAATACATGATGTATGGCATCCTATGCCTCAGTCCACAAATGTAATTAAAAAAAAAAAAACATCAATTTTCTTTATGAAGCTTAAAACTACTCTTATATTTGTTTCTATTAATGTACAGGACGGTGCTTCTGTGCATCCCTCTGACACTAAGAAAGTCATTGATACTCGGAACAACACTATTTTCAACAAGTGAGGATAAATTGTGTAACCAAAATTGCAATACAAAATGCTGAAATTTGAGCTTGCCAATCAAGCCTCCAGGGAAATTGTCACTTTAATGCATCTTATATGCTACTGTGTATGCTATAAGTATCCCACGAGTATTTAAATACCTCCTCCCTAACCTCTATCATCTACTTCCTCACATCTATGTAATGCCATAAGGATCATTGTGCTAGAAGCTCAAATTCTTGGAGCACGTGCTCCAATACTTACAGCAGATACTTGAGATGTAGGTCATTATACAATTTAGGTAACATGCTTCACCATGAGTGATAATATTACTAAAGGATTAAGAAAAAGATTTTCATAAATTCTTAACTTAGCCTCTAATAGCTTAACTGATTGATTGGTAGAAACTCCTTGCACTCAAAATACCATGTAAATATATTAGGCATTTGTCCCCTTGAATTTACATCCTTAGACACAGAAACTCTATGCTTCCTAGCTTGCTAATTTGGGATGCTCATTTTTAGAGGCCTTTTAGGAACCAACGGAACTTTCTTGTCACAAATAGCTATCTGGAGGCTAACATAGTTCCACTATTCTTTTTGACAGTTGTCATGACAATAATCTAATCTTCTATTTGTTTTTCGTAACTTACTTGATCATTTGATGTGTCTTTCCAGCTTGGTTATATGTTTATTCATTTTGTTTATAGAATATGTACAATATTACTTTAGAAAAAATATAGTAGTACATAAATATTAACATAAATTTAAAAAGTTAGTCATTCAAACAAACCTCCTATTTAGAATGTTTATGCTTGCAGGTGAAATGGGATAATAGTAGTAATTTGGAGATTTAAAAAAGAAATGGGCTAGAATTAAAAACAAGAAGTCAGTAATATTTTTGAAATATGTCTATCTGTCCTGAAAAGAAGGTTCTCATGTGTGGGTAAGAGAACTAACAGAGCCCAGCAGTGTGCTTTGCTTGCTGTGGGATATACTCATCCTGGAACTGGCAATTGGTTTTGTAAAACCAAATATGCTAATTTTACTAGGCAGTGCTGTTTTGGGGTAAAGAATATTGGTATTAAAATGTAGACTTAGGTTTCTGTTCAAGTACAACATTTGATCTGAGAATTTGAGAAATTTACCACACCTCTTTGATTTAAAATTCTTCTCTTATAAAATCCGAATATCGTTACCTGCTATCTTAAAGTATTGAGATGGATAAACATAACACTGTGTATAAATTTCACATCAGAATGCACAAGCCATTAATAAAACAGAGTTTTACAAATATGCCATGAAATCCAAATATTTTGAAGATCAATCAATATAGTGGTTAAATATTTGGTATAGTAACCAGTAGGCACAAATTAAGTGTATTTTTTGTGTTTTCGTCTCCCTTCCCCCATATGAAAATTGTATAGAAAAGTTCATCTGTTCAGCTTTATTATTCTTTGGCTTACAAATGTGTGTGTGTATTTCTATTAAAAAAACAGAAAAATTAAGTAAAAAGTAAGCATTAAAAGGTTGGAAACATTCAAGGGAGCACCTCAAATTTCTCATAGTTATTTTTTTCTTGTCTTTCTTCTGCTGTAAATTAGGTAATTTTCACATTCTCATAGCATTGCGCTAGATTTTTAAGAAGGATATTGTGAAAGTGTTTACTGGTACTGCATTAAATAGTTAAGATATAGTCTTTAAATAAGCTTATAGATAGTTACACTTGGTGTGATGAAAATCCTTTTCATATGTTTGCTTGAAAATATTCTCCTTATTATTTTATTGACTTTCTTTTATTTTTTATTTACCAGTTATTCATATCCTAAGTATGCAACTTTTAAATCACTCTCAGTATGTCTCTGTTGACACCAGGGTATTCCATTGATGATTGGGGTCTAAAATCACCAATATAGGGAAAAATACATATCAGCTTTTAAATAACCCAGGAAGTCTCATTTAAGGTTAGTTACTATTTTTTTTAATTCTATATTATCCACTCATTCCATATATATAGACTTATATATATATATACATACACATATACCATGTGTCTATTTTATACAACAGAGTTTGTGAGATATCAATGAATCAGAAAATATATGATTTTAAAGATACATTTTAACTTCAGGTGCTAACAGAAACAACTGTGATGCAGTAGCTTCATGTTATCAGTACAAATAACTACAGTTTATAGTGGGAGTCTATTACATTCGAGAGAATTTCAGAATGGTGATAAAATATTCAGTGACTCACTATCTAGGCCTTCTATATCTCCAAAGAAAAAAATTAATCTGGATTAAAACCTAAAATACATTTTTCTTTTCTCACTTACCTTTATGTAGCTTATAAGTTAAAATTAGTGGAAATATACCCAGAAGAATGGAAAATATCATTATTTCAAAGTATCTTTTCAAAATCTTTGAGTGCCTTAGGAAGATGGAGCACAAAACTTTAATAGATGTTCTCCTTTGACATGTAGCTAAGTATTTTTGTGATTTTGTTTATTCTTATTTCTTACTGAAACAGACTTTTAGATAGAATGAGAAAGATAGAAAAGTGTGTGTGTGTTCTTCAGAAATACCCAATATTTAGCATTATTCTTCATTTTAGCAGTATGTGCGGAGAGCAGAAAATAACAAAATCAGTCGATCTTGAATTTGTTTCGTCTTCACCCCATAAATGATGGGGTTGAGCATAGGAGGCACCACTACATAGAGGTTGGCCACTAGGATGTGGACGTGAGAAGGGATGGTTTTACCTCCAAAGCGATGGGCGAAAAATGAAAAGAATGCTGGTGTGTAGAAAATAAATATGACACAGATATGGGAGCCGCATGTGTTAAGAGCCTTGAACCTGGCTGTCCAGGAAGGTATCTGGAACACTGTGCAAAGTATCAGTGTGTAGGACATAATGATGAGCACTACATCCATCCCTGTGGAGAGCAGGGCCACAGTGAGACCATAAATGATATTGACTTTGATATTGTCACATGCCAATCTGGCAATGCCCATGTGCTCACAGTACGAATGGGAAATGATTTTTCTCCCACAATATGTGAGTCGGTATACCAAGAAGATGAATGGACAGCAGATGAAAAAGCTCCTGACCACAGCTGCTATGCCAATCTTCCCAATGACCAAGGAGGTTAGGATGGTGGTGTATCTCAGTGGGTAACAGATGGCCACATAGCGGTCAAATGCCATAGCCAGGAGAATAGCAGATTCTGCCACAAAGATAAAATGTATGAAGAACATCTGGGACACACAGCTACCAAAGGATACATCTGTGGAACGGAACCAGAAGATGGCCAGCATCTTGGGGACTGTGGCTGTGGAGAGCAGGAGGTCTGCAAAGGCCAGCATGCACAGGAAGAAATACATGGGTTCATGGAGACTGTGCTCGGTTATGATCAGGAAGATCAAGAAGATATTGCCTACTACGGCCACAATGTACATAAAACAGATAGGGATGGAAATCCAGGTGTGCAAATCTTCCAGTCCTGGGATTCCAATCAGGACATACCACACATCCTGGGGACTGGAGTGATTGTGAAAGGAAGGAGCCATCTGGGAAGTATATTCCAGGCCTAGTGCCATTAATGAAAGACCATAAGGTTGAAGATTTACAGAGAACTCTCTTAGGCTGAAAAAAGTCTGATCAGATTCTTTCTTTCCAATATTTTTGTCTGTGTGAAAGGACAGTAAGATGGATTAACTAACCTAAGATTTCACTCCTTCTATTGCAGAATTAATTTTTGCAACTTGAAAAAATTAATAGCTATCATTTAGTACCTGCTTGATATGTATCATATTATTTCTTAAAAATGTGAACTTATTAAATCTTTACAACATCCTACTGAAAAAAAAAAACCCTTTGCAATAACACATGATATAAATACTATTATCCTTAAAGGTGGGAAAAGAAATAACTCAGACTTTCAGCCTCTTACTCTAGATCCCACTAGTTTCAGAGTAAAGCAGGAAAATCTGGAAGCTCTGAACACAAACATCATCAAGCATTGCCTATCAAATAAAATAAAATAGCTGAAGAATAATTAAGAAGAGGGGTCAGAGGAAAGAAGCTAGAGTGTGCACAACTCAAGAAAGTCAAGAGATGAAATATATGTTTTCCTGAGAGTGTCCAGCTCTGTCTCTCAGCTCATTTGTTAAGTCTCTTAGTTTCTTATCTATGTGGTACTGGCTGACCAGAAATAGCCTGGTTTTCAACTCTGCTCAGGATGGCACACTCGGCCTGGCATTCTCTAATGCTAGCAACGTAGACAACATAAGATAAAACTTTCAGAGGCTGATGTGCCTTCAATAACATCTTTACTAACAATAAATTTGAGGTCACACATTCTGTCTACGTATAAACCAGATCAAATTGATCATCTTGGACCATGTTTGCCTCAAGGATATAGATGTTTAAATTACAAAATCTTAGACTTCTTTAAGCATTTTCATTGGTTTAAAATGGAAAACATTGTTTGGAAACTAGTTTAACTATGAAAAATTCAAAATATCTCAAAATCAATGTCAAGATATTCTAATTCAAAATGTTGAAAGGTGTTATAATTGTCTTCAATTTTTTGATGATTTTAGAATTTTCCCAATTAACTTAGGAGTTTATTTCCTCAAAACCTCTGAAAAAAAATTTCTTTTTGCAGTTTTTGGCTGGGGCTGGGTTTGGATCCACCACCTCTGGCATATGGGGCCAGCACCCTACTCCTTTGAGCTGCTGCCCAGCCTCTGGAAATTCTTAAAGCATACAACAACCATTTAATAATATGATATATGTCTAGTTTAACATTTATTATAAACAAAACTTTACTGCTAATTTTGTATTTTTTTTCTTCAAAGCTCCTGGAAAATGGATGAGCTGAAATTTATTTAAAAGTCATTTAATAGAATAGCAAGACATATACAAACTAAACATTAAAGAAATCACTAGAAAAAATGTATTCTTCCTATTATTTAGTCAAGAAACAATTTTGTAATAATTTCACTTAATTTTCCTTTTAAAAGAAACACATGCACACGCAGAACTAAGGAGCAGCATTTATTTTGTAAGTTTCTTACTCTCCTAGACCTGACAAAATATGTTAGTCTTGCCTTGCAATTGACAAGTGAGTGCCTAAAATAGCAGAGTTTTATATTTTCCATTATCAGAAATGTGTAAAGTAAGGCTGGGCACCATGGCTCACGACTGTAATTCCAGCACTCCAGGAGATGGAAGTGGGTGGATTGCCTGAGCTTACAGGTTTAAGACTAGCCTGAGAAGTGAGCGAGACCCCGCCTCTAAAAATAGCCAGGCATTGTGGTGGGCATCTGTAGTCCAAAGAACTCGGGAGGCTGAGGCAAGAGAATCACTTGAGCCCAAGAGTTTGAGGTTGCTGTGAGCTATGATGCCACAGCACTCTACTGGGGGTGAGAGACTCTGTGAGAGAGAGAGAAGGGAAGAGAAGAAAAGAAAGAAAAAGAGAGAAAGGCGTAAACTAAAATGCAAAGATTATTGTTTTGATTTATAAGCTGTTACCAGTTGGTGATCCTAAAAACCAATATTCCTCTGCAAATTAAGGAAGGGGGGAGGGAGGAAGGAGGAAGGAAGGAAATAAACAAGGAAGGAAGGAAGGAAGGAAGAAAGGAAGGAAGGAAAAAAAAGGTAGAGTCAAATTTTCACTCATTATATCCACGAGGAAAGTAGAGAGGTATGAGACTGAGTTATCCTTCTTATGGAAGAGGGAAGGAATGACGTTTGACAAAACAGATTTCAAGCAAGAAGGTAAATATGCCCTCTTCCACCTCGATTGACAACTGACTTGATGGCTTGGGCTTCATATCTCATTTTTCTATATTTCCCATATTCTGACTGAATCATGAATATTTGCACAGAGAGAATGTGGGGTATGAGAAAAAAGGTGGCTCTACAGACACATAGAACTATATTTAAATACTGGCTATGTCATATTCTGTCTGTATCACACTAGGAAAGTTGTTTAATTTGAACTTTAGTTTTGTTGCTTATAGATACCTAAAAATAAGCATCAATTAAAAATGTGAGCCAATTCTTAAGTTAGTAGTGCAGTAGCTTCCTTTCAACAACAGGTGACAATAGGACACACACAAAATCACCATCATTAAGACCAAATAATTTTTATTTTGAGCAAATGTAACTTTCTGGACTTTAGGCTTATGATCCACTAAACTAAGCTTGAACTGATGTAAGACAACCATAAAATGTCTTATTTTCTTATACTGGGCAAATTATATCTATTGGCAATCTTAACCCCAATGCTGCCATTTACTTTTGTAAGGTTCAGACAGTTCAGCATATGGATTTTAAAATGGAATTTTTTTTGCCCTATCTGCGGTGTTATGTAGGGAAAGAAAGTGAAAATCCCTTTCAGCTTTTTAAACTGTGACTGGACTAGCACCTGATAATGAATACTCAGTAAACTTTATGGAAACATGCATATACACACAATGTTGAATACTGAAATCACTTAACCACTAAGTCTTCTCTTTAACTACTAAAACATAAATTCATTGCATCCATGTACAACATCTGGGTCTGCATGTCAAAGAAAAGTAACCTCTGTGTAAACACATTCTCAGAGACATATTTAATGAAAGGATGCTAAAACACACTACAACTGCTGGTCAACTGCAGCTAAATCCATGTCCACTACCACCTGAGTCAGAACTGAGGAAAATGTACAATGATCCAGTTCTTGGAAAAATAAGAAGCTTCTACAGATTCCTGACCCATTTTCTGGTGTTATTTTCTGCATGCCTTCACTGAACATAACTTCATTTACTTACTTGTGTTTTCTAGGATCCTAAAGATATTAAACAGATTGAAAGGAGAGAAAAATAAAAGCAAGGAAATGCCTAAAACAAAGACAAAATCTGAAACTATTTATACCTTTTAGTATCTCTTGGGCTCAAGATTGTCAGTCCCAAAGGACAGAATTTTATTCCTCCCATTAAAGAAGATAGTCTAAAGCTGGTTCTAGTACATTGTCTTCAGGAGAAGCATCCTTGTATGCTCTCCTTTTGTAATTTGGGAAACTTTTTTCTTGCTAGCACTGTCAGGCCAGATAGACAGCTACATATCCAGACCTTCTTTCCACATCAAAGATGCACACTACGGTGGCCACAACCTGCTCCCACAGAGCCATCTGCAAACATAGCTTGTCAACTCTACATGTAGGAGAAGGATTTTATGCTTCTTAAAAGATACCTAAAATAGATTCTCTCATTTGATTTCCCTTTCTTTTTTAAAATTCCTCAACTTTCCTTCTTTTCCATTGGTCACAAGGCAGGATTGGTTGGCATCAGAGGATTGAGAAACGCCATCAGATACTATGGAGATCCCATTCCATTGAAGGACACTTTAATGAGGAATGCAGACGGAGGAAAAAGGAGATAAAGACAAATATTATAATATTTGTAGAATTAAAAACTGGCTTTAGGCAGATGAAAGAGACTTATTGAAGAAGATATTTTCTCATTACTATCTCTAAAATGTAACCTTCCAAATATCCATGAACTTTCGATATTATTCAAGGAATCCCTGAAAACTTTTTTCACCTATATTAGTAAAACTTCCCTATAAATATGTCTATATGCTGACTTTGATGATCAGTACTAGGCAAGTGCTCCAATTTCCCAGTGATCTAGATATCTCTGTGCTCACTGGCTGAGAGATGGTTTCTTACTACGCAAGTGTGAATGTTATACAGTGAGAGAGACACTAAGTGTTCCATGCATCTCAAATACTTTCCATTCTAACTTATTGAACTATAAGTGATGATGGTTAATTGGTTAACTTCATTTGCTTTAGACCAGTGTTTTTCAACCTTTTTTATCTTGTGGTGTATTTGAACCTATAGTTAATTTATGTTGATTACAAAAATATTGAAGAAAAAAATATATATATATATTGCGCTTTGAACTTCCTTCCAAAATAATTGAATTGATACTCTTTAAACTTTTTCCCGGAACACCTAAGATCCTCTCATGACACACCACTATGCCACAGAATACTGATTCAAAATCAATGTTTTAGACATTAAATAAGAACAGTAGTTCCCACCTACCCATGGAAAACATATTAAGTAAGCCAAAGTATACTGCAGACTAGTTACAAAGAATATAATCCATTTTGCCATTCAAAAGCAATAAATGTTGGAGAAATTTTTTTGAATATATGTTGAGAAATGATATGGGAAGCTGAAAAAGGTAGCATTGATGAGCTAAATAAATGAAGATTTTTAAAAGAAAAGTGGGCAATATATCAAATGCTCCACTTACGTTAAAAAATGCTCACAAAATTCCAAAATAGCATGCTATGTCAGGCTATCCCAAAGTCAGTGTGTGTGATTTTTTTGAATTGCCAGCAAACAGAACAATGCCTAGCATGGAATAAATAAAGACAAGTAGCATTGAATTATATATACCATGACCAAGTGGGTTTCATCCCAGGGTCTCAAGGTTGGTTCAATATTGTAAAACTATATATATAATACATCACATAAACAAACTAAAAAACAAACACCATATGATTCTCTCAAAAGATGTAGAAAAAGCTTTCGGCAATATCCAGGATCCTTTCTTGATCATAACAGTTAAGAAAATAGGTATAAAAGGGA
Source organism: Nycticebus coucang (assembly GCF_027406575.1). Classification (NCBI taxonomy): domain Eukaryota; kingdom Metazoa; phylum Chordata; class Mammalia; order Primates; family Lorisidae; genus Nycticebus; species Nycticebus coucang. The sequence continues at coordinate 61,725,536 of NC_069793.1, read as the reverse complement.
ATTTTCCTTAAACTGTTAGAGGCCATCTACAGCAAACCCACAGCCAATATCATATTGAATGGAGTAAAATGGAAAATATTTCCACTCAGAACAGGAACCAGGCAAGGTTGCCCATTGTCTCCACTGCTTTTTAACATTGTAGGGGAAGTCTTAGCTATTGCAATCAGGCAAGAGAAGGCGATCGAGGGTATATAAATAGGGTCAGATGAGGTCAAATGTTTTCACTCTTTGTAGATAAGATTTTATACCTGAAAAACCCCAGAGACTCAACTACAAAACTCTTAGAAGTTATCAAGGAGTACCATAGCACCTCAAGATACAAAATCAATACTCATAAATCAGTAGCTTTTATATATACCAATAATAGTCAAGCCAAGAAAGCAGTCAAGGGCTCTATTCCCTTTACATTTATGCCAAAGAATATAAAATATTTGGGAATTTACCTAACAAATGATGTGAAAGATCTCTACAAAGAGAATTATGAAACTCTGAGAAAACAAATAGCTGAAGACATTAACAAGTGGAAAAACATACCATACTCATGGCTGGGAAGAAGCAACATTGTTAAAATGCCCGTATTACCCAAAGCAATTTACAATTTAATGCAGTCTCTATCAAGCCCACCACCATCATACTTTAAGGATCTGGAAAAAAAAAATAGTACTTCAATTTATATGGAACCAGAAAAAAATCTCAAATAGCCAATACGTTACTCAGAGATAAAAACAAATGAGGAGGAATCACGCTACCAGACTTCAAACTATACTATAAATTTATAGTGATACAAAAAAAGCATGGTATTGATAAAAAATAGACAGATATATGAAACAGAATTGAGAAACAAGAGATGAATCCAGACACTTATCATCATTTGATCTTTTATAAGCCCATCAGAAATATAAATTGGGGGGAAAGATTTCCTGTTTAACAAATGGTGCTGGGAGAAGTGGCTGGTGACTTGTAGAAGACTGAAACTAGACCCACACCTTTCACCATTAACAAAAATTGATTCTCACTGGCTAAAAGATTCACACTTAAGAGATGAAACTATAAAGATTCTTGAGGAAAGTGCATGATAAACACTTGAAAAAATTGTCCTGAGAGAGTATTTTATGAGGAGGATCCTCAGGCAATTGAAGCAACACAAAAAATACATTATTGGAATCTGATCAAATGGAAAAGCTTCTGCACAGCCAAGAACACAGTAAGTAAAGCAAGCAGACAGCCCTCAGAATCAGAGAGGATATTTGCAGGTTATGCTTTGACAAAGGTTTGATACCAGAATCCGCAGAGACTCAAACTTATTAATAAAAAAAGAACAAGTAATCCCATTTCATTTTGGGCAAGGGACTTGAACACAAGCTTCTCTGAAGATGACAGGTGCCTGGCCTACAGACACATGAAAAAATGCTCATCATCTCTAATCATCAGAGAAATACAAATCAAAACCACTTTGAGATATCATCTAACTCCAGTTAGAGTAGCCCACATAACAAAATCCCAAAACTACAGATGTTGGCATGGATGTGGAGAAAAGGGAACACTTGTGTACTGCTGGTGGGAGTGCAAGCTAATACGTTCCTTTTGGAAAGTAGTATGGAAAATACTCAGGGATCTAAATGTAGACCTGTCATTTGATCCTGTAATTCCTCTACTAGGTATACATCCAAAAGACCAAAAATCACTTTATAACAAAGATATTGGCACCAGATTGTTCATTGCAGCTCAATTCATAATAGCCAAATCATGGAAGAAGCCCAACTGCCCATCGAGCCATGAATAGATTAATAAATTGTGGTATATGTATACCATGGAATATTATACAGCTTTAAAAAGTGGAGATTTTACCTCTTTTACATTTACATGAATGGAGCTGGAATATATCCTACTTAGTAAAGTATCTCAGAATGGAAGAAAAAATATTCAATGTACTCAGTACTATTATGAAACAAATTTACAATCACTCACACTGTCATATGAAGAATAGATCACAACTAAGGCCCCCGATGAAAGAGGGAGGAGGGGGGATGCGAGGGGAGCAAGAGGTCAGATTGAGGGAGGGTGAATGGTGGGACCACACCTATGATTCATATTGTAAGGGTACATGTTGGATCTATTAGTATAGAGTATAAATGTCTTAACACAATAATTAAGGAAACGAGATGAGGTATATATTAACCAGTGTGATATAAATGCATCTAATTCTATATGAAATCAGCACATTGTACCCCATAAATGCATTAATGTATACATGATCTATGTGTTTATGATTTAATAAAAAAAAAGTCAAGTAGCATTTTATTTGAGTGTGGGGCAGTAATAGAATTATCACATTCCTTCTGTACACTGTCTGAAATGTTGATTGGAAAACAAGTCAGTGATAAAATCAAAAAGACCATTTATTCAAAGGAGTCTTTTTTTTTAAATTTCAAAATAGTAAGGAGTACAAACATTTTTGTAAGATGGAGAGCTTTTATAATGCTGAAGTCAGGCCTTCCAGTGTGCCCATTACCCAAATAGTGTTCTTTTACCACTTTCCTCCTCTCCCTTCTTGATTTCCAGTGAACTTTATATCTATTTGTGCCTGTGTGTGCTCATCAATTAGCTCCCAATTATTAGAAAACACATGTAGTATTTGCTATTCCATTCCTGAGATACCACACTTAGGATAATGGTCTTCAGTTCCATCTGAGTTGCTGCAAAAAAAAAAAATAATAAAATAATATATATATATGTATATATTTTATTGTAAATGGCATCTTTTCTTAGCCCTGTGACTAAAACTGACCAATATATGCAGACATCTCTGTCTTTCTTCTGTCATATGGACATGATTCCCTGTGTGATTACTGCTGCCCTTTTTTTGAAATTAGGTAGAGTAATGACCAATAGTCCTTGTTCACCTTAAGACACAGAGGATGTCTATTGTGTTTGGAAATCAATTTCTTTCAAATTATAATACACCAAATAGAAGTACTCCTGTTTCCCCAGAAACTCCAATTGTTACTTATTCTTCCAACATAATTACGGAAAGACACCCACACATGTCCAGATTTGGACAAAAAAAAAATTATATTGCCATCTTTTGAAAGTCATTCCTTTAATGGTCCATTCTGGATACCAGTAGAGGTCACAAGTGGTTCATTGAATTTTTTCCTTCCATACTTCAATGATGCATAAGATAAATGTGTTTTACTATTAGATAGGTGAGCCCTCAAGAGTCTTGTCATGGCCGAAGTGATGCCAACTTTCTATAATACTTGCCCAAAGATATTTTCATGGCATTCAGGACATCAAGAGTAATATGATGACAGCTCTGATGGCCATTCCAGAGAAAGTTCCAAAACTACTCTGAGAGATTAAGTAGTCAGGGACTTCAGTGCATAGCTTCACAGGAGAAGTGCTTCAAAGGTGACCATAGTAATATTCAGAAATGAATTATGTAGCACTTTTTCTAGGATGAGTTCACAAACGTAATTATCACAATAGTGTATTGTATGTATGTAGAAACATATATATATACAGAATGTACCATACTTATATCTATATAGAGAGAGATGTACATACAGATGAATGCCACATTTTCATTTCCATTTATCTGTTGATTGCCAGTAAATTTGTTTCTATAGGTTGGCTATTATGAACATGCTATATCGGACATGAGAGTGTGATTGACTTTTCAAGATAGTGATATTATTTCCCTTGAGTGTATACCCAGAAGTGAGATTACTGGATTATATGATAGTTTTAATTTTAATTTTTAAAGGAACTTTCACACTATTTTTCAAAATGACTTTCCCCATGTAAATTTCCACCAAAAAGTAGTCCCTTTTTCTCCAGTGCCTGTCCAATACTTGTTTTTTCTTTGTAATAATAGTTATCACAAAGAAAAGATGTTATCTTTTCCTGTTTTGATTTGTATTTTTCCAATTATTAGTGATGTCTTTCATATGGTGGTTGGGCATTTGTATGAAAAATGTCTGCTCTGATGTCCCATTATTTATTTATTTATTTATTTATTGGCCAATAGCATCATATGATTCCTCTATATATTATAGATATTAACCTCTTATCAGTGACATGACTTGTAAATACTTTCTTGCTTTTCATAGGTTGCCCTTACTTCTGTGGACAGTATTCTTTGTTGTGCAGAAACTCTTTACTTTGGTAAAAGTAACTCTTTACTAGGTCAGCTCCACTTAATCTATTCTTGCTTTTGTTGCCTGTGCTTTTGGTATCTAATTGAAACAACACTTTCCAAAACTAATTTTGATGAGCTTTCCTCTGTGATTTCTTCTAATAATTTCACAGTTTCAAGTCTTAGTTTAAGTTTTACTCATTTTGAGTTGAGTTTTTTTTTTTTTTTTTTTAATAGTGGAAGACAAGAATCCACTTCATTTTCACTCTGAGGTTTTCACTCCACCATCTCATAAAATATTCTACACATTTTTTGATCATCATTTACACTGATTATATGCAGTACTTTCAAAATCTTACCAACTAAATTTGAAATTAGGATGAGAGAAGGCACAAAGACCACCTGAGATTCACATTTTATTCATTCCTGTTGTATAGCATCTACCACCTACATACTGAATGAAAAAAAATGAAGGTAAGGTGTGTTGCTGATGGTAAACAGTATGCTAACAATTACAACAAGAAGAAAAGCCATCAGAGTCAAGGTAAGGGAGAGGGCAGCCCTCCAATCACTTCCTGAATATAAATTTTAAGTATGTTGAGGGAGAGTAAGAGTTCCATTTGGTGTGAGCCCATGAAAGGGTTATCAGACAATAGTGAATATCAAGCTGCCAAGGCTTCCTCTCCCATTCCCCTCAGTCCTTAATTTTCACTACAGCTCACTGCTTCCAAGGCAGTGCTGAAGATTCCTCATCACTGTTAGGACAACTAAACCACACCCCTCGTTTTTCCTCTTTCAATCAGATCTTGGTGAGACAATAGTGGCAGCTAGGGCTAAGGCTGGTCAGGGGAAAAACACCAATGTGGCTGGTATAACATGGAGGGAAAATGTACCATTAAGCAGGAGAACTCAGCAGAGTAGAGTCTATGAGGTTCAGGATAAGCAGAGAGAGAAGGAGCTTTATAAGGAAGTCTAAAGATAATAAGTAATGTAAAAAACTAACAAAAATCTAACTCCCAAATAAAGCCTCCACTTGAATCCTTTATTGAGGAGTGGTACAACATAGGAAGCAGGGGCTGTTGCCTGTTTCCCACACATATTAGCTGTATGCAGCCTCAGCTCCTTTCATGGCGTTCAGTACATAGATGTATTTTCCCAAGGTCTCAACTAGCCCCTCATTGTTATCATTGTTTCTTTTTTTTAAAATGTTTTGCCCTTTCATGTGCCCTTTATAATGAGACATTCAGAAATAAGTTAAACACTTGAAACACATCACTGCAATGAAAATAATTATTCTTTATTAGGCAGAAGCCAGATGGTCAAGGCCCTTTATGATTTCCCTGTGTTTTGTAGGTGTGCTCTGGGGACACTGGGTCTTTAATAGGAACTCAGTAGCAGGAAAGGGAGCTCAGTGGTACTTGTGAGCCAGGGCATTAGCCACACCAGCCACCACCTTCTGATAGGCAGACTGCACCTGCGGGGTGAAATCCTTGCCAAAGTGGTGGGCCAGCACAACCACCAGCACGTTGCCCAGGAGCTGTGGAGAAGAGACCAAAGTTATATTAACATGATTAGCAGGGAGACACAGTTTGGACTCATAATATTTTAGCCTTATCTTAGGCTATACTTAGCACTGTGACCATAAAATAAAAGCAGAACAATAGCTGGATCTTAGCTGCTACTGCCCATATGAAAGCAATTCCATCAGTAATGGTTTATATGCAAACTATTTTTCCCTATTACTATAATTCAGAAATTAAATTCTATTATTCTTTAGAATGTTATAAAGCAGTCAAATATATTCCATAATTCTTGTCTTAAAAGGAAAAGATTAGAGAAATTATTGAAAATAAGCCTAAAAAATAAAATATTAAAAGTAGAAAGTTTTTTTAAATTACAAATGCAAAATTATCTTGACTTTTATTATACAATGTGTGTATATATGTATGAAAACATTGCACTTTACCCCATATATGTACAGTTATTATGTGTCAACTAAAAATAAAATTAAATAAAATTGAAATTAAAGTAGGTAAAGTAGGTAGATTAGAAATTTCAAAGAAAAAATTAGCACATATTAGGCAGACTATTAATGCTTTTCCAGTTTCATTTGTTTTGGTTTGTTTGTCACTTAAGTTATCCTGGAGATATTTTCCATTTGTTATATAAAAAGTTGAATCATTAAAAGAACCACAAAAAATTACAAAAAAAGAAAAAGAAGAATACAAGAAATAACAGTAGAAAAGAATGGTTGTGAAGAGAAAATAAACTAAATAGTCCTAAAGGCTCCTGGTGTTGCCTTCTGACACATCTTCCCATTCCAAACTGAACCTGGCACTCATGCCCCCACCATTCAGCATGAATTTGACAATAGAAATAAAGGAAAAAAAGAAACCATGGAAGGTCCATAGACTCACCCTGAAGTTCTCAGGGTCCACGTGCAGCTTGTCACAGTGCAGCTCACTAAGCTTAGCAAAGGTGCCCTTGAGGTTGTCCAGGTGATTCAGGCCATCGCTAAAAGCACTCAGCACCTTCTTGCCATGGGCCTTCACTTTAGGGTTGCCCATGACAGCAGAAGGAGAGGACAGGTCCCCAAAGGATTCGAAGAACCTCTGGGTCCAGGGGTAGACAACCAGCAGCCTGAGCGGGTGAAAGCAGCCCAGGAGACAGATACAGTCAGCGCTTGTCAGAAATTCAGGGGACTGCTCTGTCTCCACATGCCCAGCTTCCATTTGCTTCTTTGAGTCTGTCTCATATCCCAATACCTACCTGCCCAGGGCCTCACCACCAACGTCGTCCACATTCACCTTGCCCCACAGGGCAGTGACGGCACTCTTCTCCTCACCAGTCAGGTGCACCATGGTGTCTGTGGTTGCTAGTGAACACAGTTGTGTCAGAAGCAAGTGTAAGCAGCAGTGGTCCCTGCCCTGCCTTTTATGCCCAGCCCTGGTTCCTGCCCTCCCTCTGTACCTATGAGGAGATAGGCTGAACCCAGGGTGTGGCTCTGCTAGGGGGAGGCCTGAATGTTGGTGGCAGTGCTTGTCTGTGGTAGTTCTGGCACTCAATTAGGAGTCTGACTTCACATCCTCAGCCCTCCCTGTCTGTAGCTCTTGTTTGCATCCCAGCGACATAGATTGCTACTAAACACATTCTCCTTGGCTAGTCCACTTACACAATTTTGAGAATCGGAGCCTGGCAGTCCTATTACAGATGCTTCCACAGCTTTCTTATTACAGGGATGAGGAATCAAAGTACAGAGAGTGGAAGGGAATGATTTGCTAGTTGTGGTTCAACTAAGAGTATAAGGAAGTGTTTCTTCCTATGTCTCAGGAACTGGCAAAGTAACCAAAAGGCAGAATGGATGAAAAATCTGCCATGGTTCTAAGTTATCTTCCTTTTTCTAGTTTGGATTAAACCTTTCTAGTAGGAAAATACATATCAATTCATTCCTTCATTTATTTGTTGTTTGGTGTATATTAATTTAATCATCTAACCAAATAAATGATTTCCACATAATAGAGTTGATAAATATGAATCAATTGTGCCCTGTGCAAGAGTTACACTAGTAGGTTTTGGGGGTAAAGAGATGAAAAAATAGAGAGAATTCAATTCAGGAAGAAATTTAATGAAGTAAAAAGTCAATTACAACTCAAAGTTGTGAGTAGCACGAGGTAAGCAATCGTTTCAAATGGGAGGATGACCAGGGACTTCTGTTTCTGCCTAGACTAATGTGGGAAGGTGTCTGGGGGAGCAGAGGAATTTCTGTGCATTAAAAGTGGGGTTAAGAAAAGGCAAAGTCATTCTAGCCTGGGTTCAGATTATTTATTTTTCCCTAGACCACTAAGAATTCTGTGTTTTAGAATCCCCTCCTTGATACAAATTCCAATTTCTCTGTATATTTCTTTTGTTTGTTTAATTCTCCTTTTACTACAATCTACATTCAGACTATTTTTAAATTCCTATTTTCAAGTGTTGATATCAGAAGCATATATATGTGAAAGAAGGTGTTCTGGGGATATTTGAATATGACTTCTGCCATACTCCTGTGTCATAGAAAATCCACAGGCCTTATGAAATAATAATATATAATATGTTTGCATCATATGTTAAATAGACAAATTGTCAAGGCTACAGCTTTGATATGTTGATAAGCAGAAACTATCACCTTCTTAACAACTTCCTTAGCAATTTATTATGCTCAGAAATGGCTTTCCTAGGTTCTTCTGCTTTGTTTTCTTCCATAATGGTTGGCCTATTGGTCACTATCTTACACTGGCAATTGCTAAAGACACCATTATCCCTGCTCTGACGGGTTGCTGCTCTGAGGGCTGCTGCTTAATATGAGTGGAGTTTGAAAGAGACATTTCTCTTTATCCCCATATCCCTGCAAGGATGAGGCTGCAAGTTAATAAGACTAACAAACACTCAGGCATATCAGGCAAGTAGGTTATAAAGAAGGATAAATAGTAATAAATGTGGTTCTGCTTATGTGCACAGCCACATGTTCAAATCCAGATCAGTACTCAAAAGTCCTGAAAAACTATCTAGGACCACCACCATCTTCACAATTGTGACCTGACTCTGTCTGGAGAGTGAACCCTACAATTTGTCTATCATAGTTTGACTTCAGCATCATTGACCACTAAACACACACACTCATACATACACACTCACACACTTACTACACATGCTCAAAAAAGAGATAGTGAATTCAGTTGTTAATCTTCCCTAAATCTTTATGTTTAATATGAGGATAGGCATGGTCTGACTATAACTAAGAGGGTGGATATTACTTTGCTTCAAGAGATCCATGTCCTCTTGAATTCTTCAGTATTGCAATTTTTTAGGCCAAACTTCTTGACTAGATTCATTGACAACTTCCAGAAGTAGAGGAATAGAAGATGGTACAGTAAACTATTTTGTTCTTTCCTTGACATTTTGGAGAAGAGGAAAATAGTACATTTCTCTTTTTTAAGATCATGATGTCCATAATCTTTCCTAACCACTCTCAAATCATCTGAAAGTAATCTTCTACTATGTGATTCGTACAAGGACTTTGCTGAAGAATGAGAAAGTGCCTAAATTGCCTTGTAGTAGCTCTGCTTCTAGGATGTAAACCAGTGGTTCTTCAAGATTCTATTCTGATATAAAGAGTTCTCTATGGCTACAATGCATGAAGACCAAGAAGAAAAAAAAAGTGGATATAAAAGAACACCTGCCCCTAGACAACTCAAAATACTGAGTCAAAAACAGTAAACTGCAATGCATTGCCCATGTGTCCTGGCAGTACAAAGTTATCATGAAAATACTTTTAAAAAGAAGGATGCAAGTAGTTAGAAGGTTTTCAAAATCCTTTTAATTTTACATCTGAGAGAAACATTGTTCAAATGAATAAATTTTGATACCTATGATTAGAAAGAAAATGACTATTTAGAGTTGTTTTCTACATTCATGCTTTCTCGCTAAACACTGTAGCATTAATACCAAAGGACTATATACAAAGGTTTTATTGTTTGGATTGTCCTCTAGGTCCAGAAGCTCTAAGTTATGAATAAGTATTCATTCAGTAATTATTTATTGAATACATATTTACTTACTGCTGATGGAAAAAAATAGAACAAGACACCATAGGCATGCAAGGTAGCACAGAATAGGCAGAAATGTTTATAAAATATGGAGAGAAACAGAGAAATGGATGAGAAGAAATTTGAAAAAGGAGGGGAGGGGTAAGGTTTGGAAAGATTTCCTCAGGTAGTCTTAAAAAGTTCACTGAGACTGAGGTCACAAAAAATATGTGGTCATTCAGTTTTTCATGAAACAGAGGCAGAGAGAATAAGAGAGCATTATTTTTATGTTTTAATTTAAGGCAAGGTAAGAGATGAACATTTCTTAGAGCAGGAACACTTGATGGAGTGAGGGTTATGACTACAATGTACAGGCAGGCAAGTAGGGAGAAAGGAAAACTAACAGTGTCCTCAGCAGTCATTAAGCCTGTAATTGAGAACATTCTTTGCTCAGGAATTGTCACAGGTGGATCGAACATTAGCCTTGAGGCTATATCTCCAGTAGAGCCTCTGCATTGCCCACATCCTCCCTACATGAAGCATTCTCAGCAGTTTCTATGCTTTGGTGGAGGAAATGTCACCCTGTAAGTGTCTGTGCATGGCTCTGTTACTTTTATTATTTCCCTTGAACTCTTTGAATAAGACACAAGATCTTCCTATCTGTACACCTTCAGAGAATCTTCTTCCATTGCCGGCAAAAAATAAGTGAAATGAATCAGAAAATTGAGCTGAATTCTTTATTAAGCAGATACCATGCCCTTCAAGGACGTGTTATTTTTCCATAATAAAATCTATGGAAATAGGGTCTTCCATTAGTCCCCAGGAAACCGACCAGGACCTCAATGATACTTGTGAGCCAGGGCATTTGCCACACCAGCCACCACCTTCTGATAGGCAGCCTGCACCTGTGGGGTGAAATCCTTTCCAAAGTGGTGGGCCAGCACAACCACCAGCACGTTGCCCAGGAGCTGTGGGGAAGTGACAAGAGGTGTGAAGATGATTAGCAGAGAGAATGCAGCCTGGACTCAGAATATTTTAGCCTCATCTTAAGCTGTGCTTAGCATGGTGGCCATAAAATAAGTGCAGAACAATTACTGGATTTTAGCTGCTACTACCAATATGAAACCTACTATATCAGTCATGGTCGATATGCAAAAATATTTTCCCTATTACTATAACACAGAAATTAAATTCTCACTATTATTCTTTAGAATAATACAAAGCAGCTTAATATGTTCCATAATCCTTATCTTATAAGGAAGAGATTAGAGAAATTATTGAAAGTAAGAAAAACAACAAAAAAAAGATTAAAAATAGAAAAGTTTTTCTTTTCTTTTCTTTTCTTTTTGCAGTTTTTTTTTTCTTTTTGGCCGGGGTTGGGTTTAAACCCGCCACCTCTGGCATATGGGGCCAGTGCCTACTTCTTTGAGCCACAGGTGCCGCCCCCCCCAGAGTTTTTCTTTTAATTACAAATGTACAATATCTTGATTTGGTTATTATACAATGTATATATACATATCAAAACGTTTCACTTTACCCCACATGTTATTATGTGTCAACTAAAATTAAAATAAGTAAAGTAGGTAATTAGAAATTTCCAAACAAAAAGTAGCAACATACTAAGTAGACTATTATACTCTTCCAGTTTCGTTTGTTTTGTTTGTCACTTCAGTTATTGTGGCTATATTTCCCATTTATTATATAAAAAATTAAATTGTTAAAAGAACCACAATAAATTACAAAAAAGAAAAAGAAAAAAACAAAACAATAGGAAAGAATGGTTGTGAAGAAAAAATAAATAAAATAATCCTGAAGGGCTCCTGGTGATGCCACCTGATACCTCTTTTCCATTCCAAACTGAACCTGGTGTTCATGTCCCTCCATTCAGCATGAATTTGACAATAGAAAGAAAGAAAGAAACCATGGAAGGTCCATAGACTCACCCTGAAGTTCTCAGGGTCCACGTGCAGCTTGTCACAGTGCAGCTCACTAAGCTTAGCAAAGGTGCCCTTGAGGTTGTCCAGGTGATTCAGGCCATCGCTAAAAGCACTCAGCACCTTCTTGCCATGGGCCTTCACTTTAGGGTTGCCCATGACAGCAGAAGGAGAGGACAGGTCCCCAAAGGATTCGAAGAACCTCTGGGTCCATGGGTAGACAACCAGCAGCCTGAGGGGATGAAAGCAGCCCAGGAGACAGATACAGTCAGCGCTTGTCAGAAATTCAGGGGACTGCTCTGTCTCCACATGCCCAGCTTCCATTTGCTTCCTTAAGCCTGTCTCATATCCCAATACCTACCTGCCCAGGGCCTCACCACCAACGTCGTCCACATTCACCTTGCCCCACAGGGCAGTGACGGCACTCTTCTCCTCACCAGTCAGGTGCACCATGGTGTCTGTGGTTGCTAGTGAACACAGTTGTGTCAGAAGCAAGTGTAAGCAGCAGTGGTCCCTGCCCTGCCTTTTATGCCCAGCCCTGGTTCCTGCCCTCCCTCTGTACCTATGAGGAGATAGGCTGAACCCAGGGTGTGGCTCTGCTAGGGGGAGGCCTGAATGTTGGTGGCAGTGCTTGTCTGTGGTAGTTCTGGCACTCAATTAGGAGTCTGACTTCACATCCTCAGCTCTCCCTGTCTGTAGCTCTTGTTTGCATCCCAGCAGCATAGATTGCTACTAAACACATTCTCCTTGGCTAGTCCACTTACACAATTTTGAGAATTGGAGCCTGGCAGCCTTATTAGAGATGCTTCCACAGCTTTCTTATTACAGGGATGAGGAATCAAGGTTCAGAGAGTGGAAGGGAATGATTTGCTATCTTTTTCAGCTAGCAGACAGAATTGATAAATATGAATCCAGTGTGCCCTATGCAAAAGTTACACTAATAGGTTTTGGGGGTAAAGAAATGGAAAAAAAGAGAGAATTCAATGCAGGAAGAAATATAAAGAAGTAAAAAGTCAATTACATCTCAAAGGTGTGAGTAGCATGAGGTAAGCAATGATTTCAAATGAGAGGCTGACCAGGGACTTCTGTTTCTGCCTAGACTAATATGGGAAGGTGTCTAGGGGAGCAGAGGAACTTCTGTGAGTTAAAAGCAGGATTAAGAACAGGGGAGGCATTCAGATTATTTATTTTTTCCTAGACCGCCAAGAAATCTGTGTTTTAGTATACTTTTCTTTATTTTAATTTCCATTTCTCTATATATTTCATTTGTTTGTTTAATCCTCCTTTTACTAAAATTTACATTAAGACTATTTTCAAGATCCTATTTTCAAGTGCTGATATCAGAAGCATGTATATATGAAAAAGGTATTTTTGGGATTTTTGGATATGCCTTTTGCCCTAATCCAGTGTCATAGAAAATCCATAGACATGGGCGGCGCCTGTGGCTCAAGGGGTAGGGCGCCGGTCCCATATGCCGGAGGTGGCGGGTTCAAACCCAGCTCTGGCCAAAAACCAAAAAAAAAAAAAAAAAGAATGAAAATCCATAGACATTATGAAATAATAATTTATAATACATTTGTGTCGTACATTAAATAGACAAATTGTCAAGGCTACATACAGCTTTGATATCTTGATTGGCAGAAACTATCACCTTCTTAATGACTTCCCTAGAAATTTCATATGCTCAGAAATGGTTTTCCTAAGTTCTTCAGCTTTGGTTCCTTCCATAATGATTGGCTTATTGGTCACTATCTTATACTGGCAATTGCTACAGACACCATTATCCCAGCTTCAAGGCAGGGATGCTGCTCTAACAGTTACTGCTTATTATGACTGGAATCCAAAACAGATGTTTTCCTCTATTCCCCATAATCCTTCAGGGAAAAGACTGTAAATTAATAAGAATATTAAACACTCAGGCAGACCAGGCAATTAAGTTATAAAGGAGGATCAATAATGATAAATGTGGTTATGGTTATGTTCCAAGCCTCACGTTCAAATCCAGATCAGTACTCAAAGGTCTTGTGAAACTATCTAGGACCACTGCCATCTTCACAATTGTGACCTTGCCTTCACTTCATGAGAAGATCTTACAGTGTGTTTATTGTACTTTGACTTCAGCATCAATCATCACTAAACACACATATACACTCACACACAGACACACTCATACACACACAGACACTCACACACACAAACACACACTCTCTCTCACACACACACTTACGAGATGTGCTCAGAAAAGAAATAGTGAGACTGCAGTTGTTAATCTTCCCTAAATCTTTATGTTTAATATGCACATAGGCATGGTCTGACTATAGCTAAGAGAATGGATATTACTTTGCTTCAAGAGATCCATGTCCTCTTAAATTCTTCAGTATTGCGATTTTTTGGCCAAACTTTGTGACTAGATTCATTGACAACTTCCAGAAGTAGAGGAATAAAAGATGGTACAGTAAACTATTTTGTTCTTTCCTTGACATTTTGGAGAACAGCAAAATAGTACATTTCTCTGGGTTTTTTTATTATTAATATACATCAGCTTTATTCAAGTCACCATGCAAGCTGCAGCAGGTACGAAGATGAATAAATCATATTCCCACCCTTGAAAGTGTATAAAGAGGGGAGACAAGATGGCGGACTGAAGCCAGCTTTCAACAAAGGCTCCCGTCCAGAAGGAGAGTTAAGAGACAGGAATTTAGTAAGTATCCTGGTGGACTTGAGCCTCACCAAGAGAGAAGGCTGAAGAACGCACATCAACACCGCTGAGGCAAGTTGTGATCACAAGGACGCAAACAAAAGGTACAAAATCCACCACCAAGCGGACGGGAGTCCCCCTCCCCCATGAGACCAGCTCTAGAGCCCCACAATTGAACAAGCGGGCAGAAATTAAAGGCCCTCCCACTACACTCCACGGGAGAGACCTTCTAAAAACTGGACCTACCTCCCCTACTCGGGTGCCGTGGCGTTCTCCTGCCGGACATAGGGCTGAATAAAACTTTGGGAATCCTTTGCCGGCAACCCTGAATCCCCGGCACTCCCCTCCCGCCCACTGAGGTCTGGAGGCCTGTCCCCCAGGACTTCGGATCCTTGGGTGATTTCTCAAGGGGAGTGGACAGTCCCCGAGTTGCGACTGGTCAGCATTGACTCTGAGGCGCGCCGAGTGAGGAGAGGGCACCGGGCTGAGGGGGAGTCACGCCTCGCGGCACTTCCCTGTGGTGCAGTGCACCAACCCTCCCCAGGCATACGGGGCCCAAGACTGAATCAGACTCTGGCCTCCCCGCTGAGAGCTGAGAACCCCTACTCTCACTCGGGGTCTGAGGGCCTATCCCCCAGGAGTTCGGCTCCTTGGGTGATTTCTCGAGGGGAGTGCACAGTGCCTGAGCTGCGTCAGATCAGCGCTGACTCTGGGACACGTGAGCGAGGAGAGGGCACTCTGCTGAGGGGAAATCAAGCCTTGGCGGCACTTCCCTGCGGTGCAGTGCAGGAGCCCTCCCCGGACCGTAGTATTGCGTGAAACTGAATGAAACTCTAGCTTCCCCCCACCCCACTCCCAATCGGGGTCTGGGGGCCCATCCCCCAAGAGTTCTGATTCTTGGGGGATCTCTTAAGGGGTGTGGACCCAGCACAAACTGCGGCCGCTCAGTGCTGACTCTGGGGCGTGGGACAGAGGAGAAAAGGGTCGCCTGAGTGCCCACACCAGAGCAGCAGTTCCCTGGAGGTAGATCAACAGCCGTTTTTTCTTTAACGGCAGAACGCTCACTTCTGGATATTCTGAGGCCACACCCCCTGTCTCCCTGGGCAACCAGAGGAGGCCACCGGTGACACGGCTCACAAACCCGCCTCCAGGGCGGGGCTGACCCAGACAGGTGTTCAGACGCAATTCTCCAGCAGCAAAGACGTTTGAACTCAAAACAGCCCGTCTCCTGTAGGCGACGACAGGAACAGAGACAGAACCTCACAAAGTTGTCTGTTCTGTTCTGTTCTGTTAGCAGCATGCATCAGGGACGGGGCTAAGCCTGAGTGAACACCTCCTTCCCATCACCTGCATCAAACACTCAAAGATGTCAGGCCCCATCTCCTCCTGCTAGATAGCGGCAGTCTGCGGGGGCCTGGCAGGCTTTCTTGCGATTCAGGCAGGTGCAAACCCCTGGAGTGTCTGTTCACTGCAGGCAACTGGGTTAGCCATCTGCAGAGATACCAGTGACTGGGTCCGACAGAGGGGCAAAGTGGGGAAGGAGACGTCAACCTTCCCAGACTGCTCTGTTTGCTGGGTGGCTCCTCCTGACTCCACGCTGCACTGGGGTGAGCTGTGTCAGAGAAGTCACCAGGCCCCTGTGATCCAGTTCCCAGAGACCTCTTGAACCCTTCCACCCGAGACAAGTGCCGATTGAGACAGTTGATTCGGACCTTTTGAACTGGGCTAATAGACTGAGGACTCTTCAGGCGGTGCCCTGGGTGTGCGATTGTAGGAAGGTTTGATTCTCCTTTTCCAACTGGGGCCAGAGGTGGGCAGGCGGGGTGACTTAATCGCTGATTTTTCCACACAGCTGAGACTTCAAGCCAGAGTAAAAGTTGCAATAGGATCAAACAGAAACCAGCTGAAAACAAGACAGAACCACTTTGCTCCACCATACCAGACAGGGCCCCAGTTTCTCAGGCCACAACACTGTACGGTCCCTCGATAAAACCCCAGGGGAAAAACCAAAGGGAGTAAACCATGGGGCGGAATCAGAGGAAAAACTCTGGTAACATGAATAACCAGAATAGATCAACCCCCCCAAGAAAAGATACGGCAGATGTGATTGAAGATCCCATTCATAAACAACTGGCTGAGATGTCAGAAGTCGAATTCAGAATTTGGTTTGCAGACAAGATTAATAAAATGGAATTAGGAATTCGAGGAGAAATTCAAAAATTGTCTCAAGAATTTAGCGAATTTAAAGACAAAACCACCAAAGACTTAGACACACTGAAACAAGAAATTACAGCCCTCAAAGATATGAAAAATACAGTAGAATCCCTCAGTAACAGAATGGAGCAAGCAGAAGAAAGGATTTCTGACATTGAAGATAAAGTCTTCGAACGCTCCCAATCTCTCAAAGAGGAAGAGAAATGGAGAGCAAAAACGGATCACTCACTCAGAGAGCTCTCAGATAATTCGAAAAAAAACAACATAAGGGTTATAGGAATTTCGGAGAATGATGAAGTGGCTGCCAAGGACACAGAGACCCTTCTACATGAAATTATGAAAGAAAATTTTCCAGACATGCCTAGAGAATCTGAAATTCAGATAGCAGACAGCTTCAGAACCCCAGCACGATTCAACCCCAATAAGCCATCTCCCAGACATATCATAATTAGCTTCACTAAAGTTAACATGAAAGAGAAGATTCTCAAAGCAGCCCGGCGAAAGAAAACTATAACGTACAAAGGTAAGAATATTAGAATAACTGCAGATCTCTCTGCTGAAACTTTTCAAGCAAGAAGAGGCTGGTCATCAACTTTTAATCTCCTAAAGCAAAAAAACTTTCAACCCAGGATCTTGTATCCAGCTAAACTGAGTTTCATCTATGATGGAGAAATTAAATACTTCAATGACATTCATATGTTGAAAAAATTTGCCATAAGTAAACCAGCTCTTCAGGATGTTCTCAGACCTATCCTCCACAATGACCAACCCAATCCTATACCACAAAAGTAAACTCACTCAGAAACTTCGGATCAAACTCCAACTTCCACACTGGCGAAAGGATTAAAAATGTCCACTGGACCTTTGAAAAACTCGATACCCAAAATTCCACCAGACTTATCAATACTCTCCATCAATGTGAATGGCTTAAACAGTCCTCTAAAGAGGCATAGGTTAGCTGACTGGATACAAAAACTCAAGCCAGATATTTGTTGCATACAAGAGTCACATCTCAACTTAAAAGACAAATACAGACTCAGGGTGAAAGGATGGTCATCCATATTTCAGGCAAATGGTAATCAGAAAAAAGCAGGTGTTGCAATTTTATTTGCAGATACAGTAGGCTTTAAACCATCAAAAGTAAGGAAGGACAAGAATGGTCACTTCATATTTGTTAAGGGTAATACTCAATATGACGAGATCTCAATTATTAATATCTATGCACCCAACCAGAATGCACCTCAATTTATAAGAGAAACTCTAACAGACATGAGTAACTTGATTTCCTCCAGCTCCATAATCGTCGGAGATTTCAACACTACCATGGCAGTGTTGGATCAATCCTCCAGAAAGAAGCTGAGCAAAGAAATCTTAGATTTAAACCTAACCATCCAATATTTAGATTTAGCAGACATCTACAGAACATTTCATCCCAACAAAACTGAATACACATACTTCTCATCAGCCCACGGAACTTACTCCAAAATTGATCACATTTTAGGTCACAAGTCTAACCTCAGTCAATTTAAAGGAATAGAAATTATTCCATGCATCTTCTCGGACCATCATGGAATAAAACTTGAATTGAGTAACAACAGGAATCTGCATACCCATACAAAAACATGGAAGTTAAATAACCTTATGCTGAATGATAGTTGGGTCAGAGATGAGATTAAGAAAGAAATCACCAATTTTTTGGAACAAAATGACAATGAAGACACAAGCTATCAGAACCTCTGGGACACTGCAAAGGCAGTTCTAAGAGGGAAATTTATAGCACTGCAAGCCTTCCTCAAGAGAACGGAAAGAGAGGAAGTTAACAACTTAATGGGACATCTCACGCAACTGGAAAAGGAAGAACATTCCAACCCCAAACCCAGTAGAAGAAAAGAAATAACCAAAATTAGAGCAGAATTAAATGAAATTGAAAACAAAAGAATAATACAACAGATCAATAAATCAAAAAGCTGGTTTTTTGAAAAGGTCAATAAAATAGATAAACCTCTGGCCAACCTAATCAGGAAAAAAAGAGTAAAATCTCTAATATCATCAATCAGAAACAACAAAGACAAAATAACCACAGACTCATCAGAAATCCAAAAAATCCTTAATGAATATTACAAGAAACTTTATTCTCAGAAATATGAAAATCTGAAGGAAATAGACCGATACTTGGAAGCACGCCACCTTCCAAGACTTAACCAGAATCAAGTGGAAATGTTGAACAGACCCATATCAAGTTCAGAAATAGCATCAACTATACAAAACCTCCCTAAAAAGAAAAGCCCGGGACCAGATGGTTTCACGTCAGAATTCTACCAAACCGTTAAAGAGGAATTAGTACCTATATTACTCAACCTGTTCCAAAATGTAGAAAAAGAAGGAAGACTACCCAACACGTTCTATGAAGCAAATATCACCCTGATCCCCAAACCAGGAAAAGACCCAACAAGAAAAGAAAATTATAGACCAATATCACTAATGAATATAGATGCAAAAATATTCAACAAGATCCTAACAAACAGAATCCAACAACACATCAAACAAATTATACATCATGACCAAGTTGGTTTTATCCCAGGGTCTCAAGGCTGGTTCAATATACGTAAATCTATAAATGTAATTCAGCACATAAACAAATTAAAAAACAAAGACCATATGATTCTCTCAATTGATGCAGAAAAAGCTTTTGATAATATCCAGCATCCCTTCATGATCAGAACACTCAAGAAAATTGGTCTAGAAGGGACTTTTCTTAAACTGATAGAGGCTATCTACAGCAAACCCACAGCCAATATCATATTGAATGGAGTTAAATTGGAATCATTTCCACTCAGATCAGGAACCAGACAAGGCTGCCCATTGTCTCCATTGCTTTTCAACATTGTAATGGAAGTTTTAGCCACCGCAATTAGGGAAGAAAAGGCGATCAAGGGTATCCATATAGGGTCGGAAGAGATCAAACTTTCGCTCTTCGCAGATGATATGATTGTGTATCTGGAAAACACTAGGGACTCTACTACAAAACTCCTAGAAGTGATCAAGGAATACAGCAGCGTCTCAGGTTACAAAATCAACATTCGTAAATCGGTAGCCTTTATATACACCAACAACAGTCAAATTGAAAAAGCAGTTAAGGACTCTATCCCATTCACAGTAGTGCCAAAGAAGATGAAATATTTGGGAATTTACCTAACAAAAGATGTGAAAGATCTCTATAAAGAGAACTATGAAACTCTAAGAAAAGAAATAGCTGAAAATGTTAACAAATGGAAAAACATACCATGCTCATGGCTAGGAAGAATCAACATTATCAAAATGTCCATACTACCCAAAGCAATATATAATTTCAACGCACTCCCTATTAAAGCTCCACTGTCATATTTTAAAGATCTTGAAAAAACATTACTTCGTTTTATATGGAATCAGAAAAAACCTCGAATAGCCAAGACATTACTCAGAAATAAAAACAAAACAGGAGGAATCACACTACCAGACCTCAGACTTTACTACAAATCGATAGTGATCAAAACAGCATGGTATTGGCACAAAAACAGAGAAGTAGATATCTGGAATAGAATAGAGAACCAAGAGATGAATCCAGCTACTTACCGCTATTTGATTTTTGACAAGCCAATTAAAAACATTCAGTGGGGAAAAGATTCCCTATTTAACAAATGGTGCTGGGTGAACTGGCTGGCAACCTGCAGAAGACTGAAATTGGACCCACACCTTTCACCATTAACTAAGATAGACTCTCATTGGATTAAAGATTTAAACTTAAAACATGAAACTATAAAAATACTGGAGGAGAATGCAGGGAAAACCCTTGAAGAAATTGGTCTGGGTGAGTATTTCATGAGGAGAACCCCCCGGGCAATTGAAGCAGCTTCAAAAATACACTACTGGGACTTGATCAAACTAAAAAGCTTCTGCACAGCTAAGAACACAGTAAGCAGAGCAAGCAGACAGCCCTCAGAATGGGAGAAGATATTTGCAGGGTATAACTCTGACAAAGGTTTAATAACCAGAGTCCACAGAGAACTCAAACGCATCAGCAAGAAAAAAACAAGGGATCCCATCGCAGGCTGGGCAAGGGATTTGAAGAGAAACTTCTCTGAAGAAGACAGGCGCACGGCCTTCAGACATATGAAAAAATGCTCATCATCTTTAATCATCAGAGAAATGCAAATCAAAACTACTTTGAGATATCATCTAACTCCAATGAGACTAGCCTATATCACAAAATCTCAAGACCAGAGATGTTGGCGTGGATGCGGAGAAAAGGGAACACTTCTGCACTGCTGGTGGGAATGCAAATGAATACATTCCTTTTGGAAAGATATATGGAGAACACTCAGAGAACTAAAAATAGATCTGCCATTCAATCCTGTAATTCCTCTGCTGGGCATATACCCAGAAGACCAAAAATCACAACATAACAAAGATATTTGTACCAGAATGTTTATTGCAGCCCAATTCATAATAGCTAAGTCATGGAAAAAGCCCAAGTGCCCATCGATCCACGAATGGATTAATAAATTGTGGTATATGTATACCATGGAATACTATGCAGCCTTAAAGAAAGATGGAGACTTTACCTCTTTCATGTTTACATGGATGGAGCTGGAACATATTCTTCTTAGTAAAGTATCCCAAGAATGGAAGAAAAAATACCCAATGTACACGGCCCTACTATGAAACTAATTTGGGACTCTCACATGAAAGCTATAACCCAGCTACAACTTAACAATAGGGGGAAGTGGGAAAGGGGGGGTGGGTAGAGGGAGGGGAATCGGTGGGATCACACCTGTGGTGCATATTACAGGGGTATTTGCGAAACTTGGTAAATGTAGAATGTAAATGTTTTGGCACAGTAACTGAGATAACGCCGGAAAGGCTATGTTAACCACTGTGATAAAAATGTGTCAAATGGTTTATGAAGTGTGTGTATGATGCCCCATAATCATATCATTGTATACAGTTATGATTTAATAAAAAAATTAAAAAAAAAAAAAAAACCAGTTTGCCCAAGCTCAACAATCAAGCAATTGATAGAGTTTGAGAAAACAGGACATCTCAGTGGGATATAAACTTACGGAAAAGCCATAGGCAATTTGTCTTTATATATCCACATATTACTTGTAAATTACCTTTGACTCATGTATATCTATCTAGGAAGTGATTCTCTGGGAGGACCTTTGAAAGGAAGTACCTTTCAAACAAAAAAGAAAAGAAAAATATGGAGTGATTAATCATGGTATTTGATTATTGTTGAATCTGAACAATAATGGGGATTCATTATGTTATTTTCTCTACTCTGTGCATTTGATAATTTTTCATTATAAAAAATTTTAAGAGTTAATCACTTATATGCAATGTAATATCACATAGCCATTAAAAATGATACAATAAAAAAAAAAAAAGAAAATAGTGTGACTGTATCAGCTACTAAAATAGGTTTTGAAAGCATGGATTATAATGGAAGTATTTTAATTAAAGATAAAGACAAATTCAAATACATATGACATAACTGTATAATTTCTTAAAATTATGATATGACTAAAGACAATAATATGGAATAAATTCAATGCTGATTTATGATATTCAGTCTGATTAAGTATAAAGAAGTTTCTAGGATAATGTTAGTACAGAACCTTTTACAGATGTGTTTCCAAAAATCAACATAAAGGGAATTTAGACTCAGGAATAAAGAAGCAGAAGGCATTTTACTATTTTCTCAATTCAAAATAATGCTATTAAGAACAGAAAAACACATACCCACTAACATAGCTAGAAAACTCCATCCAGGTCCTCCCCTTCTCCTAATTCAACAGAGTGTTCCTACCAAAAGTGAACAGGTGCCTTACAATCCTATTAACCCACAGCTGAGAGAAGAGGAGTCAAATAAAAAGAAATCAGCAAAATTACCCAAGCAATGTGAAACAAACTATAGTTTGATACCTCCAAGGAAGGGTCCACAAGGGGGCTATAGTAGTGGATTCCACCCACAAGAAAATTGTCGAAACGAAAGAAATATTTGCCATCATAATAGGGATAGCAAATAAGATAAAAAGAATTAAAGAGAAAGTTAGAAACCAGCAAAAAGAAGCCAAAAAATAATTCAGGAAATCAATAAAAAGTTGCTAACAAACTAGACAACATAAGAAAGGATATCACGAAATATAAAGAAATGAAGCAGTCATTTGGGGAATTTTAGTTTTTTTATTAAGTCATGTACTTAATGCATTTTTGTGGTACAATGAGCTGATTTTATATACAATTTGGAATGCTTAGATCAAATTAGTTAATATAGGGATTCACACCATTTACTTATTGTGTTAAGACATTTGTATTCTATACTTAGTAGATTTGACATGTACCCTTGCAAAATGCTCCATAGGTGTAGTCCCACTGTTACCCTCCCTCCTTCAAACCTCCTTCTTCCCTCCCTTCCCATGACTCTCCTCTTCCCTCCTACATCCTGAACTATTGTTGTGATTTATCTTTCATACAAAAGTGTGAGTGATTGGGCAGCACCTGTGGCTCAAGGAGTAAGGTGCCAGCCCCATATACCAGTAGTGGCGGGTTCTAGACCAGCCCCAGCCAAAACTGCAAAAAACAAAACAACAACAAAAAGAAAGTGTGAGTGATTATAAATTGGTTTCTTAAAAGTACTGAGAACATTGAGTACAATGGATACTTTTTCTTCTATTCTTGAGATACTTTACTAAAAAGAATATGTTCCAACTCCATCCATGTAAACATAAAGGAGGTAAAAATCTCCATCTTTTAAAAGGCTGTATAGTATTTCATGGCATACATATACAATTTATTAATTCATGGGTTGATGGGCACTTGGGCTTCTTCCATGACTTGGCAATTATGAATTGAGCTGCAATGAACAATCGGTACAAATATCTTTGTTGCAGAGTGTTTTTTGGTCTTTTGGATAATGCCCCTAGTACAGGAATTACAGGATCAAATGGCAGGTCTACATTTAGATCTCTGAGTGTTCTCCAAACTTCTTTCTGAAAGGAACGTACTAGCTTGCATTCCCATCAGCAATGCAGAAATGTTTTGGGATTTCTGTAGTTTTGGGATTTTGTTATGTGGGCTACTCATACTGGAGTTAGATGACATCTCAAAGTGGTTTTGATTTGCATTTCTCTGATGACTAAAGATGATCAGCATTTTTCATGTGTCTGTAGGCCAAAACACAGCAGACAGCTTCAACGATAGACTAAACCAAGCAGAAATAAGAATCTCAGAGATTTAAGACAAGACTCTTAAGACAACCCAGTTACTCAAAGAGAATTTAAAAAGTCTGAGCAATAACTGAGAAAGATATGGGACTATGTGAAGTGAACTTTCAAATTATAGGTATCCCTGAGGGAGAAGAAACAAGAGCTAAAAGCATGGAAAACCTATTTGAGGAAATTACTGAAGAAAACTTCCCTGGTATCATCAGAAATTCAGACATATAGATACAATAAAGTCTTCAAACATTGGGAAGATTCATAGCAGTAAGGACATCTCCAGGATGGCCAAAATAAAAACAAAGAAGAAAATTTTACAAGCAGCAAGAGAAAAGCAAAAAATAACCTACAAACTAAGATCCATTAGGCAACCTGCAGACTTCTCGGAGGAAATCTTACAAAGGAGAAGGGTTTGGGGCCCCTCATCAATGTTTTTACACAGAACAACTACTACCGCCTAGAATATTGATTCCTGAAAACTGTTTCACAATTGATAGAGAAATTAAGTCTTTTCCAAAGAAGCAAACACTGAGGAAATTTTCCACGACCAGACATGCCTTTCAGAAAAAATTTGAACTGCATTATATACAAATAAGCACAACCAGTGTAAAATCATCCCCTAGAAAACCCTAAAACTTACAACACTTATGGCACAAAAGAGAAAACAGCTGTGTTCCACACCCCCCCCAAAACAAAACAAAAAAAAAAAAAAACACTACATGTTGAACAGATAGACATCCTACATATCAACTGTTTCTCTTAACATTAACAGTTCAAAGGCTCTTCTCAAAATATACAGGCTGGATAAATGGATGAAAAAACACAACCCCAGTATCTGCTGTTTCCCAAAAACACATCTACGCCACAAGCATGCACACAGACTCAAAATAAAAGGATAGAAAAAAACATTCCACACAAATGGACATCAATAGAGAGCAAGTGTAGTCAGTCATTCTCATATCAGGTAAAATTGACTTTAAGCCAACAAAAGTAAAGAAAGACAAGGAGGTTCATTAAATTATGGTAGTGGATGTAAATAAAAGGATAAATAATAATTCTAAATATATATATATATATACATATATACACACACAAAAAAAATACAGGAAACACCAGATACATAAAGCAAATTTTACTAGTGCTAAGAAAATAAAATAGTACAATCATAATTGCCAGGGATCTCAGCACCCCACTGTCAGAGCTCTACAAATCATCAAAGCAGAAGATAAACAATGGACTTAAACTGGGAACTAAATCAAATAGACCTAACATACATTTATAGAATATTCTAAACCAAAACTACTGAATATACATTTTTCTCAGCAGCATATCGAACATTCTTCAAGCTTGATCATATTGTAGGCCACATAACAGGTCTCACAACACATTCAAATAACTAGAAAGAATATCAAGTATTTTTTCTCAGACCACAGCAAAATAAGGCTAGGAATCCATGTAAAAATAAACATTAAAACACATGTAAAGTCATAAAATTAAACAACCAACTGCTAAACAATTATTGGTTCAAGAATAAAATTACAATGGAAATAAAAATATTCTTTGAGTGGAATAACAAAGGGGTCAAAAGTCATCAAAACAGATAGAACTCAGAAGAACATTCGTTAGAGGAAAATTCATAGTTTTAAATGCTTATATCGAAAAGACAGAAAGATCACAAATTAACAAACTAATATCACATCTCAAAGACCTAGAAAAAGAAGAGAAAAAAATACTAAACAATACTAAACCCAAAGAGGGCAGAAGAAATAAATAATGATGGTCAGAGAAGGACTAAAGGAAATGGAATACTAAATTAAAAGAAAAGTATCAATGAAACAAACAAAAAAAGAGATAAAGTAAATTAATTAATAGACCTCTTGCTAAATTAGCAAAAACTGGAAGGAAGATAAAGGATCCAAAAAGCTCAATGATAAATGAAAAAGGAGACTTTTTTTTACTTAATTTTTATTAAATCATAACTGTATACATTTATGGGTACAATATGATGTTTTGATACACAATGCCAAATGCTTAAATCAAAGTAATTAACATAACCATCATTTCACTTACTTATTTTTGTGGTAAGGCATTTATAATGTACTCTTAGTTGTTTTGAAATGTACCTTTGCATTGTGTACATTAGGTGAGATCCTACCTAATACCCTCCCTTCACTCACCCTCCTCCCTGCTTTTTCTCCTCCCCCCTCTTTCTTTCTAGACTATCTTTGTGTTTCATTATTCGTATGAATGTAGAAGTGTTTATGTATTACTTTTATAATAGTATTGAGTACATTGGGAATTTTTATTTCCATTCTTTAGATATTTTACTAAGAAGAATATTTTCAGAGATTGGGGAGAGAAGACTCCAAGCATCTCTGGCTGGTGGGATCTGCCCAGAAACTTCCCTTTGGTGACACAGGGAGTCAGCTAGAGACTTCTGGGCTGCAGGAGGAAGACAAAAGCAGTGAAGAACTGGCAAGTGGTAGGTGCATCTGTTTGGGTTGGAGGCGGCCCACAGCTGTAACCATAGCAACAGAGAGACTGCAAGCAGGAAAAGCCTTACCTGTGGGCTGCTTTTTTTTTTGGACATGAGCACTCAATTGAACTGCCTTGGGAGATCTTGGGAGGGTGTGGAGATGACTTTGGGCATTGTCTGTGACCCTGGCCACTGAGCTGGAAAGGAGCTAATATCATTCAGCTGTGGGCCCACCTGCACAGCCACTGTGGGGGAGTTGACCCTGCCTGTGGCAGTATGGGGATCGGCCAGGAGACCTTGGGTGAGTAATTTAGTGACTGAGCTGCCCAAAGGTGGGGACTAAGATGCTGGGGAAGAGTGGAGATCTAAGTGTTTGGCAGATTACAGCCTTGGCCCTCAGGGACATAGAGTGAGATCAGTTTTGGCACACTGGATAAGTGGGAAGCCACATTAGGAGAGATCCTAGCATTTAGTGTTTTCCTTGGAAAGCTTCTGCTTAGCCAAGGTTCACAGGTTGGAGTGTCTATTAAGCAGGCTGAGGAGACATTTGGGCTTCCAAGCCTGCAGGGTCTGAGAAATCAGCAGAGGTCTCCAGTCTCCATCTCGTATAGCCATATCAGCGTTGTGAATAACATCTCATACTTCAGAAGATCACCTGTTCCCTGGATAATATTCAGCAAGATATATATACTGTTTTGGTGTTTTTGTTTTGGGGTTTTTGTTTTGGGGGGTTGTTTACTTTTTTTTTCTTCATTTCAACATTTTTCCTCTAGACTTTTTTTCCTTTTTTTTTTCTCTTTTCTCTCTTCACTTTTCTAGTTTAAATACAATCTTCCATATCTTCCATTTTGGCCTTCTTTAACAATTAGAACTTCATTTTTGCTAGTGTTTCTGCCCCTATTATTTGGGTTTATTCCCCCAATTTTATCCCACAAGGATTTTTGTTTGTTTTGGTTTAATTTATTATATTTTTGTCTTTCCTCTCTACCTGGTGGTGGTGGGGTACCATGTCTGATCAGGATGGCAAACAGCTGCTGACCTCAAGGTAACCACCCAACCCAGCACCCTCAGAGTTTTGGGATATTTCAGGTAAGTTCAAAGTACCCTAATATACACCTATATTACTCCTGTCTCCTTCTATCGGTGCCTCTCTTCTTTTTGTCAATATTTCCTTCTACTCACCCCCTCTCCTTTTTCTTTCTTTTTCTTTTTAAAATCTTTTTTTCCACCCTTGCTCTTCAATCTTCTCATCCTTCTGGTCCTGCACCAAAAGGACTAATTAAAATGTTAGGCCAGAGACACAGTAACTTAAAGAGCAAAAAGAAGTGAAAGGAAAATTAGGGGAAGGAAACAGATACAAGAAAACACTCATGAAGGAGAATCAGCAGAAAAATCCTGACAACATGAAATAACCAGTCCAGAGCAACCTCTTCAAGGGACAGTGAGGAAGCTACTACAGAGGATTCCACCTATAATGTTAGAAATGACAGAAGGGAAATTTAAAATACAGATGATGAAAACAATGAAGGGAATTGCTTAGAAAATGGAAAATAACCAAAAGGAAATCCAAAAGCGGAATCAATTGAGAGATGAATGATATGAATAATATAGAAAGGTTATAGCAGAGCTGAAGGAACTGAAGCAGTTAATTAGAGAACTTAAAGATGCAATAGAAAGTATCAGCAACAGATTAGATCATGCAGAAAAAAAGAATCTCAGAGGTAGAGGATAAAGCTCTTGAGATAGTTAAAGAGTCAGAAAAGAAGAGAGAGAAAGCAGAATGTGCAGTGACAGAATTATGGGACTTTATGAAGAATTCAAACTAAGCAATGGACTTTCACAAAATAAGATGAATAGAACGCTACCACACATCAATTATCTCAATAAATGTCAATGGCTTGAATTCCCCACCAAAGAGGCATAGATTAGCTGATTGGATTAAAAAACACAAACCATCTATTTGCTGTCTGCAGGAAACACACCTCAGGTCAAAAGACAAATTAAAACTCAGAGTTAAGGGTTGGAAGTCAATTTTGCAGGCAAACTGAATTCAGAAGAAAACAGGGGTTGCAATCTTATTTTCAGATACATGTGAATTTAAAGCAACTGAATTCAAAAAAAGACAATGATGGGCACTTCATATTGGTCAAAGGAAAAACACAACAAGAAGACATTTCAATTCTAAATACTTGTGTACCCAATTGAAATGCTTCCAGATTCTTGAAACAGGCTCCACTCTGAGCAATATGATATCCCATAACACTATGATAACAGGGGACTTTAACACCCCTCTCTCAGAGCTGGACAGATCCTCTACACAGAAATTAAACAAAGATATAAGAGATTTAAATGAGACCATAGAAGAACTGTGCTTGATAGATGTATATAGAACACTCCATCCCAAAGATGAAGAATATACATTTTTCTCATCATCCCATGGAACATTCTCCAAAATTGATCATATCCTAGGACACAAAACAAACCTCAAAAGAATGAAAAGAATTGAAATTTTATCTTGCATCTTCTCAGACCACAAGTCACTAAAAGTGGAACTCAACTGCAACAAAAATGTTCAACCTCACACAAAGGTGTGGAAGTTAAACAACCTTATGCTGAATGACAGTTAGGTGCAGGAAGAAATAAAAAGGAAATCATTAACTTCCTTAAGTATAACAACAATAAAGACACAGCTACCAAAACCTGTGAAATACAGCAAAAGCAGTCCTGAAAGGAAAAATTATTGTTTTGGAAGCCTACATTTGAAAAACAGGAAGGGAACACACCAATAAACTCACAAGCCATTTTACAGAATTGGAAAAAAGAGGAATAATCTAAGTCTAAACACAGCAGAAGAAAAGAAATATCCAAAATTAAATCAGAGATTAATGAAATTGAAAACAAAAGAATCATTCAGAAAACTAATGAAACAAGGAGTTGTTTTTTTGAAAAAATAGATAAAATAGATAAACCTTTGACCAGATTAACTAGAAATAAAAAGGTAAAATCTCTAGTAACTGCAATCAAAATGATATAGGGGAAATAACAACTGATGCCACAGAGATACAAGAGATTGTCTCTGAATACTACCAGAAACTCTATGCCCAGAAGTTTGACAATGTGAAGGAAATGGATTAATATTTGGAATCATACCCTCTCCCTAGACTTAGCCCTGATGAAATAGATCTCCTGAAAAGACCAATTTCAAGCACCAAGATCAAAGAAACAATAAAAAGCCTCACAACAGCATACTTGGTCTGGATGGCTTCACACCAGAATTCTATCCAACCTTCAAAGAAGAGTTTATTCCTATATTGCAGAAATTATTTCAAAAAATTGAAGAGGAAGGAATCTTCCCCAATACATTTTATAAAGCAAACATCACCCTGATACCCAAACCAGGAAAATACCCAACTAAAAAGGAGAACTTCAGACCAATTTCACTAATGAATATAAATGCAAAAATTCTCCACAAAATACTAGCCAAGAGGTAACAGCTTATCATCAAAAAAGTCATACATCATGATCAAGTAGGTTTCATCCCAGGGATGAATAATTTTTAATCCAACTTGTTAATATGTTGTTTAGGGTATTGCATCCTCATTTACAAGTGAAATATGTTTGCAATTTCCCTTTATAATAATATATTTTTTTCCTATTTTAAATCAGGTATATCCAGATGACATAGAATGAATTTAAAGTATTTCTTCTTTTTCTATTGTCTGTATGACTTGGCATGATCTGTTTTTTGAAATTAACTTCTATTTTTATTTGTAAATATTAGTTGTCTATTTTTTGAGACTTTAAGAAAAGAGTAAGTATTCCTGGAAGTAATTCTCCTCACTATTTAGAAGCCTCTGGGGTGGGGGGAGTGTTTCTTCTCTCTGACTATAAAAATTTCCATAATTCCAGTAGCTGGCATTTCAGGTGGTTTATTTGTTTTCTTGCTAGAATTTTACCTTTTCATAATTTTAAATTCAATTATACCTGGGATTGAGGCAGAACTTTGCTGTAAATTATGAATTATGTATTGTTCTTTTTGATCATCTGTAGTCGATGCTATGATGTGCTTCCCAGATTCTCACAAATCCCCTAACTCTTTTGAGACTGAAGCACCCCTTCCCTCAGCTACTGGAACTATTGGTAGTTGGCTGCTCTCTGCTGAGTTCTATGGAAATTGCCCCTGACTAAAGACAGTCGTCTCATTCAAGGTTCATGTTTGTGGGGCAGCTGATATCCAAAGACTGATTATTGCCTCAATTCAGACATCTTTGAGGGGCTTTCCCAACTTCAGAGGGTCCCCAAGGTATCAACTGAGATATTTTTCAGGACTTTGATAGAGATCAACTTCTTGCTCTGTCTATCCTGTTTCATTCTTTCACTTTCACTGATCCTCATCTAGACAGCACTGCCCAATAAACACACTTCCTGCTTGTATATTTCTATCACAGAGTTGGTTTCCCAGGAAACCTACACTGCATTGTTTACCACTGTATGTTATTTAATGTATATAATATTTTGCATGGAAATGTATTTCATTATCCTTGTGCTTGGACACAAAAATTAACTCATGTAATAAAAAATTAAAATTATGGGGGAAAAAAAGAATATTTTCCAGCTCAATCTAGGTAAACATAAAAGATGCAAAGTCTCCCTCTTTTATGGCTGCATAATATTCCTTGATATACATATTCCCACAATTTGTTTATCCATTCATGGGCTGATGGGCATATCGGGTGTTTCCATGACTTGGTGATTGCGAATGGGCTACAATAAACATTCTGGTGCAAAATGTCTTTGTTGTAAAATGATTCTTGTTCATCTTGTTCATTACTAGATACATGGTAATGATATTGCAAGATCAAACAGTAGGTCAACTTTTACATTCTTGAAAATTCTCCATTCTTCTTTCCAAAGAAGCTGTATTAGTTTTCAGTCCCAACAGCAGCGGAGAAGTGTTCTCTTCTCTCCACATCCATGCCAATATCTGTAGTTTGGGGATTTTGTGATGTGGGCTGATCTTACTGGAGTTAGGTGATACCTCAAAGTGGTTTTAATTTGCATTTCTCTGATGATTGAAGATGATGGTTTCGTGTGGTTGTAGACCATGCACCTGTCATCTTCAGAGAAGTTTCTGTTCAAGTCTCCTGCTCACAAAAAATGGTGTTTTTTTTTTTCTTTTCTTATTGATTATTGTGAATCGTAGTTCTCAGACCTTTGTCGGAACCATAACCTGCAAAAATCTTCTGCCATTCTGAAGGCTGTCTGTTTGCTTTACTTGCAGTGCTCTTAGCTGTGCAGAAGCTTTTTCGTTTGATCAGATCCCAGTAATGTATTTTTGGTGTTTCTTCAATAGCCAAGGGAGCACTCCTCATAAAATATTTTCCCAGGCCAATGTCTTCAAGTGTTTTCCCTGCACTCTCTTCTACTATTTTTACAGTTTCATGTCTTAAGTGTAAATCTTTTATCCAGTGAGAATAATTTTGTTAGTGGCAAAAGGTGAGGGTCCAGTTTCAGTCTTCAACAGGTCACTAATAAGTTCTCCCAGCCCCACTTGTTAAATAGGGAATCTTTTCCCCAGTGTATGTTTTTGTTAGGCCTATCAAAGGTCAAATGACAACAAGTGGCTGGGTTAATCTCTAGGTTCTCTATTCTGGTCCATATATTTACATCGCTATTTTTGTGCCAGTACCATGTTGTTTTGAACACTATAGATTTATAGTATAATGTGAAGTTTGGTAATGCTATGCCTCCTGATTTATTTTTATTTCTAAGTAATGTATTGGCTTTTTGAGCATTTTTCTGATTCCATATAAAACAAAGAACTATGTTTTCATATTCTTTAAAGTATACATTTGTGCTTTGATAGGGATTGCATTAAATCTGTAGATTGCGTTGGGTAATATGGACATTTTAACATGGTTGATTTTTCACAGCCACAAGCATGGTATGATTTACCATTTGTTAACACCTTCAGCTATTTTTTTCCTCAGGTTTTCATAGTTCTCATTGTAGAGATCTTTCACTTCTTTTGTTACATAAATTCCCAGGTATTTCATCTTATTTGACACTACTGCAAAAGGAATAAAGTCCTTGACTATTTTTTCAACTTGACTGTTGTTAGCATATATAAAAGCTACTGATTTGTAAGCATTGATTTTGTATCCTGAGACACTGCTGTATTCCTTGATCACTTCTAAGAGCTTCTTAGTTGAGTCCCAGGGGTTTTCCAAGTACAAAATCATGTCATCCATGAAGAATGAGAGTTTGACCTCCTTTGACCCCTTTTGAATATCCTTGATCCCCTTCTCTTGCCTTATTGTGATGGCTAGGACTTCCTTTACTATGTTGAATAGCAGTGGTGATAATGGGCATCCTTGTCCAGTTCCAGATCTGAGTGGAAATGTTTTCCATTTTACTCCATTCAATATGATATTGGCTGTGGGTTTGCTGTAGATGGCCTCTACCAGTTTAAGAAATGTCCCACCTAAGCCAATTTACTTAAATGTTCTAATCATGAAAGAAAGGATGTTTGATATTATCAAAAGCTTTCTGCATCAATTGGTAGAATCATATGATCTTTATTTTTTATTTTATTTATGTGGTGTATTATATTTATAGATTTATGTATTTTGAACCAACCTTGTAACCATTGGATAAAACCAACTTAATAGCAGTGAATAAATTTTTTGATATATCATTGAATTCTGTTTGCTAGAGTCTTATTGAATATTTTTTGCATAGATATTAATTAATGATATTGGTCTATAGTTTTCTTTCTTTGTTGGATCCAACAAAGAGGATCTTTCTTGGTTTGGGGATTAAGGTGATATTTGGTTCATAGAATGTGTTGGGGGAAGATTCCTTGTTTTTCTATGTTTTGGAAAAGGTTATGTAATATAGGTACTACTTCCTCTTTGAAAGCTTGGTAGAATTCTGATGTAAAGCCATCTGATCCCAGACTTTTCTTTTTTAGGAGATTTTGTATAGTTGATGCTACTTCCGTGTTTGATATAGGTTTATTCAAACTTTCTAATTCTTTCTGGATGATTCTAAGGAGGTGGCATGCTTCCAAGTATTGATCTGTTTCCTTCAGATTTTTATATTTCTGGGAATAAAGATTTTGTAGTAATCATTGAGGATTTTTTGGATTTCTGTGATATCTGATGTTATATCTCCTTTATTAATTCTGATTGGTGTTATTAGAGATTTTACTTTTCTTTTTCTGATTAGGCTAGCCAAATGTTTATGAATGTTATTAATCTTTTCAAGGAACCAACTTTTTATTTCATTGATCTTCTGCATGATTCTTTTATTTTCAATTTCATTTAATTTTGCCCATTTTGGTTATTTCTTTTCTTCTGCTGTGTTTGGGATTGAAATGTTCTTCATTTTCCAGTTGCTAGAGATGATCCATTAGGTTGTTGACTACCTCTATTTCTGTTTTCTTGATGAAGGCTTCTAATGCTATAAATTTTCCTATTAGGACTACATTTGCAGCATCCCACAGGTTCTAATAATTTTTGTCTTCATTATCATTTTGTTCTAAAAATTTGATGATTTTTTTCTTAATTTCGTTTTTGACTCAGCTATCATTCAGCCTAAGATTATTTAGTTTTCATGACTTTGTTTGAGTAAGGAGAATTCTATTGCTGTTTACTTCAACTTTTATTCCATGATGATTGGAGAAGATACAGGGAATAATTTCTATTCTTTCAACTTTAGACTTGTGTCCTACAATATGATGAATTTGGAGATTGTGGGTTGATGAGAACAATTTCACTTTTAACACAAAGGAGTGTTAAAATCCAACTATTATTGTGGAGGAAGATATATCAAATTGTTCATATCTATTATGGTTTTCTTATAAATTGAGGAGTATTCAGGTAGGGTGCATAAATGTTAATTATTGAAATCTCTTCATGTTCATTGTTTCCCTTGACAAATATTTAGTGACCATCCTTGTCTTTCCTTATCTTTGTTGTTTTAAAGCCTATTGTATCAGCAAATAAAATTGTAACCCCTGATTTTTTTCTGATTTCCATTTGCCTGCATTATAGATGTCCATCCCTTCACCATGAGTCTTTTTTTATCCTTTGAGGTATTATGAGTCTCTTGCAGGCAATAGTACCTGGTCTGAGTTTTTGTATCCAGTCAGCCAACCTGTGCCTCTTTAGAGGATAATTTAAGCCATTCATATTAACTGAGAAAAATGATAGGCATTGTAGTATTTTGGGTGTCATATTTTTCAAAAATCCAGTGGATATTTTTAATTCTTTCACCATTATGGAAGTTAGGTTTTGTTTGATAAATTCTGGGTGAGTTTACTTTTATACTAGACCATTGTACTGGTCATTATGGAAAATGGGTCTGAGTATTTCCTGGAGAGCTGGTTTAGTTAAGTCTTTTGATTTCTCCATCACAAATGAAACTCAGTTTAGCTAGATACAGGATCCTGGGCTGAAATTTATTTTGTTTTAGAAGATTGAAGGTAGACGACCATTCCTTTCTGGCTTAAAAAGTTTCAGTTAAAAGCTCTGCAGTCATTCTAGTATTTTTCCCTTTGTAGGTAATGTTTTTCATACATCTGGCTGCTTGCAGAGTTTTCTCTTTCATATTAACGTTGACAAAGTTAATTACTATGTTCTAGAAGATGCTTTATTTGAATTGAGTCTTGCTGGGGTTCTGAAATTGTCTACTGTCTGAATTTCTGTATCTCTGCCAATGCCTGGAAAATTCTCCTCCATAATGTCTTGGAGTAGGGCATCTGTGCCTTTAGGACCATCCCCTTCTCCTTCAGGAATCTCTGTAAATCATATGTTTGATCTTTTGAACTGATCTCACAACTCACTCAAGGAATGATCAGTCTTTGCTTTCCATTTTTCTGTCTCTTTGAATGCTTGGGATCATTCAAAAGCCTTGTCTTCAATTTCAGAGATCCTTTCTTCTGCTTACTCAATTATCTTACTGAGAGATTCTACTGTATTTTGAAGCTCCCTAAATAACATTTTCATTTTCTTGAGCTCTGCTATCTCTTTTCTCCTTGTATCCATATCTTTGGTGATTTTTCTTTGAATTATTTCTTGAGACAGCTTTTGAACAACTCTTTGTATTTCTATTTCCATATTTTATCCATTCAATTCATTTTATTTTCCATCCATACTCTGAATTCTATATTGGACAATTCAGCCATTTATCAATGAATGGCATCTTCTGTTATATCTCCTTTGTCGTTCTTTGGGGGAGTTGATCTATTCTGATTATTCATGTTAACAGAGTTATTTTGCTGGTTCCACCTCATAATTATTTTCTGCAGTTTGGTTACTAACAGTGGTAGGGTGAGATCTGATTGAGGGTCCCAGGAAATGGAGTTAACCAGCCCTTTACCAATGAACTGGGGCTTGTTGTTACATACATAAAAAATTTCCTGGTCACTCATGAGAAAGGACCCTGAGCCATGAATAAAAGGCCATATTATCATTTCTCAAGGAAAAAAAAAAAAAACTCCTTTCAAATGTTTCCTATTTTTTTTTCCTGGTTGGTCTTTATCAATCCTCCAGAATATGCAAAAAGATGTTTATAGAAAATTTCATGACCCAAGGAAAAAAATATTTTTTTCCCTACCCCATCTTTTGTTTCACAGTTAAAACTCATTTGGTTCTATTTTGGCCAGCATTTTTTACAAGATGTGTTTTTCAGAGCTATCAAATGGAATGTGGCCTTTCTCTATTCATAGCTTTTACTCTACCAAATTTTAGCTATACGATTTAGAGCAACCTAAGTCTCTAAATCAACTCCATCATCAAAATATCATATCTGACAGCTAACTCCTATGGAACAAGAGATAAACACCACTGGTTTCAAAAATATCCATGGCACAAATACCTAAGACTAAAGTATAAAACTGCTCAGAACTCAGCAGAAAGTTCTCAAAATTCACACTCAACTTGTGACACTGCAGCTCACTCAGCTCAGCAAAGTTGCTTTAGAGGTGATCCCTATGTGTAACATCTTTTCCAAAGAGGTCAGTAGCTTCTTTCCATGAGACTTGACTGTAGCATTGTCTGTTACCACAGAGTAACAAGAGGACAAGTTCCCCAATTATCAAAGAACCTCTGGGACCATGAGTAAATAAACAAGAACTGACGGAGCAGTCGTGATTACTAAACAAATGCAAAATTAGACTATACAATATAACTTACTGGCTATACCCTCTTTCTTCTTTATTTATTTTTATTTTTATTTTTCTTATTAAATCATAACTGTGTAAACTGATACATTTATGGGGTACAATGTGCTGATTTTATATACAATTTGGAATGCTTGCATCAATCTGGTTAACATAATCTTCACCTTACTTATGTATTTGTTGTGTTAAAACATTTATACTCTATTCTAAATAATTTTGAAATGTACCCTTGCATTCTGCACATTAACTACACAAAGTAATGTACAAATTTAATGCAATCCCTATTAAAGCACCATTGTCATAGTTCAAAGATCTGGAAAAAATAGTGCTTCATTTTATATGGAATCAGAAAAAAACTCAAATAGCCAAGACATTACTCAGAAATTAAAAAAAAAAAAAATCAGGAGGAATCATGCTACCAGACTTCAGGCTATACACTGTATCTATAGTGATCAAAATAGCATGGTACTAGCACAAAAATAGAGAGGTAGATATACATAACAGAATAAGGAACACAGGAGATGAACCTAGCCACTTGCTGTCATTTGATCTTTGATAAGCCTATTCCCTCTTTCAGGAACATGTTCTGCCTTTCTCACCCTGACCCTCCAATGGCCTCCAATGCCTGCTCCCCTAGGATTTTATCTACAACCTCCTCTATGTTCACCCTGCACAGAGGTTAGTAATATCAGCCTTCTTATCAACAGTGAAATGCACCTGACATCAGGTCCAGAAATCTACTGGTGACCATACATGAGCCAAAAACTCACCTGTTTTGTTATTTCCCTCTGTGGCCTCAACTCTGGCCCCAGCACTTTGCCTCTCCTAATGAAATAAAGCTGTTTTTCCAGGGTGTGTTGTGATTCCAAGCATGGCATTTGGTCAAGGGAGGCTTTGCAAGGTGGAAATTTGCATCTCTGAGTCACCCCCTCAGGGGAACCCTGCTGTTCAGGTCCAAATTTAAACCTCATTCTTTTTTCCCTACATCACACATCACCATCTAGTGTGCAATTTATTTCAAAAGGTCTTTATTACCACTAGCCCACCATGACTTGAAAGCTTATGATGAAGAATAGATTAGAAATGAAAGGGTTAAGAATTATAAATCTCTTATCTGTCAACTCCTGGGTGAGGAGTTGAGATAGTGTATCATTCTGTTATCCAACCAGGTTGTATGTGGAAGAAGTCACAGTCCTTCTTGGCTCCCAATTATTTTAAGACTACATTGAGGGCACAATTTTATCACTTTTTAGAATAGAAATAAATTCCTCTATCCAGCACCAATTTGGAAGCAGGATACAAAAAACTAGCCAAGTAAGAGCAAGATTATGTATTATTCTTGTGTTTTATAATCTATTTAATAGTCCATACTTATCTAAGGAAAACATATTTCCTCTAAGTCTGGACAATAAGCTGTCACATTCCTTGTATCTACTAATTTGTGTCCAGGAATAAGGATTTTCTACTGAATTGGTGTTGGGGGAGAAAGATGTTTCTGCCTACAATGAAGAGAGTAAGAAAAGATTTTATGGCAAGGACTGGGAATTAAGTGATTTGTTTCTGGTACAAGTTGAATCTACATTATGTTGCTGTGTTTAACTTTTCCTTATAGCTAATAAGACAGAGACAGTCTTCACTGACAGTATTCCCTATGCCATTGACATTGGGAATCCAAAATGTTTTAGACTATTCTATCTGATGATGACTAAATGTGCTTTGGTCTCACTCATCTCAGTGAATTACAGATTAGTCTATAATCCCCATACTTAATGTCCAGGATGCTAATTTATTTGTTTTCCCTGAGATAAAAAATTACAAGAAATAAAACATAAGAATTCATCTCTGTGCATACTTGGAGGATACTACAGATTTCAAAGAGTTCAACCCAATATGTCAAAGCTGGAGTTTTGGTATTAAAGAAATAATCTTTTGGTCTACTTAATGTAGTTGAGAGGCTATAATCTCTTTTACTTACGAAAATGGGAAAGATTTTAGTGAAAGACAGATAAGAGCTTGAAGGAAATCCAAGAAGATTTTCTTTACAGCAGAGATTAATGAAATGATGAATAAGAAGTAGCAACTTTGACAATATGCAGGAAAAAAACTTTATATTCAGTTATGGGGACTGACCTGAGAGCATAGCTCAGGTACTTACTCTTTAATGGCCCTAAAACTGACCCTCAACAGAATATGTTGTCACAACTCATACTTAAGTACATATATCTATTAACCTTATATGTCAATGAATAGCTACCCATCTCTGCCGTAAACCACAAGTGATTACAACAGTTACTGCTAACGCATGCTTTTCTCTCACTGCTGTAGACAGAAGTCCTAAAAGTATTGATTCTTTCTTGTTTGAGGCTGTTCAATTCTCCCAAATATTTTCTATACTGACCACTTCTGCTATGGCAATGGTTCTCAAGCTGTGAGTTGCAACCCACAGGAACTGTATTAAAGGGTCATGGCATTAGGAAGGTTGAGAACCACTGTACTATGATCTGAACCCTTATGATATCAATATTCAGTCATCAGCAATAGTCATCAAAATTTCTCAGTCATTTTTCATACATTAATTCAACAGATATTTTTAACCTCTATATGCCATTTATTATGTTTTGACACTCACTGTTCTAATGTTGCTCACATTATAGTGAGGAGACCAATACATATAATTAAAGAAATGAGTAAATAAGAAAATGTCAGGCGGAGCAAGATGGCAGCCGAGTAACAGCTTCCTTGCATCTGGGCACCGTGAGTCTGGGGAGATAGGACTCCAGGCATCTCTGGCTGGTGGGAACTGCCTATCATCACTCCTATGAAAATACAGGGAGTCAGCGAGAGACTTCTGGACCCTAAGAGGAGGACTAAAACAGTGGAAAGCCGGCAAGTGGTCGCGTGTGTTCAATCCGTCTAAACCCGCCCACAACTGTAAGTTCAGTAGCAGCGAGACTGCAAACCAGAAAGGCCTTACCTGTGAACTGTTTTGATGTCCTTGGACTTGGCACTGAGTTGAACTGCCTTGGGGAAGGCCTGAGCGGGAGTGCGGAGAACTTTGGCCGTTGTCTAGGGCCCCAGTCTGAGCCGCTGAGCCAGACGGAGCTGATAGTGTTTGGTGGTGGGTCACACGGATCCATTGTCAGTGATCTGCCCCGGCAAGCTCTGCCCTCAGGGTCGCAGAGCTAGAAACGGGTGGGAGCTGGTAACCCAGCAACCAAGTAGCCTAAGGGTGGGGTCTGAGCCGCCTTGCAGCCCTAACCCTCAGGGGCAGAGTGAGATCAGTTTTGGCACACTGAGTAAGTGCATAGCCACTTCAGCAGCGATTCCAGCGAGAAAGCTGGGAAAGCTTCTGCTCAGCAAGTTTACAAGTTCAAAGTGCCTTTTAAGTAGGCTGAAGAGAGATTTAGGGTGTCTACCTGCTGGGGTTTGAGAAATCAGCAGCCTCCAGTCGTATCAGAACTGTGACTAACATCTCATACCCCAGAAGACCACGTGTTGCCCAGACAATATTCAATAACATATACAAACTGCTTTGTTTTTGGTTGTGTATTTTTTTCTTCTTTTTTTTTTTTGGTTTGGTTGTTTTTTTTTGTTTGTTTATTTTGACGTTACTGATGTTCTTTTGTTTTTTTAATTTCAATCGTTTCCACACAGATCCCTTTTTCTTTCTCAATTTTCCTAGTTTAATTATAATTTCCCATTGCTGCCTTTTTTAATAACTTCAACTTCATTTTTGTTAGTGTTTCTACCGATATAATTTGGTTTTTCACCCAATTTTATCCCCGTAAAGTTTTCTGTTTGCTTCTTTTGGTTTGATTTATAGCATTTTTGTCTTTCCTCTCTACTTGGTGGAGGTGGGGTACTGTGTCTGATCAGGTTAGCAAAGAGCTGCTGACCTC
Organism: Nycticebus coucang; assembly: GCF_027406575.1. Classification (NCBI taxonomy): domain Eukaryota; kingdom Metazoa; phylum Chordata; class Mammalia; order Primates; family Lorisidae; genus Nycticebus; species Nycticebus coucang. Next base: position 61,685,168 of record NC_069793.1, on the reverse strand, counting down.
AAGGGAACCACGCAACTGGGCACCCCCAGAAGGTGGGGTTTTTTTAAGGTTGTGTCAAAGTACCCTACTGTACACCTATATTGCCCTGTCTCCCTCTTACTGTGCCTCTCTTCTTTTTGTCAATATTCCTTATACCCACCCCCTCTCCTTTCTCTATCTTTCTTTTTTTCTTATCACTCGGTCCTCCTTTCTTTCATCCCCTTTTTTTGCTCTTCAACCTTCTCACCCTTCTGGTCCTATAACCCTTAGTCCACAGGCATAAGAACTTAAAGAGCAAGAGGAAGTGAAAGGAAAATTAGGGCAAGGAAACAGATAAAAGAAATCACTCATGAGGAAGAATCAGCAGAAAACTCCAGGCAACATGAAGAACCAGTCTAGAACAACCCCACCAAGGGACCATGAGGTAGCTACTGCAGATGATTCCACCAGTATAGAAATGTTAGGAATGACAGAAAGGGAATTTAGAATACACATGTTGAAAACAATGAAAGAAATGATGGAAACAATGAAGGAAATTGCTAATAAAGTGGAAAATAACCAAAAGGAAATCCAAAAACAGAATCAAATAAGAGATGAACGATATGAAGAATATAAAAAGGATATAGCAGACCTGAAGGAACTGAAACAGTCAATTAGGGAACTTAAAGATACAATGGAAAGTATCAGCAACAGGTTAGACCATGCAGAAGAAAGAATTTCAGAGGTAGAAGACAAAGTTCTTGAGATAACTCAGACAGTAAAAGAGGCAGAAAAGAAGAGAGAGAAAGCAGAACGTTCACTGTCAGAATTATGGGACTTTATGAAGCGTTCCAACATACGAGTTATAGGAATTCCAGAAGGGGAAGAAGAATGCCCCAGAGGAATGGAAGCCATACTAGAGAATATTATAAAAGAAAATTTCCCAAACATCACCAAAGAGTCTGACACACTGCTTTCAGAGGGATATCGGACCCCAGGTCGCCTCAACTCTAACCGAGCTTCTCCAAGACACATTGTGATGAACCTGTCCAAAGTCAAGACAAAAGAAAAGATTCTGCAAGCTGCCAGGAGTAAGCGCCAGTTGACCTACAGGGGCAAATCCATCAGAGTTACCGCAGACTTCTCTAATGAAACTTTCCAAGCAAGAAGACAATGGTCATCTACCTTTAATCTACTTAAACAGAACAATTTTCAGCCCAGAATTCTGTACCCTGCTAAGCTAAGCTTCAGAATTGACGGAGAAATCAAATCATTTACGGATATACAAACATTGAGGAAATTCGCCACAACAAGACCAGCTCTACAGGAAATACTTCAACCTGTTCTGCACACTGACCACCACAATGGATCAGCAGCAAAGTAAGAACTCAGAAATCAAAGGACAAAACCTAACCTCCACACTGATGCAAAAGATAAAATTAAGCAATGGACTCTCACCAAATAAGACGAATAGAATACTACCACACTTATCAATTATCTCAATAAATGTTAATGGCTTGAATTCCCCACTGAAGAGACATAGATTGGCTGACTGGATTAAAAAACACAAGCCATCCATTTGCTGTCTGCAAGAAACACACCTGGCCTCAAAAGACAAATTAAAGCTCCGAGTCAAGGGTTGGAAGACAATTTTTCAGGCAAACGGAATTCAGAAGAAAAGAGGAGTTGCAATCTTATTTTCAGATACATGTGGATTTAAAGCAACTAAAGTCAAAAAAGACAAAGATGGTCACTTTATATTGGTCAAGGGAAAACTACAACAAGAAGACATTTCAATTCTAAATATTTATGCACCCAATTTAAATGCTCCCAGATTCCTGAAGCAGACCTTACTCAGTCTGAGCAATATGATATCTGATAATACCATCATAACAGGGGACTTTAACACACCTCTTACAGAGCTGGACAGATCCTCTAAACAGAAATTAAACAAAGATGTAAGAGATTTAAATGAGACCCTAGAACAACTATGCTTGATAGATGCATATAGAACACTCCACCCCAAAGATAAAGAATATACATTCTTCTCATCACCCCATGGAACATTCTCCAAAATTGATCATATCCTGGGACACAAAACAAATATCAACAGAATCAGAAGAATTGAAATTTTACCTTGTATCTTCTCAGACCATAAGGCACTAAAGGTGGAACTCAACTCTAACAAAAATGCTCAAGCCCACCCAAAGGCATGGAAATTAAACAATCTTCTGTTGAATAACAGATGGGTGAAGGAAGAAATAAAACAGGAAATCATTAACTTCCTTGAGCATAACAACAATGAAGACACAAGCTACCAAAACCTGTGGGATACTGCAAAAGCAGTTTTGAGAGGAAAATTCATCGCTTTAGATGCCTACATTCGAAAAACAGAAAGAGAGCACATCAACAATCTCACAAGAGATCTCATGGAATTGGAAAAAGAAGAACAATCTAAGCCTAAACTCAGTAGAAGAAAAGAAATCTCCAAAATCAAATCAGAGATCAATGAAATTGAAAACAAAAGAATCATTCAGAAAATTAATGAAACAAGGAGTTGGTTTTTTGAAAAAATAAATAAAATAGATAAACCATTAGCCAGACTAACTAGAAATAGAAAAGTAAAATCTCTAATAACCTCAATCAGAAACGATAAAGGGGAAATAACAACTGATCCCACAGAGATACAAGAGATCATCTCTGAATACTACCAGAAACTCTATGCCCAGAAATTTGACAATGTGAAGGAAATGGATCAATATCTGGAATCACACCCTCTCCCTAGACTTAGCCAGGAAGAAATAGACCTCCTGAACAGACCAATTTCAAGCACTGAGATCAAAGAAACAATAAAAAAGCTTCCAACTAAAAAATGCCCTGGTCCAGATGGCTTCACTCCAGAATTCTATCAAACCTTCAAGGAAGAGCTTATTCCTGTACTGCAGAAATTATTCCAAAAAACTGAGGAAGAAGGAATCTTCCCCAACACATTCTATGAAGCAAACATCACCCTGATACCAAAACCAGGAAAAGACCCAAACAAAAAAAAGAATTTCAGACCAATCTCACTCATGAACATAGACGCAAAAATTCTCAACAAAATCCTAGCCAATAGATTACAGCTTATCATCAAAAAAGTCATTCATCAAGATCAAGTAGGCTTCATCCCAGGGATGCAAGGCTGGTTTAACATACGCAAGTCTATAAACGTTATCCACCATATTAACAGAGGCAAAAATAAAGATCACATGATCCTCTCAATAGATGCAGAAAAAGCATTTGATAAAATCCAGCATCCTTTTCTAATTAGAACTCTGAAGAGTATAGGCATAGGTGGCACATTTCTAAAACTGATTGAAGCTATCTATGACAAACCCACAGCCAATATTTTACTGAATGGAGTAAAACTGAAAGCTTTTCCTCTTAGAACTGGAACCAGACAAGGTTGTCCTCTGTCACCTTTACTATTCAACGTAGTGCTGGAAGTTCTAGCCAATACAATTAGGCAAGACAAGGAAATAAAGGGAATCCAAATGGGAGCAGAGGAGGTCAAACTCTCCCTCTTTGCTGACGACATGATCTTATACTTAGAGAACCCCAAAGACTCAACCACAAGACCCCTAGAAGTCATCAAAAAATACAGTAATGTTTCAGGATATAAAATCAATGTCCACAAGTCAGTAGCCTTTGTATACACCAATAACAGTCAAGATGAGAAGCTAATTAAGGACACAACTCCCTTCACCATAGTTTCAAAGAAAATGAAATACCTAGGAATATACCTAACGAAGGAGGTGAAGGACCTCTATAAAGAAAACTATGAAATCCTCAGAAAGGAAATAGCAGAGGATATTAACAAATGGAAGAACATACCATGCTCATGGATGGGAAGAATCAACATTGTTAAAATGTCTATACTTCCCAAAGCTATCTACCTATTCAATGCCATTCCTATCAAAGTACCTACATCGTACTTTCAAGATTTGGAAAAAATGATTCTGCGTTTTGTATGGAACCGGAAAAAACCCCGTATAGCTAAGGCAGTTCTTAGTAACAAAAATAAAGCTGGGGGCGTCAGCATACCAGATTTTAGTCTGTACTACAAAGCCATAGTGCTCAAGACAGCATGGTACTGGCACAAAAACAGAGACATAGACACTTGGAATCGAATTGAACACCAAGAAATGAAACTAACATCTTACAACCACCTAATCTTTGATAAACCAAACAAGAACTTACCTTGGGGGAAAGACTCCCTATTCAATAAATGGTTTTGGGAGAACTGGATGTCTTCATGTAAAAGACTGAAACTGGACCCACACCTTTCCCCACTCACAAAAATTGATTCAAGATGGATAAAGGACTTAAATTTAAGGCATGAAACAATAAAAATCCTCAAAGAAAGCATAGGAAAAACACTGGAAGATATTGGCCTGGGGGAAGACTTCATGAAGAAGACTGCCATGGCAATTGCAACAACATCAAAAATAAACAAATGGGACTTCATTAAACTGAAAAGCTTCTGTACAGCTAAGGACACAATAACCAAAGCAAAGAGACAACCTACACAATGGGAAAGGATATTTGCATATTTTCAATCAGACAAAAGCTTGATAACCAGGATCTATAGAGAACTCAAATTAATCCACATGAAAAAAGCCAACAATCCCTTATATCAATGGGCAAGAGACATGAATAGAACTTTCTCTAAAGATGACAGACGAATGGCTAACAAACATATGAAAAAATGTTCATCATCTCTATATATTAGAGAAATGCAAATCAAAACAACCCTCAGATATCATCTAACCCCAGTGAGAATGGCCCACATCACAAAATCTCAAAACTGTAGATGCTGGCGTGGATGTGGAGAGAAGGGAACACTTTTACACTGCTGGTGGGACTGCAAACTAGTACAACCTTTCTGGAAGGAAGTATGGAGAAACCTCAAAGCACTCAACCTAGACCTCCCATTCGATCCTGCAATCCCATTACTGGGCATCTACCCACAAGGAAAAAAATCCTTTTATCATAAGGACACTTGTACTAGACTGTTTATGGCAGCTCAATTTACCATTGCCAAAATGTGGAAACAGCCTAAATGCCCACCAACCCAGGAATGGATTAACAAGCTGTGGTATATGTATACCATGGAATACTATTCAGCTATTAAAAAAAATGGAGACTTTACATCCTTCGTATTAACCTGGATGGAAGTGGAAGACATTATTCTTAGTAAAGCATCACAAGAATGGAGAAGCATGAATCCTATGTACTCAATCTTGATATGAGGACAATTAATGACAATTAAGTTTATGGGGGGGGAAGCAGAAAGAGGGATGGAGGGAGGAGGGTGGGGCCTTAGTGTGTGTCACACTTTATGGGGGCAAGACATGATTGCAAGAGGGACTTTACCTAACAATTGCAATCAGTGTAACCTGGTTTATTGTACCCTCAATGAATCCCCAACAATAAAAAAAAAAAAAAAGAAAATGTCAACTGGTATTATATAACATGAAGAAAATGCACACTGTCAAAATGGTAGTCAACGACCTAAGGAAGGTAATATCAGAAGAGCAGTCCTAAGGGAAGTTGCATTTGAAATTGAACCTCTGTGATAAGATGGAGACATGAGTAAGAAGTTTGGGAAATGAAGTTCCTGAAAGCAGGAAGAGCACACACAAAACTCTGAGACTGAGGAGAAACAGAAGAAAAAAAGAAAGAGAAAAGAGAAGAAGAAGAAGAAAAATACAACTTGGAATTTCACTGTGTATAAAGACCAAGGCCAGAGTAACAAATATTAAGGGAAAAATGAGACGATTCAAAGTCAGAGACATAGGTTCAGGCTTATTATTTGAGTCATGTGAATGAGAGTAGTAGAAGGTATGTTTTATTCCAAAGTCTGGAAAACCAATTACCCTCCCTAATTGGTGGGGCCACACCTACAGTGCATCTTAGAATGGGTACAGGCGAAACTTACTAAATGCAGAATTCAAATGTCTTCATACAATAACTAAGAAAATGGCATGAAGGCTATGTTAAACAGTTTTATGAAAATATTTCAGATTGTATATGAAACCAGCACATTGTACCCCTTGACTGCCCTAATGTACACAGCTATGATTTAATAAAAAAAAAAAAAAAAAAGTCTGGGAAACCAGTGGAGATTTGTAACCCTGAGATTAGCATGTCCTCTAATCCACTCAGGACACAAGTTTATTCCCCTCCCCCCATTTACCTTGGTCAGCTTGAGGTGGCATGAACACCACACACTAGATGGCTTTAGCAACCCATTTTTTTCTCACATTTCTAGAAATCAGGGCCATTAATATTAAGGTTTTCTTCTTGTAAAAAAAAAAATCATCTTATGCTGGGGGCTCCACTATCATGATTTCATCTGCATCTAATTACTTCCAAAAATCCTTCTTTTAAAATAAGTTCCCTTTGAAGTGTTAGGCTCCAACATATAAATTTTGGGGAAACAAATATTCAGCGTGTAATTTTATCACATCACACTCTTGCTTTTAAAATATGAATTAACTTTCAATTTTACAAAATTCCAGTGAATCTGCTTTCCCAACTAATGTGTACAAATTCTTTTAATCTCACAGTGTTGGTCTGTTCTAGACATCCCAGGCTAATATACTCAAGTATAAAGTTCTGAGCCTCTCCTTGTTCCTTTACCACACCTAAATTTCTGTATCCTCCGGTAGCTTACAGAGATATCTCTTTATGAAATTTTGTAGCCAAACTGTACACATAGAAATTATCTCTCCTGAGGGGATGGGACCAATTCAACTTCACAGGGTATGAATCAACATTTAAAACATAAAGTTCCTAAGTAAAGCCAGGAACACTGCTTTGGAGATAACTGGGAAAAGAACTTTCTTCACACTGATCTTCAAAGCCATCAACCCCCAATCTAGCCTCACAAAGGCTGTGAAAAAAACAATTGCCCTTAGAAATTATGTCACACTAAATAGAACTGAAACATAATTTCTGCCTGAACCTTGCCTTTTTAAGGTCTAGAATGCTTTTGCTTGACTAAGTCCCTGGCTACTTTGCCTATATACAAGCCCCTGAGGTCTTCTCTGAAGTCACCTGTTTTCTCCCAACCATCTGTATCTGAGGAGTCCTGTTCCATAGAGTCCTCCTTCCCACCAGAACTCTCCCATAACGTTTACTAACACTTGCAGAACTCCTATGTGTGTGTTTCTTTATTGCCTTGTTCTTTCATTTTCTCATAACAATGCACATCTCATGCAAAAATAAATGAATATTGTGCACATACCATACACACACACTCTCAACATAAAAGCCCTGGAGCTCATACATATGTTTAAGATAACACAGGAAAAGAAACAAAGACAAAAAATATGCAATTTCATAACAGTTTTATTATTTTATTGTAACTTGAAGAATGATGGTTCTCCTTGAAAGCCCTGCACCAGGAGCATGGGGCTCAGTGGTACTTGTGGGCCAGGGCAGTGGCCACCCCAGCCACCATCTTCTGCCAGGCAGCCTGTATCTGTGGGGTGAATTCCTTGCCAAAATGCTTTGCAAATACAATCACCAGCACATTTCCTAGGAGCTGTGTAGGTAGAAAGAGACAACAGAGATGAGAACAAAGTGAGCAGAGAGGTCCGGGGTAGACTTTATGTATCTTGACGCTCAACTTGCACTCAGAACCTGTGTCCACTTCTCACAACACCTGAGATTTTGCTTAGCCATTAAACACAGGAAGATTTTACCCTAGCATGACTGACCACTGGCCATGAATCTTTCCATTTTCTTACAACCAACAGCCCACATTTTGTGTGTTGATAAATATTTTCTTAAAAACACAAGCTCTCTTTCTAAACCCATTGTTCCAGTTGTTCTTCCTCACAGACATTCCTCTGCCTTTCTAGAATTATGTAATAAGCCTTTGCTTATTAAGGCTTGAGCAGGATTTTGCATCAGTATCCAGCCAATATAGAACTAGCCTTAGTTAGCAACATGTATTTCATCACCTGGTTTTCTCCCTTTTATCAAACCAACATGTGCTTGCCTACATGTATCTTTTCCATGACCATATTTTTCTCTGCCTCCAACAATGTTTTTCTAAAAAAATTAAATGTAAAATACAGAAAAAGGAAAGACAAATTTCTCTTTAAAGAAGTCTAATTAACAAAAGTCATTTCACTCATCTCTGCTAAACGTTTCCTCAAAGCCAACAGAGTACAGACAAATCTCTGCAGACTTCTAAAACCCTTCCTTACACTCTACAACAGTGGTTCTCAACCTTCCTAATGCCACGACCCTTTAACACAGTCCCTGTGGGTCATGACCCACAGGTTGAGAACTGCTGCTCTAGAACATTAACACTTGGTGTCAGCTTTGTTTGTCCTCTGGCATTTCTTTACTCTTAACTCCAATATCTCCAAATATTGCATGCTGCGCAGGTAGCCCCAGTTATACTCAGATCAATACTCAGCTATCTAAGTTGCCCCAGGATTAAAGGCAAGAGGGCTTTTACATCTCCTGGACTTACTCTGAAGTTTTCAGGATCCACATGCAGCCTGTCACAGTGCAGCTCACTCAGATGGGAAAAAGTGCCCTTGAGATCATCCATGTTCTTTATAGCTTCTCCCAAGGAACCCAGAACCTTCTTGCCATGGGCTTTGACCTTTGGGTTGCCCATGATGGCAGAGGCAGAGGACAGGTTTCCAAAGGTGTCAAAGAACCTCTGGGTCCATGGATAGACAACCAGGAGTCTATGAGATAGAACAACAGCAACTAGAAGCTCAGAAGTTGTCAGTAGACACAAGAAGTATTCTGCATTTCTTCTAGGCGTAAGTTCATTCCTTCCCTCCCTTGTCTTGCCCCCTTCCCCAGAGCATACCTTCCCAGAGCTTCTCCTCCATCCACTTCCACATTCACTTTACCCCACAGGCTTGTAATAATAGCCTTCTCTTCAGCTGTAAAATGAACCATGGTGTCTGGATTTGGATCTTGTCAATAATCTTAGATGTTGCAGAAGCAAGTATGTGCAGCTACTAGAAGGTGCTTCCTTTTATTTCTCTATCCCTGGACCCCTGGCCCCTTGCCTCACATGGTACTCTGAGGCTATTGGTTAAGGTCACTTGGTCAAGCCTATTGGTCAAGGCAAGGGTGGTCAACACAGGGGTGTGGTTTAGAGAGGGAAGGGTTCAGACAGACGTTTGCATTGAGATAGTGTGAGGAAGGGGCCCTCAAGAGGATTCTGCTGCTTATGTTTTTTAATAGTCTTTGTCCTATTTCAATTCAATTATTCCAACTTTTTTCCTCATTCATTCTTTCCTTCAGCTAGTTTCCTTCTTCTCCCACAATACAATATTCTAGGACTTCGATTCCAGCCTTTCTATATTCTTGTCTCTAACCCCATATTAAAGCTAAAGTAAGAAAAATATTTGAAAATTCAGATATTGTGAGATTCGTTTTAGGCATAAGTCTAGAATCTCTGGTGTTAGAAGTGTAAGTCTCATTTAGTAGGAGTGATTTCCAAGTGAGAAATGCTATACTGATCTTTGAATACCCTCCCTGTGAATTTAGGCCATGTTCTTTCCAATTCATAATAATCTGGGAGAAAGTAATTCCCATAAAGCAACAGTTTCAGTGCAGGATTATATTAATGTTAGATAATATAGCAGCGGTTCTCAATCTATGGGTCATGACTCACAGGAACTATATCAAAGGGCCACAACATTAGGAAGGTTGAGGACCACTGTAATATAGTATAAGGCTAAACTCCTACCTCAGTATCTACTTACCTATACCTGTTTGAAATAAAGCTTGTATATTTTATCTGAGACAAAGCATTTGTCTTCTTGTCTGTGTATGTATCAAGGCACCAAATGATGGGCATTTCTCACTGGATCAGATTATGTGCTGGCTAGAAACCCAGGGTTTTGTAGCACTTACATGCTCAGTGAAGACAATGGTGAAAGAGTCCTTGGTAAGTAATACATTTGAATTAATTATCTTGATTAATGCTAGGTCATTTTTTAGACAGTTTTATTTCAAGATATAACACTAGAAAGCACTCTTTCCTTCCTCTTGTGTGTTTTTGTAACAAAAGAACTCCAAAGAATCAGGGACTATCTTCATTGAGTAATAGTCTACACATGATTATAGCTGGGACATCACTGTACTGTAGACACATTTTCCTCTCACTCAGTGCTGTTTTGACGTGGCACACTCTTAATATGTCAGGAAAAGTTCACACTTCTTTTTTTTTTTTTTTTGGTTCACACTTCTTTATGTAGGTATTTATTGAATGTCTCTGAAAGTTTTTCATTGTATTATATCTTGCTAGATACTTGAAGCTTTGGAAGTCTGGCTTTATTATTTGCCCTTAAATTTGCAACTGATGATCACATCAAAAAAGTAGGTTAAGTAGTCCCCTGTGCATTTGGGGAGTTCTAGCTTAAAATTTGTTTATCCCCTAATCAATTAGGTTGACTAAAATTTTGATATAGGTGAAAAACTTGTAGTCTTCATGATCTCTTATAAAGACTGTATCTGTTCATTAATGAAGATGGTTGAAAAGACAGAAGGTGAGACTTATCGAGATATCAATATTGACTTTCAGATGACAGCAATAATTTCTCCCAACCTAAAGTTGAGTGGGACAGATTTTTATTGGTATGGAGGTATAGTGTACAGAGCCTGAGGGGAACCAAAATTAGAGTCTTTTTAAGATACAACTGTGAGATAAATGTATACAGATCTTTGAGTTCAGCTTGCAGAGTCTGGACTTGGAAGATGATCAGAGGCTGATGTCTAAGCCTACTAATTCTTTAAGAATGAAATAACTTTTAATTGCTCTTTCTCAGACAAAGGTATATCTGTGATCATTCATGTCTTCAAACAACTTCCTCAGTTTTCCAAAAACCTAGAAAGTGATCCAAAAATCATTTGTAACCACTTTTTTTCTCTTATGCTTTTGGAATAATACCTTCTAAATGCTCCTTCTTCATAGTTGTCTTGCCCTTCCATTTTCTTCATGTCATTGCCTCTGACCTTGCCTAGATCCTCACCTGTAAAGCTGTTTCTTTACAAAAGCTGCCCTATGTGTTTTTAAATATTCATTCCCATGTTTTTTCAAACTTTCCTTCAACAACTATTTGTGCAATAACTGTCATAATAGGTCTGCATTTTGGGGACTTAATATAAATGAATCAGGAAATAAAATCTGTCACTGAAGATTTGTCATCAGAACAAGTAAACTAATAAACAAAATAATTTTATATATTATTATTTACTAAGACAATAATATATGGGCTTGATAAGAGTGGAGCATGATGATATCCAGAATAATCTCTGTAAAGACATAGTATTTGAACTGGAGCTAGAATGTCAGGGAAGATATTGAGAAAGAATATTTAAAGTAGAAAATTCAAAGCTCTGAAGCAGAAGAAAACAAACTCTTGGTATGCTACTAAGATAAACAATGGAATAATGAGGTTGATAGGCAAATAGTAAAGTGGAAAGTAGCAAATGATACCGTTGCAAGGAAGCATAGGCTTAATGACATTAACTTGCATTCAGGGGTAGAGAGTGAAAACCCCTACTGGATTTTAATTTTGCTGATAACAAAATCTCTAAGCTCTCTGTGCACTTAGATTACTATTCCAAGAATAAATTGTTTATCACAACACTATTTTATTTAGACATTTTTATTAGTCATGAACAAGAATTAGCTATTCATTCATAAATTAAAAAAAAAACTTTTGTCATCCTGATCTAAATATGCACGTGTTCATGATGAATTTCTTTTTAATTAAATTATCTTGGAATGGCAACATCTAGTTCTAGTATACCTTTCTGAGGTATTCTCTAGCACTCCATTACCACTATCCTTGACCCCTTGACACCAAGAGCTGGGATAATACAGAATATTAGGTTAGGACAAAAACAAGAAAAAGACACTGACTGTTGGAACATGCACATTCCTTTATCTTTTGTTGATTTTGTTTATTTGCTGTTGAGTTACTCGAGCTCCCTATATATTCATACTTTGTCAAATTAATAGTTTTGAAATATTTTCTCCCATCCAATAGGTTGCCTCTTATGTCTGTTGATTGTTTTCTCTTCTATGCAGAAACTTTTAAGTTTAATAAAGTCCCATTTGTCTACTTTTGTTTTTGTTTCCTACACCTTTGACATCTTAATCATAAAATCCATGCCTAGACCTAGGTAAGGGGTCTGAATAGACATTTCTCAAAAGAGGACATACAAATGGCCAATAGGCATATGGAAGAATATTTATGACATCACTAATCATCCAGGAAATGCAAATCAAACCCACAGTGAGATATCACTTTACCCCAGTTAGAATGGCTATTATCAAAAAGGCAAAAAATATTGGATGTTGGTGTGGATGCAGAGAAAAGGGAACTCTTACATATTGTTGGTGGGAATGAAAATTACTATGGCTATTATGGAAAACAATGTGGAGATTTCTCAAATAAACTAAACAAGAGGTACCATATGGTTCAGCAATCTTACTATTGAATATTTATCCAGTGAAAAATAAACCATTATATAAGGGGCTACAAACACCCTTATATTTATTGCAACACTATTCACAATAGCAAAGATGTGGAATCAATTCATCAGTGGATGAATGCATAAAAAAGTAATATATTTATTTACAAAATGCCATATTATTATTTATTTACAAAATAGCATACTATTTAGCTACAAAAAGTAATTAAATTTTGTAATTTTAAGCAGCATGAATGGAATTAGAGGTCATTATGCTAAGTGAAATAAGCCATCTTAGACAAATATTACATGCTCTAATTCATATGTTGGAGCTAAATTAAGTTGATTCATAGAAGTAGAGAGTAAAATGATTGTCATCATATCCTGAGAAAAACATGAGTGATGTTGAGTAATGGGAGATGAAAAAATGTTTTTTAATGGGCATAAATATTCAGTTAGGTAAAAGGAATAAATTATAATGCCTGATAGTAGAATAGGGTGACTAAAGTTAACGATGCATTATGCATTTCTCACTAGATAGTAGTGAGAACCTGAAATGTTCTCAACACACAGAAATGGTAAATGCTCAAGGTGATAAATATTTTAATACACTGACATGAATATTATACTTTGCATAGATAAAACAAAATATCACATGTACTCTATAAATTTGTATGGATGTTATGCATTAAGAAAAAATGCACATTCGTCTTATCTGTTGACTGACGATAATTAGTGAATAAAAAAACCACTGTTTGTTTAGAGGCATGTTGGAAACTTACAGATCTCATAGAGAAAAGTGCTATTAATAGCCTACAACTACAATAATCATTGGTCTTTCATCTCTATTGTGGAGATATAAAGCCAAATTAAAAACTAATTTACAGGACTATTATTTTTTATTACGGGACTAGTATTTTTTTTAAGTTTTTTTTTGAGACAGAGTCTCACTATGTTGCCCTTGGTAGGGTGCCATAGTGTCACAGCTCACAGCAACCTCAAACTCTTGGACTTAAGTGATTCTCTTGCCTCAGCCTCCCAAGTAGCGGGGACTACAGGCGCCTGCCACAACGCCTGGCAATACAGGACAAATTTTTTTTTTTTTTTGTAGAGACAGAGTCTCACTGTACCGCCCTCGGGTAGAGTGCCCTGACGTCACACGCTCACAGCAACCTCTTAACTCTTGGGCTTACGCGATTCTCTTGCCTCAGCCTCCCGAGCAGCTGGGACTACAGGCGCCCGGCTATTTTTTGGTTGCAGTTTGGCCAGGGCTGGGTTTGAACCCGCCACCCTCGGCATATGGGGCTGGCGCCCTACTCACTGAGCCACAGGCGCCGCCCCAGGACAAATTTTAATCAAAGTCTAATGGCAATGAAATGCCTAATAGAGTAATTCAAGTTTTATTTTCTAAGATATAGCAGTCTAACTTGGTGTAAAGGTCTCAAGCCTTATTATGAAGGACTCAGGACCTAAAGGTCAAGACTCCCTGAGCAAACTAGCACTCATTCAAAAGTGAGTCAGTTAATACCCCTCCTGCTGAGGGTTCTAGTTCATTGCATGGCCTCCTTTGCTATGTTCACCCTGTCTGGGAGCTTTCAGTTATCCACATCCTCCTTCTTCCTTCTCATCTTCCCCAGCCAATCAGATAACCACATCCTCCTCATTCTACCTTTGTCCATCATTCACATTTTGCAGATCTCACTGCTTCTCCTGGGGTTCAACTATTATATCTGTTCTCTTGAATCGTCATCCATAGATTGCTTTCCCTCAAAATCTTATTCCATGAGTCACTTAAAATCTTAAGAATTGTTATTGTTTGCTCTTGCCAACAGCATACTACAATCTTATATTTTTTATATTTTTGGATTACTCTATTAGGCATTTCATTGCCCTTACTCATTGATTTTTTTTTTTTTTTTTTGTAGAGACAGAGTTTCACTTTATTGCCCTCGGTAGAGTGCCGTGGCCTCACACAGCTCACAGCAACCTCCAACTCCTGGGCTTAGGCAATTCTCCTGCCTCAGCCTCACGAGTAGCTGGGACTACAGGCACCCGCCACAATGCCCGGCTATTTTTTTGTTGCAGTTTGGCCGGGGCTGGGTTTGAACCGGCCACCCTCGGTACATGGGGCCGGCGCCCTGCTCACTGAGCCACAGGCGCTGCCCCCTTACTCATTGATTAAAATTGTAAGACCTGCACTATCTGGTCTTTCTGTATACTCTACCCATGTCTTACTCTCCCCTCTACTTCCAGAGAACTGGTTTCATGCAAATCACTAAGCCCCGTTGGCTGGTTTTAGATTATGAAACTTTGTTAGTATTTTATGGCCTTCATGAAGTGGTTATCATTACTCTCAAAAAAGTTCCCACCATAGCCTAACTCTAACTCTATCTTTGAACATGTTACATTCTGTCAGAAAGTAATGCACAATGATTTCAAGTGTCATAGGTTTGGCTTCTCATAGAGATAATGTGATCCTATGGAAAAGTAGACTATTGTTGACTCAATGAGACTTTTTATGGAAACATACAATCCATTATTCAACTCATCCTTTTATCTCCATATCAAGCTAACTGTACAATAGATAAATGTACCATAGATAAATTAAAATTAAAGTATCTAACCCTAGTATAGATCTGGGATCCCTACAGAGCATTGTTTTTAATAATGAAATTTGATGTATACTGCACATCTGCTTTCTCAGTTACCACTTACCCCCTTCTTTCTCCCCCTGTGCAGTAAGTTTCTGCCCACACTTCCCACATGTGCCTGCCCACTTATCTAATGCTTTTACCAGCCTTATAAAACCTCTGCCCCATCTTGGCATCCTCCCTGGGCCTGTAGAATCTTTCTATAACATCCACCTTCTTTTGATGAATCCCCACACACTTTTTAAAGCTGCTTTTGCTTTCCTCAGCCCATAATCCCTTTTTTTTCTTTAACATACAAGGAAAAGACAGAGAAGATAAGTGATTTTTTTTATTATTATTATTTACTGAATAGAAAGTAGTTCGTTAAACAGAAGCTATGCTTTCAAGGTCAGACCAGTCCCCATGTTCAGGAGGAGGATGTCAGGGACACACAGAGGGACACTGGCAAACTGGAGAAAGGACTCAGTGGTACTTGTGGGCCAGAGCAGTGGCAACACCAGACACTAGCTTCTGCCAGGCAGACTGCACATCAGGAGTGAATTCCTTGCCAAAATGAGTAGCCAGAATAATCACCATCACATTTCCCAGGAGCTGTTAGTGAAAGACAAAATGAAAGACAGAATGGCATGTTGAGTAGAAGTTTTCAAAAAGAATTTGTAGGGAAAAAAAGGTGGCTTCTTATACTCCCTGACAACCCTGACCTCAAACTGCTCCAAGGGCTGTGCCTATCCAATAAGTTTAGATAAACATAGGCTTAATTTAGTTTGTTTTCTTTTTTAACCTTATATTCAATATCTTGCTTACCTATATCCTCACTCTCTGTCCCTATTTCACCATTGTTATTTGCCTCCCTTTCTCCCTTTCTTATTATTATTTCTGTAAATATCAGATTTCAATGCTTAAAGAGTTCTCAGTGGGAGTTTAAAATCTCCAACCAATGTACTAACAAGCCTTCGTTTCATCACAATACTGACAGAGACTGTATTTTAGAGAATTTGCTGTATTTTTCTTTGAGAAAATATATCTTTGAAATTTTCAACAAAATCTTTTCCTAACCTTGGATTATCGAGACCCACATAAAATAAGACATTTGTCATTCCTTGAGACAGACCTTCATCTACAAAAAGACAAATGCATTTCTCTTTGCAGAGGTCTGCTATTATATAATATTATTCTCCAGGATAAAACCATCCAGTTCTGACAAAATGTTCCTGAAAAGTGGTAAGAAAATTCAGCCTGTTAGTATCTCTTTACTGTCCCTCATTCTGAATCAAGTTGGTCTTGCTTATGCCCACCGGAAATCTGTCTTTCTAAGACCAAACTGGACCTACGTTTTCCGAAATCTTTGTTGATCCTTCTAATCATAGTCTAACCTTCCATTATTATCTCAAAGTAAAAGCCAAAAAGAGCATGGAGGCATTTCCTGAACTTACCTTGAAGTTCTCAGGATCCACGTGCAGCTTGTCACAGTGCAGCTCACTCAGCTTAGCAAAGGTGCCCTTGAGGTTGTCCATGTTTTTGATAGCTTCTCCAAAGGAGGTCAGCACCTTCTTGCCATGGGCCTTGACCTTGGGGTTGCCCATGATGGCAGAGGCAGAGGACAGGTTTCCAAAGGTGTCAAAGAATCTCTGGGTCCAGGGGTAGACAACGAGGAGCCTAAGATACATCATCATAACAGTTGGAAAATTAGTGATACTCAAAATCTTTAGGACTTTCCTGGTCAGTTTGCCAGGGTTATATTCCCCTTTATTCGCATGCACTGAGAGCCAGTGTTTACCTGCCCAAGGCTTCGCCTCCAGCCTCTTCTATATTCACCTTTCCCCACAGGCTCATGATGGTAGCCTTTTCCTCAGCAGTAAAATGCACCATGGTGTCAAGTCTGGGAGCTTGCTGGTGGTCACAACTGTGTCCAAAACAGGTATATGCTGCTGATTTTCTATGTGGCCTTTTATCCTCCACTGCCGAAGTTCTGGCCCGTTGTTCTCCATGGTAGTTAGAAGTCATTGGTCAAGGCTAAGCTCTGTCCCTCAAGGGTGGAGCCAGGTCAAGAGAGGGTCAGCAGTGAAGTAGGTACACATTGAGATAATGTGTGGGGAATGCTGAGATCTTTCTTTCCTTGCCTCCTCCTCCAAGCACAGCACAATTTTTCATTCATTCCCTTTTTTCACTCTCTTCTCTCCCCACATCACCTTCCAAAATAACAAACATCTCTCTCATTCCCCCTTTTCCAAGAAAGTCTCATAAAAAGGAACTAAGCCTCAGGTAGGAAAAAAGCTTCAGCCAAAATGCGTTTAATATTTGGGTTAAGGATGGTGACAATGACAAGGACAGGCCTGGCCAAGGAAGAAAAAGGGTAAGCTGTTGACATGGAGTTTCATCCAATTCTAGCACTCTTGATGACTGACTTGTAATCAAACCTCTGGATCTTAGTTTTTCTAGGGAGATAAAAACCATACATGGTCCCTTCTTGAAATTGAAAGGAGTAGTAAAAATTTCACCCCAATATTAAAGCCTTAATTCCAAAGTGTAATACTAAGACCTGGTTCCTAGAAAGGATGGAAAGAACAAGATTATACCTCATGCTTCTAGGGAACACTTTCTCCTTCCATTTATCTGTGACTATAGAGGAAATTGGCCACTTTGGGGATATTACCCTGAGCAATCTTTGTGCTTGTCTGTCCTGCCTATACTTCTCACCAGTGAGACAGCTGAGAAATGTAAAATTATTTAAAACCAGGATTTGTGATCAAACTGAGAAACAAGTATATTGATGTGTTAATCAGATGAAGAGTCAGGTTAAATTTAGTGTTTGCTCTAGCCATAGGGGCCAGAGGCTTCAGATTCCTTTAGTGCCTTGTTTTTGATGTTCATTTTGTAATGACTTGTTAGCTCTTTATATGTTGAAGCTAAAACTGGAGCTGATATTGATATATATTCAGTTCCATCCATGTGCAGAAAGAATATTCTCTGTGCTGTATCTTTTTTTTTTTTTTTTTTTTGCAGTTTTTTGGCCAGGGCTGGGTTTGAACCCGCCACCTCTGGCATATGGGGCCAGCGCCCTACTCCTTTGAGCCACAGGAGCCTCCCTGTGCTATATCTTTTAATCTGCACCTAGTAATATAATTGTCATTACCCTTATTTTTTCGACTATGAAAACAAGGTACAGAAGTTGTGTAACCGTTGAGATGGCAAAATCAATGATTAGGGGAAAATGCAACCAGGAAGGCACAAATTCCAGCTTTGTTAATTCTAAAAAACATCCTCCTATATCACTATAATCTAGTGAGCTCTGCCCAGTTCCTGTTCTGGCTAGTTCCCCATCTATTTCTATCTTTTCTTTTCTCTGGTGCTCTGTTGGCCCCTTTCAGACCTGGGAATTTCTTTTCCCACAGTTTCTTGCATTTTGATGCCCCAGAAGCTTTTGGCTCTTTTACTCAGTCATTTGGTTTCTGCCTTCCTTGTCTAGTGCCCTAGGGGGTCTCCATATATTCCATGTTTACTGAGAACTCTTATCTATAACCCTACCTTGGCATTTATTATCTTTTCTTAAGAATGTGATAAAAAACACTTCTAACACATGAAAATATTTTGTCTTTCTCTTATGATTCTGGAATTCCTTACCTGATTTAATGACTCTCTCCAAATACATAGTATTCCAGGCCAATAAATTTCTTTACCACTTTCTTTTAGTTTTTAATTAAGAATATCTTTCTGGGGGCCAAGAGCAGTAGCTCACACCTGCAATCCCAGCACTTGGGAGGCCAAGATGGGTCGATTGTCTGAGCTCACAGGTTTGAGACCAGCCTGAGCAAGAGCGAGACCTGGTCTCAAAAAAAAAAAATAGCTGGGCGCCTGTAGTCCTAGCTAACTCAGGAGGCTGAGGCAAAAGAATCACTTGAGCCCAAGAGTCTGAGGTTGCTGTAAGCTCTGACACTATAGCACTCTACCGAGGGCAACAAAGTGAGACTCTATTTAAAAAAAAAAAAGAATATCTTTCTGGGCATACATTCTAAACAATAGCCAATATAGACAGAATCAGGAATTCCTAAACTTTTTATGTAGCATGGACTGCTTTGGCAGACTGCTTTGGCAGACTTTTTAGTAGTTACTAAAGTTACTGCTTTAGTAACTACTAAAAATAATGTGGGTTTTATTTATATAAAATAATATAAATAGTATTGCTAAGGAGGTCAGTTATATTAAAAAAACAGTTATCAAATATCAAAACATCAAATTTACAGCATAATATTATATATGCTTCTTTAAGTTGATTCAAATAAATGTTACTTAAAAACATCTGTGGCTCAGGGCTCGTAGCTCAGTGATAGGGCACTGACCACGTACAGCAAGGCTGGTGGGTTTGAGCCTGGCCCAGGCCAGCTAAACAACAATGACAATCGCAACCAAGAAATATCCAGGTGTTGTGATGGGCACCTGTAGTTCCAGCTACTTGAGAGGCTGAGGCGAGAGAATCGCTTAAGCACAAGAGTTTGAGGTTGCTGTGAGCTGTGATGCCACAGCACTCTACTGAGGGAGACACAGTAAGACTCTGTCTCCAAAAAAAAAAAAATATTAAAAAAAGAAAAGAAAACATCTGTAAGACTGTAATGTAATATGAAAACATCTTATTTCTCTCTATAAACAGGCCAGAGGAACTGCTGATATTAAACCAGTTTGTGATTTATATTCAAAAGGGAAGGAAATGCTAAATTTCATTTAAAGTTAATGAAAATAAAGAGGGATTATTTTTCCCATAAAATTTCACCATTTCCTTTAGTGTTCTGAGGACCCCAGATGAAGACTTCGTGGGCTGGACTCTATAGCTGAGGTGGACAAGATGCTAGGTTGAGAGAGAAGGTGTTTGATCATTGAAGCAGAAGACTAATGAATAGTCAAGAAACATCTAACTACTCAGGGAAGAGCAGTTCTCGAGTTAAGAGTTTATTAATCAATGCAGACAGCACTCTAGGTTTTCAAGGGATATTTGTTTTGTATCTATTTTGTAAAGGCAGTGACCTTCATCAGGACTTAGAAGAGAGAGTCAGACATTGCCAAAGTCCAGGGGTTAAAGACTAGGTCTCTCAAGGCCATGAGTTTGGGGGAAATGTCCCTCCCTAAAATTGACCCTAGAGCGTGGACACCAGTCTTCTCTTATATTGAGAGTATGGGGTTGATCTTCCTCTTCCTCCCTCAGATACAATTACAGGGCCCGTCTATATCCCTCTATTCACGGCCAATCGTACCTGTACAGACCTGGCTGGCCTCCAGATACCTGGCAGGCCTCCAGAGACCTGGCCCATCTCATGTTCTCATATGGCTAAAAGTTGTGGAGAAGAGGTTTAAGAAGGCTTACAGGGTTTAAACACAGCAGGTCTGTGCTATGAATTCTGGTTCTGAAGTCAACTAACCTTGGGAAGTCTCATTATTGCTTAGGTCCTTGTTGGTTCAAGCTAAATCACCTCAGTTGCTCATTTTTAAGCACTTCAATTTTTTTTCCTATGAAATACCATGAACAAGTAATCATTGTCTCCATTTCTAGATGAAAAGCCCAAAATTTAGACAAGGAAATGACAAGGTTATGCAAGAGAAGTCAGAAAAAGTAATCAGTAAGAATATTCCCTTATTGCCTATGTAATTAAAAATTAATAAAATAAAAACTGTTTGTCTTAATACATTTAAATAAAAAGGATTTTTAAAAAGAGCCTTTCAAATTTCTTAATTTGTTAATTAATTGATTAATTTCAGCTGATTATGAAATAGGCCAGCTAAACAACAAATTAATCAGTTGATTAATTTCTTAATCAGTTCCTGCCTCCAAAAGGTTCTTATAGCACTTTTGTAAGTTCTGTGAAGGATTTTTAATGTAAGAGGTCTCTTTTTGACAGGAAAAAATTCAATGGTTTTTAAAATCTTTTTAGCTCATTTACAAAATTTATTTAATTTGAGGAATCAACTATTGCATTGTCCTTAGGCACTATTAGCATGAAGACTTCTATAAGTTAGATTATTGGTAGTTAAAGTAGGCTCCTTACTGTGTGCTTTTCATAGCGTTTTTTTTAGAAAAAAATTTACTTCAATGGCCATTCTTTACCACAAATAAGTTCTTTTGTTTTTAATTTTAAAATAGAAAAATTATGAACAAGGTTTGTAAAATATTGAAGCCAAAATCTTCTTAGAATTCTTAGTTAAAAAAGCCAGGCACAGTGACTTACGCCAGTAAACCAAGCACTTTGAATGCCGAGGGAGGCAGATCACTTGAGCTCAAGAGTTTGACAACAGTTTGGACAAGAATGAGACCCTATTTCTACTAAAATTAAAAAAAAAAAATGGCTGAGTGTTGTGGCAGGTGCATCTAGTCCCAGCTACTTGGGAGGTTAAGGCAAGAGGATCGCTAGAATCCAAGCGTTTGAGGTTGCTATAAGCTATGACACCACCACACTCTACTGAGAGTTACAAAGTGAGACTCGGTCTCAAAAAAAAAAAAAAAAAAAATAGATTCTTGATTTCAGAGGCTGTAAAAGTTATTCTGCTCCCATTATATTCCCATTATGTCTAAATTTATATTCTCAGAACAGTTCTTTTAGGTTTCGCATCAGCTGAAAATGACATGGACACCATGAGTAACACAAGCTGTTCTAGTGGCTGCTAGGCAGGAAGCCTGGGAACATCTCCCAACTCCTTGAGTGACTGTAAATAATAAGTGAATAAAACACAACTTGGGGTCACAAAATACTGCTGACCGGCCTCTATGCACTGGCCTGTGCCTCTCCCCTCACACAGGCTGCAGGTGAGTCTAACCCAGAGCTGGGCTCGTTATCAGAGTGCCTTTCTCCCTTGACAGGTAAGAGCGCGACATGGAGTATTCAACTGACCCCTTAGATTCTACACCATTCCTAAAGCATAGCCTGAGATTCCTCACTTTCTTGCATGATCACCTTAAGGTTAAAACTTGACTCTGACAACTTAGAATAGTCATAAATATCCCATTTTTCTCTTAAATATAGCTTTACTTTCTTAGTTTCTTTAACTTTTTCTGATCTTGAGTAAAGTTGTCTTCATTTATTTTCATGATTAAAACTCAGAGAAATTCTTATTTTTTATTTATGTTAAATAGTATTTATTTCCATGTATCATATGAAATAAGAACATACAAATACTCTGAAATGATTAAGATTTTCCTTTTCTTCAGTTTACTGAACCATCTTAATTTATTGGCTCATATCTAATTGCTGTTACCCAAGACTGAAATCACATAATAAATGACAAATATCATTCAAATGTAGTACCTCTGAAACATTCATGAGCCCAATATTTGAATAATTTCTGTATAGAGCTGATTCAAATGGGAGCTATTATAAGTGCAGGAATTAGAATTTTATATCCAGAAATGATGGAGATTGATTATATGCAACAATTCCACCTCTGCTGTTAGAAAATTGAGAAGTTTCAATTCCATCCTGGGCATGTGGTGGGATATCACCTAATTGCACATTGCAAGGGTGTATAACACACACCCACCATGAGGGGCTCTTTTACAACTGGAAATTTACCTGGAAGTGAAAACGATGTACTCTAGAAATTTGTACCCTTATATTAATTTGAAATAAAAAAATAAAGTAATAAAAGAAAACTGAGAAGTTACTGACTTGGTGCTTTTTAAATTTTCAGTTAAAACAAAGTGAATGAATATTTCTTCCCTAAGTATGCTATCTTTAGTACTTTGAGTATTTAGTGTTGAAGCTATAGCACAGAATGTTTCCTGAATAAAAGACTAAATGGGGAGGGAAAAACCGAGGATTGGCGTCCAAGCAGGGCTAAATGAAAGTATCAGTAATTGTAGTTAGACCTCTCCATTAGCAACGTCATCAGCCACAGGAATTATGAGCAACCAGGAGCTTTTATTTTGTTCATTGAGGGTGAGGATGCTTAAGGATGACTGTCTCTCTAAAACCCCTCTAAGAGCCCTTGATATGTTTAGCCCCAAAGGGTTTTATTCTGAAAGCCACTATCTGAACCCCTAGATCACAAAGCCTGAGGCATCCGTGAAGGAAAAACCTCTTTTTCTGGCTTCCTAGACCAATGTGCTGCTAGAGCTTTTCTGTGTGCTCCAACCTCATTCAGACATCAGTCACTGCTCGCACCTGTTTTTTTGTTGTTGTTGTTGTTGTTTGTTTTTCTTCGATTTTTCTTTTTGCTTGTTTATTTATATTTTGTGAGAGATTTGGCAGTTTATTTTATTTTATTTTGTTTTGTTTTGTTTTTAATCAACAGACTCATGCAGACCCCGTGTTTTTCTACTGGGAACTTGGGTTGGTGATAGTTGGGCTGGTTCAAGGACTGTGGTTAAAGATAAGCGTTAGGATTACACAGGGCTGTGGCTCAGGAGGGCCACAGTGAGACAGAGAGAGCCAGAACGCTCTCACTGCTACCTTCTTAGTCCCCATCTTTGGTTTCTACATGTGCAGATAAACAGGAGGGTCTGTGTTTGAGGGTACTGCATGTTTAATTGCTCAGAAATGCCTGATGAATGTGTCCTGTGTTTTATATGTGTGTCTGTGTTATGCTTATAAATATTCCACTGTCATCTAAATCTGAAGGGGCTACAGTGACTAGATAACTTACAAGGCTTAAAAAGCACAGAAATAAAATGTATTCTCCAAAGTAATCTAAGAAAAAGGAAAAAAAAAAGCGTGACTAAAACTCAAAATTGCTTAAAAGGAACAGTGTTAAGACATTTATATTCTATATTTAGTAAATTTCACATGTACCCTTGTAAGAAGCACCGTAGGTGTGGTCTTAACACAATAACTAAGAAAATACCATGAAGGCTATGTTAACTAGTTAGATGAAAATATTTCAAATTGTATATAAAAGCAGCACATTGTACTCCACAATTGCATTAATGTACACAGCTATGATTTAATAAGAAAAAAAAGAAAAAAAGAAAAAAAGAAACAGAATGACTCCCAAGCCTGAAACTCTTAACTGTAATCTTACAGAATGTTCTCAAGTATAAAGAAAAGTATATTCATCACTATAGAATTGGCCAGACAGGAAAACATAGGAAAAGAAAAGTGCTGCATTGGCTTACAGTCTAGAGGTGTTTTGAAGCTCACATAGAACTGGTGCCCAGCCTGAGCCTGCCTTCCCAAATCTGACCCAAGTGCTACAGTGCTTTACTTCAGTGGCTTGATCGCATTAGGCTACCTGTCTTGGCAGTTTGTTCTCTCCACTTGTACTTGATTAAAAAAAAGAGAACAGGGTGGTGCCTGTGGCTCAAGGAGTAGGGCGCTGGTCCCATATGCCGGAGGTGGCGGGTTCAAACCCAGCCCCGGCCAAAAACCACAAAAAAAAAAAAAAGAGAACAATTAATTGCTCAAATAGACTTGAGCATTCCAGTTATATAGCTCAATATAAATCAATAAACACTCTGATTTCTATTTTAATCCTTTTTTCCTTTTATTTTGGCCAGAATAAGAATCAAGAGCAAATTTTAGCCTATAAAGCAAAGGATAACCCCAACAAGACCCTGCCTAGTTCAGGTGGCCTTAGGACATTCAGCGTTTATTTCTCCACTGATTTCTTGGTGTGTGTATCAGTGAGTGTCCTTTTACTTATCCTTGTGTATGTACTGGCTGTCCATGCATCATCCAACACACACAAAAATACAGAAACATTGTCCCTGTTGTCATGAAGCTGATAATGGGAAGAATTTGGCAATAAGTAAATAAGCAAGTGAAATATGTGAAATGTACCAACAGTGTTAAGCTTTGGTGGGAAAGAAAACTGAAATGAAGGACACAGTGTGATTAGAACCAGGGCGGAAGGGTACTGCTACTTTAAATAGTACAGTAGGGAAATTCAAACTATAAGGTAACAGTAACACTTGAAAGGATACCTATCCACATGAAACTGTGATTAACTGTTCAAGGCATAGAGAATTGCAAATATAAATATCCCAAAGAGACAACATGCTTGAAATTTTCAGAGAATGTCAACAGGCCAATGTAAGATTAAATTAAGTGAAGGGGAGACTAGAAGATGAGATCACAGAAATTCTAAATTATAAAAGTTGGGACACGAATAATTCCTATATAATAAAGTTGTAAAAAAAAAAAAAACCTGCCTGAATAAATATATTTATATGTCTGAAAATTCCACATATGTATGCATTAATAGGCACACATATATATTTATATATATCTATACGTACATATGCCAGTACCTGGAAACACAGGTGTCCCATAGGAAACACAATATATGCATTAATAATTGTTAAAAATCATAAATATTTGGCTTTATTGTAACTTGTATAGGAAAATAACAGAAGTCTTTAAACAAAGAAGTGATCATATATGACTTAAATTTTTATTTTTATTGATTTTATTTATTTAGGTATTTCAAAATATTAAGAGGGTACAAGTGTTTTAGGTTACATGAATCATTTTTATGATACTTGAGTTCTGACAACAGATATGCCAGTCACCCAAATAGTGTTCATAGTACCCATTAGGTTGGTTTATTCCCCTTCCTCCCCCCCGGTTGCTTTCCTCTGTCATTTGTGTGCCCATTGGTTAGTTCCAATTTAAAAGGGAGTGCATGTGATGCTTGTTTTTCTATTTTTGAGATACTTACAATGGTCTCCAGTTCCATGCAGGTTGTTGCAAAAGGTATTAATCCATTGTTTTTATGGCTGACTAGTACTCTATGGTGTACATATACCACATTACCCACTGAATTGATGGGCACTTAGGTCAATTCCAGAACTTTGCAATTGCGAATTGTCCTGCAATAAACATTAGAGTGTGGGTATTTTTGATAAAGTGACTTCCTTTCCTTTGAAAAAATACCTAGGATTGGAATTGCTCTATTGAATGGTAGGTCTACCTTTGGTTCTTTGAGGAGCTTTCATATTTTTTCCACAGAGGTCGCATTAATTTGCAGACCCATCAAGAGTATTTAAGTGTTCCTTTCTCTCTGCATCCATGCCATCATCTACTGTTTTTGGACTTTTTAATAAAAGACAGTCTAACTGGTGTAAGGTGGTATCTCATTGTGGTTTTAATTAACACTCATCTGATGATTAGTAACATTGAGCATATTTTCATATGGTTATTTGCCATGACCAATGGAACAGAACAGAGAACCCAGATTTAAAACCATCTACCTACATCCAAACGACCTTAACAAAGCAGACAATAACATATACTGGGAAAAAGAAACCCACTTAATAAGTTTGAAAAATTGGGTAGCCACACATGGAACAGGACTTCTTCCTCTTACCACTCACAAAAATTAATTCAAGATGGATAAAAGACTTACATCTCAGGTATGAAACCCTAAGAATTCTAGAGAAAAATGTAGGAAAACCTTCTAGATACTGGCCTATGCAACAAATTTATGAAAAAGACCCCAATGGCAATCATGGCAACAACAAAAATTAATAAGTGGGATTTGATTGAACTAAAAAGGTTTACCATGGCTATGAAAACAATCAACAAAGCAAATAGATAATCTACAGAATGGGAGAAATTTGATGCCAGCTACACATGTGATAAAGAGTTAATTACTAGAACCTGTAAAGAACTCAAGAAAAGCAGCAAGATAAAAAAAAACCTATCGGGCGGCACCTGTGGCTCAGACGGTAAGGCGCCGGCCCCATATACCGAGGGTGGTGGGTTCAAACCCGGCCCTGGCTGAACTGTCAACCAAAAAATAGTCAGGCGTTGTGGCGGGCGCCTGTAGTCGCAGCTACTCGGGAGGCTGAGGCAAGAGAATCACTTAAGCCCAGGAGTTGGAGGTTGCTGTGAGCTGTATGATGCCATGGCACTCTACCAAGGGCCATAAAGTGAAACTCTGTCTCTACAAAAAAAAGAAAACCCTTTGGGGGAGCGGGGGAGACATGAACAGAAGCAAAATGACTTGCATTTTTTTTTTCTTTTGTGGTTTTTGGCCAGGGCTGGGTTTGAACCCACCACCTCAGGCATACAGGGCCAGCATTCTTCTCCTCTGAGCCACAGGAGCCACCCATGACTTGTATTTTTTTCTGTGTGTGTGTGGTTTTTGGCCGGGGCTGGGTTTGAACCTGCCACCTCCAGCATATGGGACCGGTGTCCTACTCCTTGAGCCACAGGTGCCACCCATGACTTGTATTTTTTAAAAGATTACTTTGGCTACTGTGCTGAGAAGAAACTGTAGGGCAGGTGATGGGAGCAGAGAGATCAGTTATGAGTCCAGAGCTGTAATTTGGGTGGAGGTGGCCGTGGTTTAGACCGGGGTTATAGCGATGGCAATGATAGCAAAGGGTCAGCTTCCAGATACATTTTTTATGGTAAAGCCAACAGGATTTTCTGACAGAGGATATGGGATTGTAGAATATGTGTGTGGGGGGCTGTGCAGTGTTTATGTAAACATCTTTGGGTAGATTTATTTTCTCACTGTTTGGATTTATGCTAGACGTGAATTATGTAGCCTGCCTCTATTGTTATCACGGACATACACTTGAACCAAGAAGGAAGTTTTAACATAGCAGCAGTAAATCTCTCTGTGTTTCTATCAGAGTCCAGTAGATTGACAAGAGGTCATTCACTCACCAATTACAACAAAGTTATGCCAAGGATGTACCATGGTCTGTAATGGATCCTGGGAACCCAAGGCTATCACAGCTCCTGACTTCAAGAAGCTCAGTGAAGTCCATGAGCCAAAAAGCTCATCTGAAAATTCCTCATGGATTTGTTAAGCTAATTTATCTGCCTCTCTTTTTGAAATTTTTTCTTGTTGGCTTGGTATGGTGCTATAAGACTAGCACTCTGGGAGGCCAAGGCAAGTGGATTGCCTGAGCTCAGGAGTTGGACGCCAGCCTGAGCAAGAGCAAGACCTTGTCTCTAAAAAGAGACAGGCATTGTGGTAGGCACCTTTAGTCCCAGCTACAATACAAGAAAATCACTGGAGCCCCAGAGTTTGAGGTTGCTGTGAGCTCTGATGCCAGAGACAGTTATGACTGTATCTCTAAATAAATAAAGAAATAAATAAAAATAAACAAAAAATTAAATTTTCCTTGTGTAATTTCTCAAGTCATTTCATATTTCTGAAACATCTTTTCACCACTATGAAACCCTATAGAAATCAACTTCAAAGTTGTTCTTCTGAAAACCTTCTCTGACTCCTTAACCACTAGTTTTTCTTACCTGAGTACTATGTCTTCCTCTCCTGTTGTTTTTGTTTGTTTGTTTGTTTTAATCCCTTTGTAGTTTCTCACAGTCACTCATATTTGTAAGCCCTGTTATCCATCCTATAGGAATGTTCCTTCTTGCAGGGCCTGAAGTTGCTTATATCTTCCCAATACAAATAGTAACCCAGACTTTCGCGTCTCTGGTCACGCAACAGTATATCCTTAAATTGATGGCTTCCCAGCAGCCTCTTTGCTCAGATCTGACCCTGCATGTGAGCATGTGAGCATATGCCCCTAAGAACACAGGCCCTTTGACATTCAGGGGTAAAATGTGAGCATATGCCCCTAAGAACACAGGCCCTTTGACATCCAGGGGTAAAAATGTCAAACAATATTTCCTTTTCCTCTTTTTATTCCTTCCTCTCCTGCTCTTCTCTGAGTCTCCAGAGCTCCATATGAACTAAGTGTTTAGCATGTGGGATCCTAGAAAGGTGGGAACTGAAGAACCCCTTTACCCATTCAGCCCTGGCACATCTGTATACAGATGAATAAACCAAGGTTGTACCTTGGATCGTAAGGCACATGAGAAGGGGTCAGGGAACTCACTAGCATGGGTCTTATACTACAAACTACTGTGACACCGTTTGATTAATGACTATATATTTTATAAACTAAAAATCCATGCACATGTCCTAACAAAGCATGATTTTGGTGCTTCTAGTTTTAAGAGGCTACCTTACAAGATGCATATATATTTCACAATGATTGATTACGCTCTGGTATTTGATAAAGACAAACAAAAAAATGAAATCAGGAAATAATATATTCTAGGCTATGTTAGCTCTGTCTCAGGGTTCCTCTCTTCTCAAGTTACTGGTCAGGGTGGAGTTTTAGTTAGGCAAGCAGCTTCTCCTTTTCTTGCCATCTGTCTTGTAAGCATCCTGCTGGGAACCCAGATAGCAGACATCACTCAAGGCTTGAAACATCTGGCCACACACCCTAAGCCTCAGCATGATTCAGCATGATTCAGCATTGCTGTGCAAGTGCCTGGTGTTTGCCTAGAGGGCTATACAGAATCAGAAATTAGTGGCAGGGCATTGACTCGGCCTAAGTCCAGTAGAATTGTCCATGATTGACCCCATGGGAAGGCAGATGGGGACTTAGAAATTGAATATGGACTAAGGGAAAACTGCAGCTTATGTAATCAGTGATGAGGAAGAAGGCTGGAGAGAATAGAGGAGCTTGGGTTTGTAAAAAGTATAGCAGTCACCTGCTGGGTGCTGAACACTAATTGTAGTGTTTGAATCATAAAGAAGAATAAGGCATGTATCTTGCCCCCCCCAAGAGTCCTTGTGAAACAGAATAGTTCACTATAATACAATATTACCTCATTTTCTGTACTTTCAGTTAGAGATGTGTATGGGGAGGGGGTAATTAATGTCATTCTCAATGTAGGTTATTTTAAAGGAAAGAGACATGTACCAGAAGATTTAACAAAATTAAGGAAATGTAAGCTAGATTTTCAAATATGAAAATGGATTTTCTTGATATAGAACACTTTTTTAGTCACATTTAGCATATGACACTGGGCAAAACACCTTGAGACAGAGTTTAGTATCAGAGGAGCCCTATTAGTGCATGAACAGAGGAAACACTTTCCTCACTCACCACTTCACTCACTCTCCCCTCCTTCTCTATTCTACATCACAAGTTTTATAAGCCTGCTAGGGTCAGGCAGGTCACATAAGAGAAAAGGATGCCAGGAAGAGTCTGCAATGAATATGAGCCCATCCTTGATAAAATAAGAAAATCAGCAATTTAGCCAGCCAAATGTTGTCATAAGGGATTTAGGAGACCCAGTAATCCCAGAAATACCATCTACTTTCAATGTGGTCTTGAGCAAGTTGATTAACCTCTCCAAGTCTCTGAAGTATAGGATGATAATATGTCTTAGCTCATAGGATTATGAGGATTACATTAGTTTATTGTACACAGAGATAGGAACACAACATATGCTCACTAAGTTTTAGCTGTTATATATATTTTTTTGAGACAGAGTCTCACTTTGTTGCCCTCAGAAGAGTGCCATGACGTCAGAGCTCCCAGCAACCTCAAAGTCTTGGGCTCAAGCAATTTTCTTGCCTCAGCCTCACAAGTAGCTGGGACTACAGGCACCTGCAAAAATGCCTGGCTAATTTTAGAGGTGAGGTCTTGCTTTTTCTCAGGCTGGTCTTGAACCCGTGAGCTCAAGCAATCCACCTGCCTTGGCCTCCCAAAGTGCTAGGATTACAGACGTGCAGCTGTTATAATATTATAACATGTATATACATATAACTATTAGGGTTGCATGTTATTTTAAACGATAATTGTAAATACAGTTACAGTTATTTTTTTTTTATTTTATTTTTTTTTTTTGTAGAGACAGAGTTTCACTTTATTGCCCTTGGTAGAGTGCTGTGGCATCACACAGCTCACAGCAACCTCCAACTCCTGGGCTTAGGCGATTCTCCTGCCTCAACCTCCCGAGTAGCTGGGACTACAGGCACCCACCACAACGCCCGGCTATTTTTTGGTTGCAGTTTGTCCCGGGCTGGGTTTGAACCCGCCACCCTCGGCATATGGGGCCGGTGCCCTGCTCACTGAGCCACAGGCGCCGCCCAGTTACAGTTATTTTTGATGTGTTTATTGACTTAAATGTTTGCAGCAGATTCAAGTTTTTTTTTAAACACTATTCAGACCTCTCAAAATAATTCCATGGGAGTAGATATTTAGACAGGCCCTCATTTCACAACTTCTGGTCTATCTTCTATCTCCAATCCTCTCAGTTCTTGTCAAAGTGCTATTTCCCCTAGTCTTCCTTTGACCAGTGAGCATTTTCATGGGCAGTGTATGGCCTCTACACTTTGTCTAAGAAGAAAATATAATAATGGCTGATATTTGAGAAAGAAGAACTGAGAGCTCTAACCTGACAGAGATAATATAGGCACTTCTGTAGATCTGAGGCTCAGTTCTTCGTTACTGCTTGCTGATGAGAAAGACAATGTGAAGCCAAAAATGATTTTAAGGTGGTTAACACAAGGAGCAGTTTCTTGCAGTGGTAAAATTTGGGGTAACTTTTTAAAACTAGATCCTGCAAAGGGAGATGTGGGAATTTGGAGAGTTTCTCCTTGTTTTTTGTGTTCTGGTCACAGTACCACGGCACTTCTCCTAGCCAGGTTTAGGGTCTGCATTTCTTGACACTAATTAGAATGTGACACAAACTTGAAATAGACAAATATTAATGTATGTATCTCTGGGGGGCAGCGGTATAACAAACTACTGAAGAGTGAGGGGAGAGACAGTGGGCTATGAAAGGGGAGTAATTAAACAATATGATACATAAACACTCCCTTCCCCAACCATAACTTGCAGTTTGACCCAGCTTTCTCAGGGATCTGCCTGTAACTTGTCACCTGACAATCTCTATCATCCAAGAGTCTCTTTTTATTGTGAGCTTGTTTCTTTACTTCTTTCTCTCTCAAACTCTCCTAAGGAGATGAAACCATGGTTGAGGAAGTATGATCTACAACTGTGGCCTGAGCCCTGACCTCTGATTTCCAAGAGGTAAGAGTGTCCTCACTTTCAGAATACAGGGGACAAAAATATCTGTGCCTACTTTCTTTGGTCCACAGTATATGTTTATGTTGGTGTTTTGCTATAGAAAGAGCACTGCCTCCAATGGTAAGAAAACTGGCCAGTTTTTAGGCCCAATATCCTAACCTCACTATCTGGTGACTCTTTAAACTTGGGCAGGTTAATCTGTTTGACCGTCAATTCCCCACAATGAAATATAATGTAGACAACAGGGGAGTCCAGACCACTTGGGTTCTAATCACAAATTGGGTATTTAATAGCTCAGACCTTCAAAAAATATACCATTTGTGTCTTGATTTCCTCATCAGTAAAAGAGACAATAGTCTACCGTGTATTGGTATGAGAATAAACTGAGTTAATTAACGTAATGTACTTAAATTAGATTCTAGCCTATTCTAAGTCCTCAAGAAGTTCTGCTTATCAATATCATTAATTATAATATGCTCAATAATACATACTTCACAGAACTACCATATTTAAATATCATAGAACAGGATGTGGCGTGTAGAAAGACTTCAGTAAGTGAAAGTCTCATCTCCTTTTCATTTTCCTCTAGTCAAAATCCATTCTATTTCTTATGTTCCTCATGTGGTCTCTAGTCCCTTCATCATCCTGTTTCTCTCTCTTCTCCTTTGCAGATTCCTAAAAACCCCTTATGTTTTAGAATCTTGCATTATACAAACTCCTGGTGAAGCAATATTTCCTTAGATTGCAGAGTTGCTGACAGCCACTTTTATCCATGCCCTGTGGCCTTAGAGAGGCAGCTATGGGTTCTGGACTTTGACTGTAGCACCTGCCTAGGTGGTCCTCCTGTGACAGGACCCAGGCCATTGCTAAATTAAACATCATATTTTAAGGTTGTCACTGTATCTCTAAGATTGATAATACTATTTTCTGGAGTTGGCCTTTTTCATTGAGCCTGTTAGACATTAAGGAGTCCACAGCTCTGTCCTCAACTGCTAAGGCCACTATTCCAAAGAGTGTGTTTGGTGTTCATAATACCCTCATATGATAGATACAACTATCTTATTTTGTAGATGACCAGCCTGAACTGAGTGGAGTCATGGTATTTGCCCCTCACCGAGAGGATAGGAAGGCAGCTTCATGTTATAGTACAATGAAAAAATGCTACTGTGCTGTACCTCCCACCCTTCCCATGTCTACCCCACACTCCTGATCTATCACCTCCAAGAGTCATGGACTCCACCCAGAGCCGCCAACCTGACCTAACCACCTATCTGTGCCCACAGCCCTGTAGTCCTTCTGGGCCTTGATAGCTTGCAGCTAGCCCTGGCCCTACCCTCCCTGCAACCTCTGATAGACACATCTTGCACATCACCATGGGGGCTGGGAGTGCTCAGGTTTGCTGAGTCAATGTTCCCTTAAGTCCAAACCCTTTCAGAAACTAGTGTCACCAAAGCTATAGTTGCAGGCATTCTCTCTGGCAGCCTCCTTCACCCACAGCCCAATTCCTCTGCTTTGGCACCCCTTCCATCTGACCCTCCTTGCCCACATAGCAAACGGCTCAGGAGCTTTGGGTCTGGGACTGCCTCTGATGTGTCTGACCATAGGCAGAAGTCTTGACTCCTCTGAGCTCTATCTTCTCATCTAAAAATAGGGATCAAAATGGCATCTATTTATAGCATTAATAGGAGGGGTAGGGAAGCGGTAGCTAAATAGAGTAAATTTTACAATACATAATGTCTCAATAATTACTAGTAGATTTTATAATCCATTAATGCTGTCCCTCAACTCTTACTCACTCCTACCTCTACTCTCCTTTCTCCCTTCTCTCTTACCTACAGGGATTCATCTTATTATGGTTTACTAATGGTTATTTTGGATTTTAGAGTGGGATTTGAGAACAAGCCATTAGGAAGTGAGGCATTTCGTAAAGAAGCCATACTTCCCACAGGGGTCATCTCAGTAAGGACTAGGCAGGAGGATAAAGGCCAAGGGCAAGTGCTAAGGGTGAAACACTGATTTCACTCACTGCTGGTTTTTCCCACTGCTGAAAGCAGGACTGTGGAGGCCAGCCTCCAGATGCTGATTTGACTTCCTTCCAGGTAACTCCATTGGAGAAGAGTTTCTGGGCAAAAGTGAGGTGATTCCAACAGTACAGACTTAAGAGAGACTCTCTGGAAGTTTGGGTGAGGCTCCCTGTCTGCTGAAGGAAACTTGTCCTGGGCTCTGGGCTCTGTCTTTCTCACATCACGTGGGCTTCTTATTTTAAAAGCCCTAAATTCCACCTGCTGTAGACCTGACTGGGGAAGGAACACTGTGTTTCCATTTCTCCAGGAGTGTTTTTGCTTCTTTCAGAACATGAAACATATCCATTTCATGTTCTGATTCATCCAATAAAGAAGTACGGGGGGAGCCTTTCCTCATGCCTATGCCCCTACTCACCACTGTGTATGATGGGGAAACAGAGAAGAAAATGCAATGAAATAACATAGGGCTACTACTCACAGCTATGAGAGTTTGCGAGTTCATCAAGACCAGCCTTCTGCCTAGGGTGGCCACCCCTTTGGGGATTGATAGTCATGAGTAAAATTACTCTCTCTCCTTCCTTCCTTCTTTCTTTCTTTTCTTTCTTTCTTTTTTTCTTTCTTTCTTTCCTTCCTTCCTTCCTTCCTTCCTTCCTTCCTTCCTTCCTTCCTTCCTTCCTTCCCTCCCTCCCTCCCTCCCTCTTATCCTTCTTTCCTTCCTTTTTTTGACAGACTCTTACTCTGTCACCCTGGGTAGAGTTCAGTGGTGTCAGCCTAGCTCATAGCAGCATCAAACTCCTGGACTCAAGTAATCCTCTTGCCTCAGCCTCCCAAGTAGCTGGGACTACAGGTGCCCACAACAATGCCCAACTAGTTTTTCTGTTTTTAGTAGAGATGGGATCTCACTTTTGCTCAGCTTGGTCATGAATCCTGAGCTCCAGCAATCCACCCACAAAGACCTCACAGAGTGCTAGGATTACAGCCATGAGCCACCATGCCAGGCTGGAGCCCTCGCTTTTGCTAGGCAACACTTATAAAATCCTTACATATATGAAAATAGTTAGGCCCTTAGTTATGGGTCACGCAGTATAACTTGATTCCCTCCCTGTTCCCGAAGATAGCCTTCCTATACTGGAGCATTTATACATTTGTTAAACAAAAATTACATTCATCTTAACAAAAGCTAGAGACCCACCAGGAAGTGAGAGAGCCACCGTCCTTGAATTCACAAAGCCACCACTTAACTGAAGACAGGGATCATAACCACTACCTCTTCTCCACTTGGTGTAGTCTTTTCTGATTTTAGGGATTTTATGTTAAGTTGGGAAAATTAGACTCTCATCCAAGAACCAGCTACAGAGAAATACAGTATGATTTTATACTCATTCGGGAAGATGTAATGTAGAAACTAAATCGTGCCCTGTGAATAACATAGCCTGGGTGACCCTAAAAGACATGACCTGGAGCTTAAACTTAAACATCTTTGTATTCTCAGCATATAGCATAAAGAGGGACAAGAAGTAGATGTCAGTAAATGTTTACTGGTAATGAGGGAAGAGACGCTTAAAACCAAATCCCAATTTTACCACTCGCTAGTAATATTTATTTGTATGTATGTGTGTGTGCACACGTTTGAGCACAAGCATATTCTTGGGCAAATTGAGGCATAATTTTCTTAATTGTAGTAAGGTGGAGATAATAATAGTATCGAGCTCAAAGAATTCAAAAGTATTAAATAAGATACATCATGGGAAGCACTTATTATAGTGTCTGACACATAGTAAGCCTTCAACAAGTGTCATTTTGATTATTACTGTTAAAAGTGAATGGACATAATGTGCATAATAAAAGAGCTTTCAAGTGTGGCAAGAATGATCGCAGTTAAACAATAATAATAGCAAACATTTCTAGAGTATTTAACACACAGAAGGCACTGCTTTAAAGGCTTTGCATATATTAATTCAATTGATCTGCATGATAATCTTGTGAGCATGCTTAAACCTCATTTTACAGATGAAGAAAGTGAGTCATATGGCTAGCAAGAGGTACTGAGTCACCAGCCACTCTGGAAAGTCTTTCTCCAGAATCTGTGCTCTTACTCTCCACTCTATACTTCCTAAGACTTTAGTAAATCAAAGGATTTGAATTTCTGAAATGAGTTTTTGGGGATGGCCATGTGAGAAGGTACCAATTTCTTTTCTAGAGGTAAGTAAGAATAAAAAAGAAAGGGGCAGCAACTTTTTTTTCATGCATGAAAACACACACATACACATCTAATACTCAGTGGACCTTGTTGCTAAATCAGAGGACCTGAGGACATCTTGCCAGTTGAGGGGTCTCAGATCTCAAGTTAAGTGACATCCTCAGTCTAGGATCTTGAAGATTTGATCAATAGAAATTCTATGTTGAGTGCTCCAGTGGCACAATTGGTTAGTGCGTGGTACTGACAGAGAAATTCTATGCTGAAAGAAGCACCACTGGGAATTATGTTCTTCAGCATCCTATTTACAGAAGAGGAAACTGAGGCTCAGAGAAGGGTGGAATCTTTCTCAGTGTTTTAACTAGCCATGGAAATGACCAGGCTAGGACTCAAAACTTTTGACCTGCTATCTAATGCATTTAACTGAGCCCCTCTGCCTCTAACTAAGCTCATTATAGGAGAAGGAGCAGATGACATCTAAAATATTCTGAGTAGTTTGCACGCATAGCCAGGGCTAGCAGATTTCCCGCTTATTTCTTTAAAACATAAATGTATTATTTAAATACATTAATAAACAAACTTTACTCTAGGGCTAAAGGGAGAGGCTCTGGAGCTGGTCCCTCCTGGTCCTGGCCCTGTAGATAATTCTACCAGAGCTTTGGCAGGGCCTCTCCCATCTCTGCACTTTGGAGTGAGTCAGCCTAGCACAGAAGCAGAACAAGCCATCTCATTTCTTTTGCTACACAATTGGGAGAGGGAGGAAAGTGCCCATGGCCTATAAACTCAGGTCATGGCTATTCTCACCACTAAGGAAAGAAAAAAAAAAACTCAGAAGTCTATATGTACCCTGCACCTCCTCTTGTATGCTTGGGGCCCAAAGAGCTCTCTAAAAGTATTGGCAAGGTCTTTGCACTAGATGCCATACCATCAAAACCCTCATTTTGACGCACTCACCAGTCATGGATAAAAATTTCCTCCCAGTTCTGCATGCTTGCCTTTGCATAATATTCAAGAAATTTTTGAGAAATTTATTTTTCAATCTTGTTCTATTATTCCTGCTTCAATGGCTCAGTAGATAAAGTGTGTACTTTTATTTTTCTCACAAATAGACAGTAGGCTTAATTTCATGACAGCTTTGTTATGTTTTTGTAAATTCAAAATAACTATTAATTATTACTACTGTAAGAAAGTCACATTATTGTGAATGAAAGAGAAAGATATTACAAATCCAAGTAAATAAATAAATACAAGCCATCATCTTTGGGCCTCAACATTCTATTGATAGTATCAATATTGTTAAACTAACAATTGTGAATGAGATCATATATATAAGGTACCCAGTTCTCTGACTGTAACATGGTAAAACTGTAAGGAAATGCATTGCAGACTGTTTTAATGACTAATTCCTGACACTCTCTGAGGGTACTACATGGTAGACAACTCATTATTAATGTACCAAACTAGTGATTAGGGAAGGGGTAGGATGAAATCAAGACTCAATTGTTACAACTATGGGAGCTCAAGTCAGGTGCTTAGATCTTTTCAGCTGTGGAAACTGGGTTGAGAGTATATAGTCAAGGGCCCTGGAGATGCTATTAGCTATTCCCTGGTAGGAGCCCCTGTAAAGAACCAGTGGTCCCAACCACAGCATTCACATGTTCTTATACAAAAGTGTCAGGCAAGTCCTTGTCCCTGACCTGGAAGGTATCCAAAAAGTAATTTGTTTACCTTTGGGGTTAAGACGATCCTTGAGACTTTTAGGGGTGACATACTTTTGTCCTTTATTAACCAAGGTCTCTTGCATTACAATATCAGATGTGGGGAAAAGTGGAGAATTGGTATTCACTCCCTCTTAGCCACTCTCCTGCAATCTTTTAGTCCACTAATCTACAAAGCTTATGTTGTGGGTCAAAAAGTGTTTTCAAATTTTTTGACTTTCCTGGACAACAGAATATAACCTAGGAACTGATAAATTAAATTGAAGCCAAGTACCTCAGCTCTGGAATAGGAAAATTTTAAATAGGATTGGGAGGCAACTATGAAGAAAAGCATTAACTTTATTTATCATCTATCTACACATTCATTCATAAATATAAGCAAAAGCGCTAGAGTGTAGCATAGTAATAAGTGCTCCGGGCTGTGTGTGTGTGTGTGTGTGTATTTTGGAAGGAGGAAAGAGGAAGAGGAAGTATCATTCTTCTGCCCCTTTGTGGTCCCTATAGCATCCTGAAAATCTGTATGTGTTTCAAAATCCCCATAATAAGTAAGGAATAATAATATTAAAAAAACATAAAATAGTGTGTCGTGTTTAGAAGGATGATATATAAAATTAGACAAACCACTATTTGTGTTTAGCCTTTAGAACAAATAAATGACATTGGTCAATTTAGAGGTCTCCAGGATGAAATTCAGATAAGAGTATCGGCCTTTTAGTGTTGAAATTACAACATAATGATATAATGCTTTAAATAACTTATCATAGTGCTTACTAAAAAATAAGAACCCTTTAAATGTGTGTATATATAAATATATATTTTTATGTATATATATATTTGTTTATATACAGTACGTATAAATGAAAACCCCTTCTCTGTGTAGTCTTCAGCATATATATATATATATATATATTTTTTTTTTTTTTTTTTTTTTTTTTTTTGGCCGGGGCTGGATTTGAACCCACCACCTCCAGCATATGGGGCCCGTGCCTTACTCCTTGAGCCACAGGCACCACCCCATATATTTTTGAGAGCTGAGAGAGAGGGGTGTGAAGGGGGGAAGGAAGCAGGGATAAGGAGATTTAATCATTCGTCTATCTCTTGAAAAAGCCCTTTCCATTACATTATATGAAAAATAATGTTGCCATTTCTGAACTTCTGATATAAAGAATAATTGATATTTAAAATAATTTTGAAAGTCTGTGACTCTTTCATAATCCAAAGTGTTGTTTTATTCTATTTTGTCTTACTGATAGGAATGGGGAAGAGGGTGTAGACATTTTCTCAAGAGAGGAACTAGAAGAAAGGGAAACTGGAAGCAGTGCCCAGGTATCCTGTCCCTGTAAGGTGAGAGCACCCACCTTTAGTTAAGAGACCCTCCGAGTCTTCCCCAGTTGTGGCCCCTCCTAGCGCCACCCATTAGCGACGTAGGTATCTCCCGCCCTCTAGTGGTTAAAACAGCTTCAGGCTACCTCCCTAAAGAATCCTACCAGATGTCTCGGAGAATATAATCTACTAATAAAAGTCGAAACAATACTCGGACTGCAGACAATTGTTTTTTTTTGTTGTTGTTTGTTTGTTTTTGTCATTGCGAATATTATTGAAATTCTCTGTTTTTTACTGGTGATCCCTCAGGTTATATTGAGTGTGGGCCAAGGGACAGGGGTAGAAATCAAAGCAGCAGCTGTTTCTCAGGCTTACTAGCCTACACTGAAACCGCTAAAGCATAGTGACTCAGAGGGTGGGTTAACAGATGATTTTCACAAAGAATGAAATGATTTAACTCTTCTTCATATCAGTGCCAAATAAACAATAATGATCAATACATCCCATATCATGAAGAATAACATTAGTGTAAATCCCCGTCAAGTATTAATCCAGACATAAGCACAGACTGAGCGGATCATGTCCAGATGGAGTCAGAAGAGTCCATTTTAAAGTGAAATATATGAAAAGAATATTTATCTCAGTCTTCCTCTGACTAGCACAGGAAGGAGAGAAAACTCTCCTTATTTGTACCACATGTTATTTTTGTGGATAAATTGGATTATATCCCACATAATCTTGAATAAAATAGTTCAGCTATCCAAGTAACCTATGTGTCCGTCTCTTCATCTGTATATTAGGACTTGTAATAAAAAGTAACTCAGGAAATTTTTGTGGGAATTAGTTAAAAGTATGAGGTTCTCAGGACACTCATTATCAATAGTAAGACCTGTTTTGATGATTTCGTTCTATTATTATTTACCCTGGACTCTGGTGAGGATTCAGATTCTATGTCTATGCTTTTCATAGCACTATAGATAAATATCTATGAATTCCCCATCTAATTATGCAGTTAAATATTATTATTCCTATTATAATTTACTTTGCAAGTTTCCTATTCCTTATTCTGTCAGCAATACTTTTGGATCAAGCTGTTGAACAGTGCTAACATTTAATAATGGTGACAGGGGCTAGGGTGGACTGTCAGAGGGGTCAAGACTCAGTAATAAGGCAAGTAAATAAGTAAGAAGCCAGGTGAAGGGAGAAGTTGGGAGAGTATGTCATGAAGGATTGTTCATGAGAAGAACAGAGAATAAAGAATGATAATGTAACTTGGACATGCCAAGACTTGAAGGATTTCCATAACGTGTGTGAATAAGACACCTAGAAAGATCTGGCATTTAAAATTTGTGTGTGAAATAGTTACAGCTGAGAGAAATGTCTCAGGAATCGACAGTGGGGAGGAGTGGTAAAAATGAAACAAAAGTGGAGATTAACATTGATCAATTGAAAATTATTGGGAAATTGTTAAAGAACAGTTACCTCTTTGTAATGAAACATCCATCTAAGAAGTGCTATTCAAAGAAAAATTAACTATTGAGAAACACAACATCCTAGCTAAGTACTAAAGGCTGAGTGAGCGAGAAAAAGATAATCTCAAAGAATTATGTATTATATAATTTTTGTTCAATTTTTCTTAAAAAGACAAAATTACAGTGAGAGAAACAAATGAGTGGTTGCCAGAGGTTAGGAGCAAGGTATGTGACTATAGGGTAATATGAGGGAGTCAAAGTGATAGAACATTCTGTATTCTGAGCATGTCAGTTTTACAATATGCTAATTAAGGGATAGAGAAAACAAACCAGGTTAGTTACCAATATCCTGTTTTATAGAAGGATAAATAGAAATCTGGAGAATATTATGTGGTTAGAGAGATGTGAAACTCCACACGCACGTGCACACACATGTAAGCACAGGCATGTCCATGCTCACAATCTACCAACAAAGAAGAGAGAGAAGACAGAACCTAAAGAAGAAAGCCTTTTGGAGGTTTATTAAAATGTTCAAAAATACATGGCTAAAGATTTTTCTCATATTTCAGGCAAAAAGAAAAGGAAAGAAAGTAAAAACTATGTCTTCATTATCATTTTTAAGTTATTAAGTATCTAAAATCACCACCTCACATTTTGAAGTCAGCGTTTTTAAATAACTGCCAAATTCTGTGTTTATAAATAGTATTTTTGAAAATTGCAGATGACATATACATACATACACAAACACAAATACACACACAAGGCAAAACTTGTATACATATTTTAAGAAATAAAAGGATGGTATTAAAACTCTAATACTCAAGTTGCATTGACTTCCACTATTATGAAATACAAGATACAATATGTATTATAGCAAATGTCATT
Organism: Nycticebus coucang; assembly: GCF_027406575.1. Lineage (NCBI taxonomy): Eukaryota > Metazoa > Chordata > Mammalia > Primates > Lorisidae > Nycticebus > Nycticebus coucang. Next base: position 61,643,659 of record NC_069793.1, on the reverse strand, counting down.
GATATATGTTGAATATTACCATATATATGTGTATATGTATATACATGTAATATATATATATATTAATCAAGGACTGCTGAGTAGGCAAAAACACTAAATAATTCACGGAAAGCTCTTGAACACCCCAAAGAGGGTCTTTGCTATGACATGGCATATTAAAATCTGTCATGAGTTCAATAAATCAGCCCTAGACACGTCACACAAATGGCATTATATATATTTTTAAAGGGCCCCTCTGCCTTAGCTTTAGGAATTTACAGAATGTCAGAGAACACAATGACTGCCCCAGCTCAACTCAGTGTGATAAAGAATCAACGGTCTGGACTTGATAAGTCCTCAGAGAAGAGCTCTGAGAGAGCTCATATACATGATGTCTGCTCAAGGAGGGCCTCAGCTTTGGCAAACTGGTTAGTAGGGATCAGAGTGAGAATGGAGACTATGAGAATTGTCATTAAGTTTCACTTGCTGGAAAAAACATTGATTTTACTTCCATTGTTCCATAAATGTCCTTGTAGGTGACTGGATCAGCAGATGAATATTAATTTATTAAGCTAAAAGTTTTCTAAAGTAGGAAATTATAAAACAAAATACATTGGTTATGAATTCAAAGTGTAAAATATAAATGTCTTAACACAATAATAAAGTAAATGAAGTGAAGTCTGTTTAACCAGTTTGATATAAGCGTTCCAAATTGTATATAAAACAGCACATTATACCCTGTAAATGCATTAATGTATACAGTTATGATTTAATTTAAAAAATCCATACATGTACGTTTATTTAACAAAATCAGTAACTTCCAATATTCATCTTGCTATTTTTTTCACAAATTTTTGACAATCAATAGAAAGTAATTAAAGATCTATAATTAGTCTTTAAAAGCATATCATGGCACCCCTGAGTAACCCGAGCTCTCAACTTGATCCCATCATGTCTTCTTATTTGCATTCTGATACTTCTTTTTCTTAGAGTTCTGTATCATGCCAAAACTTATTTCTCAGTGCATTGCCTCTAAATTTGCATGACACATTACATATTGTTGTAGGTTGTCTTCCTATAGCAATGGAGAAAATAGCATTGAAATCCACTTCTAACAAATACGTTGCACTTCATTTTATTTTATTTGTTTACAAAAAGTTTTTACTTGACTGTAAATTTTAACATTTTGGGGAGTGTTTTTACTCTTACATTCTATAATGGTCAATAGGGGTGCAGGTTCGCTATGTTGTCTACATTTCAGAATAATGTGTATTTCAGACCAGAAGCAAATGTAGCTAGAAACTTAACGTCTGTAAATGAAATACACTGTATATGCAACCTTTAGAAAAATAAATAAATGAATAAATGGTAGATAACAACCAAAATGACAACAAATACAGCTCTCAGGTCCAGCATTCCAGAGACTCACACAAACGGTTTGCACAATGACCAAATCCTTTAGGAGTAGACATTGAATAGTGTTGAGCTGTCCTACATCTAAATAGCTCTATTAACTTGGAGATATCCTTCATTTTTTAGCATTAATTTTTAATAATTATTCTTTTATCCCTCTCTGAAATGTTCTTAGAGTGGTCATTGCCTAGATAAAACCTCCAGTATGGAGGTTTTCTTAGATGAGGCAGAAAGAATCTAAGATGGACCAATTATCCCTTGATTCTATACATGAACTTTTAATCAGAAAATAAAATGACAAGGGAACCCCCAACTAGAACTGACTTAAAATTGGAAAAAAAGCAACAGTCCTCAAAGAGTAATGAACGTAGCTTTTTAGATCACATGCCTACAAAGAGACTATCTCCAAATACTTGCATAGAGCTAATGGTAAAGGAGGCAGTTGTTATTACCTGTAACATTAACAACAGGTAGCCCACTGTGGTTCAACCAGAATCAATAGCATGAAGACATACAAGCACGTAGAAGAAGGCTGAGAGAAATACCATTCTTTCAGTGCAAAATGCCTAAAACAACATTACTTTTGCCAGGTTTTCTGACTTATTAGCTGAAATGTTCCATAAAGGGATTAAGCCCTGAGTTCTTTTATGTGAGAAGCAAGAGAGGATGAATGGAAATAGGAGGTGATGTCTAAACCTATAGTTAAACTTTTCAAAAGAACATCATCAGGAAGTAAAGCAGAAAACTGGAAAGAAGAAAAAGCATTAAATTAGCTTCAGTAGCCAATGGGGAAAAAGAAATTGGTGGGGAGGAAATTTGGCTTCCAGTAGCTGATGGGAGTTGTGTTTGTTGCTCTCAAGATGTTAGTCTGTATCAATTTCCTTTTAATAGTAAAACACTGTGCCTTGATATACTAAGGTTAAGTGAAATTTTAGGAGTAAGCTTCCAAGAGTTCTGGATATTTGCTGTTATGTGGCACAATTTTGTTTACTAGTAGAGCATCATCATTTTCAATACAATTGGATTCAAAGCATGGAGATGAAAAGATGATAAAGTATCATTCTAATTTACCTTTTCATTTTTTGTTTATTTCAGAATATTATGGGGGCACAAATGTTTTGGTTACATGAATTGTTTTTATATAGTTGAGTAAAAGTTGTAAATGTGCCCATCATCCAGATAGTGTACCTTGTAATCATTAAATGTGATTTTACCCATTCCTCCTTTCCACTTGTTTGATTTCCGATGACTTTTACTTCAGTATGTGCATGATTAGTTCCAATTCAGTATTGAGTACATGTGGTGTTTGTTTTACTATCTTTGCAATACTTCACTTAGAATAATGGTCTACAGTACCGTCCAGGTTATTTCAAAAGGTATTAGTTCACCATTGTTTTATGGCTGAGTAGTACTTCATCATATACATATACAACATTTTATTAATCCTTAATGGATGGACATTTAGGTTGATTGCACATAATTGTGATTGTGAATAGTGTTCCAGTAAATACTGGAGTGCAAATGTCTTTTGGATAAAATGTTTCCCCATTCCCTGGGTTAAATGTCCAGTAGTGTTATTGCTATATCAAATGATAGGTCTATTTTTAATTCTCTGAGGTATCTTCAGACTGCTTTTCATAGAGATTGCACAAGTTTACAGTCCCAAAAACAGTGAATAAGTATCCCTTTCTCTTCACAGTATACCACCATGTGCCATTTGGGACTTTTTGATGAAAGCCATTGTCACTTGAGTTGGATGACATCTCAAATGAGATGATTTTGATTGGCATTTCCCTGATGACTAGAGATGTTGATCATTTTTTCATATGTTTATAAGCCATTTGTCTATCTTCTTTTGAAAATATTCTGTTTATGTCTTTTGCCCACTTTTCTATAGGGTTGTTTGAATTTTTTTTTTCATGCTGATTTGTTTGAGCTCTTTGTAGATCTTGGTTATTAGCCCTCCATTGGATGGATAGCATGCAAATATTTTCTCCCATTCTGTAGGTTGTCTGTTCACTCTACTGATTGTTTCCTTGGCTATTCAGAAGCTTTTTAGTTTAATTTAAGATAAGAGACTTAAACTAAGGCATGAAACTATAAAAACTATGGAAGAAGTGTTTGAGAAATTCTTGTAGATATTGACCTAGGGTAAAATTTATGAATAAGACACCAAGAGCAATCACAGCAACAACAAAAACTAAAAAATGAGACTAGTTTAAAATTATATAATCCTCAAAATGCACCTCCAACCACACATACATTTTGAATGATCTGTGTTTGAACCACACTGTTGTAGACTAATTTTTAAAACTATTTCTTAAATGGTAGTTATTCTTATTTTGGATGTAGGATCTGGATTATTCTATCTCCTCTATTCCTATATGCCTTTTCTTCAGCATCACTGGCATTCCCTCTTTATTAGAATATATATTTTCTTGCTCAAGTCATATATTTTCTTTATGTAATAATCAAAATTTCATTTAACTCTGCAAAAAAGAGACAATGTAAATTCATTACTACATTCTAATAATAAGAAAGACCCAGATATTCCAGAGATCTCAAATTCTGAAATAATTCTCAAATCCTACTGTTTCCAGAAAATAAGCGAACAATGCTTTTCTGAATCTGCTTGGTCTTGATGCTGTATATAATGGGGTTCATGAATGGAGGAAATAGAAAATAAACATAGCTCATTGTAATATGAACCACATGAGGGGCATGTTTCCCAAACCTATGGATGAAAGTCAGGCCAATCACAGTGATGTAAAATATCAGGACACAGCCAATATGGGAAACACAAGTGTTGAGAGCTTTAGCTTGCTCCTCTCTGGAGGCAATGCCCATAACTGTGTTAAGGATTAAGATATAAGAAAAGACAATGATCAGAGCATCAAGGAAGAACGTCAAAGCAACCAGAACAACAGGATATAAGCGATTAAATGTAGTATCAGCACAGGCAAGTTTCATGACATCTTGGTGGAGGCAAAAGGCGTGGGAAAGAATGTGGGACCGACAGTATGGGAACCAATAGAGTGCCAGGATTGGAGGCACAATGGACACAAAGCCCCTTAACAGTACCCCCAGCCCTACCTTCATCACTCGGGAATTGGTGAGAATGGAGTTGTACCTGAGAGGAGATCGAATGGCAATAAAACGGTCATAGGCCATGGCAAGCAAGATACCTGATTCCACAATGGCCAGTGTGTGAATGAAGTAGGACTGAGTGAAACAGGCTCCCTGGGCAATCTCCCTCTGGTTCAACAACAGGACACCCAGGACTGTGGGCATCGTAGTTAGTGTCATCCCAAGGTCTGTCCCTGCCAGCATAGCCAGGAAGTAGTACATGGGGTCATGAAGGGTGCGGTCCTTCCAAATGAGGATGAGGAGTGCTCCATTTCCAGATAGAATGGACAGATAGATGGCAAAGAAGGGAATGGCGATCCAGTGGTGAATCCCCTCAGAGCCCAGGAAGCCAGTCAGCAGGAAGGGGGCTGCAGTGTCATTGGACCACATGACGGGTTTTGCCAGTGCGGGAAAATGTTTTCTGAAGTGATGACCTCTAAATATGCAGTATTCTTTTTTTCTCTTACCATTTCCTTGTAGTGCATCATAAAATCATTTTCACCACAAAATTTACAAATGTTTATTTATTGTCTCAGATTTAACCAATTATAAGCATGCATTTAGAAGCTTCTCCCTAGAATAACAAATAACAGTAAAATACAATCATAATAATAACTGTGACAATTTATTATAAAGGATGCAACTGTTACCTTCTTGTGCACCTTATGTCTGTGTTTCTAGCCTGGACTCATAATTCCAAATAGCTCTCCTCTCATTCCATTTCATTCTCTTCACTCTTTGATTGTTCCTCATATTATGCCTATTATGGGCCTTTGATCTATTTCTATCCCCTTTGGGTAAGTTCAGATTTTCCTTCTTGAAATTAATGAGATAATAATCTTCAGAATCAATCACTGTGAAAATGATTTATCTATAGAAATAATTCAATCATTAAGAGAAATACTATTATCAATATTTCTATCTCATATAGACTGTAAATAAGGAGAGAGCTCATGCTAGCGTCTGGAGAAAACTTCACAGTGGCTGCAGCTAGTAGAATATTTTAGAAAGGTGTTATTATTCAGTGGACTTGGGACTCTGAAAATTCGGGATGCCATAAAAGATCTGAGAATCACCAACAGGAGAGCCAAATTTTAAAATAGAGGAAAAAAGTTCACATTGGGAACTCCTACAAGAAGCTTTTTAGAGAATCCAGATTCCTAATGTGAAGGTTTCCACAGAAACCCAATCCTTATATGAAGTTATAGATGTAAAAAAAAAAAAAAATGTTTATCTGAAGGGTAATAGTAATACCAGAGATTGGAGAATGAGTGTTAAACTTTATGAATCTAATGCTAGGATAGGGACTCCCATAAGGAAAAATATGATTGCTGTATTGCTGGTAGAGACTATTGTTTAGATCCCCTAAATATTATAATGTCCATATCCAGAAAAATTAATAATGACCTTCATGGGGGGCTTTTATTTATGACTTATTTATAATTCCACCCCTAAAAAAATCAATCTTGTTTTGTTTGCATATAACAAATAAATCTTGTACCATGTTTATTACAATAATAATTAAAGAGAACCACAAATAAAACGTTAGTTTTCTCCAAATTCAGTTGAATCTGTACGCATCTAGAATCTTTTAAAATATCACTTTCTATCAAGAACATTTCTACTGTTAACTCTATAGTGGAATTCAGGAAAAGTGAAGTGATAATCTTGGCAAAACTTTTATGTCATAAAAACCTATAAAAACAATAATAAATATATGTTTGGGAATCTGGGTACATGGTAACATCTCTGATAACAGACAAAGGAGAGTCAGAGATGAGTAGAGGAAAGGTAATGGGCTGTGGAAATGGCTGCTACTCCCAGGACACTATCAATGACAAAAATGTCCATTTGGGCACTGAAATGGCAGATACTCTATTCATGTGGACACTAAAAATACTGCGAACTAACTTGATACACTGAACTGTAAACTATGTGTGGTTCACCTTGCTGATACATATCTACCTTTACTGGAGAGATATGTATCATCATAAGTCTGCTTAACCTTCCAACATTACCTTATAAAAGAATGGATAAATGTCACAATGTATTGTATGAGATAGGGGGAAACCACCTATTTTGACTGACTCTGACCCAGAAACTGGACTAGAGAGAGGAAGCAAAATACCCAAAAGTCCCTTAATTATAGTGGTGTTTTCAAAGCCTGAACTATGAGTTTTTCACTTAGAGGTGTTGAGGACTTAGGTACCAAAACTGTGTAGTAATTCCTTTGGGAGTAATTATTATTATTAATTAATATATTTGTATTGATCTAAGTAGACTAGTGCCCTATTTATTGCCTATAGTACCTAGCATCATCCATACTGGCCTTTAACTGTGGCAAATTTGATGGTACTAGAAACTGTCAACACACCCAAAAATACCAGAAGGAACAGCGTCCAGTTTAAGGAGTCTCCTAATACTTGGTGCATGACATTAGCAACAGTGTAAACTTTGGTAGAATTTCTTACCACCATCACGGAAGGCTAGAGGCTGTATAAGGGATGCTGACACAGCTAGAGTGCACCATTCTCTCATCCCGTTCTGAGGATCTCTGGACTGATTCTTTGAAAGCAGCTAACCCCGAGCTTCTAAGAGTAACATAGTTATATCACTGACAGATTCTTCAACTTGTGGTGCTGACTAAGCCTGAGTAACTATTTCAGAAACCAGTAATAAAATTATGAGAAGTTGAAAATGGAAGGCCAAGGAAGAACATTAAGACAATGATTAAAAAACTGAAAAAAAATAGTTCTAGATAATCTGCACACACTCTGCACAATCAGTGTCTCCTGATTCCACTTTTTCACCTCACCTATTGGACAAGAATCTGCATTCCTTTAGAAGAAATTAGTGAACATAAGTGAATAAATATTTTAAATTCAACTAACAGTGAGAAGCCATCGGACAGAGGCAATGGCAGCAAAATGAAAAGTCTTGGCTTTGAAACGATTGTTCAAATCTTACTTTAAATACAAGTTAAAATGGGAGAGTAGATGTGGAAAGAAAGATTGGGAACCTAGGGAATAAACTTCACATTGGAATGAAAAAAATCTCAAGGGAATAAAGAAGTAAGCAGAAATATAAGAGAATAGCAAAGATGATCTATATTCATTCAAAAAGGTGAAAGAAAAAGTAATACACACGTGGTAGTTTAATGATGAAAAATATCAGAATTATCAAATGATGTAAAAATTTAAAAAATGTCCATTGTTTTTGGCAACTAAATCTTTGGTGATCTTGACAATTTTAATAGAATGGCAGCAATAGATGTCTAATGATTGTGAAATGAAAAGTGATTGAAAACAAGACAGTGAAGACAATATACTAAATAACATCTTCAGATAAGGAAATAGAGCCTTAGGTTAAGTAATTTGCCTAACAGCACACAGAGAAGATTGCATAAAGGAATTCAAACTCCACTTTATCTGGCCCAAATCCCAAATTCACACTATTAGCTAATATCCATTGAATATAAATGGAGGTTCTCCTGTCCATCCAAGTTTACTTTTTCATATGGTATTCCATTTCTTCAATTTCTCATTTAATTGAGGAAAAAAAACTTCTTGTGTTTTAACTTGTCACTCAAGAATTGGTTACATAAGCCAAGTAGAAAAGAAACTCTTAAACATCCTTGCTGTATTTGAATCCATGAACTTCCTTACCTGAGCCACAGTTTTATCTGTGATTTCTGAGCTTGATCTGGGAATCTGTTGTTTGCTGTAGCCTCAGTATTTATTCAATTCCTGATGAGAGAGATGTTTTCTAAAGAAACAACTCCCTAGGGATCATTTTAGCTCATTGCCACATAGGCTATGTGAGAATACTATACCAAATAATCCTCTTTCTCTCCCCAATCTAAGAAAGATCTGGCGCATTGGAGTTGGTCCCCCAGTCTCCATTTCTTCTTTGGATAGATATTTCCTATGAGAAGCTGTGTCTGTAATATCTAATGAAGCATGACTTATCTAATCACTTTCATGTGTTTTATGGGTCATAGAGTAGGAAGTTCAGCCACTTTTGCTTTCTAAATGTTGGGATTTGAAGAACATCTCCCCCTTTGCAAACTGTTGATGCATTATATTATCAAAGACTGTAGTATTTTTAAGGATGAAGATTTAATCCAACTCTCTGTAAATTCTTGAGCCACCACTTAACTATCTTATCTTAGTGATTGTCCATTCGACATTGTTCTTCAGTGTTCTTTTCATGGGTTGAAAACACTCGCTACTTTATGTGGATATATGTACATACACACACACATATTGCATTTACTTTAAACATATGTGTATATTGTATTTACTATAAATATACATATATATGTGTGTATGCATGTACATACATACATATATAGAGAGAGAAAGCTACTTCCTGAAATAGCTAATATCTACTTCTTTTTTATTTTATGTTTATTAAAAATTAATATGAGAATATAAATTCTTAGGTTACATTGCTCTCACTTCCAAGATAAAGTTCATGTAGTTGAGCCCTATACCTGAGAAGAGTATTGAAGACCCTCACATTGTGTACATTAGGTGAGGTCCCACCAATTGCTCTTCCTCCTCCCACCAGTAGCTCTTCCTCTGCCTTCCCTTCTTCTGCCTTTTCCCTCCCCCTGCTAGACTATATTTGTGTTTTATGGTTCATGTGAGCATCTAAATGTTTATATATTGATTTCATATTAGTATTGGATGCATTGGATTTTTTTTCCATTCTTGAGATACTTCACTAAGAAGAATGTGTTTCAACTCCATCCAGGTAAACATAAAAGATGTAAAGTTTCCATCTTTTCTCATGGCTGAATAGTATTCCATGGTATAAATATTCAACAGTTTGCTAATCCATTCATGGGTTAATGGGTATTTGGATTGTTTTCACAACTTGGCAATTATGAACTGAGCTTCAATAAACATTCTGATGCAAATGTCTTTGTGGTAAATTGACTTTTGTTCTTCTGGATAGAGGCCTAGTAATGGAATTGTAGGATCAAATGGAAGATAAACTTTTAGTTCATTGAGAAGTCTCCATAATATCTGCTTCTTATTTCTACCTCTGATCTTCAGATTAAAACTAATCGACTATAAGCAATCACATTTTTATACTCTTTCTAGATGTGTAAAGACATAGGCATTAATACATCAAAGACGTCTTTCTTGATGGTTGAGGAACTTCCAGTCTTTCAACTGTTTATGACATAATAATAACTGTTTATGACATAATAATTTCTAATCTTGAATCATTTCCAATGACATTTCTCCCAATTAAACATGATGATTCAAGTGCCATCATATCAGTTCTATTCTGAAAATTTCCCTCATTACATCATGTGCTGATCTTAAAAGATTGGGCAAGTTCTCAACTCTGAACTCCAAATGCTTGTCTTGAGAAAAAAGTCAGAATTCAATATTTCAGATTTTAAAAATCAAATACTACATAAGATATATACACCTCCAATAATTAAAACCTTGTAAAATATCATTTGTTTTTATTCTGGAGATAAAGACCAAATTTTTCTCATATGACCAGGTAATACTTTGCCACAATGTGATTTTAGATCATATGAATAATAAATGTATTTCATAGTTCATTTTGCATAGCCTTTTAGCTTTAGAGTATAGTTAAAAAGTATAGCTTTTTAATAACTTCATTATAAAATCAATTTACATTGGAATCACAGCAAGCAAAGGTTTCTGAAGGATTTTATGTAAGTTGTATTCTCACTGCTCACCACAGAGCTTGATAGATGTTTGCTGATCAATAAGTATCAGCTGAAGGAAGGATTGCTAAGCATGTAACCAAGCCACTGGCCCAATTGTAGAGTTTTGCCTTTTTTTGTAATAAGATTAATAGTTCACCAGGCTATCTCCTTTGCTTTAATGGTTATTTTTGTATCTCTAACTTTTGAATCAATCATAGTACCAAGAGAAGTAAATGCATAACATGGCAGGGACAAGAAAAGAGATTCCTATGTCTTTTTTTCTTCTGAGAGTGCTGTTGTTGATAGTGAATCTCAATGGAAGATTTTTCAGCCACCTATTATGAAATGTATATTCTCTATCCTGCTATAAAGACTGCTTTGATAATGTGTTGGTGTCTAAATTCACTGTCTGCCTATTCCTGTGATCTACCCAACTACTAAAGAGTCAGAATAATGCTTGGAAAGAAAATTTGAATCCCAACCAAAGAATCTACCCAGATGATATGATACCAATACTATGTCAGAAATTGAAGAGTCCTTTTTTTCCATCTTTATGTTTTATCAGCTATGTCAGCATATAGAAAAAGAACAAAGAGTTATATTTGCAATCACTGAGTATAGTCTCACATCTAGGTAAGGTTCAATTAGGCCTAAAGTTTCAGGGACAAGGCTGAAAGGAGAGGATGTTTTGGTGCTCTGAGCACAGGCAGAGGAAGACAATGCCGCCCTTTGGAGACAATGAGAGAAGTTATAATAGGTCTAATCCAGGGAGGTTATGAAGGTGGGAAGACTAACCAAGTGTCTCTAGTGATGACATGCTATCTGGAAAATGTCTAAAGATGTATGGAAGAGTTGATTATAGAGCACTTACACTTTGGGTCCCCGCTAAATAAGAATCTTTGTCAACAAAACACAAACCTAAGGAATTGTAGTTTTCCACAGTCACCTTGATAAAACTCTCCTTCAGGACCAATGGTAACACCTGGAGCTGAGTACTCAAATTCTAAGTCAAATTTTTGAACAACCTCACTAATAAGTTTATCTTCCTAAAATCTGGAAACAGATTGGAAATAACTCTGCTTATCTAACACTGATGCACCTCTTCAGAGAAATCTAAACATTGTCATATTCACAGCTCACTACATGCCTCAATAAGCATATCGATGATGTTGGTCCATTACATTACAGTGTGAATCTCCTTTTCCAATGGAAGAATATATAAACAAAATGTATTGGACATTAATATGCAAATAATACAACAGAATATGATTCACCTGTAAAATGTAGTTCTGATACGTTACAACATAGATAAACCTTATGAACTATACTTAGTAAAACAAACTAGACACAAAAGGAAATTTCATGATTCCACTTTTATGAATTATATAGAATAGGAAAATTCATTGAGTGAAAAGTAAACCAAAAGTTACCAGGGGTGGAATGGAGAGTAATTGATAATCAATACAGAGCTTTTGTTTGGTATAATGAAAAATATAAGAAAAAAATCATTGTCATGATTGTACAACATTGTAAATATTATAAATACCACAGAATTGTATAGTTAAGGTTAAAATGTCAAATTGTATTATATATAGATGCACACATGCATATATTAACATAAAAATAAACATATTCTACTTCATTACATTGAACATGAAAGCTAAAAAAATGGAAAGGTCGAGATCTGCAATTATTTTTAGGTGATAGATTGAAATATTTACTCCAGGTATACAGGTGTCCACCTGGGCACATATTCATATAATTACACATATTCATACTAGTATAAAGTCTCTTAAATCTTAAAGATTAATTTGTTTTTATAAATTTGAAAAGATAGTTCATTCAACAAGTTTACTTGAGGGAATCAAAAGATATTTTTCAATTTTATATGTTCCTTCTCAAAGATCTATTATGGGGAATTGGTGAGGGTATGCCCTAAAGCTATGATAACTTTACTTAAATCCTTGTGAGAGAATTTCATCATCCAATATATTACTGTTATTTGTATTTCCAATTTAGTTCTTCATGTCATCTTCATATTTATGTTTGTATCAGATCGCCTATTTTTAGTCCACTGTGTTATACTGGAATTTATGTTTTATTTCATATTTAGTAATATTTTTCAGACTTCTGACTTAGAACTGGCTCCTTTTCAGTGAAAGCAATTCAGAAACAACCCAGATTTATCATGCCTTCTCTTTGGATGGGAACCCCAATTCCCATATGTTCTATGATTTTCTTTTATTGTCATCAACTTGAGTTGGTTTCTGTTGTTCTATACCCCCAAATTTTCAGCACATTCTGACAAATGCCTTTATTATGACTCTCAGGATTGGGTAAAATGAAACACATTTTACAAACAATTTTAATTAGTTACTTCCTAACTAACACACTAATGTTTTGTGTGCATTATTTGCTTTAGTAGTTACTTTTATTAATTCACAATTTCATCATTTGTACCATTTTTAAAGTCCCACAATTAAAAAAAATGCAGAAGAACCTCTATGAATTGACCACTCAGGGGACTATAACAAACTGGTCAATATACAGAGGTAGTCACTGTAAGGAGCTATGCCTACTGTACTAATACATACATGAGGTACATGTCCAGTCTATGAGAATTGGGTCAGTGTAGGGAGTGGTCAACTATGGAGGTTCAACTGCATTATCATTCTTCCTATTTATAGATTTAATATATAACCAATAATTGCTTTTTCATTGGCACTACCTTTATTTAAATAAAATAAATCAGATATATGAGATTATCTCTGATCCCTCCCAATACTCTCTTCCTTCTATTTTATAAACAACCTGTTAACTTAATAAATCTAGACCCTAAATATTGGTCATATTTATTACCTTGTATCTTTAATGTCCTAAATTGACTTATTATCATTGCCTCTGAAGTCTCCACACATGTTGCTTTATCTGAGAATATTTTGCCTACATCCACCGGGTAGTTTCTAATCCATCTTAAGCTTTCAGCTGAAGGGACACTTTCTCAGGGAATCTAACTCTTATTTTAAGCCATAATGTGACCTCTTTTTGAGATCCATGATTTCAAAGCAGTTCCTTCTTTATGCTTTACAATTTATCATAGAATTTATTTTAAGTTGAATTTATTTATTTTATTTTTTGACTTGCCATTTATTTGAAAACTCCAAGAAGAAAAATTTTCTTATGTTTGCTTCTGTTATGTCATTTTTGCTTAGCAAAATATTTGTCCCATGGTAATGACTTAAAAAAAATCAGCCAAAAGAATGACTGAATATTGGTTCTAGTTCTATGAAAATAAACACACAACGAATGATTCAAAGTCCTTATGCTTCTTCCAACAGACACATATTTTAATACAAGACATGCAAAATAAATTATGTAAAAGTAAAAAATATGCAAATAAACCTGATATCAGGGAGGGCTTTGTCAATGTGGCCCTGATATCTCACAAGAGAAAATAATAATAAAATAATTTACATGTGAAATTTAAATTATTTGATGTAAACAAGCTGAAATGTACTTCAAAAAATAAAAAAGTGAATACAGAAAAACTGCCATATAAAATTAAATTTCATCTCCAAGACATATAAGAAGTATTTCTAAGTGTTTCCATTCAGCATTTAGTGAGAACACAGGATAAAAGGAAACCAACACACGAAATAAACTACTGGCAAATTTATGAATTCATGGAGACAAATTTAAATTTTATAATAGCCATTGTATCATTTAGGAACATTTTTTAAAAGCTCCTTCAAATGGAGTTGTTTTGGGCCCTCACTCCACATTCTATAATTCATGTTTATATAGTATAGCCAAAAAAATAGATCTGCAATTGCACATTTTTCCTAACATAGTCTGTGGTTGAACTAGGCTTCCTACTTCACTTTACCTCTTCTGAAATGGTACTTTTGCTTCTAATGGGCATTGGATTAGAATTGCATTTGTTTTTTCTGCTTTTTCATGTATGCTTTTATGGCCTTTATCTACAAACTCAATTGAATCCCAATTTCCTAATATCTCTTGATAGAATGACAGATAGATAAATAGAAAACTAGATAGATATCTCTCCATATATATCTTTATATCTTTCAATATGAATAGATCTATACTTACCTTTTGTTTATCAATCAATTGATAGATATACTGATTGCATTTCTGGTGAACTTAGCTTGGGTTTCATGTAATAATTAAAGTCTGTCTAATACAGATAAAAGAGATATTGGGTATAAAGCTAAGATATCTTCCACTTAGGCAAAATGCCCATAAACTCTGAACATCTTAATTCTAAAATAATGGCTCAAGCCCTCCTGTGCCCAGAAAATAGACAAACAATGCTTTTCTGAATCTGCTTGGTCTTGATGCTGTATATAATGGGGTTCATGAATGGAGGAAATAGAAAATAAACATAGCTCATTGTAATATGAACTACGTGAGGGGCATGTTTCCCAAACCTATGGATGAAAGTCAGGCCAATCACAGTGATGTAAAATACCAGGACACAGCTAATATGGGAAACACAAGTGTTGAGAGCTTTAGCTTGCTCCTCCCCGGAGGCAATGCCCATAACTGTCTTCAGGATTAAGATATAAGAAAAGACAATGATCAGAGCATCAAGGAAGAAAGTTAAAGCAACCAGAATAACAGGGTATAAGCGATTAAATGTAATATCAGCACAGGCAAGTTTCATGACATCTTGATGGAGGCAAAAGGCGTGGGAAAGAACGTGGGACCGACAGTATGGGAACTGATAGAGTGCCAGGATTGGAGGCACAAGGGACAAAAAGCCCCTCAACAGTACCCCCAGTCCTATCTCTATCACCCTGGAATTGGTAAGGATAGAGTTATACCTCAGAGGAATGCGGATGGCAATAAAACGGTCATAGGCCATGGCAAGCAAGATACCCGATTCCACAATCGAAAGAGAGTGGATGATGTAGGCCTGCGAGAAGCAGGCCCCGTGGTTCATCTCCCGGTGATTCACCCATAAGACACCCATTACCGTAGGCATCGTGGTCAGCGTCACTGTGAGGTCTGTGCCTGCCAGCATAGCAAGGAAGTAGTACATGGGTCCATGAAGGCTGTGGTCATCCTTGATGAGGTAGAGGAGTGTGCCATTGCCAAGAAATACAGACACATACACTGCAAAGAAGGGGATGGAGATCCAGTGATGAACAGCCTCCAGGCCTGGGAAGCCAGTAAGCAAAAAGGGGGCCCCACTAATATTGGGCCACATAGTGTGTCCACAAGGAAAGAGCAGATGCATGAGAACTATTAGTCCCCACACTCAACTTTTTCAGTGTGTACTAAATCTTTGTGAGAATATATAACAATATTTCTCTTTAGGAATAATTGATTGAGAAATGTAAAGTTATAGAACTATTGTCTTTCAAAAGAGCAAAAGAGACTTATAGACTATTCTAGAGACGAGATCTTCTTTATGTTCTAAATAGTATTAGGTTAATAGTTAAAGTTTTGTATTTATAAAACCACATTAGATAAATAATTCTCATTGTTGATTGCATGCTATACAATTTTTGATCAAAATTTTATCAGAAAAGATGGCAAATATACACAATTTAATAATAAATTTGCTTAGCTAGACTGATAGTTGGAAAATTTTAATATATTTAACTTGATTTTAATTTTATATTCCACAATCACAATACAGACATTGTGTTTTATTGGAGAACTTTTCTAAGTTTAGTTTTAAAATTGAATGTTAACATTTTATGGAACTTCAGCAAAAGACATGTAACCACTATGGAGAAAAATAGATAAAGGCAGGATATGTCACATTTAGTCTAAAAAAGTTCTTGGTTTTCCTGAAGCCCATCCATGGGTCCTACCAAAGAAACTGAAACCTGCCTTAACAAATTTGTTCACATAAAAACAAAAACCATGCAATAGGTGGGGGTTATCCAAGCTGAGAGGGACATATTCTGCTCCAAAGATCTCTGGAAATTCTTTCTGTCTTCTTTTGACTGCTTCTAACAGAAGAGAAAATAAGAATCACTCCAAATTTCTGCTCCTGGCACTCACCCACTCATAATCTTGCTGCTGGAATAGGGAGCCATTCCTACCATATTTGGGGAATCACACCAAATACTCCCTTCTCAAAGACTGTTCAGGAAGCCAGGATAGAGTGTTTATATATGTGGAAAGCATCTTGCAGAGTACCATCTTTCCTGATACTCAGGAGACTGCTTGATCCCTCTTCCCTCTCTCCTGTCTGGGAGGAGCAGAGCAACTCAGCCAGTGTCATCAGGCCATTATGGTGTTTCCTCAAGTATGGGTGAGGAAAAATGGAAACTCAAATACCACAGAGGTGTGGAAACCTCTGGACTTACTTATGTAATTCCCCAGAATTCTAAACACTAGTATATGATAAAACAAATAAGTCTTTCTTGGTGACCACCACAAAGGTCAAAATATCTCTTATACCCAGGGTGACATGTATCTATTAGTCATAGATTTACAAATTCTAATTACATTTTGTGTTTTCTATTTCTATGGGAAAATCAGTTCTGATTTACAGGGACATCAATGCACCTACTAAGAGCCATGTGAATTAATGCCATCAAATATTTTTTTTAATCACTTAGTTTATATTCAGGATATTCCTCATTTTATGTCAGGTTAAGAGTGATAAGCTTATTCCCTCCTAGTATCAGAACTGAAAAATCTAGTGAGTACAAGACAAACAATATTGATCATGAATTACATGGGATAATCATCACAGCATGAATGTTAGTATTTTTAGTACTCTATGGAAAATCATCAGATATATCTCTGAGGTCAGGAAAAATTTCCCAGAAAGACACTACTTAAGTTATCTCTTTGCTCAGAGAGGAGTCGGGGCTTTAGTTTTTCATTGTCTTTTCCTTGGTGTCTGTGTCTAATTCTCCAGATCCATGATTAACTTCCAAATCTGCATTTAGATTAAAGATAGATATATTCTTATTGGATTTGCTTGGTCTTGGTGGTATAGATGATAGGATTCCTTAAAGGAAGAAAGGGGAAGTAGACATAGCTCATGACAATGTAGAACACCTCTGATGTATACTTCCCAAACCTGTTGCTGACTTTCAAACCAATCACTATGCCACAGAAGTGGAGGACACAACCAATTGGGAGATTCAGGTGTTGAGAGCGTTGGCTCTCTCTTCACCAGAGGCAGGGTCCATGACTCTGTGGGTGAGTGGGTGAGTGAGTCTTCAGAATTAGGATATAGTAGAAGAAAATGATCAGATAGTCTAAGAGGACTGTAAAATAAATTATAATTACAGAGTAAAGTCTGTTGAAAGATCCCAGGTAAGTTACAAAACTTCTTGGTATAGTCAAATACTGAGACTAAAACAAGAGAGCAGTAATATGAAAATGAGAAACAAAAAAAAAAAAAGGAAAATGAGAAACATACCCAGGATTGCAGGCATGGGGGATATAAAACCCCTCAGAAAAACTCCCACTCCACTGCTAACCTTACTACTTGAGTAATGCAAAGAATGGAAGCATACTTCCAAAAATTGCAATTGTTAATGAAATAGTCATAGTCCCTTAGAAGAGTGTATTCAATCCTTCTAAAACATAAATGTAATGGAAAAAGTAGGCCTTCAAGAAACAGCTTGCATGGATGATCTCCCTGTAATTCACATTCCAGATGTCCACAGCAGTAGGCATATGGTCAATGTCACCAGGATGTCTATGCCTGCCAGCATGGCAAGGAAATAGTACATGGCTCATTGAAGACTTTGTTTGTCCTTGATGAGGCAGAGGAACACAGCATTGCCAAGATGCACAAAGTCATAGACTGCAAAGAAGGGGGTGGAGATCCAGTGACGAGAAACAAGCCAGCAAAAAGGAGGTCTCACTAGCATGAAGCCACAGTGTGTCCACTGGTGGAGAAAAGCTGTCTTGACATATTGAAACCAGGAACCCCAGTATTTCAGTAGTAACATGTCACAGTAGCCTCATCATAATTTTCCTCAAGTAGGAAAATTAATTGCTGCTATAAATTCGACCCTGCCACTATTTTCCTGCAGAAGATGAGTAGGCATGGGCAGGCTGGACTAGAGGCAAACAATGGTGATCTTCCCTTGTGAGAAAAAGAGATTAAGTTAATGATTCTACGTTTCTAAAATTGAAAGACAAGTTTTAATTAATTTTTCCTAAAAGATTAGGTCCACCTGTTATGTTAGCACTTAGAAATTATTTGCAGCAGTGATAAAAAAGAAAACAACATACATAAATGCAAATGATAATAATTGATTATTTCTTGCTATGATTGTTAATTTTTCAGACATATTAAATTTTAATTTTATATTTCAAAATTATTGTATAGACCTCTCTCCAGTAATAAACTTTATTTGCCTCCTTCTGAAGTGAATTCCATTGCTTTATGGCATGCAACATGCATGCTCATCACTTCCAATTAATTACTTGTCACTGCAATAGTTACCCCTTTCCTTGAGTTTGACTCCCACAGTTGTGGACCACAGACTAGCCATAGAAAACACACATGGAGAACTGTCAGATATGCAGCCTTAGACTTTACTGTCTCCAAACTCTTAAGTCAAAATTTACATTATATCAGGATCTCAAGGTGATTCAGGCCTAGGCCAATGTCTGAGAAGCAATGTTCTAAGCATTTCATATCCAGCAGCTCTATGGAGATAAAAACATTTTGCTACCTCCACCTGGTTAATTCCCTCAATTTCCTCAAAATATTCTCATGTAATTTTGTTATGGCTCTCCCAATGTTTACTACTTTTTTTTTGCCTTTTCTACTCTCCAAAATCACTGACATAATTCAATGCTCAAATTCTTCCTCTACCTCACAGAGGTCTCATTTTGTCACTCACCCTTGGTAGAGTGCCATGGCGTCACAGCTCACAGCAACCTCAAACTCCTGGGCTTAAGCAATCTCTTGCCTCAGCCTCCCAAGTAGCTAGGACTACAGGCACATGCCACAGTGCCCAGCTATGTGTTAGAGGAAATTAATGAAGGAATTACCCAGGTGGAGGTAGCAAGATGTTTCTATCTCCATAGATGGCTAGATATGAAATGCTTAGAGCCCCCTCTACCTCCTCCTATCTCTAAATACTTGACCTTCAACACTCTGCTTTGTAGCTCTGTGACTGGAAACATTCTCATCTTTCCACACCCTGAAGATGTCAGTCATCTCCAGTATTTTTATTTTATTGGGCTCTACAATATGAAAAAAATGAATCACATTACCTGCTCTTCTATAGTCTTGTTTTGCCACAAATTTGGAAGCCTGAATTCAAGACTACAGCTTTGAGAAGTCTCCTTTATTAGATGGCCACAGTCTCATAAGTGAGTCAGAATTAGGACAAATCACAAAGAATTTAACCATCATAGGAGAAGAAAGCTCTGATTCTACATCTATAACAGATTGATGCTCATTGAGATTAAAATCACCAACATCACGAGTCTCTGACACACTGAAATGATATAGAGGACCATGATTATCTCATAAATATCATTCTATCTCTGAAAGCTGTTTCATGCTTAAAAAGTACATATGAGAGAACAATCATTACTAGATGAATGTTAGTAGGCTGTGGGGAACACATAAAATATGTTCCTGGCATCAGGAAAAATTTCAGAGTGGAAATGCCACTTAGATTGAGGGTTGAATAATGAGAATAGTTGTGAAAATCATAGTTTTTGGAAGTGTAGGGCACTACTTCCATGCCTGGAAAGAAACACAAACAAATAAATTTTTAAAATGTGCAGTGGTAATGGGACAGGGTAAAATATGATGAATTCATACCAAAATAATTTATATTGAACCTGTACTAAAGAACTCATAGCATTGTTAAAACAAGACATGAAAGAAAGCTTGATAGAAAAATCAGTGGCAGCAGCTTCTGATTCAGAGGGTCTTACAAACCTTATGAAAACTTTTGAAATAAGTCCAGTCAATGATTATAGAATAAGAAATAGTGCGAATTCTTACGATAAGGTAATTTCTATCTAAGCTCACTGTGTTTACAGCATGAGCCATGAACACATTGGAAAGGGGGCAGGATATACTGTACAAAAACGATATCAGGATAGAGCAACACACATGGACTATTGTGTTGGTGTTATTGTGATTAGATATTGTCAGTAGCACTGGATAGAAGGGGACAGAAGAGAGATTCTATGACTTAGAAAGAGTGAAATGGAGTGATTAATTGAATGTAGTAGATTAAGAAGAAAGAATCATAAGAGATGACATCCACATTCTGAACTTAGCTGAATGGAGATTAGTTCCACACACTTCCATGGTGATCAAAGGAAGAGAATGAGTTTGTTGATCAATCATCAGTTAATTGTTAATGGGCCCTTTTGCATTAATTATTGATTTGCACTTTGGACTTGGAGAAAAAAAGAAAAGAATCGCTTTTGACATTATTTGTCTATAAACATTCAAATAGACATGTATCTTTCTCTGTATGTCTTGAGTTTAGAGAATAAATATGAGAGGAGGAGAAGAGACTGGAGATTGACCAATAATTAGCTTTGGCTGATTGTGGTGCCATAAGCCGATAGTCCCAGTGTTTTCAGAAACTGGAGCTAAAGGATTGCTTAAATCCAGGAAGTCCACAACAGCCTGGACACCATACCAAGAGCTGATACCTACCACATACAAAAAATAATAATAATAATAATAATAACAATGATCAGATTAAATTAGAAAATTTACTTCCAGTAACTAGAATTAATTATATAAACATGAGTTTTGGCCCACACTAGGTGTGAAACCTAACTCTCCTTACAGGTTCTGTATCTTTATACACTCAACACCTTAGCTTCCTCACCTGCAAAATGGAGATGATGGTTGTTGGAAGGACTGTTATGAGGATTAAATAAACATGTTGAGGAATAATGACATATATCAATAAATTATTTTATCTTAGTGTTTAGCAAAGACTTGGCAATATTAGGAGTTTATGTAAAGCTAATTTTATTTTTTATTTTATTCTGAAAGAGTGAAAAGCCTAGATGGACTGAAAGTGAAAGAATGGTGTATAGCGCCATGGCAAGAGAGTTTCAGAAAACTCAGACATTGACCCAAAGATGAAGATAAATTAAAATAAATAGTAATAGGTAATGGAACAGCTAAAATATTAGAGGTCTTGATTTCAGGAAATTTTATATTGAAAATAATCAAGAGAAATAGCTGGAAGGATTACAATCATTTTCAAAAACCGTATCTTTTAATAAGATTCTAATTAACTACATTTCATCGCACGACAGAATCATAACAGCTAGTAACTGCCCACCTGCCGATTATTCTTTCCTTGAACTATATGACAGGTGACATTTGTCAAATATTCAGTACTTAATTTCTCTTGATGTTGATGATATTAGTAGAAATTAATATGTACATCCTAATGTAATATACTGTCTCAAATCTTCAGTGAAAAACTCTTACAATGTGCATTTTGTTATTCCTAATTGATAGAGATAATTTAGGGTCAGAGATTAAGTGATTCATTCAAGGTGACAATGATTTAAGTGAAGAAGGTAGGAGTAAATTTGCTGTTATTAAAAATCACATTCTTTCTGCCATAATGTGCAATCTCTTTTTAAAATTAAGGTTTCTATGTTCATTTTTAAAATTTCAGAATATTATGGGATGCACATATTTTGATCATGCAGTTTTCCTTTTGCTTATTTAAAGTCAAAGTTATGTGGTTCCCTTCACTACTGCATGAATTATAGCGTGAGTTTACCCACTTTTCCTCCTTCCACCCACTTGAATGTGAATATTGTTAAGTTTGTTTTGTTTTGTTTTTTAAGTTGGCCGTTGGTAGAGTGCTGTGGCTTCACAGCTCACAGCAAACTCCAGCTCTTGGGCTTAGGCAATTCTCTTGCCTCAGCCTCCCTAGCAGCTGTGACTATAGGCACCCGCCACAACATCTGGCTATTTTGTTGTTACTGTTGCAGTTTGTCCGGGGCTGGGTTCAAATCCACCACCCTTGGTATATGGGGCTGGTGCCCTACTCACTGAGACACAGGTGCTGCCCAATTCTGTTACGTTTTGCTTCTATATGTGCACATAAGAATTGATCTACTAGATCCAAATTAGTATTGAGTACACAAGATACTTCTTTTCCCATTCTTGTGGAACTTCACTTAGTAGAAAGGTCTCCAGTTCCATCCTGATTGTTACAAAAGATACTAGGTCATCATATTTTTATGGCTGAGTAGTACTTCATAAACAGTTGCCACAGTTTAATAATCCATTCATGTGTTGATGACCTCTCCGGATGTTTCCACATTGTCGTGATTGTGAATTGTGCTGCTATCATCATTTGCGTGTGAGTGCCTTTTTTATAAAATGCTTTTTTTCCCCCTTTGGGTAAATATTTAGCAGTGGGATTACTGGACTGAATGGTAGATTTACTTTTAATTCTTTGAGTTACCTCGCTACTACTTCATTTGGAAAAGAGAAAAGAAAAATCACGATAGAGTGTCCTCTAACCCCAGTTATATCTGGGGTCTCCAATCCCAGGCTGCGGACTGGTACCAGTCTATGGCCTTTTGAAACCAGGCCACAGAGCAAGAAGTGAGCAGCCAAAGAGCAAGTGAACCTTCATTTGTACTCCTCATGACTCACATCATTGCCTGAGCTCTGCCTCCTGTCAGAGAAGCAGCAGCATTAGATTGTCATATGAACAGGAGCCGTACTATAAACTGCACGTTAGGGATCAAGGTGTTCTGTTTTGAGAATCTAGTGCCTGATGATCTGAGGTGGAGATGTAATGTGCTTGAATCAGTCCAAACAAATACCTCCCCCACTTCTGTAGAAAAATTGTCTTTCATGAAATCTTGTGCCAAAAATGTCGAGGGAAGCTGTACTAGGGGATAGTCAAAGGGGATTAAGATAGGTGATTTAAATGTAAATTTAAAATACTCATTTCTCATCATTAACTTTATGCTTATAATAATTAAAGGTTTAAAATCAAAATTTATTTGGTTGAAAAATATTTTTCTTTGCTGTACAAGCGTATATTAGCTGTGACCACACATAAACATACACAGGCAAATGTGAACACCAATGCAAAAAAGATTCTTAGAAAATATTTTCTGTTCTTAGATAAAAATTGAAATGGATGATTTTTAGGGGAATTTGGAGAAAAAAAAATTAGGTACAGACTTTTTCAGTTCTATGTGGTCCTACTCAGAGATCTGTAATTAGGTTTCTCTGATTCTCTGAAAGTATACTGTAACTTTCTGGTAACATAATCGAGCGCTTGTGAAAGAAGCCATTTTCTATAGCGTCATTGCTCTTTTCTCAAAGAGGAATCCAGGCTTTGATTTTATACTCTGTCTTCATCTTTGTTTCTGGTCTGATTCTCCAGATACAAGATTAACTATGAAATCTATGTTTAGAGAAAAGGCGGATAAGGCCATATTGAACTTGCTTGGTCTTGATGCTATAAATGATGGGATTCATTAAAGGAGGGAGGAGGAAGTAGACATAGCTCATGATGATGTGGACCCCCTTTGGAACATTCCTCCCAAATCTGTGGATGAATGACAGCCCAATTACCGTAACATAGAAGATGAGGACACAACTAATATGGGAGATACAGGTGTTGAGTGCCTTGGCCCTCTCTTCACCAGAGGCAATACCTAACACAGTCTTGAGAATTAGAACATAGGAGAAAAGGATAATAAGGGAGTCTAAGAAGATTGTGAGACAAATTAGTATTACAGGGTAAAGTCTATGGAAAGTTATATCAGCACAGGCCAATTTCATGACTTCTTGGTGAAGGCAGAAAGCATGGGAAAGGACATGAGAGTGGCAATATGAAAATGAAAAAAGACGTACAATTAAAGGCATGATAGATACAAAACCCCTCAGAAAAATCCCCACTCCTAACTTTACCACTTGAGTATTGCTGAGAATAGATGCGTACCTCAAAGGATTGCGGATGGCAATGAAGCGATCATAGGCCATGGCAAGGAGGATACCTGATTCTACCAAAGAAAGGGAGTGAATAAAGTAGGCTTGCAAGAAGCAGCCTGCATGGCTAATTTCCCTGTGATTCACCCACAAGACGCCCATCACTGTGGGCATAGTGGTCAATGTCCCCATGATGTCTGTGCCTGCCAGCATGGCAAGGAAATAGTACATGGGTTCATGAAGACTTTGGTCATCCTTGATAAGATAGAGGAGTGATCCATTGCCAAGAAGAATAGAGACATAGACTGCAAAGAAGGAGAAGGAGATCCAATGATGAGCTCCCGGCAGCCCTGGGAAACCAGTCAGCAAAAAGGGGGCCTCACTGATATTGGGCCACATAGTGTCAACAAGTAGAGAGCAGCTTTCTTGAAACCTTGAAAACAGGAACGTGGATGTGTCTTGGTAACATATGACAGTAACTTCAAAGTCTTCAAAACTGGGAATAATTTCTAGGTGTGGTAAAGATGAGTCTGCAACTATTTTCATACAGAAGTAGGCAGGCTGCATGAGAGATGAGAAAAGATGGTCTTCCCCTAATTAGAAAAAGAAAGACTAAGTTAACAGTTAAAATTTTGCCAAATTAAAAGAAATTTTTCATTAATATTTCTAATGGTTAAGGCCCAACTGTTATGTGAGTGCTTAAAATATCTCAACAACAGTGATCAAAACACAAACAAAGTAATATATAGCATATGAATATTGATAACAACCGTTTTTAACTACTTTTCTACTTGTAATTGCTAACTACTTGGAGATAAGTAACTTGAATTTATTTTTATCTTTCACAATTGTGTCGAAGACATGTTTTTACAATTTAATAAAACTTATTTTTTGTAATACAATATTATGCTTTTCAATTTCAAAACATTGTGGTTGTACAAACATTCTTGGTTACATTGATCACTTTTGTAATGCTTGAGTCAGGACCACAGATGTGCCCATCACCCAAATAGTATTCATTGTACACATTAGGTAGGTTTTCATTCAACTCCTCCTTGCCTTCCTCCCTGCTTGATTTCCGCTGAGTTGTACTTCCCTTCTGAAACTGAACACCACTGTGTTATGTAGAACAACATGCATCCCCATCACTTCCAATAAATTGCTTTGTCATTCCAACAGTTATGACTTTACTTGAACTTGGCTGAAAAAAGTGGGGGCCACATCAGCCACAGCTAACAAGCTCATAGACTTATCAGACATGCAGCCTTGGACAATGCCCCTTCCAATCTATGAAACTAAAATATGCATTTTACCTTGATCCTTAAATGATCTAGTGCACAGCAATGTCTGAGAAGCTCTACTCTAAGCAATTGGTATCTAATTCATCTATGCAGATAAACATCTTTTGATTCTTCAACGTGGTTGATTCTGTTATCCACTCCAAATATTTTTATACAATTTTCAGGAGGGGAGACAAGATGGCGGACTGAAGCCAGCTTTCAACAAAGGCTCCCGTCCAGAAGGAGAGTTAAGGGACAGGAATTTAGTAAGTATCCTGGTGGACTTGAGCCTCACCAAGAGAGAAGGCTGAAGAACGCACATCAACACCGCTGAGGCAAGTTGTGATCACAAGGACGCAAACAAAAGGTACAAAATCCACCACCAAGCGGACGGGAGTCCCCCTCCCCCATGAGACCGGCTCTGTAGCCCCACAATTGAACAAGTGGGCAGAAATTAAAGCCCCTCCCACTACACTCCACGGGAGAGACCTTCTAAAAACTGGACCTACCTCCCCTACTGGGGTGCCGTGGCGTTCTCCTGCCGGACATAGGGCTGAATAAAACTTTGGGAATCCTTTGCCGGCAACCCTGAATCCCCGGCGCTCCCCTCCCGCCCACTGAGGTCTGGAGGCCTGTCCCCCAGGACTTCGGATCCTTGGGTGATTTCTCAAGGGGAGTGGACAGTCCCCGAGTTGCGACTGGTCAGCATTGACTCTGAGGCGCGCCGAGCGAGGAGAGGGCACCGGGCTGAGGGGGAGTCACGCCTCGCGGCACTTCCCTGCGGTGCAGTGCAGCAACCCTCCCCGGGCATAGGGGACCCAAGACTGAATCAGACTCTGGCCTCCCCGCTGAGAGCTGAGAACCCCTACTCTCACTCGGGGTCTGAGGGCCTATCCCCCAGGAGTTCGGCTCCTTGGGTGATTTCTCGAGGGGAGTGCACAGTGCCTGAGCTGCGTCAGGTCAGCGCTGACTCTGGGACACGTGAGCGAGGAGAGGGCACTCCGCTGAGGGGAAATCAAGCCTTGGCGGCACTTCCCTGCAGTGCAGTGCAGGAGCCCTCCCCGGGCACAAGACTGAATAAGACTCTGGCCTCCCCGCTGAGAGCTGAGAGCCCCTACTCTCACTCGGGGTCTGAGGGCCTATCCCTCCGGAGTTCGGCTCCTTGGGTGATTTCTCGAGGGGAGTGCACAGTGCCTGAGCTGCGTCAGGTCAGCGCTGACTCTGGGATACGTGAGCGAGGAGAGGGCACTCTGCTGAGGGAAAATCAAGCCTTGGCGGCACTTCCCTGCGGTGCAGTGCAGGAGCCCTCCCCGGACCGTAGTATTGCGTGAAACTGAATGAAACTCTAGCTTCCCCCCGCCCCACTCCCAATCCGGGTCTGGGGGCCCATCCCCCAAGAGTTCTGATTCTTGGGGGATCTCTTAAGGGGTGTGGACCCAGCACAAACTGCGGCCGCTCAGTGCTGACTCTGGGGCACGGGACAGAGGAGAAAAGGGTCGCCTGAGTGCCCACACCAGAGCAGCAGTTCCCTGGAGGTAGATCAACAGCCGTTTTTTCTTTAACGGCAGAACGCTCACTTCTGGATATTCTGAGGCCACACCCCCTGTCTCCCTGGGCAACCAGAGGAGGCCACCGGTGACACGGCTCACAAACCCGGAAGCCTCCAGGGCGTGGCCGACCCAGAGAGGTGTTCAGACGCAATTCTCCAGCAGCAAAGACGTTTGAACTCAAAACAGCCCGTCTCCTGTAGGCGACGACAGGAACAGAGACAGAACCTCACAAAGTTGTCTGTTCTGTTCTGTTCTGTTAGCAGCATCCATCAGGGACGGGGCTAAGCCTGAGTGAACACCTCCTTCCCATCACCTGCATCAAACACTCAAAGATGTCAGGCCCCATCTCCTCCTGCTAGATAGCGGCAGTCTGCGGGGGCCTGGCAGACTTCCTCGCGATTCAGGCAGGTGCAGATTCTGGAGTGTCTGTTCACTGCAGGCAACTGGGTTAACCATCTGCAGAGATACCAGTGACTGGGTCCGACGGAGGGGCAAAGTGGGGAAGGAGACGTCAACCTTCCCAGACTGCTCTGTTTGCGGGGTGGCTCCTCCTGACTCCACGCTGCACTGGGGTGAGCTGTGTCAGAGGAGTCACCAGGCCCCTGTGATCCAGTTCCCAGAGACCTCTTGAACCCTTCCACCTGAGACAAGTGATGATTGAGACAGTTGATTCGGACCTTTTGAACTGGGCTAATAGACTGAGGACTTTTCAGGTGGTGCCCTGGGTGTGCGATTGTAGGAAGGTTTGATTCTCCTTTTCCAACTGGGGCCAGAGGTGGGCAGGCGGGGTGACTTAATTGCTGATTTTTCCACACAGCTGAGACTTCAAGCCAGAGTAGAAGTTGCAATAGGATCGAACAGAAACCAGCTGAAAACAAGACAGAACCACTTTGCTCCACCACACCAGACAGGGCCCCAGTTTCTCAGGCCACAACACTGTACGGGCCCTCGATAAAACCCCAGGGGAAAAACCAAAGGGAGTAAACCATGGGGCGGAATCAGCGGAAAAACTCTGGTAACATGAATAACCAGAATAGATCAACCCCCCCAAGAAAAGATACGGCAGATGTGATTGAAGATCCCATTCATAAACAACTGGCTGAGATGTCAGAAGTCGAATTCAGAATTTGGTTTGCAGACAAGATTAATAAAATGGAATTAGGAATTCGAGGAGAAATTCAAAAACTGTCTCAAGAATTTAACGAATTTAAAGACAAAAGCACCAAAGACTTACACACACTGAAACAAGAACTTACAGCCCTCAAAGATATGAAAAATACAGTAGAATCCCTCAGTAACAGAATGGAGCAAGCAGAAGAAAGGATTTCTGACATTGAAGATAAAGTCTTCGAACGCTCCCAATCTCTCAAAGAGGAAGAGAAATGGAGAGCAAAAACGGATCACTCACTCAGAGAGCTCTCAGATAATTCGAAAAAAAATAACATAAGGGTTATAGGAATTTCGGAGGCTGATGACGTGGCAGCCAAGGGCACAGAGGCCCTTCTACATGAAATTATGAAAGAAAATTTTCCAGACATGCCTAGAGAATCTGAAATTCAGATAGCAGACAGCTTCAGAACCCCAGCACGATTCAACCCCAAAAAGCCATCTCCCAGACATATCATAATTAGCTTCACTAAAGTTAACATGAAAGAGAAGATTCTCAAAGCAGCCCGGCGAAAGAAAACTATAACGTACAAAGGTAAGAATATTAGAATAACTGCAGATCTCTCTGCTGAAACTTTTCAAGCAAGAAGAGGCTGGTCATCAACTTTTAATCTCCTAAAGCAAAAAAACTTTCAACCCAGGATCTTGTATCCAGCTAAACTGAGTTTCATCTATGATGGAGAAATTAAATACTTCAATGACATTCATATGTTGAAAAAATTTGCCATAAGTAAACCAGCTCTTCAGGATGTTCTCAGACCTATCCTCCACAATGACCAACCCAATCCTATACCACAAAAGTAAACTCACTCAGAAACTTCGGATCAAACTCCAACTTCCACACTGGCGAAAGGATTAAAAATGTCCACTGGACCTTTGAAAAACTCGATACCCAAAATTCCACCAGACTTATCCTTACTCTCCATCAATGTGAATGGCTTAAACTGTCCTCTAAAGAGGCATAGGTTAGCTGACTGGATACAAAAACTTAAGCCAGATATTTGTTGCATACAAGAGTCACATCTCAACTTAAAAGACAAATACAGACTCAGGGTGAAAGGATGGTCATCCATATTTCAGGCAAATGGTAATCAGAAAAAAGCAGGTGTTGCAATTTTATTTGCAGATACAGTAGGCTTTAAACCATCAAAAGTAAGGAAGGACAAGAATGGTCACTTCATGTTTGTTAAGGGTAATACTCAATATGACGAGATCTCAATTATTAATATCTATGCACCCAACCAGAATGCACCTCAATTTATAAGAGAAACTCTAACAGACATGAGTAACTTGATTTCCTCCAGCTCCATAATCGTTGGAGATTTCAACACTCCCTTGGCAGTGTTGGATCGATCCTCCAGAAAGAAGCTGAGCAAAGAAATCTTAGATCTAAACCTAACCATCCAGTATTTAGATTTAGCAGACATCTACAGAACATTTCATCCCAACAAAACTGAATACACATACTTCTCATCAGCCCACGGAACTTACTCCAAAATTGATCACATTTTAGGTCACAAGTCTAACCTCAGTCAATTTAAAGGAATAGAAATTATTCCATGCATCTTCTCGGACCATCATGGAATAAAACTTGAATTGAGTAACAACAGGAATCTGCATACCCATACAAAAACATGGAAGTTAAATAACCTTATGCTGAATGATAGCTGGGTCAGAGATGAGATTAAGAAAGAAATCACCAATTTTTTGGAACAAAATGACAATGAAGACACAAGCTATCAGAACCTCTGGGACACTGCAAAGGCAGTTCTAAGAGGGAAATTTATAGCACTGCAAGCCTTCCTCAAGAGAACGGAAAGAGAGGAAGTTAACAACTTAATGGGACATCTCACGCAACTGGAAAAGGAAGAACATTCCAACCCCAAACCCAGTAGAAGAAAAGAAATAACCAAAATTAGAGCAGAATTAAATGAAATTGAAAACAAAAGAATAATACAACAGATCAATAAATCAAAAAGCTGGTTTTTTGAAAAGGTCAATAAAATAGATAAACCTCTGGCCAACCTAATCAGGAAAAAAAGAGTAAAATCTCTAATATCATCAATCAGAAACAACAAAGACAAAATAACCACAGACTCATCAGAAATCCAAAAAATCCTTAATGAATATTACAAGAAACTTTATTCTCAGAAATATGAAAATCTGAAGGAAATAGACCGATACTTGGAAGCACGCCACCTTCCAAGACTTAACCAGAATCAAGTGGAAATGTTGAACAGACCCATATCAAGTTCAGAAATAGCATCAACTATACAAAACCTCCCTAAAAAGAAAAGCCCGGGACCAGATGGTTTCACGTCAGAATTCTACCAAACCTTTAAAGAGGAATTAGTACCTATATTACTCAACCTGTTCCAAAATGTAGAAAAAGAAGGAAGACTACCCAACACGTTCTATGAAGCAAATATCACCCTGATCCCCAAACCAGGAAAAGACCCAACAAGAAAAGAAAATTATAGACCAATATCACTAATGAATATAGATGCAAAAATATTCAACAAGATCCTAACAAACAGAATCCAGCAACACATCAAACAAATTATACATCATGACCAAGTTGGTTTTATCCCAGGGTCTCAAGGCTGGTTCAATATACGTAAATCTATAAATGTAATTCAGCACATAAACAAATTAAAAAACAAAGACCATATGATTCTCTCAATTGATGCAGAAAAAGCTTTTGATAATATCCAGCATCCCTTCATGATCAGAACACTCAAGAAAATTGGTCTAGAAGGGACTTTTCTTAAACTGATAGAGGCTATCTACAGCAAACCCACAGCCAATATCATATTGAATGGAGTTAAATTGGAATCATTTCCACTCAGATCAGGAACCAGACAAGGCTGCCCATTGTCTCCATTGCTTTTCAACATTGTAATGGAAGTTTTAGCCACCGCAATTAGGGAAGAAAAGGCGATCAAGGGTATCCATATAGGGTCAGAAGAGATCAAACTCTCGCTCTTCGCAGATGATATGATTGTGTATCTGGAAAACACTAGGGACTCTACTACAAAACTCCTAGAAGTGATCAAGGAATACAGCAGCGTCTCAGGTTACAAAATCAACATTCATAAATCGGTAGCCTTTATATACACCAACAACAGTCAAATTGAAAAAGCAGTTAAGGACTCTATCCCATTCACAGTAGTGCCAAAGAAGATGAAATATTTGGGAATTTACCTAACAAAAGACGTGAAAGATCTCTATAAAGAGAACTATGAAACTCTAAGAAAAGAAATAGCTGAAAATGTTAACAAATGGAAAAACATACCATGCTCATGGCTAGGAAGAATCAACATTATCAAAATGTCCATACTACCCAAAGCAATATATACTTTCAACGCACTCCCTATTAAAGCTCCACTGTCATATTTTAAAGATCTTGAAAAAACATTACTTCGTTTTATATGGAATCAGAAAAAACCTCGAATAGCCAAGACATTACTCAGAAATAAAAACAAAACAGGAGGAATCACACTACCAGACCTCAGACTTTACTACAAATCGATAGTGATCAAAACAGCATGGTATTGGCACAAAAACAGAGAAGTAGATATCTGGAATAGAATAGAGAACCAAGAGATGAATCCAGCTACTTACCGCTATTTGATTTTTGACAAGCCAATTAAAAACATTCAGTGGGGAAAAGATTCCCTATTTAACAAATGGTGCTGGGTGAACTGGCTGGCAACCTGCAGAAGACTGAAATTGGACCCACACCTTTCACCATTAACTAAGATAGACTCTCATTGGATTAAAGATTTAAACTTAAGACATGAAACTATAAAAATACTAGAGGAGAATGCAGGGAAAACCCTTGAAGAAATTGGTCTGGGTGAGTATTTCATGAGGAGAACCCCCCGGGCAATTGAAGCAGCTTCAAAAATACACTACTGGGACTTGATCAAACTAAAAAGCTTCTGCACAGCTAAGAACACAGTAAGCAGAGCAAGCAGACAGCCCTCAGAATGGGAGAAGATATTTGCAGGGTATAACTCTGACAAAGGTTTAATAACCAGAATCCACAGAGAACTCAAACGCATCAGCAAGAAAAAAACAAGGGATCCCATCGCCGGTTGGGCAAGGGATTTGAAGAGAAACTTCTCTGAAGAAGACAGGCGCACGGCCTTCAGACATATGAAAAAATGCTCATCATCTTTAATCATCAGAGAAATGCAAATCAAAACTACTTTGAGATATCATCTAACTCCAATGAGACTAGCCTATATCACAAAATCTCAAGACCAGAGATGTTGGCGTGGATGCGGAGAAAAGGGAACACTTCTGCACTGCTGGTGGGAATGCAAATTAATACATTCCTTTTGGAGGGATATATGGAGAACACTCAGAGATCTAAAAATAGATCTGCCATTCAATCCTGTAATTCCTCTGCTGGGCATATACCCAGAAGACCAAAAATCACAACATAACAAAGATATTTGTACCAGAATGTTTATTGCAGCCCAATTCATAATAGCTAAGTCATGGAAAAAGCCGAAGTGCCCATCGATCCACGAATGGATTAATAAATTGTGGTATATGTATACCATGGAATACTATGCAGCCTTAAAGAAAGATGGAGACTTTACCTCTTTCATGTTTACATGGATGGAGCTGGAACATATTCTTCTTAGTAAAGTATCCCAAGAATGGAAGAAAAAATACCCAATGTACACAGCCCTACTATGAAACTAATTTGGGACTCTCACATGAAAGCTATAACCCAGCTACAACTTAACAATAGGGGGAAGTGGGAAAGGGGGGGTGGGTAGAGGGAGGGGAATCGGTGGGATCACACCTGTGGTGCATATTACAGGGGTATTTGCGAAACTTGGTAAATGTAGAATATAAATGTTTTGGCACAGTAACTGAGATAACGCCGGAAAGGCTATGTTAACCACTGGGATAAAAATGTGTCAAATGGTTTATGAAGTGAGTGTATGATGCCCCATAATCATATCATTGTATACACTTATGATTTAATAAAAAAATTAAAAAAAAAAAACAAATATTTTTATACAATTTTCAAAAGTCACTTCTTCTCCATTACAGTTCTCTTTTCTGCCTCTTTTCCTTTACAAAATTATTTGACATAATTAAATTCCTGGATTCTTCCTCTGTCTCTTCTCTGAATACTTTTCCTTTACCATGCTCCTCTGAAGGAGCTATTGCAGCTCTGTGATTGGAACATTCTCATCTTTCCATAACGTAAGGATGCCAGTCACCTCTACTATTTCCATTTTATTAGTCTCCACAATCCAAAGGGATCAAATTTCCAGCTCAATTACAGCCTTATTTCATCACAAATTCAGAAGCTTGAAGTCTCCAGGAATAAGTAGACTCCTTTATTAGACAGCCATAATATCAAAAATAAGACAGAATCAGAACAAATTACAAAGAACCCCTATCCTGTATGAGAAAATGCTCTGATGTTATATGTGCAACAGGCTTGTGTTCCTAGAGATTGAAATCAACAGCCCTATGAGTCTTCTAAAGCACATTGAAATCATATACGGGATTAAAATATGATTATTGCAGAAATCAGGTTCTTCCTCTGTAACATTTTAATGCTTTAAAAAGTGGGTGGCAATACCCATGCTTGGTGGAAAATTATAATAAATGAAAAACACTGAAGGGAAAACAAAGTATAAAAGGGAGAAAAAGACAGTAAGAAGACATCAAATTAGTGATACTTAACCTCAGGGCTAATAAAAGAAATTCAGAATGAACAAACTAGACTTCCAAATATAAATAAAGATTCTGTACACTTTTTGTAAATTTCTACTAGAACATTTATTAGAACTTAGCATACGAAGATGGCAGCAGAATAACAGCTTCCTTGCATCTGGGCACCGTGAGTCTGGGGATATAGGACTCCAGGCATCTCTGGCTGGTGGGATCTGCCTATCATCACCCCTGAGAGGATACAGGGAGTCAGCGAGAGACTTCTGGACTCCAAGAGGAGGACTAAAACAGCGGAAAACCGGCAAGTGGTCACGTGTGTTCAATCCGTCTAAACCTGCCCGCAACTGTAAGTTCAGTAGCAGGGAGACTGCAAACCAGAAAGGCCTTACCTGTGAACTGTTTTAGTGTCTTTGGACTTTGCACTCAGCTGAACTGCCTTGGGGAGAGCCTGAGCGGGAGTGCGGAGAACTTTGGCCTTTGTCTAGGGCCCCAGTCTGAGCCGCTGAGCCAGACGGAGCAAATAGTGTTTGGCTCTGGGTCACAGGCAGCCATTGTGAGCGATCTGCCCCAGCAAGCTCCACCCTCAGGGTCGCAGAACTGGAATTGGGTGGGAGCTGGTAACCAAGCGACCAAGTAGCCTAAGGGCAGGGTCTGAGCTGCCTTGCAGCCCTAACCCTCGGGGGCAGAGGGAGACCAGTTTTGGCACACAGGGTAAGTGGATAGCCACTTCAGCAGTGATTCCAGCGACAAGCATTTCCCTGGGAAAGCTTCTGCTCAGCAAGTGAACAAGTTCAAAGTGCCTTTTAAGTGGGCTGAAGAGAGATTTAGGGTATCTACCTGCTGGAGTTTGAGAAACTAGCAGCCTCCAGTCGTGTCAGAACTGTGATTAACATCTCATACCCCAGAAGACCACGTGTTGCCCAGACAATATTCAATAACATATACATACTGCTTTGTTTTTGGTTGTGTTTTTTTTTTTTTTTTTTTTTGGTTTGGTTGGTTTTTTTTGTTTATTTTGGTGTTGTTGATTGTTGTTTTTTTTTTATTTTATTTTATTTTCTTTTTATTGTTGGGGATTCATTGAGGGTACAATAAGCCAGTTACACTGATTGCAATTGTTAGGGAAAGTCCCTCTTGCAATCATGTCTTGCCCCCATAAAATGTGACACACACTAAGGCCCCACCCTCCTCCCTCCATCCCTCTTTCTGCTTCCCCCCCCATAACCTTAATTGTCATTAATTGTCCTCATATCAAGATTGAGTACATAGGATTCATGCTTCTCCATTTTTGTGATGCTTTACTAAGAATAATGTCTTCCACTTCCATCCAGGTTAATACGAAGGATGTAAAGTCTCCATTTTTTTTAATGGCTGAATAGTATTCCATGGTATACATATACCACAGCTTGTTAATCCATTCCTGGGTTGGTGGGCATTTAGGCTGTTTCCACATTTTGGCAATGGTAAATTGAGCTGCAATAAACAGTCTAGTACAAGTGTCCTTATGATAAAAGGATTTTTTTCCTTCTGGGTAGATGCCCAGTAATGGGATTGCAGGATCGAATGGGAGGTCTAGGTTGAGTGCTTTGAGGTTTCTCCATACTTCCTTCCAGAAAGGTTGTACTAGTTTGCAGTCCAACCAGCAGTGTAAAAGTGTTCCCTTCTCTCCACATCCACGCCAGCATCTGCAGTTTTGAGATTTTGTGATGTGGGCCATTCTCACTGGGGTTAGAAGATATCTCAGGGTTGTTTTGATTTGCATTTCTCTAATATATAGAGATGATGAACATTTTTTCATGTGTTTGTTAGCCATTCGTCTGTCGTCTTTAGAGAAAGTTCTATTCATGTCTCTTGCCCATTGATATAAGGGATTGTTGGCTTTTTTCATGTGGATTAATTTGAGTTCTCTATAGATCCTGGTTATCAAGCTTTTGTCTGATTGAAAATATGCAAATATCCTTTCCCATTGTGTAGGTTGTCTCTTTGCTTTGGTTATTGTCTCCTTAGCTGTACAGAAGCTTTTCACTTTAATGAAGTCCCATTTGTTTATTTTTGTTGTTGTTGCCATTGTCATGGCAGTCTTCTTCATGAAGTCTTCCCCCAGGCCAATATCTTCCAGTGTTTTTCCTATGCTTTCTTTGAGGATTTTTATTGTTTCATGCCTTAAATTTAAGTCCTTTATCCATCTTGAATCAATTTTTGTGAGTGGAGAAAGGTGTGGGTCCAGTTTCAGTCTTTTACATGTAGACATCCAGTTCTCCCAACACCATTTATTGAATAGGGAGTCTTTCCCCCAAGGTAAGTTCTTGTTTGGTTTATCAAAGATTAGGTGGTTGTAAGATGTTAGTTTCATTTCTTGGTGTTCAATTCGATTCCAAGTGTCTATGTCTCTGTTTTTGTGCCAGTACCATGCTGTCTTGAGCACTATGGCTTTGTAGTACAGACTAAAATCTGGTATACTTATGCCCCCAGCTTTATTTTTGTTACTAAGAACTGCCTTAGCTATACGGGGTTTTTTCCGGTTCCATACAAAACGCAGAATCATTTTTTCCAAATCTTGAAAGTACGATGTAGGTACTTTGATAGGAATGGCATTGAATAGGTAGATTGCTTTGGGAAGTATAGACATTTTAACAATGTTGATTCTTCCCATCCATGAGCATGGTATGTTCTTCCATTTGTTAATATCCTCTGCTATTTCCTTTCTGAGGATTTCATAGTTTTCTTTATAGAGGTCCTTCACCTCCTTCGTTAGGTATATTCCTAGGTATTTCATTTTCTTTGAAACTATGGTGAAGGGAGTTGTGTCCTTAATTAGCTTCTCATCTTGACTGTTATTGGTGTATACAAAGGCTACTGACTTGTGGACATTGATTTTATATCCTGAAACATTACTGTATTTTCTGATGACTTCTAGAAGTCTTGTGGCTGACTCTTTGGGGTTCTCTAAGTATAAGATCATGTCGTCAGCAAAGAGGGAGAGTTTGACCTCCTCTGCTCCCATTTGGATTCCCTTTATTTCCTTGTCTTGCCTAATTGTATTGGCTAGAACTTCCAGCACTATGTTGAATAGTATAGGTGACAGAGGACAACCTTGTCTGGTTCCAGTTCTAAGAGGAAAAGCTTTGAGTTTTACTCCATTCAGTAAAATATTGGCTGTGGGTTTGTCATAGATAGCTTCAATCAGTTTTAGAAATGTGCCACCTATGCCTATACTCTTCAGTGTTCTAATTAGAAAAGGATGCTGGATTTTATCAAATGCTTTTTCTGCATCTATTGAGAGGATCATGTGATCTTTATTTTTGCCTCTGTTAATATGGTGGATAACGTTTATGGACTTGCGTATGTTAAACCAGCCTTGCATCCCTGGGATGAAGCCTACTTGATCATGATGAATGACTTTTTTGATGATAAGCTGTAATCTATTGGCTAGGATTTTGTTGAGAATTTTTCCATCTATATTCATGAGTGAGATTGGTCTGAAGTTCTCCTTTATGCTTGGGTCTTTTCCTGGTTTTGGTATCAGGGTGATGTTTGCTTCATAGAATGTGTTGGGGAAGATTCCTTCTTCCTCAATTTTTTGGAATAATTTCTGCAGTACAGGAATAAGCTCTTCTTTGAAGGTTTGATAGAATTCTGGAGTGAAGCCATCTGGAGCAGGGCATTTTTTAGTTGGAAGCTTTTTTATTGTTTCTTTGATCTCAGTGCTTGAAATTGGTCTGTTCAGGAGGTCTATTTCTTCCTGGCTAAGTCTAGGGAGAGGGTGTGATTCCAAATATTGATCCATTTCCTTCACATTGTCAAATTTCTGGGCATAAAGTTTCTGGTAGTATTCAGAGATGATCTCTTGTATCTCTGTGGGATCAGTTGTTATTTCCCCTTTATCGTTTCTGATTGAGGCTATTAGAGATTTTACTTTTCTATTTCTAGTTAGTCTGGCCAATGGTTTATCTATTTTATTTATTTTTTCAAAAAACCAACTCCTTGTTTCATTAATTTTCTGAATGATTCTTTTGTTTTCAATTTCATTGATCTCTGATTTGATTTTGGATATTTCTTTTCTTCTACTGAGTTTAGGCTTAGATTGTTCTTCTTTTTCCAATTCCATAAGATCTCTTGTGAGATTGTTGATGTGCTCTCTTTCTGTTTTTCGAATGTAGGCATCTAAAGCGATGAATTTTCCTCTCAAAACTGCTTTTGCAGTATCCCACAGGTTTTGGTAGCTTGTGTCTTCATTGTTGTTATGCTCAAGGAAGTTAATGATTTCCTCTTTTATTTCTTCCTTCACCCATCTGTTATTCAACAGAAGATTGTTTAATTTCCATGCCTTTGGGTGGGGTTGAGCATTTTTGTTAGAGTTGAGTTCCATCTTTAGTGCCTTATGGTCTGAAAAGATACAAGGTAAAATTTCAATTCTTTTGATTCTGTTGATATTTGTTTTGTGTCCCAGGATATGATCAATTTTGGAGAATGTTCCATGGGGTGATGAGAAGAATGTATATTCTTTATCTTTGGGGTGGAGTGTTCTATATACGTCTATCAAGCATAGTTGGTCTAGGGTCTCATTTAAATCTCTTACATCTTTGTTTAATTTCTGTTTAGAGGATCTGTCCAGCTCTATGAGAGGTGTGTTAAAGTCCCCTGTTATGATGGTATTATCAGATATCATATTACTCAGACTGAGTAAGGTCTGCTTCAAGAATCTGGGAGCATTTAAATTGGGTGCATAAATATTTAGAATTGAAATGTCTTCTTGTTGTAGTTTTCCCTTGACCAATATAAAGTGACCATCTTTGTCTTTTTTGACTTTAGTTGCTTTAAATCCACATGTATCTGAAAATAAGATTGCAACTCCTCTTTTCTTCTGAATTCCATTTGCCTGAAAAATTGTCTTCCAACCCTTGACTAGGAGCTTTAATTTGTCTTTTGAAGCCAGGTGTGTTTCTTGCAGACAGCAAATGGATGGCTTGTGTTTTTTAATCCAGTCAGCCAATCTATGTCTCTTCAGTGGGGAATTCAAGCCATTAACATTTATTGAGATAATGGATAAGTGTGGTAGTATTCTATTCGTCTTATTTGGTGAGAGTCCATTGCTTAGTTTTATCTTTTGCATCAGTGTGGAGGTTAGGTTCTGTCCTTTGGTTTCTGAGTTCTTACTTTGCTGCTGATCCATTGTGGTGGTCAGTGTGCAGAACAGGTTGAAGTATTTCCTGTAGAGCTGGTCTTGTTGTGGCGAATTTCCTCAATGTTTGTATATCCGTAAATGATTTGATTTCTCCGTCAATTTTGAAGCTTAGCTTAGCAGGGTACAGAATTCTGGGCTGAAAATTGTTCTGTTTAAGTAGATTAAAGGTAGATGACCATTGTCTTCTTGCTTGGAAAGTTTCATTAGAGAAGTCTGTGGTAACTCTGATGGATTTGCCCCTGTAGGTCAACTGGCGCTTACTCCTGGCAGCTTGCAGAATCTTTTCTTTTGTCTTGACTTTGGACAGGTTCATCACAATGTGTCTTGGAGAAGCTCGGTTAGAGTTGAGCCGACCCGGGGTCCGATATCCCTCTGAAAGCAGTGTGTCAGAATCTTTGGTGATGTTTGGGAAATTTTCTTTTATAATATTCTCTAGTATGGCTTCCATTCCTCTGGGGCATTCTTCTTCCCCTTCTGGAATTCCTATAACTCGTATGTTGGAACGCTTCATAAAGTCCCATAATTCTGACAGTGAACGTTGTGCTTTCTCTCTCTTCTTT
This sequence comes from Nycticebus coucang, assembly GCF_027406575.1. Taxonomy (NCBI): domain Eukaryota; kingdom Metazoa; phylum Chordata; class Mammalia; order Primates; family Lorisidae; genus Nycticebus; species Nycticebus coucang. Next base: position 61,604,071 of record NC_069793.1, on the reverse strand, counting down.
TCTGCCTCTTTTACTGTCTGAGTTATCTCAAGAACTTTGTCTTCTACCTCTGAAATTCTTTCTTCTGCATGGTCTAACCTGTTGCTGATACTTTCCATTGCATCTTTAAGTTCCCTAATTGACTGTTTCAGTTCCTTCAGCTCTGCTATATCCTTTTTATATTCTTCATATCGTTCATCTCTTATTTGATTCTGTTTTTGGATTTCCTTTTGGTTATTTTCCACTTTATTAGCAATTTCCTTCATTGTTTCCATCATTTCTTTCATTGTTTTCAACATGTGTATTCTAAATTCCCTTTCTGTCATTCCTAACATTTCTATACTGGTGGAATCATCTGCAGTAGCTACCTCATGGTCCCTTGGTGGAGTTGTTCTAGACTGGTTCTTCATGTTGCCTGGAGTTTTCTGCTGATTCTTCCTCATGAGTGATTTCTTTTATCTGTTTGCTTGCCCTAATTTTCCTTTCACTTCCTCTTGCTCTTTAAGTTCTTGTGCCTGTGGACTAAAGGTTACAGGACCAGAAGGGTGAGAAGGTTGAAGAGCAAAAAAAAAGGGGATGAAAGAAAGGAGGACCGAGTGATAAGAAAAAAAGAAAGATAGAGAAAGGAGAGGGGGTTTTTATAAGGAATATTGACAAAAAGAAGAGAGGCACAGAAAGAGGGAGACAGGGCAATATAGGTGTACAGTAGGGTACTTTGACACAACCTTAAAAAACCCCACCTTCTGGGGGTGCCCAGTTGCGTGGTTCCCTTGAGGTCAGCAGCTCTTTGCTAACCTGATCAGACACAGTACCCCACCTCCACCAAGTAGAGAGGAAAGACAAAAATGCTATAAATCAAACCAAAAGAAGCAAACAGAAAACTTTACAGGGATAAAATTGGGTGAAAAACCAAATTATATCGGTAGAAACACTAGCAAAAATGAAGTTGAAGTTATTAAAAAAAGCAGCAATGGGAAATTATAATTAAACTAGGAAAATTGAGAAAGAAAAAGGGATCTGTGTGGAAAAGATTGAAATTAAAAAAACAAAAGAATATCAGCAACATCAAAATAAACAAACAAAAAAAACAACCAAGCAAAAAAAGAAAGAAAAAAATACACGACCAAAAACAAAGCAGTTTGTATATGTTATTGAATATTGTCTGGGCAACACGTGGTCTTCTGGGGTATGAGATGTTAGTCACAGTTCAGATACGACTGGAGGCTGCTGATTACTCAAACCCCAGCAGGTAGACACCCTGAATCTCTCTTCAGCCTACTTGAAAGGCACTTCGAAATTGTAAACTTGTTGAGCAGAAGCTTTCCCAGCTTTCTTGCTAGAATCGCTGCTGAAGTGGCTATCCACTTACTCAGTGTGCCAAAACCGGTCTCACTCTGCCCCTGAGGGTTAGGGCTGCAAGGCGGCTCAGACCCCACCCTTAGGCTACTTGGTTGCTGGGTTACCAGCTCCCACCCGTTTCTAGCTCTGCGACCCTGAGGGCGGAGCTTGCCGGGGCAGATCGCTGACAATGGATCCGTGTGACCCACCGCCAAACACTATTAGCTCCGTCTGGCTCAGCGGCTCAGACTGGGGCCCTAGACAACGGCCAAAGTTCTCGCACTCCCGCTCAGGCCTTCCCCAAGGCAGTTCAACTCAGTGCCAAGTCCAAGGACATCAAAACAGTTCACAGGTAAGGCCTTTCTGGTTTGCAGTCTCGCTGCTACTGAACTTACAGTTGTGGGCGGGTTTAGACGGATTGAACACACGCGACCACTTGCCGGTTTTCCACGGATTTAGTCCTCCTCTTGGGGTCCAGAAGTCTCTCCCTGACTCCCTGTATCCTCATAGGAGTGGTGATAGGCAGTTCCCACCAGCCAGAGACGCCTGGAGTCCTATCTCCCCAGACTCACGGTGCCCAGATGCAAGGAAGCTGTTGCTCGGCTGCCATCTTGCTCCGCCTCCTGTTGTTTTGTTTTTTAAGTTCAACCTTTTCCATACAGATCCTTTTTCTTTCTCAATTTTTCTAGTTTAATTATAATTTCCCATTGCTGCCTATTTCAATAATTAAAACTTCATTTTTGTTAGTGTTTCTACCACTATTATTTCATTTTTCCAGCCAATTTTATCCTGTAAAGTTTTCTGTTTGCTTGTTTTGGTTTGATTTATAGCATTTTTGTCTTTCCTCTCTACTTGGTGGAGGTGGGGTACTGTGTCTGATCAGGTTAGCAAAGAGCTGCTGACCTCAAGGGAACCACCACCCAACTGGGCACCCCCAGAAGGTGGTTTCTTTTAAGGTTGTATCAAAGTACTCTACTGTACACCTATATTGCTCTGTCTCCCTCTTTCTGTGCCTCTCTTCTTTTTGTCAATATTCCTTTTACCCACCCCCTCTACTTTCTCTATTTTTCTTTTTTTTTTTCTTATCACTCAGTCCCCTTTCGTTCATCCCTTTTTTGCTCTTCAACCTTCTCACCCTTCTGGTCCTGTAACCCTTAGTCCACAGGCACAAGAACTTAAACAGCAAGTGGAAGTGAAAGGAAAATTAGGGCAAGGAAACAGATAAAAGAAATCACCCATGAGGAAGAATCAGCAGAAAACTCCAGGCAACATGAAGAACCAACGCAGAACAACCCCGCCAAGGGACCATGAGGTAGCTAATGCAGAGGATTCCACCTATAAAGAAATGTTAGGAATGACAGAAAGGGAATTTAGACTACACATGTTGAAAACAATGAAAGAAATGATGGAAACAATGAAGGAAACTGCTAATAAAGTGGAAAATAACCAAAAGGAAATTCAAAAACAGAATCAAATAAGAGATGAACGATATGAAGAATATAAAAAGGATATAGAAGAGCTGAAGGAAATGAAACAGTCAATCAGGGAACTGAAAGATGCAATGGAAAGTATCAGCAACAGGTTAGACCATGCAGAAGAAAGAATTTCAGAGGTAGAAGACAAAGTTCTTGAGATAACTCAGACAGTAAAAGAGGCAGAAAAGAAGAGAGAGAAAGCAGAACGTTCACTGTCAGAATTATGGGACTTTATGAAGCGTTCCAACATACGAGTTATAGGAATTCCAGAAGGGGAAGAAGAATGCCCCAGAGGAATGGAAGCCATACTAGAGAATATTATAAAAGAAAATTTCCCAAACATCACCAAAGATTCTGACACACTGCTTTCAGAGGGATATCGGATACCCAGGTCGCCTCAACTCTAACTGAGCTTCTCCAAGACACATTGTGATGAACCTATCCAAAGTCAAGACAAAAGAAAAGATTCTGCAAGCTGCCAGGAGTAAGCGCCAGTTGACCTACAGGGGCAAATCCATCAGAGTGACCGCAGACTTCTCTAATGAAACTTTCCAAGCAACAAGACAATGCTCATCTACCTTTAATCTACTTAAACAGAACAATTTCCAGCCCAGAATTCTGTACCCTGCTAAGCTAAACTTCAAAATTGACGGAGAAATCAAATCATTTACGGATACACAAACATTGAGGAAATTTGCCACAACAAGACCAGCTCTACAGGAAATACTTCAACCTGTTCTGCACACTGACCACCACAATGGATCAGCAGCAAAGTAAGAACTCAGAAATTAAAGGACAGAACCTAACCTCCACACTGATGCAAAAGATAAAACTAAGCAATGGACTCTCACCAAATAAGACGAATAGAATACTACCACACTTATCAATTATCTCAATAAATGTTAATGGCTTGAATTCCCCACTGAAGAGACATAGATTGGTTGACTGGATTAAAAAACACAAGCCATCCATTTGCTGTCTGCAAGAAACACACCTGGCTTCAAAAGACAAATTAAAGCTCCAAGTCAAGGGTTGGAAGACAATTTTTCAGGCAAATGGCATTCAGAAGAAAAGAGGAGTTGCAATCTTATTTTCAGATACATGTGGATTTAAAGCAACTAAAGTCAAAAAAGACAAAGATGGTCACTTTATATTGGTCAAGGGAACAATACAACAAGAAGACATTTCAATTCTAAATATCTATGCACCCAATTTAAATGCTCCCAGATTCTTGAAACAGACCTTACTCAGTCTGAGCAATAAGATATCTGATAATACCATCATAACACGGGACTTTAACACTACTCTTACAGAGCTGGACAGATCCTCTAAACAGAAATTAAACAAAGATATAAGAGATTTAAATGAGACCCTAGAACAACTGTGCTTGATAGACGCATATAGAACACTCCATCCCAAAGATAAAGAATATACATTCTTCTCATCACCCCATGGAACATTCTCCAAAATTGATCATATCCTGGGACACAAAACAAATATCAACAGAATCAAAAGAATTGAAATTTTACCTTGTATCTTCTCAGACCATAAGGCACTAAAGGTGGAACTCAACTCTAACAAAAATGCTCGACCCCACCCAAAGGCATGGAAATTAAACAATCTTCTGTTGAATAACAGATGGGTGCAGGAAGAAATAAAACAGGAAATCATTAACTTCCTTGAGCATAACAACAAGGAAGACACAAGCTACCAAAACCTGTGGGATACTGCAAAAGCAGTTTTGAGAGGAAAATTCATCGCTTTAGATGCCTACATTCGAAAAACAGAAAGAGAGCACATCAACAATCTCACAAGAGATCTTATGGAATTGGAAAAAGAAGAACAATCTAAGCCTAAACTCAGTAGAAGAAAAGAAATATCCAAAATCAAATCAGAGATCAATGAAATTGAAAACAAAAGAATCATTCAGAAAATTAATGAAACAAGGAGTTGGTTATTTGAAAAAATAAATAAAATAGATAAATCATTGGCCAGACTAACGAGGAATAGAAAAGTAAAATCTCTAGTAACCTCAATCAGAAATGATAAAGGGGAAATAACAACTGATCCCACAGAGATACAAGAGATCATCTCTGAATACTACCAGAAAATGGGATGCCCAGAAATTTGACAATGTGAAGGAAATGGATCAATATTTAAAATCACACCCTCTCCTTAGACTTAGCCAGGAAGAAATAGAGCTCCTGAGCAGACCAATTTCAAGCAATGACATTAAAGAAACAATAAAATATCTTCCAACCAAAAAATGCCCTGGTCCAGATGGCTTCACACCAGAATTCTATCAAACCTTCAAGGAAGAGCTTATTCCTGTACTGCAGAAATTATTCCAAAAAATTGAGGAAGAAGGAATCATCCCCAACACATTCTAAGAAGCAAACATCACCCTGATACCAAAACCAGGAAAAGACCCAAACAAAAAGGAGAATTTCAGACCAATCTCACTCATGAATATAGATGCAAAAATTCTCAACAAAATCCTAGCCAATAGATTTCAGCTTATCATCAAAAAAGTCATACATCATGATCAAGTAGGTTTCATCCCAGGGATGTAGGGCTGGTTTGACATACGCAAGTCCACAAACGTTATCCACCATATTAACAGAGGCAAAAATAAAGATCACATGATCCTCTCAATAGATGCAGAAAAAGCATTTGATAAAATCCAGCATCCTTTTCTAATTAGAACACTGAAGAGTATAGGCATAGGTGGCACATTTCTAAAACTGATTGAAGCTATCTATGACAAACCCACAGCCAATATTTTACTGAATGGAGTAAAACTCAAAGCTTTTCCTCTTAGAACTGGAACCAGACAAGGTTGTCCTCTGTCACCATTACTATTCAAAGTAGTGCTGGAAGTTCTAGCCAATACAATTAGGCAAGACAAGGAAATAAAGGGAATCCAAATGGGAACAGAGGAGGTCAAACTCTCCCTCTTTGCTGACGACATGATCTTATACTTAGAGAACCCCAAAGACTCAACCACAAGACTCCTAGAAGTCATCAAAAAATACAGTAATGTTTCAGGATATAAAATCAATGTCCACAAGTCAGTAGCTTTTGTGTACACCAATAACAGTCAAGATGAGAAGCTAATTAAGGACACAACTCCCTTCACCATAGTTTCACAGAAAATGAAATACCTAGGAGTATACCTAACGAAGGAGGTGAAGGACCTCTATAAAGAAAACTATGAAATCCTCAGAAAGGAAATAGGAGAGGATAGAGGATATTAACAAATGGAAGAACATACCATGCTCATGGATGGGAAGAATCAATATTGTTAAAATGTCTATACTTCCCAAAGCAATCTACCTACTCAATGCCATTCCTATCAAAATACCTACATCGTACTTTCAAGATATGGAAAAAATGATTCTGCATTTTGTATGGAACCTGAAAAAACCCCGTATAGCTAAGGCAGTTCTCTGTAACAAAAATAAAGCTGGGGGCATCAGCATACCAGATTTCAGTCTGTACTACAAAGCCATAGTGGTCAAGACAGCATGGTACTGGCACAAAAACAGAGACATAGACACTTGGAATCGAATTGAAAACCAAGAAATGAAACTAACATTTTACAACCACCTAATCTTTGATAAACCAAACAAGAACATACCTTGGGGGAAAGACTTGATATTCAATAAATGGTGTTGGGAGAACTGGATGTCTACGTGTAAAAGACTGAAACTGGACCCACACCTTTCCCCACTCACAAAAATTGATTCAAGATGGATAAAGGACTTAAATTTAAGGCATGAAACAATAAAAATCCTCCAAGAAAGCATAGGAAAAACACTGGAAGATATTGGCCTGGGGAAAGACTTCATGAAGAAGACTGCCATGCTAATTGCAACAACAACAAAAATAAACAAATGGGACTTCATTAAACTGAAAAGCTTCTGTACAGCTAAGGAGACAACAACCAAAGCAAATAGACAACCTACACAATGGGAAAGGATATTTGCACATTTTCAATCAGACAAAAGCTTGATAACTAGGATCTATTGAGAACTCAAATTAATCCACATGAAAAAAGCCAACAATCCCTTATATCAATGGGCAAGAGACATGAATAGAACTTTCTCTAAAGACAACAGACGAATGGCTAACAAACATATGAAAAAATGTTCATCATCTCTATATATTAGAGAAATGCAAATCAAAACAACCCTGAGATATCTTCTAACCCCAGCGAGAATGGCCCACATCACAAAATCTCAAAACTGCAGATGCTGGCATGGATGTGGAGAGAAGGGAACACTTTTACACTGCTGGTGGGACTGCAAACTAGTACACCCTTTCTGGAAGGAAGTATGGATAAACCTCAAAGCACTCAAGCTAGACCTCCCATTTGATCCTGCAATCCCATTACTGGGCATCTACCCAGAAGGAAAGAAATCCTTTTATCATAAGGACACTTGTACTAGACTGTTTATTGCAGCTCAATTTACAATCGCCAAAATGTGGAAACAGCCTAAATGCCCACCAACCCAGGAATGGGTTAACAAGCTGTGGTATATGTATACCATGGAATACTATTCCGACATTAAAAAAAAATGGAGACTTTACATCCTTCGTATTAACCTGGATGGACGTGGAAGACATTATTCTTAGTAAAGCATCACAAGAATGGAGAAGCATGAATCCTATGTACTCAATTTTGATATGAGGACAATTAATGACAATTATGGCTATGGGGGGGAAATAGAAAGAGGGAAGGAGGGAGGTGAGTGGGGCCTTAGTGTGTGTCACACTTCATGGGGGCAAGACATGATTGCAAGAGGGACTTTACCTAACAATTGCAATCAGTGTAACCTGGCTTATTGTACCCTCAATGAATCCCCAACAATAATAATAATAAAAAAAGAACTTAGCATACAAGAAAAAAATTATATATGTTGCTACTATTTTTATGACGTGAAAAATGTTGACTTTCTCGTTCTTTTCCATACCTCAGCTGAGTCTTTAACTACCAGACTGAGAAGTCTACAGTAGCTCTATAAATGTGAAAAGAAAGACATATAGCTTACACATTTGGAACAAAAAGAAAAGACAGGACAAACCTGAGGACTGAGAGATCCCTCATATTTACCTGAAAGCAGGTATGTAAAGCTTCAAGAAACCAACTGAGGCCTAGTAGGGCAGGTTTCACTATAAATATAACTGCAGTACAAACATCCTCCCAGGACTGTGTTATGTAGCAAAGTATTCTTTGAAGGTGGCTTGGTTTTTGATTGAAAAATGTTGAGAAAATTACATGAGAAATATGAATACTAGTTTTCTTTCTTTCTTTCTTTCTTTTTTTTTTCTGGATGGAGGTGTATAGACATGCCTGTGATATATAAAGTCTGCTCTAAACTCAGTACTTGTATTCTCCCTGATGATTTCCTACAGTTTCCTGACTTAGTGATATCTGATGAATTATTCTTCCAAACGTTTATTATATATGAACATATAGTAGAAGCATCATTCCTCAATATCATTTAGGACTAGTGGAATGAATGCTACTATGACTCACCCTGCAATTAGTGTGCATAGGCCAGCGGGCTGCAACTGTGTTGAGAATTGTGAAAACCATTTCTAAGCAAAGTCCATATGGAAGAAACTCTCAGTGTAGACCAAAGGTTTATAATTGGGCTTAATAATTTCCCAATAATTTTATGCTAAGTATTGCCTACCAATGCCTCAATAGGAGCTGTGTCTCTGAAAGCATGAAGAAAGTTTGCATCTGGAGCCTGCTCCTGGCCCCATTCTAGAATTTCTACTCACTCCATTTTTCGCATGTTAATATTTTTCTAGATGTATAAGTTTAATAGACTTGTAATGACACTTTACACAAAACACAAGCCCCTCCCCAATAAATCCTTGGAAACAAGTCAGCATGGTTTGTTGAAGAACAAAACATACTATTAACACGTATAGGGGAAGTGAAAGAACTTGGTTATATGTAGAAAGCAGAGATACTGAAGATTCTCTTGATTCTATAGGAAGTAGTGAATAGTGAATCTATCAAACAGTCCAAACAAGTAATAAAACTAAGAATAAGAAGTGATTCCTCCAACAGCTCATCTTCTGATTATTCACAATCCATTTCTTCCAGAGAGCAATAGGAGAGAGGCCACATAATCCCTAGAGTGGAGGATGAGGCTCCCAGGTTTTTCCTAGTGAGTGCCATGGACACCCACCAACAGCATTTGGTAGCAGTTTTCTAGTAAACACATAGGTGTTAATGTGTATCTCACGGCCTGCTATTTGAACCTAACAAAAAGCTATAAACCTCTACCCAGAAAACTGCATGAGAAACACGTGGTCTGATATGTATCTATGTACAATTATTCCTATGTTAATCCAAGTGTCCCAAATTAGAAACCCCAAATGTAACACAATTTCTTGAAACACCTATTATATTGAAGTGCCAATATTTCCCTTCTTGGCTTGGCTTCTTACCTTTAGGCAGGCCCCTGGATACATCCTTACATGCTGTCCTGCACTGCATCAAACATCAGGAGGGAGAGGAGCTGTTCTATATTTCTGTTCCTTGCACTCACCCACTCAATTGTTGCTAAAGTAGGAACCTGTTCTCGCCCTGTTGGAGGACTCAGTGCAGGTGACTCCCTCAAGTAGACTCCCCATAGGGCCCTGTTTGAAAACTTGTTTGTGTGAAAATTACACCTCCCCCCAAGGTACACCTTTCTAAACTCTCAGGAGACCATTTAATCTCCCCTCCCTCTCTCCTCTGTGCAGGAGGAGCTGGAGCATGCAACTGATGTCCTCAGAAACTTCAAGTGGTTTCCCCAGGACAAACAAGGAAAACTGGACAATAAAATGCCAACCAATGAAGGGATGACAAAGGCTTGTTTAGGTGCACTGGGGATTCTGAGTATCAGCTTTTAGGAAATGCATTATGGTCTTTCCCTTTGTTTATCACAAAGATCAAGGGGATACAAGGTATTCTCAGGGGTTATACTGCCTTTACCAGCCCTAGTGCTTGTGAATTCAGATTGTGTTCTTATCTTTTCTGTTGCTTTGAGAAATCAGTTCTAATCAACAGGACCCCAATGCATCTGTTAAGAGCTATGTGAATGAAAGCCACCATACATTTTGTCTTAAATCAGTTCCTTGGTACCAGATTAAAGCTTGTTTTATACAATGTTCATGATGATTGACTTTTTTCTTCATCGACGGAACTAAACAGAACTAAAAGCATAGTGGGTACCAGAAAGAAAATATTAACCATAAATTTACGTAGAGATGCCATTACTATATGAATGTTAGTGATTTATATAGGGAAGACATCAGATAAGTCTTTGTTTGGAAAATTTCCCAGACTAAATGCTACCTAGGATGAGAATTGATAATGAGTAAAGATAGAACTACAGTAGTTTTTGGTGTCATGAGGTACTAGTTCCATGCAGAGAAAACAAAACAAAACAAAAAACAAACAAATATCCAAATGCAGAAGATGTTCACAGGACATAGGGCAGGATAAAATATGATGAATTCACACCAACATTCTTTTAAACCGAATCTCTGCTAAAGAATTAGAGCTTTACTGGAATAAAAAGACATGAGAGTACCTTGACAGAAAATAAATCTGTGGTAGCAGGTTCTGAACAACAATAACAAAAAACTTACGAACGAAGTTTTAACATAAGGGCAGGGAGTGTAAAATAAGTGATAAGGTGGGCACCTATGGCTCGGCGCCCATAGGTCAGTGGTGAGGCTGTCGGCCACATAGACTGGGGCTGGCGGGTTTGAACCTGGCCCAGGAATGCTAAACAACAATGACACCTAAAACAAATCATAGCCGGAAGTTGCGGCAGATGCCTGTAGTACTAGCTACTTGGGAGACTGAGGCAAGAGAATCTCTTGAACTCAAGAGTTAGAGGTTGCTTTGAGCTATGATACAATGGTATTCTACTGAGGGCAACAAAGTGACATTCTGTCTCAAAAAAAAAAAAAAAGGTGGGCATCTGTGATCATGTAATTTTTTTTTTTTAAGGTCACTTTGGCTACAGTATGAGGAAAATACTGGGAAGAGGGAAGAAGATAAAAGATGAATATCATGACACAGCAATACACATGCAAAATAGCGTTCGGGTGTTCATGGCTAGGTACTACTAGTAGCATTGGGTGGAATCAAATTTTTAGTTCAGATGCATTAATTCCAAAATATCAACACTAATCAAATAAATGTATATGTGTGCGTATGTGCCTGCTTTTGCCTCTGTTTTGTATGCCATTCCTTTCCCATGCATTGTTAACTTCTTTTTAAACACGAAGTATATACAAAAAAGTAAATATACTATATTTGTCCAGGTCAAAGGATTTTCACAAACTGAACCCACCCAGATGTGAACAACTCCCAGATCCTTCAATAGAACTTATAGAAGCACCTCTGTGCTTTTCCTGAATAACTTCTCCCTCCCAGAATAAGAATCTTTCTTATTTGTAGCAACAGAGGTTGATTTTGCCTGTTTTTGTACTAGTATAAGTGGACTCACACAAAAATTCGGCTTTTTTCTTTTATTTAACATTAGGTTTGTACGATTCATTGATGTCATTCCTGTTGTTACATACTGTTTGTAATTCATTTGCATTGCTGTATAATATTCCATATGAAGGCAAATTGCCATTTATTTGTCTACACTATTGGTAAGCACCGCGGCAGCCTGTGATTTGGGGCAGTTAATGAAAGTGCAATGAGCAACATTCAGGTACATGCCTTTGGTGAATATAAATATGTATTACTGTCCGGGGTTGTGGGTATGCACGTGTTCAGCCTCAGTAGATGTTGACAAGTAGTTATCTGACGTGAACTAGTTCATACTCCTTTAACAGTGAGTGATAGTTATGGTTGCTCCATGTCCCCACCAACAGTTAGTATTGATAGACTTCTTTACATCTCAGTCAATGATGGATGCAATGTGGTATCACACTGTGATTTAAGATTGCATTTTCTGGATGACAAAGTAAGTTAAATGTTCCTTCATATGCTTGCTGACTGAAAACCATTTTTGTGTGAAGTATTCCTTCAAGCTTTACATTCATTTCTTATTTGGGTCATTTGTAATTTAAAATTTTTTTGAACAATATCTTTATACATTCTGCATATGAATCCTGTGTTAGTTACACATAACATGGATATCTTATTGAACTCTGAGGCTTCTTTTCCGTTCCCTTAATGATGTCTTTTAATAAACTGACATTGATACTTCATACTTTATTACTTGTTGGCTGCATATAACACATTTTTTTTAGAGACAGAATCTCAATCACAGGCTGCCGCAGTGTCTACCAATAGTGTAGACAAATAAATGGCAAATTACTTTCAAAGTGAGATTGAGCCATAGCACCTCAGCTCACAGCAACCTCTAGCTCTTGGGCTTAGGCAATTCTCTTGCCTCAGCTTCTCAAGTATCTGGGACACCAGGAGCCCACCACTATGCCCAGATATATTTTTGTTGTTGCAGTTCACCCAGGGCCCGGTTCCAACACACCACCCTCAGTATATGCGGCTGGCACCCTACTCACTAAGCCACAGGCAATGCCCCTCCATGTAACACATTTTTAAAGCCAATTTGGGATCATATATTAAAAGGAAACTTAGAATTCTGTTAAACTTACTACACTTACTTGTATCACATTGCTTTAATATTTGTCTTACATATATCGTTTCCCTTCTTCTTAGTCATGTAATGCAGACTGATTGTTTGCTTTGTATGTTTGTTTATATAAAATGATAGAATTTTGTATGGAAATTAGTCAGCTTATTTATTTCCCAGTTTGTAAACCAGTAACTGAAAGCTGATCAAAACTTTAAAAGCTGAAATAATTTTTTTAAAATTTGTGTATATAGAAACAGATTATTTCTACCTAATCCTGGAAAATACCGAGATTATCAACAAGCCAAACTAGCACCTAAGAAGACACTTTAATTTCATCTAAGTGCGTCACACAAAACATATTTTGGAAAAATTCAACATATTGTGTTTCTATTTTTTTTTATCAGCTTCATCAACAAGTAGTTTATGGACAGGATATTGTGTTTAAAATAGCATGGTTGGTTAGCTGTTTCTCCTCGGAGGGCCGGGTGGTTCTGCGCAGCCGCTGTCACCCTGTGTCTTGCAAGTGCTGAAAGATCCCGGGGAGAATGTCTGGACACCATGAAAGCCAGGAAATGGAACTGTTGACATTCAGGGATGTGACCATAGAATTTTCTCCAGAAGAGTGGGCATGCCTGGACCCTGCTTGGTGGAATTTGTATAGGGATGTGATGTTAGAGAACTACAGAAACCTGGCCTTCCTAGGTCTTACAGCCTCTAAACCAGACCTGATCACCTGTGTGGAGCAAAGGAAAGAGCCCTGGAATGTGAAAAGACATGAGAGAGTTGCAGAACACTCAAGTAGGAGGGAGGCAGACGATGCAGGTGAAAGCTGTGTCTTCTCATTCCACCCAAGACCATTTGCCAGAGAAGGGAATAAATGTTTCATTCCAAAAAGTGTTACTAAGAAGCTACAGAAGCTGTGGTCTTGAGGATTTAAACTTAAGGAAAGACTGGGAAAAGATGGATGAGTATAAGAAGCAGAGCAGTTATTGTAATGAATCTAACCAATGTTCAGCAACTGGCCATAGCAAAATCTTCCAATGTAATACATGTCTGAACGTTTCAAAAACTTGTTAAATCTAAATAGACATAAGATGAGACATACTGTAGAGAAATCTTGTAAAGAATGTGGGGAAGCTTTTAACCAGTGCTCACACGTTACTAAACACGCGAGAATTCATAATGGAGAGAAAGCTTACAACTGTGAAGAATGTGGCCAAGTCTTAAAATCCTGCTCAAGCCTTTCTAATCATAAGATAACTTATACTGGTGAGAAATGGTATAAATGTAAAAATTATGGCAAAGCATTGACCCACAGCTCAAACCTTAGTATACTTGAAAGAATTGATACCAGAGAAAAATACTATGAATGTGAAGAATGTGGGAATACCTTTAAGCACTACTCATACCTTTCTGAACATCAAAGAATCAATCCTGGAGATAAACTCTACAAATGTGAGGAATGTAGAAAAGCCTTTAACCATTGCTCAAACCTTAAAAATCATAACAGTAGTTCATACTGGAGAGAAACCATACAAACGTGAAGAATGTGGCAAAGCCTTTTAACCATTGCTCAGACCTTACTATTCATAAGAGAATTCATAGTGGAGAGAGACCTTACAAATGTGAAGAATGTGACAAAGCTTTTAACCACATCTCAAACCTTAATCTACATAAAAGTTATTCATACCAAAGAAAAACCCTACAAATGTGAAGAACGTGGCAAAGCCTTTATTGCTCAGTCTTTATTAAACATAAGAGTTCATACTGCAGATAAACCTTACAAATGTGAAGAATGTGGCAAAGTCTTTAATCAATGCTCAGACCTCACTAAACATCACAGAATTCATACCGGAGAGAAACCGTACAAATGTGGAGAATGTGGCAAAGCTTCTAACCGCAGCTCAAGTCTCAGTATACATAATAGAATTCATACTGGAGAAAAGCCTTAAAAATGTGAAGAATGTGGTAAAGCTTTTAACCGCAGCTCAAGCCTAAGTATACATAACAGAATCCATACTGGAGAAAAGTCTTATAAATGTGAAGAATGTGGCAAAGCTTTTAACCATAGCTCAAACCTTAATCTACATAAAAGAATTATTCATAACAGAGAAAAACCCTACAAATGTGAAAAATGTGGCAAAGCCTTTATTCATTGCTCAGTCCTTACTAAACATAAGAGAATACACACTGGAGAGAAACCCTACAAATGTGAAGAATGTGGCAAAGTCTTTAATCAATGCTCAGACCTCACTAAACATCATAGAATTCATACTGGAGAGAAACCATACAAATGTGAAGAATGTGGCAAAGTCTTTAACCCCAGTTCAAGCCTTAGTATACATAAAAGAATCATACTGGTGAAAGGCCCTACAAATGTGAGGAATGTGGAAAAGCCTTTAACCATTCCTCAGACCTTAAAAATCATGAGAGAGTTCATACTAGAGAGAAACCATATAAATGTGAAGAATGTGGCAAAGCCTTTAACCGTTGCTCAGACCTTACTATTCATAAGAGAATTCATACTGGAGAGAGACCATATAAATGTGGAGAATGTTACAAAGCTTTTAACCGCAGCTCAAGCCTTAGTATACATAAGAGACTTATACATACTGTAGAGAAACCACACAAATGTGAAGAATATGACAAAGCTTTTTACCACAGTTCAGACCTTAATAGTTATAAGAGAATTCCTTCTGGAGAAAAACCTTACAAATATGAAGAATGCGGCAAAGCCTTTAATCGTTGTTCATACCTTACTATTCATGAGGGAATTCATACTGGGGAAAAACCCTACAGATGTGAAGAGTGTGACAAAGCTTTTAATCACAGCTCAAGCCTTAACGTACATAAGAGAATACATAGCAGAAAAAAAATCCCTACAGGGGTAAAGAATGTGGCAAGGTCTTTAATCAATGCTCCTTTCTGTACATAACAAAATTCATAGAAACCTTACAAATGTGAAGAGTGTGATAAAGCCTTCAAGTGATGCTTATACCCTACTAAATATGATACATTCTGAAGACAAACATTACTAAAGAATGTAGGAAAGCCTTTAACCAATGCATGAGCAAAATTTACATCTGAGAGAAACTGTACAAATGTGAAGAATATGGGAAAGCCTTTACTTGGTGCTGTTACCTTACTGTACATGAGAGAATTCATACTTGAGAAAAATCCTACAAATGTAAAGAAAGTGGGAAAACTTTTAATAAATGCTTTAATAAGGCATAATTACTTAACCGAGTCATACTGGGTAGTAGTGATAAAAACGTAAGAACTGTCAAAATACTATTCAGAAAGTAAAAGTCTTAGACTACACCAAAGTGTTCATATTAAGAAAATATTATGAAGAGTATTACAATACCTTTATTTCTATTACAGGTTTTTTTTGCATAGGCAAATTGGTACTAGCATGGAACCTTCCATAAGTTGGTCAGACTTTAAGAGAATTCAGATAAGAGAAACCGTACAGATGTATAATTGTATAAAAACAGAGTATTAATTATAGGGAAGAATCCAGAGTTACAATTGTTGGACAATTTATATATATGTACATTTAATAGGAGCAGGATAGCGATTTTTTTTGTGAGTTAAAATTACATTCAAAGTATGTTTTTTGCATTAAAAACTTAGATTTCTTTTGGAAGTTAAAAAAAAATAAATAAATAAAATAAAATAAAATAGCACGGTTGTGTTTAAAATGTTAATAGTTGAGGCAATGAGGCCTGGTGGTATAGAGACAAGGCTGAAAGAAGTTCTAAGAATATGATGAAAGAGAGATAATTGGCTTCCTATTGGAATATTGCCTTGCACCCTAGGAAGTCTCTGTATTTTTTATGATAAAAGTTGAAATTTTAGAGCATTGGTACCTTACTGAGGAGAAAAGTGTGAATGGTCTGAATTAAACAGAACACTAGGGGATCAGATGGTCCTCTTAGAATCATCTTGAAAAATATTTTTTTTTCTGCTGGATGTGGTGACTCACAATCCTAGCACTTAGGGAGGCTGAGCCAGGTGGATCATTTGAACTCAGGAGTTCAAGGCTAGCCTGAGCAAGAGCAAGACCCTGGGACTACTAAAAATAGAAAACTAGCCAGGAGTGGTGGTGGTCGCCTGTAGTCCCAGCTACTCAGGAAACTGAGCAAAAGGATTGCTCAAACCCAAGAGTCTGAGATTGTGAGCTATGACACCACTGCACTCTATTTAGGGTGACAGAGTGAGATTCTCTCTATCTATATCTATATCTATATCTATATCTATATCTATATCTATATCTATATCTATATCTATCTATCTATCTATCTATCTATCTATCTATCTATCTATCTATCTATCTATCTATCTATATACACATTAACTCTGAGGGCACCCAGAGTAGAGAACTCAAATTCTAAACCAAAGAGTGGGGAAAACTTTACTAACAAAAAAATACACCTCACTAAATATGCATTCTCCATCTTGGAAATAACACCAATTACTCAACATGAGCAGGTTTAACTCTTCAGGGAAACACAAATATTGTCATGTTCTCAACTTCAGCCAATGATGCTGGGTCACCACATCTCAAATCTACCTTTCCCCTCACGCATATGTGGTGGGTAAATAAATTAACCATAACTAGAAGATTCATGCCAGGCAACTTGGATCTTTCTCACTTAAAATGGATAAAATAATAGCTTTTAACTTGAAGGGCTCTAGCCAGTTATTAGGTGTCTTTCCATCAAATGTATCATTGCAAAAGAAACAGCCCGTCCTTAAAATGCAGTTATCAAATATGGATACTACACCAGAACTGGTGACTGCCACTGTAACTTGTGATTTCCCCGAGCTTTTGCTCTAGAAATATAACTTATAAACCAGATTGTCCTCAGCCAAAATAGCTCCTGCATCATGGTCAGGAAAACAAAGTAGGAATAATCTATTAAGATGCATAGATACATTATAGGTCTCTTGAGTACTTTACAAAGAACAGAAGAAGCACTTGGAAAAAAAATTTTAGGATTTGTATTTATTCTTGGCACCAATCTTAAGCATTTTAATCTCAGACAATTTTTACCAAAACAGAATTTATAGATGAATAATTCATTTCCATAATCAAATCAGTCTGGAAGATTGATTTGCCAGTTATGTAGAAACTTCTTCCAATTTCAACTTTCTTTTTACATTGCAAGATTTGAAATCCATTTCTGAGCATAGTATCTTCCCAACATAGAGATTTAGAGAGAAAATATTTGTTGCAAAAAAAGTCATCACTTGTAATTTTTTCTCTCTGAAGATATACATGACTTGTAAAGAATAATTCTCTTCAGGTGGTGCCTATGGCTCAAAGGGGTAGGGTGCTGGCCCCATATGCTGGAGGTGGCGGGTTCAAACCCAGCCCCAGCCAAAAACTGCAAATACATAAATAAAATAAAAGAATAATTCTCTTCTACTTTTAATTCTGTAATAAATATACTTTCTTTTCTCCATAGAGTCCAAACACTTTCTTCCTGTTCTTAGATTAGGAGAAAAATGTATTGAAATCATCTGAAGAGTAAACTTACTCTTTCCAACTTCCTCAGTTACTTCCTTACAAGCTCATAGGAAGCTTGTATTTTTTTTCCTCCACGGTTTTAGTTTGGGTAACAGAATGTGCACAGTAGAAGGAAGTGAATAAATATATTAAGGAACTGGGCATGTTGAAATAAATGCATTGAAAATTTACAAAGGCTAGGGCGGCGCCTGTGGCTCAGTGAGTAGGGCGCCGGCCCCATATGCCGAGGGTGGCAGGTTCAAACCCAGCCCCGGCCAAACTGCAACAAGAAAATAGCTGGGCGTTGTGGCGGGCGCCTGTAGTCCCAGCTGCTCAGGAGTCTCAGGCAAGAGAATCGCGTAAGCCCAAGAGTTGGAGGTTGCTGTGAGCTGTGTGACGCCACGGCACTTTACCCGAGGGCGGTACAGTGAGACTCTGTGGTATAGGATTGGGTTGGTCATTGTGGAGCATAGGTCTGAGAATATCCTGAAGAGCTGGTTTACTTATGGCAAATTTTTTCAACATATGAATGTCATTGAAGTATTTAATTTCTCCATCATAGATGAAACTCAGTTTAGCTGGATACAAGATCCTGGGTTGAAAGTTTTTTTGCTTTAGGAGATTAAAAGTTGATGACCAGCCTCTTCTTGCTTGAAAAGTTTCAGCAGAGAGATCTGCAGTTATTCTAATATTCTTACCTTTGTACGTTATAGTTTTCTTTCGCCGGGCTGCTTTGAGAATCTTCTCTTTCATGTTAACTTTAGTGAAGCTAATTATGATATGTCTGGGGGATGACTTATTGGGGTTGAATCGTGCTGGGGTTCTGAAGCTGTCTGCTATCTGAATTTCAGATTCTCTAGGCATGTCTGGAAAATTTTCTTTCATAATTTCATGCAGAAGGGCCTCTGTGCCCTTGGAGGCCACTTCATCGTTCTCAGAAATCCCTATAATTCTTATATTGTTTTTTTTGAATTATCTGAGAGCTCTCTGAGTGAGTGATCCATTTTTGCTCTCCATTTCTCTTCCTCTTTGAGAGATTGGGAGCATTCGAAGACTTTATCTTCAATGTCAGAAATCCTTTCTTCTGCTTGCTCCATTCTGTTGCTGAGGGATTCTACTGTATTTTTCATATCTTTGAGGGCTGTAAATTCTTGCTTCAGTGTGTCTAAGTCTTTGGTGGTTTTGTCTTTAAATTCGTTAAATTCTTGAGACAACTTTTGAATTTCTCCTCGAATTCCTAATTCCATTTTATTAATCTTGTCTGCAATCCAAATTCTGAATTTGATTTCTGACATCTCAGCCAGTTGTTTATGAATGGGATCTTCAATCACATCTGCCGTATCTTTTCTTGGGGGGGGGGGTTGATCTATTCTGGTTATTCATGTTACCAGAGTTTTTCCGCTGATTCCGCCCCATGGTTATTTTAGTCCCTTTGGTTTTTCCCCTGGGGCTTTATCGAGGGGCCGTACAGTGTTGTGGCCTGAGAAACTGGGACCCTGTCTGGTGTGGTGGAGCAAAGTGGTTCTGTCTTGTTTTCAGCTGGTTTCTGTTCGATCCTATTGCAACTTCTACTCTGGCTTGAAGTCTCAGCTGTGTGGAAAAATCAGCAATTAAGTCACCCCGCCCGCCCACCTCTGGCCCCAGTTGGAAAAGGAGAATCAAACCTTCCTACAACCGCACACCCAGGGCACCGCCTGAAAAGTCCTCAGTCTATTAGCCCAGTTCAAAAGGTCCAAATCAACTGTCTCAATTGGCACCTGTCTCGGGTGGGAGAGTTCAAGAGGTCTCTGGGAACTGGATCACAGGGGCCTGGTGACTCCTCTGACATGGCTCACCCCAGTGCAGCGTGGAGTCAGGAGGAGCCACCCAGCAAACAGAGCAGTCTGGGAAGGTTGACGTCTCCTTCCCCACTTTGCCCCTCCGTCGGACCCAGTCACTGGTATCTCTGCAGATGGCTAACCCAGTTGCCTGCAGTGTACAGACACTCCAGGGGTTTGCACCTGCCTGAATCGCAAGGAAGTCTGCCAGGCCCCCACAGACTGCCGCTCTCTAGCAGGAGGAGATGGGGCCTGACATCTTTGAGTGCTTGATGCAGGTGATGGGAAGGAGGTGTTCACTCAGGCTTAGCCCCATCCCTGATGGATGCTGCTAACAGAACAGAACAGACAACTTTGCGGGGTTCTGTCTCTGTTCCTGCCGAAATCGCCTGCAGATGACGGGCTGTTCTGAGTACAAACGTCTTTGCTGCTGGAGGTTTGTGTCCTCTTTGCTACTGGAGGTTTGCGTCCGATCACCTCTCTGGGTCGGCCCCGCCCTGGAAGCTTCCCAGGTTTGTGAGCAGTGTCAGGAAATCCCCCGCTCACCGGTGGCCTCCTCTGGTTGCCCAGGGAGACAGGGGGTGTGGCCTCAGAATATCCAGAAGTGAGCGTTCTGCCGTTAAAGAAAAAACGGCTGTTGATCTACCTCCAGGGAACTGCTGCTCTGGTGTGGGAACTCAGCCGACCCTTTTCTCCTCTGTCTCATGCCCCAGAGTCAGCACTGAGTGGCCGCAGTTTATGCTGGGTCCACACCCCTCAAGAGATCCCCCAAGAATCCGAACTCTTGGGGGATAGGCCCCCAGACCCCGATTGGTAGTGGGGGGGAAGCTAGAGTTTCATTCTGTTTTATGCCCGCCTGGGGAGGGCTTTTGCACTGCACCACAGGGAAGTGCCTCCAAGGCTTGATTTCCCCTCAGCAGAGTGCCCTCTCCTTGCTCACGTGTCTTATAGTCAGCGCTGACCTGACGCAGCTCGGGCACTGTGCACTCCCCTCTAGAAATCACCCAAGGATCTAAATTCCTGGGGGATAGGCCTCCAGACCCCGAGTGAGAGTAGGGACTCTCAGCTCTCAGCGGGGAAGCTAGAGTTTTATTCAGTTTTGTGCCCGGCCCCGTAATGTTGCCTGGGGAGGGCTGCTGCACCTAATCCCCAGGGAAGTGCCGCCGAGGCATGACTCCCCCTCAGTAGAGTGCTTTCTCCTCGCCCACGTGTCTCAGAGTCAGTGCTGACCAGTCACGGCTGGGGCACTGTGTGCTCCCCTCGAGAAATCACCCAAGGATCCGAACTCCTGGGGGACAGGTCCCCAGACCCCGAGTGAGAGTGGGGGGGAAGCTAGAGTTTCATTCAGTTTTATGTCTGGCTGTATTGATGCACGGGGAGGGCTGCTGCACCGCACCACAGGGAAGTGCCGCCGAGGCGTGACTCCCCCTCAGCCCGGTGCCCTCTCCTCACTCGCGTGCCTCAGAGTCAATGCTGACCAGTCGCAACTCGGGGACTGTCCACTCCCCTTGAGAAATCACTCAAGGATCCGAACTCCTGGGGACAGGCCTCCAGACCTCAGTGGGCGGGAGGGGAGTGTTGGGTATTCAGGGTTGCCGGCAAAGGATTTTTAAAGTTTTATTCAGTTTTATGCCCGGCAGGAGAACACCACGGCACCCCAGTAGGGGAGGTAGGTCCAGTTTTTAGAAGGTCTCTCCCGTGGAGTGTAGTGGGAGGGCCTTTAATTTCTGCCCGCTTGTTTAATTGTGGGGTTCTTGAGCCGGTCTCATGGGGGAGGGGGACTCCCGTCCGCTTGGTGGTGGATTTTGTACCTTTTGTTTGCGTCCTTGTGATCACAGTTTGCCTCAGCGGTGTTGATGTGCGTTCTTCAACCTTCTCTCTTGGTGAGGCTCAAGTCCACCAGGATACTTACTAAATTCCTGTCCCTTAACTCTCCTTCTGGACGGGAGCCTCTGTTGAAAGCTGGCTTCAGTCCGCCATCTTGTCTCCCTCCCCCCATATTTGAATTTAATTGAGATATTCTCTTGTGCGAACATGTTATTTGTTAATTTATTGGTTCCATTAAGTAATGAGTACATATGATGCTTGTTTGTCCACTCTTGTAATACTTCGCTTAGGAGGATATTTTCCAAATTGATCCAAATTGATCCAAGTGGTTACAAAAGATACTACCTGTCCATCTATTTTTATTCCTAAGAACTAAAAGTAGACCTACCATTTGATCCTGCAATCTCATTACTAGATATCTATCCAAAAGAAAAAAAAGACATTTTGCTATAAGGATATTTTCACTCAAATATTATAGCAGCACAATTCACAATTTTAAAGATCTGGAAACAGCCCAAGTACTCTTCAACACATGAACAGATTAATAAATTGAGGTATACGTATACTGTGGAATACCAATTAGAAATATGTTTGTTGTTTTACCAGTGTGTATTAGCTTTGCTCGCACATACACATATACATGCACATATGCAAACCAATTCAAAACGTTTTCTAAGAGCATATGTGTGTTTATTACCAGGGTACATAATTTCTAGGGACATTTTAACGAAGGAACTGTGTATGGACTTCCTCACTTCTACGTAGTTCTAAGTGAGAGATACGTAAGTAGGTTTCTCCTAAGACAGTGGTTCTCAACCTTCCCAATGCCGTGACCCTTTAACACAGTTCCTCATGTTGTGCTAGTAGCAATGAAAATAATTTTATGGTTGGGAGTCACCACAACATGAGGAATGTATTAAAGGGTCATGGTGTTAGTAAGGTTGGGAACAACTGTCCTAAGATATGCTACACAGTTATGGTAACATATTTGAACTCTTGAAGCCATTATCTACTATGTCATTGCTGTTTGCAAGGAGATGAGTCTAGACATAACTGGTAATATATTTGAACTCTTTGAAGCCATTTTCCACTATGTCATTGCTGTTTGCAAGGAGATGAGTCTAGACATTAGTTTCATATTCTCTCTTTATCTTTCTTTCTGTGTCTGATTCTCAAGATACAAGATTAACCACAAAATCTATGTTTAGAGAAAAGGCGGATAAGGCCATATTGGATTTGCTTGGTCTTGATGCTATAGATGATGGGATTCATTAAAGGAGGGAAGAGAAAGTAGACATAGCTCATAATGATGTGGACCACCTTTGGAACATTCCTCCCAAATCTGTGGATGAATGTCAGACCAATGACTGTGACGTAGAAGATGAGCACACAACTAACATGGGAAATACAGGTGTTGAGTGCTTTGGCCCTCTCTTCACCAGAGGCAATGCCTATAACAGTCTTAACAATTAGAATATAGGAGAAAATGATAATAAGGGAGTCTAAGAAGTTTGTGAGACACATAAGTATTACAGGGTAAAGTCTATTGAAAGTTATATCAGCACAGGCCAGTTTCATGACTTCTTGATGAAGGCAGAAAGGATGAGAAAGAATATGAGATTGGCAATATGAAAATGAAAAAAGACGTACAATTAAAGGTATGATGGATAAAAAACCCCTCAGAAAAATCCCCACTCCTAACTTTACCACTTGAGTATTGCTGAGAATAGATGCGTACCTCAAAGGATTGCGGATGGCAATGAAGCGATCATAGGCCATGGCAAGGAGGATACCTGATTCTACAGCAGAGAGGGAGTGAATGAAGTAGGCTTGCAAGAAGCAGCCTGCATGGCTAATTTCCCTGTGATTTGTCCACAAGACGCCCATCACTGTGGGCATAGTAGTCAATGTCACCATGATGTCTGTGCCTGCCAGCATGGCAAGGAAATAGTACATGGGTTTGTGAAGACTTTGGTCATCCTTGATAAGATAGAGGAGTGCACCATTGCCAAGAAGAATAGAGACATAGACTGCAAAGAAGGAGAAGGAGATCCAATGATGAGCTCCCGGTAGCCCTGGGAAACCAGTCAGCAAAAAGGGGGCCTCACTGATATTGGGCCACATAGTGTCAACAAGTAGAGAGCAGCTTTCTTGAAACCTTGAAAACAGGAACGTGGATGTGTCTTGGTAATATATGACAGTAACTTCAATCAAAATCTTCAAAATTGGGAATAATTTCTAGGTGTGGTAAAGACAAGTCTGCAACTACTTTCATACTTTCAGAAGTAGGCAAGCTGTATGAGAGATGAGAAATGATGATCATCCCCTAATTAGAAAAAAAGACTAAGTTAACAGTTAAAATTTTGCCAAATTAAAGAAATTTTTCATTAATATTTCTAATGCATAAGGCCTAACTGTTATGTGAGTGCTTAAAATATCTAAACAACTGTGATCAAAACACAAACTAAAATATAGCATATTAATATTGATAACAATCTTTTTAACTGCTTTTCTACTTCAAATTGCTAACTACTTGGCGATAAGTAATTTGAATTTATTTTTATCTTTCACAATTGTGTTGAAGACATGCTTTTACGATTTAATAAAACTTTCATTTTTTGTAATACAAATATTATGCTTTTCAATTTCAAAACATTGTGGTTGTACAAACATTCTTGGTTACATTGATCACTTTTGTAATGCT
The DNA here is from genome assembly GCF_027406575.1 of Nycticebus coucang. Lineage (NCBI taxonomy): Eukaryota > Metazoa > Chordata > Mammalia > Primates > Lorisidae > Nycticebus > Nycticebus coucang. The sequence continues at coordinate 61,579,784 of NC_069793.1, read as the reverse complement.
TGAGTCAGGACCACAGATGTGCCCATCACTCAAATAGTGTTCATTACATCCATTAGGTAGGTTTTCATTCAACCCCTCGTCCCCTTACTCCCTGCTTGATTTCCACTGAGTTGTACTTCCCTTCTGAAACTGAACATTATTATGTTATGTAGAACAACATGCATCCCCATCACTTCCAATAAATTGCTTTGTCATTCCAACAGTTATGACTTTACTTGAACTTGGCTGAAAAAAGTGGGGGCCACACCAGCCACAGCTAACAAGCTCACAGACTTATCAGACATGCAGCCTCGGACAACACCCACTCCAATCTATGAAACCAAAACATGCATTTTACCTTGATCCTTAAATGATCTAGTGCACAGCAATGTCTGAGAAGCTCTGCTCTAAGCAATTGGTATCTAATTCATCTATGCAGATAAACACCTTTTGATACTTCGACGTGGTTGATTCTGTTATCCACTCCAAATATTTTTATATAATTTTTAAAAGTTACTTCTTCTCCATTACAGTTCTCTTTTCTGCCTCTTTTCCTTTACTAATCTAGACATTCGTTTCATATTTTCTCTTTATCTCTTTCTGTGTCTGATTCTTCAGATACAAGGTTAACTATGAAATCTATGTTTAGAGAAAAGGTGGATAAGGCCATAATGGATTTGCTTTATCTTGATGCTATAGATAAAGGGATTCATTAAAAGAGGAAAGCGAAAGTAGGCATATCTCATGATGATATGGACCACCTCTGGAACATTCCTCCCCAATCTGTGAATGAGTGACAGACCAATGCCTGTGCCAAAGAAGATTAGGACAGAAGAAATGTGGGAGATACAGGTGTTGAGTGCCTTGGCCCTCTCTTCACCAGAGGCAATGCCCAGGATAGTCCTGAGAATTAGAATATAGGAGAAAAGGATAATCAGAAAGTCTAAGAAAGTTGTTAGACAAATTAGAATTACTGGGTAAAGTTTATTGAAAGTTATATCAGCACAGGCCAATTTCATGATGTCTTGAAGGCAGAAAGCATGGGAAAGAACATGAGAGTGGCAATATGAAAATGAAAAAAGACGTACAATTAAACATCTGATGAGTACAAAACCCTCAGAAAAATCCCCACTCCGAACTTTACCACTTGAGTATTGCTGAGATGCATACCTGAAAGGATTGTGGATGGCAATGAAGTGATCATAGGCCATGGCAAGGAGGATATCCGATTCTACAATAGAAATGGAGTGAATAAAGTAGGCTTGCAAGAAGCAACCTGCATGGCTAATTTCCCTGTGATTCACCCACAAGATGCCCATCTCTGTGAGCATAGTGGTCAATGTCCCCATGATGTCTGTGCCTGCCAGCATAGCAAGGAAATAGTACATGGGTTTTTGAAGACTTTGGTCATCCTTGATGAGATAGAGGAGTGCACCATTGCCAAAAAGGATATAGTCATAGGCTGCAAGAAAGGGTATGGAGATCTGATGATGAGCTATCTGTAGTCCTGGGAATCCAGTAAGCAAAAAGGGGGCCTCACTAATATTGGTCCACATAGTGTTTCCATAGGTAGAGAACGGTTTGCTTGAGTCTTTGAAGCCAGGAACCCAGATTCTTCAGTGACAATATATCACAATAGGCTAATTGCAATCTTCGTACTCAAGGATAATTAATTAGCATGATTAATTTGAGTCTGCAACTGTTTTTCTGCAAAATAACTATAGTCATGTTCAGAGTATTAGAGATGAGAAATGATATTTCTCTAATTGGAGAAAAACATTAAGGTACTAGTTAAATTTTTAATAAAAGAAAAATTTATATTAATTTTTCTTAAAACATCAGTTACAATGTTGTATGGGTGCTTAAAAATATTTGCAACACAGTGATTAAAAAAAAATAAACACGACACTTGGCACTTGTAGCACAGGGGTTACAATGCCAGCCATATACACTGAGGCTGGCAGGTTCTAAACCAGCCCAGGCCAGCTAAGACAACAATGACAAATATCTTTGTTATAATGTGATTTTTGGTCTTCTGGATATATACCTAGTAGAGGAATTGTAAAGTATCTCAAGAATGGAAGAAAGAGTATCCAATGTACTCAGCCCTACTATGAAACCAATTTATAGCTTTCTTTTTTTTTATTAAATCAGCCGAGTACATTAATGTGATCATGGGGCACCATACACTAGTTTCATAGACCGTTTGACACATTTTCATCATACTGGTTAACATAGCCTTCCTGGCATGCTATAACCCAATTATAGTCCAATAATATGGGGAAAGGAGAGAGGGTGGGGAGGGGATGAGGGAGGAGCGACCACACCTAGGGTGTGAAGGGAGGGTAATCGGTGGGACCACACGTATCGTGCATCTTACAAGGGTACATGTGAAATTTACTAAATGTAGAAGATAATTGGATTAGCACAATAACTGGGAAAATGAGAGAGCTATGTTAACCAGTTTGATGAAAATATTTCAAATTGTATATAAAACCAGTACATTGTACCCCATGAATGCATAAATGTACGCAGCTACAATTTAATTTTAAAAAATAAAATAAAACACAATGACAACTGCAACAAAAAATAGTAGGATGGTAGGATGTTGTGGCGGGAGCCTATACTCCCAGTTACTTGGGAGGCTGAAGCAAGAGAATTGCTTAAGCCCAAGAGTTGGAGGTTGCTGTGAGCTGTAATGCCACAGCACTCTACCCATAAAAAAAAAAAAAGCAAGATAAATATGTTCAAATTGGTAATATTCTTGTTTAACTGTATTCTTGCTTTGATTGCTGACTTTTGGAACATCTTTAAATTTGACCTTAGTTTTATATTTCATGATTATGAAACACATAAATACATTTTCTTTTCAGTTAATAAAAACTTTTTTTAATTAAATGTCATTGTCTTATGGAGCACAGTGTTTTATGCCATCACTTTCGATTAATAGTTTGTCATTACAACACCTACCTTTATTCTTACAGTTAGCTACCAGATGTTTGGGCTGCAGACTAATTTCAATCCACAAGCACAGAGACTTGTCAGACATGCCGCCTAAGACCACATCCCTTACCCTACATACTGAATCGCAATTGCCATTTTGTCATGATTCCCAGATGATTCACATCACATCCATCCATGGAAATGGAAACTTTTGATTCCTGGTTGATTCCCTCATTCTTTCCATAGATCTTGTCATTTTTCTTTTAAATTGCTCCTTCACCATTCACTGGTTCTCTTTCTGCCTCTTGTACTTTCCAAAATCATTCGACATAATTAATTACTTAGATTCATCCTCCGCACCTTTCCTTCAGCATGCCCCTCCTTGCGGAGCTGCTGCAGCTCTGTGACTGGGAGCATTCTCATGTTGCCCCAGCCTAATGATGCCAGTCTTCCCAACTATTCACTTTTTTTTTTTTATTTCCACAATCCAAAGACAATTCACTAAGAAGAATATGTTCCAGCTCCATCCATGTAAACATGAAAGAGGTAAAGTCTTCATCTTTCTTTAAGGCTGCATAATATTCCATGGTGTACATATACCACAATTTATTAATCCATTCGTGGATCAATGGGCACCTGGGCTTCTTCCATGACTTAGCAATTATGAATTGGGCTGCAATAAACATTCTGGTACAAATATCTTTGTTATGATGTGATTTTTGGTCTTCTGGGTATATGCCCAGTAGAGGAATTACAGGATTGAATGGCAGATCTATTTTTAGATCTCTAAGTGTTCTCCATATCTCTTTCCAAAAGGAATGTATTAATTTGCATTCCCACCAGCAGTGCAAAAGTGTTCCCTTTTCTCCACATCCACGCCAACATCTCTGATCTTGGGATTTTGTGATATAGGCTAGTCTCAGTGGAGTTAGATGGTATCTCAAAGCAGTTTTGATTTGCATTTCTCTGATGATTAAAGATGATGAGCATTTTTTCATATATCTGAAGGCTGCACGCCTGTCTTCTTCTTAGTAAAGTATCTCAAGAGTGGAAGAGAAAGTACCCAATGTACTCAGCCCTACTATGAGACTAATTTAGGGTTTTCATATGAAAGCTATAACCCAGTTACAACCTAAGAATAGGGGGTAGGGGGAAAGGGAGGGGAGGGAGGAGGGAGGAGGGTAGAGGGAAGGGGATTGGCGGGATTACACCAGCGGTGCATCTTACAAGGGTATATATGAAACTTGGTAAATGGTCTGTGAAGCTAGTGAATGATGTCCCATGATCATATCAATGTACACAGCTATGATTTAATAAAAAAAAAACCCACTTCACCTCCTCTTGTGCAATCTTATTATACCATAAATTCTGAAGCCTAAGGGGAAGTCTATGGTACTGAGCCATCTCCTTCATAAGATAGTCTTAGTATCAGAAATGAATAAGAATCAGAACAAATCACAAAGAATCTGACTCTTGTCTCAGGTAATGCTCTGATGCTACATCTGTGTCAGATTTGTGCTGATTGAGATTGAAATCACCAAAGCCAAGAATCTTGTAAAATTATAACACATTGAAATTTTATAGAAGACTAAGTTATGATTATTATATAAATGTTGTTCCACTTCTAGGAGGTTTTTTTATGTTTAAAAGCATGGATGGTAGAACAATGTATAAGGGGAAGAAAAATGCAGATTAGAGAGATTGTAACATAATGATATTTTTCTTCAAGGGTAGTAACATCAGAAGACCAAAGATATATGATTCATTTTAAAAGTAATTTAGAATGATAATCAAACTAGATTGTTAGACCACACAATCTTTGTACAAATTTTCTGATCTCTTCTTTGGAAATTTATCAGATCATCACAAGAATAGGCAATAAATTATTCAATAACAAAAACACAACATGTGTTTTTTTTATTTCTTTTTTCTTTTTCTTTTATTTTACAAGATGGAAAATGAGCTTACATATCCCTCTACCATTAGGTTTGGGTGATTAAAATTAAAACAGGGAAGTCTAATGTAGCCATAAGAATATAAAAGACTTTCTCTGAGAATTTTTGGTATAAAAAGGAAACACAGGAAAATTCTACCTAGGACTGAGAGGCTTTTGATATTTTTTGATATTTTGATATTGCCTAGAAGCAACTGTGTAGGTCTTCTAGAAGCACAAGATACTGTCATAAAACTGAGGCCCACTGTAGCCAATTTCATCAGAAATGGAATCATAGTGCATGCATCCTCTCAAGGCTACATTATATGGCAAAATTCCTTGAAGGCAGCTTGACTATTTATTGAAAAGTGGCTCAAAGGGGAAGGGCACCGGTCCCATATGCTGGAGGTGGTGGGTTCAAACCCAGCCCCAGCGAAAAAACACACACTCACACACAAATAGATAAATAAAATAAAATCTAAAAAAAAAAGAAAGAAAAGAAAATTATATCAGAAGCATAAGAACTAGGTTATTTGGATCAAGGTCTGGCAGAGATTGTTGAGAAATTGTTATGCAGCTCTCAATTCAATTCAGTACCTGCATTTTCTCTAGCAATTACCTACCATTGGTAGTGTCCTTACTTATTGATATCTGATGATTGTTCTTTCAAGGGTGCCTTATACATGAAGGTATAAACAACCTGTAGAAGCACTGTTTCTTACTATCATCTTGGACTTAAAGGTTGCTATTTTGTCTAAGCACAGTATTAGTGATTACATACCACATGACTGTCACTGTGTTGATTGGTGAGAAAACCATTTAATAAACACAGTCTGTCCTAAAGAAGCTCTCAATGTAGAGATGAAGCTTTTAATTGGGCTTAATTTTCTCTTTACAGTTTTATGCTATATATTGCCCAGTGTCTCAATAGGATCCACAATGCTAAAAATAACCGTAGATCCGAGGCTTGCATCTGGCCTCATTCTAGATGTTCTATCTACATGATTTTCACATGATCATATTTTTCTATATGCACAAAGATCCTAGACTTGTAAGGACACTCTCCCTAATACACATACTCTCTCTCACATATACTCATATGTTCACCAAAATGGCCCATCATGCTCAGTCTGAAAAATTAACATGACTGAACAGACATGGGGTAGTGAAAGAGACAGAGGAAACTTGGACGTATGAAGAAAATATAAGTAGGAAAAGATCTGGATTCAAGAAAAACATATGTCTGGTCAATCTTTCACTCAGTCTAAATAAACAAGTGAATAAAGAAGACAAATGTGATTCCTCTATTCCCCATTTTTTCATTTTATAAATTTCCTTCTTCCCCCCAGACTAGGACGGTGCTAGAGTGACAGGATAGATGTCAGAGTTTTTTCTAGTGAGTCCTAATGACAACTACCAATGACTCTGCTGAGAGAAGTTCTTTGAACACATGTGTGCACGTGCACACAGAGATATACTTGTAAAGATCTACTATTTGGACCTAATAAAAAGCTATAAACATCTACCTAGAGCAGTGGTTCTCAACTTGTGGGTCACAACCCACAGGAACTGTAGTAAAGGGCCGCAGCATTAGGAAGGTTGAGAACCACTGACCTAGAGAAATGAATAAGAATATATAATGCCACATATGTGTATTATTCAGCACATTCAGAATTATTCTTAGGCCAATTTCAGACTCCTGAGTTAGAAATTTCAAGTCTAGCACGCTTTCTTTGTATACTTCTTCTTATGAAGGAATAAAATAATCTGTGTTGTAGTTTTTCTCACCTCAGCTGGATCTTCACCTGCAGGCAGACCTCTACAAACATCCTTACACTGTTTTGACTGAATCTCACATCAAGAGGGAGAGGATCCACTCCATATTTCTGCTCCTGGCACTCGCCCACTCACACTCTTGTTGCTGGAGGAGGGACCTATTCTGCCCCACTGGAGAACTCATTGCAGGTGAGTCCCTTATTTCTGTTCCCCATAGAACTTTGTTTAAAATCTCATGTATATGAAAGTCAACTCTCCAAGGTAGAACCTTTCCAGACTCTCAGGAGACCCCTTGATATCTCCTCCCTCTCTCCTCTGCCCTGGAGGAGTTGGGACACTGAATTGATGTCCTTAAGACTTTCAGGTGTTTCCCTAAGGATGAGTGTGGACAACTGGAATATCAAATGCCAGCTGATGCAGGGATGCCAGGGTTTGGTTATGCAAGACACAGATGCTGAGCATCAGCTTTTACGAAACCCATTCATGTCCTTCCCTTTATTTATCTCAAAGATCAATGTATATCATGTATCCTCAATGGTCACATGTGCCGTTGCTTGTCCTGGTACTTATGAATTCAGATTGCATTTTTGTATTTTCTGTGATTTGGAAAAATCACTTCTAATCCACAGGAAACTCCATGGATCTATGAACACCCATGTATGTGAAGACATCCAACTATACACCTTAAAATTACATTATGTTTCAATCATTGACCATTTTGTGCCTTCTACATGATGAGAAATGTGTTCTTTTTATTCATAAGATATAAACGTCCTGTGTAATATGAATAAAATTTATCATAAATTTTAATAGCACTATCATTACTGCATAGATGGCAACACACTAAGGAGAGACCATAAAAAATATCTCTGGGGTCCCGGAAAATGGCCCACCAAACTATTTAACCTGAGAATCAAGCAATTAGAATGATAAGAAATATGGTAGTTGGAGGTAATATAGAGTTCAGCTCTATTAAGAAAGAACAAGTTGCACAGTCTATGGGATAAGGAAAGTATAACAAATTCAAATACAAAGAATTCTAGTAAAGCTAGAAAAATAAAAGATAAGGTGAAATTTACAAAAAGTATATCTGTGGTAAAAAGTTTTCATTGTGAGGGTCTTACAAATACTGTAAGGTGTTTGAACTTTATCCTATAAATTATGAGTATAAAGTAAGGTCATGATCAGCTAATCAATTGTTTATTTTGATTAAAGAATGAAGAACATATCAGAAGAGTAAATGAGGAGGGTATACGAAACAATTGCTATTATATAATCGAGTGAGAAATAGTGTTGGTGTAGATGTGAAGGCCTGTTGCCAGTAAGGTTGGATAGAAGTAGATGGAAGAGAGAGCCCATGATTTGGAAAGAAGAGAACTTGGTGATTGACTAAAATGGTTCCTTAAGGAGAGAGAATAAAAAAAACATGACCTATACATTTTTTTTTTCTTACTATGTCACCCTCAATAGAGTACTCTGGCATCACAGCTTATAGCAACTTCAAACTCTTGGGCTTAAGCGATTCATTTGCTTCAGCCTCCCAAGTAGCTGGGACTCTAGGCACCCACCACAATGCCTGGATATTAATGACCTATGCATTCTGATTTTATGTTGGTGGAGAGTAGCTCTACAGGAATTACAGAAAGAGCACAACTTTATTAATTATAAATAGTTATGTGTTGATTGGTTCTTCTGCACTAAGTATTGTTCCACATACTGTATTTCAAGTAAAGGAGAAGAATCAGCTCAGTTTTGGACATTCTGTGCCTGTAAGCAGTCAGGTAGACGTGTCACCTCCGTGGTTGTATATGGGTACCTTGAGTTTAGAGAAGTACTCTAAGCAGACAAGACTTGACAATAATCAGTAATACAATTACATTAGATTATAAACTTTACTTCATATTACTAGAATTATTCTTAAGAGCATGGGCTGTGGAGCCAGTCTCCCTGACTGTGAAACCCAAGTCAAATTCTCACAGCCTTTGTGTCTGTATATACTCAGCACTGCAGTTCCTCATTTGTGAAATGGGGGTGACAGGAGTTATTTAAAACATTACTGTTGACTAAATATCTCTAAGAACAATGGTAAAAATTATATAAATTAATATATGTAAGTGGAAACATAAGTGTGAAAAAATTAAGAACATAGACAGGGTGGAGACAAGATGGCTGACTGAAGCCAGCTTTCCACAGAGGCTCCCATCCAGCAGGAGAGTTAAAGGACAGAAATTTAGCAAGTAACCTGGAGAATTAGAGCTGTACCAAGAGAGGTTGAAGAATGTACATCAACCCCTGCTGAGGCAAACTACAAACCCAAGGTACAAAAAAAAGATACAAAATCCATCACCAAGCGGACAGGGGTCCCCTCCCCGATGACAATGGCTCAGAGTACCCATAAACAAAAAAGCAGAGTTCAAAAGTCCTCCCATTATACTACATGGGAGAGACCCTCTAAAAACTGGACCTACTTCCCCTACTAGGGTGGCATGGACGCTCTCCTGCCAGGCATAAAACTGTGTAAAACTGTATATACTCTCTACCTGCAATTCTGAGCTCCCAGCACTCCCCTCCACTCTCACTCTGTGGTCTGGAGGCCTGTCCCCTAGGAGTCCAGATTCATGGGTGTCTTCTCAAGAGCTATGGACAAGGCCTGGACTGTAGCTAGTCAGTGCTGATTCTGTGGCATGGTAGTGAGGAGAGGATGGTCAGCTGAGATGGAACCACACAGGAGCGGCGGTGCCCTGAGGCGCTGAGCAGCAGCTGTTTTTGGCAACAATAGGGCTCACCCCTGGATATTTTGGAGTCACACCCCCTGTCTCTCTGGGCAAAAATCAAAATTGTTATTCCATCCAGCAGAAGAAAATCATGCCATCAAAACACCTTTGTCTTTTTTCGATTTTCCACCTCAGGAAGAAGCTCTGTCATCCAAACTGCTTTTAAATTTGTCACTCCTAAATCCTGGAGCAAGTAAGCTCAGTAAATTTAGATGAAGCTCAACAATTCCTTGACATTTACCTTTCCTTGGTTCCAAATGAGATTGCTTGTTACAGTACTTGGCTTAGGCATTCGCGAAGTGATATTTTCTCACAAATGAGTACCGTTGGTGAATTCTTTCATCAGTAAGCTTTTATCTGCCTCATAAGTCTTACCAAGGAGTTATGTTTCTTGCTTCTGGAGCAATATAAGTCAAGTAAAAAAAAAATCTTTCATTTTAAGTGTCCAGTAGTAAGGTAAAAATGAGGGTATGAACTAGATATCCTTTCCATCTCTGGCTTTCTCTAAAAACATGTACCTGAGTAGCAAAATATGATACTCATAGTTTAGCAGAGAGATCTGAGGGTCTCTGTTGTCTTGTGTTAGTCTTGCATTCAAGAGTTGTCTCATCTTCAACCAGCCCATCTCCATAAAAAATAATAAATAAAAACCCCAACTGACTATTGTGGCATGTACTTATAGTCCCAAGGTAAGAAAATCACTGTAACCCACAGGTCTGGAGATGCAGTGACTTATGATGATGCCATTGTACTCAGGGTCACAGAGTGAGACTATCTCAACAAAAACAGAAACATAATAATATCATCTAATTTCTTTCTCTCTCTCTCTTTTTTTTTTTTGCCATGGCTGGGTTTGAACCCAACACCTGCCTCAGATGAGGCTGGCGCCCTACTCCTTGAGCCACAGATGCCACCCACATCTAATTTCTTATAAAAATATTATTGTAGTTTATGTAGATTTATATTTTATTGTGTGTGTGTGCATGTTTGTATACCAGGACTGTTCAAAAACCATCCAACCCTGTAATATGAAGAATAATATTAACAATCGCCATATACTTTCTGAACAGCCCTCATAGGTATATATAATCTTATGGGTTCTTTTATATATAAAGGGTGCCAAGAAAAGTATACACATTTTAAAAAAGGAAAAACTCTATTAAAATTGTAATACTCAATATATACCAATGTTTGTTAACTTGTATATTGTATCTCTTACAATTACAGAAGTCAAATGTGACTTGATTATTACAATTTTAATATAGTTTTTCTTTTCTTAAAATGTGTATACATCTTTTGGCACCTTCTGAGTTGTGTCTCCATGTGTACAGACAGACACACAAATAGATTTATATATACACACACGTATTTATATATTTTTATATGTGTAATTTATATACACATATTTTACATATGCATATATTTATATAGAGTGCATACGTGTGTGTGTATATATATATATATAGAGAGAGAGAGAGAGACAGAGAGAGACAGAGAGAGTGTCTTATTGGTTTTTTGTCTCTGGAGAACCATGACTAACAAGGGCTCATCTCATTTTATTCATTTTTGAGGTATGTTATCACTAATTGATATCACCTGTCAGCATAGTGGCATGCACTAGAAGTCGAGGAACATAAACTCCTAAATTTCCTATAAAATGTATTTGTCTATTATGAATAATAATGACTGAGAATTAAGGCTTTAAAATAAGAATATATTGACATTCTTTAAGTGGATATAATGACCTCTGTGTCTAATTTGCCTTATGAAATCTGCATCTTGGGTGAAGGAACCCAGAAATTATTTGATAATTAACTGAATAAAATTCATGTGACTCTTAACCTAGTGTAAATCCATTTTATTTGGAGAAGTGATATGTTAACTCATACCATATTTTTTTTTAGCCTGTCTCTAAGATTCCTTTTTCTCTTCCTGATTATTTTTAAGATTGGTTTCTTTCTTTTATCCACAGAAATGAAATGAACATTTAGACTTTCAGTTTCTAACTCAAAGTCACTATCCTCATGGTAAATTGTTCCTTCAAGTCTATACTATACAATTGTAATATTATATGGAAAAGAAAGGATAGTAAGGGTCAAAGCTTTTTTAAAGTTTATATTCTTATTCACCTTAGGTTTCCTATGACTACATGCTGCTTATTCTTCTCAATAGGCATCCATGAATTTAGGTATTAGGAAGCCCTTCTCCACACAAGTTATATGAATAATCAATTAGTCTTCAGTAATCATACTGGCTATATAAAGGAGGTCCAGGAATGTGAAGTCCACCCTGTCTCTGAACACAAGCGTATTTTCCATGTTTCCTGGGAGAGAGTGTTGTAAATAATTTGAAGTACTACCTCTGATAGTACTCAGCATTTACCACAGGAAGACTTGCAGAAAACCACAGGAAATTCTAAGTTTTGTGAAGATCCTTAACATGTTGAACTTCTATTATATTTATCTTGATTGATAAAATGGATTTTAAATAGAAATACATGTCCAAGTGGATTTCAGCCATTTTTAGGTCTGCTGTTCAAATAAGTATAGTTTTTTAATCTCTGAATCACTATTTTATTTTAAGTGATTGAAACTCAATTGAAGCTAGTTTGAACAAAAAAAAAAAGAAATACAAAAAGAAATCTTTATTAGGCTGTACAATCAAAGGGGAATTTGAACTATTCTTCTTAGGAAAGCATAGAATCAGAAACTCAAGGGGGCTTCGTTTTTTATTATTATTGTTTCTTTTTCTATAATTTATTCTCAACACTCATTATAGTTTGAGGTCACTCACTTGATGGAAAACATTATCTATCCTTAACAAGTCTAAACATTTCATGCTACTACTTGTGCCATAATAAAGACATGGTTTTTGTTATGATTTCACATCAAAAAATTCTAAAAAAGATTTTACTAAACTCAGGGGCTTGGAGATAAGATAAAAAAATATCAGTTGCTATAAGGAACCACATTTTTTTTTTTTTTTTTTGCTTCTATAAGCATAGTAGAGTTTAGGTAGAAAAATAGACTCTGCTAAGGATAGACTATTGTAGTAAAACACAATTCACACAGGCCTTATACTTAGAAGATATGAATTTGAATCACAACTATATCATTTAGTAATTTTATGTTCTTGGATGAGATATTTAACTTATCTTTAGTTTTCCCATCTAGAAAGTAGTGATGGGGAAAGGGTAGGGAGGAAGGGGGGAGATGGGTAGAGGGAGGGGCATTGAAAGGATCACACCTGTGGTGCATCTTACAAGGGTATATGTGAGGCTTGGTAAATGTGGAATGTAAATGTCTTAGCAAAGTAACTAAGAAAATGCCAGGAGGGCTATGTCAACTAATGTGATGAAAATGTGTCAAATGGTCTATGAACCAAGTGTATGGTGCCCCATGATCATATTGATGTACACAGCTATGATTTAATAAAAATAAATAAATAAATAAATAAAAAGAAAGTAGTGATAATATTGACCTCATGACATTATAATGAGTTTTAAAAAGTTGTGGATATTGCAGATAGAGCAGGAAAAGGGGGTGCATGTTTGGTTTCATGAATAATTTGAAGCAGAGCAAAAACTGCTTATCACATACACGCACTCACACTCAAAATAAAGTGATGCAGACAAAGCACCAAAGACATGAACAGTTTCTATTCTATGCAGTCCCCTCTCCTGGCTCACTGAAGACTTTTTCTGCTCTGGTTGGATGAAGACATGACCCTCATCTTTTAAGGATATTTTGACTTACATGTCCCTACATAAATCAGAAAAAAATTAATCAAATAAGAATGATATTGTTATATCCCCTGGGAAGTTCACACTTACAAAATGGAATCAGGTTATATGTACAGAAAGCAATCATTATTCCAAAAAAAAGTGGAAACCTATTTCCTCATTTCCTCAGACCTTTTTTTATATCAAAAGGAGGATGAGGGAACCATTTCCTCTACTCATGCAGACTAATTAGTCACTGGGAGATGATCTGGAGGTGGCACCAACATGAGAGCTAAGGATAAGAATGAGATCAAAGGTGGAAGAAGGTGCTGACTATATTTTTCTGTCATTTATCCATAGCTCCTCTTCTCAGATCCATTTGCTACAATTTGTAAATAGGTGCTATCTTGAAGAATAAATATGAATTTCAGTTTCTTGAAACAAAGTCATGATTATTTGAAGGACAAAGGCGAAACCAATGACCTGGTTAAGATGATAACTAATTATCAGACTTATCAAAAAATATTACACATTTCTTTGCAGAAAAATTCCCAAACTTCAGTAACCAAATGTATAAGTTTCCACTTTTTGTATATCTGCGGGGGAATTTATGAGAGTTAGAGATTGGATTTTACATAATATATTAAAGTCTATTTCATTTCACCCAAATTAACTCATTATTTCATATTCTTATGACTCTGTTCCTATCTACCAACCTTCTACCTCCACAAAAACATATGTTGCTTAAATTACAGAAATACCTACAGATGCCTAGAGCATTATTAATATTTTAATACCTGACAGAGAAATAAGATACAGGGATGTAAAAAAAAAAAAAAAAAAAAAACTGTTTAAAGACCTGGGCTTAAAGAGATACCTTCTGGAAATTTGAAGCTTTACTTAATAGCTATTTTCCAAGAGATCTGAGCATCCATAGTAGGTATGAGATTTCTTTATTCCTCTGCCAAACATCAGGGTTTTTATGTTCTATGAGAGAGATTGTGATTGTCTGACATCAGGTTCCAATTCTGTGAGTATGAAAAAGGTGAAGAATACCCTTCTGGATCTGCTTGGTCTTGACACTATATATTATAGGATTCATTAGTGGAGGGAACAGGAAATAGACATAGCTCATAATAAGGTGGACAATATGTGGAACCTGCTTTCCAAACCGATGAATCAGAGATAAGCCAATCACTGTGACATAGAAAACCAGGACACAGCATATATGGGAAACACAAGTGTTGAGTGCCTTGGCCCTCTCCTCTCTGGAGGCAATGCTCAGGATGCTCTTTAGTATCAACACATAGGAGATGAGAATAGTGAGAGAATCCAGCACAAATATGAGGATGACAAGCACTACTGGGTATAGTCGATTGAAGGTGGTATCAGCACAGGCCAGTTTGATGACATCCTGGTGAAGGCAGAATGCATGTGAAAGGACATGAGAGTGGCAATAGGGGAAAAAATAGAGTGGTGTTATTGGGGGTACAACAGATACAAATCCCCTCAGTAGAACTCCCACCCCAATCTTTACCACTCGAGCATTAGTAAGTATGGAAGTGTATCTAAGTGGGTTGCAGATGGCAATAAAACGGTCATAGGCCATGGCTAGTAAAATTCCAGACTCGACAAAGGAAAGGGAGTGAATAAAGTAGGCTTGGGAAAAGCAGGCTGCATTTCTAATCTCCCTGTGATCCAACCAGAGGACTCCCAGTACTGTGGGCATCGTGGTCAAGGTCAGTCCCAGGTCTGTGGCTGCCAGCATGGACAGGAAGTAGTACATAGGCTCATGAAGGTTGTAATCTTTCTTAATGAGAAAGAGGAGGATGCCATTGCCAAAAAGGACAGAGATATAGACGAAAAAGACAGGTGTGGAAATCCAGTGATGAGCTGCCTCCAGGCCTGGAAAACCAGTCAACAGGAAGGAATAGGAGCTGCTGTTCGGCCACATGCTGGGGTTATCCAGAAGAATTGATCTGATCTGTTTCTGTTGCTATTACCGACGTCAGCTCTACTTTCAAGGTTCACTCTGACTATCTTCCTCACAATTCTTTCTTAAAGGCAATAATGACATCAGTATGAGCTATTGTTTCTCAAAATATAATCTTAGAGCAATCTGTATTGTTTGTGTTCTTAAGCGCATGTTCCAGGGACCATTCCCCACCTGCTTAATAAAATTCTCAGAGTTTCAAAACGTGCGTTTTAGCTCACTCCCCAATAAAATTTTTATGCATTCAGCAATTTAGATAACATTTCCCTCAACAATGCAAATTTTATAGAAGAATTCATATTCTGTGGAGTACTTTAGGGGATTGTCAAGGAACTCATCCCTAATGTTTTTTCCAATTTACTGCATAAATTTGGAATTGCTTTCACAGTAGTGATTCCTAACCCACATTTTCCTGCATATAACAAATTAAAAGTACCTGGAGCCTAAGAGAGAAAAGTATGGGAAGAAAAGTTCTGCCACTGCCCTTGTGACTGAGGAACAGGTAGAGAGAGGAAGAAAAGTTTTGACTCCTGATTCTATGGAGTTGTGGGGGAAACTTTGACTCCTGATCTATGGAATTGTGGAGAAAAGATGTTCTCACTAAATGTTTTTTAGCCCCTTCTTGACACTACAGAACTACTCCCTACTTGTAACAATGACCAGACTAATTTTAAGTTAGATGATCATAGACCTTTGGGCTGGAATAATTGATTAGGCCAGCCAAAGATATGCCTTATAATAGTGTTTCTATTTCAATTTGAAAATTTTATTTTCCCCTATTTCCATGTAGTATTTCCCTCTCTGTTTTTTTTTTTTTTTTTTTTCTGAAGGTCCACTAAAATAATTCTCTTGAACCTGGTCTCTCCCATTTCAAGTTCTTTTGCATTTAAGCGACCATCTTCCTGGTATCCTTCCTTTAATTCTCAGCCACAGGGTTCTGAATCTTCCCTCCCCCATACAGAGTAAGAGTTCTATTGCTGCTGAAACAGGGAGTTATCTATTAGTGAAAAGAAGAGATGTGTCCTTTGTGATGACACTTCAGTCACTAAACTAGGGTCCCCTTACGTGTAAAATTCACCTTTTATTTGCCTTGCACAACACTGTGCAAAGTACCTAACATGTGATATATATATATATGTGTGTGTGTGTGTGTAATATATATATATATATATATTTCATTATTTACTGAGTATTTTTAGTGTCCATCCAGTGACAGGAATGACATTTTAAGCACTATAATTAAATGGTAATAAGATAAAGTCTTTGAGCTTTTAACCCATAAGGTAACTTGAAAAATGGATAGTTTTAGATAAACATAAATATAATTTTAAAGCAAAATAACAGTAGTTAGTGATGATTGATTGGGGGGGGCTACTACATACAAGGTAATATAGTAATTGGGGTGGTCTTTGAGTATATCTCACTATACCTATGAGGAGGTGACATTTTAGCAAAGACCTAAATAACAAAGAGGAGTTGATCATGTGAAGATGTAGAGAAGATTGTTTCAGTGAGAGGGGAGAAAAGCATGTCTGGAGTTTGATGAGCAAATAGGAAAGGGAAAGTAGGTTATATTAGAGATCCATACAGTGATCAGGTCTCATAGGGCTTTACAGACCTTATTTTTTTCTTTTTGATTTTATTAAAAACACGGTTGGAAGACATTGAAGACATTTTTAAAATCATAATGAATGAAGGGGTGGTGACATATTCTTATTTGCATTTTTAAATTATTAATCTGAACTGCTATGTGAAGCATAATCATGTTGGGGGGAGGGAATGGAGATTAGACAGTCCTTGCAATAATCCAGCTGAGTAGTAATGATGACTTCACCAAGAAAGAAGCAATGGAAAAAGGAAGGAAAAAAGGAAGGAAGGGAGGAAAGGAGGGAGGGAAGGAGGGAGGGTATGGAGAGAAAGAGAAAGAAAAAGAAAAAAGAAGTAAGGAGAGAAAAGGAAGGAAGGAAGGAAGAAAGGAAGGAAGGAAGAAAGAGAGAAAGAAAAAGAGAGAGAAAGAGAAAGATTTTCGAGATAGTACCAAGACTTGATGATAAGTTGCAAATGGAAGTAAGGGAAAAGCAAAGACTGACCCTAGATTTCTGACATGAACAAATGGAAAACTGGTGAAATAGTTTCCTTAAAAGTGAAAGTCTGAGGGAGATACATGTTTACTTGTGAAGAAATCAAGAGACATTAGTAAATATAGCTGAATCAGAGAAAATCTATTTCCTATATATTTTTTGTCACACCAGAACAGTTTCTTCAAGTTATTTTTATATCAAATCATAAAGAAAATCTCATTCAAATATGCCTCTTGGTGGTTATTTTGTCACTGTAAGGCATCACCCTTAAGATGCCCCCCACCCCAGGAAAAACATCTTCTTATCTTGCACCTGCACAGATGTGATCTATCTGTAATAATTTCTAGGAGTTATGAGGTGACAGACCACTAGGCATGAGGTGACAACTCAACACTTTTGGCTTGATGCTAAGGAGTGGAAAATTGACAGAATCGCTTTTCAGTGTCTATATTCTGTCTCCCAGAGTAAGGGACAAAAACCATAATTTAGTGCCTATTGAGTATATAATGAGTGATATTGTATTCTTCATTTAGTAGTTTGATAATCCTTCATAGCTCCTCCTTCTCTTCTGTTTTCTATGGACAATTCCACTCCCCTATCCACACTGCTACCTCTCTGAGCCTTCAGCAATGATCTTCTTAAGCCAATCTTTTACCATACCACCATTTTGCAAGAAATTCCCAATTGTAGATGTATATGTAGCACAAGTAATGAATCACTATAGGTAACTCTATCCAAAATATGAGGGATTGATTATGTGTTGCCAGTAGGCTTGAATGTAAAGTTTTCTCTTTCTATTCCTCAGAATTCCATGAAGATCTACCTTGCAATGCAGTGATAATGGGAGTTATAGAATCATCCTATTTCATACTGTGGGAAATGCACCTGTCCTCAATTAGGAGCTACCTTTGATTTCTAAGAAAGACCAAAACTAGGGTAAGGTCATAGGGAAAGAAAGAGGTTACAAAGGCTGAGGATAAAACCAAGAAAAAGAATCTATAATTGAACATACAGAAAGATGCAGGCAGAATGGGGATCAAATACCCCATTCTTGGCAAAGAAAAACACACCTAGAAAAAGGGAAAAACACAGAAATAAGCTGAGCAAGGTGGAATAAAAACAGTTTAGCCATTTACTTTTAAAACAGCTGCTAAGTTATTTACCTGAGCAGTTCCTGCTTGTACCAAAAGCCTGACCTGTAAGGGATACAGCTTGCAAACACCCCTGCTGGGTGTGTCAACACTCTGAAGACGAGAATGGCCATAGGAGGAAGCTGAGAGCAAGAACTGGGGAGGAACATTAACCAGGCCATCCCCTGCCCAGTCAACAGTCAAAGCAAATACTCACTGTGGGGATTTGTATGATGGCCAGGGCAGAGATCAAGGGAACAGCTTGAACCCTGAAATATGGACAGGAGTACTTGTACCCTTATCACAGAGAAAGATGTCTGGGTTGGAGATCAGAGGAAAATTCCTCTGTTGCACCAGTTATTCAGAGGAGACTGATGTCATGGCATCTACTCCACAGAGGACTAAATGGGATTAACTTCCCTCAATGAATCTGTGGTGTGACCACAGACAGGAGGCTGACCCCCTCACAAGGCTCAAGTTTTGGATTTCTCAAGGCTGCTCAGACCCTTAATGTTAATGATTATAGATAGAATAAGAAGTAACATACTAACTCAGAGAAACTTGTGGCATTTTTTGTTCCCTTCCTCAGCTTACCCTCTGGGCTAAATGAGAAAATAGCATTCAATAAAAGCTAAGTGGAACACTCAGGGCCATTTGCTGGAACCCCACAAGCTAGTGATAGTCCCCTGTGTTCTTACCTTTAAAAACTCTATTCTGCGTGTCCTGTCTCTTTATCTCTCACTGCTTTTAAATTTACTTTTCTTCAGTCAATTGCAGCCATATCCACAGGTTTTAAAGGACCCCACCCCCGGGATGGGACCCCAGTAGAAATGGAAATAAACTTCTGCCATTTACAGTTATAATCCTTCTTTGCCTCTTTTAAAAAAAGTCGAGTAGAATAAGGGCTGCCTCTTTGTTCATGTCCTAGAAAAAATAAGAGCCATAGGTAAGGGTCAACCATATTTATATATGGTTATATATATCACTGAATAAAATGTTTCAGTTATACTTATTCCCAAATCTCTTCACAAGTTCTATTAACTTCAGTTGAGATCTGTACAAACATCCAAAATTGTGGACTAGTAATGCTCCTCTCTTCTTCCCCTTAGTTTCTCTATAGAGCTTACAGAGGATTTGCCTAGTATTGTCTTTCTGTATCTGGTGTATATTTCACCATACTTACATATATCATAGCTTAGTTGATGGTGTTGGGGAGCAGGATTATTATGTCCTTCCTGAAGACTCAGCTCATGTAGCTTCTTCTCAAATTCTGATTAGAGAATCAGTCACTGAGGTTATTAATGAAGAAACTATCTCCCTAGATACCATAACCTCTCCTATGAAGGTTATGGACATTTAATGTCTCCAAGCTCTTAAATTATCATATCTAAATACAATATTGGGCTAATGAAGCCACAGGTGGCAGCTTTATGTGTAGGGAATAAGAGAGTTTTTCTTTATAGCCCCAGTAGTCCTTGGTACCACCTTTGGGAGGCCATTTATTTTTACAACTACTTTGAAAGCCAAATCTTTTCCAGTTGCTCTCAGGAGAAATTTATAAATTTTCTTGGCCTAAGTCTTCTGAATTCAAATTATGGTTTCTGCTTGGTTTGTCTCAGAGCTAGCTTGAAAGTAGGAAGCTAGATGAAGAAGAGTTAGTATTGCAAAAAGCCCAACAGCCTTCCCGAGTAATCAGCCAGAACCTGCAATCTACACTTATCACTAACTTATTCCCTTATTGAGTTCATCTTGCCATAATTTTTCTCTTTTCCTGATCTGTAACAAACATGCTTATACTTGCTTATACTCACACACTAAACTAAACATACTCATAGCACAGTTCTTTGCTAGGCATACCCTATTGCCTTAGTCCTGGGGATGATATTTTTTTCCCTTTCCAACTCAGACAGGAACCACTCTACCTATTACTGGTTTTAAGAGGAAATAAACAAATATTACCAGAAGAATAAATTTCCTATATCTGAAGAAATTTTTCATTTGTTACTATGCTCTGTTATAATTAATGTATTGTTTAAACAAATCAGATTAAGAGAGTCATTTCTGGAATCATCAACTGATTATTGTTATAGGCTGAAAAAATGTTTGCACCCAAAATTTGTACATTGACATCTTGACTCCCAGTATATCAGAATGTGCCTGTATTCAGAGAGACAGCCTTTTGTTTATTTATTTGTTCATTCATTGATTTGTTTTGTTAAACAGAGTCTCACTTTTTTACCCAAACTAGAGTGCCATAGCATGGTATCAGCCTAGCTCACAGTATTCTCAGACTGCTAGGTTCAAATCATCCTTATGCCTCAGCTTCTTGAGTTGCTGGGACTATGGATGCCCACCATGATGCTCAGCTATTTTTTTCTATTGATAATAGAGACAGAGCCCCACCCTTACTCAAACTGGTCTCAAACTTCTGAGCTCAAGGGATCCTCCCACCTTTGCCTCCAAGAGTGCCAGGATTATAGGAGTGAGCCACCATCTCTTGAAAGAGATAATTAAATTAGAATGAGGTTATTAAGGTGGGCCCTAATCGAATAAGACTGGTGTCCTTATAGGAAAAGGAAATTTCAAATACAGATAGAAATTTAAGATACAGACAGATACGGAAAGAATACCATGTGAAACACAGGGAGAAGACAGCCACCTACAAGTTAAGGAGAGAGGTCACAGAACAAAACAAACCCTGCCAACAGCTTGACCCCAGACAACTAGCTTGCAGGACTTAGAGAAAATAAGTTTTTATTATCTAAGCCATACAGTCCATGCTACTCCATTATGGCAGCCATGGGAAACTAACACTCTAGGAATATAAACACAGACAATTTACTTAACCCCTTTAAGAGTGAATTCTTATTAAGGTATAAACATAAACAAATAATAGAATATTTGCTATACATTACAAAATGCTAATGAAAAATATCAAAGAACACCCAAATAAATGGAGAATCATATTATGTTCATGAATTAAAAGACTCAATACAGTAAAGATACCAATTTTTCCCAAATTGAGCCACAGTTTTAATGCATTTTTTGTGTAAAATACTATTAAATGCTTTTCAAAGACCTAGTCAGCTTTATTCTAAAATTTATGCAGAAAGACAAAACATGTAAAATAACTGAAATAACTTTGAAACAATAATAGGAGGAATCACTGCATTCAACGTAAAGTTTTATCATATAGCTGCATGAATCAAAACTAGGTGGTGTTGGTGGAGAGACAGAGACACAGATACACCATTCTCTACTCTCACACAGAATAGAGAACCCAGAAATAGACTCACATAAATATATAAGTGGTTTTTGGCAAAATTTCCAAAGCAATTTAGTGAAGGAAGGATGGCTTCTTCCACAAATGGTGCTGGACCTAGGTAACTATTGGTGTGGGAGTGGAGAGGACACTTGATCATAGTGGATGTGGGTAATGAACTTACATGTGAAATATAAAATTCTAAAACTTTAGGGTAAAATTAAACAAAAAAAAATTGAAAGCTAGAGCTAAATGAAGAGTTCATAGATTTGACAACAGAAGACTCTGTTTAAGAGGATGAAAAGATAAGCTACAGACTACAAGAAAATATTTGCAAATAACATGTCTGACAAAGAACTGTTGTATAAATTACTTAGAGAGTTCTCAAAAGTCAATTATAAAGGAATCAAACAATAAAATTAGGAAATGTGCAAAAGTCATGAAACAATTTTTATTGGAAAAGGTGCACAGATGGCAAATAAATGATAAAAATGATGTCAATGTCATTAATCATTAGGAAAATGCAAATTAAACCCAGTGAGATATCACTAACATTTCAGACTGTCCTTAACACAAAATTTGATAGTACTAAATGCTTACAAAGATAATGAAACTCTGGATCAATTATACCTGACTAATGGGAAAGGAAAGTAGCACAGCCCCTGTAATAAATGGAAGTTTCTTGTAAAATTAAATATACATTTATCATGTGGTCTAGCAATTGTTTTCATGGACATTTATTTCATATAGATGAATACTTATGTTTATAAAATATCTGAACATGAGCATTCATAGCAACCTTTTTTTTTTTGTAATTGCTAAAAACTGGTAAATACCCAAATATCTGTCAACAAGTGAACAGATTAACCATGGTATGTCTTTCAATGGATTATCACTCTGCAATACAAAGGAATACACTATTAATATGTGCTACAATTGGATGCAACTCAAAAAAAAACATGCGTTGAGTGAAAATTGTCAATGATTCCATTTATGACAACTTTCTTAAAATGGAAAAAAATTAGAAATGTAGAGAATGTATTAGTAGTTGCTAAGTATTAGTTAGGAATGAGGGGAGTGGGCAAGAAAGAAAGGTGGGTATGTCTATAAAAACTAATATGAGGGACTATGGTGCATATCAGAGAAATGCAAAGTAAAATCGTGATAATATACCACTGCATGCTCAACAAAATGGCTTTTGAAACATGAAAACACCTGTGTTGTTAAGGACGTGAAACAACCAAGACACTCATAAACTGCTAGTGGGATATAAACTTATAGAAACTTTTCTAACTATTTGATAGTACATACTGTGAATAAACATACGCCTATCCAAGGAATTGTATTCTTATGATTAGGCCCAAGACAATTTCATACTTAGGTACATAGAAACAATCAAATGTATAATAGAATGATCAGAGCAGCATTTTTGTAACAGCCCCAATGATTGCTATTAACTATCAAGAGCAGAAGAGTAACTATGAGATATACTCGTATAATGAGGATATTGTGTAGGAATGAAAATGAACAAACCATTAGTACATGAAAACACATGGGTGTTTCTTACAAACATCATGGTGAGCATAGACGCTGGATGCAAAAGAAAGCATAGACTTTGATTCCACTTATACAAAGATCATAACTAGGCTCAAGAAGTCTAGGAGGTGAACTTAATAGAAGTGAAAAGGAGCTTTTGAGGTACTGGTAGTTTTACTCTCTGTTCTAGGTGCAAATTACTGGTGCAAACTTACTCTACAACAAATTCATTCTGCTAGACCTAAATGATGTGTTCACATTTCTTTACATAAATTAACTTCAATAAACTTTTACTAAATAAAAAATTGCTCAATGAAGACCTTCTTAATGTATCTATAATATACTTTCTCAATATAATTTTCATTCTCATTATATTAATTAATCAATATAATCAATAGTTAAATTAAATCTTATCACTTGATGAATTAATAAAACACATTGTATCCATGCAACTATGACTAACACTTAGTAGATGTTAAGAAAATCTTTTTACTAGGTAAAAGAGTGATAGCGATTTTAAATAGGAAGTGAAAGTTATTCTCCATCAATCAGAGAAACATAAAATTGCCTGCAAGAATATTTTGTCTCCAATATGAGAAATTAGGAAAGTGATGCCCCAGCTTACAACTTTGAATATCTACGTGCCATAAAATTATAAAATATAGAGTCTATTTCTCAAATAATTCACTGTTCAGTGAGGGAAGATAGTCCAAAATACAAATAATTATTAAAGAATAATTTTGTTTATGAAAAAGGTAAAAATACTTGATATTAACTATTGATCAAACTCTGACTACCATTTTAAGTATATTAGACTCTCACAATAACTTTATGCAATGCCAACTTTCATATGCATTTTAGAGATAAGAAACATGAAGTATAATGAGATTAACATTTTCAAAGTGGCACAGAAAGAGCCAGAAGCACAATGTAAACGAAGTATTCTAATTCCAACATTCAGAGTAGGACACCTGGCCTCTGGGGCATTGGCGTTATGATTCTCATCCTCATACCTTACTCATCACTTAATTAAACATGACTGCTACCCTTGCCCTCTCTTTGTGTGGAGGATGTGAGAATGGAGGATATAGAGAGAATAATAAGGGGAAAACAAGGACTAAAAATGCTGGTCCCCATTTCTGAGATGGCCATCTATGAGGCTCTAGATTCACATTGCAGTCAGACATCTACATTTGGGGAAAGAGCAGCAGAGTAACTTTACTGAAACAGACATTCTACTCTCTAATTTTTGCACATTCCTTATTTTAGGGACAGGGTTGGGAGTTCTCAAAGACAGCTGGGGAAATGTGCTCTCCCACAACTCTGTTTCGTTTCAGATCTCTAGCTGGTCTACTTTTGCTTCTATATCCTGGCAAATATTAATCAGTCTCCTAGGACAGAGCTTGAGTAAAAGCTAGGACATAGACAAAGATCTTAAGGATGGCTGATCAAAGCTCAATGCCTGAGAGGCTGGCAGGTACAAATACAGAAGGAAAAAAAGGAAGGAAGAAAACCAGAAGGGAGACAGAAGGGGCAGTGTCTATCTAAATCAGGAATGGCCCCTGGGGAGGAGTTTCTAAAGTAAATATGTTCCTGCCAGCCAGAGCCTTATGTGCAGATTCTGAAAACCTGATGTGACCAAATCCTTCGTGGACTAAAGATATGAGATTTATGACTGGAACTGAAGAGTGGCAGAGAGCAAAATTTCAGGTCAGTGAAAGTATTCGATGAATCCTCTCTCTCAGATCACCAGGTAGGCACCAAGGCAGAGCAGGGCAGGCAATAGGAAGCTGGTTTCTCAGCAGGAGAGAAGTTGTAGTTCTATCTGTTTAGAGTAGATGGATAATAGATCCTAAAGACACCCAGACATCTCTAAAACTTGGTTTCCTTAAGGATTACCTCTTCAAAGGCATAAAATAAGTCAGGGTTCTAGAACACATGAGGCAAAGGACAGTGTGGGAGTAAATCAGGGAATAGATGTGAAGTCTGGCATAAATTATACCATTGGCCTTATTTCTCTCCTCCTGTCTGAGATTTTAATCTCTTTGCTTTTTATTCTAATCCTAGGTTTACTCTACCTCTGTTGTCCCCACCCTCAGAAGTCTAGATAAGTTCCAAAAATGGATTATTTTTCCAAATTCCTGAGGCAATATAGCTTTGTAATTATCAGAGTTTTAAGCACTTTCTGGAAAAAAGTTCTTAAATATCCATGAGAATGACACAGCACAAAATTAAATTTAGATGGAACCTGGCACGCGTGTGGCTCCACATAAGATCGTTTTGCCCCATGATCATATCAATGTACACAGCTATGATTTAATAAAAAAAAAAAAAAGATCATTTTCAGCATGTGGAAAAGTTCGTATTGTGTAATAGGCACACAACACCTCCTGAATCGAAAACAGGGCAGAGTTTTTATTTCTGGATCCCTTATAAGGACCCTCTAGACCTATCCAGGTGCTGGGGATTAGCAGTTAGTATACTTAGAGTGAATAGACCACTGGGAGGGGTGTATCAATTGCTATGTGCTTCTGTGGCTTGAGACTCTGCTCAAAGCCAGGGATGCAAGATGGTCAGAAAACCAGCGTGTAAATGCAGACAAACCAATCAGTGAAGGATTCTGAAGAAAAAACAAAACAAAACATAAATTATGTGCTAGGGACTGTATCAATGATTAAGTATTGGGAATGAAGCTCTGGTAGATAAGATACATTGAAGAGTGAGCATAAGTTTGAACGATCCAAAAAAGACAGATAAAAAACAAAGGTTAGAAGATAAAAGTGCAGAGTGGGGATAAGTGTGTCAGAGGGAGGATAGTGTCAGTGAAGGAGAGAGTCCCAGGGAAAGTGAAAGGATATGTAAGAGGTGAGAGTCTGAGTGGGCTCTCTCTGGACTGTCTGCACGGAGGCCTCGGTTTATGGGGCAGCATTTGAGAGTCTGGGAATTAGCTTCTCATTAGTGAAAACACAAGTCTACATTAAGACAGTGACAATGGGAGAAGATAAGTGGCTGCAAGGTTGAAGCAACAGTCTTAGATTTTTTAACCCCTGACGGTTTATCTCATAAACTACAAAAGCAGCTGAATAAAGCCAATAAAAGCATTCACCTTTTCAGTATGAAAACAGAAAAGAGAAAGAGACAGCACACTTAATTGTACTTTTGAATACTATAGGGATTTCACCCATGTCTAATATCTCCTAGTCCTTAATAGACAAAATAAAGACTCTGTATTTGAGTAATGGGTCGCCTTGGCCATGCATAACTACATGAAACTGCAAATAGACTGTTGTGAGGAGTCTACAGTAAAAAAGAGGTGAATGTAAAGCCCCAGTGCAGAACTTGACACATGAAGAACGTGTTGAAAACTCAAAGATTATTGTCCCCTTATACTTGCTTCTCAGCTTTCTAGTCCCCAGCAGGTTCTCTCACTACTGTTTCTTCCCTTCTTTTTCCACATCATCTATTATGTGTTTATTTATTATTACCATAACACGGCTAGATTCATAGTCTGTCTGATCTCTGCCCCCCATAGCTTTATGGAGGTGTACTGCAAATTTGATAAGAAGGGAGACTTATGTATTCTCACTACCAAAAAAAAAAAAATCGGGTGGCGCTCATGGCTCAAAAGAGTGGGATGCCGGCCCCATATGCCAGAGGTGGCAGGTTCAAACCCAGTCCTGGCCAAAAACTGCAAAAAAAAAAAAACTTCAAAAGAAACCATGTGCTGCAGCATCTGTGTCTCAGTGATAGGGCACTGGCCCCATATACTTTGGCTGGAAGGTTTGAACCTAGCCCCGGCCCACTAAAACAGCAGTGGCAACTGCAGCAAAATTAGCCAGGCATTGTGGACGGTGCCTCTAGTTCTAGCTACTCGGGAGGCTGAGGCAAGAGAATCACTTAAGCCCAAGAGTTGGAGGTTGCTGTGACCTGTGTGACACCACGGCACTCTACCAAGGTCGGCAGAGTGAGACTCTGTCTCAAAAAAAAAAAAAAAAAATCATGTAGAGTGATATTTATATTAATTATATTGTGGTAATCACCTCGCAGTGTATACTTATGTGAAAACATCTCATTGTATACTTCAAATATATAACATTTTTATTTGCCACTCCTCTTTTGTTTGACTCTGTGTAAGTTGAGTGTTTTTCTGACCCTTTCACTAACAGGCAGGATTTAGTTATTCCATTCCTCCTGTTCTAATATTTTGAGGATGGAATTGCTTTTCTCCCAACCTCCCAGAGTTCCAATGCTCCAGTCTCAAGGTCTTCTTAAGCTCAGTCAGAGGTGCCCACAATTGTTCATTACTCTTTTCTCCTTACCCTTTGCTACCCAGACACATCACCTTTTCCCTGCTGCTTAGAGAAACTCTAGTTTAATATTTTCATTCACAATCAAAGACAGTCCTCAGAAATTCATCGTCATCTTACATCTGATCCCAAGGCTTCCTGAGAAAATTGGATCATTTGACCCATCTCCTGGTGAACAATCCTGATATAACATCCAGATAGAGAGCAAGGAGGATCTTCTCTGTAATAACCACCTCAGAGGGTGGTCACATTTACTCTGGCTCACGACATCAGTGAGTGCATAATCTATTCTGAGGTTGGCTGCTTGCACCAGATGATACTTCAGAGTGCCAGTGAGTCACAGAGCCTTCTGATATTAGTTACTTCTCACCAGACCACAGCTTTAAAAAATACTCTCTTTGAGCTAACCTAAATAGCAAATTTTTATACCATTGCATCTCCAAATAGGTGATATACTACAGTAGTTTGGTACCTTTATGAAATGGTGTCCTCAAACCCTTATTATAAAATCTATGTTAAATTAGTTGTTTTTATCTATATTATGAAATTAGGGGTTTTTGAACAGGGCATCAGTAAATCAGGCCATGAAGTTAGGTGACAGAGATTTATGTATTTAAAGACATTTAAGTAAAATGTATGTCTTATTGTGTTCAAAACTCTCCAGTTTCAACAATTGAATTTTCCACCCTGAATATAGTCAATCCTTTAAATTAAATTACAATGTAATTTATTTTGTTTATTCATTTTGATATATTATTTGTTTCTTTGTTTTGAGACAGGATATTCATACTGACTCTTCAAACAAACATGCTTAGAGCCATGTTTCTACAGATCTTTTAGGTCTGGAAGTCTCTAGGAAACCCTTATATCCACCCTCAGTGCCACAGTCAAGGTGAAGAGTACCATGAAAAACACCCTGTAAGTCTAAGCCATTATAGCACTATTCAAATATAGTGATTTTTTTCTTTCCTTTTGTCTTCATTTGGGGGGTTATTTGATTTATAAGAACATCGACAAAGTCTACTCTGCATACATTGCTGTATCCCTTGTGTATTCTCGAATAACCTCACATATAGTAAATTCTGAATAATATGTAGAGTTGCTATTTATAAATTCTATTCTACACTCAGGAATCTCCCAGGAATGACTAAGTTACCATCCTTGCTATTGCTGGAAGTCAGGACTGGTGGACATCTTATGAACAGGTAGCATTCTCAAAGGGAAACTTCTAAAAAATTAGATTCTATTTTATTAACTGAAGGGAGTATCCTCCTCTTGACAACACTGGTAATGTGGCTCAACACCACGGCTCCCCACTTCCTGCTTACCGGCTTCCCAGGCCTGGAGAAGGCACATCTCTGGATCTCTATCCCATTACTGGTGGCCTATATCTGCATACTGCTTGGCAATGGTACTCTTCTCTTTGTCATTAGGGATGATCATAACCTCCATGAGCCCATGTACTATTTCTTAGCTATGTTGGCTACTACAGACCTTGGAGTAACATTGACTACAATGCCCACTGTGTTGAGTGTTCTATGGTTTAGCTACAGGGAGATTGGCCGTGGGGCCTGCTTCTCTCAGGCTTACTTCATCCATACTCTTTCTATTGTGGAGTCAGGTGTCTTGCTTGCTATGGCCTATGACCGTTTCATTGCCATCCGCAACCCCTTACGATATACCTCCATCCTTACCAACACCCGAGTAATAAAGATTGGGGTAGGGGTATTGACAAGGGCCAGTCTGTCAATTATGCCAATAATCCTTCGCTTGCACTGGTTTCCCTATTGTCGATCCCATGTACTGTCTCATGCTTTCTGTCTACATCAAGATGTCATCAAGCTAGCCTGTGCTGACATCTCCTTCAACCGCCTCTATCCAGTCATGGTTGTATTTGCGATGGTACTTTTGGACTTTCTCATAATCTTTTTTTCCTACATTTTGATTCTCAAGACTGTCATGGGCATTGCTTCTGGAGAAGAAAAGGCCAAGGCCCTCAACACATGTGTCTCCCATATCTGCTGCATCCTAGTCTTTTATGTCACAGTAGTTGGCCTGACATTCATTCATAGGTTTGGAAAGCATGCTCCTCATGTGGTCCACATCACAATGAGCTATATCTACTTTTTGTTCCCTCCTTTTATGAACCCTGTCATCTATAGCATTAAAACCCAGCAGATCCAGAATGGTATATTCCGCTTGCTTTTGCTGCCTTGTTCTAAAGCATGACTTTTACTCCTCGGTCTCAGGGGAATAACTAAGGATAACTAAAAGTAGACAAGTTTGTTGTCAAGTGAAACTAAGAAAATGTGTTTCAACCAGACCCTCTGCTACATGGATCATCTTACCCTGACTTTTATTGATGAGTTGTATATAACATGAAATATGTATAATACTAAGCACATATCTCAAGTGCCCAACTAATGTTAGCTGCTTTCTCCAGGCAAATCATAGTGTTTGGAACACTATGGGACCTGATATACATATGTATGTGTGTATGTATGTTTACATGTGCGTATGTATACATATATACTTATATATGTATGCTTATATGGTTTGGGGGTCTATGGCATAGGTCCCAGTATTTGTTTGTTTGTTTAATTTTTGAGACAGAGTTTCACTCAGTCACCATAAGTAGAGTGCTGTGATGTTATAGCTCACAGCAACCTCAAATGCTTGGGCTGAAGCAATCCTTGTATCTCATCCTCCTGAGTAGCTTGGACTGCAGGCAGCTGCTATAATGCCCTACTACTTTTTCTACTTTTAGTAAAGATGGGGTCTCATTTTTCTCAGGCTGAGCTTGAAGTTCTGAGTTCAGGGGATCCATCCCCCTTAGTCTCCCAGAGTGCTATGATTGCAGGCATGAGCCACCGCACCTGGAAGTACCCAGTATTTGAATTAAAGGTCATGATTTTTCATATGGTTTGTTTGTATCAGTCATGATAGACCTGGGAATAAGGCTTTCTTGGTCACAGATATACATTCAGTTTGCTTGCTCATATGGAGCCCATTGCTGTTTCTAGAAAATTGCACCACATGAAAGAAACGAGTCTTATTCTGTTCCTAGTTCAAGATGGTAATGACTCCAGGGAGAGTATATCTATGAGAAATCTGTTCAGGTAGAATCATGGTAAATAAGTATCAAATAATGATATTGTTGGTAGTAATTTAAAAATAGAGATACAATTCCTAATCCAGATGAGCATTGTCTTGATGAGCTATTCCCAGATACTGCTGAATGGAGAGATGTATTTTGAGGCAATAAAGTGGTATTAATAGTGCAATTTGCAAGCACACCATAGGCAAGGGTAGATAGCTGTGTCTGGGTATATGACACATACCAGAGTTGAAAAATCGTTGGTCCTGCATGAGTGGCAGGGGAAAAGGCAAACAATGCTTGCAACTGTATGGTTTAAATATCATTCAACGTTGATTCTACTCACAGTCTAGGCATAGAGGAGAGAAATAAATAAAATTTAAAGTGACCTATGTCTTTCTGTATGTCTGTTGGTTCTTCTGTACAATGTCCACCTGAAGAAGCCAGGTCCCATGCCTCAAATACACCTTTGAATTTAACTCAGCAAAAGCTATTCTGTGAGTGGAATGTAGCACATGAAATTCTGGGAGCATGTGTACATGGAGCTGGGTGGCTCCTTTTAGACTCCTGGCATTTCATGTCCGATTCTCTCTCCCTGGGCTATGTCATACTGTCAGAGTGGGCCATCGCTGCTCTACTGCTGTCCATCACAGAAAAATAATAATCTTAAAAAACTCTTTGAATTTATGAATAATGTGAAGAAAACAAAATGAGGACATAGCAGTTTTCAGGTTAGAACATGATCTTTGTGTGATCAACCCCAAAGACTGTTTTATACTCAACTTGGCTGTGTTTGCCTATATTACATGTGAAATTTATGTTCCAGAGGATAAAAATAACAGGTCTTATTCACCAGTGTATTATAGAAACTCCACATGCACAGTTTTTACTGAAATACCATGTTTGAATAAAGTAAGTAAAAGACATTTAAAGTGACCCATGTCTTCCTGTGTTTCTGTTTAGGTCCCTGTTATTGTTTCCTGTAATGCCTTTCAAGATAAGAGCAACCTAAATTGTATTCTCATCTGGTACACTCAAAAATGTATTCCTTTCTTTGTGCTCTTAGAAGGGGGACAAATTCACATCAGAGCCAATGATCCTGAAGTATGCCATACTACACTGATATAAAGGGTATTAGAAGAGTGATATATTTCATAAAATCTGTAAATAGACACATTAGATGGACACCCTCAAAAATTTCTCTCTTCCCTTCTCATCCTCTTTACATCAAAGAGAAATGATGGAGAGATCAGAGAAAATACATTAAAGCAGTGGTTCTCAACCTTCCTAATGCCGCGAACGGCTAATACACTTCCTGTGGGTCGTGACTCACAAGTTGAGAACTGCTGCATTAGAGAAATATGTGGGTCACTACAAAAATTTTGAAACAGCCTGCATTATGATCCATTATTTCACTTTCAAGAACACAGTTGCAACGTCCTTTCTGATTTACCCATGCAAGTTTCAACTTGCTGGGCTTATTAGTTTTGCTGGGAGTGCGTCCTTTGTTTCCATCCAAGTGGATTTTATATTTCTTGAGATTGTGCATCTCAAAACTTTCATGATGACACATGTAAAAAACTGAGAGTTTCAGCTTCTGTTGTGGAAATGAGTCCTGTGAGAGAGAGCCGAGCTCTGGGCTCACAATGATCCCAGGAGAACATCTGAAGATGAGAACCAAGGGGAACAGGATGGGAGAGTGTTCATGATGGGTCAAAGCAATGCTCTGTTCTGCTCTATATATTAACATACACTTCAGTGTATAGACAAGGTCATGCAAGTTCTTAAAAAAAAAATGGTCCATTCATGGCTGTCTTTCATAAAGGATAAGCATCTCTGCAACCAATGAATTCCACGTTTTAGTTGTCCCTCATGAATAGTGAGTTACCATTTTTAGAACATTGTCAAAAGTAGAGCTGAGTCCAAGCTAATTTCCAAATGATTCCTATTTAACACATACACATAGAAGACAACTATACATCTAAAATATAAATGCTTAATTTTTACATAGAAAGTGCACTCAAAATGAAGAAGTAGATCAATTCTTGATCCAGAGGAAGAGGTTTTACTGTGAATCTTGGTGGAGGGCTACTAATTTGAACTCTTTATAACCAGAGCCTGAAAAGGAAGTAAGTTCATATTGAGTCTGGACATGAATGAAGCTTGGTGTACATTCTTTAAATGTGAGAAAGGGTGGGCCATATGTGCAATTGCATGAAAAATAAAAAATAAATGAGGAGAAGGAGCTTGGACTAGAGGCAGAAGAATGCCTGGCTTAGAGAACAGGGCTTCACAGCAGGCTGTAGGGATGTTTCACCCTCATATCCGTGAGAAGGACTCCAGGCCGGGCAGGTTCTCACTCTCCATGGTGGCAATTGAGGTTGATTACAGATTCAGTACAAGAAGAGACATCCCAAGGCTGAGGAAGAATAAAATTGCCTTAAAATTTAAGACCTTGGCTCTGTTTATGCATAGTTAGATGAGCTTTTGAACTCTGCACTTTAACTCCTTGACTTTAATCACCAAAAGAGGACTAAACATAAACAGAGCGTTTTAGGTAACCCAGGGGCAAGCCAAATGTACAAACATAGACCACAGCAAATGCTCTGCCTCAGTTTAAGAACTATGCTATGCATAATTTGTGTGGATGGCCCAGGACATTTGCAAATATTTCTGTTTAGAAATACTTGCCATACTTGTAATTTCTGCTGTCCTATCCCCAAGTTGCTCCCTATGCTAGCTCCAAATTCACTAATTAGAATAGAATAAGAGGCTCAATGCCCATAGCTCAGAGGCTAGGACACCAGCCACGTACACCGGAGCTGGCAGGTTTGAATCTGGCCCCGGACCTACCAAAAAACAATGACAACTACAACGAAAATATAGCCAGCTGTGTGGCAGGCGCCTGTAGTCCCAGCTACTTGGGAGGCTGAGGCAAGATAACAGCTTAAGCCCAAAAGTTTTAGTTTGCTGTGAGCTATACCGCCACAGCACTTTACCCAGGGCAACATAGTGAGACTCCATCTCAAAAAAAAAAAAAAAATAGAATAGAATAAGAGGTTAAAAATGTTCTCATCTAAATGGAAGAATTAGGTAAAGAGTGAGTTTGTTTCTTTATTGCTCTCCTTCCTGAATCCTCAGGTGTATCTCTGGATGTCTGTGTCTTCATGCACTCTAAGGAATCTAAACTGTTTGCCCACCTACTATGTGACAGTAGACTCCTCAAAGTGAATGATCAAAGTCCCTTCATACAAGGTTCTCCCCCTCCTTCCTGAGCTTGTATTCTGGGTATACCAAGCTCACAGGACATCTTCAACCATCCTAAATTTTAAGCAGCCACTTTCTATTTAATACTCTTATGAAATATTGATTTTTGGTGAATAGTTTTTAATCATTGAGTCATCATAAGAGCACTGAATACTCAAATGAGGGAATGAGGGAAGAGAGAGAGTCAACAGAAGACTAGGAGACTATAAGAGGACTGCTCAGGCTGCCGCTGATCCTTCTCATTCATGCCACAGCAGCCCAGTGAATGTCAGGCAAATAAGAGACCCTCAATAATGATGCTTATAATACCTTTGAATTCTAATTCAAGTGATGGATTTTCACAGCTTCTAAGTAACTTTCCTTTGTGTCTAGTGAAGAGTTCTGTAGGTGTTTAAAGTATAAGTCTAACAACTTTGCTTAAAATAAAGTCAGGACTCCACGGAAGCATATAATGAACTTGAGCAGCTGTGTCACTCAGCAACAGGTTCAGTCTCTTCACAGCAGAGTTTCTAGAGGGCCATTGGTGTGGGCTGGTTGTGGGAACCATAGGATACATGCCTTTGGCTGGTCCCAGCCTGGCAATAAGTAACCCAACATGGAAGGATGGATAGGTTCAAGTAGGTATGGATAGAGGGACAGCCAAGTATATTCTTATCTATCAGTCAGCAGCCATTGTTTTTTGTATGCGCATGAGTGGATATGGTTACACTACCCTGAAGAAGTTTTTCCATAAAGCATATTTACATTCGTGCATTGCACATATCATCTGGTTGCCCTGATAGGGTTCTGAGTGCAACTCAGACTACGACTGAGTTTACATTAATCCAGGTGTATCGAGTGCCCAGTGAAGTAAAATACACCTGATTTTATTCAACCCAACCTGATATATGTCAATTATACTGTGATTTTAAAAAATGGTTAGATAAAACTTTTTGAGGATAAGGTCTGTAGTTGATGCATCACTTGCACTTGAGTCCACATTCTCTAGCATGTTATAGGTGCTCAGGATGTGCTGGCTTGATGGCAGGTGAAGTTTATGTCCTGAACCATTCTTAGAGGAACTTTGTTTGCCTCTTGGGGATCTGACTGTCCCAGTCAGAAACGGAGAGGGGAGATTTAGCGTCGTCACCGGCACTGTGAACCACACAAGTTGAAGGTGCTAAGTGCTAATGTGTGGAGACTTAGGACCAACCAACCATGCTGTTAGCAGCCAGGCAATCAGTATGGTTATTGCTGACCAGGCATATGAGAGCTCCTAAGGGGCGTGCTTACTCTGCCAGCTTTGTGCTAAGGATCAGGTGATTTACAGGTAAGCACGGGTAGGCTCACAGTGTGTAAAGAGCACAGAGCAAGCTTTAAACAGAAAATTAAAGATCAAAAGAATAGATGGAAGGAAGAGGAATAAAGGAAGTACACAAGGCAAGGGGAAAAGGGTCAGAGAGACAGGAGGAAGGACCAGGAATGGAACCCAAAGAAACGTCCTCTGCAGGTAGGATGCTAAAGAAAGAAGGGAAATCAGGGTGTTTTCCTTGGACCAACGGGTACTAAAGTAAAATTTTAAATTTAGGAAAATAATATTTCACTGGTGACTGACTCCTGTCTAACAGCAAACAAGCGTCTCTATGCACACAAGGTGGGTAGGGTTGAGGCGGGGTACTATCTGAGCAGAGAGACAACAGGCCCAGACTCTAAGCCCCACCCCAAACTTGGTGTCTTATCTCTTGGGCACATGCCTTATGGTCTTCTAGCATTCCCCTCCCCAAATGTGCCAAAGCTGCCACCTCCCCTTGGAGTCCATGAACCAGAATAAAGGCCTCCAAGGACAGGGACAGAAGACAGTCTCTCAAGTCCTAATGTGGCCTAAGGAAGAAAAAGTTCTCCCACACATACACTAAGGGCAAAGACACTTAGCCAAGTAGAGTTTTAGCTATCTCATTGTGAACTGGAATAAAACTGTTTGAAATCAAATTTTTTAAGCTAAAATGAAAAATTATGTTTCTGTTGTGTTGGCACATCAGAATAGGGACTCTGGCACAATACATGCATTTGGTAACATGTTCTTTCATTTATGATTTGTGCCTGCATCTATTTTCATTATCTGGAGTCTTATGTCCAAATACTGAACCAGGCTAAGCATTTCCTGCCTTTACCCAGAAGTCAGTAGGGATTCAGACATCCTTCAAAGTTGTGAGCTAGAGCTACTTCTCTTTAAGCCTCACTTGCTCCTATGGAGTCTTCAGCTGTGAGCTTCTTATATATTTTGATATTAGCCACCTTATCAGAGATACAGCTTGCAAATATTTTCTCCCAAACCATAGGCTGATTTTCCTTTTGTTTATTGCTTCCTTTGTTGTGCAGAAGCTTTTAGTTTAGTATAGTCTATTCTTTTGGTGTGTGCCATTTTATTTTATCTTTATTTATTTATTCTTATTTCTTTGGATTAATATAAGGGTACATACAATTAGGTTACATTGTTTGGATTTTTTAGGCAACATCTAAATTGTAGTTGAGTACTTCACACAGGAGGTGTGCCATATACCACCACATCATACCCATTAGGTGAAAGCTTACTGAACCCCTTCATTCCCCCCTTTTTAAATTTTATTTTTCTCTCCTTTCTTTTTAATCTATCTATTTTACTCAGTGTTTCTGTTTGAATGATTTATACTGATCTGTCTTCAAGTCTAGTTATTCTTTCTTCTATGTTGTCCGATCTGCTCTGGGTTTTATCCAATAATTATTTTATTTTATTATATTTTCTTCTAGGATTCCTTTCTCTATAGTTTCCAAGTATTTTCTGAAATTTATCATCTCATCTTAGAAGAGCAGATATGTTGGTAGAAAGGCAAGTGAATGTTAGTTTAATGTTAGCAGAGGGGCAAGTTTCAGTCAAACTGGCTAGGAAAGAACCTACCTTTCATGTGAATTTCCCCTAGAATGTGAAATACAACTTGAGATAGCCCATCTAACTCTGAAAAGCAGGGTACACATGTATATTGTCATCACAAAATAATTCTATTGGAAGTCACCTAGCAATATTTTTTTGCCTGTTGTTTTTTGGTGTATCTGATACAAATGGGCTACGAAGGGTCTTCTGATTCCTACTCCTGGTCTAGGTAATTGAAATGAGAATATATTCATGATGTTACTACCAGAATTACATATAGGAATACAGACAGGGCAGAACAAAAAGATGATCTGGTTTGAGCAGGTAATGCTAGAAATTTCCCAAGAGAGCCACTGGTCTGTTAATAATTAGTTCAAAGAAGGCCACTCTCCTGCTTTTGTACTCAGTTTATTAGTAGATGAGTGATATGTTTACAGTCTTTCTTTAGAGTTTGAGATTCATGACAGAGGCGACCTTACTGTTTATTCACTGCTATATCCCAGAAACATGGATAATACTAAGTATATAGTAGGGCTGAATAAATACTATTTGGATAAATGGATAATATTCTTAAGGCTCTCTCTGAAAGTTTCTATGTCAATTTGCATGTCTCTGGGTATATATGTGTAACCTATTGAGGTTTCCAAGTTTTAATAAATAAGGACATTCATCCCCAGTTTTAACATAGTATGTGCATGAGTGTGTGTGAGTGCTCCCCACAAGGTGCATTCTCAAACATGAGAACTCAGGGTCACAGGTCTACGGTGATGATTGTCATGAAGTGATAAGTTCCTTGGGTCAGAGTCAATGTGCAGCTGCTAGCAGAGATCAGCTTAAGAAATTGGAAAAATAGGATCCTGCATAAAGGCAAAATCCCAATAAATAGTATATTATTATTTGGGGATCATATCAAAAGCTAAGCCTCAAAAGTGGGAGGGAAGATAATGTTAAGCCTGTGTTAGATAGCAGCGTGATAAGATGTACTTAAACAGGGACATAGTAAGAACCCAATCCATTGTTCACGATAGATAAGCCCATCCCCTTCCTCATACACCCACAAGTAAGGCAAAGTCCCACTATCAAAACCATCCCACTGACGACTTAGCCTGCAAACCCATGTGACATAGATAGATAAACTTACTCTTTAGCCCCCCTCATTTATGGAAATGAGGAAGCATTAAAAACAGTCCCATAGACTTGGCACTTTCTCAGTCCTCGTAAGAAAGTATGTGTGGATTATCATAACTTAATTCAGATCATAAATAGCTACTTCAATTTTTTTTAGAAATTATCAGTTGTTTGTCATGCTTGACCATTTGAAGAGCTTCCTGAAGCATGTATTATATGAACATCTTCTACCGGAGAGACTAAAAATAGGAGAGGTTAAATCATTTGCTGTATGGTGATGTGGCAGGGCTGATATTTTATTAAGTGAACTAACTTTGCATTTCAAAGTTCTATAAACTTGTTTCTTCATTCTGTCTCCCAAGAAGATGAGCTCAACATCATTGAAAAATATTCCAGTGGCCATTTGTATGCTTGGAAAATTATATCTTCACCCTCTTCTGGGTGATTCACTACTGTATTATAAATTTATTTACCTGGTTACTCCTCTAGAAATTATTTTCTAAGCTCTTAAATTTTATTAAATGACTTATGTCTGTGACATACATGCTGATTTCCTAAGACCCCTTCCTAATCATTTAGTATCCTTAGTGCCTAATGTGTAACATGTCCTTAAAACAGACAATGTAGGCAGCTACCAAGAAAATTTAAGGAGGTATTCGGAGGGTCCCGAAATTGGCAGTTTTTCACTTCCAGGACTTCAGAGTGTTTATTTGAAGTCAGCTTCCACATAGTTCTCTGTGTGCTTAGTTTGCTTATTGTAGTCCTGGCCTTGATTCTCAATATTTCTTTGGGGAGGAAAGGAAGGAGAGCCAGGTTTTACAAATTATTTGCAAATTCTTTCACTGCAGAGAATTTCACATTCATTCTGGGATTCTGTTAAACTAATGTTACCTCCTTGATAATGGTTCAAGTGATAATATGCTTCTGGTGAGGAGAAGAAAGAGAAATGTGTGAGGTGGGTGAGATGAAGGTGAGAAAAAGAAAGTTAGTTACAATCTCAGAAAGAAATAGTTCTCCCTGGGCTCAAAATACAGATTATTACAAAGGAACTCGGAAGTTTCCACTAGGAGTCAGGTCAGCCAGGAATTGACAGTAAGACCTCAGCTATGAAAGGATATAAAGAAATGGTTAGTCAGAATCAGGAGGATGCCTCCAGACTGCTGTATTAGGGTAGTGCAGATGTCTAAGTCCTGTTGGTGTGTTATTCTTCATTCATCCCAGGACAAGTAGCAAGTCATATAGAGTGTATTCTCTTGAACACGTGCCCCATTGGTGCCCGCTTTCTGCACCTGTATCTCCTGACTTTGTTGCTTTCTCATTGAAATTATCATTTAATATCATCTTTAATCATCAGAGAAATGCAAATCAAAACTACTTTGAGATATCATCTAACTCCAATGAGACTAGCCTATATCACAAAATCTCAAGACCAGAGATGTTGGCGTGGATGCGGAGAAAAGGGAACACTTCTGCACTGCTGGTGAGAATGCAAATTAATACATTCCTTTTGGAAAGATATATGGAGAACACTCAGAGATCTAAAAATAGATCTGCCATTCAATCCTGTAATCCCTCTGCTGGGCATATACCCAGAAGACCAAAAATCACAACATAACAAAGATATTTGTACCAGAATGTTTATTGCAGCCCAATTCATAATTGCTAAGTCATGGAAAAAGCCCAAGTGCCCATCTATCCATGAATGGATTAATAAATCGTGGTATACGTACACCATGGAATACTATGCAGCCTTAAAGAAAGATGGAGACTTTACCTATTTCATGTTTACATGGATGGAGCTGGAACATATTCTTCTTAGTAAAGTATCTCAAGAATGGAAGAAAAAGTACCCAATGTACTCAGCCCTACTATGAAACTAATTTGGGGCTCTCACATGAAAGCTATAACCCAGTTACAACCTAACAATAGGGGGAAGTGGGAAAGGGAGGGGGTGAGTGGGTAGAGGGAGGGGGATCGGTGGGATCACACCTGTGGTGCATCTTACAGGGGTATTTGCGAAACTTGGTAAATGTAGAATGTAAATGTTTTGGCACAGTAACTGAGATAACGCCGGAAAGGCTATGTTAACCTGTTAACCATTGTGATAAAAATGTGTCAAATGGTCTATGAAGCGAGTGTATGATGCCCCATGATCATATCAATGTATACAGTTATGATTTAATAAAAAAAAGAATTTCCCAAATATTTTGTATTCCTCTAGCATCCTAAAACACGTGTCTGTTTCTATCATTCACCTAAAGCATTTTAAAGACTTCATTAACTTTTAGTATCATGTCTTCAGCACGTTGCAACAATTGCTCATGGCAAGCAAAACCAATTCTTTCTCTCCCTACAACGTTCAGTACAGGACATGCACATGAGTTGCAACCTGCTCACAACAGACTTGTGGCTGCTGATTAAATAACAAAAGAGTCCAGGCCTGAAGATGTTGCCTCCTCCTCTTTAATAATGTTTCCGGAAGAGATGATTCAATACTGTAGGAAAAAAATTAGGGGAATGTCATACCTGCTTTGGTGAGATAAATGTTTGAGTTGTCTGAGCTTGATGAACATGAATAACTTTTCTCACCAAGCTCAGAGAATAAATTAAAAAATAATAAAAAAAGAAAAGACAGGCAGACTGCTATGGTTTGGATGTGGTTTGTCCTTAAGAAAATTTATGCTGAAATTTCATCCTTAATGTGACAGTATTGAGAGTTTGGCCTAGTGGGAGGTATTTGGGTCACAGGGGTGGATCCCTCAAAAATAGATTAATATCCTGTTATGAAGGACAGTTAGCCTTTGTTCTACAAGAATGGATTAAGTATGAGAGGGGGGTTGTTACAAAGAGTCTATCTTCCTTGGTTTCTCGGTTTCTCTCTCTTGCTTCCTCTCTGTCATTGACCTGGCCCATGCCTGCTCCTCTCCCACTTGTCATCATGAGGGGAAGCAGGATGAGGCCCTCACCATGCCTAACTGTCCAGTCTTAGATTTTCAGCTACCAGAATCATGAGCCAGATAAACCTCTCTTCTTTATAAGTCATTCGGCCTCAGGCACTCAGCAACACAAAACTGAATGAGACATAGACATTAGTCCAAATTTGGACATGGAGGAGAGATGGATCCTCAGCAGCCAGAAGAAATTTCCCTCAAAAGTTTCCACAATGAGGATGCAAACTGTTCCTTCTTCAGAACGACAGGAGAGAAGTAGGATATGAAGAAAGAAGAGGTTTCTGGAAGGACTGCTGTAGGAAAAAGTAAAGACTTCTTCCTATAAACATGCCAGAACCTCTGTGCTCAAGTAGACACAGGTGTCCAGAGAGCTGGGAGGTGGGGGATGGACAAAATTAACTCCAACATGAACCAGAGGAACTCTATGGCAATCTCAATCTCCATGAGTGCTTACAGCCTGAAAGATACACATCAATCTCTCACCACAAAATGGGTTTCAAACAGGGAAGGACTTAAGCTGACAGGTCTAGACCCTGAATCAGGGGACAGGTGAGTTGCCCTGTAGCCATTTTCTGTGAAAGAGACTCCCAAAGAGAGTCTGTGAGTCTGAATTCACCAAGAGCCCTAAGAAAGATTTTATTAATGTCTGTGCTAGTCAGAATGGGGATCCTAGGCTTGCCCAGTTAAACTAAGAGTAAAAGACACACAGAGGGATCTGTGTCCTGTGAGGTTATCAAAGATAAGGAACAAAAATCATCTCTCTGTGTCAATTTCAGAGTTTTACATAGGTTGCTGGATGTGGATATGTCTGTTTTACGTATGCATTAGAGAGAGGGAGCTAAACCTCAAAGGAGGGATGAACTGGCTGGTACTTCCTTGAGCTGTGTGGTGGGTATGGAGGACGTGGGAAAGTGGTGCTGAAAGAAAGGGCAATCTTTCTTGACCTGAGGGGCTAGTTCCGGGTGGAGAGGGCCTTGCGGGTGGTCTGAATTTGAGCCTATCCTTGGCCGAACGCTCCCCCTGGTGGTTGAATTAACAAAATACAGCATATATATTGACCTGGCTTTTCTAAGAATTTCACCCCTCTGGGAGCTTGGGAGCTAGATATGAATTCTAGATTGAGTTTCTAGATTGCCAAATATAACTTTGGCATCTGAAAGCATGCTAGTCTCTCTCTCTCTCTCTCTCTCTCTCTCTCTCTCTCTCTCTCTCACACACACACACACACACAGACATATTTCCAGCAATAGTACATACACTGACAACTATTAATAAATTTACAAATAAGCATTCATTTGTTTGCTTTCATTCTTTTGCATTCATCTGTTTGCACTCATACCTTTAGTAATGGATTTAGAAATTTTAGTTATGGATTATAATACATTCAAAGTTAAGGCCTAATGACTCACACTGACATATTGGTACTTCACCACCCCAATTGTCACACACCCACATTCACTTCACTTCATACTCAACAATATTCCAACAATACTCAATGCAAGGCAACAGAGATGAGACCAAGGGTTTCTCCTTTGTGGCCCCTGTAACTCTCCTCTCAGCCCTTAGCCTATAGGAACCACCTCTGCCCTGCTATCCTGGTCTAGTCACACTATTTCTTAACTCTATTTAACCATCTATATTCTTTACTGAACGCGAGCTTCATAAAGGCAGCAGCATGTCATATTTATCTGTGTATCTGAAAATCCATGACCAAGGTTTCTCACAGTAGGCACTTAATAGATTCACTGAATGAAAGTTCATATGAATATTAATGCAATTTCTGTCAACATTCAGAGAGACTGTTTTGCAATACATGAGTGTGATAAAATAAATCTAAAAATAATTTAGGACAATAAAGAAGCAAAAATGATAAAAATATTTTTGGTTCAGTTTTTAAATGATTATTTCTTGGTCATTAATCCTTCAATTATATCATTCAGAGAAGAGTGAAAAGCTATCATACAGATGTAAGTAAAAATCATAATAAGACAAACATTATATAATCCATTAGAAAAATCCCAAATTTATCAAACAGCTATCAATTACATATCCTCACCAAGCTCCAAAATGACATTTGTCTCCAGAAAAGGCTTTAAATCCTTCCTGCATATTGATAACAATGTACTCAAAAGTATGATTATATCATCCCCTCCCTTTTGGAATCTAACCATCAGAATATGTGTACT
This sequence comes from Nycticebus coucang, assembly GCF_027406575.1. Taxonomy (NCBI): domain Eukaryota; kingdom Metazoa; phylum Chordata; class Mammalia; order Primates; family Lorisidae; genus Nycticebus; species Nycticebus coucang. The sequence continues at coordinate 61,536,833 of NC_069793.1, read as the reverse complement.
CTTTTTTTTTTTTTTTGAGACAGAGCCTCAGCTGTTGCCCTGGGTAGAATGCCATAGGATCACAGCTCACAGCAACCTCCACCTCCTGGGCTCAAGCGATTCTCCTGCCTCTGCCTCCCAAGTAGCTGGGACTACAGGTGTCCGCCACAACACCTGGCTTTTTTTGGTTGCAACCATCGTTGTTGTTTGGCGGGCCCGGGCTGGATTCGAACCCGCCAGCTCAGGTTTATGTGGCTGATGCCTTAGCCACTTGAGCCACAGGCGCCGAGCCAGAATATGTGTACTCTTTGACATGTCATATAACCCTTTTAGAGACCTATATCTTCATACTTCTACTGTCTCATTTCAAGGTATGGAATTTAAATTAAATTTTATATTTTATATAAATTAAATTTTATATTTGAATATTGGAAAATATCATAGTTCTCAAAACATGACATTTTTGTCACCTCTACTCCCTGGATTATGCTACCCCTCCTTCCTGGAAACCCCTTCCTATAAATTCCCATCTTGTGAGAATCGTACCTACTGTACCAAATTTGGGTGCCTTCCCTGGCTTTCTTCTATAGATCAGTCACTACCCATCCAGATTCATGAAATTATTAAGTCCATCCCTTACATTGGTCTTAGAATACTTGTACCATATCTTATGTGATAAATAACTCTGAATAATAGTAATATTTGCAGTTGATGGTTATAATAGCAGCATCGTTGCTCCTATACATTTCCTGGCTTGATTCCCTATGGAAAAGGCTAAAAAACATGATCTTAATAAAGGCAGAATATTTTCAAGAATCTCGTAGGGTCACCCTCTCCTACAAGCCTAAATAAAGATCTCAGCTCCCTCCATTTGTGCCAAACCAGAACCCTCTTCATAACTATAATTTAGTGGCATCCTGCCTTTTGTAGCCTGTCCTGTTATTCTGACTCTGCCTCCTACAGTCTGGCCCTACCTACTAGTTGTATATGTGGTTTAATGTGGTACCTCCTGTCTGGGTATGTTCTGATCACACTGGCATGTCATAATCTTAAAATCTGTCCTACTGTTGGATCTATATGCCCCATTTGGGGGTTCCTTAAACTACTCTAATCAATCATTCCCTAAAGATATACTGTCTTGCTTCGTGACGGTCTCCCAGAATGTATGCTGTGTTTGTGTGTGTGTGTGGGGGGGGGGTTGTGTGTGTGTGTGTGTGTCTGTGCACACTATAAAAGGCAAGAGAAGTGTTCGTATGACCCAACCAAATGAATTCAGGTTCTGTAACACTAACTGAGGAAGCAGTACCTGTCCTTTTTCTATTTTTTTAAAAATATGATGGTATTTATTCTTTGGAAAGTAAAGAAAACAAAACATTTTGAAAAGACTGCTTGTTATAGGACTTATTGAGGGAATGTCCCGTGGATTGGAGGTTGAGTAGAGTGTTGGGAAAGTGTCAGATGCTGTCCTGGACAAGTATTTGGGGTGGGATTGTACACAGAAGATTGACTTCTAGGCTCAAAAATATAGAAGCTTAAAAAGCAGAAAGAAAAATTAATTATCCAGTAAAAGGAAATGTAGAACTAGTCAGGATAGTGAATGCAGGAGTGAGAGGAACTTCAGGGAGTGGTATTGGGGTGCTTCAAAGCAGATGAGCTGCTTAGAAGCCACAGTGGATGGACATCACATGGATAGTCCTCTTCATACATCACATCCAGCCTTTCTGGCTAACAACAGGGGAGGAGTGAATAGTGAATGAAGTGACAGGAGATAGGGATTGGTTTTTTTCATAAAGCAGAAAGAATGAGGTGAGAGAGTAGCACTATTATCACAACAGATATCTGCCAGTACCCTGAAAAGTTGGGGTTCTTCAGCTTCAATTGAACCTTGAAAGGAGGAGTCAGGGGAGTAATAAAAGCCTCCTACCCACAGGACTCCAAGCCCTGGAGACTCTGTTTACCTCAGGTGCTTCCAGCTGGAACTGTGGTATTTCACACGCACAGAGGAAGAAGGATAAATCCCTCCATTACTGATGCCTCTCACTGACCTGGAATGATACTTACTTACACCCTCACTTCTTCAACACACAATGTGTGGACTTTGCTTTTTAAAAACGATCTGCTTCTGGTGAGTCTCCACTACATTCCTGTGCCAGGACTGGGGGGACTATGAGAGAGGAGGTGGAAGAAGAGGATGCATAGGTGTCCCAAAAGATCAGTGAACCTGGAAGGGTGGTCTCAGCTCTAATTCTGGATTCTTCCCTAAAAGCTTGAGAGACTTTAGGGAAGTACATTCTCTCTACATTGTCCACACTGGGCCTTATTTTTTTCACTTGTAAAACAAGGTCTTAGTATACAAGGATCCCCATAGAATCTCCTCCATTGCTGATACTCTCAGAGTCTCTGCACAGAGTAAGAGCCAGGGAAAGGATCTGAGAGTAGGGTGCACCCTCCTTAAAGAAGAAGAGAGATCACCTGCAGTATTCTGCAAGGAAGGCCAGAAGAAAGGGCTCCCTTGCTCCTATATGCTCAGGCATAACCCTTTCTGGGTGAAGAACAGGGATTAGGGGAAGCAGTCATTCACTTATTCAACACGTAATTAAGTGCATTTTATGTGCTGAGCCCATGAATATAATAGGAAGATCTACCCTCAATCTGCTTATAATCATACAAACAACTCCCTGTGACTACCTGACATCCAGGATATGACCTGCTCCTTCCAAAATCATCCCCCACCTTACTCATAAAAGGCATGTTTATATGTGAGTCTAACCACAGTGGAAATGTTCTCTGGGGGCTGAAAAAGGAGGAATCAGATCCAAATGTTTGTGCTTAGACATGGCTTTCATTTGTATATTCTTCTACTTATAAGAAAGTGTTCTTTTAAAAAAAATAGCAATATTGAATTCAAACATTTACTATTTATGATGTAGCTAAGGTGGAGAGCTAACTTATCACATAACTGAAAATCCTTCTTTTCAGGAACTTTCTCCTGTGGTCTAGTTTGTACTTCCTCTGCTTGAATATTGCAATTAGATTGTAATTAGTCAGGACCGACTAAGTGCTGATAAAGGGACTCCTGCTACTCAGTAAAAATGGAGAACACCTGTTGCTTGCCTTCTGTGGACAATTGTCTCTCTTTCTGGGAGAAACTTCCTAGTTCTTTTCCAAGAGGAATTATTCCAGCCCTGTCATTGTCTTTCTACAGACTTCTTGCTTCCACCAGATCTCTCTCCCTGCCCATCACATCATTCTGAAGCCAGTGAACACAGAGCTGAGAATAGAACTCCATGCACAGGTAAGCAAAATGAGAGGTGAGCACTTTATCCATTCACTTACTCAGTTTTTCACGTGGAAAAGTACACAGTAATGCCTACCATGCAGTAGACACCATCCTGAGTTCTAGTCTCAAAGAACCTCAGTCATTTTTTTAAACAGTAGGTCAAAGTTATGTTATAAGTACATGTTATAATTAAAGAATAGCTATAAACACTATATGCAGTAAGTAATGTACATTATATAAAATATAAGTATAAATACATGTAGACAATTATATTTGTATATTTATATATTTATGCATAGAAATATATTTTATTTACACATGTATACTCTTTTACATATATGAAAATATGTATAAAGTATATAAGGAATATATGTTATATAAAATGTAATATGAGTAAATTGCATACATCTTTGTTCTTATATAAATGTATATATAAGTATATTCTACATATAAGTATAATAAATACATAAAATGCAAAAGTATAAAGAACATTTGTGCATATTTACACTTTAATGGTGCTACATAAAAGGTACGATATGAGTACAAGAAGGATTTACCTAACTCTACACAAAGAAGTCAAGGAAGATTTGTCAGAATTAATGATATTTGTACTAAGTCTTAAAGGATCAGTAAGTGTTTACTGGTTGGAAAAATAGGAGTAGTTTTTGCCAAGAAGGCAAGAAATATAGAAGAATAGAAATAATATAAATATGCACAGGGAATTGAAGAAAGACAGATGTGGGTGTGGTGCCTGGGATAGGATAGAGATGGATTTGGAAAGGTGCCCAAGGAGGAAGGCCTGGCCAAACACAAAGTGTTACAGAGAATTGTGTTATGTGGGGGCCACGCACTTTGGAACCGGGCCACTAGGACTCAAATTCCACCACCAGTATTAGTTGACTGTGAGGCCTTGGCAAGGTTCTTCAATTTCTTAATCCCCTTGTCAGAGTGATTTAGGGATGACCCTTGGTCTTCCTGAGCACTATTCCTTCTTGCCACCTCCTCCCAGGTTTCTTTCAGTGTACGGCAGCATATACTGTCACCTCTGTCCCTCCTTATTACCCCCTCTCCAATCACCTTTCCAGTCACATCACTTTATTCACTGAATATTTGAGCACTGATTCACTTTTTTGTCCTTTCCACTACTGATGGAGTCATAATTCTTAGTGACTTCAGTATTGTCTTTTTCTGATCCAATAGACAGCCTCATTCCCAGCTCTTTGGCCTCCTCTCACAAAGGATTGTGTCATTTAATTTAAATTTGCAGCTCAATTATACCTCAGACTCCAGAAATCCCCTTCCTTTTCACTGCCCCTTGCCTCATGTTTTAATATTTATTTTCTATAGTAGATCATCGTAATCATTCCCTTGCATATGTCCTGAACTTTAGTCTGCTATCCCTCAATAACTCCAATCTACTCCAATTCAACACTTCTGCATAGTATTTTCCTGCATTCGAGCAGATGAATGTCTTGATGAAAAATACCCCTGAATGTTGACTGGCTGAACTTTGAATCTTTACACATCAAAGAGGTGTTCTGCACTACTACAGCCCCCTTGTCCATGTCTTCTCTCTCTTCTGGCTTTCTCTCTTGAACACACCAGAATCAGATTTTATTCCCAAACTTCCCACTGAAACTGCTCCTGTCAAGGTCAGCAATGAGCTCCATAATGCTTACTCTTTGGTCATCTCTCAGTCCTTATTACCTTAGACCCTTAACAACATTATAGAGAATTGATTAATTCCTCTTGAAGTACCTGTAAGACCACACACCCATGGCTTCTTCCTATACAATTGGCCTTTTTCTCCTCAGTCTCTCTTTCTGGGTCCTCTTCTTTTTTATCTCTAACTATTGGATTTGTTAAGAGAGAAATACTAGAAACTTCTACACTCATTTTTAGATGTTGTTATCTAGTCTAGATACTGTCTTCCAGATTTGTATCTCCTTCTAAAGTCTACATTTCTACTACTTTCCCATTTCTACTACTTTATTTCTAAAGTCTACATTTCTACTACTTTCCCAACATTTTACTTCCTAACTTTAATAGGCATCTATTTAAACATGTCAAAAACATAACTCTTAATTTCACAACCTTATTTCCTACAATGCGTTGACCACATCACTCACTTGACTTGGTTGCACAGGCACAAAAACTTGAATTTGTCCTTGACTACTTTATTTACTAATATCACAATAACCAGTCCAACTGGTTACCCAACCACCTGTCACATCTTCCACCACTAAGATCAATCTCTCTGGGCAAATACTTGGGTCATTATGAAAGTTTTGAGATACACAAAAATCAAGAAATGTAAAATCTGTGTGGATGGAAACAAAGGCGGTCCCCACAGCAACACTGATAAGCTGAGCAAGTTGAAAATTGCATAGGTAAATCAGAAAGCATGCTTTATTGAAAGTGAAATAATGGATCATAACATAGCCTGTCTTATAACTGTTGCAGTCATCCACATAGAAAGCCCTTTTAACTGTTTCCTTGATTCTGTGCTGGACCTTCTATAACCTTTATCGATGTAGCACTTCTGTTCTCAACTCTATCTTACAAGTATAACAAAATTCAAACTAGCTTTCATGACCTACCAGACCATAGATGATCTACAATTTAGCTATTGCTTCATGAGCATCTCCCTCCATTTCCTCACCTTGCTGCCTCCATTGCATGTACATTGGCCTCCTTTTATCTTACAAATTTGTCCAGCTTCTGTCTCTTCAGGAACTTTCACTTATTCTTCCATCTGCCTGGAATGTTCTTTAAGATGTCCACACACTTGCCCCCAATTACATTCAGACCTCTTCTCTAAAGTTCTTTCCTCAAGGAGGTCTTTTCTGACTATCTTATCTAAAATCCATCATTTTCACCTTCCTCTTTTACTAGCTCCATATTCTTTATAGCCCTGCATTACCTTGCATTATAGTATGTATATGTTTAATTTTGTCTTTATTTCATTTTTTCTTTTTTTTGAGACAAAAATCTCACTTTGTTGCCCTTGGTTGAGTGCCATGGCAACCTCACAGCAACCTCAAACTCTTGGGCTCAAGTGATCCTCTTCCTTTAGCCTCCCAAATAGCTGAGGCTACAGGCATCCACTACAGTGCCTGCCTATCTATTCTGTTTCTGTCACTATTATACTTCTAGTAAATAAAAATTCAACAAATATTTTTTGAATAAATTAATCGAAATTATTTAAATAAGATTAATGGTAAAAATAAATGTTTATTAATTAACTTAAATAATATTTAAAGGGTTACAATCATGTGGTGGTTCAAAAAGTCAATCTAGAACAAAGATAAAATTTAGAAAAAAGGGCAGACATAGTTTCTGTCCACAAGAGTTCACATCTCAGAGGCAATACAGAAAATGGTAATAGTGCATGAGAATTTTCACGGTAGTTGAAAGTATTGTGAGGGGTATCCAAACTAACCTTGAAGAACTTAAGAAGGCTTTCTCAATGATATAACATCTGAGCTGAGGAAGATTATATGAAGAGGAATAACCAGAAAAAGAGTAAGAGAACGCTATTCCAAAAATTACTGCTTTTATTCCAAGAAGCATGAAAATACAAATGTTTAAATATGAGCAAGAATACTAGAGAAACTGGAAGAAATTTTTAGTTTCATTGATGCCATGCTTATGAAGGATAGATTAGAATAGAGGACATAAGCATAGATAAAATAAGGCATGGCCTTGAATGTCATTTTAAACCTTTTGTATTTCATGTCAAATTTGGCTTTAGAAATATATCTTTTGCTTTGATTCAGAGTAATCAACTGAAATAATCAACTAGTAGTGCAAACTAGTTGCAGTTGGAATAATCCAGCAAGAGATAATCACAATCTGAATCAGGTTAACGTTGATGAAGATGATAGTGAGTAAATATGTTTATTGCAATCCCACGAAATGAAAATCCCAGGATTTGTTGACTGAATTATTAGATACTGGGAAAAGGTGTGATATGGAGGAATCTAACATAAAACTTAATTTTTTTACTTAGGCTACTGAGATAACTAACACAAATAAACAAGAAGGGTTTTTGGAAAGAGGCAATAAGTTCCCTTTTTTACATGGCTTTGAGGTAACTATGAAACCTTAAAGTGCAGATGCTCTATGTATTAATAGATATACAAGTTTGGAAATCAAAAAAGAAGAGGTTGTTCTGGAGCTGTCAATATACAAGTATGGATGGCAAGTGAAATCACAGGAGTGAATGGCATTGCCAGGTGAGAGATAACAAAGTATGGCCACGGAATTGCCAAGAATGGGAAAAACTATATTCAAGGGATGAGTGATAAAAATACAGCAAGAAAGAAAACAAGTAATAGAAATAAAGTATAACTAAAAGTAATACAAATAAAGCAGAAAATTGGTGAGGGTAAGGTTATCTAAGAAACTTTCAAGAAGGTAGTGAGGGTGGTGAAGTAGGGAACAGTGGCGTAGATGATATCAAAGGTGATGACATCACGATGCTGCCTATGTTACTGTGAATGTTAGTGCAGCTGAAGAATTGGTAACAAAAAATATCCATTTCTTTTTAGCTCAATCCCTGAGGAATGTCAGCCCAATATTTGCTCAGTCCTCAACTCATGGTTCCACTGAACATTACTCAGTTTAGCCCCATGTTCTACCTCACTGGCTTTCCTGGATTGGAAGCCATTGAACACTGGATTTTCATCCCCTTTTCCTTTATGTACATAGTGGCCATCTCAGGAAATTGTTTAATTCTGATAATCATTAAGACCAACCGTCACCTGCACACACCCATGTACTGTCTACTGTCCTTGCTGGCCCTTGCTGACCTGGGATTGTCATTGTCCACCTTGCCAACCACCATGGGGATCTTTTGGTTCGACTCCCGCAGCATCTACTTTGAAGCCTGCCAGATCCAGATGTTCTGCATCCATTCATTTTCCTTCATGGAGTCATCAGTGCTGCTCATCATGTCCTTTGACCGCTTTGTAGCCATCTGCCACCCCCTAAGGTACTTGGGCATTATCACCGGCCAGCGAGTGGTCTGGGCAGGCCTGATTGTCATCCTCCGAGGACCTGTGGCCCTTATCCCTATTGTCCTCCTCCTGAAGACTTTTCCTTACTGCAGACCTCCAGTCCTCTCCCACTCATTTTGTCTGCACCAGGAAGTGATACACCTGGCCTGCACAGACACCACCTTCAACAACCTGTATGGGCTGGCAGTGGTAGTGTTCACTGTGATGCTGGACCTGGTGCTTATTGCACTGTCGTATGGCTTCATCCTGCACACAGTGGCAGGCCTGGCTTCCCAAGAGGAGCAGCTCAGAGCCTTCCAAACATGTACTTCTCATCTCTGTGCTGTGCTGATATTCTTTGTGCCCATGGTGGGGCTGTCTCTGGTGCACCGCTTTGGGAAGCATGCTCCACGTGCCGTGCACCTTCTTATGGCCAACATCTACCTTTTTGTGCCACCCATGCTTAACCCAATCATATACAGTATTAAGACCAAAGAAATACGCCGAGCTATCATCAAGCTCCTAGTTCTTAAAAAAGCCAAAGCTGAGTCATGGAGCTAAATTGCCACCGAGAGCCCATAAGGGGGCCCCCAATTAGATTGAAAATTTATAGCATTGACTACCCACTGTAACTCCCCATGTTCCCAAAGATTTTGCCCTTGTCTTACATAAAGTATAGGCAAATGTATTTATTAAGCTATGGCTTAAAAAGATAGATCTTTTCTTGCCCATATCATAATGCCTCCTCCTGTACCTGAGAACTGGCATTTTCAGTAGTAGCAAAAGCTGCCCAGAGGAAGACTTTACTGATGGTTATTATTCAACCTATAAATACTGAAACTAAAAAGGAACAATAAATAGCAGAACACCCAGAACAGAACCTAGCAGAGACCACATGAAATGTCATCTGCTCTAACTCACCTCACTCCTTCCGTGGCTCCTTGGGACTGATTCCATCTTTTCTGCCTGACCAAAGTTTTTCTCCCCTTTTGGCTAAACAGTACCTTCTGGACCCCTGCATCACATCAGAAACATCAGAACTCATGTACTTTTTCCCAAGACCTGATTCAGGCAGAACTCTCTGACTCTTTCTGATGTTATATTCCTTTCACCGTGTTCCTCAGGCAGAAGCCATGAACCTCATCTCTAACTCTTCTTACCTCTGATTTACCTTTCTCATAGAATCAAGTTCTATAACCTCAAGTTCAACATTGAGCTGAATCACTGTTTACTTCTGGGTGCGTTAGTTAGAATACCTTGCATACCAGTGTGTAACATGACAAAAGAGTACCAAGGACACACCAGAAAGAAGTCTAAGAAATAATCTCATTGCTCAGGAGGGTGTGAACTTAAACTTGACAGGACTTCTCTGCCATTGACTAAATTCCATCTGTGTTGGAGACTCAGCTTTGAAGGGCCACGAACATGGCCCTTTTTCTTTCTTTTTTTTTTTTTTTATTAAACCATAGCTGTGTACATTAGTATGATTGTGGGGCACCATACACTTGGTTCATAGATCGTTTGACACATTTTCATCACATTAGTTAACATAGCTTTTGTAGCATTTTCTTAGTTATTTTGCTAAGACCTTTATATTCCACATTTACTAGGATTCACATATACCCTTGTAAGATGCATGGCAGGTGTAATCCCATTAATCCCCCTCCTTCCCCCTCCCTCCCCCCCCTTTCCCCTTTCTCCCTATTCTTAGGTTGTAACTGGGTTATAGCTTTCATGTGGAAGGTCCTACATTAGTTTCATAATAAGGGTGAGTACATTGGGTACTTTTTCTTCCATTCTTGAGATACTTTACTAAGAAGAATATGTTCCAGCTCCATCCATGTAAACATGAAAGAGGTAAAGTCTCCATCTTTCTTTAAGGCTGCATAATATTCCATGGTGTACATATACCACAATTTATTAATCCATTCGTGGATCGATGGGCACTTTGGCTTTTTCCATGACTTAGCAATTATGAATAGGGCTGCAATAAATATTCTGATACAAATATCTTTGTTATGGTGTGATTTTTGATCTTCTGGGTATATGCCCAGTAGGGGGATTACAGGATTGAATGGCAGAAGGCCCTTTTTCAATAGCAGAGCAGCAGATGATCCATCTGTTTGCTTCCATCCTGAATTTCCTGTTGTAACATCTGTCATGTCATAATGTACTGTTTGTGAGTGTGTGTACATGTTTGTCCATTAGCATAGATGACTTAACAAGATCCTTGGAGAAATTATGTACGTCTTGTTCACCAGTAAATCTATATAAATATAATGCAATAAATAAACATTAAATTAATTTATGGATATAAAAAATTCATAAAGTAGGAGTCAGAGCTATGAAAAAGAAGTTCTTCCCTCATCTAGGGAAGCTACTGCTTCTTCACATTTAAGAAACCCAAGAAGACTCCTTTCTGATGGGATCCATCAAAATGGTATTCTCCATCATTGTCCTAGTTCTCCTTCGGTCAGGCCATCTGGGTCCTCCTATCCCCTCTGCCACAGGTTAAAATTACCATGACCAGAGGTACTTCTTCAGGGTTTCGCTTCATAGTTCTGAGGCTTAGGAAAACTAGTATATAAACCATGACTCCTCCTGTCTGAGCAGGGTCCAAAAGAAAACTTGCAGAGTCTATTTAATCAAGTCAATTCTCTCTCTTTTTTTCCAGGGATATAGCAATATAGAGGCTACTGAGCCCTAAATAGTGGAATCCCTGCCCCAACATAAGGCAGTTTTCTTATCTCTGTATTCTAACCTATGCCTCCTCCTTCTTTCCTCTGCCATCACTTCACCTTTTTTATAACCAATGTATAATCTGTGAGAATTCCCTTAGGAATTCTTTTACATGGATGATAGATGTTTATTTGACCCATTTCTGATTCAAATTTTGAATGTTTTCCTGTGTGTCTGATCAAAATGAGAGGAGGATGGTTGCTGCAAAAGGTGTCAGTGGTGCTAAACACTGACTTATGTATCCATAGCATACTTAGTGGTGGATAAGAGGGAGAGTAAAAACAGTATATTCCACAGGTCTGGAGCTCTTATAGTTTTAGGTCAACTCACCTCGGTTCTCAGTCAACAAAGAGAGACCCAACTGCCACAAATAAAATACCTGGTGGGTTAGAAGCATCAGATACCACTGTAACATAACTGGGCTTTTGAAGTCATATTTGGTTCCTGTTGTCTTAGTTTCTGACCTTTTAGGATCTAGTTGCTTTTGGCCTTTGTATTTCTTGAAGCTTGAGGACACAAGTTCTTTCATCTTCCACATGTGCGATCATAAGATTATTTCTATTACTAAGGAAACTCCTATAAGATAATTGAAAAATGAATAAAATCTATATAAGCACCTAAGAATAAATCTAACAAAGGATGCTCAAAGCTTTTTTGACAACATTGTTGAACATTATGTTCAACATTGTTGAACATAAAGATTCAATCTGGATAACATGGAGAGATCTTGTCTTTACAAAAAAAAAAAAGAAAGAAAGAAAAAATCTAAAACTTAGCTGGGCACGGTGGTGCATGACTGTAGTCTCAGTTACGCAGAAGGCTTAGATGGGAGAATCACTTAAACCCACAAGTTGGAGGTTGCAGTGAGCTATGGTTGTGCCACTGCACTGCAGCCTGGAAGACAGAGAAAGACTATCTCAAAAGACAAAACAAAAGAGTCTGCTCTACCATGCTGCTGGAAAAAGTAGAGGTCAATATTGTACTCATATCAAATATACAGGGCCTATTTATCCATTCTAGGTCTCATATTCCTTCACATAGTCAGGATACAATAAAACTCAGGTTAAAAACTTCTCTGGAAAACAATTATTGAAGACAATGAATAGGCCATTAAACTTGAAAAAAATATTTCAAAATCTTACTTGCTGTTGCCTTTGAATGAATGCCATGGTTAGACTACATGTGCATCTATAGGCTGAGACTTCAGCATTGTTAAAGAAGCTGCTCACTCCAACACAATAAAATGTTACCTTCTTCAAGTGTTGAAAAAAAAAAAGAAATGGACGAAACAAAAAACAGAAACATGAATACGTGGGGAGAGAAGAAATACATTCTTAATGAGTAAGATTTCTTCTTTTAAATATATAAATTATTCTAAAATTAATCTAAGAATCTATTCATTTCTAATCAAAATTTCAACTGATCATACTGTAGAAATTGATAGGTGATTCCAAAATGCAGATGGTAAAGCAAAGAGACCAGGATTGTCAAAACGATTTGGAATTAGGCAGTGAATTAGAGATACATCCTAACAAAAACAGAGATTTTTCTGTAATGCCATAATAGTTTGAATGGTGTAGTGTTTGTCCATAGAGCAAACATATATGCAAAAAAGAGTAGGAAGTCCAGACACAGACCAACAAGTATAATTTTACCTCTTAGAAGTAACATTGAACACAATTGGGAAATGTTGGATTATTCACCAACTTTTTTTATAAATATGGAAAATAAAATTTGATCCCTACCTTTCAGTATGCATAAAAACATTCAAATAAAGACAAAAATAAGTACGTGTATAGATAAATTGATGGATAGATGATAGATAGATAGATAGATAGATGATTTAAATACAGTAAAATGGAAGTTACCAAAAGGAAAAAGACCATATTTACTACCGACTATAAAGTGATATCTGGAACTTATATAAGCAACTAAGGTTAAATGTCCAGGATTTAAAAGGGCCTCCATAGGGCGGCGCCTTAATACATGTTAGTTAATAAATGTTAGTTAATAAATACTAATATTTATTAAGCGCACATTACTTGATGAATTCTGAGCACTTTTTGTTTTTATTATCTTATTTAATCCTCTCATTATATATGTAAATTAAGTAGATATTAACATTTTCAGTGTTTTAGAATTAAGAAACTGAAGTTCCCAGAGGAAAGAACATATCCTTATTTACATTTCTAATGTAATGGCTCAAAGGAGTAGGGCACCGGCCCCATATACCAGAGGTGGTGGATTCAAACCCAGCCCTGGCCAAAAAACTGCAAAAAAAGAAAAAAAAAGAGCCTCCATAAGTCAGGAAAACAAAGGAGAATTCAATAAGAAATTGAGGAAAGATAGGAATAAGTAATGCACCAAAGTAGAGAACTAATGTTCTCCACTATTGGTCCAAAGTTGCAACAGACATGCATTCATTTTCAATACATAAACGTATATTGAAACATGTACAATAAACATGCATTCATTTTCATGAAAAAAATTAGGAAAATATGAAACAAATGATACACAGATGCCATATTTCACCAATAAATTAGAAAAAATGAAAACAAATTCTGATAATACCAAATGTAGGTGAGGATGTGGAATAATGGCTTATTACCTAGTGGCCATTATAGATTACTACAGCCCATGGAGATCTACTTGGGGTCTCTATCAGAAGTGAAATATGCAATCTAAGTTTTATTTTTTTCAAAATTAGGAAATACATCTAGATATAATATACTTGAAAACTTCTATCTGAAATTTAAAATGTAAATTAGCATTTTTGCTAATAGATGAACAATAAACAAAATAATTAAAAATCAAGATCTGTGCTGACAAGTAAGTAAAAGAGGCATTTTCAGACATTGGCATAGATTTGAAAAGATTCATATTCTGTGTTTTAGAGATACCACTTCTAGAAATCTGCCATAATAAAATAAAAATAAATTAAAAATAAAGATTTCGGATGTAAGCTTCCTGAGACAATAATTTTTTCCTGTCTGATAAAAAATCTGTATCCAGCCCCTAGATCGATGATCAATAAATATGTGCTGAATTAATTCATAAATGAATATTATGTTAATCTCATGATTGCTCATAATGAAAAAACTATAGGCATACAAAATGTCTGGGATGAAAATATCACATAAATCAAGCCATATTCATTTAATAAATATTAATTGACAATTTAAATAATATATAAATGTTTAGGTAACTATGTTCAACAAAATCTTAAATAAAATATTATGTGGAGAAAATTCTCTATGTAAGAGAGTTTAAAAACATATAGTATGGGTGGCACCTGTGGCTCGGTGGGTAGGATGAGCCCCAAATACCGAGGGTGGCAGGTTCGAACCTAGCCCCAGCCAAACTGCAACAAAAAAAAATAGCCAGGCATTGTGATGGGTGCCTGTAGTCCCAGCTACTTGGGAGGCTGAAGCAAGAGAATCACCTAAGCCCAGGAGTTGGAGGTTGCTGTGAGCTGTGATGCCACAGCACTCTACTGAGTACAATAACATGAGACTCTGTCTCTAAAATATATATATATTTATATATATAATGTATATATATAGTACATATTCATAGATAATAAGTTGTTATTTATAATCTTATTTTGTATATGCATTTCCCCATCTTTTGCATTATCCAAATTTTCCAAAGAACGTGTTTGAATTTTATAACTTAATAAATATTTTACAGAGTATAACTGTTGTTTATATCTATGATGATAATGGATCTAGTGATCATGATAATGATAAATACTAATATTTATTAAGTGCACATTACATGATAAAGAGTTCTGAGCACTTTTTATTTTTCTTATTTTATTTAATCCTCTCACTAAATATGTAAGTTAAGTATATATTAACATTTTCAATGTTTTAGAATTAAGAAACTGAAGTTCCCAGAGGAAAGAACATATCCTTAGTTACATTTCTAATATATGTCAGAATTGAGACTCAATATCAGCTTTGTCTGATTTTCATAAACTATTTTGGGGGAGCTGGACCTCCTGTCCAAACATAGCCAATCATTTCAGGGCATGCCATGCTTTTATTGAAGGAAGCCTAATCATTTAGTTTCTCGTGAACTTTAATGTTTCCTTTCCTAGATGATATTATTTTTTCAATTTAGTATAAAAAAGAGACACCAAGAGAAAACAGTGACATAAAATTATAGTAATAACTACTTTTTAACTGACTATTTTAAGAATAGATTTCATAGTAAAAATGAACAGAAGGTACAGAAATTTCTCATATAATAACTATTTTTTTTAATTTTTATTTTATTTATTTATTTTTTTTTTAATTAAATCATAACTGTTTTTAAAAAACATACTATGCCCTGGGTATTTTTCTAGAGGCTTAACTCCTATACTGTAATTCATATTATATTAACAGTAACCTTATGAGATGGGTACTATTAGATGATCCATTGTACAGATAAGTAAACTGAGCCTGAGAGGCAAAAGAGTGCATAATATAATTTAGCGACATCTTAATATTACACCAGGATTTGTGTTGTTCTAATGGTAGTGTTTGTTTTTAACTGTGCTATCCTGATTCAAATAAAAAACAAATACACACAAGAAAGTAAAATCCAGCAAAGCTGCATTATTCCTACTAATTGCAATACCTAGCTATGAATGGTCTGGACCATTCCCCAGCACTGGCTATGCTCCTGCATGCAGTACTCTTTACAAGTAACTCGTAGTTACTTTACAAGTTAACGTTACAAGTTAACTCGCCTCAGAGATCTGTAAGCCTTTGAAGCTATATTGAAGTGTGTTGGTAAAACACATATTTTTTAGGTGATTGGCATTCCCATAATTTTACAATGTCTTGCCTTGTTAACAACTCTGAGCCTTTGTACATTTCCTTCTGTATCTAGGCTGTAAAAGTCAGAGGGAGCAGCCAGTAGTAAAGAAGACCTGCTAAATACTCATATCTCTTGGGAAGCCTGTTTTTGCTCTCTCAGTGAGACTTAGTTTTTCTCGCATTAACCTCCTGCAGAAAACAATGAGTTTCTCAAAGTTTTGTGTCTTATTAATCTTGCCGTCGAAATGTCTGCCCCTAAGCTACAGATCTCAACATATTTGCTGAATGAATAAGAATTAATAACTCTTAAAAGGAGCATTGCAAAGGGAATTTTGTCTGGAAAAGCAGAGGAAAATGGAAAGGAGGCCTGAGTGTCAACAGTAAGTGCTCTTAAAAAGATGGCAACTGTTAGGTAAGAAGAGACTGAAAGACAGTCAGACTCAATGAAATATCTCCCAGTAGTCCCCAGGGGTAACTAAGTTTCTATGGAGGTAACTGGGATACCCAAAGACTACATTCTAGAAGGATGCTAATCACTCCTTAGTGTTTGTCAGGTCTGCATCCATCTTGGAGATTCCTCTGAGAGCTCAAGACCCAAGGGAGAGAGACAGAAGGCTTCATTATGGCCAGAGTAGCCAATGTAGAGTGGCATCTCATCCGGCTGACACAGGAGAGGGAAAAACCCAGACAAAAAGACACCAGTAAGTTGTTGAAAAACCTTTGGTTTGTGAAAAGAGGGAGCCAACACAGTGATCTGTCTAAATCTCTTACAGGGCAGGACTGTAAGCCGGTTTGGTGATAGGGTAGCTTTTGGGAACATGGCCAATTTATGGTTAGGGCTACTGTTTTGTGATGTCTTCCCCAATCTTTTAGGTTGATAAGAGAGACATGGACTTATTAATTGGGCTGTGCTTTGTAGTGGATTAATACAAGGTCATGACAGGGAAGGAATCACATCTCAACAACTCTACCCTAATTGATTAGAGCTCCTGATACTTCTGAACACCTCCTTCCAAGGCCCCATGAAACCCAGTAGTTTCTCTGGATCGGAGGCAGGGTCCATGTGAAAATCTCCCATCACGGAAAGAAGCTAAGGTACAAAGAGGGTCAGTAAGTTTACCAAATCCATGTGGCTGCTTGTCCAAAAACCCAGTCATGAGCTCAAGCCTCCCAATCCTGGGTTTCTTCCTCAGTACTGATAGATCACTTACTGACTTTCTCCCTTCTTAGAATTTACTGTAGACTTGAAGGGAAGAGCTATATCTGGCATATGGTAGATAAATATTCTGGAGAGGTTTAAAAAAAAGGTAACATTGGAAAGCACAAATAGTAACGTGCATCTATTGAAGATAGGTTCTAACTGCACCATATAAATGGCTCTCCAACCTGCAAACACAGTATAATTGTCTCAGTTTTTCAGCTGAGAAAACTGAGATTAATCCAATAATTTCCACAATTATAGAGTTAACAGATTGTAATGCAGATCTGATCTTAGAGCCACCACACTCTGCTGCCTGAGGCAAGTGCACCTGGAGGGCCTCGGCAATAAGTTAGGACAGTCTGTGTCTAGAGGGTGGATTAAGGGACTGAGCATTTGTGGGGGTCTTGAACCAACCCTGGTGGATACTCTGGGATGACTATACTACATAGAGTCCTCACTATATTACAGATATGAGATGAGAAGGCTGGACAGCAAGCTGTGAGGGAGTCCTTGGCCTCCTTGAGGTGCTAAGCCCTTAAGGCTCCTTGATGCCTGGCCCTCCTCTGCTGTGCATGCTCTTCCCTGTGGGCCTCTTGGTATCCAACCATATCATCCACTCCTTTGCATCCCAGCTTTCTCTCTCTCTCTCTCTCCTCTCTCTCTCTCTCTCTCTCTCTCTCTCTCACACACACACACACACACGCACATGGTCCACCCTCTCTCAGCCCTATACTTTCTGTCACTCAGTATACTCTGTGGTCTATTCCTCTGTGTCCTCTTTCCTCGGTGTCTCACTATCACTCCTACCTCCCAAGGCCTCTCAGGAGCACCCAAATTCTTCAAAGGAAACTGGCCCTGTCTGCCAAGACATAAAGATAGCAGAGAGGAGATAGAATTTAATGTTGTATAATGGAATAAAGAGTAGGAACAATAGGGGAAAATTACAAGGAAATTGGTTTGGGGGTTTTAGGAATATTAACAAATATATTTATTATTTATTACATTCCAGCTGTGTCCTAAATTCTGAGCACATAGCATATCTATTAAAACTTATACCCATTCTTTGATAACGAAGTAGCATTAACCAAAATAAGTAAAATAAATTAATGAGAATGCAAAAACCAGTTTTATATCAGATGCTGAGATCAAGGACAGTAAGCCTTGCTTGAGAAGCCTCCTGCTTGCAGGCCTATTAACCTCCAACACATTGTCTGTCACCTTCCCAGGCTGACCAGGCCTCTTCACATGGAGGATGCCCACACAACCAATTGCCAATTTGAGCTTCTCTACATTCCTGCTGACCGGCTTCCCAGGGCTAGAGTGGGCTCACGGGTGGATCTCACTGCCCATTTCTGTAGGATACTTTGTGGCCCTTGTGGGTAATGTCACTATCTTGCATCTGGTGAGAACTGACCCTTCCCTCCACCAGCCCATGTACTACTTCCTGGCCATCCTGGCTGTGACGGACTTGGGCTTGTGCATGTCCACGCTGCCTTCCGTGCTGGGCGTGCTGTGGTTTGATGCCCGGACAGTGCACCTGGTGCCCTGTGTTCTGCAGCAGCACTTCCTCCACTCCTTCTCTTTCATGGAGTCCGCAGTGCTGTTTGCAATGGCTGTGGACCGCTTGGTGGCCATCCGATTCCCACTGCGCTATGCATCTGTGCTCACGGGTCCTCGTGTGGCCTTGGCTGGGGCTGTCCTGGGCATGCGGAGCGCCGCCATCACTGCTACGCCCTCACTGCACCTATTGAAATTTGACTACTGCCATCCTGGGGCTCTCTCGCACGCTTACTGTCTTCACCAGGACATGATCCGCCTGGCCTGCTCTGACACACGTTTCAACAGGCTCTATGGGCTGTGCATCATCATGCTGGCCATGGGCTCAGATGTCCTTTTTATCCTGCTCTCCTACACCATCATCCTCCACACCGTGCTCGCCATCGCCTCTGCAGGAGAGCGGCTCAAGGCCCTCAACACCTGTATCTCCCACATCCTGGCTGTGCTCTGCTTCTATGTGCCTGTGCTAGGCCTGTCCATTGTGCACAGATTCGGCAGCCACACCTCGCCCCTGGTGCACATCCTCATGGGCACTGTCTCTGTGCTCTTCCCGCCCCTGATGAATCCAGTTATCTACAGCATCAAGACCCAGCAGATCCGCAGGGCCATTCTCAAGGTGGTTTCACTGGGGAAGATAAAGTGAGACGCTGGGGACAGATCATAGAAATGCAAAACAAGAAATGAGTTGAAACATCTTTTTAGAGGCTTCTTGCCACAAAATGATTTTGTTTACTTATTTTTCTGTGATCAATTGTATAGCATGCACTGACTATAATGTTAAAGTTGATGTTTATTAGTATCTATATGTATTTATAAATATGCAGTCACTACTATTTTCTTACATAAAAATAATAATTGCTTTTTATATAAATCTTCCCAAGTTCAAAGTAATTTTTATATTTTTTGTTCTGCATGTTAATTAGAATTGTAATTCTATAATAATAACATTAGTGATAATATACTCTTATAACATGGAAGGTAAAATTATCACTTAATATTCTCTGGATTACCTAATGGCTTTACCACCATTCTTCACAATAAAATATGTGTTTATGAATTATTTATTTATCTTTTAGATTCAGGGTTTCAATCTTTTACCCAGGATTGAGTGCAGTCATGTGATTATAGATCATTGCAACCTTGATCTCCTGGATGCAAGTAATGATCTTGCCTCAGCCTCTCTAGTAGCTGGGACTACTGGGACATGCTACAATGTCAGTTAATTTTTCTGTTTTTGCTTGCGATGGTGTCTCCCTACATTGCTCAGGCTGGTCTCAAATCCCTGGCCTTGAACAATCTTACTGACTCAACCTCCCAAAGGGCTAGAATTAGAGGCTTACGCCACAATACCTGGACTTATTTATTTTTAAATTGACAGAAATGTAAATATATTTTCTGTGTTTTGAAGTATATATACATTGTGGAGTGACAAAATCTAGCTAATTAACATATGCATTACTTGGCATAGTTATTTTTTTAATGAGAAGACTTTATATATAATATTTCACTGTTTTTGAAGAATACAATATATTACCTACTATATAGTAACAATATATTCTTAACTATGTTTTAAAATATATATATTAAGCTTGTTTCTTTAACAGAAATTATATATCCTTTGACCAAGATACCCCAATATACTCCAATCCCAACCACTCCAGCCCATTCTACTCTCTAACTGTATGAGATCAACTTTTTTAGCTTCTATATATGAGTGAGATCATTCAGTATTTGTCTCTTTGTGCTTAGCTTATTTTACTCATGAGTATCATTCAGGTTCATGCATGTTGTCACAGAACAGAATTTCCTACTCTTTTATGGTTGACTCATGTTCCTTTGTGTTTGTTTACTACATTTTGTTTATCCTTTTCTCTACTGATCATCACTTAGGTTCGCTGCATATCTTGACTACTGTGAATAGTGCTGCAATATACATGAGAGTCCAGATATTTTTGACATAATGTTTTGTTTTAGAGGGATATATACCCAGTAGTGGGATGGCTGGATCCTATGGCCATTTTATTTTTAATTTTTGAGGAAGCTTTGAATTTACTTTCCATAATGGTTGTAGTAATTCACATTCTCACCAACAGTGTAGTAGGGCTCTTTTCTCTTTACAACCTTGTCAACTTTGTTATATTTTTCCTTGTTGACTACATCCATTCTATCAGGAGTGAGGTGGTGTCACTATGTGGTTTTAATTTTCATTTCCTTGATGACTATGGCTATTGGACATCTTTGCATACCCATGTTGGCCATTTGGATGTCTTCTTTTGAGAAATATCTATTCAGGCCCTTGCCCTTTTCTCAAATCGGGTTATTTGCTTTCTTGCTATTGAGTTGTTTGAGGCCCTACTATGTATTACATATCAGCCCCTTATCGAACATGTTTACATTTTTTTTTCTTATTACATAGGTTGCCTATTCACTTTTCTGATTGTTTCCTTTCCTGTGCTGAAGGTTTTTCATCTTATGCAATCCCATTCATTTATTTTTGGTTTTGTTGTCTGGGAATTTGGGGTCATATCCAAAAAAATATTGCTGACATCAGTGCCCTGGATTTCCTTGTACTGAGGAATATTATATAGCCATAAAAAGAATAAACTCTTGCCATTTGTAACAGCACAGATAGAACTAGAAGATAGTTTGTTATGTGAATAAGCCAAGCACTGAAAGACAAATCTCACATGTTCTCACTCATATGTGGGGGCTAAACATTCAACCAATTAATCTCATGGAGACTGTAAATACAATGATGGTTACCAGTGGCTGAGAAGGGTAGTGGGTAAGAGACACAAAATGGGAATGGTTAATAAGGGCAAAAATATAGATATTTAAATAGAATAAATAATATTTGATAGCATGACAAAGTGTATATGATCAATGATAAGTTAGGGCATGCTTTATTTTATTTCTATTTTTATTTATTTATTTATTTATTTATTTTTGCAGTTTTTGGCCAGGGCCAGGTTTGAACCCACCACCTCTGGTATATGGGGCTGGTGCCCTACTCCTTTGAGCCGCAGATGCCACCCCTATTAGGGCATACTTTAAAAGAACTAAGAGAATGGAATCGAAATGTTTCTAAAACAAAGAAATGAAAAATACTTGAAGTGATATATGCCCCCATTACCCTGATTTGATTAATACATATCGTATGCCTTTATCAAAATAACACCTTGTGTGTGCCCTATAAACATATACATTTGCCCATAATAATTAAAAATTAAAAATAATAAGAACATTTGTCATGCTTTCAATGAAGAAAAATTAAAAATACCATAGTTTAATTTCAAACTATTTATATTAGATTAATATTACTACCTAAATATAATAGTTGCAGCATAAAGAATTCTGTAAATTTTCCCACAAATACATAAATAATAAAATTGAACAAAAGTATTTCAAGGATCAAACATTGGCCAAAATCAAACAACAAACTTAAGGGGAATATATTCATGTTAAACTTTTAGTAAGATCAGTGAGAATCTGTGACATTCCTGCCTAGAGCTGCTTCCGTGTTCCCACCCCAAGTGTGGTTGCAAAGAACTGCAGTTTTACTAGATGGGACTTGGACTTCTTATTGTCTGAGAGAGCAAATATGATTTAGGGTGGAAGGTAATAGATGAAGCATCATTCTCTGTTAAAAATAACAAAATTGACAATACTGATAAATTAACAGGAAAACTCATAAATTTGGTAGTTTGAAATTGTGTTCCAGGTTTAGGCAAGCAGCAAACAAGGCAGATGTGGCAGAGAGCCCCAAGGACTGACCGAGTCCAGTAAAGGCTACTTTCCACACCTCCATGATTGCCTGGGAAATGATAAGCATGTACAAGGAAGAATCAAAGAGGCTGAACAAAAATAAAAGTCAAAGCAGATTTGAAAACTAGCTGATCTCTGAATGCAATCTCCAACCCACACACAGAACCACTGGCAAAGTACTGAAGCCTTACTAAGTCAAAGTGTTTGAGCGCAACTATGCCAACGTACATTGATCATCACTGAAATATGCAGACACAAGGATGACATCTTAGAAAAATATACTGACAGTAAATGTAAGAATTTAAAAAATCTAAGCAGAGAGATCAATAGCCATCTCCATCACAAAGAAGACAAACTTTCTAAATTTTAAGTTCAGACAAGTTATTTAAAATACATAAATAAATAATAGCTGCACTCCAGAAAAATAAAATAAAATTCAGAAGTACCACAACGTAGTATTTAAAATGTCCAACTTACAACAAAAGAATTATAAGACATGCAAAAAGCATGAATGTGTTTAAGCCACACTGAGAAAAACATCAAAAATGAATTGATGTGATGTGAGCCAAGAACAGCATAATTCAATAGTGTGAACTGGTATAATTTTTAATGTCAAAGTACAATTAATGCAATGTCAATAAACTAATAGTTTATGATTTTGTCTACTGTGAGAGTGGGTTAGATGATTTTTAATTTGCTTTTCTTCTCTAAGACTATGCCTCCCATTCAGACATTTAAGACAGAATGCTAAATATAGTGAGAATTAAAGAAGAAAATGCCTTTAAAGCACATGATAACTTAATGGCAGTTGCAAATATTTCTAAGAACTTCTATAATTTACATAAATAAACACTGTCAAGTCTCAAGAAACTACCATGGTTCCCTCATCGAGGCCCCTTGTGATGATTGGAAAGCAGCCAGAGAAACAAAATATATTAAAATAACTTGCTATTATGAAATGTGTTTGCTTCCTCTCCTAATTGGGTCTTTCATCCAAGACACATTTATCCTCTCCTGATTTCCCTTTACAAAACGCAGCTTCTAATTCTCAGTTTCAAAAATTTTTATGTTTATATAAAGTAGAAGGGTGGACCCAGAATAGAACTTTGATCTACAGCTGGAACCTAATAAGTGCTCTGCACTTTACAAGTTGCTATGAAGCAGAGATCATTTAATCACATTTAGTTTCAGGGAAAATAGAATCAAATTCTTCTCAGGGTACAAGTTCAGGTAGTTGTGGCAGAGAAACAGGAAACCTTATCTCTAAATGTTATTAGAAGATCATGTGATGAGTATTCACGTAATTTTGCCAAGTGATTTTCTCATTCCAGTGTGGTTGCTTACCCATAACCTTCTCTATATTTAAGAAACAAGGAATTATAAATGACACCAAGTTTGTAAAGCCAATGGATAGAATGAGTCCCCTAAAGAAATTCAGATTGTTAATGTTGGAAGAACACGTGGGCATTTCCCTTGGAAATTGGACTGGGTCAGGAATCCCACTCATCAGCCTTTGAAGTATAACATGATTGCGAGCCCTGTTGTGTTTTTATGGCTAGCTTTATCATTATTTGATAAAAATTCAAAACATAAGAGCAATGGAGCAGCTGAAAATGCAACTCTGGCCTGGAAAACTCCCAGATCTAGACACAGGGGGCGCTGCCTCAGGGGAAGCTGGAGAGGTGAGCATTTATGAAGAGTGTGTTTAGGACTACGTCTCAGGTTGATGGCTGTGGGGCCACTAGCAGAGTCAGTGCCTGGTCCAAAACAAAGTGTCAGTGGTAGGTCTCAAGGCCAAGGGCCAGAGGAAGAAGAGAGCTAGAGAAGGCCAGGGCTAATTGTAAAGATAACTGTGGGAATGGGATTCCACTTGTGATGAAGTATCAATAACATTCTGAGTACCTACTGTTTTCTTAGGATTTACAACTAAGTTTTATCATTAAATGTTCTTTTGCTGCCCTACAATGAAAATAAAATTATCTCTATTTCAGAGAAGAGGGTTCAGAGACCATTCATATGTTTACAACTAAAAAATGAAATTAGAGAAGGAAAATAGCAAACTCAGGTACATCAAGTGCCATGGGTGATTCAGGAAAAGTCAATGCAGAGGACAGCCTGACCCGCGTTCTGAGTTAGAACAGCACGATGAGCCAGGATCCTGCTTCCTGGGAAACCCATACAACAAAGAAAATGCAGGCAGAGAGATAAAAGCCTAAATCAGAATCACAGAGAGAACCTGACATCTAGGGGATGCCAAATCTGAATGTGGTGATATAACTGAGCCATGTCCATGAGTCACTAGCATAAGAAAAATAGACTATTAGCAAAATTTACAAATTCACAGAACTTCACACTGTAACATTTTCAGCATAAGATAATTTCTCCCTACATCCACAGGACACAAGAATGGCCCTAACCAATAAAGGGTAAATTATTAAAATGAATAGGAGACAAATAGAGTGTTTAAGAAGGATATGTAAAGATATTTACATATATATTATACAAATATGTGTGTTTAGAGTAATATAATGCATGAATATACAGGAAAAGGCATAAATGCACACACATTCATTTGGTACATGTGTAGGTGGGAAGATACACATGCTCATAGATTCACATGAACTTGCAAATGAAATTCAACATAAAGAATCATGGATGATTATGCACATACTTGCATTCACACACATGTATACACATGGGTTCACGTGTACATTTACATGAACATACACACTTGTATATGTACATAAAATCATCTCACACAGACAAATACACAACCTATGACATATACACAGAAACACACACACAGAAAACTCTATATTTTCTCAGAATTTGCTTTACGATTCCCCAGAGAGCACCTTTGTTCTTGGCCTAATTATTCCTGTAGTCCCAGAAGTAGCACATTCTTCTAAGGTTGTTTTGCCTGAGTTTCCCAGGAGATTGACCAGCAAAACTAGAGATGAAGGACTGGTTATGACATCATAATAAATCCAAAAACCTGTCAGCTCCCTCTTCTGCTTCCAGCTAGCAAGCTGAGGACAAGGCCTGAGCCCAGCTACACTGAAGAGCATGTGGACTTTCATAGAGAAGGGGTCACCCTAGAAGCCCAGGCTACAGGGCATCAAGAGGCTGGAAAATCTGTTCTGGTGAGCTGAACCTGCCTGAGGTTTTTGTTCTGAGATGCAGCTCATTTCTAGGACACATTTTATTTTCCCTTTGCTTGTGTTTTAAAATACTCCTTCTCCTTTGAGGATGCACACTTTTGTGGGGCAGAAAGTCTCATGGTGGCAGAAGAACACTTGTCTGTCTTATCCAGCTCTTTGCTCTTAATTTAGGAAAACTGGGAAAGGAAAGCCTCCATTTTGTCCCCACATTCACTTTGTTTTCCAATACGATACGAGATTCTGTTTTTAAACCTATCTTCTTTCTTTAGGGTTGTTTATCTTCCTCTTCTCAGGCTCCCATAGCAATAGGCATTGTCCCTTACATCCCACGCAGCCAGCAATGTAACTTTGAAGACCTGCTCCACATCACCAATACTTGTCACTCCTCCCTCATTTCTCTCTCAGCTGCACCTCCCCTCAGTGTCACTCCCCTTCCCCCATCTTCTATCATTGCTTGCTCTTGTTCAGACTTTCTTTCCCTCCAAATTTGAACTTCATCTTTTTCCATAGAGCTCTGTGACTTTGGCAAGGCATTTAAAATGCCAGTGTCTTACTCCTCACTCGTTCACATTGTAAAATGGGTGTGATTAGGTCCTTTGGAGGATTTTTGAGGAACAAGATAGCATATAGTATCTACAATGATGACCTATGCAAAGCACTCTTGTGTAGTGCCTGGTACATCATACTAAATCAATACATTTTATTCCCTTCTCTTCATCCCCTCTTCCATACCAAATAACAGGCTTTAACCTCTCCTTATATTTCCCCCTCTACCTGAACACCTCACCTATTAACATTGCTCTTTGACTCTGTACAATAACAGCTCTTCACGTATGATGAAGTAAAAATAAATTAAATTATTTTTCTTTCCTCAAAGAGGCCCTTATTTGATAAAAATAAAGTCTTACTTTCACCAAACTCACCGTTTAGACTAGTATCCCTGTGTTAGTGTTCACTTTCCTTCCTGAAGCCCTCCTTCTTCTTTTTCCTTCCCCTATATTTAGCCCGGTGATGTGGTGAAAATATTGTTTCTAGGTTTTCTCTGGAAGAGGCTTGCAAACCACTAGGAGAAAGTCAGATTAATAACTAAGTTGTAGGCCTGATGCAGTGGCGCATGCCTGTAATCCTAGCACTCTGGTAGGCCGAAGTGGGAGGATCCTTTGAGCTCCAGGAGTTCTAGACCACTCTGAGCAAGAGTGAGACTGTCTCTACTAAAAGTAGCAAATTTAGCTGGGCATTGTGGCAGGTGCTTGGAGTCTCAGCTACTTTGAAGGTTGAGGCAGAAGGATCTCTAGATCCCAAGAGTTTGAGGTTTCTGTGAATGAGGTTGATGCCATGGCACTCAAGCTTGGGCAACAGAATGGAACTCTGGCTCAGAACAAAACAAAACAAAGCAAAGTTGCAATGTAGAGAACCACATACTGTGGGAAGCTGCTATAGTGATGGAATGCAGGAGTGAGGAAAGAAGACATCACAAAAGAGTTGACATCTGAGTTGGATCTTCTAAAGCAAGGAAGAAGGTTGCACTAAATGCCAGAGTGGTAAAGAAAGTTATAGAAAAGACCAGAAAAGGAGAGAAAAGGAAAACATAGAAAAGCAAATTATATAGCAACCCACCCACCCCCACCACCCAAAAAAGTAACTAGAGAAATAAACAAATAAATACAAATGGTAATATCCAAAAAAGAAAAGGAAAAGAAAAATAATCCTATGTCAGGATTTATACAGGAGTTAAGCCAAGGTGTTAAATCTCCTCAGTGAAGTTTCCTAGGTATTAAGAAATATATAGGTTTGCTGGGTGCAGGGGCTCACACCTGTAATCATTGACGCTCTGGAGGCTGAGGTAGGTTGATTGCCTGAGCAAGAGAGAGACCCTGTCTCTAAAACTAGCAGGGCATGGGTGGCACCTGTGGCTCAGAGGAGTAGGGCGCCAGCCCCATATGCTGGAGGTGGTGGGTTCAAACCCAACAAACACTGCAAACACTGCAGTCGGCCAAACACTGCAAAAAAAAAAAAAAAAACTAGTAGGCCATTGTGGCTGGTGCCTATAGTCCCAGCTACTCAGGACCCGGAGGCAAGAGGATCTTTTGAGCCCAAGAATTTGAGGTTGCTGTGAGCTATGACACTGCAGACCTCCACCAGGGGTAAGAAAGTGAGACTCTGTCTTAAAAAAAAAAAAAGAAAAGAAGAGAAATATGTGATTCAGAGAGGATATATGTATGTGATAGAATTTTTCTTTCATCTTAAACAGTGGCATAGGAGAACAAGAATCACAGTTCTTCTTCTTAATTCAAATTAATGGACCTTGTTCAGACGCCACTAGCTTCCCATCAACCAGACCATCTTGAAGTTCCAGGAGATATGTATTTTAAAATCAATTTTACTCACTTTTTAAATTTTTTAAAGTATACAATAAGTACATAATAATTATATACCTTTGTAAGGTACAATTGATGTTTTATACAAGCCTTATTCATTTTTTACTGATGTCCTTAAAAACAACGTAACAGCAAACATGCAAGAAAGATGACAAACCTAAGTTTGGGCTGATTTCCAGACTATTCTCCATAACCCCTGTCATGGGCAGGCATACAGTCTCTCAAATACTTATCTGCTTCCTTTTCCATGGCAGATGACACTGAGGAGTAAGAAGACAGTTATACATAGTTACTAGTTTTTCATGCAGATGTTTTTGTTATTAATTCATGCTCAGAAGAGCTCATGGAAAATAGCGGAACTTTTAATATACATTAAAACAAATGTCTCGCCTTCAGGAAGAGGGGTTAAATTATATCTTAGAGACATTCTAGATCATTGATGATCTTAGTATAATAAGGCTGCATTAA
The DNA here is from genome assembly GCF_027406575.1 of Nycticebus coucang. Classification (NCBI taxonomy): domain Eukaryota; kingdom Metazoa; phylum Chordata; class Mammalia; order Primates; family Lorisidae; genus Nycticebus; species Nycticebus coucang. Next base: position 61,508,497 of record NC_069793.1, on the reverse strand, counting down.
AGACATAAAATTGAAATGTTCAATCTAGATCATTTTAAACAACTAAAAAATTTCTTAATTTCAAAAATTGAGTATTATCTGCAAGTATAGAGAGAAAAGGGCCTAAACTAAGGGGAAAAAAATGCTTGCATGAAAATTAAATGTGTGACTTATATTCTTGATATCATTAGTATCATTATTTCTACCAACAGTAATTGTATTTATTGAAAGTATGTTGTCTGTTAACTGCTCTATATATGTTGACTCATTTAAGCTTCAAGCAAACATATAGGTCTAGATATTATAAGTATACCTGCTTTCCAGAGAAGTGATGAACCAGAAAGAAAGTGACTGAGCCAATATGATGCACTAATCTACAGTCTTACCTCTTTAACACACTGCTCTGAAATCTCAAAATTAAAGACTGCAATCTGGAACTGATAAATAAGGTATACACATAAAAATAACCTGTGCATTGTAATCAATCAAAGGAAATTTCTGAAAATATATCAAAATATCAAAAGTATAAACAGGCAGTAAATTACTTAGGCTGCTAATATACTGAATTGGGGTACAGGAGATTAGAGTTGCGAGGGAGTATATTCTTCCTAATATTAATTAGAAAATAGACAAGACTCGACTCTGTCAGAGTGGATGTCAGGCTAGAACTCCCTTACGTCATCACAAAAGTTGCTATCTCATTGAGAAGTCACTGGTCTATCCTGAAGATTTAACGACCAATATTACTTTCTTGTAACTGATGATTATGGCACAGTTTATAATTTTTTTGTACACAGCATTATATTCACTCCCTTAATTTTTATTATAGATAAGATTCAGCACATGCTACAGATTTAAAGAGTCAAATTTAAGATTAGCCCACTAACTTTACCTAATGAATGCAAACAGTGTAACCTAATTATTTTTGCCATCAATTAACCTGAAAAAAAAAATTCAAAAAAAAAGATTAGCTCTCTAGAAAGTAGAAAAGAGAGGTTAAAGTCATGACTAAGGATTCAACTCTCTCCCACTGTTCAGTACCTCCAGCTTCCTCAGCTCCAATACATTTCCTTCAGTAATGCCTTTTTAATTATTTCCAGCAGTGAGTCAAATCCCTTTTCTTTACTTAATGAGATTATTTGCTTTTCTAATTCTCTTTCTAACACAGATATTTTTATTGTGGGGGGTCTCCTCACAGATACACCTTGGCAGGTGGAGGGAAGTCTGTTCCCCTCTCCTTGACAGATGTACTTCTCTTGGATAATGTAAGGACAAGCAGTTTGCCCTCCCAGGCAGGGTTTCAGAAGGCATCAGCCCTTCTGCCATCAAAGCGACATTATTAATCAAAATTTAGGGATCATAATTTATTAAAAATGCTATCATCTCTGCAGTTTCAGAAACACAGTTTGAAGACTTCACACCCCTTCCTACCATCTCATACACACAAGTAAATATTCACTAAGCCTGCTCCAGTATGTGAACAGGCAATGGCAGAGGAATTTTTCAACAGGCAGAACAGGTGTTTCGTCTTTCCTTTAACAGAAACGCCAGTGGGCAAAATACTTCTTTCCATTAACCTTTGTAACATAGACTCTTTTCTACTTTTTTCTCCCTCCTATGTATAAAAAACAAGTGCTGATTGCAAGAGATTGTGATATGAACATGGAGAATTGAACCTATTTTAGAGATGTTTAATCCTGGTAAAGCCAGATATTTCTTTCCCCCAGTGAAGAGCAGTCTTAGACATTGGAGTGGCAGGATGGGCATTTAGAGACTATCTCCTGGGCAATTCTATACTAACTTTGAGGAATGTTACTCTTATCTCCGTCCCCATTAGCCAGTGAACATTCAAGGTGCTTTATCAGAAATGTTTAGAATGTCCGATAGATAACAGCCTTCCGTATATTGATGTCTTTCCAATCATGTCTTCTTCAAACTATTCAATACCATTTCTTGCTACAGAAATGAGAAACTCTAGCCGGGCGTTGTGGCGGGCGCCTGTAGTCCCAGCTACTCGGGAGGCTGAGGCAAGAGAATGGCTTAAGCCCAGGAGTTGGAGGTTGCTGTGAGCTGAGTGAGGCCACGGCACTCTACCAAGGGCCATAAAGTGAGACTCTGTCTCTACAAAAAAAAAAAAAAAAAAAAAAAAAAAAAAAAAAGAAGACAGAAATGAGAAACTCTAAAATCATATCATTTATATACACTGTGGGGATTAGTTTGAAATATGAATAATGAATATTATTATTATCTTGTCCTAGATATCGATCTTTAAGTCATAACTCCACATTTTTATATTGTATTAAAGACCAAATTAAACTGGTATATAGAAGTGGAGGAAGGAAACGAGTTGGTAAGTAATACAAGGCAGAGAATTTGCACATCCTTCTCAATCTATAATCTATCAACTTTTACATGTCTTACCCCAGGTTAAATTCTAGGTACATGCCTAGGCCAAGATCCTCAGACTCCAGACACAAGAAAATGTTCAACAACAGTCAATTCACCCCAAAATATTTTTTTCTGACTGGTCTTCCTGGTCTGGAAGCACTCTACCCCTGGCTTATCTTTCCATTTTGCTTCACGTATCTTGTGGCCTTCATGGGCAACAGCCTCATCCTGGCTGTGATCAAGAAAAACACTTCTCTGCACCAGCCGATGTACCTGTTCCTTGCTATGCTGGCCTTTGCAGAGCTTGGTGTCTCTGCCTCTACACTGCCCACTGTGCTGGGCATCTTCCTTTTTGGTGCCAAGAAGATCTATTTTGAAGCCTGCCTTTTGCAGATGTTCTCCATACGTTCATTTTCCATCATGGAGTCAGGAGTTCTGCTGGCCATGTCAGTGGACCGCTTTGTAGCCATCTACAATCCACTCCAGTACACTGCCATCCTGACGCTGCCCCGCATTGCTGGTACAGGGGCCGCACTTGGGCTGAAGAGCGTGATGCTCATGCTGCCACTGCCCTTTCTCCTGCAGCGCTTGCCTTTCTGTGGCCGTAACACCCTCTCCCACTCCTACTGTCTGCACTCAGATCTGATCCAGTTGCCCTGCAGGGACACTCGCCCTAACAGCATTCTGGGGCTCTGCATCGTCACTTCCACTTTCGGGTTGGACTCCCTGCTCATCGTGGTCTCCTATGTGCTGATTCTCTACACGGTGCTGGGCATTGCCTCTGGCGAGGGGAGGAGGAAGGCCCTCAACACATGTATGTCTCACATCTGTGCGGTCCTCGTTTACTACGTGCCCATGATCAGCGTGGCGCTGGTACACCGCTTCATGAAGGACGCAGCACCTGCTGTCCGCCTCCTCCTGGCCAATGTCTATCTTCTGGTGCCACCTGTGCTCAATCCCATCATCTACAGTGTGAAGACCACGCAGATTCGCCAGGCATTGATCCAACTCTTTCTTCAGAGAAAATATTAATGACCCTAGGGAAAACGATATAGTGTCCCTCAAACTGGTCAGTTTCATCACCAAAGGCTGGCTGGAGAGAGAGGGAGTACTCAGACCAAAGTCGGAAAGTGTGAAAATGCCAGGTGTGGATTAGCGCGTAAGGAACACACATTTTCATACAGTATAGGTTGCAATCCAATTTAATATAATATTTTTGTATACATTCTTTTCACTGCAGAAATTCCAGTCTTTACCACTGTTCTAGATTAAATATTGTGGTGTTTGTTAATAGGCATAGTGACGTGAATAAGAATTTTCACTTTAGCAATGCTTAAAACGGAGTTTTTGTAAAAAGTGACTGATCATAGACAGGTAAGTAGTTCAGTGAACTAAGATTTATCCATACTATGGAATATTCTGTAGGAATAAACAAACAAACAATAACACAAGGTAAGACACAGATTGATAGGTGTCCAGAGCTTAAGCAAGAAATAGCAAATTAGTCAATTATCTGTACAAATTGTATATACATTTAAATAAATCTTAATACTAAATATAAAAACATTTAGGCACATAAAAACCAATTTGTTTAATGTGCAAAAACACACTAAATTAAAAACAGTAGTGGCTCTTTAGGAAGATTCTGTGATGGTGAAGAAAGAAGCAAAAGAAATTCTCACTTTACCCATATTATTTAAAAATTTTCAAAAAATTTATTCAATACTTGTTTTGCTGTTGAAAATTTTATATTAACACCAATATTATGTATTAAAAAATAATTATATTTACATTTTAGAAAAGGAAAAGACTGTAATCAATTTGTAATACTCGGGTGCATTTAACTTCCTCAATTACAGAAGGTGCTGAATGTGACTTGTATTCATCTTTTGTTATCGATATATATTGAGGCATCTAATTTTAATACAATTTTTTCTTTCTTAAAGTGTGTATACATTTTTGTCATCCTCTGTATATAACATACACACTATATCTGTATATATACTAGAAATACTCTATCATATGTACCAGATATCCATAAATGCATGGCTATGGAGAGGTCTGGATTAGTAAGTGTCATGCTCTCTCTCATAGTAGCCTTGGTGGCCATGAAGACTATGCTGTCTCTTCACCCCCATCTCATTATGCATTCTACCCCGTTTCCCCGAAAATAAGACAGTGTCTTATTTTAAGGTGTGCTCCCAAAGATGTGCTAGGTCTTATTTTCAGGGGATGTCTTATCTTTCCTGTGAGTAGGTCTTATTTTTGGAGGGTGTCTTATTTTCGGGGAAGTGGGGTACCCACATTTTTTGCTGCTTTACTGTGTATCTCTTTTCACACATTACAGCTGTAATCAGGCACACTATCTGTGTACCCCACTTTCTAAAAAAATGCATAGTCAAGTACGTTTTAATTATAGTAAGACTTAGTTGTGTCTCTTTTGTTAGCTACATAGACACATTGATCTCTATAGTGCCTGGAACATAATAGGTATTCAAATAGATATCTAAGGAACTAATTATTTAATGAATGAACATCTACGTATATTTCTTTGACCCGGAGGTTGATATCACCCCTCTTCTACTATGTGGATTAATCCCTCTGAAGACACTGCATGTGTCACTTACACTTTCTCCTCTATTTCTATATTTGCTACATTTTCTCCACTCTTTCTTATTTCATTCTAATAGGCTCAAAAGTGAAGGATATTTTCCTGGAAAACACTAACACTTCAACTTCTTGAGAAAACAGTAAAGGTCTTAATTCAAACTTCATCCTCGGTATTAGTCCATGTGTTTCGGTTAAACAGGCACAGTGACTTTTGGAGACTTTTAGAAAAGCACACGCATATTTTAATCATAACCATATACAAAAGCAATCTCTGGTGATATTTTGTGTATGTTATATGCATAAGAGTGCATTTGGAAAGAAGTTTGAAATTAAGAAAAGAATGTGTGAGGCTGCTGCCAAACCTATAATGGTTTAATATGGTATCTTACCCTATCTTATATCCCTATGACATATATTGTTTATATTGTACCTGGGCTAATAAGTCATGAAAATAGATTCAAATTCACACATATATGATTTTAATTGCTTCCACCTTAGATGACTTGATAATCTGCCTCCAAGTGTGGTGGAGATTAATTCGGACTGAAGTATTGAATGTAGATTCCTTTTTTTTTTGTCATAGAATTCGTTTTTGTAATTATTATTTAATGATCTTTTATGCATTTAATTTTTTTCTTTTTCTCGTAGGACTGTCTCCACGTTGTTCATTGTACTTCTTTCCTTCAAAACCATATCCATTCTCCCTAGTGAATGATCCCTCTGTTCCATCTCTTCCCCACTTGCCAGTTCTTCTCTTAGAGGAGGGAATCGACATAACATTGATGCTTTTTTATCTCCTCAGATGCAGTGAAATTCAGGTTAGCATTTCATGGAGTATGCATGTTCTTCCCTTCTGAGAGGAATATGAATAACATTTTGTTCTTCTCTTCCATAAGATATAACCTATTTGTATCATTCTCTACCCTAAAGGGAAGCCTTACCTGAGCGATTCATTTGTGTCAGTGTCCCAGAGTTGTAAAATCTAGATCTCCACACCTCTACACCTGACTATATATTTTTCATGTCATCTGAGTGACTATGTCCTATAGAAATTCTTTTGCCTTTTCCCAAATATTTTGTCATTCCCTGAGACTCAGGTTCTTTACCCAACCTATTTACTATGCCAGATAACCTCCTGTTTAGCAGGAAGACCAGTACTGATGTACATTTTTTTATTTCTCTCTCCCCATCTGCAATCAATTCCAGTATCTAGAAGCATTAAAATTCAAGAGAGATGAAATGGTGATTTTGCTTGCTGACCTCCACCCCCCAAAAGATTAGCAAATATTAGACTTGAAAAGGCCTCTGGGTTATGGAGTCCTGGATCATTCTAAATTACAGTGATGTCAGCTTGGCGTGTTCAGACAATTGTATGACTTTGTATCCCTATTGCTAAGCTACAAGCTACATTGGATGGAGAGGGAGGGAGAAAAATGGAAAAAATGAATGTTTTAAGCCAAAGAGAATGTAGAATGGAATAGAAACCTGAGCTGAAATTTTCCCAGGCAGAGAGAACAGCATCCTTAATATTGAACTCCTCAGAAATAAATCAAGTATCTCTGGAGAAGTTGTGTGGCATGGTCCCCCAATGCTTTATATGTGTAACATATATTAACATGGATTTCCTGGGTCAACATACACGTGTAGCTAATACCCTGAGGCTAGTTCTCTTTTACCTTTCTTTCTTTTTTAATATCTTTATTGAAATTGAATTTAATAAAGATGTAATTTAATAATTACATATGTCACTCATTCATTTATAGTGTACAATTCAATCATTTCTCGTATATTGGCAAAGTTGCACAACCATCACCACAATTAATTTTAGAACTTTTTTATTATTTCAAAAAAAAGCCCATACCACTTAGCCATCAACCACCACATTTCCAACTCTAGGCCACACTAATCCCTTTTTTCTCTCTATAGATTTGCTTATTCTGGACACTTGATACAAATGAAATTATCCAATATGTGGTTCCTTATGACTGGTTTATTTCACTTAGCATAATGTTTTCAAGGTTCATCCCTGTTGTTATGTTCCGAAATTCACCCCTTTTTATGTCTGTGGAATATCGTATTATGAATCTATACCTCATTTTCTTTATCCATTCATCAATTGATAGCTATTGGGGTTGTTTTTACCTTTTAGATACTATGAATAATGTTGCTATAATCACTCATATACCAGTTTTTGTATGAACACTTATGAATATCCAATTATCTTGGGTATCTATATTTATGAAATTGCTAAGTCATATAACCAAAAACATTTGTAAAATTATATATATACATATATTTTAAAATTAAAACTTATTTTAAATAATATTTTAAAATAATATATGTGTGTGTGTGTATCAGTTAGACTTCATCAAAATTTAAAACTTTCTGTATCAAAGGACCCTATTAAGAAACTGAAAAGTCAATCCACAGAAGGGGATACAATATTTGCAAGTCACATATCTGATAAGGGTGCAGTACCAGGGATATATAAAGAATACCTGTGAATCAACAATATGAAAACAAATAACTCAATTTCAAAATGGGGAAAAATAGCTCGAATAGGTATTTCTCCAAAAAATAAAAGAAAATAGCCAATAAGCATGTGAAAAGGGGCTTAGCATTATTAGTCATCAGATAAAGACAAATTAAAACCATGATGAGTTACCACTTCACTCCCACTAAGATCTATAGAATAAAACAATAACAAGGTAGGAAAATAGCAAGTGTTAGAAAGAATGTGGAGAAATTGGAACCTTCATACACTGCTGGTGAGAATGTAAAATGGTGCAGGCACTGTGGAGTTCTGCCACTGGCAGTTCTCGAATATTCTTTAAATATTCTACTTTCTGCCACAAATTAGGTGGATCCAAAATTGTAATGTAGATTAATAGTCAACAAATAAAGATACATATTACTCTTCATGGCATCAAGCTGTATCTGGATTCTGTTTCTAATCAAAGTGATTTTTAATACAATCCATCTACAGATTAAAGTCAGGTTACTTCATGATACTAATTTGAATCTGATAAACTATAATATAGTGTATAATTTACTTTAATCTTTCTGTGTAACTGGAATTGCCTTAGATTCCTTACATATCTATAGTCCTCATTTCTTAATATGTTTTTTATCACTTACCTTGAAGATTGAGATTCTGGAAAAATTAGTTTTCAACTATGAAAGAGAATCCTTCTCTCTATTACTAAAATTTCCTCTTGAAAAATGAAAGATAAATCACCTGTCATACTAAGTGTATTTAAGTTAGGTAGAGAGAATGTGGGTTTTGTTCTAATATGTGCATTGAGTGACAAGTGACTTTGCAATAGTATGCAAAATAAGAGAAATATCTCGAAGCATTGGCTGATCTCTGTCTTGGTTAATTTAGGCTAGTATGAAAAACAGCATAAAATAAATAACTCATAAACACCAGAAATTTATTTCTTGTAGCTCTGGAGGCTGAGAAGTTCAAGACCGTGGTACTGACAGATTTGGTGTTGGATGAAGGGCTGTTTTCCCACTATAAATGGTGTCTTCACACTGTGTGTCACATGGCAGAGGCAACAAGGCATCTCTCTGGGGCTTCCTTTATGAAGACATTCATCCTATCCATGAAGGCTATGCTCTTACTACCTGAACACCTCCCAGAGGCCCCACCTTCTGATACTGTCATACTGGGGAGCTAGTTTCAGCATATAAATTTTGGAGGGAGGCCACAATATCTTAAGAATTTCACTATTAAAATTGCTTTTAATTCAGTCATCGGAAAATATCCATGATTGGTTTATGTCTTTAAATTGTGACGGGTTTCAGAAGTGGTCATAGGTGAGAATGTGAAATTACGAACTTTTATTCATCATCTAAAAGCCAACAGGTTTAAATGAGCACTGTATAACTTCTATTTTGTTCCTCATCCTTAGTACCTTTAATAGTCAGACTGAGACCAAGGGGCATTTTTCTGTTACAAAGACACATTTACTAAGTAATTAGCAGGATGCCTTACAGTATTTATTGGCTAAGAGTTAAGTATGACTTCTTTCTCTAGGCTGTGCATAATTTATAATTTATATTTTTTGTACATAAGGAGTCTTAGGTAACACTTAAAAGATTTTTGCTTGTTTAATCTTTGCCGCACCCTCAGCATCTGGCCGTGGTGGGATGGCTCTGTCCGCGTTGTAAAGTACGTGGTTAGGTGGTCTGTGCTCCCCGGAGCGTTACCCCCAGTCCCCCTGGCTTGCGACAGCAGCGCATAAGTTGCCTAGCATGCCTTTTAGTGAACGTAGGAAGTCATGAGGTGCGGCATAAAAGCCTAAGAAACCTTTACCCTGAAACCTGTCTGTTCAGTTGAATGACTGATTATTGCCTGATTGTTTTGAGAAACTAAGAATAAACACAGTGACTTACTGATCCACAATTAAACACAGCAAGTATGGCTGTGCCGGACTCAGTGGCTCCAAGAGAGCCTGCACAACAACACGTCCCTACCATAAATGTCAGTGACTTGAGACAATGCAGACACGGCAAACAAAATGTTCCATCACGATATGCACACCCACCATCCACGGTGCCTCTCACAGAAAAACTTTTCTCTAACACAACATGCACTATCACCATCTGCAATAAAACTTTACTTAGAAAAACATCTTACTTCACTAATTTTCATATGTAACACAAATCAATAGAGTAGTTTAATGTTTAACAAACAATTAACTATGAATCAAAATATAGTTACTAATTAGAGTAAAAATATATAGAAGTAGTCAAGCATTATACATAAAAGAATATGTTCAGCTGTTTTTAAAAGAGATCATAAGAAACTGAAAACAAATACAGAACTAAGAGAAGTTACAAGCCTTGACATTCCTAGATAAGGGGAAGCAACCAAATGTTACTAATAAAACCACCTCCCTAGAGCAAAAACCTTAAAAAGATAAACCACCTCCCTCCAAAAAGAAAAACCTTGAAAACATATAGTGCATGATAAACCACATATGGAGACATAAAGATAATTTACAAGCATAAACAAAATAATGATTACATTGTTTTAACCCTGGAAAGAAAATATATAAATACCATGCTTAAAAAAGTAAAATCACAGCTGCTTTCTTCATCACTCGGTGTGTGGCAGTCTGTCATTTTCATCCTGCGTCGACCTTTCAATCAACCTGTAACGTTCACCCTAAACACCCTCGGACTGAGGCCCATCGACTGGCGGTCCGCGGCAAATCTTGCTTTTTAATTCTCTACTTAGTGTCCTAATAAATAAAATTACAAAATCTCATTGCCAGACCTCTGCTTATAAAAAATTCTGTTTCTCCCCTACATGTTCATATAGAGGTATACCCTCATTTTTTAGCAATAAACACACAGCAACCAGCCCACACCTAAGCACCTACTTAAAAGGGAAGGAAAATGAACTTAATTCCCTTTATAATTATCCTGGGTCAGAGAAGATTGCGAGTACTAAGAACCATATGATAACTTTTTTATCTTATTGATCAAGTTGCCCTGTCCTCCAAGAATAAATTTTAATTTGTAAGAAAAGATTTCTCCTGAAAATAAGACAGATATTTTCTGTTCCATTTGTTGCAATGATATGAAAGGCGTCTTACTGGAAAAGGTAGATAGTATCCTGGATGTGATTTATTCAGTAACAATAATTAAAAAACACAAACACAAACTCCAATTTTCTTTTTTTTTTTTTACAGAGTTCTTCCTTTATTTTTTTAACTATGCAGAGATTCTTTTTTTTTCTTTTTTTTTTTTTATTGTTGGGGATTCATTGAGGGTACAATAAGCCAGGTTACACTGATTGCAATTGTTAGGTAAAGTCCCTCTTGCAATCATGTCTTGCCCCCAGAAGGTGTGGCACACACCAAGGCCCCACCCCCCTCTCTCCTTCCCTCTCTCTGCTTTTCCTTCCCCCCACCCATGACGTTAATTGTCATTAATCGTTCTCATCAAAATTGAGTACATAGGATTCATGCTTCTCCATTCTTGTGATGCTTTACTAAGAATAATGTCTTCCACTTCCATCTAGGTTAATATGAAGGATATAAAGTCTCCATTTTTTTTTAATAGCTGAATAGTATTCCATGGTATACATATACCACACCTTGTTAATCCATTCCTGGGTTGGTGGGCATTTAGGCTGTTTCCATATTTTGGTGATTGTAAATTGAGCTGCAATAAACAGTCTAGTACAAGTGTCCTTATGATAAAAGGATTTTTTTCCTTCTGGGTAGATGCCCAGTAATGGGATTGCAGGATCAAATGGGAGGTCTAGCTTGAGTGCTTTGAGGTTTCTCCATACTTCCTTCCAGAAAGGTTGTACTAGTTTGCAGTCCCACCAGCAGTGTAAAAGTGTTCCCTTCTCTCCACATCCACGCCAGCACCTGCAGTTTTGAGATTTTGTGATGTGGGCCATTCTCACTGGGGTTAGATGGTATCTCAGGGTGGTTTTGATTTGCATTTCTCTAATATATAGTGATGATGAACATTTTTTCATATGTTTGTTAGCCATTCGTCTGTCTTCTTTAGAGAAGGTTCTTTTCATGTCTCTTGCTCATTGATATATGGGATTCTTGACTTTTTTCATGTGGATTAATTTGAGTTCTCTATAGATCCTAGTTATCTAGCTTCTGTCTGATTCAAAATATGCAAATATGCTTTCCCATTGTGTAGGTTGTCTCTTTCCTTTGGTTGTTGTCTCATTGGCTGTTCAGAAGCTTTTCAGTTTAATGAAGTCCCATTTGTTTATTTTTGTTGTTGTTGTAATTCCCATGGCGGTCTTCTTCATAAAGTCTTTCCCCAGGCCAATATCTTCCATTGTTTTCCTATGCTTTCTTAGAGAATTTTTATTGTTTCATGCCTTAAATTTAAGTTCTTTATCCATCTTGAATCAATTTTTGTGATTGGGGAAAGGTGTGGGTCCAGCCTCAGTCTTTTACATGTGGATATCCAGTTCTCCCAACACCATTTGTTGAATATCAAGTCTTTCCCCCAAGGTATGTTCTTGTTTGGTTTAACAAAGATTAGGTGGTTGTAAGATGTTAGTTTCATTTCTTGGTTTTCTATTCGATTCCAAGTGTCTATGTCTCTATTTTTGTGCCAGTACCATGCTGTCTTGACCACGATGGCTTTGTAGTACAGACTAAAATCTGGTATACTGAAGCCCCCAGCTTTATTTTTATTACTTAGAACTGCCTTAGCTATATGGGTTTTTTTCTGGTTCCATACAAAATGCAGAATCATATTTTCCAAATCTTGAAAGTACAATGTTGGTATTTTGATAGGAATGGCATTGAATAGATTGCTTTGGGAAGTATAGACATTTTAACAATGTTGATTCTGCCCATCCATGAGCATGGTGTGTTCTTCCATTTGTTAAAATCCTCTGCTATTTCCTTTCTGAGGATTTTATAATTTTCTTTATAGAGGTTCTTCACCTCCTTCGTTAGGTATATTCCTAGGTATCTCATTTTCTTTGAAACTATGGTGAAGGGAGTTGTGTCCTTAATAAGCTTCTCATCTTCACTGTTTTTGGCATATACAAAGGCTACTGACTTGTGGACATTGATTTTATATCCTGAAACATTACTGTATTTTTTCATGACTTCTAGGAGTCTTGTGGTTGAGTCTTTGGGATTCTCTAAGTATAAGAGCATTTCATGAGCAAAGAGGGAGAGTTTGACCTCCTCTGCTCCTATTTGGATTCCCTTTATTTCCTTGTCTTGACTAATTGTATTGGCTAGAACTTCTAGCACTATGTTGAATAGTAAAGGTGATAGAGGAAAACCTTGTCTGGTTCCAGTTCTAAGAGGAAAAGCTTTCAGTTTTACTCCACTCAGTAAAATATTAGCTGTGGGTTTGTCATAGATAGCTTCAATCAGTTTTAGAAATGTGCCACCTATGCCTATACTCTTCAGTGCTCTAATTAGAAAAGGATGCTGGATTTTATCAAATGCTTTTTCTGTATCTATTAAGAGGATTATATAATCTTTATTTTTGCCTCTGTTAATATGGTGGATAACGTTTGTGGACTTGTGTATGTTAAACCAGCCCTACATCCCTGGGATGAAACCTACTTGATCATGATGTATGACTTTTTTGATTTAAGCTGTAATCTATTGGCTAGGATTTTGTTGAGAATTTTTGCATCTATATTCATGAGTGAGATTGGTCTGAAATTCTCCTTTTTGGTTGAGTCTTTTCCTGGTTTTGGTATAAGGTTGATGTTTGCTTCATAGAATGTGTTGGGGAAGATTCCTTCTTCCTCGATTTTTTGGAATAATTTCTGCAATACAGGAATAAGCTCTTCCTTGAAGGTTTGATAGAATTCTGGAGTGAAGCCAGCTAGACCAGAGCATTTTTTGGTTGGAAGATTTTTTATTGTTTCTTTAATGTCATTGCTTGAAATTGGTCTGTTCAGGAGTTCTATTTCTTCCTGGCTAAGTCTAGAGAGAGGGTGTGATTCCAAATATTGATCCATTTCCTTCACATTGTCAAATTTCTGGGCATACCAGTTTCTGGTAGTATTCAGAGATGATTTCTTGTATCTCTGTGGGATCAGTTGTTATTTCCCCTTTATCATTTCTGATTGAGGTTAGTAGAGAGTTTCATATGTATGTCAAAATATTATTAAAATCATTGTCAAGAGAATCATCAAATGTATAAAAAGCATTAATAATGCTGAAGGCTGATAAAGGGAAATTTGAACAAATTCTCCCAGAACACATTTGCACTTTAAAATGAAAAATGCCTTTCTGCTATGTGGACATATTTCTGGTAAATGTTTGAAGCAGGCACTGACATTTGGGGAAAAATCTACCAAATATATGAAATTTATCTCAGTGTCTCTATGTCCCACTAATCTGATGAGTTTTCATCACAGGTTCTGATCTTTTTCAATGTCAATGACGTCCATTTCAACACCACTTTGGTCACTTACTCCATGGCTTTCTCATGAATTTATCATCAATCAGAGGTACTTCTCTTATTAACCTTGAGTAGCCCATTTCCTGATCACAGATATTTACTGCTTAAATTGCCTTATTTTCTTATTCATTGTAGAATTTTTTGACTTTAATAAGCCTTGGCTTACTTATATCTTTATATTATCAAAGTCTCACATCCCATTGCTAACATTACATAGATCAGTTGTTCTCAACCTTCCTAATGCTGCGACCCTTTAATACAGTTCCTTGTGTTGTCGTGAACCCAATCATAAAATTATTTTTGTTGCTAATTCATAACTGTAATTTTGCTACTGTTATGAATCATAATGTAAATATCTGATATGTCGGATGTATTTAGGCAACCCCAAAAGGGTCGCAACTCACAGGTTGAGAACCGCTGACATAGATGGATCTGATTTCAATCACATAAGCTGTCATTTAAAGCATTTCTCACCAAGTATACAAGGCTCCCTTTTCTCTTATTAGCATAAAAAAGCATATATTTTCAAAATGATTTTAGTAAATTTTATAAATGTGTCATGGTAGATTTCCAAGACAAATCACATTTTTTTCTTTTGTCAGTCAGACAATTGTTTAAAACAATCAAAAATCGTTGGTCTTGTTTTTAAATCCTCCTTGGCACATCGAGTTATAGAAATATCCACTTTCTACTAGATCTTTCCCATCATCATATGCTAGGAAACCCTAGTCTATTCCCTCCATCCACCCTATTCCCTCCATCCTCACCCCAGCACAATCTGAAACATTTTCTTACACTAGCTTAATCCCTTGGATTCTGTCACCTGATATTAATTAAACATCCTTGATGTTCTCTGAACACTAACAATTCTGTGCCATGATCCTTACTTGATAAATACATAAAAGTGATAGTTGAAAATAACAGTAGATTAATGTACTATTTCTTCAGTATATAATAGTTCAGTAATAGTTATTAATACATTTTCCAGTCTTTTTTTTTATTAAATCATAGCTGTGTACATTAACGAGATCATGGGGCAACATACACTGGTTTTATGGACCATTTGACACATTTTTATCACACTGGTTGGCATAGCCTTCCTGACATTTTCTTAGTTATTATGTTAAGACATTTACATTCTACATTTACTAAGTTTCACATATACTCTTGTAAGATGCACCGCAGGTGTAATCCCACCAATCACCCTCCTTCTGCCCACCTACCCCACTCCCTCCCCTCCCTTTCCTCCTTCCCCCTATTCTTGGGTTATAACTGGGTTATAGCTTTCATGTGAAAGCCATAAATTAGTTTCATAGTAGGGCTGAGTACATTGGATGCTTTTTCTTCCATTCTTGGGATATTTTACTAAGAAGAATATGCTCCAGCTCCATTCATATAAACATGAAAGAGGTAAAGTCTCCATCTTTTTTTAAGGCTACATAATATTCCATGGTGTACATATACCACAGTTTATTAATCCATTCATGGATCGATGGGCACTTGGGCTTTTTCCATGACTTAGCAATTATGAATAGGGCTGCAATAAACATTCTGGTACAAATGTCTTTGTTGTGATGTGATTTTTGGTCTTCTGGGAATATGCCTAGTAGAGGAATTATAGGATTGAGTGGCAGATCTATTTTTAGATCTCTAAGTGTTCTCCATACATCTTTCCAAAAGGAATGTATTAATTTGTATTCCCACCAGCAGTGTAGAAGTGTTCCCTTTTATCCACATCCACACCAACATCTCTGGTCTTGGGATTTTGTGATTTGAGCTAATCTTACTGGAGTCAGATGGTATCTCAAGGTAGTTTTGATTTGCATTTATCTGATGATTAAAGATGGTGAGCATTTTTTCATATGTCTGTAGGCCACGTGCCTGTCTTCTTCAGAGAAGTTTCTCTTCAAATCCCTTGCCCAGCCTGCGATGGGATCACTTGTTCTTTGCTTGCTTATACATTTGAGTTCTCTGTGGATTCTGGTTTTTAAACCTTTATTGGAGACATAACCTGCAAATATCTTCTCCCATTCTGAGGGCTGTTTGCTTTCTTTACTTACTGTGTTCTTGGCTGTGCAGAAGCTTTTCAGTTTGATCAGGTCCCAGTAGTGTATTTTTAAGCTGCTTCAATTGCCTGGGGGGTCCTCCTCATAAAATACTCACCCAGGCTGATTTCTCTTCCATTCTTGAAATAATTTACTAAGAAGAATATGTTGTGGTATGTGTACACCATGGAATATTATACAGCCTTAAAGAAAGATGGAGACTTTACCTCTTTCATGTTTACATGGATGGATCTGGAACATTTGCCAGTCTTTATAGTGCACTTATTATAAGCCAGATACATTCTAAGCAATTTACATATACTAATGATTTAATTATCATACTAGATAAAAACTAGTATTATACTTGTTTCACAGAGATATACACTCTCTTTGCTTGTTTCTATTAGGGTCTCTGGGTATTGAGAAAGGGTGATGTAATTACCTGGGTAATTGCTCCTTAGGGAACCTAACTCCCTCTGTACTGCTCCACTCACAGAGCTTCTGATCAGTTTTAAAAGAGGGACTTAGCATCCCAGCCCCAGGGTGAGGAAGATATTAATGCCAAGGTGGCAGAGACTTGCTGAGGAGAGCTTCCCTGTCCCACCTGATGTTCAGATGTCAGTTTTGCTGATGGTTTGTGTTCAACTCTGTGATCTCCCTGCCTCCTGAAACAGCTTTCAGGTGTCCTACCCACAATTTAAGGCCCTGTACATTTGTATTTGGTCAGTCATCACCTCCTTACCTTCCTGAACCTGGGTGTTAGAATGAGAAGAAGCATTCCCTAAACTTGATGGCAGATGAAAGAACAAAAATATCAGTGAACACCACAGAGTCTAGAAATGGTTTTGTTATCATATTACCTTGGGTCACTCATGCAATGGATGCATCTTGTTCACATGCTCATCTTTGCCTTTTGCTTCCCTTACAGATATAGTCTGAGTATCAGTGAAGCAAGGACAAGGAAGAGAACTATTAACAGAAAGTTGGAGAGAAGTTGATGGTGATTTACCCCTTCTGAGAATGCCTGACAGAGTGGGGGAATACTAAGATTCCCTTGTTGCTGAATCTCACACTAAATATTCAGAGCCACTTTCCAAGGAAAGAATTAACATTTTCATCTTTAAAAATAAAGAAACGAATGTGAACCCAGGTTAAAGCAGGTAAGATGTACTGCATGTAAGATTCACTTCTATTTCTGTTTAGCTCCAGGAGTGTAGTATTCTGTACAACTTTCTCTTTCGTTCTGTCAATTTGTTGTGCCCTATTACATTGTCCCAAATAATGTCTTTTGTTACTTCCCAACCTCAAAGAAATCTTCACCTCAGAAAATGTGTTTTAAGATCTCTTTTAGGGAGGCCTGACCCCTATCTGGCTGGAGAGACTCTGAAGAAGAGAGATAAGATATATAGAAAAACAAGAGGGATAGGGAAAAAAAAAAAAAGATAGCATGGAGAGGCAGAGGAAAAAAAGAGAGAACTTAGTTTCATGAATCCACCAAAATGTGCCCCTTACAATTTCACGTCATTTTGGATGTGACAGACAAGATATAATGTGCAATGGGACCATGAGTTCAGGTAGGAAGCACGTGGCAGAAATAGCTGCTTGGGCCAGAGACAGATCAATGTGAGTATTTGGTCCATCTAAAGAACTAAGGATATATTGAAATTTTGGATAAAGTAACACAGGGGTATAAAATAAGGAGGACAGGCATAAAAATGAGAAGGAGAAATTTCCCCAAGTTCTGATATGTGTGATCATTTGCCAAGGTCAATGATTTGTCCTTGAATTTTCTCTGCCCTAAGTTTTATTATAACACGGACATCGACCATATCACTGAGGTTTTCCTAAGCTAGTATCTACTGAGTTCAGCTGCATCAGAGCATAAGTCCCTTGGGATCCTGTATTTATTCAGGCAATTACTTTATTTTATTCATTTTTTCTTTCCACATTTTCATGATAGGAAAAATTACAAAAAAAAAAAAATAATGATCTTAAAATTCTGGTGAATCATCAGTCTTCATTTTCTCTAATAGGAAAAAATTGGAAAAATTCAATGATTTTAATGTCCCAATACCTCAACAGTTTTCATTTTCCATGTTTCATTTCAGTTTTTGTCAGAGTGCTTGTTATCTTATATACTCACTGGCATGACAGTTTCTTTTGTTTCTGCACCACACCACACCCAACTTCATTTAGCCCAGAAAATTTCTACTAATTCCTCAAATCTCAGGTAAAATATCACTTTCTGAAGAAAGCTTTTTCTGAATTTTAAGTATAAGTTAGGTTTTTACCTTGAAAACCCTCTCCTGGTATTCTGAATTTTTTTATAGTACTTAATAGAATTGTAACTAGATTGGAGAGAAGACTTCAGCATATATGATGATTGCATATAAATATTTTTGGCAGAAGATATGTTTTCTATATGTTTTGAGCTATAGTCAAAAGTTGCTAAGAATATTTTCTCAGTAGGCCCAGTGCTCTGTGTTGCCTGGTTCCAAAATGGTGCTTGACATAGAGGAGTTCTGATTGATTATAGATCTACAGAGCAATGAAAAACTTAATAATGACTAGCATGAAACAGTGAAGTCCCTGTTTCTGGGTAAGTTTAACAGTGGCAGGACAGAGAGTTCGTATCAGAGAAAATACAAACAGATTTTCAGCACATGTGGAAAGTATGTTGGTATACATATAAGTATGTAAGTAGGGGTGTGTGTTTGTGTCTGTGTGTGTGTGTTTGGGTGAATGAGTAGAAAACTACATTCAGAGGTCCATTCTATCCTGCTAGTTCAGGCTTTTATTGTTATAACTGCACTGGCTCACAATGCTCAGCTAGAAACATACCCATTGTAGGCAGGTGGTTTTCTCCTCTCCTCCACTCCTTTCCTCTCCCTGTCTAAAAGAACATACCTAGAAAATCTGTTCAGATTCTCAGTGTTGTTGCTTCAGTGTACTGAGCTGTGTGTCTGAGCCAGAAAGAAAAATTTCAATGGATGAGGTAAGTGGTTTTTTTGTTTTTTTTTTTTTTGCAGTTTTTGGCCAGGGCTGGGCCTGAACCCGCCACCTCCAGTATATGGGGCCGGCAACCTACCCCTTTGAGCCACAGGTTCTGCCCGATGAGGTAAGTTTTTTAGAGAACCTTTGAGTAAACAGATTGTGGATGCCATCATGGACCAAGTATTTTCACGAACCTGAAAGTCTACAGATAAATCTACCAATCTAGGTTCCTACCTCCTCCTGAATCACCCAGGCCTTTACACATAATCTTTCCGTTTGCTTCCTAGTCTTTTCAAAGCATAGAATGGCTAAACCTAGCATAGGTCCAAACTCCATACAGTTCTAGTTTAGTTCTTCTGCCATTTTCTCTATGCTCTAGTTACTAACCACTATTTTAGCAGTGTTAAACTTCAATTATTTATACAGCTATATTCATTCATCAGGTATTTTTTAGCTGTTTTTACATATCACGTTCTGTACCTCATATTTATACCCATATTTACCAAAACTTATACTTATA
Source organism: Nycticebus coucang (assembly GCF_027406575.1). Classification (NCBI taxonomy): domain Eukaryota; kingdom Metazoa; phylum Chordata; class Mammalia; order Primates; family Lorisidae; genus Nycticebus; species Nycticebus coucang. The sequence continues at coordinate 61,489,027 of NC_069793.1, read as the reverse complement.
CCCATATTCCCAATATTAGTCCATATCTTGTGCTAGGAATTTCCTATATTTGTCTGTCTCTCCAGCAGCTTTGAAGATCCGAGCATCTCCACATTAATCCAGGGCAATCATTTCTTTTTTAGCTGATCCAAGATGCAATACAAATTACATGCATAATTTTCTATCTGTCCAGCACTTTTCTGGGAAGTAACTGTAGCATCCTCTGTACTGGAACTTTCCTGATGATGGCCACTTGTTGCTTTTCAGAAATAATACCTTTGGCCACATAAATCTGTAAGTTTGTTTTCTTCTCTTTCCTCAGTGCACAGTGATCTTTCTACATAATGATGTCATCTCATTCATTTTTCCCTGGTTTTCAAGGTGGTATTGATCCCATTGGATGAGATTTCAATATGAAAAATTCCAATAGCTCCTTGGAGTTCCTACCTACAACGTTCATTTTGGTTGGCATCCCAGGGGTGGAGGCAGAGCACCACTGGATATCGGTGCCCTTTTGCCTGATGTACATGATAATCTTCCTTGGAAATGGCACCATCCTCTATGTCATCAGAACAGAGGCCACCCTACATCAGCCCATGTATCTCTTCCTTGCCATGCTAGCACTGGCTGAAGTTGGGGTCTCTGCATCCACCTTGCCTACAGTTCTAGGCATATTTCTATTTGATGCCACTGAGATTAGTTTTGGAGCATGCCTTCTCCAGATGTTTTGTATCCATTCTTTCTCCATTATGGAGTCAGCTGTGCTGCTGGCCATGTCTTTGGACCGCTTTGTGGCCATTTATAGTCCACTGCGCTATACAGCTATCCTGACACTGTCCCGCATCTTTGGTGCAGGAGCTCTCATTGGGCTGAAAAGCATTGTGCTCATGACCCCATTGCCCATTCTCCTCCAGCGCCTACCCTTCTGTGGCCACAATGTCCTCTCCCATTCCTATTGTCTTCACCCCAACCTCATCCATTTGCCTTGTGGAAACATTTCTATTAACAATATCTATGGGCTTTTCATTGTTATTTCGACTTTTGGGTTGGATTCGTTGCTGATTGTGGTCTCCTATGGACTAATACTCCACACTGTACTCAGTATCGCCACTGGTGAAGGGAGGAAGAAGGCACTCAACACATGTGGTTCACATTTCTGTGCCGTGCTCGTCTATTATGTGCCTATGATTGCCTTGTCTATGGTGCACCGCTTTGGAAATCACATATCTCCTCTGGTGCAAGTCATGATGGCCAATGCTTATCTCTTTTTCCCACCTGTTGTCAACCCCATTGTCTATAGCATTAAGACCAAGGAGATACGTCATGGCATTGTTCGAGTGCTATCAGAGAAAAGACTCAGAGTTTAACTAATGGCCAAAGTAAAACAGGCAGTTTCTGCTTTCCATAATACAGGTGACCTTAGCTTTGCAGTTAATACAGTTGAGGTTCTCCATAGTCTGGCTGTGAACTGAAGTGGGATGTAGGTAAGAGTGTATAATGTTTAACAGAAAGTACACAAAAATTAGGTGATTCTCAAACATATTTTGTAACGGGTTTTATTTTCCCAATTCCTTACATGCCTAGAGTAGGAATACAAAAAGGATTGTATGAAAACACAGCAACTCCTTCATCTTTACTTAACTTTTCCATGACTCAGTTTCCTCATCTGTAAGACATGGATCATAATTATATTACATACTTGGATTTTTGTTAGGATTAAATATAATCTGTATATAAACCATCTGAATAGAATGCTTCAGTTCAATCAAAGTCTAACCTATATGCTTTAGCTTTAGCATCCAGCTTCTCTCATCCACAGAAGACTTTCTTTTGCCCTGGCATTCTTCTCTCTTGCATCATGTTACATGGCTACATGGAGTACTTCCTGGGTGAAGGCTCAACTACAACTCAGGGTTTAACTTTACAAAAACAAGCTATGTAACGTAATTTTATGTACCCTCATATTAAGCTGAATTTTTTAAAAAGAATAAATTTTATAAGACAGCAGACATAGCCTCTTTCCACTGTGTTAAAATAATAATACCGCATGTCTCCTCTGAGCTAATGTTCTGTTACTACATTTCTTGGTGTGGCCTCTTCTCATCTTTTAATTTATTGTTTAAGTCCCAGAGAACATTCCAGTTCCCATTATTTACTGTTTTACTGGTGAACTCTCACTGGCATTTGGCTCTCTTACTACATTTCATTTCTGAATGTTTTCCTGAATTTCTTTATATCAATTAGATTTGCTAGAGGGTTTTAAATTACATTGACTCTTTCAAAAACAATTTTGCTGTATTTAATTCTTCTCTTTATTTTTCATTATTTTCTCCATTTCTTCTAAATTTTATTTTGCATTTCTTTCCTAAATTCTTGAGTTGAATGACCTGTTTAAGGACACTTTAAGGTGAACATTGTTAAAATCTACCAATTCAAGGAACCCATTAAGTGCTATGTATTTCCTGACAAGCACATAAACAATTTTCATTATCAGAACAGTCCAAAAATTAGTAGCCATTCATTTCAGTCATCATTTTTATTCATTTATTTAAAGAATAAAAGTCTGCATTCATTCTCTTTGGGGGCAGTATATCCCCCCTTTACAAAAACTGATTCTTCATAATAATTCATACTTCAGACCAGTTTAATTTGGCTTCTCTTCCTATGGCTCTACTGAAATATCTTTCCTAAAGGTTACCAGTGACATTCAAGTTTCCAAATTGAATAGATATTTTTAATACTCATTTTTCTGAACACCTGGGCCACTAAACCACGGTGACAACTCCTTTTAATTGCTCGGTCTCTGACCTGATTCTGGTTTTCCCTGTTTACCTCCCCCTCTCTGAGCAGTATTTCACAGTCACCTCCACTTTTTCTTCTATACCTACCTAACTGCTAAATTTCACACTTCCTTGTGTATCTATCTTGGACCACCTTCTATTCTCAACCTAATTTCTTGCCTGTTATCACATCAGTTCCCAGGTTCTTGGCTAATATGAATATTCCAAAGATTCCCATAACTCCTGTCCCGATGGGCCTTATGCACAATTGTCCATTCTCTTGGTTGGGTTTTATGCAAGTTAAATGTAACATGTGAAAACCAATCCTGAGATCTGATCCATGTAAAAGTGATTGTCACTAATTCCATGCAGTTTCTCAAGCAAGAAACCTATGCATCATCATGGCACCTCCCCCTTCTAAAACTATTTCCAGTCAACTAAACAGAGGGAAGTAATCAGCTAAATCTTACTGTTTCATGATATCAAGTAGAATGTGGACTAAGATAGATCTTTAGGTTAAGTTTCCAGAAAGTTATTTGAAATAGTAATGAGAGCAGTTTCAATTAGTAAATACATATGTGTAAATACATATATGCACATACACATACAGACAGCCCAGTGGGATGTGTATTACAAGAGATTAACAGGAAGCATAAAGATTCATTTTAATGCATAGCAGAATATATAACAGTTCCAACCTCTAACTATTCTTTGAAACTCACATTTTAAGTAGCTTCTGTTCTTATGAATGTTAATAAATTTGTGTGATTTTTGTATTAATCTACTGTCAGTCATTTCAGCAAAACTTCAGAAGGATGGAAGTTAAACTTTTCTTCCACCCTTTCCTGTGTGTGCTGGCATTGAACAGTTAAGTAAATGAATGGCAGGTGACAGAAGCCAGGATTCTTACTGTTGGAATAGGAGGTTATAGACAACAAAGGGAAAAGGCTTGAATGACCCATGGATTAGAGTTCACAGTGTCAGTATAAAGTCAGTTAAGGCCAAAATAGCCACAGTTAAATACAGAAATATTTATAGATAGTGGGATATTTTTAGGTTAGTATGCAGACATTTATTTACTTACTCTGTAAGCAAAAAGTTCCTAAAAGTGATGACAATTGTAGTAGCAAAAAGCACATGCATTTGCTTAATTTAAATATTTTTGGAATTAATTTTAACTTATCTGACAAATAAAACAAGTATAGGAAATATTGAACTCAAAATTATTATATTTTCAATGAGAAAATAAAGCTAAGACTTCCATAAATTAAGAAGTGATTTTAGTATTGTATTTTGTCTATAATAATATTAGGGGAAAAGTTAAGCATTTATAAAGATCAAATTTAAATGTATGTACATATCGTTGCAAACATTTATGATAGGGTGATCATTAAATAGTTTCAAATACATAAATACATCGTCAAAGCTTTTTGATGGAGATAAAAAAAATTAGAAACAAAAGTACTAATATAAAATATCTGACTAACAATGAACACATTTATGTATTCTTAAATTCACAATCTCATGGGTCCAAACATTAAGCACTTAAATTCCACTGGGTAGTTAAGCAACTATGTGAAAATATAATAAAAATTTTCATATCAACCTAAAAATGCTTGCGAAGGTACAGGTGTACTTTGGAGATAGTGCATGTACAGTTACAGACCACCTTAATAAAGTAAATATTGCAATTAAGCAAGTCATATGATTTTTTTCCATTTTTAGTGCATATAGAAGTTATGTTTATTATATTCTGTAGTCTATTATGTATGCAATAGCATAATATTTAAAAATGGGCATATGTTAATTAAGAAGTACTTTACTGCTAAAAAATGCCAGCAAAGTGGGCACATATGGTTGGAAAAAATGATGCTGATAGATTTGCCTGACTCAGGGTTATCACAAACTTTCAATCTGTGAATAATGAAATATCTGCAAAGTTCAGTAAAGTGAGATACAATGAAATGAGCTATGCTTACATGGAGACTTTTTTGTTCCTTATTTTATAGTATAAATAACAATTTGATGACCACTGTTCTAAACAGACTGAGTACTTCAAAAAGGGACTAAGTAAAGGTGACCCTGGCAAGTTAGATGACTCAGGGAGAGTAGCATATGTTTAGAAAGCATTTTTTACATGATTGGGGGCACTGAAGTGAATGAAGCCAAGAACCAGGCTCTAGTTACCATCAACTGGTACAGTCCTAACTGGTATCCCTTCTATACAAGGGAGGGGAGAGTTGTTGTTTAGGAGATGAAAGAAGGGCCACTCTTATTTGACCAAAGTTTCCAGGAAGACTGATTAACCGCAGGCAGAAGCAGACAGAACCAGCTAGACCCATGCTTGTGGGGCTGAGAGAAGAATGAGGTGGGGAACAGATAAGAATACAAACACCACATCCCTAGTGAGGCCATTGGAGGCTGAAGGGAAGGAAGGAAATGGAAAATGGGTATATCCAGGCACATTGATACCAGATATATTTCACTATGGGTGTTTATCTAAAAATAGAGACTGGGATGCCACTAAAGCAGATTTTGCTGCTGGGATTCTTAGAATCTGAAGTCTGGACATTATGAGGTTCTTTGTGTTTTATGCCTCAACTGAGGTCATTTGGTCAGTTGTTCATCCTCAGAGTTTCATGGCTCATAAATTCTGGGTGTGGAGACCATTGGATGGTTGGTTGTGGTCTTTCCTTATTTAACAGGAGGTTGCTTTGTAGGTAGGTTTATCACATAATTTATTGTTTAAACAAGGAAATCTTTGAGAGCGAAAGAGGGTGCTATTAATAGTGATGCTGAAAAAACAGGTACAAGCCATAAATATCTGGGGAAAACCAGAAAGTATGCTCACTTTATTCAAAGACATGTTCCTTACTGGAGAATAGTCTTGATCCCCACAGCCCATAAAGATGGAAATTTAGAAGCAGAGCATGATGGCCGATGAGAAGGACATTTGGCTCAGCTCTCTTGGAACAACAGAGTCTCACTAGATTGCCCTCAGTGGAGTTCTGTGGTGTCACAGCTCACAGCAACCTCTAACTCTCTTGGGCTGAGCAGTTCTCTTGCCTCAGCCTCCCAAGTGGCTCGGGCTACAGGTGCCCACCACAGTACCCAGCTGTTTTTTAGTTGTGGTTATCATTGTTGTTTGGCAGGCCCTGGGCCAGATTTGAACCCACCAGCTCTGGTGTGTGTAGCCGGTGCCCTGGCCACTGGGCTACAGATGCCAAGTCCTCTCCTTCATTTTATGGTTGCTGAGAGTGCTTACATCAGGCTATTGGAGTTGGTTTGTGTGTGTGTGTGCGTGTGTGTGTGTGTTTGTTTTTTATTGTTTGTGTGTCCATTTGTATGTTTGTGTGTTGATTTTTTGTTTGTTTGTTTGTTCATTTTGTTTCAATGCGCCTTGTGTTCTGCTAAAACCTTGGGTTGGTTATTTTCCCTAACTCCAATTTTTACATGCAACAAGAACAAAGGGAAGTGGGGGATGATAGCCAACTGAAACCAGCTTTCGACAGAAACTCTCATCCAGAGGGAGAGATAACGTCCAAAAGAACCCAACAAAGCTGAAGGGTGGGAGCTGAGCTGAGAGAAGAGATTGATAATTGCACATCTTCTCTGCTGAGGCAAGCTGCAACTCCAAGGAAACAAATTTCAGCCAGCTGGTGGCACAGTGTTGTCGCTTGGCAGATGAGGCATTGACTTCCCTATGATTCTGTCAGGCCCAAATCCCTGGTGCATTTGCTCATTGGATGGAACTGGGCCACAGCCCTGTGGGGCTACCAGTGACTGGGTATGACAAAGGTACAAGGTGGGGAAGAAGGGACCAGCTCCCCTGGACTATTTTTCTGGCCAGGCCTTTCTGACTCCACAGAGCACTGGAGTGATTTACACTTGAGCTGCTAGTGGACTTCTGCTGCCTAGATGATGAAGATGTTTTGAACTCTCCCACCTGATCAGTGTTTGTGTTGACTGGGACAATTGGTTTGGAACTTTTGATCTGGGCATATCACCTAGAGAGTTATGAAGGTTGTACCCTGGTTGTTTTGTTGGGGGAGTTTGGGACTCTCCTCTTCCAGTTGTCACCTGTGGGGTGGGAGTGGGGCGTCTTAGTTGCTTATATAACTCTGCAGCTGAGATTTCAGCCCAAAGCCACAGATTCACTAGGATTGGACAGAAACTAGAAGAATACAGATCAGAGCCATCTAGTGCCACCACATCAAGCAGTCCCCAGAGTTTCAGGCTGTAGTACTGAATGGGGCCTTTGTAAAGCTCTAGGGTATAAGCCACAACCAGTCCCAGTTCTTTGGTAAAGGGCTAGTTAATTATAACTCCAGGAGCTCTCAATTCAATTTCATCTTACCAGATTCTATAGCCAAATGGTGAAAAGTAATCATGAGGTGGAATCAGCAGAACCTCTGGCAACACGAATAATCAGAGTAGATCAACTCCCCCAAGGAATGACAAAGGAGACACAACGGAAGATCCCATCATAAACAAATGGCTGAGATGTCAGAAATTGAGTTCAAAACTTGGATTGCAAATAAGATTAACAGAATGGAGGTAAAGATGAAATTAGAAATTCAAGAAGCAATTCAAAAATTCTCTCAAGAATTCAATGAATTCAAAGACAAAATCACTAAAGATTTTTACACATTGAGTCAAGAACTTGCAGACCTCAAACATCTGAAAAATGCAGTAGAATCCTTCAGTAACAGAATGGAGCAGGCAGAAGAAAGGATCTCTGACATTGAACACAAAGCTTTTGATCACTCCCAAATGCTCAAAGAGGAAGAGAAGTGGAGAGCAAAAATGGATCATTCCCTGAGAGAATTGTGGGACTACTCCAAAAGAACATTTGCCTTGTAGGAATCCCTGAAGGACAAAAGGATGGTCAGAAAGGCACAGATACTCTACTCCAAGAGATAATTGAGAAGAACTTCCTAAGCATGATAAGAGATATTAAAATTCTATCAGTATCAGTTAGATAGCAGACAGTTTCAGAACCCCAGCACATCTCAACCCAAACAAAGCATCTTCTAGACACATTGTAATTAACTTTACCAAAGTTAATCTGAAGGAGAAAATCCTGCAAGCAGACAGATGTAAGAATCATAACCTATAAGGGGAAGAATATTAGAATGACTGCAGATCTCTCTGCTGAAACTTTTAAAGCCAGAAGAGGATGGTCATCGACCTTCAATCTCCTAAAACAAAACAAATTTCAGCCCGGGATCCTGTATCCAGCTAAATTGAGCTTCATTTATGACAGAGAAGTTAAATACTTTAAAGACATAGACACGTTGAATAAATTTGCCATAACCAAACCAGCTCTTCAATATATCCTAAGACTCATCCTTTATAATGAATAACACAATGCTCTACCACCAAAGTAAACTCATTCTGAAATTCTTGACCAAAACCCAATTTTCACACTGGTGAAAAGATTTAAAATGTCCACTGGACTTTTGAAAAACTCAATACCCAAAATACTATCAGGCTTATCAATACTCTCAATTACTGTGAATGGCTTAAATTATCCTTTTAACAGACACAGGTTAACTGACTGGATACAAAAACTCAGGCCAGATATCTGCTGCATACAAGAATTTCATCATACACTAAAGGATGAATATAGATCACGATGAAGGAATGGACATCTGTAATCCAGGCAAATGGAAACCAGAAAAAAGCACAGGTGGCAATTTTATTTGCAGATACATTAGGCTTTAAACCAACAAAAGTAGGGAAAGACAAGGATATTCACTTCATATTTGTTAAGGGAAACACTCAACGTGATGAAATGTCAATTATTAACATTTATGCACCCAACTAGAAAGCTCCTCAATTTATAAGGGAGACCCTAACAGACAAGAACAATTTAATAATTCCAGCACCATAATAGTTGGAGATTTTAACACCCCTTTGGCAGTGTTGGATAGCTCCTCCAATAAAAAACTGAGCAAAGAAATGTTAGACTTAAACTTCACCATATAATTGAATTTAACAGAAATCTACAGAACATTTCATCCTAACAAATCTGAATACAAAATTCTTCTCATCGGCCCATGGAATATCCTCCAAAATTGATCACATCTTAGATCACAATGCTAATCCCAGCAAATTTAAAAGTATAGAAATGATTCCTTGTATTTTCTCGGATCATCATGCAATAAAAGTTGAACTCACCAATAACAGGTATCTGCATACTCATGCAAAGGCATGGAAACTAAATAACCTTATGCTGAATGATAGCTGGGTCATAAATGAGATCAATAAGGAAATTGCCAAATTTCTGGAACAAAATGATAATGAAGACACAAATTATCAGAATCTGTGGGATACTGCAAGGCAGTCCTAAGAGAGAAATTTGCAGGTTTGTAAGCCTTCCTCAAGAGAACAGAAAGAGAGTAAATCAATAATTTAATGGAACATCTTAAGCAACTGGAAAAGGAAGAGCATTCCAAACCCAAACCCTGCAGAAGAAAAGAAATAACTAAAATTAGAGCAGAATTAAATGAAATCAAAAACAAAAGAATTATTCAAATGATTGATGAATCAAAAAGTTGGCTTTTTGAAAAATTCAACAAAATTTATAAACCTTTGGCCAACCTAAACAAAAATAGAAAATTAATGTCCCTAATATCATCAATCAGAAATGGCAAAGGTGAAATAACAACAGTCACAACAGAAATTCAAAGAATCCTTAATGAATATTATAAAAAACTCTATTCTCAGAAATATGAAAATCTGAAAGAAATTGACCAATACTTGGGAACATGCCACCTTCCCAGACTTAATCAGAAAGAATTATAAATGCTGAACAGACCTATATTAAGTACTGAAATAGAATCAACTATACAAAATCTCCCAAAAAGAAGAATCCAGGACCAGATGGCTTCACATCAGAATTCTACCAAACCATTAAAGAGGAACTAGTACCTATATTACTTAACCTTTTCCAAAACATTGAAAAAGAAAGAATACTTCCCAACACATTCTATGAAGCAAATATCACCCTGATCCCCAAACCAGGAAAAGACCCAACAAAAAAAGAAAGTTATAGACCAATATCTTTAATGAACAGAGATGCAAAAATATTCAATAAGATCCTAGCAAACAGAATCCAGCAACTTCGTTTTGCATCAAACAAATTACAGACCATGACTAAGTGGGTTTCGTCCCAGGTACTCAAGGTTAGTTCAATATAAGTAAAACTATAAATACAATGCATCCCATAAACGAACTAAAAAACAAAAAGCATATGATACTGTCAATAGATACAGAAAAAGCTTTTGACAATATCCAGCATCCTTTCATGATCATAACCCTTAAGAAAATAGTTAGAGAAGGGACTTTTCTTAAACTGATAGAGGCCATCTACTGCAAACTCACAACCAATGTCATATTGAATGGAGTAAAATTGAAAACATTTCCACTCAGATCAGGAACCAGGCAAGGTTGCCCATTGTCTCCATTGCTTTTTAACATTGTAATGGAAGTCTTAGTCATTGTAATCAGGCAAGAGAAGGAAATCAAGGGTATACAAATAGGGACAGAGGAGATCAAACTTTCACTCTTCACAAATGATATGATTTTATACCTGGAAAACCCAAGGGTCTCAACTACAAAACTGTTAGAAATGATCAAGGAATACAGCAGTGTCTCAGGATACAAAATCACTACTCACAAATCAGTAGCTTTTATATATAACAATAATAATCAAGCCAAAGAAACAGTCAAGGATTCTATTCCCTTTACAGTTGTGCCAAAGAAGAAAAAATATTTGGAAATTTACTAACAAAAGATGTGAAAGATCTTTACAAAGAGGATTATGAAACCCTGAGTAAAGAAATAACTGAAGACATTAACAAATGGAAAAACATACCATGCTCATGGCTAGGAAGAATCAACATTGTTAAAATGTCCATATTACCCAAAGAAATTTACAAATTTAATGCAATCCCTATCAAAGAATCACCATCATTCTTCAAAGATCTGTAAAAAATAGTACTTTGTTTTATATGGAACCAGAAAAAACCTTGAATAGCCAAGACATTACTCAGAAATAAAAAAAAAAAAAAATTGGGAAACCATGCTGCCTGACTTAAAACTATACTATAAATCCATAGTGATCAAAACAGCAGAGTACTGGCACAAAAATAGAGAGGTAGAAGTATGGAATAAAATTGAGAACCAAGAGATGAACCCAGACACTTATCATCATTTGATCTTTGATAAGCCCATCAAAAATATAAATTGGGGGAAAGAGTCCCCATTTAATAAACGGTGCTGGGAGAATTGGCTGGTGACTTGTAGAAGACTGAAACTGGACCCACACCTTTCACCATTAACAAAAATTGACTCTCACCAGATAAAAGACTTAAACTTAAGACTTGAAACTATAAATATCCTTGGAGAGAGTGCAGAAGAATCACTTGAAGAAATTGGCCTGGGAGAATACTTTATGAGGACCCCTCCCCCCAGGCAATTGAAGCAACACCAAAAATACATTACTGGGATCTGATCAAAGTAAAAAGCTTCTGCATAGCCAAGATCACCCTAAGCAAAGCAAGCAGACAGCCCTCAGAATGGGAGAGGATATTTGCAGGTTATGCCTCTGACAAAGGTTTGATAACCAGAATCCACAGAGAATTCAAACTTATTAATAAAAAAAGAACAAGTAATCCCATTTCATTATGGGCAAGGGACTTGAACAGAAGTTTCTCTTCATGGTCTACAGACACATGAAAAAAAGCTCATCATTTTTAATCATCAGAGAAATGTAAATCAAAACCACTTTGAGATATCATCTAACTCCAGTAAGAGTGGCTCACATAACAAAATCTCAAAACTACAGATGTTGGCATGGATATGGAGAAAAGGGAACACTTCTGCACTGCTGGTGGGAGTGCAAGCTAATACGTCCCTTTTGGAAAGTAGTATGGAAAATACTCAGGGATCTAAAAGTAGACCTGCTGTTTGATCCCACAATTCCTCTCCTAGGTATATATCCAAAGACCAAAAATCACTTATAACAAAGATATTTGCACCAGATTGTTCATTGCAGCTCAACTCATAATAGCCAAGTCATGGAAGAAGCCCAGTGCTCCATCGACCCATGAATGGATTAACAAATTGTGCTATATGTATACCGTGGAATATTATGCAGCCTGAAAAAATATGGAGACTTTACCTCTTTTACGTTTACATGAATGGAGCTGGAACATATGCTACTTACTAAAGTATCTCGAGAATGGAAGAAAAAATATCCAGTGTACTCAGTACTATTATGAAACCAACTTACAATCACTCACACTTTCATACGAAGAATAGTTCACAACTATGGCCCAGGATGAAGGAGGGAGGAGGGGGGAACATGAAGGAAGAGGGAAGGTCAGATTGAGGGAGGGTGAATGGTAGGATCACATTTATGGTGCATAATTTAAGGATACATGTCAGATCTATTAAGTATAGAGTATAAATGTCTTAACACAATAATTAAGTAAATGAGAGAAGGTATATATTAACCAGTGTGATGTAAATGATTCTAATTCTATAAGAAATCAGCACATTGTACCCCATAAATGCATTAATGTATACATCATGTGATCCATGTGTTTATGATTTAATAAAAAAATTTTGATAAAAATGGAAATTTACTTTATTTAAATTTAAAAATCAAGTCTTAGGCCTTTACTATTGACTTACTAGTTATTATGCTTTTTGCTATGAGTTTTGAAGGACTGCGGAAAAGGCAAATTTATTATTTCTTCCCCAGAGATATCAATTCTGGATAGAAGAGGGCATGCATATGTACATATAGAGACACACATACAAGGTCTGACAAGTAAGTTCACAAATTTGCCACCGTACATTTACATTGGCAACACTCTACAAACAACTTGGTAAAGTTTCATAACCTTTGTATATCAGTGCCTGTCAGCTGTGTTTGTCTTGACATGTGGTGGTGTCTCACTGAGTGGTGCTCATTGTTGTGGTTGCATGTTTTTGTGTGCAGTTGCAGAAATGTTGGAGATTGAATTAGAGCAACAAATTTCTTGTTAAATTTGGAAAGAGTGAAAGAAAAATCAAGAACATGAGGGGAGACAAGATGGCGGACTGAAGCCAGCTTTCAACAAAGGCTCCCGTCCAGAAGGAGAGTTAAGGGACAGGAATTTAGTAAGTATCCTGGTGGACTTGAGCCTCACCAAGAGAGAAGGCTGAAGAACGCACATCAACACCGCTGAGGCAAGTTGTGATCACAAGGACGCAAACAAAAGGTACAAAATCCACCACCAAGCGGACGGGAGTCCCCCTCCCCCATGAGACCGGCTCTAGAGCCCCACAATTGAACAAGCGGGCAGAAATTAAAGCCCCTCCCACTACACTCCACGGGAGAGACCTTCTAAAAACTGGACCTACCTCCCCTACTGGGGTGCCGTGGCGTTCTCCTGCCGGACATAGGGCTGAATAAAACTTTGGGAATCCTTTGCCGGCAACCCTGAATCCCTGGCGCTCCCCTCCCGCCCACTGAGGTCTGGAGGCCTGTCCCCCAGAACTTCGGATCCTTGGGTGATTTCTCAAGGGGAGTGGACAGTCCCCGAGTTGCGACTGGTCAGCATTGACTCTGAGGCGCGCCGAGTGAGGAGAGGGCACCGGGCTGAGGGGGAGTCACGCCTCGCGGCACTTCCCTGCGGTGCAGTGCACCAACCCTCCCCGGGCATAGGGGGCCCAAGACTGAATCAGACTCTGGCCTCCCCGCTGAGAGCTGAGAACCCCTACTCTCACTCGGGGTCTGAGGGCCTATCCCCCAGGAGTTCAGCTCCTTGGGTGATTTCTCGAGGGGAGTGCACAGTGCCTGAGCTGCGTCAGGTCAGCGCTGACTCTGGGACACGTGAGCGAGGAGAGGGCACTCTGCTGAGGGGAAATCAAGCCTTGGCGGCACTTCCCTGCGGTGCAGTGCAGGAGCCCTCCCCGGACCGTAGTATTGCGTGAAACTGAATGAAACTCTAGCTTCCCCCCGCCCCACTCCCAATCCGGGTCTGGGGGCCCATCCCCCAAGAGTTCTGATTCTTGGGGGATCTCTTAAGGGGTGTGGACCCAGCACAAACTGCGGCCGCTCAGTGCTGACTCTGGGGCGCGGGACAGAGGAGAAAAGGGTCGCCTGAGTGCCCACACCAGAGCAGCAGTTCCCTGGAGGTAGATCAACAGCCGTTTTTTCTTTAACGGCAGAACGCTCACTTCTGGATATCCTGAGGCCACACCCCCTGTCTCCCTGGGCAACCAGAGGAGGCCACCGGTGACACGGCTCACAAACCCAGAAGCCTCCAGGGCAGGGCCGACCCAGAGAGGTGTTCAGACGCAATTCTCCAGCAGCAAAGACGTTTGAACTCAAAACAGCCCGTCTCCTGTAGGCGACGACAGGAACAGAGACAGAACCTCACAAAGTTGTCTGTTCTGTTCTGTTCTGTTAGCAGCATCCATCAGGGACGGGGCAAAGCCTGAGTGAACACCTCCTTCCCATCACCTGCATCAAACACTCAAAGATGTCAGGCCCCATCTCCTCCTGCTAGATAGCGGCAGTCTGCGGGGGCCTGGCAGACTTCCTTGCGATTCAGGCAGGTGCAAACCCCTGGAGTGTCTGTTCATTGCAGGCAACTGGGTTAGCCATCTGCAGAGATACCAGTGACTGGGTCCGACGGAGGGGCAAAGTGGGGAAGGAGACGTCAAACTTCCCAGACTGCTCTGTTTGCGGGGTGGCTCCTCCTGACTCCACGCTGCACTGGGGTGAGCTGTCTCAGAGGAGTCACCAGGCCCCTGTGATCCAGTTCCCAGAGACCTCTTGAACCCTTCCACCTGAGACAAGTGCCGATTGAGACAGTTGATTCGGACCTTTTGAACTGGGCTAATAGACTGAGGACTTTTCAGGTGGTGCCCTGGGTGTGCGATTGTAGGAAGGTTTGATTCTCCTTTTCCAACTGGGGCCAGAGGTGGGCAGGCGGGGTGACTTAATAGCTGATTTTTCCACACAGCTGAGACTTCAAGCCAGAGTAGAAGTTGCAATAGGATCGAACAGAAACCAGCTGAAAACAAGACAGAACCACTTTGCTCCACCGCACCAGACAGGGCCCCAGTTTCTCAGGCCACAACACTGTACGGGCCCTCGATAAAACCCCAGGGGAAAAACCAAAGGGAGTAAACCATGGGGCGGAATCAGCGGAAAAACTCTGGTAACATGAATAACCAGAATAGATCAACCCCCCCAAGAAAAGATACGGCAGATGTGATTGAAGATCCCATTCATAAACAACTGGCTGAGATGTCAGAAGTCGAATTCAGAATTTGGTTTGCAGACAAGATTAATAAAATGGAATTAGGAATTCGAGGATAAATTCAAAAACTGTCTCAAGAATTTAACGAATTTAAAGACAAAACCACCAAAGACTTAGACACACTGAAACAAGAACTTACAGCCCTCAAAGATATGAAAAATACAGTAGAATCCCTCAGTAACAGAATGGAGCAAGCAGAAGAAAGGATTTCTGACATTGAAGATAAAGTCTTCGAACGCTCCCAATCTCTCAAAGAGGAAGAGAAATGGAGAGCAAAAACGGATCACTCACTCAGAGAGCTCTCAGATAATTTGAAAAAAAATAACATAAGGGTTATAGGAATTTCGGAGACTGATGAAGTGGCAGCCAAGGGCACAGAGGCCCTTCTACATGAAATTATGAAAGAAAATTTTCCAGACATGCCTAGAGAATCTGAAATTCAGATAGCAGACAGCTTCAGAACCCCAGCACGATTCAACCCCAATAAGCCATCTCCCAGACATATCATAATTAGCTTCACTAAAGTTAACATGAAAGAGAAGATTCTCAAAGCAGCCCGGTGAAAGAAAACTATAACGTACAAAGGTAAGAATATTAGAATAACTGCAGATCTCTCTGCTGAAACTTTTCAAGCAAGAAGAGACTGGTCATTAACTTTTAATCTCCTAAAGCAAAAAAACTTTCAACCCAGGATCTTGTATCCAGCTAAACTGAGTTTCATCTATGATGGAGAAATTAAATACTTCAATGACATTCATATGTTGAAAAAATTTGCCATAAGTAAACCAGCTCTTCAGGATGTTCTCAGACCTATCCTCCACAATGACCAACCCAATCCTATACCACAAAAGTAAACTCACTCAGAAACTTCGGATCAAACGCCAACTTCCACACTGGCGAAAGGATTAAAAATGTCCACTGGACCTTTGAAAAACTCGATACCCAAAATTCCACCAGACTTATCCTTACTCTCCATCAATGTGAATGGCTTAAACTGTCCTCTAAAGAGGCATAGGTTAGCTGACTGGATACAAAAACTTAAGCCAGATATTTGTTGCATACAAGAGTCACATCTCAACTTAAAAGACAAATACAGACTCAGGGAGAAAGGATGGTCATCCATATTTCAGGCAAATGGCAATCAGAAAAAAGCAGGTGTTGCAATTTTATTTGCAGATACAGTAGGCTTTAAACCATCAAAAGTAAGGAAGGACAAGAATGGTCACTTCATATTTGTTAAGGGTAATACTCAATATGACGAGATCTCAATTATTAATATCTATGCACCCAACCAGAATGCACCTCAATTTATAAGAGAAACTCTAACAGACATGAGTAACTTGATTTCCTCCAGCTCCATAATCGTTGGAGATTTCAACACTCCCTTGGCAGTGTTGGATCGATCCTCCAGAAAGAAGCTGAGCAAAGAAATCTTAGATTTAAACCTAACCATCCAATATTTAGATTTAGCAGACATCTACAGAACATTTCATCCCAACAAAACTGAATACACATACTTCCCATCAGCCCACGGAACTTACTCCAAAATTGATCACATTTTAGGTCACAAGTCTAATCTCAGTAAATTTAAAGGAATAGAAATTATTCCATGCATCTTCTCGGACCATCATGGAATAAAACTTGAATTGAGTAACAACAGGAATCTGCATACCCATACAAAAACATGGAAGTTAAATAACCTTATGCTGAATGATAGCTGGGTCAGAGATGAGATTAAGAAAGAAATCACCAATTTTTTGGAACAAAATGACAATGAAGACACAAACTATCAGAACCTCTGGGACACTGCAAAGGCAGTTCTAAGAGGGAAATTTATAGCACTGCAAGCCTTCCTCAAGAGAACGGAAAGAGAGGAAGTTAACAACTTAATGGGACATCTCACGCAACTGGAAAAGGAAGAACATTCCAACCCCAAACCCAGTAGAAGAAAAGAAATAACCAAAATTAGAGCAGAATTAAATGAAATTGAAAACAAAAGAATAATACAACAGATCAATAAATCAAAAAGCTGGTTTTTTGAAAAGGTCAATAAAATAGATAAACCTCTGGCCAACCTAATCAGGAAAAAAAGAGTAAAATCTCTAATATCATCAATCAGAAACAACAAAGACGAAATAACCACAGACTCATCAGAAATCCAAAAAATCCTTAATGAATATTACAAGAAACTTTATTCTCGGAAATATGAAAATCTGAAGGAAATAGACCGATACTTGGAAGCACGCCACCTTCCAAGACTTAACCAGAATCAAGTGGAAATGTTGAACAGACCCATATCAAGTTCAGAAATAGCATCAACTATACAAAACCTCCCTAAAAAGAAAAGCCCGGGACCAGATGGTTTCACGTCAGAATTCTACCAAACCTTTAAAGAGAAATTAGTACCTATATTACTCAACCTGTTCCAAAATGTAGAAAAAGAAGGAAGACTACCCAACACGTTCTATGAAGCAAATATCACCCTGATCCCCAAACCAGGAAAAGACCCAACAAGAAAAGAAAATTATAGACCAATATCACTAATGAATATAGATGCAAAAATATTCAACAAGATCCTAACAAACAGAATCCAACAACACATCAAACAAATTATACATCATGACCAAGTTGGTTTTATCCCAGGGTCTCAAGGCTGGTTCAATATACGTAAATCTATAAATGTAATTCAGCACATAAACAAATTAAAAAACAAAGACCATATGATTCCCTCAATTGATGCAGAAAAAGCTTTTGATAATATCCAGCATCCCTTCATGATCAGAACACTCAAGAAAATTGGTATAGAAGGGACTTTTCTTAAACTGATAGAGGCTATCTACAGCAAACCCACAGCCAATATCATATTGAATGGAGTTAAATTGGAATCATTTCCACTCAGATCAGGAACCAGACAAGGCTGCCCATTGTCTCCATTGCTTTTCAACATTGTAATGGAAGTTTTAGCCACCGCAATTAGGGAAGAAAAGGCGATCAAGGGTATCCATATAGGGTCAGAAGAGATCAAACTCTCGCTCTTCGCAGATGATATGATTGTGTATCTGGAAAACACTAGGAACTCTACTACAAAACTCCTAGAAGTGATCAAGGAATACAGCAGCGTCTCAGGTTACAAAATCAACATTCATAAATCGGTAGCCTTTATATACACCAACAACAGTCAAATTGAAAAAACAGGTAAGGACTCTCCCATTCACAGTAGTGCCAAAGAAGATGAAATATTTGGGAATTTACCTAACAAAAGACGTGAAAGATCTCTATAAAGAGAACTATGAAACTCTAAGAAAAGAAATAGCTGAAAATGTTAACAAATTGGAAATGTTAACAAATTGGAAAAACATACCATGCTCATGGCTAGGAAGAATGAACATTATCAAAATGTCCATACTACCCAAAGCAATATATAATTTCAACGCACTCCCTAATAAAGCTCCACTGTCATATTTTAAAGATCTTGAAAAAACATTACTTCGTTTTATATGGAATCAGAAAAAACCTCGAATAGCCAAGGCATTACTCAGAAATAAAAACAAAACAGGAGGAATCACACTACCAGACCTCAGACTTTACTACAAATCGATAGTGATCAAAACAGCATGGTATTGGCACAAAAACAGAGAAGTAGATATCTGGAATAGAATAGAGAACCAAGAGATGAATCCAGCTACTTACCGCTATTTGATTTTTGACAAGCCAATTAAAAACATTCAGTGGGGAAAAGATTCCCTATTTAACAAATGGTGCTGGGTGAACTGGCTGGCAACCTGCAGAAGACTGAAATTGGACCCACACCTTTCACCATTAACTAAGATAGACTCTCATTGGATTAAAGATTTAAACTTAAGACATGAAACTATAAAAATACTAGAGGAGAATGCAGGGAAAACCCTTGAAGAAATTGGTCTGGGTGAGTATTTCATGAGGAGAACCCCCCGGGCAATTGAAGCAGCTTCAAAAATACACTACTGGGACTTGATCAAACTAAAAAGCTTCTGCACAGCTAAGAACACAGTAAGCAGAGCAAGCAGACAGCCCTCAGAATGGGAGAAGATATTTGCAGGGTATAACTCTGACAAAGGTTTAATAACCAGAATCCACAGAGAACTCAAACGCATCAGCAAGAAAAAAACAAGGGATCCCATCGCAGGCTGGGCAAGGGATTTGAAGAGAAACTTCTCTGAAGAAGACAGGCGCACGGCCTTCAGACATATGAAAAAATGCTCATTATCTTTAATCATCAGAGAAATGCAAATCAAAACTACTTTGAGATATCATCTAACTCCAATGAGACTAGCCTATATCACAAAATCTCAAGACCAGAGATGTTGGCGTGGATGAGGAGAAAAGGGAACACTTTTGCACTGCTGGTGGGAATGCAAATTAATACATTCCTTTTGGAAAGATATATGGAGAACACTCAGAGATCTAAAAATAGATCTGCCATTCAATCCTGTAATTCCTCTGCTGGGCATATACCCAGAAGACCAAAAATCACAACATAACAAAGATATTTGTACCAGAATGTTTATTGCAGCCCAATTCATAATAGCTAAGTCATGGAAAAAGCCCAAGTGCCCATCGATCCACGAATGGATTAATAAATTGTGGTATATGTATACCATGGAATACTATGCAGCCTTAAAGAAAGATGGAGACTTTACCTCTTTCATGTTTACATGGATGGAGCTGGAACATATTCTTCTTAGTAAAGTATCCCAAGAATGGAAGAAAAAATACCCAATGTACACAGCCCTACTATGAAACTAATTTGGGGCTCTCACATGAAAGCTATAACCCAGCTACAACTTAACAATAGGGGGAAGTGGGAAAGGGGGTGGGTGGGTAGAGGGAGGGGAATCGGTGGGATCACACCTGTGGTGCATCTTACAGGGGTATTTGCGAAACTTGGTAAATGTAGAATGTAAATGTTTTGGCACAGTAACTGAGATAACGCCGGAAAGGCTATGTTAACCACTGTGATAAAAATGTGTCAAATGGTTTATGAAGTGAGTGTATAATGCCCCATAATCATATCATTGTATACAGTTATGATTTAATAAAAAAATTAAAAAAAAAGAAAAATCAAGAACATGTTAGTCCCGGTTTATAAGGATAATGCCATGAAGAAAATGGCAGTGCACAAATGGATTAAACGTTTTTCTGAGGGGAGATAAAGTGTTACTGATAAAAAAAAGAGTTCAGAACAACCAGTAACAAACAGAACTGACAAAAACATTGCAGAAATTCATTGAATTGCACATCAAAATTGTCAGCTGAAAGTGAGAAGCATAGCAGACAAATGAAACATCAATAAAGAAACAGGAAATTTTTAACTGAAAATCATGAGAAACATGTGGCTCTTGTATCATAACAATGCACCATCCCACAGAGCACTGTCTGTGAGAGAGTTCTTAGCCAGTAAACTAAGTATACTGGAACACCCTCTGTACTCAGCCAATCTGGCTGGTAATTATTTTTGTTTTTAACCCAAAGATAAAGGAAGTATTGAAAAGAGGCATTTTAATTACATTCAGGACTTCAAAGGTAATAAGAAGACAGCTTTTCTAGAAAAAAAGTGTTCCAAAATTGCTTTGAAGGGTCGACCATGTGTTGGTGTCAGTGCATAGATTCCCAAGGGGAGTACTTTGAAGGAGGATAGTCAGCAGTGAGAAATGCAGCAATTTTTCTAGGATGAGCTCAAGGACTTGTCAGGCATTCTTATATCAATAAAATGTAAGATAAAGGGGCTTAGGAATCAACTCTTATACTTCAGATTCAAGCCTATATCAACACTTTGAATTTCTTGTTCCTATTTCTCTTGAATATTCCTAGTAGAGAGTTTTATCCCTAACAGAAACATTATCAGTTTATAGACTTAAAAATAATCCTAACCCCTTGAAGTAATTCAGAGTAATCCCTTCTTGTAGAACATGTTTACAATTCCCTGCCGGATTGGTTGGGTCTTAACACTGTAGATGATGGGGTTGAGCACAGGTGGCACAAACAGGTAGATGCTAGACATGAGTGTGTGGACCATGGGTGAAGCATGTTTAGTAACACGATGCATCACAGACACACCAATCATAGGCACATAGTATATAAGCACTGCACAAATATGTGACACACATGTGTTGAGTGCCTTCCACCGTCCCTCCCCAGAAGCAATGCCCAGCACTGTGTAAAGAATTAACACATAAGAGACCACAATGAGCAATGAGTCAAGTCCGAAAGTGGACAGAACAATGGCTAAGCCCAGAACACTATTGAGCTTAGTATCAGCACAAGGCAGTTGGATCATGTCTGAGTGGAGGCAGTAGGAGTGAGAGAGGACATTAATGTGACAATAAGGAAGTTGCTTCAGAAGGGCTGGGAGTGGGGCCATGAGTGCCACACTCTTCAGTGTAATGCCCAGACCCATGCAGATAATACGGGGCAGGGTCAGGATAGCTGTATAGCGCAGTGGGTTGTAGATGGCTACAAAGCGGTCATAACTCATAGCCAGTAGGACTCCTGACTCCATGCAGGAGAAGGTGTGAATGAAAAACATCTGGGCCAGGCATCCATCAAAGTCAACCTTTTGGACATCAAGCCAAAGAATACCCATAACAGTAGGCATTGTAGACACAGAAACACCCACCTCAGTTACAGCTAACATGGAAAGGAACAGGTACATGGGCTCATGGAGGGCAGGGTCTATCTTAACTGCTGCCATAATTAGGCCGTTGCCTACAATGGCCACAATGTACATGGTGAAGAAAGGGATGGAGAGCCAGCCATGTTGAGACTC
This sequence comes from Nycticebus coucang, assembly GCF_027406575.1. Taxonomy (NCBI): domain Eukaryota; kingdom Metazoa; phylum Chordata; class Mammalia; order Primates; family Lorisidae; genus Nycticebus; species Nycticebus coucang. The sequence goes on along the minus strand of NC_069793.1, from coordinate 61,467,134 downwards.
CAGTCCTGGGATGCCAGTCAGGAAGACAGACAGAAGATCAAGACTTCCATTGCTCTCGGTTCCCATGCCACCAATAGCAGAGATCAGCCTTTGCCTGCCATTTGAAAAAAAAAAAAAAAACCCTGAAGTTAGCTTCCACCTTTTGGGTGTTCTACTTTAGAAGCACACCTCAAAAACTGAAGGACATGGTAGGAGGTGGAAAAAGTTGGAGTCATTAACATCATTCTGAATAAAATGTAACAGACATCCTCTTCTCTTCTCCTGTCCCCCTGGTTCTAGAATCCTAAAATGTTGCGCGGAAAGGAGATATTTCAGAATGCTCATCTTTTCTTAAAAATTTTCAAAGCTTTTTATTAATACATAACACATATTTGCACATGTTTATGAGGCACATTTGATATTTTATTACATACATTGAGTATGTAATGATCAAGTTAAGAAACTGAGGATACCCATCACCTTGAGCAACTACCATGTCAATGTATTAGTAATATTTCAAGTCATTTCCTCTAGCTCCTTTGAAATATACAATGCTATCATCACCTTATTTTGCTAGCATACATTAAAACTTACTCCTTCTAACTAACACTATGTTTGTACCCATTAACCAACCCCTCTTCATCCCACTAACACCCGCTCACCATAATTAATATAATGTAACATAATAAATTAAATTTGCAAAATCTTTAAAGAAACAATAATAGAGAAGTAAGAAGGTGTAGTCTAATAGTTCATTCATTCACTCAAAATACTGGATGTAATAAATACTGAGCATCAATTCTTTACCCTGTTACTACCTTCTGTTCTGGCGAAATGGTCCCCACATCTAAAGAGTTTAGTAAGAACGCTCCATTGGAACGAATGAATAGATAGGGGAAGATATAGGGAACACAAGAAGCTATGATTGCGGAAACAGGTACAGAGTGATAATGAGGATAACCCCAGAATCAGCAATTCTGCACTTTTTTCTTCATACACCAGCCCTGAAACCCTGTACATTCTATTTTGCACTGCCCTGAAAATTAACAACTTCCCTGACACATGAAACATGTTTTCTTGTGCCTCTTATTCATAAATATATCTTAGAACTACCTTATAGATAAGAGGTACTCAACTTTCATGTATCACATGGGAGAACTTGAAAATTCCAGTGCTCAGGTACCACCCTGTATTAATTAAATTGGAATCTCTGGATACAGTGTCCAATTATCAATGTGTTCTTAAGCTCCTAAGGTGATCCCAAAGTTGAAGGTCACTCCAGAATTACTTTGTAACATTTCATTTACTTTACAATGACAATTGTTTTGAGTAAAACAAAAATTGTGGCCATTTCATAATCCCACCGTTTTTTACAGAAAATTTTCTCAATCCTCTCATGACCTGAAACTTAAACATTTCTTTGTGTTTTATCATCTGCTGGACTCTTCACCATCCTCAAGCTCCTGTAAATAAACTCAGATTTTCTCATAGTACTCCAGCGAAGTGCCCACAGATGCAGCCTAGGGTTGGGGCTACCATTGCATACCACCTCTTTGGAGGTGCAAATAAAGGAGAGAAGGGCTTGGTAGGGACATTTGGGATCTTTGTCTAATCATCCCTCCTAAGGCTTACCTATCTCACCAGAGGATGCATGCCACTCCCCAAACTTGATCTTAGGCAAGAAGTAATATTGAAGCCCTGAGTGTACCAGCCATGACCCATGTGAGGAAGCACATCCAGGAGAGGGAAAGAGAAGGTGAGTGCCCAGGAGACCATCATCCCAGGAAATTCACTCTATCTTTGGGTAGTGAAAGTGACCAGAGGAGTAATTGCCTTACTACCAAGCTGCTTCATTGGAGTGTCATAATAATCACATGAAGTGACTTGCCTGAAACCAGTGGTGGATCTGAAACTAGAATCCAGTTCTTTCAATGGTAAGTCCCATGGTCTTCCTATGAAGCCCATTAGCCAGCCTTCTGAGGCTGAACCCACTTAAATAAGAAGAATGAGAAGGTGCCAGAGAAGTTGGTTATCTTTACTTTCCCTGTAAGAGAAAAAGACTAAATTTCTCTCCTTCTATGCAAACTGGGGGTCAGACGTTAAGAAGTAGGAGTTATTGAACTTTTTATGTAGCCATTTCTCAGCACTCTACTAATTCAGTGGTCAACCTGGTAGGCCTCTAGAATGTGAAACTAGAGTTCAGTGTTTCACCCACAAAGAGAACCTTTCATAACATCCTTATCATGTTTTCGCCCATGCTCAGATTCAGCACTGTGGGTGATGAGGATTTCGTTGCATCCTGAAATCACTATCTTGCATGGTCAGATCTCACTGACTTATAAAGGTGCTTTCTTACACTGGGCTTTAAACTTCTCTTTCAACATTATATGTAATAAGTTGCAGACACAGAGATTAATCTTAATCAGGTATTACCTGAAGATTGTTCATAATATGTACTTTCTTGCAGAACTGTTATATTCGAATGTAAGTATCAATAATTAATTGAATTATTTATTTCATGTCTGTATCCCCTATTAGATTTTAAACTTCACCAAAGAATGTATAATACTGACTGTTGTTTACTTCTTTGTGTGTGTGTGTGTGTTTGCCTTATATCACTAGCTACTCAATACTAGGACAGTATTAAATACATGGCAAATGATTAATAAATATTATAACCAAGTGAATAAATACCTAAAAGGATAAGTAGTATTGGAAGTATCAATCATGATATCCTGTCATCTTCCCTTTTTTATGTAACCTGTCCTGATTGCCTTCAGCTGCTTCCCAAAATTTCTGATTTCTAATTTTCCTACCAAATATAAACTCCTATCAGGATGAACAATGGATAGAGAGTCAATATGAATCAACAATCCAATAGGGAGCATTTTCTAGCACTATTTAAACACAAAATATTTTGAATGTGCAGCTTTTCCTAACACTATTTGGGTACAAATTGTAACTTTCTCATCTGTGACTTAGCATTATCTTTCCCAGACTTTTCTTATTTTATTAAGTTACATTTGTAACTCTGTGCTCCCTGTCAGATGTGGAGGTCTTTTAGAATCAGACACATGCCCGGCTCATCCTTGCTTCTCCAGCAAATCACTGATGCTGACACAAAGGCATGCTCGAACCATCATTAATAAGTAAAAGCATGGGTAGAACACTCAGGCCATTACTGACGTATATTCAGTTCCAAATTCCATACTCCAGATGAGAGTTAAAACTACTGCAACACAAGTAAAGGGAACTAAGTCACATAAAGGACGTTGCAGAAACAAGTGATGCTTCATTTTGACAAGAGGACATCACAGATAGAGATAAGTAGGGATGGGTGGTAAGAGGCAGAGATCACAGGGATAAAATCTAGGGTTCCTGTAAGGATATTTTCCAAGAAGCCAAAGCTGCATGATAAACTAATGAGCTTCTGACCAGTGAAGAAGATCAAGCAAAAACTGGATAACCCTTAATGGAAATGCTGGAAACAGAATGATAGCATCTGCTGAATTGGGGTTAAAGGCCCTGGGGCCTGAGGGTCCAGACTGGCCAGGTCTCTTCTATTCTATGTCAAATGGCAAGGCTGTGTATGTGTATGGAACAAAGAAGAGGCATGATTAATCCCCACTGTGTGAGCATCCATGTGCCTTTTACCTCTAGAGCAGTGGTTCTCAACCTTCCTAATGCCACAATCATTTAATACAGTTCCTGTGGGTCACAACCCGCAGGTTGAGAACTCTAGAGTCTGTCAACCTTATCAGACAGTCACTGAGCGACCACAAGGTCATTTAAATGAATATAGGTTTTTTTTTTTCTGTAGAAAACCTATATAAAAAATAGATGTGGATATTTTTAATCTGTCCAACTATGCAAACACACACAGGCATTGACAGATCACTCACAGATAGAGAAACACCATGAGACAGTCAGGGAGAGCCATGAAGAAGCACAAAGAGAATGGTGGATGGAGACAAACTTCTGTACACACCTAGAAGACACGGGAAGATACAAGCTCACTTGAGAGAGCCTTGTGGAGTGACACTTGGATTGACAGCCAGAGGGCCAGAGCACAGGAAAGGTCCAGAATAGGCCTCAGGCAGGCACTAGCCCAGAGCAGAGGCTACTTTTATGTGTCTGAGTGGGAATTCCCCTGGGCAGAGCCTCTGGGGTCCTGTTGTGCCTGAATATGATGTTGTGTTCCTCATGGTGCAAGAAGAGGGCTTAGAGCTCACCTTGGGAATAGGAAGATGAGAAGAAGCTAAAACACTTCCCATGGGGATTCTGTCCTCTCCCCACAGATAAAATAAAATTCCAACTCCCTCTTGTGATGAAGAAGATGGAGACAAATTCCTGCAAGCTCCACAGCAATACTTTCCCATAATGATCCAGTCTCAAAACTGGAATTACATACCCAGAAGCTAGTCCAGGATAGCTCCATCTTTATTTAACAACCATTATCTTAATCACAAATCTCATGAAGGAAAGGCAAACAATTTTGATTATGGTTCTTGCTACCCTTGCATATTTCTAACTAAACTATATATTTAATTAACTACATTAATTGGATGGATTTACTTTTTATTTTTATTGCTCTAAGGTTTATGATCTTAACACAAACAGAACATGGGACCATGAACACATTCCAGGAGCAGGATGTGAGAGAAGACCCCAATTAGGCCATGTACACAAATCATAGGAGTGACAATTAACACTCAGGAAGCCTTGTGCCCAGACAGACCAATGCTTCTGGTCATAGGAAGGTGACAGAAGATAAGAGATATTTTTCTCCCTATCTGGTCTGGAGCAACTCTGGCTGTCCTTTCAGATACTGAAACTTTCTGCTTTCCCTATCTCCCCAAAAGCACTCTCTCTCCCTGAGAACGCAGCCCCATCCGAGGAAGCCTTGCCTGCTCAGTGACTCGTGAAGCAGATTCTCACTGGGGCAAGGGTGCAGTTTCAGCAAGGCAGTTTCTTGAGTTTCTTAAAGGGCCCTCAGGCCTTTTTCACTGGGCATTAAGGTCTCTTGAATCCACTTCTCTCATTAACTAATAACACATCTGAATTAAGCAACATTCTCAAGAAAATATTTAAGGGCTTCAAAGAACTCTTCATGACACAAACTTCTGACTTTCTTCAATCATGACTACCTAGTAATTACAGTTAACATATTTCAATTGAATGATGCTTATAATACACATGAAAGTTGTAGATAATAGCTTAAATGCTTTCCTTGTACCAATTGAAATTATCAAAGTATTCCTCATTGTCTTCCTTCTTTCATAAAATTGAGGAAAAACTCAGCCTGTAAATATGAAGAAAACAAGTTTGCTAGTATCATCCCCTAAACTGTTCTTTCATGAGTGCATTAGTTTCCAACTGTGTAGACATCATCGCTTGTGTCCCACTTCCTGATTTCTTGTTCTCCAGTAAGTGCAACTCTTAGAATTCTTCACATCAGAAGCTCTGGCCCTGAGAAACACCCAAAGTTATTCTTGCCATGGGATTGTGCAATGTCACTCACTCTGCTTTTTTCCTGCTGACTGGTATCCCTTGTCTTGAGAGCTCTCACTCCTGGCTAGCAGGCCCTCACTGTGTGATGTATGCTGTGTCTCTCAGTGGAAACACAGTGATCCTGCAGGCTATGCAGTTGGAGCCAAAACTCCATGAGCCCATGTACTACTTCCTATCCATGCTGTCCTTCAGTGATGTCACAGGACACCCTGTCCACTGTATTCAGAACTTTCTGCCTTGATGCCCAAACTATTGCCTTTGATGCTAGCCTAATCCAGATGTTTCTCATTCACTCTTTCTCCATGATGAAGTCGGGTATTTTGCTGGCCATGAGTTTTGACCTCTATGTGGCTATTTGTGATCCCTGGCACTATGCCGCTGTGCTCACCAATGAAATCGTTGCTGGAATGAGGTTAGCTGTGACTGCCCAGAGCTTTATCACCTTTTCCCCTCTTCCCATCCTTATCAAAAGCCTGTCTATCTGCAGGTTCAATGTGTTTTGTTTTTTTTTCCATTCCTGCTCTGCCTACAACTAAACATAATGAAGCTTCCTTGTTCTGATATTACTATCAACAACATCTATGATTATTTTCTTAGAGAAAAGAAAATGTATATTCAGGCCCCTAGCCATGGCTGGGCACCAGCCTCACTTTCTAGGTATCACAAAGGGGACCTGCCCTACCTCAATTAAGCCAACTCCAGGCCTGATCAGCTCTTCCAGGAGAAAACTCATTTGTTATTGAAGTTATAGTTCAGTTAGATGAGAATTTCTCTTCACTCAAATATTGTTATAGAAATTAAAACCAGGAGCAGAGGCACAGACAGTTTATCCTCTGAGTTGGGTTATGTACACCAAGGGCATTACCCCATCAGAAGAATATCCCATATTCCATTATTAACTGGACATATTTTCTAACTGTACTTAAAACACTCTTTTGTTCTATTTGATTCTCAGATAAGAAGGGATCTGTTGGATGTACAGGAGCAAGATGGCGGCTGAGTAACAGCTTTCTTGCATCTGGCACCATGAGTATGGGGAGATAAGACTCCAAGCATTCCTGGCTGGTGGGATCTGCCTATAATCATCCCTTTGAGGATACAGGAAGTCAGCGAGAGACTTCTGAACCCCAAGAGGAGGACAAAAACAGTGGAAAACTGGCAACTGGTCACATGTGTTCGATCGGTCTAATCCTGCTGACAGCTGTAAGTACAGTAGCAACAAGACTGCAAACCAGAAAGGCCTTACCTGTGAACTGTTTTGGTGTTTTGGGACTTGGGCACTCAGTAGAACTGCCTTGGGAAGAGCTTGAGCAGGAGTGCAGAGAACTTTGGCTGTTGTCTAGGGCCCCAGACTGAGCCGCTGAGCCAGACGGAGCTAATAGTGTTTGGCTGTAGGCACTAGGGAGCCATTGAGAGAGAACTGCCCCAGCAAGGTCTGCCCTCAGGGTTTCAGAGCAAGGATTGGATAGGAGCTAGTAACCTATTGACTGAGCAGCCTAAAGGCAGGGACCAAGCCACCTTACAGCCCTAACCCTCAGAAGCAGAGTGAGACCGGTTTTGGCACACTGGGTAAGTGGATAGCCACCTCAGCAGTGATTCTAGCAACAACCACTTTCCTGGGATAGCTTCTGCTTAGCAAGTTTAGAAGTTTAAAGTGCCTTTTAAGAGAGCTGAAGAGAGATTTAGCGTGTCTACCCTGTGGGGGTTGAGAAAACAGTGGAGGCCTCCAGTCGTATCAGCATTGTGATTAACATCTCATACCCCAGGAGACCATCTGTTGCCCAGACAATATTCAACAAGATATACATACTGTTTTTTTGTTTGTTTGTTTGTTGTTTATTTTGATGTTTTGTTATTGTTTTGTTTTTTAATTTCAAATTTTTTCGTACAGATTTTTTCTTTTCTTTCTCCATTTTTCTAGTTTAAATACAATTTTACATTGCTGCCTTTTTCAATAACTAGAACTTCATTTTTGCTAGTGTTTCTACCCAAATTATTTGGTTTTTCACCCAATTTTATCCTGAAAAGTTTTCTGTTTGCTTGTTTTGGTTTGATTTATACCATTTTTGTCTTTCCTCTCTACTTGGTGGAGGTGGGGTACTGTGTCTGATCAGGTTAGCAAAGAGCTGCTAACCTCAAGGGAACCACACAACTGGGCATCCCCAGAGGTTGGTTTTTTTTTTTTAAGGTGGTGTCAAAGTACTCTACTGTACACATATATTGCTCTGTCCCCCTCTTTCTGTGCCTCTCTTCTTTTTGTCAATATCACTTTTACCTACCCCCTATCCTTTCTCTATTTTCTTTTTGCTCCTCCCTTCTTTCTTTCATCCCTTATTGCTCTTCAACCTTCTCATCCTTCTGCTCCTGTATGAAAAGGACTTCTCGAAACCTTACCACAGGCATGGGAACTTAAAGAGCAAGAGGAAGTGAAAGAAAAATTAGGGCAAAGAAACAGATAAAAGAAATCACTCATGAGGAAGAATCAGCAGAAAATTCCAGGCAACATGAAGAACAAGTCCAGAGCAACCCCTCCAAGGGACCATGAGGTAGCTACTGCAGAGGATTCCACCTATAAAGAAATGTTAGGAATGACAGAAAGGGAATTTAGAATACACATGATGAAAACCATGAAGGAAATGATAGAAACAATGAAGGAAACTGCTAATAAAGTGGAAAATAATGAAAAGGAAATCCAAAAACAGAATCACATAAGAGATGAATGATATGAAGAATATAAAAAGGATAAAGCAGAGCCGAAGGAACTGAGGCAGTCAATTAGGGAACTTAAACATGCAATGGAAAGTATCAGCAACAGGTTAGACCATGCAGAAGAAAGAATTTCAGAGGTAGAAGATAAACTCAGAGAAGATAACTCAGATAGTAAAAGAGGCAGAAAAGAAGAGAGAGAAAGCAGAACATTCACTGTAAGAATTATGGGACTTTATGAAGTATTCCAACATACGAGTTATAGTAATCCCAGAAGGGGAAGAAGAATGTCCCAGAGGAATGGAAGCCATACTAGAGAATATTATAAATGAAAATTTTCCAAATAACACCAAAGATTCTGACACACTGCTTTCAGAGGGATATTGGACCCCAGGTTGCCTCAATTCTAACTGAGCTTCTCCAAGACACATTGTGATGAACCTGTCCAAAGTCAAGACAAAAGAAAAGATTCTGCAAGCTGCCAGGAGTAAGCACCAGTTGACCTACAGGGACAAATCCATCAGAGTGACTGCAGACTTTTCTAGTGAAACTTTCCAAGCAAGAAGACAATGGTCATCTACTTTTAATCTACTTAAACAGAACAATTTCCAGCCCATAGTTCTGTACCTTGCTAAGATAAGGTTTAAAATTGACAGAGAAATCAAATCATTTATGGATATACAGACATTGAGGAAATTTGCCACAACAAGACCAGCTCTACAGGAAATACTTCAACCTGTTTTATACACTGACCATCACAATGGATAAGCAGCAAAGTAAGAACTCAGAAATTAAAGGATAAAACCTAACCTCCACACTGATGCAAAAGATAAAACTAAGCAATGGACTCGCACAAACTAAGATGAATAGAACACTACCACACTTATCAATTATCTCAATAAATGTTATTGGCTTGAATTCCCCACTGAAGAGACATAGATTGGCCGACTGGATTAAAAAACACAAGTCATCCATTTGCTGTCTGCAATAAACAAACCTAGCTTCAAAAGACAATTTAAAACTCCGAGTCAAGGGTTGGAAGACAATTTTTCAGGAAAATGGTATTCAGAAGAAAAGAGGAGTTGCAATCATATTTTCAGATACATGTGGATTTAAAGCAACTAAAGTCAAAAAAGACAAAGATGGTCACTTGATACTGGTCAAGGGGAAATTACAACAAGGAGACATTTCAATTCTAAATATTTATGCACCCAATTTAAATACTCCAAGATTCTTGAAACACACCTAACTCAGTCTGAGCAATATGATATGTGATAATACCACAATAACAGGAGACTTTAACACTCCTCTTACAGAGCTGGACATATCCTCTAAACAGAAATTAAACAAAGATATAAGAGATTTAAATGAGACCTTAGAACAACTGTGCTTGATAGATGCATTTAGAACACTCCATTCCAAAGATAAAGAATATACATTCTTCTCATCACCCCATGGAACATTCTCCAAAATTGATCATATCCTGGCCTTTGTATATGCCAATAACAGTCAAGATGAGAAGCTAATTAAGGACACAACTTCCTTCACCACACGTTCAAAGAAAATGAAATACCTATGAATGTACCTAACAAAGGAGGTGAAGGACCTCTATAAAGAAGATTATGAACTCCTCAAAAGGAAATAGCAGAGGATTTTAACAAATGGAAGAACACACCATGCTGATGGATGGGAAGAATCAACATTGTTAAAATGTCTATACTTTCCAAAGCAATTTACCTACTCAATGCCATTCCTATCAAAACACCAACATCGTACCTTTAAGATTTGGAAAAAATAATTCTGCGTTTTGTATGGAACCAGAAAAAACAATGTATAGCTAAGGCAGTTCTCAGTAATAAAAATAAAGCTGGGTATTAGCATACCAGATTTTAGTCTGTAATACAAAGCCATAGTGGTGAAGACAGCATGGTACTGGCACAAAAATAGAGACATAGACACTTGGAATCAAATTAAAAACCAAGAAATGAAACTAACATCTTACAACCACCTAATCTTCAATAAACCAAACAAGAACATACCTTGAGAGAAAGACTCCCTATTCAACAAATGGTGTTCGGAGAACTGGATATCCACATGTAAAAGACTGAAACTCGACCCACATCTTTGCCACTCACAAAAATTGATTCAAGATGGACAAAGGACTTAAATTTAAGGCATGAAACAATAAAAATCCTCAAAGAAAGCATAGGAAAAACACTGGAAGATATTGGCCTGGGGAAATATTTCATGAAGAAAACTGGCATGGCAATTGCAACAACAATAAAAATAAACAAATGGGACTTCATTAAACTGAAAAGATTCTGTATAGCCAAGGAGACAATAACCAAAGCTAAGAGACAACGTACACAATGGGAAAGGATATTTGCATATTTTGAATCAGACAAAAGCTTAATAACTAAGATCTATAGAGAACTCAAATTAATCCACATGAAAAAAGCCAACAATCCCAAATATCAATGGGCAAGAGACATGAATAGAACCTTCTCTAAAGATGACAGATCAATGGCTAACAAACACACGAAAAAAATGTTCATCATCTCTATATATTAGAGAAATGCAAATCAAAACAATCCTGAGATACCATCTAACCCCAGTAAGAATGGCCCACAACACAAAATCTCAAAACTGCAGGTGCTGGCGTGGATGTGGAGAGAAAGGAACACTTTTACACTGTTAGTGGGACTGTAAACTTGTACAACCTTTCTGGAAGGAAGTATGGAGAAACCTCAAACCACTCAAGCTAGACCTCCGATTTGATCCTGCAATCCCATTACTGGGCATCTACCCAGAAGGAAAAAAATCCTTTTATCATAAGGACACTTGTACTAGACTGTTTATTGCAGCTCAATTTACAATCGCCAAAATGTGGAAACATCCTAAATGCCCACCAACACAGGAATGGATTAACAAGCTGTAGTATATGTATACCATGGAATACTATTCAGCTATTTAAAAAAATGGAGACTTTACATCCTTCGTATTAACCTGGATGGGAGTGGAAGACATTCTTAGTAAAGCATCACAAAAATGGAGAAGCATGAATCCTATGTACTCAATTTTGATATGAGGACAATTAACGACAATTAAGGTCATGGGGGGGAAGGAAAAGCAGAGAGAGAGAAGGAGGGAGGGGAGTGGGGCACTGGTGTGTGCCACACCTTCTAGGGGCAAGACATGATTGCAAGAGAGACTTTACCTAAAAAATGCAATCAGGAGATTAAAGATGGTGGCCCATTAACAACTTCCCTGCAACTGAGAACAGCGAGTCTGGGGAGACAAGACTCCACGCATCCCTGGCCGGTGGGATCTGCCTATAATCATCCCTTTGAGGATACATGGAGCCAACAAGGAATTTCTGGACCCCAAGAGGAGGACAAAAACAGTGGAAAACTGGCAAGTGGTTGCGTGTGTTCAATCGACCTAATCACACTGGTAACCATAGGTACAAGCAGCAGTGAGACTGCAAACCAGAAAGGCCTTACCTGTGAACTGTTTGGTGTTCTTGGACTTGGCACTCAGTTGAACTGCCTTGGGGAGAGCTTGAGCAAAAGTGTGGAGAACTTTGGGCATTGTCTGGGGCCCCAGACTGAGCCACTGAGCTGGGCGCAGGAAGCCATTGTGAAAGAACTGCCCCAGCAAGCTCCACCCTCAGGGTCTCAGAGCAAGGATTGGGTGGGTCAAAGTATCCTACTGACTAAGCAGCCTAAAGGTGGGGAATGAGCTGCCTTACACCCTTAATCCTTAGGGGCAGAGTGAGACCGGTTTTGGCACACTGGAGCCTTGGGAGGTTGCCTTGGGTAGAGTGCCGTGACGTCACAGCTCATAGCAACCTCAAACTCCTGGGCTTGGCACAGCCCAGACCTCCATAAGCGCTGTGCAGCAACCCCCAACCGGTGACCCGCACCCACTGGGCCTCCACATTCCCTGACCAGGAACTGCGGGAGCCACGCAACCCTGCGTCCTCCCTCCTGTGTCCTCCCAGATTCCACAATAGCCCATTCATCTGGACAGGGACTCTGGTAGCTGCGTGCCCTTTGGAGCCCTCCCTGACTCTGCGCAGAGCTCTTCTCCTGCCCAGAGACTTCTGGAGCCTTGGACTCTCTGTGCCAAAGTCACTGGGCGCCTGGCACTCCCAGAAACATGTGCACCACTCCCAGCCCTGTTGCTGGATCCAGTTGTGTCACAAACTGGACCTGCTTCCACAACCAGAACTCCCTAGCTAGAGCAGTCACAGAGGAACTACATAGGGTCACTCCCTACAAAGATCCAGCAACAATAGAGTGATTCCGCTGTGGTCTAATCTTGGACAGACACCTCCCCAACTCTGAGGACAGCCAGAGGCAATGGTAAAAAACAGTCATGAGGCAAAACCAACAAAAAAACTCTGGCAATATGAATAATCAGAGTAGATCAACTCCCCCAAGGATCAATGGGGCAGAAACAGCACAAGACCCGAGGCACAAACAAATAGCTGAGATGTCAGAAATTGAATTCAGGATCTGGATAGCAAATAAGATCGAATTAGAATTCGAAAAGTTATCTCAAGAATTCAACGGATTCAAAGACCAAATGACCAAAGATTTCGACACATTGAGACAAGAAATTGCATGCCTCAAAGATCTGAGAAACACAGTAGAATCCCTCAGTAACAGAATGGAACAAGCAGAAGAAAGGATTTCTGACATTGAAGACAAAGCTTTCGAATGCTCCCAAACCCTCAAAGAAGAAGAGAAATGGAGAGCAAAAACAGACCACTCTCTCAGAGCTCTCCGATAATTAGAAGAAAACCAATATTCATCTTATAGGGATCCCTGAAAGTGACGAAGTGGCTTCACAAGGCACAGAGTCTCTTCTCAATGAGATTATGAAGGGGAACTTTCCAGACATGCCAAGAGATACTGAAATTCAGATAGCAGACAGTTTCAGAACTCCAGCATGACTCAACCCAAATAAGACATCCCCCAGACACATCATAATCAATTTCACTAAAGTTCATATGAAGGAGAAAATTCTGAAAGCTGCCAGACGAAAGAAAACCATTACTACAAGGGGAAGAATATCAGAAAAACTGCAGATCTCTCTGCTGAAACCTTTCCAGCTAGAAGAGGATGGTCATCAACATTTAATCTCCTAAAACAAAATAACTGTCAACCCAGGATCCTGTACTCAGCTAAACTGAGCTTCATTTATGACGGAGAAATTAAATACTTCAACGACATTCACATGTTGAAGAAATTTGCCACAACTAAACCAGCTCTCCAGGACATTCTTAGACCTATCCTCCATAAAGACCAGCATAATTCTCCACCACAAAAGTAAACCCACCCAAAAAATTTTTGATCAAATTCCAACTTCCACAGTCGCAAAAGGATTAAAAATGTCCACCCGTCTCTCGAAAGGCTTATCAATACTCTCAATTAATGTGAATGGTTTAAATTGTCCTCTAAAGAGGCATAGGTTGGCGGACTGGATACAAAAACTCAAGCCAGATATCTGCTGCATCCAAGAATCGCATCTTACATTAAAAGACAGATATAGACTCAAGGTGAAATGATGGTCATCTATATTCCAGGCAAATGGAAAGCAGAAAAAAGCAGGCGTTGCAATCCTGTTTGCAGACACAATAGGCTTTAAACCAACCGAAATAATTAAGGATAAGGATGGACACTTCATATTTGTTAAAGGTAATACTCAATATGATGAGATCTCAATTATTAATATTTATGCACCCAACCATAATGTACCTCACTTTATAAGAGAAACTCTAACAGACATGAGCAACTCAATTTCCTTCACTTCCATAGTAGTTGGAGATTTTAACACCCCTTTAGCAGTCCTGGATAGATCCTCCAAAAAGAAGCTAAGCAAAGAAATTTTAGATTTAAACTCAACCATTCAACATCTGGACTTAACAGACATCTACAGAACATTTCATCCCCAAAAAACTGAATACACATTCTTCTCATCAGCCCGCGGAACATACTCCAAAATTGACCACATCCTAGGCCACAAATCGAACCTCAGCAAATTTAAAAAAAAATAGAAATTATTCCTTGCATCTTCTCAGACCATCATGGAATAAAAGTTGAACTCAATAACAACAGGAACCTGCATAACCATACAAAAACATGGAAGCTAAACAACCTTATGCTGAAGGATACATGGGTTATAGACGAGATTAAGAAGGAAATCACCAAATTTTTGGAACAAAACAACAATCAAGACATGAATTACCAGAACCTCTGGGATACTGCAAAGGCAGTCCTAAGAGGGAAATTTAGAGCACTGCAAGCCTTCTTCAAGAAAATGGAAAGAGAAGAAGTCAATAACTTAATGGAACATCTCAAGCAACTGGAGAAAGAAGAACACTTCAACCCCAAACACAGCAGAAGAAAAGAAGTAACCAAAATCAGAGCAGAATTAAATGAAATTGAAAACAAAAGAATTATACAATAGATCAATAATTCCAAAAGCTGGTTTTTTTAAAAGATCAATAAAATAGATAAACCTTTGGCCAACCTAACCAGGAAAAAAAGAGTAAAATCTCTAATTTCATCAATCAGAAATGGTAATGATGAAATAACAACAGACCCCTCAGAAATTCAAAACATCCTTAATGAATACTACAAGAAACTCTACTCTCACAAATATGAAAATCTGAAAGAAATCGACCAATACCTGAAAGCACACCACCTACCAAGACTTAGCCAGAACGAAGTGGAAATGTTGAACAGGCCTATATCAAGTTCTGAAATAGCATCAACTATACAAAATCTCCCTAAAAAGAAAAGCCCAGGACCAGATGGCTTTACGTCAGAATTCTACCAAACATTTAAAGAAGAACTAGTACCTATACTACTAAACCTCTTCCAAAATATAGAAAAAGAAGGAATATTACCCAGCACATTCTACGAAGCAAACATCACCTTGATCCCCAAACCAGGGAAAGACCCAACAAGAAAAGAAAATTATAGACCAATATCACTAATAAATTTAGATGCTAAAATACTCAATAAGATCCTAACAAACAGAATCCAACAACACATCAAAAAAATTATACACCATGACCAACTCGGATTTATCCCAGGGTCTCAAGGCTGGTTCAATATACGTAAATCTATACATGTAATTCAACACATAAACAAACTTAAAAATAAAGACCATATGATTCTTTCAATTGATGCAGAAAAAGTTTTTGATAATATCCAGCATCCCTTCATGATCAGAACAACTAAGAAAATTGGTATAGAAGGGACATTTCTTAAACTAATAGAGGCCATCTACAGCAAACCCACAGCCAATATCATATTGAATGGAGTTAAATTGAAATCATTTCCACTTAGATCAGGAACCAGGCAAGGTTGCCCACTGTCTCCATTGCTCTTTAACATTGTAATGGAAGTTTTAGCCATTGCAATTAGGGAAGAAAAGGCAATCAAGGGTATCCACATAGGGTCAGAAGAGATCAAATTTTCACTTTTCGCAGATGATATGATCGTATATCTGGAAAACACTAGGGATTCTACTACAAAACTTTTAGAAGTGATCAAGGAATACAGCAATGTCTCAGGCTACAAAATCAACACCCATAAATCTGTAGCCTTTATATATACCAACAATAACCAAGCTGAAAAAACAGTCAAGGACTCTATTCCTTTCACAGTAGTGCCAAAGAAGATGAAATATTTGGGAGTATACCTAACAAATTACATGAAAGATCTCTACAAAGAGAACTATGAAACTCTAAGAAAAGAAATAGCCAAAGATGTTAACAGATGGAAAAACATACCATGCTCATGCCTGGGAAGAATCAACATTGTTAAAATGTCCATACTGCCCAAAGCAATACATAATTTTAATGCAATTCCTATTAAAGTTCCATTGTCATACTTTAAAGATCTTGAAAAAATAATACTTCGTTTTATATGGAATCAGAAAAAACCTCGAATAGCCAAAACATTACTGAGCAATAAAAACAAAGCGGGAGGAATCATGCTACCAGACCTGAGACTGTACTATAAATCGATAGTGATCAAAACAGCATGGTACTGGCACAAAAGCAGAGAAGTAGATGCCTGGAACAGAATAGAGAACCAAGAGATGGATCCAGCTACTTACCGTTATTTGATCTTTGACAAGCCAATTAAAAACATTCAGTGGGGAAAAGATTCCCTATTTAACAAATGGTACTGGGTAAACTGGCTGGCAACCTATAGAAGATTGAAACTGGAGCCACACCTTTCACCATGAACTAAGATAGACTCTCACTGGATACAAGATTTAAACTTAAGACATGAAACTATAAAAATACTTGAAGAAAGTGCAGGCAAAACTCTAGAAGGAATCGGCCTGGGTGAATATCTTATGAGGAGGACTCCCCAGGCAATTGAAGCAGTATCAAAAATACACTACTGGGACCTGATCAAACTAAAAAGCTTCTGCACAGCCAAGAACATAGTGAGTAAAGCAAGCAGACAGCCCTCAGAATGGGAGAAAATATTTGCAGGTTATACTTCCAATAAAGGTCTAATAACCAAAATCCACAGAGAACTCAAAAGTATTAATAAGAAAAGAACACGTAACCCCATATCAGGGTGGGCAAGGGACTTAAGAGAAACTTCTCTAAAGAAGACCGATGCAAGATCTACAAACACATGAAAAAAAGCTCATTATCCTTAATCATCAGAGAAATGCAAATCAAAACTACTCTGAGATATCACCTAACCCCAGTAAGAGTAGTCCACATAACAAATTCCCAAAACCAGAAATGTTGGCGTGGATGTGGAGAAAAGGGCACACTTCTACACTGCTGGTGGGAATGCCCACTAATACGTTCCTTCTGGAAGGATGTTTAGAGAACACTTAGAGACCTAAAAATAGACCTGTCATTCGATCCTATAATTCCTTTTCTAGGTTTATACCCAGAAGACCAAAAGTCACAATGTAACAAAGACATCTGTACCAGAATGTTTATTGCAGCCCAATTCATAATTGCTAAGTCATGGAAGAATACCAAGTGCCCATCAACCCACGAATGGACTAGCAAATTGTGGTACATGTATACCATAGAATACTATGCAGCCTTAAAGAAAGATGGAGACTTTACCTCTTTCATGTTTACATGGATGGAGCTGGAACATATTCTTCTTAGCAAAGTATCTCAGGAATGGAAGAAAAAGTATCCAATGTACTCAGCCCTACTATGAAGCTAAATTATAGCTTTCACATGAAGGCTATAACCCAACTATAGCACAAGACTGTGGGGAAAGGGCCAAGGAAGGGGAAGGGGGTGGGGAGGTTTTGGTGAAGGGAGGGCAAGGGGTGGGGCCACATCTATGGGTCATCTTAGAATGGGTACAAGCGATTGCACTAATGTACACAGCTATGATTTAACAATAAAAGAAATGCAATCAGTGTAACCTGGCTTATTGTACCCTCGATGAATCCCCAACAATAAAAAAAAAAAGAAAGAAAATAAATGAGATAAATGCGGGGGGGAAAAAAAAAAGGGATCTATTTGTTGGTGCTTGTACATTTGAGGAGGGCAACTGGATGCCCTCCAGGCAGCTGAGTAGAACATTAGATCCTGAATGCTTTCAGATTCCCTAGGAGCAACACACAGCTTATGAAGTCAGAAGTTACTTGATGAATCATTATCTTTCTAACTCAGGCAATGAATCAAGGTTCTTTTCCCCTTCTGCATGGGAAGAGAAGGACTACTAAAGAAGCAGTAATTTGATGTGACTGTCAGAAACCAAATTTGTTCTCATGGTTTTATCAGACCAGGTTTAGGTGAGAGTGGTTATGATTGTACTTATAATATTAAGGTTTTTTCCCTTTGTTTCTGTTAAGAACAGAAGACTTATTCATCAAGTATATGTAAGAAAATAAGTAGAAGACATAAATTGTCTATTGTATAATTATGTATCTTACTTGGTTTGATCTCTACATATATAATTGGGGTGTCAGATGATACCTAAACATCTGCTATTTCACTGAAATTTCCATAAACCTCCAAAGCTCTTCAAAAGTAAAGTATAATCCTCAGCCAAAACTTCCCATAAATTTAGGGAATGTGTATCACTTACACAAATCATTGATCGTGACAGGCTTTATTGTAAAAGACTTAGAGGACAAATTGATCTCAACTAATATAAAAGCAAAAAACAGAGCTGGGTTATCAGACAACCCTGATTTACCTCATTTAATGTGGGCTGTGTTATTGAAGAAATCCCCCCTAAAGTGTTTCTCAGCATCCATTCCTTCTAACAGAGATTATTAGTCACTGTCCTTTTCTCAAGCCCAGAACTAAAACAATGTGGATATAATCGGGGGAAGTAGATATAATTCTGGTGGTAAAATATTTTTTCCCTTCTAAGTTTGTTTTTGGTGTGTTTGTGTGCTGGCTTCTTATGTTTATTTTCTTACATAGGCTCATAATACCTTATTCATCTATTCATGCACTTAACAATATTTATTGAACCTTGCAATGTGCCAAGCACAGTTCTAGATTTGAGGACTTGGAGATTATGGGATTTAGTCATTAGGGTTTGTGAGCAAAAACTACCTGATGAGATATGGCTATGTCAGACCTCCTGGGATTTGTTTAGTAACTACATATTCCTTTTAAATTCCTGCTTACAAAGTTTCACCATGCTTCTAGAGGTAGCATGATGAGGGAAGGGTGTTAGTGGTGGACATGTAATAAATGGCGATATGAACTGTAAGAGGACAGCATAAAGGTTGAGAAGCACAGAGCTTTGTATTTAAGGCAAACATCTCATGATGATAGGCTAGAAGAAATCAGCATTCTGGGAAACAATTTATATTTTTACAATGAAAAACAAGCAATAAACAACCATGGTTGAGAGTCAACATTCTTTTTTTATTAAACCATAGCTCTGTACATTAATGTAATCATGGGGTACCATGCACTGGTTTTATATACAATTTGAAATATTTTCATCACACAGGTTAACATAGTCTTTCTGGATTTTTCTCAGTTATTGTGTTAAAACATTTATATTCTACATTTAGTAAGTTTCACATGTACCCTTGTAAGATGCACCATAGGTGTGGTCCCACCAATTACCTTCCCTCCACCCATCATCCCCCTCCCGTCAT
The DNA here is from genome assembly GCF_027406575.1 of Nycticebus coucang. Taxonomy (NCBI): domain Eukaryota; kingdom Metazoa; phylum Chordata; class Mammalia; order Primates; family Lorisidae; genus Nycticebus; species Nycticebus coucang. The sequence goes on along the minus strand of NC_069793.1, from coordinate 61,447,793 downwards.
TTCCCTTTCCCCATATTCTTAGGCTATAGTTGGGTTATAATTTTCATAAAGCTGTAAGTTTCATAGTATGACTGTGTACTTTGGATACTTTTTCTTCCATTCTTGAGATACTTTGCTAAGAAGAATATAATATCCAAATTCAGTGTCTCCAAGTGAGACAGACTTTTCTGTAAATGTTGAACCAGCTAAAAATTGATAGAGTTACAAGTGGCCTTTTCTGTATTTGAAATAATATTGTGAAAATAAAATCCACTGTGTGATTTTAACACAAATATTAGAGTCATAAACTTAATAAACATTTTTTTACTAGATGTGCAAGTGGCAAGAAAATTAAATCTGAAACTCAAAGAAATTCCTACTGAACAAATTCAAAACTTTACATACTGCATTATAGGCATTAGTTGAACATCTTCCTTATTGTCAATTATTCAGCAAGGTATGTTTGCATTCAACAAGAAGTGTGATTCAACATTTAGAATTTAAGTACCTGTAAGAATATTTTTACAAATAATGTAGAAATAAAAATTTGTGATTATGAAAAGAAAAAGATTTCTTAGACATTATTCATGTAAACTGGACAATTTGGTTCTATTTTTAAACAGATCTATATTTTTTTTCAAAATAACTTTTTTTTTTTTTTTTGAGACAGACTGTCAAGCTGTCGCCCTGGGTAGAATGCCCTAGAGTCATACATAACTCACAGCAATCTCCAACTCTTGGGCTCAAGTGATTCTCTTGTCTCAGTTTTTCTATTTTTAGTAGAGATGGAGGTCTTGTTTTTGCTCAGACTGGTCTTGAACTCATGAGCTTAAACTATCCACCCACCTCAGCCTCCCAAAATGCTAGAGTTACAGACATGAGCCACTGCACCCAGCAAAAAATAATTTCTTAATTAAACATTTCAGCCTTAATTCCATACACAAATATTATAAACAGGTGTATAACTTATCATTTACTTAAATGACAATACACTATGTAAAATATTTATTTTACCAGATTAAACAAATATATTTCATTTCACAAATAAAAAATTCATTTTGCACGTTTGATAATTATAGAATTCATTAATATTTATTAGGCAGTAATAAAACAGACCATAAATATGTATTTGATGACATCCATATATATTTATAAATTTAAAAATATTTTCTGTACTAGAGAAGTACTCATTTTTCCTAGGCATATGCAATATTAATATTTATAGTTGAGATTAAGATCCTTTTATTAAGAACCTATCAAATACTGAAGTCCATAGTGTAGTTTCTAATATTCATAGATAGATACTGAAATATTAGTATATAAAAGAGAGATGACCCCTATGTCAACATGACTCTAAGGACTATAGCTTAATCTTTGTTTTCAATGTTTTTCTTTCATTTCTGTTCATAACTGTGCAGTGTGGGCTCATACGCTTTTGTGTCCATGTATTAAAAAATATGGTTTTCAGCATGGCAGGAAGATCCACTGGAAACAGAAGTGATGACAGAGTAGCTTCTCTAGCTTCATGAAAGTTGATAGCTGTACCTTCTCTTTCATGATTTGTATGCCCTTCATTTCTTTCTTTTGTCTGATTGTTCTGATGAGGGCATTCAGTACTATGTTGAATAGCAGTAATGAGAGTGGGCATCCTAGTCTTGATCCCGTTCTTAAGGGTAATGTTTTCAACCTTTCTCCGTTCACTACTGTGTACAATGTTGGCTGTGGGCTTGTCATGTATGGCTTTTATAATTCTGAACTATGTATGAGGGCTTGTGGCAGGATAGTAGGCCCTAGGATTCTTTGTTTAAACCATCCCATGTGGATGGGTCTCCCACAGGTACCTTCCAGTCTTAGCAAATGGAACTCCCCATCCCATCTCCTTTACTTTGAGTGCCTCTTTTCGGTTCCCTGAAGATTTACAGTGCTCTCTCCAAAAGGGTCCATCTGAAGAAGGCTTCTACTTGGCAGTTTTTGATTCTCTTCTACAATGTGACATGAGCAGACTGCTTGTAGTATGCTTTCTTCCTATATTTTTAAAGTTTAAGGATACTCAAAATGATTTTTTTAAGTTAAAATTTATTCAAAGTGACTATTCCTTTAAAATTTCACAGATAACACTGTTTTCATCTCTTAGATCATAGATATTTATTGGCACAAAAATGGAGACATAGACATATGGAACTGATTCAGTTCCATATGTCTATGTCTCCATTTTTGTGCCAATAATTATCTATGATCTCAAGTAACATAATCCCCAATTATAACATAACATAACCAGTTTATACATTAATTTTTGTCTGTTTCTGAAATTTACTTCAATGCATAGATGTTATTAGTATATTGGGGGGGGAAGGATTAAATTTAAGACCTTCTTCTTGATAGAACCTGAGAGAACTCATTTGTGGCAACTTGTTACATGATTAGTTATAATTTAGCAGAGTATTATATGCTGGGTTAGAGGTTGTAGCCAGCCAATTCCACAATGGCGATATCCAATGGTAGATTCTCATCTGAAAAGAGATTGAAAGGCTCCAATGCATAGCCCAACATATGCAATACCAAAAATCTCCTAAGGCACTTGGATTTCTAGGAGGTTATTCCCTAATCAGAGCTTAGGTATCACTAACATCTTGTGTAGCCTCCTGCAAATCTCCTTCGTCTTGATAGAATAGATAATTGGGTTGAGCATTGGAGGCACTAAGAGATAGACCAGGGATATAAACTTGTGCACATACTCAGGGGCATGCTTTCCAAATCGATGGACCATCGATACACTAACCATGGGCACGTAGAAGATAAGCACAGCACAGATATGTGACACACATGTGTTGAGTGTCTTAAGCCTCTCTTTCTGGGAGGCGATGGCCAGCACAGAGTGCAGAATCAGCACATAGGAGAGGAAGATGAGCACTAAATCTATACCAAAGGTAGAGATGCCAACACACAAACCATACATGCTGTTGATGGTTGTGTCTCCACAGGGCAGACGGATCAGGTCAGGGTGCAGGCAATACGAATGGGTCAAGACATTGCCCTTGCAGAAAGGCAGCCTCTTCAGGAGGACAGGAAATGGGAAGACCATGCAGAAGCTGCGGATGATGATGGATGTGCCAATATAGGCCACACGAGTGTCAGTGAGCACTGTGGAATAGCGCAAGGGGTTGCAGATGGCCACATAGCGGTCAAAACTCATGGCCAGCAGGATCCCAGACTCTGTCCAAGAGAAAAAGTGGTTGAAGAACATCTGGGCCAGGCAGGCATCAAGAGCAATTGCTGGGGCATGAAAACACACAGCAGCCAGTATGGTAGGCAATGTACAAAAGGAAACACCCAGGTCATTAACAGACAGAATAGACAGGAAATAGTACATTGGTTGGTGCAAGCTCTGCTCTTCCTTTATGATGAAGAGGATGAGGGTGTTGCCAAGGATGGAGATAGCATAAAGCAGCAGGAGGAGGGCAGCCAGCCAGTGCTCCAGGCCCTTCATCTCTGGAAACCCTGTTAATGTGAAGCTGGTGGCACTTGAGATGTTGGTCCCAAAGCTCCCCATCAGGGTTTCTGGGTGATCTTTGGGAAAATGCAACCAGAGTGAATGGAGGTCAGACAGTGAAAGAAAGGAAGACCATGGGTTTATGGTGTTTCAGGATAGGAGAGACATGATGCTTAGATTCCAATGCAAAGATCATTACAGTAAAAAATAAGCAGCTCACATTTCAGAACCTTTACAACATGGCAGTAGATCTGTCATGGGCTCCAGATCCTTCCCCTTTGAAATCTCTTGACACATTTATGGACATTATCCCCTGTTCTTTTTGTGTTTACATTTTATATAGATTCAAATATTTCACTCATGATGAAAAATCTTTTTCCCTTTTTCCTTTCTCTCTACCCGTTTTTAGCCATGAAATTATTCAATAAGTGAGGAATGATATGTCCTCTGTGAAGTTTTACTTAATTTTCTGCCTACTGATGTATACCCTGTCGTGTAAGTGATGAAACATTTGTTCATGTTCTATGCTGCCTCTCCTTTCTTGCCTACACTTGAGCATCACTCCAGTTCCTCATCTTCTCTTTGTTGCTTGGGCCCTTCCTTTGGGCACTGGGCATCCACAATCTCACTTTCCCCCACAGAGAATTGTTTTTGCTTCTTTCCTAAATGTTCACATGTTTTAGTCTTGGTTTAAACTGAGCACTCTCAATTGCTTTGTGTTAAACTCCCTGGAAGAGCTTTTAAAAACATCTTTGCTGAGACCAAACTCATACCAATTAAATAGAAATTTCTGCAGGCGAAACTCAGGAATCTGCATTTGTTTTAATTCCCAGGCATTTGTAATAGATAGGCAAGTTTGAGAATCAGGGATATAGATCAGTTCTAGCAGCATTCAAATATGTTCCTTCCCTACCACATCCTCCTCTCTGAGGATCAATTTCAGGAGTTACTATCAGAGTAAACAAAAGAACAACAGCAGCAAATGTCTATATTGCCCCCTAATGTCCTTGTAGTAATTACCCACTTCTTTGCTCCTTTTTGTACCTAATATTCTCAAATAAACTTTCTACTCATAATGTCCTACTTGTCTCCCACCCCGCTTCACATTAATGATCCCAAATTTATGTCTGCTGGCTGAAGGGGCACGGTTTTCAGCACCCCAGAATGGTGGCTTTGTCTCATATGTGCTTCTTGAGGTACGAGGCCCTGAGAAGGGAAAATTCCATTCTCAGCTAGGAGCAAGACTCTGGGGTTAATTCCTCCGTGCTTGCTAAAACAGCAGAGACTCAGGGGTTAACTCCTCCCTGCTTGCTGAAACAGCCTTGAGAAAGAATCCCTGAGGTCCCTGCCAAGTCGTAGCTGGAAATTTAGCACCTGTCTGGAGCTGAAATGTTGCTCTTTATTCCCTCACTTGGAGTTACACACAAGTTTCATGTAACCTTTTAGGGAGGTGGGTGAACAGAACAGACAGCCTGGTGTCCTTGTGATTTATCTTTAAGTTAAATGCTCCAGACTTAGAAATGACGTGTATGTGCTTTGTAACATTTATGCTGAGGAGAAATTTTTTATGACAGTTTCAACTAGTGCTTTTATTCTTTATTCTTGGTTATTCTTATCTGATGAATTTAGATATATAATACAATGAATAAAGATGGGCAATCACTGTGGGCCTGAGCAAGCCCCAGTATTCCCTTAATAAATAAATCATTCCATCTGCAGTGCTACCTCTGTGTCGTTAATTGGGCTAGCGGACAGCAACAGCTGCCCAGGCTTCTCCTCTTGCTATAGATTCATGCAATGAATTCCTGGCATTTCAAGTGTAATGTATGCAAGGTTGAACTCTTTGTCAATTACCAGGTTTGGTCATCATCTCGTTATCTATCTGGGTGTTCATGCCAGAAAAATAAGGGAGACACTCTTGCCATCACTCATCCTGTCCCATTCGCAAGTCTATTAATCTGCTGTCACCTGTTCATTATACTCTCAACCCTGATTTCTCCTCTCTATCTCACTTTCAACTGAAGCCTGCAGCTGTAATCAGGATATCTTCAGTACCTTTCTGACTAATTGCCCAGTTTACTCAGGCTTCTCTCTAATCCATTCTCCATGAACCAGTCAAATTATGTGTTTATTATATATATATATATATATACATAGACATTACAGTTCCACTGAAAATCTCCGAATGGTGCCCATTACCTTTTGAAATCAGAGTTTAAATAACAATTTAAGCCCTTACCAAGAATCATCTTCCAATGATTCTAATCATTCTTTCATCACCTTTCTGTTCCTAATGTTCCCTATTGCACAGCCTCGTGAATATTTCCTTCATAGCTCTTCTTATCACGCTTTAGATTACAATGCATTATTATCTATTTATTCGCTTATTTGATTGGTATGTTTCTCTTCTAATAAGTTATAAGCTCCCATGATTTTCTGTTTCTTCTCATTTTATGCTCAAGGTTTAAGCAAGGGATTAAGCATACAGAGCCCTAGACCAGGACTCAGAGATTACTAGTTCTGATTTTAATTTTTAAAATTAAAATATTAGGAAAAAAGATACTAAAAGAAGAGCTACATTTTTAATTATAAAATAATTCAGATAACTAAAACAACTCCTCTTAGCATCTAATAACTCAGTTTAGTTGTAATTTGCCACATGCCAGCTATGAATTTGGTTACCTTCCTTTCACATCTATAGAATATAAAAGGAATGGAGTGTAAAACATCAATGTTTATTCAGCTCCCAGGTTCAAGGCATGTACTAAATAAATGGTAAACATGAAAGCTGTGATGATTAGGGATATTTAGGGGCTGAGAGTTCCTGGTCCTGTCCCAAAATTGTCTTTACATTTTCTGTTTCCCAGCCAAAAAGAAGCTCTCTTCTTTTGTCTCACCTTTTTATTCACTCTCTAACAACGTCTGGAGTACAGGTTAATCACATTGAAACATCTACACCAAACAAGAGCATCTGAGGCACCCTCTGAGTCAGGTATTTGCGTGCTGGGAACCAGAGTAAAACTCTGACACTGAGGCCAGGATAATGAGATTTTAGGCACCAATAGTTATAGATGGGGAAAATGAGAACAGAAGTGGGGTGCAGGGGATAAAAAATCTCCAAAATTACATCACAAATGACCTCTACTTTCTCAAAAGCTTGTACACAATCCCTGTAGGATTTTGAAGCAATGAATGAGGTTCCTGAGGGCCTTTGTGTAGGAAGAGCTAAGATCCCCACTTACCTCCACAGGGTAGCTTTGGAGGATGGGAGAAGAAGTAGGTGAACAGTCCACTGAGTGGAGAAATGTCATGGGCACCCACACTCTGCACTTGGGCTCCCTGCTAGCCTCCACCCACTCTGTGCTCCGAGCTCTATAAAGCTTGATCTTAAGAGTCCCCTGGAGAGGTAGCTGGGAAGCAGGGAATGTGAGAAATCTCAGGTGGAAATCTACTCTGTGTCTTCTTACTTGTCCCCCTTTGAGGTTTCAAAGAAATTAAGAGTGAGAACTTGGTTGTCCCAGAATGAGCAACATATTGAACTCCTTTTTTTAAATAGAAAAATTTAAGCCCAGTAAGTCAACAACAGAGCTAGATTAGATCCCAGACACACTGATTATCACTGATTTTAAGATTAGGGCTCTTTCCACTAACTATGCCACAACTCACATGGATTTCAAGGTATAAAATGACATAACTAACAAAAGCCTAATTACTTAGTTTGGCATATCAGGTGATCAACCTGGTTTTCCCAGAACTGTCCTGGTGTTAACACTGAAGGTCCTGCATGGAGGGAGGCCCCTCAATTTTGTCAAACGTGGACAATTTGTCACCCACAGCTAGACTTGGATTCAAAACCACCTCCTTCCCTGTCTAAATGAATGTCATTAAGAAAATTATTTGATTAGTTCAAGTTTTAAATTTCCCATTTGTAAAATGAGGTATAAATTTCTATAGATCTGGACGGTTTTACAACGTATGTGCTGATTAAACAAGAACTACCCTAAGGACTTGCCAGTTTTTCATCTGTCAGAAAAGAACTTCAACAAAAAGTGAAAGTTCCAGGAGCTCTGAGGGCAGGATGACGTCCTAGACACTAATGTACTGGCCTTAAAACTGGAGCATTTTTAGGCCATCTCTTATCACACCCACACATTTAGAATGTGTAAATTGAGACTCTTAGGGGTAATAAGCTTGCTGGTATGCACAGAGGAATTATTTACAGAATCAGAACTTGGATATATGTGTCCTGATGCAGACCCACATTATCCCCAATGATCATGCTGTCCCTTATTGCCAGGGCTCAATAACAAAGAGAACGAGTTCTGTTTATTTCCTGAGCATCAGCTAAGTGTTTAAGACTCTACTAGGTTCTTTGCTGTAAGTTAGTTCATTTAATTGTCAGAGAAAACCTTGTTAATGCATTTTATTATGCCTAAAATGACTACTACATTATTTAATAGTCAGAGCAAGCATGTATTTAGAACATCAGAAAAGTAAAACCTACAAAGACTTCACATATGTTTTAGACATTTTGATTATCAGATAGTTAAATAAATAAAATGTGAGGGTTTTTTTAAATATAAAAGTTTCTCCAAGTAAAACTAAAACTTTGTTGAACTTCTACATTAGGGTTTAAACTTCACCTACTTTAGGGTTTAAATTATGAATCATTTTAAAATGTATGTAGAAGAATACCAAGCCTGATGAGAATTTAGTGCCTCTGAAGACTTTTGTTACTGATTAATTCTAAGAAACCAGACATCTTTTTCTCCTTTCCATGTAATAAAAAGACTTTACCTTGAATACCCTCTCCTTATTCCTGCACGTGCATTTATACATGCTCACACACAAATTCATACACACACAAACCCAGACACTACAAGAAAATAGTAACAAAAGTCGTCAGAGGCACTAAATTCTCATCAGGCTTGGTAATGAGTAATTCTTTTATTCTTAGGAGGCGCGCACACACACACACACACACACGTATATATACAGGGTCTCCATAGAGTATATATATGCATATATAAAGAGAGTTTATACACATGAAAATTCTCTTTTTCATAATTGTGTTCACAAAATTTAATATTTACACATATTTTTCATTAATGTGTTTATAAGTTTTTTTGCTTACTGTTTTCTATATCATTAATCAAGATTATATTTGCCCTATTTATAGCATTCAATCTTTTTGTGTGATTTAAGAAATATAAGAATAATCTGTTTCTTAAAATTTGGGGGAAAGTAATGAAAAGGTTCATGTACTATCATGTTTAGGATGTGGGTGGAATATAATATTTTGATAATTTAAAATTCTTCATTGATTCCAATTGTCACTTAATTTTTCATTTGTTTACATCTTATAATTGTCCCCTCAATACAAATTTAATCAAGATTTAAAATGACTTATAGAACATTCTACTGTAATTCATAAAATAGTTCAAATCTGTTTCCCACAGTAGCTTCTCCTGCGGGTTGCTGAGGACACTGAGGAGATAACGAGTCCCAGGTCCACAGCTTGTGCCACCATGAACACGAACAAGGAGTTGTTTCTGGCCAAAAGGATCTGGTTACCTTATTCCTAACTTCAGTTTGGTTAGGATCCACCTCACGTGGGGCCAGAGAGACCTGCGGCTTTTTAGGCCTGGTTTGCCAGTGGAAAGGTCAATATGATTGGATGGCAATTGACCTGAAATAGAGAGAAAGGTCACTTTCTTCCTCCAGAGTGGACAGATGTAGAAAAGTTGGAAAAGATGAGGGATCATAAACAAAAGGAAGAAACTTTCACCCCAGGGCCTAGCCCTCAATACATGGAACTTAACCATACTCCTATTAAACCATGCTTCAGAAAACTTCCTGAAAGCAGATGAGATCCAGACCCAGTCAAGGACATGTGGGACGCTGGCAGTAGCGAAACTCTGAGTGTCCAGTGACAGCTTTGTGAGAGAGCAGGAGCCCCACGCTTAGCTGGATAACTCCACCTTGATGGACATAAATACCACACAAAAGCTCAATCACATCTACAAACTGGCCACAAACCTCCAACCTTCTGAGAGTGCCCAGACTCAGGACCCTTAGAGAAAGGCTTGTGACATGTAAATGTCTGGCAGCAGGGAGCTTGCTGGGGACAAGGGAGTGCTTGGGCCTTGCTGACCTGCTTCTGCTTCTCAGCTCAACAGTTTTGACAGAAAAACTTGTGAAATGATGCAGGGAATGGATTTGTGATTAGTCCTCAACTCACCTCCCTGGAATGTTCTTTAATTCCACATCTATTTCTGGAAGCCAGCTTTTCTCTAATGGGATAAAGAAAAAAAGGGATAGACAAGTAAGTTATTCTCCCTAGAAGAACTATCAGGCACGGGTGAGTGCTCAGTGACTGTTAGGTGTGGTTATAGTAGGAGCTGTGATGTTCCTGACAACTCGCCCTGCCTTCTTCATCCTGATTTCTTGGGCTAAATTTAGACTCCTTACAGAGCTTGGTCACAGAGGAAGGCAGGTGGAGCAGCTGGTGATGCTGACCAAAGCTTCTCCTCTGTTCTCCAATCCATAATGAAAATGGGATCAACACAATTTAAAAAAAAAATCAACTCTAGTAACATATATGATTTTTTAATTTTATTTTCCATTTGTTTATTTTACCAGAGGAAGGTTTATTTTGAAAGTTTATGAAAGGATTAAATATTATTAACTTAGTTTTTATCTGAACTATTTTTAACTATTTTGTAAAGTATAACATTCCATTATAATGTTTTAAATAGAGTGTTTATTTCTTAAGTTTCTCCTTTTTTTTTCAAAAGAAATCCCACAAATCTTAAGAGTATAAATTTAGGGACACTAAATTTTAGCATATGTTTGAAATATTTTACTAGTACTCTTCCAATTTTATTATGTCCAAAATCATTACTATACATAAATACATAAACAATCTAGAGAATAATATATTTATTACATTTTAATATTTCTTAAGATTAAGTCATTTAACACAATTTATATGCAATTGCATTTATCTAATTTTAAGTGTCAGTCAAGTGGATAGTATGTGTTATTTGAAATAAAGATTGGTAACATAGCTATTATGCGTCTGTGACTGTGTATATTATTTCAAATAACATTTCTTTGACATAATATTTACAGAAATAATCTCTTTCCCATTATAACCATGTCTCCGGGGTAATAAGTACTTTGCTTTGTGATGATTCAACTTAAACAAGCATAATGGTAACACATAAAATGAGAAATTGATTATAAGGATGAATATTTCTGAGTTTAACAACCACCAAAAAAATAAGCACATACCTAAATTAGTGATCAATTTACGTTGCCAAAACATGCTAGCTTCAATCTTTGCTATTGCCAGGCTGTCATGTAACTTCTGATGACAGGAATCCTAATAGTAGGTCAGTTCCCAAAAGGTTAGTAAAAATGCCTTGGCAAAGTAGGTCTTGAAAACTTAAATTGGTGAAGAAAAGGTAAACATCCCCTGAATGTTGGTTTTTAATATGTGTGCTTGGTTCCCAGAGGTATTTTGTGAAGCCTCCGATGGATCTCTTTGGTTTTAATGGAATAGATGATGGGATTGAACATTGGAGGCACAAAGAGATAGATAAGGGACAAGAGGGTGTGCACGTACCGTGGGCCACGCCTCCCATAGCGAGCAGCCATGGACACACCAACCATAGGCACAAAAAAGATGAGCACAGCACAGATGTGTAACACGCAGGTGTTAAGTGTCTTTAGCCGTTCTTCCCGGGAGGCAATGGCCAGCACAGAGCGAAGTATGAGCACATAGGAGAGCAGAATGAGCACAGAATCCAGGCCAAAAGTGGCAATGACAAGGAACAGGCCTAAGGTATTATTGATGGTGGTGTCACCACAGGGCAGGCGGATCAGATCTGGATGCAGGCAGTATGCATGGGAGAGGATGTTCGCCTTGCAGAAGGGTAATCTCCTTAGAAGCAAAGGCAGTGGACAAGCCGTACAGACACTGCGGATGATAACAGACACGCCCAGATGCACCACACGGGCATCAGTGAGCACTGTGGCATAGAACAATGGGTTACAGATGGCCACATAGCGGTCGAAGCTCATAGCCAACAGGATGCCAGACTCTGTGAAGGAGAAGAGATGGATAAAGAACATTTGGAACATGCAAGAATCAAAACTGACCTCCCTTAAGTAGAAGCAATATGTGGCCAATACTGTGGGCAGTGTGGACAAAGACACAGCCATGTCATTTACTGATAGCAGAGACAGGAAATAGAACATAGGCTGGTGCAAGCTCTGTTCCTCTTTGACAATGAAAAGGATGAGGACATTTCTCACAAGGGAGATGGCGTAAAAGACACCAAGGAGCAGAAACATCCAGTGTTGGGAGTTTGTCAGCCCTGGGAGTCCTGTCAAGGTAAAAGGAGGTCTCTCTGAGCTATTTCCTCCCATGCCAGGACTCCTGGTTAGATGCTAAGACCACACTCTTATAAAGAAGACAGACACACAGTTACATTCATGGACTTTGATCAGTATTTTAAGGTTCTTATAAACTTTTCATCATATAGCATTAACCAATTTTGTTCAATAAACCTTTCATCTTCACCTCTCATTGTAACCAAGGTTTCTGAAATGGTCCATTTATCTGGCTGGCAAATCTGTTCCCCTTGCCTTCATTTACACCTGTGTCTTTTGCAACCATGCCCTTTCTAACTTTGAAAGCTATGAACTGCTTTCCTTATCAAACTGTATAACTTTGGTTAAGAACTAAGTAAAAACTCTTCTCAACAATACTTCAACTATTATTCTCACTTCCTAAGCAAACCACTTACTCAGTGAACCATTCTCTCCTCTGTTTTTCACTCTTCCACGTTACTGAACTTTTGCTACTCCCAGTTTCCTTGCTCCTATATAGTCTCTCAATTCTTTCATCCATTCATCTGGACAGAAGATAAATGGACAGAAATGTGTCCGTTCATGGAAATAAAGTGTCAGATGTTCATGCAGCTGCACTTGAATTTCATACCTCCAACCACCTTTTCACTCTTCTATTCATATAGCTAAGGTTTCACTTTTCATTCCTGAGTAATTTAACTTACTGAAAGTAACTCTGTTCAGTGGAACCTGTGGCTCAGGGGGTAGGGTGCAGGCCCCATATACTGAGAGTGGTGGGTTCAAACCTAGCCCCGACCAACTTGCAACAAAAAATATCCGGCATTGTGGCTGGCACCTGTACTCCCAGCTGCTTGGGAGGCTGAGGCATAAGAATCGCCTAAGCCCAGGAATTGGAGGTTGTTGTGAGCTGTGAGGCCATGGCACCCTACCAAGACTCTGTCTCTAAAAAAAAAAAAAAAAAGAAAGAAAGAAAGTAACTCTATAATAATTTTTTCAGAACCAAACTGTACTGGGCTGATTAGTGATCATTTGCTATGCCACAGAATTGCCTCTCATCTGCATTGTATATCTCTTTGAAAAAAATCCATATTATGCCCAACACTGACACTCCCAATTCAAATATCATTTTGGTTTCTTTTTCATTTGTTTGTTTTTTTCCCTGCTACATTAATCCAGGTTAACAGCCAGTAACAGTATGTTTGGCTCCATCAACACCTTTTCCCAATTCACTCCTCCTGCAGTGTCACACATTAGATATAAGATTTTCACATTTATTCACCAGAATAACACACTCCTAGTAAGTATTCTGCTTTTCACTATTCAGCTCTAATATGAGGTAGAAATAATATTTTTAAGGCAAATCTGAGAATGCGTTCTTCTCATCAGAATCCTTAAATAGTTCCTCATTATCAAATGTACCAAACCCAAACTCATTAGTACAAAGCCCTCTATTGTCAGTACTAAATTAGAATATTTAACTTCAGTTCTCAAAATTCTCTTGCTTATACCTCAGGACACCCAGATAAGTCTACTTACTGTGACCAAAACTTGACCTGAAGCTCCCAGTTCCCAGAGGTTGCCCTGACTGTATGAACATCACATTCATCTTCCAGGGCTGAGGGCCGAAGATGCCTCCTCCATGAATGTCTGGCTAGTCATCCCCAGCAGAGGTATTTTCCCTTACTCCTCACAGATCAGAGACATCCATTTCTGAGTTCATTCCTCGTATCTTTTCTATCATATCACTAGCTCTAAGAAGTCAGCTCTGACTCCTAGTCATAGTTTCAGTGCCTGCAATGCTTGCATCGTGCAAAGCCTTAATCAGGAGAAGTACTCAGTAAGTCACTCATCCTTTCTGAGTTGTGATCTCTTTGTTGTAAATGGCAGATGCTAAGAAACTTGCCACATGAGAGTTGAGAAAAGCCAACAAGTGAACAGTTGTAAAAACCATAGGACCAAACATTTTACAACTCTAAGGTGTTTGCTGGCTGTTTTGGTTGTTTCATTTTGTGAGAGTCTCCCTCTATTGACTATGATAGAGGGCAATGGTGTCATCATTGTTCATTGCAATCTCAAATTCATGGGCTCAAGTAATCCTCCTGTCTTTGCTTCCCAACTAGCTGTGACTACTATCTAGCATCAAGTGATCCACCTGCCTGAACCTCCCAGAGTGCTAAGATCACAGGTGTGAGACACCACACCTGGCTCAACTCTGACTTGTAAAGCTGCTCTCCAACCTCACTGCCAGCCTTTCAGCTGAGGTGCTCCTCCATCCCCACTCAACACTCCTCTACTCTTTCTTCTCAGGATACAATTTTTTCTTCATTCCATATTCTTAGGACCCTTTCTTTGCCTCAACATGCAAGCTCTCCCTATATACTTATATTTACATCTGTATACAGATGTTTCTAATATATAGAAACCTTGGAATTGGAGTTTTTAAACATTAGTAGGGTCGTTCAAGTGAGGGTATTTTGACATACTATCTGATTCCAGATTCTTTTGAAAAAGGATGAAGGTGTTAATTCACACAATGCCATCTACATCCCAAGTATAGTCTGGTGGAATGTCCCTTCTGAGAAGGTAATGTGTGAAGGAAACCATCCTTGAATTTCAGGAACCAAGAACAGCAGATAGACAATATAGTGCTACAAAGCTGATAATATTGAAAGCATCCAGGGGAAAAAAATTTTCATTCAGATTAGGTACAACCTTTACCCCTTTAGATTGCCATACAGTAACACACAGAAATTTTCAGGCTAGGAATCAAGCACCTTGGGGCACCAATTTGGAGTGTCCGACACTCCAGCATTCCTACCTGAGAGAGTCCTATGCATGGAAGGTGCAGAGGAAGGAAGAGCAGTACTGGCAGTGCTGCACGCCCTGCCCATACCCCCCAGGTACCTCTACCAACTCCTGGCCTGAGCAATGTATGGCTGCATCCAGGAAGTCCCTTAAGTTGTTAGCACAGGTGCTTGGGGACTTCTGGGAATATGGAGCCTCTATGGTGCTCCACACCTCCCTCACTATTTCATTGTTCTGAAGGTATATGCCAGAGTTGGAATGATCAGAACTCCAAGATAGCTGCGAGGACATCATGTCTAAACCCTCATTTTACAGAAGTAATTGGAGCCTAGAAAGAAAGAGACACCTCAAATTTACACAGCTTGTTAGTGGCAGAAAAATACTTCAACCTAGGTCTTCTAAAGCAGCTTATGGCCTTTATACTACACAACTATGAAAAAATAGCATTTTAATTTATTAGGACATGTGAAATTCTCACATGGGTCCACCATGAAATTGACCCCAAGAATGATAAGAATCCCTGGTTCACTGTAGCTGACCACACATATACTGAATATATAGATAAAATTATAGTATATAATTTGCATTGATCAATAAGCTGCTGAGACGTTGCATTGTGCTGCTTTCTTTGCAAATTTCCCTTGCTAGGAGACAACAAAGTCAGTAGGAATTAACTGATAAAATTGAAGTTAGATGGACCTCAGTTTGAGTCTAGGCTTGCCTGGAAAAAGTTACTATCCTACATACAATTTTTTCAGCAATAAAACAGATAATAATCATCCTTACATCATAGTATAATTATAATTACTAAACAAGATAATGCATGAAAACCATGAAGCCTATGGATTGCCAAAGAGCAATCAGTGACATTAATAGGTATGTTTGAGATCCAAACATTAAGTTCTGAAACTAAAACAATATGAGTAAATACTTAGAATAGCTGGAACAACTTATTTCTAGGAAAATGCTAGTAGATTCACCTAGAGGAAATGGGGCTTTCATATTAACAGGAGTTTCTCACTTAAACCTGATTAGAGAAGACAGACAGTGAGGAAGTTGGCTTTACTTCCCTTGCATACTTAATGATTGTCTGAGACTAACCAGGATCAAAATACATTCACTCTTCGAAATAATACTCACATATAAATCAGACCAAAGGATTCAGTGCATCACCTAGTAAATGACTATATTTTCCCACAGTTAAATTGATTCTCATGGGAAAAGGTCAGGAAATCAACTGAGCACTGATCAATACAAAAGAATTGTCAGAATTCTGTGCCTATTGTTTCTCTCTCATTTGTCTTTCTTTTAAATTCTCCCATATGAATGAATAAAATGTCTGTTCATCTATGAAAAGGCCACAATCCTTACCTTCAAGCTTTATGCTATAAGGTATATGTTAGCACAAGTGAGTATAAATTGAAACATTCATTTTATGTTAGGCATAATTTCAGCCATCCAAATATATAAAAGAGTAAGTATACCAATTCATTTTCTAGTTTGGGAAGCTCCTAAGGAAACATAACAATTAAATGAGTACAAAAATAAAAAATACAGCGATCATTTTAGGGGAGAGCAAAGAGGAATTTGTAATATGCTAGTGCAATCTGAGATTGCCAGGTACATATGATAGCTTTCTCTCTCTCTCTCTCTCTCTAGAATTTCTCTCTGTTACCCAATCTAGGGTGCTGTGGCATCAGTCTAGCTCACAGCAACCTCAAACTCCTGGGTTCAAGTGATCCTCCTGCCTCATCTCCTCAAGTAGCAGAGATTACAAACACCCACCACAATCCCCAGCTAATTTTTCTACTTTTGCTGGAGATCCATTTTTCCCTTCTCAGGCTGGTCTTGAACACCTGAGCTCAAGTAATCTTCCTGCCTTTGCCTCCCAGAGTGCGAGGATTACAGGTGTGAGCCATCATGACCAGCTAGCTCTCTTGACTGTTTTAAAGAATGAGCAAATATGATTGAGGTGAGTATAGTCCACAGCATGCCTCTCAAAAGATGCCCATACTTAGAACCTATGAATTTGTTATGTTTTATTGAAAAAGGATCATTGCTAGTATGATTAAGATTATGGACCTAGATAGGGATTTGTTTTTCCTTTTAATAGTCCAGGTAAACCTAGTTACATGACTAGGTGTTTTTTTTTTTTCCTTTCTTGAGCTGGCGAGAGAAAGATGCAACAGGTAAGTAAGAAATGAAAGCATAAAACACACTCAATCCACATTACTTATAGAGGTCAAATAAAAAGCATGAGAAATAATGTGGCAGCTTTAGTACTGTGGTTAGGAGAAAAGACCAACTACTAGCTAAAACTCAGCAAGGAAATGGAAACCTTACATCTATAAACAGACAATGGGAACCTCCCTTTAACCAAAGAGAAGTGGAATGAGACAAAAGACTCATTATTTCTCAGCTTATTTATGAGCATGTTTTGAATGAAAATGAGACGATTTAGAAAGCTGAAAAAGGGTGATACAGGAAAATGAGTGATAAAAAATATGAACAGTCCAGGTGAAAACCATACTAATATATACTAATACACAAGTTACCTCTGAGTTTAAAACAGATTTCAGAAAGACTACCAGAGATATGAAAGCCTCAAAAGGAGCAGATTTAACCTAGAATCCACTGACACAAAGACAGTCAGTTTCATCAGTGGTCAAGACATCAGACAGAAACAGCTACATCTCAAGCAGAAGGTGAAAATAATATAATATCATGTAATGTAATCCAATGTAATGAAACAGTGTAAAATAATTATTGGAATTAACAAAATAAATTATGTTTATAAAATAAATTTTAAAATATCAGGGAAGTAGGAAGGTGCATTCCAATAATCAATTCATCCATTCACCCAATAGGTTAAATGTATCAAAGATTTAGCATTAATTTTTTACCCTGTGTTTACTCACTCTTGAGATGAAAAGGTTTATACATCTAAAGAGTTTAATGAGAATGCTCCACTAGAATGGATGAACACATAGGGGAATTTCCAGCTGAGGGAATATTAAGAGCTATGATTGTAGAGACAAGTACAATGTAATACCAAGGATGACCTAGAACAGCAGTGTCTCACTCTCTTTATTCTTCATCCACCAGTCCTGTTGAAACCCTGTACATTCTATCTGTGTGCTTCCCTGAAAATTAACAAGTTCCCTGACACATGAAATATGCTTTCTTATGCCTCTTACTCGTAAATTTCCCTTGGGTCTACCTTAAAGATCAGAAGTGCTCAACGTACACTATGCATTAGAATCACCTGGGGAAAGATGAAAATTACAGTGCTCAGGTAATGCCCCATACCAATTAAATTATTAGAGAAACTCTGGATATACGTAGAATATCCAGTTACCAATAAGCTTTTAAAAACGAGATGAGGTATATATTAACCAGTGTGATGTAAGCATTCCTAATTCTATATGGAATCAGCACATGGTATCCCATAAATGCATTAATGTACACATGATATATGTGTTGTTTATGATTTAATAATAATAATAAAGATTAGTAGGGGAAACCATGAAAAAAATAATAATAATAAAATAAATCACTTCAGGTGAATGCAATATTGAGAATCTCCAGTCTCATTATGTAACATTCCATTCCCTTTACACTGACAGTCATTTCATCTAAAACAAAAATTTCAAGCATTGCCTAACTACCCCCCACTTTTTTTTTATTGTGGAGGATTCATTGAGGGTACAAAGAACCAGGTTACATTGATTGCGTTTGTTAGGTAAAGTCCCTAATAATTGGTGTCCCTCCCTCAAAAGGTGTGTCACACACTGTGACCACCCACCCCCCCACCCTCCTTCACTCCCTCTGTTATCTCCTTCTCCCCCCCCCACTATGTACTGGTCATTAATTGTCCTCATATGAGAATTGTACATAGGATTCTGCTTCTTCATTCTTGTGATGCTTTACTAAGGATAACGGGGTCCTCGCTTGGCACCCATAGTTCAGTGGTTAGGGTGCTGGCCACATACACTGGGCCTGGCAGGTTAGAACCAGGCCTGGGCCTGCTAAACAATAACAACTGCAAGAACAACAAAAAAATAGCCTGGCATTGTGGCCGGCACCTGTAGTCCAAGCTACATGAGAGTTTGAGGCAAGAGAATTGCTTAAGCCCAACAGTTTAAGGTAGCAGTGAGCTGTCATGCCATGGCACTCTACCCAAGGTAATAGCTAAGACTCTGTCTCAAAAAATATATAAATAAATAATATGTTCCACTCCCATTCATGTTAATACAAGAGATGTAAAGTCTCCTTCTTTTATAGTGGCTGAATAATATTCCATGGTATACATATACCACAGTTTGTTAATCCATTCCTGGGTTGGTGGGCATTTAGGCTATTTCCACCTTTTGGCAATAGTAAATGGAGCTGCATAAACAGTCCAGTGCAAGTATCCTTAAGGTAAAAGTGTTTTTTTTCTTCTGGGTTGATGCCTAGTAATGAGATTGCAGGATCAAATGCTCTACCCAACTTTTTAGCAGAAAGATGTCCCACTCCACTCCCAACCTGAAACTTAAACATTTCTCTGTGTTTTATCATTTGGCTGGACTCTTCAACATCCTCAAATCCTATAAATAAAAGTGGCTTTGCTCATAGTAGTCCAGGGTAATGAGCACAGATGCAGCCCAGGGTAGGGGCTACCATTGCATATCACCTCCTTGGAGGCAAAACTAGAAGACAGGATGGCTTGGTAGGGATATTTGGTGTCTAGTCATCCCTCCTGAGGATGCTGACTTACCCCAATGGAGGCTGCATGCCACTCCTAAAACCTCATCTTTGGCAAGAAATAATAATGAAATGAAGCCCAGCTATGACCCATGTGAGGAAGCACATCCAGGAGAGGGAAAGAGATGGGTAGTGCCCAGGAGACGATAGTTTCAGGAAAGTCCCTCAGTCTTAAAAAATAAAAATGATACCCTTGGGGCAGAGACAAGATGGCTGACTGAAACGAGCTTTCCACAGAGGCTTCCATCCAGAAGGAGAGTTAAAGGACAGAAATTTAGCAAGTAACCAGGCGGATTAGAGTTGTGCCAAGAGACAACATTGAAGAACGCACATCAACCCTGCTGAGGTGAGCTACAACCCCAAGGATACAAACAAATGTACAAAATCCATCACCAAGCAGACGAGAGTCTCTTCCCCCATGAGAATGGCTCAAGGTACACTATAAACAAATGAGCAGTGTTCAAAAGTCCTCCCATTACTCCATGGGAGATACCCTCTAAAAACTGAATCTACTTCCCCTACTAAGGTGCCATGGTGCTCTCCTGCCAGGCATAAAACTGTGTAAAACTGTATATATTCTCTACCTGCAATTCTGAGCTCCCAGCACTCCCCTCCACTCTCACTATGAGGTCTGGAGGCCTATCCCCCAGGAGTCCATATTCTTGGGTGATTTCTCCAGGGGTGTGGACAGGGCCTGAACAGCTGCTGGTCAGTGTTGATTCTGCACCATGGGAGTGAGGAGAGGATGGTCGGCTGAGAGGGAACCACACTGGAGCGTGTTGCCCCAGGAGCCAGAGCCGTGCTGCCCCAGCAGCTAGTTTTTGGCAAAAATAGTGCTCACGCCTGGATATTCTAGAGTCACAACCCTGTCTCTATGGGCAACCAGAGGAGGTGGGGCACCTTCTCAGGTGACAACCACCGGCAGAACAGATGTGGGATGGAAACACAGGCCACATGAGTAAAGAGTTTGCCTGAGGTGGTACTGGCATGGGGGGAACACGGGGACTAGAAAACGCATGCACAGTGCCGGCTAACTCCCAAGGCGGGACTGACCCAGAGGACTGCTTTACTGAGCCTAAGATGCATCCAGCACTCAGGGGATCATCAGCCTAGACAAAGGAGGGCAGGAGGCTAGAACTGACAGATAACCATGCTGCAAATACAAACCTGCAGCAAAGACAGGGTCTGAGGTACAGGTTCTATGAACTCTAAACAGCTTCTCTTCTGCAGGGGAATTTAGCCAGGACAGAAACAAATTCCACAAGGTTGTTCTGTTCCATCAGAAAAATCAATCATCAATCACTGGAACTGAGTGAACACCCCTAGCCTTCATCAAGGCCTCACCTCCCCCTGCCAGATAGAAGCAGAAAGCAGTGGCCTGGCTGAGGAAACATAGATTGCCTTGTGATTCAGGCAGGTGCAAACCCCTAGAGTATCTGCTAATTGAAGGCAACTGGGTCACAGCCCTGCAGGGTTATTAGTGACTGGGTGTGACAGAGGTGAAAGGTGGGGAAGGAGGCATCAACCTTCCCAGACTAATCTATTTGCTGGGTGGGTCCACCTGACTTCACGGAGCACCAGAGCAAGTCATATTTGAGTTATCAGCATACCCCTGCAATCTAGTTGCCAGAGACCTTTTAAAATCTTCCACCTGAAACAGGTGCTGACTGAGACAATTGATTTGGACCTTATGAACTGAGCCAATCGCCCGAGAACTATCCAAGAGGTACCCTGGGTGTGTGGTTGTAGGAAGGTTTGATTTTCCTTTTCCAATTGTTGCCTGTGGGGGACGGTGTCACTTAATTGCTGATATTTCTCCACAGCTGAGACTTCAACCCAGAGTAACTGTTTCACTAGGGTCGGACAGAGACAAGCTGAAAACAAGACAGACCAACTTAGCCCCACCACACCAAACATGTCCCCAGATTCTTAGGCCATACCACTGTACAGGTCCACGGCAAAGCTCCAGGGGAAAAGGAAAATGGTGTAAACTAATCATGGGGCACAATCAGCGGAAAACATCTGATAACATGAACAACCAGTCGAGGGACGGAGGGGAGACAAGATGGCGGACTGAAGCCAGCTTTCAACAGAGGCTCCCGTCCAGAAGGAGAGTTAAGGGACAGGAATTTAGTAAGTATCCTGGTGGACTTGAGCCTCACCAAGAGAGAAGGTTGAAGAACACACATCAACACCGCTGAGGCAAGCTGTGATCACAAGGACGCAAACAAAAGGTACAAAATCCACCACCAAGTGGATGGGAGTCCCCCTCCCCCATGAGACCAGCTCAAGAGCCCCACAATTAAACAAGCGGGCAGAAATTAAAGGCCCTCCCACTACACTCCACGGGAGAGACCTTCTAAAAACTGACCTACCTCCCCTACTGGGGTGTCGTGGCGTTCTCCTGCCAGGCATAAAACTGAATAAAACTTGGGAATCCTCCCGGCGCTCCCCTCCCACCCACTGAGGTCTGGAGGCCTGTCCCCCAGGACTTTGGATCCTTGGGTGATTTCTCAAGGGGAGTGGACAGTCCCTGAGTTGCGACTGGTCAGCATTGACTCTGAGGGGCGCGAGTGAGGAGAGGGCACAGGGCTGAGGGGGAGTCACGCCTCGTGGCACTTCCCTGCAGTGCAGTGAAGCAACCCTCCCCGGGCAACATTACGGGGCAGGCACAAGACTGAATAAGAGCTTCCCCGCTGAGAGCTGAGAGCCCCTACTCTCACTCGGGGTCTGAGGGCCTATCCCCCAGGAGTTTGGATCCTTGGGTGATTTCTCGAGGGGAGTGCACAGTGCCTGAGCTGCGTCAGGTCAGCACTGACTCTGGGACACGTGAGCGAGGAGAGGGCACTCTGCTGAGGGGAAATCAAGCCTTGGCGGCACTTCCCTGCGGTGCAGTGCAGGAGCCCTCCCCAGGCCGTAGTGTTGCGTAAAACTGAATGAAACTCTAGCTTCCCCCCCCCACTCCCAATCGGGGTATGGGGGCCCATCCCCCAAGAGTTCTGATTCTTGGGGGATCTCTTGAGGGGTGTGGACCCAGCACAAACTGCGGCCGCTCAGTGCTGACTCTGGGGCACGGGACACAGGACAAAAGGGTCGCCTGAGTGCCCACACCAGAGCAGCAGTTCCCTGGAGGTAGATCAACAGCTGTTTTTTCTTTAACGGCAGAACGCTCACTTCTGGATATTCTGAGGCCACACCCCCTGTCTCCCTGGGCAACCAGAGGAGGCCACCGGTGAGCAGGGGATTTCCTGACACGGCTCACAAACCCGGGAAGCTTCCAGGGCGGGGCCAACCCAGAGAGGTGTTCGGACACATATCTCCAGCAGCAAAGACGTTTCAACTCAAAACAGCCCGTCTTCTGTAGGCGATTTCGACAGTTACAGAGACAGAACCCTGCAAAGTTGTCTATTCTGTTCTGTTCTGTTAGCAGCATCCATCAGGGACGAGGCTAAGCCTGAGTGAACACCTCCTTCCCATCACCTGCATCAAACACTCAAAGATGTCAGGCCCCATCTCCTCATGCTAGATAGCGGCAGTCTGCGGGGGCCTGGCAGACTTCCTTGCGATTCAGACAGGTGCAAACCCCTGGAGTGTCTGTTCACTGCAGGCAACTGGGTTAGCCATCTGCAGAGATACCAGTGACTGGGTCCGACGGAGGGGCAAAGTGGGGAAGGAGACGTCAACCTTCCCAGACTGCTCTGTTTGCTGGGTGGCTCCTCCTGACTCCACGCTGCACTGGGGTGAGCCGTGTCAGAGGAGTCACCAGGCCCCTGTGATCCAGTTCCCAGAGACCTCTTGAACTCTCCCACCCGAGACAAGTGCCGATTGAGACAGTTGATTTGGACCTTTTGAACTGGGCTAATAGACAGAGGACTTTTCAGGCGGTGCCCTGAGTGTGCGATTGTAGGAAGGTTTGATTCTCCTTTTCCAACTGGGGCCAGAGGTGGGCGGGTAGGGTGACTTAATTGCTGATTTTTCCACACAGCTGAGACTTCAAGCGAGAGTAGAAGTTGCAATAGGATCGAACAGAAACCAGCTGAAAACAAGACAGAACCACTATGCTCCACCACACCAGACAGGGCCCCAGTATCTCAGGCCACAACACTGTACAGGCCCTCGATAAAGCCCCAGGGGAAAAACCAAAGGGAGTAAAATAACCATGGGGCGGAATCAGCAGAAAAACTCTGGTAACATGAATAACCAGAATAGATCAACCCCCCCAAGAAAAGATACGGCAGATGTGATTGAAGATCCCATTCATAAACAAATGGCTGAGATGTCAGAAATCGAATTCAGAATTTGGATTGCAGACAAGATTAATAAAATGGAATTAGGAATTCGAGGAGAAATTCAAAAATTGTCTCAAGAATTTAACGAATTTAAAGACAAAACCACCAAAGACTTAGACACTCTGAAGCAAGAACTTACAGCCCTCAAAGATATGAAAAATACAGTAGAATCCCTCAGTAACAGAATGGAGCAAGCAGAAGAAAGGATTTCTGACATTAAAGATAAAGTCTTCGAAC
Source organism: Nycticebus coucang (assembly GCF_027406575.1). Classification (NCBI taxonomy): domain Eukaryota; kingdom Metazoa; phylum Chordata; class Mammalia; order Primates; family Lorisidae; genus Nycticebus; species Nycticebus coucang. Next base: position 61,423,868 of record NC_069793.1, on the reverse strand, counting down.
GCTCCCAATCTCTCAAAGAGGAAGAGAAATGGAGAGCAAAAATGGATCACTCACTCAGAGAACTCTCAGATAATTCGAAAAAAAGCAACATAAGGATTATAGGGATTTCTGAGAACGATGAAGTGGCCTCCGAGGGCACAGAGGCCCTTATGCATGAAATTATGAAAGAAAATTTTCCAGACATGCCTAGAGAATCTGAAATTCAGATAGCAGACAGCTTCAGAACCCCAGCACGATTCAACCCCAATAAGTCATCCCCCAGACATATCATAATTAGCTTCACTAAAGTTAACATGAAAGAGAAGATTCTCAAAGCAGCCCGGCGAAAGAAAACTATAACGTACAAAGGTAAGAATATTAGAATAACTGCAGATCTCTCTGCTGAAACTTTTCAAGCCAGAAGAGGCTGGTCATCAACTTTTAATCTCCTAAAGCAAAAAATCTTTCAACCCAGGATCTTGTATCCAGCTAAACTGAGTTTCATCTATGATGGAGAAATTAAATACTTCAATGACATTCACATGTTGAAAAAATTTGCCATAAGTAAACCAGCTCTTCAGGATGTTCTCAGACCTATCCTCCACAATGACCAACCCAATCCTATACCACAAAAGTAAACTCACTCAGAAACTTCGGATCAAACTCCAACTTCCACACTGGCGAAAGGATTAAAAATGTCCACTGGACCTTTGAAAAACTCGATACCCAAAATTCCACCAGACTTATCAATACTATCCATCAATGTGAATGGCTTAAACTGTCCTCTAAAGAGGCATAGGTTAGCTGACTGGATACAAAAACTCAAGCCAGATATTTGTTGCATACAAGAGTCACATCTCAACTTAAAAGACAAATACAGACTCAGGGTGAAAGGATGGTCATCCATATTTCAGGCAAATGGTAATCAGAAAAAAGCAGGTGTTGCAATTTTATTTGCAGATACAGTAGGCTTTAAACCATCAAAAGTAAGGAAGGACAAGAATGGTCACTTCATATTTGTTAAGGGTAATACTCAATATGATGAGATCTCAATTATTAATATCTATGCACCCAACCAGAATGCACCTCAATTTATAAGAGAAACTCTAACAGATATGAGTAACTTGATTTCCTCCAGCTCCATAATCATCGGAGATTTCAACACTCCTTTGGCAGTGTTGGATCGATCCTCCAGCAAGAAGCTGAGCAAAGAAATCTTAGATTTAAACCTAACCATCCAATATTTAGATTTAGCAGACATCTACAGAACATTTCATCCCAACAAAACTGAATACACATACTTCTCATCAGCCCACGGAACTTACTCCAAAATTGACCACATTTTAGGTCACAAGTCTAACCTCAGTAAATTTAAAGGACTAGAAATTATTCCATGCATCTTCTCGGACCATCATGGAATAAAACTTGAATTGAGTAACAACAGGAATCTGCATACCCATACAAAAACATGGAAGTTAAATAACCTTATGCTGAATGATAGCTGGGTCAGAGATGAGATTAAGAAAGAAATCGCCAATTTTTTGGAACAAAACGACAATGAAGACACAAACTATCAGAACCTCTGGGACACTGCAAAGGCAGTTGTAAGAGGGCAATTTATAGCACTGCAAGCCTTCCTCAAGAGAACGGAAAGAGAGGAAGTTAACAACTTAATGGGACATCTCACGCAACTGGAAAAGGAAGAACATTCCAACCCCAAACCCAGTAGAAGAAAAGAAATAACCAAAATTAGAGCAGAATTAAATGAAATTGAAAACAAAAGAATAATACAACAGATCAATAAATCAAAAAGCTGGTTTTTTGAAAAGGTCAATAAAATAGATAAACCTCTGGCCAACCTAATCAGGAAAAAGAGAGTAAAATCTCTAATATCATCAATCAGAAACAACAAAGACGAAATAACCACAGACTCATCAGAAATCCAAAAAATCCTTAATGAATATTACAAGAAACTTTATTCTCAGAAATATGAAAATCTGAAGGAAATAGACTGATACTTGGAAGCACGCCACCTTCCAAGACTTAACCAGAATCAAGTGGAAATGTTGAACAGACCCATATCAAGTTCAGAAATAGCATCAACTATACAAAACCTCCCTAAAAAGAAAAACCTGGGACCAGATGGTTTCACGTCAGAATTCTACCAAACCTTTATAGAGGAATTAGGACCTATATTACTCAACCTGTTCCAAAATGTAGAAAAAGAAGGAAGACTACCCAACACGTTCTATGAAGCAAACATCACCCTGATCCCAAAACCAGGAAAAGACCCAACAAGAAAAGAAAATTATAGACCAATATCACTAATGAATATAGATGCAAAAATATTCAACAAGATCCTAACAAACAGAATCCAGCAACACATCAAACAAATTATACATCATGACCAAGTTGGTTTTATCCCAGGGTCTCAAGGCTGGTTCAATATATGTAAATCTATAAATGTAATTCAGCACAGAAACAAATTAAAAAACAAAGACCATATGATTCTCTCAATTGATGCAGAAAAAGCTTTTGATAATATCCAGCATCTCTTCATGATCAGAACACTCAAGAAAATTGGTCTAGAAGGGACATTTCTTAAACTGATAGAGGCTATCTACAGCAAACCCACAGCCAATATCATATTGAATGGAGTTAAATTGGAATCATTTCCACTCAGATCAGGAACCAGACAAGGCTGCCCATTGTCTCCATTGCTTTTCAACATTGTAATGGAAGTTTCCGCCACCGCAATTAGGGAAGAAAAGGCGATCAAGGGTATCCATATAGGGTCAGAAGAGATCAAACTCTCGCTCTTCGCAGATGATATGATTGTGTATCTGGAAAACACTAGGGACTCTACTACAAAACTCCTAGAAGTGATCAAGGAATACAGCAGCGTCTCAGGTTACAAAATCAACATTCATAAATCGGTAGCCTTTATATACACCAACAACAGTCAAATTGAAAAAGCAGTTAAGGACTCTATCCCATTCACAGTAGTGCCAAAGAAGATGAAATATTTGGGAATTTACCTAACAAAAGACGTGAAAGATCTCTATACAGAGAACTATGAAACTCTAAGAAAAGAAATAGCTGAAAATGTTAACAAATGGAAAAACATACCATGCTCATGGCTGGGAAGAATCAACATTATCAAAATGTCCATACTACCCAAAGCAATATATAATTTCAACGCACTCCCTATTAAAGCTCCACTGTCATATTTTAAAGATCTTGAAAAAACATTACTTCGTTTTATATGGAATCAGAAAAAACCTCGAATAGCCAAAACATTACTCAGAAATAAAAACAAAACAGGAGGAATCACACTACCAGACCTCAGACTTTACTACAAATCGATAGTGATCAAAACAGCATGGTATTGGCACAAAAACAGAGAAGTAGATATCTGGAACAGAATAGAGAACCAAGAGATGAATCCAGCTACTTACCGCTATTTGATTTTTGACAAGCCAATTAAAAACACTCAGTGGGGAAAAGATTCCCTATTTAACAAATGGTGCTGGGTGAACTGGCTGGCAACCTGCAGAAGACTGAAATTGGACCCACACCTTTCACCATTAACTAAGATAGACTCTCATTGGATTAAAGATTTAAACTTAAGACATGAAACTATAAAAATACTAGAGGAGAATGCAGGGAAAACCCTTGAAGAAATTGGTCTTGGTGAGTATTTCATGAGGAGAACCCCCCCGGGCAATTGAAGCAGCTTCAAAAATACACTACTGGGACTTGATCAAACTAAAAAGCTTCTGCACAGCTAAGAACACAGTAAGCAGAGCAAGCAGACAGCCCTCAGAATGGGAGAAGATATTTGCAGGGTATATCTCTGACAAATGTTTAATAACCAGAATCCACAGAGAACTCAAACGCATCAGCAAGAAAAAAAAAAGGGATCCCATCGAGGCTGGGTAAGGGATTTGAAGAGAAATCGAAGAAGAAGAAGAAGACAGGCACACGGCCTTCAGACATATGAAAAAATGCTCATCATCTTTAATCATCAGAGAAAGGCAAATCAAAACTACTTTGAGATATCATCTAACTCCACTGAGACTAGCCTATATCACAAAATCTCAAGACCAGAGATGTTGGCGTGGATGCGGAGAAAAGGGAACACTTCTGCACTGCTGGTGGGAATGCAAATTAATACATTCCTTTTGGAAAGATGTATGGAGAACACTCAGAGATCTAAAAATAGATCTGCCATTCAATCCTGTAATTCCTCTGCTGGGCATATACCCAGAAGACCAAAAATCACAACATAACAGAGATATTTGTACCAGAATGTTTATTGCAGCCCAATTCATAATAGCTAAGTCATGGAAAAAGCCGAAGTGCCCATCGATCCACGAATGGATTAATAAATTGTGGTATATGTATACCATGGAATACTATGCAGCCTTAAAGACAGATAGAGACTTTACCTCTTTCATGTTTACATGGATGGAGATGGAACATATTCTTCTTAGTAAAGTATCCCAAGAATGGAAAAAAAGTACCCAATGTACACAGCCCTACTATGAAACTAATTTGGGACTCTCACATGAAAGCTATAACCCAGCTACAACTTAACAGTAGGGGGAAGAGGGAAAGGAGGGTGTGGGTAGAGGGAGGGGGATCGGTGGGATCACACCTGTGGTGCATATTACAGGGGTATTTGCGAAACTTGGTAAATGCAGAATGTAAATGTTTTGGCACAGTAACTGAGATAACGCCAGAAAGGCTATGTTAACCACTGTGAAAAAAATGTGTCAAATGGTTTATGAAGCGAGTGTATGATGCCCCATGATCATATCAATGTATACAGTTATGATTTAATAATACAAAATATATATATATAAAAAAAAAAAACATGAACAACCAGAGTAGATCAACTCCCCCAAAGAAAGATATGGCAGATGTAAGTGAAGATCCCATTCATAAACAGATAGATGAGATGTTAGAAATTGAAATCAGAATTTAGATTGCAAACAAGATTAATAGAATGGAGGAAAATTTGGAATTAGAAATTCGAGGAGCAATTCAAAAGTTGGGATTAGAAATTCAAGGAGAAATTCAAAAGTTGGGATTAGAAATTCAAGGAGAAATTCAAAAGTTGTCTCAAGAAATCAACAAATTTAAAAAAACAAACAAAAAAACCAAAGATTTTGACACATTGAAGCAAGAATTTGCAGTCCTGATAGACCTGAAAAATACAGTAAAATACCTCAGTAACAGAGTGGAACAAGCAGAAGAAAGGATTTCTAACATTGAAGACAAAGCTTTTGAACGCTCCCAAACTCTCAAAGAGGAAGAGAAATGGAGAGGGAAAATGGATTATTCTCTCAGAGAGCTCTGGGATAATTCGAAGAAGGCTATTATCCGTGTCATTGGAATCCCTGAAAGCGATGAAGTGGCTTTACAAGGCACTGAGGTCCTTCTCCATGAAATTATGAAAGTGAATTTTCCAGACATGCCAAGAGATTCTGAAATTCAGATAGCAGAGAGTTTCACAACCCCAGCATGATTCAACAGGAATAAGACATCCCCTTGCACATTGTAATTAACTTCACTAAAGTTAATATGAAGGAGAAAATTCTGAAAGGAGCCAGACATATGAAATCCATTACCTACAAAGGGAAGAATATTAGAATGACTGCAGATCTCTCTGCTGAAAATTTTCAAGCCAGGAGAGGGTGGTCATCAACTTTTAACCACCTAAAGCAAAATAACTTTCAACCCTGAATCCTGTATACAGCTAAACTGAGTTTCATTTATGATGGAGAAATTAAATACTTTAATGACATTCACATGTTGAAGAAATTTGCCATAACCAAACCAGCTCTTCAGGATATTCTCAGACCTATCCTCCATAGTAACCAGCCCAATCCTCTACCAGAAAAGTAAACTTACTCAGAAACTTTTCATGAAACTCGAACTTCCACAGTGGCGAAAGGATTAAAAATGTCCACTGGAATCTTGAAAAACTCAATGCCCAATATTTTACCAAACTTATCTATATTCTCCATTAATGTGAATGGCTTAAACTGTCCTCTAAAGAGGCAAGGTTGGCTGACTGGATACAAAAACTCAGGCTAGATATTTGCTGCATACAAGATAAATATAGACTCAGGGTAAAAGGATAATAATCCATATTTCAGGAAAATGGTAATCAGAAAAAAGCAGGTGTTGCAATTCTATTTGCAGATACAATAGGCTTTAAACCAACAATACTAAGGAAGGATAAGAATGGTCACTTCATATTTGTTCAGGGTAATACTCAATATGATGAGATTTCAATTATTAATATCTATGCACCCAACCAGAACGCACCTCAAATTATAAGAGAAACTCTAACAGACATGAGCAACTTGATTTCCTCCAGCTCCATAATAGTCAGAGATTTCAACACTCCTTTGGCACTGCTGGATAGATCCTCCAATAAGAAGATGAGCGAAGAAATTTTAGATGTAAACCTAACCATCCAACTTTCGGATTTAGCAGACATCTACAGAACATTTCATCCCAACAAAACTCAATACACATACCTTTCATCAGCCCACAGAACATACTACAAAATCGATCACATCTTAGGTCACAAGTCTAACCTCAGTAAATTTAAAGGAATAGAAATCTGCATGGACCACCATGGAATAAAAGTTGAACTCAGTAACAACAGGAATCTGCATACTCATACAAAAACATGTAAGTTAAATAACCTTAAGCTGAATGATAGCTGGGTCATAGTTGAGATTAAGAAGGAAATTGCCAAATTTTTGGAACAAAATGACCATGAAGACATTAATTATGAGAACCTCTGGGATACTGCAAAGGCAGTCCTAAGAGGGAAATTTATAGCACTGCAAGCCTTCCTCAAGAGAAAGGAAAGAGAGGAAGTTAACAACATAATGGGACATCTCAAGAAACTGGAAAAGGAAGAACATTGCAACCCCAAACCCAGTAGAAGAAAAGAAATAACCAAAATTAGAGGAGAATTAAATGAAATTGAATACAACAGAATTACACAATAAATCAAAAAATTGTTTTTTTGAAAGTCAATAAAATAGATAAACCTTTGGCTAACCTAACCAGGAAAACAAGAGTAAAATCTCTAATTTCATCAATAAGAAATTACAAAGATGAAATAACAACAGACTCCTCAGAAATTCAAAAATTCCTTAATGAATATTATAAGAAACTTTATTCTCAGAAATATGAAAATCTGAAGGAAATTGACCAATACTTGGAAGCACATCACCTTCCAAGACTTAGCCAGAATCAAGTGGACATGTTGAACAAGCCTTTATCAAGTTCTGAAATAGCATCAACCATACAAAATCTCCCTAAAAAGAAAAGCCCGGGACCAGATGGCTTCAGGTCAGAATTCTACCAAACCTTAAAAGAGGAACTAGTACCTATATTACTCAACCTGTTCCAAAGTATAGAAAAAGAAGGAAGACTAAGCAACATGTTCTATGAACATCACCCTGATCCCAAAACCAGGAAAAGACCCAACAAGAAAAGAAAATTATAAAACAATATCACCCATGAATATAGATGCAAAAATATTCAACAAGATCCTAACAAACAGAATCCAGCAACACATCAAACAAATTATACATCATGACCAAATCGGTTTTATCCCAGGGTCTCAAGGCTGGTTCCATATACGTAAATCTATAAATATAATTCAGCACATAAACAAATTAAAAAACAAAGACCATATGATTCTCTCAATTGATGCAGAAAAACCTTTTGATAATATCCAGCTCCCTTCATGATCAGAACACTTAAGAAAATTGGTATAGAAGGGACATTTCTTAAACTGATAGAGGCTATCTACAGCAAACCCACAGCCAATATCGTATTGAATGGAGTTAAATTGAAATCATTACCACTCAAATCAGGAACCAGACAAGGTTGTCCATTGTCTCCACTGCTCTTTAACATTGTAATGGAAGTTTTAGCCATCGCAATTAGAGAAGAAAAGATGATCAAGGGTACCCATATAGGGTCAGAAGAGATCAAACTTTCACTCTTTGCAGATGATATGATTGTATATCTGGAAAACACCAGGGATTCTACTACAAAACTCTTAGAAGTGATCAAGGAATACAGCAGCATCTCAGGTTACAAAATCAACATTCATAAATCGGTAGCCTTTATATATACCAACAATAGTCAAGCTGAAAAAACAGTTAAGAACTCTA